>NC_140667.1:22875000-27875000 GCF_054131305.1 Coturnix japonica | reverse complement strand
AAATCCCTCAGCAAAAAGAGATTTTCTTACAATAGCCTGAAGAAGGATGGCTTGATACCTGAAAAAGATTAAAACTAAAACTGTACTCAGGCTGAGCTACCATGTGGAAAATCTGGCATTCTCCATAGAGTAGTGGTGCCTGTGTACTCCTATAGCCAGATGGGAGGGAAAACTACTGGAAGGAGGAGAGATTAATAAAAATAGTATTTGCACATTTAAAGGTTGACCTGATCTTTGGAAACAGTTAACCTCCTCCCTTCCAATACAAGTGAGAAGTCCATGCCCCTCACCTGCACTGCAAGACAGGAATTCTTGGCCAAAGGGAGGTATTAAGGTGGGGAGAAGGACCTCCAGGCAAGAGAGGTTAATGTAATCACTTACAATAATGGAGCGCTCTCCAGTAAAAGAAGAGATGTGGCTTGAAAAGTAAACAAACAAACAACAACTCTGCCTTTAGAGGTATAAAACAAGTGAAACCAGAAAGACTACAGAGATTTTCCAGCTAAAACTGACATTTGAGCAGAGAAAACGTGCCATTTGCCACTGCTACACTCTTCCTGGCACCCAGAGCTGTGCCAGCCAGCAAGACCACAGTCATCCACATCTTTCCAGAACCCCAAGAGGAGAATCATCACAGCAATGCAAGTGCTCATCCCTTGGCTTTATCAGCAAATGGATGCGTAGGACAGGTGCTTGCTTCTGTTTTGCAACCCATCACTCAGGTAGACTCTCAAAACATAGTTCTGATACATTATCTGGCTGATTTTTGGATTAAAGAAAAAGAATTCACTGCCAATTACCACATTCTGACATTGTGATGGTTGCCAGCAAAGGATTAAGCCCTACCCTCATTTCTTCTGTTAAGCACGGACCTTCTAAGAAGCTTACCTGTCAACTTGCAGCTGCCTGAAGTCTCCAGCTCTTCAAGATACCCATTTGCTCACTGAGACACGCTGTGGTGGAATCCTTGCTCTTCTGAGGCAACAAATAGCAGCCACTTACCAGAGGTCCTAAAAAAAGCCAAACAACAACACCTATATGAGACTTTCCCAGAGCACCTTGCTTGAATATAGACAAAGCTCACATTTACACTCAGGGTTTACTTCTGTCTTCCTAGAGCTTCATGTGTCCTATTTAACTTCTGTTTCCTGGGAATCCAGATAAGATGATGAGGAAATGGTAATGATCCATGGGACTCTCACCTGCAGCATATATTCAACCAAGCAGCACACTTCACTGAGGCTCCAGCTTGCTTCCCAAGCATTTAAAGGGTGGATTTACAAAAACTCTCAGGAAAACAATTAGACTTTTATTTCTACCCAGTGTTTTATGAGGAAGTCATCCTGACCCAACACTTTGATAAAAGTTCTCTATCATGGGAGTGGCAGAGAGAGTGAAATAAGGTAAATCTGCTCAGCTGGCCTCAATTTAATGAGATCCTTTAGACCTTATCATTCACCCTCTACTTTCCCCCATTATGAATTTCCTATCCCCATCTAAAAGAGCTGCTTTTTTTTTTTTTTTTTTTAATTGGCCTCTGTTTGATCAGCCCTTTACTCTTTCTTTCCACAATCCCCCACACCATGCTGGAACCAGTACCAGTGAAGCATGTCAGCATGCCCTAGCAACCGGGAGATTAAGAGAGCCACCAGCTCTGAGGAGTGCTGGCTTGGACTCACTAATTAACTGCAATGAAAGAAGAGAATGAGAGCAGCCCTTTCTTTGCAGCAGAGAAGGCACTAGAGGTGGATGAAGAAGTTTGGCTAAAAGATTTCCCTCCCCCATAACGTGTCAACAGTCCGACCAATCTTTCCTCAATAAGACTATGTACCTCTGGGGATTGTGTGGCTGACAGCAGCCTTTGCAGAAGGCTGATGCAGAAAAACACTGGTGAAAGTAGAATCAGGCCCCTACGTCCCACTCAGCTGCATCCCACTGCAGGAGGTGAGCACTGGGTGTGGGTCTGCAGGTGGTCTTGAGAGATGCTCCTGCCCCAGGCCACCTCACACACAGCACTCAACCATCAGCTGCTGCTGCCCCTCTGATAGCACCTGAGCCTGTGTCTGCCATCATGGCAGGGCTGTAGGAAACACAGGCAGCCCTCTGGCATGCTCTGATCCCAGCACCCCACTGCATCTGGCCCCTGCCTGCTGAAGGACTGCTTTGTGCAGGGTCCCTTCACACCAAATCACCCTCATACCCTGACTGTTGTTAGTCATCCTCAGCCACTGCTGGAAAATCTTTAAGAATTACGAAATACATGTAAAACTTCTCTCTTATATATATATATGTATGAACATATATAACTGTGTTCTTGCTGCTTTGACACTTCAGCTTTGGGCTGAACTGGAAGTGAAACTGTTGAAATCCTGCAGGAGCACCAGATACAACACAGGCACAGCTTCCTGTAACTCACTGACCCCTTTCTCTAATGCAAAAAGCTGGGATAAACTGGAGAGGTTTGCAAACCTGATGCAAGGCTGTGGCACAGGAAGCAGGACGGGGCCTGCTGGGCTGCTGCACCATTAGCCTGACTGAACCCTGTGCCCTGGGACGTGGCAGCTGGCAGGGGCTGCCTGCACCTCTGCTGACAGTGAGATGCACCCCAAGCACTCGGGAATTGCTGGAAACGGCAGCTCTGTTTTTCTGAAGTCGACTGCCCCTGAAAAGGAAACTGTATCAGCCTTACTCTGAAAGCGTGGGCTTTCTGTGAAAAAAAAAAAAAAAAAAAAGGCTATGGAAAAACAGTACTGTCTTACAAAACAGAACATGCGCCTTTGCATATTAGCCACGGATCTGCTGGTATTAGAGACAAAGTCGGATTTTATTGCTTTTTATTTCTTTCAGCCCTGCAGCACTGACACAGACAAGCCACATAATGAACTGCAGAACCTTTTCTTTCTCAAGCACCAGAAGTGAATTCTTTCTGTTGCTGAACACTGTCTCAGCCCTAACTTTGCTAACATGCTAAAGCCATACATGGCCTTACGTAGCTTCATAAAACCTGCCTTTTTTAATTCGGGTGTACTGCTTTCCAGAGTTAACCTCTACCAATTAAATTTGTGTGGGCTGCTGCTGCTTTCTCTCTCTTTAAGACTGCGAGACCTCACCATATGTGTTTGTATAGGACCATTTCTTGGAGCAGACCTGTGCTTGTGCAGTGCAGCGTGCTGGTGCCTGTGAGGGGGGAAGTGAAGCGCTCCAGGGCTGCAGCTTCCCAAGGGAAGCAGAACAGGGTTGACCCCACAGGCTGGTTGTGGCGTCCCAGACCCCTGGACCTCAGATGCTGAGAAGGGACGTGAGACAACAATCCCTCCGAGAACGTGCTAAATAATTCAAGGCTAGTTTAAAAAAATATATATTCAATCTTTTCTCGTAACAGCTTGGCCTTTCTTAATATAGCTTGGAAGAGCAGGATACCTGGCTGCTTTCCAAAAGTCCTTGTTATGGTATTTAATGAACCCAAGGGATCATCACACTATAAATATTCTTTGTGTTTATATAGATGCATTGGGCAACGTATTACAATGCTAGGGGTTAACAGTCGTTTCCATGGATTCCCAACCAAGATAAAGTCATCCACACCCCTGAGGTGAATACTATTTAAACCTGTGTTTGTAATAAGGAAGGCAGTCAGACTTTCCAGCCCCTGAAAAACGGGCAGGTTTATCAGTTATTTATCTCTCAGGTTTGGCTTTTATATGTAAATGCGTCCACAGTGGCTGTGAGAACAGGTCAGTGCTATCTCTGTCCTAAGGCTGCCCTAGGGTTGGTCACTGCCCCAGCATCCTCTCAGCTGGCAGGCAGCAACCCTGCAGCTGGAGGGGAAGGCCAGCCCAGTGCTCCCCTCCTGGGGATGGGCTATGAGGAGCAGCCACCTCACCTGTCCCCTGGGTTCCCCTCCAGCCACAGGGACCTGCCAGCAAGGGCTGGGTAGAAACAGCAAGCTCTGCATGAGCAGCATGTGCGCTGCGTGGTTGCGACTTGTTTCAGACCGCTCCTGGGTTTAGCTAAACTAATATCGTGGTAATGGAGTTTTCTAATGGTATCTACATGAAGCAGGCTATTTTAACGTGTGTGTTTACACACATGCGGAAATATCACTGAGGTGACTGTTTTCTGAGAAAAGGAATGTGGGTTGAGACCAAAGGTGGAAAATATTACCCAGAAAAGTGTTGGAGAAAAAAGGAACAAAAACCCCACACTACACGTGTAGTAAAAGTGGTCACCACGTCTGTCAACAAACAGTCCCATAGGCACCCACGTCGGCAGCAAAACGAGACCAGGGGAGAAACACGGCACCTCATGAGGGTGAAGAATCACAGCAAAACATCAGGCAGGTATGGAGCAACACTGTGCTGACCTATTGCAATGAATAGGGGAAAACCTGACTGCTGGCAGTGCATTTGGTCAGGGCCTTAGGCTGGCAAACAGCCATTCTCTTCTGAGGGGATAAAGTCGATTTTTAACCACGGCTAGTGTTCAGGCCGCTCATTACAAAGCTGTAACATGCAGCTTAGTAGCAACAAACTTCAAGCTGCTTTCCTGTGTGACAAGCAAGTTGCTTCTTGCTTCCACCTCCTCTTATTTCCATGTAGCCCGTGGGCAAGCTGGAAAGCTTTGGTTCCAGAAGCAGAGCGTACCCCAGCAGCAGCAGGGGCAAGGGAAGCACAAAGCCATCTCCTACACACACACCAGGCTGTCCTGCTTGCTGGTGGCTTCCAGAGCTGCCAGCTGGCCCTCACCTGCTCCATGCCAAGAGGCAGAGGTGTGTGCAGCGCCGAACGAACTTTAATTCACATTACATCACCTGGAAGGCTAGAAGTCAGCTGCCCTGTTCCCTGCGTGGGGGATGTGAAGCTCAGCCAAGCTCCCTGGGCATTGCTTTCCTTTCTCCCTCATTTCATGTGTTTTCTTTTTTTTTTTTTCCTCTTTCAATATTTACTTCCAAGAAGGGATTAGGTGTGATGGGTGTGGGGCGGATTTCATTGACACGGCTCTGTGAAAGGGACTCATCCAAAGGAGAGACATGGGTTGTTTATTAGCAGCTTGCAGAAATCCCAGGGTACCATTACCCTCTGCACCACGGCAGAGCCAGCCCAGCCTCAGACATTAATGCAGCTCTGAGGACAACACTTCATTCCACGTCTCCAGTGGAAAGCTTTTATAAAAAGTCAAGTACCCACATGGGATTGTAGTAATAATAATGCCCTGCACTGAAGTATAAAAAATAGGGTGTGAAATCAAGCGGCTGATCAGTGGTCAAAATTACTACCACATTGACTCCTCAGCTACTTTCTTCCATTCAACAAACTGGGCAGTTTTGATGTGAGCTCTACAGGAGCAGGCACATAGTGCTACATCTTGATTTTAGCAACAGGAAGTGTGGAACATCAACAAAATTAGCATTTTTCTGTCACAGACCTGTGGAAACTGCTTGCCTGGGCAGACAGAGGTGCTGTAGGAAACCCCACAGCCCAGTTCTAGGGCAGCGGGCGGCTCACGGAGCTGGGGAGCCCTGCAGGGCCGCAGGAGGAAATAGCTGCAAAATCTCTTTATCACTGCGCTCAGCAGCTGCACCTCCGCACACAGAAATCTGACCTATTTCACCAGTCACACACACACCAGTTTTATACTGGTGTCAGTCCAGTGACATCAGTGTGGTTACTCCATCCCTGCATAAGATAAAAATCAGGCCCACAAAATAGCTTCAGTGAGCAGAATGAGGCTCTTTTGACACGCTACTACTCCAGCCACACTCAGGGGACTGACCCCAGTTTCTGCTGAATGTTTGTTCGTTTTCTATATCAGAGCATTTGTCTTTTGGGAGCTCTCAGCTCTACCCACACCAACCCAGGACACTGCCTCACCCTCTAAGAGATCCCAGTCAGTAAAGGGCCAAGCTGCAGCAACTGGTTTATCCTTGTGATACCAACACTAGTGCAAGTGAGCTGAACCAAGAGCAACCACCACGCGGTGGAAACCCTGCTGCAGTTTCCTTTCATAGTCTCCCTCCATTCATGTCTCCTGTTTATCAGTGCAGATCTTCAGGCAGCCTTTCAGCTACCTGTTTTGGGGATGCTGGAAGCCAGGCCAGCAGAGTCCCTGGAGCACTTTAAATGAAGTAGAAGGTGAGATTGGAAAGATGGCCAGAAGCAGAGAGAGCATGTGGTGTAAGATCAAGGAGATAAAACCTTTTGTTTTCGACTGCTATTGCTGCCAACAGCAATCCAGCCTGCAGCTGCCAGCAGATAGGTGTGCCACCACGCCTTGGCAGATGAGCCAAGAGATTCTCATACCTCCTGCCACATGGATCTGGGTAGGCTGTAAAAGCAGTTTAAACCTAAAGCCATTATGCCTGTTGACTGCCCCTTACATAAAGCCACGCTCAGAGATCAGTAAGATTGCAAAACCAAGTTCCTATATTTAGAAAAAGCCAGGCTTGTGTTGCTGGTGAAACCTGAACTCCTCACAGACGTTGGAATGCTTTCTTGCTCAAGACCCTGCAGGAAGCCAGTTGCAGTGGGAGGCAGGACAAGGCAGAGGGGCTGGAGCAGGCCCTACTGCCCTCAGCCCAGCCTGCCTCACCACCCACATGGGCTTCCAGTGAGGTAGCTTCTTGTGGAACAAATAGTGTGTGATCACATAATTACAATCTGCCATAGTGCCTGTTCACAAAAGAGCTGAATTAAGCCTGAGCAGGCAGTTACAAGCACTATTACATCATTAGACTAATCGCTCCTTGGCTGGCCATGAAGGACCTCATCCTGTTCCCACTGAAGCCAAAAGACCATACATACCTCTATTGGTTGGAGTGGAAGCTGGCTTGGGCTCGCCCCAAGGCTCATTCATGGCTGTTAGCTGGTAGTTGGGGCTCTACCCTTAAACACATTAATCTTTTTATGCATAACTCATACACCACACCTAACACTTGCACTTTCATTCAAGTAGAGACTTCAGCCCCAGTGCTGTAGGTGGTGAAGCGAGCATGAGGAGAACTTGCCCTGCCTGTTTGGCCTGTTAAGCTGTTCATTGCCCTCACCTGCTGCAGAGCAATAGGTGGAAGAGGTCTGCTCCTGCCTTGTACGGCACACAGCTGAAGCCCTTCTGGCCACAACAAAGCAACCAAATCTGTTTCTCCCCCCCCCAGTGCACAGGTGAGAGCAGGGTGCCCTGGCAGCCATGATGGCATCAGCTGGGACACAGTGGCAGAAGATGGTAGAGGTGGGAGTGGAATGGGGATGTGTGCCTTGGGTGCATCACATTACAAAGACAGTGTTGTGCTCCTTCAGGCTGAATGGCAGATGTGCTGTAAGGTTAGTTTCCCAGAACAGCTCTTACCTTCAGCACATCCCCAACCTACCTGGCTTTGTAACTTTTGCAAAGGAGATGAATGTATGAGATTTCTGGGGAAGACTTCAGTGGGTGATAATCTAAATGGGAACAGCGTTTACATATGAATATGTCTGACCATCAACCCTCTTGTTTATGTTCTCTAAATATTTCACCCAGCCATTGGAATTTTCCTTTACAACAACCTCACGTATGGCCTTTTAATCACCCCAAGAAACCTGCCATCTGACAGCTCTGCCCCGGTCACTTACCGTGTGCTGATTTCAGAGGTGCACAAAGCAGCACTGTCACTCCAAAACAGCAGTGTGCAAAATGCCCAGTCGTTGCCCCGGAGAAAGTAATTATGCCTCAATCTAACAAACCAAGGATGTTGTTCCTGTTATTTCATTTCGAGCTTTCCTTTGTTTAATTTAAACTGATCTGGTTTAACTCTTTTTTTTCTTGTACCACATGAAATAACTCCATGGCCTTCCTTCTGTTTATCCACAAAGGAATGGATGAGGTCATTTTATATTGCTCTTCAAACCCCGAATGTGTTTGTGGATATATTTTACATGCACAGAAGAAGAGGAGGAGGGGGGAAAATAAATAAATAGAAGAAACTGAAAGGAAAAGGAGTGGAAAGGGCAAAGGAGAAACTCAAATTAAAAACAGAAAAAGCATACATACACATGTGTGCGTGTCCATACACTCAGGCACACATGGTCTCACAGACACCCAGGCAACTTGCTATTAAGGCAGCTCAGCTGTTTCTAATACATAGCATAGAATTCTAGCTGGAGAAACATTCTGTTTTAACAGTGAGTCACTCATGAGAAAAATGTGGGTGTAACTTAGAGGGAACGGGGCTGGGGGAAGCTCTATGAATGCTAATTTTGCAAGCCCCCACATAGGAAGATACATAATGTCTTACTGAGTTGATCAAGGCACAGAGGGTATTCCATTTGGGCTGTGGCTGGATCTGTCCTGCCCTGAGGGGTCTGTAGAGATGGTGGTGGAAAAGTTCTGCACATCCCCACCAGGGCAACCCCAGGTATGGCCATTTGCCAGCATGGATGCCAACCAGGGCCAACAATGCTAAACACAAGGGCCACAGTTTACACAAATTTGTGTGGGCCAGATGGTGCTGTTGGATACACATCCTTCACTCCAGAGTAACTCCGATTAACTTCACTGCCAGTAAGACTGGGATGCAGCCCAGGGCTGAGGGTCCCATTCCAGCTCCTCAGTACAAGCACTACATGTACTGGAAGTCATTGTCCCAGCACCTCTAGGGCCAGGCACACTGAGGCTGGGAACTGTAAACACATCATCGGGTTGTGAAAGACCCACTGATTCTCAGGAGTGTAATCACCATGGGAAGAAAGGTGGCTGTTGCTTAGGAGTGACAGCCCGAAGATCAGGTATACTCCCTTGGCTGTCCTGTAGTCTTTCTATGAGAGTTTAAATTCCCGTGTCCCAGTTTTCTCACCAATAAACTGGTGACTAAGAGGGACTAGCCTTCCCAGGAACAGCTGAACAGTATTAGTGGGTACTGCACAGAGTATTCATGACTCCTAACTTCTGGTGGGCAAAACCTGCTGACACCCAGAGTTATATTATTGTTAATTATTCCTTGGTGTGATTCAAGGAGGCATGGCCAAGAATAGCAGCAAAGTGAGCAGCAGGAGACCTACCAGGAAATAAAGAGTAATGGTAAAATCTCGTAGAGCATGGAATTGCCTTCTGGGGAAAAAGTGCTCCATTCCTTAGGCTGATTAAAAAAGGCATCACCACAAGCGTTTTGAAGCAGGAACACTTTTTTGCTTGTTTAGGATGGTCTATCTGTCTCAACAAAGAGGAGGCTGACTCCTAGAGCTCTGCTATACCCGCATGACTGTAAAGAGATGTTTTTTACTCTAATTATATTATTCCTTATATACACCAGGGTTAGTGAGAGAGAATTTCTCTGGGTCTTTTCCGTCTGTTAAGTTCCATGGTTTGTGATTCACTGTAAAAAAAACAAGGGTGGTTGAAAAAAAAAAGAGTTGTTTTGAGCTGTGTGGTGATGAAATACAGTAACTGAAAATGCTGTGGGTTTTGAGGTTGGATTTTGTGATTAAAATATTGTTAGGTTCAGGATAGGATTGGCTGGTAAAATGAGTTACAGTAAGACATTATGTTTTCACCTCTAGAAAGTTGAGTTCAAGCCCTGTTTAAGATCACAAAACCCGTAAGTAGTTCAGGATGATTAACAGTTTCTGAATGGGACAGGGTAGGAACAGCAGGGGCCAGGAAGGTCAGGCTGGATTCCCACCACAGAGGCCGTGGCCTGCAGCACAGCAGGGCACTGCAGGTGAGGGCAGACTTCTCCTGGCATGGGGGTAAGGACGAGTGCAGAGGAGGTACTGAGGGGCCAGATGGAGGCTGTGCAGCCATGTGGCTGTGGCGGGTACCACATGAAATGCGTGCCCTGCATGCACTACCCAAGCAGTGACAGAAGCTCAATACGGTTTAGTCCCACCCATTTCAGTCAGATTATGAGCAGAGATGACACTACTTCTGCACAACGGCGCAACATCAGAGGCTCCTGCGCAGATAGCCAGTTCAACCCATGCAGCAATGACGTTTCTTAGGACCATGTTGCAATTTGTTCCCAAGCTGCTGATTCAAGAAGCTTAATTGCAGAAGAAACACTGCCAGGAACTCTCTCAGGTTCATTTCCCTCCCACGCTTTCAGTTTTAACCTACCTCAACAAGATACGTATTCTCATCAAATACGTTGCTTGCACACATGTACCCTAGGCAGCTGGAAACAGCACCAATGACCTTCAAGCTACTAAATACAAAGCAGTGCAGCAAGCAGATTTCTTTCAAGCCAACCCACTAGCCAAGTACCACTTGCTCTTGAAATACAGCATAATAGGGTATAAGTGATGCATCACTGCCAGTTTGGTGTTCTGCATTTACCCTAAATGCAGTTAATGTGGTTACTGTTAACAGAGAGTTACAGATCTACTCACAAGTTAACAGCTCTGTTAAGATCATCTTATCTAGTTGTCTGGAAATAGAACTGAGTTTTTTGCATAGCACAGTATTTATCAGGTGGTTTTGGTTACTTCTGAGATTTTGTGAAGTACTGTGACTGGGGTATCTTGTTTGTTTTTAATTTTTCTACAATTTCAATGATTCCTAAAGTGAAACATGAATTGGATTCAATTTGAGCCTTGAGTACTTTTTGTACCAAAACACCTTCTTTTAGCACTCAAGATATTCCCTCAGTTTCTAAAACTTACCTGTAAGCTTGTCTTACACAGGGAGCTACAAACCCATTTAAAACCACAACATGCTTCCAAAGTGCTTCAGGGAGCTGGGAATTATTTGATCCATTTTACAGACCGGTCCCCATTTCTGCATAGAATGGAGACCAGCTCTAACCCCATATCTCTGAGGTAAGGGACATCAGCCCACAGTACCATTTATATGAGCTGCTCTCAATTTGGCTTAGCTAGGCAGGGGTTCAGAGGAGCTGTGTTTATTTACATTTCCTTGTGTAAAGGACAATGTATCCAGAGCCCCTGGATAACCCAAAATGCAATTAACAAATCCATTCAATTTCTACAATAAGAAAATACTTTGCTCAGTAGGAAACTAATCGTGTGGCACTTCCAAAAAAATCCCTTTTGGTGCTTCCCTTCTTCTGAGCATTAAAATCATAACAATCCACAAAACTTCAGTATTTCCAAGATTTGGCTTTACAAGGAGCACTGAAAAACCAGTGAATTCAGCAAATGGCTGAGACAGCAACTGGCTGAGACAGTTTTCCAGCATCCTGGTAGATCCCCCTTGCCCTGCAGAGACCTGCTCTTTGCTAAACACGGGGACTCCCCTGCAGAAGCTCCTGCTGAGAGCTGCTGTGACAGTCTGTACAGGGAAAGCAGATGCTCATTAAAGCCAGTTGTGGGCCATTCAGGTAATTTACAGGAGGCAACCAATCCCTGACCCTTCTGGAGCCCAGGAGCCATCAGGACATATCCTGAAAGTGCAGAAATATCACGTGCTCCCAAGGAGATGATGCCCGAAACAAACGCACTGCTGTGTTCCTGCAGTAGCTTCCATCTCCAGATGGGTGTAGGATGTGACCGTAGGAAGGCAAGTTGCAGCAGCCTAAACTTGCTGGCTCTGCAAATGCAGATGACGCCCCATTGAAGGGCAGTGTTGCAAAACTGGTGCATCACACAGCCCTTTCCAGTAGAGCAGTTCCCAGAGTGGTGTTCCCTGGACTTTTGCTGTTTTCCCAGTGCTCCCCACATGGCACCTTGCACAACACTAGCAAGGCTCATCAGGAGCACCTGAGCTCAACCAACAGAAGTGAGAGCTCCCAGAGGTTGCCTTTTCCTAATGCAGTGCTCCCATGGCCTGTGAGCTCTCCATCCCTCCCACTAATGACCCAAAGCACAGGGCTGCGTGTGACGGCAGAGCCAGGGCGGCCCACGCACCCTGTGAGAAGCACGGCGTCCCCCCGCCCCAGCAGCCTGAGCTTGTGCAGCAGCACAGGAACAAAACAAACCACAGCGGAAGTGTGGCTAACAACGCCCGGCACGCCGTGTTCTCAAACGCACGGCTTCGTGCCGGGGCACTGCCAGGTTTGGCTGGTGAGGTGAGCTCTGTGACGGGGCATGCTGCGGCAGGCAGCCCTATGTACGAGCCCTGCCCGCTGCTGACGCACAGAGCTGTGGCTGCAGGCACAGGGCTTCCTCCGGCTGCCCTCCCACCCTGTGGCCCAGATCAGCGCCAGGCCTCCATCGCTGCTCGCCCTGCCCTGTGCACTCCCGGACGCAGATGAGGGTTGGCCGTGATCATCATTAGCAGCTGGGTGCAGGCAAGGAGCCTGCCCTGGCATTTTCTGCTCCCAGTAACAGCAAGGCCTGGAACAAGGCTAGGCAAGAGCTCCTTCCACCAGGGTTCCAGGGTATGTGGCCCCCACCTGTTGCCAGAAGCCCCCAAGAAGAAGTGAGGTGTGACCACCATCACAGCTCTCGTGACCACGCTCCTTTGCTCAATGTTGTGTCTGTGCAACCTCACATTGCAGGCATGCAAGCTATAAACCTCCAATGGGTACTGAGTCACAGCTCAGCACTAAATCAGCACAGTGTATTCTGGCACAACTGGATCCCCTCAGAGCATAAAAGCCAGGACAAGCTCCAGCATGGAAGTACTTGGTGCAGTCATTTGAGCAGTGTCCATCCATCTCACTGCCACTCCTGGACACCTCCAAATTCCACTGGCAATGTGAAGCCTACACCTCAGAGCCAAGCAGAAGATGGCCATGTGGTGGTTGGAGCAGGGCACAGCGGGAGGGCACCTTCCTAGCAAAAGGGCCGTGTCTAAGACAAGCCCTCTACTGCCTTAGCCCTGCATGCTACCGGTGCTGAGGAAGAAATTCCTTTAAACCTTTTAAACTCACACTCTGTTGTTGTTTTTTAACTTGAAAAACACCTCGAGGGAAATTCTGAATCCCTCCGTGCTTGGGCCTGCTGGTATTTATATGCGAGCTGCAGTAGCGGTGCTGTGTGAATAACTGATCACTTTTCCAAGCAGATCGCAAATAACAAGAATTCAGTTTCCTCATTGAATGGAACCTTCTTTTTTTTTTTTTCCTCTCAAATAGGAACTCTCTACTCAAGAAAGCACAAAACATTGAACCTGTTTGTTTCCTTTTCGTGGTTTGTTTTTTTTTTTCTTCAGGTTTGTTTCGATTAAAATGTAACCAAACTCACTCCTGACAAAACCATTCTAAAATGAAAAACAGCATTTAGATGCCGCTGTTTGTTTTCTGCTAAAGCCATTTGTAGATATGATAGATTTTTGTTGGCCCGAAGGAGCACGGAATCAATTATTTAACAAAGTAATGTGCCCAGCTCTACTTGACTTTGTTCTTTTCAGTACAACAACATTTAGGTAGCGCTAATAAAAAACGCTGCCTCGGTGCGAGTGGAAGCGGGAGAGCTTTGTTTGATCACTGTTTCGCAGCATGAAAAAGAGCAGAGCTAACTTCCCTCTGCTGTTGTCAAGGCACCTCCTCGGGAAGGCCCGGGGAGGCAGCGGGAAGGGGAATGCAGCTTCCATGACTCATTCATTCCTCGGCCGCTCTGTGGAGACGGCCCGCAAGTGGTCGATCGGTGGCAATTGTCATGGGGAGTCGGTGATGTGGGTACTCAGACCATCAGCATATTGCACAAGAGCCGTTCGAGGGCTTTTTCTCTTGAGGAAAGCAGGTCCAGACGCTGCCTCTAAACCAGAGAAACTCCACCTGTGTTTCTTTCCGAGCCCTTCTCCATCGCCTCTGGGTGCTGTTAATACAACGTTATTTTTTTATGATATTTTTAGCAATGATGTGAGTAAATCAACCAAGTTACTAATGAAAGAACAGAGCAGGGCCAGGTAAGTGTCAGGGTTATCAGGCAGAGACAAAGCAAACATGCTTCAGAAGAGGAATGTTTTAGACAGTACTGCAGGAGAAGGCATTTAAAATTATTCCACCTCCTAATCAAGCCTTTCTCTAAGCTTCCCACTGTGGCACATTTCATTCTCAGCGTATCTTAAAGATGGTGAAGACCAAAACATATGTCCAACAAAATGGAGAATAACAGTATGCTTCACAGAAACACTTTAAGCTACCCACAGTAGTTACGGGAGGCATTCTGCAACCCTGTGGCATAGCTGGGTTTAGCTAATGCTCTGTCCAAAGGGGCTTTATTCCCACCAGACTCCTTAGCCAGCACTCCTCTTGAGCCAGACCTGCATCGAGTCAATTTTCCTTACTTGCTGGCCATAAACAAACTCTTCTTTCCTTTTGTTGGGTGGTATTCAATCCCCCACCTCCCCCGGTAGCAGTGAAGATTTATAGCAGCATGAAAGGCCAGCCTAACTACAGCAAGTGTTCACAGCAACGCTGCCTTGAAGTTTCAGCTTTGCTTCCTGGGGAGCTAGGAGACATCTGTGATGGGCCTCAGCTCATGCCTGTGTTATATTTGTATCCAGGGACATGAAAAAAGTAGACGTGTGCCAGGTAATTCCCATGCACGTGCTCTCAGTGTGCTGCGCTCTGTGTCACAACAAAACCTTTGCTCACACTTGTATCTGCTGGGTTAGTCATACCAACTGCATTGCCACTGGAGCTACACAAGTGGGTGGGAGGTAAGGAGCCAGCAATCAGTGAGAGAAGTGAGAGTGCAGTGAGGATGCAGCAATGCCTGCAAGGTGGAGGCCTCTTCTGCAAACCAGCTCCTGGAGTCAGAGCACAGAGCAGGACCGGTGGCCAGAGTCCCAGTGCCACCTTGTCTTCCCTTACAGGCAGAGGTAGCACTAGCAGACAGCTTGGCCACAGCAATGGCTCCCGACTCCTGGCAACGTTTCCCCGTTCCCCAGATCCCAGTGCAGATTTGTCCATCTCGGCCCTTCCAGAGTGAAATCGGGGAAGCTTCTCCTCGCCCGGGGTCATGGCACAGCCATGCCCTGCATCACCCCAGGAGGTGGGTGCTGGGCCTCAATGGGGGCTGTAAAGGGACACTTAGCATCCTAGCGCTGGATGGCCCTCCTCTTGTTGCTATGCATGCATTCAGTGCTTAAATCCGGCTTCATTTCCCTCTGAAAGCTCGTCTAGCAATTTGGAAAAAGAAAAGAAGAAAAACAGCACTTAAAAGCGTTTACTGTTTTTAGAACGATTTTGTAGTACAGCAGACTCCAGGCTCACTTGTGCTAGGTGCTGTGCAAGTATAAAGGCAGCTCACAAATAAATACGGCCCCGTATGATCTTCCTTTGTCTGAGACATAAAGCTGCACTCCGAAAGGCTGGTAATCTTTTTCCATAGGGCTATCCAGGTCTGAAATAAGTGGGGTGTGGTAAATCTGTGCTGACGTAAATGAGAGAAGGTGTTTTGAAGAACCCGGGACAGGGAGAGCAAATTGAAAACAGAGCACTCAGTGAATATTACACAAGAAGAGCCTGGTCTATTTTCTGTTTCTTATTTCTGTTAGTGCAGAAATTCCCCTCGTCTTACATTAGAGAGAGGAGGCCAGGAGGCCAGAGCCATGTGGTTTACTGCTGTGATCCGGTAATAACCAAAAGAGGAGACAAACGTGACTGCAAACCACCCAGCCCCGGACCTTGATGTCAGGGTGCAGAGCTCAGACAGACAGACAGCTGAGCCCTGCCTCATGTGGGGTGAGCCCAAACGCGGCAGCCAGACCCGAGGACGTCTGAGCCTGCTGGGAATGGGGACTGGTACCAAATCACCGGGGGTGCCACTTCTCTTTAAGGCAGCGATTGTGCTTTGGGCTTCTCTCCTCCTCTCAACCTGCAGAAAGCTGCGGGACAGACTATTCCTACTTGGATGAAAGGGTAAAAACCTCTTCCTCTGCATTCATGTGCTAAATAGCGTGATAGTTTACGGGAAACATTTCTTAAAAAGCTGTTCGGGCTTGATTTTTATATTTCTCTTCCCCTAACGAAGTGCCTGCGAGCTCAGTACAAACAGATAAACAATCCTGCACAGCGGGTAGCCTAGCTACATTAGCTTGTGCTCTGAACTACTGAGGTTTTGGATGATGTCAGTCTGGTCTCCTGAGGGCTGCTGTTGTCATCAGATAGCAAGGTCGATAAGGCACATGCTATGATGAGGCATGCTCTTGGGTTTAACCATAGTATCGTGTGCGAGGTAGTCAAGAAAGAGCATTTCCTGGTACAGTACCTCTGTAAGGCTGCCTTCATAGGTATTTCCATCACACTGCCCTGTGCTCAGCACGCAACGCACTGCTGACAACCCAAAAGACCAAACATTGCAAGGGTTCAAAAATCCATTTCCTCTATCACAAACATGTTTGTTTGGGCCTTGGCTTTTCTTTTCCTGATATCAGTTTTACTGCTCTTTCCTTTTCTTTTGTTCCTTTTCTTTCCCTTTCTTTCCTCAGCTTTTCTTTCCATTTCTTTCATTTCCTTTCTTCTCTTTTCTTTGCTTTCTTGACTTCTGTTTCTCCAGAAAACACTACTTAAAGCCAAAGTACAGACACTTTCAGGAGCAGGTTTTCTGCTGGTCCCTGACCCAAGCTGCGTTGGAAGCACCTAAAATTCTGCACAGCCTGTCTGCTAGAGGCCCTTGTCTGGATTTGGATACTCCAGCCCCCACCAGCGCTGGTTTCCCCACTGCTCAGATGCTCACTGCCAAACTGCGGTTTCTTCCCCTCCTCTTGTATTACTATATATTGAATGTTGTGGTTTGTTCTATTGGCAGACTGAATGATAACATTTCAGGATCAGTTCTGTGACTCGAGGAGAACTGAAAAGGAGATTGTACACGGCCTTTACCTGGAGCTGAAATAAATTTTACTTTTTTAGCATTTATTTTTCACATATACTTTTCATATTTTACTTAGATAGAGGAGGCTGGATCCCTGACCACCCTTCATTGCTGGACAGCTGGAAGACTCAGGGCAGCCCCAGTTCCACCAGAGCAGCCACGTGCAATAGATGTGCAAAACCTAAAGTGATTCACACTTCTGCCAGCTCTGGCCTGCCCACAGCTAATCTCCATGTACTGGAAAAAGGCAGAAAATCCTGACTATACAAATTGTAATCTTGAACTCTGCTGTCTCTCAGTCTTCAATATACCCATGAATAAAGAGGCCATTTCACTACCTACATAAAGCCCCTGGGGCCCAGTAGGAAAGCATAGCACCTGTGTGAAAAGAGCGGCAGTTAATGTGGCAGCAAGACTCCAAGCTGACAAAGGAATTACGTGCAAGCCCACAGCTTTGCGAGGAGCAGCGATAGGCTGGGTAGGGGAGCACTTACTGCAACACTTGGGTTTTTCCATCCCCTAAAGGACTGAACTCAGCGTAGCTTTTGAACTTCAGGCCTTTTTGAAGCTTTTAAACTCGGAGGACAGGAGGTCCTGGCTGAGCAGAGGATAAGGTTTGCAGAGCTGGAGGGTCCCATACAGGAACAGGGCTCCTGGTGTGGGCATACTGGGAGCTGAGAGACTCCAGGAGCTGGAGCCCACACCAAGCACATTGCTCTCTGTCACATAGCTGGGTTTACTGCTGCCATGAGTCACACATTTTGAAACCCAGCTTGTGTTCCCTGTTGCCCGCACAAGACAGAAAGCATCGAATGTACTTTGTATCTGAACTGAGAACCCCATCTCACACCCTCTGACACTTTCCTCCTCCATTCACAGTCTTGTGGCATTCAAGGCTTAATAGCTTGTAGTTCTATCAGACAAGGTGATTATACTTGCTGATCATCTTGCATGTGACAACACGGTCATACACTGAAGTAGAAAGAAATACTGAAGGAGCAGATAGATGTGACCTAGTAAGCATTCTGTGGGTCATCCATATTTTTACACCAATTTTGATAAGGTCTCCTATAAAGATTGTCAGAGAGCGTAAGTAACATCAGCTGAGGGCCAAAGTTTTTTTACGGTCAATGAACCAGCAGCTGCAGGTCACCCCTCCCTCTCACAGTGAGGAGCACTACATGCCCGAGAACCTGCACCCTCCCATTCAGCCACTGACAGAAATTAGGTGTAGGAACAGCTGATAGAAAATGGTCTACCTGATATTGCTGGTTATCCAGCTCACTGACTCCTTACAGGCAGTTAGATTCACAGTTGCTGGTTTTAGTGCCTAAAATGAGATAGAATTGTCTCTTTTTTTTCCTTTGGAGACACTGGGCGCCTAATTATCTTCTTTCTTTACCACAACTGGAACCCAGATTCTTATTGCTGAGCTCTTACCATGGGTCAAGAGCAATTCACAATAAGCAACCAACCTGCCCTTCAGCTTCCAGATGGGACAGGTTACAAAAAAAAACCCCACTTTAGTTTGCAATAGACCCAGAGGTGATCCAGTATCCCCCAGAGATCATCACTTCCTGTTTTCCTACACAGAACTTTATTTATGGCACTTACCAGTGAGAAAAGCTGACCAACCTACATGCTGGGTTGAACGATTCAGAGCTATGGAGTGCACAGGGAAAGAGCCAGGGACCAACACTGGGACACCAAGCAAGCCAGTTGCTGCCAAAAAAAGGAGAGACAAAGATCTGGGATCAATATGAAAGAACTGTTTCTTTCTCCTCTGCATGTTTGGCCTTTGGAAATGAGCTGATCAGTGAGGTCACAGGGCCAAACTCTACAGCTGACTTTTTTTTTTAAGGACGGATAATTTTATGGCCACTGGTAAGTGCTGTAATTTATGTAAACAAAGATAATGATAAGTGGGAAGAAATCAACTTATGTTTCAAAGCCTTCATTCCCTGGGGACAGGGATGAGAATCAGGAAGGAAAGCTGAAGGGCAGGAGCACAGCTTCCTCTGAGTGCCTAACAGCAGAGCATGGCCCTCCCATTGGAGCTGGATATTCCTACATGCGTACCCATACACACAACCCAGCAGGGATACACTTCCAAGAATTTCCACAGAATTCTACAAAAAACAGAGGCAGAACAGCAACAGTGAGAGGAGAACCAGGATGAAAGTGAAGCACGGGGCTGTTTTAGGAAACCTTATTCATGGAAGAGACATGCAAAGAGAGCAGCAGAAAGGTTTGGAGAAGTGGATCCCCTGGGACCAGGCTGGTGAAGAGAACAGCAAGGACTTTTATCTAGGAGCTGGGCTCTGGTCTTGTTAAGCAAAGGGGATGGGACACAAAACTGATGACCTCTGCAGAAGACATTTAGAGGAAATATTAGGTGAAATTATAGAGCGGTTACAACAGCCTGAGCAGCAAGATGGGAACACCAAGGAAGTGCTGGCACTGGAGACATCAAGGCTAAGGCAGGACAACTCTCTGTGCTGGAGAGGTGGTTTTGGGATTTTTGAGATCAGTCTTGTCATAGTTAAGAGTGAAGGTTCAGATGACTCACTAGAAATCTCTGACAACCTGGATGATACACTGATAACCCCATGGGCTGCCTGTCTCCAGCCTCCATCACGAGACCCCTGGCCTCGTCCAGCTGCCTGCCCTCCAGTTCTCTCAGGCTGCCTGCTTTTGAAACAAGCTTTCAGAGGGTTTAAAAACATTTCCAGTGCTGTTTTAATGCACGTTGAGAGTGTTTTGCCGGTCAGAAAAGTGCCAGATGAAGGAAAATATCTTGGTCAGCAGATTCAGCCTGAGAATCCAAAGCCACATTAACTAAATTTAGAGGAAAATAGTTCTCTGCAGTTCCCCTAGGTATTTTGGCTGTGCACTCTTAAGAGAGGGTCAATTAGGTTTGTTCATGGCTTTTCAGTCCCCTGATAATTTTGCAAGTCTAAAATCATGAGGTTTATCGTAAACATAGCACGCAAGATCTGAGGCTGAGAGAAAATAAGCAGGGAACCTCTCCGCACATTTTAAGTACTGACCCTTTTCCAAGCAAAAGCACACTTTTTACACTCTGGTGTTGGCCTTGGACATAACCTTTCCTCATGACTTGTGGCTGCAATGTCTTAGTAAAGCAGAACTTTGCTTGTGCCCCAGAGCCCTTGCAGCGCATCCAAAGCCAAGAAGCACAGTCTATTCTCTCACTGCAGCTATAATTGGGGTGAATCATGATGGCTCCCACATTAGACTACTCAAGAAATCTCTTCATAGCAAATACAGCAATAGCTTCAAGAAATAACTTCACTGGCGTTTGCTCCATATAGATTAATGTCTCCTCAGGGGCCGTGGCTACCATCCCAAACAACACTTCTAGGGCTTGCGTGGCTACATCCTTTTCCTGTGAATCAACGTTGGCATCTGCTCATCCAGAGCATTCAGGAGAAATATTTGCTGTTGCCTGGAGACTAAGACAGGATAAAAACTATCAGGAGCCCTAAAGTATTTTTGCAGCTCTTCCTCTGATGCCGTGCCACTCCCAGACAATCTCTTTCACTTAGCGGTTGTGTGTCTCACGTGTTCTTCAACCTGTGGAATAGGTATGGTTATACTTGCCAAGTGCACAAAGTACTTGAAAGTCCTCCCAGGCTTTCGCGTGAAAGGAATCACATAGAAGCAAAAAGCACATCCAGGAGATGGCCAACGAGACTCCGTCTATCTTTGTTAGCATCATCATTATTTGTGTTTGCCTTCCACTCTAGGAAGGTGATAAGCCCTAGAGAGACAGAACAGCCGCACTGAGAAGTGGCCTTTTGCATCGCACCGAGCCCCGCTGGATACGTGCGGGATGAGGAAACTTCCTTCCACCCAGAGGTGCAAGCAGACTCTGGAGCTGGCAGTCACGTGTTGCTCACAGCCTCACAACCCACAGGATCCTGCATGGAAAAATTTCACTTCCATGTGTTGACTGAGTTAATGTGGTGGGGAGAGTGGGCGGACATAAAATGGAACTATGAAAAGAGATTAATTTGCAGCTGAAGGCCAGGCAGCGGGAACGCCGGCCCTGTGTTTGCTCAGAGAACAGCAGTTTAGACTGAAACCCAGTTGAAAAAAAGAGGTTAAGGCAGCGGTAGTAAAAAATCAAAACTGGGGAAAAAAAAGCAAAAGTTAAGCAAAGCCTCTCTGGAAATTAAGACGTGGAATTCAAAACATTCGCAGTATAATAAACCCAACCGAGCCCATAAAGCTGCACCAGCCAAAAGGAGGTCTGTTCTGCCTACGAGGAAACACGAAACCGCGTCATGCCTGGCAGCAGCCGCCCCTTAGTCCCGTTTCCTCCCTGCTTTATTGCAGAATTGTGCTGCTGGGTGCCCTCGGCTATGTTTAACGCAGCGTCTGTTTCCACTCTAACCCCTTCGCTTTGGAGGGGGTGGATATAAATCAGCTGTGGAGCTGCCCACAGGGCTTAGTCACAGCAGGTATTGGTTTAGGGTGTCTTAGAGGAACGTGGGTTTTTTTTTCTTATGGAAGTATTCTAGGGAATAAGCGCAGGCTTTGTGAGGAACAGGCATTGCTCCACAGGCCAGAGCATCCAGACAAAAGACATTTTACATCACCCGGCAGAATCCTCTTCTAACATTTTGGGCTGAGTGCCCCAAAGGCTGCTGCTCCACAAGGCCCCAGAAAATATTTATCCCCAGGTCCCCACTGAGCCAGACTCCCATCCCTCCTGCTGCTCCCAGGAGCATGCCTGCCCCGTCTGCTGCCCCTCACCTCAGGACATTCTCTGTGCTGGGTAGCCCCCCTTACTCCCAGCCTCCTCCTGCCCAGAGCCCCAGCACGCAGTTGGCACTGGGTCCAGATGCCTCTTCTGCACACATATCGCCTGCTGCACCTCCTTCCTTCCAGCTCCCAAAGCCTCTTTCTCCAGATTCAAGCACATGCCAGATTTCCCCAGTGCAGGCCACACAAATTGTAGCAATTAGCAAGCGTAAAGGGCATGCTGTGGCTTTCTCACGCATTACTGCATCTTACTACTCATTCCTATCCCTGGGCACACTCATCAGATTGCGTACGGTCAGCAATACTATCCAGGCCCTGGATACTATCCCTACACTGCTGTTCGAGCCCCACTGCAGAGACCCAGTTAGTGGCATTTGTGCATCCAACCACCAGTAGTTAGGAAGTCTCCAGACTCAAGGCAGCACAACAGCTGCCACCCTTGCCAGTCCTATATTGCATGAACTTGATCTCTAGCTTTTCTCGTGCTTCCCATCTCTAATCACATCCCTTCTGTTTCTGTCCCACCACCACATCTCTACTTTGTGATGGCTGGCACAGCCCAGCCTTCCTTCTGTGATCAGCTCCATTTCAGCCCAGGCCCTCCCAGCAGGAACGATATAGATTGCAAGTCCAGATTTGCTTTTAACAGTCTTCTAGGCGTATTTCTACTCTGAAGTTTCTCCAAGTTCTTTCTTTTCTGCCTCCTAATCTCATGACAGTGATGAACTTTGAGCATTTTGAGGGTTTTAAAAGTGGTGTTTTATTGTTACGTGCAATCCTGGCACACCGCACACTTATCAATGAGTGGCTTTGGGCAAAGGTTGGCCAAAACTAGACCATGACCAATTACCCGTAAGAACAACACCACAGTAACACTATTCCACTCCACACCTCTCACCTACAGAGATGCTTGAGAAATGAGAAGCTTCATTTCCACAGCCCACAACTGCAAAACTGAAGGTGCTTCAGTACAAGAGCTACATGTGGCCCATAGCAAGGTGGCCTAGTTACTGGGACACCTACAGCTGCCATGGGTGCTGGGAAGGGGAAAGCAGCTACCAGGTGGGATATGAACCACCTGGAGCTCTGCAGATCAAAGTCACCGCATTCCTCCTGACTGAGAGGCAACTGGCACAGAAAGCCATATATGCTGGCTATAATTTCCAGAGACAACTAGACACTGTAAAGGTGCAGCTCGAGATTTACCCAAATTCTAAGCCAAAAAATATGTACTAACTAATGCCTGCTGCCCAAAGGCATGGGCCCAAGCCCCTGCCACGGACACAGCAAACATCCATGACTGTAACCAGGAGCACATGAGGAACAGACAGACAGACACCATAAGTGTCCCTTTGTGCAGCAGCACAATGCAGTGTGGGAGAGACTGTGCCAGCACACAGCCCAGCCAGCCCTTTCCTTCTGGCCACCTGAGGGTGCCATGCAATGAAGGAATGAGCCAGAGCATTAATAAGCCCTTACACATCAGAGGAGTGTGTCCCTCACTTCCCTTTCGGAAAGGGCTATCTACCCATCTGAGCCCTGGTGAGGATATTACAAATACACGGCCAACCTCTAGGGGAGACAGATGAGAGTCCTGTGAGAAACAACACACTCACAGCTCATCCAAGGAAGCAGAAGTCCCTCCAGAATACCTGTTGCAATACACCTGAGCCACAGTGAACCTTAATGATATCAGACCAGGCAAACCCCATGTTGCTGGAGGCTCTCATGTGCACACACTCTCTCCTATAAATTATTACAGAAAGTAAAGGCCTGATGGTGCCTGCTCACCTCTTTTCTGTTCCCTGTGTGACCAAGCTCAGGGTTAATTTCAAAAAGCAAAGCACCAAGTGACAGGGATTAAACTCACAGAAGAAAAGCAGTGCTGGTATCCTAGAACCAGTGCCCTGGAAAGGCAAGGGAAGCACACAAGCACTGCAAACAAAGACCTACTTTTAGCACAGCTTCACAGTTGTTTGTCATACCAATAGCACCGTGCAACTGTACAGCTATTTCTTCATTAATTATTAACTGTGCAAAGACTG
Organism: Coturnix japonica; assembly: GCF_054131305.1. NCBI lineage: Eukaryota > Metazoa > Chordata > Aves > Galliformes > Phasianidae > Coturnix > Coturnix japonica. Next base: position 27,851,476 of record NC_140667.1, on the reverse strand, counting down.
TTTGAAGAGCCATGCAGAAAGTCCAAAGAGGAAGTGGGCAGTTTCAGCTCTACGTATACGCCTTGCAACAGGCTCGGGATCCTCTCCAGATCAGACAAGCCTTGCGCACTGGGGCCAAGGCTCTGCTCCCAGCAGCTGGGAAGGAGCAGGCCCAGGCTGCAGCTGGGCAGGGGCCTCCCAGGCTACAGCACATCCTTGGCGTAGGACATAGAGCAGTATGGGGCTGTGCCCAAGGCTCTTCTCTTGCATGCTGACCGTGCTGCATACAAGTTACATCAGCGTCTGCTGAGCGAACTCCCCATGCAGCTTTTGTACTGCCCATGGGAACCAGCCCTTAGCAGCCACGCTCCCCTTCCACCATCTTTTCTCCACCAAGCTCACCTTCATTGCCAGACCACACAAGAAAGCGCATTGCACAAAGCCAGCAGCAGGAAGGTGTGTTGGTGCAAGCCTCGAGGTATCCCGCAGCTTTTGTTTTGCAGGAACTCTTCCAACACCGAGTTAGGAAACATCTCTCCCTAACGTTGAGGCATGTCAAGACAACTGACAGAGCAGTGGTTCGGCAGCAATATTCCACCCCCGATTTGGAAGCGAGCTGGAACAGCTTCAGATGCAGAGCACCAAACCTCCTCCAGAGAGCTTAGAGGTGAAGAAAACAAGAGCTGCACCACCAGTAGCACTGGCAAAGAGGAGTCCCTAAATACAAACACTTATTGCAAAAGTTGCTGGGATTGGTGACTGATAGTTCCAGGAGTCTGAGGGCCTGAATGCAACATTAGGATCAGCCTTACAGACTTTGCTGGGCATCTACATTCTCTTCCCTTGCAAAATGCTGAACAACCACTCCACCACCAAGGCCCACCACCGCTAACAAGTCAAGCCAGAGGTCTGGGTAACCCACAGCACTCAGCACCCAACCAGAACCCCACCCAAAGCACAGCACAGGCCGTCCAGCTCAAGGCACAAGCTACACAGAGCAGAGAGTAAGCCAGCAGGGACAGAGGGAATGAAAGGAGACAGGCGGGGGCTCCCTAAGAGACGAGAGGGCTGAAGGCCAGGGCCAGGCACTTGGCAGGGCTGACCTTCATACCCCTGAGCTGGGCAGCTGACCAGCTGCACCTGCAGGAGTGAAGGAGGGTGCCGAGCACCTGGTGGGTGCCTCATGGCAAAGGGAGAGGAACAGCTGCACGTGAGTGGTCGCCTAGAGCCAGAGCCTCGATTTCTGCAAGTAAAACCACTGTCAGTTTCTTGAAAAAACTTGGGGTTTATTGATTTAAACTGCAAACAGTCGTTACAAAAGAGATTCTCTTTTAAATAAACTCACACAAAGAGGAAGAGAAAGCAATGTAGTGAACAGTAACAGGGGGAGGGAAAAAATTACATTCATTATTCTCTTTGTGCCAGTCCCGTTCACCTCGGCAAGGAAAAAACTCCAAACTTGGATACAGAAACGCAAAGACAAACTGTATTTGGAATGTCTTCAGATAGGCACTTGGAGCTCAAGGCTTTTCTCCTTGAAACTGTACAAAAGAGGAAGAAAAAGGTCTTCCTTCCACACTGCCTCGCACTGAGCTCACATAGGTACATTCTATAGCCCACTTGGCAAGACCCAGGGCAGGGGAAGAGGAGGAGGGGAAAGGCAAAGAAGCACATGAACTCAATTTGCAGTCCAACACAAAAAAAAAAAAAAAGAGGGGGAGGGAGGGGGAAATTCTAAAATAAATAATCCAAACACAGTTGTTGTTTTTTTTTCTTTTTTTTTTTTAAATTAACTTTTCATTTTTTAAAATAAAATAACCAAAAAAAGTGTAAAGTTACAAAAAAAATGTCATTGTAGTATAATATATTAAACTGTGGGGGGGGGGAAAGGAAAAAGACACTTCACAATCTTAAGATTAATATGGAAGATCATAATTTAAACATAAAAGAATATATTCTATGGATTCATCATCCCGATAAATATGAACAAAATTAACAAAAAAAGCATAGGTTTCGGCAATAAATACGTTTTGATAAGTTAAATAAGCTTTCTTATATTGTTGTGCAGTGACAAGCAAAATTTGCTCTCCAATTTCTGAAGTTATACAAAATTAAAAACCCAGAAAACAAAAACAAAATAATAATAATAAAAGCTCGGCGTGAGTGCTCTAAGATAGGTCTAAGGTACTCTAGAGCAAAACCATTAAAGCTATGTCTACTGGAACTTTGTTTACACGAACGTGTGTATGTGTGGAATGACTTCCGTCCGCCCCATCCCCTCCCATTTCTTTATTTGTTGTTAAGATGTCACACGGATACACGGGGGAACTTTTAGCACCAAAATCGAGACTCTCCCACAGCACAGTCCCGTCTCTTTTGCTTTCTGCCGTCTTCTTCTCTCGTTGTCCTCCCAGCTCGAAGTCCCGCTCGTGTCACGACCGCTCGGTCCTCAGCTCGCCCTCCCTGCAGGCAGCCGGAGGGGCGAGGCGAGGGGCTGGATGTTAACGCTGCCACGTGCCTGCAGTCGGGGGGGAGCCCGGGGGGCGGTGCAGGAGGCGGCCAGCGGGGGGAGCCGGGCGCGGGCACGTCCTGCACATCTGGAAGCGCGCAGAGCTGCGGTGCCCTCTGCAGCCGGAGAGGTAATAGAGTCACAGTGAAAAGTGTTACAAGGCACTAATTTTGTAAACGTTATTGCTTCTCGTCGTAATTTGGCACTTAAGGCTGGAGCCGGTGGGTGCGCGACAGGCAGGCGGACGCGTTAACATCCAGCTGGGGGAGGGGGGGCGAGGGGAGGGCGGGGGGTCAGCTTAACATCGCCACCGAGAGTGGGGGAGCGGGAGGAACCCGCTTAGTCGTCGGAGATGGAGAGTCTGCTGAAGATGGGCAGGCGCCTGGAGGTGTCCAGGATGGGCGAGTCGGAGCCGCTGTGGCTGCTGCTGGAGCTGCTCAGATAGCCCTCCTGGTCGGAGAGCGAGTCCTGAGGGCTGGGCGGCGAGTCGAACATGTGGGGGGACTCGGACATGGGCCTGAACAGGAAGGCGGTGGGGGAGCTCCCGCCGGGCACCGGCACCCCCACGCTAGGGGCGAAAAGGCTGACCAGCTCCTGGCTGGAGAAGGTGAAGGGGTTGCTGGCGCAGTCGGGCAGCGTGGGGGAGCCCAGCAGGTCGTCGGCGCTCAGCATGGGCGGCGGGGTGACGGAGGTGGGGCTGTCCAGCAGCCCGGGGGCGGCGGCGCTGGGGAAGCCGGCGAAGCTGAAGCTGTGCTGCAGGCGGGGTCTGTCGGCGGCGGGGGGCTCCCGGCCGCCAGCCACCGCGCGCCGCTCCTCGGCGTTGTGGATGAAGTGGCAGCGCGGCCCGTAGGGGCAGAAGCCGATGGTATGGAAGGTGCGGCAGAGCTCGGTCTTGTACTTGGGGTGGCGGGTGAGGCTGCGCAGCTCGTGGATGCCGTGGGCGAACTGGCACTTGTCGCCGTACTTGCAGGCGCCGTTCTCCTCGAAAGGGCGGCACAGCTCCGTCTTGTAGCGGCTGGAGTTCACTTGGCCCCCGGGCTGCTTCTGCTGCAGCAGCCGCTCGCCGCCCTCCGAGAAGGAGCGGTCCCGAAAGCGGCTCTCCCGGGGGCCGAGCGCGGGCGCCGGCTCCCCTTTGAGGCCGCCGAGGAGCTGGCTCTGGTGGAACTTGGCGTTGGGCAGCGTCACCGAGTGCCTCCTAGGGAAGCCGCCGCCGGCCGGGGTGCCCACCGCCTTCCTGTCCAGCAGGCACCCGCCGACCCCCGCGGGGCTGTAGTTCAGCATCTTGCTGCTCTGCGGGGGAAGGGAAGCAAGCGCCGGTCACTCGCACCGCCCGGAGCGGAGGGGGCCGCGGCCGACCCGCGGCAAAGCCCGACCCGCGGCAAAGCCCACCCCGCGCCCGGCCCCGACGGCCGCCCCTCCCCGCGACCAGCACCGAGAGCGGCCGCGCGGGACGACCGCGTTATGGAGCACGCCCTGCCCCGGGAGCGCGTGTTGCGCCGCGCTGCGCTGCGGCGGGGCCCGGCCCCACGAGCTGCCCTCGCCCGGCCCGAAGGGGTCCCGGCCCCGGCGCTAACGCCGCTCGCGTGAACCGGGGGAAAAAAAAAAAAAATAGGGAAAGAAAAAACGCAAGCACAGCAAAAAGCGGCCTCCCGAAGTTGGGAGAAGCAACGCCCCGACGGCGGAGCTCACCTTGCATAAAACTTCGCTCAGGTCGAAGATTGTGGGCGACACCAGGGCCGTGGACATGTTGTCGGGCGAGCGCGGGACGCGGAGGGCAGCGGGCACTCGTGGAGGGGTCGCGCTGCGGGAAGGGCTCGGCCTCCGCCCGGCTCTGTGCCGCCCCTGCCCGGCCCCGCGCCGCCCGCCGCTCGCTGCGCGCCCGGACGATGGCACTTATAGAGTTTCGGCCTTACCCCGGGAGGAGGGGCGGTGGGAGGAAGGGGAGGAGGAGGAGAAGGCGGGGTGAAGAGCGCGGCGGCTGAGTCACCCGCGGGCGGGGCGGCCCCACAAACTTTTCGGGAGGAAGGAGGGGAGAGCGGGCGGGGGGAAGGGGAAAAAAAAAAACAACAAAAAGGCAAGAAAGGGGAAGAAAAAAAAAAAACAACACAACCCAAACCCACGCGTCCCTGCGAGAACGGCTCGAGATGCGCCTTCACCCCCCTCCCCCGCCCGTTTGTCCCTGCGCGGCTCTGCGCGCTCAGCCCGCGGCCATGTCCCGGCTGGCTGCCTCCGCCTCGCTTTAAGTTACTCAAACACAATTCGGAACGGTGCGCGATGGATTCTGCCAACCCCCCCTTAGTGCTCTGCCCTTCCGCCCCGCACGGCTCCGAGCCGTAACACCGAACCCACCGCCACGCCGCGAGCGGCGGACGCGTGGCCACCCTGGAGCGCGGCTCCGGGACGGCACCGCGGGGGGGAGCGGCGCCCAGCCCCAACCAACGGCCACGGCGCGCGGGGCCGCGCTGTGCCCCCCTGCAGTGTCGGGGAGCGGCCGGGGCTGCCGCGAGCCCCTCCGGGTGTCTTTGCGCTCTCGCTGTTGTTGTTTACTTTAGGGGAGCAGCCGGATTCCTCGAGCTCCCTTCTCTGCCCGGTTCCCCTCGCCCCGGCCGGCGGGGGGGGCACTCGGTCGCTCTGGACGCGGTGCTCGTTCCCAGGGATGTCGGCCTCTATAATTAACCACGCGTTAATTGCCGGGCTGGAAACGTCACTGCGGGGACTTTCCGAAGCTCCCGAGAGCCGCCGGCGGTCACCGCTCCGCTGCCGCACTCCGCAACCCAACCCCCCCCCCCTACTCCGCCCCGTGCGCTGCTTTGGGCCGCGGGGCCGGGGCGGGGGCGGGCGGGAATCGGCGCGGAGCTGCCGCCGGGCGGGGCGGACACAGCGGGAGCTCCGGGGCCGCGGGGAGGGGCGGTGGGCGCGGCGGTGGGAGCGCGTTGTTCGGGGGAGGCGCGGGGAGAGCGGACGGGTGCGCGGTGCGCTCGGCGTGGATTGCGGTGTTCCTGCGCACAGCTGCTGGTGCGTACAGGGATGGGGTACCCGGCCCGTGCGCACATCGGACACAGCGATTAAAAACTGCTTTCTCCAACCAGGATGGCCCAAAGCAGGGAGCGAGACCGGGAATTGCAAGTGACGTGCTGAGCCGGGAGGGGAACGTTCCCTGCACCTCGCACGGAGCAGTGGGCAGCTGACACGGGGCTGGCAATACAATCACAGAATCATAGAAGGGCTTGGGCTGAAAGGGATCTTATAAGACCATCCGGTTCCTTCTTGTGCCATGGGCAGCACTGCCACCCACCAGACCAGGCTGTCCAGGGCTCCATCCAGCCTGGCCTTAGACGCCTCCAGGGATGTGGCACCCACAGATGCTGTGCCAGCACCTCACTGCCTTCTGTCACCTAACCTAAACCTCCCCTCTTTTAGCTTAAAGCCATTCATTGTCCTTGGGCAGAGTGGAGGGGAAAATCCCCTCCCACTCTTTGCTGGCTACCCGTGTTGATGCAACCTGGGATGCTGCTGGCCTGGGCTGTAAGCATATACTGCTGGCTCATGCTTTGCATCCATCAGGATCCCCAAGTCCTACTAAGCAGGGTTGCTCTCAACGAGATCTTCTCCCACTCTGTACATGTTTGGAATTGCCCTGACCCAAGTGCAGTACCCTGCAGTTGGCCTTACTGAACCTCATGCTCTCATGGGCCAGCTTTTCAAGACACCCAGGTCCCTGAGGATGGCATCTCTTCCTTCTTTTACATGAACTACACCACTCAACTTGGTGCCATCAGCAAACCTGCTGAGGGTGCACTTTGTCTCACTGTGTAGGCCATGGGTAAAGATGACACAAGTGTAAACAATCAAATAAGCCATCTGACAAATAGACGAAGGAAAAGTCCCTGGAGACGTGCTTTGGCTTTTTCCCATCACAGCCTGTTTCTGAGGTTCCAGGCTGGGAAGCCTGGAGATTCCCTCCCATGGTTCTGAGGGTAGGACCTCCCAAAGGCACCCAGCGCTGTCCCACAGCCATGTCATGTTCACGTGGGGCTCAGCACACATCCTGCCCGTGGTGCTGCTGGGCTGCCAAGTGAGCCAGTGCTGGGCAGCCACGGCTCATACCTCAGGGGTCAGGTGCTATTTTTGCTGGCCATGCCCCTGGAGGTGCAGAAGTGTCTTTCTGCAGGCTGTGCTGCCCTCCTCCCCCACCCAGCTCTGGGTACCTTTGCAGCACTGTGGCTCTTAAGGTAGAACAGGTGGATGTCGGTGGTGCCAGGCAAACATTGTGAGCCCTTAATCCTTCAGGCTTTGCACCTTTGAGTGACCAAAGCCCATTGTGGTAGGATGTGCCCCTGCAGAGGACAGTGTTGAGAGCAGGTAACTGAGCTGGCCCTGGGCTGGGTGCCCCAGCAGCTCAGGGCTCTGTCAGGTGCGAGCCTCGAGGAACGGCCACACGGTTGTGGCACCATGGTGCTGACAAGGTGCTTCAGTGGAAATAGCAGAGGTGTTCTTCCAGTGGGCACTGGGTAAAGAAATTGGCTGAGCTCGATTGGCCCAAGTTACAATTTCCAGTGGAAATGCCAGTGTGTTTGCAGATCACAGGACAGCACACTCACGTCCCACTGCTCACCACATCCACCCCCAGCCCCACGCTGCAGCTGGGCTGGGCCAGTGCAGCAGTGGGGTGGGATTGGGGGGCTGAGAGAGAAGAGCAGGAGCAGGGTGGTGCAGCTCACAGCATCTGGTCAGGATTCACAGCCTCTCTCCCGTGCACAGGCCCAGCACAGCAGTGCAGTAAAACAGCAGTGCAGTAAAACAGCAGGGCAGTGACACAGCAGGGCAGTATCACAGCAGTGCAGTAACACAGGAGGGCAGTGACACAGCAGTGCAGTAACACAGCAATGCAGTAACACAGGAGGGCAGTGACACAGGAGGGCAGCGACACAGCAGTGCAGTATCACAGCAGGGCAGTGTGCCTGGCACCCATGCCATCTTCCAGCTGGAGCAGCCCTGGCTGCTGTGTTGTTCAGCAGACGTCAACCAGTGGAATGTTTCCATGATATTTCTTTCCCCTGAAAAAAATGTGCTAGGAATAAATGCTTTCACCTTTTTCTTTCTAACACCCTTCGAGGGCCTTCAGGCCTCGCCATTGACCTGCTGCATGGTGCTGTGTCCCATGAGCAGGTCTTTTGTCAGGCCACTCCTGGGAGGGCATTCCCAGGGAGCTCCCCTGTTGGCACCTTTGTAACAAAGGCTCTCAGCGAGGGTTTCCTCTCACCCAAGTTTAGGTGCCTGAAAGTTAGATGTTTAAGCCTAATTAGTTGGCCAGGCTTCTTGCATAGTCAATAGAGACAAATAGGCACCTCTAGTGTGTGATTCACCTTGACTATCTACAGCATTTATCTGAGGGCCTGACTCACTCAGGAATGAGTGAGGAGCTGAGTGCCCGCTTCTCTCTGCAACTCTCAGGCAGGTGGGTGACTCGCTTTGGGCCAGGCAACTGATTTGTGGCTGCCCCAAACTCATCCCCCACCCCACAGCCTGGCTCTGAGACCCCCTATCCCATTTCCTTTAGAGGCCGCATGTCCAGCCCTGCCAAGCAAGACTTGGTTGCAGCCTGCCCAAATCATACTATCAGCCCCTATCGCCTCATCAGACCGAGTTAAATATTTATAAAGCTGCCGGGGCAGGGTCCATGCTTTGCTACGTGTCTGTGTGTTCCCTGGAGTAGTGAAGCCCAGCATCCCAACCCCTGTGCGATGTGGGATTGGGACTGCGCAAAGCTGCAGGTCCTGATGAAACACAGCTGGGAGTGCACAGAGTGCTCATGGACATTGGGAAATAAGCAGGAATGAATCATAAGAGTCGGGAGAAGCTGCTAATGTGTGGGAAAAAGGCAAATGTGCTACCTCTGCACAAACATATAATAAGGAAGTATGTAATAATAATTATTGTTATTGTAATACGGTCTGGGTGAGCATTTGGGAAAAAGATATCTAATAACTGACAAGCACCACGGCTCGGTTTGTTTTGATCTGAAATTCAAACAATGGCGATGTTTATAAGGTAATAATACACAGGGCACAGAGCGCTGGCACCTCACCAACTATGCACTCCGCAAGTCGGGTTTATATAGGTCATGCCAAACAAATAATAGTGTTCTTCAATATAATTACTGATTCATTAAGAGAATGAGAGAGAACGTAATTGAGTCTGTTTGGATTTCAGGGAGGTGTTAGATATGGTAAATCTATACATTTGACCTTGGATTTAGGAGACGTTATGTGCTCGCCCAGCTCTGCTCCTCTGGAAGGCAGCGGTGACATTGCTGTGCAGTACACCTCTCACTCAGAGCCGGCAGCCCCTGGACCTACCTGAGGCTTTTCCCCAAGGAAACACAATGTGTGGTGGCTCAGCCGTGGGTCCAGCATCCCTCATCCCTATTGCCAGCCTTGCTGCTGCCTCCTTGCTCTTGGTCCCACCAGAGAGCAGCTGCATTCTTAGAAAAAGGCTGAGCTGGGCATAACATGGGGCTTCTAGGAAAACAGGGGCCATGCCAGCCCCGTCCACAGATAGGGGAAGGGAGTGGCTGTGAGCTAGGATGGGTGGAAGCAGTGGGGTCTGGAGCCGGACTGAGGGCATGTCCCAAAACTGCTCTGCCCCGGGGCTGACCTCTGCTCAGGAGGGAGTGAAACAGTAAATGGAGAAACAAAACTGCTGAGCATAAGCAGCATCCAAAGTAGGTGGGAAGGATACGGTGATAATAAGCAAAGGCGTTTTTTTGTGAAGCTAAATCATGCCCCTGTAGTCAGTTGACTTCTTTGAGCTTCTAAAAAAGGCTGATCAGGAAGAAGTAGGGAGCAGAGTAAATACAGCCTTTCAAAAGGGTTTTTGATAAAGACCTTTCCAAGAGTGAAATAAACTTGGCAACCGTGGGATGAAAAGTCCCGTCATGGATTAAAAAGTGGGTCAGAGCTGATAGGAGGGAGAAAATCCATTAGAAGGAAATGGCCAGCAGGGTAAGGAAAGCCGTGGCGGTGGGGCCACGTGTGGAGGGGTGGAGGAATTTGATACCCCTTGGAATGGGGTGTCAAAAACGGAGACAGGGAAGAGAGATAACAAAGCAACAACATTGGCTGCCGGCAAGGCATTATTTATTGTAACTTCAAGCATGGCTGGGCAGGGCTGGGAGGCACTCCAGAAGCTTCTAACTAAACTAGGAAACCAAACCACAATGACGGAGAAAGTTCAGCTTACACAAGTGCCAGTGCAAACCGTTTCAGAATAAACTGGGCAAGCCTCTTGCACTGAATTAGAAGTTAGCTTGTAGGGGTCAGATGTGGCACGGGCACTGATTGCTCAAGCCTTGCTCAAAAAAGGTCAGGACCCCAGATCAGCAGGATGAATCTGTCACTGCGTAGCCTGGCTGCACATTGCAGTCCCTGTGTGCCTGCATTGAAGGGCCATGGCAGCAGGACCTAAAGCAGCTTCCTGAGAACAGCCCCGCTGGGTCCGATTGGAAGCCCACCAAAGGCAGAGTGGGCGAACAGAAATGGGATGGGATCTGCCAATAAGGTCATGCCTGGCCCAGCTGCCAGCCCACCTGTAGTGGTGTGCCTGCCCTGGCTGTGGTGTTGGGAGCCAGTTTTGGTGGGGCTGGTTGCAGCTGCCCAATGGGTGTCCTCCAGCCCCCAGCACCAGCAGGCAAGGCCCAGGCTGCAGCCCTGTGTGGGTGTCTGGCCATCATGGGGTGGGAATGGCTCTGCTGGGACAAGCATAGAACCTGGTGGGGTGTGGTAACACCGAGCCCGAGCCCGTGCAACAAGAAATGGGAGTGCGTTTGTAAATAATTTACTAGAATGACCTACATGCTACCAAGCCTTTGTTCCCTTTTATGCAGTCAGTAGAGAACTACACAGCCTCAGAGAATGAAGTGTGAGGACCAAATACAGAGAGGTGACACAGAGCAGAGGCATCCGTGTCCTTCCTGTGAAAAGGCAGCCTGAGGTGCCTTCGGAGTTTCCAAGCTTTTCCAAGCTTTGTGGAGCAGTGGGAGAGGGAGAGATGTCCCACAGCCCTGTGGAAGGAGCGGGGAGGGGACAGCTTGTTGATGGTGCCTGTCACGTGTTTGGAGCTGCCAGTGCTGCGCTGGGGTGGCAGTGTGTGCGTGGAGAGGGAGAGCTGTGGTGGAGGAATCAAATCCTGGGCTAATTGCCAGCAAAGAAAAGCACATCGTGATCTTCATGAGAGTAGAGGAACTGGGCCTGGTGTGTGAGCTGCCTTTTAGAGCCAGCTGGAGATGCCCATGGACTCCATGATGCCCAGCTGCATGGCACAGTTTCCTGGACATGGCCAAGCCCTGGTGGCCTTTGGGATTGACAGCAGGATGCTTCCTCTCTGCAATATTTGCCTTCTGTCATGGGATAAAGTGTGGTGCACAAACATGAATCGATCACTAGCCACTGGTGGGGCCAAAGGAAGGTGGGGCCTCACGCGTGTTGCTACTTTTTTCTTCTTTATGATTCTGCTCTGCTTTTCTTGCTGGCTGTTGCAGAGACAAACCTGAGAATTCTAGAGTGTTGAGCCCAAAGACCGAAGAGTCCGAAGATTAACAAGCACAGAATCCAATGTTACTGGTTCTCCAAATTTTTAAATTATATTGTTTAGGTGACTGATGGTATTTTGGAACCCAGCTCTTGAATGTTTGGGATTAGCTGTCCTGGAAAGAAGAGCGCGTTGGCTGCCTAGTGCTACTTGGGAATGTCAGAATCCCAGCCCATGGCTCTGCAGAGCTCACTTAGTCTTGCTTACTCAGAAGCCCAGTACCACCTTCTGGGACTCGGAGAGAAAAGCTGGTCAGGTTTTCTCTCTGAGCTCTGCTGCACGTGGCAGTCCAGCTGGATAGCCCTGCCAGCAGCAGGAGCTGTGGCCTCACCATGGCTACCTGGCATCCCCCAAGAAGCAGAACTAGCACTGGTGTTTCTTAGTGGGTGAGGATCCTCTCAGCTGCACTATCTGGTGTCTTTGTGTCTTGTGTCTTGACCATTCCACTCAGCACCAACAGCACGTGCACAACCTGCGTTTCTTTGCTTTTGGCTGTAGCTTCTCTGTGTACAGACTTGCTATCTCTGTGCCTACAGAGATGATTCATGTTTCTCCATTTTTAGACATAATAATAATAATAAGAATAACTAGTGGCTTCTGACTCCCACTTGTGCTGCCCCTTAGTGTGTGCACCTCAGCCCTGGGAGCTGAGGAGCTGTACCCACTTGATGTTGCTGAAGCTGTCTGACCTTCATGCAGGGATGGAATGAAGGGTGGAGGTGTGCAGCTCTTCCCAAGTCTACACGGCTCTGTCATCTCTAATCTCACTGATGGATCGAAACCCCACAAATTCATGCTGCACTGGATGTGACTGTGTCCGTTGCAAACGCAGCTGTTCCAAAACGCAAACCAGAATGTTTAAGTGCTGCTGAAATGGTGACAACCCTCTGAGGAGCAGGTGTGGGGACAGTGGATGGCAAAACCTTCCTCAGTGAAACTGCTCAAAAGAGCAAGTCTGTTAACCGAGGGAGGGTCTGTGTCCAGGTCCAGCAGCACTGGCAGATGACAAGAGCCAGCAGCAAGAGCCAGCACTGCACCCTAAGAAAAATGTCCAGAATAAACCAGGAATGTGAAGGAACACGTCAGTCTAAACCTTGCGTCCTGAAGCAGCACAAAGCTCATCCCAGGAAGGAGGGCTGCTGCAGCAACAGAGCGGTGAGGTAGGCTGTCTGCCCCAGAGCTGTGCTGCATGCAGTCCCCAAAGTGCACATGGGCAGGGCTCATTTTTCCATCTTTCTTTACTACCAGAAAAAGCAAAGCGCCTCTCTGTGTGTGCTCGCTGGACTAGGAAGAGCGTGCACACACGTGTGTGTGCGTGTGCACAGCGCTGAGCACGTGAACAGCGGCCATGGGGTGTCATGGAGCATGCAGCCCACGCAGGGCCGGGCTGGGTGTGCTGACGGCAGCGTGGCTGTGGCAGGCAGGGCTCCTCCGTGCACTGATGAAATGCAGCTGGGCTCAGCAACCAGCTCACTTGGTTGAGAAGAGACTAGAAGGGCCCGTGCCAGCTATAAACAGAGTGATCAGCATACACAGGATGTGGTGAGCAGCTACAGGCGTCCCGTTATTAACTTCACTTTTATTTCAAGGGGATTCACTTCTCTGTTCTGTTTCCCATTTGGGAAGTGAAACCTAAGACCATGGTACCACTTAACAAAAAAAATTTGGTCGCAGCTCATTTGTTTTTCTACTTTATTCTTTTTTTCCCCTCTTGTAAAGGTTACTCTGCTGTTCCTTTGACAGAATTTATTGGAATTACTGGCAGCGCGCTGACTCTTCGCTCTCTGTTTCTCTCCTGAGGAATTATCTCATTTGTGCTCATTGAAGGCTGTTGACTCTGAGGGGAGTGTTTACTTGAGGACACCTCGCCTGGCCAGGAAGGAGCAATGCAGAGAGCGAGCGCTGGTTCCTCCCAGTCACAGCCCAACCAGCCTGTGCTGCGCCGAGGTGCTTTGTAAACATTTGTTCATCTTTACACACACCTCCCGCCCCCCATAAGGTGAGGAAATGTTGTTGCCACCTTTCCACAAATGGAAGAAGTGAGCACAGAGAGGTGCGGTGACTCATTGGCCGCAGCTGAGGCAGAGCTGGAGCTGCGGAGCTGAACTCCCAGCCCTGACATTGCTGGGAGTCACATTCCCACCCGGCGCTGGGACGTGGGCAGTGCCAACCCCATCCACCTGCCACCCACCTGTCCTGGGAGGCAGCAGTGCACACCTCAGTGTGTACAGAATGAGATCAGATCACCGTGGTTTACTCTGTGTGCTGGTGTCATCACAGCATGGTGTGCTGTTATGTCACGATGTTATTACACCTGAAACTAGCAACTAGTGCAAGGCTGCTCACAGTAACAGGGCGGGCAGCTGAACATGACCATGTGCTGCTCAACCACATCACACAGCACACACACTGTGTACTGGCGTGTCAGTCAACCCCACTGCACTGCAAGGACCTGCTGGGCATGGCTGTCCCTGTCCCTGTCTCTATACCCATCTCCATCCCTGTCCCTGTGCCTCCTTCTCAGCCAGGCCTACATTATTGCAGCCCCACACACTCAGGTAACTAAGAGGAATTGTGGCTCTGTGAGTCAATGGAAGGAAAGTATTTGCCTCTCCAGTGGAAATGGTTCTCACAGCACACGGTCATAAGGACCACGTCCCATGTTCTCAGGAGGTGCTGGCTCTTGGGAGTGCTGGGTGCTTGCTGGAAGCCAAACTGCCCTAGGTGCAAGCGCTCAGCAGAGAGGCACTCAGTGCCTAATGGCAGCTGTACCTTCAGGGCTGTATGTTGCCACTACTTGGTGGCACCTATTGCTGTTTACAGCCTTCATCAATATTGCTCCCCTCTCCAACACCGAACTGAGAACAACAACAACTAACACCCCCGCTCCTTATCTCCTCTGCTTGCTTTCCACACTGTCTGCACGAGCGTGGTTTCACTCATCTCCAGCTCGGCACGGGCGAGTCACATCAGTCAGTTCCACTTTGTGACGCAGCTCTGTCTGTCTGTCTGTTCTCAGGTCTGGGCAGGATGCGCTGTGATCAGATTCACCGTACCCGAGGGGAGGGTAGAGTTCAGTCTACACATCTGTTCATTTTGAAGTAAAACAGTTGGTACTTTCTTTTAAATGAAACCTTTGAGGCAGGTCATCCTCATTAAGCTTACACCTAGCTGCCTCTTGCCCAGCCAGCTGCAAAACCAGTGTTTATTGCCACAGTGAAGCCCAAAGAAGGAACCCCCCTGACATCTGCAGGCTTTGGGACAGTTCGGGAGCCTGGTCCTGCATGTGTTGAGGGGCATGGCCAAACACCCCTGAATTTCAAGGCATGAGAAACCAGGGTCTCAGTGGTGATTAGGAGCAGGAAGAACATGCAGCTGACCACCTGGACTGTTCACAGGCCTCCCTGCATCTCATCCTACCTCAGTGTGTGGTTCTGCAGAGCACTGGGATCTTGTTGGTATAGGGAAGTGGAAAGGAAGATGGCTCTTTCTCTGGCCCTCCTTCAGGCAGAAGCACCACCTAAGGCTGCAGAGCCCAGGCTCCCTGCCTTCACTGAGGGTCAGGCTGGAACTGCAGGGTGTGGGGAAGGCAGTCCAGGCCGTGAAGGGGATGGAAAACGTGGGCCAACATGTTGGGGAGCCTGGAGTCAGCACCTTTTGTCCAGAGAAACAGAAGGCCCTCTGTTGTGGAACTGGCAGAGAGTTAATCTCATAGTTAAACTGTTACCGGGCTTCACCTGCTCTTATCCCTCCATGGTGCAAGGGGCAAGGGGCTCAGTAGGTCAACTGGCACTGGGACCTGACAGCAATTAAAGGGACCCAGCCGAGGCTCAGGATCTGACCCACGCTTTTTTGGTTAGGTCCCTTGCCATACCATATCAGTCCTCACAGATGCCATTTGTGCTTCAGTGTGGTTTGTGCTAAACAAAGTAAAGCCCTGCAAAGCGGGACACCCAGCCCAAAGCCAGGGATGCACCAAATAGACCTCATGAGCCACCCTACAATAACATGCACAGGGCACTCACGAGAGCAGCCTCAACAGAACTGTTGGCTACGTAGCTGTTGAATCCTTGCAAAACATGGTGCCTGAATGTCAGGAGTCCCAGAAGGGGAAGACGGCAGTGCCAGCAGTGAGGTTTGGAGAGGCACATAAAACAATTAGTTGAGAAGGAGTTACAAATCCAGGGCAAACGCCCAGGCAATACCCCACCTTCTTCTCATAAGAGGCATATAGCCAACACCCCATCACACTTCTAAATGGGGCCCTGGGTAATGTGGGGTTTGTCTGCTGCTAATATAGCCATTGTATCTATCCTAGCTGCAGAGCTCTGGTCCTGAACTGAGGCACCAGGACTGCAAGTTACAGCTCTGCTGGCTGAGAGCTTTCTGAATGGGAAAACAGTGCAACCCTCCCTATCTCTACAAGTTCTAGCTCAGCAATGTGTGCTACACCCATTCATTTGAATGCAGAACTAGCTCTGAAACTAATGATAAGGCCTTAAATGCCATCACACAGCTCGTTTATTTCCCCACTGTCCCCAAGTGCTTCCCAGGTGCCGAAATCCTGGCTGCCAAAATCTCAGTGACATAGCTCTGTGTTGCAGCACCTTCCCTACTGCTGTGTGTTCAGCCACAAGACCCCAGGAGCACTGAGGGTGGTCGCTGTGCCTGGCACACAGCTGGGGAGCCGAGGCCCCTAAGGGACGTGCCGTGTCCCCACGCAGACGGGAAGCGTGTGCTGGAGCAGCAGCATCAGCTGGTGCCTCTGTTTTTCCACGCGTCTGTCCCCTCCTCAAAGCAATTTAGCAATTTTCTTCGCCTTGATGCCAGTGGCATTACATAAGTGTAAACTGGTTGTGAGATCACGATACGACACGTCGATTATCCAGGGAGGCACAAGGTCATAACCAGCCTGAGGAAGGAGAGGCAAGCTGTGCATACACACAAACACACCTAGGTGGATGTATATAAACACACGTGGGCCCCTAGTGTTCCCATGGTAGGGAACAACCGCACATGTCTGCTGGGGCAGCCTAACTAGCACTGCCTGTGTTTCTGCATCGGAACCTTTCGGTTTTCCCTTTCGGGCTTGGAGTTAGTTCTCTTTTACAAAAATAGCACCACTCGAGGCAGCCTTCCCGATAGGTGGAATAGTTTCCCCTTGAGAAGGAACTGGTGGAAATCCCCTCTCTTGAGACATTTTAACTCTGCCAAAAAATGTACAATGGGAGTGACTGCTTTAACTAGCAAGCTGACTTGGATGAGCTAATGGATTTTTCCATCACTAGTGTCTAGTTCCAGGGATTTCCATGAATTGCTGTCAGGACAGAAGAAGGCAACAGATTGCAACTGCGGGATCTGCTGTTTCAGCTCCACTGACACGTCATTCCCTCAGGACACCCAGTGACCTGGTTAATCTAGTTCCTTGCTTCTGACTTCTCCTCGTAAATGATTTATCAACTGGCGTGGATCCCTGTTTGCTTAAGGAGGCGTGTGACGACCTCTCACAGGCTGGCTGCACAGAGCCACGGCCGCATTTGGCAGCCGGCTGTTGGCCACAGCTCGTGACCCTTGGCTGGGGGAGAAGGGGATGGGCACTAGAGCCTGGTGGGTGATGATTATGTGGCTGCTGGAGGGTGCTGGTGACCAAGCTGCAGGCTTGGCAATGGGAGCACTCACCTAGGACCTGCCTCAGCCCGCTCTGACCCCCATGGTATGAAGGCATGGTGGGCAGAGGGCTGGCACGGGCTGTAGTTGCCTACCATGGGAGCACCAGCTGCACCAGGGCCATCCTTGAGGTCCCTGCGCTCCACAGAGGAAATAATGCCAACTTTGGTCCACTGCCTTGTTCACAGCGAGGCAGCATCCATGGGGTGACATCAGTGTCACATCTGGAGGAGTCTTCATGTGCATACATGGGTCAGTATGCGTGTCACCACACACACAGCGCTGCAGTAAGAAAGAGGTGGTACTGATCTGAACTCAAACAGAAGCCAGGGAGAGAGGATGGAAATGACTCCTGCAAGCTTTACATCCTGCCTTTGTACCTGGGCTAAAGGAGTGTGGAAAGAGATCAGATATCACAAATTGGGCACCCTTCTAAAAAACTGTCTATGGGCAACTCCCCGCCTTCCCTCCAGGCCAGTTATTGCTGCTTCCTGCTCTGATTGTTTCAAATCCGGTTATCTGGAGTTATGCCTGTTCTGGCAAATACGGTGCAGCAGAGGGGAGGGACTGTTCCAGCCGGTGCTGTATGCATGCCACAGATCACAGAGATTAGCATGGGAGGAACCGCAGAGATGAGCTGCTTGAGGCAGATAGTGGGAAGCTTACAACAGAGCTGCTTAGCAATTACAGCCATGAAACTGTAGGACAAAATCTTTATTCTGGGAACACGAAGCTGCGTTGAGTTTCCAGCTGGCAGGGGACTGTCTTGTAGGGGCAGCACGTGGCAGTAAGGTGAGGAGGAAGCCCACCACAGCCCCCTCCCCAGCAGTGTCGTGTCGCACCACCCGAAGGCTGCACATCATCAGGAGGGCTGGGCTGCAGCGAGGAACCTGCAGCCACATGCAGGCAGAGGCAAGGGTGTGTTCTTTCCCGCACAAGGGTGGGTCTGGAGCAGCCTGCAGCTTCCTGGGACCTCAGGGGTGGTCATTCCTCTTAGCCCACGAGGGTGGAAGATGCAGCTCCTGTTCTCTTTTTTGGGGTCACACCACCTGCTTCTGCCTCAGCAGAAACCTCTGTGTTCACACCCCATGTGCTCCCACTGCACACCTCCTACAGCAGACAAACAGCACGGGAGGACAGACAGCTGGCAGGGTGTGTAGGAGCTAATCCCACCTCACCAGGAGCACCATAGACACTGCTGCTCAAATCCCAAACCCATGTCCCCAACAAGTTCAGTCTAGGTTGATCTCTTGTGTGCCCCATGAGATCCTCATCATAGTAACAGAGCAGAGAGGTAGGATGGGAGAAGAGGCAGAGGTTGGTGAGTTATCCCAAAACCATATTTCTAACCTTTAAATATGCGTGGACTTCCCTCAGACATAACTTCAGTCTGAATTCCCAAGTGCTGATAAATGTGTGAGTGGACAACTCAAGGCTCAGGCTTAGCTTCAAGCCCAAGCTCACTGACTGTTCACACCACCTGTCCCACACGCCATCTTGCTCTCCTAACAGCAGAGAGGAGCCTGGTCCATGTAGGAACTATGTCCTTCCAAGCAGCACAAGTACTCCTGACTCTAACCTCTTGGAACTCAAACACAGTTACCAGGGACAGCACAGATGCAAGTGATGCAAGTACAAAACTCCCCAAAAGCATTCCTATGTCCTTAGGGCACTGAAACAAGAGCCAGGATTTCTCATTGACCTCCTCCATGGCAGGTGCACAGGTTTAGCAACTACGCACTAAAGAGAGCAGCCAGAAACTCTTTGGCAGAGACAGGACCAGAACCTGCTTCCTCTCATCTCCAGCTGCCCAGGTTGCTCAGAATCACAGAGTCATTAAGGTTGGAAAAGGCCACTAAGATCATCCAGTTCAGCCATCCACCTACCACCAGTGTAGCCCACTAAACCACCTTCCTTAGTGCCACAACTACACATTCCTCGAACACCTCCAGGGGCAGCTTCCAAGTGCCTGGCTTTGTTCTGGTCCAGCCAATACAGGGCGATTTTCTGGTCTTTCTTTTGTACATCCAAAAGGGTTTTTAATTTGCATTTTTTACCACAACCAATCACAGATATTTTCATTGAACTGTTCACGCAGAAACCATTTTATTGAGCTGTTCTGGTTTTGGTGTGCTTAAATCACCCAGCTGGCAGAGCAGCCTAGTGCATGACAGAGTGAAGTCACATACCTCTCTGCTGGGTCTGACTGCAGGAGATCCTACCAGGTCAAGGTTGCAGCTGCGTGTCACGCACTCATGGCATCCAAAGTTACCGTCACTCCTTCAGGAAGACTGGCTCGGAGCTGAGAGGCAGCTGACCAGAGTTTCTTATCCAGGTCCCCTGCTGATGAGGCTCAGACTAAATCTGCTGGCAAAATCTAACAAGATTGCAAGCAGAAGGACACAGCTATGGATAAATAGAAGTGAGGGGAATAATGGCCTGCTTTTCTTGGACTGGGTCCAACATTCACTAAAGGGATTCCCATGAGCATCAGTAGGATTCAAATCAGAACATAAATTTCTTATAAAATTTCTTCTACTTTATTAAACCATAAAAAAATCAACCCAGCCCCCTCCTGCTTCCCCCCCCCTTCAATCACACACACACAGAAAAACCAACCTCACAACTATTTTAAGAGCTGTTTCCCCCTTTTCTTACATATTCATTCTCCTTTCTGGTCTTTCTCAGTAGCAGGGAGGCTGTCCTGCTCCTCTGACAGCTCCATGACCTGCCAGCTGCCCACAGTCTGAGCACTGTGCTTCTGACCAGGCAAGCCAACATGTCATGAGCTGCTGCAGCTCAGCGCATGAGTGCTGGAGGAACAGGGATTGCAGGGCGGCCATTCACTAAGGGCCCCATGAGGACATCCTTCCTGTATTAATATTGCCTCCCCGAACTATCAATTAAAAAGAACGCCACATTTCTGTACCCTGTGGATATCGTCTGCCTTCTGTGCACACGCACATCCCGCTGGGAGAGGTACTGTAAGTATTGAGGTATTAAAGATGCCAGAGGGAGCCCAGTGGGATTTCAGAAGGGCAGTGGTCCTGACTGCTTTGGATTCCAGTGCAGGTCGGATGTGTGCGCCCCAGGCCCTGTCTCTAGGGCCCCAGCACCTTTGGAATCTGGTTCCCTCAGCCCTCTCTTTGAATATAGCAGTTGGCTCCCAGGGTATTACCAGCATGGAAAAAGTAAAGACTATGAGTTCTCCGGAAATATTGAAACGGGGTCAACTAAGTAACGTTTAAGTCAATTAGAAAGACAGTCTGTTAACAGCCTGTTAATAGCTGGCTGAGATGGATTCCCATGATTCCCGGTGCCAGCATCTCTGCTCACACAAGGAAATATTTATGACTCTTCTCCCTCAAAAGCCTGGTTAACCTCATTTAAAGTGGAGAGCATGAAGATAGATCTATCAACATTAGGGACATCAACTCTCCCTTTTTGTCCCCACGATTAGAAGAGAAAAAGACGAATTCAAACAAAGTGGGAAGTGAATTACCCAGAGTGGCTGCAGATGGGAGCCATTAAATGCCTGGCTGCGTTTTTTTAATTGAAACAATACAGCAATTTACTATACAAATAGCTCTGGCAAAGCACCGCTCTGGTTCTGTGGAAGCCGGCCACCCCGCATCCCACGGGTCACACGCAGCAGCTCAGCTCGGACCCGAGGCGAGGCGCATCTCTGTGCAGAGCACCGCAGCTCCGCCTCGCTATCCGGACCACTGCAGGAACGTCGGGACGAGATCCCAGCGGCAGCTCCCGGCCCGTTACCAAGTAGAGTCCAGAGAGAAGCAAGTCCTTACTCCTCCTTTTGGGGCAGGGTGACGGCAAAAAAACAAACCCAGGTGGGTCCCACTGTAATCTTCATTAGCCGCAGGTTTTGGTCCGAGCTCGCAAAGCTTTAGGCCTGCCTGTAAGTCCGGCTTTGAAAGGAAGGTGTTTCTGTATTTTCAGTTTTTGGACGTGTGAGTAATAGGGGTGCCATCTAGAGGCCAAAGCAACTTTCCAGCACATTCCTTCGGACAGGAGTGGCATTGTCAATAACCTCCTCCTCCCACTACCTTCTTATGAAGGACGTCTCGCTTCTAAATAGAATTGTTACAGTACAAAGTGTTTCTCCATCTACATCCCTGCCCACAGCAGGGGGCTGGAACTGGATGGTTTTTAACATCCCTCCAACCTAAGCCAGTCTGTGATTCTGTCATCTCTCATTCAACAATTCTGCCTTAATAAATCCAGCTTAAGAATGAGGTAGATACAGATAGGTAATCTGTGTATCCACTGTAGGAATGAGATGCTGGGAGTCTCAGCTCCATCCTTCCATCCTGTCCCTGAGCTGAACAGCACCAGCCAAGCTGGGCCAAACTCAGTGGGATCCATTCTGGACCCTGCCTTGCATAGAAGTCAGTTGCTGCCAGTGTTAACAGGAGGCAGGTACAGGGCAGCCACAGCCACCCACTGCTCACCATGTGCTGCCTGCTCACTTGCACTAAACCCTGTGCCCAAGTGGAACTGCTCAGCAGGCTGCAGGGAGCGAGGGCTGCATCGTGCTGGGCAGGCCTAGCAGCAGAGGAACCCCACTCCAATGCTTTACAGAGCACTTCAGATTTGCTTGCAGACTGCGTGCCTCGCGCCCCGCACCCACCAATTGCAAAATCCCCTGTTGATATGACTAAGAGTCACGCTCTGCAGCCTCAGCTTTGGGTTCTACCTCTCACAGTCCTGAAACGGGGACAGGGAAGTGCCAGATGCTTTCTGTTCTCCTTGTCCAGGACTCTGCGACCACGGGTGTTTTTGAGTCAGCGGCGCTCAAGGGACCTTTCAGTCAGCACAACTGTGTGAGTGGCCAAATAAAAACAGACCCAAACGCCATCGGCTCCGCTTACATCAAGGAAAGGGGAAGCAGCTCTTCTACAGCAAGAGCTAGCTGAGTTCTGCAAGAGGTGGCTAAAAATAGGGCTGCCCCCTACAACACTTCCGTCCTGCCTTTGACACGCTCGCAGCTTTCACATCCCATCAGCCCCGCCATTTCCTCACCCCACACTCGGCATCGCCCTGCAGCCCTTCCTGCCTGTGCAGGGCTTTGAAGCATGGGCAGCTCCCTCACGCCGGACGGCAGCAGCCATTTCCTCTGCTTTCTTCACTCTTTCTGAGTGCTTTGGTCACAAAGTGAGAAGTGGGGCAGGTCCCGGTGAAGGTCTCACCCCAAGAAGACACTGGAAGTCCCAGAGGTGCCGAAGACAAGAAAAGCTTTCCACAGTGGAGTGTTTTCAAGGGTGTTTTTCTCAGTAAATGAAATGATGGAAAGCGTTTCTGTCAGTACCTCCAGGACAACATTCCCAAGTATCTGCTTTCAGCTTTGGCATTTGTTCCTGGAGAATCAGGGGCTGAAAATGGCATAAAGCTGCTTCTCAGAATAAGAAGGAAAACAAATGAGCAACGCACAGGAGGGGATGTGAAGGGGCTGATGTGTGTCAGCAGGCAGTGACACCACACAGCTGTCAAATGATGGCCCACGGAAGATGGCAGCACAGCAGCAGTGTGCCATGAGAGCAGCAGAGCTCCAGTTCTGCCAGTATGTCTGTGAGAAAAGGCACAGGACAGAGCTCAGTGTGGGCGGGCTGAGGAAAAGGCAATGACATCTCTTAACCTCAATGAAGCAGACTGTTGAGAATGGCCTCAGCATTTGCCCAAGGTTTTCCAGATGCTAAGTAAATAAAATCTCTGAGAAGCTGGACCAGTTGGCACCTCATTTACCTTTGTCTTCCCTGCTTTTCAGCCCAGCAGATACCCTGATGTCCCGATAAGGACAAACAGGATGAGGCAAGCCCACGTTCTCTGGACCACAAGAGGATGGAACAGCTCACCACCATGCTGTCAGATGGCAGCTTGAGCTCTGGTGGTCTGGGGGCCAGTCCTCTCCTCCAGGCTCCTGCTATCTAGCTGTTGTGGCCTCATGCTCATAGGCAGAGGAATTTGGTCTTGAAGGGGAGCCATTGTGCAGCTCCCAGTTCTGCTTGGGAGTGAACAGAGAGAGTCAGCAGAGGTTCCTTGCTGTAAAAGGGCTGGTGAGGAGGGAGAGCAGCCTGGGCCTCCGCTGGGCCTGAGGGTGCAGTCTCCCCAGAGCCCTGAGGCGGGCAGAGGCTGGTGTGAGCACACAGTTCTGGTTCTGGTATACAGAAAGGCTGCCCCGAGGTGGTTGTTTAGAAAGGGTGGAACAGGAAAGGCAGACCTGGGGACAGAGCCCCTGGGCAGCCTGTGAGGCAGCCTCCAGGGAATAGCTGCCCTGCTGTGAGGAGGCTACTTTGGGCAAGGGATGTAAAACAAAGCCGAAAGCCATCAGCTCAGAAGTCACATCCAGAGACACTTTCACCAGACCAAGCCAGAAGTGACTTCCTGAAGCTTCTTTGTCACCAACCTGCTTGAGAAGAGTGGCACCACACAGTGTCACTGCTGCCAACTGGAAGCAGAGCCATGGCAGGAGGCTGCCAGCTCCACTCCTGGGCAGCTCCTGCAGGAACACGTCTGTATGCAGGGGTGAGGAAGGTGCCGGGGGGCTGGCTCCTCAGCAGTTCTCTGGTACATTAGAGGAACATTTGCAAACTTTTGCCACTTCTAAGCCTCAGCAACCACTCTCAAGAGCAGCCTGTGAAGGTTTCCTGGGTGGTTGGTTTGTGGTTTTTACAGTTGTAATTTAGTATCTGGATCTTATTTCAACGGCCCCCTCAATCCTCCCAACTGCTAGTGGTTGCTGGTGCCTGCTGTGAAGCTGTGCCTGCATCCTTCAGGAGCTGCTGAGGGGCTGGGTGACAAACAGGCCCACAGCCCTCAGGTCACCCTTTGGGTCCTCATGGCAGAGTTAGAAGAGACACACATGGGCTGCCACAGATCCTGCATGAGCGTGGGCACGCACCTTGGCTGAGTGCTGAGGCCCTGCTCCCCTCCTCTTCCTTCCGCCCCCAGCAGGTGAGCGTGCCGGAAACCACACGGACGGAGGAAGGCAGAGTTTCCAGTTCTCTAGGCAGAGGTGCTGCTATGTATTTTCGTTATATAAATATTGTTTTTTTTTTTTCCACAAAAGTGATGGTTTGGGTCACCAGGGCTATTTTAAGATGGGTTTTGCATTTCCTCCAGAAAGGGCTTTGCCTTGAGGCAGTGTTACAGCACCACCTGGTGGGTCCCAGCGAGCGTCGAGCAGCAAAGGGGCCAAGCTGCTTGCTGCAAATGGCCGCAGCACTGCCAGCAGAGGGGCCGGACTGTGTGGCTCTGCAAGCAAAGCCCTGTCCACAGCACACCAGCCCCCAGCACGGGCTATCGGAGGTGTGAATAACTCCTTAACTACTGCCTCCTTTGCCCCACAGGCATCTGCAACTCCACATTAAGTCTACAGGAGCATCTGCAGATTTTGACACTTTCAGCCTGGCTGGCAGGTGCTCACAGCCGTTAGAAACATGACCAACTAAATTTTACCCATGCCAGCCACAACATAGTATCTGAAGGCCTGTGAAACTCAAGGAGAAATCAGCTGCCTTAGAACTGCTGAGTGCTAGCTGTTGGGCAGTAGAAAATAAGCACATATGTAGGGTTCCACTGGGTCTGATCTCAGTCTCCAGTGATTCATCTCATGTACACACATACACACACACACAAATATACTGAGGGCAATTCCTGGTTTGGACTGAAGCATCTACTGTACACACGCTGATCTGCATCTTCCTGTCTCAGCTTGGCACTGCTGGATACCCATGCAGCATGCAGGTTTTCTAAGATGGGGAAAGAGATTCAACCCTGGTTACATGAAATTACCACTGCACCACACAAGAGCATCATTCAATCCCAATGAAACCCTTTATTTTAAGCCCTTCATTAATCTTGAAGAGTGGTTTTTACCTTACACACTCACCTCTCCTTCATCACTCGCACACATGTAAGCCCAATAAATCAAGAGCAGTGATCATCCTTCAGATGTCTTGAGACTACCCAGACCTACAGAGCTGCCACTACCTAGTATTTCGCTATAGCATATGATCTACCCCCAGCCATGCCCTTTCCTTTTCATTCCCTTTACAGGCCTGGAGTGGCTCCACATACAGAGTCAGCGCACATGCTGCATCCCAATGTTAGCTAATGTGCAGAGCATCTTGCTTATGTGCTCCTGAGCCGCAACTCTAGTGGGCAGGTCAGTGCCAGCCCTGACTGGTAAATCACACTAAGTTGCATGATCTGTCAGACAGATTCCCAGTACCACAGCTCCCATTCAAACCAAACAGCTTCCTGAGAGATGGCTACGTAAACTGGAAAAGTCTGAGTCAGCCTCAATCCGAATGAGTTTCCAGCTTGAGGCTGCTTCACAGCACATGTGCGCAATGCCCACCCCTGCCAGGCCACCTGGCTCTGAGGTCTCACAGCTCAGACTGTTTCTCCATGTAAGTTAGCTTTGTCTTCAGCTGCTCTTATTGAAAGGGGTTGCTCCCTGGGGCTGTTATACCTTGCCCAGCTCTGACTGGATGTATAGGGCTACAAGCAGCTGTTCAGAAACTGATAGGTAAGAATGAAGAGTAGCATCTTGCAAAGAGGTGGAGAATTTAGGGAAACATAAATGATTTAACCTTTAAGCGGTAGGAAAGGATGGCAAACATACTTAAGATATCCGGTAACCTATTTCGTACATTTCTCCTCACTCTGAAGCATATTTCCATTTCACATCAGTTTTCACATAAACTTTTCCTCTGAGAGCCAAAACCCTTCCATGATCCCACAAGCAGTGGTAGCATGTTCAGCCACTAGATGGCACAAGACAGATGAGACAGTTCACTGAGGCCAGTTCTGGCCTTGGCTGCAGGCACATTCCCAGCCTGCTCCCGCCATCTCGCTTTTCAACTACAGGTCAGCATTCTCAGCAACCACCACTTGTTTTGCTTTTCTCACCTGCCAACCACTATCACTCAATATCTCCACTGCTTTGCTTGTGGATCTCAAAGGTCCTACGCTGGGCAATGGACATTCTGGAATGTTTTTTGCAAGGCCACTAACTTAACAAAGCAAGCAACACTGACAATTAAATACAGCTGAGCATATCCCAGCTTTCCCAGCAGTGACACAACGTGGAACTCCTTCACAAAGTAATTCCTACTTGTTCATTGTGTTTTTCTCAAGTGTCAGCATATTAGGATAACAATATGCTAAACATGCAAACATCACAAGCAGTAGCTTGCTATAGTAAGAGTATCTGTGTTGAAGCCTTAGCTAAAGAAGTGTAGCATAGGTAATAAAAGAATTCCTGGAAATGCATTTCAAATATTCTAGATGGTTTTACTTACAGGCAAATTCCAGTCTCTTTTCCACGTTTGGCAGTTGGTACTTCTGAACTGGTGGACAAAGTCAATCGCACAAACATACCTGCAAGGACAGCACAGATACTATTATTTGCTATC
The DNA here is from genome assembly GCF_054131305.1 of Coturnix japonica. NCBI lineage: Eukaryota > Metazoa > Chordata > Aves > Galliformes > Phasianidae > Coturnix > Coturnix japonica. The sequence goes on along the minus strand of NC_140667.1, from coordinate 27,825,295 downwards.
AATTCAAACAAGTTTCTGAGCCACTGATGGCCACAGTACAATGGAAGGATCTGATTACTTACCCGTGGTAACTCCTTCTTGGTTACATTTCATTTGTTTCTGCAAGGATACATCTTCAAACGGGTCTCCTTGTGATCATGCCCACAAGACTGCTACCAAGTAACAGCACTATGCAACATTGTAACGTAAGCCAGAAAAAGGTTTTATTTTACTAGGATTGGTACATTTCAACACACGTAAGACTTTTGAGTTTAATTTACACGTATTTTTTCCAAAAACGCTTCCCTTCTTTAACAATCCAGAAGTTAAAAAAATCTTATTCCAAATTATAAGAACAAACAGTGGAAATTTCTATTAATCAAAACAACTGTGCATTCAGGAGATTTAAAGGAATTATCCTCCTTACCCTTTCACATGATTAACTTTGACTGTCACAACTGACTATGCTTTAACTGGGATTTTTTGCTGCTGTTCTTTACTAAAATAACTTTCTGTTCCATCGAGACTATTGCTAGTCATACACACAATACTCAGTATCATACTTCTTGGTATGAAAACTATGCCACTTTTATCAACATTAAAAACATGGACATGCATATTGACATTTCTGTGCAGTTTTATGGAGTCACCTGTCAAATAAGGCCTCTACATACAATATCACATACTAGTGAATTACTGGAAAATTAGTATAATGGATTCGCAATAATCCCGACACCTGGATGGTATGACTCACTGTAACAGGAAAATCCAGCTTTTATTACTGGTTAGCATTGTATTGATTCACTAGCCAAACGTACAATACTCAACTGGCCAAGGTGTATTCCTGAAAGTCTGTTGCAAATTAAGCGTATTATCAAGGTCAATTAAAGCTGGAACTTAAAACAGCCTCTTAAGCCAAGCAATGGGGGGAAAAAAAGTGAACTCTAAACTAAATTCAGCTGGTCCATTCATACTCGCACAGAAAAGTAGCCACAGAACTTTAAGGAATAAAATGCATACTTCCTGTTCCTGGACTCCGTATCAAGGACAAAAGATAACATACTATTCTGGAAGTCAAAGGCCTTGAAGGTGGAGGGGAATCTGGGGGCAGGAGAGGGCAAAAGCAGCGCATTGTCTCATCCCATTACCTCAGCATTATGTGTACGTAATATATCTATAATAGAAACGTTTACTAATAGCAGGAAAAATAAACAACAAAAAAAGACTTCCCACTCCAGACTTCACTGAAAGGAGAAAGCTGACAGCCCCTCCTCACAGAGACGGCCTATTTGATGACAGGCACTTTGGCAATGTAAAAGGAGGTTACCTTTCCATCACGTTAACTCTTCCCCTCCCAGTTCTCATGTGTAATTTGCCTCAAGTCTTCAAGAAACTTGAATCAAATTAAATGCATTAATACATCTCTAAGAGCAGGTTAACTACGGCTGTGAGCAGAGCTCGACCTAGAACGAGATTTTCTTTTAGAAGAAGAGGGAGATGGGGAAGAAGCTGGCAAGCTGGAGCGGTGACTCTTCTGGGAGTAGCTCTTTTTAGGTGTACGGCTGCGAGAACGAGACCGGGAGCGGGACCGGGATCGAGAGCGAGACCTGGACCTGGACCTGGATCTGGACCTTGATCTGGACCTGGACCTGGACCGGCTGTATGATCTTGAAGATCCTGTAGACTTGGACTTGCTGCGAGACCTTGAGTAACTCCTTGATCGAGATCTGCTTCTACAAAAACATAATAAAAAGCTGTAGTCTCATGTCCCACTAAGTTTAAAATACTCAACATCCATTTTAATTCTCAGCTGCTGCGTACACACAGCATTTCCAGCCGAACAGCTGAACATACTATGCGCTGCACGCAGTTACTTCAGAGAACAGCTATGTTTCTATTGTGTTCTGTCAAACAGTATCTTCTTAGGCCAAGGACAGCAGAAACTGCTAGTCTTAACATTCTCTGCTACCCTGACAAAACAACTCCTTAATGAAAGGTGCCGGCCTTCCTCCCTTTCTACCCTCCTACTCTCTTCCCTCCTGTTCTCCTGGAGCAGACAAACAATTTTTAGCTGTTTATCAACAAAAGCAAAGAAATGAGAATTAGTATCTGTGGTGTTCATTCTTTCTAGAAACCTCTGTGTAAATTGCTCAGCATTTTTTCACAGTGTTAAAAACATCTCTGAAGGCACCAACACCATCACACCTCAAGGCTCAAGAGTTTAACACAACCCCTCTTTTTCATTAATATATATATATATTAATATATATATATATATATATATATATATATATATATATATATATACACACATATATATAAAGAGACTTAATTAAAGAGACAAAGCTAATCTGTTTGTGCTTTTTTATGACTAAACGGCAGAGCTGTTTTGGTAATAATTCATGGAAGCTAACATTATTATTCTCATGAGCAGAGTGCTTTTCACAACAATCTGAGAGGCATTTCACAGGTCTGTGAAGCAGCTTCCTAATCAGTTAAAAGGGTTTTAATGCCAAAATTCACAGCTTCTAATCTTTTTATTTAAATATTGTGTTTATTTTTTAAAATCTTACTCTCATCATTAAGGGCTCTATGTAGCCTATTTTCAGCAACTCAGTTCTTACGTAAAATCTATTTACACTGCTAGAAAGTGGTTCTCTGCTGTGGTATCTAGCTTGGGGCTAAAGAATTAGATAATTAAACCTTGGTGTTAAAATAACCCAAATCCTTGCCCTCAGCAGAATTTTATCTAGTCAGGCTACACACCTATGCCTCCTGTGATCCTCAATCAGTTTAATTCTGCGTCCATTCAGCTCAGTGCCATCCAGTTTTTCCAGTGCACTCTTCATATCACTGTAAGATGCAAATTCCACCACCCTGTATGCCATAAAGAAAGAGAGGGAAAAAAAAAACACAAAACGGTTACAAAGCAACTGAAAACGCAAGGAGAATAAGCGTAGGCTTCTTAAATACTGTTGATTCACAGCTTGATGTTTCATCTTCTCAAAGCTATTTTTTAACCCGATGACAGAGAAATATAACCCTAACTATCCTATATATATATATATATATATATATATATATATATATACATATCCTATATATTCATACCTTTCACATCTTCTCAGACATTACTGTAACTCAACCTGCAGAAATGTGATAAAAATCCAAGAAGCGAATGAAACCTGCACCAACTGTGGAAATACCTTTCAGTCCTCCACCAAACTGCATTTTAAAGCTGTCCAAGGAACAAAAACTTGCAAACCCTGCTGGCTCTATTCAGATTTTTAACAGTGAATAGAAAGAATCTCTTCATTTTTTCCCATCTCTTTTTCTTCCTTATGTTCATTTCTCACAGTTCTGCCTGCTGAAACAGCGCAAGATACTGGCTGATACTTTTGCCTCAGATATCAGAATTAGTTCATAAATGATTATACATAGGTGGCTAATACTACAAAACACAATGGTTGACTTTTCTCCCTTCTCTTTTCTGTTCTGAAATTGGCTTCATTCTCAAGAGAGACAGAGTTCAGTACTATTTCTGAACTCCTATTTACTGACAGGTTTATCATTTCTAATTGGAGAAATTTCAGCCAGTTTAAGCGAGACTACGTATTTATGTTTTGTTTCTTTTTGTACTATAGGAACAGTGATCTTGCTTTCAACAGTTTCTGTTTTTGCATACATTTATAGACAAACATGAACTCACCCTTCATTCCTGTTGTTTCTGTGTGCATCCACATAGGTGACCTCCCCTGCTTTTCTCATGACATCTTTCAAGTCCTGCAGCAAAAGTTAACATTTCAGCTTTAAACAGGACACAAAAGTCAGCTAGCAACAGATAATAAACATCATCTTAGAAATTCCTTCTCGAAAACTGCATAATGCTTTGCTTTCTCTCTTTATATATTAGAAAAATCAGTTTCTAAGACTCAGTCTAGGTAACAGCAGGTATATACAGAACTACGCAGAATAAAACAGTGCTTTTAAATTAATCCCACGTCACAAAAAGAGCTGTTACAGAAATAGGGCAATATTTAAAACCAACATGTACATTGTATCAGACTTACACCTGACAGAAAGCAACACAGTACTAAATGCAAGTTTTCACTCTGAGGACCAATGGCCCAGTTAAATGACAATCTAATACATTTAGACAAATTCGTTCTATATGATCTCCTCCCCCAACTTCACAATAAAATTAAATACAAATAGGTTTAACTAGAATACAAATAATAACAAGAGGATTTCTTTCCTTAGATGTCACTCCAATACTCTGACACACTACAGTGCCATGCCAACAGATACCCTAGCACTTAAGAGAAGCTGAACTGCAGGCAATATGACATTACTTGCTCCACAGCAGCATAAAGCACAAAAATAAAAGGTCACAAAAAAATCTAAATATTTGTGTAACTTAAAACAATACTGTTGACAAACTATCTGGTATTTGACAGTCCCAGACTACTTACCGCAGCTCGCCACAAGTGGCAGATGATATAAGGTACCTTAAGCAAAGAGTTGTTTGTCCAATACCTAGCTGGCCAAGAGGAACTCTTACATGAGAAAGGCAGACTGATGGCTCATAGCAATATGCTTCACGGAGGTACCAGAGGCCCTGAAAGCACTGGACATAGTCTCCAGAAGTGGCTAAAGAACCCGAGGATGATCTGTGCTAGCCAATCGAGATCAAACCCAGGCAAACCAAGATCTAGATCGCCAAAAAACAGGAGTGTCATAGGAACCAAAAGGAAAATTCAGAACAGGCCAAACCCTAATTTCAGCCACTAAAAAACCCCCAAATCTTTGGTTCTTTCTCCTCCACACAAGAAAAATGAGGGTTAACCAAATCAAGGTTGTTAGAAAAGGTTCAAAACACACTTGGTTAGAAATATGCTTGAGGAAGAAAAGACTAGAAAACAAATAGTCAGGAGAAACTTCAGAATATTTGCCACAGGATATAGGAAGGCTCAGTTTTAGCTCATCTTTTTAATTAGAATTCAATAGTTCAATTTTAAAAACTGGCACAAGCAAATCAGCAGACATTTCCCTTGTTTCATGTGTGCTTATAACAAAGAAACTATTTTAATAGCAAACCCACAGTACTGTGAAAAGTAATACTCCAACCTTAGCATCTTTAGCCCAATTTAGAGGTAAGAGGAAGATTTTGGCTCTGCTGAAGTCAATGAAGGTTTAAACAGACCAACACCAATCAAGAGAGAGTTTAAAAATGTTTAACTACACCTTTATTTTCTAGTTTCAAAATATTAGTTTTTAAAATGGGGGCCCCCTTGCCAGAATTGACACAATATGTGGAATCCTAAAGAGGGTAAATCATCTTGAATTGTCATTTGTGATAGCAATGTCAGTATGATTAAGATGCCAGAATTGTTAATCAGAAGAGATTAGTGTGCAAGATCCGTAAGATATCTGCTATTATGAGGGGAATATTTTAACATTATCTAGTCTTATTTAGCAACAACAAAAAGCAATAATGGAACAGCCAAATTTTATCCTAAGTTTACTGCTCTGGTTCACCTTAAACAGCACAAGAACACCCTGTTGTCCTTAGCATCAAAAGAAAATAAATGTAGGACAACCATAAATAGGAAGTGCAGACATTAAAATTACATCATTACATAACACAGATCTAATTTTCCCTATTTGAAAATAGACAGATGCAGAAAAAACAAACGAGAGCCATTGGAAAGCTCTCAACACCAGAAATGCGCTTACTAAAATAAGGAGAATTCTGACAGAACAATCCACTATGTATGAAATTACCTACTAATAAGATAGTCAACAGTTTAGAGAAGCCGGTCTGAAGCTCGTTTTTTTTCCAGTGATATTTTGCTGTTTTGTTGTTTAGTATCTCAACACAGAAATTTTTGAAGGAGACAGAAGTTCTCTAAGCACGGGGATCCACACACACCAAAGGTGAAACCATGCACCTAAGTTTTAAAGCCTGGTTCCATATCAATTGTGGCTGCCAGAAGCTCAGGGGTTAGAAAGGAATAAGAATGCTCCTACTGTTAATGTATTACATACTTGAATCTGTTGTGTAAGTAGCAGAGCTAAAAGACATTAAAAGGCTACAGTCAGTAGGAAAACAGTACAGCTTCAAAACAAAACGAGGCACATGCATTTTAGGTTCAAACAACCTCTAGGCAGGTATCAAGAAGTAAAGTCTCTTATGATAACATACATATATATAAAACAGTCATTAAAACATTTATTTTAAGTCCTACAGAATCATTATTATGAAACCTGGGTTGGGTGAGCTCCAGTCTAAAACACTAAGTATACATAAAGCCATTATAAATATTTATAAGTAAAAGAAAGTTACAAAAGAGTTCATTTTTTTCCAAGTTATACACTTAACAGCACTACAGGATTTACTCTCTAACACTCTATTCTAGCTTAGTCCTCCAGTCCCTACTGGCATTTCTAAATATTGTTTTGTTTGTTTGCTTAATAAAAACTCACATGCATAATTGCATAGAATACTCAGAAGTAATTTACATTGGATTCACTTACTCATTACATCAACTCAGAAGTTGTCTTTTCAGTTATTTGGTACATAACACAACTGGACAATTACAAGCTTTTTGAATCTATCATGCAGAAGAACAAACCTAGTTTTGCCATTTATCTGTACCCAAGCTCTTATGGAACACATCAGCAGAGCTCCAGGCAACAAAACTGCTTCTTCACGTGGACCTCTCTGCAAGACCAAGTCTTGGAGCACTCAACACTTCCTACCATGTTTGTCAGTACACTAATTAGGTCTGTTTAGTCAGAGGATATAAAGGTTAATGAACAAGACCAAAATACATTTGTCATTCACCTTTTGTAAACAGCATCTGCTGGTATGTCCTTAAAAATTACACTTTCTATATAGACTGCATGCTATGTAGAACAAGTGAAGAAATTGATCATGCAGTTATTCCGTCTAAAAGCCAGCTGAAAGAAAACCGAAACCCAATAGCAAAAGGGAAGACAATAGAAAAGTGGTAAGAAAGCTGCAAAAGATGATTACTGAAAGAGATTATTTGTAGTATCTATAGAAAGCACACTTCACATAGTAGATTTCTTAAGATAATTCGTACAACAGAGGGCCATAAATTTCGCTCAGAACAAAGGCATGTGCTTCCAGGTAGAGCAATACAAAAGGATGACATGGTTTCAATAGCTGTCATTCTTCAATAATTCAGAAAAATTCTTAAGTCTTTCCAAGTTCTATCAGTTGGCAAATACGAGTAAACACAAATAGATCCTCAACTATAAAATCTACATCTATAGATTTTATACGCTGAACTTTTTATAAAGCTATGAAACTCAAGACTTGTTTAAGTGTTTGAATGCTGACTTTATCACTGATTTTTTTGCCTACTTCTTATTTCTGATGAATATTTATGATGGCTTTAATAAAAATTTCAGCTGAGAGCAGTAACTTCCAGGGTAGGAAAATATAGTGTAAAAAAAGAAGGTAAGATGATAACTCACCTGCCAGCTAATACGGGATGAAAGGTTCTCAACTATGATCCTGTGTTCAGTACGAACAGGGGGTCCATATCGGCTGGAAGAGTTCAGTGAGAAAACAAACAAACCTTCAGGGTAAGGAATTCAGAACTTCAGACATTAAACGTTTTCTGTACTTTGCTGCAAGATTTGAGTCAAGCGTCTCCCTTGTTGCTGGACTGCAGATTTGATTCTCCCTAATCAAGAACATAACTCAGAGTCCACTACAAGAACAGAACAGTAACTAGGGGAATAAAAAGGATTTAGATGATAAATTTTATACAGATATAGTCAATATAGTTGTCATTTTTCTAGATACACTGAAATAAGAGCATAGCAAAAGAAAAGTACTTTAAAGAGAAACAGTTTAATTTGGGTAGGGATCTTAATTTGTGCTCCTAAATGTCAAGTCAATTGTGAACAGTTATGTATGCCACCATACATAACATACATACAGGTGTTCTTGTGGGTTGAAATACTTGTAAGGACCCTCATAGTATCACAAGGTCGGAAAGGACCTACAAGATCACCCAGTCCAACCATCCTCCCATTACTGTCGCCACCACAAGCTACTAAATCATCTCTCATAGCTCCTCATCCAGACACCCCTCTCAAAAACAAAAATGTGGCTTAAAAATATTCAGAGAAGAACAGCAAGACATCTGGAGATGTCTGCAGGTCATTGCTGACCACAATCCTAGTTGTTCTGAATCCAGATGGATCTGGGAGCTATGGCAAACATACACCAGCCTTTTGATAAGTAATGCAGAATTCTAACAATGACACAACTTCATATTGCTACAAAGAATCAAGAACACTGACCTTAAAGCAAATTGTTCTTATCTTCTCCTCCCCAAAAAACACAATCCTAAATCATGTATATGGATTTGTACACTGAAGCATAGGCAATTTCATTTCAGCGCATACCTCAAAGTGTCCCAATTTTTTTCAGACCATCCAGATCTTCAGGGCATTTAAACAGAGGTCCCAGTGTCCCAAAACTGGCAGGCCGAGTCTCATCTTTCCATTACTGTAAACCAAAGCCTCTTCCTGTCTGGCAGCGGCAGTCTGACACCACGAACATGACTACCACGTCAGATGCCCGTACACACTTCCTACTTTAAAAGTCCACTTTTAGCCTAGACCTCCGAACAACTATACCGCATCAAGGTTACTGCCACTGAAGAAAAAACAATCTAATTAGCATAGTTGCATATGCAAATTAGATGTTCCAGACACTGATTTGTAACTTGCTGCCTTTGAAAGAAACGCAGAGGTTTTTGTCAGTTAAATCTTTCAAATTACTCCACGTAGACCACAGCTACAAGTGTTTTTACACAGAAAATTAATTCATGCGTATTTACTTCAGATGGGCAGACATAAAGTACAGACATGTGAAGTGCAGTTCTTCTGTGGAATGCATGTCAATCTGATGAGCGTCACAAAATCCATTGCAACACGGCACAACTGGCTCAATTCACCGAGAGTAAACACTTCCACGAATACCCTGTGTCCACTGCTGGTATTCCAGATATGAGCTATAGCCATTTCTCAGATTCCCCTGTTGACCAGAGGCTCTCCTTCAGTAGGGAACCTGTCCAGTCACCAAACATGGTATTTAAATGCTTCTGCAAGTGCTAATTATCTTGAAACCTGGTCCTGCTTCTGAAATGCCGTCCCTTTTGTATGTTGTGCCAAAGCAAGCATTTTGATAACCATATAACTGGAAACGTGACAGCTTGGTTAGACAGTAAATACCTTGGTGAACTATCGCTTTAAATCATTCTACTTAGCCTGTAAGCTCATTTTAACAACAGAAGCCTCGATAGAGCAGCTCTGGCATTTTCCTCCATTTAGTATTAAGTCAGCCAACTCAAGTGCAGCATTATCCCTTCACAGCATTTACACAACAGTAGGAAGTGAGACCAATGCAGTGCCCACAAACATGGAAAGGGAGCTTTTCCAAAGATGTTTGTGAATCTCCATTGAGCCAGTTAAAACCGCTTTAAAGACCACATTTTCCTCTGCCAGAGGAAGTAAGGCATCTGCAATGTTGGAGAATATAAAATCTCTTCCATGAATCAACACAAGGAAAACAGGGCTGGATCCCTAGCTCTGGCCACCAATACAAAATAGCAATGCAGTTCACTTCTTCTGCTTGAGGAAACAGTACAGACCACCTACCTAGATCCACTCTGCGAGTAATAACTGAACCGCTGTGCGAATCTGCCCCTTCCTCTTCTGGCTCGAGCATGTTCAATCGTGACCCTTAGGACAGCAACAGAACAAACAAAAAAAAAAACAAAACCAAAATGCATACTTGTAAGTATTTGACGCTGACTGAAATATTTCCTAACTGGAAGCACATGTAAACAAACAAGAAGCATCTTGCCCTGACAAGCAATACTTAATAATACAGTCATCAGCCTTCCTTAAAGAGGCAGAATAATAGTGTTCCCCTGCCTCATTCCCCTGCTCTCAGACTTTCATGAAAATGGTCATGGGTCTGTAATTTAGGTTGATTTGCCAAATTTAATTGAAACAGAGCCCAAAACTAATCACAGAGTGAAAAAGGCAGCAAAAAGAGCTACAGTGGCCTAATAACCTAAAAACAGCTACCACAATCAAAACAAAAGTTACCGTAACATCAAGGGCTGCACTGAAAGTAATACCTCCTGCTTAATGATGTCAGCTCACAACATGAGAGGCAGATGGTAGTATGGCTGCAGAGGCTGAACCTTCCCACCAATATTCCATTACATGTTGCTGCTGCGTGACAGATGGCAATAGAGCAGCCTGACAAAATGGCGCTGGACATGGAAATGTGGATGAAGCAAAAATTGTCACTGAATGCCTCCATGCTGAAAAAATTGCATCCGCTGGTACTCATCAGTGCTTGCTGAACATTTACGGAGATCAACCAGTGGATGTGAGCACAGTGGGCAGTGCGCTTCAGCAGTGCTGACAGTGGGTCACCTCTGCTGATGCAGATTTTTGCAAGCATCACATGCAGTTTCTTGCTAAACACTGGCAAAAATACACAGCTAACAGTAGTGACTACGCCAGAAAACAATGCTTTGTAGCCGTGGACTTGCTCTATTAAGTAGTGTTATTGTGCTCTTTGAATCTGCCGTAGTTTCCATGGAAATACATAGGAGGCATTACTTTTGGAGCCACATACATAAAATTACTACTGTCTGCCTAGCTGCCAAAGGGCAACACTCCAAAGGGCTACCATCAACTTCTTCTCTCAAGTCAACAGATTCAAATGAATCTTTTCAGATACGGTTAAGGAAGGAGTATTCCATCTTAGAGCCACAACAAACAGGCGTGAGTAGGAGCTAATGTGCCATATCTAGATGCAAAACACTTAAGGGAAAACAGTCAAGCTTACCTTTCATCACACAACTCTTTTCCATTCAGTTCATAAATGGCATCATCAGCATCCCTGTGGTCTTCAAACTCCTACAAAAGACATGGGAATAAACAACCATTTTCCCCTCATAGTATACTAGAAATACGCTTTTTAAATACATGTTCAACTTTAGCAGCAAGAACTTTGAACAAAGAAGTGGACTCCCAGCACATTTACAACTGAAAACCCAAGATGTTCCCATCTACAACCATTTCTTCTGCCTCCACCCTACACACTAGTTTTGCCTCAGTAAGCTATTTCAGTACAACTATTTGTGGGATCTATGTAAAATAAATTAAAACATTTGGTTTATTACAGGAATATCTAAAATACATTTTGGGGCAAAAGCAAGGGGATTTTAAGGGTTAGAGTTTTAAATGACAGCCCTGCATGCAGGGAAGTACTATATAACAACCTGAGCTGATCCAATTGCAGCCAAAAGCAGGAGAACTGCACGCTTCCAAAACCTTCTTAAGAATTCTAACTGAACTGGCAAAGAAACAGTAAGCCAGGAATAAAGAAAAAGCCCTTCTGATTTTCTTCTAAGCTAATTCAGTCCACTGATCTGGAAAAATGGTTCTTGTGTAAGAAGAGTAAGAAAGATGAATCCCTCTTCAATACTGGCAATCAGCTCGTCTGGATCAGCTGCAATGTGCAATTCCCTTGACTGCTGCAATGGAATTTGCTGCTTCACTTTTGGCAGCAATGCTGCTTTAGTCAGCTTGAGTAGACCCTGCCCACTATCCAGCCCACTGGTTCTTGGCAAGGCTGTTTGTACTGCTCTGCAGGAAACTAGGTCAAGAAACCCATCCAGATGAAAAACTGCACACTTGCTGCAGGAGGTGGAGCTGAGAAGATTGTTATTTTTCAAATATATCAACTTCTCAGGTGGGTTAATGGTGTGGCTGAGCAACTGTGGTAACACCGTATGAGGGAAGAAAGGGAGGAAAGAAAACCTTAAGAACAAATAGTTGAATAGGGATTGCTTAAACCAACAGAACATAGCAGATGGAAAAAAAAATCACAGATCTGCAGCTCAAGAGCAATGAAAAGCAGAGAAAGAGCTTCTCGAGTCGAAGAAAGCATCTGCGTAACTACAAACAACTTTTCAGAAGCAATATTGCCTATATAGGTTTCATAAATGCAGATTTTTAAATAACCAAAACAAAAGTCGAACAGCCACAACTGGAGGACCTCAAGGGCTAATACTACTCAATGTTTTTATCAATGATCCAGATGGAAAGAATGAATGCATCCCCACCAATTTCATGGGTGACACCAAACTAGAAGGAGAAATAGATAAGCCAAACGGAAAAACCATCACAGAGAGATTTTGACAGGCTGTAAGATTGTGCAAAAAGAACTACAAGCCTTAACAAAGGTAAAATATAAAGTCATGCACCTGGGACAGATTCATCCCAAGACAAAGTACAGCCAGGGGTCTGAGTGACTTGGTTATAACTGCTGCAAAGGGCATGGAAATCCTCATGGAGTGTAAGCTAAGTGTGAGTCAGCACTATGGCCTCACAGCAAGGAAAACAGATCATGTCCTGGGCTGCACTAGCAGATCAAGGGATGTGTTTTTCTGTCCTACTTGGCATTTATTTGGCCACATGTGAACATTGTGTCCAGTTCTGCTCTCTCCAGTTCATGAAATAAGTCAAAAAATTGGAGCAGGACTAGCAGAGGGCCACCAAAGCTGGTAGTTTTATGAAGGAAGAAAGGCTGAGGGAGTCGTGTGCATTCAGCCTGGTGAAGAGAAAGGTCAAAGGGGATCTAGTTGGAGTCTTCCAATACCTAAACAGTCACACGGGAGCACAGGACAAAAGGCAAAGAGCACAAGCTCTTTCAGATGGGAGAAAAAAATATTCCTCATCATCAGAACAATTAACATTTCTAACAGAGTTACGGGACAATTATTCAATCTTATCATTGAGCTCTGAAAAGAAAATGCCACTGCTGGGGATCCAGAGAAGAAAGGAAGGAAGGTCAGCTGACTCATGTGCAGCAGCTGTACAGATTTTTTCCCTGAATAAGCCAACAGCCCTACCCAAAAGAAGAGATGCTCAGGGAAAAGCAAGAGAGAAACAGCAGCACATGGAAAGGACACACTGAATAAACTCACGCTCAACTCTTAGAGCAGCCACCTACCTCCAGACTTCAAGAGGAAAGTAGTTGACTGCCAGGAAGCAAAACGAAATACCTCATAACATGGTGCACTCAGGAACCGGTGTGTGTAGGAGCTATGACGCAATATTCATTTGAAGCATAATTAGACAAAGACTATTTCTTTTTCTTTTTCCATAGCTTCACACAAGGAAATTATCTTGGCAGAATGAATGACATGAGAGCACATACGTCACCGTATGCAGGCGGCATAAACCTTCCCAGCTGAAATACAGCACCAGAGAATGGCTCATTCTCAGGGGATAAGAACCAGGCTGATCCACAGCCAGCCTGTAAAGATTTGGATGATGGTTTTAGGTAGGAAGTAAGATCCAGTAAACCTTGTGTTGCATTTAGTAGTCTGAGAGACACATATACTTTATGGACGTACACTGATGGTGAATACACCCACCTTTAGCTGTATGACAGTTAAAGCTGTGCTGCAAGCAAGCAACTATTCCACACTTGTCTTAGTTAACTACCTTGCTTTGTGTCAGGTCATTACTTAAGAGATACGACCAAAGAAAACAGAAGTGAAACACAAGTGAAGCCGTGAGAACTTCTCCAAGTCAAGACTTTGTTGGGTTTTATGATGTTGTAACAGACTATATATACTGTCTTCAGAAATAAGGGATAAAATCTAAATCCCACAGAAGAATGCATTCGGATTCATAATGCATTTAATGCAGCTACAACATTTCCAAGACTTTGAGCAAAACCTGGAAGAAAATAAGGAAAAATGCAACTGAATAGGGGAAAACGAATCACATCCTCAGAAAAGCAATCTGTAACATATATCGATATCTTCCATTTCCCATTGGAACTATTATTCCCTCAAGTATTTGCCCCTCCTTGACTCCAGCCTAGCAATGTTAGCGCCTCTGAGCAAGAGAAGAAGAAGAGTAAGGCATTACTTACCACAAACCCAAATCCATTTTTTAGATGGATTTCTCGTATGCGTCCATATCCTTTGAAGAACTTCTCCACGTCCCGCTCCCGAGCACGTGAGCTTAAGTGTCCAACGAAGACACGGCAGCCACTCATCTTAAGTGTGATGCTACAGAAGAAAAACATGATTGCTTCTCAGATTAACAGACTTAAAACAGAGTGATTAAGATGGCGTTCACATCTCAAGAAGCCTGGTTCAATGCAATTTGATTGTATCATCCCCAAAGTATCTGCGTTAAAAACCTGGTTCTCCTCCATAGCCAGAAATGGAACAAACTCATGTCTTGCTGACTTTCAGCAGAACCTGTACAGAATTCCCAGCTTTGTTCATTTCAGTCATACAGCTTAAAGTCCTCTGGTAGCTGCAATAATGGTTTCACTAGCTGCTAGAATAGAGGGGTTTTCCTAGCAGACCATAAAAACAAACTGACCCATTCCATAAACTCTAAGATTAATTTAGCAGTAGTTAAATACAAGAATGCCAAGCTCTTGCCTTCACCTGAAAGGACTACTGCAATTAAAGTTATATTTGTGTTCAAAAGGTAAAGAGCACTGATAAAACTACATCATCCTTCCAGCGCAAAGGCAGATCCAGTTCAGGCCCCCAGATGTGACAGTACACTTCCTTCTTGTTGTAATATTGACTTGCTGACCCAAATAGTTAGTTAAAAATAAACTAGAAACCACATGAACAAATAAGAAGTCCATGTGATTTAAAAATTTTTCATTCCTTGTGACGAGAAAATTGCAATTATTTGGCTTGCTTGGCGAGCTTGCTGTCCTACAAAACACAAAGAATGTAAGCACAAGGGAAAAGAAATACAGTGTGAGCTTAACACTGGGCTGTAGAGCAGATGGTACACCTTGCAGACACACCAAGTTACTCCATTCAGGGTTAGCGTGATTCATTAGGCTTCTACTGATGATTAGCTCATTCACTTGTGTTACTGTGCTGCTGGAGAAGTGTCAGCAAGGAGGGCAGCACTGGCCTTCTGCTGGGGGTAAAGAATGGCTGACTGCACCTATTCGGATCAGTCGGAACTGTCAGGGATGCACAGCCTGCGACAACAGCACTCCATGCCACAAGTCCACAGGTCCCCTGTGAGGGCCGCCTGCCCTTTGGATCCCCCCTCGGGCTCACTGCAGCCGAGGCAGGATCAGCTCGGTCCCTGCTGCACCACCCCACGCAGGGTCAGCGGGGGAAGGCCACCATTACATAACTGTAACCGTCTGCCTGAAAACACGACAAGAACCGGCATTCTTGCAACGGCGCTCGTTTGAGGAACAAGAGGAATATGCCCGATTTAAGCGACCTCGTGACTACCGCTCGCTTCTTCGGTTCCAGAAAACAACGGGCGGAGGAGATGAGACTCAGCGGACGGTCGGATGGGGCCGGCTGCCCAACAAAGTCCCCCAGGCAGCGCTCAACAAGCGACACGCGTCTGGCCCTGCACGGCGCGGCCCAACACGGGGGGCTCACAGCGCTCCGGCAGCGGCACGGACACCCGCTCGTCGCAGCGCCTCTCACGTCGCTCCCGGCACGACGCGCCGTGGCCGCTCAGCGCTGACGGCTCACGCGATACCACGTACCAGTGGAAAAATACCGGGGGAGGCCGGGCCCGCGCCGCGCATCGAGGCCGGACCCGCGGCGTGCCCCGACGCAGAGGGGCCTCCCCGAGCGCCCAGCGGCGCGGCCCGGCCCGTCGCCCCGTGTCCGGCCCGGCGCTCCCCTCGGCCGGCCCCGATCGGCCGCCCCTCCCCGCCAAGGGAGCCGGAGGGACGCGGTGCGGGGGGGCCTCACGGCCTTCCAGGGCCGCGCCTCCGCTCCCCGAGCGCCCGCTCCCGCCGAGGCCTCCCCCGGCAGCAATCTTCCTCCCCACCGCCCCGCGGCCGGCGGCGCCGCGAGCGAGGCCGGGCCCGTCCCCGCCCCGCGTAGGCCCCGCGGCCCGGCCCGGCCTCGAGGAGCCCGCTCGCAACCCCCCGCTCGCAACCCCCCGCCCCGAGCCTCCATCCGCCGGGCGGGAGCGGCGCCGCTCACCGTCGCCGTGCGCTGAGTCGTGCGGGCCGTGCGGAGGCAGAGCGCTGTGCCCGGCGATGGCCGCCTTGTTCCTACGAGACACCAGCAACGCCGCGCGCCCACAACGGATGCTGCGCAACCGCCGACGTCCGACTCCAAGTCCCAGCGTGCCGCGCGGCGGGACACGGCCGCGCCCTGGCCCTCAGCTACGCCGCCATGATGCGCTGCGTGCTGGGTGCGCACACGGATGGCGACGCTGCTGCTGCGCCCGCACCAGGGGGCGCCCCGCCAGAATCACAGAGTCACAGAATGACCCGGGTTGGAAGGGACCTCAAGGATCGTGTAGTTCCAACCCCCCTGCCTGGCAGGGCCACCAAACATACACATTTACTAGATCAGGTTGCCCAGGGCCCTGTCCAACCTGGTCTTGAACACCTCCAAGGACGGGGCATCCACAACCTCCCTGGGCAGCCTGTTCCAGGGCCGAACCACTCTCCTAGTGAAGAACTTCCCCCTAACATCCAACCTAAATCTTCCCACTTTTAACTTAAAACCATTTCCCCGTGGCCAGGGGAGAGGGAAGGATGTGGGGCCGTGGTCTGTAACTCCTGATCAGGGTTTGTGGGTGCCCAGCAGCTGTGGTTATAAGTGTCGGGAGGGAAATATGTCGTACAACTCGGAACATGGCTGCCCGAGTCTTTGTGTGCAGATATTCTGTGCGGATAGCGGAGCACCGCAGCAGTACCACCAGCCCCAGCGTGTCTGCGTGCTTGAACTGCTGTGTAAGGAGTTCAGAAGGAGAAAAAAGGCTCCTTAGGTGGCAGCCTTGGAATGGTGTAAGAGTAATAAGGATTGGAGTTACTGGCAATGATGAAGATAAGTGATGCTGGAAGCCCAATTAAAGCATTTTGGTTTAATCCTGCCAATCATCTCTGCTCTCTGGATCATGTCAGTGGGGAAGAACGTGACAGTGTGTCTGGAACAGGGCTCTGAGTGCACAGGCAGTGTCCTGCTTTCCCTTTCTTGGCCGTGGACACTGCACAGCAGCAAGAGGCATGACATACAGCGTTTGACGAACCTGCAGTGTTGCCTCTAGCAAGCAGGTAGTGTTCTTGGATGTTATCATGTGCAAAATCAACTCTCACAGCAGAGCTGCATGTTAGTTCCCTGGTTATTTTGAGAAGCCCATAGGAAAGCCCACTGGGAGCTATCAGCATCCTGACTGCACGCCTACAAATGCAAACAAACACTCAGCTCGATTCAGCATGCTTAAAAAACATAATCTCATTACGATGGTACATACATTGCTTTCTTATTTCCTTGAAGAAGACTTCTCCGTGGCAGAAAGCAGGATGGCGTGGTTTGGTGCCACCAATGACAGACTATGTCCTATTCAACTAAGAAGCAGTAGGAGATGAATTCTTCATTAAAGTGATGGTAGCAGTGTTGAGCGTGCCTAATAATAAAGAAGGCACAAAATGCATTCTTAACCCTGCAGTTTGAAAGGTGTTCCTGGCTTTAGGCAAACCAGTACAGCCAAAGCCACAGGGCCCACTCAAAAAGCAACAACAGCAATTAGGGAACTAAGGGGAATGGTCTGGGAAAAGGCCTGGGATCCTTGGGGGATGCCTGTGGCACTTGGATTGGAATGTGATGGAGCTGGGTTCAGTTCCCCAGACTTCCCTGAGGTCTACAGGCAAATGGCATCTGGCTGGAGACACTAACAGCTCCCACCTCAGAGGTGCAGCAGCCCAGAGTCTGAGATGGAGCCCAAGGCCTGGTGTCAGGTCCCTGCACAGGACATGGGAACAAGTGTGGGGCACCTAGTGACCAAAAATAGCCACATGCTGAGCTGCCAGGAAGCAGCAGTGAGATGTAGGACTCTGTGTTGTGGCATGGGGACACTCACCTGCAGCTGTGAAACCAGAGCCTTGTTTCATTGGGATCCACAGCTTGGGGCTGTCTGAGAGAAACGTGCTGATATCTGTTTCTGTCAAGAGGTATTGCTACGGCTAGTGAACATTCTAGCTGTTTTGCTTAAGTGGGGTATGCCCTATCCTTTGCTAATCCAGGTTTATTATGCTAAGAATTTCCCAGCAGCTTATGGCTAATGCAGTGGATTTTAAGGTCTTATGTAGCAGTGACTCTTTTGGTAGGCAGAGTTAACTAGGCAGTTTGATTAATTCACCGGGATTAAACTCTCTTAGTATCTGTTCTACCCAGCATCTGTTATGCACGTAATTTGGTACAAATAATGCTCTTGTCATGGTCTGAAAATCATACCTGCATTCTGGTTTCTGAAGAAAGTTATTTTAATGCATAGCATTCCTTTTCTCAGCCATTAACAGCCCTCTTACTCCTTTCTCTCTCTGTTAGTTCACTGATAAAACCAGCCAATCTGATTCAGCTGGACCAATCCTCTGTGGGTGTATGAATGCTTCTTTGAAACTAAGTTCATTCAAGGTTGCAGACCAGTTTCCTTTCATTGTTTTCTGAGCCTCTTGGCTCTGATTCTCTGTTCAAAACCAGATGCTGGCAGCACTGAAGACATGCAGCAGTCACAATGCACATTTGAGAGGCTTTTGGAAATGTGGCTGACATTCTGGCAGGCAGGACAGTTCCTTGTTTCTAAGCACTGATGTGTTTTTGTCCCTGGGCCATCATGCAGTCATACGCAGGGGCAGGTACCGAGATCTCCAGAGCTGAATATGTCAACAGTCATGAAATGACAATGGTTAATTTCTGGGAAAAAAACATTGTTCCAAGGCCGTGCCTGAACATGGGGAGCCTGACAGGCTGATGAAAACAATCAGTTCATCTCTGAATGGGAGATGTGAGCTTGAGACACGCTGTGTGCTGCTTCTGCTCTTGGCAGGGCTGGGGGCAGTCACTGAGCTGCCGACAGCTGCTTCCAGATTGGAATTTAATGGAGGCTGATGTCAGGATTTGGCTGAAGAGCGGCACATCATTAGCTTCAAAACCATGATCCTAACACAAAAAGCTGTTTTCGGATTTCAGCACAGTAACTGCCAGAGACTGTTAGGCCACATGAGCGCAAGGTGCGTTTTGTGCCGCATGTGAAGAAGGCCAATGTACTGCAGCATCACAGAGCTCCTCTGCGGGTATTGTGGGGACAGGAGGGCTTTATCTGCCTCCTGGGTATCAAAGACTGGGTGACAGCAACTCTGCCTGGTTTGTCAGAGGCTGTGCAGAAGGAATACCAGTAGTCCATGTGGCTAGACTGATCAGTGCACCTCTTGCCAATATTTTGAACTGTATTCAAATTCTCAGAAACACAGGTGAGCCCTTTCTGATGCTGTTAACACCATAGCTTCAGCCGAGGACGCAGTTCTGTGATATCAGCACAGCAAAGCCAGCATTGCCGTAGGCCACACACTGCCATGGTTCGTGCTGTGAGCAGGGAAGTGCCACCTGTTTGCTTTCTGTCTCAACAAATCTGAAATGCTTACGCCCAGCTGGGGTTTTGTGTGAATCCTGTTGAGGAGTAAAAACACTAGCACAGCTCATTTAGCTGCTTGCCAAGACTCTTGAGATCTCTAAGCACAGACTAGCAGAGCAGTCTAGGGATGCTCAGGACACACCTGGCTCCACTCATATTGCTGGTGCACCAGGGGAGCTGGACAGCCTATGGCTGACTCTATTTTAAAATAACATGGGTCTTTTCATAGTGGTCACTCATTTCTACAGTGGTTATTTGCTTCACTTCTTGGTATTACTGTTTGTTGTTCTTTTTTAAGGTACACTCGTTTATATATAGGTTATACATAAAAGGCTTACTTGAAACACATCCTTAAAGTGCTAGTGAAGATTCTTGTCCTTAAAATCCATGACTCCTATAAGACTTGCGGGAGGACAAGAAATGTATTTCAGATTCTCTTCGTGTATGTGGTTTCAACTAAAGAGGACTAAACATTCACTATACAAATGAATAAAGTCTAGATTTGTTATCACAAGAAATTTTTAATATGGTTTGTGACAAGCAATATCAAAGTAACCAACTCTCAAGCTTCATCTGAAACCAGACAACTCTCAGCAACAAAAAATGCTGTGCAC
Source organism: Coturnix japonica (assembly GCF_054131305.1). Lineage (NCBI taxonomy): Eukaryota > Metazoa > Chordata > Aves > Galliformes > Phasianidae > Coturnix > Coturnix japonica. The sequence continues at coordinate 27,805,175 of NC_140667.1, read as the reverse complement.
TGATAAACATAGGAGGCATATTGTATTTTTTTAATTAAATATGAAAACATGAGCTGTGTACATTATTTTTTTCCCTAGAAAACACAGCAATTTCAAAAGTTTATCATAAAATATTTTCATGAAATGAGTGAACCAGCAAACACATGCACTTGTGTGCCTTCCCCCCTCCAAAGATAAATGTGATAAAGAGACATACGCAAATGTAGAAGGTAACAGAACAAGTGGCGTTTTGTTGTTGGTTGGTTCTTTTTGGAAAGGATGGAATGTAACATTGTGCTCGACTTTCTATGTCACAACAAAAAATATTTGGTGCAATATTTGAACGTTTTCTTTTTTTTAAGTTTCAATCTGGTGGAGAAAAATACCCTTTTTTTCTATAATAAAATATGTCTGTTCTTTTTAAAACGTAACTTTTTTTTTCTTCACAAAATAATTTTGTAAACTGTCATTTCAAGGGCAAGGTAGGCGGTGTCATGTCAATGTCCTCCCCCCATTTAAAAATGTGATCTGTTATCTGAAGCAAAACAGGGAAACACAAAAAAAGAGCTGAGCAGAGGCTGCTTTGCAAAGAGAAAGAAGGGTGTGTTGGACGGGGAGAGGGGAGGGTTGTGTGGTGGGGCAGGAAAAAGTTAAAGGTCACTTTCGCCATAGAGCGCCGTGGAGAAAGACATGTAGTCCAGGGCACCGGGTACAGCATCACGGCCAGTGTAGGGTGCCATCCTAGCAATGCAGTACTCAGCCTGATCAGGAGGCAGTTCCCGCCGTAACTCATCCACAGTGATGTAGTTCTGCAATGAAGACACAGGATAAGGCGTACGTTATCTTCAAAACACTGACAACCATCGGAGGTACCTCACTCCCTGCCCCCGCAGGGCAGCAGACAGCAGCCAGGGGCTGACCACAACAACGAGACTTGTACCATGCACCCATACATAGAGCTCGCAGGGCATGCACCTCTCAGGGAAATACAGTTGCTCTCCCTACTGTTTGGCCAAGAAAATGTTTTTACCCAGGAGAGGAGGACTGTTTTTGTAGGAGACATGCTGGCACACCTCAAGAAAAGACTGATGGGAGTTCAGCTAAATTGTTGTACCTTCTCATTGAAAGTGGAGGTCTGGCTTAAGGCAAACAGGAAGAAGCAGAAATTTCATTTGGATCCTGCCCCTGTCAGTTAGCAGTTAATGCTGCTTGGGAGCTGCCATCCCATCTCCTCAAAGCATGGAAGGGAGCCAGCCCCGCTAGCACTGGCTGGTGGCAGCAGACAAGTGAACACTTCTGGAAGCTTTCACAGCTCCGCTAATAATTCTTGTCTTTCACAGCAGGCATTTTTAATAAGCAAGCAAAATGTCTTACATCAATTTGGCTTCTGGAGGTTCATTCGGCTGAGGTGAGGCTAGCTTGGGATCTTTCCATGCAGCAAGTAACAGTAACTGCCTGTTTGCTAACCAGTAGGTTGTGTTTAGCTAACTGACTTGCTTGAAGTTTTCTGAATTACAACTCAGGTTTCAGAGTCTCTCTGTCTCTTTCTTTCCTTTTCCTTCCTATTCCTTTTTTGCATGCCTTCAATTCTGTGACTGGAATGAGTAGGAGATTTTTCTTCATAATGAAATATTGTCTGATTCATGTTATAGGCACTACAGCATATTAAACACCAACAATTATATTTAATGTACAGTGATGATGTGTCGTTGCGCTAGTAATCCTGCTCAGTACGAGAGGAACCACAGGTTCAGACTAACTAACTATAGTGAGTTAGTAAATAACACTATATCCCCAAAAGCTTCCTTTCTCAGTGTTTAGCCCATCATGTTAAGCTAGAATTTTCAGGCCTTGAAAGAAAGTAGAACTGACTTTAGTTAGGTATCATGCCTTACAGAAAGATGGACATCATGGGTTTCTACATTACAAGTTATGGAAAGATATTAGTGAAGCACAAAAACCTACGCTGGATGAAAGGATAACTTATGATAGCCTGAGAAGTAGAATCCCGTGTTTCACGTGAGAGGAATAAAATCATTAGAAAACAAAGAGAATCATTAGTATTAGAGATATCACTTTTTTTTTTTTTTTTCCCAATTAAATTGAAGATTAGTGGGGATTTTTATGTTAGAAAATTAGGAACATATAATTTTTTATATCATCTGGTTCCAGTGTCATTGCAAATTTAGAAGAGTCAGCATCATCCTGTGAGTTTTCTTATTTTCAACCAACTTATTATTAAAATATGCCCTCCTAAAAATGTGTAGCTTGCAGATATAACATATCTTTAGTGACAATCCAGTCTCGCCTCTCGGCCTTTTGATAAGATAATGTGTAGCATTCCGTGATTGACTGTGTAATGACTGCAGTGCCACACGTATATCTACAATGATTGTCTGGAGTTTATAGCTGTCAGTAATTAACAGTTTTTCAAGAAGATTAATCAAGAACCATCTGTTTAATCTATTCATACATTTTAAAGTAACAAATTGAAACTAAGCTCTTAATCAATTTTTTAATGCCAGAGTGGGCAACATAGTTCTGCTGATCTGCTGACAGCTGAACAGGACTTTCAAGTGCCTTGGCAGGCTGCTCATTAACCCACACTTCAGCCCTGCACTCCTCCAGCACTGCAGTGTTCCCATGAAAATGCCCTTCTTGCTGGAGAGTGCTTCCCTCGACACTTCCTCTTGCAGACAGGAGGGAAAAAGGAAGGCAGGAACAACACAAACTGGAAAGAAGACCGTAGAGCCTCACCTTATCTCCAGCCAGGATCTTGAAAGAGGCCATAACCTGGTCAGCAGTATCTGTATCTGCTGTTTCCCGGGACATGAAGTCGATGAAGGCCTGGAACGTCACTACGCCCATGCGATTAGGGTCGACAATGCTCATGATGCGGGCAAACTCTGCCTCTCCCTGGAGAATGAGAAAGTCATGTAAGCCTGGACACTTGGGCAGCAGTGCCATGAAAGTGAGGAGAAACTGTTCAGCAGCACATCTCACAGCTGGGAAAGCAAAGTCAAAGAGAAACAACTTCAACCTTTCATTAAAATACTCCTTTTTATCTGGCTGTGTGCAAATGCTTCCTACTCATTTGTCATCAGGAATATAATATTCTCAGCTATGCCTTAAGATAGCACCCAACTCCAGCTAGCTCTAGGATGAAGCTTCTCCTAGGGAACAATATCACACAGACTTGAGGAGAAGATGCAGTTTTCTCTTGTAGCAGGTGTTGTGCTGGATGTCTGCAGCAATATTGGAAGATTTGCACTCATTACATCCTTTTATTTCCTGGACTTTCATGGTTCTCTTCTGCTGCTAGAACAGAATTCGCCAGTAGAAACATCTATGGGGCCTTGAATGTTTTCTGGCTGTACTAACTAGGCAGGCTTTGGAGAAAAGAAATTCTGTATCGGAAAGGCTCAGTAAAGTAGCTTTTAGAGGAAAGGTTGTACATATAAGTTTACTACAGAAGGCAAAACCATGCAGAGTTTTCTGGTTTTCTGTAGGTTTTTATTTTTTTTTGCCTTTTTTATATAAACAAAATATTATCTGTTCTCATCACTGGGGATTCCTTTCTCTCCAGGTAAGGAGGAACAGAAATCAGAGCTGAGTATTCTCCTGGGTATATGATCTTCTAACACCTTTAGATCAGTATACCTGCCAGATTTATTGAAGTATCTCATCAAATGTTACTGCAGATTGGCACACTGCATCAAAAAGTGTCTGTGCTTAACACTGGGCTGAAAAGGAAGACAAATAAACACTGCTTTGCCTGACATAAGGAGCAAAGATACTGAGAGTAGAGCTCAACAATTTTGCACCTTAGTTTTCTCCTGCCCTTTAATGAACATCAGTATTTGGTGAAACTCTGCATTATTGTGCTTCTCAAGGTGCCACATGAATGTGTAAGTGCTTTGGTGAGGGAAAAGCTACAGGGAGGATGACTGGAACTTGAACCTACTTACATGAACAAAGAGATGTGAAATAAATGGCAGGAATGAGAGGAGCAACTTTGAATGTACTCAAAAATCGGGCTTCCAGAAGAGTTCAATTGATGCTTAGGTCTGGGAAACTTATGTGCCACTATGTAGAGCATATGTACCAATATAAGAAAGTTTATTGTTTCTTCCACTTGTAGCTGCACAGTTTGATAAACATAATTCTCACTTGAAATCCAAAGAATTAAGACAGTGATACCATTTCTTTTAAATCTTCTGCTACTGCTGCAAGACAATATTACATGTACTGGATTGAACTTTCATTGCTGGAATATGAGATCATATTTACCTTGATTCACTCACTACACATTCTACCTTTCTGAAGGTGGCTATAAGAATCACTTTGAACAGAAGCGATAGAGGGCTCTACATTACCATATTGTAACCCATCGAGATAAGGCAGGCTCGGAAATCTTCACAATCCATCATACCAGTCTTCTTCTACAGAGAGTGACGCAAAGATGGGAAAAGCCAAGAGAGAAAAGGAAGACCAGTCCAGAGAGAAATGAACCCACATGAGACATTACAAAGAGTTTTAGGGATGAGGAAATGGGAAAAAAAGTATTTAAAGGACAATGAAAAAAAATGTAGTAAAGATAGTTTATGAAAACATGATGTAGAAGTTGTTTTGGACACAGAATAGTTAGCATACACAGAAAACAATTATGAGAAAGCAGAAGATATTAAGCAAGACACAATAAGAGATGGACAAGAGAAGGAGAGTTAAGCGACACAGAAGTAAATGGAATAGTTTAAAGACATAAAAGGAATTCCCACAAGACAAATCATTACAGAATTAGGAAGGAATAGATACCAAGTTACATTTAGAGATAAAGTAGGAGGGAAAAGTGAAGCATATATAGTCAAACACAAGAACAGCAATGACAAATACATTAAGACAAACAAGAAAAGAAAGGGAAAAAAACACGTTATTTTTTCACAGCTTAATATCTGTCTGTGTTCACCACTAGCATTCAGTACCTGTGCATCGTTTCCAATATCGTAACCCAAGCTGATGAGACAGGCTTTGAATTCCTCAGGGCCAAGTGTGCCGGAGTGGTCCTGGTTATGCGGTGTGCCAGGCAGCAGGACATGCAGTGCCAGTGGGGTGACGGTGTGGGGCAGAAGGAAGGGAGACACAGAGGAAATCAAAGGGAGGTGGAAAGACAACAAACAGGTGCACCATGCAGTGGGTGAGAGGACAGGGAGAGGAAGAATGACATGCAGATAGAAACACAGGAAAGAAAAATAAAAAGTGCACAACATTAGATATCACAATGACATTTCAGGATGTGCTAAAAATGCTCTTGAAACAGTTCCTTCTGAGAAAGCTCATCATATCTTGAGAGCGTTTGAGTGATAAAAACAGTCATTGCTCAGAAGCCTCAAGATCTCCATCTCCCAAGTGAATTACTTGCATCACTGCTTGTTACCCATAGTGCCAGAAGCCCTGTGCTTCGCTAGTAACCTGGAGAGCAGGTAAGCAGGAAGAGGCAGTGGGAAGCATTGCCTAATTCTTTTAGTCAACAGTCCCACCAAAGGAGTAGGTGAGGACAGGTAGGTCTGGCAACACACCCAAGGAAGCTGAGCTGTCAGGGCATCCCAGGAACAGACAAAGAAAAACAGCTGAAGCTCAAGGGAGCAGTGTTATTGCTGTACTCGTGAGACCTGCACATAAGGTGGAACTTTGATTGGCAAGCTGTTTGAAGTGCTCAGCTCTGAAAACAGCACTACTGTACAGCACTGCGCAATGAGGCTTGGCAGCTGCTGTTTCCCTTGCTTATTCCCTGCTCTCCTAGTGTTCAGATGAATCCATGATCACAAACTACTACATGAACTGAGAATCCCCATTCACCCCACAGAATTTTAGCTCAGGACAGCCTCAGGCATCGAAGAGTGCCTGCTGGCAGCCACCATCTTTGGCCATAGAAAGGAAGCTACAAACATCACTTTGGGGCCAATTCCAATGTGACTTTCCTCAAACAATCAGCTTTTTAAAGCCAGCATCAAGCCCTCATAACTCAAACACATAGCTGAAGACTGGGAAAGACTCTATCTTTCTTTATTATCATTCAGGCTGTTGTGGAGGAAAGGGCAAATGATATACAGGTAAAAATGTTAAATCTACAGGGCTGTGTGGGGCCTGCTAAGGAAGGAAGGTGTGGTTTTGGTTTTCCTTTGAAAAACTAGGGAAGGGCCTGGATGCACTCAGCAATCTGAAAGGGTTGTCAGCCTCTGAGAGGGGAAGCTGTAGCCCTTATTTCAGGGGATCTTTCAAACAGTCTGGATCGTGCAGCAAATGGTGGAGGGCACCTACATTTTCATCACTGATTTAGTACCTGCAGGCTGCTCATGAATTTACAAACACAGAGGGGGTTAACAACTGAACCTACAGTCAGTCAGGTTTCAGGTTTGGGCTTCTGTCTCTGCCTCCCTGTGTGAAAGCTTTCTGATTTGGTCAATAGAAGGATGCTAGCTGATGGCTAGCACACAGAAGGAAGAGCTGCAGGGAGGGTATATAACTAAGGGGAGGATTTTCTTTGAGGAAATCTTTTCTTTTTGTATCTGTTATTGCCTTGACAGGTATTTCCAAAATAAGGCAAGGCAGGCTTTACATCAGGGTTTATTTATGTTTTGCAGCACCATGCTGTGCATAGATCCTTCCGTTTGCTCCATACAAGAGCAATGCTGTTTTTTTCAGTATCAGTTTATGTGGTGGTGTATTGGAGTGGAGGATGGCTGCTCCAAAGGATTTTATAAATCAACATAGTGAAGCTCAGCTAAAAGTCAAATTTCTTAAATAAGGCTTCACACATTTTCAAACTTTACCTTTACTAGGAATCTTGGCATTTCAGATATCCTTCAGTCTAATGATCATTTCTCAGTCTCTGTGCTCCACAGGAGTGGCATTTTAAAGAATCAAACATATTCTATTGACTTAGTTTTATCATGGTGACTGTTTCTTATTGCACTGTGCAGTCTATATGGAAGCTTGCAGCTTACCAAGCTGCAGTCAGCACTGACTTACCCTGTCAAAATGGTTGAAAGAGGCTCGGAACTCATTCATCTGTTCCTGGCTTATTCCTTTGGCATCACGGGTCAGAATCTGGTTTTCCACTTCATTAATGGTTCTAGCAATTGTTGTTAATAGCTGCTCCCAGCCCACTCGAATATGCTGGAAAAAAAAAAAAGAGAGTAAGACAATTTTAAAACTAAAAAGCAGCTCTTCTGCCTCTGAGGCTACTAGATCAAACGTGCCACTTGTGGCAAATTAATTGATCCTGATGGCCAAGGCAGTCTATTTGCTCATTAGAGCTTCCTTCTCATCTGCAGTGTGAGCCAACTGGATGTTTAAAATGTGAATTCTGACTGCAGAAAACATTGAAGAGGCCACTTTCTGCTCACAATAAAGTCCTGGTCTTATTGCAAAGGTCCTTTCCCTTATAGGTCAGCACAGTGGGGGCCTTTAACACAAAAGATAACTAAAGCCGATGCTTATAGGACTTATTTGGGCAGAAAACCCTCTTTACATGAATCAAGAAAATAAATGAACCACAGTCCTTGGAATATACTGGTGCTCCACTACATCTGTGGTCAGAGCAGAAACAAAAAAGCAAGTTTCAAAGCTCTCCGCTTTCCTAAGGACTACAACATATTGCCTGAACTGGATGCAGCTGGTGCAACAACAGATCAAGCTGTCTGAACTGCTGGCACTACATTGCAGGAAAAGGCACTGCAAAATGCTTACCTCCATGGTGTAGTTGGTGTGCTTGTTGTCAAAGATAAGCGCCTCCTGGATCTGTTGGTGGTCTCCTTCCAACTGGTCGATCTTTGGTTTGTAATTCACAATGCTTTTCTCATACTGCCGCAAGTGGTTGAGCTGGTCCTCCAGGGTCCCATGCATCTCTATTGAAATGCGGCCAATCTCCTGCATTAGCAAAGCCAGAAGTGTTAGACCTTGTTAGAAGGAAGAGCCTTCACATAGCTGATATTTATTAATGCAGCTATTTCATGCTTACACAGGACGATGAATCAAAACAAAAAATGCATCTCAGAGAGAAGTTGCTCTAGATGAGCAGACAGTATCAGCAAAAAATTCAGCAGAGCCTTGAACATTTTCCAAGTGGAGTGCATCATATCAGATGCACCTAATATAAGGATGCAAAAGAAGGAAACTGTAGTTCATAAGCTAGTACTGTAGCTAGCCAGAATTTTTCCTGATGCATTCTCTGCCACTGTGTTAATCCTTCCACAGAGTAATATTTCTGTAATTGCTGTCTTCTTATCTCCTACCCTCATTAACAGCTTCATAATTTTCATCTTACCAACTCCAATTACTTTAATTCATGGTTTACCTAAAGAGAGAAGATCTCCATTAAAAATGTTTCTCTTCTGCTGATGTTCAGTGCACTAGATGAATTTATTTTCTCAAGTGTAACAAGAGCCGTGTGCAACTGCTAATAAAGCAGTTCCATAAAATATGCTTTTGATGCAAGGTCTTTCCTATGCTGCGTATAAATTCAACTCTATTAAAATGCCAGTGCTCCCGATTCTGGGTAGCATTTTTTACCTCTTTACTACAGAGTTAGGGGAAGAAAAGTAAAAGCACTTCCGTAACTGATACCTATCTTTGGATTCTCTGTATTTTCTATAAAAGTTTCCCTTGTAATCTCAAGGAATAATGACGACATCAGTAATAAAAGGAGAATCAGAATAAAAGGGTCAGTGAAAATCACAGAAGAGAGAATGAAAATGAGTAAAGCTGTACCTCCATCTTGGTCTGAATCCAAGGACCAATGACATTGGCTTGTGCACCAAACTGCTTACGAAGTCTCTCATTTTGCTGCTGGCGAGCATGTTCTTCCATTAGGGCTTGATCCCTTCTAGGAACCAGCTGCCGCACCTAGAGCAAAGAGTAACAAGGTGTGCATTTTGTACATATAAAAACAAATGAATAATAACGGTAGAACTGCAGAGTCCCACTGTGAGTGAGTGAGTTTGTGAAGGGGCTGCTAAAAAAAGGCTCTTAATCCTGGCCACTTTTTGGGTGACCCCAGGTGGAGTGGGTGTTGGACCTGGGTACTCTCTATGGCTAGGGTTAGGTTTTGGAGAAAACACAGAGCTTTGCTGTCAGTGGGGTTGCAAACAGGCCTGTAAGAAAAGGGAGAGGAGTGTTTGTTCTGAAAAAAAGGCAGACATAAGCTTTAGGCCTTGCAAGGAGGCTCATGGAATGTGAATCCTCTTCAGTGCAGGATGAATTCTTCAAATTCATCTCATGCCATGAAAAGCAGCTTTCATCCACTATCTGGGGTTCTGGTGCCTGATATTTGCTTAAATGCACTAGTTGTAGTCTGCCACTGATTTCGTGGTAAGAACCATCAGCATAGGCTGGTACTAAGAGTAACTGCTCTGTTAGTACTGTAGCATTAGAAAGCTCCTTGTCTGTGGAGGCTGAATATCTGAAGGGTCGAATGGTAGAGAAGGACACTGACTCCCATACTGTACTTGCTTTTCAGGTCAACTGAGAACTTAAAATCTCAGAGTTCTAATTTCACATCTTTCCCTAAAAAAATAAGAACAAAAAGAGATCTGACACACTCAGGCATTTGTTTTAAAGGTCTCTTCCACTTTCCAAGAACATGGCATTTGAGCCAAAAACATAGGGCAAATGTGCAAAAGCTCAGCAGTAAGTGTGAGAATAACAGAGAAAATAATAATTCCCTTCCTAGAGCTCTGGTGACTGAGCCTTCCCCACACTAACTGCAATGCTGTAAAGAACTCACATGTTCCCATTTGCCATTGATCTCCTGTGGGGTGATTGTAGTGTAAGGATTTGTTCCTGCCATGTTGACATGGTACGTCTGGACAATCTTTGAGACTTCATTGTGGATTCCCAGGATGGCCTGTCGCTCCTTGTCGGCATCTGGCAAAGTGGCTTTGAACTGTTCATGGGCTGTGGTCAGTCCCTGTGGAAGGAAGACAGCAGCAAAAAAGAGCATTAGTCACTGAATAACCTCTTAACCAAATACATCCCTGCTGAAGAAACTGCAAAAGCTTACATGTTTCCAGGATTCAAAACAGGCTACTCTAACAGACTTCCAGTAACTCTCAGCATCACTAAACAGGTTGTTTTAAGTAGACTCCTTTTCCCTCTATTTGTTTCTGTTCCACGTTGACCAGAAACAGAGATCACATCCCAAAACACGATGGAATAATTCACAGTTTAAGGGAAACTGTTTCCCCAACACTGCTGTGTGACAGGCTGTTAGTCCCCCTAGGGAAGACAGAACTGCTAGCATTACTCTAAAGAGGACACATCTCATGAGCCTAAATGCACAATTCAGTTCTCCTCCCACTAGATACGTACTAGCTCTACAACAAAGATGACTCCAGATGAATAACGAAGTCAGATCCAGTCTGATCAGTGTAAGTTAGAGCTAGATGAAGGTCTTTCAGACCACAGCAAACCTGCACAGGCAACATAAGCTCCTGTTGCTGAAAAGCACTCCCTCTCCCTGTACACAACAGGCTCTTTCTGTTCCCCATCTGGCTGTGGTGCCCAGACTGTGATCCAAAGACCGAAGTTGGGGGCATGCTTGCTGGCAGCTTGTGGACAGCTGACAAGCCAGTTGGTCCTGGCTCACTTCCCACTGCTTCTACAGGCCTTTAAGATACTTCATCCCAGAAGTCTGGAAGATCAAGAGTCGGGAAGCAAACACAGGGGAAGAGGCAGCAAAACAGATGTGAGACAAAAACATGTGCAGGGATAATGGAAGGAACAGTGCGGACAGAAAAGGGAATGAAAGTAAACCTTGTAACTGACCACTCTCTTACAACACATTCACTGTAACTACTTCTGTTAAATTGTTTCCTTACACGGTGACTCATTACTTTGCAGCTGCTGCAGTGGCCATAGAAATGTAATGAAAGTCTGTGAGACCTGGGGAATATTCTGCAGTCACAAAAGAGATGATGGAAATGCTTAAGCGCTGTTCAGATTTGTTTTGCATTATGAAAAACTTATTCAAGAGAGAGAGGTGAATGTAGAAACTCCACAGTAACAGGGCTCAAACCAGGCTGGGGCTGTACTACTTGCTTCTGTCTCCCTGACTGCCTTGTGTCCCCTGCTGGTTTCCCACTCGCTGCCTCACTGATGGCCATATTGCTGTCAGCCTTTCCTACAAAACACTCATCGAGTTTTGACAAACTGACCACGTCTTGAGAAAGCACAATATCAGGAGGAAATCAGGGCAGTAGCACAGCAACTGCTAACTGTAAGAATATCCTGGCTATTCATCTCAACCAGCTAAATCCAAACGAATGCCTGGATTCTTTTCAGGAGCTCACCAAGCAGAGGAAACTGTCTCCCTTCTAGAACCCAGAGAAGGATAATTCCTGCTCTCAAAGGTGAGAAAACTACCTGTAGATACTTCAAATTCCTTTCATTACACCCTTTCAGAAGAGGAAATCCCCATTGTCTTGCAAGAGCCAAGAAGTGTTTGGCTTCAAATGGCAATCCACTAACAAAGTGCAGTATCCTGGTGTTTCCTCTGCTCAGCAATGAAACCCAGCCGGCAGATGACACATCACATAGGACCAAATGACCTACATATAACATTAGATGGGACAATTGACCCACAGAACCTGACAGCAGCACTAAGTTCTGTTCATTTTGATTAAATAATAATAATGATAAACAAACAAACAATCAAAAAAGCCTAACAAACACAGGACAATAAAAAATCCTCTAAGCATTCCAGCTCTCATTAGTAAGATTGAAGTCACAATGAAAAATCCACTTTCAGTTCTCTGTAATCAGCTAGGATAGTGTGAACTCAACTCACATCTACTCAGATACAGGTTTTTAGAAGTAATCAAGGAAAAGCATGATCCTTTTTGTTGCTTGTGCTATGGGTCATTCAGTAGAACAGCACCATCAAAACATGACCTAAATATCCAGCACCATTAGGAATTCAGAAGACCTCTGACTTCCCTCTATCCCAGCACAATGCAAATGACCGCTCTGTACCTGGATCTCCTCAATGGTGTGAACAATGAATGTGTCCTGCAGGTCCTCCATGGCCCCTTCCATCCAGTTATTGAAGGGGGCAGCTCGTTTGGCATATTCCAGGTACAGCTGGTCAATTGTTTCCAGTAGCTTCTCTGTCCTCTAAGCATGCACAAAAAGAAAAGAAAGAAAATCAGGGAAGATGGTTTAGAGAATAAAAACGACACAAATGTGAGGGCTCTTTGAGTTGCTCCTTACTTTCAGACCTGCTTGGTACTCTCAGGGGGGCACTACAGCAAAAGTCTCTTCTAAGACATTACTCAAAGGATGGATTTTTTGCTCACTCTGAGGAAAAAGTATGAGGTCCTTTGAAACAAAATGAGTCCTTTCAAGCAGAATAAAATTACAAACACAGAGGACTAGAAATATCAATAAATCAATAGTCTGAGCAAATGAATGGTACTGTAACTGGGCTGGAAACAAGGTGGTTAAATACACAGCTTTGGGTTACAGGCTGGGATTTCTAGATGTGGGCAAAAGGGCTGAAATAGGGCATTCATGCCCACTGCAGCTTGTTTTCCATGAATGACCTACTCATGTAATCCCAAAGGCCCGTTTGGAGGTATGACTCACCTCTAAAGCTTCTCTACGTTTCTGGGTTAGGGCACCCAGATTATCCCACTGATCACAGATCTTCTGGCACCTGGCATTGACACTCGGAGAGTCATAATAGTCCAGCTCACTATGAGGGGTGGAGAAAAGAACAAAATACCAAATAAAGGCCTTTTGGAGAAGAATGATAAATACATTAGAAATCTTTATCAGTCTTAAGAACAGATGCAAACTGATTGTTTTGTGGTCTCTGCAAATGAAGTATGCCAGGAAGACAATAGTATCTAGCCTTGGAGACTCCGCACTTCAAACAGCACAGAACAGGAAGAAAAATAACCACACTCAAGGCTGTTCTTGGCTACCTGACGAGAATCACTTGGCACTGGGGGAAGGGAGTGGAATCTTTTCTTGGGATGGGAATAAGCAGATTAAAAGCAGCAGTATGTCACTGTATTCTGCTTAAGAACATCAAATAGGCTAGTTACCTGCATGTACCTGATATACACCAGGACAAAGGGCAACAATGGTTTTATTTCAAATGCAAAGAAGCCACTTAAGATTGTTTTAAGTGCTGCACAAGAGAGGTGTCAATCTGCAGCAACAATTTGTTTATTTAGGACAATTGCTGAATTACAGTGAAGGTTTCTCCCTGATATGCCAGACAGATAGTACTTGGCTACACTGTAGCCTGGCATTCCTGGAAGAAGGGCTGTTAAGAGCATGGCTGGAAAACCGGGGTAGTGGTAGGCTGAAGCTTGTGGTTTTGCACTGCATTTTGCTCTTGGTTCTGCACATGATCAAAGAGGGAGAAGCTTGTAGGCTGAGGGAGACAAGCCCTGGAAACAGTAAAGTGTCACCCATGAAAGAAGGTGGAATAACTTGCTGAGCTACCAAAAGACCCTGGGCAATATGATGAGCATTTCTTTTAAGCAGTAATACAGGTTTCAACAGTTTCCTCCTACTTCATTTCTTCCTATCATTGTACTGCCCCTCCTGAGGTGTGTGGGCACGACTGTTGGTGGAGTCTTGGGGAAAACTAGTCATGAAACTGCCTTGGGCTAAAAATAACATTTTCTTTGCTGCGTTTTTAATCCAGATCAGTTCCTTGATCTACTTTGCTGCACAGCAAGCACTGCAGCTGAAATAACTGCTCCTGAGACTTGCTTATTATGCACTTGGATCACTTGCGCTGGGGAGTTAAATGTGCCCATGCCCCCCACACATGCCTGGAACGAACAGTCACAGACCTTCTTGTTCTCCCTGGCAGTGCATCTCTGAGGGGAAAAGGAGAGCTCAGCCATGTTTATTTGAAGGCACAGTGTCACTGCTAATGTGGGAGATGGCTTTTGGAAAGATGGCAGAGCATTCTGTTCTCACACTTCGGAGGAAATTACCTCTCTCTCAATTAAGGATGCATCCTTCCCTGTCGCTATTAGAGTTGCAGCTGTTTGTCTGGCATGTAGCATTTGCTTTGAAAGTGACAGGTCAGCTAATGCTTGCTGACTAACTAGCCTCAGTTTTAATCTTACTGACATGGAGGATTGAACTTGAACTCTCCTCCTGTTACAAGGTCAGTCCTCCAGTGGCAAAGGGAACACTTCTGTAAATCTGTGTTGGTAAAGGAGATAATGATCTTGATCCAATAATCCTGATTTTTTAGTAAAAAAGAGTCATTCAGCCCTAGGGAGCAGGTCTAATCCAGACAATATCTAACTTGAGATAGGTTGATGTGATATGGAAGTATTTTTAATTATAGGAAACAAAGTGAAAGCCAAACTGCTCAGACTGTTTTTGCCAAGAAATACGCAGGGCTTAAAAATCTTTCTCTGTGCTCTCCCTAGCAATCAACTTCCCACTCTGATGAGACACCACTTATCCTGGTGACTGGTCGCTCCTCACCCCAGGAAAAGGTGCAGAGGTGAAGGTTTCTAAGCCAGGGGGAAACCCAGAGGGAACTGAGTTGCTGGAAAGAGCCTCTGGTACAAGTGCTAACTGCATTCACGTCTTACATTATTCTTAGAGTGAAATGCCTGCAGTGGCAACAGAGGCCACGATGGGCTGAAACAACTGATCTTTTCCCTTCACTATTTCTGATAAAACTGAGCCAACTGGGAGTCTCTGAAGTGCACACTATCCTCTGCTATTTCCTTCTGTTCCTGGAAAAGCCGAACACTGCTTCAACTCTGAAACCTAGCAGGGGCCAGAGACAGGTTTCCTCCTTAGGAAAAGGTTCATGGCAGCATAATGAGCTGGAAAAGAGTGGAAACTTGGCTTGAGAATGTAATTCTGCCTCCCCCTCATCAGCACCCACAACTAAACCATTTCCTGGCCTGCTTTTCTGGTGTGTCTGGATACTGAAGAGCAGTATCCTAGATACAGTTTGGAAACACTTAAGACTTCCCAACATTTTTGTATGGGAATGATTTCGTGGCTGTTCAGAGGGCAAAGCAGATCAGGCCTCCCTGGCCACAAGGATCAGATGTATGCTGGGGTGCCGTACTTCAGCTCTTGTGCAATAGCAGCAATCTGTTCCACACGGTCCTGGTGTGCAGCCAGGTCGCTCTCAAAGGCCTCGTGTTTCTTCAGCAGGGCCTTTATCTCCGAGAGGGTAGCAGTTTCGTAATCCTTCTGCTGCAGCATCGCTTCCTTACCTGGGGAGGGAGCCAAAGGACAGGAGAATGAAGGACTGGACCCAGTGCTCCCAAAGCCAGCTCCCTTGCACCTAGACAGCCCTGGGGCCCTCCATTTTGCACTTTCCCCACTCCAGACACTCTGCCCAAGTCTTGCCCTCACACATACTTGCCTACGGCTGCAAAATTACAACTTTTAAACCACTGAGAATGAGTTTGCCACGATCAGCAGAGATGCAAATAGCACAGCTCAGGCCACTGCAGTCACAGTTTATACTGAACTCATCTCACTATGTGCAAACTGTGCTACACTGGTCCTGTAGATGCCAACTGCAGCATTTACTGTAAAGCAACCTCTTCTCTCCTCTGTAGCTCTATTTTATCCAAGAATCTCACTCTGTCAGCTAGGGAAAGCAGATGCAGAATAGAGATCATGGTGATTTTCATGTTTTTTTCCTAATAAAGTAATAAATGAATCCCTGAAAAGGAAAATCCCATAGAAGAACCTATATATGATCCATCTCTTCCTCTCTGCATAACTGACAGCACTATGTCATGCAATAGGAAGCATGTAGGCTGGCATTTACCATCTGTCCAGGACTCGTGAATAGATGCCTTCTGCCGGAACTTCTCTGCCAGGTGATCCAGCCTCTCTAGCCTCCGAATCTCATTCAACAACCACTCCTCGTAGCCCTTTTCAGCCTGCTCTAGGCCACCCCAGGCATTGTTTATATCCTACAGACAGGAGCATGGGAAGAAATTGAAGTTAGAAGTTAGTGTAGAAGTACTTCAGAATTATTCCCAGGAGGCTACATGTTTCACATTGGTTGGAGAGAATGGGTATGGGCTTTTAATCTCACAGGGTTGTGCAGACAGGTCAAGAAGACAAAGTGTCAGACTTAATCAGTTCTAGCAGTAACCAGGATATACCTGTCTGCATGAGAGAGTCTCTCTAAACATTCCCACACATAAAAATACAGGAAAACCCAACCATTTCTGAATTAGAAAGAATGAGAGGCACACAGACATCTTCTCACAAAGGCATGGAACTTGCGAAGAACCTCGGAGTCTGAATTAGACCTAGGAGCAATGATTTCTTGCTCCTCTCTTATCATGAAGTTACTGAACTGTGTGCTGCAGGGTTCCTACCACAGAATAGCTCACTCTGAAAGTGGGCATTGCTCTGCCCACCAATAGACATAAACAAGTTTCATTTCTTAGAAACAGCTTCGGTATACACACTCAATTACGCCCACTCACCGAAACCATTTTCCCTTCTGAAGGCATGAAGGCTGGCCTATTGCTGAGCCGTAGCTTGGTCTGCAAGGTGTTGAAATTGATCTCAAGTTGGCACTTCTCTTGGACTTTGGGGGGCTTGTGCAGGCGGCGGTAGTCCCGGAAGTCCTCCAGTTTCTGCTGCATGGCTTGCATGGTGTTCTCTGGTGCCCGGTTCTCCAGCCAGGGGATGGTGCGACGGATCCATTCCAGCAGCTGAAAAAAGCAATGACAAGAATTGAATTGAACTGAATTGAAACTGTATTAAAACTGCAGGTGTTGGTCTGATCTTACTAGGGACCACTTACTTTTGTTTGCTATCAGAAAGGTTCTATCTACAGCAGGGCTAGTAAAGAAAACCTCACCAGCCTTTTTGGAATTACATGTTTTCCTTATTAAGCAGCACATTCCTTACCACGCTGAGTAGCACTGCTTGTTACAGCACTGCCAGTACAATGTGCTTAAGTCATACCTTTCACGCAGTCAGGTCCAAACAACATCCTTAGATTACACTAAAGCCTGAGAATTTTGCTGGGCTGTTGCACAACTAGAGGATGCTATAAGTCATATTAGCTCCAGAGGTGTCTGGAAGGAGAAAGCAAGTTGTTTCCTCCACTTATGCTCTTCTTGCTCTAGCTGCTTAGAAGTCAGCACTGCCTTCGCGTCGCAGAGCTGGCAAGGTAGCAGTGAGTAGTCATAGCGTGAGTGAAGTACTGTCCTACACTTTACAAACCAGGCTGAAAACAGGCTTGAGGGCTGTTTGAGCTTTTGTTTTCCATCTTTCCCTCCCTACTTATCTTACACAAACATACTCCAGACCACATTTGGTCTAGAGTTTCACAGATGTCACTCTGTCAGCCTTCTCCACTAACCAGTGCAGCCTCAGATTGTATTGAACACAGATTCTTTCCAATTATCAGCAAACACATATTTCTTTCCTCAGTTATCTACCTCTTAACTTCCATTTTCCTGACTTCTGCACTATGTTGGCCTATGATTGATATGAAGGATATCATAT
The DNA here is from genome assembly GCF_054131305.1 of Coturnix japonica. Classification (NCBI taxonomy): domain Eukaryota; kingdom Metazoa; phylum Chordata; class Aves; order Galliformes; family Phasianidae; genus Coturnix; species Coturnix japonica. The sequence continues at coordinate 27,787,652 of NC_140667.1, read as the reverse complement.
ATATCATTAGACATATACACAGTTCTGAGCAAGACAAGTCAAAACAGCTTGATTTTTCCTTAAATCTTATTATTGTTGTGGCTGCTCCTAATAAAGTGAGAAACTTAAAACTGCTACATGGGAGTTTTCCACTTAAAAGCCAACTTTATTTTCCTTTCATTTTTCTCAAGCTAGAAGGGAAAGAAAGAAGATTCTAGGAAAACACAGGCCAAAAACAGTGCCCAGGAATAGCCGTAAGAGTCAAATGCAATTCCTTTATATACATCACCACCCAGAAACCAACAGCACCATGGACACCTACATCACTGGCCAGCTTTTCGTAGTCTTCCATGAGCTGTTCATTCTCTTGGTTGACTGCCAGCACCTTGCAAATACGATTTGCTGCTGTCTCCGCCTGCCAAAGAGAAGAAAAACAGGAGAAGGGGAAAAGTGTGAAAAAGTCATAAACCAAAGCTTGCTGCTTAGCTTCCTGCTACGTACCTGTGGGTAAAGTCTCCTAATCTTGGCTCTTGCAGCCTGTCTGTGCTTCAACTGACCTCTCTGCATGTCATCAGAACTTCTGTAACACCTTTTTCCCCCCCTTCTAAGGAGACTACATTCCTTCAGATTCTGAGCTTATGTGATCCCAGCCCTGTGTGTTGTGAGACAACCACCTTTCTATGCTTTTTCAGAAGCTGCTCTTACAAGAGTGCCCCGCTGTCTGCTTCCTGCCAAAAGGACCCCAGCTACTTCTTTACAATGACAGTTTCTGTCATCACTTCCACTCCAGTCACTAACATGCAGAGTTGCAACAACAGGAACTGCATGTTGTCAACCTGATGGGTCTCTCTACTTACTCTTACGTATGGAACATAATACCTATCTGCATAGAATCACAGAATGACTTAGGTTGGATATCACCTTTACAGGTCACCTAGTCCAACTCCACTACCATCGGCAGGGACACCTTTCAGTAGATCAGGTGAATACATACATCAGACTTCAGAAATGTCCTAGATCTGCTTTGAAGCTAAAGTAGTAGATGTCCTTGAACTTAAATTCAACTCAGCAAATATGTCCTCCTGCATTCCTTATATTTCTGGCACCCATAATAGGAACATGTCCTCCAGCATCTTGCTGCATGACACCTACCATTCATTCAGGTTCTTATGATCCAGCCGAAAAGAGGATATTTTCCCCCCTTTCTTGGTAGTCTCTCTGCTTACTAGCTCAAAGTAAATCTCAAGAAAATAAAACAAACAAAACAAAAAGGAGAGCCTGTTGTTGCTATTTAGCTGTTGGGTTGTTGTTTTTTTGTGGGGTTTTTTTTGGTTTTTTTTTTGTTTGTTTGTTTGTTTGTTTGTTTTTCCACATTACGGGACTAAAACCTGTCTCTCTGCAGAGAGCTGGACATGTTAAAACATGACTTTGGAATACAGCAATACTCAGAAGAATCCTAGCTATGAGCTCAGGAGTGAACAGTCTGCCCTGGAGTGCCACAAAAGTGTTTGGCATGGGCAATATACAGCAGGCTGATTCTTGTACAGTGTCTATCTGTGGATCTGTGCACCTCCCCTTATCAATATTTTGGCAGGTGCAATGCTGTAAAGCCTTGGAGGATGTGGCCCTGTGATGGATGTCAGGAGACTGTTCAGTACCCTCTTATCACAGCACAGCTATTGCCCTGGTGCCTGTGTAGGTGCTAGAGCTACCTATAGGACTCCTATAGAGGGGTTCTCCTCACTGAGCCACAGAGGCCACATGGAGATAAAGAGGAGGGCACATGCCAGCACTACAACAAGCCAGTTGTCAGTGCTGCGCCCTGTCTTAAAACTGCAGGAGTGATGCCAAAAGAAGCTTTGCTGAGCTTATAGCTGGCAAGTTTCAACCTCTTTTTATTTGTAAAAGGCCTTTTATTATCTGTTTACTCAATCTTCAAGGCTGTTTGAAAAAAAATGCTCCAATTTTTGCAGCTGATGTGAGGCAGCAAGAACAGCAATAAAGTCACAGGCCATACAGTGACAAACAGATTGCTGAAATCTCAGGGGATATGATGATCTAAGTCATTTTTAAGAAGTTCTAAAAATGTATATTCAGTGATCTGCCTCTTCATTAAAGTCGGTCAGTTAGCAGACACAGATATTAACTCATTAGAAACATAACATAGCAAACTGTACAAGAGGAAGTCATTTTATTCCCCAAAAAGAAATCTGTAAAAAGTGTAAACGATGGCTGTATTTATGATAGCTTGTACTTTGATCTGTTTCTAACAAAAGTCTGTACTTTAACAGGTAACTTTCTGTTACTGAGAGAAAACTTTACAGGTATGGGATAAAATGGTCTGTTAAAAAAAGGTAGGGCCAGAGCCCTGCCTTGACGCACCTAGTGGCTGCAGGAGACCAGCAGTCACAAACGTTTATCTCAGGAGAGGAGTGCTCTGTATGCTTTTAACTCTCCATTTCTTTTTTATACACTCGGAGCAAACTGGAGCAGCAGCCAGCTGTGCAGGAGGGATCTCATTTAGCATAGGCACATCTATCTGACAATAGATTTCCCACAGCTGCCCAGGATTGTGTGTGTATATATGTGTTGAACATCTGTCCAAACACAAAAGCCCTCTGAATGTCAGCAATTACGACATTATTTGTGTTACCCTAATGGTTGACACGCAGAGGCCAATCTTCTTCCTCTCCTGCACCAGCACTAGCTCCTCTGTGGTTCTTGCCTACTCCAGACTGCTCTGTGCAAGTGTCATGCAGCAGCAGAAGGAAAGGCTCTGTGGTCACCATGACCATTAATATCATAAGCAAAATGTTACACTGACTTGCTAAGAGCAAGGCAGGACAAAAGGATTCCAGCACATTCAAGTGACCTTCTTCTATGACTTCTCTGCTTTTTGTCTTTACTGTAACCCTGACCTGGACTGCTTAGGGTGGACATGGAATTGTGTCTCTAGCTCTTGGTTCCAGGTCTCTTCTTACAGAAGGATGATAAACGAAGGCATTCCCACAGAACGCTATCTAGGAAGGATGCCTGCCTGTAGCCCTCTGGCCTCGCAGAACCATCCCAGAATACTGTGCACCAAACACAATCTTTTAAGAAAATGGTAAAACATTAGTTAGAAATTTTCACGCCCAGAAATCAGGTTTACAAAATATTAAGCTGACCAGCAGTAAACAATCATGCATTTAGTGTGAAAGTCAGAAGCAGTTAGAAAACAAGCAAACCAACCAAAGCAAGTATACCTACAAATATATATATATAAAACAAAATGGCATAAAGAAAAAGCAGCCATCTACACACACATCAGGCTGGGGACCCTGTACCTTCAAAGGCTCGGTACAAGAGAGTGAAAGAAGCAGAAAGCGGCTCATGGGACTTCCCCCTCAGGACTGGTAGCAGTAATGAAAAATCTGAATGAGAAATGGAGTGATATCACAGTCAGTCACCTAACCGTGCACAAGGCGGCAACACGTTACAAGACACTTGGGGCTGGGGCTTGCACTCATCACTCTGCATTTGCCCTGGGATTTGAATCTGTCACTCGACAGCTGGCTAATGTATGGCTGGAGATCTCCAAAAAGGAGATGTGCCCCCTACTGCCAGCTCACTTCTAAGGTGCTGGACCTTACACTAAAAATTAAATTAATAATTAAATCCTTAATTTTCTGTATTAACAAGTTACACTGCATGGGTTTTAAGAAGTTCCATCACTAGTTTTTGCCCTGTCTACTTGTCTCAGGTCTTGAGGCAGCAGAGGATTGTTTTCAGTTATCCTAGCAGACCTAGCATCCATCTAAGCTGCTGGAGAGAACATGGGAGCTGCTAAGGAGGTTTCCAAAGGGTAGAATGGGCACAGATAGAAGAGAAGTGGATTGAAGAGGGACACGGCCACTTCTGCAGGAGGACACTACCCATCTTGCATTTGTGGCTTGCTCTTTCCTTAATCTGGAGTTCTTTGGGTTAAGCATGGAGGAGTCCCTAAGGGAGCACCTGACAAACAGCAGGTCTTACCACTGCATGAGTTCTGAGGATGTAATTGCCAGAGGCAAGTGTCAGCTGGATGGAGCTTGTAGCCCGGTGTTAAGAGTTTTGAACTATTTACAAAGTAGGATCCTAGTGGAAAATTCACCTCTACATAAATCATGCCAAGTGGGCAAATGTACTGCACTGCTGTGAGATCTATTTCCAATTCACTGGAAAGCAGACAGCATCATTAATATAGACAACACGAGGCAGGGAACAAAAAGCTTGACCTGAAGAGCTGCTCCCTGTAATCCATTGCCTGTTTGCCTCTGAAAGTCAGCATGAGCGTGGTATCTACATCAACACTGAACCATTAGCATCATGTCGTACAAAATAAATGAAGTCTTTCCAGAGTCAAGCTAGCCCTCAAGCTGGGCAGTACATGGGCTATGCCTCAGGTAGAAAAGACCTCATGAGAGAAAGAAGTTATGGAAATAAGGAGATTTTATATCCTTTTCATAATGAGAAGGATCTGGTCTTGAACTTTGCATTTTATTGTTCCAAAGCCTACAGTCTGAAGTTAGTGATGATCTTGTGGAAAGCCCAGTCAAGCTATGGCTTGGGACAAAGGGCTGAAACTTTTTCTTCTGTTCAAAGGACTGCAGGGAAATAGATGTTTTGGAGGAAGTTCATCCAAGGAATGTGACTGAGTGACTACTTGGTTCCTTTGAGGACAAATGTCCCAGTGCCAAGCAAAGAGACTGGAGTAACGAGGAAGCAGAGGAAGTATGACTGAAGCTATGGGAATGGGAAAAGCAGGGGAAAAAGAAATAAAATTCCCTTGGGAAAGGGAGGAGAATGACTACAAATTAAAAAGAAATCGAGAAGTGGATGTACTTAAGAAAGTTCAAGGCCTGGTAGGGATGGACTTTGTGGGCTGGAGCACAAAAGTGCTACAAAAGAGGTTACTGCTAAGAAATCAGTTGGTATGATACAATCTAAGGAAAGACAGCTGAGCTATCGGGGGCTGAGTTTGAACAGAAGGCAGGCAGCACAAAGGGACCAGGCTGCAATGTGCCGGGCCAGGTCGATCTGCTTATGATACTTCTGGAGATGAATCACCTGGTCAGGATGAAGCCCAGTAGTCACTAACAGAGTACTACTGACTGGCAGAGCAGACGTTCTTCTTTCTATGCCAGCTTCATCAAAATGCTTTCTCCACCACTGAGCATGACAACAGAAGAGAAGGAGCAGCTCAAATGTGTTTGAAAGGATATCTACACCACTACTCCAGCAAGGCTGGAGCTCATACATCCAAACACAAGGCTGGATGGGGCACAGCTGAGACTGCTGAGCTGTGCCAGGCAGAGGGGCTGGAGCTGCCTTTGGTGGAGAGAATCAGTGGGCATGGCAGGGATGGGGAGGGGTTGTTAGCAGTAAAGTCTCACCTTCTGTGCCCCTGAGAAGGCGTGGTAGTAACATGAAACATAGGTCATTATGGCCTTCTCATCCGGCCTTAGCGTGCCTATAATATCTGTGCAGAGAAGGAAAAGAGGTTGAAAGGATAAAGTAAGAAGCAGCACATAGAATAAAACAAAACAGTCATGGGTGGCGTGAGAGAGGGGCAGAAAACTTCCCATCATGCATTGCAGGACAGGCCAAACAGATTTCCATGCGGAGAGCTGGGAGTTCGGATCAGAAGGTGGCAGGCAGCGTTGGCTCGTGGCTCGAAGCGGCACCCCTGCTCCCTCCCCCTGAGTCCAGGAGGGTCCTGAGTGAGGATCTAGGCTCTGCACCTTCACAGCTGTGGTCCAAGGATAACAAAAAGGCTGCTGGAAGGTTTCAGCATCCATGCCTAAGGCCTTTCTGCACAGTGGGGAGCTGTAGAGATCAGAGCCTTCCTATGCAGCGCACTTCCTACACAGTGACTGCTCTGCTTCAACATGCACTGTGTGTTCCTACAGCACTGAAATAAGGACAGCTGCTTGGTTTTAATAAGAGATGTTTACAAGGTCTCACCTGCAAATTTTTTTTCCTGAAGTGACTAGTTACCAACAGGAAAACGTCTAAGCCAAAACCAGTAGGGACTCAACTGCCCTGTTTCCAGCATGGTGGGTGAGGAAAGATTAAAAGGAATTAAATGAACAAAACCGGGCATCTCAGTCAGTGTTCTCTTCACCAGTCACCACAGAAGTAGACATGTTCTGTAAGACTCAGGTGAACTGGGATTCAATTTGTGATACAACTCGAGACAGCAGCAGGTTCGGACCTCGAAGCTAGGGTGTGGGAACCTGCAGTGCATGTAATGTAAAAGATAGTTTGGGATATTCACCAAACCCTACATTAAAACACTGAGTCAGTTTTGTGTCTCCATATTTAAAAAGGAAAACAACAACAACAAAAAAAGGTGAATAGATATCAGCATTATTGTCAGTGGGATCAGCCTGCAGTGTCCTGCTCAGCAGAACAATCCGCAGTCCCCATTTATGAAACATCCTAGCTCAGATTTCTCAGGAACAGGAGCTGCAGATCCTCAGCCATCAGGGCAGTAGTTTGGAAGGCAAATGGAGAAGGTAGAGCTCCCTGCTTTATTGGGCTTTGTGTGCATGCCAAGGCACTGGCATATGTAAGTGCCACTGGAACGGGAACACTGGCTATAGGGAAGTGGGACACCTGGTTGCCTTGCTCCATGTATCGTGTCTGGGGCACCACTTTGAACCAATAGCCAACTCTACCAAAAACATAATAAAGATGCCCGTAGCTAGAGAGGAAAGAGAGAAAGAAAAAAGGTTTGGACATTAGCAACGGCACCAGGTGTGCTCTGTGGAGGGAGCTTGGGATCCTGCGATACCTTCTGGGCTCCTGAGAAGGCGTGGTAGAAGCTAGAAACATAGGTCATGATGGCTTTCTCGTCAGGACGGGCAGTTCCAACAATGTCTGTCAAAAAAAACCTCACGTTAAGAGCATAATCAACTGATGGAAGGAAGGCAAAGGAAGGGGAGAGCCACAACTGTCCAGGAGGCCTTCTGGAGTATATGCTTGTCATAGCAACTCTGGAGAGATTCCCAGCCTTCCCCAGAAGATATGTCTCTCTCAGAAGTAAGGATCACCCCACCCTCAAGAAACAATTGCTTCCACTGTCTAACCAAGCTAATGCAGTCATGTGTCAGCACGTCCCAGATCAGAGCACATCCCTGTCCTGAGAAAATTACTGCAAATGATTGGTTGAATCAATCCAAACTAGCAACAAGTTGGCATGTTTTTAATGGATGTATCATACTGCAATTCCTTTGTGCAGTTCTTCAGGAAAGATGCTTTCTCTCTTCCATTCAGTGCCCTCATCCTCCATTTCAACACAATGATGAATTTCAAAATGCCCTTCCATTAGTTCCAGGAGAAACTCAACACCTTCAGAGATCAGAATTAATTGTGTAGAGGAATGTGTGTTAGCCCCAGTCTGCGAGTGAGGAGACTGATCAAGAAAGAGCAATCGGAGCTCCTGTAAGTGACCTTCATCATCACTGTTAGCCTTGACAAGATCTGAAGTTAGATCCACTTATTTGGGGGTAGCTTTAATCTTACAGAATGGCAGGAGATGCTCCAGTCTACTCCATAAACCTCATGATTTTTTGTGATCTCAACATAATGAGCATAGGGAAAGCAATTCATTCTTGGGGATGGAAAACACTGCCTAAGAATTCGAACATCCTGATTACTGAAATGCAGGTTGACTGGGATCAGTCATCCTTATCCCTTCTTTCTCCCTTGCTCCTCTCTCTCCTTTAAAAAAAAATTAATCATTTAATTGCTTCTCCTGTTCAAACCAAGCCTGAAATACAGCTTCTACCATTGAAATCAGCTGGCTTCAGGTGAACAGCCCCCAAACCAGTGAATTATTTTAGGTTATTGTTTATACTTTGGAGTTACAATCTTTAAAGTCTATTGCCAAACTGGTCCTAACAAGGCTCAGAGAAGCAGTACTTGCTGTCCTGAGTGGTCTCTGGGAAGTTGTCACAGACAGCAGTAAAAGCACCACCGAAAAGCACGGATTTCTCCTGTGGTCTCAGTTAGCGAGGGATCTTTAGGCCCAACACGTTCAAGTAGTCAAGAAGTAGTTTACAAAACTCATATTACACTCCCAAAATAGCAGTGTCAGAAAAAACTCAGAAAGGAAAAAATTCTGGAGGTAAAAGGAACACAGTCCTACACCATACACTATATGTGTATTATTTCTGATTCTTGAAAGGGAATGCTTTAGTCAGCTGTGGACACAGCCAGGTGTTACTCATCTCTTCCTAATGAATCATCCCCAGCTTCAAATCTCCAAAGGTACCAAACTGAGACTACTGAGGGGCACAGAAGGAAGAGGGAAGCAGAACATACAATTATTCCATTGTAACTTTTTTCCCATACATTTAGCAAGTACTGATGGAAGGAGCACTCTGATTACAGAATTCCTGTAGAATACAAATCCACCTAAAGTAACTGGGAAATTCCCTGAGAAAAAGCAAGTTAACACCCACTGCATTGTACTTTACCTTCTGCATCCAACATCTTGGGGATATCCAGATATTTCTCAGCTACATCAAAGGCTGTGTTTAGATTAGTGAGAGGGTCATCCTGGGAAAGAAACAGAGGCACAGAATCAGCATCAACTCATAATAAAGTTCTCTCAACTCATAACAACATTTCTCTCAAGACAGAGCAATTGTGCTTGATTTAGTTCAGGAAACTCAGCTGTCCAGACAAAATTACATGCAACTCCTCACGTAGCAGGATGAAATAATTAGCTTTCTTTGGAAAGCAGAGCCTGGAGATTCACGATATGACAGTAACATAGAATCTTTACACTCACAATGAGAAGGAATAATACACTTGAACCTAGTTTTAGATTACATCAGCTTCACATCAAACAGATAGTAAGCGGCCATATCACACATTTAAATGTCATGCTTACATTAGGTTTTCATCTCCCATTTTAAAGAACTGCAAAGCAGCGTATCTGTTAGAACACCTAAGCAATACTAAAATAGTAACAACATCTTCAATGTGTGCTGTCCTTAGCCAGTGCACAGTTTGTTGAACACCAGTTGAGTGGGAGGAATAAAAATGTTTTAACAAATCTCTACAAAATAAATACAAAAGTACCCATTTTGTCTGAGTATTAGTCTTCTCCCCATGTGCTGTACAGCACTTGCCATTTCCTTAGTGTATTTCTACTTCTCTATATATAAAACTTATGCTGTAGCAAGATGCACTTCAGATACAGACATCAATACACAGTAATCAAATTCCAAACAAAGTTGAGTGTGCCATGAGTCATACGACAAAGGTAAGTAGATTTTAGAGTGCTGAACAAGAGAATGTGAAATGCAGATGTCACTGGAAATGAAAGACCTCTGCAAATTGCTCCCAGCATTCAAACATAACTATCAGCAACAAAACATTTAATAACTAGTATGAGACCCTCACACAAGCCTGATTCCTATGGTCCTTCTGAAATTCCATGGATGACAAAGGACATCTCACTTCTCATTTTTACTGTTGAGAGAAGTGTCTCTTGCTGGAGAGGGGCTGTTCTCAAACTGCTTGCATTTAGACACCATGTTTGCTAAGAGGTTTTCAGAAGGGAGGAAGGATGGAGTGTCTCTTTCCATTAGCCATCTGTGACACACTAAATGAGTCCTGCCTTAAAAATTAGGAAACAAAAAGTATAACCTTACATAAACCTTCTTTCTAAAGTAGCATATGCATTCTGTTTCTTTTCTGTTTGAGAGCATGTGCCTTCACTTAGCCCTCCGACTTGGAAGATTCAGCTGTGCCTGAATTTCAGTCAATAGGAAACTATTTGAACCAGGCAGCATGAAACATGAAGTTAGGCAGTCCTGGGCAGACAGAGTGTGGCTTGCAGGAAGCTTTCTTTAAGGCACTAGTCAGTCACTAGGTAGCCCTTGGATTACAGCTTTGTGAAGCTAGGAAGTTCAGCCCTTCTGAAAAGCAGCTTGTTGCAGTAGGTCTCCAGGAATTAACACAGGCTTTAGGTTGGCATCCCATAACAATTCATGTTCATTTGGATGAATGTCTCTAGGAGACAGAAATGTTTCACCTACCAAAGGAAACCACAGGCAGAGGCCATCCAAACAAAGACAACCACTGATTCATCCTTAGTCCACTGGGACAAGTCAATATTAAGTGAGAAAATGTTGCACACTGTGATGAGTCCAGCAGCTGTCACACATGGTGAAAAGCCATCATTTCTCAGCATCAGACAGAACTTGATCTCTATATAGTATTCTATGGTGACTTCATCAGGTATATCTAAATCCATCTTTTCAAACTTTACTGGTGTAGGAGATTTTACATATCCTCCAGCCACAAGAATCCACTCTGTGCAATGGAATTACAGATGCTGGCACCAGTTCAACACCAGCATACTTGTCTTCTGTACATGCTGTGGAGAAACCACTAAGAATCCAAAGAGTAACCAAATCCAAGGAGCTGAGACTAACTGGAATATAACATACCTTGCCTACTACATATAGACAGACCCTTAGCTCCATTTAGCCTTAGAGGAAAGAAATGTAACAGCCTTTCTTTCACTTGAGTGAAATCTTCCCACAGTCTACGTGTCATTTTCTGCTTCCGTAGCAATGTAATCACTAGGTATTTAATTTCAACCCATGCCGACCGTGACTCCATAACTTTACTAATCCCCTGAGAAGGTGCCTAGTATTACTAACCCATACTCCTCCTTAGCACAGTCCCATCTGCACAGGCTGCCTGAGGAGCAGTCAGCCTCTCCTGGAGGAAAGGGAGGAGCAAGCTCATTGCAGATAGCTTTCCTATCAGTCTGCAAGAAATAACACCAGGAGCAATGTTGCCAAAGGGTAAAAAGAAACTGTAAGCTGAAAGCTGGGAGAGGTTTCCTGATGGGAAAACTTACTGGCCTTGGACACTCCCACAGGAAGGGCTGGAAGTCTTAATGTGTGGGAAACTGAAGACTCACCTAGATGATGCCAGCTGACTTCTATTTCATATGTAAGAGAGATGTGAGATCACACAGTCTCTTGAGAAATTAAGCTAAAGATAATGCTACTGAAAGCAAGCTACCTAAGGCCAAGACTTGCTCAGAGATGAACAGAGATCTAAGCCTGAGCAAAGCCCTGTTACCTGTGGGAAAAACTTCCCCCACATGGAGTGTGGAGCTGCTCATCACAAAGGTGATGTTCTTTGATGCAAGACACAGGCTTTCCTGTGGTCCGCCCATGCCTGAAACAGGGCCTTGAGCCCAGGGAATTCCTCTGAACACCACTGCTTTCAGTTTCACACCATTGTACGCCAGATATCCATTGTTTCAAATTACACCTTTCAGTTGACTCCCTGTGAAGAGGGAAAGATAAATGAAGACTGTCCTGGCAGCTCTAGGCTTTGCAGAGCAGCACTCCAGCACCACAATTGCAGGCACACTTTAGTGACCCAAAGGCAGCAAGCAAAGAAAACCAACCAAGAGCCAGAATCACTTGTTCCTATTTCTTTCACAGCTCAAGCACTGACTAAGATGAGGTTCTCCAGAGGTGCCTCAGCTCCCAGGCTGCCTACATGAACACAGAAATTGAGACAAGGAGACATAAAGAGACTTGGAGGCTGTAGCTTGGTCAACAACCAGGAAATATATAGTTTTCCATATAAGAATTATGTTGTTTTAACAGTGGCAGACTGCAAACCTGCTCTTAACAAATGCCTACCTGGCAGGTTCGCTGCTTTTGCTGACTAAAGACAATCACAACTCCTCCTCTTTCAGCACAACCCTAACTCACACAAGGAGTCATCTCTCCTCCTCCAGTTAGTCCCAAGTCCCCTCAGCACACAAGGTTGCCATGGCAATTATTGCAGAGTGACAAAAAAAAACCTTCTATTAACTAGCATTCAGGAAAGGAGATGGAGGAAAATCAAGAGTGTCAGCACTTCTTATATCTGCCAGAGCTGAAGACACTGGGAAAAAAATCCTGTTAATATAATTCATGTCTTCAGAAACACCTGTAAGAAATACATCCAACAGCAATAAGAGACCACATTTCTAGATGGACTGTAGTACATGGGGGTATTTGAGCCACCACCCAACTGAGCTAAGTTCTTCCCAGCTGTTTGCAGAAGACTTTAGTTCTGTAGAGCTATCAAACATGCATTTAATCTTATGCCTTTAATGTAATCTAGGCAGAACAAACATAAAAATGACACAGCAAGTCAGAAGACTACAGGATGGCAGAAGGAACTTGATGAAGGATGTGATAAAGGCAAGGGGAGCACAAACACAGCCAGTTCCCTTTACCTCACTCCAAGGAGGACAAATCCCTTCCCATCAATATTGACTTTAATTAGGACAGTTACATTCTCTTTCACCTTAAAAGGCCCATAGATAAAGCCTTTCCTTTTCTTTCCCTCTCTAGCTTTGCTCAGACTTGGCTTAGGACTTTGTTGGTAATAGGCAGCATCATGGCATTTTCCCCTGTTGCGTTTATCAGACATGTTGCTTAGCTGCTTTTATTTTCCAAAGATCAGTCACTGAAAATTTAGTTAGTTCTAATAATTCCCTTTTCTATTGGTGCTCTTTATGTAAATATATAGAGCCTTTCCGCACTGTTGCTTCATCACATACTGACTCCAGACACTAAAATTAATCAAATAATATAAATGAATGCTCTGCAAGATAGTAAAGATCTAAAAGGTTACTGAGATGCAGATCAGGCATTGTATAATTCATTGCCTCAAGGATACAGCTAATTTGATTAAACCATTTACATATTGTCCATTTGCACAGTGATTCAAGAGCCCAGATTTACTAGTGATGAGATTCTATGCTTATTTCCCTTGCTAGTTTTGAGCATGACTGCACTTTGTAGCAGCCAGCCTGAGAACTGATGGCCAAACTTCTTGCGTATCAGCATCAGTAATGCTCTTGCTGACATTTCACTAGGCTTGTGTGCAGGACATAAGCAGACAGTGAGAATGCAAGAAGGACATGAATCCAGTTCGCTCTGCTGTCGCTAGTTTGGGTCAGAACACTGCTGGCAACACAAAGTGCTGAATGCATATTCTCATCATTCACTGAACAGTCTTTTTTCCAAGAAACACAGGAGGCAAATTCTAGAGCAAATAGATGCTGTGTTTCCAGTGGCCATTTGTAAAATAAAACTGAGTGTTAAGTGCTTTTCTGGTGCTTAGCATCTACATGCCAAGAGACATCCAGAACTGTAGATGGCTCAGTGCTAAGTTGGAAGCATGGGACAAGCATCCAGTGAGGGCACCTCACTGAGCTTTTGCACTTGGCTGCCACATAACCAGTTTCAATCCAGTTCTTCCTAGAAATCTGACTTGCTAGCCTGTGACGTTAGTGCAGAATTGGACTCCCATTCGATGTGACTGAATTTAGCCGTTTTTTGCTAATCAGCTGCGACTGGAGCACGTGCTGTTCATTTAAGGCAGTCTGAAAGCAAGGAAAGTCAAGCAGGCAGCTCATTAAGTTCACGCTTCACTAAGAAGTCTGAATGTTCTGATTCATCCCGCCTTCCTCCCTCCTAGTCCTGCAACCACAAGCTTATGCTGAAGTTCTCCAATTATCTGCTTATCAAGCTAATTCTTCTCCCTCTTTATTTACGCAGGCCAAATATTTGGTACAACAAACAAATTGAGCTGTACCTTTCGTAGCTTCCCGTAATCAATGAGCTCTGGACGATGTCTGTGAATTAAAGCGCAGAAACCAAGGCCGTCTTTCCAACTGTGAGAGAGACAGAAGAGAGCAAAATGAGCAGGGTCAGCCAGGGAGAGACACAGTGATGGGCAGGAGCATGAGGGGAGACACCAGGATGATTAATCACGGTTTAGTTTCTATCTAGCAGAGTCTCTCTAAGTGCTGGAAAGGATTTCTTTCAAGCCTTATAATAACCTGCTGCAATTAAGACTTGTCCTTTGCATTGTCAACTCCTTTACACCAGCTCTCTGATGAAATAAGGGTTTAAAAAGGCCTTCCTTCAAGGCTTCTAAGGTAAAAGCTGTCTTGCTTAGCCAGTTATATATATGATGCTTTTCAGAGGACTTTATGCCCTACAGTTTACAAAAGCAGCACTTGTAATTGGAATTAGGAATAGGGACGTTGATACTTGGATCGTCCTATAACCCCTGCTTTTAATTTCCTATGTGTCTCTCTGGACTACTTTGTTACCATGTAATACAGATCTCTCGAAGAAATGCAGTTGCATCAGTAACACTGTTGAACGTAGCAAAAAGACATCTGAAAATAACACAGATGGTAAAGCTGAGTTCTTGCCTGCTCTCACCTGATATGGAAGTTTTGGATGTTTACATTCTTGTAGGGGGCTGTCTTCCTCTGACACCATAACAAAAGTCCTTCTTTAGCAGATGTCTCTAAAGAAAGAAAAGATGCACAACAATCAATCAATTTTCTCATAAAGTAAGAGTTGCTGAAGCATATGCTGGATATAACCAACTTCTCTTTAGGAGAGACAGCGCTGAATCACATTTTATTTAACTTAATTTGTCAGAAAATTCCTTGTTGAAAAGTCTACTGGAATAGTTTTGCTATTGTTATTTTCTTAATGAGGTTTTGTAATAAAGAAAAGGTGTTTTGAGATTAGATTTGTAAAACTCGCAAAAAAAAAAAAAAAAAGGTCCATTTTCAGTGCAAGTCCTTGTATCAGCCTTCAAGGATAACAATAGATTCCATAATCAAAGTTGACTTTCCTGCATAGCCATCTTTTTGAGCTTCTCCTACACTATCTTTCAAGAAGAGAAACTGAAAAACTCATCTTGGTACATCTGAGCCTGGTCAGAAATGCCAATGAGACCACAATGGCAGCTCCCTGGGATCTCCCATTGACATATGTACAAGCACATTCTGAGCTTTTTAAGTGGCAAAGCCACATGGCTACCCCAGGATTTTGTTGATTAACTATCATTGGAAAGAACTGAGATTTACCTTCAACTGAGATATCCTGAATGGCAAAACGAAGGATGATGGTCCAGATCATTCCAAGAGTCATTTTAACATTGCCATCCACAATTTCTGGGGGAAAAAACAAAGGGGGAGGAAGAAAATTAAGAAACAGAAGGCATCAAGTCACAAATGCAAATCCCAGTAAAATGGAAGCACTGGGAAACCTTTGTCTTTGCAGAAGGGAAAAGCAGAATTTAAGCTAAATCTGTTCTGCCTCCCCAGATACTCTGATGGTGCAGCACAGCTTTGTGCAGTAGTACTCACAAATTACATTGGCCCTCCTGCATTTACTGCTAAAAAACAGCATTTGACACAAAAATAAGGACCAATCTATAACAGCATATTTCACCACAGGAGCTGGTTTTGTGGTGTGAACAAAATAAAACCAAGAAATACCAAGTTTTCATTTCAAACAAACCTAAACGATCCAGACTGCCTGTGTAGGACCTCTTCCAGACATGTAATTGCCAAAAGACACAAAAAAGCATTTCTCAAAATAAATGCATCATGCTTGAAGAGGAAGCAAAGACTCACGCTGATCAGGCTGAGCAGAGCATATTATGAACTAAGATGTCAAGCAGATTGTGTTTTATTGTTCAATGGACTCTGCAATATAAATCATTCAGGGTCAACAAGCTTGGAGGCTTTAGAAAGCAACTGCTTGCACGTGTGAGGTTTAAAGGGATAAAGGATAAAGGTTCTAGAGGAGGTGCTGGGTGGATGCTCGCCCAGAAAGGGGTTTCTACTGCATGCAGATGAGCACCAAACAGTCCAAACTGCAAGCAGCTGCAGCTGGCTCTCAAGAGCTGATCCTCAAAAAATCTGTGCAGATGATATTGATTCAGGTTATAAATTTTACAGCCTTTGCTTTCTCCAGATGGTGAAAATAACTTATCTACCTTCTCCTAGCCATTCTCTGGTAGTTTCCTGAACAGCAGGTGGATGTTTCACAAGCAACTAGCTGGTTGCAAAGGCACTTTCAGTAAGAAAAGGACTGGAAGTAACCCACTGTTTGAGCTAGAATAAAGCAAGTCCTAACAACACAGCCAGAGACCATTTCTGTAGTACTGTACACACCTCTGTGCACAGCTTCCATTAAGTAGAAACACATCATGTGCGGGGGCAAGCACAAAATGTGTGGTATAGGCTGCCCCCCATCTGGATTCTGTCATAAAAATAACAATATTTGAAATTTTCTAGTTAAGATGCCTTGTGATTTTGTGATCCCTGTGGTGCAATTTCCAGTACAAACTGGAAGGTTAATTTCTGCTGCGCTTTGATATAAATCTGCAGTAGGGATTTACAAGTTTTAAGGATATAAAACTAGACATGCCAGCTTATTCTACTCTGCCACGCCTCTCTGTCCACTTGTTCTTGCACTTACAGCTTGGATAGGGCATTGGTTTGTTCAGTATTAACTGACCAACAAACTTTTCACTGCAGTATGAGAGAAACACAGTTATTTCTGGCATGAAAAATTATGTTTACTTGTTGACAAGTTTTCTAAAAAATGTTTTTTTTTTACAGGTATTTTGAGGTCTGCACTGATGTAAGAAAACATCAGCAATGGTGAGTATATTCAGTCCTGTACTTTTTGCATTGTCAGTCCCTCCTATGAAGCACCATAATCAGCATTATAAAAAATCCTTACTGTTGTTAAATATACCAGTGTTAGCACAGCGCCCATCCATGTTTTCACCTTGTTCAGTTCAAGTGTGCAGATGTAAAAACAATCAAACATATAAAAAGTAATGCTTGGAAAGACCACAGCCATTGGCAGGACAACCCTCAAGTCTATCTGAGATCTGAAAATAAATTTATATTTTTCCTTTAATGGACTAGATTAAAATCTGATGGCAACGCTTCAATGCTGAAAATGGTTTATGAGCACTAATATATCAATCAGTGAGCTGGAACAGGTAATTGATATTACTGTTCCATGCATTTTAATTGGAAATAAAGGTCAAGACACTACATAAAACCAGATGGTGTTAAGTTGCCGGTGTGGCATTAGAACTCAGCACTATGCTCTAGTTGTGTTCCATTTCTATAAAGTTAGCTGGTGGAATTAAGGCAGAAAGTAGCCCTTCCCCTCCAGTCCTCTTCTTTGCAAAACTCATTTTAAAAGAAAGATGTCTGCTCCTCTCTCCCATGTCAGTTTCTTCCTTGGCACCGCACCAAATCAAAGCTGCTCCAGAAGAAGCCCAAAGTATTTCCACCGCTCCATCTCTACAGATCACTTTGGTTTTTTTCTTGACAAATAGAAAACTCACCACCTACCAAGCAGACACAGATGTGAGTGATCCATCCTGGGTTGCAGATTTAACCTACTACATTATCCTAAGTCCTTCTCTTCCTTTTTATCTTTTCTCTTTTTTCTTCTTTTAAATAGACTTCACATAATTGTTATTCTTTGTTAGAAGCAGGCAATCATTTCTCATTTCCACAGCTAAAAAACTTCTCCCCACAACCTGGTTGGAAAAAACAACCAGCTTGTTCAGAAAGAGCCATGTGCTCTTTGGCCCTGACTCATCCAGTTTCCCATCCTTGTACTCCTCAATGACAACCTGTTTTTCTTGAGAATTCGTTCAGTGCCCTTTGGCTGGTGCCAGACTCTTTCCACTATAATGAATACAAGAAGCAAAAGTGAAAAACAGGTTTGCAGGGAGCCAACTGCCTCCTGGTGATGACGAGAAAGAAATTCCTCAGAAACTGTTAAAATGTTAAACTTAACACTACGAAGTTGGAACAGTCTAATTGAAGATATTCTCTTTGTTCCCTCTGATGTAAGTGACACTCAGCTAACATGAGAGTAGTTCAAGTATGCCATTAAAAAGCTAATAGACAGAATCTTCTGCTTGACTGCTTTCTAAGAACTCTTCCTAAGCAGGACCTTTGCAGACATTCTCTGAGTTTCCTCCACCACCACCAGCAGCAGCAAACAGATGTTATTAATGTAATCTACATTCAATTTGGGGGTGGATTGGTGTTAGCTAAAGCTGACAAAGCATCTGCATCTACTGGAAGAAAATTTCTTGCATCAGTGAATACGCTTCCACCCAGCCCCTACTATTGCTCCAGAGATCACAAACAAAACATGCAAAAATTACAGCATTCTCATCCATTTGTTTGACAGCCAATTAAGGGCCTGACAAACACTCACTCCTTAGGAGCAAGACTGGCTTGCTACATAGATGTGACTTATAAAATGCCATTTCAAAGTCATTAATTCATTTTGAAAAATACTAAAAGGACTAAGCTTACTTTTCTACTGCTGGCCTGAGCAGTTAGAATCAATGCCACTGAAACTGTTAACCCCAACTGCATCTAAAACTGAATTATGCATGAGAGCACAGCACCTGGCTACCCCATGGAACAAAGGAGGTGCAGAGGAGCAACTACAGGCAGGGAAGTTTTAGGATTTTGGAACTAAAGATATGTTGCTAGAGATGGTCCGGCCAGATTTAGGACAGCTTGCTGGCATTAATGAAGGAAGTGTGCATTTCAGCTCCCTAATTGTGAGCGGGCAGGAGATGGGGGCAAATATAAAACTATGTTTCACTCACTGACATGGAGAGACCTTATTTTTCCTTCCTTTCTGCTGCTAGATGCATGCTTGCTCTGCCCTGTGGTTCAGAAAGTGTTTTGCTCAGCTGTGACTTCTGCAACTGTTGAAATCTTTATGCTTTATTTCTCCTTTGACTTACACAGGTGAGAAGAGGGATCAGCAGTTATCTCTATGTTGAACTGAGCTACGTCTGTATAAGAAATCAGTAACTTTCTATGCAGATTAGAGGTGCAAATAAAACAGTTGCTATTCAACAGACTATTCAATCTGGTAAAACTCTGGAGCATTTGGTCCTAGTATGGAATTGATTACAGCAAATGATCTTGAGATATCAGATGAAAAAGAGATCTAAAAGCAGATGAAGAAAGATTTGAGAGCTGCAGCAGGATAGACCATTCCCTGATCCGGGTTTACAAAGACCTGTTGTACACCACAACTGCTGTAAAAAGCAGCTCTTAAGCCTCAATGCTTATTCTGCCTGCTTAGTTCACTTTCCACTTGATGTGGACATGGAACATGTCCCACACACATGCTGTGTGTAAGAAACCCTCTTCTACTGTGGTTCTTGTCCACTAGGACAAAGTTGCAAAGTTTGGCTTCTAGGCAGCACAGAGGGATCTTCATCTGTCAAAATGCAAGAGAAATACCAAGGAAACATTTTTTCTGGCTTAAATTCTGATTAACCATGGTTTCACAAGGCCTAAGTTGACCCAAGTGTCTCCCAGTGGAATTCTTTCTTTCTGGAGGTTATGTTTTAACTTAAAAAAATAAAAAAATAAAAAAAAAATAAAGTGGGGAAAAAACATAACGTTGATGGCCAGTGCCATTTATCTAGTGTATACAGAGGACTCCAGCTGGGCTGCAGACCTTCCACACAAAACTGCTGTCTGGCAGATAGACAACCAGAGATGGAGCAAGTGCCCTCAAGGTGAAGAGTGTGGTGGCCTAGTCAGTACCCCCACGCTGCCACAAGCTGCTAGTTTTCCCTTGGGGGAGAAAACTTCCTCGATCAGTCCTGCCTGCCTGAGGCTTCTACAGCTCATTTTCTTGGTGCAGTGTTATGACTGCCTCACTGACTCTTACTTTCTAGTCTGCTACTGTGCAATGTCTTCTTAAAGCCTGAATATTATACCTTAGCATGTAACTCCTCCAGAGGATGGAGATACTGCTATACTGTTCAAAGCAAAAATCCATTTTCATAGCTGATATGTAATTTACCAGGTACGCAGCACTTGGATGGAGTGGGCTGAAGCCCCGCTGCAGGCTTATGCCTCCTGCTGACAGCCAGAGTGGGCTGGGCTTAGCTCAGGGGCAAAGGCAGGTACTGGGCTGGGCCCTTTCTGGAATTACACTTGCCTAGCTTGAGCTTGCATCAAAGTGCTCTGTATAAACACCAAAACTTAACATCAGTACAAACTTCAGTGCTGTCAAAAGCCAAGGTGATCTATTAAAAGCCAGACCTTTTTGGGGGTATAAGGAAACCCTTATTTGGATAACCACATATTTGCACGGTTGCGTGGGCAGCAGGACAAAAGCGATGCAGAAAGGTTTGGCAGTTCACATGGAATCACAGTTTAGACTAAACTAAATCATGGTGGCTATCACAAAACTGCACCTCACAGACTATTTCTTAACAGGATAACTGCTGTGAGTCAGTACTGAGTAATGAGGCCCTGGATATCATTGGTCACAGAGCCTTTTACTTGTAAATGATCTGTAAGTGCTGGAAGGGTAGTCATAGCTGATTCAGGAGCAAAGATCAAAAAAGAAAAATACAGGGGAAGTAGAGGAAAAAGGCCAACTAATGCCAGGGAAACCAGAACCAGAAAAGAAAGAAAAATGCATCAGAGCAGTGCAGTTAGGTTTTACACATGCTCTAGGTTCCCAGAAGGAACTGTCTATCCAGGATCCAGATTACAATTGTCTTCTCTTAAGGCAGGAGACCTACATCTTCATGCCCAGCTTCTAGTTACAATACATACTGATATGGAATACTGAATCAAGACACTGGACACATCTTGTAAGGACACAAAATAACTGTACCCATGCTTCTGGGCTTACATAAACAGCACTCAGGGAAAGCAACACCCTAAGTTGCTGCTGTGGGAAAAGGAGAGAAAACTGAAGGGAAGTTCTACATGCAAGTTATACCAAAGTTATTACCACAGTAAGAAAGCATCTCCACAAAGTATTCTGAAGTCCTCGTAACATCATAACTTTAAGCTGGGGTAAATGGGGTAAGGCAAACACAAACACCTCCAGGGGCAGAGGTATTCTGCCTGATCTCATACAGAACTAGTGGACCACAGATGACCCCAAGAGTGTGCCTAAGAGTCCAGATCTCAGGACAACACACCAACATCCCGCTGACCTCCTGGACTATAAGCAGACAGATCTCAGCCTTGCAGTCCTACAACTCTGACAGAAGATGAGTGGTCATTCAGAACTGTACTATGGACTCATTTCCTGGCTGACAAGAGTTTCCAAGGAGAAACCATGCTTTCCCATCTGTAAGATGGAGATAATAAACCCCCTCATTTTCCATGGTCACTGTAAAGGCAAACCTAGAAATACCACAGAAGCTGAGTGTCTCCACAGCAACAGTGACAAAAGGAGTCCAAAGGCAGAACTCAGACAAAGGTCTAGAGCAAAGGAAAACGAGTGTCATAAAAACAGTCCAGATAAGATTACTAATTGCTAAGGTTTATAAAAGAACAAATTATTCTACCAGCCTGCAAGCCTATCTGAATCTTGTGATATATCTGCAAAACACCTGTCAAATTTGCTAGAAAGACAAAAATGTTGCACAATTCCATGCTGCACAATCAATCTGCAAGTTTATTCTGAGGGCATCCCCAGTGCTGCCCACAATGATCTCTGCACAACAGTACACAGGCTTCCAGCCATAGCACTCACATTTCTAGAATGCACAAGAAGCCTGGACACCCTGACAGCTGAAGTCTCTGGGATCCTTTACCTGTGTTGGTGATTGCCCTTGGCTTTGACCTAAGGGACGTCCTACAGCAAAAGGGGATCTGTCCCAGCAACTCTGCAACAAGCTAAGTACAAGCAGCTGCTCTGTTTCAATTGAGAAAGAAACACCCTGATGAAAGCCCACTGTTTTCCATGAGTCATGGGATCCAGGAGAAAAGAAAGAGAAATGACCAATAAAGGCCAGGAGGTAATTAAGTTTTGCAGCTTGTTGTGACCAACAAAAGATCCAATATGTCCCCTTTCTACGGCCATGGTTTCTTTTACAAGAACATGGTAGAGCATGGAGCTGTCTGGGCACAGCTTGGGCCCACACAAATCAGCTGGTTTCTTTACCTTCTGCTCCAATCGATACTAGTTTGACTCCTTTGCTGGCAATGAAATCCAAGGCCTTGTTCACGTTGGATATTTTGTGCACTCGCATTTTGCCTCTTTCAGGCTTAGCCAAACGTTCACCTAGGAAGAAAAGAGAAAATATATATATATTAGAAAACAACCCTGAAGCCTTTCCTCTCTTATGGATGTTTTCCCATCCTGGTGGCTCCCACTGCTCAGAAGGGCACAGGTTAGAATTCCCTGTATCTTTTCTTGACACTTACTGCTAAGTACCCCCAGGAAGAAGCAGACGCCGGATTATTTCATAATTGAGGACCTGTCAACACTAAATCCCTTCTGCTGTGAGTTTGTGTCAGAGATGTCAATTATAGAAATCTTTCAAAACCACACTGAGCCCAGCATTGAAAAATTAACCTCTGAACCATTCAAGACTGATAATGGTGCCTGGAAAGGAAGTTTTCTTCTTCTCATGAAGACAAGCGAGCAGCGTATCTCCAGTGTTTACAACATGCAATTTACAAAGCAAATCTCTTTTCCTTGGAATTCCCTGCTGTCAAATACTAGAATGAACTTATACCACGCCTTCTTTTCCCCAGCCAGGACATAGACCTTACACCTCTCTAGTCTTTGCACCAAGTGGTCACAGCTGCACCTACAGGGAACTTAACATCACTTCCGCAGTGAGCAGCTTTGTAAGGACCATCACATCTATTCCTTTCCACTAAATGCATTCAATGTATTTCTAGCTCTTTGTCATGCTTTCGTACACAACAGTATGCATTTTAAATGCTTATAATGAGGCAGAGAGGGAAGCAGCATAGCTCTGGGATAAGGGAGTAAGTCTCAGGGCACACACCGGATCTTTACTGGAACTATGCTGGAAAACCTGGAAAAGCACTTTGTGACCTTCTTTATTTAAAAGAGCTGCATTCAGCAAAGTTGTGCCCTTCTTGATTGGTTGCCTGCAACTGTTCCCATGGCCTGCTTTTACTCATATTAACCTAATAGTCAGGATAAGCAAATTAAAGCCCATACAAGTGGGCTTCTCAGAGGACTCTTTATTGGAAATATTGACAGGACATCAGGAGGCACCTACATGCGACCCACATAACCAGAAATCAAACAGAGCAGCTCAGGTTTCAGATCAAGGCTCCAGAATACAACAAACAAACACAAACAAAATGTGAGGTTTTGCATTCTGAAAAAGAAGGTATGGAATAATTAAAAAGAGATCAAATGGGCAAGTTCAGGCAAGTAATGACTCAGATCCAGTTCCAAGAGCCTCCTGCTATATTCTGAGCATGAATATTTAAATCGTGAGCTGACTCAAAAGCTTTATTGAAGGCTTAAGGGTGAGAAAGAAAAGCATTTTTTGAGCTCTTTTTTTTCATATTAAAGTGGATGGCTTGTTTCCTAACAAAGGAGTGAGGAAACTACAAGGGAGAAAAACAGATTACCACCACAGCCATGCCCTCCCAAGCAAAAAAGCCTGGAAAAGAAAATCCTTTATCACTGTAGGCTGGTGTCAGGCTTAAGGATAAAACTAGATTCACTTTCATAATGGCATAATTTAAGTGAAAAGACGTATTTACAGTACTAGATACTTCTTAGGATTAAAAAAATGTTCTTCACTTTAATGGACCATCAAGTACACGTCATGGTGCGTTGCTTTCTTTTTCCATCTGGATAATGCCAGTCATTGTAAATTGAAGTGGAAGCACTTTTCGTGACAGCTTCACAATGTCGTTTTTACAAATGTAGTTTCAGAAAAGACTTAAGCTGATTTATGCTGCCAAACGTCAACAAATGGTTCAAGTCAGCAAAAAAAATAACTATTTTCTTTAACTGATGTGACTGCAAAGCAGAAAAATGAAGGAGGCTGGGTTTCAGCTGGAACAGCAAGCTGATCCCATTCACCTTGTGGCTGCATAATGTGCATTGCCAACAAAGGGATGGTACCAACTCGCTCCATGTGGGGCTGGGGTGGGCACAGTCTCCCCTCTGACCACATCAGGATCCAAGAGAAGCCAGTAATGTTTGCACAACTGCAGTCTCCCTCTCCGAAACAACACAGTAGCAGATTTTGTCTTAGAATAAGTTTTGGTGAACTTAGAAAGTCCCCAGACCCAATGGCTATTGCCTTCAGTCCTGAACTTTATTACAAATTTAGATGTTCAGAGCAAAGCTTCATAAGGTTCCATGCCATGCAGTATTAATGAAGTAGACTTTTAAAAGTGGAAGCCTGCTAGAAATATGTTCTGCTTTCAGCTGTTTGTATTACTGCTTTATTTCTCAGTACCTCACCTAGCTCAGATGACGGAAATGGCCTGCTCACTTCCATTCTCCAGTTCTCATGTACTAGACCAAGGCTGTTTGTTAAAAGCCAAATAACACAAGGAAGTGTTGGCATAGATGCTGTTTACAGCAATTTTTTTTAGGAAAGATTTCAGTTAGTGCTCCCTTCTGTTTGGTGGAAAAAAAAAAAACAAAACAAAAGGGCCTTATAACTGTATTTTAAAGTAGTAAAGACAGGCTCAGCCCTTTCGAGTCTCGTGGTATTTTTAAAATGTGAGGCTTTGTGAGGGGAAGGAAATACATGCAGTGAAAAATGAAAGTGCATCATGCCAGGCAACTTCTGTGGGGCCCACCTGTTACTTCCCAGCACAGAGCCAACAGGACAGGATCTGCAGTGCTACTGCTCCCCTTCATGTACCTCCAGACCCGCTGCTGAGGAGCAGGTAGCATCTGGCTCTGTGCGGCTCCTGGCCAGCCTGGCTCCATGCCCTTGTGGCTGAAGGCACCTCTGGCCATCGCTCTGCCTATGGCTAAGCTGGCTGAGAGGAAAGGAGTAGCGCAGCAATCCCACCCCTGCCAAATTCCTGTCAGCAGCTCCACAGTTCCCCAAAACACGGGAAAAGGAAGGTGTGTAGAGAGCCAAAAGCTGAAGGGAAAGCCAGCGGCTGAACCAGAGGGCTTAGAGCCATCCGGAGCCTCTCTCATTTGGCAGGCCATCCGCAGGAGCCATGGCAGGAGCATCCAGGCAAAACCCTGCCAGCAGGGAAAGCATGAGGAGAGGATTCATTCCCCTCAGGCAGCACCCCAGGTGCTGCTGCTGCTTCCCAATTTAAAGGTCAGAGGAGCTACTGGTGGGGCCAGCTGCTGCAAAGAGGCTCCAGGAGGAGAGTAGGAAGGATGCTCTGTAGCCCAAGGCCCACAGCAGCTCCACACACCTTTGTCTGCTGGTCACACTTCCGAGCGGGCTCCCACCAGGACAACAGCACTGGAGGGGTGGGAGATGAGGAGAGGATATTAAGAGTGTGAGGCATGAGAGCTACTGTGCTAGCAGCCAGTCTGCTGTACTCATACACCATCTTCCATTCATGTTCCCCTTTCCTGCTCACAGCAATCAGAACCGAAGCCATTAGGGCCCATCTGCCCCAGCTTCCTGGCTGCAGCCCCTCCTCTGGAAAGCAACAGTATGCAAAAAAATAAGCACAGAAAAATAGGGCTCTGCCTGCTAGCTTCTCACAGACACTGCAGGAGCAATGCTGTGAACTTTGATCCCTCCAAACTACTAGCACAGGCAAAAACTCGAAGGTATTATATCCATACATTCTCAAGAGTACACACACACACACACAGCATCTTTGCAGGAGATGGAGAAGGTTAGGAAAACAGGGGCAGCAGAGGGAAGGAAGCCTGAGTGCCTCTCTCACAACAATTTTACTGCAAAACACACCAAGAAGCTCAGGGGTGCAACTCATAGGGTTGCTCTTATTGACTGAAAGCCATTGGGTGAAAGTCTGTGAGCACACAGCCCCAGTTTCACACTCTTATCCCTCGTGACACCTCCCACGGTACTTTAAGGCATTTATTTCATCAGTACATCAACAGGAATTATTGCTTATACAAAATAATCCTTGTTCAGGGAGATATCTGTCAAATAGTAGGACATCTGTGATAGGGAATTAAAACAAATCTGACCTAATTTGGTCACTGTTTTTATTCCAGATAGTTTTCTGGGATTTTGTTTTGCATTAGGTTTGGTTGGTTGGGTTTTTTTTCTTTTTTTCCTGAAGGCCTAAGCACTGAGCTCAGATTGAAAGTAGAATGGAAAAACTTCAGTCACAGCTGAAACTGAATGACACAGAAGATTTACTGGCCTGACTTTCCTTTTTCAATAACTTCCATCCTATTCCCACTGTCATGTGGCTTTGTATGATTTGCCAGTGCAGCATTCCCACACTCTTTCCAGAGCTGCTTCATCAGCTCTGCCAAGGAGTGAGAGATGTTGCTTGAGCCTTCACAAGAGGCTGTGCATTCCTGGCAAATGGAGGAAAGCCGAGAGGCAGGAGCAGGAATGCAATGGGCAGCCTGCACAGGCCATGAGGCTTGGAACGCATTCCAAAAGCGCATTCATGGTCACTGCTGGAGACAAGATATTTGTTAGAGTGAAATTTGTTCTGAATCAGAAAGCAGCTGTTCTTGTTCCAGCAAAATCTACAGCATTACAGCCCTCGCCGTCCCTGTTCTACAAGAAAAGGGGAAGACAGATTTCAGAACAGAGATGCTAAGGACACTTGAGAGCACCACACACAACCTCTCTCACCTGAAATGACTTCCAGAAGTAACATGAGTTTAAGACCATCCCTGAAATCTTCCTCTATGTTCTCAATCTGTGTCCCAGCCTTGCGGAGGTGAGAATTACACCATGCTGTAAATGTCTAAAACACAAGAAAGAAGAAAAAAAAAAAGAGCAGTCAGTAATCTTCCCAGAGGCCAAACAGCAGTTCAGTACCAAAGAAGTGCTGCTAGGGGTACTGCGATACAGAATGAAACACCAGTTAGATTATCATCTTTTTCCATCTTGCAGAGCACAAATGTTAGTATCTAAATACCCAAAGGAGTTGCGGGGTGCTCTTGTAGCAAAAGAAGTCTGACAGATGTGGTCACTTCATGGCTTCAGGGTGCTTGATCTTCTGGAAGGGCCACTAAACTTTGTGGTTGGTTTACATCACCTTGAAACTTTTAAGGTATGCTGAAGGTTCACATTATTAGGGACTCCAGTGGTGTTGGGTGACACATGTTAACATAATATGAAGGAAAAAGGAAAACAGTATTCCAAATCTCTTTGTCTCTAGGTTGGTGCATTAAAAACAATGATTCTTTTTTTCTTTTTTTTTTTCTGCCTACTGTTTCCAGTCTATTCCAATACCAAAGGCTGCAGCCCCAGAGGGGCACAGAGGGGCAGAGAACTCAAATACACAAACCACATCCCAATAGCATCACTCCTGCTGCTGCTGTTCCCACAACTCACTGCTGAGCAGAGCCTCTTTCCTGCCTGCCTGTTCCACATGCCCCCTGCATCTGCAACAACTGCTTATGTAGAGAAGCAAATCCTTCCTGAACAACAACACTACCACCCATCTCAACAGAAGCACAGGTCCTTCAAAGGCTAACAGTGAGCATTACCTATGCTACTGCCTAGAGTCCCAGACTCCCACTGCTTGATTGCCTCTGGCAGAGGGATCATAGCCACTCCGTAATCAGTGATACGATGCGGGACCACTGCAGTAATGTATTTGAAGTGGAGCAGGAACTGAAGTCCAAATTACAACACAGTCAGTGGCTTTCAGGCCAGATAACACCCTTTTGGGAAACGCCTTCTGACCTCAAGTGGTCAAAATAAGAGGATCTGTCATACGAGAGAAATGAACTTTGCCACAAGTGATGACAACACACATTTTCTGTGGGTGTGCTCTGTCAGCATTTGTTCTGAGCAATGGGCACATGGACACTGCCCAGGGACAAGACCAGCTCGTCAGTTATGAGATCCAAGCCTGGGTTTAAATTTGTAAGTGACATGAGAATAGAAGTTATCTTCAAAGATCAAAAGCAACTCTGAAAGAGAAAAGCTAGTGCTATCATTGGACGGTCAAATATAAAACACTCTCAGTGTGACAAAGCCTCAACCAGAGGAATGAAAGAGCCCAAATTGGAGATGCAGGAGTTTGAAACAAAAGAATGGTTTGAAGAGTAAAAGGCACCAACTGGTTCTTTATAGGCAGAGAAGTTTGTCTGAGCACTAATGAATGAGCTTCACAGTGTTTTAACAGGACACCAAGCAAACCTTTTCCTTTGTACAGAGGAATAACCCTTCAATCACTCTTTAAATAGGAGGGTGAGGTAACTCAAAACTTAAGCAGCTCCAAAAGCTCAGTCCTACCGCAGAAAAGGAGTCTTCCCTCTCTCTCTTAAGACATGCTCCCAGTGCCAACTCAACTCACTGACCCAGTGAAGAACTGCTTGCTTTCCCCAGTATGCCAAGTCTCCTGCTGAGCTAGTGTATGGAACAGAGTCTGGCAAGACTTTGCAAGAGGAAATTGGGTAAAAATGGAGGGTAGAGTAGACCACAGCACTCATGCCATCTTAGGCTGTTGCACAACTGAAGCAGGAAGGACCCTGCTGACTCTGAAGAACTGCATGCCAGAAATTCAGGAATGCTTCACCACTGCTTACACCGTGTGCTGGAATTCAAAAGACCATCCAAAATGGCAAAGACCATCAAGTCTTTTCTAATTTTTCTAGAGGCTGGGCTTCCTGTGTTAACCTACTTGCATTCATGCTTACACCACTGCAAACAGTGTCGAGCAGAATCTTTCCTAGGAAGAAGCATGGCTTAACAGCTGCTGGGCTTTACATTGTTGTGCTCTGGCCTTGCTCTCCGCTGGGGCTCTGGGACAGAGCAGGAAAACAGTGCAGCTGCAAATATTTTCATGGCAACTGCTCTTTGGATGGGTAACATGTATTGTGAAAGTCTGGGATCTCCATTTTCAAGATGGTCTGGTTTCCTTCCAGATTTGGAAGTTTCAAAAAAGAGTAAGCTATTAAGTACGTTTTATTGCTTTTTATTGTTATTCCCCTGAGAAACAGAAGCGTGGTTTGTTGTTGTTCTCTGTTATCAGAACAAGAGTGGCTTTACTTGTGAACAGACTCTGCATCCTGAAGTACATCCTTTCGGCACTACTTTCTTCATTCTACTACCTGCGCTGTCTTATGTGAGAAGAGGCTCATTTACTTGCCTCATATTTACAACCAGGCTCCCTTACTCCCCCAGAGGGGCAAACGAGAGCATAGATGTTTTCAAACGCCCTACCAACTACAGTATCAAAATACAAGAGCAACTTATGTCGGGAAAGTCACGGATGCCCATACTTCTCCCCCTCATTTGTGAAAGCAGAAAGAGGAAGATACCAACAGATAGTGACTGGTCCTAGCTTACAGTACAAATCCTTGTTGAATCAAGGAGGAAGTCAAAGATCTAGTTCACAGGCCACCAGACTGCACTTATATTTCTTGTATGATGCAACTAAGATGACCTTTATTGGTGTAAGAGTCCCTGAACCTTGGTGGAAAAGTTCAAGTGAGAGCCAGCCCCCTAACTATAATGCTGGAGCTACCTCCACCAGTTCATGTGGTACCTTCAGGTCAGATGTAAACTCCACAATACCACAAACAGTACAACAATATATGGAAACAGCAGCTCTATGTGGATGCATTAAGCCATTTTACAAGCAAGGCAGATTATTAATGCTTTTAATAAGAATGGGAGTTTATAGCTATGGGATTCACAGAGAGTACTCCTTGCAAACCAACCCGCAACAACATCTGTCAAAACAGTAAGCGGAAAGCTGCTTTACATTGCATCTGCTGCACACACTGCTGAGGAATAAAATATCTTATTTCCAAGTAGTAAATTGGAGGGAAATGTGACAGACAGCTGAAAGAAGGCTGAAGAAATACGCTAGAAAAGTTGGGAGAGGTTGGGAGTAGGAGAAGAAAGAGCTGGAATTTCTGCTGTCCGCTGAGACTTGCAATCCTGGCAGTCTTGGTTGGAGTCATTTATACTGACTTGGCTTCATGCAGCTGCACAGGATCCTTTTTGTTATTCTGGGAAACTTACTGAAACCACCCACTCGCCCCATCCACCTCCTAGCACCAGATCCCCTCCTCCCCACACCCTTAGTCACAGCGGCAGCAATCGGTTGTGCTGCTGAGCCCCTGTGCTGCCTTATCCCCACGAGCGAGGGCAGAACTGCAGTGCCAAGCACAGGCATCACCTCTGGAGCCTATAGTCACACCACTTCTCTAAGCAGCAGACATTTTTCCTCATTGTCTACATGTGCAGAAGCTTGGAATTATCTTCACTCTTTCCTCTGGTTCTCTGTCCCGAGGAAGAGAAAACAAATACTCCGTTAACCTTGGGATGTAAGAAAATTTCACATAAGTGGAAAACTACTTTTACCAAGTAACAGCACGAGAAGATGCTGCCATGTAAATTCTCTTCACATGAATCCATGTGAATCCATGAAACCATACATTTTCTATGGCAACCTTAGCAGAGGTGCAGACAGAGCTGTGTTTCTTGGCCCCTGGATCTTTCCATAGATTGGTCACAGCAGATCCCTTGAAGGTCTGTTTCTTGCTCAGTGCTCACAATGGAGGAATGCCCAAGGAAGAAGTATGTGTGCATACACTTGCCATTGCTGCTCTCTGCCTTCCCTTGCTCCCAGCTATAGCTATGATTTGTACCTTTCTGGTACCTGAGTGTTTCATACAATGTTCCTGCAACTTGGGGAAGCAAGACAGCAAGTCAGTATTTTAAGTTCAGAGCTGAAAGTAGCTCTAGTGAGCTCTTTGCTGCAAGAAAACAGCCATAAGGCACTTCATCCTCAAAGCAATTTTAGCAATGTAAATGTCAAAGCCACTACAACCACATAGCTGACAGTAAAAAAAAAAAATAAATGGGCAGCTTTATCTCTGTGTGGCTGTGACAGTGACATTCCAGCTTTATCTGACCTTTCCAGATGCTCTTCACTTCTCTCCGTGCTAAATCCCTCTTCCACGCAGTCCATGGATGAGTATAAACTTCCCAACACAGCCAAGAGCCTGTTGAATTTTAACGGCAGCCCCAAAAAAGCTATAATTGATCTTAAGCAGTGAGTGCTTCTTGCCTCCCCTCTGACAGCAATGAGGTTTGGCTTAAGCAACCAAAGAAAGAATTTGCTGGAACATTGCTTCACTGGCAAGCCAGGACCATCCTCCAAGGGAGGCAGAGCTCAGCCACCATGAGATCCTCTTTCCTTGTGCTTTAACAGGGGGGTGAGATCTAGTCAAGAATTTCAAACCAGTACTACTGTTGCAACGTGCCCACAAAGCTCTGGCTCCTGCAGAGGAGGGGATGGTGCTCCTAGCACACAGTGGCCAAGGAGAGTGCTTCTACACTACTGCACATGTACCTGCAAAGCAAGGTCTTGAACAGGCTGTAAGCTGCGAGTACAGGTCCGGGCTTTCCGCTAGCGTTGCCAGGGAAATGACAGGAAGATTCCCTTTTGGACAACTAGAAAGGAAAGCAGGATACTCACACAATACACCATGAACAGCTGGAAAACAAAGTCAATTCAACCAGCTGCAAGTGCTTTATCCTCTGATTGCCCACATCCAGAGGAGCACACCTGGGCTTCTGCAGGCACAGCCGCAGCAGTGTTTGCTGCCCGATCTGCTGTGTCACTGCAGGGCCCGCCCAACATGGCACCATACAGGACAGTGCTACTCAGACAAAGCTGCTTGTCCTTGCAATGCATTCTACATGCTGCAAGGGATTTTATTTGAATGAAATTGTCTGGAACAAGGGTTGAGGCACTCACCCAATAACGACTAACAGTTTTTTAAGAGCAGGCAGAAAACTGCTGCACACAAGGTTTCTTTAAGCCCTGGAATTATTACTAAGCAGTTCCAGCTGCTCCACAATGGGCTTCCTTCCACCCTGGTAGCCAGTGAGCTGAACGCACCATATCAAGGAAGAAGATCCTAACCCCCAGTACCTCAACCTCTATCTTCTTCTCCTCGACCAGGCTGGTGAGAGAGCTCATAAATGAGAAGTGTTTGGATTGAGGGGCCAGGAAACAAATCCCAACTTCCCAGCCTAAGTTCCCCTCTGCTCAGCACCAATCCATCACTAAAACTAACCCCAGAGCCTCAC
Source organism: Coturnix japonica (assembly GCF_054131305.1). Lineage (NCBI taxonomy): Eukaryota > Metazoa > Chordata > Aves > Galliformes > Phasianidae > Coturnix > Coturnix japonica. The sequence continues at coordinate 27,755,759 of NC_140667.1, read as the reverse complement.
TCAGTTTCTCCCTCGTGGTGCTTCTGTTGTTTCTCTCTCTCAGCCACTCTTTCACACCTAAAGAACCGCTGGTGGTCTCCCCACAGCTTTATGTACACCAAAACCACTGCCTGTGATCTTCCAGCAGAGAAGCTCTAGAGATTGGAGATGGTCTACACAAACCTCTCTACAACTCTGGGGAGCTCCCAAAGGGCTTCTTGTTCAAATCTGAATCTTTTTAGGCCATACTATCCAATTTCAACTTCCAACCTCAAACGTAGTCTTGGCTTCTCTTCACATTGCTCTGCATTTAATGCCACTCCTGAAAGAAGAGTGGCATTTGATAAATCCTTTCAGCATGACCTCTGAGTCCATTATTCAGGTGATTTAAATAGCTTGGTTTGTGCTGAAGGGTTCCACTGCCAGAAGCTGACCTACAGAATTACAGATCAGACGGTAAATGAGACTAATGCTGCACAACTGAGAACTTTACTTTCCAACGGGGTTAGCCCATTTCCTTAGGAAAAAAAAAAAAAAAAAGAGTATTCAGAAAAAAATCCTTACAGAAACTCAGCCTTATTTCACCACGTCCACAAAAGGAGTTTAGTACCACATGCATCAGGGATAATGTCCTGTTCTGGTCTAATTGCAGCTGTTGAATTCCAAGTGTGGCTGAAAGATGAAATGCAGCTCACACTGCTCCAGAAGTACTATGTACTGAAAAGGGGAGGTGTCATTACATTGTACATCACATTACTAGCACCTGAAGAACCATTCGGTGACTGCCTGAGGAATTGCTTGCATCTCCCAACTCCAGGGAGTAGTCCCTGAACTTGGAAGGACAGAGCTCAGTCACTGCTTCAAAGCTCACACTGCTGAAGCAGTTTCCTAAAACCCAGCTTTGCAGCTTGGGATGAGAACAAAATTAGGGCAGGAAGAGCCCGGTCCTGACTGCATCCACGTGAGCCAGGCTAGATTCCACGGGGAACATAATGCCCACCACCAAATCCCTCCTTGTCCAGAATACCTAGGAACAGGAGCGCAGGGCAAACAAAACCCTCCTGACACTCAATCCATCCTTTTGGACAATGGCAGTGAATCAGCAAATCACTTACAAGAAGCTTAAGGAAATAGCGTGGGAGTTTTTCATTTATGCTCAGGCAAATGCAGAGCTCAGAGCCTTTCTTCCCTCCCATGGAAGAAAGGAGGAAAAAACCAAACTAACAAAACGCAAACAGAGCACCTTCCATGCTGGTTTTCCTCTGGCATGGTATTAACTGCCCTGGAGTCAGAGCGATCCTTTTATTAGCTAAGAACAGGCTAAAGTGATGAGGGCAGAGATCTCAATCCAGTGCACTTCCCTTCCATCACAGGGTAAATATTTGTTCTTCTCTACATTTGTTCCTCCAGAGCCTTTAACTCCACTACTGCTAAGGAGCCGCACCATTTCAGGCATTTGTTTCTGCCATTTGAAAGCTCCTGGACATTAAATCAATGACTCAGCTGGCATTTAGGAGCAGTAAAGCACAAACACTCTTTATCCCAGAGTTACCAGGGAACACGAATACCTAGGAAGTTACAAGAATTCTTCAGACATGCAAAAACCATGCAAAAACCAGCACAGCAAGATCAACTAGCCAGAAGTACGGTCTTCTACAGTTTAAAATGAATCTCAGACTAGCGAGTCTCTTCATTATGTTCTTCTGTCTCCTAAGAAATCAGCTCATAAATGTCAACTTGCTTTAAGTTATTTCAGAACAAAAATTAAACAGGGCTGGTCTCTGCACTTTATATGCTGAGCTTCCCAAATCCTTTATAGCATTTGGAGGATATACTGAAAGAAATCATTTTACTGAGTACTGGGATGCAACTATTTATGGACTGGAAAATGGCAGCAAACCACTGCAAACAAGGTTGTTCAGCCCTGGGAGGCTGAACTGCAGCCACCCGGCACAGAGCTGGGCCAGAACAGTGGGATAAACACATGCACAAGCAGTTTTACACCCCGATGGCAGGCCTGCACTATAAACCTCACCACACACTGTTTCTCAGGTACTTCACTCTGGCCCTATATTGATTTCAGTGTGGGGTGTCACTCAGGCTATGCCAGGGACAGGCTGGGGGAAAAGGGTTCTACTTAGCTTCTAGGAAGCCCAAAAAGCCAGAAGTGCAGGGAGCTGATCTGGCTGAAAACTGCACTGTCAACCAAAAGAAAAGAGCTGACAGGGCTTCACACCTCCGGCATGGGGAAACATGCTGTCAGCATGAAGAGGCATCTCACTCCGGGGCAGCCCTTGTGTACATTGGCTTATAGCAATTTCTGACTTGGGGCTTTAGGAAGGCCTTGTGCAGCCCAGGCTCAGACAGTGGGAGCATCCCTCACTGCCAGCCGATCCACTGCTACCCAAAGCAGTTGCTTGGTGGGAGGGCTCCCAGGTGTTCCCTTTTCCAAGGCTCTTCTTTGGCTGTTTACTTTGCTGATGAAAGGGGAAGGCAGGAAGAGGAATTTACAGCTTCATCTATCCAGACTTTCTAAATATGGAGCTAAGTAAACAGGTGGGATAATTGAAACAACTTAATGTATTTGCCCACTGCTCTGTACAGATGCTGCAAAATTAGCACAAGCAGATGGTTTTTGGTCTGCAGAATGTTGGTGACTGCTGCACTGGAGGGAAGAAGAGACTTGAAACTATCTGATTTTCTAACTGGTGGTGGTGAGCATCTTGGCTAAAGAAACACACATCATTTCCAGTGAGACGACTCTGAGGTACCCATACTACCATGGGCAGACGCCTTCCTGTGCTCCAGGATACAAAGACTCATAGTGATAAGCTGTTCTGTGCTCCAGAGCACTTTCTGTAGAAGACTTAGACACAAGAGAGGATGCAGCACAACTCAGCACAGGATGTCAGCTGGGGTGCTTGACAGAGGGCTCAGCATGCCCACAACTTACTGCTCGTCAAGCTCTTTGCCAGGATCATGGCAAAAGAGATTTAATCCAAAGAAGACAGTGAGCTAAATTACAGCATTCCCAACCATCCTTCTGTGAAAAGAGCTGCAAATAATTCATGCATCTATAATCACAAGCCACGTAACTGCATCTGAACAGCAGGTTCCTATGCAAGACCCTGGGACTGGGTTCCCCTCAGAGGTTATGTTTTGATGCTCGAAAGCTACAACCTCCTGCCACGCTGCAATTTGCTCTCATTTGGTCCATGACATTGGTGCTGGCAGCCTACCTGGAAGGGAGACAACAAAACTGCAAAACTGTGTGGCTGTTTGTAGCAGGTTCCTCCCTAGTGGGAGGCAAGGAAAACAAGACCAATAACATATTTGCTAGAAGGCGTAATGAGCAGGCTACAGCAGACAGTATCTGGTACCAGGCTGAGAGATGTGAGAGACCCCAGCACAGACAACTGAGAATGCGAGAGGCAACAAAGGGCCTAGAAAGCAAAGACAGGCACCTCAAGTTTATTGAGGTGAAGAAAGAGAAGCTACAGGAGAGATATGAAGTGAAGAACATGACTATAAGTAATAGGTTATGAAAATTATCTGCTGCATCTTTGTGGATGAGTGTGAGTGTGACTGGATTGCTTCATCGAGGTTGGGATAAGGATGCTGCAGCTATTTAGACATACTATAACTGCAAGCCCATGTGGGAGTTTTAATGGAGATCCATCAGCCGTTCTGGAGGGAAATGAAATGTCAGGCCAGAGAAGGGAATGTCACAGCTATTATTGGATGAAAGGTTTTAACTGATCTGGGTGTAGATTAGATTTTGGATATTTACATAAAGATACTACCAAAAAAAAAAAAAAAAAAAGCCTCATCTCTATCTCCCTGAGCTTTAAATGTCTTTTAAAAAGAAAAATGTAAAACTGAGCTCTGAGGATTCTGAGCTGGAATCCCCACTTTCCACCCCTAAGGAACAGAACAACAGGCAATTTTAACACCAAGAGACTGTGAACAGGAAGAACAGCTCCTCTGTGTACCCCTAGGTAGATGAGCTCTTTCATTTGCACCCAAGAGGCAGCAACTGGCACTTCTTACAGCTGTTGCTTCTAGGAATCAAGAAAGGTGCTGATTCCCACACCTTCTCATGCACAAGGAACGAGTCCTTACTGGGCTCACTTAACCCACAGGCCTCCAGCTGCACACACACAAGCACTGTAAGGATGAACCAAACCTCACTAAACTACTGGGAACCAACCTCAGGCACATCTCCTCATAGGCTGCAACTCCTAGGTGGGAGCTGCACGCATTTGCACAGCTGTAGGTTCTAGAGTGTTTGTTTGTGCCATGTATTTAAGTCACAAACAGACAAGAACAAGACAAGTCTAAATATATGAGCATCTGCATACTCTACATTCTGAGGAGAGGTATTTATTAAGGTAATGGTCATATTCAAATCTGAATTGCACCGTGACTTATTCTTAATTGGATACCAAAAGCACTAAAGCTACTGTGGGTGGTAAGATTATGAAGATGGTCTTTTCTGGGATCTTAAGACACATTCCCTGTCGAGGCATGAATGTGTCATCTAAGAGCATGGATAAAACAGGATTTAAACTGTCTACACTAGCACTGAGTAGCAAGCTGCTCCTCAGTGAGTATCACAGGGCAAGGAGTGGTCTACTTAGTTCACTCTTCATGGGCCCTAGGGCTCCTGCGTGACAGCACAAGTTTCTACCACCTTACCCCTGTACACACTGCAGGCACTGAGATCTTCCTCACCCTGCACACATACCCTGGCTGCGCCATGCTGTGCTTTCAGATTGAACCCCTGCAGGTACACATGGACATCACCATACAAACTGCTATAGAGGTGTCTGGGTACCTGAGCCAGGAGACCACAAAGAGCACTGGGGGAAGTCAGGTTGCACTGTGTGAAGCAGGAGCTGTACCAGAATACACAGCAGGGACAAGAACCGGGCTCAGAGCTGCAGTGGAGCAAAGAGGCAGGGGAGGTCAGGCCAGGTCTTCTCAGCATGTGTGCTCAGACCAGGATGGAGAGTTTAAAGCAGGAGCATGAAAAAAAGGAAGCGGAAGATTAAAAACCATGATAGGGGAATAATTACAGCAGGAGCTTTGTTCCAGGCTGCTGTGGTTCAGTGTTTCAGACATCCTGAGACAGCAGCAACTGTATTAAGAGATGGAGGCAGGGCTGGCTTCCCCAGCACAATACCTGGCTGAGGCCAGCACAGCATTTGTTCTCCGCTCCTCTCAGGATGCTCAGTGCTCAGTCTTGTGCTCCTTTGCCTTCCCTACAGCCACCATGACTCCAGGCTGGGGAGCAAAGCAGGAGATGACCTGGCTTTAAGGGGATGAACTCTCTTAGCTGTCCTAGGTGAGATCTGGGAAGCGCAAAGCAAACCTCCAGCATCTGGCCCAAGGGCTACCAAGGAGAATGTTTCCACTAACAGCAGGGGTTGAACCAGGCCCTGCTCTGCAGGGCAAGGGCAGAACAACAAACGTGGGGACTCCAGCCCAGCCCAAAGGAGCTGGGAGTTATTTAAATGCTGACAGGCACAACACTTCACTTACAGGAAGAATTAGATCTATCTTTTTAAACCTAGCAATGTGATTTTCACTGTCCTGATGACAGGAAAACCTATGGGAACACAGGGGAAAATACACTGCAGGAAGAACTGGAAGCCAAACAAAGCTACCTGCCATTTCAGCCCCTCAGTAACCATTTGCCACTTCTCCTTTTCCACCTCAAAGTGCCAGGGTCCTCAAACAGCATTCTCCAGGGAACAAAGGGAGGGGGGAGGGAACAAGGACTACTCCAGCAAACAGAGATCCTATAAACTTGTGAGGACTTGGGGTGTCCTCAGCCCAGGATCTTTTGCAAACATCAGACCCTGATCCTCAGTTGCCCCATGGAATGTGCAAGCCCAAATGCCATAGTGGTGCCTGCTGTACTCTGCTGGGCATTAACTCAGCAAGCTGGGCCCCAGCACCAGCCCTGCTGCCCTGCAGGCCAGAGCAGCAGCAGTGCTGGTGGCAGGGGATGGGGATTGATTTACGCCCTAACCACAACACATTCACATTCCTGCATTTGCTCTCTACTAAGAGATGAGGGCAAGGAGCTCACCATAAGAGCAGACAGATGATGTAAACTGGATGCTGAATGCCAGAGCACATTTTTCTTCCCTGTGCGCCACACATACCCAGAGCCTTGCCATTTATAGGAAAGGCCATGGGTACAAAAGGTGCATTCTTCATCAGGCCAGAGAAGGAGGCATCGCAGTGGGTATGAATTACTAGCAGTTTATAAAGTTCTGTACTCCAGGTTAAGGGATGAAAAAAGCCATAAATCACATTTTCTTACTCTAAGGAGTTTTCAGGAGGGCAGAACACTGCAAGAGGAGAAAGTTCCTCCAAGGAAAATCATGTATTTTCAGCAAGAAAAATGAATGAGCCTCAGAGATCAAACCTTAACTATTTTTAATCAGCCTAGGCTAGAAGAGTGTTAAGACGATTCCTATTAGCCACGCTGAATCTCTCAAGGTGCTATGTATTAAGGCAAATATTACTCGGGAAAGAGAGATGGATGAGAAGATGAGAAACCCAATGCATTCAGTAAAACCCTTCTCAGAACCACAAGTTAAAGTGAACTTAGTGAAGCACTTCTGTATCACCTTGAAATCAACAGGATTGTTTCTTCCTTTCAGTAGCTCCACTTCATCTCTAACTACATTCCTTACTATGTTCCAACTAAATAGCACCACCACCCAATTTCAGCACAGCTCTGATAATTTGAGCTATTGGCTAGATCAAATCAGAGACATTTTTCCTGCTGTACAGAAAAAGGCCTGTTTTCAGCAAGGGTGCAGGTAAGAGGAATACCTTCTCCTGAGCTTGCTGCTTTGGCAGCAGTTAGCTCTGGCACATTGTGCTCCCACTTTCTTTCACTACACAGGAACTCTTGCTTAGATGCTTCTTCCATCAAGGAAGAAATGAAAGGCAGTAGTAGCTGGGATAGGATGGCAGAGGGGCAGGGCTTAACTTCTGACTCACGTGCAGAGAGATGCTTTTAGCTATAATAGATGACTGGTGGTTGAGGAGCATTGATTTGATTGGAGTTATACAAGGATTAAACAGCAGCAAAGGTAAATAATCAAGAGAAAAGATTATGAAAAATGCAAAAGGGAAGCGGCTGCTGACTTGTCCTGAAATAGGAGGAGGGAAAAGGGGAGGTGGAGACCACTTTTGTTTTTTCTTGGATGAGGGAAATTGCAAAAATAGCTGGGGGAATAGTTTATTTCTGCTATGAGCTTTAATCCCGGTCTTGCGGTGGTGGCAACAGGCTTTGGTCCAGCAGCAGCTGGAGAGAACATCCATACCAAAATCTACATTGTACATGCAACATAAATCCAAAATTTTCCATTCCTCTTCCTTCTGCCTGGATGCATATGGCATCTATTCCCTAAAGTTTCAAATACCAGACACTGAAATGATCACTGTGGCCTAGATATTACTTTTTCAATGGCTCTAGGTCTAAAAATATGCATTTATTTCACCCTCAAATATGATGAACTCTCACAATGCTTTTTTCAACAAGGTATTACAATTTTTAACTTCAGTGCTAAGCGGAGCCCAGGTGCTCACTGCTGACTGTGACAACCATACCTGCTCAGAACACACCACCAGAAGGGCTGCCAGCCCCCAGGCAACACTCTGTGAGATATGCAGGCTATGGGTGGAGAGAGCAGGAAACATCCACACAGGTTGCACAGACCAGTACAGACCTCTCCTCCCTCCCAACATGTTGCACACCAACTAACACTGCTACATTTGGGTTTCCTGTCTGAGCGTGGTTCTCTTGAGAGAGAGAGAGAGACCACAAACCACACTTCAATAAAGAAAGCACAGAGAAGAGAAATTTCACCACGGCTAAAACCCAATCATCCTAAAAGTCTCCCCACCTCCCATGCTGAACGGGGCTTTCAGCCCAAGGCAGAAGTGACCAGCCCCCATCAAAGCACATCAGCAGCAGCCAGCATGCAGACACATCAGCAGCTTTACAGCCTCTGTAGGCAGCCACCGCTCACACGTCTGCATGCGCTCATAACCAAGGGACTATTTGCCTCCATTCCTGGGCTGAGCAAGATGGGAAGCAGCCAGCACAGTGAGTGCTGTTGCAGATCCCTGGTAGACAGCTGTGCTTAAACACCCCACACGCACCCAGGTACCAACAGCAGCACAGGGCTGGTTCAGGAGCCTGGAAGGAGGCAGGGGAGCTGCAAGGCATGGCAGGGGCTCAGGGTCCCCTGAAAACAGCCATCACAGGCAACCCCCCCTGCCCTGTCCCACTATGCACACAAGAGCTTCACTGTAAACACATCCTCCACTGAAGCAGAGAGTACTAATATAAACCAGATGCTGCAGGGAATTTTTTTCCCTCTTCGTCTGCACTAAATTTAAATACTGAGCTCTTCTTTTGCCAACTCCTTCTTAAAGGGCCTGCACACTGCTCTTCACCTCCGTCCCACTCTTCTGGGCTTAGCGGAGAAGCCCCATGCTGTGACCACCCCAGGAAGGACATGTCCTCACAGAGCCTCAGAGGTTGAGACCAGACTTTGCAGCTCCTGTGCAGAGCCCTCCCAGCCCCTCTGCCATTTCCTTGGCACAAAGGAGGTCCTGCTGGTGAAGTCATGGTGCAAAAGCTTGGCTCATTGCTCCAAATGCAAACACAAGGGGACAGATACAAAGCCACCTCCTCAGCAAGGCTCTGTAAAGGACCAATGCTGCCTCACACAGTCTAGAAGAAGCACAGAACTCAGCCTAGCAGAAGCACACAAGCAGCCATGTAATGGCACACTGGGTAATGATGCTTTCCAAAAGGTTTTTCATGTTTTAACTAGAAGGTAGGCTCCAAAAAAAAAAACAACCCAAAACATCTGCACCCTGCCAGGTGGCTGAACACTGACATCCCACTGAGAGGTGCAGCAAGAAGCATGTGCCTGAGCCTCAGCTGCTCCACCTCCAGGTTCAGTCTTTGTTCACAACAGGTGTGAGCACTAGGAAAGTTTCCCTGTCCTTCAAGTATACCCTACTCCAGCTCTTTGTCTTCTGACAAGTGACCTGGTAGAGTCAACACAGAAGCATAAATTCCCACCTCCAACATGACAAAGAACTGCATTTAGCTTGTGAAAACTGCACTCGGCCTGACCAACAAGCACGATGTCCCACCAAGAACCTCGTTGGAATGCCAGGAGCAACCCAGCAGCCATCCCAGAGGAAATGGCCAGCAGTGACAGGAACCAGCATTCACCCCATCATAGGCCTTGCCTTCCTTCCAAGAAGAGTAATGGAAATCCACATGCCAGTGAGGCTTCTTAAGAGCTTGATGATCCCTGCAAGTTACCTCTTGAAACCACAGGACCTTGCAGCATCACTGACATAATTTCCAATAGAACAGCTGAACTGGTTACATCAGGCATGGACACCCATCAACACCACCTTCTTTGTAAATGCTTTAAGTGCTTATCTGTCATTGGTCATGGATAACCATTAAAATGACACTGGATTCATACATTACACATGCTGCTCCCCTTCTCTTCTCCTATCAAAGCCCACAGCTGCTTTGGTTACTTTTCAGGAAGTTGCCTTCACTTCCTAGCACTATTGAGCATCAGCTGCCCTTGGCAATTCATAAGCAAACTACTGGCAATTTAATGGAGCTTGCCATTCTTGGAAGATGTGGTAATGCTGGCACACACTTTTTTATGTACAGTTGCATTAAATTGCTACTTTGCTTCATCTCTTCTTGAAAACACCTCACCCCGAAGTCAAACACAAACCTATTTATTTTTGATAACAAACTGTTCAGCAAGCAACGGAACCAATGAAGCTGGCTTCCTGCTCGGCTCTGTGGTGAGCTCTCTCCAATGCCTAATAAGGAGCAAAGCTCTTTGCCTTCCTCATCCTGCCACTCCCCCGGCAGCCAGCATACAGACAGCACCTCTCTTTGTTGCTTGTTTTCCCTGACTTTGTTGAGTCATATCATCCTCGACACTTCAAAAGTAAACAGTCACATATACGGTAAGGGGGATGTTCTCTCCTGGATTATAAACTAGCTAAATAAGAGAGAGAAAATGAAGTCATGAAAAGGCCTCCTTTGCAGAACAGGGTATTACCTACATTTCATGCCAAGCATCACTTAATTATTAGAAAAATAAACAGAACAATCAGCAAGGTGAAAACACACTCCTGTTTATGGAGCCTCACTGTGAAGAACTAGCTTTAGTAGTACAGGTGAGTAACGATGACAAACAAGACACTGGTGATAAAACGCCAAGGATTTACTGAATATGAACTACTCAAATGTCTAACTGGATCCTGAATTAACTCAAAAAGAACAGGGATAAAACTGTGAAGAGCCCTCGCCAGTTCACCTCCTTAAGGCGAAGCAATATTCTAAATGTGAGGCTGCTGGGAAAGGTGAAGAAGGAATGGCATGAGAAATAATTACAGACACTGGGAGTAACAGCGCTCTGCTCCGTGCTCGCCTGCACATGGATCACAGCAGGGTCCTGAGTCTGCACAACAAGGGAGTGAGAACAAAGCATTTTTGTAAGCAAACTCCTTAAATCATCCGAGATGTTCAATTTACTTCTGCTTTACAGTTCAGTAGGAAAGAACAGAATGATGGAACGTTGTTCCACACATCCATGGCAGATTTTATGTAGAGTTTGACTTAGGTGAAGGTCAGATCTATACTATGTGGCTTACAGTTGGTTTGTTTGCCTTTTTAAGGCAATACAAAGTAAATCACCCTTTTCCTGCCCCTCCCTTGCTGCTCTTGAAAATGACATTGTCAAGGTACAGAAATAATTGTTTAAATCTAGGCTTTCTGTGGACATAGTGGTTGCACATTAACTGCTGGGGAGAACAGCCATGGACAGCGTAGAGGGCTGTGTGGGGAGATGCCTTTCTGCCACGCACAGAAATGAAACCATTCAAAGGATGGGCTGCTTTTTCACCAGAGCTTATGTATAACATTTTGATCTACTCTCACAAAGATATAGACATTTTGGGTGGCTAACGGAACTGCACTGCTTCAAAAAGCAGCCCTGATAAAACAGAGCGTGAAAAACACCAAACCATCACAACACACTATTTGCCTAAACTGAGTAAGCCTGTAATCATATCTTCAACCCATATCCTTCCTTAGCTTTTTTCTTTCTAGTAAGCACTGATCTCATCTGAACAGCATGTTATTTAGCTATAAAGTCCCAGCTTATAAATACTGCTCTTGAAACTCTCAGCTGTGGCTCCCAACCACAGGAAACAACCTGTGATCTAGTCCATCAGGCAGAACAAAGCACAGCGATGCCCACCGCTTTTGGCTTGCACTTACGTATCTGCAACCACTAATTGCACCTAGAAAGTTCCCAGGACACGGGCTAATCTTGTTTTCTGTCATGCATGAAGCATTCACAGGTGCCTCAGTTCTGATGCACAGATGATCTGCAAGTCAAAATAAGAGACACCCATCAAGAAACCCCAAGCTGCCACAGCAGTCTGTCACAGCAGCATGGGATCCTCCTCAGGGAGGAGAGAAACTCTGATCCCATGTAGTCACTGAGATGGACGTTTCAGATCCTATGGCAATTCTTCAAACATCTCTGCTTCTTCAGTAAGTAGTATGGGCTTTATTCAAGCCAGAGATGTAAGAGAATTCCAGGCAGTTTTAGCTTTCATCTGTGGTGATTTTGGAAAGGCATGCTGGCAGTAGACTGAAATTGAACTCATTAAAGCAAAGGAGATGCTCTCTACAAGCAGTGCTAGGAAAGGAGTTCCCACAAGACCAGGGTTCTATTTGTGGTTTTATCATCCCAAACCCTTTTAAGACCTTCAACAGTGCCTTAGTTTAAGCTACAGGGGATTTATTAAATTTTGTTTTCCAAAAAAATCCCTGGAACATCACTTTGAGACCCCACAGTTTCATCACAGACAAACAAGCACCATGAGGTTGCTTTCCCCATAGCTGCTCTCTCGGTTGCTGTCTCTGTTCCTGAGCAAGCTCTCAGAAGCACCCACTCAGTAAAACACCAAGACCTACAGAGGATGCCAGTTCATGGAACTCAGTTTCCAGAGTCTCCCAGTCTCTAAACTCTCCCCCATGCTTCCTGACGTGGGTCAGCTGATTTCTTTATTAGCAGAGAGGTTGCTGGAGCTTGTCACAGCCCCAGCACCTGCCAAGTCCCCTGCCTGGTGAGCAGAGACAAAGCTACAATGAAAAAGCCCATAAGGCATGTCAGCTGAGGGTAGGTGAGACAGCAGGGACTCCACTTTTTTTTGTGAGCTACTGTGGCTTGCAGCAATGAGGATTCCTGCTAAAGAATGACAAAAACAAACAAATATATAGAGCAGCCTGAATGACAAAACTCCAAAATAGAGCTAGTGGTACCAATGATAATAGGACTATCACAACCCACCATGCTGAGGGATGACCTCTTTGGTGTCCCTCTGCTGCAAAGGACAGGCACTGGAGAAATATTCAACACAGGTGGGAAGAAAACTTCAGTAGAAATAATACATTACTAAAACCTGGTCTCTCATTAGACCCTTTGAGATCAAACCTGTGAGCTCTCACCTTAGAGAACTTCCACTTGACTTGTGGTGTCACTCCCACAAAACACTGAGCCCCAAGTGCTTCCCTTGGGGCAAGCACTTAGGAAGCAGTGCCCTGGTCCCATCTGATCCTAGGCCTAGAAGGGCAACAAAAGCACCTGACACCTTGCTGTAACACTGGGCTGCCAGAAAAAGCAAAACCTTAACCCCAGGGCCAGGCAAGCAGTCTGGGCCAACACTACAAAGCTATACTGCTACTCTTTCTTAGAGATCTTTTAGTCTTCCATCTATTTTCTCTTCAACAAAAAGAATCTATGAAACATGCGCCAATTATTCTCCCACCGACAACCCAGCAGAAAGAATCTCTATGCAGTCTGAAATGCATCTCCTGCATGTCAATTCAAGGCAGGCTTCTTTTGCCTTTAATCATTTCCCCTATGAATAAGTAACGCCTAATGCAAATGCTCCTACCCTCGCAGTATTAGTATCCTGATACCTAACTGCTGCTCATACAACAGTCCCATGTTAAGATCACAGTGCAGGCGGGAGATGTGTGGAAGCAGACATATGGATGGTTGCACCTAGCACCCAAATTCATCACTGCTCCCCAGTGAGGGGCCACAGAAGTTAATAAAAGGCAAAGCTCTCTGACCCCGCAGCCTTGTGCTGTGAAGCTGCCTGGAGGTATCTACAACCCCCAAAGCCACAAGAGCCTTTGTATAACTAGGGGATTAAGATTGCATATGCTTTGATACATACACTCATAAGTGTCCATATTCTTACTTGTTCATAAGAAAATACCAAATCATTTAGTCAGAGTAACACGTCAGAGTACAGCTCATCGCTCAAGAGGAGTGTCTTCCATACCCATTCCTGACTCCGCTGTTGTCTGATGATTTTCCTTTGCAACAGTTGCTAGGCAAAACATTTGCAATTCAGCTTACTATCACAGCTGATACATGGTGGTTGTGGATACACTGTAAAATTCATGGCTCTTTAGTCTTGTTACGGCACACCTTAGCTTCTTTTCAGATCCGTGACACTCAGGATTTTATTCTTTACCTACGTAACACGTAAGTTACTAGTACTGCAATATATGCATGGACACATACAGTAGGAATAACAAAAGTAGCAGATCCTGCGTCATATTACGTTAGAGAAAAGAAAGCACTTGACAAGGAATAGATGAGCCAAGTGGCAGCAGACACAGTTTCTGTGTAATCTATAAGTCATCACTGTCATGATGTTTGTCATCTGCTTTCTTCACTAAGGAATCATCTGAACGAGGCGAAGTGCATGCGGGAAGGTGGCATTCAGATGAGAGATAACAGTGTTAGTTACCACATGGAAGCCAAATGACACCCTGGAACAAAGAGCCAAGGCACGTTGCTTATTTCTGAAGCTTGTTTCAGAAAAAGTAAAAACTCATCCCACAGCTAAGCATCATCCCACACATCAGGCAATAGTGACTATAAACAGCTATCTTACTAGTACCATAAGATACCTACCATTAGTCTGATAATTAGAAGATTTGGGTATTGTTTCTACAAGTCCTAGTGGCTTTCTGTTTCTCCTGCATTAATCCAGTTAGGAGCAGGAGAAAAGTTCATTTAAGACTGCCATAAACATTAAAAATACAACAATTTCAGTGTAAGAAGCAGTTCCCTCAGCTGGCAGTCACACCCAGCACTCGATGCAGTGGGAACCTAGAACTCACCTCCTGGCCAAATGTATAAGTGACATCTATACAAACCCTGCAGCCATGAGGCACTATCCCATTGCTCAAACCCATCGCTGTCATGCCTGAACAACCTCAGACATTCATCCCAGAAGACCAAGGTCCCTGCCAGAAATCCCCAGAACATCTTTTGAAAGAGATCAGGTTATCATGGAATAAGTTCATTCCTGGCAAAGGCTCACTGGCTTCAAGCTTGCACCAAAGATGAACGCAGCCCAGTCCAAACTTTGTCCCTGAAAGCATCAATTTTCTGCTTCCCCCATAGCTTCCTCTGAAGGCTGCTGGAGGAACTGGTCTCTGCGTGGGGGCTCATGGCAGAATGCGCAGCTTCACAGGAATACCAGCATGAAACACATTGTTTCAGGGTCTCTGGTTAAGTGCTAATCTTCTTCCGGATTTGGATGCCAGCCCTGATTATGAGAAGTATGCAGTAAACACAACCTCGCCATGTGATAGGAGAGCTTAACCCTCTTCCCGCTGGCATCTGCACTTCAGCACAAAGTTGCAGTGGGAACAGCGAAACCTCATTTCCACAGGCTGGCTGGTCTTTTGTCTTCAGCTCAGCACTTGCTGCTCCTTTGGAAAGCCACGCTCATGCAACGGAAGGCTGCGAAGGATGAATGCGATTTCCACCATAGCCAGTCCCTTGGAAGCCAGTTTTGCATGGTGTCTGTCCCATTCTTCCCAAGCACATGACTGGGCAGCAGCCACAACTATGTCAAAGAACAACTCTGGTTTATGTGCAGCTTCACAGCAGGAGGTTCAAGCTGATCTTGTCTGTAGGCCAGGAAGAAATAATCCCATCCCAGCACACCGAACAGCCAGGGGGGTGGGCTTGAAGTGCAAGAGCACACTTGTCACAGCCCTTTCTTTACTGAGCAATCAAGTAATTGTCACACACTACAGCAGGCACTGGCCACTGCCCAGTGCCCCACATCCACCGCATGAGCATCTGGCGTACTGATGAGTACTGATTTTCAGAAAGAGGAACACTGCACTGGACCTGAGAGTGATACAGATGCCAAACCCCAGTCCAGGGCCAATGCTTGGGGAACCAGGTAATGCGATGGTCAGAACACAGATCCACCGATAACTGATTTTGCTGTGGAAATAAGTAAGGATGGCATGGCCACAGGTGACTTTATTCAGCATTCCTGCCTTGGGAGAGCTGGTGGACAGTTTACTCTTTTCACATGCAGACTAGAACTATCACCTGGAGCTGCAAAAATTCCAGGAATTTGGGCAGGGCTTAAAGAGTGAGAATGTGCTGCTTTGCCTTCCAACATAATAAGAGCTATTCAGAAGCTTCTGTATTTGCTCCAGCTCCAGATACCGCGTGGCTGAGGAACTGGTTTCCTGGTTGGCTTCAGCAATTTGCATCCAGATGATAACAGCTGACACAGGTAAGAACACTCAGGCTGGACTGAAAATTGTGAAACCGAACCTGGAGTGAGTCCTGCCCCAAGCAAGTTTCGAGAGCACTCAACATTTGCATGTGGAGAAGTTAAGTAAATGAGGTGCAAACTGTTAAGATTTTGTCATGTCTTTGGAATCATTAGGGATGTCAGCCTGAAGATACCTTACCTCACCTCCTGATAAACTATCTAAAGTACACTTCACAGACTGCAGTTACTGCTCCTATTGGAAGGGCAGCACTCCAGTTTCATGACAAATAAGCACCCTTAGAAAATCTTGTTAAGGGTTCACATGAGAAGAAGTCATAGGAGAATGTGACTTCCCAGTCTATCAGATGGGAAGGTCAGAGTGGAACACAAGCAGAACTATGCTTTGTCAGTGCCTCGTGCTTTGCTCTAGTGTCTAGACAGCCTGCACATCCATAGAGGCACTCCTGTCCAAAGGACAGCTCTTAGCATGTGCTGCACCCAGTGCCTGCTCATTCCCAGAGAGCTGTTTCATTGGATAGGACACACAGACAGAATCCACACTCCCACACACTGGATGTGCCCATGGCATGTACTCCCCTACTTCAGGCCTGCCTGCAGCTGCTCTGCTCAGAACCAGAGCAAGGCTCATCTGGTGTGGGGCTGCCAGAGCTCACTGCCAACCAGAGACTTCAAATTAAGCTCTGAAGAAAAATCAAACCACTAAATTACTCTCTACATGAAGGAGATGAAGCTAACTATAAAAAACTTATTAACAGAAACAGCTTCAAAAGTGCCTCCCAATACCATATAATTTTGTTAATGTATCAGACCAGGAAAGTCAGCAACCTACCTAAGCAGAACAACAATCTTCAACCTAAAGCATAAAGTGTCTCTCAGTAAAATGTCAGAGTAAGGTAGAAAAACAGCTATCCCTTCCCAGTTCCTTTTAATTAAGGTGGGGCAACGAAAGGGAGGGAGAAGAGGAAGGAGTATTTGGGACTGAGGAAGATAGGAAGAAAAAGAGATACAACGAAATACCACCTGAAGCTTTAAACTCAACGCAAAATTTAATAAAAAAACAGTATGCTTCTGTGCATTCAATGTATGCTTTGTGGCTATGCCACACCAGCAGCTTGCTACAGCATACTACTGCACAACCAAGCTGAGTTTGAAGGGTATGGAGAGAGGCACATCTCTGCTTGCAGTTTTGGAGTGACACACCAAAAGCAGCAGACACCTGGAGCCAAAGATGACCAACACAGAAGTGCAACTCTCAAGTGGTCTATTACTAGATCTCCCCCTGTAGAGAAGTGAGAAGTGCTCAAGCAAGGCATGTCGATAGAGTTCAAGGAAGCACCTAAACCAGACAGAAAATCAAGTGCGTGGTGCTAGAACAGAAAGAGTTGAGAATATTTTTTCATTTGAGTGAAGAGGGTTGTTGTAAGCAAGTATCACAAACAGAGAAGCAACTTTCATTTGCCATTACTGGCATAAGTGGCTTTAGGAAAACATTAAAAATCTATTCTTATCTCGTCAGTGCTCATGGCCTTGCAGTGTCTGGAAGCCATGCTCAGTGATTAGAGATCTGCAGTGCAAGGTACAAGGGGGCAAAGAAACAGCCCTTTTCTCAGACACCTTACAAGCTACCAGTAAGCCCAGCAATTGATGGGAGGAAGACGCAGACACAGAGGCAGGAGTACAAGGAGGCAGACTGCTGCTCAGGCCAGCAACCAGAGACAAAACCCTGAGGTCCATCCCACAGGTCTTTAGGCTCCTCACCTTCCTGAGCACATGGCAATAAGCATGAGATCAGTATTCCACAACGCAATGACAACAGCAGACTCCTGGGGCAGTACGGCAGGTACACAGACATCAACCTTCAGTGCTGACAGCATGCACAAGATCTAGAGGGGTGGGAACACCTCTGTATTTGCCATCTAAAACTCAGGAAGAAAACTCTAACTCCAATGTTACCTATGCCACCCTCCCAAGCTAAATCCATGGCACACAGCATGAACTCACAAAGGTTTCTTCTCAGCTCTTTTCACCTGCTGGGAGCCAGGATGCAGACTGAGATCTTGTTGCACCTCAACTCCCCAGCACCAGGCAGGAACAAAGCCCAGAAAAGCAGCAAGGTTGAAGAGCAAAAATGGAAACTGCAACATGATTTTTTTTTTTTTTTTAAACACTGCCTTCACACTGAACAGACTCTTCATTGTTCTGACCTTATCTCACATGGAATACTACAACTGAATCCCCTATTCAGCTGTTGAGCCCAGTGAGCCTGCAGGCTGATGGCTGGCAGCAGGGTAAGTAGGTATTTTACTTTGCCTTGGAGAAGGCATTGAGCCTGTTGCAAGGTTAGTTTATTACATGGTAAAAAATGCCTAGCATTAAGTACTGCTTATTACACCTTCACTTCTGCCAGCAGCCTCACACTCTTTGGCAGGACTTGTGATGAGGAGGCTCCTGGCTGACAGAGGGGCAGCAGATCACCACGTGCCAGCTGCAGTCACCGTGCAAAGCCCAGATTCCTCTCACATGACAGAAGTGAGCCTTGTGCCTCCCTGTGCTGCTTTGGACAGATCAAGGAGCCAAGCAGTTGGTGCTGAGTGAGGACCCAGTAGGTCAAGAAGCCTCAAAGCATTCCCAGCTTCTGCCAAAGCAACCTCAAGGATTTACTGGCTCACCTGCACAGGGTCCTGAGCTCCCACCAGCTGTGAGAAACCCCATAGCACCAGGTTCACACCGGCACCCCCCACCCCTTCCCAGACCTTCAGTGGTCATTGCCTGTTACAGAACAGCAGGCAAAAGTTGTTCCAAGCTCTGCAAGCTGCAGAGGGTATTAGGCTTCAAGTGTTTTACTTACTGTAAGCAGTTCACTAATTACATTAGTAATGATTGGATTATGGCCAGTTAACAGCTTTAAAGAAACAAGACATTATAGGAGGAGGAGGGAAATATTGCTCAGGGTCTGGGCCGAAAGCCTCTGTCAGATTTCAGCAGTCCACACATGCAAGGATTTAGGAGCTGGCTGGGTCAGGCCATTTGCAACAGGCTCCAACAACAAGGCATGGTGTAACGTGTCACTGAATAATAGGCTGGTGCACTAAAATGATTAGTGTTGCAGGAGGTGTGCTCACAGGAACAGACAGTCACCTGCTCATTCGCTGCCTCTACCAGCTCCAGTGCCTCCCAGTGAGCAGGCCCAGAAGCCAGGCGGCAGACAGGCATACGCATGATGCTTTACTGAGACAGTACTGTGCCTGTGATAGTTTGTTTCAGCATGCAGCACTGTGACTACAAGCATTTTAGATACAATTCAGCAGAGGCCCAATAGATCCAACCAAGCAGCCGGATGCAAATATCTACAGTATCAGGAGCCAGAAGTATTCATCGGAAACAGCAGCTAGAAATCTCCTTTCCCTAGTGATTTTTGCCAGCACTGGAAGGACCACATGAATTCCTTCATTTCTTCGGTTACTAAAAGTTCATACAAGGCATGTGCAGGACTTGCCCAATGAGAGCTGACCCATTCTGTCTTCAACACTGTTCTCCCCTCTCAACCCAGCCCTGGCAGAGCAGGCCCTTGTGCCACCCACAGCCACCTCCAGTACTGCCCACCCTCCCCAAGAGCTTCCTGCCTACTGCTTGGTCTCCTCCTCCCCCCTGCAGAGATCTTTGGCTGAGTGCTGGCAGAAACTTGGTTTGGTGTTGCTGGCCAGAGGGTGAGGATTTCTGGCAAGAACAAACAGCAGAGCTGGGCATACTGCCCAGGGTGAGTTCACACTTGGCTCCCCACAGCTGGAAATAGCCTCATCCCCGGCCAGCATTCCCCAGTGGCTCAACAAAGCCCAAGGAAACAGCAGGTTTCCATGCACTGGCCATTTGGTGGCAAGCTGGTGCGTGCTGATGAACATACCCCTGAGCTGCCTGCACCCAGCCCACTCCATGCAGAGCAGCCACGTGTGAGCAGCACTGTCAGGGCACACAGTGAACAAGCACACTGCTGCCTGTGAGGTTGTATAAGGCCATGCACAACCAGGAGTGATGCTTCCTGCACAGATGCTCTTTTTCTTTACACAGCAACACCACAGGCAGAGCCAGAAAGAAGGTGAGGGCTCAGTCAAGTATGTTCCTGCACCTTTATGCCCAGCACACTCCTGCAGCAGGGCTGCCACGCTCCCCTCCCTCCTCAGAGATCTCCTCATCTCCTGAACCAGATAAAACACGTAGGAAACTCACCTGGAAGCATGAACACACTTAGAGAGCTGCAATTGCTTTTGGCTGCAATCAAAATTTTCCTACGGAAATTAAGTATTTTCCGTTGTGATAAAACCTGGCACAGACACGGTCTAAGCAGCTATAAACAAAGTGCCTTTTCTTTTACATTGGAAGAGAAATACACTTATTTGCTTTTTTATGGACCCAGTTTTTTGGTGGGTGTTTTTCTTTTTTTTTTTTCTTTAATCTTTTTTCAAGTTTTTTGGGGACATGTAAGAAGCAGATTTATTGAGGGCTATGTTAAATACCCAGAGGGGATGGCAGGTAAGCACGCTGTGCAGCAGAAGAAAATGCCACTGCAGAACGCAGGAATCCAGCCAGGGAGCTCAGGCCTGGGCAGGCACATCACTTTCCATGATGAAGGAAAGTGCTCTGCTGGGTGCAGACACCATACATGGATCTCTCTCTGTCTCATCTCTTGGAGGCCTTTACAGGCGAGCTCCCGGAGCAAGGATGTAACAGCACAACTTCCATTTACAGCAGCGGCAAGTTACTGCTCAGCAGCACACGCTGCAGGGAGCAGCCACAAGTGCCCTGACTCCCTGAAGCAAAGGCCATGGAAAACCAGAGTCCTTCCTCAGCTGCCAACTGGCCATGTATCAGCACCTCTGTAGGATGGGAGGGAGAGTTGTCCTCAGAGTTGTAAAAGGAAGCATGAATTTTCTGTGTGAAAACTCTCCAGCACAGCAGCAATCCAGCATTCGGTTCATGAAAGGAGTGGAGCACACAGCCCATCCACAGCATGCTGCTTGGCACAGAGATGAAAGATTTTGCAAGAGTCCACATAAAATGAGGGCCAAGCATGGGATGTGCAAGCAGAGCCTGTCTGTGCTGCCCTGAGGGACAGCAGAGACTCAGAGCCAGGCCTTTCTGCTCAACAACCACCCACCATCAGCTATGACAGCATAGGTTACATTTTTAGGTGAACTTCTTTCAATGTCTTAAGTCCCTCCTCATCCAATAGCACCTCACAGCTATGAGACGGCTGTACAGTCAAACCAAGTGCTAAAGCAGCAGCTGGCTTGTACAATTCATCCTGCCTTCCCACAGACCATGTGGGCCATCCAGGAGGATGAGGAACAAGTTGTTAAAGTTTCCCCTGCAGCATTATCTGCCTACAAACTACCCACATCATTGTGCTCCCATAAGACTGCCCAGAAGTGCTGGATTTTAAGCATTCAAAGGTTTACTTGAAATTGTTCCAATGTTCCAAAGAGGAGACACAGGGAGACTCATGTCAATGGTGTCCACCATAGCAAGTGTTCGTAGCCAAGGCATGGCCTTTTCATCTGCCAGCGCATCCCATTCACAGCACAATTTCAAATCCAATGCAATGGAAAGGCCACACCACAGGGATGAACATGCTTCCAGGAGGCTTTCTGTCCATATAGATAGAACAATGAGCCATCTGAATGAGACCAAAATCCTTACTGTTTAATCATGCATAACCCAGTCCTGTCATTGGAAGCTGTTTCGTGTACTGACAGCAAAGGAAGTCTCTGCACAACTTTGATCGTGCTGTAATGCTTCCATAACAGCAACACATACAGAAGAGAGAACGACTGCAGGTGAAAATACCAGATCAGCTGCAACACTGGCACAAGGGCTGCCCAACATAGGATGCACACATCACCAGCTGAGCAGGAAGGACACAACAACAGGAACCAAAATAGGAACAAAATGGTTCTGCTTTACTGTCTGATAGGGTGCTAAGAGGTTGAACTGGCACCAGGCCATACCACAAACATCCTATTGGCCAAGTTCTTGTTCTGATGCATTGAGGAATGACAGCAGGGAAGATGACAGTGGAGAACAGGAAGCTAGCTCATATACTGATCATACCAATGCTACTGAGTTCACTCACTTTAGCATTTTTTTGGGGTTGGCCCACAAATTCCTCAGTTGTGCCTCAAGGATCTGGGTGACTGTTCAGAACCAGGCAAGACTGACGTGCAGTACAGGAGAGGTCAAAATGCAGCAGTGGACAGTCCTGCAGACGTAGGTAACACAGACCGCGTGGTATGATGTGTGGACTAGAGGTCCTGCTGCTGACAAACCTATTTCATATTCTGCACCAGTTCACCCCAACAGATCCAAGTTCTGTGTAATGTTCTTCAGCCCCGATATCTCAGAAACAGAGCAAATCTTGGGCTCAGAGTCATCTTTTCTTAGAGGAATTTCTTGTTAAGATCACAATTTTTCCACCAAGCAGCTGCCAAGCACACTATGTCCATGCTTCCCCCCTTTACAGAGATCAGATACAGTTTTGAGAGAGGGAGGCCTTCACATTGCAGTACACTATTTGTAACAGTCATGCTAAGCGTGTTCCTTATGGCAGTCATTGCATTTCAAAGAGCCACACGTGGCAAGAAATCAGTTTTTTATATAAAATGGTAGAGTAAGCTCTGTTACACTCTGTTTCACATCCTCTCTCTCTGACACCACTGCTTGGACTGTACTAAATGCCACTAGAAATCACAGCAGAACATCCATCAAGCCCTGGGTTAAACACATTATAAGTCCACTCCACTCTATTTGCTGTACTTCAGCAGCTCCCCAGGGTTTCACTACATAAAGTTTCAGTCTCTTTTCCACAGCAAATGCTTTCTGTGCCTTACCATCAGCAGGACCACAGCCATCCCCTACTAGCAGAACTGTGCCCCAGGGAAGGGCTGAGGTGTCAGAGACAGCAGTGATAATGCACAGGCAGCTGGAAGCATTTTCAGTCGTTCTCCTTTGCACCTCATGCTAAGTTTCACCTTCTCTGTCACCTCTATTCATACCAGCCTTAAGAACTCCAGTCCAAAGTCTTAAGCAGGTCCCAAGGAGGCTGCAGAGAAAAGCACAGAGGCTTAAACCTGGCTGGGAAAGCTAACTAAATGCTGCTGCTCCTCCAGTTTGAAATACATGGGATGTGGTGGGCTGTGAAATTGCATCTCACATGCAAAGAGCAAAGTGACTACAGCTGGAGCAACTGGGGCTCATTACAATTGGTGGTGGCCACTTCAGTACTGCTAAGAGCAGGCCGCATTCACCAGGGGCTTCTAAGAATACGATGTAAGTACTCATGAAAGCCAAATGCTTACTGAGCAGATTTGCTGATGCACATCTTATAACTATGCTTGATTTTCACAGCCACCCCACACAGAAGCACCCATTTCCTTCTAAAGGGACAAGTTCTCACTAGACAACCAAGAAAACTGAAGTTCCAGTCTAGAAAACTGCAGATCCTGACAGTCTCTGTGGCAGGTTAGCAAAGCAGATGCCCCAAGCTACACCAGGTAGCACCACAAGTGGTCAAGAAGGAAGACAACATCAGCACTGCAGGCCTCTGCACCAACAGCCTCATCTCCAAATCACACACACAAGAATTTAAACCCATAGTCTGAAGTGGTCAGCAAGAAGCTCCTCAGACAGACACATTTTACATCAGTGGGATGGTAGCTGGATGCCTTTGAGGTATTTCACTCTTCCCTGGAGGATAAGGAGTACAAGCAGTTCAATCCAGTTTGGTGAGCATCTCTTCACACCTGCAGCTCTTTGGGATCAAAGAACATGCAGTTTTCTTTTTAACCCATGCCTGTTTGCTCCTCAGTTTTTTCCTTATCAAGATGCTGAATAGCTGGTAAGTCACTGCACCCCTCATGCATCAGGAGGCTATGATGAATAATAACGTTCCTGTCAAAAACCCACAGATCTCGCTTCCTGATGAAACCTGATCACAGAGAGCAGGAAGCAGCTCCCACACTCAGGGCAAAGCAGCTGATCTGCAGAGCCAGATATTTCCAGAGACCCCCTATAGCAACTTCTGAGCATAACATTCTAACAGCAAGTATTTGGCAACAAGGTACCTATGTTAAACAGCAAAAGCTTGATCTGAAAGATAACAGATAACTGGTGACCTATATTGCCTGCCTGTATAACTGTAAAACAACAGCTGAGAGAGCAGTCTTAAACATTTTGCCATTCAGCTTCTGCACTGGTACCAATCTGTGCTAAACACGGCATGGAGAATCCCTACGTGCATCAGGGCCTGCTCTCCTACAGCACACCCACACCACAGAGACCAGAGGCCCACTCCTTGCCACGACCCATCTATTATGATCAGAGTCATGCAGAGGGAGATCAGGGACCAGAGTTACATATTCATCAACAATATGCATTTATTTCACTGCTGAAACTGTGGTGGGACTGAGAGGGGCATTAGCAAGAAGCAGACAACGTGTGGTATCACACCTCCACGTGGGCCCACAGCTGTGCAGAAACCCAGGCATCCTTCCCCAAGAAGGCCATCAGGAAGGGAGGACACTCCAACCAAGGGGAAACAAAGCAGTGACTGCAACATCTACATTTTGTCAGCTATTAGTCACACTCGTATCACTTGGTATGAGCCTGTTATGAGCAGGCCTAGAGGTGGGGTGTTTCCACCAGGGACCTGGGCTACGTTTAACGAGCATTTTCTATGCCTAACAACCAGACACTGAGGCGATTAGCACAGCAAAATTCAAATCATAACAAGAGCAGCAAGACCTACTGGATGCAGGCACAGCAGGGCCACGACAGCCATAGCTTTCTATACTCCTGCATCTTCGGGTGTATTTCACTCAGAGACGTTTGGGAAATAGTCGTTTGCTTTGAGGAATTCCAGCAATTGCATGAATAACTAACTCTACTTAGCACTCCTTGAGGGCAGAGGAGGTGCTCCCCAACGCTGCTATCATTGCTTCACAGTAGCAGTGTGAACCTGAATGTTTCAGCTCTCTCAAGCAACAGTATCATTTACTGATACGTTGACACAGAAGCGCCAACCTGCAGAGGCAGAGTAGCAAGGAGAGACAAGGCACTTTTATTTCACTGGTGTTTTAGAAAAAAGCATTCCCACCATTCCTTACAGCACTGAAGTCGTATATGGCTGTCTTCTATATGCTGCAAACAAACAGTACTTCCTACTCACACTGCCAAGTCAGCAGCTGTCAAATCAAAAAGCAATTCAGCATTTAAAGGGGATTTTTGCCCCTCAGCTCTGCGATCTGGGCATGTCATTTCAGGTCAGATTTTAAAAGAACCCTACACAGGGTGTACCCTGAGCAGTCAAGTCCACAAAATGAGCACACAGCAGAACCAGGAATACCCTTGGCACTGCAAAACTCCAAACAGTGTGTCCCAGCAGCTCCAGCATCACCTCTGTGCTGTCCCTCCTTACTTCAAGCACTACCCCAGACAGCCAAGGCTGCTGTACCCATCCCTCAGTGCAGGCAGCTAAGCTACTGAGAGCTCAGAAACTCATCCTCCTTTCAGCATAATGCTCCTGTTGAGCACATTACTAAAACACGTATCAGCAGTTCTTCCTGCTTCTGAGGCCTGCCATGTGCTCCACTGAGCCTATGAGGCTGAGAGACAGGGAAACGGATTCAATTCTTCTCTGAGCAACATCCCCAGCCCGTCTGCTTCCCAACCTCAATTGATCCCAGCTGCACAAGGCAGGCAGGGCTGCACAGCAGCAGCAATCCTGAGCCTGCAGGGCCTCACCAACCTGGGACGTGACTGGCTGGACTGAGACAGGCAGCGAAGCTCAGCTGCTTCCCACAGACATCTGCTCTCTGGCTGACCAGAAGTGCCACTGCTTTGGAGATAATACCACTGCTCTGAGTCAGTTCCTAAGCACCAAAGTTTCAGAGTGCCTCACTGGTAGGTACTGGTGAAGTCATAATATTACAGTAATTTGTGAGAACTTGAATCCCCGCACAGACAGATTTCCTCATGTCTCTTCCCTGTACCAGTACAAAAGCTTTGGGGTCTACTGTTTTCAAGACTGGAAACACAGCCTCACTTATAAGGAAGTCCTGGTTCTTCTGTGTGCAGGCAGTGAAACATCAGCATTCTCCCATCAGTACAGGCCCTCGACTGATGGCAGTGCTGAAACAGGCACAGCAGTTTCTAAGGACTTATTGTCCAGACACCTATTTACGTGGGCAGAAAAATCCCATCTACGTTTAAGATTCACAATCAGCAGAGTTAAGCTCACAAAACAGTATCTCAGTACTCTTCCAAAGCAATCTTCCTCTTCTTGAAACTCACTACTCTTTTATTTCAGACAGACCGGCTTTTAGAATTTCTCTAGCTGTTCCTTGGATGGAGAAGAATATACGACACATCAGCCTACTAGAACAGCCCAAGACTGAGCCACAGCGAGCCAATAGGAACACTTGGGAAGCACAGATCTCTACAGTTCCCTTTGGTAAGCCATCCATCATGAGCTCAGAAACAAACATTTAACCATAATTACTGCAGCAATTTAATTTTGCTGGCAAGAAGCATTGCTACACTGCACTGTGCCCAGTGGATACTGTTAGCTCCCCATCCTCAGAAAGAGGCAAACGCCAAGGCCCCAGCAGGGCTTCTGGTTTCTTGCAGAGGAAAGGAGCAAGACCTTCAACAGCCCCATCAGTGGCCCCTTAGAGAGAAGGGCTGTCCAGCCAGACCCCACCTTCCTACCCACAGGCACTGGAGGGATGAGCCACGAGGTTACAGATCTGCATCCACCACAGAACAGCTTCAAAGGGAGAAACATCCCAGTGACCACATTGTGAAAGAAACAGTGTCCAACAAGCCAGAGAAGGATGCTCTGCCCACTGTGTTCAGTGGCAGCGGATGACCATCAAAAGAAAGTGGCTTGGATTATTTCAGAGTATGCACGTGAATACCTTCAAAGTCTCCCCTGGCTTTTCCCCTCTGTACAAGTAACCCAAGTTAATACAGTAGCTCTCTGTCCCCCTCTTGTGATAGCATCAAGAGGACTGAACATCTCCTGGAAGGAGGGAATTAAAAGGAAACACGGCCTTTGAGGCACGTACCACTTGTGTTTCAGGACCAAAGGTTAGACACCTGCTTCCAACAATCACCTCAGTGTCCCTCTCTGCATAAAATACTCTCACCACCTCACAAAGGGGGAAAGCCCTACCGTATTACACCTATTTTCCCTTGCAGGCAACGATCAACACCACCCATCCCAACCTGGGCCCCATGAGCTGCTCCAAGCTGTATAGGCCAGACATGGGGACAGCTGGAGATACAGGTCATGGGGAGGACTAGAGATACAGGCTGTGGCCAGGCAGCTTTCTTGGAAAGGAAACAACTTCCCTCCTAAAAGGGGCAGAACCGGGTTGGCAGACGAGCCACTTGCACGAGTGCTTGCACCCAACAGAGACTGCATTCCTCTCTTTCTTCTTCGTTGAAACGTAAGCTCCACGCACCATGAGCTCTTTCTCCATTAAACGCCCTTGTTTGTATGTTTTATTCTTATGCTGTCTCCCCAAGCGAGGAAACCACTGACAGTATCTCTATGGCTCTCCCCTCCAATTAACTCATCGGGCTCCTGGGGAAAGCCTTCCCAGCAGCAGTTTTGGTGGCTATGGACAAGAGAGCCTGAAAGCCGAGGAGCGTACTGTACAACGGGAAGGAGAGCTGCCGGAGAAGAAGAGCCTTCTCAGCGGCTGTCCCTTCTCCCCGCTCGCTCCCGGCTCCTCCCAGGAACACACCGTACACCTTAGGATCTCACGCGCTTCCCGGCGCTCCCTGCCCCCAGCAGGGCGGTGCTGCTCTCGGGGCACACACCTGGATGCCGGGCGGCCGGGAGAGGAGCGGGGAGCACGCCCGTCCCAGGTGCCCCCGCCGCGGCCGCGCTCCGCTCCGCGTACGGTGCTACCGGACCGCCGCCCGACGGAGCGGCCGCAACGGAAGCGTCTCGGGGCTCGGGATTCCCGAGCGGTGTAAAGCGGGATGCTGCGGGCTTGGAGGAGGGGGGAGGATAAAATACCGAGGGAAAGGAGCGAGGCTGCAACTCGCCGAGCTCCCTCCCCGCCACCGCCCGCAAGTTTAAAAAAAAAAAGGGCCGAATGTTACCATTTTTGGACATGAGCTCCGCTCAAGCCCTGCCCTACCCCACACCATTCAAACGGGCGGCCAGGCTCCCTCCTGCCGCCGGAGCCGCCCGGGAGCGGTCCCCCCGCCGCCGCCCCCCCTCCCGGCCCAGGGCCGCCCCCCCAGGGCGCACCTGCGGCCCCGACCTGCCCGAGGAGGGCGGCGGGCGGGGGGCACGGCACGGTACGGTACGGTAACGGCCCGTGTGGGCACCTGCCCGCATGGCCGCGCTAAGGGGCCCGCACGCCGCGCACCTTCCGCTGCTGCTTCTCCCACGCCGGGTCGAGGAGCAGATCGCGGTCCCAGTCCTCCTCCGGCTGCATGTAGTCGTTGGTCTGCTGCGGGTCGTAGTGATGATCCATGGCGGCACCCTGTCTGTCCGTCGCTCTGCCCGTCTATCCGCACGCACACACGCTCTCCCCGTCCCGTCCCGGCGCTGCCCGCTGTGCCCGGCCCGCGGCCGCTCACCCCGAGCAGGCGGCGGCGGCGCCCGCTCCCTCCCCTCAGCTTCGGCCGCGGGGACGAGCCGAGCCACTCTCCCGCCCCCGCCCGCCTCTCATTGCTCGTCTCCCGGCGACGGCGCCCCGCTCATTGCTCTCCCTTCCCGTCCATCACGACCCGAGGCCGTTAGTATTGGCGGACCGAGGATGCTCCGCCCCGCCCCGTCGGCCTCCCCCGCGGCGGCGCGAGGGAAGGCGGCAGAGCGGCTCGTGACGGGCGGCGTCCGGCGGTGCAGCCGGGTGAGCTTGTACCGGGCTCTGCTGGTACAGGATGGAGGGTCTAATGCACGGCGGCAATGCCATAGAATGCGAAGGGAACTGCGGCGTTTCTTGCAGCAGAGCCTCTCTCGGCAGGCTCAGCAAGTGCAGAAAACTATAGAGGGTAACGTAACACTGCAATGCAATCTGAGGTGGTTGTTAAGTGACTAGTGATGCTGGAAAAGTAAATACAGCTGCTGGGAAAAGGCAGGGATGTAACACGTAAAAGCAGACACATGGAACCTGACTTAGACTGTCCCATAAGGATGTGCATGTGCAGGACACATGGCAACAGAGCTGGAGTCAGCTGAGAGAGGCTCACCTCAGTCACAAGTCAAAAAATACCATCATATATTTATACAGACAATGACTGCTTTAAATCCGCTTCCTAGCAAAGCAAGATGCAGTCCTCCCATGTTAAGGCCAACAGCAAAATTCACCATCACAGTTCCAAGTGCTGGAACGAAATGCTTCCCCTCCTAGTTTTCACTTTCAAATGTGACTCTCGTGGCCTCTCCAGCTCTCATGCTTTTAGCATGAACCACTCATTTCAGTAGTGAGGCAGGTCACAGTGATATCTGACTGCTGGCAGCAAGATACATCCACAGTCAGTGCTCAGGTATGAGGCTGCAGTGGTGTAAAGAGCTGAGAAAATGCAGATCTATAGGGCTGAAGAGGCCTTGCCCTCACTGTCAATAGGACATAAGTGCTCTTAAAAATGGAAGTACTTATTCTTACCTGTTAGCACCAGTCTTCAGGACACATGGCTCTTGTATCATCACTTAGTGTCCAGGGGCTGTCTTAGGAGATTAGGGTTAAACAGCTGAGCTGCTGATTTTTGGAGTCCACGGGAAGTCATCCTGCGTTCATTATGCTTTCCTCCTCACCAGTTCTCTCTCTCTATTGGTTTTTCTTGGTAGAGCAGGAGCAACAACATGCAGCTACCTCACATCGAACCACACAGTGCGAAGTCACCTCCTTCATCAGAAAACTTCCCATTCAGGAGGCAGCAGCAAACTTCACACCCTCACATTAGCAGCAGGTACACTGCAGAAAGATGGTACTTGTGGCACACCGCATCCAACACTGTAAAATGGAGTTTGGAGATGACATGTGGCAAGTGAGAAAATGCCAGTGAGCAGCACCAGCAGCACAGAGCACAGCCAACAGCAAACAAGATCAGCTGCTCCCCTCAGCTTCCTTTACTCTTTTCTCTGGTAGGATTTCCCCTTCCTTGCCATCTTCTTACATGATGCACACCTGTGATCTCACCTGTCACAAGGCTCCAGGCCAGCAGCGCCGGCTTGGTGTTCCCTGTAGTGCTTTGCCTCTGATGTTTCTCACCAAACAATACTTCCCTGCTCGTGCATTGCCCCCAAGCCTACTATGAAACTAACTTTGAACCACAAGTGAAGAGGATCATGAGAAACACAGCCAGGGATGCTTGCAGGCTTAGGGGAAGAGGCTGCTCGAGCCCTGCAGCCAACACAGGGTCTGGGCTGCAACAGCCTGCAGCCTCACTGGAACTCTACAGCCGTGGCCCAGCAGCCAGGGCAAGGGGCTCAGGGGCCATCTCTGCTGTTTGGAATCTGGCTTCTCTCTCCTCATTTCTCATCCCTAGTTCTTTTCTTGTTGTTTTTTTTTTTTTTTTCTTTTTTCTTTTCCCAATGACCTCATCTCAGATGGCATTTTTACTGCAGTAATTCCCGTGATAACTGAGCCCGAAGGTATTTGGAAGAAGGGTTTCAGAAAGTCTCAGCAGAAAGGTTCTCATGGCCGATGGCAGTGAGCAGGGGCTGGGGCTGAAGACATCAAGGGTTTTCCTCTTGCAGCAGTCACTGCACAGGCTGTGTACAGTGTACCAAAGTGCTGTCTCTTTTTCTTCCATACCCAAAGTACCTGAAGGACCTGGAGTACCTCCGAAGAATAATGGAAACAGAAAGAGCAAACATTTGACTGAGTACCTCAGGGAACTTACACGCAAATTATTCATTTGCAAACCACTGCCAAGCCAGCGCCAAATTCAGCCCCAGCACTACAGAAATATAAACATGGTGCCAAATGGCTTTTCTGGGGATTTCTGGTTCAGTTCTGACCTAACAGCCACCCTCTGGGGCACCCTTTGCGGAAAGAGTCTTGAAGCAATTTCCATGATGGCTCTGTGCACATACTCTGTTCCACATACCTGTAAAAAAATAAAGATAAATATGAGTACACAATTAATAATGATAAATATTTATCTATCTCTTGAATTGAGGTTCCATTATGGATTTGGAAAGACACCCCTAGTTCTCAGTTTGGCTTAGTGCCATTGCTTGACTCGAGTGAGAGGAAAGGGGAGATACATGATGAAGGCTGAAGGAATATCACTTTGTGACATCCTCAAATGACATCTGTTGCTAGTTAGCAGAGCTCAGTGCAGCTCCTGGTGTGGTGGCATCTATGTCCCCTCTGCCCAAAGCTGAGGTTGGGGCCGTGGGGATGCTGGAACAGGCTGCCTGGCTCTCAATGAACACATAAATAACCTCACCCCTCTCCAGTGCTGTTTACTTAAAACAGCAAATTAGCCACAAGGTACCTTGCTTTAGCTAAAAATAAAATTGTTGTCTGCAGACGTCTGGTCTCTGTACGTGACACCTGAGATCCCCACAAGTGAAAAACAAAGTGGAAGGCTCAGGGCTCCCTGTTTTCTCCACGCGTTTGTGGTTTGTTTACTCTGGACATTTGTCAGCACTGTGCAATTGCTGAGTTTCCTCTCCAGGGCCATTTTCCTTGTTTGCCCAGGCCTTTCAGATGGGGAGAGAAAGCACTATGGTGGTGGCACAGCATCTTTTCTGGTGGCAGCTGGTCTGGAAGGAGCCCCCTAAGCCTCCTTATTTTGCAGCACAACCCCATCTCAGCACAGTCGCAGCCCAGCCCAGAGGCACTCTCTGGGAGTGACTCATTTGCATCTCAGTTTTTGCACTCAAGCAACAAAAACTTTCACAAGGGAAAAAAAAAAAAAAAAAAAAGAAGGACCAACAGCCAACACCACACAACAATAGTGGTAATTATGGAAAGAGCAATTAAGAGAAGAGAGAGGGAGAGAGAAGACCTGGGCCCCGTCCAGATTGTGTGTAACTAATAGCAAAGCTACCATTACAGAACAGGGCTGAGGCTGGCATCTTCCTGATTCCCAAATAAAGCTACAGGAGAGGGCACACCTTGAGTTTACGGCAGCTTCCTCTCTTCTACCTACTTAGCTGTAACTTTATATGGGCATTCCTACGTACGAAATGCAGCCGATCCAGCAGGTTTCAAGGGAGCGTATTCACAGCAGGTTGTGTACATCTAGAACGCCCTGGGAGAAGAAACTAGCTCCAGGAGCTTCTAAAACATCAATAGAACTCAGCTCTGCCAGAGCGTTGGTGGGAGAAAATTAGAGATGAGTGTGAGCAGCTGGAAAATTCCTGCCACCCTTCTCCAGCCTGGCTCAGCTGAAGTACGGATCTCTGTGCAGCAAACTTGTCCCCACAAAGGAGGATCTGTGGAACGTGGAGGATCTCCATGCTCTACCCCCACAAGCAGTCTGGATACGCCCCAGCCCTCCATGGCCAGCACTGATGGTGTTTCAAATGTACTCCCCTGAGGGCGGCTGCAGGCTGGGTGTGCTAGCACCCTTCAGGGCAGTGGGGTGCCGGCACTGCTGCCCAGAGAGGCTGTGGATGCCCCATCCCTGGAGGTGCTAAAGATCAGGTTGGATGGGGGTCCTGGGCAGCCTGAGCTGGTGGGTGGCAGCCCTGCCCATGGCAGGGGGTTGGAACTGAATGGTCTTTGAGGTCCTCTTCAACTCAAGCCTTTGTATTGTACTATGATGCTCTCTCATCTGTCCCATCCCTTTTAGTAGGCAGAAGATGACTTGTAGACCAACTTGTTCTCAGTGTGTCTCTCCTTTCAGACAGCACCTGGGAAGGTGCCCCAAAGAAGGAACAGGGCCAGTTCCCACATTTCACTTCCTGTGGAAGAGCAGAAGCAGCGTTCTTGCTTTTTACTCCCTTCCCTTCCAGCACCAACAGGGAGGCCTGGAAAGAGCTCCTGCTGAGGGTGTTGCCGTCAGAGAGGACATGCAGACGCAAGGCTGTGGGGTGGGAGGAACTGGCTGAGCAGCAGGGCCGGGAGGGCTGCCGGGAGCCCTTGGCTGCCACGTGGGCTGCTGGAAAATAAAACCAAAAAGCCACATCAAGTGCTGGGCTTATAATGTAAGAAAGCAGCCGGAGCGTGAATCTGGTTCTTAGTGTTTATAAGTTCGGGAGCGATTTTCCTGCAGGCCAACAGACCTGTTATTCTTCAGTATCACAGGGTAATTTAGGTCGGAAGGGACCCCTCAGGACATCTGGTCTGGCCGTCTGCTCAGAGCCAGGCCAATCTCCATCAGGTAGCTCAGGCCAAAAAACTCAATTCCACTAACACTTTCTTATTCATCCTCCCTGCTTTCTTGAGACTGGATTATGTTCTTACCACATTTCAGTCACACTCGCCATACAAAAGCCGCTGCAGCTCTGCCCAGTTTGGGAGTCAGGTTCTGTTTTTCTTCCTCCTGGTTTGTTAAAAAAAAACCCAGGAACTGGTAAGGGCCCAGAATGCCCCCAGCTACCCAAACAATGGCCATTGTTCTGGAAATAAACAAGTCGCTCTGATCCCCATTATGCTACTTCTAGTGGCCCTTGTCTCTGATAACAACCCAGGGCTATTCTTTAAAAACATGTTCTGAGCTCCTCTCAAAGGACAAAGACTTTCTATTAAAATAATGCATAAATCTTGTCTGAAAGGCAACATCTGCCATAGCACAGGCTCATTATAAGCCAACAGGAATAGCACAGATAACCTCTTCCCAAGGTACCCGGTTTTGCCTTGGTGACCTCCTGGCCAGAGAGCATCTCTGGCTCCATGTTGCCCTCAGGCTGGATGGGTTTGTGGTCCTTCCCTCACAGCCCCTGTCTTGGAATTGCTCTCACTGCAGTCTGATGGGAGATGTGGCATCTGGCTTTGCATTGGGCAGTGCTGAGCAGGGTAAGCAGCATTTTGGCTGAGTCCTAAGACCAGGAGAAAGGCACTACAGGAAGGAGCAGTTCACTGCTGGGCAAACAGTGGGTGTCTGGTAAGAGGCAAATGAGCTGTTTCAGTGTCATGGTGTGTTCTCCCACATGGCAAGAGGAGCAGAGGCTGCTGCTGTCAGGAAAAGTTGCCTGAGGGAAATTACAAATAACTGATAGATTGAAAGGCTTTTGTCAAAGTCCTCCCTTGTTCTCCCCCAACTCAACACCAGCAAAAGGTCAAAAACAGGGGTGGCACAATGTGAAGGTCTGTGGAGACTTTGGATTTTGTCACTTTACCCTACAGCCAGCAGAATCACATTTCCAGTCAAGCGTTTATAAAGCCAAAGTCATATTGTTGTCAACAAAACCCTTCAAAGAACAAAATAGGACACACTCAAGCAAGCAGGCAGACTTCCAAACAGTCTGGCCTTCTTACATCATTTCCTTCTCGTAATTCACCCTGCATGTTGCACCTCTTGTACATCTCCGGCTTCCTCAGCATAAGAGGGAAATTCTTCTCATGTCACACGAACTTCTTCAGTCTTATCACAAATCTCTCAGATAAGAGGCTCATGTGAGGCAATCCTCACCATCCCTGCATTCCAGTCCTCCAGGAGCACAACATGGAGCCGTTCCGCCTTATAAGGAAAACTCACTGGAAAGGTGCTGCAATTGCTTTAAAAGGTCTCAGAGTGGCAGAAGGAAATGTTACCTGGTACTCACCATCCTGAGCTTGCTGGGGACAGGCAAGCCTGGGATGCTTGATCAAAGAGCTAAAAGGCTTTATTGTAAACCTTTTGGCTTTTTATAGGTGATTTTTTGTCCCTTTCCCAGCCTAACTCGGTGCCTCCTGCTCACAACATTCCTGTGGCAAATCAGAAAGCTTTTCTCAAACTCTGTTATCCCCCTCTGAGGTCTGAACTCCAGGCTCTGAGTACACATTTGTTACTGCTGCCTAAGGAACAACCAAACTAATGTATTTCTATCTAGAAAATCCCCAAAGAGTTCATTTTTTACAGCATGTGAGGAAATCTGGAATGTAAACATATTAACAAAATAAGCACTGCCATTTAAAATGAAGCAAAGAAACCAGATGCTTTACCTTCCTCTTTCTGCAGAGCAAGAAGGGTCCTGAGAAACACTGAGAAACATTGAGGTTTGGGATCAGGAATCTTTGCTTCACTCACAGGAAAAGAAAAAAAAAAAAGAAAAAGAAAGAAAGAAAGAAAGAAAGAAAGAAAGAAAGAAAGAAAGAAAGAAAGAAAGAAAGAAAGAAAGAAAGAAAGAAAGAAAGAAAGAAAGAAAGAAAGAAAGAAAGAAAGAAAGAAAGAAAGAAAGAAAGAAAGAAAGAAAGAAAGAAAGAAAGAAAGAAAGAAAGAAAGAAAGAAAGAAAGAAAGAAAGAAAGAAAGAAAGAAAGAAAGAAAGAAAGAAAGAAAGAAAGAAAGAAAGAAAGAAAGAAAGAAAGAAAGAAAGAAAGAAGTTATGAAAGCAAAGCACTGGGGAGGATGGGAAAGGCTCCCTTTTTGGCAGCCTAGCTGAACATCCGGGCTGCCCCGATGAGTGATGCTCCACTGACGATTTCATCAGCCATGCTGCTCTCACAAGGCTCCCTGTTTCTCACAAGGCTCCCTGCTCACTGCAGAGAGAGCCCAAGGGCACAGCCTCATTGGGGCCATGTTCTCCTTTGGGTTGTGTCACCAGCGAGATCAAAATGAGGAGTATTTGGCACTCGCATCTCACATGGGTCACATCACATTGACGTTGTTCCTATCAACACTTACTGGTGCTGAGAGGCCTCCAGAGCAGGAGTTGGAAGGTGAAAGGCAATGAGGAAAGCTTCAAGGCTTTGCCTCTCTCAGAGAGCCATGCCTATGCGTTGTGCCCTCACCCTACGCCCCACTCCCAGCCAGCCCTGTGGGAAGGGGACCCATAACAGCATCCCTTCCAGCACAGCACAGCACATCAGATGTGGGCAGGGCTCAAAGCATGGGGCTGCGAGGCAGGGTGAGGCAGGATGGCTCATGGACAACCCTCAGTGCCTGCAGCACGGAGATGACCTCAGCTGGTAGTGAGGGTGGGTGGCAGAGTCTGAAGGCTGATGTACAGCTCCAGCAGCCTCAGCCAAGGCCAACACCAGAAGGCAAATAGGTTATTTTTAATTAAACCAACAACAGAGGAGGACCCATGATATTGTTCTTGAATGAGGACTATTTAAAGGAATAAATCATCACTATGGAAACAGCTTTGCCAGAGAGAGGCAGGAAATGAAGCTCAGTGAGAGATACTGAGGAATTTTCAGCCATGACAGCAGCAGAAGCTGCTCACATCGGGGTTGCACCTTCGGGCCAGGATGCCCCAAGCTGCCTTCCTGAGTCTGAGGCAGCCTATGGCCCGCACCTGCGGTAGGCACAGTGGTTGTGCATGGTGACTCAGTGGGGCTGCACACACCTCAGGAGGGCTGTGAGAAAGAACAGAGCCTGTGACAGAGGCTGCAATGGGATTTCAGAAGCAAAATTAACTACAGAGGGATTAGACCAGAATGAACACAGAGGGTTTGAAAGACTTCAAATTTGTTATCAGCTTGGCTGCTTCTTGACCAGGTCCAAAGGCACGTTCCTTATCTGGAAGTCCTAAAGAGGCAAGGACAAGAGCTTAGCTGAAAGGCAACAACCTTTTCACACTGCTTAGGTGTTCCTCGTGTCCCCTGCACTCATTCCTGACACTATAGCGAAGTTATGGACACCTTCCATAGTAAGGAGCCCAACCTGAGCAGCTGTCAGCTCCTCTACTGCACCTGAAGCCAAGTGGGATACGTGTGCAGTGTTCTTTGTTGAGTGCTCTTGATGCAGTTCTAACCATGGCTGGGTGTGCAGCAGAACCTTAGCTGAACAGATGCAAAACCTAGAAAAAAAAGATGCAGTTGCATAAAACAAGGTGGGGAGGTGGCTTCAGCAGTAGCCCAGGTAATGACAAGGTGAGAAGGGAGGTTAGGGAAGCCCACAGGAGCAGCACTACCCATACAGGAGGAGTCAGCAGACCCTGCTCTCACTTGAGAGCCTCCCCAGCACTCATCATAACATTTAATTGCATGAAAGAAACAAGATGGACAAGAAACTCCATCGTTCCTGCATGAAAACCGGTCTGTGCAGAGGAGCTCAGAGGCAATCTCTGCTGAAGCAGCAGCCGCTGCCTCCAAACCATCCTGTAGCTTTGTAGCCATCAGCGTGTGTCTGCAGACACCTGGAAATCCATGCTGAGCAGCATCTCAGGGCACAAAGGAAAACATATTCTGGTCGGCCTTCTGGGACCTGACGGCAGCTGCAGACACCAGGATTAGTCCTCAGAGATGACAGGGACCACCGCCTTCAGGGGGATGGAAGCAGAGCT
This sequence comes from Coturnix japonica, assembly GCF_054131305.1. Taxonomy (NCBI): domain Eukaryota; kingdom Metazoa; phylum Chordata; class Aves; order Galliformes; family Phasianidae; genus Coturnix; species Coturnix japonica. The sequence goes on along the minus strand of NC_140667.1, from coordinate 27,718,647 downwards.
GGGAAACTTGCACCTGAGGAGCAGCTGGATTAAGTGTAGGGCAGTACTTGCATTCATCGATCTCACCGTGCCGCTCTCTCCTTTTAAGGGAGCAGCAACCCCGCAGCAACCCGGGGACACGTCAGCGCCGGCCCTGGGGGCAGCCAGGCAGCAGGCGTCACAGCACAGCCAGGAGGCTGCGGACCAGACAGAGGCTAATGTTACTCTTCCCAGAGGTTCAGCAGGTCACCGCTTCATCCTGCGAGCAACTCCGAATTTCAGGGCAGTGAGAGAATTGTTTATATTGGCTACTTGTACAAATGCTGGGGGAAAAAAAAAAGAGTATTATGGGACTTCTGTTCTTTAATTCCAAAAAGAAATCAAACATGTCTAGACTGTTGCATGCATGTGGCTTTCTTCCAGGCTTCTCCCACCTGGAGCAATAAGCAGGCTGGAAACTCTCCACAAAAGAGTTTTCAACATCCATTTTAAAATGCTCCCACCCCGCGCACACCAGCCAGCACTGACCCGCCAAATCCTATTCAGAAGCGGTGTCAGATAGGGAAAGTGATTTCAGGCACAGGTCACAACACCACCGTGGTGTCCTGGTTCTCCTTTCACAGCAGAAGGCTCGGGAAGCAGCTGGTGGGGTGCCTGCAGCAGGATGGGCACCACAGGGACTCTGCTGTGGGGCCACAGGAGCTGCCATTGCATTGGGACAGGCAGATAAGAGGATTTTTGCCACCCTTCAACCAAACGCAAGGAGAGCACTGGACACGCAGGGCTGCAGACAGCACTTGGCCCAGTGCTGATGTGGGTGCACAGTGGGAGTACATGCCATGGTTGTGCATATAACTGAAGGAAGAACAAGAAGAAAACAAACAGAGCTGGGTTCAGGCCAGGTCAGATCCTGGTTGAGAAAGGGACAGGAGCCCCTTGTCCTGCAGCCTGAGCTTTGCCCTGATGAGACAGGGCCAGATTCTGCACTGGGACTGGGACTGCCCAGCAGCCAGGCCCTATGACATGGGAGAGGGAGGCTGCAGTGGTGTCAGACCGCAGGCAGCCCACATGGCAGCCGCAGTTTGCCATCTGGCAGGGCTGGTGGCTAACACCACGGTCACACAGATACGCTACATCATGCATAATTCAGGTGTGTGTTGATGTGTGTCAAGCCCTGTATAAGAATCCAAGCTCCATACAACATTACCAAGTACCTTCGCCAGGCACCGCAGCCTGCTGCCCCTGTGCCACCCCCACAGCCTGTACCAGCCCTATCGCTCAGCCCAGCAGAGCTCCATCAGCATGACGTTCCACATCCAGGAACAACATGGTCTGATGAAGACAAGGGAACGATCATAATCTAAAACTGGTTTCTTTGGGAACCAGGGTAATTTGATCAGGTACTTCCATTTTCTTCCACTTAATGTCCAGGGCCAAGCAAGCTGCTGCCTTCACCAACAGGACATGGCAGCGTTAGCATTACAGGAGTTCTAAAAGGATGGATGAGTGATACCTATAATTTCATTTCATTTCCTGCATGGAAAAAATAATTCAATTTATTTAAGAAAAGAAAAACAACGGAGGCATTATTCATTACAAAGAGCTCCACTGGGAAACATTACTGAGCTGAGGAGAAAAGGCTGAGCCCCAGAGTCAGCGCTTTGTGTTCACGTCATAAAACGTCTCTGGGAACATCCATAGCTCTCTCACCAACACTAATTCAGCCTCTTCCTCTGTTCATGCAGCAATGAACTCCCTGGCAACCAGGTCCCCCTTTGGGAGAACTGGGCTCGGCCCTGTTGGGTTTGCTGAAGGTTTTCAGGTACCAAAATCTTCAAGCTGCTTTTCTGAGAGGAACAACAAACCTGGTGGTAACTTAGCAGATACCACCACAGCTGTGTAGTGAAGGAGCCTGGGGTGTCTCATAGAGTAGGGGTACTACCATGCAAGTAGATCACGTTTACAGAACGAATCCCTCCTCAGTCTGTCACCTCAGAGAACCCCTGTGAGCTATCTATCAGCTGCTGTGTGAGTTAATAGGTCTGAAAACACCAATTAACAACTGACTAACAAGTGGGGATTTTGTCTCTGTACACAGGGGAACCACAGCTTTCACATCCATCTACTTGCAGGCCATGGGACTCACCAGCTGCAATGCAGAAGAAGCCTTGTAACACGTGTCTAGCTCAGCACAGCCTACTTTGCACGCTATCAGCTCACCTGTTAGTTAGCCACAGCAGTATTTTCTCCCCTTTGCTTTAGCTCTTGTCCCATACCAATCCTTCCATTGCACTGTGAGCTTTTCACTGCTTGCCCATCATAAATTTGTGTTTTATTCTCACATTTGCTGTCCCCGATCCTGAGCCACACAGCCTACATCTTTCGCATCCATATCCTTAGGAGGAAGTGCTCCCTGGCTAGCAAAACATATGGTAGATGAAAGCTGAGGAGCCCATCTACTGGGTGACAAACTGCCACAGTTTTGCCTTAAAAAGTATGTGTACATAAACAAATGTCTCCATCTAAGGCTTTAACTGCTCCCGCTGCTCCTCAGATAGATTATCCTAGCCAGGAACAGACTCAGGAATTCAAAACATTGCTGCAGACTTTCCCAGCTTAAAAATAAGACTTCCACATCATCGGAAGCATGTAGAAGCTAAAAAAAAAAGCCTCTTTATGGAAAATGGGAGATCTGCCCCAGAGGGCACACTGAGTCAGCCCGCCAGTTCTTGCACTGAATCAAAAAGAAATACAGAGCTGCTGCTGTTCTCCATCACCGTGGGCACTAAATAGCACAGCAGATCCAGCCATCAAACCCCAGTAATGTTGAGAGCTTTGGGGGTTGAATTGTGGACAGCTTAAAGCACAGGGATCCTTCCATTCCAGGCTGGATCACCTGCCTTTCTCTCCACCTCAAGGTTGCTTCAGTGGGACACATTTTCTTTCCCACCTGTATGTTTTTAAAGAGTTCAGAATTCATCTCATTGGGATCTAAACTTAAATACTGAACTTAAGCCAAGGCTTCTCCACAACACAGGCCAGGCTTCACTCAAAGCCAATTTTCTTTCCAAAGAAGCAGAACTTGGCCCTTTTAGCCCTTGTTCTGGAAGCAGGACACACAAAGAACAGAAGGTTTACAGTTTTGAAATGACTAGGATTCAAATCACCGGAATGCCTGGAAAGCAGCGATGTCAGCTGCTAACGCTGCTGTAAGCAGCCATGGTTTGTATCACCGAGGCCTGCAGACCAGCAGCTCGTAGTAACATAGTTGCAGGTGTGGTCTGCCTGGAAACAAGCAGCGCTACTAATATCTGACCACACAAATGCTGTGCCTACAGCCTGCGGCACCATCAGGCTGCAAAGGGCACCATCACAAAGGCCATACACACTCATCTTAGGAGAACATTAGATTCTGCAATAAGGTGTCCTTTCCGAGGGCAGCTGGTGCTAGAGCACCGTCATTGATGCACCCGTGGTCAAACCCTGCTCTCCCCCTTTCTCAGGCACAGTGCTCTGCACATAGGTCAGTGAAGAAGCAAAGCAGCTTCTGAAGAGCAGAGCAGCTCTTCCCTTGTCTGCCTGTAGCAGACATGCTTTCCCCCCCGCCCTTTTTTTTTCTTGATTTTCTTGTCTTTTCTAGACAGCATAGCTGCCCAGTACTGATAACATTATTTCTGCAAGAAGGTGAATGCGTTGATTTGGAAACTACAAATCTCGCATGCAGTGAAACTTCCTGTGAACAAAAGGTTAAGATTGTGACCTACCTTCCTGCTCCTGCTCTACAGAAACAACAGGCATGCAGACAACATGGGAGGCTGCCTCAGGGAAGCACAGCAAACCTGTTACACCCTAAGCTTGTAGGGGAGCATAAACACCAAAGCAAGGAGCTTCTGTTCTGCTTCTGGAAGCAAACAGAACTGCAAAGTGAGCCCACAAGGCAGGTGATTAGGAAATGATGAGAAAAGAGCCATGGCTGTGTCAAGAAGAGCAGGGATGCTCTCAGCAGCAACCTGGGCATTCTTCAGAGGAGGGCAGGAAAAGCGACTGTACGAGCTGAGGAAATCCTTCCAATGTAAAGAGCTTACTTAAAAAAAAAAAAAAGCAAACAAGATTTTAGCTAGAAGACAGCGTTCACAATGAGGTGTTTATATAACCAAGTAAAACACTCCTACAGCTGATTGCAGTCATCTAAAATATAACCAGTACAGAACAATTTTGTCAATAGGGAGCAATGTATCAACTCTCTTATTGTCACTTGCAACGTTGATTGGAAACATCCCTTCCAGCCTCCTTACACGCTTCTCAAATACTACACCACATGTTTATTTTAAGTTCTCACCTTGCAAAGCTGATCAGGCATAGGAAAACCAGACCATTATACACAGTAGCTGCAACACGATTTTGGCTACGCTCACCCTCCCTCTCATCACTTTACCTCCTAGCAACTCTTCTGAAGTTCTCCATTACTTCCATCATGTTTTAACAGGGCACCTTGCTCCCCTTCCTCACGTACCAGGCAGATGCCTATAGGAACAAATTATTCTGATACCACTGCTTGATGGTCTTGTACTGCTAGAGTCCTATCTAAAGAAAAATCCTGTTCCTTAAGATACGCCAGTCTTATGTCAGTATGGGACTCGAGAGCCTGTAACAACTACTAGGGTCAACAGCAGCATGTTTTGTCCTGCCAGCACTACAAGGCATAACCTTCATGTCCTTCATATGTGGTTTCTTTCACCTTTGCGCACTGAATCTTCTTACCTTGTTGCCAGGAAAGCAAGCACACAAGCACAGCTCCACTGACTGTGGCCTGCCAGGGTCAGGAGGTGTCACTGGATGCTCCATTACAGACAGGCACAGGACAGTGATGGATGCAGCTCCCAGGGCAGCCACTGGCGCTGCTCTCTGGTATACTCATACAGGGTCACCCTGCCAGAGGCCTCCTGCATGCACTTCACATTGTGGTGAAGCCCATCTCCCCACCTGCCATTTTAAGCACTGGCAGCAAACCTGCCCTGACCTCCACCTTCAAGCTGAGAAAGCTCTAACAGCAGTTTTCAGACTGTACTGTGTGCTGCAATTAACTGGTGTTGCAATCTCCATCCTTCCACTCCTGCCTCTTCAGCCCGCTGCCCCCAGAAATGAGGCATGGGCACAGTCAATGTACATCCCAGCATTCAGAGCTGTATTCTGAATAACAATGACTTGCTGTGCATTAAGCACACAGAAAGGCATGCCTCAGAGCCTGGTTTTTGATAGCCCTTGGTTAGAGCGAGGCCTGCAGCATAATACCCTCTTGCCAAACAATCGCATTTCAGTAGTGATAACACTGTGCTATTCTGTTATTTTCTTTAACAAAGCCCACAAAATTGAATGTCACCATGGGAACAGTCTAAAGTTGATTTTGGAAAGAAGCTCATTTCCTATAGCTTATCTGTTAGAATAAGAAAAAATGTCACTGAACTGTATCAGACGTGAGGGCTTTATGAAGTATCATCTCTCAAGGTATTAGTAAGCTGTGAAAACATCCACCCTAAGGGCTGCAGTTCTTCAGCTTCTGAAGTAGAATAAAGAGGTCAGAAAGCTTTATTCCTCGTTTTCCTCAACAAGAAACACACCCCAAGCTACCACCAATGTGATCTAACTCGATCATTCTTCAGACCATAATGTGTAACAAGTGTCAGAATGGAAAAATTCCTTCTAAGAAGAACAATTAAAACTTAAAGCAGTCCTCGTGGTTGGCTGGTTGAACAAAAGACACATGTTCACACAAGAATAATTCAGTCAACCGTCTTAATAAGGATTTACTTTAAACAGAACCTTGTATGGGTACACTAGACTCAGTCTCGTTAAAGAGTAAGTTGGATTTTTATACAGCATGAACCACTGGCAATCTAAAACAGACCCACTGAAGAATGGAATGGAGAATCAAACGCAATGTTTCAGATCCAAGCTCTATGTGCCTTTAATACTTTCCTTTTTCCCTTTTTTTTTTTTTTTTTTTGATAGAGTGCACACTACGACAGACATTTGCATTTATCATGTTTTTAACTTCTTTTCTAAGGATGATTTCTCTGAATCTGCATCTTCCAGCTCCGCTCTGTGTCTTTTCAGTCCTCCACGAGACTGAGTGCTCTCACTGCCTGCAGGATGCAAGTCAGCAGTATCCTCTCTTGTGCTCACATTGTAGCTGTTGGAGTCCATTTCAGACAGGCAGCAGTCTTTGTGCAAGGTCACACCCATTTGTTCAAGGTTGCCATTATCAGCATTTGAGTGCACCTGTAGTCCTTGAATCACAGCCTCCTGTTCTCCAAAACTCTGTCCATTGCTGAAGCATGAAGGGCGAAGATGCAAGTGGCCGTTATTGTGGTTAACGCAGGAAGCGTCGAGGCTCCTCTCCTCACTGTCATCAGTCTGGTTTCTGGAGCAGTGACCTGACAAGCTGCAGATGGCAACAGCGGAGAACGGAGGGACCAGTGAGTGATGGCTTGATGCTGGTTGACAGTTCTGACTATTTTTCTGTTCCACAAGTCCTGCAGTCTGAATGCAAGCTTCTTCAGTACAACTATTTAGCCCTTTGCAGTTAGCTTTTCCATTGAGCTTTTTAGTCTCAAAAGAACGCTCCGCACCTCCACTGGTAGTGTCTTCAGATGCATTTTCTTGACCCTCCATCCGCCGCTGATTGTCACATTCATGACTTTGACCATTACTAGAATTTTCTATCAAACCGCATTCTTTTAAAGTTTCTTTGTTGTGGCTTTCAGTAGAAAGAACTGGGGAACCTTGAGAAACTGCTGAACTCAAGTTCCTAGCATCTTCCTTACTTAGCGAGTGTGCTGTACTGTGCCTTCCACTAGTTCCTGGTTTCCCTTCATCATTCACCGCATCTCCTCTGGAGGATTCACCATCTTTATTAGCTGAATACGATATGTAAGAGTAATGCAGCCATTTGTAGGCTTTATAAATCTTTCTCTCCACTGATTCACTGTCCGAACAAGGAGAGGTCCTTTCTTTGAGAACTTCTTTGTTGGCTGAATTCCTTTCCGGCGAAGAAGCTGGAGAAGAAGAAAGATCATCTACTTTGATCTGGGGGTAATCATATATATCCTCACCTATGTAGGGGGTCACATTCTCTGTGTTAGTACTAGTCCTTTCCTCCTTTTGCACCTTCTGTCGGCGTCTCAGCGCATTGCGTTGTCTCATAGACGTACGTCGTTCATTCAGTTCCTCTTCCTCTTCTGTACTGCTGCTGCTGCTGGAACTGCTAGATTCGTTCTCCTCAGGACTTGGGGATCGCGGCCTTGGGAAGAGGTCTGTGTCCAATTCTGCCTCACAGGTATTGTCATCAGAGTCAGACTCATTGGAGAGGGCCAGCAGACGTTTATCCTGATACTTTCTCAGTGCTGAGAGCCTTTGCTGACGGGAAGCCATGTCTTCTCTGCCCGAGGGGGATTCAGCTGATCTTAATGCCCTTAAGTTGTAGGCAGTTTCTGCAGACTCTTCAGCCACATGTGATGGGGAGTGATGCAAAGAGGCGGAGGACTCCGACTCACTGTAAGCGGAGCGTTCGCTTACTCCCGCATGGAGCTGCAGGATGGTGCTCTCACTGAGGTCACTGTCCGAGTCAGAACTCCAGCCCTCAATCTCACGGCGTACCAAGGAGTCAAAAAAGGCCATCATCCGTGGGTCCTCCTGGACTGACTGGTTGGCATAGTCATGCGACAAACCACTGCCACTGTTCAACACAAGACTGATGTACTCTTCATGAGTGTAGAGGCAACGTGAATCATCCTCAATTCTACCATCTAGATCCCCCGTGCAATCAGGCTGCTTATACGGACTCCAGATCTGTAACAGAAAATAAAAAGCAAAACACATGGCTCTGAATTCATAAACTACTGAAGCACTTGAAATAGGGCAGTACAGCAAACACTACGAACGAAGTTGCTGAATTTCTATTATTATTACTAATGTTTACCCTTTAAACCCCTGCTGGCAAGTATTCCAGAGGTGTTTTTTTCCTTTGCAAATTTGTTTTTCCTGCATCTAATACACCCATCCAGAAACCTCGCTGCATCTACCATTTCAATACTTTAGCATGTAATAATTTCTCCCAAATTGCAGGACTCTATTTTTATGTGATAGGTGATGCTTACTCACTAACTGTAAGAATAGTTTGTTGCCTACAATATAGTCTTAGCACTAATGAAGGCACTTGTTTCCCAGGAAACTAGAGTTGCTTGTGCCAGTGATGTAGAGCAACACTTCATCCAGCTCCACAGTCAGTCACACCTGATAAACAGGCAGGGTGCTGAATACATGGAGGTAGAAGGTTGGCTTGAACTACTCCCTTTAGAGAACAGTTGTGAAGAGAAGAAAGCCCCTTGGTCTTCTGGAATAGAGCTTGGCAAAAAAGTCCATATCTTTTCCCAATAGAAATCAGACAACTTTTGTTTCGAGAAGAAAAAAACACTAACAAAAACAGTATTTTGCTTCTGTAAATGGGATAATTGCCCTCATTTTAAAGATGCACAGTTAACATTTGTAATACATATCAGCATGACAAGCACTCTAAAAGATGCCACAAGGCTGCCAGCAATTCTGTAACCACATTTTTTCAATAGTGAACAGCAAGACCTTATACCTTTAATACAAAATAAACAAAATAATCTTGTAGCCAATTATTCTGTGCAGCCAAATTTAAGAGGCAAGGGTAATCTGTATTTTAGAATTCTCCCAAACTCAGGCAGTCATGGAATTCAGGATTTGTCCCCATGAACGTTCATACAGGATCAGATGCCACTGGAGATCCAGCTCCCTACTTATTAAACATTTTGCAGTGAGTGATCACAAGGACTTTCCAGAGTCCCAGAAAGACTTCAGGCTAAACATCTTGCCTCAGCAAAACTGGGAAGCATTTAAATTGGTAGCAACTTGTTCAGAGCTCTCTCTGAGGTACCTGAGATGGGCTTCTTTGTAAGTGGAACACCTTTTTCTTATCCCCTGACTGATGCCACATCAGAGAAGAATGTGAGGAAGCGAGAGAAAATCAGTTGGCAGATCATCCCACTGAAACAACTATCTTATCAAGAAGTTCTTCCCTTGTCAGAGGATTAAGGAGCTGAACATTAGTCACCAATGCCCCAAGTACAGAGACAAAAATAGGAACAGTAACAGAAACAGAGTATGAAACTAGTTTTCTACTTTGACAGAGATGCTTCAGAAAGCATCTTTTAACTTCTTTAATTCTGTGGTGGTGAAACCCCAAATTTCAAAAGAAGTAGTTACGTTGTTAGCATGAGAATAATTAAACCCAGCTATATTAGATTATCTGATTAGGCAAAGGCAGTTAGCTACAGTGACATTCATCTGTCACCATAGCAACAAGGGCAAATAGACTTTGCTATCTCTGACATACTGATGGTTGTTAAACAAATGGGTCCTGTAACAGTTGTCCTCAAAACTTTATTGCTAAAAATCCTTATAGCTTTATCCATTTTATCTTTTCTGGAACTGTCTTCTAACTTCATAGTTCCCTGTGGCCCATCTCTAAGCCCCACATATTACAGGGAACGTCTCATTTATTCCTCCTGTAATGAAATTCATTTTCCTGCCAGCACATCCCAATGTTTTACACTAAGCTGAGGAAAAAAAGAGGTATTTTCTTCCTATTTTGTGTTGCTTAGCCATAGTAATAAATGCTTGCGGCAAGGTGTTAATATTAGTACACAGCTGTGCTTTCTCATACTGTGTTTCTGAGGTCCAGGTCTCTGAAATGGAGGACAATGAACAATTCAGCTGGGTTGATGTGTCCAACACACATCTGGAGTCAAGGCTTAATTCTTCTTTATTAACGAGTTACTGAATCTCATTTTAGGTTTCTGAAGTCTCATTTGAACATATACACACTCCAGATGAACCACTGTATTCTCATTACTAGCAGAAATCAAATCTTAAGCTACTGAGTTAATTATATTCCTGCAGGTGCCTTAAAACAAGATTAAAATAAAGCAAAAAGCATTACCAAAAAGGTCAAAATCATTCTTGTGAATACTATCAATTTCAGTGAGGCTAGGCTTGAGATGAATTTGTATCTCATTTGCAATCAGCATTAAAATAGCAAGTGTGTTGGCAGAAGCACACGGCATTATTGAATGGCTTGTCTGTATCATGCCTTGATGCTGGTGCTATCAGTTCTTCACTTCTACAAGTACTAAAATTAGGCCAGCTAGTCTAAAAATTTAGGGCTCAGACAAACCAACCACTTGCATCCACAATTCATCTAATTCATCACAGTTTCTAAAACAGAGGGAATGGAAAAATCAGAGAATCACTATGAAGTTCTCTTATAATTTAATTAGAGATTTTTAGAAGACAACTGAAGGACAGACACTTCTGAAGGAGTTGATTAAACAAAGACATATTAGCTGCAGTTTCTATGTATGGTTCTTCCTCTTGTCTTCTCCACTTCTAGAGGCAAGCACTTGAAGCATCTGTGCGGGGGAAAGACAGCCATACACAGGAAGGACTTGTGTGCTCAGCTGCTTTCAATGCAGTAAATAGCTCTGGTTGCAGTAAACCTCTTCCACTGCTCATCCAGTTGCCTTTCTCAGGTGTTCAATTAGTCACTTCCTTCACCTTCCTGCCAGTCACCACCACCTTTACTCATTTATTTTCCCCTCTTAAGTGTTCTCCTTTCTCCCTCACTCCTCAATCCATCCATATTTTGCAGTCACTTTTTCCTCTGCTCCCTCAAGGTCCTCCTCCTCAGGCTGCTCCTGCATTACTGTGCCAGGCAGACCCAGCAGCCTCTCAGAACTGCTGGTGCCATTTTTCCTGTTTTTCTTCCACAGAATCACAGAATGTCAGGGATTGGAAAGGACCTCAAAAGATCACCTAGTCCAAAGCCCCTGCCACAGCAGAAACACCTAATTAGGTCATCTAGATTTTCCCTATTGCTAGTGGCTGATACCATCCAATAATCTATTTGTAGAAGGAGCTGAAATGGAGAAGCCAGCAGCACCCAGCCACATGCAAAATGCTGTTTACTAAGACAATGCTGTAAGCAGTAAAGTCATCTGATCATCAAAGAGGGCACAAAATACAACAAAGGGTAAGAAGTTCTGGCTCTGTCAAACTTCATACACCTTTCCCTTGACTTTTCTCTAGCTTACATTGTCCAAGGAGTTGAGTTGCTCAAGGTTACCACACAAGTTTCACTGCTCACACTGTGACAGAACAGGCATTCCCTTTTAAGGAGGCATTCAAGCAGAGATGTCTTTCAAAGAGTTACAAAACCTGTGACAGGATTCTCAGTCAAACTGGCCTTTTAATCACAAGACAAAATAAATAAATAAATAAACATAAAAGCAACAAAACAAAGCAAAAAAAAAAACACCAACAAAAACAGCAAAAACAAAACCCTGGCAGAAGTACACAAAAGCAGCACAGGGGATGTTTATACCAATGCTAATCCAATAGTCTAAGCACACTCATGCAGGAAGGATCCACAGGGTGAAGGGTCAGCAGATCTAAAAATCCAAAAGAAAGGCTTCAGACTGCACGAATCAAGTTCCCAAAGCAAATAAATTCCTCTGGCCAAACTGCTTTTAAACAGTGGCAGATCAGCTGCTTGGAAATGGAAAGGTCAGTGAGCTGCTACACTTAATCAGTGCACTTTTATTCAGAGCCCATATTTGATAGATTTATGATCAAGATATTTGCATACAAATCTGTCTGAGAGACAGATGAAAGAAAACATAGAAAAGCAGACTAAAGTGCCAGTAGAAGACAGAGAAGATGAACTAGGATCAGATACCAAAGGCTGTAAAACAAGTGGTATAGCAGTCAGTGGGCCACAGTCCTAAGGAATTAGGGCCAGTTCTGGTCTGTATGTTGCAGATCATTAAAATATTCCTTCTCAGGACAAGTTCATTCCATCAACTTGTAGCTGACTAAAGAATTTGTTATTATTGAGATGTAAACCACCTCATTTATTAGACATATGCAGGAAAGACCTTTATGAAAACACTCAACAAATGTGTAAAGCAGCACTGGTTATAATCCTATTTAAAAATTAAGCATCCTGGTTTCTTTCCTATCACTGACAGACAAATCATTTATATAATTTCTATAGCACAATCTCTAGAGCAGCAGAATGCAAAGTGCATTACTGCATCATAATCCCCTGCCTCTCCGCCTTCAACCTCTACTGTCAAAAACAAAAAATAAAAAAAAAATCTGCCTTGCTCTCACACTATTGGCTGTCTCTCTTCAAGGAAAAAAAGAAAAATCCAGAGCCTAACAGACTTTGCCATCTCTTTGCATTTCATATAACAAGACAAGCTTTCTAGAAATACTGTAAGGTGTTATATCATTCAGAGAACATATACAGTGTCTGGAAGCCACAGAACTTTATTGTTAAGTGATCTAATGCAGAGGTGTGCACAAAAATTACAGGTGTCCCTGAAGCAGCAGCTGGACTAAGTTCAGGCTATGCTAAGGCTCAACTATACCACTCAGAGAGACTGTATTAAATTTTCCACACACAGTACCAGAAGCCTTAAAAGATCACACATTATGGCTGTGACCAAACTTTGTGTGGGACTTCAGTAACAAAGAATGAAGCTGGGAAAAAGAAGTTCTTTTTTGAGGTACAAACTCAAGAAATCCTGATCTCTTACCTCTAAAACCTTCAAAACTGAAGAGTGGTTTAAAGTTGAAAAATTCAGTAAAACATATGCATTATCTTAACCAGGCAAATGAGACATACCACCTTAGAAATGAACATAATTAGAAGACAGAGGGGTTGGGGAAAAGAATTATCTGAAGGATTTGAGCAAAACACAACACTTCTTCCTGAATTACTACAAGAACATGTTTACTGACAACTAATCTTACCTTTATAATCTTTTCAACACCAGAAGAACAGATCATGTAAGTGTGAGGATTAAACCGGACTTGGTTTACAATTGACCGATGACCTTTCAATACCATAAAGGCACCATTGACAACCCTGCCAATGCCACCTAGGGGAAATACAAAAACAACTGAAATTAATAATTACATGTCCATATTGCTTTCATTTATAATCATACAAAGCCATTACATTTGACAATGTGCTTCAGCTTTCTGCAATACTTAAGGCCTGTGCTGGCTGTAGAATTCCAATTTTATGAGTAATGCCCCTATGAAAAGCTGCAAGTTTGATGAAAGGCATCCTTCCTGTAAATTAGGACTTGGAAGTTAGCTTTAGTTCAACCATCTAAACAAACAATAAAGGTTTTTGACCCAACATGACAAGTGTGTGAATAAGAACAACATACATACATTATGAAATCACCAGTGAAACCATACTGCCTAAGGCACGACACTACTCAACTTGTGAATGTGAAGCAGAGACAAATAAAGAAGTTGATTTTTTAATAGCTGTATTTTTTTTATATTAGCAATTCATTGCAGTCATAATTGACCCTAGTCCAATGGATAAGAGTTTAGGACAATCAATTTTAGGACTAATAGCCTGAATTACCACATCACAGCTAGACTTTTCTATTTCTTAGGTTACACAAATGACAAAGAACTGGAGCTTACATCCATCTCCTCCTTTCATCTTAGAGGTACCCACGCCTTCCACTCATAATGAGTGGAAACTCAAAATATCAGACTGATGTGTATGAACTGGGATAAGGATTCAGAAATGAGGAGTCACCCAACACCTAATAATTCTAGACCTGTCTGCAAACAGAAAACTTTCCAAAAGCTGTAAAGATATATTTACTCAGATCATTTTCTGCAGATCAAACTGCAGTATTATCACACTTCAAGACAGAAAGATAACATACCTGAAAAGGAAAGAGAGATGAAGAGAGATGATGATCAAGTCAAAAACAAAACAAATAAAACTTGATGCATCAACTCTGTCTACAAAATAAAGGCTGATTTAAAATTCGAGTAGCTGGAAAGCAAGATGATTCTGGTTAACATCAAGATGCATTCACCAGAATTGCCCTGAGACTGAGCTACCTGCAATAGTTCATCAAATGTTATCTTGGGCTCTTTTAATTTTTTTTTTTCCTTTCTTTCAGATTCCTCACAACCTTTCATTCCACTCATCCCAACAGACGTTCATGACCACATTTGTGGCTGATGGCAAGTTGCCCTACTCCCACAGCATTCTTTCCAGACAAATCATAGTTGTCAATCCAATTGCATCTATCAAGCCAACTGTACATGGTTACATCAAGTCCAGTTCTCAATGTATTTATCTTGACCTAGCAGACAAACGTTCCAGGAAAGAGGGCCTTGGGACCAAAGAGACAATTTGCTCAGGAAATGTTTCCAAACCTGTAAGTAATACTGAAAATAAGTTTTAATCAACCATGGACTCTAAGCTGCCTGAATTCAGCAGGAAACAACAAATACACTCAATGAGGCACTTACAGAAAATTCAGAAGTTAGAGGGACAATGAGCAAAGAAAGAACCATAACAGAAATGAAATACAAATTTAGGGCATCCTAAACTTGGGCTGCATTTCTAAGTTAGTCATTAGCCTCTTGTGAAACCATCAAGCACTGTGAATTGACCCATGATTATTTACCTAGTAGGACAGTATTAGCAGTTATTTAATGTCAGAACTGTCCTCTGAAACTTCAAATGTTTATAAATTCATCAAGAGCACTGGATGAAGAGTACACAACATGCCGCATCTAGAACACAGCTCTCCCTGGGCCTTTTTCCACATTCAATCAGTGTGACTGAACTCCAAAGCTTTCTGCTTTTAATAATGAAGTTCCCTAAATCAAAGATGATTCCTTTCAAGCTGTTAATAGTAAAATCAGATGAAGCACAGTCCTAGAACATACCTCACTCCTTTTAGAGTGAACTTGATTGAACTTCTCCACAAAGCCCCTTAAAACAACTAACTGCCAATTACAGGAAAAGTCCCCATGAGCTTTGTGATTAGTGGAATCACAAAGCTTAGCAGTCTGCCTTTTCCAGTAGCATGAAAGGTTTCCATTATTTAAAATAAAAAGCACTGACTCCAGCAAGGCCCCATTAATCTTTGTGTTGAATGTAAGAGACTGCCCCAGCACCTCATTTTGGAGAATTCCTTTGCCTGATGTAATTTTAGTCCACCAACTCCTACAAACCTCAGTAATATCTCTAATGCAAAGCTGCCTTCTCTATCCTCTCAGCGGACCCTCCATATTATAGTAGCTCAGAGGAGCTGATAGCCAATTACATGAGTATCTCTGAGGCAGACAAAGTCATGTTCAAACTAGTCTGGAATGCCCCTGGTCTCTCAAATAGTCCAGGCTCAGCAGAGACTGAGCTGCAGCCATTCATCTTCTAGCCATCTCACAACGTGAGGCCTGCTTATGTCAGCTGGCAGAAGTAAATAAACAAATAAAAAGAAAATAAAATGCATCTGAATGTTAACTTGAGGTTGGCCACTCAAATTCCTGATGCTACCTTCAAATATCACGGCATACTCAGAGCTGGAAAAGACCCATAAGGATCATCAAATACAACTCCCAGCTTCCCACAGAACCATCTACAATGCAAACCACACTCTTGAGAGTATTAGTTCAGATGCTCCTGTCTATCCATGCTGCAAAGCAACATCTCAATTGCTTTCAAACCATCATGTGAATCAGGCTGGTTAACTTCCTAACCACTGGGAGCAGGGATGGAAATACAGGAGCTGATCTGACAATACTTCCCAAGACACGTTAGACAAGATGGTGGTAATGCCAAGGCACATCTACATGCTACAATATAGACAGAAACAATAGTACAATGCCTTGAAAGCAGTGGGTGTGTTCTAAGTTATCAAAGGGATTACATATTGACTTGCTTTATTATTTGTGTTTTAAATTTTATGCTAATGAAACCCTAATAATTATGCAGCTTTGCATATTTATGAAAATGAGCTGATGCTCTCAATTTAAGAAACACGCTTGATGGTACGCAGCAACAAATTAAAAACAAACAACAAGCACACACTAGTGAAACAAGAGTGAGAGCAAGCTATGTGGGCAGCAATCTGACTCCATATGCCTAAGATTCACAATGCACAGCAGTATTTAAACCAAATAAACAATTGAAGAAACTGCTTGGAGAGTAAGAAAAAGAGAGAAGTGAATATTACAAAGAGCACCCTAGTGCACAAATCCTCTAAGAATGTGGAACAGTCTTTAAAGTGATGGAAGCTGCTATGCTACAAAGATTTTTAACAATTCAAAGCACTGGAGAATTTTCTGGGATGAGGAACAATCTTCACTGTAACAGAGGAATTAAATGACCTCATTAAAAAGAAGCCCTTTCTATCTAGGACACTGCAAAAGCAGCCCTGCTGGTTGTTCATATAAGGTAGAAAGATGCTCCATAGAGTAATGCATAACATCATACACGCCTTGTGAATTACTCAAAGCGCTGAAAGCTCCTGAGAAAAAACAGATATCTACAGCTGCTGCCAGTGTGCCACAGCATGCCATCTGACTGTAGTACTTGGCACTACAATAAAAATCTAACTTAAAAATAATTTGGTTTTCATTAATAACAATACAGGACACATTTAGACCATAGGCCGCAACCCCACATTTGAATCCTATGAGGTCACGATGTGCTCATGGGAGAGCAACATTACTGTTGCATGCTGAGGAACTTCGACATTGCTTCACGTCCTTGCACCAGCCAAGCAAACAAACGAATATTCCTAGCATACAAGACCTCTGCCATCGGGGCAGATGATTATGCTTATAGCCCTTAAAAAGTCCCTGGCCACTTGCACACCCCCATTTTGTTTTGTACAGTCATGCCAGATGGCTTTGCTCCTCAGACCTGTCTGTAGTGAAGCTTAAACACAAACACTGCTGTCCTGAAAGCACGGGTTCCTGCAACATCCCCTCTAGCAGAACCAGGATCCTGATTCCAGCTGTAGTAGCAACCAGAACAAACTTGAGGTTTCTCAGCAGAGACAGAATTGGCTTTGGTCACACCAAAGACAGGGTGAGAACAAGGGCTAGCTGAGAATCTGTTTCAGCAAGGTAAGGGATGGTTTGGGGGAGGCACCAGGGAAGTCTGCCTTAGCACTCCTGCTGTTCCTGTAGAAAGCAAAAGGCTGCATCTCTCCAAAAGAAAGCAGATCCAACACCAGCTGCAGCCTGTCACCTTCACCACCTCCCCACCACCACTCAGGATAGGTGAAATGACCAGTGAAAGCACATGGAGTGGTGGGTTGGTGTCAGCTGCTGCCTTAGGCAGCCTGCCTTTCCAGGCAATCCCTACTGCACCTCACCTTCCAAAAGCAAAAAATAAATTTAAAAATCAGATTTAAACATTTAAAGAACAGGTGCAAAGCTGTAGCAGTAGATGCTATTTTGGACATCTGTTTTGTCCCTACTTTTGTTGTTGCTCAATACCTGCAGCATCCATACCTTATCTATACCAGCTGTCCTACTGTTGTTGCTGGCAGAGACAAGCAACAGTGTGAAAGCAAAAGACAAATTTATTATAAAAATGAACCTCAGCACAACCTTCCCACTCTGATCCCTTTTTTCCTTATCTAAGAGAGATGACTACTGTGGTTCTGCCCCACCACAGACTTGCTGCAATCACTGCATAAATGTCCCATAGCACAATACCATCAGCACTGACCTGAAGGAAGAAACGAACTACAGTCCTAAAAGCAAAATGATCCCAAGACCACTGCTCACAAATAAACACATTTTTATTGAAATTAAAGACGAAAAAAAACCAACACAAGTTTCCAGGGTATTCTCCCCTGTGAGTGAGGTCAGAAAACTGACCCTAAGCGAGCACATACATAAAATCTCAAGAATAACAAGACATTATGAAGTAACTAATCACTTATTATTCATCTTCATCTGTCAGCCTGCAACTCAGGAAGCTGAAACCACAAGTTGTCTCCAGCGAGACAGTCGTGTTCAACTGTTTTTATTAAAAGATCTGTTGCTGAACTCTTCAATCTAAAGAGCAGTCTGCATTTACAGTGGCCAAGAAAAAGGGAAGAAAAATTGCATCAGTTTTGCTGAAAGTTCATGCAATTAGTTTAGTAACTGTACCACAATATCGGGCCCTTTCTTGCTAGCAGTTGCAGTCAAAGACAGAATTAAAAAGAGGTCTTGAATCAGTTTGTAGCTCTGATTTAGTAAAGTTTTTGTAAAGTCTGATAAGAGCCTGACAATGTAAACTGAAGGACTGCAGACTGCCTTTATCCAGTCACAACTAAATATCACACACCTCACACAGCATCTTAGAGGAGTATTTCAAAAGCAAGAGAGAAAAGCTCTGAATTACAAAGATGATTCAGAGTAGCGAGTGAGGAATATAAAGCCCTACCAAACCCTCCATTACTCCACAAGATACACCAGGTTCTGTCTTGAACAGAGATTCTTTACCAAGAGACCATGCTTATGGGAGTGCGTTCTGATACTGCCTGAAGTGTTTGTGCTGTTTAACAGGCTTGCTGAACAGGTCACTTCTCACTTCTAACTTTCCTTTATGTCAGATAAATGTCATGGAAACTCAGGACTGCTTTTCTTCTACCAGGCCAATGTATATATTTTGCTAGAATCTTTGCCTCTGAAGAAAATGGAATAAGTGCTTTAAAGAGGAAGTTGGCTAACAGACTTACCAAATAACTGGCAATTACTTCTGAAGCAACAGTGGATGGAGAAGGAAGTGGAATAACTAACAAAGTACTCTGTTTTTAAATAAGAACAAAAGGTGATTTAGGCACTTTAGGCACTGGAAATCCTGGCCTGCTTAAAACAACCTAAACTTGTATGATATATATACATAACTTGTATATTATATATATATGTATATATGTGTGTGTGTGTGTATGTATGTATGTATAACATATAACACATATATATTTTTTTCCTCCTCCCCAGTTTTCACATAAATCCTGTCTTAAAAAGCTAGTATGAACAAAACCACTGGAGGAATCTCCATCTGAGGAGAACAACTCAAAGCAGCCTACTGGTATGGCAACTCTGATTTGGAATTATTTGCAAAAAAATAAAATATTAAAATTAAAAATTAGGGAAAAAAAAAAAAAAAAGATAGAATTTGTTCAATTTTCCAGGCAAATTTCCAAGACAGGTAACCGGATTCCTCCATCATGAAATAAATTTGCAGTTGTTTGACTGGTGTGTTTCTTTCCATTCCTTATCTCTCTCTAGTAATATTGCTAGCCTTTAGATAGCAAGTAGTAACTACACGTGAGCATAACCAAAGGAATCTGTTTCAGAGTTGTCCCTAAGAAAAAAAGCATCTAAAAAGATTTATGCTTGAAAATAAGGTTTTTTGTTTTGTTTTTTTTTTACTGATAAATGATAAAGTTTAATGGAGTTGTACCATAAATATTTATAGCAACAGTGTCTTAATTCAACTGGAAAGACAGACATCACTTGGGGCACTACTTTTATTTAAAACAGTTACCAACAGGACATTATATCATCCTGTCTAATTTGTGAAATATTTAAATGAAAAACCACATTCTATCCCTTAATATTGCAGACCCAAGTATGTTCTTAATTTAAGCTAGAACACGAGAATAAGGAGTGTTCCTCTGAAGCTGGAGGTTTCTAGGGTCTCCACACCTGATAGCAAGACTCCTGTTCCAAGAAGGAAGCAGAGCAAACTATAATTCAACTACTGTGAACCACAGGATCAGATTTTAAAGAGGACATTTCATCACAATCAAAACAGGCACAACCCTTCAAGTGAAGAAAAGCTTCAACAGCACTTCTGAGTGAAGAAGAGCTTCAACAGCACTATTGTGAGTGATTGGGATGGGTAATGTGTTATTTGCCACGAAAACAGAATTTCTGTGTCTATCAAAGCTCATGAACCTTTTGAAATCTTCCAATAAATCTCATGTAAATCGAGCAGTTCTCTAATACACGCGGGTTCCTACTACAAGATCTTTCAGTTCCATTAGGCAAGTACTGAAGGCAATTGACATGAAGTAATTAATTTTGTAACTGAAATGTTGCAAGTTTACTGACACCCTTCCTCAAGTTTCAAGAATCAGAAACAAAAAAAGCTGACTGAAACACACATGACATTGTTTTGAAGTAATTCTAGCTACTGCTCTGCGCAAAGATCCCAGATAAAAAGTTTGTCATCTGCAGTTCTCTGGAAAAGAAAATAATCAGGAGCATTACAGCCAGACAAACACAAATGCCTTAATTTAATAAATGCAAAAAATGTCATTCTACAGTGCTCACATGAAAATTTACTGATAAATAGTATTTAAACGTATGTAATTTTTGTTTTAAAGAGAAGGTAATTCCATAATTAATAAAAGTATAACAAAAGAAAAAGAGAATCATACAAATTAAAAGCTGAGCAGAAGGATGTTTCTACAAAACTTATAATAAAAAACACTAGGCCAAGAAACAGGCATTTTTAACAGGACCATCTTCAGAACTTCTGGACTGCAACACCAAATGTTCACCAGATAACCAGCCCAAGATTCAAACAACATTTTACTCAAAACTCTACCGGTAACCAAACCTTTAAGCATCAAATCATCCTCTCAGCTCGATTAAATAGTGGTGATGAATGGCCTTTCAAAATGAAACAATATCTTTTCACTTCATCTCCAAGGGAGATTGCAATTTGCTCTCACTATTGTTAGAGTACCTCAAAATCATGAAATAACACTTGGTTGTCCTTAGTACCACTAAGATGTACAATTTAAATTGTGAAAATAATTCAAAATAGAAGCAGTAGATTTGCTTAGAAATTTAATGAGAATACAACACCACTCTGACATTTTAGAGATGCTGACATTGTACGGCCCAGAGGTAATAATGGATGACGTTGTATAGGCAAACTCTACATATTACTGGATGATATAAAATCAAACGCTACTGTTACATCCCAGGCTGTTGCTTTTCTTTACTCAACATCATCTCTCCTATTCTTTTACACAGATTTTGCTACAGTTACTTTCTTAGCATGTCTGCCCCACCTTCAGAATGGTCAAAAATAGCCCAAAGCAATAATTTCTACCAGCAACAGCACTCCTCCACTCAGAAAGTCCAAGAGAATAACTGCTTTGTACTAGAATTCAGTGCGAGGATTTTGGGGTGGGAGGAAAGGTACAAGAGAAGACAGGTGCACTGTACAAAACAGGTCAATGTACTGGAAGTGTAAGGATCAGTCTGGAAATCCAGAAACATTTTATGCTGCAAGCTTCTTCCTGGGATGAAGTTTCTTAGCAAGATGTTAAGTATTACAGGGATGAAATTTCTTAGCAAGACCATATGTATTTCAGTGAGCTCAGTTCAGCTTAGAAGCAAAGTTGGTAGACAGAAGGGAGAAAACACAGAATCTGCCTTCAGCTACAGCTCCTCTAGAGGATTTAGATGATAGTTACATTGGAACAGAAATAAAAAGAAAATTACTATATCACAGATTCCCATAGCATTGCCTATTACTACCCTGATGGGTTTCATTCAAATAATTCTAGAATAGTGGCTGAGTGAAAATAGCAGTTATTCAAAATACAGACTAGTATGAAATGACAATAATAAAAACTTACCTGCTTCTGGATCTGGAGGAATCCTCCACATATACAAATTGAAGTCATCAGAGCCCGAAAGAATGTACTGTTAAGAATAAAAATAAAAAACAGTTTACCACAAGGTAACATATGAATTAAGTTATTCTTGATCTGGCTTCTCAAAACATAAAAAGAAAAAAAACAAGATGATTTTCTTATTCTTTGCACTGCACTGGTCAACTTATCCATAGGTAGGGGTAAGGTACAACAGAAAAACACTTCATCTTTGTAAATGGACAGAAGTTCAAAAGTACTCTTCATAAATCCAACACCCAGTGTCCAGAGAGTATGGCTTCTTCACTACATAAGGTTATAGATAATGACTGGCTTTGATGCATACAGAACTAGATCAAACTTGGATCTTGTAGCTTGCAACACTTGTCTTTAAAAAAAAGTTTTAATTTTTTTTTAATGTTAAGTCATTTGTTCTTTTTTCCCCTCAGCTCTTAAACTGCAAAGAAAAACTTCTTCAAGCGTGTACCTAAGGAGAGAGTCAGCACATCCACTACACATAAGCACAACGTGCATTGCTCAAGGCAGTCTACTGGAGACCATCAAAGGTCAGTCAGTGATGATGGTATCCTTGAACACTGAACAAAACAAAAGTTGAACACTCTTACCAAGTCTCAAGCAGACCAAAACAAAACATGTGAATCACACTGATTTTGGTTTTTTTCCCCGATTACAGTTCCTTTGAAGAGATGGGCAGATTAAACGTTTAGGCAACATTTAATCTGTAATAACCCTACATAACATACTGCAAACATGCACTGGATTAACAGTTGACATCTCATGTGGAAAAAAAGCTTATGCCCTTCAGTTCAAAGAAGAGGCCATAAGCTGTGCCATGTCTTCAAATATCTCTTTTCCAGTGAACTGTAAATCCCAAATTAGAGATGAGATGACACATAGCAGAACCACAGGCAGATATCAATTCTATTTATACTCATACAGAGAGAGTCAATCTAACATCCTCAATGGACTTGGAACTTCTGCTTAATCAGTGTAGTCAAAAAGATGTTTTTTAAATTTTATTGTAATTATTTGAATAGAGGAAAGGAAGAAACAAATAGAGCAAGACCATCTTTTTTCTAACCTTTGATAAGAAAGAAATTTTGTTTTGTTTGGCTCAAATATAATTGGTTTCTGTCTTTCATTCTCCAGGGATACATAAACTCATCAGGCAAAGTATCACCAAGCAGTGAGAAGACAAGTCCTGGAATAACATAGGACTGAGAAACAAATAAACAAAAAACATATACCAACATGGAGAAAGCTAATATAAGTTTGCATATATTCTGTTTGCAATGCTAATTACATTCCTGCAGAGTTTGGATGCTTCCAACCACAAAAAAAAAAAAAAAAAAAAAAAAAAAAAAGCAATTACCAGCTACTGAAATTCCTTCTCTGGTCTCCAACTACCACAATCCAACCATTCTTCTCTCTTTTATTTTTAAAGACTTAGGATGTGAGTAAGCATTTATGAATGCAATTCTGCTCATTTTTCTGGTAGGTAAGAAGCACTGATCAAACACGAGTCCCATTTAAAACTTGTGTGCACTAGTTCTGCATCACTCATAGACCCTTCCTTTCCATGCCAAAAAAGCAATTTCTGCAAGTCAACATGTTCAAGCACTTAGGCAGCTAACCTCTGCCAAAACGACCTGACAGTGCCAGGAATACATGCTTCCCCTTTCATTTGACTGCTTGTAAACGTTAGACCACAGCAGGCTGAGCTGCGGTGCCAGATCTACACAAATTAAGGCTCTCACAGGCAACCTCCCAGCAACCAGAAAGAAAGCAGCTCTCATACATTTTGGTACACAGAAAATGAATGCTTCAAAGAACAGCAAAAAAGTCTTGCTAGAAGTTATGAAAAGTGTTGCCAACCATTGGCATTTATTACCAAAGCATTGCTGTTTAAGCAATGACTGGCTTGCCTACAAAACATTAAGATGAGAACCTGTATAATGCTCAGTATCTTGAACTTACAACCATAATTCATATTTTTAAAAAAGTTCTAACTCCTTAATATGAGAACAATTTACCATTTTATGCAATAAATCAAACGAGTCTAAAAATGACAGGCCCAGAAGTGACAGAGCATCCTTTGATTTGCAGATGGAAACACAGTATGACCTGTAAACTCAATGGGCAGTTTTCTAGGATATCTGGCATACTACTCACTGCCCACTGAAAGCTCCTGATTGAGGATATTCTCTGTTTCTTTAGAAGAAAGAAAATAAAGGATGAGCGTAGTCTCCCAGCAATGGGGACTAATGGCAATTTGACTGTATTATCTTGAATAGAATCAAGAGGTCAAGGCAGGTGATTATTCTCTTTACCTGTCCCTTGAGAAGCCACATCTGAGTATTGGATCAGGGGGACCCATGAGGACACAAGAGCAACACTAATAAATTGGATGGAGTAGAGAAGGGCCATTGAGACTATGAAGACACACAATCTGTGAGGAAAGAGGTGAAAGCCAGAGGTGAAAGCAAAGGGACATACCCCAACAATCTTCCAAGTGCCCAAAGGAACACAGAGCAGTCAGGGATGACTGTCCTCAAGGACGTGCAGTGATTGCTTAGGAAGCAACAGTTACAAGTCACAGCAAGTAAAGTTTCAGCTGAGCACTAAGGAACAACATGTTCAGGAGTGTGACAAATGCCCCAGCAATGCAGGGGAATCTCCATCCTTTCAAATACAAAATTTAACCAGACAACTCCCTGATCAACATGATCTGACTTTGAAAATGCCTGCCCTGATATACAACTTAGGAAAAGTTGCTTCCTGAGTTCTTTTTTGATGCAATTTATTCAATGAAAAAACAAACAAAAAAAAAACCAAAAAACAAACCCAACAACCTCTAACACTAACAAATAAAAACCTTGAGAGTGTTTTTTGTGTTTTTCTCTTGGTTTGGTTGCAGAGGCAGGGTCAGGAAAATGCCTACCTGGAATTTTTCAGTACATCACAACATCATGAAAACAGGAAGACAACCTCTGCCACACAGAGTCATAAGCTGTAGTTCAGCACAAGGACTCACATAAATCCTGGTGCATACAATTTGGAGAATTTAATTAAATGTATATATGTATATGTGTATATATATATATATATATAGGCAAGTTATTTAAAATAATGGCTGAGACTGGTAGGGACCTCCAAAGGTCATCCTTTCCAATGCCCCTGCTTGAGCAGGCTCACTTAGATCTGGCTGCCCAGGACCACATTCCAGCAGCCAACTCTAGGTAGATATGAACTATCTCTGTTTAAAGCACCACTTCAGTTAGTCATGCCCTTGTAGCTTAATAATGTTTGCAACAACCCAATATAAATACAGCTAAAGTATTTTGAAGTGCATTAAGAGGCAATGAGGATGAATGAATACAGCATCAGTGTTACAACTGATGTCTAATCAAAGAAGAAAGCTCAGCTTCTGAAGAAGTCACTGTGTCTAATGCTGGAATTAAGAGAGCCCTCAGTAAGTACCAAAAGAATTAACTGATATAGTGTTCTATACAACATTAATGTTTTAAACTACAGACTGTTTTAAAACTATAAATCATATATACTAGCTGGACTAGTAATCCTCAGAAACATCACGTTCTGCAACATTGCCACAATTTGTGATCTTCCACTACCACCAGTGAAGCAGTAAGTGTGGTTTTCCATTCTTCTACCATGTTAATGATACCACTGGGATGTATGTTCTCTTGATGTTCTCACAACATAGAGCTGAACTCCTAGAAGCATAACGTAGCTTCCCAGCTTGAGACAAAGAGCCAGACAGAAGTATGACTTTATAGCTATAGCCAGCTTAAGCTTCAAGAGCAGGCATCATGAGTACATGAGTAGTATTGCACAAGACAGCAGAAACCCAAGGCTTCTGGAAGGCACAGTTGGGCTAACATTTACGTGATCATCTCTGTAAATCTTTATTTCACATATACAGCATTAGTATACTGCTAAGTTAACAGTTTTCCCACACAAGTTGAAAGTTGTAGGATAAAGGTTGAGAAATTAAAGTCAGTTGATACTACCAAAGAATTCAAAGAAATAATTGCTGTTAAGTACACCAAGCCTTTGTTAATAAGGCTGAAATCCTGACGGAAGGCAGTCGACCTTTTAAAAGGAAGGAAGAGAAAGGAAAGAAAAGGGCTTTGGAGTACAGCAGATGAAAGAACATCATGCTGCATATGCTTAGACTCCCCTTTAATTCTGTCCAAGGATTTCTGGTCCTGAGGGGATGTACAAAGAGTAATTTCCAGGAGAGTACCTTCCGCTGACTTGCTTCAAGAAGAGAAGCCCAAATAATCAAATCACAGAGGCAAGAAATATATGCACTCAGAAAGATGAATAAATGCACAGTAAATGCACTCCCCTTCTCCCACTCTCCCCTCAAAAGACAAACTCTAAGCAGAAGGTAACCCAGAAAACTGGTGTTGTGCTGAATTCTGCATCAGACCAGACACAGAGCCAGGAGCACAGATGCTCAGATGTCTGAGGGGAGAGACCAATATTAAAACCACCTGTTTCATTGTCTGCATTTTTGCTGCTGTATCTAACTAGGACTTCAAAAGACAACATTCAGCATATTCACATGAACACAAGATTAGAGAGAAAAGCAGTTGATAATAATTATTTTTTATTGTTATTATAAGAAGAAGAAGAATCAGCTTCCACGTCTAGCTGTTAGTAACAATGACAGGAAAAGGCTTCCAGATGACTACAAGCTGCTGATTCAGAAGTTTGCCTTAGAAGGAAGAAAACTCTCAGGCGTGGTTAGAGTCTGCTGCTAGAAAAAGAACAAATTCAGTCCGAGCTTCATGTATGCATGAACTGCTTAAAATGAACCGCCATCAGGAATCTGGCAGAATCACGCTGGACTAGTGCTTCCCACTCATTCCACTGCAATACGTCTCGTTTTCTCTTTCCCCAAGGAGATTAGAACAGTTGATACGAATAAGCGGAGATCTAATCTGTTGCAGCTATAGTCTCTTAACAGCAGCATTAGCATTGCATTTTGCAATACTAGCACTCTGGGGATTTATTCTTACTACTGCTGTTCTGAAAGCTCTCAAAATCTCACAGGCAACATTTACTCAGGTACTACTGAATATGGAGTATTTCAATAAAATTATATCTAGCCTTATTCCATAATTTGCAACAGCCATGTTTCCTGTTTCCATAAAATTCCCTGTTGTTTATGAGTGAGATCAGCGGTATTTTTAAGTTTTTGGGCCTATCAATAGACCAGCAGATGTGGATCATATTTCCAAAAATATGAGTGGTTCTTTGGGTTGGGCTTACTCAGGTAGTAGAGAATAAGAACTTAAAATAACTTGCCTTAAAATGCACAACAGAAAAACATGTAATCTCCATTTCATTACACATGGATAAATGCGGCTATAGGTAACAGCACATAGAAGACAATGACATTTTTAAGTAACCAACAGGAAATGCCAAGCTGAAAAAACTTGTGTGTCTACAGATGTCCATCTTAGGGTCCCTCCTCCTAAAGACAGCAAGAAGTCTGAGAGACAGAAATTCCATGCTACTGCTTACTATTTTACCAACAAGTCAGCTCTGAAAGAGTCAATTCACCTGAGCATGTCTGCCCCTTTCTCAACAGGGCCAAGAAAATTTTCAACATGAAATAGCAGATTAGACATTTTTTTTTTCCTCAGGCTTTTAGAGAGATTTTCCTTATTTTCTTTAAGTACATCAAAGTTCACATGCTAAGGAAGAAGTACAGAGAAGTACAGAACCTTAAAGACTGGGGCCCAGTTTCAATTCTGATAGAAGTCCTGAGGGCCCCAGAATTACGAATTTATTTTAGACAGCCACACAGGTGATGCCTTGTATGCAGGCATTGAGCAAAAGACATTACCATAATGACATCTCCACTGAGCATGAGGAAGCCCAAATGGAGACCCACAGAATCGTAGACATTTGAAGGGACCTCAGGGGATCATCTAGTCTTAACTCCTACTAAATCAGGTTACCTAGGATAGGTTACAAACTGATCCTTAAATTAACAAACTGCCTATGAAATCGCTATGATCTACTTCTCCTGAAACTATTTCAAAGGAGATTAGGAAGCAAACTACACATTAAAAAAATAAAAGGGCCAACTCATAACTGTGTATGTATTACACCTCTCAACACAAAATAAAATTGCACACTTAGATGAAAAATGTTTGACAAAGATTCTTTTTTTTTTTTCCCAAGTACAGCTGCTTCTTTGGCAGAAGAGTTCCATTTGTAAGTAAGGTGCATTTGTAAGTAAGTAAAGAGCAGGTACAGGCATCTCAACAAGACTAAATCTGCCTTATAATTATTGATACATAGTTCACAACTTGAATGCTAAGTCTGCCTTTATCTGCAAGTTAAAAGCTCATAGATTTATTTTTATATCATCTTTCTGTTGTTGTGCCCACAGATCAGGAAAAAAACCCAACAAGTTAAGGACACATACACAACTGATGGTCAGACTTAAAGATCTTGAATGTTTTCTCCAAACTAAATGATTCTATGAAGAAAAAACATTTTTTTTTTCTATTCAAAAAGCAAAAAGATGTGTGCACACACACACACACCAGCAAGATAATGCAATCTGTGTGATGTGGGCAATTCCAGAGGTATAAAAAAAGACTTCCCACAAAGCAGACATACCACATTTTTCCTTTCCTCAAGCAAGCAAGAAGTAAACAAAAGCCAGTTGACTAAATATTTCTGTCTCTTTTCATGCCCTCATCTTTGTGTCAGGCTGTTCCTTTATGCTGATGAATCTTACAGTATGGAGTTCCTGTGAGTACAGCTAGAAGACCTGCTCTGATGATTATCTGCTGCCCTCCTCAATAGGTACACTCCCACATACAACCCTTGTGGCTCTCATAACACAGTAGCAGCCTGTGTGAGTTGGGCTTTCCTGGGCTTTATTTTAGTCAGCTTGCACAGGGTTTAGGCAGGGGCCAGCAGAACCTAAGAACCACACAGGACATCCCCATTTAATGCCACACTACTTGGTGTGTCCCCTCACAATGCAGCCCAGAAGAGCAGCTGCCTCTTCTTGTTTCAGAAATTCTCACTGTCCTCTGCTAAGAAATTCCTTCCCCCAAGAGAGGTAATCAGGGGGTAGGGTGAGGGAGTGGTGTGATGCAAATAACAGCTCTACCTGTGCAGGTGGTTCATCTCTTGCTGCTGTCTCAATGACAAGGTCTAAAAGTAGAAGGAGATAACTGGGGAAAATTACTGCTGAAGTATGTTTCAGATAGCTTATCCCTTTTAGTAGATGAATGATCTTCTGAATCATATGTTTCTTTTATATTCTTCCTTGTGTTAAATCCTGGGACCTGAATCCTATCCTTTGTGCAGTGTCTGACACTACAAAAGATTCACCTTACAATTAGTTCTGGAACACATCTGCTTTGAGTACAGCCATATTCTCCATACGCTTTTGTGCAAAAGCCAGAGGAGCAGCTTGAAACCTTCATTTCTGGGTACTGTTGTTCAAGAGGGTTCAAACTGGCACAAACAAGAGCTTAAGAGATTTCCATCTTGGCCTGAGAATCAGGCAGGTACATCCAAAAGCATTTTACAACAGTAGCTTTGTTCCTCAGTGCAAAGCACTCCTGAGACTGAAAAAAAGAAAAGCCATGACACAGGAGAGTGGAGAAATACAAATTGCTTCTAGTACACAAAGTTCAAAGCCAAAATGTTGTATTTCCACTCTCTAATCCTCAGTTTCAGGAGCAGCCAACTCTGTCAGGGGCAGCTCTAAACACTTACAGAAGCATCACTGGGAACAATCCACCAACATTGTTACAGCTACATTTTTGCTATGCAGAAAGGCCATAACAGTGATTTTACTAATGAACAAAAGCAACATCCTTCAAAACTTTTACTGCAGATTTTTAGGGTAAGGGAAATATTCTTATTACATTCCAAAGAAAGTGTTATCTGAACATATGAAGGGGACTCCTCTTATAGGTGGCTGAAACTGCACGTCCCCCAGTTGCTCTGTTTTGCTCTTCTCAGCCATCTGCTATATTCCTTTTTTAAAGGAATTTTTAAATATTCTACTCACCAGGATGATCCAGAATTCACAGTCACTTTTTCAATACCTAGAAAAGGCCAAGTGGCCTTGTTTCATAGCTCAGTGATAAACGTTGTCAGTGTAGTCCCTATTGCTCATCATACTTAAACATGCATTCTGTTCACTCTTCCTTCCCTTTCCTCTCCCCGTTCCTGGGAGCTATACTACTAAGCTGCATGTCTCCTGTGACGGACCTATGCCTGCAGACCTCAGTTTTTCCTAGTTAGGGCTCTAAAATTCAGTTTCGGAATGGTTCCCTTTGAGTTCATGCCTCACTCTCCAGAGGCCCAGCTACATCCACCAAGGGCTTTTAGGAACTCAGAAGAGAAGGAGAAGTAGGGCTGGGAGGATGCCCCAGGGAACAGAGGAAGAGGTGCTCAGAACCAGAAGGGTTAGAGGAAACTCCCAGCCCCTTCTGCCAAGGCCCAGACTCTGAAAAGCCTCCCAAAACACCCAAAACAATGGGGAATAATTAACTAAATCCATAGCCAGATGCATTACTTGTGTATGTATTTTTTTATGTACATGACTTTATGTGTATACCTGTGATTTAACCTACCGATCAGATAAAGTAAAAACAAAATATCACCTCATCACTAATTCTTCAAAGAAGCCAACTTCAGACAAAGACACTAATTTTCTTTTTATCCAAGGATAGCAAATTGTTTGCACATTGACTGCTTTGCATACATATTAAGCAGTAACGACTGCAGTAAGCTACTCTTCACTATGAAGTCTTCTACGCAGAGGAAACAAAATGCACTTCTTAGAAAAAGGGATTTACCTTTTCCAAGCTAGACATTGGTAAGTATTAGTTCCAAAGATAAATGGTCCTTACATGAGACGATATAGGAATGCAAAAGAAAAGTTCTATTTCTTTATAAAAGCAATGTACAGTCAGGTAAGACCTCTGGCACCTATGCAGCCAATTCCACTCTTGGAAGGGTTACGTTCATGTAATAATTCTGTTGTGTCAAAACTCTGTTGTCCCAACCTAGGGCTATTTAGTACACAGACTTGAACATAATGAAGGCAGTAACTTTATAGGGTTTGGAGCAGTCTGCAGTGCCGTGAGTGGTGCATTCCTGAAACTCTCCTATACCAACGTAATGTCAAAAGAAAAGGCTGAGTGGTGATGTAATGTCTGAGGGCATGCCAGAGTTAAGACTGTGTTTTATGCCCTGTGAATCAGTTATTTCTCTCCACCTTTCTGAGGCAGGCAGTTTTACAGCTACAACTGTTACAGAGTCCCACATTAGTTGCACAGGTAAGAAACAAAACAACAACAAAAAACACACTTCAATGAGATGACAGCACTTATCACTGTGACACGAACAACAGTTATTGAGCAAGAAAAGCAACCTAGTCTATTCTTGTTTGGAGGGGTTTTCTGAGTTTTTTTTTTTTTCCTTCATCATTTCAAAGCTCCTACTCTTAAATGCACATATGAGTACCTGAAGCTTCATAATATTTCCTGCATCCTCAGACCCAGGAAGACACTTTCCATACTTGTCCATCAACTAAAAATCCTTACTATTTAAGTAACATTTCCTGAATTCTGATGATGATAAGTAGAACAGAAGTTCCCCATCAGTCCTATTGACACAACTTGAGGGTATAATTAGTGGGATTTAGACAAATAAGAAATGGCTTAAGAACCTGGGTCTGGATGCCTGTACCAAAACGATGGTCAAATTATGCTCTGCTTGTCATATATGATCCATCTAGCCTGTCTTATCCTTCCTTCCTTTCACAGTTGTATGACTCAAGTGAGCTCCTGGATACAGCAACAGCATACAATTTTGAACACATTTATCTGAACTCCTACAAAAAGAAGAAAAATTAGTGGCATGTGAATGAGGTCACTGCACTCCTAGCCTAGACAAAAGCCAGGGTTCAGAGAGAAGCAAAAGAAGGCAATTATAAATGGGTGCAAACAAAGCACCAACTAAACACCACCTTTCACGTTTTGGTAGTAGGAATAAACAAGACGGGGGCATTTCTAGGAAAAACATTTGCATATATTACTCACTGGTTTTCAAATCAACTTGACATGGGCAACAATGCTTTTGGATGAAATCAACAGCATGCAAGGACACAAAAAGAAGCAAAGCTGTTCATCCTCTCTTCATCTTCAGAGATCTTTGTTACCTTGCTTGGGCTGTACCTCTTGCTCCATACATGTAAAAACTCAAAACCATCTAAAGCACTTCAGATTGTGTTGCTTTAGAATTAAATAATAATAAAATAAAGTAAATCATTGGGATTAACAGGTGAATCTTTACAGCTTTTGTTCCTTAAAGTATTAATGTTATTTCATTCATTGTTAAGAGGTTTCAATTCTACTCGCATCATGGGTGCTATGCAGGTGGTATGCAAATCATTGCAAATCTGCTAGATGCAGGCTGCCCTTTTGAGTGGCAAGCCAGGAGAGCTTGATTCAAACTGCTGAGTACTTGTGACAACTGTCAAGCAATGGTGAATTAAGGATATGCCTTTTCTCATTAAGGTTAAAATAGAGTCAAAATGCAACTTGATCAGATGAAATAACTGTTTAGAGAACACATGATAGTTCCTGAACAATGGAGAGTCGCATTTTCAAATTACTAGAGACAATGTATGAACTATTAATACCTAAGTAGATATCTAAGTTAATTTCTAAGTAATATCTAAGGACCCTCTATGGTGCTGATAAACACAACCAGCTGAATGAGTATTACTGGACAGGTTTAGACATACACAGCTGGCCCACATGTTGGTATTTCCTGCAGATTCATTATCTTTCTTTTGCTCCCACTGGATGATAGGTACAAGTCTGTATCTAAATATCGGATCACACCTCTCGAACGTTCCATATTAAATCTCATCTTTCCTATTAGCTTCTTATAGCGCTTGTAAGGGAATGAAGCTCTTTTTGCTCTGATTTCCAACTCATTAGTACCATTGTGTACTGCCACTTATCTAAACTAAAGGTCCATCCAACCAAAAGAACATCAAGGTTTTCAAAAATGCATGCTTCCCAAGCACAGCACCAGCCTGATACAAAACAGCCATATCTTCCCCATTAAAATAAATAACCCTGTACCCATAAGAAAACCGCTTAAAGGAAACGGACACTAAGGCTTCTTTCTAGACCTTCAGTAATGAACAGGTAGCTGAATTATTTGTCAGAGTGTACACAGGCTTAACTCTGATTTCTAGAAAAGAAAACTGTGCCATCTTTAGGTTTACTAAACCAATGGAACCCAAATCAACTCTTTCCCCCCCCCCCCCCCCCAACAATATACGTGTTTATCATTCTTTACAGCAAATATCTCTATTTATTCTAGATGACTTCAGTATTGAATCACGATTCTCCTGCCAAAATCCATGTAAAACTCAGAAACAGAATGCAACACAAAGGCTTCCCATACCCATTTGTCACAATGTTAAGCTCAGTGACGCAAATGTGCTTTTTCTACTTGTTATGTGAAAAAAATAAGCTCAACTCTGCCTCCTGCAGCAGCAATAGAACTGATTACTGAATTCTGACTACAAGACTTTCATTGATGACAGCAAAGAAATCCTCAGATCTTATTTTTGCAGAATTGTGTTTTGAAAATAAATCTTTTGTCCCCAAACACTGTTGGCAGTTATTAAATACAGCTGTTCAAGGGCAATGTTCAAGTCTAGAAATATGTAAACTGCTGTTAGTCACTTTATGAATGACCTACTAGTAAGGACAGAATCCCGCCTCAGTAGAGGAACAAACTATTCCTTCATAACCTCTCATCATCACCACTTGCAGAATATGCGTATTGTATTGTCCAGTCATGGTTCTAAAATCATATTCAATGGACCTAAAAAGCCTCAGGAAGTATTTCTCTTGTGAATGCAACCTTCCACCAATCAAGAGGTAAAATTTATCACATGCTTTAATATATATTTTTCTTCATTCAGAGTCTATGTTGCAAAGCAGTTCTGAAGTAGCCCTATATATGTTCCGTCTCCTATTTTATCAACTTAAAGCGAACAAACAAAAGCCACCAAGCAAACCCTAAGAAGGTGTTTTCATACACTCCTGTAAGCTCTGTAGACTCCAGAAAGCATTGCTTATTACCTGATCACGATCACCTGCAAAGCAGCAGCTCTTCATGGTACATGAGTTAAAGTAGCCCTGGTTATCAAACTGGAAGACAGGCAGTCGACAGTGGATGTCATAGAGGACAGGGGGCAGCCGCCGACGCAGTGCCAGCAATTGAGTTCCATTGCTGTTGAAGCGGACACTCATGGCACTCTGAAGAGAGAGGTTTCCACCATAGCGCAGCAATGAACTGGGAAAAAAAGCAGAAGAAACGAGTGAGATGTGCTGCATATATGAACTCAGCTGCTTATAGACAGAATTCTCTTACTTTCTCTAACAGGCCCCACAAACTCTCATCTCGTGTATTTTCTGCTACAAAAGGGGTCAGTTCCTGAACAAATTTAATTCAAAGCCTGAATGACAAACTTTCAAAATGCTAAGACTTATAAAGTTTCCAAAAGAATAAAGCTGAATTACATGAATAGTACTAAATACATTTACTGCATGGGAGCAAAGTCTCACATAGTAACCACAGGCCTTAAACAGCCATTCTTTTACTTCTAGGACATCTGCCCCTCTTTGTGTTCAGACAGTGCCCTAACCCAGCCAAGTCAATTTTTCCTTTCTGCCTCCACTTGGGCACTAGATGGTATTTTCTCCAAATGCAGATTCTCTATTATCTCACTTCCGCTTCTATTTACATCTCTACGGAGCATCAGAGGATGTTTGAACTATAAAATCAGTTTCAGCTGAAAAAAGCCACATTACTAATAAATTATTACAAAAAATGCTAAAATAAGACACTTAGCTAATCTCAGCCTTGCTTCATGTATAAATAGGCAGGCCAATTATGCTAACACATGACACTATTACCTAAAAATCTCACATGGTTGAAATAGCTGGTTTCCTTATTCCATATAAGGCTATGTGACCAGAGCTGGACTATCTGTATCAGTTCTTACTGACGTACACAAGACTAAAAGTAAGGGTCATAATTTT
Source organism: Coturnix japonica (assembly GCF_054131305.1). Lineage (NCBI taxonomy): Eukaryota > Metazoa > Chordata > Aves > Galliformes > Phasianidae > Coturnix > Coturnix japonica. The sequence continues at coordinate 27,683,894 of NC_140667.1, read as the reverse complement.
CTAATATCTCTCTTAAAAATATAACAGAATATGGAATTTGTCTCATCCAGGAACTTAACAATAATCATAGCATGTCTGAAATTGTATAGACTCTCTTCTCAAAGACATACTTAATCCTTGTACTCAAAATCATTATGTGCATGGAGAAGAAGACAAAGAAGGAAGATAGTTTCCTTGTCAGTTTGTGGGTTTGTTTGTTTTTCCTTCATAGATCACTGAAACTTCCTTAAGAAGTAAGCAAACATGGATTTTTTTGTTAACAGGTTCTGAGCAATCTCCACCAAATCTTGTATATTAGGAGCTGCGACTTTTACACACCTTCTGGATTAGACAAGGCATGCCAGAACATCAGCTGCAGATTCTAGAAGGAAGGTCATTCACTGGTTTTAATACATAATGCTTTCTGATGTAGCCCTCTGCCTCAACATCTGTGAAAAATGAGTCACTCTGCTTGTATGAGAAGGCACATTCCACACAGGTTGAAGCATGCATCATTACACGAGATACTGCAAAGTTAAAAAAAAAGCTATTGTTCATAATAAGCCATAGTTAAACAAAACAGGAGGATGGACTGCACCTAATAAGGGCACTAGAAACACACTGCTCCAGTACACACGCTTTGTGAACTCAACAGTCAAAGCCAGTGTGATGAAAGAACTAGAAATCACCTTTTCAAAGCCAATAAGAGAGTTTCAAAAACCAGCCAACAAAAATTCTTAACATATTTTACTGTCTTGTGCTGTGAGACATATTGTTTAGCTTCACAAAACCATGACATGAACATAGATTTGGGCTCATTTCACTCCCTTCCTCTTAGGCCTTAACCACAGTCACTTGCTCCTATGACTTATCTGTGCCACTGGATAATTCCATGAGCCAAGTCAGCTCAGCAACATGGGAAAAACAGGTACATAGTTTTCCTGTTGGACAGCTGGTTTGTGCCAGCTCAACAAAGAGCCTAACGAGTACCTGAGTAGGTGGGTATGAAAAGAGGTAAAAATAGTTGTCCATTAGCAGGGAAAGACAGCCCTTACTTGGTAACAGCAAGTTATCCCATCCCATCATTTAGCTCACCTATCTTCACTTGCAGCTTCACCACCACTTCACATAAGTATAAACCAGCCTACTGTTGATAGAGCAGATGACACCCTTCACCTCCTTGGTGTGGAACAAACCACACCAAGGAACTGATTTAACTAGAAAGCAACCATAGTTAATAGAGTTAAGTTCCAATCCCACTCATTTCCTCTTTCCTGCTGACCACACAAAAGCTGATATCACTACAGGGCAGAAATCTTACAAAGGCAGAACAACTAGAGATGAGAGTAAGTAGGCCTATTACACATGGCAGTCACACCAGGGCAAGTGTGCCCACTCAGATCTGAGTTAAGCACACCTGTGCCCACTGGGGCAGAAATGGCCTTTGAGCATTAGCCAGAGCTGCTGCAGCACTGACGTCCATCTTAAGACCAAACCCAAGCCCTTTCCCTCATCACCAGTTCTCTTCCTCAGCCCTAATCACAGCTCACGTAGATGAGCAAACCTACCACATACCCCACCCTTCCAAACCTCTAAGCAAAGTTGCCATGGTTACTATTATTATTTCTGGTCTGAAATATTTTGAGATTACATTTTATAGTAATAGTAGTGTAATATTAAACTAGCTTCCATTCTGCATATAGATGTTTTTGTTAGGCTCCTACAGCAGCCAAAGCTATCAAACACTTCTTGAAGTAGAATTTTGTATCCTGTTTCAGTAACTTCTGTGAAACAAAGCTCTAAAAGAACATGATACTTTTGAGATTAACTGAAGTAAGAAAGAACAGAACATCAGAACTTAGGATCATGTACAAACATGAGAAGTCTAGTATTATGAAGCTACATAGTTAAGACCCCTCAAAAAGACGATAGCTTTGCCTGCTTCACACAATTCAAACACATTTGCAAAGGAAATCATTTGTGCTGTCCTTGACCACAGTACGTCTCAAGGAAAAAAAATAAGTAAAAACCACAGATTAAAAAAAGATTTCAAAGTATGGCTGATAAAGAAATGCTAAAATAGGCATTGACCACTGACATACAAGAGTGACATGCTGAGCTCAATCTCTAATCTTAAGAGAGAATGTCTGAGAGATGTGGTTAGAAGCATGATGGAGAAAATAACTCATGGGTCCTTCTGGTGGAAGAGCTAGGAGCCCAGCTCACAAATTCGGGTCAAAAGATGCATGAAATCTCTCTGACTTTGTATTTTACTCCAGGTGGCACACGTTAAGTATCTAGAATGGAAGTCCTAATGATCTTCCACTATAAATTTAGTTGATTACAGAACAATCATATCACCTTCAGAAAAAAATAAATTAAAAAAAAAAATCCCAAGGCATCTTCTAGCATATTTTGTCTCTGTCAGAACTGCATGACAAAGAAAGAAAAAATCTCCAACAAAGAAGCTGGAGGAAGTCATGTTATTTTTACAGTATTAAAACTGTTACTAATACTTATTAATACTCAAGAGGATGCCTCAGCCAAGATTCTCTACAATCTGCAGTGAATCAAAACCAGAACCAAGACAGCTCTTTGTGGGGGCATCAGTAGGGAAAGGAGGAAAAAGCTGCACTTTAGCATGTTCAGTGGTAAAATGACTACCTGCACTTTTCAGATGGCACCATGATGCTGCTTCATACCTTTAGTCGGTGTTACTTCAGGATTTTTTTTCAGTCAGAACTAGGTGGGCCACTGTAGTCATGCTTGTATACATTGTTCATGTTAGAACTACCACTTCTGCCCACTCTTTATTTCATGTTCCAACAAAGAAATTAACACCTTCTTGCAGTTGCAAAAAGCATATCTGATATGTCAGACTAAAAGCAATACAATCATCCTAAAGACTCAGACCGAGACAGCTGCTAAGAAGTCTGAGGGCAATCCTAAAAGGACATGTCTAAGCAAGATGGGCAGCACCCACTCCGTGCCACAGGTATTACCTTCATGCACCACTCCCAGGCCTCTCCTGGCATTAGACTGCTTTCAAATTTGCCTTGCCCAGGTAGCTGTGGAATGTCAATGTTTGCCTACCAGCTCAGGAAGCAACATGGAAAGAAATAAACACACTTATGAATTTTTAAAAAGTCATCTTGTGTGATTAAAAGAAATGTTTAGTCCACAGATGGAACGTTACAATCCAAATGTGTTGGTGCTGGAGGGAAGCTGAGGAGGGAGAGAACGACCATGTTGCATACAACTGCCCATTTCCACAGCTGGATTATGCTGCATGCAGGCGGCACTCAAGTGTTAACTAAACACCAGCTCAGCCAAACAGTGGAAGGCTTTCAATCCAAGAGTAGCACTACTAGTATGAATAAATCCATTTCTACTGGCAGCTTTGTGGGGCAAGGGAAGCAGCGCAGTCTCACCGCAGTCAGAATCTGCAGTGCTTAAACATCTCCTCTGCAGGAAGACTGACCTGAAAGACCCAAAACAAGAGTTTCCCTCTCCTCCTCTCCCCTATCACATCTTAAAAAAATAAAATAAGAATTGCTTAATCATTTCATGGGAAATAAAAGTCATTTTAGAGGAAGAAAGAAGGAAGGGAGAAAGCGTTGTTATCATAAACAACAGTGTGTAAAGCAAACTTAATGAAAGAATGACCTTAAAAGGAAAAAAATGTGCTGAATGCTTGTAACTAATACATATGATTGCATACAACTGTGTTTGTCAGCATTTCTGTAACCACTACATTGAAGAACTTAAAAAAACAAAAAAACAAAGAATCATAAATCTTGGCAGACTGAGTGTTGGAAAAATGCAGAAAGGTTTAGGCTTCTATTTGGAAGAAAGAAATTCTGTGCATGTATAGAAATCCATACAATTCTTACTTAATTTGGGGCAAACACTTAGGAAGAGCCCAATCCAAGGCAACTGGCACAGGTTCACCAGGTGCAGATCATGCCCGACCTATCTGATGGCCATGTACAGCAGACTGACCACATGGTGGACAAAGGAGGAGCTTATCTCCAAGGAGTTTACACAAGTAAAATTATATGCATCCACTAAGACTAGAAGAGTAGAGAATTTAGGGTGAAGATCCTGTATGTTCAAGAACACGTCATTCATTCTAATCCATTTCTGTTATGCTCAGGAACATGTAAATTAATATGTATATATGAAAAAAAAAAAAACATCCACAATATTAATAAACTTTTGTGCTTGGCAAACTCTAAAGTGAAACGAAGCTTCATATTTCCCTTCAAGCCAAGAGGGCAATAATTATTATTTAAATAAGGGAGATTCCTATCTGATAATCAACTTTGGAATCTGGAACTTTACGAACGTCAGACATCAACACATTCACATATTCAGAGCAGCCAGACCTTGTAACAGCAGATGCTTGTGTGGTTCAGCCCTTATTATATAGCTGAGCAGCTGAACATTGACATTGATTCAACAGTGGTCTTAAGCAATTCTCCAGAAAGTATTGTTTTCCTTTATTCTACCTTCATTCATAAAAGCAAACAAACAAACCCCCACAACCTGCAGAATTTCATTATTTTCAATAGGATGACAGAGTACAGGCATAAAGTGTGCTCCCTCCCTCAGCTGTATTATTTTATCCTTTCAGGGCTTAAGGCTATTATAGCAATTAAGCATTCATTAGGATATGACAACAACAACCTGTTTGTTTAAGTCTTTCCCATCCTCCTACAGCTCTCCTTAGTGTTTTAGTCTTATTACAGACCTGTTCGCAAACATTCTCACCAGCCTACCCTTGCCCTCACTGCAGATCTGAGTCAGCGGGCACAAAACTGCCCTATTCTCATTCCACTTAAATTATAGTAACACATAGAGAATTCAAGTAATACACGAGATCTCGTAGTGATATCGTTTTGCAAGAAAAGAAAAAAGATTAAAAACAAGATAATAATACAAAATAAAAGAAAAAAGAAAACAATACAAAAAAAAAATCAACTGTCTAATATCACAAGCAAACCATTGAAATTATCTCATAATTATTCTCTTTTTCTGGTCTCTGAATTGTACAGACTATTACTCACGCTGGCCAGAAATAGCACCTTGCAGAACTGAGTATAGATTGTGTGAGAAACTGTCTGAGAACAACAGCAAAGAATTTAAAGCTGAACTACCACCAATTACTCTTAAAAAAATAAATAAATAAAATTGAACATCAGTACTCCACAACTCAATTTGATCAACAAATCATCTGGGGACATTAAATGGTAGTCAGAGCTCTACTGATTCAAAGTGGCAATCACAAAGAGTGCAAGTGCAGGAAAGTCATCTGCTCAGCAGAGATATCACTTGTAGATAGCTTCAATAATTGTAACCATTTCTCTTTGCGCAAGTCATGAAGGTTTATTTGAAAGTCCTCCCTTTCTCCTTCACTGCCCCCCCATCCTAGAAAGGGGAATATATCATCTGATTTTTACCTAAAATCTGTGGCAACCAGTTGCAATGAGGGAAACAAATCCAAAAAGCATCCCGCTAAAATACCCCTCCCCCTCCATTACCATTCAACAGTTCCTTCAACACATTCCAAAGAGTTCCATAAAAGAATAATTCTTCACAAACTTGAGTGATAAATTCACTTTCTATAACACAGTAAAATCTTAAAGGAACAACAGAAAACAAATGGAGGGAGGGATGGGGGGAAATCTAAGTTTACTTTCTGAGTCATTTGGGGGCAAAGGCACTAAATTGGAACTGGTCAGGAGACCTTCAAATTCCAGGTTGAGACACAAAAATCAGTTGAGCTGCAGCAGTAACTGCATCAGTTGAGCAGCTCAGAAGCAAATTAGACCAGGATTCTACAAATACAGGTGAGTTCTATTTCCTGAACTGTGAGAAAGGATAAATAACTATTTAACTATTGGAGGTGATATGGTTAATCTATACTGGTAAGTGCCTAAAGAGAATTTAAAATTGATGTTCTGATCTAGCTATATTAGTTACTTTAGGTGATACAAAATGAACCAAAATTTGTTAAAAATAAAAAAAAAAAAAATTAAAAAAAATGTTTCAACTGAGAAGGGAAAGAAATTAACTGTTAAGCTTGACAAGGAAAAATGGTTGCCAAGAAACACACATTTTTTCTCCACTCATTACTATAGTGCTCTGCTCAGAACAGGACTGGCAGAGGTCTCAAAACTGCAACAAGCTGTCACTGCTGCACTAAAATAATTTAAACAGATAGCTGGAGATTCAGTGATAGGGAGAGGAGGACTCCATCCACAGGAGCTCTGGCAGTGCACATGCATTGGGATTACAATTTGTCAGTAGCATCACAGGCTTCCTTTATATGCAGGGTCAAAATGCAAAATGGTCAAAGAAAAACCCTAAACCACAACAAATTCCCGCCATCACAAAAGAAAGAACACTCTTTCCCATCACCTCTGCTAATCACTGGGCCCTGCCAGAGAAGGGATCAAAAAAACCCACACAGCTTTGACTCCAGAAAAGCAAAGACAAAAGCTCATGGAGCTGTGTGTGTGTGTGTGTGTGAAGGGGGAGGGGGGGGAGGAGAAGGACACGGGAGTAACAAAGAAATATATTGAGCAACATTACTGCTTGAAATATATATGTAAACTGATTTGCTGAGTTGACCTCAGCAATTCTGTAACACTACATCCACGATGTGGTTTTTCTGATACACAGAAGTGGCTTTATTGCACAGCTTCTAGACGCCATCTAGTGGTTCGAGTGCCTTACAACAGCTTCACTAATTAACATCTTCAAGCTCAGCTTGATTTTAAAAGATGAAACAATACAGCTGGTTGCAGTTTAACGTGCATGTGAATAAACAGCAATACTAGCACACTATATAAAAAAAAAAGGAAAAACAGTATTTGAAGAATCAGTCAACTCAGAATCATGCTGGAGCCAACAACCACGTTAAGTTATAAAGATAACAGCAAAACACTTTTCTTTTTTTTTTTTTTGACAGTGCATATCAAACAAAGTTAGACTAAACCTCACTTGAGGACCTCTGCTGACTAAAAACAGAAGCTCCATATTAAGCCTGATCCTATTCAAATGAGCAAAGGCAGCTGAATCCCATGGGATTATCAAACCCCACCTGTATCTGCAAAGAGTATTACTGCACTGCTGCTGTCAGCTGTAGCACATGTTAGGTGAAGAGTATTGCAAGGTACTCAGATCCTTTCTGGATCTCGCAGGGTAGAAACAGCAGGATTCCCCAGAACAGCTTCCAGTTAGGAAGAAAACCAGGTAGAGATGGTTTTCATTGAACATATCAGATGGAAGCAGAGTTAAATTGATATTTGACAGAAAATGGAACACTAGTTTTGGGAAACCAGAACTGCATCATCATTTTACACAGGCTGCTTTACTAGCACAAAATTATTAACTACTTACAGTGGTTTCACTTTTCCTGTAGCGGAATGCTGTACCCACTGGAATGCATAACCCACTGGAAATTACCATTTTGGCAATGCACAGCAAGTCTCTACAAGCACACACACTACTTCCCCTTTCTATCTTCAGCCTCAGACCATAACCCCACTACTACACATTATGCCAAAACATGTTAAGTTTATCTGACCAAGTCTTTTCTGCTATAACCACAGGTGGAATGACAGGTCTGAAAAATTCACACGATATCAACAACAGCAACAAGAGAAGTTCCCTTAACTGCTTAGAGCATAAAATAGTTCTTACAAATACCCTTCATGCACAGAAATGGAAATCAGAAAAAAAGACAGGCATGGGAAGGCAAAGATCTATCTAGCAATTTTATAACTATAATTACGTATTACTCCACAACAACCCCAGCAAGTTAGTACTTCTACATCACAAATCAGCAGAGTTTGTATTCCTCTCTTCCTTCCCACACATCACACAGCATTACATTTTCTTAGATACTTTTATAAAGCAGCAACAAAGTAAAGTAGAGAATTTCTACCATTAGGAGACTCTTGACAGCAAGAAAAGGAGCTGATGTAGTAACCCTTCTTGCTGTGCTAGTATTCTGGCATGCACTTACACAAGCAGCTTCCTGTTTATTCTGAGGTTATGGAGAACTTCAGGGTTGTTCCTTAAGGGTAGCCCTTTATCCCTATAAAATTTCTTATCCATCAAAAGGCTTTTGGAACTTACCTTACCTGAAATTCCACTTTGCATCTTTTAGTATTACCACATATAGAGAAAACAGACAAAAATTGACTCACATAGCAACTTCAGTTCTATGTAAAGTTTATTTCAAGTACTTACAGCGCCATGTGTGTTACTTCACTCTTGATAACATTTTATTTATTTCTAAATATAATTAAGTTCACAGTGTATTTTTTTCTAGAAGAGATGGTAATAAATTAAGAGCTGCCAACAAAAATCTGAATTTTGGCTTCCATTCTTCCATTTGTCATTATGTTGGAATAAGGATTATGCCTTAAGTGATCTATACATTATAAAATTGTTTCCTTATAAGACGAAGTGAACTGGCTCCAAATATGTTACAAATCAAAGTTCCATGATTAAAAAACTACATCTGCAGATAGTTCAATTTAGCTGAATCTGAGGACTTGGCTTTGGCAGCAAACCAGCATAACATGGACAGCCCACTCCAAACATTTCTCCTTCCTGAGAGTTTCTTGGAATCAAATTGCAATGACAGCAGAGCACCATAGGCCATTTTCTTTTTTACCACCGAAGATACCCTTTCTGTTCTGAGCATCTCTGTGGTCACTCAAAGGAGAAAAGTTGATGCCCATCCCAGAAGATGGCAGCTGTTTTCACTTGCTTTAATTTACAGCTTGCTCAGTCCGAGGCTCCAAATATCACTGAATGAAGGACAGGCAGGTTGCCACTTGCTATTCTTTTTGCATTTTCTCAGCCCTATTGAAGGAACAAGGCTGAAAGCATCGTGTCTATTAGACACAAGAGATTACATGTACTTAGCAGGTACAAATGCTGTCAATTCAGTGCTTAAGGATCAGCTGCATGCTATATGTCACGTATGTCCACCTGTAGAGTGAGGTGTTGCAAACATTCCCCTAAACATGGAAAAAGCAGCATGACCTACCCACCTAGGAACTTTGGCACAGCTGTTACAAGGTATGTTTCACTACCAATACTTAGATTTTTAATTGGAAGGACTTACTTTGATCAGATTAAGACCCAGAAGAAAGTAGTTCTTGTCCATCAGATATATGCCCATAAACTGCCACCCATTTAGTTTACTCAAAGCCTTCAGCCTGAGGTTATAACTTCAGGTAAACTTCCACTACCCCCTTCATCATTCAAAGAAAAGACTAGAATTCAGATTTATCAGAGGTTAACAAGTCTTTTGTACACATGCTAAACCTGAAGAAATATAAACTACTGTCTCTAGGTGTTTAGAAAGTCACATAAACATCCTAGAGGCTGTGCAAAAAGCTGACTTATCCACAGTCTCTAGTTCTAGCCACTGTAAATATTGCTGGGTAGAAAAACAAACAAACAAACAAACTGTAAGCCATGTAGTGCCCCAACATGGTTGCTCCTATTCCTAGCAAGCCAATGCTATACATAATGACAAGAACTTGACAACAGCCTGAGTTAATCCTGCAATGATAAGACCAGGTAGTTTTCCAAAACATCACTTAACGCTGAAGATCCAGACCAACTTGGAATCCATAGTAGACAGTATAATAATTTAATTCAGCATTACTAACACTGCTATTAAACACATTCTGCATCTTTTTCTTACTGTCATATGCTCCAACTTAAAAAACAGTGGCACCACTTCTTAAGAGAAAAAGATGACATGGCCTAAAAGCAGGACAGCCAAAACTTACCTCTGAGGCCTACGAATATCCCAGAGCCCCACACCTTCCTTAGAGTTGGCAGTAGCCAGTAATCTGGGTTCTACTGGATTAAACATCACGCTGTGAAAGGCTGATGGATAGTGTGCCAAGCAGAAGGGCTCTGTTGAAAAAGTTGTGATTTCAGACATAAGAACAAACAAAGCAGACAACTGTTTGATGCAATGAGTTTGGCAGCTCAACATGGAAACAGCATAACAGGATCTGAAGACACAGAGACATGTTCAAACAATTTCTAAAGCTGACAAATCCAAAGCAATATAAAAACTGAGGTTTTAAAATCCACCCACATGTACATTAACTCCGTACAAATATGGAAAGGCTTGTACTAGATTTCAAAGCACCGTTTTGCTTATGAAATTGAGTTAAAAAACAGCCACATACAAAGATAAAGCTTTTGAGTCTTTTTAAGGTTCATGACCACATGGCCACCTAAGAAGGATCACATGGGGATCTTCTGAAAGTTTCCTAGCAAAGACTCTGTATGTCTGGAAGCCTCTGCAGCCATTGATGATCACCAAAACTATAAATATAGTAGCAATTGCTTACATTGGAGAATAATACCACAAAAAGTGAGCTAAATTGTATGGAACTACTCTCTAAAAGCAAGTTGCCAGTCCTGGGGAAAGGCCTCTTCAAAGTGCTATTCAGCAATTGTATTAGTATGCAAGAAGAGAGAGAGCTCCTCTAACATAAAAACATTAATAGTTGGGATTGCTGTTCACATATAGAGTTAAAAAGACACTTATCCAGACTCTTCCTCTCAGCTTGATCAGGGTAACAAGAATGTGCTTGGCTTGTTACTCTACCATATTCATTCCATCCAAATGCTGCCTCTACAGAGAGTGGGGAAAAAGCCTTGACTGTCATTCTTCTCTGTATCCTTCTGCTAGCTTTATAGCTTTAGGCATAACTTAAGACTCTGTTGTGTACTTGTTCTGTGGCATGCTGCCATTCCTTCACTCAACTAAGAAACAAGACTATGCCAGTCTTTGCCATTTCACTGTTTGATGCAATCACCATGTTGCTCATGTGCTTAGGAGACTGTAACTGCCCTTATCTAGGTCACTGTGGGCAGGCACCTTTAGCCCCTATGAGCACCTCCAAAGGCATATCATTTTCTTTACTCAATTGTCCCATACAATTTCAAAAAGTTAGATGAGTTAAGGCATTAGCTTATAATACTGAAGTTTTATACAGATGAATTCAAGCAGTGTCCACTTCCACCAACTGTCAACAATAGGCAGCTCTTCTAACATATTTTATAGAGCAGAGCTCAGGAGAATGCAATAAGTAACATTTTGCTATTTCTAATTTGGAAGCCACATTAAGTGACTGTTTGAATCACTTGGATATTATGAAAAGAGAAAAATAAGGATGATATGAGAGACCTGAATTTCTCAAAGTTAGAACAGCCACATCAGACTAATTAAGCTCTTCTTTTGAAAAAGTAAGTGACCTTTTACTTTGGGAAAATATGGCAGTTCTAATCAGGACTACATATCTCATGTGGTAAACAGTAAGTTTAGCTAGAGGTAGTTGGGACTGGCAAAAGGAGTTCTGTGGTGGGTAAGCAACTGGTTGATGAAGGGAAGACAACACTTCACTGCAATAGTGAAGGATTTCTGAGCAAGGGGAAATTTACTAATAAGTTTCAGAGAACGATCCAGAGAAGAAACATTGTGGACACCCTTATTAAATGCCCTATACTTGAGTGTGCATGCTGTTTTTCAGGAATTATTAACAGAATTATCAGGTGGGACAGAGATAAAAGGGTATTGCAACTGCACAACAGAATCAGAATGCACAGTAAGACTCAGAAAATTAGATGCAATGCGTTTAATTTTTATTCATACAAAGGCAATATATCCAGCATAGGGAGAGCATCAATAAGCAATCTATTGTGAGTATTCCAGTGAGGCTTATCAAGGAAGACCTAGTTCTGCTTGTGCTTGGTCATTATAGAGCTAGTCATGTCAAAAGGGCTACAAGACTGATATGAGACTAGAAAGCATATTGTTTCAGCTCTCACTTCCTAGGCAAAAAGGAGAAGAATTACAATCTCAATATGTTAGCAAACTCACTAGCTCTGGAAAAACAAACAAACAAAAGCTAGTTCAGCTAAAGAGCAAGTCTGACTCAGTAAGAAATCTATACAAATTGCCACAAACAACTTTCCTGCAGGACTAACAGAATCTACAAACTAAGGCAATTGCATTTAGTCATCTTACAGAAAAAATGCCATGTTAGCTATGATGGAAAGGCCTGCAGACTGCTGTTTTAAATTATCAGCTTTGTGTTCTTTAGGAAGGGGTACATATATAACTTAATCTACTGACATATTCATACCCTGAAGTAATCAATTACTGAAGGATTCCTTTCCAGAATTATGTAAATACAGACCTAAACTGAGATTCTTCAGGAGAAAAACTAAAACAGACAAAAAAAAAAAAAACAGCAAACCACTAACATCCAGATTGTTAAGCACTTTGAGAAGCTGCAGGTTTGCAATATAAACCAACAGTACTCAGTTTTGTTTTAGAAAATTAAGGTTGAAGTAAAAATGAAGCTTCTTAGTTGTTATGTCATAAGGGTTCTAAGTTTGCATATAAATGCAATTAATTTTTTTCCCCAGATAAACTGATCTTACTCTGTCACTTTTTGCCAACACATCACAAGAGAACCAGAAAACACACAAAAACAATTACTGGTGTAATGGGGAAATCTATTATTAGCTTTGGAAAGTTTTTCATTTGAAAATAATGGCTTCCTAAACTTCCAAAACATTTTATCCCAGGCTATATACAAAAACATTGTTCTAAAACAAACACCTGACCCACATTCCTAATTGGTTTCTAGTTTCGCAAGATGTTTTTTACTGAAGAAACACTGCTTCATTAATCCAAGTTAAAACCTATTCCATGCCAAGCTCTATGCTACACTTTGCTATATTCAGCTACTTTATGAAGTCCTTTAGGACAGTAACACTGGACAGTAAAAAAAAAAAAACAACCAGCTTGCCTAAAACTGGTCACAAGAATTATGCATTATTTTCACCCTTCTCTAACATTCCCTGCTTTGCTAATCCAGATAAAAATAGCTTTTTCTTTCCCTGCCTTGCCCATATCTCCCAAATACCTTCCACACCAATGATCCTTTTTTCCAAATATCTCACCTCCATGAGAAGACTCCCGAATATCCCAGATAAGAACACGGCCATCATCTGATGAACTGGCAAAGATGTTATCATTAACTGGGCTCACTGAAAGGCCATACACTGCATCTTCATGGGCAAACACATCCAGGGTCTCGGTGCTGAAAGAAAGACACAGTTTTATCTATGCAGTAATAGTGATAAGGTACATTTATCTTTATATATAAAGGTCTTTGTATTTAATTGGAGTAAGCCAAACAAAAACCAAAAAAGCTATGCAGAGTGACTAAGAGGTCATGCAACAATTATTCTCGTGAGGGAAAGAGGTCTGAGGACCTGTGGACCAAGTTATAGTGCTTAGACTGATGAGAAAAATAATACAGAAGTAGATTCATTAATGCAGGCTTCTGTATCACCAAAAAGCTCAGCCAAAGTTCACAAAAGAGCAACTTTCCAGCTGGCCCTTCAGATGGGTTTACTTGGCTCTCCAAGATAAATCAGACCCATGTTTTTATCTCATATAGAAAAAGCAGAAGCAAATACAAAAAACAAGTCAACCAAGAGTCTTAGTTTCAGCCGTGGCACAGGGGAATATTCTTTAGGGAATAGACTTTGCATAGAATCTCTGCATCTGTTGGATACTCCACCAAAATGATGCCATACAGAAAAAAAATTTAAAAAATAATAATTAAAAAAAAAAAATCAGTGTTTTGCCAATATGGTAAATTGCTCTTCTTGGTGAAAGATCTAATTTTGTTTCAAGGGCAATTAACAAAAAGCCCATAGAAACAGTAACAGCCATTTAAAAGAATGAAAAAGTTGATGAATTAAGGATATACACTGTTATAAAGCAAGACTACAGAGTAGCGTTCTGGAAAATTCAATTAGAATTAGCAACAGACTAATAAAGGTCCCTTCTATTCAGAAGATCGTGCAAACAGGAAGAATTCTGTATAAGGACAGAACTAGACTTAGCACAGTTACAGGAAAAAAAGAACAAATAAAACAATGACAACAAATTGATAACAAAAGCACATTAAAAATACATAAAAAATAAAGTAAAAAAGACTTGTTTTAACATCTGAGCAAAAGCAGAACAAGTATTTTATATACGGAAAATTGTCACTAATGTAGTTCCTGTAGAAACTTGAAAAGTCACAACAAACATCAGCGCCTAAAATTTTGACATTTCTAGATTTAATTAAAACAAACACAGCCGCCTACAGACAAGTAGACAAAACAGCATTATTAGAGAGCATTAGAAGAGCAAGGCAAATTTACTTTTGTCCAACTTTCACCCAATATTTACAAGAGAAGTAGATGCTATATATGAAGGAAAGCAGACGTACAAAGAAATTGGACCAACCTAACAAGAAATACATCCAGATTACATTAACCAGGATTTCAGAAAGTTTAAAAAGTTTAAAGTTCCATATTTCTCTGCTCTTCCACTTCTCTCTTCCTATTCTTTTTCTTTATAGTTGATTTTCAGGAGTTCATTTATTTCAATGGTCATCCTTAAATCTACAGAAATTATGAGTACTGATAAAAGCTTTAACATACAGATTTTCTACTTCAAAATGAGCCTGTATTAGTCAAGGCTAGGCTTAATTTCCAACTGTTTTTCTGGATTTTGTTTTGTTTTGGGAGGGAGGAAGGGGAAGAACAAAAGAAACAAAAAACTCAGCACCGAAAAAAACCCAAAACCCTGTGTGGCAGAATATTTGTATATGTGCCAGAATAATCTGGCTCTGAATCTACATAAAACCTGCTATGGTGCCCATAGGAGGGCATAGGTATTTAACAATCATTCTCCTTCCCAAGGTCATAATGATGCAGAAACCAAGTACTTTAATAAATGGCGAGAGGAATGCTTTATTCTAGATACAAATTTATCTAAATAAAAAGCATGTTTCAGGATCAAATCAAAACTATGCTCTTCCCTGAGACAATTAAAATAAAACAACAACCAAATAAATTCCTCCAGCGTGGAGCTTATGAAGCAGTAAAAGCAAGAACCGTGTTTACCTTTCAACATCGTGCAGTATAACTTGCTCATCGTTGCCTATAAAGAGAAATACAAATAGTTAACATCACATTTCAGTGGTTAAAAAACATCAGGGTGAGAAAAACGTATTGCTTTAAAAATGTGAATTTTAATTTATTTTTTCTATTTTGAAATAAAAACCAAAGCAGTGAAAAGACCAGTGCTGCTGCCAAGTAGTCAGCCCTGCGCTCTGTTTCATGAGAAGCTCCATGTGACATTTCCAGTCCCAATCAAGTGCACAGGCACATTCCATTTTCTACTGCTTAACAAATACTTCCATTGAAGTGGGCTACTGATCACCCTTCATTCAGCTTGAGCTTGAGTAGGACATCTGCAGTAAAGAGAAGAATAGACTACAAAGCAGCAGAACACCTTTAGCTCTCACATCTGAATGCACATTTCTCACTGCTTGGAGAATGCTTCTTAAGAAAATAATGGAGGGTGCAAAAAGGTGCCATAAACAAAATGCATTGGGCTCACATGTCAACTGCTGCCAGCTCTTGCTGCCAGCCTTCAGTTTGGCAACCTTTGAGAAGGCACAAATGTGACAGCGTGAATTGTAATTTCTTTTGTATTAACAAAAACCAAGCCAAGTATGCAGACAATCATGTCGTTTTTCTTTGACTGCATCCATTGAATACAATGGAAACTAATCACATGCATGCAGAATAAGATCACAGCTACAAAGTAATTCCACTGGCTTCTGTTGTGTTTTTCAAGGGACAGCAAAATACTTTCCCCCCCCCCCCAGTTTCTGCATTGAATATTACTTTACCTAATTTGGCATCACCTGTTTAAAAATATTTAAGGAAACACATTTTATTCAGAAGCATAAAAACAAAACCAAACAAACAACAACAAAAAACAGTCACGTTTTTATGCTCAGAATATCTTTGTAGTTGCAATACCAAGTTATGAAGCTTTTCCAGTGTACATTAAAGCCAGAAGTTCAGGAGCTAGGCCTTATCTATTACAGTTTAAGTGTTCATATGACACAGTTTCCATTCATCCCATAAACCTTTCAATTCATTCGTCCCAGCAGAAACTTTCTTGTATTTCTTCTATCTGACTAATGAAGCATCAGACTTTTCTATACCTACTTGCTCTCTGTACAAGCCCTGGTTAAATTGTACCAGCCATGGATTAATGCAGTAGCTCATCTTTTCTATGGTACAAAAACCAAGTCACTTATAGGTAAGTGTCCTTAAACCATTAACTGCAATGGAAACTGTCCATTATATGTTATAGGCAAAGTTAATACCCAGTAAAACTACACTAATGTCTACGTTTTTCATCAATAAAAAACATCGGCTAGTTACTCCCACTAAGAAGTTTCCTTGTAATTTTATATGTGACTTTGCCATACATAATCTCTGCTTTTGATAACAGTAGTTAAAGTGATTGAAAAGACAGAATATATTTGCCATTCCTTTCAATTGTACTTATCAGGATGAAATAGTGCAGACTACATATAGAGGAGCACAGTTAAGGTGTCCTAAGCTGTCATAATAGGCCTGTAGAGAAGAACTCATTTCCCTGTAATTTCAATTTTGCACATACTTAGGATTAAAATAAAATTAAAATAAAATTCCAAGTAGTTTAATAAGAGGAGATCTTCCACTACTCATGTTTCTCTGCTCCCAGTGTTCATAGATCAAGAAGAGACAGGAATTTCCTTGGTATCCTTTTCTCCTCAGATTACATGAAACTACTATCCACCCAGTCCCAGCCTTCCATTTTTGAAGCAGTTTAACATGGTGCCTACTACACAGCCTCTCCTTCAAAGGAAGGATGTTTGAAATTCCTTGGATGGAATTCAACTTATACTGAAGTAGAAAATATTTTTTCCTTCATTGACAAGAGGGTTTTTTTTTCCAGTAGTATTCAAATCCTGGAAGCTGGAATACAGCTCCAACTTCAGTAACTTATGGAAGAATCAACAGATTTTGGGATCTGTACTTCTTTCAGGCTTTTTAAAAATCAACATTTTTGAGTGAATAAATAGAGTTTGCCCCATTTTACTGACAGAGAGATAACAGATGGTACATGTAGGCCATGCAAAGAAACTCTTTACAGAGGATCCAAAAGTCAGAATCGCAGCCCTGGCAGATGAGCTCTGTGAATCTTGATGGAGCAGTTAAAAGAGTTCCCAACTCCTCCAATGGAAATAATTTCTGGCAGAGGTAGAGCATGTGTATGTGGTGAAGCAGAAAGAGACAAGAACAGCCAGTTCGTCTGTGCCTCAGCTGTCAGAGCTCATCTAATTTGGCATCTTAGGAACAATATACCATAATCAGTTATACAAATCTATAACTACAGGTGTTAACCACAATGGTAATGGCATCTGACAGCTTGGACCAGTGGAGAGAGGGTTGAGTTAGAAATGGGAAAGTATCGTCACAGTTGCTCCAGCAAGATCTATCACAGTTCATCTGTCAGTTAATCTCTTGAATATTCACATAAGATTGTTTACCTAAATTCAAACAAAGGTAAAACAGCCTCTAGCAATATATCATTGGAATAACTGCAGGCCTCAAACAAACATTTGAGGATGGCATTGACTGCTGTTTCTCACAATAAACAGCAGTCTCAAAAATCAGAAGACAGATGTCAGCATTCAACTTTACTGGGGTCCTCTCTACCTCAACTTTCAATATATCTGAATCATTTCATCCCTGAAATGTAACACTATCTTAAGCTTAGTTATGTCCTCTTCCCCTCACTCTTTCCTTTTCCCTCTAAGGGGCGCTATGGTTTTAACACATCATAAAAGGATGCAAAGTTCCCACCATTTACACATCCTTAAAACCAATTTAAGGCACTGATATGCAATTCAAAAATCTTGGTAACAAAGAGGCAGTGAAATGCTCTGGTCTGATAGTATCTGAAACTGTCTAACTGTACCTTTAACAGACACTGATAGAAGATAAAAATCTCTATTCCTTCAGATAATCATGTCAGAGAAGTGAAGTACAGCAGAAAAAGATGCTGACTGCACTTTGACAGTAAGTATTTAAACACCTCTCTTCCTGTCGTTTCAACTCTTCTTCTACCCAAACATTTAAAAAACAACAACAAAAAAACAAAACAAAGAACACACCCAAGCAATGAGGATTAAATAAACCTAAATTCTAGGGACCAATGCTCTAGAATAAGTATACATCCACTTTCTCAAAGATTTAATTCAACTTCCTGCTAAACGTGGACTTGCATTCAAAAACGATGAATAATATTGAGGTCACTTAGGCTCTAACACTCCAGCGAATCTCAAGGGCAGACACTTACCCAGTAGGGACTGTAGGGACTGAAATGAGATCTGAGAAAAAGTGACCCACCGACAGATGGCAACAGCCAGCTGAGGGTACGTTATTAAGAAAAAAACCTCTGCTGCTACTAGTCAAGTATCAAGCTGGAGTGTCATACAGGATGAAGGACCTGCTCTAAGCACAGTTAAGGAGTGAGAAAAATGATATTTCACAACCTGCAGCACAAATAGGTTTAAGACAAGACCCAAGATTCTCGTGAGTTTGTGACACAACATCCTTACAACAGGATTTGGGGGAAAAAAAAGAGAAACATGATAATGTTGAGAATACTGTGCTAGCTAAAGACTTCCCTGATCCCAAAGATCTTAGACCTGATGCTTAATGCCAGCTTCCAGAATTCTAGGGGATTATGGAAAAGACATTTCCTATGGGGCAAGTATCTCACTTTTGGCTTCTACTCTAAGACAACCACAACACAGACTCTGGTGAAATCAGGGTGCTCCTTCTTACCTCCAGAGAACACTTTTGTATTGCCACTGTTGAAAGCTAGGCAGAAGATATTGGAGTGATGCTCCCCTTTCAGCTGAACTGGTTTGACTCTTGAGTGGATGGCTTCTTCCATATGCCAAAGTAAGACCCGGCGGTCATCACCTCCTAAGGAGAGGTAGGAAACACATTAATGCTCAAGTCATGTGTGAATTGATGACAGACAAGTGATTTAATTCTACAGTTACTCATAGAAGAAACCCTAATTAGCATTAAAAAATTTGTCATGCTTTGTAATGGTTTGAATACATAAGCATTTATATAAAGACACTATGCAGTCAGGTATTCAATTAATATTAACGATAGCAGAAAAATCAGCAGGAAGTTTGGAATAAAAAGTTGCTATTCTACCAATATATACTGACAAGCCATAGCAACCTGCAGACTCAGGATTTTACTGGCATGTAAAATTCTGCAGCAAGCTGTAGATAAGTTACATGCCAAATTAACATATGCATGTTGGCAGAACGCTTCCACACCAACTTCTTATTGTCAGCATTGCTTAAGTGATTTGTGAAACAGGCTTTTTTTCCCCCCCCTCTCTAACCAACAACTGTATCTCCACTATCAGTTTTTAAGAAGTCCCCATCACATAAGTTAGTTATGGAACAGACATAAGGCCATAAAAAGATCTCATTAAAGCATTCAGGAATCTTAAGCATATCAAGTTATGTCATACTTCCAGATCTGTAATGGTTAAGATCGACACTTCTGAGGTGAACTCATGACAAAGAGGACAGCCAAAGAAGTCCAAATCTCTCTTGCTTCACATCTTCCTGTTTTTTCTAATAGTTTGCCTAGTTGCAGTTAAATAATAGAATCCTTAGAGTTGGAAGGAACTTTTAAAGTTCATCCAGTCCAACTCCCCTGCAATGAATATGGATACCCACAGCTAGATCAGGGTGCTCAGAGCCTGGTCCAGCCTGGCACTGAATGTCTCTAGGGACAGGGCACCCAGCACCTTGTTGGGCAACCTGTGCCAGTGCCTCACCACCCTGACTGTGAAAAACAAGTTCGCAGTTCAGAACTTCACACAGAAATACGTTACAGTGCCTCCTTCTCTATCTGGTAAATAGAAACAAAAGAGGTATTAGATAATGTTTGTGCTTTAATTGCATCAAGGAACAGCTTATTAGGGAGTAAAAACTTGAAGATTTTATTTATTTGATAGTGCTAGACATCAATTTTGGATGCCTCATAAAATTCAAATAAAGATACTTAAGCTTCGAATCAAAATATTCTTATCTTCCTTCTAATAACAAACGAAAGAAAGGCATCGCAAGTTAAAAGCACCACTAGAAACTTGCTTATTTCTCTTGAAACATTTTACTGCTTTGTTCACAATTAAAAGCATAGCTGCAGTGCCTTCTGAGTTCTCAACCTGAAGGAAAAAACTGAGACAAAAGGAAACCAAAATTGTTCTGTTTTAGAACAAAGAAGTAAATGCATAAACAGAACTCATCGCTACTGTTAGTCAGATTTCTTTAAAAGTTTCACACCCTTTGATTCTATTAGGATCTTTTCCCACAGAACTGAGTTATATCAAGTATCCCTTAAGTTAACAGTCTCTCAACCTTTAAGTCTCCCAAGAGATTTTATGACAATCACTTTGATAGACAGTACAGCTGCATGTTACATTTATCCATGCTCCATGAAATTAATATTGTGTGTTCTTCCTCCCTGAGTTGGTACTTTAGAATGCAAACAAGTTATACATCATAAAAAGATTTGTAATGAATTTTATAACTAATGAGAACAAGAGTCAAATGTGATGGCTCCAGAAAAACTCATAATTTATGCTAATCTAAATTGATATGAATTTAGATTCTTTTCTGCCTAGAAATGGGAAAGAAAGTGTGTACTTATAACTCCAGTGATTGCAGATGAGCTAATAAGAAGACAGAACAGATGACTGGAGAAATACATGGCCACTTCAGTCACACTAAAATAAAGGAGTGATTGTCATATTGACAGTGGTCACTTTCTGAAGCTGCCAGCATCCAAGTCTTAATGTTAACACCATCTGACAAATAACATAAGCAACATATAAGGCTACTGCTTCTATCAGACTGCATCTATTGTCTTTCAAGACTTTTGCAAAAGACGTTTAACAGCAAAACATAATAACAGTTTTATTGTCACCATAGCAAGGCAATTTGCTAAACCACTGCTTTAAGTCTACACATCCTCCTACCCGGTAGCACAGCAACTTAGGAACCCCCACTTCAGCAGCAAATTCTTATTCCCTTTTGCTACTTACCTAGTCCAGATATAAACAAAAACAATGAAGGTCACCAGTAAGAACAACCATTGCTATAGTTTGCAACAAACACACAGAACAAAAGGAGGGAGAAATCGCAGCCTGTGCAGAAAACTCTTTGGCCTTGATCAATGCTATCATAACTTTAAAAAACTAAAAGTTCCTATTCTTCAGTGCTTGTTGCCTACAGCTCCAGATAAGAAGCAGCTCTCCCTAATGAATCTCTGCTCCCAAACACCTAGAGTTCCACCAGGCAGAGGGCCTCACTACTACAGAGGTCTGAGAATTATGCTGGCCCTTCTAGTGGTACATGTTCCACAGCTTAGGAGCTTGAAAGCCCTTCACACTCATGCAACACTGCCCCTTCTCCACTCACACATCATCTTGCACACACTTGTTTCATGACTCAGTTTTAGTCCCTCATACTCAGTACAACAGAAAAGCTTAATAAAATGCTAATGTTAACAGTGTTGGAAGCTCATTGCCTTCTGCCTCCAGTTCAGCTATTCCAGAAGTACTTCTGATTGCAGGCCAGTTCCACCAGAAACAACAATCTGTTAGAAAATGAGAAGGGGAAGGAAGGAGGCACACAAGGACAGGTATGCGAGGAGACAGTGAAGAAAATGTTAAGACATGGAAGGAGATGGCTCTGTAGAAAGGAACTATCATTCATTTGACACAAAGTGCACACACATTATGGAACATAAGTTACAAGCCTGAGAATTACAGGAAACTTCATGCTTATAGCATTTGCTCTGTACAGCTGATCAGTGAATGGAGATTAATTAAGATAATTTCAATTCAGGGTGGACTTGTGCACACATACCAGTTGGGCAACATGTAAAGCACAAGCCACTCAGTGCTTTCCGAAAGCACTGGAACCACTGTGCACAATTGTGACAACTCTGCAACACACTCCAAATGAGATTAGCCGTGAGTAACTACATGACAGTGAGCATATATAAGTAGCAACAGGTTTACTACACAGCCCAAAAAAACGAGATATATGGTATGCCTGGAAAGCACCTTAGCACCAGGCTCTTCTTGGGATTTTCCAGAAATAAAGTCCCATATATCATAGTCTCATAGTCTCATGCAGGTTGGAAGGGACCTTAGAGATCATCGAGTCCAACCCCTGGGATTCAAGCCTCCTGTGTAGCAGAGCGGCACTTCTACCACTTGCGCCACAGGGGGGATTTGAACCCAGGGCCTCCGGTGTTGCAATGCGGCATTCCAACCACTTGCACCACCAGGGCACACATTATCCATGACTTCTTAATTTTTTCCACATTATTCTCAATGTAAAGAAGAGTATTTCAATTATTACTTTAAAAATAAATAAATAACAAGAATACATGAATACACAAATACACATTTCTTCTCCTACCCCAAATCACTGGAATACTTTGTTTCGTGCTTTCTGCCTTGATGAGACACAGGTGGGACAGAAGAGGCACAACATGGCTAAAAATAAAGCTTTCGTTTCAAATCTTGGGACAGATATCCTGAAATAGACTTCTAAGTAAGTAAACATTGTGTTCAACCTAGACAAATTATCTGACTCCTGTCAACCCAAAGAGGACCTCGGGGAATAATTAAGAGCCCCTTCACTGTGTGCCCACTTCAGAATGGTTTGTGCTTACTGCATACACCCAGAGTTTGGGAGAATAAAAGTAAGAACGGCACTCAAAAAAACACACCACTGGTGGCTATTACTTGTTTCTAAGTAGCATAGATGCAACATAGGTAGGATATGTCTACTTAAATAACCAAACTGATACTGAGTTATCATGGCATATATTTAAGAACAAACATTAGACTAACTTCACAGTTCCAAAAATCAAAGCATTCCAATTTTGCCCCACTTTTGGGCTAGTTCTTCCCTAAAACATTCCCTGAACTGGTTACCTTCAGAGCAGACAATCTGTAAATACACATACAATTAACTGGAAAAGTTACCACAGTTTCAGACCAGAGTTTGGAAGAGAGACCACAGTGGTCCACCTGAATTGATTTAGTACAATTCTCCCCAAAAAGGTTGAAGGAAGCCAGCACATACCCTTGCTGAAAGCCAATCTAGCCTTAACAGGACCTGCGTAGTGCATGAAACACACTTGAACTGTCACATGCAGAGACAAGTATTTAAAAAAGTCATACCACTAGGGTTTTATAACCTTATCAGTTGCAGACAAAGCTTAAGACCATTACAGCTCTTTCTCTTGTATGCCTCTTCAGGCCCTGTCACTGAAGAACCTACATGGCAAGTGGGCAACAGATCTGAATAGGAACATAATCTTATGTTTCTTGCTTGTATCTGCTCAAGAAGCTGCAAGAGTTACAGAAAGCATAGAAAGCCTTTCAAGAAGTTGATCACAGGCAAAATAGCAGATTGTCTGAATTACTCCCAGTAGTTGCGTGCATAGTTTACTCTTAAAAAAAACAAAATACCAAAAAAAAAACAAACACAACCAACTCCACTGAGGTAGACCTCACCTCCCTCCTTAGGCAGCCTATTTCAGTGCTTTGTTATCCTTGCCATAAGGCAGATTATCCTAATAGCTAGCCCAAGGGTGCAGTTTGACATGACACGTAATCCCACTCCCCCTTGCCATGTGTGCCATACTGTTTTCCCTCCCTCAAAAACAGCAGTGACGCAGCCAGCAAGTGAATACCACCTTCAGGTTGATCTGATGGAAAGCCAACCCTCAGACAAAACAATCTCTCTCTATTCCTCCCCCTATCCAGAT
This sequence comes from Coturnix japonica, assembly GCF_054131305.1. Lineage (NCBI taxonomy): Eukaryota > Metazoa > Chordata > Aves > Galliformes > Phasianidae > Coturnix > Coturnix japonica. Next base: position 27,660,044 of record NC_140667.1, on the reverse strand, counting down.
ACTTCAGTCACACTCGTTTATGACTTTAAGCCATACAAGTGCCACATTGCAAACAAGGGAGAGGAGAAGAAAAGTGAATGAACTACAGGATGAAGGGAAGAGGGAATAAAAGGCCACCCCTGCTGGATGTAGACATGAGTTACAGCACATTAAGATCAAACCACACCCTAAATTCTTCCTTGCCATAACTCATGGCAGAGTTTTTGTCCTATTCCCAGTGGAGAGAGAGAAGCCTACAACTTTATTCCACAACAATTAAAGCACTTTTATATGTGTTAAGTCTTGCCTCTCCAGCCAGCTTTTCTTCCTGCAGACTGAACAAAATCCCTGCTTCCAAGCTTCCATTTTTTTACACTTCTGATCACTATTCATAACCTCCTTGCTCTCCTATGAATATTCTCAAATTAGACCACATCTTTCCCAAAATTCAGTGCCCAAAATGGAGCACTCAGACCCCACCAGGGCCAAACAGTGCAGAACCATCACTTCACTTGCTTGATTGTATCTAGCATTAGTTATTAGTCTGCTGTGCTAGGCTCGTGTTCTTTTGGATTTACCTGGCAACCAAACGACAGATGAACTACCAGCACTTGCTTACAACCCTACAAAGTTACGATCATGGAGAAGCTATTAACTTCATTATCTGGCCAGAGGGAAAAAAAAAAAATAAAACGTGGAGAGAGGGAGAAAAAGAACATATGCATGGATTAAATGAGCCTCAGATTACAGCATTTCCAAGGGGTTATCTTGAAAGCACACTTTGGGTGAGGGGGGAGGGGAAGGAGGTTCTGATAAAGATACTTATGTTTCTAGGAGATAGCACACATGAAAAATGACAGATAAACAAATAGAAAGCCTCATCCACCAAACTTGAGGATGAGGGAAAGCAAGCTTATTAAATTGACTAAATAAAGATTATTTTTTAAAGTTAAATTGCAGAAGGAGATGCTTGGCATATCTGAGGGAAGAAGTCAGCTGCTTATCGTTGCATAGTGAATTTAATTTCCATGCACTGACAGTCATGTGTTTCTCAAACTGTTAGCAAAAAAAGCCAAACCACCACATAGTATATAAAAAGTTGCAATGAGACAATGTGTCCAGTTAAATCTTTCAACTCCATCCAACAGCTGGTTTTAACAATTCCAGCTCCAGCTACACATTTCTTTAGGTAGAGCTTTCTTCTTCTCTTGTGCCATTCTACAGGTAGGTCTTCTCTACTTGTTACATTGTCTCTTTAGTATCCACTTCCTCTTTTCATTTCTGTTCAGTTCATTTCCTTCTGCCTGTCCCTTCTTACAGCACTCCTGCTCTAGAACATTAGTGTTTCTCTCCCTCTCTAATGCGAGACTGGTAAGTTCCATGCAAGCAGAGCAAAAGCCTACAGGCCAGAAGATCCCATCGTATTTGCTGACCTAAACTTTTTTTTTTATAATGTTCAAAACAGCCAAATGCATCCAGAACACAGGAATTTCTTAACCAGAACATCAAATACAGTGCTATTCAAAACCACAGTCAGGAACAAAATTAGTTACTATTAAATGTGAAATCACTAATACAAGATTTAATGAGGTGAGGATACCATGAACTTCTAAATGTGATTCCAAAAGGCTTGCTGAAGCTTGTCCGCGCTGAAGTTCACTTCAAAATCCTAACAGGAAAACTATCTGTAATGTAAACCCTGTTTAAGCAGCTTGAAATGTTTACTGAAACAGTAATCATTAGCCTTGCAGCCTTGCTTCTGGGAGATATGTCCAAAAAGAAAAGAAAAGTGGGACACATACTCAAGAAAAGCATTCCAGACAATACAGATGAGAACAGCACTAACTTGGATGCAGGCTAGTATTTAAATGCAATCAGTAGAGCCAGTATTAACACACTGTGCTTTATTAAAACAGCTCCAATGAGGTTTAAGCTGTTAACAAGTCAATTAGCTGAGACAGATTCCTCAATGTTGAGGGTATACATATTACTTAAAACTGATCAGTGGAAAAGACTGCTTGCACTCTTCCTTTTCACACACTTCAATATCCCTGTTAACTCTCTTAGCTGCTACAAACGCAGATGGAAGTATCTAATATCTCATCCTTACCTCAGCACTCTGACTATTTTGGGGGAGGACAGACCCACATGCCATCTATTCTAAGGCTTTATCTACATTTGGAAGTCTTTTGAAGCAACACATCCACAAAATCATCAGATTACAGGCAGTTTATACCCCTTCTTTATCTTCCTTCTGAGCACCCCTTCTCATTGTTTTTTGCCATTTCTCAGCATTTCACAATTAAGTGTGACCCAAAAAAGTAGTGTTTTGAGTGCAATATAAACAAAGCCTGTACTTATAACAGCACAACATTTAAGAGCATTCATAAATCTTTTGCCTTTTAACTTTTTTTTTCCTTTAATGGTGAACAAAGCACCTGCCTGTTTTTGCTATGTCACATAAAACATTCTAGATCTTGCGGTCACAAATAAGGCAAAACTTTGTCAGAAGCAGTTACTGTAGTTAGAACCTTTCATTTTCTCAGCACACCAGCACAAGGTCAGGTTTAAGGCAGTCTGCTCTTAATTACCCCAAATACGTGCACTGCCAACACAAGTAACTTAAGCATCCTCTCCTCCTCTCCCCTTTTATTTTTTTACTACTTAATCATCTTACAAATTTAGAAGGGTACCATCTCCTATATGCTGAGGGAAATATCTACAAATACAAATAGTAAAAGAAGTTGAGAAATAGGCATGGTTTGAAAGTCTTCCTTTTATCACTGCTTCTTTACTTATCCACCTGATGGGAAAACCACCTCCATTTTCTTGCTGCAATTACTCTGACTCAGGCAGTTGGACAAAACTAATTCTTGAAGCCCCTTCCAGCCCTCAACTGTTTGCTTCTACCTAAAGGATGGATGTCAACATAGCGAAGCACATCACTGATACACGACAAGACTTGAAGTGCCTCCTGAGGCTTTCTTCAGCAAGAACTGAAAACTCTGATGGCCTTTCTATCACTTATCATGTAAAATAGAAAGGAACAAGATGTGTGCTCTCCATAGTGCTTTAGAACAAAAATGCATAGCTCTCCTGCTGCTGGAAAAGGACTGGTACAAACCAGTATTCCAGATCTAGCACATCTGAGAGTTTTAGATGAATCAGTACTCCCCCAGTGCAAAAGTGTACATACATACACTCACATGACAAATGGATGCACTCTTTAAAAGTTGTGAATGCACAGGGATACAAGACTCCCTGAGTAATGCTTATTCCTGAAGTCACTGGACTTGCACTTCAAAGTTTTTTCAGTTAAAAAAAGTTAAATTGAGGAAGGTCTTAGTACATCAGATTGACTCCACAGGGGTACGCTTTGCTGTTTTTATTTCATCCGTGCTGATAACAGCCACGCTAACTTTCCACTAATCCCGATGTTCCTCCCGGAGCCATCCCTGCCACCTTTGTGTGCCAGATGCCGCCCTGCCCAGCAGACACAGATGAGGCAGCGCACAGCCCACAGCCGTGCCCTGACCCACTCGCCCAGCCCTGCCGCTGCTCACAGCCCACCCACGGGACTCTGAGCAACACCGAGACGCCTGGGCTGCTCCCCGAGGCCGTCACCCAGAAGAGACCGCTCCCAACAAAGCTGCCGAGGCCTCGTGCCCAGGAGCCGGGAGACTCCCCGAGCCCGTCCTCCCGCACGGCAGCGAGCAGCGGGTTTAGGCCGCGGGAGGGCGGGCAGGCCCCGGGCACGGGGGGGAGGGAAGGGGGTCTTCCTCCGCCCCCTTCCCCCGAGGGCGACGGGCTCCACCGCGGCCTGCAACGGACACCACGCCGGCAGCGGCCTCAGCCGGGTCGGCAGCCCCGAGGGGCTCCGTGTCGGTCGATGCCGAGTTCCCCAGGGGAGCACCGTCGCCCCTCGAGGCCGGAATAGGCCCTCGATTCCCCGGCCTGTCGCTGCGAGCCGCCCGAGGAGAGCGCGGCCTGCAGCGCCCGGCCAGGCCCCGGCCTGAAGTTGCCCGCTTTCCGCCGTCACCCCCGCGGGCCCGAAGGCGGAGAAGGAGGAAGGAGCACCTGCGCCGTGCGCTGCCAGGGTTGGGGGAGGCGGGCGGGCGGCTGCCGAGCCCCGCAGCCCCTCCCCGGCGGGGAACGGGGTGCGAAGCCCCAGAGCCTTCCCTCCTCCATGCCGCAGCTGATGCCGAGCCCCTCGCCGCCCTCACCTGACAGCATCCCGCCTCCCCCAGCCCCGCGGGCGGCAGCGGAGCCCTAACCCCCTCCCCAAAAAGAAAGCATCACCACGAAATAATCCCCTTGGCCCCAGCACCCCGAACGGGAGGAAAGGGGCAGGAAGAACAAAACAGATGCTCCTCTCCTTCCCCAAAAGATGGGGAGGGTTCGGGGTTCAGGGTGTCAGTCCCCAAACCCCGCTGCACCCCCTGGCCACCATTGCTGGCTCCGCTCCTGGCAGGCACTAACCAACGTCGTTCAGTTCCCCTCACACTTTCGTGCCCTCTCCCCAAATATATATATACACATACATATATATATATATATATATATATATATATATATATATATATAAATGTATAAATGGGGGTAAACCCAAAGGATCCAGCAAATAAAAGGGCACCCCTCAGCCTACCCCCCACCAGCGTCCTGGAAACACTCGCATAAAAACTTTGTCCAGGGCTGCCCTCCTACCCCCCTCCCCAGCGATAACAGCAGAATTTAAAACCTGTCAACCATTTTAGGTCCCCACATGGGGAGCACCGTTGCGGGCCGACTCCGGGCACGGCTGCGGGCACCGCGGCTCCCCCCGGGCCGAGGGGAGAGGCCGGGGAGGAGGATGCTTAAGCGAGGGAGGGGGCGGTGGGAAGGGGGGCGAGGGCCGGGGAGCGCCCGCTTTACCTGAGACCAGCCACTGGCCTCCATTGTTGGAGAATTCAATGGCATTGACACAGCCGAAGTGGCCCAGGAGGTCCTTCTTGTAGAGGTTCCTGCAGCCCCGCAGGCGTCGCCGCTGGAAGTCGTGGGTGAGCAGGGGGTCCCCCTCCAAGCCCCGCTGGGACAGGAACCCCACCACGGAGCGCATGCTGCCCCCCCGGCCGCGCCTCTTCATGCTGCCGCCGCGCCGCTCCCCGCCGCTCCTTCCCCGCCGCCCCTTCCCCCGCCGCCGCCTCCCCTCCCCTGCTTCCCCCCTTGTTATGGTTATGATGATTTTTCTTTAGCCAGCCATGGCAGAGAGGTGTTAGACACTCCGCCGCTTCCTGATCCCGCTGGCTCCTCCCCACTCCCCTCAGCAGCTGATCCTCAGCTGCAGCCCGCGCCTCCCCGCCGCCGGCCCGGCTCTAACGTCGCGCCGCCGTTTTTAACTCCGTAGCGGCGCGGGGGGCGCCGAGAAACTCGCAGCTCCCCGGCCCCGCGGCCGCTCTGCGGCGACAACGGGCAGGTGCCTCCGCAGGCGGACGCGGTGCCGGGTCGCTCATCGCGGCGCTCCCCTCCCCTCCCCTCTCCTCGTTTTAAGTCTCACTCCCCACCGCGTTCCTTCTAGAAGCCGGCCCGGCCGGAGGAGGCGAGGAGCTGCCGGCCTCGGGGAAACCGAGGCACGGCCGAGTAGGAGATGGAAGGGTGTGAGGGGAGCGTGCCTCTGTGCGTGCTCCTGGAGCTGGGATTTATCCTCTCCCCTAACGTTGAACAGCTTCTGTGGGATTTCCTGCAGTGTGTCCGCAGGAACTTGTTGATTTTAAGTTTCTGTGTGGCAATGTGAGGTGTGCTGCTTGCCCTGCCCGCCCTCACCACCGATCAAATGGTGGTGCCCCTTGCGCTCTCAGGACTCCGCTCCAGGGGAAACGTGGGTGAATCTCATTCTAATTAGCAGCAGCAGCAGAACACTAAAAGACAGCCAGTTAAACAGATGGAACTGAGCTGTGCTGCACTTCATGGGTTCATGGCACCCTCACCTGTGTTTTTGTGAGGAAAAAACATGTTCATTCTCCTCCTTCACAGCACGGTGTACTCTATGTTTAACATCTGATGCTGTGTGAGGGCAACGGGAGCATCACCTGGCAAGTGGCTGCAGTCCCACGCACATGAGGTATGCAGTCTCACAGCTGCAGCATGAAGCTGTCAGGTCTGGATGTTCCCACAGGTGTCTGAGAAGTAGCACCCAGAGAAACTGTGGTTTGGGGAGATGAGGAATTGGCCTGGCAGTCATGGCCTGCCCTGCACGGCACTGTGCCCACTGAGATCGGGGGGTCCCCAAACTTGAAAACAAACAAACCAAGCCCCTTCCTGACACAAACTGGTATGGCAGCAGCACTTGGAGCCACGTTCAGGGGCAGCTTCTCAGCAGGAGCTTAAGCGATTTCACTAGAGAAAGTCGAGTGCTTAGGATTCTCCGTTGTTAGGACTACAGATAAAAGCCACACCTGTAAGCCATGCTGTGTGGTTGGCATCACTATTGCCTTGCTTTTAACATAGTAACAAACTTCTGGCTTCTAATGGAATTTTCAAAATCGCTGAACACCCCTTATATTTCAACTTATCCACATGTGATATCCGTGGGTCTAAAGATCAGAACTTGAAGGTTAATGAAAGATACAGTAATTGTATAAGGGGAATATCTTAACACTGTCTGTTAAATGATTTCTGTTGGGGTGATGGTTAGCAGTGTAAATATGGAAGTAGAAACCAAGAATGCTTAATCTTTCCTGCAACTGAGCTGCTCGGTTCCAGCTGTGGAGAGGCAGCTATTGCAGGGTAAGGTGTGTAGCAAGCCTTGGTGCAAGGAGGCGAGGGCCCTGTCTGTCATGATTTGTGTTTATTACTCTAGCTGCAGGCTCAGGTGAATTGTACTGGTATAAATCCTACTTTGCTGCTCTTTTGCTTGCATGCTATGAAATTCGACAGCGTTACAATTACACCAGAAACTGTTGTTTATTTCTAAATTCCCAGCACAGTTTAGTGATAATGATAATGTAATGTAAGTGATAATCCTATAGACTCTGAACTGACTGCAGCAGTTTCTATTCCATTCTCTCCTCTGTGCTTCCCATGCAGCTTGCATCACTGTATGATCCAAGAGCCTTCCAGAAATACATTACGTAATGTGGCTGTCACTTCTGTCACATGTGGTTTATTTTCTCTCCTTTCCTGAAGTATTGGCTATTTGTTTCTATACTGAAATAAGCAGATGTAAGAACTTTTCATTTGATATGGCATAGTCAGATCTCCTGAGGTTTTCCTTCATGTACTGAACGTAGTCTCTAGGAAGGCTGTGTACTCGCATGGTCAGATGTATATAAATTAAATTACTTCCTAAAAATCCAGGATTTTCAGGAAAGATTTCACTGAGGCTTTTCAATCACATCTTTAAGCAATCAGAAAGAAGTTATCATGTTGCCAGAATCTGCAAGAAAACCAATAGCAGGCTGCCTGCCTTTTTTGCTACATGCAATATTGTTTCAAGACCCACACAGATTAAAGCAGTGCTTTGAAGTGTTTCTTTTGCAGTGCGTTCTGATTCCCTTCTTTCAATTAATTTTGAAAATATTTAACATTTAAAATACTGTGGCAGTATTTTTCTCTGAAAATACCGTGTTGCTGTGTTAGTGCCTGAATGCTGTAATCTCATAAGAACACATGCACAATGGATCTGAATCATGCTGGAGTGCCATCAATGAAGTGCCTTTTTCTAGCTCCGTGAGAAAACTTCTGCAGCTTGGGATGTTACAGAGGTGTGGATGGTACTTAGTAAAACCAACTCAACTTCCACAAATTACTGTTTTGTGGGACATGTTTTCTTGTAGGGAAAAGTACCGGGACCATTTGAATACCATGGGTCAAACTAGCCCAGGTTAGGCCAGTCTGCAGATTTGGCAGGAGAGTTCAGAGTTTGTTTGTACTCACTGCATAAACAGCTGAATTTTGTAGGATGTGTGTAGTCTCCTCCGTGCAGCATGAAATAAAGCATTAAAATGTTTTGGTTGTAACTTTAACGAGGGGACAATACAAAGGAGGAGCCAACTGAAAAGGAAATGGGAGATAATGAACAGGGAGTGACTTTCTGTAGAGGCTCTTGGAAATGTAGATGAGTAAATAATGCTTGATGCAATACAGAACAAGGAACTACAAGAATGCTTCCAACAGAGAAGTGATGTGGTCAGAGTAATTATCTACATAAATAATCTTAGGCTGTGGTTTTAAGGTTGCTAATTCTAGGCCTGTGTACAGCCAGATCTCCCAGCACTGCTAAAATACTCCAGACCAGGTATGGCCATGCTGTCACATTGTTCTCACATCAGTTTGTGCCCATTCTACAGTTTTTCCTTTGCCTCTGCAGGGGCTGACAATACCTGATGTTGTTTGAATGTCTTCTGGTACAAAATTATCCCATCAACATTTCTACTGATGAAATTTAAATTGGCAGAATGAGTTAAAATTGCATTAGTGGTTTCCATTTGATGGTTGTGGTGTATTTGATCATTAACGGGAGGACTATAGTCAGCTTTACTGTATTGTCAAATCATGGCATTTACAGCTGTTAAAGGCTGTTGTGTTATGAGCTGTGCTGGTTAATGCTGGAGGGAAAGGTGTTTGGAGCAATTCAGTTATGGAAGAAAAAGACCTAAACAAAAGACTTAGTTGTGTGGATGGATCAAAGGACCTTGTTTTACAGGTGCCTTGTAGCACAAGTCTAAATGTAGGCATAGCCTGGATGCTAGGATCTACAGAGGTCTCAGCCAGAGCTAAAAGTTGGCACAGAAGCTTGAAATGGATGTTAGACTGGTGGTGTTATCCACAGATATACACAAAGAAGAGGACATCCAAGGAAGAGAAAGAACCAGGTTCTAGCTTTGCTGAGCTATAGCTTCCTGCTAGTCATCCACAAAGAGAGAATGGCTATGATTTAAGTTTGGATAGATAGCTTTGGGGAAAGGAGAAGAGCTGTAAATCATCTGCAAAGAGTTGGTACTTGTATTTCAGATGAGATAACTCTGAAAAAAAACGTGGGAGGATAAAAGCAGAAGACCAAGGATAAAGCTCTGTGACGCAGCATGAGGAGAATCTGTCTAAGAACACTTGGAAGGAAGGCTAAATAGGTAGAACAAGATTTAAAGTGAAGCATGCTTCATTGTGTCAGGTCAAAGACGGTGAGTTCCAAATACATTTTCTGTGTTCTACTGAGCTTCTGAATGGCTTTGGTTAATCCACAGTGGAAACGGAGAAGTTACAGGTAGCTCAATGTCTGTGCAGTCAGTCTACAAATGTGGCAGAGAGGGAGACGGGGCAGGGTAAAGGCTTTCACTTATTGAGAACAGCCTTGGGTTTATTTATTTATTTATTTATTTATTTATTTTGGGTGGTGAGAGGTATTAAGCTTAAGATGTAGCTTTAACATGTAGCCAAACCTACTTAATGACTTGTATCTTCTGTAAGGATTTACTTTTCTTGGCTGTGTCTTCTGTCACTTCCTTTGTACTGGTGCTGCTACTCATTGGACCTGTTTGTCTACCACTTTGCAGAGTTCGTTTGGCTCCTGTTGAGTGTCCTGTTGAGTGCCAAAATCAGCACAAGCCAGTCAGGAGCGTGTAGCAGGGAGCAGAGATTGAGGAGATCTAGGGGATGTCACTTTCTCAGCAACCATGAGCTGGGGCCAACTTACTTTATCTTCTGGAACTCAGCCACTGAGGTAAGTTGATCAGCTCTTCAAGAAACAGAATTGTGAAATTCCTCTCAATTCCTACATATGCAGTGAAAGAGTTGGCAATTAATGAAGAAATATGTTGATGATGATTCATGTTAATATAACTCATCCTCATGGGATCAGTCTGGCAGCTCACACCTCTGAGAGCAGATCAGATTCTTTACAAAACATGCAAACTCTGGCAGATTCCTGCACTGACTGGGTTGCAGCTGATTCATCTATTGGCTTAGGATGTAGTTTCACTGAGATCTGGTTCTATGGTGAGCAGTCCAAGGAGTTAAACCACAAGAAAACTCTATTTTTTCGCTATTAGCTTTCTGTCCACTAAATTCCTTGAACCAAACTGGCATCCATGTTTGTAGAAGCGAGGCAGCAAAAGGAAGGTTACAGGCAGAAGAGGGAAGCAGAATTGTTTTTTCAGCCAGGGGCTAAATTCCATCCACCTCGTTCCATTGTGCAACTGAGCCTTTAGGATGTGGTTTGATGGTTGATTTTAAACTGATCTCACTCTGACTTCTGACAAAAGAAGTGGTCCTACTACTTCCCTGATATCAGCCTTATTAAAACAGACCCCGCTCAGAATTACTTATTTGAATATGTAGTCATGGGGTTACAAGCATCCACACAATGAAGATAAATGACATTAGGAGTTGAAATGTGAGTTTGCCTTTCTTATGTAGCTTGGGATGGGGCCCCAAATGGAGTGTTATTAATGAGCTAGTGGGGACTACACGCAGCTCTCTGCTCATTGTCTGCTAACAGCAATTTGAGTCTTGACTGGAGCCTCTTTCCTTTGATATTCCACTATCATTGATTTTCCTTTGAACACTGAGTCATTTACTGTACTCTTCTCTCTGTTAAAGGATGAGCTAATGGGATTATAAAAATACATATATATATATATTATTTTTTTCCTGTGAGCAGCAGAACAAGCGAAGCCTGGTTTCCTATGGACTTGTCCTGATGTGGCACTGCTGTGTGGATTCTCTGATGTATATTAAGCAGCGTCTGAGCATTCTTGCCATTTTATCAGTGGCAATTGTATTATCCTCTAATTGACTCCGCTTTGCATTTCACAGCAGTCATCATTAAAAGTTCTATCTCTTTGTACAAATCTAGATGGAATTGGGCAATGGCTGAGACATGCTTTTTTGGCAAGGAAAGGGAGGAAGAAAGGGGATCCATAGGCAGAAGCACCAGCAGTCTTCCTTAGGAAATCAGGCTAAAAATGAATCTTCTAACTGCTGTCTCTGTAAAGATCTCAGATAAGGTACCAGAGAGAAAGAGAGGGAAAAGTAAATCCAGCTGTTTACCACGTAAAAGCTTCAGTTACCAGCTGCAGCTGATTTCCCATAAGTAAGGTTATACCATTAGTTGGTATCTTGGTTACCTTCTTTTCTTCTGCAATGTCCCCATCAGGCTTTGGGGACTTTTTTTTTTTCTTTTATTCTTTTTCCCTTCCAGATCACACTGATGCATCAGTTACTTTCATTTATTTTTACTTTAACATTTATACTTGAATTCATCAAGTATGTAGGTAGTAAGACAAGCTGTTAAAGAGACTTGTGGCTTACAGGGCTCTGCTGATGTCAGTGATACCATGAAGAATACAGGTTTCAGATGCAGCCAAGGACACAGTCCCATTATTGTTCAAAAGCTATGCTTGGGTATTACATCGTATCTCTGCAAGACTTTCACTGTGTGATAAATGCTAGGGCATTTTATTTCCCCCTCCTTTATGATTTTACACAGAATTCCTATTAGCTTAGAAACTAAAACAAACACTTTGTAAAAGGAAAGACTGGTCTATTTCAGATTTCTAGGTGGATGTCAGTTTATCTGTAACAGCACATTTGTAATAAACGTTGCAGATTTGTTCAGATTTTTAAGTTCTTGAGTCTCTGATCGACTTATTACAGATACCCTGTCACCGCCTAACAGAGCAGCTGGGTTCTGCAGTGCAGTCACGGAGGGGTTCTGGGCCTTCTTCCCATCCCTTGCTCTTGATTACACGGTCTCTGAAGTAAGAGTGTGGTAAATCCAGATGTTTGCTTTTTTCCTCTGGACTATACAGCCCCAGCTGAGTTCCCTGAACCTGTGCTGCTGTCATTAAGGAATGCTGGTGCTGGAGCAAGGGAGCAGGAAGTGGTCAGTCAGGTTGAACAGGAATCATGGTAACATCCAAGTGGTGCTCCGGGTCTGTGCTAGGTGGTGATGGCCCTGTAAAACAAAGCAGTGTGTGCTCTGGGGAAAGCAGGAGAATGAAGAGAGGGGGGAGAGAGAGAAGACAGGAGAATGTTCCCATCTAACTGCTACAGAGACAGAGCCTCTGTGAGCAGTACTTCTATATTTCATCTATAGCAGATGCAAATAGCTGGGAGTCCGTCAGCACAGACACTCGGAAACGAGGGGAGCTGTGAAGGAACGAGCCGCTCCGGCGGCCGTGAGCTCCCACGAGATTGGGGCTTCTCCGGAGCTCTGACAGCAGCGCATCCTCTCCTAACCCTCAATCCCTCCCCGTGATTTCCCCTTTTGTTTCCCCAGCTCTCCGCCTGTCTCTCACTGGCCGCTAAGCAGGCGGCTCTCCCGTCTCCATTTCCCGTCCTGCTTTGTTACTCCCTTCTCCTTCTCCCCGCCGGGTGCCGCCACCCCCACGTGCTACGCCCGCAGTCCCGGAGCTGCGGCTGCATCCCGTGTCCGGAGGCCGCCCCCGCCCCCTCTGCCGACTGCCGTACAACATGGCGGCGCCCGCGGGCCGCCCGCAGCTCCGGGGAAGAGGAAGCGTCCGCCTCTTTAAGCGTCCCGGTGCGCGCCGCGGCCGCCCCGCCAGGGGTTCCTGCAGCCGGCGGCCGTTCCAAGGAGACGCAGGTAGTGGTCGGCCCGGCGGGGAGCCTGGGGAAGGGCGGCGGCCCCTGGCCGGGAGCGAAGGGGAGCGGTACGCGTCCACGGAGGAGCCCCGAGCGGCCGAACGGAGCGCATCGCAGCGGGGCGCTGCGGGGTTACCCGGGACAGCGGCGGCTGCGGCCCGGCCGAGCTGAGCGGCTGCTGCCGGGATGCGCTCCGTGCCCGGAGCTCGCTCCGTGCCGCTGCCGACGTGGGTGTCTCGGAGCTCGGAACGCGCGTGGCTGCGTCGTGTCTAACTCCCCCCCTCTGCTGTTTCCGTTTGCAGGCCATGATAAAACCCCACCGCGCCGCTTGGAGAGGCTGAAGCGCAGCGTTACGAAATGCCCAGGCAGGCGGCAGTGCCCGTGGCTTTGGCGGCCCTGCTGGGCATCGCCGCGGGCGGGCTGGTTCTGTGGAAGGCCGCCCAGCGCCGGAGGGGCACAGCGCCCAGCGGGACACTGCGGGACGGGGCGGCGGGGGAGCGGCCGGACGGGCTTAAAGAGAGCGAGGCGGCGGGCAGGGAAGAGCTGCCCCTGTTCGCATCCCCCGGCCTTTCCTGCGTGGAGAGGAGCCTCGTCGCCGATATAGCGATCGTGTCGGAGCGGCAGGAGTGGGAACGGGTGGAGCCTTTGCTGAAGAAGGAGCTGGAGAAGTGGCCGGTGCTTGGGATGGACTGCGAGTGGGTGAGTGAGCAGAGCGCATCTCCCTTCTATTGCAAATTGCCACAGGGAATCCTCAAGGGAAGGGCTCACATGGATACAACTGGGCCATTGGGACTCCTGATGGCACCAGCGGAGTACCCGCTAACGGTGACTGTTCGCGCATTTAAGTCTGCTGATGATAGGTTTGTAATTCGCTACTTGTATCTGTTTCCTGTGACATTGTAGATGTGGTTCTAAACGTTGGGCGATAGCTTGAAAGCACTCTGTGTTCTGGACAATGTTTTCATTTTGTAAAAGTGATTTTGGTTTATACTGTCTGAAGTCCAGCTATGTACTGAGGAAAGTATTCATTAAATAAATCAGAAGAGGGTATCTTTCTTATCTGCTGACAGTAGCTAGAGCTCACTGGCTGTCCCAGGGAGCGGGGCTCTGATTCCACTTGCGTGTTTGCTTATGTGAACTCTCAGTGCAGACTTAGAGTCATTTATGAAGCTCAACTTTGCCATGTTTCTGTCTGGAAGTTTATTCACACCACATTCATTAGTATAAGTGCAGTTAAACAATGTTTTTGCCATAAGCACTTACATAGTGGGTGGCTTTGTGCTGACTAGGATTAAGGAATGTGTGTGCTCTCTTCTGCCAGCTCTGCTATGGGGGGTAAGGATTACAGGAGGGAAATTTCTGTGAGTGTGGCAAGAAGTAGCTGCAGGACAGATCACATAATGCTCAGGGCAAAAAACCAATTAGACACATATAACAACTCTTGACTACATATTCTGACAAGTATTTCCTGGTTTTGGTGTCTTCTTCTGTAATTTGTTCCAGCTGCAATATTGCCAGTAATGCTGAAACTCAGCCTGTGATTTTTATCTTTCTTTCAGGTGTCTGTGGAAGGAAAAGCAAATCCTGTATCCCTCCTACAGATTGCTTCTTCCAGTGGCCTTTGTGTTCTCATTCGGCTGCCCAGGCTTGTTGCCAATGGACAGCCTGTCCCAAAGACCCTGCTGGACATCATGGCAGATGATGCTGTGTTGAAAGTGGGAGTAGGATGCTGGGAAGATGCTTGCAAGTTACTTCAGGATTATAGTCTTCCAGTCAAAGGGAGCGTGGATCTCCGATACTTAGCCATGAGGCAGCGGTGAGTATCTGAAGACAGAGGCAGATGTGTCGAGTGCATCGTTTGTATTGTTTAAATGTTTAAAAGGTAGTTTCTATGTGCTGGATGATGCCAGGTAGGTAGGTCTGGGGTTCTTGGGGTGGTGCGCTCTCATGGAGAGCATGAGTGTTGACAGCAGCATCCCAAGAACACATCATGTCCATATTCTGTGGTCTGAAAGGAAAGGAGACCTTCATGAATGTTAAGCATGCCAGTCTTCTCCTGTAACACTTGTAAAGGCTTTTCTGAGTATAATGCTTAAGCCTGTATGAAGGCCAAGAATGGTGATATAATGCAGGTAGAGTGATCAGCATGTATACAGATGTTGAGTATACTGCTCACTGGTATGGGGTAAATATGCTAGTGGCACATCAGTGGAACTGCTGAATGACAGGATTTCTTGAAAAGTGACAAAAATTAGTTTTAATATTCTTTTATAGTGACAATGCTTCCATTTATGGGTTACAGTTGTGGTTTCATTCCTCGTCTCTCCTAAAATGAAATGCTTTACTTTGAATGTTCTTTGTGTTTGGTATATGTGTGGCATTAGTGATGTGGGGCATGGTTTTGCTGACCTGGTGGTGCCTTTCTATTGAGGAGGATGGGCTTCTTGTCCCTAGAGGCCAGGATTCCTCTTGAGCCATTCCTGGTTCTCCTACTGTTCAAAAAATTGTCTCTAGGCCTGACTGTTTGCTTAACAGCCTGGGGCAGAGAATCCATCACTCAATGCCAGATCTCTCTTTGGTAAGCAGGTAGTTCAGAGCAGAATATTTCAGCCCTAAATGTTATCAGCTCCCAGCCTTGCCTATTTTGCATATTGCAGACACTAGATGATTGCCAGATCTAAGATGGGCATTTTAGCGGAGGGGGAGGGAGAGGGCCTGTAAAGCTGACAGGCAGCTGCTATGTGCTGCTTGAGTGGGAGCTGTGCATCAAGTGCACTGTGTTCTGACAGAATCAGGCTGTATGAGGCCATCCGAATATGCGTGAGTGTTTAGTTTTGTTTTTAATGTTTGTTTCACTTTCTTTGTTAAAACTGAAGGAAGGATCTACTTCACAACTGCCTTAGCCTTAAGTCTTTAGCTGAAAAAGTCCTGAACTGCCCACTTGACAAGTCTCCTCATACGCGTTGCAGCAACTGGGAGGCAGAAGAACTGACACAAGATCAGGTGTGTCTTCCGCTTTAACTTAGTATTTTGGGAGGAAAAGGAACCTTTTTGTGAGGGGAGAGGCACTGTAATATGGAGATCTGTGCCTTCTTTGAGTTCTGCCTCAGTAGCTTCTGTGTATCTGTGATGTGAAGTCAGTTATGAACTCTGTGCCGGAGTTTCCCTCCTTTTCTGTGAAGGTGAATTTCTATAATTCTCAGTGGATTCTTGACTTTTGCTTTCTTTAATTCTTGAAGATCTCTGAGGCAAGATCCCTAGGAGTATTTGTGCACCCAAATCCTCACTCTTTTTTCCCCTCCAATACATAGCAGTCAGTGCAATATTAGAGACACGCTGAAAACCAAACCCGTGTTCATCATCTATTGTGGTTTCCCTAATTGCTCGTGTTCTTCAGTCTTGCTGTGAATGTGTACAAAATTAGTGACCAGTAGAGGGAGTGACAAGACAAATAATCATGGTGAATGTTAGTCGGTAGTGTGTGAGAGCACCTGTGAGCATTTCAGGTTTGACTGACCCTAAAATGTAGTGTATGCAGTGGTATGAAAGCATCAATCAACTGCCAGAGCCTTGTGTGAGTTTTGAAGGGAAATAAATCCAGCTCCTGGCTTTGCTGGATCTAGTATTAAAGGCTGGTGGTGCTTGAGAGTGTTTGCCATTTGCCAGTATGTCAATGTCTATGCTTTTCTGCAGGTTCTCTATGCTGCTAGGGATGCCCAGGTGTCAGTGGCTCTATTCCTCCATTTGCTGGGATTTGCCTGTCTCCCTGCTGCGTCCAAAGGTGAAAATTCTGTTTCTGTTTGGGAAAAAGTATTGAGTAAATGCCAAGGCTTGGTGGATATCCCATTTAAAGGGAGAAAAAGTGGCAGCACAGGAGAGGACAAGAGTGGAGAGGCACGTTCTCCTCAGAAAGGAAAGAATCGGAAATCTTTGGTGAATGTCCATTCTTCTGGCAGTCAGCAAATGAGAGACCCTCGGAGGCAGAAGCGAAAGCCTTTGGGTGTGGGATATTCTGCAAGGTAAGTATCTAAGTAAATTTTATTCCTTGAATCACAGCTGAAAACTGATTGGGACTTCCTGCTCTACTTGTTAAATAAAGTGGATAATCCAAGCTAGGGAGGGAAACAGGTCTCAGCATTCACAAGAACCAGATCCTATTTCTATTTTCCCAGCTTTCCTCTACTGAAAGTTGGCAGGAGCACTCAGGTCTGTAGTAGGTTGTGAAAAGATCAAGAGGATACCTTTGGTTTTTACCTTTCCTTATAATATTGAGACATTAGCTCAGGAACAGAGTCTCAGCAGGAGGGAGCGGTGATATTGACTGCCCAACAGCTGTGCCTTGCCTCCTTCAGGGTAAAGGTGTAAAACTGGGTAGAGCAGATCTTGTGAACAGGGTCTGCCTCATGAGCTGCTTCAGTTCTGAGGTGTCAAGAGACTGAGCAGACCTGAAAGAAGGTGCTAGGTGCCAGGCAGTGCAGGAAGGACCATCTGTAACAGTGTCAAAGCGCTGCACTTCTGTGTGGGTTGTGGAGGGAGGAGAGGACGGTTCTACTCTGTCATTGCAGAGGTAGCTGTTGCTGTATTTAGGATCTCCAACCAGCAGGCTGTTTTGTAGGGCAAATCCTAAATTCCTATGGTCTTTTGCCATTGCAAGTTTGGTTCTTTTAAATGAAACAGGTAGGAGAGCTCTCTTTGAGGTCTCTTAGTGCAGTAGGAGACATGGAGAGCCAGCATTTTTGGTGTTGTTTAGATGCACTCTAAGAAAATGAATCACTTGGATGTAGGAACTGAAATCTTTTGCAACTGCCTGTATTTGGGAAGAAAAAACATTTGTTACAGTATTTGTTTTCTCCTTTTCAAGTTTATTGGACTGGCAATGGAGATGTTGTAATGTAGTCGATAATACTGATTTTATTATCAGTCATTAACAAACTATTCTGTTGTATACAATAAGTCCCTTCAGATTTTTTTAAACTTAGAACCCGTATTGGAGAAAACAGGAAGATTGCATCTCACGGGAGGATTAAAATTTAAACAAAATTGCATTCCAAGCTAGAATGAGATCTCACTGTGTTTGCTTGTTTATTTATTTATTGTTTTTAACCACGCTTGGTTTGCTGAGAGACGTGTAGACTCTTTCTTTATAGTATCTCCAGCACACTGGTTCTGTAGTAAGATTGGTTTTGATTTCAAAAGTCATCTTCTTTTCTTCCCTTCTGTAAGTAAGTTTAGTTTGAATGTATTCTCATTTACAATGTTGTTTGAGCTGAATTGTCGATGTGCAGTGGAAAGATTCCTCCCATATCACTATTGTTTTTTGTGTGTGTTTTTTTTTCCACCCACCCTCATGGACATGAGCAGAAATCCTTTAGCTAGATTGCATATAATTTTATCTGTTGTGCTATTATAGTTTCTGCAATGCTGTCCTTGTTTACAGAAAATCTCCTCTGTATGACAATTGCTTCCTGCATGCACCAGATGGACAGCCCTTGTGCACTTGTGATCGCAAGAAAGCTCAGTGGTATCTGGACAAGGGGATTGGAGGTGAGCATGCAATTTTTCTAGCTGGTGTTTGAAATACAGCACTTTTATACTGTGTTCATTCACAGGGCCTGAATTTTTGGTGCCCATTTTACTGGAAACGCTTTTCTGAATGTCTCCTTTGTTCTAACATCTTTATCATAGACTGGAATACAAATCTGTCTTGAATATTCTCTTTGCCTTTACTCTTTCAGATCTAGTTAGCACAGACCCATTTGTTGTGAAGCTACGGTTTGAGCCTTCAGGACGTCCTGAGTCTGAAGTTGATTATTATCTGATGGTTAAAGAAAACCTGTGTGTTGTATGTGGCAAACGGGAGTCCTATATCCGGTGAGTTGTTCAGTGGGATAAGAGAAAAACACATAAAACAGGACTGAAGTCTGCATCTAGTTTGGCATCCAGAAGTTAGTTGCATGAAACACTGTGCTTGTTCAAATCCTGGATGGTCTATTGCTGTTTGAATGCTCTGTGATCAATTGCATCTGGGTAGGTTTGGCACTGCATAGGCCAACCTTCCCTCTTCTTACTGAGGAAGGAGCTGGCCTGTGGAGAGAACATGTATGTCTTGCAGTTTTAATTACAGGAGGAAGCGGTATGCAAACACATGCTGTTCCCATGGCTCGTCTTCTGAAAATAAATATACTATTCCTTCTAGTACTTGGTCCTTATATTTTTGAAAGGTTTAGGTGACCTGAAGTCTGAGGTCACAACAAGGAAAAATGGAAATGCACAGAGAACTTGCTGAGAGAAATACAAGGAAAGAGCTGCAGATCCTCTTAGTGCATTGAGGGTCTTGACCCTTGTGTTCTTTGTTTTCCTGGACCTATAGTATTAGTTGTACTTTAGTACAACTACAGTATTGTTAGTTGTACTTTTGTGGGCTAGAGGAGGAACTGGACAGTAGCAGCTCCAGGCAAATTTAGTTGAACCATCTGCTTCTTCTCCAGGAAGAACATTGTTCCTCATGAGTACCGAAGGCACTTCCCAATTCAGATGAAGGACCACAACTCCCATGACGTGCTCCTGCTCTGCACCTCCTGCCATGCTGTCTCCAATTACTATGACAACCATCTCAAGCAGCAGCTGGCTGAGGAGTTTGGTGCTCCCATTGGCTCTGAGGAAGGAGTCCGTCTGCTGGAGGACCCTCTGCGCCGACAGGTGCGCTCCGGGGCCCGAGCTCTGCTGAATGCAGACAGCCTGCCAGACCCTCGAAAGGCAGAACTCCTGCAAGGCATCAAGGACTTCTTTAACGTGGAAGCTGTGACCCCAGAGATGCTGCAGGAAGCAGCTGGTCTGGAAACCAGGTATAACAAACCCAGCTGTAGACATAACATTTTAGTAATTCATGTTAGCATGTGAATTCAGGGAAAGGAAGTCTACACAAAGAGCCTTGGGTAAATATGAATGAAGCAAAGTAAATCAAAATCCAGCAGCATTTGCAGAGCTGAGGTTCATACATGCTGACATTTTCCTTCTAAGCCCTTAAGTGAAAAAAATGATGACACCCATTACAGGTCTTCTTGACGTATGAAGTATCTTCCATACAATAATGTCAAGTTAAGGGATTTCTGAATTTGAGAATAGGGAGTCTTCTGCACAGGAAAAATAATCCTCTGAAAAGGCAACTTTATTGCTTGTGTAAACCTGCAGAGTCTGGATTTATAGTACTCTGATAAACTTAACTGGAAATCAAGGAGAGAAAGAAGACAGCTGTCTGTGCTGTACTGTGAATCTCTAAGTAGACAGATGAACCCCAGATTTCTTCCTGTGTTTTTGTTTTACTGTCTTTGCCCCCACCCTGGTAGTGGTATGTTGTAGGCTGCAGCCCTTGGACTTTTTTCCCCCCTTTCCATTTATTTTCCAGAGATCTCCATCTATTCTTACTCACTTCTCATGCCTTCCACTATTTTCTGCTCCTTTTGAAGGGCATGTCAAAGTGGGAGACTTCTGGTATGATTTGTCTTTCAGTCACCCCTCCTCTTCTTTCTCTCAGCCTTCCCAAATATCTTTTAACCAGTATCTGGTCTCACTGCATGAAGATATTTTCTCCTTGTTAAGCTCACTGTTGTTTGGAACGTGCCAATGTTACATCTCAGTACATATCCAGGCAGGGAGTCCAATGGGCAGGATTGAGGCTCTGGAGCAGCATATTGTTCTTGCCTTGGAAATTTGCAGTCTGTCTCCTGAGAAGCATGTGATGGGCCTTGAGAGCTTTATTTAGTATTGCTATAAAAGAATAACACTTTCTCATTTCAAAGAACCTGGCTTCCCACTGTAGCTGTGTTCCAGAAAGCAGTCTGGCACTGAAGCAAAGTTTAATTCTCCCTCCTGGGTCCCCTCCTTGTTAGCTTACCATGTGGCTGTAATTAAACCCTGCAGCTGAAGGCATCTTCAGCATCTTGCTGTTCCTTTTAGATGAGTCTGGAGTCTGACAGTGGGCTTGTGTGAAAATAAACTCTGCTTTTCTCCTGGCAGAATCTGCAATGAGAGCTACGTGCCACATGGACTGAAGGTGGTACAGTGTTGTGCTAGAGGAGGCCTGCGCTCCCTTATGCAGTTGGAGAGACGCTGGCGGCAGCATTTCTTGGACAGCATGCAGCCCAAACACCTCCCAGAGCAGTGGTCGGTGGACCACAACCACACAAAGCTGATCCGAAAGTATGGGGAGGATCTTCAGATCGAGCTGTCGTGAAACTAACTTAAGATAGTGACTAATGGACGTATGTAACTGAATGTGGAAAGACTACTTTTATTTCTGTTTCTCCACTAACATCGGAGCCTGGCCTGAGTGGGTCTGCCAGAGTTGACATTTTACCAAGAGTTAATCCGCTGACTTGAATTTTATCAGTTGGTTTGGAATTTTTAATCCTAGACTGTCACTGGATAGTTCAGTGCAGGAGTGATATGCTAAAGGAATTTTTCTGCTCCACTTGATTATTGGGAGTTATTTTCTATCCTTGGGATGTCTGGTACCTCCAGACCATCTCTTTTAACATAGAACACGATGTATGAACATTACCAGGTTTTCAAGAGATAGATGTGCACCTTGGCTGCACCACCAGCATCTCCTGATAATAAATCTTTCTTTGCTTTCAGTGCAGTTGTACCCACATGAGTTCTTCCTGGAGAAGATGCCCCGCTAGAGAGAGTTTCCTTGTTTGGAAGTAGCAAAGAAATCTTACTTTTTGTTTGTTTCAGATTCTGCAAAGTTTTTGCAGCACTGCAACAGGTCTCAGTGAGTTTCCTGTTGCCTGAGAAGAAGTGATACTGTTGGATTCTGGCAGCATGGAAGCATCTATGTCGAGACTTTTTAAAACAACTTCCAGCAGCACAGAGTCTGTTTAAGAAAAAGAAAGCAACGTTTTTTCCCTAATTCTGCTTGTTTATTGTGAGTAGCTCTTGGCAGGTAACATTTCACATTAGAGTGAAACTCAACCAAGTGTCTTAAAAGGAATAAGAAACAAACTTTATTTAAAGACCAGCTTTTTTTTTTTTTTTTAAGAAGTCAGATCATGTGTGGAAGGAAACTAGAAAATCAGGTGATTTCTTCTTGGATTTGATTTGTGGTGACGATCAGATCGTACTCTCCATACCTGTTTCCCTGTCTCTAAAATGAGACTAATAGTACTTACCTATCTCACAAGGGTGTTGTGAGGATTCATTAGTCAAGGTTTTGTAAAATTCTTTGAAGCCTTAAGGCAGTGTGTGCTAACTATTACTGTTGTTATTAAAAATGTGTTACTGTCTTGACTTCCTTGCATATTTGTGGGGTTAGACCTTAGTTAAAATACGACTATAAAAATAAATACCCCTTTCTTTAAAGTCAGTTTTGATGATTTTGACTGCATGAGGTGAACTGTATTTCTGAATGAGACTGTGCTCATCTTCTGTAAGCCTCTGTAAAGAAGTTCCAATGTGACCCTTGCCATATTTCACTCTATGTTATATATTTCTTAATAACTTTTGGATGGTATCCTGGACTTGCTGTGTTTAGGGTGGAAAGTCTCCACTATCAGACAGTTCAAGAAATTTCAGGGTGAAAACCAGCCCTGTAGCAGAGCCTGCTTGAGATAAAGAGGAGCCGTGCAGAAATGGTGTGTTTATGCCATCCTGGAGGAGCTGCAGCAGGTGAAAGGCGTCAAAGATTCACGATAAATAATTCTTAATGCAGAATGGCAAATCAAACCATTCTCATTATAAGGGAAATTTTATGCCTTTCCTTTGCCCTTGGCAGGTCTTAACAAAAATAGATCTGTCCAGATGTGTACTATCTCTGTGCTCATTCGCGTAGCTGATGGTAATCTCAGCGAGACCCTCCTGTCTACAATGGCAGCCTGGGTAGAACTGTATTTCTTCAAAGCATTTTGAGCATGTGCTCAGGTAATGCTATTTCCTCTCTCTGCTGACTTCAGGCAGCGAGAGCTCATTGTGTGGCTCAGAAAAGCCCTTTCAGCAGTCAGGAGTACCAAATGTCCATCTCACTTCTTAGCCGTTTCATTTTTCTCCCTTGGTTCTGATGCATGAACAGCTGATAAAGCTGTCATTCCTTACAGGGACCTAAGAGCTGGCCACAGGGCTGTTGTCATTTCTGTTTACTGAGTAAAGAAAATTATTTTGAGATAGGAATTGGACTAGAGGTCCCTTGATGTTGAGTAATGCAGTATCTCAGAAGACCTTTTTCTTTTCAAATTAATTCAGAAATAGGAGTTTGCAAGGAAAGCTTTCCCACACAATATAAACTAAAATTCCTCATTGCTGTTTGTAAGATATCCTTGAGTGATTTTAAATCAACTTGAAAGAAGAGAGAAATGGTATATTTATTGTGTAGAAATAGATTATTTTTGTAGATGATTGTGCTTTAAAATTTTCTGCCTTTTAATAGAACGTTTGCTTTTTACTATTCAGTAGGTTTTGCGTATGGTTACCACGGGCACTTGCTGGGCTTTGTTGGTTTATGAACTAGCAGGGGACCTACTGGGAGAATCAGAATACACAAACATCTGTTTCCTCCTTGTACAGTTGATTGGACCATGGAATGTACGATGATCAGACAAAGGCAGTCTACAGCTTAAAACTCTGTATGCGTCTTGATTGCTGATTGTTACATTTGGTATAAATCTGCTCTTTTACCAGACTTGCCTTCTTCCTTTTGTTTTTACAATTCAATGGGCTTATCCCAGAGATTTTGCCAGTCCATGGGATAATGACAGAACTTCAATGTTTATAATACTGCTAGGAAACCATGAGGTTTTTCTTGCTGCTCTGGCACTTATGGCTTACTCAGCACTTTTCTGAGCTCGTCACTGGTTTCTGTTTCCAGAGGTGCTCCTCTGGAGCTGCAGAAGCAACAGCACCTTTGATGTGTTGGATTGCCTTCTTATACAGGATGCAAACTTATTCCTGCCTTCCCAAACACCACAGTTTGCCTTTTCTTGGCTGTGCAGTGACTTTGGCATAATTCCATGGGGCAGGAGGTGCCAGGCAAGCAGAGTTTTCCACAGGCTGGAGCTGGAGTTGCAGTAAGTGCTGCACTTGCAGGCAGACTGTACACGACGTGTTAATTATGCTGCTGACAGGCTTGGCATTTGGAGGGCATTGATTTCCTGTGACAGCTTTTAAAGGTCTCAGCTGTCACCCTCTGTGACTGACAGGGATAAGGAAGCATATCCCTGTGGGCTCCTTGAGTTTCCTCTGTTTGTTACTCATTAATGCTGGGGATGGAAGCTGTCTTCCTCTTGCATTTCTATTGCTCTGACTCCCTGGAGAGGATCTGAACTCTGCACTCTCTATAACAGGTTTTATTTCATTTTACAGATTTTACAGTTGTTTTTTTCCCTCCCCTTTAAAGGCAATACAGTAACCCTTGAGAAGGTACCTTGTTGCTCGGGTCCTGGGCCTAAATGTCTGTGGGGACTGGGACTTTGCTCAAGTGGAGGATAAGGAGCCACCACTGCCCTCAGCAGTGTGCTGGTGTAATGGCACCTCTGGTCTGAACCAGCGGGTCTGGTTCCACTGCTGCTCCTGGATCTCCTCCTTCCTTTGTGTGGTGATTTGGGAGCAAAAGAGAGAAGATATTTATGCATCTCAGCACCAATGGGGCAAGTATGAGAGAAAGGCTGAGGAGGACCTGTAGGCTTAAGGGAAGAGCTGCATGTGCAGGTTCCCTCCCCAGGAAGCAATTCTCTAAGAAGCTGTTCTGCATTGTGGTGTGCTCTTGGAGATCTGACATGTATGTGTTTCATACTGATTAACAGTACGTCCTTTCTGATGGATCCCCCTTTGGGAAATGCTGAACGGTACTTTACATCAGTGGACATCTGTCAGTTGCTCTCCTTTTTTCCTCTGTTCTCCGGTTCCATCCAGGATGTTCAGCTGTAAATAAAAGCAGAGGGACTCTGCTGACAGCAGGCTGAGAAGATGAGAGTGGGATCTCCTTTAAATGCATTGTGAATAAAAACCCATTATCCTGACTTGTCTAGAAAGGGCTATGGGGAGCCCAAATCTGAGCTCTGTTTGTGCGTGTGGCTTTATGTTGTATTTGTGCTATTTGGATAATGTTTTCCATATGTTTTACAGCATTACACTCTCTTTTTCCCCCTCCGGCTCCCCTGTGATAAATGGCAGCAATACTGGATGTTGTTCAGCTGCCTATCTCAAATCACTCTGCTGATATCTTGAGAGACTGCCTCTATTTTACAGATATTTTCCCTTAAGAAAAACATCTTCTCCTAGCGAGGAGGAAAGTCAGCCCAAGCAATGAGATTAGAACTTGAGCAATCCATACAGAGCCCTGGAAAACGTCAGACTGGGCTGCACATCTCTTGACAAATTAGTTATGGGGAAGAAAAGAGCCATAAATCTAACAGGCCCCGTTTGTGGCGTTGTGCGTGTGACAGCCACAAGTGATGACCACTAGATGGTGCTGAGCATTAGTCCCTCATAAACACCTGAGCAGTTTTGCTCTCTGCATCGTGAATGAGCTCTAGCTCCATCATCTTCTTGCATTCCAGTTCTGCTCTGCTTCTTTTAAGGTTTCCAGCTCGCAGTGAGTAGCTGAAGGTACCCTTGCCCCCAGCAGCATGTGAGTGCTGCAGTCACTTTGGACAGAGAAGCTGGGAGGCACAGTGAGTACCAGTAGAGAGATGGGAGAGCTGATGCCTCCTACTGTGCTTTAAAAACAGCAACAGAAGCAGATAATCTTCATTTCACTCACTTGAAATAGCCACCTTTAGTCCTGGTGCTCACTGCTTATTGGCACAGGTCACAAGGCTTCCTCCCAAGCAGTGAGCTGAGTGGCTCCCCAGTTGCAAACCGTCTGCACTGCCCATTGCCAAAATTAGGGGTGATAAAACTGAGAATGTCACTGCTGCAGATGGGCACCCTGTTCCCATCCTCACTGTGTGCCCTTCAGTCACCCACAGCCAGGCCAGCCATGCAGATCTCCTCTGGGAGCTGCTCTAATTAATGTGGATTTTTCTTGCCTTTAAGTGTCTGTGTGTGTATCCTACACCAGAGGGAGGTTTAATATTGCTGTTGTGCAGCTGCTGCCGCTGCTGCAGCAGATGTGACCTTGGCATGCACTCTTCCCCTTCTCTCGTCACCCTGTGTTTTAACACCAAGCTTTGTTCCTCCAGACAGATGCTCCAAAACATTAAAATAAAATAAAGAAAAAAGACCACTGAGCCAAATGAGTTCTTTGAAAAACACAGCTCAGTGCCTTCCCAAAAATCCCACTGCTGGGGAGAGGTGTGCTTTATAGCAAGTCTCCTGTCACTGAGAAACGTAGCCAAACTTGGCAGATCTGAGATGAATGGTTTTAGCAAAAGGATGTGAATGCATCTTCAGAGTTACAGGAGCAACCCATGTTGATCTTTAGTACTGAATCTCACTGTTCTGCTCCAGCTTGCTTCTCTGTCCTTCTTCCTGTGTTTGCTGGTGAACTGTGTTGATGATAGCATCCAAAGGCACTGGGGAATGATGCCAGAGAGATGTAATCTCAATGCCCAGTTACAGTGCGTAGTAGAGGAATAGGAACTCTCCCTCTGTGTGTGCGTTGGCCTTGCTGCCCTGAGGAAATGACACAAAGGGGACACAGAAGGAGTCCAGGGTCCTTATTGCCTCTGCTGAAACCATGCTTAGGTCTTGTTTACATGCTGCTAATTATTATTTTGATTAGGGGTGGATTTTTT
Organism: Coturnix japonica; assembly: GCF_054131305.1. Classification (NCBI taxonomy): domain Eukaryota; kingdom Metazoa; phylum Chordata; class Aves; order Galliformes; family Phasianidae; genus Coturnix; species Coturnix japonica. The sequence goes on along the minus strand of NC_140667.1, from coordinate 27,633,759 downwards.
GGTAGACTTTTTGTTTGCTTATCTAACCAGAATGTGATTTGATGCTGTTGGGGGGGGGGAGGGTGGTACAGAGACTGCCATATGGTTATAGCTCATTCCCCTGGCACTGCAGTGCTATAAACACCTCAGATCAAGCAGCTGTGTCCATCCTGGGGGAGTTGTACTGCTTTAATGCTGTCAATATATTAAAGCAATGTTGCTTGTGTATCAACAAGCTCCTCTTTCTGTCAGCAGTGAAAACTTGCAGTGAGTAAATGTGTTTATTTTCTGAAAACAGGGAATAAAAGACATTAAATCTACATCCCTGCCATGGGCTCTTGGCTGGATGCAATTATGCACCTCAGACACAGGAACCCACAGAGGACCCACGTGCTGGAGTGCTACCACACCAGAGTGGGCCACCTGCCTCAGGAACCAAGGAGCAGGAGGGCAGTCCTTGGGGCTGAGCTCCTCCTCTTTGTGGTCACCACTGTCTTCATGATTCAGCCTTTTGCTCCTGCTCCCCATGGCTTGCCTGTTATGGAGACCCTAAGCAAGCACTATCAATATTAGAAATGCTTCGTTGCTCCTTCATATAGCTCCCATAGGGAATACTGGTCCTGCAGAGTGTCACAAGGCTCTTTTCTGAAAGCTCAGATCCTTAGAAAGCAGCTGCGAGTTTCTGAGATGCAGAACAGATCTCCTTTCCCGCTCATTGGAAATATCCATCTTTCATTTTTTTTTCTCCATATTTTTCTATGTCTCCTTTCTGACAAACACTGCTATTGATATCCTCTAAGAAGAAGAAGCAGGTTTCTCTTGCAAGCATCAGAAGGGCTTGCTTAATCTCAGGTGATTCCCTGAAAACTGTTAGCTGCAGTATGTTCTGCCCCAGCTGGGAGAGGTGAAACATGGCTCTCTCTTCTCACCCCTCTTCAGAGCAGAGTTCAGTGAAATCAGATCTCCTTGTTGTACAACAAACCAAATACAAACCTTGGTCTCACTCCAAGCACTGGAAGAGGAAGGAATGCCCTCAGGAGTGATGCAGTGAGGAGGGACAGCTGGAAAACCTGTGTATGGGAATTGAATTTTCAAGTTAAGCTTCAAAGCATCCTCTTTCAGGGATAGGGTGAGGGTAGCATCAAGGGGACTGGAACTGGGAAAGTGGAACCAATACCAACCACCACAGTCTGAGCAGCTGCCCATCTCCAGACAAAGCCAGCTTCAGTGTGGGGGAACTGCATGGCAGAATTGGGAGATAGATGTGGATGTGATGCTGGGAGAGCACAAAATAAAAGATAAACCAGGTGAAACCACATCCCTCAGTGCCACATCCATGCATTTCTTGAACACCTCCAGGGACAGTGACTCCCCCACCTCCCAGGGCAGCCTATGACAGTGTATTACCACTCTTCCTGAGGAGAAATTATTCCTAATATTCAACCTGAACTTTTCCTGGCTCAATTTAATGTCATTACCTCTTGTCCCATTACCTAGGAGAAGAGATTGGCCCCCAGCTCTCCAACCTCCTTTCAAGCAGTCCTAGTTCCCTGCAGTCATGTGTCCCTGCACAGAAGTGCTGGGTACAGGTGAGTTCTTCCCATCCATGGAGGAATGGGATCAGGGCTGCCAGGCAAGGGCACGGTGCTCGGTGTGTGGCTGAAGTGCTGTGATGGTGGAATCTGAGCTTGAAGCAGTAAAAGCAAAGCTATGGAGCGTTAAATGTTGGTGTCACGCTGATGGATGGCAGTGTGCTTCCTGAGAGGCTGAGGCTGCACAAAGCTCTGCATGGAGCTGTGAAACCCAGGACTGGGGGCTACTGATATGGCTGCTTCTGTCTGTGTGGGCTTCACTGCGTTGAAGTAACATATAAGTGTTCTTTAATATCCCATTAAGCAGTGCAATTATGAGTGTCACATCCAACATCTTTCATCTTTTTTCCATGGAGAAAAGTGCAGTGGGCACATTTGTAGAGGAACTGCACGCACAAGCCATTATACATATTTGCTGGAGATGGCACATTCCTTTAATCTTGCTGTGACCTTCAAACAGAAACAGTCAGGCTCATTCTGAGCTTCTGTGGGAGAGGTCTCCTTGTCCTTAGCCAGCAGCAGCAGAAGATGCAGTGTCTGCTGGATGCTCCAATTAGCCTGAAAAATGGATCTGAGTGTGTAAAATGCATTTGCACGAGTCAGGATGTATCTCTGCATCTGAAAAAGCTGCCCTGATGTGCTGAGCATCTCTGCAGACATGTAAGCTCTCAGATGAAATAGCATCACTTCTGTATGTGGTAGCTTAAGCAGTTCCCCCATTTCTCATTCTTTTTCTGTCTGCTGTGCTCCCACAGCAGCAGCTCCCTGTTGCCAACCCTCACATTCAGGTACAGGAGGTAATTAAGAGCAAAACAAGGGATCATTTTTCTTAAATGCAGTTTCTTTCTGCTGCCAACAGATGCAGGTTGTAGACTGCAGGTCCATTAACAGATCCCATAGGGTATAACAGGTAGGAATGCTACTACTTCCAGCAGCCCTTTGGGATGTTTTGTAATAGATCTCCCTAATGTCAGATGTGCTCTCAATGGTGCTGTCTCCTCAGACACCAGCACTTGGAGAGATTCAGAAGAAATCTCTGCCCCAAAGTTTGCACCTCCAAATCTCACTTTCCTCTGCAGGATCTGATCTGAAACTCAGGGAGCCCCATCTGCCTGCCTCAGGACTCAGTTCCCCCATGGACATGGTCTGGACCCTGGCTGGACGCGGAGGCAGTCTGGTGCACTGTGGTGCCTCTTGGGCTGCCAGGATCACAGCTCCCATTGCTGGCCTCCGCTCAGCCTGGGCTTTCTCATGCTCTGTGCCAAGACTGACATGTTTTGAAAAGTTTTCTGTTAATTGTCCAGGTTATTTCTAGTGATAGAGCTTCAAAAATAAGTACACTGCTGTGGCTCTGAGGAAAACTGAGCATATTTCAATGCACTCCACTTGAACCCAGTTGTCTGCACATGATAGAAGCCTCTCTTATGGGACGCGTGAGAAACTGGGTAGGATATTTTTCAAGGGTTACTTCCCAGACTGCAGTGTTTTTGTCTGGAATTCCTCTGTCGCGAGAGACTGGAACTTCATCACTTTTGCCAGATGAGCACTGCAAGCTGCTTCTGCTCTGCAGCTAAAAGGGCTGTTAAGAGCACCAACCTGATGGCTATATTGAGCCTTAATAGCTTATAATTTCTATGAGGATTAAATTGCTGTTCGGGTCACAGTCAGAATTGTGATGTGCTGCCAATAAAGGAGAGCAAATTGTCATCAGATTGTAATAAAAGGATTTCATTGCTAATTGATTCTGAGCACAATAAAAGAGTTATGTGCTTTACCATAAAGGTGGGAAATAAATCCCTGTTCCAGAAAAAATTCAGAGTCAGATGCAGCAAGTAATAGAAGCACATGGCCGGGGATCTGAAAAGATGTTATGAACAGTAGAAGGGAGAATGAAAACTTCAGTCACTTATAAAGCTGGACAGGCTGACTGTTTGTGGATCTGGATTAATATATAACTGTTTCTACTTAAATATTTATTCTTTCTACATGATAGAGATCTCACTACACGTTTGACTCTACGATGCTTCTCTGTGCCTCGTTCTGCCCTGACTCCGCTAAAGCAGCCTTGAGGAATGGTGCTGGATGTAACACCACTGTCATCTGAGGATGTGCAGCCCCTGCAGTAGTGAGCAGATGGGTTACCTGGCTCAGAGAGGGCTACCAGCACCTCCTCCCCAGGGGGTGTCCTGAGTCCCAGGTCACCCTCTCTGAAGACTTGCCAGGCTCCTTCAGCCTGCCAGAGGAGATGCTGTGGCCAAGGTTAGCCTTCAGCAGATGTTTCTCTTGATAAGCACGAATGTGTTGTAGAGCAGTTAATTACATCTTACTGAGAATTCCTCCGCTCCCATTTTCATTAACAAAAGGGTTCGTGAAGATAACTAAGGTCACAGTGTCCTTAAATAGCACTTAAAAGAATGTTTGCCAGTACAGTTTAATACAAAGCAGTTCAAATCCCAGTTCCCAGATAACTGTGTGCTCTTTGGCTTCACTTTGCCCTGGGTCATTGCCCTCTGCCACCACGCTGCTTGGACACTGGCCAGCAACCAAAGGCCGGGAGGGATTTCTGTCCTTCACTGGCATGTGTGCCATCCTAGGCAGCACATCTGTTAAACGCAGGAATCATCCATCCTCTGACCTGGCAGCAGGATGGAGACGCTCCCAGGGGCACAGTCTGTCTGAGCTGTTCTTAGTGCCTGTGGGGACGAGCTGTCGGACCTCAGGCGTGTCTTGTGTGTTTGTGGTGGTGGCTGAGGCCAAGGACATGCACGGTGACAGGTGATGAGGGTTGCCAGAAACCCACACCCTCTGACCAGCATGAGAAAGCTCTTTCAGATGAGGAGAGTGTCTGGGGCAGTTTAGGAATCCAGCCAGCTCAGATGAGTAATGCAGAGAATATTTTTCTCCTCCGAAGCCATGCAGTGCTGGGTGGTGGCACAGACATTGCCGCCTTGGCTCTGCAGTGGGGCTGACATGTCTGAAGGCTCATGGAGGAATTGTGTAGGTCTGGGTGAAGAGCACATGAGGTGCTGTGCTCAGACTGCCACAGCTGCCTTTCATCCGCTATGGGGGAAGGATTCTGAGGCTCTTTGTGCCCAGTGGGATGAACAACACATCTCATCTCGATTTTCCAGGAGTTTCCTGGGCTGAAGTCAGGGCTGAGCTCAGAGTCCTTCAGAAGGTGAATCGCTTTGACCCATGTCTACCCCCGACTCATCACCTAGAAGCACTGTCCCTGATCGGGGGTGGGGGGGGTTAGGAGCTTCATCAGGGAGGGTGTGTCCAGACCAGGGAGGGAGCGGAGAGGTAGGAAGGAGCCACCGAGGTCAGCAAACTCAGAGACGGAGATGCTTTGCCCTCTTCTCCCTGTTACCCGGCTTTGCCCGTGCAGAAGGAGCTCTCTAGAAGCAGCCTTATGAGAAACCCCTGAGCCGGGGCCGGTTTTCACCCGTATGGCACAGCTAGGAGCTGCTGAAGAGGCTTTGCTAAGGAAGTTCTGCTGCCGGGTTGGGGCAGGCTGGGATGATGGAACCTCTGCCCAGCGAGGATGAGGCTGCGCTCATCAGCGCGGAGGGACCCGCTCCGGCCCCCGAGCCCCTGTGCTGGGTTTTCTTTAAACACAGTTAGCTAAACTCTGGATGTCTTTCTTTAGTCCGTTTCTGGAGTCCAGACAGACCTTACGTTCACGTTTCAGACAAACAAGGATGTGTCATCCCACTGCCGTGTCTGCCACAAACCAAGGCTGAGCGTTCCAGCACGGAACTAACAGCCGAACCCGGCTGCGGTGCGGCACCGCGCCGCATCTGCGTGAGCTGTACACAATCGTGATTCGTTTCGCTGATTATAATTACGTTTCTCAAGACACCTGTGGCAGGAAACGGGGCGTTCACTGAGTTAGTCGACGCTTTGGCGAAAGTCGGCAGCGCAACGTTACCGCCGCTGATATTCATCGTACGGCTGCGTCAAAGGCGGCACCGAGATGTTGCCGAGCTGCTGCGGGCACGGCAGCCTCCGCTATCCGCAGGCGGCGTCGCTGCTTACAGCGCGGCCACGTTCGAGGTGGGGCCCCGCTTAGGTACAGCTTCGGCTGGGGGCTGCCTCCCGTTTCAGGCGCTGCTGAGTGACCGCAGCTCCGCAGTGCCCCGGCACAGCACGGCACGGCACGGGCAACGAGGTCGAGGAACCGAGCGGCTCCCGCAGCTCCCGCAGCTCTCGGCACGGCGGACCCGCGTGGGGCGGGGAGGGGCGGGCACGGGAGGGCGGGGCGCGGCGTTAGGACCCGGCGGGCCGGGCCGGCTCCATCTCAGCGCACGGGGGGAGCTCCGCGCCGCCGCCTTCCTCCGCCCGCAGCCGCCCTTCCCCGGCGCGGCGGTGCTGCCCGGCTCCCGCGGGGCGCTCGGCATGAGGAGGATCAGGGCCAATGCCATCGCCATCCTGACGGCCGCCTGGATCCTGGGCACTTTCTACTACTTATGGCAGGACGGCAAGCCGCGCTCGGCGACCGCCGGCGGTAGCGGCCGCGGCGGGCAGCGGGCGGCGGGGCGGCCGGAGGCGAGACGGGAGGAGAGCGCCGTGCCCCTCGGAGTGAGTGAGCGAGCGGGGCGGGAGGAGTTGGGGCTCATCGGGCCGATTCCGGCTTCCTCGCCGTAACCATGGCAGCGGGGAGCGGGACGGGCGGCCCCGAAGAGCGGAGCGGCGCTCGCGGAGGGGCGCGGGCTGAGCCCTCGGCTGGGGCGGCCGGGAGCTCCGGGTTTGCTTTTCCCTGGGGCAGAAGTGGCCCGGCACAGCCGTTCCCGGCAGATGCGGAAACTCCTAAGTCTCCTCGAGCCGAGGCTCGTGGTGTGGGTGTTACCTGCCGCGTCGCAGCCCGGTGCAGCCGGTCGGATGCTCCCGGTGCCCGCAGCTCCCTGCAGGCCCGCCGCGAGCGGAGCGCTGTCCCGATACCGGGCCGAGGGCTGAGCGCCGCTGCGTGCCGAGCGCTGCCCTTAGTCCCGCTCTTCTGGAGCGTGTTGCTCCGGCACTTTCATTTCTCCGCTTCCCCCTCCTACCCTTCTGTTGTTTGGATTTTGTTGTGCCTGCTTTACTCGCTCGCTCAGGGCTGCGATGTGTCACGGAGCCGCGGGGCAGGACGCGGTGCCGTGCTGGATGCTGCGCTGGATGCTGCGCTGCCCAGGCGGTGTTGGCGGCTCAGCGCCGTGCGAACTGCGGCGCTGGGCAGCAGAGCTCCACATCCCATCCTGTATCCTGGCTGGGCCAGCTCTGGAGCCGCTAAGCGGAGTGAAATTCTCATCCTTTGCCTCCTGTCACTGTAGCCGGGTGCCCACGAGGCTCTCGTGTTGTGAGGGCTGTGGGCTGTGTTGTGGGACCCTTTCTTGCCGTGCCCGACAGCAGCGAGGTGCGGTGGCAGTACCATCTCCTGACCCGCATCTGTCTGCTTGCACAGAGGGGTGGTCGCGGGGCCCCACGATGGCTGAGCTTCTCTCTCTTGCTGGCACCCAGCAAGGCCCCGAGGCACCGGGACACTTTCCGACTGCCATACAGGGCGACCCTCGGTGCCCGTCTGTCCCCCATCTGCCGGGTCTGCGGCGCTGCCCTCCGTCCCCATCCAGCCCGGACAACATGCTGCTCCCAACGGCTGTCCCTGTGCAAGGCCCTCTGCCCTGGGGAAGCCAAGCGACGTGAGCTGATCAACGATGGCAGCATTGTGTAAGAGGAACGTGTGCATCCCTTGCGTGCCGCTCTGTCCCTTGGCCTTCTACAGCCCTCGGCTGGCTCCCAGTCTCCTCCTCTCCCCATGAGCGATGATCTGGAGCCCAGGTCTGGGCTCACGGTGGGGTAAGGCTGACTCATGTGACTTATGGCTCTCTGGAAAATTATTTCATCAGTTTTCTGCAATTGGCTGCTTCTCTTTCTGGGGGAAAAAATTAATCATGTCTCTTGGATGAGCGAGTCCATGAGTTCTACTCTTGTGTCTGGACCGCAACATTTCGGATCCTGGGCAAATTACAGTGAATTGCACGGCTTTGAAAAGCTGAAGTACTTTCTGGGCTTGATGTGAGATGCAGTTCTCTTAATTATTCTCCCCTGATGCGAAGAATAAAATACCACTTCAGGCCCTGCAGTGCTTCTCCATGGGATCTCAGCTATGGCAGCGGGTGAGCGCCCTGGGAAGGGATCACTGCATGGCTGCTTCCCTGGGGATGTCAGTGCTGGAGTAATGCTCGGTGACAGTTCGGCAGCCTCATATTTTATTGATGATGTTTATCTCCGAAACGCGGGGATGCCATTTGCCTAAACGGCAGAAAACAATCGTATTTAACTTGTCCCCGTGGGCCTGTGTGGGGCATTAAGAAGTGACATAAAATGGATGGTTTGCAGCAGTACTGTTAGCATAACCCAGCAGATCTGAGTAAATCTGTGCCTGTCCCATCCACGTTGTCTTTGGGTGGTCCAAGTGTGGCCGTGCTGTGCCTTGGGATGCCCAGCTGCTGTGCTGTGCCTGCTGGGTGAGCACTTCAGTCTTTCAGACTGTGCTGGCTGAGTAACTTGGGGAAGGGCAAGGGAAATCGGTGCTCCTTCAGAGTGCTGAGCTCAGCACAGAAGGTCCATTGGGAGAGAATGAAGTGCTCAGAGGGTTTTCCCTGCATGTATTAAAAGCTGCTTTCAGCAGCGTGTGAAAGAGATGCAAGGACAGACCTGCTGGCTCATGTTGGAACAGGCACACACACACATCCTGGGCTGCGATGCCAGGTGGGCCAAGAGGAGGTGGTTCAAGTGGCAATGAACAGTGCTGCCCTTGTAGTGCAGGAAGTGAATTGAGACACATAAGGTAGTAGGGAAAAATCTGCTGATCACCTTGTATCGCTTAGCTTCTAGCATTATTAAGAGTGCTAATTGTAAATTGTTTTTTAATCTTTGGAGGCTCAAAGCCTTGCCTTCAGTACAGGTGTGCTGGAGTTGAAGGGGTGCCTGGTGTGAAGAAGGCAATGACTGTGCCTGGCAGAGTGAATGGCATGCAGGCTGTGTGGTGTTCTCTCCAGCTGTTTGGCCACTGTGCAGCTCTGCTTTGTGGTGAGCACTGCTCCTGCCCTGCTGCCCCCTGAACTCTGGGGTTTGTAGCACGTTGGTCTCAGTGTGGCAGTGTCCCTACACAGAGCTCTCTCGCTGCTGGCAGCCTGGGGCAGCTGTCTCACCAGCTGTCACTCTCCCATGGGGAGATTGGTAGGGATGCTCTTCTGCAGGGGCATCATCAGGGGCGTGGGGACGCGTGTGCAGCTGAGACCTTTCCATCTTGGTGTCCTAGATAACAGGGATTTAGTCCTCCCAACCTGTCACAGCCTGTCTCATTTTTCCTCTTCTTTCTTTTTAGTTGGAGGATTATAACTGTGGCACTGAGTTTAAAGAGGATCAAAATGCCCTACGTCTCTCTTCTCCTTCTGCCTAGTCGCTCCTAAGGGGCATCCTAACAAAGGGATGGGGATGGATTAACAGGCATTAGTATTGCTATGAGCTCTGAAGAAGGGTTAGGAAGCTCTCCCTCAGCTCTTGAGCCCCCATCCCAGTGGGATCTGTGGGGGTTGCTCTAGGACCTGCTTGGCTGTGTCAGCTCCCTGACATTGTGCCCATATATCATATGTGGAGGATTAGGAGCTCCCAGAGCATGGTTGGCTGGCAGGACCAGCAACTGTAGGGTAAAAGGGTCCCCTTGCTGCTGTTCTGTGCCTCCAGTACCCCGAGACTCGTGGTAAGGTGTTATTTGAGCTCATGAGCATATTGGAGACATTCGGTGCTGCTCTGTGTTGCATGTTCAGAAAACATGGTGCACAGATGTGCCTGGTTCCTTCAGCTGCACTTCAGCAGAATCTAAAGCTGTAACATCTGAATTGTAAATGGAACAGTGCTAGTGAGCAGACGTGCAGGGTGACTGTTTGAACTCCTGTGTTTATGTAGCATTGAATCTGAGAAAGCAGGAAATCGTGCAGCAACACAGCATTTGTTAAATGTCCAGGAATTTGCTCAACCGAGTCTTGTGACACATTCATTAAGAGTAAGTAAGCTTTGGGGATCCGCCTTCCATCATTAATCTTTTTGTCTCGCTTTCCACTACCACGGTTATAGTTCCAGCAGAAACACACCTCCTGCTGCTATATTTAACTTGCCAGCCCTGTGTGAAGCGTTAATTGTGGCTGTCACTGCTCCGTGGCGAGGACTGTCAGCAAGCATGTTGCCAGAAGGTTGTGTTGAATCATTAGAGGGAATTCTTAGCTTTCCGGATTTGAATCTGAATGGAAGATGCTTCTGTTAGATCAGGACTTGCTGTAAGTCGTTGGTATTTTTCTTCCCAAGGTAAATTCCCACGTCATTGACAGAAGGAGTATCTGATGTAGCTACCTTGAGATGGATTTTAGTTCCTGCACATCAATTGGTGGCCTTTGGGAGCCATGTGGGCTCAGCACCTTGCAATGAGGGATCATGGCTGCTGTGGGGCTGCTTAGTATGGGGTGGGGAAGACTTGCTCAGGTGGGAGATGAGAGACTTAGAGACAAGCTTACCTGATGTAGAGTTGAGGTGAAGCCTCCATCTTTGCTGAAAGAATGGAAAGAAAGATTACAGTCATTCAAATCTGTTAGCTTCTGGTAATTAACTCCAGTTAAAATGTTAGTGAAGTCAAGAGAGCTTGGTTAATGTCTTGTGTGCTGACATGGACTTGAGGATCTCAGTAGTGGGTTCAGGCCGCCACTCAGAGGCAATTAACATTCAGGTTGTCCTGCTGTTGCTCTTGCTTGGACTTCACCTTTTGTCTTTGCAGTGTATCAGGACTTGCCCTTGTCATTTCTGTGGCCAGTTACAACCTGGCCACCAAAAGCATATTGTGATTGGAACAGGCTGCCCAGGGAGGTGGTGGCGGCCTCTCTGCTGTTCATCTGAGGGAAGGAGCATTTGAGAATAAGCTGCTAAAGCAGGGAGACAAGCTGGAAAGCTTAGAAATAGTTCCTCTGTGTGACAATGTTAATCATTAAGCTATGTGCGGCTGAGCTCACCCTGCACACTGGCTGTTGGCATGGGGCTCAAGGGCAGCCTCAGCTGTGGGGATCCTACCACACTCCCAGTCCCATCTTCAGTGAGTTAAATCCTGTGCTTTGCCCTCATAGAGTGAGGCTCCTCATCTTTTGTTGCTCTTAATGTAAAATGACATCTGTAACCAGTGCTTCAGACCAGTGGCTCACTGCAGAAAAAGTGCATTCATCTGGGAACATGCTCCTGGCACTTGTGGTTCTTGTTTTTTGCTGTGCCAACAAGTTCTTGAAGCAGATCGATAACAGCACAGTGAATCCAGCATGCTTACTCCTGTCTGGTGGCACAAGGTATAATGGGCAGACCCCTGTGACTGGGCATGTAGGTTTTAGCCACAAGTTAGTCACAGCCAAATGCAAACTACAGTGTTTGTTTTAGTGGGAGCAGAATTTTGCAGGGATGAGTTCAGCTGGTTGTTGTTACTTCCCTTGGAGCAGGAGTCCAAATACAGTACATCTGCTACTGCCCCCCAGCTTTTGTCAGGAGCGGTTTGTAACTAATGTATACTGGGCAGCGTGGGCGAAGTCTGCTGGGTGATCAGAAGTCAGAGATGGGTGAACAGATGCTTTCCTCCTGTGGTGCCGGTGGGTAACGTGGAGCAGTTCAGGCCCTGAGCCAGGCTGTGAGCTGGATGACCTGCTCAGTGTGGCAGCAGCGAGGTGCCACCTCACAGGGGCTGCTTATAGCTGCCAGCAGCTCTCTGTGCAGTGTTTAGGAGAAACCAACGCTCAGCTCTCAGCACATGTAGCTTATATGCTGTGTACTTCAACCAAGAGTCTTCAGTTGCTGGGGGAGAGAAGAGAGAATGGCAGCAGTCTGGTCTCTGGAATCTTTTCACAGGGTTTGATCATGTAACGTGCTTTTGCAGCACTCTGGAGTGTTTGTACAGTGCCAGGTTGAATACTCTGAAACCTATAGATGCTGGGATTGTAGAGCAGGGTTCAAGATCGTTGTGCTGGAGCTGGCAGTTTTTGCTGTAGGAGCCACATTCTCTCATTAGAAGATGTGAGATTTAGGAGGAGAGGACTGCTGCCTGCTCCTCCACAGCTAACCTAACAGGCTGCCCTTAGTCAGGTGAGGGAAACATGTTCAGTGGAGCCCTTCCTGTTGTGTTAAATGACCAAGAGAACTGACTGTACGTCGTGGCCTAATGGTAACATTGCAGAGAGTAGTGGGTAGAAAAATGATTTTTCTTGTATATTTTCTTTGTTGCCTGGGAAAGAGGCTCTTGCCATCTGATTCAGCTGCTAGGCAGCCAGATTTCTTTCTGCAGGTCAGTAAACAGCAAGTGCTGCTCTCTGCACTAGGAACTGGGATGCTGGCTGCTACGCTTATGTCTTAGTGTATAATGTCACATTAGTTGTGAGCTAGATGTTGCATGAACCCAAGGATCTGTCTAATGGGGGGATGTACAGGCCGAAAGCTGCAGATTTGTAGCATCGTCTGTTTTACCCTTTATTAGCTAATTTATTTTTAGCAGGGAAACAGTCCAGATACAATAAGAGCATGATGCTTCAGTTATTATTTCTGGTAAATATTTTTCTGTATTGACACATCTGTCTGGTGCACTTCACTTAACACATTTCTGGAAAGCCCTTGAGCATCTTTTACAGAAAGGTTAATGTCTTGATTTACACTGATTGCTCAGGCTCTGACTTGCGCTGTGGACATCCTTCACAGCGGACACTTGATTGATGTTCCTTCCCTGGTGCTTCGGGGAACGTTTTGAATAGCCAGGATCCTTTGTGAGAAGGGGTGCAGTGAGTTAAGGAAAATAGGTGAATGTACCTGACCAACATACAGTGACAGGATGCTTCCACCTGTGGGGATGGGGCTTCTCTTCCTGGTTGCTTAGGTCTCTGCTGGCAAGTGTGACAGCTTGCGTGCTGCAAGGTGAAGCCCTCCTAACGAGTAACTTGAATGAGGTGAACAGCGAAGAGCTGTACAGGGATGCTTCATTGGCTTCTGCCTAGCAGAAGGACATATCATTGTGATTTGTGCTCACCTAGCCATGCAGCTGAGTTCTATCCTCGAGTTCTTGGCTAAGATAAAGTCCCTGGGGTGAGATGTGTGCTGTTTGCATGGGGTTCTTAATTAGAAGAATTCATCATAAACATGCATGTCTTTCTCTTGTTAATATAGTAGGGGCTAGATTAATTACATCAGCAGAAATGTCTGTTGTTGTTTACTGTTCATGTGAAATGTCTGCAGACAGGGATCGAGTTCCATGTGATATTGCTGTGCTGTCACAGTTGTGTTCTTAATTACTTAATGAATTGCTGACTTTGCGCTGAGATAGCCCCGCAGGGCTTGCTCTTTGCTGATCATGAGATGCTTGAAACTTATGTATTCCAAAGCTTCTAGATCTGCAGTGATGAAAGGAGAAAATAAAGCCGTGTTTAAATTCTTAATAGCAGCCCCCTCCTAAAACATCTGTGTTCTCATCTTCCATACTGCTGCTGGTGGAGAAAAGGATAGGGTGAAGAGATTTACTATGGCAATTTCCCAATTAACAGCATAGTTTGTGGCACAAGTGGATTTGCACCCTGCTTCTGTCCCCCCTATTCCTTCTGGTTCAGCTGGCCAGGTGGTGCCATTCCAGCTGTCTGGAGAAGAGAAGGCTCAGAAAGTTGTGTGCAGAGCTAAGGAGTCAGAGATTAAAATTGCTTATCGGATTCTTCTGTGTGAAACCCAGCTTCCATTGCCAAGGATTACTCACTTACACTCAGGTTTTGAAGGGTACGTGTCTTTCACAGAGCATAATGCAGGAGCAGCTCGCTGGCTTCAAAGCTCATAAGCGTGATTTGGAACGCTTGCCAGTGGGGCTCAGCAGGGCTCCTCTCCTTGATAGCCAGAACAATTAAATCACTGGAAGGGAGGGTTGGACTTCTGCTTATTTATTTATTTACTGCCAGTAACAACATCCATCTTCTCAGTGGAAGATTGATGTTAGCTGCTTTGACAGCTTTCTTCCTCCCCCGCTACCTGCCACGGTGTAAACAGGTCGCTGATGAGAGCTGCATCCTTGCCCTGCCTTCCAGCAAGGGGGAGCACACAAGCTCTCTCAGAGACAACTCTTAGGTCCTCTTTTAACTTCGCTCTCACCACAGGAGGTTTGGGGTGCCCCTGTAGTGTGCTCCATGCACTCTAGGCTCTTCCTGAAAGTAAGGGCTGTCATCTTAAGCTTTTTCATTTCTCTGTGTTATCTGTGGTATCAGAGAGGATATGAGTGTCTGTGTGCTCAGGTCAGATGTGCTTTACCACAGGCATTCTCTGCACACTTCTTGTCCTTCTCTTTTGGGATTCAAGTGTTAGGAAAGGATTTCTCTTCCTCTCCCTGTGCTCTGTGTTCTCCTGTTGTGAGTTAGGGTGGAATTGCCTCCCTCTGCCAAAGGAGTCCTGATGGAAGGCTGTCCCTGGAACGTTTCTCTGAGTATGAGATTTCTCAAGTTCAGTGGATGCTAAGTTGGAATTTAAAGCAATGTGAATGAGGGAGGGTAGAGCAAGTGTTTCTGCCTCTCCTTGTTCTCAAGTGTGTGGAGTAAAGAAATCAGAAGAGAAAAGACTATGGAGTTTTTAAGATATGGTGGGCTGTGGTGCCTTCTCTGTCCAGAAAAGCCCCCGGGAACAGTTTCTGAGCAGCTTTCTGCGCATCCAGCTTGTAATTTGGGAGCCCAAACATGTCAGTCTTTCCGACCTGCCACGTGTCTGAGGACGTGAGCTGCAGCCCAGCAGTTTGGAATGGACAACAACTTCTGACAATCTCTGTGTTGTTGGATTCCTCTCTGCGAAATCGCATGTACAGCACGGATGACTAATTGATGGAATTCTTGTCTAGAAAAACTTCTTTTGTAAGATATGAGCAATGTAAAATTGGCTTTAAAAACCTTAAAAATGAGTTTAAAGTGACTGTTGCTTGGCAGAAAGCACTGTTATCTACTTTCAATTATAGGACAACGTTTTCATTTTTAAAAAGACTTTTGTATCCTTTTAGTGAATGGAAGCTGTTAATTAACATGGGTGCTTGGGGTTTGAGATGTGCACATCTTAGATGGGGGCTCATAAAAACACCTTCTTCCAGATCTGCCTGCAGCTGTGTCCTGCTCTACAGCTCCCTTTGAGCTGGGGTGGAAAAGAGGTGCTAATCAGTACTCCAGAGCTCTGCAAGACATCGATGTGGTACTTTGGAAACATCACTGATCACATCCTCTGTAAGATCTTGCTTGGGCCGTTCATCTGGAAGAAGGGACGTGCAGCTCTTACAGCTTGCTGAAAGAAGCCAGAATGTTTTATTTAAAAGCCTGGGCACGCTTCTTACTGCTGCTCTTGCTCTGTGAATGTGCTGTTGTTAACCTGCAGAGCAAAAGTTAACATAGGCTGTGCTGTTTCTCCAGATTTTTGTAGTTGCCAGCAGAGATGGTTCCTGATATGTCAGGAAACATGGGTGAAGTTATCCTTATCAGCTGGCTTTTGGGATATGCCCTTCATCTGTCCACCAGTGATGCTTGCATTTCCTTGTCCCTGGGTACCTCTCCCAGGGTATTGATTAGTCTTCAACTAGTTGAGTCCCGGTGGGTTGAGAAGAGCACTTGGTGAGCTGAGTGTGGTGCAGTGTGTTGTGTTACAGAGGCGCCAGTACTGATGCTAGTTTGTGTCATTGCTGCCACTGATAGCAGGACGGACAGTTGTGCATGGTCTTTGGAGACTGAATGGAAAAGGAGTAGTAGGTGGTGGGTTTATTTTGAACCTGTGACTTGTCTGAAAGTCAGTTGCTTTGTTAACCTATGAAAGCTCTGAACTTTTTTGGCCCATCTCTGTATGGACATCTTACTGGCCAAGTTCACTTCTTGCCAGAAATCATATGCCTATAGCAGAAGAACAAGATTGCTGGCTAGTGATATAAAGTCCAGGCCTCTTTGTAAAAGCAGCAGCGAAGTGGGATGTACAATTAAAGGATATTTCTCTAAAAGCAAAAAGATTTAAAAAATAAGAATATTAACCACCTTTGGAGTGACTGTAGGTGAGAGGTTAAAATGCCTGTGCATATGCTACAGGCTGTGGGCTGGCTGCCATTTTTTATCTGTTACTCTTCTCATTTTTGTGTCCTCTCATGCAGAAACTACGTGCATGGTTTCTGAACAATATGCTTGGGAGATCTGTATGTGTGTACATTGGCAGGCTTGAGGTCCGTGTTGCAGCCCAGCTATGAGTGCATACTATAATGAATTTTTAACTGTGACAACTTCTGGAGACTTTTCTCAGTGCAGAGGGTTTCCGTCATCTCTAAAAATAAGTATTTTCTTGGTTTATTTCAGGTAGTGATCCAGAGAGACCTCATGTTTCTTTTACTGCTCTATGGAGTGGTACAGAAGAAGGGACAAGCTATTTGACCTCCTGAGCTAAACCACAGGATGTCAGAGAGATGCCTCACAGTATCTACCAAGGAAATGGAAATAACTGTCTGAACTAAGAGACTAATCTAGATCAGTCTGTCTGACATGGGAGTCTTGTTGGCATCATTCTCTCCTCATGGAGCAGAGGATCACCTTGGATGCTTTTACTATACAAGCCCCAGAGTCCTTCAGAAAGGGCGGTTGGTGGCTCCTGGGACTGAGTTGTCTTCCTTAATCTTAGATTTCTCCTTTTCTGGGAGTGTCCCAAAGATGGAGCCAGGCCAGGTTACAGTTCCTTACTGTGTGAGGATTGCCCAAAAGGGAGTGGCAACTTTGATGAAGTCAGCAGGGTAGCATTGACTTGCAGTAGGTAAAGCCCTCTTCAGTGGGAGGTGATGACTGAGCTGGTAACACAACCAAGTGTTTGATTCTGAATTTGTGCAGTTGCTCAGAAGAAACCTTTGCTATCAGCTACCTCTTGCAAGGCTGCTTTGGTGGTACAAATGGCTCTGGCTTTTTTTCCCATCCCTTTCCAGAAGTCAAAAGGCAGACCAAATGTTCAGGATTCAGCTCTGCATCCCTCTGTGTCACCTTATGCATATAGAGTGTGCTTAAGCTTTGGAACAGCTTGATACAAGCCTATAGGCAAATCTGAAATTGGATCATTATTGGTAAATCCCTGAACTACTTGGCATGCTGCAGCATGATTGAATGGCTGTCTTGATGCTATCTCCATAGGTCTGGGGAATTAGAGATGGAAGAGCTTACTCATGATTGAACTGGAGGGATGAGGAGTTGGAACTGCAGGGATTTATTCCTATTTGGCTGCAAGCTGAGTTTCATGGCATTTAGCGGTTGTGTAGGCCCTGCTCCCCAGAGCCATGGAGTGTGCAGGCTGGTACCCTCACAACCACTGGCCCTCAGCTACCCCATGGAGTGGCTAAATGTTCCCTCCAACAACCTAGAACTGAACAGAGGCTCCACTAGCACAGACAAACAGTGAAGTACTTTCAACTCCGCTGCAGATTAAAACTGCAGTAAGTGAACACGTGCTGATAACAGTTAAGTCAAATTGTAGTACCTGAACCCATGAGATTGTTAGAGGTTCTCTAGTTAATGAGCCTCTTTGAGGTGTCAAGAGAAAAGAAAACCTCCCATGTCTCAGACTTTGCACAGTAGGATTTGAACTGTGTAACTCTGGTTAATGCAGTGAGAGAAATTGCTGTTGCATTACCCTTGTTGCCGTGCATAGTCCGTGTCAATTGCTTCTTTGCAAGGCAGCCACTTTTGCAGCACTCCATTGCACACTACAGTTACATTTTCGGTGAGCAAGATCGCTTTCTGCAAAAGGAAAAGTGATTTCTTTGTTAATCTGTGATTAAAGATAATAGGGTTTTGAAAGATACCTTCCTGCTCTTGTTTAATGAAGTTATTCTATTGTTCTGCATGACTGGTTGTTCTATATCAACTCCTGACCTCTAGCATCACAGTGCTGTGCTAAAGTACTGACTCTTTGTTTGCAAGAAGAGCTCCAGGCATTTACCCACAGCAATTCATCATGCAGAGGTGGTGAGTTCTAGCAAATCACAGGGACAGCTGTTCAAAAATTGCTCCTTCTTATAATGAACACACATTACAAAGACCTGATCCTGTGAGGTGGTTCTCTGTTGTTTAGCTTAGCAGCACACTCTTCATTAGAGAGAAGCAGTTAAGCTCTTCTGCTCCACTGAACTCAGGGCATTGTTTGCTAGAGGGGCAGCTTTCTGGAATTGCCTGAATGGACCAAGAATTTGGTGTTTTTTCATCCCTTCTGGAAAGTTCCTCCCTTGGGTTTCCCTAAGTCTGAACATGACTTCAGCTGAGCTGTGCCCTGCTCCCGGTCAGCAGGTTGTGCTGTATTAATTTCCTTCTCACTATTGGGAACTGCCCCGTTTGCTGTGGATGAGAGCATAGCTTAAAAAAGAAGTAGCAACAAACAATGAACAAAGGCAACAAAACAAACTAAAAATTCCCATGGTATTGCTATGGTAACAAATATCTGAAAAGCAGGCCTGTATCAGCTATGAGCTCAGGCTTTATAGCCTCTGCCCCAGTGGTTGCATACTCAACCAGAGGCAGAAAATGATGCTGTAAAGAAAAACAGCAGGAGGCTTATGATACCTTGGGATCTTTCCAGATAGGAGATCTTCTGTTTCCCACACCTGAGGCAGGTTAGGAGCAGTTGGTGCATGTCTGTGGTTGCTTGATCCCTCTCTGCATAGGTGATAACAGGAAAAATGCATTTCATGGTGCTGGTACCGCTGAGCAGAAATGGGTATCCAAGCAGTGGTATAACTTCAAAATTCTGCCTAGAAAAACAGGACTCATTTCTCTCAGCCCTCTGTGGAGGATGCCCCTGGAAGGGGCACAGCACAGTGTGCACATGGAGGGATGCTGCCTCTCATTGTGCAATGAGTTCTGTGCCTGCTGCTGCTCCAGCTCCCTTGGGGCACAAGTTGCAGGCTGGTTCCTCCTTAGTTTCATCTCTAGCATCAAATGAGTAGGAACTACGAAGTCCCCAGGGATGTGGTCTGGCTGCTTTTGGTGTGCTGCTTGTTTCCATTCTACCTTGCATGTGGCTGTGGACAAAAGGGATTGTGGTAACTGAACTCCAGGTAGCTGTGTCTCATGCAGCTGCAGCCATTGGAGTGGCAGCTACCCTTTGTGCTGATCAAGAAAAATCACGCTTAAAAAAATAAATAAATATCAAAAATCTCATTGTAAACCACCAAGCCTGCTTTATTTGGTAGGTGTTACTCTGCTAAGGCACTTTGCTCTCTGTTGGAGTTGGGTACGTTGTTGTTCAGACTCCTTCAGCAGTGTTAGCCTTAGCTAACACATCCTATCCTGAGCTAGGATATGTGGGTGAGTGGATGGGCTGGGTGCTGTCGCTCCATCATCCTGTTATGTTCCAAGATATTATTCAAAATGTCTTTTACACTCAACCAAACGTGGTAAGAAATGCCTATTACAGGCTGTAATGCAGGCTTGCAATCTAATCCTTTTCTTGCTTTTCTTCCTAAAGGATAAACCTCTCTCATCTTGTTCCTTCTCTAAGTGTTCTTTTGAGTATTTTGGTGGTTGATTTTCTGGTGTTTTTTTGTTTTAATGTGAAGACTTTAGTGCTGTGTATCCCTATGCTTGTAACCACAGCTCTACTGTTTGCTTTATGAGTTATCTGTTTGAACATGCTTTGAACAAACCTGTCAGTGAGTTTCCTTTGTTCATGTTTGTTCATCTCCACAATCCCTTTTGGAGCCAGAATAGCTAAAAATCAACAGGAGTGAGTTGGACCTGTGAAAAATGTCTCTGTCTTTTTCTATTTGGGAGAAAATGACTTGTGTTAGAAGGCTCTGTGTATCTAACAAACTATTTTGCATTTATCTTTTAGTTTACCTCCATGGTCTCTAGCTAAACATTTATACATATCATCTCTGTAATGAAGGCTATTTAACAACGCATGATTTAGGATTTTTTCTAAACACAATCCCTTTTCAGGGCGAACATAACAGAAAACTGATGTCTTGATTAGTAGGACATGCGTTTCTCTCTGTTAATATGTTGTACTGTGGCTGAAATCCTGCCCTGCTGATGTGGCTGGGAATTTTGTCACTGGGATTTCACTGGTAATTTGTGACATCTTCTGCTGCGTTCTGAGTGTGAACAAAGCGTTTGTGCATTGTGCTGCCTTCTGAAAAACAGGTGAGGAGAAAGCAGAGCTCATCCTCATAAGCAACCCTGTGGTTTTCGTGGAATGGATGATAGGATTTTATGTGTATACTTCTTGTTTTCCTTTCATATTTAGGAAGGCTGCTGAAAACCTAGGTAAGATGCTATAATTGTCATGGTGCTGGTAGAGCTGTGCATCTCTGTGGTAAAATAAATTTGATTGGTGAAAAATGCACCTGCCTGTGCTTCTAGGCAGTGAGGGGTGGCTAGAGCATCATACTGTCCAAAGAAGTGAACAGAGCTCAATAACCGTAGCAGGGAGAGGCTCTCAGAAATGCTCTTGGCCGTGTGGAGGAAGCAGCACCTGACTGCAGGCCTCCTGAGAACCTTCTGCAAATGGCATTTGGGCAAAAACTCCCTAGCGGAGTAAGTGGAGAAAGATGTCAGACTGACTTTTTAGTAAATGAACTCAAAAATACCAGCTCTCAAAATCTGCCTGATCAGACCTATCATTTAGCCTAGCCAAAAATCAGCTGTGGGCCAAGATTTCTGTGTAGCTGTGTTTTTGCTGACCACAAACATTCAAAAGTAATAAGATTAGAGCTGTTAGTATTGGATGGGGATTGATGCAGTAATGGGTTTTAAAGATCCTTGCTGGTCACATGGCAGCCACTGAGGTTTTTTGGATGTAATTTGCACCTGCTGAATGAGGCAAGTGGCTGTGTGAGAGAATGTGGGACTTGGTGTATGGGGGAGCTGTGGGTTTCCTTGAATGATGGTTTGGCCATAACTTGTCCAGAGTATTCTGAGACTCAAATGTGCATACTTTTGTGATGCCTGCTTCTGTGGCTCAGTTCTTCCTTATATGCCTTTCTTGGTTGACAATGATTAAAAAGCAGGCTGCTGAGGAGGCTGCTATTCATAATGTGATGGAAGTCTAGAGTGACAAAGGCCTGAATGGTGTAATGCAGGTGTTTTGTTTTCCCCCATATTTGACAGGTGTATTTGAGCCCATTGCATGATTTTTTTTCATTGGTATGCACCATCCTTGATTAAATTTGCTGTTGGGGAGGTGAATTAGTCTTTGCAAATGGAGACCCAAGTAGTAACGGAGCACAGCTGTGAGGGTTTTGTCACCACAAATTGATTGCTGAGCCCTGGAATTGAGGTAATGCAGTAAGTGAAAAATTAATCAATCAATTAAATTGGATTTCTTCTGGCTTCTAAACAAAATGTCAATGACCTGATACTCTCAAATCTTCACTGACAGAGAATGAGGTTTTCCATTATTAGAAGACTATTGCATGCTGCAGAGCTGAATATATGGCAGGGAACGCATTTGAGTGAACTGCCTTGTGCAGGAAGACTAATTTTTGTAATAAATCATGGGTGTGTATACACCGTATCTGTTGTCACTTTAGCAAGAGCATTAGAATGGGTCCCTGAGGACAGGTCTTACATTGAAACCTGCAGTATATGAGTCTTTGCCTTGTGAGCTGAAGGTCATTTGTAAACTTCCTTAACAAAGCAGGCCGGGATTCATCAGTGGTATGCAAAGTTATACTAGGTGACTCTGTAAAACACCAGTTGTGTTGTTGGTTTATGGACAGGTTGCGTTTTAATACTGGGCTTGGCTAGCTCCCAACCATCAGATCCTGCCAAGAGCCTTTCTTTGCGATGCTCAAAAGCTAATATGAGGAGCATTATGGTAAATTACTCAATTCCTCAAGGTCATGTCCTGCCTAGATGTTATTTCCTGGGAAGATGAGATCTGTGCAGTTCCTTATTGATTGGAGTGGGGCTGAGGGCCAGCCTACAGGAACAGGTTGGTACCCCAGCCAGCACCCAGGCAGGAGAGCTGCTCCGTGAGGCCAGTCTCCCCCTGTCTGAGCCCATGGGACTGCAGCTGTCTTAGAGTCTGTATATCACAAGGTCTCTCTCAGAGCTGGCTTAAAGTGTGGTGAGGAGAGAGTTGATTCTGAACTGGATAATATTCAGAACTGTGAATGACCAAGATCCACCGACAGAAATGCAGTAGAAATTTCTGCCTCCTGCTGTGGGGCTGGGTATCAAAGTGTACCCTTGTCTTCCTGTCTTATTTGTACATGATACAGCACTTCTGCAGAGCATGAACATTGGCCAGTTGCAAAGCGGTTCTATTTTATTCTTAATCTTCCAATTCCAGTTGTAAAGCTGTGACTCTGGAGGATGAATGATTAAAGAAGTACTTACTTCAACTTTCTTTCTCTAGCCTTAGCAAAAAGCTCTTACAGCATGATCTTGAAGGTAAAGAAGATGAGCCCCAAGCTTAATATAATTAAATCTTTTAATGCTTTGGGTGAGCAGCGCTCACTGACTTCTGCTCATCTCTTAAGTAATTAGTTCATTGCTGTCTGCATTAACAAGTAGCACACAGCAACTGCAGGAGTTGAGACTAGGATGTTTCAGGAAAGCAATATTATGTGCTTAATTATTGGAGCTTTCTGATGTTTATTTAGTTAGTTTTAATAGTTAAATCCTTGGTTTTGCTACTGTTGGGGAAACTTCTTCACAGCTTTTCAGAAAAATAGTGTGTAAATATAGGTTATATTCTTAAACTTTGTCCATATTCTGTGCTGTATGTTCTTTGTGGAAGGCTGGGGGCTACTGTAGCTTCATTTCCCCTCTGTCTTGAGGTATGCAGCAATTAAAAAATACAGTATCCTGGCTTCATCTGGGGGAGGTTAGTTTTCATTAGCATTTCAACTGCCTCTTCTCAGCCTCCTGTTCTCCATGCCACTTGACTTCTGCCTTCTGTTGGCTTGGGGAATAACACAGTGCCACCCCTCATCACCAGCTTAGCAGGTCTGAAGTTGCTTTCTCCACTGCGAAAGTATCTGTGGCTGCATCTGTCACTTAAGACAGCTGTGATTCACTGAGAGGAAAAGGCTGAATGTAGGTCAGTTGAGTTCAAAGGGAATAGATTAGTGCAGCACCACAGGAGGCGTAGGTGGGGGAGTGGGCATAGGGAAACAATTTATTTGGCTGAAGCATTTAATGAAGATCTAGTCCACTCCCGTTTGAACTGACTTACTGGCCTTGTAGGTGCCAGTGGGTAACCAGGAGGGCATTACCTACATCTTGATTTAGAGTGAGGTGCTTCATATCTGTGTGACCATTACTTTTCTGTAGGAAACCTTCATTCCCAGAGGCACCATGTCCCCAGCTACCCACTGGGATCTCTGACAGTACTGTTGTTCTGGTAGGGGTGCCAATATCAACTGTCTAGTCCTTTATGTATTCAGAGCGTGCTGTCATGTCTGTCTTCTCCATGATGCCAGATGTTACTGGAGATATTTATGGATGGGAATAGGTGTCTTTGGGATGTAAGAGCTGTTTGCTGGGAAAAACAGCCTCACAAACCTCACTCTTCTCCCTCCTGCTGGTTCCTAGTCATTTTAAGGCTTTTCCCCCACTCAGTTTTTAGGGTATTCTTCATATTGTTGTTTTCTCAGAGAGAAATGAAGGAGACTGAAAAATTTCTATGAGTTAAAATGGTGGCATTTGTGTTACAATAAAATTAACCAAATAGGGAAAAATATGGCTCTACTCCAGGGAACGAGATGAAGATTAAGTGAATGCTAAGCCAGATGTATGCGTGTCTGGACATGTGGGTGTTTATATAAATGCAATGTATGCAAATATCATAAATATATTAAAACTAAACATCATTGCATAATTTTATAAGTTTTGCATAATGGACATCTGTGTGCATTAGACTTCAAACTCGGAGAAGAAATAGGCGCTGGCAACTGCTTCATGTCATCTGGGGTCTGGATTTCTATGGTTCTGAGCAGCTTTATTTCCTCAGAGCTGTTTGGAAGGGAGTGCCCTCAGGCATCTTTCTTTGAAATGCTTTTGGCTTCCACTGTTGTTTTACATAACACTAAAAACAAAAAACTCAGGGATGCCCCAAGACATTGAGTCCCCTCTCTGCAGTTATGGGCAAGCTATACTTGCTTCTGGTTAGCTGGGCCAGAAAGTTTTGCAGGATCCAGCCTATGCTAACTGCTTCAAGACCTGCTGCAGGATTACATAGCTGGGTCAAAGATGCATGTGCTTTACAGGGTCACTTCCTATTAAATGTAGGGAAAAATCTGTTTTAGCTGGCAGTAGAGCATAATTGTCAGTATCCTGCACTTGTCATGTGAGGGTAAAATAAGTTCCATCTTCTCAGGTTTCCATTTTACAGTGAGCATACATCAGGGCAAATGCAAACTGTGGACTGTATACAGAAGGAAAGACATGGTGTTGTGATTTATGCATAGACTGTTAGTATACATGGGGATGGAGTGAGTGTAGGTCATATTGAGGCCGCTCGCTACATGTGGAAACAATTTGTTTATGTGCGATGCAATGCTGAGCTTGTAACCAGCATGGCAGAATGTACCTTGTAGGTTTTTGGCTGCTGTCTGCAAAATGGATGTAGTCTGTATGCTTCAGTGCTGTTATTTGTGTGCAGTGTTACTACTGGAAGTCTTCCAGGTGTTATCCTATGCTGCTTTGCATACCTGCTGGGACCTAAGCAAAGTGATCAAGGTGTTCTTTCTGGAAGCACTGCACTCTGCTGCACATAAGGACACACAAGGTCAGGATGAAATATCATAAGGACATTCCTCAATGCAATTACTACCAAGATGTCTAGTAGGATCATTAGGTGGAGGTCAAGTAGCTGCCTCCAAAGCAAGGTTGTCAGTTCTTAGACATGAAAGCAAAGACTGTGGTAGGATAAAACCTGGCAAATCTGTTTGAAATGTAGTGGTCAGTCCTTGTCTATCAACCCACTGCTGTGACCTGCAGGTCAGCATCATCCCATTTCTAAATCCTTTACACCAGTAACTTTGAACGTCCCGCTGTTTGTGACAGACATCACGTGAGGTGATGATCACCGCTTCTAGACTGAAGGTAATGCCATGAAAAACACTATGCCAACTTGTGCCTCTCTTGCAGGGAGCTGTGAGAGTGGTATCCAAAAAGTGATGGGTGTGGGGAGAAGGTCACTGTGGAAACCAAACACACGAAAATATTTATTTCTCCTTTCTGGCCTCATATAGGATGTCCACCTTTTCAAGCCAGATGCTTGAGGACGCTTTCCATGTCAACAGCTCAATGTCTGGTGAAGCTGAGGGAAGGAGAGAAAAACAAAGTCAGAAATGATAGGATCCCATCACTTTCTGGCTGTGAAAGCAGGGAGAGAGAAAGAGCTTCTCAGGGCTAAAACAAGAGTAGAGCAGAGCATGGCCTCTGCATATACATAAGGAATAAATACCAGGAAGCAGTATAAAAGAATAGGGAGATATAGAAATAATATAGAAAAGAATAGGGAGAAATAGAAAGAATAGGCAAATTGCAGCATTAAAAAGGAAGTCCCAGTAGAATTTCTGTGCTTCTTCCTTGCACTGACCCTTGGGTTAGAGTACTAAGATGCTACAGCTCTGTTTGTCACAGTACTGCAGAACACACATGAGCTGGCAGATTCAGCTTATTGGCCACAGCTTCTTTAAAGAAGGCATTCAAAATAAGTTCTGCTGGGGACCTGCCACCAGTCCTCCAGTCTAGACTGGAAAAGGCAGTAAGCCTCAAGATAGTCCAGAGCTGATGCCAGTAGAAGATCTCTTGTGACCAAGTATTCTGGCATGGGAGCTGATCAATTGAAATTGCTTTACTCCTTCCATTGTGTCATCCAGTTTGTGCAGTATGCAAACAAAACATTCAAATCAATTTCTGTGCTCCTCTGTCAGCACTTGTATTTCTCTAAATAAATAAATAGATGACAGGGATGGTTCTATTTAATTGTGGTCACTTCTATTAACATTTCATAATAGAAGTTCTTTAAGAGCGTGGTTCCCAAACCACATTTAAAATGTTTTACACAGTTAAACAAGGCATGAATAAAATAGGCTGCTGGGCACAGCCTCTTTTAAGTATTCTCTGCAGTTTTTCAGAGAAGTGTATGGGTTATTCCATGAGGCACAACAGCTATGTGTGTGCTGGGATTCATAAATCCCCTCTGGGAATGCAGCACCCCCTCTGAAACAGCTGCCTCTGGCAATTGACATCTGAGACATCTTGTAGATTCAGTCCATCAGCAGTAGCCTGCTCCCTGGTGTGTACGATCCCCTGGGAATTTCTTGGGATCTACTGCAGCTGCCAGTCATACCCTTTCTGAATGCTGTGTCATTCAGAGTCCATGTGTCTGCTGCACTCCTCAGCAGCCTGGTAGCAGTGCCGTGTTGTCCTGTCTGCACTGAGGCTTAGTGTCAGGTCACAGGAGCTGAGTATGGATAGAGAAGAATGAGTCCATCCAGGAAAATCTCACATGTGGATACCAGTGACTCCAAAATGGTTTTCAAAGGTGACTTGCTCTGAGTGGAGGTGATGTGCTCAGACAACCAGCTGGTAACTTAGGGGGGAAGCTAGCATTGAACCAGTTCAGAGGGGAACACCTCTGCTGAAGAGGTTTGGGCCTGAAAGGGAGGTAGTAGCGGTGTGATGGATCACCTTAAAGCCCTGCTAGTTACAACCCCATGCTGCGGGCAGGGACACCTTCTGCTGGATCAGGTTGCCCAGGTCTCCATCCAGCCTGGTCTTGAATGCCTCCAGGGATGGGGCATCCCCAGCTTCTCTGTGCCTCACAAATTCTTCTGACTATCTAATCTAACTCCTACCCTCTTTTAGTTTAAAGGCGTTGCCCCTTATTCTGTCACTATGCTCCCTGATAAAGAGCATCTCTCTGTAGGTCTCCTTTAAAAGCTGGAAAGCTGCTATGATGTCTCCCTGGGGCCTTTTGTTCTCTAGACTAAATAATTCCTGTAAGATGTGTAAGATCTGCAAAGTACACAGCCTGTTGTTTAATACTGCCGTTAGGCCAACTTCACAGTAACTGTAAAATGATGAATTATAGTTACTTTGAGACTTCCTTACTCTGGATGAATAATGATTCCTCTTGGCCTGTGGAGTACGGTTATCCTGTTTGAATTTGGCAAAGCCTACTGTTGCCAAATAATAATAATAATAAAAAATAATAAAAAATAAAATCTTGGGACCCCGAGTTCCCAAACCGCTCTAGTTTTAGTGGCTATTTTCTCAGTGTTGGAATTGCTGTGCTTATATCTGGCGGCAGACAGCAACAATGTACATGGGTGAATGGTGCGTCTATTTTACAGTCTTGCTGTCTTAGAACTGATAGGTCTACAAGTGTTTCACTGTGCTAGTTGAGAATTTGGGCCCTCAAATTGTTAGAGATATGCATGGCATTAATTCCTTTCCCTTAATAATACCTTGCTTGTGGTATTCATTTCACTGCTTAAACAGTTGCTGGTCCCTTCAACCATTTCAAAACACAAAGAACAATGTGCTTTCAGCATCAGGAGAGCAGCTAGGTCCATTCTGTCACTGACAGCAAGAAGTGCATGTGCGAAAGAGAAACAGTGAAATAAGGTTAGAACGTTTACACTATTTCCTGAGATTTTGGTATGTGAGTTGTGTTGGAGGTCACAGAAGCGTTTGGGTCAAACCTTAGTGTGTGCCAACTACTTTGCTAATCCCTAGTCTAGACGCTCAGTTTTCCAGTGCCTGTTAATCTTCTGCATTAATGTAGTGATGTATTTACTTTGGTCTGTCACAGAGCATCAGTCGGAAGGAACTGGGCACTCCTGTAACTCCCAGTTGTAGTTTCAGCCTCAAGCATGGGGATCTGGGCTGTGTAGCCATAAGCAAGTCAGTCCTCTAATGATAAGCTTTATATGCACTTTGCTAGGCTCTTCTGTAATTGTCTGGACGCAAATCCAGGACAATGTTTGCTGTCCTCTCCTTATTAAGCTTTGCTTTTGCATTGTTCGTAATGAGTTGCTATTTCCTCTGTTTTGTCCTGCTGAGCTGTAGAGGTTTGCCTTTATTGACTTTCATGTATTGGTTTTAGAAAAACATAAGTTAATTTTCAGTTCCAATCTGGCTCCCCAGTGTGTCTGATGTTTTTACTGGATTTTCCTTGGGTTTGATAAACTATTCGGTATTCAGACCCAAGCCATTTATGAACAAACCCTTGATACCTGTGCACAGCACTGTCCCTACCCCCACTCTGGCAATGAACAGCTGGTAATTCAGCTCTGACAATGGCTTCCATCAAGGCTGCTACTTCTCTAGCTTGCTATTATCTTATAATACCACATCAAAATCCATACCAAAGTCACAATAAGTCATATCTACTGCTTATTCACACTCATAAGACATATTACTCCATCACAGGAGAAAATAAGATTGGTCTGACATGATGAGGTCCTGCCAAATCTCATTCTGCTGCTATTTGTCACCCTATTATCTTCTTGGTGCCTGCAGATGAGCTATTTGATTACTTGTTGCAGTGCCTTTCTGGGCACTGAAGTTAGGCTGTCCAAGCTATCATCCCCTAAATGTTCCTTCTTTCCTGTTTAAGGACAGTATGAAGAGATACTAGCCAAGATAAAGATGGGAGGTGTTCTTAACCGACACCTGATTCCCAGCACTCCAGCGCTTATACATCAAATTTAGGAAGAAGTAATGTTAGAACTATGCTACCTAGATGAATTACCTATAATAGTTCAAGCATCAGTTTGTCATTGTCCTGAGGGCAACAATGGACCTGCTTGTGCCATCCGATGGCCCACAGCACAGTATGGCTGTGGCCTATGCCCAAGGGAGGTGCCTGGAGGCTGTCCTGTTACCTCGGGGAGCCCTCCCAGAGCTGTGACAAAATGGCTTCTGAAGGCTTGCAGCTGCTGCTAACATTTTGTGCAACATTCATGGTAATATAAACCAAACTCAGCTGTTGCGTTTCCAGGGCCTGGGGAGACAGAGATAAGTAGTAAAGAACCAGTGAGTGACTGCAAAAGTATTTAAAGGAGCATGGTTAACTTGGCTTTTGCTTCACATCAGTGCTGTTTTCTAGGTTGGGAAATAGAAATGAAAGCTTTGTTTGATGTAAATTTTAGTATAAATTAAAAGATGAGAGCATTTCAACCTTTAAAGGAACCAAAGTAATTATCTTCCTGCTTGTGCTGAAAATACAACCTGAAGGGAGAATCCAAGATGCAGGAGCCAGCATCCCCAGTGAGGTGCCTGCAGCAGTGGAAGAGAGGGCTGACTGCTAAAGCATGCCTAAACCTAAACCACAGTAAATCCATATGCAGCAGCATGATTGTGCAGTGATTGAGTATGTTGCTTGGTACTGAAAGTAGAGCAGCTTTATTTCCCGTGCCAAGAATTTTTCTTCATTCTTTTCTGATAAGAAAGGGAAATCTGAGCATCAAGTTGATCTCAGCTATAGTAGGCATAATTTTATGGGACCTTGCTTTATTCATCTTCTCTCCAAACTGAATAGTCTTAACCCTCTCTTCATCCCCTAATAATTCCTTACCAGAGTCTGGCTTGGCTAAAATCTGTACTCCTCTCCTTACTCTGCTCAGTATGTCCTGTCTTCCACCTCTACTGACTGATCGCTGGGGTTTTGCTCAGCTGTCTGTGGAGTTGCTCAGATCTGTAACACGGATGGTCATGGTCAGTTTGCAGTTCATTAACATGCATGAGCAGTTGAATTTGTTTCTTCTAATGTGCATTACCTTGTATTTACCTACACTAAATTCCACTTGCTATCATCTTATTCAAATGTTCGTGTCTCTTAGGATTGTCTGAACTGCAGAACAGCCCTCAGAGATGGATGCAGGGATGTTTTTGCCTCAAAATTTTCTGCTGCTTCAGGAATTTGCCATGTGTTGAGTTTTTTGAGTTGTTTCCCACCCTATTAAGATGGATTAAGTGATCTGCTGTGTGATATTGATGACCAGTCTGTGGTCTCTTGCCCTCTAAAACTTTTGAAAGTAGCCATATAGCTACAGAGGTATAAACACGATCAAATCTAATATTAGAGGATATCCAAACTGTTTTAAACAGGGGGATCTGGAGATCTGGAGATTTTCTGCCATTTTCAATGAGTTGCAGATATGCCACAGTCTGCCTCTTCCAGCAGTTTTAGGGAACTCCAGCACACCTTAATACGGGGGTGGAAGCATTTTATGGCTTCTTCATGATTTCATCTTTCAAACTGCTACCATAGACAGTTTGTTAAACAACTTTTGCTATGTAAATTATCCTAGTTTCCCTACCAGTCATGGTAGTGAATGGTCCTCAAGTGCTGGTATTGCACAGTCTATGACCCAAGAAGGGAAAGTTAAGAAGCCTTCAAAGAGTGGAGAAGGGATAGCCCAGTTTTTTTACCTTGTGTGTGGGACTGAGGATGGTCATATGCAGTTTTCAGTTTTATTCTGGACTTCTGTGAAACTGGATGGTGAAGCATGGAGTGAACCTGCTGAATCAGCTGTGACAGTGCTTGTGTGCGATAGTGAATGACAAAAAGCTGAAAGTGTTTTTCCTCATAATACTGTTTTAGCCACATTGGCTGGAGCTGCTCTCAAACCTGTGCTGTCTGGAAGAGCTTCCAAATGCCTTTAGTCTCACATGTCCTGTGTAACAAGTGCTACAGAGAACTTGTCTCTGCCTGGGCTATCAGGAAAGCAGCTTTCAACCCAAGCTACTTAAGTCTGCAAGGATAGCAAGGCCTGCAATTTTCCTTGTAGAAGGCAATTGTAATATTACATCTGTAAGGTTTCCTGCTTTCTTTTCCAAGCCTGTCCTGTCTTCCTCCATGCCTGACCCACTTCCAGATGTGTCACAAATGACCTCCCTTCTCTTATGTATACATCTGAATGTGTTACAGGTGTTGAAACATCAGTCAGCTGCTCTCCCTGATGCTTATCTCTTCTCTAGGTGACAAGGGCTCCCCAGAGAGAGAAGAACAGCAGAAGGGCTTTTGATGAGAAGGCTTATCTGTCCTCAAAGCTGCTGAAGGCTGGAGAAGACCCCTACCGCCAGCATGCTTTTAATCAGCTAGAGAGTGACAAACTCAGCAGCGACCGGCCCATACGGGACACCAGGCACTACAGGTACTATGCAGTCCTTGCCCCAAGCCGTGGCTGCTGCTTGCTGCTTCCTTTATTCTGCCCTGTTGACAGAGGATGGTTTTGGTTTTTCTTCTCCAAGGTCTGTCTGTTACTTTGTTTCATTGTTAATCTGGAAGGGTCTCAAATGCACAGAGATCCTTGGATAATTCAGTTCTACTTTGTTGCTTTTCTAACATATCTTCTCCCAGGTCTAAATGCCATACTATTACTTCACTGTTGGGGTTTCTTCACAGCCCCTCTCTTGCAGCTCAAATTACTCGACTGCAAGCTGTTTTTGCATAAAATCCCTCACACTCAGGGTTTCTCACTGAGCTTCTGTCCTATCTGCAAGGTACTCAGCTGTTGCAGCATTGCTTTACTTTGGTGTTTCTCACCTGCTGTGAACTGGCTGTCTAAATCTCATTTAGTGTGTTATGGTTTGGATGAACACTGCTGAGGTGGGGATGAAAATAATGAGTTTTTCATGTTCAGACAGTGAATATTTCATGGCTTGCAAAGTGCTCCTTGTTCTGTCCTTGTTTCACTGGGGGTGAATTTATTCTGCTGACTAAGCTCATCTGTAAGTTACTACCAGAGCCCGGGTAATTATTTTGTTCTTTCTGTAGCACAGAAGGATAACATTGTACATTGAAGATGATAGGTTTGATAGTAATAGAATGGTGCAAAGCTGCCTCCTTCAAAGAAGAAAAAATAGAAGCAAAGTAACCATGTCAGAAGCAGTGGTGTCTGTTTGAAACCTAGATGTAGTGCTGCAGAGCAACATCTCTTAACTGCTGGGAAGGGGAAACCAGACATCTAACTTAATTGAAACTGTAAAAGGGGTATCAGGAGACGTGGAACCTTGTGAGCCTGCCAGCACTGACAGCCATCAGGGTGCTTTATGAATGGAAGCGGTTGGGACCTTGGTTGTGAGATGAAAGTCTTGTGCTTCTGTTCCCCAGTGTAGCGCTCAGGATTGGCTTGCTAGTGACTCAGAGGCAGTGGTGCATGCCCTCTGTTACTGCCAGTCCCCCTGCCATGCAGAACTGCTGTTTTCTGCTAATCAGCTGTCATGTTCTGGCCTCTAAAACCAGCTAAAATATAAATGATTTATTTTGATCTGTGATCTGTGGTAGCATGCAGAGGATGCTTTTTGTGAAAAGCCATACCTGCACACTTTGGTCTAAAGATGTATATATACTGCTCCCTGGAAATGTGTGGCCACTTCAGGCCTCAGCTTTGCAAAGATTCCTGTTAGCAATGGGGACTCCCTAAGCAGCATATAATCAAGGCAGATAGATCTGTTATCATGTTCCTCCTATTTGCTGGGGGTTTGGTTTGAGAATGAGGGTGTTGTTTTTGTGTACCGTGTCCTGTAGCAATATTGGAGTGTGTTGCTGCCATAGCAGCTTAACATAAGGACTTATTTCTGTTGGTACAAGATAAATGTGGTTTGAGAAAGCCCTTCCTTCTGTCACAAGTGGCTCTGGCTCAGCTAAAGGAGTCAGGGATGAGTAGGTCACTACTTTATTTTTCCTTAGGCACCAAAGTTCAGATAGGGCATATTTGAGTCCACATACTTCAAGCTAATTCTAACTGAACACGTAGCTAGCTGGTTTTTTATCCAAAGCAAAGGCAGACCCAGCTTGCAAACACAAACTTCATCTTGTCCCCTGTGATGCTCTAATAATGCTGAGAACTTGGAAAGTCTCCCTCAAATAATGTGCACACCAATATCTTGTTTTTTCTACTTGCTGGTGACTTAATACATTTTACATTCATTAAATCATTGAGTTATTTTGAAACAATAATAAATATGATATGTCTCATGTCTGATCCCAAGCTTTTCACAGTTTTTGTCAAAGTTTTTTTATATGCTTGAAAACTGATGGAAGAAGTCATTGTTCCCTTAGCAAAACATTGCAATGAAAAATAACAATAGTTTGGAATAGTTTTAAACTAGCAGAATTGAGTGTGATGGTACAAATAGTTACAGTTAATTAATAGCCATAGGAGAATGGTAAGTAAACATAGAAGTACAAGAGGCTTTAAGAAATAAATAGTATTCTGTCCAGTGATGTATTTAGTGTAAGTGTGGCCTTGACTAGTTAAAAATAAGCCATAATTCCAGAGTAGCACATCAGTCCAAATCTGCCATTTCCAGCATGTGCCAGAACTGTATCCAAGATTCATAGCCATGAGTTGTTCTCCAGAATTCTTGTTGTCCACAGGGTATAAGCAGTCTTGGTGCAAGCTGATTCTTCATTCTGAGTATGTGGATGAGTACATACCTAACGTTACAGAGTGAAATGGGAAGATGGGAAGAATTACTTTCTGTTGCTAGCTGAGGTATTAATGTTCAGAAGAGAAGCTGAGGAACCTCAGTAGCTCCCTGAGGCAGATCATGGGGCTAGATAGTGTTTTCTCTTCCTGTAAAGCCCAGGGTCCAAAGAGTTTGAATTGATGCCTGGATCTACCAGTTTTATGCATACTTAGCATGTGCACTTCCCATGCATGAAGGAGCTGGAGTTTACATGAAACACAGGCAAATTCATGGGCTAGAATCCACTGTGTTGGACATTTGTTCCCCAGGAAAGTCACGTGTTTTCATCCATAATGCATGCAGCATTATGAGTTTAGGTACCAGAGCCTCAAAGCTTTTGCCTTTTAGCAGGCACAGTTCTTTTCAAGCCCTACTGTCCTTTATATTGGGGTTGCTGAGGCTTTTCTTGCTGCTGCTCCACTGTGCTATTTCTGTTTTTAGCATATTAGTTCTCCTCTGGAAGTTGTAGACATGTTGCCCCAGCAGCTGCTGGTGGAAAGTAGCTCATGCTTCTGCTCTTCTGCCTTGCAGGTGCACCTCTGTACGCTACGATACAGACCTACCAGCTACCAGTCTCATCATCACCTTCCACAATGAGGCCCGCTCCGCACTGCTCCGCACAGTGAGGAGGTGAGTTCAGCAAGGGGGGCTGGGCCTTGGGAGAGCACCATTGTAGGATTAGTCATTTTCCAGTGGTTACACAAGCAAGATGGATGGACCTCCCCCATATGCTTTGTGGTCTATCATAGAGATGGCCCACGAAGATGGGTCTGGGACTGGATTGGTGATGTGGGTGTTTCTTCAAAGTGTCTGCAGGTAGCTACTGTATAGTTCTTGTGATGGGATCATTAGCAGCAGGAAAGGGGCTGCTGGGCCTGCATCCACAGATGGGGAATGGTCAGTGTGAGCTTGGTTTGGAAGACTGAGGGTCCAGAGGGGGACAGTATGGGCTTCTAGATGTAGCTGAGGGGAAGAGCATGGGAGAGTGTATTTTGTAAACAGAAATATGCAACCAGTCTCCTGCTAGGGTATATGTTTCAGGAGGTGGGGCAGTCCTGCTGAGAACAGGGTGAGCAGTCTTCCAAGCAGAAAAAAATATCTGAACCTAATGGCCCACCAGGTCTTCCCTGCAGATTTTCACACAGACCCCGCTGTACATACAGGACACTTGCTATCTTGTGCCAGTAGCTCCTAATTTCTGAGTATCAGCAGTAGAGTCTCATCCCCAAGCAGAAGAAAGTGTGCAATTATCTATACCACAAAGCAGTGCTCAGCTGCTCCTTCCCCTCCTCAACATCCCTGCCAAATCTGGGGAGGCTCTTTTCCTTTTCCTTTTTACATAAAAAATGCCCTTTGCCCTCAGAGTTATCAAGCCTTTGTTCAAATGGTCCCTGAAGCCTGCAGGCAAGTCCAGGAACAGCTTGTGAAGGCTGAAAGGAAATTGAATTGTTCAGGTAGAAGGTTGAACTCATGGTATCACTAACAGGGATGTATTATTCATCATCATCACTTCTTCTCCTCTCAGGTCCTGTGGGCTTAGAGAAATGTACTTTGTGAATAAATAACAGGCTTTTCCAAGTTGGCCTCGTGGTTAGAAGGCTGCGTTTCAGTCTGCTGGGTTTGGTGCTGCTGTATTTTCAGAGTCCTGTATATACTGCATTAACACATTTTGCCTTTTTACTTCTTCTCGTTTTTTTTTCATTTAAACCATGAAATTAACCCTATACAGCCTCTATTCAGAAAATGAGCAGATTTGTTTGGAACTACAGTGCTGCTAGTAGGACATCAGCAGAAGATTTCAGCTGATTCTATCATAGGTCAGACAATAAATGGTTAGGTGCTCAGAAGCTGTGGTAGTGTGATCCTTAAGAAAATCCCAAGGCAGCCAATGAAAAAGAAGATGCTGTGATAATAAAATGTAGAGATGATGACATTCAAAACAGCAGCAGTAACCCATAAAGAGAGGGTCTGATATCAAATTAGGTTATGTGTACTGATGAGCAGATGAATATTGCCAATGTGTAATGCTAGACTTGCTCAAAGCAGGGTCAACTTGAGTAGGCTGCTGAGGTCTGTGTCCAGTTTGTTTTGTGTATCTCCAGGGACAGTGGAGATACTCAAGCATGTCTGCAACATGTCTAAGCCTTCTCTTCTCAAGGCTAAGCTCTTGCAACCTCATCTCATACATGTGATGCTCGAGTCCTTTACTCGCCTTAGCTGTCCTTTGC
Organism: Coturnix japonica; assembly: GCF_054131305.1. Taxonomy (NCBI): domain Eukaryota; kingdom Metazoa; phylum Chordata; class Aves; order Galliformes; family Phasianidae; genus Coturnix; species Coturnix japonica. The sequence goes on along the minus strand of NC_140667.1, from coordinate 27,598,452 downwards.
TAGCTGTGCTTCAGCATGTTCTTGTTTTTCTTATCTTGGGAAGGATAAGAAAACCTGATTGGTCTCACCAATCTTTTAGATGTGATGTTCTGCAACCTAGAGTCCCCAGCAAAGACCCTGCAAAGTGGACCTAGCTGTTCAACCCTGCTGTCCTGCTGACACTGGAGCAGCCCTCTAATGGGGAGCTAGCTGAGGTCAGTTGCAAAAGATTAAAAAAAAAAAAAAAAAAGGGTCAGCTGGATGGCCTGCAGGATGGCTTGGGTTGGAAGAGACCTTGAAGGTCATTGAGGTCCTACCAGAGCTCCAGCTATGGCTGGAGTCTTTGTTGCAAGAGGTTTACACTCAGTGCTCCTGATTTACTCCTTGTTTGCATCAAATGTTGGAAATGTTCCTGATTTATCCCTGTTTGGTGAGCGGTCCCAGAGGATAAATTCTTGGGTTCCATAATATCTACAGGGGCGCACAGCCAAACATTGGCTAGTAGCTTTCACTTTAAAGCAGAGCAGGTTTGATAACCATAAACAGAGGATATATTTTTGGAGAAGAAAAAAAAGGGAGATGGCATCTGTGAACTGATGGGAGATGGACAAATCAACAGAGAAGGGAAGCTATTGGCAGTATTGGAATGGTGTCATGGGACAAAGTGAGGTCACTGACACTGAAAGAAGAAAGTTGTGAGAAAAGAAGAAGGAGGGTAACATATCCTTGAGATGAGAGTAATAGTCTCTGTTTCTGCTGTAAAAGAGGGATTAGCACTGGGATTTTGGAAGCCTAGTAATATGTTCTGTGCCTAAGAGTAATCAATTGTTGTGCCAGTCTGTGGTAAAGTGAAATACTAGGATTGCTGTGTTCCTTGTACAAAAGACAGGCAAGAAAAGGTACAAAGAAGATTAAATACTTTTTCCAAGGATCCACAGCAAATTATTGCAGAGCTGAGAGCAGAACTAGACATCGAACAGTAAGTAGTGAACTCCTCAAGAATATTTCCTCTCTGCTGGGGGACTGAGTGAACAGCTGAGGAAGGGAGAACAAAGTGTATGGCCTTTTTCCCAGTTCTGTTGAGTTGGAAGTCCTGTAGCTTGTGGAGAAAATGTGAGTATTGCTAATAGGGTAGCAAGAATATGTGGAATACCATTTTACAGCAGTTATGCTGCAGGATGTGGCCAGTCAGGGTTGTTAATATTTTGTGTTACGTCTGCGTGAACAAGAATTTCAGTGCAAGGTAACTTTGTCTGTAAAATATGCAAATAATGGCTATTCTGGGGGAAGGAGCAATCACAAATGCAAGAAGGAACATAGCCCTACCTTCCACCCCACTGCTCAGTGCTGAAGTATCCAAAGGAGTATGAGCCAAGAGCAGCAAATGGGATTCAGCTTTGAAAAATGCAAGCTCGGTCATCTAGGGATGTGTCAGCTCAAAATACAAATACTCTTGAGGTGTATGAAGCAGCTTAAATCTGAAATGGAATAGGAACAGCGGAGCAGACATGATTTTGCTGTGGGGCAACAGAAAACTGAGGAAATTTGTGTGCAAACCTATTGGTGATGCTAATTACCATACCGTAATTTCTCTCTCCATAACCATAGTAGGCTATTCCTGGGAGTATGGGGTTACTCTTGTGTTTCCTGTATAAAGGAAAACAAAACAAAAAGCAAGCAAAATAAACAAAAACCAATTGAACAAAATGAGATAACCCAAAATATTTAAGCGATACTCTCCAAAATTGCTTGAAATCAGAAGAGCAAGCGCCACTAAAATGCTAGAACCAGGAGGACAGAGTTTACCTCTGTATTTTAAGGCTGAAGTTTGCAGAGCTGTCCTCTTCGCTGGTGTGCTCAGGTGTGAGCAATGTTCAGTGTATGAGCTGTCTTACTGAAGGCAGTAAGGACTTGCCTGTGCATTTGTGGAATGAAGCTTGAAGAGGGAATATGCTGTGTACTTCTAGTAAAGCCAGAGGAAGAACTTGAAGAGGTTTATGGAAAATCAGTTCAAGTGTTTTAAAACAAATGAGAGGAACAAAAAGGTCAGAATGAAGCTGCTGTAACTCTAGAGTACCAGACTGTATTGACCTCAGTGGAGAGTGTAAGCTCTTAACCTCCTTCCTTGAATGTGAAATCCTGCTTCTTGTAGACACAAGCCAGTTGCAGCTCTGTGGGTATTGCAGGCTACAGTCATTCCCAGCCCAGGGAAAGGTCTGTGCCCCCAGAAAGTGTCGTGGCTTGAAAGAAAGACAAATAACAATCAAAACAAGCAAAAAAAACCACAAACCCCAAACCAAGTCCAGAATATTGCCAAAGAAAATTGCCTTTTTCCTAAAGAAGAGAATAGGTGAGAAATGACTGAGAGCACTCCTTGCTGGGAAAAGTGGCAGTTCTCTTTCTGCTTCCCAGCAGTGATGAGCTTTGTCCAGAGACTAGTGGAACAGCTTCCTGGCTGCTGCATGGCTGTTAATGCTCTCCTCTTTGTCTCTCAGGAGGCAGAGAGCATGCTTCAGCATCCTTTGCTAGGTGCTTCCTGGCAGACCCTACAACCAACTTTCTTGCTGTGGAGTCCTTCTCAGGTTTGACTGAGATGCCATAGCTTTCTGGGATGTTTCTGCTCGCAGTTCAGCTTCTGCTGGACCCTTGTACAAAGAGCTGAGTTACCTCTTCCACATTACTGAGTTTGGTATTCCTGCTATAAAGCATGGCACAGCAGACTTCTGTCAGTACTACCATTGTCATTATTATAGCACCTCACAAGGTCTGTCTTTTTCTTCTCTGGATCCCTGCAGCGTCCTGAACCGCACCCCTCCCAACCTCATCCAGGAAATTATTTTGGTAGATGACTTCAGCTCAGATCGTAAGTATGGACCTATTTCCCTTGCATTTGTTTTTTCTCCTTCTGTTCTCCCTCTTTGTGGTTGCTTTGTTTACTCCCTTCTTTAACAGAGATTCCATCATGTCTCTTTGCAAGGGAGAAGGAAAAGGGAGATAGTATTTCTGTGCGCAGTTTAAATACATGCATTGTAAAGGCCATGGCAGAGGAGGATGGTGAAATTAGGTATTAAAACCTGTGAGGGCCTCAGAGTCCAACTATGGGAGCTGGGTGTTTCTGAGCACCTCTAACATAGAGTCCTAAGTGTCTCACGTTCTGCACCTGAAAATTCCAATACAGTGTCAGCGTCCAAAGTGTTCCAGATCAACACAAATGGATCTCTGATGCCGGTATTGCACAAGGCTGTGCCACAAACTGCTGTTTAGGCTCCTGGGTAGAAGAATTTTCACGAAGCTCCACCATATTGTAATTCTTATTTTTTCTTGCTGGCAAGCAGATATCTGTGGTTCTACAGCTGAGGCGTCTGAACTTTAGTTCACCACTTTAGTACCTGTTTGAGGACTGACACTTAGTTTTAACATCTGTCTCAGTTTCTGCAAAGATACATACAGTCCATAGATGCTGGCAAGTAGTTACACTCAGAGTGATAAGTTCCACTCCTGCAGAGTAAGTGACTTGATATGGATTCTTGTATGTACTTGAAATTGTGGCTTAACCAAGCTGAGTGATTATTTCCCTTGTAGCAGATATCCAGCAAAATCCCATTAGACTTTAATTGAGAGCACCTGCCACTTGGATGGTGCAGCAGCTGCCAAAGTGCTTCACACAAGAGTAGTATTTTAGATTGCATGCATGTATCCTTGAGGATGGAGATGCTCCTGCAGGCCTGTACCAGGAGATGCGCTGTGGCTGATGGCCTTTATGTTCTCTGGGGAAGGATGGCAGTGGGAAAGAGAGGACGTGAGACATAAAGAGGAACATGGAATAAATGGAGAAATGGGACATTATGGTGGACCAAGGGAAAATAGCATGTGCTAGAAAGCGTTGCTTCCGTGGATGGCAGTAGAGAGAGTGCTGTTTATAGGCAGCCTAGCCCGTGGCATCCTGTATGACGTGGTGCTCCTTCACATGGCTGGACCCAGTAGCTGTTGCTCTCCATCATGTTCCCTGAGCAAAGGAAATGAGGGATGGCACAAGCTCCTGGCAAGCTACCAGCAAAGCCCTCAGTTAGACATCCATGTGTTAGTGTAATGGTGCCTCCAGGGAAGCAGATCAACTCTCTGTGGCTTATATTAAATAAAATCAAGCTGAAACTGCCCTAAGAACAAATGTTGGGAGATGCCCAAATGAGCCGCTGAGGGCAAAGAAAATGGATGAAATCATTTTGTATGACAGGATTCTCTTTTACTTGTCACTTCTGCAGTTTGCGGCTCTGGCTCCCTATGGTCCCTCCATTTCATCAAAGCCATCCGCTCAGTGCCATGTTGCCAGCACATACCCCATTATTCTTGTGAACTGCTAAGTGCAGGACGGAGGCCTGCCCTACTGGAGTGTCAGGAGGTACAGGCTCAGCTGTCTGAGGTGGGCAGTGGGCAAGCAGTGCTCTTTTGTGTACCCTTCCAAAAGGAGGACTGGGGCCATCAGGCTGATATTAAGAGAAAGCAGGAATTCCCCGCCCATGGAAATACAAGAGAACAGTTAATTGGAGCTCTCTACTGAAGCCAAATAATTAATTCATGTATGTGTACCAATTTTTTTTTGCCTTCCTTAAGCTGAGGACTGCCAGCTTCTTACCAAGATCCCTAAGGTCAAGTGTCTACGAAACATCCGTCGAGAAGGTGAGTATGGAAGCTTTGCAGCTACAAAGATTGGTGGATTTGCCCACGTAGCCCTGTTTGCCTACCAGCCGTGTACGTGTTGTTTCTTATTGTTATGTTCTTTTTAATCAGCGGTGTTCTAATGTGGAGGCTGTATGAACAGAGGATCTGGCTTATTGACTCTCAGTCTTCGGGACTCTCAGTTCATAGTTTAAATAATGAGCACTGTCCAAAGGCCCTGGGTAGAACAAGGACTGCATTTTAAGATCTTTATTAATATAGGTGCAATTGGAAATCCTATTTCCAGGTTAATTTCTGAAGCTGTCGGTGTACAGTGGGCTTGGAGCAAGGATCTGAAAGGGGAGATGGGAGCCACTGTTCAGGGCATGAAAGTTATTCCAGGTAGTGGGATGGTGGTATGTAAGAAAGTATGGAAATATCTGAGAGCCAGAGTGGCACCTCTAACCACAGGGCAAGAAGAAGAGGAATAGATAAGGAAGAAAGGCAGTGAGAGAATAGAGTGTTTTCTTGTGGGAGTGGTGAGAGAGGCAATAGGATGCTCTGATGGAGAGACACCAAGCAGGGACGGTACAGGCAGCAGCAAGGTACCTGAGAGAAGGGCTGGAGGGGAATGGAACTGTCATCTAGGCAGGAACCAGGTGAAAGTTCATTGTCATGAACAGAAGTGGCAAATTAGGTCATTCTTTGTGTGTTGAGAGGGCTCAGATTTGATGTTGCCCTCAAGGGATGCCCTGCCAAAGCTGTTCTCTGTTCCTGACAGAGGTGTTGCAGTGAAGAAGTGCCTGGTCTCCTCATGTAACATCCATGTAAAGTATTTTAGCTTCTGAAAGAGGCTCAGCTGTTTACCTTTCTAACCTTTCTTTTCTTCTTCTGCCATCCTTTCCCCATTGCAGGGCTGATTCGTTCTCGGGTGCGAGGAGCTGAAGTGGCCACTGCTGACATCCTCACTTTCTTAGACAGTCACTGTGAAGTCAACAGTGAGTGGCTACAGCCCATGCTTCAGAGAGTGAAAGAGGTGAGCACCATCTCCCTACTCTGAGCTAGACAGGTTAGGGTTAGCATGTCTGGGACTTGTGAATCCTGTGCCCTCGGGTGCCTTGAGCGGTGCCAGCAAGGACAGAGCCTTCCCAAATAGTCCCTTTCTCAGGCAGATGAAGATACAGCTTGAGCTAGATGGGCAGCAGATCCCTGATGGGCTTCATGCATTCTCCTGCCAACACATCAGGGCAGCAGGTGCTGAGTTATGAGATGCATTGGTGAATAATTGAACTGCCATTTTGCACCTCATCTATCCTGCAGGTGTTCTGCTTCTTTTCTGCCCATACATAGGGTAGTGACCTCAGCACACACTGGGTAACTTTTCCATGGCTGCTATTCCCTTGCTGCTGGGCATTTCCCTCTGCCTTGTCACTGCCAAAACTTTCCTTCCTACCTGGTTCAGTTTAGAAAGGATTGGTGTGAGTCTGGACTGGTGTGAGTCTGGACTGTCACCCTGGTTGCATTGTAGGGCTGGAGGGGAAAACATGGCTCTACTAAAAGAAAAATGGGAGGGGAAGGGGAGAAGTGTTAGCCCTGCTTGCAAGAAGACTTAGCTCCACTTGCAAGGGGCTGGGATTGTTCCTCTCCTTTGGAACAGAGGACTCTATGGAGTAATGGGCTCCAGAAAAAGGAGTTTTGAGTCTTTTATGCTGACTTGTATCCATGTCTGGCTTAAACTGGAAGAAGGTGAAACTTAAGGAATGATGACTTAAAAGCTTCCACTTTTTAGATCTGATCAATAAGTCCTCTAGTTCAGAAGCCCATAAGTATTTGCTTCTGGCTTTTAAGTCAACATACAACGTGGGGTTCCAAAGCAGCAAGGCCTATTGCAGATTTCCTGCATTATTCATCTGAGTACTGGTTTTGGGTTTCCCCATCCCAGTCTTAGTGCTGGCTGGTTGGAGCAGTGTCTGGAGCACTACGCTGCCAGAGTAGGTTCAAGGGCAAGGTTCTGGCCTTACTGATGCATCCTTTGTGCAATTGTCTGTGTGTGAAGGGGAATATGCATTAACAACAGGCTTTTGCTGGTTGTGGTCTGCTGGCCAAGCAGAAAGAGCTACTGTGAGGCACAGAACGGAGGTTTGGTAAGAAGGTTGTGGAGGCTGTCAGGTGATAGTAAGATGCTGGTTTTGGCATTACCAGCTCTCTGTTTCATCTTATATATCAGCTTTTGTAAGACTTTCTTCAGTGCTGTGGTGGAAACATTACATCTCAAGTTCTGTTTATTAAAAAGACTGCAAATAAAACCTTACAGCCACCAAAGTGTTCTAATTCCTTAATATTCAGATATTATATTTTTTTCAGTTTGCATCTGATTGCAATGAGTTAATTCAAGCGTGGCTGAGCAGAAATCAGTAGATATCAAAAACAAACACAAAACCTTTGGGACAGTGATTCACGTCCTGTGTCTTGGGCAGGAAATAGAGCTGTTTCTTGGCAGCACTTCTGGGTATGTAGGTCCCTTGCCTCATTCCCTTTATCCATGGTGTACGCTTGGCTAATACCCAACCTTCTCCATTTGGACATTGTGTACATCAATCACTGCTCAGCTGTCAAAACTCTATTGGAAAAGCCACATAAAAATTTGCATGTTACTTTCTCAGCTTTGTTTTTTATGATCTCGGTCAGCTTTTCCAGACCCTTGAGAAAAATCTAACTGCTTTTTTTCCCCCCTTTTCTCTGTCTCTTTCAGGATTATACCCGAGTGGTGAGTCCAATCATTGATGTTATCAGCCTGGATAACTTTGCCTACCTGGCAGCATCAGCAGATCTGAGGGGAGGTGAGTATAATGAATGGCTTGTGATAGTTAGGCCTGTGAGATGGTGCTTAAAAAATAATTGATGTTGGCTTTAGCTTTTAAAATAAAGTAGTGATGCTCTTTCCTGATGGGTTTTATGTCCTCCTTTTCCTGCAAATTGCTAAGTCAGATATTTTGCAGAGTTGAAATAAAGCCCAAATATGGTTTTGTTCTTGAGCTTGCATCAGCATCATGGTATTTTGCAGTTTCGGGGCTTAGCTAACTGATAAAGCATATCAACATATCCTATGGCCTTTTCACCTCCTGTCAGCAAGTGAACAGCAGGATTTTTGGGCTGCGGCACTCAGGCCAAGCAGCCAAATGTGAAGCACCTTCCTGTGCTTTCACAAGTTCATAAACCAGGGAGATCACTCTCTATGGTTTCCAGTAAAGGAAGAAGGGTGATAGCAAATAAAATAGGTGAAAGCCTGCAAAATTTCCCCTCTTCTTATATTCCTTGCGGTCCATCTGGCATCTTGGGTTGTTCTCCTAGCTGCTGAACCCTCTTATGGCTGTTCTCTGTGAGCTGCCATTCCCCTGTAGGTAGCCATGTTTCACTACTGCACTGCTTGCTCACTGAAGGCTACTCACTCTGTGGCTAACCTCAACAGGGTACAGTGCTAGTGTCTGTGATGAGCTTAGCTCTCCACCACAGGCTAATTATAAATAAACAGTAGGCTTGGATATTAAAATGGTTAAAATGATCTGCAAGCCCTTGTTCCCAGAATACATTACATCCCACAAAGTGCTGTGATTAAAATAAATAACTCTGGCAGACAGGGAAGTGTAAAAAAGACTGGCCAAAATGCAACAACCCTAATTAGTATGTGTCATTCTGACAACACTCTCCTGAGGATGTGGAGTGGAACTGAGCAGAAACCTGTACTGCTGAGGGATGAAGATGCCAAGACAAAATTGGCAACTTCTTGGATACGTTAAAATGAACTCTTTCCACTTTGGCTAGGCTGCAAGGGGTGTTGAAGAAGGAAAGTAGGTGTCACCTGTGATGTAAAGGTGGAGGCTGAAGCTAGGAGAAAGCCAAGAACAAAACCTGTCTGGCATGTTTCTTTTCTTCTCAGGATTTGACTGGAGCCTTCACTTTAAATGGGAGCAGATTCCTATAGAGCAGAAGATGTCCAGAACAGACCCAACTCAGTCTATAAGGTATCCATCTCTGATGGACTGCGTGCAGTCCTCCAAATGTCTTTACTGAGCCTTTGCCTTTATGGCGAGGAGTGCAAAGGGTTGTCTTGCTGGGGACAAGATATCATTGTTTTTACTTGATAAAGGAAAACTTTTCATGTTATTTCTGAAGAAATCTTGCAATGCTGCAATACCCTAATTCTTTGAGTATTGTTACCTGAGTATTATATGAATAGTAACTATATAGTTTCATTGGCTTGTAGCTGTGCTATCCCAACAGGCCACCTCTTCTTGTTTTCTATTTGTTTTTATGGTTTCCCTCAACACTCTGCATGCCTCCAGAAATCATTTGGAGATTTTTAATTACCTCTGTCTTCTAGGTGAGGAATTAAAGAAAGATGCAGCTAAACAATCACCTCCGGAAATGTAAAGTAGAGCTAGGAGCTTAATTGCACCTAGTAATTTGAGCACAGAATTAACCTTCTCTCCTAAATAATTGTGTCCGCACAAAACCGAATTGTGTTAACTGCAGCGGTTATTGCCAGTTTTACTGCTGTGTGTGTGGTTCTGAGGGATGTAGAACGTGAAAAATCCTGGTATAAAAAGTCACAGTGCTCAGCTCCCTGTTTGTAATGGAAGTGCCATTTTATTCCTTCATATAATTTGTGAGTCTCTGTTTTGCACTCAATAAGTAGCCTACAGTACATACAGCAAAGCCACTCATACCATGCCTAGTTGGTGAGCGCAGCCATCAGACAATGAATACCTCTGTCATTCCTACACACTGCGTGTATTTGTATAAATGCAAAAGACACAGCATTATTCATGTAGTCTAAAAAAGGATGGGGGAGGATCTAGTGAGGGGCATCTCATCAAAGCAGGAACGTGATCAGCACACTTCTGTTTTCCTGTTTTGAATAGGAGATGGTTTGTCAGGCCTACACAAACTGTCTCCCCTCTAAAATGAAGATGGTGGTGCTGCACGCACACGAGTATGTGAGCTTATTTAATATGGGCTTGTGTTTTCTTTTCCAGAACCCCTGTCATAGCAGGAGGCATCTTTGTGATTAACAAATCCTGGTTTAACCACCTGGGAAAATACGATACTCAAATGGACATCTGGGGAGGAGAAAATTTCGGTAAGCTTAGGGTGTCTGAGGAACAACACACTAATGCAGAACTATTTCCCAGTATTCACAACTTAGCAGAGCTCTTCTTTCAAGATCTGCATGTCGATAGAAGGTTACAGACATGGTCAAGCTATCACCACGTGGGTCAGAATTTTATGTCAGTTTTTTGCAAAGTGAATGGAAGCTCCCTGCCTATCAGGGAGCCTAGCACTGTTTTTTGGTGCATATGTCCATAGCTGATGCTAAAGCAGAGCTCTCTGCAGTCAGTAAGAGGCAATAAATCAGCTGCACACCCACAACTGTTCTTGTACATAGAGGTGATGAAAACCTCTGCAGAACTGCTTTGTTCTCCTCCTTCAAACTGCTTTCATAAAGGCTGGCAATGGCTGGGCCGGGCTGTGTGGGATTGGGCTGAGTGTGTAGGTCTTGCCAGTTGTTTCTTGTGCAGTTTCCATTTTTTGTTGCCCCTCATCACTTGTTTCTTATCCTGCACCTTGACTCTTCTTTAACAAAAGCAAGGCTGAGTGCACAGTCCTCTGTATAATGGAGTCTGTCCCTGCGATGCACTGCTGCAGTGACAGTGTGACGGTGGCAGTGGCAAAATATTTTACTTTATTTTTCCCCTGAAGCTAACATTTTTTTCAGCTCTTCACCATAATATGAGGCACTGATCCCATCAGTGGCTTCTACATTCAGCTTGTTTCACTTAGCAGATGGGCAGAAAGCAACAATTTTACAAGTTCATTTTCCTGAGAAGGTATTTAGAGCAATTTCCAACTGAAAGAAATGTTTTCCATACTTAATTGAGATCTAGCTTTTGTGATGAAGGGAAAATGTTGATTATGTTCTGAAACACTTTTTACTACACGTTACAATTTTGAGTGAAAAGCAATTGTTTGGTTAAGGTCACCTTTTGTTGAGTGGGCTGAGCGAGTAGCTCTGACTAATCCGGGTGGGTGAGAATGGCCATGAAGGCCATTTTCAATAAACTTTTCCTTGGGAATTTTTTTCCCCTGCAAGTAAACAGTGTAAGAGAAGGATTTAAAGGGCACAGAGCTGGAGGAGCAGGTACATAGGAATGGCCAGGTAGCGATTATCAGCTGCCAAAGTATTCTTCCAGCTGGATGTGGGTAGGTAAGAAATTTTTTTCAAGTATTATGGGGAAGAGCCACAGCAATAAAATAATTTAAAGCATAGATGGGCAAGGTTGGGTGCTGGAAAATACAAAGCAAAAAATTCTCATATGTCTTTCATAAAAAAAATGGGTGGAAGTCCTTAATATGTTATGCTTGATCTCCATTTTCTATTTTGTGCCAAAAATCTGCATCCTTTCTCCTCTTTGTTAAAGAATTGCCATTTGCAAACCCGGTCATGCGAAGTCTGTCTGTGTGCCTGAGATATGAATACAGGAGGATTCTCCTTGGGAAATGGATGTTGCTTTAAGTAAAATGTGAGAGCTTAAGGATTTTGTTTTTGCTATAGGGCAGAATGAATCAGAACCTCATTTGAGGAGAGCAACTGGCAGCTGGACACACCACCAGATAGAAACTTATGTCTTGTGTTTCTGTTGTTTTTGTTTTTGAGCCCTTCCTCTCTTCAAAGCTGTAGGAAAGGTTGAGGGAGAAACTGCAACTAGTAAGGAATGACACAATCTACAGTTTAACTACTTAGAAATTGGATTAAATACACCATCTCCTCCTCACCTCCAAAAAAATCCCACAACCACCCAAACACCAAACAGTCAGACAAGAAAACCACCATGCTGTTTAACCTGCCTTTCCCAGGAACTGTGGAGAAAGATGAAGGGTGGGATGATGCTGGTGTATGTGTGCGTGCTTTGAAAGAGCCATTAGATCTGGATGCACTGTTTCTTTTTTAATTTCTAAACATCAGAACTCCATAGTTTGGGAGACCCCAAGCAAGTGAAGCTTTTGAAGTAATCAGTTTATGCAGTCTGAAGCCCTTTTGGCAGAGACTTGATCTGGAGTCTCTACCAACTACCCAGACAATTTTCATGGGGTAGAAGATTTGCTTCCTATGCCTTCTTGTTCTCTTCTTTCACCTTTGTCTCCTAAACTCCCTCTCTTCCTCATGTGATTTGCTTTGGGTAGTAAATTCTTCATTTCCTTTTCTTCCATCCATTTGCAGGGTGGGTGAGTTGTAGAAGGTTCAGAGCAATGTGGGTGTGGGGTGGTCTCGATCTGTTACCAAATGCTGTCCTGAAAGCTTGAATACAGCTGGTAGGATGTGGTCAAATAGAAAGGTGTCATTGAAATGCTCAGGGAATGAAACAGTGGAATGGTATTGGAAAGCACCAGCACTGGTGCTGCCTCTGTTTTAACAAAGTGCAGAGAGATTTTTCCTCTCTTACTGTGGCGTCATTCTTTCTGGTTTTGCTTTGTAGTAAATACATGTAGAGCAGAGGGGTAAGAACTTCAGGCACACTGCTGAGGTTACTCTTTTTGGAAATGCTGATGATCTGACTTCAACTGTATGACTCTTGGGTCTCTTCCAGAGCTCTCTTTCCGAGTGTGGATGTGTGGTGGCAGCTTAGAGATCGTTCCCTGCAGTCGAGTGGGACATGTGTTCAGGAAGCGCCACCCCTATGACTTCCCTGAAGGCAATGCATTAACTTACATCAAGTAGGTGGTAACAGCCAGGTCACTTTGAATGTTGGGCATCTCTGAATCAGCCTGAATTCTTTATTGTCTTTCTCCTTGATGCCAGAGAACAACTTGTGGCTGAGCATCTGTTCTCAAGGGGACGATGAGCTGCTGTTGGTCTATGCACAATGTTCCGTTCTCTGTTGTTCGTAGTACTGCATCTTGAGTTTCCTCACTCTGCAAGGGAGGAGGGAAGCAGTGCCTCAGGGCATTCCTGGCATTCCTCTGTTTTGTTGTAGGGTTTTTTTTTTTAATTTACTTTTATATTCTGAACTGTAGTATCCACACAAGGCTTTGTAGAGTTAACACATTCTGTCTAAATCTGACTGTGGTGCCCACTTTATTTTATGTCTGGTGCTATTCCCAACCTCCCCCTGGCAGACAGGCCCTGGTTCTTCCCACCTAATGCTTGTTTGACAGGAAGGCAGGTTCTCCAGCAGCACTCAGCAAAGCATCCCCTTGTTCCCATGTAGGAACACTAAGCGCACAGCGGAGGTGTGGATGGATGAGTACAAGCAGTATTACTATGAAGCCCGGCCATCAGCTATTGGCAAGTCATATGGAAGGTAAGCTGCTCTCAAATGTTATTAGGAAGACTCTGGTAAGCCACTTGCTAGCAAGAAATGGTTATAAAATCTTTTCTGTCTCTAAATGTGGGAAAGAGAAACAGAGATGCTCTGAATTGTTGTCTTGCCAGGAGTGTTACAGCTCTAGTGTCTGACTAACAGGTTTGCTTCTAATTCACTTCATTTTTCCCCCAGTAGCCCTGCATAAATCATTTGTTAGAGGAAGGCCAAAGTGAGCTGTAATGAAATTAAAATGCCAGGCTCTTTAAGGGAATATATTCTAATACAGCATGCGTGTGCTCTGGAAATGTGAGCTGTGCAGTTACTAGAGCTTGATGTACAGACAGAACCCAGGGCCAAGCAGAGCTGTCTGGCACACAGGGCAGGTTGCTACCTGGTGTGCTCCCCTCTTTGCTGATTTGTGGATGAGGTGGTTTGTAAGGCTGGACAGAACATGGCCAATGGTGAGACATCTTGTGCTGAAACGTAATCTGGTTGTGACTGGTCTCCAGCACCTTCTGAGCTCACTTCTGTAAAGAAATGTGTTTCTTGCAGCATCCTAGTTAAAGCTGTCTGCAGGCCAAATAAGGTGTGCTATTATGGGCTTTTTTGGGTTGTGACCCAAAAATCATTGGGCACCAAAACCTAGGATAAAAGAAGAACTGGTTCTCTGTGTCAAACACCTACAATTTCTAAGGGAATGTTAAAACCATTCTGGAGGAATATCTGCTGTATCCCCTGTGAACAAGTGACTGTTGTATCAGCTTAAGGACTTGGCAAAAGTGATGGTGCCTCAGATGTGTAACTACATGCACTGGATAATGATGCATCTGCTACTTATGTGGTGACAAGTAGGCTTGGTCTGGCCCATACAGACTTTTCATCATACATCCTGGTATTGCAACAACAATAACTTTACCTAGCTAATTTTTCTGTCTTTGTATTGATTACAGCAGCCAGACTGAGGCCAAATAGTAAGCAATGCTTCTTATCATAAAAGAAACTGAAGTATTGCATAGTGAACTTGGATACATTGCCACTGTGTCTTAGGGCCTAAACTTGCACTTTCTGTTTGCACATATTTCCTACCAGCTTTACAGACAGAGACGGCCAAGTAAGAGCTGAAGTGAAGCCGTTTGTTTCCAGCTACAGGTGATCTCTTCACCTGTAGTAAAAGTGAATCTGCATTATTTATCTAGATTTAGAATGCAGATGTCTCTGACACCATCAAAAGGTCCAAAAATTGACCTTCTTTCTATGCAGTTTTGATACATCTGTAAGATCCACATAAATTCTCTTGAGATGTGAATAGAGAAAGGCTGCTCTTGATTGTCCCCCTTCCTCCTGTTCACTGTGTGTGTCTGTGTTTCCAGTATTGCAGATCGAGTGGAGCAGCGCCGCAAACTGAACTGTAAATCCTTCCAGTGGTATCTGGAGAAAGTCTACCCTGAGCTGAAGTGAGTCAGATCTCAGCTTCTGCAATTCCCTGGAGGAGTTGGGAGGTGGTTCACAATGACAAACTGAGCTGTGGCAGCAGAAAGCCAAAAGAAAAAAAAAAAAGGACTTATGCTTGGAAAAGATCTTCTCTGTTCTCCTTTGTAGTTGGAGGGGGCTGTATTTCAGATAGGGGCCAGTTATGTTCTTGTAAGTATATAAGTACCTTGTACTTCTTTATTAAGTGCCTTATGACTGTTGTTCTACTTCAAGGATTCCTGAAAAAGACTTGATTCCAGGGGTAATTAGACAAGGAGGAAATTGTCTGGAGTCTTGGGCACAGGATACCTCAGGGAATACATTGGTTGGCATTGGAAACTGTAAAGGGACAGTGAACAATCCACCCGTCACTCAGGTAAGATGGGCTTCAGCTTGGTGCTTTCCTCCTTCCTCTGTCCCCTCTATGTATTAACAGTGACTGAAAAGACATCTCTGGCCTTTTTGGATTTGTACAGAGGTAAATAAAGGAAGAATTTGGCCCTATTAGTGGTTTTAGTAGTAAACAGGAAAAGAAGCTGTGGCCATCTCAGAGCACTACTGTCTCAACAGACACAGCAGCTAGGCATGGGGTATGAAGGATTTTGTTACTCAAACAGAGGCAACAGGTAACACTTGAATGTTTGGAGGCCTGACTAGTCTGTGCAGTAAACTCATGGCCAGGGTTTGAATCACGTGGTGATCACCACTCAGGCTGTGGTTTGTGTATGCTCTGAGATTTCCCCAGCATCATAAATGTTCCTCAGTCCACCACTTCTGCTGTAGCTGCAGATAGTTGAACTGTGCCGTTTTGCAGATGTGTTTCAGTGTAATGCCCAAGCAGAATTTAAATAGACAAGACCTCAGCTGCAGTAATTTCGGGCAGCTTCTCTAACAGTGGAGCTGTACTGGTTTATATCAGCTGAGGATTTATTGTCAGTCTCTTCTTTTAGTAGTCGAAGCAGCAGAGAAGCATCTTGAGAAAGACAAGTGTCACAGAGGGGTGTTTTATGCCAGAAAATACACATTCACATCTGTTAACTGTTGGAAACCAATCTGTAGCCAGCATTCAACTTGCCATTTAATCTCACTCATTGTTCCATGTCTCCAAAATGTACTGCATTTGTGTTTCTTCTTTGGGGAATATATAATAAGAATATTTGATTGGGTCAAGCATCCTTCAAGTGAGAGAAGGGAGAAATGAAGTCTGAGCTTTATGTGTGCTGGTGATATTTGATAGTCCATAGATATGTTTGCATGCGTTTTGCTTCATTTGATAATGTATAGATCTCAGTTACCCTTTATAGAATGTTTGTTATGTAAAATATGCAGATGCAGTTGCACATCATGTAAATCAGGAGACTGGTGGCCTCCATGCTATATCAGCCCGACTCTGTAAAGCTGCAGAGCCATGGAGTCGCAAAGGATCCAAGGTTAATCAAGCAGCTCAGAAGGTCAGAGAAGCCAGCTGTAGGTTTTGAAATAGTCATGGTTTGTCAAGCCAGAGCATAAACTTCTGATCAGGTGAGGCCTTCAAATATAGTCTTCCCAGGGAGCCTTTCATAAATGCTGAAGAAAATATTCAGATTCTTGTAGTACCTAAAAGGAGAGGGAAAAAAAAACAAAACCATTAAAAACTTCTCTCTTGTTTGGGATCATGATGGAACCTTTCTTTTTCTTTTTCTTATGCCAAAGGAGTGGGTATTCAGTGACCCTGTAATTAGACAGCAGGACAAGTGTCTTTCCATTACCTCCTTTTCTACTGGCTCTCAAATCACACTGGAAGCCTGCAATCAAAAAGATGGCAGACAGGTAACTGTGCACCTTTGTTAATCCCTTCGTTGTCACATAGCAGTGTTCCTACAGCAGTGCATCCTGCGGGTGCAAACCCAGTACTATCAAAGTGTGTCAAAGTCCCTGCCATCTCTGCATCTCCCTCTCTGGTGTGCTGCATATGCACGGGTGTATGACGTTATCTGTGACCAAAGAGTGCAGACTACAACAGTGTGTGGGTAGGTATGTGTGTGGGTGGGTGCCCAGTGGCATCCATGTCACTCCATGGATACATGCACATTTAGGCAGGTCAGCGCATGGATGAAGCACAGCATCAGGGTGAGATGCATGTGGATGCGTTAACAGACATTTAAAACTGAGTTTGTGGAATTCATTTGAGCAATCAACTGGCATAAAACAATGTATGTTCTGGAAAAACACACAGCAGCAGTGTTGGCTTTGGAATGTTCTCAACAAGACGCATCTCTGATCTGTCATGACACCTAGTGCATTTTGCCTTGCAATATGAGGTAAGAGACTGTGTCTGTGATGGGCATGTTGCTTTCACAGGTATGTGATATGCCTTTTTTATCAGGACTGGTCAAAATACAACATGTGACAACACAGCACTGGCAGACAGTGAATGGGCAGGGCTTGCTTCATCTCTGGTTTTGTGCTTCCCTCTACACTGAGAGAACAAATTTGCCACCATATGGGGCTATTCTAGCTCTGTGTTTCCCAGCACATCTATTTTTTCGGTAGCGCAAAGATAAAAGACAGCTCAACTTGCTGCTAGTCTTCAGCAGCATCTCTTTTGTTAGTATTTTTTAATGGTGTATTTATCCCTGATTTTAGTTCCTCCTGGAAGAAGGCACTGAAATCCAGTCTTGCCCACGTGTGGAATGCCTATGTAGACTTTCTCCTGCAGGTCTGGTTAATACAGAAAGATCTTGAAGAGTTATCACCTTGAATATAATGGGTTTATATTCATTTTATAGTATGGATTAACTTTGCAAGGATATCCTAGGTGGGCTGTGCTTGCCTGCTCCTTTTTCCTTTTTTCTTGTTGATAACACCCTCTTGCTATGTAATTAGGTCACTTAGCTTTCTCTTAGGTGCCTTGCAGCATTTTCCTCCCTGGCAGCAGAGAGGACTCTAGCAGCTGCCAAAATCAACTCTTTCTCCACCTTCTGTGTCATGGAAGGACAAGAGCCCCCTGGAGGGATGTGGAGTACAGGCGCTATTAGCCAGAAGAGAGATTAATCCACATTAACACATGCAGGTTCATTCTGCTGCTAAGTGTAGGATTTATTGAGCCTTGATGTGGTGATTATATACAGGCTCATTATAGAGACATGCATGCACATTTAAGGATGTGATCTGTTGTTTTCCATTATCTTATGTGAACAAACCGCACTTATATCAAGGACATGGCGTAGCAGGTGATTTAGCCAACTGACTGTAAGCAAGGATTTTGTTTAAGCATTTTAAACAATTGGAGACCAATTTGATTCACAGCTGCCATTCCAAATCCTGCTGTGGCTGAATGGATGAGGTAGGGATGAAGTGGAAGAACAGCGTGTGAATTTTTAATCTAATTAACGGTTAAGATGCTCTGAAATTTCAGGGTTGCGTGGAAGTCAGAAAATCCCATTTCAGATTTGTACTTAGAAAGCCAGATCCACACACAGTGCTCAAGTTTGTCACATTCTTGGAGAATGTTGCTATAATATTTTCCTTCCATAAACACAACAGTAATAATAGTTAATACTGATACTGGGTTTTAATTAGTTTAAGTCAGTCATCTTTGCAAAGTGACCCATTCTCTCTCCTCTGCCCCAAGTGTAGGAGGACCACATGCATCTAATGCAATTCTCTGCTTGTTTTGGGAGCTGGCTTTTTTTGCCGCTTCCTCTCTAGAGTGGGATGTGAAATTAACGGCTCTTACAGGGGTCACCTGGGTTAGCAAGGCAGGATTCTGGCAACGAAGAGACAAGACAGAGAGGTATTTTATTCTTCCTGAGCTGAAACCCTGACTGAAAGAGAAGTGAGCACATGTGTTATCCTAGGAGGAGATGGCAGCATGATGGAACTTGGATTTGAACATATATGGCATCACTGCCATCAGAGGTCTTTGGTGAAAGGCATTCGGGCTTTCCTGGATTTAGATGTCATGTTTTTGGCTGAGTAGCTCGAAAGCCAAGTTCTATGACAAAAGGTAGGACAAGTTGTGGCTTTGTTTGTTGGTGTCACCATAGCAGGTTGTTTAGATCTTTACAAGAGCACCATAGTGCTCCTAATGCTGCTTACTGCTTTCAAAAGTACTGAATCTGTGCCCATGCTACACAGCTGTTGTACATTAAGCCTGCCCACAGAGAAGAGAGTTTTGTTGTTTTTTCTTCAGCACTAACAACAATCTCATGTCCATCTGACATATATAATGCTCTAGCAGAGGCTTTAAAGTATTATGAACTGTATCCATGGAGAATTACCTCAAAATAACTCTAGAGCCTTGCAGGCAGAATGATGCTATAGACGATGCTCCAAATGCAGATGATTTTTGATTCTGTTAGGCTCCATCCTGAGGCTAAAAGGAACCGGCAACAAAACCTATTTGGCGGCACGATCCTGTTGATCATTCAACAGCAACAGCCAGCACTGCTAGCACAAGACCAGCCAAGAGCTGTTATGCATAATCAGAACTAGATTTCAAAGCAGATGGATGTCATCCATAATGTTATTTGGAGAACAGCATTTTTTACTTGAATGCACAGTAAATTATTGCCTTTAGCTTTTGTTTTGGCTCTGACTGACGGTGGGAGTGGTATTTTAATTTGTATTATAGTGAGAACAAATAGAAGGCAAAGTGAGAGTCAGGCATGAAAACAACAGAATAAAAATAAGAAACACTGCCATGATATTTCCCAACAGAACAAGAAACATTCTGAGAAATCTTATTAAACAACCATATTTCATGAAAACGTGCTGAAGTGATGTGACCCCTGCCTGAAAATAAGGACATTTGGTGTTCTGGTGAGATACCCGGTATATGAAGTGTTAGTTTTTTGTCTTCAGCACCAGCTTTGGGTTGCCCATGGCTCTGCAAATACATTCAGTTATCAGTTCTCCCTATGTCTCTGTCTGAGGCATCTCAGTCCTAATCAGCAACATCTGCTCTTCCCAGCTGTGTTTCCTGAGCTTGGCCAACTCCGTTACATTTTCAGGGTTACAGGAATTTGAAATAAACCTTGGACTGATTTGGTTGCTGTGGGTTAAAAACCCTTTTAATTATCCTGAGAAATTACACTACTGTTAACACTTTCATCTCTGTATATTGGGCTGTATTTCACCAACTGCTGGATGAGAACTTGCTGTTTCTGGCTTTTCTCTTAGTGACTGCACATGAAGTACTTCTATCCAGCAGCCTCAAGGAACTTTGCAAAGAGCGAGGAGAGTAGAGAGAGGGGCAATATTTTGATCAAAATATTGTTTCTTTTTTTCCATCTCCACTCCAAACTTGCTGTAAGCAGTAAACTGTATTAGCTCCATGTGCACGTGGAAGGGAGACTGAGAAAGATTTTCAAGCCAAAATATTTCCCAGCTCTTCCAAGAGCTTCCCTAGTTCCAAGTACAGTCCAGTCAAAGCCATCTGTGGATAAGATAAGAGAGAAGACTCCCAGTGAAGTTTGGCTGTGTATGCAGGAATTAGCTATCGTTTATACTTTTTTCTGTTTTCCCTAAAGATGGAGACCAGGCTCTTTACAGAGTAGTCTGTGGCCCTGGGAAATGGTGATGGGCAGGGTGGCATTGCACAGAGATAACACACATTAGGCAGCATGTTGCTTTATGGTATTAACTCTTCCTCGGCTCCTTGCAGGGAAAGTTCTGCCAGATGAGAGCCAGGCAGCTCTGGGATCTGTGTAGACACTGGGATGCAGCAGCTGGTGAGGGTATTGGAGGCTCCTCTGTCAACACAGACTGTTTTGGGTCTTCCTCTGCATCACTACCTTTCTCTGCATGCTTGTTAAAATCAGATTCTTCCTGCTATACAAACAGTTCTTCTTCAATAGTGCTTCTGAATATCTGGTCCTATAAACCAGATGAACTCAAAGTTGAGATATTCTTAATACAAGAAAACAGTGTCTTGGAGATGTGGCCAGTACCCAGATTTTCCAGTTTCCCCACTTGTTGGGGTGTATTTTGAGGTTCATGCTCAGCATTTCTCTTTGAGCATGAGGGCAAAGTTACCTAATGAAGTGGAAGTAACAGTGTACTTCTCTCCTCACAGAAGTGGAAGATGAAAGGCAGTTTCATTCAACACTTTGTCAGCGGTCTTTGCCTGGAAAACCAGACTGGGAGAGTGGTGACCAACCCTTGCCAAGCAGATGTACCCAGCCAACAGTGGGAGCTGCTGCAAGCAACGTGATGGTAGCACAGAGATCTCCTTGTTTCTTTGTGCATGAGACTTTGGGAACAAAGAGGAATGGTTTTGTTTTTCTGACACTAAATGTTTTCATTGTGCCCATCAGCAAGCCACCATTTCAGCTGAGCACTTGGTGTTTTTGAGCTTTCAGAGAAGAAGCTGTGGGTGAGAGAAGAATGAGGAGTTGTTGAAATCAGCCATCTCTTGTTTTAAGTTCTCCTTTGCAGCTGATGTCCATGCACAACAGCACCCAGAGACAGGAGAGCACCTAGCCTCTAATATTTGAAGTGACCAGAACTGCCTTGCAGCTCTCCCTCTTTCCAGTCCTTTCTCTGTGTTCAGAGTCCACGACCCTCAGTCCAACAGCTTGAACAATGCTTGTACAAACATTGTACACAACATCTTTGTGTTCCCTGGTATTTCACTTTAACATCATGCATTGTTCATGCTGATGTGCTGCTGTGAGGACTGGCCAAAAGAGGAGCCATTGTGATGAGCAGAGATGCAGGGGAGGAACTATCAGGCCCTGAGGGAGGTTTGTAACACCTCTGTGGGAGGCCTGGCCTGCACCTTCCTCTACCATCAGCAGTCAAATGGACTGAGCTTGGGAAATGGGGCACAAGGCTGACTGGCCAGCTGGAAAAGGGCCAGCCTGTTTTAGAAGCATAACCAGGGATTCTGGAGGGGTCTGTTCCCTGCTGAATTCCTGCTTCCAGTTTTCTATGGGCAGCAGATCAGTCCTGCCTCTCTGAGCCCAGCAGGACCTGGGTTTGGGGCACCATGCTCCTGGGGAGCTGCCCCTTGATGGTCAGTGTGTGCTGGTGCTCTGGGATATGAGGTAAGTCAGGGCTGTTCTCTGACTGCTTTTTCTGCCCACAGTACCTCTGTCCCTGCACAAATACTGCCATAGTATAGATCTGCCCTGTGAGATGTCTTCTCTGTGTGCTGAAAATACTGATGGCAGTGGTGTCTCTAGCTCATGTCCCAGCCCTGTTCCCAGTTACCACTCAGCTGGGATGCCTATCAATGCAAAGAAAGGAATACAAACAAATAAATCTCCACAGCGTTGCTTTGGAACTCAGTTTTATAAGCCAATACCCCCCTACCCCCATCCTCCAAGGGCCGTACAGGGGCCATCTTGAGAATACGTTTGTCTGTCTGTGTCCTTTCTAGTCAGGTATAGAAGAAGAAGAAGAGGAGGATCATTTGGGTTCTGAACAAGAGCTGTTTTTGATCATGTTTGTATCCCTTTCTAATTCTTTCCTGTGGTTTGGTATTACCCCAGATGACAAAAGAACAGATACTGTTCTTCATACATGTTTGCATGTGCTCAGAAATGCTTGTGTGAGAACTAGAGGATTTTGTTGTTTTTTCTTTTCTCAGTTCTTTTATTTAAAAAGTGAAGTCAGTCAGGTGCCAGGAGCATTTTTTTCCACTTCCACTTCGACATCAGCTCACCATCTTCACACCAGTTAGCTGGCTGAAGGACCTGCCTGCATGGGCAGTGCTCAGGAGACATTTCCCTTTAGCCCCTAGCTTGAGGCATGCTGCAGCTGCACACCTGTGTGGGAGAAGTACTGGCTGCAGAGACCTCTCTTTCCCTGTAGGGATGCTTTTGGGCCCAAACCACTGAGGCCAGAACTTTAGGAAGCTGGAAAGAGCAAATAAGAAAAGAAAATAGGTTAGGAAAGGAAATAGGAAAGGCAGACAGACCCATTAGGGGGAGATAAGCTGTCCTTCTAACAACTGCATTTTTAAACAAGAACTGTGCTGCTTCCAGAAAATATCATTAGGCAGAAGGAGACACAAATGGTCAAGTTCTCAGACACGTGGCTTGAAAAAAAAATTGATGCAAAGACAGATGAAAAGCTATTGGACAGGTATTGTATGTAAGCTCTGTGTACAATGAAGTGATTAGTTATTTTCATCAAAATGTATCCTCAGTGAACAGTTTGAGCTTCCCGTCTCACTCTCTGGTAGTTTATGGGTTGCAGCTGACAGTATGTTCACTTATCCACCAGGTACTGCTTCCTCCCTGCTTTGTCCCACTATATGTGTGCAGCTTTCTTGCAGTTCCTTCTTCATAACCAGACTGGGACCAGGACCCAGATCCTCAGCAAATGATTCTACCACTGCAGACCGCAAGAACTCTGCTTATGTACAGCCTGCAAGCTCTGTGCCAGCCCTGATTCGAAGGGCTCCAGTTAGATCGAGACAAAGGCATGCTGCCCGCTGCCCTGACTTTGTGCTTGGCTCCAGTGTCGATCCAGGTTCCTGATAGCTCCCAGGGCAGCAGTTCCTGGTCTGGCTGTGTGGTTTGCACATCTCACCGCTGCTCACTGACTGAGCTGGCATCCGTGTGGGGCTGCGGGCCGAGCAGGAGAAGACTGGATGCTTTTATTCAAGTGCTCTATCGTGGGGAAGAAAGGGGAAAGGCTGGGCTAGATGCTAGGTACCAGTAGCTCTAATTGTCCATGGACTTTGGGGTTCCCGGAGCCTGGACATGCTATCTGAAGGTCACCCCTCCACTGCTGTATTCTGCTGCCAGCCAAGGCACAGCTCAAGGGGCCTTCCTGTAGGCCCTCTCCCTCTCCAGCAGTCACCTTCTCCAAGTCAACAGACTTTAGGAGTTGCTGAGACATAGACACATTACAAAAGGCTGCTTCTAAAGGTGACTAAGTAAACTTTTTCTCATAATAATAAACAAAGGCCATCCAAACTCATAGCTGGCATGCTTTCCACTTCTCTAGGAGGTAAGGGAAGGAGAAGGAATGTCATTCTGCTCTTCCCCCAAAGTCCAGCAGTTTGGAATGACTCCGGTAGGGTTTTGGAAAGAAAACCAACAGAGCCCTCAGCTTCAGCCTGGTGGTTTGTATCTCAGACACTCAGATCAGCAGCTGCTTGCCCTTGTTTTTCTGCTTCTTTTAAATGGGACCAAGATTGTGAAGGCAAAAGTTTGCACTGATGATAGAAAGATGAAGAAAACTGGTAGTGTTTCAGATCACTCAGCATGACTTCATGTGCTACCAACCAGTGGTTAATTTAAGAGGAGCTGAAGCCGCTATTGTACAGAAATCAATTCAGAAGGTTTATTTTCCCCCACTCAGTTGTAAGTTGCACTTTGCCAGATGTAATTTATGTGGAACCCAGATTTGTTTTCCTTTTTCTTGAAGAAAGCATGTTCCAGAACCTGTCTAATGCCTGGAATAAAGCCCACTTTGAGACAAGTGTGTGTCAGCCTGTTCTTGCTCCCCTGGTTTCCCGTTGAAGAAGAGCCCCCCTTCTCATGCCTTGTCCCTTTCCCTCACCGGATTTATGTTCCCAGCCGTGCCCCAGCCCTTTGCATGGGGGGTGTTAATTCTTCCCTTCCACCCTTCCTTAATCTCTCCATGCTATCAGCTTTTCTTCCTTATAAACTCCCCAAAGGCCTTTCTGTTGCCTGCAGCTGTAGGGGAGGGAGCAGCACAGCTTGCTGGCACTGCACAGCTGGGCTCACATGCTTGTGACTGTGAGTGGGCTGGTAAAACCTGTCCACACCTGAAATAAATGGACAAAAACAGCCAACAGTGACAATTTGGAGGCTCCCAAAGAAGGAGTTTATCTCCCTACACTCCCGTGCTCCTTTCTTGTGACTTTTGAGCATCTTAGGCTCAAGGAATCTTGGAGAATTGTGGAGATATCCACCTGTGTGTGGTTGGAGGTGCTGCCCCTTCTGCTTAGATCCCGCTGGTGTCTGAACGGTGATCGAAAGCAGGGCAGAGCCAGGGGGTGCTGGAAATGGCACAAGTGGCACTGGGTGAGTGTAGTCTGAGTCAGGGGCATCCCATCCACATAGAAACAGCGGCTTCTGCTTGACATCTTGACAGAAATTCTGCTTAACAAATCCAAGTCAATAAAATAAGTCTAACCTCATCCATGTACTGCATAGTACAAAAGGAAGAATGAGAGAAAAGATAACAAAATAATCCACTTGGGACAAAATTGCGTTTTAATACAATTTTGGTGGAAACCAGCTGCTCTGGCTGCTATTTCCATGGAAACTAATAGAGCAGCGCTGCCCACGGCAGGGCTGTGCTGGATAAGGAGCTGCCTGGGGACACTTGGATTTGCAAGTGTGAACCGAACACCATGGGGCTGCCGACCCCAGGGGCCACTCTGCACCCATGGAGTGCTGCAGCCACAGATACCTGCTGGGGAGGATGTGCACTGTGATGTGGCTGGGTCTGCAAGCACAGAAATGGGCTTTACTCCTCGGGTGAAGGGTATGATGCAGATGCTTGGGATGGTTCTTCCATGGCTCCTCTCGAGGGTTCACTGCAGCAAGGCCCATCTTTTGGGGTTCTAATTCTCTTACGTGCTGTTGTGTGAGGTTTGCTTTGCGTGTTTTTTAGCTAGAGGCTGCAAGCAATAATGCTGTTGACAAGGACAACCAAATGATGTCAAAGTCCCTCTCATTATCCTGAGCTGAAGCATCACATCTGCTTTCTGCCTCTGCAGATGAAAGCAATGCTCAAGGAGCCTCACTTAGGACTGTGGAGCACTTTCCAAGGGAATCAGCTGCTCCAAGCTCCTTTTCCCCTCAGCAATCTAAATGCTAAATAGATCTTTACAGTAATTACCATATCTGAGATGAGGAGCATTTTCCCCTGCAAACACCTGATGCTCATTAGCAATATTTAACCTGTCAGATGTCACCTCGGCTTGCTCTAAACTTTCTTGATGGGTGTTTGTCAGCTGTCTGGAAGTGCTGAGTCTCAGCTGAAGCACAGATCCTTTGCCCTATGAGACAGAGAGGCTGTAAGTTTCTGGGAAACTCCTCCCATTTGCTTTCCCTCCAGTGCAAGTCATCCAGAGATATTTAATGCAAAATAATTCAGAAGAGCTTCCCAAGATGACATTTGGTGTTCTGCACCCTAATCCTTCCCACCAGCCCCAGAGCAGCTGCATAACTGGGTGAAATGGGGCAGACAGCTCCCTTTCCCATGGTGAAGGAATTGAGAAACTGCCTGATGCTGAGCCCTGTATTTTGGAGAGGATGCCGTTTATTCCTCACATATCTCAATGCACGCTTCTTGAGAGTCTTAATCAAATGCCTGATTTGAATAATGCATGCTTCATTACCACTGGGAATCTTTACCCTGTAATGTACTACGAACATCTGGAGATAGCAGAGTACAGGAGACCCTTCCATGGGTGTGCTCCACACAATGATGCTGTTGTCCAGCTTTTGCAAAGCACACAACATTGATAGAATGGCCTGGATAACCTCAGAGGCTTTCAGTATTGCTCAGAGGTGAATCAGGAGCTGCTGTGTATGTTTCCACTGAATTAGATAAAAGCCATCCTAGAGGCTGTGAGCATGTGTGGGAAGGGTTATGTGGGGCACTGATTGTACCCTGGGGCCCACATCAGCTGATCTCTGCATTCAGAACTCAATTGGACCATAGTACCAGCAAGCCAGTGAAAGGGAGATGGCAGGGAGGCTATGGTGCCTGCTGCAGCTATGAGTGACCAAGCAGATTCTGAGAGCTGGGAAATGTCTAAAAGGTTTTAAATGGATCGATATTCCCTTTGCTCTCATTGCTAATTGGGCTTTAGTGCAGGGCTCTGATTCATGCAGTTTGTTAAATAGACTCAGATGGAGTTTGCACAGCTGAGCTGATGCTCCTAGGGCCACAGAAGTGAGGCAGCAGCAATTGCCAAGACCCCTAGAACTCACACAGAGAAGTAATTGCAGGAGCATTGAAGTATTAGGCTTCAATGAGACAGGGATGTGGGTAAATTGCTATTATTAATTGCTTTTTAGTTTACAAAAAAGTCATTTATCTGTCATGTTAACTGTTGCTTTTAAAGCCACTCAGTGCCATGAAATAGATCAACTGATTTGTATTGCTGCTTGTGCTCTGAGGGAAAGGTTTTCCAGGTCTTCAGGTGCTCCTTGAGCAAACAGCTTTTACAGCCACTGCATCAGCCAGAATACACCACTGGTTCTCCTCACCACAGCATGCACAAAGCTCTAAGAAGCAGTAACAACAAGGAATACTCAGCCCGTGACAACAACTTGTCTTCCTTGGATCTGCATGCTTAGAATTGCAGAATGGCTTGGGCTGGAAGAGACCTCAAAAAAAAAAAAACCATGCTATTTGCAGGGCTGCCTCCAACAGATCCTGCTGCCCAGGGCCCCTTCCTGCCTGATACTAAGTGCATCCACAGCTTCTCTTTCATCTTCCCTTCACAACATCTGTGCAAAATAATAGATAAGTTGAAAAAAAAATAATAAATCAAAACCATGTAAGTGTGTATTTGGTTGGATAAAAGCTCCTCCTGATCTCTTAAACTACTTTAATCAGTGACCAAAACCAAGGGGCTGGGGGAAGATGCAAGAATGGGGCAATTGTGTGGTGCTGCTCTGCCAAAAAGCTCTTGGGGCCCTTAATAACTTCTGATTTATCGACAGCCTGAGCCAGGGATAGCATCCTCGAATTAACAGCCTTTAATGGATTTCTCTTTACGGAGCTTGTCTAAATAATTAGGAAGAGGGGTATGCTTCAGTCCTTAGAGGATCTTCTTTCTGCTTTAATTAGCTCTGCTTGTTCCTAGTTATGGTGAGCTGGGGTTTGGTGGAAACTAGGGCAGGCAATGCCAGCTGGGTCAGTGCATGCATAGAAGGCAATGGGGAAAGGTGGAGTTGGACCCAGGTGCTCCACATGAAGCTGGCTCAGCTGTTACTGGCCTGGGGTCTGGATTTTACTTCTTGTGGCTTCAGCAGCTGGAAGAAAGCCTGGGCAAGTCACAGAGGGGGATTTTTCAGTCCAAATTACCTGCCAAGTACCTTTGAAGCTGGACCTTTCTCTCTGCAATGAGATTTATTAAAACATCTGACTTCCAATGGCAGTGTGCCTGGAGGTAGTCGTGACTTTTCTACTGAAACAGTTTAGATGGAGAACTCAAATCTGTTGAGACAAAAGTGCTTTATTTGAGGTGTCTGGATAAAAACTTCCCTGCTGTTCCTCCTCATGAGCACCCAGTGAGTCACCTGTGCTTCTGTGCTCAGGGAGTATTGGGCAGTGGGATGGACAGAAGGCAGCATGCTGAGCCTTCAGGTTATGCAATGCACTAATGAGATGATTAGTTCATTAATTAAAAGATGGAGGGGTGTGCTTTCACCTGGGGATTCTCAGAAGGGAAATACTCCCCAGAGCTATGGCTGACTACATTTGGGTGCCTTTCTCTCAAGACACATCAGTGCAGTTTTGTGATGAACACAGTCCATGTTCTGCTTGTTTCGGAGAGGCCTTGAGTCCTTTGAATATCCCAGGTGAGTGCCCTAATTGAATTTAACTGCTTTGTTATATTTGCATGTCTAAGTCTTTCTAGCTGAAGTTGTTTCATTTTATATAACTGTTTTTAATTGGAGATCATAGAGGGTGTTGTACTGAGTTGTTGTGGACAATCAAAAGTGCTGCAAACCTGAAAAAACATATGTGACTTTAGGAGGTGTTACGTGATTCGTTCTTCATTGAGATTAGGGAGATACTTTTACCTCAGTATAAAAGATTGGTCACTTCATGTAGAGCTGTGTGTACCTGGAACAATTACTGGATTGAACTAAAATAAATGTAACCAGGTGAAGAAGATGAGAACCTACCAATGAAAAAGTGGTAATGTCTCAAAAACTGAGATAGAGAATGATTGCTTTCCATGGGAGGTGAGGGAGGAAGCACTTGGAGAAAGAACATAAAGAGGCATTATCAGCACAAAGTTGATAGAAATTGATCATATGTTCACCTTGAGCAGAATCTGTGAGGATGCTGATGGAGTAGCCTTACAAGCAGGTGGTGAAAGCTGTGTTGATTTGGTAGTAGTCGAATTCTGGGGATGATGGTGTTAGGTTTGAGAAATGCACTTCAAAAAGGAAAGTTGAATGCTGACTGCTTCCTGCTCTTAGGTTATGTCTTGATGGTTCTGCTATGTGCCTGCTTCTCCCTCTGCTGTCCCATCCCTAAAGACACTCAAGATCAGGCCAGACTGGACCCTGACCTAACTTGTGGGTGTCCCTGTTCATTTCAGGGGAGTTGGGCTAGATGGCCTCTAAGGATCCCTTCCAAATCATACAATTCTATGATATTGCAGGAAATGTAGGAGAACACTGACTATTGTGTGCACAAAACCCTTAGCAGAATTCTTGCTAACACTTCATAGGCATTGGCACTGAGTGGGAATGTGCAGCATGCACATTTTGCTTGCATGTCAATTGCAAACTGAGTGTGAATAGGAAGAAAACCTATACATTGGAGCTGTGCCCAGATAAACTATTCATACAGGCATTGCTCAGATTACAGTAATGAGAACACTAATTGTTAGCATCCATTGTTACTCTGTAACAAATCTAGTTGGGGCTTCAATTTTAACTTCAATAGTATTCAGATGTAGTGAAGATAAAGCACTTATTAATGTGTCAGAATGGAGGGCTGCCTAGTACTGCGTACAATCAAACACCTCAGTTCAGTGTTTCAGTGGCAATTCATTCCCTTGCTACTCCAGTGAGTGGCACATTCCAATCAGCCAACACTAAGTAATGTTAAAGCAGACAACGTGTAGGCAAAGCTCAGAGAACTGATTAATATATCACAGCTTTAAAATAATTTAAAATAATTTTAAAATAATTTTTATATATATATGTAAATAAACCTGGTTTGCTCTTCCAGTTTTGATAAATGATTTGTGTTAGCTTAGTGTGCTTTTGCAACAAGTTTTAAGTGCTTCCAAACTTCAAGCCAAAGTGGGCACGCAAGGCAAATGGTGCAGAGACTCAGTGCAGCTGACGGTCTTGGGGTCAGTCGCTGGCCTCAGCCACAGCTGCCTCTTGTCAGGGGGCTGCTGTGTGAAGCTCTCTGACCCCTCAAATATGTTCCTACCCTCCCCCCACAACAAATGTGTGTTAATGGCGAGTCAGAGCATTTATAGCTTATTTAATACCTTAATCCAGAGTCAACAGACAAAACTGGGTTCTAGCAGGCAATTAAGTTTCATAGCGGTTGAGAAGTGAGAGCTTGAAATTACTTCATGCTTGTAATCCAGTAACTGTAGACTTCCATTTTTTATTCATCCTCTTGGTGGATTGTTTGAAGTGCATTTCTCCTTGCATAGCTCAGTTTGAACACAATCAGTAAATCAATACAATTTGTAATTCAGTGGAATTGAAAATGTACGTTAACTGTTGAAGAAGTCTAAAGCTGAGGTAGCTGGAGTGGACTCTCCCGTCTGACAGTAACCCACCTTTAGAAGCTTCCACATGTTTCCAGTACATCAGGACCTATCTCACTGCTTAGCATTCTTCTATGGATTCTTAGGATTACTCTATGAGCAATACTGCCAGTGTGACATCAAATGCAATTAAAATTCTAATCTGGGTGAGATGACATCAGACCTTGGTCCTTGAGCTAGCTGCAAGATTTTGGTCTGTATCAGGAGTAATAAAAATAAGCAATACTACAGTGTCAGGCATCCTCCCTGTCTGCCCCAGTCTATTACGAAGCAAGAGCATGCAATGGCGTATAAACAGGTCCTTCATGTATACAGCCCTTCAGGTAGTTTCTGAAACTGCATTTGCATGCTTGACTTTGTGTCTCTGGATCTTGGAACAGTCATTTCCTTGAGGCCAAAATCTCCCTGTGGTACAATCAATTCCCTTTGATTGTAGGAACCATTCCAGTAAGTCAAGCTTGGCTAACAAAACACTGGAGCACTGGCAGGTACAAGATGGAGTCCTACATGACATATCTTTTGGGATAGAGTTGTGCAGCTTGGTATTCCTTTCACCTATGTGCGCTACAAGGATCAGGCTTTTAGACGATGACCAAAAAATAAAAAGTTCAAGGGGCAAAGCTTCCACAAAAAGCTTGGCTCAGATGATTTTTTACTACCAAGGAGACTAATTTTTCACCTAACCTCTTAGTAGACTGCCAATAGACAATTGTAGGCGGGTGTCAAGGGAAATAACTTCTAGTACAGACCTTATCTTTATATTAGAATCCCAAGTTTAGCTCCAAGGGTGAGAAAGGAACCTATATGCTGAAGACTGAAAAACTGCATCTTGGCACCTTAGAGCGCATTCGATGTGACTTGATGCATTTAATGTGAGAACAGTGCAATTTTAACAAAGAAATATATTTACCTGTGATAAACCTCAAACATTTTAGGAAACAACACATCCTACTTTACTCTTGCTATATAGGAGAATAAGCTATGCAAGATGTTTATGTAACACTGCTTATATTAGTTTGAATGTCATCGTACGAGGCAATGATTAGTAAATTATTTTTGTGTTAAGCAGAATTTTTTTCAGATTTAAGTAATCATACACTGACCTACAGCTTTGAAAATGCTTTAAATGAAGCATATTTTGAAGTCAGCAGATTGTAGAGATAAGGAACTGATTCAATCATAGAGCTAATAGGTCTAATCTCCAACATGTACTTATGCTGGAAATAGTCTAACTCCCACTCCTCACAATAAGCCTCAGAGTTTTTCCTCTCTCCAGTCATTTGACTCCAAGTCTTCATCATTAATTAGTTACCGCTTCAGTAAAGCTTTACTATACACAGACTGTCAGAATTGAATTCTTGTAAGCCAGTGCATTTGCTGTGACATCTAACAGAATCTATTGATGTGATTTAGGAAGTTAAGTGCGCTGGGGAGAACCGTATTCCTCTAACTCTTCAAATGATCTTGGCTGCGTATGCCTGTTGATTCTGATTCCAGTCTGTACCCACAGCGGACAAACTCTGTGCTAACACAAGCACAAAGCATCAATCTAGTCTTGCTCCCATACTTGCTATTTGGTCTATTATATCCTCCAGTGCTAATTTTTTTCAGTACAATGTGATTACAAAGTCAGCAGAATCCACTATAGGTAGGGAGGTTATCATTTTGCAGAGCATGTGAACAGATGGATCCTTATCTTCTGTAAAGAGATGATGGTTTAGGTCAGACTCCTGCCAAATAATTCATTTTGCCTATTTCTTTCCTCAGGAAGTTTGGAAATAAAACTATTCATGAGGTCTGTGACATGACACATCAGCCTGTCCTTAGCTAACATCTCTCCCAGAGAGAGATGAACTTGATTCTTCTTAAAAGATGCTTGTCTAAAGCACAAGACCAAGTTGCTATGTTTCCCATGGATCCCCCAAGAAAGACAGTAGCTGAGGATAGGTGGGAGAAGTTAACTGTGCATGCCAGAAATTAAGCAGTGATGTAGTACTGCAGATGGTTCATGGTTCAGTCCAGATAAGCTTTAAGGCTCCTTTGGCAAATAAGCAAGAAAAAGTTAGTTTGTTGTTTGGCAACAGCCCCCCCAGCAAAAAATTCAGCACTCAGATTTAACTAAAGGGTAGTTTATTTCCCATTAAGACTGCCCCGAGGAAAAAACTAAACACTGGAAACCCCACAGAAGGGCACGTACAATAAATGTGGTGAAGTACAATGTGAACAGCCCCAGGGGTTCAAATAAGGTAGGACCATTAGCTGAACGGAGGAAAAAATCCAACCAAATTAAAACTTTGCTGAATATGCTGCCATTTCTTTTTCAACTACACTGGAAAAAAAGGTCAAATCCAACAAAATCCTTGCATCTCTAACAAGACATTCAGGCCTGACTAAAGAGTTTAACAAGATGGCAACAGGATGACTATAATACAAAACTTTCACTACTATGCTCTGTACACACCTGTTGTCCAAGCCCTCCCCCAAACCCAAGTAAGGATGGTGCCCCCATTATTTGCTTGCTTGCTGAGCCTGCCTGCGAAGGAGGACGTAGATCTTCTCCTTTATCCAGTCTTTGTTGTATGGTTGGTATGTCTGAGTATCAGCACGGTAACTAGAAGGAAAAAGACATAATGTTTGTCTATTCCATAGAACATTTAGTAGAAAGACTTCACCAACAATGAAGTGTCTTCAAGTGTATGAGGCAGAAAGTTGCGTACAGAGCACATGTAATATCAAAGTGAATGATAATTGCCTCTTATCAAAGAGATTTATCCTGCTCCCTGAGAAGTTACCCCACAGATCAGTAAGAACCTGAAACAGAACTAAATACTCCAAAGACTATTAAGAGACTGAGTTTTTGCATTTAAATTCATGAATATAATTAATTACTTATGGGATAAAGCAAACAAAGCAATTTAATATTCTGGAGCTTAGGATTAAAAACTAATAGTTGCACCATGAAACATTATTTAATTGTCTTAATGAGCCAAACATGCAGCTTAACTTCAAGCAAGCGCTTGCATAATTTTTCAAATGTTCCTTTTCTGTTTGGATTTAAAACAAACAATTAATAGAATCACAACTTTTCAAGAGTAAAGGCTAACAGGCAGATGGTAAATGATTCCTGTCAGCTGGCAGCAAATATGAGCTTGCCTCTAACAAACAATGACGCTTCATAAAAAGAAAACTAAAACCAAGAACCCACAGGTTAGTTTTCTTTGCTACCTGGGGGCAGGTGATAAAAGTGGACTACTGGCAAGATTTCTCATCAGTACCAGAGAACTTGGTGGCAGATTCAAGACTATAGAAGGAGTTTTTGTGCATACCAATATACCTGCAATCTTACTGCAGTGTAAGATAAGTTAGTTTTGGGAAATATTGCTGATTTTTATTTATTTATTTTTCTTTCTTTTTCCCAATCTGTTCATAATGTTACATTGCAAGGCCAGATAGAAAGCACTTTACAGATCTCCATGAGCATAAGCCAAGTCTGGTATGTTATGTGCTATGTATGCCACCTGGTGGAAAACCTTAAGTTGAAACAATCTGGTGTGTCGCTAAGTTTGTGATCCTAATAAAGAAAGAAGTCTGTAGTAGAAAATATTTGCTACTTCTTAGAACAAGTAGCTAACTTCAGTTTGTTAAATATACTAAAACAAAGCATGCCTTTCAAAGTGCATCAGCCCAGTAGTGTAACACCAGAAGATCTAACACAGCAGAACAAGGTAACTGCAGAAATTGTAATAGTTCCTCATTTATTTAAATGAAAACTTTGGTAAACAGCATTTGTTCTAAGTCTCTATGAGCAACAGATGTACCATGTGTACATCTAGATGCAAAGGAAAAGAATACAGTGCTCGTCTTCAAGAAGCATTTTCTTTTTTTAAGCTGGAATTAATTGGCAAACACTACTAACTGTGCAGCTGCAGAACATTTGCACTGGGATTTAAGACAACAGTACAGCTGCAGGAATGTCCACACCAGGTATGTAAAGGCTTCAAAAGAAATCCTAGAATTTGAGCATAGCAAGTGAAATATCAATACGTGCATATATGGATCTTTTGGTTGAGTGTGAGACCTGTATCTGTATTCCTGCAGAATTTCTGTGAAATTTGATGCTGCTGTTATCACAAACCATCACTCTGGAACTTGTGGAATGGCAACTAGCCAGGATCTGGACTAATTGATTTAGTTACAAAGTTGGTTACATTCTAAATACTGAAATTAGGCACTTGATTTTATAGCACAAGCAGAATAGGAAGCACTCCCTATCTCCTTTGTTTGCCCACAACTTTAACACACAGATAAGAACCAGAGATTTTGATGTATTCAGAAGAGCACTGAAACCATTAGCTGGGGATATCTGGAGGACTGGCAGGGCCTTCAGTCACTTATTCAGGATTTACTGAAGTTTCCATTTTGCAGCATCTCAATCAAAGTAAACACTTGATTGCAAGTGACTTCTGTAGACTACCACCATACCGATAACAGCCCTAAGCCAAATAAAATTCCTTTACCATTCTGCCTCCTTAACAATTGGATCAACTGCAAACAAAGCAGATCCAGTCCCAATTTAAACAGGTTCTGCTGAGTTTTAATAACATGTGAAGATTTATAAGGACGATTTCTGAATTCTGTAAGCCATTGAAAGAGATGCATACAGCTAAACTTACACAAGACAGCTGAGATCTGCCAAGTCATCAATGAAGTCAAACAACTGGCTGATATCGTATGTAATGGATGGACTGTTGGGATTCATTCTCTTCAAATGCTCTTCATACATTTTACAGACTCCTACAGAGGAAAAAAAGATGATTACACAGTAACACCAGTGCTGGGGAAAGCAAACAGAAAATCCCAAAATAAGAAAAACCAAGCACACTTATTTGCTTGGAGGATTTTTGGGGTTTTTCTGGTGTTTTTTGTTTATCTTCTCCATATATGGAGCCACAGATATCGGGAAAGTTTATATGTGACTACCACAAAAACCAACATTAGTGTAGGCAGATTTTGCGGAGTTGAAATACTGTTGTTCTAGACATTTGCATTTAAACACAATACCATAAAGCCAGGTAAGATGCATGAAAAGAAACGCTATCATCATCTAGAACAAAAAGTATTAAGTTCTGTAGAATTCTACACAATAAGTTCCAAATGGAACCTGAAACTCCTCCTGATGATTTTAACAAAGCAATTGCTCCATTGATTTCTGTTGTACAAGCACCTGAGGAAGAACAACTACTGTTATATAAAGCTGCTCGTGAAAAGGTCATTCTTCATGAAAGCATCAACAAGGATGAGCGAGGTAAGAGTGACAGCACAAGCCTGTATATGAATTTACACAAGCTTTATTTATGCTTGTCTATAAATTATTCAGGTATATTTGAAAGTAATGTAGTACAGTGGGTGTGGTGGTTTTACGTGCTCTTTACTATGTTTTTGTTTTATCTTTCAAGGCTTCTGGAGTTAATTTTTAACATTACAAGAACCTTCATATTTTAAGTTGTAGTATTTTAATCTTCAGGCTGAGTGTCTTAATGTCAGACAGAACTTTGTTTCTGGGAGGTATGCCACCATAGCTTGCAAATAATTTATCAATTACACATATTTTGATATATTATCTCCAGTAGCAATCTTACCTTTACATGGCTAGCACAAAAAATTAGTGAGAGAGCTGGACTCTGATCCTGAAATGAAATGCATTCAGACAGCTCTGTTGCACAGCCCCACCAAGAATATTGCCTACTCTGATGAACTGAACATGGTTCAATCTTGCTAAGCCAAAAAGAGAAACAAAGAATAACTATGTTTAATTTGCTAAAACATTAGTAAATAAAAAAACAAACAAAACATAAGATACTTTTGCAATTTTTTTTCCAAGTTACCTTGGGAAAACAAACAGCAGCTTATTCTCTTACTGAGAAAGCAAGGGAATATGTCAAATGGGAATTGAACAGTTTTAGACTGCAGTGTCTGCACCCACCTTCCATGCACTCATTCACCGATTCATAGTCGGCGTATGTTCGGCCTTCTGGCCTCTTGGTAGGCTGCACAAGTAGAATTGTGTGAGACTGGAAAACAAAACAAGAAAACGACACATTAAATAAAAAATAAATGAAATTTTACAGGTAATGCAAAGTTTTTCATCTGGAGAAGAAGCAATAATTCTATTTCTGGCCATCAGACCATTGCACAAACTGGGCAGCATTCAATAGCTGTTCCCACAGCAAACGCAGAAATATTATTTTCTACCTAAAGATGAAAGCAAGCCAATACAGTTGGTGTACAAAAGCTATCCCACTAGTAGCATTTATTTGCCATAATCCAAATGCAAGCTGTAAGTGTAAATTAAGTATCCTAACAAGAGAGCGAGGATAGAGTCCAAATTAATGTTGTTGTCTAAACACGAGGAGCTATTTTGAATTATTCAGCTGCAAGGTAACACACATTATATAACAAATCCTTGCTTAGTATTTAAGATTGTTTCCTGAGAAACAGATTCGCTGATGTTAACACTTCAGCAATCTACTGAAACTCTAATTATGGCACAGATAACTGCTCCACATGGCAGCCTGCAAACTCTTCCTTCTGCAAGAAAGACTAATGATTGTATAGTCTGTAGCTTGCATTATTTCTCTAATAGTTTTCAGTTGGGTGCAGGAAGTAATTTAAGAAACTGTCTAACATTTCTGAATCGTATGCAGTTTGTGATCTGATTTACAGGTTACATGGCACAAAGTTTACCAGCACACCAGGAAACAGCATTTCTAGCGCTGTTAATTGGATTCAGTGCTTTCAATGCTAATGTATGAGGTGAGTATGCAACCTGTACAATTCATATCGGCATATTAGACACACTGGAAATGTATAACTAAGCACATCACCAGGTTTAAACTGAGCAGCCTCCAGCAGAACAATTCTAACCCATGCTTTGTGCAGATGCCATTTCAGTGCTCAAATGCAACGACAAAGACTTACAAAGAATGTAGTTGGAAACTGTACTAATTTGTATACAGCCATTATTCCCATGCCTGGAATACAGCTTGCAGTTCTTTAAGTTGTGTTTTAGATAAAGTGGCAGAAGGAGGTTTGAAGGAGCCCAGAAAAGAAAGTTACATCCATGTTGATATGTTACTAGCTGCCTTTAAGGCCTGTCCACCTTAACTGGAGCACTGAAATCACTGCTCTGGGCTCACCCCTACTGCAGAATGAACGCATGGTGTCTCGTTTCTTTACAATCTTTCCATTTTTTCCACCTTAAGGGAAAAAAAAAAAGCCATAACGTGGCACGCTTTGCTCCAACAGCCCATCTCCCACCAGAGACGTGCAAAGAAACCATAAGTTCAGAGACCTGTTCTTCCTTCGATTCACGCCATGCCCAGCTGAACACGTGCCCGAGCGACGCAGGATAAAGGGCTTCTAAACCGTGAGGTTTCATATGGCTGTTCTCCTTATGGCCAGGCCGAGCAGCAGCCCGGGCCGGGCACGGATACGGTCGTGCTTTAGGACTAGCGAAGCAAATAGCGCGGATCGGCGCTGCCGCCATCCCCGCTCGCAGCGCTGGGGCGGGGCGAGCAGCAGGGCCCCGCAGCTTCCGCTGGCGCGCAAGGGCCATGGCGGGTGTTCCCGGCCCACCGGAGAAGCACAGCCGGGCAGAACGGCTCCGAGCCGCGGCACCGGGCGCACCGTGCCGCCGTGTGGCCGCTCCCTGATGGCGGCCCGTTCAAGCAGCGGGGCACACAGCCGGCAGCACGTGGCGGGAACACCTCCCGCCCGCCCGCCCCCGGGCTGCGCCGAGAGCCCCGGTGGCGCAGTGGTAGGAATGCCGCCTTGCAACACCGCAGGCCCGGGGTTCGAATCCCCCCTGCGGCACAAGTGGTAGAAGTGCCGCTCTGCTGCACAGGGCTCGAACCCCGGGGGTTGGACTCGGTGATCTCTAAGGTCCCTTCCAACCCGCACAAACCATGATCCTATGATATGATCTGAAGCACCCGCACGGTGCCGGTGCCGCTCAGACCGTAGCTGTGTGCTCACCATGACGCTCCGCTCCGCCGATCAACCGCCGCCTGACAGCCGCCCCACGATCCCCCACAACGCCCCGCGCCCACCGGAAGCGCCGCGCTAACGGCCGACCATAGAGGCACCGGTGCCAGAGCGCGTCCGCGCATGCGTGCCCCGCGCACGGCGGCTCGCTGAGGATGGCGGGAGGGAGGTGGGTGGCCGTGCGCTGGCGGCCATCTTTGGTGAGGGCGCCTCTCTCGCTCGCCTCGTCCGCCATCTTGAAGTAGGGCGGCGGGTGAGGGAGCAGGGCCCCGGAAGGGGAAGCGCGGGGCGGCGGTGCCACTTGGCCGCTGAGCAGGCGTGGGCCCGTGGCGCTGGGTGTGCTCCCCGCGGCCCAGCCCTGCAGGCAGCCGGCCCGCTGCAACCCCTGCCCGCTGCAACCCCTGCCCGCTGCAACCCCTGCCCGTTGCCTCAGCTCAGGGCCGCTCCTATCCCGTATCCCGTATCGCGCTGCTGTCGGCGGCACAGAGGCCCCGGGCCCGCGGGGCTGAGGCTGGGGACAGGCAGCCATGGCCGGGAGCCCCTCGTGGGACCTCGGCGTGTGCACGGGCTGAGGCGTGAGGGCCGAGCTGGGACGGGCGTTGTTGAATTTCAATTGAAGGAAGCGGATAGAGAGCGGCGACATGGATGATTTCCACTCCATCTGCCTGCTGTCCCTGGCCATGCTGGTCGCCTGCTACGTGGCGGGGATTATTCCTCTGGCCGTGAACTTCTCGGAGGTAAGAGGGCTTCACCCAAAGCACCTTGGGCCTTGTGCAGGGCTACAAGTTGCATTAGGAACCGCTGAGGTGGCAGGTTAAGTCACGGTGTGTCTGTGGGCTTCTCAATTCAGAAAACGTTGTCAGGACGTTTTGTTTGGGTTCACGGTTTAGTTTGGACTCTGTGTTGCTGACAAGGCAAACTGTCTCTCCTTGTTCACAGCTCAAGTTGTGTTACTGCCCCGTGTATCTCAGAACTTTCTCTTTGATGGGTGTTGTGGCTGTGCAATGTATTGCTGAAAGGGAGGAAGAGGCTCTATGGAGAATGGAATGAGGGTACGAGCAGTACAGAAGTCAATACACCTGGGTGCATATGAGAGATTATATGTCAAAGTTATTAAAGTTGTAGATTCTGGACCCAACATCCTTTAATGCCGATGTAGGTTTTTTCTAATTATTATTTTTTCCATCATAAAGGTGTGATAGAGTGACAGCTCAGTTGTTCTAAGGCAGTGGGAGCCCTCTAATGAGAGGTTTCCCATTTCTACTGGGATCAGTACTATTTCTGGAGACTAGAATCCACTGAATCACAGAGACTGTTGAACCTGCCCTTTGGTCTTGTGATTACCAGCACAGTGGATGCTTTGGGAGCACTAGAATGAACAGCGTAGAAGGGAAGTCTGTTAATTTTGCTATCAATGTAGCCCACTAAATGTATTGAAATGTCAGAATATACCCTGAAATCTTTGTGTAAGCATTAGTCTGGTTCTGTTCTGCTGCTGCTTTGTTTGATGCTTTGATAGAAATTCCCTTACGTAACTTCAAGACTGCACAGCTGCCTTCTTACCCGTCAGTATTCAGTCTTGCCCTGAAGCATCCAAAGGACTTTGTGCAAATTTGCTGCCTGTTATAGAATCGAGTAATTGTTTGAGTTGGAAGGGACCTTCAGGGGATATCTAACCCAGCTCTCCTGTAATGAACAGGGGTGTCTACAATGAGATCAGGGTGCTCAGAGTGCTGTCCAACCTGATCTTGTCTGCAGGGATGGGGCATCCACCACCTCTGTGGGCAACCTGATCCCATGTGACTTGCTTTCAGAATGGTTGCCATGCTTCTCTCAAGAGCCTCCTGCTTTTTCAGTGTGAACATCACCTCTTTAGGTGAGATTAACCAACGTGTCACTGCAGCAGGGTGAGAGAACAGATGGCGTAATGCAACGTGCTACCAGTGGTTTCCCATCATTTGAATGTTGACCTTTGTTTCCAGGACTTTGGTAGTCAACGTTTGTATGTGGTGACACACGTCTCCCCGTGTGTGTGAGATGATTGTTCTACCACAGATATACGGTAGCCAGTTATTATTATAAGGGTCAAAAGGATCAAAATGTTCACTATTACATTATTCAGTATGTTGTGGGCTATTAAGAAGTGAATAGAAGTGACCTCTGCAAGACTTAACCATTTTCTGCCTTGGATATGTTCACCCTTGAATAAAAATTAGGAGTAGGTCTTGTGCGCCTTCAACTCTACTAATAGGAGAGAGTAAGGGAAGCACCGTCCTGCTTAAAGGTAATACTTGTTTTGTGCTTGCTTGCAGGAGAGATTAAAGTTGGTGACTGTTCTGGGTGCCGGGCTGCTGTGTGGAACTGCCTTGGCTGTCATTGTGCCAGAAGGAGTACATGCACTTTATGAAGACATTTTGGAGGGTAAGAACAAAAACTGTGTCTGTGGATGGCCTTGCTCAAGATAATCCAGGCCATACTTTTAGGACTGACCAGGGTCTGCTTTTAGGGCTTTTAACTT
Source organism: Coturnix japonica (assembly GCF_054131305.1). NCBI lineage: Eukaryota > Metazoa > Chordata > Aves > Galliformes > Phasianidae > Coturnix > Coturnix japonica. Next base: position 27,557,963 of record NC_140667.1, on the reverse strand, counting down.
GAGATTGGCAGGGAGTTTCACAGCAAATGCAGCATATAATCACTGCTGTAGGTAAAATGTTGCGTGTTCCTGGTCGTTTGACAGAGGAGCACCATCAAGCTGTGATTCTTGCTGAGCAATTTAGCCATTTGCATGTCTGTTGTATTGTAAAACATAGAATCACAGCGTGTTACAGTAGGTTATGCGTAATGTTTTTTATTATGGAGAAGGTTAAACTTTCACTGAAACGTTGGAGAAGAGATGTAGGGATGCCGCTGGGGGAGGCTGAGATTGTGGGCTATTTGCTCTTGCTTTTTTGTAGGTTAGCTTTCGTGTACAGTAACTTGCGTGCTGTGGTGTAGGATGTCTCTAATGAGCTGTAGCTGTGGCTTTGCTCTCCATTTCATTTTAGTACTAAGTGAAATAGATTTTACTTTAATGATACGACTAGTAGTAAATGCAATTAATATGAACACCCGCATAATTGTGTTCATATCTACATCCAGATGCTTAGAGCTACAATTTTTATAGTATATGCTTCAGGAGGGGAAGGGGGGAGGCATTGGGGATGTCAGTAATTATATCATATATTATCATTGGGTCTAGCAAAAAGAAGAAATGGTTTCCTATCAGAACATTAAAGGGATTTATAGGTAGGGTTGTAAGTATTTTCACTGCTCTGGAATGGAGGCAACTTGTACTGAATGATAGGTAACTCAGGGCCTTGGAATATAGCATGCAATTCAAACATCTGACTTAGCTTTGGGGTATCAGATGTGGAAGTAGATTTACTGTGTCTTTTCTCCCACTGGAAACATTTGAATAGCACTTACAGTGTGTAAAGGGGCTTCCATGCCATGGAAGTACAATTGTTTATTGTAAAAAAGCACACCAAGGAGCATGAAATTCCTGTTCTGCATCACCCAAAGGGCTTTCGTGATGGCTTGTCTCTAGTAGAGTTTGTAGGGGTTTAGAAAGAATATATGATTCAGATGATCATGGAGTCTGAAACTGGGAAATTGAATCTGTGCTCTGTGCTATGCAGCAGTTGGGGACTTAACTGAAAATTCTTTATTCCTCATCTTTGCTTGTACCTTTCTAACAGTGTGTTTCTGGTAGTTGGTAGAAGAAGGAATTCTTCACTTACATCAGCTGGAAACTGAGACCTTTGTTAAAGCAGAAAAATGTATGCTATCCTGGGAAACTGGGCTAAGAAAACCATGAAGCAGTGACTGCTGTGCGTTGTCTGAGAGTGCATGAGGAACACTGAGCAGAGGAGGAAAAAAGTGATGGCCTCACGTTAGTCTGCTGTTTCCTAAGCTGTTTGTTTGCATGCTGCAGGGAAGCATCACCCAGCAAGTGAGATGCAGCATGTGATGGAGTCTGAGAAGGTCGCCGAAATTGCTGTTGTACATGAGTATGGCCATGACCATTCCAGGTTGCACGCATACATTGGTGTTTCACTTGTCCTTGGCTTTGTCTTCATGCTTCTGGTTGACCAGATAGGCAGCTCTCATGTACACTCAACAGATGGTGAGTAAAGAAACCCTTCAGTTACTCTTGCTCATTACTTCATATTAGCAAGGTGCAATTTCATGAATGCTACTGGGATTTAATTTGACCTGTCACAGCCAGATTTTCAGTAGGTGCTGTATGAACTTAGAGCAGGAGCCATTTTAAATGTTTGTGCTGGAAATCTTTTCTGGAATCCAGCAAAATTGATGAGTGTGCTTCATTAATGTAAAATAACTGTGCAAGCACGTATGGGTGCGGAGAGTGATTTTACACTTGAGTTATTGTCTGTTTTGCAGTATAACCCATTTGTTTTTTGGCTTCCCAGAAGGCTTCTGACAAAATCTGTGCTTTGTACATATTGTGACCCTTTTGTGTGTCTCTCATCAGATCAAATAGCAGGAGAATATTGACTGTGGTCTGTGTTAGAGATGCACATTATGAAGAAAGATATTTAAATTTAATGCAGAAATGCAAAAAACTGATAGTTTTAAATGCAACTTTCTAAGCTGTTTATCACTGGTAGAGATGTGTAGCAATATTGAGATTTTTTTCTTCTTCCAGTTTAATTTGTGTATTTATTCTTTTACCTTTGCTTTCTTCACGACCCTTTCAGATCCAGAAGCTGCAAGATCAGGCAATTCCAAAATCACCACAACGCTGGGATTAGTGGTCCATGCTGCAGGTAACACGGGACCTATTGTTAAAGCTCGAGGGTGACTTCCATTGCTATGTAGTTTGTCTTAGGTGTGATAGAAATACTTGTTCTGGTTTTGAAGATGGCGTCTTCAATACCAACGACAAAAAAAATCAACATTCCCCATCAAAACCGACTGAGAAAACACACTCCAATACTCAGAGTTTTTAATGGAATTGCATTCAAGTGCTGTGTTTTCTCTCCTTTATTTTTCCCATCTATAATTTCGTGTGGTGCTTAATTCCTGCCTGTGCAATTCTTTGCTGGCTTCTTTATCTTCTATATTTTAATATATGTTTAAGCATTTGATATGTAGTATGACGCATTGCCAAAATAAACCAAGGACAATCTTGTGAGGAGAAAGGAGTTTATAGAGTAGAGCTTAAATATTTAACTGAAACACATACATGTTGACTTGCAGGGATTGAAAGGGTTGTATATAACCCGTGCTGATGTTGTAGATATTCATTATCTATGTAATTGTAATTGTGCGTAAAGAGGCAGTGGGGAGTGAATGATGTGTGGGGCTATTTGTGTTGATAGAATTTTGAGCAGCAAGGCTTTTCAAATGTTTTCTACTGCCAGCCACTGTGGGGGGAAGCTGAAACTTAGATGAAGGAGTAGTTCAGGAATTCTTATTCTTCTTTCAGCTGATGGTGTTGCATTGGGTGCAGCAGCTTCTACTTCTCAGACCGGTGTCCAGTTGATTGTGTTTGTTGCAATTATGCTGCACAAGGTAAGCCGACATCGAAAACCCATGTATTTTGTTCTTTGAAAGACAAATTAAAACATACAGTTAGTCAAGCTCTGAAGTGTCCTTAATGATGTAATCTGTAAATGAACACATTAGTGATACAACTTCAAGGACCAAAATGCATGACTGTGATATCTGACAGAATAGCAAATAATGGGTGGTAAGTCTGAATGAGAAGAAATTGATACTTGATGCTGCCTACCCTGTCTGCAGTGACAAACAGAACTGTCTCTCAGAAGTGATGAGAGAAGAACAGCTCTTCAAGAAATGTGTCAGCATCACGTTATGTTATTTGAAGCTGCTGTTTTTGATGGTGGTGTCAGCATTTGTGTGCTGCTTGTTTTTCATTTTCCTGCTACATCTACAGAATTACTGCTGTAAGAGATGCGCTCAAAGTTCTGGAGGTTGACCGCAGGAGCATGTGCTGGTGTATTCAAGGAGAGAATGTGGTTTTATGTTCATCACACAGGTTTTAGGGTTGTTTTTTGTTTGTTTGTTTTGCCTCTATTGCCCAGAAAATGGAAAGGATATTTATGTAATGAAAGGTTTTGCAGTTTGCAGTGTTAAGTCTTCTGAGCCTGCTTAATATTGGAAAACTAAAGAAAGCTTCTGGTTAACCTCTGTTATTGAAGCAGCTTTAAAATCATTCACATCTGCAGGAAAAAACTCATAAACAGTTTCTCATGGGAAAATGATGTTTAAAAGAAGAGCTTTCTTAGTGTTTATGCAAGAATGTATGTTGACTGTGTAGGTTCCAGATGTGTGCTGATGTGCCTGACTTAGAGCAGCACATACACATACTACAGTACTTAGTCATGCATTCAACTAAAGTCTTGCTTGTGCAACTGTCCAAAATGTTAGGAAATTCTGATCTAGAATGTCTTTCGTTCACTGTTCCTGCAGTAAACGGTTCTTTATGCAACCCACTTCAGAGGCAGTGCTAACAGTGTTGCATCTTCCTGTGAGTCTTACTTTGTGGCTAGTGTCAAGTGAAATTTTGCTTTAGTTATTCTTAACATTCAAAGTCTCTGTCTTTTTAAATTGTTCATTTGCACAGTTTTGGAAGAAGGTTTATCCCATGAAATCTATCAGTAAATAGTTGGTATTAAATGGGTATATGTTTTGTGGCCTTGTGTGTTACTACCCCAAAAGAGATGAGTAATAACACAGAGCTAGAACATCAGTTTCCTAAGAGGGGAGAGCATTTTGTAGCTCACATCTCCTGTTTCCTTTTCTCTGAAGAATTAAATAGATCTGTGGCTTTTGTTATAGTTTTCATTCATTGGTGTTGTAGTAAACAGGTTGTGGGCTGTAGCTTATTTGAATGATAGGCAGAATATGGGTTTCCATTACAACAAACATTCTTAAGAAGGGGTGTTATGTAGAATTCCGTTAATTGGACTTAACTGAAAATATACATTCTTTCCCTGAATTTCTTCCAATTCAGTGCATTTAAGTGGAGTAAGTCATACTTCAGTGCATTTAGGTGGAGTAAGTTCTCTTATTGTCTTTCAGGTTACTTTAGAAGGGGTTGTATTACTGGTGTGTAATTGTTTTGTTCTGTTTCTGCAGGCACCAGCTGCCTTTGGCCTGGTTTCCTTCCTGATGCATGCTGGGCTGGAACGGAATCGAATTAGAAAACACTTGCTGGTCTTTGCATTGGCAGCACCTGTTATGTCCATGGTGACATACTTAGGGCTAAGTAAGGTAGGTCTGTGATTCTGTTCTGCCTGAAATGTGGATTAGTGGTCAAGTTGGGAAATGAACCTCAAATAAAGTTCATGAAACACAATTCTGAATTGCCTGAAAAACTCAGCGGGAGCAGTATTCTTTATTTTTAATAGATAAAATGGTAGCAATGTAAGTATGGGAAACAAGCAAACAAAAAACAATGGCATTCAATCAGAACCAAATATACAGTTCCTATATGTAGTTTGTTGGGTTTTTTTAGAAGACTGATTTCTGTCTTTTTTTTTTTTTCCTTTCTGCCTGTTGTGCTTAACAGCTCAATGTATATAATCATATAACACATGAAATACTGAGAGAATGGTTGGGGCTTAAATCTGGCAATTCTTGCTCTCACCACCTGCAGATATTGAAAGGGTAACATGTTATTGAACACTGTTTAGAAGGAGAGTCAGTCTGGCGTTACTCAGTTTATGGTTTTGCAGTCTGAACCTTATATTTTTCATAACACACTTTGTCCCTCATCAACGTCAGAATTCCAGTTGCCACATGTGAGGTGCAAGACACTAAGCAACACTTTAATTCACTCACAGCGATAACAGCTTAAAGTTGATAAAAATCCTACTGTGTCTGAACCTTTATAGGATTTCTTTATTATTGATTGAAGAACTTCTGCATATCCTGATTTTTTTTCTCTTTGTGCTTTCATTTCAATTCCACAGAGCAGCAAAGAGGCCCTTTCAGAAGTCAATGCCACCGGAGTGGCTATGCTTTTTTCTGCTGGGACCTTTCTTTACGTTGCCACAGTTCATGTTCTCCCAGAAGTAGGAGGAATCGCGCATAGCCACAGACCTGAATCAACAGGAGGAAAAGGACTCAACCGTCTGGAGGTGGCAGCCCTGGTTTTAGGATGCCTTATTCCTCTAGTTTTGTCCATTGGACACCATCACTAAAAGCTCAAATTTCACCGGTCTTCTCCTTGATCTGACATGAGCAGTAAATGTCAGCTGCTCCCTTTCTCATTGTCTGTCTTATCCATCATCCATCCCATCTACTTTATGGAGTTCAGAGGGAACCTTGATTGCAAAATGAGGAATACTTGGAAAATTTTTAGTATAGCAAAAGGTACTTTGGCAGCCGGACATAAATTCTGTGAAACTTTTCTGAAGACATTTGCTATTTTAGTTGTTACTTATGGCCCTATTCTCAGGGAAGATGGAATTTGGAGTTTAAGAAAGGTGAGTGGGGAAGAACGTAGTGACTCATCGTGAAATTGGAATCACCAAAGCATCCTGCAATTGAGCTTTCACAGCTGAGAAGATTAACAAAGAACGGCTGCCTTTTGAGAGATTGAAGTCTTACTAATGAAGAAGGGGACTCTCCCCCCACTGAATCCATGTCGTCTTGACAATGCAAATTCTTGTAGCAAAAGTTCTTGTAATGTTCATCATTAATTGTATTACAGGAGTGGGCTACACTCAGAGCTCTGGATAACGGTGCTGTTGTAACAGGTGTCATTGATAGGAAAGAAGTGCTATAGAAGTGTAATGTTAGAGTAGGAAATCAACAGGCTACGAAAAAAACAAATTTTTCAGTGTATTCAATTGATTAGGATAAAAAATAGAAGCAAGGAGAGCGTCACTTTGATTGTTCGTACAGTTGTTAATAAGTTTGAAACAGGCAATATTTTCTTCTGCCATGTAAAGTATAGGCACCAAAAACGTTAGCAGGTATTAGGAATTTGGTTCTGTGATTACACTCCTGCTACTTGTGAGAGAGATCCATGTTGTCCTTTGAAATCCAGCTCTTCTGGACTCTGAGGAGTAGAAATCTGATGGAAATAACCGATGAGGGACCACAGAACTTTACCGGCTCACTTTCAAGAGTCTGAACCACTGACATCAGTGGGGGCATGTGTTGTTTTCTTTTTGTTGTTGTTTTTCTCCATTAAATAAAATATACTAAGGCTAACATAATAAGATCTATAGGTAAATATGTTACGATAGAGCGCAAAGTGTTTCTGAAGCAGTTCTAAACAAACAAAAAGAACAACCAGACAAGCAAAACCTGGTGGGTTTTCAGTGGCCCTGTTTGGCATTTTGCTTTTCCTTTGGGAATCTCACATTCACCTCTTACTGATGCTCATTAGTCTGGTGAAACTACTCGAGGACTTCTTGCCAACTGCTGATGCCTCTCAGTGCAAATGGGTGCTAAAAGATCATCCCTTTCCAAGGCACAGCATTTTTGGTTTGTTTTTGTCAGGCACCTTTTATCTTATGCAAATTATATTCTTCAATAACTGTAGTGCGTTGAAAAGTCAGGAATGCACGATGTGCACAGACTCGATGCTTTAGGGGCGAACTTTTTAATGCTGTACCCTTTTTAAGCTGTATTTTTCTGCACTTTTTAAAGATAACATTGCCAAATAGTTTTTTTTTATATGGATTTTCAAGGCTTGAAATATTTCTCCTGAAGTGCTTATTGTTTCAGTTTGAATGGCCGTGTCTCTTTCATGCCATTTATTACTTATACTACACAGGCCATCGTGCCTCTGAACTTATGTTTTGTCATTTTCCTAATTGTCTACCAGGTCAGTAATGATAATGTCCTGGCTCTTGGCGTAGTGGTTGCTCTGTCTGTTGGCTTTGTAACAACCTAAGTGTGTTTGTACCTGGTGATTATCTCTTTGAGTACTTTATTCATTTGTGTGTTTTGCAGGGGGTTAATTGGAAAATAGTTGCAAAATAAGTAGAACTTACCTTCTTCCACAAGACATTATTCTTTAGATAGACTTGACTTATCAGGCCTGAACAAGCATTTCTGACATTAGACCTTCAAAAGTTAATTTTTTGCTGATTTACAACTGTGAAATTAGTGGTGTGGATGAAGTCTTGAAGCATTTTTTACAACATACATATAGTCAGATAGTGACTTACAAGTAAGTTACCTGTTAAAAAGTTCAGTGACAGGCTGCTGCGTATGATGTGAATGGTAACACAGGGATATTTACACCAGAATTCCCAGTGTTTTTCCTTATTTCCCCTTCATTACCTTCTTCCTTTATGATCTCACTATTTTACCTTACTCAGTTCTTCCACATAACCAAACTGTTTCCAGAAGCTGGAGAGCTTCAAGATCTGTAACAAATCAGAGTCAGTGAGTCATGGACTATTGGCCAGGGTATAGCAGTAGGTGAGAGATATCATATTAAAACACCAATGACTTAAATTGGCACAAAGAAGTCCGATAACATAGTTTTCAGTTTGGCCCTTGAGTGACCATCATGATTGTTTTCATATCTGTTTAGAAGCAGTAAATATTTTCTTTTTGTTGCCTCTGTTGTTTCTTGTGTTGAACTGTTATGTCTGATAACAGCTGAAGCTGCGGTGACTGAGGAAACTTCTGGTTATGTCATAGGGAGAATATAAGATCATAAATGACTGAACCTTTTCAAGCTGTTCCACATAGACGATTATTTTCTTGCAGCAGAGTATTTTAATGAGTTAATGAAGTACCGTATTTTATCATTTCCCCATTCTTACCTATCTTCCCATCTGTCACAGTAAATCAGTACTGCACGTAGTCAAGGCCATCTGGTATCATTTTCTACTCCTCAGGGGACCTCGGTGCAAGCAAATTCCTGTTCACTCTCTCTGTAACGGCCATGTCTGCTTGTGTTTCCACTATGAGGTAGGTGGCAGTAGGTCTAGCAGATAGCACTAACCAAGTGCCAGGCATTTCCCCCCTTTTACCTGTAAATCCCTCCAGGAAATTGATCATCTTCTCATTAACCGGCTTTGGGGTTGTTTTTTCTGTGTGTGTGTTTTTTGTTTTCCCAGTTAATGATTTCTTAATGGGCAGTAGAAAGTGAAGGTAAAGCTGTGCTTCTCTTCATCTCAGTGCATTCAGGTACTTTCCATACTGTTGTAATTATTCTGTTGTTCACGGTATTTAAAAAAAGGGAAATAGGTTTTTCAGCACCTGATGGTGGGTGCTGAAGCTGATCTGTCATCAGCTTGTGTGAGGGTGTCACACCAAGACAGGAGCTTTTGCTAATGATTCCCTGTGATGTCAAATGGCCAGGAGCTGAATGCGAAAACCTGCTGTTAATTCTGACTTCAAAGAACCATTTCCAGCTGGATTGTGTTAGAAAAAGTTTAAGGAGACCCAGGAAAACTACCGTGTTTATCCAGGAGCTGGTTCAGAGCCTTCTTTTGACAGTAGCAGAGGTGTCGGTGTGGTTAGCAGCTTCATGCAGAGTAACAGATGCTGTGGAATTAATGCAGCTGCTGCTCTTCCTGTTCTGTGCTGTTTGCTGTGGGACTTCGGGGGTGGAGGACATGATTATTATGGGGTGGGAGGAGAAGTGGTTGTGTTGTGGTGGGAAGGTTGGAGTTTCAGGTTCCTGTTCACTTCAGACTTCTTTAAAAAATAGAAATCAATCATTTTTTTCTCTAATTTCCTTCCATCTCTTAGCAGCCTTGGCTTTCCAGGGCAGAACATGGCGTGCTCATTTACCTGACTCCTTGTATGGAACTGTAATTTTAATGTCTCATTTTTCCAACCATTTGTACACAAAATCATTCCATGAATGGCTGCCTTATAATTTTTCCACTTTAATTGTGAATGGTTATAAAATAATGTTGCGGTTTTCAATTTGTTTTATTATATTAAATTTTTACTAGGTGCAGTGCTTCGGAGTTGGCTTTTTCATTTACTATAAGCGGGCTTTTGTGACAGCTCCTGCAAAGAGAAATGACGGTCTTAAATGGGATGCGAGCATTGCAGACGATGCCATTTATTTTCTGTGTAATTGTGTTTGCAGCTTCCCTTCGTAATACGTGAGCACCGCTTGGAAATCAGAAGCGTGAAACTGCATGTTGGGAGGCAGTCTGGCATGTCAGGTTAGACATGGAGTGAATGATTTCAGAGCCATAAATACAGACATAATTTGACAGCTCTGCTTAAGAGGGGCATTTGACAACTTCTGTCTCCCACAGAGTGCTTAGGGGTTGGCGTTGCTCTGAAGCTCTCAAGGTTGCCTTGACTTGGTATATAGGTAGTCTTGTGTCTGTACTCTCCAGCTGCCCTGTAAGCAGGACTGGCTTTTAGACATCCAATTGCAGAGGAGGGAGGAATGGCAGTGTCAGGGAATGAGGGAAGTATTTATTCCAAAAGCAGAGTCTTCACACATCCACTCAAGCAGTACCCTTGATAGAGAGGATTTAGTACTTCTTCAACAGCAAAAGGACTTTTTTCTTTCTCCTGTGGTTGCTGTCTATAGGTTTAGTATCTATGGGTTTAGTATCTATAGGTTTAGTGACAATCCCATGACTAACAGTTGCCGTGGTTGAGCTGCATGTCCCTTGAGCAATAAGCAGCATCTCAGCTGATATTCTGCTGTTATTCTGGTAGCTCATAGGATTGTGGTTAGGAAAGAAGTGTCATCTCTTTACGTTGGCTTCATTTGCAAGACAAGATACTTTCAGTGTATTTAATAAAACTGTTTTTCTGAGTAATAGGATACAACCTCTGCACTCTTGTGAAGCCCTGAGGAAGGAGGAAGTGCTTTGGGTGCATTTATGTGACAAAAGTTGCCATAGAAAGCTTCATTTCCATCGGCATTTCAATGCGACTCATTAAGGGTGAGTACTGCGGCAAGGAGGTGATGAGCTGACATTTATTTATTGCTTACAAATTGAACCGTTCTGCTGATGCATGCAAGCCTTAATCAGGTGTTCCTCCAGGCAGAGCTGCACAGCACTCTCCCTTCTTGCCACAGTGTTTTTGCCTCTTGCCTGAGGTGTGTAGATGCCAGCGAGCCCTTACAGTGAATTTTGGATTAAGGAAACCTTGTCTGGCTGTCCTTGCAGATGTGCTCTGCCCTTGCAGTGTGGAAGACCAGGGAGGAGAAACTCAGGGCGGAGGCTGCAGTGGATTAGAGCTGGGGGAACAGCACATTGAGTAAGTGGGGACATGAAGAGCAATAGCACTTCAGTTCCTTCAGTTCCCACTCGTGATTGAAGCCCTGGTTGGAAGTGTTCCTTTTTCATATCCCATGGGATGCAATATCCCCAGAATGTAGCACCATACCAGACACTGAAGAAAATCTACTCTTTCCCAGCAGGCCAGCAGTCAAAGCTGGGGATGTGAAAGTGTGCTGGGGCTGCTGTCTCTTATCTAGGCCATCAGCAGTGACATTTATTCAGGACCGGGTATCTGTAACTGCTCCAATGCCAAAGGCAGCACATGGCCTCGAGGCAGGCAGCTGTTTCTTCTGCTTAAGGTGCTTTGCAAGTGCTCCCCAAGCTGCCAGTCTCCGTGTAAAGCTGCGGAGCATCCTGTGGCACATCACTGGTTCCTGAACTGCATGCCTGCAGGGCGTCACTTCTGAGTAACAGCTGATGGTTGGTGATTACAGCATCGATGTCAATGCACGTGGGGTGCAACAAGCTACAACTGGAGCAGATGTCTCACAGCACGTATTGATTATATGAAACCCCAAAGCTTCAGCTGCAATTCCAGGGGCAAAGCTGGTGGTTCTGCCACCGTGTGGTGTTAATAGAGGTGGTCCCAGGGAAGAACAATGTGATGACAATGTGCAATCATGTGGGTATTAAGGAGGTTTAAGTGTTTTTGGAGCTGTGCTGGGTGGGACGGGGGGGGGGGGGGGGGGGGGGGGGGAAGGTGGATCTCAGGGGTGAACAAGGGCTTTGGGAACTGGAGCTGCATGCTGTGTTCCTGCACCTGTGCTGTGGCCCAGAACCAGCTGGAGCCTGGAGGTGGGGGGGAGGTAGGCAGGGCAGAGACTGTACTCGCAGCATGTAGAGGCTGAAGCACAGAGCAGACAGCATTGTGATCCTCAGCCCTCCATCAGTGACGGCCCTTTAAGGATGAGCACGGACACTGCCCAGCACAGACCCAGCAGCCACGTGAGTGTCCTGGGTGGGCAGAGCCGGGCTAGCACAAAACCCAAAGTGGGCAGATGGAGGCAGGCTGAGCTCGCTGGCTCCTGCTGCTCTGCTCCCTTGCCCTTGGGTGGATGAAGACCTGCCTCCAGGTAGAAGAACCGGGGGATATGTGTGAGAGATGCTCTGCAGCCAAGTGTTCATCTCGCCCTGATTGCTGCCTGGGCTGCTGCAATGCTGAGTGCAATAACATTCCTGGCTGGCTCTTGCGCGGAGGCCCTTATGCTTATATTATGACCTTCTGCCTGCTGAGCGCTCTCTGCCTCCTGTACGCCTGATTTCAGCCTCTCTTTGTTTGTTTTTTTTTATTTAATTATTTTTTATTTATTTATCAATTTCTTGGTCTGGGATTTGCTCTGTTATTAATGCATCAGGAAGCCATACGCAATGAAGAAGCTCCATTGTCTGTGCATCAGAGAGGGAATTATTGACTGAGTGCTGAGCAGCCACGTTATTGATTCTGCCCATAGCCCAGCCTGTCTGCTCCTCGGGCTGACTGTGTCCTTCTGGCTCGCTGCGTTTAATCAGATTCTCTGAGCCGCTGAGTGGAGGGGGAGAGCTGGAACCAAACCCATCTATCATGTTCACTTCCAAATCCAGCTCCGTGTCCCCTTCTCCATCCATGGAGCAGGCAGATTCGGACGCTCTGGACATCAGCACCAAAGTGCAGCTGTACGGAGTGCTGTGGAAGAGACCCTTTGGGAGGCAGTCGGCCAAGTGGTCCAGGAGGTGAGCTGCAGTTGCTGGGGTGGGACGCGGGGCTGGGGTGTCAGCTGAGCTCTCAAACTCTTGTTGAATGCCGCAGAGACGAGGGGTGAAGCTTCAGGCAGAGCCTCCCTGCTGCCTTGAGCCTGCTTCACACAGGTCTGCTTTCCTCTTTACTTCCCCGTGCCCTATGCTATGGGCACTGCAGAATAGAAATAGGGTCTTGTTTCTCCCCCAAGATCCCTGGGTGCAAGACGGCTGGGTTGTACTGTCTCTGCATGTTGGAACATAACATGCTCCTGTACACAACTCTGGTGGCTCCTGGGAGGTATGTGATATGATGGACTAATCCTTCCAGCGTTCTTGGGATGCAGATCAGTGTCAGTCCTGATGGATGTAACTGGCAAGCTGTTCAGTTACAAGACCTGCAGCCAAAAAGCTCAGTGTGCTCCCCCTACTACTGACAGAGATTTCCTAACCCAAGATCAGTCGTCACAGTCTTTAAAAGAAGGTAACTACTTACCTTGCTTCAGTACTTTGATATCTCCAATGAAACTGTGCCAGAAAATCAAAGTATTGTTTTCCTTTTCCCCTACCTTTCCCTTGGTAGGAGGCCCAAGTGAATCATTAACAAAAGCCCACAGGAACCTATGTTGTCTCTGGGTCTGGAAAGTGGCACAGCTCTCATGGCGCTTCAATCTAAACCTGCCAAGATGGCTTGGCCCAATAGGTGGTTAAACGTTGCTTGGGAAGTGTTGTGCTTGTGGCCATCTGTGAGATGTGTGCAGGTTTTATGCTGTGCTTGCTGTCCTGAAAGCAATGGCCTGTTTTCTTTTTGCCAGAGGGCTTGTGCTGGTGCTCCCTGCTCAGCTCACAGGCATTGCTATTGAAATGAGTGATGTCTGCAACCTAATGTGGTTGCTGCTGAAAAGTGGACAAAGTAACACAGGGGAAGGTAATTTGCTATGGAGAACACATTCTTAAGAGGCTTTCTTCTTCCTAATCAAAATTTCTTAAAGGCAAGTGGCTCGGTGCTCTGTCATTATTTATTTAGTGCTTTTCTGTTCCTACAAGTCCCCCATCCTAAGCAAGCTGTGAATATTTCAGTAACAGTGAGTGGGAGGAGGTGGGAGGCAGTGAGGGGCATAGCCTGTGTGGTAGGGTTGCTGTGAGCACAGCAGCTGGGCCTGGGGGAGCAGCAAGGCATTAGAGAAATGGGAGGTGTCTCTGGGGTGCTTGTAGGGCTTGGAATGAGGGCTCTCCAGAGCCAAGGGGCTGTGAAGCAGGAGGGCCGATGAGGGGAGGGAGAGCTGGTTCCAGGGTTGGGCTGAGCCTGGCAGTGGGACATAAGAAAACATAGGGCAGATGGGAGTGATGTGGTGGTGCCGGGATGTAACCCCCTGTGTCATGTTCTTGTGGGTCAGAGGAAGCCCAGGGCTGTGCCAGCACATCAAGTGCCCCTGCAGCTAGGTTCTGCCCCATAACACCAATAGGGCACAGGCAAATGTGCCCTGTGCTTGAGATATTCCCTTCCCAGGCCAGGGAAAATGAAAGAGGAGGATCGATCCCACCATGCCATCAGTCATGCAGCTGACTCTGTGTGGCTTTTAGGAGATATGCAATCTTTACTGGCCTGATTCCATTCATTCAGTGGTAGTAGCATTGCTGGAGGTGATGCTGGGAAGAAAACCACATGGTTAAAGGAAAGATAGAGACTGAACAGATAACAAATCAGGTAAAAAGACCATACAGAGCTTTGGTGGTTGGTGATTTAGCAATTGAAATCTCAGACTTGGATCAGAGTTGTGATGACCGGGACTTGCCATGTGTGCTTGTGGGGTGGTGCCCTGAAACCTGTTGTAGGGCAAGGGCAGCCAGAGCACAGCAGTTGTAAGGCAAATGCTTACCTCATTTCAAAAACCTGTGCAATGATTTGCTACTTAATCTCATTAGCCCTCTGTGATACAGGCCCCAAAGGGCTGCCTTGTGGCTCTTGCACTCGTGCTGCAGGGGAGTGAGTGCTGCCTCCTCTTCCCCCTCTGCTGCTGCTCTCCAGGCCTTTAGTATACTGCTCAATTTCTTAACTTCTTTATTCTTCCACCAGCAAACCTGATGTCCTGTGTTCTTTCCTACTTATTTGCCTGCGGGGTTTTCTGTTACTTACTATTTTCATTCCAAATACCCACTGATGAGGTCAGGGGTGTAAAAGTTCACTCATCTGCCAGGGCCACATCAATCTGAAGAGATCAGTGCTCATGGTCTTGTTTTGATCTTCCACTAGAGCATAATCCGTTATGCGGGATTATCAGGAACACTGAGTATCCCAAAAGTATGTAACAAGTGAGGGTTATGACAAAGGTTAAATCAAGCTAGATTAGAAATGGTGTGCAGTTCAGTATCAGCATCTTCAGCTGCCTATCAAATGTTTCCTGAGGTTCTTCAAATCTGTCGGATGTGTCCAACAGATGTGCCCAGTGCCGAGTCTGCTAAATGCCTTTTGTCAGTGTCTCAGAGTTGTATGCACAGCTCAGCCCCTCACCTGCTCTGGGATCCTCCTCCACATCCTCACCTGCCATCATGAGGAAACAGCCTTGCTCCCCTACCTGTGACACTGGTGGGAGGCATTTAGGATGGTGGGCAGTCTATTTCCCTGCCACCTCTTACAGTAATACGCATTCCAGGCTGAGGCATCAGCTCCTCTGCAGTCCCCAGATGACTGAATATGCTCAGTGCAGAAGTGTGACTTTAACCTTGGGTGAAGCTGTTCCATCCAGTGAGATTTCGCAAGGCTACGATCAGGACACGAGGGGGAGCTGGTCAGTGGGTGAGAAAGCAGCGTTCTGCTGAGACAGCGGGTGGGCTCCTTCGTGCTGCTGGTGGCAACAGAGCAGGTACAGATGAATGGGCAAGGAAAAGAAAAACTGGGGCATATGAACTGCTGCTGCTCTTTGCATGCTCTGAACATTTCTGAGTGTAAATGTGCAGATGTTCATGGGCTGTCACATTTTGAAGCAGGCTTGTGGTAGGTCCAGAGCCTGAGCTTGCTGCAGATCTTTCTATAGAACAGTGCAAAACATCTTCTTTGTTGTTAAGTTCTTTGAAAGCTCCCTGCTAAACCAGTCCCTGTCTTTTCAGCTGCCCGTCGGCGCTGTAGAGTGCTGCAGGTGTTTGGACTGAGTTTAAGAGAAGTCCAATATCTCTCTCCCGTACCACTGCCTTCAGGGTAAATGCAACATCAATTTTCTTGGAGCAGAGGGGCTCTCCCAGGGGAATTTTGAGCATCCTAATAAGCTAGAAGTGGTTCTCCTTTAATTGCAATGTTGAGGGCATGCTCTGGTAAATTACAGGCTTGCTTTACAGGAGCTGCAATGCTTGTGGCTACCACGCAGTATTCATCAGAGCGTACCTAAGGCTATCTGTGCAGAATGTGGCACATTTTAATGTGACAAGTAATGTGAAAAAAGAGTAAGGAATTAAATTTCCTTCCTATTTACAAAGGCCGGTGGCAGAAGTCTTTGCCAACAGCTGTGCTTAAAAATATCAGTACAATTTATTTCTGCTCCTGAGTGCTCTCATGACAAATGTTTTGCCATGAGAGTTGCTCAAGGATGCTACCTTGTGGCTCTCTCTGCTGTATGACTCAGTGTTACAGATAAAATACTTCCTTTGTGGCTTAAGCTGGAAAATAGCAATGAGGGGACAGAGGGGGGCAAGAAGCTGATGGCAAAAATAAGCTAGTAATTGCTTTTAGCCCATGTGAGAGAGCCACTAAGAAAAAGTGGCATCTGCCTTCCAATAGGTTGAGTCCACTACATGAACTAGACAGAACAGGCACAGGTCAAGATGTCAAAACACTGGCTGGGATCCTTTCTTGGGCACAGACCTCTGTCTCATTTATCTTCCAGTAAATTTTGCTATGGTTTGTCTTCACTCTGCATTTGAGGCCACTGTGAAGCACCAGCACCTTTGGACAGAAGCGAGGCATCCCACCTGAAGTTTAGATGGGAATGATCAACTTTTCACCTTCTAGTGGATGTTTTCATGTGCCGTGAATCAAGAACTCTATTGTAGCAGAATTTCTTTCTTTACTGTCCTAAAGGTTCTTCATCATTAAGGAGAGTTTCCTGCTCTACTATGCTGAGAGTGAGAAGAAGAGCTTTGAGAGCAATAAATACTTCAATATCCACCCCAAGGTGAGCAGTGTTTGTGTGGCAGAGGGAGTTATTCTGTTCCTTGGTGTTTGGGTTTTTTATGAGACTGCAAGTGAAGAAGGGGCAAGGCCAGAGGGGCCTCAAAAAAAAAAACAAAACAAAACAAAAAACAAACACACAAAACACACAAGAAAGGGAAAATTGTCAGCATCTCTTTCAGGCTTCTTACTAGTTCATCAGATGTATGGCCTTAATTCTTCTCTTAGTTTTAAGTGTAGTCCCTGGTTTGCATGATTTCCTTATCAACTAATTTTGTGGCCATAAGAATACTGTTGGCAAAGGTAACCAGCTTTGCTGGTTGTTCTTAATCTGTATTAGCTTGTGTGAATGCTGTTAAGCTCCTCTCAAGAGATCACTTATTCATTGATAAAACAGATTCCACAGCTGAGTTTTAGCCCTCAGACTTTTCTCCAAGCTGGATACAGGTGAGCAGTCTTTACCCCCCTTTCAGGCACCACTTGCAGGTCTCCTGGTGGCGGTGATGGGAGTCCATCTGCTTTTCCGGAGCTGTGTCTATAGCCTCTCTGGAAAATACCAGGCAGGTCAGGGTCCCACTAGTGGCCAAGGGTGGCAGCTGAGTTCCTGATTAGTTGTAAGCATCATGCTTTAATTTGATGACTGATTGGAGTGCCCTTGTTCGTCCACAGGGTGTCATACCCCTGGGGGGCTGCATTGTGGAACCCAAAGAAGAGCCCAGCATGCCTTACGCCATAAAGATCTCTCATGAAGACTTCCATGTAAGTAGACATTGTTTTTATGTTCTCTAAGTAAAAGCAAAAGCAGTTACTGTGGATGAGCGGAGCTTGATTTTTCTACTCTGTCAATGTATGTTTACCTTCTCTGGGCAAACCATCATGTGAGACAGAGTGGCTTGGCATTTCAAGTCCCCTCAAAGCTTTACTACTGCTCCTGCTTTGAAAACCAACAAGGAAACTTTCTCTTTTGGCAGCAGCTCTTGATATAGTAGCAAATCAGTAGATGGAGATTCAGGAGCCTGAGAGCTCATTTCCCCCTAGTCTCCCTCCCTATCACTTTATTCTTGCTGTGACTGCTTGCTGTGTGTACCTCCTTCCAAGCAAGAATGACATATTTGGTCCCATATGATGTTTCCCATGGAGGTAAATGTCTCCACTGTCATAGCAGTGCCCAGTCCGTGCCCTGGGCACACAAGGCACATGGAAGGCACCAGCCTATTAATCTGTTTTGGTTTTTTTTTTGTTGCTGTTCGTTTTATTTTCCCCCTCCCTTGTTCTAGGGCAACATTGTTCTAGCGGCTGAATCAGAGTTTGAGCAGGCACAGTGGCTGGAGATGCTGCAGGAGTCTGGAAAAGTGTAAGCTGCTTTCTATTCCTTCTTTTCTTGGACCTGCTCTATAGATACTTGTGGCTGCCATGGCCTAAGGACCAACTCAGGCTCAGACGCTTCTACCAGTGGCTCAGTATGTGTGAAATCCTCCACCATGCCATTTCTTCCTTGCTTCCAATAGTCTCCTAAGCACAGATCCCTTCCCTGTCACCGTTCCTCTAGGTCACTAGCCAAAGTACGCCCTTGACACTCACACCACCTATTTAGATGGTTCTGCCTGCAAATAGCCTGTATCCCTGAAGAACTGTTTGTACCTTGTGTCCCGTCTGCGCATCCCCAGTTGCCTATATGATTCATATTGGGCTGTTAGGTAGAGGGAACTAGGGCAGTACACATGCCCTATGGACCATGAAGTACAAAGTGTCTCTAGAAAATGGTTATGGATCTGCACAGGAGAGGTACAATGTAGGCAGAGCTGGAGAGATGTTTCTAGTGCTGCAGAAAGACTGGAATAGAAGATGATTGGGCTGGATAGTAAGTAGAGTTGCTATACCTCAATACAATATTAAGGGGTTTGTTATGGTATGCTTATTATAAAAGTACTTTCTACTTGTCCTAAGACCCTTCCTGGCTCTGTGCTTTACAGTACTTCAAGTAATGTGTCTTTTGCTAAGGAAAACTCACATGGAAGTACAAAATAACAAAGTATTTGCACCCCTCTCAGCTGTAATTAGCATGTGTGCTGCATGCAGGCAACTTTGAGTTACTGACAGGAATATGCCTCATGAGGCTGGGGAGAGAGCGCTGAAAACATGAATCTAATAAGGAGACCCATTACAGGCTGCAGCCATTTTGAATCTCTCCATGTAATTATATGATAAACTCTCCCTCCCTTGTTTCAGTTGTTTGCTGGTGGCTTCTCTGGGCTCAGATTCATCTTACATCAGAGCATGTTAGTGGAAAAACACACGTTCACACCCACATGCTCTCACCCAGGATGAAGAGGTCTACCTGTGGGCACAACATCACCTTTTAAATTAGCATTCTAATTTCCTCTGTGCATTGGAAATATCCTAAATGCTCGTTAGTTGGAAAGAAACCCAGCTGTTTGCAAGGAGCACAGAGTTTGGGTTGCTGGAGGTGTGAGGTGCCTGGGGTGATGTGTGTTTAATTTATTTGTCTCACTTCTGTCAGAGACAAAGCACAGATTGCACTGAAAATGTCTCATAAGAGATTCAGGTGGCTCACAAAGAGGCCTGGTGCAGGAAGGCTAAAAAGGAAGGTATCTAATTCATAAGCTCCCTTGTGATTTAACAGAGACGACAAAACTTCTGGGCAGCGATTGCTTTTTCTGTGCGTGCACTAATAAAAATAGATTGGGATTAATTTTACATGCGTATTTAATGTATTTTATCTGGGTAGCTACTGTTATCTAATGGAACGTCCATAGAAGTGAGCAGCGGACTCAATTTCTAGTTCTGTTTTTGATTTATATGTCTGCATCCTTGGTTATTTAGTCTCTGTGTTGAAGCCTATTCTGTCCATCAACTCACTAATGGACGTCTGCTCCACAGGCCTTTTTTACAGCTTAGTTTCATAATGTTTTCAAGAGACCTTGAGATCCTCTGGCCAATGGTGCTACAATAATGCAAGGTATTCTTTGAATATGCCTGCTTCCTTTAACTTTCCATACCTGCCAGCTTCTCATCTGGCTTTTATCTCTGATCCTTCAATGCTTTTACAGGGAGAGGCACTTATCTCAGAGTAGGGCCAGACACCTCATTCTAGGGGCTTTCCAATTTAGTGGAGAAATTGATTGGCTGCAAGATGGGTGCATGATGGATACCAGAAAGGCTGAAGATTAAAAAAAAAAAAAGCCTGTGAGAAGGGGTCAATAAATAGTTAATGTTTGAAGTGGAAAAGTGGCTAAAATAGTAATTGGACGTTGGAAGACAATCTCAGCAGCAAACTGGATGTTAGCTGAGCTAACAGCTAAAATTTGGTTCTGAAGTCTGTTACAAGTACAGCATATTGCAGCTGGAGCACTTAGGACTAAGCTGAGTACAGAAATCTCTGAAACACTAGAGGAATGTCTGAATAGCTGTGTTGCGCTGAAACACTGCTCCTGTAAACTTTCTGTTATTGAATGTCAGGAAAATTTCTAAGTCACTTGTGGAGGACTTAGAGAATCACTGAGAGTGTGTTTGAATTCCTTGGTAAATGGCCAGGCTGAGTCCCTCTACCTCTCTCTGTGGGACCCTTAGATCTCTTTTATTGTCTGCTTTGTGTCTGCTCTCCCTAGGACATGGAAGAATGCCCAGCTAGGAGAAGCCATGATTGAGAGCCTGGAAGCCCAAGGGCTGCAGCTGGCCAAAGAGAAACAGGAGTATGTAGGTAGGAAACTCTTACTTCTAAAAGCTGTAAAACACAAAATAGTCATTTGGCCTTTCTGGAATTGCCATCTCAGACAAGCCAAGCAGCTAAAGGATTTTACTGATGGCTTCTACAAGATTAACCTCTTGAAAAGTCAGCAGCTAAAGTTCTGGTTCAGAAGGAAGTTAAAAAAGTTAAGGTAAGATCCAGACATCAGGGTCATCACATGAAAGGAAGAGTGTGCCATGGCCAGAACTCTGCAGTCCTGCAGCTCCTGCTGACTGTCCTGTGCAAATGTTGGGATGTGCTGGTCTCACCTGCTTACCAGGCAGCCAGCGAAATACCTCTGTGTCCTGAACCAAGTAGGACTGCAGTTTCTGAGCTTGGTCAGAGCTTTTTATACATGGTTGTTTTGAGTTTTCTTTTAAAGTTATATCAAAGCGCTGTTTTGCAAATACCAGAGCTCAATAAAGAGCTTAAGGCCAAAGTGTGGTAAAAGACAAGATGATACAGTAGGAATGGAAAACACATCCTGTGCAAAGCAAGATATTTGAAGTGTAAAAATACATACTTGAATGGTTTATTTGGTCTGTGATGACAAGATTATCCTTAGCTGGTGATTTTTCACAGTCGGTTACTTTCCTTTGACAGCAGCTGCACACTTATTCCTATTTAAGTGCTGAGTTTTCTGCCTCATTAGCCTC
This sequence comes from Coturnix japonica, assembly GCF_054131305.1. Taxonomy (NCBI): domain Eukaryota; kingdom Metazoa; phylum Chordata; class Aves; order Galliformes; family Phasianidae; genus Coturnix; species Coturnix japonica. The sequence continues at coordinate 27,537,069 of NC_140667.1, read as the reverse complement.
ATCTTCAGTGATCTATGTCCATCCTGTAGTTAAATTTTGAGGTCAGGTGCTGCTGCTGGCAGCAGGTCAATGCTTTTTGGAGAACACAGATATTGTCCTCCATCCCTTCTCTGGGGAATTCCAAGTCCCCTTGGGGTTCCCTTCCATATTCCCTTATCCACTTGGGATCTGGGTTTCCCTTTCAGGCAGGAATTTTACTCCTCAAGCCTTGGGATTGGCCTCAACAAACAGAGTTAAAAGAGGAGGTGTGAGAGCCTTTGCATAGTTGTGATTCAGCTGTGTGGACTCCTGGCAAGCAGAAACAGGATGAAAGTGGGCAGAAAGGCAGCAGTGGTTGCCAGCAGGGCTTTAGCAGCGTAAGAGTTAGTGCTGGCATGAGAAGCACTGCTGTGGGAAGGAGGTAGATGTCTGTGTGTATCTCCTGGCAGTTGTAATCCTGCCAGGAATGATGCTCTCTGATACCAAGGAAGCTTGTAGCAGGGTAAACCATCCATAGATGTCAACTTAATATGCTTTATGAAGGACCCTATAGACCTTTGCCTTTCTATGTAAAATTATTCTATTGATTTTACTAAAGATCTAGAGCAACTAGGGAGGCTTAGTAAACTGAAATCTTTGATTGTGTGGACAACGATTTCCCCATACGTTTAGAGCTTTTAGTATGTTTTAGAGCCCTCTCTTGACTCGAGGAGAGCTAGGAGACCTCTTCTCCCACTTGAACCTGGAGGGGTTGATGCAGAGGGTGCTGGGAGGGAAAGGATGAGGCACTGGAATGTATGAGGACAGCCTGCTACTACACTGTATGTGATTCTGTGCACCCGCTTAGCCATTCCATGCCTTAGCTTCCTTATGCATGAAGCAGAAAGGAGACTGTTTTCTTAACTCAACTAGAGGGTGGCAAAGGTTAGTTCATTAACGTGTTTTAAGAACCTTGGGAGGAACCTTTGTTAGGAGCGTGCAGCAATAAGGTTGTTTAGTTTATTAAGTTATTTGGCAGGAGGAAAATTATAGAACATCCCATTAGCGTAATCTCAGCCTTTGGAGTCTCTCAGCTAGAGATGCACACACATATCGCACTCAGAGCGATAGGTAACACATTTACAAGCTCCAAACAGTCAGCACTTCTCACACATATACATCCCCAGGATAGAAATTCCATTTATCTGCATTTGGCTTTTGTGTGCATATGTTTGCAGATAAGCTGATGGAAGAAACGGAAGAGCTGTGTCTGCAGAGGGAGCAGAAAGAGGTGGGTGTTCCTCACAAGCCAACTCCATTCAGCTCCCCTGGGGCAGGGCTGGGAGGCTGGCAGTAGTATGGAGTATAGTCCTGTCTCCTCTCTTGGTGCAGGAACTGGAGCGTCTGAACCAGGTGCTGGAAGCAGAGAAGCAGCGGTTTGAAGAGGTGGTACGGGAGCTGCGGCTGGAGCAGGAGCAGATCAGGCGGTGAGGGCATGAGCTGGGCAGGACAGGAGAAGGACACCAGCTCCTCACTTGCTTGGGAGTGCTGGTGAGGTTGGGGATCAAAGCCATGGGTAGAACTCACTGATTCTGGCTATTTACTGAGGAGATAAATGCAGTATTTACCAAAACAGGAATGGCTGAGGTCTGTTCCTTACATTTGCTACCGTTGATTGACCAATAGAGCACATCACAGTGTCATTTGCTTTTCAAGACTCCAGCAACCTCATTTCCAAGAAGCTGGGACATAAGCAAACCCCTGATTAATTGGGGCTGTACGGCAACAGGCACATGTCAGAGCATTTCAGTGACAAAACCAGTTTTATTTGCACCAGCCCCATGGGCTCCAGACATCTCAGCCTGATTTTGCACGCACAGCTGGATGGGTGGAGGTTGAAGTTGCCTCACTAAGAATAATTTTTCTTTCTGAGAGTTACACTATGCAGAAACTAGCAATGAAAATGTGTATAGAGAGGGAAAGAGATAAGGATTTTATTCTGAGTGTTGTGTTGTCTGAGCTCCTGGATGCCTGTGGTTTGCTCAAGGTGTGATGCTTTCTGGCACGCTCCTGCCTGCAATTCCTGCTTCTTGAGGGCTGTCTGCACCAACCACCAGTAGCAGATCCTGCTCTGAAGTCCACAGCCTGTGCAACCTGAATGTTGTTTGTGGGTTCCCTGCCATAGCTATCACCATATTTCCTTCTTTAGGGAGCTAGAGCTCACAGCCCGCTCCCTTAATGGAGTGGAGGAAGAAAAGAAAGAATTGCGAAGTCTGACTCAGTCCTTACAGAAAAACCTGGAGGTGAGTGATCACTTGTCCCTTCTGAATGGCAGCAGTCTGTGATGAGTTACCAGGACTGAACACACTGCTGTCCTGTAGCTTGAATCTAACCTGTTAGTGTCAGAATCAACCCTGTGCAGATGAACTGATCTTTGTGCAGCACAGTACATCCTATTACCTTGTATTACCCATTTTTAACCTGAATGAGGAATGTGGGTGTAAAGATGGAAGAGCTCAGTAAGGAGGAGCCAGCCAGGAAAAGGAGCAGAAATATAAGACTTCATTGCTGCTCACAGTTTCTGTCCTTCTTCAAGGAGCTCTCCATGGAAAAGCAGCAAATGTTGGAGATGATGGAAACAAATGAAAGCCCACCTTCAACCAGCCCTAGCAAGGAGCAAAGTCCCAGCTGGGGGTTGCACTGCAGCCTGCAGCAGATTGAAGAGAAGATGCAGCAACTCCTGGAGGAGAAACTTCTGGCAGAGAAGAGGTGAAGTGGGGACAAAGGCTCTCACAGTGGTGCCAGGGATGTGGATTGAGATGCCTTCCAGTGGGAAAAGAGGTAGTTTTTTCTCCTCACAGATGGGAGGCAATATGAAAGGGTATGGCTAAATATTTCCAGGCTTAAAGCTAGAATCACCTCAAAATTCTTCCCATGTTTATCCTAAGGCCTGAAAGCAGGTGAGATCCCTGCTTTCAACTTCTGGGTGTGATAGAGAGGAGAGGACGGCTCTACCGTGATCAGGATTTGTGGTGCCCCATTATGTGGCTCTGCTGTCTTTCTTTTAGGTTCCCAACACAAAACAAGGTTGAGGAACTGCCCACATGGCTTTTTCCACCCATGCCTGCACTACTGAAGTAAAAACGCAGATAATGGTGCCTTTAGCACCTCTGTGCTCATGGCAGCCTGGTAGTTACACACGCCCCTACTCAGTACTGAGACCCTTCCTCTGTGTGAGTCAAACTGGGTGGGGATGGTGGGATACTTTTTCTGTTCCATGCTCCAGGATGAAGGAGAATGAGGAGCGGTCCCGAGCCCTGGAGGCGGAGCGGGAGTTTTACTCTTCCCAGTCACAAGCACTGCAGAACTCACTCTCAGAGCTGACTGCAGAGAAGCAGCAGACAGAGAGAGACCTCAAGGTACTGGCTATATGCATCATGCAATTGCCATCCCTGGGCCCTGACTTCCTTCACTTTCCTTTTGGATCATCTCCCACCAGAGGAGAGACTTGTTCTTATTCTGTGGTCACAACTCTTTGTTTGCTATGCTTCATATCACAGTTACACATGATGCAATGCTGTATCTGTAGCAATACAGATAGAATTCTCCTTTGAGGGTGAAGCATCAGAGTAGAGGAGAATTGCTAAAATATCTGGACTTCTAATTGTGTCTGAAGATTCAACAAACAAAATTTGTCTTATTTTTATTGGTTTTCCTTATTGTTAATCTTTCATTGGGTCCCCTCCAAACCTTGTGAGTTGCAGGAGGCTTACTGATGCACAAGCTGATTTCAGGAGCATTTGTTCTCTTCATCTTCCTCAGGCTGAGGTGAAGGTGCGCATGGAACTGGAAAAGAGACTGAGGGAAGCTGAGGAAGCATTGCAGAGCTTGGAACAAGGCTTAAATTCTTTGGATCGGAACAAGGAGAAGGAGGAAAAGATGAAAGCAGATGTCAGTAATCTGAGAAGTAAGTCTGTTATCCATCTTATCTACTGATTAGCAAACCCCAAGAGGAAATATTTCTTCCCATCTTCCAAGACTCCAACAGTGGTTCCCAAATTATTAAGTCTGCACCTGGAGTGCTCTCCCAACTCTCTTTATACCTTAACCTCACCATCCTTTGGAGGAGTCAGAATATGTTGTGCATACACTTCATGCTTCACCCTCAAAGGAAAACAATATTATTCCATACTTCTCTATGTAGTGAAAGTCAAACCTATGGGTAGAGAGGTATGTAAAGGCTTTCCACAAGGAAGCTGTGGCATAGCACCTGTTGTGCAGTCCTCCTAGGTGATTGCTGCAGCTCTCCACCACCAGTATTTGCTGTGCTATTAGAAATCCCTGTCTGTTCATGGCACATCTGGATGTGCATGCCCACAACAGTGTTTCTAGCTCCTCCATTTCTGCAGTTGAGAACTTGATTGGTTCTAGGATTTCTTCAAGGAAAGCATGCCCAACTAAGCTTCAGAACCATCTGTGATGACAGAGTTGAGAAGCTGTATGATAATATCAAGCAGATTAAGCTGCCTTTCTACAGTTACACCGTTAGCAGATGTGGGAAAGACAAAAGGAGAACAGATGATTGCTACTCTTTCTGTAGTTTGAGTACAGCATTGGAGGTTTCTGTCATTCTGAACTTGATGGTGCTTTATAAAATGTTGTTTGTAAAGATCTAGAGAAATGTTGAACATCATCCCCTGACTCACTGAGCGTAGTCCCTTTTGGCTGATTCACTACTTGCAGAGTCTGTCCCGTCACTGCTCATAGTGGTGTGTTCTCTTCAGAGTTCTTCGAAGAGTGCATCCGCAATGCTGAGCTGGAGGCTAAGATGCCCGTGATCATGAAGAACTCTGTGTACATCCATAAAGCTGCCACTCGTCGCATAAAGAGCTGCCGCCTTCACTGCCGGAGAGCCAGCGCTTCATGGAATGACTGTAGGTAGTGGGCAGCTTCTTCCTCTGTGTCCTGCAGGAGCAGATGCATGCAGATGAGGCTGAATAAGCAGTAAGATCTGCAAGTGTGGTTCATAATTCATAGTGCTTAGCAGTGCCATGGGACTATAGGCTAACCCAGGGTTTCATTGTCTGAAGAGCGGGCAGCAAATCTGCATAGTTACCTGTCTCTCCATGTAAAGGTAACTGCTGGGATGCCTCCAGGTCTCTACAAAAAAACTGTGTTCAGAGCTGACTTCCTTTGTGATTAAGCACTCACATGGAGCTAGGTTGGAAGGGACATATGCATCATGTCTTGCCTAGTCCAGTGCTCAAAATGTCTGTCTTTGAGGTCAGATTAGTTCCTACACAGCACTGTAAAACTGGAAAGAGGTAAAGCAAAGGGACCTGTAAAGAAGAAAAATGTGTTTCTGTGCTGCTAGCATTTTCCTTCCCTGAAAACAGTAAGTTGAGGCTGTTGGTGCAATGGTTAGTTCATCCCTGACTAGGCTCTTGGTTGTGATGATTGCATTGCTCATGTGCTCTCTTGGCTTTCCTTGGTTTGTCCCCTTGACTGAATGTTCTGACCTTTTTGTGCTGCTCTTGTTTCAGTGAAGCAGTCCCATTCCTTCATCATCTCACATGCAGAAGCTGAAAACATTGAGGAGCTAAAGGAGGCAGCCAAAAGACTAAGCCGGCACCAGCGCTTCCGTGAGACGATCTACCAAATCATGAGATCGCACAAAGATTCATCATCAGGGGATGGAAAGTGACTCTTGTTGAGAGGGGACTTCTGATCTCAACTTGCCATTCAGCTCTGCAAACACCAAGTAGTCAGGCATTAGGTTCAGAAGGGAGTTGCAGCCTTTGGTGAGGAAGGTGGCGGAAAGCCGTGTGTAGGCAGTTCCCTCAGGTAGTGTCTCAGCTTTAATTTGGATGCTCCCTGTGGTCTGGCAGACCTTCCCTGCTGATGACTCTGGCTCATGTCTCTTTGTTTCAGCTGCTTACGTTAAGCCATGTTTTGCCAAGGTACTGTGGCTGGTGTTAAAGTGACCCACTGGCCTCAGCTTAGGAAGTGCCTATTCTTTTCTTTGCTGCCCAGTCCTCCTGCTAAAAACAGGTGCTTCTGAGAAATACTTTGTCAGCCCATGGTGCAGCTGGTGTAGCCACCCCCCAGCTGGCACAATTTAACCTGTTCTATTTAATGTCTTCTAGGAAACTGCCTCCTCAGTGTAGGTCTGTGCAGAAAATGGTAGGCAGGTTCAGTGTGGAGTAACCTTGACTCTGATGGTTTCCTCATCACCTTGGGAAAACAAGCTTAAGGACAGGCAAGTGGGATGAGGACTGTTCAGTAATGACACCTACCATTTTGCAAATTAAATGTTGTCAGTAGCAAGATGTCAGGGCAGTGCAGCTGAGGAGGTGGGGAGATCTGCTTCAGTGTGTACTGCAGCAAATAGTCCTTATTCAGCACTTTGTACTGCTCTCTGCCAGTCTTCTTAATTGCAGCCCAAGCTTTCACATTCTAGCCTGGACCTCCAGCAAGCCAAGGCTGGAATGAGGGAGGTCCTATGTACAGCTTAATCAGAAGTGGGCTCCTAGCTGGCCTCTGGTCACTCCTCATTGTTCACCATGAGGTTGTTGCAGTGGAGTATTTACCTTGTAGTTGGTTATCTTATGTTTTACATGAGAGGAATGGCTTTGTTGTACAAACCTCTCCTTCATACAAGCTGGCTAATAATTATCCACACTATAGCAACAGCACTGCTTAGTGCTTACAGAGCATGTGACAGGCACACTTGGTGGCATTTTATCCCTGTGATCTAAGTCAGAAAACAAAGATGTAAAACATATACAGGTGATGACACTAGAAGGAGATTAACTGCTAGAGTACTGGGGCTCTTATGTCTGTACCCCTGGGTATTACATGAGCCCTTTTTGTCAAGCTATTGGGGTGGCTGCTTACCTATATTCAGGCTGTGGCACTGGGCATGTTCAGGCTCTGTTTCTGGTCGCCAAAGTCATTCCCTTCCAATTCTGTGCTGCTTCTAGGGTGAATCTGGGGATGAGATAGGGAAGGGACCTTGTCCTGTCATCCATCAGAGTGACGATAATGCTGGTGGAGGGTGCAGGGTGTGATATTTTGAGAGCTTCTGGAGTGGGGGGAGTGTGTAACTAGAAGATGAGCACTGAAGGCATGGTCTCTCCATTTCAGCCACTCACTGACCACCATCCTTCTGCCAGACAATGGGATATTTTAAGAAGCCAGAGGACTCATCACAGAGGGCTGTCACTTTTACAATGACAGGTGATGGGACAGAAAAATAACATTTACATCCCTCCTCAGCATACCTGACCCTTCTGTGCTTTTCCTACTCTAGCCTGCATGCTAGAAGGCCAGAATTAATTCTGGCTCCCAGCAGGTTGAAAAGTTGAGAAACACAAGCAGAGCTGGTTTTCCCCTTTGCACTGTCCTATCAACATCCCAGGCTATTTTCCAGTTGCAATCTTTTTTTATCATGTAATACTGGAAGATGCAATGAAAAGTACAACCAGAATGTGTATCTATAATCAAGGCGGTTAGAAAAATCACTCAGTGGCTTGTGAATGCAACACTTTGATCTATTACAACCAAATGCCACAATATCATAATTTACAGAAGTACTGTACTCAGGAGGTAGTCACATCTGATCTTCCTTTACTGCATATTGACAGCAATAAGTAAATAAAAGTTACACTGATACCAGAGTGAATTCCTATGTGTTCTTGTCACACTGTTACTGAAATGAAGTTAAATTGCCTCTGCAGGAGTAGAGACAAATTGTTGTGACATGCTCGTTTACTGCCAGGGTACTTGCTGTGCTTCGCTGGGTTGCTGTATGAGCTGAGCATCATCTCTTGAAGGGCAGTGTATAAAATGCTTTCACCCTTGCCACCCACTTCCACTTTATTCACTAGGTTGAGCTTCTGCACTTTAAAATGGATATAATGCTAAATCCAGGATGTAGCAAATCTAAAGAAGAAATCTAACGCTGCTTGCTGGCTTCAGGTAAGTGGGTGGAACCAAGCTGTGCCATCAGCCACCTGTGGCAATGTGCTTGCTATCAGCTGTTTCTTGCTGCAGACAAGGGCCCTGTTAGCCCTGACTCCATAAACTCCCTGGGAGAGTCTTCTCACCTAGGAACCTCTCTTCCCTCTGAAGACTTTCCCAGTTGACCCCTTAAGGGGGAGCTCCGTGAAAACAGTGTTAATGTGCAGACACCACCAGCTGTAGTGTCTGTGTCTTCTTACCTACTTATACACAGCAAGACCATCACTCCTGCTCAGGCTGTGTTAAGGGTTAATTTAGTTAATGAAAGCCACCAGGCTGTTTCACTGCCTGCTGTAGAAGGGTTTTTTGCTTTGTGGACTGGAGTTTGGGAGCCCCTCTGGTACTCACTGCCTCAGGGCTTTGTTATTGCCCAAAAGTAAATGACAGAGAAAGGAAGGCAGCACCACTGCCTTCAGTGTTTGCTACTGCTAAAGCAGTGAAAGCAGACAAGAAATGGAAACTGCCTCCAGGGTCAGAAGCCAATAACAGAGGGTGAACTGTTGCTGGTGTTAGTGCTGCTGTGCATAAGGGATGCGGGTGGTAGTGATCCTCAGCTCTGGAGCATGGCTTTATTTATCTTGAGATGGCGGGCAGGCTTTCAGCTGCTATTGGTTCTTTGGAGAGAGGATAACAGTTTTTCACTAAAATGTCAGTTTTGATTGTTCTTTCATGCATGTGCTTCCTGTGTCAAGTGAATGGACAGAAGCTGGCTTGCACTGTGCCTCGCAAGGAGAAGCATCTGTACAGGTGGGAGAGATGGTGGTGCCAGGGGAATGGCTGTGGTCAGGCACTGGAACATAGCCATGCTGGTCAGAGGTGGCCTTTCCCTCATGATGGGGCTGTGCTGTTCTGCTGTCTGCAGGCTCTTCTGCCTGCCTGCTCACTCAGAGCCTCGGTGCCTTTCTGCCCACCAAGATAACATTTCCTATATTAAGTAACTCCTTTTCTTCTTACTGTAGGCTTAACTCTAAAGCTGGAATGAGGAAAGATCCAGCTGAGGATTCAGACAAGGCTGTGAGTCCTTTCTGCTCCCCTTTCCGCCAGCACTGAGTACAGGAGGTGCTGCAGTGCTGGGGCTGGCATCTCTTTTTCAGCCTTGGCAGATTTGTTACTTCAGATGAAGAAAAATGACAAAAGTCATTTTGCGGAGGTAGCAAAGGCACCTTTTTCTATTTCAGAGGTGTTGCAATAAATAGAACAAGTGGGGTCATGGGTTCTTTTGCTGTATGACGAGAAATGCAAGCTTTGCATTGCTTAAAATAATAAGTAAATTCTGCTTACTCTCGAGTTCCTCTTGGCTGCACCCTACCGCAAACCATCGAGGGGCACAGGGGTGATGGGTCTTTTTGCAGGGCTGCTGCTCCTATTGGATTTTTTTACAAATTATTTTTATTTTTGCTGATTGTGTTGGGGGGCAGGAGAGCTCTCACTTCACCCCTATGTCAGTGCCTGCCTGCAGGAGCCACCAGCCCCTGCTCCCCTGGCATGAGAGGAAAGGGTTCTGCTTTGTGCTAGGTTTTATTCTGAGCTCTGAAGCATTGCCAGGAGCAGGGCCATAGCGCAGGTGGTAGAGCTCAAACTTTGATGGGGCTTGCAAGTGTTCAAAGATCGTGCTGATGGAGGTGCACAGGTAGGTTAGTGACATGAGGCTGAGAAGAGTTAAAACCACACAGCAAGCAGGTAGGAATGCTGCAACTCTGGTAGCAAGCTAGCTGAGTAGGCTTACTGTAATGTGAGAGATCACAGCTCACTTAAGAACTGCTTTCATTCCCCTTTTCCTTTTTCCATCCTGTCAGACGCACAGCGATGCTGCTTACTACAGGTGAGAGGAGGCTTCTCCAGAAACAGGATGGAGAGCTGGGAGTACAGCAGAAGAGACTAAGGACTGCACCACTCCTGATAGTGTGTTGTTTGTGAAGCTACAGTCCCCTTCCCCTCTCCCCTACTTGTGCTGCAGATCAGGTGGCAAGGCAGTACCAACCTGGTGCTAGCGTGGCCCAGCTGGGTGATGCAAGCCCAGCACTGACTGTCTCCTGCCTGACCTTCCTGACACTGGTGCAATGGCCAGGTCCTCCTGTGTCTGCAGCTGTCATGCTTGCAGACAAAAAGCAATGAATCTGGTCCACAGCTTCCTCTTCACTCTGCTGAGTTTCTCTTGTCATTGCTCACTGCACACAAATGCAGAGCAGGTGGGCTTTAATGTAGAACTTATTTTAGATTAAGAGAAACAATGTAGGCTCACTGCAAGTAGAGCTGGCTTTGTTCCCTATGTAGGGGGAACGTGGGCTTCAAAATGAGGACAGAAATTTCCCAGCCACTCAAAGCTACCGTAGATGGGCAAAATAAGGGTGTTTCTCTGATATGCCAGGCTTGGGTGAGGAGGAGTTGCAGGATATGGTGCATTAGAAGTTTGAAGCCAGCCTGCAGCAAATGAAAAATGTTTGGTTTGGAGAAGATATTTTAGCCCTTGCTGTACGGGGAGTTTTGGTCTCTTCTTGAAGGACACCAAATTAGCAAAAATATCATGAGGAAAAAGTGAGTAAATATCCATAAACAAGGGGCTGGTGCTCAGTATCCATTTGCTATTGCCAAGCTCACTTGAGCTCTTGTTCTTGAGAAGCTTCTCCCACTCTGAGGATGTGGAGGGAATGTGAGCCACCTGGGTGAGTCCCATTTGGTGTCTCATGGCCGGAGCCAGCCTGGGGTGTCACCCAGGAGTGCGTGGGAGGGTTAGGAGATTCAGGGGAGTCAGGTGGCTTTCCTTGCTCCACAGCTGCTTCAGAGCCTCTTCATGAGCATTAGAACAGAGCAAAAACATTCACCCAGTTTTAAAGATTAAGAATCAATAAGGGACTCAAGAGTGTGTAAGGGGGATGATAATACTGGTGCTGGATCTGCCCTTTGTTGTGCTTGCCCTTTCCTTCAGCTTCACTGTTATTCTAGTGCGGCTAACAGAGGACATCCGCATGAGGTTGGGATTGACATGCCCTCACTGTCTCACTGTGCTGAGTGGTTGGGCCACGGCACTGCTGCTGGCAGAGGGGAGGTCCACCCCACTGAGAGGTGCACGGGAGGTAAGTCGTGGCCTGCAGGGAGCTGCAGCTGCTCAAGCATTTTTTAAATAGTACTGAATTTCTGTCTAGAAAATGTTACTCATTCAACTCACAAAGTCTTTCAGACCTGAGAGTTTCATGCAGAAAATGTGTTCAGGGAGCACCCCGGGATGCTAACCTCCAGGAACTGCTCCGCAGCCCTCCTCATGCACAGCTTTGAGCATGCTGCTTGGCAGTGCAGGGCCGGCTGGAGTCTATGGGGCAGAGCTGGTTCCAGTGTGTGCCTTGTGCAGGAGGCAGCATGGGGGAATGGTCTCTTGTTCAGAGCCATGACCTCAGCTCCCCTTCCAGTGCCTGCGTGTGCAGGAAGGTGAGGTGCACAGAAGGGCTGTGGAGGAGAGGGTGTACGTCTTTAGCTGAGCTAAAGTCAAATCAGATTTTATATTGTGGAATCTCATCTCTCCTTAATCTTCAGAGATTTATCAGAAAGCTTACAGTTAGGGCAGAGTGCTGTGGCATCTAATCTTTCCTCCTGCCTGTCACAGACAAATATATTTCACCTACTTAGTGTTACTCTAATCTGTGGCTAGAAGGGCTGAAGAATGGGATCTCTGCCACTTTGGGGGCATTTGCCCACCTACATTAGCAAAATGGCTAGGCTGCAAATCAGATGGGTCTTGAATGCAAGTTCATCTCTGTTCTTGAGAATCACTTCATGGAGAGAGGGATCTTTTGTCCTAAATAAGGACAATATATATGTAATGTAAAGTTTCCCCATGGGTATAGAGAAATGCAGTTGGGAAAGAGATGGAGCCAAAGAATAGCAACCAAGTAGATAATCTGAAGTATTATTAGTGCTCTATGTGGAACATGGGGTTTTGTTTCCTTTGCCTCCTGCATGAGAAACTTGAGAGAAAGGTTCCCTTGAAGGGGTCAGGTTTCCCCTTGCTGTTCTTCACTGGACATCCACCTGGACTTGCACAGGGAGGCAGCTACAAGTAGATCCTGAGAACATGCCCTATATTCTTAGCAAAGCACGGTTCTGTAGCTCACTGTGGGAGGAGTTTTCTGGTGGCAGCAGGCCTGGGCTCCTTTGTTTCAGTGCCTATAGGAGACTTTTTCACTGGTGCCCGCAGTTACCCCTTGGAACCCAGTGGGCTGCCCTTGTGCATGCTGAGCTCTGCCGCAACAGGCTACCCTAAGGGGAGTGGGATGGCCCACCTTCTGATGAAGCCTGTGCAGAGAACTCTGAAACCATATTTCTAGGTGTGCTTCCCTACAGGTCAGCTGTGTTGCTTCTCTTCGGGCTTAGTATTTGGTTAGTTCACCCTTTTGGAAGATCCTGCTACGTTCTGTTCTCTATGTAGTAATCTGTACCAAATGCACCCAGCTTCCAAAGCCTTTTGCCCTCTGAGATTTGCTTTTTGTTGTTGTTGTTGTTGTTTTTTTTTTAAGGTTCAGGGACAAGGTTGGATGCCATTTTTATCTGCTTTCCTCCTTCCCTGTTATCAAAAGGCATCTGAGGGCAGATGAAGGAAGCCACGCTACACCTTCACAGCATCTTAGTGGCACTACTCTCCCAGAAATGGCAATAAACCCACAGGCTGACAATGGCAATCTAACCTCTCATGTTGTTCCAAGCCCTGGCTGCATTATCTGTCAGGGAGATAATTCCTTGACCTTGTGGTCTGGGGATGAGCCCTTTGCTTAGTGATTAAGCCACTGCACTAGATAACACTCCCTGTTTAATCCCTTTGGTAGCTGCTGCTGGGGAGGGGACTGCAAAAATGCAGCAGTTTGCAATAGGTCTAGAGACCTCAGAAGCTGTGGTAACAGCATCGGATATGGCTGTGCGTGTCCATCCTCCTGACTTCATTTGCTGGCGGGCTGGAAAACAACCAGCTTATCTAGGGCACTACTTTATTGAGCGATGGAGCCATCTGGTGCAAAAACCAGAGCTGTCTGAGGGCTTAGACGTGTCAGAAATCAGAAGTCCCTCTGTGTATTGATCCTGTCTTCTATTGCTGTATAGAAAAAGGCTTGTAAATGCTTTTCTTTCAGTCTGTCCTGAATAACTTGCTAACCTTGCAGGCTTGGCCTAGAGTGGGAGGAAGAAAACTCCTACACCCAGATCCTCCCTACCCACTGTACCCCTGGTGCCTGCAAGTGAGAGCAGAGGGAGAGCTTTGATCAGGTCTCATGTGCAATCATAACATAGAGTGAGTGACTTGGGTTGGAAGGGGACCTCAAATATCATCTAATTCCAGCCCCCTGCAGCCGACATAGTTGCCAACCACTGAACCAGGCACCAGATCAGGCTATCCCATCCAGCCTGGCCTTGAACACCAGGAATAGGGTATTCACAACCTCTCTGGGCAGCCTGTGCCTCACCACCTTCTTGGTGAAAAACATCCCCCTGATGTCTAATACAAATTTCCTCTCCTTTGGTTTAAAACCATCCCCCTCATCCTATTGCTATCAACCCATGTAGGAGGTTTCGTTCTTCTAGACAGCTGCCTGTCCTCCCTTTCTGCTCAAAGTCCATCTTTTCTCATGTCACTACTGTATATTTGAGAATTACAAATTCCCTTTATTCTATCCCTTCTCTTTCAGAAGGACTCTACCCTCCTAGATCTAGCCCCAGCCTCAAGTTTCCTTTGGCCACAGTGTCACCTCATCCCAGGCGCAACAATGTGGTAGTTGTCACCCCATACTTGCATTTGAGGAACTGATTTGATCAGGAGCTCCAGATGCCCCTTAGCTGCTTCCCTGGAGCACAGAGGTTGTTCAAATCAAACTTTGCTGTTTCTTTCTTATCTCTTCTATTCATCAATTATTTCCTTTCCTCTTAGAAGACATTTGCATTTGGGCCTCCAACCTCCCCAACAGAAAAGACTGATGGCAATATCATCTTCTATAGAGTTATACTCCCTGGCCACCCTTGCTCCTTGCAGGATGTCTTCCTCTCTCTGAGCATCACAGTGTGTTGTCATGGAGAGGATGCAGTCAGCACCACGAGGTCAGTAGGTACTGCACAGCCTGTGAATTTCTAGAGCACAGGCATCAGCATGGATGCAAAGGGCCTCTGAGGACTCCAGGAAGCTCTGCAGAAATTCCCCTGGTAGCTGCATTATGGTAAATTTTCCGTGCGTTTGGGGACTCAGACAGTGACTGAATCACATGCCATCTGCATTATGATACAGCCCCTCTGCAGAACAGGCTCTGCAGATTGCTTTCCGTGGGAAATCAGATGAGTAGAACAGTGTATGCTGAGCAGAAGCTTTTGGAGAGGCCAGTAGCTCTCAGTGGGAACTTCAGTGCCTCCAGGAACCAGAATTACCACTTTTTCTTATTTATTGGGCCATAAAGAGAATGCATTGAAATACCTGACTGAACTAGAAGAGGTGAGCAGATCATTTGCAGTGTAGTGTGAATCACAGACACCTTCTGTTGTAAGACAGAGTCCCTTCTGCCTGGAAAATATTAGGACTTGCTGCATCCAAGAGACATAAGCTGGTGTGGCATCTACCATGCAAAGTGATGTGGAGTGTCTGCAGAGCAAATCTCAGATGTCAGGTGCACCAAGTAGCTCTGCATCAAGCACTGAAGGACCCTTCAGGCTGCCCACCTGCATCTGGTTTTCTAAAACAAGCTTCTCTGAATTTGCTTGATCCTGTGCAGCAGGAGGGGAAACAACATGGAGCATGAGCAGAAGTGAACCGTGGCTCAGAGCTGGTAAGATACACTTAAACATCCCCAAACTGTCCCAGCCCAGTGTGCTTAGAGTGATTGTTCCAGTAGCAGGGCTCACATTTGTACTGGTTTTAGTGCCAAAATACAGGTTCTTGGCTATGTGACTTGGTGTGGGTTTCTGGTGCCGTAATTGCTCTGCCCACCCACGTTACACCATCTGGGAAAACGGTGCAAGGGAATCAAATCTGCAGTGCTGTGCTGTATGAAAATCAAACAGCAGCATCCCTTTACTGCTCCAAAACATCCTATTTGTTCTATAGGTTTTCGACCTATGTCAGTCGAAGACCCAAAGCCTAGGCTCAGACAGCACCTGTAATTAATTGCTCGTGTAACAGGTTTGCCTCACTTTGAGGATCAGCAGGGTAAATAAGCTGGCTGGAAGCCTCTCCAGATCAGTGTGGACTTGGCTGCAGCCTGAGGCTGGCTCCCAGTGAGGGCTGCAGATGATGGCCTCAGGACCAAGCTGGTGAGGAGATGGGGGCACAGGTAACAAAGCTATGAACAGACTGGCCCTCTCCTGGGCCTGAACAAAATGCATGCAGATGGCCACTTTAACAAAGCTCTTAACTGTTGGCATAATGCTCAGGGCTTTATGGAAAGGAAATGTCTTTCTGCTTTACCTGCACATTCATGTTTTGAACTCCCTCCCCATTTATTTTCCCATCTCTCATAAATCATTAAATAACTGACAAAAATAGCACAGTTTACTTAGGAGGTGATTAAAAATGAGAAGAAATTATCCTATCACTCTCCCTAAACCCCAGACATTCCCAGTAGCATCCATCACAGAGCCAAACCTCTCATTCCCCACTGTTTAGCTTGCAGTCTGATAAAGGTGCCTCTGTGCCAGCTGTGCTGAGCAGCTCTCTGCAAATACCCAGGAATGCAGCACAGTGTATCAGCAGGCTTATTGCTGCACCTAAACCACCCACATCCACGTGACCCTGCATCCTGCTGTCCAGGTATGGGTCAAGCAAGAGGAAATTTCCATCAGGCTCTGAGAGACATAACCTATCCTAACACATTGTGGTTGGCATAAATAATAGAAAGGCTAAAGTATCTGGGCTGCATTAATTCCTGGAGAAGCTGTTAGCTGCAGTGAAGTAAGTAATGAGATGAATGTGTGACTTTAGTGTACTGAAAGAAAGAGTAGTGTAATTTCCTGCTGTTATAAATATAGTTATTTCAGGCCAGCCAGGATGGTGTAGGTATTCTCACTCAGCTCATGCCTGCTTTCTTTGTTTAACACTCCTATCTGTGTACCAGCCCATTCCCTCCAATGCACCTTCCTGGTGTAGGGAGCCTGCTTTGGTGTGGGGACTCGGTGATCTCTGGAGGTCCCTTCCAACCCCTACGATTCTGTGATTATTCCTTCCCAGACTTGCTCCTGGATGCCCCATAACCTGCACCATTCACCATTAGATTTCCTGTTTGAAAGCATAAATATTCTTACATTTCCTTTGCATGCTTAAATGTCTGAAGACAAGGGCTGAGAGTGGAGGCTACTGAAGCCCCAGCTGGAGAGCAGCAAGAGGAGCTACAACAGCAGAGGCTCAGGCATACCCTCCCCTTGCAACCAGGAGGTTAATTAGGGCTGCTGGGGGAACAGGGAGGGTGCGAGTGAGAGCTCCGGCTGAGCGCCAGCATGGCCTGGGGCAAGTCACATCCGTTCTTTCTGCTTCAGTCTTTCTGTGCTTAGGCCGGGAGCAATAACTCATTTACCTTGCAGTTCGGTCCTTGGATTGGATGCAGAGAGCTGTGTAAAGCACATAAAAGTAAAATAGCACTGGCAGTTTGATTTCATAATCCAGGATGTTTCTTGCTGCTGGTGGGATTTTGTAATGTGGGAGATTTCTTGCTGAATGACGGAGAGAAGAAATTAGTGCAAAGTTGCAAGAGAAGTATTTGGGTCCTTTTAGACTAGAATCCTACAGTATCAAGGTTGTGTTTCACAGCGAAGAGCCATGCTAAAATGAATAGGCACAGAACAAAAGAATCACACCCAGAACTGAATATTTTATGCCCTAGCGTTAACAGGCATATGGGACACGGGGCATATCCTATTACAAAGGCTCTGACCACTCACCTTCCCCAGAGTGTTGGTTGCTGTGCATAAATGAAGAACGCATTTCGAGGTACTGTCTGGAAGCTTCCAACAAGGGGATGTGGTGCTGCACTCCCACAGCAAGTTGTGTTAGGGCTCCATCAGCTCACTTCAGAGCAAGCCAGTACCCCTCTTTGCTGAGGACAGCCTTCTTTTTCAACTATGACAGTAGGTCTGAACCTAACAAACTAAATTACTTAGGTCCTTAACTCAGCAAAGCATTAAGTGAGCTTACACAGGTGTCCTCTGAAAGGATCCTGCATGATGTGAGAGCAGGTGGATCCCTCCCAGAGCACCTCCACTATTCTAGATATGGAGACTGCTCTGCTGGGCAACCGCCCGGACCCAGGTCTGCAAAGCAAGTGTGAGCAGAGAGCCACAGCCACCACCTGCACTAACTGCTCTTGTGTCTTGTTCCCATACACCCTGCACTTGAATTAAAAACAAACAAACAAAAAACCCCCACACAACCTGAAAAACTGCATTCTAGCTACAATGTCTTAACCAGCAGAGGAAGGAGAGCCACACACCAAAGCAAATACTTTCTTTAGGTATAATGCCTGGTGGCAATGAAAAGCCAAAGCCATTTTCAGGTAGGATGTCATCAGCCTGGCTTTCTCAAGGGTCAAAAAGGGAGCAGAAAATGTCACCTCCCTGAGGAGAGCTAATGGATGTGGCCTTTAGAAAAACCTCTGGAAAACTTCTGACTTTGCATTGCAAATACTGTATTCCCCACACCTCCCTGTCCAAGGTCGGCTTAGTAAAGCTATTCACACCTCTCAGACCTGTGCATATTGCATGTTCACAAATTAAGGTGAGAAATCTCATCTTTGCACCTTTCTTATCCATGCTGTGAAAGTGTTTATGATAAACTGGGTTAAAAATACTTAGTAAAACATTAAGTGCCGGGGAGTGCAGCTGTGCCTCCTAATAGCTTTTGAATGTGTCTGACAAATATAACCTTGACAGAGAAATCACAGTTTAGAGATCAATTTTTTACTAAGAGGTAGCATTCAGAAGAGACAAAGTGCTGGAACTTCCACCAGCACTGAAGGCCTCCAGCTTTAACTGAATATGAACCTCAAGACCTCGTGGTCTCATGGTTCCTTCTTTTTAACATTTAGATAATGGAGTCTCTCTCCTGAGTGTTGCAATATCTCAACTTCAGAAACTCTTCAAACAGAGTGGTTTCAAGCAGGTTAAATTCTAGTAGGAGTTCCAGTCCATTGGCAGAGCTAACCTATACAGCACGTTATAGGCAGGGTTACAGGTTAGCGCACATGTGTTTGGTTTCAGACTTGACAGCGTAGTGGCATTTAGATCTAGATTTTGGGTTGATCCACTAGATCTACAGGATCCAATATGAAATCTAGTTAGAAGGAGAAACCTGGGAATTCAATGCTAGCCAGACCTCTGATGTGCTATTAGTCACGGAAATTTCCCAGTACAGGGCATTTGTTGCTTTTAAAGTGCAGACAAGTCCAAGATCTAGAGGTCGTTCTGTAGCAGGCATGCACATGATCTAGAAGCAAATTCTTTGCTACAACCTCGTGATTATAACAGACTGATAGCCTAAAACACATTTTCTATTCTGAGGAGAGAACCAACTTATCTTTCTGTAGAACCTGACCAAATGTTATCAGTTCCTCCTGCACCTTGAATAAGCTGTGATCTACTTCTGAGCAACCAGATAATGTGCTGCTTGCTTTGATTCTTAGTTCTTTCTGGCCTGCAGCTCAGTATCACAGATATAAAATAAGCCTAATCTAAAAACACCATATGTTTTGCACACATCTCAGGGCTTCATTTCAATTGCCATAGAAATCTAGCAGTAAAACTCCTCGTATAAACAGAAGCATAAGGAGACCCAGGAAATACCCCTCATGACTCCACTCAACTAGTTGACTTTGTTTTCCACGTCACGACTTTAAACACCTATAACCTCCATTGACTCTCACAAGCTCTGTTTTGAAATATCTACTGACATGAAAAAAGTCCACACACAAATCTGTATCTTTTGGAAAAAAAAATAGTTTTTTTTCAAAGACTGCACATTCAAAACTCAAGCTGCACACTGCGCAAAATAGGAACAGAGGTTAGCCAATCCAATTACCACCACCGAGGTGTGCTTTGATTAGTTTGGCTGTAGCCCCAAGATGTCAAACTCAGTCAGCAGCAAGACACGGACTTGAGGTGTAATTACAGTCAGTAGCCAAGGAGTCTCTCCTGGGCTGTAAAAATTTTCTTGATCTGCACTGGAAATGCAACATCAGAAGGTAAAATGCAGCGTTAAGGGAATAAATGATGGTGGCTGTGTCCACTCATCTGCCCATCACGTTGCACACTGCAGTACAAACAACACATAAACATGACTGGTGGTACAGCAGGGCAGCAGGATTGCTTTCTCTTTTGAAATCACTTGTAGTTTCAAGGAAGAGAGTGAAGTGACAGGCTCCTAGCTGGAAACAGGAGCACCGCTGTCCTTCCCACAGCTGTGCATTGTTTAGGTTTTGGTGTTACCTGACCATTTTCACCAATGGATGTGCTTTTTTTTTTTTTTTTTTTTTTTTTCAGTAACACCACAAACAAACAAATAAATAAATCAGTACTTTGTGCTTTGTTGGCATATTTCATCCAAAGCCCTGGAAGCGCTTTGCCAAGCCATGTGTTACTATTTCTTGCGAGCCACATCAATCCCAAGAGTCTGATTCTGCTTCCTTTTATATCATTAGGAGCAGGGCCAGCCCACAAGGATGCGCCTGATGTTACACAGTAAGCCAACAACTGAGCTAGCATAACTCAGGTGTCCCACTTCTTGCTTTTTGTGCCATCTGCCCATACAGCACCAGTTGCTCTGATTCAAAGAGGGCGAGTTTCATCAGATTACTTCATTTCCAACACTCCTTTTACAGTGTCTCCAGCCTTGCAGGATACCAGAGTGTGCTTGGTCTACTGCTGTTAGAGCCTTCTGAGAGGTAAGCAATCTATGCATGTGACACTGCATGTCTGAATCAATATCAACCTTCTTCTGGTTTTCTCTTCCCCTGTGTTGTACGTCAGAGACATCTGCAAGGAAATGAGAACCTGGCTCTTCTTGCTGCTTCTCTCCCTTGCTCCAGGTTTGACAGCTATCACCACAGCAGCCCAGCACAGTGTCACGGATGGTGGAGCACAGGGCTGGCATTGCCTGGAGCCAGAAAAAAAAGCCCAGAATGTGCCTGGTTTGGATGCGGGTTTGTAACTGCAATCTGGCAGAGAGTTAACATGGAGAACCGGAACAGAACACTGACTTGAATGCTGTCCATGGGGCGTAGGAAGGCTTTTCACATTTCCAGTGCATTCATGTCAAAAGATCTTGTTTCCTTCAAAATAGTATTGAGTTAGTTGTAAAAAAATGCCATGATCCTCACCTAAGAGAATCTGTAACGTACCTTATTTTGTGCACCTACTCTTTCTTGTGCCCTAAAACAATAATGCAACTGATAGCACCAAGGGACAGACGAAAGCTGCCCTACTCAGCAGACAACAATAAGAGCTGGGTGCCAGCCTCATTGCAAGCAGCTCATGCAGTCAGTAGTTTGGAAGAGATCTCTGGCATATGCCTCATCCAGCCTCCTGCTCAAAGCAGGCTGAGCTGGAGAAGGTTGCTCAGGGTCTCGTCAAATATGAATATTCCCAGCATGGATATTCCTCAGCCCCTTTATGCAATCTGTTTGCAGATTTCCATTTGCATGTTTGCAACAAGAGCCAGCTTCCATAGGTTTGTTAATTTTTATATCTTAATGTACAAATGGGTTGTTTGGATGACTGTCAGCTTGTGGATTGCCCACAGACTTCTTTCCTTCTTCCACTCCTCTGAAAGAAGAAACTTTACAGACCTTTCCAAGAGACACTCGGAAAGGAGGGTAAGGATACTGGGGAGAGGCCACAGCTGCAAACAGCAGAAGTGAAACTGTGGTGTTTGTAAGTACTTTTACCAGCTTCTACCCAGCTTGGATTGTAATGCCTGCTTATACGGTGTTATGAAGCCTGACTCTCGTCCCGAGCTTTCTTTCCTTGATGTTTGATATCAGCAGTGACTGAGACATGCCCGGGGGCACATGGACTTCTCCATCTTCCTGGATTTACAGCAGCTTTGAAAATGCAATCCTATAACTTAAACCACACTGAAAGTCACTCAAACCCAAATGAGCTGGGTTGGTTTGGGTTCTTTGTCAATAGGCTCTAAGAGTAGCCCATAGTCTCTATTGCCTGTTTTTCCAACAACAAAAATAGTGCAGCTGTAGTCAGCTCCAGTTTAGATAATCAGTTTGTAACTCACAGGTATCACGCAAAGTTCTTCTGCAGCCCTCTGTGCTCATGGGGAGGAGGATGCAAAAACTCACTTCCCCTCTGTGGATATGACTGAGGTCAGTCCTTAAAACACATCCAGAACAAAAATGAGTTTTAAAAAGTTTGTGAAATAGCTGCCACGTTTTTGTGCGGTACCCTGCTCCCCCAAAGTAATAAATTAGGGTGCTTAGCTTTGTTGTTATTCTTCTTAATGTTAAATGTTAATGCAGAAGAGCTTTCTGATGTGTTATGAGGGACAACTGATAACGTATCCCCACCAAGATCTTTCATTTCTTATCCAGGCTAGCGTGCAGCTCTGCTTCCAAGGCCATCTTGTCAAAGGTGCGCGTGTTGGTCTCCTCCCGCACCCTTTCCCGGACATGGAAGGATGCCCGAGCTACAGACCTGGCATTTTCTAAGACGGTCTTCTTCTCCTTGAAGATCTGCTCGCTCCTCTCAAGTTTCCTCTCTATAGATAGGAGAATCTCCCTGCGCCGTAAGTCCTCATACTGTTCCACTTTTTGCTTGTTCATCTTCTGCACTTTCTCCTTCTCCAGACGGCTCATGACCAACCTGCGGGCTTTTTCCTGGACCACCTCTTCAGCCACCTGTGCAGCATGCTGGAGCTTCCTCTCTGTCTCTTTAGCCAGGGCCTCCAAGTGCTCTTTCTGCTCTCTTTCCTTCTTCTCTGCTGCCAGCTTGGCTCTCTGGATCTGCATGTCCTCCCGCCTGGCCTTCTCCCTCAGCTCCTGGTTCCTCTTCTCCACTAGCTGCTCATAGTTCTCCTGAGCCTTGGACAAGCTCATCTCCAAGGAGGCCTTCAGCATTTCCTTCTCCTCTGCCTCTTGCTTGGCCAGTTCCTTGAGCAAAGTCTCGTGCTTCTGCTTCTCTGCTTGGTTGAGCAGCTTCCTCTCCTTCTGCAGCCGCACCTCCTTCCTCTGCCTCTTCTGCGCGGCCGTGGACAGCTTCTCCTGCAGGAGCTGTTCCTCTCGCTCCCGCTGCTCCTTCTTGCTGTCCTCCTTTGCCTTCAGATTGTGCTCTTGATGGAGCTTCTTCTGCTTGTCCTCCTGGACGGCTCTTTCCAGCTTCTCCCTCCGCAGCCGCTCCTGCTTTTCCGCCTGCTCCCGCCACCTCTCCTCACATACCTGCCGCTGCTTCTGCTTCAGCAGGGCGACCTCCTGCTGCTCCTGGCTCAGCTTTCCCCGCCGCTTCTCCACCTGGCTCTCCCACATCCGCTGGCCCTGCAGGAGGGCTTTCTGCTTCTCCTTCTCCTCCTGCTCCTTCCGCTGCTCCGCCAGGCGCCGCTGGCTGTCCCACTGCAGGTGTGCCGCCTGCCGCTGCTCTCGCAGGAGGTTGGCCTCCTGGTGCTTGGCGATCATCAGCGCCGCGATCTTCTTGTCCCTCTCGGGCACCTCCGAGAGGCCCTTCTTCCTCTTCACCTCCCTGACGATCCTCTCCACCCTCTGCGCGGTCTGTGGCGAGTGGCTGAGATCACCCAGGCTGAAGCTGCGCCCCAGCAGGGAGCCGTCGGCCACCCGGCCCCGGCCGCGCCCCTTGCCCCCCAGCCCTCGCAGGCTCTCCCCGCTGTACGAGGACGACGCTCCCGACTCCGAGGAGGTCTTGCCCCAGCTGCCCTCCCGTCGCTTTTGCAGCGAGTCCAGGGAATGGCTCTTGGCCTTGGCACCCCCTGACGCCCCAGCCTTCCCCACGGGACGGGGCCCGGCGGCGGTGGTGGCAGCCCGCGGGGCGAGGCGTGCGGCGGGCGATGGAGGCAGGCTGCCGAGCGGAGCGAGGATGCGCCGCTTCTCCTCGCGGATAATCCTCTCCCGCTCCTCGCGGCATTGCTGCAGCTTGCGGCGGCGCTCCCGCTCGTAGGCCTCGTAGAGCCCGGTGGCCACCCGCATGGACCGACCGGGAGCCTCGCGCAGCAGGTCGCCCAGCGCCCGCGGCAGCAGCTCCACCGGCCGCACGGCGCAGCGGGCGCAGGCCTCCAGGGAGCGGGGGCTGGTCAGCACGTAGCGGCTGCCCTCCGCCGCCGCGCAGTCGAAGTTGTACAGGTCCAGGTGCAGCAGCGGGGACTGCTCCCCGGGTCGGGACGTCTCCCCGGGTGTCGCCGCCGCCGTCGCCCCGCCGGGTGCGGGGCAGGGCTGCGCGGGGGGCTCTGCCGGGGGCTCCACCATGGTTGGGCCTGCGAGGAGAGAGCGGTGGCGGGTGAGCCTGCGGTCCCCTTTGTCCCCCCGGCACGGTGCTACGGATGGATGGAGCGGCCGAGCAGGGGCGGGAGTTCGGTGCCCGGTGGGGTGGGATTGGGGCGCACGGGGCGGTTGGTAGCGACGGTGTTTTGCGACCATCCGTGGGGGTGTCTGCAGCGTACGGGCTGGGGACGCGGGGGGTCTCCGGGGCACACGAGGTGAGAGGGCAGCCCCATACCCGCCCCTCCGGTGCTCCCGTGCACGGGGGGTGCGTAGCCGCGGGTCGGGGCGTTGGGGCTGCCGCCCGGGCTGCGGGCGGGGGAGTTCGTTTGTGCGGGGGGGTGGACTCGGGCTGCGAGGGAGGATGCTCACGGGGGGACTGAACCGCGGCAGTTTGGGGTGAGGGGTATTTGGGGCGGGGGTGCTCCGGCCGCGAACGGGGGGCGCGGGGGCGCGTCCGAGCTGCGGGAGGCACTCACCGGGCGGGCGCGGCGGGCAGCCCCGCGCTTTGTCTCGGAGGCGGCGGCCGCGGGGATCAGGTGGCCGGCGGCGGCGGAGGCGGCGGCAGCGGCGGTTCCTCCATGGCACCCGCGGGGCGGCGGCGGGCACGGCGGCCGCCCGCAGGCTGCGTGGCCCCGCGCCGCCCGCCGCAGCCCCGCCGCAGCCCCGCCGAGCCGCGCTCCCGAGCGGGGGCGGGCGGAGGCGGGCGCGGGGGACCCGCCCCGAAGCCCCCGCGCCGGGGCCGGGCCGGGCGGTGCCGCTGCCGCGCCAGGCGGGTGTCCCGCCGTGCACCCGCCGTCCCCGTGTCCTTCCGTGCACGCGTCCTTCCCGCAGTGAAAAGCGCTTTCTGAGTCGTGCCCCCTATTTTGCGCAGTGCCCGCGCGCGGAGAAGCCCATCCGCGTTTACGGTCGATAAGAGAGAGTCGCAAGGAGGAAGGATGCTAGCCCAGTTTTGCAGATGGCAAACAGCCGCAGGGAGATGAAGGTGGCCTGCCTGGGGCCGCTGGGAATCTGTGTCAGAATGGAACAGAACGGCACAGCGCTCAAATTTCAGCACAAAGCACTTTCCAGCTACATACCCCTATTCCCTTTAGTGCTAATGCAAGCTACCGCTTGCTGCAGAGATAAGTCAGGACTGAGAAGGAGGGAACTGGAACAATGTTGCAGGCAGTACAGTACCGCTTTCCAGGTACCCGCTTGGAACAGGCTGGCTGCAATTACTGTGGTAGATTCAGAATTTCTGTAGGCATCCAGAGCTCAACAAGCCACAGTGGGATTGAAGACGCCTTGCTTTAGAAATCCCATGCAGCAGGGAGGGCATCATTGCTGGTTGTGGAGTGCAGAGCGTCTGTGCCACACAGTGGAGCAACTCTGTTTTTGTCAGACGCAGGAGTAGCAAATGCTTGTTAGACACTGTGTTGTGACTTCAGTAGACTTCAGCAATTTATCACGTAGCCAGTATGGATGCAGCTTAATCTGCTTTGTTTCAATAAGGAAGGACAAGGCAGTCATCAGAGAGCTTCCAGGATAATCCAGAACAATAACAGAGAGTGAGAGAAAGACCTAGGAAAGGCCTAGGGAGTCCTGGGGAGAAGCTAGAGAGCTGCAGGTTGGTGGTGTATGTGTGGAGATGTATTTAGTATGAGAAAAGACTTTGAATCTATCTCATCCTCTATGCTGATGGATGCGCACAGTGAGGATGCACTGAGTGGGCAAACTGCACCAATGAACCATATTGATTTATCTGATCTAATTCATTCATCATCATCATAGTCTGTAGGGGGTGGTTATAAAGCTTGGTAATTAGTTATGTGAACA
Source organism: Coturnix japonica (assembly GCF_054131305.1). Taxonomy (NCBI): domain Eukaryota; kingdom Metazoa; phylum Chordata; class Aves; order Galliformes; family Phasianidae; genus Coturnix; species Coturnix japonica. The sequence goes on along the minus strand of NC_140667.1, from coordinate 27,511,837 downwards.
TCCTCGGGTCAGGGAGCAGCTTTCTACTGTCAGAAGAGCCTGGCTCACTGCTGACGGTGCTGACCATGAACAGGAGCTGCAGCACAGCAGCTGTCAAGCCATGATTGCACTCTTTTCATGGAAACTCATTAGCTGGTAAGTGTGCATGCCCAGTGAGGCATGGGTTTCCTGGGGCTTTTGGCAGGTTGCTATTTCAGCTTGGAATGGAGCTGTAGCTGGACCTTGACTTTTCAGGTTTCTGTGTGGATCTTTAGAGCTCCCATAAGCAGCCACCCAAATGCAGTGGGAATGGGGCTTGTCAGACAGCTTGAGAAGTAGCTGGATATGACTTTTGGAGACGTTAGCATATGCTATCTAAACACTGAAGTCATATCCCCATCTTATCAAGACTAAGGGAAACTTGGGATGGGGCAGGAGGTGCCCTCTGGAGGAGCCGAAGAGGTTCACTGCTTACGTGTCAGTTCCCCCCCACACCATTTAAAACCCTTTTAGCTGGAAGTGAGAGAAATCTATGCATGCAGGCTGAGCAGTACTATAGGGTTACCTTCCTCCTTTGATTTATCAAAATTTCCTTCTTTGCATCACTGCTAATGAAAGCAAGAGATGCAGGGCAGTGGGAAATCATGCCTACAGGTTATGGAGATGGAAATATTTGTTTCAAGTCAATGAGTTCTTCTGTATGCTCTCCACTCATGTGTAATAATTAATCCTTCCCAGTCTGGCTCTAGAACTGCCTGTACCTGGGTTTTCCCCCAGTTTGCTTGGGAGAGCAGTTTCACAACCTATGAAAGCCCTTGAGTAAAATGTAATTAGTTAACTCTCTGCTTTGGTTTTTCCTTACTGTTTTATCTTCTCTGGAAAGTAGTTTGCCTTTTTTGGCTAGAAGTTCTCTCCTGCTTGAGCTTAAGCCTTACAAATGTTTGTAAACCATTTCCAAATTCCCTCAGAGCCAAGGAAAACATATCCTCATTGTAAACCAACTGCCTGTAGTTGCACAAGCAGCTATCACCCTCCTTCTGAACTCGTTCCAGAGCGTCAGTCCTCCCATAGCTGCTGCTGCTGATGGGCTGAGCCAGGGCTTCTACCAAGCATTTGCCTCCATGTGTCCTGGCATAGGCAGGCTGTGCACACAGCCCTGATGCCTGTTCACTGCCTTCCTTCTCTCTTGCATCTCCCCTTCTGTAGCTGGCTAGTTCTTCTAAGGAGGCTTTGGCTTTGACTTTAACAGTTTGTCTTTCTAGGACTGTTTCCCCCTCCACCATGGGAATGTTAGCTGGTGCATTATTTCCTCTTTGCTAAGTAGCAACAAGCAAAAGTTTTCCAGGTTGGTTGACTCCCGTCTCCATCTGTTTTGCAATTTCTGCTTTCTCTTTCTCATGCTGTTTACACTGTTGCTGGGAGGACCCTGACCAAACTGTTGCGAACCACAGGTCTCTTCCCTGCCAGGGGCAGCCCCCGCACACCAGAGCCTCACAGCACAGCCTTCCCCTGTCAGTGGGAAGTTTGATGAACCATTTTAAGACTTTCATGAGGCACTGAGTCTAATACCTAATTATGAACATGAGTCCTATGAGACCTGGTTGGTAGCCAGGCCTGAAACCCAACACACCACAGTGCTGGTGCAATAGCCTGACAAAAGCCAAAATCCTCCTCTGGAATACTTCAGTCTTGCTGGAGTCTAAGGCTAAGATTTAAGCTGTGCTAATGGCAAGCTGTTATTAGCATTCATCTTGTCACAGAATCACAGAATCACAGAATGAGCCGGGTTGGAAGAGACCTCAAGGATCATGTAGTTCCAACCCCCCTGCCTGGCAGGGCCACCAAACATACACATTTACTAGATCAGGTTGCCCAGGGCCCCGTCCAACCTGGTCTTGAACACCTCCAAGGACGGGGCATCCACAACCTCCCTGGGCAGCCTGTTCCAGGACCTAACCACTCTCCTAGTGAAGAACTTCCCCCTAACATCCAACCTAAATCTTCCCTCTTTCAACTTAAAACCATTTCCCCTAGTCCTGCTTTATCAGCCCTTTCGAAGAGTTTACTTCCCTCCTAGGATTAAGTTCCCTTCAGGTATTGAAAGGCTGCAATGAGGTCACCCCGCAACCTTCTCTTCTCCAGGCTGAACAAACCCAACTCCCTCAGCCTGTCCTCATAGGGGAGGTGCTCCAGCCCCCTGATCATCTTCGTGGCCCTCTTGGACCCTTTCCAAAATCTCAATGTCCTTTTTGTACTGAGGGCTCCACACCTGGAATTGTCGGGCAGTGCCACCAGAGGGCGGTGGCGACCCGGGTGGGGCCGACCCGAGGCTGAGCGAGCAGACAGGGCCGGATAAGGGAGCTCGGCCTCTTTAAGACCCGCGCGTCGCGTTCCAGGCCCCGCCCCGTGCGCGGCCGACCAGGCGGGGCCTGGAACGCGACGCGCGGGCGGTTGGGGGCGGGCAAGACGGCGGCGCCGGCCGGGGCGCGAGGCCGCCGACCTTCAGCCCCGAGCTCGCACCCCACCGCCCCTCCGCCACAGCCGGGCCGGTGAGCTGCCGAAGGGAGAAGCAGAGGGCGGGGTGTGGGGTGTGGGGTGTGGGGCCCGCGTCGTTCACCTGGGCGGGCGAGGAGACGGGAGGAAGAGGTGATAAAGTGCTGTGGTGCGTTGGGTCCGCTCGGCGGTGGGTTGGCGTTAATACGGTTTGTGTTGTGCATGGGGTGATGGCGTGAGGCCGAGGGGGGTGGGAGGGTGTCGGTGTTGAGCAGGGGGTGTCCTGGAGCTCGTAGGGCTGGGGTAGGAGGGCAGCGGTCCGCCCGCCTCTCGCTGTGCCTTTGTGCGTGTTCCCGTCATTGCTGTTATGTAATGGTGCTGCTCCTGGCAGCCTCACGCGTTGTCAGTGCGAGCTCGGAGCTTTCTGGAGCGGCTCGTTGAGAACAATGGGAGCAAAAGTTCCTCGGAGGGGGGTTGTGAGCTCCGCGATTCCTTCTGCTGGAGAGCTGAGCGTCTCCGGAACGCCTTCACTGTGCCCTGCGTTCAGCTCGTCTCTCTGCTCTCAGGGGCTGCAGACACCGGGCACCAGCACCCTGCCTCATAGCCGGCAGCACAGTGCCTCTCTCCTGCACTAAGAACGATTTTTACACTTTATTCGTTGTTATTCTTTCTCTTTTTTCCCCCTCTGCGCAGGAGCAACGATAGACAGTAGAGATAATGGGCAGAGGGGACTCTCCCGTCCCGCACCTCCTGTTAGAACTTGTCTGCGCACATCAAAGAGAGGCGAGATGTCTCAGCAGAGGGCGGTTTGCATGTTAAACGCCGGTGCCGTGGGGAATCGCTGCTTCTGTGGCTTTGGTTTATCGCCGATTTTATTCCTCACCTCCCACTCAGGTGCCTTATGTGCCTGTCTGCTGCCACTTGGTTACATGCCATGTGTGCCTGCCCCTTTATTTCAGTGCAGGGCTCTGTGGTCGAGTGCTGCTGTGGCGCTGGACACACTTCTGTCTTTTTGTGACTTCTGATAACGAGCAGAACTTTGAGAAGTACATCAACTTCTCTCTTGTTTGGAGACTTATCTGTCTTCCTCAATCTGTTTGTCCTGTTGCATAAACTGGCATTTCACAGACGGCCGGAGGATAGAAGTGCTGCTGACAGCAATGCTGCTGATGGTAGGAAGGCTTGTTTCTGTAGAGGGGAGCCTTTATGTGCCTGAAGGAGCTGTCGTGTCATCTAGCAAATGTGGTAAAATTGAAGGGAAGTCTCGTTGCTGTGCTCTATTGGAGCGTTGCACATCCTTGTAGAGCAAAGTAGCACATAATAAGGAAGTTATAACCTCATCTTAAAAGCCGCTGTGAAAATCCAGTTGCCCTCGTGTCGGTGCTTTCAAAGGTTTTTTTTCCTATGCAGATGTTTCGGTGAGGTCTGGGAAAGCAATGATCCGGAGGCTGACATTTCCCAGCCGCTCTTTTACGGTTTTGCTCTTTCCCGGCAGCAGAAGCTCTGGTTCTGTCACCTCTCTGCTCGTCATGCAAATTGGCCACCTGTGCTCTGTGAGCAGTGCAGGGCGTCCTCAGGTCGCCCACTTCACTGAGTCTCTGCAGTTTGCAGGCAGTTACCGGCAGAGTTTACGTTTAGTGCAGCAGTGAAGGTGGGCTGACATGGCTGCTGGAGCTGGCAGGAGCTGCTGGGGAGCCAGCCAGCAGTGCTTACCGCTGCTGCTGGGGTTTGTCCTGCCCGCAGCACAGCGGCTCTGACAGGATTAGTTCTGTCTTCTGATCATGCTTGTTTTCAGCTATTCTGTTCCTGCCTCCAGAATGGCCTTAGCTCACTGTGAGAGCAATCTGCAGCAGTCTTAACCTCAGCTGTGCAGCCTTAGCTGCAGACTTGGGTTTCTGTGTCTGGGGCTGTTCCTGTTACATCACTTCTTCTTATCAATGTGCTTGTTCATGCCGTGCCTACCCACATCCTTGCCACCCGAACACATCTCTCACTTGTTCCGCTTTTGCGAGAAAACAGATGTGAGCTGCTGGCCTTTGTCAGGTCAGTAGAGTCTGACATACGCGCCCAGAACCTGGGGCTTTTTTTCCTCTTTGCTTCCTTTGTGTTTGTTCTTGCTGATCTGCGTTCTTGGAGAAGCCTGCAAGTGTCTGCATGACAGGTCAGTTGCGTGCAAGCATTCCGTGGCATTCCCCTGCTTTCCCCTGCATTCCATTTGGCACTGGGTTTCCCTGCACCCTCAGCCCCTGCAGAGTACTGGAGCTGGCTGACCTCAGCCATGGGGCTGAGCTGGGGGTGAGGGGACCTTCTGTGCCCGGGCTGGGCCTGCTCTGCTTTACAGAGGGGCTTGGGGGCAGCAGGGGTTCCCTTTCCTTTCTGCTTTGGGAGCAGGTAAATATAAGCACGCAGGCATATCTGAGAGCAGGAAAAGGGAAGCCCTATCCCATCTGTAGCAAAGATGTTTGCTCATAATGTGGTACTGGTTACAGCAAACTTCTCTTGCCAGAAGTACGGTAGTTTGTAATTACGTTTATCCAACCATCGTGACAAGCACCACATCTTTCAAAATGCCGTCAGTACGTGTTTGATCTCAGTTTTGAAGCTGTGTTTGGTACAAATGGAATTGCTCCAGATGTAACGATATGACCCCCAACACGGGAGTTTAGGAACAGATTAGACACTCTATTTCAGAACCTCTGTTGTTGATCAGGCTTTGCCTTTCTGTAGTTCTGCAGACCGGATCTTCTTTCATTCTGCTAGCAGGCTTGTTTGCTCAGCAGTTGCAAAAATTGATCTTAAGCTTAACCAGTGGAAATGCTTTTTATAAATTCTAGGAAGTGAGCTTTTGTATGCGGCAAGAAATATTTGCGCCCAACATTGGTTTGCTGTTTGTTTTGATACAAAGCAATGGAAACCAGTGTTGTCTCACAGGAAGCTCAGTGTTCTTACCCGTCCAGCTCTGGGCAGCGTGCAAGCAGGATGTTTGCAAACTGAACCTAGTGATGGTAAGAGGATGTTTCTGATGGTAATGCGTTGAGAGCTCTTTGGGAACTTGCAGCTTCCAGGTTGACCTGTGCACTTGTTTTTCTTTTGAAGGTTTCCAAAGACCAGTGCAGCATGGTCTAGTGTTTGCTTTCTAATATGTGATATCTGTGTGTGGTAATTGCTGGCTCCTGAAGAGCTGTAGGACCTGAAGTTAGATGTGTAGAACTCTTCTCGTGTGCTCCAGCTGCCCCTTCCCCCAGCTCTGCTGGGGTATTGAACAATGGGCAGGCTCTGAAAGTGGAGCATGCACTGGGAACCTTCTCCACAGGATCAATGTGTCTCATGTCATTCTGGTGATTCCCTGGGGGAAACTGCTATCCTGGCAACCAGCCCACTCAGCCGTAAATTCGCTTTCCTGTTGCAAGCAAGCATTAACTGGAAAGGGAGTTTGTCCCCTCTGCAGCTGTAACCTTTAGGCAAGGTAAATGCAGCTTTTGGAGCTGATAGGGCACAGTAAAGGGCAGAGGGGAACGCTGCATCGTGTTTGTGCTGCAAAGCAGAAAGGCTTTCAGGCCAGCAATGTAAACTTACTTGTTATGAGAATGACTTACCCTTGAACCTGCCAGGCTGAGATGTGCCCTATTTAACCTCCTCCTTGGAAGGGAACTGGTATTCAAATTCTGTGTCTCCATCATTAGCTTATGCTTAAAAAAATGCAGAACCATTTTGAGAACTTTACCAGTGTTAGTGCTTACTCTGGAATCATTTTCCTGTCAGTCTGTAGATAAATGTTTCTGTGGTTTGCTACTGCTCCTGGTTGTCTCTTGCCTTGGTTTAATGGGGTTTTGTAATAAAGTGAATTAGAAGTTAAGCTGTCTCTGAGCAAACCCAAGTTTGAATCTAGTTTGGGAATGAAGACGAGCAAAGAAGATATCAAATAATATTGCATTAGATCTCTTCCTGCAGGACTGTAAGGGAACATAAGTTTTAAGAAGTTTAATTAATCAAATCCCGTTGATTGATTCATTTTATATGTTTTTATTTCTGTATGAGAGGCTGTGAGAGTGATGTTCTTGTGCTATATGAAAATACAGAGCTTTCAGTAGATAAATGTGTACCTGGTCTCTGGTTTTCAGTGGTAGTTGCAAAAGTAGCTTGTTTTGAAAGGAGATGTAACTTGTATTTATAGTTTTAAATACATAGATCAGTGGAACTCTGGAATGTCCTTGACCTGTTTAACATTGCTGTGGGTTTGTTTTCACTTGGTAAATAACTTCTGAAATCCTTAAGCAATAGATACTGAGGCAGCCTGCACTAACACAGTTACATTGTAGGATCTGCCGGAATCTCCTTTGGGTGTTGGAGACCACTTGTGCCGATTGCTCTCGTAAGGCATTTTGTTGGATCTAGCTAGGTGCTCTGATGTTAATTACAACTCCTTTAAGAGCTGTGTGATCCTGAAATGCTGTCAACTGTTTCTGTGACGTGCAACAAAAATATGCTAGAGACTCATCATAGGAATTGTGAGCGGAGTCTATAAAACCATGCATACAACTCTGCTAATAGACACCCACCAAAGGCTTCTTTGTAGGTACGGGTTGCAGGACTGCACAGCTGGGGATGTGTGTTTTGATAAGCATATGGCTATTTGAGTAAGGGACAAGAGAAGCCCGCTGGGTTTGCTTCTCATTTTGTTAGCTGTGGGAACTTCATCTCAAGTCTGCTTCTGGTTTGCTTTATGACTGTCTTGAAGGACTTGCGTGTTCTGAGAGTCAGAACGTCGGCATGTCATTACATACTGAAATGTGATGTTATTTAAATGTTTAACAGCAAAACCTTTAAGTGGGCAGGCCAGAAATTCCCCCTTCTGCACAGCTTCTACTTTTTTTTTGATACTCGGTTTGCTCAGCTCTCAGTTAGTTGCTGTGCTTTCCAACTGAGCTGGAGGTTACGTAGTCACCTTATTAATAGCCACCTTTTGAGCTTCTAGTATTAATACTGAAATAAAAGGGAGATCTTTGTCTCAAAACCCAGGTATGAATTTAGCAGAAGCATTTCTATATGCGTGTGTTCTAAAAGAAATAATGGAACTTTTTCTTTTTTATCTCATTTATGTAACAACACCCTTATCTTTTTTTTGTGCATTCTAGGTGTGCAAATCAACCTACCACCACTGAATCGTCACTTGTGTTGTACTAACAACGACTGTTGTATGCTAACTTCTGCCAACACCAGGTAAGATGAAAGCTAACGTGCTTACTTTTATTTCTCTTTGCTTTTTAAACGTGTGTTTTGTCCAAATACCAGAGACTGTTCTCCAGACTTGTCAGAATGTGCTGCCTTCCATATTCTGCTGTAATGAGACATCCACATGCTGCTAGTGTTGGTTCCTCTTTTGAATTCTATGTTAAAATATTTTATTACAATTTTATAACTGTGCTTCATCCTTTTTCCTGAAACTCTGACTTTGTAACGGTGCTCATGTACCACAGGGTGTTTTTCTTTTGTATTCTTCACTCCATTACCACCTCTTGCCTTTGTTACAGAAACTGTTGAACTCTTTCTGCCTTCCAGAGTTAACCTTGCACGATAAGCCACCTGCACTATTCAGTCTTATTCAAAGAACAGAAAATGCGTTCTGCTTGTGGTTGTTTTTTTTTCTCTCTTGTTTTCCCCATATCAGCTCCCAGATGCTACTTTTGAGAAGCCAGAACAGAATTAGTGCTAAGACAGTGCCAGAGTCTGCTTTTCAAAGAATTAAACATCAAGCTGCTTTTTGGACCTTGCTCCAAACCGCCCCCGCCCCCATCACCCTCCATTCTATCTTAGAGATGAGATGTAGATTGAGCAGGGACGGAGGAATATCCCTCTAATGCTTTCAACAGGGTTATTACTCAGTGCTTTCGGGGTGCCCTGCTGCTGACAGGACTAATGTGAGCCTTTGTTCTGATGCTAATCAGAAGTGGATAATTCCTCCAGCTGCCACCTCTTTCTTCCCCCAGCTCCCCTAGCAGTGATGAGGCATTAAGTGCTGTGCTGGCCTGCTGGCCTTGCTTCCGGCAACTGCCAGCTTGAGTGCAAAGGGGTGAGTTCTAAGGGTTCTCACTGGGAGTGTCGTCTAAATTGTTTTGAGATGGTTTGGGGTGCACATGCGTGGTGCTTGTATGCTTTAAATGGGTTTCTTGATGGATTTGTGCACCTTTGTTTTTCATATCATTAAGTGGAAAAGTAACTTCATTGGAGGAAGCGATGTTGGATTTGATCATAGTGGCATCTTGTGCTACATGTTGGGATGTGTGACTGAAAAAAGGCAAGTAGGCACAGAGATGCAACTTAAAGTATGTGTCTTTCTGCCTTTATTGGCTGAGCAAACAAAAATTGTTTCTCAAAGGATATTAAACATCCTTAAACTGACAAACCTTTGATTGTGGGTACAAGGAGCTTTACAGTTTTCCTAGGAGGAATGTATGTGCAAACTATATATATTGCTTTGTTTTATGCTAACGATCTCCTCCTTATCTAAAGATAAAGTGCTTAGCAGTAGAGGAGATCTTGAAGCCTAAGCATATAGCAAAATACATTTTTACGTGTAATATAACACAGAAAATAGTCCACTATGACCATACATTTTTGCTACCTTCTGTTTGCAGTGGTGGGTGGGAAATGGTGGTAAGGATCCTGGACTGGTCTGATGTGAGAGGCTGGACAGAGTTGTTACAAAATGTCTTGCAGCTCAAGAAGGAAGGGTTGAATTGTACTGATAAGGCCTCTTTAGCCTTTCTGTGGCAATACAGAGCTGAGGAGAAGCTCATCCTGGTACTTATAAAAGCAGATATCCTAGCTGAGACTCTTGGTTTGTGATAGCAGGTTTCCTGGGGATAGTTGGTGACAATCCTCAGTGGATAATCTGGTCTGAGTCTGGCTGAGCTGCCCTCCTGGTGAATTTGTAAGGGGGTTTGCAGCCTTTCACTAGATGCTGTTCACTCTGCAGGGTGGTTTGAGACCCTCTTTAGTGTCAGTATATAACAGTGGGACAGGAAGGATTTAAACAGGCTAAAGAGCTTCCCCAGAAGACAGAAACTGAGTGCGTCTGCACAGCTCATGGCAGCATGTCAGCTCAGTGTTCTCATAGCATTCATTTCATTGGAGGGGTTTTATTTCCAATGCAGGCTTGGAAAGGCCTGAAGTGACAGTATAAAGATCTGCTGTCTTTTCAAACTGCATACATTTTGGCTGTATAGGTATAATGTCTAAATAAGTTGAACTAAAGGAAAAAAAGTATATGAAAAGGTACTGAGGAGGAGAAAGAGAGGCTTCATCAGGTGCATCTTAGAGGAGACTAATGTAATTTGTTTGGTGCAGGAGTCCAAAGCCCAGACTTAACTTTTGCTAGAGCCTGTATGAAGGTGAAGAGCCTGTGTGGCTCTATGAAGTGAGCCTGCATAGAAGCATTTGCTGCAGGAAGCACCAAACAGGAATTCTTCCAAGGTTTATTTGTTTGGCCATCTTCAGAAGATATGTCACTGATAACAGAAGTGCAAGGTGTTTTATATGGGCAAAATAATGGCAAGGCATTATTGCCTTTGCTTGGTGCTATTTACATATCAGTTGTTCGGTCCCGGGAAATGCCTATTTTCAGTGTGGTGAGTGATTTTATGACCTGAAAATAGAAAGGCATACGTGTGATTGGCTTTTACTTATTTATTTTTTTAATATTCTCAGTTAGCTTATGCATGGCATTGCCTGCAAATGAGTGTCCTGTACTTAGGGTTTTTCATGTTTCATCACTTTTCAGCATTCTGTTTATCTCCTGTGGTATGAAACAATTATCCTAAAATGGTGTGGGTGTAGGGGCGTGTGAGTGGGACAGGGAGAGAGATCTTGACTGAAGAAACTGCAGTACAGAAAACAGAATTCCTCTTCCGTTATTTTTATCCTGAGAAGTGAGAACAGAAGGAGGATTGCAGTAGTGTTTCTGAACGCATCCTGCTCAGTTTCCCATAAGGCCTTGAATGCTCTCTAGACTGCTTTTTTATGTCTGTTCCCTGTGTCTGCTGTAGCAGTTTGGACCACAGGCAGCCTAATGCCAAAGCGCATGTAATAGCAGTGTATAGATCTGGTGTGGGCTGGTGCTCACATTCATCCTTCCATACCTACCTGGGTTTCTCCTTTGTTTGTTTCCAAGTGTTGCTCTTTGTTTCTCTCTTCTTAGTTAGTGTTTCCCTTTCAATCAGTATTCTCTAGCATGAGAATCCAGGAACATATGTCATCGTTGGTATTAAAAAATAAAATAAAAGGAGAAGGGCAGAATAAAATGAATTTATTTATTTTTTCCCCATCAGCATACTTTTTAATTTATGGTGATTTGAAGGCTGTCTAGCCCTCCTGATTCTCCAGGTTGCTCTCGTGTAGAGAGGTAGGAAGGCAGGCCAGCCACTGTATCCTGGGCACAGTAACATTGTTTCACTTAAACCAAGTGACAATTGCATTTTCCCACCCTCTCTCATGCTCCTCAATGTTCTATGGAGCAGAGTTTTGGTTTTAGTTTTCCATCTGTATTTATCCCTTGCTGGGAAGCTAGAGTTTAATTAGCACAGCTTAATCATTAACTAACACATTGCAGAAGGCGCTCTGACGTTGTGTGTGATAAACAGCTTGCTGCATGTAAAGCTGTGGCCTTCCCTACCCTGTTTCCTGTGTCTACTGCCCCTCAGCTCAGCTGTTCTAACAGCCAGTTCCATGTTAGAATTTAGGATTTGGGGAGGGCTTGGGTCAAAGTAGAGGTGAGTGGAGGTGAGCCTGGTGGAATGGGTGTTAGCAATGTCCTTGCTGTGTCTGTTCAAAGTAATTACCAATATAGGCAGTCTACCATTCACTTCACTTGTCCAAGTCCTCCCTTTTCTGCCTTTTCAATGGAAAGGTCATGTTTCTAGTTCAGCAAATCTGTCTTAAGAGTCTCAGGAAAAGACAACGGTTTGTTACAAGCATCACACCTATTGATATGTAACTTACATAGAGAGCTTTCTGGGACAAGAACTCACCTCTTTGTTGGCAGAGTGGCAGTTTTATGGCAGTGAAAATATGTGAGGAACTCATCAGTGTGAAATACTCATCTCAGAAGCAGCTGGCTATGGAAACTTGTAGTAAATCTCCTGTTTCAAAGGTATGTCACCTGAAATCTGTTAGTGCCTCCTGTCCTGTTTAAATGATTCACAAGGAATCCCCGGATTCTTCAGAAAAACTTTATTTTTTGAGATAAAGCCAGGCTACCCTGCATAAAATCTTCAGTAGAGCAGGAAGATGAGAAAGGAAATGTGTGTACACATAAGACTTCTGAAAGAATCTGAACACTGAATTTGTAAGAAATGGAAGTTTTTGATAATGTTGAACAGTTAGCACTTGCATTCTTCTGAACTCTGTCAGCCTGGGTGCAAAGATGTTCTAGGCTGCCTCTTGTAAGTCTCCATTGCCTTGTTTGTTATGTGCACCTGTGCCCTGTCCTCTGTACCATTTCCAGCAGTGTGCTAGTGCATTTCTAGGTGCTGACTGGATAGGAGGGCTTGAATCAGAAATGTTTCTTTTATGAAATTCTTCATGTACTTCTGTCTCTCCAAATGTGATTCCAGTCAAGCCTTACCGAAGTGAAGATTCATTTTCTGTGAGGTACTTGATAAGCTGGTATTGTGTAGTCCTCCTACACTGTGTATTTGATTGCAGCATAACCAATTCCTGCTCTTTTGTGTGTATGTTTTTGTTTGATAATGTCTGGCATAATAAGCAGACTCCAGTACTTACAGAAAATGGATACAGAATTCCTCAGTGGAGTAATACTTTGAGCAGCTGCTTTACTCAGTTTAGGCAATACAGCATGGTGCCTTAAAAGGATACGTGCATATCCTGAATTCTACACAGCTATAGCTCTCTAGCTCCTCAAAGGAGTTTGAAACGTTACTTTCTTCACTTTTAGAACTTCATACCATGTGCTCATTTTGTTAAGTGCCCAAAGGTGGTGGATTTTGTAGCTTAGTGCAGCTTTTTTTGTTGTTGTTGTTCTCCAAAGAACAATATTAAATTTAAAATTATATGGATTTTTTTTCCCTCTAGGACTCATTGTTACCTTAGTCTTTCTCATCTTTGAGTTCTTCTCTATGTCCTCTTTGGGTACAAAGCCACAATTGTTCCATGTGATGATGGTAGAATTTGTTGTAAGTGTAGAAGGCAGCCTGTTTTTCAAGTTGAGGCAATGGTTTTTTTTGTTTTGTATTTGTGTTTTGGTGAAGGGTGAGGCTGAAGAACAACTGGTAAGATATTTCAAGCAGGCTTTTTGAAGCTGGCTTAACTCAGTTATACTGAGTTAGCTTGAACACACAAACTCAGTACTCTGTTTCAGGTTTACACTGTGAGGGTGATTGTTCTTATGCTCTCTGTATGCGATGTTTGAAAGACTACTGTGGAAATGCTCTCCTCTTTGCAGGGAAGGGAAGTAAGAATATTGCAAATAGAGTACATGGTAAGTGTGCTCAGCAGCATGTGATGCTGTGCCTGCAGCCCAGGGATTGGATGCAGAGTACTTTAGATACAGTGCCTATGAAAACAGATGCTGTCGCTGCCTTCAGAGCTGTCTTTATTTGCATCCAAGTGAAAAACAAAATGAAGGGAGGTTAGGAAAGGTGCTTAGTATAGGAAGCACTAATGGAAGCTTTATACCGTGCCACGAATGTTGTGTAGTTGTTGCCTGAGCTTCTCTGTATGCTTCCTGCCTAGCAAAGACTGTGGCATCCTCAGGAAATGGAGCAGCATGCTGGATGAGCTCATATTGATCTTGTGAATTTTTGCACAGTAGATCAGCTTCCAGAGCTATGTGTCTGTCTGTCACTGAAATGTAATCTGCAGTGTGATAGGTACCGCTCTCAGGTGGGACCACAAATCACAGTTGAAGGTCAATAACCTGTGCTGAAGGAAGGTGGGAGGAAAAGAAAGACGCAGAAAAATGGAATTCATCAAAAACTAGCCTGTTTCTTCTATGTGAAACTGCTTTTGGGAAGATGATGGTCTTGAGTGCCTTTGGGATGACAAAACTCTAACATTCTCCTGATGCCCAGGGGGTAACTGTCAGCTGAGATGATGTTGCTTAGCTGCCTGGAGAGAAGGAATTGCTTCAGCCGTGGAAACCAGGAGTAAAGGTTGGGCTTCTGGAGGTACTGCAGGCCTGACTTCCTGTGCAGAGCAAGCACTCAGATTCTGGAGATCTGATTGTGAGGTGAGAATCTGGATGTCTTCTATGATGGTTGTGTGTTTTAGATGAGTGTCCCTCACGAGGCCTTCCCCCAGGAGAAATATCTTAACCTCACTGCTATTGGCCAGAGAGGAACAGGAGGCTCAGAAGAAGACTGCAAAGGTTTCATTGTTCGATTTCATGTTTTAGGTGATATTCAGCTGGCTGCTACTGTCTGGGCTTTTGAGGTTTTAAAAGGTTACGTGCATTTTTTTCCTGCTATTTCTGTGGAGAAGGCATTGCTGCGGTGAGCCTTACACTTGGATTACTTGGCTGTTTTTGTTTCTTTTTTCATAGGTAACCCTCTGTAATGCAGAATGAGCTTCTGAAGTCTTCTGGAATTAGAGCTAAATTACAGAAGCTGAAAGTTAATTGCATAAAAATTGCACGTGGATTTACTTCTAAAATTAATGGCTATTTCCAGTGTAATAGGGTGTAATGTGTGGCAGCTGCATGCCTTGTACTGTGGTGTGTGATTACATTATATTGTGTTTTTTCTACTGTTTGGCTGCAAGGTTGCCAAGTTTCCAGCTGTCTGTGTAGGCTGTGCCAGCTACCTCTAACACACCAGGTGATGCGTGGGGAGGCTGTAGCCCCTGTACGTGTGGGTGGCTGTGGGAGGATGGGACGGAGCCACTCAAGAATACGGGGCTGCTATCTGGCCCGGAAAGGAAAACTAAGCTACTTTGTGGTAGTAGGCGTTAAATAAGCTACTGTATTTATCTAGGATGAAAAACATGCAGTGACAGCTATGCAACAGAGCAAGATTTGCATGAATCTCTTGGAAATGGTGAATTTGAACATCTCTTCCCATAGCAGCCCTGAGCTAGATCTCACCTGCTTTTACTATGGGTGGAATGGCTTCCTCTCCAGACTTCATTGGGCTGGAGAACTCAAACCACTGGTGTTCAGAAAACAAACCAAAGTGCTGTTACTCTGGGATTTCTGAATGCCTAGAGGGCAGTGACTACTGAAAGGTAGGAAATCCTACCTGAGAAATCCTACCAACATCTGAAAAATTACTTTGCATCTATTCATGTAATATTACAAAAGTTTGGAGCACAAATGCTTCTTTCTCCTTTTAGTAGATCGTGGCATGCCTGCTTTCGTAGACATAGTCCTTCAGATACCTTGCAGAATAGATCTGCTTCTCACAGGGCTGTAGGCTATGGCTATCCTTCTTCATCTCTAGACTACATGAGGTGATAAGAAACAAAGCAATCAGGAATCAGATGAGTTCAGACAGTGGTAGAGCAGCTTGGGGGCATCTAAAGCCTAAAGCTCCTTTTAATTTCCAAGTTATTATTGTATATATGACAAATACGAGGGCAGAAGTGAGATTTTCTGAAGCAAAACTTAACTGCTTTTAAGCAAGAAGTGATAGTGCCTCTCCTCCTTTGTTAATGAAATTTAATAATGAAACTGTAGGGCTGAGAGCAGACTTCAGAAGGGAACATGTAGAAGCTGACTTCTGCCATATAAAGTACTAGCCTCTCCTCTCAGCCTCCTTTATTCTTTGCAGAGGGCAGGTGCCATATGCAGTCATTTTGGCCACTGCCTCTCCTGCACTCCTATGTGTGTGCATTGGTGTTACTCACACAGCTGTTTGTGTGCTCTGACCTTTCTTTGTTCTCAGGTTTTTGCTTCTTTGTGCTCCAGAGTGCGATGGGAACATTGTGTGCAGCTACAGATTTAGGTAATACTAAAATGCGTAGGACACCCCAAGTTCCGCATAGTAAAAAATGAACAAACAGACAAAAAATGAATAAATCCCAAAGCCCTGAATTTTGTTCTTCTCCATAAAATCCTCCTTTTCTGAAAAGAGTAGCAAGGTTGCTGTGGTTTTGATCACAGTTAGCCACAAGCAGAGTTAATGATACTAGGCAAGAAAGAGACTGTAGAAGTGTTTGTTATAGAAGTCTATATTTAATCTCTCCCAGTGGCTTTTGACTTGCTTAAAGCTGTGCAACAGCCATTGTAATTTCTAAGGCTATTGATTTCTGCACCCCTCCTACCCACCCCACCCCCAAGTCTGGAAATGCATTTAATTCTGTGATGGCTTTGCTGGCAGTAGGTGTTCCTTTTGACGTGGAGGAAACCTAGATTATGGATCTTGCTCAAAATCAATTGTGGGTGGCTTCTGATGGCATGGAAAATCTTACATGGGGATAATTTAACACAGACCTCTTGCGTTGCAGAAGGCCTTGAAGTCAGAAGCCTACATTCTGTTTTCAGGTTCCCTAGGAGGCTGCTGCATCACAGGAGCACACTGCTTCCATTGCTCTCTGGTGCAGTGTGTACCCTCTTCTAACAGGATCACCAGCAAATGAAATAATGTTTGGGGAGGCAAATAATTGGAGGAAACAACTATGATACAAAAGCTGGGTTTTTTTAAGCATAAGATTGTAGTTTCTGGTCCTAAGATGAGGCTGGTACCAACCCCTAAGTAAATATTTGACTTGGCAGAAGCTAAAATTCAGGTGTTAGATTCCTTTTCCCTCATGCATTTTCTGGCAGTGAGGCTGTTATTCAGACAGTTTCTGTGTCTCCACTCTGCTGCATTGCTTCCCCCTTATTGCTTGTAGGGGAGCTGAAACAGCCTTGCTGCCTTGGCAGGAGACTTGAGTTTGCACCAAGAGAGCTCTGCACCAAGAACATGGGGCCATCTAAGCAAATACTTGGCTCTGATATAGGCACTTGTGAGTTGCTTTTTGTTGGAGTGCTTGTGTCTGGGTTTCTTGCCCAGGTTCTCTTCCATGAGCCTAACACACAGTGGTATGTGCTGCTCAGGGCGGCACAGGATTCACACTGGAGTGTTTTAAAGGGATGGAGAAGGGGCACTGGGATGTGTTGTGACCTGGATGAGTCTGGGAGCTAATGCTGGCACTTGTTAATCTGGCCTGTCATTTTCCATTTTATTTACTTCTGGCATTCAGTTTTCAGAGCCGGCTTTTATGTGCTGTTCTCTGTGGCTTAGGCTGCTCAGCACTGCTGCAAAATCCTTCTAATCCTTTTTTGCTGTCCGTCTCTAGCAGTGAAAACTCAATTGACAAAGCGACGACTTGAATTTCAGAGACTAAGTGAGGATTCAGGTTTAGAAAGAATAAAGAAGCAACAAATATTGCAAGGCCTTATTGGGACAAGGAATTCTTCCAGTAGCTGAATTAGCTTGTGTGCTGTTAAGGGACTTTACCAGTACAGCCAATCTTATCTGCCTGCAGAAGTTATTCACAGCCGCATGATAGCCACCACCAAGTACTCGAAAGAAAAACAAAGCATAACAAACACAAAATTTACCAATCTGTTTTTTAAAGAGACAACGAAACTGTATTAAGATTGTCCTGCTTGACCTGCATATCCTGTATTGTAACTTTGCTGAGAGAGGGCACTGCTTCTTCAGGGACCTTCTCAGCTGATGTGTCTGTGTTGTAGCAGCATTGTTTTCTAACATCCTGATAATGTGTTGCAGAAAATGTTTCTTGGATGTTCAGACCTAAACGACCTTTATTGGTTTCTGTTTCAGGCAGAGCCTTTAGGAACTGACACTGACTCCAGGATAGCAGTTGAGATGTAAGGGTAGTCAGCACTGTACTACTGCCAAACATTATAGCTCCATTAGTAGATGTCAACACTGCTCTTATAAAACTAGATGTTCCACTGCAGCTCTGGCTGGATAAAGCAGGCCTGTGTTATGGCTAAACAAAACTTCCAAAGGGGCATTCTTATCTCCTCATTCTGGCATCTTGTAATGAAGTGCTCTGAGCTTGATTGGCTGGGCAGGAATACCAGTAGCACCAGTTCTTCAGAATGCCAAATCTGTTCTGGGGATGATAGGGCTGGGAATGTGGAAGGGGGATGGCCACTTTCCCTTGTGTCCTGGGAGGAGTGACCTATTACTTTTGCTTTTAAATATGAATGAACTCATTCTCTGTACCTCAGATACAGACCATATGGTGCTCCTGGTAAAAGCAGCAGATGTTCCTCTCTTGCTCTGTTTTCTTTTGTTACACAAATTCTCTTTGTTTTCTTTCTACTCTTTCTGCTGTAAGAGCACAGATCCAGTGTATCAGGTAATTACTCTGAATTTTTAAATGTGTGTTTAAAAATGAAGGGCACAGATGGACCTACATAAAACGTGGCTTGGGCGGTGTTACTGAAGTGTACATGAGCATAGATGGTAACTGAACCCTGTGTTCTGGGTCAGTGTACACAGCTGAATAGTTTCTCCTGCTGTGCTGTTACTTATGGCCTCTGAACTTTGTTCTTCAATATGAATCAATGGTTCACCCCGCCTTCCTCAAGGTGGCTTGTTTTAGTTTGGCTTTACTTGTCAGTGCAGCTTCTTTGCGAATCTGCATGACTTAATAATACCAGCGTTGCTTTAGCAAGAGAATGGGCTATTTCTGGATGCAATTGGCTACCTTTTTTTATATTTTCCCTACCAGTGTAATTGTTTTTCCTCTTGTTTACCTGAGTACTGTTGCAGTTCAGTAAGGGAGAGAGGAGTGTGTGGTGGTGGATTGCAACATAACAAGTAGCTATGAGCACCAGTGGACTGCAGCATCACTCAGTCTGGCACATAGGGATTGGAAGATTGCACTAGGAAGAGTTGTGCTCTTCTCTTTGTTTGCATGGGGCTTTTGTTTGTTTAAAGTGCTTGACACAGCACCAATAGAAACTTTGGTCCTTGCTGGTGAGAGTGACTCAGCTCCTCAGAAATGACATTCTTTGTATTCCTGGGGAGGCCTCTCTGGAAAGAGGCACCTTTCTCCACCACAGAGGTAGCATCTCTGGAAGACTGACTGCTTTGGGACCAGCTGTCTGCTGCTGGGGCTGTAAGTCACTTGTGATGGGGGCTCCTACCGGTGTGTTTGTGCTGTGCTTCTTAGCAACTGCAAGCCCTTGGGTGCTGTGTTCTTGAGACAAGGTATTCCTGCAAGCAGCTTCTGTTGGAAAACACCCTGGCTTGCAGACAGCTCCAAATAGGTCATGCAGAGCCAGCCCATGGGCCACACTATATTGAATATCTGTTTGTGTAAGAGTCTGAAACCTAAAGAACTATTTGTTGGAGGGAGAAGAGGTGCATCTGGGGATGCTGGGCTAAGAGCAGAGCAGTTCAGTAGTGAACTTTGGTCCTCTGTCCAGCTATTCTGTGTATCTGGCTCACCACAGCCATTGCAGCAGCCTGTTGTCCATACTGCAGCCATGCTTTGACTTATTGTCAAGCCCTGAAAGACATGTTCAGCAGCATCTCCTGATCCCAGGCAAGAAGTGTAGGATTGTTCATAGGGTCTCCCTCTGAAAGAGACGTGGCTAAACTGGGGAACAATTTAAAAAAGAAATAAAGAAAAAGGCAACAGGAGAAGCAGCAGGCAGTCTGAAAGTACATCTGGCATTGGAGAGGAGCCAGTCTGCTTCTTTGTCCCTGGAGCAGGAGATCCCTATGTTCCCAGCTGCAGTTTAGGAAAATGTCAGGCAGGAAGCTGTAGGGTGGCAATGACCCCTTGCATGGAGGACAGCAGCCTACATCAGCGAGGTGCAACATCTCCGTGCCCAGCACTGAGAAGGTAGAGCACGAATCAGCCCTTGCTACCTCCACATTGCTAATGCTGTGCCTTTGAAAATCCACAAAGTAACTGCCCTCAAAACCTTACAAACTCATTCCTGTATGCCCAGGGGTGAGATTTTCAGCCATGAGCAGTCCTGGAGACCTTGTTAATGAGTTCTACTGAGGAAGTAGCACAAAGGAACTGGAGGGAGATGGAAGGTTCACTCAGGTATGTCTGATATGAATTGGAGTGTATGCAGGGGGGATAAAGGGATGTGGTAGTAATCTGAAGGAACAAAAGATAAGGGTAAAGCAGAAGTAGGGCTGTGTTAAGGCTTGAAGATGTAGGAAAAGAGCTGTGAACTGAAGAGGAAGGGCCAATGGCAATGAAGTAATGAATATGCAGTCCTACTCTTTACCTTATGAATAAATCTGGCTTTGTAAATCAACAAAGATCGAGCTAATGTCAGTGTCCATGGCTATGGAAATAAAAAGGGAGTTAAATATTTACTGGTGCGAATTTGAGGGAAAGAAGTCTGTTTCCAAGCAGACTTGCTTTCTGGTTCTTGCTTCTGAGCCAAATTATTGGCATGTTCTGAGACAGAAATAGCTCGAGTATCTGAGTGACCTTTTAATTTCCTTTTCAATCCTCTGAATCCACTGTAATGAACAAAGAGAGCATTAAGAACAGGCGTGGTGCAGATCTTACTGGGTGTTAGCAGCAGACCAAATAGCTCTGGCTTACTTTAGGGGTTAAATCATAAGAAGCTGTTGTGAGAGTAAGAACACAGGGAGCCAGTCATGACTGGAATTCAGGAGGTGGCTTCTTTCTGCAAAGGGAGCTTCTGATGTCTTTGTACCAGAGTTGGGTGGTTGGTTTGGGTATTTTTTTCAGTGTTTATCCAGCAACTAGCACGGTGTGCTCTGATTCCTAGTCTCAGTTTTGTGCCTTCCATTGCCTTGCAAATACTAACCAGGCAGGATGAGTTCCTGAAGGTATTGTTCTCCTGACTGCTCACCTGTCTGAAGCAAATGTATGCTTCAGTCTTTGCATTTGCATTTCTCTCCTTACGCATACTTGTACAGTGAGATAAAACAATTAGCTGTAATGTGTCAAGAAGAAGATTACAAAGCATGTGCTAAAAAGAATAGGACAGCAGATGTCATTTCAGCCAAAGGATTGCCCTTGGTGGGCAATTGATGACATTAAAGTAGTAACAAGCATATCCCCTATTCCAGTGTCCTTGTCAGCTTTCTGAGACCTCTGCTAAGTTTGGCAGCCTGGTTGTACATAGTGCATCTTCATTTTCTAATAGTGTTTTTTGTGTTACTAACATGGTTCCTAATTTACCACTCACAAACCATTGTGCACTTTGTGTAGGCCTGAACTGATGCCTGCAGAAATGAACTGGGATCCCTCTGCATGCTGCCAGTTCTTGATGACTGGCTTGAAGCTGAACTTTATACGCACTCAGGAGTGTGCAGTGGGGATTGAGCATTACCATGCTCTGAAATGACAAGGCCTCACTTGACTGCTTCTTTTCCCCGTTCCCATGTTTCATCTTTCCCACTGAATCACTTCCTTCTATGGTATGCCTTCCCTAGTCTCTAGACTTCTTCAGAATTTGTTGTTTATTTGTGAGGAACTTGTGAAGGCTCTTGGTGCCTTTAATGTAAATAAAGCATGGTCATGCTTGGCAATGAAGATGAAACTTAACCTTGGTCTCTCTGAAGTAAGTTGTTTGGCTGGGTCCTTATTGGCAGATGGCCCCTCCTTTGACAAGGGTCGGATAAGAGTTTCACTGGCATCTCTTTCCATTTGCAGAGGTGTTGTAAAGCAGCCCCTGCACTGACTCCCAGCATCTACCTACAAGTGCCTCTGTAAGGAGTGTGATTTGTAGGTGGTGGGAGGGCTGGGAAGGGAAGCTGTGGCACTGTTCACAGACCGAGAAGGGGATGTGGCTGTTGGAGAAAGAGAGTTTCTGATAGCAGTTGTGCTCTGCAGTGAATTGTAAGGAGGGTGGTTTCCTAAAAAAAAAAAAAGTGCCTTACAGCATCCTGCGAGCCTTAATGGAGCTATTTATTTTCACAAAGCAGGCTTCTTTTTGTCCTCCTCCCACTTCCTTCTTCTGGGCAAACCCTGACCGTGAAATAATGGCTCTGCTTCATGAGGAAAGGAGACCCAGGAGTGCAAAGGGAGACAAAGAAGATAGTTTGCTGCTGAGAGGCAGCTGTCTTGCTGCACCTGGTAAATGTCATGCTCAGATCACCCAGGTACAGTTTTAGGTGACCTCGTGTGTGTATAAAGCACATGGAAACTAGCTTTTTTGGCTAAGTGAGGCTTATTAAGTAGCCTTTTAAAATATGTTGAGGGTTTCTGTTGAAAACATGTTTAGCTACAAGCAGTAGACCACCAGTTTCTCTGAAAGGGATACCAGAGAACTTCAGCACAAGTTTCTGATGGTGCATCAATCTGGTTGCTTACCCCCCCACACACACTGAGCATTTAGAGGAACTAACACTTGTGTCACAGTGTGGTTTTTATGTAAAATATTAGGCCTTAGAAGAAATGGGAACTGGTAGTACTGGCAGGTGGAGCAGATAGATGTAGTTTGTAGTTTTGCAGTGAAGTCTTAGGCTGCAAACAGTTGTGATGAGACATGATGATTCTCTGAAAGGTAGTTGCATGTCAGGCTCATAAAACAGAGAAAACAAATTTAATCTTAAGAGTACAGTAATAAAGGGATCGAGTGAATTCCTTTTGAGAAACTTAAAAGTGGATTAAATGAAAGTGAAAATTCTGTCATGGAAAGGCATTTTAAGCCTTCATCGTGCAGTCCAACTGATTTTTGTGGATTTGTTTTGTGTTTCTGTATGCATTTGCAGCTGATCTTTGTGCTCTGCTTTGAGCTGTGTGCTACAGGTACAGACATGAAGTGGGTGACTGTTAAGGTAGCTTTCTGGGTACTAATTTTAGTAACTCGTATTTAATCAATTCACTGTGAGGGAGCCTTTCTTCCAGAGACAGGAAATTGCTTGAGGATTTTTGGCTGTGGCTGGAGCTTCAGAGTTACTTGCAAAATGCCTAAAAAACAAAAACAAAACACAACAACAACTAAAAGGCAGAGATGCAAGGCAGAGAGCTCAATAACCTTGTTCTCCAGGTTTTGGATGTCTTGCCTTCTGGTCCAGGGCTGGCACAAGTGGGGATCCTCTGTGTGTGTGTGGCACTTCCTGGCTTTTCACATTGTTACACAAAGAGTAGGATGGACTGCCAAAGCCAGTACTGACTTCTGCCATTCTGCTTTTCCCCCTTCTCCCAACTTTGATTTCATTTGACTTCCTGTAGCTGGACAAGCCCCTGTTGCCTTTGGCTATAGCAAAGCACCCTCACACAGCTCTCCGTTTTTCAGTCTGCATAGAAAGCAGGTTGCTTAGAGCCCTGATTTAGGGGCAGGATTTTGATTGAGAGCATCTTAACACATGGTAAATCATCTCTGCTACATCCTAATGTGCATTGAAGACAGAGCTGGATTTAGGAGCAGGAAGCTTGAGCAATTGCTTGGCCCAGCAGCCAGTACAAGCTGCTCACTTGAGTCAGAGCAGCTCCATGCAAAGCTGAGGTGGGATCTCTGCTTTTCCCCAGCTTCTGCTACCAGTCACAGTGCTATGCAGGTACAAGGACCTGGTTTCCCCAGCAGGTCCAGGAATATTCGGATTGGTGTTGTGGGGGGAGTGGTTGGTTATATGAGGAGAGGGGATTGGCAGCATGGGGTGCAGCTCTGAAGCTGACCTGGCGGAAGGGTCACCCTGTAGTTGAATTAGCCACAAATGCACTCTGTGCTTAGGTGCTGGAGGCGGAGGCAGTGCTGTTATACAAGGGGCAGGTGAGAGGACTGGGGAGTAAAGGACAGGGAACTGCTGCTGCTATGCAGATGGGAGAAGTCTGAGCATCAGACTGGCCTTCCATTGAAATGCAGTTTACAGGATTTGTGTATGGCAGGTTTTGTCCTGGGGGTTCTTACTCCTTTCTGGCTTATTCCTTCTCTCCAGCTTAATGATGCAAATGGTAACTGCTCAACCTTAGAATCGTGCCTGCAGGTCATAGGACACCAGTTTGCTATGCTACTACAAAGTGACCTGTGCTGGATATTCCATTCCAAAAGCTTGGCCTCTGCTCTGTGCGTGTCTGCTGCCTGTAGAAAGCAGTTAGCGACAGTTCTTAGTGCTGCTCTGGTTTGATGTGCCTAGCTCGTGCTACTCAAATCGGAACATAATGAAAATGGATCCCTTGTTAGAAAATCAAATTAAGTGTTGCCTGTTGGGGGAGACCAGTTAGAGAGAAACAGCTGTGGGGTTCTTTCTGCTTAGTGATGCATGTGCTCTTTGTGAGTACATGACTTAAAACAAAGGAAGCTGTTAGGACTCCTATTTCCCATGCCTGTTCTCGTGGCCCCTGAGTATTAATTTCCGAGATATTAATTGATGGTGCCTTGCCTGGAGCCTGACGGCTGCAAGTGGGGCACTCAGATTGGCTCTGGTTGGTGAAGGGTGCTCAGCTGGGAGCCTGTGGGGCTGCATGACCTGCGAGTGCTGCCCCATTCCTCCTGTGGTTTGAGCTATGGGGGCTTTGGGTGACTATGCAAAATCAAGTTTTGCTTCTCAAATTACATGTTGTCAAAAAAAAAAAAAGTGACTGGGTTCTGCAGAATGAAATGTTTCTAATACCACTGTTATGGACCTCTGTCACAGGGAGGGTCTGTGGCATAGTGTGGTGCATCTTAAATAGAAAATATTTAATGCTTTGCGAAGAAGAAAAGTAAAGGGGCATAATGAGCTAATATTTTCTACCCTGAGCTGTGGTGCTGAGAACGACTGAAGGCCTGCTTTTTCTTTCCACCCACAGAGACTTACTGAAGCACATCTGTGTTATGATCTCAAAAACAGGTTTAACCGTAGAACCAGAATGGGAGAATTGCTCAGGTTGGAAATGACCTTAAAGATCATCAAGTCCAACTACAGCCTAACCATACTACCCTAACTCATGACTCTTAACAAAATTAGGAAGTGTACTTCTTTCTGAAGGTGATCAATAATAGTAGATTGTTGGAAGATTCAACTTTCCAAGTAATAAAGGGACAGAGAGTGCTGTGTGTGTGTGTTTATCTTAATCTCTATCTTTGCACTGACAGATGTCTAGATGTTGACACCTGGAAGGGTCTGGTATTGGAACATGTCTGTTGTGGAGAACTTTCTGTATAAGCTTTGACACAACTAATAAGCATCACACAACAAGTATTGCCATCCTTTGGGAGTGAAGAGTGCGTGTTCTCATGTCTGGGTGGTAATTTCTGAATTTCTTGAGGATGGTGTCTCACAGCTCTGCTTTTAGGAAGAAATGGAAAAGGCAAACGTTAAAAATTCATCTTGTAGTATAATTATGTAAATGTCAGATTGATTCACTGAAGTTATATAGAAGGCTTAGGAAAAAGGAATTCCCAACTGAATGTCCTCTTGAAATGACTGTGCCTGGCAGTACTGCAGCTGTGTGTGTAGCAGACTGATGCTTTTAGCCACATTGGTGGAAATAGAAGCACAACAAGAGTTAAGGACGGGGGAAAAGCATACTCTAGTGGTGAGGGTTTATGAAATAAGCCTTTACTGTACATGTGCTGTGTGATGTATTCCCTGAAACAGATTAATGCAGCTGCATAAATGGGAAAATCCTCTTGGACATGAAAGCGACCCAACCAATTCTGTGCCTCTTTGAGAATCCTGTTCTTATTAGACGTATTGTTTCAGGCTTGTGTGTGCTTTCAAGAGGTTCTGCCTTTGCATGGCTTTTCTTTATTCTCCTTCCCTGAAGCCATTTCAGTTTACTGTGAGGTTTCTTTTTTAGGACTTATTATTTTTGGAAAGCTTTCTGGAACATTTTGTGCATATGGTTCTCTGTAAATGTGCTGTTGTACTGATTAAAGCTGAAAGTATGAGACCTTGCCTCTGTGATGCAGTGCGGCAGGGGAAAAATGCTGAAACAATAGTTTCCAAAGGGAATGCTGGTCCAAATAAAGGCATATCTATAAAGGAAAAACAAAAAATGCATGGGGAAGATTGCATGGGATATATTTTCTGCTTTCCCTTGTGTCTACTTGATCCTATAGGTAATATTAATGTTGGTGTGCTTGCAAAAAAATGATCAGTAAAGTGGATACAGTGTTTCCTTAACCAGTTTCTCGTGATTCATTGGTGCCATGACTTCATCACTATAAGCCTGTTTGTAATAGCACAGTGCATTGGAGGTGCTGTGTATATTAACTTGTCTATCTCTCATGTCCCTTCATGACTCTTCTTTTCCTCCTACTGGTGGCTGGAAGTTAATAGCAATCGGGCTGCCTATAAGTATCCTTCCTTCTTTTGGAAGGATGATCAGGTTTTTAACTGTGACCAGATCCCAGAATAAGCCTTGCTTTACTGTCACAGGATGGGAAAGCAAGTCAATTAAGTAGAAAACATCTCGTGGCTCAGCAGCTCTGGTGTTTCAGTTACTGCATGTTGACAGATCAGAGCACCTTGCTGCTGCTCTGTCCCCTGCAGTCAGATGAGAGATGCATTAGCTCCTGACATAAAGTACATTTTTCAGAGGCCTGCTCTGATGCCTGCTTGCCAAGATGGAATTTACTGCTGCAGTGCACAGATTTACTTAGAAAATCTGGATAATGTGGCTGGCTGGTTCTTAAATCTTTCATATAGCATGCATAAGCAATGAAATAGCAGGTTAGGCTGTAGGAGTTGCAAATCTGTGAACTACAGCTGAGAATGAAGTAGCGAGGGGCTTCTAGAGTGTGCAGTGAAAATACACTTTTCTTTATTTTCTTTGGAGGATCAGGGCCCCTCACTTTGCTGATTTAAGCCCTCTTCTACAGCAACTTTCTTCCACATGCACAGCGTAGCTTTGGAACTAGAGGTGGGCTTTAAAGCCCCTTCCAACCCAGACCTTTTGCAGGAGGTTATGTGCTGGTCCTTTGGACTTAATTTTTGATTACTTTTTTTCCTGTAATTTTTCCTCATCAGCCAGTTAAGAGGATGAGGATTTTGGGGTTTTATGGTTTGTTTTTGAAGTTTGACTGTTCACTGAAGGTGTGCAAATTAAGGATAAAAGGTAGTAGAAACATGAACAGCAGTTGAAGGTGAATGTTAAACCCTCTGAAGCAGTGAATATGTTAAGTTTTGCTTGCAGTATGGCCGTGAGACAAAACAGTCCTCCTCTTGTGGCACAATCTTTGCTGTGCATGGCAAGCAATTTCTGAATGTTGTTCTGTAAGACAGGAGGCAGAAACTAAGTGGTTAAAGGAAAGATTTCTGATGTGCATGAGGATAACTCATTTTCCTTTGGCAAGTTAGCAGCATGGTATTTAAAAGTAATCCAGTAGCATTCCAGACATACTTAACACTTCCCAAGACACACTGCATAGAATCCAGGTTAAAGACTGTTCTCCAGCAACAGTGACACAGGACATATGCAGCCTTGCCCCAGGCACATCGTGCAACCGCAGTGCCTTGGACTGTCCTCTGACCCCTGATTCCTTGTCCTTTGTGCACCTGAACTGCTGCTTTTTCACATCTTGACCTCCCCCAGAGGTCACTTTTCCATGGCAATCTAGGAGCACTGTGGTGATGAAATGGGGTGTGGGGGGGAAACCAAACAAAATTAGTCATAATCCTAGAAAATGTATGCGTGCTTGTGATGTGATCTTGTATTGAAGGGTCTGAATTGGCAGTCTTTAAAGGTCTCTAGAGGAGAAATGGCAGAGGTCCCCAAACAGCTTAGCTTAGGGAAGCTGCTGCCAAGAGCAAGTGCGTCATCTTGGAAAGGGCCCATTGTGGTTTAGGAGCGGGAAGTCCGGTGTGTGTGCTATCGGGGAAAGCAGTGCCTACTTCAGGGCGTTCATGCAGGAGCAAGCTATTATTGTGAGGCCAGCAGATCCTGGTGCTGGGAGCAGGGCTGTGGAGGGTCCCTGGGAAGGCTGCTGGTGCATGCCTCAGCCTGCGGTACCTGTAGGAGCCAGGGGTGGCTGCAACCAGGAAGCAAGGAGCTCTTTCCTTGTTCGGAGCATTCCCAGAGAGGGTGTGGGCTGTTGACTTTGCGGCCATGCAGGACAGTTTATATTCTCCAGATTTAAAATGAAAACAAAATGACCTCTGTGGCTTGAAGCAGTTAACCAAGAAGAATCTCCTCTCCCCTTCTTGCTATATTTAAGGGAACTGCTGACTTTACTAAATATTATCTTTGAAAACATCTGCTTGGACTTTAATCCTCCCATAACCCTTTAGCATAGGCTGTGGCATGTGAAACGAGTTTGAAGCATTCCACTTCCATATCCTCGTGCTACCATAGGCTTCTGCCTTGCTGCTAGGATCCAGTAATGAAGCCAGTGTGCTCCTTGCTGCTGTGTATAACCAAGGGAGCCACTTTGATTTACACAAACCCATGAATTGTTAAGTTCTCTCCCTGAGAGTATGTTTCTGCTGATAAATGTGTGCGTTCTACAGTGTGTTGATGCTGCTGGAACAGGAAGGCACTTCATTTTTTTCCTTCTGTTAGCTTCTGTTTTCTCTCTGCAGCACACCAAGCTGTGCCCTGAGATAAGGGCTGTCAGTCTAGAAAACTTCAGTTCTTTGTGGTGTGTTTATTTATTCATTTTTATATTGGCAGCAGTCAGACTAGTGTTCCTATGGGCTGTGATTCAGTTGCACTGGGATGGGGAAGTGGGAAAGAGACAAGGAATATTTTACTAGTGTGAAGCAGGTAATTGAAGATAGTCTTGTCTGTATAAATGTGTGATGCTTCTGTTGAAAAGGTTACCCCTGCAGCACTACAGACCCTCAGTGAGCTGTTTGGGTGTTGCCAATTAACTTCTGGGGGTGGAGGACAGGAAAGCTGTTATGAAAGCTGTTTCCCCGTGAGCTGTAGGTATAAAAATGTGCTAAAAACAACAATCGGCTTTCAGGGAATTGAATGTCTAAATAGCTTCCTAATCCAGCAGCTCCCCTCTGGGCAGAAAGGATACCTTCTTATCCAGCCGGAATCTCTTTTGTCTTCTAATTTTGCCAAGGGAAAGTCAAGCTGAGAACAAGTTTTGTAACTTGGTTGAAGCCTGAGGGAGGACTCCTGCAGGCTGTACCTGTGCCCATTGTCTTTTAACAATTCAGAGGGGGTTATCAATCTATCTAGAACAAAATTGTTTTGCCGCCTTTGTCTCTGAGTTCTTGCATTGAGCAAAATCACCGTAGTGGGATGTTACTGTAGGCATGACAGCATCAATTCAGGCATTCCTTGTGGGGCAGCCCTGCATCTGACAGGCACTATTCTCGACAATATGGGACTTGAGCAACTTGGAGCTAAAAGGAGATGGGGTAGCCATGCCTGGCTTTTTAGTAGAGTGGTAAAAGCAGCGTGCTTTAAAGCAGTCTGTTAGTGAATCAAGAATAAGCGGTAATTGATTTCCCCAGAATAAATTCTTGATTTAGATATCTATTGTTTATTGTTGAGAGACCAAAATTAGACTGCTAGCTTCCATGTATTATCTTTGGGTGCTAAAATGCCTCTGAGACGGAGCAGCACACCTCAGGCATCTCTGTGAAAGAATTCTGTCATAACTGTGTTGTATTCCCTACTTCCCCTGCCCACTGATGTCATGCATTAAGCCCTGACCCAGGGCAGAGAAGGTTACCCTTGAACTGACAAGGCTTGCAAAGTTTCATGTGCTAATAAGGCTTCATTAAGTTGGAATGGAAAGAGCAGACCTTTCTTGCTGTAATAAGACATCCCTTCACTGAAAATAGTGCGCTGTAATTCCATGTGATTCAGAAGGAAGCACCCAACTGTTGGCCTGCAGTACAGGCCAGATGCTGGCATGCTCCACCTGAGTAGGAATTTAAAATCCATGTGAGAGATTTGACTTGCATGGAGGAGGCAGATGTACCAACTAGTTGGCTTGGCTTTCTTCAGAGCAGTGTTTTTCATGCTGTGGTCTAATTGCTGCTGGAGGAATTCTAGCAGGTAAGTGGCAGCATCCTTAATCCTTTCTGCTCGGTAGGAGGGCTGAGCATGGTGAAAAAAAAACATTAGGTCTTCATCAGTAGAATGTATTAGAAATGTATTGACTTTGCTACAAGTGTAGAATGGGGTCACTTCATTTCTCTGCCTCCCTCTCCAAATTAAGCAGGAAACCGATGGGCAGGCAGAGTTTATTGTAGCATCAGCTCCAGACTTACCACATTGAGTTTTAAGTATCATCTTGAAATGCTATTTCAGACTGGGGATGTATACAGAAAAATAAGTCCTCTTTAGTAGAGACTAATTCATATGAAAGATCCAAATGCTAAAGATGGCCTTCTTGTGAGTTAGATGTGAGCAAAGCAGTGACATGCAGCTAGGGAAAAACTCTCCCTCTAGGATCACTGAACTTTTATGATCAAATTCATGTATTCCTTCCAGTAATGTTATTTTTTTCTTTTTTCCTCCCCTAAGTAATTTGAAATGTACGTTGTGGTTGTTTGAGTTGTGTTTCTCTGGTCAGTGCTGGCATGTTGAATCCTTTTAAGAAGTACTTAAGGATCTCAAGGTCATGCTGCCTTCTTCAGGTCTCATATCTGATCACACAGGCTATGAAATGGTACAGTACCTGCCTCTACACCTCTTAGATTTATTTGGAGTTATCCAGCAGTTTTGAAACTTTACCCCCTCAACCCCCCAAAAAACCAAATCTCCCTTCAGAAGAAATATCCATTTAACTGAAGAAGCTGTGGCTAAGAGGGAGATTCCTTCAAAATTAAAAGCATTCCTTTGGTCAACTGTAAAGAGAAGATGATTTCTGCAAGATAAATTACACTTTTTTTTCCCTGATAGCTTTAGATGTTTGTGTAAGGAGCAGCACAGTAGAAGTGTTGAAATGAATCTCTGTTTTTGACCAGATGTTTTTATACCAGTTTTCTCCTTACTCTTTCTAAGTTATGATTACTACTCAGATTTTTATTCTTTTTTAGGAGCTTTGTATGACATTGTAATTCATCCAGATCCAAAGCTGTCAGAGCTGGCTAGTTCAGTGGGATTGTATACTTAAGAGCCTTTTTTTTTCACTAAAAACAGGGATTCAGCTTGTGCTGGGGTTCAGCCTGTGCTTTCTCGATGTCCCAGCTGTGATATGTGTTTTCAGTGTGACAGTGTCAGATGGGCTATGGCTGAATTTGTCAGTCCTTAGGTATGAGCAGTGTCACATCCTGCAATTCTAATTGCTGTGCTGTGTACTGTCACATTATACCTGAGGTTTTCAGGCTGTTTTACATTCCTCCTCGTGTGTTTGCCTGCCTGCTGGCTGGCTGTCAGACTTGCTGTGCCTCTCCAGGTGTCTGAGGAAGCATTTGATTTATCCTAGCTGTCTGGTACAGTCTGCTGTGTCTTCTGAAAGGTGAGGTGGGTGTAGGAAGGCTGGTTTCCTTGAAACTGTTCTGGAACAAATTCTCCAGATACTGTATCCTCTGGGGTTGTCTTGAAAGGAAGATCTAAAACTAATTGTAAGCTGGGCAGTCTTCACTATTGAACTATTAGAGGTCAAGTGAGAAGTTCTGGTCTTTATATAATAACATCCCTTTGGATGTCGTAAATGTTTTGTTCAATTCTTACTGTTCTTTTGTCCCTTTTTTTTTTATTCCTAGATTGAGGTGCTCCTAATCAAGCAGATCTTATTTGGAAGAAACCTTGGTGGGTAAAAGATGTGCCATGGAATGGTAGCACCAAAGAGCAACACAGGATCATCTCTTGTCTTGACTAGCCATGGGTTGTTTCTTCTGCTAGTTATCCTTGGTAACTTTATTTTGGAAGCACAGGCCGAAGGTAAGTGAAACCTTTGCTTGCAAAGGGGGAGAGATGTCTAAGTTTGGAAATGGCCTTATATATTTGTGGGGAAACTGGAGGTGGTTGATGCATTTGCATACATATTTCAGTACTTGCAGGAAAGATTTCACCACAGCTTGTTAAGCAAAGGGCAGTATCTGGACTGAACCAGTCTTGCATGCTAGAGTGCTTGTCCTTTACACTACCATCTTGATTTCCTCAGCTTTCTTTTTCTGCTTCCATTTTAATCTCTTCATTGCAGCTGGGGATGCCAGGACTGTCTTAAGAGCAAGCATGGACCATTTTTTGTTTGTGATATTCTCATGTAGGCATTTGTATGCCCTATAGCAACTGCTCATGTGAATTAATTTGGAAGCACAGGCTGACTTCTGCTCTTTGCACAGCTGATGAGTCTGTTCACTGTTTGTGTGGCACCTTCTGGCACCTGAGCACTCACAAAGTGTACTTCTTTGTTGGATCTCTTCTGCATCTTGAGTTTTTCCTCAATTCCCATGCTTGATTCTTGATGTCTGGTGCCCAACTGTGGTAAATAATGTAAATAGTGGAATAGAATGACGCATAAGAAGTCAAGTAACAGTAGAGATGAGAGGACCTTTCTGTCAGAAATGAGTGTAACAGGAATGAGGGATCCCAGACTTGTATGTCTTTCTGGCTAGACTGGCTTTGGCTTTGTTGGTAAAAAGGGATATGTGGAAGAATCACAAATGTGACTGACTGGAAAGAACAAATAGAGTGTGAAAGGGACAAAGGTCTCTCATCCTTGTTTTCTCCAAAGCCTGTCCTTCGTTTTTTCCATCTGTCGTTGATAATACCCCGGCCTTGTTTCAGATGTAGGCCTGCGAGATATTCCCTGCGTCCTGAGGCTGGAACACAATCCTTTCCTGACACTCCAGTTACATACTGCAGTGCTTTTCAGTCACTCTGTAATCAGTATGCAAATACCTTGTGCTGCATTGAGCTGCCAAATGAGGAAGACAGCCACTATGCTGGCAAGCATCTTCAGTATCATTTTAGAGATATCTCACATCACATGGTGTCATGGAAAAAGCACTGGTTAAGCATGTCATAAGATTCTAGAATGATTCTACCTTATTTCCCTTTTTCTGTTCGTTTTAATTTGGGACCTGAAACCAGTTGAGGTAAACTGTTCAAGGCAGATCATCAACTAAATGGGATTAGAGTGGCTAGGCATGAAGCATTTCCTTTGTGCGTGTGGAGGGAAACCCCAGGATCATAGCAGAGGGCAAGGCACAAAGGGGGGAAACCCTTGGGGGAGAGGATAGAATGGACTTCCATCCATAGACTGGGGCTGGGAGGGATGGAAGTGCATGGCAGCCTGTCATGGGCCTAGGGAGCTGCACCTGCAGCAGTGCACTGGCCACAAGTAACATTAATCAGTCAGCCAGCCGAGGAGCGGAGAGGAGCGGAGACCCAGATGGAGAGACAAAGGGCACTGACAAGACGTTTGGAAAATCATCTTTCCCTCGTCTTTGTCCCCAACCACCCCCCTGTCCTCACTTTATTAGTTTACATAGCAAAAACATTCAAAGCAGGCAGAACAAAGCGATGTTAACACGAAGCAAGAGATTGCATTAAATCTCCTGGTGGTAATGCTTATCTTGAATACAGGGCCAATGCGACACATTCACAATTGCTACAAAAGATGAAGAATGTTCTCATAAAAAGACAGACAAGCATGGAGACAATGGGCTGGCTCGGCTCCGAGTGACAAAGTGGAGCTTGTTATTCATACATTTAAAACCATATAATGCATATTGTATTGTGATCGTTTTACTGTTTGGAAATGCTATTGCTTGACTTTCAGGAGGCTTAGATACATATTCATGTTCTGGGCAGGAATGTGTTCACTCTCACATGTGATAAATGCAGAGGACAGACTGCTTTCCAGTCAGTGAGCTTCTGGTCTCTCCTCTGCTAATAAATTGGTTTTATTTATGCATGGATTTTTAACAAAAGTCATCAGCACTTTGTCTCAAGCAATCTATCCAAATATCCCTGAGTGCTGTGAGATGAATGTGATAAGTTGCTTAGTCACTGAGCCTGCTGCAGAGTTTGGGGGAGCTGATTCCATCTCACAGCAAGGTAGTCACTAATGTAAAAATAACCACTGCATGTATTTTAACACAAACCAAATGCAGCATTTGGTGGTGGGCAAACAATGAAGCTATGCCAGAACTGGAGCATTTAGGCAAGGCTTCAGTGCTCTTCAGAAATACTTTTTCAGCTCAATCACTGTTGTGGCCTTTTACCCCTTTATCAAGTTCTCCAAGATTAATTGAGGGAAATAATGGGGGGGGGGGGGGGGGGGAAGAGCAGAATGAAAAGGCTCTTTTCCAAGAAGAGGAAAGCAAGGATCTGAAATGCTTCAGCTGAATTCTTGTTCCATCTCTTTTGTTTTCTTTGAGGGTTCTTCTGGGATTTAGCTAAGTGCCTGGGTGCTTGGTAGGTAGAGACTGGGAAATGTTGGAAGTATTGGAGAGGAGGAATAACAACTGCTTGGTCTGCTTTGTTAAAATGTAGCACTTCTCTGTTCTTTCTTTGTTGTCCCGGTTCTTTCTTCCTTTTTCCTCTCTCTGGCTCTTAAAGGTTATTCCCAAGCTCTCAAAGGCCTTGTGTGTATACCAGGTTCATAGCAGCCCTCCTGTTTGACCAGACTGTTTCTGAAAGGATCACAGTAGATCAGAGTAAATTACTTATAAAATTTTATAACTTGTAGTCTCTAAAATATTCCTATCGTCCGTGTTCTCAGTGGTGTAATTTCTCTGAGATTCTTAGCCAGCTCTGTCTAAAAGAAGGTTGGGCTTTTCATTACCGATAAGAGGATCGCCTGTCTTGAGAAATGCAAGTGAAGGTGTTAGCATAAGCCTAATTAAACAAATATCAATATGCATAAAGGAGAGAGTTTAAATATTAACCTTTAAAAATTAATAATGCAGACTTGGCAAATGTTAAGTCCACTTAGTTTTAAACAGCCTGATTTTTGTTGACTGGTCACGTGTGAAATAGTATAAAGCTATCCCTTTAATTTTTAAGATTGCTATTAAAATGATAAACTGAGCTTGAATAAACTGAAACGACTTCATTTCTGTGTATTGTCTCTGACGCAAATGCAGCCAATCTGCTGCATGCTGCTCTAAGGGCTTTTCAGTGCCAAGGTTATTCTGCACAGAAGCTCTTGGATACCACTGGTGTTTGTTTGCATTGCATAGAACAGCTTGTTAAAGCACACTCCAGCCACTGAGCAGATTCAGACTTGTTCCTATTCCTTGGAAATCTGTATGAAGCAGAGGTTTCCTTTGTCTCTAATTATGTGGTCGAGAGGAAGGAGTTTAATTCTGCTAGGGATGAATTCAGTGGTCATGTAAACAAGAGCAGTAGTACTGGATAGCTAGAGAGAAATGTGGGGTGGTGTTGTGCATGAACAGAGGACCTTATTTCTAATCTGCATGCGTCCTATAGTACTATAGGTTTGAATAAATGGTTGTGTCAGCCCATGGAGAGGGAAGGATGAAGTTTTCAGTGTGATTCCTTTTTCTGTTCCCTTTGGAGAGCTTCATAAAAGCAGAGTGGTACAGAAGAGCATGGTGAGGAGCTGTAGAGCAATGGTGAGGCTGCCAGGAGGTAGATGCAGGTGGGCCCAGAACCAGTCTAGTTAAGGAACACTCTGTTCTTACGCAGATCTCTAAGCAGTGCTTTTCAAGCAGCTGACTTGAAGGCGTTAACAGGAATCTCAGGTAGTCACACAGCTTGTTGAATTTTAAACAGTTTGAATGGTTGAAGAATGAATTAAAGCAATCCTAATAATAATCCTAATTTTTCTTTTTTACCTTTCAGGTTGGTCCAGCAAATCCAAAGGACCTGCATGTAAGTAAACTCTTATCCCCTGCTGCACTATGTGAAATGAGTGAGGTGCTTTACTGGCTAACATAAGTGGTTATACAACCCAAGATTCACATTTTTGTGCTGTGTGCTGTGATACATCTTTGCCCCATTTCTGCTTTTTTTTTTTATCCCTTGTATTTGGGAGAGATGGTTGCCCTCGGTTTGAGGGAGGGAGATAACTTCATATGTTCCACTGTGCTTGAAGGCACCTCAGTGTGTCTTTACAGTATTTCATTTTAAATGACTCAAAACCATGTAGAGTGAATATTCGTTAACACACAAAGTTAAACTGGTTGTGAGAGTTTGGAAAGGGTACCAGAGAGGACTGGGAGGCTGGGGAGAGCAAATTGAGGCGGAAAGACCCTTTTGTTTCAAGAAAAGTGAATTTTTCATCACAGAATGTAACTCTGGATATGTTGTGCTGAATACTCAGCTTTTCATTTCCTGTGCTTAGAAAAAAGTCTGAAGCCTTTCCTGTATGTGTTACAGAGGTATGTAATTTTAGGAGGAAGTGGGAAGCATACTTGGCTGTCTCTATTAGTTCTAAATATATGAAAAATTATGTAAATCTTTGTTGAAGTCTAAAATGTGATCATCTTAGTTTGAGTCTTCCCATTTCCTTCAAGAAAAGGGAAGACAGAAATGAGGTCTGGTGAGAATGGATTCATAATGAAGTATTTGAAGGTGGTGGTGGAGTAATCGTACCACCTACCAAATTTTGATCTTCAGATGGAGGCAGAAGAGGAGAGCAGATGGAATCCTCTGAATCCTGAATTTTTGATCTGTCTGAATTTTACTCTTGGCAAGTTTGATATAACACATGCCTAGTGCAAGGGTGCCGTCAGTTCTTGGCCATGGTTTCTAGCAGGAAAACAAGCTGATTTAGGAAATAGCTCAAGAACTGCCTGGTTCATCTACATGGGCTTCAGTGAAAAAGGTGGAAACTGATAAGAGCTTCATTCTTCAAGAGAAAGTACTTGCAACTTTAGTCCAGATGTTGGAATCCCCTGATGTCTGGTGCCTGCTACACTAGAAATACAGGTGGTCTGTCTTCTCATACAGCTGGCTCCTGTCAGTCTTCCTTCTTTCTCTACTTGAGCCTATCTTTTGGGAATAGTTTGAGTTTGTTCCTAGTCTCATGGTAAGGGCCTGACAGCAGGGCAGAGAAGTTTGCTTGTGATTACTTTGTGCCATTTGACATTTCTTGCTCTGTTTCTGCTCCTTTTGAGTTCTAAGCTATTTACAGTGGTAGAGAAAGCATAGTTTGTTTTTTTTCCAGATACATTGAATTCTTTTCGCTACTTGTTGGACTTACTGCCTTACATCTGTACAATTTGTCCTTGCCACTGCTTCTCCAGGCCCTTATGTTTATAACTGTAGCAGCACAAGCAGTCACTACCTCCTGTTTTTGTTGCCACCTATTACTGACCCTGATGCAGGAATGACAGAACAAAAAGTAAACTTCATCCTGGGATGTTACTGCAGGTACTGCTGGAATAGCTGGTGTGCAGTATGTAAATCTATGATGTCCATGGCATACTTAACATGGGCAAACATGGGGAAAACAAGTAGATTATCCAGTCCAACCATGCACCTACCGTCAGTATCTCCCACTAAACCACATCCCTTAGTACAATTTCTAAATGTTTCTTGAACATCTCCCGGGATGGTGACTCAACCACCTCCCTGGGCAGCCTGTGTCAGCACCTGACCATTCGGAGAAGAAACTTTTCCTGATGTCCAACCTGAATCTCCTGTGGCACAACTTGAACCCATTCCCTCTTGTCCTATTGCTGGGAGAGGAAGCCAACACTCACCTCACCACAACCTCCTTAGGTATAGGGCTGTTTAGATGAGTTGTGTGATGTGCCAGGTAGATAGAACTAGAGGGGCTTGTTGCTTAAACTGCTGAAGAATAAAATGAGCATTCTGGTCCAGTTTAGAATATATCTTATGATGATGGAAGGAGGAGCAGAGCTTTGGGAGTTCCTGTGCTGAAGAGGCTGTGAGGATGCTCACATACTGCTTGTCTGCCTTGGCCTGACAGTAGCATTTTTAAATCCTGTGTGTTCAGTGTTTGCTGTCTAGCCAGTCAGTGTAATTCAAAGGGGAAGATCTTTCTCCTCTTGAAGAGCAGAAATACATGCTGCTGCTGCTGCTTTCTGAAATGTGTTTTTGTCCTTAGCCAGTAAAAGGAGAATCATGTCTAATTCAAAAAATACTGTCTTTCTCTAGAGAGAAGTATACATCTGTTGGAGGATTTCTTGAATTCTCAGCCCAAGATCAGACAAGGAACATGATAGGTCTGACATGCACACAGAGTTGTAACTAGAAAGCCAAAAGCTGCTACTGCTGCTCATACGGCTTTCTCTCTGGAGAAAGGCTCTGGGTATAGGAATAGGACTACAAAGAGATTGAGATTTGTAGGAAGGTGACAGAGTGGGCTGAAGGTGAGTGGGGAGGAAGATCCTCAGATGGGGGAGAGGGTCAGGGGAGTTCAGAAAAGCAGGAGGTGAAGGTTTCCTCAAGTGGAGTTGTGAAAAGTTCCTGCTGGTTTAAAAAGCCAATTAGTGGCTTGGTGATTAAGTAGCATAAGTCTTGGAAGAAGGTAGTGTTTTAATTTTAGCTATGCAACGTGATTAGACCGGTTGAGAATAGTATGGTCTTGAGAGGGAGGACTCTGGTAGAAATGTATGCATGTGTTTATTTTTTTTAATTGTTAGGTAAATGTCTTAATGCATGCATATGCCTTTACAACATCAAGCTTCTGAGTCTTTTCTATATGCAACAGCACTGACTAATGAGACTGGCGAAGTTTAAGAACTCGAGATTACAAAACATATGTAGCCTCCAGGGGCTGGAGCTTCAGGGAAGGAATTTCCTCAAGGCAGGAGCAGAGCAGGATAAAGAGGATGTTGGAGTGCTGGCTGGTTGCCCATGGATGCTCTGACATTACAGCTGGGTGATCTAGAGGAGAGAGAAACTGAAAGACAGTAGAGCAGCGACGTGTGAAATAAAAGACAAAGAGGTATTCCAAGTAGGAGTCGCTGCCATGTTTGGAGAAATGTCTTTAACTTTCTGAGAAGGTTCTGCTTTTCTTGGTTTGTTATCAGTTTTATAGATAAAAGCAACTTTGCTCTTCTCCCTCACATCCTACAGTTGTGTTCTGTACCCTCTGGAGAGCAATCCTTAAGAGTAAAAAAATGAAATCTATTAAAGCTGCTAGATGCTGGATCTTTGTCAATACAAAGTATTGCTCCTGCTGAGGGTGATGTTCTCCATGCAGGGCCTAGATGGTATTCTATATGGTATGAAGTACCAGAGTACAGAGTATCAGTAGTATCAGAGTAGGTTATGTGATCTCTGGTGCTGCCGGTTCATTCTGGACCACCTGCACCATCAGAGAGCCTGGCCAGGAGTCTTATTTGATGCTGCAGAGACCTTTTGGAAAGTAATTGTGTCATGCCAAAGCTGTTGATTTATCCTTGGCCAGGAGGAAAGCGTGCTTTTAATGCTTCCTCTGGCCTGTTCCACTCCTATCATCAGAGTGACTATACTTGAAACTCAAAGTAACTGGAGATGTGACTGCTGTGCAACTTGTTTCCAGTAGTTCAAGTTCTCACTCCATTTACTTGCTTCTTGAAAAAAAACGGTACTGCTGGAGTTGTGCCGCAGCACAACTCATGGTTCAGCACAAGCAAAGGATCACATCCTTCATGTTTTGTGTTTATTTTAAAGATGGTGACATCTCCACTCTGTTGATGGCTTTGATTTCTATAGCAAAGGTAACCTTGGAATACTCCTCTAGAACAGCCTGCACATTTCATTGTAAATGCTTCTTGGACATAATTGATTTAAGTTATAAGATACAAAATGTAAAGGTTTTATTATCTGCTGCTGATTAAGGGTGTTGTGGGGAGGTTCAATCTCTGCCTACAGTCAAGATAAGCAAAAGCTTAACTATTTTACCGCATACCTCTGGCCACCTGCCACTTGTCTGAGTCGGGTTAGGAGTATTTCATGGTTGGCTGCATCAAGGACTGCAGAGTAATTCGAAAGGATGAAAATGGATGTCTCTTCTGCATCCTCTGACAGCAGGCAAGCATCTATCACTAAGTCGGTTTCCATCCCCTGAACTCTTAACTTAATTAGCAGCTTTAAATGGAGGAAATGATCTTCCTGTCATTGGTCTTCTGTCACTGTTTGGTTAGTCAGCACCAAGGGAGGGTACCAGGAGATGTTTTTCATTTAAAGACGATTTGGGTTTGGTGGCAGCATTTCAAAGCTGCTTTACAGTTCATAGCCTGCACAGATTAAACCAAATGCATCCTCACAGAGGGGTCCATCACCTTTCTTCCTGTGGCAATAGAGAGTAAGTTGTAGGAATTTTATTTGTCTTTAGCAAATACTGTAGTATTTAGAATGGAACCATTATGGAAGCTTGTGTTCTCTAGTTGTTCCCTGGGCTGTACCAGATTCAATGAGAGCAATACATTGAAAACAATGTTTAAAAAACCCTCCGGTAACATTTGTCCTTTGTAACGTATTACGTGGTGGTAGAATCAAACTTGTAGTGCCCAGTCTGGTGTTTGATCTCCTCACAGCAAGCAGTTCCCATTGATTGTTCAGGAAAATTGATATCTCTCTGTCCCTTTGGAGTAGCTTTCTCTGTAGGTGGGATTCTTCTCAGAGGTTGGAGAACGGATCAATTTCTTGATCAGTTTCTGTTAGCCGTGCTCTTCTATGCTTGTATCTGT
The DNA here is from genome assembly GCF_054131305.1 of Coturnix japonica. Taxonomy (NCBI): domain Eukaryota; kingdom Metazoa; phylum Chordata; class Aves; order Galliformes; family Phasianidae; genus Coturnix; species Coturnix japonica. The sequence goes on along the minus strand of NC_140667.1, from coordinate 27,471,983 downwards.
TGTTTAGCCTAAGGAGCAGCTGTAATGATTCCTACGTTCATGCAGTTTAGCAGTAGAAAGGAAGAGGTTGGAAACCTTCCCCAAGGCTGTCTTTAGGCTCCTTCAGGCTTTGAGAGCACAATGCCCTGGCGCACTGCTACTGTGCCCCAGACCCTCACCCCACTCACATGAATTCATTGCGTTGATCTTTCCACCCCTGCTTGTCGGCAGGGTCGGACTGCAGCTGCATCTCCTGTCAAGCGTGATTCCGGGCAGGGGGCTTTGGGGAGGAGAGCTACAAAAGGCCCAGTTTAAATCATCTGTGTAAGGGCACAGCGGAGTCTCTGTCACCCAGGCCTCACCACTTGTCTTCTGGTGCTATGGTTGTAATGACATTAGCATTTCAAAAAGGAGATTACTACAGCCCCCAGCTTCTAAGGGGAGGGTATTCTGGCTGATAACTGAAAAGCTGCTTTGTGGCCATCTCTGTTTTTTCCCCCCTGTATCTGGATTCTGAAGGATTGCTGAGGGTGGCTGCCCCGTGTTAAAAGTGGATTGCTGCTGTTGTGAGGAAGCTGGTTACTTATTGGCCTTAGTGTGAACTGTTAGATACAAGGCTCTTGTTGCTGACAGCCTTCTTTCTTGCTGATCCAGAGTGACTGAGAATTTCCTAGTGGAACAGTTGAAACAAAAAGCCTATTGGGATTGCAGTGGTACACTAGAGAAGCATCTTTAAATTATGCTTGCAGGAATAATTTAAGGTAGTTACATTATCCTGTCTCATATATTTTGACCAGTGGAAACAGGCAGCACCTGCATCCTATTCATTGTATGCCTTCTAGGCCTCTTGGGTACTAAAAACGCATTCTGTGCACAGACTGCAGGTTTCAGAGCAATTTATTTGGGGGGGGGCGGGGAAGGAAAAAATTTGTATTTCATAAATGAAAACAAAAAATTCTTGCAGTGAAAATTACTTCCTGGCCCATTGATTGAATATTCAACTGATCTTAGCTTTTTGCAAAGTTTACTTTCTCCTTTCTGATGATGTTTGCTTTTTGCAACTCACATTAAGGCCTTCTGTACACTGGGCTCTATTGGAATATCATCATGGTCACCTCACCAGTTCCATTAGATGTAGAAATGAAGAGACAAGGCAAGCTGGTCATCTGATTCCTGTGACAAGAGAACAAAGAAAATTGTCTTCATGGCACACTAAGGAGAGGCCAGAGTACTTCGTACAACCTCTGGACCATGTCTGGACCCTAAAATTAGTAGCTGACTCCCAGTGTCCAAGATTGGAGCCCCTTAGCTTGATGGTGTAACAGTGTGGTTGGAGGGCACTTGGCAGTAAATGCAGATGGTTGCCTGGAGCCTTGTCCTCAGCATTGTGTTTAACTGTTGAACAGCCGGACAAAGGTATGTTTTAAGTGGATAGACATTATATAGTTCAAAATGTCCACAGGCATCTTTGCTTGTACCCATAAGGACTTTTCTTGCTAAGTGTGTTTGCAAAGGGCCTAATTCAGTAAGTGATTCTCCAAAACAATGCTGGCTTGAATCAGGGCTGCCTGTTGCTCTGAAGGGAGCTGTACTGTTAGGACCAGCCACAGACTGGACCTCCTGGCTGATACTCGTGGACAAACAGCTTGTGACAGAGTGGAGGCTCTTCCTGAATGAGACAGAAGGCCTGGGCTGTCCCTCAGGGCATTAAGGAGGAGCAAAATTACAGTTTCCTTTGTAAACAGCACAGGGTACTTATTGTGCTGAGGAAGGGAGGCATTTAATTTCTCTGTATGAAAACAGGAACTGTGGAAGGCGTTCCAGGAGTGTTGTAGCTGCTGACGAGGTGTGCATGTGTGTGCTTAGCGTATTTTTAACTCTACCAATCTCCAGGTCTTTTAAACTCTACTTATTTTTGTGGAACACAAATCTATCTGTAAACTTACACAAGGCTGGAGTGCCTTGACTCTAGATGCTCAGCTGAATTGCACTGAGTGAAGATGGAGATTTTGAGTGTCCTGTGGCTGGTGAGAGCTGCACAAAAAGCACAGAGTGGCAGAGGTGCAAATGCTACTGTCACACCATGCTGTCCTCTTCTTTTGCTGTTTCTGAGTGTGCCAGCAGACTGCTGTGCAAATTTGGCTGTTCTCTCATTGCAGAGTTACTCACTGAAATACTGTGCAACCAACTCTGGAACACACTTTTGAATCTTCAGTTAGCCTTGGCTGCCCTGCATCTTTACGTGGCTGGTTGGGGCACATATGAGCTTATTTATCCTCTTTTCTAAACACCTTTTGTGGTAGTGATAGTAAAAAATGAACAAATGTTCAGTGTAGTGGTGGGAGCAGCTTGGAAAAAAAGTAAAACTGCAAATCTAAATGATGTGAACTAAAAACACAGGAAGAAAGCACGAAACAACTAACAGTCTGTTTTTTGAGGGCCTGATCAAATTGCAGGTTTATAGAGCAGATGAGAAAACCCTCAGTCTTATCGATTTCAGAACAGTTGTTGTTTTAAGGCTTGCAAGAGAAAGATAACCAGCATTTGTTAATTCTACTTTTTGCTGCTTTATAATATTCAGTAAGATAAGAGCATTTTTATATAATTGAGAGTAAGAAAAGGGGGGTGAAAAATAAGCATGAAGGAGAGATTGGTTCTATTTCCCTTGCTCCTTGTTTGGATTAATGAACTTAATTACTTGGAAGTAGCTAGTAGTGAACTTGTGGTTTTCTCAAATGTACTTTTAACAAGACTGTGAATTTTAAAGGAAGAGGCAATTCAGTCAGAATAATTAAAGATGTAAGAACTTAACTGCTGTATCCCACATTACTAGTGCTTTGTGTCTGTAGATGTTGAGAGAACTGAATTACTGTGCTTTCCATATACCAGGAGGAGAGAAACCAAGATGAGAAGATGCAATTCAAAATGCAGGGAAGCAGCCAAGATACTGACTTTCAAATAAAACCTTATGACAAAGTTGTACTTATCTGTTCCTGTCAGCATAAAACAGAAATATGGAGAGAAAATGGCTAAATAGACTAATATGATTCATTGTCACCAGCAATAAGAGTTCATGAGCTGGGAGGGAAGAGGATGGGGCAGAACACCAGAGCAAAAATCTTTGCACAGTAAAACTTTGTCAAAAATTCCTTCTTGATGGTTTAGTTTAGTTTCCACTGTATTTTGCAGAAAATGGGGGGAGAGAGGGGAAAGGGAAGGATGGTTTTATCCTGCTTTTTTGAAACAACTCAAATAACGGGCTGCTGCCACAATGAGTTGCTTAGGGATTGGGTTTGTGCCTTCTTCCAAGTGCCGCCTCAGTGTACTTAGTCAAGTAAGCTTTGAAGAAAGCTTCAGTTCTCACCATGCGTTTCCAGCAAAATGGGCATGGTTTATTGAAATATAATATGCTGTATAATGCGGTTTATGCAGTAATGGCAAGACAATGTCCTTTATTTATTTATTTATTTCCCCTTACTGATCACCTCTTTGCCTAGTGTCAGAAATGGATTTGAAAGCAGCATGGCATATTTTAGTTGGTCTTGTTGGGTGCTAACTGAACAAGGATGTCCCATGGCTGAAACCATTGCAGATGTTTGTTATCCTAGATGCAGCTCTTGTAAAAACACCCTCTCAGTAGGCTGTGACAGCTCTGGAATTCTCCTTGACTGTAATATAATTGTCTGTTCAGGTATTTGCTACTTAATATTACTTCTAGACGTGAACTTCAGTATGTTAGCTTGTGATTGCTCAAGAGTATTTCCAGGTTATGTTCCCATTGCCACGAACCTTGTTAATGAAATGTATTTAATCCTTTTTGCTCTGGAGTGCCAGTTCCCTTAATATGTACTAATTTTGCAGCTGTGGTCACATGGCCTCCCCTCAGAACAGTGCATATGGAAAATTGCTTTTCTGGGAGCTTTTTGCAGAGTCTGGTCTAGAAATCCATTGCTAGTAACTGCGCTACAGTGAGATTAGGCCTGACAGGGCAGTTTTTGCAGGGCAGCATGTGGTCAGTGTTTTTATGCAGCAGAGGAATAGATACTGTGACTTGGTTTCTGTTTACACAGTGAGCTAAGGAGTAAATGTCAACTGTCTGTTTGTCTCTTCCACCCCAAGAATAAGAGTGACAGTGACAGCTTTGATGTGCTGTAACTAGGTTGCAGTGATTTGCATTTATGGCTGTATTTTCTGATGCTGGGAGGGAAAAGACACAAAAGTGGATCGTGTTGTTTAACATGAGACAAGTGCTTCCACCCACTTCCTTAATGGTAAGAATTTCCCCCTTTCTGCATGGAGAGAAAGTAAAAGTCTGCTGTCATAATCCTAGGTGACCTTTCTTAGGACTTGGGAGGCCTTTGTATGCTACATCCTTAGGCATGATATCAAGAAAAAGAGGGTGGGGAAGAACAATGGGTTTGTTTTTTGAGGAACAGATGGGTTTGTTTTTCTGCCAGTTCTGGTAATAGCTTAAATATGGACTGTCTTTCTGAGGAGAGTAAGAAGTGCTTTAATCTAGGAGATGTATTGGGGAAAGGGGTAGGAAAAGGAGAGAGAGTTTATTTGATTAAACCACATTCTGCTTTCTAGATCAGTTATGTGGAAGAACAGGAACCGTTCCCCTTTTTACCTTAACCTCTTGTGGCTTGGGTAACGGGACCATGGTAAGATGCAGTAGAGCTCCGTAGATAAGAGATGGAATTAGGATTTAAAATCTGTGTTTATCTGAGATGAGACAGGTGTTTCCTATCTTCTACGGCATTATCTGGGACTGAGTTGCTTCTGGGGGATCTTGTTTGTGTGTTAATTCCCCTGCTTTTCCAGACATTGAATTCTGCTTCTACTTGAAAAATCACCTTTACTTCTGGTAGAAATTGGCATATTATAATGACGTGTTCAACTGCAAAATGTTTTTTTTTTTCATGATTGCAGCGTCATTTTAAGAGCTGAGAACTGTTTTAAGGTTTGTCAATGGGTCCATTTCTTGGCAACACTAGGTCTTGAACTTGTATTTTAGCAACAGTGCCTTTGAAATCGTTTTGGAGAAAGACCTCTTGTACTTATTCTCTAACGTAATATGCTCTTGTGAGATTTTGAAAGGCTCTTTCATGTTTGCACAGCTGGAATGTGATGTTAGCCTGAGGATGTGTTGTCTAACTCCAGCTGAATACTGTAACCAGTAAATGGTGGCTGGGGAGGAGTGGGCACAGAGGGAACTGAGTTTAGATTTGGCTGTTCAGTAGTTTATTAGTATCCTGGTGAAAGGCAAAAATTATTACAAGATGAAATCCAGTTGAAAAGTAGATGCCTTTAACACTTGTCTCTACTTTCCCAAACTTGAGCTGCTTTCCATTGATTCTAAGCTGTCTCCTTAGAGTATTGTCCTGTGCTCTTAGTTTTAACAACCAGAATATAGCTGGCAAACTATATTGGAGTGGAGGAGACTGGAAGAAAGGAAAATGACCAGAGGTCTGAATGAAAGAGCTGTGGGATTGCTGTACTTCTCTTGTCTTTGCAGCTCTATGTGCTCTACCTGCTAGTCTTGGCTCTGCAGTGCCCTTTGCCTTACTAGTGGGTTATCTGTTGCAATTTCCCAATCCTCTCCCCAAAAGACTTCAAATCCCATTATAGAGAAGACAGGAAACAGATGAACAAAACCAGGAAGACTGTATAATAGTGTGTCTGCCTTTAATAATAGAACAGTTTTGTAACATTCACTGCTGGTCTACTGTAGGCTTCCTATGTATGGGTGTTAATGATGATGTGTTCATGCCAAATTTGATGAAGCAATGAAGTCTGATTTTGGAGGTCTCTCGTTCCTGTTTACGTTGTGACCTCTGTACCACTTATTCTTTCTGATTAAGTGCATGTGCTGTTCTCTGAAATTCCGTGATGTGAAAGAGAGGAGTTACAGAAAGGTGATTGATAACATTCAATAAGTTGACTCCAATTGTTTTTGTTTCTTTTTTTTCCCACCCTGTGGAGTTCTGTTTTACTGTCTAGACTCTAGTCTATCAGCATCACAGTAACTTCCTTTCCTGTAGCTTTTCCCACTAGATCTCAGAAGTCAGACATCTGTATTGCCTATGTAAATGTTCTCAAGGAATCTGCACATTGCAGCTAGCAGTGTTCCCAAGAGTGTGTCTCCAGGGAACCAGCGTTTTTGCTATTTTTAGTGTATTTTACTTGAGTCTTCTATTTCCTTTCTGTGAGAAACTTCACAAAGTGGCAAGAGGTTGAACCGTACAATTGAGTAGATCTCAAAGCTGCATGAGAAGCTCTTGTTCCGCTACTGAGAAACCTGTAAGCACTGTGTGTGTACCTTCTGGTAGACTGAGATCTCTAGAACAGCTGAAGAGACTGCATAGTGCAGCCTGTCATAGAGATGCTACACTCCTACAGGTGGTATAGGGGCACTGACTGTGTAGCACTTATATATACTGTTCCTTAGGATTTTCTTTACTGGTCTAGTGATAAACTCTTCCTGGTCCATTCCAGGCTATAATCCAGAGGGAGAAAATTGAACATCTGCTTCAGGGAGAAAGAAAAAATGCATTAACTTTTAAATCACCTGTTTAAACTTTGTTGGTGCAGAGAATTCATGGAGAATAGTTCTTTAAGGGACAAGGAGGTACAACTGAATGGCAGGGGGCAGGTTGCATTAGTTAGCACAGGAAGTGATTTGTTAATATGAACACTCTAAGAGGGGGCCATGGGGGAACAGAGGGGTGTTTTGTTTTTTGTTGTTCATTTGTTTTCAAGATTGAGGGAGTGTAAGATAGGAGCTCTGATGCTGGTGAAGAACTGGGATTTGGATTCTGCTTCCTACCATATGAATCACATGTTGTGGGAGGCAGATCTGGGTCCCGCTGTGTTTGTCTGAAGTCTCCCTGGGGTGTTTTCGGCACTATTCCAAGGTCCAGCCCCAGCTCTGCAGAAGCTGGAAATGTTCACTGTTTTTTCCCAATCTGTGCTCAGTGCAGAACTTCTGGTGGCATTAAGGCATGCTGGAACAGTTCCCTCTCTTGTATCCTTCTCTGGGGAGCATTTTAAAAGCTCTTTTTGTATGTGAGGAATTTCTTGAGTCTGCTTTGTTCTTGTGTGGTTTGGGGGGGTGGAATTGTAGTTAAATTATTAAATTTGTCCTACTGTCTTTATTGTTCTTACTTAATGTTTCCCATTCAAAGTGAGTCAGAAGGTGATTGTGAAATCTTTTGTCTGCTAAATCAGTATCTATAGATATGAGATTTTCTCTGTGTAGAAAATATTTTGTGTAGATATCTATGTAGTATATATATATATATGTGTGTGTGTAGAAAAGATTTTTATGTTCTAGGGAACTATGAACCACAAAAACCAAACAAAAACCCACCAAAGTTTTCCTTCATACTCTGATAATTATATTTTAAAATAATCTGTCCCTCCCACTTCATCTTGATTCTCAAAATATTGAAGAGTTGTATTGGTAAAAGTAAAGTCATATAAGGTTAAGTTAGGCTTTTGTTCAGAAGTCTTCTGTCTCTCCTGATAGATGTGAGGTGGTTCTACACCTCTTGAAACCAAATTTGAAACGTTGTCCTGTTTGGACTTACAACTTGAACAAAACATAGCAAGTAGTGATGTAGTGCATGCTGTTAGCATCCACTAATATTTTCACCTAAACATCATTGAAACTGGAAGATACAGAAACTGTCTTTGCAGGTAGATACTTAAAACAGAAAGAAAGGAAAAAAGAAGCTGCAACAGCAACAAAAGCATGCAGTAACTGTGCCATCTCTTTTTATGGAGGTAGGCAGTTGAAGCTGGAGAAACCACTGTCTGGAGTGAGGGAGCTTAGCAGGAGTTTTCTGATGTGTGGAAGAGGGCTATGAAGAAAAATGACAGCATGGTGAGTCTGTGAGAAGCTCAAGAGAGACTTGAAATGTCTCCAGCTTGATGCTGTTGGTGCTGACTGGAAAGTGTGTAGGACAACAAGGAATGAAAATGACTCTGTGTTGTTTGGGCTATTACGGTGTTCAAAGAAACAAGGTTTTATAACAGCATTTGCAAATCTGCTGAATTGTCTGGAAGAACCTGAACTCCCATGTCAATAAGGCAATGTCTTAGACCCCAAGGTCTAGTCCCTTGAAGTGGTGACAGTATCATTTAGACTTAGCCTGGCCAAGTCAAGATTGATCCAAGTGAAATGCTGACCTCAGGGTATGAATCTGGCTACTTAATGCAGCAAAAACTCAAGTCAAACATTATTACTATCAACACTGTTATCTTGTTAACTTTATGCTGTACTGAGAAATGTTCTCGCTGTCCTTGTAACTGCTCTGATGTGATGGATGGTGCTGTATAGATAATATGCAGATGAAGGAATCCACTGGAGAGAGCTGAGCAAGTACCTCAAAATAATAAATTAAACTTAATGAAATATCGCAAACAACATCAAAATGCACATAAGACCAAAACTCCAACCCCCTCCAAGAAACAGCAAAACCAAACAACAACAAAAAAACCCCTTCCAGCTAGTAGGAAAGGGAGTTTTGTTGAGTTAAAACCAGGTGGTAATGCTGCAAGACAGTAATGCAGCGTATGTGTCCCTAGCCATGTCTTGGTTTCCTTTATTGCAGTAAAGGCTGAAGAAAATTCCTGTCTGGAGAGACCTCTGTGAAAGAACTACTGAACTGTGAAATTCTGCATCTGGCTTGGCATTCTTCATAAGGAAAAAGACCCAAATATTACAGCAGTCAAATTAATCTGTAAATCTTTGTCACCAGTGTAATTAATTTCCTTGACAAGAACCCTAAGTCATTACATGGGGTTCTGTAGACTTCTGGAACTTCTATATTCTCAAAGGCAGACAGGAAAGCTTTGTGAAAAGAAAAGCCAAGGCAAGGAGGCAAAAACTTCAGGTTACTTAGCAGTGGAATTTGTGTCTAGGCCTATGCCCCTGTGCCTTTGCTTTAGTTCCAGCCACCATGCTGCATTGCATCACTCTTCAATGTCTCAGCTTGTACTGAGAGGAGGCACTGTTGCTACAGCCATGGCATGTGTTGTGGCTGACTTTGTGGCACCAGGTAGGAACCGGAGTTCTGGTCTCCAAGCATCTTTGAGTATCTGTATCTGTCACACCTTCTGCCTTCCAACATCACCAGGTAAAGATCAAACGTGTAATGAGAGGGGTTGCTTCTCCCCTACACCTCCCTTATTTTTCTTTGTTTTAACTTGATATTTTTATTGCTACAAAACAAAGAAGGGGGTCTTTCTGTATGACCAAGGAATATAGATAAGGAGCAAAGAATATCTATAGCCTTGTATTTCTCATTCAAGCTCAGCAAGGAGCACAGAGACGGGTCTGAGTTATAGCAGGGCTTGGAGGGGGGTAGGGACCTAGGCCCTTTTTATGAGTATTTTATTTTAAAAATAGTTATAGTATGGGGTTTTGCTTATGTGTTTTATAATTTTTTTAGTCAAATGAAAGGAATGGTATTTCATCTCTTCTTGAATTTTTGTCATATCTGGAGCTACAAATAGGTCATATCTCAGTAGTCCCTACTCTAGCCTTATTATCTGCTTTTTCAGCTGGTTATTTTGACTGTCCTGTACTTCAGTTCCAATGGCTACAGTGAAAGTGTCAAAGAGCAAGTAGCATCTCAAAGAGAGAATTCTTACGCACTTTTTCTGAACACTTGTTACCAGCTATGAAAAGACCTTGGTTTTTGAACCATTTTTCCAAGCCTGGTTTGTTTTGGTTTAGGTTTGTTTACCGTGTGGGAGTTTAGAATGAGGAGCCAGAAAGACAGAAAGGAAGATTTTGTGTTTGCTACGAGGTATATTTTTGACAATTTCCTAATACATTTTGTTAGGCAATTTGCAATTTCATATCCTTGCGGTTGCTTGGAGCTGTTGGTAGGTACCTGGAAAATGGAACTGTAAAACAAACACTTCAAAGCTGTTATGGCTGTATAATGAAACAATCTTCTCAAGAGGGAGAACTGGAAATCTGAATTCTTTCATATGCTATGTCTGTAAGTGTTATACTAAGTTGCTGTTTACTTTTTGATATGCCAATTGATCCCAAGCTGAATCTGAGTGGGTGGAATGTGTGGGACTTAGCATGCTCTGTGAACACTGAGGGCGGCTTCTGTGACTTGTAGATCAAAGCACCAGCAGCATCCCTTCAGAACTTGGTGCCTTTAGCTGTTCAAACTTAGGTCATGTAACTTAACAATAGCTTCACTGAATTATCTTCCTCTTTCTGAATATTCTCCAGTTACTTGCATTGCTAGTGTATAGAGCAGCCCAGGTACCAAGTAGCTGCTGAGTTTCAGAGCAGGTTATACAGGGCCTGACACCACCTCTCCTGGTACCACCTTGTGAGTGCTTATGTTGCTCAACGCTGTTAAAATATTGGGCAATTTAGAAAGACATGTCATAGATAGCTCTTGTCAAGAGAAGAAAATTCTTCCTTTATTTTGGAGCTTGGTTCTTCAACTTCGTTCTAAGAGCTTTCTGAATTATAATGTAGTCCATTTTGAGTTTCAGCTAAGCGGTGTACGGAAATCAAGATGTGAGTGGTTCAACTTGCAGTCAGTGTAGCTGGGAGGCTATAGGACACTCATCTTTAAGAAAGCCACGTTTGCCATGTATAGTACTTCAGTCACTCTGTAGTCTGAGGTGCCTCCAGCTTTGAATGGAATGACCTGGGGAGTGTCCCAGTGGGGCTATTCTTGCTTTCCTGCCAGACTGTGCAGAGAACTTGCTTGCAATATTGAGCTCCTGTAAAGCTTGTAGAAAATATGACCTAATATTTACAGCTAACCTAACCACATCTAGAGTGAAAATATGAAGTGTGCTTGAGAGGCTTTCCAGCGAGACAGGACTAATAACTCTTCACAGTTCTACCCAGCCAGTGGTAAATGATTTGAGTGCCTGTTCTGACAAGGCCCCTGGCAGAGATGAGTCATTCTTAAAGGATAAACAGATCTGCCCAGATATTAGATTCTGATTTGTTCAATGGTCCTGAACAGAGCCAAAAGTCAGAAGAAAAATGGCTTGGCAGAATGAAAAAGTATTCTCCGGTGTTCTCTGATGTTTTTTAAAAAATAAAAGAACAACAAAAAGCCCTTTAAGTGTCACAATTGCACTCCTTTCTCACCACACCATTGCAAAACTAGATCTAATGCAGAGAGCAACTTGAGTTGTAACTTCAGCCACCTAAGGCTTTGGGCTTTCCTGTTAGGTTTCTACACAGATTAAAGTAGAACAGCACATAGCACAAAGCAGTCTCCTGTGTGCATGCCATTACTAGATCTGCCTTGGCCAAACTTCCATATTAGTACTTTTTGGATAGGCTGAGTCAGAGGCAACAGCTGCTGCTGCTGAAAGGATGAAAAATGAATCTGCTGCAAAAGGCTGATTAGTGAACGAAGGAGGCCTACCAGGGCAGAGCTTTAAAGCAACTTGGCTAGCATAGGGATCTTCTCATGCAAGCTCAGGAAGACAGGGCTTCTTTCTAAACTCTAAAATTCTGGGTGTCCACGATCTCTCTGGTAAGGACTACCTTAGTCAGTGCCAAGCCACAAAGTGAGCTATGGCGAAACTGGGATTAGAAGGAAGGCCTGGGTAAGGAGAAGCCCAGTGCTGTGTATTGTAGGTTAGCAGCAACTTCTGAATTCTACCCTGTGGTAAAAGGAGAGCAGTGGAGTCCTACAGCTGCTAGTGTTACCAACTGTGATGCATATGGACTGCCTCCTGAGGCTAAATTGCAGGTCTCTTGGTAGTAGAGGTGTTTTGCTCTGCTGCGTTGTTAAGGTATGTTCTCCTCAAAGAGCTGCCCTCTAAGCATCAACAGTGGGATTTATTTATCAGTCAGACTAGTCAGCACAAATCTGTTGTCTCTGTAGTCTCAGAATCTAGTGCTCAAAATCAGCACGAGCATGCAATGATTATGTTCTTTTCTAGGTTATTGTCTCTCATTGGTTCTGCTGAAGAGGTAGGTGGTTTTCCTGACACCAGAGCCCATAGTGTTTGTCAGGCATTCATCCTAAGAAGACACCATTGGGTTATTACTATACCCAAATGGAAAACTCACCTATGAATTGCCAAGGAAACAGCGGGGTAAATGTGCAGATTGCCTCTGAATTATGAGCAATTTTTAGATCTGTACATTCCTGGAAGGAAATGAGCAGGGACAAAGTGAGAAAGAAACGCTGTGGGAAGCTCTAAGTTGGAGTTTAAAATTAGGCCCAGTAATTGAGGACAGTTGGATGTTACATGACTTCAAGTACCATGCTAATGCCTTTTCTACTAAATCTACTAAATAAGGTGCTGTTACTGCCTGTTCCCATTTTGAAAGTAAATCAAATTATTTTGTCAATTCTGTTATCTTTTTAAAGTAATGTTTTCCTTATTGCAATGTAAAACAAGGTTTAGAATTGATTGAGCTTCCAGTGAGAGGAAAGGAGACCCCTGGTGAGTTAACTGCCCCTGTCCAGTGTGGTGAACACTTTTGTGCTCCTTGCATTTCTTAGTAAGAGCTTCAGTCTAAAGCCTATGTAGCTTTCTTAGGGACTTCCCCTCAATTAAATTATTGAAAGAGAGGAAAGAAAATAAAACCTGCCTGGGTGTTCTTCGTGCAATTGTGAGGGTTGGGGTTTCAAGAGTAAAATCCTGGATTCTGCAGATTGTTGAAGGTTGTTAGAACACTTCCTTAATTTCCTTCTCCTAACATGTGGCAGTAATTATAGGGTGGCTGGAAGAGGGCATGGGGAGACCAGAAGCAGCCTTGGAAGGCTTGAAGAAAAGAAATGCATGTCACTTGGAAATCTCCATTGTGCCACTGGGAGAGTGGATTTCTTTGTTAGACTGACTGTTCAGAGCCACTGTGCTCTGTTGTTACCAGCTGGTTCTTCTTTTAGCTCTGGATTTCATCCTGTTGTATCTGGCCTAGTGTGCAGTGAAGTTTGTGTCCATGTTTTGGAGGGAGAAAGGAATTTGAAAGACACAAAATAGTTCTTTATCTGCTTGATTTTTTTACTGAAGGATTTGTCTAAATGAAGTAGAGCTGTCTAAGGGGCAAACAGAAAACTGCATTTTATATCAAGAAAGTCTGTAGCAGCCTCGAAGCACCAGTGGAAGCTTCATGTAGCCTAAACATTTTGACTCTAGTAGAATGTAAATAGAATTTGCATTTAAGAACAAGATTTGATGCCAATGGTGCTCTTTTTAGGAGAGAGAGAAGCCACTGGAAAAATATAATCATATTTATAATGGAAAGGAAGACAAGACCCATAATTAATGTGGCATTAGCAGGCTTCCTCCATGGTTGACTAATCACAGCTGAGTGTTAATAAGCATAGAGTTTTTTTAAATACTGTTGTAACGTGTTAATTAAGATAATTTGGCTCCATGTGTCCCTTGAGTTACCAGATGGTGACTGCATTGGTGGAAGGCTGCAATTAGTCTTTTCTTTCTTCCTCTTTTCTCCCCCTGCCCTGAAGAAAAGGGAGGGGGACAACAGGAAAGGAGGAAGAGGGGGAAAGAAAACTAAAAGGCAACTTTGGCACACATGGGATGGCTGTGTAAGTGCTTGTGTCTAATTGTATAAATGCACAGCTATATGATTACATGTGATATACAAACCTCTTTGCTTTGTTTCTTTCTCATTTACCCATATTATGATATTAGGAAAAATAAGCATCCTCTTCAGAGTATGGCCTTGCTGGGGAGACTACCGTCTCAGTAAAGGCTCCTGCCCTGCTCAGTTTGATATGCTGTCACTGACTTCAGAGTAAGCAGCATGTGGGGCCGGTAAATACAGAGAGCTGATTTTTCAGTGGACTTTGGCCTCTGCTCAATACACTGAGCCCAAAGGAGAGTTATGTTTTGCAGTATGTTTTTAGGAAGGCTTAAAATATTTTAGGGACAGGGTCGACTAGAAATGTGTGTGCTCACAATAGAGGCTTTTTATTGACTTCTGCTTCCTGTAAGTAGCATATAAAGAGGTTCTTTAGCCTCAGCTGTTGTGGCTGGGCTCTGACAGCAGCTGCCGTCTCAGGTTTGCCCCTCTGGGAAATGACCCATCTGCTCGTGTGCTAGAGACAGCCAGTGTGCTAGAAAGGAGAAGGGTCAAAATCTGTTGCCCTGGTTCCAGGCCCCATCGCCGTCAGGAAAAAATTAGAGATCAGTGGAAATCTTGGTCATCTGATTGTCTGTTTTTATGGTGCGGATGTTTAGCCTCTGGTTAGAAACGCCACTGTTTCAGTCTGGATCTCTTTTCAGGTGTTGTATCTGTAGCTTCTGTGTGTATATGTGTATAGTTAAAACATGCAGGCTAGCACACTTGAGTAATGAGGAAATAATCTCCTGAGCTTCATGGAAGGTCAGCAGAGCATGTTTAATTCCTGGAAGACCTATCCATTCCCTATGGCAGAGGCTTTCTAATAACACACAAACGTCTACTGCAGTTAAAGTTAATCTCACTTGGGCTTAAATGCTGGATGTTGGAAGAGGGTTGCATCTCAAATACAAGTCCCTGAGTGCAACCAACTTGCAGATCATTGCAGTGCTTCTCAGAGCCAGCCTGCTAGGAGAAATTCTAGTCCAAAGCATGAGGTTCTTTGTGTTCAGCACAGACCTGCTGTTACCTGCAGTGACGTTTATCCATGAAATTCTCGATAAGCCATTTCCTAGCCTAACATTGGTATTAATCTGAATGCCTGAACTAAGGAGAACAGTGCAGGAGCAGCTTGTGTGTAAGGGGAAACTGCTGTGCTGCTGAAAGCTTTTCAGTGCATCCAGGCAAATGTGACTGGTTGGAAACCTGAAGGTATTTAGCACTCAGGAATGGAGCTGTGCTCTGACCAGCTGGAGTGTGTGGGTGGAGGTGACTGGTTTTTGCATTTATTGCCTCATGCGTTTCCTTGTCATTGCTTTCTCAGCAAGAAGGAAGATGCAGCAGTGTGATCAAAGCCTATCTAGGTGGTGCTTCTCTGCAAACCAGCTGCCTGGGACACGGTTTAGCTTTGGCATAAGATGGTGTTTATTGATGTAGCAAGCTGGATAAAAATTGATGCAGGCTTGCTTCTTGCTAAAATTAAACTGCTGCTTTAAGAAGAGGTTTCTGCAAGTTTTTTTCTGCTGTGTATAGGCTACTCTGTGTGCATGACAGAAGAGAGAGAAACAAGGATGTTGTCTGTCTGGGTTTCACACAGAAAGCAAAGTTGGCCGGTCCTTCATGCCATCATCTTTTTTGCAGAAGAGTCCTGGAACCAAACACAAGCCCAGATGTACACGTGCCTGAAGGGCCTGGCTTATAAGGAAAAGTCTTGACCCAAAGAGAGGAGCTCAATAAAAGTTTTATTCTGCAGTTGTTGTCGTGCTGCAGTAGTGCTGGTTGTGCCTCTCTGCCCCAGAGAATGACACAGCAGGAGCTCTTGTTAGAGAAGTCTTGTAGTTGGCCAGTGTGCTCTCTGAATCAAATAGGTATATGGTATTTTTCCTACACAAGGCAGCAAGCCCAGACTCTGTGGGTCATGGATGAAGTCATCCTGAGAAAACAAGCTAACATGGACAATAGATTTCTATCTGCTACTAGGGAATGCTGAAAATAATGTGCTGGTTGTATGCGTTCCTTTAGATTTGTGTTTTTCTGTTGTGTTTGTTTTTTCCTCTCAGGTATGTAGTTCTTTTTAAGTTCATCACACTGGTAGGTAGGGGTCTGCCCTACCGTAGTGATCTGGCAAGGTATGAAACAATCACTTATCCAGGAGGGGGGCAGAAAATGCTTAAATTTTAAAAACCAAACAGGTTTTGATTTGCATGAGAACTTGCAGTTTGTTGTGTTAGGTATCAGCTGAGGCACTCCAGTCTGTCTGCAGGCTCTGGGAGGCTGGTCTGTTGCCTTTGTTGTTGCTCAAGAAGCTGCTAAGTGAGCTTGGCAACTCTGGCTGGTTACCCCACTGCTGTGGCTAAGGACAGCAGTGACGCCTTTTATCTGGTTGGGCTGCATTCATGCTTCTCTGAATACCAGTGACAGAGGTTGGGAATAGTCCAGTGAATAAAGAGATCCAGGAACGGGCAAAGGGTGGGTTAAATTGTTTCCTTATTGGCTTACCAAACAACCAGGAGATTAGTGCAGAGGTCAGGTATTGCCCTGCTGGTGATAATTGAAACTCTGAAAAGAGAGAAAACAATGTCTCTTCTGCAAATAGCAAATACAGACAGAGCTCTTGCTAGAAAATTCATTCAGTGGCTTCCCAAGGCGAAACTAATGTTTGGTGCCACTCCTGAGTAGGATCCATGGACAGCACTCTGTTTGAATTACCAGACCCTCCACAAGCCAAAACCAGCACTACTGCTGGTCTCCGACTTGCGTTCCCAGCCCTCCATCTGGCTGCCTGCATCAGGCTGTCACATTTGTATTGTAAAAAAACCAAAATATTCTGTAAAAAAGAAGTCTAGATGAACTTAAATAATACATGTGAGGGGGGAAAAAAAGGAAGGCTATTGCTGCAGGCCAATTCAGGGCACTAACTGGAGAGAAGCAGTGAACCTGATTATTATTTTCAGTGTGGTGTGAATTGAACTTGAACCTCGGGTCTGAGGTGCTGAAAAAGGGCAGCGTCTGCATAATGCTTCAGCTGGTGTTTCTGACCGCCCATTTAACTGGCAGGACCCAGGCTGAGAGGAGTAGAGGAGGAGGATTACTCTCAAGAGTGCCCTAGAGACTGGGGCTTTTGAAGATCCTTGCCAGAAGTTAGTAATAGCTTTTGCAGTTCCTTCTGTCTTACTGAGATGATGCAGACTCACAAATTATCCAACTTTAAAATCGGAGGCCTCTGCAGCAGGGGCAAGTAATTGGATGATATCCCTATCTTGTATTTATTTTGGATGCCTTTCTAGAAGTGCTGTTTCTATAGCTAGTGGAAAGTCCTGCCTGAGAGAATAAAGATGGCTGTGTTTCAGAGAATCAGAGGCTCGTGGGGAAGCAATCCTTGCCTCTGCAGTATTTTCTGTAGCAAATAAGGTAAACAGGCAGAGGCAGAGACTGAGGCCAGGAGGGGAAACTCATCTGTGTGACAGGACACATAAACTGAGACAAAAAGGGAAGGCAATCTTCCTTAAGCTGCTCAGTGAAAATCCTGCTGTAGGGAAGCCAATATAGCACAATAAAGTTAGCATCAACCTTCTGAGAGAATGAACAGCACCATGGAGCAAATCATACAGCCTCTAGTACAGGAACAGTTTGTAACTGGGTGCTTCCATGTTCTCTTTCACAAAGCTGTTTGCTCACCAGGTTGGACACTTAGGCACTGGTATGAAACAATCACGACAGGTTTAGCCAGACTGTCCAGGGGAGTATACAGCTTGTTAGACCAGGAGAGTGGTTTTTGTTTGTAGGATGTTTTTCTTCTGAGTCTTGATAACATCAGTTAAATGGAGTAAACCTTGAAGGTGAGGAAAAAGAAGAACAAAGAGGATCAGCTTAGCATTTTCTGCTTCTGATCTACCTATGGAAGGCCAGGAGATGCTAACAGATCTGAACTGGGCACTTATTAAAGTAGCCAGCTGAGGAGGTGTTTTCTATGCTGGCAGTGGGGTTTCATTTTGCCTGGTGTCGAGGTGGGGGTGGGTTGTTTGTGGATCTGCAGCATATGAATCTGAAGGCTGGGCAGCAATCCTAGCCACCTCTCTTTAAAAAAGGACTAGCTTCCTGCTGGAGATAGCAGAAGTCACATAATTTCCTCCCTGCTGTTTCCAAAATGCTTCTCAGTGGACTGATAAGCTTCCTAGGATGCTGCCATGAAGATCATCAAGCATGCTGGAACACACATGTAGTCTATGAGGAGCTGACATGAGGCCTAGTCCTGCTTCCTCCTAAAGTTATTGGAATATGGACTGGCTATAATATGAGCCTCAACTTTGATTAGTCAAAACTGTTCCTGTACTACCTTTAGTGATTTTTTTTTTATTTTTTATTTTTTGTACCTTGCTGTGGGGAAGTATAATAAATTCTGCTATGTTCAGTGCACAGCATCCCTTTGTTGAG
Organism: Coturnix japonica; assembly: GCF_054131305.1. Classification (NCBI taxonomy): domain Eukaryota; kingdom Metazoa; phylum Chordata; class Aves; order Galliformes; family Phasianidae; genus Coturnix; species Coturnix japonica. Next base: position 27,453,964 of record NC_140667.1, on the reverse strand, counting down.
CAATGTTTTCCCAATCTGTCCACCTACGTAAGGTGAGCAATGCAGTGGTTTATTATCGCTTAGATACAAACCTAGTTATGTGCTCCAGCAGATGATGATTAGTATTTGCCTTCCTGTAAGAATGTATTACATTGAGGAGGGTTTGGTTTTCATCATCTCTGTGGGGTCAGACTACTCAGCAAAGGAGGTGAGTGGCTGAAATACAGTTTGAGAGTTTGGTGCAGAAAGAGATATAAGACCCCTGCTGGGATCTGAGAGATGGTGCTTACAACAAGAAACAACAAGAGTGCAAAGAACCACAGCTGAGGTGAGATGCCTTTGTCAATGCTGGTGCAGTATAATGTGTCTGCACAAAGCGTGTCAGTGCTGTGGAGCTTTCATGCATCTGTGGTAATGGTCTGGTCACATTTAAGTATATTTTGATTTTATGTTATACGTGCAAATGGGCTGTATTGTGCTTATTTCTTGACACAACAGTCTGATCCTGAATGGGCTTGGGAAATCTGCTCATCTCTGGATTCTGCTTGCAGAGTTTGGCGCTCAGCTGTGCTTCTTCTGTTTTGAATACGTTACCCCTTCACTCTGTCATCCCACAAAGCTGATTTCTTTGGTCTTTTCATCATAGAAATAGATCTCAGGAGAGGGCAAACTTCAGTATCTCTTAGAGACTGGGCCTTAGGGGGAGTAGAGATCTCCCTTCTTTGTGCAAAAGACTGCAATGTTCAAATCTACTGTCCCCTTGCATCCTTGGGTCATGACAAATGATGGTGTTGGGAACAAGTGCAAACCTGGGATGTCAGTAACCCCTTAGGAAGTTAATAACTTCTTAACTTGCCTCTATTTTTCCCCAGTGCCTGGCACATGTGTTTGCTTCAAGATGTCTCAGGAGCTCTGGGGTACTTCCGAGAACCACCTGTTTCAAGGAGAGACATGATGATGCTCCTCTGGGTTTCTTTGTATTTCAAATACATGCTAATACCACTGAGAATCTAGGCCAGTGTTGTTGGAAAGGGAGTGTCTGGTTACAGTATCTATTCTTAAGTCTCCCACAACTTAAGAGGAATTTTGTAACCTTTTGGGAAGCTTCATGTATCCACCATGTGCCACCTGCTTATGAAAACTTGCCAAAATGTATCTGCATATGCTGGTTCTTCGCTCCCAAACCTTGCATTGCCCCTTCACAGCATGGCCACGCTCCAGACTGCTGATAGATGGCTCTTCCCTTCTGCCTGTATCTTACATTCATGTGTGTGGCCAGGAGTGGCCTGTTCTGACTCTTATTTTAAAGAGTGTTTGTGGTGTTCTTGGGTGTCAGATGACCTCAGGGAGATGTAGGAAGAAAAGGGGGTGACTGACTCTGCGGCTTTCACGAGCAAGGACAGCTCTAGGTCAAGGGACTGAGTACATAATGAGCAGCTGCCCCTCTCCTTTGCTGCTGAGCAGCCTGTGCAGGTGGTGGGGAGCAAACCAGACTGCAGTGGCGTAACTGCAGATCTGGTCCTAAAGCACTTGCACAAGGAGGCTAAATAAGGGCCTCATGGGATTGCTTATGCTATGGTATTTGTAGGCCTTTGAGAGCTCCGCTGCTGTATATGTGAGTGCCAGCTCAGCACGCGTGGGTGACAGAGCTCTGTTGTCTGCAGCTGGAGAGCAGAGACCATGTGAATGCTGCTGAGAAACAGCAAGCTTCCTTTATTGGGTCAGGTTGAGCTGGTCATTCCTCAGCCCTCTGAACAGCAGCTCTATGGCTCTACCAACTTAAGATTTGATTGAGGGGCTTCAACAGTACATATTGTTCAGTGTGACCCTCTGCAGCACCCAAAGGGACAAGCTTCCTGCAGAAAGCCATGCTAGCCTTGTCTTCACATCTCATCTGCTGACTAATGAAGGCCTTAAAACAGAGGGACCAGCCTGCTGGGCTCGTCCGGAAATGGGAAACTTGTGTGCATGTGTGGGAAAATTCCTGCTGAAGCGAGGCAGTGTGGCAAGGGGCTCAGATGGCTCCTAAGCGATTCCAGATGCCTTCTGTGGCATCAAAGATGTGGGGAAGCTGTCCCTGCTGCTGTGGCAACAGAGGTTTTTTCCCACAGCTCTTTGTCATTGTTTGGAGAGGTACTTTGCTGTATGATTGAGAACGTTTTTAGTGCTCAGGCGGGTCCTTGCAATTTAGCAGGAAGCACCTCTGTCCTGCAGAAGTGCTTAGATGTGAAATGTGTGGTGAGTGTCACTGGGCTGCGTTGGACAGGCTTTCAGTGAAAGCGTCTTTTAACTTTGTAAGGCGAAGGGTTAAAGCCTTGATTACAACATTGAAAATGGTCACAGTAAAAAAAATAAACTTAGAAGCTGCTACAGTCAGTGCTCAGGAGGGCCAGGACAGGATGGTGGCTTCTCTGAAGCTTATTTAAGAATAAATCTCCTCATGAACAAAGTCTTAGTGAAAGGCTGCTTCTTAGACCCCTGTTAACCTCTTCTCTCAAGAAGTAAATTGAATTGCGCTTATAAAGCTGGCAGAACTCATACCAGAGGGCTTTTGGTTTCACTCAACACTTCATCTCAGGGTTTTCTGGCATTTACAAGGCATTGCCTATGATGCATTCACACACATGATTAGGTTCAAGGGTCAGCTGCACTGTAGCCGTGCAGCAGATTTGTTGTTCTGTAGTGGAACGTATCTCCAAAGTTTTCTCAGCCTTAGGCCTTGCACAAAACCCAGTTAACTGGGTTGATTTCTCACAAGCTCCAGGGATTAGGGGCAAGCCTGGCTAACCACACTGTGGTAGAATAGAGTTGGTGGGTTGCTTGGTTCTCCATGCCCCAAAATATACCTGGAGGAATGTTTCACATATTTTCTTCTGTGAAGCTTGAGAAGCTGATCCAGTTTTACAGATTCAGAAGAAGGTCTTGTCCTTCTTCCATATGAGGATTGGAAGGCTAATTGGAGAGCCCAGCTGTTTGCTTCACCCCCCAGTTACTCGTGAAACTGCTGTGGGGAAAGGGTGACATCAAGGATTTTCTGGGCCTCTTTTATGCAGAATTCCTGTTGTAATAAACTTAAATGTCACCGTGTGAAAATATCATCCATTCAGTTGCCTGCCAACTAGATTGTATAGCTGGGAAAATAAGCTGTACTTAGCAGTCACAAAAGACATATCAGAGGTGGAACTAAGCAGTATCTTTTGCTGTTGTGTGATAATCTTTCTTCTTGTGTGTGTTCTTAGGTGGAAGTTAATCTGTGCACAGTATCTGTTATGTAGCAGACATCTTCCTGTGTGATAACTATTGTGATGCTCTCTGTCTTTTCCAGATTGTCCCCAGCCACCACAACCTGAGAATGGAGGCTACAAATGCCACCCTAGTCCTTGCAACGACCCTCTGACTTCAGGCAGTGTCATAGAGTATCTGTGTGTTGAAGGCTACATGCTGAAAGGAGACTATAAATACCTGACCTGTAAGAATGGAGAGTGGAACCCTGCCATGGAAGTTAGCTGCAGACTCAGCCCAGGTGAGAAGTCATTTTGTTCAACGGGACATTCAGAATTACACTGGTCTTTACACAGGCTTTTCAGATTCACTTTAGGCAGTGTTATGCTGCAGCAACCCATACTGCTGTGGTTACTGCTCCAGCAGTTTTCTAAATGCTGCTTACAATCATAGCTCTTTATCAGAAATGCCTCTTATGTAGCTGCCCATCAGATGCTAACTGTGGAGTCCTTCCTGCAAAGGGGAAGCCTGTGGGAAGTAGTGTAAAGCCAGGTAACTTAGGTGGAATCTTACTTTGGCAGCTCTCATCCAAGAAACAGGTGAGGCCTTGAAACTGAAGCATTTTCACTGCTCTCCATTTTTTGCTCTTGGTGGGTTTGACAGTGCACCTCCATCAGTGGTGTACATTTCTGTCCGCATGTGTATGCATGTCAGTACACAGAGCTGGGCAGTTTTTGTTTTATGGGTCTATCCCAGCTGAATGGGATTTCCTTCATGAAAGCATAAAAGTAGAAAGGTTTGCAGGAAAATTGTAATTGTACAGCTCCTGTCTGCCAACTGCTTTGCTGGATTTAAAGCGTGGGTACTGGATAAAGAGAAGATCCTTCTGCTCTTCAAGTTTGGCCAGCTGTTAGAATTTTACTGCTCAGTCACCCAGAGTCAGCAAGATGCATGCAGTCTGAGGCTATATCTTGTAATCCATAAAGCAGAATGTGTTAGTTTAATCAGAAATAGACACAAAAGCATGTACAGGGCCCTTCTGGAGCTAACTGCATATCTGAAAACTCTGGAACATCCTGTCCTGTCCTAAACATGCTATCAGTATCTGTCATGGCCACTCCAACAGCTCTTTCCTGTGACGTATAAATAAGTGAGACTGGGAGTTCACCTGGCAGCAACTGGATCCTGAGGAGGCTTTCCAAATTCAGCACAGGCTTCCTTTCTACGTTGATCCCTTTTCCCCTTGCTGCACCCAGGCGGCAGAAGAAGGCTTTGCAAGTGGAACTCTGTATGGTGTTCCTACACAATGGTGCTTGCTTTACTTCAGGGCTAAAGGAATTTCATTGCCTACCTTCTTCCCTGTCTGTATTTGTAGTGCCCTGAATAATCTTGAAAATGGAAATACTTACTCAGTCCTGCTTACCAGAAGAAAAGTGTATTAAATGGAGTTTTTACTTGGGGGGCAGTTTAAGCTACTTTTGAATTTGTTTCCAGAGAATTTTCAGAACAATTGAATAATAAGTTTAATCCTAAAAGAAGATAAAATGCTAACAGGTTTTCCTTATTACTTGTTTTGGACATGCCATTCAGGCTATACCCAAAGATACCCAGGCTATAGCTTAAGAACAATGGTCCTCCAGCTTTTTTCTTCTGCTTATGTTCTTTTTCCTCTTTATATGGTAATTATTTTGCAGTTTGTCAGCTGTTCCCCAGAGAACGTGGTAAGTGTAGCAAAAAGAAATGGTAGAATTGCATAGATGGGAACTTCCTGAAATGGACAGTAGTGTTTGATGATGGGGTGCTGAGGTGTGTAAAGATCTGCCAAAGACATAAATTAAGGACAGAGACAGAACATGTACGGGCAATTATGTGCTCTAGGGAGGTGAAAGAACTAGCATGACATTCTAGGCATGAAGTGCAGGGCTCAGCTATGCCAGCTCCAGGCCCTTCTCTGCCAGCTCCTAATGTATTTGTGCCTTGCTATGGACCTTTAAAAGTCAAAATGTTTCTTGTACAGTCACGCAGCACAGATGAGGAAAAGGCAAGGGGGGATAATGTGGACAGAGTATGTGTATCTAATACTGAAAACTCAGCATCTTAAAGCAACAGCTCCCTTCCTTCTCCATTTCCTGTGGCATGTGTTTGTGTGAGAAAAAAACTGAATACTTTTGTATCTTAAATAACAGCAGGCCAGGTGACTTCCACTCCCTTCCTTTGGGAAACTGTTCAATTAGTTGAGAAAATCCATTATTTGGAACTTTTTCTGTTGTTTGGCCTTAGAATATCCTGCTTTTTGTGCAAGACAATTACTGACCTTGGTGGTGACATCAGGACATTTTTTTTAGCTCTTGTTCAACCAGATGTAAATATAATATGACCCTTACCACCCCTTCCCCTTTGTCTGTGTATGACCAGCTTGCATCCTTTTTCTGTGTGCCATATGTTTTTCCAAAGTACATATATGTGCATGTTTTGTTTCACGTTTCCTTTATAGTTGATGGAGAAGGATCAGCTTATGCTTTGAACCCTCCTCTGAAGGAGGTAACTGCTCTGCCTTGACTGTACCAGAAACTTGTGCTCTTCACCTTTGCACCCAAGTACAACTCTTGAGAGAAGACAATGTGAATGTTACTTGTTCCCTACAGCAGTAATTTAAAAGAGTGAATCATTTTGTGTTCCTCTTGATTTTGCAGAAAAGGACTCCCCACCAACAATTGGAGTACCCACGCTATCCATAGTAGCTTCCACTGCAAGCTCTGTCGCCCTGATTCTTCTCTTAGTTGTGCTGTTTGTTTTGTTGCAGCCAAAGCTGAAGTCGTTCCATCACAGCAGGTAAGTGTAGCTGGGGTTTGGGCAGGCTTCGAGGTATCCTGTTTTTTTGCAGTAGAAACTCGACAAGGTGCTTGGTTTGGGCCTTCATTTTACTTCCCTGCTTCTCTACTTTTGCCCTGTGAGTCAGGGGCAATTCCCACGAGAGGCTGTTTTCAGTCAGAAACTTCAGGTAGGCTAGAACCTATGTTTGGATTGTAAAGGGCATGTTGGTGAGAAGGACTGTCAACAGTACAGTCTGGTTTTCAGGAAAGAAGAGGCAGTGTTCCTGTATCATATCTAAGCTATTGCTCTAATAGACTCTAGAGCTACGTGGCTGAATTCTTTTTACCTGTTGCTGTGAGCTACCTGTGTAGGCAGAGGGCTGTCTGGTTTTTGCAGACTGCCTGGCCTCACTGCCTCCTCCTGATGATGTCTGGGTTGCCATCTTTGTCAGACATAGCTACTGAGGCAGATGAGATGGGAGACAGTATAACCATCGTCACTTTGAATTACAGCCCCAGTCATGTGTATGGCAGTTCACAGTAGAGCTGCAAAGCCATACTTGCTTATCTTCAGTAATCCACCATTCATATTTGTAGTGAGCATTGTAATTTTGCTGTGGTGAGGGTGGGAGGCTGCTGGGGTTCTTGGTAACAAAAATATCTATAACATTTAAGTGTTCAACTTTTCCCCCTTTGTTTTTTTTTTTCTTTTTTGAGGCGAGACCAAGGTGTGTCTGGGGATCAGGTCTCTATCATGGTGGATGGTGTCCAAGTGGCCTTGCCATCCTATGAAGAAGCAGTGTATGGCAGCACAGGGAACTGCATTCCACCCTCGGACTCCCGGGTGCAAATTGTGCTGTCAGAGGGATCTGGGCAAAACGGAGCCAGAGAGATGCAGCAGCAGGACCAAGGGGTTCGCAGTAGGCTTGATAGAGAAGATGAAGCCCCCGGACACTCTGGACTGTGTGAAGCCAGTGGCTCTCAGCGCTCTGAAACTGTTCTTGTTCATCAGGCTGCTACCTCTTCCTGGGTAGCTGGCATGGCTAGCAGTAGACCTGTACAAAAAGAAGTCCAGGATTCAGAAAGCAGTGACATACAGAGCCTTTTATCACTCACTTCCTCTGAGGAATACACAGATGGTATGTGACTTGGGCAAGCAGTGCTGTATGAGACTCTTTTAAGAGTACGCTGGGGTTCTGCTTCTCAATCTTGGTTCATCAAGGGATTTGCACAGAAATACCAACCTCAAGCATCATTATGCAAAGGCAGTAAAATAGCTGCATTTGTGCAAAACAAGTTGGTGGAAGTGGGAGGGTACGCTTGAAATACAAAGCCCTTGTAATGTTTAAGCTTCTTCAGTTTTAGATGATTTTAGTAAGCTGCTTACTGTCACAGTGCTGCAGCCCAGGCATGTGAGAAAACACATGAAAACACAAGGGATGTGTTTGAACTTACTGTCCAGAGCAAGTCTCTTTAATGGTTAGTGACTCTTGTGTTCTTAACTTCGCTGTTCTGCCCTGAAGCAGTTACTTTACAGTGGCAGAGCTAATGTGAAGCTGCTAAGATTGCTTTTTGCAGAGATTTCTGTGTCTTCAGACAAAAAAAAGAGATGTAACTGGCTTGTAGGTAGCTCAGAGTAGAACTCTGTGGTGCCAAGTCCTACAGCCTTAGTTATGCCATCCGGAAGCTTTGCAATGAAAACAATTAAAGGTGTTTTCCACTGAAGGGTGGAAATGGCAACATGTCCAGAGATGGGCATTAAACCTCTAGTATATAAACAGTGGAAACCTAAAAGTGGTGCTTACCCAAAAGAGTCCACAGTGTACTTATTACAGTGTGTTACCTCTGCACTGTGTCATGTTCTGTCACAGCCTGGAAACGCATATCGCTTCTGATGTAACCTGTACAGTAGCAGGCTGCCCTATGCAGCATAAGACCGTAAAGCTTATGGTTCAAAGACAAGGAAGCTGTAGCTACTGGAGGAGTCAGATAAGGGCAGTTGTTATCTGTGTATCCTCAGCCACCCCAGACATAGCAAGAAACTACTTGTCTCGGACGTTTTGAGAAACTAAGAGTTTGGTGATGTCATGGGGGGGAAAAAAAAAGGAAGGGCCTCCCAGTTTAAGAGGGATGTGGGGAAACTGGGCAGGCACTGCTGGACGCCTGCCAAGGTAGTTGGGAGCCTGGGAGGGAGCTGGGCTTAATCTGGTGAAACATGAAGTGTAACTTGACAGAGTCAGGTTGGGCATTAGGAAAATATTTCCTGCTGGGAGGGCAGTTTGGGGCCAGACATATGAGATTTTTAAGAGTGGGGGTGGTGATGGTCCTGCTTGCAGAAGCAGGTTGGCCCTCCAGAGGTCCCTTCTGCTATGCCATGGTGACAAGAAGAGAGTCACATAATGGAAATGGGACCCTGTCTTGCAAGAGTGGTTTTTCTGGTGTATGTTGAATGACAAAAGTGTGACTTCTTTTTTAATTATTTTTTTCTCTCCCCACCGTCAGATATTCCCTTACTGAAGGAAGCATGAGGCCTGCTGTGTACATGTCCAGCCTTTTTGCTCTTGGATTTCTTCCTTCTTCCCTCCCTGCCTTCAGGACAGAAGCACTCTGTGCAGCCTTCCCCATCCTCGCGAGCTGTGTCCTGGATACCTCCAAGCAGAGACGCCCTCAGCTGAAGATCCAAAGGATGTCGCCAGGTTGCCTCCTGGATGCACCAGTGGGGCTGGTGCAGCGCTGGCTTCCCCATTCCATATGCATCAGAGACTCAAGGAACGTAGTGGATTTGAGCTCTCCTCTCCTTTTCCCCAGCCAGATGTTTGACAGCAGTCTCTGAAGAGCTGCTCTTTTCTTGTGCCTTTTTCCTCCTCACACCGGCTTGTTGCAGCTTGGCAGCCTCTCTAGCCCTTCTGTTGCCCAGAGTGCAGGGGCTGAAACCATTTGCTCTCTGGGTGCAGACAGTTTATATATACATATATATATATGTTATACAGGCTCTTCTTCCAGCATCCTCTTTATAACAGAGCAGGACAAACTGCCTCACTGGGACTGAAACTGGCCTTGAGAGGGATCCCAGGTAAGGGGCAGCCTGTAGTATCTAGGAGCACCTCAAGTGAGATAGGCTGCGAGGCAGCTTAGCTGTGCAATAACAGTTGAAAATTGCTAGAGCATTGAAGGCTGGTAAGTCCAAAACATAGGAACCTCTGCCCCCTTCTCCAAACACACCTCTGTAAGAGTCCACTCCTGAAAAATCACTTTTGTCTCCTCCTTCGTTCACTACTGGTGCAGCCCACTTGGTTATGGTGTGTTTCTTGAGGCTGTGATTGGGACTGTACTGATAATAAAACCACTCTCAGCTTTGGTTTGGTGACAGAGCAGCTTCTGTTGTTAGACTGTGGGAAAGCCTTAGGGAAATGGCCAGTGGAAAGTGTGCAGGGAGCTTGGAGGCTCTTCCTTTCTGTGAATCAGTAGCATTTGTTTTTAGGCATTGGGAACTGGAACCAAATTTGTGGCCCTGCTCTTCTGGGTGAATTGTGTGTCTTACAGAGCTTTCCCAGTGAAGGTGATTCTACACTAACACTTAGGTTCCTTTGGTCAGATCTTCAGGCAGAGGTAATGCTTTCAGGTGTAACCTGGAAGCAGTTCATGTGCTTGAGATTGTCAAGAAAAACTTACGCATAGATGGTGAATGCTTAGTGCCACTGGTGCGATCCCGAGTTACCTTCCCAGCTGCACTAGGTATTTTGGTACTTGAGCCCTCCATACTACCTAAGAGGCTGCTATCTAGCAAGTGTCTGCTGTTGTGTCCTGATGGGCTTCAGTGGGCTCGCAGAGAAGGGCTTCGTCATTTTGGCTTAGGGTCAACAGCACTTACAAGGTGTCTTCTAAGTACAACACAGGTTGCCTGTTGCTGAGAGAGAAGGTTGGCTACACTGACTGGGAGGATACCACAGCTTAAGCCTGAACGTAAATTGTGATCACTTCTAAGTTCTGGTAGCAGGGAATAGAATATCCAAAAATATGTACACCTCTGCTCCTTACAGTTACCTACAGCAGGTCAGAATATCCTGGTTGCTGTTAATGGGACTTCATTTCTGCAGCAAGCCAGCTTCACTTGGGGCAGGTGATCCAGTCACAGAAGTGTGGTAGTTGTAAGACTCTTTAAAGGGGTGGTCTGGAAACTGGGCTCCATGAAACTGGTTTAATCAGGAAAAGTTGGCTTCATGAATGCAGGTGTGTTGCCACAACCATCCTGAAATAGCCAGAGAGAGCAAAATGCCATAGCCTTACGTGTCATGTGGCAATGAACAGGTAAATAGGGCTACTCTTTGCCGCTTCGCTTTTGTTTTACAATCCTTAATATTCTCATCCCTGTTGCTCCAGGATGATGCTGTCAGAGCACTTAGTAAAAGTGACATAACACCTTAAAAATAAAGTAATAATCGCTGTGGCTTAGCTCTGGTTCCTGGAAATGGGGCTTGGCTGTAGTGTCTGGCCCTGCACCTGCTGTTTCTGATTAGCTGCTTAATCCTAGGGCAGCTGGGTCAGTGCATGCCTGTGGATGGAAGAATCATTTTTTCCTTATCCCTTTCAGAGGGATATTACTAATTTAAGAATGCAGCTTTGTAAGTTTCTTTCCCTGTTGCTCATTTTATCTTAACACAAGGACTTGATCAGTCCAGTTTGGATGGTTTGGGTATTCTTTTGTTCAGTTGAGGTGATGAGGACGCCATGTTGTTTTACAGCGGGCTCTTTTGTTCTGTATTCAAGGACTGTAGAGTGATAATGTTTACACATTTGATATTGGAGTTTTAGAAAATGAGAGTGGAAATGTTCATATTTAGTTTTCAGCTCCTACCTTAAAATCAAAATATTCTCTTCTACTGGTTTTGTCAGGGCTTGTGAAGACAGTGAGCAACTGCAAGGCTGAATACGTGACTTTCCTAAGTCATGTGTTTTCTAAGACCTAATCAGCTCAGAGCAGGAGTTGCTCTTAGACTCTTAAGGACCTTCCTACTCAAACCTGAGCGATCAGGGGATAGAAGTGAGGTGTGTGCTGCCTTCCTGCAAGGAACAGTCCTTTTGGCTCAGTACCGGCTTGGTGAAAGAACCCCTTAATGAGGCTGGAAGCTGTTGCCAAGGCTGACCTTGCCCTGGATGAGTGCCTGCTCAGCTTGCAGAAAGCACGTACTGTGTGGTCCTGCTTCTGCTTTCTGCTGTTGTAAAGTGAGCAGCTGCCAGCTTAGGAGAAAAAAAAATTCTGTTTGGGTGGGAAAAGAAGGAAGCTGTGCAGAAGAGGGGAGTGCTTTCATTTTGTTCCACATACAGAAATTATGGAAAACGGCTTTGGTAATTGGGAAAAATATGCAGAGGTAGGAGGAAAGCATGCAGGCTTAGGTCTTGTGATCAGGCACTACAGTCAGCCTCTGTTGGACTGCTTGGGGAATGAAGCAGGAGCTCCCAGGGTGCTTTATATTCTCATATAAAAGAGGGTGGAACAGCTGGGGGAGGAACCTAAGCAGGGACTGCTTGATAACTTTTTCTGAAGGGGAGAGGGTTTAAGGACTCATTAAATTTACTTGTCAGCGAGTGATTGTTACTTGCTTGTTCTTGTTCTGTGGAGGATTGGGAAGCCCTTGGGACAGAGGTTTAGGAAGATTAACTAACCTGAAGAATCCTGTCTTCACCTCAGAGCAAGGGCTGACATGTAAGGATCCCTCAGCCTGAGCTCTGCTGTTGCACAGGGTGTTGGTTGCATCCGAGAGTGTCATGAAGGTTGCTGTCATAGAAGGGTCTCCATGTGCCAATAGGGAGTGCAGGGGCTCAGCCTCACAAGATGCAGCATGGTGGGTGGGTGACTTGCTTTGGGTTCTTCTCCACCTTTTTTCCCCACCTACACCTTGACTAAAAGAATTCAGAGGGAAATACGTTTCTTATTTAATGCCCCTGATATAATGGTCTTATGTTGAGTCATTTGTGCTTGGCCCCATAAAATCAAAGAACATTAAAGTTAATTACAGTGGAAGAATAAAAATAGCACTTTTTAACTTTTTTTTGGTAAGTTATTTTGGGGTCCAGTATTTAAAAGGGCATGTCAGAAATGTGAAGCACTGCTTGCAATAAAAAATGGGGACAATTGCAAGGAGGGAGCAGCAGGCTCAGCCACTGGGAGTAACCACACATTGGTGGTGAGCAGTGCAGAGTAGGGAATACAGGAAGGGATTGGGGTGGGTGAGGAAGAGCTGTGGCCAATAAGAGAAGTATGCTGCGGGCTGATGATAGCCAATGCCTTCTTGAGCAGGTTCTAAGGGAGCTGTGCTTTCTCTGGGTTTAGCAGGCCCTTAGGCTTGCTGGATAAAAGTATTAATGTACAACTAGTAGGACACTGAGATCTCCTTGCTGGCCTTGGAACAGGCTTGCAAAGCTTGGTTTTCATGTTCTGATAGCAGTCATTCTACAAAATCTGCCTTCTTATTCTCTCCAGATATCAGCTTAAATCAATTTCACTCTGGTTTCTGTATATGAATGCAATAAACCCCCATCCGTTTTTCACATTGACCTCACCCCAGCCTCAGCCTTCAGCCCTTCCCAGGGAGCTGCACACTGAACTTGTTCTTTATGAAGTGCTTTCTTTGCCGAAGAGTTTTATTTGGAAAATTTATTCTCTATAAAATGCTTTGAAAGTGCACAGAGGTTTCCTCCAGCCGGCTTCATTTGAAGGCATATTTTTATACAGGAGATGAGCCCTCCTCCGGTCCTTCACACCTTCCCAGCCAGTTCGGAGCAGGGTGTTTCCCACACAGGCCCTGTGTTCAGCACTGCTTCAGGCAGGTCACCCACACATCCGTGCCCACCAGAGCAGGCTCCTGATGCTTTTGCGTTTCTTTACGTAGGCTCTGCTTTTGCTTCCATCCTGGGGTAGGCACGGACAGAGGCAACGGAGTGTGCTGGAAAATGTTTCAGTTCTGATTCTCAACTTCACTTTTATTTCCCCCCCAACTCAAAAAGAACAGAAGCTAAGTTGCCTATGAAGCAGCTGTGCTGTGGTGCGGTGGGCAGACTGCTGGTAGCTGCTGGTGCGAATGCAAGGAGAGCTTGGTTGCCTTTGGTGCATTAATCTTCTTTTCCTGTATGTGTTTGTTATTTTTATGTTTCAATTCTGAATTGCACCACTATGGGATTATTTGCAGAATGGTACTCCGTGTGTATGTGGGGTTAAAAACGAGACCATAATTGATGCTGTGCAGGATGTCACTCGATCAGTTCTATTTTGCTTTATTTTATAGATATTTTCCGGTATCCTGTACATTGCGGTGGGTGTGAAGATAGTATTTTAATATTTGTACAAAGTTTAATTTAATTGTTCTATGTATATAACTGCATTTCTAAATTAAAAAAGAAAAAAGTTCTTTTGAAGTGAAGCTTTGATCTTTGTCTGTGTTTCAAGCTGCTCGGGCTTCGTGGAAGGCAACAGCAACATAGCATGGGGGGGAGGGGGGTGGATGGTGTGAGACATGGGCTGGGTGGGAGCCTTGGGGAGGTCCTGAATGGGAGCTGAGGTTTGTTGGATCTAACTTGATGCAAGGAGAGAAATCGTAGGAGGGATGAATGGGCTCCCACTTGAGCTGGGGCTCAAAGCTGTGCAGTCCTTTGTTAGTGCGCTACTTCAAAGTTCCAAGGTAACGCTGCCCCTTGAGGCAAGTGTGCCGGTGGGAGCTCCTTGCTTTTTAAGTCGATCTGTCAGTAGTGGGATAGGAAAAGGAAGGAGATGGGATGGCAAGGAGAGATGAGATCATCCCGGTCAGCTTGTTTAAAGCAGAGTCCTGAAAAATGCTATGACAGTTTTGTTTACTCGCAGGTGAATTTTTCTCTGGGGAGGAGCAGGCAGGTTGAACAAGGGAAGAGCTGACATCTGTCTTCTTTCCATTTCCATTTATTCTTTAAATAATTCCCACATGGCAAACTGATCTTACTGTGGTTTCATACTGAAACTGGAGCTCTGTGCCCAGTGCCAGGCAGCGCCATGTGGGAGCCAGTGGCCTCCAGGAACGGCTTTTAAATTATTTAATCTGCACTGTCTGTGTGCTCTGCTGCCTGTGGCCTCCTGCTGCAGTGATGCTAGCAGCCAGAAGCAGGACCTCATGTTGTTTTGTCCTTCTTAGCTAAGACCTAAGGGAGCACAGGAGGGGTCTGGGTGAAGGGGCATGTGGTGCTGGGGAACCTCTCCTGGGAGTAGCACCCGTGGGCTCAGCACAGCTTTTCAAGGACGGATGTTTGCTCCCATGCTTTCCCAAGTGTCACCTGCCGCTGAGCACCAACTTTAACACAAGTTGGAACACAGGCCTCCAGCTGTGTGGGGAGACAGCCGGTCCCCATAGCATGGGGCAAAGCTCCAGAGAGAGCAGCATCCCATTGTTTCCTATGGAAGATTTGTGATGTGGGGTCTGCTATTCATTATAAGCTCCCAGCAGAGAAAGATCGATGAGACTTTAAATAAAACAGCTGTGAGCTAGTTTGTCATTGAGCTATTGAGGTTAGAAACATTTCTAACCAAAATCCATTGGACCTGCTGGGTGAGGGCCTTTGTTCCTTTCCCCAGCAGTCCCACAGGGGCACAGAGCCTGGCAGGAGTGTTTTACCTGTTGAAGTTTAAAAGTCAGTTGTATGAACTGTGTGGGAGCCATATGTGTGTCTGAGTATTCCTCTGCCACATGAAAGCTGTCAGCTTATTGTTAAAACTTACCTTACTATCATTAGGCACATTAGTGTTTCTCCCTTAAATACCATGTGTATAGATGAATCCCAAAGCAGGTTTTAGCTGATTCTGCAACGCCAGTTCGTATATCAGGTTACCTTTTAACTCGAGCCTTTGTATGTTGTTACTGCTTTCCAGATGGGGATTTTGGAGGGTGTCCTGGTGGATCAGCCTTCCTAAACACAGCCTGCCCCCGTCCTTGCAGGTTTTCATCTTGTTAAATCATTGCTTTTCTTTGCTGGACTTTCTGATTTCCCTTCACGTCTCTATTTCCCCCCTTTCTCAGTAAGGAGCACTGGATTTGTCTGACACAGCTTACCAAGGCCCTGCCTGTTGGTGTGAGCAGCTTAGCAGCTTAATGGATGAAAGTGCTTATACGCTGATTATTTAATCTTTCATTCTGTTGCCTCTCTGAGGGCAAGCTTGCCCATGGAAACCCAGTCTATCCTGTTTGCTGTTATTCCCTCTGTTCTTCGTACCCTCTATAAACTGAATGCTGGCTCTCCATTCAGCAAGAGCCGAAGCTGACGTAAATTCCCTCGTGAGGAGGAGGACATGGATCCCCCACCTCAGCCGTTCCCCCTGGCGCACCCGCACTGCTGACGTTGTCCGGCAGCTCCGCCCGCTCCCGTCCATCCGCAGTGTAGGCGTGGTTCAGCTGCTCCGCCAATGGCCGCCTGGTTCCGTACCGTGCGGGGCGGGGCGGTGCCTGGGGCCGCCTCCATGTAGCGGCGCATCGCGGGGCGGAGCGCAGTCGCTGTGGAGCCGCCGCGCAGGGAGCACAGCGCCGCCCGACAGCGCAGCACCGGCCCGACCGCATCCACCGCGCCGCCCCGCCCGGGACCCGCCGCGCAGGTTGGTGAGGGGCGCAGGGCGGGTTGGGTGCTGTGTGCGGACGGGGTTCGGTCGCCGCTCGGGGCGCTCCGTGCGCTGCTGGGCGCGGCCCGGCCGCCATTTTGTGTCCGAGCGCTGTGCGCTCTTTTCTTCCCCACTTCGGGGCCTGAGGAGGGCGGGGCGTGCTGTGGGCGGGGCTACGTGTGCGCCGCGGGCTCCTATTGGCGCGGGCCGGGGCGTCCTCCAGCTGGCTCGCTCCTATTGGGCCGCCGCGGGGCCGTGCTGAGTCACCGGGCGCGGCCTCAGCTCAGCGGGTCTCACCGCGTCTCCCGCAGCGAGTAACGCGCCCACAGCCATGAGCGGCTGCCGCGTGTTCATCGGGAGGCTGAACCCCGCCGCCAGGGAGAAGGACGTGGAGAGGTTCTTCAAGGGCTACGGCCGCATCCGGGACATCGACCTCAAGAGGGGCTTCGGCTTTGTGGTGAGTGCGCAACGGGGGGCGGCCGTTCCCGCTGTCTCCAGCAAGGCGCTCCGTGTGCCTTCAACCCTGACCTGTCTGTGTTGGCTGGGTCTGCAGGAGTTCGAGGATCCGAGAGATGCGGACGATGCCGTCTATGAGCTGGATGGGAAGGAGCTTTGCAGTGAGAGGTGAGCTGCCCCATTTCGTGTACCGCTTCAACTCGCTTCGTGTCACGTTTACGAGTTGAGGTTTGTTAGCGGTACATTAAACTCTGCTGTGGGCTTTCTCACAAGGGGTGTGTAAAAAGCATAAAGACGCCTGGTTTCTCCTTTCTTTGTCTCTGCAGGGTTACCATTGAGCATGCAAGAGCACGCTCTAGGGGTAGAGGCCGAGGGAGGTACTCTGACCGCTTTAGCAGCCGCCGGCCACGCAGTGACAGGAGGTGTGTATTGCATGGCTATGGTCTGCTATAACAGCTCCGGGGTTGTCTGTCTGCAGCCTTGAGGTGGAGCACAGCACCATTTGGTGCCTTCCTCACAGCCAGCCAACAGGATGGTGGGGTAGGGAGTGTTACACAGAGTGCTCAGCTCCTTTACACTCCTATCTCCAAAGTACACAGTGCTTATCTTTGTCTCCTCGAGGCATTGTATACCGGTGATGGCATTCCTGATGAGCTCATGCAAGCTATTGGCCTTGCTAATGCGAAGCGTGGTTGTGCTGTGTGCGACCAGAAATCTCAACTGTTTATTTCCCCGCAGAAGTGCCCCACCATTAAGGACGGAGAACCGCCTCATAGTAGAAAATCTGTCGTCCCGAGTCAGCTGGCAGGTTTGTTAAAACACGATTAACTATTTTGACTTCATTTAATGGGTATGTAACGTAATTACTTCGTTAAATGATTAATTAAAATTAAATCTAATTTATTAAAGTGTTTATGTAACTAATGTAATTTTTAATAACGTAAATTAAATGTTTCGAATGAAAACTAGTTAACTTTAATTTATAATGATAAATGTATATATTTGAGGAAGTATATTATTTATTTTCTTGTTTTTTTAAATCCATTTTAACCACATATTAAACCCTTTATTTGCCAGCCTATCTGTGTCGTTGGCCTTATGACGAGGAGTGCCTGTGGGTTATCCTAATCGTTCTGTCTTGGTCACTCTTGGTCGGGCCTGGTTGACTTTCCAGTCAGCTCCTACAATGTCACTTGGCCACCTCTAGATCTGTGTTTGCCGGTCTAGACGTAATCGATGCACTCCTTAAAGTGCCACATTGCAGCGATCCCAGAGCGTTAACGAGATCTGATTCCTAAGTTGAGAGCTGTTCTTCCTGTAACGCTTCCGAATAAGAGATCCTGGTCGAAAAGAGTTGAAAGATACGAAATTAGGTGGTCGTTGGAATCCTGATCGCAGTAAAGTGGTCCTTGGTAACATCAAGCGTAGCGAATGTCTGGATCCGTCACTAGACTCCTAATAGGGAGGGCGGTGCGATTAATGGCTTCCATCGACTGGGTAGTGTTCGTCAAGTGGGTGGCGAAGAGCCAGTCGGGCATAAATCATGACGGTATCTCCGGTCGCTTAATGCAGTTTGCTGCTTGGCTAGCCTAGGGAAATGTTAATAAAGGTAAAGTAAACTATATTTTTCATGACATATGGGGCACAAAATAATGGCGTTGTGTAATTGTAATTCTGTATGCCTATAAGACTCGTAATGTAAATGGAGACTGAAATAGCACAAAAGTATACGGGTAGTGTTTTGCACTCAGTCCACTATTAACATAAATGTGTACAAATGTGTTGTTTAGATTTCTCTTTCTCTAATCTATCTAATCTTCATAGACTTAATTTGTTTTCCTTAGTGTTAAGACATTTATTAGCGTTTTGCTTAAGGCAATATGCTGCTTTTCATTTATTTCGTGCCCTGATGTAGATAATTCAATTTCGATACAGTACAAGTGTGGAAATTGCCACGTTTGTAATTCATCTCATGTTTTCCCTTCCAATAGCCCTCTTTGTTTGCTCTATTTAAAATAATAATGTATTAAAACAAAAACAAAACCGAAAACGAACCCAAAAGCAACTATATATAAATATATATATGTAAGTATTTACTTTCACTTCCTTGCATAACATTACTGGTCTTGTGTTAGGATCTCAAAGACTTCATGAGACAAGCTGGGGAAGTAACCTTTGCAGATGCACACAGACCTAAGTTAAATGAAGGGTAAGCTGAAATTCACTTGAAAGCCTTGGGGTAATTTTTGCGTATTCTACATAGAATCACAGAATTGTAGGGGTTGGAAGGGAGATCATCGAGTCCAACCCCCTTGCCAAAGCAGGTTCCCTACACCAATCTTGTTTGGGGAGGGAGGGAATGTGGCTCCTTCACTGCTCTGCAGCTATGAATTCATGGCTTCATGTAGCTTCCCTTTAACCGTGCAGGATGTGCAGTCTGTGGTAGCTGGGGAGGGGAATGCTTCAATTTGTGCTGGAGTTTGACTACAAGCAGCAGGGAGTGTTTCTAAGTAGTTCAGTTTTTCTTCTCCAGAGTACTTCTTAATTTATTTCTAGTATCCATCAGAAGTACAACTTGTAATAGTGAGCTGTGTTGACTGTTTTTGTTTCTGAATTTCCCTAGGGTGGTTGAATTTGCCTCTTACAGTGATTTAAAGAATGCTATTGAAAAGCTTTCTGGTAAAGAAATAAACGGAAGAAAAATCAAACTAATCGAAGGCAGCAAAAGACACAGGTACGGATATCTGTTAAGCAATGATCATGAATTAAGAAAGCTTTGAAGTTGATGACCAGAGAGTGCGACTGGATGCGGTGGGTTGTGTGCTTGCTGTAGTGCTAATGCCGCTGCTCGTTGTTCCCTCAGTAGGTCCAGAAGCAGGTCACGGTCTCGTAGCAGAAGCTCGTCCAGGTCTCGTAGCCGTTCCCGGTCGCGAAGCCGCAAGTCTTACAGCAGGTCAAGGAGCAGGAGCCGTAGCAAGTCTCGATCAGTTAGCAGATCTCCAATGCCAGAGAAGAGCCAGAAGCGTGGCTCTTCCAGTAGATCCAAATCCCCATCGTCTGTGGATCGACAGAGGTCTAGATCGAGGTCCAGATCCGTTGATAGTGGCAACTGAACTCTAAGTGACTTGCCTTGGGGGCCCTTTTTTAAACCATACTTGCTAAAACCCGTGGTAAGTATGTGACTTTCTGAGGGGAAGGGTTTGAATGGGGCAGGGAGGGAGGAAATGGGGCGGGTGGGCTTGCGGGATCTTTGTAGATGTGGACCATGGTGGGGAGGGTTATTGACTAATTGTATGACATGTTTTTTGATAACCCTTTTTTGGCTCACATTCTTTGTGAATGTCTGAAGTGAACAGTTGGTGTATATTGCCCAGAGCTCTTTATAACTAAAGGAGACCAACTTCCAATTTTTATCTTATTTTTTTTTTACTCCCAAAAGAGTAACCTGGACTATTAATTCCCACTATGCTCAACTGGGAATAGCAGTTCAGAATATCAGTGTAAATTGAGGTGTTAAACTAACGGCTTTAGGCATCGAAGAGCTCTACGTGTGCTGTACATAAAGCTTTATTTCAGAGCCTTTTTCTCTCCGTGCTATAGAACCGCTGTTTCAGTTAGAGGTCAGCAGGTTTAAGTGCTCGACAGTATTGGTAATAAAACTTCATTTTAAAAACCTTCTCATTGAATACGCCTTGATCTGCAGTAAGAAAATGCCCGTTTCGCTGCCCTGTGGTAATAGTATTCTCTGAGGCGCCCTAACTCTTGATACATAAGAATTAAACAGCCTAAATAAAGTATAAAGAAACACGTCTCTGCTCCTTGTTTATTCTTACTGTTAATTGTGTGTTTATGACTGTGCCTGATGCGGTTGGACAGAGAGGGTGGTTTTAGATGGATCTTTAACAAAGCCTTTGTAGCGTGTTTTGGGCCTTATCCTGTAGGAAGAAATAAGGCATTGCTGGTAACCCAAGCTATATGGTTACCTGCTTTATCTCGTGTCAGCTGGTCCTTCTGTGTGCTTGGGTATGAACATTTGAATTGGAAATGCTGAGTCATGGCCTCAACCGATGAATGAGCACCTGGTGGGAGGGCAGGGCCAACCCCGGGGGGCTCAGCTGCCAGCAGTGTGCCTGAATGAGCAGAAGGGGAGGAGCCAGGGCCCTCCCCAGGCCTCGTTTATGGGCTGGCAGTGCAGATGGGTGTATCTCATCTGGAGATGTCTGCCTACCTGAGGAGTTACGGATGTTCTAAAGGTAAGCAGCTTCTTTCTCTTGTTTCTGTGCCCGCTGTTATGTCTAAGCGGATCCTCGCTTGCTGCAATAACAAGATGGTGTCTTGTAGATCTCTTCTGCTTAGCTGGCTCCTTTAAAGCACAGGAGTACAGCATGCTATTCAGGTTCATGGAACACAGAGGTGACCAGATATGTGGGAGATATGAGGGTGGGGAGAGCTCTGGGACAGATCTTCTGGTGTAAAATGAGCAGAGAGACTGAAGGCTTGCACAGAACTGATTGAAAACTGTAGGCCAGCTGCAGGGGAGGGCTGTGGTAGCGGCTGTTGCAGAATCAGTCTGTGCTGCCTGCTTGGCTTCCCACTGTAACTGCATGGCCTGGATACTGGTTTTGTGTCTTGAGCAGTGTTTGTGTCTACAGCTGTAGACACAGTAGTTCTGGTACCGAGTTATAAAAGGATTGTGGCACAACCATGTGGTAAAATGCTCCTGTAGCAGCCCACGGTGCTGCTCAGCTACTGCCCTTTCTCAGGGGCCTGGAAGAAGCTGTTCTGGAAGCAGCACGATGGTGACCACTGGAGGGTCTGAGCTTCAGGTATTTGCCTGGGCTTTGGTGTTATGCATCTGTTGAAGTTAGTATGCTCACATATATGTTTGTACCCTGTATGTGTGTGTGTATATATTTAATTAAGCTTGAATCTGCGTATGTACTTTTCTAGAAATGATTCAAATGCTTCCTTTTAGTCATGGTGCTGTGTGGGTCTGTGTTTTTCTCTTTCCCCCATGCTAAGCGATGCTTATTGCTGAATCTCTCATTAGCTTGCAGTGGAACCAGGATCTGTTTTACTGACTGGTTTCTATTTGGTACCCTGGGTTTGGTGACTGAGGTAAAGGACAGCTGTGTCCTGTCCCTAGAAAGCGGCAATTAATTGGCACTTGTTGATAAGCATGTGTGGTTTGAACTGGAAAGCACAGGAAATGCAGGAGCAAAGCAGTACTTGCTATTCACATTCCTCGCTCTGTCATAGATCCTGAAGAGCAGGACCAGCAGAAGGCCCTCTCCAAGCTGGGTTATCAAGTAGAGCAATGGGAATAAGTACAGATGGCCAGTGATTTACATGGCAAAGGCCACTCTGAGGATAGTGGAGCAGAGCAGGATGCTCTGACAGCCATTTTCCATGCACGCTGTCTGCCTGCATCTGAAGGAGGAGAAGTTAAACCTTGACAAATGTGATCCATTTTAAAAATGGATGTATACTCATTTTGTTACTAGCTTAGACATGTGGTTTTAATGAAAAACTTTACCTCACTCGTTCCTAGACCATCACTGAGGCTTCTTCAATAACACCATCAGGTCATAGGAGTACATGATATGACTAGAGTAGGGGAGTATAACTCATGCTCTGTTTTAGGACATTAGCCCTATTCATTTCAGCAATGCACCCGGCGGTCTGTACAGTTTCTACTCTGTATGCTTCCTCTTCCAGAGTCTGTTTTTGCTGTTTAACTGTGTTCTGAATGCTGTCAGAAGATGTGCAGTCAAGTCAAGCAGCTCAGTGGTTATTAAGTGCCATTGCCTGGTGGCACCCAGACCTCTCCCTGCCTGCTCAGCCTTTTAGAATGACAATGTTGAAATGCTTTTGCCTTTTGTCTTTGTGGAACTGTAGAAGAATGCTTCGACTACTCCTATAGGTAAAAACCTCCTGCTCCTTGTTTGCTCTTCAAGCGGCTGTGCTGCTTCCTAGTGGTTCGCTCCAGGAACCAAAGGAAAGATGCGGAGAGAGGTGGAACACGGGGTGTAATGGCTTCACCCTGACGGGTTCTGCCCAGCTCGCACCACACGAGGGCAGTGGTTGCATGCCCGGAGCCAGATCGCTCTCAGGATGAAAGACCTCAAAGCAGCCAAACCTCATTTGAGCCATCTCTCAGATCGAGTCAAATACTCCCAAATCCAGAGATATGTTGGGCTTCACAGGGTGCTTAACGAGCCTGAGGCATCAAAGGCAGTATTTAAAGCTAAAACATATGGAAGTTGACAGACCACTTGCTGGTGCTCAAAGTGAACTCTGTTGTAGGTTTTGACAGAGAAGACAGCAAAGGCATCGCTGCTTTGTGATTTTTGTAATGTAACTTCATCATTTTGATTAAAAAACAGGAAATGGTTTGGGTGCATCTTTGATGGGTGAGGAGCCAAGCTGTGCTTTTCTAATTTGCAGCTGGGACTGTCGTTATTTTGGTGTTTTTGCAGAATTTTGCATAACTTGGGCCCAGCCCCACTGTTGCCCAAAGGCTGCGCTTCACCTGAAGTACCTGATAAGGATAGTGGTGACTTGATTTGTGCCAGATTTCATGCTGTGTTGGCCCACAGCTTGAGGTGTGATGTTGGCATCTCATGCTTTGTCCTGGTAAGATTTTCCTGCTGCACAGTTTTGGGCTTAGCTACTTTTCCTGTAAGATTTGAATGTGACTGACTCAATCCCTAGCATCAAAGCCAGTTCTAGTGCTCATATACTCTTGTTTTTGTTTTTCATCCTGCTCAGTGTTGTCCTATTGCTCAGAGATTATTGGAGTTGAGTCAGTACCAACAGCAAGGCAGAAGGGCTGGAGCAGCCTGTCCAAGGGAGGGTTACCCCCACAGGTGTGCCTGTTAGAGTTGGACAGGGAGGGTTTCTGCAGGTGGAATTGATCCTTGCCTTGATTTATTCCACCTGTGGCTCCCCAGGGCCACAGCTCCTTTCTGTTATCATTTGGGTGATGCAGCCCACCTGGCTAAACATTTAAATTCCAGACACATCTGCCTCTTTAAAAACAAGAGGAGTCTTAATTTTCTCTATAGTGGTCTCCATCACAATTAAAGCAGGATTTGATCTGTTTTTCAGTTTCCTTCTCAGCCGTCTAGGCTGCTCAAATATTGGTTTCCCCAGGCTTGTTCATGGATGTGCAAGAGGTAGGTTCTGGGCTGTGTGACCAACATTTGCCGCCTGTGGTTTGTTCTGGCTCAACACAAGGAAAACTGCGTGTTTGGGGGTGGTGATTAAATCTGTTTATGTCTGATTCTGCTCTGATAGATGGCAAAAGATGAGGACAAATTGAGCAGCCTCATATTGAGCTGGAAACCACCTGCAGGATCACAGAAAGACTTAAGAGTGATGAGGCCTTTAGATGTGATCTGACCCAGACCAATGCTTAAGCAGGGCCACTGAGAGCCAGGCACAAGTTGCCGTGATCAGAGGAAGGTGTATCTTGATACCAGAATGAGAGCTGTTTTCTCCTCTCTTCTGTGCTGTCCTGTGTTCATGCCAGCTCCATGGCACACTGGTGAGTGAACAGATCTAGTGAGACACCTGGGCTGATGGCCAGCAGCACTTTCTGGATGTCTCTTGCACTGCTTGGGCCCGCCATCTGCAACACTGACCAGTCTTGCCTATGCTCATATCCTGCAATGGATAGCCCAGTTCCCCATGCCCCATAGTAGGGTGGCCAGCAGTATGGCCTTCCTGGTGGCTATGCCTTGAGTCCCAGTGCAGGGCATTTGCTGGCTCTTTGCCACTGCAGTGCTTCTCTTAGCATCAACAAGAGACGAAGTTGTTTGTATGTACTTAAATCCCATTTAGCATCCATCAGGCTTAAAAAACAAAATAAAGAGAAGTCATAGGACTTTTATTTTTACACAATTGTTTGATAGGAAAATAATTAATTTTGCAATTAAGCCCTGCCCAGAACAAATGATGTAAGAGCACTGCGTATGGGCTAAATTAGTGCCTGCTGAGATGCAGCGCCAGCATCTGTCTGGGTTGGTGACAATTATTTTAAGCAGCCAGCAGAGGGGAAAGCACACTCTTCCACAATGTTCCTGATGGCCTCATCTCTTGTGGGTCCCACGGCACACTCAGCATTGTCAGTCTGAGTGTGTACTTCAGTTGGTTGGCAGTGGGAAAAACAGCCCCTTCTCCATTTTAAGGGAGTCATTTTAAATACTGACTTGGTGGCCAGGTGGGCACTGCTTATGCCTCAAGTGACATAGGGAGTTCCAGAGAAATTGCTCCTCTGAAACCAGCAAGCCTGGCTGGGCATGGGTGTCTTGGCTCACTGCTTCTGCCTGCCAAAAGGGTAGCATTGGAGCAGGCTTGTTTCAAAGGCAAGTCTAAGGGTGGGAGGGAATTGCACAGACTGTAGGAAGCCTGTTTGTTTCCGTGATGTTTAGTTTTCCCCGTGGGAAAAGAGATATTATTTATTGTCTATTGTAGTCACTTGTTAATTATGTAATTAGTGGGCCTAGTTGATCTTGACTGTTTCTTTTCCTTAGGGGCCAGATGTAAAAGACAGCTTCATAAATATTTGACAGCTTAAATTTCCTTCAGTCTGGTAAAATTCTGTTGGTCGACCATCAGGTCGACCATCTTTATGTCTGAATCCAATTTGTATATACTTCATTATTGCTCTTAGTTTTGTGGGCAAAGCAAGCATTGTCTGATGTTCTTCAGACATATGCTGGGCTATGGGTTTTCAGAAGATGCTGTGATTTCTGTATGTCAGGTGACAAGCCATTTTTGATGTCCTCAGTATCTACCACATTTCTGCTGTGTCCGCTTCTGGTGGTCAGGCTGAAATTGGAATGGGCTTAAATCAAAACAGGTATATTAAAAAAATAATCTCATTTTTAAATTAACTTTTCTGATTTGACATGTAAGTAATACGGTCCAAAGCAGCATTGTGTTGAAGTGCATACCTGACCTTGTAGGACCATGCTAATAGTTCAGAGTTACTAGGATGATAAAGGTGAAAGTCGTGCTGTTGCTGTGGAACTTACACCTTTTTCTGCTGCTTGTCTCCTGCTTTGGCATCCTTGCTTCACTGACTGTGGTGCTGGAAGATGTCTCTGTTCTTTCTTACTCTTGCAGTCTTTTCAGCAAAGCTGTAGATTGCACATATTAGAAAATCAGACTTTCTCCCATAGGCAAAGTAGGTGCTTCAAGAAGGGTATGTGTAAGCTCACATTGCTGCAGAGATTTCCCCATGAGTCAGAAAGAGCTATTGGCATTCACGCTGCGCTTACTCATGGCTGAGAAGGTCGTTGAGCAGGTCATAGAATCATTAAGGTTGGGAACAGACCCCTGAGATCACCAAGTCCAACCAACATGACCACTAAACCACATTCCTCAGTGCCACATCTACCTTCTTCTTGAACAACTCCAGGGACGGTGACTCCACCACATCTCTGGGCAGCCTGTGCCAGAGCCTCATCACTCTGAGAACTTTCTCCTAATATACAACCCCCATCTTGCTGCTACCTCTTGTAAGGTCATTGTAGACTCATAGATAACCTGGGTGAGCCCAGATTTTGCTCCCTTCTTCTACACTGTTTCCTGTGTGGAATCTGAGGCAATTGGAGCTTAATAAATGAGCATAATGCTTCCTAGCTACAGAAGGGTTTTTTTCAGGTTTGGATGCTTGATGATGCCAAAGAATCCTAATCACATCTACAGCAGAGTCACAGCATTAAGCTTCTGAGAGGACATGAGGTACTGCTGACCATTAGCACAGAGAAGAAGTCTCAGGGCACAAGCATGCTTGTATCCAATGGGCACCATCCTGCTGAAGTCCCATTGCGTCCTGACTGAACTGAGATGTCCTTTCTGCTTGATGCCAATGGACCGTGAAAAGTTCAAGTGGACTGCTGAAAACCTTATTTGTGTACTTCCACATCTGTCTTCACCTTTTGCAGCTCCTAAGGCCCGCAAGTGCTATGGGAGCAGTACTCTGGGTTGCCGGCTTCTGGTCTGCATGCCAGCAGAGCTGTGTGCCTTGGCTGCCAGCCCTGTTGCTGCTTTCCTCTTGGTGAGCTCCAAAACAGCCTGATCTCTGCCTGGTTTGTGCCTGTTTAGTAACTTAGAAGGAAAGGAGAGCCTCGTTCCTTGCCCTACAGTGTTAAAGGAATTGGACACGTGCATCCTCTGTCATGTCTTGTCTCTGGCCACTGTGTGTGGAAACTGAGGGAGGTGAATCCCCCTCAGACAGTCATGGAGTAACCAGCTCAGTGAGAAAGTTTCTTCCTGCTCCCGTTAGTAAATACCCGGGTTAAATGCTGGAGCCCAAGGAGTGGAATATTCTGATTCTCCAAATGCATTCCTTGTCCTCCTGGATGTTTTGCTGAGTTTTTTGGCCTGGCTGAAGCCACATGGATTTCAGTTCCTTGGCTGAATTAGGCACTGTTGTCTTTTGGTTGCTGCTGCTCTTGTGGACACCTCCTGTGCTAGGTCTTGTCCAAGCACCCAGGCAACAGCGAGCCAAACCCAGCAGTGCAATGCTTTTGTCTCGCTTTAATTATAGTAGGACACAATTATTAGCGGCGTGTTTTTATTTCCATTTGTTCATTCTGACAGAAAACAAAGGAAGCCATTATCTCCACAAGAGGATGTTTCAGGAAGTGTTACGGTAAATAAAGCTGAAGAGACCAGTGCACGAGAGAGTATCACCTTCTTTTACAGATCGCAATTGATAATCAGGTTGCTACAACCCTTTCAAGAGGCTTGGTAGCGAGTCCACACTCAGATTGCCCTTTAATCTTGGAGGATTTCTGGTCCCTATACAGACTGATACATTTATCACAATTTACCTAAACTATAGCACATGCATCCCTAGAAAGGTATATGGCAGGTCTTTGGTGCTGCAGGAAACGAAGTAAGAAAGCTGGATGGTTCACACCAGCCCCTTTTTTGGCAATAAGTTTCCCTTTTGTAAAGCCAGTGTGGATCACGCTGAAGACTCTGAAGGTCAGGTTGGATTTGATCTTGGATGTTTCTGAACCTTCCCCACTCCCTGAACAGCAATGCAGAGCTGGCAACATATTCTTGAGACATCGTGCTTCTCTGTCCATGACAGCCTGGGGCAGCAGCCTCCGTTGGTGACTTCTGTGCCTGCTGAACACAAACAATGTTGCTCTCAGAGGCAAAACATTATTGAAAGCTTTCTCTTAAAGTTGGCAAGAAATGCTAAGTGCATTGGGATGTTTTTTGAGACAGCAAAATATTTTCTAAAAGCTCTTTTGCGCAACAGCAGAGAAAAATGGCAAGAGACGAGTACGTTGCAGGTCTTTTTCATTCTTGAGATCTCCAGTATTTCCTATCCTTCTAATTTTAATGGAAGCCTTTTGATCTTTGCCATTTGCCCCAGAGCTCTGGGCATTAGGTGAGGTTCTCAACTTTATTTTATAATAAAAACGTAGAAGTTTGTAGCCTTCAGGGATTTGGAGAAAAGTTTTGCAAAAAAGAAAAAAAAAAAAAAAAAAAAAGTTATCATAAAGTTGAAGAAAGCAGAGTGCAATTAGGAAAAGCTCAAACATTTATAATTTTCTTTAAAAACCAGAACAAAAACCCTTGTGATTTTTTTAAGCTGTGATTCTCTGGAGCCTGACACGTAATTTTAGAGTATGTGGGGTTGGCAGTGCTGGAAAGGATGATTTTCTTTGCCCAGAAATGTACATGCTTTTGTACTGCAAGTTTTATTTACCCATTATTTTAACTGTTTCTGTGTTTGTAAATTGGGTGCTTTCTGCTCTGCACCTCCCTGTGTGGGATGGGACTGCACCTCTACAGGGCATGACGCTGTGTCCTGTGGAGCCCTGGGTACCTGTGTGGGCCAGCCAGCCCTTTCCAGGTGACCCAAGGAGAGCAATGGCAGGAAGGTCTCAATGCCAAGAGTCTCCTGAGGGCTCAGAGGTGGTTGGATTCACCTTGTGCAGTGTGGGTAGCTGGATGGTGAACTCCACCTGCCCTCTCTGGGGCTTGGGAAGGATAGCCAATGGCCATCTTTGTTCCCATGGCAGATGATAGGCTGCATGCCTGATGCAGGTGTGTCTAACTACATGCTTCAGGTCTGCAAACTCAAATCTCGGCTGGAAGAACCATCTCCTCCTGCAGAACTGCTGGAGGGCTGTGGCCTTCCCTGAGGGCTCATGAAGGAGGGGACTCCGTCAGCCTGAAGCTCATTCATGCAGCATGGTGGCAGCCTGTGGTGTTCTGCAGCATCTATTACTGTGAGCATCTCTTACCCTACTGTACGAGGCTGCTCTGGGTGTCACAGGAAGGCTGGGTGCCTCCTGTAGAGCCCCATGGGGATGCAGTGTTAGAGCCAGCCTTCTGCTCTGAGCCACTGTCCCCTGGGCACTGTGCTTCTGTATTTTTAGAAAGCACAGTTTGCATTTCTCAGTGCTAGCTGTGCATGTCAGCGGCTCTTCACAGTGAACTCTCAGGGGCCTGTTCCCTTTGTACTTGAGAGCTGTCCCCCCCCACCCCCCAGTGCTTTTTGCTGTGGTGCTGGGCATGCACTGGGCTCTGTCTGTCTCAAAGCGGTGGCCTGTTGTTCAGGCCTGCTGTGCTACCCAAAACTATGCCTGTAGCATTGAAACCCAAGCTCCCCTTGTGTAAGGTCTGCTGGTGATCCCACTGCCAGTCACTTCTCCCACTGGGAGATGGGAATGGAGGTGGACATCTTTTTGGTGAGATGATACCCATGTGAGAAGGTGGAGGAGGACGGCAGACACTGCCACAAAGGACTGTCTGGAGGACTGGGAAGGGCAACAACGAAGAGAGTTTTCCTGTGTAGCTATAGCATGGCCACAGGGCCTAGGGGAGCGGGACAGTTTGGGTGCTGTGGCCCAGCTGGGATCAGGGATGCTCTACCAGGGTCTGACAACTTTCTCATGCTGATTTTGACAGCTTTCCTTAGAAGTAACTTTACTTCCACTGTGCATGCTCATATTAACATCAGTTGCCCATTGTTTTCCACAGAAATAGCTTATTTCAGGGAGCTTGTTTCTCCACCCACCCTCTGTAAGGACCTGTGAGTTGTGTGGATGTTGTAAGCTAACCTGTGCAATCTCAAACTAAGCTTTCAGACCTTTGGATGTGTTCACAGTTTCCAAGCTGGGCTGAGCGCCCTTCCAAATTGTCAGCCTGACGCCACCCATGCTGATTTATGTTCCCTGAGAAATGCAATTGTAACTATTTCCATTAAGAGAGCCCTCAAAACCGTAAATGGCTTCAAAGTTGTGAAGAATGCATGCCCCTGGCTCCCTACAAATTGCCCTTTGTGTTTTTCCTGCATTTGGTTGTATCTGGTGCTTCAGCTAAAGTGGTGACTTTAATTCAAAGCACATGAACATGAGCCAGGAACACTACCTGCTTTTCCTGACGTGGTGCCCACTCTCAGACCCCACCAGAAGTCCTCACCACCCTGAGGTTTCCTATCAGCACTGCTCCCCAGGTAAGGGCCTCTGCTGACTTGTCCTGCTCCTCACTATCTTTGCTCATCCACTTTGAAAATAAGATCTCCCAGGATGGTGTTGTTCTTTATTTAGGGTCAGCAGCTTGTTTTGGGTTTTACCAGCAAAGAGAGTGCAATTCTCACATAATTCCTAGGACAGCACATTTTATTGCAGGCACAGACAAACCCTGGCCCACAGTTAGCATGTGCAAGCTGCCGTACAGTGCTGCATTCACCTACAGAGATATATAAAGGGTAATGATAATGTTGCCCAGAAGGCTAACACATCAAAGGCCAAGGAGCAGTTAAAATGTATTATGAGCTGTTGGCAGTGATTGTGTGAGATATTAGCATAGTGCTGGTTTGGACAGCTTGAGTAAATGAAAACCCTCTGGATTAATTGGTACACCAAAGAGACTTGGGAGGAAAATGGAGACTGATGGAAAATGACAAACACAGGAGAATGGGATAGCTGGACATGCTGACTTGTGACTGAGGAACACATTATTAAGCAGTGCTCCCTGCTGTGCCTGGGGAGCAGGGCAGGCCAGGCTGCCCCACTGGTGCTACAATCCTTGCACCCATAGGTGGTTAGAAGTGAGATTGACCAGGTGTCTTTTGACACCTGGGTTCTGCAGAATAGTTTAATTAATTTTAATGATGTGGGGCTGGGAGATGGAGGGAGGCCTTGTTTAGTCTCACAGTGCCTGGTGGCACACAGCAACTAAAGCTGGGAACCTAAGGATTTATTAGCAAAGAGATTATGGGCTGAATTGGGTGGCAAACAGCATGAAGCATATCAAATGACAAAGTGTCACTCTTTACCATATAAACCAATATTCCAGCTTCTACTTTATTATTAATTATTCAGTTATATGCAAATAACATCTAAGATAAAGGTTACAGAGACAGGCACGCAAACTCTAATCTCATTTAAGCACTAATTGACCCACAGGAGCAGGATCATCACCTCTCAATCTGTCACCCACCCCAAATAAGTCTTGCTCTTGCAGATCACCTCTCTGGTGTTTGGGGATGGGTACCATGCAGATGCCTGTGAACAAGTAGCATGGGCTGAGGGCTATTTGCCCCTTTCACCCATCCACACTGAAGGGGCAAGGGCAGAAGGTCCTCATTGTCTCTCTGATCAGCTGCTGGGTTCATTCACCAATGGGTTTTCTTGAGGGTTTTCAAAACAATGTGCCTAAAGCCAACCTGCCAACAACATGTTTGTATTGATAATGTATTGATAATCTCATCCCTGGGCATAAACATGGGGAATTCCTCCTCCTTGCCTTATTCGCTTGTCATTATCTCTGGCAGTCTGTACTTTCCTATTGTTTGTTTTACCTAGAACCCTCACAGTCTGTGTTTTTCTGTTCAGTTATGCCAGTCCCCTTGTATCATTTGCTTCATTCCCACACCTGCCATCTGAGCTGCGCTCTTTGCACATTTGTCTCTTGCACACTCCAGGTGTAGTGGGAAGGAAGACACAGAAGGTGGTGTCCTTCTGGTCATCTGCTGATTTACAAGCTCCCTTTCTCCTTGTGTCATCCTTTCTGTGCACAGAAGAATAGAATGGAGAGGTTGCTAGAATCTGGGTGCTGCATGGCCTGCTCCAGGGTGGTGGGAATGGAAAGTAAAATGTGCTGGGGAGAAACTCCAGGGGCAACCTATTGTCCACTTCCCAGATATACTGAAGAGAAAATTATGTAAAGAGTTGTCAGCAAGATAGAGAAGGAAAGTGAGATGCTGTCTGCATCTCATGTCCCTAGAAGCTAAGCTCTTGTTGACACAGGTCTGACAGGCTCCTGCATTGTCTCAAATGATGTAAATCATGGCTGAGCTCTGCAGCCTCCATCATCACCTGTCCCACCATCCTGCTGGCAACATCCTTCCTCTGACAGGAAAATCCTCTTCTTCTGTTTGTTCCAGGTTGGATTCTGGTAATGCAGGAGAAATGCTGGTTTTTTACATTTTTTTTCCTCGTGCTGTGAAAGGCATTAGTTTGGCAAAAGGCAGCAAACATCAGCATCACCGGCTTCTTTCTGACATATTCTTGAAAAATTCCTTGCTTCTCTCATAAATTCAAGGCTTACATAAATGATATGTTTTCACTCTTAAAGCTAAAGACAAGAATCAGTGTTTAAACCTATTTTTAAAACGAGTTGCATCTGCAATCTATGATCTTCAACTGAAGTTTTAGAAGTGCTCTCATCCTTGAAAAGAAGAGACCATTTTGCTTTTAGAGACTAATGATAAAGTGCTTTCTAAAGGTAACTGAGCGTAGCACAGAGTCTTAAATATATTTATTAGGTTATTAAGCGTAATGAATAGAGTCTGGTTGCTAATATTAGCTGTGCCTTTGCAAGTGAAAAGCACTTTCAGTTAGTTAGACAGCTTCTTATCAAAGAACAAAAATGTACCATTAAAACATATGCAGCTTACTGGATAATCATGTTATTTGTCAGACAAGCAACAGAATAATCACTGAAGCACTCTCCAAGTGCCAAATTGGGTAATAGACGTAATTAGGATCTGTTTGATTAGATGTGTGCCCATGGTAACAGTCGCACTCATGATCCATGTATTAGTACAGCCTTGAAAAAATCTTCACGGGGGATGATTGCAGCCGAGCACAACCAAAGCTTCACTCAGGAGACTTTTGGAGCATAACCTGCACACTCATTTCCTCTGTTTCTGTAGTTATTCTTTATTTTTAAAACAATGCACATCGTGATCCTCAAAGGTGATATACTGCTTCCAAGAAATGTCATTGCACTTTTATCCCTAAAAGGAAGAACCCTTAATCATCTCCATCACATTTCAAAGCCTAAAACCTTCCTATATTTAGGGACGTACAAGAGCAACTGGCAAGGCTGCTGCAAGCTGTTACTAGGAGGTGGGAACAATCATCACCTGGAAGCTGGCCCATCTCACATCCACTCTCATCTCACAGCCCAGTGATGGATAAGGCCTTCTGGATGTTCTTTTAGACTGTCCAGGAAGCGTGTGAAGACACTGCAAGGGCTCAGTGAGAAGATGGATTTTGCCTAAGATCCAAACCTCTGAGAGAGCCTGCAAGTGCTGATCCACTGCCAACCCACAGGGAATGAGCCTGGAGGGTACTATTTGGGTAACAGTGGAACCCAAGAGAGTTTCTTCAGCTGTAGATGTAACAAGAATTGTTCCTGCAGTTTATTTTTACACATTTAGAGGGTGAATTAATTTAGGATAGAATCGGGATTAGCAGAATGAATTATTAAGTGTTATTTATGAAAAATGAGAGTTATACGTATCCTAGTGCTGAAACTGTTTATGTCTGGGACTGATGAGAGTTGTTGTTTTGCAGAAATACTTACTGGGAAGTATGTAAAAGAAGCTTTTTATCCCAGTGAGGAAGATGCAAGGATGCACAGTTCACCCAGGTGAACTTTGCACATGGCAAAGGCTGGGTTGTAGCAGGGAAGCATAATGATCAAATACCTGGAGTCTGACAGCAGAGGAGTGTGGAGCACACCAGGGAAGTCCTGGACAGGTTGGGCCAAAGGGCTGAGACTCGTGGCTGAAGCCTGGCCTTGTGAACTGTCCCATTGAGGCAAGAGGGTGTGGTGTAACCATATGCAGACACCTTGCACTGTAGATACAAGTTGAGATTTGGCATCAAGGAGTCCTACTTGGGAATGTGTAACACAGGAGTCAGCACTGAAGGACTACAAAAATAAACACTCAGAGATTTAGGATGGCTTTTGGGAAAAAATGGTTTATCTCAAGTGTGTCGGTGAGCACAGAACAGCTAAATTTAATGGGGAAGATTTGGTTGTTGCACTGCAAAAGAGGAACACTTTCTCCAAGGGGTCCATGACACATGGAGCCACATTTGCAGCCTTCAGCTGGAAGGCAACAATGCTATGAGATTAGACTTGAGGAGGATCTGGGGGCATCAACTGATGGAAGACTCAATGTGAGCCAGCAGTGTGCACTTATAGCTCAGAAGGTCAACAGTATCCTGGATTGTATCAAAAGAAGCATGATCAGAAGGCCAAGGGAGGTGAGGAATGAGTTGCTCATGGCCCATGGATGCCCTGTCCCTACAGGCATTCAAGGCCTGGCTGAATGGGGTTTTGAGCAACCTGAAATAAATCCTCTGTTCATTGCAGGAGAGTTGGACTAGATGGCATTCAAAGGACCCTTCCAATTCTAAAGATTCTGTGACTCCATAAGTTGTGGCTAGACGGGTAGTCATACTAGATGCAGTGCTAGGATTATACATGCCAAGGTAAAAAGGGACCTGAGGATCCCTCTTGGGGATGCAGTACATTATTAGGATTTGGCTGCCTTTCTTCATACTAGCGTGCTGTTCACCACACTGGGGATCTGTAATACTCAGCAATACAAATGAAGTTCACTGGTCAAAATGCACTGAAGTGGTCTGTCAGATTCCCACCCAGCTCCCTCTTTTTTCATGGGCACCCTTGTAAGTGTTGCTTCCCAAAGCAGGGGATTATTCACACAGCTTTAATTGACACTCTATGCTGCACGTCTGAAATGGCTTAGACCAAAACCCATACCTGCCCTGGCTGGGAGAAGAGGGCTAGTTTGTGTATGGGCTCTGCAGCAACAGTGGGGATGACATACTAAGCGCTCTACTCTTAAGTTAGTATGTGGACAGCAGATGCTTGGTGTGACAGCATGGCATGCTTGCACTGCGTGTGACCAGATGCTTGAGATCTCCAGCAGCTGAAGGGCATCCTCTGGCCATGGCACATCTATGTGAGTGGTGAAAGCAGTCTGGAAAGGGGACAGGGAGGCAGCAGGTGTACCCAGTGTGGGTAGGCAAGCGAGGGTGCTCATGTGTGAAAGCATATAGGCAATGCTGGTCCCTCCCGTGATAAATGATTGTAAGGAGAACTATGTGAAGTTGTGAATTTCTGCCTCTGTTCTCCAGAACAGAACAAACTGGAGTGAAAAAAACTCAGAACAAAAAATTGCTTCCTGGAATTGAAACAGTCATGTTCAGAAATGTCTACATGCTCTGTTTTGACATTTGTTTGGATCAAAGTGAAGCATTTTGACGTTTCTGAGGTAGGAATGTTTTGTTTCAATTTGTTGAACTGACATGAAACGTTTTCATTTTAAGTCTGCTTAACATTAAAGTAGGCAGTGTGTTTCCTTGGGTTTGGGTCCCATTCTCTCCTCTGGGCTGCACTCCCTGGGAGCTCTGCCCAGCTCCCATAAGGCTTGGGCAACATCCACGTTGTTCTCAGTAAATGCAGCTCAGCTGCAAGGCCCCATATACAGGAAGGAACAGAGGCCTTTTCGGGAAAGTTCATTTTGAAGTTGAACTCGACTAAAATGAAAAATTTGGGGGCAGTTTAATCAAAGCTCTCTGTTTCAGTTCACCTCCGACAAAACACACATCTTTTCTGCAGCATCCCCATCTTCCCACAGGCACTTTTTCGTCTTGCAGAAACTGTTTTCTGATCAAAAAAAGAAGGAAGTCTCCCAGCGAGCGCCTGCCTAGGTGTTGACAAGACCTACATCAATCAGCTCCCCAGGGCCGTGGGCTGGTCCCTTGCACTCAGTCCTGTCATGTGGCTGAGTAGAGCCCAAAGCACGCGTCTGGGATAGGCAGAAAAGCCCCATGCGTGGGGCTCTGTCTCTGCTGGCCCCAAAGGGGACTAAGGGTGAGAGGGCTGAACTAAGCAGAGAGGTTTCTCTCGTGGCAGATGGCAGGTCCCGTTCTTTTCTGGAGACAGCTGAAGTGTCTCACTGGGATTTCTGAAGAATTTTACCTAAAAGCTGCTTCAGTTCATTCTCGATCAGGCAGATCCTACTGCTTGCTGTGGGGGATGGCTCTGGCCCTCCTCCCCCTTTCTTGGGCAACATCTTCAAAAGATTTCTGATTTTACTCACCAATCAAGCAATCTCATTTGCAAAACAACTGCAAGAGCCCTGCAAAGCAGAGGGCCCGGCCCTTTGTTTGGAGCTGGCTTTGGTGACACAAAGGAGCGATAAAGGTGATGGAGCCGAGGTCTTGGCAGTGGTGCTTCCTGGACTGTGAACGCTGGCCTCCCTCCCCCCAGCTGTAATTTCAGCCCCTAAATGTAAGGATTATGCAGGGCAGAGACCAAGGGGAACAAGGTGCATTGCAACTATTCTTAGCTCCAAAAATTATTCCTGGCTTGCTTTGAAATCCGAACCAGGGTTAATTTCTCTTCCCCTTCCCCCAATCTGTTTCCTCTCCTCTTTCATGTACCTATTTGCATAGACTGTCATCGTAAGAATCTCCATTAAAATTGAAAGCCTCCTTCCTGCATGTCACCTCTCACAGCCCCCTTCCGCTTGCCCTGCGTGACTTTTAGAGGGCTGGAGAGCAAAGGTCCTCACTAGCATCGCCTCACCAAGCGTGCATTGCCACGGCCGCTCCGTTGCTATAGGGATGTCTGGGAGTGCCAGAGAAAAAACAGGGAATTATCTAAATTATTTAATGACTGATTAATATGTGCTTATAGAGCACTTCAGAACTGTGCATCCTTATGTAAATTGTTTATGATCCGGGCAAGTGGTATAATTTGCTGAATGTCCTCCACTCTCATTGGTTTCAGTGGGAGAAAAGGGAGGTAGGCAGCTTGCAGGGCTTGTCATAATTATGTTATCAAGAGTTCCTATAGTTCTACTTCTGGAAAATAGCTTAGTTATGAGTCTTCACATTTTTGTAGGTAGGGTTGCTCAGGTGCCTTCATTACAGAGACCTGTGCTCGGCTGCTTTGCACTTTGGCACACTTCACCCACCTGTGTCCTGATGGCTGGCCCTACCCCACCTCCTCCCTCATCTGCTAACGAGCTGAGGCTGGCCCAAAGTGAGGCAAGTGCAGACCCCCTGACCAGCTCTGCTTCATAAAGCTCTGCACAGTCAGGGGTGGCTAAGACACAGGCTTGTGTGCTTGGGAAACAGAGCTGGGGACCTAAATGCTTTTGGTGTGAGCTGCCAGCAGCTTTGGAGACTCATGCAGCTGATGTGACCTTAGCGTGGAGCCTGACTGTCCTGGTAAGTGCATGTGGTGGGATGTGCTGAGGCAACAGGGTATAGGCAGCTACTGAAAGCTTGTCTTCCCCATGTGAGGGGCTGCTTCGTGGGAGAGTGGTGGGTTTCTTCCCTTTGAAAGGTCTGTAGCACCATGTCTGCGAGTGAGGGGTGGTGGTTGTGAGGATGATAAGTATAGCTGGTGTTTGTGGAAGGACTGCTATCCCAGTATCACTGCACAAAGTGTAAGGTGCCTTGGGTGCTGTGGGATGTGTGTTGATCAGGTGTGATATGTGAGGCTTGGTTTTCCAGTGGGAATGTAGAATAAGTAAGGAGACTTGGAAAACCAAACAGATGTGTCCTGGTTTCATGTGAGTGTTCAAAGGCTATTAAAATCCCACTGATTTCAAGGAATCTCAGGGCCCTCAGTCCCTGTGACTCCATTTGCTGTGTAGTAGTCATCCAGTAAGGATGCCTTCACATGTGGCAGTCACCTTTGTGGTTCATTTATGGGGCTTAATCACGAATTGCTGCAGAAAAGCCTGTGCTCCAGCAGCACTGAGCAGCAGCACTGCTGGGCTGTTATTCTGTAGTGGTTCAGCACTAGAGGGGGATGTAGCACGTGCTTTCCAGCATGTTTCACATGGGCATGCAACAATATTTTACAGCAGTGTTTATGAGGAGGCTGGTCTTCTAATTACGGCTATGAAGATTTTCTCTCTCAGGGACAGTTTTCTTGCATAGGATAAAAGTGAGGAAAGGCTGATGTTTTCCAAGCTGTATGAACTGTGTTTGCAGCCAATGAGGTTTTGAAATTTCATGTGTCTTTTGTAGGGAGGCCTCAGAACCTAAGGTGATTGTTGGGTATTTCTTTGTCTGATGTGAGCTAGCATTGGAACAGCAATTAGAGGCTGCATTTCAGCTGGGCCAGAACTAGCTGGAAGGGCTCAAGATCTGTTCTTCTTGCTGTAGTGACTCTTAGTGTGCTGTGCCAGGGGGCTGCAGCCGAACTGTGGCAGTAAGTCCTGTGAGTGGCTGAGCTAAGGCGTAAAGCCAAATCCACCCAGCTCGGCTTGCTCAGATTTTCTGCACGTTTCTGTTCTGAGCAAAAATGGCTCTTTGATTTTTGCAGACATCACAGTAATAAAGAACAGTTGCCCACTTCACGCACAAGCAAAACATCTAGCAAAAAAATGCTGCTGCCTCGTGGGTGTTTTACAAACTTGTACGTTGCTAAAGCTGGCTGAACTCCTATCTTCTCTTGTTTCCCTCCTCCTTACCTCTGCTGAGCCTTTCTGTTTTGCTCCAGGATGCAGAGTTGTGTCATTGTGGGGACATGACTTGGCAGTCCTTTAGCTCAAGGAATTTCTCCTGGTGCGTTTGGGTATGGTAACTTGGGAGAAGAGCAATTTTGCTGATGCGTGCCATACAGATGCACGATCAGAGCTGTGTGGGCCAAGCTCTGCTGTACTGCAGCAGGAGGTGTGAATGGCACTTGCTGAAGAGAACTAATTTTGGGTCCAAGGGATGGAGGCTCTAATGTGAGTTTTGCTCTGCCTAT
This sequence comes from Coturnix japonica, assembly GCF_054131305.1. Classification (NCBI taxonomy): domain Eukaryota; kingdom Metazoa; phylum Chordata; class Aves; order Galliformes; family Phasianidae; genus Coturnix; species Coturnix japonica. The sequence continues at coordinate 27,415,801 of NC_140667.1, read as the reverse complement.
GGAGAACCTTAGCCCTGTGTCCTCCTTGTGCTATAGACACTGCGTGGGGCTGAGGTTCCCACCTCACACTGAGGGTGATGTTAGCTAGCCAGCAAAGATGTCCCCATTCACGTTTCCAAATATAAACTTTTCTTCCCCTACTTACAGAGCCTGTAATTACCTCTTATTCCAGTGCCAGCAATCGTCCATCAGGCATCGTTATTAGCAGAGGGGAAAGAGAAAGGGAGGGAGAGAGAGAGCGCCACAAAACTTAATTTAATCACAGCACCCTATGCTCAATTTAACAGACACAACAGCTCCGAATGGGGTCCCTGTGCAACTGGAGGGCAGGCGGTGGAGCGTCCCTGGAAAGAATTAATTGTGGATGACAATGTGTAAACAGTGCGGATGAATAGGGCACGCAGGTGTGAGGCACCGGGGCCATCCCGGGGACTTTTTCACACGAATTTCAGCTCCTTCACTGTTGACCTGCTCCTGAAAACGTGATTAGTGTCAGCGTTGGGAAACCATTCAGGGTGTCAGGATTTGGCACATATTAACTAGCCCTGGGGGAGAGAGGGGGGAGCGCCCGGGGGCTATGAAAGGAGGAAGTCTGGCGGGCCGGGGGACTGTTAAAGGGACAGAAAATCCTCGGTGCTGCGAGGTGCTTGGGGGAGAATGGCCGGGAGCTGCAGCAATAGAGCATTCCGAGGCATCCTAGCTGGAGCTGGGTGGAAAGCAAGGCATTGCATCGTGGAATATTTTCCTCCGGGTGTCCATCATAAATATTGATGATGTTTATATTACTGACTCTTTCTTGGCTGGGGCTTTTGTAGTTCTAGAGGCTTTAGCTTGAGAGATGAACAGTCAAAACAAGCAGGAAAATTAATGACGCAGCAGCACCAGGAACAGGAAATATCTCCTGGGTAACATATGGATGTTATTCAGCATGCAAAAATCCCTCTTCATCAATATGTACTCTATATGTAAGGTGATATGTATGGACAGGGGGTTGCATAATGGGCCCAATTTACTAAGCATGAGGCTAGGCACTCTGAAATTATGTTTCCTGCTCCAGCCCCCTGCACCCATATGCACAATCTAAGTGCAGAGAGCAGTTGAGGTTAGCATTTTTTTTTCCCACTTGTATATATAAGGAAGGACAGTGCTTTATGTGGGAGGAGAGGCAGTCCTCGCATTACAACCGGCTTGACCGATACATATTCTCAGACACGGTGCTCAGTGCTACTGAGTGCTACTCAGCCTCTCCCACCACATTATCTATGCTCTCAGAGGTCAGCAATGCTTGCGAGAGCTGATGCTGAAAGGCATTTCTTTCTATGAATTGTGCATGTTAGTTCTTTCAAGGTAATTCTTTAGTGGCTCTTCTTGATAAGGTGAATGTGAAATCTTTTCAGCAGAGTGCATTAGCCTTGTTGCCTCAGACAAATTCTAAGATTCTTTCAGTTTTAAGGAAAGGGTGTTTTGTTTGTTGTAGTGCTGCTCTTTCTCAGCACCTGAGCTCTGTGCAGTGGTGCCTGTGCTTGGCCTGTGGCTGCTTGTGCTGTTTTACAGAATACTCATTTCAAACATCATTCTAAACGGATGCTGCATATGAATGCTTCAGTGATAAATCCCTCTTTCTTGTAAGACCTCCAATAAGTGCAAGTATTCTCAGGCTTGCTGAGAGATCAGTGCATGGTGGGACTCTGGAATGTGCCTCAGTGAACAGAACTGGGCTGGGATGCAGGTGAAGGAGCTGGGCTGCTGAGTACTGAGACCTCTGCAGATTTGTGGTGCAGGTGGAAAGCCCTTCCCAGCTGCAGGAACTCTTGCACATTAGCTTGTTGTGAGTGTGAACTGAGTGGTGGATTTACTTAGAAAAATCTAAGCTGTGTACATCAGATTGATATTCTGAAACTATCATGTAGTTCACATTGTTATTCTTGCTGCTTTTTCAAGACAAAAGCTAGGCTTTTTCAAGTTTAACTCATGGCAGACTCACACCCAAGCCATGACTTCAGGTCCATCTGATGAATTTGATGCAAATACTTGTCTTCTTTCAGCTCCCTGCCAGTGTCATTGCAACACTGGAGTTTTCCAAAGTGCTCTTAGATACAGACTTATTTTCCCTGTGGTGAGGCTGGAGGACAAACTGCATTCACAAGAGGTTTCAGCAGGGGGTTGGGATGGGAGCTCTAGAATGACAGAGCAGTCTCTGCTAGAAAAAAGAGCTGAGAGCTAATGGCTTCCCTAGGCAAGGTCCAGGTCTCAGACAAGTTCTGGACCTGTGAGGGGAAGGAGAATTGGGGTATGGTGTATAGGCTGTGAGAGGAAATTCACTGCTCAGTACTTAGGCAAAGGAAAGATGTCTTGCAGCTTTTTCCCCAGGGGGTCATTAGTCTCTCTGGTTTAGCTGGTCTGCTTGCAAGTTGCACTGGTCTGGCTGCAGCACAGCAATGTGGTGGTATGGCAAAATCCAATAGGGAGAGGTTATAAAATGCTCAATTTGCTGGTTTATGGGAGATCTGAGTGACAGTGAATGAAATGCTGTGGAGCTTCAAGTCAAAGCACCTTTAAGTTAGAGATGTGTTGACAAATTCCTGTAAAAATAAAATCGTATCAAACCTTCAGCCAGAGCTCAAATGATGTCAATGCTGAGTTGCTTGCTTCTCCTGATGCGTTTTTGAAGTCTGCATTTCCAGCTTCTTCTGGGAGTGCTTTCAGAACTGCTAAGCACCACTTTTCAGAGACAGGCTCATTGGGTATCCTGCTTCTCCTGACCTGTGCCTGCACTGGGGCAGTTCTGATTTCTCAGTGTAATTTATCTTCTTGGATGACACTTTTATTGAGTGTACAGCATGAGCTGGAAGGTGGTCTTCTGTCTTGAGAGTTTATCTGCATTAACTGAACTGAAAACCAAAAAAACAGAGTGCTGTCTGTTATGAGGTAGTTCCTAATGATGCCAGGCCTGGAATAGACACCAACTCAGTGATGCTGGGATGCCTAGTCTGTCCATCAGTCTAGGTGTTCACTTGACTTTTGGGTTTCTAATGCTGCTTCATGGACTATTGCCAGCATAGGTAACTGGCCTGGAGAGGTTTTGTTTCTCAGTATGTCCTTGGCATTCCCCTCCAGCTACCTGTGTGGTTCAGTTATTTCTCACATACATCCCCCTTAACCACTTGAGAAACTCAGACAGCACCATGAGGGCTGGCTGAAGCTTTTCCCAGCTTCTCACAGTATCACGTCTCACATCCAACTGTCTATGTGTCATATCCTGTGAGCTCCCACAACTTTCTTGGGTTGCTTAGTGTCAGGTCAGGGCCCTGATGTTTTGCTTGTGATGCCTTTCCCATCCCCAGTCCTCCAGGATGCAGTGTTATTTGCTTGTAGGTAAGCCATAGGAAGACTAGTAGTACACTTATTTGACTATGTAAATTCAGGCCTTCACTGAATTGTCTCTGAGGGCCTAACTTTTCTAGGATATGCAGAAAGAAAGTTAAGGTGGAGGTCATATCTGAGCAGCTGAATATTTAACTTTTCAGCTAATGTGAAAACACATAGCAATTTAATAACAAAGCAGACTCTAAGAAGGTGGTCATGAAATGTTTGTGGATGTCCTTGCATGTTCCTTGGCAAGTCTACGGTATCACCTCTAGTACCCTGAGGGTGGAGGAATCGTTCAGCTTGGCTGTTTCTTTCACACCTCCAGAAATGTGTGAGGTGTCATTTAGGATCTGCTAAGCGATGCTGGATGTCTGCCCAAACCAAAGTGCTGGACGTGGAAACAGTCAAAGTACTTATGAGATGGACTTGAGGGAGTGGAGGTGAAAGCAGTCAGTGGCAAAGGGGGCTGAGCCCTGGTGAGACATTCCTTGTGTCTCTGCCCTTCCCCTGGCTCTCCAGATCTGCTTTTCTGCTGAGCCTTTGTGGAACTGACTCCTTCCAGTCAGCTCAGGCCAGGATGTGTCTTCTCTACTCAAGGCTGTCAGGTGAGATGAGGTCACCTGCAGCTGTGCTGCTGGATGCTGAGAGGGCTGTGGCCCAGCAAGCTTTGGTTCAGCAGCACCCGCAGCTGTGCTCTCACCCTCCTGCATCTACCTCAGAGCCCCTTTTCCTGCCAGCAACAGCAGACCTTTATCTGATGCAGCTGAGCACTGAATGTTCTGGAGGCTGGGGCACCTGTGTCCAGCAAAGGGAAAGGGAGGGCCTCCACTGGCTGAGCCTTCATCCATCTTGGGTGCTAGCACCACAGGGAGAAGGTGTGATAAAGAAAGTGTAAAGCCACAGATGTGACAAATGAGTAGGTAACTCACACCTGAGGGGAGGGTGTCTACTTAAAGCCAGAGTTTTCTGCCATTGAGAACAAAGTGAGGCCATCTCCTAGCTGTGAGAGCTGAAACTGTATTCAGTCATTGTCTACAAATGGGTTGCAAAGCAATACTGGCTCATCTTTATGCTACAGATTAAACTTTAGCTCTATCAGGACTACAGAATATAAGCACAGAATTAAATAATGTAATTTGCATTTTAAAAAAGCTGAGAAATCATTTTTTGCTTAATAGAAGTGTTATTTTAGTGAGGGAGGCACTGAAATGCCTCAAAACACCTACAAACAGAAATACATAGTAACTTCTGCTCTGCTTAACCACACCAAAGAGCCCTATCCCTTCCATATTTTGAGCACCTTTGTCTCCTTTCGCATAGATGAGCAGTGAAGTATTTGGCTAGTTCCCAACTGAGATTGCACACCCAGGGTTTTACCAAGCTTCTCCATGCCAGTGGTGCACAAAGCTTTGCCTGCTTTGCAAACACAGGTACCAGCCTTGCCTGGCATGAATGCTTGGCCTCAGAAACTTGGGTGGTTGGTTGTTGGTGGCCGTGCCCTGGGATGGCTGCAGGAAATTTGGCTTAAATTGTTTCGTAAAAAATGGATGAGTCAGTTCTATGACAGTATTTACATATGTGCTGCTCCTGTTCTGCTCTGCCAGCTACCTCAGCTTATTAAAGAAAGAAGCAACTTCTTTTCTGATTCATGGTGCCGAACAATGCATCTCCATCTTTGTTCAGGACAGATCACTGCTGCAGGCAAGCAGAGATTATGTTCTATAGAGGAACTGTTGACTTGCACAGGTGTTCAGGAGTCAGACAAAAAGAGACCAGTGCCAGCATCTGACTGCAGTGGTAATGCCAGACCCAAGTCTACAGGGCACTACTGATAGGGGCTTCTGTTCTGGAGGCCAGATGGAAGGAACATCTGGGCTCATCCAGTCATTAGATGGTCACCCTCCCTTAGTTAACTGAGATGCATTGCCCTTGTAAGCAGAGAACAGCTATATCACTTCTCATGGTGGAAGGCAGTGAGGTTTTGTGCAGCTGGCCAATCCTCACCCCGTGAGGCTGGTGTCACTGATGCCTACCTGCCCTTTCTCCAGTCTGCTGATAAGGGAGAAGGAGGCCTCTGACTTTGCTGGGGTGGTGTGGCAGCGTGTTCATCTATAGCCCAGGAACTTTTTTGCATGCCTTCATGAGCCAAGTGGTGCAGGATGCCTCAACAGGCAGATGATAGCCCTTGTCTGGCCACAGATCTGCCCCAGGAAGTCTTCTCATTAGGTCTAGTTGCAGGTGCTGTGGAGGCTTCTGTTTCCCCAGCAGAGGTGGGGTCAGCCTTTGGCAGAGTTGTCATATGTGCGTGACTCTTGCACCCACCTTCAGTGCAGCTAGGGAAGGTCTGAGAATCTGGGAGATGTTTCTTCACATGCATGGGAGGAGTGCTTGTACGTAAACATATGTCTTATGTGGCTGTGTTCTTTTTGACTGATCCAGAAATCCCACTGAAGTGAATGGATGGTGGGTAAAGCCTACTCAAGGGAGTAATGTTTTGCGTGAGCAGGGCCTTGTGTTTCAACAGGCTGCAGCATTTCTCCCACATTCTTTTATAACTGTACTTATATTACACACTAAGAAAGTGCTGCATGGGTTTCAACTCTCTGAAGCCCCCCCTAGCAATGCAAGGAGCACATCTCTGTCAGTGATCCCTGCAGCCTCTGTACCCCGGGAGTTGAATAGCAAGCAACAGGGACTGGTTGTGCTGGGAGACTTTTGCATCAGCCCCACAATCTGAGCTCTTTCCTCCTGCTCTGCTCCATCCCCAGTGTGCATTACACTTGCCCCAGCTTTGCAGAGATAATTTGCACTCTCCTAGTTCATTAACTGCTACCCCCTCCCATCTGTGGGCAAAAAAAAAAAGTCCTTACTGTTCAAAAGAACACATGCAGCAATCATTAATGCTGACCCTAATTGTGCCAATTCAAACCACTCAATAGCTCTAATTAAAACCTCTCTTGTGCAGGGCACTGAACAGTAACAAAACTGTCACCCTGAACAATCAAATCATGGAGTTAAGAATTTTTTTTTCCCTGTTGTGTTCAAATGTTGTTGGTGCTGTCAAAAGGGTCATCTGAAGGGATTAAGTATGTGGCTTTTGTAGGCTGTGAAGGGGGAGAATATCTGAAAACAACCCATATATTTGGGTCACAGTTTGAAATCAGAAGACCCCAACTCTTTTCCAGGTCTCCTTTCATCCACTTTACCCACCCCCACAGAGCAAGCAACACCTGCAAAGTAGACAGGCTCTTGGTTATGAGACACATGGACACCACAAGTCAACTTAAACATCTGCAAAGGAGGGGGGGAAAAAGCCCAGGCGTTCCTATCCCCACAACCTTGTTTCTCAGGGTCCCTGACTACACTTTCCTGTGTGCCATAAATAACTCTGCAATTACATTAATTGGTTGCATATTTGTTGACACAGGGGTGGACAAGGGTAGGTTATGGTGGGTGGATTTTTTGCTTTCAGTGCAATTTTATACTACTTTCTTCAGATGTCCCTTAATCCCCAGTCTCCCCTCCCCCATAATTTAGGATTCGCATGTCTTCCAGAATAACTTTATAAGAATGTGGGTGGGAGAGGGGGGAGAAAGAGCGTTAAAATTCATTTGATGGCACCCATGCACACACATCTGTTCTGCCGTGTTTCCTCAGCAAAGTCTATCAATCAAAAGCAAAAGGTTGATATGTATCACAGTAGGGTATTTCAAAAAGCTGGTTGCAGGCGATTGCTGGAAGGCTTTTTTTTCCTGCACTGAGTTTCTGACAGGGGTCAAGAGAAAGAAGTGGTACGCATGTATGCCTGTATTTTTTGTACGTTTAAATATATATATAATATATATTAGAACATAGCAAAATTAAAAGAGCAAAAGCATTAGTTACCACAACTTCAGTATCAGCATCTTTTCCTCTGTTTGTTGTGGAATGTGTTCTGAAGCCCAAATGTGGGAATGCAAGAGCTTGAAAATGCCGTGAGCGCTTCTCTATCTGAGCTGTAGTTGAGATTGTGGCAGGCACACTGCTCTGTGTAGCTTTGGGTTCAACCCACAGCATCCCAGTGTTTGGTGTGGGCTACTCAAGTGAGTCTTTCCTTCCAGTGCCTCCTTGGCTCACTTGCTTTTGCTAGCAGCAATCAGAATTGCAGTAAGAAAGTTCATGGCGTGCTATGTTTCATCTTTCCTCCTTTCATCTCCCCTGAACCGCTGTCCCAGCTGAGGACTGGGAGTAGGATGATACCCGTAGAGCCCTGGCAGCCTGCCTCTTCAAACAGCCTGAGTACTTTCTGTTAGAAACCACCTTCGTTGTTTCTTGTTCCGAGCGGCTGCGCGCCGTTACAACATTGCCTTGTCTCAGCGGTGAAGCAGTTTCATTTAGTGATGGGCAGAATAGCCCACATTTATAGTACAGCTTGACTCAGCCTTGAAGTATTTTGCTTTGGTTAGCAACTAAGCACAAAATCTTGATGTATAAACACACAAACACACGTTCGTTATGTATAGAAGCAAAGGGACAAAACTTAAGAATGTTCACTTGGAGGTGAACGGTCTCTTTCTGTGCAAAATCATGGTGAAGATGGCCATCTGAGGAGATATGCAGAAGGTAGGGTTGACTTTCCCCAGTTTCTCTCAGTCTCTGTGAGTTCAAGTCCAAGGGTCAGCTCTTCTCCTGATGTGGAGGTGCTACAACAGGACATGCAGTGATGCTGGCCCTTTTCTATCTTCACATCATCAAAGTGGGATCACAAAGCTAATTTTCAAAAGTAATGTGCTCTCACAATGTGATGAGAAGGAATGGGTGGCACTACTAGATGGCATCCACACAAGTGCTTTTCACAGCAAGGTCCATCCAGCAGTAGCACTGAAGAGCAAAGTAAGAAGAGCTCTTTGGCAGTTTTACTGTCTGTCAGGGACTGTGGGAGATAGCTGTCCTGCTAATACCAGGCAACTCATTGCACAACATACACATGAGGCTCTTACAGATCTTGACACTCACTCAGGAGGGGGAAATAAAGCATTGAGAGGTTTCATGAAGAGCCTCAGATCCTTTCCATAGGCCAGCAGTCAGGCTGAGAACAAACCCTGGGACCTCAACATCATCTCTAGACTCTGGAAAGCATCACTTCTATTTCTGAGCTGCTTCTTGCCTGTACTCATGTGGGAAGCTCTGTCCCTCCCTTGTTTGTGAGATGAGAGTAGAAAATTTCAGTAAAACATGCTCTAGTACAGATTCCCATCACTTTCTGTATGGATCTCCCATGGTCTCTCTCTGCCCTTCTGTTCTCATTCCATGTCCCCGTTTTCTAGGCAGCAGTGCTGGAGCCTATCCTCTCAACTAAGCTGCTGTGCTTTAATTTTCAACAGGCCCCTGTTGCTCTTGCACCTTGTGTGTGGTCTTTGAACGTTATGTGGCTCAGCAGCTGGGAATAGTGAGTGGGTGGGCAATTTAAAACAGAAAAGACTCTGTATCAGCTCAGGGCTGAGGTTTGAACTCTGCTCAGCTTTGGATACGTGTTGCTGGTTCTCAGGGCTGTGATTTAAGTGCAGTTTTGCTGGTGTCAGTGTGAAGCCTAAATCAGTGCTAAGAAACTGGTTGGAAAGAAAAAACAAACTTTGCCTGTCTGATAACGAACGTTACTCTTGGCCCTGATGGAAAAGCTGTAGGATCAAGGCTTCTTAGGCTAATATCCTGCTGTTTTGTCACCCATTTGGCTCCCCAGTTCAGAAGGAAAAGAATCCCTAATGTGAAGCCAAGGCTTCTCTGCAGGAGTACGTTTCTGAGATGCTTTCGTACCATTTAAGACAGTTCTGATTTTGAATTTACTGAGAATAAGAACTGTTAATGGAGGAGGTTAGATGAGGAGGTACAAAGCTGTGACACAGAATACCTGAATGTTTTTGTCTAAGCATCTCTCTAATAAGTCAAACAATTGTGCCCAAGCGACAAAATAAATAAATAAATAAATAAATAATTCATCCTAATGTCATGACTCACTGAAGTCATAGGGCCTGATCCTTAGCTGTTTCTTCCTCCTTTTTCCTGCTGTTTGTGCCACTGTAGGATCACACAGAGTGAAGGTCATGCAAGAGACCTTGCCTTCCTTGTGCCCTGACGTGATCCCTTCCTGTTTCTTTTACACTTTGAATGGTGAGCCCACTCCATGCAGGCAGCTGGATCTCACACAGAAGAGATTCATCACCCGCTCTCCTTGGCAGTTGCAGCCCAGAGTCCCCAGTCCTCAAAATTTCAGTTCAGAGATATTTTTTTCCCCACCCACTTTCTGTCTATCCCACCCAGGTAGACAGGATGAGCAGAAAGAATCCTTGCCTTGATAAGATTGATAAATGAGGTTGGAACAGAGCTCCTCTCTTCTGGAGTCCATATGGAGTCCAACCCAACTTCAATCTCATAGCTGACTCAAAATAAAAAAAAAAATAAATAATAATAATAAAAAAAAAAAGTTGGCAAGTTCGTAAGTACTTCTAAAGATTATAAAGGTTAAAGATATGGTCGATTGGCATTCTTTTTAGAGCCTGAAGTGATATGATATTTACTTCACAAAATTCAGAAAAGTGCACAGTGAACATTAGATATCTGGGGATAGATTACTGGATGATTCATTTAATTTTCCAGTGCCACGTAAATATCAATGTTTTATCATTGCTGCACTGGCCTCATATGGGTTCTCAACACTATATCCTAGAATCTGCAAAATGCAAGTAGGAGTAAAATAGCTAAAAAGAATATCCTTGTTTTCAAGTAGTTGGTAGGTTGCATACCAGTACCAGTCAGGTCACTGTGGGAGTTCCAACCTTGAAATAGATATGTGCTTCAGGACTGTGAAAAATACTACTGTAGTTCAAATGGGCCTCACTTCATCTTGTACTTTGTTGCATTCCTTTATATTTATTTCTTTATCGCACAGTAAGACTGGTGTATGATCAGTGTTCTGTCCCTGTGATGGAATAAGAGAAGGCCATGAAGGTTTGGCTGGGGAGTATGAGCTGACAGATGGGTACTGGTATAAGGGGAGGCTTTGGCAGTGGTAGGGAATGACCGGGAGAGCTATTAGCTATTTTCTGGCAAATCAAAGAATCCCAGCCAGGACTTGTGCAATTTGATATACTTTCCAGAGGTAAGATCCACACAGAATTGCTACACAAATTATAGTGAATAAAGTAGTGGACTTTAGATGACTTTCATGGAAAAATACTTGCTATCTTGTCATATTTTTAGAGAAACTCTTTGTTCAAGTATTAGTTAATATTCTGCCAAGAGTTTTAAGGATGAAAAGCCCAACAGAAGTTTACTGACAGGATTTCTGTTACAATCAGGCATGCAGGTAATTAGCTTTCAGAAGCTGAGACTGAGTATTATAACTCAGACTATTCGATAAAAATAATGTACAAAAATATAGTTCTAAGTTTTGCATTGTTGCAACTAACAACAAATCAAACTCGCAGCAAATCCCTTATATTCCTCTTCTTTTTTTGACAAAAAGGAGCTAAAATGAGACCTTCTGGAGGAGTGATTGTAACGCCCATAGACTTAGGGAAGAACCAGTTGCATTAATTTGATTCCCTCAGTGCAATTAGTTCATATTTGGAGGCAGTAAATTATTCTTTATTGAAAATGTGAGTAATCATTTCTGCTAAGCATCTGCAGGAGTGGTTATATTCTTTGATGGAAGCTGTGGCAAGCAGATCCCGTGACAGTTCTGTTGTGGTGCCAATACTGTTCAAAACAGGACAGCAGTCTTCTGAACCTCATCCGAGGACGTGTAGAAGCAAAGGCAAATAATCATGGCAATCAACTGTTTCTCCCTGAACAGTTGTCAAGACCACCAATATATACATCTTGTGCCATGGGTTCGTGGCGGTGCATGTGATATGTGTGCACTATGGCAACAAGATATTAATCACCAACACACATGGGCACGTGTTGGGGGTAAATCTTCAACAGTGCAAGCTGTAGGCTGTATCTGATGCATGCAACAAGCCCCAACGTTACCAGTCTCAGTGCTACCTCCAGCAGCATCATGTAGCTGAATTCATTACGGCTGGGCTCACATCTGGCTCGGCAGCATTTGAATGTTGGGTCTGGTACTTGGTTGCCTGGACATGAAGAACAACTTCTCTTTCTGTGCCCCTCTCTCTTTGTAGTTTTCAGTTAATCACCCTAGGCAAGTTCTTTGCTGGTGAGACACCCATGACTGAGATGGCACTGTGCCAGCACAGTGCTTGGCACTGCAGCCTCAGGGTGATGGTAAGGAGAAGTTAAGGCACCCCGTGCCTCTTGTGTTTGGACAATAGCCTCCTATGGGCTCATCAGCATGGCATCTCTGCCATGACAGTGGTGGCCAAGACAGGCAGGTTAGCTGAAGAGCTTTATTTCCAGGAGTTAATGTGATTCGCCACTGAACAAAGTGAGTTACCCTCTCTGCTGCCTCTAACATGTGACTGAACATCTTCCTGGATGGCTCTTGGGTTCAGTACATCTGAGTGATGTTTAATGGTTGTGTAACTAGGCTGTGGAGACCCTTTAGACCTAGTTTTTGCACTAATGCAGTTTCTATTGGCAGAGAAAATATATGTTCTTATAGAGAAACAGGTCATGGGAGTATTGTTCAAGGGTGATACATGCTTTATGGTTATATACAGCTTTGGCCACAAAATCATCAAAGCATTCAGCTACTGGAGATTTCAGTCACTCTCTGCAACTCCTATTTGGTGTTTGACTCAGCTGCTGTCAAGGCCATGCAGGCACTGAAGCATAGGTGTCCAGTGTAGCTGGTAGTCTATTAGGGAACAGGAGAACTATCACTTCTTTTCATTAAGATAGCAAGCATTTATTTAGCAGAGAAGTCCTGGTATCCATGGGTTCATCTGGGGAAAATACACCAAAGAAATGCAGCCACATTTAAAGTGCAAGTGGCAAAGAATACGTGAAGGCATCCCAAGTAGATTAGATGCAAATAAAACTCCCCATAAAGTTGGAGAGGGGGTTGCAGGCAAGTGAGATATTATTTGGACTGGAATTTAACCAAGACTCAACTCTAGAGGTGATGCAGTACTTGATGCTGTGGTTGGATCCCCACCTCAACAAAACTATGCTAGATTCTGCCTCTTTCCACAGGTGCCAGGTGTGCCCTGGTATAACTTGTCCACGAGGACACTCAGATTTCCTAGCTCTCATCCATCTCTTCCCCTCAAAGTCTCTGTTCATGTCATGTGGAATGGCAGGATTTCAGGTGTACATCAGAGAGACTTTGAAATGGAAAATCAGAGGATACCGCAGAGCTGGCAAAGTTTTGGACCAGGAGAGCAGAGAGTGGTAAGGGCTAGGACTAAGGTACACCAGTAGGCTTGTGCAGGGCGCTGTGTTTGCAGCTCCAGAGAGATCAGCAAGCCAAGAATAATGAATACTGGCAGAGATCCGTGTGAGTAACAAACAGCCTATCCTGCCTAGGCTAGTGACAAAATGTTACATAGTGATGTTTTAAAATACATATTAAAATTAAAAAAAAAAAAAAAAAAAAAAAAAAAAAAAGAAGAAGAAAGATTAAAGCAACCGCTATGGCTAAACACTCTGCTTTGCTCTGATAAGATGCCAGAATGGTATGACTTCTACTGTGTAACAAGGTTCTTGGTGTGGGTGTAGCAGCCCCTCCCCATACCTAGCGGATACACTCTAGGGAATTTTTACAAGTGTAAGTGTATAGGCTCTGGTATGGCCACTGAGTAAGGAAAGCTATATATGTTGTATGAAGAGACTATATGTCTTGGATTTCCAAAAGACCACAAGGTGTTTGTCCCACCAAAAGCTGTTACCACTGCTGTGTGAGCAGCAATGTTCTCCCATGAACATTAATGTATGAAATGCCTGCAACCAAACCCACACTTGTCATTTAAAAATGAAGTGTAGGGATTCCTGGGGGACATCTGTCCCTCAGCTGGCAGATGGACGTGGGCTTGGCACTGCCCAGGGTGTCCAAATACAGCCAGTTTTTATTGCAGGTCTCCAGGTACAGACAGATTCTATTGCACTGCCACAGCACTGCTTCTCTCATAAGCTGATCCATCAGAATTGCACTGAGGGCAGGATCCAGCCTTTTCAGGCAACTCTTATTTTTTGCCCAGGTCTTGCCCACAGATACAGCTCTGTTTTCCCTGGTTCTGCCCTAGGGCTGCACCTATGTGCTGTTATGTGATACAATGCATGTTTCTACCGATGCTTCTTATTGAGTTCCTGGTTGTGCAGGGGCACACTGAGTCCCATAGGCAGCCTGAAGGGGCTTAGTGTCTTGAGAGACACCAGAGTTGACCTCAGGTTAATTTTCTAGGTGCAAGGTTTGTAACTAAGACTAAGGGTAATGTCACCTTCTGGGTGGGGCCAATAGGTGGTCCTGAGCAATGCAGAGCGACAGTGAGCATGGCATGGTGCTGCTATGTTTGGGAAGGCAGTGAGGCTCTTCAGGGACAGGTTGCCTGTGTCTGTGAGTGAGTCATGCCCTGAACTCCAGCATGAAAGTTCTCTTCTCTGTCCTGGTGAGGTCACAGCTGGAGTGCTGTGTCCACTTCTGGGCTCCCCAGTACAAAAAAGATGGGGAAGTTCTATGTAATCCAGCAATGGGTCATAAAGATGTTGAGGGGCTTGGAGCATCTCCCTTACAAGGAAATGCTGAGAGATCTGAGGCTGTTCAGCCGGGAGAAGACAAGGCTGAGAGGGAAGGGATCTTTTCAATGCTTACAGATATCTAACGGGCAGTAGTCAAGAGGATGGGACCGGGTTCTTTTTGGTGGTGCCTTCTGACAAGACAAGGGGGTGATGGGCTCAAACTGGAGCACGGGGAATTTCGTATGAACACGAGTATAAAAACCATCTTTACTGTGAGGGTTCAGAGCACGGGATCGGGCTGCTCGGACAGGTTGTACCTCTCTGAAAATATTCAAAACCATCCTGGGCTCCTTCCTGTGCGACCTGCAGGCAGGGGTTGGACCGGGCGACCTCCAGAGGTCCCTACTATTCTGTGATCCCCGGCCGAGCCGAGAGGGGGGCAGCGGCCGGTGAGCATAAGGGAGACCCGCTGCTCGTCCGCTGTCAGTTGCCGCGCGGTGCTGCCCCGGCTGCACGGCCGAGCCTCAGGTGCCGCCCCCGTCTCCAGCTCCACGCCGCCCGGGGCCAACCTGCGCCGCCCGCCTGGAACCCGGCAGCAGGGCGGAGCGCAGGACCCCGCCGCCCCGCCATTGGCTCCGGCCCGCGGCGGCTGCGCTGCGATGGGCGCTCGCCCCGCTCCGTGCCGGCCGGCCCCGCCCCGCCGCGGCTTTATAACGGGCATCCCCATGGCCGAGCCGGGTAACCTGCCGCGCCGGGAGGGGCAGAGCCGACCCGGGGTACCGCCCGCCGCCCACGGACGCGCCGCCGCCGGGCCCAGGGGCGGCCGCCCGGGAGAGCAGCCTGCGGTGGCTGCCGAGCTCCGCCGCGCCGCCTCCGCACCTCCGCCTCCTGCCCCGAGGGACGATGCCGCCCCGGGCCTGGCGCGGCGCGGGGGCTCGCCCTTTCCTGCTGGCGCTGCTGCTGGCGCATCTGCCCCAGGGTGGCGGCCACCGGGCCGCGGGGCCCCGGGTAAGTGAGTCGCCCCGAGGCGGGCGGCCCCGCTCCCTCCCGCACCGGCAGCGCCGCAGGTGGAGCCTCGCGGCGGGTCCCGTGCCGGGCGCGTAGCTCCGGGATCCCCGCGTTCGGTTGGTACCGCTGGGCGAGCGGCCGGCGGTGTGAGCTGAGCGTCGGGTGCGGGAGGGAGGGAGGGAGGCGTGAGCGGGCTGAGCTTTATGCTGCCCATCCCGCGGTTAGCGCTCCCCGAGCGGAGCTTCGGGACTTTTTCATTACGTTCCCAAGAAGGGATTAAATGAATCCCAGCAATAAAGCTAGATGCCTTCGGCCCACACTGCTCCCTGTAGGAGCCTAGCTGTGTGTTTTTAATCTGACGATGTCTGCCTCTTGCTGGGGCTGTTAATTTCACTTAGTGTACAATTACACTGCTCTGGGGAGAACCCAGCATCTTTTCTAAATATGGTCCTCCCAGTGCGCTACCGCCGCAGCACCGTGCCGGGATAGCGGGAGAGCTCTCTGTTAGAGCTGCACACCAGTAGCTGTTCCTTAGCCAAGGCTGCAATAAGGACATAGTTCTGGGTAAGTGGAAAAAGTCGATCTCTCTGCAGGCGTGTTGGATGCACTGGCCATGTGCATTCTTGACCCATCAGTCTGAAGTGTTATGAAATGCAGTACTTAATTAACTTCTACCATGGTTAAGCAAGATCAGAAGGCTTTGGAATCCCTACTCAGACGGCATATAACAATAAGGGATTTGATCACAGTGCTCTAGTTTGTTAGAGCTGCTGTTTGACCGTGAGGGCACTTATGTGCTTCTCAGGACTGCAGAAAGTGTGCTGGCTTGCTGTGCCGTCCTGGTGTTCAGCTATAGTCTCTTTTATGGCCAGATGTGTAACAGCAGCTGTTAGGAAGTGGCAGATTAGATTTAGTGTGTGCCATAATTCCTCAGGGACCTGTTTTGAAGGGTGGGGAACCAGTGGGCTGCTTACGCATGTATCTCTATTAACTGATAGCAAACCTAAACCTTGAGACTGGAGTGGAACCATGTTTGAGGAGCTTTGGGGTGATAGGAGAGAGTGACTAGGGCCCTAAATCAGCACTGGTATCTGAATGCTTCTATAAGAAGCATCTGAAACAAAGAATAAAACAAAGTATCCGATTGGCATTGCATGACTGTGTGGTTAGCCTGTCTACCAAATGGTTTCTATATAGGCTACTTTTACATACGGTGCTTTGCAGGGCAGTTTAGTTGCTACTTCAGCTCTCAATACAGCTCCAAATACGAAGGACTTCTAATTTACTTGTTGCTTGAAATGATGGTCGGACTTTGCTCTTCCCTCCTTTGTGACTCAGGGGAAAGAGATTGGCTGAAGTGAGCACCACTGTCTGTGGTTCTGCAGGAAGATCTGCCTTTAAGTTCTAACTTCAGAGCGCTGTAGTGGACTTCCAGGATGCTCTGTGTGTGAAACCTCTTTTCATGCTGCCAAGTGTCCTGTTTACGAGTATGCAGTTTGGCACAATCGTTTGTAGCCATGTTGATACCATGTTGCAACCTGGGCTTAATCTCTTTTTGTGGTTAGGCACTGCCAGTGAAACTGTTACCCAGTGTGATGGTGCTATACTATAGATTCCCATGCACATAAGAAAGTTCTGAATTATTATTATTAATTTTTAGTTTATGATGATTACATAGAATTACACCACTGTTTCTCAAAGGGACTTGCAGTTAGGACTATATTCCTCTCAGGAACCCTCCCTGACAGCTGGGGTCAGTGTTGCAGTCCTGGCATCTAATCCTGGAGGTGTTCAACTGCTAGGAGTGATATTTACATGTTCTTGCTGTTTCTTTTTTGTATGGTAGGCACTAGAACTTCAGTGCATGCGAACTCAAATGCTCTTAAAGGTAAACAGCAAGGGAAGTACTGGCCAGCAAAAGATTTGATGCAAAAAAAGGGAACTGTTCATATAATCCAGCTCTTCTCAATTAGTTTAAATGAACAGCAGTGATACTTGAAACAGGTTCTTGATCTTTCTCCTTGCATTTCCCCTTTACTACAGCAGTGTTCTGCTAACCTGGGCATCCAGCTGTGTCACTGAATGTATAAGTAGAGAAGTATGACCTGCTTCATGGAATCATAGAATATCCTGTGTTGGAAGGGACCCATGAGTTTCACTGAGTCCAGCTCCATGCAGCACCACCCATAATTCAAACCCTATGCCCAAGAGCCCCCTGAGCTCTAGCAGCTTAGGGCCATGCCCACTGCTCTGGGGAGCCTGTCCTATGCACACAACTCTGATAAGGAACCTTTCCCAGTACCCACCTATCTCTTCTCTGACATAGCTCTATGCCATTCTTTGTGGAGTAGAGATCAGCACTGCCCCTCTGCTCCTCTTGTGAGGAGCTGTCGGCTGTCACGAGGACTCCCCTCAGCCTCCTCTTTTCTGGGCTGAAAGTGGTGAAAAGTTAAGGGTAGCACAGAGAAACAGGCAGATGTACATTTCTTGTGCCAGTGCAGGAACAGACTTTCAGGTGAAGTAAGATGACTGGATGCTAAGGTAAATTACAAGAGCAGCTGATAGCCACTGGCCTGCTGAGATACCTCTGGCTTTCAAAAGATGTTCAAAGCTTGATGTTTCTTCTTAGATTAAAGCTGAGCAGAGACATGAATCAATTTAGGCTTGGAAAGAGTCAGTGACCTGTAGGGAACATCTGGCTTTTGTACATCTGCTGTACTGACAGTTAACAATTGTTCCAAGTAAATCCCTATAGGAAGTTGGATGTCTTGGATGCCCTAGAAATAACTTGGAAGTCCAAGGTTATTGTGACTTTCTTCCTTACTTGAAGGCTCTAGGAAGGTGTCTGCTGTGTTAGGCAATTGCATGATCACTTCTACTTTTGTTGTGCATGTGTGTGTATTTTGTGTCTGAAGAGTGTCGCCTTGTGGAAAAAGATAATGAGGCTTTACTTTCTATTCACATTCCCTTCCTGCATCCAACTTTCTCTCTGTTGGCATGAGATGTGGAATTGTGTGTCAAGCCAAATTTTGTCATTTCTTCTCCTTGACCCCACAGCTTGGCTTGGAAATATGGGGAGCTTGACTGTGCTGGCTCTTGCATCTCCTACTGTGTGATGAATTTGGGGTAGCACTCTCTCACAGCAGATTAAATGCATAATGCCACTAAGCTCTATTTTCCCCATGTGGACAATGAATTGTGACCTTTGGCTTTCTAGTCCAGAAAGACAGAGCTGTGTTTCCTGTAGGCTCCCTCCTTTTTGTGTCTGACTCCTGACCATTGTGATCCTGTTCTATTTGTAGCAGGGCTATTAGCGGCAGTAGTAACAAGTGCTAGAATAAGAAAATGGTGGGTGCTTGCAGCAGAATGTAACTGCAGCAATCAGAAGCTAGGAACAGCCTCAAATTTGTGGAAGGGGAGGTTGTGCACCTCCCCAGTGATGAAAAGGACTAAGAAATGGGAAGGGAAAGCAGTAGCTATAAATTTCCTCTGAGCTTTATGTGTGGAAACTCTCTCTATCCCTCCATGATAAAGGGATGCTGGCTTGAAATAAGGGGAACCTTCAGTTTGGTGATGCTGTAAAGGGAAGACAGCAAATAGTGAAACTCTGAAGGTATCTGCATGTCCCAAAGCGTAAACTGGAGTGGCATAAAGCAGTGTGAACTCCCTTTCTACAGGTGGTTACTAGTTAGAACCTCACAGGAGTACCTTAGTAAAAGAAAAAAAGGCTTCAAAGGCTCTTGCAGTGCTGCCATTTCCCCTGGAGGAGTAAGCAGCCTGGCAAGTGGTGTTGAGGAAACTGTTCTGTTGTGCACTCACAGCAACACTGTTGGTAGGGCTCTGCAGAACAGGTGTCCTATGTGTGCCCTACTGAAATCAGGGACAGTGTTTTCTACAGGGTAGGAAGAAATAGGAGAAAGATGTAAAATAAAAATAGAAGGCAAAGTGTGTAAAGGAGATCTAGAGGAGTGATAGTTAGAATGGGCTTCCAGTAACTGAGCTTGTTTTGAGCTTATATCATTGCATTGCAACAGTCTAAACTGATGAGTAACAGAGGAAGTGTTTTAGTGAAGGAATAAGTACTCGAGGCAAGTGCCTAGAAAAGCATCCCTCTCAGGACGGGTTTGTTATTCATAGCTTTTGGTTGGAGTTGACTCTGTTCTGTCTGAGTGATAGTTGTTCTTGCCTAAGTAGAAGCTGTAATTATATATGAAACTAGTAATGATTTTTCTCCCTTTCCTTGTTCATACTTGGACCTTTTATGTTAGATAGCCGAATTCCCTGCAAAGTATCAAAGAAGCTGATCTGACTTGCTTTTTTAATAAATTTTGCAGCTGTGCTGAGGAACAGGAGAAGTATTAAAAATGACAGTACATCACTATTAGAACAGTGGGTCCTGTTCTAGGCAAGAAAGAGTTATAGGATACAACTTGTTCTGTATAGACTTAGTGTGTTTGAACTGCTTGAGCTTCTGAGTTGGCTTCAAGGATACTTTACTCGTGTTAATTGCTTCTGCTCCTAATGAAAGATTTCTGGCCAGCAAAAGATTTTATGCAAAAAAGAAACTGCTTGTGTACTTATGCTGGTGGTGGCAGCAAGCTCTGCAGCTGTGGAACATCTCTAGTGATAGCCTCTTGGGCTAGTTTTCAAGTTTCTAACACAAGTCATGTGCTAAGATAATCTTTGCAACCATCAGTGCAGAACAGATGTTGTCTTGGCTTCTTTTATTTCTGGATGGCCTGAAGCAATTGGTAAGATGACTGTAAACTTCATTTCAGTGGTACAGTAGTGCTAATACTAATACTGCTGTTTAAATATCTTAGATGTTCTTATCCTGCCATCTTAAGCTAATTGCGACATCACTTTGTTGGGGAAAAAAACCCAAACAAAAACTCATTTGTCTCTTACTTGGCTGCTGATTCCCCAGTTCTTCTGAGGCCGACATATCCAACAATATACTTAAGTATTGCACAATAAGCTTCATGCTGACATTAAAGACTGAATGCTTAGGCAGTACAGGTGAAACTAAACCTAATCCTGCAAATTCTAGAGCTACTGCACTGACTGCCACACTTGTGTGAGAGCTTAAGAGCTTCCCGTTCAGAGCTCCACTGGTGGATTCCATGAAGACTCTGGTGATACAGTGTCCAGGAATGGTGCAGTGCAGTGGAGCTCACACCATGCTTCATGTGTGTGATGGACAAAGCTTGATGCTTTGCTCTCAAGTGAAGCTCAGGCAGAGGAACAAAAGATGCAACTTGCAGCTTGAACTGTGAAGCTGCCTTTTTTCTTTTTTGTTAGATTACAAGTTTAACTGTTATCACAGAATTGGTAGGGTTTTAAATTTGCTATTCTTCTTTGTGAAAAGTTTTCCATTTGTTAGGTTCTTGCCCAAACAGCACAAGGATGCCATTGCTGTAAGGGATTTGCTTCTGTGCTGGAGCTTTCTGGGTAGCATGTGGTGTCTGTGTGAAATGTTTGCTGCACAGAGAGATTCCCGAGATGCATTGGCTGTGTATGCAGCTGTCTCCCTCTTCTGACAGGCTCATGCTAACAGTTAGCATTGAGCTGTCTGCACTCGATGGTTTCTGGGCTTGTGTGTGCTGGCAGGACAGCAGGGCACTCTGGTTCTTAGGCTTTTCTGGTGGTGGGCTGTGTGATAATCAGCTCTGCCTTCTTTTCTGGGAGACTTTGTAGATACAGGAGAGAAAGCATAGGGAGGAATAGCTAGTCACACCAGAGTAAAACTGCTTCTCAAAGTGGTGGAAGTAACCATCCCACTGTACAAAGAAGTTCTTTGTATGTGGCTTTGTGTGGGCAATGGGTGGTTCTTCAGTCTGAGAGCAGCCAACCCAAGTCATCTCCCTCAGGACCAGGCCTTGCCTTGAAACTGGGCTCGTGGCTTCTGTTAGGGATTGTGCTTGCTTTATCATCGTAGCCTCCTGGTGCAACTTGGTCTCTTGCATTAATGTTGTAGATGGTGCATTTGAGAAGAATTGTCAGCTTGTTTGAGGGAGACATTACCTTGCATAGAGGGCCTGCCCACTCATGAATGCTGTCTGCTCTGCTGTGAAGGCAACGAACAATGGCTGTTGTGCTTCCCTGCACAAGTTACTCTTAGGGAGACCTTGCTATCTGATCAAGAGGCTTACACACTGAAAGTGCATCCCTGGTGGGTGAGATGATGGAGGAAACCAGCTATAGCATGTAAAGGGATTTGCTCTGGTCTATGTGACCATTCTAAGACAAGGTGAAGGTCAAAATTGGCAGGGCCACCTGGAAGGAATGGGCTTCAGCCTGATGTTTCCCACGACAGCACCTCTGAGGCAGTGGTGCTTTTGTCTCCAGAGCAGGGATGTAGAAGCCTCTATGAGCCTACAGCTGCCCACACTGTCAGTCTCTTCTGTGGTGACCTCCCAGCTGTAGCCTGTTTCAGAAGACTTGTGCATTTTTGCATCCCGTTGCTTCATGGCTGAGCCAGATGCCTTTGATAATCCTCTGACAAGTGCTCTCATCTGGAGAGGCATGTAGCTGTGCAGTGGAGAAGCTGTCAGATGGGAGCAAGCTTGCACCTTGAGGGGAAGGATCTTTGACTAGAGATGGAGAAATAACACCAGTTACTATAGGAACATACCATTAAAAGTTGACTGGGCTTTGTCAAGTAGCAACCTACCAGTGCTGTTGGCGGATTCTTATATGCAAGTGGTGTTCCTTCCATGCAGGAACTGCTAAGGTTTGATGGATAACTTGCTCTGCCATCAGTGTGCAGGTTAACTGCTCTTTTGGGCTGTAGTTCCTAAGGACCAACTACTGCCTCAGAATGAAGAACATGGATGCATGTGAGGACAACAGTACTGCTTAAGCATGGTAGAGTAGTGTGCTGTTCATTACTTTAACACAAACCCAGACCTTGTGCCATAGTTTTGTAAACTGGGTTGTTTTTTTTCTGAAACGTCTTGGTATTGGCTTAGGAGAAAGAAGCAGTCTGCATGCATTGATCTTTGTGTGTGTGAGGTGTTAAAAGGAAGGGCTACCTCATGGGTGAGTTTGAAAGAATCATAGGAAATGGAAGGGGAAGGCACATAGGAATAAGGAAGATGGGGAAATAGGACAGATGAAATAACTTGCTTTCTCAAAGTTGTTCTTGGCCACTAGTCCAGTTAATGATAGTTGGAATCAAGTCCAGAGGGAAGCGCTGATCCCTCAAATAGGGAGGAGAGGTTCCAACCACTTAGTGGGCAGATTTGGTTTCAGAGTTTCTCTTGGCTACCAGACCCCAGTTACCATTAGCTGGGTCACAGACTAGAAGGAATGTGGAAAATGTTATCCATCCCTGTTCTCTTCCCTGCTTTGTGGCTGAGATCAATCACTTGAATTGCTTGAGGAAGCCATAGCCTGTCTTTTGATGAGAGAAGCCCAACAACTGGTCTGCTGCACTTCTGCTTGCTATGAGGTATTTTGCAATGCTTGCTGTTGTACTTTTCTGGAGTTCCAAAATACTGAGTTAAGGAGTCTTCAGTTATGCAGAGAACATGAAGTGTGATATTGTCTGATGCTTCTGTTTAAGATTTAGTGCTTTGGAGTTTGGTACTCCAACAAATTAAAACCATCCAGTGTAGTCTTAATGTGGTGTTTCACCACAGCCATGAAACTGAGTGGACTTATGCTTGTTCCTTAAGCTGTGGAAGCGTGGTGTGGCTGTGTCTTGTGTGGAGGGGGAGTAAAGTAAGAATCAAGTAGACAAGGAAGCATGTTCAAGTGAGAACACCTGGTAAGGGCAGTGATATCCTTTAATGTACAGCAGGGACGTATGCCTAGAAAAGGTGTTCAGATGTATGCTATCTTTAGATCTTGTTTCTCTGTGTATTGGTTTCTTGTCACAGGCAGATAGGATGATAATCTTCTGTTGCAGTCCAGGCTCTCTTGTGTATCATGGAGATTAAAGAGCCTACTCTAGTTTGTACATCAAACCATTTTCCTTCCTGTTTCTTTGAAGCTGATTTACATGTAGTCCACACTTAGGCTTAAACAAATACTTGGTGGAATGAGGTACAAACTGAGAACTAAAAGTCAGAAGCTCTTAGGTGTGATTTCCACATGGAGGATGTTAAATGAGTTGGGGTTTGTGGATATTGGCCAGGTAAAGGGATTTCTGAATGAGCCAAGTAGCTACTTCTGATTTGGGTCTAGTTACCATCCAGAATGGTGGTAACTCTTACTGGCTCTTGTCTGGTGTTTTGTGTTGGTCTTATTGCTCTACTCTTAGGAGTGAGTGGGCAGGTATTGCAGAAGTGGATAAGTTACTTGCAGAAGTAGCTTTCTATAATTTGTGTCTAGAATACCAGAGGCTAATCTGCTCTGAACTTGTAAAGGAAAGGCAGATTTAATGTGTGCATGTCTCAGAGGAAGTAAAATATGCCTAAGTCCTTAAAGACTGATATGCAAGAGGAACACAGTCAGTGTGGGGTTTTTTGGTGTTTTTTATATATATTTTTTGCTACACAGTTCTGGAGATTTAGGGATCTGGTGTAAGATAGTATTGCAGCATTGCTGCTGTTTCTTGCTGCTGCTGTAATAAACTGTAGCCAGTTGGGTTCTCCATGCTTTTGCTCTCATCTCATTTAGATGCAGTGCATCTAGAATGTGCTTTAAAGTTGTCATATGCAGAAAACCATCCAGTTAGTGCTTTAACTTCTGAAAGCTGTTGCCGTGAGATAGGATATTGTAAATGCAGTGCATGTGTGTACAAGTCCATGGGTTTATTTCATAACTGAAAGTGTGTGGTGCCCCTGGCTGTTGTGTCTAATAGTCTAACATTATTCTAAAGATGCTGTCCTACAGCTTTATTAGTGAAATCTGAATTGGTCATATACTCAGATGTGGGTTTGAAAGTTAAAGCTATCCTCTGCAGTCTTCAGTGATGATCTGCTGTTTTGAGGCAGGATGCTCTGTCTCTTGCTCTTCATAATTTAAGCTTGAACTGTGGAAAGGATAGTAGCTGCAGTTTCTTCAGGCATTTACAAAGTGGTCATAAACCTACATTGCTGGGGTGGTGTATCAGTGATGGGTAAAGTTATTCCCCAGAAGTATGGGGAAGCACACCAGCCCAGGTTTGTTTCAAATGCTCATCTTCATGGGCTTCCAAAGAACTAAGCATTCTCTTTGCAGTGAGTGTGTTTTTACACTGAAGCAGACCGACTGATCCCAGAGCTGTTTGAATGTTGCTGACTATGGCATCTGAAGACAGATTTTCCACAGCTGCTAGGTTTTGTCCTTTCCTTTGCCCTGAGGTAACAAACATGCTGTCAGGGAAAACTCTTGCTAGACTTGGACTGTTCCTTTCTTAAAACTTATGGAGTTGTTGAAACCTAATTGTAGGAGCTTTCTTGATCTTTATGGTTCTGTTAACCTATAAACTATCAGTTATGTACACCCAAAAAATCTGGATTTTAAGGAGTCTGGTAGTGTCAGTTAAGTTCTATGTTTTGTGCATGGTATCAATAGTATATGTGCCTCTTGAGGATGAACAAGATGAGGAACAGGAAACAATGGATGTGCAAACCTGGCGGCTGCTGCTTTTCTTGTCTTTGTCTCCCTGAGAACTGAATGCTGTCTCAATTTCAGCATTTTTATTGCTAACTATAGATAGCTGAAGGAGTTCCAAACTAGCTGGAATGGGAACAAAAGGAAGCTGAGCATTTCTTTACTGAGATACTACCTGAAGCATTTTGGCAGTATTACTGGAACTGAAACTAGCTGCTGCTCATCGGCATGCTTCACTGAACGGTTTGCAGGTTTCTAACTGTAAGGCAACTGTAGGACAAAGCACAGTGACTCATTTGGTCTGTGACACACTAGTTTGTACAGCTACAGTGTAGTTGTTAGCTCTTATCCTAGGAAGATGAAGCTATCCTGTTGTTTTGGCATGAAAGCAATTAGGAAAAATCATTTTCAGCTTTCAAGCTGAGTTTTGTCTGTAGAGTTAAATTCAGGAAAAACACAGCAAGTTTTCAAAAAATCTGTTGATTGTATTTATTTATTGTCTTTATGCTGAATTTGGAGCTGAGTAGGAACTGCTGCTTTGATTTGGAGTAGGTCTGCATGTATGTTCTTAAAACTTGCCCTTCATATTTCAGGAACTGACCCAATTGTATAAGAAGTACATTTTGGGTTGGCAGACTTAAGATGCTGATCTAGCTTGAATAGTTGGTGTCAGAAATGAACTAATTTTTTCACAAGTTTTCTGCTGGAACTCTGAGGAATTTACCTAAGAGGCTCCAAGTTGCACTGGCCTGAAAACAAACTAAAAATAAAAAGCTTCCACAATTGCTTCACGTAACCCAGGGACTTCCCCCAGGAGCCTCAGAGCAGATGGGGAAGAGTTCAGTAGGAAAATTTATGCAACTTAGAAGGATTTGATTTTGCTTGAATATTTAAAAACCACAAATGCTTATACTGTTGAATGAATGATTGTCTCAAATAGAAATTCTAACAGTTATCAGTAGTTCTTTGCTACAGAACAAGAACATGAATTTCAAAAGTGGCAAATCTTTCTCCACGTACTAAAGAAAAAGTAGGGATTGTATCAGGGTAACTGGTCTTCTTGCAAGACTTGATGCCTTCTCAAGTGCCCTTTGCAATCTTACCTCATTATTGCTTTTTGAGTTCAGAAAAAGTCCTCATCTGACTTGAAGTAAGGAGACTTAACCATAACTATTCCAAGTTAAACTTGCTCGTTGTTAGTGTTGGTATAAACCTTCTGACTAGCTTCCTTCTCATCCGGACTCTTGTCAAACTGTTCCATGCTCTCTAAAATGTTCACTGTGTGCCTTGGTTCAGGCATGGCAGGGACTGTGGGAAGACAGTTCTTAACTTGGTAGTTCTTGCTGAACTCTACCTGGAGATGTTGCTCTGTCAAAGGTGAGGCTTCACTCATTGTTTCCTTTGGAAATCACTGGGGCAAGCACACTAAGTAAAACTGCACATGTATTTTCCACCTGGTGTGCCTTCTTTCCATTTGCTCAGCTTTCATAAACATTTCTCTGCTGTAGAGAAGTAGCCAGCTTCAAAATGCAGTGGTAAATAGAAGCGTGTCAGAACTAAAGAGGACTTTCACTTCTGTTTCCTTGTCTTCAGCTTCTGTGAAGCCATGGGGAATACAGGCACTCATTCAGGAAGTGCCGGAAGGCAGATGTTAGACATGATGAAGTCACCTCAGATTAAGAGGACAAAGTAGGGCGTTATCTTTGGCTTGACTCTTTGGTTAGTATTTACTAGAAAGCAAGCCTAGGGATTACCACAAACAAACTAAGCCAAGTGCTTCAGCTCTTAGTAGATGGCAAACTACTGTTCATGCATATCCATGTATTTCCTAAGGCAAACAATTAGGATCAAGTGAGAAGACAGAATCTTGTTAAATCTCATGCCAGTGTTCAGATGGTTAGAACCATTCTTATCTAAAATTACTGTAGTGGAACTGGCTAGTGAAACAAAAGCCACTAGCAGGTGCTGATGTGAAGATAGAAGTCTCACTCACATTGGTTTTGTTGTGAAGTGATTGACACCAGTGGTAAAGGCACTGTTTACAGAAAGCATCTGAATGAAGTCACCGCTGGATTCAGCAGTGAGATGCTAACTGAAGGCAGTACTTAAAAATGCTGGTACTGCAGCTTGCTCAATTAAAGCCCTGTACTAAGCTGCATACAGGATTCAGTGGTTCTTAACAGAGGAAACCTCTTGAGATAGCCAGAGACAGGGTGTTAGGATGGATTTTTCTCAGAGTAGGGACTACTTTCTTCTATGTGACCCAGCTCTGCCCTTATTTTTGCTGACAAAGTAACTGCTGGGTTAGAGTACCAACTCCTTTGAAAGCTTTGTCTAGCTGCTGTTTGGCTTTTTGTTATTCTTGATCTTGGAGTAGCTTCCAGCTACTTCTGGGGGGATGTGCCTGTATTAGTTTTTTCTGGGGTGGAAGTTGATGATGCTCACTGTGATCTTGTTCTCAGTTCATTGTTGCTAAATACATACAGCTGGCCCCTAGGAGTCTTTCATAGGGAAACTTCTTAAATTTTATTCAGAGGTTTCTCAATGATTTGAATCCACTTCTTTCAGATAGTAAGCACTGTAAGTAAGCTTCCCTGTGAGTGTAATTCTCCCTTTGGGAGAAGTCTTGGTAGAAGTTGAGGAAGATTAGAAAGGCTTTCCACTTTTAAAGCTCAAATGGCGGTGGTTCAACAAATGTTACAGGCTTCTAAAGAAGCAGTTGTTAGTGTGCTGCATAAGTAATTGATGAGTGTCTGTCTTAGATGAAGCTTGGAATCCACTGTGGTAATTGCAATACAAGCTGTCAAGCTAGAAAACAGAAGGCAGATGCTTCTTTATCACTTTAAAATGTCAACAGTTCCCTTGAAAGTAAGGCAAACCTCAGAACCAATGACTTGGTGTCAGTCACTATGGCAAGATTAAACTTAAATGTAACAATAATTTGATTCACTTAATTTCCTTGTTCCCTCTCTTGTTTGATTTACTGGATTATTCCTTTATGCCAGCTTCTTAATGAAGGTTTCAAGCTACCCCTGTGTTTCTTATGTCACTTACGTTTCGGTCGCATCTAATAACAAGCGAGGTGGTATTAAGCAGGGCCAAATGGTATGGGCTGTTCTTAACTGAAGTGTGAGGATGGTGCCTTGAATCTGCAGTGTGGAGAGGTTCCTTCTTTCTTGCTGGGAGTGGGCTGACCTTGGCCAGTTGCCCACCCAGCTGCTCTCTCAGCCTCCCTCAACCTGGCTGGGTGAGAAAAAAGATGAAAAAGATCAGGGGCTGTGATAAAGATGGAACATCATGTAACCAGTTACAGTTAAATCACTGAGTCAAATCACAGCATTGACTTCTTATTCTCATATTTTAAAAGACAAGGAGAGCACACAGCTGTGAGGAAGGAGTGCTATTACTGGTCTTGGTACTGAGATTCTCAAGGAAGTGCCAGATGTTATAACTTGGGCAGCTTAAAAGAGATGCTGTGTAAATTCTGGTGTTCTACATCCTTGGATGTGTCTCTATGCTTTCCCTTCTGTAGGCATGTTTGTCCTTTACCAGCAGAAAGCCTTGCTAGTTATGTCACTGCTGTTCAGTGAGGCAGAGGATCATGATAAAACTCATAAATTAACACTAGTCTAATTTTATCTCAAAAGCTCAAGTTGTAGATGCTGAAACTTGACAAGCAATACTGCTGGTGCTCCACTGTGGGAAGGAATCTCAAATGATTGAACAGATTTTATATTTAGAGCATAGCTTCTGCCCAGATACTTGGGTTATTTGGTTGAATATTCCTGTATGTCAGAAACCAATACTGGACTTACCTTGACACTTCTAAGTTACTTGAGAGTAAAATGTTTTTGTTGTTTTTTAGATTCTGTCTTTCTGAGACAGCAAGAAGTCAGTAATTCCAGTCACAAGCAGGCTCCAAACAGAATAGAAGCAAACCTTTAAAAGTTTCTGCTGACCTTTCTGTCATTTTAATCTGAGGGTTTAGGCCTTCATCAAATCAACTCCTAAAGCCTAATGAAGGGTATGCCACTGCAGTAATTCACAAGCACTTACTGACCTTACGCTTTAAAGCAGCAATAAAATTTTACTTCCCCTCTTGCGTTGCTGGCTGCCTTTTGGCAGGACTCAGTGGAAAGTACAAGTTTTGAATGAAAAATAAAACAATTATGAAAAATAATGGTCTGTTACAGCTTGAGTTAAGATTGTTGGCCATTTAGGACAACTGGCAACATGCTGAGCTGGGTACTTTGAGCTGTAATGGCTGCCTGTTTTCAGTCTATTTTTTCCACCTGTAAGCAACCATTTATTCTGAATCTGTACTGTTGGCTTAGGTTGCCAAGCTCATGTTCGAGCACATTCTCTGGTTCCATTCTATGGGTTTAACTGGTTTCCCTGGTCTACTGTGAGCTATAGCTGGGCTCCAGGCAGAACACGTGCTTTTGTGGCAGTGCTGGCACTGAAATTTTGCCTGCTGGTCAAGTGGCTGGAACTGGATTTAGTCACCTGCCTTGGCAGTCAAGTGTTAGTGAAGGACAGCTAATGGAGGCAGTCTGGACAGCTCTAGCCTCTTGGTGGAGTCATTGACTTATCTTCAAAGTTGACTGGCTTTTAGGTGATAGGAACTCCCCTTATACTGTAGTACCTGATAGCCAGCTTGTGCTGGCTGTGGGCATGGATGACACAAAGTGGGCTTTTCCTGGTCCTGACTCAGCACTTCTAGTTATCAGCCAGTTAAAACATGTGGAAGTACTTGAGTTGTTTCGTTCATGCAACCCACTAGTGAATCGGGTAAGGCTAGCTTTAGAAACTGCTTCTAAAAGACACAGCAATTAAAAAAAGTAATCTGCTCCTTGCAACTTATTTTTTGGATACCGGCAACTCATACTGGCAGTGGGGTGTATCTCCTGCTTTGGAAGCCCATCTTTTAACCTGCTGCCTAAGACTGGTTTATTAACTCTTACTATCTTGATTTCCCCTGGGTTGGAGATGTTGGGGATCATTTAATAGAATCACATCACAGAAAGAGATCTGATGTACCTCATATGTCCCTGCTTCGGCATTATAAATAATTTTGTCCTGCTATTTGTTGGGCAGCTTTACTTTCGTGTCTAGTGTAGTGGTGGAGATTAGATCTGACTTGTAAACGAGTATTGTTGAACTGAGAAAGGATGCCCACCTTTGGAAGCAACTGTAGAAGATGTGCACTTGAGTTCTTCATGAAGACTAGGCAATGCTCTGGAGCTAGAGGACTATCAGGAGATGCTCTAAATTTGCATACTTTATCATGTTGTACTCTCACTTCAAACTGAATGTAGCATGTTGGGGAATGTGATTTCTCACACCTTGGCAGAATTGTCTGTAGTGCGCTGGAAACTGAATGTTAAAGATGTTTTGATGGATGGGTTTGGCTCTGTGTGTATCTCAACAAGAAGGAAACAGAGTCCTTGGGTATGTGTGATGGATTAGATCTAGCCTAGCTAGGGCACACAGATGAATTTGGGCTTTTGACTTGTACTTTCTCTTTACTTTAAAGTTCCATGATCAACCTGTGCAAGGTTATTATCAGCTGCTTTTTATTCTCCTTTGTCAAATAAGTAAGTAGTTGCTTGAAATAGAACAGTGAGCAGATTCAGCTTAGCGCAGGGCTTTCTGCCTTCTTCTGTTGCCTGTTACATTTTAATTCAGGAGTGTCAGTTGGCCTTCAGTTCTCCTTGTTTAGGTTTGCAGTATGAGAAAGTGAAAATCTGTCATGGTTGTACATAAACACAGTATGTTAAAGCATTCACACTGCAACTGCGAACAGGACACTTGATGGAAATGAGGAAAGTAGGTCTGGAATATTTAGCAATGTTGAACATAGTCTAGAAGGGAAGATAGTGTTGCTGTTTGCAGATGGGGCAGAGAATGCTCAGAAATCCTGCCTGCCTTCCAAATTAAGAAAGAGATAAAATGAAAGAGCAGACTTGACCAGTTTATACAGTGGTGTGCTGGAATGGGAAGATATGGTTTGATGTGGTTTCTGTCCTTCTTTGAAAGTGCTGATGTGAACTAAAGGCTGAAGTCTTTTATTAAGGCATCTGTGCAGCGGTAGATAAGGACTTTAGGTAGAGAAAGGCAGTACCAAACTCTCTGACTTCCCTTGAAAGTGTAGGCAAGGCCTCTTTCTCACAATGAATCCTATTTTCAAATATCAAACGAGCAAATATCAATGCCCTCTAGTGGCTTTAACTATGTGAGTAATGGCTGTCTGGTTATCAACACCACCAACCACCTCTGTGTCTCATGCGGCTGGAAGAGGTGAGTGAAGGTGTGCATACTGCAAACACAACTGTGCTGTAGATCTGCAGAAAGGAACAACGGGAAACATCCAGAAAATGCTTCCAAACCTGAATTATTTAAATATTGCAGAATGCCCAGCATTCCTTAAGTGAGATCTGGAGATACTTCTGCCCTTTTAGGCTGGGAATTAATCTTCTCTGGGAAACTCACTTCAGAAGAGGTTCAGTGTTCCCTTCTGTAAGAGCCAGAACTTAAAGAGAAGAATCAAATTCTCAAATGGGGAGTTTTCAAAGACAGACATTCAGAATCGTGTATTGCAGAACTGCCTCAGCAGCATGAAACAAAACCTGATGGTTTGAGGATATGCATACTGTTTCATCTACAGTGCAAGAGCGATAGTGTGCTGTTAGGACTTTTGGTTGTCTGTATTGGCAAATAGAGTACTGATGTGAGGTCTTAAGAGTTAGTTTAGTTACCTGAAGAAACAGCTCAGCTTTGAATGCTGATGCTTGCATGCTATCATGCTTGTCCTTTTACTTTCAAGGAGTGAAACCTGATGAGTTCAATGTTTGTGTGGCATAGAAGGCAAAAAGATATTTGGTGGCATAATTGGCTGTCTGAACTCACTGGAATATGCCTCAAGGAGCTTTCAAGATGAGAACTGCTTGCAAGACTCTTGCTTTTAAATCTGATCTTTAAATTTGCTGTGGCTTCTAATAACATTATAGTAGTTCAACTTTCATTCAGTATGTTGTTGGGGAAAGTTAATTAGATGCTTTAATACCACTTGAATAGTCTGCCTGACCAATGATGTAATTAATTGGCCACTTGTGCCATTTGAAGGTGTGTGCATTGGTGTGCAGCATACTGATAAGGTGTCTCAAAGATGGCTTTCCGGTGTGCTTAATGTAAAGTACTTTGAACTGGAAATTGAGCAATTACATTTGGAAGCAGCTAATAAAAGCAGTGGAAGTGGTAGTCAGTAAATTGTTAATGAATGAGCAACGATTGGTTATGCGTTTAGCTTTTGAAGACTGTCTCTTATCCAAGTATGCTTGTGGACTAGAGAATCCCCGTTGTCATACCTTGTTGAGGTTGTGTTTTAAGCTGGAGAACCTGTAAATAGATTCAGCCTAAAATACTATCTCTTTATTGTGTTCTTTGGAGTGCTTTTCCCCCAGCATGCTAAGGCCTTATCCCAAGAACTGAAGGATTTCATATCACTAGTTGTAGGATCTTGAATAACACTTCAGTGAAGAGAACAGGAGATTTAATGTTTTAAGAATACCTTGTCTTAACTAATGCAGTGGATATATAGCTGCCAAAACACCTGTCTGATCCTGTCTTTCTCAGAGTCCAGTGATTAATTTACTTCAGTAGGAATAGAACAAAGCTTCTGAACAAACTGAGGATGGTGTCTCTTCTCTCTGTTGTGCCTACTGCCATTTTGTGTTTGCTAATTGTAAAACATCTGAAGTTACTTTCCTTTGTAGTGCTTCTGCACAGGCACAGCTAGATGTCTGAGGAGTTCAGCAGATCTAAACAACTACTTTATCTTCTGTAATGTGCAATTGTTTAATTAAGAAACATGTAGAGCTAAAGTGACATGAGGCTTCTGCACAGGTCTAGAAATAGAATTGTGATTTGGCAGGTGAGGAAATCCTTTGAAGCTCTCAACTGTTGTTTTAACAGGTCTGTACTGTGGTGATAAAGTACTGAATCGGACTCTTCAGCTTCTGATTTTATCGTTTTTACTATGCTTGATTGCAGCTGTGTTGCTAAGTTTACCCTGTTTGATATTGGCCTTGGATGTTCCCATGCTGGATACAAAGAAGCA
The DNA here is from genome assembly GCF_054131305.1 of Coturnix japonica. Classification (NCBI taxonomy): domain Eukaryota; kingdom Metazoa; phylum Chordata; class Aves; order Galliformes; family Phasianidae; genus Coturnix; species Coturnix japonica. Next base: position 27,383,145 of record NC_140667.1, on the reverse strand, counting down.
ATACTGAGATGGCAAAACAGTTGCTAAAGTTGCCACACAACTTCTGTAGTTGCTTTGAGTCAGCTGGTTTGGATACATCTTTCAAAGTCTATTGCTGTTGATGTCCCACAAGGTTTGCGTGCCTTAGATCTGGTATTTTTTTCACTCTGAGCTTACCAAAAGGTGAGCAGAGTTCTGCATGAACACAAATGATGCTAACATATAAGTTTGTGTGTATGTATATATATGTATATATATATATGTACACATACACACACGCATATATATATTTTATATATATATAAAAGCATAGTAAGATTCATTGTCAACAACTTGTATGTTGTCCACCAAATTTGCAGGGCAGAAATAGGTGCTGGAATCTTTCAGGAATAACCTGCCAAGCTGTGAATTTGACTGAGAATTCCTTGTCACACTGGTTGCTTTTCGTGGCTCCTTTCTTGTCAGTGCTTAAATTGAGTTTGAAAGGGAATCTCTGTATTTTTCCACGAGTAGCAGCCCATTCCATATTTTGTAGTGTCTTATGCTTTTCAAGCTCTTAGTTAGATGAGTGACCTTTTTTCTTTTACAGAGCAACTGCCCTACATCTCTAGATTTTCATCTGAGAGGAAGTGTCAGTATCGGAATAATACTGAAAATAAACTTGATTTTCACTGCCTGTCCCAAGGCTTCAGTTCTTTCAGACTTGTAGGGTGATGGGGTGGGATGATGCTTAGAAGTCCTGTGCTGTTCTACCGTCTGATGGCACAAGGTTCTCCTCTGAGTTCCCAAATGGTATGTGGCACTGCTGTAGTTGAGCTGGGGCTATGTTTATACTTAACTTGCCCCAAAAGTGGGGAAATGGAGGGGGAGGAATGTCAAGTATCTTCAACTTGCCACAGGACGTGATCAGGTAACATAAGAGGATTTTCAAGCCTTTCAAACAATGGGTAAACATGTCAAATGTGATGGAAAGCTCTGGAGTGTTATATGGACTATCTAAGTCTCTCTGTCAAACTTGGAGCATCAGGTTAGTGTTGAATTTCTACTCTGTTTTGACCCCTTTCCTTTGAGGAGAATATACCAGCTGTTGGAGGGGAAGCAGGCCTTTGAGATTTAAAAAGAATATTCTGCCTCCCTCCTACTGAAAGCTAATGTCTTATGGAAAGCTACTACTAAAGTTATAACTTTTTGTTGTTGTTGTTTTATAAGAAACTGTGGTTTGTTCCTCCTACAGCTGGGTGGGTCTGAGTCCCAAATTCCACTTGACTCACAGCCTGAGGTTAGTGTATGTGCAGCTTTTCTAAAAGTCCAAACAAGTTGACAAGACCATGGTAAGAATGCTGTGTGTTCATTGAGCCATAGCTTTTCTGCCTCCTTTTGTGTGTTTCTTCATGGTCCTTCCTTGACAGATGAAAGATCTCTGGCAATGCTTAGTGTGATATCCTGTCCCCAGTGTAGTACTTGCTGAAGCAGTGTAAAAGTAGCAATAGATCATTGCTTAACACTTCCCTCTTGAATGGCATTAACTGCACTGGTTGGGTCACAATAGTATCGCAGCTTCATTCACTGCTCTCTAGTGTTGTTTGTCTCCCCTCTACCCCCATACTAGGTGGCCTCAGCAAGTGTATCACTGTAGTTAAAAACAGTGCTTGTAAGTGAAGCCTGTACTTCCTTCGCAGCTGTAATACCTAAGAGGTAAGAGTTCCGAGACATGAGTTAAATATTGCATCTCATTACAGTGGTGCATTATTATACCCATGTCTTGACTTGTGGTGAGTAGTATGAACGTGACCAGAAGCTGGGGTAGAGTAGCTTTCCGTGCATCAGGTACTTGGAGAATGGAGGCAGCTTGTACTCTCTTTCTTTTCTACTGGCTTCTTTTGTGAACTTGACTGAGTTGTCTTCTCTGAAGTTTCACCGAAAGTAGGGTAATGCCTTTTGTACAGGGGTGTGGTGGAGCCTTTTTCTTAGTAAATATGCTGTCATCCACAGATAAAAGAAGTCTTAGAAGTGCAAAACTTCTGAAGCTGCACAGCACACTTATGATATATCCCCATTAAACAGCTGTTTGGCAATGGCTGTTGCAATTTCCAGTTATTGAGGGACGTTTTCGGACTGAGCTATGAGAACAGGTGATGTTTTAAGCTGATATTTTTAATAAGTCTTTATTTCATAAGAGACAGCCAAGTATGTATCCTGTTGCATTTGATGAGATCCTGGCCATCCTTGTTTTTAAATAGGACCCCAAGTTATATTGCTCATGGCACTGCACATCACCCTGGAGAATCCTTGTCTTAATGTTCAGGCAGGAGTAGGGAATATCTGGGGTGTCTGCATTTTGTTGGGAACAGCAAATAACACTTTTTCATATCAACCACACAATTCAGTAAAACTTGGAGTAAGCTGGTATGTCCTCTCTTGAATTTAAGAATGTGGATGTACTCTGATATGGTGATTGCTCAGGGGACAGGCTGCTCATATGGCAATAGAAGATGCCTACCCCCTTAATACTACACTTCTGCATTCAGGGTGCAAAGCATCAAGATAGTCCAGTTTCCTGCAGAATGCAGCCAGTGCTGAAAACTACTGGCCAAAGAGTCCAGGCAAAAATTGTCTTAGGAATGCTTGAGATGGCAATTGTCTCTTGCTGCTTTCTGTATTCCTCAGTTATTCTGGGCTGTGTAGTCATAGGGAATAAGTGTCTGAAAGAGATTGCTGTATTGGTTTGTTGTAGAAGAACACGCTTGCCATGTAACAGTAAGAGATAGAAGTATGATACTGTCTGTGAGCTAACTCGGCATTAGATGTGGTATCCTCACTGCTTATAAAATATCTCAGATGGAAAAACACTTATTTTTGGCATTATTTCCTCTCTATTGCAAAGTGCAAGAAACTCTTGTCATGGACAAGATACTCAGACTGAAAGACTCAACCAGATAGAGATCATTCCTTGATAAACTATATTTGGAGCTGACTAGAGATGAGAGTAATTAAAACAGCCTTTTTGATGGGTGTTACTACGAAAATTCATACAGTTTTAGGAAAGCCGTTCAGTTAAATAATCTATGACTTCTGTACTAGGCTTTCACTGGATGTTACATGCCTTCCTTTGCCACTCTGTGTACTGTCCTTTAAATCTCTTTAATCTCAGTATCTTTCCTGATGCTTGGTTCCCATGGGAAGTTTTCTTTGTGGGTATTCTTCCTAAAATGCTCAGTTGCAGCAGGGTGGTGTGCAGAGTTCAAACTCCTTGTAGTCACTTATCTTCTGAGACTAGAATACTAAGCTACTGCCATTTATCACTGTAAGTCAGCTCAAGGTGGTCAGAAGCTGCAGGGTTTCTCTGCTAGCCTATAATAGCCTATCTTTCTCAAGAAAAGCAAATTCATGTTGTCTAAGAAAGAGAGCCTAAGTTTGGCAAGCTGAAGAGGTTGGTGGACTCGAGAACTCCATTTTTCTCAGGCTAGGACACACATTCATCCAGTGCTCAAACCTGGTGCAAACAGTTCAGTGTGTGGGGCATAAAGTCTAGAGCTTGGTGGGCAGTTCTTCTAATAGTGACTGTAATAGTAAGTCCTCTTAGCCTTAGACTAAGTCCCTTTTTAAATGTCCTTGCTGCTATGCATTTTCTTAAGGGGATTGTTTCCTGTGCAAATATCTACAGTTTCCTGACTACTGGTTTTGTTCTCTAATAACCTGACTCTACAAAAATTGAAAGCATTTTCTCTAAGGGTAAACATTATCTTTTGTGCACATGGACATAGTTTAAAGGTAATGCAAATGTGCAGCTCAGTAGATCTAAAGAAGATATATTGTAGGAGCCCATGATAAATTGTTTGTTAGGTGAATTTAAACAGGCCTTTTGTGATACTTCTGCAATACAAATACACTGAGTATTTGTGCTGTGACAGATTGCTTGGGGTTATGCATCCTGTATTCCACTTGGTGAAACTAGGCTGTGTGAATTGGAAAAGCAATGTTCGGTGCTATTGTACCGCTGATCTCTTTGTACTTACAGGGAGGAGAACTGGTGTAAGCCTGGGAGTTGCAAACTTCATCAGAAAATACAGTTGTGCTGGGGGAATAGTTATAAATGGGAAATGGAGTGAGATACCTGGGGACAAGGCGCCATTTGGAGGTCACAGGAAGACTGAAGTATAGCTATTAGGTAGCCCCCTATCCATGCACTGCCTGCATTAATTCATCTTGGTACAACTGCCTTGAATAGCTGTTGCTATGAATGTTGACCCTCTTTTATTGGGGTGCTAACAGCTGCTGAGTTGGAGGTGAGCAGTTCAGTGTAGATCTAGTTGTGGAGCTGTCCCATGCAACCAACAGCAGCAGTAGAGCTACCCCAAACCAGTAATGGAACATTTGTGCCCAAGCTGTTTAGTACTGCGTGGGAAGAACTTTATCTGAAAGCAGTGTTTATCTTAAGCTGCTTATCCTGTTAAAATACACTTCTGCTTAAGTAGAAAAAAAGATGGAGAGGAAAACAGGATTAGCTATTAACACTTCTTGCTGTGCTTTTTGTTTGTTATTGCTGTGTACCTACTATGCACCTAATCAATCTGAGTGAATTACTACCTCTTGAACAATATGGTCCAAGTGTAAAATGCTGCAAAGACTAACTATTGACTTTTATATCTTCCTATAACAAGCAGCCTTCTGAGTTTTGAGCTTAAGTAGTAGTCTTTTAGAACCTTATGTTTGTAGGGTGCTGTTCTGGAGGAGGAACAACATTGTTGCTGCTTTGATTTGCCATAAATATTTGATGAGAACTCCTTTCTGGATAGAAATACTGACATCAGACTACCATAGTTTTGCAGAATGTTCAGGCTCCATAAGTAAATGATCATTCGAAGGCCACGTTAGTACAATGTCTCTCAAACAAATCCACATCTCCCTAAATTGGTACTGCTTATACTGAGTTTCTGCAGGTATACTATGTTTCTCTTTCTTGAGCTGGTGCCACTTCAGGCTGAATGGTTTTGTTGGTTTGTCTTTTAAAGTATCTACCCACCTGATGAATTGCAGGCATTCAGAGCTTCTCAGTTACTGAGAGGACAAATTTGTGTAAAAAATGTTTAGGGTGCTTGTTAACCTGTGATTCAGGGAGACCAGTTGCATTGCTAAGCATCTCTCTAGCTTTGTTTACTGATCTTTAGGAATTCATTCAGAAACAGATTTTTAGGGACTCACACTTACATATAGGGTAGTTCTGAAGAAACCTCTTTTCGTGGTTAATGATATACTCAGATCTTGCTTTAAGGCTTTCTCATAAAAGTCTCTGTGTAGAAGACTCTCTGCTGCTTGCAAACCTGGGATTCACCTCATTTAGAGCACTTTAAGTGACTCACTTTTAAGAACAGAGCTCAGCTTGAAGATCTCTGCTCTGAGGCAGTCTTCATATTCTGACAGAATCAAATTCTGGGCACGGACAAGGAGAATGATGAAATAAGCAAGGTATATGAATCTGCCTGCTGGAGCCAAATATTTCTGTCAGCATCTTTGCGTGCAAACTTTAAACCTTCCCTCCCTTAAACCTTGCTCACAGGTGTTCAAAATCTGGCTCTGGCTTTACCTATTGAAACTTTCCCTCCCTTTTACCTAGGGATTAATGATGACTAAATTACCCTGCAAACTTTTCTAGGAAGTTTGTGTTGGGCTCTGTTGAGAAATGAGGAAATTCCAGTGGTAGGGGGGAGAGGGAATAAGGAAGCTCCTTAGCAGAGGCTTCACAGCCAAGCTTGGGAACTGCAAGAAGTCCTAGTCCTGTGTGAGCTGTAACATACCTGTACTCTTAGCGGGTTCTGGGTATGCAAGAAAAGTAGCTGAATCCAGAAATGAATTCTCTATAGGACACCTTGCTGTTGTTTTCAGACATGTTGTATTTTCTTAAGGATAATTTGCTTTTTTTTGGTGATGCTTCTAAGAAATCTTTGCACGAAACTGAGCCAAGTGGCCAACAACTAGGTGATACCCAGAGGCTTGTTAGGGATAGGAGGCAAAGCTACTCAGACCTTATCCTGTCAATGAAATGTAATGAAAACCAAAACTGTTTTCTGGGCCTACAGTGTTTCTTCCAGTATGATGGTTTAAAAACAGGGCAACATTGGACTGGCTTACTTCTGACTTACTTCTCTATAGCCTAGAGTCAGAGTCTCATGAAAACAAAACAAAACAAAATTGTGGGCTAGAATATACAGCTTAAGTAATTGAACTGTAACTGGTAAAAGCAGATTGGAATTGAAGTAGTATCAAATGATAGAGATGATTACTGAGTACAGTTACAGCTTTCTAGAGTCTGGATAATAATATCCTCTTCCTACTTGCAAAAACTGGCTAATGAAGTAGTATGGGTTTGTAAGTGCCACTGGGATGAGAGGGGAGATCTAGAAATCTGCTTAAGTTGTGAATCGGAGAAGAGAAGCTGAAACAATAAGGAGGGGTGGAAATGAACCAGCAGTTTGGCATGCAATTAAACCTGTTAAGAAGATGCTTGGTGCATGAGCTGGTAACAGTATTTCTATCTCTAAGATGTTAGTATAATTGCTAATGAAAAATCTTTCAAAGGCAGTCATGGGATTGCTCATTGTGTGTACAAGGGCTGGCATACTTCGAGGGGAGGAGCAGAAATGGCTCTTCTCTGCTTTAATGTTTCCCAAAGATGTCAGCATTTTCCAAGAAGGTACTGGAAGAAAGCTGATTTAAATGTGTACGACCTCTCTGAATCTAGGAGGGTTGGAACTGAGGAGGAGCAATGGCCGAGAGTGAGAACCTCAGAGGATCTGGATACGAGACTTGAGTAGAGAAATCTGTGACTCGCAAGAGTCAGAGAAAGTGAAGATAGACGTTAATAAGCAGGCTGTTCCAGTCATGCTAGTATTTATACTGCTAGACGTATTTCAGTTTCGAAGGGTCAGTAATATCTCATAGCTAGGTGAAGTATGCAATTATTTCTTGGGCACCAAGAACCAATATTTATGTGACTATCAGTTCAATTTCTTAAAACAGACCTTTGCTATCAGGTCTCAGCTGAACTAAACTGATCTAGAATTTGCCTGGAGTCCTGTCAAGCAATATAAAATTGAATTTTGCTAATTCTTTCCTTCCTGTTTGTATGGCTAAATCTTGCTGGATTCATTTCAAAACTTGATTTCTTTCTCCAGTTGCCTCTTGCCTCCTGATATGGACTAAAAATCTCTTAGTGTATGTGACTTAACATGTTTGTGAAGACAGCTGCTGTCTGAGGTAACAGTTCATCCTGGAAAGGTTGCTGAGCTAAGGGGAGGGGAGAGGAGAATGTGTAGCTTTTGTCTGTTTTTTACCTTTTTCCCCCTGCCCCCTTGAACTCCCAACATAACAGGCTACTCTTCAGCCAGAAACCTGCAGAAAATTAGTTGCCCTGGATGCTACTGCCACCTGTCTTGAGGCTATTTAAATATCACAGACAAGGCCTTTTTGGGGTGTGGATGATTACAATCACAGATTAGGTCTTTATCTCTCTCAGCTAGGGTCACCAGCACTTCATAGCTGTAGAGCCTAGAGCTCTCCTGAGGCTTACTTTTGAGCAGGGTGAGGGACCATGATTTTCTAGTGTCTTACTTCTTATTTAGATGAGATAGAACTCATCCTGTGATTGCTGAGTGGGTGGCTGTAGACAGATAGGAGAAGGGATGAGAGGTGCTTCATCTCCCTTGTTCCCTGCCAATGTACTAGTTTCCTTGCTATGCTCTCAAGCAGTGCAGTAGCACATGAGCAGTAAGCAGCCTGCCCTTCTTTTATGATATTCAGAGACAAAGCCAGACCTGCTTCTTCTATACATACCCGTTGGTGCCACTTTGTTCTTTCTGGGCTCATCCTTGTATAGGGTGCTGTCCAGACTGTTGGGAAGGTGGGGCATACTCTCCAAACAAGAAGAGTGATCTTAATCTTTGGGATCAAAAAAGTAAACTCCTTCAGGTGGGATCAGACCCACCAGCTTCATATGTTCTAGGAAGTGTGAAGAAAGAAATCTGTTTCTCCCCCCCTGTGCAGAGGAAACTCCCAGTACTCTTCCAGGTGTGGTGGTGACAGGAGCACTAGTTACTCTTCATAGTTCAAAGAAGTCAGAAAAAATGTGTATCAAGAAGTTGGTGTCACATGCTGCTTTAAGTCTGTCAACTAAAAATGTAACTTTGGTCTTTGTCCACTTTGAGAAGTCTGACCAGTGAGCCTGAGTATGTGTTTGTACTGAGGCCAGGTCTTAGACCAGACTGAAAGAGATCCAGAAAATCTGAGGAATCCAGATAAAGCCACAGCTGTTTTGCCATAGCTTTCTCAATAACATGCCCTGAAAAGGAAGATGAGGGAGTGCAGCAATCTTGCCAATAATGTGTGTCAAGGATTTATTGTGCAAAGGTTTCATATTTGCTTATATTAAGACTGATACGCTACTCCCTTCAGGGAGGCAGACAGCAGAAATAGACCAATACGTACATTAGTAGTGGGGTTTTTTGGTTTGTGTGTGTGGTTTTTTGTTGTTTTTTTAGCTTCTATTGGAGACACGAATACAAATTGTTAGGACAAATTTAGCTGAACACTTCCAGAAACCCAGTGAGTGCAAGTGATTGGAGGAAAGTTAACCTTGGGAGTTCAGTGTGAATTTGGACTAGAGTTGACTATTTCTATGAGATACTGACAGCCCTGGATGGAAGAGCTCTTGTTTGAAGGTACACCACCAGCCTGGACAACTTTTGACTGTGAGGATCTTAGTACAGCTCTTGTATTTAAGGGTCAACTTGAAATGCTTTAAAACTTAGTTCTGCAGAAAGCAAGGAAATTAAGTCTGTTTCTAGCAAAAAGGAATCTTCATGAGCATTCTGCAGCTCCTCAACTAAGTGTGGAAAAATAGTTTAGAGTCTCTGGAATCAACCTTTCCTCCAAGCTGAAAGCAAATAGATACTAAAATAAACAATTCCACGGTACAAAATGTGAAAAAGCTGTCAGACTGAGAGAGTGAGCAGCCTGTATGAAGATCAGTCACTCTCTAATGTTGTTCTGCTTGGATGTGGGGGTCAAGTATATGTATATAGTGGAGTGAGGGAAATAAATATTATATCTTACTGGGGAGGCTCATACCAATGACCTGGTGCATCATAAAGATGCTTCTAAATACTTCTACTTTCAAAGACACCTCTGTCTTTTCTTTCTCTTCCATACATTAAAAACTCAGGAGTCTTAGAGCAGCAACACTCACAGGTTAGTGATGACTGTTGTAGGTCTCTTTGGGAGGGCTGCTTTTTGGAACATTTTACATTTGTCACTTCAGTACTGGAAATGTTCTTAACCTATGTGAACAGAGTGTCAAGCTAATTAAATATATATTTCTTGGTAGCTTAGTGTCATAGAATTGCCAAAGTTGGGAAAGACCTCCAAGATCATCTAGTACTTCTGTTCACCTACCACCAGTATTTCCCCACTGTTCCTCAGTACAACATCTAAGTGTTTCCTGAACACTTCCAAGAACAGTGATTCAACCACCTCCCTTGGCAGCCCATGCCAGCACCTGACCAATCTTTCAGAGAAGAATTTTCTTTCAAATATCCAACTTGAACCTCCACTGGCACAACCGAGAGCCATTCCTTCTAGCTCTATCGCAGTTACCTGGGAGAAGAGGCTGATCTCCACCTTGTCACAGCCTCCATTCAGATAGCTGTAGAGAGCTACAAGGTTTCTGCTTAGCTTCCTCTACTCCAAACCAAACAATCCCAGTTCTCTCAGCCACTCCTCATAAGGCTTGTGTTCCAGACCCCTTACCAGTTTCATTGCCCTTCTTTGGACATGATGCAAAGCCTCTGTCTTTCTTGTAGTGAGGGACCCCAAACTGAGCAGGGTACTTGAAGTGTGGCTTCATCAGAGCTGTGTACAGGGGGAGAATCACTTCTATGATCCTGGGGTTGATGTGGCCAAAGTGCAGGACCTGACACTTGGTCTTATTGAACTTCACCCCATTGGCCTCAGTTCAGTGATCCAGCCTGTCCAGATTGCTCTGTAGGGCCTTCCTACTCCAATGCTGCAAACTTACCAAAGGTGTGCTCAGTTCTACCATCCAGGTCATCAGAAAAGATAACAAACAGGACAAGCCCCATTACTGACCCCTGGGGAATACCACAGGTGACCAGTTGCCAGCTGGATTTAGTTCCATTCACCACTGCTCACTGGGTCCAGCTTATCCAGACAGTTTTATTTTTTTACCTAGCCAAGGGTGTACCTTTCTAAGCCTTGGGCTGCAAGCTTCTCCTGGAGAAAATTGTGGGGGATAGTGTCAAAGGCTTTGCTAAAGTCTAGGTAAACTACATCAACAGTCTTTACCTCATCGACCAGGCAGGTAACTTGATCATAGAGGACGATCAGCTTGGTTAAGTAGGACCTAACTTTCATGAACCCATGTTGGCTGGGCCTGATCCCTTGGCTGTCCTGTGCATGCTATCTGATTTCCATCATGATGATCTGCTTCATAACTTTTTCTGGTGCTGAGGTCAGGCTGACAGGCCTGTAGTTTCCCAGATCCTCCATACAACCCTTCTTGTAGAAGGGAGTTATGTTGGTGATCCTCTGATCCTCTGGGACCTCTCCAGTTCAGCAGAAACACTGATAATTGTAGAAAGTGGCTTGACAATCATCTCTGCCAGCTTCCTTAGCACTCTTGGGTGAATCCTATCTGGTCACTGGACAGTAAAAGTGATAAAATACAGCACCTTGTTCCCAAGCTTTCAAAAGGTATATAGACTCTATTCTTAAATAGGATAGAAAACCTTGCATGGTAACAATTTGCCAGTTTGAAATGTCATTGCCTGGTGTGCAGTAAGCAGCAGTACAATAGCTATACTAATGTTTGATTTGTTTTTAATTTCTTCAAGCTTCTGATCAGCGCCTCACTGCTGCAAGTCTGATGAGAGGGATGTGTAATTGTAAAGGAATTCTGTCTGCAGAAATTAAAAAATATTTACTCATTGTGTACACTAACACATTTCTGAATGTTGTCTGCTGCTGACGGCGGATGATGGAATTAAAGCTAATGAGGATCCTTTGTTGTTTTCTTTTTGCCTTACATAAGTGTTTTATCTTAGAACTGTCTCTTGTAGCTTTTTCAACTCCTGAAGCAGCTAGTACATCTTGTTCTGTTATGGAAAGTTTATTGTATGTTTAGATGGTTATATTAAGTAACTTTTTTGAGGTGAGAACAAATAATTAAATCTTCCTACTGGCAGAATTGAAGTTTGTGCCCTGAGCCTTCCACTCACAGCAAGTTCTTCCTTTTGTGGTCCAGAAAGACCTCAGCAATGAGGAAAGCTTCTCTTGCTACTGCCTGTGCTGTGCCAAGAAGCTTTGACTGACAGTCCGAGGAATCATTGTCCACCACTATTCATACAGAGCAGAGGGCTAAACTGCTGGTGGTTGCCCCCTACGCAACTGAAGGAAGCATTTGGTTTAAATGTAGGAGGAAAGATGAGAAATATTGTAAACACTGTAAAACACAATGCAAACAGAGCTCCAGAATGGAGAAACAGAACAATGACTCTTTCCCTTAGGGAGTTAGGGGAAATAGTTGATTTTTTTCCTGACTTTTTACAGGAGTTTCAGTTCTGTTTCATACATCCTTTCTTGATTCTTTCCCTCTTGTTTTAAATTCCTGGCTGGCATATTTCTTTTCTTGGTAAACAGGGCTATTTTATTGTGAATTTAAACCCTGCCTTAGATGAATGCATCTGTTTACGTCAGTGTAGAATTCACTGAGATAGATTTGACACTTCAAGCAGTAAGTGTTAAAAGGTAAAGGGCAGGAGCCTTACAGTGACAGAAGCATCCTAGTGGAGGGCTATTCTGAGGACTCTATGCTGATCTGCTAAAGCAAGAGTTAAGGTTGCTGGATGGTATGTACTTAAATGTTACCATTTGATTTGTAAAGCTGAGTGTCTGAAAGGAGCTCACACACTGACAGTCTGAAAGCCAAATAGTTGCTTGTGTGATTGGTCTGTGGATGTAACTACTGCAGTACTTCATAGGAAGGGCAAAGAGAGCCTCATAGCTATTTGCTGAACAGTTAGTACTTTTGCTGAGAATGTATCTTTACCGTTGTCTCTTAATCCATAGGCTGAAGGTCAGGGAATGAGAGCCTCTAAGATACTGGAGAAAAACTCTTTGAGAACTCCGGAACAAGGCTATAGTTGTAAATGTGAGAGAAATACTACTTTCATAGCGCTGACAAAATGAGCCACTCTTTATTTAGAAAGAAAACATGATATTCTGTAATTAAGAAGGTGAATTTCCTCTTTCTCTTCTTCAGTTTCACTGTTTTTGATACTTTGGAGGAGAACTGGAGTAAATAAGGGCAACCTCCATTATTACTCCATATAACTGGTGGGGTGAGAACCCAGATGCAAAAGTAGACCTTCTGTGGAAGGAGACATGTCAATATAGTTATCTTCCCAGTTTTGATGATAGCGAGTATATTGAATATAAAGACAAATGGAATGTATAGAATCACTTGATACAGTCACCTTCCACTGAGTTTGGTTCATCATGTCCTTTGGCATGTAGATAACAAAAGTAAAATCTTTAATGTTCACAGTACCTTCTTTTTCAGTATCCCTCCCATGCACTGGAATGCCAGACCTGGCATTCAGTTAGTGTACCTCTACTGATGGGCAGCCAGCCCTCGCTGGGTTTTAAACTAATGAGCTCAGCTATTTCTAATATCTGCTTCTTGATTCTGCTGTTGGCAGCAGTAACAACAGCTAAAATGAAGGCTAGGTGCCAACTTCGATTTGAATGCCTCTTTCAGTGTTATAGGAGAACTGATTTAAGAAGGACTGAAACTTGTAGGGCTATGGAGTTTTAATGGGTGGCATTTTCAATCCTGGAAAATCTACAAGAACAAAACTGTATTTCTTATGGTAGCCTTGCATAATTGTATTTTCACTTGTGCTCAACTCTAAAGATATGGCTATCAAGCTGTGACTGTAAAACTGGTTAAGCCTCACTTCTTCTTGTGTGATGATCTGCTAGCAAAGTAAAGCACTTTCAGGAATTGTAGTTCTCTATGTACATCTGTCTTGTTTACAGTGATAATGTGGAGTACATATGGCTACTCACTGAAGTGAGACTGGCAGTGATAAAGACTGGATAGTGGCTGTTTTTCTTGTTTTGCTAATTTGGGATATTTAAAACGCTTATCAGCTGATTGGGAAACTCAGTTTAGAATAGGTGCCCTGCTCTTGTACAGCAATAACACTGGGGAAGGAAAGGGAAAATATTTTAGTTTAGTGTGAGACTGCTTAAGAGAAAGGTTTGAGTGACTTGATATCAGGTGATACAGACCAATTTTAAAGGATTTTTGGATTGGAAGAGAAGCCGTTCATAGCTATCAGGCTACTGATGGAAACTTGGATTGCTTTGACTTCACACAGATAATTCATTTAAGGGTGCTTCAAAAAAACTTGGTTATAATCAGACATGCTTGCAGTTAATGTGCATCCTTGCAGTACAGAACAGGCTTACATGGGAAACTTATCTGAAATAAAGAATCTTCTACTCTTTGAAACAAGTTTGGAACTAGGAAGAAGAGCTGCACTGTTCAGTACAATTCGGTAAAAAGTAATGTTGGGGAAACTCCCGTTAGTAGTTTGGAGACAAGATCAAGGGAAAGGTCTCACACTTGTTCTTGAGAAGTAATAGGTCCCACAGAAGTTCTAATGGAATTACTGGGAAGGAAGTAAGTATAGATGGAGAGGAGGAATACTATGGATTACACAGCTGGATCTAATTAGGTGAACTTCTGTCTTCCTCAGCTTGCTTATTCTGTCCACAGTACTCCCAACTCTTTCAAATGGTGAAGAAGGTATTCCTAGGGCTAGTTGTAGCCACATCTACTGGAGGGAGTACAATGGGGAAAATGGGCTCAGGAAAGTATTTCTTCATAGCTACTTTCTGCACCTGCATGGGACGTTTGATCACCAGAACTCTGCTAAGTCTGCAGCTGAAATGAAATTTGTTACATGGTGAAGGGTAAGAAAGCACGTACTTGAGTCTCCTACGTGATTCAGGAGAGTGCAGAAGCAAGAGAGCTTGCTCCAGATCCTGAGGAATCTATTCAGTGGTTTAAGGCATTCAACACAAAAACTTTCCTGTGTAAGGACAGGGAGTGCTTTCCACAAAAATCTTGCTTGAGAAACTGCCCTCTGTTAAACTATACAACTTATATTACTTGTATTCTATACTCTATTACAGTAGAATAGTTAACTTCTCACCTTCTAGTGACAGCACAGAGATATAATCCTGCTATACTTGCTGGGGAAAAGAACAGCCTCAGCTATCATTATGACAACCTAAAGTAGGGGGTATGGCTCCTGAAAGGAGGCTAACTTGGCTTAAGTTGTACAGAATGATGTTTTGAAGGCTGTTTTTGTTTTTGAGATATGCAGAAGAAGACTCCTAAACCAGACAAATACAGATTATTAAACAATACAATTTATTAGAGACAACATTCTACCTTTAAGCCAATGGAAGATTTGCCATTGTTTCCTTTGGGACAAGAAATTCATTGCTTGACTATGCAAACATCTGGATTTTCTATCTGGTTCAACATTATATATAGTAGCACAGCTAATGAGAAGAAATAGTCCAAGTTAAACATACCTCCTCTTGTCAGTGTGTTTGACAAATTAAATTTAATCTCAAATTTGTTCTAGGCTTGCATGTCATCTTGGCTACAAGAATAATCTGCTTATGAGTGTGAGCTTTGACAGAAGCTGAAGTAATGTTATTTCAAAGGAATTAAATCAGATTCTACTTTAATATTGCCAAACTAGAAAGGTTTAGAAATCATTTTAGAACTATAAAATAAAAACTTCTGTTCGAGCTTTATGTTCTAGAGATTTTTTTCCTCTGTTCAGTTGATCAGCATACTGATCTGTGATCTAACTACTGATCTAATATGCTGCAACAAGCTAGATGTTTATCAGACTGAAGGAACTTTCGTACACATACCTGTATCACCTTTTGAAAAAATTAAGTGGAAGAGGAAAGGATTATTTAAAAAGCTTAAGTGAACTTCTTTGTGTTTTAGTATGTGGTATTTTCCTTCTTACAAACAAACTTTAGTTAAGAGATTTTACTTAATGCATAAGCTTGCTCCTTGATAGCAAAGGAAACTGCTTAAAAATTTACTTTCACGCTGTAATGGTTTTTCCTTGTTTTGTTTCTGAAGACAAAGCCAAACAAACAGCAGAAACAAGAAAAACGCACACAGCCACCCCCTGCAAAACAAACAACCCAACAAACAGAAAAGCCCAGTAGAAGTTTTCTGGGACTGGTCAAATTCTGAGGCTTTTCTACTCAACTGTTTGTTGTAGGTGAGACCTAGAAAGCTTCCTTGGCTCTAGTCCTTCATCTTCTACAAGCACAGTACAGCTTCTGCAACATATTTTCTTCACAAGCTGACTCCCCTGACCGAGGTATTATTTCCATAGCTAGAAGTCTTCTAGCAGATGAAGCACAATGCTTGAGCTCTCTCCTTCCTTGTGGGGGCTTGCACAGAATAAAAATTGAGGGAGAGGGTGAATGACTACAAAAACAAGATTTCCAGCCTATAAGGGGAAAAAAACTCCTGCAAATACATAACAGAGTTTGTCTGCTTTGTGGTTTGATCACGTATGTTTGCCCAGCATTCACCATCCTCAAGCACACAGGCTGTGTGCTTTGAACCCATTCTTGTTTGCACAGCTGGGGGCCTAGGGTTGAAACCTAAGTGGTGCTTTAACTTAGGCTAGAACCCTTTGCAGGTGGGATGATTCAAGGAATAAAAGTGCTGCAGTGTCCTTCTCTTAAGTCCTGCCTGTCTGAGGATGGAGCAGGGCTCTTTCAAACTTTGTTGGGAATGCCTTAAGGAGGGGTATGAAACTGTAAGGAGAAAGCACCCATTCAGAGACTGGAACTTATTAAGATGCAGATCACTGAGAAACGGGGGTTTAAAACCTTATCTGTCTGGGTGAAAGTGAAGTGCATATTTCCAGAAAGGGAATATTAAAATCAACTAATCCTCCTCTCCATCCCAATACACTGTTGTCTTTGAAAGTTCTTGCTTTTTTTTTTTCCTGCTAGATAAGATCTGAGGCTGAAGACCCTGGTCAGCTACTGCGAGCTGTGGCGTCTCTGGCTGGCCGACATCTACATTCATGAGGGATATTGCAAACTGTGATGGTCCCATCTCTGCCAAAGTTTCAAAAGCTTTCAGGTTTTCTTTCTGCATTTCTAGAAGCCAAATGTTTTGAGCCTCTGGCTTAGAGCAGGGTCATTGACACCTTTGAGGGCTGCTAGGTTTCATGGCAGGAAACCTGGCTGACATCCCAAACTTGTGGCTGGAGTTGATGTTCTTGGGCCCTATAGGCAGCCTGCCACGGGGCTTAGAGTCTAGCCGTGATTAAAACAGGGACTTGGCTCCAGTTCTTTCTCCAGTATGGTTGGTTGCACCAGTTTGGAGCTTGAAACCAAGGCATAAATCTGTAAGGTTAAAACTAGGAAATGTGAAATGATGCTTTCCAACAACAACAAAAATGTCCAGAAGTTTATAGTCTCTTCTAATGTATAAAATGGTATGGTTTTCCTGGGGAATTCTCCCTGGGAAGGACTGGCTCATTTGTACTTAAGACTGGCCAGTCTGAGTGCTTAGACAAATGGGTGAGTGCACACCTAGATTGATCACTTTTTCCAAAGGTATATTCTAGAGGGTCTTTAAACTTGAAGTCTGCCAAAACTGGAATAGGGCATTGCGTATGCTGTTTCCTCTATCTCTTTACTCCTCATTAATTTAGGCAGCAGCCTGCACTACTGCTGTGAAACAAAGCTGCTAACCAGCTGAGGCACCTCTGGTTTGATCTGCAGTGGGCACTTGTCTTTTAGATTTGTTTTTTAATAGACTTCCAGTTTCTCACGTTCCTGCCACTTGTGTCCCTTACTCCCTCTTTTCCTTGAACCTTTGCTAAAGCGCTTTGCAATGCCGTGGCCATTTCTTGCCACCCCCATCACAAAGGGCTGTGCTGTTCTGTTTGTGCTTATAATGTACCCAGATGGTGAATAGAATGAGTGACCACCAAGCTCATTTTCACTTGTGGGGTCAGACCTTTCTCGGCTAAATAACACAAGTGTTCCCAGCTGCTGTGCAGCTGCAGGGAGTCTGCTTTCCTTCACAAGCATTAAAAACCCTTTAATCAGTGTTTGTTGTTTGTCAGCAGTGGTGTTGAGGTGTGGAGAAAAAGAACAGATATGCTTTGTTGGCAAAGTTAACTTTATTTTGACCTCTTATCTTTCCATTTTCTTTTCAAGTCTGAAGAAGCAGAAAGTAGTTTGGGAAGTGGTTTCTGCAAGCACCTGTGTAAATGTATTTGCTAAAGGAGGAGGTTTGTGTCCTCATACAGATACAGCATTTGACATAAAACGATGCTCTGAGAACTACAGTAAACTCTTTAGAGCAGGGACTCTTAAACTGATTGGTGTTGGAATGGTGCAGGATCCTTTAATGTAAGCAAATACTGTGCAAATAGAAGTATTGTTGTCTAATTCTAATGTTACTTATGCTAATTTTAGTATAGAGTCTATGTTTAACAAATACCATTTAAATACGGTCAACTACAATGTTTTCCTGGAAAATAGATTCTTTCAGCTAGTTTTTGTGGGTTTAGTCATTGCTCTTTGTTTTGTTTTTGCTTCTGCTTCTAATAGTTCTTCTCCCTTGGAGGGGAAGGGAGGGGAGAAAGGGACTGATAAGCCCAGTGATGCCCTCTCCAGTCCCATTTGGTTTGGATGTCATCTGTTCTGAAGGAAATGAGAACCACAGGTATTGAGAAGAGGCTTCAAGAAATCTCAGAGCTAAGATAATGATTTCCCTATTCTTTCTGGGCGAGGCTTTGGAATGGCTGGTGCTGCACGTTTTGTTTTTTGGTTTGTTTTTTTTTTGTTGTTTTTTGTTTTTTTTTTTGCAGAGTTACTTTTTACCTGAGTGCAGAACTGCTCACATGGTGTGTGTGTGTGTGTGTACTGCACCCAGCACACCTCCACATGTGCTGATCATCCTGTTGTTTGCAAAGCCTGTTTGTGTGGGAGCCCCGAGGCTGTTAGGACTTTGATTCTGGCTTCAAGAGTTATAGGACATGCTACGTGAAAAGTGCAGTGCCTGATCTCCTCTCTGAAGGGAGTAGAGATTTGTGGGGCTGCTGTAGTGATGCTGGTGGGGTTGGTGCCCTTGTGGGCACTATGTCTGCCTTGCTCGCTGCCCTCCCTGTCTCGGCGATGCCTCCTGCCACAGCCAAGGGCTTTCTGTGAGCTGCGTTCTGCTTACTCGGAGCGGGGAGGAAGGGCTGGGAACAAGGAACTTGTGAATTGTAGTCCTAGCTGTGACAGTGATAGATTTGAGTGCTCTCCCATTTGTTCCCCGCCCCAGGTGGGCACACATATTTCAGCATTCATCCAGCGTCTTTTCTGCTGTAGGTTGCTGAGGCTGCTAACAAAGGAGCATTCTTGGAGAGGCAAAATGCTGGAAAGAAAACATCCTGTTTTGGCTGGGAGGGGATGAGCACTCAAGATAACTGGTACCTTCAGTATTTGTGGATGGGCTGTGTTGATGATTGCGTGTGTAACGTGAGCAGCTCTAGAAATGGTGAATAAAGAGTCGCCATTTTGTTACCTGAAAGCTGCCAAGCAGAGGCGAGGGCTCCCAGCCATGGTGGAGCAGGTGTCCTGACAGGGGTGGGTTTGAGCCCTTCAGCAGTGCCTGCAGGGGATGCAGCCTTGCTGGCAGTTTTAGCTGCTCATGTGGACCCTGATCAGACAGGCACGATCCTGGATCCTTCTGGAAGTTAATGCAAACTTTACTATTAAAATCTAGTTGAACAGAACAAGCACCATCTTGTGCAGCTACGTAAACCGTAAACTTTTTTGGCAAGGCACGTGTGGCATCTTCAGTGCCTGGAAAGCACCTAACATGCTGTGTGGGCTCCCTGCTGTAATCCAAATTACAAATGCTAAAAAGGCTTTGATATATATATAAATATATATATATTTTAGGTGGTTCTTGGCTTCGTTTGGGTAGGCAAGAACTTCATAGAGACTGCATTGGGGCACTCTGCATGTTTCCTCAGGCCCTCGCAATTAATCAATGTCAAGCTGTTCCTTCCCATCCCTATGTGAAGAGGCACCCGTGGAAAGCTGTTCCATAGCCCTAGTTTCAGCTCATTTGTATTGGCTGCCTGAGAGGGGTTTTGTACTCCTCATCCATGCCCTCTCTGGGAGCAGGAGCACTCCTGTCCCATAAAGCCCTCAGGCAAGTATTGTGGTACAGGCAGCAGGAGGCTTAGGTGAGTTTTCAATATGTTTGTGATATGGTTTGATGGTGGAGACTAATGTTCTGTGTTTTGTGCTCCTCTGGATAGCTCTGGTACTTGGAACTCAGTTTCTGACACAAAGAGTTTGCAAAAGTGGCTTTGTGCTGGTAGCTCAAGCCCTCAGAGTCATGACAAATGACAAACATGTCCATCCTTCTGAAGCAGAGTGGCTTCTGTGTTTAAGTGAATGCTTAACCACTGCATTGGTACCTTGCTATGCTGTCAGGCCCTTCTGCTTTTAAAGTCTGTTTACATAAACAGCTGAAAAGCCTTGTAAGTCTTCCACAGTCTCTGACATTACATACTGGGAGGATGCTTCAGCATCTGGTCAGATCACCAGTCTGCTGCCTGTTGGTGTATGTTTACAGGCACTGGGGATCTTTGCACCTCAGGAGCTACAAAAAGACATGGCTGTACCGGAGTAATTCCAAACTAACTTCTGGTAGACAAGAACTGGGCAAAAATCTGCTCCGGTTTTACAGTGTTTTTATAGTCTAGTCCAGGTCTCTATAAACCATTTAAAATTGCCTTCAGGTTTAAATTTTCCAGTTTCCCATTTGGAACAGGTGTTGCCAGGTTAGAGAAAGCATTGCAGAAAGGGAACAAAAACATTTAAAAAAAATACTTTGCTGTTACAAATTTTGGCAAATCTCTGACAGACGAGAACTGAAATAAATAAATAAATGTTTGCCCCACCCAAGTTAAAACAAGTGCAGACCTTGCTTACTTTTCTCAGCTGTCAGATTTTAAGAGGGTTCTTAGTAACGCATGAGTCTTCAAAAGACCCGGCAGTATGGAGCTAATATGTTTTCATATGAAAATATTCAGTTTCTCAATTGTTTTTCATCTTGCTTAATTGGGAGGGGGAATGAGAGCAAAGATTTTTTTATTTTTATTATTTTTTTTTAATGTCAAAAAACAAATTTCTGAGATGCACATTGCTGGAGTGGTTAAAAACCAGCCTAAAAGGCTTCAGGCAATGTTTTTTCAGCAGCTTTAACCTCAAAGCGTGGAGCAGACAGCTTTGTAGGCAACTGTAACACCAAGGTGATTATGGTAGTGACTCACACTTCCCTGTAAGGCATCCAGCTATCAACACACTTGGAGAGCGTGGCTTTGTGCATGCAAGCAGGGTGTCAGTCAGTGCCCACTTGCCAGCCAGCTCCAAACTGCAGAGCTCTTAAGTGCTTTGACAGCGTGCTGGGATCGTGGTTTGTCAGAGAGCAGCTCTGGTTCCCTCAGGCTCGAGAGAGGTTTTAGAGATAGAGCTTAGGAAAGGGAAGTGCAAGACAGGTTTAACTTCCCATCCGTTTTCCTTGCTTAATCCTTATGGCACTCATTTAAAGTCTGCTGAAATCTTCCTGTGAGCTGATAGTTGGGTTTGGGTAGGAATTAAGGATCTGACTAATCTCACCACTAAGTGAGGCAGTGAAAAGGGCTGCTACTATGCTGTCCTAATGAAACGCTAGGCCAGTGATAACGGAAAGACAATAATGAAGGTCCTTGGGAAGGTAGCATGAATTTGGGAAAGAAACCTGGTATTTCTGCAGGCTGGTTGGAGTGCAGCTGGGTGTATAATGGTAACCCATCACCAGATGTTGGGCTTTGCAGGGAATAAGCGGATAGAAGGGGAGGGCTTGTCCTTATGTGCATTGTGGCTTTCACTGTCTCCAAAGTATAAGGCAGAAACTAGGCTGTGACTTCAGAGAAGGGAAACAGCAGTGATGTCATGTGGAGGACATCGGGGCGAGTACTTGGGATGTTGGGATTTCTGTGCTGAGAGACTGATGAGAAAGGAGTGCCATGTGCATGTAGAAAAATAGGTTGTGTCTGCACTACATGCTTGGAAAGAAGAGGCATTCAGAAAGAAGGCAAATTCAAATTTTCTGATGGAAAGTAGTTTTTCGTGTAGGGTGCACTTAGACTGTCAGCTGGTGACACTGGGAAGCAGCAAAATGTGGCTTTGTGAGTGCGCAGGTTTGTGCTGCTGCAGGTGGTATTTACCAATGATATAAGTAATGCTTTAATAAACAAATAACTGGTGATGTAAAGCTGGCCACATCCGTGGTTCACCCACAAGGGCCAATCTTGATAGGTTGTTTGGGTTTCTCCATACTTAGTGATGAGTTTCTTGCACCTCTGACTAAAGTTGTCTCGTACCAGATGCTGTTTGTGTCAGGGCACTGGGCAAACTGGGCTGATGTGACTCAGTATTGCCCTTCCCGTGTGGGTTTTGTTTGGCTTTGCACATCTTGTGTTTTCAGAGGTGAGGCAGAGTGAGTAATGTTTCCCTTCTATTAAAGAAAATGGAATGGCAAAGACCCTTAAAAAAAAAAAAAAAGTATTTGTTTCATTTTAAGTCCCCTTCAGGGAAAGTCAGCTTTGGTAGGCAGCTTAAATTGCATTATAGACTATATTGCTATTGTCAGAAAAACAAAGTGTGCGGTGCTGTGTTTTGGGAAGCAAACAAAACTCATTTATTCCTCCAACTCTCCCTCACTTTTTTTTTTTTTTTTCTCATTCTCTTCAGTTTTTAATAAGCGACCGTGACAGAGACCCTCAGTGTAATCTGCATTGCTCCAGGTCCCAGTCCAAACCACTCTGTGCCTCCGATGGCAGAACATATGAGTCTATGTGTGACTACCAGAGAGCCAAGTGCCGGGAGCCAAGCCTGAGTGTGACACATCGCGGCCGGTGTAAAGGTAGGTGGATTTCAAACCACTTTGAGGGGGGAAAATGGCAGTCCTACCTGCTCAGAGACTACTTGCTTGAGTTTGTTACCATGCACTGAGAGTAAACTGATTGAAATAATGCATCAATGTGAGCACAGGTATCTGAATCTGTATGTAGGATGTATGTGGCAGGGGTAAGAACTAATGGAATTATCAATGAAAGAAGTCAAAGGAGCCAGACACACCTCAGAAGAAGGCCCCAGATGTGTGTCCGTGGAGCAGAATGAGCTGACTCATGGAAATGCAATATCAGATCCCGAAAGAGAAGATTTTTCTTGCTACTGCACCAGAGAGAATATGCAATACCTTTGGGTATGAGGAGTGTGGAGTGAGGAAGAATTGACTCGGGGGCAGATGGCACAGATGTTTTTAGCAATTGGTTAAAGTGACAGGAGAAATTCATTAGAATCCCTGTGGAAGAAGAAATAGGCATATGTTTAAGACTGACTTATTTAGGAAAGCTTTTTTTCCTGTTATAAAAACGTATTTTAAAGTACTGTCAGAATTGCTTGCTCTAAACTGGAAATCTCTTTTCAATGTATTGACAAGCTTTATAGTTTAGGTGAATTGTCAGCATGACCTCGAGTAGTGCTGTCATTTAAATGGTTGAAAAAGGCTCACTTCTATGACTTTTCTTAGCACTGCTGGGTTGTATTATGGCAGCTTCTCTCCTACAGCAGAGTGGCTTAATAAAGAGAAAAGAAAACCCCAGTTCCACGCTGAAATTGGCAGATAAACTGGCACTGTTCAGTCATTTAAAACGTAAGATCTGTAATGTGGTACAGCTGTGTGCAAAAGTGTCTGTTTCTGGAAATGACGAAAATGCTGATTGCAAAACTGTACAGTCTATCATGATGCAAGGACTCCCAGGGAAATAACTAAGTTTGTTCTGTTAAGCAGAGGTGAAGTATACTTTTCCTTTTTGCACATTCAGACAATTGAAATGTTTAGCTGAAACTGCTTGTATTCTCCTTTCCCTTTTCCCATTATCCCATTTCACTTCCCAGCCACCTAATAATGTGATAGTGTTTGACAACTGCACGTCTTACTTTTAACCCACTGTCTAACACTCCAGTGAATCTCTGGGAAGTAGAAATAATCTTTTGACTATTATATTTAATTTTGCTGGTGCTGCTACGGAACAGTACCTTATTCTTTTAGTCACAGTGGGAGTATGGCCTCTGCTCATGCATGGAGATCATTGTTCTTGCAAATGCAGACAGCTGCACAACAGGTGTGCCTAACTACAGGTCTGTATCTTGTATTCTCAATAAGAGAATAGCACCAGTAGTTCTTGAGCACATTCTACTGTTGTTAGTGGAACACTGTTTGTACTGAATAGCCTTTGTTCCTTCTGCATGACAAAGGTATTCTGCAGGGGAACTCCTGTAGAACTAGAGGGGATCTTGGAGAACATCCCAGTAGACACCCTATCCAAGACTTTTTTCTAGTGAAATTAGCAGTCTTGTGCTTCCTTCTCCAGGGAGGAAGTGGAAATCTGGTAAATAAAATAAGGTAAAGAAGAAGTGTATTGTCCTGGGCCTCAGAATACCTTATGTTTCCAACTTCATGTCCTGGTAACTTGAACTATACTGTTCTAAGGCATTCAGAATGGTTTCCATAGTGAGAACAGAACCTTTTGGAATCAGTTTCACTTTCTTCTCTATCAAGAAGCCTTTAAAGATGAAATCTTGTCATTCCTTTGGGAACTGTAACTTTTATTCAGTGAAATTCATCCAGTACTAAATCATCCTAACTCCTTTCCAACTCTTACAGACACACAAGTCGTGAAGGATTAAAAGTCAGGAGAAGCTTAAAATGATCAAACAGTGGCATCAATTTAACAAATAATGGTAATACTTGTTAAATGAGTCTTGTTGAGCTGTCAAAACTGTACAGTGATTTTTTGGGTATATTGTGTGTCTGTGTCTTAAGCACCTAAATTCAGTGTTAACTGGCAATTTGTAGGAAATTGTTTGCCCTGTTTAATTAAAAAAAGGAGTTGGGTTGTATTCTTAAGGTTTCCCTTTGGATTTATAGTGTTTGGTTTTGAAAAGTGATGGTACAGAGCTTGTTCTACAATCATAAGTCTCTGTGTAGGATGTGTATCTCACGTTACTGAATGGGAACTGTAACAGAA
Organism: Coturnix japonica; assembly: GCF_054131305.1. Taxonomy (NCBI): domain Eukaryota; kingdom Metazoa; phylum Chordata; class Aves; order Galliformes; family Phasianidae; genus Coturnix; species Coturnix japonica. The sequence continues at coordinate 27,358,873 of NC_140667.1, read as the reverse complement.
GTCTTCAGCCTGTATTCCTGGGAGACCTTGGTGAATGCAACTATGGCTAGTGTGCTAGAAAAGGAGATCTCAATGTGACTAGTGATGTGTTACTTGAAAGGTCCTTTTTCCTCTACCTACTGTTCCCATTAGGAGGGCAAAATAGTGTATTTCATCTTAGAACTTTCTTATTTCTATTGAAATGACAGAAAAAAAACAAGTTCCTCTTTCTCAAAATCTGGTAATTTCAGTCCTTTTTCACAGTTTGGAATGTTTTTAGCTGTGTTCTGAATAAGGTAGGGAGCAGCAGTGGTGTCTGGGTATCAAAGGTGCAGCAAAATATGTCGGCATGGGAGGACACAGGACTGCAGGACTTTAGAAATGAAATGGAAAACAATGGGGAGTGTGGAGAATGATTGACACCATGTGAGACAGATGAGTGCATTTTTGTAACTGGCTCAGCTCCCATTTTTGCCTATTTTGTGTAAAGACACGGATCATTGGCTGGAGAAAACGTATATGAATCTGCTGATTTCGGAATAGCTGGACCGTCTCGTGTCTGATGGGGGTCTGGCTTGTATGTGAGACAGTTACCTAATGCAGCTGTTAATAGTTCAAAAGCTGTTTGGATCAATTTTTGCCCCTTGGGCTTTTGATAAAAACAAAACTAAATAGCTAGATTTTTGTGGTTACGTAGTATAGATTTGCTGCTAGCATTCTGTAGATGCCCAAAGATGTTTTGCTTTGCATTGTTAGGATACCTTTAGTCTTCATACCATGATGTTGTGTGGTGTCAAAACTGCCTCTACCTGTTGAAGAGAGGATGCTGGAATTCTTGGGACCTATCCAGGACGGCACTGTGTATATTATGAGGGACATGGTGGTCTTGTTTGAATGAACTATTCATGGATAAGATCAGTCATGGTAACTAGCCAACTTCATTGCAAAATCCAAAATTATGTGCACCTGTAGTCTGCAGATTAGGCCCCAGATGTCAGATACATCACGTGTAGTTCAGTCTCCTGGTTGCCAGCTACCAGCCTGAGAATGAATTTTCTTTAAAAGGCAGATTTCAGAGCTGCAGTGAAACTGTCTTAACTTTGAAGGCATTTAAAGTAAAGTTATTAAACAGTTTGGCTTTTTGAAAAGTCATCCTGTTTGGTTTTTTTTTTTTCACCTTACTTATGGAAGAGGAGAAGGTCATCTTTAATCTATCTGGGATGTAAAACTAGAGTGCAGTAATGACGTTTTGTAAGCTTGGTATTTGATAATTCTGAGAACATTTTTAAGAAAAGAGAAGAAAAAGCATGTTTTATATTTGGGGTGAGCCATTTGGCAGCTACTTTTTAATGCTTGGCACCTATGTAATACTTTATGTTTTCTAATTAATAAAGCAAAAATAGCAAGGTGAAGTAATCCCACTGAAATCACATGTTGTTGCAAACATTACAAAAATACCAGCCTGTGGAGTGCAGGAGAGAAGGATTGACAGTCCTTTTTAAAAACAAAATGGGTAAATGTTGATATTAAAGGCACTGTTGTTACTGGAACTGAACTGTGAAACAACAAACAAAAAAAGATAGCTCCATATGTGCACCTCTTCTGCCTTGTGCAATAGAGATGATTATTCCAAGTCAGGACTTTAAGAGGTCTGGCACGACCCCTGGAAATCAATGAGGGAGGATGGGAGAAATAATTGGTGCTGAGTGTTTGTGAAGAGGAAAATATTTGACATCTTCTCTGTGCTTCTTCAGCAGCAATTTCTGAAATGGTGCCTCTTGAGCAAAAGGCTGAATTGTGAAAGAGGATGTTGCAACAGTGATGAGCTCTTAAAACTCTTTGTTGTAGTGGTGATGTGCTACACAATGCGATCAGCTGTGTGAAAGGAGAGTTTGCTCTGTAAAGATCTGTTAAAATTGCTAGGAAAGGTAGAGCCACTTCATTGTACCACGTTTATGCCATCTTCAACTTATGGTGAAGGTTTGGTTTTGTGTGCATCAGGTGAACTGAAAAAGGATTGGAGATGACTGTCCTCTACCTGGACTCCAAGCATGTTCATGCTAGAAGGGTACCACAAAAGGCTACCTTGTTCCTACCAACATGGTGAAGCATCCAGCTTCAGTTATGTAGGTGCTGCTGTGTATGAGGGTTAAGTACACCAGCACTGATGCAGATGCTATGTGGAAGTGCTTTACATTACTGTTTTGAAATAATGCCCTATGTTATGCCAAGCAAGATTAGACTCTTGGGCTTGAACAGGAGATCTGCAGGTGATGGTTAGGTATTCTGATTAACAGCAATGACAGTGTTTCTTTTCTAGCAGAAGTAACTAGCGTGTAGCTTGTAAACCTCTCCTCCAGTGGAGGTGTGCAAACAGAGTCTGACCATCTGTTCACTTTTGAATCCAAAATTTGAAATTCCAGCCTTGATATAACATCAAGGCTAACTTAATCAGCAAACAAACAAAATAAAACCTATTACTGCTTCTTGAAATTTGGTGTAAATTTAAGATAGTCTTTGTCATAATTTCAGTCTTTTTATGAGTTGGTCTTGGGTCCACCTGAGATCAAAAGCCTGCTTGCTGAGGGCATTGTGCGAACCATCCCTGAACAAATTACAGTGTAAACATGGGAGTTACATAGGATCAATGGGGATACAAGGTCACGGGGAAATGAGGTCTCTGTCTGTTGGACAATGGTAAAACTCATGCAGAACTTCTTGCTTTGTAACACAGTGCTTAAGCTACGGGTGTCAGTACTGAATAGTTTGCTGAAAATAATGATCTTTTTCCAAACAGAAAGGGTCTGATTTCCACAATTTCATAAGACTTCTAAATTACTTATTGAGGACTGTTAATGTGATGTGTTTAAAATGAAATTACGTAGACAGTGTTAGCAAACCTGAATCTTCGTCTCTTGAGTAGTCAGTTGTATGAAGTTCTCATCTTGAATGCTTCTTTTACACTGAAAATCTTTCAGTCTGTGTATTCCTGTGAAAAGGAAGGAGGTGCTGGTCCCTGTGTCAGTCCTGTAGAAGCAGATGTTTGCTGTTTTCCTCCTTTACAGACTGAACAGCAGTACTGTTAAACATTGTGCTTCTGAATGTAAACACAGAGTCAGTCTATATCTCTGTGGGACAGAATTCTCCTCTTTGACCCATCAGTCAGTCTTATCTGGGCCTACATTTTGTAAAGGTGCACTAGAGGTGGGAAGGGGTTAAGGTCATGCTGTATGCAGCCATCAGCTGAAATAAGTGCAGAACTGAATTCTTAACCCCTTCGAGCTCAGCTTTCAGAGCAACATTTCTTCTCGGTGGCAGAGTAGCTGGGATGAGGAGGTGTAATGCATACCTAGCTATAAGCTATGGGGCTAGAGGTAGAAGATGGGTTTTGGTAAACTGCAGGCAGTGACACATCTACCTTGTCTGAACAACATGAAGGTGAAAGCTTAGCTGGGTGATTGGTTATTTTGGCATCTAACTGGGAGAATTGCTCAGAGAACCTTTGCTGGGGCCATTCCTGCTTCCAGATTGTTCACTTCTCAGCCTAAATTATTTGGCTTATGCTCAGTTGCAGGCTGTTAACAGTAGAACAAACACAACTTCCTCCAGAAGTTGTGTGAAAGTTCCTTTCACTGTGTAAATATTGTGCATGAAAGAAGCCTCAAATGTGGAGGACCATAAATGCCATTGCCAAGAGGAATTAGGCAGCTCTTCATTAATTGTTTCAAAGTTTGACACTATAGATTTGTCTTTGGGAGTCATCACTAACTCCGTAGCTGCCTTTTTAACGTACAGGCAATGGCTGTTGATGCCTTTTTTTTCCCTTTTCTTCTCAGCTGTATTGTGCATCTGGTAGCTATGAAGAATCCAAATGTTTATTTGCAATCTAAATGGGGTTTGCTTCTTCTTTTTTTTTTTTTCTTTTTTGTAGATGCTGGCCAAAGCAAGTGTCGATTAGAGAGAGCTCAAGCACTGGAACAGGCAAAGAAGCCCCAGGAAGCAGTCTTCATCCCAGAATGCAATGAGGATGGGTCATTCACGCAGGTAAAGTTGTCATTGTCTTCCTTCATGCAGGCTCTTAGTGACTGCAAGGGATTTACTGTTAAGGTGTGAGCCAAGTGAAAATGGCAATGTGGGTACGCAGCCTGTTTACTAAGGTGACAGTGCTGAAAGCTGAGGACTTGTTTAACCAGTAGGAAACATTGATTCAGTCACCATCTGTACCTTAAGACACACACATATGTAATGGCATCTGTCTCCAGTGTAGCACAGAAGCAAATCTATGCTGGAAGTTGCACGGGAGTCCAAGTTTCCTCTGAAGATGAGCTGAAAAGTGCATTTTGACTCATGCAGAACAGGGTGAGCCAAGCTCACTCTGTCTCAGCATTGGAGTGGTCTACTGAGCCTCTTCCCTTTGTTTGGCACTTGCTATTGACAAACTCTTGCTTCTTATTCTTTGCATTACTGTGGCTTGAGGGTCTAGAAAAGAAGCGATGAGAATTGTTTAGGGTTTCTGATTCTTAAGTGGTTACTTGCTGGAACTAAGTGATGTGCTGGGTTAGTAGACTGTTTCATAATGTTGCTTCTCTTGAGAAGCAGTTATCCCAAGTAGGGATAGCAGGGGATGCTCACTGTTTGTTGGCCTTTAATTTTGGTATAAAATCAGTAGTCAATTTTGATCACTGAAAATCTTTCACAAGTAGTTCAACTGGGAGAGGTCCTGAAGGTTCCTGGAGGAGCTGGAATAGTTGTGGCAAAAGGTAAGCACTCTTGAAGGAAATTTGGAGAGGAAGAGTGGTCTGCAAATCATAAAATGGTTTGGGTTGGAAGGGACCTGAAGGATCATCTAGATACCCTGCACTAGATTGGATTGCTCAAACCCCTATCCAGCTTCACCTTGAATACTTCTAGAGATGGGCCGTTGCCAAGGTAGGGTAGAAATGTGCAGTGTTATTTGGCTCTGTTACCACTGGCGTGTTGAGTAATGTTCTAGTGCTGACTGAACTGGATGTTAAAAATGTTTCGCATGCTGTTCCCTGAAGGATAGGAGACATAAGATGTTTGCTCACTGTGGCAGATCTCAAAAACCCAAATTCTGCATCCTGGGTGGCTTTGTGAACTTGGATAAATCGCACAACATTTTCTTATAGCGTCTCTATGTCTAGCACTGTTCTAGATATCTTGTGTCTCTGAGAAATCCGAGGATTTGGTAGTAGTTGTTTGCAGAGTCTTTGGAAGGTTTAAAAAAAACAACAAAATAAAATCAATATTGGCTTCAAAAAGATGAGCAGCTCAGAAGGCTTTGGGGCTGGTTCAAACACTTTACAGTGCCTGGGGAAAAAGGAGAGGAAAGATTTGTGATAACCCATGAAAAGTCTGTATTCCCTCTCAGCCTTACCCTCCCATTATCTGTTGCGTGGGAGTGTTTTTTTTTGGTTGTTGGTTTTTTTGGTTGTTTTTTTTTTTTCATGGTGAAGTGGGGAAAGTTTTATCCATCATGCCAACTCTGCATACTTCTTTGGAGCAGCGTCATGTCAATGTGCAGCATGGAACATCTCAGGAAGATGGGAGTAAGAGATGTGGCTGCAGTTTCTTAAAATCTAACTCCAGCCTCAACCAACTGTTGAAATTGGATTTTGTGCAGAGTTGCTCAGGTTATGTTGGCACTGGAATGGAATACTTATAAAAACCTAGCGTAGCAGCCAACTCATTGTTGAACTTCATAGTTCAAGAAGAAAGGGGTAGGGAAAGCTGACTTGTCAGTGTTTGTCAGCTGTCCGTCAGCCTCTTGGAGATTAAAGTAGGGAGTGCAGGTGAATCTTAGTAAGTGAGAATGGGGGCAAAGTTGATAAGGCTTTATTTTAGACAGGCTTAGCTGGTAGTTGAGTGCTGGTATCTGGGCCGTGGAGCAGTTATTGGGCCTCTTTTCTGCACATTCCCTGGCTGGTGTGTTTTGCCAGTGTTCTCAGTGGAGGAGCAGCATGAAACTGCTTAGAAGAAGTTATATATTCTGATCTGATGGCCAAGTGATGTTTCACATTCTTCCTTTATTTAGTTCTATCTGCTGTGAACATGAAAATTCTTTTGTTTTACCTGGCATGCGGAGGAAAGCCCGTGATCCTTCTGCAACTGGCATTAACTGAAATTCATATCATTCCTTGGATCTTAACGCCCTGTGTTCCACATACCTCAGCAGCAAGCTTCATCGGTGGTATTGCAACATTTAAGGTCGTTGTCCCTGCCGAAGACGTGAATGAAAAACAATGGCCGAGGAAGCAAACTGGTTTCAATCTGCACTTGAGCCAAACATTTTAGCTTCTGCTTCAAATTAATTTAACTTGATTTTAAAAGCAGAATTTAAAAGTAGAATTTTGGTAAACAGTATAAACAGCTTTTACTTCCAGCTGCTCACAAATAGATCTGGTCTGTTGGAGGTTGTTTGGACACTGCATCTCTTTAGCAGAGAATTGGCACCCCCAGGTTCTGCTCTGCAGAAGAGCTGTGTAGGCTGGTTCTTCAAGTGCCCGAGGCTTTGCAGAAGTCAGATCTATGCTGTTATTAGTTTATTCTGGTTCAGTACCCCCTGAGTAGCTCCATCCAAACTCCAGAATCTCATCTGGGAAGGTTACACCAGAGTAGCATCTCTCAGTAATGTTTTAGGAGGAATATCCAGTAAGATCTCCAACTTTGGATCCCTGTCCCAACAAGAATTTAACCAGTTACACTCATTTCAGGGTATACCCTGTATTTGGAGTTGCTTGGGGAAGACTTTTCAACAATTTCATCCCTGTCATGTAACTTTTATTGCAAACATACTTAAGGTGAAAGAAAAATTTTGATGTGAGGGATAAAATATGCCTGAGTATACATAGAATATCAGATGTCTTGCTTGTTCCAGCACTTGCAGATCTTGAGCTGAGCCTCTTCTTTTAGATATATACACAGCATGTAGATGTTCGGGTCTTCAGACTTCAAAATATCTGATTTTGTTTCATTAATGAGTGGAAATGCATGAAATTCTTGTGGGAGAAAGTGACAGAAAGAGTGCAGGTTTGGAAACTGCTTTTGGTAGTGCTAACAGTATGTTCACAGAATATACTTGATCTCTACCAGATTGAGCCTGTTGACTTTGTTTCATCATCATCCTCTTTGACTAGAAACCAAATTGCTGTCATGCTGTACTATGAGTGTACACAGAAAACAGTGGTAAGTGAGGCTTTTTTGAGGCAGCTGATGTCTACACATTCTGGCTTCTTGAATTTCAAGCAGAACAAAGCTGATTGAGTTTGGGAGCTGGATCTACCACACTTTGGATGGGTCTTGGAGGCTCGGGAACCAGGGCATAGCTGCTCTGGTGTTCTGCTGCCTGCATTGTGTGCTGAATAGGGAGCAGCTGGCAGGGGTGACTTTGCTTGTCTTAGTTCCTCCTACTCTCCCGCAGAAGAACTGGCTCAAAGACCGAATGGTTAGACATAGTAATAGTGGTAGAAGGGAGAAGGGCAAAGACTTTGCTTTGGTTTATGTTCAAATGCTTTGAAGGTGTCCTGTGTGTCTTGTGCATACTCCTATAGACTCCTTTCAATAGCCTGCAAAATCTAGACTGAAAAGATATGTTGTCACCAGTTATATTGATGGGTGTTCAGTTTTTCTAGTCAGGGCTACTTATAGTGAATTTTGTGAAGGGGAGCAACCACCTGTTAATTCCTTATTTTTCATAATTTTACCTGTGCACCATGTCTGTTGCTTCCCTTATTTTAGGAGTCTGTGTATTGACAAGACCTTATTAAACCTTCCTTTTAGCACTGCTTGTACATATGAAAACGTAATGTGAATCTTTAATGTGGAAGAGGTGGTGGCATTGAAGGCACAGTAGAATGACTACATATATAGACAGACCTGGTGAATTACTCTGGGAAGTGCAGTAAGGCTACTTCTCCATGTTCCAGTCACTGTGTGAGGAATATTACGTATATAGCAAAAGCTCTCAGTGATTTACCGATAGTAACGTAAGCAGGCAGATAAAATTTGAGTTATTCAGATCACAAGGATGCTTGTTTGATAGGAGTAATTTGATTAATTGTACAAAACTGAGGTCATGTACTTTTGTGCAGAATTAGACATGGATAAAACCAGTTTCTGTTCCCAAGACTGGCTCTCTCCTTTTTGTTGTTATGCTGTATTTTGCATAAATGCCATTCCCTTTCCATGCTGCACTTAACCTGCTGTGATCTGTTCTTCGTAAACAACAGGCTCTATTGGGTAATCTGCGCACTTTCTTTTGCTGCCTAGTGCCATTGGGCTTGTTGCCATGGGCTGAGAGAGACTTGCATTCTTCATAGTTTTCCCCCAAGCAGTTTTTCTTTTAGAAAAGGTTGCTGATGTTTTAAAACAGAATCAGTTTCAGACAAATGAATATGGACAGGAATAATCTTAACTTTACTCTGAGGGTGTAGTCTTGTGTGGCTTTTTGTGATGTCTTGCTGTTTTGCCATCTCTTTCCACTGTTTAGCTTTGGTGTTTTTTTTTCTCTCAAGTCTGCCTGTGTGCGGCTGAGATATAAATATATTTATTTATGGCATTTCTTCAAGGAAGAACCAGCCTAGAGAGTAAAGGAAAAGATTTTTAAAGCACAAATGGGAAACCTTATGGAAAGTGACAGTATGAGATCATTCATCCTTCATATTCAGAGGTGCTTTTTGCTTCTGAAAGGATCGATGTGACTTTAGCTGGGGATTGCTCTCCTGCTAAAAGTGTTTTCTGTGCAGAGTGTGTCTGCTGGCTGTACTCTTGAGCGTGGCTGACACTCTTTTGCCACAAATCACTTTTCCCTAATTATATTCATAGTGAAATTACCGTGAAGCAACTGAACTGAACTGTGCATAGATGTGAGGAAAGGTGCTGCAGAAAGCCTTGGTGGGAATATGGGAATGTGTCTGCATAATGTCATTTGGGAAGAGCTAAATGTCAGCAGGGAACAGAAAAAGTGATGAGAACGGCTTAAGGGATTGAAATCCCAAAGAAGCTCAAATTTAAGTTGCAGGCTGATTGCCCCCTAAAACTCTCAGTAAAAGAAAGGCAGGCTTCTGACAGTAGTCAGCTGACGGCCTGGAAGAAAGGAGGATGCAGTCCAGGTCTAAGCAGTCCTGTGAGATATTTAAACCATAGCAGAGGAGGGGTAAGGATAAATAACCAGCCCCTTGATTCACCTTTGTCAAAAGGCTGAGAAGGGAGGATGTGGCTGGCTTGTTAGGTCTGGCTGTGAGTCTGATTCTGGCATTGCCACTGAGGTGCTGAAGAAACCCACAGACTGTTGGCTTTTTCTCTCAGGAATTAAGAGGCAGAGATGTCTGCTAGTGACCGTGGTTTTGATGTTTTCATATTGTAATGAACACAATGAAGGCAGGTGTTCATTCATGTAGTCAGTGGCTACTGTGGTAGCTGCTGTTTATTTTCACACATTGTGATGGCACAGGGGAATAAGAAGCTGCTGCCACACTCTTAATTTGGGCAGTGGCAGCAGAACAATTTTTGTTGGGCTTATCCCTGGAGTTTTTCATCATCTGCTTGAGACACAGCTAAGGTGACATATTTCACCCCAGCAATATGAAAGTGGTGCTGTCCCACATATTCAGGGATGCTGGTACTCGAAGGGCTTTAAACTGCAGTTCAATTTTTATTTATCTATTTATTTATGTGTAGCAGTTAGTGGGGAATCTGGAAGATCTCTGATCTGCGGATTTTATTTCTCTGCTTCCCACCTATGTAACTTTGTAACTTCAAATGTTTAGCTGTTGGACAGGTGGATGGCAGCTAGAGATGTATAGCTGTCTGTAATAGCCTTTGCTGCAGCACTAAGCACTCTGGAGCTTGGTTAGTCATTTTGTTTGTAGAACTGATAATGCCTTTTTCATGTGTCACAGCATAGTCAGCTTTAGAAGATTAATGGTGGAGGGGGGTGGGGGGTAAAAGAGGAGTCAAACTCTTAGAATAACCCAAATAAGAAACTCAGTAGCCAAAGATGAGATTTGTGCAGTAAACCTTTGTCATTTCTGCTCTTCTGACTGAAACAATAGTTAAAAATCTTGTTGCTGTAGGAGTAAGATTAGATTGAGGTAGAAAATTGTAATGTGAAACACAACTCGAGCCTAAGGTCATTGGGAACTCATTGAAAAAATGAAAAACAAAACAAAGCACAGCTGAATCTCCAAGGTTCCTTGCTGTTAGGAACTCTGGAACAATTAATACTTTACAATGTCTTATTTTGTCTATGCACAGTGCTTAGAAATGGTGCTGGATCAACTTATTGCCTTTACATTTTTCAGAGTTACAACAGGGCTGTATAATTGATGAAGACTAATTCCTGTTTTGTTGTTGTTTGTTTGTTTTCACGGCCTTTAAGCTGTAAAGTCTTTAGGACAGTATTCTTATGACATCTTAATGTGTTAAAACCTTTCCAGGTATCATCTCTTAACATCAAGTCATTCAGGATAGCCAAGTGAGGTGAATTTTTGAGGTTTATGAAGTATCTGGTTTTCATAGCTAGTTGTCTGTCTTTAGGAATGAAAAGATACAGGCTGGGCTTTCATGGCTCCATCTGACCATTGCAGGGAAGTCATTTTGTGTGGCAGTAAAATACATGATTGGTATGAAAATGCTGTCAGTTTGAGATTATTTTTTTTTAAATTTTTTTATCTTATTTTTTTATGATCTGATGAGAAAGGTGCTATGTGATACCAGTACAGAGAGGATCAGGTTTCATTTGAGTTATTCACAACATTCCTTTGCCTGTATCAGTGTAATATCCTTGAACTGCATAAACGATTGGTGTGGAATAGGTAACTTTTCAATGGAATAAGCTGCATAACACGCCTCTTAGTTGATGTGTCTATCCTAAGTCTGTCAGGAGACTTCTTGGACTTCTCTGCCATTGACTCAGTAATTTTCTGAAGATTTGACTGAAGGACTTTCAGTTCACTTGCATTTTTACAAAGTGCTGGCAGTATTAGGAGTTCCAGAAGAGATGATGCTCTCACATTTTTATGTTTAAAAAGGTCAGAAATGTTTGTAAAAACCCAGTAATGTTCATTGTACCTGTGCTTGGAAACACTTGAGTCCAGATGTCCAATTCTGAAAAAGTGATCCAAAATGCAGATACTTCTCTAATATAAAATGCAATGATCTTGGTCTTTTTTTACTATTAGGGCTCAGATGTAAAGCCAGCATCTTGTGCTGTTGGGAATGCAATAATGTGCGTAAGGTCAGCAAAGATAAACACTGAACATGGAAATCCCAAGCATTTCTATTCCATGTATATTAAATATGCCATTGATTATACCAAGCAATAAGAAATACTGGCAAATTTATTGCTAGTTTTATTCATAATGCTTTTCAACAATTTGCAATCCATTTTGTGTTATTTTGAGAGAATATAAAAGAAAGTGCGCAGATAGCAGCAAGAGTGGATTTAGTGAGAGTATTGTTGATTTTGGCTGCTAAATGTGAATTTGCTTGAGGCGAAATGATTGCTTTGTGCTTTGGTAAAATCCAAGATAAACACGTGGTACTGTGGTATAATTGCTCTTAGATCATGTTTTATGTGATACTCAAAGCCTCTTAAAAAGACCATCGTTAAGTCTCTGAACAAACTCTGCTACCTTAGGGAATCAGAGCCAGCTGTCAGCAAGAGGGGGAATAATTACTCTAGTTCTGAAGGATCCCTAATAAAGGGAATGGTGCAAATACCTTATCGCTCTTCTGTTCTCTGGGGAGAGTACTGGAACAGGAAATCAACTTCAGTGAACATCCTTGGAGGAGACAGAGAATGGACAGAATTCAGTTTAAAAACAAAACTAAAAGGTTTCTGAAGTGATTCAATTTCATGGCTTTATCAGAACTCTATGGGCCCATATTAGCATAAGAACTGCTATATCATTCCAGGATGCTGGTATTACTGATGCACAGACTTGGCCACAACTGAAAGTGTGCTTGCTAGGAAGAATTCTGGAAACTGATAGTATTTACACAGATACCTGTATGATGATCATTTACTTTTGTCTCAAGGCATCCTCAGTTTTATCGAAGTACTGATCGATCTGTGAAAGGTGAAGCAAAAGATGTAATGAGATTTATTTAGCTGGATTAAATTTCACTGTCACTGAAATAATATCTGCATAGACATCACTAAGACTGCACCACTAGGTCAGGATTTCTTTTATCACATATGAACTAGTCATTCTGGTGTCCTTCCACAGTGATGGAAGGAGCTAGGAAATTCTAAATGTTAAGTTCAGATGCAGAGGTTTAAACATGAAGTAACTGAATGTTGTGCTGTGAACCTTCTGGCTTGTGCATCCCTCATCAAATGTTCTGAAATTCTTGTCAATAGTAAAAGAGCAAGTATCTTGCTCCTGCTGCCTGAGTTGACATAGTAACAAGAGTGAGCTCAAATCTGTCTGGAGAAAGTTTGTTAATATATTAAGTGAAATGATGTGTTTTTCTAGCAGTGTTTACTGAACAAAATGCTCTCCCAACTCCTACAGAGCACTGCTCTTAAGCAGTGGCTGTGAAAATGGGCTGAGGTGGCCTTTCCTCATTCTAACTGGGATGCAGTGGGTCTCCAAGGAGAGATTATTTAATAGTGAATAGTAAACAAGATTTACCAAAGGGTGGGATGAGCTGAGATGTGATCACTGCATACCCAAACTGAAGTGTTCTCAGCTGAGTTTCTGTAACTTCTGTTACCTCCTGAATTTCAGCTAATGGAGTAGGGAAAAAAAACCCTTTCTGTGGGGAGGGAGGTGGGAAGAAAAGGTTTCTGTCAAAAAAAAAAAAGCATATCCATCAAAAGTACTCTTGTATGTGACTTTCCTTGTGATGCTTCATAGCTGGGACTTCCACTGAAATGCTGGATTGTAATGGCAGTGGTGGGTGAGTGAGAAATGAAATGCCTGCTCTTTGTTTTATCAAACAGGTACAGTGCCATACCTACACTGGATACTGCTGGTGTGTGACACCTGATGGCAAGCCTATTAGCGGCTCTTCTGTACAGAACAAAACTCCTGTATGTTCAGGTACTGTGGGAGTGGCTTCAACAAATACCTTTTTGATAACTGAAGGGGCATGGGGTGGACGTGTCCTGTTCAGAGCGCTTAATCTTTTCAGGTGACTCAGATAGTTTACCCAATTTATAACTGCAATTGTTGCTTGTATCTCCTTGTTTGCTTGCTGGCATTTGGAACCTTCAAGGAAGCTTGGGCTGTGGCATTTCCACCTGGCACCAAAGGTACTTGATGTTCTTACAAGGTTCACTGAGAAAAGTCCCTAAGGTAACAGAGTGGAAGCACAGCTTGTGGTTTCTGAGGCACAAGCTGCAGTATTGCACCAAAACCAAGAGTCCCCATGGCGGATGGGATAACTCTTATTCCATAAGCTGCACTTAAAAGAAATGGCTCTCAAATTGCACTGAGTTGGGTTATGGAGTGATGTTGCCTTCAGAGGTTGGCAGAAATGCACTCAGACTCTGCAAATCATCACTTTCTGCACTTAAAGCAGACTGAAGTTTTGTTTCTCCCCACAATTCAGCACAGCAACCCACAGCTCAAATAGAATGGGGCTGGAGGAGGGCTTCAGATTTTCGCATGGCTCAAATTCCTGGTTTAGATTTTAGCTTTACACGCTGTGAGCAGAACTGCAGTGGCCATGGCAAATAGTAAGCACAGGGAGCAATGGGAAGCTGGTTTGTGCAGTTTGGGAGAATTTAGAATTGACACTAGGATGATGACCTGTTGCCCCCCAAAAGAAAAGAAAGCGGGCATAGGCTTGTCTAACACGTTAAGTAATGCCATGCAGGGACTGCTGCCTTTGGCTTCATGCTGTACAGTTTGTACCTCGCAGGTATTTGATGCATTTCTGCTCTAACACCTTGCAGAGTTTGCCCATTAGATGCGAGCATGGTAGCATTCAAACCTTTCTTTTTAAACCTCCTCACTTATTTCAGCATCTTCTTGATTGTAGGATGTATTGTGGTAATAAGCAAACATAGTGACTGGTGTGAGCATTCAAGTTGAGTTGTGGAGATATCTATGGACCAGCAGTTCAAGTAAGGTAGCTTGAAGGGGGTGCTTGGTGTTTCACAGGCACATGGGAAGAAAGTAAGATCTATGCAGTAATTTGGCTTTCATCCACCATTCCAGATTTGGCTGAGCACATTTTAGAGCATGTTTTTCTCATGTGTTCACTTACTCTTGAGTTGTTCATAAAATTACGTTACCAGGTATCTAGAGTCATTGTGTTTTGTAGAGCACTCAGAAGTTAGCCTATGCCTGCTGGAATTGTGTACCTGATTCCTACTTGTAATTCAACAGTAGACCTGTGGTGAACTGGTCTGCAAGTTCAAGTGCCTGGGCAATAAAGCTTAGGGCTTGTATTGACTGGACTCTCAGTGCTGTTAAAGCTGCCTCCTTGAAACTAACTTTAGATCTATGTTTCCTGAAGGAACAGTAGTTACTGTTCAGTAATGGTATGTGGAAGAATCAGTTTCCTGAGAATAAAACTGTTTGACAAAAAGAAGAAATGCTTGCTGTGGATTTTTATGCTTTTGCAATAGATTCGTTCAGAAAGCCTTAATTATCTGCTCAAGTTTTAGTGAAAAAAATCACGATGAAGCACTAAAACTGTAGAAACAAGTGCAGAATCATATATATTGTATGAAATTTTAATTGTATATTAAAGTAAACAGGATGTGTCCTATTCAAGTACATGCTGGGCCTTATCCAGTGTCTCTTTTCAAATGGCTGTGGGTGTCCAGGGCTTGGTTGGAATCAGTTTTCTGGAAATTGTCCCTCTTAATCCCTTTCCATTAGAATACTGCCCCTTGCATTCCCTGCATGCTCTCCCTCACTGTTTGTGATATGTTCTTGATGTTTGCAAACCCAAAGATCTTATTGATCTTTCCTTCTTGTCTGTGGATTTATTCCAGGTTTCTTACTAGTGCACTGCTGTGTTAAACTCTTTCAAATCACTGGATCCAAATACTAAAGGCTTCTTGTTCACCCACATCCTAATTTCACAACCTCAATGCATAAAACTTCCTTATGCTGTCCCGGTTGGTTGAAGCCACAGGATCTCTGAATTGTAAACCAATCTGTTGGCAAGTAAAACAGTGCTTTTTAGATTGAGAAATTGACTGTTTTCAGGTAATATTTTCAGGTAAACGTTCTGTGTGATCCTTCGGCATCTAAAAATGTTTCTTTTTTTTTCCTCCACTTTAGGTTCTGTAACTGATAAACCATCAAGCCAGGGTAACTCAGGGAGGAAAGGTGAGTGGAGTCCTATGCTTCAGCAACTTGTTTTCTAATAGCAAATAGTTCCCCAGCCAAGTCTGTTGGGATAACTTAGAACCGGGGTTTCTAAATAGCTCTATGTGTAAGAGGCTTATGTGCTTTTAGACCTCCCCCTACAGTAGAAGAAATAAGATGACAGTCTGTTTGTGCATTACACTGTGGATGAAAAACTGTTTTCTCTGTGTTAATCAGCTGAGAAACGGTAAATGAAAGCAGAGCTTCCCAAAAAGACAGCAGGTATGGGATAGCCTTTGTTTGTTTGCCTTGATGTTGGCTACAAGTGTTTCTCAGTAAAATCACTAGAGATTAGGGATACACTTGCAGTCATGGTTGTGGCCTTACACGTACTGTAAAGGTGTGTGGGTTGGTTGTGGTTTTTTATTTTTTATTTTATTTTTTATTTTATTATTATTTTTTTAAAAACTGATATGCATAAAACCTTCTGGCCTATCGGAGCAGACCTACATTGAGACTCACCTGCTCTTGTAAACCTTACTCTTTTGTGTGTTAAACATTGGCCATCCTTCCTTTCACTGCTCTCTTCAGTCCTTGCCTCCTCTGGCAGGATGCTGGATGAGTCACTGTTCCTCTCATTTGTGTATTAGTAGGCCTTTATGTTCACAGACATGGAATGGATGGCCACTGGAGTATACACTGATGAGCAATCAAGTTTATCTTTAGATGTCCTACATGCTTTTTTTCAGTCCATTTTCTCCTTAACCCCCCACTCAGAGTCAAGTTTTTAGTTTCCCCTTACACTAGAAATACTGCACTGAGTGCAATCTCACTCCTGATGGTGAGAATGAAGACAGTTTCCTGGGAGTAGTTCCTATTTAGATATATGAAGCAGGGTTGTTACTGCTAACTCTAAATCAATTATGCCTGAGACTAACAAATGCAGCCAAATGCCTACCTCGGTGCCTAATTTTACTTTGAAAAACATTTCTATGCTGGGAATGTCACTTAACAGGGATTATGCTCAGAGCAATGATGCATTTTGAACATATCTGCTCTCCAGTCTATTTGTTGTTTATGGTAGCTCAGGAAAAGGTAAGGAGAAGAAAGAGGCAGGAAAAACTGTTAATTTAAGACTGAAGGCTAAAGCATTCTTCATACTTCAGATAAGGATGTGTCTCATAAACCTGTAATTACCTATTAAACCTCACAGTCTGTTTAATTGCCACCTGAACATATTGTTATCATTCTATTAATACAATCATTGCTAGTCTAGCCTGAGGTACAAGCAAATGAAGTAGCTCTTGCATTATTTTAGAGTGAGAGTTGTTTGTAGGCTTTCTACCTGAGTAGTCCTGGTTTGTTCTTTTAGAGCTAGAGGCAGATGACATAGAATTTCATAAGAAACAGAAGCAAAGGGAAAAACATCTGAACTTTTTGGCTGGAATGTACAGAAGAACTGTAAATGGAAGGAATTAATCTAAAATTTGTAACATAAATTGACTGTTCTGCATGCTGTCTGTGGCATCCTATTTCAGGAATGTGAAGCGTCATCATGTGGATGGAGAAATATCCTATGCAGTCAGTAGCTGTCAAGAAAAGAAAAACATTTCCCTTAGGGCCAGAATGCTTCAAGCAATCATGTAAACTTTATGTCTAAGTGTCTTCATCTGTTGGAAGCCTCCATATAAGCCTTTCTCCTCCATATCAGAAAAAAATCCTTGTGAGTGATTATTAAATCGTCTGCGTAGGTCTTTTGAGATTTGAGAAAGCTTTCAGAAGCTGAAATAATTTGGTTTAAAATTTGAGGGAGTTTTCATTACTCTTTTGACTAGTGAAAAATGCCTAGTCTAAAAATGAATTTGACTTTTTCATCAACACTTCATGACTGATGTTGTGATCCAAAATGGGATTTGTGGTAACGAAACCTGAAACAAGAACAAGCAGTCTGGCTTCCATGAAGCATGTTGTTCACTGGAGGCCTGGCTTCTTTAAAGCTATCATGGCTATAACCATCCATTCTGGCTGAGTATTCAGAGTCTTCCTGCGAAGACTTCCCTTTGCAAGAATACAAAAAGGACAGAACAAGGAGGAGTCTGGCAGAAACTGAATCAGTGATAATATCTGTATTGTAGAGGCACATCTTAGAAGCTTCTGACATCTCTTTAGGCCATTCTTATTTGAATTAGCTTTTGGGATTTCCTCTCTGCACAGCAGACTCTTCTCTGCACCTCCAGTTCAAATCTGTCACAGAATAGGCTCTCTCAGAAGGAAATGGAATTGCTAAGAGTCTCAGAGGTGATCTCTTTTGTCCTATTCATACAGGAATGTAAAATACAGAGCTAATAAACTTTGTATGATGTTGGTGCTTTTCAAGTTTTCAAGGCAAAATAGTTATTCAGATGGAGGCTGCTCTGCCTGGGAAACAGTGCAGGTGGGTATGCTCAGGCTATTAGGTGGCAAATGAAAGTGGAGATTTTACTAGTGTGTTAGCTGTTATGTAGGAGAAAGAAAACAATGTTGGAAGGGGAAAGGGGCTGGCTATCAGTAATACCTCTCTTTCTCCAAGTGCTTTGGCCTAGTTTCTAGAGGTCAGTAGGTATGTTGGAGGCATGAGAAGATGTGAAGTAATATGTCCTTCCTGTTCACAAGCTGTTTCACAACTGATAAAATGAAATGCCTTTATGGCCATTGGCTTGACATGTAGTTCCAGAAGTGGCTCTTGGGAACTTTTTTTGGAGAACAGGCTACAGTGCTGGCAAAACATCTGTTGTATTTTTAAATCCCATGCTCTAGTTGTCCATGTTTTCATTGCTGCTTTTGCTGTATGATGTAATACCAGTTACCCATGCAATTTGCCCTGTAAGGTAATTTAAATCAAATCAAGTTGGCACCAAACTTAAAACTTTAAAATAGCCTGTATTGATTTGTTTCATGCCTGTGAAATGCTCTGTTGTTGGAAGGCAGAGAAGAGCTGGGCCTGGGGAAGTGGTAATATGTTCTTATATGGTAGCATGGAAGCCTAGGCTCTCCAGGGTTTGCAATTCAGACATGTACTACCATTCCTCCTGTGCTGAATTCATTTTGCTGGAAAGTTTTATAAATAAGGTTGGTCCCTCTTATCCTTGATTCTGTTAGGCTTAAGTGACCCAGGTGGATGAGTGCAAAGAAGTGAGGCCGCAGCAAGAATGCTGCAATGTGGCTGATAGTACTGAAGGATGTGTGTGTCCTTGGTGAGCAGTTCCAAAAAAGCTAGCTGATAGCAAGCTAATGTTGGCGGTGAACACACGTGGAGTTCCCAGGACACTGAGCAGTGCATTCCTGTGCCGTGTTTTGAAGCAGCAGTTTGCAGAGTGGTGTTAAGACTATTTCCATGCACACTTGCAATGTTCAGTGCGACCATTTCCTTGGAAATAGAGACCGAATATTTCTGCATTTGCGGAATTCACTAAAAAATTCCCAGCAAGTTGTTAGTATCTGTAACTCTTAAACAAGCAAAATGAAAGATCTGCACTTGGTAAGAAAATGTCATTTTGCACTAAGGACTATGCAGCAGGGCGAGACTGGGGTGGGAGGGAAGGCTGGCGGTGAGTGGGGGAGAGGGACAACAGTGAAGGAGGTGCCCAAACTTACCAGGTGTAAATTATAGGGTTTTTTGCTGATGCAAGATCACTTGAACCTTCTATTATTCAATTCCAATTCTTAAACTAGTGCCAGGCTAGATCTTCTGTGCAGCATTCTTGCTAAGACGTACCTTGTTGGCTTAATTTTGCCTATTTTGTATTGCCTGTGTCTGTGCCAGCAGACACTCCTCAAAAACAGCTGGCATTATCTATTTGATCACATTCATTCTATTTGGGGTTCTGTTTGCTTCTCATTAGGAAAAAAAAAAAAAAAAAAAAAAAAAGGAAAAAAAAAAAGGAAATTGTTTACTGGCTTCAGCTGTGGTGGTGTGGCAGCGCTGGTCTGACCCTCTATGACCTCTTGTCCCTTTCATCTCCGAGGCCTACTACTCAGTGCCAAATGTTTCTCCCAAGTTACAGTTCATCAGAGAGATGAACTGGAGCTTGATAAGGTCTTTGTCCTTCCCCTGTCATTCACCACTGCCTTTCAGAGTAGGCTAAAACTCTCTGCTTCTTTACTTCCTTGCATGGTGCACTTTGCAGTTCTGTACCAAGGCAGATGTTTTCCAAATATTTCAGACTGTGCCCTTACCATGATAAGCAGTGATGGAGTAGTGCTGCCTCTCAGACTGCTTGGTCCTGTGTTCTCTGGTATCCTGACCCTCCAACTGCCATGCAACCCTTTCTGCTGGCTCTGCTCTCACAGCCAGCGCCCTGGTGGAAGTGGGTCCCTGTCCTGGTCTCTGTGCTGTAAGAGAGTGGTGAGTCACTGAGCAAATGATTTTTGGTACCAAGTTAAGGTACTCTAGACTCTTCTGAAGTGGTCTGTTCTCTCTCAAGGTAGACTGAGCAATCCTGAAGTGAAAAAGAGGGATGAATTTCCATACCTAGGAGATGAGGAAGCCCATCCAGTCTGGCACATGCTGTTCCTTCAGGCAGATGGAAAAAGTACCCATGATTTTTGTCAGATAGTGCAACTTTTCTTGGGTTGAATTAGGATTGTTGTCTGTTACTTCTTCCTGCTTGTGCCCTTTCTTATAAGGAGCCTCTTGCACTAATTCACTCCAGCTGCTGCTTAGTTTGAAAGCCTGAGAGATTTGGAAGATGCACACTGTCCCCTAGAGTGCTGGATCTCCTCTCTCCCACTGGGAACTTCTTAAAATATTAAGATGCAGTGAAAGGCATATTGGGAGCCAACATAACTGGATTTCTTCACTGCCTAAAGAATGCAGCTTGTTTCTTTCCAGCCAAAGGGAAGTTGTGCCACACGTTTGAAACAAAACAAGCAAACACAAAAATTTATTTTCTTTATCTGTGGAATGTTAAAGCTTTAGAACTCAATGATGTAGGCTTGGCAAATTGCAACCAAGAGCAGTGCCTTTCAGTCACCAAGCAGGCTCTAAAACGCAGGCTGATCAGGAGGTGGTGAGGTGTAAAAAACAGCAGTCCTGTAATTCTTTTTATCTCCATAAACTCTTGCAGTCTTCATACTTGGAATTGGAAACTAAGTAAACTGATAGTGGAGAGAGGGTCTAGAAAGGAGTGGAACGAACATTTAGGTGAGGATAGTTGTTTGTTAGTGATTGTAACTATTCTAGATGCCATGTGAGACATCTTGATGCTGTTTTTTATATCAACCGAATGAAGGAAATGGGAAAGGAAATGTGGTTAATCAGGGATTAAGAAATGAATCAAGTACAGGTAAATACGGTCTGTCTGAAATATCAGTGTCTGACATTATGAAAATATTGAGTGGGATGAACTCTCTTTTTCTTTCATGAAGTCTCTTGCAGTGTATGAAGTTCCAGGCTTGTTTTGACTAGCTTTATTTCCCTATTGCCGAAGCTGACAACAGCATCTGCAATTCCCTGAGCCTGCGGCAGGTGTGGTGATGTTAGTGGAATGTGAGCTCTGATGGGCCCCACAGGAGGGAAAACCTGGTTTCAAAAGTTTTACACTTACTGTCTTACATGCAAGCATTGAATTCAGTGCTTTGACTCACATTTGGAGTTGTGAAAACTTTGCCCAGTCAGTTTGCAGACAGTGTGTGTTTCTACAAGAAAATTCTGAAGCAATTTGAGGAACCTATGATGAGCAATTTGAAATTCCTGCCAATTAGAAGAATAGAACTGGGTTCTTCCTTATGAAATGGGCACAGAGGTAGGCTCAGTTGCAGGAAGAACCTCAGCTGCAGCTGTGGATAAATGGGCCCCCTCTGTGGCTCTCTTCCTGCTGATTTCCAAGAGTCTTAACTTCCAGAAAATGCTAATGGACTAGTTGTGCAACCAGTAGTAGCAATATGAATCAGTAATGAGCCATTAGTCTGCATCAGTAATTAGACTGAGCAGTAAAGGGTGAATGCTCTCCTCAGGCAAACCTGAGCAGAGGATGGCTTATGTTAATGTAAATTAATGGAAGCATTTGTACTTGGAGACCTGAAGCTTTATCTGCTGTTGGTAGGAAGTCAGGTGCAGCTGGCACCAATTCATCTGCTGCCTGTTTGTGGGAGGGGAGTGCTGCCTCCAAGGATTAGTATGTCTCAGAAGTATGAACAGACAGATGATATCTTGACAAGAAGCATCCCACTTGGTAGACAAGGCCATCAAGGTGAAACATGACCCAAGCTTGTGACTGTAGACTCTGTCTTCTCCATTTTTTTCTGGACTCAATAGGGTACCGATCAAACCTGGATCAGAGCTGTATTACTATACAAACCAGGTTTCCCACCTCTCTGATCTGTTAAGTAGTTAAAATCACATGTTTTGTGATATCTTTATCAGCTTGTGGCAGCTCCATTAAAGACAGAAGTACAGCATGGCCTCCATCAGTGAGATGAAGGAAATACAAATTTGCTGGGGCAGTGAAAAGTGATGGCTCTGACTGGTGGTCACCTTACCATGTTGTCAGTTTCTTGCAGAACATTGGCAGGTGCTAAGTTCACAGTGCTACTCAGACAATTCTGGATCCCTCGTGTCATATATTTTAAGATAAATAGTATCCTAATTTTTAAGCATGGATGAGGGAGAATTTTCAGTACAAAAATCAGCATTCTCTGAACTGTTCATTTCTGAAGTATTCCTAAGCAAGGATTGACATACTTCTTTCTTTTCTGGGTAGAGTATACACGCACATGCACAAACTGCACAGTGTGTTTTCATATAGTGTGGATATGCACGTGTAAGCCATCTGCTTCCTGAAAGCATCAGACTAGCTGTGCGCTGTGCTGTGTGAATGCTTCAAGCTCTCTGTAAAAGTGCAAATCTTGATTTCATCATACAGTGATAGGGGCAGATCCATAGACACAGAAGTAGTTTCTCAGTCTACCTTGTTAAAATTGAATAGGGGGCAGGAAGAAACACCAATGTATGCTGCTTTTCAGGAACCTGGGTGAGAGCTCTTCCTGGCTGAGGAACAGCCAGGAGAAACAAGTGCAACAGTAATGCTACAGAGGGCCTGCAAAGGCCTCGGTGAACCACAGATTAACAATTGTGTGGATAGAGTCAGTAGCACATAAGGTGGTGATTAGCTTGTATTTGTATTTCCGAGCAAATTTAGTGTGAGAATCTTCTTCATCATAAAAAGTCGTTCTGTAAGTATCATTACTTTTAATCAGTAGATTTGTTAGTTTCCAGGTATGAAGAATTGAGTTTAGTACTACTTATCGCTGTCCCTGTATTGTGTACATTATGCACATTTGCTTATTAAGTGCTAATTAAATCTAACTGTAGTAAGCGAGTGGATTTCACACCACTGCACGCAGTGGATCAATTTTCCAGAGCAGACTACGTTCTAAGCAGTATTTTATCTCATTAATGAAACAGATTTTTGAAACATTAAGAACTAAAAGAAATATTTAACTTCAAAATTGTTACGTAAGCAGTAGAATTTAAAAGCAATCCGTTTGGGTGCCCACGTTACTGATATGGTCTGAAATTGTTTAGTTTTTTATCAAGACATTTTCTGAGGCCTCAGAACATGTGTATCAAATTTGAGGCTGGAGAAAGTTTCATTGGCAAGTTGGAGCAGAAAGCAAATTTATTTATTTTTTTTAAACGTATATTTTGTTTGATATAACGCAAGAATTCTGCTTTCATCTATAAAGCAACAGTTCTAATCTGTAGGTTAGTCTATATAATATGACTTAATAAAATTGTAGTTTACAAGTGTTATTATAGCAATCTACAGACTGCTCATGTCTGTAATGTCTTAAGGACAGCTGTAAAGGTTTTTAAATGATTAAGTCATGGTATTGAGCTGCCTGGTGAGTAGATCTAATAAGCAGGCTACCAATTGATTAAGCAACATCTGTTAAGGTATTATTAACTGTTTATGTGCTATACAGAGGTTCCTGGTGTCTGACCAATTATGGCTTGCAGAGAAAAGAAGTAGTTCTAGGGACCGTGGGCTGTTTTTGTTGTTTAAGTACTTTGTAGCTATGTGGTCTCAACACCTTTTCTTTTTTTAAGGAGTTGTTAAAAAAATAAATTCTTCATAAGCTCTTTGTCTGGATCAACATGCCAAAATGTCCCAGTGTTATGCTATATGTTTCTCTAGATCCTTTAAAACAGCATCATTATAACTTAGAAATTAATAGTGCTAGACTTCCTGTCTTCTGCAGTTATTGGTTCTTAAAAACAAGCATGAGGATAAACTGGAGCAACTGATGAATTTGTAGATCAATGAAGCTAGAAGCTTTCTTGTGCCAGCCTAATATGGCCCTACGTTGTTTGAGTATTTGCATCCTGTGGAAGAATCTAGACATCTAAACATTTAAACATTACTTTTTTTTCCATGAATCAGAGTAATGCAACAGGAAATGTATTTCAAGTCTTGGGAACAGTGCTTCAGTTGAGCGTGACTGGAAGTGCTTTCCTTTCAGGTCCTTTATCCAATAAGCTCTATGAACATTTCTCTATATGGGAGATAAGCTACAAAGTTGTTACAGGGAAACTTGAATAGAGACAGAGCGTATGTGCTTGTAAATAAGGAATGGAGAGAGTGGACAGGCAACCGTGATCTTTGTTCAAGTTCCTGAAATGGTACCCCTGGGAATGAAAACATAGCTGGAATAATAGTTTCTCTACATGTACTTATCTGGGATTTTGTTTTACACTGACAGCAAGGGAGATATATTGAAAAATGGTTTGATAAAAGGAAGAGATGGGAGGAGTTTTACTAGCAGACTGAGTTTCTTTGGGCTGCATCCATGTCTTTTATTAAATGTTAGTGTTCCCAGATTCTGATTCTAGGTGTTGCAGCAGCAAGGCAGTTCTCAAGAATACAGACTTGACAGGTTTCATCATGACTGTTCAGCTACTCACAAAAACAGCTTTAGTTGATGGCGGTTCTTAAGCTTGGTCTTGTGCTTGTAATTTTGTGGGATGATCCTCCTTCTCTTAAAATACAAATATTCTGAGTCTAAGACTAAGATGCCACTTGTGCCCTAACTGTTTCACTTTTGGTGAACCATGTGTTATTCTATATAAAGTTATTTCCTTCCCAAGCTGGTTAGATTCCTTGGAAGTCTTTTGGCACAATTCAGTTACTCTGCTCATCTGTCTCCCTGCATTCTTCCCCATCCCTTCTCTCATATAGAAAAACAGGTCCTTCATTTTCATAATCAAATATAAAAACTGCTTCAAACTAAATGCAGATCCTGAGATGAACTAGCTGGGGCACTGTAGTCAGAGAGTAGAGTTGTACTCGCTCACTTAAACATCCTCATTCTATTGTAATGATCTTAGATAAAAACAAAACTGCAAAAAGAAATGGTGAAAAATGTAAGTCTTTTCTTGCTTTCCCTCATTTGTGCATATGCAGTACACACATAGCAGCGAGGTATCCTTTCTCTTTGCAGTGAGGAAATGAAAAGGCGTATTGTAAGCTCAAGACTGGTCTGGTTGTCAGCCAGGAATTAGTCCTCTAAAGGAGAAAGGGAGAGGGGCTGGCGAGAGAAGAGGCTTGGGAGGGAGGGAGAGGGGGGGCTGAAAGGGTGAACGTACACTTTGTGATAGGTTCAGTGCACATGGCTAGAGATGCAAGGGGTCTTGTGCTTCCTCAGCATGCAGGTGTCGGTCGAGAAAGGAAGGGAGCTTGTGTTCTTATACATGGCCATGTGTCTGGGGGAGCAGGGTCAAAAATTTAGACTATTTACTTAATCCCTTGGAACGGCTTTTTTCTCTTCTGTTTTCTTTTTGTGTTTAACAGACTGCTTTACAGGGGACACGTGTGGTAATTAACACATGCAGCTGTAGGGCTTCAGCCATATGTCTGAATTTCAAATGGCCATTGATCTGGGAAATTTGCTGCCGTCTCCATCCCCCACTTGTAGGCTATATTCCTTGAAGATGTAGGGGAATTTATGGAGCCTTTGTCTTGAAAAGACTAGCACTGGAAGGAGAGGAGAAAAGGGAGTGTGTGTGTGATGTTGTGGAAAGAGCAAAGAGAGACTGAGATTCTAATCACACTCTTCGTGCCCCTTGCCCCAGGCCACCATATATTTCAGGTAGCTACTAAAACATTCCCAAAGTTAGGAATCTGATAATTACTCATAAGAAGCTTTCACAACGATCATTACTTCTTTCCTCTTTCTGTGAAGCAATCTAAGATCAAAATTGCTATATCCTTTATATCCTTGCTTGCTTTTTAGACCCTTGCTCTCTTTTCCAGACAGCTACAACTGTCTGCCCTCTTACAGAGTCTGAGAGCAACTAGGAAGGGGGTTGGTTATGGACTCTAAGCAGCCTTTTGGGAGAGGTAGCAAGGGGATAGGTTTGGGGTTGGGGGACGAAGGGGGTAGGGAGAGTGAATAGAAGCTACTTCACATCAAAGCTGAGGGTCCTCAAAGTAGACGTCTGATATATTGTAGGTGGAATTAAATCAGAGACTAAACAAAAATCGTATGGTGGTTGCTGCTTTTGTCTAACTGTGCTCAGGCAGCTGCTAACACTGCTGTAGGGCTTTCTGCATACTGCTGTCCAAGTTTGGGGCAATGTCAAGTGCTAAAATCTTGCTATGATACATGGTATTCTGGAGTGAAATTATTGTTTGTGCAGAAATTTTTTATTCCCTGTTTTATTTCAAATGTTCTCAAAGCAGAAGGATCCAAATGGAAAATGATTCAAATGTGATAAACGGGGGTTTAAAATCCTGCAGTATCTCTCATACTACTGGTACTTACAGAGTGAGATGAAAATGTATGTTTCCACCAAATGTGAAGCTATGAAAAAGGCTCTTCCTTGTCTTCCACTTCTTCAGTCTCATTCATGTGTGTATTCAGAGAGAGCTGTCTGTTGTTGATTCCTTGTTTTTGCCACTCAAGTAATTTTGGCACTATGGAGGTGTTTCTGCTCTGGGAAGGAAAGCACATTCGTAACTCAAAGTGCATGCTCCAACTCTTGCTGAAGGGGGATTGTCATTTGCCCAGCCCTTATAATACCGCTCTTCTCTTCTGTGTTCTGTCTCCGCTTTCCTTGAGAAGTCTAGTTCCAGGGCTGCCTGGACCAGACATATACCATGCTGACTTAATTCCTTTTCTCCCTTTGTTACTACGGACATGACTCCTTTTCGGGACAAGAATGCCTAACATCCTCTCTGCAGATTGACATGAGCCTTCTCAGTGAAGGCCATCAATTGCCAGCTGCCATTGTCCATGAGGAAATAGGCCACAACTCTTCAGGTAGTCGTGATTTTTTTGTAACAGGCATTTTTTAATGCTGTGCATTATGACAAGTTCCATAAACTGTCTAGTCACCTTGGATCTTTTAGCTCTTCCTCCATTTCCCCTTAGATGTGGGTATCAGTAGGGGGATGACTTTAGACTTTCAGAGGACAGATGAGTGCATAGCAGAATGAAAACTATTCTTTGCTTGCATAGGGAGCCTCTTTCTGTAGCCTTCATGGCTTCTTTAGGTTTGAAGGTATTGTGATAACTTTCCTAAGTGTTGTACTTGAGCTTACACCACTGAAATTAATACTGCTATATAAGATAAACAGCCATGCTCAGTGGCGGGTGCAGGTTCTCTTAATGTTATCTGTTCTGAATGTTGCTAGAAGCTGTGAAACCTCAGTCTGCTACAACAGGCGGTCTGCAGTCATGTCTGAAAACTTTCCAGATGACAGAAGCAGAGCTTGGAAGCTGAGCTGGGGCTTCATGTCCCATTCCTCAGCAGGTAATAAAACTAGCATTCTTTAACTGTGCTCAGGTGACAGGTGAGGATGGGCTTACAGCTTGCATGATGCAAAATTTTCTGTTCTGAAACTGTCTGCTGCAAAATAAAAGTTAGGTGCAGAGTTTGAGAAAACAAGAAATCTTATTTCTCTGGCTTCAAAGTTCATTTATTACTGACAAGTTAGAAAAAAACGGAGATCGCACAAACTTGAAGCTCCTTGCTTTACTGCCAAGTTAATAGCATTGTAGTTGGAACCTTTGCTTGGGAAAGGGGAGAGCAAGATGTGAGACTCTAGTTTGAATTAGATAAGTGCTCTGAATACTAGCTTTAATTATTTTCAAGTACTTGCTTTGTCTTTTTCTTGGTAACATGCCCATATACCTGAGGAAGAACATGTTTTGGAATGCCACATTTCTGTAACTGGTTAAAACAACAGTTTTCTGCAAGTACTGAAGCAAATTTAATATCACCAGATAGCTTGATTATCGGAGCTTTCATGGATGTTGCTTGTTTCTAGAACAACATTTATGTCTTTCTCTGCATTTGCACTAAAATCTGTAAAAGCTCTGTCATCAAAATATTAAAGTATAATGGCTTAGTTTTCATTTCTGCATTGTTCTCTGTACAACAATATTAGAAAGATATTTTTTTTCCTCCCCAGAAAGGTTTGCATAACTTATATGAGTCAGGTATTTAAGTGGTAATTACCACAGGGCTTGGTTCAACCTGCAGAGTTCAAATCTGAATCTGGATCTGAACTTTCCCAGAGGCAGGGGGTGTGTTTGGACATTGTGTCGGTTTGACCTATTGTAGTGCAAGCTCTGAAATGTAGGTCCAGATGTGGATTGGGGTTCTGTGTCTTCCCAAGTATGAGACACATAGGGCAACTTGCTTTGATTAAATGGAGTCCTATTAAATAAAGCAATTGAAATAATATAAAACTGGATCTCATTCTGGGGAGAATCTGGTGTCCCCAAGCGTTGTGTCTGAAAGGCAGTTTTTTCCGTGCCTTTATTTTTCAAAGGGAGCTTATTGCTGAAAGCTGTAAAGAATAAGAAGAGGGCAGGGTTTTTTTTGGCTAATTACTATGGAGGTAGCTTGAGAAGTCAGGCAATAAATAAGAACAGGAGATTTTACAGAGATACTATCTGAATCTCAGGATTCTACAATTTTAAAGGCACGGAATCCCAGAGACCAGAGCAGCGCCGTTAACACAGAGTGCTGCTCCAGGCCTTTTTGACACGTTTTCTTTTGAAGGACCAGGAGCAGGAAGAGAGAGCTCTTTGTCTGCAGTCAGAATAAACTCATTGTACACCCAGACAATTAACTCTTCAATCGACTTGCCAGCCTCTGTAAAGCACTCCAGTTGCTCTCTGTCTATCTCCAGCTCTATTCAGACACTTAAGTGCACCGATGTTTTTTGTTTATTATTCTGAAAAAGTCCTTCACAAGAATAGTCGGAGCAGATGAACATTGTCCCCTCAGCAGCATTTATCTCCGCCTGGCAGTGAATGTGTCAATCAGGAATCAAAAAGCCAAACAGAGGAGGCTTTGAATTGTGTCACGGGGGTCAGAGTTGCTTCCAGCTGTCTGTGAGTGGGACAGTCAGGGCAAAGAATGGTACTGCCATACAAATGCACCGACTACATTGGATCACAAAGTCCTTGGGGCCTGAGTAGCTTTTTTCATGTTGACGCACCTGCAAGGGAGATGTGAGGAGGGAGGAGGAGGGGGGGAACTAATGGCTTCCAGAAGGCACGCTGGAAGGCTCCTCGTCCTGGCTGGGTGCTGCCTGCAGTGTGCTAGTGCAGGAACAGCCTGCATTGGTACAGCATACAGAATTGCTGATATAGGGAGGGAAAAATGGCTGCAGTGGCTGTGCTAATCAGCCTGTGTCGTTAGAGCTCCTTAAGGCCTTTCTGTTGGGAACTTGGGTATATTTTCACCTTTAAAAACAAGCAAACAAAACTCTTCTACATTCTGTCTCCAAGCATCTGTGGGTTGTTACACTCAAACCGAACACACTGTTGCTCCCTTCTTAAGATGAAGACAATGAAGAGTGAGAACTCACTTTCACTAATCTGGTTTTGAGAGTTGGTTTGTTGTTTTTTTTCCCCTAACAGCTGTGGGATCTCCATGCATACAAGTGGAAAGGGTGTGAAAACTTGTCAGGGAGGTCTCTCTGCACTGCTGCATTTCCATTTCAGCTACTTGGCAAGAAATTATCTCGATTTGGCTGGATTGTAAGAATTTCACATTTTCTGGCATGAATGCTAACTTTCTTCATTTATATTGGCAAAATCTGTCTGTGCATAAAAGTTGCTTTGGCTATTAGATTAATTACAAATTGCTGAAGCTGCTTCACTTGGTGTAGGAAAGAACAATCATTAAGGCAACAACTTGCTCTACCAGTACAGTACTGGAAGGGACATGTACTTTTGTACAAAAATCCCATACAGTCTTAACGCAGTTTCTGTTGTGCTCTAAATTGCCTACTTGGCCTCAGCTATGCCCTGCAGTGGTGCTTCAAAATGGGTGGTGCTCTGTGGAGAAATCACCTGAGGCTGAAAACAGGCTGCCCCCTCCTAGCACAGAACTATGCATTTAAGGTTGTCATACTCTTACTGCCTTTGCTGTTCAAGCTATAGATCTATGAAAAGACTAGATTTTGTATGAGGGGATGATTGACCCTATAAACACTCTAGAACTCTTGAAAATGAATCAAGTGTGCAGTGTCTCATGAATGCCAGTGAGGGTAAAAGAGGTGATCTACTAAAGATGTGAGATTGCTTAGAAGGACAGTGGATTTTAATCTATTAGCATGATGATGCAAGTATACAGATGACTTTTACAGGGAGTATTTTCCTGGGTGGGGAATGTGATATAGAAGATTTATTCTATCCAGCTTCCATTAGGTGATGCTTGTGGCAAAAACAGTGAACTGGAGCAGTGGGCAGTTACTTCACATTTTTCCACAGTGATTTATGCCCTTCCCTGTGTCAGGGAGTTTACTTATCTCCAGGCATAACTTAACTTGATCATGTTCTCAGTGTCTGTAGTTCAGAGTATAAAGATCACTTTAACAGTCATCTTGTACTTGAACTGAATCCCCTCAGCCCCAGGGTACACTGCATTCATTCCAGATATGTATGCTTTCTAGATATTCAACAAGAACAAGGGTAAGAGAGAGAATAATCTTCATCTTAGTGAGACCATAAGGAGTTCCTGCCCATCACTAGCAGCGTATTTGGACACGCAGGTAGCTGTCACTGGTTTGAGATATTGTTAACACAAAGCTAGTGTGAGTGATCCTCTGTCTTGTGGTAGTGCAAGTGGTCTTCTGCTTTATGGCCATTGTATCTTAATGTGGAAGTGACTCGGAAAAGGATATTGGACCTGCCCGTTTTGCTCTTGCCAGAGATAAAAAAAGCCAAATAACCATTTTCAGTTTGGTACCAATTGAATCAGAGAAGCTTTCAGTTCAACTTTTGCAGGTTGACCCCAGGAAAATAGAGGCTTGTTGGAAAAGGAGTTCTATGGCTTTCATACCCTGTCCCACAAGAGGTGTTCTGTTGAATAATGCTGTCTATAGTCAGTGCTTGTCTTGGAAAACAAAAGTGGGTCTTTGTGCTGTGCTGTAAAACGTGGAAGAAAAGTAAACTCTTCATCAGGGCTCTGAGAATATTCTACATGTAATTTTATTTTTAAATAATTATTTATTATTAATCTCTGCATCTCATTTTATCTTTGATTCTGTGGTACCCTGTTCCTTATTGGGAAGCATTGCCATCTAGGGGGATTAGGAAGCACTCATTTGACCTCATTGATCTCTCTCTATTTTTGACGAGCTCTGCATGGGCAACTATTGTAGTTCCACATCATTTTATTAAAGTGTGGAATTTGAGTGTCTTCTGAAGAAAAGGATAAATCACACCTGGTAAACACACCTCCTGACCTTTGGCTCCAAAGTAAACACATGCTGTACATCTCACATAATATCAAAAGAGGCTGTAGGCCTCCAAAATAGCTTGGCTTTTCTGTTCCCTGTAAAAATGCTTGAATAAAGTATTTGTTCAAAGTTTTTAGATATGAAAAATAGAACTTGTTCCATGTTTACCAGGGGCAAATAGGCCAGTGGAACAAATGTTTAGAGTTATGAACAGTGTATTGAGAGAGAGGAGTATTCAAATGAGAGTGGACAAGCATTAGGGTTGTTCTTCTGCCCAATGGGAATAGCAGTGAAAATTTTTGTCGTAAACCAGTTTTCAACAGAGACTTCTTGAGAGTCTCCCAGTTTAAGAACAGGCCTGGTAGTCTCAGAGTTAAGAAGCTCGCAGCTGAAAATTGATGGGATATTTTTAAGAAGGTGCTTTTTTATTTTATTTTTTTCAATGTGACTATTCCATGACCTTTGGAAAAAAAAATAAATAATAATCAGTAATGTCCATGGCTTTTGATTTTTGAAATATGGTGGATGTAGTTACAGAGCTCTTGTTTGTTGCACTTCTTTCTTGTGTGTGTGATGAAAGTACTTGAACAAGGGAATAATTTTGCTTCCCTCTATTTGCAAAATGCTTAACAGTGTTCAGGGTGCTGCTTCAATAATGACTTTAGTGACAATTTGGCCTTGTAACTGAGTGAGGAAATGACCATGTTGTTCTTAAATGATCATCCCTCTATGCTCTAAAAAAGAAAAAACAGCTCAAAGATTAGTTTCTTGTTTTTGTCTGCTTGCTGTATTTGTTCTGTCAATGTTTAATACCTTTTAAAACCTTAATGGCTGCTTTTGTTTAAAAAAAAAAAAAAAAAAAAGAGATACACAAAATTATTACTCTTTAAGTGTGTTTCCCAGTTGCACACACGCACGCGCACAGGTAAAGACAGAAAGATGAGCCATAAAGAAATCCCCTGAACCTGAAGCATCCCGAGTTCTGCCAAAGTTCACATGAGGGTTTGGATAAAAAGTGCTGTGGCTCAGATCCACATCTAATTTTTCTCCATTGTTGGCTCCTGGGTTGCTGCTTTAAATCTGAAGAGCAGTTCTGTAATTACTTGCTGCAGAAGCATTCATGCAAACAATAGGAATTAACTTATTATCGTACTGGTAATTTCTTTGTGCCAGGACTCTTCTTATTTTATGTAACTTATGAATTATTTACCTTTGCAGTTGCTTTATGAGTATCTTTTGTTGTTTTGGGCTGGCTTCTCAATCTGTAAAACCTATCGTGTGATAGGACAAGGGATAATGACTTCAAACTAAAAGAGTGTAGATTTAGTTTGGATATTATGAATAAATTGTTTACTCAGAGGGCAGTGAGGCTGAGCTCAGCTGCCCAGAGAAGCTGTGGATATCCCATCCCTGGAGGCATTCAGGTCCAGGTTGGATGGGCCCTAGGGCAAGCTGGATCATCTTTAAGGTCTCTTTCAACCTAAGCCATTCTGTGATTCCATGATAACATATTGCTTACTTCTTCATTATGGTGTTGTTAACCTAAATACATAAAAAGCGATCACTGTGGCTTCTGAGGTATCTTGTATGAGCAGAGCAGCCTATTATGGCAAACAAACAAACAAACAAAAAAAGTGAAGATCAATTAATTACCTTTATCCAAAAGGCAAGATGTTCTTTCTGGTAACTTAATAAAAAATCAGGGAATTATTTCAAGAGATCACTTGCTTAAACTTTGAATCAAAATTACAGCTTGTCTGTGTTACTGGTAATACCCAATAACAGGAAAACTCAAAACAGGAGTTAACTGAGAAATGGTAAGTATGTTCTCTTCCAAATTGTTTTAATGCTTAACTGTAAGCATAGCAAAAAGAAATAAAATACACTGAGAGGGAAAATTACTTAGAGGATTTCTTTTGCTCATTTCTTCAGTAGATCTCTAAGGCTGAAATGGAATTACCAGCACATTTTTGCTTCCTGTGAATTAGATGGCTTTATGTAGAAATACATAAAGTTAATGCTGTGAGGTTTTCAGACTTCACTCACTTTATAAAACTGCAAATGCGGGTTTTGATTGAAAAATGATCTATGGGCCTGTTTTCCATCTCTGCCCATCCCCTTCCCTTCAGTGGTCTTTATTTTTTGGTGTAATCAGAACCAGTAAAGGGAAGTCAGAGGAAGTCCTACCGTTGCTACCATAGGAGGGGTTGTCCTGTATGCCTTTCCTTCCAATGGCTTCTGCCTTGTGCATCTGATACAGCCTTAAAGGTGGTGGTAGCTTGCCTTCTCTGGCATGGACTTCTCTCTCCAAATGATTTTTGCTGTACTTGGCAGTTCTCCACTGTGGGTTGTTGCCCACTCTCCTGATGCCTAGTGTCAGCTTTACCCATAATACATGAGAAAATG
This sequence comes from Coturnix japonica, assembly GCF_054131305.1. Lineage (NCBI taxonomy): Eukaryota > Metazoa > Chordata > Aves > Galliformes > Phasianidae > Coturnix > Coturnix japonica. The sequence goes on along the minus strand of NC_140667.1, from coordinate 27,325,449 downwards.
GTTGTTACAATTTTTTTTTTTTAAAGTCACTATTTTCTGAAAGAAAGAAAAATAAACATCAAAACCCACCACTGCAAATGATACTCGACTTATTACCTTTTTCTTAGTTTATATCTAAACAATATTCTACATTTTGATTTTGAATGTAACAAAACACTTTCCTGTAGAGTGTGTGCCTGCTTAGACAAAATGTTTGATTGTGGAAATGTTCACCTGGTGCTCTCCATTGTTCCAATACTGTGTAATAATGATCCAGGCTGGGTCTTGAAATCCAGATCCCTCTGAGCATCCAATGTGAATTCAAACCATTTCTGTCGATGTGATGGATAGTCATATTGGGCCAAACTGAGCATAAGCTGAACAGTTTCCCTGTAGAGGCAGGCTACATTTTGTGATTTACGTTTCCCATGGAATCTATTTTGGTTGGAGATTTTAATTATGAAAGACCTATGGTCTGAAGACATGGACAACGCTTGCACAGAAGGTTTCTCAACTCTATTTCAATTAGAGGGCATTGCCTCTGCATTGCAATTAGAGAACACCTTGATTCAGATATTGTAAGAAAACAAGATTGACCATCCCTTTCTAACAGCTCTGCAGTGAAAACTGGTGCCTGGTTCTGCACAGGTAAGTTTCACAAGAATAGTTTTTCTTTTGAACAAAAAGAATAATGAGAAAGACACAACAGGGCAGCAATTCCTAGACCTCTGCTGTCACAAGGAATAACCTGTGTGAGCTGTAGCCACTTAAACCATAATGGTGATTGCCTGATCAGTGCAGCAAATGGAAACTGCTAGGTGATTCATACTGGTAGTTGGTGAGGGCCAGGGAGGGGAGGGAGGCTTCTTTAGAATCAAAGGGTAGTCTGTGCATGCTTGCTGTGTAAAATGTTGCTGCTGATAGCATAAATTTGATTTTGTTTTGCTCTTTCTGTCTTCTCTCTCTTCTGGACTTGGCCGGGCCATGTACAAATCCCAAACATTCAACAGTACTGGAGAGTAGATAGTATTTACCTCAATAATGGTAGTTTCTTTTCGATTCTTTTTAACTCTCAATTCAGATGATGGGTCGAAGCCAACGCCTACCATGGAAACCCAGCCTATTTTTGATGGAGAAGGTAAGAGCATCCTTTTATTATTATTATTATTAAAAAACAAAACAAAACTCAAATAACAACAAAGAACAATAACAAAAAAAGAAAACAGTGAAAAAAGACACTTCCCTTACTCTTTTCCCTGGGGTTTGTGGCTCAAACAATCTCTTTATCCTGCAAAGCAGAAAAGCCAGTGAATCTCATAAGTTATCCAAATTTCACAGTGCTCTTGGGACCTCAGGCATTTTCCCTAATCCTTTTACATCCTCTTCTCCCCCCTGGAATCCAGCAATAACAGCAGTTGAACAAATTCCTAGGATAACCTTGGAGGAAAAGGTGTCATGGCTAAAAAATGTCTATTGAGTCAGAAATGGGAACTTCCTTTAGGTTGTCCTTTCCCCTTGCTCTCTTCACCCTCTCGATGCCATGAGTTTTGTAACCTCTGCAATTCATTACAGCATAACTACAGGGAGGACAGTGCTAAACTACAGCTTGTGCACGCAGACTTGGAAGAAAATTGCTAAGAGGTTTCTTTTTCTAGCATTTACTTTCATTGATGTGCATACTATCTGAGCAAGTGAAGTCAGTGTCTTGGGTCTACTTAATTCATAGCCCACCAAGGCAGCTTCCTCCTCAAATAGGCTAGTTATGTAATTGTATTATCTCAAAATACCAGACTTCAGTCCATTGGAAGCCTTGAAACAGAGATAAAATGGCTGTCATCAAGCCTTTTAGATGGACAAAAAGAAATACTTACCAACAGGGATACTGGTCCTTGATTAATTAGTGGACCTATTAGCAGTTGAGCTGTAGGCTCAAGTCCAGGCCATTCTGTGACCAGTTTACTGGATTTTAAACTGGATTAAAGGCAGAATTGGAAACTTCTGAGCAAGAGTAATTCATATTGCTGATACTTGCTGCCTTCTTGAGAAAATGGAAAGCAGAAATGGGGTGTGTGTTGTTGCTAGAACAAGCTTATTTATTAGCAAGATACTGTAGTCCTGTCATTTTTAGAAATCATATGTGTGTAAGAATATTCTTATAAGCTTTATGAAACAAAACAAAGTCTTCGCAATAAAAAGCATTTTCAAATAAACATTGGAGTCTAAAGCCTAGTTAACTGTCTCTTGTTTATATCAAAGGAAAGTTCCTTCTGGCAGCAAGCTTATGTTCTATTAAATTGCAGTCTGCAATCACAGCATGCTTCTGGCCTTTAAATTTTCCCAAGAGGGAGTGCCCATAGGTATTCAAAGGAGAGAATGCACTAGTAAAATGCGGGAGTGAACTAAGCTGGTTAAAACAGCCTGTTCAAAAAATCCTTCTAGGAGCAACACTATACCTTGGTTATTTTAAATAGAACTGGGCAACGTTATTGAGAAATACTGCAGTGAACAGACCTTTTCTGGTCCTTATGGTGACAGGCAAAATCTAAAAACACTTTGTCCTATCTTTTATGAGACGTATTTTCAATGCCTAAATTTTGCATTGATTTCTTAAATCAGGAAGTATGTAAGAACACTACAGAAGAGAAGGCTTAAGACTGACCTTGTAGCAGCCTTACAATACCTACAAGAAGGTTATCTAAAAGATGGGGGCAGGCTCTGCACAGTAGTGCATGATGGAAAGATGAGAGTCAAAAACTGAAAAAACATATTCAGACTGAATATAATGAAAAGCATTTTTAGCAATGGAGCAGTTTTTCTAGAGAAACAATGTGATCTGCTCTTCCTTTCTAAGCCGGTTTGATAAAGCTGTGAGCAGTGTGGTCTGATCTCATAGATGAGATTTTTTTTCAATGTGTCTCCTGTCTTGAGCAGAAGGTGAACTGGAGATCTTGGTGTGCTTTGCTGAACAGCCCTTTTGCTCTGAGCAACCACATCACAGTGCTGCACCAGAATCGTCGTCCATTATCTTAGGTAGCTCTTCTTGAGAACAGCATGTACTTGGTGTCAGATGCAAGTGTCAGATGACAGAAGAACTTGGAACATTCGCCCACCAGGTCTAGACTCTGTAGATGTTCAAAGGAGTTAGTGTCCAAATCTCATTCAATTCCTGTGCATTTGGGATTGAAATATCTTTTGGTATTTTTTATAGTGATAATCCTCTTGGGGCAAGATATTCCTCTACAGAAAAGTGTTTTAACGGCCTTTGCTTTAGTTATAAATAAAATAATTTAGGAAAAAAACAACCCACACAACAGTTTTATTTCCTCTGGTACTCCTAGACCCAGTTTTCTTTACATCCAACCTCTATTTAGTTTTAACATGCAAGTTATATTCATTTCCTAAAGAACAGCCTCTTTGAGTGCCTTATCTTTTTGGAAATTTCACCTCTTCACACTATAGGAATCTACTCTTCCCACAGACCTGTTGTTCAGAGGAGTAATTAATCTAGATTGCTTCTCTGTAGTCCAAAAGCTATCCAGGTTAACTGGATTGAAAATACATTTTTATGATAGATCCCAAACGGTTCACTTTCTTTTTCTTTCTCCTCTTTGCTGGTGATTCTTTTTCCTGCAGTTGTCAGCGTCACTTACAGATCTACACTGTAATGTCTCTGACCTGTAGTCCCTGACCTGTATTTTGTCATCCCTTAACTTCAGTAATCCCTTTCTTTTCAGCTGTAGATGTACCCAGCGCAGAGCAAGAGCTAAGTTTCATCCCAAATCTGGGAGTTTGGATCCAGCACTTTGCTTTATGGCTTTTTCTGCTTTTATCCTTCTGCCTTTCCCACCCATTCATCCAATGTTTTACTTGATGTGGCTATCAAAAAATATAAAATCCCAAAATATATGGGTATATGTGTTTTATAGGAACACATAATGACTGATAACACAGTGTATTAAAACTTGCAGGTAAGACAGTCTTTGTTAAGCAAAATTCTACTACTGCTGGGACATCTATCAATGTTCAACCTGTATTGTCATGTGAAAAAATGCCCTTAGCGTGATTACAATAATATTTACTGTCCAGTGTAACAGAAAACACACAGGCAGGGAAAAATGTCATTTTTCTTTCATGCACTTTAAATGTGTGATCAGATTCTCCTGCTGTCAGCCAGCTTCTCCCTCGCTGAGCAGATCCACGTAAATATCAAAAAAACAGCAGGAAAAGTTTTGTAAAAACTTCTCAGAGGAACTTCTTAAGACAGACTCCAGGATTTAGTGTGTAAAACACGTTCTTGTGGAAACTGGGAAATGTTCAGCTTACAAGTGTCGATGCTGAAAATGTCAGTTTAGGAACTCTATGGTACCAAGTCGTGCTTTGCTGTAAGTTCTATTCAGGTACAGTTGTTTTGTCATTTCTGTAAGGAGCTGCTTAAGGCAGGTTCTGAAATTGACAGTAACACTTCAGAGGATGAACTCCTAAGCATCTGTATCACAAATTTGTTTTGGTATCTTGGTTGTAGTGCATTAGAAGACTTTTTTAAACCAGAACTTGTTTCTTTAAAAATTTTCCCTAGAAGTTTGAAGTCTTTTCAAAAATGTACTTCTTTTTTTCCTTTCCTATTTGAGTTTTGTTGTTGCTTGTTTTAGGGATCTGACAAAACTGTGGCCAATTATGCTTGGACTGTTAAAATCATATTTAAAGTCTGGGTTGAGTTTTTTTTTGTCTGGTTTTCATATATGCTTTGGTGGAAACCAGTATATGACATAGCACACAACAAATATTGAAGAGAAAGGCTATGGACTTCAGAATTTGGCTAAGAAGAGGGAGTTAGAAGGCAATGATATTTTGCCAGTAGTGAGGCAACCTTTGGAAAGTGAAGATAACAAGATAACCTTGTGTTGTATTTACAGATACTGGTTTTTATGTGGTGGGAAGCTTCACCAGGGGATGAGCTGATATCTACAAAGATGATGAATCATTAATCATTGTCCTCGTAAATAATGACCATGTGTACTCACTAGTTACTCCAGTTTCTTTAAGGCAGTTATTTTTTTCTCTTTCAGAAATCACAGCACCCACCCTGTGGATTAAGCACTTAGTCATCAAAGACTCCAAACTGAACAGCTCCAGTATAAGGAATTCAGGTAATACTCAATTTAAAAAAAGAAAAAAAAAAAAAAAGAAAAAGTTGTTGTTGTTTTGAACCAGACTGCAGTTTCTCATGTTCATTTCTTGTTTTGTTCTTTTCTCGTTGTAACCTATATGACTGCATCTGCGTTGCAGGACTTGAAGGGCGGGCTAAGAAAGAATTTCAGACAGCGTGTTTTTTTTTTTGTCCAGAAGGCCGCTGTAGAAGTGCCCCAAGGGGTGTTTGTTTCCCAAACCAGAACTGGGAACCTCTAATATTTTCATCAGAAAATTCATCCCAGCCAGTTTTCACCTTTGTTCTGTTTTGTTGTTCAGCAGTTTTTCGTGGTCTTGCAAATTGGTGTGTTTGTCTCTGAGATCTGTGCTATGGATTTGATCTAGGCAGTTGAGAAAATACCATTGAGGGTCGTCTTGTAACTTCCAAGATTCTTTTCTGGAGGGGGTATTTTTTAGTAGAGAAATTGTCACATTTCACAAGAGAAAGTAAGTTACTTATGGTTGGACATTAATAATTATTGAATTTTTGTGGGCAGTAGAGAGAATGAGAGAAGATCCAAGCAAAAAAAAAAACCCAAAACAAACAAACAAAAAATGAAAAAAAAAAAAAAAAAAAAAAAGTATGAATGTGAATGGAAGAAGAGGGAAGCAGCAAGGTATCAAGCTAAGGTGTAAAACTTGGGATTGGAAGATTGTAAATGAGCATGTAACTGTGTGAAGTAACTGAAATCACAAGAAACTTGAAGGAGAGTAAAGTAGGAGAATGAGGTAAGTGTGTTTTCTGTCTGATATGTTTTAACTAACACGGAAGAATATAAGAAGGTAAAAGGTACATAAGAGGTTTCGATGGGAGCTGCTGCTATTGCATGTATTTTACAAAATAATGTATTACTGGTACAGTTATTGGAATAGTTTCAGTCCCCGGAACAGTTAAACTGTGTTGGCTTGAAGTAGCTGGTCACATGGTATTTCTGAATTAACCAGACAGCATTCATGGCCCTCTACAATTCCTTTAGCCTCCCTCTGCCCCTTGCCCACTGCAGAATGAAAGCAAGGCTAGATCATGGTTGTCTCGCTGCAACATGGAGAAGAGCTCTTTGCAGGAAGAGATCCAGTGTTGCCCAGACCCCAGTTTTAGGAAGACTTCTGTGCCTTACGTCCTGACTGGCTTTGCAGTAGGGTAGTCTGTGTAGGAACTTGCCAGTGAGAATCGCCCAAAAGCTTCCGAAGATGTAGTAGAGTTAACAGTCTTCTCTATGGATGTTTTTCACTGGAGAGCAAAAGCAGCTTGTGTTTTGTCGGCTACCTGCAAAACCATGTTATTAATAATGCAATTAAAGGTGACAATTTAATATGAAAATCCTATGTAATAGGTCCTACCTACCTTGGGGATCAGTTTTTCTTGTTATGAAGCAAACCTAGTAGCTGTGATCAAAATAAGATTTCCCAGATATGGGTTCTGATAGGCTACAAACTGACCCAAGAGTGGGAGCATCTTTTACTCAAGAGCTTGTCTCCCACCCTTTGGCCTGGCAGAGCCAAAGTAGGCTGCTTTTCATGTTGTTGAAATGTTTCCTCAGGAAGCTGCCTCATGTAAGCTGGAGTTCTGTTTGTGAAAGAGTTGCTTTTGTGAGCTTACGCATTTTCCATTTTTTTTTCCAATTAGTTATGATGTCATTTCTGGTATTCGAGCAAGATTATTGTGGGTACAAGCTACAAATCAAAAATAAATGGTCTTCTGGAAAATTCAAGATTTCCATAACAGGTGGTTTCTGCAGCATGCTAAAAGGAGATGTGTGGTTCATCTGACTCAGCCTTTCTTGTAGCCCTAACACTCATTTGCTGTAGGATCTCATTAAGAGTCTGAGCAGCCAGTTTTAGACCCGTTTTTCCACACCAGGCCACACTGTTGTCTGTGTTTCTTACAATGAGTTATTGATATCAAGAAATGCTGCCTCATCAAAATGGGACCATGGTGTAGCTGATAAGAGGTCTGACCTATTTTAGTCTTTCTTTCAGCCAGCTAAACCTAGTCCCCCTCCTTGGTACCTTTCATTCTTGACCTTTGTCCTGTATGTTAAAAGACAATATAGGGTTGGTGGGACTGAACAGCAAAGGCCAGTAAGAAGGGTTATCATTTAGAATATTATTTCTAATATCTTCACATCTCTCTTGGATGAAGATGATGATTAGTCCATTAGTTATGGAATGGGCATGCAAAATTAGGGGATGCTTTTGACTGCTTTTGTTCCTTAGCAGCTTGAAATATAAATGCTCAACACACTTCTGATTTCTGACCAAGATTACTATAGAACATCTTGGAAAGCTAGTGCCATCACTATACTGACTGAGAGGAGAATGAAAGAATTGCTGTATTGAGACAAATAGTCTCTGTAATTTGCTGTTGTTCTTCTGGTTAGTACTGTGTTTCAGTGAAGGCTTCTACGATAAACCTCTGAGTAAGTCACTTGCCTAACCATCCATTTTAGAGATATTTTCAGCTGCCTTTAGCTGAAAAGTCTGTGGTGTGTTCCTGAGTCTGTATAGTGGGGTAAAAAAAGGAGGAGCAAGGAAGAAAAGGCTGAGGAGCCAGAAATATTCTCTTCAATCCTTTAACTGTCCCAAAGAAAAGTGAGCAGAGCAGCAGTACTTCTAACATTGTTTTTAGTAGCACTTCCCAGCAAAACTTTGTGCCTTGTCCTATGTTGGGCCTTGCATCCATTAATGTCTATGTGGCTGTATACCTGATGCAAGTGAGGAAGTATGGAAGATGTGCAGAATTTGTTGTATCCATCTTGGTAGAAGGGTTGGATAGGACTCTTTCTTGCTAGTGAGATAGCAGAAGTGAAAGAAGTCTGTGTTGGAATTTCCTGCATCCCTTCAGGATGAACCAACCAGCAGATTGTTGAGCACTTCAGAACTAGTAACTCCTCTGCTTCCTCCTAAAAGAAAATACCCATATTACATGTATCTTACACAAGCTGTATTTGAAATCCAAGTGTTCTACTTTCCATTTAGCGTAGATGAGCAGGAGAGCTTCTCCTGAAAAAGCCTTTGTTTTGGAGCATTGACATTTTGTATGATTTATGTAAATATTAAATATGCTGGGGATCAGGAGAATCAGAACTATTCTATCCTGCTGATTAGAGTACTTGACTGAGATACCATATATCTCCAAATGTTTTGCCAGTGAATTTTTCTGTGTTAGGCAGAACAACATTGCTAGGAGGGACTGCCAGTGCTTTTATCCCAGTCTGCCTTCCAAATGGCTAGATCTCCTTCCTACTGGGGTGAGATGCAGGGTGAAATATCTTGGCTAGAGATCTAGACTGTTGAGTAGGAGATAGGTTCTTTTGTACATTTTACTAACTATTTTTGTTTTGCTTTTTGAATGTAAAGAGAACCTCAGATCAACACAAAATATTTTGTTTGCTGTGGCAAAATGACAAAAATATTTTGATGTTTGTTTGATTTGAATTGACTTCTGCCTTTTCCAACTGTGTGCACCCATGTGCACGCGCACACATGCAGCCCCCAAACTAAGCCTATTATTTAATACTTGACTTTGAGATGTGTCATTTATTTTTAATGATGCCAGGACAGGAAGAGATACAGTCAGGACCTTTGCATTGGCCATTCCCTAATCAGGATGTGTAGGATTACCTTTTCATGCTACTTTCAAAGTAATCAAAGTTGTACTACCTCCTCTTCCCAGTATACTCCAGCCTAGAGAAATCCAACTGATTTTTTCCTTAATAGTTCTTACTCTAGGAAAGCACTTGATAATGAGTCTGGCTTCCAAGAATATAAATCTGATGGCAGACTGTTTGGGAGCACCCCATCTCCATGGAATGAGGAATCCATGGTTGTTCCTCATTTCCAGAGTTGGGTTATCTCCAAGTTCATTTGTGCTACTTAGTGATTTGGTTTTGATTAGCAGGAGATTCCAGCCTGTATCCAGCTTACCCTGACAACCTTTAAGAAAACCACAGAGTGATGTAATGAGCTCATGCATGGAAAAATAAACAGCTCTAGAGAAACCAGCAGTAGCAGCCTCAAGTAAATATTCTGTAGTCACAGGGGTTTTGAACATGACGTTATTGAAGAGGAAGAATGAGTAATACATTAAGGTTAGCAGCTGAAGACAGGTTTGTGTGTGCCTAGTTTTTAAAAAAAATAATAGTAGCTGTTTATTTCAAAATCCTGCTTGTTGAATGGGAGCCAGCTCCACATGGCCTATTCTATTCATCTCTGGCACTCAGACATCATGTAAGCATCTGATGTGACAGCTTTCCAGTGATGATGGAGCTTTCTGCTGGTTGGAGCTCTTAGAATACAAGAGATGTAAGTGTAAAGGAGCTGTGAAAACAAGAATCTCACAGAATCACAGAATGACCCGGGTGACAAAACCTACATAGCACACTGCAGTAGCTTCATCCAGTACTCATCTGGGAAGTGATACCATTTTCCTACATGACTTTCCTAGTGATCAGGTGTAGTGGGTTGCTCCAAGGAGAAATATACTCATGTGTCCTTAGGCACATGGTATCTTGCTAGGATTCCATACATTAACAAGGAGTCTGCTTTTAAGCCACCTACTTTGAGAACTGATGCAGTTCCTCCCACGTCAGATTGTTGAGTGAGGCCAACCAGCATATAACACGGCAGAGACTACTGATTTGTCCTTAAGGAAGAAAATGGCAGTTTTGGTGGGATAAACCAAGAATAGCCAAGAGTAGACAAAAAAAAAATGTTTGATTTGTTAGTAAGCTTTTCGTGTTTAGTAGTGAGGACTAAGCTCAAGGAACTTGAAAACTCATATATGACTTTCCTGAATGAGGAGAGACTGTACCCGTTCATATTGAATGTATTGTTATTTGGAGTTGAAACAAATTTCCTTGTGCCTTGGAAACTTGGAACAGTACAGAGACCAGGGAGCTGGAGGTGGATTCAGATGAGACTCTTGAAAAGCACAAAGCACTGTTTCAAAGGGGGCAGTTTCTCACCTGTGCTTATCCCTTTCTGTCTTCTCAGCCACATTCCTTAGTTGTCCTGTCTTGGCACACTGCACTCCCCACCTCATTATTTAAAGACATGTGAGACTACGGGTTTCTGCTTCTCCTCCTGCTGCTTTTCTCCTACTTTCTGCTGCTCCTAAACTGTTTGTGTTAGTTCCAATCTTACTGTCTCTCCATGCCACTGTATTAATGCTACTATCCAAATGTCTTATCACAGAATTGTGGGCTCTTCCCCACAGTCTGTGGCTGCTTAGTTGTTAGGCTACCAAGTGGAGGAATCAAAAGGTGATTTCAACTTCAGCAGAAAATAGATTGAGAAAGGAAGGTAGATTGGCACAAATATGATCTAGTGACATCTGAATAAAATGTCACAGTAACTTTGGAACCGGAGCATTTTGGTGTGGGGGGATGGCATCCTAACGTGGACTGCAGCCCTTTTTGCTGGACATTTTAGTACCTGCCTCTGCTCTTGGCTTAACACCTAGGAGCACTGTCTTTTGAACTTTCCCATAGCTGTCAGGCATGATGTCTAGAACAAGAGTTCATGAAAAGGAACCATGATCTGAACGATTTTGTCTTTTCTACTGTCTGCAGGCTCATCCTGCATCTTGCATCAGTGCTTCCCAATATAGTCCTCCTCTGAGCTGTCAGAAGCATTGGGCTAAAACCTGTTACTTTACTGTCCCACCTCTCAGAAATATTAATCTTCAAACCTTGATGGTATTTCTCTCTTTTCCTCCTTCCTTTTAATGAGGGTTTTGTTTGTTGGTGGTCTGGCAGGTGGTTGGTTTTGTTTAGGAATTCATTTTAATTTAGTTTCTGAAAATGAAGCAAGATCAGGAGAAGCTGATATTGAGTATTACACAAAAACTTAATAATTCTCTTCAGTTTGCACTGCAAATTGCCGTGCTCTTCTCTTCTGAGTTAGACGTAATGCACAGTATTGTTTTTCCCTTGCTCTATCCCTTCTTTCCTTCCTGCTTCATCTGTGGTTCAACCACTGCTCTTTATGGCTGCGTGGGGGATCTTTGTCTCTTCCTCCCTCTTGGAAGTTCCGAGGAGGTCTGATTTGTCATACCTGAGTATGATTCTCCCACAGTCTCAGTTGGGACAGGTGTGGTGAAGAAGGGAGTAGGCAGGGGAGAGCAGGACCAGGACCCTTTCCAGACAGCCAGCAAACAAAGTCATAAATAACATGCCACTGGGGACCAGTTAATCTGCTCTATGAAAAGGTGCAAAGTATACAAGTGGGAAAAATAACATTGTATAATAAGCGGCATGCAACCATAGGTGTTAAACCATATGCAGCTAGGCAAATAAATGAAGCTCCCCCTGAGTGCTGTGTGATAAATCATTCCCAAAGAATTCAGTCACTCCCCCCTCCCTATCCCCCAAAGAAAGAAAACAAATTACTCTAGACATGGAGTCATGACTACTACAGCTGCCAGTTAAGAGAGTGGACAGGGAGCAGTAGGAGGGGGGCAGTAGGTGTCAAAGATGTAAGAAAAAAAACCAAGCAACCCCCCCCCCAAAAAACAACAAAACAACAACAACAACAAAAAACCACCACCAAAAAAAACACCAAAAAATGACAAATGCATTTTAGGTTAAACTGATAAAAATTTGGGAAGAAAAGGAAAGGAAATAGATTGCAGCACCAGGCACTGCCCAAACATGTAGTGACAAATGGAGAGAGGAGAGGTCAACTTTATGGAGTTTGTTTTGCTTTTTAGTAGGAGATGATTTAAACTTAAGGGATTACATTCACTTGCTGAAGCTAGTTACTCCTTGTATACATTAACACAATTTAGTGCAGCCTTATGCTTGGATCTGCACTTCAGGCATCCATTTGAGCATACATGGATGCCTGCTGATAGACTACATGTACTGACACTGACACACCCTCTTGCCTTTCTTAGAATGTCCCTGTCAACTTCAAGGGAAAGATTATAGCACGTATAGAGAGCCACAGGTAAGGAGAAGTGGTAATAATGGCTGGTTCTGAGCTCCCACATTCCCTTTGGAAAAGCGCAGATTTACTAAGCCTCTCCTAAAACCAAAAGCTCTGCTAGGGTTTGGCAGTTATGAAATTGAGGAACTGTGTGGATTGCAAGAAGCCAACTGAATGAAAAATTGGTTCAGTGGTACGTGGAACAGCATCTCCAAAAGTATTTGCTGCTCCCAGCGTTGCACAAGGAAGCTGTGGATATCACCATAGAGCTATGAAAGCAAAGCTGTGTTCCAGAACCACTGGAAAGCCCTGTTTGTCCTGTGAAAGCTTCTTACTTTTGTTGCCACTTCAGGATGGAAAAGAAATTCTAGAAGTCAGATTCAGTAAGTAGACCAAGGGAAGATGGGAAATGTGCGAGGTCCTGCAGGATCATCCTTGTACAGGAGCAGTGTAGAACATTTGAGGTAAAAGTCAGCTGTGTTCTCTTTCACCAGCCTCATGTTAACAGAACTATGAGCTATGTTGTAAGAGTGCTGTGTATATTTCTGTATGGAGAGGATGAGTAAAAGCTGCTATCCTCATGTTCCTTGCCTCTTAGTTATCCGCACATTTTTGCATTTTTCCAGGCCACCAAACCTAAGTGGTCAATGGGGATCAGTGAGTACGTTTTGTGGTACAACTCAGAGGTGTCTTAGCTGCATGTTTTCAGGCTTTTGAGTTGTTTCTTTGTCAAATATCTGAGTTCCATACGCTATTGTCATTGTGTTTCTAAAGTCTGACCATTTTGCCTGGCTCGTGATAGGTGTCCAGCAGTGAGTGCTAGTGCTCCTGTTGGAGGCAGTTCCCTTTGCTTCCTAGTCAAGTGCTAAATGCTGCTGGAAGAAGATGATGCATCATTACACAAAGAGACTCATCACATTGCAAACCTGCCTCTTTCTATCCCCTCTCCTACTCTCTAGCTGTAGCATAAAAAGAGGAATGGTACTCTAATTGGGTAGACCAGTCTGAAATATTTCTCACCTGCCTGTGACAGTTTTCAAAAGCTTTCTGTTTGGTGTCCTATAATTAACTATACACTTACAATACTGTAAAAATGCTGTGCTCGTATAGTCCAGCCAGCAGAGGTAGGCAAACTCTCCAAGAATTGCTATGGTAGTTGTTCCAAGTACTATTAAAAACAGGTGTGGAAGTGAAAAATAGTTTCCCAGTAATGTTAAGGCTCCAGTGGAAACACCTATGGATTTGCTTTTATTGAAAAGCATTTCTCAGCATGGAAAGAGTGCAGCAAGAAAGGAGAATAGGGAGAAAATGAACGACTATGTTCAAAGACAGGTGGCTTATCTCAAAGTTAGGTATGCTACAAGCCAGCAGTGCTTGGAAGCAATGTGAATTGAAAAAGAGGAGCTGCAAGAGAAAAAACGTGGACTCTGGGTAGCTCCCTCACAAAGCCACAAAAGCAGTATCTGAGGTTGAAAGCATTTCTACTACTAAGAAACTATCCTGGTGTAAAGAGCTGAACAGTGCTCCATTTTGGTGCTAAACTTTCTCTGCTCATGCTAGAAGCTGTTGTCATAAAGGTACTGCACAGCTACAGCCGTCATACAGTATGTGGCAGCCAGATGCATTAGGAAGATCAGATCCCAAAGTCTGGAAACTTAAAGCAGCTCAAATCCCTTGAAGACTTCAGGCTGTGTTTGCAGAGAGGGATGCCTCAATTATATAGGATCTGCTGGAGCTTATCGGCCCATGTGAGAAGAGCACAAAAGACCTGAGGAGGTTTGTTCCACCTCAATTGAGCTCAAGGTCCTATCCAGCTAACTGCAGCTCTAATGTGTACAACCTGTGCCTGAAATGGGGATAGTGATTCCTCTGGCTCCTCCAATGAGCAAACTGTTAATTGCTGGGGTGTTTTTATATCAAACTTAAATCTCCCTTCTCTAAGTAAACTGTCTGCTACTTGAAATACCCACGGGGAAGAAAAAAAAAAGATCTATGACCATCTATTTTTTAAAATATAACAGCTTTTAAGTCTCAGAAGACTGAATGTCATCCCTAGACTAAACAAATGGAATTCTTTCAGCATTTTCTCATAGATCAAGTTTCCTAGACCCCTGCCTGTTCCCTTTGCTCTCTTATGCACTCTTGCCAAATGGCGCACCTCTCGCAATAAGGGTACTGCCCAGAGCTGGACGCTCTGCTGATTTAAAGGCTCATAAGTCATCAGTGCCTATTTCTCATACATGAGGCCCCTGTCACTACATCCCACAACTAACTGTGTTGTTTGCAGCATCACAAAGTTGAAGACTTCTTTTTTGTGGTCGACCTGAGCTCCTGAGAATATTTTTCCAGGTGTTATCTTGTTGGTAGTTTCCTTTCCATGCACTGGATTTTTCTCTGCATGTTATTATGCTTTGTATTTGTAAGTTGTGGTCATACTGATTGCAAATCATTTGTCAAGATGACTTTGAATCTTTTCCTGAGCTTTCATTTGCGAAATGGATGCTGTGTTCCGCAAGCCAAACTGGTCACTTACAAAAACTGATGCAAGACACATCTGATGATCCCTTTTAGTACAGAAAAACTGTTTCACAGAAAGTTTCATCCTCCTGGAGCGTGTTTTTCTTAACCTGCAGCACTGGGAAACAGTCTCACAGTGATTGTATGTAGTGCCCATTTCCCTTGTTTTCATATGAGAATGGCACAACTTATAATATGCTCTAATGAACTAGGTTTTAATTAGAGCTCAGTTTAATGCATTGTTTATGGTTGCACAAATGATATAACTATTTTTGCCAGGACGATGTACTGTAGTCATAAAAAATAGTACTGTCCTCTTCCTTCCATGCTTCTGCTAGTGTGCCTAGTCCTAGAGCTCGGGCTGTGCTTGACAGACAGGATGATGGTAAGATTCCAAGCCCTGTCTTAAGGAGAGCTAAGAGTTGCCGGGACAGGTAGCTTTCAGCTGCCACGCATGGAGCTTTAATCCTGTGTGGTTTGGAAACTCTGGAGCAGGCTCCCTTCCTACCTGGGCACTATGTAATGCCCACAGATTCTGCATATGTTGTCTATTTAAGGGCAGCTTCTACCTTCATCAAGTTCACTCTGATCTGTGAGACAGGCTCCACTCCTTCAGCCCTTCTTCATCATTTCAAGCTTGAGGTAGATCTGAATAGACTTCTTATCACATTGCACTGGAGACAATGCAGGGCTGCTTTACTGCTTTGAGCAGAATGAAAATGGCAGGGATGGGATGTGTTCCCGAATAGCTTAAGTTTAATGAGCCACTTGGAACAATGCATTTGCAAAATTACAAGCCACCTGTTGAAACTTCACACTGTACTTGTTCAATACTGGAACAAGTAATAACCTCTGTTTCTTCTGCAGTTTATGCCTTGAGAAATGAAATTGAGTGAGAACCAAGGTAAAGCAAGGACTGCTAAAGTGGTGCAGTGTGGAAGCACCTGCAAGGTTTGGGGTTTTTTTCTTTACTTTTACATTAGCCAGAATACCCTGGAAAGACCACAATCCCAGACAGAACAGGGTGGAGTGGGTAGCAGTACTGATGACTAACAGAGGTGAGGAGAGATTTATGCTGTCCCCGTGAGCCATGTTTGTTCAGCTGGCATTGTGCTCCTAGTAAACACAGAAGGGGTTGTTTCTCTTCCTCCACCCATATCCCTGCTTTGGGGATAGGCAGCTGGTGCCTATTCATTGCTTTGCTATGGTAGTTCTGCCAGCCTTTGTGTGTACCAAAGGCTTTTCCAATTCTCTTTCCCCTCCAAAGTGGAAGGGATGCTGATTTGGGCTGCTGTTAGAACATGTGCTGAACTTTCCCTTAGGAGTGAGAATGTGTTTTCTGCCTGCGGCTTCTGTATGCTCCATATTTGGGCTGAGGCACCTGTTCTAGGGTGGCCTCAAGCCCTGTTTATATTACAGCTCGCTTATGCAACATGAATGCACTTTAATGCTGGTACAGAGGATATGCTAAAGTAAACCATTCAAGGCTACTCTTCTCCACCAGAGCAATGCATCAAGCAGCTAATTCAAAACAAAAATCAACCCCATTTGAATTAAGCTTCCCTGAGAGACCGGCAAATGCTTTCTTTCACCGGCAGGAAAACAGAGGCAAAAAGACACTCAGTCCTCACTTTTGGGTTGGTACAGGATGTGAGTAGGAACTTGGCAGTAGATATCCCTAGTGCTGTCTTTTATTCTGTACTGCACTGGTTCCTGATGCGGGAGGGACTCAAAGCTGAACAAAGGAAATTTGGGAGAGATATGTGTGTGATTTTTTTTGAAGCCGTATTTTGAAGTCAGGTCTCTACTGCAGTGCTGACAATAGGGGCTGGTCAAGAATCTTTCAGTAAAAGACCTTTTCCTCCCCTTCTGATGAATGCTCCTTCATGAAAACTGAAGCTTTTTGTAGGAACTCCATGGGAAAAGTTTCTCTGGTCCAGACGGAATTTCTGGTCAAAAGAAGAGAGAGAGAAAAAGGGATGCAAGTCTGCCCTCTTTGTGGGGTAGCCAGCAGCTCTGAGTTAGACTATTCACATAGGTTCATTAAGGCTGGGGAGAAGCGTGGAGGGAGGTTACACCCTCTGTTTTGCCTTAGTTGGAAGGAGGACTCTGTCTCTTGAGGATGATGTGGGGATCTCTCCAAGGTAGTTGGTTGCAGTGTCATATTTACTCTCCTTTTTTTATTATTATTTTTTAATAAGAAATTGAGTACAGAAGAGCAATATTCAAAAAATAACTGTGGTTGAATGGTGAATCTTCCTTGTGTCCCACCCTAACCATCTCCAGCATCTTGCAGCCCTGGGATCAGTGTTTGGTCTTTTGCCTCTGCCAGCAGTGAGCTTGGGCAGCTGGGAGGTGCCTGGACCTGGAGCAGTGCTTCAGCTGCAGCCAAGCCCTGCAGGCTGAGCATGAGAACTGTCAAGCACAAGCCTTCTGTTCAATACTGCTAGACACCCTCCTTTCTAACTCTGTAAGGTAAACAAACACCCCATCCCTTTAATAGGCATCTCATTTAATTAGACAGACAGATGAGTCCGTTACCTCATCCATCATTTTTATTGTGCAGACACTAGAAGTATTCTTGAATGTGTCTACTGAAGGGACCGGGCTTGAGAGGCCTTTTTATAAATCTGACCATGTATTTCTCTGAAAACCATTACTGGGAGACAATGGTTGTGTAAATAACTGGGACTGCTGATGTCCAAGCTTTGCTTTCCTGCAGTAGCTCATGGCTTCAGAGGTGCTACTTTTACACGTTTCAATGTTAGAAGAAGTCAAGACTAAGAAGCAACAGGAAGTTAGCATTTTAGAGCTGAACAGTTACAGTAAATTGGTTATTTCTGCAGCAATTCTCTCTTGTGTATGTGCATGTATTCACTGTCACTGGATTTGTTGTAAGGTGGATTTGCTGTCACTCAAAGGTTTTGTTAGCCCAGTGTAAGCAGGCTGGCGAGTGCTACTCAGCTACTTGGCTGATGGCTGTCATAAGTCAAAGCAGGGATGGCAGGAAAAAAGGGAATGTGACAGTGCCTTTTAAAAAAAAAAAAAAAAAAAGTGTGATGTTATTGTTGGTCTTGGGAAGGCTGTTTGTCTCTCACTGACTTGCTGTCTTAAACATTCCTCTCTGTGTTTAACATAGGGAAGGAAAGAAAGAAAGCCTTTTCCCTGGGTCTTTCTGTGCCTGCAACCCCCATTAACTCAAGCAAGGCATATGTACCCTGCACATGCAATAAAGATGTGCTGCTTTGTGAGATGGCAGTTTAATTTCATACCTGGCATTAAAGCTAGCTTGGCCGTAAGCTTTCCTTACCCTCCGTAAACTTGGCTTTGGCAACAACAAAGTTTCCAGTAAGCAGTCTGACTGCAATGGGCTGACTTCAGTGTGCTGGAGCCCGGGTAGCATTCGATGGTTCCTTTATTACCAGTGAGGCTGTCTTTAGTGTGACAATGTGCGTGGTTCATGCCAGGTCCCATGCTGGGGAAGCTGATGGTACGGATTTCCCAGCTGATTTTGCTGGCTGTTGGAATATACCCTTGCTATTAATACTCATGTTTGTTTTTAAGGGAATTAAGTGCTGTTAGAGTGATAGCTTGGAGGAAAGAGCCTCTCTAGGGGCTAGTGCTAGTTAATTCTGCCTTCTGCCTGCTAGACATATGGCACCAAAGGAACTTTCCACAAGGCTGTTGTCAGATCCACCGTTTAATGTCACTGTACTTGCTGTTTTGATCCCCTCTGGCTTAGGGAGGATAGAGTAGATCTGGAGAAGGTTCAGAGAAGGAGCAACTAGGTCAGCTGGGACTCTTCAGCATGTAAAGGAGATGAAGCAGGGATCTATAAAGTGGTGAGAGGCAGGGAGGGAGAGACTGCAACTGGTTGTTAACTGTCCCATCCTTCAGAAGAACCAGGGTCAGCAAACAAAACTGGTTGGAGCCAGGTTTAGATCACACCAAAGTATGTGCTGTGTTGCACACACAATATGCAGTTGAGCCAAAAACTAGCTGTGGGGTGTCACAGTCAGTAAAAGTTTATGAGGAGGGATGTGGCAAACTGGTGGAAGCAAAAAATTATAGCAATTTTCTAAATTCAAAATCCCTCTCTGCAAGTTTCTGATGCACAAGTTGTTGAGATTGAAAGTATATGTTAGAGGAATAACGGTATGCTCGTCCTGTTTCTTTGTTATCCTCTTAAGTGCCTGCTTTTGGCCACAATTGGAGATGAGAGAGTGATAAGTTGGGCCCTTGGTTTGCCACAGTGTGGCTGTTTGGTGTTCTTCAGGGTGCAGTTGAATAGATGAAGCTTTCATAGTGACTAATTCCATATGCATACTAGCAAAGAGAAAATTCTGATCTCTCTGCTACTTGAGCTATGGTGTTATGATTGCTAGCATCGGACCACTGAAAACCAATGACAGTGGTGGGTTTTGCATTGTTACATCTGTTTGGTGGCAGCTGAACAATACTGAGCAAGGTGCATTGTGTTTTTAGCCTTTGAACACCTTTCAAAAAGGAGTGGCTGGCAATTAGTTCTGTATTCTGGTACATAATGCCACGACTTCCATTCCCACGCATTTATCTTAATATGCACAGACAAATTCTTGCCATTTTCATGGCATAGTACAAACACTGTGTGTTTCAGTTCATACATATATTCTTCATGTAATTTACATTGCTCACTGGAAATATATATATAGTATCAGGTACTAACTCATTAAAAGAGGCTACTTTCTTTCCTTTCTTTATTCATTTCAATAAAAGTGATACATGTTGTCCCAACAAATACGCACAAAATGTTGACATTTTTATCCCAAGCCAATTTTAGCACTAGTTGCGCAAGACTCAACGGACTTGAGAGATCTTAGTTTCAATGTGTGCTCTCAGGAAGTTTCGGGATTTAGATAGAAGAATTTGTGGAATCTGGATCTGTTCAGTAGGAGGTGTTTTTGTTTTGTTCTGCTTATTGCATAAAACGATGACAGTCAGAGAGTTCTGGCTGTGAGAACGTTCCTCCTCAGCAGTGGATCGAGGTGCAAATTGCCATCAGGCAGCCCACAGGCATGGGGCCCTGAGCTGTGAGTGCTTTGCTGGGGAGCCTACAGCCCTCTGCTCAATGCGTTCTCTGTCCAGGCGCAGCTTGGGAACAGTCACGGGGCCTTTTTTTCAGATGTGAAATCTGTCAGCAAAATGAAGTCAGCTTAAATATCAGCTGAGGCTTGAGCTCCCTTTCAGTTTTTGTTGACTTTATCCCCCTCCTGCTCCTTCCTGATCAAGTTTCTCTCTGCTTGAGTCAGACTTGCCGACACTTAGAAGTTTTTAGCTTGTGTTTCAGTTGTGTGGATTTGCGTGTGATGGAGCTGAGGTACCCTTTATATTCCTGAAATGCTGAGGAGAGAGGGAGACCACGCTGGGTCTTTGCGACTCCTTGTGTTAGCTGCTATGATTCAGTCTGGTACCCAGAGCACGGTGCGTTCAGGTGGTGCTGTGCAGAACTGCTGCTGTTTGGTGTGTGACACCTGCTGCCTGTCCCAGCATTTATGGCCAAAATATAAGATGGAGCTGATGGAGTGCAGACAGACAGGCAAAATATAGGGAGACAGTGGGTGTTGCTGGGTCTATGCTGAGCCTGTCCTAGAGTAGGACACTTAGGTAGTGCAGGGGAACAACTGCAAGTTTGGGATGAACCCCTGGCATCACTGCCTGGTGATGTTGAAGCATTTTGTGTATTGAGAGCAGGAGGTAGTTCCTGGCATTGGCTTATTTCAAATGAAAAAACAACAAAAACACTACAAAAACCAAAGTAAACCACGAGGGAAGCTGGGGAAGGACAGAGCTGTAACCACTTCTGGCTTTCATCACTCTCTTAATGATAGAAGTCAGCAGTTGTCTTTTCTTTTTAATTTTTTTTTTTTTTTACTCTCTACTTCATGTATTTTAATCCTATGATCATCAGTATTGACTGCTTTCTCTCCTACATTGCATGCTTTTTTTCTCTCTCTGATATCTTCTCTGCTTTCCAAAGCTGAAGTTGTTTTCTTTCTCCTTAAAAGACCAGAATGTTTGAAGACTTGTTATTGAGAACTTCTGTCTGTTGAGATAAGCAGATTGTAATGTCCTGTGTAATATTATCCTATTTACTTGATAAAGTGGTGTCAAAACATAACTTTCTTCTCCATTTGGGCACATGTGGCCCTATCTCATTAGCATCCTATAAGGCTTATAGAATGCTAAATGAGATAGAATAATGCACTACATTCTGGATGAATAGGTGGTGGGAGCAGGGCATGGCTGCCAGCACCTTTGTGTAACTGAAAACCATGAGTCACAAGTGAGAACCTCCAAGTATGTGAAAATATCACCTGCAAAAACCTTACCCAGGGGCTGCAATTTCTTGCTCTTCCTGGTTTGCTGGGCACGCATGGCCAGAATCCATCATCTTGTAACGTCATCTCTGATCATAGGAAGAAGTTCTCAGCCCTGAAATCTCCTATTCTCTAGCTTTGTAAGCGTGCTGGTGTTACTGGACAGAAAGCACACTAAGGTCTGCTGTGGAGGGTATCCCTGACTAGCTAAGCTGAGGAAGGTGATCTTGGTTTGACAGTTTTTCTCTGTACACCTCCATCTCCTTCCTGTCTTCCAGAGAAAGTTCACTCCTGCGACCAGGAGAGACAGAGCGCACTGGAGGAGGCCAGGCAGAACCCCCGCGAGGGTATCGTCATCCCTGAGTGCGCTCCAGGAGGGCTCTACAAACCAGTGCAATGCCACCAGTCCACTGGATACTGCTGGTGCGTCCTGGTGGACACCGGACGCCCTCTGCCTGGTACTTCTACTCGGTAAGGGCTGCAAGCCTGGTGGGATGCCTGCTTGGGGGAGATGAGCCATGAAAAATAGTACTGCTGTAGTAGATAAGTTAGTACTTCTTGGGCAGTGCACTCTGAGCTACCTTCCCTTGGGCAGTGCACTCTGAGCTACCTTCCCTAGAGATAGCGATGCAATATGTACCATAGTAAGTGTCCTCTGTAGGAGTTGGTGCACAGTAACTGCTTTCCTCTCAGAGAAATATTATATAAAACTGCCTTTTTTTTCTCCTTTTTTTCTGGCATGCAGCTTTCTGGTGGAAGCAGGTGCCAGTCCTTTGCTCAAAATGCAGGCCCATGTTATGAGGGGTAGAAACTGAAGTGCCTGTGTTGCATTATCCTCTGCTTTATGTTTCTATCTGGCAGCCATTTAGATCCCACCCAGAACAAATTTAGAACATTCCCCAGTTTTATCATCTAATGACACTAAAGCCATATCACATAGTCTACCATCTTTTATTCTTTTCCAGCTATGAGACTCCAGTGTGTGAAAGTGATGCCAGGTCAAAGAGCACAGAGATTGATGATCCATTCAAGGACAGAGAACTTCCAGGTTAGTAAAGGATGAGAGCCCGTCTCTGCTTATCTTGCCTTGGGACTTGAACAGGCCTATAATATTGTTGAGGCGATTTCCCTCACTGTGCTTATTTTACCGTGGGTTTTATTCTACATTATTTTGGATAACTGGAAGAGCTTGGGAGTGTTTGGAGGGGCTGCTTTATTGCCTGTCTGCTTTTCTTTGGAAACATGGCTGAGATAGAATTTTTGGGGAAAAAAAAAAAATTGGGATGCCTGGATGTACCCTGGCTGAAGAATGGGCTCAGCATTCAAAACCTTTCTTCATAGCTTGGCCAGAACAGGATCCTTCCTGTGTAGCAGGGCTGGCTTTTAGTAGCTTGATGGTCTGATGAGCAATGATGGAGGACACAGATGGCAACTGTCAGTGGATCAACTGGCTCCCTGGCACTGCAGGACTGTATTCCTGGTGCACTAAGGTCGCTTACCTAGTGCTGACTGCTTTCTTGGCTGGAGTGGGTCCCTCACTTTTTACCTGAGACCCGCTTTATCTCCCATTGCTGCTTGTTTTCTCTTAATCTTTTCCCTCTTATCAATTTGACAAGCCATAATTTCCTATTTGCTGCTTTGTTTCTGCTAGGAAGAGGTGCTGGGCATAGGTGTCTGAACAGCTCTTAAAAATGTCATACACACATGCTCTGTTTTAATTTCCTTCTGCATTTGTAAGGTACACAGGGAAGGGCCTTCACTTGAGAGATCAGCAACTGCTCTGTTGGGTGGGGAATGACTCCCAAGAACAGAAGCTATGGTCAGTCCTTTCTACAGTGAGGGGGAAGTAGAGACCTGAAGTTCCACAGAAAAAGCTGGTAGCAATGAATCTGCTTCACTTTCTTCTGTCCCTTCCTAGGGCTAACATGAAGTGAGTTATCTCTCACAAGTTAGCAAAGGAAATGAGATTTGTTCCAGATTTGCCTTTTGCATCTCCTGATTCACCTGCCAGCTCCTGACCTTGGGCTCCATAGCTCAAAGCTTAACAGCTCTGCCCCCAACATGGCTCTCTACTATGCAGCTGCTCATTTTCACAAGATATGTAGAAATTTCTTATCTGCCTTCCTCTTACACTGGAAATTGGCCATTTGATTCAAGTATTACTTTGGGGGGTGCAGGATCATCCCATTTAGTGAATCAGCTAAATGATTACGTTAAGGCTCATTTCCTTAGGAAATCATTGTAAAATAGAACAACCTGACTTCCTTTCTTCTCCCTCCTGTTTTCCCTTTGCTTTTCTGCTTCTTCTTGCATTTATTCTCTGTATCAGCAGAACTTAGTGAAAATCCTTTGCCTTTGGACTCCTTAGAGTTTCTTTCTGATTTCTCAGGAAGACAGAATGGTTTCTTCTTCCTTCTTCTGCACTACAGCTGCAACTGGATGAAGGGGTGGGAACTACGCAAGGCTCAAGAGGACATATTATAGGATGCTCTGTAGCATCAGACTCCAGGAGAATTCTCAGCTCAGGTCACTGTTTTGTACCTTAGTGAACATTCAGCTCTGTGCTTGGATGTATGGTTCCCATCCCTGATGATTCCTATTGCTAGAAATACCCTTGTCTATGAAGAGAATAGGAGATGGAGCAGGGGTGTTATGTATCCTGATTTGTCTGCTCCGTAGTCTTTTGATGCAGACTTGAGGTTTGCTTGATTAGCTACTCTTATATATAAAAATTCACTGGTGAGTCAGTACAGGGAATGAGAAAAGACGTTTTATTCTACCTTTTCTCTTTCTTATTGGAATTGAACTTTTAGAAAAATCTCTGCTTTCATTTGAGACATCTTTCCATTTGCGTCCACTTCTCCGAGGGAGGTCCCTTAATTACCCCTTTTTGAGAGTCTTGCCTATCCTCCAGACCTTCAGTGCTTCAGGCAGTAGCATCCTTCTTCTGTGTGATCCTGCACAGGCCAAGCTGGGAGAGACAAGAGTATGAATCTGTGCATACCCTTCACATACCTTCTTCACAAACTGTGTCGTGCTGCTCCCACAAGAGTCAGAAGAAAGAAGGAAGGCACGTGTTGCTTGTACATAGCAAATGGCAAGCTGCTAATTCCTGCAGACGGTGAGATGCTGAGGCCCCAGGGAGATGACTTCTAGCAAATGGTTTTTCAACCTTCTCATTACTGCAACAAAAAGCTCCTTTAAGTGAGTGGTCTCCTCTGGCTGCCATAGCAGCTTACCCATTACAATGCTGACATTTTCTGGACCACGTGCCAAACAAGTGCTGAGGGGTGTGCGTGTGTGTAATACACGTAATATGGAGACAGGCTAGGGACTGTTGGTTAGCTGTTGCAGAGAACAGTGCCTGTAATGCTGCAAAGGAGGGAGTTTTGTCAGATCAATTTGCAAGCTGCCTTCAGCTGTCAAGGGACTGCAGTAGGTTTCTGCTGCTGTGTTTGGGGTACACGTGCTTCTCTGCTTGTCTGGGAAAAGCAGAAAGTGTTGACATTGCTACTTGTTACTAAGGCAATACTGTTCTCTGGTACTGCTCTTCTACGTGGATAATTGGTAGTGAATAGATGTTTTGGGGAAGAGAAGAGTAAGGAAGGTGGTGATGGCTTCAGTGTCACTTCAGGGAAGACAGTAGGATGCTAGGTGGTAGGTCTGGACAGTGGCTGCATAGTTTGCCTCATAAAGGTGAGGAGACAGAGATTCATGTCTCAACTCTGTCGTAAGATTGACAGGAGACTCCATCATTCTGTAGTTATAGTGGTGGGTAACTGGATGGTCTCAGGTCTAAGTCATGCAAATAGTTACCAAGCTTGTCCACAGCCTGTTTTGTCCAATTCCTGCCCAAATCAGCAGTGACTGGAAGCTCTTGCCATATGATCACGTGGTCAGACATATTTCCAGTGCAGTCTGGTCATGCAAAGAACTGAACTATTGTGGTAGCTGCTGGCAGACAGTACTCTGTGCCTGGAGAGGGAGGTACAAACAGCAGCACTCACTTTGGCCCATGCTTTAAGAAGCTTTAAGCTGTCAGTTAGAGCATCAGAACAGCCGTGTTTTTGGAGGAAGATGACCCAGGAGGTAATGAATTGTTTTTTAAACTCCTGTACAAGTGTTACCATGGGAACTCTGTCTGCCAGACACTTCCAGCACATCCCTGTGGTTATGCTGGTAGGGAACTGGGAGAGGCTGTAAAGCCAACCACATGATCTTCCTGCCAGATATTGTTGGTGACCGTGTGTGTGCTGGACAAAGCTGCAGGACAAATTGCCATGCAGAGAAGGAATTTTTCTGCCTTTCTTGCAATGATATCTACAATGTTACAAACAAAGGAGGTTCTGACTGGTCCTTGCTGCACTGGGCTGGGAGACCAGTCTTGTGTGCTCTTGCCTTAAACCTCCTCTTTTCTTTTTTCAGGCTGCCCAGATGGGAAGAAAGTTGAATTTATCACCAGCTTACTCGATGCTCTCACTACGGACATGGTACAGGCTATTAACTCAGCAGCACCTACTGGGGGTGGGAGGTGAGTCCAGAAAGCACCTGAGCTGAACCCACCAAGGTGATTGCTGTGGATACCTGTGAGGTGGGGGTGGGAGGGAGAGCGGTGCTCTGAGCTGATTCCCATTCATCTGGATTGCTGGGAGAGGAACCAGCACTGCACGATCAGAGGCTGCTGGGTCTTGTCCTGGTAGTCTGGCGTTCCTGCTCCCACCCCTCCTCCCTGGCAGCTGTTCCACCATAAAGGTTAGTATAGCCCATTTGAAGTGTGAAATGAGAGCTCAGTGGGAGGAAGTGTCTTGTTCTTTTGTCCCCTAGTCTATGAAAAGACCTAATAAAATGCAAATGGGATGAAGGAGACCGTGTGGCCTAGTGGCTACCACAGGGAGTGAAGAATGTGAACGGAATTCTTGGCAACGCAAGTGCTGTGGTTTTGCTGTGGGGCTGAAGCCAGCCTGTGGATGAGGATAGATGCTGTTTTTCATGACCCTCCCCTCTGACCAGCTGCCTCTTCATCCTTCTTGGAAGGAGCAGCAGGTCAGGCTTGTTGAAAGAGGTGTGCAGAAGTGTGCTTTTCTGGGGAGCTGGGAAAGCTGAGATCTTGTCTCCCCCTCCTGTTTGATGATAGGAAATCCCCTCAGTTCAGCAGCTGCAGTGCTGCAACGTGCCAGGTAGGACAGGCCACTGGGAAAGGACTTTGTTGAGTTTAAAAGAAATGCTGTGTGGCTGTGACTAGGCAAGGCTTCTATGGTTCTGACTATAAAAGGGGACAGTGCTAGCTTACCAGGCAGGGATGCCACAGCAAATAATGTGCTCAAATTAATGCAGATGTAGAGATGGAGGTACCTTTGTGCACGTTGCTTCCAGCATGTAGAGTAGTGTTGATGTTCTGTTTCTCTCTTTCAAAATGCATAAGGAAGCGGTGCCGTCTTAAAATTCTCAAGACAAAAACTTCCTGGGTGGCACCTTTGTGCTTCTTGGTTGCTGGATGGATTGCTTGTGAACCCATATGTTTTTAACTTTGTGTTTGGACCTTGCAAATGAAGCCTGTTGCTGAATGCCTGCACATGGGATAGTCTGCAACCCTTCGAATTAGCAGTATATGCCTAGCATGTCTGTACTCATATAAACAGGATGAAAAATGCCCCAAGGATGGGAAATACGTTGTTCTCTCCCAGCCATAAGCATTCCAATGTCAATTCTGTGTAATTTGCATGGTTCGAATGCTGTGGGTGGGGGTGGCAGGAAGCCCTGGAGAGTATTTGATATTTATTTGGCATCTTTGGCACAGAGTCTGAAATCCAGCCAATGTAATCATCACTCTTAAAATAAAGCTTAATATAAACCAATATTGTAGAGACCAGAGATATATATGCCCCCACTGCTCTTCCATAAACCCAGCAGGCTTTCTTCCTAATGTCCCCCAAGCTTTGTGTATTTCTCAGCTTTGAATAGAAGCCTTTCTGGCAGAATTTTTCACTGCCCGGCTCTTCACAGTCGCCACATTGATTTATTTTCAGCTGCGGTGTCAGCAGCCCAGTTGAAAGGGGAAAAAGAAATCTTTTAGCAGTCTGTCCTTTGTAAGGCGAAAGGCTGCTGCCACCCAAATATTCTGCCTGCTCCCAGCTGTGATTAAGTTCAGGAAATTGCTCTGGCATAAACTTCCGCGTGCATCAGTGAGGGTAAGTGCATACCCCGAAGAGCCCACATCGAGCTTTTCCATCCATGTGCCACCATGGAGCCATTTTATTTTGGAAAAGAAAAATAAATAAATAAATTCAAGGAATTGAACAGTTTAATCAGTACAGCTTTCATTTGGTATGAGTTTGCAGAGCTGGGAAGCCAGGAAGCAGTCTCTATGCAATGAGTCCTGCTTTCCAAGTTTCCCAGAGGGGAAAATTGTCCAGAGTCCTCTCTTCAGGAACATCTAAAATTCTGCTGGGTGACCTGGCTTCACTCTGGCATTAGAAATGAAAGCTCTTTTTCATGGATATTTTATTTATGGGGCTAATGAACTCTTTTCCAGCCTTAACAACTAATGTTATACTTAATTTATGACAGTGCTTATCCTGTACCTCCCTCGCCCAGGTTTGTTGAGAAGGTGATGTTGGAAAGAAAAGCTTGAGATCTGGTTTAGCTTAGTGTCAGCTGAGACATGTTTGTGAGGGAAGTTTCACTTATTGCAGGCTCTTCTCCATCTTTATAACAATGGCAGGGCAAGCGCTGCATTTAAACACACACTGCCTTCCTCTGTATCCTACCTCTTTCTTCCAAGTGTTCACCAATTTTGGACCCTTTTAGAGGCTGAACAAATTAAGCCAATAATCAAAATAGTTTATTCAAAGTTTAAAAATAAGCTTTTAAGTCGCAGAGGACAGGCAAACTCGATACAAACAAGCTGTTTTCCCCACATCAGCTGGCCCCGTATATTGTCCTGTGAGTTCTAAATACAAAGTGAGCACTTTGGGTGTATGTGGACTGAATGCAAGGCCTGGCTTCCAGAGCAGGGACAGAAATGGAGCAGTACCCAAAACAGTTACTGAAATGGATTGAACTGTGGATACAAGATTGCAGTGTGGGACTATGGCAAAAAGTGAGTATTATTGTCAGAGAGGCAGTTTTAGGGAAGAGGGGTTATTTGCATTTCTCTGTGGCAGGAGGGAGATGGAAATGCCGTACAATGTACACTTTTGGTATCAACATTAAAAGAGGGAATAACACACAGAGAAGAGCCTTGCCAAAGTTTTTAAGGGCTTAAAAAACCCTATGAGTGAGAGTTTTAATGAGTTCAGGCTTCCTAGGATAGTAGAAGAAATAAAAAAGGATTGAAAGATGATTACTTATAATCTGAGTGAGTCCATAGGGACGCAAGCTCCGCAGGCTCTTTAGTCTAACAGGGAAGAGCATGATCAGCTGAATATAAACCAACCTGTGATCAACATTTCTTTAAAGCAAAGCTATTTGCAAGGCAGAATGAACTAATGAGGATGGTGATGGATTCCCTCTCTGTAAGACTTTTCTTTTTGGGCTTGATACCTTTCAGAAATGCTTTAGTCAAATCAAAGTTCTGATCCTAATAGTAAATTGATTCACAGTCTGTGTGTTTGCTGTACAGGAGTTCGGATTAGCTGACCCTGCAGCTTTCAGCCTGAACCTGAATGCGTGGAGTAAAAACTGCCTGTGTTTGCTGAGCATCTTCAATACTTTACCTAAATATGTGGCAAAGTTCTCTATGGCTTTGCAATGGATGTGTTGTTATTTTTTCTTTGGAGGGAAAGGAAAAATGTAAAGAGAAAAAAATGCTAGAGATCTGCATTTAAAACTCTACATAAGGCTGTGCCGAACTGCTTGCTTTACACTTGACAAACACCAAAACAATCTAGTAGCAGCAAAGTGAGGCAGTACAACTTGTTTGTTGCTTCAGGCAATGTAAGTAAAACCTGATAAGACTTTTTTTTTTTTTTTTTTTTTTTTAATTGGGCATGCTTAAAACAACCTTGTAATCCCTTATAGGTCTTGTCTCGTTTAAGCAAGTTCAAAGCTATTGATTTTAATTGAGTTACTCTTGCTTTACAATAACGTAAATGAGAAGAGAACTTCCCTTCGTCATGGCCCTGGTTTATATTACAGCAAAATAGCCAAATAGACTTCATTTAAACTTTTGAAACAGAAAATCTCTGGTAAAATTCATTCTTAGGTTTATTGCATAAACTCCAAGGCACATCTTGTTACTGTATGTTTTCAAATTAATTAAGGAAACTCTTGTAGGAAATAGGTTTAATAAACAGTGTTTTGTGTCATGCATAAATCCTATATAATAGAAGCAGCATTTTTTTGTTGTTGTTAAAAGAAAAAAAGAGTTCACTTTTTAGTACATTTGATTCTATTTTGTAAGTCAGACATATTCCTGTCACATGAGGCCTAAACTGGAATAGGCCAAAGGAAATCCCAGCCTCCCTCTACCCAATCTAAAACACTATCTTTAGTCTTTGCCAATTTGGGAATCAATTTTAATTGCCAAAATGTGCTCACTGTAGCTTGTTACATCATCAGGAAAAATATGAATGCCCTGTGGAGTTTTGGGTTAAAAGAGCGGCTTCTGACAGCTATCCTTATCATGTAACTCAGCAGCTGTGTGCCTTCATTGTAAGCTGCCAATTATTTCCCATGTAATAGCCCTAAAAGGTACTTCAGAAAATTGCCCCCAAGGTTCTCTTTCATGCTGTAGTTGTGCAGTTGGAAGCAGGCAAGTAAAGCTCAGCACATCTCCAGGGTGTTCTGAAGTTGAGCCGTGTTTTAATAAAGATTGACACTTTCAAACAGTGTGGGGAAGTTAATGCCCAGCTCCTATTGCAATTCAATTGAAGTTGGATACTGAATTCTCTTTATGCTCTTATGGAAATTCTAGCCTAATTAAAGATATGAGAGAGATCGTGTAATAGGAGGATCCTTTAAAAGTCAATGTGGAATGAAGGGAGTTGATATTTAAAGCTCCTAAATGATTTATCCCACAATCTTCAGAAAAGTTGTGTTCAGAATAATGTTTCGTACACAACTTAGCCGGAGGGAAGAGAGAAAGAAACTGGCTCTGTAATGGGAAGATAGCTTCAGTTTTAGCTGTAGAGGAATTATGCATTCCTTGTAATGAATTTGGACTGCGCAGTAACCTTTTGTTTAGTCTGAACACAGCTTATTTTATTTTTTTTTTAGCTTCTTGACTCTTTCCCTACGGGAAAGGGAGAATAAGAAAACATACACAATCCTTTTTACAATTTCATTAGAGTAATCCTCTTTGATTCAAGCCATGTTCCACAGTTAGAGCTTTTAGCTTTATAATAGACAACCTCAAGGAATGACAAAAGGAGACAATGAAGTGGAAGCAGAGCAGGAAAGAAGAATCATGAATTTTACTTCAGTCTGTTAAAACTGTTGCCACTTTCCATCATCACTTGCTGTGGGCATCGTTAGTGCTCTCCTGGGCATTGACAGCTAAGGTCAGTCCTGATATTCCTTTGCACCCCTTCTTTGTTAAGCTACAGCACCAAGCAAGGCACAAATGCTTGCAAAAGCATTTCAAGATTTAGAAACTTACAGCTTTAAATACTGTAGATAACCTGACTACAAGCATGCCTTGTGTGCTAGGAGTGGAAGCTGGGCTGTTTTTCTGCTCTGTCGCTTTTGCTAGTAGTTTCTTGTTCATCAGTGCTCTTTCATCCTGGAATTAGCTCCCACTGGTTTATAGCCCCCATTTCAGTCTAGAGTTAGGGATGTTAACCTGGTCTTAATCCCCTTCCCTTCGCCTGCCTCAGCTGCTATTGTTGCCAATTAAAGTTTGTATTAGAAAGTAACAGATTTTGGAAAAACCTTTGAACAGGTGATAATCTGCTGGGTACTTCAGAGCTTGTGACCTTGCTTTGTCCCAGAGATGTATTTTGTGTTTGGAGATTTTCTGTCACTGCGATAGTACAGGGAGTCTGTGCAGTGGGGCTGCAAGGGTGCAGGGAGCAAAGGATTGACTCTGAAAGGAAGGGACATAGTTTTACTCAGTAAAATGTAGTTGAGCCTATTACCCTTTGACAATGCAGCCAAATGGAGGAGAATGTGACTGCACACTGTACATGTTTCGGTATGTGTGTATTGTCTGACCTTGCTCTCCTCTATTTTAAGCTAGATACCTCCCCTTTCCTGTACAGTTCACTCCTTTCTTGCTAGGGACCTCAAGGGGTGGAGAGCATTATAGACTGCTTGCAAAGAGCGTGTTCAAGCTGTCTAGGTGGTATTTGGGCATATTCTTCCCTCTCTGCTCCAGAATTTAATGCAGCTGCAAGAAGCATGTGTCCATGTTTATTCATAGCTTTCTGTCCATACCCCAGTTAGAACAGATGATATGATGTTCCATGGAAGTGTGTCTCAGCTGGAAAAATAGCCTTGTTAAAAGTAATAGTACATTAACCCAGGTGCCTTCAGGCACTAGAGGGTGAAGAGAAAAGTAAAGAGCTTCCCATGAGGGAGCTGACAGCACATTATACATGAAGAGGGGCTAACAATTACTTAGACAAAACTATTCACTTGATAATAGTGAATTAGTAAGAAAACTGAAAGAGCAGATTACCTGTCCTTGACTGCTAATGACAGACCTCCCTTCCCTGTTGGGCTGTATGATGGAGCTAAACTTGCTGGCTTTTATGTAGTCTGCATGAGAAGCCTGAGAAACTATTAGCATACTGCAGCAAGAGACAGGTTCAGTGGATTTTTCGTGTGATTGGTGTTGGAGTAAGAGGTGTTTTATTGTAAAATGAAAATGTGCTGTGGAGAAGCAGCCCAGCAAATTAACTTTGCATCTGAGGACTGATGCATTTCTCTTACAACAGCAATGGGGAGGCAATAGAATAAAACTCCCCAAGAATACTCCTTCAAACTCTGCACTAGCAGAACAGTTAGAGCCCTCAGATATATTTCAGCTGACCCAGCATGTATGGTTGTTGTCATGGCACATTATCAAAACTAAGTGGCTTAGCAATGCTGTGAAGTTGCTTCAACTTGTGTTTCGTGGATGGAAAGTAAGTGTCTTGCATGGACAGTCTTGAAAGTCAAGATATTCAGATGGATGTTGTAACCCCAGCATTCTCAGTCTATCATGTAATTGCACAGTGCATGGGGAAGGTATGGCTGCCCTGAGATGATGTGGATATTCAAAGTCCTCCCTGTTCTGAGGTTCTGGATTATCATCAGAAAGGGCAGGCAACCAGCTCAGGAACTGCAGTGCTTTTAGACCAGCCAGCAGGAAGTGGTAAAAACTTAGTAATAGCTCTATCTTCCTTCCTTCTACAGTCATAGAAGTTAAACTAATTCCCTTTAGTTCCGTTAGCATGCTGCTGTTTTCAGTAAAAACGCTCAGCTTGTTTGTAGTGGCTGAGACTGATACATCATCACCTCATGAGTCAATGTATTTGTATTAGCCTGTGAATTGCCTTGGTTTTCTTTTTGGAAGTGCTGGAGAAAACCATGTAGCCTCTTCTAGTAACTGGGAGAGCTCCTCCTTGATGTGTTTCTGAAGAAAAAAAGGCCCTTTGAAGTCTTGCTTTGGTGCATCCCTTCAGCAGGTAGAGAGAAGCAAGAGCTCCTGTCTTTCTGCTGTCAGTGCTAGAGGTGCTCTTTCCCTTTTCTTCGTTTCTGTGTCTTGAGATCTGGGTCTTCAGAAAACAAAGGTCAGAGCCAAGGGCAGGACAGTGTGTGGACCAGGAGAATCTCACATGCAAAAACTGGGGTTCCTGTATCTCGAAAAGCAAAAGCAGAAGCTCCTCTTTTGAAATACAGAACTTCTGGCTCTTCCCTGTGGCTGTTGGAAACATGCAGGTCTTCAAATGATAGCCAGCTCGCTCCCAACAGGGAGAGAGGCCAATGACTGTGTTTATAAATGTCATAAAAACAAGCCACAGGATGTGTTTTTATTCTCTCCTGTCATCCTGTTCTTCATGTTGAGTTTCAAGGCTCTAAAAAATCCAGGCACTCCCTTAGCTTCCTGGGGAGATTTTTGCAATTTCTACTTGTCCATAGGTAGCTCCAGGGGCTTGCCTTGTGTTTTGGCTCCCAAAACTAAGACAAACTTATTCCTAACCTCTTCTTCCTCCCACACAGTGTTTATCCCACTGTACATTGACCAGATGCTGTGACTGGATGCCAGGCTGCTTCTTAGCTAGGAATTAAATGATGAAGGAGACATTCTCAAGTAAAACCTTGTGAAATATGTTGTGTAGGTTATTTACCTCTTCCCAATATGTGAATTTACTTTTGGAGGGATCCAGATGTTCCCAGATAGTGACTACCTTTCACATTAGTAATGTGCTGTGATTGTAGGTTTTTATTTTCTTTTTCAGGCTTTGTAGCTACATTTTAGAGGCAGAAGGGGTCATATGAAAAGGTCAAAAGGATTCTCACCCTTCTAGTTCCCAAATAAGAATTTTTCAGTGGCCATTTAAATGTATAACCTACCAGTTTCTCAATTAAGGTTGACGATATTCTTAAAATGCATTTTATAATGTACACCTTAGTGAAACTGAACCTGGGTTCATATTTCCCTAGCTTGAATGCCCAGGACTCACACCAGAACCTGGCTGCCTGCAGCACACAACTGTTCTTCCTCTCTCATTGCTGGGGAAGGAATTAGGCAGCAGCTGGATGTGTCTCCTGGAATAAGTCAGAGCAACCAGTGCCAGTGTAGCATGTCTGACTGCCTGTCCACTAATTTCCATGCCATGAAATGCTTTATGCTTGGGAGGAAAAAGGCTCAAGTCTCAGCATCGTTTTAACTTTTTTTAATGATACATTCATCACTTGGAGAAAAAGCAGGCTACCTTAGTGAACTTTAAAAAAAAAGACTTCTTTAGAAAGGATTTCTTCCCTGGTTCTTTGTATCACTGAGGAATAATCCCTTTCCTACTGCTGGAGAGCACCTCATACCATGTAAATGTATGACCTACTGCCTCCTTGGTAAGGGCCTAAGATTGAAAGGCAGCATTTTCTAGTCACATGTCTTCAGCTGAGACTGTTCCTCTTCTGGTCCTCCTCTGTGATATTTTTTGTTATTGTCCACAGAAAGGAAATGTGAGCCAAAGAACGTCAAATTTGTAATATCAGAATAAGTAAGAAATGGAGCACACTGAAGTTGCCAGTTCCATAGTATTGTTTTTAATGGATTTGTGGTGCTTGTCTGCTGTGGAATTCATGTGTATAAATCAACCATGTGAAAAGCATTAAATATGCTGCAAATACAGCACAGGAGTTCAGATAATATAAATAGATACAGCAAGAATGTTTCATCTTGCCAAGGACATTTTCAAATAATGAATGTGTCTTGCATTAAATACGTTTGTTCCCTTTCTGAATCCTAGATGTTGCTATCACAAAAACTACCGTGGCAGCTGGCATTCGTGGCTCTCACATTGGTAAATCAAGGGTCAAAAGGACCATGGAGGCTGCTTTTTGCCCTCCAAAGGGGAGTCCTCTGGGATTAGGCAGAGTTTCAGCAACTGGTGTGAAGAGAGACAGAGCTACTGAGGATATCAGTCTTCCGGAATCCCTTGCCACCACTTGTGGCATCTTCAGATATAGTTCCTCTCTCTCTCAATAAAGATCTCAGCTAAAAGGAGGAGATTGTAAGATTTGTGTATTTATCCTGCTTTACATATGCCATAGTATGTGGCTCATCCATGCTCATGACAGCGTTGGTAAGAGAACCCACTTTATTGGGGGCCTCTGCTTTCCCTATTGCAGGTTCTCCGAGCCAGACCCCAGCCACACACTGGAGGAGCGAGTGGTACATTGGTACTTCAGCCAGTTGGACAACAACAGCAGCAATGACATCAATAAGCGAGAGCTGAAGCCTTTCAAGCGTTATGTGAAGAAGAAAGCCAAGCCCAAGAAATGCGCTCGACGTTTCACTGACTACTGTGACCTCAACAAGGACAAGTCTATCTCACTCCAGGAGCTGAAGGGGTGCTTGGGAGTTAGCAAGGAAGGAGGTAAGTGGCTTTCCTTCCCCATTCTGTGAGAATAAATGTCTGATGTAGAGTTACATTAAATTCAGAAATCGGTTCTATCTGAGATGATTCAAAAATGCCACAGTTTGCATGAGAAAATGAGTGATTAATATCCTGCCATGCAATTGCAGTTCATTATTTTTATGGCTCTGTCTTAAAGTCCTTATCACAGACCTTTGTGCTAAGAACTAAATCAGTATGGGGCAAAAAGATGAGCCTTACCCAGAAGCCTCCTTGTACTGTAAAAGTCCTTAGAAACTGCAGTTCAGTTCAGGACCTCTCTGAGTAATACACTGCTAACAATATTCTGTTGCCTCAACCATGTAGGCTGGATGATGTATGAGGCAGCACAGACCCAGTCCTTCTCCAGAGGCCCTGTTGACTAACTGAAACAATATTTATTTTCATCGCTAAATCCGGCATGCAGGAGGGGGGATGACGCAGAGAGAACAACTCAGAAGGAAAGTGCAGGACTGTACTGTTGGACTTCTTCAGAGTTAAATTGCATTTTAAGACTGGGGGAGAATTGGGGCATAGGAATAGCTCTTCTTCCTGTTTAGTCACTGAGCAATTGGCCCAGTTAGTCTTTGACTATGTGCAGATTTGCCTGGCAGGAGAAGGTAAGCAAGGAGATTCCAAGGGACTAATTTCCTGTGCAGGTGTTTTGGTTGTGTGGACAGCTCTTGTTATAACTGTCATGCCGGTTGGGGAGGATGGCTAGCTTTGTTTTTCCAGTCCTAGCTTTTCCTTAATGTTTTCTTCAGGTTTTGCATGCATGAGAAAGGAATGAGTACTGTTGAGTGTTGAGAAGCTTCTTTCTCTGGGTGCTTTGCAAATATCTTGATTATCATAATAAGGCCATTGCATTACTTGTCAACTGTGAGAAGTTTTAAGCTTTCCTACCTTGGTGGAAGTTGTTTTCTTAGTCATTAGTACTTTACTGTGAAATTACATACCAAAATAGCAGCCCCATTCCTTAATTTTATTACCTTCCCACTAGAAGAATATGCCAAATGAGTTTTATTGCTGTTTGGCCTGGAATAAGACTCTCTGGAATCTGCTGCCTTGGCCCACTGACTGTTCAGAATTTTTATGGAAGGGGGAGAAAAAAGGAGAGAAAGAAGAAAATGAGAATCTTTGAGCTCAGGTGAAGAGGAAAGTAAGCAGCAAGGGAGATGTTGTGAGTCCCCGATTCCCAGGCTGCTGACACACAGCCTGATCTTTCCTGATTATCCCGTTATATGAGGACATGATTGTGTGCAAAACAGCTCCAACCTTGTTTTGTCACACAGCTCCACATACCTACTAAAAGGCTCGGTAGGTCTTGAGGATCAAAGTAAAATGGATAAGTTATGTAGAAGAACTCTTAAGAAGGGACCTGGGGATGGCTAGAGAATGATGAGGGCTAACAAGCAGTAGAGGGAGCCAGTGCAGGGAGCATATAGGAAAAAACAAGTGAAAATACTGTGGAGTATACAGTATGCAAGTTTCTGGTAGACCTTCTTGAAGGACTAATGAATTTGTGAGGCAGTAGATAATATGTGCTCTGCCTTCTATTTAAAACAGCCAGCGAGTCCATGTATTCCTTCTCTGTGTTTCTTACTCTATACCACTGTCTCTGCACACTTGCTTGGGTTGAGGTCACTGTGGGTCCAAGCCAAACACTGGTTGGGAAGTTTCTGTTGTGAGCTGCCAGTCAAATAAATCCGAAACTATTCATGGAAATGGTTGTTTCAACAAAATCCTTGTTAGAAAGGTTCTTCTGATTTGGATTTGGATGAGGAAGGGCTTGAGGGAGGCAAGGAAAGTCATCCTTTCCACTTGGTATACTTCATCACTTGTGAACTTGCCTCAAATATTCCAAATTGTGGTTGTAATCGAGCAGTGTAAGGACTAGCATGAGGTGGGTCATCATTCCAGGTGAGTGTGCCT
The DNA here is from genome assembly GCF_054131305.1 of Coturnix japonica. Taxonomy (NCBI): domain Eukaryota; kingdom Metazoa; phylum Chordata; class Aves; order Galliformes; family Phasianidae; genus Coturnix; species Coturnix japonica. The sequence continues at coordinate 27,288,503 of NC_140667.1, read as the reverse complement.
CCTGCTAAGCAAATCGAACACCTGTACTGATTTTGAAAATGAAGTTTAAATACACATTTTGTAGAGTCTGACGTGATAAGAAAAACAGAAGTAAAGGCTTCTACATTTTTGTTAGTGTGTTGCTTTTTTTGTGTGTGTGTGTGTGTGTGTGTGTGTGTTTTGGCAATCAGTTCAGTCCAAACATGGAATAGTGTTGCTTGGTGGGAGGACAGGACATAGCCAAATTGGTAGTGTTAGTGTCTCATGCATGGGTAAAAGGAAGGTTTATGTGGGAGGAGTCATCTGCAGTGTTCGTAATGGCAAGCATGAATTTGAGCACTTTCCAGGTTAGGATCAAATCTGTCTGAGATGCAGTTATATCTGTCCTCCCCTCCTCAGCAGATTCTTAATCTTGGTCACCCAATCTGTGGGTGCTGCTACAAATAAAGAAGGAAAAATGCTGGACAATCTAAAATGGCTGAATTAATTTAGTGGCGTTTGAGACCCTTCTGATCAGTACCTGCAGAAGTGACTGATTTTCTTTGTGCTTGGGAGGCTTCTGGGGGTTAAGATACTCCGTTATTTAGGCAAGCAGTTGTGTGGAAACAGGTAGCAGGGAGTAGCCATCTCAGAAAGGCCTCTGAACTGATGACAGTAGGAAACTGATGACAGTCTGAGAGGCTATGAGGAATCAGTAAGATACTATTTGCTGAACACATTTAGGTAGTGACTGAGTTAATAGATCTGAAATTCAGAGTATATTTAATTGAAATTAGATGTGGATTGAGATGTAAACAAGCTCCATTGGTTCAGTACTTGGTTTTGTTTGCTTTGCTCAGATATTCCCCTTTGCGGTTCAGTAGGGATGCTGTAGTTTGTCTCCTTTAATCCTGAAGGTACCAACTGGAACATCTGTATTGTCTTGACGTGAGATAGGGTTCCTGAGAGTGTGTTTCTCCTCCATCAAAAGTGATAGGTATGCTCAGTGAGTCAGAGGAATTACTTCTACCTATAAAAAACTGTTGGGGTTTCCTTGAGCATTTTCTTTTGGGAGACATCTGGCCAAATATACTGTAGCTAGAATTATTACTCAAAATAGTGTACCTGTGAGGCTGAGTAAATACTTTGCATTATGAAACTCAGTTAGTGATGGGATGTCACCCTGCAATACCCAAATGCTTCACAGGTATATTCTATTTACAGAATCACAGAATTGTAGGGGTTGGAAGGGACCTCTAGAGATTACCCACTGTACCCATCTGCCCCACCCCTTCCTTTCTTTCCTTTTAACTTTATGCTCATTATAGCTTTATGCTGATGGGGTTTTTGTCATCTCTATAGCTATGTGTGCTGGCCTGTTTTTATATTGAAAGTAACTGACTGAAGATAGTGTTCTCTGCCTTTGGAGTGAAAGATGGTCAGTTTTATGGCAGTTGTCAGCTTCCCTGCACTAACACATCTGGGAATAAACCCACAGAAAGCACAGAGCACTGCCATCATGCTGGAAGGGTCTGTTATGTCCAGCCTTACAAACCCCAGCCATTGAAGGCCTTTTGGATCCACTTATCTGTTGTTTCCCAAATCTTTCTGAAGACGGGCAGTCTCAGTCACAGCAGTGCATGTTAGTCTTAGCTTTAGTACTGGAGGGGGTGAGTGCAGACCCTGGGCAGTGAGGCCCTTAGTTGCAGGTAGGCTGAGGGCAAAGGGTGATGACAGAGCAGGGCTATGTGTGGCAGAGCAGCACCCTCTAGGGGAAGAGCTACCCAAGGATGTGGCCATTCTTACATGGACTGTGTTTTTATTGCCAGGCCCCTCGGTGAGTCCCAATTAGCTCTGGAAGAATCTGCCTCTTGGCGATGGAGCCCTGCTTTTTATGTGCAGGCACAGGAATCAGCTAACAGTGGTCTCTCTGATCTTGCCAGGGCAGATGGCTGAGATGAGGCTCACATTTGGGGACCTTGAAATCACTCACTTACTGTGTTTATACAGTTCTTCTTATTAACAGTTTTTAAAGCTAAAATATTTTGCTCTGTGATCCATTTCAAATGCAGCTGCCGCCTTTCTCTCCCTCTTTTCCTTGTCAGGGTGCAGCATCTGTCTTCCTGCAGTTTCCTTGCTCTCCCACCTTGTTGCTACAGTTCTGCTCATCTTCTTTCCACACAGCTTTGCTTTGTTCTTTAGGTGTGAGTGCCTGAATTACTGGTGCAAGTTAAATCATACCTTACTTTGCACCTTAAGTCAGCTGCACACACACATCAAAGATTTCAGCCTGACCAGAACTGGGGTTGGCAACATTCTTCTGGCTGTGAGCAGGAGGTCCCCCTTCTAGTGAGGCCCTCGCCTGGAATCCCTACTTAGAAGCCAGTGGGAACTGAAACATACTCTTGGGAGTGCTCAGCTCTTATGGTCCCTATGTTGTCAGTACCCAGCAGGTGGTGGGAACTGGTTTATTGTAGAGGCGAAAGTGCTTGCTGTTAGCTCCATCTGGTGTGGGGTGCATGTGTCTTTATCTTGTGACAGTCATTGCAGTGCAGTCTGTTCCTGCCCTTCTGCCAGATGAGAGTTTAGATCTTTTACTTCATAGCAAAGACTGTTTTGGGAAAGTTCGTGTCACTGCTTGCATCTTTCCGTTCCTTTTCTTCCTTCCAGACTTGATCTTAACTTTGTAATAGTTGCTTTTTACCCACACCAACCCTCTGGACCTTGTGATGTTCAAGTACTAGAATAACACATGTTTAGCATCCGCTATCAAGGTTGTAGGTCTGACTCTTGCATGTGAATCTTTCAGAGGCAGGACTTGCTATGTGCAGATTGAGAAGGAGGGACTCCTTGGAGCCTGCCTGCTGGCAGCAGATGATGGGGATGCTCCTTGGTCATGCCATGACATTATTGCATTTAACGTGGTTCTTGGATTTTACAGGTAGCCTGAGCAGTTTCCCCAGTGGAAAAAGACAAGGCCTTAACCCTTTCAGTGAGTATCTTGTCAAAATATTTGTTACTTTTTCTTTTGTCTGTGATACCCACGTGTCCCAAAATTTGTTCTCCCTGTTCTCCTTTGTTCACAAATAGCAACATATGTTCACAAATAACTAGAAGCCAGGGTTGTTCCTAAGAGGTGTGAGCATTATAACATACAGGTCTACAGCATCAGCTCAAAGTCCAGTACCACGTCTTCAGCTGTGGCAGACAGCATGTAGCTAAGGAATCGGAATAGGATACAGCAAGAATACCCTTCTTGCTTTACTCCTCGTCTTTCTGGTGAGCAACAGTGTAGGTGATTAGTTGCATTTATGTTTTATTACTTCATGGACAAGTTCCCATGAATATTCTTCTGTGTCTCAGTTAATGCTCGCTTTCCTCTGTACTTTGTGACAGTGAATTGCACCCTTTCATCAGGTGCGAGGAAAAACTTTTGCTGCTTTCCTTTCAGACCTGCTGCATCACAGCTTCATTGGTTGTGTCTCAGTTTGTCTTGTGAGAAACAGAGATGTTTTCTGGTGTGTCTTCAGTTCTGAGCATGTAATTGAGTTTTGTTTGCCACCAAAAGCTGAGGTGTTGCTAAAATCATGTGCTGTGGCTTCAAGCTCTTCCCTAGTCACTCATAGTCTTTCATGTAGGACAGATCATCTAGACTCTGAGGTCAGTCTGCTGATGTTATTCATTGAGCACTGTGAGAGCCTTTTGCAGAGCTCTGTAATGAGATTCAGTTATGACAGCCCAGAGTAATTTTGCATTTAATAATATTTGCCCCCACTTTGTAGGGCATGTTGTTTCACACTGGTTCCAGTGAGGCCTGTCTAGTAACTTCCCTCCTTTTAGAAAATCAGATCCATACTTCTGCCTTCTCTTTGCCATATTTTCCCTCTAATTAATCCTCAGCGAGCGCTTGTTCTAATCCTGTAAATGCTTTGATTCTTAAGGAACCTTTGATGAGGAACTTAAAAAAAGCTTTGTGTGTGTGTCCACCTGATTCTTGCACCATCCCCTGGGACAGTGTAGCTCTGTTAGACTTCAGAGTGTGTGATGTGGGCAGGTCTTGAAGAACAGCTAAGCAGGGAAACTGCTGTGTTTTGCTGTCACAGAGGTTGGGAGAGATCTTGAATGTTTGCCTCCTGCTTGCCTGCTAAGGGATGGAAGCAGCTGGCTTTGGGGCCTCTGGTGGCAGGGCAGCCATGCAGCAAGTGCAATTCTGCATCAGCCATCACAGGCAGAGGAGCAGAGGGAGAGACCAGCATTTTGCTCAGCCTGCCTGCCGATTTCCAAGAGCGGGGAGGGAGAGGGAAGTGGTGGTTTACGTTTAAAAATATATCAATCCCTAGGGCTGTGTGTGACTCAGTCAACACTTTTTTCAGCAAGGCTGTCTCATTAGCCCCGTGTTGTTTTCAGCCTCACAGCTTACTTGAGATCTCAGCCTTACGGGGCCATGTTTGCAGCAGAATCTATATACTGTATCTTACCTCATTTGGGAGCCATATTGTTTTTAATTTGCCTTTTTTCCCCCACTTTCCCTGCTTCTGTTTTGTTTCTCTTTCTTTGCCCACCCCACCCATTTCAGTAGGCCGCTTGGTGTAACAGCAGCAGAAGACAGAAGGGAAGGCAGGAGCCGACCCAAAGGAAGGAAAGATACAGCGACAGATGGACACCTTGCTTCTTATGAGCAAGCATGCAGCATCAGCAACATCCAACGTAGCAGAAGTGGCACCCAGAACGTTTGCACTTTCTAATAATTGGTTTGGGTTTGTTTTTAATTTCTTTTCAATGCCATTATCTAATACTTTGGAGAGCAGGGGGAAACAGGATCATGACTTTCTAATATTGGAACAGCTACTGATGACTTAAAATTGAGTTCACTGGGACTCAAAGAAAGAGAATTTTATATACTGTATATAAATATGTATGTAAATTGTACAGTTGTCTTGTACAGGGGTTGGAGTCACTGTTCTGTTCCTCCCTTTGCTTTTGAAGGCTGTTAGGGTTAGAGGGACATTTTGCCTTTAATGGGTTACAATAATGCATTCATTTCTGCCACCTGATTCATCATTCAGTTGCAAACTGATCTCTTACCATCCCCACACACGAAGGAGTAAGCATATCAGCATGACCTGTACACACAGTGCCCCACATACTAAATGCTTCTTGAGAACCCCCTCCTTGATTACTGTGCAGCTCTGTGCAAATCACAGGCGTCAGCACTTCTGAGAGAGCATGGATTTCACCTCAGGAGCTGTTCACAGCAAAGCTCCTCAGAGTAGAGGTAGGAAAGGGTTGTATTAAGGAAATGTAGAAATAGTTTCTGCACCTGTTGCAAAATGGTTAGAAATGAATTGCAAATGCGTTGCTATTCAGGCTCAGAAGACATGCTTAGCAAAGATGTTCCATGTCCTGGGAATTTAATGCTATTGGAAGGGCATGCAAACTGTAGACCCTAGTAGGATCAGCGCAGTGATGTCACGCATCTTCTTTTCTGACACAGTGTTCATCTTTATGATGCAAGTGATAAAAAAATACTGAGGAATCAACTAAAAGCAGCATCAGATCGCCTCTTACTTTGATGGAGAGCAAAGAACAAATTTGTCAGTGCAGAAAGACACGATCATGCTGCTGGTTTTCAAGAGTCTGCTTTTACTTTGCTCTGTTTCATCTCTGCAGCTTGGGCCATGCTTGCTGGTAAAAGATTGCCTGCAATGTCTGATCTTGTCTTGGTGGCTCCCTTTCTGCACAGGGACAGCCTGTCTAGTTTCTGTTACCTACTACACCTGATTCTCTGGTATCATTATCCCCTGTGCTGTTGTACTCTAGGGGCACATTTCAGTAACAGCAAAGGCTTGAACTGAAGATCTTGGAGCTCCTGGAGGCCACAAGAGCTGTTTCAACCACCTGCAGTTTTTCCAAACTTGCTGCCTACTTAACTTCAGTCAGATGTAGCAGTCAGCAGAGCAGCTATCCTGGGTTTGGACAGAGTGTGATGGGACACGCTGTGCTTTGCTTTGCTTTGTGCGTTTCCAACCTCCAGAGGCACTTGCCCATTCCTAGAGGAATTCTGAGCAACTTCTCATTTCAGACTTGGCAATCCTTTTGCCATTCATTTCTGGACCCAGAATCAGTAGTAAGAAATGACACTGTGCCACGCTGATATGAGATCACACCAGCAATTGCTTGTAAAAGTGTTGTTACTGCAGAAGGTGGACTTGTCCCCCAAGGCTTTGCTGCTTTGGTATAAATGTTGCAACACGGGCACCTCATGTCACATCACCCGATGATAGACACATTACATCGGGACTGTCCTGATGCAGTAAGTTAATGCCTTGTTGCCAAAATGGAAAATTAGAAAAAATAACAAGTGTTTTTCCAATGATCATATGATAGCAATAACAGCTCTTCCCTGAGAAGTAGACTGAAGCTGACTAAGTGTTTTATATGGTTGAAAACACCTCTGGTAATCTCTAAAGTGTGCATTACACCACCGTAGCATATAGAAGAGCTCTCTTTAGCAAGAGCAAATCCTGCAGCTTGAACCTTTATGGTTCCTCACATACAATGTATGTGTTTTTCTGGACTGCAAGCTCCCAACTTCTCAATTGCATCTTCTCTTTTTAAAATGCCCAGCACTCATCTTGTGTGTGTTGGAATGATTTGGTTTAGTGTATAGTTAGAAATGTTCCTATCTCTTGTTATTCCTATCGTAGGAGCAAAGAACGAACCCAACTGTATTAAAAACAAACACTTTTCCTTGTCTTTATATGCTAGTCTTAGAAAGTAAAAGCTCTGGCTGCTGGTTGTTTTCTTGTGTGTTTCTTTTTCATTTTGTTTCTTTTTTTAATTGCATAGTTACATCCAGCAAACCCAGGCAATTGGATGTCAACAGGAGCTCTGTCATCCAGCCACTGGGGCAGGCTGTGCCCCACAGAATTGCAGGGGTGAGCAGAGCTGCTAGAAATTATTGCATCTTTTCATCTGGAAATGCTGGAAATGTCAGTAAACCAGCCAGCCAGCACTGCTGCCTGTCACGTTAATATCCTTCTGCAGGCCTTTTTCTCATCCTTGCATCCTTCTGGTCTAAAAGGCCTGTGCTCACTTGTAGTTTGTAATTAAAATTGAGTCAGTTGTTCAAGGAAATCAAACAAGGTTAGCTTTGGTACTGGTGGGTATTCATGTTGCTATATTAGTGCAGATTTAATGGATGAGTGAGGGTTTTGTGGGAGGAGTCCAACTCCCAGCATCACAACTTTGGATTTGCACAGGCCTCTGAGCAGCTTATGGCAGCATCTGTACATTGACATGCATGACCCAACCACTATGACTGCATAAAGTCTGGACACAGGTTAGATTACTTGTTCAGGATTTGTGTGTTGAAAGCTTACACAAGGCTGTACTGGTCCTGATTCATATAATCCATCCACTGAGTTGTCCAAACTGTCTGTACTCATCAGAACAGAGCAATGCTTCAGGTCCCCTCATCCCTTGTTGTTTTTCTTGCCAGTCACCCAGCTGCTAGGCCAAATGTCCTTATCTGGCAATGGCAAGCATGTTCTGCTTTGCCTTGCATCAGTAGCATCCTACACAAGCTGGGGCAGAGGGTATGTCACAGTTGTACTTGGAAACAGACCCTGGCTATTTCTCCTCGTCCTATAAGTCCTCCTGGGTCTCTCCAGTTCCACTTTAAATGACAGCTGAAAACACTTGTGACAGAGGAGAACCAGGGCTCTACAGTGCAAATCATCTGTTCTTCCTGCCTGAAGCAAAACCATATCCTTTTTTGCTGATCCTCCAAGGACATGGTGTCTTGGAGGGAGCTGCATTATGGTGGGATTCACTCCTATGAAGGCACTGCTGTCCATGGCCTAAGTATGTATTGAACTGAACCTGCCCCAGCACATTTCTGGCATTGTTTGTTAGACTGAAAGGCATCTGTTTGATTTTAGTTTTGTAATAAAATAGATAACTTTTGCTCTAATGTCTTATGGTTGTTTCTTGTCAAATATTGATTTTTGGAGCTCATCTTTCTTTCAGATGATGTTCTTTTACTTACGTATTGCCAAAAGAGAGGAAAGGAGACTTTCCTTCTCCCGGAGTCAGTTCTCAGTCTTTGATTAGATTTGAGGATGCTTCTCTCTTGTGTGTAAGCCTCCAGGATGAATTAAAACATGCACCAGAGTACTGTCCTCTGGGGTTTAATGACAGAATCTGCCCTGTCTGCTTCAAAAGACCCTGAAGATTCAGTGACAGAGCAGAGGTGATCTCCGAAGGTGGCAACCACAGCAAATAGTGATCTCAAAGCATCCTCTCCTAAACCAGAGACAGAAGACAGCCATTGTGCCTCGCATCTCCTAACCTGTTCTCATGTTGGAGACTTTGTATGAGGAGGAACTCTTAAAGCTGTTGTCCTCAGATGCAAGTTAATCTGCAGAAGGGGTGCTCCTTGGCTTGGAAAGCGTCTGGGTTTTCAAAAACAGCGCCTCAGTAACTTGGACTACAACAAGCAAGTATTTTCTAAGGAGCGTTTGCTAGAAAGCCTGCAGCTGACTGGGCCACAGGTAATGATGTTTTTTGCTATTCTCTATCTGTGGGCTGGTCCACTAAGAAATTTTAATGGCTGTTTTTACTTTTTAGAAGTGCCTTGCCTGTGCGCACCAGGAGGTGTCTAGCTCTTGTTCTGACACTACCACCAGCTCTGTGCTGTGTGCCGCAATGCAAACCTAAATCCCCACCTCCCATGAAACCAAGAATGTTTAATCCATGTTGTGTTGTTCTTTCAGCTTGCTGGGTCTGGATTGAAGGTCTGTGGCTCTCAGCCCAGGCAGACAGACCACAGCCTCACTGCGTACTTTGCTGTGAGGATGCATGAATTGTTGATATGTGGATGAAGGACTCAGCACTGTGTGTGACCTTCATCTTTGGTTTGCCGAAATGAGTTCTGTAGCATCTCAGTGTTGTGCTTTGGGCAGCAGAAACTGCAGTGACTGAATGTCCAGTGTCCCATTATAGAGTAGCACTCTGGCTTTGCGTTGCGTGCAGTGCCACTGCTATCACATGATTTTGGCTAGGAGTACTCAAGTGATCCTTTCTGACTTGTCGACACCAGAAAAGAGCTGACACAATATTTGGCTGAAGAAATGCAGCTATTTCTGAATTGACTTGGATGTTCTAGCTGTGAGCTGGCATTTGTGACAGATACAGCTGCATGGAGGTAGCTAAGGTTGGATCTGGTCACCTGCAGCCTAATGTGAATGCAAACTATTGCATCTCATGAGCTGTTATGATTTTTTCAAGTGGTCAGGTGTTTGCTGCAGACTTTTTCTGCTTGAAATGCAGTTGAATACCAGCCCTGTGTAAAATGAGTTAAAGTACTTCAACTTCAAAAAGAAAGAATAGCAAATATCAATGATTTCAGGAAGCTGGTGGGGGCAGGATCTCTGAATATCTGTCTAAAAGGATAAAAGAGATTTGATAACTGATGTAAGGGCTGGGGTCAAAGTCGTAATAAGAAACTATTGTGCTGTACAGGAAATTGAGGGAACATAGAGACCAGTAAAGGGCCTTCACCTGTGAAGAGCTTCAGCATCCTGAAACTTGAAAAGAACAAACACAGAACCTGAAACAAGAGCGTTTACTGAAGGCTTTGAATACAGGCATGGCATGAGAAGGCAGGTGTAAGATCAGAAAGGCTGAAGCCTAAAAATACCTTTAACTAACACGTGATCTAAAAGAGGTGGAGGGAGAAGGTAAATTATGTTATAGCGTAGAAGGTGATGTGAAACAGTCACTTAAAGAAAAAATCTTTAAAGCTTGTTTTATTCACTTTAACAAAGTTAATTGTGACCCTATTCTTAGCAGAATTAATTTTATTAAGGAGAAAAGAACATAATGCTGCACCAGCCCCCAACTGATGAGGAGAAAGAGCAAGGTAAGTTGTTCTTGGATCATTGAGGAGAATGTCAGCAGGACCAGGTGAAGCTCACTGTGGAAAATTCAGAGCACTGGCCCAAGTTTTTCCTACTCACGTGGGCTGGGTTGTGGAGCATTGTAAAAAATGTGAGCTTCCAGAGGACTTAAGGATGGCAAGACAAGGTCACCTAACTAGAGATGATGAACTAAAACAAACTAACAGGCCTGATATTTCAATGGTGTCTCTATGTGAAAGCTTCTAAGAGTGAGGTGCTGAACAGTCATTCCCTAATCACTTAGATAGATGTGCAAGTTTGTGGAAAATGGCTGGAATGGGTTTGTTGATGTTTTGCTGAGGACAAATCATATCAAGCCAATTTGATTCCATTCTTTGACAGGGATAACTGGCCTCATCGCTTTGGGGTCAGTATTAGACGTGATATATCTTGACTTTGGTAAGGCTTCTGGCACTGTCCCAGAAGACATTCTCATAGGCGAGCTGAGGAAATGCAATGTAGACTCACAATACACTGAGCTCAGTGTCAATGTCAGAGAGCTTCCCGGGGAAGTCTTTTGAGTGTCTGTCCAGGGTCCAGGTCTATTCAGTATTTTCATCAGGAGCTTTAGCAATCTACTTTGCTATACAATATCCTGGTGGCATCCAGCTGCATGGGGCAATGAGCACGCACTTACAAAGGGTAGATCCAGGATGCTTGATAAATTGGAGAAACCATCCAAATCAACAGGATGAGTTTCAGCAAAGGAGTATGCAATGTCCACTTCTGCTACATTTTTAAAAGCTTACTGAACAACCATGGGGTGGTCTCTACAGCATGCCCTGCTGAGGTGTCCTTGAGACCTGAAGGCCCCTTTCCAGCTTTAATGTTGAGATCTTTTCCTACATCTTTTCTGTGCACCCAAGTTGTATGCATGTCATTTTCACAAAACACAACTGGTGTTCCTGTAATGCAAGCCTATTTTCTGAGACAGCAGAGAGATCATCCCAAGAATTTATTTATAACTTCAAAACTTAGACCCTAAAAGAATACAGTCTTGCTTGAAGGGTTTAGTTCTTTAATTCACCTAAATGTCATACTAAATTTAACTTTCTAGGCCTGTGTTATTTTTCATTGCATTCTTTAAACTGGGCCAGTCTCTGAGTGCACCCCCAGCAATGATGAATTGGGTAAGTCATGAGTTTTCCTTTAGCTACAACTACCCCTCAGCTCACCATGTAAGTGGCATTTACAATAGTACCATGGGACATTGGTGCATCCTCAGATATAGGTGATGAGCTCATCAGCATCATGTCATAGCTGCAGGCTCCACCTCTAAGCTCAAGCCATGATTTCTTGGAGGCATGTCTTGGTTTTCCTGAGGAAAACTAACACAATCCAGCCACCTCTTGAGGCAAAGTAGGGCCTCCTGGGGGAAGGGAAGGCAGAGGGGTGTGTGTTTTGGGTAAAACTCCTCAGGGCGTGAATATGGGTGAGTCATTTACTCATGGTTTTAATTATCTAGGTATTATATTGTAAATAGCTCACTTAAATACTCAGAGGACCTTCGTTGTCCCCACCCCCCTATGAAGGTAAGTCACAAATAACACCACTATTAACAAGCAGGCTGCCTCTGGCACACACACATTATGACAACAGTCATTAAAAACATTTTTTTCCATCCAATAGTCCAGAGGTTATTCTTGGTGACAGTGCTTTTCAGTTTGTGGCCAGGGATGAGCAACTGCTGCTCCCTTTTGTGTGGGCTTGTTCTTACACCAAGGTCATGGCCATGACAATTCCCCAACTGAATTAACCCGGAAATTTCACCATGCCCACCCCCAAAGCAATGCTGGGTGAATGATATGAGGGTCACCTGCAGCTGTGTGACACCACACATTCAAAAGGTGACTGAGGATGGTCTGTCCAGGGAGGTGGTGGAGTCACTGTCCCTGGACGTGTTACAAGAAATGTGTACATGTGGCACTGAGGGATGTGGTTAGTGGGCATAGTGGGGATGGGTCAATGGTTGGACTTGATGACTTTAGTGGTTTTTTTCAACCTTTATTATTATACACTTTATCTCACTGATGCTGAGGTACTACAGCAGCCTTCAAGATGCCTTCCCAGAGCAAAGTGCTCTGCTGGGGAAGGCATGTGAGTTGGCATCATCCTACCACAGCAGTGGGCCAAGGCAACTGAAGCCCGTGGTGGTGGCACATGCAGTTTGGTGGTGGCTTCTCCTTGTGGGATGAGGCATTGTTGCTGCTTTGAGATGAAGAGTGGAGGAGTCCTCTGATACCAGGGACAAGTGGCTTATAAATGAGCTGTGAGATCAGAGCAAACGTAAATTGCAGAATATTTTTGTCTTTAATTTGTGCTTGTCCAGAAAAGTTCTGATGACACTAACACAACAGTAACTACCAAAAAGGTAAGAAACTCTGAGCTAAGAGCTGCAAATGCTCTCCTCCCTGGTTTTGCTCAACAGCTCTAATAGCCACTCAGTTCTTAACTGTGTATTGTAGCTGATTCCCAATGCCTGCAGTCTCCTCTCATTCGGCCCAGCTTTCTCTGGGGTAGCATCCTTCGGTTCCAGACCTAATCCTTTGGGTGCTGGCCTGCCTCAGTGCAGTGATGGCAGCGAGCCGGGTGTGCAGGCAGCTCCAGCACCCTCCACCCCAAACCCAGTCACTGAAGCTAAAGGCTTTGCCTTCTCTGCAGCAACAAGGAAAACTGAGCAACAAAAGTTTCCCCTCTGCAAAGCATCAAAGGTAGAGCTGCTGCTGGATCCTCCCAGCAAAGCCAGACGCTGGTGGGGAGTGAAGCAGGTAGAGTGAGTGATGGTGTCCAGACACCTGCCCAGATGCAAGCACACAAACCAAAACTAAAACATAAAAGCCTCAGCAAAAACAAATCCCCAAGGCACCACGTTTACTTTTTTTTTTTTTTTTTTTTTTAAGCTTGCATATTTTTTAATGAAGTAAAAAAGGAAAAATAAAAGAAACACTCCACTGAAGTTTTCAGCTTGGCACAGATCTCCGCAGTGCATAGAGGGCACCAAAGTCACCATGCAACTAACTGGCAGTCACAGATGCTCGTCCCCCTGCACCCCCTCCCACAGAGTGAGCCTAAGAAAGCTGCAGATGAAAAGCACATGACCGATACAGCACAAGCAACAGAATAACAGCACTGCAGCTCCTCATGTCCAGGTTTTAGCCAGGAATGGGTGAACTGATATGGTTAAAACGAGAACTCAACAGACTTGACACGTCCAAATTAAAAACTGCGATGATAACAGAATCCCCTTGCACCTTAAACACCCCTACACACACATACAGAGATCATCTGGGGGGCTTCTTTCATCTTTCCTTCCATGTTGCACATCTGTGCTTTGGGGTCCCAGCCTGGGTGGCAGCAGAGGTGGTACCCAATGCAGGCAGGAGCTGCTCAGTGGGTGATGGCCAGAGACCAGAGAGACCAACACACGTAGCCACTGCAGAGGGAGGAGGAGAGGCAGCAGACTGTCTTCCTTTTGGCTTCCACGAAGAGCACTCCACCTGCAAAGCTCCTACAAGAATGGATCCTTCTTCTCTGCCTCATGCTTACACACACTTATACAGCAAGATACGCAATAAACCTTTTGTAAGAAAATAAATATTTCATCTGTGTTTTAAGGACCACTGTGACACTCATCTCTTTACCTGCTATAATGATACGCATGTTCCATCCACGACAGCCTGACTCCTGCTGCTTTGCCCTCACCTGCAGCCACTGTCTCCCTGTCCTGGGGCAGCAGGAAGCACTCCAGTATGCTGACAGCCCCTCATGCCCATGCTGTGCTGACTGCCTGGGTTTGGGTGATGCTAACGGAGTCACGGATTGCCCTGTACAGCACCTGTTTCTTGATAAAAGAAATTATCTTCCTCTTGGAAACACTTCTAAAAAAGCAAAGTTTTTAACAACATCTTCCAGGTCTCTCAGTTAAGAAATGTGTTTATAGATAGAACTGTTTATATAGATATAGGTATAAGTTTTATTTCATTTTATTACCAACCCAACATTTCGGTTTGCAGACGTTGATGTAATTCATGACATACTCCTGCTTTGTTTTTGTTTTGTTTCCTGAAAAAGAAATGCACTTCAGATGAAAAGGGTGTGCCTGTCTGCCTGCCTGCTCTCCTGGGATGTGCTGGGGTTGGCACAGGACTGCAGGTGGGTGGCACTTTGAAGCCCGGCCCTTTCCATGGAGCATGAGGGGGCGTGATGAGTGGGACAGAGACCCCCCCACCTCCTCTTCACCAACCTGCATATTTAAACCTAACCTCAACCTGAAAGGCCACTGCTGAAAGAGGACATGCAGAGCCTTTCTGCTCACTTTGGTAGACCAGAGCAGCGTGTTACTCAGTGGGATTCATTCCCACATCCAGTGCGACCTACAGGACAGGGCTATGCCACCACTGCCATCTTGGGCAGCCCACACCACCTCCCAGGCCCCTTGGCTGTTCATTTTGCTACCTCTCGCCCATTAGCATCATTTTCTCTTCCTGCAGTAACACAAGCTCAAAGTTAATTATACAAAGAGAAATACCATAGTCAAAATATACATGATACATATTATATTAGAGGGTTGGTTGGGTTTTCTTTTTCCTCCTGTTTTTTTTTTTTTTTTGTCTTAGCCCAGGCAGGTGATTGAGATGCTACATGCTTCAGCCTTCGTCACTGAACTGGTGTGTGTGTGTGTGTATGTGTGTATGTGTGTGTGTGTGTGTGTGTGTGTGTGTGTTTGTATTAAAAATATATCAGTCCTGTGATGCTCTTAAAAAAGAAAGAAATGGATGGAGGCGGGGGAGGAAACTTGTGAGAGAGAAAAAGTTCTTTGACAGTGTCAGAGTCTGTTGTGGCTTCAAAAAGTACACCTTCCATTCCAGCACTGACGGCAGCTTGAAGCTTTAGATTTTAAACTTTTAACATTTTTCTGTCTAAGTAGTAAAAAAAATAATAATAATAAATTGAAAATAATAAAAATAAAATAAACTAAAATCAAGCCATGTGCTGCCCTCTTTCCCCCCCAAACTAAAAAGCAATAGGCAAAAGAAAAAATAATAATAAATTTCCTATCAGACTTCTGCAGTTCCTAAAGAGTAAAAACAAGACAGCATCTCCTTGGAGTGGAGGGGTGCTCCAGAGAAGAGGAAACAAACCTGTGGGAGAGGTGGCCTTGGGAGATGGCTGAGACTTCTTAGTCACATAGACTGGGGTCAGCGGCTGGGTTCACTTCATTTTGTTCATTTAAATGCTTGCCATTGTTGCTTTCTTTGCTCTTGCATCATTTTTGGGGTGGTTTTCGTGGATTTCTTTTTCATCCCGTGATGGATCTGCCCATCCCGGCACCCAGCCATCAGGGCTGTGGGCTGACAGCCGTCCCTCCTGCTGAATCCGTGCAACTAGGGCCGGTGTCTGGTGAGGTAATGGAGGAGGGGGTCCCTCCCTTGGCGGCATCGTCTCTTCGCCGCCTAAAACCCCTTGATGTAGCAATAGGCCTCCAGGGTGGCAAAGAGGATGTACAGCAGCCACAGGCTGACAAAGAGCAATGTTGTGGCCAGTTTGCAACCCCGGGGACCGCCCAGCTCTCCCCCAAGGTGGGGCCGCCGGCGGTAGAGGAGAACACTGATGCAGATGAAGGCGAAGATGGTGAAGAGGGTGACAGAGAAGGCCAGGGTGCCGGCTGACACTTGGAACTCCTGCCCCTGCGATGCCCAGTAGATTGCCGCCACCGACCATGCCAGCCCAATGCCCAGGAAGACGTTGACGGCGTTGCTGCCTGTGACGTTGCTGATGGAGGCATCGGCATACACATCCTGGATGGCTGCAGCTTTGCTGGCAAACGTGTCTGCGGGGGAAGGAGGGATCATCAGGGTCCAACAGGAGAAATGGGCAACCCTTCATGCTGGGGTATGAGGGAAGCTCAGTTGTGCTACCAGACAGGCTAGGATATGGACCCCAGTCTCCTCTAGACCACCCCCAAACCCTTCCTGCAGATTCCCCACCTGGTACAGAGGTGCCGAAGGCTACAAACACAACAGCGGTCACCGAATCCTTGAGGCCGATGGTGCAGCCGAAGTGGGAGGCGAGGTCACCTATGACAGCTGTGAGCATGCCAATGATGAGGATGGAGACAACGAAGCAGGCCCAGCCATTGCAGTACTCGGTGGGGGGCACGCAGGCAAACAGCACCTTCCAGAAGACGGTCAGGAAATGCATCACGTAGTCGAAACAGGATGGCAGGCGCTCTTCACCAGACTCATCCTCGTCTTCATCACCCGCTGCAAACAATGTGGAAGAAGAGGTCCATATGATTGAGCATCTTCATGGCCACCCACCCTCTGCTGCACTTCTCCAGCCTGGCCAGTGGGTGCAAGACTGGGGGCTACCCCACTCCCCAAGCTGCTCCCTCCCCACACAAAGCAGCATGGAGGTGTACCATGTTGGTGCCAGCCACCACCAGGGGAAGCAGCTGGTGGGACTTAACAGCTGCTGGAGCCCATAGTGGCAGTGGGGGGGCTCAGAGAGATGGAGGGACTCCTAGGACACTTCAGGACCACACATCTACCCTGTGTGGCTGCGGGACAGTGAGCAATACCCTCAGGGGCTGTCCTCTTCTCATCCTCACCCACAGGCCATCATGGAGTACCTAGTTAACCTGTGGAAATCACTGCTAAGAGACACCATGAAATCACACAGCAGAAAGTTATAGAAACGAGTGCCAATGAGGGAAACTAGAGGGCTCTCTTGGTCCATCTGCTCCAAATTATGGGCTGATGGACAGTATGTTCCCAGCAAGAAGTGCCACACCTGTGTGAGGGCATAAGTAGCAGCAGCTGTGTGACCTCTTGGAGGGGGAGGCTAACTCAGAGATTGGAGGCACTGTTGGTCTGGGTGTGAATATAAGACGATGAAAATAAACTGGAGAAAGCAGGTTGGGAACACAGGGCAGATAGCAAGGGAAGGAGAGAGAGGGAAGAAGAAAGGATGCAGCCTGGGAGAAAACACTGCTCCAAAGATGGAGGTACTGTTTCCAGTGAGGTCATTACTGTTAGTCGCTAGAAAGAAGAAAACTGAATATCCTGCATCTCTCTTTGCACTTCAGAAAAAGCCCTTCTGGCCACTGGTGAGAGACCACCATATATATACTCAATAGCTGAGCAAGTCTGACCAGGCAGAATCTGCCTCATAAGCCCAGACACATCTCATCCCTGGTTGTACGTGCCCAGGGGTTGCCCTCCCCCTCACCTGCGCTGACGGTGATGGCCTCCAAAAACTGGTCCCTCCAGGAATGTGTCCCTACAACCAAAGCTAGGTTTGTCTTCTTAATGAGTTTGTCCACAGTGCTCTGTTGTGGGAATAGAGATGCACAGCAATTAGACCCTTTGCTATTAGGCAAAGCTAATCTTCCCTTCTGCCTCTTCCCAAACTGTGGAGGTGCCACAGATGCTCCTATCAGGACCTCCATGCTGAACCCACTCATAACTATCAGCTCAGTACAGCACGAACTGTAATTCACCACAGTCTGCTTCTTTGCCACTCCTTACTCAAAACAAAGCCCAGCTCTTTCTTTCTGTCAATCCTTCCTTGCAGGAACAATTTGCTCCTGACTCTTCTTGCACGCTGGCATCTGCTTCAAGCAGGACTCCCCATCTTCCTCTCTTCACCTCTGCCTACCAGCAGCTACATCTCTTTGCATTTGCATTTCTTCAGGCTTCTCCTACCCCCTGTTGTATCACACACTCTTTTTCCTCTTCTGGCAGCCCTCCCCCTGTACATGCAGCCACCCCCTGCCTCCTCAGCCCTGCTTTCCATGGCAGCTCTTCACTGCCACACAGCTTCCGCCTCCCAGAGGACCCCTGAGACAACAACTGACCTTGAACTCATAGGACTCCTCAATGATGACTTCTAGTTTGGGGTGTTCGCCAAGTATTGGTTTGCCCATCTCTGCAATCCTCTTGGCTTCTTCTTCTTCAACTGTCAGCTTCCTCTCGGCTACTTCTGCAAAAGCAAAACCAACACTGAGCTGCAGGCAGCAGCTGCCTCGCAGCTCCCTGCAGTAACACAGAAACCTGGGGCAGGGGTAGGGTGCTGGGCCATGGGAATTTATTTAGGACCAAGATTTCTGCCTATCTGTTGGTCACAGAGAGCATATAAAGCACAGTTATCCTTTAAAAAAAAATCAATTTCTTCATCCTGCATTGGTGCTCTTGGATGAGATATGCTGAGTTGTGTGAGCTCAGCAGAACCAGGAGAGGTACCACAAAGGAACAGCATCCTATTCTGGCAAGTAGTGGGTCAGGTATTACAAAGGCTTCCTGTTGTGTTTACAGACACGCCAGGCAATGCCTCAGATGTGACTAATCCCATGTGGACTCCAGCAGATCTCTTACTCCTCACCAAAATCGCGCAGAAGCAATAAACTTCCAGTGGAGTCCAATTGTAAACTCTGCCTTCTCTTCATCAGCTCTGGTAGACTGACTGCAGAGACTGTAAGCCTTGTGAGAGTGCAAGGTTTATAAGACATATGAGAACTCCTACCTTGAGTGATATTCCTATAGACCATCACAGAAGCACAAACAACTACATCCATCACTTGAAATCAATGAAGTACATCAAAACCATCACTGCCTAGCTCCAACACATGTCCTGTGGATTTGGGAATTCCCAGAAGTTTACACTTACTGACAGAGACAGAAGAGCAGAGCAGCTGGAATGATGCAGGGTGGTGGAGGGATGGAGGATGCTGGCAAGCAAAGGCCAAGTGGCCACAGAAGAGATACCTGGAAAAACCTTCTGTTGTATGCTGCATTTGGAAGCAAGATTCAAGCTACTTATATTCACACGGGCAAGGAGTTCGTGAAACCTTAATCTATTTGTCCAAGACAGAGACCTAGAAAATCCAGCCCCTGCCTCTACCCAGAAGTATATGAGGATGACAAGCTGTATCTAACATCAAGGGTTCAGTTGCTTACACATCAGTTGCTTTCCTATGTGTGTGGTTCACCCCCACCCCCCTCCACAATTAAAAGCTCACAGAAGGAAGTACCCCCAGCTCTGTGGGGGCCCAGCATGGCAGATGGTGCTGGTGTGTGCCCACAGCAGGGAGCTGAGGATGAAGCACAACAGCTAGCCATCCCAGCAGGGCTGCACAGCCAAGACTCGGTGACAATCTGGCTCACTACAACCTTCCCTGGGAAGTAACACCATCAGAACAGCCATGGGCTGCAGCTGGCAGCACCAGGCTCTTGCCCACCAGTTGCTGTCATGCAGCAGATAAAAAAAGCAAGTGTCTGGAATCAGAGCTGCCTGGAAACTTGGGAGTCTTGGACCACATTTCCCCAACTTAACAACTGCAAGATTAGTGCTAAAAAGAAAACAAACGCAAGCATCTCAGTCCCTGCTTTAACTGACTTGACTAAAGCTTTTGACAACAGAGCCTCATGCAAATCTCAGCCATCTTCAGACAGGTCCCTAAGTGCACACACCACAGAACATGCTCTCCTCCCTGTGAGGAGTAGCATCCAACACAGACTTATCTCAGTCCCTGCCTTCTTGCTCATGCTGTTTGATGTGCCTGTGCCAGGCAGGGCGCTGCAAGAGCTGCAGCAGCACTCTGAGGAGTGGGCCAGTCCAGGGCTGCATAGAGCTCTGTGCTCAGGACCTCTGGCAGGACCTCCGGCTGCTGGCAGGTGGCTGTGAGATGTGCAGTCCTGCAAGTGTCGGCAGAAGTGGCACCTTCATGCCCGAGGCCTTGCCAGGTGTTGGCCAGATCTGGAGAGCTGCAGCCTGCAGACAGCATGTCCTAATACCTGAGTAAGGGAGGTCCAGCTGCCCCCACTCAGCACCTCTGCAGTGAATACAGTGAACTGGGGCACTGAGAAGAAACAACGGTCACCCAAGAAGCCAAGTCAAGGGTGTCCACTGCAGGCAGGTGGTTGAATACCACTCCTATGCTGAACCCCTCAGATATGAGCTGCAAGTAGGCGTCAACTCATAGGCAGCATGTCTGATAGGGTACCTCACAGAAGTGTTCACAGAGGAAGCTGCAAAAAGGAGGCTATTCCTGCATCGTAGAATCACCAAGGTTGAAAAAAGCTTCAAGATCATCCAGTCCGACTGTCCCCCTGTCACCAGTATTTCCCACTAAGCCACGTACACAGCACATCAAAATGTTCGTCAAACACCTACAGGGTGTGTGACTCCACCACCTCCCTGGGCAGCCCGCTCCAGTGCCTGACCATTCTTTTGGAGAAAAAGTATTTCATAACAGCCAACCTGAATCTCCTGTGGCACTACTTGAGACCATTCTCTGTAGTTCTATCACAAGTTACACAAGAGAATAGGCTGACACCCAGCTCGCTACAGCCACCCTTCAGGTCACTGTAGAGAGTGACAAGGTCTCCCCTGAGCCTCCTCTTCTCCAGGCTGAACAATCCCAGCTCCTTCAGCCACTCCTCATAAGGTCTGTGCTCCAGACCCCTCACCAGCTTCATTGCCCTTCTCAGGACATGCCCCAGGGCTGCAAAAAGCAGAAATATTTCCAGAATATTTCCAAATATGCAACAGGAAAGAGTACCTCTTACACAAAGTACAGAAACCTAACAAACTTCAAAGGTAAATCTGAAAAGGTTAAACCTGAGTCTTTCATCCCAACTTAAGACACAACCTGAACTGAGTTTGCTGATTCTGTCTGTTCCCATGGGATGCTGAGTGAAGCTCCATGAGTAGAGGCCCAGCAGCTGAGCTGGATGGGAGAGACAGACTTTTTTTAATTTGGAAGGTCAAGCCTGACAAGGTGAACACTGCCAAACTGCAGCTTAATTATTAACTAGCCTGATTTCTGTTTGTATCAGCATCTGCACCTACTCTTCAATGCAGATGGCACCCTGGACTCCCAACTGCCAACCCCAATTAAGCCTGATAAGGTCTGGATATGCCTGGCAAGAACAGGAGCTCACCAGGGCCTCCAGGATGGCCATCAACTCCTCCCCTGGAAAAGGAAGGTGAGGACAGAGCAGTCCACAAAACCTTGCTTGCACTGGGATGTAGGTCTGCGACCACCAAGGGATAACAGCCCATCTGGGCTTCAGGAGATGTGCAGACCTCTTGGACTACACAAGCTGAGACTGCAGGAGGACATCAGCTCCTCATGCAAGTCTGCTTGTGGGCTGTTAGAGGCAAGGGAGACCTTCCAGTCTGCAAGTGCGAAGGCTGGGTGGGAGCTCTTCCTGTTTTTTTCCCCTAGGAAAGGGGAAAGCAGAGCAGCATTCCCAATGCATGCACTGCACATGAATGCTTGCTTGCTCAAATCCCTTCAGACCATTGGGAACAGTTGGGAACTGGACTCTGTCTGGCTACACTGTAAACCAGTTAAAGTCCACTGCCAGCTTTGTGCTGAAACAGGCAGTGGCAAGGCGCAGCAACACTGCTGGAGAGGTAGATGCCTATCACCTAGGAAATGCTGCAAGGCTACCAAACAGCCACAGGCCAGTCCCCGTTCCCTGTCACTTCCTGAATAAATTGGATTAAAACCAGCAATGCATTCACGAAAGACTGCTGCGAAGGCCATTTCACACCCCTCGAGCTATCTCATATCCATCCATTTCTAGAGCGGGCACAGATCTGCATGAAGGTCACCCCTTCTGGGGACTGTGCTGCCAGGAAGAAATTAAAGCGACAATTAAAGTGGGATTTTAGCTGTAGCTCAATAAAATATAATCCCAGCTACACAAAGTAAACACGGTGCATGAATGAGCTCCTCTCTCCAGAGGACTGTCGATCTATCAGTCACAACTTGGGAAGGCTGCTGGCTAAGAGATGCACTGGCAGTGGAGTCTGGCATAATGATATGCCCTTTGAAGAAACACATGCACACACACATGCATGCACAGCCTGCGCCACTGTCTAAAATGGGAAGAATCTGCTTACTTAGCTCTGAAAGCTATTTTTGAGGCATGATGCATCCAATGTACATGCTCCAGTGTCCTTAATGCAAAGTGGGAAACTGTGCATCCATGAGAGGAGGGCTAACACACAGCCAACGTACAGATTCTACTGTGGGACTCGATACTCCTTATGGTGCCCCAGGGATCCAACTCGGGCTATTCTATGAGATCCCTGCTGCTCTGCTCTCAGGCCCTGCTCCCCAGCCTTCTCACAAGCACCCATGCAGCTCGCATGCAGAAAGCAGGACTAAAGTGCGCAAAGAAACATATTTAGAATGTTTGATCTGGATGAATATGTGGAAGTGAGGGTAGATAAGCAGCTAACGTTTGGTAATTCCTCATACCTTTAGGAATACAAGCATCGTAAGCCCAAGAAAAGCTTGCAAGTCTGCCTTGGAGTTTGGTGATTGCAAATAGCATCAGCAGAACCCAAGCCAAAGGCTCTCCCAGCCCAGCAGTGCTACCTCCTGTTTTACTCACAGCCCTGCTTTCCCTCAGATAGGTCAGCAGGTGTTGGCACACTCAGGCACTCCAATGTTCTCCAACTAAGGGCTGTTTGGCCACAAAACATGTTTGCACTTGGGCTCATCTCCCCACCTGTGTTACATCCAGGCTCCGGGGACTTCTGCAAAAAGATGGCAAGTGGGGGCTGTGCCATGCAAAGGCAGGGGAACATGGGAGACAGTCTGTGAGAAAGAGGACTGGAAGATTCCCAAAAAATGCTCAACAAAGCTGTTTTTACACAGATTCCTGCACTTCTGTGTAACCTAAATCTAACATGACATGGACTAAATGAGAACATCACTTCTCTCCCTACTTATTAGCCATGATGGCTGCTGAGTGACATTCCAGCAACATACTCCAGGAGCAGGGCTGTGTGCCGGCCAAGTACTCGCTGTGTGCCCCAGGGACATGGGGCATCCCAGCACAGGGGACAGCAGGGGGCTGTGCCCCACAGACCTCCCCATCATGTACAGCCATCTATCTCTGCTAGCTGGAGAACAGCTTCTCAGAGCTGGTGACCACAGAATCTGCTAACAGCTGCCAAGAGCAATCAAGCTGGATTGCAACAGAGGGAGAAAGTTATATTATTTTAACACAGATTATTTGGTTCCCAAGTTTCTGATCAAATTAGGCAGCTACTGAATTAAAGCAATGAAATTACTGGGAAGGAGGCTGTGCTCAACTTATTCCTAGTTGTCCTGGCGCTGAAAAGGTAACAAAGGAAGCCATGCAAACTTCTCAAAGGAGTTTTCCATAAACACCCTAAGCTGATACTCCGGGAGCTGGGGATTTCTGCCTGCCACCAGCAATTTCCTAATTAGCCCCATCTCCTGTGGGCTCAGGCCATCCCTGAATAGCACATTTGGCATCCTCCTAAAAACTGCAGAGACAGAAACTTTCATGGCAGAGTTACTCACAGATTGCAGCACAGCTCAGGTATTACAAATAAATACAATCTGCAACAAAACCTACAAAAATTTATGGCCTGTGGTGAGCCAAAGGAGCACAGAGCTCTTCTTGGGGGTTCTGAAGTCTGCAAACAGCCCCCACCATTAATGCAGCCACTGCGGGACCCACAGCTTCTGCATATGGGGCTGTTGGTTTTCAACTTGGCATGCCAACCTGCCAGCTTTTCCCTGCACCCTGCTCACCTGGCCTTGAGCTTTTGATAAATGTTTCTTTAGAGCAAATTGAACTGTAATCATACCTGGGATTGAAGGAGTGAGAAAAATACAGGAGGCATAAATCACTACTGTGGTATGATCAAGATAGACCAGCATAATGGGGATTTCAGGCAATAAAGTTGGATTCAGTGCTAATAAAGGTAAATGCTGCTATTGAGAGGTGAGGAGCAAAAGCCCATCACATCCCAGCAGTGCTGTTGGCACTGAGTGACCCCCAGCATGACAGTGGAGACACCTCACATGCCTGCCCTGACCAAGGGGTTTTTTGACTGCAGGAAAACCTGGATGCATGAGAACCAAAGCCCCAGAGCTGCCTGAGGAGGGGGCAGAGTTGGAGTCAAAGCTGCAGTCCCTGGTTGGGCCATTTGCTGAAACTGCAGGGAAATTTCAGGCATGGGGAGGAAGGCTCTAAGGCATCAGTCACTGTTATAGTATTTACGCACAGCTCTGACTCAGCCCCTGCTGGATGGGAGCACCTGGAGCTGGGGTGGTGCCTCGCTCCTGCATGCAGCAAATGCAGACAGAGCTGACCAAAGAGGACAAAAACAGGCAGAGCAGAGCAGGATGAGGAAAGGAGAAAAAGCAGTCTTACCTTGGGTGAGCAGCAGAGCTGTGGGGAGAGAACAAGAGACAGACAGAGAGAAAGAACAGGGAGAAAGTTAATGTCGCTCTGGGAAAAGCAGGAGAAGCTGTTCAGCAGGAGACAACATTTAGTGAGCAATGGCCATGGCCCAATGCGATGTGTGAGCTGCTCAGGGCTACATGCCAGGCAACGGCTAAGGACATGGGAGCAACATGGAGGTGATGATGGCGAGCACCGCATGAGGGCTCCCAAAAATCACCCCCCAAGCAAAGGCAGAGGAATGGGATGCAGGTGCGGAAGGGAAGGAGCAGGGGACAGCCATGCTTGCCATCAGGGCCTGGCATGACCCAAACTGCAGCTCAGTGAGAGCTTTGCCAGGGGAGGTCTAGATACAGTGAGGGTCCCCCTAGAAAACCACAGTCTACGCCCAGCTTTCAAAGTAACCATAGTGAAGCCTGTAAGAGAAATCACACAGCAAAATATACCAAACCCTCTCCAAAAGAAGTGAGTGCTGTGCCTTAGCTGTGACTTCTGCTTGTCCTTCAAGCAGCAAGCTGGTCTCCAGAGACTTGGTTGCATGCTATGACGGTACTGTAATTACTAACACTTATTATCACGCACTTTGAGTCTCAGAAGCTTAAAACTCTGTACAAAGACTGAGTCAGTATTAACATCCCCATTTGACAGATGGTGAAACCAGCAAAGAGAGGCTAAAGGGAACATTTTGCAAACTCAGAAGTGGGCAGGAGTCCAAAAGTGCTAATTTACCCAGGCTTGCCAGCTCAGGCCTCAGAGAAGCAGGCACCTTTGCACAGAGGTACCTAATTTTATCTATGCTGGTTTGAAAGTGATTTCCTAAGCAATTTGTCAAAGGTTACATAGCCAGGGGAGCATTGCTGTGTCCTGGCTTACCTGCATACCATCAGAAACCCTGCCCTGAAGGCAGTAAAGAAGCATTGACGATACAAGACCAGCCCCATCAATGGCCCTGGCTATCACCCCCGGGACCTTGTAGCTCTGTCCTGGTTCCATACTATGGCCTCCTTCCTCTTCCATGGTCTACTGGTCTTCCAGACAATGGGAGGAAATTTAATTTTCCTTTTGCAATTACAAGTATTAATACATTGGGTCGGCTCAGTGTTCAGATTTAATATAATGAAGTATTACTGGGCCCCTGAGCTACTGTGCATATTACAAAAAATAATAACCATTGGTTCCTCATGTTTTTGCAAAAATGTTCTCCTAGAGCTCTGGGATTTGAGTTTATTTTTTTCCCATTTGCTTTAGAGCCCGCAAAAGAAGTATTTTTCTCCCTTTCACTTATGATATGATACATGAATATTTGAAGAAGCCTATAAAGCTATGAATGAAACATTAAGAATACAGCAAGCAGAAAGCCAAGGGATTATTTTATCTGTATATTTCTGAGTGAATGTTGTGCATGCAAGCAAGAAAATGATTTCACGGACTAAAGCTTCCTTCCCGCACACGCATCTGCTAATGTGCCCTCAGTCCTGACCTGTACAGCTTACTGTCAGTCTGTCTGGTGATGCCGCACCTATAACAGCTTCCCGCAACCCCTGCACTGCTCCTGCAGGCCTCTCCCCATACCTCTTCTCCTCCTCTTCTGTTCCTCTCTAAGCCCAGACCAGACCACTTCAGCACTGCTGTCAGCATGTCAGGTAGCCTCAGAGGCCTGGAAAGCATCTCCTTACAGGCAGCTGCTAAAATTAGCTCAGCAGCCAAATCCAAAGTCTTGAGAATCCCTTGTCTAAACCTTGCACAGCAGGTGTGCAGACAAATATCTGTGCCTGCAGACAAGGCTGTGGACACTAATGTTGCCTTCCCCTGGACTCTCAGGAGACTCAAAGCCTTGATTTCCATAGGGAAAGAGTATAGTGGCACATACTGAAAGGAACAAGCACAGGGCAGTGGTGCATAGATAAAACCACAGAAGCTCAGATGTTTTCTGAACAATAATATACCTTTTCCTGCTCTTTCTACGTAAGCATACGTTCACCATACTGCATGCTTTATTCTGGCCTTAATGCTCATTTATATAAATCTTTTCTAACTGATGTATCTAAAGATTCCAGAAAGCTGCTATGTAGCTAAGAAGATCTGCATAGGTGGTTAAATGCATGTAGCTTACAGAGCAAATGGAAATGAGGTAAGCTGAGGATTTGGAGGGGAGCCCCATGTACAGCCCAGGCACCAAGAGGAAGGGTGAGCACAAACCTTCATAGAATCATTTGAGTTGGAAGGGACCCTTAAAGGCCATTCAATGCAACTCCACTGCAATGAATAGGGACACCCACAGCAAGACCAGGGTGCTTTGAGCCCCATCCAGCCTGACCTTGAGCATCTCCAGGGATGGGGCATCCACCAGCTCTCTGGGTAATCTGTGCCTATGCTTCACCACCCTTACTGTAAACAGCTCCGCAAACTTGCTGAGGATGCACTCAGTTCCACTACTGACATCGCTGATAAAGATGGTCTGGACCCTAGGGCACACAAAGGAAACACCACACCACAAGCTACCACTAGCCCAAAGCCCATGGGCTCCAGCTCTAGCTTGCACTGAAGTGAGTGAACTGATTTCCTAAAGGACTGTGGAGAGCTATGAACATGTATATTTCATTAGATAAACAAGGCAGAGATTTTGAATCTTCAGCCTTAATCCTGTTATTATTGAAGTTAATGGCAAAGACTCCAAGAAACAGACCGTGATCCATTCTGTCCATCAAGAGAATCAGCAGCATTCAGCTTAATCACAGAGCTGCAACCAATTATTAAACCTCTGGGGAAAAAGGCAACAGCAATCTAACACTTATTTGATATTCCCATCAAGTTAATGGAAAAAGGAGTTTTTCACAACCTGCCCACACCACAGAAAGCTGCCACACAAATCCTCCCATATCGATGTGGCTTATCTGTCCAGGCACAGACCTTTACACCCAGTTGTGCCATCATCAACAATTTGAAACAGATAACTTGTTTGGATCTATCCAAGCTAGGAACCTATCTTTCTTTGCAGTTTAAACCTCACTCTGACTTCCAGCCACATCTGCCCTCTGAGCAATGAAGCTTTCCTGTACAGGGAGGTGACAGAGGTGTCTCAGGACATCTATCCACACCACTTCACACTGTGCTGGAAAGGCTGAAGGGGAGTTCAGACAAAATCTTCCCTAGCCAGCTACTTATTTAACAGTGCTCACCAGCCACCTGTGCTCCCACTTCCAGTGAAGGCATATCTCGTAGTCACATCAGTTTCTGAAGCAAAATCTTGCAGGAAGGATGTCAGTCCCTTTTGTAAAAGAGTATAATGCTGTAGAATCAGCGCTCCATCCCTGGGGTTGAATCTTCTGCCACTGTGCCTCTAGTTGGATTCTCATGAGCAGATTCCCAGTCACCCTCATGAAACAATTTTCTAAAAGTTATTTTCACCATTATCTATTATCAAGTGAAATCTTCCAAAGTAGCCATTTGAGCTTTATCAACCCTAAGGTTAACCACAATTTGGGTGGAAGACTGATTACTTCCAGGAAAAGCAAAGCGAGTTTTGCTCCCACAGTCCAGGGCTATAAACAAGCTGTGAAAGCTGATGTGTGAAGAACGTAAAAACAGGCTGGATTTCTCTGACATTCTGTAGGGCTGGCAGTGGTAAAAAACCTAGCTGTGAGCTGAGCGGTGACACGATACCAGAGCTGCCATGGGAGTAACAGCGAAACCAAAATATTGCATCTTGTCATAAAACAAAGAACTCATCTCACAGAAGGAACACTTTCAAAAGATGCTGAAAAAAGGATGGCCAGAAAGGTGGCTGAAGGCACAGGGAGGTTTCAAAGCCCTGCTATGCTCGGTGCAGAGGGATTTAGTTTACGTGACTGCAAGCACAGAGGAAAGGTGAAACAAGTCAGATCCAGAGATTAGTTTCTTGGAAATAGGAAGACAAAAAAAAGAAGGAATCAGGAAATGTGGGAGATGGACAGGAGGACAGAGAAAAGCTACTCTCACTCATTACCTTTAGCCTCCTTGCCAAGCAGAGAACAGGATTCTCTCTTCAATTTCTTTGTATTTATTCACATCAATTCAGTGGCATCTGACCATGCCACTATGGAGTCGGTGTCAGTCTTCATCATGAAATGGGCTGGCAAAGTACCCATTGCAGATCTATCTGATCTCTGAATTATTTGGGTAAATCAACAGAAAAAAGCTACTAATGCCAACTTGCTCAGTGTAATTTGTTTGGGTGACCAGAAAGTCTTTGAGAAACTGTAGCTGCAGAAAGCAACTGATGAAAAAGAAGAAATGGGCTGCCAGACAGCGTTTGGTACTGCACACACAACATTTAGATACAACAAAGAGCACAGAATGGAGTATGCGGTCAGCAACTCTTACAGCACAGTTTAACAGAAGTATGTCTGCAGGCTCAGAGCAGGTGTGATACTCACATAACACAGCCCTACTGCAGGCACTACAGGGATGGAGAAGCTGCCTCTGCACAGCTGGGCAGCAGGCTGCTTCCAAGCATGGCTGGCAGCCAGCCGAGTCATGCAATACAATCCTGCTCCCAAGGGGGCCAGAAGAGATGTTTTGAAGACACCATGAAGGGCGGTCTGAAAACATGAAATGCTCCTACTGCACTCTAGGCACAGGCACAACGTGACAGAGCCAAGTGAGGAGTAATAGCAAAATGAGGTCACGCAGTCAAGAAAGCCACATCTTTTGCAGTGCTAGAAAGAAGTGTGAGCAGCCAAAACCCAGGGAGACTCTTCAACAACAGCAACCCAGCCTGAACCTCCCAGGAGAGCTGGAAGCCGCACTTTGCTCTTGCCTTGTGAGTTGCATGGGATCCATCCGTCACTGCATTGAAAACAAGTCCCAGCTACATGGCAATGTGTGGATACATTTCCTAGTCTGTAGCTGCATCCTTACTGCTTTGCAGAGGCCTCTTTGCACAGAAGTGGCTGCTGTGGCCTTGTTTTGAGCATCCTTCAAGGTAGAAGCACGTGTGATAAAATACAGCAATATGAGCACGTGCCTTCATGAGTGCCGAGAGCCCATGCCCTGGGCTGCCGTCTCCGCTGGGAGCCGTCCATGACACTGCTGGTGATGGTAGTGGCCGGCTGTCACTCCCAGTGCTGCGGAGCTCCTCATTCCACCATCCCACATTCCAGGTAAGCTCACAGGAAAGGCTGTGCTGCACAGCTCTGCAGAGCGCAGGATTCTTCCAGGTGCCCTGGAATCAGTGTAGCGACTGTGCCACCTTGTGCCAGAACACTTACAGATGTGTTTTAATCTGGCTCCTCCTAGATTTTGCAAACACACAGCTCTTGCTCTGACTTTTCTCTAGTGAGGCTAACCAGGGCTATGTATCTCCTCCTCTTCACGGTCCAGCACTTCTTTCTGGTAGGCAGAGTCGAGCTGATGCTGCACCCTCACCTCAGGTGAAAGTGGCTGCCTTGCACAGGCTGTGTGGTGAAGAACAAGTAGCCTGACAGTTCTCTCTGCCTGGGAATCCCACTGACTACCACTGATGCTAGTGTAAATGAGACATGCACGGTACAGCAAACTGGCATCACTGTCCTGCTAACCATGAGGATGGTAGCCTAGGCAGAAACACAGGATTTAACAAAAGACAGTCCTATCCTACTTAGATTCTATAGCTCGCTGCTTTAAAAAAGGATACAGGGCTCACAGAGGGCAAACAACTGAGCAGGAACTTAATTGAGATGCTCCTGCACGTGCAGGAGGGAGTCAGAAGCAGTGATTTCCCTCCTGTGCCTGGTGACACGGAGGTAGGAACCCCAAAGACAGGAAGGGGAATATGTGGAGAGAAGATCCTGGAGGTCTTCTAGGGCTCAAGAAAACATTTTGCAGTCCTAGATCCAAAGACTGAATCTCCTTAACCTTCCAAGAAGAAATTTAAAGTGTAATACAGATTTAGTGAGCACCTATCAAGAAGATAAAGCACACTATGTAGTTCTTAAATCTGATGGAGAAAAGCAGGAAAATTAGTGGCTACAAGCTGAAGCCAGGCAACTTCTAGGTAGAAGCCATGCCCCCATCTTTATGCTGGAGGGCAGTGAATATACCCTCAAGGGACGTGGCAGGCTTATCACTGCTTCTGATTAAGAGTGAACACTCACTAAAGCTGGACTTTGGTGAAACCTGAGGGGCTGCGCTCAGCACACAGAGAAACCTCAAGTCCATTGCCACCCAGGGGAGGCATGCAATGGTCTAACAGAACTGAATTACTAAAGGTTTGGGGGTTTACATTTTACAAATCCACAGATGCCATTGTCATGCTAATACAAGTTGCGTCTATCCTAAATGTCCTGGAGAACCATGCAAGAGAGCTCAGACCTACGAGGGGATAGTTCCTGTATTTATGAGATAAGAAACAGGATATGTTTCAACAAGGGACAGCTGTGTGATGCATGGGAAGTTGCCAGATGTTTCTATCACCCGCAGCAGAACAAGGGATCAGAAATAAGCCCACAAGCATGTACACCTGGTTTTATTTCATTCCAGACTCCAAAAGGTGATTTAAGATTCCTTTTTGTAAAGTGCTTCTCTGATTAAAGATCAGCTCTCCCAGGCCCAAAGCTGGTGACACCAATGGCAAGACTTGTTGAATGAGAAAGAACTCAAACACATATACAAAGATAAATGCAGGCAAGGCATAACAGAAAATCTGGGTTTGCACCCACTACAATCCTGATCTGCTAGGAGATCCCAGGTCTCACTGTACCAATGCTCAAGTTGGACATTAACAGAGCTCCACGCCTTGCGCATAACAGGCTGGGGTTGTCTGAGACACATTAAGGTGCTTTTCAGATGAAAGACACTGAGAACCATTTTGCAAAATAAACACAGAACAGGATACCTCATACCTTCCCTCTTCCGTGGGTTTTTCACCACATCTCATAGGGACCCAAGAGCACCAAGGCAATGCCACTGGCAGGCAACAACAGAGGGAAGGACAGGGGGGTGTACAGGATGAGCCGAAGAGGCAGCCATGCACTATGCCTGTCCCTTGTCTCTCACATTCCCCAAGGTCCTGGCAAAGGAGCAGGAGAGGGGAGAACAGCAGAGGTGTGCTCAGAACAAAAACAAACCAAGACAAAGAAATCCCATCAAAATAGTACAGCCTCTGAGGCTCAAGCATTGCACAAAAGGAGGATCAAAAGTAAGCTGGGCGCTAAAAGGAGAGGTGACACCAGGACGGGGTGAAAGCAAGGATACAGAAGGGCAGAGTCAAAGCCCATCCATCCACATGAGGAGGAGAAAAGGAGGGAGGGGAAGGAGGAGAGGTAGGGTTATATTTTCTGGATTTGGGGTTTGGAGACTTGATTCTACTTGTTTTGGGTTTTTTTTTTCATAAAGGATCTCACACCTGATATTCCTCGTTCCATCCATTTCGGCTCACCAAGGGCAATGAAGAAATTCTCCTGCCTTTCGTATTCCTCCTCATCTACTATCTTTACCCTTACGGTCTTCCTGTAGGGACAAGAGAGACAACCGTGTACAGTGGGTCAGCGGGCCACAAGCAACGCGGCAGCGGCGGTAGCAGCACAGGCTCCTGGCATGCGGCCCCTTCCTGCAGGGCAGCACGCCTTGGCCGGCCTCTTGGACATGGCGCATCGGTTGCAGCTCCTTGGGGAGCAGGAGGGTGTCAGGGGGAGACAGGGCTGGCAGGGAGGTGAGGAGGGAGAGGAAAGGTGGGGTCGGACCTTGCTGATGGTTAGTGGGAGGCGACTTCTGCAGCACATTTTTCAGTGTCACATGGTAACGGAAAGGGTATCAGCTGCCTGG
Source organism: Coturnix japonica (assembly GCF_054131305.1). Classification (NCBI taxonomy): domain Eukaryota; kingdom Metazoa; phylum Chordata; class Aves; order Galliformes; family Phasianidae; genus Coturnix; species Coturnix japonica. The sequence continues at coordinate 27,256,561 of NC_140667.1, read as the reverse complement.
AAATCAACAGGAGCCACACTGGGGTACCAATTGCATTTTAGCTGGAAGATCAATTGTTTCTGCTACAGTCACAATTAACAAAGGGACTCTGGGCTCAGAGCTTGAGAAAAAGAGAGATGCATACTCACAGCCATGTTCCCCTGTGGGGTGAGGCCACAGCACTGCTGGCTGCAGCAGGCTGGTGTTTCTAATTCCCAGTTCTAAAGCAGCACATCTCATTGCTTCTCCTCACTAATGCTGCCTGCCTCCTCCCCCAGCCTTTTCCGTGACTAAGGGACACAGCTCTTGGAGCAGGGCTGGGTGATGAGCTACAGACATGCTCAATGTTTCTAGCAAGCATCTTCCCCCAGCGCTGCAGAATTTGCCTTTTCCCTTCTCACCAATGGGAACATTCATGGAAAAATATTCCCACTGAGGACCATCCTTCTTTCTATCTCTTTTCCCTGATGTCCCCACTTCCCCCACTCCATGGATACCATGTGACACAGTGTGTGCACAGCAGTGTTTAGGACAGAGCAGTCGGAAACAAAGAGAAATCAGAGGAAGCGGAGAAAAAGTGGAGGAAGGAGAATAGAGAAGAAGAAAGAAGAACGTTAACGTTAGTCTGGAGGGCCAGTACTACACCTTTCTGTAAACTCATATCCACCATGCGGGGGCTCATCAGCTCAATGAAGAAACTCTTGTTTTTTTCATACTCCTCATCATCAATTACTTTGATGTGAATTGTTTTGCTGTGGATGGAAAAATAATAGTAAGCATCATAAAGGGAAGAAGGGAACAGGAGCAAAGTGGAGCAAGGTTGGGAACTGAACAGGAACATTAGAGAGTCAAAGTTTTCTCACCCACTTGAATGAGCTCAATGTGGCTCTGGAGAGGGCTAAAGCCCACTGCTGCCAGCAATTCTGACCAATTTCTGTTTAACCAGCAGGCCCGAGGGCAGGAAATGCTGTGCAGAATGAAGCAAGACTCAAACACCTCTAACTCGTCAGCTAGGGCTGGGATGCACCATGCAGGAGCGGAGCACGCTTCACCCACACCACTTCTGCTGCTCACACACACCAAAGCGCATGCACACCACTAGCTTGGCTCCTGCTGCCTTTTGCACGTAACTGGTCTTAGCTGTGGATGGCAAAGATGAGAACAGCAGTACTGGCAACTGAAGAACCTGGAGAATAACCCCAAGCTTCAAATGACAGTGTGCCTTGGCTCCCCCAGGCTGAGCTGCTGCTTCTGCTCATGTGCTCACAGACAAAACAGAAAGTACTATTCCCTGTGCCTGATTATGAAAAGGACTGCGGCCCTACAAGCCTTGCTCTCTTAAGCAGAGGTATTAAACACAAGTGGTGTCTTTGGTCCCATAGTGCTTCAGAGACCGAGCCATCCACTCCTGAATCCTGGGGATGCTGCAACCCGCAGTTGTGCCAACATCCTCCTGAAAAAAATCACCATTTCACAGTGGAAAATGGACAGGTTGGTTGCCTTCCATTGCTGCAGCTTGCCTTCCTACCACTAACACTAATGACCACAAAGTTGTCCAGTCTCTCTCCAGTTTAACTCATCTACATCACAACAGCTTCTGTGCTCTGACAGGGGAACTTTCACTCTCTGTGCTTGTCTCAAATGATGTCTTTCAGATGACGGCATATGGGATAGAGGGAAAAGCTTGAACAACCCCCGCTATATCCATCAGTGTATGAATATGCAAAAAAAAAGAATTTCACCTCTAATTCTTCTAAGCTAAATCATCTTTCTTTTTGCCAGTGCTTGCTTTACCAATATGCTGCACTAATGCCAGCAAGCCTCCTTTCCCTTCTCTAGACCCTTTCAATCTCCTCTAATCCAGCTTGAAGGATGTAGGATTTTAAATGATAGGTCTCTGGTGTAAATGTTGGTGCTTTGCTAAGACTTTATCACAATGATTTCATTGCATTTTCTTTGGAGAGGCTGATGGAATATCACTTTTGAACCAGATGTTGTCTGGGCCCCTGGTACTTTGCAAAGCTTTTTCAATTTGCTGAATTAAATATACATCTGATTCACAGCTCTGATCTCTTTCTTGCTCTCATGCTACAAAACAGAAGGTGGGATTTTCAAAAGTAGCCAACACTTCCTGAATGTAGGTTGCTTCTTAAAACCCCATTCATAATTACTATTGCTTACTGCTTTCCATTCCAGGAGCCCCATATTACTCAGTAACTGCCACAAAACTTGTCTCCAGAATCAAAGTCATTCTAAAGCTTTATGAAATGCTTATTAGGCATATATACAATTAGGGTTTGGTTTCTCACATCAACTTTCTTTAACCTTTATTTATTTTTTTTAAGTGAGGTAAATCTTCCATTTCTATCAGCAGCACATGCACATAGCAGAGCAGAGGAGAAATGCTCATGTAATGAGAAAGCGTGCATGGCAGATATCTCTACGGTTTTGCTCTGTGTGGAAAACCTGACTTCCCACAATCCACCTGCCTGCACAACGCACACACAAAACTGTGGACTCAAGGAATAATAACTTGTTATGAGCCCATTTTGTTAACTACAGAGCTCTAGACTGTACGCTAAGTAGTCCCACAGTGATGAGGATTCCTTATAGCAGTCTTTAAAAATGCTTTTTGTTTGTTATTAAAAGCCAAGAATAAGAAAGAAAACACAGAGAGGACCATAGGAAGGATGAATGCAAAAATGCTGACTCTGCAAAAAGAAGTATCCTGGGGTAAGGGCATTGCATGCTGTAAGGTGGAATGATACAAAGACAATAACAGATATTCAAAAGGTTATCTATAAGGAAAAACTCACCAATATGGATGCCTTCTCTGGGAAACGCTGAGGCAATCTCCACTAGGGAGCAATCTCCAAGAGATGCTGCCTTAGTGGTGGTCAGCCCTTAAATGAGGTCTAGAGGAGGTGGAGTCAAGCTCCAACCCTTTCGGGAGCACAGCTCAATTACTCTCACCTGTGCTCCCACAGCTGACCTGACACTTGCTTCAGAGGTTCAGGCTGTGATAACCAATTTCCCATACACATGCTTTCCTATGACAGCCAGGCAACCTCTCCCTACAAGACTTCTGCTTGGCTTATGGCTGTCTCCTTGAGCTGCTTTGCTTTGCAGGGACACAGAAAGGTAGGACCACACATAATTACTCAGAAATAAAATCAAGTAAAGGGCTGCTACCTCAAACTCACCCTCTTCTTTTTTTTCCCCCTCATTCCTTTGGGTTCATACATACTGAAGGTATGAAGGTGAAGGAGCTAAACATGAGCACAGGGAAAACACTGCAGCCCTCAGCCATAGGAGAAGGTGCCCTAGGGTACACCCAACCTGCACAGCAAGACTATGGCACTGTAAAAACTCCAGAACCTAGCACAGGAGCCCAGGGGTGTGGGCTGTGTGACAGGGACCCTTCTGTGGCTTGGAACCCTGATACCACATGTGGGTGGATGATACAGGCACTGCCTGCTCCTGAGCCAGGTTGTTTCCTGTGCAGCCTGCAAGGAGTTGGGCCACACTTGATTCCATGTCAGGAAGTGCCCTTTTCTCAGCAGAACACTGGGCCAGTGACTGTCAGCAAAGAAATGTCGCCACTGATGGAGAGCAGTTATGGAGTCCCTGGCTCTGTGGCAACTCTGGCTACTGAGAGCATTCCATTCCTCTCCCTGATGAGATCTGCACCATACTTTGCTCAGCTGTGCAGCTTTTGCACTCCACTCTGATGGCTCTGCAATGGAAAAGGAGGATACTTGCTATCCTTCCCCTTTCTGACAGCTCCATCACAGCCCAGGTACACCTCAGACAGTTCTAAAGCAGAAAACAACAGAACAACATCCAAAAGCCTGTCCTAGTAGTCAACTGCCTTCATTAAATGCTTCCAGGAACTAGCAGCAAGAAATCACTCTGCAAACCCCAAAGCTCCAGTACCAGCACCAAACCACAGTGTAGCTCAATCCCAGACCCCAGATGGCTAAATTTGTGAAAGCACTCAGTCCTCAGTGGTGCTTTCAGTGGACTGAGCAATTCTTTTAGTTTAGACAAGCATAGCTAGCATCCTTCTGCATGTGTGCCTATGAGTCAGACAGGGCCTGGCAGGGACCATCTCCGATAGCACCGAACCATGCTCTCTGGCCACCAAGAGCCCCCATGGTGCCAGTCCTTTAAACATGCATTTAAAAATAATCACTGCTTTCAAAAGTTAGAGATGGGAAAGCTCCCCTTCTGGGGAGCAACATTAAGAACAAGATTTCCCTGAGTAAGCAACAGAAGATGAAATGAATAGACATCGATCTTCTCCTAAAGGACTTTGAGCGCATGATGTTGCTAAATTCCCCATCTGGGAAGTACAGAGGATAATCTATAAAATCATTTTATTTGACAACACGTCCACTTCTAACACATAAGGCAACAACTGGATGGTTATTTGATTAATGTGCTAGAAAATATTGAGTATCTCTCTGTGTGGAGACTCTCATTTGCAGGAATTATTGCAGAGGAGGTTAAGAGGATGTGTCTGCATGACTTTGGAATCTGAAATAAGGCTGAGCTCTAAAAACAGCGTAAGTCAGGAAATGTCACATAGAGTATACCATTGAAACAGGCAGGGTTGTGCAAGGGCAGAATTTACAGTCCCCGGTGGGATGCTGTTAGCCAGGATGGAAAGCAGCCAGGACAGCAAGGTAAACATCCCTAGGACAGTGAGAAGTACCAGGAGATCTTTAGTAACTCATTAATGTGAATCATTGGAGCACACATCTTGGGTCAAGCCACGACATCCTGGATGCACCGTGATATACACAGACTCTCACCTGATTTGCTGTGGGTGCAGCCACCTGCAGCGTGAGTTTCAAAGTTTCAGCACTGCTGTCTGACTTGCCCAGAGCTCAGCACCTGCTGGCACCAGGATGGCTTTTCAAACCAAAACTATGGCTAGCACCTATTTTCTCTACCAGAAGATCTCATTGAGAAGTTCTGTGGCAGAAATGCTGACTAGGTAAGATGTCAGAATGTGAGGCAAACAAGACAGGATTAAATAAGGCTAGGTACAGTGGGGAGCTGTCTTTGCCCAGCTCATTGGGAGGCATATATTTAACAGAGCAGTGTGACACAGTGCTGGCAGGCAAGGTGAAGAAGACAGCAAGAGAAACTGCGACATGATGCACACAGTCACAGAACTGCACATTGAGTAATCCAGCTGGGACAAGCTGAACCATTTTGAAGCAAAGAATTACGCTGTCACATACATAAGACAGGAGGCTTTGGGGAGGGAATGACGTTCAGTCCCAAAGCAGGTTCAATTCAAGGTCACAAAGGAAACAAGTGATCTTTCTGTCAATTGGAAATCATGGTAATTTAGGCAACTATCCAGTGTTAAGACCAAGACAGGCAAGGATGCACTTTAGTCTTCAGCCTATGCCCACGAAAGATGTTTTGGCTCCCAGGGTGATTATGAAGGGGAGAAGAGGTTCATAAGCACCCAGCTGCAGCCACTAGGGGTGGCCCCAGATTCCTCTAGCAGCAGCAGGTCAGAAATGAAGGTGCCTCTAAGGTCAGAGCTGACCTTGGTGCCAATTATCTAAGCAGATGCCCAGAGGATAGATGAACTGTCAGGATAGAGTTTCAGGCAGATCGTTGATGTACAAGTTGCTGATGTAAGAGTTACAGAAGAATCTGTGCTAGTGCAGAAGCTGGAGATGAGCCATCACAGGCCAATTTCCAGGAACTGGCTGTGTCATTCATGAGGACCTTGGAAAACCAGCTGTACAGGAACCATCCCACCACGTGCAGCAAGCGCACAGGGAACAGCTCGGAGTGTATCACTACCAGACCAATCTGCTGTAAAGCATCATAGACAGAAGTCCTCTAAAAATGGCATTTTTTTTCTCTTTTGTCTTCAAGTTAGCCTGTGGGATAACCGGTGATAACTAGTTATCGTTACAACAGGGTTCTCTGCAGTGCTAATTATACGACCTGTTATTTCTCCAGGCAATCCTGAGGCTATCCAAGTCACTTGATATGTCTGTGCTTCAGTTTCCGTATCCATGCAGTGGCTGTGATCCTTATTTCTCACAGAGATTTGATAGGGGACAGTCGCAATTTGCAGAACATTTGAGCTCCTCGCTTGGAAGATGTTACAGCGATGCAAGCTAAGGGAGGGTGAAGGAAGGAAGCAAGAGAGCTCTGAGCAGTGGTAGAAGTGGTATGTATCAGGATGAACATATTCTGCCTCGGTTCTCACTTGAGAGGAGCTCCTTGCTATAGCACCAATGTCTTGACTGTCCTTCCCTTCACATGGATAGAGATAGGAGGCAGTACAGAAGCTGCTGAGAAACTTCCCCACAGCTTAGTGCTGGGACCTGTGCAGACAACCTACAGCTTGCTGCTCCCCTGCCCCAGGCAGGGCCCCACCACATGAGCAGCACATAGCTGCTTCTGCATGGACCAAGGCCTAGAATACCATCTCACACCAAGGCAGATCACAGGGAGAAAGAAACTTCCAGTGAGGAAGATGCTATGCAAGAAGCGGCCATAATCTGAGATGGAGATCAGGCTTCTCAGCCCAAACTCTGTGTGCCTTTCCTTGTCTGTCCCAGTGGGACTGTGCTGGGCACTGTCCAGGAGCCCCATCTGTCTGGCTGCTGTGGCGTCGAGTTCATTCACATTGCACAATGTCTTGGAGAGGAATAAAAGAGGAAATATTGACACCAAAAAAAAGTGATTTCCCTTTGTGTATTCCCCATGTAGTCTTGGCTAATTAGTAAATTGGCTCATGTTTCAATTTGGACTATTGAAAATGCTTTAGTCGCTGACACACGATAATTAAAGGGACATAGCCAAGACTAAAGCCTCTGTTTAAAAATCTTTGCTCGTACTAGAAAAGTCCAAAGTGCTACCAGTGAAAGATGTATAGCAACTCCTGGTAAAATAAAGTCAAAAAGAAGTACAAGATACCTGTTATCTTTCTTGCATCCTGAATGGAAAAGCTGGTGGGCACTTTGTGATCAGCTTCACCTCTCAGTCTGCATTCATTTTCTGCCACAGCAGCACATCTCCCCCTTTCCACTGCTTACACTGGAGAGAACCTTAAAGATCATCCAGTTCCAACTCCCTGCCATGCGCAAGGCTGCTACCCACCAGCTCAGGCTGCCCAGGGTCCCATCCTACCTGCCCTTGAGTGCCTCCAGGAAGGGGGCATCCACAGCTTCTTTGAGCAGCTATGCCAGCACCATACCACAGTCTGAATAAAGAATTTCTTCCTAACATCTAACCTAAATCTCTCCTCTCTCAGTTTAAAGCCATTCCCCCTTGTTCTATCACTATTAGACTGCATGAAGTCATCTCCCTTCTGGTACTGAAAGGCCATGATGATACCTCATCAGAGCCTTCTCAAGCTAAACAAGCCCAGTTCCCTCAACCTTTCTTCATAGGAGAGATGCTCCAGCCCTCTGATCATCTTCGTGGCCCTCCTCTGGACTTGCTCCATGCAAAGAGATAGAAAGTGCAATCAAATCCCCATGACAGTTTCACAGCTACTTCGCATGGGTGCAAACTATGCAAGCAATAAAAGATCAGAGCTGCTAAGTCACAAGCAGGTGAGCCCATTAAGCACAGTCATTCCTTGCAAACAAATCCTTAAGTACCTGGTATGGTATTTAGGACAACTCGAGATGCAGCACATCTACACGTGTCAGCCACAGGGATCAGCATTGGAGCTATTAAATGGCAAACAACGCAATCTCAGCTCTGAAGCCCTGGAAGAGCAGGAGAAGGCATGCTGGGCAGGCACAGCAAAACACCCTGGGAACCTTCTTAGCACAGCCAGCTCTGCCAGATAAGCAGATTTCCAAAGCGTTCTACATTTCACTTTGTACAAGCATGATAAAATTATCCAGTATACAGGGGTTCCTCAAGGAAGCATGCCACAATTTGTTTTTAAGAATTGCTGTAAAAATGGGAAGATCATGGTAGCATGGTTTGTTAAACTTCCCTACTCACAGCTGATCCACACTGCTGATCAGCTGAGTTAAATTTGGTTATACAAACATAATAGCCCAACTCCACAGACTTTTTTTCTCTGTATTTGGTTTAATAAAGCTATTTATATACTCAGCATTTTGAAGGCTCAGCCATATGGTTTTTAAATTCCCTTAAAAGATAAAATGAAAAAAACCAAACACCCAACAAAGCACACACACAAAGCCAAACACGCTCTGGGCTGCCTTGTGCATCCCCTTCCAGGCTGCTGGCGCTGCCTACTGAAGTACTGTGCACACGCACAGACCCTGCCTGTCCGGCTGCAGGACAGCTTCTTCCTGCTGACCCTATGAGACTTGGCGCTTCAGGGCAGCAGAGCGCAGACAGCCTCAGCAGCCTATGGTGCTACGTGCTGAGGTCTGTACAATAAGCACTTGTCTTACACAAGCTGTAATGCAGCTCGGCAGTCCACGGAACCAGCCAGTTCCAGTGGGCATGAGCCTGGTGTGGCTGCAGAGCAGTGCCAGGGCCCTGGGCATAAATGTCTCTTCCCCCATTAACTTGGGCTGCTTGAGCAGCTTTTCTGAGATGATGCTGTGCCATTTTTCTCTTATAAAGGAATGTTACAAAGAGCAAAACCTTAGCCACAACCCTGTGCAGAATGTGAGAAAAATTAAGAGGGTGGAGAAAGAAGGAAGGGAGACAATTCACTCCTTATCAGAGGATTTTGAATTTCTCTGCTTCCAGCTTATCTGATGCATTGCAACAAAAGACTGTGATGTCAAACCCCTCATGGGTGCAGATGGCCAAATGAAGCACCAAGATGCTGCTGTCTGCTCTTCAGAACAGCTCCAAAACCTGATGTTGTGCAGGAGCAGAGGTGCATTGGGCAGCAGAAGGCAGGCTGGTCACCTCAAAGGGCCTCCAGTTTGTCACAAACAATTCAGCTGGAAGGACCGTGTCCCACCAAAGTGCTTTCCCACCTGCAGGATGCCCTTTATTGTCTGACACATCGGCAGTCCAGGGCTTCGAGCAGCCCCCCTGGTTTTAGTCTTTCAGCTGAAGGCATGGAGATTTGGAAGCTATATTTAGACATCTTCCCTATTCTTCAGCAACAAGGTTGCCATGGAGATGCTGGCAAGGATGGGAAGGTGGGGATGAAGGGGGAGAGGAAGTTGGAATGAGAGGTGCCAGATTCAAACATACCACCAGTATGGGGAGGCTTTGAAATTCCCTGAGGGGCAAAAGTCACTGAAACTTTCTAGCTGAAAGAGTTTCCTGGCACTGCCCTGCATTGCTCTGTGCTGTTGTGGCAGGCTTCAAGAGACCCTGTGGGCACTGTTTGCCACCCACATCACCAGGAAATCCACTCTGCACATCCTTAGGATAACCAGCCATGTCCTCCTCTCTGGGCACAGCTCCGAGGGCTGCATGCCACCCACTGCTGGCTGCTGCCCAGCTGAGCTCTGAGGAACTTCTTTAATCTCCCTTCAAAATTCTATTCCTTGAACTATCAACAGATATGCAAAAACTTTCAGCTGTGTGGTGGCCCAAAACAAATTTGTAATGCCATGTGGCATCCCAGCAAACCTGCTAGCTGCTGCTGTCTGAGAGCCAAAGCCAGTCCTCTGCGAGCTCCATTCAGGCCCTACTACTCCCATACAGCAGCACAAGCTCATACTGATTCTGTACCAGGGGCTCAGGTGGGAATGAGAAGCAGGAAAACCGATTTATAAAACTCTGATGAAGGAACACTACCATGTAACATAACCAAGCTCAGGATCTGAAGAACAGAGAGCAGAGCCATGTGAAAATGCCGCAGCAGCTATTTCTGATGGCTGGGCTGGCAGCAGTGGGTCAGCTCCAACATACCCTGACTAAAAGGAGATGATGCCAAGGGAGTCGGGTTCCAGCTGTCATGTATGCATAAATTTCAATGGGGAAAAGAGGAAAAGGAAGGAAGAAAAAGGAGATGGCCACAGTGATCCCTTTGAAGGCTGCTGATTGATGGTCTCGGTCAGCTGCTGGCATAGTTGGGATAGCTTTGTCTCTGCCTCCAACTGAGGCAGATGGGAAGCCCCAGCTACTCAAAGCTCCCTGGCTGAGTGGGCACAGCAAGGACAAGCCACTCAGCAGAGCAAGGGAGGCTGGTGACCATGAAGATCTCAGCATCTACAGCTTTCAGTGCTCAAAGCACATGAAAAACAGTGAGGAGCAAAGCAAACACTGACTGAGTTTACAGGTCATAGAGAACATGAATATCAGGTGTGATGCATAGCTGACAAAACTTGCATGTTCACAAGCACAGCCCTTCCTCAAAGATGACACTGAGAAAAACATGGAGGTACACAGTTCCAGGCTGAGAAGAGACCAGGTGACTGTCTCAGGAACCTGGGAGGAAAAAGTCTCCTCCCTTCCATCCCTACACAAGCCACTGCTGCCACAGGGAAACCTGCGGACACGAGCCTTGTATGGCCCTCCTTTCCCTCCATCCCCATGCACACAATGCTTTCAACCCAGCAGGGCAATGCTCAGCCCAGCCATTTGAGTTGCTCTACAATTCAACAGAGCAGCAAGGCAGCAATCTGTATGAAATTAATGAGCTGCAAACAACATTGTTCAGCTGCCAGCCTGCAATGAGACTGCTCTGCATGCTGCAGATAGAATTATTATATATGAACAAAAGGAACTGGAGCCGGATCCTGGATGCTTTGGCTCTGGTCACAGGCTTCTTGTGACCAAGATAAGGGACATCACGCCGAATTTCCACAGCAGCATCACAGTTAAACATCCAAACATTTACACAGAGACAATATAGTGTATCTTTATACAAGGCAATGTGCATTTGGCCAGGCACACTGTTTTCTTTTTGCTCTTCTATAGCATTGAATATAGAGTAGAGGATACCCAATTACACCATTCCATTCTTTGGGGTTGTTTTTTATTTCATCTCCTACCTTGTTAAAAACACACTGGAAAAAAAACCCTAAAAATGGGGTGACTTGCTAGCTCCCAGGAGCTAACAGGATCCTAGAAGGAGGCTGCTCTTTTTGGGCCTGTAGCCACAAGCTTGTGCCTCCAGAACCCAAAGCTTTAGACCGTAAAAAGACCACTCCTCATCCAAAAATAATGTCTTTAGTTGTCTTTGCAGTGAGCAAGAGTGTTTCAGAAGCACACACAGCAGGGAGGTTGAAACCAGACAATCCTTATGGTCCTTTTCAACTCAGGCCATTCTATGATTATACCACACCCTTCAACCCTTGCCATATTTTGCAGATGACTCTGCTTCCACACCCGGAGCTGGGATGCCAGCCTCCTCCCTGTCTCCCCTCAGCCAGTCTCCTCACAGGACAGCGGCATTCAGCATGGGAAGGGAACAAGTGCTTCATGCTGGCACAGCCAAACCTAACTGACTGCAGCCCAGATTTAATCAACCATCAACCACTTTACTACTGTCATTTCCGCCATAAAACTTTGTCCCAACTCAGCCTTCACATATGGATCGTGCTTTATGGGAAGCATTTTTCTCAAACTCATCTATCTGACCAACCCACATCAGAGACAGCTTGAAATCCTCCTGGAGTCCCTGGCTGACAAGCAGGAGCCTCCCCTTGCTTTTTCTGCCACTTGACAGAAAGTTCACACCATGGCCCCAGCCATACTCCTCATCCAATCTGTTCCACATCCCATCAAGCTTCCACTGAATTTGGGGTTTGCAAGCTGGTGTCCCACATTTCTCACAACCTGAGCAGAACCATAACCTAATAATGAAATAACAATTCCCCCAACCCTGCTCAGTGACCCTGGTGTTTCACCCAGTTCAGTGATGAACACAGCACCCTTCACTTCAGCATCAGCAAACACGTCCCCAGGGGTTTGGTGACGTGGTACAACTGCCTTTAGCTGGAGCTCTGAAGGACAAAACCTCTCACAGACCTCTAACCAGGAATCCCTTGTGCCTCTGATGTAATCTAATTAGCTTTTGCCTTCCAAGCCCTCTCATCTTTAAAATATAAATCCCTGATAGAGCCATAGAATTACACAGGTTAGAAAAGACCTTAAAGATCATCAAGTCCAACTGCAAGCTGACCATACCACCCATTCTTAAAACCCCAAGATAAAAAGCTCCTGAAGACAAATAAAAAGGTGCATTTGATGTTATCTGAGCTGATTTTGATGTTTGCTCCATCAGACAGGAGGTACCAGCCAGCCCCCATCTCAGAGAGGATGCATCCAGACAGCAATGTCATTGGTGCCTGCACCATGCTCCAGCCCCTGCTCTCTTCCAGCTGGGTTCACAAGTGCCCTGCACTGCCAGCACTCCTACCAGGATGCTGCTGTGTGTTGGGAAGGCTGTCAGGAGTGGGAGCCTTCTGCTCGGTCTGTCTGAGAACCCGGGTGTCTGTTAGTGTTTATCAGCAGCTCGCTCTGTTTCTGACTCTCCCAGCTCCCTGCTATCACACTCCCTCTCTGCTTCCTCAGTCACCCCAAGAGGTGCTACAGTAAAATGTATGCTGAGAAATCAATTCTAAATGCTCAAGGCCCCTGAGCAGCTGATCCTGATCAGCCATAGACCAGATCTGAACACATGCTCTGTTAGGCTGAGGCTCTCCCATGGCTTTGCATGGTCCAGCTGCACTTATCTCTGCTCTCCAGAAGCAGAAATGAAGCAGAGAAGGTATCAAAAGTGCTCGGCGCTATACAAACAACCGTCTGGAACAGCCAAAATGAAACATGGGGAAAGCCCCGTGCTGGCTGTGCCCCCCTCAGTGCAGGGTAGGACTTTGCCCCTGCAGCCTACATCCCTCCTCTGACCTGTTTACTGAAGCCTCACTGGCACAGAGGGCCCACAAGAGAAGGACAATCCCTGCCAATCCTTGGTGTGAGCTCACTGCCTTGGGTGCTTTAGTTCAGAAATGGAAACAAAGAAAACAGCCAGAAGGGGACACTGAGGGCTTTCTGTAGCAGCTTGAGCAGCCCACTCCCATTCTACTCAGTCTGTGCTAGACTCTAAAGTCCTGACCTACAGCAGGAGAAATGGGGCAAGATGCATCTTGTTCTACTCTGACATAGGTTTGAAGGAGAGTTGTGCTTCCTGGATGCACAGCAGTAGCAGAGCAGAACCTCTCGGCCCTGCCTGCCATAGGCTCTGGCTTTTTCATGGCCTTAATGTTGAGCAGGGTCTGCAGAGTTGGCCTTGAAAATAACTCCCTATCCATGCCTTAGAGACAGCCTAGAGCAGAATCAGCCTGCAGCTGTAAAAGCTGGCTGTGTGAGGCCCACAGAGATCCAGGGAACATCCCATTTTCTGCAAATGAGAAATTATCTTTTTTTCTTCCTTTTTCTTTTTTATGTATTTATTTATTTATATTTCAATATGTTTAGTTACCAGTTGGTGCCTCCCACAAAAGCAGAAATTTGGAAATCTGCATCTGTGGAAAAAGGAGAAAGCCTCCACTCCTAGTGGCATTGCCATCTCTTTAAAAAGCAATGATAATAACAGTCCCCACCAGCCCTGGGAGCATCCAACATAACTCTGCCCTGACAGAGGGTGACTGTGAAGGACAGCAGCATTGGACTCCGCTTTAATTTTTAGCCAAACTGCTCTAGATCAAATTCTCGTATAGATGGCTTTTATTAGAGACAAGTTATTGGTTTACAGTCAAGCTGGTCTCTTCCCTTCTTATGCCTCAGCACAAATGAGAGCAGCTTTGCAGGCTAAACAAGGCTCTCCTGGCCATCTGTGAAGCCCGATGATGACTGAAATATTGCCCAGGTCTAATTCAGGATAAAATCTGGTTTATGAAGCATTTAGCACTGCTGAAATTCAGTGCTGAGAGAAAGGGGCCCACGTTTTGAGCCAAGAAATCCTCACAGTGCTGAGAGATACCAAAACCCCCTTTTACTCCCTTCCTTTTCCTTCCAGTGCCAACAAATCCAATTTGGAATGACCAAGAGGGAAAATGTTGTACAGTAAGTGCAGACTGCAGCTCCTTGAGTAGGAGTAAATTTGAGAAATTTAGCATTTCAAAAACAGATTTGGTCAGGACTAGGCTCACACTGATCATCTATGGTACCACCTAACTTCCTTTGAGCTGCATCCTTCCCAGAATATTCACAGCTAGAAGTGCAGTACTGTTCTTCAGCTGAGCTCAGATGAGTTTCTTCCTGCCCCCCAGGGCACTAAGGTTTAGCTCAAGTCAAGCAAGATTTGTTATGTGCAGCCTAATCTAACCAGACCCTGTCACTGGAAGTTGCCAGCGCTACACAGAGCCATGCAGTGGCCCCAAAGGCATGTTTGGCCAAGAAGCAGCCCTGGGCATTGCATCTGCCCCACACTCAGCTCTACCAGCTACAGGGGCTGCAAAAGGCTGCCTGACCCCACAGCAGAGATGCATCTTTTGGCTGGCAGTGGCCCCAAGCAGAATGCTGCTCCCACCAGGTGAACACCAAGGCAGACTGGAAGGCACGTCAGCTACCTGCTGGCCAGACTCTGAGCAGCCATCCTATTATACACAACCACCACTGGCTAAAAATACAGCTGCAGCCCCTGCAGCCCAGGCCTGGCAAGATGCAAATTTAATGAGGCTTCCATGGCAACAAGCTTCATGGAGGGGCTGCTGGGGAGGGGGGGGACACGATGCTCCTTGTCTGCATGGGGAAAGCTTGCGGCAGTCAGGCTTCAGGTTTTTTTTTCCTTGCCGTTATTAATAACATTTTTTGAGTGTTCAGTTCAGTTAGCTGCAGCCAGGGAGGCAGAATGTGTAGTATTTTTAACAGTCAAACCTGCATCTATTTCTGGCATGAGGATAAATATTTACTAGTCGGCCTTAATTAAACTCAATCACCCACAGGCAGAAATATTAAAATAGAGATAAATCAAAGAGCCCGTTTCATCCTACCAATGCTACAAAAATCCTTTTCGGTAAAGTCTGGCTTCTGCCATAGCTCATAAAATACAGCGCTGGAACTGGCCGAGCCAGAGCCCTGAGGACAACTAAGGTCACGAGGGAAGTGGCGTTGGTTGGCATTTCATGGATGATGTCCTCTGTGCCAGTGCAGGGGAGGAAAAAGAACACAAAGCAAAAACCAGTAACAACAAAATAACAACCCCCCCAAAAAAAACAACCATGACAGCTGATGAAAATCTGGGATGAAAAATGTTGTAAGCCTGGCTTTCAAATAAGAATAAAACCAAATATTGCCTGTTGTTCTCCACACTGATCCTCCTACGTTGTGTATGAGGGTATGGATACATGCTGGCTAAAATCCCACTTTGATGTGCACAGCTCTATGCATTACATCAGCAGGGGCTGTCCTTTGCCTGATGGGTGTTTAGGGATCCATAGATTATTTCTGCAAAACGTGGAAAGAACTTCAGAAATAGCTGGCCTCTTCTCAGCCAATTCACTGCTACCCATTGCGGGAAAACCATCATCAGGTCACAAATCAAAGCCCCTGCTTCCATTAGAAACATACAGTATTTCTCCACAATAGAGATGTCTTTGGGGATTTTCTGCTTATTTCATTTATAGAGTGATATACCACCTTGTACTCAAACACTACTACTTCATGTCAAAGGACGCTGAAGGAATTGAAGCAACTCAAAAGAAAATCAAAGGTAAATATTAACATTTGCACTTTGTGGATGAGAAACTGAGGCATGGGAAAAGGGAATACCCAGTCTCCCTCCAGATCTAAGTACTTGGCACTAGAAACAGAAAACAAGATTCTCAGAATTAATTTAAGCTTGTTATTGAAAATCCTGGCCAAAATCAAGCACTCCCCAAAAAGCACCCCAGGTAGGCTCCTCCAACATGGCAGAAAGCCCATATTTCTGAATGTTGAAAACAAAAACAATGTTTTCTATTTCTGATTCAGTTCACACGCCCTTCAATTGAGAAGAAACTTGCCCAGCATAGAGATGCACCCCAACTGATGTGAGAAGTCATCATCTGGAGGCACCCACCCCTGCACAAGCTCATTTTGTATATGTTAGTTCCCACTGGTGACATCTCTCCTGCTAAAACAAGCTCGTGTCCTGTTACAAACCTACTGAAACACAGCATGAAGTATTTCACAAGCTATAGTAGAGAATCATCTCTCCACCCTGTGGAAGGTGCCTTATGCTAGGATGAAACATGGTGCATATTAAACAACATGTGGCACAAAAACCAGCAGTGCAAATTAAGATGCTGAAACCATTCAGGGATTTTAGGGACATGAAATGCCATTGCCCATGCAGAACACTGGCCATGCTCTGTATGCCCTTGTCTGGAAAGGGGGCTGAAGGTGCAAGAGAGGAGTTACAGCAGCATCCCCTTGACCAGAGGAGGTGCCTGGGCTGCTGGAGCTCAGCTCCAAGTGGGGGAAATGGGCAGGTCAGTCAATGGGCACATCTTCACTTAGATGAAGGCTTAAGGAGATGCCCCCATATGCTCCTTGTTCTGCCTCTAACAACGTTCTCCTTTATAGCTCCAAGAAAGCCACTTCTTTGCCCCGCTTGTAAAATGGGAAAAAGCACTCCTTTGCCTCTAAAGTACATCAGAAGCACAAATGCATTAACGTTTCAAGATGCTTCAATATTATGGAAGAGAGAACGCTTGAAATGTGTAAATAAATAGAAGCAAGGTTTTTAAGGAGAGGTAATAGGCTTTACTTGCTCAACTAATATTTCTGTATGAGTTCTGAGCATAAGAGATTTGTGCCCAAGATGTACTCAGTTTGAAAATTGGGATTTCTTTTCAAGCCTGTAAAAAGGTTTGCATTGACTCGAATTGCCTTTTCCTGGGAACTCACACCAATCAGCTGGGCTCACATTTTCTCTCCCCAGGGACTTTGCCACTCTCATATCCTTAGGCCATCACAGTTTCCAGCAACATAAATAGCTAATTAACTTCTTACTTAAAAGTAAGAAAGCAATCAAGCCAGCATCCTCATCAGCTTCTAGAAATCCTCGCTTTCTACCACTCTGACTTCAGACAACTCAGATGAGATGCAGCCTGAAACATCTGCTGCAACAAGATGGAGGGCAGTAAGGTTCCACTTACTGATACAGAGAGATAGCTTGCCTACAATCACACAAATAGCTACACAGTATCATACAACTGGGAAATGGAAAGACAAAAAAAAATTGAGGAAAAAAACTAGAAAGAAAGAAAATATGGAGCATAATATTAAGAGGCCAAACTCTCAAGAATACTCTTGAATGCCTATTCAGTTCTCACCTGGCCTGACACCAGCTGCAGTCCCAACAGGTAAGCATTAGTTCCTTTCAGAAGATACAATGGTGTCCCAGTTCTTTGAAAGAGCAATAACCCACTTAAGTCCACCAAGGTAATAACATAGAGAGTTAATAAACTGCAGATTGCACTTCAGAACTGAAAGCATGTAAGCCATCAGAGTAGTCTCCATTGCAGAGCCAAAGGCCATACCCTGGAGAATGGGGAAGATGCCACAGAGCACTCAGTTGCAGAATGGCTGAGGTTGGAAGCAACTCTGGAGGCCAACTGATCCAGTTACAGCTCCAGCAGGGATACCTAGAACAGGTTGCCCAGCACCACGTCCCCCAAAGCATCACCTCTCCTGCCTGCCCTCCTTCAGCCACACTGCTGAGCACTCATTTCCAGACAGATTGGAAATCTTGCTTTACTATATATACTGTACGCACATGTAAAAATGCAGCAAGTCCTTTTTTAGCAATAAAGCTACCTTCACAGGCTTTGCACGTGGGTTATTTTCACAGTGAAGCACATAATTCTGGCAGGTTTCCACCTCACCAAGCAGCTCAGACACCTGGCCTCAGACAACCTGCCCACTTCGTGTTCTCTTCCTTCCCAGGATTTTTCCTTAGGGATGCTCTCAGCTGGGAAGGCTTCCTAAACACCGGTCTCATTCCCCTCAGTTTCTATGCGAGCTCCATGGATCCTTAGAAGGAGCAGTGCAGGACCAGCAGCACTGAGGCAGAGAAGGAGTTGGCTGCAAGGGTAATGAAACTGCCAAGAGGGGACAGCTCAGCTGCTGTGGACCTTCTTTTTCTGCCAGCAGGAGGGTATCCACAGTGTGACACCAAGGCAGGGACACGTGGCACACAACCCAAGCAAAGGCTGGGGTTGGCTTAGCTTCTGAGTCTTTTCAGCGCCCCTATTGCATCCCCAGCTCTCACAAACCAGCAATCAGCAGATCTGTCAAGAAAACAAAGCTACAGACCCAGAGACCTCTGCTTGTTACACATTATGAGTCTTGCAAGCAGAGCATACAAGCATGCTGTGATTAGGACGGCCACAGCCATTTCTACCAACATGGTCTCTTCAGAACTCTCTCATGTCCTAATGCCTTGCACACTTTCACACTCTGCTGTTGGAGACAGAGGCCCAAGAAGGAGTTCAGGCAGCAGTTGACGTTTCCACCCACAGCACCCAACAGTTTGGGCACATCACAGCTCCTGGCCACCAGCTTTCATGTGGGGAGAAGTCCCTCCCACACACAAGGATTTCTGTAGATGATAGCTAAGAGATGAAAAAGGTTATATCTGAATGCTACAAAAGTCTGATGTCTCCAAATGGACAGTCAAGAGATTTTGCTGGTCAAACTCCCACTCTGCAAAGCAGACGGGTTCATAGCTCTCCATGACTGTACCACTCCAACAGAAAGGAATGAAAACCTCTCAGCAGGGACACATTGTCTGCTGTAAAGAAACCTAACAAAGCCAGGTCCATCAGAGCTGTAAGTAAATAACAAGAGCATCTTCAAACCTACCCACAAAGAACGAGGCACTACAGCACACAAAGCTGGAGAATGTGCTATGGTTTTGGACCACTTGCAGATACATCTCTACTACTTCACCACTCTTAAGAAATACCATAGCACGTGGGCGAAGAAGAGTCAGAGCTTTGCCTTGCATTTGGCTTGCTTTACAAGAGCTCTTAAAATAAGACTACACCCATAAATAGAGTGAAGGGGTTTTGTTATCTTATGAATAGGCGCACACAATCTGGCATGCTAGCTGTAAAGAGAAGTCTGTAGTAGATTACGCCCTCCTAACAGGCTGTTGTTACATTCAGATCAGGCAAGGGGAGAGGAAAGAAGGATAATAAAATCATTACACTTCACTTTTACTTATTTGTTAATACTCTGGATTTTAGAGAATGAAATAGAGACAAAGCTTCTGTTAAAGCACGCTTAACAAGCACCTCTGGCCTGCATCTCACGCGTAAGTGATTCTCTCATCTGAGACTTGATCATCTCTGGAGAGCAGCCTGCCAGAGGTACCAGAGGTGACAGATTTGCAGTGCATGTCTTGGATAAAATTCTACATTCTGCATAAGGTAGCTAAGAGCAGATGCCTAAACTGAGCCTCACTTTATTACCCAAAATGAAGCCACACATCAGTGGAAAAGCCCTGTTAAATACTGTTTTGTGGAAAGGAATGAAAAATGCCTCTGTGATAGAAGAGGAGGAAATATCAGACTAAAAGGGCAACAGCAGAAAACCTACAGGCTGCATGGGAAGCAGGATTTAGTCTAGGCAAATACCTGGCTCTCATCACATTTGCTGATGGCAGCTGGTTAAAGCTTAGGTTTAGGAGGCAAAGGGAAAGTCTGCTTTTGTTCTTTCAGGTTTTGTTTTTTAAATGCTCAGGTTAAAAGGGTCACCATCTAAAAGTTCAAATGGAAGATCATTAGCTTGAATCCTGGAAGAAGACATTCTTGAGGGCTTGCTCTGTCTCCCACATTACTGCAAGTGACCCATGCTTATTTCCCACCCCATATCAGAAATCTACCCCTCTGAGGTTGCTTTCTGAAGAAGCTGAGCACAAACTCACAGAATAGACCCCTGTCCATTTAGCTCAATGAGGAGAGAAAAAATAATCTCACATTGGCACGGTGAAGTTGTGCCCATTCCTGCATACACATGAGTAGCCTGCCACACTCCTCACAGTTAACTCGTTTGTTGCAGAGTTTGTCTGCAGTCCCTTTTCTCACCATCCCTGAAAACAATGGGCTGCAAAGCTCAGTTTATTGCTCTGTCTGGTATCTTCTCACTTCGCTCTAATCCCCTCCAATATATATGCAGTATTTCAAATGCTCTTGCAGAGATGGGGCTCTTCTGAAGGCCTGACATTTTTATAGTCCTGGCAAGCCATCCATTTCTATTTAATTTAGCTCCTGACACAAATAAACATATGCACTGAGATTTACATACACGTAGGATTTTCTCAGGTCTGCATGCTGGGGGCTCAATCACCTCTAACTATGGGTGATGCTGAGCTACCCTGCTGGTTATCAGCAGCTAAATGGGAGGTTGCTGCCAATACGGCCAGGGCAGCACAGAGCCCCTCACAGGCTAAGAGCTACCTGCAAATTGGAGTAAAAAAATTATGGACTGCTTTGCTTTCCAAGCCACAACAAAACCATTTCATGTCTCCTTTTAGAAGCTATTGTCACAACACAGACACCAAGAACTAGAAGAGTAAAATAGGAGGTTTATCCTTTTGACACCCCAGTGCAACAGAAAGGGAAAAAGCAAGGGAAGAGAAAAAGCTCAGGAGGCATGTGGTTATGTGGAGGGTGGATAAATACATGGATTCCTAGGAAAAGGGCTAGGCTGATTTGGAGAAAAGCAAAGAAAGGGAACTCAGGCCTAATTAACACATGGTCTTAGCTAATGGCTAGCAGTGTCCCAGGCTGTATCAGGAGGCTGCTGAGATCTTCATTCTGGAGAAGACTTGGGGAGAATCTTGTCAATGTCTATATTCAGAAACCACCCAGACACGGTACTGAGAACTCTGCTCTGAGTGGCCTGATTCAAGTATGGACTGGACCGGATGGCTTTAGATGGCTGCCAACTTCAGCCATTCCTACCAGTACCAAAAGGAAGCCTGCAAGAAAGCTGGAGAGGGATTCTTTATAAGGGAGCATAATGACAGGACAAGGGATTATAGCTTCAAACTAAAAGAGGGGTTTAGATTATAATTTAGGATAAATTCCTTACTCATTGGGTGATGAGGTGCTGGCACAGGCTGCCCAAAGAAGTTGTGGATGCCCAGGGTGTTCAAGACCAGGTTGGATGGGATTCTGAGCAACCTGGTCTAGTAAATGTTCCTTCCCATGGTAGAGGGCTTGGAACTAGATGACGTTTAAGGTTCCTTCCAACTCAGACTATTCTGTGATTCCTCAATTCTGTGAAACTTGTGAATAAGCTGGATGCAAAGATGTCAGGCACTCTAGAAATGAGCATCTTGATGTGCCACTCTACAAAGGAATAAGCATTCCCTAAAGAGCATAAAAAGCAGTGATGGCAGCATGTGATGGGAAGACTGCAAGAATACTGATACAATCAGTGTGCGTGAGTTGTTGTTGTTGTGTCTGGGACTCATGCAACAGCCTACAAGGTTCAAGCTGATTATAGCAGTAACATTTCAGGCGGAGAACTTAGTTTCACTGACCTGCATGCATTTAATCAGCACACTGGTACATAGCTCTTTCTGTCTTAAATATTGTTGCTGTGCCTCCTTATTCTGTCTCTCTGGATAAACACAGTGAATGCCTGACCCCCGTTCACCTGATTCAATGACATGTCCACAGGGGAAAGAGGATTGGTGACCCCTGTTCTGAGACAGATTAAACAACCGGCTGGACTTTCACCAGCAGATTAAGGAAAATGACTTCCTATCCCTCTGTTCTGAAAGGAAAATATGACCTACTCATTATGAAGTCTGAAAATCACTGAGAGAAAAGTCAAACCATTCACTCCTGGGATCTCGAACTAGAACAGCCAACACGGAGTGGTAAGAGGATATTTCAGTGATTGGAAGAACACAAGGGGTAAGTAATTAAAAACCCATATGGCAGACAGCAGTTCTTAGACCATGGTCTGTGGGGCACCAGTGGCCTGCAGAGCATTCCTGTGTGGTCAGCAGAAGGGCTGCTGTCACAACAGTAAAGCATCTGTCACTTTTCAAGCAGTGACCTGCCCTGCTCTTTCTTTTCCCATGCAAGCCTCACAGAGTTCCCTGAGACTATTTTTGACCCACTGGGCTGACAAAGAACCCAAGCCTGTCTGTCTGCGCCAGGCACTGGGCTCTCCCACAGTTCCTTTTGATGACCGATTTGAAACATGTAAAGGGAGCCATGAAAAACGCCAGGCAGAGCACCACAAACCACACAAAGAGCACTGTATCTGATCTACAAAAAGGTCTGGAAGGAAAATAAGTAAGCTGCAACAAGCACCACGTTGGGCGGGGTGGTCTAACCAAGCATCTGTACCCACTGCACTGAAAAGGCTTTTACCACCTGCTCTTCCTATGATGTTTGGTAATGTATTTTTTAAAAATAATTAGCTCTGGTATTGTAATTGCCTCGGGGGGTGGGGGGGAATGCAATTGGGAACTGAGGCTGGAAAAAGAGAGAAAGATGATGGGCAAGTTAAAATGTCAACAGGATCTGCTCAGGGAAATCCCTTGTTACCATCCTGGTGGATGATTTTCAAAGGCAAAAGAAGAATTCCCAAACCCCCTACATTTTCAGTTCCCTTACATTGTTATCTTGAATAGATGCAACTCCCTGATAGAAAAACCTACCCTGAAATCTTGTAAGAACAAGGTCTTCTGTGTTTCTTTAACTTCAGGGCCAGAAAATCCACATGAACAGCCTTCATCTACCCCAAGTCCGCAGTCTCCGAGAGCCTTCTAGCTGTTCATTAAGCAACGTGACTAATGCTTGTCACGTGTGCTTTGTTATCACTCATCCTCCCCGCGGGCTCTGCACACAGAAGGCAGACTCTGTGTGCAGCACAGAGTTTGGCCTCAGTAGGGTTTAGTATTTTTCCTTTTCCAAGGTACTGGCTGCTGTGAGGGTACGTTAGCACAGCAAGCTGCAGAGAGGTACCCTGCATTTAGAGAGGGAGGCGTGATGTCTGCAGATGTCCCTTGCTCCTGTGGGAAGTCACTCCAGTGCCCGGCACAGGCTGTGCCTGGCAGAGACGTCCCAGTGCCTCAACATTTATGGCTCCAGCCTGGGGAGAATTAACAAGTATCACAACAGAGTGTTATTGATTCTGAGCATAGGATTAGAGCTGAAGGTGGCTCTTACTGGAAAGGAGGACACCAATGCCTAACAAAGAAAAGATATGCCAGGATGCTGTGCCACACACCTCACATATGCCTGAGCACAGACTACAGTGGGCTAATCTCACTCAGTGCAACAATCAGCATATTGAAACCGGCTGGCTAAACATCAAGTAATTCATCGGTCTCTTTCCTGATATGTAGTTAAAAAGCATGCATCAGAATGAAGCCAGGGTTGCTAAACCCACGATCTCTCTGGGTAATATGGAAAGGCTTTTGCTGCTTTCTTCTCCATGTGGGGAAAAGATGCTCTGAAAGTCCCAGCTCCTTTGATTTGGTGGCTGGAGGCACTAGGTGACCTTATCTCTCCACCAATCTTTGCAGTGGTTTGTTTTCCCTCCCCCTCCATGCTCGGGATTGCAGAGCAGTGCCTCTGGCATGCACAGTGAGTCAGCATCCCAGCAACTTCTGCATCATGGAAATACTCCCATTCCCAGGGCTGTGCTGCTCTTGACTTCACAAGTAAAGCAGGGCACCCCACCTTTGACAGAGAAGGGCCCCACAGGGAGCTAGATCCTCTTATGCAGCCGGCATACCAGGAATGCTGCTCATTTGGGGTCAGAGCACCAGCAGAGAGGCAGTGAGCAGCCCTTCCTCTCACCAGGAATGGTCACACAGTATTTATGAGAAGCTGAAGTCAGTCTCAATGAGTGGTTTGGGGGTGGTTTGTATTATTTTTTGTTTGTTTTTCTTTTGGTTTCCCAGTTAATGCTCTGGGGAGTAAAAAAAGCGCTACCCAGTATGTACCAAGCCCAGCAACTCTGTATTTGCATCGCATGGTACCAGCTTGTCATGCAATAATAAGGCCTCGTCTGTATTTCCATCACATCTGAGCCACCACACATCACTGGTCCTCTAATGAGGATGCTGGCACTTCATGAGGAAAAAAAAGGAAATTTCTGAGAGAATGCGGGCTGCACTCTGCCTCATCACTGATGGTGATGTGGCTTTTTGCCTAACTCTCTCAACTTCCTCTGCAAGGTCTGGATGTCTCTAAAATAAGTTAAACCCCTAGTCAGGCTCCTGTGGTTTCACAGGCTGGCAGCCATGTCCTGTACCAGCCATCACCTTCTCACTGATGGACACATCACCAGGAAAGCATATTTCATACTATGCACTGGGGAGTCTCATAATATTGACTCAAAGAAACATTCACCAGAATCACAGGTGCTACTTCTGGGTTATAAAGTGATGCCCACAGACAACCAAACAAGTACTCTTTTCTTTACTTCTGTCCATGCAAGAAATTGTAGTGGTTTAATTTAAAAGGGCTAAAATATGATAGCCTTAAGCTAGTGCAAACCATGGTAGAGACACCAGACCCTTGGTGTACATATATGTTTAATGAAACAATACAATTAATGAATAAACTGTTCCTTGGTGTATGAATAAGCTACGAAACTAATCTAACATTGGCATCTAAACTTGAAAAAAGCAGCAAGCTGTTTAAGGGCTAACAGTGCCAGAAGTGACTGCTAATTGCCCTTTTAAATTTAAATAACAGCGTATCATGAACACTTTTAGTGGGAATGCCTAAATAAAACAAAAAATAACATATCCCTGATCCCAGCACTACCACTCTTTAAAGACCCAATTATATTTGGAAATTCATACTGGGCTAGCAATTAGACTCTAAATTTCCATCCTCTTCTGTAAATTCATTCCTGAAATCAAATCTGTCAGAGGCAGGGAGCTTAATATGGTCCTGTGACTCTCTCTGGTATTACTATGCTAACACATTACATTCTGGACAACACATTAAGCTGTGATATAAGATCAGAGTCACACCAGGATGAGTAAGAAGCAATACGAGAGCCCTTGTGCAGCCCAGTCCTTCACTGTTGCCTGTGCTTTGAGTTATTCACATTCTGCAAGGCAGAAAGATGATACGGATTTCTGCTTAAAAGCATGACCCATGGAACGATAATCAGACACCAAAGGTTAGTTATAGTCCAGTGCAGAGGTGAGCACTGAGAAATCACCAGCAAACTCCTACGGTCCTGCCTAGAGGGTTGGGTGGGAAAAGAGAGAGCTGCACATGGTGTTCAAGTACCAGCAGTCCAACATGTTGCACGTATGCACCTTTGGCAGCTCAAAAAAGCAGTCATCTATACATACGCCTACTCAGCCCTGTGGTGCCAGCTCCCAGATAACAGGTAGCATTTCACTATACTACAAATGATAGGTGTGGGGATACACACAGCTATACATGCTAGTGGAGTGTACCAGTACTGATACCTATGTGTTGAAACACCATCCTCAGCAGGAGGCATGAGATCTCCTGCTTGCCCACACATCTCCTCCATTGGAGGATGTGCTGCCATGTCAACCTGCAGTGCCTTTGGCTGCAGGGTCATGCACTGGTGGAGGAAGGATGCAGTCCCACAGAGTCTTCCTCCCTCCTACTGTTGTAGGAGGGATCACAGATAATCAGAGATCACAGATAATCAAACCATGTCTCCTCCTGCACAGATTCTTCTAATTTGAAAGTGACAAACAAGTTTTGCACTGTGAGGAAGAGAGGTCTAAAGCGTGTCCTTTGTCCTGATGGTCACCTCGTGCCTGAGAAGCAGAGAGGCACTGGGAGAAGAGGGCTCCACTTGAATAACCTGTCCACAGCCTCCTGGACAACAGAGCAGCACAGAGACAGCCAAAATGCATTCTCTAGACAAAGAGTCCAACATACTGAAAACTCAAGAGAGCACAGACCCTATGCTTTGATTCCTTATTTCAGAGATGGACGCTTAGATGTGGGACCAGAACACCTAGAAATAAGGAGCTGTTGGATTGCCCACATTGGATCAGCATTGGGTCACTGCAGTGGGAAGCACCTCTAGCTTGTGCCACGCTGGGAACACGGACTGCTGAAGCCTGGACCTGGTAGTGAGGGACAGAGATGAGAGTGGTCTCTGGAGCATGCAGCATCTGGAAGATGCAAAAAGAATCCCTCCACAATCCTATTGTTGGCTTCTCCCTCCTGGACATTTTTAGTTCTCATGAATGTGAAATAAGCTTTTTCTGTAAAGATGCAGATGACACGGCTGCTAAAATACTTCCTTGAATATAGTCAGGGAAAACTATCGAAAGAGAAAGAAAAGCCATTTCCACAGGATGCTTTAGTTGTTTTCATATCCTGCAGCTCAGGGTCTGGGGGTGCCCAGGTCCCTGTGCTCCACTGAGGCATGCTATGAAGGAGCAAGCTGGGAGTTACCCTCAGCGGAGCCTCAGCTGGGTTCCTCTGCATCAGCGAGTCACCGGTCCCTTCCTGACCAACATCACAGGCAGTCCTTGCGACTTAGAACTGTAGAATCATTAAGGTTGGAAAAGACCACTGAAGTCACCTAGCCTCACCATGCCCACTAACCATATCTCTCAGTGCCACATCTACACATTTACTGAACACCTCCAGAGATGATGACTCCATCACCTCCCTGTGCAGCCCATTCCAGTGCCAACCACTCTTTTGGAGAAGTTGTTTTTCCTAACATCCAACCTGAATCCCTCTCTGGAGCAACCTAAGGCCATTACCTCTCATCCTATCGCTTTTACCAGGGAGAAGAGGCTGACCCCCACCTCACCACAACCTCCTTTCAGGTTGTTGTAGAGAGCGATGAGGTCTCCCCTGAGCCTCCTCCAGACTAAATAATCCCAGTTCCTTCAGCCACTCCTCATAAGACTTGTAAAGACCTAGGCTTGATTCATTCCTGGTTTCCAAGTCCATGTCCTGTTTGAAGCAGATCAGTAAGACACCTCAAGATGCTTTCAGGAAAATAGGACATTTATAAAACACAGCTGTATGGAATACCAGCCCTACCGTGCATCATCCTGCTAGCTGCTTCTTGCTCATACCCAGGTAAACAAAGAAGCCAAGAGTGCACTGCCGTTTCATTTTATTAATTAAAGTGACTGGCATTTATACAGCACCAGAGCACTTTGCAAATCTTAATTAAGCTCTGCAACAGCCCTGTGAGGTGAAACGTGTTCCCATTTTACAAACAGCAGAAATGAGACACAGTGAGGTAAGTGACCTGCCAGTACGCTCAGGAGCTCAGTGAAAAAAAATGGGAAAGAATCCAAGCTTCTGCTTTTCCAGCCCTTTCCCTACATGCTGCTACCTTCCCCTCAGCGTGGAGTGACTTTAGCCCTGAGCAACCACCTCGGGGACCTCCAGCTCAAGCGGCCATGTGTGGGCAGGAGTAACGCCAGCACAGAATGCTGAAATGTTCTCCCATACCTCAGAGATGCTTTAGGGTTCTATAAAAATTTTATTATTTTTCATATATTGAAACAGGTGGAAAATCTACAGCCAAGGCTTCTAAAGTTCATTTCACACTGCCCAGGGCCACTGATTTTTATTGTGCTGGCGGTGAGGAAGACTAATACTGGGTGTCTGGGTGCACTTATTTCCAAAGACAAATGACCCCAGCAGCAAGCAGAGACACAAGAATGTGTCTCTGAATGCAGGGTTCTTCACCAACCCACCTGCCTCATCCTCCAGGGAGCCCTGATGATGTAGGGCCAGCACCAGGCTCCACAGGAGGGACTGCCATTGGAGGCTCTGCCCAGGCTACACATCCACCTGCAGCCATCAACATCAGGGGACAGATAGTAGTTGGGCAGCTGAGGTCTTGGGAAAAGAGAAATCCACCCGTAGGAATAGTGTCTGGGGGAAGGAGGAGCAGGGAGCTGCTATCTTGATGCTCTACATCCATCAGAAGTTCCCATCTCTCCTTGGGTGGGACCTTGCGCTGTGAGAGCAATGCCATGGGAGTGAACATCTGCCTGAGGGAAACCAGCCTGACAGATATTTTGCGCAAATAATTGAATTATTTTTAGATGCTCTATACATCCACTCACAAGACAGCTAGCAACACTGAGATGAACAGATCTCACAGCCCCTTACTAATCCACTGAAACAGCTAATCTCCTTAACCCTTGCAACTCATGAATAACGGGAGACACAATGTCCTTTGAAGAGGCATTGCACTGTGTTGATTTTACTCAGGATGAAGTGTCCAAACAAAGCAGACCTGTAGCAGGTTTCTCACTTGTTTTTGAAGGGAAAGGAGGAATCAGGGACATTAATGAGGGGACCTTTCCTTCCTTTCCCGTTTCTTGCAGCATGACATATGCACAGACATGATTCATCCCTGTCAAAGCAAAACAGGGTCATCAGCACTCATCCCAAAAGCACGATAACTGTGTTGAGGGAGGAGAAGTTATTTTCCCAGTATCTCTAAGAGCCCCAAGCTTAAAAACCCCAGGGTTGGTTTGGTTGAACACAGAAAAGAAACTCCTTGCAGTCACCTTCTGTTTTTCTTTGGCTTTTCACTTCTTTCACTGAACAATCTGAAGTGTCTCATTTTGAAAGACAGCTCTCAGTGCTCTGCACGTACCACACTCAGCCCTGCCTTCACCCTTCACAACAGCAAGGGTAGGGTCTCATTCCCAAAGGCTGTACTGAATCAGAAAGGTATTGTCACTTTACAATGCACAATCTACAGACCTCCTGCTTAAAGCCCATCAGTTGAATTAAACCTTGAAGATAAACAGCACAAGAAAAAAGAAACGCTAAATACATGCATATACGTGCCCATGCAAAGCTCAAGGGACGTAGGGGCTGTATCACCGTCTTTTCTCCACACAGGCAAGACACAAAGGTAACAGACATTTCAGTACTGCTGAGGAAATATCCCAACAAATATGACTTTGGCTATATTTTAAATAACTCTATCAGCAAATCCATAACATTATTTAAACTGGGACAAAAAGGATCATAAGGCATCACAGTGGCCAACTCAGATTGTTGCATCCAAAAGAGATGTACAAATCATACAGCCATGGCTGTGGGCATGGCTGTACCAGCTCTGCTGCTAAGTGCTTTGGAAAAGCCTCTCAACTGCTGCAAAACAGAGCATGCTGTGCTTTTCTGTAGCACTCGTTGCATAATGCTTCCACATAACTGCATACCTGGTTGGATTTCTAGCACAGTTAGAGTACATGGGGGAAAAAATGTTTCTAAGTCTCATGAAATTCACATGGATACACAAGGGCTATGATTTGTTGTTACAACCGCACAGGCAGGCTCTTGTGCACGTTGATATGCAGATCTGTCAATGCACTTCAGCCAAGACCTGAGCATGCCCCTACTCTGCTGCTGGGAAAACCAGTGCTCAAATGGCCCAGCTCGAATGGCCCAGCCCTGCGATGTCTGGAAAAACTAGCAGTGATCCCCACCAGAATACATCGGTGCTGAGCAGAAAGGCTGGCCCTTCCCAACACCTGGCCACAGCACTGCAGTCCTGCTTTACCAACAAACACCAACCAGAAAGTCTCAGAGTGATCACAGATCACAGTCCAAGTTGCACTGAGGTTAAAGCCAAAGTTAGCTTTCTCTTCTGCAGACACAGCACAAGTCCCATAGCTGGCAGTGGGGCTGCAGCAACAAATCTAATTTAGAGATGACTTTTTTCCAGATTCAGCAATATTTTCAACATAATTGCAGCACTACAAGGCCAAGTGTCTTTGGAGATCTCCAGGCACCCTAATATTCACGTATATTTACTTCTAGCACTGCCGCTGTGGAAAGTGAATCCAGCTCTGTGTTTATGCAGAGCATGTTTGCCAGCAGAGGGTTTTACCTGCTCCAGAAACCCGGATCTGAAGAAAACCCTCAAATACTGTACCAACAAATTAAAATCTTCCCTCTGGAATGTCTATAGCTATTTTTTCCCTTTTAATGTGGAAAAAAAGCAACAACCACAACAAGGTGGGTTTTCCTCTGTTGTTTTCTTCCCCTCCCCCCCCCCTCCCCCTAAATCTGTCATACTATTCAAAGAATCACCAGGATAGGCTGGCTGCCTCATGGTCACAGACCTCCTACCAGTCTTCACAAGAGCAGCACAAAGCATCTGCTTTGTCCTTTCCATCTCTGTTTTATAAGACTAGGAAGTCTGAGAGGATTTCAACTTGTTGGCAGTGTAGCAGCAGCACCTCCCACCAGCAACAAAGACACAGTTAAGGTTAAATTTGCATTAATATTTAAAGTTATTCTATTCCACGCTCCACTGTTTGTGAGATCAGAGTAATCTCTCTGAGGATTTCCAGTCATCCCCCCTGCTCGGGCATGTGCTAGATGAGAACCAATATTCTGCAATGCATGTTCAATATTGCTGCATGTGGAGCACAGTTGAAATGCATGGGGTTTCAGAAAATGTAAGAACTGGCCTTTTTTGTTCAGCTTAGAAATAATACAAAATAAAAGGGAATCTGTTTTCTGTGGGACCAGGCCAAAGCAGCACAGCAGAGCTGGAACCACAGCCCGCTCCTCCACCTGTTCCCACCCCTGGCTTCACATCCCTCTCCCTCCTGCTCTGCTGAAGCCAGTATGTTCCTAAAAATCATTCTTCCCATGCCTCCCACCAACCAGGGCACTGCCAGCACTTTCTGATCCTACCTGCAGCCCAAGGAAAATGAAATGCAAAGTCTGGGACTTCTAGCAAGCGCAAAACACAGTGCTGCCTCCTGCTCACTACAGCTCCAGGCCTGATGCATGACTGGGATCGTTGGGTCCAAGAGGCTCAAGATCTCCCTTCCAGACCTCACCTTACCTCACCTCCAGCAATGTCTCCCCTAAGAGATTACATGTTTTGCCTTAAGGACCAATCATGCCAGTGCACAGCTGCCAGTCCACAAAGGGCACAGGTGAGCATTTGTTTGTTTATGATGATTTAACAGAGAACCTCTCCACATTCCTCTTTGGCTGCTTTATCATTTCCAGTGTTATTTTGTTTCATGGAAATAAGCCTGCTGAGATAATTTCATTTATGCTGCTCGCCAGTAATGCGGTGTCTCATTTGCATCACCAAGGGATGTAAATCTGCCCCAAAGTGCCCACGATCCACCCACAAAATGCTCTCCTGAGCCAGAAAGAAGAGGAGCAGAGGGAAAAGAAAATGGCTGGGATGATGGGGAAAAAATTCCAGAACAACTGGCAAACAAAGAGCAAAAGGGAGCAGGAATATTCTGCAATGTTACCTTACCAATTCTTCATGTAAAGCTGAAAAATGCTATTGTGCACAATGCCCCCTGCCCTGGGCAAATCTCTAGCCACTGTGCATTGCTCCTGGCCTCCTGCTGCATTCACAATATGATGTTAACAAAAGCGTCGAGAAGTGGCCTGTGGAGCTGGGAAGCTGAGTGTCACAGCTCATCACAGGGAGGAGAAAAAAAACACCCCAGAGCTCTGACAGCTCAGCTCTGCGTGTCACATCAGTGTCCATTGAGGAAAGCAGGCACAGGAGATGTCTCAGTACAAAAACTGCTCTACACAAAAAAGCAGTGGATGTGGAAAGGGGAAGGAGCTCAATGGTCAGTGCAGATATTTCAGAAAGGAATGAAAGGCTCCATTTCAAGTTACATAGAAGATTAAAACGAAAAAGGCTGTGTCTAGCTGTGCACCTACCTGCCAGTGACTGAAATCCCTTTCCCACTGCATTCTCCAGTGTTGGTGGCCTAAGTAACACAGGTGCATCTGTGCTGTGATTGACACACCTGCATGTGGCTGGGAGCAATGAGTACACCTGAAAATGCCACAAAACTTTTGTGAGCCAAGCCTGATTTCCCAAGGGAAAAAAGAGCATCTTCTGGGCTCAGCTAGGTTCCAACAAATGGTTTCAGCAGCATCTGTGTCCCTCTTTTACACAGAACAGCAGTTTGAGTGGGTGCACCCAAACCTCAGAAATGCATGGTGTGTCCTGGACCCAAGGACTGGTGCCACTCAAGAGGGCTTATCATTTCCATCAAACTTCAGGCATTCACCACATAAGAGCTCACCACAACAAATGGGGCAATGGAGTGTGTTCAGAAGTTCCAGCACATGGGTAATTCAGAAGGTTGACTGCAGGCTTGGGGAATTTTCATCTTTAAGTTTCTGGCTCCTACTCAGAACCATTACGGAAGCAGATGATAGCTGATGGCCAGCGTAGGGTCCATCTCACATACGATAAATAACTGTGACATCCCAGGAAAAAGAGCAAGCTTCAAAGAGGCTATAGACATGCTGAGCATAACAAAGGCATGTTGGTAAAAATAAGTAATTCTAAAACTGCTGTGTAAGGCAAACATTAAACCAATCTCAAAGAGTGACATTTTAGAAGATAGTCATGGAAGCAGCCCTGCATATAGCCACAGTGATGCTTTATGTGCTTTCCTATGTCTCAGAGTGGAAACGATTTTGAAATCTCAGATATGTTGTTAAAGTAATGTCTCCTTGAAGATCTCCCTGAGACAACTGACAAGGAAAAGAGGCAGAAATAAGGGTTGGAAAGAATGATCTACTCCAGTGCCTGGACCAATGTGGGCTGACAGGACCTAGAGCAGATGGCAGAGATGGGCATAGGCCAGCTGTCCTGCGACCAATGCAGTTTTCCATTCCACCTCATACTGAAAAACCCCCAGCTGGAGTGTGAAGTCCAGCTCAGGCTTCTGTGTGCAGCAAGTGGAAAGAGTTCACGGAAGAGCAGAGAGAACAACTGGACAGCTGGTTTACTCAAGGAAATAAACTGGGATTACTCTACAGACTAGGAGAATATAGGATGGGAAGTGCAAATTTCGGGCATAGTATCTGAGGATGCTAAAGGTTTATCCAGAAAGAAAGAGAGAAGAATGGATGTGGGAAAAATGTATTTTTCACATCCTCAGATATGAGGCCAGATTTGGAGCAAGGTCAATTTATTTTAAGAATTAGGATCCTCGTTTTAGGGGGTTAGGACGGCAAAGACCTACATGAGATTGCCTAGGGATCTTGTAGATACCTCTGTACCAAGAGACCTATGAGAACAGGCTGGGAAACATCTGTCTGAAATGACATGGATGCAAGTGGCTCTGCCTTAGGCTGAGATAACATTGCATAGAGCATATTTTAGATCATGTTACGCCCACGTTTCTCAGCTGTGCAAGTAACAGTCATTGTGCTTATCTTGGGAATGCAAAAGGAGGATTCTTCTTTCTAGATATATCATCCTCCTGAGTGTTGTAGATTTTGGCCATTCTCACCACACTCCATAAACTAAGGTTGCCCATCACCTTGCCTCTCTGCCCTCTCCTGTAACACAGCACACTGCATTGGCTGCAGCTGTTGGAAGGCAGGCCGGTGCCAGGAAAAAGAGAAATCTCTTCCAAGTAAAAGCAGGCAATAATGGGGACTGTTGATGGTCAGCTACCACAGCAGAGCAGTGGTATTCTCCTCCATAAACAGCAGTGCCAACAGAGGATGAGCAGCAAGGCTAATTTGAGAGCTGGCTAGTTGGGAGAAGAAAAACCCTTTGCTTACCCGACTTGACCTCAGAACTGTAGAGAACTACGCTGTGTGTGCTGTAGTAGAGATGCTTTCAATCACCTCCTCTGCCAAGCCATTTGGCCCCAGCGTTCAGATGAGACAGGCTATGAATTAAGGATGTGAGAATTGTTTTCACAGAGCTGAGATCCATGGCCATTTTTGTAGCATCACCAGTTTTAGAACATTGTTAAAAATCTGACATTTTTTTACATATCCCCCCCTACTTCTTCTCATTTTCTCTTGCCAACAAACTGCCAGATCCTGGCCAAGAACACAGTCAGTGTGCTGAAATCTAATGTGAAAAGATACTCCTGCTTCTAGCTGAATTACTATAAGTATCTAAACTTCACAAGAGATGCAGAAATGTCCCCTGCAGGTGTGGAGACTGCAAAGAGGCCTCATGGTCAAGGATTTGTCTACGTGGCAGAGTAAACAAGAGAAGGGACACAGATCCATGTGTGTCTCTTGTGTTCAAGGATGGGGAGCCAGACCACAGGGATGATTCATTATGGCCGCAGAACCGCATCCTGAAGGGTTTCTTATGATAGCTATTGAGAGCAGTTAGAGCAAGAAGGATGAGAAACAAGCCACATCAATGCTTTTCATGCCACAAGTTATAAAAGTTGGGTATCCCAGCTTAAGTGACAGAGAGCCCCATTGCTAGAGCAACATTCTGCCTCCACTACATATTTGAATACCACAGGAAGAAATGGTTGTCAATACTGAAGATGCCACATGCTGAGCTGACATTTGCTCTCCCTTTAAAACAAAGCAGGGAAGGGTTTATAGAAGCAAAGAAATGGAAACTCATATCTAGGTTGCTGGACTAACAGAGGGGAAAAGTAACATCATTCAGAGATCCAAGAGAGGCAGACCTCTGTCTGACCTGGACTGCAGGCTAGAGGTTTTATGAATTGCCAGCATCTGAGGACAACACCCTAGTCTTCCTCTAACAGCAGGATGCTGTTAGCTGAAAGGATCCCTGCACTTGAGCTTGTTGACACAGTTCTGCTGTGCTGAGGGAAACATAAAAGAGAAGAGGCATTGTCATTCTTCCCAAGCTAGAGGAATCCAGGTGACATACATCCTGTGTCACACTCTTACTGAGGAGTCTGAGAAAGCTTCTCTGAAATTAAAATCAGAGGGGGATGTAGCCATGCATGTGTATGCTAAAGTTAAGAAGTGCAAGTGTTACACTGCAGCCCTGCATCTAAATGTGATGAACAGGGCAGATAAGCAAAAAGAACCCTACTAGATTTACTGCTTAACAGCTTTTGTGGAAAAAGCTATTCGTAAGTATTTCAAATACTATTTGCAGTGTTTTGGTAAGTATTAAGTACTTACTTACTACAAAACCATACAACGTGCTCCCTCTGAAAGCTGCTGGGAAGGACTGTTGGTGCATATGCTCAGAGCTTATTTATTTTATCTGCGATTTTTATTTTACCTTTGCCATTCCTGACAGTCATCCAATTTATTGTTTAAATCCTCCAATGACAGATTGCATGAGTGCTGCAGGCTATCCATTCTGGCATTTAATTAACCCCCCAGAGCAGGACTAAAACTGTGATTTTATGGTCATCCCAGAGCCCCAGCTCTTCTGACAGCTGCAGCCCGAGCTGTCCCAGCTGCAGAGTAGGGCTCTCGGGGTGACCCCAATTGGGCTGTGCAGGGAATGTGCCACCCACCCACCCCTCCACCACACACACTGCTAGTGAGAAACTCAGCTAAGAGATCTGTAGCAGGCAAAAATGAGTAAGCTTAAATACAAAGATAGTTTGGGTTTGGGGGCTGGAAATGAAGAATATTGGCTATAGCAAAGCAGCTATCTGGAAACATCCCAGAAGCCAGGCATCCGCACACTGCATCAATGCCAGCCAGAACATTTCAGGGTTGGTTTTTCTTCCATCAAAGACACACTAACCTTCGCCCTGGAGAAGCAGATGACCCATCTTGCTCAGTTGCACTGAGGATGTACACCCAGCTTTGTCTTGAAACACACCAGTTCTGCAGGGGCCAGTCTGGACCTCCAGCTCTGCAGCAGCAGCAAGATAGAGACAGACCTGAACACCCTGGCTCTGAAATCCCAGAGTGATCTGCAGTTGGAAAGCCCTGGACAATATGGATTATACAGAGAAGCTTGCAAAGGACCTTACAAGTACCGTGAACCAGCAAGCAGGTCAAGCAAAGCAGAGGGAGAAGTTTTTATGACAGTTCCACCCTCAAGATTGACTGCAAGCCACAGGACAGAGCAATTACAGCTCCCCTACATCCCCTATCCAGCCTCAGCTGCTGGAGGTGCTCTGCTCACCAATGCTGGGCACACCTCCTGCTGCAGATTTACTGCTGCTCCTGACAGTCAATAAAAGCCTGCAATGCACTAGATGGGAAATCTCCTCTCTCCATCCCTCCCACCCTTCCAGCTAGAGAGATCCTGGGAGATTTATTACTGCAATAAAAACAAAAGAGACAGAAAGATCCGGGGGAGCCTTGGAGCCAGGCTGTGCTTCAATAAAGCCCAGGCAAACTCCTGTGGGGGTGCTGTTCTCTGGGACAGATCACCCCAAATGACAGTGAGCAATTCATTCCTTGGAAGGGGGAAATGTCAGCCCACTCTCACACAACACCCCCACAGGATGGAAAAGTCAAACAGTGGGAGTGCTGGGCTCTGAGTTTGTAAAACGCTTGAATGGAAGGGCAGCTGCAAGGGTAAGGAGATGCTTGAGACAAGGAGTCACGACCCAGCAGTGCCTGAGTACTTCTACCACCTGACTCACATCACCACACCTCAGGTCAGGGTAATAGCCAATAAACCACAGTTCCCTCACTCCTGCCTAGGCACTTCTCTGTCTGCTCTAGTGGGGACAGCTCTGAGAAAGGATGAACAGTCCCCATGCCACTACATACGTGTGCTCTGCAAGCACAGGTAATGTGCAGATGGGAGCCTTTTGTTTGGGTCCAGCAGAGCTAAACACCAGTTCCTCAGATCCAGAGATGATGTTCAGAAGAACATGAGATTAGGTCTCCCTGCCTGAGGGCTGACACTCCACAGGATTTGTGGCTTCTTTCCTCCCTCCACAAAGCCCTTGCAGGTCCACACTATTGCTCTTGCACTGGAATTTATGGATGAACACAGCAGTGCTTACAAGCAGAAATCACTCCAAAACTCACCAAGACACTGAAATTCCACACTGCAAGCTGCCTTTCAAATGCAGCCATTGCTTTTAAAAGGTGCTTCTCACTTGCTACCTAACTCCTTATCTATGCCAGGATTTTGTGCACTCCCCACTAGTCTGGAGTGCCTAAAGGGCTCTCTTTTAGGGCTCAAGACTGAGTGCAAGGCAGATCCCTGCCCTGCTGTCTCCAGAGCTGGGGGGGTGACTGTGTGAAGGGGCATCACACTGGGGCTGATATTCAAAGAACCCTGTTGCTGCTTGGGATTTTTCACTCCGACAGAAGTAGATGTTCCCTGATCTTAGACATTAGTTACCCTAGTATTACTCCTAACAAGCCTAGATTTCAGTAAAAATACTACTTTTTTTACCCCAAATCTTGCCACAGATAGGTATATACACATTTTGTGATAACACAGAAACAGGTTTTCTGTATGCGTGTAACCTTCCAGTACTTCTGTAATGTCTCTGGATAAAACAGACCTAAAGGTCTATACTGGAGTTGTAAAGACCAGCCCCCATCCTACTTCAATGCATCATAGAATCATTGAGGTTGGAAAACACCACTAAAATTACCTAGTCCTACCACTGACCCATCACCACTGTGCGCAGTAGACTATGTCTCTCAAATGAGATGTGACAACAGCTGCACTGCAGGATGGCTACATCTCGAGAGCAGGAATGAACACATGGTATTTGGGCAGAACAACACTAGCACACACCAACCCCTTCTGACACCCACTTAGTGGCTGCTGTGACCAGACAAAAGCAACTAGCAAAAATCAATGGCTTTGGTAGAGAAGAAATAAAGAAGAAAGCGATTTCCAGTCCTTGTTTTCAATAAGTAAATGTATCTGAGCTTAAGCCTTACAAACGCTGTCTTGCCCTCTGAAAAAAACTGGTTAATTCTCTCCCGCGTGTAAAGCTCTTCAGATCACCTTTAAAAGAATGAGATGGATGAATTACAGTCCAGCATCCCAAAAGCAAATCTCTGCTCCCCACACAAGAGGCAATAATTCAGCAAGGCTATGCTGCCATCAGTCATGCTTCTCATCTTCCCAGCGCACCTTTCCTGTCATTGCCTGGCAGGGGGAAATGGATGGCAGATGCTCCCTGCTATGTCAGTTTTGGGGGCAGGGAGTGGGGAAGAAAGAAAAGGGGTGACCTTGCAAACACTGCCAGTGAGATGCATGTCTTGCTTGGAGGTCTCCTTAGTGACTGCCTGGCTTTGTTAATTAGATGCTTTCAGTGTTTGAGGGAGACATATTTAGCTCCCCAGAGTGTGGTTAGCACTAGAACTCTGTAATTTGTTTTTCAGTTGTTTTATTGGTGATGGTGGCTTTTGTTGTTTTTTTATCCTTTTGTTTCCCTCCATATGGAACAGGCTCAGTTTTAAAGTAAAAAGATCACTTCTTTATTTTAACTACCACCTCTACAAGCTTAGCCTAGGATTTGAGAGTCAGGCAAGGCGTTTTCTGCTTTCCCCCATAATAAAGGTCCTATAATTATACAGTGAACTCTGGCACTACTACACAAACCAGAAGGCAGCCCAGTCTATTTTTCTTCGGCTATCTTATCAGCGTAATGACTGCTACTTTACCATCATTGTGTAAAGAACAGTGATTTGAGTTCTCCACAGCTGCATAGCAAACCAGAGGGAGGTCTGGGAGAGGAAGCCAGCTTCCCCCCACTACATGTGCTGCTCCACTATGAATTGCAATGGTTCATTCTAAAGGTACAAATCCTGGATCATCATATATGGCCAAAACTGGAAAAGAAGCACAACTCTATCACTGCTGGAAAAAAAAAAAAAATCCCAACAGAATGTACGAAAATCACAGTATAAAACACAATCTAACAGTAGCCTACTCAATTATGGCAAATGAAGACATAACAAAGGGGGGATTTCTGTTTTTGCCAGTGAAGGTGCATGCTGCCCTAGCAGCTGCTCGACACAACAAGACAGACCCACATCAGGATGAACTAACTCTAAGCTGCCCCTGCACTGGGTCCCCCATAGTTTGCATGGCCAGTCACTTCCACTGATGCCAAATCTCAGAGGTATCTGTAGGTGTGCAGGACAAAGCTTCAGGCCCAGATGCTATTTCTTTGAGGACTTTTAGATTACTACTGCTCCCATTATCTTCCTGATTAAGCATGAGGAAGAGCACGTGCTCCAGACGTCACATAAGGAAGCTGCAGCCCAGCAACACTGGGAAGCATTCACCTGCCTGGGGATGCTCCAGAAAGACTAGCTGTGTTAATTAGGAGTGTGGAGTTAAGGCATGAGAAAACCCCATGTGAATGCTCTCACTCTGAAGGAACATGACCTCAGTTCAGTTCAGCTTAATCTTCCTGCAAAGGCAATTAGGCTAGCATAAGGCCAAGGGAACGAGATCAGCCACACAAGGATTTAACAGACTTTAACTAATGTCTGCAGACAATCCCTCAGTCAATAAAAACACAACTGGCCCAGCCTGGTTTTGAGAGAGAGCAGCCTGTGTGTGCTCAGTGCGTGGCCACAAACCTAAACACCAGCAGCAATGCCCTCCGGTTTTGTTCCGTTTCAAGTTTTCCACAACTTCCAGCCATATCTTTATCTCAACTAAATAAAAAATATATTGTAACAATGACCATAAACTTCTCCCACTGTGGAGGCAGAAGCCAGAGCCACTATGAGCTTTCTGAAGAGCAGCACAGAGTTCAAGAAGCATTTGGACAATACTCTAAGACATGGGGTACCATTTTGGATGGTACTGTGAGGAGCCAGGAATTGGACTTGATGGTCCTTGTGGGTACCTTCCAACTCAGAATCTTTTATGCACTAAGATAGGTACATGTTTCTTGATGGTAATAGTATGGAGCTAACCCAAAAAAAAGAAAAAGAAAACTAACCCTAAAAATCATGACTTGATATTGGTAAGGAAAGTGATGCCTGAATCTGCATTCTTAGCTTAGTGCTTTGGCACATGTTCTACATCAATAAAATTGAATGGCAACATCATGGAGAACATGGTGATGGCAATTAATTTTGGCACAACAGAGGGGCTTACCCACAATTCTTTCTTCACATGTAGTATAGATATTACCAACGTAACCACAACTTATTATTTAAATACTACAAAGCCATATTATTTCCATAAGTGCAATACCTCACAGTAGAAGGAATTGCTTCAGGTATTACAGACAGAACTTCTTGGAGTCATTCATGAGAAAAGAGTGTAGTAGACTACTGTTACACAACCTACTAGAAATTAAATATAACAGTGCATAATAAGAGAGAAACACTGCAGGCGTATTTAGGCCACCTAAGTTTTGCAGCTAAAATAGCTCTGAAGTTAAACACTTCATCCTCTAAAATGGAGTGCTAATGGACAGTGAATGGTACAGCACACACTCACTGACTTGGAAAGGAACGTTTAGCCTAAAAAGTCTAGAGTGGTGGCTTTCAGCCTGCCGTTTTGATGGCAGACTGCAGGCTGCTCCTAAGGGATTCATGAAAGGCTACTGCAAAAAACAAGATCATCACACACCATAAAGCAAACTAAGTGAAGCTTTTTCAGAGGGGCTTATGTATCCCCCTAGAATATTTAGAAGGGCCCACAAACTAAGGAAGGCTGGCAACCCCTGCTCTAAGGACAAGGTCCTTATCTTATTTTGCCTGGTTTACACCACTATAACTCAATCAATGCAAAGAGAATATCTTCTGATGAACACCAGTGGCTCAGTAAAAATTAAGAGAGAATTAGGCACAGGTCATGTGGCAGGATCAGGATAATTAAATTGGTGAAAGTACAACGGACTGCAAAAATATGACAAGATGTTTCACATATGAAGCTCTGTGTGTGGAAGACACTGAGAGTACATCTGATTATCAGATAAACAGTTTGTAATTGTGTAATTAAATATCACTTTATAACTATACACACTGGAGGCAAAATTAATGTTCTGCTTGGAATTATTGACTTCTAGGACTTAATCATGCAAATGGAGCATTCGCTTAACGAGATTTTTTAAAATAGCCTCTCATGAGCTTAAATGGAGAATAAGAAAAGAAAGAAGGCTCTTCATCCCAGGACTGGATTTAGTGCAAAAACATCGTGTTTGCCCCAGGCAGCTCCAGCCAGTAATCTGTGGGGCAGAGGATCAACCTCAGAAATGACCACACCCTACCTTAGTATTTCAGAAGGGCTCTCAACTACATTAAGCATCCTGCCCCGGCTCTGGCTTCAAACAGCCTGTGCAGGCATAGTGAAATTCCAGCAGTGAAAAGGAATAAGGAGAAGAAGAGCAGGAGTGGTTGGAACACATAGCATTCAAGAACATCTACGTCAGAAACTCAGTTGTATCCAGAGTCTCCATTTTCTGCCATTCCCATTGCTGGACGCAGTGCAGCAATTGCTCCTGCAGAACAAAGCTACATTCCCTGCCTGATGCTAAAAACACCACCAAATGTCTGTCATTCTGATGCGTACTGAGCATTAAAGACCATTTAGCTGGGCCCACTGATGTCCCATTTTGCCACTAATGGCCCTGTGTCCAGCTGCAGCACACCAGCTCTGCAAGGATAACCAGGCATGGCAGGAGGAGGGATCTTGGCCATGCCCAGCATCACCTCTTGTTCAAGGAAGGACAGAGGGTCTGCCCTGGCACCCTGCTTCCAGTCACTGACCACTTAGGGATGTTCTGTGCCTGAGCCTGTATCCACAACAGCATGCTGAATACAGGGAGCTCTATAGGAGACTGCCCTCTGTAACCTCTTAATATTCCTGTGGTGGAGGTGATGCTGATATTATGCAAGGCACCCCTCAGCTTTCCTTGTATTTGCACTGCTTGCTAATCCTGGCTCCTTTCTCCAAGGTATTTTAAAGCATACGAAGCAAAGATGCACTTGGAGATGAAATCACAAGTGAATCAAGAAATGAAGGAGGGCCAGAGAGGGAAAAGAGATGAAAGATAATAGAGAACTATACATTAGAATAAGTAAAAAAGAGAGTGGAAAAAAATGAATTTCCATCCAGCTTCTTTCAAGA
The DNA here is from genome assembly GCF_054131305.1 of Coturnix japonica. Taxonomy (NCBI): domain Eukaryota; kingdom Metazoa; phylum Chordata; class Aves; order Galliformes; family Phasianidae; genus Coturnix; species Coturnix japonica. The sequence continues at coordinate 27,214,927 of NC_140667.1, read as the reverse complement.
TCACAGACGCTTGCTCCTATTCCCAACTGCACCAGTCTCTATTGTTTAATGAAGAATCAGTATTCAAACAGTAAGCGCAGTCTGCCCCACCATACAATACTGAGTTGTTCTTCTTCCTCCCAGAGTACGTTTGATGAATTCAGTCAATGCTGCTAACCTTAGGCTGGAGTGTGGGTGGCTGTCACAGAATGGCACAGCTCATGGGGCCAGTGCCAAAAGCACTAATTTCAAGACTGATCTCTCTAGCGTAGGTCTGATAGCACGACAAGCAGCCATGCCAATACCAGCACCCAGAGCATCCCCTCCGGGATTTGCAAGCTGCAATTAGCAGGTGAATGTGCTGTCTTCTGGGGATGATGAAAGCACCTCAGATCCTATTGATTGCCAATCAATAGCCACTTCCCATCTCTCCCTTTCAGTTTCTGCAGTAGCAGTGTTAGTAATCAAATAAGAGTGGCAGGCTGATAAGATCCTGTCATCAGTGCACCAGCAAAATGGGATTCTAGATCTAATCTCCTATGTCACATTTCCTACCCTGATCATGGAGATTTAACCCCTCCAAAGACTGAAGCAACAGACTTCAGAAAAACTTCCTAATGTCCACAGAGGCAAAGAAAGCCTATGGAAGAGATTTCCTACTCCCACTGAAACCCAGGGGAAGTAGTGACAATTGCAGGAAAGGCCCCAAATTGCAGCTGTTACCGGTTACAGCATCTTCTCATTACTTCTTGTACCTTCAAGTTATTGGAAGAAACACGAATATGCAGCCGAAGATGTTTAAACTGCCTGCCTTTTTATTCCCTTTTCACAAAGAAATGCCACCAGAAAAATTGAAGTTCCCAAGGATAATTTCACTCGCTCATCCCCTGGGCCTGTGAAATCTCCACACCCTCTCAGCTAGGAAAAAGAAAGCTCTTCCACCCAGCATAGGACTTAAATTATTTTCCATGCTTGCTTGCACTCCTGTCTTGGCAGATCTTGGTTAAAATTGTCCCAGTTTCAAGGCTATTTACTGATATGCCCTCATGGCACATGGATGCCTGGGCAGGGGTGCTTTATATAAGCTGCCATGACTGCATGGCTTCTGTTCTTCCATCCCATCACATCAAAATGACATCAAAATGTTCTGTGCTGGGTGAACACTGTCCTTGTCAACAGAACAGCAAATGCCAGCAGTGACATGGTTAATGCAATTCCTCCACCCGCTCCAAAGGCAGGAGCCTTTCTATCACACGTAACAGGCTTCAGCTCAGGCCCTCAGAGGACTACTCTATTTAAAATTGAATGCGAACAGAAAAAAGAGAAGAAGAAATTCAACCAGACATTAGGGTTGAAAGACATCCAGGCTGGCTGTTGTGTTACTCTGCATAAAATACACAGTATTTGAGATCTCAAAAAGATATCACTTTTGCCCTCCTTATCATTAGCATTAAAAAAAAAGAAAAAAGAAGAAACCCACTAAGTATTACTCCAATATAATTCTTCTTTTCCCACCTTTTTGCCAAACATTATATGCTACAGTGCTGGCTGTGCTCTCCCAGGGAGCTCTGCTATATGTCTAAAAACCAACAGCTGAGACGCTTAACATCTCACCTGTTCCAGATGCAAAAAAAAAAGAAAGAAAGGCACAAAATGAACTTCAGGTGGGAAATTCCAGCTCAGTACAGACATCCCTCTCCTCAGGAGCAAGTCAGAAGGCAAGCAGCTCAGGAAGATCTTCCCTGGGGCCCAGTTTCTGAACCTCCCCTTTCTCCCCCCTTCACCCAAGAAGGATACGGGTGCTTCTCTTTACAAGGATCCCAGGTCAGCAGTGCAGATGCACAGTGCTAATATCAAGGATGTGCTATGCTGATGACTCGTGCCCAAGAGGACCAGCAGGTCTGGTGGGGGTATATAGAACCCGTCCTGGGCAAAACAACCATCAAGATAAGATGACCATGGAGGGATCATTTATAGAAGACTGTTAAGTAATCCATAATTGAACATCAGCAATGTATAGGTACCCACTGTTGTGATTTATCCATTGCATTGCTGATATCGATCCTCCTTATAGAGTTCACCGATTGATGGCTAATTACACACTGCTGATAAGTCAATACACCACTTCAGTCCTGATTTGGTTGGAGCTGCCTGAAGTGAGCAGCTTCCCCACAGCACATCTCCTGCCTGCAGAGCTGCTGGCAGCCAGCTGGCCCCCAGCCTGCACCACTGCAACCACTGATGGCTCCCCAGACTCCTCCTGGGCTCCCTGCACAAGGATGCTCAAACTGATCAAGTTTTTAAGGACCCTACTGCTCTCTAGATGGGCAGCGCAAGCAAGGAAAATAGCAGCCCTACCTCTTTTCTCCCCTCACTTTGGACATAAAATACGTGATGTGTGTGCGTGTGTGACAGAGAGAACAGTGCATCCAGTGGCTGCAAACACACCAGATGAATAAATATTTCTGCAACTGCTACAGGGTTAGGTACTATAAATGACAAAGCTCCAGTAAGCCCCACAGCAGCCCTCCAGCAGCAGCTGACATTCAGCTCCCAGTGGTTTCCTCAAGGAAGTTGGCCTCCAGCACACTGCTGCAGCCCAGGCCAGTGAGGCACAGCATTATGTGAGGTGCAGCAACATCACTAGTGACAGCCCCACCTGTACTGAGCTCCATGTGACTGCTCCCTGTGATCAACCTTCTGGCAGTCACTGCACATGTCATGAGAGCAACGTGTTACTCCTCACAGGCCGGGCACTGCACCCAGTGCTGCTAGCCTTAAGGCTGCCTAGGCATGTCAAGGGAGGTGATCTGCCCCTCTGTGTTGGTGAGGCCTCATCTGGAGTACTGTGTCCAGATGTGGAGTCCTCTGTACATGAGAGACATGAACCAGCTGGAGTACATGCAGAACCACAAAATGCTCCAAGGGATTGGAGCAACTCATCTACAGGACAGGCTGGGAGAGCTGGGGCTGTGCAGCCCGGAGAAGAGAAGGCTCCAGGGAGACCTGGAAGCAGCCTTTCAGAATCTAAAAGGGGTGGTAAGAAAGGACAGACTCTTTAGCAGGGACTGCTGTGATAGGACAAGGGAAATGGTTTCAAACTAAAAGAGGGGAGATTTAGGTTGGATATAAGGAAGAAGATTTTTACAGTAAGGGTGGTGAGGTGCTGACTCTTTGACTGTCCAGAGAGGTGGTGGATGCCCCATCCCTGCAGACACTCAAGATCAGGCCAGACTGGGCTCTGAGCACCCTGACCTAGCTGTGGGTGTCCCTATTCATTGCAGGGGTGTTGGGCTAGATGGTCTCTAAGGGTCCCTTCCAACTGAAAGAATTCTGTGATTCCATGTAAGTTAAGCATGAGCCAGATGGTAAAAGATGGCTCCCTAAGAACTGAAAGCCAAAATTTTGTTCCACAACGATTTCCTTGTGCAAATGCAGGTAAGCAATGAGAGTTACTACAGAGCTGTAGTGAAAATATAACCCCTAACAGGCAGGGAAGGTCCTGCCACAACTGCTTGCCTACCTCCCACTCCTGCTCTAAACAAAGGTATGGTGCTTGAGAACCATCAGGTTCAAGTTTTCCTTTTGTGCTATAACTCACTTTGCAGCAACCTTCAGAACTGGGGACCATCATTATAGGTACCTGGATGCCAAGAGGGGAGGAGAAGATGTGCACTGGCAGGAAAACTGCTTCTTTCTTCAGTCTGCACTATGCTAAGTTAAAGGCATTGATGCCTGAAAAAGAGCAGATGGCTTCCCAGTGTGATCTGAAGTGTTCATAAGGAATAGGCAGTGGGAGAAAGTAGGCTCCAAGATGCAATAGTTTTGGGGGGTCTGAGCAGAGAAAGCAGCAGGGAAAAGAAGGAAGCAGAAAATAGCCCTTCCTTTCTTTAGCTTGCCTCAACAAGGCTGGAAGTTTCTTCTACCAGTTAGTGGCATGGGAGCTCAATCTGAATCCATCTCCAAGACAGCCCCACTGACTGAGAAGTCGCAACTGAAGTACTGGCCTCTCAATAAGAAACTGAACCCTAGTCCCACATATAGAGAGAAGAGCAAGGCTGCGTACAAGCAATCCTAATTCATTATCTTTACCATTCTGATGACCTTACTCTCCATCTGCCCTTTTCCAGAGTATTCAGCAGTCTACATCTGAGCTCCTCAAACCCTGAACATATGCCCTGCTGGACAGTGATTCCTTGTATAACTATCCCCAAGGAGAAAAATACTCCAGTTAAACACACCTCTGCTCCACATTTGGTGACTCACCCCTGGAACACCAGGCAAGGACACATACTGAGATCTGGATCAGCTGCCTTCAAGGTCAACAACTCAAAAAGGAGCAAATGTCACTCGCTTCCTTCATCACTTCTCAACAGTGCCTTCTCTACCCTCTTCACTGCTTTCATCTCACATTCCAGAGTGTTGAGATTGCTCACAGCTCCAGCATTTGAGAGCAAAAAGATGCTTTGGGATTGACAGTCAGTGATGTGGTAGCACTGACAGCAAGTACAATCTCATGGCAGGTAGATGGGATTAATTAATTGCGTGAGTGGGCAAACCTGGGAGAGCCGTCTGGAGCAGCTGAACCACAGAAGGCTGGAGCAATACAGCCTTGCCAGTAGACCTGATACAATACATCCACCAGACCTGAACAGACTAGGGGTGTCTCTTGATCATGAGGCAGGTGGAAGGCAGCTGGTGCTGTTTCCCAGAGGACTTTCCAAGAGGAAATTCCACCATGTGATTTTTCTTTAGGCTACACAATCAACTCGAGCCCCCTCCTCAAACTCCCTCTCTAGTTTTCTGCAGATTGATTTAAGCTAGCACGAGTAAATTGAACTTGCAGTATTCCATTGAAATCCCCTCCATGTTTGTCATGTTTGGTGTTCCTCAATTCCGGCCTTAAACTATCTCAAATGCTGGAGAGGACTGGGTGAGTTTGTAATTATGCATAATAACTACTCCTTTCCCCAAAGCATATCAATCCTAATTAAAATCCACATTCTGGGGCAGGAAGAGAGGACACCTTTCCTGTTCTGCAGCTGAATCCCTTCAGCATACTTGCTATCACAGGCTGCTCAACAAAGGGCAAAAAGAAAAGGTTAAGGGAAACTTCCCATCTGTCAGATTCCCCAGCAAACTTCAGAGAACAAACTGGTCAGAGCGGACAGCAAAGCAGAGGACAGCAGACCCAGCTGGAGGGTGGGAGGAGGATGCGGGGTGGCAGACCAGGCGTACTGCTAACAGGTTTATTCCGCTGGCAGGGATTCCCTTCAGCGGCAGGCGGGTGAGCTCTGCAGACCAGTGAGCTCAGTCTGCGCTAAGCAGATTAGTTCCTTACCGGTGAAAGGTTCTGGGCAGCAGCAGAGAGTTGCTCACCATGTGATACAAGGGGGCTGTCATTACGTTTCATAGATATGATATAATTATATGTTCCCTGGAGGGTACTTCTAATTGAATTATAGGGTGTCTCACAAGTATTCTGGGCAGTGGTTTGAGGAAGCTCTCACAGCCCAGAACAAGATAGAGATACCCTTTAATTCCATTAGATGCACCCTCCAGGGAGCGGGCTGCTATACTATGCAGCAATTCACTTAAAAAGCACCTCCCTCCCCAAACAAAATTGGAAGGGAGATTTCTTTAGCAGAAGTTTTGTTGCTGCTGTGTATTTTTCCTTGGGACAGTTCTGCAGACTTGCCACTCCAGCAAACTCCCTGGCCTGCATCCCAAGAGAGAAATACCCCATTGAGGGCAATTGTGGCCCATTTCTAGGGGGTAATGACCCTTTCTGGGTCAATACCCAGCACAAGGCTCAGCAGATACAGTACTGCACATGGCATCACGTGCCAGGTTAGATGTACAAGGGAGGTCTCAGCCTCCTTGGGAAAGCTGAGGGCCCCCTGAGAAGAAGTCCTCAAAGCCAGCAGGGACTACCAGACACACAGCCTACCTCTCTGCCTGCACCACAACACTATGGAGCAGCAAGCAACCGCCACAGTGACACAGAGGCAGTGGTGCAGCCATGGAGCAGGGTCACCCCCCAGCATCTCCTCTGGGTGCTGTGCATCAGGGAAACTGCTTCTCTCCAACTCCAAGACCTCTGCCTACAACTTACTGATAGCCAGCAGAGATGTCACATCTGCTATGCCTTTTTTTTTGCTGCTCTGTACCATACAAAGGATGGGATAATCAGGCCCCTGAGCCTATTATTTTTTCCATCACCTCAAGGGAAAGCCAGCACCAGCTGCCCACCACAAAACGAAATGACCTACTGAAGCTGTCATCAGCTTTGACTCCTACAGATTGTGCTTGCTCCTGTGTCTAGCACTGCTCCACTTGTCAGGCCACTAAAAGAGCAAAGAAGACAGTTATTCCAAGGACTTGCTAATTATAGAAAATGAAGACGTTCCTGCAGGAAAGGCACCAGAGTCAGTGCTGTGATAAGGCGCACAGATGCTGACGCTGCTGTGGTGCCGAGCAGCAGGCGGGAGTCTGATGTGCTGCACCATCCTGCACACAGCCCTGCTCTGCAGCGTACAGCCCATCCAGCCCCAGGAGCCTGGCTGCCAGGCAGGCAGTTATTGCTCACATGAAGCCCATTTGCTGCACTTCTGCATTATTCAGAGCTCTGCCCACCTCTGGTGGTGTCAGCTAGCAGGACACATCTGTGAAAAGCTGCCAAATCACACATTTTCCCTCCACAACCCCACTACAGAAAGAGAAAAGTACTATGAGCGAGCAAAAGGAACTACAGACAACCAAAAAATACTTTGGGCGTCTTAAAGAAGTGCTTCTGATATCTTAGATGCAGACAGCTGGGTGCTTATTGACTCCTGCAGAGTCGGTACATTGTTCCTGGCATATATTTTCTCACCAGCACTGTATCCCAGTTATCTTTACTAAGGGAGGAAGAGATAGAAGCATGAAGCCAATGCGATCAAGCAGATGAGGTAAAGGAGAGACTAATTCAGGAGGGAAGACAGGTACAGCAAAGATAACAGGAGCAGAATTTCTGCATTAAATATTGATGGCTTTATTGCATTAGGATAAAAGCTGAGCAGCACGGTGCCCAGGTGGTGGTTTTTATGAGGGTACAACCTGGTTGGCTTGCTTATCTCGTGGAAAGAAACACAGAGGCACAAAAGGTAATTCCTAGCACATTTCACTTTAACAACATGTCTTTACATGGAGCACTAAAGATATACAGCAGTAGGCAGACCACTTGGACATGCTCAACACACCAGAGCTGCAAAGGCTGGAAGCTCTGTTTGGTGATATAAACAATAAAGAGACTAAAACAAACAAACAAGCAAAAAAACCACTAAACTATAAGAGCTGGAGGAAATCATCCACAGCCTAACAGAGAAACCAGGAGATCAGAGCTACAGCTATTATTTATGCGGGATGCAGTGCTAAGCCCCAGGCTCCCTGAATAACCAGAAGAGCTCAACACCGCCACTTGGGAGGACCTGGCAAGAGGGAAGGATAGCCACCCCAGTTAGCTGGTGTACATCTACTCCTGAGAGCAGCATAGTTCACTCAAATGCTGAGAGCACCAGTGCCTGCCCAGCAGCAGGGCTGGCTCCAGGTGAAAAGCTAGCAGCACTAAATGCTGGCATCCAGGCATGGGCCTGAGGAGCCTCATCTGTCAGCGGTCCATCTGCCAGGACAGCTGTAAGCACGTACCAGTCCAGATTCCTCCCAGCTTTAAATCTGCTGTTTTCACTGAAGCTAAACAGAGGGTGAACTTGATTCACAGTGCTCACAACAGCTAGAGCAGCAAGTTCTTTTACCATCATAAGTTTATCCTGACATGAGGTAAATAAGAAACAAAGCCACATTGCTAGCAACAGACAAGTCCCCTTCTATTTCAAAAAGCTCCCCTCTTTCACCAAGGTCAGCTTCTTGTATTTAGCCATAATAGAAATGTGCTGGAGGACCTCTTGTCAAGGATAAGCCCATATTTTACTTGGAAACTTTGCTTGCCCTGTTAAAAGCTAGAGAGGCATCGAAGTGATGCTGTAATTAACACTCCCACCGCAGATTTAAAATAAGACAAACAAAAAACAACAACAGAAAAACTCCCAACTCATACCTGTACTGAGTGATGTAAAGTCTGCCAAGCCTTGCCCCAGCATCTGCTCTCAGCCCCGAGGCAGCACCATTCAAACACTGGCTTCTCCTCCTTTTTGTGAGCAAAAAACCGTGATCTGTGCTCTGCAGTCCCACATGTAAAATGCACATCTATTGGCCATTCATCCAAAGGTGCTTCGTGCACTACTGCATGACTCAGGAGGAGGCAAAACTCACTCAACATACAGTAAGCTTGGTTTTATCTTGGATCAGTTCTGGTTGGATTGTTTTTAAATCCAGAACTTGGCTGTGTTGTTTGGCACAATGAATTTTCTCTCTGTTTGCTCTAAACTCTGAATGTCACTACCCTCCCTGATACCACCAGAGCTGCCCCTCTGAGGACCTTAGGAACCTGTCAGGTTCACTGGAACTTCTCTGTTAGAGCAGAGCATGCACCAACTTGGAAAAGTCCATGCTTCTCTTCTGAGCTGGGGTCCCAGGCCCACTCCCCCCTCCTTGTTTAACACTGTTACATTAATTCATATAAATGACTCCTCCAATAGGCAAGAAGTCGCAGTCCCTGAGACAGCACGTCATTCGTCCTTCTTCATGGACAGACGAATGGCATGTCCACTTGACACCTGCCAACAAGGCTATCTGGGAAGGTAAAGGTCAGCTCAGGGCTTCTCTTCTTCCTAGGATGGTGTCACTGTCTCACATTTCTGCAGAATGACTTCATGAACACTCCTGACACACTAATCCCTGCAGGGCACACCACTTAGACCTCACCACAGGACTAAAGCAAACGCTCAGAGCAGGTACCTGTGTAAATGACTCAGTTAAATCAGAAACCTCTACTGTTAAAAACTCTAACATGAAAATTTCACTGCAAGAAATGAATGTAACAGCCTTTCACTGCTGGCAACATAAAGGAGGAAAGCCACTGGAGTGGTTTGTGTTGTTTGTTTACTTGGGGTTTTGTTTTTTTCATTTGCTTATTTTTTTACAAGGACCACATGCAAAACCATCAATATCTGTGACCAAATCAGGGCCTACAAGGAACATATCACCTGCAGCAAGTAAGAGTTCAGACAGGAAGGTGAGATAACTTGTCATAAGAAACAAAATGGCCCTTCTCTTTCCCTTTCAGAAAGTCATTAAATGCTTCTCTGACTTTCTTGCAAGGCCATTATCCCCTCTCAAAGACAGCTGCCACTGCTTGTCCTTAATCTGGATTAAAATAGGAATCAAGAACTTCCAATTTACGTGACAGTGTAGTAAGAGAAAAGCCAGAAGGAGCTCACCCTCTGATGGAAACAGACTGAAGAAGAGTTTGGAGTACTCATTAGAAGTTAAATCTCAAGAGAGTAGAAATGGAAAGGAACAGTGTCCTGAGAGAAGGAAACTATCAGATTCATACAGCAAATTCTCATTTCCTCTATTGCCATTGCTTAGTTCTAATTTATTGAGAGCTGTTCTACTCCAAGCCCAGAGCATTGGGATCAGTGGAGACTATATGAGAACTGCTGAACAAGAGTTCGGACTAGATTATCACAATAATTTCATCATGACCTAGGTCATTAATTTGTGTCACTACAGCTGACATAGACAAAGCAGGGGCTCCAGATTCCCATACACCTCCATACCATATGACCAAAATTCAATTTAGGAAAACGAGAACCTGAAATTGCAGTTACTGTTGACAGCCTGGGGGGAAGAGGGACTGTACCAGTCTGCTTCCTGATAGCTGGGGAGAGGTCAGTGAATTTGCATTAATTCACTGTGGTTTTCAGTGACACGAAATTACAAGCTTAGTTCTCTGCATAGAGCACAGGCCAGTAGTTCAGGGAATCAGTTTTATTCCTGCCTTTGCCTCTGTTGGATAATCCACAGGGAAGAAAAGAGACTTTCTCTGCATTGTTCCCCCAGCTACAAAATGGGAATAACAACCCTTGATCTCCCCTGTGAAGTGCCTTTAGATCTACTGCAGAAGCACCATGCAAAAGAGCTAAGTGTTGTTAATAGCATTCTCCTCAAAATGCCACAACCATGACTGCGTAGGTGATCACATTAACAAATTAAGTTGACAGTTTCTTCAAGCACCAAGTGGCAAAAAGGAAGGATAATTAATTGTGCCCAACCTCAGCATGACATCCTTCACACAGAAAACTGCCATTCACCTTTCCCTACTATTATCTCCACCAGATCCAAGGAGGGACGCTAACATCCACCTCATCAGGGCTATGAGCAAGAGGTGATAGCAAAGACAGCCCTGAGTCCAAACATGGCAGGGAATGAGAGGGAAAGGAGGCAAAGGAACAACAACCGACCTTCCCAACAAACATGGTGGCACAACATGGAGAGCGGAAGGCAGAAGCAGCACATGCTGACTGCCTGGGGCAGTTCTTAGCCACCATCCCTAGGACACAGTACCAACCTATCTCTAGCACAGCTCTGGCCCTTATGTACATATGCACAAACACATCCCATGAATGCCCCTGCTAGCAAATGCCTCCAAGTAGGAGGAAATGCACATGGTTTTCCATTGTCTTGTGCTTTGAGAGAGTTTTGGAGGACCAACAAGCTGAGAATTGCATTCAGAGGCAGCCCAAGGTTTTCTCTGGGAGGAAGCAGGCAAGGAAAGGAGATGTGTAAACTTACAACTTTATCCCCAAATCATAAAGGCCAACATCAAACAAAATGTCGCTGGCTATCAGGATGTCCTAAATACATTTATTTCTACCACTGTCTGCCTTTCATTACTGCGAGTTTAACACACGTAGGTAAATGACTGTACCAAAGACCAGCCATGCTGACTTTGCACATTGTCTTCACAGGACATTTAATACCAGTTTAACATCACAGGATCTCCTGCACTCCTTTAGCCACAGGCAACACTCAGAAAAAACAGTCTCAGGGCAGACAGCAACACTTCCACTAGACCACAGATCCTACACATAATTAAGCAACCAGTAACATGGGCAAGCAACAAAGTAGATCTCTCAGCCTAAACCTTAACTGCAGCAAATGACATGGCCAGAACAGAATTTGCCTTCCAGCTGACATATTAGTTAGCTCCTTCTAACTTGTACATTTTCTGAAAATTTCTAAAGCAAGACATAGTCAATTTTTCACGTCAGCTTAAACATTTTAAACAGAGGAACCAATTCAAAGCAATATAACTTAATTTTAATTTTCTTTCCTTACTTACTCAAAGTTCCCTTTATTATGCAGAAAGAAAATCCTTTAAAATCCAATTCACTTTTTGCTGCTGGCTCTTAATCTCTTAATGATTTCTGTATTGCTTGGACATGATAAAGCAGCATGGTCATATACCTTTCTACATTTTCACATGTCCAAGAATCCAACTTATTTCCACACAATATAATAGAAAAAAATGTTTGGTCATTTTGTAAAAAAAAAGTCTGTTTTGGGCTTGCTTCCTCAAAAACTTCCTTTTAGTCAACAAGTGAACTAAGAGTCTCCTCCAGCTGTTCAGGTCATATCTGAGCCTCACTAGAACAGGAGTTCAGAAATCACAAAGGTAATGAAAAAGCAGCAGCAGAATCAAGCATTCAAAACCTGATCAATTCTCTTCTCACCAGATGATAGAATTCAAGATCGTATGGTTTGATTTATAGCTGTCCAACATCCATACGCATTCATACGCACACATTGCATGTTTCAGTAATGATGGAATTGTTCTGAGTCTCCTCATCTCAGCACACTTTCTCTGTGCTCCCACCCAAACGTAAGTAAGGAAACTTTGACCTTGTTAATCTAGAAAGAATCACAGAGGCAGAAAGCAAGAGCCGGCGGCAGGATCCAGTTCCCTCTTATCTGTAATTCATACAGCAACTCAGCTTTTTTCAGTCCCATACACCTCAGGGAAAGCCTCTTAAGGACAAGTCCAATAATAGTTAACTTCACCTGACAGATTTAAGGGAAGACCCCTTCTCCATTTAGTTTTAAGGGAGAGCGCTCACTGTAGCTACCACATGCCCTCAGGATTTGATAAGAGGTAGCCCTCCAAAAGTTTGATCTCAAAGATGCTGTGTAATCCAGCATCCTTCAGATTAATTTGGGCATTGCTACACTTAAGGAGGCTGACCTAAAATCTACTTACAGATAGCCTGCTACTGCAGAATGCAATCTGAGAGTTCTTATTTCCCATCAGAGAATGAGCTAAGTGTGATCTGCAGCTTTTGCCCTCTTCTGGCATTCGCCAATGAGCATTTCTTTGTGGCAGTAGCATACATGGATAGTCACAGTAAAACTCAACACTATCTTACATGTTTGCATGAGGCTGCCAATTCACGTGCTTCCTTCTTGAGCCAAAAAGCTGTTACAAGTGACATCCATGAGGAAAAGGACAACGTTCAAGTTTCACCCTTCCTAAGAAAGGGTCTGACCAGCAGGCTGAAGTGGGAAGCACAAGTCTTTCATTACCTTCTGGCCACTCATCCTTAGCACTGTGTACTGAATATTGTTTCCCTTCTTCTCTTCTACCCAGGGTTTTGTGGACCACCCCAGTTTCCCCTTCAGCACACAGGGACACCTTGTGGTAGATTCCCCTCAGTGGCAAGACATTTAAGAGGCAGGCTCTAAAGCATCCAGCCAGGCAGAACTCCAACTGTTTGGTGACCCAGTGTCTTCATACAGCCTTGTACTGCACCATGCAGTCACCAGACACTTGAATATTGCCCTCTGGACCTGCAGAATTGCCCCCAGCACCCCATGCATCCTCCTAAACTAGGGATGACCCAAGCTAGATAGTGTTTGCTGGAGAAGTAGTATTGTAGCTGCCTGCACATCGGCAAAGAACTGGCAATGTACAGCAACCAAATTGCGTTTACTGAGCTTAAGTCCAAGGGGCAATTACCAAAACTACTCTCATGTGTTTTCAGTCCAGAACTCCATTCCTGGAAGACCTACATAGTTAAAATAAAACCCAGAAATGAATAAAGGCAGCTTGCTGGACTACATGTTTAGGCTGACAAGACTCATCTCCTTGTTTATTAATTTGATTTAATCATAGAATCATAGAACGGCCTGGGTTGAAAAGGAAAATAATGATCATCTAGTTTCAACCCTCCCACTGTGGGCAGGGTTGCCAATCACGTAGAAGTTACATTAATTTTAACTTCAAAATAAATCTCTCACCATTAGCCCCTAATGGAAAGAAGGGCTTCCCTGTGAACTGGAAACTGTTCCCAGCAGCCTTCTGACACAAAAGTGAAAACCACATCATGTGTTAGGTAAGGACATTGTTTTGAACACACAAAGGTCCAACACATGATCTGGGGCATCTTCTCTGGGCCACATATTAAGCACCCAGAGCACATCTGTTTTCTGGACTAGCTCCCTCATTATTAGTCTGTACTACAGGGATGTACATAGTCCTGCTGAATGTAATTTGTTTTAATGCGAGGGAGCAACTATGTGGGTATGCTCTGAGTTTTCTAAGACCAACAGAAGTTTTCTACCAGCAGGAAGGTAAATGGAGCACTTGGGATTATTCTCTGATACACCAAATTTATTATCCTCTCACTGATATTTCTTAAAGCCCCTTTTCTTCAAGATCTGGGTGAAGCATGGTAGTAGATATTACATTGTAGGTAGTCTCACAGAAGATTGCATCCACACAGTTGGCATTCTTCCTTGCTTTCTCTGGAGAAACTAGCTTCAGGGACAATTTAGGAGACTAACTAGCCTGGCCCACCTCCCCAAAAAGGCCAGTTTCACAGCTGATCCTTCCCCTTCTCTGCTTGTGGTTGAATCCAGCCAACCGGGAACTTCTGTTCTTTTAATAGGGAAGAACTCGTGCTTATAATCAAGCATGAGGACCACGTATATTAGCTGGATTAAGTGGTTTAGGAGGCTAAGGCAGAAGGTGCTTCTGAATTAGGACATCCCTATACATTTACATCCTTTGTGATACTGTATAGGGAGACTTGGTACAAAGATTTCCTTTCTCTGATGCCAGTTGCAAGTCTGTACAATTCTTTTGATGGCTCAAGTGATTAGGCGTTAACAAGAGGAACCTAGGTACTTAACACTAGGGAGTTTTAGCACTAGGTTCACACCCCCTCCCTCTCCCTGCTCAGCTAAGGGATTTTTCTCATTCCCCACTAATGTTAACAGCAGGTACTTAAAGCAATTAGACATTATCGCCTCTCTGGTCTTTATTGCTTCCTAGCTTCGTATCAACTACTTTGTACGCAATAAAAGAGCTGAATTAACAGGACTGGTGCAGACTATTTTGCTTCCTTTCTTAATTCTGTATGAAAACACTGGGTCATAGAGCCACATGGACAGGCTGTGAGCTGCAGTGCTTTAGTCCATTACTGCCAATTGCCACGGTATTTTACGAGGAGAAAAACCACAGGTAGCAAAAAAAACAGACATAGAGAGATCATAGAGAAGGTGACATGGGGAATATGGGTAGACCAAGGGGACATAAATGCTGTAAGGGTTGCACAAGTCTAGCAGAACAGCTTGCAGCTGTGGCTGTGCTTTGAATTAGATGCCACACAGACATGCCAGTTGCACAGGAAGCCTAAGGATGCAGGTATAATGTGTTGTTCATTTTAAAATAAAGCCCCATTTGTACTGAGCAGCTCTTGATTGCATGGGAATAACTGCTGTAAAATTTTCCTTTGGGGATATCAAGAAATTTGTCTACTCTCTATGTTGTTTTTTTTTCCAAAAGGAGGCTTTCCCGTATCTGCCCAGCCAGTTAAAAGCTTCCCCTTTTTCTCCTCTCTCTACCTGAACTGGCCATTAACCCATAGCTTGAATATAGGATCTCATAAAATGAAATATTTTCCTCCCGTCCCCTGCAATATTTCTAAGCCTCACTTTGTTATTCCCAAGAGGGAAGGGACAAAAGACTTTGAGATCTTAAATCCTGCTGTCGGTTCTTGCCTGAAAGAGGTAAGTAGGGAAACTGAAGGAAAGCTGAAGAAAGGAGCCTGTCCCTTGTCAGCATTCACCTGTAACAGAGGCAAAATGTGGGGTTAAACACCAAAACTAGACTGAGGAACAAGAATGAATAGGGTACTTACACAGTTTCATCATTCTTGAACTCCAGCTCGCCATAAGCATCTTCAAAGTCTTCTCCACCTCCTTTTGCTGTCCCTTCTACTGTCCTAAATGGCACTATGACTGTACCCCGAGCACCTGATGTCCTTAGGACTTTGACTTCCATCACACCAATGCTCTCACTGACATGTATAACATCACACTCAAACGTGAAGATGCCAGCATGGTCATCATCCAGGATAGTCACTGTCGCCACACAAGGAGAAGCCAGTATGGCCTTTGGGTATGGGGAGTTACCAAGCTCTGGAGGTTCCTCACTGTCCACCACACGGAGGTTACTAAGCCGCACAAAGAAATGTTCATCCTCCTCAAAGATGTCGTCATCAATAATTCCCACTGCAAAGTCCTTCTGGGTCTCCCCTGATTTCAAGACGACAGTCCCCTCTGTGAACTCATAGTCAGCACCAGCATTGGCAGAGCCATCCTCAGTTTTATAGTCCACATAGATGGTCTTGGACACATCCCCTCCTTTCCGCACCACCGTCAGGAGAACAGCACCACAGTTCTCAAGACACTGATAGGAGCACGGGTCAAAATAAATTTTGGAGATGAATTCCTCAGGCTCATCCGGCCGCACCTCGTGCAAGCTGGTGCTCTTCTTGGCTTGCTCAGCTGCATGCTTCTTCAGGATATTGCCAGCCCCTGTCATCATTCTGGTAGCCTGAATGCGATAAAAGGCTCTGCTCTTCTGCTGATGTGACAAGGCATAGTAATTGGCCATTTCTACCAGCTGGTCCAAATCCTTTTCTGGGTGTTTTTGCTTCAGATCCTTAAGGATCCGGATCATCTCTTTGCGAGATTCATCTACCTCTTTCCCCTCCACAGTCACTAAGTTTCCATCCAGAAAGTGGGAGTTCATCATCTTGCCATCCATCTCAATTCCCTTAGGGTGATCACCTTCTGATTCTATGATAATGCCCCTGTGCTTGTCAGTACGGTACTTTTTGTGCATATACTTATAGAAAAGCAGACGTCTATCTGCTATCCAGGCCAGAAGAACACAAAGTGGAAAGAAGAAAAGCGTGAGCAGACCTTCCCAGACCTGCACCACCCCTGGAGAGAAGACAGCAAGGATCATGTACAACCAGATGTAAGCAAAGATGCTCCATGCAGCTGTGACAAAGAAAACTCTCAGGTGTTTTATCTTTCTGGTTTCCCCATCAGGGATCACGTAGACACAGATGGCAATAATGATAAACATATTGAAGGCAGCACTGCCAACAATTGTAGATGGCCCCAGGTCTCCAGCTACGAATCCATGCCCACACACTTCTATCAGAGACAGAAGGATCTCAGGAGCGGAGGAGCCCAGAGCCATGAGGGTCAGGTTGGAAACAGTTTCATTCCAAATCCGAATGGTTGTTGTTGTGGTCTCTCCATTGGGTTTCTTAATCGTGATTTCTTTCTCTTGTGATGTAATGACCTCTATAGATGCCATGAAACGATCTGCAATGATGGAGACTCCAAGGAACATGTAGATCAGTGCTACAAAGTATACAATAACACGGGCAATTTTGTCCCCAAGGGATGGGTTTTCTGGGTACCATATTGGCAGGATAACACCTTCCTTGCAGTCAAAAGATCCTGAACACGAGCTGTTTTGTACTGAACTGGTTGAGTCTCCCGTCAGGCCAGCATCCACCTGCAAACCATGCAAAAACAGCACAAAAGTAACCAGCCCAAAATGGAGGAAGGCCGAGGTGAGAGGCTGCAAGCTTAACCACGCCATACACAAGATGCAACTTCCACTGTGTAGATCCAAAAAGGCCGAGAACCTGAAACAAACAAAACAGAGAGGGGGGAGGGAAGCATGAGAGAAAAAGAAGACTTAACATTTATCCAAATGCACTTGAGTATCTCACCATGGAAGAGTACTGGTAGAGATGCAAAGGTTGTCTGTCACTTTGAGGAAGACACTTAGCAGGGACTGTAAGAAAGTGCAGCATTTACATGCCCAGCAGATGAAGATGAATCGCTAGAAAACTAGCTCAGAGGAAAACTATGTGACAGCCCACAACTGACCTGCAGCATATGCCATAGGAATACTGCTAGCTCAGCTGTCACTCTCCTAATGATGCCACCATGTTCCCCAGAACGCTGTGTGTCAGCTCAACACAAGGAACCTAATGTGAAGGCAACACTGTCTCACCTCCAAGGGGATAAGACGAGTCAAGAAACCACTAGAATAAAAGGCGCATAATTTAAGGCCAGTGAGCAAGCTCCAAATTAAGTCCATTTGTAGGACTTTATTCAGTTATGGAGTACCTTGGTGGGCAAACATCTCCCTGGCCAGAACCATGTGATAGACTGCAGAATGTCCAAAATGGTCCCAGGGCTCCCCTAAGCTTCTGAGGCACAGAGCCTCCACATCAGGAGGTAAAGATGTCAGCAGGAAAATAGAGCAGACTACAGTGCTTGGCAAGGCTCTAAAGGCCATTTTTCACTAGCTTTGCTACTATGATCTGGAGGGTCACATTTTGTATCAGTAATCCTGCTTTTAAAAGGGCAAGAAAACCTACAAAAACACTATTGTTAGAAAGAGACTTAAGATACAGTAAATTGTACCCACAAAGATTCTGTCTGCATCCCTAAGAAACGTATGCATTTTCAAATATCTTCTAAAGGGAAACAAGGAAGCCAAATGATGCATCATGTAGGTTTGGTGTATCACTGCACAATAGTGTTCCTTACGGACTGCATCACTGTAGGGACTTGTACCACTTGAATGAGGAATTTCAGCCCTTCACACACTACTCTTCTCCCTTTACACCAGGAAGAATTTGGTCTCAGGCTTAGCTGAAAAACCACATTTGTGAGTCCAGCCACAGCCAAGTCTCTCACAGGAAACATCAAACTTAATAACAGCATTATCCAAAGCACTTGGAAGGTTCAAGAGCCTCAACTCCCACTAACATTCATTGAGGTTTGTACTGCTAAATCAGTAGGATGGGGATTAATTTCCCCTACTGTAACTATCTAAATCTTGGGCAGTAAATTAAATTAAGTCGCCTAGGCTCTCTCTGTAGTTAGAGGAAGAAGACAGCCACTTCCTGGGGATGATCTGATCCAAAAGAACTATTTAAGATGCACACCTCCAGAAAGGATTTTGTCCTTTACCATCTCTCTCCATGCTCTAGAGGGGGTGTCTGAACAGTCAGTTCAGAGCAAATACCTAACTTTGGGATGGAGAGAGTTCAAAGGGGTGAACTGGTCCCTGAGTCCTTGTGGAGGTCCAGCCTTTCCCTTGCACTGTATGGATTCCAGGCAACATTTTAACATTAACATTATCAACATTAAGAAACACATCTCAAATGGCTATTTTATCATCACGTTGTGTTGCTCACATCTTCCCAAAAGTGAGTGCTATCTTCCCAGTATCAACAAAAGTGTTTTCAACTTTCAGACAAAAATCTATAAAGACAAGCAAAACAGAAAAGAAAGCATGAACAAGAACTGCAAATGAGCAAAACCATCCCTGACAGAGCACAGCAGAGGGGAAAGAATTGATTACGCAGTATCAGGATCACAAATCCATATCTGACACCCTTGATATGAAAAAATAATACACTTCTTCATGTTACCTAGACTAATTCAGAAGAGACAGATTCTCCCATATTAGTCTACTTATCTTCTCTTTCAAATGCCTACTTATCTTCCTTTTCATCCCATCTCAGCCTCCAGGGTTTGGGGAAACCACAGCCTGGGATGGGGGGTGCAGCCTCAGCCCCTCTATCTCATCATCATCCTTCTTGCAGGGAAGACTAAGCTACCCAGCCAGCATGTGCAACTTCGGTTCATCTCCCATCTCCCATTTTGTTTTCCTTCCCTTTCTGCAGGGTATTTTACCAGACTCAGGGGAATTCCTTAGAAAGGGACAGAGAAACAGTGAACAGCAAACCCAGCCCTAAGCTGCAAGGAAGAGGCATGCACATCCCCATCAAGATGACAAGTTCCAGGTGCTTCTGGCTCAAGGTACACTCACACAACAGCTCTGGTACACCCTAGGCACATCAGCTCATCCGTTTCTGTGCTGCAAATGCTGGCAGATATCCACCAGCCCCTTGACTCTTCTAGTTTCCAGAGCCTTGTTAACTGAACAGCAGTGTCCTCCAGGATCAGCCACGTAGAAATGGCTAACAGAAAGACAGGAGTCATTTCAGAGCCATCTACATGACTCAAGCACCTAAATTTGGTTTCAAAAATGACTTCAGAGTTGAATTATTACATTAATTCAGAGCCCTGTCTAGGAATAGTACAATGACTAAACTGAAACCAATTGCTGCCACCACCACGAGGTGGGACAGCCACCTTGTGTCATGGATACCATCTGTCAACCCCACACAGCGCTGGGACAGTTCATGTCACCAGTCATGCAAGTCACTCCAGGAGCTTCCCAGTCCTTCTTTAATTTTATATTTGATCTTAAGCACAGCCCAATTCTATTATTACTCCTCAAATTATTATTATTTCATAAACAACCTCTGTCAGGGCAGCCTCTGTGTATGCTTTTGGACAGCTAAACTCAGGCTATTGGTTGTAGACTAAAATGTCAGAATTTGGGAGCATGTCCTTCCATTGCTTTTTGCTTGCCTTGACAAACACTTTAACATTAAGTGGAGGTCACAATCATTTTCTGAGATTATGACCTGATCTTGCAATTCTTTGACGCAGACAAAGCTCCCTGGTGAGATCAACAGGAACTTTGCCCATGGACAAACTGCTTAATAAGATCTTAATATGCATTCATTAACACAAACAGAGTTAAACTAACCCATTTGAAAAGCACAGGAAAGCATTCTTACTTCTCCTCTCCACACTTGGGAACTGGTGCAAAAGTGCAGAATAAAACTATTAAATTTTAAAACAGCTGTTAATAAAATATTGAGGAAACAATTTTACCATTCAGCGGTCAGAGGATGGAAGACTCAAAACTCACTTTGTAGCTCTAGGTCAGCAAGACTGCTTACACAAGATGCAAGTCTGCCCCACGTGCACCTCCTACACAACCAGCCTCAACACCACAGCCGTGGACCTGTGTAGCTGTAGCCTTCCCAGAAGGAAGCAGACACAGCTCTCCCTATCTCTGGCTCTGCAGCAGCACTGATCTTAGCAGGGCTAGCTGCAATGAGAGCACTCCCTCTGAGGATGGGGCTTTGGGCTGGGCTGGCAGCACACTCCAGAGACACAGCTTGCCACCCAGGAGCCGGCACGGTGTCATTCCTCCAGCTCCAGCACAACAAAGCCCATCCACATCTGGTGCAGGAATGAAATTCCAGCTGCACCATGGCCCAGCTCCCGCAGGATGCAAACAGAAGGCTGCATCAGCAGCAGTGAAAAGTCAGTTGGCATCAGCTGATCTTTGGCTTTATACCACTGAGATCATGATTCTGCTGATTTCTGCTATCTCTTTGCCATCAAACATCATTTTCTTCCACAGATCTTAACCCTACTACTATTATTAATGCACTGAATACATGCAAATAAGGGCAGTGGTTCTCAGTGAATTGTCCCCTATCTGATAGGATAAGTTTTGAAAGCATCCCGTCAGTGCTAAGAAAAACAAAATGCTGAAAGGACCAGCATAGCAGGAGTTGGTGTTCAGTAAGAAGGTTCTGGGAAGACGCGTAAGTTATTTTAGCAGGGGAAACTCCTTCCACAAGAGCTGACAATGGCTGTGTGATCTGTAAATCCATAAATAAAACCCATAAATAAAAAGATCAGATCTTGAAATGCATCTGGAGACAGTCCAGAAGGAAGCATGGACCATGCTTGTCACTATTAAGCTTGCAATAGAAAATGACTTTGGACAACTATCAAGCTCCTTACATCTTTTATAATGGCTACATTTCAGAAGACCAGTGGTTTTTCTGCTGCAGACCTATGGCAAGGCAAGGGAGCTGGGAAGGCTGTACTGATTGATCCCCTGTGCTTCAGCATTAGGTATATATCTCCTCACATGACACTTTGGGCAAAAATATTTTCAAAAGGAAGCATTCACGACAAGAAATCAAATCAAGAGGCAAGGTAACAGGGAGTAACCTTCCACATACCGCATTGCCAAGATCACTGCTCAGTAAATATAAAATCAAAGGCAAAGCTTTAAGTTCCTACTCATTTCTAATTTAGTCTCCCTCTAAACTATCATAAAAACTAGAACCTTTGAAATTGACCTGCAAATACTATTAGGTTGCCTGGCACCTCCCTCCCACCCCCAAATATATGAGGCACATAGAGCACATCTGGGGCCAAACATCCTCTCTCCCTTTGGCTCCAGCCTAGACAGGAAACAGTGCAGATCAGATATGAGTGCTGGCTGAGCCCCACTCAGGCGTGGGTGATGCTCTAGGTCCAGACACAGACATCTCAGGATCAAGGGCTTTGTCTGCTTGACAAGCATCTGCCCCAGAGCAGAGCGGATGCAGTACTGCTATCCATCTTATCTTTCAGTCCCTCTCCCAAGTTGGAGGAGACAGAAATGAGGTTCATCTTAATAACACAGATGGGCAGCAAAATTAAAAATTTCCTCACGTTCCTCAGTCCAAAGCACGTAAAAGCTTTTCGACTGAGCATAAGATTTTAATAAGCATCAGCAAAAAAAAGGAAATTATAGCCTTTCTGCCAAAGAACACAAATTTTTCACATAAGTATTGTTCCTGATTTGCACTCTTTCGTTCACCAAAATAAAGCCATAAAAAGTATTTAACACAAAGCACAGTATATTTTTCAATCATCATTATTCAAGTGCCATCTAGTCCTTTGCTCATCACTACAACAGCACCCAAAGTGTAAATTAAGATTTATCCGCAATCCAAAAGCCAGAGCAGTGTAATTAGATCCACTGTGTCAGACCAATGCAAATTCCCAGAAACATGTGAGGCCTTAAGCAGTCTCACTGATGGTATGCATCTACCTGATAAGAACAGAGCTAACAACTCTAAGCTTTCTTTACATTGGCCATTGTACAGCAATGGGTAGTTCAGCTCCCTACTGCTGCAGCACCTGTATTATACGAGGGAAGAAGCACCATAAGTCATGCTTAGACCATGATATGTCTCCAGAGTTTGGCTCTATAGAAAAGTTATGGCTGCTTGTTGCTTTGTGTTCCACAAGAAACGCACCTGAAACTGCAATTAGGCTTACAGCATAACCCCCCAATACATGTCCAAAGCCCTTTTTCTCCTCTCAAGATCATGCATATAGCTATTGTAAAAAAATTCTAGACCTTGTAGCAAGTCTTTGATATGGACGAGCTGGAGCCTCTACTAATTTGAGCGGTTTCTTCCATTCTAATGGGACCTCAATTGACACAACTGAAGTCTTATAATTCCCTACAGAAATGCTGCAGTGACAGGATCCAGTTACATTAGCCGATCCCAGAGGACAGCCTAAATGAATCACAAGTCCATGGCCAGTTAGAGCAATCTCCAAACGCTCAGCTCACCCTAGGGAACTGCTCCATGTTGTTTCTTCTGTATTTTAGTATCTGTGATGCTTCTGGAGAAGCAGTGCCATAAATAGCCAGCCCATAAAGATGCCCACACTTAATTGTCCCCTTCCCATATTGCACAGCCTGCACTTGACTGGCTGGTCATTTTACTACCTTGCTCTCGCCCCAGCTGAAAAATTACAGCTGCCTTGCTCAGCTGAGACATGTGCTGCAAAGCCTGGAGCTCCCAGAGCCAGGGGCCCAAACACCGCCAGGCAGGCAGCCACTCACCCAGCACTGTGAGTTACACCCTGCATGTGAGGAGGCACTGAAGGAAGCCCTTCACTGGGTCACACTGCTGACACAGCCCTTCTTCATGGCAAGGTCTAGCACAGCTTCCTTCAGAGCCACAGCTTTGAAGGCAGTTTTCATTGCTCTGTCTTGCTGGGTTACTAAGAGCAGCAAAGATCATTCGGGGAAGGGTGAAGGGAAAAAAAATGATTCTAGAGGTGCGAGGAAAACTTCTCATCAGTAAAAGTCATTTTATGTAGTGCCTGTGGCAGCACACATGGCATGTTATTTACTGCTCCTGCTCCGTGGACATATTATACTGCTGGTTCAGGCACCACCATCAGAGTGCAACTTATCACCTGGTGGCTCACAGCAGCCTACAGGAAGGATGACAGTGGCAACTTGTGACATTTGTTCAGCATTCTGGTGACAGGCCTGCAGTAGCTACAATTAAAGACCCTAGGATTTGTTGTCAACAGCACATTTGTGCTGTGGAGCCAGTAGATATTTGTACGCAGAGGTGTGCTAACTTGTAACGAAGAAGGGGAAAAACTGTTACCATCATATTTCACTCTTCAGATGCAGAATTAGGTAAGAAAAATACATCTGAAGAAGTTTTCTAGCAGAAAACACTCATATGAGGCAAACGGAGCAAGCCAGGTGATGTGCGGGGTTTGCAGCACTGAGCAGCAGGGAAGGAACCCTGGGGCTGGTGCTGGGCAGCCACACTGGTGCCTGTCCATGCACCACTCCAAGCCTCCTAAAATGGCCTCCTTCCTTCCTCCACACCTCCCCAAAGAAAGGGAAAAATGAATATTTCTGATTTTTGATCTGAACACAGCCAGAAGCACATTTTCACCAAAATTTCCACATTAAATACAAAAGAAATTATGAGTCTTCCACAGTTCTTTTCAGAAAGTCTCAGCTCGGGGCTCAGAGAGGAAGAAAGTATTTGTTAAAAAATGAATGGAGGCAGAAGCGTTGTAAGCAGAGTGGTGGGAGAAGGGGTGGAAGCCAATGAGGAGCTGGGAGGGAGGGAAGGCCACGCTTCAGAAACCATCTTCACCACAGCAGCAAAGAGTGAGAAACTCAGCGTTTGTCACACTAAACTGAAGATTTCTACAGTCCTCTGTGCAACAGGCACAGAAACTGTAGATGGGAAAGGCTCCTGCTTAGCCCAATTACTACGGACTTCACAGCATCAGTCAAATTAGAACCAGAAGAGTTGTCTGGCCCGTTCCTCTGGGGCCACTGCTGCATTGTTCCCCTCGTGAACGCTATTTCCCAGCACTTTGTCCATCCCAGTTTTAAATTACCCAAGTGATGGCACTTCCACAGCTCCCCAAAGACACTGTGCCACGATGTAATTTATCTCAGAGGTTTTAGATGTCTTCCTTACATTTAGGATGAAATTAAGGAAATTTATGCTGCTAGTTCTCATTATCGTGTCCTTGGAGCACTCTCAACCATTCTCCTCCCTGCCTGAGATTTACATGCTTCAAATACTTGTAAATAGCTGTTCTCCTCCACAGTTATTCTTTGGCCGCAGCACACAAATTTATTTTAATCTTTATAAATTAGCCCAGGCAGCCCTTTCATATATATCTTGTTCTGCTCCCGGTTCCTTCAAGATGGTCAGCAGCAGCCTAATATCTGGGAGTGCCTGCTCTGACCAAAGCCAGCAGCAGATCATCCGCTGGTTTCCAAAACAACAGGTTTTCAAGAGGAGCTGGACTGTTATGAAGCTTAAATCTAGAGCGATGCATACAAGCTACCTTCCCTGTCCACCTTTGAGGTTCTCTCCACCTGTTCCTGCACACCAGCACTTGCATGAGGACTGCTGTGCCGGATGGCACGCAAAGGAGGGCAGCGACATTTCCAGAGTTTCAACCCAAAAGTCAGGTCTCCAGCTGAGAGGAGCGAAATGCACTGTAACACACTCACTGCCTCTGCAGATCTGATCGCAGCAGGGGATGTGAAAAACACACTGATACGGGTTATCCTCAAAATACCTCCCACTTCACTTGGAAGGTGCCAAAGCCTGTAAATTCATCCATTTGAATGCAGTTCTCAAGTAGGATTTCACACGGCACCCTCAGCTTTTACTGACACGTATCCCCATATATCTTTTATTGACAATTTAGACATCTTAATCCTTCAGTCTTTTTTTTTCAGCTGTTAATTCTGCATCTGCTTAAAAAAAAACAACCCAACACCCATAACCTCACATCTAGCATGATTAATTCATTCTTTTCAAGTCCAGGCTGTTTACTACTCTTTGTTCATTTACGCACTAGCTGTGTACAGATTCTCTCTTAATATTAGCTCCATTATTTGCTAGAGACTCAAGTCATATTTACCATATGGTAATTGCAGAGATCACATGGACATCAAACAGCGGAAGCTGAGCCGCTACAGCAATTACAGTAAGTGGCAGCAGTCTCCAGGCTATCCACTGCCCCACCTTCATTTCTTTCCCCCTCACCTTCTGATGTCTTTCCTTATGAGCTGCACAAACCCACATGCCATTCTGATCTCAATAGCACAGAGATCTGTTCTTTGCTATGGCATTACTGCACAGGTTTATTCACCTTTTGGTCTGCATTTCACCTGCTGGTCTGCCCTGCCTGGCTGTCTGTCCCACTCTGTTCTGTCAAGTGTAGACAACAGACTTGCAGCCTAGAGCTGGTCATTCTGAATATCTGCCTTTCCCTTTCTACTTCTGCAACAGAGCTACCTTCCTCCTCTGTCCCAAACAGGATATAAGCATGCCACACCTCCAGAGGGAATCCCAAAAGATCAGATTTTACAGGAGAGTTAGAAGTCTAATGGAGCATCTCTTTAAACCTACTTGGGCACCGTGACCCCACTGAATTAATAAATTTCCCACTTGCCATCTAGATGTGATTTAATGTTCCCACAGAAACTCAAACAGATTACAACAAGAAGACACTGCTGTTTTCTCCAAAGTAATACATGAGGTTTCTTTTTTTCCTTCGGCTCCTGAAAAGGGCACTGGGCAGATCCCACATATGAAAGGTATAGGACTAAGCCATGTATGTAGCTTGATTCTTTCAGAAGATTCCAACAACCTCAAGA
This sequence comes from Coturnix japonica, assembly GCF_054131305.1. Classification (NCBI taxonomy): domain Eukaryota; kingdom Metazoa; phylum Chordata; class Aves; order Galliformes; family Phasianidae; genus Coturnix; species Coturnix japonica. The sequence goes on along the minus strand of NC_140667.1, from coordinate 27,188,955 downwards.
TTTCCTGCCGTCACAAAGAAGAAACAACATAGATATCATGTTGGGGGCACACAACAAAGCACCTTATGTGACAAGGATGATCCCCCCTCACCATTTCTTAACTTGCTTTTAGAGACAAGATCCAAATATCCAGCACTCAACAAGTCTGAGCTGAGATATTAGCAAAGAACACATAGAAACTTGAATGCATGACAGTCAGTGTCTATCAGAAGAATTTCCTAGCACAGCACACGACAGTTGTACAGTTGTTGTTCCTCAAAGTGGAAGAAGTACCACGTTCATTGTATTCAGAGCACTACTTTGGCCACTTTCTTTCCCAACAGTTCCCTTTTGTGAAAAGTCACTTCACTTTTGTGCAATGTGAGGACTGTCTTTCCAGCCCTGTCAACCTACACATAGTTGGATGAAGGCTGGTAAGACAGAAGAGAGAGTGGGTCCTTGGGCCAGTTGTTCTCTGGTATAACTCAGCACAGTTCCCACGAATCCAAGAACTGCCAGAGGAGCTCTGGCATCACTGCATACAGCATAATCCCCCAACAGGAAAGCTTAATCTACTTCCTCTCTGTAACTCACATCACACCCAGCAGCTGGAGTGACATTCCTGCTTTCTCCATAACAAACACACTTCTCACCAGCCCCCTGGTTCCTGCCTTCACCCTGTGCTGGCCCCAGGTTTGCTACAACTAGTTCTGCCAACAGGAGCAGCTGAGTCATAAGTGATGAGCATATCAGCCAAAGGCACTAAAAGGAGAGAAGGGAAGGAGAAAAACCTCTTTCCACATCCTCAAGTCTCAGCAAAGAAGGTCTCTTCTCTACCGTGTGCTCAGTGTCACTTTGGATCAGCTTCCTGAAGTGCCTCACCCTGGGAGTGCAATGTCAGGAGTCACTAATGCTAGTGACTTGCTAGTGCTTGAACCGCATGTTCAGCGCACACAGCCTCTCGCTGCATGGGCCATTTAAGCCACTGAGGCAGAGGTCGGCCTCAGTCTTGCCATCAAGGAGCACAGCCTTTTTTATTGATACTATCAGTTCCACATCTCCTACAGTTCCACTGAGGAGCTCAGAGTCTACTTCATGCACTGCAGAAGCTACCCTTCCATCCATTTCTGTAGAGACAATTAGAACAGAGATGTGCTCTAGTTGCTTTGAAGTCCAAATCTCTTCTAAGACAAGGTTAAGGCAAGAAAATGGCAGGGTCCCTCGCTTACTGGAAGTACACATGGATAACTGGCTTGAGCAACAGCTAAAGCAAAAATTAGCAGTCTGCTTTTTCCCATTACTCCACACAGCCCATCCCTTGGCCCCTCAAACCAGAAAGCCTCTCCTGCCCATCATACCTCCCCAGCAGTATCCTGAACCCAGCTGTCCCTGTAGTCAGTGATGACAGCCCCTCCAGAAAAAAACAAAACAGTCACTCTTAAAGCCAAGCAAAGACTTTAAATGAATCTATTTTGCTGTGGGAGAAAAATGAGCATGCAAATGAATAACAGTGGTTTTCCAGTGAATTTGAGCCCTGCGTCCTAACAGGATCCCCACTCTTCAGTAATCTGTCCTCTGCCTGTTGTCTTCATCCTCCACTGTCCACACAGGTGCAGGTGGGATACTTCATGCCCCTTCCTCTGACCCCAGAAATACCCAGCAACCAGCCAAGCAAGAAGCAACCCATTTCAACTTCAGCACTACAAGATTGGCAGCACTTATTAAACTGTTCCACTGCTTCAACACACCCAGCGTTATGAAGCATAACCTTACCCTCAATTTAAAAACATCAAGCTGCAGCTTCCAGTCACAGGAATCATCCCTCCTTCATCCCTTCAAATGAAGGATCAATATGAAAGCATTGGCTCCTATGTAGGTATATGAAAATTACAATCATGCCACCTCTTCAGGCTCTCAGCAGCAGCAATAAGTAGAGGAAGTTCTCAGAGTCCTGCATGACCAACCACATTTCTCAGCTCTGTCATTGCACCCCTGCCTCTTCCTCAGCATCTCTTGGAAAATAGGCTTTCGCTAGAGTGATAGCTAGAGGGACAGTCAACCAGGCCAAAAGAAGCCCAAGGGTACCACCAGAGAGCTCCCAGACTCAGTGGTGTTTTACGTAGCAAGTACTGGATACTCATGATAAGCATTTGTGTAATTTGTGGAATTCAATAAATAAATTGAGAAGTACCGGAAGGCTCAAAGGAAAACTAGATGTGCATGTAAATACTCAAAACATCCATAGGTTCAACTATAGGATGCAACTCTCCTCCTGCTCCAGAACACATTCCAAACACTTGTTTACCCATTTTCATGAAACTTACTAACGTGCACATACAGCCAAAGCTGGAAAGGCTCTTCTTAACTGAGTGTCTGTGTTCTAACTGGCCCAAATGCTCTATCTTCAACCCAGCAGCCAAGACCCTATGGGCCCACGAGACAGACAGAAGGCTACACACAGGATAAATGGAGGACTGGATATGTGAGGGATGCCGTTAGAGGTCTAGAGAAGGCATGGAGTTGTTGTGTGATGTGGATGCCCCATCCCTGAGGAGATCAAGGCCAGGCACTCTGATCCAGTGCAAAGTGTCCATGCTAACGGCAAGGTGGCCTTTAAGGTTCCCTTCAACCCAAACCACTTTTGATTCTGTGAGCTGGGACAAATGGAGTATCATGAATAATTCCATATACTTCAGTAGGAAAAGCAGTGGGAAAGGGCCAGAGCTGAGCAAAAAGAAGTGGCTGTGACTCACTGGGGTGTATGAGGCAGCAAGGAGACGATCTAGGCAAGCAACAAGCAGGCTGGCAGCCATTTGGCTGACAGAAGTGCACCAAGTGCAGCTGAGCATCTTCTCACCTTCAATCACCTGGAGTGATTCCCCAGAGGGGAAGCAGCTCTGTCATGCTCTGAAGGTGAAGTTCTGCCTTCTGCCTGGTATAAGAGCACATTGCAGCCAATGGATAAAACTGCCTACCTACTTAAAAGCAAACCCCAACACTGCCAGAAGGGACAGGCTTATTTTTAGCTGGGACAGCAGCAGGGTCACTGCTGGTGCTGCATTTCCCCATGGAAGCCAGGGTTTCATGAAGTACAGTGTGTGTGCAGGGTCACTGCAGGGGAAACATCTGTCAGGTCAGGTTTGGGAAGATAGATTATTTAAGTTAGGGAAGAGGAAACATTTACTAGAAGAAGTGAACCTGAAACTACTCTGTAAGGTTAAAATGGAAGCAAAAAAAATGATGTTGAAGAGTCAGAGCAGGTGGTAATTTAAGTGAGGGCAACTTCTCCTGCACCCTTTGCCAGGATGCTCAGGCAGGAGAATTCTCCATCACATCTAACGCCAGATGCATTCCCTGTGCTTTACTTGTACACAACACATTCTGAAAGACCCATTCCTGTCTGGGGACTGCCAAAACAAAAGCAGAAGCATGCCGCTATTCCTCATTGGGATCACTCACAGGTGAAAAACACATGCAAAGAGATGCAGCTTGCATTGTACCTTCAAGACAGCAACACTCGGACCTCCATCTCACTCCGGTACTTGAGTCTACATACCAGGCTCGCAGCTAGCTCTGAGGCAGGCAGCTCACCCAGGGCTCTCAGGCCATACTGTCTAATTAATAGCAGCACATTTCAGGAGTACAGGGCAGCAGACAACCAGCCCACTGCTGCCTTGCATGGAGGAGGAGAGGACAGCCCACCCCCACAGGTGGGTTTTGTGGGTGCAAACCTAATAAAACAAGCAGTGCTGCTCCCATTTCTACTGCCAGGGAATGCAGTCTGGAGGCTTCAGCATGGCGAGATCGTTGCTGATGAAGTGCTGAGCACTAGTGCAAAGCTTTCAAGGGACTTGAAAGAATTGAGAGCAGAGGGGAAGTTATTTTATTCTCTTCTTGAAGAGGTCCATTTGGCATGTTGCATCTGAGAAATAGCTTGGCCTGCATTCCTTCTATTTGATTATTTGATTTTATTTTTCAATCTAGATCAACCCCTGTACATGTTCTTGGGAAGATCTTATATTAAAAATTCCTTTGTCTTTTTTTTTGTCTTTTTTTTTTTTTTTTTTTTTTTTCTTCCTGTGTCTCTTAATAGCTTATCAAGTACTTTGCAGACCCCATCACTCTTAGGTTCTTCACAACTGATTTGCATTCAGGACTATCCATCTCAACAAGAGTAGACTTCAAGGCTGAACCCATTCCAAGCCCTTACTGCTTCAGGCAATACAGGTGGAAGCAGGGCTTCTTAAGCCAAGCTGAACATTTTCCATGTTCAGTCATCTGCTCCCACTCTTCACTATCTCTTGTCCTTTTGTTAGCCTAACAGTCTGCATGGCTATGCCATGAATAATGACCAGGAAATGACTGGGCAGTAAAGGAAGCTGAACGCAACACCTGCTCATGCACTGCTGTGCCCATTGCCTGTAGGGGATGGAACAGGAGCAGGTGGGAAGTCTGTAAAAATCAATATAAAAATGACAAATGGCTGAGGCATCAGCTGTACAGGCAGGGACAGGTCTCCCCCTTCAGCATCTGCTGGACCTCTTATCAGGCTTGTTCTGCTACATAAAGGCCTCCCATGTTCATCTTTTTCAGCCAACATGCACATCCAGGGGTCACAACATAAACTCAACCTAAATCATGGAAGATGATGGAGGTGAACTTTCAACTCCACATAAAATATTACTTCACTGCTTGGGTAATGTCAGTGGATGTGGGGAGCTATAGCAGGTGGCACCCAGAGCCTACAGGTAGGTTTCATATCCTGCCCAGAACCTGACAACAGATTCCCCGTTACCACTTCTCCCCTCGAAGGGAACGAGGGCACATCCAGACAACAGAATGAGATGTGCACACGTACTAGCCCTCGTGTTGTCCCTGCTCCAGCCCTGGGAAGAAAGCTGGCTTCCATCAAGGCACCAGAATACAAACAAGCTGGCACCATGCATCATCAGCACCAGAGGCCCAAGTTCATTCCTACACGTGTCACCTTCAACACAGCCTCGCCAGTGAGATCTAAGAAGTTCCTTCTCACACGTACATCCTGCACTGCTACCATCTCTTTTGATTAAAACCCTCTTCTGCTTTGCTGCTGGATACTGCTGCTGTTTACTTTGAGACAGCCTCCAAGTACCAGGCTAGGAGCGGGTGATGATGAAAGCAGCGGCAATGCGGTCTCGTATGCTATAGTTTCTAAAGCTCTTTGACACATCCCTGGTTGCAAAACATGCCCAGAAGCACAGGATATTTAGTATTTCTGATTGCTCTTGACCTGGCTGTCTCTGCTGCTGTCCTGAGTTAGGAGGCTTAGGTAAAAAGACAGCAGAGTATGCAAGAGAAGCAAATAGAGCAAGTCCAGCTTTGCAGCCCTGAAATAATCTGCTAGTGAAAGGAAACGCTGAATGGAAACAGAGGCTTCTTCCTAAATCTAAGTGCTCTGGAAAAGCTCCCTGTTTTATTATGATGGAAAATCCTCATTGGAGTGTTTAGTCAAAAAACAAGCCATCATAAAGGAAATGTTAAGAGCCCTAAGCTCCCCTCTCTGCCATGATGTCAACTGTCAGGGACATCAGTGACAGCTCAGCTGTGTGATCAAAGGTTCCAGCAAGCGGATTTAGAGACAGAATTGCCAGAAAATTGAGAGTCAAAGGAGCCCAGGGCCATGATGGCCACCTGTTTATAAATGCTTCTTATGGGTGAACTAATTACTCTGTGATGCTGTACCATAAGACAGCACTACCTGGATCTCCTCATTGCAGCACTGGAAGATGGGGCTGGCACTGGTTGTACCTTCAGCCTAGCCTGACATATCACTGCTGCTTGATGCCTCGTTATTTCTGCAGAGTCCTGAGTTTGGGAGGGCATCATGCTCAGCTTTGTGCATATATGTGATGGTCATCACCCAGAGTTTCCAGCTTCAAGCATTAAGGTAAAGAAAACAGAAGGGAAGCCAGCTACCACCTATGCCTCGCCTCTTCTGCAGCAGCTCCTTCACACTGCTGCAGGCTCATGGTGGTTCCCAGATTCCACCTTGGAGGTACATAGGGACAGTAAGCTCACCTACTTCTGCAAACCCCACATCACTGACCTCAGCAAATGTCAGACCACGAACTCAGCTGCACAGAGTGCTTTAGTTGCATCCCAAGAGCAGCTTGGGATCTTGTGTGTCTCAATACACAGAGCTCCCCAGGACAGAGCTTAGCTTTTATTAGATATCTGTACAGCACACAGAAACATGGGCTCCCAACTGGGATGATGCCTCTAGGAGTTACTGTTATCAAACATGAAATGAACAATAGCGCTAATCTGTGCCACAACACCTAAGCACGGTAGGTGATGGCAGTCAGGGTATCACAACCATCAATTTCCTGGCTACAGAGATTCTTTTTCCATGTCAAGATAGATATATATATTTGTCTGTTTAATATAATTTCTTTGATTCTTTTTTCTTTAATACAGAATTATATATTACCACCTGATTAAAATAAAAAGGTACCTGGCAGACAACCAAACCCATCTTTTTAACTGTTGAAGCACATGAAAGGCATCAGAAACATGACAACAACAAAGAACAAGGAACTATTTGTCAACACTGTTTGGTCATTGGGGAAGCTTAGGGGAGGAGAAGGATGCTGTTTGTTTAAAACAAGCAAACAAAACCCTGACAGACAGGCCATTTATCTGTACAGTGCTTTACTGTAAGATATTGTGGAGAGAATACAATATCTCAACTCGGTCTCTATCAGAAAATGCTGACACACTCGGTTATGGCTCTCCCCATCCCTGGGGATGGATGATACTATGGCAGAAGAGACCCTCTAAGACCAAGGGAAGTGCTGGGTCAGGTGTGATGCGGCATTAGGTCAGCACAGGCTCCAGCAATGCCCTCTGCAGCCCTGTACAGGATGTAGAGCTGCTCTGCACTGAGCTGGTGATGGAAAGGGCTGCCCCCACATGGCTGCCACACCTGGAATCCTCGCTGGAATCCCACAGCTGGCTCCTGTGGTGGTGGTTTGCTGAGGAAGGGGCAACTTCTCTGCTCTCTGTGCTGTGGGATGGCTCCACATCTGCCTCCCTTTTCAGGTTCTGTTATCCACTAGCTGTAGCAAACTCACCAAATCCCCATATAGGCTGGAAAATACCATTAGCTACTTTGTACAAATGAGCCCCAGGTTTGGGATGCAACTGTATCTAGCAGCGAGCTGGAGTCTTGCCACAGAGGCTGGGAGCCCACCTGCACTTCCACTGTGCTCACACAGGACTCCACAGTGGTAATACCACAGTATATCATACCTTCCACATTCTGGAACCACGGATTTATTAGAATAGGAATCACATATGGCTTGGGGAAATAAAACAGGCAGTTGAACTGCACCTATTACCTAGAGCTATCCATGTTAATCCCATACCCATGCGCCCATCCCAGCTGCCATTGCACCCCTCTGTTCACAGCAGGAGGGTGGCTCAGGAAGCCACCATCACACTGAGCGCCAGCAGCACAACCAAGGGTCCCCACATTCCTTCTGCTCTGCCCCAGTCAGCCTTTGGCAGCAGCAGGACGTGCTCCTTTCCAACACCGCTACTCCTGCTCAGGAAACAAGTCTCGTTCCAGCTGACCACAGAAGCCTGACTGCAAGCACCAAAAGCAAATCACTTTCCTAGCTAAACCATCATCAGGGCACACAACTGCCTGCAACAGCAGTGGATGGAGAAGCACTGGGGACTCCCTAGGAATGTCTGTGCCACGTGGGAGTGATGCCTCTTCCCGCTGCACCAAAGCAGAATGCTTTCAAGGCCCAGTGTCCCAGCAGCTTCTGCCATGCTGCCATGGAGAGCAGGTGAGCACTGTGGGCTGGATGGGGCTGCCAAGCTGGGATCTCCATCCGCCAGCTCCATTCTCTCCAGAAATAGAAAACAACTCAAGTAAAATCACCCTCTTGCTCTATAAAGTAATGTGAGACATTAATACACATATATGCACACAGAGAGGAGGATGCATATATGGTGCACACGTTCTTCCAGTGTCTCCCCTTGGATTTAGAGCATATTTCTCAGGTGAAGTCCCCAAAATGAGCCCATGAATCCCCAAAAGAGCCAAGAAAGCCAACCACTTCTCTACATTTCCATCTGAGAGAGAAGGAAAATGACTATATCCTAGCATTTTAATATAATTAAAATAAAAGTCAAAATCGCTCACAATGATTTTGTCTCCCACTTAGGGCAATACTTCAGACACAGGTGAGAACAATAAAGCTTGAAGAGAGGCTGGGCAGGAGAAAGAGCAAGAAATCGCCCACCATCCAGGGCAGTTTGCGTGCATGTGTGTGTGTGTGTGCGCGCCGGGGGCTGCGGGGGCCCCGCAGGCGGCCCCGTGCCCTATTTAGGGCAGCGCCTGGCGCAGCAGCTATATTTGACACCGGGGGTAAACAAGCGGCACCGACGGACAGAGCGCGACAGCTGCCCGGGACAGCAGCCCTGGTGCCCCCGGCGTGCGGCAGGGATGGCCCAGTACCCCACCCCGCAGGAATAATTACAATAATAAAGAAAAAGGGGAAAAATGAAAATAAGAACAAAAAAAAAAATCAAAAGGAAATAAATTTATAGCACTGCATGAGAGGCGCAGCTCCAGGCAGAGCCCCCCCACCCGGCTGCCGGCATCCCTGCGGGCCGTGCCGCGGCACCCCCGGGAAGGATCCCGGCCGCGGCTCCCGCTGTGCCCCGCCGCTCCCCGGCCCCCCCGGCACGAAAGCTGCAGCGGCCGCCGCGGGCACGGCGCTCCCCCCATCAAGAGGGAGCCCGCAGAGGGTCCCCGAGCCCCCAGCCCGGTGCTCGCACAGCCCCCTCGGCGGCGGGGCGCTTGGCCGCCAGCCTCCCCTTCCCCGGGGAGCATCGCTTACTTACCCCTTCTGGTGGCTTTCCTGAGTTTTTGAGAGGTGGGGGGGTAGGCTCCAATGGGATAAATCCTTCCGGTTCCTAACGGAGCTCACTGCATCTCGTGGGTACCACCGCCGTGCCTGTGTGCGGGGCTGCTCCTCCGCATGTCATTCCAAGTTGCCGTGCTCGCTACGGAACCTGGGCTCTCTTGTGCAGCTGTCAGGGTGAGCGGGGAGGTGCATCTGGAAAAGGGGTGGGGGGACGGGAGACGTCGGTAAATCCACCAGCCTCGGTCTTCAGCTCCGGGCACGGAGAGGGAAGGGGGAGGAGGATGGAGATGGACGAGGGTCGAAGAGGGAGGGGAGAAAATGGGCTGTACCCCAGATGGCAATGAACGTGCCGGGCTTCCCCGGCGCGTCCGAGCTCCCCGCACCGCGCAGCAGAGCGGCGCTCAGCCCGATTGCCGCGAGACGCCGAGGTTTGCACAACTGCAGCAAGAAGCCAAATCAAAAAGCCAATCTGCGAGCCTGCGAACTGCACGTCACCCTATCAGCTGGGAGCGAGAGCTGCAACAGAATTACAAGCCGTGCATATTTATTCTCCTGAACCCGGGGAGGGGGGGGGAATTTCGGATTGTTTAAAGGGAGCTACAATGAAACCAGTGCAACCCTTTGTAAAACAAATAGAGGCAGAGCAGCTGTCTTGAATGTAATGCACACACACACACGGACCTCTGTGCTCTCTATGGGTTATGGATGGATGGGAATGTCCACTCACCCTCCAAGCGTACTGACTTGACTTTGTGCACCTCAAGCAGAGGAGGGGATGCACACAGTGGGCGAGCCTCACAGCAGAAGCTATTGATTGCACACCTAAAATTTAAGGGATCTGCCACAGATTAAATATAGGCAATGTAATTACACAGGCAGCCTTAGTCCTGGTAACCACCCAAATCTGCATGCTTTGGTTTGTGCTTGCAGAAAGCACCCGATCATTTTTTTTAACCAAAGTCAAATAGCAACTTGTGAGACAGCAAGTCATCCCAAAGCAAAAATACACATTGCCACCAAAGTTGCTATTTGACTTGGGCAGGAGATGGCCAGGGGCTGGTTTCCATGACCATGGAGCAGGACTGCAGCTCTGTCTCACACAACACAGACAAAGATCTTTGCACATGGGTTTGTCTCCTGCTGCCATCCCCTCTATTTTTGCCTGTTGCTACCACAGGCGCAGGTTTCCAGCCATCTTACCTTCTGCTGTGGCTTTTTACTGATGTAAAAAACCACAAAAGGTGCTGTAAGGCAACAAATGTTTCCTGGCACAGCTGCACCACCAGGGATAGGCAATTCCATCCCTCAGAGAGGAGCCAGCAGGTCACAGTGTCCCTGAACACCAGCTGCTCCCACAGGGCAGCCCTGACCCCACCATGATAGGATGGGAGGATCCAGAAACCTGCAGGAGCCGTTACTTCTGGTCTGGAACCTTCTGCTGTTAATTAGAAACAGAGGAGCAGCTGGAGGAGGACTCAGTCACTGCCAGGTGTGATGAACGAGAAGGAGGCAGCAGCACAGAACAGCCCATGAGGCCCAGCCCTGCATCACCCTAAGCCCCACCTGCTGCTCCTTTTGTCTCCCAATAACCCAAAAAAGATGGGCCATGTGGGAAACATGGGGACACATCAGTCAGAGAACAAGCTGTGCTCTCACAGGGCCAACATGCCCAAGCTGTGGATGCCAGCCTAAGAGCATCAGCCTTCCAGTGTTCTCCAACACTTGGTAAGGGACAAGGGTCCTGCTGGCATGGGGGAAACTCTCTGATGAAGGACTCATCGTCAGGTGGCCCCAAGCAAGTGCAGGAGGCATCAAGGAGTGGAGGGTACAAATAGCACATTAGTGGGTGCACACCCTCATGCAGCACAAGGGATGGCAGCTGATAGGAACTTCAGGCAGACAGAACTCTATTGGATGCAGGCATTTCATTTCACATCAGTTCCTCAGCTCAGTACATAAAATCACATCTACCAACATTTAAGGGAGGGTCTTGGGCAGCTCACTCTTTCCTCCTGTTCCATATGGGCCTGGTCTTGTATTGCTCAATTAAGGTAGAAAATGTTCATAACATCAGGGAGTACATGAAAGTTTTTGTCTCCTTTGTCTTGGAGGAGTGCTTGCAAGGTACTAACTTGGAATGAAAGCATACAAATGCTTCATTTGCTGACACTAATAATGATAAATCTCTCTTGTTTATGTTACCGTTAGCAAATAAAACACAGATATTAAAACTACCAGACTGCTTGCTACTGACCCACTAAGCAAACCTGGAGCTCAGTTTTAACGAATACCAAGATCACAAGATGTTTTGAGTCTTACCTAACATAAACTAAAACTACCAAAGACTACCAAGTTCTCTCATCCTTAACAAACAGATGATTTCTTTCAGAAAAGTTTTTCTCACTCTCTGTGAGTGACAAGCATAATTAATAATTACAAAGCAAAAAAGCACGTATGAAATGTGTAAAGCAAAAGCCATTCCCCTCCAGACTCCTCCAAGATCACCTGAAACCTGAGAGGCAAGATCTCTTGTGAATCAGAAAGGCCTCTCAAGCTCTTGAGATCTGGGTCAGATCAAGAGAAATAGACTTCATTCTCCTTTCCTTGCCTTGCTCACCTAAGAGTAGAGAACATTCCTCTACTATAATCCATAGTTTCAACATCCTATGGCTTCAGTCTTCTGCTGGCAGCCGTGCTGGTAACAGAGATACTGCCAGCAGAGCACACATGAAAGCAGCACAGTTCATAGAATCATAGAATCATCAAGGTTGGAAAAGACGTAAAAGATCATCCAGTCCAACCATTCACCTATTACCAATAGATCCCAATAGTTGATATAGGCAGCCTGTGGAGCAGGCATCAACTTGCTCTACCTGGGCTCAGCAAAACCCAAAAAATCTGCCAGTGTCATATACATTGTGGAAGAAACTCTAGGAGAAGGTTAACTGAATCAGAAAGGATCTATGTCTACTTCTTTACTCTCCAAGTATACATTTAATGTGTACAGGTTAAGAATTCCACACAGTTTCTATCCAAAAGTTAGACTGGTAGGGCCATATCACTAGAATATTAAAGCAGACATCACAAGCTGCAGGCTCCTCTTCTTGGAAAATTCCTAGCTGAGCAAATGCAGAGAAATGGCTCCCACCATCTTCCTGTTCTCCTCTGATCTTTCAGCTCACGGTCTACTGAGCCGAGGACAGACACAAACATAATCTACACCTACTTGTGCTGTTCTGCTGACTGCTCCTGACCCACAGTTTATATCCAAAGGGCCTAGCACAGCTCCCTTTTCTCATCTGAGATTTGATCTTGGTGCATCTGGGTTGTGTCATGTTATTTTTTCATAGCTTCGCTTTTCCTACTTCATCAGCTTTCATCAGGTGCCGGCTTACGTTAATGTCAGAAGCGATGGGATAATGTCACATTATGACATTTATTAGTATGATGCATCTCCGGAGCCTTGAAATGAAGTTCCAGATCTGAGAAAAAAATACTTTCTAGGGGAAGAGAGGAAAGGAATTACTACATTGGAGGCAGCTCCAAGGTTATCTGTGATTACAGAGGAAATTAACAGTTTAACATGAAGCTTTGTGCTTTATTTTCTTTCCACAAAAAAAGCCTACTTTGCAAACATGACTGGAGCTCTGAGAGCCAAGCTGGGCTTCGTGCACACATCCTCACCAGCAAACAACATCCCATCAGACAAGCCATGGGATATCCGTGACAGCCCATGAGCCTTTATGGTACTTCCCATGAGTAGAGGGCAATGTCCACACAAGACTTAGCCACAGATGTATAAGAAAGGATGAAACATTGCTTGTTCTTTGTTTAGCATTTGTGTGCTGAACGGGAAGGAGTGAAATAAGCTTGGTCTCTGATTTCTAGATGTGACTTTAGCACATAGAAATTGATAAGATCTTCCCATCAGTACTTGTATATCAATACTTATGTGCCTGGAAGGTTTAATTTGGGTTCAGTGTCTGTGTTCCTCAGGTCCATCTCAGATGGGTGGGTAGTTCTGTGTGACTGTCTTCACAACAGCAACTGAGCACACAGCACAGAGACAAGCCCAACTGTAGGTTACTGATACTACAAATGTATCTCAGCCTCTGCTTGCCAAAGGTATTCTTTGTACGTGACAAGGACCTAAAGGATAAACCTAATGCAACCTTCAGACACTGTACAACAACAAAGTCAAAAATAATTCTTTTAAAAAAGGAAAACATTACATAAAGAGAGTAGCTAATCACTGTGTGTCCTGAGCATCTTAACTGCTGGTAACTTCTGATGAGGAGAGTTCTGAAGTTCTCCATGTTAGCGTCAGTGAGTGGATATCTGCAGTAGAACATACCTGCTCAGGAGGAACACTCCTGAACCAGACCTAACAAGACAGTACAACCCAGGCAGTAAACAGGCATTCACAGAGCAGGGTTTTTCTCCAGCATTTTAACTGCTAACTAAATCTGGTATCCAGAGATTGAGCAGCTCTGAGACTTTCCTTCTTTGTAGGCATCTTACACAGCAATAGTACAATACCAACCCTGTTATAAACTAGTGTACAAATTTTGGGGGGCTTTCATAGCATGAGATTTTTCCAGGGAGGATCAATAGGACTCTTGCTTACAGCACCAGGGACTGTGCCTAACAAGAGAGCACAAGCAGACCCAGAGGCCTCTTCCAACTGCAGTAACTAGTAATTAGCAACCAGCACCTAGACTGCTAGAAATACACCCCTTTTCTCAGATGGAGAACAAGTACACAAGGCTCAGATTATTGAAGTGGCTTGGACCTGCTCCTCTCCACACTCTCATCAAGGAACAAGAAACCTCACATCAGATGAAGCTGGGCATGACAGATGACAGCAGCTGATACCAGCACAGAAAGAAGCCCGCAAGCACACCAGCACCTACTGATGGTTCTTATATACGTCTCACAGAGCTCTAAGAAGAAGAGTTAGCTCCCAAACTTGTAAATTTTTTTTTTTAGCAGCTTCCCAAAATCATTTCAGATTCCAAAAGTCAATGGGAAAAGCGCATACTTCATTGATTTCAAAACCCAAGAAAGACAAAAATCAATGGTACCCCTTCCACTCTGGTTTCCCTGTTAAATATTTGCAGTGAGATTTCTTCTGCTTCCTGCATGCTGGCTAACAATAAAAGAAAAATCCACGTTTCTAAAACTAATCCAGCTCTCTGTGGGGAGAGGACTCACAGACACCCTAGAGCAGCAGCTGGCACTTCAGCTATCTGCTGTGCACAGCCTCTCTTAGACTCATCCCCTTCACAGTTTTGGAGAAGCTACCACCTAGGCAGTGCGCTTAGTAACCGGCTGATTTGTGATGCTATTGCTAATGAAAAATGATCAGGGTTATATTACATGCAGGTAGAGCACAGGTAATAGAATAGATATCAGGTCCAAGGGTGAGCATTGCCTTAACCTTGGGAGTCACTGAGGCTGCATTCAAAGCTTCAAATTGTGGCTTGCTGCTGTTTTGAGTTGCGAGATGCTGAAGCCGAAGGCCCCAGACCTCAGGGGATGATCACACAACACAGACCTCGATAGCACAGTCTAGTGGGGATAACAATAAATGCTGAATAAAGATAGAATAAGATTTTACTTTTCCCTTAAGGTGAATGGAATCATTTTCTTAGCAAAACAGCTGAGACATACTAAAAATGTCTCCTATGCAATAGTGTCTCTCCCTTTAAAAATCTGGGACGAAGTGAGGAGTGCCAGATTGTCTCTTCCCCTTGAGCAGTTAGGAGGAAGCCATGCTTCCCTCCAGGAGACTCTGATCCCAGTTTGCAAAACTCCAGGGAAAAAGGACCTTTAATGTAAATTAACATCAGCCATTCTTGCACACTAATAGTTTAATTAAAGGAGTGAAAGCCTTACATGGGGAGGCATTAGAGAGGTGCATCCCTTCGGGGTACATGTGGCCTTTCCCCAGCGCTTCTGACACATGTCCTGGTTCTGTATGAAGTAGGTGACCCTGAATACAACGTTGAATAACCCCTAAAATGTTGATTTATTCTGTTTCCGTCTCTGCCCAGACATTCGGCCCTGCCTTTCCAAACACATCACCTCGCCATGCTGTGGGCAGAGCTTCAGCCCTGCTCTCAGTCAGCACATCTCTTATGCTGCAGGCCTGGAGCAGCTCTGCTTTTCCACAACAATCTGTGCTCTGAGACATGCAGGAAGAGTCCTGCAGCAAGGCATTTCCCATCTCTCAAGGCAGCTGCAAGAACTAATTGCTTGACACTTGGCCACAATGCCCTCTGGAGGATCAAGGTGTGGCTCAGAACACCAATTACGTGGCTCATTACTGAACTTAGTATTTAGTAGACAAGAGAAACAGCCTGATTACCATTACATTGCTCACAGCACAGCCCTTAGAGGGGTTCATGGCAGGTCCAGGCTGCATTCTCTCTCTAGCTGCTGTCCCTATTGATTCCTCGTTGCTGGTTCTAAAAGCATCCAGCAATGGGCCAAGCCCTTACTTAATTAACACCCTTGTATATCTTTCTTGTTACCGAGAAGAAAAGTAGAAGGTGGTTCCATGGAACACAGGCAAAGCACTACCACCTGGGGACTAGGCAAAAGACCATGGGTCCTGTTTTCTCCTCTGGCTGGCAGAGCATCATCCCCTCTGCATCTCCCTTTAGCTCAAAATGTCTCCAGACTGCTGCACCCGCAAATCTGGTGGGTTCTGAGCCTTTGGCTGGGTCGCTGCTACACCCACCTTGGACCCCAGGAGAGGTAAAGGAAATGACTTTCCCCTCCATGTGCGTTATGGACTTTAATCACTTAGGCATGCAGGGACAACAGCATACAGTATAACCATGAAGTATAACCTCACTTCATCATGCCTTTGGAAAGGCAGAAACCTGGGAACATACTCCATCTATCCTCTACACAGACACGTTTTTGTCCTCATTTGTTCATCAGTGGTTTCATGGTTTACTGCCTTCATGAGATAGAGCTGCTACTGCAGCTCCCTTGTTGGACTTGGGTGTATTGAGACCCTAAGATCATTGTCAGCATGGGCTTAAGGAGCTCATGTTCAAAAAAAGGAGAAGATAGATATTATTAGAAAGAGCAAAGCCTCAATGAGTTCCATCACTTCCCCCAGCTGCTGCTGTGTCTAATCATTTTCATAGTGTATCAGGAAGTATGAAATCACCGTTAATTTTATGGCTGCGATTTTCATCACAGAAGGTGGAGACTTAAAACATTCCTCTCTTCAATGCAGCTGCAGGTTCCTTCTCAGTCCCCCTTGCCCCACACACTGCTGGGGAAACCAGTGAGACAAAACATTGCAAACCAGGTCACCTCTTCTTTGATGAAAACACACAGACAAGCTCCAGTTCTTGCTACAGAAATCCCCCAGGCTGTGGAGATGCTGAGCACAGGAAGTTACCTTCACAGATTTCCCAACAGCAGATAGTGAATAAATAAGCCACGTGCATGTCTTCCAGGACTCTGCTGCCTGGGAAAGGCTCCTGCACTTCTCAGAGTGGTGAGGGCAAGCTCTGAGCCAGGACTCCATCCAGATACTTGTACTAGCAGCTACAGCTGTCTGAGCATTGCACCATCTTTGGCCAAGACAAAGATCTCCACATCCTGTAGGACCCATTCAGAAAACGCACACTGCTGAATAATGGGTGACCTTCTCTGGCTGTCACAGAACTTGAGGTCAGTCCCTCCTCACACCCATTCACACCCACCAGCTCAGGTCTTCTACCTTGCTACATGCTCTTAGAAAGGTGAACATAAAGTCCAAACATTACTACAGCGCACGGGTGGAAGACAGAGCTTCCCATCACTTTAGCAAAGTGCAGCAGATGTTGAGATAAAGCCTGACACTGATCCTATGGAAATTAGCTGGAATTCTGTCATTGTTAGAGCTACAGTCCATGCTCCACTTCAGGAGAATACACAATCAGTACAGGGAAGCAGGGGGCAGGAACTGAAGCATCCTATATCCAACAATTTTCAGTGGGAATTCTCAGAAAGAAATATACTCTGTCCAGAGCATCATAACTGCCAGTCCCCTATGGATGGCAGACTTTTAATGACAACAGCTGAGTTGACATATTCTGCTAAAAGACAAGATCACAACAAACAGGGCATTGACTTGCTTCTGACCTCAAACTAAACGAGCTGGCTGCAGTCCCAACAGCACCAGCTCAGCCTCTCAAAGAGAGTAGAGCAAAGTGCCCGGAGAGCTCCTGGTATGGACCTCCTCCTTCACCTGCCAAGCAAAGAAGGTCACTGGCCACCCTGGCTCTACACTCTGCCTGTTTATTATTCATTTAAAAAGGTGCAAAGTGGATTACTTGGGCAGCAACAATTCTCCAGCTTCCATGGCACTGGATGGAGCTAGTGGCATGGGTACATGCAGATGCACACACTGCTTGGCTTCCACCAGTGTCCTAACTGGGCTGAGCAGGTCAGAGAACTTGGATAGAGACAAACCCTTTAGTTAGAATACAAAGCTAAACCAAAGTATTATGGGCTGAGACGAAAGGAAAAGTAACTCCAAGACCATGAAGCATTAGTTTTCCTTTCCCCCTTGCTTTAATGTGATGGATCACCTGACAATGACAGGCAACTGTTCTGACTGACATGTACATCCAGGATAAGGGAGAAAGGAAATTGGATCTGAGGCTCCGTACTGTATTTTAGCAAGTTCTGGAGTCACCAGAAAGGGCTTCTTGGGCAGACTGCTAATGCCATCACATCCCCTGCAGCAGCAGACATGCAGTTGTGTGTTCAATTTCCTGCCATCACTCGTTGTGTCTACCACGCAGCCAAAGAGCAGGAGTGTGAAGTGTATCTGATCTAGAGATGTACGTGAGTGAGGCACAAGCTCTGGCTACAGTAGAAAATTGAACTGTTGATGAAAACTATTTTCAACACGGAGCCTCCCCCTCTCCTCCCTGCATACCCTAACCTGTTGTTGGCCAGGCCTGAAGCTCACAACTATCATCACTTTCACCATGAAATTGGTGGATTTCTGTAATAGTTGCTTTTACAGCTCAGCCTCTTTCTGCTGAGTGGAAAGATCTCTCAAAGGGCACTGGGGCCTTTCCCCCTTCCCATCCTCCATTCCCCACTTGCTCTGTGCTATTACAGAGGTAACACACTGAGCAACAACCTTGCTTCCCTTTACTCTGTCACCTTCTGCAGCCTGCAGGAAAGGCTGGTTGGTCAGCTGAAGGGAAACAGAGAAACAAGGGGGACTGTAGCAAGACAGTTACTTTTGCTAAGATAGAGTGAAGACTCCTTTGTATTCACATACAGGATGAGGCTCTGCCGTCAGGACATGAGGAACCCATTCCTGTTGAGGTCTTTGCTAGGTCCTCAAGCAAAATCACACAGCACACTTAATCTGCTAGGCAGGAGGGCACTCACCCAGAAGAACCATGAGACCTGTGGGTGGAAAACAGAACTCTATAGGAGCATGGGGCACTATGTACTGGATTCTACCCTGCTGGTATTAGGAAGGAGATGAAGCTTGTGAACCCCACACAGAAAAAGGCATTGCTTCTGGTGTCTCATCCTGAGCTGAGCACACACAGCTCCATGTGCCAGAGATTTTAGAGTCCAGACTCTCATTTACAGCCCCCACCTGTCTTTGCACTACTAGAGTACAGCCTGGATCAGTCAGATGCAATGGGTTTTACTCAAATACAGCCAGCACTAGGCAAAATACCCAGGATAATTCATGAAAACAATGAATTTATTTTACATCTATGGACTGGACAAGCATCTGCCTGTGAATAAGTCTAAATTGCATTCCCACTGTTGGGGATCTGCACTACAACCCCCTGAAACGCCACCCTAGCTGAAAAATTCACCCAGCAATAATATCACTTGTCTCGCTGGCCCATCAGGCAGCAGTGTAATAGACAAGATATTGACGCAGCAACCTGATGTAATCAAGAGCTATAAAAGGCAGAGCAGTAAATCATTTGGATGCAACAGCCTGCGCACTTAGCTGTTCTTTATGTTTTCAAAAGCATCCAATAAACAAAATTGCATTTAACTATTAACAGTCACACAGGAATTTTCCTCACTAAACTTGTGCTCTTGCAGACGCAGATAGTGGAAGGGAGGGAAACAAGGCAGGGAAGTAAGTCAAGAAGTGTTCAGAATTAAGATATATTTTTCTTCCCTACAGGCAGGTTATCTGAAGCTTACCTCACAGTCAAGCACAACTCCTGGAAAAGGCAACTCTCACTGCTCCTGAGGTTAAGGAGTCAAACACGTCCTCCCCAGAACTCAGCATTCTTAGAACTGAGCATCATGCATGCTTCCAAAACCTGAAATGAGAGCTGCAGCACAGACAGCTCTGACAGAAGCCTGTACAACACTAACTAGAAGCGAAGAGTCAGGTCTGCCCCCTTACACCTCAGTTAGGACCAGAACCTTGGCAAGTTGCATGGGCAGAGGTGGTTATGCTGATGTCTATGTTACTTCTGAGTGAGACCTGCTGATCTCAAGAACTGTGCATTCAGGGAAGTTGGAGAAATGCACACAAGTGGGACTTCAGAAGAGGTTCCTGCTGGAGAACCATGAGGCCAGTATCCTCCACATAGTAAAAAAAGCAGGTCGCAGAGTCCCCTACCTGTCAGGGACTCAGTATTTCAGCATACGCATGGAATCACAAAGCCTCCTTAAAGACTGCAGGTATGGAGAAGCACTGTTTTATTCCAGCCCAGGAGATAAGTTTTACTTTTCCTCTGCATCTCAAGGCTCTGGTTTCCAAAGAGCATATCAGTCAAGACATACAGAAGGTAAATACAATCAGTAATTCCTATCTGTTTTTAAAGTGACTAAAGAGACAGCTCAGGAGCTGGAAACAGCTGTAGGTTGGGCAGAAATGGAGGCACTTTCTCAGCTGCTTCTGTACCAGAATTCCTGAGAACCAGCAGATGACTGAGCTATTCCTTGCTTACTTGGCCTCCGTAACGAGGCAAACCTTGAGTCTCAGGCAGAAAAGAGCATCAGCACTTCAGGTTTCCTTCCAAACCCTGGATCACCTCATCAGCCTTCTCCAGCTAATTTGCTGCAGGTGATTGCACAAGATGAAACCTGCCTGCAAAACCAGCCAGGTCTCACAGTGGGTGTTTGGTGGCAAGCGCATCTGACAGCTGTGGAGCTGCTTTAACTTACCCCAGCTGAACATTTTTCCCATTGGCTGACATTTAACTGCCCTGTTTTTTCCAGGATTTATCAAGAACTCAGGCAGTCAAGGTGACTCATCCCCAGCTAAGCCAGAGGAAGCAGGAGCTGTCACACTGTGCAGTGCTCTGGCTGCCCAGGGGGGCTGTCAGTAACACAGAGTGACCAGACCTTATTAACTTGGATATCAGCAGAGTATTGCAGGGCATCAGTCAGGCTGGATGGACCCCTCCTGGGTAACAGAGACATAAATGAGGAGGAGCCCCTCCCTGTGTTCTGCAGTGGGAGATTTATACTAATGCAGCAGCAAAACTCAGGTTTGTACAGAGCAGCACAACTGGCTTGCATGGAGCTACCCCAAGATAAATAGGAAGAAAATCCCTAATTATAATAACTTAACAAGTAACTTGCTCCTTCCCCCATTCTTTTCCCTTTCCTTTATATCTTGTCAGTCTTACTGTCAGCCTGCTCGTGATTTTCTTGACTTTGCAGCGCGTGTAGACTGAGGATAAAGCTTACAATGTGAGCAGAATTAGGGGCAGCAAAGCAGTACTCAGCACAGCCTGGAGCAGGAGGCACGTGGTCAGCAGCATGTCCTGCTTTGCTGGGCTTTGGAAACACATACCCGTGTCTGCATGCAAAGGTTTTTCCACCATGCCCCCCCTTCCTTCCCCTTCTGGTCCCACTGCCAGGTCTGAGCCAGCACACCTCTAACCAGGGGGCAGCAGGAGGCACGGAGAGCAGCACACAGCAGGGCCAGCTGTGGAAGACATCAGACCAGCCCTCCACATCCTCCAGATCAGTAAATACGTGCTCCCGCATGGGGATGGGACAGAGCCAGCCATCAAAGCACGGGGTTACTCCAGGGGCTCTGGGACAGCACTGCCTGTCATTAATATGCTTGGTACAGCACTAAAAAGGGAAGCAAATGGGATGGGAGGCCAGAACAGCAGCCTTGATGTAGGGACATGAAAGGAGACATTTGCTATCAGATCAGAGATTAGGAGGTGCCACGACAGAAGGAAAAAAAAAAAAAAAAAAAAGAAGAGCTACAGCAGAGGGTTCAGCTGCTGAACAGCCATATGATGGGCACTGGAAAGAGCTGCTGCTCCCTCAAAGGCACACACACTGCTCTGCCTCTCCCTGCATTATTACAGTTGTTGTAGAGGAAGGAGATGGGGATGAAGCTGTGCTCACGCTTCAGAGACAGAGCTGCTAAAAGCCATGGAGAAATGAATTGAACGCACAGGATGAATTGAGCAATAACACTGAAGTGACACAAAGTTTGTCACTGGCATCTTGGGAGTGGGAATTACTCAGTGTGGGCAAGCTATCCTCTGCTCGAATAGCGGAAGCTGCATTTATAGAGCAGCTTGCTCTGAGAGGCAGATTAGTCCCAGAAAACTGAATGCAGCTCTCATTTCGTGGGGCAGGAATCTTCTGTTTTGGCGTAGTGCAGCACAAGCACCAGCTCCTAAAGTAATCTGACACAAGTGCCTGGGTTCTACTTAAATAGTAGACATACTGTAGGTGACACCACTAAATTACTGTCCAAATCAGATCAAGCTTCACTAGGTAGATAATAAGGAGGGAGGAGCAAAGCCCCAGAAAGCAGTGTGCACCAGCCATGATGCAGTTCATCTTCCCAAAGAATCAAATAAGATCTTGCCAAAACAACACAAACCACCCACAGCCACTCCATCCTCCACTGAAATGAAACAGGCCAGAGGAGCACCGCAAAGATGTAATTAGCTGCAACAAACACACCTGCTTTAGGACCAGAGGTGAAGAAGGCAAAATCCAAATAGCACTGGGAAATATGATTTTACAGATGAAAGGAAACCCCCACCACTGGGACTTAGCCCAAGATTGCTCCTGGAGGCTCAGAGGGATTTTAGGCCTAAAGGTACACACGTAGGCCAGCAAAGCTAG
This sequence comes from Coturnix japonica, assembly GCF_054131305.1. NCBI lineage: Eukaryota > Metazoa > Chordata > Aves > Galliformes > Phasianidae > Coturnix > Coturnix japonica. The sequence continues at coordinate 27,166,930 of NC_140667.1, read as the reverse complement.
GCAGGAGCAAAGGACTGGGTGAAGTCAGGTTCCTGACACTGGGTGGTGGGAACAGTGTTCTTGAATACAGCTACCTTTTTGTAACTTCAGATTTTAGAAATAATATTTAATATTTTTTAATTGGTCTGATTTACTTCAAGCAGGACTCTTTGGCCTGAGGTAGGGATTATACTTCATGATCTTACACAGCGTGGCTTGTGCATGCAGACAGCCTGGAGGAGGCACAGCTCTCTTCCAAGATTTCACAATGACACTGACTTCAGACCAAAAGAACCTTGATCAATCCCCCGTGCTTCATTCGCACAGTTCACATACCAGACACCACCTCTTCTTGCTCCACTGGGCGTACTCACACAACCCAGACTCGAGAGGAACAAGATCTGCTTCCTAAATTTCACCACAGCTTATAGCTTCACATTGATGGACCAAAGCAAAACTCTTTGCCCAAAGATGCCTGTGCTCTAGGAATGGAGTAATGAGGTAAAAGGAGTTGAATAACTTGACCAGCAAGTTGTTGTTGGTCCTCGGTGTTGCAGGCAGGACCCATGACTAGAGCTTTTTGCAGTAACCAAAGGTACAGCTCATTTCTGTGAGGCAGGTACCACCCTGAACTCCCAAACCCACTGCCTGGCCACCTTCTGTCCCTGCAAAGTAAGTAGAGAAAGATCTGTCCATGGGAGCAGGTCTGTGGCTGGGTTCTGTTCTCCCAGTACGTCCCATCTACACTGACACCTTACTGAGCCCAGAGGTGCAGGTGTGAGCCTCAAAAGCACCAGTCAGGGGGGAAAAAAGTGCACTGCAAATAGACCTATAAGAGAAAGCAGGCACACGAAAATGTGAACTTGCTTTCTCCGAGCTCTGGCAAATTGGCACTGAAAAAGAAACATGAGTCATTAGAAGTAAAGGATAAACCTGTCTTTTGTATTAAAAAAAATCACACAAACACTGAAAGCTTTTAGCTTTCTCAACCTGCATTCCCCATCCTTATAAATATGGTTAATGGAGACATAACGTTAAAGCCGTAAGAGGCAACAAGTGGAGACCACAGCAGGTGATCCCAATGCATTAGTAACACAGTACTTACTCCTTTACAAGGCAATACACCTTCCACCTGGCATCTCTTGTGCCTTGGCCAAGCATTGCCTTAAGTTACAAGAGGACCTGGGAACATCTTCCCTGTGGAAGTGTTCTCTGGGAGGCACCAACACTGAGGAGCTGGCTGATAGGTGAGGACATTGCTTGCAGACATAATCAGTCCAGACCCATCCCTCTTCAGTATCTCTCCATAATACCTGCATATTTCAGTTCTGCAGATGGGTGTCTCCAGCACAAGGCTGTGGTTTCAGCAGCTATCACTCCTTTGTTTGTAGCCTTCAATACTGGTTTACCACAAGGGAGCAGCAACTTGCATTCCCCAGTGCTTTCCCTCTGGGATGCTGATAGCAATTTGCAGAAACCACTAGAAGGGGAGGTATGCAAAGGCTTCACTCCACACAGCTGAGCTTGCTAAACATCAAACCATTCTTAGTGGGGCAATGATGCTGGGAGACAGCCCCACCAACAGCTGGGCTGAACACAGATGTAGCTGGCTCCTTCCAAACACACCCATGAAGGGAAAAAAAAAACCTTAAAGAATGGCTTGGGTTTGGAGTACGTTCAGGATTTGTGCCTGTGTAATATTTAGCCCCTCCAGTTCTATTTGTAACACTGCAATGTTCCTAGTTTTTAAGATTACTTCTCATACGGGTCTGTACCCCCTATGAACCCCCATCCTGTCCCTGTTATCTTCTGGTCCCAAGGCTGGGTATGTGATCTAGGCAGAACAATGTGAGAGCCGAAACAGTGGTGAGAGTAATGAAGCACGACAGCATGCAGACCCTACAAATAGTTAACTTTCAGCACACAATTCCTAATTACATACTTAAGGGAAGCCTAGAGTAATTTAGCAAGTTAAGCATGTAATTCCACTTTAAATGATAGGCAAGTCCCTAGAGCAAGTGCTTATGTGTGCATGGGGCTACTCCCTGAGTGCCACGAGGCTCCCTGGGCATCTGAGAGGTCACACTCCAGCCACCACATCACTCTGCACACCACCAAACTACAAAGCCTCTCTCTATGCTTGTGGGACAATCCCAAGTCACCCAGAGCAACCATTTTTGCTGTAAGAGGGGTTGATGGGAGACAGATGCAGCCTGATGTGGCTGGGGGCTGCCTGGCCCTAGCTACACACCGCACCAGGCAGCCCAAGAGCCCCCAAGGAGCCCTGCCCCTCTCCATCTGCCTGCACAGCTCCAGCATCCAGCTCACCTCCTCTCACCCTGCTGCACAGCTGTGCTGAAAGGAGTGCACAGCACAAACCTGCCTGCTTCTTAGTTTCAGCATCTATAAAAGGAGGTTAAAAATAGATTCTAAAGGTGGCTTCCTATCTGGAGATCCTTTGATGAGTGTTGTGCAAATAGAAGTTGTTGTCACTAACAGCCAGGTAAGATGAACAAAGAAGTGGGGGAAGACCTGTGCTCAGCTTTTTGATGGGTTTCTTGCGTGGAAAAACAAAGATCTATTAAAGATACCTCCCGCTGCTCAGAGAAAAACAAGGAACAGTGCTGCTTCACTTCTCATCACACATACCTCAGGTCTTTGGGTCTCCAAAGTCCTTCGGATCATCAGCTCCTCCACAGAGAAAGGAAAAAAAAAAAAGAGGCAGAAGAAATCACTGTAGCTTAATTAATTTTACGGGTGGCTGTCATGCAGCAGGAGGTAGTGTAAACATATGACTGAAGGCTTGGCAAGCTGGAGAAACATCACACTTCAGCTCATGTCAATACAACAGAGAATGGATTGACTACGATGCTCAAGGGAAGAATCACTAAGAGGTGAGGGCTGTCAGCTGCTCTCAAACACGTGAAAGACACCCCCAATACTAAAACCTGTTTAAAAGCTTCCAGCACTAATTTCATATCCACCATCTCAGACAGACAACCATCCTTAAGCAACTGTTTCCTCCTACTTTGCTGCCTCCCAGGATGAAAACATCCCAACGTGCTGAAAGAGCTGTGCAAGGCTCTCCTTTGTTTCATACAGCAGATGCCAGCACACCTTGTCAGAGCTTAGTTGGAGGCACAGATTCAGCTGGGGCAGCTGGGCATCTTCCTCCACCACCAATGAGGCTAACAGCTCAGGATGGAAGGCTTCTCCCCCAACTCTCCCACGTTCTCATGACACACTCTGGGACTCAGCACATCACATCTTCTGCATCTGTACAAGTAAGGAAGACCACAGCCATTGTCAGTGATTGCAGCGATCTCCTTTCTACTATCAGCTAAAGGGAACAGCTAATGGCTTGAGCTGCTTGCTAGCACTACCAAGGAATTTATCTGGTGCAGAGGATCATTTATCAGGGCACTGCATAAATGCAGAGAACTAGTTTTTACCCCTTGCTAGCTTAGGAAGGGGTAAAAATGAAAAGTGGGAAGAAATAGCAATTACCCCCTTCTTGTATTTATAGCAGAGTTATGATGTGATTTGTCTATGATAAGCAGGAGGAGACCATGACAGACCTTCTGTATCTCTTTCATACTTCCTTAGGAAGTAGGAAACAAATCTCTTTCAAGAGCAGCAGTAAGTGATTTCTCCAAGGTCATCAGTCAGTTCAACCTAGACAGCACAAATGCTCATTGGCATTTCAGAGGTGAACAGCAAATAAACGTCAGTTTTTGAATAGATTCCCTCCTCTCTTCCTTGTGCTAGATCTGATTTCTCCATATAGAAAAAGGATAAAAGAAATAGGTATTGCTAAGTAGCTTCCATTAAGCTATGTGATGTCATGTTGTTGGGGCTGCCCTACCCTCCAGGCAAGACAGGGACCTTGGAGTCCTGACATCCCTGGAGGTGCTCAAGGTCAGGTTGTATGGGGCCCTAGGCAGCCTGAGCAGGCAGGTAGGAGCCTTGCCCACAGCAGGGGCTTGGAACGGGGTAGGCTTAAAGGCTCCTTCCAACCCAAGCCATTCTATAACATTATGATCTTAAAGCACCCTGCCTGTGCCAGATGTATTCTGGTTGGATATCATCTGGAGTGTACAGTCACCTGGGAAGAAACCCAGAGATGCATGAGGAAGTAAGCTGAATGGAGCTGAGAGCGGGTGCAATATCACTGTGCACAGCTCGCGTGCAACTCAGTCAGTCCATTCAGAGCATGGCATTTCTCTTGGTAGAACATGTCCTCTCCCCACTTCCTCCGCTCTAATGCACTGATGCTTTCATTTCCAAAGGTGACATGTTTACAAGAATGCTAAAAATACACATGGGCCTTTATTCTTCCCTCCCTCCCCCTGCCTCTGGTAGAACAGAATTTCCAGCTTTCATGTTAGCAATCAAACAGTGATTAAATCTGAAAGGTGTTCTGGGGGCCAAGAGTACTCATTTCCTTTCATTATGTCCCTCCTTTACGCAGCATAACATACCAAGGCTCACACAGCCCAGCCTAGCTCTTTGAATGACTACGAGCCCTTTCCCCCAGCCAAAGGGAAAGGATACCATTCCCTCTCCCACTCTCCAACATTAACCACGCCTTTCTGCACATTAAGAGCTCCAGGCTTGTAGAGTTCAAACTTGGCCATTTCAACTACTCTTTGAGGCCAGTACAGCCTTTTCCATGCCAAAAGACCAAGGTTATAGCAGACACAGAGTAGGGCTTCATCACATGCAGCAGCCTGATGTTCCCCCAGAAGAGGAGCCACTCAGTGCATACATGCCAGAAAAGCCCTGTCAGCTGCTGCAGGAAAGGGCCTCAGAAACCAGACAGACTAGCACTTAAACCCAGAAGACCTCAGATAACAAGAAGGTGATCATAAAAATCCTGTTTTTCTTGCTCCAAATGCTCAACATACTTGTAATTCTACACAACAAGAATAAACACCTCATTCAGCCTATGGATAAGACAGACTTTATGCAAGCAAGCTGCTTGAAACGATGGGAAAATAGTTAATCAAATTTCAGTTTATTCATGTAACATTAGATCACTATAAACTTTTGTTAGCTTTCAATGCTTTCACCTCTCATCTGAAACATTTTCTTTCTCTGCTATGGTTTGAGAGACATATCCAACTAAGTTGCAGTAATTCCTGCTTGTGTGTTAGGTATCCAGAATAGAAGCCTTAATTACAGGCTGGAAATGCTATAAATTGCAGGCAATAGGTCTCAACAACAGTGGATCAAAAGGGAATGAAAGCCAGCAACATGGTTGTTTTTGTGTAAAACCAGGGCACATTAGGCTGGTACAAGTCCTCAGATGTTAGACAGAGAAATTTACCTCAAGCAAAATACTATGCAAAGGATTTATGTCTTCGGAAGATTAAGAAAACACAAACACTTCTACTTAGGATATACCTCTAATCTGTACACACAAGAGCCACACAACTGAAAGGCACTTCTGTCAACGAGTGCTCCAAAGTAATCACTTCCAAAAGTTAATAGGAAAAATTGATGGTTGAAGCATTCTAGCACTTGTTTTGGGGCTCCCAGGTTTTTTATTCCTTTAAAATCATGTATTTACTTAAAATCTCAGGAAGCCCTTTGGAAGTGGATGCTCTGCAGCAGCGTGCACACCTCACAGAGCAACTCCATTACAAAGTTAAACACAGAGGACACCTTTCTGTACAAAAACAGCACACGCAATTTATGTTCTCATTCCTGATCAGGGATCGTTTGAGTATAAAATTTGTATTAAGGGATAATGAGTTACTCCTTCGGGAAACGCAGAAACTTGAGTTACCTCTCCAAAAGGAAAAACAAGGAAATAAAGAGGAAAATGGAAGACTGCCTTCTGAGTGACTGCTTCATGACAGGAACTAAAAATTCCTTCATTTTAACAGATGAACACAGTGACACATTCATATGTGAGCCAGGCTCACCACCACACACCAGGAGGAGGCTGTGCTCCCACAAGGACACACCGCTCCTCCCCGAAGGACTCTTTTAAGAGACAGACAGAGATTGCATGCACAGGATACATGGCTTATTATATATCCCCACCTTTCCTTTTTTTAGTAACAAGATGGTCACCATATCATTTTACAGTCCCCTCCAGAGATAATACATATGATTTCCTGTTCCATAAGTGACTGAGGGATTACTGGGTAAAAATAAAAACCCTTGCATATTGCAATTACACTGATGCAACCATATAATGCATTCCATACAAACCCTAAGCTAGGATCCCTACAGAAAGGGCACATTACCCCAGACTCTGATAGAGGTACCACCTCCAACTGCAGTACCCAGCATGGGTCATAGCTCAGGCAGGCAAGACATGGAAACACCCAGTGTCACCGCAAAATCCCAGACTAAACAGCATTCAACTTCTTTTTAATCAGGGCCATCAAAACCTTCATTCTGTTCTGCCTGCTTCTTTTTTATTGCAAATTAGTATATCTGTGTACAAAAGCCTGGACTGGATAAAGTCTCCATGAACTAAGCCTGGCTGGTGATTAGTCTTCCCTGTGGGTGTTCAGGTTTGAATTTAGGAAGTTTAAGAACCACCAAAACTAGAAAAATATGGGAGTATTACCACTGTATTATCACCATGGTATTGTAAGGGCTTCTTGGGTAAGAGACTTTTCTTTTTAGCCTGGTCACAGAACATCAGCAATGGATGAACACAAAGCCCTTGTGGGGGGACTTACCTGCATTGACTTCTAAAAAAAAAAAAAAGATAATAATTAAAAAGAATTGATTTCTAAGACACAGGTCTCCTATGGAGGAGGACTGACAACAGTTACAGATGGGAAAGAGCCAGTAAGTCACTGAGTCAAGACTGCTGCAAGTCCCCATAGAGCCACACCAAGGACAGTCCAGGACTTGGACTGTGGCTGATCTCTGCCAAAAGGGCAAGAAGTGGCGATGGGATGAGGACAAAAGTGACCAGCAGCTGCCTCAGTACACTCTGCCAAGGAGAGCCAGGGCAAGCCTCCTCAGAGCAGAAGTTAGAATTTCTCAAGTTAGGCAGATGGTTTTTGATCTGCTCTTATTACATAATCCTGAAAAGTCTGTACCCAGTTTTCTACTGTCCTAATAACGCCGTTTTGCATGTTACAAGAAACCTGAAGCAGCATCAATAAAGTATTCTCACAGGGCCAGTTTGCTGACACGCTGTTCATGCTTTTGCAGTACACAAGGTTATCTTTAATGGCAGAAAATATCTTTTTATTGCTCCCTGTTGACTTGGAGGAGATAGATCCGCTGACCTTACTGCCCATGCAACTTGCGCTCTGGCTGAAGGATGTTCTAAGCAAAACTTTTGCTTCTAAAGGAGGCTGAGCTGTCAAGAAACTCAGAAGCATTTCAAAAGAAAGAAGAAATTTAAAATAGTGTCAACATGCTTTGATTTTCAAACTTCATTCAGAGCCTGTAGCCCCATTCACAAGGCCCAGAGTTCATGACTTTGTTATTATTCCAGCACAACCAATAAGCACATTTGCACTTCACAGGGAGCACACCAACAAAAAGTACTTGATGAGAAGTGTGCAATCTCAGACCTTTGTACCAAGAACACGTTTGCATGGCAAAAAGCATTTGCAGTGGGGTAGATAGCCAAACAGCAATAAGACTTGCCCCCCATATTGAACAAACTATAGTCACTTCAAGTATATGAACATGAGTAGGACTGGAGTCTTTCCACACTTAAAAACCACTTCATTGCTGGACAGGTGTTCTGCTTATGAAGAAGCAGAACCACTTCCGACAGGTTCTTGGCAATACCAGGTAAAGTGCTTGCAGGTAGGCCAATAGACATAAAAAAAAGGAGACTGGAACTCACCCAACTGGTGAAGGGGCTCTCTAGCAATGCAGCACTCCTTCTCAGGAAACAGCCCACGTCCACGAGATGCTTTCCCGTCAGTAGCTGGCCCTTATATGAGCCCAGGGCAGCTCCCACCTGGGTCTACTCCTTCTGCTCATGTGCAGAGCACAGGTGCAAGTAACGTGCCTGTGCTCCCCCGGCCAGCCACATCCCTTCACCAGGTGTTCAATCACCAGCCCAAGCCCTGACTTAATGGTTCCCCTCCAACAAGTAACTTAAAATGATAGAAAACCTACACCTATCTTTTACACATGGCTAGTGCCCTTTTGAGACTATGAAGAATAGTTTCGGGTTTCTTCTTATTGTATTACAGCATATGAGAATTCTGTTTGAAATATTTAATATGAAATGACATAATTTAAGACAAAATGAACAGAAATCAGTTAAGGTTACAGTTTTAGTGAAAGGAGGGAGGCAGAAAGACTTGTTTTCAGACACATCTCAGCTGATGTAAATCAAATGTCATCAGCCAGGAGAACAGAACATTGGAGACAGTACAGAAAAGGTCGTCTTACCCAATTCCCCTGCCAACTGCAAGCATGCAGCTTACCCCATGCAGGGTGGGGTAACACTCCTGTGCACTGCCACGTGGAGTGCAGCTGCACATACACTGAGCATGAAAGACACAGATTCACCAATTAACTGAGAAACTGACAGCAATAGTTGGTTAAAAAACGTATTATAGGATGTCATCAATCTGGTTGATTGACACTTAGTAACTTGTTCATTGAGAGGGATTTATGTTGTTAAATCACTCTTTCTGAGAATACGTTTTTATTTGTGAAAAGTTTTGGAAGCTGCTGAAACTTTCAGTGTTGATGTTCTTTTGACCAGAAAGCCATGCTTTTAAGACCAATGGCTGTTCATTTCCAAAGTTAAGCTCCTCGAGAAAATCAAGAATGGGAAAACACAAAAAGCAAAATAAAACATCACTGTTCACTCAAAACCATTTCTAAAACCACCACCTTTCAAAATATAATACTTGGCTTTTCATTCTGAGTTGAGACAGAGTGTTTTTAAGTCCAGAAGTTTTCCCCGAGGCAGAAATGATTTTCCTTTTTCCTCTACCCAGAGGGACCAGTCAAGAAAGAACACTCTGTTTTCTACCACTATTTTTGTCCCTCAGCTTTTCTTTCCATCCTTTTTAATTATTTTCTCTTAGTTCCTTTCTGTATCCTTCCCATTTCTTTTCTAAAATGCCCTATGTACTGTAAAACAGAAGAAACTTGAGCTGGAAAGCCAAGATTCTTTGCTCTTTCTCTCCTCCTTTCCTCTGTTATTCAGAGGGAGTATGAAAAGAGCTATATTAAGCTGAAATTTTATTCTGCTGTCCTCTATTCAACAAAAGATAGTCCACTAAAGCCACTAAATCACAGATAACACTTCTCTGGGCAACATTATTAGGAGCTGACAGCTGGTGATGGATGAAGATCTCATCTTTTAAAGAAAAAAAAATACATTTAATTTCCTTTGTACATAAAATAGAGAGCACAGCATTGTGTATCTAAAGATAAAACGAGACCCAGCGTATGCAGGGTGCCATACTTAAGGCGATATAATAATGGGGCTGTGTTTCAGAGCTTACATTTTACAGGACATCTTCAAATTAATTTAGAAACCACCATTCTTCAACTCTCAATAGACAGTGAACACTAAAAAAAGCAGAGGACATTTTGCGATCAGCTCCATTAGAAATAAGCAGCGCAGAGCCTGAGATGTTACTTTCTGGGAAGAGCATCGGGAGAAGGGAGGAAAAGAATGCATTTAGAGGACAGACTGATGGCTTTCTCCCTGATTATTCCTGGGATTAAGCAAGACTCCTGGGAGCCAGTGGGCCTCCCCAAGGCTGACAACGGAACAGATTTGATACAGAACACGCACAGTAGAGCCGGTATCGACGCCAAGGATTTCATCTGCCACCTTGAAAGATGGCTAAATGTTAAATTAAGTACAGCTATTTGTCCATCAAGTAAAGCACCTCAAGCCCGACCCCAAGTATGCTGGGTGAAAGCACATAAATTTCTCCAGCGGAGACAGGTAATACACAGTGCTGCCTTATTGCTAGTTTGTTTATTTTTTCCCTCAAATGACCTGTGACCATGACACATTCTACTTTTCACATTTGCAATGTATAACTGTATTTTACACGGCCTTACTGAAGCACTAACAGCTGCTCCTTCAGCTGAATTTAATTTTAGCACACCTCCCAAGCAGGACGGAGATGGCGAGGATGAAACTTTAATTACCTGTCTGTGCTAAGGAGGACTTTAACTGCACATGTTCAGCAAGAAAATACAGTTGGTCTGATTCCAGTGGTAGGAAAGACTACTTCAGTTCTACTGGGGTATGGAAAAGTTTAAGAAAAGCATCTGTATGGAGTTCTTGTTTCTATGTCCAGACTTCGGATGCCTCTGGCTGCAAGTCCTCATAGGAAAAGAAGGCCCAACATTGAGCAATGACCTTGCTTTGAATACAAAATTGTAGTTAGCTAGGCTAAAATACAGGGGACATTTACTGAGAACCCTTCTCCAATGAAGAATGAAAAGAAACTTTCCACTGAAAACACTGAGAAAAAGAAGCCTCTCCAAAAACAAAAGTTTATGGAAAATTCCGTGCTCATCTTCAGGTCAAAATGGCTCTTTTGCTTTCTCTAAGCCTCTAGACCAACCCTTTCTTTCCTTCTTATTTTTCTCCAGAGCACATAAGAAACATTGCTTGAATCGAAGGATAATACTTAGGTTTTCCTCTTTCATACAAGAAAAGCCCATAGAAAACACTGGAAATCAACATGCAACTTGTCCTGGGCTCATGCTGGAAATTCAAACACAGCAACTTAAAGCAAATCCAAGATTACTGAGAATTATAAGAATCTATGTACGTACCTCAGAAGGTGAAACATACCGCTTTAAGTTTCACCTATGAACACGTACATGCAGCTGAGAAAAAACTTCCACTGAACACTCACCTTTAAATCACTCCAGGCTGCTGCTTCTCTGTGCAGAAATGGGTTTCTCCCAGTCTGAGTGCTGAGCGCTGTGCACATGTTGCTGCCAACACCAATCAGTGCTACCGACCCTGTTTCTCAGCACTGCTCCCCACCTGTTGATGGCGTGTATCTAAGGCATTTTTAAGAAGTTTCTGCATTCTGCACACTGGCTTAAAAGCTCCTCCACTCACCTCTCATTAGGTCACTCCAAAAGTAATGCCTATTTGTTTCCATGCAGACTATAACAATTGCAAAGAGCACAATAACACTATTTGATAGAGCAAATTCTCAGCTACAGAACACTGTTTTTCACCACAGTCACCACCATTAGCCAAAGAGCTGATTGAGCAGCTCTTCATTTTGTGGTATCACAGCTGTGCACAGCCACCCAGAATGCAGCTTGTCTTTTTCACTGCTGTCCCCACTGCTGAAACAGTGCTAGCAGCTGGGAACCATCCGGCTGGATACTCACAGGTGCTACACTGAGCTCACAGATTCACAGGGGCTTGGAAAGGGCCTCTAGGGACCACCCACCCTAACCCTCTGCTAAAACTCTCCTAATCCAATATTACTAATATGCCTGAAAAAAAATTCAGAAAATACATGGGTTATTTTCACTGTGTGTGACTTGGCCATGAAGGAACATGATACACATAAGGGCTTCATGAAAGAGAAATATCTTTTCCTCTTCCCACGAGAGAAGAGGTAACTTTTCCTATGCGCTGCCCCTAGAAATACATTATTTCAGGGGTAGTATTCACCCATAATGTGAGCAAGTGTTGCAAGACTGGGAGCTACTGATTCCTCACCATCTGTAAAATAAAGGCAACTTCAGTCAAGGCTAGGAAAGGAAGACACTTCCTCTGGAAAAGAAATAAGGAATCTGAAGAATCCACATAAGATGGACCTATACCACACAATGTAAGGAAGCAATTCCAGGGGCCCAGCTAGTACCTTAGCAGCCACTGTAGTGCTAGTGTTATTAGGAGCTCTAGCTCAGGGAAGGCTGTCACTGCACTTACTGCACTCTGAGCAATCAATCTTGCTGCTGCCAGTGGAGCTGCACCAGAATTTGAATTTAGGAGCTGAAGAGATGCTTAGCAAGCTAGGTAGTTTGAGTTGCTCTTTATTTGTCCTATTTTATATCTTATTTGCCTAAGAACATCATATTAATTTCTAGGTAAAAAAGAATGTAGAAACAATGAAATGTTCCTTCTTCTCCAGTTGTAGCAAAGCTTAATGTCCCCATATTCTAGGTTTTTATAATAATTTCCTTATAGCATATACATTTGCCTTGCCTTGTACTGCTCCTCTTGGTCCTCTCATGGTTATTTACTTAGAAATAAAAATATATGTTTCTGCACAGGGAAACACACAAACACACAGCTTGTTCCATCTAAGATACACATTCTGATGGTCTTTACAACTCTGTCAGGAGAAAGCCTGAAGAAGACAAGGGTAAGACATTATACTTACCACTTTATGGCTTGCTTCTCAAACTCTTCAAAAACAATGTAGATTCCTCTTCCTGAGAGAAAGACTGGACCTTACCACAAGACACTGTAAAAACTACATGTTGAGGGAAGATTTACATGAGCACAAGGAAGCTACCCCTAAATAAAGCGTCCAAAAGGACATTTGGGTTGCATTTGACAAATCCCCTGCAGAGAGAAAAACCACACATTTGTGATTCCCCAAGGTTTTTACCTATAGGCATCAATGAACGCTCTGAATCCAGAACCTACTGTTAATCTGTGCTCTAGTGCTCCATTCCTCTGAAGAAGTATGTCCTCCTCTAATAGCAAATCAGTAGCAAAGACAAAAAGACATTTCAGAATAATTCATCAAAAGGGAAGCATTTTTGTGCATGTGCACAAATATACATGTAATCATACACATAAGATGTGCTTTACCACTACACAGTGCTTCAGGAAGATGCTGCCGCAGTGCTTGCTCACATGAAAACTGCACAGGTCATGGTAACTTAAGCTGAGAAGCTCCAACACAAAGATCCTGCCTGCATGCAGTGACAGTTAAACTAATAAAAAAATCAGCCCATGGCTAAATAAACACTACTTGGCCAATTACCAGCTGACACTGCACACGCTCCTGTGCAGACAAGTTCCTGAAAATGAAACACAATAATATTATTTAGCCAAAAACAAGCTCACTGTTTCCAAACAGTTCATATGCCTGTGGAGTCCTTTCCAAGCTTAAGAGCTTGAAGTCACCCCTTGAAGTCAAGGGGCTCACCAAAGCAGCACTTATCTGGTCACACACATCAAGATGACAGCACTGTTGTTTTCACTGTAGCACTGAGAAATGACTCTTGAAATGCGAACTCTTGCTGAAGCACCTCACTTTCGAACTGCAGTAGTCAAAAAACAGTGAAAAACGAAAACTGTGATATTCCCAAAATCAGCTTTTTTTTTTTTTTTTTTTTTTTTAATTGAGAACTCTCATATACAGCCTATGGAATTCTGTGCAAACAGATGCAAACAAAGAACTTCATACAACATAGTGCTTTTTGGTTTGATCTCACATTTGGTTATATACACAGTGGCATGAATGGCTCATGGCAATTCCTCTATCCCATATCTGTTCCTGATGCTGGATTAGAAGATAAGGTAGTCCAGCCTGAGACTTGGTTCTGTAGGCAGCAATGCAGACTTGCTCAATCACTGTGCCTTGAGACGGGCAGCCTCCCGCCGCTGCTTCTGAACCGTCCTGGAGTCTTCCCCCAGCTGGGGTCCTCTGATGTTCTCCCAGTTATTCAAGTCAGATTTTTCCAATTTCTGCAGATAAACATCAAACAGAAGTGTCACCTTGAAAGCATTATGATTTAAAATATGCATTCATCTGAATTGTTTTCTATTTGCACAAGACATAGCATCACCATCAGGGTGATGAACTGTCACCAACCCTCCAAAAGTTGTTCAAGAACAAAGAGAAATAATTTGGAAGTATTCATATAGCTACCTAAATTATTAAGGTGGGCATTACCGCTACTGCTTATACAGATAAGGAAAGGTAGAACAGGAAAACCTACAGCATCTGAATGTGACTGAAGGCATTTTTGTATTCATTCTTTCTTCGCTCACCTTGTTTTCCAGATCAGTTCTTCATGTGCAAGTCTGCCTAGTGCTGAGTTGGGAGCGATAAGCATTACTGTAGCTGCATCGCTTTCAGTAGTCACCTGAAGTATTCTGTCAGCACAGATACAACCCTTGCTGGAAAAGAGGAATCATCCAGCACTATGAGAGACAGTAACAGTGCAACTCCCTCAAATCCATGCAGTTTCAACTGAAGAGAAATGCACGACACTTTCTGCTGCCCAGCTTTATATGGTACTCAACAGAGACAGGCCTCTCACAAAGTCATACACAGGATGTGCTTACTGGCCAAGTAAAAACTAGTTAGATTCTAAATGATCTCCTTACCTATTCCTATTATCCCCACTCAGATGAGGCACTCACCACAGTCTTTATCGAGCCTGAGAGGAGAGCAAAAAGGAGGAAGAGGAGCCCCTCTAACTTCACCCATCAAGTGCTGCTGTTGAAGAAGCTGAAGTCAAAGTCAAACTTCACCTCCACAGTCCCACTGGAAGAGATTCAGAAGCACCCAGCAGGTGCAGACCCAGAGCCCAGCCCCACCCTATGCTCTGTAGATGAGAGCTTGCTCTATCAAACAGTGTTACTGTGCTCTTTCTACTTGCTGTAGTTTGCACTGAGATAAATAGGAGGCATTGCTTTTGGAGCAATGTATATACTTAACCTGAGCTTGTAGTTTAATTTGCATGCTATCAATTATCCAAAAAAAAAAATAGCAAATACTGAGGGACTTTTAAAATGGCTGCAGAACAATTCAACAGCAATAGCAGACCTGCCACTACGAGTTCGTGTTATACAAAAGTTTTCTGCCACTTCTACAATTTGCAATGAGGTTTGTCAGATATCAAAAGAAATGAGGCAGCACTCAACAGGAGATCTATGAGAACACACACACACAAACACAGCAGACTTTCACGAGGTAAAAGCAGCTGAGTTTCTCATACAATGGAGCTGTCACGGGTCTTTCCGAAGCACGGCCCTCACTGCTTTACACATCTTACACCTAGCTGCTATTTGATTTCAGATGGAAGGGATCTGAGCTGACCTAGGAGAAGGAGGGTGCTGAGGGAAGGTAGGCGTCATCCGATGCAACCAGCAGCTATCCACTCTGCAAATTCTGACTTTAACACCTGATTCAAGTAGAAGTTTCAAGGAAACTACACTAAAAATAACCTTGTGCTCTAGCAGATGGAAGGCCTGCTGATTTTATTAAGCACAGAGGTACCACGCAGCTGTGAAGTTCTAAACTATTCCCAAGGGTGCTCAGCTCACCGAGTTCAAACAAGAGACGGCATTTAAAACATATACCACAAAGTTTGTACCCAAAGATACACTATATAAGTCTATCAGGAGAGAGATGCATACTGGAGAACCTTACCAAAAGCTTGTATTAAACTTCACAATGGCTTTTCAGAGAGTTTTATAAAACTCTTCCAATGGAAAGAGGAGAAGTACCTGGAAAACACACCATGATGTACTGACAGAACAAAGCTATCACAGCTCTCTGCAGTAAATTCAATTGAGATCTGTGTAGAATTCTCTTTTTGTCAATTAAAACACAAAGAATTAAAGAGTCTCCTGAATGCAGAAAGAAGCATTTTTCTTCTTTAATTTCTTTGTATTTACATAAAAGAAGGCAACTTCTTTCCCTCTTCTGATTAGGTGCCCGAGCCATGCCACGCTGTTAGAATTCAGGCACAACGGTGGTGTTTCTTCCAAGTGAACTGAACCTGGTTGGGTTTGTTTTATTTTTTATTAACTTCAGTTCTTTTCTTTTTAGCCACCTGTACTGTGCCCACCTAATTTCACCATAAAGACAGTAAACCACTTCCAGCTTTTACTAAATCCATGCAGTCTGGCAGTTTTAAAAGTGAAAAGCTTTTTCTCCCAGTCAAATGTACTAAATAGTCAATCATTGGAGACTACAATGAAATGTAATCAGATCAGACCAGCCCCACTTTCCCTGCTCATCTCAAATAGCCCCAGGGATAATGAAAATTAGCTGTTTAAAGTAAGATCAGTGTAGTCCATTAAATCTACTGATTCACTTCCTAAATCAGCTAAACTGCCTCTTAAAAGTACAGGACTGACAGAAGCTGTAAATCCAAGAAAAAATGCAGTGATGTAGGCAGGCACGGTGAACAAAAAAGAACATTCAACTCTGCCACACAGCTGACTTTTAGAACTTTAGTTAAACAGCCTTCCTGGCACCAGTGCACCACCAAGGACAGAAAGAAACCTTCATTTCCGAACTGCTGGTTCAAATATCTGTCTGCTTGGTTAATAAGCAAAAGCCATAATCCTCTATCAGCCTTGCAGCAAAATAACTTTTTTCTAAAGAGTCTGAGTTCTACTCCTGCAGGATCACTGTCATGCCACAACAAACCCAAATTGGCCAAAATGCACTTAGAGCCTTGCTGCAGTGATGGACTTAATTCAGAGTTGCCACTTGCAATAAACGTTTGGCTGTAGTCTGCTTCCTACATGTGAAAGTCCTGTTTATTGCATAGCGCATTGCAATAAATTCTGTGATGAATGCCATAGAAGGAAATGACTCTAATTCAAAGAGACAATTATTTCCCATTATTATAGTAAGCAACCCCATTTGCAGATAAAAGCTTAGCTAAGGAAGAACACTCTATGGCTGAGAGAAGCAATGAAAGAAGTGCATTAAACCTGGCCGTTCTTGCTAGACTGTCAAAACAGCTTGAAGTCCATGAAGGATAGATTGAGGAACTCCATTCTGACATGCCCTTAATAAAATAAACAATTAAGGAAGTTAGTTAGAACTACATGGTTACACAACTTTGCCATGACTTCCTCCTTCACTCTTAATGTGAAAATCTTGAAAGTCACACTAAATCTCACAGAATAAATTGCTATTTATGCATCACAACCACACAGCACCCAGGATGGACTTTGGGGTTCAAAGAATTTACAGAGCACTATGAAAAAAGTCAAGAGTGCTCAAGCTGTAAGGGTCATTTGCTTCATCGTTTTTTCCTTCATCAGAAATGAAACTCTAAAACACTCAATATACAAAGAACAGCATGAGTGCAGTATTACACCTGCAAGATCAAACGTCCAAAATTCATCAAATTCCACAGTCAATTAACCACTGAAAGCTGAGCTTGGCTGAAGGAGCCGCAAGATCTTTTGCAGTGCAAGAGTGCAGTAAGAGCAACAAACCACACCTGAACCTTCCAGATCTGTAGCTAGGAGGAAGAACAGATGGATTTCCACAGCCTGTCCCTGTCTGGAGCCCACAAATGCCAGCTGAATTTTTAGGCTGGAAACACAGAAGGTTTCTTTCAAGTATCTTATTGAACTAAAATATACTTTCAAGTATGAGCTGTTTTTTCACTGTGTGCATCTAAAGTTTGGTAAAATATATCTGTCTAATGATTATAAAAAAAATATACTCTTGAACATCTAAACCAAAAAGTGTCGTACAAGGATCAAAATACACTGCACTTGCAAGTCACACCTGGTGTTTTTCCCTCTAAAGAGATCTGAAAAACAGGCTTTTACAGGCTTCTTATGTGAGAGAAAGAAAGCTGTAATGAATATCAGAGGGAAAAGGCTAAGAGACTACCAGAAGAAGAAATGATCAGGTGCCACTGTGAAACTAACTGAAGTGTGTGGATGTAAGAAAAGAAACAACTAGAGGAGTTTTACAACAATAATGTCAAATTACACTTCAATCCAAGCCTTCACACGACTACCTCAAAGTAACCACACTCTTTCAAATCAGCAGCCAACTAGATTAACTAGTGTAGCTCTCCAAGCTGCTGAGTTAAACCCGTGTCACACACAGCACCACCTCTATCCTGGCCTCTGCCAGCTCAGGCAACACACAGAGTTGCTGTTCTTTACAACTTCTTTTCCCTTCCATACCTTCCTGCTGATTTTCAACAC
This sequence comes from Coturnix japonica, assembly GCF_054131305.1. Classification (NCBI taxonomy): domain Eukaryota; kingdom Metazoa; phylum Chordata; class Aves; order Galliformes; family Phasianidae; genus Coturnix; species Coturnix japonica. The sequence goes on along the minus strand of NC_140667.1, from coordinate 27,149,061 downwards.
ATCTCTCCTCCAGAACTCGCTTGTCAATTTATATGCTGAAGCAGAATGCTTTTCTCTTGGAAAAACTAGGGATTTGGCCAGCTGTTAGCAAAGCAACTTCAATCCTTCCAGCCAAAAACAGTTTTTCTAATGACATCAATGGCAACTTTTGACTTGTGTTACTAGCAAATGTTTGATGAGGGCACTGATATGGGTGGTTCCTCACTGTACTGCCAAGGTCAGTAAAGATACTTTTTAGCAATATTGCTGGTGGCATAGCAAACAAGTAACTTGAAAATACTCACACCATTCATTCTACCTGAACTTCAAAATGTTGTACCTGAGAAGGACTGAGGCACTTATCTGAACTTTTTCAAGAATAAAGAGGAAGTTTTAGGAGGTAAAGTCTGGGGTATTACTTTGGTTTGAGCCATAAGATAGCACAGGGAATGCTGCCCACCCAGTGACCTGCTGGGAAGGTGTCATGAACAGGATGGAGCATCGTGGATCAAAACATTAACAGCATTCCCTCCAGCCTTGTAACTTGTCTATGGTTTCTTCCAGAAAAACTTTATATATATATAAAATGAATGGCTTCTTCTTGGGTAAAACTCAGCTCTAAGCAGCTTGAGTGCCTATATGGGCATCATCTGGCAGTCACAGAATATTCCAGATAGTTTCTAAGGAAGCTCTTATTGCATTGACCTGGCAGTGAGGCTTTTCATTGGCCACTTCATGTTAGTTTTGCTTTCCCTTTCTTTTTTTTGTCCATTCCATAAACTTCTGCTTTGCTGCACTCAGAGGCAGTAAATGCAAGCGATGTATAAAGCCTCAACTGCGTAGCTAAATGCCCATACACTATATTGAAAGCTACTTTAGAGCTATTTTATACCAAAGATCTAGCAGTTCTCCACTGGGGGCCCAGTAATGACAGATGTGCTACACAGTCAGCTCCACAGAAGAATGCTCCCAGAGCTGCCTGGTAGAAGACAGCAGCAACCCCCAGGACCACAAGTGAACAAATTAGTCGTGTTGTTTGGATGCCACTTTCCTACTCTTACTTATTTATTTATAAACTTTTGGTGACAGAAAACACACAGAGTTGTCTTGTCCGTGGCAGTCTCTATGGCAAGCTAACACCACTTCGTCCTTCTCTACAAAACCAGAAGTGATGAGGACTTATAGTGAAATAAAGAGTCCCTGGTTCATCTGACGTTTGACTAACTGAAATGCAAACAGCTTCATCCAGTGCTTGTCCAATACGCAACCTGGAAGATGGGCAGAACCTGTGGCTGTCTGGAGCAGTTTTGCTTAACAACACTCTGATGAAGAAAAAACGGGAAGGGGTTAAATGGGGAGGGAACAACATCTCATCTCACCTGGTGTCATAGACCAGTGTGCATTTTCTTCCCCACTATTTTTAACATCTCTCAAACAGCTGAAGATGCACAGCCACTGTGAGCATTTAGCTCCCAGACACTGAAGTAAATCGATCAAACAGGCCAATCCGTTAATTCTGAAACAATAACAACAAAGTCAGTAATCCTCTGGTATCAATAACGGAACCAACAAGATGCTTGCAGATTTCAGCCTCTGCTATGGGGGAATTATCTTCCAGTACAGTCCTCCCATCCATATCTCTAACGTATCTACTGAACACTCTCAAGGGGGAAAATACTCAGGTTATATTCCCAAACCACCTCACCATACATCTGATTTTGATTTTTTAACTGTCCTGGATAAACATTATAGCATAGCGATTATAATTCCACTGCTATAATTCCCTAGACAAACAGTTAGACGTCCATTCAGAGCTCATGCTGACCTTTATTTGATCTGAGAAATATTCAGATACATTAAATCAGGAGAGTGGCGTTCTCTAGACTACCACACAGCCCTGTACTCACTTGTCCTGTGTCAAGTCCAACAGCTCCCAACCAGTTAAAGGAAAACTTTAAAATTTTGCAGTTTAATATTCTGTAAGACAAACCTTTTTTATCTGTTAAAAATGGCCCTTGCTTCTAATAACCTTGTTTCAGCAGAGAACTTGTCAATAACTAGCACTTTCTTCTAATGAAGGTATTTGTATACAACTAACATTCCTTTGGGTACCTTTAAAGGCATCAAATCTTTAAAGTTTCTTTTGAGTGCACATATGCAGCCTTTTCTGCAACCTATTTGATTATTAAAGTCCCGTTCAAAACGTGGACAGCAGAAGCAGATATGGTGCTTGAGTACGAGCCTCATCAATAACACACTCAGAAGTAAAAGTCATCTCTCCCTACTATCTGCCATTCCAGTTTATATTTATAAAGTCTGAATTACTCTTTATGCCACAGTACCACCTGAGAAGATCAATCTGAATTATTCATTCACTGACTCCTAAATCTTTTCCAGAGTCGCTGCATTTCAACACACAGTTCACTCCAACCTGCATTTCCAGTTTTTTAGCAGATAAGCGTGGCTATTTTAACGAGCACTTTGCTCATTTGATGGGCCCAGCTTACCAAGTCCCAGCACCTGCCCAGCCACATTTTGACTGCTTCAATACTTCGGTGTCACTTGTACATCAGTAATGATTTTACAGCTCTTTCCAGATCACTGAAAAAAGTACTCAATATTGCCTAGATATGTCAACTTGTCAACTTACTTAAAAGAAAACTCTGTGATGTCCTTTTATCAACCTTCTCTACTTTCTCATTTACTATTTTCATAGCAATAATTTTACATTATTTAACCATACTTCAGTACCTGCTGGTTAAAAACACCTCTGATTTAAGCTCAACTGATTCTTCCATCATAAAATTATAATTCTATAGGTTATTAATATGTCCCTTTTAAGGCTGGTTGTTGGTTTTGTTTCTTGAAAAAAACTAAACAACAATGCTTTATTTCAGGGTCTGATGTGATGAACTGAAGCAGGAGTGTGTGTGTGTGTGTGTGTGTGTGTGTGTGTGCTACATTAATATTTTGACAAAGGAATGGAAATAAAATGCCAAAATAAAGAATGCAATTTCAGCATTACATTTAAACAATGACAAGGAACATATTCTGATTGTTTGATACCCATAAAATGTTCATCGCTATAATTGCTTCTTTACCCCTCTCTTCCAAACAGCATTTTATGCACTTTCAAATACAATACTCTAGACTTTTGTCACAGGTCAAGAACTTGACATTTTTTACAGTGTGTTCTACAAGGCGCAGCTCAGCAGCAGAACTACATTTCCATTAGTACCAGTGTCACTAGTGGACAGAGCCGTGATTTATTAGGCAAAAGGGAGCAGCAAGGACTAATTGGCTGGATGGGGACATACGAGTGTGTGAGAGGAATGCCTAAACAACAGAGCACACATGCAAAGGTAGGCTTGTTCCTTTGGAACAACCTCATAACGAATGGCATTACTAACAGATCTGAGATATAAGAAATGCAGTACGTAATCCAGATGCAAATTCAATCTCGCTCAAATCAGTACACTTTCCAGAAACACTCCTATATGAAAAAAAGGCAAACTTTATTTAGTTTGAGAGGATAGCACTTAGTAAACAAGAAGATAAAAACATCTTCGTTAGTTTCCTTGCTGTGAGTTGATTATATCTGTGATTACATCTTTTCTCATCACCACCACACTGCAGAAAAAGTGCAGACTTCAATAGGCATGAAACATGAGCACTGTTGTTGCCTTTTGTAATAATCCAATAATGGTATACCCCTAAGCAGAAATTATTACATTCTAAAAGATTCCAGTACAACATGTAGACTTTTGTAAGCACAAGAAGATAAAAGTCAGGGGGAGGGGAGAGCGATGGACATTTGCATGCATCATGCAATCATAATTCAAAAGCGATGATTGTAACAGTAACAGCTGCAGACATAATGTATAATGCTAAGAATATCATAAAATAAGGCTTCATGTATTAAAACTGCAACTCTTTCTTTTTTTAATTGCCCTTGATCTCTTATCACACCATATTTAGTAACAGCCACCAGTGTAATCCAACAGCATAACCTATATATAGAATGAGATGTTCCTAAGAGCTGGACCACATGGGGTCCACAGAAAACTACTCTCCTAAACATCAGTGGTAACTTGGTGATTGGTTAGATTTTGTCCATCAGAATAGAGAGGCAGTAAGTATTGATTAAAACTGTCAAATACTGACAGAGAGGCCGTGAAGTACACGCTTGGCTGCCAAACTGCTGGTGGTTCCACCAGCTTCACTGAAGCAAGGAATGAGTAAGTCTCTTGCTTACAAGTCAGTGCTCGCAGTAAAGTACACATTGAGACCGGAGCCCAAAACAATGATCTGGATCTCTCCTAATTATGTGGAAATTCACATCCGTTTTCCTGTACTGGTCTGCCCTCCTTAGAACACAAGCACTGCTTTGGAAAAGTTTCAGCATGAGAACTCTCAGCAGTTTAGATTAAGAAAAAATAAGATTGCTACTGTCACTTCTGTCCATCAGGAAGGAGCCTCATTACCTGAGTAGGCTTGTAATACATTGTTAGGCCGGCCACATCCTATTACCATTGATTTCTCCATAAAGCTGATGCAATTATGGCCATTTAAATATTATCCTTCAACTATTTACTTATCTTGCTGGAAAGATATCTAAGCATATCTGAATACAGATCAGTTGATTTTGTGGTTAGGCAGCAAGTTAAATAGAGAGATGCGGTTCTTTTTACTGCTTGTGGCTCTTCATATAAACGAATCAGAGTAGATATACATATATTCTATGGAAATGAGATACAGAGCAATTGCAGAGGCATTCAGAACGGAGTGGATTTCTATGTTTTGAGTTTCCACTTAAGCTTTCCACATGTATTTAAAGATCAAAACTTTTCATTTCCCACACCACAGAACACAGTTTATTATAGAACAGGGCTGGCCCCAAATTATTTTCAGTAATAGCAGAACACTGTCATAAATGGCAGGCAGGCAGATGCTCTGCAAAATTACATACGTAAAAGTGCAAAAGGTTGAGTGCTCTTTCATAGAAGAGTAACGTAATAGAAAGGTTTTATTAGCAACACCATGCGCCACCATTCGGACACGTAAGTGTGAGAGCTACGGGTGCAATCAAGCTTTTGAAGGGCTTGTGACAGGAATGCCGAATGCTATATTCACCGGAAAGACCATGGTGACAAACAAAGAGGTAACTGGACATCTGATCCATGCAATTTTAAAACAATAAAAATCATCTGAAACACCTTTCATGCTTTGCTTCTGGATACAAGGAGTCTTTTTCCAGTTCTCCTAACAAGGCTTTCTGCAGGCCTAAAGATTTATGAAACTCTAAATATTAAACTGGACAAAATAGCCATTTTGGAGCTCAGTAATGTTTGAAGAAAACGTACTGTGGAGGAAAGAAGGAAATACCTCTCTATAAAATTTCCTGAAATAGTGAAAAAGTAATCACAGTTGTTTGAAAGCTATACAGAAGTTTAAGAAGCAAGAAATGGGAAGAGGCAGCACATCAAGTACATTGCTCAGGCTAAAGATCATCAAAACTTATGCAGCAGAAGTGTTGACATACACAGAAACCACCTAAGCCCAGCATCAGCTCTACTTTTATAGACCAGGTAAACCACAGACATAGTGAAATTTATTTGCAGCACTGTACTCAGCACCTGGACATCAAAGTAAAGCTGTGTTCAGAAAGAAGCACTGCATGTTCAAAAATCTTCCTTTACATAAAACCTTGTTTTTATTGGACATCAGTGAGTCAAAGGCAGATGGCTGATCTAATTTTAGATAGGGACAGACCCACCCCACCAGCAGCTAGGGTAATAAAGGGTAGCCAAGGTTATGAGCCCCCAAGCAACAGATTTATTTTACCTCATATTCAGACTCCAACGTCACATTGTTCTGCTTCAATTTTTCCTTCAAAGCAGGATCAACCTGTGAAACAAATATATATATAAATATATATACACACATACATATAAAGTTTGCTTGTAAGATTTTTTTTAAAACATATTTAAACCTCAAATAAACTAAGTATTGGTACCTGTAATCCCTCATCTCCTCTAAATATATGCTGTTTGTTCAGATATCAGTATGATGAATATAGTGCAAGAACTGGGCTGAAAAGAGACAAGCCAATAAACTTTCATATCAAACAAGAAGCACATTTTTAATTAGACCCACACATGCATGACATTAGATGCTTCCACCTGAAACTGTTTAGATTGACAGTTTTCAAGTAAACAAAGCCTTAAACAAACAAAGGAAAACCAACGAAGAAAAAACTGCTATCACATTACATATTTTACTCCTTTATGTAGTGTTTAGTGAACAGGCATACAACACACTGTGCTTCACAAAGCCTACATGAGTCAAATTTCCAGCTTTCTGGTGAATACTCCGCTCTTTCCTAGTTTTGATTCTATACCAACAATGTTGGCAATCACTGCCAACCTACAGTTAGTCAAAGAATGAACCCAAAACAGAAATGAGTGAACAACAGTGGATAAATTTCATGCAGTTGAGCTCAGGAGGAGCTGTGCTCATCCCTCCCCTTGCTAAGCCTTTCTTAAAAGGCCTGAGAGCAGGAACATCCTTCATCCTTAGAGTGTTTTATCTTTTCTCCTCAACAGAAATCAACCAAACATGCAGTACTCAAGCACAGTCTTTAGGGTAATCAATTAAAATATCAAATCTACCATGACAAATCATTCTCATTTTTAGATCTTAAATACAAATGCTGTTAAACAAACAGACGCATGAGGGGACTGGAAATGTATTTAGTTCTACAGCTATGGTTCACCAGTCCAACTACGAACAGTTCAATGAGCATAAATTGTTATTCTTAATTTGCTGCTTTTTGATGTGACTGAAAAGTGCCCAGTTATCCTTATCACTGTCAGCTCTGAATGTCTAAAATCAGTTTAGAAAAGAAGGAGGGAATACAAGTTAGAGAACTCGTCTGGCTTCCACCTTCAGATTCCGCCCTATTTTGGCCTCCTACACCAAATAAAAAATGAGATGCTATGTCTGTGCCTTGGTATTCAAGGCCTGCACAGAACTGCCCTTCGTTGCAGACAGATTGCCTCTCACTCTCCCTGCGACTGTGACCTCCAACAACAGCCATGCCTCATTAGAGCAGCGAACCCATCCATCACAGGCGCAGAAGCGGGACCTTGCTGGGCGGCCAGGCACACCACGGAGCTTGTGTTTGCTGAGATGAGAGCAACCGCAGACCTCAGTGTGTTCAGAACTAAATGCAAACACCATTTGTTACGCTTAGTGTTCTCACAGCACACATATGGACAAGAGGAAATAAATGCTCCAGTAGGTGAAAAAGCAAGAAAGAGGGAGTTTCACTTCCTCTGAAGTTCTCCCTTCAGTTAATAAGAAGACACCTGAGATAACACGGTTGGAGCAGCATCTTTATTTAATTAGCTGCAGCCATAACTTAACTCCTACAAGGTAAAGGGAAATGAGCAGTGAAGGTCCTTCTGTCCTCATACTTCCTACCATATTTATGCTTCCCTCTAAGAAGGAAGAAGACTGGCTAAAGCAGAGACATCCCGGAACTTCACAGAATCACAGAATTATCAAGGTTGGAAAAGATCTAGATGATCATCCAGTCCAACCATCAAACCATCAATTGTAACTGTTCCACGTTGCCTTTGTAGTACTGACAAAAATGCAAAAATGAAACAAAGAGAAACTGCTTCTTTAGATGCACAAATTTTAATCAGTAAATTAATTTAGTGAAAAAGAAAATAGCAGTTAAACCCTATCTTGAGGGCAAACCATGCACACATCTCGTCAAGCACCTAATGTTTGCTTGACAAGTCGACAAATGACTTAAGTCCAACCTGCACAACATGGTATTTTGCTTGAAGATGCACAAAAATACCAGGGAGCAAAGATGTATTTCCTCTTCACCTTTCCTATTCCCTACATACTTACCTATGATGTATAAATAAACACACTTGACTCTGCACAGAAGTCGAGTCATGCGTGCTCTAAAGCCTTGGCTGTGAAGCCCCACTTTGTAGTTGCCAAATCTAAACAAAAGGTCACAAATAATTTTCAGAACTGACAGGGTAGTTGTGGGAAAGTGGGCTCCAAAGCTCTGCTTTCCCAGCACTTGTACCACGCTGCATAATCCTTCTGACAATACATTAAGAAAAATGGGAAACACAACATTCCTATTGTCATTCTGAACAGGCAAAACAACCATCAACATGAGCCACAATCCCAGATTATAACCAGGAACTCTCACAGAGCAAGTAGAACCAGAGCAGTGCCACACATCACACACCTTCCACAAGAGCCAAGCTCAAGCACACACATTTTGCTTCATTTTGACTGCCGTGCCAACACACGTGCTGCTGAGTTACAAGCATTCAGCCATGTGCCAAAATGAATCATCAGCTATGCTGTGAATACAAATCCCCATTGATAAAACTGAAAGGAAAGGGTAAAGCCCAAATGCCCTCACAGCCTGGCACTGGCAGTAACCTCTGCACTATCATTCAGGAGGCAGGCAGGAGCAAAGACAACGTCCTCTTGCACCAACCTACTGCCTGTCAGGCGACATCTCTGATACTCCATTAAAATCCATTTCAATCCAAGCTCTGTCACTAAAAATGGAATTCAAAGACACATGTTGTTCTTTCAATTATGGTACGACTTTAAATTATTGCTGAAAAGCTACTGAAAGGCACAACAGAAGTATCTGGACAGCTTTCATGAGAAGCCATCAGCAGGGCTTGGATATCAGTACTAAAGATATCATTCCCCAAAGTGGGTTCACCCCTTACTATTTCTCTGTAGAGCTCATAGCAACATGAGTGAAACATTCTCAGAGTATTTTGCTCTATACAAGTTTATTTTGCATTACATCACTTGGAAACAGAAGGGCGGGTATATAGACAAATCTCAACAAAAATTTTAAGAGCAAAGTTATCAAACTATAATTTTGTCTTATCTCACAAAGTAAGCAGCTATTTGAAGCTGTAAGTAAGTCCCCAAAATCCTTTTAAAAGATGCCCAATCCTCACGTTCAGGATGACATTCCAGTCTTTCAGTTCAAACCAGCCGATGTATGTTCCTCCAAGCCTGGCTCCGGGTGCAAACCAGGAGCATCTTCTCAAGGCAGACAAGAACACCTCAAGCCCATGACCCCTACCAGACTGGGACCTTCTGCAGCATGCTGTGAGAAGCTGCCAGCCCCTCTGCATTCCCTTGGGTAAAGGGTATATTTTATTTGCGACACAAATATTCCTGGCATGGTTATAAACCTAAGAGCGCTGCTACTAAAAATTCTCTAGCTAGCAGCTCTGTGGTGGTCCTCAGTGACCACAGTTCATTTTGGTTTAGAAGCAAATATTAAAGACAGTGACTGAAAGCTGTAAACATCGCTTATTTTACCTCAAGGGTACCCAAAGGATGGCTTTGCCACCAAGGAGCCCAAAGAACACCACCAGTACCCTCTGTCAGTGCATTAAAGCAGGCAAGCAGTGTCACCCCCCCCCCCCCCCATTCAGTCTTCAGACAGGCGTGAGTTGATCCACATTCTGATTTTCAAGGCAGCATCCTGTCACTCACGACAAATGCACACGTGGGTGTGTAATTCAGACAGCCCACCTTCACAATCATTACCCTCTATTTACCCATACCTTCTCACTATTTGTAGGCTGGGGTTTTAGGGCAAGCCAAGCTGTGAGTACAGTACATCTTTCTAAAGCTGTGGGCTTCCTCATGCTACACAGCAATGCTGTCAGGGGACAGTCATGCCATGAGGAGAGCCCTGTGTCTAAACAGGCCCCTCTCACATCAGCCATACATCAGTGTCCACGGCCGGACCAAATATTTGCACACCAGCCTCAGAAAACTTTCCCTCTAGCAAACATTTCCAGAAGGCAGAAGACTTGCCTGCCCTGAAACTAGTTATTTTTACTAAAACATGGGTATTCTTTCTTACCCAGTTCTCCACAAAATAATATCCCACTGAAAGATTTCAGCCTTTACTTTAGAAATGGGAAGGGCGATGGATAGGATTTAATGAACATGAATTACGCTTTTTTACCTCCCCCATCTGCTCACACCAGCATAAACAGATGGGCCACTATTCTCCTGCAGCATCCACAACACAAACAACCCACAAAATTGACTGCTTACATGAAATCCTGCATTTTGTTCTCCACACCCATTTTTTAAACCTAGCATAAAGCAAAAACCACCAGTTCAGGCTGTCCCATAGAATACCATCTTCAAATACACAGATTATGTCTACTCCTCTAGATGGAAAAACAGCAACCCTAAGGAGAACAACTTACATTTTCCTCATGGAAAGACTCCAGTAAGTTGTTACAAAAGTCTGTGTCACAAATATTTCAACCTGTGGCTTAGAAGCAGCCTGGGCATCCGTGGATACAAGATGACACATCTCAAGACTAGAGCAGACTCTAATCTACAGCTAAGTATTGTTCTGCTGAAGGCTGTAAGAGAGTGAAGGTCAGAGCATGAGCAAGAGCAAAGGTCAAGGGAAAATATGTCATTACATGAAGCTGCAATTCCAGCAGCCTTTAACTACATCATTCCAAGTCTGTAACACACAGAAAACATGTATGTAAGGCTATTGCTCAAGCTTGGACAGGAATACCTCTGCATATGGAGGTGATACTGAGAACCAATCTAACTCAAGCTCATGTCCTTTGACTCCTTCCTAAGATCTGCATAGAACACAGACAGTTTAACAACAACAACAAAAAATATTTAATCCACCCTCTGACAGAAATCAATGCAGACGTTTCCAAAGGAGCAATATTAAATCTCATTACAGAAGCAGTTCCCGCAGTTTTGGTACACGATGTGCCAGCGGTCTCTCAAAATCCAAATCTTCGACTTGCTTCCAGATGGAATTTAAAAAAACCAAAAGAACAATAAAAACCCAAACACCTACAATCTCAAGCTCTGGACCACGCATTTTCATATAATAATGTAAGGGCAATACAAGCTATTATCTTAAAAGCTAATATGGAGACCAAACCAACCCCTTCATCAGCAAGCACTTAAGCACATCTAGATTTCTTCATATAAAATCATCATAGCTAACAAGAGCTTTCTAGCTCTGATTTCTGAGAAGAAAAAAAAAGTACTCAAGCATTTAATCAATGAATGGTATGCCTTCATATCATGCCTGATTTGCAGGTGCACATTTATTTGATACATAAAACATAAATTAGCACCTTAAACCTTGGCTTTGAATATGCCACCATAAGTTTCATTTCACAGTAAAATTCAGCACAAAAACTGCTCGTTCTGGTACCAAACTCTGGAAGCAACAACAAAACCCTTCAAGTTTCTGAAAGGTCCCTGCAAGAAAACGCAAATTTTGCTGTGTAGATGAGGATGCATCAGGCCTGTGCACAGACCCAACCACCTCTGCAGGACAGAGCTTTCTGGTATGGGTTCTCAATGGTGGCACCCCCAAGCTTCACCATACCACTGGCTCCCCTCTAGCTCCAGAGTTCAAAGGGAGGAACCTGCCAATGATCGGGTGCAATTTCCCCCCAGTCTATTTTTTTGTTTCTTCTGAACAAGAAAGAAAAGTCTAAGAGCTTCCAGGTGAACTGGAAAAATATGTTCAAGGCCTCAGAGTAGACTACGCAAGAAAGACAGAAATGGCTCAGCCTGCTTTTACTAACAGAGGATTTAATGCTTTAATCTGTCACTACAGGAAGGCTAAAAAGTCATGCAGCAGCGTGCTCCGGCCTCTGGGCCAAAATGTGGACACTTAACCTGGAAGAACGTGCTTGGAGAATTTGCTGAATCAGCCACTACAAAGCATTAACAGGCAAAACAGCAAGAAGAGCAAGATATCTGTATCAGAAATATTAAGAGAGTTTCTCAAGGTGCCTTTGTGAAGCCTCTTTAGTATGCAATACCCATCCTGCTACAGCCTCTTAAACAGTGTGAAGTACGCGATACAAACTAAATGCCCTTAAGGTATCAGTCCAGAAAAAGGAAATGTTAAAAAAAAACATACTTAAAAAATTCCTTCTCTCCTCCTCAAAGTGGCTATAATTTATGAAAAAGTCATAAAATCTACTAAAAGATGTTACCGTATTTAATATGAGTTTCATCACACTTTAAATTGCCCACAAGCACTTTTCAGTACCTCGACAAACCTCCAAAATTCCCTATAACGATTCAGCAGTTAATAAATAATCTGACATTTGCAGCTTTGAATGCAGTTTCTGCCATTTTGGTTACCCTGCCACTACATTGTTTATCAGTGAATCACTAAGGTTAGAAGAGACCACTAGACTTATCTAATCCAAGCAACAATCCATCACTTACACCAGCAAGAAAATACACACTGAAGTCTTTTGCTGAGTCCAAATGTTTATCTGTATAAAAGAAAAGAAAAATATTTTGCTGGGTTTTAACCTTATCTATTGATTTGGGTTTTGTTTCCAAGTGCCATTTTCATGCACAAGCCTCAAGACTGTCTGTAAGCACTGTAACAATGTTGGCATTTTTTTAACCGGTATTTTAACAGGAACAACTTTCAGAATTCAGTGTGAACTTCATGCACTTGCTTTGGTTCTCTCCAACCTCCATCTCTGCAAACAAATTGCTTACTGAGAAAGCCTACCACATTCTAACAACTGCCATCCTAAAGATCTGTTCTCTAAAGGAATTACTGTCTTTCTAACAGCTTCCCACCCTACAGTAAAAAATACTTTCCACACTGACATCTAGTGAAGTTCTACAGAAAAAGAAAAATCCTATTCTTATACTTGTACACAGCTTACTGCCTTGCAAGTAACCTATATTTTAATGACTGATGTATGCACTAAATGACTAGAATCTGTATATCGTGCACTCTTCTTCTGAAAGATGTTTTGCCACAGTTTACCTGCCAAAGGCTCAGACATTCTGATGGGTATATTAGAGGAATGATAAGACGTGGAGTAATTAAAATTAAACATGACTAATGAAGTTACCGGCTTTCCATTATGCCAGATGAATATTTGCAGTTCCAATTTGCCATCAGATATTCCGATTAATTGGATCTTCCTACTTACTGTATTGTTTCAAATGTGACGTATCTATTTATAGCAGAGAAAAACACAAAAACAGCATGTAATGCTTCCAGTACTAAAAAAAATATTATAGGACTCAACGACAGCTGTGCAGAAGGCAGTCCCTGAGCCCTCTGGCTACTATTGTACTTATAAGGGCTAAACATCCAACATGGAAAAAAACACAACCATAAGTTCAATGGGAATTATGAATGAGAAAGATTTTAATTCATACACTGCAGATATTAATAGGGCAAGTTCTCCCTCTCTGCAGTATTGCAAAGCTTGCATTCCTATACCCTGTATCGGTGAAGAAAGAAAAGTTCCTTTGGGAATACCTAAACGAGCAGCCTCCTGCTCCCATTAAACACAGAGCATGGAAGGCTGTGTAAGAACATACATGTTCTCTGAGGGTTCAGAAGTGGACGGGATTTAAAGAGACCTTATGAACTTCTTGATCTCGTGGCCACCATTCCACCCGCACCAGGACAACATACAAACTCAAAGACCTCCTGCCATCCTGCAGCTGCACTCCAGGGAGGCAAAACACCGCGTTACACCAGCTACAACATTCATCTCAGCACTCATTACTGTTCTCATTTTTGTGTATCATCAAAAAAAGGCATTAAGCACAGCCTGACACAACACACAGGAGGCTCAGTGCAGACTCCATGGAAAATATATCACAAGCAAAACTATAAACGGGTTGTGTAGTAACAGATACTTGGATACAGATCGTGTGCTTTCTCATTAGTGACTGTACTCCACATACAAGTTTGGGTACTGCTGTTTCAGTAAGAGAATCAAGCGAGTTGAGTTTTTCCAGCCTCAAAACACAAAGGACTCTTAGAGTCCACACTTAAAACAGGAACGTCTCCAGGTAAAGAGTAAGAGCAACAGAAAATCCTGGTCTGGGATCTCAGCCTTTGTGCTTGAGCTTCAGTCTGCTGATCCCAGTGCCAGGGTCTCAGGAGAAGCCTGCAAAGTTCCCCTGGTGCTTGAGGGAGGTGAATGTTATGTTTTAACTAAAAGCTACCTGAAGCTAAGCTACACACTTGCAATCCCTCCAATTGCATGGCTAAAATTACCAGTAATTAATTGTGCCAATGTGACAGGATTTAACAAAAAACAACAAAAAAATCAAACCAAACGCCACCAACAAACAAACAGAACACTTAGTACTGCATAAAATGTAAAATTCTGAAATCTATCAACATTTTATAGACCACAATTAGTTCCACTTGCAATGGCACTATAATGAGTTTCTCCACTTAAGTTTTCTCTTCATTTGAATCTAATCTTGACAACAGAAAAGAAACACCATAAAGAATTATGAAATGGAAAAATGGCTTCTGTTTCAAAACGAGAAACCCAGAAATACTTGCATTCTATCTCACATTTTGTCACAGAGAAACTCAATAAGCTGAAATAAAGCTGCCAGATGTCCAGCTTTCCCCAGACGTAGCCCTTTTTTTTCCACCCAGAAATTCAATCCAGGCCCAAAAAAAAAAAAAGAAAGATTTGGCCACTTGCCTGGAATTTCCAGATGCTGGGCAGCACAGTCATGCAGTAGCTCTGACGCAGTTGCTAGTAGCTTGGAAATCCTGCTGAATATACAAGCACTGGGACTCTCAGCCATACAAATGGTGTTACCTTGTGTGCAGCCATGCAGAACATACGCAGCAAGCAGCCTTTACTGAGAACTCCCAAGTAAGATATGCCAGGTAGGACAGAAATTCTGTACAAAGCCTTGGAGGCTGTACTCATCAGTTCACTTAATGGAGATCACATCTCACCTAATATATATCAAGGAATATATTTAACCAAGCCTGAAAGATTTTCTATATACTTCATAAATGCCAAGCTATACAGCACTATAAAATCTCCGGTACCAGAGAGTTTGGCCTAAAGCAGAATATTAAGCACATGAAGGACCTTCAGACCAGCAGTAATAAACATCCAGGCAGCCACAGAACAGAGGAATCACAACTTCTGATCTAGTCAGATACGAAGCCCATGAATCTTTAAATCAAGTATTTCCAATCTGTACTAAAAACACACCACCTTTCTGCTTCTTAAAGACAAGCCATTTCTCATTCAGCAAAGCTCATTATAGTATCCTTACAAAAAGGCGTAGCATAGCAAACATCTAGCATGGATTATGGGGAAAAAAGAGTATTACCAATTAATATTAGTAACATCATATCCCAAGACTGTTCCAACTTCCAACAACCATACGGTGATTCTGAGAGCCCACATACTGCTCAGGTTAATAGCAGAAGTCTTTTGGTGTTCATAGGTCTCCTGGTACCACTAGGACCAGGCTCCCTTCACCAGAGTCTCATTTTCCTTCAACTTGGTAGGGATTATGTGAAAGGCCAGGTATGGGCCATAGGTTATCTCCAGGCTGTCCTACAGTGCTTTTAGCTGTCAGTGGTGGCAATAAGCAGTGGGTACAGGTGACTGAAAAACCATCTGAAAGCATTCACGCAGTATCAGCCTCTGGATGGAGAGACAAAAATCTTATCAAACTGGGGACTGGATACGTATTTGGCTTTTGAGTGGTTAAAATGCTAAATGGAAAGGATGCCTGAAGAATGAAAATTTACATATCCGTCTGGTATAGCAAATTCAGTAAACACTGTTTAGAGATGAAGTGGGAAAGTAATCTGAGCTGCAGCAAAATTGATTAATTTCTCCTGAAGTCGATGCAAAATACACGAATCCAATGCTAGCAGCTCAACCTCAAAGATTTCCAAGAATAGCACAGATAGACAGCTTATTTCCATACAGTCCCTCTGCACTGAACCGAAACAACGGAAAACTGATGTCTGAACATCTGGTACCACCACAACGCAGCTCTGCTACCTTTCATTTCTGTGCCATATTGCAAGGCAGAAATTACTGCCTTGGACAATTCGGAACCACAGGCAAAAGATGTAACAAGCTTCAAATCCCCCTGCCAAAAGGAACCAGGCTGCTTCACTTAACATCCAATTCTAAAACCCTCCACTAAGCAGGCCATGCTTGAAAGCAAGGTTTACTTTAATTTAGCAAAAAGTGCTCCATTACATAATGAGAAATGACTGACAGATTATTTTTACTCCCTACAAGCAACCATAAATGTATGCCTGTCAGAGCCTCTACAGCATCAGAGGTTTCAGTGCATTATTAATTTTTGGAGGACCTAGGAGGACCAAGATTCATTAATGACTTTAGTCTTTGAAAAATCACTTAAATCAGCTTACACAAGGAAAACAGTTAAAGTTTGTCCTCGTTAGGTGTGTGACTCAGGCCAACCCGACCCACTTAAGTAAAAATAAATACAGAATCATCTGCATCGATCCCTTGACACACTGCTTGTGTCAGTAGCTTACAGAAACCAATCAAATGCATAAAGGTGCATTTCTAAGGAAATAAATGTGAGCCAAAAGCTTGCTGAGAAGACTTAATTACTCCACCAAGTCCAGCAACAGACCCTAAAATGATTTCATGTTTCCTTGATGACAGATTTAGAAAAGACACCTACCCCATCCAGAACAATTAAAGGAACCTTAATTAAAGAGGTTTTGATTTGGTTTTGTTCACACTTGCATCCAACAGGTTCTTTTTAATGCTGCCTCCTATGACATGTGGGAGCAGAAAAGGCAGCTCTCCATAATCCCCTTATACTTCAAAGGCCACCAGTGGATCAAATTAGCATTCCTTCTGAAGGAAGGCACGAGGCTCCAGGGAAAGAACTGTAAGGGCAGGCTTCTAATTTGAAGGATGCACAATGTCTAGGCTTCTGCTACAGTCAACTGAATAAAGATGGGTATTTCTAGAGGCAGTAAGGTACGTGTTCAAAATTGGATCTAAGCCTTCCACACCTGAAATTACACAAATGTTTATCTCACCTACTATTTACCCGTCAAACTGAACGCATTGCCAGGCTAGGGATGGCACATCTCACTAGAATGTGGTAATATCAACGTTTTGAGCTTAATCTCTCTGCTTTTTCCTGTAGTCAAACAAGAACATAATTTTCAAGCATCTATTTGAATAAGGAAAAGAAGCATATCATAGAGGCATTGCTGGCTCAAACCATCTACATTGGGCTGCCTGGATACCTCCCAAACTAGGCTCCACATTCATGACAGTGGAAACATGAACAAGGTGAATCCCAGACAAGGCACAGCATCACAATCATACATTTAGATTTAGCTGAGCAGATACTAAATGTTTTAATTTCACTTACATAACTCTAATTATACAAATAATCCAATTTAGACTATTTTAAGTACTAACAGCGCTAATTTAATTTGACCTTAGCATTGGAAGGAGGTTCTGGCACACCTGGAAGTTCAGAGGATGAGTCTATATGCATTTGGAACACAATCAAGCAGAAAGTCTGCAGAAAATAGAAGACAACTGAGTGTAAGGAATGACCGGGGCTGGCAGCCATAGAGTCATGCCCATCACTTATTGTTAGAACAAACCTTGTGCGTTTCCCATTCAGTCCAATTGCAATGACCTGGCCTGGTCAGATTACTCTTTTACAACAGTGAAGTCAGTCAAATTTTAGCCAGAGTTCTGTGGTTCTGGAACACTGAGCTGTAATATGATTTCAAGCACAGCTCCATCAAATAGAAGCAATAGCCAACGGGCAGTTTTAGTAGCAGCAATTTGGGGCATGGGTCTGCCTGCAGTTCCTGTATACACACCTGTTGCTGTTGTGTAGCAACAGCAACATGGATGTGCCAGCCAGCAACACAGTCTTGTCCAATCACTCGCAGATTTACTCCCCTTTTGGGGCATGTATTGCAGCCTCATATGAATATCGAGCTGCCGCAGTTGTCATGATCAACGCTTTCCAACAACATTCAATGCACACATCGGAAGCAGAGGAATGTTTCTGACTGCAACACAAAAGCATTCTAATAGGCGGATATCCCTTGTTGACTATCCACCCCCAGCAATCAGCAAATGCTGGGCTCACTTACTGGACCTTCCTGAGGCAATTGCCAGTTGCACACCCACCTGATACGAGGCCTTAATGGAAACAGGATGTTTCTCTGCTCCCCTTTCTGCCCGCACTATTTCACCCTGACCCAAAACACTTGAATTAATGGATCTCACCCGAGGAAATGTTTTTTTTTAAATACTCATTTGAATTCAAATAATTCTATTTGACTTAATTAAGTTGCCTATTCCCTACGTAAAGTAGAGCGGCGTTAATTACCTTCCTTTTACAGAGAGTGAGACTCACTAACATTCGGTAACTGCCTTTTGCAGTCATTTAAATCTCAGTAAAACATTACTGAGGCAATCTCTTAGCATTCTACTTCTGGAGTGCACTCACTTTGCTTGGGAGAAAATGAAAAGAGGAGCAAACCTGGATCTACATATCTTACAACCACTGAAAAGGTCAGTCCAATGATGCACTCTTGCACAACGCATGGTAGGAACTCTTTGCAGACTTTAAAATCAATTGATGTTTTGCTTCCTGACTTCAAGATTCCAGCTTACCTGCAAGTGCTCATGCTGCATGTACCCTGAAGGAACTTGCTTGGTGCTATCTCCTCACACTGAGAACCTGCCTCCCACTAACACCTTCTCAACAAAGCTGTATCAGAGCTTAAAACCTCTGTTTTATTAGTCAAAAGGTTCTGCTGAGGGGCTGAAAGCCTGGACTTCCTGAAGCAGTTGCTGCTCTTCAGCCAACCACAGTAACTAGCAGCCAACAGTACAGATGACTTGTCCATTACTTCTGTCCAAGATTCTTATATCCAAAATTAGATCTGAATTAGCACATCTCTAATCATGCCTTGAATGACAAATTGGGCACATGGTAAATAAATAGGTTTTTTAAAAATGTTATGTACTTGAAATGTTTTCTGTATATTAAATAGAAGTCACATTTTCTGTTTTAAAGGTGTCTCTGTTCAACTACACGTGCAACATTAAAGTAAGACAAAATCAGGGCTTAGTTTTCCTTTTCAGAATGAAGGTGCTTGGAAACATGCCTACACAAAGCTGTCCAATGCTTCTCCACTAATTCAAGGTGGTTTCCCATAAGCATATCTGGTTTTCCATATCCAGCTGCAATTTGCATAAGCTCTTCCCAGAAAAGAAGCAATTACCTAACTTGCATTAATGGCTATTTTGGCAACAACAGATGATGGAGAAATCCTTGATTCTGTCTAGCATAAAAGGCATTTATATCAATAAGCATCTCAGCACAAGTTTATTTAAATGCAGACTGCTCAGTGTGCTTGCAGAATACAGCTGGTCTTGGTATCCCAAGTAAAATCAAGGTATATCCAATGAGGTTTATTTCTTTTGAAAGAGATAGACGTGAACAATGCCCTGATATCCAAGGGTGCTATTCTAAAAGGACAGAATAGCTGTCCTTGCTGCTAGCCCCTCTCCTTCTGCAGCTCTGCTTCTGTTCCAATCCTAACGCATCAGCTGAGCAGTCTAAGTCCTGTCTATCTAGCCGCAGAAATAGCAAGAACACAAGATCAGCAGTCACGCTTGCAATAAGCAATATACCATAATTTGCACATCCTTAATACACAACCAGGAAAGACAGGCACTCAGGTATTACAAACCCTACCCTATATCCGGAGGGGTTGCTTAACTTGCCACAACCTCCATTTTTTCAGCAGTAACATGGAGATAATAAACCTGCCATGTCTGACAGCAAGGCTATGAGGCTTCATTAATTTAAATTCTGTGAGAGCCTACTGAGCTCCGTATAGAAGAAGTGTTATTTAAGTAAGGTTTTTATTCCAAAGGAGCAACAAAAAACTATTCCATTCATGTTATTGCCTACATCAATGTGTATACAACTGTCCAGCTCCCCAAGAGGTGCACTCTTGCCTTTTCTGTTAAGGACTTCTGTGTGTTACATAAGAAAATCATTCTACTCTAACAAAAGATGTCTCAACCAGCGACAGATCTTATGACCATCGGGATTTTTAATAGCATTTATAAATTACACAGATTACTGTTCTTTACCTGAGTTACACGTAAAGTATTTTAACCAATAAAGAGAGAAGACTACATACTAATCCCTCACGCTCTCACAGTTACTGAATGAGAATGGTTCTTAACTCTATCTTCATGGACATAGAAACAGAATCTAATGGAACACATCACTTTCATTTGTCTCACTGTAATTAGTAGCCTGACGTTGGTGTTGCTAGATTGCAGCTAATACTACACTGCTCTTTATTTAAATTTCATCTATTCTAACATAAAATCATGATGAAAAGAAAACACAAAAGAGATGCTGCAGCCTTAAGTAATACAGGCTGGAGCAGAATCCAGATGTCCTCTTTTAGCTTGTCAGAGAACTCCAGGGTGCAGGATCTTCCCCTCAGAGCTTTCATGTACTGCTGTCTAATTCAATGATGCTTCCCTTGGTTATAAATGCTGAGACACAGAGCCTCATAGATCTGAATAAGCATAACTATTACTGCCTTTTTACTCTGTGCTGCGGTCACTGTTCAGTTAATGGAGGTCAAATGTAACTTACGGAGTACAGATCAGACTAAGAAACTGACAAGAAAACAGACAACTTCTCCCCTCTCCTGTGATCCCCACCTGACTGGAGGAAAACTTAAATGCTACAACTGGTTCTGAAAGCCTAGGACTGGAAAAAGCAACCACCCAGAGCACTAAGATTCTTCTCCCCTGTCTTATGGGCTACATCAACTAAGAGACTGAGCAGTAGCAGCCTGCATTGTGCTTCACAGGCCATAGCCAGGCATGTAACACAGGAAGCAATGAAGAACAACTTAAGTAATTCAGTTGGCCCACAACAAATGTCTAAGGTAAAACACGAGGGTCTCCAAACCCTGAACAGGTGAGGATCTGAAAGATTTGACAGTAGAAAGCTACTGTAAGCCCACTTCCACTCATGTTATAAATCCTGTAATGAACCTCTTATGCATGGTGTCTGGAGTCTCACACAGACACTTTTTATATGAAGTACTATAAAAACTTTAAAAGAAGCTTCCCACTTTCTGCAAGTCAGCAGCTCTGGGACCAGAATGATCCTCTGCATTGCAATGGCAGGCTTGCATATAACAAAGTGCACCAGTCCTGATTGCACACTAGGCCAGGCTGAATGGGGCCATGGGCAGTCTCAACAAGAGGGTAGCAACTTTCTTTGGTGCATCTTTTAAAATATAAAGTTGTTTAGTGTAAATTAGATACAAAATCTTTTTAATAACCTCCTTCCTGATGTGCTTCACTTCCTTCCTCCAGATTCATAATTGCCACTTACAAACAACAGCAGGAACCGAACTATTCGTTGAACACTTTCCATAGCTGGCAAACAGATTTGCTGTTATCTCAGCCTCTATTATCTACACTGCTTGCTGCCTAAGAGCATATAATAATACCTAATACGAATATTTTGCTTGTCCTAGCAAACTATCTTTTATGAGTCAGCACATTTGCAAAATGAAATGAAGAGAAAACCACTTGAAATACCTTGCCGTGTAGCTTGTGGACATCATATCTTATCTGAGCAAACTCACGGAGTCCAAAAGATCCCCCAACAAGGTAGAGCTGAAAAACAACACAATGAAAGCATGTGTTAGGAACATCACAAAAAAAGAACCATAGAATCACCAAGGTCGGAAAAGATCTCTGAGATCATCCAGTCCAACCATCACCGGTATTTCCTACTGAACCACATCCCTCAGTACAACAACTAAACATTTAGATGTTGTGAAGAACACTCCACACACCAACACAGAAACACAGAGAGCAAAGTTCTGCGATCTGGCAGCTGGATGTTTATATCACAGAGCTACGGTGTCAAAAAGCTGGTAAGAAAATCCTTATGGGGCAGCAGGTGACTTTGAGTGGCCTACCACAAATGGGACAGCCCCGTAAATAAAAGCATTCAAAATGGTTAAAAAGAATCTGAAAATACTTGAAGACTTATTCAGCCATATCAGGTATCTCAACCGATGATTCGCTATCTTCACACCATATGCTGAAAGTCTCAAGGAACAGACAGTAAATGAATCTTAATATGGCTGACATCTCAGTAGAAAATGTCATTAGCTGATATTCTTTAAGTTCTAATGAGCCTATGAGTTAACTTATCAAACATCATGTCCTAATGGAAGAAACCAGCAGTACTATAGCCAAGTTTATAGTTACAAACAGCACTTTATGGTTGTGGTATCAGAGTGGTTGTGAGGAAGCCCAACCAGATGCACTGGTATATGACAGGTTTAACTAGGGAGAAAGCAGAAATTCTTGCAGCATCACTTCAAAATTAGGCTGACAACAAAACTGCATGAAGTATATCGTTATGAGATGTAATATGAACAAAGGCATGTTCAACTATGAAGCAAATGTTTCGGGCGGGTGGGGTGAGTTAGCTTAATCTAAAGCTCTGTTAAGTAGCTAGTGCAAGTAAGGCAGACAGCTGCTGCATGAAATAAATCATGTGCTACTCTCATTTGGCCTCACCACAGTTTCACTTGTTTGACAGCAGTCATCTATTATACATTAATTTCATGTTTGCAGCTATACACGTGATAAAGAAGTTGATACACACACGCCTTCTCCTTAAGACAGGTTCTGGCCTGAAACTGTAACCTTACAACATCTTTATGCTGCTACTGGGGCAAAAACCACACTTAGATTCTGGTTTCCTTTTGCTCTTCATACAGCATAAGCAGAACCACCAGCCTGGCAAGCTGGACACATTGCTAAAGAGCCATTCCCAACACAGATGCCCTACACTTCCAGTGCTGCAATGATCAATTTCTCTTTTGATAAAACATCAGATCCTTTCCAGCCCTGTTGATTCTATGGGCAGCTCTTTAGTTAATTATATATTTTTTCACCGCATTCAAAAGTCAATAAAAGCAGCAATGCCAGTACAAGAAAGTATAAATGAGTTAGTGCAATTGTTATAGCATTAAAGGTAACAAAGTACCCAATGACAGACAGCGTGTTGAGTGGAAGTATTGGCCTTGGCTTAAGTAATGCCCTTTTCTTTTGTACTGTGAGGGAAGATGTCCTCACTATGTTCATATAATTGTATTTAAAGGGAAGAATACAGATATGCAAACAATGATAGATCTAGATTTGGCAGGCAAAACAATCCAAAGTGGGGTAAGACATTACAAATTTCAGCAGTGTTCTTTGCTTGCTGGCTTTGCATGCTCCATATTTCTCACTCACATTTCTAGTTTTGCAATTTATAAAATGGGGATAATCTCTACATTCCTTGCAAGATAAAAAGGCATTACAATGAATTAATTTGCTCAGTGTAAGTCAAGGGCAAAGCAAAGTCCAGTACGTTCCAACCCCAGCCCAGACAAAAGAGACGCAGGGGAAATCCTAGCAGAAGCTATTCAGGATACCATATAAATAGAACAATTAGGTTGGCAACATTTTCATGAGGTCAGATGCAAGGTGACACTCCAGTTGGACTGAAAACTGAAAACGTAACTCCACACAAAGTGAAAATTAAGTACTTTTTTCTCCATTCTGATTTTACAGTCATACAGATTATTAAATCATAAACTATAAATGCATGGGCAACCGAAGACTGCTCAAGTTGGAAAGCTGAGATACACCGGCATTCTGTAAGGGAACTATTAGTTTTACATGCTTCAGATACAGAGCACGAACTTTATTATGTAGTGAACACAACCTGCTTAATTACTCGAATGCATTCAGCAGAGCAATGAAATGCTGTGCTCTCTCCTTTCCACATAAAGTTTACCTTATGATGTAACACACTGGTGAAGCAGCACTCAGCACCCATTGGGGTGAGCAGCTCAGCAGCACCGTGAGCTCAACCCCCTGTCAAAGAACTCGTGCTGGATCTTTCCTTTATGTTTCAGTGACTACACACACACACAAACACACCCTACAACGTCGTAATGCAATTATGCATGCATGGAAGACTTGTGTGTTGCAAAACAAAACGAAAGATAGGATGTGACATAAGAGCACCATCTGTCACATACACTCAGCAGCCTCAATAAATGTCTTATGTAAAAAAATGACATCAAATTCTCTTCAATTCTTTTTAAAAAGCTATTTGCTCACTTCTCCGTTGGGAAGTATGTTATGCAATTAGTTATGGATGGCACCAGGCTGATCACTTGAACTGTGTCAGAGGACAGATAACGCTTGTGTTTGTCACCAACCACAGCGAGATGTTCACCAAGGACTCGTAATAGCACAAGAATAGAGTTAAGAGCAGATCCCTACTTTTTTGGAGCCATTTTCAGTCTCTTGGGCTAAAACAATAACAGGAAACAATTTCTCCAGCTGCAGCAATTGGTGGTGTTATAAGCATCCCTGTTGCTAGAGAGACTCATCCCTGCTACAGCAGTGACTGTGAAAGGCAGATCACAAAGGTACATTACATTTGCTGCAGAGCCCTACATGAATCAAATCACACTAATTAGTGCTGGCAAAACAGATTATGGTGTAAAGACAGCAGGAAAATGTTATGATAAATATCGCTGGTGAAGAAACAGGGTAATTTTCAGCCTCTTCTTCAGGACTGCTGCTGCAAAAGCCTCCAGCTATTCATCGTGAGCTTCAAAACTAGAGCAGCCATGAATGATTTTATTTTAGTTTGCAGTGATCGCAGTCAAAAGGGTTTGGGGGTTTCCTTTCTAAAGAACTGTTGTGCACGTAGTGCAGGGCTGATGAAAGACAGCAATTTGGCAGCGCAGGGGACTGAAGTCTCCCATTTGTTCCCTAAATAAAGCAGCGCTTTGCGCTGCCAGGAAAATCAGCCGAGCCTGAAGCGCCCTCCACTGCCGGCTCCCACTCCAAAGAGTTGTTAGTGCTGCATGGGCTGCTGAGGGAGAACTGGAGCAGAATCCTCTCAGAAACTGACTGAGACCTCACCACGCACCAAGTGGGAGCAGAACTGGGTCCGCCTTTCTTCTTGCCCGCAACTAAAGGGAATCACTGTCAGCTCAGATCAGGGGAAAAACAAAAATACAAATCCCTTAATTTGATTCAAGAGCACAATCAAGTAAGGGAGTGCTCTGACTTACTGCGTGCATTAGAGCTCATGAACTGCACCACATCCAGAAATAGATTAAACATGCCAGTAGATGGCTGCATCCACACCTGGGGCAGCACATGGCATAAAGCAGAGGCAGTCACAACCAGCCAGCAACACAGACCTGTGCAGTGCTACACAGCATGGAACTCCAGAGTATTACACTTGGCCCAAGTACTGCCTTAACCAGATCAAGGTAGAGTATGTTCAAAGCAGTCAGTTTGACAGCTGCAAATATGGGCGTCTACAAGCTGCAATGCAGCGAAACCAGTCCATGCACCTGGACTCATAGAATTGTACCATTTGGAAGAAACCCTTAAAAGCCTTCTAGCCCAACTCCTCTGCAATGAACAGGAACACCCACAGCTCCATCAGGGTGCTCAGAGCCCATCCAGCTTGACCTTGAGTGTCTGCAGGGATGGGGCATCCACCACCTCTCCGGGTAACCCATGTCAGTGCTTCACCACCTGTATCGTAAAAAACTTCTTCCTTATATTCAATCTAAATCTCTCCTCTTTTAGTTTGAATCCATTTCCCTTTGTCCTATCACAGCAGCCCCTGCTAAAGAGTCTGTCCCCTTCTTACTTACAGCCCCTTTCAGATACTGAAAGGCTGCTCTCAAGTCTCCCTGGAGCCTCCTTTTTTCCAACCTGCACAGCCCCAGCTCTCTCAGCATGTCACTTGCAATGCTGCTATTCTGTGTCTTAGGGAGAAAAAAAACCCAAAACCTTTGTTTATTAAAACATCCATTTCATAACAGGTTGGAAAGCACAGCAAATGCATTAAGTAGAAACCAACCTAAGAACAACTCAGAAGAGACAGCAAGCCATATGTTGCTCAGTGTGAGCAATTAGCAAAAAAAGGCATTTTCAGCCACAGCCCTGTCACTTTGCATTACACACACTGATGGCTCGGGCTGCTCAGATGACCCGGGAACTTCACCCAGCAGCTGCAGCTGTCTGAAAACCAGATCTGCCATGGTGGCCAAGCTGCAGCTGCTGGGTACCATGTCCACCCTTCTCTAGAAGCTCCTAAAAGCCAAGATTTGGATTCCTTCCTGAAATTACTATTCTGGGTACTCACAGGTTCCAGAAGTAGAAAGGAGCACCTATTTGTCTAATACTTATCTGGAAAAATACTCCTCAAACGTATTCTCCGTGGGTCTCCTGGGTGATGAACACCTGGCCACAGCATTACCCGACCTCTTCTGGTGCCTGGGACAAAGCATCTACCAAAGAAAACCTGCATTGCTCAAGGCAGCAACGTAGATGGCAATGTAGGACAGTCTTGCACACATGTTTTTACCACGTTTTTAAAGCAGTGATGAAGCTCTCCTGGAACAGAACCAAGTACCTGAAGATGCTCGTGTACAGCAGACTAGACTTCACGCGATAAGAGGAGATTTTACATCCTGATAGGAAAGAGATGCCAACACAGCAGGCAAAGACACTTAATTCACCCGAGCACAGCCCTTGATCCTAACGGTGAACTTCAGAGCTATGTCCATGCACCCACACAGCTGTCTCACCGCAGTGCAGCGCTCAGGCTGGCAGCACACGAGCTGTGCCCACATCCCCACAGCAGGTGACGTGTCTCTCTCGGCACACACTCCATTCCACACCACACAGAACAAGTAACAAGCGCACAGTTAGAAAGCACTCACAGCTCAGGGCTTCCTGCACGACTGCCACCCCCTGCAGCCTCGTTGGTGCTCACAAATGAACTCTACCATCTATGACAAGACTATGCCGCCCCCCTGTGTTAATGGCTGCCCGCCCCGCTCACCAGTAGCGGCACTCCGAAGGTCATCGTGCGGCCCCGACACACTTTGCGGAGCCGCTCCATGTGTCCCCCCCGCACTCCCGTTCGCTGCCGCTTCCGGCGCCGGGCCGCCCGCCTCACCGCTCCCTCCGCCCGCACGGCCCGGACCCGGCGTTCCGCTGTGCTCCGCCGAGCCGACACGCCGCTGTGGCCTGCTTTGGGGGCCGCCCCCCGCTGCCTAGTGTTGTACTGCGTGTTTATATTAAGGTGTATAAACGCTGGGATCACCGCTGCAAAGAAACACACGGCATCTGCCCTCCCCAGGGCAACGTGTAGGCTGTGCTAATGGTGGATAACTGCTGCATTGCCAGCTGAATCTTCACTTAGAACAAAAGACAGTCAGCTCAGGGCAAGCAAAGTACACTTGCACCCCCAATAGCTTCTGTAGACAAACAGGCATCTTTCCAGAGGGTTTTCTTCTTGATTTTGACCTTTCCAGGAGCACCAACCTTCTTATGGGAGCGAAGAGAACACGAGAACAGTCCTGTGCCCATCTCTGGGCTGTACTGAGGGTGGGATGAACCTCCCAAAGCCAAGACAGCAGCTCTTACAGACCCAGAAGTGCTGAGAAGAGAGGTTATTACTTACCTCATTCCTCTCGCTTTAACTTTCCCTAGAAACAGTCTGACTGGTTTGACCAGCATTACACTAACCTCACTGTTGTGATTAGTCTCCCACCTGAGTGCGATTTGCTCTGTTAGAGAAATAATCCACAGCTGCTGATTCCCAAATGCAGACTCGGTGCCCTCACGTTCCAGCTTCTAAAAGGGCCCAACAAATCTCAGGTCAAGGGGTTGTGTTGGTGCCACTGAGTGCTCTGGTTAAGAGTTATAAACTGCTCTTTTGTTTCCACTGATAACTGCTGGTCTCTGATGTGACTGGTAACTACTGGTTTCCCATGATGTTACGATCCAAAAGAATAAGAGGAAGTAAATACAAAACTAAATGCAAGTGCTATATAATTACATGATAATAACAATAATTTTGTGATCAGAAGGATAAGGAGAGTGCCTAAATCAAACATGCTGTGCCAGAGATGAGCAGTAAATTAGACTTTAAAAATGTTTTCATTTTTAATAATCTAAAATGCTGTTAAATTACAGAGATAAAGCTATCATCAATATATATTTTATTTCCACAGTGTCCCTTTGTTCTTGTTGTCGTTGTTCAATCACCTTGAACAGAGAGGGGTGAGGAGAAACCTTTTAGAAGAGTGGAATATATTCTCCTTTTGAATTACAATAGATGTTGCGTGCCTCCTTGTTATGACCCCTACATAAAAGACTGACAAACATGAAAGTAGATAAACATCTAGTTTTTATGACACCAACAGTTCACCCCAAGCATTACTCCCAATACTTCAAGCACTTATCCATGACCCCAAGAAGGTTGAGTGCAGCTTTCTTGTCCATGTTACAATACAGCCAGTTAAATATCTTGTAAAATACTGTGAGAGGGTTTTCCTTGTGAAATGTGCCATTGGAGCCATAGTTCTCTCCTAAATGAAAATGATGTTTTATCTGGAGCTCAGGCGCAGAATGGAAACCTGAGGGTGCTGGTTGGCTGGCTTTTGTCACATCAGGAATGAGGCATTTCTGACTGCAGTTTCCCTGGTCTATGCAAAAGCTCAGGGAAAGCCTTTTCTCACTCAACTCCCGAGAAGGACCTACAAAGTGATTTTAAAATTCACTGCACGTACTGTGCTGCTGGCTATTGGCAGGCACCCTGGGAACTTCAGACGAATGGAACTTGCATTGCTGGTTTAGGCTACAGTGACCATGACTGCAGGTGAAGAGAGCACACAACAGTACATTGTGTAATGCTTCTGGGCAGCAGAATGGAAAACATGATGGGAATCTTATTAAACAACCCTGAACAAGCCAGGGTAATCAAGACTGGTGCTGGATTGAATACCAGGAGCTGTAGAACTGCTCACAATGCAGTATTGACTGTGAGTAGCCAAGGTTAATAAGGAGTATAACTTTAGTTCAGTACAGAACTTGCAGCAATTTGTTCAGAAGATGCAAATGGGAGGCGCGTTGTAAATGGCTCATTGTCCAAACACGCATCACTCCAGGAAGTAGTGGAGTGGACCATCCCATGAGTTTTATTTCCATACAGTACATCTCTCCAGTCTCCTTTTTCACTGGAGGTATGCACGTGTAACAAAACACGAAGCACTGACTGTGCATCGTAGCCAGGACCTTCAGCACTGAGAGCACGCAGTTCTATATACCTGAGCTAAAGAAACAGCTGGTTGGACTTAGCGTGCTCTTGGTTTTACTGCAATCGGTAAAAGGAAACATCTCTGAAGGACTTACAGTTCTTTCTGGATGGAGGGGAAAGTCCTGACTTGGGATCAGCTGTTGAGAACAGCATAGCAACCTCTATATTAGCAACCTCCTGTCATCACCAGGCCTGTTCTTTTTTATCCTCCTTTGTGTGGTCATGAGGAGCTACAAGGGGGAGAGAGGCTTGGATTTTCCCTTTGATGCTCTCCTGCATCTTCTGAACTCTTGGTGAGGTAATTGAGTGGAAGGGTTGGCATACTTGTCCTTTTTTCCCTCCTCAGCTTTCTTGTCAGCCATCAAATCAGCAGAAATACATCCAAGGACCAGATTCGTATCAAGAACCTGCCTGGAGAGACCAAAGAGCCAGCTCTGCCTATTTTTCATGCCAGTGAAATAGTGCACACAACAGAAGGCACCATGGTGGCCCATGCATGGGAAGGGTCATCCAATGCTTTCTTGATGTGGCCCATGGTTTCCCCCTCCACCTCCAGAAAGGGAGGAGGAGGAAACAGGTTCATCACTTATTTTTTACCTTCTTGGGTTGGCTCTTTAATAGTCTGGGGAAGAGTGGCTCAGGAGACATGTTTTATGTTTATGGGCTCAGAAGAAAAAGCTGAAGGAAATACTGATCTTCCCAGTAGATTTCCTCCCCTCATCTTACAGCTCCAGAGGGCCATTTCCCTCAAAAACAGCCAGCAAATGTCAGCTAGGAGATAAATTACTAGCCTGGGGAAAGGGAAAAAATGGTAACCAGAAACACTGCCTAGAAGTAGAGGAACAGAGAGGGGTTTGTGCCAAAAAAGCACCAATATGGACAACAGTCATCTCTGCACCTACTTAGTAGCTGCCTCTAAGCACTAGCCCCATCCTTTTTTCTTTTCTTTTTACCCTAAAGAAAAGCCATGGTAAGACATTCATTTTCTGGGTTCTCTTTGTTATTATTTTCAAGAGCAGGACAGTCATTAGAGCTCTTAAATTTGAATAATTAAAACTGGTGGTTGTAAGAACATCAGCACCTTTCATTTCCTTCACATGAGTTAGAAACCTGATAATTACAAAAGGGATGTGGCTGAGTGGAGCTTGTTGCTGGTCTAAGAGATGAGGTTGAGTTCTGGCTCTACCTGCTTCACTAGGTGCAAGCAGGAAATTTGCCATGTGGCAACCCAAGCCAAAATACAGAGGAGGCTGCTGGGCTCAAGTGGGTGGGGGAAGAGATAAAAAGATAAAACTGTCCTAGTGGAGGGACATCACAGTATGATGCTCCCTGCTCCTACATGAGCTCTCGTGCCTGAGAGAGCAGAGTTCTCCATGGATCAAGGAGCGTGGGGATCCTGGGAGGAGAATCCAGCATAGTTGCCACACTCCTCAGCTCAGTGTTGGAGTTCACAATCATTTTGCCAAGAGACTGTAGTAGCAGCCCTTTGAAAAGGGTCTGAAGCTTCTCCTCCTCAGTACTAGGGGTCTTCCCTCCCCTGTGTTGTCAGATGAAAAAAGAGGGGAGAAACCACGGTGTGCAAAAGGGTGACTGAGGAAGAAACAGCACAAGAGAGAGGAGAATGTTACTAGAGGTGATAAAGGGCACAGCTCAGACCCTGGTATGTCTACAGGTTCGTGAGGTGCCTGAGGCTGAGGGGGTGGCAGAGGTGGAGGGAGACTCCTCGTCTGTTGTGTCTCCCTGCTCCTCCTTGTGCAAGCCAAGGCTGATGTGGCTCTGCAGGGCTGCTGGGGTCAGCCACTCCTTGGGGAGGCAGCTCTGGAGGAAAGGGATACAGGAGCTGAAGTAGGCCAGGCGGTTCACCCAGCGGGGTATCTCCTTCCCACACAGGATCTGTGGAGCAAACAAGAAAAGAACACAGTTAGTAGTGCCAAAAGGTACCTGTAGTGGCAATGTTATTTCCATCTGCACCATCATCTCAGCAGGGTGAATTCCCAGTTGCTCTGAAGAGAGCTGTTTGAATGCAGGGAGTATCTTCCACAGCTAAAAACAGCTCTAAATGCAAATGACTGCACACAGTGACTTCTCAACATGCACACAGAGCTCTGCCAGCCATAGCCCTTATCAGCATCAGAGCAGTGACTGGGAAAAACAGCTCATGGCCCTCAACATCTTCAGCTCAAAAATTCTGCAAAAAGACTTAGGCTGTTGCTGGGCAGACCTTGAGGAGTTAAAAAGTCTGATGAGGCAGATGGAGACATCTAAGAAGATGTTCTTGCTGCTCATTTTTCATCCTTGTGCTGACACACCAAGTCAGTCAAGCCATGGTATCAAGGAGTCTGTTTGCTATTGTCATACTACCCTTTAATTTCTCTTAACAGACACAGAAGAGGCAACTGAAACTAATCAGCCTGAAGTAGCTGTCTGTGGTAAATATACTGACAAAGCAGCCAGTCCCACACCAGCATTCTAGAGCCTGTGGCAGGTACAATGGTCATAATACCTGAATTCTCCTTCCAGCACAGTTTACAGGGCAGACTGGGAGGGAACTCCACCCCACTAATGCCACATAATGTGGGTTAATGGTTCCAAGGTTGTCCTTCCTGCTTCTCCTGCCAATCCTAAATTACTTCACTCCTTCTGCCACCCTCTTCCTCTTTAAAACTACACTTAATTTAATACTAATTACTGCAAAAGCTAAGAGGGTGTTTGTCTCTAGTCCACTAAACAGCTTATCTGGTGAGATGTCTGTTATTGACAATGGAAATGCAGAGCTTGCTTAGAGATTTCAAGAGATTTGTCAGGGAGCAGCACTGGAGCAGTTGCTAGAGGACAGGTCAGACTGCTTTATAGTTCTAAGGGCCAATGACCATCTGGTAATTCATGCGTACTATGGTCTGGCCAGAACAATCTCTATACCACTCCAGCAGTCACCTTGAGTACAAGTAAATTAGCTAACTCCAATAGCGTGGAATTTCCAATAAGGTGTGGAGAAGGCAGTAAGCCTATGACCACGCTAATTCCACTGCGGAACTCAGTTTATTTTGATATACATGGTTTAAAAATCAATGTGTGGAGCTGAAGACATTAGCGTTAGGTATCAGAGAATGAGCAGAATCATTTGGCTGCTAAGATTACTTCTGTTGTCAGAGAAGACTACAGTTCCTCAGCAAAATACAATGCTCAACGGGAGCAAAAAAGCAACTGAAGGGAATGCCACTAATACTACAACCTGCTCCTCTGTTTTCATCTCCTTGCCATAAAATGTACAGTGCTACAGCACCCGGCAGTACTTAGCTGATGGAGAAATATCAAATAAACCTGACTGCAATGGGTTTAAGTCAACTGAGCTTAAATAAAACAACAGAAGCAAGAGGAAATGTATGTCTTCCAACCGGATATGAGTCCACAGAAAATGTACTTACTGTGGCTCTTCAAGGCAGTTCTCAACTGAAAAGCACACACTGGAGCAATGAACTCACAGAACCCTGTTATCATCCATTGTTTCCCCAAGCAGAACTCTCATCTTTGTTAAAGGTTCTTGGAGTTTGGAATTTTAGAGGGTTTTTTTCTTGCCTGACAAACAAGTGGGTTTCTGTCTTTTGAAGGAGATAAGTCTGCTTGCTTCCTGAGACCAGTCCCCACTTCAGGCAGAAGCCCCTGCGCAGGCTGCATGTACACGCAGATTCCACTGCGTGGCACCTTGTGACAGTCACAGATGTCTCCCAGAGCTGCAGCTGCTTCTGGGGACTCTGCATTGGAGATGCGAGTGACCCAGCTGGCATTTGCAGAGTCAAACGGTAACAGCAGTTCAGACATTTGGGGCTGAAGCCAAATCTGAGGGACAAACAGGACCTGACAGGTTGGGTGCTACTTCTGCTCAGCTGTCGAATCCACACCAGGATTTCAGCTCATCAAAAGGCAGCTCATTTAAAACATAAGATGAGCCTCTCAGCATCTTAAGCCATGCCACTTTGCACTAATGAGTCCCTGGTTAAAATGTATAAACAGCTCTGGGAGTAAGAACTGCAACCCATGACTCTTCCCTCCATTAAACACCCTAAGAGCTAGGGTTTATTTCTCAGCAAGACCTTAAAGTTTCCTGTATACTTAAGTTTGAGCAGGAAAGCAGATGGAAAACACTGGTTTAAATGCCATGGATGAGGTTGTCTTCTGCCTTGCAGAGGACAATGCTATCAGTGAGCTGTTTTCCTCCTCTTTCTTCTCTTTCAAAAGAGAGTGATGCTCCAAGCCACACTCCGCACTCTGTGTCTGTTGGCATATACTAGACATACTCTGAGGTAGTCGCACAAAAGGAGCCCATTTCAAAACAGGCTGAAGGGCTGAGTAGTTGTAGATACTAAGCCAAAATGCTTGAATGCAATAGTTTCTGTGCTGTGCTGGATGATGCACCGGGGGCAGTTCAGACCACATACAGAAGTCAGGCATGCCCAACCCATGGCCCACAGGCTGTGTGCGGCCCGGCATGTCTCGCAGTGTGGCCGCTCCCTGGCCCACACCATCATGGCAGCAGCTGTACCCTGGTGTGCGCCCATCACTCAGCAACAACAAAGCACTGGTGTGCGACTGGCACTGTTACTGGAACCAGGGGAAGGGGAGGGTGCAGTTTGCGTGCCCATGGCATGCGCTCAGTCACATCAAACCCCACGTGTATTACACATGGCACATGCTTGTGCCGCTTGCTGAGAACAGCGCAGTGTCAGGACAAATAACATGGCGCTGTGCTTAATTTGTAAGGAAATGGTGTCAGCTTTCAAAGATTACAATTTGAAAAGACATTATCTGCAAAAACATGCTGCCAAATTCAATGCATATCAAGGAATGCTTCGTAAAGACAAAACAGTGCAACTGAAAATATGTTTGTCATCTCAACATAATCTTTAAAAAGTTAATACTCAAACGGACTGTGTTATAAAAGCTAGTTATGTGGTAGCAAGTCTAATTGCAAAAAAAAAGAAAATAAAAATCAAAACCATTTACTGATGGTGAGTTTATTGATCAGTTTCTGGAAGGTGTGGCAGATGCAATCCGTGCTGGTAGAAACCAGATTTCTCTAAACTCAGTCTCACCAGCCTGTGGCCAGGTGCACTGAAGAAACAAGAACTTCTGTCAAAGGAAATCTGGAGAGGAAAACTGCTAATTTCAATTTCCATGACTTGGCAATAGATGAAAATACTGATGCCACAGATACGGCTCAAATTTTCATTTTCATCAGAGGTATTGATAATGAATCACTGAAGAAATTGCTTCTTTGGTGCTATTAAAAGACACAACTGAATCTCTTGATTTGTATGAAGCAGAAGTTATGTTAAAGCAATTTTTGTTAGCTTTTGTCAGCAATGTATCTGGTATAGCTATTGATGGCGCCCTGATGATGATTGGTAAAAAAGAGTTACTTCTAAAATTAATAGAAGATGACGCAATTACCATGGGCAACTCATTTTGATGAAATATCACTGCATCAGACATCAAGAAAATTTATGTGCAAAAGCTTTAAAAATGGATAACATCAAGAAAATTGTCATCAAGGCTATGAATTTCATAAAGTCCAAGGGACTGAATCATTGCCAGTTCCAGGAGTTCCTTAAAAGAATGGATGCTGACAGTTCTTCTTCACTTGGTGTGGCTGCAGCAAGCCAAAGCATTGGACACCCATGGCATAAGTCGAGGAATATTTTTTAAGTGAGGCCTCCCAAAGGCCCCCATCTGTGAAAATCAAGATGTCCAGAGGCAACATTACATTCTTCGAACAATTCATGCTAATTATTTCAATTCTTATCATCAGGCTGAGCCTCTGAGAGTTCAGCATTGAACATCTGCTAAGGCACGCACTGCCACTTCCACTTTAGCAGCCTTGCTGAAAATGAGGTAGTGTCCACACAGGGCACATACTCATTGAGCTTCTTTGCTGTATTCCCCTTGACATGTCTTACAGAATGCAAAGGGTTTTACTGGTACCTGAGGAGGTGCTGTTCCAAGAGCAGTGTCTGAGAACAGCTGTTGCCCAGCATGATCATCCATATGCTATAACATACATAAATATATATGTGCACACACACACAGAAAGTGTGAGTTGAACATGTCCAGGCCAATCCACATCCATGGATTAAAGGACATTAACAGTATCCTTTTTCCCGAATGGGTAACCAAGAAAATCCTGTGTTTCCGTCTCAGACTGAAGCCTTCTTAAAAGTGCACAGCAGCAGGTTACTAAGGATGGCAATGCAATGAGTAAAGAGAATACAGGAAGCCATAGGAACAGGGGAAGACTTTGTCTGGCAGTGTTGGCAGGACTCCTAAGCAAAAGCTTCCAGTTTCAAAAGCCTATCAACACACTTTGTTCATTTACATTTCTGACACTTTTCATTTGTCATCAGGCATTGGTGAAAAGGACACGTTTTTTCCTTGCCATCTTCGTTTGTGAAAAGAAGGCATATTCTTAGCATTCCTACACACAGTCACATTCAAAGGCTCCATGATGGTGTGGCTAGAGATGAACTCCCCAGAGGGGGGTACGAATTAACTCCAAGCTGTTATGCTTAATTACAACAGAAAGGCCACAGAGCTTTTGGTTTGGTAGATGGAGGAAAAGGAATTACTGAGAGACCTGGAAGGTGCATGTTGGATTTATTCTGTTAACCACTTTCACTGGGATAGAGCACTCATTCAGGGTAGCAAGACTAGAAAGGTTAATGATGGAAAAATGATGGACCTTTATTGTAGCCTTCATTCCAAGAACTCCCCAAACTCTTCATAAATTTCAACTGGTACACAAAATACCTTCAGAAATCTCATTTTGTCACTACAGAATGCAGTAGCACATCTGGAATGCAGTGTAGCAGTTCGCTAACAGCATATAGTCAAATTCATGCATATTTACAAGCAGTATTGAGAGAAAAATGACATCCATCTGAAACCATGAAGATAATTTACGAGTGCAGGATGTCGTCATTAGTAACATTCTTCTAGATGTATGTGGTGTTTTAAAAGCAGAAAACAAGACACATCCTGTTCCTTATAGAACTAGCAACGTTCAAAGGCTACTAAAATAAAGCATGTCTTTTCATCAGCTTGTGTGAGGACTGGCTCAGGTGCCAGGAAACCAAGACTTACTTGTGCTTTTTCATACCCTGTGGTTGCTTACGGTTTGTTGGTTTGTTCATTTCTGTCCCTCTTTCCTTCCTGTCTGGAGTGCTCTGTCCTCTGCCAATAACAAATTAGCATGTATGGTTTTGTACAACAAAACACACATCTCCTCCTCGCAACAGAGCTGACTTTTTAGCATCTGTTGACTAAGGAAAAAAAACATGGGTATTACTTGGCTCCTTAGGACCTGCTGCAGAATGGCTTATAAAAGCTTCTCTTGCTTTTGACTGTGACACAAATGTCTCCTGCAGTTCCCTTCTCTGATGTTTAATCCCCTCTCTGAGCTTTCAGGCTAAGGAAAGCTTTCTACTTTTAATAACCTTACAAGAGCTCATGTGTGTCTGGGAATGGACCTGGAAAGCTTTGGGGTTGAATTATTCATTGTGATTAAAAAGTTGCCCTCGTTTGGTCCTTGACTCAGCAAACTTGCCTTTCTCAGCAAATTTCCTGGAAGTCAAACTACCTTAAGGGATGCACGATTCTGATGCAAGTTTGTTATACGCTGTCAGTTCTGCCTTAGCTGAAAAAGGACAAGTGACTAGACAGAAAGAAAGGAGTATGTACTGGCCACCATTGTTTGTCCCTTCAATATAGCACACAGAGATTCAGTTTGTGTGGCTTTACCAAGCATGCCCACCCAACCTGACATGATGATTTAATACTCATAGTGTAATGTCAGCAACCAACTGTAGGCAGGCCAGATGCCTGCATGAATCCTCACTTGCAGGATTCACCGTGCAGACTCCATCAGTTAACCTTCAAATGTTCCATTTGGAGAACATTTGGTCAACTGAATTGAGAGTCCTGCTGACTTCAGGAGAGAGGGTGCTATTTAACTCCCAGGGGAGCTTCGCAGTGCTGCATCAGTAAGATTCTGACTTCTACAACCACAAATACACTCATTCTGATTCAGGCCTCTCTCTTTTCCTCCTGAAATGAAGAAATACTGAGCAATAACAAAATAGATCCATTGGTAATTCAAGAGAATAAAGGGGTGAAAAGGATCAGTGAGTATGAGAGAAACGTGGATATAGAGATATCAGTCTGACCCTAAAGAGCCTTCTGAAGGAAAAACACATATGGAAGTTAGCTTTACATGCTAACTTCAGTGTTGGTTCTAGTCAGTTTTAATATTTACGAAAATTCAGGAAGCAGATAGAGATCACAGAATAATAGAATCATTAAGATTGGGAAAGACTTCTAAGACCATCTAGTCCAATCACCTACCACCAATGTTGCCCTCTAAAACACACTCCTTAGTACCACATCTACACATTTCTTGAACATCTGCAGGGACAGTGACTCCACCACCTCCCTGGGCAGCCTGTACCAGAGTCTGACCACTCTCAAATGCTTAATTCTGCTTCGCCATCTCTCATACCAGCCCGTTCAAGTGTTTCTGAGCCAAACAACCCAGGTTTGTGATGCTTTGAAAATGCTCTTAGAAATCCAAACAGGTCCTACTGATAGACTAAGCCTTCTCCTAAGTTCTTTGTGTTTGTTTTGTGTGTCTTTTTCTTTGTTTGCTTGCTTTTTTTTTTTTTTTTTTTAAAGAATAACTTTCGAGCATTCGTAAGACAGATAAATAATTTCAGGCTGGGAATCTGCTACAAAATACAGCGTTTTGACTTGTTCTGGTATACACATCAATCACAAGGAATTATTCCTCTTTCAAGAAGAGCAAGAGAAGACATGATAAAAGAATAAAACTTTCTATCTCTGCTGCACTCAGGTAAAGTTTCAACATCAACAGTCTTTAAGGTGAATCAAATCAGTGTCTCTCAATTCATTTCTTTTGATGAGCATCAACTTCAGATCTTGTCAAAAGGGCTCAGAAGACCCTTATTGCTTTCCCACCATTGGCTACTGGGGAATGAAAGGGGTTATTTTCCTTGATGCTCACAAAAGCCTTGCTTCACTGATAATTTTTTGCCATGTGTCCTACAGCAAGGTGCTAAACAATTTATTTAAATAGCAGTCGTTCCAGTTTCTTGGCAGTAAACATATTGATGAAGGGAGGAGGAGTGGTTTCCTTG
The DNA here is from genome assembly GCF_054131305.1 of Coturnix japonica. Taxonomy (NCBI): domain Eukaryota; kingdom Metazoa; phylum Chordata; class Aves; order Galliformes; family Phasianidae; genus Coturnix; species Coturnix japonica. The sequence goes on along the minus strand of NC_140667.1, from coordinate 27,110,725 downwards.
AGTCATTCCACTTATTTTCCAGTTCTGGTACTAATTTAAAGTTGTTTTTCTCCCTTTCCATGTTGGTTTGCCCTTTTCTGAGACATGCTTTATCAACTGTTGTCACTCTGGTAAGAACGGAGCTCCATAGCTTATCTAAGAGAGGAAGCTTCAGAAGCACGGGAAATTGCTGTTGGGAAGCCAAATGAGTCATCTTGTTTGCGAATGGGTTAAGCAGCAGAAGCTTTTCCAGAATCTTTAACTTGCAGTGTCACTGTGTTCTTACTCTCAGTACCGAGGAATATCACCAAACTGAAGAACCTGGAAGGAGAAAGCACTTATCCTCCCTATAGTCCTCCAGTTACTGCTGTGTTCTCAGACAGCTGTCCTCAGGCACTGCACACTCAACTCGTGCCCTACAAATGAATGGGGCTCGTGCTTATTTGTCCCCAGCTTATCCACTGGCAGTCAACCTTTCTATATGTGTCTGGAGGTATAAGCCATGCCAACTATGCATTTGCCTTCCACAAGTCTAAATTGTACTGAAGAGTTGCAGAGTAATCACAGCTCATGCTCATGCACTGAAAAGAGCTCTCTGACAGCAGTTTCACGGCTCCCTTTATCTGCATGCACCACTGTTCATAGCGCGTCCCCAGGATGCTGTGACAAGTGCTTCTACAAAGCAATGGTATGGCTGGGATCTCAAACCTGTGGATTCTTGCAGGGGACTTTACAGCCAGCAATTACTTTGACTGGCTTTTTGCTGAAAGCACAGATGTATTATTCCTTTATGTCTGCTTTACAGCAATTTGCAACTTCTGTCCCTTTCTATATCGCATGTTCTTATTCTGAAACCCAGGAAATTCAATAAATAGTATTATGGAAAAATCTAATTATTTTTGTCTTTTTTATTTTAAAGAGTTTTTCTACTGTTTAATAGCCATTTATTTATTTTTCCATCTGTGAGAGTTTAAATAACCTCTTTCATAAGCCAGGGCAACTCATAAACAGCATAAATATTTTGCTGTTCCTTGGAGGGCCATTTGCACACACAGCTGCCATTGTCAAGAACACAGTGTCTTACCAACAGATGATCAAACAGAAGGACTTCACCTAATATTGAAGTTGTCCTGACTTAATCCACTCACAGCACTATCAGCATGCTAAAACCTTTGCTGCGTGCCTGCAGCATCCCCTCCCTGAAGCACCTGCAATATCAACACACAGCAAGGCACGGAAGCTCAGAACATTGCAGGAGGCTTGGGCTCTGCTACTGGTGGTCCTACTGATTTTCCTTTGGAGAAACTGCAGGCATAAGCCCCCCAGGATTGCCCATCCTCCTGATGAGTTTCTCAGCATGAAGCTGATGTTACTTTATTTTGGTCACTGTCAACACAAGCAGCACAAAATGAATGAGCTCCTTGTAGACAAATTCCTAATCCCAGTTTGATGAACATCTTTATTGTAACACACAACTAATTTGCTTAAGTGGTTTAATAAAAACAGGTACCACAACACCACGTAGCAGTCAGAGTGGCTGAGACAACACTAAGTAGATTTTCACTAATTAGATCAAGCTCCCTCACCTTCCCACACTGACAGACTGTGAGGATGAAGGAAAACCACAAAACAGTATCCAGGGATGTGTATCAGGTGCCTGCAATTGAAGTGGGGCACATGCTCAGGGAGTGCTTCTGGTTTCTTCTTCATGACTGCCCACTAGGAAGTTCTGCACTGCATTACAGCAGAACTTCATTCAGAACTGAAGACAGTCTGCAGAGCTTTACATTTATCAGGCAGTTCTCTACTTCTCAAGTTTCCTAAAGTTCCCTAATGATGAAGTGTTTCTCAAAAAATCAACAGGAGAAGAATCCTGGTCATGCATGTTCACTGATTCTCTCCTCAAGAAAGCTGCCAGGAAATGCCAGGAGGTGGTTAAGTCACCATCCCTGATAGTTTAAAAACAACTTAAAAACTATTTGGACCTGGCACTCAGGGACATGATTTAGCTGAGGAAGCCTAGGAGAAAGCTGTATGTAGAGTTAGGGTAGTATGGTTATGTTATGGTTGGACTTGATGATCTCTAAGATCATTTCCAACCAGAGCAATTCTCTGATTCTATGATAACCACATAGCTATCAAGTTCCAGCTCCCACTTGGCTTGCTGACACAGAGAAGTACAAGTCACAATCCAGCTAATTCACCATGACAGATAAGGCAGCTTTCATCAAAAGATTTCAAAGTACTTTTCAAAGGAAGGAAGTAATCCAGCATACAAGATGGGATACTCATACACAAAGCAGGGATGTGACTTGCCTGGCATTAGTTAGGAGGCTCAGAACAATCTTCTCCTGAACTCACCACACTGCTTACACCCCAGGCAGATTTATTCTGCCAAACAAAGCTTCTAACATCCTTTCTTTTAATTCTTTGAATACTTGTTCCCATTTTCTGCTTTTAACTGCCACATAAGGTAGCTGTGCATAAATAAATGCTAATTAGTATTATTATTACTCCATCACAGAAAGAGAGCATGAAAGGATAACACAAACACCAAGACTAGCCTCAGCATTGGTTCAGAGCACAGATCTCAGTTCTCTTTTCTGCATTTTGTGGTGACATATTCCCACAGTCTTGAGAGACACTTGTCTCTCAAGTTAATGCATTCTGTTCACCTCTACCAGCTGAAGGTTCTGCCTTAGAACTCTACATGTAGCTGGTCGTTTTTTTGTTTTGTTGTGTAGGTTTTTTTATGGGAACTACAAAAACAAAAGAAAGCACTAAGGCTGCAAAGTAAAGGAAGCATCTGGATGTTGGGAAATGAGAATAGAAACTTGAATTGCTTTTAGTTCCGAGAGGGTCTATCTCATCAGATTTCAAGCAGTCTTTAACCATGTGGCCAGAATTGTCCTGAAATAAGCTACACTACTTCTATCTCACCTAGCTCTAAAACAGGGTGATTGTCAAATTAGTGCACCTATAAATGAGGTTATAGGAGTAATAAATGGACCAGTAATAAACCTGCTGCATCTCTACCTCCAAACCCTTTCTTTTTGAACATCAACAGGCTTTCAAAAATATTAAGGGCTGAGACAGGAGATTTGACTCTTGGCTCTGACTTGGCAGGATGTTCTGATCCTGTTTCCCCTTCCGTAAGCACTACTACAGATCTGAAACAGCAAAAAATAAAAGAGAGAGAAAGAAAATAGTTGTGCCTACCTCAGCCAAAGCAGCAGAGAAATGATTACAGTTCTTGTGCATCAGGTGGTAGGCGTTGCCTTTGTATTCTTTGCCCAGCTCTTCCATAATCTTATCCACATCCTCTTCTGTGAAGTCTGTGGTGCCCAGTGCAATGGATTCTCTAGTAAAAACAAAGTACAACATGGAAAGCTACAGTGAAGAAAGTGATACGTCACCAGGGAAAAGGAAATGATAAGGCAATGACAAGAAGAAGGCCAGGTGTAAGTCATGGACACACATATCTGGGGCTATCAGACATATTCTTACCAACTAAATGGCATGCTAATATCCTCAAGTTTATCTGTAAAGCAGATTATGGCACAGAAGCAGTCCCCAGAGCCTTCAGCTCACCACAGAGAGACATCTCAGCTATCGGAGTCTGCTTGCTTCCCCCTGTGTCCATAACTTCTCAGCAGAAAACTGCAGTTGGACAGTGGAGATAGTTTTCCCATGATAGAGACATTATCCATGGTGTGAGCCAGAAAGGAGCAGACAGAGCTTTATGTGGGAACACTGCTTCTTTCAGTGTTCACTCAATAATGCTCTTCTAAAGTCTCCAGCATCCCCCAGTGTAAACACATAGACTGTGAAAGTCAAGTTCCAGCTTCTGTGGGCAGTTCCTTGAACCACAGCCTCAAAGACTGAGTACCTTGAATGGCATCTTAATCAAGTATCCTTTCAGACTCCCTTGGTAGCTGTTCTGTCTTTTGTGACAGTGTAGCTATAAACACACGAGATGACTTATGCAATATCCATAACTAGGTGATCCTCATAAAAAGAATAGTTTATTTTCCCACGTACTGGCTCTGTATAATGCAGTTACTCCCATTCTTGCTGACAGGTAATACTGGGAGCACAGAAAACAAAGAAAATGGGAAGAGAGAACTATATTGATTTACAACTATACTTTAAACCCTGCTAAACACACTTCAGCACCACTCTTCATTTGGTGTACACCGTTTTATCTGCCATCAAGACCCCTGCAGAGCTCCCTTTGAACAAGGATCACATAAAGGAAACAGTGAGAGTGTTAATGAGGGAGAAGGGGGAGAAGGACCTCTCTGTTATACCTGCAGAGACAGCTACTAGCAGGGAAAGAAGATGTAGAAAAGTGCCCTTACTTGAATTTAAAGGTCTCGCCAAGCTCTACCGCACTGCCAGGTGTGATCTCGAAAATCCCACTGAAAGGGTAGGGATGCCCTCCGTAGGCAAACTCTGACAAGGAAAGAAAACAGACAGACTGTGAGTAATCGAATGAACTCTGTGTCAGGATAGCAGCTGTCTGCAAAGCTCAGCATCAGCACCAGGGGCTGGGCCATTGCCAAAATCAGCTTCAGCCAGCCTCTGAAAGACATCTTCTCTGCCCAGTTACCTAGCAGCCTGAGGAGTATCCCTCACAGTCTCAGCTCCATCATTGCTAATACCACTGGTTGCACTGCTAATTAGTATCTAGCACTGCTAATCCATATCTCAATGGCAGAAAAGCTCTCTGGGTCCATTTCTTTGTGCCTGCCCAGGTGGCTTCCTGTCAGTACAAAGTTGTGTGGCAGAGGCATCTGGAAATACTACCAGAAGCTAGCAGCAGTGATACTGAGCTAGGAGAAGCTAGAGTAGGAAGAAATCTTCCAGAAGGATCTGCAGGCAGCCATGAGGAATTCTTTGCAGAAAAAGCCCAAGCTGATTACACTCTGCTGCCTTAGCATGTGGGTTGAGCCTGGAGGCCCCTCCATGTTATATGGGCCATCTCACACGACCTATGAAAGCTGCTGTGCTTGAGACAGAACACAGCACCGCCGGCATTCTATCTGCTACATGGCACTAGCTAAAAATACCATGAGTAAGATAATTCCAGTCACTCCCATTTAACATTTTCTGAAGGGGAATAAGAAAGTCTGTGATGCTGTCCTGTCCTTTGGCTTCACTGTGCTGCATCTCTTCTTAACAGACACCTTGACCACATCCCTTGGGTGGGATTGCTAAATATTTTTTAATTTGAAAACTTATGGATCATAGACATTCATAAAGAACTACCACAAAGCTGGTTTACCCCGACACAGAATTAGCACCAGCTTTCCCTATACAGGTTTCAATACAGCTACTGATTCATCTATCTTCCTCCGCCCCAGACTTTCCCTTCTTTCACTGCAGGTCCTTCCAATTTGATTGGTCCTTCCTGCTATTCTGCTACACACCTGCACTAGCTCTAGAGTCTGACATTACACACTAGGGATTGGAAGAGCTACTTGGTTCATGGCAGAATTGTACAAGTTCCAGTTGCACTACCCTACAGATTAAAACAGAACTGGCGCCGATTTTTTGCTGCTCAAAACATCCTTGCCAAAACTATAAATTTTGGATTCTTCTCCATATCAAACCAGCCACGCTGGGATTTTCTCCCATGTACTGCAGATAATGAAAAGGAAATACTTCATACCTCTGCCGTAGATCTCAATGCCAGAGTGGAAGACACCAATGCCCAAGGTGGAGGTGTATTCATTTATCCAGTACTACAGTAAGAAAAAAGGTCACATTTGGAATTATTAGCAGTAAGAAATACACAGTCTTGCCTGAGGGCATATCTCCATCTCCCTTCCTCAAGGCAACTTCCCTTAAGGACAAGAAGTATTTTTGTAATTTTTCTCAGACAAATTGTGTCACTTTATAGAGCAACAGAAGTGGGCATATTGTTTATACAGCTGACTAGAATTACTTCTCCTAAACATGCTCATCTAATCCTTGCCATATCATGCATTTTCCTATATTAAGGTACAAACAGACCTGAACCTTCATAAACCCAGCTCCAACGGGACATGGTCATTCATCTCTCTCCTCATTATTTAAATGGAACTTTTTGTTCAGATTTACTTGTCTTTATCCTCAAGATCTTGAACAGCTTGAGTTAAAGTACTCCCAAATATTTTCTGCACATTATTTTACATCACTTCCCAACAACTTCTGCAAGTTTTAGGAAGGTTTATTTGGGCAACCAGATCTTGGAGACAAATCCATTTCTCTGGTATGTCAGAGAAGCACCACATAGTACTTACCTACATCATCAGTAATCACTTTATAGTAAAAAAGGAGTTCTGAACAGACCAGTCAACATTTTGTTCAGAGGCACATCACACTATCAAACATTGTTTCAGAAGAGAATAAGGTCTGGCAGCTTCAAATTCAGGAGCGAGGCAGCCACATTACCCAACTCTGAGAAATATTTTCATGAGGAGCTGTTAAGTGACTACTGCCTTGGAATCCAGTTCTTTCCCATTAAGTATAGAGCAGAGGAGCACCACAGCACGCATGCACCACTCCTCCGCCAGCACTGCTCAGGGCCTGTTTCCACCACACCGTGAAGGACAGTGCAGACATCCAGAATTAGCTTAGCTGTGGCTTGTTTGGAGTGGGAAGCCGTACAGCCACGCCAGGGCAGTGCTGCATTGGAGATAATGAACCCCGCTCAGCGCAAGTATTTATTAGGTTAGCTGCAGAGCTGTGCTGCTGCAGAAATGATGCTTTCAGGCAATGAGTGGAAATTGCCAGTGCCTGGTATATTTACAGTTCACTTACAGCATAGCATGCAGTGAAAACACATCTCTAGTAAATCTCAGCAACCCAATTCCTATTGTAATCAAGCATTGCAGGGGAAGAGAGTGGTGTACACTCTTCCCTTGGCATGATGAGGAGACAGGTTCATTAAGTGAAAATTCTCTTATGGGTCAGGTAGCAGCTTCTGGAGGAGCCAGAACAATCTGCAGCATTTCTGGTGCCCAGAGCTGCCACATGATGAGCAGAACCCTCTGCTCTCAGGCAGCCAGTGGTCGGGCACCCTCCATCTACCTCTTGCACTCTGCTTTCTTATATATTTTTTATGACTGCCTGTAATGCAGTAACTCTGTAAATCACCTGGAAATGCTTCCTGCACAACCATTGCTACTCTGGAAAAACACAGTAGCTTTGATAAGAAAAGTACTGCCCCCAGCCTGATTTGATGTGGAGTCAGTCAGTATTGATAACTTACACTGTGGTCTCCAAAACTCTCAGGTTTGGATACACCAGAGCACTGAACCAGAGCTAGACCAAGCAGTCCTCAATATCCACCAACGGAGATGAGACATGAGCAGTGCAGCCTCTTCTTGAGCAGGACACCTGGTGTTTGGGAATGGATGTTCCCTTGTCTTCTGCTGCCTTTCTCCACAGACCTGTCTCCCTGCACGCTGCAGGAGGGATACCCCTGCTCCTACTGCGGAAGGAGATGCATATGGGAGGCATCCATATGACACCAGTCATAACTGCTAAGAAGTCCAAGACCATCTCACATGGGCTGTGAGGGCGTGCCCTCAGTTCTTTTATCTCCCAGTGCTGTGGGAGAGGCTCTCAGATAGCACCAGTAAGACTCAGAATAACACTGGTTTCTGCAGTCCCACAGTCACTGCTTCCAGAAGGTAAGTAGGCTACCTTCTCCCTCAGGCTGAGCTATTGGCTCACAGCAGCAATATAAGAGCAAAACACTTGGGTCACACCAGCTGCTTTGCTTACAGAAGTAACTAATAGGAAGATCTTTTTAAATCAGAAATGTTCTTGCAGATTAGCTAGTCAGGGCTATCCACAGAGGCCATGCTGCATCTGGCTTATGTATTTCAAACAAAGAATTTAAATATTTTCAAATATAGTTTTCCCTTCTTCCTTGTTAAAGTCCATGTTGTATCCAAACAAATAAGCTCCACCAAAGGGGAAGGGAGAGGAACAGAAGCATTTCTCTGCTGATGCCAGGTGCTGAAGGATTACAACCATAACACAGACTTTTCTGTATTTAAATGATGTGTCATGAAACCATTTTCTGAACAATTAAGGACAGAACTGTGACAACCTCAGCCACACCTGAATTTCAACCAAACAAAAACACTCTTTCTTTCAAATAACCTTAATAACACAGGGGTGTTATTGAAGTGGAATCTGATTTTCACCTTAGATAATACCAAAGATTTTTATTTGCAGTGAATTATTATCAGGATCAAAATGCAAAGCAGCTCTGAATCATTGCTGCTGTCCTCAGCTCACCCCTATCTCCAGGGTACTGCAGGATGTGCCTCCAGTGTGCGAGTGAACATGCAGCAACCACTGCATGGCACTGGGACACAGCCCATGGCCCAGGAGGAAGCTCTGCTGAAGTGAACATATCAGTCACTTGCTGAGCTGGAAGAGAGAATCCAAGCCAGATTTGAAACCCAGTTTGTAGACACAAGCACGAGCCAGCCTCGTTTTCCAAAGGCTTTGCAGTTCTGAGCATAAGAATAGCAGCAACAGTCAGCAAATACTCATCTCTTGAGTAAATTGGCTATTGCTTAGATTAAAAAATAAAAAAAAATCTGCAGCCTGTTCTGAGCCAGATGAAGGAGCTAGGGGATTGAATTCAGCAGGATCTTACAGGGATTGTGATTCATGTCTGCATTGCACACTGCCTGCAAAATCACGCTGTAAAGCCTATACAGAAGGACTTGGAGCATTCTGTCTTATTTCCGTCACAAACCAAGACAAACAACAGCTCCGAATGGAAGAGAGGCAAGGATGAAGGCAAACCAGACTGCAGCTGCTTCTGAAAAGCAGGAGACAGCCCAGGAATCAAATTGAAACACAGAGAGGAACCTCTTCCCATTTGCATTTTGCAGTGTTTCAGTAAAAATATTTTAATGCAGGTCCCTGATAAAGCAGAATTTGAAATTTTCCAGTTTTTCTTCAAGCTGTCCCTGATTTCATGGTTGGTTTGCTTCAGTAATCTAAGAGACTGGTGCGATAGCTTAGATTCTGGGAGCTGCTCTGAGTCAGTTGTTATGCTAACCACTTCATTCATTGGTTTCCAGAAAGAAGAGACCCATCCATATCCCACTTTCAACCTTCAATCAGTTTCACACTATAACATCAAAGTTTCTATCATTAGCTTTCTCTTTACCTTCCCTATTCCAGACCATTATTTTCCATGGCATCAACGGATTCTTTCCAGCATCCCTGTACCAAGCAGCCCAACCTAACTAGCTCCCCTGAGGCTGGAGACAAGACTGTCCATAGGATACAAGGCAGCTGGCTCACTGCAGAAAAGAGCCTTGGCTTGTCAGATCCCAGTGCAGGACACCCAGGGCTCTAGCTGCTACTGGTATGCTCCATGAAAGGAGTCTGATCAATAAGGAGCATTTCTTCTTTCCTCTGCCTTTATTAGATACCATGTAGCCCTTTCCTGGTGTTGTACTGCTTGGCCCTGCCATTTACTTACTTAGGGAACTTCGGAAAACATACAGCAGAGCGTGAACAGTCATAAATGTACTGGTCATTCATATATCAAACACCAGAAAAATTCATCTGTGCCGTTTAAGCTCAAGCCAAAAGCCAGTATTAAACAGAACATCTGATTGATGCAGGAGACCTGCCAGAGAGCAATAAAATGGTACCTTGGCACTATTTTCTGACACGTATTGATCCAGATCTTAAAGATGAGAGCACAAACAACAAAGCTACAGGGGAAGCTAGAGAACATCATTTCAGGAAATCCATGAGTGAAATCTGAGCCCTATAAGGCCAGATACAAATGCTCAGCAACTTCAAAAGAGTTTCAGTTTCCCCCAGTGCATTTTTCTAAACGAAAATCTAGAATCTTGGGCCTGCAGAGGTGGAAGGAAAGAGCCTAAAACAGCTCACAGAATATTCTCTGAATAATGGTCGCAGTAGTGAAGGAAGCGTTATCTCAACTATAGACATGAGGGACAGCAGGCTTCCTATAGATCTTTGTCAAGGCACTTCAGTCATATTACAGCAGTATTCACTTATGTCCCAAAGCCCCAGGCATGCACACAGCTCTGCCAATATGTCCAAGTCCTTGTGCTGTTCACTCATTCTGGCCTAGAGCTCTAGTAATAAAAAAAAAACCAAACTAAAAAGTCACTATTCATGTGAAATGACAATTATCCAGCATGGCTGCTGTAAGATTTCTTTGGCAATTGGATGAGACCCAAGCTCATTTCAGTGTGACCTGTGTCTCTTTTACACTCACTTCTCCAGAGGGTCAAGGTTTTTATATTAACCAAATCTAAAATGCTATTTCCCTAATACACTGTGAATACAGATTAAGCATAAAAGGATTTAAATGCATGCAGGCGGAACAGCAACAGAAAAAGAAGCTTAACAGGATATTGAGAAGAAGAGTGATGACAGAGACCTGTCTTTGGTACTTTATACCTGGGAAAAGCTGTCTGGATAGCTGCTCACCCTGCAGCACTCACAGAATAAGACTCTTCTCAGTCGGAAGATCACTTTCTATGCCAGGCTCTCTTTGCTGCTGGCAAAAGGGATCATCAGACTGCAAGTCTCCTGCTGCATCAGCTATCAGGTCACTCTAAATCCTATTAGCCAAAAGTGTCTATTTCAGTCAGGTATGCTAACTTCACTTAAATTCCAGAGAGTGTTAAAGAAACACAATACTGCAGTAAGCAATTCTCTTACAAACCAAACCCACAGATCAGTCCCCAGTTGTGATAGTTAATAGCTGGTGAGTCATAGGGAGCAGTCACTGACATCTTTGTGCACAACCACAGTGGTAGAACTGATCAAAGCCTGGGGAACTCCACAGTTTCCTATAGGAAAGTACCAAGTGCAGAGAAGGCTGCAGCCTCTGTGCAGCCAGCGAGCTTGATGTGGCACTTAGATGGAGGGTCATACAAGAGAAGACTCCACTTCAGATTTGGACATGAAGACTTTTTAGAAGAACTATCTGGAGGTACCTCAGGAGCAGAGTCATACTTCAGAAAGAAAAATGGAAGGCACCTCTTTGTGCAGCTGGCCACTCCACTGCATTTTGAATAAAGCGGGCTTTAACTTCCTAGACTGGCCCTTCTCAGCTTCTGTTGTGGGCAGTTTCACACTCTTCTTGGTAATATATCTCAGCAAACAGGAAATCTTCCAGACAATTACAGCCTAAATTTACAGTTTATGATGCTAAATGTATTCCCTCCTATAACCTCATAAATGCTAAGCTAAGAGAAGAGACAAAGCAACACAACATGTCAGAGTGGCCACTTGCCAGCACAGCATCACCTGTACTCTGGGAAGGCAAGGCAGGCTAAACACCTACAGAACTGTGAGAGCCAACTGTCATAAACAGCTCTTCTATTTTTCAGCCAGGCTCTGCACAAGATTCTTTTCCTCCCAAGCTAGTTTAAATACATTCCTTTGCTGTCTCTTCAGGAGGAATTTCTTTAAAGGTTGCTGTGGTTTTTCAGACATCATGATACATTTTTGAATTGCCTGATGCATAAACCAATGCTAAAATCTTAGCAATCATAAAACATAAAGGGTTTATTTCTGTGGCTTCTGAACTCTGCGTGTGGATTAAAAACTGATGTTGCTACTGAGGGAGAGTTGGAAATCTACTTACACTTCAGTGCTGTGACGTAATGTGATTTTACTGGAAGAACAGCAGGACAGAACATCATTAATCATGCTGCAGAAAGGAAACAATGTGCATTTCAGCTGTTAACTTCTGGGTATATCCTGAACATTGTACGCTTTAAATTATGAAAAAAAATTAGCTGTGAGAATGAGATAACTTCAGTGTTTCCACTTACCACTTCATCCTACAAAAGGGCAGGCATAGTCCTGGCTCAGCATACTAACATCACTTGGAGTCTCTCACAATCGTTGACTTTCTCCATTGCCACTCCACTTTCCACCCTATTGCACTGATGGCAAGTGTTGTCCTGAGCAGAACTTCTTTCCTGCAGCCATACCAGTGAGAAAGCTCACCCCTGTGTAACCTTTCCCTCCAGCTGTACACAACTGTAACCTGCTGCTCAAATGATGGCTGATCTGGCAAGACCTGCATCTGATCTGGCAAGATCTTCTGAGAACGTCCCTGTACAATCAGTCTCAAGAATATGAAGATAGAAGGAAAAAAATGCATCCATTTGCACGGTGGTACTGAAGTGTTTTCACTCCTAGGTTAGCCTTAATACTCTGTCCCCCCCTCACAGTATACCACTGAGTGCTAGTAAAGTCAATGCTTCAAGTGATCCAGTCCATATGGTTGGAATTGGGTCTGTTCTCAGTTTTAGGGCAGCCATATTTTTGAACATATTTTCTGATAAAGTTCCTATGGACAGTAAATCCTCTGCTTCAGAGATGTGCCTTGTTTGCTGTCAGCGTACAAAGCAAGTTCACAGCATAAAGGGAATTAAACTCTCTTGAAAAATCAGACATGATGTACGTAAGTTGTACAAAGTATTTGTTCACATGCAGTAGAATTATTCTCATGTTGCAGGACTGAATTAGTGCAGTATGACTCATACATATTAGTCATTTACAACTTGGACAAAAGAAAATGAGGTTAAATGGGGGAAAAAGGCAAGAAATATAACTGGAGAACGAACCTGCGTGTGCTATGAACTCAGCGAAGTGCCAGTACCTTTTCCTCAGATGCACTCACAATGACAAATAGAGAAGTTTTCAGAAAGCTCAGAAAAAACAGAAAGTCAGTCACAGAGTGACTTAAGAGAGTTAATACAAAAGAGCTAATAGCCTGGCAAGGCAGTGACTACAGATGAGAAATTTGCAAACATTTGACATGAATTATGCAAGAAGACTTTTGAAGAATGGTACAAAAGAATTCAAGTAGGAGTAGCACACTCAGTTTAAAATGAAGTGAGACTTAAGCTAACAATTCTGGAGTTTTCTGGCAGTAAGAACACACAAGAAAAGATTTATATGACTGAAAGCTACATCAAGGAAGTGCTAGTGTGCCTGTGCATGACAAGTGTTGAATGGCCTGAAACATTTTCCTCTGGTAGTATCTACCAACCTATCTGGCCAATCTAGAGCCAGCAGCATGGCCTCAGGGCTCTATGCTTCCTCTTTCCATGCAGCATCTTTCCTCAAGAGCTGGCGCATCCAAGAGGCTGCCCAATTTTGTAGCTCTTCACCAGCCCTGTTCAGAAGCTAGTCCTTTCTTGACAGGCAGTAAGTAGTACAGAAGGAAAAGTGACATTCAGTGCCTCCTTTGAAAATGTGATCTCCAGTCTATGTACTGAGCTTGCTTAGACCCAAATATCTGCCTCTGTTGGGAAAACCAGCCTGTACGTAACATGCACCCTGAGCTCTCCATAGAGCAGCTAATTGTCAAATGTGCAGCTTGGCTCTGTAGGGTTGAAATGCACAGTGCATCTCTCTGCTCTGGCAGATTTGTAGCAGGAATTTGAACTTCAGCCTGTCACATCCAAGATGAACACCCTAATCACCAGCTATAGCTTCTCCACCACTGTGATTTACGTGCACATAAACAGGTCCATCGGGAGAGAAAGAGATCCATGCCACCATATAAACAGGCAGTAAAGGATTTTCTGCCAGAGGCCCTCACCCTACTCAGGTACCTGAATTTCTCTCCTTTAGTGGCAAAATATTCATACAACACCAATTCTCCTGCTCAGTCCTGTTCTCCCTGAGGGTCCTTCTGCCTACCCAGAACATACATACTTGTGTTGGCACACCAACTGCCCATATCTGACCAAGTAGGGCAGATTTTCTTGCATCTTTTTTTCTTATACACTCTCCATCCATTAGTAATTCAAGAATGAACTGCTGCTCAGCAGGATCTGATTCACAGGTACAGCCATCAGCGCCTCTTGGAGAGAAAGATAATACCTAATAAAAAATCTGCATGCGGTTAATATTGGGCAGAAATCCATTGCTGGGTGACTGGGGAAGTGGCCCTTCTACCCAAAGAGCGCTTCTTTCAGTTATTCCATGACATTTACCTAGACAGCCAAATCATCCAAACATACTCAATCCTCATTTCACATCAACAGCCTTGCTTATTTACAAGACTACCATCATTTTTGCATTACAGCGTACTCCATTAGTATTTTCACCAAGGATAATGGTCTCCTAGATACTTAAAGCAGTGACATCCACTCTCTTTACACTAAGAAACTAGTTAAAGCAACTTCTGACTTCTGCTAAGTTCTTAAATGGATAACTACTAGGAGAAGGTTGAGGTAACAAAGTCCTTGTAAATTACAGCTGTCACAAAGGGACAAGAAGTCTCTTCATAATGTCACCAAGGAGCCAGGAACACTACAGGCAGTGAAACAAGCAGACCTTTTGTTCCATTCTTCTAATAAAAAATACAACCGCATACTACTTTCTATCTGTTTTGCAGAGACTCAAGGGAGACAGTGGACAACTTCAAAGGAATCTGCTGGCAGGCTAAGATCTGTTAGACAAATGCTGACTTCTTCAGCAGTAAGGGATTAAAAAGAAAAGGTACATCAACTTCAAAGAAAATTATTGCCCAAAAGAAATCAGGAAAATTATCTTTGCTTCAAATAGGAGAATAAAGTGCATTCATACGTCCATAGACAAACCACTAAAGAACTGCAAGGACAGTCCCATAGTTAGGATGTCAAAAAAGGACATATGAGATTCATATTCTGCTGTAAGTCTGTGGACATGGACTTCACCTTGGAGCTCCTAATGGCAATACCTCACAGCCAGGAGTTATACCTACTAGTAGTGAATATGGATTCCTATGGGCAGTAAACTAACCATTAAAAACAAACAAACAAAACAAAGAACAATGCATCCTCTAGATCTCCTCTCCACACAAGTGCTGTGTAAGGCCCAAAATCACGTTCAGTGTTTGCATGCCATACAGGCCTGTAAATTCTCACTCTGACCATCTCACTCACTTGCCAGGATCAGTGTCCCATGAGTCAGCAGCAGCAGTGTCAGAAGAAGGGTGGGGTGTGGGCTGTTTGCACCAAGGAAGTCATACTCCCTGCTGGCTTTGGTGGAACACTTTCAAAATATCTCACTATGCCCATGATAGAAATTGGCTGGGTGCCACTAACATTAATTTGCTGTTGCAAAAATCAATATTTATCTCTAAGCTTCTAAGAAGGGAATCTGTTCTCCAGCATGGACGGGGGAAACCCTTTCACTGTGTGAGCTGAGATTTTTCCTGGAGAGGTTCCAGGGGCCATGCCTAGCTGGCAGTGTTTCTAACCAGCTTAGCTTAGGAAAACACAGAAAAACACAACCTTCCTCAGCAAGTGCCTTGTCCTTTTTTCCTATGCTGCTTTGTGCTGTCTTGGATAAACTCTTCAAATACAGTGCCAGTTTCAAACTGTGCCTCATCTCTCTGCATTGTCTTTTCCTACAAGAGAAAGGATATGGGTACATATGTGCCATAATCATAAAGCCTCTGTCTGCATCACAATTACTGAAGAAGTGCATTGCAGTAATGCTTCCATATTCAAATTTAAGGGATAAAGCGGAAGCCAAGGAACTTAGCAATTGCAGTGATGAAATGTTGCTGTGCTATGGGAATTCAAATACACCTTCTCCAAAAGGCCAGTTCCTGCTGCTTTGAAGAAGACTATAAAAGAGCAGAGCAAAGAACGTTTCCTCATGAAGATCATTGTCTAAAAAAAATGGGTTGCCACATAACCTAGTCTAATGTCAACTGTTTTTTGCAGTACTTATTTACTATAAAGCACAAATCTGAATGCAAAACAGCAAGAAGTGCAGATAGAAACTCCTTTATAACCCATGACCAAATGGCTTTCACAATGGGTAATTTTAGCACTATTTGGAATGACTGAAAACAACACTAGCCACTAATACTGTAGGATGTCTGAGTAATCATTTCTAATTGGTGATACTCAGCTACTGGATGCTGACAAACAGCTCTGAGGATACTTTATCCCCCATATGAAGATGCAAGAGAATGATTAATACATGCAGCATGCCACAATGGTTGGGAAAAAATTATAAAGCTGTGGGAGTTTCTTAATGACTCTGATACAATATGCTGTACTCTGGTTTGCTGGAGGGCTACAGGGGATTTATTTTTCAAGGATTCCCACTGTCTTTATTTAATAAGCAGCACTGGATATGTGGCTTTAATACCATTTAACGGCAATCCATTATCAAAGGATGGGAATGACAGATAGCGCCAGAGCTCAGCAATAAAAAGTCAGCATTTATTACTATGAAGACATTGTTTTGGGTGAAAATCATGTAGTTTCAGGTTGAAATGTGGGCATGTGCATAGCCTCTGTGATTGTTTCTCATGAGAGTCACACACCCCCACGCACAGGGATAGTCACAACCATGCCACATGTGCAGCTTCTTTGGGAAACATTAAACCTGCCCGCTCTCCTCCCTCCAAACACCACAGCATTTATGAGACCAGTGTTGAAATATCACTCAAGCTGCTTTAAGTAAATTCCATCTGCTGGGTATGGTAAAAATTTTAGACTTGTGCTGAAACACAACTTTTATGCTAGTCCACTGTGCATATGCCTAGAAAATGACCTGAAATGACCATGCAATTCAGCAAGCTGCCTATCATGAACACGCAACTTATAGTACCCGTATGTCTGAAACCCAAATGGTGAGGTCAAGGATTGAAGGGGAAAGGCAGGATATGGATACAGTTCAAGAAGATCAAGGAGAATAGTTTGCCTTATGTAATAAGTTTCACCAGGAATATCTCTACTCACTCCACCAGTTTTATTTCTCTATCAAAGTCCATTAGATACTGCAACTGTATTTTGGCTTCTATTTATTTTAGTTAAAAGGGAAATGATTGTACATCTGTACCACGGCAGGCAAATGGTACCATCTGCCAGATTATTCAGAGGCCTGCCAAAAAATTTTCTTGCATGCAGAATAGGCAGCTAATCTGAACTGCGGCCAGGCTAATACAGGAGAATGAGGTAAACGCTGTAAATGCCTCATCTAGCTCACAACATCCTCTAATATCAAAGACGTCTGCTCTCAGATTAAACTCTCCCTATGATTTAGTTCTTTTGAGAACTGTCTAGATGCTCAGATACCTATCACAGAAAAACTCAGGCCTTACAGCTGACAAGGAGCCACAGCCCCCAAAAGCAAACTTAACTCATTTCTAGGCATGAAGCAGGACACTCCCATTTTTATTAGGACTGAAAATAAAAACCCATGCAATTAATAATAGCTCACTAGACTCAATAGTCAAGCTCTGTGAGTACTCAAAAATGCTGCCCTGACAAGAGACCTGAAAAATTACCACTCTTTCTAAAGCAATCCACTGGATCTATGCAACATTCTGATAGTAAGGCAGAAGAATACAAGCAGAACTCCACACAGCTGGACCCCATCAAGATATGGACATAACTCTTATAAGAGCTGAATGGGATTGTGCTGCAGATGTGGATCTCATTCCTTTCACTAAATCTGTAAGTTAAGGTAATTGTCTTGCAGACCAAGAGAAAAATAAAGATATTTACTCCTATATGATAGGGAAGTATCTGGACACTGCAGGAATGAAAGTCATTGAAGTGATGAATGGGTAGATTTGAGATCATTCAGTTCCCACTCCACATATCTGCCTTCTCCTGAGTTAGATGAATGCATGTAAGAGGTAAACAGATTCATCAAACAAATAAGATCAGCAGCCCAGATGCTGTATTTCACCTTATGATAAACTTCCTTTTGCACTATGAAATGTAAGCTTGGTATCATTTATATAAATGAATTTTATATTACTTTTACTGTGCTTTCCCTTAACAATTCAAAATATTCTGCAGCCTCTCTGCCAATGAAAAGGACCCAAACAATTTAAAAAAAAAAAATCAATCCACATAAAACTTCAGAGAGGGAACAAACGTGACTGACTGGACACTGCAACCAAAGGAATGTTTGAATCTGTGCAAGTTTTCTTGTTCAACGTGGTTAGAGATGCCAACTCAAGCTAATAAACCAATCCCTGTCTGCATGCATCTTATCAAATCTCACTGAAAAGTAACTTGTGATCTCTTTGGAGCAAGAACTCTCTTGTCCCAATTGCTAGAGTGTCTTCATGAAATAAAGTGGAAATCCAGTTCATAGCTTCCTTCAGCAAGGAAAATAGAAACAAAGCATTTTTCTCAACTTTCTCCCAGCTTACTTTATCCTCAAAGGTCTATCTGTACACTGTGACCATGAGAACAAGTAAACAGCTTGGTTTTCTATCCTTCAGCAGCAGCAGTAGCTTCCAGGTAACCAAGCATGAAAACAGTGCTAGATGTATAGATACAGGCCACCAATGCATCTTTCTCTCCTTGCATAAGAAATAAGTATTGTGAAGTCAGCTGCATTTCTATTTCATACAGTCTTGTAGCCATGGTTGTTTCCTCACTCCAACACTAATGCCAGTGGGGTTTGAGCAGTTGTGTTTATAGGTATCTTCTCGTCTTTCCTTTCCATCTCAGTGTTAGCAAGGCACAGACTCTTCATTTGTCAGATAAGATGGTCAAAGATAAAGGATAAGCGCAAGACTGGTTTGATGCTGAATTGTTGTTGGTGTCAATTCTAAAGATGAAATACTGCCTTGGAGAAAAAGAATACCAACTACATTCAACAGAAAGGTGAGAAGGAAAACAACATGCTTCACATCATAAGCAGGCATTGGGAAGATGTCTGAAGTAAACAGGAATCAGTACTGAGTTTTAAAGTTTTAGTTCAGTATTGATCTTTAATGCCACTGCTTATGGGAGCCTCCACACAAGATCTTTGGAGCATAGCGGAGCATAGAATCATTCACCATCGTAACACCCAAGTTTTAGTTCGAATCCAGTCACATAAAAAATGTAGAGAGCATGAACCCATACATTATGGGTGGGAAAGCTTCTAAATATACAGAGCTCTTTTACTGATCCAAATTGCCTCATCCAAATTGTCTCAGAACATGGGCTTTCAACAGCAAATACAGATGCTGTCACTTACAGCTTTTAGATAGACCTGAAGAAGGTAAGGATAGCTTCTCCAGTAACATTTTAGCTATTCCATACATCCTTCCTTCCACACATCAGAAAAGTCTGTAGGGCCAAGCAATAGCAAAGCTGTAAAACAGGGAACTTAAAACTGACCTGCCTATTGCAAAGAAACTAAATAATCTTTGCATCTGAGCTTTCTTGTTTCTACTAAAATAAAACCGGTGAGATCCTCATGCCCGAACCTCCCACTTTTATTTTTGCAGAAAGAGTAGGAAGAGTGAGGAAAATCAGAAGAGGCTCTGTTTAAAGCTGACACAGATGAGTATATGATATGAACAGACAGAACTGGCCCTGAAGAATTCCAGGGACAAAACGATACATGTGCAAAAGTTTCAGAGGAATCACAGAGACAGAAGAGTAAAACAAGGACATTAGTGATTATTGTGGGCACCCTCTCTAGTGTAAAGCATCTTTGGAATCAAACATTAGAAGAAAGCAACTGCAATACCAATCTCTAAATTGAGGACTACGTGAGAAACAGTGAACAACATATGAACTGGAACATATGAACAACAGTGAACTGGACATCTAGTCAAGATGAACTAACAGGAGCTGTAATAAAGGATGTAATAATGTAATGTTTGAGTAAGTGTCAACATAATTTCTGTAATAGGAGATCCCATGAAATGGGATGACCTTCTTCAGGAAATGTCTTTAAGGACACAGCTAGTCGTGAGACAAAGGGATAGGACAGGGTTCTGCAGGTGGCGTGAGAAATGTAAATAGAAATTGACAAGTTACTGTCAGCTGCAAGATCCATCAAAAGAAGCCAGTGGCAGTCATTTCAGGGCAGGGTAGCTGGGGGAGCTCTTCACAATAGGGAGCAGACCTGCCAACTTCCTAGCAAAGGAAGGTTTCTGCATCTGCCCAAGAGAACAGGAAAAAAGAAAGGAAGAAAGAACCACGGGTCACAAGCTCTGAATTAGCCAGAAATGATACACACTTGCCCTACTCTGTCTCTAGCAGGAGACCTATTTCAAACTCCTATCTGAAAGACAGACTCAGGAAAGCCTTATGAACTGCTGGAAGAGAGTCCGTCTCACTCTTTGATAGCCAGGATACAGTTTAAGCAGTGGTTTTGAGATTACACGGTAATTGCCCAATTAGCTCTTGCATGCAAAAGGGATTCTCTTGCATTTATCCATATCCAGCAAGGCAGAAATCCAAAGCTTTCTGCCCACTGTGGATTTGCTCTTCCATTTCATTAGGATTAATTTCTCCACCACCCACACAATTCTCTGAATCTCTTCCTCCCCTCCCTGCCCCAGCACCACCTGTCAAAGTTATAAAGATGATTGGTGCTTCTTAAAAGCAGCACAGAGCATCTTTATCCACCTATTTACTGACAGATGCTCCCCTCCTTTGCTAGACTAGTTCTTCCCAAAAGCCTACAGTCTGTCAAGCCATCCACAGAGCATAGATGTGCATGCAGTATTTAAACACACCCTCCCCAGTAACCCCAATGTGTAATGCAACTGTGTCCCAATCCCCCAAATCTTAGGTTGCTTTCTGTTTCGACAAGTCTCAGATGAAACACAAAACCACTTTCAAATCTAGTACCCGCCAAACTAAGAGATAATCTGTATAAACTGGCCAGCATATTGACTTCAGGCTGGCCCAAAGCAATCTTTTTTGCTTCTAAAGCAGAAGATGAGTTTGGGTAGATTAACATACACGCAAATCCTGTTGCCCAGCCATCAGGCAAAACTAGGTCTGTCTGTTTCTCCTCATCTCTTTCTATTTCAGTCCAAGGCTTATACAGGGTCATGGGAAACAAGCAAGGCATTAATTCTTCTAGCTCTAGCTCATCTATCCCTGTAAATTAAGCGACATCTTTTCAGAAAAGCCTCTTGAATTATATTACCAGAGCTGTTCTGTAAGTTAATTGGTCTGGAAAGAACCATCTTTGATCCTGTTGGTGTCACAGTACATGAAATCCTAGGAGTTTTCTTTAAATTGGAATCATGATAGCAATACAGAGCCTGCAGTTTCATTTTAAGAAAAATGAGCTCTGGAAGAGTGCTTCTGACCCACTATCCCCTCCACTGTTGGAAACTATCTGAAATCCATCAAAGGAAAGCACGGGTAAACTGGAAAGCTTCAATAAATGCCTAGCGTGGAGACATCTGTCACAATCCTTAAAAAGAAATCGGAGTACTTTCAGCAGGCACAGCTGGACAAAAGGAAGAACAGTCTCACAAATATAACCTTGAATCAAATCCCAAGAGACAGCACAGTGACAAGACACCTAGGCATTAGACAAACCATTCTCTTTGCATGCTAGCTGTTCAGCTGTGGGATGAGGATAACAGCTATTTCTTCTCCAGGGAAGCACTGGGAAGTACAGTAGAGAAGACAGAAAGGATCATATGCCAGGGTTGAAAAGACCAAGCAGATCTCCTGGGCACCCTCCTTTTACAGCACCTGCAGCAACAGCACAACACAGAGATACTCAAAATTGCTTTAAACTGGAAGGTATCAGCAGCAACCCCCAGAGCACAGAACTGCTCACACGGAACTAACGTATCCTAGCATGACAGGGTACATGGCCCTCTGCTCTGCGTTATTTTCTTACTCACTGCACATCTGCAATACCAGTGTGTTGCAGCATGCACATCTGCAATTTGCACACCATCATTTCAGATTGTCTGGCTTTTCCTAGCATAATTAAATGAATAGCAAATCAAATGACATCTTCCCCTCCTCCTTACTTTGCTCTCCCATTCCTTCTGTATGTGCTAAAGCAAAAATGCTCCCTCTGATTCAGATTTCAGCTGTCACAAAGCCAGCAGTGTTCTCCTAGGAAGCCTGGGCGCTAATGACAGATACAGCAGCTGCCTCTATACGCTTCATCTGCCCTATGCAATCAAAGGCCAGTAAAGCAAAGGCCAGGAGCAGGTGCATAGGCTGATCAATTAAAAAACATCCCCAGGCAGGAGACAAGGACAGGGGAGATCACCCCATGCACGTGAAAGCCAGGGGCAGCCAGTGAGGCGCTAGGAGCTGGGCTCTACCAAGAAGCCCACTCACCTGGGCATGGGTCAGGCAGGTCCCCAGCCCACGTCCCAGAAGCCCTGCTGCTGGCTGCCCTTTCTTCAACTCAAGCCAAACAATAACATCACAGATTCCAAGCAGCAGTTCAGGTTTAACTCCTCTGGCATCCCACAGTCATCTCCTTCAGCCTCAACAAAAGCACTCTTTCCCTTCCAACAGGTGAGGCAAACCAAGGCAAAGAGATTCAAGCACCCTGCTGTGAGCGCAACTGAGGGGGGAACTAGGACTATACTTTTCTCTCAAAATCCAGCGCTTTAGTCAAAATGAAGGTTTGGCTGTTCTCGGCTTCAGTCCAAGGACATGCTTTGTTGGCAGCATTACACAATCTATTTAGAGCTTTTGATTCCCACATGTTCAAAGCACTTGTACTTTTCACAAAAACATAGTGGTGTCATTGAACATCATGTTATGTTTGAACTGAACAGAGGAAAAAAAAACATCTCTCCTCTTCTATTATTACACACAAATTCGAGTTAGTCTGCTATCATGATATCTTAGGAGAGAATGAAATATGAGCAAACTCAACCCTGACTATGCTAATCAGTGACAATCCATCATCGATTCACTGAGGAAAAAAAAAGCATCCAGTGAGATTCACCATCACTTCTCTCACTCTACACAAAGGAACCCTGGGACAGAGAGAAGGATGGAAGAGAATTGGAGACCCTAGAAAAGCTGAGCATTAATTGTACCACAGTGGAAGAAAAAAGTACAGTAAGTCACATGCATGATCCTGTTTTAATGAGATTACCATTACTTCTGGGTGTTTTTGCCCATCCTCAAGAACTTAAGCTCTTTGAGAGAACAACAGTATCACAAAAATGAGCAGCAGGGGCACTGAAACCTTACAGACTTGACTGATGAAACAGTTCTCCATGCTTCATGAGCAGTTCAGATGCTTGACATAAGGGATATGGTGATGATTAATAATTAACTGTCTGGAGACACAGAGCTCAAGGACAGATGCCTTCCATCTGCAAGCTCTGTGAGCTGAGGCTGCACTTTGCAGGAGGAGGGTGGGGAGCTGGTAGGGAGAGAAGGTGACAAGGTTGGCACACCCCTAGGAAGTCAGCAGCCTCTTCCAGACACTTTGCCTTTTGTATCCCAGCACACAGAAGGTATTATTTTGCACTTCTCAAGGTAGTTTCACTACCCCAGTCACAGAGCAGTAACGATCTCAGCCAATTCCTGGTGACAACTCTCCTAAATGAGATGCATCCTTAGAAGCTATCTTCATGTATTTAAATAGACTTTAATATCAGCTTTAATGAGACACCTCTGAGACCTCTGGAGAGGTAACAGACAGCTGGAAACATGCTTCAAAGTCCTGTGGGTGTGAGAAGTAAAATTCAAGTTCAGATGCACCAAGTACAGGATTTTTAAGCACCTGATATGTTAGAGAGTATTAATTTGTTCTTTACATTAACTTTAAAATTTCCATTTGCATATTTGTTTGATCCAGCAAGAGCTTTAACTGTATCAAGATTATCCAAAACAACAGCTGCAACAGGAGCTGAGCTGCATATCTCAAAGTAATTACACACTACAAAGGGAATCCTTGGAGCATTTCAATAACATGCCATGTAGCAAACAGCACTAAAGGCCACAGATGGATGCGTTAGCTTCCTGGAATAACTTCACTGTGGCAAAGGACTTTGAAGAGGTCCGTTTTACTGCAGCTTGTTTCTTGCTCCTTACTGTCCTCTCAGAAATAGGGTGAGTTGTAAAGGATGCTGAAAAGTTCAAATTCTGATAGGTTACCATAGGACTGAAGAAGAAATACCGTGAGGGAGTGAAGTACAAGCATCTCCCTCCCATCCTCTTTTTCTCTTGCCTCCTGATTCAACACCCAGAAGAAACGGTCCCTCTCATTAGCTGTGCCTGGAAAGCTTTTGCTCTGGAGAAGCCACCTTTCTCTTATGCTTCTGAGGCTTTAGAAAATAACATTTGGTAGCACTTTTCTTTTAGTCCCAGGTTTTGAGCTTGAAATGGAGTAATTCAGCTTGCCCCTCTTTGATCTGTTTCAACTCTGCTTACACCAGATTATTCTTGTTTTGCTTTAGTTTAGTACAATCCATTCCTCAAACATTTGACCCCAGTATCTACACAGTAACAAGCCCAAGAGGCCCAGTGCTTCAGCAGCACAAAGTGGCGTTGGTCCATTCCACATTCCAACATCTGCCAAGAGAAGATAGCCAGATGCCTAGTATAACAAGCAGCCATAAAAATTAGAGTGAACAAAGGCACAGCAAATGACACTGCAATCAAAAACAATGAGCACAAGAACTGAAAACAGATCAGCCAAAGCCAGTGGGCAGATTTCAGCTCAGAACATGCACTTCTAGCTCTGGTCTCTGCAGATTCTGAAACATTCAACATTGCCTTCCCACCTTTCAATAATGCCCTCATCACAGGGCATTAAGATGATGCATTAGCCTGTGTATTCTTAATGCTAGGGCAGACTCAGAAGAGAGGCTGCATAAGTAATTGATCTTTCAGGTTGCACAGTCAGCTAAGGTATCAGGGCAAACAAAGACTGACTTCTGTCTGAAAACGTCCAAAATGGAAACAAAGAAATAGGAGTACAGTTGACCCATATTTACAAGGAGCTGCAAGTGCTTGCTGCTTGTACCCAATAACTATGAGTGCAAGCACTTGTTCAGGAGGACACAGACCAAATTCCCAACCTCCTCAGCCTGCTAGAGGAGATTCAGAATGAAGCAATATGGCCATACTCTCATAGTGTATCAAGTCAAGCCTTCTCAGCATTTCAAAGTAGTTCCCTTTCACATAAAGCAAAAGAAAGATCCCTTCCTATATAAAATACACGTTCACTGCACCAGACAACAAGTATGAATAATGCAACAGCATGGTTCCAGCCTAGACACCCTCATGAAGCAGCTAGCTCCCATTGGAAACATCCATTCTTCACCAAAGGAACATTTCAAACAAATATTACATGTTTTGACACAACAGGCCCAGAATGACCAGATCCTGAGTGTCCTGCTGTCTGCTTCTGTGGCAGACCAGCATGAAGGGGCCATTTGTTTGAGTCCCTCAGGGATTTTAACCAGTTCTCTGTCACTCTAGATGAATCAGCACACTAGATGGTAGCAGTCAAATGCAGAAGTACCACTGATCCTCCCCCAGCACACATCTAACAGTTGTGTCAGAACCTCTCTACATATCACGTCATCTGCAATGCTCCAGAATGCTCCAAACATGTCTACAAGGATGATAGTTATGGAACAGGACCCATGAGAGAAGAGACCTAGACCTCCATTGAGGGGAAATCAGACATCAACTTGATATCCTAAATTGGCCCCTGATGCCTGCGCTTAGGCAGGTAAACAGAGCCCTTCATTTCCCTTGCTAAGAAGTCATTTCAGCTCCATCTGGAAATACCTAGTTGAGTGAAATCTGGGCTGTACAAATGTGCTGAGGTTTGTCCTACTAACCACCCAAGAGTAAATGTTAATGATAGAGAGAATGATCTCTCAGACTAGCCCCATGCTTAACCTCCTGATCTTCTCTTTCTGCTATATCCAACATTCATCAGGCAAATCCAGAGCTGGAAGAAGATGACAAATATAGGGCAAATATATGTCATCTGTGCCAAGTAGTATTAAAAAGTGAAAGACACACAGATAGGCCAAGATCAGATTTCTAGATACACTCAAGGTTTCCTGCATCATGCACATAGGGAAGTTAACCTATAGAAATGCCACCTGTATTCACCATTGAGGTCCTCATGCACTCTAACTCCTGGGCAGCAATCAGTACTGGGGAACCTTTTCCTACATCAACATAGAGTATAAATCACAAGCAGAAGATACTGAGGAGTTCCTTGGTGATTTAAGTAAGACTAGAAATGAAGCACAGTAACAGATCCAGGGCTGACGTTAAGCAAAGCACACTGTCAACAGAGCTTTCACGGTGCCAGATCCTCCATCTCCCAGGGATGTGAACCCATCAGTATCCACGGGGCAGCTGACCTATGTGTTGACCCACATGATGAAGGCACTTACTAAACAGGCTGAAATGCTTTCAGCATTTCTAGCATCTGGCAATCCCTTATGTAAATAAGCATCCCTGCCTAACAAAAGTCAGTTGTAGACAAAAGCATTTCTCTTCCCCTTATCACTGCTTTTCCATACACTTTAATATTGAATGCTGAAAATTTGATTTACTGATTATGACAAGTGTTCCATCTTAGGACACAGCCTCATATTTTGCCCTGAGAAGAGAAATCTCACTGATTGTTAAGCAAAGCTCTGAAGTAATGGGACATTTTCACTTGTCTAGACCTTTCACTCTCAAGAACATCCACTTGTTTACACAGAACAATATCAAATTCCCTCCCCCCATCCCACCGAGGAATTTGAATCAGCCTGTGAAAGCAGTCAAGAGACTTGTGAATTTTGTTTCTCTTAATTCCCAGCAGAAATACAGATCCAACACACTGATTTCTGCCTCCCGTCCCCAGCTTCAGCTGCATCATCTTGGCATAAAAACAGGAGCAAGAAAAACCAAAATAAGGAATCAAATAAGCACAACCCAAGTCAATAAAGCAGTTTGGAGTCTTAGGACACCCATATAAATTCAGTCCATCTCACTAATGCACAAGTATATATCCAGCTGCCCACCACCACCACCCTTAGAAACAGATCCAACAGCTGCTCCAACTTAGTGGCTCTGTTTCTGTCACTGGTGCTCAGCTCTCTGCAGCAGAAGCCCCCTCTGCATGTATAATTGATCCCCAGGGGCTGTCTCAACAGGAAGCTAGATGGCCAGCTGAGCCCCAGCACCAGAGTGCCTCAAACTTATAAACCATAGAAGAAGCACACGAAGCAGAAGAGCCTGCTTTGCTACAGACAGAGCAGGTCTTTTTGGTTAAGAGTGACAGTCTCCAGTGCTGTCAACCCATCAACTTTTAACAATACTATGATTTATTTAAAAATAAAAAAAAATATATCTGAGGGATATTAACAACATTGACAGCATAATGAGCCAGAGGCCAAACCTTGCTGCTAGAAGTGTTGTGTTCAAGCAGGAGCCTGCTTTAATGTTTGGTGAAAACACAAAAAGCACCAGAGAACATTCACTAGTCACCAGCTTTCACACAATTTCATAAGAACAAGCAATCGTTTCTCTCACAGTTGCCCAGAATCATGCTCAGAGACAGGTTAGCAGACTGAGACTTTGCCCACTGATGAGGTAAAAGGACAAATCACAGCAGCAAAAAAAATTCTTAATATCTCCAAATTAGAACTGACCTTACACCTGAAATCTTGCCCATAAGCAAGCCAAATCCTTCCTCTTTAGGAACCTGAAATTACTTCAGAGATACTAGGTCAGATTAGCACCTGCAGGAACTGCATTGAGAGCACTGTCGTGGGAGCCAGCCTTACAAGAGGACCTGTGAGGTTTTGCTCCAGAAGAACTCATGCATTTTTCATACTGTGTTAGCCTTTCCTAAGCACTCCATTCTCATCAAAGCTTCTTATATTTGCCAGTGCTGAAGTAAAGGAGAGAGTGTTCTACAGCAGTTTTCCCTAGCACATATAGGGCTAACAGAAGTGAGAATTCTCACATAATCCTCGTTGAATCAATTCAAGTCAGTTCATGGGGCAACAGGTTCAGTGAGCTGCTGATGGGGTGAATGCTGTAACTGGAGTCAGCTTAACCACTGCAGTGCTGGTGAAACTCAGCAATAACATGGACAGGTAGACAGCCTGTCACCCTGACAACATCAAAACAGGCTGTTCCCTGATGGATAGCATCTTCAGGCTGTTGCTAAGACAACAAAACCCTGTTTATTACGCATAAATGGGCGCACTTCATCACTGGACTTATTAACCCAGGCCATGCCACTTACTCTGCAGCTTCTTAATTTCTTTAGATCAGACGTTCCATTCTGCATCCTTCTTCTTGAACTGCTGAACTCAGCTGCAGATCAGTGTGTAAGCTGCTGCATCTTTTCATCTGCCAATTAACTTCCTCTCTCCAAAGAATCAAGAGAGAAGAGATGTCTAGTTCCATGCCATCATTTTTCTCACATGCTTGAATCAAGCACTGACTACATCGGTGATCACCAAACTACCTGCATTCTCCTTTTCCCATTCTCAGGTGGAGCAAGGCAGAAATCCCAGTCTGTGCCTGGCCTGTGGTCAGCTTGTCATCACTGTGATCAAATTGAAGCAGTCTGGGAGAAAAGCAGAACAAAGCCTAGTTTTCCCCTACCTGCAGACACTACAAGGCTGCTCAAGTAGAGCTTTGACTTATTTGAAGATTTGAATGTAATGCCAGCAGGTTTGCCGTAATACCTGATTTATGCTCTTTTAAAGCCAGACACTTGCACCAGGAAATAATGCAAGAGATGTTAAATAGTCTCTCCTACCTTGTACTAAGAATTCTGCTGACATCCAATTAGAGTAACTTTCTCTACTACCTGCCTTTCTTCAGTCACAGTGTTGGTCTATCCAGCCTCTGCTTTCTAACCAAGAGTTTTCCCAGAGATTTTGCTGGGCCCATAAAAACAAGCACCTTAGCATGATTATTGCCATTACAGATTTTGCACAGGATAGCTTCCCTGACTTATTGTGAACCCAAGACCTATTATGCAGCAAAGCACAGTTCAACAGCCATAACCCAGTCCCATAAAGGAGCTAGCACAGAAGGTCAATGAAAGCACCCAGAAGAAAAGGAAAACAAGCATCTGAGATACACCTTGTCCTCCTCTCCCACTGCTGCTTGTGACTAGGGACAAGTTCAATTACTCAAAGATACAGAAACAGTTTAGCACTTATGTAGGGCGCATTACAGCACTGTGGGAAAACCTACTACTAGACACCAGGCAACTGTTATCTCACCATTCTGTCTTGTTACACAGTATGGTGTATGTGATATGATTTGAATACAGAAGATCAAGGCCCTGTATAAATGAAGTCAGCAATAAATTAAAATCCCAAGACCATAAAGTTTCCTTCATCATTTAGAAACTTGAAGATTTACCTTTGAGCTTACTCCATAAGAAGCCTGCAAAGAAGGTAAGACACCACAGAGCTTCCTAAGCCAGAGCTTGTTTGTGGAAGATGGAACTCCTATGAGCTTTGAGAGTGGTCAAAGAATAAATAAGGATCTTGTGCTCCTATCAAGCTTTTCCAAGAATACAGCAAACTTCAGTGAACAGTATGTTTCTGAGAATGGAAGTGATTCAGATTTGGCAAACGGTTTCGGCCAGAGATGATTGGCAAACATGTTTTAGAAGAGTCAAAACATTTCATTTAGTGTGTTGTGTTTTAAGAAGTGGTGGTTTTGTTTCAGAACAACTTTTTTTTTTTATATTAGGAGTTGCCAGAATTTAATTAAAAACTCCCAAAGGGAATATTCAGCATTCTGTTCTCTGATAAATTAACTGCTTGGCCGATATATGAATGAGGAAAGAGAAAGCACAGATCCCACTGACTCTATATCACTTCATCGTTCAAGACCACAAGTTGCTGTATTAACTTAGAGCTTCTCCTTAGCTCATTATACCAAAAAACGCTGCTATCGAGCTATTTGATGAAAAAAAAACCAAAAACCATTTTCTATTTGTTTTCTTAGAAGTAGTCAGGTGAGGCTGTATTTCTCTACACAGCTGCTCACAAACAACTAGTGAGCAGTGCAAGAAGCAGGGCCACCACCTACAAAAGGATTCCTCTCTCTTCTAAGTGAGCTGAAAGCATTCAAGACCTCTACTTACAGTAATCACAAACACGTTGACATTTATCTGAGGAACTAGACTTACTCTTTCCTCCAAACAGAGAAATAATAAAATGTTCTGTGATCTAGTCAGTGCTTAAAACATTCACACCAGAGAATGAAGTGTTCTGCCTGCAATCATGCTGCTGCTTCTAAAATAGATTCAAAGACTCCTTATATACTGAAGCTAGAAATACAAGGAGCCTCCAATTCCTTTCATCCCAAAGTATGTAACTGTAGTGGCCAGAGTCTCACACACTTGCACAGAGAAACAAAAAGAGATGCTAGGATGGCAAAATTGTGTTGGTTTTTAATCACATGCACAGGTCACTACCTCCAAATCAGATGCAATAAATACATGTTAAGACAAATGCTTTTCAGCTGCAAAGAACAAGCAGCAAAGGAGCTCCCATCTCCTGTTCTCTCACACTGTTCTGTATGAGAAAAATTAGCTTAAAGCACTAAAACATTCTGGATTTGTAGAGCGGCCATACAGACCCTCTAGCTTCAAGCTTTTCCTCACAGAGGCCGGTCCTCTCTTTTCAGAGCTGATAAATTATACAGAATCCAACTCTCACACTATCTCAGTGTCTGCTGTAGAACACCACCACATGCAGGCTTCCCCACCACAAGCTGCCTGTCTGAGAATCCTCCCTGCCTCCCTCCTGGAACTGAAAAAAGAGCCAGACGGCTTCATACACCTTCCTCTTCCTGATACAACATCATCTTGCCAAACCTTGCTCCCTAGGCAAGCTGAAAGGCATTGATAAAGTCAGAAATAAGCATTCTCCTCAAAGCTTTTCTCCCCACCTGAGCCACTCACAGGCTGTGATTGGGTTCTGATCAGCTTCTGCTGGGTGATCAGAAGTTGACTATACAGAACATGGTCCATATTCCCTGGTGGTACAGCTAGATCTACTTCATTTCTTCCAGGGAGAACGTTGGACTATTACAACCTACTAACTCTGCTTTGCTAACAGCCATTAGCCCTTCAGATAGCAAATGATATATAGGATATAAAGAACTGGAAGACTTCAGGAAGGCCATTATAAATAACTACATTTTTGGCTACCTCTCTAAAGTCAGAAATCACAAGAAGAAATCTCAGAGCTACTATGCCTACTACAACCTGAATGCTATTTGCCCAAGAATGATAAGCAATGTCAATAGGATAAAGGGGGGACAAGGAAGAGAAAAAGACTTGTCTTTCTCATCCAAACAGATGCTGCATCAACACTGCCCATTGACCAGGGCTCTCATTCTTCTCTGCAAAACAGCTCAGGGTCTCATTTTCACCAGCATAAAGCGTAAGCAAAAATGACAGCAGATCAAAGTGAAAGCTTTGTGTGTTATCAGCTGCAAAAACAGTGGAAATTCAGGACAACTATACCTGCAATAAAAGAGGGACAGCAGTGATACAAATATATTTTCTTTAAATTCGGTAGCATGAATGTGTTGCGCAATAAGTGGAAAACATCACAAGAGCCCCCAGCTTGAACTTCTGCCAAATGGACTAATTTTAGTTGAACGTGTTTAGCTAGTTTGCTAAAGATTTAAACCCAGGCAATATCTGCAGTCACTCTTGTGTCTGATTTAAAGGAGCAACATTTATTAATGTAACAATGATTTGGTCAACTATTCCAAAGAAAGAGGGGGAAAAAAAAAAAAAGCAATAAAGAAACAGATGAGAATCTTGTTGAAGAAAATCAGTCTTGTGATCTAAGTAAAATAATCTACAATAAACAGCTTATTAAGGGGACTTGGAGGAAAGGGAGCTGCAAGTAATGAAGAGGAAATTGATATATCCTTCCAAAGGTAAAGCACTAACTGACTGATGAAACTGTCGTAGATCTTAGAGACCCCAGTTATTTCTGGGTGATTTCCTGATCTATGTTACTTTGCATTCACACTCACACTTAAATTAGACTTCAGTATCCCACATACCCTTGCAAAGTTCTCCCTTCCTCTCTTTTTGCAAGCATGTACAATTATGTAGAAGTTATTTAGGAAGACATAAATAAGATATAATCACCCTGCATACTGGGGGATTAAGAAATTGCTTTTGGTATAGATATTCTGAACACTTGGAATGCCCAGTGATTTTTGCTCAGTTCTTTGACGCCAAAGAAAATAAGCCTAATAAATATGTTCACCTGCTTCAGTAATTTGTGCAAAGCACCTTATTAAGTACAAGCTTCCTCCCCCCCCCCCCCCCTTTATCAAGCCTAGTACTATCCAATGGGTAAAAGGATAAATGGCTATAATCTTTGAATACATGAGACTACACAGAGTGGGTATTTCATAGCTGCACAAAGCCCATAATTGAACTTCTGCCCTAAGGGTAAGCTTTCCTGCAGCGTAAGTGCTTCCAGATGCCATACAGGGGTCATGATGCTTGTCAGGGAAGCAGAGCTTTACATCCAGTTAATTGTTATCCCCAGCTGTCTTTTTTTCTTCAAGACTAGTTTTCCAACAGCCATTCAAACAAATGTGTTCATTTCCCGGTTCCCCCGCAATTCCCCACCACAATGTAACAAAGTGCAGATTTTGCATGGCTACATTCCAAACTCCATGGTGTTAAAATCATAGCAGCAATGGAAAAGCATGTAGCCTCAATAA
The DNA here is from genome assembly GCF_054131305.1 of Coturnix japonica. Lineage (NCBI taxonomy): Eukaryota > Metazoa > Chordata > Aves > Galliformes > Phasianidae > Coturnix > Coturnix japonica. The sequence continues at coordinate 27,078,251 of NC_140667.1, read as the reverse complement.
TCATGATGTAGAAATTGAACTTCAGGTGACTCAGTGGTAATCAAACAGATGCTACAGGAAAAATGTGATGGTTCCCATGTACAGAGCATTAACTTGCACTTAACCCAATGGAGTTAGTACTGACACTTGAAGGTTTCTGTGGCTTGCTAGGAAGTAAAAGTCATCCTGAATTAAACTGGTGACCTCAATTCAGTTCACTGTGCCTGGGTTTCCATCTCAAAAACACAGTGACCATAAATAACAAGTTTCTTCTTCCCCAGCTTCCTATGGGCTTCATCTTAAGCATCAGAGACATTTAAAAAAAAAAAAAAAAAAAAAAAGCAAAGACAAAGTCTGTCCAGTATTGATATTTTTTCAGCTCAGTAGAAAAATATTTGCTGGTTTGGGACAGCCCAGTAGCAGCTGAGAAAGTTTAGACCACAGCCTGCATCAGAACAAAGTAAAAAGTGCAAGGAAGATAGCGCATACAACAAAAGAGTGACACAACCCCTTTACCTGCTTCAAGAGTTCAGCTAGGAACTCTTTGACATTTGCAATATTGGCCTCTGGTTACCAAGAACTTGCCAACAGATGCTTGAGTTACCAGCCCTTGCTTGAAGAACAGCTTGGGGAAGTTCACAGTTCAAGCTGCCAAGCATCTGTAGAATAGAATCATAGACCACTAAGCATTCAAAACCAATGTCTTAAGGAAAGACTTCATACCAACTTGTTCAATTTGCCTATAGCAGCTCTGGAAGAAGCAGCTTCAAGCTATTCCACTTGTGCTTTCAGACTGTTTTTCAATACAGACACAGTCCTATCTGAGTAGTTCTCACCATACCCTCCTTCCATGAAGAAATAACCCAGCTTTTCCAGCCAACAAAAGACCACTTAATTTTTGTAATAAGGTTTGGCATTTACAAGAACCTACTCTTTGCTCTTTGGTAGCTACTTTCTTGGAAAGTATTTATTATTTTTCAGCTCATTAACAAATGCAGGAGAGGAAGTAAACCACTATCAAAAATATTCCTCATCTGAACATGCTTATCCTAAGCCTGCGCTAAGCCAGAGAGCAAAACAGGTTGAGCCAAGTCTTCTTCTCTTTAGGTCTTCATGCCAACAATAGGATTCAGATCTTCTGATTTTTTTAGCACAGGTAGTTTCCAGTTACAATTCTCTACGCAAGAAGAGAGCAAGAGAAACAACCTGCTACACTATGAACTTCCAAAAAACATTTCCAAGGAGGATGTCCCTATGCTCCTCCCCATGATGCAACTTCACCAGTTCTGACTTTTTTTTCCTTTACTCATTCTGTTGCAATTAACCTTCAGAGACTATGATTAACTATGATCTCATGCATAAGGGATTGATCCAGATTATTATTAGCCTGGAAACAACATCCTTAATAAAATTTTACAGATGTTTCTCATCCCTGGTTGACACCCCGACCCTCTTTCCACAGCCTGGTAGTGCTTGATCTCTCAAAACTAAATGAGAATTGGCTCCTGCAAAGAGAGAGAGGTAATCATACGTCCTTCCTTAACTGGGACACTGGAAATTAAAATGTTGTCCCCTCACCCACTGCTGCTCCTGAAAAATTCTGTAGAAAATCCAGTACAGTTATACCTGTAGTATGGAACAATATGCTAAACGTTTCAAAGAAAAATGCCATGATCAGCATCATCTTTGACAGCCAGAACATGACATGCCTAGATGAAAAGACTGCTGGAGGAGGGTGGATATCACCCTCTCTGAGGAACTGTGTTGGGCTCCTCTTCTTACAAGGTCTGTTTCCAAGCATAAGCTCCCACCCAGCCCCACTGCTCCCCATAATCAAAACTGTTTCATACTCACCATATCATACACATTCAGAATCACCGGTTCATTGGCCATTGTTGATTCCTGTGGAGGCTGGATTCAAACCTTTCAATCCCTGCCTGCCAGATGTGTGTTGCTGCCCCTAGGGTATCCTTTTACCCTGAGACAGACAGAGAGAAGTGCCTCATCCTATAGCCTCCAAAGGAAGGAAAATGAAGGGAGGAGAAATGCTCACGGTCAGGAGGTGGGGGTAAAGTTGGTTGTAGGGAGGTAGGAAGGTTTGGGCTTGTTTTGCTGGTTGTATATGGTTTCTTTCACCCTTCCACAGCGTGACAGATCCCAGATTTCTTTCTAACTCAGTAGCACACATTGGAGTCCATAGATTCGTGCACCGCTGTAACCATGCACCACTCAGGCTCATAAATCCCAATCTACAGAAGACAGACTCCGAGCCCGGAGATAAGCCGCCTTCTACCGCCGTGGGTAGCACTGTGACTGGAGGAGGGGGGGGGGAGGATCGGGGGGAGTTGTCTCTCGGCGTCCTCGGCAGAGCAACGCGCTGCTACAACGGTGCTGTAGATCGCAATGAGCAGCGGCTCCAGGGCGCGGAGCCGGGCGCTCTAGTCCGCCGGGAGCTGTCCGCGGTGCTGGGCTCTGCCCGCCGGGAGCTGTCCGCGGTGCTGGGCTCTGCCCGCCGGGAGCTGTCCGCGGTGCTGGGCTCGGGCCGTGCTCAGGCGCTCCGGAGGGGGCTCTCCGCCTCCGGCAGGACGCGGCGAAGCAACCGTGCCACAGCGGCCCCAGCACGGGGCTCGGCGGTAGGACGAAAAAGAGGAAAGGGCTGGCTGCTCCCGGGGCAGAGCGGGGATGGCGTAGCCGCCATCCTACCCACAGCCGGGCGGGCAGACCTGGCGTCGGCGCCGAAGTTAGTAGGCAAATTCTCCGAGGGAGGCAGCAAGGGATCAGCGGCTCCAGAGGGAGGAAGATGCCGAGTGGGCGATGCTTCCACGCACGGTGCGGGTCCGGCACTTCCCGATGCTCCGCTGTTCGCCGGGGCGAGTCCTTATTTCGGTATCAGCTCGTCCCGGGCCAGGCAGCCCCTGTTGACTGACGGCCGGGGAGACCTACCCCTTCCTCTGCTGGCTGGATGCATCTCTGCACGGCACACGGTGGGAGGGCGGGGAAGGGATGAAGTGACTGGGCACGGCGAGTAGTTTCACTTCTGTTAGTGACAAGGTCTGGAGTTTCTTCTGTCCTGGAACTACTTTACACGCCTGTTAGACCCGTGCAGCTCTGCAACATCTTTCCAGCAAGTGCTTCCCTCTGACCAGAATGCAAGAGTCAATTATAAAATCCACTGCGGTAATTTCATCTTCCTTTTGCTCCTCCTCTCCCTTTAAAGGGAGAGAGGGGTCTGTGATAACGCTGGGAACGGGTGTAGTAAAGGGAGAAATGGGCTCCTGCATTCAGAGCTACGAGGTAGTGTGCAAATTGGCATGATGACCTTAAATGTTCAGACACCGCAGACTTTCTGGAGCAGCTCAAAAAAATAAAAAAAATAAAAAGGAAAAAAAAAAAAAAAAGCAGAGATGACCTCATCCGCGTTGGAGGCGTATCTGAGGCTTTCTGCCAGCTCCCAGCCAACCAGAGCTGAATGAAAATTGCAGGGAGCCTGTTACATCAGCAAAGCCCAGCATGCCCCAGCCCGTCCCGATACTGTCTGGAGTCACACGGGAACCATCCCGTCTGTAAGAAGGGCTCACCTCTCTTTGTCAGGACCAGAAAGAAAAGACCACAGAGCTGCAGCCTTGTAAACGACTTGTTATGCAGTCTGCAGGAGGATTTGTTTTGGAGGCAGGCAAGCCTGGAAGGAGAGTGCATTCACGTCCTATATAGCTAACTGCCAGCTCCAGAGAGTCAGCCATGAAAATTAACCCCCAGCTGGTGCCAAAGGAGACCTAGAACTACTTTGCCCTAACCGTATGCATTTGCATTTCGAAAGGAGAATATCACAGCTCAGTCTTGAGTATGCTGCATGGCAGGGACTCCAGCACAGCAATTTCATCCAGGCTGGTTATTCCATGAGTAGGCTAAACAGTCTGACACACGATGCTGCAGCCAGCACCCCAGCCCACCACCCCCAGTTCCCCTGTTAGGCACCTTTAACCAGCTGATTGCAGCAGTCTGAGGCTTGCAGGAACAGTTTGTGCAGGTGGGAGTGGGTGCCTCCTCCTCCCTTCCATCTCACTGTCCAGATATTGCTTAGAGGACAGACTGAACTCACAGCATAATTCTAAAGACTGCTAAGCAATAAAAGGCTCCCCCTGAAAGGAGCTAACCTCCATCACTTGTAAAGCAAACCTCCTACTGAATCCCACAGGGCTCCTGCTAAACTGTCAAAGATATCCTGAGATTGTTACTTTCGGGTATCTCTGCTGTTCTGGCAATGATGTTTTAAAAATACAAGGAAAGAGAATAGCTGATATAAGATCAGCTGATGTAATTGGAAAAGATGAGCAGCACACAATCTCTTCCCACATTTGTCCACTTGCTAAATTAACTCTAGCCTGCAGTACCCAAAGTTCGCTAAAATAAAGAGACTTAACCAGCCCACATTCCAGTGACAGACACCTATAAATATTTAGTAGTTCGAAAGGGAGACAAACAGTCACAATCTTACATGTTATATCCTAAAATCATTTCTAAAATAATCACCTATAGGAAAAATAAATAAATAAGGCCAGAAACCCACTTATAATTTTAGAGACAGAAGGAAGAAAAAATAAATAAGTTTAAAAGCTTGATTTTAAATTTAGGAGATCAAAGCCAGTCTAAATGTGCTTTTGTTATTTAAAGGACTTCTGCTGTAGGAGAGACAGTAAATGTCACTTGCACGTGAAGACCAAGATTCACTCCACCTAACCTGGAACATAACTGCAAGAGCAATATCATGAATGTACCTGCCCTAGGTTCTCTAATGTTCATGGAAAGAAGCTGTTCCACATAGTGATCAGTGTTTGGGGGACCCTTCAAAAATTCCTTTTTTACTTCGTTCTATCATGGCAAACCTACATAACTCCTGATAGAAGGGATTGGCCTGAACACAAACGGTCTGACATTAATATAAGCTATTTAGCAGTCACATAAGTTGTTTACAAAGCATGGTTTGCTTTGGGCTGTGTTTAAATGTTTCACCAAAAGCTCAGGCTGATATCACTCATAAAATTCTATTTCAGAGGTATGAGTACAATGCTGCTGATTAGTCTCACTACTAACAAGCATCATAGTCTAAGCATTAAAAAGCATTCAAATTAATCACAAATACAAAGGGAAAGGGAGATTCTTCTTACTTGGGATTTGCTTTGATCCCACAGCTGTTAGATTGTTCTGTGTCCTAAAAGTAGCTTCAAGATCAAAGCGGATCTCAAAGGTACTGTTAGGACATCGCAGAAACAAACATTTCCCCAGATGTATGTCTAAATCTCACATTTAAACAGACTCTTGGAAGGTCTAGTTTTCTGAGTTTCTCCACATCCTTGGCACCCCTTTAGAAGGTGTTCATTATGTTCAATTTTGGCCATACACACTTAGAATTTGTAACTGTGCACTGTGTGTACCCTCCAGAACCCCTGCCTGTTAATCAAATAACACATTCTTAGATTAAGAAAAAAATGCAGTGAAATGGTTAAAGAAGATAGTAATGCTACCAACCAGCATGAAATAGAAAACCAAGAACCAGGTATTACCTTCAGAAATTACATAGTAACAAGGTCATGACTGAGAGCACTTCAGCCACCTCCTCCATGTTCCCAGTCAGGAAAGTGGCACTGCTGGGCATTCTAAGTAGTACTGCAATATTCCACTGGGGACAAGAACAAAAGGAAAACAGAAGTGCAAGAGAGAACTAATGGAAGCATTAGAATTGATGGTGGTACCTGAGGGTCTGTCTACTTACATTACTAGTCAGGAATTCCAGCTAAAATTAACACCTTTCCTTAACTTACTTTCATGCACTTTTCAAAGCTGCTTTGAAACCCAGTAGACAATAGGGCTTTCAAGTATGTTTCACAGCTGGGCTGCCAAGTTTAAACACCGAGACACATAATGGTCTTATCTCCAAATCAGGTACAATATCCCTGGCTGTCCATTAAACTTGTCAATTTGGATTGCATACAGTGCTTTTGCCCACATCAAGTTGTCAATCTTAGCTCATTCTGAGTACATTAGCCAATACTACCCTTTTTAAAGGAAGTTAAAAAAAAAAAAATTAGCATTTTAAAAAGTAGATGGTATTTTATCAGATCCCTAAGGATTGAATAGAATATTCTAGAACATAAGAGAGTTGCATTGCCCTTCCTCCATCTACAACAACAAATCACCTCTTAGGTGGTTGCTGGAGCTTTGTAGCTTTGTTCCAGGAATGTCACAGGGAGCATTTTGATTGAGAGAATTTTATCTCACTTCCACTTGAGACACTTGGCACATAACATGGAGATGACTGATTCTGCTCTGGTTATTGAGTGTGGGATATGGCAAAATAAATAAATAAATGGAAGAGGAAATCAGCACAGTATGCCAGCAATGCCAGAGGGCCTGCACTTTGCTCTGTGTTAATGCAATAGGTAAAGCAGTTACCCTCAGATAATACCAAAAAGGGAAAGAAAAACTGTCAAATTAGGGATTTAAAGGATTTCGTATGACTGCGGGAAGCCATAGCTGAAAGCTGGGTATGTGTCAGTAGCTCAAGGTAGTGAAAGTAATATTTGTATTCAACTCCACTCAGTTTTGCATTTTGTCTCCTTTTTCACTGCAGCTACAATTCCCAACTTTTGAATATTAGGCTATTATTCAGGGAGCACTGAAGGCTGGCTGTTCCTAAAGGGATGGAGAGTCAAACATAATAACATGACTGGCAGGGCAAAATCTTCACTGTCCAGGGGCCCATACCATAACCAGTGAGCAAGGTGCACAGGGCAGGCCTGAAGCTGGCAGCCACATTCAGCCAAGTGTCCAGATCATCAGACAAATTCTCAGGGATGAAGGTCCAACGTCAAGCTGGGACATCAATGCACAGGTCCAGCCCAGCAAGGTAGGGTTGGAGTCCAACATCATACCAGGGCAGGCGTAGATAGGGCAGTGGCTGGCAGTCCCAGGCTGGACTGAAACGGGGCTCCTGGGCAATGGATAGGGTTGGGAGAGGCCCAGGGGAGAACAGGCAGGGCCATTAGGGCCACTTGTGCCCTCAGGTCCCTGGCAGTTCAGACTCTGTTTACATGAAGCAGCATTGTCAGCTGACAGGCAATCAATAGACAACAGGGAAACTGGGGTGGAAATGCTGAACATCCATGTTCATTCTGATGGTAAAGATAAGACAAGTTCTTGCGAATGTAATTAACAAATTAACAGCGCTAAGCCTCTGTATGCAGCTACAAGTAATATCAGTAACTTTCTATATACCTGAGAAGATAAACAGGTTTAGTTTCAGAGAGCTTTTTGTCAGTCACATCTTAAGACTACTTACTTGCACAGTGATACAGTAACAGGGGGAGGGGAGGATCTTCACTGTTGTCAGAGACCCAGCTCATCAGCCCCCAGCTAACTTGGTCAGCCTGATGTGCACCAATCCCTCCTCCTCCACATAGCCAGTCAAGAATGTAGAACCTACACCCTGCTGAGATCACTGCCTGCTTTTTATATAATAAACTAGTGGTTATATTACAAGGAGCAGGAAATGTGTTCTCTTATTTCTGTAGACTCTAACAAGGACAGCACCCAAAACTTCAGATTATGGCATTTCATACCCTTTTTGGCATGCTTGGTCAACTGCTCCAAGACATGTTCACTAGATGCTAAGCTAGGCTGGTCCAGCACCTTCAAACCTCCTACTGATCAGCATGCAGGCTCAGATAAATGGGTATTCAGTCTCTTTCTGTCTGGCTGAGTATCATATTCTGCAGTCAAATCACAGCTGCATTCCAAGAAAGTTATCAAAGATACAGGATACCAATAAAAGGATGCATGTAAGCATCATACCTTATTCACAGAATTTAAGTATTCCTTTCTCTATATGTACCCTCTTTGCAGTCTGATCAGCACCTGAACATAAAAGACAGGAAATCATAAAAATACTGAAAGGTGTGCAAAGTAAAATGCAACTTGTAAGCTAGCATGTATAGCATTTTACAATTCTACAAGACTCAGCTTTGCTTAACACAGAGGTATATCCTGGGAACTCTAGTATGCTTTTGTACATTATCTGTATGAACAGACCGTAGCTAACGATCAGATAGCTGAGCAGTGCATGTGTGATTATTTAGTCAAGCCCAAATCCATTGCAGTACCTCCTCAAACAAAACTGCTCACATTTAATAAGATAGGCAAACACTGAAGGCAGATTTACTGATACGGAGGAAAACAGAGCAGGATTTGGAGATGGAACTAAATAGATTTGTTTCTCACTCTTCCCACCCACAAATCTAAAGCAGCCTGCAGTGGTACATATGACATATCTGGCTACCAATTTTTTTTGAATACTGCTACAATATAAGCTGAAAACTATATCAAAGAAAAAAGTAATGGTGTTCCACCTTACCCATATTCATTGGGCTTGGTTTGAGGTTTTACTTGGCAATAGCAAACTAACTGAAAGAGTCCCCAGTAATGCACACTTTCCACTTTTTTGCTTATTTCTCTTTACATTTTTAATAAAGCCAGAGCTTTACACACCATTTGTTGTTTTTCACAAAGAACCTGATGTTCTAATCTCCCTCAGCTGCAAATACAAAGTGATTCAGGTTAATGGTGCCAAAGCAAAAAGCTGTGCATTTGTTTCCACAGTGCCACGCATAATCAAAACATTAGATTAATTACATCTGTTATTTAGAAAGGCAGAAGCTATCACAGATGCCCTGGAAGCGTACTGGTCAGAAAATTATTATTTCACCTACTAATAACACACAAGTCAGATCAACACCTGAACAGCAAGTAAAAAATGCGAACCTAACCAGCCAAAAGGTGAGGAAAATAGAATTCTGCCTTTTAATAGTGATGGAGAAGAGTCAAACTGACAGGATAGAGAGACTGGGGGAGGCACAGAGCTGTGCCAGAAGTTGACAAAAATCACAAGTTTCTTGTCTTTCATTAACCTCCTGCACCCAACCTGATGGGGGCTATTGTTCCCATCCTGCATCTGTACTTATGTCTCAATCTTCTTCTCCAATTCCATGAGTATGGCCCCACAATAAACACAGCATTAGTGGTATGTTACTAATCACTCCAGCTTCACCACAGAGAAGGTAGCTCCTGACAGGACAACTATCAATAGTCTCTGAATCACTTTGGGATGATTCAGACTGTTAAAATATTTAATAGTCATGCACCAGCTTGGCTGCTTCCTCACCAAGCTCAGACCTTACAAATTATGAGTAATACTTGTACTGTGCAAAGAACTAACATTTTGAAGAGACAATTTTCAATTTTTTTCCTATTTCCCCACTGCTTTTTCCCAACACTGGCATAATGATTTTCAGAATGCTAATGAAAACCTTCTGATGAGAAGGAATTATATCTTTTAAAAAGGAGGAAAAGGATCATTACACAAATGTTTTCCTATTTATTTTTATCTTTCTAAATAGTCACACTATACTTTCTGCTCTCCATAGGATGAGAAGTCTAGGTGGCACTGCAGGCTAATGGACGAGCTTATTATTATAGGAATTAATGAAGTGAATTTGCATCCTTTTCAACAAGCTCCAATGCTAGCATAGGTTTCTCCAGCCCTGAATCACTGAAAAACCTCAAAGCAACAGACTTAAGCATATAATTTTGCAAGATACAAATAGCTCACTTGTTCTAACAGCTGATCATCCTCATAACTGTGCTTGAAGAAATTAAGTACATAAAAATGGCAGCATTGCTTCAAACATATCAGAGTTTGACTGTTCCCAACTGTGAGTGTCATGAACACTGAAGCACACTCATCCATGACCACAGCCATAACCAACCCAAGACAGCGATACCAACTTGTTCCTGGTAAAAACTTGAAATTAAACTGGAATAAGTAACATTTTTTCTTCCTGTTGCACATTTTAGGTAAGCAGTTTACTAGTCTCAGAGGCCTATCTATGTCCCCATTAGGCAATATGATTGTATCAGCAAAGGAGCTCTGCAGGTGCAGTCCTGATTGCACGCAGAAACATAAGTAGAGTCTTATTTCTAGCAACAGAAACAAAGCCCATAGCAGGCTTGCTCCTCCCAGGGAACTCTGTGACTCTCTGCATCATTCCTGACACCTTCCATCTGGCTCTTAAGGATAGGCTGCACACAGGCTACCAATGACCCAACCTCCCCCCTTAACCCTCTCTGGTTTTCAACCCCCCCTCTGCGTTTTCAAACACTCCCAGACTTCATGCTTCAGTCTTGCTCAGACTCACCTCAGAGTGCACTGCTTGATACTTGCTTCCACTGCCTCCAGAGGCTTCATTTATCTCTCCATGTGCTTTGAAAGAAAAATGTGGTGCTTGTTTTGCCCTTACTTACAGCCTTGCACAGCAGTAATCACAGCCACCATCCATGACAATAACTCATGCACAAAATAACTGCAAGGAAGGTTCTGTAGCTATGAAATGGGGAGGAGGTGTTACTTTGAAAGACAGGACTTCCTAGAATTAAAGTCCCTGTGTGACTGTTACTTGGAAAAATACTCCTTACTGAAAAGCAAATATGCAGCCTTAATGGTACTCCAGCTGAGGCAGGTTAAGTACAAGACAGTACTTGGGAAGAAAACAGTAGACGGAGGATTTTGCTCTCTCCAGCTTCTCAAATCTTACATGACTACTCACATTGTGTAATTTTTCTTCTAAGCTTTTAATTCCCATTTTGTCACATGAATCCAAGATCATGACATGCCATACAATAATACAAGGACAGTAACTTTCTGTCCACAACAGATCTCATCTAAAGAAGTTGTGTACTTAAATTAAGCAATCTTCTGTTCTTTTATCTTCTTCAGAAGGATAACACTGTGGTTCTTAGAGCATGTCACACGTTATATGTTTCCTATGAGGTCTGCAAGTTTAGGAAGGAATTTCCTCTACATACTTCCTGCACCCCCAACCAACACCACTGCTCTTTCTCAACAACAGAACAAGAAAATATCTTCAGTGTCTTCTCTTCTATGGCCTTACTCATTCTCAGTCTAGATTCCTCTTGCCATAAAAGTTATCTCTGAATTCAAGAGGAAATCCTGGCCAGAGAGCTCATATCGACACAAAACAGTTCTCAACAGCTCCTCTGCAAGGACAGAGGAACATCTCCACTGCTTCTGTGATCCTGGAACACCTGTAAGAGGGAGATGATTTGTGGAGATGTTGATGATAAGGGGAGAATGGGACAGGAAAATGAGGCAACAGCTGAAAACTGACCTTTTTTTATTCCAACAGTTTTGACTTTCACATCTAGAGCATCCTATCAGAGTCCTGGCATACCTAAGTCTCAGGCTTTCAGAAAGAGTAGACATCAGAATTAGCTTCTAGTCTGTTCCTAACATCTCTGATTTCCATAAAGAACTCCTTTTAGTTCTTGTTACCTATTATTTGATGAAGGGCAGGACACCAATCCTGTTGACAGTACAAATGTGATAGAAAAAGACATAAATTGATTGAATTTCAACTAATAGAGTTGAACAGGCAATCCTTACTGTTCAAGATACCAAAAGTTGTCAAAGTATCAGTGAAAATGGCAACTGCTTCTAGCTTTCCTCTGCAATAGCTAAAAACTTCCGATTACTGCACTACAGCAACACTGCCTGTATTCTTTGTGAAAATAAAGCCTTGTGGGATACATAGATCTAAATGGTGTGTCCTGTATCACTTGCTACTCACCACTAAATAAGACAGCTGACATATCCTGGCAGGCAGTAACACACCGGTGCAAACTCTTTGTTGGCTGTAAGTGCCAATGTAACAGATGATAACTATGCTGCCTTAGCTTTACTAGCAAAGAGCTTGGGCTTGCAGACACACCAGCCTGCTAGTGCTAGGACAAACCTCCTTTAGTAGGAAACAACGAAGCCTATAATTAATGCATTTAGACAAAGGGAAAACATTGCTTTCTCATCCAGCTAGCAAAGACAGCTCTTCCCAGCACCAAACCAGCTAAACTCATCCATGCAAGGCTTTACTGCAACACAAAGGCACACAGAGAAAAAGCCTATAGAGTGAGTAAATCAAGGGTACAATCTGAGAAGGCAGGAAAAAGATGCAATGGGAGGACATGCTGTGCTGAACTGGGCGCATGGAAAGGCACATCGTTTGAATTCTCGATTCCTACCTTGGAATGACCATCTGTGAAGCCCTGGATGCCCCTATAAGATGCAGATTGCTACCAGTTTTAACAGACCAGGATGCAGAAGTTATAAGCCTAACACTTCAAAGAACTAGGGAAAGGAGGGCTAGACCATGAACAACGTTTGTTCCAATACGAAGTCTAAAGCCAACTGAAGTGTAAAGTCTCAGGTATGAATTTCAACCATCCATAAAGGAATAAGTATTATTAGAGCTGATCCTGAAAAGGGATGTCTGATGAAACTGAAAATACTGACATAATAACTTCTCCTCAAGGGAGTTCAGGGTTTTATGATATATTTATATACATACACATAAACATAATACTAAATACGGGGGAGGTGCGTGTATTCATATGTACATACAGATTCACATACATATAAATAAACTTACTTCTGACAAGAGCTCTGTGTATTGTTTTTCTTTGCATTATTCACTTCTGCAAAAACCCCTGCACTCCACTCCCCATAAGCCTCTCTAGAGAAAATAAAGAAAAAAGGAATTTGCTTCTTTCAGTAAATCCCACCAAGACTGTATGGTAAATGAATAGTTCCTGAAGGGGGGGAGGGGGGAGAAATATTATATATTTTTTATATATATATAAACATATATATAAATATATATAAATATATATATATATAAAAAACAAAACAGCCTTTGAGATGAAAAAGCCAGCTTTTAGTAAAAACATCACGCAGTAGAACAAGTCCCGTCATTATCAAAGAAGGAACTGCCTGGCAAAATGGAATCTCAGCAGGCACTCAACCTTTCCCTTCTCCCAGCTTAAAAGCATCCCAAACCCCATCAACAATCAAGGACTCCACAAATTCATCCTTACAAATTCAAGCAGCACAGTTTCACCTTAGCCATCAAATCACACACGCACACATCCTATTTCTCCCTCTCGGAGAGCTAGCATGCTAATAAATGCAAGGAAGTTGCTGTATTTTGTATTCCAGGCATACTCAAAGGTGCTCTTGAGATCTTGCTCTGCTGATGGAATTCAGCTTGGCCTCATTTGCAGCTGTTACTGAGATCCCAAATGGAATCAGATTCAGGTCAGGTGTTTTCCATTATTTTGAACTACATTGCTTTTGAAATCTCTTTGCCAATCTTATCTTTTAAACATAGTATAAAAAGAGAGATTCAGATGCTAGATCATGAAAATATTGGTTTGAGGGAAATTTCTTAAAATCTGCCTAGTGGTACCTACTGTCTCTGCAACTCAATCAAATTCATCCAACCCTGAAAACCTGCTCCCAGCAGCTGAGGGACAGACAACAGTATCTTTTGCACCAGTTCAGCAACGTATAACAACTCAGGAAAAAAACAGAATTTCGCTGCTATGAAGCTCACTGCTGGCAGTAACGAGTCATTCACATATGAGGTCCTTTTAGATATGCATAAGGTGCACACCAGCACAGGATTAACCCTACCTTCCATTCCAACAAGGTTTTCATCAGAGCTACATCCCCATCATCCCTTATAACTGTTCCATTACTCACCACTAGCAAAAGAGCAGAATATTTCCCTTAGGACAACAGCAGAAGAGTAGATCGATGATTCACATAAGAACTGAATGACCCACAACAGAGTTCTGTTTCATACGTGCAAAAAGACCAGTGTTATACAACGTACACAGGGCATTCCATCCACTCCAGCCTACTAGGGACACACCTTTGTGGAGACCCTCGCCACAACTTGAAGCCTGTAACAATCAGAGAGATCGACATGATGGAATGACGACACAAGAGGTGTAACGATATAGGGAGCAATACAACAGAAAGGCATTGTTAATGAAAAAAGACCATTCACTTACCACCAAAGATCAAGGCTCACAAGGGAAAGCTCCACCAAGGAGGGATCTCTAGAAAGAGAGCCTTTCCCAGTGACAGTCAGCCCTTAAATGAGGTCTAAGAGAGGTGTAGCCAGGCTCCACGCCTTCTGGTCACACAGCCAAATTGCTTTCACCTGTGCTCCCAGGGCTGACTGGGGTCCTTTCCACAGGTGCTCCATCAGTGGCTCAGGCTGTGAATCAGCAGTTACCATACAAAGCTTCACTCTTTTCCTTGATGTGCCTTTCAAGGGAACATTTACACAGACACCTTCTCCACTACCAAAGACAATGTTATTTATCCAAATGGAGAGGAGGTATTCAAGCACACAAGACAGCTGTAGGATGATGCTCAAGGAACCAATACACTCAATTGAGCAATGTAAAGAGTATTCGTATGAAACAGAAGCCTCTCTCCTGAATAAGCCATACCTGCCAAGCAAGATATCTTGTTTTAACACATGGTATCTTTGACATTCACCTTCAGTCATGAGGAGACTTACGATTCACAAGTGCCATAACTATGTATGATTCATCAGCTGTCTCCACGGGACTGACAAATAAATGTCATATCAGATTGAAACCACCATCTACTTTATAGATGCTCATTAACACATTATTTAACGTGCCAAGTTTGTTCTACTTTGAGTGGCCTAAGACTTTTCTAGGATATATTTTTTTCATAAAACAAATCACACCTTAAAATCATTTTTCTTTTAAGAATTCATATTATTTGCTTTAAAAGGAACATCATTCTTCTAATATACTGAAACTACAGACAGAAACAACTCTGACTTCAGGAAGCAAGAGCAGATGCAAAAGACACATGGAACAGGTCAGGTTTCACTGATAAAAAACAGCAGCAATTTCCTATGGGAATCATGGCACAGGGGAAAGAGGAATTGTCCTACCACACAAGCAACACAAGATCTAGGGAAGAAAAGGAAGAGACCATACACTAGTCCAATATGAAGAGCTGCAGTCCAAGTCTTCTAGGTGCTGAGGGCATCTTGGACAGTAATAGTAACATCCTCTGATGCCAAAATCTGTGGTAACTGAAGCCTAAATTCTCCTGTAACGCAATGATCTTAAAAGAGAACTACAAATGTCTCCTCCCAGAGAGATTTTCTTCTACATAAAAGAGGCAAGAATACCCCTATTCTCCCCGCTACTGGGATTTGTTGCTGTTTTCCCCATGTACCCAGTCAGCTTGGCTGAACTCTCATACTGTTTGTGTACAGGGGCAAAGGCTGGATGTGACCATGATTGTGGGGTGGTGAGACAGAACAAGAGTCTCTTCATCAACATACACATTGCTGTATAGAGATGATCCTTGTTGGTGCCCGTCTTCATCCCCCAAAATATTAACAGGTCTTCTGAAAGGAACAATGTGCAGCTTCAACTCAGAGGCTGCAAGTGACCAGCACTGCAGCGCTTTTTGGATGAGCTTGTTAAGACTCTAATTCTTTTTCATGTTTTGAAAGCCTGGAGCACTGGGACAGCTTGCTCTGAGCACAGCAGAAACAACCTTCAATAAAATTTCACAGCCCCAATCTCTCTTCCTCTGCTGTAAGGGCTCTGCTTCTGCTCTGCTTCTAGACAGCTGGGTAACAAAACCCAGGAGGACTGGGCGCCATCTGCAGGACTGGCATTTCATGGCCACTCCATCACAGGGAAAGAATAAGAGAGCCAGGAGGAGAAGGTAACAGGGAGCAAAGTGAAGGTCTGAACACAATGCAGATAGCTCCAGCTGCAGTATTGTAGGATGCCCCAGCACCAAGAACAGTGTCTGACTGCGACTGCAGAAGAGCTTTTTGTTGATGCATACCTCCACACAAACTGACATATGCTGAGCTGGCCTTACCCACTACTGCTGACAACAGCTGAAGCTGCTTACAGCTTCAATTTGGAGGGTATTCTTGCATTGATTCCTGTCACTGAACATAGACACAAACACAAATTCTCATATTTTGCATACCTAAATACTGATTTTGAATAGTTCTCAGTCAAATGGGTTTTGCAGGTAGTCCATGCAGAGTACAGGCATGCAGAACTCCATATATTTAAGCAGTACTCTTGCAGGGGAAGCTTATACACACAAAGTTGAATACATGAAAATGGAGATGAAGTAGTTGTCAGCCAAAAGTGACAGATTTCAAATACTCCTGGTTTAACTTCCATTAAAAGTGACAGGATAAAATGGCTCACACACAGGTGTGATACTGTGACAAGGATACACTTCCAGTATGGGTATCTCCTAGTATACAGAAATATTCTGAAGAGAAACTCAGATTATGTGGCTCTGTTTCACTTAATTAAAGAATTACTAGTAATTAGGAAACCCTGCTGGCTCTCCTTCACTCTTCCTCCCAATCCAACCCATCCTTGAAATTCAAATCTGAACTTCCCTGAAGTGTGGAGGGTGTTTCAACTCAGTATGACTTTCAAACAAATATGCAGATAGAGCCAAGCAATTGCATTTGGACTGGAATTCCAAACAAAATATCTCTGAAGTTTGGAAGAAAGAGTAGACTGAGATCTGAATTTTGGAGTATTAACCCTTGTTCAAAGATACTAAGGACATATTCAGCCGTTCAATGCCTTTCAAACACTTAAAAAATGAAGTTGACCCACAAGACCTGGTAAACCCTTTCTGCACAATCTAAATGTGGGGTTGAAGTTACTAATTGTTTTTTACCTTCCCAGATGATTGACTGTAAAATGCCATTTTTGACCTGTAACTGGAAACAGTATGGAGTAAGAAAACTCAGTAGACAAAGACAGAATGCACTGAACCACAGTATAAGTGTATCAGAGCGAAGGTCAAACAAAATGTCATTTTGTTATGGGAGCAGAAATAAATAAATAAACAGGAAAGGCATTTTAAGACCTTAGACTGTATTTTCTGCATTTGTGTACAACATGCTGATCAGTTCTGGTAGAAGGTTTTGCATGAGTAATATCTCACCTCACTAAATGCAGCTACCCTGAGAGCTCAAAATGCACCCTACGTCACCACTAGCAGTTCTGCTGTGATTCTACCACTGTGCCACTGAATTCAGGAGAGACTCCAGCCTGTGTTTCTGCCCATCAGGAAGACTGTCAGCAGCTTATTTGCCTCCAGCCTTCCTGTTGCCATAACTGTTGATGTTTGAAAGGGGGAAAAATAAAGACAAGGAAAAAAGAGCACATTTTGTGTAAAAAAAAAATCCACCAGTATTCTTAAGAGATCTTCAACTCTGAACAAGATACAGGAGTGGAAAGGAGCTGTTAAACCCAATTGCTCAGTTCTGCACAGAAACAAGTAATTACCTCTAAGGGGTGCATGTATTATTTCACTAACACTACAGGATTGTAATAGCTTTATGAAATTGTTCACAAAGGCAAAGCATTATCTGCTATTCTGGGGGTTCTCCCACTTCCATTACAGAAATGTTACTAATTCCTGAATCATTCTGGCCATCTATACAGGGGTGGCTTTGACTGTTATACAATTCCAGAGCTTGTGAGATTCACAAAAGCCCAGTCAGTGAGTTCACGACAAGCTGAGCCCTGACAGCTGCTCGGAAGGGTCCTTTAAAAAGGAACATAATGCTTTCCACAGGGAATCTTTTGGGTTAGCACTTTTCTGACCTGCAAAACATCAGCAAAGACTGCAGCTTTTCTTTGATAACTCAACCAAAAATCGCATCCTCTCTTGAGGTCAATTCTTGTTCTAGAGTACAGGAGTGCAGAAAACATACTGTTATGTTCTGAAGAGCCATAGGAAGATGTCTAGAGAACAGTAAACAACACAGATCCCACAGATAAATTTGAGTAATGAGAAAAGAAAAAATGAAGTTCATGGAAGAGTGGAGCAATTAAGAATCCCCATCCAGAGCTCATCTGCAGAAGGTAGACCAGAATTCTCACTTTAGAACAACTTCTGCATTCAATAACACATCTACAGGTGCTGATATGCCTGGAAATACCTCCAGATGTTGAAGCACATCAGAAATTTAGTTGTCTTGAAACTTAACAGCAAAAGTAAGAGCCTGCTATAATCAACATAACACATACTGAAACCAGTAGAAAAACTGGGACTTACTATTTAAGACAGCTATCTGAAAAAGCTCAGCAGCCTCTGCCCTAAACATTAAAACACATCACTGTCTGCCCTCTGCATCCCCACAAGTCTCAGAGTCTCTAGAATATCATGTAACGTACATTGCTTTTGTTAGAAGGTGGGATGTATGCAGCTGCAGTCAGAAATCAGGAGAAATAACATGGCAACTAGCACAGAGTTAGAGAAGACAGCAAAAAACTCTAAAGAAAACTTCAGCAAATGGAAAGGTAACATTAAAGATTCCTAATTCTTCCACTTTATTAGTGGAAGTTATTAGTATAGTTACTAGTGGAAATTATTAGAATAAAAAATCCAAGGGGGTTTGGACAGAATCATAGAATTACCCAAGTTGGAAAAGACCTCAAAGATCATCAAGTCCAACCACAGCCTAACCATAGTACCCTAACTCTAACAACCCTCTGCTAAATCATATCTCTGAGCACCAAAAGAGCATCAAAGGATGAGGCCTGGATGTTGAACTTCTAAGTGACAAGATATGGAGGAAAAACATGCAGCCTCATTAAGACCAGCTTCTCTTTCAATGAACTGGAAAACAAGTTTGTTTTTCTTAATTTTATAAGGCTCAGACAGTAATCTGAGCAAGTTAAACCTTGCGCACCTTCTTAATAAATCAGCTGAATAGCTGCTGGAAAGCAGAATTCCAAAGATACTCTTACAGGATTACAGTGCAAAGAAAAACTAGTGACCAACTTCTATTTTTTAGAAGGCTCCCCATAATGAAGCAATAAATAACTATTGTTTAAGCTGCAGGAATCACAGTTTGACCATTCTGACCTGTGACTGAGAGCAGAAAAGAATAAACACAGAGTTTTCCTCAGTAAGAGGAGGTTGACAGCAGAGTACATCAACTTTCAAAACTTGGATGTTTCTTCGCTTAAAAGTCAACTGGTAAAGAAGACAATATGATCACAACATTTCAAATGATACTAATAGAGAAGCAAACTTCATACAGGGAGCTGAGACCTTTTATTTGACTAATGGATGAAGCAGGTAGAAAAGAGCCAACAGACAGGTATGCTAACTCTTCAGATCCACCTGTCTGTTTACGATTCTATTAGCTGATTAAATTAAAGGATACTGGCTATAACAGTACTACCACCATCAGTATTTAGGAATGGGATTATCAGAGGAAACTCAATGTAAGGTAATGACTCCACAGTTTTAGAACTCTCCTTGCATCTTTTTAGTGCCTCCCATGGAGTCTATCTGAAATAGCCAGTACTGGTCCCAGACAAAGACCAGAACCACAATCACCTCTGAGTTTGAAACATCTCTAACGCAACTCAGAGCAGCAGCCACTCTGCTCCCATTACTTGCATGAATGTGCACTCTCCTCAGATCATTGCTGACTTCTCACATAGGCTTTTTAATATTACTTTATAATAAGATGATTTAACCCAAGAGCCCCAATTACCACATTTTCTTTGACAGTAACAGAAGTAGCATTCAGGGTTCAAAATAGGAATTCAATAGTAGAAAAACCTGTGCTGATATATCTCACCCCAAGATGAATTCCTACAGCTCAGTAATTCAGTTCATTTCTTTATTAAGCATCCAGTCAACTTTAAGTTCAGTACTGAAAAGCACAGCAAGAAGTGATAATTGAGACTTAAAAATACACTCAGCTTATACTGCATGCAAGCCTAAAATATAAAAATCACTTAGGAGGTTTTCTAGTTAATGGCTTCATTTTCCCTCTTCTAAGCCTCTCATCTAGTAGAAAGTATCACTTAGTTAGCTCAGTCACTAGGTCTTCCTGTTAGGAAACCATTGTTCAAAATTTCCCTGTTAACTCGCAGAGTGCAAAAAGCAGCTTTGTGGTGATAATAGCAAGGGCTGTAATAAAGAACCATTTGCAAAGCTGAAAGTACTCTTCCTGCAGCTTTTCAAAGATCCCACTCATAGCCATGTTTTGTTTGCATTTCAGACAAAACTTTACTCTTTTAAGGTCATAAAAAAGAAGAGTTTTATGAAAGGGGCAACTAAGACAGTTTGTCTTGTCTTCAAAGTAGGAATTTAGCTGCAGAAAACACCAAAAGCTCTAGATCTTCAAGGTTGGTTTTCAGACCACGCTACCAATGGGCAAAAGAGCACCTGCTTGACGTGGGTAACTCGTTCAAATCTCTTTGTACTAGAGGATAGATCTTCACTGCTGCAGGACAGTTGCACCCTTCCTTGAGCTACCATTGAGTATGTGCTGACCAGAGGCAAAGTTACCTCTATGAAGGTCCTCTCTGTGCAAGGGCAGGGTGAGGCTTCAAGAGAAGCTTAGGAAGTAAGCACCAACTTAGAGTAAAATAAAGATCAGACCCCTAGCATAGACAGCTGGTGTCTACAAACAATTGATTAGATAGCTATGACTCTTAGATAAGCTTTTCAGAGTCACCACTGTGAACAAACACTTGATCCAACTATGTTTATTTGGATTTTTAAGACATTTGGACCTAGTTCCCTTGTTTGAAGTTGTTCCTCCAATGGCAAAGTTCATTATTAGAATCCTGAAAGAAGCACAGTTAAGAATATTCCCTCTGTGGAATACAGATTATTCCACAGACAATCAGAGTTTCCTCCTACTACGTATAATTGGACACTTTCAATGTGACCAATAAGCAGACTTGCAAAACTAAGATGTGCTGGTAAAATTTTAAAGCTCTCCATTCTTCTACCTTCTTCCTGCTCTTTTGGGCTATTTAAAAAATCAACACATTCTCTTAGCCAGGGGCAAACAATGCAGCCAGTCACCAATTCTGGCACAGATCGTCTTGCTGGAGACCCTCTCCAATAAGCCATGTGTACAAGCAACTGTGAGCTATGGCTATGAGCTCTTAACAGTCCACTGTTAAAGTCTGGGGATGAACGTGCAGGTCTGCAAATGATAAGCTTAAATCATACTAACAATTGCTTGAGAAGGAGTTCCGTCATCATTAACAGCAATTAGCACATCTGAGTCTGACTCATCTCTTTCACCATCTGTGACAACACTTTGTTGGCATGAATTCCTCATTTTTCCTTGCTTCACAGTCTTCTGCATCCCAAATTGTACGAACATTCTTGACCTTTCCTAATTAAAACAAAACAAAACTATCGACATATATTTAGATTAGTCACTAATCTAGACTAGACTTCTGGCCTTTCTACTCATTTATCTCCCTTTCCACACTCCCCTAACATGGCAAAGCCAACAACGGGTAAATGTTTCCCTTTGTAATACTTCCCCTTTACAGCCTATTGTACTATCTTTACCATTACAGTGTGTGACCTGCATGCCTTTTGTATATCAGCTCACAACAGCCTGAGGTGGAGAATAAGCACAGCTGCATGATGTGTCTTCTACATTCACTAGAAACCATTCTGGTTATTTACACAACAAAAGCAGGAATATATACACATAATCATGGATTACTACTCACTTTCAACAATTAAATCTCTGAACTACATACCCAAATTCTGCATTATACTTGCTACTAAAAAAGAAAAAAGAAGTGGAAGAAGACATAATCCTTACAACTTGTATCCCTGTTCCTTTGCTATCTTATCGAATTAATCGTTTAGACCTTTACTGAAGCAGGCTGAGATGAAATGAATGCAAAAGATCCATAAGAGTAACTGCGGACCCACCACTTCATGGCATTGTACTTGGACTCATATGTAGCCTCGGTGCTTAAATGAGACACTTACCAAATATTTCGCCTGTTAACCAAGCAATTTCTTTCAGTCTGCAGTTCCTCACCTGGGAATCCTCATGCTAACAACTTTTAACATCAGACTGCCAGCAATTCAATTGTTCTAAATTAAGAAATAAAAATAATAATAACTTTTAAAAGTATTTTCCTACACTAACTAATGGAAAATAACCACAGCATCATCTGATGTCCTTCAACTGATGTTAGCAATGCACCTTGAAAACCATCTCTCAACTCTAAATTTTAAGTGCTTCAGGTAGAATTTCTAATCTACTTGCAAGGGTGTTACTAACATTTATATTACTTCAGGCATTGGAATGGCCTGCCCAGGAAGGTGGTAGAGTCACCATCCCTGGCAGTGTTCAAGAAGCATCTGGATGAGGAGCTATGAGATATGGTTTAGTGGCTTGTGGTAGCAACGGTGATGGTAGGACAGTTGGACTGGATGATCTTGTAGGTCCTTTCCAACCTTGTGATTCTATGATTCTGTGATCAAGTGCTTAACACTAGTTAAAGTAGCTGAAGCAGGCAACAGTGTCAAAAGTGAAAAAGCAGCATGGCTTAGAGCTCATTCTGCTATCCTCTATCCCTACAAAATGCTGCCTTTAAATCAACCAGTCCTGACTGTTCCCCAAATTCCCCCACCCCAAGGAGTGTTCTTGAACAGAGTTCAGACACTCTTTCCTTTAAATCTCATTTGCTTTCCTTTAGAACACCTCCCTCACACAAATGCTATGAATAAGAACAAACAGGTTTCTCCAGCACTTCTTTTCCCAGCCTGCTCAAAGCCTTTCCCAATCATTTTTCCCAGGTATGTTGTTAGCCACAGATACATAGACAAGTATAGCTCTCTTTCTAAAACTCTGCCTGCCTGTGCATAACTAGCTTGCTTTTTTGCTTGCTTTCTTTGGGAATACCATGCTCTAGCAGAATGACAGGCTTAGCATGACCTGCATTCAGCTGCACTTTCCCAAGTACTGGATGCATTGTCATCTGGCTGCTGATCTCTAGCCAAGATCTGTCTATCCCTCCCATCCAACTCGTGGCAGGAGACAGAGTACAGACGTAATGTGGACTGATGCTCTCTAACAGCTAGAAGCCTCTTCTCTCCCATCACCACCCATGGTCAGGAACCTGGGAAGGTGAGGCACAGACACATCACAATAGACAAATGTGGAACTGACAGTTATTATGACAGCACCAGCAGGTCTTCAAAGACATGCCCCAAACTGGAGGCTGGACATTACTACTGATTCTAGGACATCTCTGGGCTGTTTGGAGATGACCAGAGCTTGTTACCAGTCTAACTGGACAGACTCAGACACATCATATGAGACAATGCTCACACTTGGTGTTCCAGTCTTCTGTCCTACACCAGATGCACCAGCCAGAAAGAGGACTGTCACACAGCTAAGTGCTAACGTCTGTTTCCAAAAGGAAAAGGAGTAACAGCAAGTCCAACAGTTGGTTCAGTGCATAAGTCAAAATCTGACAGTGCATTGGACATAACTTCTAACCACCTAAAGGGACATCGCTGAATTAACAAATATCAGTATTTGCTGATACAAGGCAAAAGCAGCAGTTTTTCTAAGAACAATTGCCTTTGTGTCATTACAAAAAATGCAAGCCAGGCACAAATGTTACACTGCTGAGAGGTGGTGAAGAGAACCTTACCAAAGGGAGACTTGGCTGGAAGACCTGCCCAGTGAGTGAGAAAGCAGAAACGGTGCCCATTGACAGAGGTTTTACTTTGCACACAAGCACAAAAGCTAGGCAAATAATTGCCAGTCAGACATAAGGCAATTTGAATAATTATCCTGCATACTTAGCGCAGTTGGCCTCCCGTAATAAGAGCACTATTCTAGGAAAGCTGGTTTTAGCAGCCAAGTGAGAGATACACAGCTCTCCCTACACTGAAGTCTGTCAGCATCAGTTACAGATGCAGCAGCAAGAGCAAAAGCTCCCCAGTACGACAAGGAAAGCCATGGTTCAAGTCCACACAGCAATGCTCTTCATTTGAATCAGTGCACATTAAAGCCACATTAACAAGTTGGGAAAGAAGAGGAGTGAGACTAATAAACTCACCTGGTTAAATTACAATTGTAATTTAGTATTATCCTTGATTTCTGCTTCTTCCCGGAAGAAAGCTGATGAAGTTTAATGACTGGGATGAAATCCACTCAGCACTGTGCAGCATGCTGGTACATGTTTTCCTGAAAAAGGATTCTATATGGTGTCAAACAGTGGCTGGGGTTGATAGAAACATCAGGGCCCATTTGACCCAACCCCAGCTCCAGCAGGGACACCCAGAGCGCGGTGCCCATGTCCATGGCCAGGCAGCTTCTAAGTACTTCCAGGAAAGACAGTCCACAGCCTCCAGGTAACTTGTGCAAGTGCACAGCCATCAAAATGTGTTCGTTAAATATACAAAGAATCCAATAATCAGAAGATACCAATAGTTATATAGGGGGGAAAGAAAATCATAACCATGTTGGTACACTTCCTCTGTACCAAACTCCATTCAGTACTTTCACCAGTGGCTGGGCTGAAGACAAAAATCAGTATCGCTACAGATAGTGGGCTGAGCAAATTATACCACAGACAAGGCAGACAAAGAGTAATCTAGATCTGTTATTATACACAACCAATTCATACAGGATATGCACTAATTCAACAAAATGCAAATGCTGATGCTCTTACCCACACCATGTAGGTCACATCTGGGTATGGTGGAGGATTTAGAAGTCAAAATTTACATGACAACACAAGTTTCTCGTGTCACACAAAGACCAAAAAGGACTGCTCCTTTGGTATAAAAAATGAAGTGAATCCCTCTCTCTGTGTGGCAATAGCATTTGTACCGTGATCTACAGGTTCTGTATGGCAATTCAGAAAGCAAAAGAATATGGGGAAAACAGCCAACCATTTCTAAGAGATTTGTAAAAGTTATTTCATACAAGCCAGTTCTTGTAAGTTAGCTGAAGAATCCTAAAGGGTTCCATTGGCTTCATTTCTTAAAAGTAATACCTGAAAGGTAAGACAACTACAAAACACAAGCCCCCTCACAGGGAAAAAAACATCAGTTATTAGAAGTCTCTTTCATATAACACCTAACAAAACAGGTGCTGGAACCTGAAGGCAAACTGAAAGCAATGTATCTTTCCCTCCCACGTACTCCCATTTAGGTTGTTTAATTAAGAAGTGCCAGAAGTAGTGCATCTTCCTACCTTCAAATCAAGCCTGGCTGCTCTTTCTCACTGCTGTGCCTAAGTCAAATATACATCATTAGCATATATAGTTCAGGAAACTTGATGAGACATAAATGTCTGGAATATACAGAAAGTCGATCAAATTAAGTGGATTGGTCTTTATGCTGTGAATATAAAACACAAGCCTCAGCAGGTCAGTAAGTTCACAGTAAGTTGAGAGAATTAAAGAAAATGAGAAAGAAATGGAGATTTAAGAGTTTCAGCTGTCCTAAGTGTTTTCCCTAACATTCTCTCTCATTTTTTGCATATACACCCTGTCATCATTAGCTTTTTTCTTTTCATTTAATTTATTTCTTCAGCAATGACAGAAAAATTTATACATACAGTGCTCAGAACTGAGACAAAACTCAAGGCTATGGAAACTGAGTGGAGAAGGGAGCTGTGGAAAGCACAGAAAAATTAGGTGATACAGTGTCGTTGCTGAGGTAAAGAAATACGAGCCACAGTTTCTGGGGCTGTTTGAGGTGAAGGTGTTTTTTTCACTAAATGGAACATGAGGTGGTTAGGGATTGGAAAGAGGATCCACCTACAATTTCGAAGGCAGAAAAAGTCCGGAGGGTTAGGTTGGTTAAATAAAAGCCACTATTCTGGAAAAGGTTACTCTGGAAAAGCCACCACATTAATGC
This sequence comes from Coturnix japonica, assembly GCF_054131305.1. Classification (NCBI taxonomy): domain Eukaryota; kingdom Metazoa; phylum Chordata; class Aves; order Galliformes; family Phasianidae; genus Coturnix; species Coturnix japonica. The sequence continues at coordinate 27,052,576 of NC_140667.1, read as the reverse complement.
CACAGTATTAAAATAACTCAAATAATTGTGGAAAAGGAATTCAAAGGAATGGCATGCACCACCAGAAAGGTGTTTAGCTGCTCAGTAAGCCACATGAATTATTTGGGCAGAGGAGATAACTCCCCCGATAATTTAATAAATTGCCTGCAGAACAGATGGCAGTTATGCCTGAAGAGCATAAAAAAACCAATAAAAATGAAAATAAGAAAGGCTGTGTTTTCTCTGCTGACTTCAATGGTAAAAGAGCAAATAACTTCTCCTTAACTCCTTATCCTCCCCGGCTTGCTCCACACTCCTGTCTTGCAGAGAGATGAGACTCACTCACTGAACCTCTGTGGTGATGTAAGAACATCATGCATAACAACACACCACTTCTTGTGGATGGCAAGACTACTGCCTTGAGCAAACACACAACAATTTCAAATGCATCATCGATGTCCTGCTGAAATAACAAGGAAGAGAGGAAAGTAAAGCACTGAGACACCGGTTGTTCTTTGTTTGAATATGTATATTGCATATATGAATTTTCTTTGCATCATACAGACCAGATCATGCAATGTGCTTTTCTTATACAAAAATAACATCAAAAAAACATTATTTCTTGGAGACAAGAGAAACAGGTCATACTCTACAGAGTACAGGTCAGCTGAGGCATTTGAAACTATTCCAATCACAGTGAGGAGATGAGTCTCTGCAGGTAAATTCAGTAACATATTTTCCAGAGAAAGGGTCTGCCCCTCAGCTGTATTTGCTAAACTTCACCCTGTCTCACACTCGCCACCCTATCAACTGAGAATCACATCAGTCTTCACAGCAAGCCATAGCCAGGATGATCCCAGACTGCTCTCAGCTTTCCCTCTTTCAATCACTGTAAGATTTTCTGACTGCAGAAATCAAGTTAGCTGGTACTGAAAAGCAGTATTCCCCCCCTACCAAAAAACAACAACAAACCCACAACAGAAACTTTTCACCCAAAAGATGTAGACTTCAATCAGCTTGAGGGATGGAGGTGCTACTGCTTCATTAATACTTGAAAGACTTCTGCAGCTTCAGCATGACTGTATCTTTGCCATTATTCTTGTGTTTCAGTTGTCTGCACATCTCTCTCTGCTACGCTAGCAATTTGTGCAAAGCATTCTCTTACAACACGGATTCAAAACTCGGCAGCCATTCTGACAACAAAAGTCTTTCTCTAGCAGTGGACTGTCTTCTGTATTTCCGGAATTGGTAGAATACCTCACCAATACTGTACATTAGTGTTCAATCAGCAGTTATACTGAAGATTTTACCTGTGAAACTGCAGATTAGATTTTATATATTTTTCTTAAGGCATTTATTTAGTACAACAACAAAAGCCAACAGAAAAAAATAAGATAGCCTCTGCATTACTTTATTCACGGTTCAGCTATTAGTTCCAAGGAAATTCAGTGGGAACAAGGCAAAGCCTCAAGCAAAAGTTTTTGATTTAATCCTGTCCCACCCACCCTCCCAACCTCTTTATAAAGAATCACATCATAAAACATGGAAAAGTTGTATGTTTGAAAGTTCATGGTGCAAAAAAGAGGGAAATGGCTAAAAACTTCTCATCTGAATTAAAAAAACCCAACACAACAGCCATCCCACTTAATACATGAACACAATCATCTCCTTTCCCCTGCTCCTTTCTGCTTTTGCTTACTCTGCAACAAATCAATATATAAAGAACACCAGCAGCAACTTTATGATACACAATGATCGTCTCTGACATCAGTCTGTGATAAGATCGTTAATCTCTATCTTTAAATTACATCATAGCTGTAAAATACGCAGTGATATCCAAAACGTGAATTCTTCACATCCGGTGTCGATATCTCAACAAGATCCAGACTGCTGCTGCAGTGAGTGCCAGGCCTGGTATGAGAATGGCTGCTAGGGGAAGCCCACCTGAGTCTCCACCACCTCGATGACCCGCTGGGCCATTTTGTGGCTGCAAATACAAGGAAGAACAAAGCATTTGTGTCAGAGAGCCCACTGCAGCCCACAGATCTGTGTCAGCAACAGCCAGCACTGTAAGGACATGCAAGATAGCTTCCCCAGCTGCCTGTGCACACACGAAAGGGTTAGAACAGCTGCAGATGGACTGAGCTTTATTACAGTGCCCAGCCACTAGTAGGCACCTCTTCCTTCAGTCATTTCCTCTGCTTTTCCCATCTGCCCCATATGAAGTTCAAGAATATTCACTCCTTCATTAAGGGAGTAGAAAAGGGGTTTCAACCCAGCACCTCCCACCAGCATGCTTCAAGCTGACCAGTATCTCCTGCCAGGGATGTTCAAGTGGCAGCAGCAGATTAAGGAATCCTCCCTTTTTATGTCCAAAACAGTGCCAGTATACTTTAACTGCTGCTGCAAACATTCTTTTGTGCTGGGCTACGTATGCATCTCACCACTACTGTGAATGATGACCTGTGAAACAGGAAAGTTTTGTCACCAGTAAGATTTTGGCCTCTGAAAGCAAACTGGAGAAGCTGAGATTCTGCCTTCACAAACTTTGCCTCTGAGAAAGTAGATCTATGAGAAAATACAGCACAGTGCAGCAAAAGAAAGACCCAGGGACTCCTTGAACCTCATCGCTTCACTGTTACACTCATATACAAGTAATCCAAGGTATGGACGCAGCATTCATTGACTAAGGGAGGCCACTGGTCAGACAAATTCTTTACATGCATAACTTAAACTGGTCACCCGGACATTGCATTTTTCTGCTTCATCAAACAGAAAGCAATAAGCATAGAAAGCAGCCCAAACTGAGCCAGAAATAAGCCTGAGAAGCAGGTTAAACGTACCCTGTGCTGAATTTTCAGAATCACATCATAGCCTGCATTTTTGAACAGTTCCACGGCATCCATGTGTCGCAAATTCTTCAAGTCTCTGCCATTGATCTAGCAAAAAAAAAAAAAAAGAAAAAGAAAAAAAAAAGAAAAGAAAAGGAGAACCAACTGCTAAAGGGCACGGACTGGAGATAAAAATCATCCTCTTCCATACAATTCTGCTACTGAGGGCACGACACAACAGACAGACACCACCATCAATATTCATCCGTTCACATTACAAATGCATTTTTAAGTTGGGACATAACACGAGAAACTTCAAGACAAAAGACAGAGGTGGTGAAAAAAATACTGCTTAGTAAAAAAAACCAACAGGCCAAAAGACAACAGCTGTGTCAACAGCAGCTTCTTATGTTGTTGCTTGACTGGAAATAAATCAAAGGTGTAACTGCGATAGTTAATGAAAATAAAAGAGCAGAACCAGCAAAATTATTATTACTGTTAAGAGAGCATCCTTCCCACATTGGATCCTCTACTGGTACATTCATGAAATGTTTTCTTTATAAGACTGATGAAAACATAAATTTAAAAGCATAACGATGTTAAAAAATACGACACACGTTGGCATCCACTTTGAAATTGTAGGGTTTCTCTTTAAATAACTTCTCCTGGCAGAAGGTTTTAGAGCGTGTTTTATTTCATTCACTAACTAATGATACTCATCCCATTTTTTCCTCACTGTTTCACCACCATTACCTCTAATTGCGTCCCTTGAGATCACACCCAATTCCTCCTCTCTCCTGACACTTAAACTTCCCAAACACACGTACAAAAATATTAAACTGTCAAGACAATAAAGAATGGTATTCTGTGGTTTAACTTAATGTCATTTTCTGGATCAATAATAGGCTCTAACTGGTACATGGCACTCAATTCATTTACAGAGACTGAAAAGTTCACATGTGGAACCTAATTAAATATAAAATAAAGATATAGAGTATTCAAAGATCAAATATCACACTAGGAGAGGCTACTTCTTCACTCATCGCTTTTTAAAGCATACTGTCTTGTATGAATGACAACAGTTCCAAGAACCAGGGGGACACAAACTCAGATACTATAAAACATTTGTCTAAAAGGAGGACTAGTCTGCATTACTCCTGATGAGTTGCAGTGAGGACTTCCATGGCCTAGAAGTGTTATGATCTAAAAGTCCTCCTGAGCAGAAGGATTAGTAGTCACAGAATACTAGTGGGAAAAATAATGTAGAGGTAGAAGACCAGTTCTTTTATTTACATGTGTGTCATCCTCTGTGAGCATCAGAAGGCATGATGAAGTCTGAAACATCAGGGAGGCAAGTCACAGAGGAAATATAAATGCAGCATCAAGAAGCATCTCTGAGAACAAATCGGGAAGGCAGAAGAGATGGGCCCTTGCGTAGAGGCACTCATCTCCCTGGTGCTCAGAGCTCTCCCACATCCCCAGAATAGCTCCTCCACAGCTCTCTGTGTTCATCACATCCCTCCTCCTCTGCTGGCAAACCCGCATGTCCTATCACATCACTGACCACAGCACTTCAAGATCGCGCAGGATGACAGAAGAAAGGGCTTACCGCCAGAATTTTATCTCCTTCTTGTAATCGGCCATCAAGGTAAGCTGGCCCATCCTTTTTGATCCGGCTGACATAGATGCTGCTGTCATTAGAATCGACCTGCTGATCTGTCCCACCAACAATGTTGAAGCCCAGCCCTAAGGTAAGCCAAAGAGAAAGCTGATGAGAAAACAGTCTAAGTTCCAGACATTCTTGCTGCTATTTGGGAAGCGTGCCCACCCATGCTGTCCTGTTTGCTCCACCATGCTGAAATCCACAGCACGCAGATCAGCACTGTCCTTCCCAACCATCTTTGTCTACAGAAGACAATTAGTTCTTCAAAGCAGAGGAGAGACCCTGAGTGTTTCATTCTGCAAAGCGCCTGTTGAGAAATCGCTTCTAAGATGCCAGCTCAACCCTCAGCAGGAATTCACCTCTTCAGCACAGAATGAAAGGAAATAGAAGCATTCTGCATTTCACCGGAGGCTGCAGCAAATCAGCACCTTGGAGTGAAAAGGAATCGTGCCTCACAAGTTTCAGGAGTTGAGAGTCAGAGTTAGGGAAGGCATGGAGCACCAGCCCCTGCCTGCAGATGAGGACATGGGCAAGAGGAGCCACGCTGCCAGCCTGAGGACAGCCCAGCAGCTCCCATCCACACCTACAGGGCCGGGACTGGCAGCCTTTGCCTCCAGGAGTCACAGCAGGTCAGATGCAGCTTGTTCAAATTTTATGTATTCATTTTGTTCTGTTTTAGGATTTCAAAACATGACAGGAAACAATGTTCCAGGAATTGAAGTAAAACAGAAAGTAACACACATACATTATGTAGAACTGTGCAAGAACTGCTTTGCGGTGAGGGTGACGGAGCACTGGAACAGGCTGCCCAGGGGGGTTGTGGAGTCTCCTTCTCTGGAGATATTCAAGACCCGCCTGGACACCTACCTGTGCAACGTGGTGTAGGGAGCCTGCTTTGGCAGGGGGTTGGACTTGATGATCTCTGAAGGTCCCTTCCAACCCCCACTGTGATTCTGTGAACTGATGTCTGCACTTTTATTATGTTTTGTATGGCTCTTTAAAACAAGCCCTGTTTGCAGACCTGGACCCAGCAGCCAGATTAAAGCACAGTTAAAGACAAATGCTTCTGGTTTCCTCAAAATCCGGAAGAACAAACTGAATTCAGAATCTGGAAGACCACATTCCACACTGCACATGCAGCTGAGCTTACCTGTCAAGAGTAATATATGTTAAGGGATGGGAAAGATTCCTTTTAGTGAACAAAAAAGAAAAAAGAAAGAAAAGTCAAGAAATAAAGTATATTGAACTATAACAAAGCAAATTCAGGAAAAAACAACAACAAAAAATCCACTTTATTTTTCTGATGTAACACAGTCATCCAAACCCCAATGTCAAGGACAGCTGAAGGTAAATTCTCCCCATATTCAGCCAGGTCGGTTTGTTTTTTCTCTCTTTCTCTTATTCTCTAAAAGCTAGGACTAGAAATGCTGGGAAGCAGAGTAGAAAGTGAAAGGGAAATAATACCCCGTGTCTGCTGGGAAGCAGTATTTTTAATTAGTCACAAGGGAACAAAGGTTGCATGAGATGAGTCATGGCGTAAGCGTGCATCCACAGCAGAGAAATATTAACAGTGACCTTGACACCTGTGCTGGTTTGTTTTGTTCCCTCCTATTCCTGGCAGCTTCAGACAGATGAGGAAGAAGATGAGAGGAGCAATAGAGTGAAGAAACACCGATTTCTCAGCTGGAGTAATATCTATTACAAGGAACATGAGAGCACAGAAACATACTCTTCAATGGGAATTTAAATAGGAAAAATAAGTAAAATATCCAGAAGGCTGAAAATGATTTGCCATGAAGCTTCAGGGAAACCAATACTATAGAAAATACGAGTTTTAATCAACATTTATTAAAGAAACAGAAAGAAGGCATCCAAATTTCAGAGAACAATGACTCTCAGTTTTGATACGTCTGCGTGCATGTATCTATTTAAGGAACAACGCAATATGAACAAAAATACAAGTTTTCACTCATGGTTACCAAAACAACCTAAAGCCATTGTTTACCTCAGCAGGGTCAAGATAAAGAAGGACCAGAGTTCTGTGGGGCAGCCATGTATGTCACAATGAGTTAAATACCCGCAGGATTCACATCAAGGCTTTTTCACTGTCTTTGCTCCTCTGCACTTAAACTTCCAGTCTGGCTAAAGGTACCTTCCTTACCGTCCCTTCAGCTCTTCTGCTGTTCTCCTCTTTGCAGCTTATGTGTTAAGAGACAAAGTATAACCAGGAGAAAGAGAGGAAGGGGAAGAAGAGAGCATGAGGCATTAAGTTTCTCATCCACAAGGGGCAAGAAGTGCAATGACCAAGCTTTAACAGAAGGTGTGGGTGTAGCTTCTGACCTTTCCATGCTTCTTCACCCCTAAAACATAAAAATTCCCTCTAACGACATTCAAAAGCAACCCATGATTTATAGGATCTTGAGATATTGAAGAATACAAACTGCAGATTGAACCTCCAAAGTATTTTAGTTTTTTATTAAACCAGACTTTTTGCCTCCCTTCAGCTTAATGAATCAGAAAGAAATACAAAGACGAGACTTATGCAGTTTTGCTACTATAAATATGTCCAGCCCCTCAGCAAACTTCTGCCAGAGATGTTTAGCATCAATTATATTCTAGAAAACTGCACAGTCAGCATTCAGAATAGAGATATTCATAGTATCATAGTCTCATAGTCTCATGCGGGTTGGATTGTAGGATTACACCCTGCTTCACAGGTTTGTTCCTTTAACAGAAATGAATGACAAGTGATTCGAGATCATACAGGGCTGCATGAAAAACAGACACCTCGCCCTATTGACTGGACAGGTGCTGCTCACAGGAATCAGACCTACATTCCAGGAGCTACGGTGAAGACCTCTCAGCTCTGCCCTCTGATCCTAGATCACTATCAGGAGATCAGAAGCAGCACAGAAACAGAGCTCTGCTTGCTAAGGGTCTGCCATGCTGCCTAACCACCCACAGAGACCCAAACCCACAGCTCAGAATAGACTCCCAGAAGCTCACTGAGGCAGGAAGATGGGGGAAACTGCAATATATATGTTGTCTGCATGGCCTCCCTGGGATGAGCAAGGGGGACTTTCTGGCTCGCCAGGGTCAGTCAGAGCGGCTGTGGCTGTGAAGATGTCAGTGCTGTGGCTCATGGTGAGACACAAGAAGGCAGAGCTGGCCCGTGGCCATGTGCTGCAATCCAGGCAGGCAGCTGGGCCGGTTTCATTCACCCCTGTTTTAATTAAAGGCCTCATACATCAAAGCTCTGACTTCAGAAGTTCCCCAGAGTTTGCAACGCCTCAGATACAAGATTTTGCTTCAGATCGGGGCATTTGTCCCCAACGTGCCACACCACTGACAATGCTACTTTAATGCTGTAACAGAGCCAGACAGTGTCTAAAGGCCCGGTCACCACCGCAGGACTGAGACGGGGGGGCAAACAAAGCCAAACAACATCCCCCCAGAGTCCCCATTCCCCTTCTCTCACAGTAGGTTCAGCAGCGCCCCAGCCGAACTCAGAGGTCCCCTTCGGCCTCTATGAGCTGCCTTTACATGGTAACGCAGCCACAAGCTGCAGGAACGCCGCTAGTTCCGGGCGTCCCAAAGCGCTGAAGGGCAGCACACCTGCCGCTCCAGCGGACAGCACGAGGAGCCGCGCAGACACCAAGACCCACACACATCCTGAAAGCCGTGTTGCTTCCAGCAGAGCAGCCGACGGCATTTCGCCAAGCTGTTATCGCGGAAGACCAAGTCCGACGGAGTTCCCTCTTGCTCACACAGCTCGCAGTCCCCTTCCGGAGCGCCGCACTCGGCACAGCCCCGGCACAGCGCTGCCCGGCCGGGGCTCGGCAGGACGCCGCTCCCGCAGAGCTCGGGGCTCCCTCCCGCCCCTCGGCGGCCCCCCCCGGCGCCGGGGCCGCGTTTCCCCCCTCCTCCCCACCCACGGAAGGGGCGGCCGAGGGGTCAGTCCGCTGCCCCCCCGCCTCGGCGCGGCCCCACGCAGAACGCGTCCGGCCCGGCCTCACCTGAGGGTCCCCGGGTGAGCCTGATCACCTCCTCGGAAACGCCGCCGCCCGCCACGCTGCCGTTCATGCTGCAGCCTGAAGGTGAAGTCGGCTGGCGGGGCAACCGCTTTCGTTTCCTCGGCCGCCGGCGCAAGGCCGCGCCGTGGAGCTCTGGGAGTTGTAGTCCGCCCGGGAGGGGCCGGGCCGGGCCGTGCTCGGCGGCCGCTGCAGCCCAATGCCGGCTGTGCCTCGATCCCGCGGCGAGGCTCGCTGTGGGCGCTGCAGCTGGACGGTTCGATCTGATCGCGGCCGTGTAACACGCCCAAAAAGGCAGTTAACGGTTTTGTGACGATCAACAACAGCAGTGATTGTTGGCTAACAGGAGAGTGCGTTACTGCACAGCCTTTGCTAAAGAAAGAAAGCACAGAGCAAAACGAGAAAGGCCCTGAGGTAGGCAGATAGAAAGCCTCTGGAATAGTGCAGGAGTTCTGAGGGTGGGAGAGCTGCAGAACGGCCCCAACTATTTTAGGAGCCCGGTGAATTCATTCTTGCAGCAATAAAATGCACAGCACTTCCTTGGAGGAGCCAGCAGTACCAGTGCTGTGTACATACTGCTACCTGAGCACTTTAAGAACCCAAGATACAAAGCAAGAGCAGCGTACCTTATTGCCTGCATTTATTAACTTAAAGATAACAATCTGTTTAATAACGTTGCATTAGACTATAACAACTCCGAATGTGCTGAATTATTTGGATAAGGTACCAGCTGGCTCTGCACAATGGCTACCGGAGACTTTCCTAGGAGCATCCAAAGCCACAGCTTTATTGGTCTTTGCAAAGTGCACGGCAGTAGATTCTGTCTCAGCAGTAGTTGTTCTGTAGCAGCTACTGGCATTTGCAATATTTCAAACAACCACTAGCTTCTTTCTGTGGATTCACGCCTTTCCCTCATACGCTGTGCCCATATTTTCCTCTTATTGTATATGGCAAGAATACCTCCGAGGACAAAAGGGAGAAAAAAGCCAATTAATCCTATTCTTAATCTCCGAAAAAACTCCGATGGGGGGGGTCCGCTGTCAATGCTACCTCCAAATCCTTCCTGCTCACAGTCTGGAGGAGCCCAACCGTAGTTGCAGTGACAGTGCTTCAGGTTGTTACACACTCCTCTGCCATGGCACTTTGTTACGTTACAATCGTAATTCAGCACTGAAATATTGGTACACGTCCTTTCAATACAAATCTTGTCGCTGCCACACGTCGAACCTTCTTCCACAGCCCCCATGTCACCTGTAGGCATCCCTACGTGATATTCAAGACCCCAACACTTTTTACCTCCGGCCGGGGTTTGGATGACTGTTATGTGGTTCTGCAAAGGGAGCGACTTGCGTATGTTTTCACACTGTAGCCTACCACATAAGGCATCTTCAACACTGCACTTAGTATAATGAATGTTGTTACGAATGCCACAGTTTCCAAAACGGTCACCTCGAGTATTCACTTCTTTGAAGCACTCAAAAGGAGCAGGCCTGGCTTGTTTGCCAAAAAGATACTGGCACTGTTTTCTGTGGGAAGAACATTTTCCTTTATAGCAGTAGGAATCGTCGTTGCAAGGGGTTCCATCTTGCACATACAGGTCTGGACTGCACAGAGGGGAGGTCCCGTTGCAGTACTCCGGCAGGTCGCACTCATCGGTACGCGCTCTGCAGAGTGTTCCTGCTGGACGCATCTGACAGCCCTTGCAGCATGTCCCAGAAGCACAAACTGAACCTTCAGTCAACGTGCAGTTAGGGTGACAACAAGGATCTCTTCTGCATTCTGATTTTGAACCACAGTCGCACTGCTCTCCGCTTTCTACTATCTTATTCCCACAGTATTCACCCTTACTACCTAAAGTGTAGTAAGTGCCATGTGCTGGTGGTTGACGCAGGCAGGTACCACCAGTCCCAAGCAGGTCAAAGTAGTCTTTGTAACTGCAGTCACTGAATGAGTCGGTGTCGGATTCGCTTTCGTACATAATGCACCTCCTCCGCCTACAGTTGCAGTGCCGTTCATCGTGGCGCATCCCAAGATTATGGCCCAGCTCGTGGACAAATGTGACAATAAATGAAGACAGCCTCCGGTTGGTGTAGGAATCAACTGCTGCTGACCACTGCCTGTCACATATGGACCCCAGATACGCCAATCCCAGGCTTTTTCCAAAGCCCTGAAATGCAAATAAGTGAGCGGTGTCGTGCTGCAATCGTGGATACAGGTCTGATTTTCGCCATCTGTTAAAGTCTGCAAGTGCCTTGTTTACAGAGTTAGTAATGTTTATAGGATTGCTTTTGGTCCAGATCTCCAGTCCCACAAGGTACAGTTGTACAGAAAGCTGGTCATACAAAGAGTCCCCAATGTTGATGATTTCTAGGACTTGCCTCAAGACTCTGGATTCATTCCTATCTGACCTCTCAAACCGCACGTTGTCCACAACCACTACTAACTTCACATACCTGGTGTGTGTCCACCAGTACTTCAGCGTGTACTTATCCTCTGTTCGAGGAGACTGAAGCCAGGGCAGCACAGACTTTTGGTACTGCAGCTCCTCCGGGGTCAGCCCGCACGAGGGGCCCATAGGCACACTCTCTGCCTCCATGCGGTAGAGCATGTGCTTAAATGATGGATTATCAGTGATGGGCTCGATCTCATAGGTGCTTCCTTCCATCCAGAGCACTCCACGGAGGCCCCTGTCACAGGTGCCGAGGGCCACCAGGGAGCCAGGACTTCCCATCACCTCACCTTGGTAGAAGCAGTTGTCTTGCACATAGACGTGCTCCTCCCGGCGTGCTCCATCCTCACCGTAGGTGACCAAATGGAAAGGCCGGGAGGCCAGGCCCTTCCTGGGCCGCAGGCGCAGGACCTGTGGCCGTCCTTCCACCTCCAGCCAGTAGGAGATAGTCAGGGGGTTGGTGGTAGCCCGGGGCCTCAGTTGTCGTGGCACTGTCACCCACATGCCAGTGATATGAAGCGGCCTGGAGTCATCATCAGGGATGGTGGGGCACCCCACCAGGCCCAGCAGCACCACCAGCACCAGCAGTGTCTCCATGGTTACTGCCCAGCGTTGCCCCACGCTCTGTTTGTGATGGGCTGGAGCTTGGAATGGAGGAGCCACCCAAAGGTCTAGAACTGTCCCTCAACCCTTGGGAGGTAATGAGGAAGATCAGCAACACTGCAGCCTCCTTTGCCTCCTCAGTCAGGAAATGGCACCCTGCTGCCCAGAGGTATCTATTGGAAGGCCACAAGGCACCTTCCCCTGCTCTATGAGTACAGGCATAGGCTCTTGTGGAGGACTGAACAGAATTAATCCAAAACAAGCAAACTCCCAGCTTTCTACAGTCCTCATTTCTCCTGCATGGATCTAAGAGCTCTGTGTGAGGAGGGGCCCCAGCTAAGTTTCACGCTCCTGGTCATTCCCATCTGTGTTGAGCAAATAGATCATCTGGTTAGACCACCAGGGGAAAAAATCTTAACATTTCAAACTGCTGCAGATGAGCAGGCAAACTACTTTCTTATCCTTTAGTATACTTAGTTAGATACTACACAATCAGGACTAGAAACTATGCAGGTTCCATTGTCCAACTCACTGCAGGTTATTTGGGTGGGGGAGGAACACGTGAACAGTTTCACACCATGTTAAACATTTAAAGCAAGCCCTCTGGCATCAAGATTACCTAAAGAGAGATGACACTTTTGTTATGATTAACAGAACACTGCACTTTGTCCTCTGATTAGGAAAAAACAAGAGGGAGGTACATTCCCATTGTATGACAATGAACAGGCTGGAAGAAAAAAAAAAGACCAATCTTATAGCAGAGTAGAAAGTTTGCATCAATCCACAGCTACTTCAGCAGCAGAAACATGTGTTTGGCAGGCGTAACTGGCCCTCTCTGTATGCAGAAGTGCTTTCAAACTTGTTTTTTGATGTGCTCATCCCCTAAAATTTTAACAGGAGGTACAGGCTTTTATGAAACTGAATCTTAGCAGGAGAATTACTTATCTCGCTTACTCTCGTTGAGTCTTTATGCACAGGTCACAGACTTACAGCAGTCTTGAGGACCACAGGTTGAAATATACTGTCCTAATAGAAAGAAATTAAGCTTCCTGATTGTTGAGATCAGTAGTACTAAACCATACCTCGTTCCACTGGGAAGATTTCCCCTTACTACCCACACATCCATAAACCACATTATGGTACAGAAGGATATTCATCAAGTAAGTGATCATTTGTTCTGTGCATGAACACAGGACTAAAACAATACTTGATCCAAAATTTATGCACCTCTCCAAGGTAACACACAGCAAACATGTACTGACTGTTCAAATGGCATTTAACTTCTTCCTTTTTTTTTTTAACTAGAGAAAGGTTATTGAAATACAAAGTACGGGTGCAGGTAGCAAAGAGGAATGGGTGAGCACAATGCATGGTCTGGTCACATCTTACTTGGTGAAGAGCAGAAAGGACTGTATTTGTGACACATTTCAGATACTGTTAGCTTGAAGTAATGAAGGGAGATAGCAAGGCTCCCTCTCTTCCTATAATCTGGCCAGATTTTTGCAGTGCATATATATGTACGCATATCTGTTCATATTGATATGCATGCAGACATATGCATCTTCAGGCTCTCAGGAGAAGGCTTTTATTAGATTTTTAGGTCATCTTCAATTCCTTCAACCCTGTGATTTGGACTAAGAAAAGCCCTTTTAAAGTCTGAACAGTTATTATCTAAGAGCAAAAGTAGAGAAAAATGTATTTCCTTTGTACAACCAAATACCTCTAAAACAAAGTGACAGTAAAAAATTCGGAACTGCTTATTTCCCTTTCATCTATAAGCTTTACAAATACGGAACGTCCTCTGAAGGACTTTGGACTTCAGTGCTCAGGCTCAGACTAAGAGATACTGTATAAATACCAGAAGGAAAAAAGACTTAGATTCTCATACACCAAGAAACATAACTGACTAAAAGATAGCAGTTCAGCAGCTTTTTGGCAGTAACTTTGATTTTAGCAGTAATATCTGATATAATGTCACTTGAGCAAGTAAATATCAAAGCTCATTTAACTGGTAAAGTTGTTTTAGAATATCTTGTCAACAATAATAGGATCAGACAAGATTCCAATTCCTTACTCCCTCATGCAGTAAAAGCCTTCAGCACTGAAAGATGGCTGCTAAGAAATCAACACATTCATCGATAACATCTCCCACTGCTCTGTAACATAATTTGTGCTTTCTACAGCTCTTGATATTTTTTTTTTTTTTTTTTTTTTTGCAGAAGAGATCATTCCTCCTTGGGGAAAATAAAATAAAAAGGCTTACTGCATTCTAATTCACGTTTTCATGCATGGAAACCATTTTCTATCCTTTCAACAGCTCATATGCTGGCATTAACTCAAGATGGATCAGAGCAGACGACCATCCTTTTTAGTGTCCTCAGTCTGACACTGATCAAAACCAGATGCATCTGCAGAAAGCAAAAAGACTGTTAAGAGAGGCAAACACAAGGACAGTCTGCCCCCTAAGTGTCACTCTCCTCTCTAAATCAGGTCAAATTTTGAGCATGAAGTGCAGTGATTCGTTTTAAACGTAACTCCATTCAGCTTCATTAACTTGTCCATGCATTCTTACAATGCAAAACAGAACAAGGTATCACACTTGCTTCACAGCACTCAATTTTATAAAGGGTCAGTATTTGTCTTTTGCTTCCTAGGAAAGTCTAGGTCCTACCAATGGCTGCATAGGACTTCTTTTCTTCTTTCCCTCTTATTCATATTATTGCCAATCTTCAAACCCCTTTTCTTTGGCAGAATTCTTCCAGTACTTGTACTGTACAATACACCGTACTGTAGGGGTAGCCCACTGAATGACAGAACTCTTGCTTGTACTAGCATCCTCTTTTGACCATTTTGACATGCTTTTAACAATAGACAAGGTATAGTTCCTATGCTACTAATTTCAAATCTTTCTTTGATGTACAAGTATTTAATTCATCTCCCAAACAGAAGTAAAACCCCAGATCTTCATTACAGGGAGATCTAGTCATCTTTCTTAACTAAGCTTTTCCAAATAGCTTATTGGTTATAGCAATATGAATAACCGTGTAGAGTTCACAGAATCACAGAATTCAGAGTTCAGCTGCCTTAATAACCCCTTTACAAGAACTTCACCTGAATATCAAAAATTCAGTGGAGATTCTCAAGGCTTCTCACCACTCACGCCTCATTTTTGGGGATGCCTCCTTTCTACCACACAGGTGAGCAATATGAGGGCTTGGGCACTTCTCAAGTTCCTTCCTTGCAAAGGGATTTAACAGAAGAAGCAAAACTTTTACTCTAAGCATATTCATGCTACCTTGTAATTATTCAAGGTTAAATAATCAGCTCCAGCTTGTTTTGAGCATTCCAGAATAGCTGCTCTCTATACCTAATAGTTCATACTAGCTTATTACCTATTTCCATCAACGTTTCAAGAAACAGTGGTTCATATGTAACCCACATTATATAAAATGAAGCTAACACACACTTAAGTGCACTGATGTGTCAATTTTAGGTTTAATATCTGCAACAACAGCAAATAGCTGTTGGCTTATCTGTATTTGCTATTACAGCTTTGGATTGAAAGGGCAAAAATCCCATGCGTCTTTCCATTGTTCAATAGCTACCCCATTAGAACTCTTGATTAGTTACTAAATCAGAAAACAAGGCTTCTCTTACAACTTCAAAATAAATGTGAGGAAACAACAGAAGTAGATCTTAGTCTTCCTTCCTACCTACATTTCATATGCTATGTCCAGCTCTTTTTGTCACTTTCTAGAATCTACTTCAAGAAAGAAGACAACAGTTGAGGAAACAAGTTACTCTGCGATGCTCCATGACTTTAATAAAAGCAAAAAGCAACAACCTGCTGGCCATTTCTTTGCAATGAGTGGTTTCTAACTTTTTTCTGCAAGAAAAGAAGAGTTGTGTAAACAGCATGCTTAAATAACAAAGTGCTCTTTGCAATGTTTCACTGCTCTGCCTCCTCGGGTCTAAAAGGCAGATGACTAACCAAGGTGGTAAAATGCACCAAGAAGGTGCTAAAAGCACAGAGGAAGAGATATGTAACTGACAGTGGAGAAAGAAAGGAGAAACATAAACAGCTTCACACTCTTTAGGTGAATTTGCCTTCCCCAAAATAGCCCATAGCATATTTCAACATCCAAACCAAAAACAATTGGTGCTTGCACATATGGTATAATTGCTACTAACCAAATAAGCAGTTAAGAAAGGCATTCTAGCAACCAGGATTTTATTAATCAAGATATGAGGTGGGGGTTGTTTGTTGTTGTTGTTTTAAAGGGTTGTGTATCTTTAATTGCTTACAGAGCAAACTAAGACACAAGGAATGCAGGGGGTTGTAGATTTTAGGAGGCTGCAAAATACATCTCTGTAAAATCCATTCCCAGTAGCCAATATTCAAAATAAGATGAAAACTGAAAACACCTTACTTGAGGCAGTTCACATGCTGCTATTAACACTTTTGTAACAGATTTCTACAGGAAAAGCTGTTACAGGGGCTCGAGTTCCTGAAATGTCACAGTCTCAGTTTGAAAAGTGTAAATATGAAGAAAGGGAGTTGGAATCTGCTGTTTTCCAGGTATTGATTCATCCAGACATGCGTCAACTTCACCCTTCACTGGAGTCTCATCCGTTTTTCAGGTGGCCCTTTAGCAGCAGCACTCTGCTGAGCATTCTTTACAGTCTCTTTCTCCTCTGTCTTGACAGCTTCAGGGGCTGGTTCTGGCTCCTTCTTTATTTGATCCACTTGAGAAGTAAAAGCAAAACAAGGTTAAACCTCCTATTTTCATTCCCAAAATATTCTTCAAAGTGTTTAGAAAACACTGATTTTAAAAGGATAAAATTAGTGTAAAGGGTTTAAGAACTAAGGAATAAATTCATGCCCATACAGTTTGAAATAATAATAATGGAGTTGTTGAAAAGATTTTATGCTTTTCTTGTTTTGAAGTTGCTTCAGATCAACTAAAAGCCTTCACATGCTTTCCTGAGCAACTTGCCAAAATCACTAGGATGCTGGACTGACCAAATTATTTCTTTCCTCTTTTGCCTTTTCCCTGTCTTCTGCTTCCAAAGACTATTTTCCTGCATTTGGACCTTCAGTTAACATCGTTTTTACAGAGGCAAGGGGCAGCACATCTTCAAGACACGGAGCAGAATACACATTTTTTCAGTTTCCTTCTTGCTATCACTAAGATCTCTTCTGTTGCCTTTGCACAATTTGGCAATGCCAGAATTCCAAACCACCTCAGTGGCAATGGTGAGAAGCTCACAGGGCAACAGGAAGACTTTACTGCACACAGCATATTTTTTTTTAGCTCTTGTGATAATATCAGAGACTTACCTGGGACAGGCTTTTCTCCAGGCTTTTGCTGCGGGGGAGGAAAAAACAACACATCAGTGGAACCAAAGTCTTAATCCTTGACCCTTCCAACCGTTCACTTAAGAATGCAAACCATACATGAGTTGAAGGAAGAAGGGAAGGCTGTCGAACAGATCCCTAAATACACTTAAAACAAAATCCAACTTTTAAACACAGAGTTTTAATTTTTATAACATCCAGTTTTTCCTCAGACAGCAGAAAAGGACTAAATGCTTAGCAGAAATGAGAAAACGCTCAGCCAGTTCTCGGTATCAGAGGAGCAGTTTCCTGAGTTGCTGTAAAACTTATTTTGATTACTCCCAACCAGAAGACACAATGGCACAAAGAACTATTAGAGATTATCAGAGGGAATCACAACAACCTCACAGAATGCTGAGAATTTCCACTCTAATTAATGAGCACTCAAAACAATGGGGTAACCAGAACACAATAGTTGTGGTGATCTGATTCAGCTCACAAAGCAGGAAACCGTAAGCAGCAGCAAAGTCAGATAGCTGACGTTTACAGACCCTCCACAAATAGATAAGGAATTGGTGTAATGCAATTTGCCCTCATAGTTTCGCCAAGGTCTTAACTCCTGCAATTACCAAGGGGAATCCCACACTCAAACCAAAGTTTTCTATTTCGAACTTATTACTTAACTTGCATTATCATTGTAGAAAGCACTGAAAATTCCCACTGTCAGTTTCAGCTGCTTATGACTGCCTTAAATTCTGAGTAAGCTGCAGTAACACCGTGGCTTATAAGTGTCGTACCTGAACAAATTTGGGTGGAAACTTCTGTCTTAGGTCTAGAAGCAAAGCATCTACCCGCTGTCTTTGGAAAATAGAACTTGGTTCTTCTTTCTTCTTGGCTTTCGGCTTAGCTTTCTCTGCAAGTACAAAAATGTAAGAGGAAGCTAATGAGAAGTTTTGTTCTCTCAGCAGCTCTTTGATGTACACAAAGTTGGAATGCAACTCTCCTCTTAACCTCAGCTCCATTATCTCTGTTTTGTTGTTGTGGTTTCTTTTGCAGAAGACAGGTTAAGCATGATTTTATACCTCAAAACAAAGTGTATTCTGGTCTCCAGTAGGCTGAAGTTGGGTCCATTGTGTTGACACAAAGCTCACTATTTTATCTCCTATCCATGTCTCAGTGTCTATCCCTTCGGCAAGATTCCTTCTACCTGGCAGTGAGCACCAGCTTACTCCTCAAACAGAACATCTCCACACCATCACATGTGCTGCCTCAAGCTTTTCCCTCCTACGCTCTCAATACTATCTTCCCTTTCTCTGAAGAGCAACTAGGACTCATACCTCGTTCTTCCTGATCTTTGAAATGCCACCAGTAGCCTTTTGATGGGTGATAGCGACAATAGGACATGGCTTCTTCAAAAGCAGACTGAATTCCATGTACAGCGGTGAGCTTGTAGAACAAGACAACATAAGGCAGTGTTCAGAACTTAAGGCGAAAGTACAGTAGACATTTTTGTAAGCAATGGTTTTAAGATTAGTATTCTGTATTCATTTATGTTTTGGGAAAGAAACCTGGGACAGCTAGTTTTAATCTATTGCAAAGGATCTCATAAAAACCTAGGTTTTTTCTCTTCCTAAATTTACAGAGGAAAAGTTGCATAAGCAGCAGCTTACAAGGAGGTCAGAAGAAATAAATGCAAATAAAAACAAAATTTAAAGAGAAATCCATATCAATCTAAAAAGAGAAGTCTGATTAGAAGAAATACCACATTACCATAGTATGAGCAATTCAAAGCTGAATGTTCAATTACTGTTTAATATATATTCATCACTTAATTTCTCTTTTGATTACTTGAACCTCCTGTTCTGACAGTTGTCAATCTTCAGTTATTCTGATCCCTTAGTTCTTAAGGAATGCATCCTACTTTTTGGGCCATGCTGCATCCTGCCAGGATCTTTCATTTCCATGTGGAATACACAACCATATTAACTGCTGGCATTTCTTTTAAGCCCACACATACTATTTACATACATAGCATAGTACTACAGTGAAGAAAAGTCTGAAAGCCTGAGGACAACAGAAAATAAAAGCAAATACAAACTGTTCACATACACATATATAAAACATACGGAACACTTACAACTCTGGAGTTAATGACAGACCCTAAGTCAGGTGCCTGATAAATCACTCCAGCAATAATATAGTAGTCAGCCAAAGGAATAACTGTGGGGAGAAGAAAAAGATAGGCAGGATCAGTTCGAAGTTCTGGCTAAAGACTCCATATTTGTTGCTGAATTTTAGGAGCAAAAATAGAAACTGCAATATCCTCACCAACAAGTTTTGTCTTTTTATGTCTTTCCTTAAGGGTGCTATATTTGTGCTCTTTTCACCTAAGGGGAAAAGCCCCAAGGTCTGTTTTACAGAGAGGAAAGCATCAGACTTAGGTCCTCCCCTATTGCAAGCAAATAACTGATCTCAGTGGAGTTGGTGTTTTCAGAGTAGTCTGCTCTCTCCAACCTGTGCAATTTTCATAGCTACGTTTCCTAAGGCCAATGGCAGCTGAGCACATGCAAAGGGTGCCTTCCTAAATTCATAACATTCTGCCAAAAAAAAAAAAAAGAAGGAAAAAAAGAGAATAAAAGGCCTTCCAAAAACATCCCAGTTGTCTCCATAACGTTCTACTGAATGGACTTCAGTTTAGAAACTGTAACAATGATGTCAGCTTCACATTCCCAAGACTGGTCTGTGCGCTTGTTTGTTCTGGTTCCTCCATCTGCTTTAACTCATTTTGTCTCAGCCTTTTTACTGACAAGGCCCAACTCCTCCTGTATTTGCATTTTACAAAGCTTGGATACCTGCCTAAATTAATTGGCCAAGACAACTGGGGACATATTACAGGCAGTGAAAAGAAGGAGGAGTTCCTTCTCAGTGTTTCCTAGAAGCACAAGACGATACAGAACAGCAGCTCCCCTGCCTCACAGCTTAACACACGTATTGTGGAAGCCAAGCTCTACTCTTGATTTAAAAGATGTCTAAGCACAATGTTTTGATACGCACCTTTTGAAAGCTAGACAGAAAGCCTCAACAAAAAAACAACAGGATAAGTCAAAGTCCTATGCAGCAACAAAATGCACGTGCAGAGACTAAGGTACTAAACATAAAGTTAAAAAGTAACTAGCATTTAAGAACCACGAATGAGCACCTTCCCTAATCAATGGAAATCAGAGCTCACTCCCAATTGCATCGTAGCCACTTCAGGTGATTAATCGTAATTAAACTAAGCACTAAGAAAAGATATAATTAGCCTTACATTTAATAATTAAAACGAAAAATCCTAGAGAGCCAAACACATAAAATGTTGTGTCAATGCTACTACCAATTTCAAAACACACCATGGGGCAGCACTTTCTCATTGCATTCTTCACATTTCACCACCAGATGGCAACCCCGGCTACGAGCACACCAGAGGTCAGCAGTGACAAAATACCTCCACCTCACCTCTGTACAAAGCCTCCTAACCTTCCACTTCAATTTAGGATGAAGGCAGAAAAGGGGAGTCAGAAGTGTTCAAACAAATGAGGAGCACAGAAAAGAGACTAACTGGTTGGCTTTCTCAACAGTGGCAAGGATTAAATGACCTCTCACCTTGTGTTGGAGATTGCCTTTGCTGCTTTCGGATAATGAAGAGAATGGGCTCTTGAGCGTGAAGGAGGATGTACTCCACTCCAACCATCTGGCTGAAACAGAAACAAGCTGAATAAATATCTTTCTCAAAGTAAAATCTGTGGGATGTGAAGAGATATCAAGGGCCTAGCACTATAGCAATAAAGTTCTCAAGCTTTCTATTAGCTATTTCTAAATAAAGACATAGGATTTCATAGCATTTCCCAATCTAGTTATCAAAACCCACACATACACCTGCATATAACCTATACCTGCATATACAAATGACACTGCAACAATCTGACACATCTAAAGTGAACACACTAGTGGCCAAATAGCAAGGAAAACACAATCTATTAACATGAAAATGCCATTTAAACACAGAAAAAGGACCAGTGTATGATGTGACTATCAGTATATCTCATTCGAAAGCCCCTCTACAACCACATCCAAACACAAGTGGCTTTACCAATGAGCTCCCAGCTCAGTTTGCACACTCCTTATTATATTGTAGAGTCTTGAAGTATTTCTCTAACACCTCACTTGTGCTCAGTGCAGCAGATGGGAAACTGCAGAGAAAGTTAACTTGCACATACTGCCATCTCATTACACAACCATCTGTGACCAGCTTATTTACAACGTTCCATAATTTCATCATCCACACTAAAAAGCCAGCTCCTAAGAGGAGTTGTGTTCTAATTATGGCACGCAGCCAGCGTGATATGGAATTACAAACTACTTATTGCCACAAAAGTATCCTCTAACATAAACCCTATTGACTGTAGGAAAAAAACATTTAAAGCCATTACCATTATCTGTAGAGCTGGGAAGATGAAAGTCAGCAGCTTCTCTAATTAGAAATATCTAAAAGGTGACTTAATAGAATCTCTGCATGTAGCTAGGATGCTTCAAAATCAACACTCCTTCAGATAGCTTTGAAGGAAGAAGAATGTAACTAAAAAAGGAAGAAGAAAGCCGGGCTCCCAGGAAAGTGGTGGGACTACAGAGCTCTAAAGAGAGAAGCAGGTTTCCAGCTTGCTTCCATTCAGTCACCAAAGATGGACAGAGAGACAGAACATACTAGTAAGAAGCAGTTTCAAATTGCAACTTACTTCAAGTGGTCCAAGGTCATCCGCTGCATTTTGACAACTTCATTGTTACAAGTTCTGTCGTAGAATGGGTTACTGCGCTCTGAGAAGTAGTCCAACACGCTGCCATTGTTTAATATTGGAATCCAGGCACTGTCCACCCAGGAAATTCCCAGCAGGTTATCTGAGAAGAGAAACCTACATTGAGTACCAAGGCAGCAAGAAACACCACAACCATCACCAACAGTAAAGCTGCCACCAGCTGATGATTACAGCAGGTGCAACACAGCCCCATACAAACCAATTCTAATTCTAAACACATTTTATAGAGTTCAAGTAATAACTGATGTCCCTCAGCCTTTTGCAGTTCTGTAGGTACAGAGCAGAAATACAGCATCTTAACTACAGTGTTCTTCTTTCTTTGACTCCCAGCTGCTGGTACATCTTTAACAGCTCAAGAACGGGAGTCAGTAATTGTGATTTTGCGTAGCAACCTAATTACACTTAGCTCGTATGAGCCTCATTACAGAATCACAGAATGACCCGGGTTGGAAGGGACCTCAAGGATCATGTAGTTCCAACCCCCCTGCCTGGCAGGGCCACCAAACATACACCTTTACTAGAATTAGCAGTGAACAAGAGTACTGAATAGAGAGCATAGGAAAAGCACAGTTCCCTTTAAAACACAGATATCAGGCAACTTCAATTTGTGTTACTAAGTCAGAATATTTTGCTGAAAAAACGAAGCTATTAACCTTACACTAAATCTGAGCTAAACCTGAACGATGCTGTTATCGCACTAAATCTCTGTGCTATCACATCAGCTGATACCACGTTTCAAAGGTACAGGTGAAACCTGTAATAAAGAACACACACACACACACCCCACCCCCCAGAAATGATGTTAAGAAAGATGCTGTCTCCTCCGCCCCGCACCTCGGACATCCACCGCCGCCATGACTGCAGAGAGACGGAAGTGGAGCAGAGCGGCGCCGGCACGTCGAGCGGCGCCACGGTGACACAGCGCCCCCAGCGGCACCGCCGGGAACTGCGGGCTGAGGGGGGCTCTTAATGAGCGCTGTGCAGAGCCGGTACGTGTTGGGGTGGGCACGGGGATGAGGAGCTGCCTCCTGCGCTGGAAATAATGGTGCTCGATGGCTTATAATAAACCTCCAATTACACGGCGAGACCGGCTGAAGGACTGCCGGGAAGAACTGCTCATTTGGTGACATTGTCACCTTTAGTGCAGGATGAAAGGATTGGGTTTTTTTTTCCCTTGGCTTTCTCTGAAGCTGGAGTACTAATGAGGAGTTTTTTGTAGCAGGAGGTGTGGGTTACACGTGGGGAGCTGATGGATTCTGCAGGTGAAATGAGGGATTCATGCTCGATGCCTTTAATGTCACAGAAAGGCAGCTAAGAAACGGATAGTCAGACATTCACTAAGGATTTATTTGTGTTTCAAAAAATGCATAAAACACACCGATAAAAATAGGTGCCTTTTCATGATTTGGTGGCATTTAATATCATCTTTGTCCAAGTGGAATTAATTGTATGTATTTCTGCTATCAGAGCTAATGAGGAATTGTCCTGCTCTGACCCTCTCTGCCAGGCACTGTATGTAGAACACATAGAATAAAAGAGACTACCCCTCATTTACAGTCTTTATATCCCCAGTGGATGTGGGCTCGGTAGTGCTGAACACTCCGATCGCATTATGGGTACGGAGGGGCCGCTAGCAAGGACTCCCTTTATGGCCTCACATAAACACAACTAAATCGAGAGGACTCCATCTACTAATGGCAGTCTGTGCGCATCTCCACAGACCACAGAGGCAGAACAAACAGTCCAGCTGTATGTCATCAGGTAAAAAGCATTGTCTCTTTATCCTTCTCATTATACCCTGGGTAGTTTCCCAAACATATCAGAGGCTGCAGAACAAGATCATCACAGCGCTTTGGATTCTGCCAACCTATGTTTGAACTCGCACTGTAATAAGTAACAAGCTCCAAGTCTCGCTGACTGTTCTGTGCAAATCCAGCTTTCCTGTGAATTGCAAGGGAAATTTAAATTCCTGTGCTTAATGCAGAATTGAAGGGCTTGAACTGCATGTGAAATGAGCGAGTTGTTACCAGTTTTATATTAAATAGGAATGGAAAAATGTTTCTTTTTGTTTTGGGGAGAAAAAAGGAAACAACAACCAAGTAGTGCTAGAAAATTACGAACAACACAAGGGAAATGCTACAACCACAACACCCACATCTTTCATGGGGAGGTTTAATCGGTCTACTGTGAATGTTGTCCTTAAGTTGTATTATCATTTTGCTGATGAGATTTCCTTGTTTCTATCCTGAAAATAAGGACAATTTCAATGGTATCTTTAGTGACTCTACATACGTAGTCATTTGTACCATAGCTTTCCATAGGCCTCAAAATCCATTGTGGAACGATGCTTTAGAAACCTATAAAACGGGCAGATTGCAGAGTTCTGTTCTTCACATCCTTAATCAGGCACTTCTGCTGACTTCAAAGTCGTTAATTTCTCCTTTTGTTCAGTGCATCTGCCTGTACTTTTCCTTCCTGAGATACTGTTTCATGCAGTTTTTATAAATACTGCTCATCACATGCATTGACTGTGGGAAAAAAAATGAAGAAAAAAGCCAGGCTTGCGTGATCTTGTTTCTTTTTTCCTACTGGAAAGATGCCACAGGGAAGATCTAACTGAAGCAGCTGCCACGATGGCTGCAGCTGGTGCCCTCTTCAGAACTGGGTTCCCCTTGTTGCTATCACCTCGTTGCTGCAAGCAGCAGGAGCCTGAGGGTGGTGAGAAGAGCACTGCTCCCGGCATCCTCAGAGCATCCCACAGTGCTGTAAGGAGTTACATGTTCAAAGGCACGGGGGAAGGAAAAAGAAAGATACAGCCTTGATAATATCCTAAAAGCTTCTTGAAAACTATTAATCTCCTAATAAACCCCAAAAGCCTATTTGTCAAGAAGTTAATAAAGAAGAAATGTCAGGATGCCACATGGCTCCCATGACTGCAGGAAGGAGAGGAAATGAGATCTCAAGCAAAGAAGCACCAGCTATGTCATCTGGCACGTGATCTCTTATAAAAGCATCACTGAAAGTCGGGATGCTGCCCTTTTTGTTTCTGCAGACATTTGGAATAGTAGTATCTCTGCTGCTGCATTGATGTTGTCAGCACAGAAGCCCAATAGAGAAGAAGGCAACAAGTACAGTCTGCAGGTGTGGGATCACCTCCTGGGTGCAGATGGAACGCACTCATGACCCAGAAGTTGCCCTACATCCTACAAGATTCACAAGTTTAGATACAAACAGAGAGTCAGGATGATCTGTCAGGTAAGTTCTGCTCAGCCTCCAACTTGGATCCATTCGTTGGCTTTGCAGCCAGCTGGTATTTCATTGATACCCCATTTCCACTAAGCAGATCCAAGCAGAGGGCAGCGGGGGGATGGAAGGCAAAGCAATTGCCCACCCATAGAGCCTCTGTACTGCACATGCTAGAAACAGCCGCAGTCTCTGCACCTCACTACTGACATAGCAATTACAGAATATCTTTCAGTAGGCCTTGAGTGGCTTTGTTTTGCACTGCTTTATAAATATGGCTAGATCGTGAAGTCCCTTTAATGCCCTTAGTCAGGCATCTGGCTGATCTGAAAGAAGGTTTGAGAAAAATATGTGTCTCCACTGTGAAGAACAAAATCAGGATGTGCTTTCCTGGTTAACTGTACTCTGTGTCAAAACCAGGGCTTGGTTGGCAGCGAGCCCTGTGCCGCACAGTGGCAGTGCTCAGTGCAGCCCAGAGGGAGGAAGCAGAACAGGGCAGGCTGACCAGATCAGGAAGTGCAAAAGAAAAGCTTAATTTCATTGTTTTGAAAGAGCTGAAAAATCAATCCAGAAACACCAGAGGCAGATCAGAAATGGAACTTCTCACCACCTCTCTGCTTGAACAACTCCGAGCTTTATAATAATTAAAATAGAGGGTTTTATTCCACTGATAATAATTCTCATCTCCGCTCTGTCCATTTAGTCACTTACATTTTTTTCTCTGCAGCTTCTGTCTATCTCAGATTTCTTCACCTGCCATGAAATCCTAATGTGCTCACTTCATCACTGACTCAGGCACCTAATTGGCCAGGCAGCTCTCCGATTGGGTCCCTTCTTCCCTGCTTTCCTGTCACATTATTTTTAATACTGTGGTTGCCTGGTAACCCTAACACCTGTGCTTCCTTCCCTGTAATTTTACATGTTTCCCTCTGTATGTCGCAATAAAAATCATTTTGTTCTCTCCTGACTGGTGTGTTGCTTCTTCACCTGTGCTTTCACACCACCCAACGCTTAAGACAGACAAGTCACCCAAATATTAATCTCAGGCTATGGGTTTGTTTGTTTTTTTAACTTAATGAGGCTAGAATCACTGCTAACAATCTGTTTTTGTTTGGATGAACAAGTTGAGCAGTTGACTTTACTTGCTTGTGGGTTCCTAGTCCTTTCCATTCATAAGCTGTTGCAGAGAACATCACTGTAGGCTGCCTTTTGTTGCCCTGTGAGCTCTAAATTATGAAGTCCTCTCTGGAATAGGGAACTACTGGTGCATCAGTGCTTTGTGTGGGCTCTTGGAACAACTACGGGTGCACAAGAAATCTGTTCAAATAGTTCTGGAATGCAATTTGTAGAGGAATCTCATTCACAGGAGCATCCATCCCTCCTATTGCAGGAGTAACATACTCCCATCATAGGCTGCATTAAAAAAAAAAATGGTGAATATAGATAATCTCATATTTGGCTTCGATACGTCCCAAAAAGGCAAGGTCAATCTCTTTGGTATCAAAAAAAATATCAGACCATCACGTTGGTGCTGCATTTTCCACCATTAGAGAATGAGATACTAGTCTTGCTGTGCCACGTCACAGAACCAGAAGGTGTGACCCTGCCCTCACGATGTACAGTGCTGGAAGCGCTCTTGTTTGGCAAAAGGATACTCTGCATATAAGAGAAACTTTCATCTGGGGATATTCTCTCAATCACATCAGCCAAGTATGGTATGCCAACAGGCACTTGGCATAAGGCTTCAATATAGTCTTATGCCAGTGGGTACTTGGCGTAAGACTTCAATAGGAAAGGGTAGATTTAATTAATCAAGCTCACAGCACAGAGATTCACCATGTACTCTAAGCAAACACAAACCTGCTCTTCTACCAAAGCTTTATCTGTATAACTGAAAATACCACAGCACCTCTCTGCTTCACACCCTGCATTAGAGTCAGTAGGGATGTGGCAGCTTAGAGAATACACTGTGATAGCTGTGCATCTAGCAAAGAATTGGTCATGACTTTCTGTAAGTGCAATGGAAAGGGGTAGAGCAGGAATGTTCGCAGATTAACAAGCAAGGGATCTTAAGTGATTGTCTCCCCCGCCCCCCTTTCTCCAGTGTTTTAAATATCTCCTCTGCTGAAGAAGAAAAAGTCAAGATAGCAGAGCAGGAGATGCTCAAGTATAGCTGATCTACTGGAGTGAAGCCAAAGAAGCAAAGCTGGGCATGTGTTCTTGTAGTACTTAGCACAGTGGGGCTCCACTGGGATGCTAAAGCTATCATGATCCAGTGATAAATAATGATAATAGGAACATCAGGGGATGAATAGAGACCTGTTAAATGTCCTACAAATCTGTCCAAAATTAACATTTACCAGCAGAAATACAGCACATGACTAACCTTCATAGCTTGATTCAGTGCCATGAAGTGTAGACTGTCATCTGAAGGAACAGAAGGTAGAGCAGGGCAATGAATACCTCCATCAATAGGGCTGTTTCTCCAGGACAGCTTTCCCCAGTGCAGAACAGATCTGTAGCAAAGTGTTTTGTTCACATATTGGACACTGCATCTAATAGCGCAGTGGAGCCCATTCCTAACACAGTCAGCCTGGGCTCTGTACTGGAAAAGGACATCATGAGCCTTACCAATCTCTACTGCCTTCTTCACCCAGCCCAGCCCCATAACATACTGTTAACTCTTGTTTGCTGTCCATCTCTTTATCAAATCTCTCAATCACGTTAAATGACTTTTCTCTCCCCAAGTTATAACAGGATTTAGATTTAAGGGAGGTTCAGCTAGATGAGTAGCTTTCTCTTTGTATACCCTTATCAGGGCTGTGGTGAAAGAAATGTCCTTCAAACTCAAGCTCTGTGTAGGCTGGAATATCCTTTCTATGCGCATTATCCAGCTATACAGCTCAATATGATCATTCTTTCCTAAAAGGAAAAGGTGAATAGAGAGAAACATCATATGGTTTATGACTTACTAGCATTTGAGAGGAAACCCAGTCTTCATTATAGGCAGAAAAAACATTTTTTTTCCTTTCTGTATCTCAGACAAGTATCAAGGATGCAGAAGCTGCAGCCTGAATTGCTGTACTGCTCACGGCTTTCTACTTTCTGATCCACAGTGGCTTTTATGGCAGATCAAATGTCTCCCATGTCTTTGAACATTTACAAAAGTGGACATGGAAAGCTGCAGTCATCACACATTTCTCTGTCTGTATGATTCTTATTTGTTAAAACTCGTATGTCTGCCTATCCTCCATAGTGATTATTTGTCAGTATATTTTAAAATCTCTTTCAATCTGCCTATACAATATATTAAGTGTTGTAAACTCTTGCTTATATCTCAGGCCTCTCAAATCAGGACACACTGTCTTTTGCATTTGTGAATACTATTTTTCTGAAGCCTGACTCCCTTCCACCACCGATGGAGTGGAAGTGACTACAGAGGGCACTTATTTTCTAAATACTACCTGTATCATCTCCCATACCAATTTTCAGTGCTTGCCTTTTGTCTCAGTGACACGCACAATCTAGTCCTTTCCAGGAGCTGCTTTCCTCATTTCTGTAACCCCAAGACCTCAGCTGGTTGGACAGATAAGTCCTGGATTTTTCAGCCCAAGGCTACATGAGAATATAACCTCCCAAATACAATTTAAAATTCATCTGTGAAGCTACAAAGACATTGCAGCTTATTCAGACAGTCTACACAAGTCAACTATTTCATAAAATACTTGTTGTGATATAAAAGTGACCTGCTCTCTCTCAATCTGTAGAAGACTGTGTGTCATAATGAGATCTGATTTGTAATGTGAGCACAACGCTAAGTGATTGTATCAATTTCTGTATCCTTAATGCAGCTCAAATATCTCATTTCAGCATCCATCATAACTTTAGAACCCTTTTAATGCATACGGTAAATAGTCAGAAGCAAGTTTGCCCATGCCTGTCATCTCTTCATCCCCTCACTCACTAGTAAAATGCTAAAAACGCATTATACATTTATAAGGTAGCTTTATACATTGGTTTTGGACCGTATTCCCAGTGTCCCTATACCGGATTCATCTGAGAATCCTCATCCCAGTAGGTGGTGCTACGGGATACGTAAGAGGGGTTGGGTCTGTTGCGAAAACTGGGAGCCAGGGGAGAGAGGTGGGGAAATTAATTTGGTTAAGATCCATAGAGGTGTTGATAAGAGGCTGGGCTTCAACCTTGTGCCTCTGTCACCCAAACGAGATTGCATTTCCCAACCTACTTCCCAACCTATATTATACATACACACACATGTGTATATGTATACATACACACATGTATACGAGTTACCTCAGCAACAGCACTTAAGCAGAAAGAAAAATAATCGAGAAACTAAACTAATTAAATGAGTTAGGAAGTAAACAACCAGAAGACAGTTGCACCATATCCCATGACTCCCAGCAGACTGGCTCAAGTTCCACCACCCCCAAAGCCCCGCAGTACAAAATGGGTGATGCTGCTAATAAGGTCAAGCATAGCTTATTCTTCTAACTGCTCTACATTTTTCAGTACTGGTGTTTCTCTATTGTGATGGCAACACTTAAATAATTCTACAGCTTCCAAGAGAGAGACAACAGCCCACGAGAGATTTTTCTTGCCCGATTCTCTCATACAAACAGCCCTTGATTGAAAACCAGTGGATTATGAATGAAATCTGGACACTGAAGTTATTACTCATACAGATCCTGCCCATCCTATGCACCTAAATAATACGTATTTCCACGTATTGCAGAAACTCTCTGAAGTCACTAAAATGACTTTCCTTTTCATTTTAAAGCTTTGGAACCATGTAGCTGAAACACACACAGATGGCTGCAACTGTAGAAATCACAACCTTTCAGAAGGCACCACCAGTCCGAGAATCAAAAATGAATGTAAGTTTCCAAGTCATACCTTTGCTAACAGCATCTTGACTCACTGCCACAATGGCAAGTCCTAACAGGTATTTTATGGTATGAGCCTGTGTTGCTTCCCATCTGATTTCATTACTCTCCAAGGTATCAAAAGAGATTATTACAGGAGTTGACTTAAAAGCTACCAGGGCTCCTAGTATTGATTTTCTTTTTTTTTTTCCTGAGATCTTCTAGAATTTCCAATGTCTGGATGCTGGAAAATAGTCTCATTCTGCCCATTGTTAAACAAGGCTGACATAAATACCAGAGTGACCCCAGACTAGTTAGATTGACCCTGATCCCAGTAGAATCAGGGGCTAGTGGACAGGAGATGCACTCAGAGAAGCAAACAGAGGCATGATCGATACCAGTCAGCTTGGTTTGTTGCAATATAAATCTCACCAGGCAAAATTGGCTTAGAAATGAGATCGGTCATATTTACCACATGTATATGGCACGGCATTTGTGTCTGTCCTTTAAGAAATTCTAACTTGAAAAAAATCAGCGTGGTCCAGGTCTGATGAGACATAAAAAAATGTTTCATTTATCAAATGCAAAAAATGATAGTAGATGACAGAGTCTTCACACAGAGGGTATTCTAATGTTGTCCTTCCATAATCTGTTATTTAGTCAGTGTCATTCGCCTCCATGGGAATGCATTTCTATGGAAAAACTCAAGATGCCCTGAAAACTGTATTAAACTTAAAAGGAAATATTTGAACAAGTTGGTTATGGTGAGTATAGTACCTGATTTTGAAGCGAGGCTTATCAAGCAGAACTGGGGAGTAAAGAAATTACAGGTGACAATGGAGTTTAGTTCCAGTGTCTGCACTTCGATATTTAAGAAAGAGTCCAGAAAAGAGCCATGGAACTGATGAGTAATTTAGGAAACCTCTGTTTTCAGCAAAGGATTAGAGTAACTTGGTCTATTAACCAAGAACAGACCACAATAAATGGAGAAATAGCTGTCAAGACAAAAGATTTCTTTTGGTTACAGTAGCCGCCTGTGCAATCTAGCAGGAAAAAAATTACATCAAGATCTGATGATTAGAATCTGAAAGAAGACAGACTTGGTAA
This sequence comes from Coturnix japonica, assembly GCF_054131305.1. Lineage (NCBI taxonomy): Eukaryota > Metazoa > Chordata > Aves > Galliformes > Phasianidae > Coturnix > Coturnix japonica. The sequence goes on along the minus strand of NC_140667.1, from coordinate 27,021,596 downwards.
GACAAAATAATGATGGTAATCAGCCCCTGGAATAAACCATCAAAAACCTTGGGAGACTTTAAGTCAGGACCCAATGTCTTCATAAATAAATTTCAGAGCTTGAATAAAAATAAGAAACTGTAATCACAGACCACCAGTTAAGACTGCATTACCTGTGTTACAGAGGAGATTAGAACAGATGACTGCAATAGCTCATTCTCGCTTTCAAAACTGTGAATGTGAAATGTGGTACATTAAGCAATATTACTGCTTGCAAACAGTTCTGGTTGTGTGCTGAAAAATGACAAATCCAAAACACTCGTTGCTTATTGTTGGCTTGTTGTTGTTTCTGTGACACTATTTGCCTTGTGATCTTTTGATTTGACAAGTGCCCTACAAATCTGCATTATAAATATTAAGGAGGTCATATGAGCAACTTTATAACCTATGTTTATGTTGATATTTTCATTTTGGAGGAAAAGTATTGATTTCCTTTCTGTTCCATCAATATATATTTGGTTAACATAAGTTATGGGAATAATGAGAAAAAGACAAGGTCACATTTTGATATCAGGCCCATCCTTGTCTTACCTTCTGGTTTCAGATGAATTCCTCATACGCTGCATCTGACCTCGGCACAACAAAAACCTAGAAAGCTGCAGACTTGGCAGATTTGCTGACAAGCTCCAAGAAAATCTGTCCCATATGCCCACATACTTCATTATTACGTGCACAGCTCTCTGAATTTATGCAAGAAGGGTTTTGATAGTCCATCTTCGTGGAAGTTGTGTCTTCCTGACTTTAGCTAGAGCAGATGAAGCCACAGTAATGAACAATCAGGCTGCACGCTACTCTGTTCTCTGCATGGATTCAGGACCAGATGTGCCACTGCCACTCAGGTTTGTTTCCTCGCACCTGTGCTGCTGTGGCCCTGCTGTAGCAGTGATGTTTTTCACATGGGTTCCAACCATCAGCTCAGCTTCCCAGAAGTTGCACCAGCCCCATCTACAACCATCCGTTGCTTCCTCCCTCAAGTGCAAATGTACTGTTTTTACTGTAGCATTTTCCTTTTACTTCCTCATCCAAGACACCTCTTTCCTTCAGCTTTTCCTTTTTCCACGCTATCTTTGTTCTTTCTTATTTTCACTGCCACTGATTTCAAAGTTCCTTCCGTGGGGCATCTGCTGCTCTTGACACCATTGATTCTCTGTTTTCAAAATCCTTGTAGAAATTATATTTGCTCCTTTCCCTAACTAGTATTTAACTGCTGTTTGTCTCCATACCATCCAGTGTTTTAAATAAACGTTGGACTGGAAAAAGAAAAATTACTTTCATCTTCCACTTCCAACATCCATCAGGACTGTATCTCTGGTTTAAGTAGGAGTCACATATAGGAAAATTTTTATATATGACATTATGAAGGAGGGGTTGATATATGAAGACAGGAAGCTCGTAGCTGCAGTCCAAGACAAAGGAATTTCCAGCTTGAGATACTCATGGCCGCAACTTCCCACGTCTCTCTGACAGCATGTGCTGTACTTTGCAGTGAGTTTCATACTCTGATCTTCCAAGGCGACTGTAGGGTAAGGAAAGAGGATCACAAATGTAGCTTAAAACTGTCCTCTTTTTCTTGAGAAATTTGGAAATGCTGCATAGAAACTAACTTGTTTTACCTGGCTTATTCTGGCCAATAGGCACAGGGCAGGCAGGAACAAGGTCAAATCTCAAAACGTGAGAGAAAATTCAAAAGCCAAGAGTGCAGCCAAAATCTCCTCAACAATAGAAAGGCGCCTTTTCCTGAGCTGCCAGGACATTGCTGCTCCAGGCTAAGGCATTATTAATAGTGACAGCTGGGCTCAGACAAGCTGGCCCATAAAGGCTGCTCTTCAGGCTCTCCGCAGGGTGATACAAAGTAATATCAACTGTGCTCAACAGCTTACAGGAAAATAAATACCTTTAAAATCAGTATTACAGTGTGTTGTGGGAATCACCAAACAAATGCTAACTTTCAGCAGTGAAATCCTCAGCGAGCTTCGATTAAGCAGGGATGGTGCTAATCTCTACGTGTCTACACTTGGGACCTTATATTTGCAGCATCGCATGGCTCCTCTGAATGAGTCTGAAAGCTCTGCATAGAGCCAGGCTCACTAGAACTTCTCTCTGCAGGATGAAGCAATGATGTTTCTTCACTTAAGGCTCATTTAAGCTTCCACTGCGCTGCACGCAGCATTATACTGATACCACACTGTACTGGCCACCTTCCATCACTGCAGCGTCCTGGGAGATGGATCTGGCCTGGAAAGCTGCTTGGGTTGCAACAAAAGAACAAAGCTGAGAACCCCACAATGCGAACTGCAGGCCTGGAGTAACACACAGATGGTAAGCCTGCAACCATGCTGTCTGGGGCTTTGCGCTCACCAGAGCTCACAAATTTATTTCTAGCAAATCTGGGATTGTGTGTCCTCAAGAAAACCCCACGTGCTGCTTAAGGATGATGAATGTTGGGGATATAGCAAGATGCATTCCTTTTTTTAGAGCCTGTCTCCCTGTTTCTGCCTCCTTCTGAGCAGATCAGCTATCCATGTGCAAAATGGCCTTAAAGATCTCCAGTTTACACTGCAGCTTGCACTCGAGCACTTCTGTAGACATAAGAATCCCTGTGTTCAGCCATGGATCTGTCTCTGGGACAAAAGGATCCATCTGCTCAGCTGTGCACTGCAGCACACTCAGCACGTTGGGACAGAAAGAACAGCAAGCAGACTAAGTACATCCAACTGGAAAAGTAAATGGGAATGCATTTGCACTGAAATTTGACCCAGGACCCGCAGCCGAAATTCCAAACTCAGTAACAGCACAAGAGCATTAAAGAGCAGGAGAGTGAAACACCTTCATCTCACCTCTTCCAAAGATAGCACAGCCGGCTGAATGGCAGGACCTCCTGATGCACCAGAGGAGCGGCTAAGTGCTCACTTAGCAGAGAGCACCATTTACTGCATTGCTGACCACACACCCTGACTCAGCCTGTGTTTCCTCGGGGCTGCTCGCTTGGACACCACCACAGTTTGCAGAGATACGTGAGAACAGGCAGAAGTGCACAGCCCTTCTGCTGCCATCAGTGCAGCCAGCTGTGTTCTGATGTCCTGTCCAGAGAACAGCATTCTGCTCACAGCCAGGCATGACAAAGTAGCCTATTACCATACTCTCCACCTTGACAGAGAACAATAATACCAGATGCCACACAGAGACCACTCACAGAAACCCTGGTTTTTAAAGGTTTAGCCAAACCAGGAACTTTCCAGACACCTGTGCTTGTTGTGAGATCTTAACTCCTTCACATGTTGATGGGATGGGTCTCAGAGGGGCAGCTGCTCTCCCAGCAGGTCTGTTTGCTCTGTGAAATGAGCGCTCACAGCTTTACTCCTGCAGTTCAGCTGTAAGGTGGGTAAGCTGTAAGCGATTAGAAGCATGAATGTCCCCATGTGATCCTACTCTTCATTTTTAATCCCATAAACAGTGATAGGGTTGAACCATCAAGCTGAGAGGGATGTTTCTTTAAGCTTAGGTGTAGCTGGATGCACACTTGATCCTGCCTACCTGTTATTGTGGAAGAATGCAGCTGAATGAGAGTTACAGCCATACATGCGAAGTAAGCCCAGTGGTTCTGGGGTTAGTTATGATAGTAATTGGTGAGTTAGAAAAAATGCACGCTTGTCCTGGAAAGTGGTCACAACCCCTGCCTGATCCTGCAGGTGTAAGCAGGGTGTATAACCAGAGCTGCCTGTCTCTTCTGAGCACCAGCCATCCAGGATACATGGAGTGTCAGTGAATTTTGGGATGCCTTTAATGCTGTTCAGTAATCCATGATCCAGTCATACTTGCAGGCAATTGGGCTTGATTCATACTCAGCTGATTTCCTCCTCACTCCTGTACAGATTTGAAGTCGAGTATCCTGCTATACACCTCATCCAGTGCCATGGTCCTTACCAGCCTCGAGCTGCTTGCCTTTCACCTGGGCAGTCCCTTATTCCCCATTAATACTGCACAATGTGCAGTGCATCAGTGGCCCAGGATGAGAGCTGAGTGACTTCACCTTCAGAAAGCACCTGAGCAGGTGTCCTGCCAGCAACAGCAGGAGGACGATGCACAGAGACACAGCCCTTGATGCTGTGGTATAACATGGAGCAGTCCTGCTCATCTTCCCAGGGCAGCAACAGCTGGGCGAGGAGAGAGACAGTCTGCTTCCTTCCATAGGGTCTCAGGAAACCTTTGTTCTGAGCTCAGATCTAGGTCACTGCTAATTCAAAAACCCCTCACTGTGCTTTTTGTATGGCGTAGATGTACCTTTGGAACTAGGACAGGTTTGGATGCTGGTAGATAAAGTAAAGGAAAAATGAGGGCCAAAAGATACAGGAATGCCTACTTTGTAATTCTCAGTACTTGCCTGCTAAGGAAGACGTATTTTTTTCTCCACAAATCTACTCCTTTTGCACACAACTGAGGAACAAACCTCACTACCCTCCAGTTCGGTCTGAGCACAGTGCAGGAGTTCTTCCAGAGCTCCAGGGATGGCCCAACAGATTGTAACTGCAGCCTGCAGGTGGCCTGTCACCATAGATGCTAAGAGATTAAAAGGGTCTCTCAAATTTCAGGGCAACATTCTCTTCCCTTCTGGTGCAGCCGAACAGTCCTACAAATCAGAGAACTTGTTCTTAATTTAAGGGCAAAAAAAAACCAAAGCCACTTGAAATGATGACATGGGTTTGATCTGGCTCCCAGAGCCAAGGCTCTCAAGCAGCACTCTGCCATCATCTTGAAATCATCATCATCATCATCATGAAAATGGAGGAATCCAGTGTGTTAAAAGCAGTCTGCAACACCCATCCTCACTCTGAGCAGCCGTTCTGTTTTACCATCTACCTCTTAATATTCTTCCTCAGCAAATATTTCTGTGACAAAGATGCTGCTCATCCACATGCCTAACGAATGGCTTGTCACAAATACACTCTTGTTTGCCTGCAAACATCTCCGTTGGCTGTTCTTCCTCGGTGCCAGGAGCCCTCTCTCCAGCAGGCAGGCGGCAGGGACCGGTGACCAGTCGCACACATGGCCCAGGCTGCATGGAAACATGCACCAGGGACACGATGAGCAAAGCGCTTTGTGTCTGAGGAACACTTGTAAACAAAGGAGCTCCAGCACTAAAAGAAATCAACTGCACCAAATGACATGGAGAGATCAAAGGAATATGCTCTGAGGTGGCAACCCCTTCTTGCATATGATTTTATTTCCCTTTCCTCTCTTCTTTAGATGTAACTACATGTGACAATCTCCCAAGCAAAGAATTTCAGAGGCTTCTCTGCCTTTGTTTTCCCAGGTCTTTCAGAAGCTCCATCTCTTCTTTTCCCCATAGGTAGACTAAAGGCTGTGGTGCAGAGCTTTACATACGATTTGGAAATAAATAATGGATGATTGACTAAGCTGGTGACAGACTTTAGCAGCAGCAGCTGTGCGTGCTGGAGGCTGAGGGCAGCCTGGGTATTCTCTTTCCAGCTGAATGGCGGCAGGCAGGAGGAATCTCTTCCCCCATTCACAGGGACTCAGCACCACTTTCATCACAACCTGGTTTGGGTTCATCTGGGGAGCTCTGAGGCTTCTGGTTTGGTCCTCGAGCTGTCCATAAAGACTTGGTGGGACAACTCTCACACCACCACCAGTCCTATCAAAGTCAGTGCATGGACAAGGAGTGTTCCTGTTCATTGCAGGGGGAGTTGGGCTAGACGGCCTTTAAGGATCCCTTCCAACTCAAGCGATTCTATGATTCCATTCTATGACTTTGTGATTTAGATGTGAGACCTCACAGGGGCCCTAAAAGTGGTAACTGGTAAAAAGCTAACCAGAACCAGAAATGATACAGCACATTCACACCCAGCTAGAACAGTGCAGCCATAAAGACAGGTGCTCTGCCTGCTTAGCTCATACTCTGTTCTTTACAGCACTGTCCGGAAATGTGAGGAATCTGCCCTATGTCTGTCTGTCAATTAATCACCCACTTGGGCAGAGACAAACCACTGCAGCCAAGAGAAGGTCGGAGGATCTGGTGGCTCTGTGCCCAGCATCTTTCTCTATATTTACGGTCTCACCCAGCAGAGCATCTCCCCGCTGCAAATGGGACCACACCAAGACAATGCTTTTCAGGTAGGCTATGAGCAGGAAATTATGGTTTAGTGAGTCACAGATCCTAAAATACCACTATGAGGCATGTGGCTGCTGCAGAATAATAACAATAATAAAGCAATGCGAGCGTACACATTCTGAATGCGTGAGGAAATCCTCCACGTGTGGAGGAGGAGAGACAGGCACACCCAGGCAGCTGCCGGCTCTGCTGCACCTAGGGGCAAGCAGACAGACACACAGACAGACAGTCAGCACACCCCAGCCAGCACAGAATGAGACAGATAAGCACTGTGCTGCTGCGGACAAAACCTCACCAGCAGGCACAGGAGCTGACACTGACCAACGCCGTGACCTCATCCCATGGCACACAGCTGAGGGTTACGAACCTGCCTTGCTTTATTTATCTGAATGCATGCCTCACTTCTCAGCACAGCACACCTATGTGGCACGCAGACCTGCTCTTTCTGGTGCTGTCAGGTTTTCAAGCTGGGTGCCAATAGAGGTGCTGGTCATCCCCAAGAGTGGCCAGTGTGGTGCCCCCAGACTGATGCTGAAACGTTTCTCAAGCATCTTAGTGCAACCAGCGCATTGCTCAGCTCCTCTCCAGGAGGATGGGGCCGATGGGCTACTCTGACCTTTGCCACCTGACCTACGCAAACCTGACCACAGCTTTACATCATCTGCATGGGAGATCCAGTTGGACAAGAAACAGCAAACAGTCAGACACTGCTGCTACCACCTACTTTGAGATGTATGCAGTTGTGACTTCCCTCTTCACAGTCACTGCAATCTGGCAGGAAGAGAGGTTGGACATTTCTGGAAGAATGACAGGATGGAAAACTCATCTGGGTGCTTAAGCAGCACTCGGGACTAAGCCTCAGCGCAGTACACCCAGTACAGTCCATACTAATTAGAGCACTTGCTTTCACTATTATTCCGTGACCTCCTCCATCCCCACATGCACCCATAATGGCATAATGAGCGCTGCCAGAATTTGATGTAGGAGAAACTTCAGCTTTGCACAGCTTGCCTCAGTCACCCGCTGAAGAGCAGTTAACAAAGGAGGAAATCTCAAAGATTTCCTTAAAGGCTAATGCACAGGAAGGAGGAGAAGGCAGGGTTCCCTATGTCTCAGAGCCCCGAGACCGTGTATGTTCGTGGGCTCATGCAAACCAACCCCAAGTCCCAGCCATGCTGCTGCACCCTGCTAAAAGCCCACCCCCTCCTCATTTGTACACTGCTTAGTGCCTGCAACATTCCCTTTTTCCCCCTGGCAATGTCAGATCTCCAGCGCAGGTGACACACAGTGTCCTTGTGATTCTCCTGAGCAGGAATCAATATCGGTAAGATGAAACCTCTGGAGTTCTGTGATCTTACCTTGAGCAATGTGACGAGCAGGAGGACAAAGTGTGGCCCAGCAGGAACGTTCCTTCCTTAATTTTTAGATCCCACACATCGATTCTATTCTGACTGTTGCTGCCCTCCTTGCCTCGCTGGACTTCCCAACCTCCAGACCATGCACGCTTGGAGCACAAGTGTCTGTCTTGTCTTGTGTTTGGTACAGGGTACCTGAGATCACTGAGCATCTGTTTGCAGGAAACGAGGCTTTACGGGGACAGGTCTGCTGGGTCACCTGTGAATCAGAGCACATGAAATCAGCTAATTGTGGCTGAGTATCTTATCTCTAATTATCAAAATAATGCTTTTACCACAGGTACGGTGCCACCCGCTTCTCTGTGACGCTCCCCAACATGTCCGCACTCAAAGCTGAAGCCATGGCTGTAGTGATGCCCACAGGCCTGGAGCAGCCCCACAGCACCAGGCCTCAAGCACTGCCCGCTCAGGAGTCACCCAGCCACAATCTGCACACCCACATGCACCCCCAGCATGGGGCTGTTCTCTGGTGCCATGCCACAAGGCCACATGTATCTCACACGGAGAACTGGGCCTCCATTTTGAAGCTTCCTTGCGGTTGCAGAGCTCGAGCACACGGCCCCACGCCTGCACCTCCTACATGGGAGGGTAACATGGGTGATGAAAACGCCTCTCTGTGTTTTCATCCACCTTCTGCTTTTACAGCATGCAGGGTGACCCACAAAGCACCCTGGAGCCATGGTGCACCCACAGCACACGGACCCACCTGAGCTGTGTGTGTCTGGTGCTGATGTGATGCTCTCACTGCGTGTGTGTGGGGCACTCCCACAGATCCCCAAACCCGGCAGTGTCCTGCCTGTCACTGGGCATACACACATTTGTCAAAAAAATGTGAAAATCCGACTCGGGAAAATTGAAGCCCCCCCGAGGGGCGGGTGCCGGGGGCTGCGGAGCCGCCGGGCCACGGCTTCGGTGCCCTCATGAAGGCGCAGCCACCTGCTGCCCGGCGGCACGCAGCGAAGCGAGGGCGGCGGGACGGGAACGGCGAGAGCGGTGGGGATGGGGATGAGAAGGGGACGGGAGGGCGAGGCGGCTCCCGGGCTGCAGAGGGGCGAGTAGAGCCGGGGCCGCGGTGAGGCCCCGAGCCGCGCGGGGCTGTCCGGGGGGCGGCCGTGCCCGCTGCGGGCGGCCGGAGGCGGGGGCGGGCGGGGGCGGGCGCCCCGTGGGCGCGGGGAGGAGGAGGAGGAGCGGCGGCCGCCGGAGGATGGGAGCGAGCGGCGGAGCCGGGCAGCGGCGCGGGGGCACGGGCGGCGGCGGCGGCGGCTCGGCGGGCGCCGCGGCATCGCCCGCGTAGGGCGGCGCGGGAGGCGGCGGCGCCGCGGCCATGGAGAGGGCGAGCCCGGCGGCGGGGAAGCTGAACGCCGGCGGCCGCGGGGCGGGCGATGGGCACGGGCACGGCCCCGCGGGGGGCAGCCAGCAGCCGCGGGCGGCGGCGGCGGCGGGCGGCGCGGAGCCGGGCGAGCTGATCGGGCGGGCGCTGGATTTCAAGAGCGAAGGGGCGCAGTGCTACAAGGACAAGAAATTCCGGGAGGCCATCGGCAAGTACCACCGCGCCCTGCTGGAGCTCAAGGCGCTGCTGCTGAGCCGGGAGCCGGGCGGGCAGCGCCCTGCCAACGCCGCCGCGGGCGGGCTGAGCGAGGAGCAGCGGCAGGCGGTGGAGGCCATCGAGGTCGACTGCTACAACAGCCTGGCAGGTCAGATGGCCGCGGGGCGCCGGGACCCCCGGCCGCGCGTCCCTTCCCCCGCGTCGTGCCCCCACCCCACAGCGCTTTTAGTTCCGCACCCGGGCGCTGCTCGCGGTCCTTCCCCCCGTTTCCCGGCCCTCCCGGTGCTGCCGCAGGCCCCAGCGGTGCGAAAGCGGCGCCCGGAGCGCGGAGCCGTGCCGCTGCCCCGCAGCCACGGGCGTCCTGCGGTCCGGTGCCCCCGCCGCAACGTAAAGCCGGTCCTGTAAGCGGCGGCACGGCGGGGAGCCTCCCTCACCGCGACCGAGGCCAAGCAGGGGAAGGGGTCGGGTGCTGCTGCGGTAGCTCCGAATAGCGCCGGGTATCAAAGGCGTTTTCTGGCCCCTTCGCTATAAAAGTTGAAGGCAAATATAGCGCTGGCTTTTCGCTAGGCGCCAGTCGCAGCTGCGGCCAGCAGACGTGGGCTCATCCCTCCCATCTGCTCGGGAGAGGTGCTGCGGGAAGATGGAGGGGAGGGCCGGGGATCGGCGCACTTTGAGGTCTCGTTCTAAAGTCCCTGCCGAGGAGCTGCGCCCGAGCTGCGGGATCAGGGGTCAGTTCTGCTCCCAGGAAACACATGGATGTTTTCTTTCCGAGCCCAAAAGCATCCCTAAAACAAAAACTTGCGGCCACGTACGTAGAGGGTAGGGAAGGTTTGTAACCTCAACGAGGTGCGCAAAATGACAAAACTGATAAAGCTGTGCTGTTCTCGGAAGGATGAAGGGTCACTCACTACCCTTCATATCCTTGGGGAGAAAATGGTGAAAATCAGGACACTGGCGTGTCAGCTGTCCCCACCACCTGGCTCCTGGCTTTCTAGACACTTGGCGAGCTTTGGTTCCTGTTGTCCAGGGCTAAAAAAAGAGGCAGAATAAAGCAAACAGGGTTTGAAACATCGAGCCAGAACCTTCTCCTGCCTTATCCACGCCAATCTGTTACACCCAGCGTGCCTTTTGGGATGGAGCGGAAGGCAAGGCACGGTTTAGCCCCCATTTATCACATTCATAGATATTCCCCCTTCAAAAGCCTGTCGAAATCGCAGGGAGGGAGAGGCAGGTGAGATTCCAGAGTGATAGCATAATTGCACAGCTGTAATTTTGCCTCTCGCGGAATTCCTGTCCACGGGTTTATTAAAACCCACTGTATGTGGCAGGGCTGGTTGAGATGAGTGCAGTTAGTTATACAGAGCCTGTCGTACTACAAACAGTTCCGCACCGAGCATCTGTGGGTTTGCAGATGTGCTCCCAGGGACACCTCTGTAGCTGTCAGTGCTGAGGCACAGCAGGGACACGGCAGCAGGGCTGGGCTGACCCACCACCGTGGCACTTTGCTGCACTCACAAGTTGTGCTCGCTGGAGATGTGCACGGTGCCTGCAGGGTCCTCCTGCACCGTGGTCGTTGTCCATTTATTTGCTGTTTCTGGTTTCTGCAGGGAATTTCTTTCAGTGCTGATTGTATTTGATGCTGTCAGCGGTTAGCAGGCTGACGTGAGAAACCTGCTCCATCTTTAGCCTAGATTTGAACAGATTTTACCTAAATTTAACTGGTGTGAACACAAGAGGAGATGACAACAGTTAACCCTGAAGGTGCAGGCAGTGCTTTCCCTGGGGTAACGTGGCAGCAGGTCAGGGTGCCCTTTTGCTCACAGCATTATTTGTTTTCAGTAGATGGACAGCAAAGAGCAGAGAGAAGGAATTTGTCCTGGAGACACTGAGCTGGGTGTGTTGCGCTGCCTGAAGGAAGTGCCCCTGTTGGAGAGGGGAGCGTGCAGCTGAACAAACTGCAGTGCTGCTCCTCCCGGCACAGCCCCTGAGCTCCCACTTAGCAAGAGGATCTGTGAATTAGAGTCTGTAGGGAAGGAGAGGGGTGGGAGGGAGCTCCTCCAGAACTGTCATAACAGTTAGTACACCTTCCTAATAGAAACCTCACGAGGTGCAGCAGCGGGGCTGTGTGCTGTAAGGGAGTGGTGCAGTAGGAGCCAGCAGATCCGCTGCACAGTGTGCTCTGGCACCAGTGCCTGATGTTGGAGTTATTGGACGCGGGGAAGAGAGGAGACGCAGGGTGCCCTGCTTCTGAGCATTGACTGGGTGCCTCGAGCTGTTTTTAAAATAAATAAATCTGCATTGCATAGTGCAGAGAGCATAACAGCCATGCATGTTAATTCTAGAGAAGGCAGTTTTTCACTTAGCTCTGATGTGTACCCGATAGCATTAGCAGCTGTCATCTGAGTGTCCTTATTATCGAGTTCCTTCAGCACCTCCGCTTGCTCTCCAAGCTCAGCAGTTAGGAAGCCCACTTTGGTTTTGCACTGTTTTCACGCGGCCAGAACACATTCACCTGTCAGAGATGTTTTGCATGGTAAGTATAGATGTGCACACGTAATTACTTAGAGCCAGACAGAGGAGCACATCAGCTATGGTTATAATGCACTTAGCCAAATAAGGGGGTAAGAAATACACACCCAAAGGGGATTTGGGACATTCGGATGGGTGAAGGCTGTGCCCACAAACAGTACGACTGGGGTTGGTTTGTATTTTAATCTGAGTGATTACGTAAGAGCATGTGGGCCAGCGGTGAACTGTTGTCAGTGCATTTATTGCCTTGCAGAATGTGAAGTCACAGATTCACGTAGAGCACCTTCAACAGGCAGTTCTCATACTGCAGGGCAGGGCGGCTATGAGCTGGGCTGCAGGGCCAGCCCCAAGAGCTTCACCTGAAAGAGACTCACCCCTCATTTGCACCACCCAGCTGAGAGCCCTTTGTTTTGGCCTATGTCTGGTAAATGTTACTGGACACAAGGGCAGCAGCATGGTCAGGGCTCCCAGAAATCACTGCGGTAGGCAAAGAAAAATCCTACCAGCAATGCACAGCCTCGCAGAATGAATGCAGGGCTGTGAGGCAAACAGTCATTTCTTTATGACTCACTGACGGTCTCTGACCTTGAGGAAGTCACTTGACCTCCTTTTGCTTCTCTCAGCCCATTTGAAAAATAAAGAACAGGAGCCACAGTCCAGTCCTGGTGGTGCATTCAACCGAGTTTTCCCAAGTCAGTGGTTTGTATTCTTTGAAAATAAAAATGAATGTAGGAACAATGCCTGCAGAAAAACAAGCTGGCCAAATACCACTCATGTCCTGGTCTCCTTTCCACTCATATAACATCTTGTGCGTAGTCAAAACTAAAATGCCTTTTGAACCACAAGTAGGTAGGGAGCATCTACCTGCTACAAATGCAACCGCTATCCCCATCGAATGCAACAAGAATTTATTCCAGCATTACTGCCCAAAGGTTTCAAAGGATCAGCCCAAAAGAATCTCTGCAGAGAGGTGTTAAGTTCCTGTCCTTCTAAAGCAGCAAAATGCACAGAGTAAGCGTAGTTTTAAGCTTTGTCGTGAGGGAACATTGCAGTGTGATAAGCAAACCTCTGTTGGTTTTCCCAAGCACGCAGAAACACTGGAGCTAATCTTGGCAGGAAAAGCAGAACCAGAGACAGAATGAAGGACGAGGAGTGATGCTGGGAGATGTGAATGTTCCATTCTGCCTCTCTGCACTGACCAGTTGTATTAGCCTCACCAAACTTTCATTCTTTGAGTCTCAGTGTATACATCCGCATTGATGACCTCTTGGGAGTGCTGGAATGCTTTGTGAATTACATGAATGTCAATTAAATGTAATGTGTTCATCTCCATTTAAGTACGCTTATTTTAGTAAAGGAGTCCAGCCAAGAGGGCACACGTACCTGCAGACTGTTACAAAGCATAACCATCCAAGCTGGGTCTCAGCCTGGACAGCAAGTACAGCCTTCAGAGAGTAGGCCCTTTGAGACAAGGGGCCTTAATCTAAGTGAAAATACTACTATGTATGAGAAAAGATGCGCCGCACTGACCACTCACTATGTCTCCTCAAAAGGAACCTCTACTAAAATTCCACCCCAGTATATAGCAACTAACAAGTACAGACTCTACCAGGGCACATTGCTGTGGGTGTTAAAGCAGCCTTGGATTGTTGCTTGATGTGAAGTTTTTTTTTTACATGCTGCATCATCAACAACAAAAAAGCTTGGTAAGGATTCCATGCAGTGGGAAAAAGAGAGAGCAGCAAATGTGAGCAGGATGTGGCTGCTTTTTCACTGAGGTGGGAGTTTCCTGACTCTTTTAGTTTAGATGCATTTGCCCAACCAGAGCGATGGGAATGGCTGTTGTACAGGCCTGGCACAGTCCTTGTTTTACAAAGGTGCAGTCAAAGCAGAGAATGAATACAAGTGACTGAGGCATTGTAGTGATAGGCCCAAAGCCCAACATGTATTTAAATAAGTGGGATTTTAAGCCATTGCCATGAATTATTCTATACAAATCCTGTGCATTTACCTGTTCGCTTTTACTTTGGAGAACAAACTTCTCCCTGCTCAGGCACTGTGAGGGTGAGATGGGAAGTGCTCTCCAGTTTAAATATATCTGACAGCACCTCTCTTGCTGAGGCAGGAAACGTGTTTTTCTCTCTTTACATCACTCTTCTTCCCAAGCTTTTTCAAAACTTGAGGCTGTGGTGGTGGCAGGTGTTCTTGTAGCTGCTTCTACCAGATGCCCAGTTGTCTTGTTCCTGCTGATCTCATCCCAATGTGCTGCTAAGGTGCAGAGCCCTTTGCCAGGCTGCCCTGAGGAGCTGCAGTTCTGGTGAGCTGAGATGTGTCCAAGTCTAACTACAGCTCACCATAGGAGGTGAAGCAGGAGGCATCAAAAAATGACACAGCTTTTTCTGGCACACAGAGCAGTGGTTAATTTGTTTACCTAAAGACTGCAGATTGTTCTCCTCCTTGAGGTGTGTGTTGATATGCTTTCTGTGAGGTCTGTAGTAGCACCTCCTCCCAGCTTTACTCCATCCTCTTCTGAAATGCTGTCCTGGAGTCCCACAGTGAGTCGCAGTGAGTCACAGCCTCTTCCTCCTCCCCACATTTCTGTCAGTGATGCTCTGGAGATGGTTCAGGTGGTTCAACAAAGCCACGTGTGAAAACCAAAGCTGGTTCTCAACCTATTGCTAAAAACATCCATGAACTCCATGGTTACCTTCTTTTATGGGAGCTGGGCCACCTTTCCATAGTTCAGCAGGTGGAGCATCCTTCTTTTCCTCCTGTTACTTGGGCTCAGACCTAGAAATTTCCAACCCAACTCCAGACTTGCTTCTCCAGTCGTTCTTCTAGAAATGCCTATCAGTTCAGCAGCACATCCCCATCAGAGTCCTGTGAGCAGAATGACCGATGCTCCAAGTAAGGAGGGCTGTCAGAGGATCTCATATTAGGATTTAAAGATAAGCTCTAATGCACACCCAATAAAAGAGATTGCTTTAAGGAAAGAAATAGCAAAAGAAAACGGTAAAAATAAAATTGGAGGTCTAAATGTTGCCAGGTCCCACTTTCTCCCTGACAATAGCATGCAAATGAAGAAACAAAACTTTAGAAAGAGGAACTACATGACAAGATTTTGGGAAAATTTACTGGCTATTTATTTTCTTCTGTGTTCTCTAACCTCACAGGTGAGAAATGGTGATATAAAAAGAATGTAGCTGTATATTATAGAATACATAAGATATAGCTGTTTGTTAATCTTGATTTCAGCTTACCTGGATAACCATACCAGTGACTAAAACTGAGGGTTAAAAAATGTTTTGAAGAAGAGTCAATATTAACTATTGTTAACTAAGAAGTTGTTACTAACAGCCGCTCAGGAATCTGTCTCCTTTTGTTCATTTCTGCACTGCATCTTGGATGGAAAACAGTAAACACAAGACATTGATAGATGAATGCAGGTAAATCTTGTGGTGGCTTGGAGCGTTTCTATTCCTTTTTTCTTTAACAAGGACAGTAGAGTCAGTGCAGTTTCTGGAAGCTTCGCTGGAATTGCTGGAGGTAGCTTCAGCTGGGGCAGGCTCACGTGAGGTGGGAGGAGGTAGGAAGGCACGTAGCTGGCCCTGCTCCTGTACACCTGCCCAGGTGGTTGTGCTGTGCTCAGCAGCTCAGGAAGGTGGGGTTGGAGCAGAGAGGTCCCACCTGAGCATAACCATTCTGAGATTACGACCGTGCTGGAAATCACCGTGAGACAACTCATGGAGTGAATTAGGCACACTCACGTTTTCTCTCCACAATAACCCATGGCAGAAGGGACAGCTGGGAGCAATGATTTTATCTGTCATAACTTGATGTGCCAGAGCTCATCTGTTATTATCCATAGGCAACAGCTAATGTCATGGTCTGTACTTCAAAATCCACTCCATTCTCCTCACTCTGAAATTCTTGACACACCATCACCCTGAGGCTTATAGGCTGGATAGTACCATCTGCTTCTCCTTGGCTTAGTCCCATGTACCCAGTTTTCCCATCGTGTCTCTCAGCTCAGGAGTCAGGGCTGCTCACGCAGTCAGTGCCCTTCCTACTTGTGTCCTTCTGCTTGCCCTCCTGGTTACAACTTTTTGACCCCACAGGCAAATTTCTGATACTTTCCAGGACCTGTCCCCATTTTGCCAGTTGAGGTTCTCTCGTCCTTTGTGTTCACAGGTTCTGCCTCACAGTGTCTTGATGCACTTGATTCCTCAGAGCTGATTTTACTTGTGGTATGTTAGTTCAGACCAGATCTTTTCTGCTTTCCTGGTTCTCTTTAAAACCCATCTCTGCTGCGACACCTTCTCCAGTACATCCATTTTCAACAGGTAAAAGCTCAGCCTTGTTAGGGCAAGTTCTTTTTCTCACCACTGCTCTGCATTCTCTTTCTTACTTTAACAGGAGCACTGTCTGTTGCGTTTCCTTGCTGCCAGTTTAGGGGGCTGTCATGAAGATTGTTCTGCATCAATGACAGCAGCACCTCCTTTCATATCGGAGTGGCAGCAGCAAAACTCTGCTAATCTAGCCGTCGATCTAGTTTCCTAGGAGCTGCTGGAAAGGAGCAGCTGGGTCAGCCAGCAAAGAGCCACCAAACTAGTTTTCATCAGATTTTGATTCTGAAGCTCCTGTGATGCCCTGATTACAACTGTCAGTTTTCATGCCCCTGGTGTTAAGCTGGCCTGGCCACATCAGAGTCTAAATGGTTTGTTTCCTACTTGAGGAAATTCAAGTGAGGTATCTACCTTGCCAGAAGTCATTTTGTTCTGTAAAGCAAGAGGGACGAATTCCCTCTTGGTGGAACCTAATCATGCAGTGGTGGAGATTCGCTACCTGCCTCATGCATCTTTAAGGCTTAGCTTGACGTGCATGGCCTGATTTCAGCTCAGCTCAGCTCAATACATTTATCTTAGGCTTGAAAGACTGTTTTCGACTCTGAGCAGCAGAATTGTTTGCTGCTACCTGAAGCAGATGGAGGGGAAAGCAGAAAATAAGTGCTAGTACATCCTTGTCCTGCACACTCCCCAGTCTGGTGTGTGGGAGAAGAAATTTACTCCTGAAAGCAAATTCAAGGCAGAGGAGGTGTCTGGACTTGAAAATTTATGTTAGACCCTTAACGCTTCCTTTGGCTATTCCTGGGCTGGTGTGACTAACCAACATCTACCTCCAGTGTGCTGCACTATCCCTACAGTCACCATCTAACCCACTAATTCACCCTGACAGGAAAAGCATCTTCATGAAATACAGAACAATCTTTCAGCCAACTGCAAAGAAGCTGTGAGAGTTAGCATTCTTCTCCCCCACTCCTGCTCCCTCTCTGGGAGTGGACAGGAAGACCTGTGTTTCTTTCATTCTTTGAGGTAATAGGTGGGCTCCTTGTAATAGCTGTAGTCTCTCTCAAACATGAGCTACTTGGGGAGGCCATCAGTTAATATTGCAAAAGCAGAAGCGTGAAGAAAGGAGTCTGTTACTGTAGGATAATTGACATAAGTCAGCACTAGTTATACCTATTGCTCTGCCACAGCACCTTTTTTTGGTCGCTTATTTCCAGATGAATAAATGAGATCCTCCATCCCATGCCTCTAGCGACGATTCTCTCATCAAACAGCACGGTGCAGAGTTAAGCCTCAACAACTTCTTCAGTCCCCATATTTTTTTTAATGCTAGCATAATTCAAATCCCAGATTACCAGCCTCTTAAATGATTTGCAGTGATTAATTGCTCAAGACGCAGTAGTGCATTCATGTTGCAAAGAAACCAGAGCAGCATAAGATCCTCACCTACTCTGGAAGCACAAAGAAAATACACTCCTTTTCCTTTATACATTCCCTGTCTATTGTGATGGGGGCTCAGACTGTGGCAGATCAGGAGCTTTGCTCATGGGGTGGAGGGTAAATTAAATTAATAGATGAATGCAAAGTAAATTTTTAAATTCAGGGCTGATTAACTTGAAGCACGGTGCCAGAAGGTATCATGGAGTTAAAGAACCGAATAAGGTTGGAAAAGAAGGCTGAGACACAGAACTAATCAGAACATGCGATGCTGTATTAGATAGGCGAAAAACTGTAAAGCAAATATTACATTTTCATGCTTGATAACCACTGCTAACTGGTTGGGATTTATGAATAAACCCCTGAGATTTTAATTTCCCTTTCCATGTCTGTGTCACATAAATGACTCAGTCGTCCTGTGACCAGCCAGCATATTCACATCCTTTTCCTCTTGGGCTGTTTCCACCTCACGAGCTCACAAATTCAAGCATAAATTCTTGCCTCGAGTCCAAAGAGCACAATTTTAAGTTTTACATTACCAGTCTCCATCCCAAATAAATTTAACACCATCCACTGGGTCATGTAGGTCTTTTTATACAACATCATCATCCTTTTTACTATACATTCTGACTTCACAGTGTGAGTAGAGCACTCCTACAAAAGCACTAAGGCTCAATAATGAAATGACTTCCTGAGACATTCCACTAGCAATCTCTATTAGTAGACATATACACATGTGAGCAGAACCCACTTCAACTTGGTTAGCCATCATATGGTTCTCAGTATATCCTCGTGTCCCCTAGTGTAAGCAAAAGGGTACACGGTCAGGACAGAGAACTGACTGGCCTGGCCTTGTACAGTGATTCCTGTGTTGCTGGTGTCTGAAAACAAGCTCCTTACTTGGGGTGGAAGTTCCGCTCCATACAGTTCTGATCAGACACACTCTACCTACTCTATTCTTCCACTGCCAGCCATGTGCTGCTCAGACATGGATTATGAAAAGCTTGGGAACAATCTGGGATCTTTACCTGAAGCACTTTGCTACAACTTATATTAAAGAGCAGGCATCTGATTAGAACACCAGCCAGTGCTCCCGCACAGTTCAAACCCTGGCTTTCTCAGGAAAATAATGCACTGAATCATCACTCTAGTCTTTAGTTTATTTGTTTTCAGCCTGATTTCCAAAGGAAATGAGTCATAAGCAGGCATGTTTGCCGTGGTTGGCCTGTCAGACCCCTCTCAATAACTTTCCAACCTGTCGCCTATCCGGATTTGATGGAGCGGCAGTTATCTCAAATGCACTACGTTTACGTACAGTACAAACAGAGGGCAAGAAAGAGATGAGGACACTAGAGGCCCAACCACACAGAGAGGTGAAGCTTCACCTCAGCTTGCACTGGCAGGCAGAGCCCAGCCAGGTGGCACAGCCCAACAGAGCCAGCTGTGCTCACAAACCACTTTTCTTTGTACATTTGTTCTCTGCAATTTTAAGGAAAACAAAGTTTTCAGAGCTTTGATTTTTACCTCTCGTTCTTCAGTTTGTTAGAAAACAGTCGACTTGCGCGTCCTCTGCCTCTGATTGTGCCCCTTCTTGTTCTCTCCATCCCTCCCACAGAGGCCATAAAGGCTGCTTTCTGTTTCAGAACCTCATTAAAATGCAAAGGCTTTGGGCTATGCATGTGATTGGGCTGTTATTTTAATGAAGGAAATGTGCCTCCCCATTCAACCTCTCCTTGCCAGTAAGGTTTCTCAGCTAGGGATCTCAGGAGGGATCGAACTGAAAAAAGAAGGCAAAAAAAAGCATTTTAGTCTCTATCAATTGTATGAAGGCTGCTCCAAAAGTAATACCTCCTGTTTTATTATGTTCGCCTGGGATGTCAGAGGTGGACATTGGTGGTACGGCAGTAGAGGTTGAACCCACCCTCTGGTATTCTATTACATGTTGTTACTGTGTGACAGATGGCAGCAGAGGGGCAGTCTGACAAAATAGCAACTGACATGGAATCACAGATAAAGCAAAGGTGTGTCAGCAAGTTCCCCCGTGCAGAAAAAAAATGGCACCCACTGCCATTCATTGATGCTTTCTGAACATTTATGGAAACCAAACAGTGAATGTGAGCACTGGTGCGTTTCAGCAGTGGCGACAGCAGAAGATAAGACACGTTCCGGATGGCCATTCACAGCTGTCACACCATGAAGTAAAGAGTGTCTCAATCAGCTCATCTACATGAATTGGCAGATTGTGGTCAGAGAACTGTGTACAGAACTGAATGCTTCAATGCATTGGAAATGGTGCTGACAGCACTGGAATATCTCAAGGTTTGCACCAGGTGGATCCCACAAATGCTCACATAAGAACAGAAACATTTTCCTAGCCATGATGCCATCATAGCAGCTGTGAAACAATGGCTCACTCCAGTGATGAAGATTTTTATGAGCACAGCATGCAGCTTCTTGTCCATCACTAGCAAAAATTCGTAGGTAACAGCAGTGACTATGCTGAAAAATAGTGTTTCGTAGCTAAGAATTTACTTTATCAGCATTATTGTGCTCTCTGTATCAGTTGTAGTTTCCAAGGAAATAATTAGGAGGCATTAATATCAGAGTGGCCTGCATACATGGTCTGAAGGCAAAAAGGCAGTGGCCTCAGACAGCCTGCTTCCAGCCCTTCCTTAGCAGATTCTGCAGTTGTCTGTTTCCCCGTGTCCTGGGAGGTAAGGTGAGCTGTGTCTCAGCACCGCAGGGCACAGCACACAGGTGTTGTGCAGCCACATTTCCCAGCCCTGCTATGGCACAGGATGGAGCATTAGCTCTCAGCCCAAATTAAACGTGCCACAGTAAGCTGAGCCTGAGGCAGTTGCGGCATACGCAATTGTCAGCAACCTCATTTGAGAACCTTCAAGCTGCACCAGCTGCATTTCACACCCCTGCTGTCAGCTGTTTATTCAGCAAACCACACCTAGCAAAGGAGGCTTTCCCATGCAGCAAAGAAGGCACCTTGAGATCTATCAATCCCTCCATAGATTCTCCATACTTAAAGAAATACCCTCCTTGCCTCAGTGGGGTTTACAAAAGCCCCTTTCTACTAAGGTCTTAATTTCATTATGTAGTAGTTCTTGTAGTTTACTCTGTTAAGAGTCATAAAACATTTGATTGCACATGTTAGAGCCGGACAGCTGTTGAACTCCAGGCACTCACCAGATGGTTGTTACCATCTGATATTGCTGATATCTGATAAAATCGTGTGTACTTTTCCCTTCTGAAAACAACCCAAGAGACCAGATTCCTCCAGTGGGAGGCAATATCAATAGAAGGCCAAAGGAGGAAAGGATATGAAGTGAAGACCACACAGCAGTTGAGAGTGTAAAGCAATGCAAGGTGAAATACATGGAAAAACAAACAAGGAAGGAGTGGTGAAATAAATAGCAACTTGAACAGCAAAACTGAAGGTCAAACATATCTAAACTCATGTTGACTGAACTAGACTGTACTAGATGAGTCCTGATTCTAAAAGATACAGACAGGCCAAGGATTACTAGATAAATGTAAAGTCAGAGCGAAGGAAACCTCCAGGGAATGTAACCTGGCAGATCAACAATAAATGCCTTGGCAAAAACAAACAAGGGATTCCCATCTCTCCTCATGTGGCTGCTGGAGGAGGAAGTACTTACAGATATTATAGAATGAAGTGATCTAGGCATTAATAGCTGACTGAAGCTCTTGTCTAGGTATCAAAAGCTCATTGAAGTTCTTGTCCCACCAGTGGTTTTCTGGGATCTTGCTCCTACATCTCCTGGCTGGGAAAATCAAAGGCACAGAGATTAGAAGATGCAATATGAAGATGATCTCTGTTTTGGTTGAATAAAGATTTGCTGATTGACAACTGGGCATAGATTTTGAGTGCTTCAGAAAGCATTCCTTGTTTGCCTGACATCTAGGTGTTAACTGCTACCAGCTAAGAATTTTCAGTAAATCTTAGGTGTTAATTTGAAGGACCAGTAACTACAGGAACAGGTAGGTCCAAATACTCCTCTCAAAACAGAAGGTATGAGGATCAGATGTCATTCACACCTGCTGTTACTAAGTGCTAATGTATTCAGAAGTCTAGCTTGGAGGGTGTCACAGCAACCTCCTTCCATAGAACCTCTGAATGAGTGGGCTGTCACTGGGAGAACCAAGTTTGTGCTCCAATTGTGACAGCACAATCAGTAACTGGATTGCAGACAGAAATCCAGACTCAAGCACAGTGCAGGGGTACAGGTGATGCATGTTCCAGGTAACTTTTATACAAACTGTTCTTACACACTGTCAAAGCTAAGATCCTTCACAACTTCTCTGAGCAGTCTACTACAGTGTTTATCTTCCCAGTATTAGGAAGTTCTTCCCAGTCAGAATCTTTCCTGCTAAAATTTAAGCTCTCTTCTTACTTTATGAATACAAGAACTGATTGTATCGTGATTATAACCTGCTTCACATGACAGAGCTTTTTTCTCTTTACACATGTGAGCATTGTAAGGCTGTTTTCCTTCAATGTCTCCTTTAAGGCTTGTACTCTGTCTCTTCTGTACCAGTTGTTATTGCTGGTGTTCCCCTGCAGTTTATATCCACATTTTTTTGCAAGATTGTTATCCAGGATTAGACATATTACTGATGTTTCTTGCAAACTTCCTTTTACACATGCTGGTGTGCATTTTTTCCTCATTAATGCTATTGCCTTGTTGACAGATGTGATGTGGGTCGCCCCTTAGATCAGTTTCTGCAGAACTGTCCTTCAGACAGCTGGTTTTCCCCATACCACTGCAGGGTGTTTTGTTTTCTGCCTAATTTTAGCACCTTTCACCAGCCCCTTCCAGACTGCATCCTGTTTTTGTTTTGACACTGCTCCAGTCTGGGGGTGCTTTGGTCTTCTAGCCCTGCCTTCCGATACACCCCAGCATCTCCTCACATCTTGGCGTTACCTGAAAATTCACAAGGTGTTCTGCGGGCTGTCATTTAGATCTTTATTGAAAATAACAAATACCATGGGATCTAGAAGAGATCAGTGCAGAACCTTACTTAATATTGCCTTCCTCTTCAATAACAAAGTTAAGTCTATTCATTTAGACCGCTCTCCTTCAATTTGCTTGAGAAAACGTCACTAGAATTTGTCATTTGACTAGTATAAAAGCCAAGATATGTAACATCCACTGTTTCTCCTTTATCTTCAAGATTGATTGCCCTATCGCAGACTGAAATTAAACTGATTTGTTCTGACAGCTCACATTAGCTGTTACTTATCTCACTGTTATCAGCCCTGTGCTTTCCAAACCCCTAGAAGGGATGGCGGTAGGTGGAGTCCTAGGGTGGGCTGCAAGCCACAAAAATCCAGATGCAACAGGCTCAGCAGCTCCTTGGAGAGCTGCTAGATGCCTTTTAGTGCATATGATGGTGGAAACATTGGCATTCTTTAGTCACTAAGGTCTCTCTTCTGAATTGTAGTAGTCCATGTTCTGGTCCTTCTCCTGGAAGAGGTAGGAAGTACTCAGGAGCAGCAGAGAACTAAAGAAGACCGTGCTCAGCAATGAAAGGAAAGCATGGTCTAGAAAGAAGAAAGGGAAGGAACAATTGGCATCTGTCTATGAGTTGAGAGTCAGGCTAAGAAGAGGAAGGCAGCTTGGATGAGGTGACTCTTTGGGCTCTCCAAACATTTGTTGATCTACAGCTCATTTAGCACGAATCCCTCTCTACTGAGAGAAACAGCCTGTCATACAGCTTGGATTTTAATTATCCACACATTTTCTTGCAAGCAGAAACATACGGGTATATTTAGGGCTTTGTGGTACCTGGAGATGAATAAGTGAGAACCATAGGCTGGAAAGTTGTATTGTCATTCTCATATTCCCTTCTCACCCCATTAAGGGTGTTCAGGAACTAGGAGTCAGCTGATCAGATTATTGCCAGACATTATCAAGCTGTCTATAATTAGTTTCTTATTGGTGAGAAGCCAGAAAATCCTCTTTGTTTGCAAGCTTGGACTATAGAGAAAAGAGAAACATTTAATGGAAGAGATTGTCTGGAAACCGTAGATTCTAATTAGCATCTCAGCCCTGTAGTGAAACCGTATGCATCATTTCTCTGAAAAAGATGCTGCTAAATATCCTCTTTGGAGGAACACTGGGTTGTATTCTTGAACAGCACAGCACACGTGGGCTTGGTGCAGATATGAATGCTTAACAACCTGCTCTGTTCTCTCAGCATAGGTTTCATATGTTCCCTCATATACTACTTCTTTCAGTGCCAGTCAGGATCAAAAGTTTAACACAGGTTAGAGATTGGGCTGTGCCATCCACATGTTACTTCTGCAGCTTCACCTTCAAGATCACTTACTTTGATTTCAGAGAAGTTTAAGTCAAAGTAATCCAACAATCCAGATCAGTCTAGATCTTACTGGGCTGCATGCTGAAATCACAGTAGCTTCATTCCAAGGTTACTGTCAATCTCAGATAACCCTTTACATTTTCAGCATCATCCTACAAAAGACATGTTATCCAATATTAGAATTTAGTTGTAATCTGAATTACTAACACATGGCTGAAAATTTCAATGTCATTTAGTAACAGTATCCTCTTTAATTCCTCCAGTGGACACGATACAGCCCATGTGCTTTTATGAACAATGGTTACACAGACCGCCATGCACAAAGATGGATACATCCAACAGTGGTATGAATAGAAGATTGCTGTCTATTCCAAAACATTCTTGTTTCTTTTTTGATCTTATTTTTCTCTAGTTATGTTCCAATATTCTTTCTTCTTAAGCACAAATCAAACCAAGACTTATCACTGTCATGTTTTTTCTGAGGAAGAGCACCCCCATGAAAGATGCTGAGCCTTCTCAAGTAAGAGAAGTATTATGAGTCTCTCATAGTCTTCCCTATTTGAGTTCTATATGCAACAGGCAGACAAAACCTGTTCAACGATACATCCAAGGTCTTAATCATGTCAGAATAAAACCCTGAAGTGATTATATCAAAGCATCAACCGCACATTGTCTAAAAGAGAACAAGAATATGTTCCATCACTCTGTGATTTAAACAGATTTTAAGTGAGTTGTTGGCTGCTATACTTAGGGTGAGATCATGTCAGAAAGTAAAGCATTTTGCAGACTTTAATCATGGTTATTTCTGGGAATGACACTGTGAGTTTGTGAAATACACATTGAGTTTGTAGTGGTTGGAGTACCTAGCACTTGCTAAGAAGTAATAATCCACGCTTAGGCTGTTAAACTCCAGTGGTAGAATCAAGAATAAATGCAGTAAAGAAATATCCACATCAGGCTTGAGCAGTAATGGGTTTAGTAGCTACTTCTCTCTGCTCTGCAGCCAGCCCAGTTGGTACACACTGGCTTGGTTTTTTGGTCCATTCTGAACCAGCAGATGTTGCAGAACAGTTGTTTGTCCTGCTTGTCCTTCATCGAAAACTCAAAGAGAACAAAAATGGACTCACTGGGGTTTTTTATTTGTTTGCTTGTTTTTTGGAAGTCAAATCTTGGTTTTTAGTCTAAGGAGTAGAAAACAAGTTATTTGGATTCAGACTCTCGTATGGGTGTCTGAGAATGGTTTGGCCACAGGGCGAACTATTAGCTCTTGCACAGGACACCTGCTCTTGTCTCTAGAGGATATTTGCAAAGGCCAGCTTTCAGGCATTGCAGATCAGTATTCCTCAGTGAGGACAGTGAACAGAAAAAGATGATTCAGAGCAAGAATGCAAAGGTGGGTAATTTGTCTGCTAGAGGACCTGCTGTCATGCAGGGAGACTAGTCACCTGTGCTTGAATTACAGCTATGTACATGCTCCTCCTGGTACTCAGGCTGGGTTGTTCTGTGACTTTATGTCCTCAGCACCTTGTCCCAAACTTATCTCCACTTCTGAGCCCAGTCTTTGCCTCCTCAGCAGAATTCACTTACTCATACACCCCTTCCTGCACCCCCACAGTTCTCCCCCCTCACAGCTCTCAGCCCGTCTCTTTGCCTTGCCAGCATCAGTCTCTCTGTCTTTATCATAAGACAGTTTATCTCTGCTTTATTTCCAGTTTCTGCAATTCTTTCTTCTCATTACCAGTGAGCTAATAAGAGATGTCTCCTATTCTCTTAAGTTCCCACATCCCTTCTGTTTCCTAGAGTGGATTATGTCCAATTTAGACAAAATATTAAAAATTTAGGTACCAAAATCTAAGGCACCTCTGCCTGAGTACAATACAACCATACTCTATTGGTTTTATTTTCAGAAGGTTATTGGTTGGCCAGCTCCATAATACCCCAGGGATAACAGAAGGCACCTGCTTGACACAAATGATATCTGCCAGATTTCAGATTGCAAAGCCAAATGATGAGAGGACATGAGGCAAATCCAAAGAGACAGTCAGCAGAGACCTTTAACAAGGGGAAAATAAGATGTGTTTCTCTAATCTGCTTTTCAAAAATACCTGAACAGTTTTGGCTGACATTTCCCAAAAGCAGACATTACATATGGAATATTTTAGAACAAAAACTTACAAGAGCAACAAAGTTATAAGCAGGTGATTCACATCTACGATGGAAGCAAAGCAAACTAAAGCAATAGCATCAGCTTACCTGGGTGACAGCAAACTGCAGACAGGGCTGGACTTTGTGAAATATGAATTGAAAGCCGAGGCATTCCTTAAGGGCCAAATCATTTTCATCCCCTGGAAAAGGTGCAAATTCCTGTTTTGAGTAACATAACAGCACTGAGCTGAAAGAGGATGCCACAGGGTAGGGATCTGCTAATGGCCTGCACAGTAATTTGGCTTACTTTTCCATAACATGGATAGGTTTTGAGCCTTGCCTGCAGTAGGAATTTGGCCACTGGGATAAAACTGGCTGGGAGAATGCTCTGGCATGCAGACTTACCCGTTGGCAAAACTTTCCAGGTACACAAGGCTTTTCATATTGTTGTTCAAAATCTCCATGTTAAAACCCATACATCTCACTTGCAGCCTTAGTACTTGACTCAGCCAAAATTCGAAGTCAAAAGCTGGGGCCAAATGGAGCTATTTGTATAACCTGCAGTGGTTTGCAAGTAGGAGAGGTTTCTCTGATGACATGCTAACCAACAGCATTTTGTGTTGAACTTCACTTTGAGGGCTCAGAGAACAGCTATAAAGCGATGAAAACTGAGAAAAGCTTTGTTTGGTTTTGTTGTACCAAGCAACTCCAGACTCTTCGTTATGCAGGCTATTAAAGAGGAGATGGAATGATTTTATCAGTTTCAGTGTATTGATGCAAGGAGCAAACACAAGCTGTTCAGGGTAGCAGACAAAGGTGTAACAGAAATCAGTTACTAGGAGTTGAAGCTAAACAACCCCCTGCCATGGACAGGGCTGTCACTCACCAGCTCAGGCTGTCCAGGATCCCATCCAGCCTGGCCTTGCACACCTCCAGCTTCTCTGAGCAGCCTGTTCCAGTGCTTTGACACACTGAGGGGAAAAAAAAATCCTCATAATATCTCAGCTAAAACTCCTTATTTTAGTTTAAAATAGTTTCTCCCTGTCCTATCACTATCAGGCCATGTACAAGTCGGTCTCCCTCCCACTTATAAGCTGTCTTCAAGTACTGGAACATCATAACAAGGTCTCTCTGCAGCCTTCTCCAGGCTGAACAATCCCAACTGCCTCAGCCTGCCTTTGTAGGAGAGGCGCTCCATGACCATATTTGCAGCCCTCCACCAGACTCGATCCAACAGCTCCACACCTCTCTTGTGCTGGGGCCCCACACCTGGACATGGTACTCCTCCAACTGGGGCCTCATAAAGACAGAACAGAGGGGGATTACCCCCTCCTTTACCCTATGGTGACTACACTGTTAACCTTCTGGGCTGCAAGCACATACTGCTGGTTTGCATTGCGTTTTTCATCCATCAGAACCCCTAAGTCCTTCCACATAAGGTTGCTCTCAAGGAGTTCTTCTCCCAGACCCACGCTGAGGTGAAGTGAAACATCCTAATTTCTGAGCTGTGAGTTCAACCAATGCTGCTTTACAGTGATGAGACCCACAGAAACTGAGTGACTACAACTGTAGGTTTGCATCTGCCTGTGAAGGGCACCTTTTGAATTGCCAGATTGCTATTAGAGGTGGTGCTGTGTGGGGCTGAGCCCATTCACTTTCAGGAAGGATCCAGATAAACCTGTCTTGATGCGTGAGCTCTGTTCCTCAGAAGGATTCACTGGGGGGCCTATTAAGAACAGAGAAGGAGAGCGAAGATGTGTTTTTATGTGGTAAACAAACACTTCTAGCCAGAAATGCACATGTCTGTTTGGGAAGATGACATTTCAAAACAATTCCCCCCTGACTGAATGATGCAGGAATACAAAGGTGCCACGTCTCTTCCATTTTTGAAAGCCGAATTACTAACAGACTCAATATTTGCATTGAATCACAATCCATTAAGGTCATTCCAGTGCACAAGAGCTAAAAGCACGCACCTCTAAATATTTATAAGCGAGGTTCTCCCTCCAGGTTCATTTACAACAGCCACTTCCAACGTTGGTGCTCCAAATGGCCATCTCCTGCAGCATAACTGTTTCCTGCACATCCATCTGCTCATTTTGTTCCGATAAACACGCATCTCTCCTGCTAGCCATGTGGTAATGACTTTTCCCAGCCATATGCATAGTTACTAACGCTGCCTTGCAGAATCTTTACTGTGAACACGAGCCACAGAAAGAACCCAGCTAGATCTCTGGAAGTACATTTCAGCTTATCAATTAGCAGGATTTAGAATAGTTTTCTTTTAAACTAATCCACAAAGCAAGTCCAATACAGAATTACTGAGTTAATATGCATTGTCCATCTGCCTGTCACCTTCAGAGTAACTTCTATGACAATAGCTGGAAATACCAAGTAGTAAACAGCCAGAAATCCCCCATCTAGTTGCTCTGCAAGGCAGTTTCCCAGGACATGAAAGATTGGATTGGTGTGC
Source organism: Coturnix japonica (assembly GCF_054131305.1). Taxonomy (NCBI): domain Eukaryota; kingdom Metazoa; phylum Chordata; class Aves; order Galliformes; family Phasianidae; genus Coturnix; species Coturnix japonica. The sequence goes on along the minus strand of NC_140667.1, from coordinate 26,993,179 downwards.
AGAGAGCTGCTGCCACTGCTGTATGTGCTACCTGGGCAGCAGACTAACAAAGCAATCCAGTTTCCAGGGCTGTGAAGCCAGCAGGAAATTTACACTCTCTTTTCTTTTTTTCTTTTTTAATAGCTTTAAAAAAAAATAAAAAATAAAAAAATAAAGAAAAACAGAGCACAGTCATTTCAAGCTCCATTAGAAACAGAGTGAGAAAACTCAACATTTGACAAATAGGAAGGGACAAATTCTGGATGAGGAAATGCTACCAAGCTTTTAGAGATGTATGGGTTTTTCTTTCTTAACTAGCAATCATTAGGAAGCAGTCAGATGCCTTTCTAGTATCTATGCACTTCCACGTCAGGGCTGCTAAAATACATTGAAAGTCCATCACTAAAGCAAATGGGACAAAGATCTGATTAGTAAATAACGTGCCACTCGGCCAAACAGACCAGCAGTGGGACAAGTTTAGCACTCCTCACTCAGTGCATCTGTACCATAGATTCTCTACAGGCCAAAGGCTGTTTATAATCATTTCCAGTTATCTATTTGAACTTCAAACATATACTTGGGTTAGAAGCGCATTCCATCCACATTAACTGAAGATAGGCTCAGACTAATCTAGGTTGCAAAGAATCTCTGGAGATCGTCTAGGCCACTCTCCTGTCCATGGAATATGAAGTGTGTTACAGAGAAGGTGCAGGGCTTACTTAAGGGATGCAGCAGAAGGGAGATCTAGAACCGAGTCATTTTCCTGATCCAGCATTGAATTACCTCGGTCACAGTTACTACACAAAAAATGAAGTCTGGCTGTTTGTTGGTGCCACATGAACAGTGATGTCTTGGATTTCCAGGAGCAGTGAGTCTCCTTGCCAATGAGGCACTGAGTAACACCACCTGTTAGGGGAAATTTCTCCCCATGCCCTGGCACTTGACAGTGCCAACCTCTGAACTGATCCTTGCAGCAGCATCCTGCCTTCCTTCCCCTTCTCTCCTCCCCAGATCATGTCATTCCCAAACTTGCCTTGAGTTGTAGCACCAGAAGAGCTTGTGGACCGAACAGCTTTCTTCATTTCCTGTAGATCTATGGCTTCAGTGTGTCCTGTTCTCATCGGTGGTCCCCAAGACCATCTTAATGCCCAGTAAGCCAAAAGAAACCAAGCCCAGAGTGAGCGCTACAGTAAGCCCAGAGTGGCAATCAGCTCCCCCTAGCTGTGGGAAACTCGCTGTGGGGATTTTCCTCAGCTCCCTGACATTTCTACATCAGTTGCCCTTCAGCACTGAGCCCTCAGTAGGCTGTTTCCTCACTGTTGTTTACCTTTCCATTAGGAAGCCAGGAGAACTGACCTCTGGTGCTGAACCTTTTGTTACAGTACTTAGCAAAAAGCACGCAGCCTAGCACATTTTTCCTCCCATTATAATTCCAGGTGCCCCTGCTTTACTAAGTGCATTCCAACAGAGCAGGGCTCCTCATTGCTTCCTACAGAAAAAAGCTATATAGAACCTCCTGCATAAAAGACATTACATTATTAATTCTGCATCCTTGGACCATTAAGACCGATATCTAACCTAATTTAGTTCCTTTTGCTCCCTCTTATCAGATCATTATTTTTTTTACCTCCTTTTCTGTACTGTTCCAAGCCCTGTTCCTCAGCTGAGGAATGATTCTGCTCCAGGCTAAGCCAGTCACTACCACAAGATCACGTGGAGCTCTGGCTCCAGGGGGATGTTTATGTTTTCACTCTTCCCCTAAGCCCCCAGAACAAACAACCTAATCTGTCTGAAACTGCAGAAATAGAAACGCTGGTATTTAAATGGTGAACAATTGGATTTGGCAAACAATGTGTTCGACTGCACCCTTTCTGAATCACAAGTCTGAGTCACTCCCCTCACCTAGGCTACTCTTTTTGCCTGTGCAGATTGCAGGAGCAGCAATGCAGCCTAATGCTCTCTTCTCTCTCTCTCCCCATGCCCTGCAGCCTGCCTGCTCCAGGCCGAGCTGGTGAACTACGAGCGTGTCAAGGAGTACTGCCTGAAGGTGCTGCAGAAAGAAGGAGAGAACTTCAAGGCACTTTACCGGTCGGGAGTTGCGTTTTACCACCTGGGTGACTACAACAAGGCACTCTACTACTTGAAAGAGGCAAGATCCCGCCAGCCAACAGGTATGGAAAGGAGCAATGTGACTTTACATGGAAATCCTTTGCATTTCTTTTCACAAGACTTGGTCCCTATCTGACTGTATTGATTTCCACAGGGATGGGCACGACTCATTGTATCCTTAGCCTTGCTTCAAGGATTCTCCCCTGTTCAAGTATCTGCCATCCACATGTCCAAAACCAAAATAATTAATATGAGAAACATACTCATTATTTACCCAAACAGCCTAAGCTAGTTGGACCAGCCACCCATATGCCGGCCTACCTGAAATCAGAAGGGGGCAGATGGCCCCAGTGCAGAGATGGTGCTTTTATTTTTCAGTCTTGATAATGAGATAAAAAGCACACTTGTTCAAACCATTTCCATGAAGAGACTTGAAGGAAAATTAAAGGACCACAGGAAAGTCAAACAGAAGCCATGTGCAAGGGAAACCCCAGAGAGCAGCTTTTCCACTCACACCTGTGAGCACAGAGTGAAAGCTGGGTGTGGAACAGGAGTGAGTACAGTGGTGCTGGTGTGCCTTGGGCCAGAGGAAGCAACAGTGGTAGTGAGAGGTGGCTGCGTGCAGTGTCCTGGTCCTGCTGGGCTCTTGCAGCGACAGTGTCCTGAAGGAGCACTGGGATCCCACTCCCCTTCCACTTCTTGTACAGGGGCCCAGTCCCATCTGCCATGCCTGGCCCCAGGCTCTGGGCAGCCTGACAGCACAGCTGCACACCCCACACTACTGAGCAAATGTGCTTAAGAGCTCAGTTTAGCCTATTTACAGTGTGCCCTTCTGCTTTCAGCCCATGCCAGAATCAGGGAATAGGGAAGCCTGCGTAAAGAACATAGGAAAATAAGAAACTATCTTAACCTTGAGGTTCTGATAAGGCTCAGACATGAAGAAGTCTTTCTAGCTGAACCACTTTTTAAAATCTGAATTGTTGTTCTTTTTTCCCCTCTGAGAAATACTATTTATTTGGCATCTCTCATTCCTTCTTGAAGTAAAAACTAATGTATTCAACAGCAACAGCTCCAAATACCACTACTTGCTGCAGAGACATACCAGAAACTGTCCCCAAAGACCCTTAATGTATACAAAAAACAGTTCTGGCCTACAGCTCTGCATCATACTTTTCCCTTTTACCCTCAGACTGAGGCCATTGTTGCACTGTTTTATTTATTATTATTGAGAACTTGCAGGGTATTCAAGGGGAAAGAAGTGAATACATACAGTAAAAAAGGATGAGGCTGCTAGAGCAGTAGGAACCAGGTGATGCTATCAAGAAATGTTATTACGTGACCTGGAATAACTCAATGTCTCCATCTGCAAAACGTGACCATTTCTTTTGTCTGATGTTCCACCAAGGTTGCTGGTAAAGCACTTGGTTATCATTACAGCCCCCCTTTCCCTCCCCACCCTTTTCCCCTTCCCTTCTCTCTCAAATAGGACGGTTTTTGGCACAAATCATTGACTCTCTTCAGTGGGGGAATTTTAAATGGCAAAGAGGAATTAGCGAGCAGAGGGTTTTACACATCTGCCAGCATAGCAGATCCCTTATAGGTGTTCACTGTCCCCTGGGTTTGTCCTGATTTCTTGTGCTACCTCCAAAGAAAAAGATAAAAATACAAAAGCAGATTATATAAATAGTATGAGATAACCGTATAATGCTTCTTACTAAGAAATTGCTTTACATCTGTAAATCAGATGCACATCACAAGTTGAACTTTGATATAACAGACTTGGCATACACCTTACCTTCAAGCTGTGCCCAACTTCTTCCCGCCCATTTGGTCACACCATAAAGGTGACCACTGACCAGGGATGCAAAAGGACCACAGGTTGGCTGGGAACACCAGACACCCATAGTTAGTCTGCCAGCCCTACAGTACTCAGGTCATAGGGCCTGTGCACCAGGCCAGCTTCCCATGCTACACAGAAGTAGTTGGCCTTAATGCTCAGGACTCCGGGCCTGGGAGCAAAGCCCCAGGCCGCAATGCCTGCCCCAGAAGTACACAACCAGCCCTGAAGCTACAGGGAGAAACAACACAGCAAAAAGGCACAGCCTAAGAGCCAAGAGAGCCACTCCTACTGCAGCATCACCATCTTTTGGTGTGAGCCTGACCAGGCTGCCATTACCTGTCAGTACTTCCTCACTGAGAAGCACCAGAACCTTCTGCTCATTAACACTTAGTTTTGAAATACCCCTTCATACATGTGAGAGTAGCACAGCATTTTTTAAAGGAAAAGGCTCCATTTTTTTCCACAAGCAAAGTGCTACTCATTACTCCTCTCCAGTAAAGCAGTAGCCCTCAAAGGAGAAACAAAACACATCTCTACCTGCCAGCAATTTTTTTTAGCTATCTTGCAATTAGATTTGTTCCCACCCCTTGTCACCTGCATCTTATTTTGCCCCTGGCTCTCTATGTGTGTTGTAATCTCCCAGGTGATGAGGCTGTGCTGTCAGTACCTATCTACCTCCCTTACCCCTAGGCCAAAGGTACCTGGCAGCCTGCTGTTACTACTCATTGCTGAGACCCACCTCCACCTGTGCCAGGCACAGAATCCTGCAGGCTAAGGCAGGTGTGAGTTCCTAATGTGCCTTCACCTGTGCTAGGCTGGCCTCTGTGCAGCCCAATAGAGAGGATGGTTACCTGTGTCACCATCAGGTGCTAGGAGGGCAGATCAGGCAGAGTGAAGGGTGGCCAAACACTCAGGGCTACTCCCTCAGCTGAACTGCTCCACTTCTGGAGGCTGTGCAACTGAAACTACTTCTGCGTTTTTTAAAAGGCTGCTTTAAAATCAGTTAGGCTGCTTCTCCTTGCCTAACACAAGTGACAGCAGAGCTCCTTTCTTCACTAAGATTCCCTGAGTGGGACATGTAGCTAAATCACTGAATTCTATCCTCTGAACTGACTTGGGTGACGCTGATGAGCCAGCAGAAGGCTTTGCCCAGAGCCCCACCTCACCAGAGGTGGCTTGGAAGGTCACAACAGCATTGCTGCAACATGTAGAGAGCTCTGTGTAAAGAGAAGCTGAACCGTCTCCCACGGCCTCCACTTGAGCTGAGGGGCACAACAGAGGTGCCCCCCTCCCTATTTTAAAGGAAACTTTGCACCCACAACTCCTTCAGTGGGTGCAGTACCTGCACTTGCTAGCACCTGTCATGGTACCAGTAATGTGCTCATCTCTTCAGAGGCTCAAGCACTTCTCCTTTCCCTGCTGGCACAGGGCATGTTGCTGTTTGGACGAGGAAGAGATGAGATTGCTCTCTCACTGAGGGCAGAGTGGATGCAGTGTGCTTCAGATTGATTTCTGAAGCTGTAATAATTTATAATGGACAAAGCTGGCCCTGGTTGGCCTTCTGAGTACAGCTGTGAGCAAAGGACCGTTTTTAAATTAATACATAAGTGAAAACAGTTATTTTTTTATGCTTGCTTGCTTTTGATATCACACACCATTTGCTACTATGCAGATGCCAGGCTCTTGTGATAGTAAATCAACGTGACTGGAGTGACCTTGGCTGCACGAGCATGAGGTCTTTTGGAGACATGCCTGTGCAAATCAACCTGTGCCTTGAGTGAACGGCAAAACTTGTGTGCTGTATGCACTGTGCTAGTGCAACAAAATACTGTGAGGAAAAAGATGGCTTAAAACTTGCACAGGGATCTCACAGCTCTCTATGCAGATAAAACAGTGTTTCTATGCCTGTTTGGTTAGAGGGTTTGGTTCAGAGCCCCTTCCCACTGGAGCTGTTCCTCAGGCAGTGCCGGAGCCCAGAATGGGAGATGCACCACAGATGAGAGCTGTGGTGTGTCTGTCCTTCACAGGAAGTTGTAACTGCTGTAAGTGTATGTGTGTGCTCTTTCCCTGCAGATACCAATGTCATACGATATATTCAGCTGACAGAGATGAAGCTCAGCAGATGTTCCCAGAGAGAGAAAGAAGCCTTGTGAAGAAGGAGCCGCTTCAGCTGAAGTGCCCAAAGGGGAACATTTCCTTCCCAGAAGCCCATTTGGTGGATTTTCTTGTTTGCTCTGCCTCATCCCCATCTCCTCATCCACCCACTCTCCCTTGCTCTTCATTGAATCTTGGTTTTGAGAAAAGAGACTTAGACGCTGGGTATGGCTGCAGCAATTACCATTGCCAACCACAGTAATACCCCTTCCCCATGGCAGGAGAGCACAATGGCTACAGCCAGCCTTGTTCCAAGACAGTGTCACACACCTGGAGGAGACAATGTGGGGGGACCTCTCTGGTCCCGAGCTGACTGCTACTACCTGTAGGGAAGCAATCCCCAGACAACTCCTTTCTGACCAGACAAGCTGGAGACAAACAGTTTCTACTCTGAGTGATCGATGGAGCTTAGAAGAGCTAAGAAACCAAGAGACCGCTGGTGATTTCACAGGGGACAGCAAATGCCTTTTTACCATCAGCTCCCCCTGCCTGCTTCTCCAGTGTGTGCTATCAGTCTCCATTGAGAGCTCACATGCTCCCAGTACAATTCCAGTGAAACTGTTTCTAAACATCCTCTAAATGAAAGCACAGAGCACCCTACAATACCCCCAAAGCTGTCCCAGTGCCAGAGGAGAAGGTCGTGGGGTACCACAGAAGGCTGTATAGACTGTAAGTGTGGTGTACAGTATGAGGGAAAAACTGTGAAATAATTCATTAAAGGCAAATAAAAATTATTAATAGGCAACAAGTCCAGGCATTCCTTTTAGAAGGGACTTGTGGGTTTCCCGTATCCAGACAGGCAACATCATCTGGTGGGGTTTGCTTGGGGTGGGGGACAGGGACGTCTCCATTCATGTACCAGCTCTGCCAATGCCTTGCTGTGTGGTCTTAGGCAAGTCACTTAGCCTCTCTGTGCCTCAGTTTCCCCATCTGTACACTGGGGAAAATAATACTTCCCTACCTCGCAGGGGTGTTGTGAGGATTTACTAGTTCATGTTTGTAAGTATAGTGATGTACAGTGCTAAGTATTACTAGTACATTGGATTGAGGTCTTGATTCTCCCACCTTGTGTTGGTGCTTCCTGTGTCCTCTTTCTTTCTTTTTTAGCAGAACATGGTGCCAACAAACAGGGCAGGACCAACAGCTTTGGAAGCCATTTCAGCTGCCCAGAGGGTCTTTTAGACCTACTGCGGCAGTCTGATCACTTCTGTGAGTTCAGTCTCCTTGGCTAAAGGGTTCTTTTCTGGAGCTGCCAGTAATGGGATCATTAAGTGCCACACACACATCTCCAATGGGGCTGCCCCACTGCACTGGGCCACAGGAAATCACTCCTAGCTACAGGATGAACATGTGTTCTCATCCTGTGGTGGGCAGTGCAGTCTGTGTGCCCCAAGATAGCCTGCTCAGCACTTAGATAAATGTGCAAACTCAAACACAGAGAGCAGAAATCTGAACACACCAAGTTCTGTTGAGTGCTGCGTGCTCTGGTCCTATTGGATGTGGTATTTGCAAACAGTGGGCTAATCTCACATTCCAGCAGCAATATCTTGCAACAGTTTTTTTCACAGCCAAAACTTGAAACAGTTGCTAGAGAAAATCAAGGGAAAAGGCAAATCTGTATCACTGTCTGAAAAAAAATGAAGCTGTGTTCTTTAGTTCAAGGATACATCAGGCCCACACTGGGGGTGGGGAAGAGACAGAATGACGTCTAAGTCTCTGAGGTAAGATGGACCTATGTCAGTTGTGTGAAACATATTACCTGGGATGGCACCAGAAGTTCATATTTTTTGAGTGGGTAGTGAGCAGCTGCTTCCCAAAATCAGGAATGCTGTGTGCAGCAACTGGGAAGGGCTCATGTACTTGGGGCAGCACCATCACCCTCTTTAGATAGCCTACGGCTCATACATCTCTGCCAGAAATAGCAAGCGCCTCTGCCCACCACTAGCCATGTCTAAGCAGCTGCTGCCAGGACAACCATTGGTTTAAAGACAGAGGACAAATGAGCGACATTCTGAAAATTGTTGATAACTAGAAAAAGAAGTTTAGACAGAATTATGTTTGGGTGCCGGTTTTACATGGTACTGCACAAAATAGGGAGAGAAAAAGATTCTGCCATTCAGATACGTGCAGTTCTCCATGTCCTATGTACATTATGGTGCACGGCAAATGCAAATAGAGGTGACTTCCCTGTACTTCATATTGCTCCTGACAGTTCACCCCACAGCTGCATGTTGCCCTTTACTAGGACTGAAACAACGATTCACCCTGCAGGCCACGCACAAGGAGAGGACACCACCTACACAGCCTCTGCCCCAGGAGAGCGCAGGCGAGCACAGGCAGGCTTCTCACTCGTGACCTTAATATAAAAGGAAAGCCATTTTCCACTCATTGAAGATGTAGGCCCATGGCCCTGTTTCCACTGTGACACAAAGCCTGTGAGAAAGATGCACAGAAGTCCATGTGGAGATTCTGTGCATGGGAAGGAAAGAGAGCAGCAATGCCTCCAAAGCTACAGAGCTCCTCCCCACTGCAGCCAGCTCTGCCTTGCAATACAATCCAGTACAGTTTGCAGTGTAACTGGAAAGATGTGCAGAAATATCACTACCTCTACATGTGTCTGCATGTGTCAGGGGAGTGGGGAAGAGCCTTGAAGAATCTTTGTCTTCTGCAGGAAGAGAAGGCATATTTGAGTTCCAGCACACTAAGGGGTTCTTCAGCACAGTTTAAATGCCTCCAGTGTAATTGGAAGTCCATTCGCCCATTACATATGAAAACAGCAGGAACAAAATGACATGGCAGGTACCTGGCAGAGCAGGAGGAAGGCTGAGAGCAAGCAAGAACTGGGGTTGAAACGAGAGAGAGCTGAGCCAATTGTGAGATGCAAAATACAAGTCAAATACAGGCTCATGGGCAGAATGAGGATTAAAGCAGGAAAAATATGACCAAAGGCTTAGCCACATTATTTGCAGTTAATAACAAGACTTAGTTTTAATTGGCAGGATACACAACAGGAAAAAGGACAGTCGGATTAGAGTTGATTTTCCAGCTGGAGGGGGCAGCAGAGAGGGAGGCTTCCTTCCTCCAGCACAATTCGTTTGTGAAAGTGGCTGCAGAATTTGTCCAAACACGCATCAGTCCCTGCAGCTGGAAAAAGTGACATGGGCAGAGCAGAAGTCTTTGTTTGATTTAAGAATGATTGGTTTTCAGAATTGATGGGTAGGCAAAGGTCTGGCTATTTGTGCTTGCTGGAAAACTCAGGAGCCCATAAGCTGAAGATGACGTTGAGCACAGAGCAACCCCCTTAGCAGTACATCTCCATTTCACTTTCCAAGAATTTCATCTGTGTGAATGTTCTCCCCAGAATTCAGCCCAGCACACTAACAAGCAGTTGTGTTCCTGTGGTGGTTCACATGGGATCTTCAGGGGCTTTGTCTGCCTTGTTTTCTTTATCCTTCCTTCATGTTCAGTCCCTCGATTGTACCCTCACCTTTTCTATTTGCAGGGGAAGGAGAAGGGAAGGTGGAAAAGGAAAGTGGAAGGGTATGTGTGACAAAGGGAAAACAACACCAAATACACAGGACTGGTATACCCCTCTTCTCTGCTTGCTCATCTTTGCTCATGCACTCTGAAGGACACCTGTGTTCCTCCTGAGCTTCATGCTCCACGAGGCAGTTGAGAGGCTGGGGCAGGGGCTATTTAAATAAGGAAGCACAGTGGTATGCCACCCAGAAGGGATGCTTGGGAGGGCGCAGTTAATTAACAGGTTTCTTAATTCTATTTATGGATTTGCATAACTAATTAGCAGGACTTTGTATTGCTGCAACTGGTATGAGATTTCCAGAGGTTGTTCTGAGTAGTTCTTATAAGCTCCTCAGGTGCTAAATGCTGCAGGCAATGCTACCACATCAACAGCCTCCCTGCTGCCTCAGTGGAGGCGATGAAAAGACAAGACGCCTTCCTCAGCTACAGCTTAGGGAAGGTAAATTCATAGATACCAGATAAGAACATAAGAGGAAACCTGTGTCAACATATGACTTTGAGGCAGTTAGCAGCCTGTGAGGTGGAAAGGGGTGTAAATGGTCTCATGGAGGTAGGGAGAGGATAAGATTCCTTTTGGCTTCCCAGAGACAGATTTTCCTTTGTCATAGCAAAGGGCCAGCTCAAAATCATTCAGCCTGAAAAGCTGTGCCTATAACATCTGCTTCCAGCAGTAGTTATGGTGGGGAACTGGAAGATGAATAGACTGTGTACTGCCCAGGAAATTGTCTTGTTACCCCAACTTCATGCCCGCTCCACTTTCCTTTATCCTATGGAAAACATCTGTTGTGCTACAAGGCCAGATAAGAGGACAAGGGGGAGGAGAGGAAATAAGGCGGGATGGAAAGAAACACAATGTACCTCTCTCTCAATTTTCCTTTCAAAACTGTGTAGCAGCAAATACACTGAATAGACGCCAAACCTTCACTTGCTGATGCAGGAATGGGTTTAACAAGTTGACCTGTTCACCAGAAAGGGAGTAGAGGAGACTGCCCTTCCAAATTTTCCCCTGTGCTCTGCACTGAGCAGCACGAGCCCAGGCTGCCTCTGCCAGGCACTGCTTTTCCTGCCCCACAGCATCCGGCCTGAACCATGGCCTCTGACTTTCCCCACAACTTCTTGCCAGCCCTACAGCCTCCAGTCTTCCCCGCTCACCCAGCACAAGCCTGAGGGCAGATAGATTTTGGCAGAATGACTGGTCATGTTAGGTGGGGAAAAACGCTGTAGCTGCAAGCCCAGTGTGCTGCACTATCCAGCCATAACAGGGAGAACAAAGCTGCCTTGCCAGGCTGGCGTCACAGGCTCTACCCACAGCTTTTCTCCTTCCTTCATTGCCAGCCCAGTTTTATAAATAGCTGTGGCTCTGCAATAACTAACTTGTACAACTTTTTCTTCCTTCCAGAGGGCTCCCCTCCTCTCCTTTTTCCTGCTGGGGCATGTGGGACTCTGCCAGCTGGTAGCTGCCTCTGGCAACTGCCCATCACTGGTGAGGAAATAACACACAGCAGAGCCAGCTGGAACTGGGGAGAGAACTAAGGAAGATGAAGGTGAACTTGGCTGGGGCTGTGGAGCCAATATAATCCTCATAACAATTGTGCCACACAATCTCCCCTGACTGCCTGTGTTTAAGCGCTTGTCACAGGACCCTCACGAGAGCTCCCCACTCTCTCTGCGGCCTACAGAAGCCATAGCAGATAAGCTCAGAGGAAGGGTGAGTCACCACTGTGCTCTCCTTGTTACGCTGTTTTCTCCTTAGAGCTGGGCTAACAGAAGCATCTGAGCATATGTTCTCTCGTCTATTGTCAGATCGACAAATCAAAACTGTGATTCATGCGAAACCATACATTTTCTGTATTAGACCCCAGCTTAGCTCAGTGCTGTAAAGGCTTGGTGCTGACTGCAGTGAAATGCTGACATCCAACATTCAAACTCTGAGCACTGAAGATGGCAGAGAAGCTTCATATAAAGAACTCTGCCAAGAAAAGAAAAAAAAACCAATCTTTTAAAGTAAAGGAAGAAGACCTAGTTGCTTGTTACTGGAGCTAGATTTAAGACAAAATCATCCTGATCAACAGTGTCTCTTCCATCATTTCTGGAGGTGTTCCCCAGTCTACGTGCATATGAGTGTGTACATGCAGGGGCACAAAGTGACCATAGGCTGCAGTCTTGAGGGCACAGCAGTGCAGGCAGAGCTGGAATCTTTTAGCTGCTGATGCTTCTGTTTCAGCACTGACTCAAACTCAAATGCAGACCCCCCCTTGCTCATCTCCTGCAGCAGCATCTTCAACTCTTCTTCTAGACAGAACCTGCTGCTGTGCTTGTGATACTAAATTAAAATGTATCTTATTGGCCACTAGGAAAACTACATATTCAGATTACCCAGAATGAAACAGATGGACTAAGCATTCCTTTGATTTTGCTTAGCAAAGACAGCTGGAGGATTTACAGTTGGGAACATGAGGATTTTCACTTCCTTTAAACAACAATGGGTGCTTTGTAACCAGCCTGGCTACTAGGGGTATTTTTGGTCAGTGATGACAACCCAGAGAAGCAGCTTAGCACACCAAGAAGGAGGCTCAGGCTGAAGAGACTGTGGCAGCAACTCCCCGAAAAGGGCTGACAGAGCTATGCTCTGCAGCATTCCTCCTCTTCACACAGGAGCAATGCTGGGCTACAGCAAATCTTTTGGCATCAGATAAAACCCAGCTGTCTCATATTGCCTCCTACAAACTTCTGCTTTGAAAAATGGCCACATGTAAATGGCATATTCCCTCAGTCAGAGCTGCCCTCCCGCATCTCGCTAGGGCTGAATTAGATCCAACTAACAGCTTGCTGACTTCAGTAGGTTATCTCTGAGGCTTGGCTGCCTGCTGGCAAGCTCTGAGCACTGACACAGGGAGAGCTCATAAGCCCGTTCCTGAAATAAGCCCTGCAAGCCAAGATGCACAACCTTTCACAGGATCCTTCACATCTCTGGTGAAATCTAGCTGCCCTGCCAGGATGCTCACCAAAATGCAGGCATGGGCAGTGCCTGAGCAGAACAGATGGAGTCATCCAGAGGCCTGACCCTGACACCAGGGCTGGAGGAGGCAGTGTGGCCCAGACTGGCATATCCCCACTGCTGGCTCTCAGCGGCACCTCTTTCAGCCCACAGTGCCTTGACACTAAGGCTGCACCATCATCCTGGGGTAGGGGCATGTTCCTGTTTCTAGATGCCTTTTAAAACCTCAGTTTTACAAACGTACCAAACAAACTGTAAAAAGCCACTAGCTGTTCTAAGCTATTGGGATTCAGAAGGACTCACTTCATCATTTTTATTTTTTTTGTGTCAGGCAGTGCTACCTGTTCACGTGTCACACAGGCTTGGGCTCTTATATAAGTACAGAAAAACAGTAACCTAGTCAGTGACTCCCTATACTTGTCCCCAGCCCAGCAAGATGGAAGGGCTGAGCAAGACAGAAACCTGCCTTGGATAGAGCCAAAGCAACATGTCCCAGCAGCACCCCAAACTGAGGCTTTCACTTCAACCTGCAGAGCTTAAGCTGCTCTTCAGCAAACCTAATGCTGTTGGTCTGGGAGATTGGTCTCCTGACATCAGCTTAGCAATGTGGAAGAGCTAGCAGTCACTCCACAAAGTCTACCATCATCTCAATAGGGAAAATGAGTAAGAGGTATCTCTGTCATATTTGTTTACTCAAGGAATAAAAGTAACATTTAACTTCTGTCATCTTTGTTTGCTGTGTTGGGCCGCTATGGCATAGGAGTCGAGCTTCACTTCACCTTGTGTGGCTTCTGGAAAATGACTGCCATATGAGAGAACAAAAGGAAAAGCTGTACATGATAAGAGGGTCTGGATCTGCAGATTACAGAAAACTGTGCAGCTTGACTCTAATCCTCCAATTTATAGCATACAGAGCAGAATTCAAATCAACAGAAAAATGAGGAGCCCTACAGTGCTGTTAGCAAGGATTCTCATTATCAAATGAGCTAGGTTGTATTTCTGATGATAATTTTCTTCTCAAGAAATAGATCTTCTAAGATACGTGCTGTCCTTAAGAGATCTCTCTTCCTTGCAGTGGTCTGGGACAGCAGTTTCCTACTCCCACTGTTATTTGTCCAGAGAGTGATGTGGAGCTACAGAGATCCTAGATTTTTACATCTCTCTGATCCAATGTCAGATGGAATTAGTTAACCAATAAAGAAGAGCTGTCTAATAAAAGATGGAATCTCTCCTTTCACTCATTACCAGTGTAAACAATGATTCCCTTCAGGAATGTCAGAGCTCTATTAATGATGAGCAAGTCAAGCCATATCACCTCATACCATAAAGTTGAAGTGATACTAACTCTGAAAATGGGCCTGGAAAAGATCCTCAAGAGAGCACCTACACCACCCCACTGCCTTAAGGCAATTAGGTCAGACTAAGTTAAACTGCTCCCAAGATGTGTTTGTCTAACCTGTTCTTAAAAGCCTCCTGTGACAGAATGCCACAGCCTACATAGATGCGAAGATAAGAAACTTTTTACTAAAGCTTAAACTAAGTCTCCTTTGCAGTGATTTCATCCCATTAATTTTTGATTTAGCTACAGCAGGCTTGAAAAATTTATTCTTTTTCTTTGCAGAAATCTCTGATCTTTGCAAAAGCCTCTACTCTAGAACTGATCTTTCAGCTTTTATCAACATTTCTTCAGCTGAGTGGGTTTCTCTGTTCCCCTGGCTTACCTTCGGATTACTTCCAGGTGGTTTCCATCTCTATTTGAGTGCAGTGCTGGAAACAGGGCAGTCCTCCAGGTGCAACCTCCCAGCACAAGAGAGTGGAAACGCTATTTCAGAATTCCTATGTGTGACAGGCCTACTTATTGATTCTAATAAAAAGTTTTGCATTCCTTGCAGTAGCAAGACCATTTTGACTCACATTCAAGTCTCATCCCAGACTGCTCTGTTCATTCCCACTTTAATTTCATGTATAACACTCCTTACCAAGTTGCATCCTGTTTGTGAAACAATTATGTGTCATGAAATGAGGAATCACAATTCTTTATCCACACAGTGAACAGATCTGCATCTCTCTGGTCTTAAAAGGACATGCGTAATTTAAGACATAAATTACCAGCTTTGGGGCAGGGGGAGATCAGTAAAACTGTTTCATTTTTGTAGTGATGCTAACAAGATCTTCAGGGCTTTGCAGTCCTTTAGCATTTAAGAAAAACACTGCTTTACAGCTGAGAGTCGCAGCCTGTTGGGATCATCGCTCAAAAGAAACTCCTTCTGTTCTTTTAGATGACCCTACAAAGTCAAGCACATTCAGATCATTCAGAGCAAGCAGGATTAAAACCGCCTGAGCAAGATGTGAGCATTTAAGAACTACGGCACAAAATTTCAGACCTATTATGTTGTTCTTCATGCTCTCTAAGTTCTTCTCCCAGCACTCCACAGTCAAAAGAGAGACATTTCCTTCAGAAAGCTTCTAGGCAAGGATCACAGGCAGTGCAGCCCATAGGTTTCATCTAACATCGCTGAATATCTTCAGCCAATGGAAAAGCCAGCCTTGAACTGGATCTGACTGGGACACCTGTGGCAAGAGCAGACTCAAATCTGTAGCCACTTGGTTACACGGAACTGTGCTGTAGAACACCAAATCCCCTAATCACTGCAAGCACCATAGCTGGGTTCGTGTTTAAATGCATTAACTACTGAAACAAAATCACTGCTTGTAGGACAAATAAATCTCTGCCTTTTCAGTGCTATTAGGAATGCTATAAAGCCTGCAACGTATGTTGCTGTGTGAGAACTTCAAGCAAGAGCCCCTCTGAAGAGTGGGTGAAGTGGCCACAAACAGGCATGCAGCATCCATCTGATTGTATGGTGTCTTGCATGTGCCCAGAGATTAAATAGCACCAACATTCACCACTCTTAATGGGACAAGTGAGACAAAGGCACCTTAAAAATATCAGGTATCTGTGGAAAGCCCGAGGGAATTTAGCCTGAAAATGTGGTCCAGATCCAGATAAATGCTGGCATCTCCCTGTGGTGTTTAAGGAAATAATGCTGATTAAAGCAGTTGAGGATTTGGCTTGGGACTACATTGCTGAAAAGCAGCTCAGAGGAGAAGAAATGTTGTGCAGATCAGTAGAAGCTGGACTTCTAGACCCGTTCCCCACATTACCTGGTCCTGTTACAGAGCAGCACTGAGCCTCATTTCTGCAAGCACTGAACTAACCCCATCTCACACTGCTGCTTATGGAAGAATTTAGCAAGTAATGTTTCAAGCACACTTCTGAAGGGACTCTCTGAGCACAAAGTATTGTTGCTGCTGCTGTTAAAAACAAGAACACAATCTGCCGCTGAATAATTCATTTGATGCGAGAAAAGCCAGTGAGTTGTTGAACAAAAAGGCTGTACAATGAGACATAATTGCAAAGTGCTTATGGGGAGCAGGATGCAGCTGGAGCACTCAGGTTGGCTGGCAGCAGCGTGCTGCAGCCAAGAATGAATGCATGCTGGGGTGCCTACCTCATGTTCTGATCTGTTGTAGCATTTTGCCTTTAGCCTCCGAGATCTCAAAGCTCAAACAGACTGGTTACAAACTACAACACACTTGTAGGTTTCCAGTTCTGTTTTACATATGAATGAAGTTAAAGTCCAAAACCTACTGCCCACAGTGGCAGAGTGAATCACAGCATGGAGACAAAACCTCCAGTCCAGGCTCTCTGGTTTCTGCTCTAGGAACCAGCAACCTTTTGGCTTACCCTCCTTCCTCACTGCTTGCAGGACATTGTTACACACTGAGCTCCTTCACTTTCCTTCTCCATGTCTTACAACCACAAGCTTGGAGGCATCAGCTCAGGTAAAAAGGGGGGATTCAGCATCCCCAGCCTTTTGGGTACCTTGTAAAGTACCCAAAGTACCTTTGGCCTTTCTTGTAAGCCTCCTCCTTCATTACATCGCACAAAAAGTCTCCCTCTGCTCTGGCTAGGGAAGAAAACCAATTCAAATACCTAATGCTATGTACTTTCTTCATGCATCATCAGTCACTAGCTTGAAAATGGATAGAAGGCCTCAAAAACTGCTGCATGTCTGTACAGTCATGTATGGATACAGAGATGTGACGCCCCGATTCTCATGTGAGGATCATGATAATTATTAGTGTACCACCAGGAAACAGAAATCAAAACAAAACTTAAAACAAGCTGAGACTCATTTTTAACTTACTAGTCACCTCAAAATAACTGGAAGACAGAGTTTCCAAATATCACTGATAGATTCAAGCCTGACTCAGGGGATGGAAATACAGAAGTCCTTCCTGCATCCCTGTGAATTCTGACCAATGAGCCTGGAAGGTATGAATGGCTCAGAGCCAGAAAGAGAAAATGGAACACGAGAAGAGGCTCCATCATGCATTTTCTTTATAATAGCCAAAATATCCCTCTGTTCTTTCTCATATATCATGGAGAGAGCACAACTGGAGTGTGAAAAACCATTTAATGGATTTAGTAATAGTATTGATCTTCTGTCATTTAAAAAGGGGCCAGGAGCTTAATCAGATCTGCAGTAGCGTCTCATTATTTACTTTGCCAAAGGAAAGGATTAGATATCAGAGAAAGAAAAGGCCTTCAGCAGGCAAGGTTTGCTCTGCAGGATGAAAATCCATCCATTTACTCTTACCCATGTACGCCTTTAAAAGGGAAAGATTCCAAACAACTCTCCATGAGATTCTGCCTGGAGGAGCTAATGCAGCAGCAATAAACAGAGGCAGACTCAGCAATGCAGCAAACCTGTTCTTAGCTTTTCAGCATCCTGATTTAGCTCTGTAATCTGGTCACCTAAGCTTGAACACTAGAAATTTTATTGCAGATAATAGTCAGAGGCTGACTGAACAAGTCTTCGCTGTCCGAGTTGCCTAAGAACCCAAGTGATGTGTAATTGCAAGCTGAACACATCTGACTAGCAAAAAGCACTGAGAAAGAATAAACAAGGACCCCCCTGATGGCAGTTTAACAGCCACACCTGAGACAACAGAAAACATGCTCATCACCCCTAGTGCCTTTTCAAGAAATGCTGAGATAATTTCATCTCCATAATTCCCTGCGCTGTCTTTGGGAAGCACAGAGGACATGGTTGCTCTGTACCTGTGCTATGGCACTTCCAAGGCTGTGCTGTTCTGGGGCACAGGGGAGGCCGTACAAGTTGGCTCCACCAGGAGCAAGGAAAGCATTGTAGGCTGAGCACAGCGACTCTGCAGTTAGAATGGTTTAATTAACATCTCAGAAATTCTGAGTATGTCCTGGGGTAGTCGTGCACATCCGTAGGCTTGATAAATAATCTGTTCTGGTTTGACTTGTGGGAGATACTTTCAACAGCTAATCCAACTCCATGCAAACACTGAACTCTAAACCTCTGCACCAGTGTCTACTGCTGAATCCCAAGCAACAACCAAGGCAATCCAGGAACCTCTGGATTTTCAGTTACGGGAAAGGTTTCTCATTGGTTTTCTTCCATTTACTTCTTTTTGGAGACTTCTTACTTAAAATTGCTCACTGTATAATGCAAGAAGCTGGCAGACAGCTCGCTGTCTTGTACTTTGATCTATCTTGATCAGCTCTGCCACTGATCTTATCATCCTGACCCAGATGATAAGAGGATTTTGCCATTGCCCAGGCACATCTGCAGAGGTGATGAGATGGTATGTCACCCTGGCCTGGAGATTTGGGATATCCTTGATAAGTGAGGAAAAGAAGATGGACAACAGGAGTGCAAACTCTCACTCCCTGTACAAGTGGTGGATTTCACCGAACTGTCAATGAATGATGACACATTTAGCAGAAAAGGAATGCTATTTTTGCTGTTCCCATTAAGAAGGTGACAGCATTGGAAAGGTGCTATTTATTATTTACCTTTGCTGTAGTATGATACACAGAATCATAAAAGTTGAGTTGGAAAGGACCCTTAAAGGCCATCTAGCCCAACTCCCCTGTAGTGAACAAGGACACCCACAGTGAGATGAGGGTGCTCAGAGCCCCATCCAGTCTGATCACGAATGTCACCAGGGACAGGGCATCCACCACCTCTCTGGGCATCCTATGCCAGTGCCTCATCAACCTTAATTCTTACACTCTCTGGCTTGTACTGATAGCAGGGATTGTCACAAACCAGGTTCAAGACCTTGCACTTGGCTTTGTTCAACCTCATAGTGTTCTCCTGGGCCCACTGCTCGAGCCTGTCTAGGTTTCTTTGGATGCCAAACCATCCATCACACAGGTCAACTGCACCCCACAGCTTGGTGTCATCTGCAAACATACTGAGGATGCACTCAATCCCACTGTCAACATAACTGATGAAGATGTTAAGGAGCATCGGATCCAATACTGACCCCCTGAAGGGACACCACTTGTCACCAATCTCCATGTTACATAACTTCAGTCTGACATTAGAGTCCAGCACATCAGATTCTAAGAAGCCTGCACTTCTGAAAGTGTGATGTAGGTCCAGAAAGCTCAGAGACAGGAGGGATCCAGCTGCTGCAAATACATTTTCTGACTGCAGAAGTCCCAAGTGAAGAGCAGTTTTATCTTATACTTGGCCACCTATTTTGTCCAATAAATGAATGTCTACCGAAAGACTGTCTCGTCTTCTGTTACAGTTGAGTTTGTCTGATCACGCTGCAGCTATGCTTGCCAAAAGACACAGCACACAGCTACAAGGACACAAAGCATGACAGCTTCCTCCCCAGAGCACCCTGCACTAACACAGAAGTGCTTTTGTCCCTCTTGCACATTTTGCCCTCGGTGCCACAGCCCTTCTTAAATGCTCTGCCTGAAGTTTCCTACCAGGCTTGTAACTTCCTCCCCAGCTGCTTCCAGCATTCACTCTGAACCCTACTGACTTTGGGGTTGGAACTGAACAATCTTTAAAGCCCCTGCAACCTAAGCCATTCTATGATGACTTCACAGAGCTGGTGACTCCATCTTCATTGGTACAGCCTCTGCACTTAGCTGCAGGAAGGCCCACCATTTTATGAAGGTAAACTCCCAAAGCACGATCCAGAAAGCTGTTCAATGCTTTGTTTCTCTCAATTATTTATTTATTTCCGTTTAGCATCACACTTAATGTAAATGAAGTCCTGCAGCCTAAAAATAGACATTCCCTAGAGGTGTAGAAAAAACAGCAAAAGTAAACTGCCTTTTTGGAACTATATTCTATAATAAGCAAGTGCTACTAAGAGTGCTAACACTATTCAGAATGAGGTATTTTGTTTTGCTTTTAATTCATGATGTTTTGATGTGTGATGTGAGAGGCATGCTACAGTGCCTCTGGGCTGCTCCTGCAGCACTCACTGGCTGCACATCCCTCCTGGAAGCTGCAGTGAACAGTGCATGTCCCAGAGCAGTGGCTCTGTACTTGGCCAATTCTCACCTACTCCCACCCTGCCCTCACTCTTACTCCAGGCAGTAATGCTTAAGTGCTGATCCTTGTGCATTTTGCTGTTTTTTGGTATAAGCCTGAGGTTGTTTACTGGAGCAAGGCCCAGAATCTCATGTCTCATCAGAGAAATCTTTACTGAATGCATACAGGGAAGAGAAAGCAAGGACAGAGCGAGAGGAGGGCATGCTGCAGAAAACAGGGAATCTCTTCCTTCCCTTGCCATTCAAAATGAGTTGCTTCTCCTCTATCCTTTAGTTGTGCCACGCTCTTTACTTGCCTCTCCCTTTCCACAGCTACAGCTACCAAAGAGGACATTACCCAGCACAACAACCACCCATCCAGGTGAGGTGAAAAATTATTTTATTTTCCCTGCCCCCTGCTGAAGTTAGAGCACCAAAGATCAGCTTCCAGGCTAAGGGCAGCTCCAGGGTACTCCCTGCACAGACAAACGTGCTGTCTCTTCCCTGGACTCCTGTCCCCTTGCCCATGCTCCAACAGCAGCAGACATTAATTTACAGCTACAGCCCAAGGCTTCAGTCCTCTCTCATCACTCACCTCCTCTAGCTTCTGCGTTGGGCCTTAAGGGTTGTTAAGCTATAGAGCAGAATGGGATTTTCTTCCTCAGGTTATGCTCCTTTCTCCACAAAATAGTATTTTGCTCTTTTTGCTGTTGTATCAGTATTATTTGTTAATCCACAGACAACTCTACTTCCAGGCTCAAATTCTTTTCAACCACCATTTCCCTGCTTCCTTTAAATCAATACAGCTTTATTTAGGATGGCATATTTCACAGAAACTGCACCCACAAATACCTGTGAATAACTGTAGACCATACCCTGTATCTGGGACAAACTTCTGCAAGAGGTAAATATAGTACAGAGTGAAAACAGCCACACTGTATTTGTGTCACCAAACCTCACCTTATCGATTCCTTATCTTTTCTGCAGCTCACAGATTTCATATCAGTATTTTTCTCACCCTTCAAATGCTGGCGTTACCCAGCTGTGAACTTTATGCAGCTCTGATTACAGCCACATAAAATGATGAAGAATAAATGAAGATGAAGATGCCTCTGCTTTATTAGCTGAAGTCCATGCAAGTCACAACAAAATGTTTAACCAAACTTCTGAGTAGAACACAACATTTTCTTAGGAAACTATTATAAAAAAAAAAAGTAGCCTCAACTTCTCTACATCATTTTTCTTCTTAATGGGCCACTAAAAGACCGATTCTTATGCTATGTTACTCAGTACCTAGCTGTAGCATTCATCACTTCCCTGGTAGCACTGCTCTTACTGGAGCATCATATGCTTCCTTATAAAACTCTAGAGATACCCAGCCATTTTGTTTTAATGACATTATACTTACTAACATCTCTAATAGTGCAAGAGAGCAGGCTAATACTGTGATACTGTAAAGCAGAAGAACACTTGAGGAAGATCTATGAAGAGAGCTGCAGTCAGAGAAGAGAATTAAGAGGCAGTGCTCCAACACTCTACTTTCTGTCTTGTTTAGAGCTTGCACCTTCAGAAACATTTTTAAACTCCTACTGCCTTGGCTTCTGAATTACAGGATGACCTGTGGAAGAGGCTCACATGGAAAAACTAAATTGTGTTTGCAAAGATCCTGGACATAAGGTGCTTTCATCAGGACTGTCTCTGTTTAACTGTATGAGTGCAGCTCCCTTCCTCAAAGAACCAAAGTTTCAGTGACCTGTGCTTATCTTCCTCTCCCCTTGAATCTAGGCAAAAATAGTGGCTTTGAGGTGTTATAGCCATCTCAGAGATGCACGATGGTAGCCAAAATGCAATGCATAGCTCACAAAGGGAATTTAGCCAACAAATAGCTGACAGAAATCAGAAAAGACAGAATAATCTGGAGAGCTGAAGTGGACAATTTAGAGTGGTGGGGCTTGGATCAGACAAGCTCAGTGCAGGCCTTCACCCATGCCGAAGCCAGGACTGACAAAAGGCTGAGCCATGACAGAGAGGAACAGGAGAAAGTCAGGAAAAAAACCCAAACATTACAGAATCAAGATCTTAACAGCTGAAAGAGTAAAGCCTGGTTATCATAAGCTCACCTGAGTTACTATCAGCACCCAGTTAACCAGTCTGTGAATAGCTTCTACAAATACCAAAAGCCAGCTCTGCTAGAAACTGATAAGGTCTACGCCAGTCAGCATCTCATCCACCAGAAAATAAAAGAAGAGGCAGCACTACGCAGGGTGCCAAACTGAATGACAGCAAATGACACCCTGCAAATGCAGCTAGGAAAGCACAGACGTGGTAGGGTGGGAACACACAGGAAGGAGGAAGAAAGGGAGGACATACAGGGCACATGAGAGCTCACTGCTCCTGGAGCTAGTGATGGGATGCAGGGCTTCATAGTGCACAGTCACAAGGCTAGGATGGGACTGCTCCCTCCTGACCCATGCATAATGCTTCTCTGGCTGCAAGAATGGGAAGAACCAACCTAACGCTCAGGGGCACTGGCAAAACTGGCAGTTAGCAGCTCTTTGCAGGCAGTAGCTGCGTGCTGGCAAGTTGCTGAATGCCTGCTGTAAAAACCCAAGTCCTCAGTGAAATGCAGTTCCCACACAAGTTGCCAGCCTGATGATGAGAGGGAAGCAAGGCGTGGAGCTCCGCCACGGAGGGGGACATGCTCCTTCCCTGATCACCTACCATGGTGACATAGGCCAGAGATGAGCCAATTCCTTCTAAGGATCTTTTATAACATCCACCTCTAGCATTATGCAGGCTGCAGAACCCAGATGGGAGCTCTGGATATTCTCCTTCCAATATACAGAAGCCCTTTTATCTCTCAGCTGCCAAAAGAGGCATGAGGATGCTGACAGGCAAATGATCAGCTAGTCTTTAACAGTGACAGCCATCAAGATACAGCCATAGGTAAGCCTCACTCCTGCTTCCTGCCCATAAGCTGCTGTGACCATCACATCAGAGTGTGAGTGGCTCCCCTGCTGAGAAACATCCCCCTTAGTGCCATGTAGCCCCAAACTGCCCAGATCTGCTGCAATCCCTGCCTGCCATCCCCAGTGAGTGACAAGGATGTCAGACACCCATGCTGCTTATCCCCCACTAGTACCGGTCCTCCTGCTTCCTTCATCTGCACCGTGCTAGCACCGAGGGAGCCACAACAGAAGCTGCTTCTTAGCATTGCTAATAATCATGCAAGAAAGTCTTAATCTATTTCTAAATGAAGGCTGAGTGCTCCAAAAGATGAAGGCTAGGACGAGAATATAACCAAAAAAAAAAGCGGGGACAAAAATCACATTTTTGGGGTCTTCTGCGACAAGCTCCGGGGAGGTTATGCAATGTGGTATTCACATCCACTTCTCGTGGATGACCAGAGGTAAGGCACAGCCCTGGAGATAATGTGTCAGCTGTGGGACAGATGCCTTCAGTCCTGCCCAGGCAGTGTGCTTCAGGAGCAAGAAGCCTACCAGTATAAAGAGCAAGCAGTGTGCTGTACCTAAAACTCTACCATCACACCTTCCAGTAAGGGGACATGACTGCATTATCCTCACGTGTCTTTAGATAAGGAGCAGGAGGCTTGTGCTTTGGTTTCTGTGTTTGTTTTGTTTGTTTGTTTTTTGCAGGGAGGCAAACAGAAGGCCATGGGACTTACCTAGTTCAACAGGGGTAAGCAGTTGTGTGCCAGGGCTGGGAACAGAGCTGTGCACTAAACCCTTTGTAATGCCCAACAAGACTAACAATTTCCCTTGCATGGGGTGGCAGCTTCTGCGTGACTGACTAGGATATGTGCTGAAACCAAATCTGTACAGCACACGTACAGCTTGGTGCCTAAGCACAGTGGCTGGTTATCAAGTGGCCTGAAGCAAATTAAAGCTATGGACCTGTCTGAGCAAGGCTTCTTTTCCATGCTGTCTAATGTATGTGTAATAAAATAAATAACACTTATTATTTATTTTTGGCCTGTCACTGACAGAGCACAGCACTTAAATGTGGATGTGGTAAATTTTCTTCAGCTTTAAAGTGACAAAATGAAGCAGTCATTGCAGCAAATTTTGTCCTTCAAGTCCTTAGGACACAGTCCATCACAGCCTGAGTCACCCAGCATCACCGCAGCACACACCTGCTGCCTATACCCGGGGTTGTCTTTTTATGGAAAATCCATCTCCTTAACAGCCTGGCACAGCACAACATGATTAACAATATTTCTGCACCGGTAGGAATGTCCCCTACAGTTTGAAGATGGAAACAGTTTCTTCCTGGGAACCCACTGTACAGCTGCCAGAGGCTACCAAGCTGAGCCTTGGTGTTATTTTAAGCCCTGTTCCCAGATGTAACAGCATTATATTAACCAAAAGCCTTCCTTCTAGAAAGGAAGAAAACTGCAGGCAGGATGGTGACTTTCAGAGAGATTTAGTGTCACTGGCGTGAAATTAATCCAGGCTTTATCACAACCGATGAATCCCATACACCTTTTATATTCAAATCAATGTATTTTGCCTATCCTCTTTGCTAAAAAACAACACTTAATGCACATACCTCCAACAGCAGCATGATGTCGAGATGCAGATGAATCCCTTGTTCATTCCTTGCACAGGACAAATCAGTGGCACCATCACCAAGCCGTACTGAAAGCCAAAAGCAGGGATACACCTGTGATCATGCACAGAAATGATCTGTAAGAAATACCAGGTGTCAGACTGACACAGGGAAGGAAACCAAGTGGAACCTGTAGACTTGATTCACCTGTGGCCAGGCAGCCAGTCCTTTGCACAGACCCAAATGCCAGCCCCAGAATT
This sequence comes from Coturnix japonica, assembly GCF_054131305.1. Lineage (NCBI taxonomy): Eukaryota > Metazoa > Chordata > Aves > Galliformes > Phasianidae > Coturnix > Coturnix japonica. The sequence goes on along the minus strand of NC_140667.1, from coordinate 26,968,349 downwards.
ATTTCTCAGCTCACTGCCTTCCTGATGAGAACTCAGGTCCAGGCAGAGTGCTCCAGCTACACAGAGGGAGCTGAGTAAAGGAAAAGCTGCTCTAACACTCATATTGGTAAGAGACACAACACATACTATTGGTGCCCAGAGGCTTTCATGGTAGCTTCTGTCTCACCTCCATCTGGTCCTGAAACTCTTCTTGTACTTGTTACAAGGCACTTATGTCTTGAAGATAGCAGATATAAACTCAGGAAGGTCATGCATAAGTAGCAAATTTTTACACCAAATTCCTAGGTTTTCCAGACACTGCTTTCAATTTTAAGCTAGCCTTTAAAAAAAAAAAAAAAAAAAGAAAGAAAAGAAAAAATATCAATTCCATATTTAATTGTAAGGGAAAGAGTCTGTGATCAAGCAGCAGGCAACAGATGTTGTGATGGCTGTTGAGGAATGCTGAAAACTAAGTTGCTCTGAGGACACTTCAGAGTTAAGAATGGACAACAGCGATTCCTCATCCATATCTCCAGACAGAAGAATGATGGATATTGCTTGAAACTGCACTGTTTAAAGATATGTGCATAAATGAAGGAGAAAATTGGCTGTCCCATCTTGCATGCAATTTGTGAAAGGAAAACTACTTCAGGCTGAACCAGAACAGCGGTCTGCAAGAACAGCTTAGTCCTAATATCAGGGCTGCATGCGGGTGAGAAATTAGTTGGCAAACATCATTATGACCAGCTGCTCCAGAGAAAGCATTCTGATTCACAGAAAACAAACTTGGAACATAAAGATGGAAAACTGCATTGAAGAGAAGAAAGCCAGACATTAACAGTTTGGGGTCTTGTCTGTCTGTAGTGGAATGCTGTGTGCAGGAGTGGCTTCTTTCTCCATACACAGCAAAAGCTGAGGTTCTGAACCCCCAAGCAGCCATGAGAGCTCCTGGGTCCTGGTCCTCCTAATACTCTTCATTGGCTCTAGTTGCATTATATTATAGCAATAGACTACAGAACTAGACCAACAAACCAAGACAATTACGAGTTACAGTGAAGTAGGCTTTGCCTATAGATAATAGCACAATCATAGTTCCACTCTACTTTATGCAAGAGCAATATCAGTTGATCCAAACTCTTTGCACTACACTGGAATTTGTTGTTAAATTAATTAATTATATTAAATTAATTTAACAATGAAGCCTTAATGCTAAGTCACTAAACATTTAATAAGGTTTCTCACCTAGTAGTAAGAGCCACAAGTCCAAGCATGAGGACAAGTCTTGTAAAGACAGTGATGTTTGTTACTGTCATGCTCACTCAACATCTTTTCTAAAGCTCCTTAAGTTTGATACCAACCTAGCTGCAAACTTTTCATGGTAAAAATTAATTAGGTTCTTGGTCAGCCTAACTTTAGTGGGACAGCTTCTCTCCTATGTAACAATGGCCAAGCATGTCAAAATGTAATTAAAAACATCAGAACAATGCTATATATATATATATATATAATATATGCTATATATAAAATATATGATATGCAGCTACATCACATAGGAAAGATTAGGCTCATTCCCATTCATCTGCTTGGTCTTGGAAATGGTCCTAGTATCAAGGTATGTGGTGAGCTCTGAAAGCACCACTTCTATGTACTATTCCAGTACCTGTCATCAAGTATCATGATAATGTAATATGTGTTTATTTCTTCCCTTGCACATACATAGCTAAAGGTCAAAAGATTTATTCTAGAATTTCTATTACCAACCCTTACCTACGCATCAAGAAAATAAAAACTAATGTTACTCATCCCAAAACACGCATTGATGTTTATTTTGTGCCCACACAGATCCTGGCAGCTTTCATTTAGGATCCTCTTTTTCTGACAGTAGTCAGATACCTCTGCTTAAGAAAATTCTAGGTTTAAGTTCTCATGCAGCGCTCTGTGTTGCTGTCATCTCCTCCAGGAGCTGTATTCACAAGAAGCTTATCTGCCATAATGCACCCAGATTTTTGTTCCTGATGAGGTCAGCCTGAATGTTATGGTAACCTCACAGTTGTGATGGGTGAACAAATCCAGCCAGAGCACTAGATTCTTTTATGATAGAACCTTATTATACAAAGTGTCACAGAAGGCAGAAATTGTTTAAGTCTGAGCCAATCAAAATTTGGGGGAAAGGTGACTAGAGAAAAGTCATTTCTCAAAGGAAACCACGAAACTTGTAGTACACAGTTCTTCTTTAAAAAGACAAAATTGTAAGGGCTACCCTGAAAAGTAATGCCTCCTATTGTAATATGTTGGCCCATGATGTCAGAGGCATGGCAAGTGGTACGACAGTAAAGGCTGAACCTTCCCACCAAGATTCCATCACATTTTGCTGCTGTGCTGTGATGGCACCAGAGGGGAAAGTCTGATAAAACGGCATCTGATATAGAAGGGCATATGGATATAGAAGGGCATATGAAACAAAGGTGTGTCAGCAAATTCCTCCCAGCAGAAGAAACTGCACCCACTAGCAGTGGATGTGAGCACAGTAAGGTGGTGCATTTAAGTAGTGGTGGCAATGGTCATCTCCAATGGTACAGATTTATTTATTTTTTAATATGAATGAGGCATGCAGGCTCTTGTCCATTGCTAGCAAAAATGCATTGCTGGTGACCATGCTGAAACACATTGTTTTGCAGCTGAGAATTTGCTCTACCCAATAGTGCTGTTATGCTCTTTGTATCTGTTGTAGTTTCCATGGAATAAATAGGAGGCATTACTTTTGGAGTGACCTACATAAATAATGATGTCAGACAACAGCGAAGTCATAAGCCAGGACTCACATACACAGGAAACAAAACCATGTCATCTTTCAATCTGGCAGTACATGAAAGAGAGTTTGAAAACCGATTCAAAGCAATAGTATCTTAATAAGGTGGCAAGGACAAAGGCAGAGCAGCAGAAGTGAATCTAAACCATCTGCTAAATGTCATCATGCGCAAAATGTGATACTGCATTTGCCACAGATCTAGGCATTCAGATTCATCATCTGGCTGGGATGCTAAATAAAGAGCACAAAAATCTTAAGCTAACAGAACAGAAATATTAACCTTAATGAAAGCAATTAAATTTCCTGTTCAGAGTTAGACATTAGCACAGATACTGTATGCCAAGACTGATACTGTGCGGATTTAGCACTGATTTCAGAACTATGGAGAGTCCAGGTCTGGGATGGTTATCAGAACCAAGATGACTAACAAAGGGAAAAAAAACCTACCTAGCCATGGCACTGGGAAGAAAACACATGCTCCTCAGACAAGGTAATGATACTGCTGTTCTAAATATCTGTTCAAATTATCCAAAGCACAAAGCCAAGAACTCAGGACCTAAAGACAATCACTTTTGTAACAGTTTTATTCAAGTCTGTGTGCTCTAGTGTTGAGACAAGGCCTAGATCAGCATTACACTGTAATACAATAATTTTAGCCATTGAACCAAGCCTGCTTGGCATCCTTGGTTTACAATTTACAGTACATCCAAAAAGAAAGCAAAGAGGAAAAAAAAATCCCAAAACGCCAACAACTTTCATTAGCTCTTTGCTTTGCTTAAATATTGTTCTATAACATAAAATAATTTAATACAATAAAAAAAGAACTGTAATCCAAATACACATAATACATTGACACAGAACAGAGGAAAGATACAGTAGATTATGCACAAGAGTATTCAGTTGATGTGTTACCTACAGTGAAACAAACTGGACATTAATATAATTTAACTATTTAAGCCCAAGAGGGTCAGAGGCAACAAAGCCAGGTCACAAATAAAGCTTTTTAAAAAATAATGCAATCTTATTTTCCCCTAAGCTTACTGCTGTACAGAGGTTAAAGGAAGGCTCCGACAAATCACTTCATTTGACAACATTTCATCACACGAACAAGAAAAACCTTGGTGGCCTCTGTTATTTTACTCAACTCTGGGATACATTACCATTTGCTAATGCAACTGCTTCATTGCAGGTTCTTCGGGCAAAACACACCTTCAGGTGCTACGTCCATAGTAACAAACTTTTGAACACCATGAACAGAAGACATACAGAGGTCTCCAACACTGGACTGAAATACTTAAGTCATCAGACGAATCCCAGTCCTGCAGAGTTTAGAGCTCCTTACAAAGTACCTAACACTTTCCACACAGGGATTTCAACACAAGCAGGAACTATCCCATACCTCAAAAGAATGGACATGGGCGTACGATCTTACACTAGAGTCATCTACTCACCTGGTTCTTCGGATTTGACAACACTGTACCTAGGAAATTCAGGTCACTGTTTTTTTGCAACTGGCTTTAAACAGAAGCAGGAACAGATCCACAATTAATAAGGCAAAAGTAAGACACAGCTTATAAAAAGAGGGAGGAAATACATTCTCTGGCTGCGAAATTCAGACTTTCAAAGCCACAGAAGAGACACAGTTAAAATCACAGGTAGTTTCCCTGATTTTTCCACCACTACTGCCCCTCCCCACTCCGTATAAGCCTCTCAACTGAAGTCAGGCAAAATATCTCCCATATTCCCAGTTTGTTTTGAATTTATGACAAAGAAATCACATATACCAACACAAAGTGCTGGGCCAACAGCTGACAAGCAAGAATCCAAGAACCCTAACAATAACAGCAGACACTGATCACTTCCAAATTTGTCAGATCTGTATACTAACCCGGAAGGATGCATTTCTGAAATGAAAGAACCTGAGAAAACACCTCAGGTTAAATCAAAATTTGTACACACAGCCTCCACACACCACTTACTGCCCCCTCTGAAGCCAGCAGTCTGCTAGTGCAGAAGTTATTGATCTCTCCTATATCAGAAAATATTCTCAGAGCTTTCCCTGTTTATGGTAAGAACTAGCGATGAAACAGGATGGCAAATGCAGGCATGGAAAGGCCACACAAGTCAGAGCAAATCGAGCCTGCATTTACCCAAAGGCTTGTGAAGGAACGTCCTCTGACAAAATATGGAGACTGGTCCTCCACCATTAATCTCTACAAGACAACGCCCCAGATCAGTTCGTAACAGCTTTGTTGACTTGAAGTTTCTGTGCATTCAGCCCCACAGATACATTCCATTGATTTTGGTGATGTTTAAGTATGCTTTCTCAAATTGAGGCCTCTTCCCCTCCTAGTTAAAAGACAGTACCCTAAATAAACTTTTACTATTAGATGCTTTTGGCTTCATATGGTTTCATATAAAAACTGCCAAATATGAGGCACCGGTGCCTGTTGACATTAAGAAGATCCAGGTACATTCTCCACTTGGAATTTAGCTGTCTCTCAGAGACCTATGCAGCACAACAATGTTTTTTACTCTCTGCAAAGACCACTGGCAAAACTCAGCTGTTCAACTGGTAAGCATTGGTATGTCCGCTTATTTTTTTCTGCTGCTTTATTCTTTATAATCTAGGATTTCTGGATGTTATGGTTGCCAAGATAACCTTGAAATCAGAGCAATGGCAAAACTAATGCAATAACATCTGCTTGAGATGCAGTGTGAAAAATCAGCTCAGAGGTATTAGCTGCCCTATTCAGACACAAATGCTAACTATGATGACATTTTAAGAGCTACTCACTAAAGCATGAAAGGCAGAAATAGAAGCCTACTACAAATATCTGGACAATTAGTCAGGAGAGACAACTCATTTTGCAACTTAAACTGGGATTAGAAAAAAACACCACCTTACTTTACCCCCAAAGTCAAAAAGTAGCCACCTCCACAACAACTCAAGAAAGGAGTTCAGATCTCCTCCAACCGTATTTAAACTCAAGAAGATAACTGTGCTATTGAACAGTGGCAGATAATCAGAGGACACATTTGTTTTGAAACTCAATAACAAGAAGCTCAATATACAGGGCTTCCGGGCTTCCCAAAGAACTTGCTTGTTTATATTCTGAAATCTCATGTTAGCAGCATTCTTAACAATGAAGCCTAGAAAAACACTGGTATGTCTTCCTGCTCCATTCTAACCTCTGCTGCTGGGAGAGTGATAAGGAAATGCATTAAGACATGGCTACAACAATTATTTTTCTTTCTCAGACTCACTCATCTCTCCTCCTGCTTTAAGACAAGAAGGCAGTTTTACTCAGCATCTATTCTTGAGAAAATGCTACATTGGAACAATCAAAGTAGGACAAAGAGACAGGGTCAATCACTCCTAAATAACACAAAAGCTTTATCTTGGTCTGATGCTGTTGCTTCAGTCAAGATTTTTTTTATTAGAAACCATGAACTCTCACTGTACGGAGGCTAAAATTCAAGCATGGACAAGATCCTCGAGAATTACTTCTGAATAACGAAGGGACATTTTTCCTCCAGCATTTTTAGCTTTCAAATATCCTGCTCTAAGCAAATGCAACTTTGGCATTCCTCCTGCAGATTTGTTCTAGGTCCACACTTGTTAGATGCGCATCCATCTGATCCCATCAGCCACAGACCTAACAGTAGCCCACTTCCAGCTGAGCAGGAAAATCCACTATGATACATGCTAAAAATGTGCCATAGCTTCTTAGTATTAGCTATAGTTGACTACCTGCACATCATTAGCAATCAGATATAAGAACTGCCTTAGGATCAGATATATTCCCCAGGCAACCTGATTTAGCTGTGGATGTCCCTGTTCATTGCAGGGGATTTGGACTAGATGGCCTTCAGTGACCCTTCCAACTCTTAAGGATTCTACGATATTAGGAAATCTACAGTAAATACAAGGGAAACAAGATTGCATATTGGCTCACTTAAAGAGTATATGAGATTATTTAGAAAAAAATATGTTCTCAAAAAACATACTTTCACCTTTAAAAGCAGCAGCAACCAATATGAAATTATCATCTTTTAGAGTGGAAATACAGCTCTTCCGCAGGCCAAAAACCACCAGGAAATATACTTTGTGCCTTGTTATTGTTTATCTTGTAGAGTTACATAATAAAAGTATAATCTTAATTTTTGGAACTGGTTTTATTTTTCCACAAGTAATTTCAACGTCACAGAGCCAAACAGTGTTTTCCTCGGTGCTCTCACCATTCTAGCCTCAATTGTTTATCTAGAGCAACTCTTAAAACTTATCCTTTATTTCCACTTCATCTATATAAATGAGGTAGCTCAGGGTAAAAGAAAAGAAATCAACCAGAAACAAAGTCACTACACAATCCTCAAATCCTTCTTTAGGACTCAATTTAACTATACTGCCAATAGATTCCCAAGCAGCTAGTATCCTCTGTCTGCTCCTCGCTAGAATAAGATAGAAAATTTCACCCTCATATTGGTTAATTTCTGTCAACCTCCATTTTCACTTCCCCCACTTCTGTTTTATGCTTCTACCTTGAAAATGTTTTAGGTTAAAGCACAGATAAAATAACATTGGTTTCTGTCTTGGGCTCCAAAATACTACGGCATCAAGAACAAATAACTGACAAGGATGGGATAGAGACAGCCACGGAATCATGTATTCAGAATTCTAATTGACAGATAAGGAGCGTTAGCAATAGCATGCTTGTTTCCACAAAGGTTTATGCAAGTCAGCAAATGGATGCACATGAAATGTTTGTATCACGTTTGGCCTGATGTATGATGAAAAAATCTACAGTACTGAAAAGCCACATCCTTCCAGTTCCAGTTTCTTCCAGAAAACAACCAAAGGCCCTAGCAAAGATACACATGAAACAGAAGGCACCTAGCAATACAAGATGCACCTAAAACACACAGATGTAATTCACAGGCTTAAAAAGACCAGCACAAGTATCCACGCTCAGTAGGTAAAATGATGCTCCTTGTCATTTGGAAACAAAGAAAAAGAAGATTCTTTCACTCACGTACAGAAAGAGGTGAAATGCGGTTCTTGTATACAACACTAATGAAGTGTTTTCTACTAGGAAAAAAGAGTTTCTTGTTACAGAAGGACAGTAACAATTCTGGTAGCTATGTGAGACCCAGTCACTAGTGGGAAATTACCTTATAATCAAGCACATACCTCTGAGACTGGGAATGACTGTTTTTAACATACAAAAATAAAGCTGATGTAGGTGATTTCTGAAGCTGTATTTGTCTCTGACCAAGAGTAATGCTGCTTAAAAAAGCTGAACGTGAGAAAAAACAAAAGCAAATGAATATTAAAACTATAGCACGTAACATTCTACTACTGTATTTAATAAGATGGGAGTAGCAAAGCGAGCCATAAATGCATTTTGGTGTTGCTCTGTGAAACTGTGAAAGCAGAGCTGAAGAAACAAACTTTTCTTAAGACTTGTTTGCTAACCAAAAGAAATTGGAAAGTCTAAGCCACAGACCAAGTATGGAAATACAAAAAAATAAACATTTGGTTAAAACTCCATTCTGTCCAGTGAGATGCGAGACCAGAGCCTGTGGCAAGCACCTTATTCTAATCTTACCAAAGTAAACTATAAAGAAAAACATAGGAAGGCATTCTTTCTTAAAGATACCTTAATAATATAATGAACCAAAGTATTCATGAAGTCATAAAGCTATCCTTTGTGACAGCATGATCATGTTTTGGTTTTGTTTGTGCACATGCTATATTTATTGCTTGTTTGCAAATATATATTTTAACATATGCCTCTCCTGTCAGTGTTCGCATCCAGTTTTACCCAAATTATAGCCTTAAGCAAGTTATAAATATAGAAGCAAAGGAAAGCAACTACCCTGTAGCAAAAGGGATCAGAAATTTTCATTTCTAAATGTCCCTTTGTTTTGTGTTAAAAGAAGGATCTATATTGCTGTGCAAGATAAGCCTTCCTATTTTCCATAGAGCAGATAGAGTTTTTAAGAATATTTCCAAAACACACAGAAAACATTAGAAAGTAATAAGCATCTTTTCCAAGAAGAAAAGTTTCAAAACACCCAAAGAAATAAACATTAATAATAGCTTAGAGTTACTTAAAATGGCAACAAGCCAACATTGAATTCTGGGATACAGTAATTAGGTCTGGTTCCATAAATCTAATGGGTCTTCAGATCCCACACTCATTCCATAGAAATGAATTAAGTTCAGATAAAAGTCAGATAAAAGATAGACAGGTGGTGGTTCAAGTTAGGAGGTTTCCTGTCATTTGCGATTTAATAAAGCACTCCAAATGGCAAAGACCTCTCTTTACATGACTACTACTGCCTCACCTTCAGCAGAATGAGAGGTATCCAGTTTCATCCAGTAACATCTCTACGCAGCACTGTCCATAAGTCTTAAGATAACAGCATGCTATGAAGAGGAAGGCAACTACTCCCATTCCTAGAGGTACAGAAAAATACATCATAAAAGCATACCAAACCCAAACAGGTCTTTCCACATCACTAATGAAAATTTTACTTTGAAAATACTCATTTTGTTAGAAAACAATTGCAAAAAGAATATTTTCATTGAGGTTCCCTGCCCCACACTGAATAACAATCCACTGCAGTAATAATCTGAAGGAAAAAGGGTACCTATAAAAAGTTATATTTGCACCTCAGAAAAGACTCAGTGGAGATAAGGTCTACTTGATGGTGAAACTGAGCATTGTGCAGTCCATAGGAAGCAACAATATTACAAAGAATCCATAACCATTATCGCTTAAGTTTTGACACAAAAGCCTTCTTCTCTCTACCTGTCCCACATTCAATTTCTGTGAAACCAGAAGAAATATTTTTAAAAGGAATTAAGGATTTTTTTTTTGCACTGTTGCTATGTCTGTGCTTTCTCCTCAATTTTACAGGAAAAACAGGCAGACTGCCAGATAGCCTATTCTCAAGAGCTGGCAAACATATTCTAAATTTCTAAATCAGTTACATCAATTAGTTATATATATATATATATATATATATATATATATATATATATATATATAGCCAGTCAACTATTTAAAAGAAAACCTGCATGTATTTCCAAATCTGAAAAACTGATTTCACAGCAATGACATTTTGTAACTGATACTAAGAGTAATGAGGTTATTTCTTCTCTGTGAGCTCTATAATGATATTAATACGTTTTACTCCATTCTTTCATCATTATTTTAGGCTGCTCAGTAAACTTGTGCTCTCATGCTCTCTTTTTCTCAGCAGAAAGTGCAACTTATTCAGGTATTCAAGGAAAAAACACATTTATGTTTATAGCAAAATTTTCACCATTTTCCTCAAGAATTCTGCTAGCAGGTGTTTCAATGTAATGATGAAATGTTTGTCTTGCTGACAAATAAATGAAAGCCAATAGATTAAAAAAAAAAGTTATGTGAGCTTTCTGACTGGCTCATGTTTTCTTGGTATGTAGTGGACTACAGTGAAGCTCTTTTGGGGACCTGGGGCACCTCACCACCTGCAGCTGGGAAGGAAAGATAACTAATAGATTAAGGCAGGAGACTAATCAAACCAGTACAGGATAGATGGATAAATGAAAAGATTACAAGCTAGCTTGAACATTCAGATGGCCTCTGGGCCTCAAGGCACCAGTGGCAACAGCTTTCAGGATGCATACAGTAAAACACATGACAACTCTTTGTCTTGAGAGCCCTCTGCCTGTCAGAAAACATCCCACCACTCGCTAAAGCAAACAGCTTTGTTTTACAGCAGATTCCTCTTGCTCGGTACCCTCTGGTAAGTCACAGAGCTCCAAACTGGAAAGCTTACTTAGGGACTGATGCTCAAAGCCTACCTTGTTTTTATCTCATGCACAAGATTCAATTAAGATAACTGCATCTAAGGAGCATTTATCAAACAGTGTTCCTACATTGCCTTTCTAGCAGCTTTGTAATAGAGAATATCTAAGCTGGAAACCCTGATCTGGATGTATGACTCTTTATCACCAGTGTCATCCAGTTCCTTTGTTGTCCATATGGTGTTAGGGCAGATGCCATTTGGCACAAAATCCTCCTATGGTTGGGTACCCATCACCTTCACCAAGCAGTTATCTAGAAGTGAGAGAGAAGGGATTCTGACACCTCATTAACCTTCCTACACAAAAGAGCAACTCTAGATTACATCTTTGCAGATCAAATGCTGCTTCCCATAACTTTGGAATAACATTTTTTTGCATAGAAAGAACAGCTGATCCAGTTTTGTCTCAGACTTTCAAAAACGGTAAGGGAGACTGATAACTACATAGTTTTAATGCCTTGCTTTACGTTCCTCTGACACAAGTTCCGATCGAGCTTCTCATGAGGTGCTTTTTGCTGGTGTGTGTTTGTTTTTAAAGTTCCTGGATCACAAACACATTGAGGTTTTAGAAATGGAAAGCAAAAGGATGAACAGATAAGAAATAATAAAAATGCTAAAGGTTTACATTTAACAAAAGTGCCAGAAACATCAATTTTTCTAAGTTTCTTTGCCACACACCAGAGTCCCTTGTCTACACAGTCAACAGTCTACCCAGCACTAGCAGCTAGTGTAGCATCATTAAGGCTAGCTCTGGAGAGTTCAGTGGAGTAGGCAGCAAAAAGAAATTCAACCATCAAACAAATCTTGTGGAATGTGATGAACAAGAAGCATGACTTTCCTCGATGGTAACATACTGCACTTGCCTGCTAAGAAGGTACACTTGATCAACAGCAACATTATGCTTTTAGCCTTCTAACTGAATTAAAATTACTAAGGAGAGTATTTCCCCACACATGCTGGTTTTTAACATCAAGGTTGTAAACATCTAAACACTCACGTTCTCTGTGCTGCTGCAAGAAAGTATTCATCTACAGTGCCTTCACAACAGGACTGGACTTCCCTGACAGGAAGGCAGCACTGCCAAATTAGTTATCTGCATCCAAATGGCAAGCAGGTTAGCAAAATGAGCAGAGATCTGTACAAGAAGAGTGAACAGATAAGCTGTACTCTGCAATAAAGCAAACTACCCTAACACACTCATATAAAAAGGCCACATCCCTTATTTATAACGCCAAATGGGAACAAATGAAGCTCTCATTAAACCCAATAACACAGGCTTGCTGGGGGTGCAGACACACTTGCAGGCACTGAAGAAAACTGAGCACATGCATGCATTAGTTGTATGACTTCCTCCTTCAGGACAGGTCTTCTTACCTAGTCTTCCTTGCCAAAGTACAAGCTTTTATGAATTTGAACAAATGTTTTACATGCCTATGCTGCCTTCCACAAAAAGATCTCAAAGAACTTTGAACATACTACATAGGTCCCACCCCCCTTGTGAGGTAGGTATTATCCCTGTTATTTACAGATCGGGAAATTCAGGCACGGAGAGGTTACATTATTTGCCCAAGGTCACAGTCAGTCAGTAACTAAAGAAGACAGAATCCAGATGTTCTGATTCCTATTTGCACAATTCAACTAGGAAAAACACAAGCCTCAATTTCTAAAGAGCCTTGAACAAGTAGCAGCGTGCACAGGAACCATCTTGGCTTTACAGGGCCACTCCTAAAAAGCATGAGAAAGTCAGAAAAACAGGAAGAAAGAATGAGGGGACATAACTTACTTCTGCAAGCCAACACACAGCATTAAAGAAAGAGTTCCTGTCCATTTCCCTCCCAAAGCTGAGACAACTCAACTATGAATCTGTGTTACAGGGGGGAGAAAAGAGGCAAATGGGACCACGGCTAGAAACAAAAAAACAGGCTGAAGTAAGTAGACCTAACACCCCCATTCACTATTTTGAAAGCAAAGGGTCATGGAAAAATAGGGCTGAGAGGGACCTCAAAAGATCATTGAAGCCCACTCACCCTGCCTTGAAGCCAGGACAACTACACCTACTCATTCCCAGCCTTCCAATCTCTTCTCCAAGAAGTCCACCAATGGAGATGCCATGGCCTTCCTCAGCAATCTTCTCCACCTTACACTAGGACATAAACAAAACAGGGCAAGCAAGTGTAAGACCGCTACTTCTGCTTCTTCAGTGGGGGCACCGTGATAGCCAGGCTTATCTAATGACACATTTTAGAGAAGGTAGTCTCCAGATATTTACTTGTTTCTTTCCTGGAATTTTGGGGAAAAATAAATGCTGGCGTCTGCTGTATTATATAGCATTTGAGTTTTGAAAACACTGATGAGTACCAGGATAGATACTTACTGCAAGTGCCAAATCCTACAAGGTCAGTAACAAAGACTTGGATATAATTTTAGCTTACTGCAGATACAAACTGCAATAAGGTGACAGGGAAGACTACAGAAAAACCCCACAACAAAGGCAGCAGCTTTGAGTTGCCAAATTACAGCCAACTGCAGACAACAATCAGGCAGTTGAACAACACCTTCAGCAGAGGCAGCACCATACGATCTCCGTAGCTTCTATCTCATTTGTCTTCAAAGTGCATTCTCAGTGCAAAAAGTAGAATTGAATTTAGAGGGGCTTACTGTCCCGAGTGAATTTCATACTAAGACCAGAATTCTTGCTTGAGTTCATATGCTGTAGCTTTGTGTGTGTTAAGTTCACTTCTGCATAGCGGAATGGTGCTGTCTTGGCTCTGTCCCTCAGCATCTATGTCCAACAATGTCCGCTCCTCTACAGGATGACTCCCCTGGAAAGGAAGCAGTGCAGGAAGTCCGGGTCTCTCTTCTACAGTGCTGCTGCTACTAGCAAAACAAGAGTCCAGATTACTTGGAGTGTCAGTACTTGAACTGTTGGCAGAAGATTCACCCTTGGCATTGCTGGGTGACACAAACCACCAGGGATCAAGCCGCTGCCGGCTGGCTGCGGGCCGAGGCCGAGGCAGGAACTCCAGTGTCTTGGGTCTTTCCAGCGTGGGGTCCTGCTGTGCATTCCATCGTCTCGGGGTTGGAGGAAAAACAAGGTTGGGATCTGGCAGGCGAGGGACCTCATTTGGATCTCTACTTGGACTAGGTGTTTTTAATACACCTATCCAGAACAGAGAATGTGAAAGAAGAGGGAAACATGTTAGATGTCACTTCTAAAAGGTTCCGACAAATCTTATTGTATGTACACTGTGAAAACATTTTCAAAGCAGAAAGCCTCCATTCAGAACCTACAATCTCCATATCTTCAAGACTGAAGAGAATAACTGGTTTCTTTATTCCTATATTGTTCTCAACACATTGTGAAACACCTGATTAACTTGCCTTGCATAAGCAGAGTATTTTGTTCATTCTCTGATTTGTTTTCTTCCTTCTCAGACTGTACAGCATGGATTTGACCTCCTATCAGAGGTAAGAACTCTCCAAATCCTTTGGAAGGTACGTTATCCATTAACAGCTTGAATGGATCGGGGAGACACTTGCACAGCAGGATGTGTGACACCTGTTTGCAGTGAGTTAGACCAACTCCCTAGAAGAGCCATTTAATAAAATCTAACGTAGACACTTTCTGTTGTTCTTGTTTGGTTGTTTCTAAAACAGAACATAACTTTTCGTGAATGTTTTAATGAGCATTAACCCGCATCTTACTGCAGACTTCCATTCAACAGACAACCTGACATTTTGTTTAGTCTAATTAAATTCATATTCTAGTCCTCTTTTTTCTCGTGAATTACTAGGGGAAAGCATCTTGTCACAGCCACTCCTAAAGACCATAACAATAAGATTACCTATAAGAATAAGAGCAAGAGCAGCAGAGGTCCCACACTGTTTTAGAGATCCTTTCTTCACTGCCTTAAAAGTTATAACCTGCTTTGAAGTTGTAACAGTAATACAAACAAGTGTACAAAGGCAATAGAGATGGAATTCTGAGAAACTACTAAAAATGAACAGTGTTTGTACCTTGATACAATAACATGTTCTGCCTCACAACATGATGCAGAGAGTTCCTTGGTGTACAGGTGATGGAATAGAGACTGTTACTGTATTATTCCAGTCATTATTTTTGAAAAGACAATATCCATGAGCCCTACCTGTGGGCTGGCAACAGATGCTGTATATGCAACATGTTTATTTCCTAAGAAGTATGATATACTTCGTAACAAGTATACTATACTGTTTGGGCCCTTCTTCTGAAGAAGAAAAGGAAGATGGCTGAAAACCTACCTGCTCCCAGTGCTCCAGTTAAACAGCTACTGGAAGGGCATCCACTGGTTGGGCACCCATTGACAACTAGTCCAGTCCCTTTGATGGCCCCATCAGAAGGTGTGCGCCTGTGCCCGCCTTGCTGGGTGTGGGAAGAGACCGTCACATGTGTGGGAGTGAGGGACTGGTTGGGGTCTTGTTTGAATCTCTCAATCTGGACATTAACTAGTGGGTTATTAATAGCTGGCAAGGGAGCCTTGACTGTCACAGGGCTGACAGGCATTTCGTATACCACAATCTCATCACTGTCTGAGCGCAGCAGGGAACGGGTGGAATTACATTCGGAAATGGAAGACAGGGAAAGAAGGGTGAGGGATGTGGATGGCTCGCCAAGCAACAACATGGGCTCGTCTTTCTTGAAGATTTTTCGAGAAGGTGGGCTAGTGCTCCTGCGTGGGCGTCCAGCTCGCTGGAAAATGCTGTCACGTTTTTTCTTCTCTTCCTTGGGCGGCTCTGGCTCCTCTTCAATCAGTAGCTGACACTTCCCTGCTTCTAGCAGATCAAACCCCAGGCCTGCAGCAGCCAGAACCGCTCCACAGCCAAGCAAGGCAACCTCGCACCGTTTGTGGTGGGAGCCACTACGTTTGAGGCTGTTGGTGGGTGTCAGCTGTGGGGTGCTTGTAGCAGAGTTCACAGGAGTGGACTCCTCATTGGCATCACTAGAAGGCCCGTCCCAGTCATCATTCTTCTGAAAGGGGATGCAGAGGTATGACTGGTTGTGCCCAGGTGAAGGGTGCACTTTGCCCTCCCCGTTAAGACATTCACTGTCTTCATCATCTGGAAAGCAAATGAAAAAAAAAGTACTTTGCATGGATGCAAGACTTCGGCTAATTTCACTGTCTTACAAATACACATGGGAGTTAAGCTTCTTCTCAGAAGATGCAACCATCCTTCTCATTACAAGCACAGTTTACCAGCAGCCTAATGCTTACAAGCCATTGATCCCAAAACAGATAGGTTGAGACAAGTACCTGGAAACACCACCAAAGAAGTTACTGAAATGTTGATTTTTTCAGGATCCATTAAGGAAACGGCATATCAGAAATAATCTGTCTTTCCATTATCTCCAAAGTTTCTATGTATGGAAGTGATGAATGAAAAGGTAGGAAAATGATAAGGATCTCTCCTTGCAAGTAAAGGTGTAACCACACTGCTCATCTAAATATTATCAGAAAAGTAGTTGAAAGGTAGCACAGAAATAAGAGGGGAGGTTAGGTGAAGCTTGCTAGCTTACAAGAATAAACAAAAAAATAAAATCCAAAATGTGAAGGTTGTCATTTCACTAAGAATAAAGAAAAAGCAGACAACATCAAAAAGAAAGCATGAATGAAAACATTGCTGTAAGTTGAAGACAAGGAAAAGCTCATTCAAATGCGAACGGAAGCACAATATCAAAGCAGAATACCAAACAAGAGAATATCAAGTCCAGGCAAATCCTTTACCCATCTCTGCTAAGCTGGTGAATCCTGGAAAAGCAGGTGCAGTTCTCTGGATCTTCCCTAGGTTTGGTGCACTGGATGACCACTGTTTGTATCCTTCTACCAGAGCTTTCAGACTGAAATAACAGAAAGAATAAGATGTAATAATGTGCTGACAAGAAACTAATTCCTCCCTTCTATATTGTCTATTACTCTATTTAAGGTACACATGAACCCACCTTAATTACACAGCTTTAAGATCCTGTGCTAGCAAGACATTTCACAACACTTCCCTCATTTGTAACAATGTAGCAGTCAAAAGATCTCTGATGATAAACAAAAGCCATAAATGCAGAGTAATACAAAGCACAAGGACAGAAATCAGACCAGACAGTTTCTTTTAAAACTAAAGCAAACATGCCATGGTGAGTACAAAGTAAAGTGCTCAGCAGGAGGATGGGAAAAATATCTCCAAAAACACTTCCAAGTTAACTACCAGTAAACAGGGAAAAACAAAAATCACTCACTGGGAATACAGTACGTTAAATTCACAACAACCGAATCATGCTTCTATATTATACGAGTATATTATATTCCTCTAAAGAAAATATTGTGTTGAAGCACAAAGTTACAAGCATAAGCTACAAATTATGGGAAAAAAATGGGTAACTAAACACCATAATTCATTATAATCTTTTAGTTACAGACCAAAAATAGAAAAAGCAAACAAAACCAAAGCAAATTCCTACATCAAAGTCATATGAGTTTAAAGGCATCTTTCTTTGCACCTAAGCTTATTAGTAGTCCCTGTTAATAGATATTCATTGCTATCATCCCGTATGTATTCTGCACCGCTTTCACAATATCAGAAACAATAGCAATAAGCTGCACACTTTTGATATCTCAACAAGCCAACTAGATTTATTTTTCAATCGTCAGTAGTCTCTGAACTGATAGTTTTGTAGCATCCTACCCAAATAGCTGCTATAATTTTGTAGCTGCTACCCAAATAGTGTCATGGGAAAGCTTAAACTGGACTATTCTGTGCTAAGTCCATCTCTTCACTTAAATCTTTTATCCCTCTATCCTCCCAAATTAGAATTGGGAAAATACAAACAAACAAAAACAAAAAATAAACAAACAAAAAAACTAAAAAGAGCAAGTACTCTATCATCTGAGGCACTAATTTTTACTGCAGCCCTATTCTATTTAAATAATATGCAGTCTGACATGATCTTTTTGGTATCCAACAGACAGGCTGCTAGAAAGAAGACAATGGACTATTTTGCAGGCTCTGTTGGGATAAGACAAGGGAAAATGGTTTCAAACTAATAGAAGAGAAATTTAGGTTGGATATAGGAAAGAAGTTCTTTGAAATACAGGCTGTGAAGCACTGGCACAAGTTGCCCAGAGGGGTGGTGGGTGCCCAATCCTTGGAGACATTCAAAGTCAGGATGGACAAAGCTCTAAGCATCCTGATCTCACTGTGGGTGTCCCTGTTCATTGGATTAGATGGCCTCAAGGGGTCCCTTTCCAACTCAAATGATTCTGTGACTCAATTATCTCAGTGAGAGGCAGATCATTCATGTTAACCACACTGCCCTCTCAGCAATACTATCACATTTCAAGCACTCTGCAAAACACTGTCACCTTACTAAGAGCAATCACAGTCAGCAAGCAACTCTTTTTTAGGAGTCCATGCTCAAAAGCAACTCAGTTCTGGACCTCTAGCAAGGGAACAAATGTTCTTTAATCTGTTTAGACTTTCTAAAGTCTTCGGTACAGCAAATATGTAAGCAGATAAGCGCTTGCAAGAGGACAGGCAAATCTCCTGGGAAACAGCTCATAACCAGTTTCAGAACATGGACATCAATCTAATTCCAGGCTTTCTTCTCTTACCTGTCCTCTCCTGCACCTAACTCCTTGTGACAAAGTGAGCTTGGTCCCCAAGTGCGTCCTTTTTTCTTCTGGCCTCTCTTCTCTTCTTCCTCTCCTTCCTCCTTTGGAAGGACTGAGTTTCGTCCCCATGTTTTACTGCTTTCAGCAGGAGTCACTTCAAAAAGAGTTGAAAATGGGAAAAAAGCCAATCAGGTACACACATGGGTCCCAATGCAATGCAAAGAACACAAGCCAGAACAATGCTAGAATGGAAATGTTCAGAGTTATTTCCCAAAATTTTCATCACGCATCAACACTGATCTAACAAATAGATCCCTTCAAAATGACTACAGTTCAGTTTCGTACTGTTTTCTCCTTCAGAAGAATTAGTTGGCTATCAGAAACAAGAATTGTGATATCCAATACAAACACTATGCGTTAACATTCCTTTCATACTTCTAATACACATTTATATCTCTAATTCTGGGCTATTAGGAGAACACCATTTTAATGATAAGCACCCTATGTTCTCTTTCTCCCCATCAGTAACTTAATCTACTTCAATAACATTTCACAAATCTACTCTGCAAACTAATATTCTAAACATTAGCCTATAAATTCAAACAATATGATCTCTGTACAATCTAGCATTAATCTTTCAAGACCATAGGTAAGGGTCAGACTCCAAATAATACCAAACTCACCACCCTCCCAGACAATTGTCAAAACACTAAATTTCTCATTCTAAATGCATACATGCAGGGCACAAAGCCAACATTTTAGGAACATCTCTTTTTACAGTCCTGTCCTAGATATGGAATCTTGGCATCTTACCACGCTGACAGACTGCACATTTCCCAAATTCAATACTACATTGAGCTCCTTACACTGTATGGCCCTGAGTCTGGGAATAATAGTAGGACTTGCAGGAGGGCTGGAGCAGCTACTGATCAAGCTCTTCCTTTTATCCATTGTTGGAGAAGCCTGCACAGTGAATTTATGCTGGAAATCTGTTACCAAAAGATAAAAAGAATCAATACAAAAACAGAAAAACAGTTAAAATTCTTTTTTAATACAAGAAAAAAAAAAGAAATAACTGTTGATGGTTAATTTGTAACCATGTCAAATTTTCAGGGTTTATATAGAAAGTGTTTTACAGCTAATTGCTACCCTTTCCATATACAGTTACCTCAGGACAAAGACCTGCTAACAAAGGAAAACACTAAGTGGTTTCTCAGACAGATTGCCAGTATTTAAGGTTTATTCAGGGTTACATTAGAAGTCATCTGTGTGTTAACACATGAAGCTGGGTAGTGCTCCAGCGTCAAAGCTACAACATATTTCTGATAATTTCTTGATTCTTGCCTCAAGAAATCTGAGAGCTTATGGTTTCAGCTGCAGCATTATGTAAAATATTCCCAGAGCGGGAACACCTGCTTTAAACAACCAAACCAATATCCTTTATCAAAATGATCGTTTTGAGCACTAATGCATTAAACTGCAACATTATTACTATGAATTATATACACTAACAAATGCGTAACATCATAACTCCACTTCTTGTCTCTATAATTTGACCTGATCCTTTTGAGGAATGCTAGCCGCAAAAACATCAAGTTTAATTCCTAGATGCCAAAGGTATTCCAAAGTAAATCCAATAATTTAAAATGTGCAAGTATGAGCTCAGAGGAGACACCAAAGCTACAGGTTTTCATCAGCCCCTCCCATCTCTCCTGACACTGTTTCAATCTCACCAACCTGAAGGCAGGCTGATATTATTGCCATCTTTTAACTTGAGCCGACTCTTCTTGAACTTCCCCATGCGTTTCTTCACACGAGGCTTCTCCTGACACAGCTGGTGGATGATGATGTTGAGCTCCCTTTCCAGAATGTCAATCTCACGTTCTGCCAGCTCCTGTTCCCGCCTTCGGAGCAACTCCTCATGGTTCTTCTGTTCAACAGCAGCACGAGTCAGCTCTTCTTCCCATGTGCGAAGCTCCTGCAGGGGGATCAGAAATGAGAAAGAACAGCTACCTTGTGACCTGCGGGTTAAGGCTAACAATGCCTATTCTGAAGGTACAGCAGCACTGACTTGTGTTCACAGCACAGCTAATGCCACTGTTCAAAGACTCAGCAGAACATCAATAAACTGATAACAATGTTTAAGAAATTCTGTGATTGCCATCCAAGGTCCTTCAAATCAGTATTAACATATGGACAATTTTTTTTTTTAGGAAAAATTCTCTACTCAGCACTCATAAGGCCACATCTGGAGTACTTTCTGTCTCCTTAACAGAAAAGAGACATAGACATATTGGAGAAAGGCCAGCAAGAGCTACTGAAATGGTGAAAGAACTGAAATATCTCTCCTGTGAGGAAAGGCTGAGAGAGCTGGGACTGCTCAGCCTAGAGAAGAAAAGGCTCCGGTATTTCTTATCAATACGTACAAATATCAGAGGGGAGGATGCAAAGACAACAGTACCAGATTGTTCTCAGTGGTGTTCAGAGATAGGACAAGCAGCAGTCGGCACAAACACAGAAGGCTGTCTGAACATTAGGAAGCTCTTTCATACTGTGTGAGTGATGGAGCACTGGCACAGGCTGCCCAGAGAGGTTGTAGAATCTTCTTCCTTGGAGATCTCAGGAGCCACCAGGACAAGAGCCTGGGCAACCTTCTCTGGTTAGCCCTCGTCAAGCAGAGGTCAGAGTAGATGACTCCTGAGATCCCTGCCAACTTAACAACTCTGCGATTCTGTGAAAAGACACTGAATCCTAAATACAGTGTCATGAGAAAAAATGCTGACATGCACATTTTCAAGAATAAAATAGCACAAAACCCAACTCTAACATAAAAATCAACTAAAATAAATATCACAAAGAGGTTGTTCCCACCAGTTTTCACCAAATGTGGCTGCTTCTCAGGCATAAAAAAGAAAAATGAAATTGTCTGTGCGATCTTAAAATCTTCTGTTCTTCTCACTTCACTCTTCTCACCAAAAGGACAAAAGAACTCAGCACTTGCAGTAACTATCTCCAGCTGGATAACTCCACCACAGAAGGTAAAAATCGAAGAGTTCAAATTGAATTTCATCTTATCAGAATTTCATCTTATCTCTTCTTTTTTTCCATCAAAAGCTGCTATAGTACATGCACAGAAAATGTTTTATGAAGCACTGTAGGACTTATCCCTGTTCACAAGATGTCCGCTCTTTTTCTCCATCTTCTAAATCCAACTTCTGAGCCAAAATCAAGTTGTTTGTTTATTATGACTTTACTTTTAGGTGAGAGGACGCCAACTCAAAAAACCACTACTTCAGTGAATGACTGCAGTACTTCATACCAACATCTGTAATATCCATAAGGACCTTAGCAAAGATGAAGCAAACTGCTTTCTTTCTGGCAGTACACATGAAGAATAAGACTTGAATTCTTTTCACTTAACTGATGCTCACTGTTCCTTTTATTCCTGCTAGGATCTTCATTCCCTGCTGTTTACCAGGTGAATTTTAATTACAACAGCTGTTGGATTTTTCCCTTGGTAGTACTTGTGTTTATTTTATTTTATCCCCTTTGGCTGTACCCACAGCCTTGAAGACACAAACTGGGCAGAAATATAGAAGAGATGTTTGTGGAAGCATGTAGTCTGAATCTCTGTCTTATTTTTAATGTTAACAGTTATTGTTGGGCTTCTCAGTTACCACACTGGCAGTGAAATAGTTACCAGATGTATTAAACAAAGATAATTCAGAGCAGAAATTTGCATAGTGTATAACAGACACTATGCTCACTACAACACTAGAGAAGCAGCTAAAGATGCAGACCTTTATTTTACTTATGAATCTGCCCCAGCATGCATCATAACTCCCATTTACTCAGGGACTCAGGGACAAGCTGAAATAGAGCACATGAAATATTAATTTTGAGATGTCCTAAAAGATCATCCCTGAACAGGAAGTATTCTATCAAACAGAACACAAGCAAGGACTGTTTTTCTCTACTTACCTTTTCTTTGGCTCTGAGCTGATCAAACATTTCTTGGATTTCTTGTTTCCAGTCTTCTTGAAGGGAATGGAAGGAATCTTTGGGCATTTCAAAGAAACCAGACTCTTCTATAGCGGTGAGATGGCCTAGGATACTGGCAAAGGAAGGTCGTGAGTGTGGGTCAGGATTCCAACAATCTAGAACAGGAAAAAGACAAGCAACTATTAAGTATCTCTTGGTAAGAAGGCTTGAGATAATGAGTGGTACTTTACTGATCCCCAGTGGCTGAGAATGGCACATACACTGTGTTACCCCATCTCCTATTTCTCACTTTCACTGACTATTGTGTGATCATAAAGTGTGTAATTTTTAAACTACCATCTGTACTTTGTGAGCATGTACATGTAAGATGCTTATACACAGGTCTTTTACCACATTTACACTTGCAGAGCTACCAGCTGTACTGTAAAAGGGTATCTATCAGAGCCCCTTCAAAAGCTAAGCCAAGTCACAATGAATCTCTTCCACAGAACAGAAAAACTCTTGCAAAGCAGCTTGGACACACTTAGATAAAATACTGGGGACTTTAAGTGAAAACACAATATTCAAGTAGATTATGACAACAAATAGTACAGACTTAGGGTTTTCTTTTTTGTTGTTGTTGGGTTTTTTTTTTGTTATTATTTGTGAGAAATTTGTTTAATAAGGCTTCCCCCCTCCATTTGCTTTTATGAGAAAACACAGAAACAAGATTTTTCATTAAACAATCTAATGCACTAACTTAACCAATCACATAGTTGTAGAAACACACAATGTTAGGCACCCTTATTACCACAAAAGGCAATTGAACTCGTGATGGTATGGAAAGGTTCATCCTCTTACAGTGAGGGAATCACAGAATCACAGTAGTGGTTGGAAGGGACCTCCAGAGATCATCAAGTCCAACCCCCTGCCAAAGCAGGTTCCCTACACCAGGTCACACAGGTAGGCGTCCAGGCAGGTCTTGAATATCTCCAGAGAAGGAGACTCCACAACCCCCCTGGGCAGCCTGTTCCAGTGCTCCGTCACCCTCACTGTAAAGAAGTTCTTGTGCACACTTGTGCGGAACTTCCTATGCTCGTTTCTGTCCATTTCCCCTTGTCCTGTCTCCACACACTGCTGAAAAGAAGCTGAACATTGAAAACAAATGGAAAAAGAAAACACTACAGAGTAACATCACCATCTATGATCCTGTTTTTAAAAGTTACTGAATGAAAGAATCTGACTTAGCAGTGCTTTTGAATGTGAAATTATTACTCATTCAGTCCTCTCTGACTTGACCATTATTTCAACTCCTGCAGAAAACATCATTTGCTCATTCTATATTTTCCCAAACTGGCACTTACACAGGTTATTCTTTAATATGTATCCTTATTCTTTCTGGTACTGCAATATTCCTGCACATCAAACTTTGACAAAAACCAAACAGGGAATTTAATATTCAAACATTTCTCAAAGCTACGGACAACAGCATTTTTGTACAAGTGGAAGACACTAAAATGTGGGTCTCTCTCAATACGCTCATGCTACCATTGCCTAGAATGGTCACTACGTATGTTATGGCACTACGAGACACAACTTGCCACATTAAGAAGCAAGACTAATATAAATGTTCAAAAGTTTCCTAGTCTTTACTATTAGGTAACAAGAGCGGTATTACTTCCAAAAATTTCCAGTGTTGTCCTAAAAAGCATTCGCTTAATCCATTCTATGGACTGAGATACATCAAGGAGCATGTGTAAATAAAAAAACTGAATAAAATTTCACAAAATCTGTGCAACTGCTGATGCTTCTTTCTGCACATCTTTTCTCTGCTTTGAATTTACTGTTACTGACATTTGGCATTTGGGAGCTTTGTTTTTGAAACTGCTGATATCAAGATGGTATTTAAGCATCTGATCAAGTTCCGGGAGGCATAAGCTGGAACACATTTGTCTTTGTGGATTTCAAATTGCTTCTCTTACCAAAACAGAGAATCAAGGATGTTAAAAGTGCTCTGAAGGTCCCCTGCTGCTGACCAATTAGCAGCAATGGGTGATACAGCTGGACTGTCAGTGGCATAATCTCTGCCCCCTAGCTCAGGTTTTAAGCATGGCAAAGCAAACATGACCCAAAGTAAAACAAAATGCTGCGGCCAGCCAAATGCATGAATGAGTGAGCAGGATAACTATGCAGGTGGCCCCTGGTTTTTTTTGTTTTTTTTTTTCCCAGGCCTAGATCTGCCATTATTTGCACTAATGAGGACAGTGGAAACGTACAAATCTTTTCTGTGAAGAGGTAAAGTTCAGCTTTTGTTTTCTCACTGACGACCACCAGAGGAGTAATTCAAAAGCAAAGGCAGCATTAGGGGAACAAGAGTTCACAGAGATGGGAAAGAGCCAGACTGAAAAACAGTTCTGGTGAAGGGGCAGAAAGTAATTGTTCCTTTGTTCTCTTCTTCTCCCTGCGCATGGAGAAACCTAACATTTCAGAGCCAAGGATGCTTATCCCTGTGCCCCTGGGTTCAAGCACAGGCCATGCACCTCTATCCAACTTGCCCAAGAGAGGGCATTATTTTTAATACCATCAGCAGATACATCACTTACATTTAAGAAATTCAGGGTGCCTTGTTTTAGGGAGCCACGCCAAAATAAGCCACCTTGGTAAAACACTGTACTCTAAGTTTCATAAGCTGGTTTCAGTTGCAGTTAGCCTACACTTCTGAAGGCCACAAAACTGAAGCTCAACGTTCAACATCTGTGAGTCTATGATTCCAAACCAACCTGACAATGGCCAGCAAGGTGTTTAAGCGACGACCTTCAAAACAAGTTTAAGTTTTCAACTACATTGATATATATCAAGTTTTGGTGTCAGCACATTTTCGCTACAAGAAAACAAGCTAGATGATGACAACAATAGCACACATAGTAAAAAATGGATGGGAATTTCATATAACTGTTGTAACAGAATAAATGTTACAGCCCATGAACAGCTATACCAGGGCCCCATAATAACTTGCAGCATTAGATAATCTACCTGAGTAATCTATGCTCTTAGGCATCAAAACCAACAGCAGGACGCAATGCTAAACAGCACTCTAGGAACAGCACAAACTGATCTAACCATACCCACACTGGAGATGGCTTACCTTCCATTAGTTTGGCAAAAGGCTCTGGACACGTGGAAGGGATTGGAAGAGCAAGTTTATTCATGGCAACACCGTAGGCTACTGCAAGACCATCAATTCCTCGGAATGGCACTTCCCCTGTTAGGAGCTCCCAAAGCAGCACACCATAACTATCAGGAAAGGAAAGAAAAAAGAATATAAGAGTTTGATTTTAATGCATTCTTGGTTAAGCAAGATGACAGTACATGAGCCTATCAGGGTGCCTCTGGTACAATGACATATTTACATCTTTTCTGAATAAGTTCATTGTGGCTGTCAAACTGGCAAAGTTTGTTATTTTACCTCATTTTGTTGTGTGTGTTTTTTAAATAACAAAAACAAAGTAAGTGCAGTGTGTAAGTTAAAATATTTTGGAAGCGTGCTAACATCTACGTTGACATTCAAAAACGCAAAATATCTTTGTTGATAACTTTGGGAAATCTTTAAGGATATTGAACAGGTTCACTTGTAAAATCATTTCTTGTTCTTTTATCATGCATGTATGTTACACATGAACTAGACAGATAACCTGTGGGAACTCTTCAAGATTAATATTTGACTAAATTGCAAGAGAGGAATGTGAAGAAAAAGCTTCTTATCAGAGTAAGAATGAGAACTGCTAAAATGTGAGTGGATAGAGGTCACCTGAGGGGCATTTACTTGTAAAAAGCTGCGTATCACCTCCCTTCTCTTAACTGCTAACATTTCATCAAAAACTCCAGTGAAATTGTCACGAGGTAATCTAACAATCCTAACCTCTACATTCATAATTCTGGATTGATGATAAGAATATAAAAAAGAATATTACTTAATATCAGGCAATCAAACCAGGATTTTTTTCTTATTTGATAGCAATAGCAATCCTAAAAGGACCGAGGTTGTTAAGTAAAATAATGCAGCAGATTCTTCCTCTTGAATCCTGTGGTCACAAAGGAAAAATCCTTTACTAGCTCACCGATCCCCTCATCAGTCAGTTTTAAACCCAACCACAGTACAGAAAATATTTATACTTCAGCAGTTTCTAACTTTGCTTTGGTTTAAATACAAAGAGACTCCTGTAAAAACCAACATCAGATGAATTAATGACTAACCACAAACTGTAATCGTTTCTCTAACTAGACCAAAACTGCACCTGAAGCAGTCAAGAGTCCTGTCTTACATCTTTAAGTAACCTTTGAACAACAGCAAATAATTTTTTCACGTAACATGGTAACTTCATTTCCTTGAGTTCAGGATATGATACAGCAAACCATCCAAGTGAAAATGGACACTGTCAGTCAACAGCAATACATTAATTTTAAAAAGTAAAGCTAAATTAGCATATTTCAGTTTATGTAGGTCATCCTTGAAGTCATGCCTCCTATGTATATAGGAGAGCCTACCACAGAGACTACTACAGATACAATGAGCGTAATCATACGCTTGTTGATTGAGGAAATTTTCAGCTACAAAGCACTATTTTTCAACATAGCCGTCACCACTATTAACTACACATTTTTGCCAGCAATGAACAAGAGTCTCCATGCTGTGCTCATAAAAATCTGCACCAGAGGAGATGGCCCACTGTTTCACAGCTGCCTTCATGGTGTCATTTCCTATCCATTTGCTCTGCATTTCCACATAGCTTCCTTAAAAGATCCACTTTGACCATCATGAAGTTGTGTAACCACTTCTTATTGTTTTTAAAAAGGGTTTCTCAATATTGTTACCACACTCCTTCAGATTAAAGCAGTGCTCTACCACACTTTATTACTGCTCTTGGGAAGACATTAATCCAAAGCATGTATTTTTTAACTACTGGCACACTGCACCATGTTGAAGGCCTCCTAAATACACCTGAAGATCAAATGAGCTTTTCCTCCTGAAAGCTCCCTGAATAGCTGTTCCATGAAACAGTAACCTCAGCAGCTAAAATATGCATCTGTTCTTCATGGTTCAAAGCGTCATTTGATATACCCATTTGGAAGTAATCATTTTTCATCACCATCATCTATTTTTGCCATCTCCCCATCCCACCCCTACCAAGCCTTTTTCCTTGTGAATGCAGTCACCCCAAGTTAGAAACTCTCATTGATAACTTTTCCTATTTAAATGTGACATTTCAGTTGCTAAGGATTCCATCTTTACTGCTAATATAGTTTACTTCTTGAAAACAAAATATTGTTTTTCCATCTATGTAACCTTTTGAATTTTTTTTCCTATTTAATTCATACTTTTAATACCATAATGTCCCACTGACTATTTCTTTCCATCACAGATTTTTTATTTCTCACTACAGTAATAACCTCACTTGAAAAACAGAACTTCAGACTTTCTTTTTGTTCTCCAAGTATGCATACAAGGCACACTGGAAGAAAATGAATACTGAACTGAATATATACCTATCCTGTTTAACTCTGATTGTTCGTTGAACTCTTTGGCTTGGAGAGCTATGAGAGTTTTGACATCAAAAGTTACCTCTTCAGTATTCTGTCCTATTACTTTATTGCTTGTTCTGGATAAAGCAGGAATAAAATCATTTCCCTCATGGAATTGTTAGGAAATACTAGCGTGCTCAAAACATTCCTGATGCAGAGTATATGTGTATATATAAGATATATTAAGATATAATTAAGATCTGTCCATGTATTATTTTTTAATATGGCACAAGACATACATGTTGCAGGAAAGCATGGTTTGTTTCTAGGAGAACCTAAAGGCATCCCCCTGTTAGCTAGTGAGCTAGCTAGCTAGTCTAATCTAGCTAACTAGGCTGTGAATACTGCTTCCACACAACTAGTGTCATTATAACAAAAATCATCCCAAGTTACTAAGCAACAAGAGAGGGCTGCTGAGAAGAGCGCTCTCCATTCTCTAGCAAAAGATTGTGAATTATAAAGCAAAAGAACAGAAGAGATTCCTATGAAAAAGGTCTGTGAAGAAAGCATCAATGAGTTGCATGCATTTTCAACTGGGAGGAAAGTGCAATTATTTTCCCAGCATCCACTGGTATTTTTTGGACTTTAATTACAAAATTGAACCATGTGATACACACCGTGTGTTCAAGTCAACTGACACTTGTATGAATAATTAACCATTTCCCAGTGATCCAGTAATCCCTTAAGCCATTTAACATCAGGTTCAATCCTACACATTGAATTCTGCAGAAGGAGGAGGCTGGAGGTCTGCAGGATTTCAGATGTGATTTTGCCACCTCCCTTGCCAACCTGTGAACTCTAAAAAACCCACTAAATATCTCTCACTGTTATTGTTCGATGGTATTTCCACTGTAGGTTCCTATTCTGCACTGTCCTTGGTGCAGCTCCTTCTATAATAAAGCAACTATCAACACACCAAGTAGACCAAAGCAGCAACAGAAACTAGAATATTACTTTTGCTAGGACAAAATAATAATAATAATAATAATTGAACTTATTCAATAGGTAGTTCCAGAGATAACACGTAGTTATTTCACAACAGTCAGTTGTGTATGATTTTCTCACATGAATTTCTAACAGTACTGTTACTCAACCATTATCTGCCAGGAATTGGTATCTTGCCAGAGCTTCATTTCACACAGAAGCCTACAGAAGCCTGCAAGCAGTCAGCTGAGGATGAAAGTGCTTGCCAACAATTGATTGAAATGAAGTATTCTAGTGACCAAAGTATCTACATCAATGAATGCATGGAGTAACTTGATCTGCTAATCAGGTATTTTTAGGTAGCTTTGGCATTCCATTCCCAAACAGAGATTCAGTTCCTAACTATTTAACTGGTCTCAGAGTAGATACTGCTAAGATTAATCTGCATTGAGGAACCTTAGGAACTCAGATGAAGGCTGTAAAGTTGTGCCTCATCTTTCTTGATATCATAGGAATCGTACAAATATGTTACTTATGATGGAATAAAAGACCAACTTAGGAAGTTTCAATGGTGGCCAGCACCATCTTCAGCAGCTACCTGCATTTGTGCAGAGGGAACACATACACAACAAGACTCTGGTTGAAAAGCTGGGCGACATTTCAGCCTGCAGTACTATTCTAACAAGCTTTTCCAGAAAAGTGCTTAAAGAAAAGGTTCTGTGATTGTTAGGGACATAAGCATTCCAGTTTTGTTGATGGTACACAGACCAACTAGAAGGTCTTTTATCGGCAGAAAGCACCTTCAATACCAGTGATTAACCAAGAGGTCTGAAGCGGACAAGAGGAGCAGCAAATCTAACAGGATTTAAAAACTTCATCCTGTTTACAATTTCAAGCTGTGTCCATGGGTGGGGAGAAGATTTATTACATACATGCTTTGCTGCTTTCATAAAAATCAAGCACTTAACCACTGACACAGTAGTAGTGATTACACCGGCAAGCATCTACATAGATGCTGCAAACACCAAGCTCTTTTCAGCTTATTTAAGTACGATTTGAGGTTTTGGCCGCCTCAGAAATAGGGTTATTCAGATAGAACATACCATAGCACTTTCAATGGTGATGACCCTGCTTAAGGAAAAGTATTCAGAGGTATTCAACCTGTTCTCAAGGAAAAACTGCTAACCATAAAGAGAAGTGATGAAAATTTACTTCTGGGAAGCTGAGAAAAAAATTGTACATGATTTACAGTCAAATATCAAACTGATATTTTTGCACAGATACAGTGGCTCTTCAGCTACCCTGAAGAAAATCCTAAACTGACCCTTGCAATTCACTCAGAGTGAAAGCCTGTTTTTTCACAGTTCCTCCCAGATTACTAACGGGTTTGCACATCTAATGACAGTCTTAAGTCAATCCGTACAATTAACTGTGCAGAACAAGCTCAGATTTATGCATAAGGCAATACATTATCTATCCATTTTGCATAACTAGATAAGGATATTTAGAACTCCACACCAAATATCTTCCTTAACAGCCACACAATTCTTCCAGCTGGAATATTTCTTCATCCTGAGAGCTTTCACAGCATACACATACTTTGTGGGAGCACAGATGACCAATGAGAGATTCTTATTGCTTTAAACACCTGGTCACCTCAACATTTCAATACCTCCGCCCCACACAGGAAAACAAAATTCTATCTACTTTGTTTCAGATGTTTAGGACTAATTACGTGTCTCTCAATATCCACAAAAGTAATTATCTTAGGACAACAATGGGCAATTTACTGAATTCTGAATTTAATTCACTTAAGAGTCACAATCAAATAATTTATAAGCAATGTAAAAAAACAGCTGAAACTGCAGGGAGAACTTAGTGAAGTATTGTGTGATTGTGCACATTATGTACTGTGACAAATTACAATCAAAATTAAATGATCTTGCTCTTGGTAAAATGTTAAAAGAAAAAATCAGCAACTTTAAGTACTTCACAGCCAGTAGTTAAACGGAGGCTATGAATCTTAGGATGATCTGAAGGTAAATGCAAGGAACAACAAAAATTTAGAAGCACACAGGAGGTGATACACAAATTCCTACAGGGAAAAAATGTTTACAATTAATATAGAAGTAGTCTCAAAGACAGGTACATGGAAAGCCAGTGGACAGTTTTCTTAAGCCCAGAAATTTAATATCTGTTTCATCACTCATTCCTAAACAGAATACGTTTCCTAACAGTTCCTCAATACCCAATCACTCAATGCCAAATCAATACCTCCACACATCGCTGCCTTTGGAGAACATGGAGGAGCGGATGACCTCAGGAGCCATCCAAGCATATGTCCCAGCTGCACTCATTTTGGTAGTTTTATGCCATTCCCTGGCCAAGCCGAAATCCGTGATCTTCAATATCTTGTTGCTCAGATCTCCATTTTCCACCTTTTCGAGTATCAGTACTGGAGAAAAGGGAAGGGAGGGGAATAAAAGGCATGTAAAGTAAGACTAGTATTTATACAAAAAGGTCTTCCTGGAGATTTCTCGAAATTCAAGATTCTCCCTGACTTTTGGTTATTCAAACATTTCACCTCATTACACGTTATTTCAAGCTAATCTTTTAATGTGATAAGTGAAAAATCTATCTAACAAATAACTTCAAATCTAAATGGAACACTGAACCCCAGAGCAAAAACAGTGAACTATTTAATACACTATTAGTGTTCTTAAGAATAATTCTCTACTAATAGGAAGTGAACCACTGTAACTTCTAGAAATCCAGATAAGGGAAGACATTTCCTAATTAATCCTCTTCTCAACAAGCCAGTAATAGAATTGTTTTCTTGAACTGCTTAGAGGACTTTTTTTTTTTTTTTTTTAAATCCAGATATACACATAGGCTGGATATACTCCTTGAGTAAACAAAGAGTGCAAGCTCTATATACGTTGGTTTTGTTTGTTTGTTTTTTAAATTCCTAATTAATATAAAAGATCAGTGATAACATGTCCAGACCAAAACTTCATCAACCCTCTCACGTCACAGACCCATTTCCCCCCCAAACTACAGCAAGGAACAAATGAAACACAAGACACAGAAGTACAGAAGCTTTGTTCAACCCTCATCTCCCAGCTATCTTTTTCTATTATTACTTCCAGCAGCTGAAGAACTGTTAACAGAAATTCCCAGCAAGTCTCTCATTGATTGCAAGAGTGAACAACTTTCCTAAGACTCATGCTCTAACTTCTTCTTTCAGCATGTAATGATTGCACCTAAATAACTGGCAGAACAATATAAATGAATTCATAATTTAATAGCAACAATAAAGATACAGTGAAGTTGTAATGATAAACTTTGAAGCAAACAGAAAAGCGTGGGTGTTAGGCATGTTTTCACTTCAGTCCAGAAGCACAAGCAACAAATGAATCTGCACTTCACAAGGCAGATCATACGGTGTGAATTGCTCAACCACAGGACAGGGGGCCAAAGATCACAGTTTGGCTGCACGCACCTTCCTCAAAAGAGACCATTTAAATCAAATTACCTTTCCCTGCTGTACATCTAAGAAAATAATTAGTACTTACACAGACCCTTTGTATCCATAAACTTTTTCTTTTGTCAGATACAGGCTGTACGATAAATTAACATAACAAAAGCCCACAGAGAAGGACAATAAAATAGCTGCATTTGCTTCAAGTCTTCAATTCCTTGGTTACATCCTTGGTTTCTCTCTTATTTCCTTATAGTAACAAACTGCAACCTAAAATTGCATAAAATAGTGTTAAGAATTATAGCTCTCTCTAGAATCTGAAACAGTTCTCCTCATCCCAGTCAATACCAACAGGTTTCTGACAGTCAAGAATCTCCCTAGCCTATCTGTCAGACTTACAAGCCCAAAGCCTCAGCTCTCCCTCCTGCACTCAGTTTTCAATGAAGTATCTTGTAAATCTTGTAAATAGGTGAAATATCAATTCCTTCCAGTTTCTCCCTTAATCTCCTTTTTGGTGAATACAAGCCAGGCTGCTAGGACACCACACATGCATTTCACTCTTGCAGATCAATACAGCCTCTCTCTTGTGGGCTTGATACATAACCAGTTATTGCCTCCCATTTGCTTTCAGTGCAAGTCCTCTTCTGCAAGTACCACATCTTCTGCACTTGCCAGAATCTATCACAGACTACAACACAGATAAGGTACTCCGCACACTTGCAGAATTTGTACTTAACTTACCTACCATGCCATCATCTGCAAACAGATGTGACCACTCAGAGCAGAACTGTTGCCAAACACAGTTATTTTTGATAAGTCAACAGAAACAGCCAGAGAGAGAGCATCTATACCAAAAAACCCAGTTAACCTACCTCTTAGGAAGCAGCAAATCACCAACATTATGTTTGTTGCCTAAAGCATGTGCAAAGCAAAACACGGAGATTTAAACTAAGTTGTAGCAACTTCAGGTGAGGGATACCTCATGGAACATGTACTGACAGGAATAATAACCCAGAAACACTACATAAATTTGCATATATTCCTGAAATATTCCTTTGAATTCCTTTGAACTTGTCCTTCAGAAAATAAGTGCTTGTCAGGGAGGAATTCATTATAGCTCAGATTAATCCTGCCCAACAAGCCAGCCCTTCCATATCACAAGGTGTCCCAGTTGAGAGAACAAGAAAAGAATGGATCCAAAAAGGCCCTGTTAGCTCCAAGCAACATCTGCCCTTGATCAGGCAGTCATGAAGACAAATGCACATCATTTAGATATGTCATTTGCACTACTAGGGTTTTAGTAATAACTTCATTACAGGGACTCTGAAGAATTATTACCATTCATGATTCAGCCCCACTGTTTAACTTCCTAAGAGCCAGCAAAACTGAACTGCACTGAAAATACTTGGAATATCAGATGTCAGAGAACCATCTGGTGAAAGTCAACGTACTCGTAGCTGCAAGATTTTGTTAGTGCTCTAAAATTCTTTTAATTAAAGTTTCCAGAAACATACTGTTCTATTAGGAGGACAGCAAATCTAAATCAGAATGATACTGTTGTTAAATTAGTCTTAAATAAAAATGCCCTTGGTAGCACATTGGCAGCTGGAAGTCACAGTTCATTGCATTTCGCACCACTTGCGCTAATGATCAATGAAACATCTGAAAAGTCAATGGCAGACGTGTTTGTCAAATGCACAAAACCTTTCTGGAAGAAGGAATTCATTTTCAGATATTAAGCAGCTGTGTTTTCACTCCTCATGCATCTACCAGAAACAGATTAGACAAAGATACAACGGCAATGAAAAGGCAGGAGCACACACCTTCATACTGCTTCATCAATGTACATGTAAGAATTCTGCCTGCACTGCAAGAAATCCCAAAGGGGGCTGCACTGCACTGCCCTTAGTATGCATGAAAAGAGGTACCTTACTTTCACAAGATTTTCACAAGAGAAATAAAGAACATTATCTTTGGCAACATTAACAGATACTGTTTTAATTCTTTCTTCTCTCGTTACAATAGCTGAAGGAACCTATCAAACACAAACTTCCCCTGGAAGGCAGTAACAGTAACATTTGTCTCTACTTGTTTCTTTCAGGAGAATTATTACATTTTTCAACCACACTTTTGGACAGTTGGATTAAGCTGCCTTTTCACTCCTGAGCAGGGCCAAGTAGTGGACAAGGCGGCAGCTACAGTGGTAGGTGGGTGACACTATCAAGGAAAGGTTATAAATAAGATTAGAATGTAATTTTACTTGATGCAGAACTACGTAACTATAATAGTTAAATCACTAAGTAGCCATCTAACTACTTGCAAAGACTTGGTCTCCCACCTCCTTATCTGGGCTCATGCAGGATTTTTCCTTTATTCTCACTGCTTCACTACATCCATTCCTATTTTGTTAGGTTGTAAATTGAGAAGACCACTACTTAAGAACTCCAAGGCTGAAGAAAAAAAAAAAAAAGCAGATGAATTTAAATCCACACAAAAAAAACATAGAGCTGCTTACACACAGTAGAGTCATTCTCAAACAGTACCATGATTTTTTTCCGCAGTTAAATCACTTCAGAGATACTCAACCTCCTATACAACAATCTAGTAACAGAATTCCCCAACCCCCCCCCAACAGGCCTTCACTCATCTATGCATATCTGACTCACTGTTACTCTACGATCACTGTTTTTGACAGCAGTAAAGGTCAGCAAGCAGCTACAAAGGGGAACTAATGCTTATCCTGTAGTAACTGGAATGTGAAAGACTTCTGCTGCAGCTGAGCACTCATTCTGAGTGGGGATATTGGACGCATTTTATTTCTTGCTCTATCAGGCAAGCAGAACAGATCGCTATGGCTTCACTTACCAAAATGCAAAAAAAAAAAAAGAAAAACATGGAAGTTTTATCAGATAACAGATAAGCCTCAAGATACTCACGTCCTCTATTAAGAAAGTTCATGAGCTACAAGAAATACCAGATATTGAGTCCAAATGCCAGATAAAAGAGCTTTTCTAAAAGAAATGAACAGAGTAAAATCTTTGAAGAAAACAATGCTCATTCATTCTGAGATCTTTCAATGCACAACATGACCAGAGTTTCAGTTTGAAAGCTGCAAGACTTTTCCACTGAAGGATTTAAGGGCAATCCACATCCCTATAAGGAAGTACTGCCAATAAAACTTCTCCCTGACAGGGAGAAGCGTCCTCAAGTGCAAGAATTGAAGGAAACAGGATATTCTGACCTCGTTTCCAAAGGAAATTCCAAATTTACACCTCCCCCCCCCCCCCCCCACACTAATAAATAAATAAGCCTTACACAAGTTTCAGAAGTCATTTAGAGGCTGGGTGAAGCTGAAAGCATACCGGAGGGGGAGAAGACTGATTAACGTTAAAGGATCCAATCCAGACTCTCTCACCCAGCCCACAGCAGAACATGCTAATCCATTACATGAAACCTTGTCTTGAACAAAAGCTCTTCACTCGACCTTGTGTGTTTTCAAACGACCTGCTTTGCAGACTACAGAATACAGTTAGCCAAGCTAGATCAACTCAGAAGGCACTTTCTGAAGAACTCTCCTCTGAGGAAAGGGTCCATGAATGCAAAAGTTAAATACTACACTTACATTTCATCTTCCTCCCTGGCACACACACACATTGGAATTTCACAGTTACGACAGCCAATTTCAGTTTGAAACATTTTTGTACTCTTCTCCTTACAACCTAGGTAGAATCTTCAGTTTGTCCAAGTCCACTTAACTGTCTGACAGATCTATTTTGAGTCCAAACATTTTCAGCTACTGGAATGTTTTGATGTTCCTTTCAACATAGTTTCACTTTTATTCTGGAGACCAGTTGAGAAAAACAAAAAAAAGACAAGTATTTTTCATCCCTTGTATGGTCCAATTACAACTTGTTATCTTTATCTGGAAAATAAAAAAAGTTAGAAAATTTCACTGTTCTCCAAAGAAACATAAAGACATTCTGTCAAAACTTCAAGTCTCTTATTTAGTAAGTACTACAGTAATAGCAAGCATTCAGTATAGCACCATAGCTCTTGAACAATCCTTACTTGAACAAGAAAAGTACATACAGATGAAATGAAAATACTTTTGCATAGAAGAGGATGGCTTTGCTGAACTTCCTATGATTGTTCCAGTCCCAGTCACCCCTCCCATGAACAAGCAAAATCTCCAAAGATAAATTTCAGCTCAAATGACATTGGGGGAGGGAAACACGTCAGACAACTTAAGAAAAGGACAGCCTTAGTTTATTTCTTCACATTGCTGCATTCTCTGAGATGCATGGTCTCAAGAGCCAGAAGGCAGCTAGTAAGCCTACATTCTGACTAACAGGACAAAAAAGCAGTGTCATTGGAAGAGGGATGAGGAACTAAGATTGCTGGGTATTTATTTTTTTTTTAATTACTAAATCCCATTGGAAGTACAAAAGCATCCTGCCTTGAGCAGAGAACTAAGCTTTCGGGAAAGGATTTCAAACACTTGCTCCAAAATAAAATCCTGTAGTGTAATGGCTTGCCAAAATTTCAATTGTAATTTTAGTTGTATCTTCCATAGTCAGCCTGCACAGCTTTGCTTCCCAAGTATCCAGATAATGAGCAATCTGCTCCTGATCCCACATTCAAAGTACTTAAAGTGATTAACAGATCCGCACGTGGACTGAGTCCGAGCTTTCCACATGCAGCCTTCACCTACCTTCTGTTGTGTACTCTGTTGTACATTTCAGAAGGAGAGCATCTTCATTCTAAAGTCTGCTTGCTGCGCAGAAGGTTACACATTGCTCCCTAACATCCTGTACACCACAGAATTCAAGTCCTGCTAAAAATATTACATCTTACAAGGAAAACCAAAGAACATAAGCGTTGCCTTTAAGTAATAAACAAATAATTTCTATTATTAACCATTCTGTAACATCACATTAAAATATATACACACACACTTTGAAATGGAGAAGTATTTGAATTATTGGCTACGTGAGGGTTCATTAAAGCCATAAAGCTGGCCAACTGTCTTCTTCTATCAACCTAGAAGAGGTGATGGATGTGACAGCACAGCAGTTCTCAGAATTTAAGCCGTGCAGTATAGTAACTGTAGAGCTAATGCATGAGGGGGAGGGGATAGGAAAGGCCTCCAGAGCCATAGTAAATTTAGAATCCATCCTTTCTCCTAGCCAAGCTGAAGAAGTCTTACTGCTTTAGTGATCTGGTACTAAACACCTAGAATGCTCCTGGAGAACACTCAGGTGACTTCACTGGAAAAATGGTGCTGTTTGACTCCGGATTCAGATTAAATCCTACATACTGCTTACATTAGAACAACCTTCTTGCTCAGGCTTGGATCATTTTATTCTTCATTATCAGTTAAATGCTCCAAGGAAAATCATAACAATCTCTGCACCCAATACAGTACTTTGTCAAATTGTATCAGTTTAAAAGCTTGCAACAAGTTCAGTATAAGAACAGTATCAGGCAACAGTAAAAACAAACAAATAAAAGGGAACAAGGAAAGTAGAATCACATGAATAACATTCACTGTCACTCAGGAGACTTTCCAAAAAGCTTAATAATAATGCTAGTTCGGAGGGAGCATTTCCAGACAAACCTAACCATGAAACTAATGATGGGAAAGGAATACAGAACCGTCTTGCTTTGGGTTCAATTAAGACATCTCTATGAATCAATTAACAAATACCAAATATCCTTAATTTCTGGAACAGATGGATATTCCACAATCCAGAACGTAAAAGGGGCCTTAAAAACTCCGTAGGAAGCAGCAAAAAAATCCACATCTAAAGTTTTTAGGTCTGTTTTTTAAGTCAGACTTTAGTGCAAGCATTAAGAAAACAGAAGCATATTTCCACTAATCCCAACAAACGTAAACAGGTTCAGAAATGTCCAATCAACACAAAACTAGAGCTGACTACAGTAAAATCCAGGCTTCCTTAAATACTGCAGCTTTACATTAAGCTGAGTAAAAGAAATTGCCAGCTGCTGAGAAAGAGGGCAGTCCTGCACCATTGCACAAGTCCACAAAAGGCAACAGAAAAGCTCACCAAAACCATCAGAAAGATGTCCACTTTTTGAGGTGTTAGATTGCTTTCAGTTCTGACTTATGCTCTTTAATCAGTGAGCTACAGAGTAATGTGATGAAACATTAGGCATGTCCTTCAGTTGCCAGATGACCACAATCATATCAAAGTCACGTTACATGAATGATTACAAACAAAATTTCGATCAAAGTCAAGATTGATAATACTTCAGTAAGTAGAATTAGACACAATTTTCTGTTGACGATAAAAGTTGTGATTTTTTTCCTTTCGAGGATCATTTCACAATGTTTAAAAAAAAAATTAAAAAATCAAGGCCAATGGAAGGTTATTCTCTGTAATATCTTTTCCTAGACATACACCCAAATAGGAGAAATATTGGGAAAGCCTAACATCTCATCCCTGGAAGTGTTCAAAGCCAGCTGGATAGGGCTTTGGGCAACCAAAGTAGTAGCAGATGATCCTGTTCATCGCATGCACCTGAGCTTCCCTGGGTTGGTCCTGCCTTTCCACCAGGTGCTCAATCTCTGGTTCAAGCCATGACTTAGCATTTCCACTACAGATCTAAAAAGCCATCTTTAATCACCTCCAAGAATATACTCTGGCAGTATAAAAGACTTGGTTTTACTATATGGACTATTTTAATCAAAATTAATCACACAGCTTTTGTCAAAAATATTACTTTTATCTCACTTTCCTCTCACAGGAGAAGGACCAACCAACTGAAGCCAAATCAATAATCCACGCAGCACAGAGTACTCAGATGTCCTTAAAATAGTTTCGCTATGCTTTAGACGAAGCATTACTCACATTCATTTCATAGCACTGACAAAGGAAATCCATTTGGGTAGAAAGTACAACACTGGAGAATTACTCAGCAAATTACATTGAAGTGCGAGAAGCAGCAATAGCAGTGTAGACTTGCAAACTGCTCTGACAACGTGCATTAACCAGACCCTGAGAAAACTTTACTCTGTGATACCATCAGTCAGATCAAGAGGCTTACATTAAGCATTTTTTCATCTCAGAATTGACCAACAGGGAGAACATCACTTACAAATAGATTGGGATCCCAATACTGCACTAAGAAATGAGATAACCGATCACATGTCAGCAGCATTGCTATTTAATATTCAAGTCACATTGTCCTGAAATCGGACTTGAACTAGTTGCAAACCATCCTCACTTCTAAAGTTTGACTGTAGTTTAAAAAAAAAAATCATTTTAATTCCTATTAACAACTGTTTATAGACCATAACTCAGCTTTATTAGCATTTTTACCAGCAAAAAAAATGCTTAACTGTACAAAACTAATAATCAAAGCTATTGCAGACTCGGGAGATTTTCAGAAAGCAAAAGTTTTAAATCTCAGGATACCACAGACTCACCTTGGTCCTCCTAGGAGGTGGTGAGGTGAAGACCTTGAATGAACAGGCAAGTACTACCGATATGAATGAATCAGAACTGCTGGGCTTTATTTTGAGCTGTCCTTACCTCTTTCTTTGACCTTGGACATGTCACTTCCCTGCTAATCTGTGCCACTCTGTGGAACGCAAATAGCAAAATGCTTTATAAAAGCTGCTAAGTAGCATCAGTACCCTCAGCAAAATCTTAGTGCTGCGCAAAGACCAATCATACTTTGCTGAGCCAGCTAAAAAAAAAAAAAAGGGCAAATATGCTTTTGCTAGTTCTCTGCAGCATTAGTTAACTGGCATTATTCCTCTAACAATGCTGGCATATCTAATGCTGGCAGACAGATAGAAACAGCTTGATTATTTACAGGGCTTCACTGAAACCAGCAGGACTGCCTTTTTTGATCTTAGGCATTAGAGACCAAACACCTTCCTGTGGCCAGAAACATGACTCCAATCAGATGAGAAAGATGAGAAACACCAAAAGCTGTTCAAAGCACAATGATGTTTCCTTCAGTGCGCATTCCCTACTGCTTTTTTTTTTTCCCTCTTTCCTCCTATAGCTCCATATTTCCATTATTTAGGAGCCTCTGCACTAGGAGAGGCCTACTAACAATTCCATGGCAGATGCTCAGTGGAGCACTGACACGCAGGAGAAGAGGCAAAGGTTAACAGTACCACCAGCTGAAAAGAAAGAAGTCAGATGATTCTGTCAACAGATTAAAAGAAGATTAATTTCTCATATAAAAAGAACTGAGTCTCTTGAATCAAATGCAAGGGAAAAAAGATCCCTTCACAGCAGAACTGAACAGCTTTCCTGGGTTACCCTCTTTCTATTCTGTAGCTATATGCTAACATGTGAGATGGTAACTCCTGTGGAACACTCACCCTCTGGACTTGCTGCAAACTGACATTCAGCAGAAGAATTTCAGATCTCTAAAAATAAGACACAGGTGTGCAATCTGTTCTGTAAAGATTTCATATGCTCATTTCCCAGTAACATCCAGCAATGAGAACAGGCAGCTCAGAACTTCACCTTCAAAGTTTACATTAGAATTCTAACTCAAATGAACACTTCTTCTAAAATTTACAGGACATGTTTTGCCCTGTAGGTGTATTAGGACTAATAATTAAAAACAAAAACAAACAAAAAAGATAACAAAAAATTCAAATTAATTAAGAAAAACGGAGGAACAAAAATAAGATGCTTAAGTTTTTGATTAAAAGGAAAACAAAATCATGACAGTTTGTTTTTTGACTGAGAAAACCTCAAGGAACTACACCTCCCAGAATCCCCAAATAACGTCACTATGTTTAATCTCCATACAAAATGGAGTTGTAAACTAAAGCAATGAAAACCAGTTCTTTACTATGCCATCCAAAATGTTGAAAACAAATTCCGTTTTTTGGGGGCTACCAACTAGTTGAGTCCACAAATAGAACTGCAATACTTCAGATTAAAAAGGATATGTTCAAATCCTTATATATAATTGGGTAATTTCTCAGACTTGAATTAAGATGTTCATTTGACTTATTTCACTATTTCAAGCATAACACAACTATTTTCAGGAGGTTTAGCATGAAGAATTGTCCTTATGCGATCTGTATCTGCCTCAACATAGGCAGGCA
The DNA here is from genome assembly GCF_054131305.1 of Coturnix japonica. Taxonomy (NCBI): domain Eukaryota; kingdom Metazoa; phylum Chordata; class Aves; order Galliformes; family Phasianidae; genus Coturnix; species Coturnix japonica. The sequence continues at coordinate 26,926,995 of NC_140667.1, read as the reverse complement.
TCTGAAAGCAAAGCGTTATCTGATTTTCTACTACTCCAGCAGGAAATTTGACTTTAAGCCAACTGTTCCTTCCCACTCTCCCACCTAAATCCCTGACTCTCATATTGATGACTCCTGCAGCTTCAGACAGTCAGCACAAGTCCAAGACAGCAGGTGGAGATGTAGAAGAACTGTACAAGTACCTATTACTAAACTTAGACAGTACAAATCAGTAGATGAGTACAGCTGATGCTCTCACGGCAGCTCTAGAGCAGTGGTAGACGTTCAGTACATGACAGAAGTTGCCTCCAAGAGTCTTTCCCAAGATCTGGCAAGCAGAAGCTGTTCCTTCTGCAGAGATGCATTAATGTCTATCCAGTAGGTGGGTGCAAACTTGTACCAAAGTAATTAAAAAAAGCAACAAGCTTGCAATTCTTCAATCATAAAGCTAATAACTTAATTTGTTCTCAACCATCCACAGCAATAGAAAAGTTAGGTAACGTAAGGTTGGCTAATATAAAGATGTTAACAAAGATGATGGTAGATAGTCAAAGGTTATTAGCAAAGGAAAACTCACCAATGTCAATGCCTTGACTGGAAATCTGAGGCAATCTCCACTAGGGAGCAATCTCCAAGAGATGCTGCCTCAGTGGTGGTCAGCCCTTAAATGAGGTCTTAGAGGAGGTGGAGTCAAGCTCCACTCCTTCCAGGAGCACAGCTAAATTACTCTCACCTGTGCTCCCGCAGCTGACCCAACACTTGCCTCAGCTGATTAATCAGTGGTTCAAGCTGTGATTTCCCATATAGGTGCATACAAAACATAAATAATATATACATCATGATGCAATACTCTATAATCATTAGAAATCCTCCCCCACTCTGTTCCAAACACAGAACACCCTGGAATCATTCAACAGGCATTCTCATTGATTATTCCTTTCCAATTGTTTCTTCCCAAATAAGGAAAATTCTAGCAATGTACTTAGCAGAACCTTCCACTTCTCACTGAAGATTTACAGTGCAGCACAAGTTATGGACTGCTGAATCACTGTGACAAGAGACTTTGCTTTTTTTTTTTGCTGCCAGAACAGATGCTTTCTAACACCCATATCTGAGTTTCGTTGGCAATCCTGTGTGCCAATGTCCCTCTCATTTCACTGGTACTCTGTCTGGTACATTTCCCTTTCACAACTAACAGTCTCTAGTCTGAACAAAACAGCATTTTATTTTATAATTAGCTTTCCTTCTAAGCCTCAAAAACGTTCAGACATTAAGCAATCAAGTCTTAACAGCCTGCTAGGGAAATAAAGACAGCAAGTACTTGCTTAGGTAAGCAACTCTTAACTTAATTATTTCTTTTTCACAGATGAAGCCAGTCTTTCCTTAATCAACACAACCACTTGATCTTTTTTCTCACTTTATTAATGTGCCCACACATATTGCTACTTGAAAGGGAAGAAGTTCAGGTATTAAGATTGCCTTGATTTTTCAAGAAAAAAAGGGAAACTTTAGTAGCATTAGAGTAATATAGAAACTACGAATTTTCAAATTGATTTCTATTTTCAAACTCACCAATAAAAACTAATACTTCTGGCAGTGAATGTACACTGTTAGTTCTAAAGCAAAGAAAAAAAATAAATGAAAAACAATTTAAGGCCAAAATAGCATAGAAAGATTCTGCAGACTTGAAATTTATAGCATCGTAATGGTTAATAGTAGCTCTAGCAAATCTATTTAAGATATTAAAATTCCCATCTGCCAGACCTCTGCTAGATGATACTGTCCTCAATGCAAAGGAGGGCATGTGCCTGCATCTCAGCCACCCATTTCATAGCATGACTTATTAATTCAAGTCATAAATAAAAATGGATTCATACTAACACATCTAACTAAATCACTGCAGTTAACATGCAGATAGTTGATTTCTTTTGCCATCTAGACAAGAAATAAGTACAGAAAAAGGCCAAAGCCAAACAGTTGCAAGCTGACATCAGGATGGAGAGGATCTTTAAGCCACTGCAACAGTCTGCTCTAACATTCATAAATAATGGTTGCATGTGTGCATTTGACTTAAAAGTAAAGTTTGGAGAAGAAAACAGATATACTACAAAAAAAAAACAAAAAAAAAAAAAAAAAAAAAAAAAAACCCACCTTATACTGACGACAACAGTGCTATTACTTTCATGAAGTAGAATTCAGAATCATAATTACTGATGCTCAAGTCCATGTAATTTAATGGGTCAGCTGCCTCCCATGTAAGGCACCACAAACATCACCTCTATACTTCGGTGTACTCGTTCATTTCATTTTCCTGAACCAACATTTCTGTCAACACTAGCTCTGTGAGGGATTAGGAGAAGTTCCCACTTGGTAGAGATTATCTCCCGTAAGGAAATTAGGCTTATATCTCATACAAAAAGGAAAATATAGCAAGTAAAATAAAAGCTTCAGTGTTAATCCTTCCAAAAGACATCTTTATCCTTCAAAAAAGTAGAAAGAACGTGCACAGTTTAAGTTCAAAAGCACTTTCCAACACATCAGAGCCTGCTGAAGTGCCAGAAGAAATAAGGTATTGTAGTTACGAGAACTACTACAGAAACATACTCCAGTTATAGCTATAGGTCACCTAAGTCACTTCCATGAAGTAATAGTGTTTACATGATTTTCTGTGGTCTGTAGCACCATACTGTAGACAACTAAACCCCTCTGGGATTAATTTAGAGGATACAGTGGTTCACAAGAAAGGATTCCTAAATTAGTGTTATACCTCTCTCTTCTATATACTATTTCTTTCTGAAAATTTATCCCAGTACCCTTACTGTTCAGCATATGGCACTTACTGTTGCTGGACTTCAGGTCACGGTGAATTATAGGAACAATTGCTTCCTCGTGCAAGTAGTTCATTCCCTTTGCAATTTGTACTGCCCAGTTCACTAAAATGTCAGGAGGTATCCTTTTACCAGACAACACTCTATTTAACGATCCTCCACGGGCAAACTCCATGATCAAGCAAAGATTGGGTTCCTTCAAACACACGCCCCTGAGGGCAATGATGTTGGGATGCTTTAACATTGCAAAGAGCTTGGCTTCTTGGCGGACATTCTCAATGGTCTGGCTGATGTCCTCATCAGGGTCGTAGCGAGCTGCCTTAACAGCAACCTCATCTCCTATCCACACAGCTCGATATACTTTTCCGAAGCCCCCTATGCCAATGATTTCCTCCAGAACAAGTTCTGAGAAGTCGATCTCCAAGACTAGGAAAAGAGGAAAAAAAAATAAGTAAATTTTTAGAAACTATGCAGCCTGTATATTAACTCAAGGTCCATGCTGCCCAACCTCACCCTTATCCTTATAAGATGGGCCAATTTTCTACTCAGACTTGCACAGAAGGAAGTAGAAGTGCCTTCTGACAATACTTCTTTAAGAACTAGTACAGTAAAAAAGAACTTGTAGTATTATTAAAACTTACATACAGCAGTTACTCAATGGTCATGATTTCAACATCACAACTGTGCATGACACACTTAAAAACATCATCATCTTAACATGCTGAAATACTATTAAGGATAAATCCAAATTTCTTGCCCTCAATGATAGTGCAATATTTTGAAAACTAAAACAAGAGACATCCACATGCTAATCTTCACCGATGTGACTACAGTGCTTAATGTTATAGAGCTAAAAGTTAACATCAAACACATCTTCTCTTGAATTCATCCCATATTTGAAATTTTTTATTCAATTGCCACTAACAATCTTTTAGTCCTTCCAAAATCAACCTTATTTCCCCATACTTTAAAGGCTTTGCAGACTTGTTCCCCATGAGATCTCTCCGCCAATTCTGACAGTACTGACAATTGTGTGACACACAGATGGATCAGACTGCATACTGAGTACGCGGAGCTAGCAATAAGGCAAACAATTTTTTACTACTGTATAGCGCAGATTGTGAGTAACAAGAATGCCTGTTTTCTTTTCTCTATTGTTCCACGAACAATAGAGTCAATGATAAGTCCGAGAAGAAACAAACACGTAAGCCCACAGCAGGACTGGCAGCCTGCGAGCACAGCCAGCCCGCAGCCGGACAGCGGTGGTGCTGAACGGACAGCTCCCCCCGGGGCCGCGGCGGCCGAGCCAGGAAGAAAAGGCCTCGTTTCTTCAATGTAGACCGGCCTTCTCATCCTCAAAAGTAGTTTAACCGGGAAAAAGCTCACTTTTAGACAAGCTTTTTAATTAAAAAAGTATTTTGTGTTGATTGAATTTCACAGACTCGGCTGTACTGCAACAGTAGCACACGAAAGACTCATTTCCCCTTATCTTTCTGAACACACTAACCCCTTTTCTAAGCTCAAGTTAATTTATCAGATGTGCTATAATAAACTGCAGAGACAATGGGAACATACAGGGTGCAGGCTGTATAGCTGTAGAACTCAAGGAGTGCTATCATTGGTCCAGGACTGATAAGGAATTACCGAGCCTCTGTGCCATGAACCAGTGGTGAAGTTGACAATTGCAAAGCAATAGTTGTTTAATCAGTATTTATTACACCGTATGATTAAGCTACTTAGCCGAGTCTGTCATGCATAAGAGCCCATTATGTCAATGAGGGTCCTACAAATGGACCCATCGCTGACAGCCTCAACAGGGATGCAAGGGGAGCATGCTTGGTAGTTGTCCTTCAGGGTATGAGGGTGAGGCTCGGGTGAACACTGTCAGCATGGCTGGAAGTGTGCGGTTACTCACTACTACGACTCTCAGCAGAAGCAATGTCTCAAGACCTTGCACTCCAACACCTTTGTGATACATGAAGATAAACATCAGGCAACTAAAAATAGCCCCTGCACTGAGGTGCACATCTCTAGAATGACACCCCGCTACAAATTACATCTCTGCACTACATAAGCAAGTTAACAGTGGATCGTTACTCAAAATAGCTCTCAAGTTAGCAGTGCCATCTCTAAAAGGGAGCATCACTCCTTATAAAGGGCAGATAGATTTATAACATCAAGTTACAAAATTCAGTTCAACAGCTACCAACCTTTCCACCTGTCCAAACACCACACCATCACCAGAGCCCTTTAGCATATTAAAAACTTAATGTAGGGGAATAAGTTCTATGAGTTCAAGTTGCTTACTTGAGAAAAGAGGCAGTGCTATCCTTTAGGGCAACAGAAGGGTAAAGGGAGATGGTGCGACCCCACAACTGTTCCTGAACTACCTTGCCACAGAAAGCGTAATAGGGCAGGAGAATCCATAGTTATAAAGCCTGTGCTTAAGCAGGACAAAGAAGGAGAGGAGCAGAGACTTCAAGAATTCCTGTAGGAGTGTTTCGTCCCAGCTCTCACAAGGCAAAATCTAATGAGCATTTGCAGCATTTTCTGCATGTGGGAAAAAATACACTATACTGTTCCAGCAATAAAGCAAACCCTGCTGCTGCCCAACACTCTTTCTGTACTTCCAAGGGCGATTCTAAGAATTACTGAGCTCTGCACCTAAATGCTTTCAAGCAGATGTGGAATAAGGGGAAAAAAAAAAAGAAGCTATTAGTTGTATTCCTTGGAGATATGTCCCAGATAGGGCAAAGTATCTTTTTACTCCTTCTACTTCCTAGCAAAGGCTACTAAACTGAAGATTTATCTCTGCTCTCACAAGAAAAAAAAAAAACCAAAATCAAACAAAAAAAACCCCATAACTTCATTCTTGCCTGAATTGCCAGTATTGATAGAAACAAGATCTACTACTAACAGCCATTCCATCTTGTTTCACTTTCTGCAATTGTATGCAGCAGCAAGAGCAAGCAAAAGTAAAATGGCTCAAAGGCTTCAAAATTGCTTTGAAATTAGGTACAAACCAACCCCTCCGTACTTTCAGCATCACACCTTAATCGTGCAACGCTCAGGTAGGCCCAAATAGCCAAACTCTGATAAAACTCATTCAGAGGTGCTTCTGAGCAGTGTTTTTAATGGCAAAAGGGAACCTGCTAACACAAATTAACAAAGGAGTAAAAGACAATATACTTCTGGTCAGGAGCAAGGGAAATAACTAAGAAATACTAGTAACGAATGATCACTGCAGAAAGCAACTGCTTCCCATGCAGCAACCTCTCTCTCCTTAAGGACACTCGTAAAGGGGAGCCAGCAGAGGCTGAACCGCTGCCCAGCCACGAAGCTTCAACCGTTTGAAGGTTGACAGCCCACAAAAGCAAAGGATTTAACAAAGGGAACCGGCGATAAACGCGAACCCGTCAGGAAAGGCCCCGGTGCAGCCCCGCGCCGTGCAGGGCCGAGCCGCCTCCCGCCCTCGCGGGGCTGTCCGTACCGAGGGCCGGGCCGAGTCGCACCGCTCCCACCGCCCGGGCCCTTCCCTGCCGCGTTGGCCCCGGTCTCTGTCTCCCTCCCACCCCCATTGCTCGGCCCCGCGGCGCCCTCCTTCCCTCCTTCCCTCCTTACGCTGTATGGCGGGGGGCGGCGGGTAGCGGGCACGCAGCTCCGGGCCGCCCCCCTGCACGCCGCTGCTCACGTAGTTGCTGGGGAAGATGCCGACGCGCTGGTCGATCTGCCCCGTCCACCAGCCCTCGTCGCCGGACACCTGCGAGTCCCGGGACAGCACCTGCACCACGTCTCCCGGCCGCAGGCTCAGCTCGTCCTCTCCGCACGCCTCGTACTCGAAGACGGCCGTCCAGAGCGGCCCGCCGCCCGCCGGCTCCCCGCCGCCCGCGCCCTCCTGGCTGAGCGCTGTGAGGGGCTCCATGGCGAGGCTGCTCCATAAGGGGAGGCGCCCGCGGCAGCCGAGCGCTGCGGGGGGCGGCGGGGCCGGTACCGCCGCCTATTGTTCATGCGGCCCGGCGCCGCCCGGCAGCAGGTGCCGCGGCCCGGCCCGGCCCGGAGCCTCCTCAGCCCAACGCGGGAAGGGTTGAGTGCGGGCAGCGCGTGCCGCCGGGCCGCCGCCGCATCCCCCTCCTCCCCGCCCGCCTCCGCCTGCCGCCCCGGCCGCGCATCCCGGAGCCACCTGACTCTCTGGCAGCTTCGGCGGCGGGAGGGGAGGGGCGGCCCGGCTCCTCGCGGCGATTGGCCGCCTCTCACGTCAGTCAACGCCGCCTCTCACCTGATTGAGGCCTCGAGCCCTCTCGGACACTCCCACCCCCCCCTCGAGCCGGAGCCTCGCGTTCACCGGCGTGCCACACCATTGGGCACCGGATCGGCGGCCGCCGCTTCCCGTTGGCTGGGGAAAGCGGCGCGACGCGGGGAGGGCGGAAGGCGGCGGGACGGGAATGGGCGGGGACACCTGAACCCGCCGCCGGCTGCGGGGCGGGACCGCAACTGACAGGATGCGGGATGGGGCGGGGCTGCGCCTGCGCTCAGCACCAGGCGCCGCCATGTTGTGCCGTGAGGAGACCAAGGGCTGAGCTGCGGTCACACGCAGAATCACAGAATGAGCCGGGTTGGAAGGGACCTCAAGGATCGTGTAGTTCCAACCCCCCTGCCTGGCAGGGCCACCAAACATACACCTTTACTAGATCAGGTTGCTCAGGGCCCCGTCCAACCTGGCCTTGAACACCTCCAAGGACGGGGCATCCACAACCTCCCTGGGCAGCCTGTTCCAGGGCCGAACCACTCTCCTAGTCTGTTCTTTTGTTACTAAACAGTGTTTTCGCCTTTAATCTGAGCTTATCCAACGTTACTGCAGCTGAAAGGGACTTCCCTGCCCCACGTCACATGCCTGACCTGCTTTCCTGACTCCAGCAGCAGTGACTGCCTGGCTCTAGAGTCGTTTCAGCTCATTCATCCAGCTGAAAGCTAAGCCACCCTGTAAAGGCAGCGAGATTTCAGCCCACTTTTCAGGTTGGTCTGACGGGAACACAGTCATTAAAGCCAACACAATGGAAGGGCACAGGATGGGGTGGGGGAAGGCAGACCTCTCCTGTTCAACAGACAGGCAGGTTAGCTTACCTCCATCGGGAAGCTGGTTGGGTTAACAAATAGCTGTAGCTGTAATTTTTTGGACTTCAAATAGTAGATGATTGAGGAGAAATCTGAAGGAGTGGTGTTAATGTCTCTATTTAAAACACCTTCAGTTGCATCCAATACCTTCCTGCCCGGTTACATTAATGGAAAATAATGGCTTCTTTAAACCACACAATGGGGAAATTACAGTCCAAAGTGAATGTCATCCTTTAAAAACTGACCTATAAAAAATGTAACAAGACACAACAAAATAAATGTCTCTCGTTTTTAGCTGATTGAAGCATGTTTCGGTGACTACTATAGGACATCAAAATCTTTAAAGCAGCGTTGATGGTGAAAACTTTAAGTAAATTGACTTTATACATGCTCAGATCGTCTGCTGCAGCAACCTAATGAGACAGAACTCTGCCCTCGTGTGGAGAGCCTCGGTATTGTGACACACAGCCAGTTCAACTTGTAAAATAGATTTTCCTTTTTGCTTTTTTCTTTTCTTCTCTCTTAGAAAAGAGAGGCCGATCTATCCCTATAGCCTTAGCTTCGAAAGCTCTGTGCTCGCTCTGCTGATTACATTCCGTTATTCATATACATTTAGAGCAGCCATCTCAGCTTTTGCCCTGTCTTCTGTGGAAGTGTAGACTATTAAAGCAGTGCTTTCTCTTTCCACTGACACCTTTCCCTTTCTTAACTGGACCTAGCTGTTCCATAACATTGTCTTTCTAATGTGCCACTCCGTAGTTATAAACATACACTAGTTACCAATGTCTTGGTGCTCCAGGCTGCTTCTCTGTGTGCTCTGTATAGGCAAAATAATGATAATAATCAAAATGCTACAGAAGAAAAAAGGTCTGGAAATAAGAAATAGTACCAGTATCTACAACATAGTACTGGAAAGTCGCTGCTGTTGTTCCTATAGCTTTGATGAAAACACATCTCTGCCAGCACACTTAGAAGGTATAAAAGATTAAGGAGATGCTCCTTGGTGTGTCTCCTTAGTGTAGCTCACTCCCCATGCATTTCATGGTAATTTATATTGCATCTTAAATTATCCTGACACTAATGCTCTCATTTGGCTTGTATGCATTTCCTAGGATGCATGTCAACTGTGTTCCATGGTTATAACCACAGATAGAGCCATATAAAGCAATCTGGAGATGTGTCTAATGCCAGTAGACAGTTATTTGATCAGTGACTGATAATGTCTCCTCAAATAACGTCAGCTTCACTGACGAATTGATTCTTCTATCATTATAAATTGCCTCACTGCATGGCTGTAAAACCGGACTGTGCTTTTTTCCTCACTTTCGAAAAGTACTGCTATACCAGCATCACTTTAATGTACGTTCTCTCTTCATGCAGGGGAGAGTTAAGCCACTGGCAACAGAAGCTGTACAGGCTGTGCCATGCTGGCTAAGAAGGAGGCTGTGAATCTGGGACTTCAGCATCTGAGTCAGTACAAGAGGGAGCTCTGCTCTGCTTCATCAAATATATATGCTAATCTCCCAGATGGCTGTATCTGCATGGAACAGATGACCTGGAAAATAAAACAAGACTGAAAACACTGCACAGTGGAAATACTGGTCTAAAACGTGAGTTTCTTAAAGATTCATCTTTTGAACTCACAGGTCGCAGTATGATTTCACATGTGCTATGTAGCACTGATACATTTATCAATATTCATATAAGAAAAATCAGAGAAAGTTTCAAATGAGTTTTCTAACTGAATGGAAAGATACACAGCTAAGAGAAATTAGGTCTCACTTGGGTTTAGTGAGGACTTCAAACCACTGGAGAGAGATAGAAACCTTATTCCTAATTCTAATTGTACATTAGAAAAATGATATACAAAGACATAACAGCATCCATTACCGATACCAGCATTCATATCCAATTTGTAACTTTATACCCAAACCATAGCTGAGCTAAGTCTATCATTACACAGTTGTCAAATGAGATAGACTTTTCATTTGGAGTAAAACAATCCCTCTCTTTATTGATGCTGGTGTCTTTTTGTTCCTCTGATATGTATTCAGTAAGTTACTGCTCAGAATAAACCTCAGTCTAAAGTAAGACCAAATAGGACAGGGCTGTAGTAATTGTTTTTATTCATGTTGTCTTGAGGGAACAGGCAACATTTGCCTGCTGCCTCCTTTTATTTGCAATCACAGTTTAAGTTCTTCACAGAATTACTTAGAGCAGCTTCTTTGAAGAATAAAGTATCAGTTTTGACTAGAAAATCTTCTTTCTACATTTTCCTACAGTGCATCTACTGTAATGACTAAACTCAAACGCTGTTCTGAATACATTTAATACTTCTTAAGGCATCTGGAAGGGGATTTCCTTGTACTTACATGGAAACGGATCCAATTCTGTTTTGATCTTTCAGCGAGTGTGGGTAGAAAGACACATAGATCACATTTTTATTCTGATGCCATCTCTGGTAGCACTTGGTAGCACTGGTAGGTACTTGGTAGCACTCTCACCATGGAGAGCCAGAAGCATTGAACATAAATCTCATCTAAATGTTGCCACCTTTAGTTTAGAAGCATCCCCCCTTGCCCTGTCGCTGTCTACCGTTGTAAAAAGTTGGTTTCCCTCATTGTTTTGTCTAGTTATTCCTAGCAGAAGGTGGCCATCCTTGAACTGCTGATAGCGTGCCAGAAATTCCTTAGGAGGATAATGAAAGGTTGACAGGTTCCGCAGCTGAAGGGGAGGAGGATGTGCGGGGCGGCAGCTCTGGCTGCGACGTGTCGCTGCTCTCGCTTAGTGCCGCCGGGGGGTGCTGCAGTGCCGCGTTGCCGCTGGTGCTGCCCCGCCGGGTCGGGCCTTGCGGACTGCGATTCGGCATCGCAATGGGTTCATCCGTTGCCTGCTCTGCCGCCCGTTAAACGGGGTTGATATTTCTGTTCTGCGCTAACAATGAAGAAATTCTCTCCCGAGCTATTTTTGGTCCTGCTGGAGCCACACGCTGCTTCCTCGGGGCTGAAAGCTCATTGTTTTTATTCGCTCGCATGAAACAATTGCAGGCTACTTAGGACGTATTTGTTTTGCAGTTCCTCAAACCATTATCACCTTTTCCTGTTCCCCCTGAGAAAACGGGTCCTTGATTCTCGGCCAGGTTGCATTATTTAATTTCCTGCACGCTTTGGGTAAGATCGTCACAAAGGCAGGCACTTTTACTGAAGGAAAACAACATCTCAGAAAGAATGTGGAAGAAAACCTTACTCTGGAAAAAAATAAGCAACTTGCGCAACCCTGGAGGAATGAGGCAGTGTGAGTCACGGCAGGCACAGCTCCTCACCCTGCCCAAATCTCACCCGTTGACGAGAGGTTGCTGAGCCCTGCATGTGTCCAGCGATGATGGGGCGCTCTGGGGCATAACGCAACATATAGAGGGGCATATGTGAGATAGGAGGTGTATGGGAATGGCTTAGTCACAGCCTGAATCACTAATGGAGCACCTGGGGAAAGGACCCGGTCAGCCCTGGGAGCACAGGTGAAGGTGATTCAGCTGTGTGACCAGAAGGCGTGGAGCCTGGCAGCACCTCTCAGACCTCATTTAAGGGCTGACTGCCGCTGGGGAAGGATCTCTGGTTAGACTTCCATCCTTGGTGGAGTTTTTCCCTGTGAATCTGGAGTGTTCTGATACAGGCAAGAAGTCTTTCCCATCCCTTTGCCCTGTTCCTCCTTAGAAGGTTCAGGGAATCATGAAATTGTTCATGTTGGAAGGAACCCTAAGAGGCCATCTGTCCCAACTCCCCTGCAATGAACAAGGTTCCCTACAGCAGGATCAGGGTGCTGAGAGCCCATCCAGCCTGACCTTGACACTCTCTGGTCAGCCTGTGCCAGGGCCTCACCACCCTTACTGTATTAAAACTTTTCTTATATCTAATCTAGATCTCCCTTCTTTTAGTTTGTAATAGGACAAGGGGGAAATGGTTACGACAGCTCTCACTGAAGAGTCTCTTTCTTATAGCCTCCCATTAGATACTGAGGCTGCTTCTCATGGTCCATTCTTCTTACTTTCTTCACCATGCTTTTTATTCAGTTCTTTTTCAGATCTGCTTTCATTCTGAAATTGAATCTTAGTTCAGTTCTTTTCTTGTTTGCTCTCTAGTTTAACTGTTTTAATCGTTTAAATTGTGAGAGTGTTGCATGGTTAAAAAAAGAAGACTTGCATTTGGGATGTGAACTTTTTACTTTTCCTTAAAAAGTGCAGGTGAATTCACTTTCATTAAAAGTTTGAATTAATTTTAATTCAGAAGTAACTACATACATATCTAGGTCCCTGGCTTCTTCCTCAGCTCTGCTACTAGTTGATTCAGAGGACACAATAACAACCAGGTTTCTATGCACAGAAGCTGAATGACTCTAAGTGCAATTTTATCCTTATTTTGGATAGAGCGTTAGAAAGAATGATAGCAACAAGAATGTCAGTTGGTGTCTAATCAGCGGGAAGGAGAAGTGAGGCTTTATTATGAAGGATAAGCCCTTAATAATGCAATCTGTTTTTCCTCTAGACTATACAAGGCCACACACACTGCCTGTGAAGCCACCTCCTACATAATTTCCTTGCGAGTCAATCTAGCTAACCAAATTTGATGGATATTCCAGAGGTATCAGTCCCTCTCCTACTAAACACTTCTAGCCTGAAGCTGATGTTCTTCCATCACTCCATTAAGCTCAGTCCCTTGCAATCTATCTGTGGTGCTTATGAGCAGATCTGACAACATTAAGCACTTGTCTCCAAGTTTATGAGCTGATGGGTTTCACAGAAACAAGAGATGCAATTAGCTATTAGGCACAGCATCTGCCAGAAGCTCCTAGCAGGCCTGCTAGTCACACAGAAGTCTTTTGGAGAAAGTATGTGGTGTTTAGATGTGTTGTCAGGTGCAAGGCAGAAGGGAAGGCAGAGAAAAGCTGCGTGACTGTGAACTCTGAGCTTTTCACTTGTAAGATTCATATCCCTCAAATCTAAATTGTTTCTGATTTCCTGATGTCAGTAGAAATAATAATTATGAGTAAAGATGCATTTCAATTAATAGCTAGCAAAATTATGCCTGAATCTTTGACTTTTTTATTATTTTTCTTTTAAATTTGGAAGGTTCTGCTTCTTTTCCATTATTCACCGTTTAAAGATTTACAAGTAAGAATGTAGCTGCATTGGTACTAACAAAACTGTGAAGAAGCAAATTCAAAATTCAGTCCAAGAGACAAAATATTTTGGCCACCTGTGTTTAATTGTGTTGTTACCACAGCAAGACTGTTTCTCATATGATTCGTGTAACACTCGGTATTGAATTAAATCTTGGAAGTACATTTTCTACAGCAAAATAGCTTTTTTTGATTCAAGTGCTGTTTGCAACAAAACCTCTTTTCATGTCGTGTCACATGCTGAAACAATGGTGAAAAGATAAATCACTCACAATCTAATTTTAACAGCTCCACAATTTTGCAGTGAGGTTCACTAATTCCTGTCAAGTTCAGAACATTTTTAATTAACAGATGTGGGCATGTAGCTTACAGATTCCTGATGCAACCTCACCTGGCATCCCTGCGCTCCGGGAGCAGAATGAACAGAGTAAGAATCTCTCCACAAAGGGGTTCCTACTCCACCCTTCCTTTGTTTCAAAGTCGTTTCTGATTATTATTTTTTTAACTTTAGGGCTATTTTTAATGTTAGATCATTTCTATTGTTTATCTCCAGAAAAGCGTTTCCAAGCCATTTTGAAGTCATCGCTATTCTAGGAAGACCTATGAGCAGAAAAAGGTTATTTGTTTCCCAGGCAGATGTGGTCAGAAATATGAAAGTAACTGCATCAGCATCACATACCTCTGTCTAATTTCTTTGTTCTTTAACTGTCTTTTCCCTATTCATTTTCATTGCTAAACCCATCAAAGATTTCCCTGGGGCTGAACATCTCTTTCCATGCCAAGGACTGATAAAGAATGCACCAAGAAAATAAATAGGCCAGTGCTTCTAATGTGGACAGTGCTCTGGAGCTGAACCTGGAGCCACAAGCCTAGCAGCTGCATGAGGAGTCTGTGCAAGTGGCCTCGGGAAACACAGATCCCTCTGGATGCCTGACAGTCCCCAGGAATCTGCCATGAGAGATTTACAAGCTGATCCATGATGGGCATCCCTCATTCCTGTGCAAGTGGTCAGGAAGAAACTGTGCCAAGTGTTGTTCCCTCTTAGATTCACACTCTCTCAGTGTCTCTTGTGAGTTTTTCCACAGAAGGGTTGGACTAAGAAGCAGTGTTTGTAGGAAAACCTGTTGGCTGGCCAAGACTTGGAATGAACCTGCCTGCATTTCTCTCATCTGTAAACTCTACTGCTACTGCTCTGTTTAGTCTCTGCTCTTGATACAAAGCTGGGAACAATCTCGTATGACAAACAAATGCAGAGGAGGAATGAATAGCCTGTTTCATCCCACTGACTCGTCTGTGAAGGAAAAAGCTCACTTGTGTAGTACTGGCTCTACAGAAGTGTGGTTTGTACAAATGCTCATTCTGTTTAGTGGATTGGGTCCTAGTAGATCTGGGTGCTGTTTTGTCAGTGATTTACTTGGTCAACCCGAGTAAATCAGTCCATTGATTTCCAATAGTGTTGAAACCCGTGTAAGGGAACTAAGGAGAGCAGCTTTTCAAGTTGCTTTCATTTCCAGATGAAAAGGCTATAACCAACAAATACAGCAGTATCAGTATGTCTTAACAGATAACGCTGAGTTGAATCATGCAAAATTTGTTTTTAAGTCCACTTTTCTTGGCTGTGTATAGTTCTCCACTTGCTATGGTGCTGTTGTGCCACTACTGATAATAATCATCAAGCCTTACCTGCATGAATGAGTGCAAAGGATGCCAATGGCAGCCTCAGGAGCAAAGGGATAAATGTAGAAAGTGAAACACAGCTTGGTTTTAAAAACAGGCTGAAGACTGTCAGCTAATGCAGTTGAAAAAAATATTTGCATGAAAAATGGTGCTGTTTCAGAACCTGGGCTGTGTTTATACATGTGCATGAGCACACAGGTCTGTATATATGCATGGGTGTGCTCCATGTTCACAGGGTCCATCATACTGAGTTGTAGCCAAGAGCGAGCTGGAAGTAGGGAGTGTGGGGAGAAGTCAGGTAGTGTGTATGTTTCTGTTTTCTTTGACACTAAGAGCTTTCTTCTACCTCTGTTTACTATGAAAAGCCATTTGCAGAGGGTAGGTTAAAACCAGCTGTCCGTCGAATGACTGCAAGGAATCTTTAGGCCATCAGGGGAAGAAGATCTTTGTAGTCGCTGTTGATTTCCTGATGAATAATTATGCCACCTCCAGCTGGCTGCTGAAGACTTTTCCTTTAAAAACCATATGTCCTCTCTAATAAAGCTCTCATCACACCTCCTTCGGGCTTGCCTCGCTCTGCTGTATGTATGCCTGAATTCATTTGGTTTGTGCAGTGGTGTGGCTGTAGGATGCCTTCCCTAAACTAATGCTTCATAAAATTGTGGCCTAGGGAGAAAGGAATGAAAATCAGGGACAGCCAGAGTCTGTGCTTCAGTGATTCACGGAATGTTACTCACTGGTCGTTCACGTGGCTTTTCTTTTTAAAATGCTCTTTGAAGAGTTGCTGGAATCCAGGTTAGTTAGATCTGCCATTAAGTGGTGCACTTCCCCTGGATTAATCATTTTCACATTCTGAAATCTGTCAGCTGTACCTTCAGGCATTGCCAATTCAAGCAAATGCAAAAATAGTCTGAACACCTTGGTATGATTTCATCAGATCTTCTATACTAAGCAGGTCAGGCTTGCTCAATAGTTATCTGGGAGACCTCCAGAGAACAAAAAGAATATGGGAAGGAGCCAATCTTGTGATGCAGCTGAGATTTCTTGCCAGTATAAATCATAAGACATATCTGGGAATTTAAACTTGGTTGTTATAAATATGGCTCTGCTTCTTCTGAGGCCGACCTACACGGGAGCTGAAGCAGTATGTGACCAGCAATGCTACCTTCCAAAAGGGATTTAAGACTGAAATTCTGTAGTTCTTTTCTCAGATTTAAGTTGTTAA
Source organism: Coturnix japonica (assembly GCF_054131305.1). Lineage (NCBI taxonomy): Eukaryota > Metazoa > Chordata > Aves > Galliformes > Phasianidae > Coturnix > Coturnix japonica. Next base: position 26,910,999 of record NC_140667.1, on the reverse strand, counting down.
CTATGGCTACATTCCACCTCGAGGCAATGAATTACATACTGTTTCCAATAGTCTTGAATGTCAAAATTATTCTTCACACCTCCTACTAAAGCACACAGTCACTGCCATGTTCCACTTCAGACAAGGCTGTATTCACTGAGGAGTCTTACATACAGAGCTAGGAAAGGCGTTGAAATCAGACAGAAATGTGAAGTTAGTGTTCTGTTTATTCAGAACGAAGATGAAATCCAAGGGAGATTTAGGGAGACTGATGAGGCTTCAGGGCCTCTGAACTAGCCTGCCTCGGCAGGCCCTGGTACGTATGTGAAATCCAGCCAGATGAAATCGTGACTTATATTGCCTACAACATTTTCACCTTGCAACGTCACTAGTTATTCTGCAGATTTCCTCAGTTTCTGCAGATTAACATACTCTCAGCTTCTCCACAGGCGTTACCACACTGACACTGCCATGGCTTCCTGCACAGCTCACTGCTATAATCTCCCTACCGTGTGCTCTGTGCCTACGTATTTTTGGCTTGTTTAGCTGCACAAGGCACCATATATTCTGTGGATAATACAGAGTTATGTGCCTGATGATAAAACAGCCGGTTAATGACTCTTCTTCCAACATTTCTCACATTGCTTCCTTGGGAGTTCTAATTTTGGCCTCGTTTCATTACCCTGAAGTCCGTATTGCATTTAAGTTTTTCCTTTCTGACAATGTAGTGGAAACTGAAACCCTCTCCTAGGCTGGGACTCACCAGTTCTAAAAGCTTAACTCACCAATTCTAAAGGTTAGAAACAGCTGTAAGAGAGAGGAAAGCCTTCAAGTGTACAAGATGGTCACGGACGGACTAGTCCTTGTGCTGTGGGAGCTTTATACTTCAGACAGAGTGTTTTAACTGTGAACAAAGATCTTAATTAGGATTTTATCCCAGTGGCATCATGAATCATTGTTTGGTAGAAATTTCTTACAGTGAGGAACTGCTGTGCTGTACTTTAAAGAATGTGGTATAAATGCTGGTAAAATACTGTCAGCTCAGTGTTTGGATATTCTAATTTTAGCCTTGTTTATTATGCTTCATCTCCATGGTGGTTTTAGGCAATTCTTGTACCAGTAATGCTAGCAAACATCTCTTTGTTCACAGAGACCTTGTGGTCATTGGGATGCCAGTGACACTTCTCTATGTGATTTCTGCATGGACGTGTTCACAGAATTAGGCCCCGTGATGTGAAAGTGGACACTGCTACAATTTTCTTTCAAGAGACACTACCAGAATCATCCTTAGGATTAAATTTTGTTTTAAAACTGCTTTCTTACTCTGGCAGTGGGAGCATTAAGCCATTCCAATTGGTTTTTCAGCCATGTTGAAGCAGCTGGAAGAGGTTAGAATAGTGAAACTGGAGCCCACCTACCTGCTGGAAGCTGAGGCAGTTTATAGACAATGAAGGGTAAGGAGGTGAGGTGAAGATACTGTTGCTCTAGTGGCCAGAAGGGTGCTATCATCGAGTTAGTAAGAATAATGTTTTCCTTAGCTCTCATGGGACTTCTTTGTCCATTGGATCCGTTTCAAACATTTTTTCCCCTTTAAGCACTCCTTGATAATAAAAAACTGATATAAGTGCTCTTGTATGGGAAGAATCTCACTTTGGTCTGTGTATTTTGTCTTGAGAAAACCACAGGGCTGAGAGAGAGTACAAAAGGAGCTTAGCACTCAAAAAATGCAGCCCACAGCTGAGAGAAACTGCAGGAGCAGGGGTTAATGGTACTGAGAGCTTCATGGTTCAGCTGTTTGCAGATCAGTAATTAGAATCCTCTGCTTACAGCATTGATCTCTCCCTGAGCAGCACTGTGAAATACTACAGAGATCTATTAGTCTTAGACATATTTGGGTGGGGGAAGGAAATGAAACACTTCCCCCCCATGCTGTTTCTAGGTATTTGAGGGCAAGAAGTGTGGTGTTCTACTTTAAGGGAGAAGTCCAGGGCTGCTGGGGCAGGCTGTCTCCGTGAGGGGCAGCTGGAGCTGGGAGAGCACAATGTGCCATGGTTGTGATTAAGGTGGGTGCAGGCTGTACCCTGGTGCACACTTGGGGCTGTGCTGTGTGGTGAGTAATAACATACCAGCACAGCAGGGGGAGGAGGTCTCCTGGCATGTAACCTTTCTGCTGTTAAATCTTTGCCTGATATGTGCAGAAATGCTGGAGAATGTGTGTGCTTTCCCTGCTGTCTCTAAAGGGGCTGTATTCCAGGTGGGAGCAGGGGTAACGTACAGGGCTGAGTATCAGTGTGATACTCCTATGAGTAAGACTGTATCTGGTGTGACTTGTTATGGAAGGTTTTGGAGAACCAGGGAACAGAGCTGCTGAGAGGGGAGTGGAGTCTGTGAAAGGATCTTAGATGTTTACTTAAAAGCTGTAAGAAGAGCAGGTAAGCTGCAACCAGATGCTAAGGTGATGGCAACACCTTCAGGGGTGTCTTGTATTGTTGAAAACCAATCTACTACAATTAAAAAACAGATGATGTTGTTTTTTAAATAAAATCTACTTTACAGTGAAACTAGGCTAACAAATAGTATTGTAAAATTAACTTCTGCTTGCTATCACCCTTGTAAATAAGTCTATTTCTTAATTCTCATATGAGATAATGGGAGAATAAAACACATTTATCACAACTTATTCTAATAAACTGCATGGGAAATTGACTTTTGTCTTAAAAAATAATAATAATGAATTGTCAGAGTTGTAGCTTTGGACACTGTGTCCAAACCATACTAAGAAATGTGTGTCAGCAGGGTCTGAGTTAGGGTAGTAATGCTGCTGTCTAGCTATAGATCCTGAGACAAGGAATCAATAGGGACAAGTAAATGAAAGTTGGTAATGAGCCACAAAGGCCTAGTTTGTCAATCTTCATCTGAAAACAAACACTGTATCCAGCATGGAGGCTAGAAATACTGACTCTCCTAATTGTAAAGCAGTAAATTAGTGTTTTACTTATTTTCTGCTGATTGTTTTATGAGCTACTTACAGCTTGGTATCAAACTGTGTTGATTACTGCAATGAAAATAACAAGGAAATGCCAATCACATGCTTGTTTACAGACAATGAATTCCACACAATGTAGGTAAAATATATTTTGGAACTTTCTGTTTGACCTCTTGTCCTAATCAGCTACTCTGTTCGGTCATAAAGCTTAGGAGTTTTCTTTAGCTTAATTTTAAAATGATAGTTTTGGGTATTTCACAAAAGGTGTCTGGAGGAAAAAGTGTAAAGCTTAATTTCCTCAAATGCAAAGATGAGAGAGACTAAGGCTAAGGTAAAAACAGTGGTCCAAAACATGCTGCAATATTGCTTTTTGTGCAGTGACAGTGCGTTAAAGCAGTTTTGTGACAGGTTTCGGTGATTTGTTTGTTAGTTTGGATTAACTTCTTATTCTTGTAATAAGAAAAAAGTGTGCTTATAAGGTCAGTCAAGAAATTGTGATAATGTCATCTGAGTATTTTATATAGCCTCCATTTTTATTGTGCACCACATATAGCATTGCCCTCATTTTGCAAATGCCCTTTCAACCCACTGGAGTGTGGCATGAATTAAAGAAAAGTGTTTCTGGTTATGATTAAAAGATGGTTCTTCCTTGGCTGAGTCCAAACAGCCATATCTGTAGATATGCAAAGAGAACCAGTAATGCTAACGTACTATGGAAGTCTTCACAATAGTCTGCAGTTGTATGGATGCTTGACGGTGTACTGAGAATGTGAGGAGATTAAGAGTATTTTCTGGCCAAAATAACAATTGCAGTTTTGAGTTGGTCTATTCCTGCACAGTGCTGGCTTATGCAGTGAAATGACTCCTCTGGCTCAGTCTTGGCATAATAATTTATAAGAGAAATTCTGGAGATAAATAGTTTGCACTCAAATCATCTGAGTGCCTTAGTGCCTCCCCTTCAATATTTCATCTAAAAATTGTTCACTCTTCACCAGTATCAAGCTCTAGTTTTCCTACAGCACTTCTTTTTTCTTTTCCTGAGCAGGGAATAACATTCATCCTGAAGATGTACTATAAGGCTAAAGCAGAGCACAGAAGACAAGCCATTTATTTGTTGGATTGCAGAGGCTCAGTACATAGCCTGAGAATACTCCTGCTGCTTTCTGTTCAGATGCACTGTTTCTCTTCACTTTTCCTATGCTGTTTTTGATGGGCTTTGTTTTTTTTTCCTTAAAACCTAATCATGATTTTTTTTTCCTTACTTTATTAATGATGCCTACCACTAAGTTCATTATCAGTTTTACCTTCAAGCATGGTTGGATTGCAATAATATTATTTTCCATCTTGTGTCTTAATGTTTTCAGCCTGCCTGCGTTTAAGCAGCTGAACAATGGGATTTAATTGTCCTCTCACGCACATCAGATTCTGCTGCTTATTTTACTCGACTCAGTCTAAATATTCCCAGGATCCAGTTCTCTCGAGCAGGGCTATCTGTGCTGAACTAGGTTATGCTGCTGTGCATCACGGTTGAGCCAGTAATATTGCAGGAGGAGGGCTAGGGAATTCCAGCCTGTCACACAGGGATTCTGTTTAACATGAATCATTACTGTAAGGCTGGGGCTAATCTCTCCAGATTCAATCAGTGGCCTCTAAACAGAAGCATAAATGTTTTTACTGCATTCAGTGCAGCCTTCAGACACATTATTAATGAATGCTATCCTTCTTTCCCCCTTTTTGTGGAGAAGGTGAACGGTTTTTACGTAATGTTAATGAAACAGCTGCTGGAAGAACTAACGCTCCATAATCCTGATGGTTACATTATCACAGTGTATTTATGGATAACACATCCTAAGAACTTCATCTCTTAACAGCTGTGTTTGTAATTCTAAAAGGTGTTTTGGCAAACGATGGAGTGAAGCATAGGCTTCATAGTTTGCGAGGTTATTTTTGTTTGATTGATTTTTCTTCTTTTTTTTCTTCTCAGCCTACAGTAAGTGGTGATGCTTGCCATGCCTGGCTTTATCCCAACACAGGGAATGCTCCCCCCTCACCCATGAAAAACCTCCATTTAGCTTTTCTGTTTCCTGGGTTTGTTTTTATTGTTTTCTTTCCCCCCTCCTCTTACACATCCTTCTTTCTGCCCCTACTTCAATGCTGTTTGAAAAGTTCCTTTTCAATATGAGCAGCCACATATTCAAAAATGCTCTCCTTGAAACAATGAAGTAAAAAATGCCTTTGTTTATATTGGGAAGAGAGCGATCATGGTTGGGGTTTTGCATCCACTCCTTCTCCTTACTTTCCTGCTGGGGAAACAAACAAAAAAAATAGATCATCTACATCTGTTTTGAGTCAGTCTCTTCTATCTTCTGGTTTTCCAAGAATAGCCAGATGCTGCTATTGGCTACCTAACTGCTGGGAGGAAAACAGAGGGGAGGCTGTGCCAGTAGCACAGTCTCTTGAAAACACAAGCCCAAATACATGCTCATCATGAGTCACGGCTGGTTGTTTGGGTGTTGTGCTCTGCAGTTCCTCCTTAGCAGTGGCCTAGATGATTGTGAGCTTGCAGTCTTGAACCTATTGAGTGGAAATGGGGGTGAGGACAAAACCTGTGTGGGATCCTTATGCTGCAGCAAAGATAGTATCTTAGCCTGCCTTCAAAGCTACTTTTCACCCAGATAATGGCTGGAGTTAGGAAATTTAATGAAGGATCCTCAGCATTATGTCTTCAGTCCCTATGGATGAGTAGACAACCCCCCTTCCCTGCTTGGCATTGCTCTCAGGAGTCTTTCACTCATTTCTTTCTTTCTAGCTGGTGCATGGCTTTGAGGACTTACTTAAAGGAAAAGCTTCAAAGCCCTGGACGTGATTGTCACCAACAGCCTACCACAAAAAGCCATCTGGAAGCTGAGTTGCCATTTTCCTTGGCAAAAGCTGGGAAGAAATCCAAACAATTGTGTTTTCTTTTACATGTGTTGGGCACAGAATGGGGAAAGGCACTGTTTGGTGAAACTGGGTCTTGACAGCAAATGGAAGGGCTTTAAGCACGGTGTGCTTCCATTTTAGTCAACTCAAGTGTTTGCTATGGGATGTGGTGATCCTGAAGGTCTTTTCCAGTCATTCTGTGGTATCACCGTGCTCTGCTGCCACTGGCTGAGGAGAAAAGCCCCAAGTGGTTGTAGCTCTAGAAAATGGAGGGGTCCTAAGCTAACAACGCAGAAGGCTTATGAGCCGCACTGGGGCCGAGCCAGAGAGGAATCCCGTGTTCCACAGAGCCCAGGCAGTGCGGCCAGCAGCGGGGCCCTGCGGTTGGGGTTCGTGCCCCGCTGACGGCGGTAACGGCCGCGGCGTCGCCCTCCTCCCGCCGCTAGGAGGCGCTGCGCCCACCCCGCTGGGGATGAAGGCGGCGGGTTCCCCTCGCGCAGGCGCAGTACCGGCCGCCCCCGCCCCCGCAGCGTCGTCCCTCCCCGGCGACAGAGAGCGGGGTAGGCGTCCCCTGCCGCAAGGGCTGCCGGTCTATCGGCGGCGCGGGGGCGGGCGGCCGGCCCGGGGCCCGGACATAAGATGGCGGCGGCGTTGCTGGGGAGGCGGCGGCGGCGACGGTTGCGGTTGCGGCCGTGCGGGCTGTCGCGGAGCGCGGGCGGCGCGCGGCTCTGCCCGGGCTCCCAGGGCGGATAGAGCGGGGCCGGCTCGGCGGAGCGGGGCCGCCATGGGCTCCCAGGTGCTGCAGATCCTGCGCCAGGGCGTGTGGGCGGCGCTGAGCGGCGGCTGGTACCAGGACCCGCACCAGGGCGCCGGGGTCAACGCGCTACACCTCTACCTGTGGCTCTTCCTGCTCGGCTTCCCCTTCACCCTCTACATGGTGAGAGAGCGCGGGCCGCCGCGGGACCGCGGCCCCCTGGGCCTCGGGGCGGGCGGGCCCGGCGGGGGGCGGGCGCTCAGCGCGGCGGCGGGGGGGGGGAATACGGGGGGCGGGAAGGACCGCGGGGCCGCCGCACGCGCGCCCCCTGCCCGCGGTGCTGCCCGACCCCTGCCCGCGGTGCTGCCCGACCCGCGACCGCGGGCTGCACACACCGGGCGGACACGGTGCGCCTGGGCACGGAGCTGGCGGCGGGGGGGTGTTGGCTGTGGCCTGCGAAGCAGCTGCGCTTCCGTCTCCGCCGCTGCTCCTTCGGCTTCCTCATGTCTAAAGTGGGCATTGCTGCGCTGCACTCCTGAACTCGCCCGAAAACACCCGATTGCAGTGAACGTTCTCAGAACCTGAATTTCTGGCTGATGGTTCTATCGCTTTCTCTCATCGCTTTCGATAGTGGGCAGGGATGGCCTTCAGGATCTATTACGTAAAAGTTCATCGAACCACAGCACGGTGTGCTGGCTGCTACTATTTCTGGACCGTGCTGAAAAGTTCCTTTGGTGTTTTGCTGGTATCCAAACTTTAGAAAGTCTGTTTGGGAGAATCCGTGTTGAACGTACCTGAGGCTTTGATCAAAGCTATTAAAAAAGAATAAATAATGCTGACCTTTAAACCTAGGTGTTCCCTTGACATTTGGACTTGGAACAGATGCAGCAAAGGTACGATCAGTTGTGAGAGAAGGAGGCCGTTTCCTGTTGGCTGGTGCTTGTCTTTCCATCTAAGTTGTGTGCAGTTTATGGAGTATAAATATTTTGCTTTGGATTTCTCAGAAGAGCAGTGTGATCGTTCCAAGTGTGGTGTGACCAGTCTTGTAGCTTGCAGGTTCGCCTGCTCTGAATGCTCCTGACAGCCAAAAAGAAAACTGCCTTGTGGAAAAAGCTGTGATTAGTCAATGAGACCTTGGAGGGAAAAAAAACTCAGCGGGAATGCAGTTGTAGAAATGTAGAGCTGTTAGGGGAGGCATTTACTTGGTTAAATAGCAGTTTGTAAAATGGCAATGTGAGATGCTTCCTACTAAGAAATAGTTGCTGTAGAAGAGGAGATTCGCAGCCCTCTATGCTTAGCTCTTAATTCACGTTTCTGTGTTGGAAACGGTAGCTATAAGGCTTTTTGTTTGAGAACTTTATACTGCTGGTAATGAAACTGCAGGCTGAGGCGAAATGCTTCTAAAACTAACCTGATAACAGCTAGAGGAAACTTCCTATTAAACTGATCCACTCTCAGTAAAAACAGTGAACTTCAAGTGGAACAAAGAGGCTCCTTCTCCCAAATGCAGTTCTTTTTCAGAATTGATGCTCTTCTGTTTTGATGGAATAGTTGATTTGATTAGTGCTCTCTTGCTGCACGTAAAGGTGAGCTCTATGCTGCACACACTGAGGCGTCGGTGGGGCTGTATGGCTTTTATTGTGTGTAGGTCTGCTGGCTGATTAGTGTGAACTTGCACAGAATCTCCTGCTGATCTTGAAGCAGCAGTTAAGCTTCAGTTGCCTGTACTATAGGGTAAGCTTCAATGTTGCTTAAATGCCTTTCTTGTGTAAAGGGAAAATATGGGCAAAAGCAAGCTGCATCAGGTTTTGTTGAGGTCAGAGAAGTTCTCTTGCTTCATAACTCAGGACAAGTTAAAGATGCAACAAGTGCCAACTTCCCTGAGAATAAGTAGGGAGATTAGTCACAAGTAGAAGCAGATTGAATCATATTTGGCTGTTTTCCCTTTTTCCACCCTGTGCAGTTCAAGTGTTGTCTAGACACAAACTAAACAGGCAGGACTGTGATGGTCATCTTAGTTCTTTAGCACCTTTTGAACTCTTTTCAGAAGAGAAAGGGGTAAACATTGAGTGGCTGTAGGACATACATAAATAAGCAGAACTCTCTAAGAAGTCTTAGGTAACTGTAATCTGAATTCTCTTTCTCCTACATATCTGTACACTTAGCCTGTAGATAACAAAGAATCAAGGAGAAATGTATGCCTAAGTGAAGCTGTGTACATGTGTACTATTGGATCTGTGGCTTGGCAGCATGCACGCAAAAATACTGCTTACTAGACTAGTTGAATCTATTCTGTTTTGATAGTTGTATTTAGTACCAGGCTCAACTGTGCTTATTCTGTGTATCTGTCATGAGCCAATTTTTTTTTATTAATTCTAATTCAAAACTCAAGTTAGGAGAAACAAATATGCTACAACATGAGGAAATTGTACAAACGGATTGCAAAATAGAGTGGTGAAGTTGGAACAAAGATACCCTAAATCCAGAGGCCAGTGTTGTGCATCACTGTTGCAGGGAGGAGGGGAAGGGAGGAGGCTGCCAAGGCGCTTCCCCTGGTTGGAATGCTGCTTCAGCCCCACCACATGCGCAGCAGGGAATGAAGTCTTGGCTCTGGCAGCAGGGAAACTTTGCCAGTGAGTTAAGAAGAGCCAGGACTGTACCTTGCTTGGGGTGATGGGCTCATACCTATGGAGCTTGTCTGTCAAAGTGGAGCTCATTTACACAACAGTTGGCTTAATAGGTATTCGATTTCCTGCTTTGTGTACATAGTTACAGAAGTAGGTCATAAATATGCAGCTCCATGTGAAAGTTGTCTTAGAAGTATCTTAGATGGATACTGTTTCTTTAACAGAAATTAAGTACTTAAATATATGCTGAGAATCAATTTTTCTCATGTTGCTCTAAGTTACATGGAGTTTCTTGGCTGCCAGAAGCTTCATTTATACACTTGAGATTTTTTGGTCAAAATACAGTATAACTTGAACTGAACGTGCTTCCAGGTGTCAGCAGTTCTTAAGGACCCCAGCTGTTAATAAACAAACAATGGTGATAGAGCTAGACCTGCTGCTCCTGGATAGACTTCCTTCTTCTTCTCCAGTGTGATTGTGTCTATAAAATACTGACTTCATTATGCTTGGTCTTCAGAGTGCTTTACTGTTGAATGAAAGCTTGATTGATATTGCTTTTATGCAAGGACATAAAATCTGATTTGGACTGAAAGGCTTTGCTATGAATGTTCTTAATAGCTAACACCCACACCTCTCATTTGAAAATAATTGGGGATCTTCATTATATCTGTAATGTCTAGCTAAAGCTCTAGTGCTTTGTAGAGATCCACGAAGGTGTCTTTAATTCTTTGTAACTGTGCAGCACAACCTATGATGATGTGAAATTCTGTCTGGTTTTTTGTGCTTTTGTATTTGACCTGCTGACTCCAGATACAGACATCTCTGCAGTTTATGTGGGAATATTTTAAAGTCCCATAATGAATGGTCTAAGGTTTTTTAGACCACTAGATTGTTCAGTCTGGAGAAGGGGAGATTCGAGATGGCCTTATTGCTCTTTACAGCTGCCCTTCAGGGAGGTTGTGATGAGGTGAGAGTCAACCTCTTCTCCCATGTAACTAGCAATAGTACTTGAGGAAATGGCCTTAGGTTGCACCGTGGAGATTCAAGTTGACTTCTCTGAAAGAGTGGTCAGGCACTGGAATGGGCTGCCCAGGGGGTGCTGGAGTCACTAACACTGGAGGCATTTGAGAAACATGTAGATGTTGTAGTGGGGGACATGGTTTAGTGGGGAATATTAGCAATAGGTGCATTGTTGGTCTGGATGATCTTAGAGATATATTCCAACCTTGATGACTCTGTGATTCTTTTCTGTTGTTTGGTTGATGACTGGAATCTAGGAATGCTCAAGTATTTCCTACCCTGACACAGCTGAGATGGCCTTACAGCCAGTAGTTAGCAGAAACAACATAACTGCATTTCTCTATCTTCAGTTTCTTCACTACTTGTTTATTTTTTACTTCTTTTATAAATCTTATAACCCGCTTTGCATTATACCCTAGTGTTTAGGAAACTACATTAATAGACCACTGGTTGCCAGTTAAAGATAGCTTTCTACTGGTCCAGCTGGTTATGGGAGCTCACAGTGTGTTGCAGAGGGCAGAACCATGCTTTTGACCGATAATGAGGTAATAGCACAGCAGGCTTGTGATTCGAGTTCAAGAACACACCCAAATAATGTCTTGAATAAGAGTTCTTCAGAGTAAAATCTGAGTGTGGTTCTTTACTCTCTGTATATAGTTATCTTTATCACATTGTCTTTAAAGGTAGCCCTTTTTGAAAGTAACTTCAAAGGGAAAGGTGGTAGAAAGTCTGTGTCTTCTCCATTCTGCTCCTTCTTCAGTTTTTGATAATACTACACGACTTCCCTTTATGATACAGGGAAATGCTTTTAGCTTGGAGTTTGTCTATTTATTTGACTTGTTCAAACATTGGGTGCCTGAAGTTTTCAACAGATTGTAATTAAAGCAGGCAGGTTCTGTATGGTCATGTCTAGCTTTTTCTTCTCTCCTATGTGAGCTTCAGTTGTGACTAGTGCTGTTGAGTGTACTCTTGCCTTTGGTGCTAATGGAAGTGATCATAGGGATATGCAGTAAAATCAGAAATTCTCTGGAATGCTGTTGCAGCTACAGCTTTATAACTGCTCTGAGAACAAGTTCTAACAAGGTTTTTGTCTGGGCCTGATTAAAAAAATAAATTAAAAAATAGTGCTTTCTTACTTGTGAAAACGACTGAAACAAGACCTAGCTGTGCATTTGTAGGACTTGAATGTTCCTGTTGTAATCTTGGAGATGATATTGTACGGGACACCCAGTTACTCAGGTCTCCTCAAATGTGCTAAAATGTCAAGAGCAACTCAAAATAGAATCAGAGCATCATTTAAGTTAGAAAAGACTTTCAGTGTCAAATCAGCTGTCAGCCTGGCCTGCCAAGGACCATTACTAACCCATGTCGCGTAGTGCCGCATCCAGGCATCTCTTAGGTATCTCCAGGGATGGAGACTCCTGCTTCTCTGGGCAGCCTGTTCCAGTGCTAGACCAGCCTATTCATGAAGAAATTGTTACTAACATCCAGTCTGAACCTACCTGGGTGCAATCAATAGTGTTACTTTAACTTGTTTTGGCTCATGGAGAAAAGACCCTGCATAGAAGCTGAATGTTTCCAAGTTCTGGCAAAGTAGAGAAGGCACCAGTGGTTTAGGTTGGCTTGAATTCACTGTAGTTCCTGAGGCTGTAATGTAGATGAATTGCTGGCACCATGGGTAGTACTGCTGTACCACAGCATAAGACCTAAATATGAAGTATGATCGTATAGTAGACTGTGCTGGACATGCTCAAATTAATTCCCAAAATATGCATCCTATCTGAGAGGAGCAATTCTGAATTAACACAAGGAATGAAAAATAGGAATTCATTGCATGAATCCTAACTCTCTGCAATCCTGTAGAAAGGTTATGTGAGGAGGGAGAAAATGGACCCTTTAATTCTTTATTGGGTTTAATTCAAGCCGTATTCATGTTGTATGTTTTTTTTCTAACTTACTCACAGAGCTTCCCTTAGCACAACAGAATATGTGGATTTTGCATTCCACAGGGTGAGCTGGGTGCAGTATGTGACTTCATTGCTGATGGATGGAGGGGAGAAACTGAAGAGCCCTCCTAATAGAGTTAGTCAATGAAAGTCATGTCTGTACTTGTGTCATTTAGTGTTAAACTGAGTGCAGCAATGGCTTCAGAACACTGGCTGCTTGTTAAGGAGAGGCCAATTGAACTCAGGTTTGTGATTTGGAAGCGGACTGCTTAGCATGTACAGGAAGCTTAAACATTTAGATTCATAGAATCACTCAGGTTGGAAAGGGCCTTAAAGATCTTCGAGTCCAACCATTTTGCCAGAGCTTATGTGCCTGCATGAACTACTCATTTATATGTTTGGCTTAAGAAATGTTGCATTGATTGTTTTTTGCTTCCTTCCAGAATGTGAATAGCCAGATTAGGGGTTGGTTTTGCACACAATTGATACAATATTAAAAAATGTTTATAGTTTTATTTCCCTTTGTTACTACAGTATTTTGTATTTGGAGATCTATTCAAATGGTGGTTTTGCTTATGTCATAGCTCAAATTACTCATGGCTCTTTCAGGACAAATATTCACTTTAATATGTAGGAATCTTAATGCTTTAATCAGATCTCTTTAAAATGACTAGAAGTAGCTTTATATTAATATAGGAGACTTTCTGTCCTACTCTCTGCTCATGTTTCTGTGAGATACGCATGGAACTTTGGTCGCTGTAAAGATGCCTCTGTTGGTAATGTTTATAAAGTGAGAGTGACTAGGTGGATGAAGCAAGCTGGAATTAGTCATACAGTAGGAAACCTAAATAGGCAGTTCACTGAATCTTCATGTCTATTGAATTAATGATTGTGCTGGATAGCAAATGCTGTTTAATTCTGATTGTCACGTGTCTGTGTGTGTGTGTGTATATATATATATATACATATATACATACATACAGTGGAAGTTTGACTAGCATGCCATATGCTTCTCTTCAACAGCTGTCAGACTTCACTTAATACCTGTAGCTGAGATGACTGGTCTGTAAGAGCCTTGTGGGTCTTGGCAAGAGCTGGATGTGAGGTCTTAGTTTAGAGAAAAGTTTCAGAGGTTGAATTTAGAACTGAGGCTTTTTATTTGGCTTTTGGCCACTTCTGTCACAACTGAAGAATTCTCTTCAGAACATCTGCGTTAGCTGTCTCTCCATGGGCGTGTAACTGTCCAGCATAAATAACCCTTGTAGCACATGGTGTTGTAGGTTAGTGTGAATTGCTGCAGAGCAGTGTGAGCCACAAATGCAAGCTGATCTTTTTTGTATGTGAGTGAGGAAAGTTGGGCTTTCAAGGCTGATGGGTATCTTGTCATGTAAGAGTAGCCGCTGGAAACTGACAAAACTAAGACAAAACATGTAGTCTAATTAGTTTTCTCCCATCGACAATGCTATCAAACTGATCCTTTTCTTTCAAAAAAACTGGAATAGGGTAGCTGTAAGTATAATTATTATGAATGCTTGACCTTACGTTCACTAATACTTCTTTTGCTTTTCTTTTGAAAGGCCCTTCCTTCTTCCATGATGATAGTAGCTGTCTACTGCCCAGTAATAGCAGCACTCTTTATCGTTTTGAAGATGGTGAACTACCGTTTGCACAGGGCACTCGACGAGGGAGAAATTGTGGAGAGGAATGCCAATGAGCGTATGAACAGGGGTGCAAAAACAGAACAAAGCAGTGTTTCAGCCAAGAGGAAAGACAGCAATGGACCCAGGTAAGGTCTCTGTCAACGCAGTGTGTACTGCTGGAAATGTTGAAGAGTTATGTAACTAGAGTAGTGGATGAAATAAATGCTCAAGAATATGGATGCAGATTTCCATGATTTTTTGGAAGGCTAATTAAGTCTAATATAAAAACAAAAAGCCCTTTTTTTTCATTTTAGGCTTGAAATGATGATTTCATGTCAACTTTGTGGTTCTTTCTTTAAAGGAGTGGGAAGATGTTGGAAGCACTGAGACAACAATATGGAAATTGTGTTCTCTTTAGGCTGCTAAATACCTAATGAACACAACCAGAACAAGTAATATTATTTCAGCAGTAGACATGGTTTTAAAAATCTAGCTTACTAAGTTTTTAGTGATAAAAGAAATGTCTAATCTGAACTTAGTTTGCTTCATTTTACAAGAGCAGGTCACATACAATACTTCACTCTAGCTGTAGGCTTGATTCAGAGAGAACACTATCCTGGGATCTTGGGATTCTGAAATTGTTTGGCTCAGTAGTGAAGATGATGATTCTGAAGTACTGTCAATGGGAATTATTACTTTCAACAGATCTTTGCTTTTGCCATCATCAAAAGAGATTTCCCTTCTCTGACCAGGTTATGTGGAGGAGAAAAGAGCAAAAGATTGCTCATCAGCAAGGCTGTTTGAACTCAGTATGTGTTATGAGCTCTGTTATCAAAACCTCTGCTGAACTCCACATAACTGAGGACTTCTTAAGAGTTAGACTGCATGAAATAAATGAGTCTTGAATTCTTAGCTTTTTGAAGACCTTTCCTTTGTGCTTTTGTTTTTTTAAAAGGAAACAAAAACAGACCAACACAAAACCCTGAAACTTTTAGATGGAGGCATATGCTATAAGAAGCTGTAATCAAAAGAAGCTTCTTACTCTGTGTATCAGGATGCTTAAAATTGATGTGGTGGTGTTTAAAATGTTCAGGATAAAAGTGAAAGGACTTCCTTGTGTATATGGAGTAGCTTCCATGGAGTGAGTCTCATGTTCTTCTGTATCAGTGCTCAGCTTAGTATTATTAGCAAAATCTGTCTTCGTTTCCTTTAAAGCTGGTATACAGTAACTTCTTGTATCAATCTTTCATAACCTGACCATCTTTCCATTCAGTGTTTGGTAACTGAACCTGCTGATTTTAATTGTAACTCCATTTAGATCACCATACTTCCTACTAAAGCTGTATTGGTATGTTTCGGTGCAGTGCTACCCTAAATGTATACTAATGCCTTTTCTGCTTAATAAAATTCATGAAAGTAAACTAGTGGTCTGTTGTGTTTAAATGCAGACTTGCTAATGCATGTGTTAGATGTGATCTGTAGACTTCTTTTCTTCGTTTTGTTTCTAAGCTGTGTAGGCTTTGCTTCCCCAAGGGTTGCCAGGGCTTGGCAGGTAATTAGAGGTATTGTGAATTAGTTATGGATGTTCCAGAAGTTCTATTTCTTCTGAGGACCAGTTGATGTGGGCCAGTTTACTACGTTATAAGTATTTGTGATCTCGGATATTGAGGTTAGTTTGCCATGTGTCCTGCTTGCCAACTGAAGTTTCATTTACTTTCACATGATCCTTGTTCCCACTCTCAGGTCTCTTCACTAGAACTGGGAACAAGGTCAGTGCAAGAATTACGAAGTTGCTTTTTGGTCAGCAGGATGTGCAGTACATTCTAATCTTTACCTGGAAGCTCTCAAGAATTTTGGGGTAATGTTCAAACCAGGAGAGGAGATACAGGGCAAGGTCTGCTGCTCTTTTTCTGGAGCTTTAATTGTTTATCTGTGAACGGGGATTCCAGGTTTCTAACAAAAATGGGATGCTATCATTTGTAGACTTCCATGGGCTTCTTGTATTTTATGTTCCCATTGGTTTCTGAATAGGATCAAACTGAGGCAACTTCATCCTTTTAAAAAATTTTGGCATAATTAAGCAAAGACCAATTTGTTCTTCCTTAGATTATTTTCTTTTATTCCTTACAAATATGAAATTCTTGACTTAATACCTTTGAAAGAAGAAAATAGGAATGAGAACTGTCTTCTTGCTTCTATATGACTTCTCGTGCAATTGATGACTTAATACTTATATGACATGGTGGTGTTAGTTACGCTTTACCTCTTGTGAGGTTTCATTAAAACAAATAAATAATAAGAATACAAACTTCTAATCCTGCACTGAGGGAATACTGCACGGGTCTGGTAGGTATCAGTGGATCCACATACGTATCTTTGAACATCTAACTGGCAGTCTTGCTTTTGGGAATATGAATGCCTTCCTTCTTGTGTCAGTGACTACTATGATTCACAGTAGGAAAAGACATTAACTTGGTGACACTGTTCTCAACACCCATCAGTGTGAGGGAGCTGAATTTTGCTTGTACTTTGCCATATAAATCAGGAGAATGTGGTTTCTTAATTTGTTGCCTTTGAATTAAGTACTGTCTGCTTTAAACAAGTAGAGCAAGAAAACTTAATTAAAAAAAAAATAAAAAAATGCCGGGAAGTCTTCGACTCTTGCTTTACTTACACTGTTTCTTCTCCTTGCAGTTCTGTGCCTGACAGACTTCTTGACCTTGCAGTTGTTTGGCTTTTTTAAAGTTGTAATTACCACTTCAAGCTTTACAGGAAGTCTCTTAATGCTTGAAATTGGTCTGTTCTAGGGTTTGCAATAAGTGCTGTGGTCCTTCTCCTGTTACAGCTGTAACTTTATCTTTGGCCTGGTCTCATTTTTCTGGTCAAGTCTGGCTAATCTCAGTCTTTGATTAGGCCTGTTACTGGGTTATTTTATGTACCAGCAGAAACCAGTAAAGTGAGGAGGTTGATGGTGAAGGTTTTTAACCCCTTGCCCATCTTACCAGAAGATGATGTCTTCCTAAAGGATGTTCTTCCTGTTCTTGAAGTACATATGATTAAGAAATACATTTAGTGTCTCTGAAGGCTGGAAGGAAGCAAAACGATGTCTATGGACAGAGGAAGGTGTTCAATAGATAAGGAATGAAACCCTTCCTCTGCTTTGTCCTGATGTCAGAACTGCTGTAAGTTCTCTCTTGAAAGTCACTGTCTGAACATCAGACCTCTTTAGCTAATAAGCCTAAATCAGTACTAAGCTTCTGAATTCCCTTAGGCTAGCAGTCTCTTCGGACTTTCAAGTGGACTCTGAGTTGCTCACAGTTGCATGTAGTAAATGCGCAGGTTCTGGATTCCTCCTGTGTTGCCGTCTTAGTTGCACTTAGCTGCACATAATTTACTCAGTCTCCTCAGTTTGGTTACTTCTGTTTCTTGGGTTACTTGCAAAATCTGTTAAGTGTAGTACTTGCTCTAGGATATGAAGTCATCAAACTGTTAGAAAATGGTTGTAGGACTTAATAGCAGGAACAAATGGCTACTATACTGGCAGCAAACAACTATTAGGGCTCTGGGCTACAAGAGCATTTAGAATCTTCTATGCATACAGTGGTTAAGACTGGAAGTCTGTACTTCCTTCTTGTTCCTGCAGACGCTGTTATTGTTTTTTTGTTATTAGCATTTGTTAATCCATTTGTTTGAGTGCTAACTCAGAACACAGCAGCCCTATATGGACTGTTGCTGGATTGTATGGTTGCTTGTGCTGATATCTGCTGGTTCATTTTAAAACAGAAACTGCTTCCTTCCCCCACCCTGGCTCTCCTCCCCAGATCTATGCATGAAAGCTAATTCCTGATGACTTACTCTTCCTACTTCACAGAATGTACTTGAATCATTTGCAGTGTTTCTGAATAAATTATTTAAAAAAAGAAAGGAGCTTCATCTTTTTGTGAAAGCATTATTTGTTATTTCTCTAGTTGTCATCATAATGTATGTTGAACTTCAACATTGAGTAGATTTTTAGTTTAGTCTTAACTTTATATTAAGTACTTAAGTGTTCTAAAAATGTTTACGTAGGGAATACTATATTTATCTAAAGCTGATGGAAACTAAAGAAGCTGAATTCTGCATTTATTTTTCTTTTCCCCTGATTCTTCCTTAGTATTATTGATAAGGTTAGGTCAGAGAGAGCTCGGTAAACAGCAAGCAATTACAACATGCCTGTGTCATGCTGCTGAGCTGTACCAAAATGGTGGCAGCTCCCCAGTTGGCTGAAGTTGGACCATATTGTTCTGCTGACTCATGTCTGGTTGACTCTTGAGCTGTGTATTTTTTACTTCAGATGTGTATTCCTAACTTCAGACGTTTTGTTTTGTTATTCTTTTGATGAAGGAATGTTCAGCCTGTAGAAGCATGTGATTAGGGGACTCGTGTATGATTTGGAATGGTTCCTAAGGCTGAACCCCAACATGATTTATCTCTTTGTGAGATTACAAGAGATTGAAACACCATACCACAATATAAACAGTATTTCAGGTCTGTTAGCCTATTGAGAGACTCTTAAAAATAGAACATACCTTGAAACTAATATTTACTTACATCTTGAAATGCTTAAATCACTAGGACATTATAATATGTGTGATATAATATATGTATTATATCTTAGTAGGGTATGTGGCTCTTCTCTCGTAGGAGAGCTGCTTCAAGAGTAATGCCTCCTATTTTATTGTGTTGGCCCACAGTATCAGAGATGACTGTTGGTGGTACTGCTGTAGAGGTTGAACATTCGTGCCAATGTTCCGTTAGGTTTTGTTGCCATGTGACAAATGGCAGCAGAGGGGCAGTCTGTTAAAACAGCATCTGATGTGGAAGTGCATCCGAAGCAAAGGTGTGGCATTGAATTCTTCCCTGTGGAAAAATTGTTCCCATTGACATTAATCAGCTCTTGCTGGATGTTTGTGGAGACTAAACAGTGGGTGTGAGCACAGTGAGGCAGTGGCTGGTATGTTTCAATGGAAGTGACAGTGGGTCACCTCCGCTGGTGCAGATGTTTGAGTCCGGCATACATGCTCTTGTTTGTTGCAGGTGAAAAGGCATTGCTCATGGTGGAGACAGTGTTGAAAAGGAATGTTTTATAGCTGTGAATTATCAGTAACAAATGGCACTGTTGTGCTCTTTGTATCTGTTGTAGTTTACATCAAAATTAATAGGAGGCATTACTTTCAGAGTGACCTACACAAGTAATGATTCGATATCAGACAAACAGCAAAGTCCCTTAGGGCCTCTATCTTCCTGCCTTTCCAATAGCTTTCAGTGATGATACGCAGCTACCTGGTTAACCCATGCTTAATTTTACTCCAAGGTACAATTTAAGGAGATCTTTTTGATTTGCATAACAGCAAATGACTTCAAATTGAGTTCTTCCTGCTTTTAGAAAGACTGTTGTTGAGTGTTTTTTCTGTTGGTTGATTTCTTTATGTTCCAGCTGACAGATGTTCCAGAAGTTACACATCTGTGTTCACTTGCAGAGAAAATTTCATATGCCAGCATTTCAGAATCCCTCAAGGTTCCTAATTCTTCATACCTTGTGCTGGCCACTAGCAGTGGAGTTGCAAGGCAAGCAGCTTCTCTACTAGTGTATGGGGTGCTCTGGTTACACTTCAGTTTTCTGCATCACATGAGCAGTGTTTGTCTAAGATACTGGGATATGCTTGAGCTTGTGAATTTTGAAAAGCAAGAAAATGTTTGTAAATCTGGACTCGGTGTAGTCAGACATATTTTATGTGTTTAACTGCTAAGTTAATTATTTTTAATCTTTCCCTTAGTGACCCTGGTGGAGGAATTGAGATGTCAGAGTTCATTCGAGAAGCCACTCCCCCTGTTGGCTGTAGTTCACGCAATTCTTATGCTGGAATAGATCCAAACAACCAGGTGAGAATTGCTGCTGCTGGCTTTGTGACCATTACTCATTGCTGATTTTTATTTATTTTTAGTGTCAGTATTTGATTGTGCTAAGATCAGCAACTCGTCTGCTTGTTGTATTTAACTGCTTTGTTTGAGATGGCTCATCCAGTCTTGTGTTCTAAGAACAGCTGGCTTTTACGAGGCAAACTTCCCAGCAGGAAGTATTCAATTTCTGCACAGCTAGCTTCCTTCTGATTTAGGAAATGAAAATGGCTCAGAGCATGGTCAGATAAATACTAAGACCTGCTGTCATAGGCTTTTGTCTTCCTTTTTGTACCATTAGGTAGAACACAGCTACGAAGTTATGGCATGAACTAAGTGTTTGATAATGTGTCATTTGGACATTTGATTGGTAAAATTCAGCAATATTAATAAGCAAGCTATAATGGTTGAAATAGAAATAATAAAACTGTTAATCTCCCTGCAAAATCTTCCCTATTTTGATGCCTCAGCAAGGGCAGGAAGAAGGTGGTAAATATGGGCTGCCGTATTTCAGATGGAAGGGCTGAAGAACTTATCTTTCTTGGATTGTAATACAGCTTCATTATACTCTGTTCATTTTGTAGTTTCACTGGGAAGCTGTTCTGTTCTTTTATTATGTCTGCTGGATATATGCATTTGACTTTTACAGTGCTGCATGTGCTGTTCCTTTCCTGTAGCTTGCGATGACTAGCCAGTCATGGCATCCTACTTTTATTAATTTATCAAAGAATGAATAGATCTGACTGGCTGGACCGTAAGGTTATGCTGCCAGAGAGCACTGCAGCATTCTGTTAAGGATACAGAGGCTATTTTTGGATGGAAGGGAAATCCTTGTCTTAGTATTATAACAAGTCCATCCGATTAGCTCTGTGGGCTAGCAGTGTATAATGTAGAGCAATATTATGTTGGTGTTTTTGCTACATAGGTAGGGTCTGTAGTGTTCACAGGAATAGGATGTGGTGGTCCATGTAGGAGTAGGTTAGTAGACCAGGGCTCTTGTTTCTTTGACTGGCCTTTGTTTGGAAGGGCGTTTTCCACACTAAACTGTTCTAATGTTAAAGCACGTGAAGGAGCTCCATGTTCTTTGCTGTGCGCTTTAGCATTGATACCATAATACAGTTTAAACTGCTGATAAAATTTAGTGCTTGCCAGTTGCCAGTGATTGAATTTGGAACATCAAGAGGAGGGTAAGTGTACAGGAAGCAACTGAGTTCTTTTCAGTTTACCCATGCTGGTACATTTGCATTCAGCTACAGCATCTGAAGACAGGGTGTATTACTGAGGGTGGAAAGAAAAAGGTGAAAAATTGTGAGATGACTGACAAAAGTGTGCTTGACAGTGTAACAAAGAAAATAAATTAAACAAGCTTTGCTTTTTTGTATTATGCATAGCAAAGCTGTTATGCTGTATTGTGGCTGGATAAAATCTGTATGTGTGTTCAGAGAATGTTAGATTTGCTATACTTGCAGAGGGGAATTAGTAGAATTATGCTTTCTTCTCTTTTGAGTCATTTAAATTAGATAGTAAAGCACAGTTGACTTTTTTTAATCTCTCAAGTTTATATTTTGCCTTTGGAGACCCTTTCCCTGTCCTGTTTCTGAGAGATTTAATTATCTGTCAGTCTTGCTGTTTTTTGTGAGGTTTTTTTAGAGAGGTGACGATGGAAATACTACAAAAGAAAGCCTAAATTTTCTGCAGCCCCTCATCAGAATGTTTGCTAGAAGTTACAGTACGTAGAAAGGCAGATTAATCCTAAGTGGCTATCAAGCTCTTAAATGAGGAGGGACGTCTGCTAGTTGGCCATTGAGCATGACTGAAAATAGATACTAAATACGACTTGAAATATGATTGTAGCTAGTTTCTATAAATTGCTCAAGAAATGCTGCAATTTGCTTGCCTTGAGATGATTGTAGTCTATGAAATCAGAAACTTCTATCAGAATAAAAATTGCACTAGCAGGTACAAGAGGGAAGAATAAGATAATGTAAGATCACAGAGTCATAGAGTAGCTAGGGATAGAAGGGACCTTAAAGATCATCTACTTCCAAACCCCTGCTGTGGTCAGGGTTGCCACCCACTAAATCACCCACCAAGCTGTCCTTGAATACCACTAGGGATGGGGTGTACACAGCTTCTAGGGCAGACTGTGCCACACTGCTCTGTGAGTACGGAATTTCCTCCTAACAGCTAACCTAATCTCTCTTCTCTTAGTTTAGAATAATTTCTCCTTGTCCCATTCACTGTCAGATCATGTAAGAAGTCAGTCTTCATCTTGTTTATATGTTCCCTTTAAGTACTGGAAGGCTTTCTCTGTGATGAGCAAGCCCAATTCCCTCAGCCTTTCATTGTAAGAGTGGTGCTACAACCCTCTGAGCATCTTTGTGGTCTCCTCTGGACCTGCTTCAACAGCTCCATGCCAATGATTAGGTTAAATTGATCTAAACTTATTCAGCACATCACCCAAGGGGAAGTGTGCTGCTGCTGCTTCCCCTGTACTGACACGTAATGTCCTTGTGGTTTTCTAATCATTGAATCAATTCTCTGATAGACCTCAAAACTAACCCTGCTGTAAGCATGCATCTCTTCCAAAGCAAACAACTGGATTTAGTTTGGTATTTACTAAGCTGAACAGAAATTTTATATTATCATGGTGCTTCCCTTAAACATTTTAAGCACCCATTGGTACACTGGGTACAATGCATTGAGCATTCAGCATTACAGCAGCAGTTTTTAGTGTATCACCACAGTAGTAGTTCCTTTTTCCCCATGAGGTATTTTCAAGGAAAATGTCCAGATTAGAAGCTGTGGTTTTTAAAATCAATGGAGGAAAATTGTCAAGTGTACTGGCTGTAAAACAAAGTAATAGCAGTGTAGTTGGATGCATAATTAGGTGCTTTGTCATCTGTTGGCAGAAATATTTTGAGGCAGAAATGACTTTATATTGCTGTGGTATTGTTGGAAGTGTTTGTGTCTTTAAAAATATCCTTTGGATGTATAGGCAAACGCAAAAGATACAGTTGGCTAATTCCTGTAATCCTGCAGCTTTTTACAAAATTCCCTGTTTCTAGGTTGGATCTGGATTATCTCGTCTGGGAACAGCAGCAACAATCAAAGGTGAGATTTTCAGCTGCTTCTAAAAATTACATTGTGGAAGCATTTTAAACTAACAATATTGCTTACTATGCTGTTTCCAAATACCTCATCTTTATGACTTTTTGGTGACATAATTTACTAATGGGAGGAAATGCACCTGACAGCTGGATATGATGTATCTGAAACATTCAGAGTGCATCTTGGAGCATGTGCTATGCTTTCTGTATGACATTTGTTATTTTTTTTAATTGCTGAGCTGAGGAACTGGTTTGAGTGGACTTTCACCTGTGATTTTGAGTCCTGTTTTAACCAGGGACTCTTCTGGTACTGAGTTTAAGTGACTTGATTATTTCTAGTTACTTAGCATCAAGCAAAAGTGTTGTCTAGGACAGCCATCGTAAACTCCTCTGACAGGAAAAGATGAATTATTTGTGATGTGGAGCATTGCTACTTTGTGTACTTATTAAGCCCATAATAAGAAAACTGTTTTTTTTCCTATTTCCTCAATTTTTTCTTTGTCTATTTTTAATATTTACAAATATTTCATTATAATCTGCCCTTCATTTTTATTGACAGCCGTTGCAAAAAGTAATATTCAAGTACATATATCTCTAGTTATATTGCATTTTTAAAAATCAGTTTCATTGGGTTTGAGATCTGTGTAGTTGAATGAAAACATTCTTATGCACAGAATAAGTATGTAGGCAATACATACCTCAAAAAGAAAAGATTGTATCTTGTGTAACTTGCAACTAGTGTCATCTGCCTTTATGTGAGGAAGTAAGGGTAATAAACTTGATGACAGATGAGGAATCTTTAGTGCATGTAGCTGTGTGTGTATGTGTTAATATTTTGAGCACTAGTATTGTTCTTTCTTAATATTTACAGGAGATACTGACACTGCCAAGACCTCTGATGATATCAGTTTAAGTCTTGGACAGAGTTCTAGCCTATGTAAAGAAGGGAGTGAAGAACAAGGTAACATTTCTTTTTCCTGCATATTAAACATGGTGTTTTGTTACCAGTGACCCTTTGCTAAATGGGCTAAATACATTCATGCAGTTTCTTGATAGAATCTAAAAAACATTATCTTGAAGCTCTCTGTTTCTTTTCTTAATTACTTAAAGTTCTTGGGATGCATAGCTTGAATCCTTCTATCTTTATTCTTGGGTTGCATGTTTCCTGTTCTTGCATCTTCCAGCAGGTGATAAATATTTACTGCATTGTCTCCTTGCTGCTGAAGGATAGCTAACTTGTGTGTCTCTTGAGTAGTTTGTTATACTGAAGATGACGTGGAATTCATGGACTTCATTGTTGACTAGTTTGCTCCGCTTCCCATTACAGCCAAGTGATATTTTCTAAATAGGTGTGCTATTCTGTAAAGTAAACAGGCCTGCACAGAGAGGTTATTCTATGCTAAGGACAGCTTCCAGTGCTTGATCTTACACAGTTCCTGTAGTTGCTTTTTCCTGATCTATAAGGAAGATGCTAGCTTACGTTTTTCATTTGTCCAGTGTTGTTTCAGGCTTCATTTTTCATTTAGCTTTGTTGCCAGGAAAAAAGAAGACTTTTCGAACTAAAATGAAATAGATCATAGCACCATAGGGAAATCTTTTGTTTCCTGATTTTTCAAGTGCCTGATGATTAACAGGAAGTTAACTCAAAAACTAGTGTAGTTCATTTTGGCAGATCTAATTTGCCTGTTAGATTCTTCAGATGTATTCAATGATGACTGTGCCGTTCAGTGCAGAAAGCATACCTAAGATACAGCATCACAGGTGACAGGGCTATTGTAATAGGCATCTTCCTTCCGCTTTGTAATGGAACTGTTTGCTAAATCTTCTAAGTTACGCCTTATAAACATTACAAAAACATTAATGATTGTAGTAACCAAATTGATCTCTGAATTTATTTTTTTTTATTTGATAAAATGCAAAGGAAAATAGCCTGACTCTCAGTGTTACCTCCAGGTGGACCCTTGTACAGGAGAAAGCTTGTGATGGATAATGGAAACAGTGATCCTGAACAAGAGCTGATAGCAGATCCTTGTGACTTGCTTTCACAGAGCCAATGTTAGAAATAGGATATCGGTTTTGAAAGAGCAGGCGATACTTATTCTCTTTATAAAACTGCAATTCATCATTGGCTGAATTAATCTCAGTAACTTCCTAAAGAGTTCTGCTCTGATTTTGATAAAACCTGTGAGTTTGTGAGGTATTTGTTAGGTGTGGTATGTATTTTTTGTGTGTGTGTTTTGTCACCTTTAGAGTTGAGGGGATGTATTTTCTTTAATCAGCAAAGACTTTGTGAAACAGTTTACTGCCTGCAGGAGGTGGGACAGCAAACAGACCTGGGAGAATATGTATAAACCTTGAGACACATTGAGAAAGAGAAGAGGTTGTGGGCTAGTTGTAATTCTTGTCCTTTATTATCTACTGCTGCTTACAGTTTTGTTTTTTTTAAACATAACAGCTGTCAGATTTGCCTGGATGTTGATTATTTTATGTGTTTTTAAAAAGCATTTGAAAAACAAACCAAAAATTGTAAATATTATTGTAAAATATTCATATAAATATGTGCTTCAACAGATTTGGCAACTGATCGGAAGCTTTTTCGTCTGGTGTCGAATGATTCGTTTGTCTCCATCCAGCCTTCACTATCCTCTGGACAAGATTTGCCACGAGACAACAGTGATAAAGTGTGCCTCTCGAACAATCAGCTTGTGGACCAGTCTAAAGCTAGTGCGTGTGACACAGAAGTAGCTTCACTTATAACTCTGCATTCTCACTCCTATAGAAAGGATCACAGACCGCGAGGTGTACCAAGGACTTCTAGCTCTGCTGTTGCTTTTCCAGATGCTTCGCTGAATGACTTCCCTCTTTATCAACAAAGACGAGGACTAGATACTGTCAGTGAGTTAGAAGCTTCTAAGCCCCCTTCTGCATCCAGAGAGTCCTTGGCTGAGAACTCTTGCATTTCAGGAGTTTTTCAGCTGGATGACATTCTGAAAAGCAGCAGCCCTCAACCACTGGCTAAGAGTGGGAAGAGCAAATCCCTGAAAGCAGACAAAAGTGTGGACAGTCTGAGAAGCCTGAGTACTAGAAGCAGCGGTTCAACAGAAAGCTACTGCAGTGGGACTGATCGTGACACTAACAGTACCATCAGTAGCTATAAAAGTGAACATACTAGCTCTACGCATATAGAAAGCGTGCTGTCAGAGCACGAGGAGGAGTCTCCCAGAGAAGAGAAAAAGGATGGTAAGAAAAAAGACTGTGGTGTTGACTCAGAGGATGACAGTAGTTCTACTACTGACAAAAGGACTAGTAGTGAAAGGACTGCTGTGGAAGTGAGCTCTATTAGTGGTGTTCAAGAGGTAAAGGGTTCTAATGCATCCAATGAGATGCTTGGTCAGAAGGGTCTTAGTGCCTCTGCTTCAGAAGAGGCCAATAAGAACCCACATGCCAATGAACTGACTACACAAGCTGACAGGCCACCTGGGAAGGCTGCTGAACAAAGAGATGAGCAGAGTGAGAAACTAGTTTTGTTAGTAGACTCAAGAGCTTCTAAAGAAACTAGTGGAAAACAAAAAGAAGGAGATGTTCGACCCAAATCTTCTAGTTTAATACATCGAACAGCCTCTACCCACAAGTCCAGCCGGAGACGGACAGGAAAAAAGCGGGCTAGTAGTTTTGATTCAAGTCGGCACAGGGAATATGTTTCCTTCCGAAGTGTATCTGGTACTAAACCCCACAGTGCTGTGTTTTGTCACGATGAGGACTCCAGTGATCAAAGTGACTTAAGCAGGACGTCAAGTATGCAGTCAGCTCATCAGTTCAGCAGTGATAGCTCTTCCAGCACCACATCCCATTCATGCCAGTCTCCTGATGGAAAGTACAGTGCTCTAAAGACCAAATATGTTTCTAAAGATCGTGGGGGCACAGACTCTGAAAATATTCATAAAGCCCACGTGAGCTCTGAAGGAATTAGCAAAAAACGATCTACACGTCGGACTTCTAGCACAAACAGTGCCAAGAATCGTGCCAGAGTACTAAGCCTGGACAGTGGTACTGTAGCTTGCTTAAATGATCCAAATAGTTTAATGACACCAGGTAACATAAAACAGTTAACCACTTCAAAATCTGATTTGGAAGCCAAAGAGGGAGAGGTGCTAGATGAGCTATCTCTGCTGGGAAGGGCTTCACATTTAGAGTCAGTCACTCGTTCTAGGAATAGCTTACCAAGCCAGGCTACGTTTCCTGAAGGGGAAGAGCAAGAATCAGCAAGTGGAGGTAAGTAAATGACCTGCCAGAAGTATCCTTGCCACACTCTGTTAATGAATTGAGGTATACTTAAGTGTCTTCCTGTATATGTTCTTGCCCAGTGAAACACTTTCAAAGCATTTCAATCATCCTCTCATGGAAGATCTGCAAAAATGAAAGCTGAATTCATACAGATGTTATGAAATACTTAGGTAGCCGTGTCTACTGATTTGTTACTGGCAGTCTTTGTTAAGCTCGGGCTGTGTCTTACAGTGTGATCAAATCAGACCTACTGTTGTATTAGTTGAAATCTTCAATTTGTGTACTATTTTAAGAGTTAACAATAGAATTGGGGCTGTTTGTGGTTAAAAGATTGTGCAGGTTAAAAAAAGAACGTAACACTGGATTGATTGAAGTGACTGTTGCCTCTTAAATGAACTCAATCAGGTGAATGAACTCAGTAAGTGTGATGTTAAAAAGTCCTTGCAATGCTATCTTCGACTGTGCTTTCTCATGATGATCTGACTACTAAACTGACTTCTTCTAGAGATTTGTTTTTGCTTAGCTTTACCATTGTTCAAGTTGGCTGTGCAGTGTTGTTTACTTATGGATTCTTTGTTTTGTCCTCATTGTGAGAACGTGCTTACCTTCCTGTGCTAGAGAGAGGAGTGTAGTTTCCTCTTTCTGTAACTATTGCTTTGTTTGGTGTAATGCAAGACTGAGGTTACGTGCATATTAATATAGATTAACGAGGGCATTTTTTCATTTTCTGGAGCTCTTGCTAGTTTTTGTTTACCACTTGTCTTAGTGTTTCAGTCTTCCTTTTTTATTCAGCTGGATTGACTGCCTTAACTGAAGGGCTCTTAGTATTGTGGAAGATAAGTGGATTTAAACTATTTTTGCAGGGTATTATAGGTTTACTAACTACCTCGTTCTCTGACATTTGCTTGTTGAGGGGGAAATACCTACCAAAACACCTGGATCTTGTTAACTAAGGTCTCAAATGTTTCATAAGTTGTCTTTACGTAAAGACAGCAATATTTGTAAGAAATTGTAGCAGACAGTCTGAATAGCAAGGATAGTAAAAGCATGGTGACTCTTGCATTTTAAAAGAGACTCAAGTCACTGGGAGGTGAAATATGACCAATGAATGGTTCTTCTCTTAACACTGGCTTAAGAGCAAACTCTACTCAATGGAATTACTTTATGGAAAAACACATTTGTGACTACTGATCAAATTGGACTGGTTTACAGTTAGCTCACAGCTATTTAGATGCTTTCATTAAAAATAATAATAATAAAAGGTAGAGTGGAAACTTAATGACACTTTATGTGTGAGTACTTTGTTATTCCTAGTCAGAGAGTTTTGTGGTAGTATTTAATGGGAAGTTCCATTTACTAGTTTGGTGCTAAGTCCAGGTTAAACACTTAATGCATTTTCATATTACACTTTATTAAAGTGATAGCACTTAGTCATTTGTCTAATAAAAGGCCTGCTTTATGTATTTGTGGTCCTGAATGTATGCTCTCATCAGCACACAGTTTCATTTTGATTTATTACATTTTAAAACTGTTCAGGTTCTTTACTGACATGCTGAGGATTCATGTACCTTATTTTATAGAATGTAGGAAACTTCATTCAGTCATCAGTAAAAGATGAAAGAATCAGCACAGCATTGATTGGCATATATTGCCAAATATTTTGATCGGTCTTTTAATGAGTGAAATAGCAGGGAAGAGCAAACTGAACATGTCTGACTTCAATCTTAGAGATACAAAATGTATGGAGCAGCCTAAGCAGGGAAGTCTTGCTGTCATTTACATCAGTATATTCAGATTCCTCTTTGAACTTTGTTGAGATAATGGTTATGAAGTTGGTGGTATTTTTAGTAAATGGAGAGCACCCAACTATTACCTGTGAACTTACGGGCTGTTTTTGAGAAGTGATCTGGGTTCAGGCTCTCTAGACTGATGATGACATCAAATTCTTAGTAACACGTACCCTATCTTGCCCATCCCGGGAAACTTTTCCTTTAGAAGAAATGAATGTGCTTGTTTGTTTGTTAGTTACTGGAGGGGGCAGAGTTTTGTATGTGTTCTTTTCTGAAAGCAGAACTACAGCATTTATTTTGCATCACTTAGTATTTAAGCAGTCACGTCTACCATCAAGACAGCAGTGACTTTAAATTTACCTGCTCCTGGGCTATTTGAATAATTCCTTCCTATTGTCCTTTGGTTCTGCGGGTTTGTATGGAAACCTTTTTTTTTTGTTAGTTTTTTGGGTTTGTTTTTTTTCTCCACATAGAGAACTTTTGAGTTCTGTGATGGCAGTATCTTAAGATCAAAGAAGAAAACAAGACTTTACTATGATTACTACTTATCAGAAAACGTTGTAAATTTTTAGAATCAAGGTTACTTTATAGTCAGTATTTCCCACTATTGAGTTTTCTTCATCTTTTGGGACTGTTTTTAAAAATGAGTGATGTAAATAAGCATTGTGTATGTGTACACATAGAAACTATCTGAGAAAACTAAGATGTTATTTTATTTACATGAATTGTGGAATAAGCCTGGTTCGCGTTTGCTAAGATCAGAGGATGCTGATTGGGTCTGGCCTGGAAGTTCTCTGGTGTCATTTCCTGCTGAAATTGTATATAATTGTATATATCATTGTATATAAATATTTTGGAGTTTTTGTGGGTAGCTTATGATAGATTCCTGAAAATCAATTGGTTCTCCTGTGTGTGCCTGTAACAGAAAGATTGATACCCTTTTCCAGTCAGCAGTTTTAAGTTCCTTATTTTCAGATAGACCTTAAGTGAAATGGTGATTAGTGACTCTGTATTCAGGTCTTCAGGGAAGTAACTGAGATGTACGTTCTTGCTTATATAAACTGCAAAAACGTGTGTTACTGATGATGGCCTTTAGTATTCTCTTACTAAGCAGGATGCTTTACAAACTTTTACTTGTGTTTCTTCAACAGATAGAAGTTAGTTTGATTTTAATCTTATTATGCCAGGAAGTGGTGAGTGACTCATTTCTTATAAGATGATTACTTGTGAATTTGAGTAAAAACTGCAGTTCATCAAAATGCAGACAAACAGAGTTTGGAAATTTTGTACTTAATTATGTTCAATGTGGTGCATGCATAACAAAAATTAAATGGAAGATGTCATACTACCATCGCTTTCTTTGTTCAGCTACTCTTGAAGCTACTTAGTGTTTGGTTAATGGTTAGATGAAGATGTAAGATGTGTAGATGTTGAAATGTTTAGAGTAATGTCTGGTGATATTCTTTGGAAATACCACCTTGATAGTCTCCTGTGCCCTGTCAAATATGTGCTATTTTAGGATTGCTCTTTGTCAAGTCTTAAAGAACCAACTTAATTCTGTATGTGGCAGAGTGGTGTTTTGTAAAACTTGTGCTGACCTGAAAAGTCAAGTGCTCTCTTGTAGCCTTTATTAACTGTAGAAGATGCACCCTTAAAGGTGCTGCTCTTTTACATCTTTCTATAATTTAACAATTTCACTTATTTACTTGTTTTAAGTACTTAAAGCTTTTGTAAATAAAATAGTGTGTAATAACACTTTTCTTTCTGTACATTGCGTATTGTTATGAAGTAACAGCTCACCGTGTTGTTTTCTGGCCTATAATACATCACTGTAAACAGACAAAATAGGTTTTTGTGAGCTTGGATTAGAAGCTTGCATTTCATGTGGCATATGGAAACCTGTTCAGCTTCTCAAGTCTGTGTGTGTTTGTACATAGATGCTTTGTGTATCACTTTTTTTACCTACTGTGCTTATGTTGTGCAAAGTTCCAGGAATCTGAAGTGATTGCTATTCCTCGTGTGACAGAGCTGTTCGTGCTTCTGATGAGTTGCGTCACTGTAGAGTTAAGGCAATTAAGGCTGGTTCTGTTATCTGAAAATGAATCCGTGCTCCAAATGTTCAGCCAAATAGTTTTGCATGGGGAAAAAACATCAAACTCTGAAAAGTTTAGGAATGATAGACTGCAAAATGTGCACTGTGTTTCATGAATAAGAAAGCTTGCATGCACACAGGCTTTCTTATTCCTGTGTTCTGCAGGGCCCTTCTACAACTGAATCAAAATAAGCAGGTTTGCCAGTAGAAAGGGCTCTTCTGCATATAGGGTTCTCTGTTAAAAGCAAGAAATTGTTCTTCAGTCTTGTCGGTTTTTGTTTTGCTTTTGTATGTCAACTATCAGTGTAATTTTCTACTGTCATAGATTCCGTGTGCAAGAAAGTAAAGAGCGGGTTTTACAGGGGTACCTCTGAATTTTGGCTGCTGTGTCATCTGAGTAGGCCTGAGATAGACCTGTTCAGCACTTAAAGATGAGAACAGCATGGGGAGCGATACACGTGGCTGGAACACAGCTCTGCAGTTTGTATTTCTGGAACTTGCCAGTGTAGTGGCATGTAGAATAAATCTTGCATCTACAAAAAAGCTCATCAATAACTACTGCAGCAAAGAGCTATTTTTGGGTATCTTGTGTGGAACTTTGTCCTACTTGTTTTGTCCGATCTTTGGTATTTATGGATAACACAAGGACTTCTGTTAGAAGGCTTATGACCACAATATCAGTGAGCTTTCCTGGTATTTCATTCATCCAGAGGGATGAAGGCAAGAACAACAACAAAAAACCCACAAGTTTTGTCTGACTCGTAGCAGTGGCTGCTGAGACCCAGGGATGTGTACAGTTGCCAAAAGTCCTCATTACTGCTAGTGTAAAGGTCTTCCTGCTAACCTGATGGAAACATACACCTTTAGTGCATTATGCCCAAAATATTAAGTATTTCGTGTAAGGTTATGTGGGGATGCCTGAGTGAAATCCATGATACTTGTTGGAAAAATACATTTTTTCAGCATTATAGCGTATACTAAAAGTAAAATTAATAAATAAACAAAGTGGCTTTTTTGTTTGCTTCACTCAGAAAATAGGACTCTAGTTAAATTCTTTCTAGCCTCCCAGAGCAGTAGCAGTGGTTCCTCCAAAATGCTTTGCATTGCTGTGGGACTGAGGTTTCTTAAATGTCATTGGTTGGTGGTGTTTGCGCAGCTACTTCTCACAATAATATTTTTTTACTTGATTTGGAAAGAATTGCTGGATCTTGTTGACAACTGGTGTGTGCTGATGAATTTCCTGAATGTTCATCTCCAGCAGAAATCACATGGGAACTTCTGGTACTTAATGTAAATCAAACTCTGTCTACAGTTAAGTTAGTAGGCCACTTTTTGTAGATATATCTGGATTTATTGTTACACAGATGGCCAAAAACAGTTCTGAGAGCTCTCTGTACTGTAATGGAAGTGCTACATGCTTTTGCCAAATGCAGCGATGCGATGTAACTCAATATTATAGTTAATAATAGCCCATTGAGAGCAAGCATGATCTTCTGTAACTGGTGTAATATTGAATGCCACTTGTACTGAAGAGGCTATGTCTTCTAAAGCCTTTAAGTATCTATTCCTAAAGATGTATAAATACAAATTTGAAGAATAAAAGGTTTCATTAAGAGTAATGTAGGATATGAACATTGTCTACTATGTGAGTGTACTACTACTTATTAATAATACCCAATTATAGGGTTATATCCCCCTCTTCTGTATAGAGGCAGAGAATCAGATTAGTAGATTGCTTTAGGTCTTCTATCCCTAATCTATCACAACAGTACAGTCAAGGAGGTTGTGTAATGCCTGCAGTTTTTAATAGTGGAATAACACAAGTGAGAAGAGCAGTGAAGTGGATGAGCTGAGACTCTGAATTCAATCTTTAGTATTACAGTGGAAATTTGTCTATATGGCTGGTTTAAAAAAAACATTTGGTTCAGAATTCAAACCAGATGGCTTCATTGTCATGGTTGTTCCCTGCTCGGCAGGGTTTGTCTTTCCAGATTATTGTGACTCCTTTGACGTAACTATATTCTTCTCATTTCAAACCTTTTTTCATACATTTCAATCACAACTCTGAAGTCTTGGGCTTTACTTTTGGATTTTCCTGGTTTGGTTTGGTTTGTTGTGGTGTTGTGTTTTGTTTTTATTCTTTTTGTGACTATCTTTGCTTTCCGAAAAGCATACTGTTGTTTTTTGTTTTTCTCTGCCCTGTTTTTCAGCAAAGCTTAATACGAGATATTCCTCTGCTTTAAGTTTCTCCTTTGCTGCCCACTTATAGCATCCCTCAGAAATTGGCATTAGGTTTATCTTGTAATTTTCCACTTTTTGTTTATAGTACTATAAGCTAATGCATTGCTTTTTCAACTGAAAGATTGAAGAAATGCTTTCAGTGTCTAAGGGAATCTATAAAGAGGAAAGGGATCTGTTGCAAATAGGGCAAGGAAAAATGTTTTCAAACTGTAAGAGATTCAAGTTGGATATAAAGAAGTTGTTTTTTATGATAATGGTGGTGAAGCACTGCCCTGTCCATGAACACACTCAAGGTCAGGCTGGAGGGGCTCTGAGCACCCCGATCTTGCTGTATGAATCCCTGTTCATTGCAGGGGAGTTGAGCTAGATGGCCTTTAATGGGTCCCTTTCCATCTCAAGTAATTCTCAGATACTTGGAATTTTTGGTCTAATAATGGTGTGTAATTCACAGTGACTAATAATTGTATATTGGAGGTATGGACCGAACTAATTCCTTCCTTCTTCTTAGGTTTTTAAAATAGTGATAAGGAACATGAGAATAAACTTTACAGGAGTCACAGCTGTGTAAAAAAAACATAAAGTAATGAACTGTTGTGTGGGATACCAAGCTATTATTGCTGCTGACTGTCACAGACTGTTGAATTCTATGGTTTTCCATATCAGTCCTTTATCTCTAACTCACGTCTGTGTCATGTCTTCCCGGGAATCTTCTTACATGGAAAGAAATTGTCTGTATGTCAGAATTCCTCTTTAGTATTTTAGCTTATCCAAAACGAAGTAGACCTTGTTAATGTAGTAAAGCTTGAAAATTCTAATTTATTTTTCTTCTTTCCAGTCTCGTGCTTCATGATTTTCAGTCTTAAAGCTTAGTTTAGAAGTTGTGATAGATAAACACAGGATGATATAAATGTCTTTTTTGGTTTGTATTCATAAATGTTCTTCAGTAAGAGAAAACATTAATCTTTTGTGAAAGCTAATTGTATTGTACGTTGAAGTGAAAAGCAGGCATAAGGACTTGCCTTTACTTTTTCAAAGTGAGGAATTAAAAATTTCCATGCAAACTGTTTTATGTGCAGTAAAAAGAGAAATTCCAGGAAGTCACAGCCCTCAGAGGATAATCCAGGCTGTGCTCTGGTATTCCAAGTGTGACACCATTGTAAGCTGCCATTGTAGAGTTTTCTTTAGAATACATTTGAGCTTTTTATTGGAAAAGTATCATTCCAAATGCATAATCATGAAGCAATGTCCTTATGACTTAATAAATGATGGTTTGGCCTTCCTCCAATAAGCATGGAAATGAAAGAATGAAAGGAAAATAGTAGTTTTGATGAATCTGTGTGCAGATACACAGTTGCTAACAAGTCAAAACATTTTTCTCTTTGAAATTAGAGAGATCTTATTTGGGAGTAAGTTTAGAAGAGTTTAATTTGTTATGGAGTTGTCTGTAGACTTTCCCCTCTTATTTTGTGCATCTCTGGGAAGCAGGCTTACATTTCTAATGTGTACTTTGAACTTCAGATCTGGTTTGTTTCTGTTTCCTGATCTTGAGAGTGGTTAGTGTTAGATGCTCAAATGTGCATGGTGCCATGATGAAGAAATTTAAGTGTAAGTGTCTTGTCTTTAGTGAAATGTGGTGTTCCAACAAAAAGATTAGAAAAAGCAGGAAAATAAAAGCTTGAGAAACAAACATTTTATAAAGTAGAAGGCTTGTCATAACTGATTAAAAAACAAAACCACAAACAACCGCATACAAAACTGAAGACACAGAGTCTGTTATCTCTCTCTGCTGGATCTGAATTTTCTACATCTATGTATATATTGAATCTTATTTTCTTGGAATCTGGGGTAAGTGACTGTAAGCCACAGCACTGGAAGTGTGAGTTGTAGACTAGAGATGTGTTTAGAAAAACCATTGTCCTACTGAGATATTTTGTTTAGTTTTTTATATAAGCATCAAAACATATTACTTTGTAAATATACAGGAAGCTTGCTTATATTAAAACATAGCTGATTTCCCCCTGGTTAAAATAGGTCTTATAGCATGCTAGTGGCTATTGGAGGAGATTAATCCTGCTACCTGCAAACTGCTTGGTTAACTTAGCTTGGTTCTATACACTTCAAACAAACAAGAATCCTTTCTGCATAACTGACTTTTTTGCAATTTTTAAGTCATGGTTTCAGCATGTAACTTGAGGTGTTGTGTAATGTTCGGAGACTCGCAACAGCTCCTTGGCTGAGAAGCTCTGCCATCTTTTCAAAGCAAGTAATAGACTTAGTGATCTGGAATGGCACAAGCTACATTCAGGAGGAGCATATGTGTACTGACCAGGACTTCTAAAATAAATCCAAAATCCCTTGGCAGATTATGTAGAAAGCTACACCAAAACCTACTTATCTTAAAGCTTAATGAAATGATAGAAAAGCTAGTGAATGTCAGAGTTATTTGCCTGTGCATGTTTAAACTACAGCTCAAAGCAGATAGAAGTTTAGATTGTGGATGTTTTTTGTTTTTGCGGGGCTGTGTTTGGTTTTAAATCTTTCATTTATATTTAATTCTTTTCTTCCCTCGTTTCTCCCTGCCCCCAAGAGATTGCCTCTGTTCAGGAAGTAAACTTGCTTCACTGGTAGATCTGAGCTGCGTAGGAAGGACCTCTAGTGTTTCTATAAGCTAGGTTCGAATTGCTGCAGGTGATGTGTTTACTGAGGAAAGGAGATCAAAATAAAACCAGAAGTGTTAAGTGTGCTGCCTTGAACAATTGCAGTTGAATGCTTTTGCTAATTAACTGCGAGTGATAATTAAAATGTAAATAGAGGCCGTTGCTATCTTAATGGCAGCTAAGGTGTTTACATATCAGTTAAGATCAGTTGCTGTTCTTTATTCTGTGTCGCTTAACTGTGGCCTGGTTAGTAGAAATGTGTGGTGTTGCTTTCACATCTGAAGTCAGTAGAACTATATTTTGAGTGGATGTATGAGTTGTGTATGCGATGTGTGCACTGGAAAAGCTGAGATTTACACACTGGTGTCTGAAATCGGTGCCTGATTTTTGACCTCTTGTGCTTCAACTTAATCCATCAGAAAGAAAGGTCAGAATTCCTGCTGTCTTGTCCGGTGTTTGACTTGTCCAGTACTTAAATGTAAGAGCCAGAAAGTAATGGAAGAAATTAAACTGTGTATTAAAATAAAGCATAAAGGTTAATGATTTATACTTTAACTGAGTCCTTGCTGAAATATACTTAAAAGCGGTTATCACCTATTCATGCTTACAGTGAAGGACTGATTGTGCAGGTGTGGGGTTGCTCACTTTCACCACATGGTTTTCTTGAAAATATAGGAAATAATTGAATTAAGGATTTTCTCAACATTTTGGCAATAAAATGCTTGTAACTTTAAGATTGATCTTAAAGTAATTTCTTAAAACAAGTTGAAGTTTCATGTACAATATTCACTTCATACTGTATGGTTTGTAAGTAAACTCATTTTACATGCTTTCTGTACTGTTGGAGCTGTGGCAGTAATGCATAGCAGTAGTAGGTTGCTGCTCTCTGTAGACCAGTGCTACATTCTTTTCTAGTAACTCTGGAAAACTTAATGACAGGGATGCTTTAATTTGAAGGGCTTAAGAGAATGTGGGCTGCTCTGCCTGCTGTCTTTCTGCTGCCGCTCAGTAATAAATCTTGCTCCAGCAGTGTTTTCCTTTGTTTTTGCTTGACATAATCCTTGATTTTCTCAGTCCTGTAACAGGCTTCTTGTCTACCAGGCTATAATACATACATATATAAATATATAAAGTATATATTTTATTTTTTTTTCCCCCTTCAAGATTTTATGTTTCTCTTTGTGTTGATTTTTGTGGGAAGTTTTTTTTTTCCTTCCACTTGCCTGTGTAAGATGATTTTCTTTGTGACCTATCAGAGCTCTCTAGTGCTCCTCATTTGAATTGGTTAGGCTAAGGGTCATCTTTGGCTCCGGAGGGATACTGTGATTGTAGGCATGCTGTGAAGTCAGAAACTTAGACTGAAACTTAAGGAGCACAAATGGGTTTAGTGGAGGGAGAATTTGCAAAAGCCAAAACCAGAGGAATAACCCCCTGACTCTCTTGCATACTTATAAACTGTTTGTTTGTTTGTTTTTACAGTGCTGCTTTGTAGGTGGACCAGATTCTTTTGGAGGGGAGGTGTGGGTGGAGAGAGAAGTTGAAAAAGCAGAACCTTATTCTTATGTGCCTGCTTCTCCTGCTTTTCCAAGTGTAGTGTAACTCCTATAAAGAGGACAACATGCATTTCTTTGTGCTTATGAGGCAAAAAAGGAATAAAAACAACACTGAATTATGAAAGTGTCCCCTAAAGGGATGCGATAAAGTAAAACTCAGCTCTGCTTGTTTGGCAGAAGTGATGGAATTAGGAATTTTGTAGTGAGGGATGAGTGACAGACTTACTAGGCTGTCCTTGGGGGTTCTCTTATTATTATCTATTAAATGGGGGAAACTGAGACTAGGCTTTCTTCCCTTCCACCCTGTGTAAATGTAAGAGGTGGAATATCTGATACTTTTGATTCTTGGTTGTTTCAGTTTGGGGAAAAAATGGAGCTAGCTGTGCTTAATAGAGCCTCACACAAACATGCAGCCCTTCTATGACCTCCCCAGCTCCCTTCTGCTTTCCATCCGTGGATCTTTACTAATAGTTCTCCTGTCTTGTAGCAATTTATTTGAACAGTCAGCGCATGAGCCACTTTTCTCGTTGCAAGTGGAATTCTTTAATTTGGGGAGGGTCAGGGGGAAGAAAGGAGTCTTAAGTTACTTTGTACGTAAAATAGGATGGGTTCTTCTTTGACCTAAAGTCTGTCTTGATGCAGCAGCACAAGCCAGCGAGGAGACTGTCACATTTCGACGTGAACGCAGCACATTTAGGCGTCAGGCAGTACGACGCCGGCACAATGCAGGGAGTAACCCTACCCCTCCTACATTGCTCATCGGATCACCCCTCAGGTAGGGTATCTAAATGTTCCACCATATTTAGCATGCATGCAGCAGACCACTTCTCCTCACACCCACCAGTGTTGCCAGAAAGGCATTTTTTACTTCCTTCCCCGCCATAACCTCCTTGAGCTGTCACTGCATGTCACTGTGGGCTTGTTGAATTGTGCATGTATATGTGGCACTATTTTCAAAATTATCAGGTTAGCCAGTCTCTAACATGTTACAGTTAATTTTAGATAAATAACACAGTGAACTAATGCTAACAGACTCCATGTTTTTTTGTTTATTTTTTTGTCAAAAACTTCAGGAATTTTAAAGCAAGAAAAAAGACCCTAGAAAATATTATTTGCCTGACTTAATTTTACTTTTCTTTTTCCTTTACGAGAGTAAACCCCAGGGTCTAGTATCTTCATAATCACTTTTCATATAGTAGTTAATGAGAGGGAGGCACTTAAATACAAACAAAAACAACAACAAAGCAAACAAACTAGCTGGGACATTTTGAAGTATTAAGTAGTACGTGCAAAGGATCCAAATCTAAAATAAAGGTAAACGATTGTGTGAACATCCTGTAACTCTTTTCAGGAAAAGAGTGACAATAAAGTAATAACAGTGCCTTTGTTACCAAACACACGGTGTTGCTCCATATGAAAGTTAACTGTGTGGCACTGCATGCCTCAGCAATGGTGTAGTGTATATGTACATCTTGGGAACCTGTCACTAGCCCATTTAATAACAGTGCTGAACCCAGCAGTATGTTACATATAGCAACTCCTTGCTCAGCCTGTAACCTCAAACAGTAGAAATGGTGATGATCTCAAGATGATTTTGAACTTGCTTTTTGCCTCAAGTATTGGAGAATCTGGCAAGAAGAACATTGCCTATAGTGTAAGGAGATATACCCATAGAAGTAATTCTTCCAGTTAACATAAGTATACAGCATATAAAGCCATTATTCCTTCACATTCTTAAAACACTACTATACATACTATACTATACAGCCTGAACTAACTTGTACCACTAGGAGCAGTCTACTTCTATGTTCTAGGAATATTTGTATGTTTTTTTCACTGTAAAATACTGTAGAAGGTGAGCAGATAAAAAGAAAATAGATGGAAATAGAGGATGGGGAGAAATCTTGGTGTCTTTATGGTGCAATTGAAACAGACAGGAGCTGAATTTACTGAATTTTTAGGTTTTCCTCAGGAAAGAGAATGGCTAGAACAGTGCCTGAAATCTAACAAATAGAGGCTTGACTTCTTGCATT
Organism: Coturnix japonica; assembly: GCF_054131305.1. Classification (NCBI taxonomy): domain Eukaryota; kingdom Metazoa; phylum Chordata; class Aves; order Galliformes; family Phasianidae; genus Coturnix; species Coturnix japonica. The sequence continues at coordinate 26,871,428 of NC_140667.1, read as the reverse complement.
GCAAATTGAACTAGATAGTTCAGTGTACGGCAGAAGTTTGTTGTATGATTTCAGATATATTTGTTACATTTCTAGTCTTGCTGAACAAAACATAGTGAATTACTTTTTAGCGGGAGATATTTAAACTTCCTCTTAGGTCGCTGCTGTTCTACTCTTACGTTCCATTTCTTCCTCTGTTTGTATGTTGTTTTTTTTTCTCATGGGTGATGCAGTTTTATGTATTGGTTAGTAAAAAGTTGTGTGGAGCAATTAGAGCTCCTTACCTGAGAGAGGTAAGGAGCACTTTGCACAGTGAAGCTTTTGCAGCTGAATGACTGTCCTTTGGATTGGAGCTAAATTGCCTTAGGCCGACTAAACACCCAAGTGCTTACTTATCTGTTTGAAGTAAGTTCTGTTTGAACTGCAAACTATGGAGTGTATCTGAAAATTTGTATTTATTACTGTTAAAGCTTAATTTCTAGATTAGTAGTCTGACTTTCTTTTATATGGCTAACCTAATTTTTGTGTGACTGTTGTGTTAATGGAAGAAATAAAAAGAACATAATTACTTGGCTGGATACCACCAAAATCACAGCAACAATGCATATGCCCATGTATACTCATGGTGAGTTGCTTATGTCCAGTTCCTAATACTGCCCATCAGCATGACTTCATACTTAAACTCGTAACAATGTTAGATTTACTCATTTTTAGTGACTCTGATGTTATTTTTCTTTGTTCTTAACAGGAAAAAAAAAAATTAATCACCTGATCTCCTAACTATGATGTCAAATCAGATGTCATGGAGATGGCCCCACAGAGGCTGTTATATCTATTTGTTCCTTTTGTGGAATGTTAAGTAGAGGATAGATAGGTCTATAATGCCTTCATGTTTGGCAGTGGTAGACACTCGAATAAAACCTGATCTAGTTAATTTTGCAGCTTTAAAGATAATTAGATGAGAGTGTACTTTCTTTTTGTTTACTTAAGTAACCAGGAAATAACAACAAAAAAAGAAGCAGGAAAGAAACAAAAAAACCAAGACAACTTACTCTGCTTTTATCCTGCCTAAACACAGGCAGTGTTTAACTGCTTCAAACATATGTATGAATTTGTGTCCTATGTAGCTAGTGGTGTGTGCATGTGTGTCTGATAAGTGAATGTGACTGTCTCAAGCAAAATTTTAAGAGTAGTTTTATTAATTAGAGAATAACAGTTTCTTGAATATTGATGCAATCTGCTGTTGCCAATATTTTGCTTTATTTTTGCTGTGGCAGATGTAGATAGCCACAGAAAGGACAACTTGTATATACCTTTTGATACCTAGCTAATATTAAATGGGAAGACAGCATTGTTTTGGTGTTGCTGATAATGCTTAAGTGAGACAGCGACAGCTGGCAAGTTTGTGAGCTTCCTTAGGGCTTCTGTTGCCATGTAGCCTTGTCTAGAGCAGTAAAACATCGAATTAAGCTTCAGATTCTGATACATTAGAATGTGGGCTGCAATTTTAACCTCGTCAGTTGCGTGCATGTCTGTTGTATTTTGCATGAGCTGTGCTTAACACCTGGTCTCATAGTTATTTTCATGTTTTGCAGTGATGTTCTAAGAAAAAGTGAAATCAGTTCTAGAGAATAGTTACATGCAACTGCATCAGATAGACACCCTCAACTCTTACTAAGGTCTTATTCTTACAGTTGTCTCACTCCCAACTGTGGCATCACACTATGTACTAAAATGTTAAAAGCAATAGATGGTTAAGACTGTATTTCAAAAGGGAATGCTTAAGGCAGAAGGTAAAGAATTTTTGTTTTAACAAACTATTTTTAGGTAGTTTTGTTTTATCTTGATTAAAAATATGATTTCTTAATCTGAAGAAGTGTCCTCCAGCTAATGACTGATGTAACTTCTCTAAATGTATAAAATAAGGATAATAAAGCCACCAATTCTGCAGTGTAGTTATGATGTGCTTGACACTTGTATTTGGAGACATTCCCATGTTTAACGTTAAACTGCTTTAAAAACATTGTTAATATTTGTTAAATGGCTTCTTAAAATAGTTTTGCGCTGAGAAGGTTGTGAAGAGGACTAACATTTTTCAGCTTTAAACTTAATGCATTTCTCTGAAGATTGAGTTGAATTTCTGACTCTGGGTTTAGAAGAATTTTGTTGTGATAAGGAATACTGAGCAACAAAATCTCTGTCAGGGCAGTACTATCAAAATAGCTTTAACATAGTCCTAAAAGTTTTGCTAATTAATAACTTGTTGGAAATATTCTAAATACTACCCCCCAAAATTTCTGGTTGTACTGGTTTAACTGTGGTTATCCACAAGGTTTGTTGTCAATGTCTGGTTTCTGATTACTCTTAAAAGTCGGTTTGTAGGAAGAGTGCAAAGTTATAGCAAGGAAGGTGGTGATATTTTGGCAACAAAAGCAAAACAATTGAAGTCATACCTCCATGAGCAACCTAGCTATTAATAGTATAATAGTCTCTATCGCACAGAAGAGAGATCACAGGCTACAGTTAGACTAACCACCAGTAGCTGACTTCTGCACCCACAAATTAAGACTGCTAAGAATAACATCTTCCCCTGCTCACCTTCAGGCCTGAAGAATAATGCTTCCAGAAGGTTGGGTGGGAACTTTGTATCGCCTAGTGTAGCATTAGTGTCCAAACAAGTTGTTGTACAGAACTCATGGGTTATCTTAACCCTAATGAATGGCTTCTGAATGCTGTAATTTTAAATTTTCCTATTTAAAAAAAAAAAACAAAAAACCTTGTTTTGCTTCACTTTAGCTATTTCCTTTCCTTCCCGGTAATGTCTCCCCCATCCATGTTTTCTCGTAGCCTTCAAGATGGTCAGCAAGGCCAGCAGTCTTCCTCCCAGGCCAAAGTGCAGTCCCGCTCCCCCTCCCAGGCAGCTGTGCTCAGCGCTAGCACCTCCTTGCTGGTGAGAAATGGGAGTGTCCACTTAGAAGCATCACATGCCACTGCATCTGCTGTAGGCGGTAGCAGTTTGCACGATGGACTTGGTATGCAGGCCTTATGTAACCTTGGTGACATGGAAGTTTTAATACAGCAGCTATGTTGGTAATAATGCAGTGAAAAATGGCTCAAATTAACTTTTTGTTTCTGGATCTTGTAGGTGCATTTCTTAGAAGGGAATATTGTTGATAAACATCCAGCCTTTCATCATCATGTTTCCAGACGCTTTGTCTAACGAATTTGCAATGGGAAACATACTAAGGATGTATAAGTAGCAGTGCTATGAGGTCTTTGTATTTGAACTGTATAGCACATGTAACACAAGTATCTTTGTATTGTCAAAGAGAATTGGGGTGAGATTGTTAGTAAATTTGGGGGATTTCTGATTCCTGAAAAGATGCCTGTTGTGATGACTAGGAACCCTTGATCTTTCAGAACAGCCTTTGAATAGTTGTTCTTTGAAAAGAAATTGTCACGTCAAGGACGGTAGTTTTAATATGTGCTTAAAAGTAGGAGATTGAGACAAGAAGAAAATATGGATCTGCTTGTGTCAATTGCCATCATTTCTGAAGTCTTATGGTCCTCCTTAGTCCTTCGTGGTCTGTTTAATGTAATATTGCTAACTGCTTATTGTCTTCTCTGCAGTTAAAAAAAAATTGCTAGAGAGAAGTAAGTTCAGATGGTTATAGTAGGTGACTGATCTCCTGTGACACAGTAATATGGGGGAAGGTGGGGAAAAATTCCTGGCCTGGATTTTTGCAGTTTGTGGCCTGAATTGGTGATGACTTCAGTACTGAAGTGAAATTCCTGCTCAGATTGCAATGATGTCCATGATTAGAGCCGATTGTTAGTGATGGTATTTTGAAGGGCTGACAGTTGTGATAACACAGAAGTGAAGGTTAGATTAGAACACTGCTTTAAAACACTATCTACTACTGTAACCTTGCTCTAAAAGATAATTGATTCATCATCTTGCACCATCAGTGAGGAAGATGTCAAGAATTGCTGGGCTGTGGTTCTTCCCTTTAAAGTAAAGAGTTCAGTTAGCAAGCAGCCATTCTTCTCTACCTACTAGGAACAATTTGAGAAAAGATTAATATTAGCAAAAAAGAAAATTCTAACATGCTCTGAAAGACGTTCTTAGAATGTTACTACAAAATGTTAAATGATACAGCCTTCTTATCTGATCTTGTTTTAGATTCTGTGGCTCTGGTAGTTTCTAGATAGAAAAATCATTGCTTAAGTGTATGAATCTCTAAAATGTGAAAGCTTACCACATAAAGCTATGAGTTCTGTTAGCTATTTAATTTGAGACTTATTTCTTGTATGAAGTGGTTATTGGGATGTAGCTGAAATTCAGGGATACTGTGCTTGTATCTACTCAAAGTTAGTGCTAAGACTTGTTCTTGAAGCTACTAGTGTTGTAGTTGATAGATATGATTCCTGTTGCCTATAGTTTTTATAGAATTGGGTTTTACAGAATTCAGAATTTGATGTGCAGTTGTTCAATTTGAATTATTTAAGAACTTATGTTTACAGTGATTTAGTGAAAATCGAAGTGGATTCAGCATTGTATTTAGGCTTTCCTAGCAGTCAATTTTGCTGCAATTGGAACAGAATACATTTGCAGCCTTCAGATAAGTTTAGTTATATAAACTTCTAAAGTTCTGTGTGTACAGTGTTATGGAGCAAGACATAGCCACTGTAGAGCAGAAAACAGTCAGGATGTGCTCAGTTGAATAAATCCCTATTACATCTCAGATTTGTGTGTCTTGGAGCTTCAAGCATCTGTTTAGAAACTCGCCCTGTGTGAAAGCTAATACTACTAAGATTTGTTTTTATTCTTAAAAATATATATATATTCAAATTCTTTTGATTCTACAGCAGACTTTAAAAAAAAATCCACATTATGAACTAATGACTGCTCTCAAAGTCTTTTGTATGGTGGATAGTCTTTTGTTACAGCAGAATAGCTGATAAAATGGGGCAGGCTTTCACATGCTCCATTCCTTCCTAAGGCTTGACAAGCAGGGAGATGATCTTGTGTTATTTCATAGGGAGTGTGCCTGGGGGAGAGGGGAGGCAGTACCTTGTCCTGTGGTTTGGTTTTTTGTTTGACTTTTTTGTTTGTTCGTTTCAAAGATTTATTAATTTGATTCTGGTGATACATTCTGTGTAGGATGGATCTTAATGGGTTGTACTTAGTCATTACAAGACTGGATATAGACTATGCATTCTGAAGAATTGCTGAGCATTGTGCTGAATAAAGCAAGGGAAGCTTTGAAGCATTATTTGTAGTCTTCCAGATTCCAAGTAGAAAGACTTATACATGACGTTGTTGCTTTGTGAATGATGAAAGGAATTTGAAAGAGTGGTGAAGGAAACTTATCATGAAGCAGTGGAAAAGAAGTAAATCGTAGGAGGAATAGACACCACAATGGAGATGAATCATAGTCTTCAGAGCATAGTATGGCAGTGCTGATGCCTTTTACTCCCTCTTCAATGTGTAAGTGATGGGTGGGATTTTTGAGTTCTTGCTTTGGAGGCTGTTAGAATTTGTGAAATAGTTGAGGCTCCAAGTACTGAACTACTGGAACAGGTGTCTGGTGTCAGAAACGAGGGTGAAATAACAGCCTATTGTCCTCATGTAGGTAGTCATCTTTATGGTGCAGCTGTACTGCAACGTTTGGCTCTTCTAGTTGTTATCACAGATTTATTGAAGTGTTTAAGCTTTTAAAGGCAATTACATGGTGGTGTTGAAGATTGAAACTTACCATACTGCCTTTTAAGGTTGATATCTGCTGATCAATTATGTGATTGAAACAACTTAGAATCAGTTTCTCATTGCTTTTTTTGATAAATAAGTAGGCTTAATTTAGTGAATGGCAAAGTATTTTCAAAGGTATGAGTAGAAGGTGAACTCATTTCCCATCGTTCCTGAAGAAAATCTCCTTCTTGTAGTTTGTGGAATTGTGCGTGTATTGGATAAGTTACACATTTGATAAATGTCATCTAAATTAAAAATTGAGCACCTTTGGAGTATCAAAACTTCTAAGTTTTAATGCTGCAGCTGAAGGTAAATCCTGACCTTGGTAAATGGTATTTCCTTGCATGCTATGGAATAATCAAATTTTGATAGCTTTGTTTGTTGTCCTGAATAGGATTTAAAGAAATATACTTACCTACTACTTGTTACAGTACTCTAATGGTTCTAATGATGACATAGGCAATGTGCAAAAAATCTTAGTATCTTTCGGAACTAGTGTGGAAGGTTTGAAGCAGAAATATTTGTAAGATGGAGAATTAAGAAATATGCTGAAAATAATATGGCTGAAGGAAAACAGACTGCCTCTTCAGGCAGATGCTGAGCCACTTGTCTTCCAGGTTCAGTCCATGTAAGCTCATTGTTCTGTTGCTTTCATTGATTCCCCTATCTGTGGGAACATCAGTCTGTGCAATATGTGAACCTTTATGTGGCTTTTTGGCCTTGGTGATGAGATAGTGTTTGTTTAAGAGCACAAAAAGTATGTTTCAAAGGAAGTGCGTTGCCTTCACTTCATGCCATAAGGCTGATGTATTTCAGAGTTGTGTCTGAGTATCAGTAACTTGGCTTTATTATTTTCATAATGTGCTCCAGGTAGAGTACTATGAAGAATCTGAAGCCCTCTGAGATAAAGTTAGGTGAAAAGTTACAGGCATTTCTATTTAGTGTACTAATGTTGGCTGAATTTCCTTACTTTTAAAATAAGGCTCTGTCTGGCTTGTTCTTAACATCATAATGTTACAATCCTTAGAGAAGGAAACTTTAAGCTGCTTCATTGTGATGCTATCAAAAATAACTGAAAGAATTGTAAGAGAGCAAGGAACAGGAAAGAGGGAAGATCACCTGGGTGACTTGCAGAGGCTAGGTGTATCCACATGTGCTGTAGTAGATACTTCATTATGTGAAGGATTTTATGCTTAATTTTCTCAAGTTTTGAAGGCCTTTCCATTTGATGCGTATAACAACGTGCAGGAAACATCTTGTCAAACAAATTTATCTGATGTATTATGTCAGCCAGAAGGAATGGGAAGCTGTATCTTGTAATATATTCTTGTTTCTTTGATTTAGCATCACATTATTGTAGCTAATATATTTACTGGCTCTCAGTTTGTGCAAAAACATGAAGAATGTAAGAAAACCCAGACATCATGGTTTCTTTTAAGGGCTGGCTGGTTGAAATACTTTTTCTCTAACATGGTTTATGCACAATTTAGTCCTGAGAGCAAGAGAAATCAGTAGTATTTTATCTGATATCTTCATGTTTATTGTTGAAATATTTTTTTACTCTTGAAGTTCAGAAAACTCCTATGTAAACAAAGCTATTAGTTGTGGGGAAGGAGGTTCCTAGTGTGTTCTACCAGCTTGATTTTAAAACTTCGTTGATAAATGTTCACTGCATCAAGCATTAAAAACAAGGGGATACTTAACTAAATCACTTCATTAAGGTGTTAACTAATCAGACAAGTCACTTGAACAAAAACAAACAAAATTCAGAAAAAAAACACAACCAAAACAATTCTAAGAAGTGAATCTTCTGATCCTGTTTCTTTACAAATATCTGTAACAGATGTAATTAAATATTGAGGGAGAGCTGTTGTATTATTGTGTTCTGATGCATTCTGTGCACAGCTACTGAACCACGTAGCTGCTGAGTCAGAATGGAATCTTCTTTCTCAGCACATCTGCCATATATGTATAGTTGGTGCCTCTCTGCTGAGGAGAGAAAGCCTTGTGAAGGTATTGAAAGCTCTTAGCTTGTTAGGTGTTTCTCCTGGGGCTACTTGTTTTCCTGCGTCATCAGGAGGTAGTGCTTCAGGATGTGCAGCTGAGAGGTTTACACAGACTTTTGCTTCAAATGCACCAAAGTAGTTTTTTGTTTGCTTGTTTTTATTTCCTTTTAACTGATAATACAGTTCTTAAAATATTGCATACTCTTGCATCATGAGTTGAGTAAAAGGCTTTGAGCTAGGAGAAATGGGGAAGTTGGCAGGGCTGTACAAGATGATTACAACTTCAGAATCAGCTTCCTGCATTCTAAGCAGAAATATATTGAATTCACCTTGTGGGGAAATTACAGTCCTTATCTCTCTGATCAAACTGTTGTGGAGAGAAGGGCACTCTATAAACATCATATTGTGAGGAAGGTAACTTATCATCTGAGTTAGAATCTCACTCTGCTTCTTTGTTAATTTGTATATTTAGAAATAGAGTTGGTATTGAAAACTTTCTGAATGAGCAATATCTTGAGGAGACTTCGATGCAGGAACTCCTTTAGTAATAATGGTTTATCTCACAAGGTAGATTGTGGTCTTTTGATACTTCACTGAAGTATTTGCTTCTGTTTTGTAGAGTAAATATCTGCCTTCCATTCCTTTTTATGTTTTTCTAGAGATCTGCCTAATGAAGCATCTCTGGTGACTTTGTTCAGCCTTTGTGTTACTTTCCAAACAGTAGACACGTACCTCTCCAAAGAATTTTAATTTGGACACTTGAGGAATCTCTGCCATAGCATGATTCCTCTGTGTTGATGAATGATTTACTGATCATTCTCCTGAGGTTGGGAGGAAAAAATTGAAAAAGATTGTCATTGCAAGTTGTTTTCCTGGTTATTCTCTAAGGGTAGGGGGTGGAAAAAGCTCACGCTGTGCTTTTCTTGTGTTAATGGTGATATCTTATAAATATTAACTCTTAATTTATTTCTTTATTGCTGTTTACTGCATGTATGTCATACGAAAGAAGACTAAATAGCTAGTATTGTGTCTGCGCTGGTGGCACGTTACCACATCTTATATTCTGACACTGATAAAAAAAATTTAATATCTAAACTGTTGTTAATAGTTAGCTGATGTATAGAAATCTAGTGCTGGTAAGATGAAATAACATGAAATCTTGACCTGTTCTTGGCTTTTTTTTTTTTTTTTTTAATAGGTAAGTTCAGTTCTACGCTCTACGAGACGGGGGGCTGCGACATGTCACTTGTGAACTTTGAGCCAGCTGCAAGAAGAGCATCTAACATCTGGTGTGTGTGAAGGCCAGTCAAGAGTGGTGATTCTTGTCTTACTGCAACAAAATCTTTTATTTTAATTTTAAAAGGTTATTTATTACGAACTACAAAAGAAAGTCTATGTAAAATATTCTGTGTATATTTCTACTTTTGAAACTTTGGTGATTTTTAAGATGGCAGTAATTGCATGCGTAATCTCATCCATTTTAGTAAGTTTTGGAAAACAAAGATTAATATTGGTTTAAGCGATAAATGTCCAACTGAGAACTTGACAAATGCGTTTTTGATTGGCTTAACTGGGAGTCTTCCTTATAGTATTTAACTCAGGTTTGGGGAAAGTAGGAAGCTATTAATAGTTACAACTTATTTAAAAATGAACTTCCAATTGTGAAGCAAATGTAAACTGATAAGTTTCTTCTTAAGTTCATAGATGGCATGAAGCAATACAGGAAAATGTGAACATGCCTGCAGTTTAAAAAAGAGAAAACTTACAGTGGAAATAGGCAGCTACATACTGGAAAGTTCATTTGCTGTTGGAAAGATATGCTTCCTTTCTCTGAAGAGACAGGAGGCAGAAGAAAGGGAATAAAAAACAAAACCTTGGCCTTAAAATCCACTTTACTACATGGAACTGCTCTGAACCTGTTACATCATGCTGAATGTTTATAAAACTCCTACCACGTGTAGGTGGAATAGCTTTTGGATTTATGGAGTAATGGATTTCAAAGCTTCCATCTTCAAATCTTTCCCAAGAAAGCGTGCAAGTGCTTCTTGTAGGGTTGAACTTTGAAGAAAAAGTTCTGAATTCCTTGCGCAAAGCTATCAATGCCTGCCTATATTGCTTGCATGTTCCAGATGCAATGGCTTTGCTGATGGCTGCTGTTGTGAAGCTGTACATGCTAATGGAAGGAACAATCTGGTCAAATCCAAATAATTGAGCATCAGGATGATAGTTCAGTTTCAGTGAAATAAATTGTTAACAAATATTATTTTTATGTTAAGGCAAGGAACTGAAAGGAACTTGTGTAAGTTCGATACCAGTCTTACAGCTGTGGAATTTACATGAAAAACATACAGTCAGAAGCTATACAAAATTATGGGGAGGAAAGCAGTAGTTGGTTATGGACTCTTTTACAGCAAGAAGTTTCTCCTCCTCACTAACAAATGGAAATTGTGGAGTAATTTTGCTCTTCGTGGCAGAGGTTTAAGTTTTGCTTAAAGGTCTGAAATAACTTAAGTCAGCATATTTGTGTTGAATGTGTACTACTATTGTCAGTTCTGGGACTTCATAAAACCAGTGTACAATTATCAAACTTCAAACACCCAGGAGACACCTCACTGTCTTAGAGTTGGGTGTTTACACATCAGTATCTAACAGATTACATAACATCTTTGTGTTTTTGTTTTTTTAAGAGGAGTAATTTCCATCATGGTAATCTGTGTAGGACTGCCTGATCAAATCACGTGTTGAGAAAATTAAACTAAGAGTAAGGGTGAAGATTGATCCTGATCTGGTACAGATCCAATATCAATCGCAGTATGCAAGACCATTAATTGTGAAGGTTTATTTTCTTTCCTGATTATTCGTTAGGTTTATGCGAAGTGGATACATGTATTTTAAATATGTGTTCTAAAGAAAAATCTAAAGGAAGACATTTAGCTGAAGTTTACGAGTGGTCAGAATTAATTTAGGACACTAGTAAATTAGTGGCCTTTTGGAATCAAATGTAGTTTTATAATATGAAGTCTTTCCCCCTGTTCTTATAGTGACACGGACTCTCACGTATCGAGTTCTACCTCAGTTCACTTTTACCCACATGATCTAGTAAGTTTTTCTTATTTATTTCTAAAGCATGCAAAAAATCTGAAGATATGACAGTTCTATTTATCTGATTAATCATTGTATGCAGTGGTTGGTTGTTTTAAGAAGGTTTTTTACTTGAATTTCAGTGAAGAGAAACTGGTACTATTCAGCTGTCATTGTATATAAGTACAAATTCATCTTTTTGGGTAGCACTTTAAATTGTAAACATAAATTTTTCCACTGATCTAAAGCATGGTAGTTTGAATCTAAATTACTGTCCTGGTTTGGGATAGTCTGAGATAGTTTGTCCAGAGGTCACTGGATGATGTGAACAAAGCTGTACTTCTTTCCACTGCAAAGATATACTGTGGCAGAAAGAAGAAATCTTGTGTTCTGAACAAAGGGAATGTTAGCAGTTTCCCTGAATGGAGTTTAGACATTTTTCATTGGAATCTGCTGTATAAAGTTTTAAATTAAAAGTGGAAAGAGTGAATGTAAAAAGGCAGAAGCTTTTTCATACTGTGAGTGGCTTTGGGATTCCATAGTTTTCTGACCTCAACATTTTATATTGTTGTCTAGTCCACATGTGTCTATGCTTATAATTCTGAACTCTACTGCTTCAGTTTCTATACAAAAACACTGCAGACGGTCATAATCTTTAAAATAATGATTCTTAAGCTAGGAAGATACAGTGAAATATATTGAAGTATCTGATAACCTAATCAAGGGGAAAGAATAAATTTTGTTTTCATGCTTGAGAAGAGGATGAGAAACCTCAATTTACCCAACCATGCTTTTGATCAAGAATGTGGTCTTCACTTAGTGCCTGCTAGAACTTTCTTTGATTTCCAGCCCCTGACATGTAACTGTCAGCGTGGTTCCATTGGGCATATGCGTGGGAGTGTTTTTGTATAAGGCAAATTAACTATATATATAATATATATAATGTGTGTGTGTGTGTGTATATATATATATATATATATGTATATGTATATATATATATACACACACACATATACTATATATATATATATATATATATATATATATAAAAAAGCTGAGTCCGCATATCTAAAGGGGAACATCAACTGATTACTAATGTGAGAAATGATACATTAAATTGATTCTACCTTTTAAGAGATCAGCATTTTAAAAAACTGCCAAAGAAGCAACTGCTTTCTAACACAGCTCATCAGAAACGAGCTTTTAAATTCCTTCAGAAAGAGGATGTTCCTCCTTTGTTAGTTCTTGTTAATATCTTTTTAGGAAGGAGAAGCTGGCTGAGGGTAGTTACGATGTACTGATACTTTAAGGAATTAAGAAAAAAGCTACAAAAGCGAGAAGTTTTAATTGTAATATATGACTGTATAATGTCAGCACTTTAATTATTACTTGAGTATTTTAATTTTATTTTCTGCCTTAACAATTATTAACTGATTCATTAAGTGATATTTTAGTAGTAGTATTCTTCAAGGTCAGTGCATTAAGGAGTTTGGTGGCCTGTTGGTGTAAAAACTGAGTTAAACAGTAAGCACGTGCATAATTGCTTTTTTTTTTTTTGGCTTTGAGTATTCTCCTTAGATGTTATTACTGCTGTGAATTCAAACAAATTCTGAAGTGACAGACTACAGAATACTGAGCAACTAGAGTCAATCATAAGCAGTACTATACTAGTTAGGGTGGAGCTTTTTCTGTGTGTGTCTTGGTATATTCTGAATGCAGTGAGTTTGACCACTGATGGCTGCACATGTGGCTATGTCATGCAAAACCAACCATTCAGCATGGATGTGCATGCAGATTAGTTGGCTATAAGAAATGGACTATAATTTGTTTTAACTCAGAACTTTGTATTGTTCTTATATGCATTATTACTGCTCATGTATCAGTTTACTAGTCTTCAAATTAGAAGTTTTCAGAGCAAGTGGGTTAATATGCCTAGTATGTAAAAAAGTTCTAACATTCTAAAGTCTAAAATTCTACAGTTGTGTTGTATGGGGAACTGTTATTGCCACTAGTGCTCTTCATTTGCTGTAATAAGGACAGGAAAAGTAAGTCACAGATCTAACAGTTTAAAATCTAATTTCTTAAAACTGAAACTAAATAATAGTAGGTTTTTTGTTTTTGTTTTCAAGGCAGCATTCAATAGAATGCAGTGATGCATAAGAAACTTCAGTTAATACTGACTTTCTTTTAGCTTTCTCTTCCCCAGATCAGGTTGAACAGGCTGCTAACCATAGATACAGACCTACTGGAGCAGCAAGATATTGACCTGAGCCCTGACCTTCAGGACCACTTGCAACCTCAAGAGGAAGCAGCTCAAAAAGTCAAGCAGTACTATCGTTTTTGGATACTGCCTAAGCTTTGGATTAGCATAAATTTTGATAGATTAACTCTTCTGGCTTTATTTGATAGGTGAGATCCTTGTATGTTACTAGACCTTAGAAAGTAAAGATTAAAAAATGGAAATGAGCTGTGAGCATTCCTTTTAGGAATGCTTTTACTGTACTGTGAAAGACGAAATAATAATTCCAAAATAACTTTTTGTTTCTAAAATAGCAAAAGCTACTCTTTGTTTCTCCAGAAATGCTAGGAAAAGCTCTCTCAATTTGTGTGTGACAGTGATATCTTAAGCAACAAATCTCTCATTGTTTGACTTTTTAGCTTTAAACACATATCAGTTTCTGAATAAACAAATCGATAGGTGCTAGAACCTGGCATATAGGGGTTTTATTTCAACGAGTAGACAATATACATGATGTTCCAAAGCATTTTTCCAAAGAGTCATATAATACTGTAACCTGTTTTCCCGGCTCCACTTACCTAGTGGAATAAAATAAACATCAACCTCTAGTTATCGGCTTTGAGAATATATCAAGTATTCACACTTTAGAAATGACCTTTCTTGACGTATTCAGTACAGTAGTTTGGCTTCATAGAGGTTGATTTCATAAGAAACTAATTGCTATCACTGGTTATTCCGGTAGCTCTTATCTTTGCTAAGAGTACTAAAATAATTTACACAAGTTCGAAACTATTCTTAACTACTTTGCTACCAACAGCGTTATCTGTTGTTAACTTCTTACCTTTGCTGTTCTCTTCCACCTTTTTTATAAACATAATTAGCTTTTAATACATTTTTTCTTTCCCCCCCCTCTCATACAGGAATCGTGAGATCCTTGAAAATGTGTTAGCTGTCATCCTAGCTATTCTAGTTGCATTTCTGGGCTCTGTACTTCTTATTGAGGGCTTTTTCAAGGATATCTGGGTCTTCCAGTTCTGCCTGGTTATAGCCAGTTGCCAGTACTCGCTGTTGAAGGTATTTCGATTTCTATCTTCACTTTGTATAAATAATAGAAATAATTTAGGTTGGATGTTGCAGGCTATTTGGAATTGAGGAAAAACTGTGTGTTTATTGTTTTTAAAAATAAATAAGCAAAATTCACCTTAGTGGGAAGTTTGATAGATGGTTATAGAAGATGATTTCACTAGAATAGTTCTTCGTGTTTGTTAAATAATCCTTTATTTGTTGTACTCTCACTTTTTGTTTTCCGAAAGAGGAACAAAATCTTATTGGTTAAAAAGAAGCTGACAAACTAAACAAGATGGTTTAGAGTGTTTTTTTCTTTAGAAGTTGATGTACCTCAGTGCTTTCTTATTATGCAATTGCTCCTAAACCTGTTTTTAATCAGTTGAATTGGTATTTATTAGACACTTTTATCAGGCTAGTGTTAATGATACGTAAGGAACATTGAAATTAAGATAGAACTATTAAGGTGGAAAGGAGAAAGGGATGGGAAGATAGGAGTAAAGTGTACTTACTGTAGAGTGGATAACTTCCCTCTTTTTGATTTCAGAGCGTTCAGCCAGATTCTTCTTCCCCTCGACATGTAAGTCATAGGCATATGTCTCCTTATTAACCCTGCAGATGTAAAATTTCCACAGAGAATTGATCTTCTTGATGTTATGCCATTTCTCTTATATGATTTCTCATAGGGCACAAGAGGCTTATATTCTCTTAGTATGTGATAAGGGAATTTATACTATATTTGTTTTCCCTCTATGCTTTCTGTTGGTTTTTAGCAAATCCTATTCTCCCTGTTTTATTACACAATTGTGGAATGGTTTGGGGTGGAAGGTACTTTAAGGATCATAAAATCAAAGAATGGCTTTTTAACCATTATTTTTAGCATTTTAATTTGTTGTTGTAGAATGAACTAGCCAAGCTTTGCAGATATGCTGTTTTAGCCTTGTAGATCATTCAGTTGTATTAGTGTGCTCTCCTAGGCTGAGTATGCAGTACTCTAGAGAGCGTTAATTTTGTGCATGGAAGTGTTAATGTGGTAGTGCTGAACAATGTTTATATTTTATTGAGCATCATCTAGCTTGCCAAGACAAAACACTTTTGTAACATCCTAAGAAGTAAAGATGCTGTAAAGCTTTATTCCTCTTTAGCACATCATTCATATTATTTTAGGCAGTAAGTTGTGTATTTTAATGGGTACAGAAATGCTTTCATTTTCAGCAGGAGCAGTATCTGAGTAATAAACTCAATTGATTTTTAGTCAAAATATTGTTCTCTTGCTTATGAAGGTTTGGCAGAGTTTTTCTGACACTTGGTGTTGTGAGAAACATGGTATGAAGTTCAGGTGAGAATAAGTGTAAAAATAACTGAGTCTAAGTTTAATTTGTGTGCTCATTATATAGATCAAAGCCACAAAAAAGCATCCATTTTTATCCCAGTATTTTAAGGATGTTATGAAAAAAAAAAATTGAGGTGACAACACATTGTAGGAGTAGTTCGTGAGCAAAAAGTAATTTTGATTCTGAAACTATAATAGAAAGGTTTTAAAAAAATAGGTTTTCTAATCATGAAATATTTCAATTTTTTTAAACAGGGTCATAATCGTATCATAGCCTATAGTAGGCCTGTATATTTCTGTTTATGTTGTGGTCTTATTTGGCTGTTGGATTATGGCAGCAGAAACATATCTACAACGAGATTCAAGTTGTATGGAATGGCTTTCACCAACCCATTGCTGCTGCTGTCAGCCAGGGACTTAGTTATAGGTGAGTTGCTCTACGCTTAATTTTATTTTATTTATTTATTTATTTATTTATTTTTTACTACACCATAGTGGAGCTATTGTATTCTTTCTACGTTGAACCTTGTTGTGATGCTGTTGCACTGTCTCCTAACTGCAGTTCATTTAGTTTTCTTTGGAAAGAGAAGCTTCAGCTTACTGATGTTTATAGGAAAATTGTTCCTTTCTATAGCTTTGCTCTTGCAAGAGTTACAGACTTGGGCAATCTGAGGTTTATCATTTATTACTTGATATATGTTTTCTTTAAAAACGTTCTGATTTTTATGCCTCATGTGGTTTTACTTTATGCTAGTAAAACTATAGTTAAGTGCCTAGAGGGAGAAGATCTTTCATTTATGAGCAGCGTTGTCCACACCATTTCAAAGCTGCTTTTTTGTAGCTTTTGTGGAGCTAATCACATACTTGTTTGCATCTGCTATGGTAAAAGAAGTTAATCCAGCAGACTTTTTTGATTTCTTGTTTTGTTTTCTTAAAACTGGCCTCATTTTTCCTTTGTTTATTCTCTGTTGACCTCAGAGATCTTTTCTCCTCCCTTTGAGTCATTTCTGTGGTGTGTATCCATATCCCCATACCTAAATAGAAAACCTTATATATGGATGGTGTGGGCATCCTGAAGAAAGACCTACTTTTTAGAAGTGCTTAATCTTTTCTAGTTTTAGAAAGATATACTGGTATCTTCACCTACCAGACTAGTTGAAGTGTTCTGAATGCGGCTCTTATTTTATTTTATTCCTTTCCCCTATAAATTTACATATAAATCTTACATAATCCAAAGTTCTGCCTAAAACCCCTTCCTACTCTGCTTGTGGGCATCGTGTTGTTTCTGAAATAGCATTCTAGCAATCTTTGGGTTGTGGTAGCAAATACTTTGTTAGCACAAAGGAAATTACTCAGCTGCTTCTCCCTGCCCATTCCTAGGAACAGCAGTTAGAACATCACAGGTGTGAGGCAGACTTTGTGTTCAGATAATGCCATAGGTGTGTCCGTACTAGCAGACAGATGAGGTCTGGTAGAGATTTTCACCTATTCCACAAGTCAAACTTAATCAATTAGTCTAAATCTGTTCCAGCAGCATTTTCTGTTTTCCTAAATGGTGCCCATTAGAGGGTAGTTCTGTTGAGTTCTTCAAAAGCCATGAGAAATGTTGAATTTTTGCCAGGCTGCTCTTTATGGATTGTGTTTTCCCAGATTTATTTTCTGATCTAAGGTAATTAATCTTACAGGCCTTGATGAAGAAACATTTTTAACCACACAGTGTGATAAGTGTGTTTGCCTCCTGTATAGACTTGCTTGATTAATGATTTGAGAATTCTGAAATATTTTCTTCAGGTCCTGAGTAGCTGGTCCTTAGGCATGTATTTCCTGGCTTGTATCAGTAAAAAGAAGCAGAACTTGTTTTTCCCAAGCCTTGAACCTACATGGTTTTTAAATGACTTTAGTTATTTATCTTCATCAAGTAGGAGTGATGGCCTTTATTATACAGCCATTCAGCGGATATAACATTAGAAACTTAAAATTGAGACTTGTGATTCTGAGGAAGATACCTCCAAGTCTGTGGTCACTGAAGCTACAAGTCTCTAATAAAGTAGAAAGTCCTGTTGGATTTTGTCCTCTAAAATGATTTTCATGGTTTGATACTGCGGAACTGAAAGCTTGTCACATGAGAAGCGGATTTAAACATAACAGTTGTGTGGAGGATGATAGTTTATACATGTTTTTTTTTTCCTGAAGTTGGAAAGTAAGTCCCTGAGGGTGGGACTGTGACCATTCTATGTACAGAAATTGTGTCATTTATTTATCTTTATAAATTCTGTAATTCACAGAGATTTTAATGGTTCGTGTCAAGTTGCCTATTTTCACTTTAAAGTATGTAATTTGGCATCAGGACAACATAAATTTTATTTACGTATTTTTAAGAAGTGGAATGGGTAAGTGAGTAGAATTGTCAGGTATTATTAATGACAGGCAACCTAGAAATGAAATAGTTGGAATCTCTGAAATGGGCATGAACAAACAAGAAACTTCTGCATATTGGTCAACGTAACCTCTATATTCAGTCACATCTGCAAGAAATGTAGTGTATAGTACCCTGGAATTTAAACCAAAGTGTACGTTAACATGCAGTATTTTCTATATATTCATCACTTTTTCAACTTTTTTTTTTTCCTTTGTAGTGTTTACACTATGCTTCCCCATAGTATTCTTCATTGGTCTCCTGCCTCAGGTGAATACATTTGTGATGTATCTCTGTGAACAGCTGGATATTCATGTCTTTGGTGGCAATGGTGAGTGTTTGTCCACAACAGTGACAAAAGCATTAGAATAGGCTAAAGAATTTAATGGTTACGCTATCTATATTCATGGCCTATACATATGGAATACCAGTTGCATTTTAAAAGGTTAAAGTTCTTCTGATTAATTATTGAGAAACATAATTACTGTCCTAATTAGTCTGTTGAAGACTGTATTTCCTTTACTTGTTTCCATTGCAATGTTAGCCATTTGCACGTTAATGCTGTTGAATTAATGATATCATAAATGAAGCCATAAAAATAATTCTTATCATTTTCTAAGGGAAAATAGGTACATTTTTGTGGGTTGGGATTTTAATATCAGAACTGACTTCTTCTTTAAACAACCTGAAGTCTTCCATATTCTAACCTAATTAGATAATATCTTTTCTTCACCTATGAAATTCAGCTACCACAAGCCTGCTTGCAGCACTTTACAGTTTCATCTGTAGTATCGTGGCAGTAGCGTTGTTGTATGGACTATGCTATGGTGCCCTGAAGGTAAGTAGAATTGCACACACAGTATAGGTTCATGCTTTGAGTTTTGTTTTTTTTCCCTTTAATCTCAAATATGCAGAAAATGAATTAGAAATATTAGTCTGATTTGGTAGGGCTTTATATTTGCTTAGCTTTTGTATCAATGAAACAGATGGAAAGTAGGAACAAAGCAGACTTTGGCTTTTAAAAGGTGAGTGATTTGTTTATGTGCAACCAGGCTATTATTTGCCTAGAACATGACACTTACCTTCAGATCTGTTCTGTATTAGTTCTTGAAACAATCACAGAGCTGTCTTGTTTCTTATAAAGTAGTCATGTGTTGATGTGTAAATGTCTAAAAAAGGGTTGTTCCTACATATTTTTTCTGGTGATATAAGCCATAAACAGCATTTTCAGATCTTTGTTTACTTGAAAAGAGAGCTGGGAAAGGGCTTCCAGTGTCAAAGTGAATGATGTATGCCTGCCTACACAAACAAGCAGCCTTTCCTTTCTTAAAATGCCATTGTGTTTTAAAGTATGATACAGGTTCTGTTTATCAGTTTCAGGTGTGTGAATGGTCCGAATGCTTTCAGTTTACAGCTGATTGTGGAATGTGCTCCTTCAAATTCAGCATTACCTGGTTCTTTTTCATTCTGCAGATAGTAAAAAGGTGTTGGAGAAAATATTCCCATCATGCCCCAGAACGTTTAAGGAGTGTACGCTGTTAGAATTTCTAACCTGTAGTTAAATATTGAACAGGATTTTCCTACTGGAATTCCAGTTTCTTATTTGTGGGATTGTAGAGTGATTTATTTATGTATTTCTCTTCTTGCATTATGATACATGGAGTTCTTATGTGGCAGATAAGTGTTAAACTTTGCCTCTTCCTTATTTGCATTTCTTTTTTTTTTTTCCTCCAGGATTCCTGGGATGGGCAGCATATTCCAGTTCTCTTCTCCATATTTTGTGGTTTATTAGTGGCAATGTCATATCATCTCAGCAGACAAAGTAGTGACCCTTCTGTGCTTTTGTAAGTGACTTTTTTTAATCCTTTCTCAAGAAAGATGCAATTTTTGAAGGGACTTTAGATACAAAATGTTAAACTGACATTGGCGTGATCAAAAATGGTATGATACTGGTTCGGTAATTAAAGTGAAATTTTCAGATTTTGCATCTGCTTTTTCCTTTGAAGGGCAGCCTTTCTTTGCAGCCAAAGTCTGATTCAGATGCTTTCTAATTTCCAGTCATGGCCAGCTTCCTACTGGTACATTTTGTGTAACAATGATTTGTAATGATTAAAGTGGTGCTGAAAGAACTAGTTTAAGCAGAAGCCTCATGGATTTTTCTTGGTCTATACTTTTCTCACTTAATTCGTTACTGCATTTTTCCTTTGAATGTGTGATCAAAGAAATAAATCAAATTTGGTCTAGGAAACAAGCCAGTAATATTCTGTTAATGCACCCATCCAAGATGGGGAAACAGGCTTGTTCTTCTGAATTGGAGTATATTGATCTGATGTTGAGAGTACTTGTCAGTTAGTAGTTAAGTATGTAAAACAAAATGCTTCCAGTAGGAGAAACACTGCTTTCATAGAACAGCCAATAGAGGCTCAGTTGGCACATATGTGATTAGGCAGTGCTTGAACTTGGATTTAAATGTAGCTATAATGCTGGATGAATTTGAGCAGTAGTCTGAGTCACATAATCAGAGCCTCTTCTGTAGATGGAGAGACCAGAGATTCTTATCTGGGCGTTCATGCAGGGTCTTCTGAGAATTCATCAGTTGGATTTAAGTCGGGGAATTCTTTGTTCTCTAACTGATGTTTTCAGGCTGTGTCTGAACTTTTGAGCATGTAGAGTTTTGTTACTTACATGCAGAAGTTTAGTTTCATGACTAGTTTCATCACAGTTTAGAAAATTCATCATTTGTCCAATTATTTGTTACCCAGTCCCTAGATAAATAAGCAGCTAGATTTATTCACCCGGCGGTTTTAAGTTCTCTCCTTAGTGGTGATCTCTGTGTGTAGCTGGAGAACTGATGTTAAGATAAAATGAAGATTTTGTTATAATAAGCTTTTCCACGTGGAAGTGCCTAATATACTAGGATTACTTTTTTTGTAATGAACTTGTAGAAGTAAATCTTCTGACTTTGTTACTCTTCTCAAAGCAGAGCAGTACATGCTTTTCAATGGGTTCTTTGTGTCTTTCTTCAAGCTCTTTAGTGCAATCAAAATTTTTTCCTAATTCTGAAGACAAAAACCCTGAGGATCCTCTGTCTGAAGTGAAAGATCCTCTACCTGAAAAGCTTAGAAATTCTGTGGTAAGTAGGCATTTTTGATCACTTTTTTTTTTTTTTAAATTCAGTCTAACCACTTTATGTTTCTATCTTATGATACTTAGTACAGCATTGGTCTGGAGCAGTAAATAAAAGATCTGGTAAATTTAACTTGTGTGAAAGATGACCAAGTTGCATAGGTCTCGTCTCAAGAGGATTAACAGCATCAACAGATCTCTCCTAGTACAGCAGACACAAACGTGACAGAATTCAATGTGTGGAAACTGCAAACAGCAGAGAAACCGCAGTCTTAGCAGTAGTAGGACAGAAAAGACTATGGGAGCTTTAACTCAATATCTTTAGTTGCTGGGAGAGTGGGAGAGCTGAGGATGACTTTCAGTATTTATTAAAAAGTAGAATTTCTTGTATTGCAGGAAAAAGGAAAAAAACCAAACAAACAAAACTGTATCCTGAAAAGTTAAGACCTTGAAGCAATAATTGCTCTGCATAAGTATTTTTCTGATTTTGGAGTAGTTAATCCTGTAATGCTTTTCTGTGTGTGTGTTTATAGTGGGAGCAAGTCTGAACTTGGAAGACTATAACTTCCAATGACCCTGAACCTATATCGCCCTCTTGTGACTAGCCTGATGCGAATCATTTTGTTGTTTTTTGTCCATTCCCAACGTGTAGCTTCTATTGCATTTTTATTTTATTTTTATTTTATTTTTTTAGAAATAACAGAAAATTCAAGCTCATTTGTAAGGGCTTTGTAAGGAAAATTCAAGGTCATTTGTAAATGGAAAATTAGGTTAGCCCTGTCAGCTTTTTTCTCTTCTATACACAGGATCCCTGTAACCCTTAGTGGTCCAGAATGAGAGAGTATATTGAGTATATTGATTTTTTTTTCTTTTCAGTCCTGCTTTAAGTAGGGGACCTTCATAAGTGCCCTTATGAAATTTCTGATATCTTCAATGGTAACTATTAACGCTGACATCATTGGAGATTCTTTTAATCAGTTTCACCAATACTGCTGATGCACAATGAGATTCTGAAGAGGACAACCAAAACTGATGTTTGCTAAAATTATTTTGTTTTGACTCCCCAGAGTGAACGATTGCAGTCTGACCTGATTGTGTGTATAGTCATTGGCGTACTCTATTTTGCAATTCACGTCAGCACAGTATTTACAGTTCTACAGGTAAGGTGATGCATCAAGTGTGTGACTTGTTTTCTGTGTACAGATGTTCTAATGATATATAACACTTAGCAGAGCCATGGCATTACCAGAATGAGCAGATTTAGATTATCCTTAAATATATAGCATGACAAGGATATGACTGAACGTTCTCACATTTCAGCTTTGTGTGTCAAATTATTTTTCATTTCTTTAAGCGGTTAGGTTCGTTGGCTTTTGTTTGCTGGTGTTTCTTGTTTGTTTGCATTAGCCCCTGATACAAACTGCCTCTCTTAATCTGCCTCAATTTCATCAGTGTAAAGAAAAATATAAGAGGTTTGATTATTAAAGTTTGAGAGGCTGAACGTTGACTCAGCAACTGTGTGCTAGTGTGACAATAGACTGCAGGGCAACAGAGTACCCCCTTCCAGAAATGTTTGTTTTCAAGACTTCAAAGAACCTTTGAGTTTTAAGGTATTTTTTGACTTGTCACAGTAGATAATGCTTCTGCTTTGGGTATCTTTCAAATGTATGTATGCATCCTACTTGATGATGCTAACACGGAACAACATCCTGTACTTGAATTTGTTTAAGTAAAAGGCATTTGTCTAAAGCCTTGCAGTTACTGAATTAATTCATTGTTCCTCAAATGAGTTTATCGGATAGCTTATAAACAGCCTTATCTCAGACAAGTGAATGTTTCTTGTACTTATTTTAAAAGCATTTATCTCTCCCAGTGCTGTACACAGTTAAAGTTAAAAGCTATTTTTAAATAACATGCATATAGGTAGCTTCAGTTTTTCAGATGCTATATTTTCAGTGTTCTATTTAGGCAGGTGTACAAGGTTTTTCTAAGGGAAATCTCTATTGCATGTTTGGACATCAGCACTCTTTGTGAATTTTACATTCTTCCACATTTGAGAAACTTGGCTGTATGGTATTTACTGTTGTGTACTGCAATAAACTTAGGCTTTGAAAGTAATTTCAGTTTTATTGAAGTATATCAACTAATTCAAAGCGATATGAGGTGTTACTGTGTAATATAGTCTTCAGACTATATAAATATGGTAATATTTCCTAAGCGCCAAAAGGGAGTTCGGTCTTAATTGAAGATTTCTTATTCACCTTCTCCTTGAGAATATAAGATGATTTATTTTTTTCTTATGCTTATATCTCCTTTATCCAACAGATGAAAATGTAAAATGGATTTGGTCTTTAGAGGATAGTAGCTTTATTATTTATCTAATGAAATACAGATGGGTAAGAAGTAATGGACTGTGAAGGAAGGTTGTTGTATTATTTTTACTTTAAAATCCTTCTAAACCTGTGAAAAATTCTTACAAATAAAGTTTTTGTTCTTGGGCATTTCCTGTGTGATCTTTAAGTTGGCAGTACAGTTACTCATGAAGTATATTCCTAGATTACCATTATGTGAGCAACCGTCCAGGTGTTTGAGAAAGTGTTGCGTTATAATGTATGACTTTATTTTTTTATTTCTTCAGTTATTTTCTTATAAAACACGAGTCTTAATTTGTTCAATTCTTCCCTTCTTTAGCCTATTTTAAGCTATGTTCTCTATGCATTGGTGGGTACGGTAGGCTTTGTGACCCATTACGTTCTGCCTCAACTCCGAAAGCAACTTCCTTGGCATTGCTTTTCTCACCCACTTCTGAAAACCAAGGAATACTATCAGTTTGAAGTCCGAAGTAAGTATCACTAATGACACTTTTTTAGTTTGCAGTAGTTGCTGACAAACTTCTGTTAATTTTTGACAGATTTCAACTTCTTGCTTTATTATTGTCACCAGCAGAATATTTGACGCCTGATTTAGTTATGTTTTAGTCGCTTGCTTCCTTGTACTTCAATTCTGTGGTGCTTTGAAGAGAATATGATACTATGTTGCATGTGCTGTATTATCACCTATTTTCAGAGCAGTCCCACTAAGATTTTGAAGACAAGTTTTTCTAAAAATTTAGGAAGTTGCTTCTTCAAAATGGTAGTTTTCAAGTGCTTCAGTGAAGCAGATACGGTGAACTCTGTTGGAGATTGCATCTTAGCATAAATTTGATTCTTACTGGTATTATTCACATGTTTAACAATTAATCTAACTGGGTACTTTTGTTTAATCATAAAATGGCTTACATCAGGAATTCAGATTCCCTGAATTTGATTTATAAGTACAATCTGATCTTTTTATTATCTCCTGACAGATGCTGCGCATGTTATGTGGTTTGAGAAGCTTCACATTTGGCTCCTTTTTATAGAGAAGAATGTTATCTATCCACTGATAGTCCTCAATGAGCTTAGTAGCAGTGCTAAGAGTATTGCTAGTCCAAAGAAACTGGATACTGAGTAAGTAGAAAAGGCTATCAAGTAATCTAAGTATGTGTCATGGTGGGAATTGAAATTGTGAGTTATGGAATTAGTGGGAAGACAGCTAATGCTATCGCCTGAACACTACATTTTTCTTCATTTCAAAGCTCGTGTAGAAATGAGTCACCTTGTTGGCTTTAAAGTAAATGGAATACTGCAGTTTTAAAATAGGAACCTACACAAAGGGAAATCTTTCAAATCATAGTATATACTATAAAGATTGGAAACTGCACAATTACGTAGCAGTGTGTTAGCAGAATTTCCTTGTTGATATGCAGAGTCTGTAATATTATTCAGAACGCAAATTCAAGATACTTAACATTATTTTTATAGTTTTGTGATCCATCAGTTACTATCTCTGAGGCTAAATAAATAGATTTTTAAAAAATCGCTGTCATTATGTTGCATTTCTCCCCATATGATCTAGGTCAGTATAGTCATGCAGGAAAATAATGATAATTGGTATACAGTAATGTCCTATTGCTGATTAACCTAGAGCACTTCCAGCAATTTTGCATTGTGATATTGATAACCTAAATTTAAGGCTTGATTTCTGTGGAGAAAACGGGCTACCTAATGTTACTTAGCAAGATTGTTTTACAAATAATGTTAATCCTTTGGTTAGTAACATCTAAAAGAAAAGTGAAGATGCCTTTTAGAATAAGTAAATGCTCGCATGCTACTACCATGTGAGACAAATGAATAAAATCCAAATATAAACCCCAAGTTTGGTGGAGATTGACATTGCATGGGAACAACAATTTAGGTGTTCTAAAAACATAGCCTTTCAGGCAGCAAATAAGTGACTGTTCTCTGCAAATTTCTACACAGGTTGGGTGCTTTAATGATCACAATAGCTGGCTTGAAGTTACTGCGTTCGTCATTCAGTAGCCCAACGTGCCAGTACGTCACTGTTATTTTCACAGTGCTCTTCTTTACTTTTGATTACAAAAGTTTTACTGAGACCATGCTGCTAGATCTCTTCTTCATGTCCATACTCTTCAGCAAGGTAACTTTTAACTCTGTGTGTTTCAGGTCATCAAAAAGGGAAAACTGGTTGTACCCTTAACTGATAGCTCACCTTCAGATCGTTAGTTAGTCATGTTGGCACTTTTAGAGTACTTACATCATATTGATTAGACTTCTTCTCAAAGCACTTTCTGTTTGCTTGAGACAGCATGCGAGTCTTTCTAAAAATCTCATGAGTTTATGTTAGTAGAACAATGTAGTGCATAATAATGTGACTTGCTTCATCATTGCATCTTTATTGTAAGTCCAAAGGCTTCTTGTATACCAGCAAGAACCCTAGGGGTACCAGTTAACTCCTCAGGATGTTTATTGTACTCCAAAGTATGTTGATTTTCAGCAAAAATTCTTATTTTTTTTTTTTCTTCTTTCCTGCAGCTTTGGGAACTCTTTTATAAATTGAGATTTGTATATACCTACATTGCTCCCTGGCAGATAACATGGGGATCTGCCTTTCATGCTTTTGCTCAGCCCTTTGCTGTGCCACGTATCCTTTGTATTGGTGAATTTTTGGGGATGGGGGAAGGCATTTATTTATACATTCTGAATGTTATAATGATTATGTATTATGAGATACATCTCATGAATGAGCAGGTTTGTCCAATGAACGTTTACGAAAAACCATGCATGCTTCCTACCTTGCTACACTATGAAAAGCCGTACAGCAGCAGATAAAGTAGGAACAGAATTCTAACATGAGAAGCATAGGAATTAAACAACTGGGAAAAAGTTTTGCTTTGATGCACCGTTCCTTTTTTCAAGAGTCACTAACCACATGATTTCAGATTTTGAGTTTTGCTTGTGTAGGCTGGATTGAATAGAGTGTTGATTTAATATCTTGTTAGACTTGGTGGTAATTATCTGAAAATTCTACAGCAAATACCATTACCTATTTCTGTTTATAAAAGCAAAAATAATCCCTTTGACAACTGGAGAAGCTGTAAAGATACTTCGCTGCAGAAAATTTCTTGGAGACTGTTTTGGTGTTTTTTGGTTTTTGTTTTTTTTTTTTCTTACTTGGTGTCGCTGTGTACTTGTTGTTATAGAAGCTTGATGAAAGTTTTTACTGCCTGGCTTTCCTTAATCTTGTTATCCTACAGATTCTGCAATGTTATTTGTCCAAGCAGCTGTGTCAGCATTCTTCTCTACTCCACTGAATCCTTTCCTGGGAAGTGCAATATTTATCACTTCTTATGCCAGACCTGTCAAATTCTGGGAAAGAGACTACAAGTAGGTGAAATAAGACCTTTAAAGATCATATCCTTTGTTTTCTTTAAATGTGGAGCTAGGGCTAAATGAGTGTTCAGCTTGAAGCACTGCTGTCTTATTTTCCCTGAAGAAGATTAGAGCACTGATCAATGGGCTAATAGGCAGCCCATTCTAGCACTCTTTCAGAAAAATGTTTTTCCTGATGTCCAACCCAAACTTCTCCTGGTGCAACTTTAGGCCAATCCTCTAGTCCTATTGCTAGTTACATGGGGAAAGTGCTGAATCCCACCTCAACACAGCATCCTTTCATGTAGTTGTAGAGAGCAATAAGGTCTCCTCTGAGCATTAATCCCAGTTCCCTCAGCCACTCCTCATTCGGCTTGTGCTCTAGACCCCTCAGCAGCTTCATTGCCCTGGGTCCAGGGCCTCAATGTCTTTCTAGTAGTGAGGGACCCAAAACTGGGCACGGTACTCAAGGCGTGGCCTAATTAGGGCTGAGTACAGAGGGATATAAAATAGTTGAAGAGGAAAAAAGAAAAATTTGTAGAAATATTTCACTGGGAATATTTTTATTAATTTCTGTTCATAGAAGTTCTTCCTTTAGGTTTTCTTGCAATAATAAATTCCATTAAGAACACTTCATTTTAATTTCAGCACAAAGCGTGTGGATCACTCAAATACAAGATTGGCTTCGCAGCTTGATCGAAATCCAGGTAGCTTTCTTAGGCTGACTTGTTTTTATAATGTTTTTGTTATGCGCATTCTAACACGCTCACAAGGAACAAAGGTACAAATGTCTGTTTTTTATAGGATTTGTGATCAGTTTGTCCTATGATTTTACTTTCTTTTCCCAAAACCCATTGGACCTTTGCCATCTCCTGTTATTTTTTTCTTCATCATCTCTCTCCTTACTTCATTATTTACTTTTCTATGCACTTCTGTTTCCTTCCTACCTTTGTGTATCTCTGCTTTGCTTTTTCTTCATCTGTAATCGCAGCATTAAGTTGTTCTGCTTCTTTATTCTTAAGTAACCAAAAAGCTAAACGTGATTTGAGGATGTCTCAATGTCATGGTGATGAGACCTATACATCAGTTGTTTCTGAGATACTTCTGTGCATGTTTGCTTTTGCACATTATTATATGGAATAGACTGGTGAGAGTGGCATGAGCTAAACTGAAAGAATAACTTAGAAAACAGAGGAGAAAAGGAAAAATTTTGATCAAAAGTATTGAACTTCACTTAGCAGTTATTTGGAGTAGTTGTCTTAAGAGCTGGGGTAGGAGGAGAGGGCATGAGGTTGATAGCCTTGAAACAGTGCTGTTAAGAAAAATGTAAGACTCACTGTGGACTGATAATTGACATTCCAGCTTGAGTTTCTCTGCAGATGTAAGGATGATAACCAAGATTCAATCTTCCCCTAGGTTCAGATGATAACAATCTGAATTCAATCTTCTATGAACATTTAACCCGTTCCCTTCAGCACAGCCTATGTGGAGATTTGTTGTTGGGTCGATGGGGAAACTACAGTACTGGGGACTGCTTCATTCTTGCCTCTGACTACCTCAATGCACTAGTACACCTTATAGAGATAGGAAATGGCTTGGTCACCTTCCAGCTGAGAGGGCTTGAATTCAGAGGTGAGTGTGTTGCCCTCCCTTAACTGACTATACCACAAACCAGTCTTTTGGTCTGAAAACTAAAGTTATTTTCTGTTCCATCCTATAAATTATCTGTTTTGAAAATTGAGCTTCAGGACCTTTTTATGTCCTCTAGCTCCTGAGGAAAAATAGCCTCTAACAGTTCTGATGCTAAGTTTCTCTTTACTTTTAATGCAATGTGGCTATGATAACTGATTTGTAATGCTACCTGATCAGAATGTGTGATCCTACACTGATAAATTAAACTATTCAAATCTGTTGCTACAGAAACATTAATTGGACACTAATATGATTTCTAAACACTTGTAAATGCAAGTCAACTTTAAAACAATAGTATGAAGCATTTAATTGTTTGTTTTGTTTTAATTACTTTCTCTTTCCTAAGGAACTTATTGTCAGCAAAGAGAAGTAGAGGCCATCACTGAAGGCGTAGAGGAAGATGAAGGTTTCTGTTGCTGTGAACCTGGTCACCTTCCTCACATGCTTTCCTTTAATGCTGCATTTGGGCAGCGTTGGCTGGCTTGGGAGGTGCTTGTGACGAAGTATGTTCTGGAGGGTTATAGTATCACAGACAACAGTGCAGCATCCATGCTGCAAGTCTTTGATCTCCGGAAAATTCTCACCACTTACTATGTGAAGGTATGAGTCAAATAACTATGAACTCTGGGGGAGCAAGGCTGGGTTGTAGCTGGGAGTGGGTTAGTGCCTTCCAGCAGTTTTCATGGATGTGTTATGAATTATAGCTTTGTAAACAGCTTCATCACAGGAGGCCAGAATTTGCTGTATTGACAATTATTTGATATTTGGTTGTAAGAGCAGAATAACAGCCAAGAGAGAAGATGTTGTTTCCTGCCAAAACTGGACTAGAAACTGAAAGGCTAATTACCAAAATGTAGTTGCCCCTGTAAATGAAATGGTAACTGGTACAATTCTCTTGGAAAGGGCCAAAGCCATCTCTTTATTTTTTTGTCTGTTAAATCTGCAAGTTTTCTGTGTAGACCTTAGATCCCTTACATGATCTATTTCCCTATTTGTGATCTGTCGTGAAAAATTTGAAGTTTAACTTTTTCTGATACATTCACACAAAAAGCTTTTCTCCAAATGTAACTGTCTTAAGCTGCCTCATCTTTAAATTTAGTATTTTAATTATTTAGAAATATGCTATCCATGTTCGCTCAATAAAAAGTTCCCATTTACATGTTTTTCTGCAGTTATCCTGCCCCATCCCTTTTTCTTTCCCTTATTCCTTAAGTATGTGCTTTAAAAACTCTCAGGAGTCGTTGAAAATATTAGCATACAGTTCTGTATTGATTTTTGTGCCATTGAATTGGTGCATCTGGGAGCTAAGTAAACGATTGTGTATCATTTTTGTTCATTATAAAGAAAATCTGTGAATGAGTTGAAAAATTTTAGATTAATATTTTTTATTGTAATGCTGACTCATGGATTTTTAACTGCCATTTCAGGGAATCATCTATTATGTCACAACTTCCCCCAAGTTAGAGGAGTGGTTAGCTAATGAGACAATGCAGGAAGGATTGCGGTTGTGCACAGACCGCAATTACGTTGATGTAGACCCAACATTTAACCCCAATATTGATGAAGATTATGACCACCGTCTAGCAGGAATCTCAAGAGAGAGTTTCTGTATGATTTATTTGAACTGGATAGAATACTGCTGCTCTCGAAGAGAAAAGGTAGGCCATGAATATGTGAGGATAGATATTCATTATTCAAGAATTGTCTCATTTTTTCCTTGTTGCCTTGGATTAGTTTTTTAATACTGATCTTTTAGAAAATAAAAAATTGAAATGTTGTTTTGTTTTGACGTTCTACTCTAGATGCATGAATTTGAATAATTACTGTGTGTGATATGACCTGTCTGCTAGTGCCTTTTCAATTACCAGCTTGAAAGAATCAGCTGAAATTTAGCCAACCATTTGTCTGTGAGAAGTGTGTTTATAGAACTGATGCCGCATATTTAGGTGTCAGTGTTTACCAATCAACCCTAATATAATCTAGTGACAGGTTTTTATAAGATTGCCAACTTTGTTAGTGATTATTATATGTCTGTTTTTACAGATATGTAGAATAATTGTGATTTTTATTTTAAAAGGATTTCATAGTGAAAGTCTGGATAGAGTAGCTCGCGGGGTAGGTACACGCACAAGGCTTATGTACCTTTGTATGCATTTGGGTGTTTTATTCCTTAGAGCAGTTTTTTAATGTTGAATCTTTAATTCTGCTTACATTTTTTTTTTCTTTTTCTTTTTACTGCAAGCCACTGGATTCAAGTAAAGACTCACCCCTGGTTACACTGTGTTATGGGCTTTGTGTTCTGGGGCGGAGAGCATTGGGAACAGCTTCACATCATATGTCTAGGTAATAAAATCTTGTTTTAAGCTCTGCTTCCTCTGAGATTTCCTCTGAGATCCTAGATATTACATGCTGGATGAGTACCTCTTCAGGAAAGATGATGATAGTTAATTTCATCCTTCCTTAAACTGAACAGATAAGCTGTGTGACCTGTCTTCAGTAAAACATAACCAAAGAACAGCACATGAGGGAAAACTGGAATTTGAGTATTTTGTTATATAGAACAACTGAGAGGTGAACATGCTGATGTGACTACGCTTCACTGACAACCAATAGAAAGAACTCAAAACTGATTGAGTTCTGAAAGTAAAAACAATTTTTCTTCAGTTTGGTGGAAACATTCTTCTGAGTACCAGTGAGCTTCCCCAAGATCTTAGAGATATGCAGTCACAGAAGTGATCAGAGCATTTGATTTTTTCCCTAGACTCCATTAGCTTAGTAAAAGTAAATGATGCCACAAAGTATGAGTAATCAATCAAGACTTGATTTACTGCTAAAATATCCACAACTGAGGCTACATCTCCTTCTTGTTTGGTCCACTGAGGTGTTGTGCTCCTCAGAAAGTCTTTTAATAATCTTCAGAGTAAAATCAGGCATTCCATAGTGCTCCTGTTCACTTGAGTCCGTGTAAATATAATCTCTTGCCTATATAGATAATTCATCCTCACTTTAGTGCACATAGGCACTCTGTGTCAAGACTTTATTTATACAAATGCTCACTTTTATTTTCCCTTTTGTCTTCTCTCTTATTTATAGAGAGGAATGGTCTTGTCCCTTTACCTACAGCTTTGTATCTTCTTACCTTATTAATTACATGGATAATTCTTTCTTCCCTCCACAGTAACCTGGAATCCTTCTTGTATGGCTTGCATGCCCTTTTTAAGGGCGACTTCCGTATATCTTCAATTAGGGATGAATGGATCTTTGCTGACATGGAATTGCTGAGGAAAGTTGTGGTTCCTGGAATACGAATGTCACTTAAACTACATCAGGTGAGGAATGTCTTGTCCATAGTCACTGTCAAACCTTAATGCTGAGATACCAGATCCAAGTTTCCAGGAAAATTGGGGAGATCAAAATTAGAATGCATAGCTTCAGAAAAAGAGGACACTAAAGGGGAGGGGTATGTGACAGAAGCAGACAACTGAAAATGGGTGAATATCGTGTCATGTCCTTCATCCCTGGATGTTCAGGGTCAGGCCAGATGGGACTTGAAGCAACCTAGTTTGTCCTTGCCTATTACAGGAGGATTGGAACTGGGTGGTCTTAAAGGTCCCTTCCTAGTAAAACTGTTCCGCAGTTCTATAAGTATAGGGTAAAATTCAACCGAATAAATAAAAGGCTGGTCCTTTGAATCATTCCTTTTTAGGTTAAAGGGAGCAAACCTTTCCTGAGGTACAAGTTGTTTGCTTTTTATACATAGTTACATCAGAAATATCAGTCATAATTTACCAATTGTTCTTGGAAACAGGATCACTTCACTTCTCCAGATGAATATGATGATCCTTCTGTTCTCTATGAAGCCATAACAACCCATGAAGAAAATCTAGTTATAGCACACGAAGGGGACCCTGCTTGGCGGAGTGCTGTTCTTTCCAATTCTCCTTCCCTCCTCGCTCTGCGTCATGTGATGGATGATGGTACCAACGAGTACAAAATTATTATGCTAAATAAGCGCTATCTCAGTTTCAGGGTTATTAAGGTAAGCTTTGTGTATATTCCACAATGGTGGAATTAAGATATACCACTACATACTTTCACTCAAACAATTACTTCATTGTTACTGGCCTGTCACTGCTGGGGCAGCTTCTTCTACTACAGAAGTGTTTCATCGGGAAATCAGTTCCTGACTTCAAATGTTTTATTTCTCATTCAGTTCCTACACTCGCTTTATTCTTACTGCCCTTTCGTGAATATGAATGGTTGTAGTTCTGTAGTGCAATTACATATACACATGTAGAAGTCTACATATAGCAAAGCAGTCTAGTCATGTTTCTCTTGCTGACACAGCATTTACTTGTCTTGTCATTTATCTTTTACAGGTGAATAAGGAGTGTGTGCGTGGCCTGTGGGCAGGGCAACAACAGGAGCTTGTCTTCCTGCGTAATCGCAATCCAGAAAGAGGAAGCATTCAAAATGCAAAGCAAGCTCTGAGGAACATGATCAATTCCTCCTGTGACCAGCCAATTGGTTACCCAATCTATGTCTCACCTTTGACTACATCCTATTCAGACAGTCATGAACAGCTTAAGGAGATTCTTGGAGGAGCTATCAGCTTAGGAAATATCAGAAACTTCATAGTGTCTACATGGCATAGGTGAGCTGAGAAAGTGTGCTCACGAGTACATGTTTGTGTTCTTGTATGTCATTAACTAGTCTCATCCATGCTAACCAGGGCATATTTTTACTTCACTTCTGTTTCTTTATGACTGTGGCTGTAAAAACAACCACAGCAGTTTTGCATGGCATTTAGAAACATGTCCTTCCCAGTTTCAGGAGCTGGTCCCATAGTTGGAAAAGTCCTCTTGCTTTTCTGATGGTCGTATGTACACATAGACATCTACAGCACATCTAAACAGAACATATTCAACATGTGCTGCATTTACTGTAGTCTGTGGCATATGTCTTCTGTCACCAGCTGCTTGTCTGACATGTGGGTAGAGCAGCAGGTGAAAGTATAACACAAAATAGTATTTGGATCCAAGCTGTTCTGGATCCCAGGGGCAAAGGGAAAAAAAAAAAAAAAAAAAAAAAAAGGATTTCTTGGTGTATTTTCAGTGGGACCAAAAGAAAAAAATAATAAGTAGGAGTTGAAAGGAAGAAGGAACATGCTGTGTTGTGTGTCTGTATGAGGTTTACCAGTGAAAACAGTATAGTGAAAAGCCTGCATGATTATGTATGCTGGAAAATGTTGGTTGCCATCTGAATATTCAGAATTCACAGAAGACTTCGCAAGATGCAAATAATTGGAACATGTATTTGAAAATTGTGTTACTAAAAGTAACAAGAAACCAAATTAAAAAATATATATATATATTGCTTATCTAAATAAGTTTTTGCTGTATGAGACTGTGTATAACTAGTATGTTAAGGAGCATAATTTACTAAACTGTTGCAAAATAACAAGATATTCTTCAAGCATTCTGTATATAGAACTATTGATTTAGAGATTAGGTTTTTTTCTTCTCTCTTCCTGAGAGCTGCTTTATCTCAGCTCTCGGTTTATCATAGCTGTTATTTGAATGGCTGTCATGAAGAAACTTAACAGTCTCCCAGTAACTATGTTCATACTTGCAAAGCCTGTTGTGAGAAAATAGTGATCTCTTAAAAATCTCATTTAAAAAACCCCACAAAACTGACTTTACAGACTGTGCTGAGTGTGGCATTTCTTAGATTCCTTATGCTCATATGATGTGACTTAATGTTAATTGCATTGTGTTTTCAGACTAAGGAAGGGCTGTGGAGCTGGCTGTAACAGTGGTGGAAATATTGAAGATTCTGATGCTGGAGGTGGGGCTTCTTGCACAAGTAACAATGCCACTATCAATGAGTCGCAGAGCAGCGTGTCGCAAGGAGGAGTGAATGCACCTACAGGGCAGGGACCTGGAGCAGTACAGCACCCTCCTATGGCACCTCATCCTGGGACTCATCCCACTGCTCTTCCTGCAGCTCATCCACCAACTCATCCATCCACTCTGGGTAATGTTAAAATACCGCTATAACAATTTTTCACAAGTACAGTCTTGTAGCCAGAACTAGCCTCTCCATTCTTTGGATCTGGCCTAGGCTGAAAGAAAAGACTGAACAGACAGACATACAAATCTTGATTGTTGTTATTAACGCCTGCTTGGGTTCCTCTCACACTACAGTGCTGTTTTGTCCAATGGGAAGTTTCCAAGCAGAGACTTATCCTGTTGATTTTTAGTTATTTTCGCAAAACAGGCTACACAACTTTTTGCAACAAATCAGTACAGATTGATTCATCTGAAGACTTCTGTCTTATTGATTGTTAACATTAAACTTGATGGTTTTTAATGTCTTTGTATTTTTCTTACTTGTATACTGGAGTGGATCATTTATCTCAATTGTATTTTAGCTAAATCCTAATAGAATCTGTGCTGATCTGAAGTTAGTGAGGTGATAAGCAGTAAAACCAAGAAAAAGCTTTGCAAATGCTGCCTTTGCTCAGAGAATATAAATGTGCATGTAGCTGAACGCAGTGGGTTTTTTCTTTACGTAGCATGAGTACCTCTGCATCTCTGAAGAGGTTGATACAAGTTCTTTGTTTAGGAATGACACTAAATAATATTCATTAACTGCTATTTTTTACTTTAAAATTTTCTTAATGCTTAAAAACGTCTGCTCTAATGTTTTCTGATTCAGTCTGAGTCTCTGAACATCCATTCAAGCATATTAAGAATACTCACATTTTTGAAACACTGACATCTCTATCTCCTGTACTGTCTTCAGCATTGGGCACTTAAGTGTTAATGTTAAGAAACGAATTGCTAATGTGGTGAGAGCAAGGCTGAAGCATTTTTCAAGTGATTTGTCTCACAGGGATTGGGAATAGGATAGAACATGAGATTCTATAATAAAATGAGTGAAATGCACTCAACTGCTCTGCTATGTTAAGTGCAAGATACCTAATCCTACAATACCATTGTTTTAGTTGCTGTTGAATTAGACCCATCAATTTTGTATCTAATTGCTAAAACAATTCTGTATCATAAATCTAATGTATGTGGGAGGCTTGATCAAACTCTCCTGATTCTGTATCTTTTATTTTTAGGCACCAGTCACAGCTCTCATTCTGTGCAGTCAAGCCTTGTCAGACATTCCCCTGCCCGTGCCTCAGTAGCTAGCCATTCATCTTATTGCTACGGCAGTCGTCATTCATCTCTTCGCACATCCACAACAGGCTTTGTGCCTTGTCGGCGCTCTTCCACCAGTCAGATATCCCTTCGGAACCTCCCATCATCCATCCAGTCCCGCCTATCTATGGTGAACCAAATGGAACCTACTGGCCAGTCTGGAGTCAGCATGCAGCATGGTCTGCCCTCTTCCAGCAGCTCCAGCCAAAGCATCCCAGCCTGTAAACAGCATGCCCTTGTGGGCTTTCTAGGGACAGAAGGAGGGAGTAATGCGGCTGAAACTCAGTCAGCTGGTAATGCAAGCCCTGCAAATCAAATGCAAGCCAAAAAGGATGACGTTATTTACAGAATCCAGGTGAATAGTCCAGAAGAAAAAGTTAACCTGAATTTCCTTAGTCATGTGCTTTTGTTAGTGTTATTGTGTGTGTTGCTGAAATCATGACTTTTAAGTACATGCACAGTCTGATATGTCTCTGAATACAATAGTTGTGCAGTTACAAATGGGGAACTAATGTAAGGAAATGTTTTTCTGGACAGGCACTTTTGCTGCGTGTTTAGACGTCTCTGTTTATATTACTTACTTTATAATCCGGTAGTACAGGCTTGAGAATGTCAGCTGAACTCAGTTTTTCCTCCATGCTTAGTCTGGTTTTACTCATGATGATGCATAAAGCTAAAGAACTTCACCTGCAGTACTGAAAGCAACTAGTGTTCTTATTTTCTACCAAGTAGATTGTCCTCTAAAATAGGTGTTAAAAATGTCATTGCTTTCATTTTTACATGTGTATGTGTTCTTAAATGGTTATTGCTGCAAGGCTGGCTTATTGAACAGCAAACAGTATTCTGTTGATTAAGTTAATTATTGGCAGCCTTAGCAGTACTGTGAAAAATCCAGAAATGTTCTTGCCCTTGTAGCTTTCAGTAACTGCACATACATGTTCTTGGCTGTATATTACTGGGAAAGACCAAAAAGTATTTAATAGGTCAGGTCATGACAAACTTGACTTCATTGCTGATATCACCTCATTTTAGGGTAAACTAAGTCTTTGGTCATAGTTAACTAAGTTAGTTAATGTAAACAAAGTTAACTAATTTTACAGATTTCTGCTAAGTTCTTTTGTTTACAGACAAGGGCACTTCTATGAAACAGTTTCCTTCCTTTGTGTGAGGATGGCACAGACAAGGTTGCTGTATGTTATGGGATATTGGATGTTATGCAATTCTCTCTGTCCTTAAATAGAAAGTTTTCAGGAGTTTTCTCTTGCTGCTCCTATAGAAAGGCCAGTTAACTTCAAAACACAGGGTGGGTCTCAACAAACCATGCTAGTAGGAAAACAGCTTTTTAGCCTACTAGTGAATTCTCTAAGCCTATGTTTGTTAAGGTTTAATTCTCTGCAAGTGATGAGCCTAAACTAACAGTCTGACGTCACTAAACTTTCCCTTCTACTCGACCACGTGCCACCACTGTGTATTTTGAGTTGGTTTGGACCCTGCTGTGGACCATCATAACTGAAAGAAGGGCTGGGGAAGGGAGCCAGACAGCAGTGATCCAGTATATTGTCAACTGTGTCTGAAACCACAGCCCAATTTCCATCATTTCTGCTGCTCAAGTATTTTTGTAGCTTTTGCAGCATTGAAATCAGATATCGATTTCTGTGTGTTCGAGTCAGTTCTGTGGAAGTATGCAAAAGGTTACAGTTAATCCCCGTCTTTTAAATTTTGGCTGAACTAACAGTCAAAACTCAATTCCTACTTATAGTTAATGGATCCCAGTCAAGTACTGGAAGGGATCAACGTGTCAAAAAGGAAAGAGCTGCAGTGGCCAGATGAGGTGATACGGCTAAAAGCTGGAAGAAACAGCTGGAAAGACTGGAGTCCTCAGGAAGGCATGGAAGGCCATGTGAGTTTTTTTGTTTGTTTGTTTGTTTCAAAGTTGACAAGCTAATTTATTTAAAAGAAAAAAGTATCTTGGCAAGGCAGTCTGTCTGGGTGTCAAGGCTAATGATGTGCTAGTAGTAAGTTGGATCAGCAGCTGTCTTCTAAGTCACTGTTGCTGGAAGAGCAGTTCTAGAATCCTAATTTGGAGCAGAAGTGTATTTCTGCAACTGTATTGAAAAGTTACGAGATGATTCAAATATTGTCAGCCACTTCTTCCTTACCTTCTTCCTGCTCTTGTCATGAACTGTTACCTCAGGCATTCTGCTTAGTCATCCAGCCTTCATTTTCCTTTCCTTAAACTGTCAATCCCTTAGAAAATACTGAAGGTCAGTTTGCCAACCAGTCTTTAATTGAATGGTTAAAAGTATTTGGCTTTTAAATTACTCTGAAAATTGAGCCAAATTATCTTTGTTTTGTAATAAGTACTTAATTGATGTTTCCTTTATGAAGGAAATATGCTATAACTAAAACTTGCAAAAGCATATGACTTGAAACTCAGTCTCACTTTTCCCTAGGGATGTTATATCTGCATATGAAAATAAAAATTCACTGTTTAGTTGGAAAGTATCTCCCATTGTAGATTCTTCTAGTTTTTTTACCCAAGTCATACTGTTTATAGACCTTCTCGTCTAAAAATTATGCAGTGAGTAATCTTCCAGTGGTAAATAGTACAAGGTAAGAGCTGCTGACTTGTACTTGCATTGGTTTACTGATGCCGCTGTATTTTCATTTCGAATGTGTCTATTCTGACACTTCATAGGAATGATCTTTTGATAGTCTGCTTATGTCAGCTGGTGATGTCATTCAAACAGTGGATACAGGAGCTTTACATTAAGGTAGATTTGAAATACTGTTATGTGTATGTGAAGGAACGGCCCTTCCACAAATAACTCTATCACAGTTGACCACCCTAAGGACTAACTTGTAGAACTGACTTGTATGTAACGTGTAGGAGAATGCTGTTGTAAATATTTATAAAGAAGTTGGGATTAGACAGTATGCTTTTTGGGATTTCCTTATGAGCTATTGCAGATAAATAACATGAAGATGATGAACATAA
Organism: Coturnix japonica; assembly: GCF_054131305.1. Classification (NCBI taxonomy): domain Eukaryota; kingdom Metazoa; phylum Chordata; class Aves; order Galliformes; family Phasianidae; genus Coturnix; species Coturnix japonica. The sequence continues at coordinate 26,832,780 of NC_140667.1, read as the reverse complement.
AGGGTCAGACTGAAATGTATTCTGGAATCACGAGTCCTTTTGTTCAACGCTGGACAGTTTTTTGTTTCTGTGGTTCTGCAGTGTGTCTTGCAAGCTGCAGCGTGCTGATGTACAGTGGCTGTTAACAGAAAGATTGAGAGAGAGTGGATGTTTCTTGTCTATTAGTGGTGCAGTACACTGGCAGGGTTTTAGAAGAATGTCTTTTAACCTTGGGCGATCTGGTGCTTTCTCCCTTTCTTCTTATGTACAATTGTGACAAATTGATTTAACTTGAATGACATAGTTTCTGCTGCTTGTTAGGAGCATACATCATCAGTAAATCCATTGCTTCTTAGGACAGTCTTCCCTTTCTAACCCTGCACTTTCTGCAGACACACAGAACTGATTCTTACCTGTTGGGATGCTGCTCATCAAGCAGTCTGCCTGCCAAAGCATTGTTCTATCAGCATCCCTGTATGAAATTCAGCTTCAGAAAAACATGTGCTCTGGTACCTACATAACAATTATGGCCACATTCTCAGTAGCATACGGACTTCACTACTGCATAAAAAGAGAAAAGAAGCTGTAGTCAAAAGCAGAAGAAAGCAAAAGAGGGAGCGGGACAGAGTGGTTTAAGACAAGAACAAAGAGAAAATGGATAAGAAGCAACAGCTGTATCATTCCTCTTGTTTTTGTTGTTATGGGGTTGTTTTTTGTTTGTTTTCATAGGGATATGGGATTTGGGAGTTGAATTATGACAGGTTTTGAGTCATCCTAATAAAAATAGGTATTCTGTATCTGTTTTTTTAAACTGTAAAAGTATCAAAATGTGTTGTGAGAAGTAGGGTGGGTTGCATTGATCCTCACAGCTTTGAGACCCTTAGTTAATACTCATCTAAAGGTGACTGTAAAGGAGTAAAGGAGTAAAGATGTAAAGGAGTTTGTGAGTGCTGTGTATTCTCAGTTGTTAAAAATTTCTCTATTATGTTCAAAAAGCACTTCTCCAAACTTTGCTTTTTACGAAGACTTTGTAGGGCTTCTTCAAGGAAATGAAATTTAGCCATCTTCTGTAGATTGGAGCTCCTTCTTTTTTTCCAGGATTTTGAGGTTAAGGTTTACTCTGCACTATGTTTGTATGTGCTAGAGAGCTTTTGATTTTTTTTTTTTTTCCCCAACACTGACATGCTCAAAACAACCCCAAAAGATTCTTATCAGCTCCTTACTATTTGCTGACTTCATTTTGCGTGTGATCATAGAAAATATTAAGTGAGAATTAAATGTACATCAGTCATTGTTTAATAGATGGTAAAGCTGACTGTGAGTTAGAATTTATATACAGTTTGTGCACATACAGACTTAGTTTCTAACATGCCTTGATATTCAGGCCTTTGAAGTAACAGACCACTTCTGATTATATCAGGGGTGCTATCTGGACTCGACTGGGAAATGCTTTGTGTCTAAGGGTGGTATGTTCCTACTCTCTCTCAGTGCAACAGTATTTCTGTATGTAACAATATATATATATATATTATCTCTAAGACCAGTTTGACAGGTTTTATGCCTAACTCCTGATAAAGTTTATTCTGTGCTGTTGTGTGCTGCAGAATGCTGGGATACTTTATAGAAGCATTGTGGCTTCAAAATGATTATTTCAAAATATTCTTAATCTGTATGTGTACAATATTTTCCAGTTGTTATTTACTTTGCATGATCTGTTCAGCTCTGATTTGGCTCAAGTTGTGTTAAAATCCAAATCCAGTGCTGACTGCCCTCTGGTAAGCTGCAGATCTCCAGCAAGACTGAGACAAGCAGCTAATCAGGGGGCATGTGAACACTGGAAAGTGAGCAGCTAAGTCAGCGTAGCCTTTGTGTTATAAGTCCCTTTGCCTTGCAGGGGCCCTGAATGATCAGATGAATCTTTGAAATGTCAGCTGTTCTTATGAAACTCACTCTTTCTTTCACTTGATTTTTTTTTTTCCAGGTGATTCACCGCTGGGTGCCTTGCAGCAGAGATCCAAGTAGTCGGTCCCACATAGATAAGACCATCCTGCTGGTTCAAATTGAAGATAAATACGTTGCTGTTGTTGAAACTGGAGTCCTTGAACTTGGGGCTGAAGTGTAAATCTCTGAGACTTAAAACTTCCCCTTCTCCAACGACTCAGAAGAGAGAAGGGTCCAGAAGCAGCAGCTCCCAGGACATAAAACTTTGGTCCAGTTGTAGGAGAGGACTTGAAACACAGATTTGTCCAAGTCCTTTTCCCCAAATAAACAAATGTAAGAAATTTTTAAGTTGTTAGCTGCTGAAGAAACATTTGCATGAAGGATAGATTTGTTGAGACATATCTTTTTGTTTATAAATTTTGTTTATGCATTGTGTAATGCTTTAAATCAACAAACGTTTCAGTTCTAAGATCAGAGCACCTCATATTTTTCTAATTGTTTTTGCCAAAAAATGCCATGTCTTGTCACAGAGTGCGTGGAATTCATCCACCTTATTTTAAAGAAATTGACTACAAACATTCAGTTTGGTGAAACACAGTGTAAAGGTTTCAGGAGTGGCAAGAAGAGACTGAACAGATGTATAGATTCTTATTCCTTATGAGCTAAAACATTAATGAGAACTGCACTAATTTTTTACAGCAATGCACTAAAAACAACCCTGAGATTGCTGAGAACATTTATTTATATATATAAATATAAGTATATAAAATACCATTATTTAAATTGCCTTTGGGATTAATCCCCTCCCTCTCCATATACATGTTGATGGTAAGGGCTGTGCCATGGGTTTGGTTCTATGTTCTGTATTTCGTACAAGTGCATTTGCTGCATCCTCTTCACAATAAATGGTAAAATAAGAAACATCTAGACATGTACCTGAGTATCCCTGTACTACAACAGAACCTACTGTGGCAGTGGTACCTCAAATCGATACAACACATCCAGCTTTAAAAGTGGACCCGAGTACACTATCTTCCATCTGTCCTCCCTTAGCTAGCTTAAGCTACCTTGCTTCTTTATGCCCAGAACTGACTGTATTGTTTCACTGGCTCTTCTCTGGCAGGTAGTTGAGTTCTGTAGGGGAGATACACAAAGGGGTTTTTTATTCTATCCTATTAAAAAAAAGAAAAAAAAAAAAAAGAAAAAAAAAAGAAAAAAAAAGAAAAAAACCCAACAACTTTTAAAATGCTTTTATAGAAGGCACAGCCCTAAACGTATCACTTCTTCTGCCACCTTGCCTTTTCTTTCCCTTTAGTCTTCATTCTTTTCTATGACTTGAATTTTATTTTCTGTGATTATACATTCTATGTAAGTGTAATTTGAGTATTTATAACTGTGAAGTTGAATTATTCATGTGTTACATATCCTAGGTTTTATTGTATTTTTTTAAATGTGTGTATTCAGGGAAACAAGTAACTCAGAACTACCGTGGGAGCGTGAGAGGGAAACTGGTTTGGTTTTGACTTGCAGTTCCTATGACTCCTCTTAATCCATAAGAAAAAAAAATGTACCTATTGTGATTGTTTCCTGTTTCTGATCTGTAACTATGTAGGATTCTGTGCAGAATCTGCACGCCGTCCGAGCTTTTGGGAGCAGCCATCTTCTTCCCAGTCACCTCCGCTTCTTTCTAAGTAATGTAATCAGAAGAGACTTCTGATACACCACAGACGTGGTTGCAGTTATTTCTCAGATAAACCCTATCCGTTATGTACCTGGTGTAAGAGTGAAGTTATATGGGATGAGGGAGGGGGGAAAGAAAAAAAAGCAAGAAATGTCTACTTAAAAATTCCTGGTGTTCTGATTCAGGTCACTGTATGCTTGCTAGCTACAAAAGGGTAGTTCTGTGTGCCTGGTAGCTAGGCAGTTGTTAAAACTCCCCAGTGAATTACGCTGGGGCCTTGCTTACATCATGCACTATGCAAGTAGTGCTCCAAGTACTGTGCATTCTACAGATACATATTACTAGTCGTTGTGTGCACTTGGTCCTGGTAGGAATGCACAGTTCTGGATCTGCCACCTTTGAAATAGTCTTGCTCTTCCACGTAGCTCGTCATATGTGCACACTGTAGTATAGTTAAATTCATCCACCGTGTATTGGGTTTAGTACAGCACACAAACCTCGGTCAATAGTCTTGTAACTTTGCTGTCAGGAATGAAGAGCATTTGTACATTTTAGATTGCAGGTGTTTTGTTTAAGGTTTTATTCTATCTTTGCCCATAGGTGGATTACAGGGTTTCCTCTATGACTAGGAATATTGATTGCTTCAGCAAGGTTCTTGAGAAAGAAATAGGCCCTAATTGGATCTTTGTCTTAGAAAGTTGCTTGGTGGGTTTTTTTTTTCCTCCTGTACTGGAGCCTTAAGGTAAATGATTGAAAAGGGAACTACACCAGGGTGGGGGATTTTTGTTGTGCTGTTCTCGTTTTTAACTCGATTGAGGCAACTTTCAGTAAGTTCACCTTGACTCTGAACAATCTATGCCATTGTCTGCAATGCAAGATAACAGCAGTGTCTATTGCTGCTGTTAAACATGAAGCGATGGCTTCAGGTAACGGAAGTAATGACTTGTTAACATAAAAATTCTAGTGAATGTGTAACTGGAATTAAGTTAGCAAACAGCAGATGGGGGAGAAAAGAAAGGCTCTTCCCTAAGGGATAAAGGGAGTTGATAGATCTTTCTGTTTTGTTTTTTTTAATCTTAAGACTTTTCCGCATCTTGCTTTTGGGAGATGAATCCTAATGTGTCTGGGTTGCAGGCTGATGGCTTCTTCCAGAGGTACTCGGCAAACACCTGCTGTGTGACCATAGTGCAGCTCTCCTGCCTGGTTGAGGGCTGCTCAACAGAAGTCACCGTGTGATTTTTTTACTCTTCCATAAGGCTTTGGGAAATTAGCAGCTTTTCCTTTGGTTTTCTTGCATTCCGACCTCTAAAGGTTGATATGCGACTGTATGTTGGTTTGTGCAAGATTGTGTCTTGGTTCTGCTGTGAGTGTGACAAAACACATATAACTCCGCACAGGATAGATCTGTCCTTGGGTAGAAACTTTCTGTTCTTCTTGTTCTATTCTCTGTGATTTCCATCTTGATGTCGCATTTTCTCCCCGTTATGGGTGTAGAAAGGATGGTGATTTTCCTGGTAGTCCTGTCAGTCCAGACTGAGCCCAGCATAGAACACGGGGTTGCTTCTTCAAAGCTTTCGTGAGAGCCTCTAGGTGAGTGCGTGAACTCTGGCTACTTCTCATTGTGTGATGTTCTGTAGCCATAAGAACATTCCAATTAAGTCCTGTTTTAGATGTGCACCGACCCAAAAGCCATTTGTTGTTTCTCTCTTTTCTTTGAAGGTGATATCTGTGTGTACATACATAAATACATACGCATTTACTGCTTCCCATGGCAAATATTTAATGCCTGGAAAGTGCTTAAAAGCTCCCGAGATCCATCAGTAAAAACAGGCTGATGTTTCAATGTAAGACTTTGTGCAGCCTGTGAGGTCTTTTGAAAATGGCCTGAATTAAAAAGAAACCAAAAAGGTACATGACACCAGTGGTACCTATAACTGTGCCCCTTACTCTGTACGGTAATGGTGATGACTTCAGAGCTTTCCCTTATGATACACATGGCACCACCCAGCCTTGGAGCGTAGATAATAAAATGCTGCTTGGGCTCAATCCTTCTCAGTTAGAGGAGTCTCCGCTCACAGAATGGAGCAGGACAGATTGCATTTCTTACAATTAATATTATTCAGATATTATTCTACCTATATTGGATTTGGGGTTACACCACCACAGGTTTTATGCTCTTATTTTTATTAAGGGCTTTTATACCTATTATATAGGCAATCTATTCTTTTGTCGTCTGGCTCAGTCTTTGATAACCTAATGCAGTACATTCACTGAGGCTGGATGCTTTGAGAAACCAAACTGGCCGTTACAGGTGCCTTAGTAAAAATGTGGGTCCATAACACCTTGGTGGAAAATAAAGCACGTGGCTCGTTCACCCCGGCATGATCTACCTATTTCCCAGAAGGTGATTAAGATGGCTGCTCCACAAGAGTTCAGGAGTGCATGTACATCGCTCACAGCTCACAAGCACCTGAAGAGGAGCAGCATTTCTACTTCTGCTGTGTATAGTTTGAACAGAGAACCCCAGCCCACCACCATGGCAGGGCCATGAGCAGCTGGGGCTGTCTTAGGTGAAGATTCCCCATAAGTGGTGGAGGGAGAGAGAATCGTTTCAGGGGAGGAGGAGAGCTTGTAATGGACAGTGACAATATATATATTGCCTCTACCAGCAACCGGCTGCTTTGCCAGGCATAGGGATATACGTACCTGCGTGTCTGTGAGTGTGTGTCTGCGTGTGTTACTGGAAACGGCTGTAAATATTGTAGCTGTTGAAAATGGAAAAGGCAGAGAGGGTTTTTTTGGGTTTTTCCTTTTTTTGCAACCAGGCGCAGCAAAAGGGCAGTATTGACAGTGGAGAAACACTGAGAAATAAACAACTTTTTCCACGTGTTGTCATTCATTGCACTGTTACGTTCTCCCCAGCTCTCGCTCGCAGGTTCCTTCGGGTCTCCCCAGTGCTGCGGGCATCTCTTTCACCGTGTGCTCTGTGGGCGTTGAGGGGAGAATCGCTTTCGGGTGTTCCTTTCCTACGGCTTCATTCCCGTTCTTAGCAGCTCTCCGTGCTTTAGCGGCCGCTTCCCCCCGTTCTCCACCAGGGGGAGGCCTCGTTCCGCCGGGCAGAGCCAGCAAAGCCTTTCTGGGCCTGTGGGAAGCACCTGGTTAGTACAGGAGAGTCTGAATGTAAAGGTGACACTCAAAGGGCCATTAAGACAGATAGCAGCTGGGCTGAATTCCTTTCCAGCCTCGTGTGCCAGGTGCTCTAGTTTAGAATCACCTTCCCTGAGAGAAGGAAAGAACGGCTGGCACGTGTGACTCCAAATGAACAGCTTTCTCCTTAATGAGGTGCCGGCAGCTGCTTGAGCAAGCAGGAGCTTTGCCGGGAGAGGTAATGAGATCAATGAGAAGTCAGGAGAGCACCAGTAAATGTGACAAACGTATTTCTCCTCCTTCAGCACTGAGAGCCCAGCAGAGAGCACAGCAACAGCCCTTGGCTTGTGGTTCTTCAGGACAGCAGTACAGGTATGGCACAGAGCCTGCCCAAGGCTCAGCAGTTCTCCGTCCTTGGTCACATTGAAGTTAGTGGATGTTTCTGCTTTGTCCCACTGTTGTTTCTTTGGTGGTTCTTCATGCTCCTCCTAAGGTCTGTTACCTGTTACGCTGTTACCTGCTCACAGGCTTCCTGCTTAGAGACACCAGCTACAAGGGCTGAAGATGAAAGTAACCAGAGCCCTCTTCCTGCTGAAGTAGAGCTCCTGTGTTCGTTTCTCCGTGCCCAACTTCTGCCACTTCTGCCACAATAACAAGCGATAGCTGGTGGCAGATTGCAGGTGGAGAGCACAGGTTTGTGCAGGCATTGCCCTCCCAGCAGCATCTTTCACTGTGCTCTCATACAGGGTCTGCTGTGATCTGGCTGTGGTCCCTGGAGCACAGGGCAGGGAGTGGTGGGTGCCCATGAGCCCAGAGAGGGGAAATTGGGCTGGGAGCAGTCTGAAATCCATGCAGAATGCAGCGTGATGCTGAAGCATGGCAGCTCGTGGGCAGCCCGGGGGCAGGAACACCAGCGGGGGCTTGGGTTTGGCAGCGACAGCAACTGCTGCTCAAATCTGCAGTGCCACAGACTCCCCCAAGATATTATTCTTTACTTATTTCCATGGTATCTGAGTGCCGCAGCGATGATATAAATAGACATTTTCTGGAGAAACTCTCCTCTCTGCTAGGCTACGTTTTCTGAATTGCAGTCGTGAGCCTTTTTGATTTGCAGTGGAATGGTGGGCTGCTTTGGGATGACCAGGGCTCGGAGTCGGGTTTGGTTATGCTGATCAGCCCATTCCTGATGAAAAATGAAGGCCACGTTGATAGCATCACCTCTGTCCTGGTGCAGAGAACAGCTGATGGGATGTGCATGGGGTCAGGCTTAGCTCCGGCCCTTGGGAGTAGCCCCCACAGTCCCCAGTCCCTTTGTGGCAGTGCAGGTGTGTCAGCACTGGGTGCTCAGTGCCCAGGTGGGCGGCAGGGTGCTGCACCCCTCTCTCCTGAGAACCACAGCCTTTGTTCTGGGATGGCATACCATGTGCTCGCAATGGCAGGAGGTGATGAGCATGTGAGGAACTGGCTGAATGGGTTGCAAGCACACCAACCTGTAGGTGAGAGATGGCAGGATCACCCTCTCCGTCCACACCCACTGCTAACTATTCCTATGAGCATATGCAAGGGGGAAAATCCACTCTGTGCTGCCCTGGGACATTCTGCTTGCACTGGGTGAATGCTGAGCTGCAAAGGGATGCTTAGAGCTTGGGAGTCACTGTTTGTACGCAGCCTTCGCTCTTGGTTTTGTTCCAGTGCTTACGTGAAAAGGCACTTGTCAGAATTGCCCAGGAAATGGAAATCACAGGAAATTCAGACTGCAGATGTAGCAGCATTTTTGTTTTCCCTTTGGTGAAATGCAGCCTACAGCCCTGGGGTAGTGCTGTGCATGATGGGCCCTCAGCTGTTAGCGGTGAGGTTTCCCTATAGGTGTAGAGCTGAAGGGAGCCATAAAAGTGCCAGCATGTGTGCCTGGGGTGTGCAGAGCTCGGCGCTCCCTGCTGATCTCTTGTGGACCAGCCATGGAGGGATGGATGGCAAGGCTGTGCCTTCCCAAGGAGCAAGCAGGCTCGCAGGAAATTCCGTGCATGGTACTGCTGCAATGGTGCTTGCCAAGAAACTTTGGAATCCTTCCTTCATGTTGTTTGAAAATTCACAACGAATAAATTGCTCCTGGGATTTATTAGTGACTTGGTATTTCTTTACTGAGAACGCTGTCTTGCAAAGTGTTCTGTTGTTTCTCCTCATGCTGGGAGGGCTTTTATTTGGTTCTGATAGAAGGAAGATAAGTGGAAAACCAGAGCTTTGCCAGCATTACTTCCAAGTGGAGCTGAATGAAGCTCTCAGGATCCATCTTTGTGTGTGCTGAGGCTGAAGCCAGCTGGTGGCTGCAGGTGTGCAGGGCTGCTGCCCAGGCCAGGCCCTCGCAGATGCCAGTTCCAAGGCTGGAGATGGGAGAGGAGGTGACAGCTACCCTTCTGCTTTGCTGCCTGACCGGCTGCCTAGTGGAGGATCCTACCTGTGGCTCTGGTGCCCAGACTTCTAACAAAGTCACATCTCTGCCAGTGTGCTCCAGATGGGTTGATATGACATCACCACTGAGTACATAGAAACCGCTATTGAGTGGATTTGCTGAAGTTATGATAACCTCAGCTCTAACACCAAAGTTCTGAGTCAACTGAAATACCATAGATCTCCCGTGATTAATAACAGTCGGGACATCTAATCAGGGCTTTAAAGCAGTGATGGTCAGGCAGGGAAAGTGAGGGTTATCCCCTGCAGGCAATGCTTTCAATGAGAAAAGAAAGAAAACAAGATGAGACAGCACAGCACAGGCCAGGGGGCAGCGTGCAGCCTCGCTGGGGTTTGAGAACTGGGTTGGGGTGCTTCTGTCTGCTTGGGCTGCCCAGTGCACAGGGACTGAGCTGGGCTGCTGCTGTGCAACCAGCGGGGAGGGGACCTGAGAGGCTACACTAGTGCCACAGCCCTACCTGTGTGAGCAGAGCACAGCCGGGCACTGTTGTAGTGCTTCTGGGCTTTCCTTAGGAACAGGGAAAAGTGAGCTGTCATCTGAAAGGGGAAGCTGCGCTTTGTGGTTGGAGCTGTGTTTCCCAACCCTGTGGTTAGCAGAGTAGCACTCCCCAAGGGGCTGCATAAGCCAGAGGAAAACTGACAGCAAGTGCAAAAGGGCAGGAGAAGCTCTGTGGTGAGGGCATGCATCGGCCGCTTGGGTAACAAAAGGTTTTCTTCCCCTGCTCTGTGGCTGTCTCTAGTGGACATGGTATGGGTTTATCAGGTGGATACGGGTTTATCAGAGCAGGCAGCTCCAGGCACCTCTGTGGCACTGTATTTGCTGCCAGGGATTGCCCTTCACAGGTGTCTTCAGACAGGGGAAGAAAGCCCTGGAGGAAATAGTGAGGTTGCTGCAGGCACCCTGCTGGCATTGCCTCTGCTGGCACCGGCAGCACGCTCAGCCCAGCAGCGCTTGAGCACCACGAGGCTTCGTGCTCCGCCGGAGCAGAAAAGAGTTAACTCCCCCTCAGCTCTCCTCTAGAAGAGAGAAGATGGAAATGTTTCATACCGTGCTATTTTTAAATCCTTCAAGAAATGTATTGCTAAGAGGAGAACGGCACGACTGACGTTTCCCAGAATCAGCTGATGAAAGTGCACAACGCAGCTCCTCATGGGCAGCCCAGGGAAGGTAGAACGCTCAAAATAGATTGCAGATAGAAAGGAAAAGCAGGAAACCATTACAGATCTCTGTAGGCAGCACCCCAAGGTCCATTTTGACTGCTGGCCGTTGTACTTAAGGCAATAGAGAGCAATTAAGCGAGGAGATGACTGGAAGGTTTGTTTCTCCATTGTATCCCAGAAGTGGCTCAGGCCCATTGCCAGTGAAAGGTGCCATCCTGAGGTAGCACAGACCTCTGTAACGGGGCCCTTGTCAAAGTGAGAGGGTCCCCAGACACTCCTGTGGGGCGGACACTTGGGTGATGCTGTTGTCTCTCCACCAGCTCACGCAGCCCATGACTCATGTGTCCTCCTATGGAGGCAGCACGTGGCATAAATGAATGCATGTACATCACGCTTAGAAGCAGGCACAGGTATGACAGCTCCTAATGGCTGCGCAGGAAGGGCTCTGATATGTTCTGTGTAACAAAATAGTTGCTGCTGTGCTTAGATAGCAGACTTAGAGCATCTTAGTTCTGAGGGCTTATTATTTCTGAAGGCTGTTAAATATAAATTTTGCAGTGGTTGTTCCTACTAATTTTCATGTAGAATGAATTCAGACATGAATGAGTGTGAGCTGCTGAGTGGCCTGTGTTAGCCAGGTGGTGGAGGAGGGGAAGGGCAGGAAGGGGCTCCCAGCCTTCAGTGAGATCACAGAGGAGCAAGCTCACAAGTGCATGAGCAGTGCAAACACACTGAAGATGTGACTTGAGGTGCCTTCCTTGCTCACAAACATTTACACACAGCAGTTTGTAGTGAGAGCTGGCAGGGGATGGGTGAAATGCATGGAGGTGGGAAGGTTTCAGTCACTGACAGTAGCACAGAGGTGCCCTTGGCACAGCGCAGCTGTTAGAACTGCCTGATGACCTGGTGCGGGTTTTGCAGCAGGCAGCTGCTGTGCACAAAGCAGCAGGTATGTTTTGATTCCTCCCTTCCCTACAGGGTAACCATTAGATATAAGGAGTGTATCTACTGCAGGGCAAGTAGCACAGATTAGTTAGGGATGGCAGCTGGGAGATCACTGATGTGCTTGTTCTCTACATAAAGATGGTGTTCATCCCATGAAAGGGATCCAGAGGAGCGGTGATAAGTTCAGTCTAACTTTATTCCACAGCTTGTGTGTGCAGGAATACAGAAGTGCAATTTACCTAGAGGGAGGTTTCTGCAACTGGAAATATTTAATTAAGTGAGTTATTTTCCTAGTAGTACTTTAAAAGGTTATATACCCAATTAACTGTGCATTAGACCTAGCCTCAGCCCCATTTTGATATGCTCAGTGGACTGTGAGAAATTTACTGTCAGCTTAAGAGAGACAAAGAAAAGGTAGAAGTGAAATTGGTGGCAAAAGGAGATTCTGGCTCCTTGTCAAAGTCCCCACATGCCTCATTACCTTGGTGTAAAGCCAACAGACTAGCTTAACAGAGCCGTTTATTGCTCCCTCCCCTTCCACCTATGCTGAAAATGAAGTTCTAGCCACAAATCCCCCTTTGCTAAGCCATACTTTTGTTGTTACAGACACGTGGTATCATTAAGGTTGGAAAATAACTCTAAGATCATCCATTCCAACCATCCACCTGCCACCACTATTGCCCACCAAACCATATGCCTGAGTACTACATCCAGACATCTCTTGAGCAGCTCCAGGGATGGTGACTCCACCACCTTTCTGGGCAGCCCATTCTAACACCTCACCGCTCTTTTGGAGAAGTTTTACCTAATATCCAACCTGAACCTCCCCTGGTGCAACTTGAGGCCATGCCATCCTTCAGTCTGCTGTGCCCAGGTCATGCATTTACACCCTACTGGTGAGGGACTACCCAGAGCCTGACCCTCATGGCTGCCCCAAATGGCACCTGTCCCTGCACCAGCTGCTGCTGCTGGGAACAGCTATGAGAAGAACTTTGCTTCAGGAAGGAAATTACCTGTGACATGACCTAAAATTCAGGTTGGATATTAGGAAAAACTTCTCTTCAGGAAGAGTGGTTGCACTCTGGCACAGGCCGCTCAAGGAGGTGGTGCAGTCACCGTAACTGGAGGTGTTCATGGAACATTCAGATGTGGCACTGAGGGATGTGGTCAGTGTGCATGGTGGGGGTGGGTTGATGGTCGGAATAGAGCATCATAGAGGTCTTTTCTAACCTTAATGACTGAAATTGTCTGCCTGTGTGCAGCAGGTGGTGCGGACAAAGGGCTCAGCATTTCATTGTGGTCTCTTGCTTATCTTCCTTTATTTCATATCTTGTCCTCAGTGTCCACATGCCAGCCACAGTGGAGCCCAAACCACAATGTGCAGAGAGTTACTATAAGGGCAACAGTTGCCCTACAGCAGCACTGTTTACAACATCCAGAACGATTTTGTATTTTGGAAAGGAAGGCCTGAAGAACAGGTGGCTGTTCAGACCCCTGTACTGGGGGCAGATGGAGCAGGACACAGAGGTGGCTGTGCTCTTCTCACCTATTTCCCTTCGGTCTCAGCAGAGACTCCTGGCAGCTGTGAGCAACTGCTTTGGGTTTTCCAAAGCATTGTGAAAGAATGCGATGATGTAGCTTTATTATTTTTAGCCTGTTTTGCTGAGCGAGTTATGCTTACACAACTATGTCTCTGCAGCCCTCCCTGCCCCGCACACATGTGCGCTGGTAGCCTCTACATCCACAAGCAGATTTGAAACAAAGTTGGCAGGTTGCACAGGACTTAGTGTTCATGGTTCAGACATGTGGGTAGACAAGAGACACGCTGGTGAAACTTCAGCAGCAGCTCAGCTCCAGCTGCTCCAGGAGGTGGCCCCACTCTGCCCTTGCAGGCACGAAGGCAGAAGGGTGTGTAGGGGTCAGGGATGGGACACTGAGGAAGGCTGCAGGGTGTAGGAAGTTAGTGTGTGTTGTACTGGACTCCAGCAGTGCTGGCACGGAGGGAGCTTCCTGCTTTTTCTGAGCCCTTAGTACAGGGCCCTTAGATAGAGCCCTCATCAGCCCCCTTAGTACAGGTCTAAAGAGGTTTGGCTGGAGCTCTTCTCAGTGGGAATCGATTCTGCTTGGCTGAATTAAGGAAATGCTGGTGGGACATACTCTGGCACATTTGAAATCTGTGTTTCTAGCATGGACAGGACAAAGGACACTCTGAACTGGGGGAAAAACAAGTGTGTGGGTCAGTTTTTCTATCTGTGGGAAGCAAGCTTGAAAATGTAAAAGAAAATGCAAAGGCTTAGAGTCCTCGGCTCCATCTCCCAGGTGAAGCTGGCTCTCTTGATGTGCAGAGAATACCAAAGCTGTGAGGCATTTGTTAAAACACACACAAAGCCCCATCGGGGTGAGAAGTAATTTGCACAGTAATTGCAAAAGCGGATAAGCGAGTGTGTGCCTGCTGCCCTGCTGGGACTTGTGCAACGTGGCACGATAACTGCATGCAGCCGCCTTCCTGCCTATGTCAGGAATGTCCCAAAATCCAAGGTCAGGAGAGGTCCCCTCTGCTCTCCCACAGATGAGAATGGCAACTGCTCTGTGGGGTTGCAGAGGGCTGGAGGTGGCCATGTTTCACAAGGAGGAGAGAGAACCCTCTTGAGAGCTTGTCTCCAATTTGGGTTATTTCAGAGGGGGAGCAGTAGGAAAGAAGGGGACCGAATATATAGCGGGGTCTGTTGTGGTAGAACAAAGGGAAATGGTTTCAAACTAAAAGAGGGGAGATTTAGGCTGGTCATAAGGAAGATTTTTGCAGTGATGGAGGTGAAACACTGACACGTGTTGCTCAGAGAGGTGCTGGATGCTCCATCCCTGGAGAAATTTAGGATAAGACTGGATGGGCTCTGAGCACCCTGATCTAATTGTGGGTGTCCCTGTTCATTGCAGGGAGCTGGGCTAGATGGCCTCTAAGGGTCCCTTCCAACTCAAGCAGTTGTATGATTCAAAGAGGAGGAGCAGAGACTTGGTAGTTGGAGGTGTGAGTACTACTCCATTCACTCAGCCCAAGCCCTCTGTAGTGTCAGACCACCCTATAAAGCAGAGGCACTGCCATAAGGTGCCTAGCATTAGGCATTTGATACTTAACATCTGCCTAAAGAGTGATGGTTGTTAGACATAAGATTCATTGTGTACAAAGGATGAAGAGATAGCTCAGTTCAAAGGGCATGTGATGAGTTAATGAGATAAATTGTTCAGTGTGACTGCATGCAGTATGCAACATCGATTTATTAACCCAAGTAGCTAATGTCATATGTATATTTCTTTTCTAGAGATGAACCACATTAGGTATTTATGCTGGCTGGAGTATACAGTACAGTGAGTCTTAGTGGATGTCACAACTGTAGGCTGTGGCGCTGAGCAGCTGATGGCAGAATTACACCTTGTCTTCTACTCCTGCCACCAGGCTGTCTGAGAAGCCCGGCATGGTCCTTGTTCTTTCATCCATGCACCTATAGCAGTTCTGCCTGAACACTGACTGCTCCTCAGCATTTTCCCCAGCAGGTTGTCCTGCTGCAGAACCAAGCTCACTGAGGGGTATTTCTTTGATAGTATTGGATACTTAAAGGCAGTGCCGCTGCCAATACTACGTCTGGTTGGATAGTGACATTAAAGCTAACTTGAGTATATATTGGGATTTTCTTTTTTTGGTCTATTTTATGTCCGTCATCTTTTATGTTGCTGGTTACTGTGGCCAGTAGCCAATCTTTCAACAATTAGAACATTATTTCGCTTCATCAGGCATAAAGCTTAGAGGAAATTCAATTCCATTCAGAGCACTATAGTGTAAGAGAAAGAGATCCTGCCTCGAAACCAGTGCTGCTGACTGCCAGGAGACCTGAGCTGCTGTGGGGTCAGCAAGCATGTGAGAACAGCACTCAGATCAAGCTCTTCTCTGAGTAGTAACCTTTCATGATGGAAGTCTTGGTGTTGGTGTGCCTCTCTTGAAGGATCTGATCTCTGTTGTTGAAGTTGCTGACAATTTTCAGAATCTATTACTTTTTGGCTGCTTGCAAAAGCATATAATCCATTTTTTTCTTCAGTTTTTGGCTGCACCAGCTTTATGTAGTTGTGCTCCTATGAATATATTGCAGATGACTTTTATAATTCTGAGAAACTAATAATCAAAGACAAATGTAAAATGACTAAGATAGCAGCTTAGTCGTTATTTTTAAACTAAGGCAAGCATCTATGTGAGAAATGTACTTGAGAACATTCAACTCATTCTGACATTGAGATTTTGCAGCGGGTCAGAGAAAAACCCTATCAGAAATCTATCGAAGGTGGCACCTCGGTAGCATAAAGCGTAAATGCTATTTTTCAGAAGCCAATCTGATACAAAAATATTTAGCAAACCGATCAAAATAAATCAAATCCTCTTCTCACAGTGAGTGAAAAATGTAACCACTCTTTTATATTTAGCCCATTTTAGATGGTAAAGTGCCAAGCATTGGGGCAGTGCTGTTCCGAGGAAGAGAGAAAGACAAAATACAAGCCACTTAAGTCAAAACAAGCAGGTAATCGATGACTCAGGCAGATAAAATCAAGACATTAACTATAAGCACAAGAGCTCATAAAGCCATAAACCATCATGAAGATCGGTTTCTAACCATTATAGAAGGTGATAAAAGCTGAGAACAGACATATATGCCTCCTGCTATCATTGCTTTGCAAAAGGGGCAATTCCCAAAGCAGCCTGGGAAGGGCTGTGCGAATGGGATCTGTTGGGATCTCTTCAGGCAGCAGTGAAGGGAATTGCACTGTTGAGGCAGCACAGACAGATCCAGAGACACCATTCCTGTCAGCAAAGTGTCACCTCTGACAGCCGCTGGGGCAAGTCTTCTGAAGAAGAGTTCAGCTTCCTTTTGCTGAGGAGAAGGGACATACTTCTTACTAATGCAGTAACTTCATTGGAATGCTCCAAGAAAGAGTGTTTGAATGTGAAATGAGAAATTCCCCTCCTGGTCCTACCTCTATGTCCTGTAGACCAAGTTTGGTTCCCTTTCCCCTCTCTTACAGAAAATGCATCATTATAATCCCATCAGTAAAGGAGAAGTAGGCTCATTACCTAGCTGCATAATGAAGTACATTAGCGGGACAGATGGACAGCTGGCAGTAGAGGATGAAACAGGCTAAAATCCAAAGTGCTCTGAAATATGCCCTTGGGCTTTCTTCAAAGCCTATTTATTTTCATGAGAGGATTTTAATATTCAGAAGTTCACGGGGAGCTTGCCTGCATCCAAAAGGTGTCATTGCTCAGGGTGCAGCAGCCCCAACTGCTGCTTGGGTTCAGCAGCACTTGCAAGATGACCCTGCTTCTTGTCCTGCTGCCACTGCCTGAGGGCTTGCATCACCATCAGCATCCTTGCCAGGGCACTTCAGCTGCCTTCCCTGTGCTACAGTGGTTCTGGGGTTGACTGGCAGTCCTCTGAAAAAAGCTACCTCAAAGTGGTCTTGTGGCCCTTAGACCTCCAAGTAGTATTTTAATAATAAGTTTTAATTAATAATAATAAGTTTTTCGTAACTGTTCTGGCAATTATCTGTGTTGTTATCAAGAAGAAGGGGATGTCAGCGCTGACAGGCAACACAGGGCTGGCACAGACCTGGGACTTGGATCTTGTCATCCTACAGACAGCCTGCACAGCCTACAGTCTCTTTCTTGCTCTGATTATTTTGTTTTCCTGTAGCATGCAGAGATTTACTTGTAGCCTTCAAGGCACACAAAGCATTGTTCCTCGTCCCCTTAATCACTATATAGTGATGTTTCCTGTCATACTGCTGTTCGACTACACAGAAGGTGCCTTGTACAGAGATGTGAGGCATCCTGCACTGCCTACAGGTGCAGGATGTGCTGCCTCAGCATGCCCAGCTTTCTGCACTGCATACGGTAAGTGAGTTTCTTCTGCTAGAAAAAGTGGGTTTCCTCTGTCCTGAATAGGAACTGTCCTGCTGAATCATAGAATTGTTTGAGATGGAAAGGATGCTTAAAGGCCACCTAGCCCAACTCCCCTGCAATGAACAGGGACACCCACAGTTAGGTCAGGGTGCTCAGAGCCCAGACTAGCCTGACCTTCAGTGTCTCCAGGGATGGGGACCACCTCTCTGGGCAACCTGTGCCAGTGCTTCACCACCCTCATTGTAAAAATCTTCCTTATATCCAACCTCTTTTAGTTTGAATCCATTTCCCCTTGCTCTATCACAACTGACCCTGCTAAAGAGTCTGTCCCCTTCTTTCTTACGGCCCTTTTAGATGCTGAAAGGCCACTTTAAGGTCTCCCTGGAGCCTTCTCTTCTCCAGGCTGCGCAGCCATATGGTACCTCACTGGAGCACATCCCCTTAAGGCTGGTGGTGAGCAACCCCAGTGCCATCACCTAGTTCCTTTACTGTTATTTGACCATATGGTTTCTCAAACATAAGTTCCTTTATCTCTTACTTCAAAGATGTTTCTTTTTGCAATGTTAACTTGAGTTAGTTAGAGCACAGGTGTTGCCCTACTTTAGCTGCCATCTGCACATACACAACCCTTTTGTATCTTGAATTAGTTAGCTAACTTGGGCAAGTGGGCACACTGAGCTGCTTCACAGAGTGGCTGCAGGCTCCTTCTGCAGACCACCCATGGTCATCCGTGGACTTCCCAGACAAGTTTCCAGTAAGGAGGAGTAATTGTTTCCATAGTACTATTAAGTGTCCTTTAATTTCATGCCTATTGTGCAGCTGAGGTTCGTGCTAGCTGCAGTCCTTGTGTCACACAAAGGTAAGCACAGGCCCATGCAGTCTCTGATGTGACCATAACTAACTCAAGGGGCCTCCACTGTGAGGACTTTGCATAGATACAGCAGCCAAAAACAGGAATGTCTCCATGACAGGTTTGTGTTACGTAACTGACTTGAAAAAGAATAAGAAAAAAAAATAAGCAAATTAATAAAGAAAAAGAGTGAAGCACTTTATTTGTCAAAATAAACCTACAGAAATACTGAGTGAAATGAAGTACTTAGTCTTGGAATTTGAAGGAGTGTCTAGGGCACTCGCTCCTCTGCCAAGTGTTTGGATGAAGTCCTGAAATAATATAACCAGAAAAAAATGAGAAACTCTGTTTTCCTTGAGGGGGTGGAATCAGAGCAATTAGCCTGCCAGAGGCAATGCTCTTCATTACAATGAGTGTTTGCTGTTCCTGACAGAGGTACTGGTGACGTGTATTTTGCAGGAGACAAAGATGAATTATTTGGAAGGAACAGGAGATGTTGGAACTTATTAGAGAGGAGAGAGATCTGGTGTTGTCATCCCCAGCTTGTTCTCCGCTAGGCTGAGTAAAGCAGCTAACAATTCACATCCACACTACCTAGTCCAGAGTCAGATTAGCCACATTTCCCTGTATTGAGGCAGTCAGTCGTGCATAACATGGGATTCAAATGTCAGGAGGACAAGGGAATGACTCAGGGTGGTTTTTTCCCCCCTTTGTTTTGTTTATGAAGTGGTTGTCCGTGTTCCAGCCTGCTTGTAATGAACACGCTGATAGCAAGTTAAAAACAGTTTTGGAGGAGGATTTTACAGAAGTATCTAAAAAAAAATAAAGCATACAGAAATGTCACTGTAAAATGGCAGTAATGGTGTGCTGCTTTGTTAGCTGGAAAGGGACAGGCAGCAATGAAGAACTGACTGCAGTTCACGTATTTTTTTAATATTGCTTGTTTATAAGATGGAAAATGTATCGATTCCTCTTGCTGATTTAGATATACAAAAGTTTACATTTTCTTCTTTTTCAGGCAAACCTGCCCCACAACACCATTTGATAACAATTAGTTTTGTGGCTGCCTTTTTTTGAGGGGGGAGGGGGCCAAAGCTCTTTGGTATCCCCAAAGGATTGATGCGACTTACCACATAGATCTCATATCAGGAATGAAAACTGAAGTTGTCTTGCTTTTCCTTAAAAAAGGAAAGTTTACTCTTGAAACATTGCCAGCAAATAATTCAGAACCTCTCACATAGTTCAGATGCCAAAGTTGTGCTGAAAGTCAGTGAGATTCAGGATTTTAACTCACACTGTAAATGTGATTCAAAGGCTTTAAAGGTGAAGCCTTGGTCTCTGCAGACAATCTGGATGAGGCTCCTTTACTCTTCAAGTTCTGTGCTGATTGGTAGAATCAAGAGGTGGGAGAGAGGTCACAAAGGGCTTCTTCCATCTACAAATGTGCTGATCATAAGTAAGTTTTGGAGGAGATGGCTGGATCCATTCTTACAGGGGTGGTTTCTCTTGTTAAGATCTGTCTGAAGATGCACTGTGCTTGGTGGTTTTCCTTAGTGCTGTGCCCTTTACCTTGTGTGTGTGTTTCCAGGTTTGTCTGAATGTGGAGAAGAGTGAAGATGAAGCACAATGGCTCAGAAAGCACAGAACGCAATGCTTCTCATTTTAAGAGTCTGATAATTAAGCCATTAAAGATTGCTGGGACTAGCAATATCATGTCCACGGGGAGCTAATTACTTGTACCACTGGTAAAATACCATGACAACAATAAAGGACATTTTATAGACGAGGAACGCTGACAAGCTCTTGCCCTGAAGCGTGCAGCTGGAGGGCTCAGCCTCTACCCTCCCAAGTCAGTGGAATGTCTCCAGTGAACAACAGCAACTCAGGACCTGCATATCTGCTGTCAAGGTGATTGCTAAGGATACAGTAATCACCAATAAAATATACAGAGTAGAGAGGTGTGGGCTGGTGAGGATACACTATAGCCGTACAACCTGTAAGGCTGGCTGCTACCTCACCAGCAGAGCACTAGGCCCAGGGGCTTCATGATTCACTCTTTCCTGTTTTTCATTTTGTGCCTTCATAGAGATCGTGGTGTTGTCTCCAAGTCTCTCCGAGGGCATCTTCTTTGGTGTTCTTTTTTTGCCTTCTCACCAGTACCCCCAGAGGACTTCCACTTATTTCCACTTCTATGCAGCACCAGCAGCAGAGAGGCTCTAATTTGTTTGCTGGAAGCATATTTTTGTGGTGAGAATAGCATGTCTCCCTCTGAGACCTTTCAAAGAGCCCCACCTTGTATAATTGCAGGATTTCAGCTGAGGTCCGGCTGCTGGCAGATCCCTTTTTATGCAGTAACCTAATATCAATTACATCTTCTCTTAACTATAAAGGCTTTGATTTTTAATTCATGTAATTTTCCCTCTGAGAACAGAGACCAGTTAAGGCATCTTAAAAATCTATAACTGTAGTTATTTGTTGGGAAATATTTCAGAATGCATTTCTGCAAGGCAGAAACTTAGAAGACATAAGGAGACTGGCAGTAAAACATCCAACTTCCTGATACCTGTCCCTTTTGGTGACAGCACCAATGGGCCCAGATAGCTGGGAGCTGCTGTGGTACCAGTCTCTGGTACTGGCTGGAGATGCTGTTTGAAGGCAGCATGTGAACCTGGCCACATACAACAGCCTGCTCCCCTTTGAACTTTCCCAGCAGTCCTAGTTATTACAGTCAGAGTACTCTATCTATCTAATAGTGTTCTTGTGTTCTTTGTATCTGTTGTAGTTTCCATGGAAATAAATAGGAGGCATTACTTTTGGACCAATCTACGTGTTACAGCCGAACAGCCCCTTTGGCCTTCATTCCATTCCTCTTACTGGTGGGGCAGAAGCATCAGAGTGGTATATGGGGGTATGTGTATCACTGTGTGCCAGGACAGATAGTGCAGAGCTGCAGCTGTTGGCCTATCAAAAGAGCATAAAATTCCCTGAGATATCTACTAGGAGTATATGGATGCCTCTGAAGATTGAATTAGCCATTTATTCTGGTAGCTGCTGTTTTCCAAATGGAATAAATAAAACAAAAATAAGCTTGAAAACCTTCCATTTTTTATTTATTTATTTATTTATTTTCAGCATTACAGAAGAATTTCACTCTCTCCATATGGATGCAAGATTTCTGGACTCTGTTTGAAATGAGGAATTTTTGGTCCCTGAGACCTGGACCTCAGCCACACTCTGCAGCTCTCTCCTCCTCCGTGCCCCTCTGGGCAGCACAAGAGATCCAGAGAAAGAAAGACACTGCGCTGCCTGGGACCCCAGCTGTGAGCTCCTGTTTGTGAACACCAGCTGGGAATCTGCTTCAAATCAATACCAACTCATTTTTCCTCTACAAATGATCCTCCAGAAAAGTAGCAGCCAGAAGCGGAGCTTGTGACAGTCTCACTCAGCTGAAAACCTGCCTTGTATGTCTCAGGAGGGAGGCTCAGAACTGCCAGACAGAAAGTTATTGCTAAAACCACACAGTTTTCCTGGCCCACTCCAATGGATTTTTCCACCAAAGAAAGGCATGTGTTGGCCTCGCAGCAGTAACTTGAGGCTCTGCATGCCTGGCGATGAGCTCTACGTTCAGCCTGCCCTGCCTTTCTTCTGCATTAAGGGGTGAGCTCCTCCCAAGTTCTTCACGGCTCAGGTATGATGGGCACAGCCTGGCAACACTATGAGGTGCTGATGTGCTTGTGGGGTCACATAGGATGTGACACCCAGGTTTTACATCCCAGTGAATATAATTCCTCTGTTTTGCTTGCTGCATGCAGAGGATGGTTGAAGTTCCGCCTGGACTGGACTCTGCCTGGCAGTCTGTTAGGGACTGGTGAACATGACATCCCATATGTAAGTGGTTGTTCACAGTGAGAATATGCACTAAAATCATGAGCCTCCCCTGGTGCAGCCTAAGGCCATTCCCTCTCGTTCTATTGCTGTTACCTGGGATAAGGGGCTGACCCCAACTCACTACAGCCTCCTTTCAGGTAGTTGAAGAGAGTTTCCTGAGCCTCCTCTTCTCCAGGCTAAACACTCCCAGTTCCCAATGCCTATACTGTTTCATGCTTATACTCTTTCCATATGTAGATCTGGTTTTTTGTGCTTTTTACCCTCTTATTTGTTGGCTGGCCAAATGCATTCCCAAGCTTCTCTTAGACATTTATAAGTATGCGTAAATATATGTCACACCAAGCCTCTCCATCACACTCATTTCTCGTCTTCTTTCTGTAGTTGCCTAAAATGACTATTGAAAGCTTGCTTTATCACCTTACAAGATGTATACAAGACTTCCATTATCCACAGGGCTGTGAGAACCAGACTGAACGGCTTCAGAAGTCACAGGCAGCTGAAGGAAGACAACCATATGAAAAAGAAATCATATGAAAGTGCATATAATTCAGGAAAGGGCCACCAGTCATGTTGGAGCTTAAGGCTGGAAATCAGCTTTCCAGTAAAAACAGTGGAGAGAGTTAAACAGAAATTGAACTCAAGCCTCTGTTTTTCATAATTAAAATCAACTCTTCCTAGTTTCAGTCTTTTCAACAAGCGCTTAATCAAAGGAAGAATCTTCTTGCATCCTCTCTTCTCTCATTCAAGTTGTGCTCTACATGTTGACCACAGACTATTACTGTCACAGTGATTTACCTTTCTGGCATTAGTTATGGCCTTTGCATCCATTTCCAGCTCGCTGGGTGGTGAGTTTAGCCTTCCGGCATGGAGGGAACAGTCCAGTGAACATGAGTCTCAGTGGTGGCAAATACAAACATTAAAGGCAAAAGAATGAGAGGCTTTGAAAAGGGAGACGGATTCTCTACATTTAGTTTCTGGGTATGAGCTTTTACAGTTCATGTTATCAAGTCTATCCTCTCAACTCTGAGGGCAAGAAGCACAGGTTTTGTGCTTCACTCAAATAAAATGATGCTGTTCCAGTGCTCACCTTAAAATGATGTTGGTTAGCAAATCTGAAGCAAAGCACCAGTGCCTGTTTTCTCTCTGATCCTCTACTACCTTCCCAATGTCTGTAACCTTTGTTTTGTAGGTGCCTGCAACTTTTTAATTACCATCCTGTAGCTGAGCAACAGTGATAGTGTGGGCACCTTGATGCCCAGTTTTGAAGGCACACCCATCTTGGAGGGAAGCTGCAGCTGGGAGTCAGGATTAGCCCACCCTGGAGCCCCTGTGCTGCCTGCAGCTGGCAGGCATTGTGCAGCCGGATCTCCCATCCTGGCACCAATGTTGTGCTCCTCAGCCTGACCTTAGTGTGAGCCCATCGATTGCTGCACTGTGCCAGCAGAGAGTTGTGCTCCAGTGGCTTGTGGGCGGCAGCACAGCCAAGAGCCTGCAGATTTGATTACAATTATCATCCACATGGACAAGTTCAGTTACTTGCGAACTCTACCATGACCGTATATTATTGAATCCATATTTCAAGAGCACTTTAATCTTGAGCTCTGTCCCGCTGGAGTGTGGGCAGCACTACTGTGTCCCACGTCCTCTGCTGGGCTTTGCTATCGATCTCTCTCCAGCTCCTTCCTTTTCATTACAGCCTTGTCTTATTTGACCCTGGCTTTACTTTTGTCATCACCTTTCTTCACCTTATCTCCATTTTGAAAAGTAAATCTTATCTGCTTTCAAAACCTTCACATTCCTGATGACAGAGAATCTCCACACTCATTCTCATAACCAGAACATAGAAGTCCACAATGGGGACTAAGAAAAACGGGGAGCTTTTTGGCTGAGAGCATTGCGTGTGCTGCTGCATTTAGGTGTTGTCTCTGACCCTAAAAGATACACTATACATAATGTGCAAGAAACAAGCAATAGGAAAGAAGGATATAGTTTTTTTGTACATTT
This sequence comes from Coturnix japonica, assembly GCF_054131305.1. Classification (NCBI taxonomy): domain Eukaryota; kingdom Metazoa; phylum Chordata; class Aves; order Galliformes; family Phasianidae; genus Coturnix; species Coturnix japonica. Next base: position 26,808,774 of record NC_140667.1, on the reverse strand, counting down.
AGTCAAAAATACTCTGCTGAATTAACTACTTCAGATGGTTAGAAAAGCTGACACAGTTTAACATCTGTGGATTTTTTTCCCCTGCATATTAACAGAGATAGCAGTGATTGGCCAGGCTAAGCCCAGCCATGTGCATGTCAACTAAATGCAGAACAGTTGTTATCTCTTGATATTTGCTGAGGCGAGGCTCTCTGAGCTACAACAAAAAAGATGCTGACACAAATGTAGTATGCATGATAGCAAGTTCAAAGAATACGACATCATGCCCATGTCCCATATGCAGGGATTTGCCATTGACTTGTGTTTTAATTCGGCAATTTGAGTCACCGGTCTTTTCCTCCTTTTGGTAAAGAGCTTTGGGATCTCTGCTTCCTACCCATAAAGTGCATTATTGTGAAACCGTTCCCTTAATTGCCCTTTCCACAGGCAGACATTGGCCTTTTACCAAAGGCATATTGTGTTTGCATTGATCACACTGCTGCCTATATGACCTTGTCATTAGGAAAACATGAAACATAAAATATGAGATACTTGGACTCCTTCTAGCGTTATTCATTGCTTTATTTTCTGATCTCTGAAAGATATTGCGGAGCCAGCAGGAGGTCTGTTTGAGACCTGCTGACACTATGGAATTCGTGGTACTTTAATTATCCAAATGATCTAAACAAAAGAAGTTAACAACTGAGTAGTGTGTGATTGATTGTAAGCTGCAAACTGCAAAAATAAATGTAGCAGCTGGAGCAGTGACATGAAACTCTGGTGGTCGCTCCTGCAGCCTCCTACCACAACCATCTTGGACAGAACAAAATACAGCACTTGCAACAATCCCAAGTGACAGGGGTTGATTGCAGGACTCATTTGTGTATCTTTAGCACATAAAGAACACAATTGTCAAAGTCTGCAGTGTTGCCAATACATGTGACTTTCAGCTCATCTTGAAGTACTGAGAATTTTCATTATCCAGTATCGCTGCAACTGACTTCTTAGGAGAAGCTCCACTTCCTGAAAATAGAAAATAATGGGTGGTCATGAAAACTGAATTAAGGGAGGAGATGGGAAAGAGGAATATAAAGCTGACTTGGCACAGACAATAAGTACTGGGAGATAGGAAGACAGAGCCTAAACGAAGCCAAGATGCAGAGGTGGAGTTCATGATGCTTAGGAGAGGCAGCTAAGGGACTGACTGAGATGAGTAATGAAATTATACAAGGTGCCCTGGGTGGGAAAATGGAAATTAGCCAGACTGTGGGGAGAAGGCGGCCACAGGAACACAGGTAATGTCCAGGGGAATTCTGATTGAGCAGATATGGAGGAGAAAGACAGAAAGAAAGGAGAAAGAAAGAGCAGAGGGTGAAAGCAGGACAGGAGACCATTTCTGTAAGCCACCACCTTCCTCAGAACCTGCACAGGAAAGCCAAGATTTCTGAGCACCTTCACTGCTCCACATTTCAAGGCTGATACTGCAGTCAGATTCTTCTTGGTCCAAATGATAGAGCTCAGCACTGGGGATCTTAGTCTCCCAGATGATGTGCGTTCATTTGATGCCACAACATGGAATTTCTGTTTTTATAATGTGCATAATTATATGCCTACAGTCTCTCCGTCCTCTTCCAGGTCTTCCATAACTGGCAGTGCCAGGGTTAAGGCTGCCTTTATGCACGTGTTAAAAGACCACTGTTAATTGGAGGATCAAACACCACTCCATCGGACCCTGCCTCACCCAGGTCTCTAGATGGATGGTGTGCACTTAATGAGCAGCTGCTTGGTATTTTTTTCTCCGTTGTTCAGAGTGTCTCCATGCTTTATTGACTGCATACTATCCGCGTTGAACACAATTACTTTCCTCATGAGTTTTTCCATGCTGCTTATCACTATAGTAACTGCCTGCTTCACAAATACTAACTAATCTGTTCTCTCACTTCCCCCCTGAGAGAGCAGGCCCCTACCTGTGTTCATGACTGAGGAGCTGAGGAATGAAGAGCAGAAGCTGATGAGAACTCACAGAGTTCAAGTGTCCAGATGCAGTGGGACTTCCCATCTCACAGTGCTGGGGATGTGTAATACCTAGCAAACCCCAGCTCCTGCTTATCCTGCCCTTACTTCTGCACCACCTCTTGTGAGTATGGAAGCCCAGGTCAGGCACCTGCCAAATGTGCGCACAGAATGCCGACCAGCTCTGAAAAGCCTCACATCACCCACAGTATCTGTGTCCTGCTCCTGCAGTCTGACATGCACCTGCCCCCAGCCATGCCATCATCACGCACTGTGTAGCATAAGTTCAGTGCACTGCCATGGACTGCAAGGGCAAGGAAGAGGCTCATGAAGTGGTGCACTGAACATAAAAGATTGCCAGATAAATGTTGCAAACCACAAAACAAGACCGTTAGATATGTATTAACACCTGATTACTCTGCTTGCCTGCAGGTTTGTCTTTTTCCTCTTCTCCATTATGTGGTTTTTAACTGTTTTGTGTTAAGGGCTGGGACTGTCATTTGCTGTATAATTGGAAAACACTCTGCATATGCTCCAAAGGATTCAAAGAGCCTGTAAGATACGGAAATACCACCATGGGGGAAAATTAAAGTACAGGGCCTAATTTAAGTAAGCGAAAAAGGAGAAAACAGTTACAATGGTTGCACGTGCCCAATTTGTGCAGGCAAACAGGCTACATGTGAGCAGACAGCCCTGCTCCAGTGGCAGACTGGACACACTGCTGGGCAGAGGAATGAATGGGCTTCTTGGGTGCTGATGTGCAGAAAGGTATCAATGATTTTGCACATACTAGTTTTGGAAGATATAGATAGATGCGATTCAATCAAAGTAATGTTGGAAGTCAATCAATCTTCTCACCTAATCAGTATAACAAAGGAAAAAATGTTTCCCTAAAACAGCAGGCAAATAATTCATGTGAGATACAATGCCTTACATTTTGCTGAGAGCCGGTAAGTTCCAATAAGCACCGATGTTTTCTCACTTAATTAGCTTCCTTAGGGAGCTACATTGCAGGTGTTTTTCATTATTTTCAGCAGAGGTTTAGCAATTTCTCTTCACATTGCCTCCTCTCAGGACAAATCTCTGCTTTCCAGCTGGGGGATCGTTTTGTTTCTAAATCGTTTCTCCCTTTATCTCTCCCACATCATTGAAGTGAAAGGCCCTTCCTCCTGTCTGATCCTCCGCATGCATCTTCCTGGAGTAGAAAAGGCAATTGTAGGCTGAGGAAGCAGTGCTGCTGCCTGAAACCTCATCTATTTGGATGCTTTCCACAAGGACAAAACAGAGAAGGATTTTGTATTTGTTGATCGTCAGTAATAGCACAGTCGTGGCCAGATGCAAGGAGAAATAGGAGTGTCCCGCCAGAAGGCTTAATGGAACTCCTGAAAGATTATATTAAGCTGTTTTCAAGGGCTTATGTTTTAATTTAGAAAGTCAGACACTCACATGCCCAGCTGCCCCCTACTCATGCAATGCAAGGTGGGTTGGATTACTTTGTGTGTGCCAAAATGGGAGCAACCTATATGCTACAATAAATATTTGGGGATGTAGTTACACAGAGAACAGTTGCAAGTTTTCCATGGGGTGCGTGAACCATGCTCAGCTTTGACTACAGCTATTACAGCCATGCCCTCGGGGTAGGCCTCACTCATTTTGTGCTATCATTACTCTACTTCCAGGATACCTGAATGCTTACAGCAAGTTTCAGTGTAGAAAATGAGTGGAAAAGAAGTTACAGAGTGAGTTGTAAGAAATGAATGCTTTCCAGTGACTTACATGGAGGTTAGGTGCTCCTGAGGATGCTGTTCCTTGCATTTCCAGTCACCCAAGCAATCTCAAATAAGGGACCTCTTGAAACTACAGGGAGTCACAAGAAGACTTGTGGTGAATGCAGCACATGAGAATAACCCTGGCTCTCCAGCCTGGGAAATTCTCAGAGATCTTTCCCAAGGCAGGTGAAGCTACTGCAAGGCTGTAGGCAGGTGCACGTAACACCAGTACAGTAGCTGCAGGCTCACTGCTGGCAGTGTTAGCTTTCCTTCCTGGCAAGGACAGAGGAAGCAGCTCTGCTCAGTGAACTCCCCTGTGGCAGGAGGAAATAGCTACACTGCAAGGGCACTTTGCTTACATCCATGCTATTGCAATCATGGTGTGCATCCCTGCTGCAAAGAAAAGAAATGATGGGAAAGCTTAGTGCGAGCTCTTGTTTGCCTGCTGGGGAAGGTGCTGGGCAGCCTCAGCCCAAAATATAGAGGTACACCCTGACCTAGGGGTAGAGACTCAGATCCAAAGATAGACATTAAACTGGTAAATGCTTGATAGCTGCTTTGTCCACACTGTTGTAATACATCAGCTGCTAGTGCCCTTTCTGCATATAAAGGCCTCCTTAAAAGCACATAGACAATGTTCAGGGAATTTCTGTATGGTGTATTCTGGGTTGCCTTCTGTTATGGTAGTGGAAGTGGGAAAAACTGGGGTCTTTCTGTGGCATTGCCTGTATGTTAGTTACATGGGCAATCTGAAGGCTGAATGCAACATAGGCAGTGTATGTAAATTCACATGTGTATGAACTAAGGTCCATGGGTTTACGTACACATTAAATATATTAACTTAATTAGTAACAGAGCAGCAAGATTCACTTTATTTTTTTTTAGATCTACTTTATGGGATTTATTTAGGATTGCAGCAGCAGCCAGTCTACAGCAGCTAGCTCCAGTGCAGCCAAATGAGTCACTTCCACCTACACTAACACATGTCAAAATGGCTCCTACTGTGTGCCTACCTAATGGAAATAAACAGAAAATAGTTATATCTCAACTTCTGCAGCTTCTTCTACCTGAACATCTTACAGAATAGCACTGTAGGAAGATGTCCCAGCTCTGGTGATAAGGTGTGTTGCATACTGTGAGATATATCATATGTCTTCAGATGGGGAAAGCAAGGCACAACGTAGTTCATTTGCCTCATGTCTCATAGCAACCTTGCAAAGAGTAAAACCAGACACCCCCTGCTCCCATAGCAATTTGTCCACCCATGGGACAGTGGTGCCAGGAAAACCCAGAAATACATATATTTTGCTTTATTTCCAGCTGGAAGTAGCACAATGGAGGATTTTTCCCTTCTGTTGCTTAGCTACCCCATGACCTTTGGATAGTCTCCTCTTGCTGGGAGCATGCATTTCCCTGCAGCCGCGGGATGCGGACGTGCCTCAGACCTCCCCCTCCAGCAGGATTCCACCAGCTGCCCTGCCCACACCGTTTGTTTCTCTTCCATCCTGCTGAAAGAAATTCTGTTATTTTGCCTCTGGCATATATCAGACAGTGCCAGAAAGAATGCAGAGAAAGCCTTCAAGACCAACGTATACTTTATTGATTTATTTTTTTACCTTACAGCTCACTGTTAATCAAAGCTAGCCCAACAATTACTGTGAGTCTTCTTCCCTGACTTCCCCACAACCTGCAGATCAGTGGGATTTCCTGCTTAAAACATCTAAAATTTGAACGGTTGAAACTGGGAACAAAAAGGGATCTGAATGTGGCAATTTGAATGGACTCAGTCCATGACCTCACTGCTGCTAAAAACTGGCATGAGGAGGTTATTGGATGAAGGGGAATAAAAGCTTTAATTGAGGCATCTGGCAGTGTTACTTTCAGTCCAATGGTATTGTGGTGTGTCACACCACTACTGCTTGGTTCGAGCCCTGAACCTACCCTCAGCTTTGGCTCCTAAAACACAGGCAGCCAGAATAATGACTATTTTTAAACCTATCAGATTTTCCTAGTCACTTTGGTTGGAATAAAAATATCCCTTTGTGTTCACTGTATGGTAACTGTTCAGTCACAGCCCGAACCACTGATGGAACAGCTGGGGAAAGGACCCAGTCAGCCCTGGGAGCACAGGTAAGGGCGATTCAGCTGTGTGATCAGAAGGGCTGGAGCCTGGCTGCACCTCTCAGACCTCATTTAAGGGCTGACTGCCACTGGGAAAGGTTCTCTGGTTCAGGATATCTTGTTGGTGAAGTTTTCTCCTGTGAGTCTGGAATCTTCTGATACAGGTGAGCAATTTTCTTCCCTTCCTTTATAGCACCTTTCTGTTGTGTTGGTCCTTCTGTCATTGCACCTCTGTTGTTGCCTTTCCCAATGTACTGATCTGTACAATTGCTACAATTCACTCTTCTTAGTTTTTAAATATTTTGCCAGTTACCACTTTTGACTGAGGTGAAGCAGTGGCTGGAATAGCGGGCACATAGGATGGAGATGAAATGTGCCTTTCTAGGAGCCCCTCTGTTGCTTTTATTGGATGAGTTAATGGTGGAGAATGAGTTCAAATGGGTAGTATAAAATCTGGAGCCTTGTATTAAAAGTGATACAAACTGTATAAGAACAGTTTCCCTCCTTCCACACAAGACCCAAACTACCTGAGGATGGGTGTTTCTGTATTTAGCTAGCAGGGGCTTATTGAGAGTATGTGTGTCTTAAGTCCAGTTCCCTGGGGCTCTTCCAGGAGATGAATTCACCTGACTGGGATTATCCATCCCGTGGCCTTCTCTCTCTCAAGCAGCTGAGAAGAGGTCATTCATTTTCCCTAGCTGCCACAGGGCATGGTGGGAGGATCACTTCTCCGTTAAAGCATGCCGCTGAAGAGATGGCCTTCTGAGAACAGTGGGCACCTGGGGGTAGTTCTCACCCTATCATGAGTCCTTGCAACTCTGTTCTCGCTTCCAGGCTGTTCAATAGTTGTCACAAATCACTCACTTGTGAGTGACTGAGCTTAATTCTCAGGGATTGGTACAAAGAGTTGAGATCTTCAGATGATGGAAGGCACTGCAGAACTGCAAGTTATTATATTTAATTTGTAGCGCCCTCAAGACTCTGCTCTTTGAAGCCTAGAGAAATTCATTAACAATGTCCTCAAGTAATGGTGAGCTTTCAGTTGGTAGTAATAAAGATATCCTCAGGATGAATGGTAGGAGTGCTGTATCTTCTCTTCTGGTAGAATGCACAAGAACTAGATGTGAGCTTCTAGCAGGTGCTTTTCTTCAGAATAGGTGAGTTTATTTCTGTTGCTAGAGTAACTTTAGCAGAAATGTTAAGAGAGCCTTGTGCTCCTGCTGGTTGGGCTCTCAGGACATTTGTTTTTTTCCTGTAAGAGTCTGCACCCTGCCTCCTAGCAGACAAACCCATGGTCCCATGCACAGGCTTCCCTCCTTTCTTTAGGAGTTCAGCTCATGCTTAAATTCAGGCTCCTGTGCTAGCATCCTGCCCACAGCAGGAAGAACCTCTTCATAAGAATCCGCTTCCCAGCTTTGAATTTGCATCTCCTATGATTCACTATGCTTGCAAACCTGCCTGACACAGAGGCCTTCTTGCTGCAGTTAAACGTGGCACTTGTGTGCAGTGGGATATGGGGGACCTGAAGGCACCTGCTGTGCTTTGACCTCCTCAGGCCAAATGCCTGCAGATGAGCAGTGAGCTGGAAGCTGTCAGCAGCAAAGCAGTGAGAACTGGGCTCCCTGCTCAGTGTGTAATGCAAACCACAGGTCTGAAGCCAATTGACAGAGAAGTGATTAAATGAAGGCTCAATCCTGTCTGCAGTGGGAAGCACAGGCACAACCCAGGCTAAAACAGGCTTCAGCTGTGAACACAAACCTGCCAGTTATTTTGTTTCCCTTTTGTATTCCCTGCCCACCTCCTCATCCAAACAAAAGAAAAGCAGGAAAGGATGGTCTATGTAGCATGTTTGTAAATTCTCTCCTTATCGCTCTTCTTTGCTTCTGTTAATGTTTCCAGTGTGCTATTTCAAATACTGTAAACATGGAAAAGCACAACTAAATTATGCTGCTCAGGGAACAGTCCCAAGGACACATCAGTGCTGGTGATCCTTTGAAGCTGCAGGGTCAGTGGGACCAGAATTCAGTGGGATGGGTGTAGGTGCTCTTATGGGAAAGGCAGCAGTGGGAGGCCTTGCAGGGCATGACCTCAAGGGCTCTGGCAGGCGGGGTTTGGCTGAGGGTTATGCAGGGGGTTCAGTGAAGTGATCAGCCCAGATCTCCTTGCTGTCTGCATGCAGCTGCTGTGTGCTTGCCCTGCAAGCAGTCTCAAAAGGAAAGGCCTGCCTGTCTGCAAGGCTGGGAGAGGTTGCATGGTGGATGTGATCTACTTCACATTTACATTTTATTTCTCTCTTGTTTCATTTTTCTGCAATAAATCACCTGGCCTGGAAGTATGTGTTTTTTCCCTTTGCATTTGGAAGCTGTTCCTTTGGAGCCTTGGTGCAGAGCAGTGTGGGTGCATGGGCATTAAATGTTCCAGGAATTATTCCTGGAGTTACAGGACGCCTGCAGGCACACTCATTGAACAGACAGTGAACCAGCAGTGTGTGTAACAGACTTTCCCAGGCAGCAGGATGGTGAGCTGGGTTGGGGGCTGCTCCCCAGGGCAGGGGGAGGCCTGCAGCCCCACACCCATCAGTGCCCCAGCACTGCGGACACCCTGCTTTAAATCTCAGGAAATACTGTTCTCCAACCTCATGTAAGTTATTTTTCTGGCATTACAGCTTGTAGATGTTATGTATCTGACCGGGACTCCAGTTCACATGGTGTTTTGTTGCACGCCTCTCACAGTGCCCTGTGATGCCTGTGTCACAGGGTGGTTCACCACAGCTGTGCAGGGATTAGTGAATGGGTGGGTTCAGGTGCGGTGGCCATCGGAGCCCGTCTGTGCTCTCAGCAGGCCCAACCCGCTCAGCCTTTGTTCTTCTTAGGCAAACACAGTGAGTTTGCTCTGAGTGGGTGGCAGCAGAGTGTATTTTGGATGAAGCCTCAAGCATGATGTTCTGCATGGATGTGTTGGAAGCTCCTGGCACATCGTGCAGGAGGGTTGAGCTGGGAGGAGCTGCAGGGCTGTGCTACTGCAGGCAGCTTTGGGGTAGCTCACCAGGCCTTGTTCTCAACTGCTGAGACACCAAAGCAGGGAATGATGCTCCTGTACAGTGCACACAGAGCTGATTCTTTGCCTGGGCTGCACCTTGCATCTGTGTGAGTGATGAGGCTGGGGAGAAGGTATGTGAAGCTTTGTATTCTACAGCCAGCCCACAGTGAGGCAGCTGGGGCTGCAGAGGGCTTCTGTGCTCAACCACAGTTCTGCTGTCCTCAGTGCTCTAGGTAGCCGGAATGGGATTAACAAGAATTAGGGGGAATAATTGTCTGGGAGCAAGAGTCAGAGCATGGTCTGGCCACCCTGGCAAATGGTTTCTGGGTAATAAAACAATTGTTAAAATGAGAACAGGGAGGAATGTGGTAAAAAAATAATATTAACAAGATGCAAATCCTCCTGCAAGGCAAGAAAAATGAGTGGGGGTGGGGGAACACACCCACAGAAGGAAGAACATAAAGCTTGGAGGAGAGATTAGACTATAGAAGCAAAGCAGGAGCTAATAATCAAGAACAAGGAGCAACAGAGCAAGGATTAATTCCTTAACGGTATGGAATTGAAGGGAAATGAAAGCTGAGCAGAGTTCAGCTTTTAGCCTTCCAGGTAGGGCACTGGAGCCAGAGTCATAGCTGTATTTCCTGACCCTTTTTTTTCTAAGTCTTTATAAATTTAAATAATAAGAACACTCTGAAATATTTTGTAAAGGCAATGGTGCTTTTACAGCCATTATAAGACTTCCTTTAGCTCTCTGATCCCAGTTGTTTGTTTAAAGGAATGGGCAGCATCTGCCATCCCACCAAGGTCATAGACCCCACCACAGCCTGCTTGCAAGGAGCCCTGGTGACAGCCCAGCTCTGAAGGATCTAGACAGCTTCCCACCCTGCTCTCAGACAGGAATACTGCTCCAGCTCTCTGCTCTCCCTGCTCGTTTTGCTCGGGAGTCGTGGTTGAGTCAAACCCACCAGGAAGATCTGTATGAGTCACCGCATCTCACTGTGAGTTACACTCACAAGTGTTATATCCAAATTATAAATGAAAGAGCAACCATTGCTTCCATTGCTCTTCATCCTCGAAGGCCTGCTGTGTTTCATTACAGAGCATGCGTGGGAAAGGAGATATAGGTAGAAAACCTGTAGGAACTGTTTGCTCAAAGAGGTGGTAAATGTCCTTGGAGGTAGTCAAGGTCAGGCTGGACAGGCCTCTGAGCATCCTGATCTTGCTGTAGGTGTTAATGTTCATTGCAAGGGAGTTGAGCTAGATGGATTTTAAGGGTCCCTTCCAACTCAGCAATTCTCTGATTCTATGGAAAGCATCTTAATGATCATAGCAACTACCTGAGGGACTGTCTCTGTGCCCATTACTAGGCATGGTGCTTTGTGCTGTAAGCTGGCCCCTTGCAATGGCAACAAGCAACCGAGGAGCCAGGGGTTTGCCATGGCTTTTCTTTAAAAAAAAAGTGCATCTGTATCTGTTGAATCTTTGGAGTGTTTGGAAATTGCTGTTAAGCCAGCATCCACAGCCTTTCCCAGCAACAACAAATTAAAGGAAGGCATGGTGCCATAATTTCCCATAGCTATGTATACTGTGTCACAAATAGAAAGCTGCCTTGTTATTCATACTCAACCAAATTATAAAATGTCTGAATCTCACACTTTTTTTTCCTACATGTAGGTTTCCTTTTATGGCTAGTCCTTTTAATAGCTATTTAAAGCAAGGTCATACTTTAAGATGAATGATGATTCCCTCCTCACTGTACCGGCAATTACTTCACCAATTCCTCTCCAAATGTGTAATATACCAACAAGTGAAGATTATATTCAGCCGTGAGATGGACTGAATGCTGCAAGGGAAGTAATTACTTTAGAATATCATTTTGCAGATATTATGAAGTCTCTTTAAAATGAATGTTATCGGAGCTGATGTAAGCACATCTGTTACCAACTTTGTCTAACTAGGCAAAAACTGCTCAGTGACGCCGCTTACATTACACTGACAAATGTTTAAAATCTGCAGTTTTGCCATTTGGTCATGAAGGGGTATCAGCATGATAATAAACATTTCCATTAAAAGGCAAAACTTAAAACTGTGCTTTTTGGGGGCTCTAATAATTACTGCTCTGTGGAAGAGAACAGAATAAAGAGAGTTAATATGCCTTAATAGAAAACGTCTGGATAGAAGAGACATCATTATAATTTGCTTGACTGGAAATCCAGTTTTAATAAGGGACTTGGTTTTGGCTAAATTTCTTAGGAAAGATGGTATGCAAAGTTAATTGTTTCCACAAAATTAAAAGCCAACCAAGAGGCTGTTATTGTGTGAGAATAGAAGGGCTTTCAGAAGAGATTCGTGGAAAAATGTAGTAAGGTAAGTGATCCTTTGTTGGCGCATAGCTAGATGCAATCATGTAAAAATGCTGATGTGAACAACTCAATTCTTATGCTATAGAAATAACACAAAATATGTAGTAACAATAAATGGATTTGTCTGCCATGTGAATGCACATTGTCACCACCCTAAGCTTTAACAAACTACGTAGTCTTTGGCACGGCTAGGACTCTACCTGACACAGAGATCCTTTGAGGGGTTTGGAGTTGATGCGTGAGTTGCCCACATGAGAATCTGAGGGAAGAACAGGTGCAACAGTTCTTTACCTGATAACTACAGGAAGGGGCTTGGTTTATGAGCTATGTGTACCTGAAAATAGAGCTCTGGGCTCTTTTAGCCCCATATTCCTGGCTCATTCTGTGCCTACTGGTGAGAAGCCTGCCCTTGCTTTGTCTTTGAAGCAGAATGAGGTGGCTACAGTCCTGATGTTCTCTTGAGTACTTTCTCCTCGCTCTCCTGAGGGCTACCTATGGCTCATGTTGGTAGAGGAGGCTACATAAGAAGGCTGCTGGTAAGTTTTATCTATGCTAGCCTGCAAAGATGAATGCATATTACAACCAGTAGCTGTGGCACCTTGACCAGAACTGTAGGAACTTGTACTTTCTTTTTCTGGAGAGGTCTACATCAGCTGTTCTGTGTTGATTAAATGTCCCTATGTGTCTCCACTATTCTATAAGAAAGCAAAACAAGTCTGGCCTGTAAGGTTATTACATGGGCACTCCAGACTTCTGCATTAAATTGCTTTTTAGATGATGTGACTTGCTGCCCTTCCTCTGTTTAAATGAATGTCTCTGAAAATAATAACACTGAGACTCCTGATATTCTTAGAGACGGTGTGTGTATATATGTAATTTTTTTCTTTAAAGAAAAGGACTCTTCATCCAAGTAACTGCTTCGGTGGTAGTATTTGTGCTGTAGTCCTAAGAACTTGAGCTCAGATTCCATGAGTCATCTGTAATTTGCTGCATGTTGAGGTATATCTTGCTTTTGGGCTTTGGGTTGAAACGAGAGCTTACTAATATAAATAAGCATGCAGAGATTGGCTTTATAACTCACAGGTCTTAGGCTGTCACTGGCTTTGGATTATATCCAAGTGTGACATACTGTCGGGAACCAAACGCCTTTGAGACAGAATACCAGCACCATAATGCTAACAGTCTTCTAAATACCAGCAGTAGTAGATTTGCTACCAAAACTAAGATGATGTCCTGTCAGAATATGCACACTAATAATACTCACTGCCTGCAGTGACGTCACTCAGCTTAATTTTGTTCTTGCCGTTCCTCCCCTTCTTTGCTCTGCTCTATGGCCCTGGTGCATACCTGTGGCATGGTCACTCCATGGGGAGAAGGATAGGGCAGACCAGGGCTCCTGCATCTATTGGGTCTACAAGGGTCTGCAGGTCCCTGGGGAGGACTATGTTGAGGAAGTAGACCCCACAGTCTAGGAGGAGAGGCCCATCCTGCTGCAGCCTTCTCCAAGGTGTGAAGTTCTCCCAAGTTTCTGATCATCTGCATAGTGACAGCAAGGGAGAGGTAAAGGAGAAATCCGCTGCCAACTTTCACCACCTGTGGAAAGTGAATGGATTCTGTCTGAAGGAGTTAATAGCACTGAGACAGAGCTAGTTGTATTGTGATGCTGTGCCTTGGCGTTGTTACTGGGAAAGAATCAAATATTACTGCCTGCCATTTCTTCTCAGTCCCTGGCAGGCAACACTCAGCACGTGACAGGAAAAAGACCAGTGCTTCCAGCATGGAAAATCTCCAGGACTGATCTTTCCCATGCAAGAAACAGAAATCCCAGTTTGAATGCCTGAGATTATAGCTCCTGAAAAATCACTCTAGACATTACAGAAGTCAAGAGGCTGACAGAAAACGTTCTTCTATGTGAGACAGGCTGTTTTCCACGTGGCAGTGAGCCTCTCTGCTCACTGAGCATTGGGACATTTTGATATATACCCACTGATACTGATCACAGAAATAAAATGGTGCTAAAGGAACAGACTTGTGCATACATTCAGCCCTGGATTTTTTGGTTATTGCAGCTGCTATGGTTACCAGTCACGCGGCTGGCCACCTTCTGTAGTAGAAGCACAGAGCTTGTGCTGTACATTGTGTGAAGAAGTCAGATAGACTGTGGGGGTGTGCAGTGGGTGTGAGTTTCCACCCACTGCAGAAGGAGCTGGAATTAAAGTTCTTTGAAAGAAATAATTCTCAGTGCCAATACTGCCTAAGTGCTTGTAGAGCTGCTGTCTTTGACCTTTTTATTACTTCTTCTAAGGAAAAAAAAAAAAAAAAAAGTAGAAAGATGCCTATCCACAACAAGCAGTTAACTCTTGGAACTAATTGGATGAGAGGCAACAGCTTCAAGTTGTACCAGGGGTTTTTCAGGTTGGGTATTTAGGGAGAAACTCTAAAAGTGTTGTTGGGTACAGAATGGGCTGCCCATGGAGGTGGTGAAGTCACCATCCCTGGAGGCGCTCAAGGAATTTGTAGATGTGGTACATAGGGATGTGGTTTAGTGGATGATATTGGTGGCAGGTGGACTGGATGATCTTGGAGGTCTTTTTCAACCTTAATGATTCTAATGCAAATTAATGCTCATGGTTTTGCCTTAGAGAAAGGATGAATTTCTTCATGACTGTTGCACTCAGTGTGATATTAATAAATCTATGCCCTCCTGGAGGCTCTAGGGCTCCTGTGAAGAGCTCAGGACCTCAGTTTCCCAATAATCCTGACTGTGATATAACACTGCACCTTCATCAAAAATAAAAGCTAGAACAAACATCTTTCTACCAAGCAACAATTTATTTCCTTCTCTTTCTTTCAGCATTGTTGTTCCAGGGCTACTGGAATATGTTCTTGACTCTTTATTGGCTTCTGTAACGAATGAACTGCTGACTCGTCTCTGCTCTACTAACAAAGGCTTGCTGCTTCTCTGGGCAAGGATGCTGCAGTCTTCTGACAGCATGCAGACAGGAAAGCCCATTTGGGACGAGCTGGCATGGCCCACAAGCCTTGCTGAAGCAGGAGGTGCAACCAGGGATATTTTTCCTGGATTTAAACTGGCAGCATGCAGTTGCTGGTAGAAACTTGAATTTCTTCTTCTCGATGACATTGCAGCTATTTACAACATCGGCTATTTCCAGAGAGCTCAACATCCTGGCTTTTGTTGCCATGAACAAAAGGTGCTGACACTTGTGCAGCTTTGATTGAACTTCCACAAAAGCTGTCGCTTTGGATGAGGCTGGGCCTCTGACTTTGCTCTTTGTTTGTCAGCAATTTCTCTGCTTGTGGCTTTGCGTCTGGCTCATAGTATTTCTTTGGGCTTCTGTGGCCTCCATCCAAATTTTACACCTGCCCTGACTTAAGTTCAACTGCTGGTGATGGCTTCCACTGCTGCCAGCAACCCCACAGGCCTTTCCAATTCCTTCCTGCATTTCCAGTTCCTTTACTAGGACATTAGCGGAGTTAAAATAGCTGTAGTTATTAGACTGCATAACATTTAAAATGGCTAGTAGTAAGGGCTTGAAATCTTCTGAAAGATTCTTTGCTTTCTTACCCTACAAAGGATTTTCTCTATGTGTGCACACCCACAAAAGCATGATTATATTAGCACTTCTGCAGCTGCCTGGTAATTAATTTGGACCATGGAAACCTAAGCTGTCCTTCTTGCTAGCAAGTGTGTTCCAGAGGCAGTGAGAGCCCTATGTTCTATAGAGGATAAAGATGAAAATGTGTAGTTACATCAGTACAAATTTGCCAGAAAAATTACCTCAAATGTTGAGAGAGAAATAGTAATAAATCCAGAAGGATTTTTTTGTTTTCCTTTGTGCAATATTCACGTGTTCATCTTGTCAGGTGCTTCCCTCCATGATGATGAGGAAAAATCCTTCTTCTTAAAGATTTCATTCCGCAAGTTTATTTTCAAAAAGGCTGCTGGCAGGTTGTCACAGGAAGGGAAGATTATGATTAACTGAAATGTCATCAGCCCGTTCTTCTTCACAGAGGCGATATGAATGGGAATTAAGCAGTGAACTTCTGCAAACAGACGATAGGAGAAGGAGCGGTAAGTAACAGGCTGGTTTCTCAGTTAATGCAGGGCTTTGCTGAAGGGATGGAAGCTCTGAGGTTTTCTTTTTCTCTACTTATACCTCATCAGCTCCCATTATCAGAAAAGACAAATGTCTCGCTTGTCAAAAAGAAATATCCAAGATTGTGTGGAAAGGGAAAGGCGAATGCCTTATTTAATCAAAAGTCTAGCATTTCTAAGCTTTGGGATTTAAGTTGCTATTGCTGTGGTATACGTCTGCTGATCCATTTTCAGAGGCTGTGTGATTAAAGCACTGCATTGGTACCTGATGCGTCTTCCTTGTGGCACCAGCAGAAAGCTGTTTAATTTTATCCCATTGGAAGCTGTGCCTGATTGAGTCAGGCATTCTTTAATGTTTCTGTTGTTCTACCAAGGGAAAGACAGCGCATGATGTGTTAGACTATTATGTTACACATTATAATAGGGATGAGTTCAAGCCATGGAATTTGGATACAAATTTCAAATTCCCAGAACAACGCAGAAGTCTGTTTCCATTGTGCTGTTCTGGATATATGCCTGGTGTCTGAACTGATTATGTGTTCTAGGTGCAAAGTTCCACAAATGGGATGCTCGTCCTTATTGGAGGAGATTCTGAATTTGTAGATGCTGCAGCAGAGGCCATAGTCCCAGGGACATGATATGCGATAGGGAAACTCATTCTCAGCGTACGGCTCTGTAGGTGGCATTCAGGGGAAGCAGGCGGTGGTGGAGATCTGTGAGGGCTCCCTGTAGTCATCCTGCTGTGGCAGGGACAGGGCTGCTCACACAGCTCTCTTGATGGCTCAGTGCCCAAGGACGCACTGCAGCTCTGTGTCAAGAATGTAATATTCCTTCCCTTCAGCTGCTAGTGCAGATTTTTTCAATACCACAAGTGGCCCTGTAGGTGAGATGCAGGTCAGTGGTGACACGCATAGGCAGATAAGAGAATTCTGTTCTAATTATTTAATATGAAATGTTACCAAGGCTATTATATAATAAAATCTTATAATAACGTACTCAAACCTCATTGGATTTGAGTGCCAAGCTTCCATAAAAGGTCATTTTTCCCCCCTCTGTTTAGTTGCTTTCTTTTCTTCTATGCTGCAGTAATTAGAATCTAAAGAAACTCCAGGCTGAATAGGGGAATTGAAATCTTACAGTTTCTCACAATCACATATCTTAGTGCTTTGAATAAGCCAAATCAATTTGTGACAATGTTGTCTTTGTGATCTCCCCAAAATGCTTTCCCATCCGCTAACCAACCCTAGTGTAACTCTCTTCAGATATTTTCCTTTTTTTTTTTTTTTGTCTGATAAGTAATTTTACATTCATTGGCATTGCTTGCTAGTAATCAGAGAGCTGTTCCAGCAGCCAGCAGATGTTTAGAGACGGCGTCTGCCATCCCTAGTTAAACTGGGGAGGGTTTGATCCCAGGAGATGTCCTAGCAAAATCAATGGGTCTGTCTGCTGTAAAAGCAATGCTCTGTGCTAGGATAGGTAGAACCGAGCTGCAGAGGTTTCAAGGGAATTTTTGCAGGTGTAGGGGGGAAAAAGTGGCACAAACTGATTTCACAACAAAAATTCACTCAGCTGTACTGATCTGGGAAAGCATTTCAGATTTATCTTGGAATAAACTGAGATACTGGTAGCATTCATTCCTGCCTCTTTCCTGCAATGAGTAAAATTGGGTCTGGGCAAAGAGTTTGAGTCTCCTGTTTTTGTCATTTTGCAGGAACTAAAACAGAAGAGTGTACACTGTAAAACAGCCTGCAGCAAGGCTGGGTGGGGAGGCTGTGGTAAACAGGGCTGTACCTTTGTAGAATAGTGCCAGGCTCGGACACTGTTCTTCTATACCCCAGCTGACGGTGGGTTCTGTAACCACACTCCCAGCAAGCTGGCAGCCAAACAACTTCATGCCTGTGGCTGAAGTCTGTAGCATGCACTGCGTGGCGGAATGGTGCTTGTGTGCTTCAGTTGTTGCTGAAATGTGCAGTGTGGTGGGAGCTTTGAAAGTTAGCCTGCAAAAATATGTGACAAGGGATTTTCACCCATCCTGGTCATGCAGATTCAGCCAGCAGAGAAAACGAAATAATATCTCCTCTAGAGAACCTGCTGAGATGTATTCAAAGCTTTTAAAATATATAATACATTACACAGATGCCTGTTCCTACAGCTTTTAATAGCCTCCTGTGACTACCTTGCAGGAGTGTGATGCCCACAGGAGATTTTCTTTAGCTGAACAGGATTTCTGTTAATCCAACTTTATGTTAAAGTCTATCTCATTTGCTGAGGGCATAATACGTGACAAATATGTGAAGTGAATAATCACTAAGTACACTTCACTGTCGCCAGGCTGTAATATGCAGTTCCAAAAGTGTGTTTACTCAAGTTTACTGCATCTTTATGTGCTTGTTGACACCTTTTGTAGTGGCAACCAGTCACCTGTAGGACCTGCTGCTCCCTTCTGTAGATCTATTTGTCTGATTAACTCATATAAAATTTCCCAATCCTACTGCTCCCTTTCCTGCTTTCACATAGTTTCAAGCCCAGGCCAGATGTACATTATGGATGTGAGCTCGTAAAGACTGAGCTGTCCTTCTGCAGCGTTCTGGCAATGCCATTTATTCCCACTTTGCAGGCAGTCAGGACCACACAAGCATCTTTGTGTAATTGACAATCAGGGCCTGTAAACCATAGCATGAGATCCTCCTGGCTATGGCTGTGCTTTTAGGAGTATTCTAACAGAAATAATATGAAACAAAACCAGCTGCTCTTGGCTCATCTGTGTGACAGAGCAGCTCCAGGTGGGAAAGCAGAATGCTGGGAAGACTGGATGTCAGTGGGGAAAGTGGGCTCAGTGGGGAGCAGGGGCAGTCAGCATGAGCCTTCCTGGCAAGTGCCTGCAGTTAACTGATTGCTAAAGCAGTGTTAAGGATATCTCAGGAGGAGATTACAGCAGTACCAGTTTGCAGTGGTGGCAACAGCTGCAGCAGTTTCAATTGGAAAAGTGGTCAATTCCTGCAAGTAGTGTTCCTCTATCTCTCACCTAGGGTAAGCACTACTCACGTTACTTTGTTCATAAGCTTGTCCAAATAAAGCAGATTGCCAGGGCAGTTGTTCCTTTATGTTTCACTGCAGCAGCCCTCAAGATGAGCCTTTGCATGTTGTCACCGTGCTTTGACTTAACCCTGAGCACACGAATTGCGATGCTAAGATTAAAGCCTGGTGACTACTCATAGTTGAAGTGAGGCATGTGTATGTTCTCTAGAGAAAGAGATGTGAGAGGATACCTGGTGGAGAGCCATGAGACCTGATGTTTGATTAGTCAACAGAGGCAGCTGCAGAGCAGTGGCTCTAAAGATAGCATTCTTAAAATCAAACAACCAAAACCAAATGTTGTAGGAGCTGCACAGAATGCTATCAGTAGACCATGTGGCTAATCCATAAATACACAGTTAATGACAGTACTTCATATTTTTCAGATATGATTTTTCAAACCAGTAGAGATAAAAGATAAGTCTCAAAAACCAAGAGGAAGAATTCCTTGTTCTTGCCTGGTCCTGGGCTTTGATGTTGAAGTGACTGGCAAGCAGTGCTTTAGGGTTGCATCTAATTTTTAAAAGTACCCTGATAGAATCAAGATTGGTTTCTTGCTAAGGTCAATAGCAAGGTTACTTCTATCATAAAGCTCTACCGTTTTACCTAGAAACCCTTTTACTGCCAAAAAGAAATTACTGTAAATGGTAAAGGTGTGCCAAGAGCCACAAAGCACTTTACAAACCTGAGGCTATTCCTGTCAGGGCTCAGATGAGTAGTGACTCCCTTTGAATTGAGCTGTGATGTGCATTAAGCTGTGACAGTATGTGCATATTGACACAAAAAGGTCCTAGATCAATATAGCCCCTTCCAAAATGAAAGGTTTAGGCTGATAAAGTACTAGTATTATACAGTGTGAGGGAGGAAATTTGAGCCCAAGGCATTAGTGCATATACTGAAGACAGCCTGAAGAGTTATGGGAAGTTTAATAACCCCACAGAATACAGCACTACAGTTCTAAAGGTCTCACCTGGAAGATAACATCAGGAACATTTTGCTGTATGTGCCTCCATTAATTGCATGTTTACGCTTTTAAAAGGGCAGCAGGGACCTATCTAAAGGCAGACAGAAAAGAATCCTCTGCTGGCGAGCATCTTACTTCTAACCAAATCTGTTTCTCCAATGCTAGAACAGAATCTGATTTCTATTAAACCAGCATCAGTCACAAAGCCCTCTGTCAGTCAAATCTTATTCTGGCGATGGATTTCTCTGAACAACTTTTGTCCCCCATTTCTTAGAAGTAATAAAGAGAGATGGAAATATTGACTGGAGGATTTGCAACAGGAAAAACCTGCAAAATTTTTTGCACGTGCCTTTTCAGTTACCATCAGCACCACCATAAACTATTTTAGCTCTTGCAAAAATCTGTGCAGCATTATTTTTTTCCTTACATAATTGTCATGTTTGTTTCATCAAGGTTTAAAACTATTCATAAAAGTGAACTTTCAAGCAGTGACGTCTACTCCTAGTAGAAAAATCACATTTTTTTCAGGCTGCATCAGTAAGTAATGAAGAAGTCACGAAGACATGAGATAGAGGAGAAAGCAAACTAGAAAAGGAGGTGAAAAATGTACATGAAACAGATTTCCTATTGTTTTGTAAGTCTAGCTCCAGTAAAGGCTATTTAAGTATTTAGGCAAGAAATACTAGTGAGGAAAAGTGCGCTACTGTTGTTACAACTATCCTGTTCAGTTTGGAGGGCACTGCCAATGACACCACCTAGAAGAAACTTTTATCTGCTTAACTATATATTTTCTAATGATTACCCCAGGGCACCAACCAACCCATGGAACAGCCACATATAGGATGTCTAGACATCTGACGCTTACCTCATTTTTACACGATGCTTACATTTCTATTGAGTCTAGCGATTGTAGGAGGCCAAAACATAAAAGTTACTAATCCCTTAGTGTTCCCTGTTTGTTTTGTGCAGGGGTTATGAATTGCTGCAGTGTTGAAACACAGTGACTTCAGGGGTTATCACCAGATGTCTCCCATTAATGAGTCATAGTTACCGTGATTCAACTGGGTTACGTTTTGTTACAGAAAATGAATTAACTTCACCACACAATATCACAGAAAAACAATTAGTTCACTGCAAATTTAACTGAACTATCTGCCTAGCAGGCCATGAATGGAAGCTCTGAGTTTATTCTGAGTATGGAAATGAACCGTAAAAATTGTGGAAAAAAATAAAAAATCATTTAACTTTTAAGAAAAATGTCAAGACAGGAAGTTCTGCAATTCATGTGCCTCATAAATAGATCAGCAGATATATCTGTGTCATTAGATGGCTGGAGAAACAGAGCAACTGGAAGAATTTATGTTGATCTGCTATGTGGCATTTGAAATTGCTTGTTTGTTTTTCAAAATGAAAGGTAAGTGTCTGGAAAAGAAGGATAAGATTCTGTTAAAACCCAAAATGCTCGTGGAGCTAATGCTGGAAGTATTGGGTGCTTGAGGACTTTCGGCATGGGGGAAAACATCAAGCAAGTCTGGAGGAAGGGAGGAGCGGTGATATCATTAGGGTGTCTCATTAAGGCAGGCAGAGATTTTAATCCCAGGAGGGGTTTCAGAAAACAGAAAGAAACGTAAGGATTTATTCATCAGAAACTGGGACGGGGAATTCTCCAGCTACAACAACCTGAAATACAAGCATGTCGGTTGCTCTAGACCAGAACTGCCAAGAATATCACAAACACTTCCTCCCCGTTTTGACTGAAGGAAATATATACCTACATGTAAAGTAGCCTCATTAATTTCTGAATCAGTTTTGTAGGGCATCAGGTAGGGTTTCAAACTTTTCTTGAATACAAATTGCAGGTAACCTTTTATTTAGTTTAAGTAACTTTTGACTCTTAAAATCAATTGCTTTCCATTAAAAAGAAAGAAAGAAATACAGATCTCTGCTTTCACTGAAATGAAATGCACATTTTGGCTGTAGGACTTTGGCTGGCATTCTGAGATATAGTTCATTAGTCCCTTGGCAATTGCGGAAGATTTTTTTCTTAAAACAGTGTCTCCAGGCAATTTTTTTCCTCAGCTCCCTCCTCCAGGTAATTACCAGAGGCCCCATTTCAGAAGCCCTTGTGTATTTTTTTCTGGGGTTCTAAAATCAGTGGGATTTGATAGTCCTAAAATGATGTCAGTGCCTCAAACTCCCAAAACCCCAGCCTGGTGTTCATGCTCAGCAAGCTCTGTAGCCACATCCATCTAAGGTTTACACAAATACACTTGGGCTTCCATCTGTAAATAATTTCTGTGTGATTTTATAAGCTAATCTAAAAGACATTCAGCATTCAATGAGCACTTGTACCAACAAACCAGGCTGCTGTACTTTAAAACCACACTGTACGATAGAAATTATTTTATTGATTCTGCTTGTGAAAGTTCTGTGAGACTTGAATAAGGGTGAATAGGCAAGACAGAGTACTCGACCTCTGAGAAGAAAAGGTTTATTAAGCAGGAAGAGGATATCCCCAGAGAATATAGTTTTCAGGCCACAGGATACTTTCAAATCCTCCACGATTCAGCAGACCCAGAGGAGTGCTGTGCTAGGCCAGCCCCTTCTGTTTTCCTCTGCAGCAGCAAAAATCTATACTGGTGCACTTGTGTTACTGAAAATAATACATCGTACATATATGCTCACTGATTTAGTTTAAATAACCCCTTAGTTTCTGCAGTTATTCTGGTTGTTGGTTAGGCTGATGTGTTATTACAACATAATGAGTTAACAGAAGCCTTGCAATGTTTATTTGTAACATTACAGCATGTTGAAATGTTTTATTGTGAAGAAGTTCTTTGAGACAAAACAAAGGTACAATTCTTGCACTTCCATGTATTTCTTATGAAATATAAACTGCAAAACAGAAAAGAACTCTATCTTTCTTTACAGATACCTGCAGTTACCTTTTAAGGTTTATTTCAGTTTCCTACTTGTTCTTAAACTGAAATATAATTCCTGTTCTAGGTTGGAGTTCAACTTTAGTTCTAACCTGCTCCTTTTTCAGTGGAGGTTTCTTTGGCAAAAATATCTGGAAGATGACTTCAAAGCAGCTGAAGCCTGTGGAGGCTTCCAGTAGCCTTGTCACAGCAAGTGAGGCGTTCTGAATTGTGAAAAGGTTTAGCAGCCTCTTCCAGGAGAACATCGAAATCCTGCAATAAGATTTCCAGATCTTGTGGAGACAGAAAGCTGACTGGACTCTGATGATGTGAGGGTGGTGGCTGGAGGCAAAGTCACTCTTTGTAGAAACCTTATGGCACAGATATCAGGGGAGAGGAGATTTTTTCCTCATGTCACTGGGTTGACAGAGTTGACATGAGATGGGAAGTCCTTTTCCCAACTGCTAAGGCAGCATTTGAGCCTGAGTTGTCCGGAACAATCTGGTGATTCATGGTAATGTAGGATGAGCCACGTGTAGCTCCTCTAATAACTGAAGCAGTTATACCAAAATAGAAGTAGAGCTGCTTAGCATAACTGGTTTTGTTGACTTCATGCACATGTTGACTTTTACAATGCACATAGTAAAAATAGGCGAGGAAACACTTTCAGAAAAAACATGGAAAATAATTTCATGTTTTAGCCACACTCCAGAATCTTTGTGTCAGTTTTTGGATTTCAAGAATCACAATGTATTTTCCGCTCTTCCTCCTGCTATACGAAAAACTCAGGCAAGCAACAGAATGACTAACACCCTTTGCTATGGAAAGAATGAAATCGAGCATTCAGAGTTGCCAAATGCAAAATAAGCAAACTGATATAACAATTTCACTCTCTCCATCTATTATGGTGATCTCAGTTTGAGTTTCAGTGTCAGTACAGAAATCCTCAGAGATTTCTAAACATCTCTAAACAGATAACATCTCTTTAAATGTCATATTAGAAGAAGCAACTTATTGTGCTGAAAAGTTGAAGCCACTGATACCACAATATTACTCTCCCTTGGAAACAGTACCATCTCCTTCTCTTAAGTAATCGGTTCTTCCACAACAGCTTTAGCCACAGAAGCCTGTGACTGCAATTTGTGATTCTAAGTGAGTTCTCGGAATATATCCCAGACCTTGGTGATTGGCAGCTCTGTAAAAAGTGAGAGCTAGCCCAACTATCCATCAAACAAATGAATGGCAAGTCATTTGGAATTTCTCCCAATGTTATTCAGCTTTCTGTAGAATTTAATTCTGTTGTGTGTAGGAGAGATTTCCCAAAGGTTAATAACTATGTCATTTTATATTTTGTTCAGAAAACTGTGAGCTAGAAAACCATATTTCAGACTAATTGCGTATAAAATAGTTTAGAAAATAGTCAGCTTCAATTATGAAAATACAAAAATGGAACGTGTCTGATGTCTTTTTGTTTTATATTTTCTTCAGAATTAATCATTCAAGTTGGAGAATTCTGCTTAAACTTACTAGACATTGCTAAAGGTACTGTTTATTTGTTTTCCTCTCTTTTTAAATAAGTCAACTATAATAGTCCAAGATAAGACTACAAGATACTTCCATTCTTTAATATTCAGAGCTTGGAATCTTTTGCTAAAGGTGAATGCTTGCTGCAAACAGGGAGGTCACTTTCATTTTGAGATGCTGTCAGCAGAAAGGGAGCTGTTCTTTTCTGCCATAGTGGACAGAAGTTGTCCAGGATAAAGGACACTTGGGTTACATTTCTCTTGGGACCAGATGAATCTCCAGTGACACCTCCTGCTTCCCAGGCACCTGCCTTCAGGATGCTGTTCTGAGCTGCTGTTGGTGGGAGAATACTCCATAATTTTGCTGAAATTCTGCCATTTCTGAGAAAGAAAGAGAGGGCTTTGTTTTTTACTGTGTGTGTGTGTATGTGCCAGTGAAAGAACGTTGATATCAGCCCTGAGATACTGTTTGCGCTATTCCTGTGTATCTTCCAGAATGTGTTCTTCATAACAGAGAGTAACAACCGCTGTAGGAAGAATCAAAGCACGCTTCCTCATTTCAGCTGATATATCTTAAATAGCACAGTCATTTGCTCAATAAAATGTCGCATCTCTAGATATAAATTGCTCTGGACATCCATGAAGAGGAATTCTAACTTAGATGTTAGATTTGAACACAGTGTACAAGTCTCAACAGTGAAGAAAATTCCCACAGAAGCCCTGAGAGGCTGGTAGTCTCAAGGTAAAAGGACAGCAGAGCCAGCAATGAGATCTCTCACACCACTACCATTCTCTGTTCAGTCTTGTGTCCTTTTTTTTGAGTCTAACCTTAAATGAAACTTCTTAACTAAGGTGCTAATGCTCCTCCTGCTAAAGTTCAACACTTCTATCCAGAAAAAAAAAAAGTGGCACCATCAGTAAAAAAAAGGCAATCCTTCCTGCCTGCCCTCCTGCCTGCCTGTTCTTGTGTCTTGTCCTCTCTTGTACAAAGGTATTCATGAGGCCACACTGAAAACAGATCAGGAAACTCATCTGGCTGAAAGCTACTGCTATTTTTCCTGCTGTGTTAGTTTCTAGCTGGATCAGTCCACTGAGTCACTGCTGTAGAGTCATACAGACAGCTGTGAAGGACAAAGGTTGGGGCAGGAACAGTTAGCAACTAGCAGGGAGAAGAAACAGGGTGTGGAGTGGACTAGATCTGCTTCTTCCATTAGCAGTGCCTGTGTTTGCTGTCCTGTAGTGTCCAGGACCAGGGGTTTAATTAGTAAGGCCATTCATGGTTACAAGTGAATTACTGGAGAGCTGTGCTTCCTTGGAAAGAAGGTTCTGGCTACTTAGTCTGGTAAATGAGAATAATAATATCATCTTACAGGAAAGGGGTAATGTCATGGTTTTATGATTTCTGGTTACCGGACCAACCTGTAAACCGTTGACAGGTAACAATGCAGTTGTTACTGTTAGTGAAACATTTGGTTCTGACAAACCAGGTCAACTCTAGATCAACTTCGTTGGCAGTGCATTCTCCCCTCTCATTAGTGGACAAGGGTATGCAAGAAAGGAAAGTGTGGAGCTCCATTCTGACTCCCCAGGCTTCAGAGGAACTGTAGAGAAAGTTGTGTAATCCTACAATTACAATTTATATTACAAAGCGTGTGTGTCCAAGGAATCTGAAATAATGGTATAAGCAGATGGCATTTGGCTTTTATTACTTCGGAGTGTTTGACTTTTCACCATTAATCTTTTAACGTATAGGAGGGGAGTTCTGTGTTAAATGCAGTTTACAAAAGCCCTTTGGAGTTCTCCTGCATTGTGTTTGCAGCTTCTGTTACTTTTAAATATTTGAATAGCATAATTTGATGACTGATGCTGCATCACATCAACAGGAAATCTGAAACAAAAGAACACTCTCTTCACCAAAGATCCTTTTGCATTACCTTTTATTTGTTGTTTTTTT
This sequence comes from Coturnix japonica, assembly GCF_054131305.1. NCBI lineage: Eukaryota > Metazoa > Chordata > Aves > Galliformes > Phasianidae > Coturnix > Coturnix japonica. Next base: position 26,782,939 of record NC_140667.1, on the reverse strand, counting down.
TCAGGCAAAGAGAATCTCTAGTTTTCCTTCTCTTTTCTTCCAGTCTTCCCCTAAGCCTGTAGTATTATTACTATTCAAAACGTTAAGCTGGACTACTTTGCTTTGGTCTAACCAGGTTATGTCACTTTTTCCAGGTAATGAATCAAAAGCAAAACAATCTCCTAAGTACATCCAATTCTATTTGTTAATATTAGTCAAGGTTATTAACCATGTCTTTACTGTTGAAAGGCCTTCTTCTTTCACATAGTTGATATCTGAGTGCAGTGGTGCCTCTGTAAATGTAATCTTGTTCTGCATGCATGTATTTTGCAATTTCTTTTCTGAGGATTATGTATGTACCTGCCTACAAACTAAGTAGTTCCCATTAGTACTTATTCTGGGTCTCTCTTCCTTATTCCAACGGCTTGGCAGTCTCCTGAAATGTCAGAGAATGATGCGGATCCCTGCAAATTATGAGAAAGAGCCAACTGACCACAGAGCAGGACAGACAGGCTTGGCAGGAGGAAAATGAAATTGCATGTGTGCCTCCATGATCCCACATGCAGCTGGTAGGTCACCATTCTGGCCTGTCAGACTTGACTCCGATCATTTAATTTTGTACTTCCTGCTTACTTCACACCAGCCTCTATGCTCACTCTCACCATCTTCCATGCTGCTGCTTTGATGCAAATGCCCATGCATCTTTTCCTTCTTTTCAAATCCTTTTTGCAATAAATTCTCCAATATTTCCAATAAATAAAATGCACCACATTCAGAAACATCACTTTTATTTAAAAACACATTTTTTCCAATTCTAACTGACATGTGTTTATCACTCTGAGTTTTAACGGCTTCAAATATTTTATGTCCAAATAGTAACTATTCATGACAATTAAATCAAACAGATTGACTTTGGGGTGAATTTTGTCAGCTGCAGAGAGAGTTGCTTTAAAATATTGACTGTACACGTTGCATGGAGTTATAACTGGTGAAATCAAGGAGCATTAATATCTACTTCTTGTCAGGAAAGTCCCGTTAATCAGTGAAAAAAAGAACTCAGAAAGTACAGTTCACAAGATGCTGCCTTTTGTGCCAAAGCTGGCTTCTTATTCCCACCCCCACTGCCCCAAAGCAGAACTGTCCCATGCTATGACAGTGTAATGGTTTATGTGCTGTAAACTGGATCAAAGAAATCATTCATATTAAAGTGAATTCTCTAAAAGCCCTAGGCCAGTAGTGCTAGAAAATACTCCAAAACCTTCCCCATGTACACTGACTTCCTGAGATGAAGAATGAGAATATGGACTTTTTCCATAACCTGAAGTTCACTGACCGGTCTTGGGCTTTCGTGAACAATCTGCACGTGAATTACCTCATCTGTTTTTCTGGTGTATTGTATATCCAAATTGTAACGCTTTCCTTCTTGGAAGAGTTTGCTGTATAAAATGTTCACATGTTCATTGTTCATCAATGAATAAGTAACCCATTCTGTTTCAGGGTGGTTTAGATTCTTAGTCAAATTTTCCCTGTGCTTCCAGGAGCTCTGGCCAGTCCTAATCAGAAACAGTCCTACTACTTACCCTTTCATAACACTAAGCCTTCAGAGAGCAACATAAATGTTAATTAATTTACTCTCACCTCACTCCTCTGAGGTAAATAACTATATCATTTTCCCTTTCTGTTTAAATGAGAATATTAAAATAGAAACGTAGTGACTTGCCCAAGGTTACACAGCACATTAGTGGCAGAAGGATTAGCATTCAGAAACATTTAGGGCTTGTCTACACAGGGAAACTGAAACGACGACCGTGCATCATTCATTCAGCAATAGCCATTCAAGCAGAGGCCTATGTGTGTGTGCTCTATCAAAGTGAAAAGGGCCCTTTTATTCTAGAATTAGTTATGCACTATTGAGGTATGGGAATTATTTTGGAATAAAACTTCTTATTCCATAATAAACGCCCACCCACTGAACTATTCTAGACTTGCCATTCTGACCATGTCCTTACTCAGGAAAAGACTAAACCTTAAATTCTTCATCCCTCTCTCCCCACAAAACCAACTTAGTTATTACTTAATTATGAAGGCATAAAAATGTTTATGCTTCCTTGAAAAGAAAGAAGACAAGCTTTGGCTATCCTGAGACCTGTGAGAGCACGCAGTGGTGCAGTGCCAGTGCTGTGTGTGGGCAGGATGCAGCGAGGGGAGTATCTCAGGTGACCCCATAACACCTGCTGGAGTCACAGCCTCAGGATGGAGAACCCATGAGAGAGTGATTGCTCTTTGGAAATTCAACCAGGTGTTTTTAGAGTACCTCTCTCTGGGGTATTTAAACATCAGTACTAAAGATCCTTTAGGAACAACTTCTGGAGCTCCCAAGTCATTCAGATTGGTGCAATAATCTGCATCACTGCTGTCTAAATCTCCCTGGGAAGTGGGTGTATGGTGAAAGTGAAGCCGCAGTGGGGCAGCTATAACCACAAGCTCCTTGCTCCGGCAGCTATTGTCGTGTTGCATACAGATGGAACTTCACCAGCCCCAGTCTCTGATATTTTCTGGAGTGCCCTAATTTCAGAGGCAGCTCAGGGAAAGCTTCAGTTACATTAGTTAACTGAGACTGCTCATGTTCTCTCAAGACAAGGACAGCAGTGACAATCAGTGTTGTCCAGAGAGAGTTACCACAGCTCGATTTCTTAAGCTTTTTGGCCGTTTGCAAACAGTTCCTGCAGAAATAAAAAAAGGGGCGATGTTGATGTATGCTCCTTTTTGTTACATCTACCCACGTCATTAATTTGTTCTCCGTGGCTGATATCTAGAGAGAGAATTCAATTTAATTTGGCAGCGAAAGAGCTTGATGTAATGCTATCTGCATAGCGCTGGGAGGTTCTGCCTTTGTGTCACTCACCCTCCTCTCTACGCCTTTCCAGGAGGCTGGAATTCGCCGTAATGACAAAAAAAAACCGATTAAAATGATATGAATATATAGAAATGCGGAAGGTTCTGGCAGGCGTTCCATTGAGGTGTACTGGCTATGCCCCGAGGAGCCCCTTCAGCGAGCCTTACATATACAGGTAACTCGTAGCGTGGGGCCGGAGGTCGGGCCCATGGGAGCGGAACGTACCCGGGGATCGGTGTGGGCGAGGCGGGCGCGGTGCTCGTGCCTCCCGCTAGGCCTGGCGCTTGGACGTTGCTATGGGAGCGCGCGGGCCGCTCGCCCCCGCCCCGCCTCTCCGTGGCGCGGGCGGCGGGGCAGGCCAGGCCTCTCGCGAGAGCTGCGGCGGGCGGAGCGGAGCGGAGAGGAGCGGGCGGCGGGGTGAGCTCATCCCGGGCGCGGAGCGCAGCCGAGCGGCGCGGAGGGTCGAGCTGCCGAGCGGCAGCCAAGGCAACTTTCTTGGGTGAGTTGCGTGCGGGAGCCCAGCGGCGGGCTGGGCTGGGCTGGGCTGGGCTGGGCTGGGCTGGGCGCTGGGCGCTGGGCGCTGGGCGCTGGGCGCCGACCCCTTCCCGACGGATTCGGGCTCGGAGCGAGGGGGGCGTGCGGGGGGAGCGCGCCCAGCCCCGGGGTCGGCTCGAGGCTCCGCTCCCGGGGAGGGCGCGCAGCACGGGGGGAACCGGGGACGGCCGCGCGTCTGCGGAAAGCCGCCCTCGGCTCGGGTCAGTAAGTTACAGCTGGGCGCTGCGACTTCTACTTTTTCTTTTTTTTTTTCTTTTTTTTTTTTTTTTCTTTCCTTCTTCCCTCCCCTTCGCTCTTTTCCCCGGTACCCGGCCGGGCACGTAGCGGCGTCGGTGCAGCTCGGAGCCGGCAGCGCGGCGGTGCGGGGCGCGTGGGAGCAGCCCGGGCCGCGCCGCGGGCAGAGGTGCGGGAGGCGGGAGCAGGGAGCAGGGCTGCCCCCCTCGGCCGAGTTTCTCCTCTGTTCCTCCGTGTTATCCTTCGCGCCGTCTCGTCCCGACGTTCCCGTGCCGTATTTAAAAATAACTGCGTTATGTGCATCGGGTAACTGCGCCGCAGCCTCGGCTCGCTTAACGAGGAACGCACCCGCTCGTGTGTGCGAAGCGGCGACGCAAAATGGGAATCGCTCAACTTAAGCGAAGATCTCCTTGTGTAACCTTGGCTACACCACCGGCACGTTTCGGCTGCGGGAGGCACGGCTTCACCCGGAGAGAAATACCGAGGTGGTGCAGGGGATAACGCTGCAGACGGATCGGCTTTTTAAACCCTGCCGGTGTGTGATCGCTCGGCGGTGCCGTGCTGCCCAGCCCGGTGCTGCACGCCGAGCTGGGGGCACCTGCAGGCTGCAGCCCCCGCCTGCTGCACGGCCGAGACTGCGGAGCAGCGCTTGGCATCTCCTCCAGACAACAAAACCTTCGTGCTGGGATTCTGATCTTCTTAACGGCGTTAATTAATTCTCACAAACTGTAGGAATTAAGCAATTAGCTTCCCTAAATCTAAGGCATAAATCAGTTTTACGGAAAGACATCTTTTCTTTTTTCTTCCTATCTGTAGTTGTTGTTGCCTCTGGAAGCACTAACTGGGTAATATGCACCTGTATGCGCTCCGATGGGGAGTTTGGCCCCTGGGCAGGAATGGCTGGGCTGGCCTCTGTTTGCCTGTGGCTGGAGCGGGGAGCAGAAGGTGAAAGGAGCGAGGTGGGAGCTTTTGTGATGGCCGCAATCACCAGGAGAGATCTGTGAGCTGTGCTTCGCTGCCGTCCTGCCTCGGGCCATTGGGTGTCACACCAGCTATTAATCCAGACAGACTGTGGGAACTCACCAGTCATTCTTTTACTTGTGAAAACACGTGTGTTCGGTTCAGGTGAAGTTTAAGTTTCATGATTGCGTGCTTTGTGTAAATACGATGTCTCCTTTTGATTGATTTTTGTTTATAGGTAACTAGAAACAGAAGATTATTATTATTTTTTCCTCCTCGATTTTAATAGGGTTTATTTATGGTCAGTTGATTAGAAGCTGTGCGCATAGTTACTCAGCAGTGTATTAAGAAGGTGTTAGTGATGCTAATAAAATGTTGGTAGTTGGGATAGGAACCTTTTGCTCTCAGTTGTGGTTCATTGAGCCTCTTGTGCCATGAGGTCAGGGACAAGGTGGGACATCACCCGTGGCGGTGTGTGGGTCTGCAGAGTTCTGGCTGGAGGGCCACAGGTGTAGGGTTGGGCAGTGGTACAAGAACGATGGGGCTGCAGCTGGCGACGTGGAATCCACCACCTATTTTTTTCTGTGATCAAATGTTTTGTTGTCATTTCACTCCTGTGTTCTACGTTTGAAATCTCATTTATCTCAGAAATCTTCTTTTAAGATTTGGGATTCACTTCTGGATAGTTATTTTAAAAACCATGTCCAAGTGTGGCTTTTTCTGAGTGTTTTTGTTTGTTATTCTCCCTTCAGGTTTTTGAGGAGGTGTTTTATCATGCTTCCAGCATTCTTTTGCTGCCTCAGGAGCTTTTAGTTCTCTTATAGCTATTCTTGTCCTCTCAGTTTTGTTAAGCGTATCCCATATGCATGTATCCTGTAGATTTTCTATTTGAACTTCTTTTCCTCTAACTGTTTTGTCCTCTGGTGCATGTATTGTAGAGAAGTTTCCCCCATATCTGTATTTTGACCCCTTGCTGAGGAGGCTTCTTTTGGGCCCAAATCCTGGCTGCCTCCTGTGCTGAGCAAGTGGAGCTACTGCCCTCATCTGAATTTCAGCCACAAGTTTCTCTTCCTAATGCTGACGCTTTCAGAGCCCTAAACTTATTCTCATTGACCCTGTGTGTCAGCCTGTTGGGAAGTTGTTGGGATCTGTTGTTTCCTTGGCTTCCGTAGTTCATTTCATTCCTCATCAGCTCCTCTAATTAGGTCGATAAGGCGTGATTTCATTGTCTGTTAGTAACTTCTGGCATCTTTGCTTTGTTCGATTCATTGTTCATCTCATAGATTTCTGCTTTCTTTTGTAGGATTTTGTTCTTGTTGTAAAGTGGGCCGAAGTTCCACCCGCCTGATGTAAGGTTGCTTTCTGCCTTGCTCCTTGGTGGTGGGGTGGAATCGCTTTTACATCATCTCTAAAAAATCTTAATGCTTTTTTTTTTTTCTTCTGAGATTCTGAAACCCTTTGGTTGAACTTCTTGTTAATAAGTTACAGGAGAAATGCGGCACTGGTGAGGGCAGTCACTGATTGATCTGTGTGTACAAATATATTGTAAAATGTGCTAGGTCAGGCCTTGAATCCGTGTGGCATGTAAAATGAATCATGTGTTAATTATCTTGCTTGAGGATCTTGAGGGTGTAGGATATTATATTGTTCTGTGTTTTCTTTCCGCTGAGTTGCAACTTCAGTGTATCCCTCTAAACAGTAACTTCCAAGCAGCCTAAGCTTTATGTTTTGCTGAGTTTAGCGTTGGATTGAGTTGGGTGGTGCTCACAGTGGGATGTTGTGGCTCAGTGAGAGTTGAGATGCCTTCTGTTTAATGGAAAGCTAAGATAGGAGCCTTACCGGCAGTGGAGGCAGTTAGCAGAGGGCATGGTTGCAGAGCTGTGGAGAATTGCCACTGGGGACATGGATGACAATATTGACAGGCTCTGATTTCTTGATCAGCTGGCATTGTAGGATGAACATGATCTGTAGTATTTTCAGTGTTGCTTTGGTAGTAATTGTGTATGCTGAACTTCAGGAAGCCCTCGAGGAGTTGCAGAACTACATCTATTCCACTGTTTTTTGAACATGAATCCGCAACTGAAATTGCTTTAGATGTCCGTCTTCTAAGACACAAAGCTATGTCGTTGTCTCAGTCTATTTTAAATCCTGTGGCACTGGTTTGCTGGATGAGTTGTTTGATTTAGGTTTGACCACATGCCTTTTATGTTAAGTGTAAAGTGAGAGACCGAGCATTTACAAGTCTTTGTTTTCTTTATGGAAGCATGCTTTAGAAAGCACGTCATTTGAATGTGGCAACATAACACTTTCCGTTGTCCCTATAGCTGGTGAATTGTGCCCTCACAGGGTATTCTTCAGTGCTGTCTGTGATCTCCCGGTATGGAAGTGGGTCCTGTCTCGCAATCCCATGTTTGATTAATGGGATCAGCCTCAGTTAGCGTTGTGGAAAAGTACAGTATTTAAGGAAGAGTCGCTACGGAGAATTATGGTTAATGCTTCATCCCGAGAAGTGCTTGGAGGTTCATGTTGGTGTTAATACTTTTCTTTGGGCTCAGACTATATAGGAAGACAGGAAGGACACGTCCTTCCTTGTGACGTGAAGGAATTTGTGACCAAATTTAGTTCAGAAGTTGTCAAAATTTAAACAAGGCTCTGGCAATTGTTCATAAAGTCAGATAGTTCTTGATTCCTCATGGTTTTCCTCCACTGCTCAAAAGCCTCTTGGTGGTGTTTATTCTGGTGTTGTTGTTTACCTCGTGGGGTAACGCCTTTTTACCTTGACATACAGGTATTTCTAGCTGGCTGCTACTGCTGATGGGAGACAGGTGTGCTGATGTTGTACTTGTACCGTTATCATAGTGAAATCCTTTCATGTTAATCTGTAACTGATGGTGTTACGGTGAATTCAAGACCACAGCTAGTCAGAATCAGCAGAGCACAGTCTTACTTCAGTCTTCTGTACAGCACAGATCAGAAATTGAACATAAGTTAGGGAGAAGCTACTTGTTGCCTGCTTGATAGACACTGGCCAGCATGACTTGTTCAGCTCTGCTGCTTGCTCACCTTTCTCCAGGGTCACCCTGTGGCTGGGGCTGACCCCATGTTGCTGGGGCTGTAGGGTCCCCAAGTTGTGACTCCTCAGTGCTGGGGTGATCACAGCACCATTGGCATCCATCATGCTTTGACTTTTGAGTTTGAATGGCAGGCTTATTGTGTGGTGAAGGGAAGTGGGATTAACACGGAACTTTTTGAAATAGCGTCAGATAGTATTTGTGAAATGACTGCTGTGGTTGCAGAACTTTCTGCACAGCAGTTGTCTGTGCCAGCAGCTCTGATGTTTGCCTGAGGTGTTCTTGTTGGTGGTAATACAAGCAGCTCTCTGTGAGGAGTTGGATGTTTTTAAACACCTGCTGTTGTTGGCTTTCCTAAATGTTGCACGGTCTCAGGAACATTTATTTTACTCCTGGGACAATCTGAAATAATGGAAATAACATGAAGTATTCAGTGCAGGTCCACAATAGGTGGGGTTTTACAAAAGAGCATAGTTTTGTTTTATACCTTTTCTCCATGTTTTGGCTCAAGGAGTGCTTTATTTTTTTTTCCTCCCACTGATTTCAGATGTGGTGCATTGGTCGCTCAGTCTTGTTAAAGAAGCAAATGATCTGGTGTGGCAGAAGAGGCTCTGGGTGAAGGCAGTGGTGCTAAGTCCCCAGATCTAAACTGTTAGTACTTCAGTAATTACAGCTAAGGCCCAACTTATCCAGTCTACTAAACCAGGCATCTCCATCACAGGTGGGGTTTGTTGGTTTGGACCCTTATGGCTCTTAAGGGCTGGACCACATCTGGTGAACTTTGGGGTGGAGGGTGAATTTTCTGGTTCAGCGTATTTTAGGAGAAATCTAGCTTGTGCATATCAAATCAAACCTTATACATTCCTGGGGGACAGAGCCATGGGTGCCCTGGTGCAGCATGTGGCAGCCCAGCGTGGTGCCAAGGTTGGGCTGGCTGCATCCTGCTTGGTTTCCACGGGCTGCAGGTGTTGCTGGCTGCAGCCTCCAGCAGCAGTCAGCTGTGCTCATGTACACAGTTTAAACTGTCCTTAAAAATCAAAAACATCCTTTCAACTTTTTTTAACTAATGCGGAGCAGTTTTATGTCAGCATAGTGAGCCCATCTTGTTGGGAAGCAGAGCTGCCATTGGTGTGAGTTTATCTCAGTTTCCTGATGCTGGCTATCATGTTGCGAACTTGCACCTGGAAACCTGATTTCTTTTATCTGTAAGCACTTAAGAAAGGCAGCTTATTTATTTATTTTCCTGGCAGAAGACAGTGTAAGAGGAAACTTACACATCTTCAATGCTTGTCTTTTGGCAGGACCATAGCAAAACTTCAGCTTTAGCTGAAGAAGTTTTGTGGTGAAGATGAGCCTTTTTTGGGTCACTGTATTCAAATGTCACATGGTTTTGTCTGTGCTTCAAGGGGTGATGGTGGAGCAAAAGAAAAACTGCAGACTTAAATATATTGCAAGCTCAAACCTGTTGGCTTTTTTCTGATACACGTAAGTCATAAATAGTTCAGAGATAAGAGCTGTAGATCTTTCAGTAGACAGTGCTTTTCTTTTCACTTTCTGAATTACTAATCTCATTATTTAGTACAACCAGAACTGAAACGTTCAGCACTATGCTGGGACTGTATTGTTGCATGCATCACACAGAAGACAATGCCAGACCCCACCTCTTTTGCCTTGGAGGCCTTCCCAGCTTCTGGGTTCAGCTGAGATTTTTGTCAATCTGTCTATCTAGGCACAGCTGGACAATCTACAGTGCTTACTCTGTTATGATGTATTAAAACTGTAGGGACTTCTGTTATAAACCTGTTGTTGTAGTTAAACTTCGTGTTTAGCCAAAAAAATAAAATAATCAAGGTTAAATAATATTCTGAATAAAATTAGAGAACTGAGGAGTTGTTATTCTGACTCCAGACAGCAGTATTAGAATAGGGTAAGAATTTGTAAGTGTGCACTCCATGTTCTAGATCTAATCACTTGTATATGTACTGTTGATGCAGTAAAGACTTTCAAATTTGTTGGTAATTTAAAGTACATCTCCAGTAAGACAAAGGTATGATAATAACTAGTAATTAAATGCTGCCAAGGGTGCTCATCACTGTTATTTTAACAGAAGTTAGTCATTATCTGCTGATTGCTGGCATCATTAAATCTCAGTTTCTTAGCATGTAAGCCAGAGCTTAAATATCTGAGGAGCTGAACTGAGGTTTTCCATTCCCGTGTGGTTGAAATATCTTTTGTACTTGGGTTTTAAGTGTAATGACTTGCCTTAAACTACCTGCCAAGGGCAAGCTTGCAGATGTTATGGATGTGCTCTTTAGCTAGGAAATATGTTTCTTGAAAATTCATTGGTCATGGGGAAAAGTCTGTCTTGCTGAGAATGACTTAGCAGTTGTGCAGAACTGGCCCCAAGGAAAGAATCATATGCAAGGTGGATGTTGTGAAAGTATTGAATGCCCAGAGAGAGATGGCTGAAGTGCAGTGGGAGGGAAACTTTTTCTGCTCGTTTTGCCTGAGTGCTGTAATTTAGACCAGCTTGAGAGAACTGAAGATCTATTCAGTGTTGCAGTGTAGATGAAGCTAACTGCCTAAAATTCACTGTTTTCGTAAACACGAGTGGTACTTTCGTCCTGCCTGACTAGCTTCTACAGCACCTTTGGAATGCATGGCTAAAAGCTGCCTGGTGGTGCCGCAGCCTGGTGAAGTTTCCTGTGGGAGCCATTAGTAAATGAGTGAGCGTATCGATCCAAGCACAGCTTAAGAGTTTTGATTAATTCTTACTTAAAATATAGCTGTGCATTAAATCCTTGCTGTTCATCTCTCATAAGGACATTAGGATAGCATAGGCAGTGTACCTGATTGTGTGGCCTTTCACATAGTTTTTCTTTACATGGAGACAGACTGGGGCTTGCAGAATGGTGCTCTGGTATTTCAGTAGCATTTTACAGGTGGCAATAAAAGCTTTTGGCTGTGCTGTAGTACGTGGGTGTCATGTGCTTGCAGCTAAAGTCATTTAATATTGGCTTTTAATATTGCTTTTGAAAATGAAGTAATTTTATGTGCAGTATAATGTAAAGTACCCTAAAATAGTGGTTGGTTTCTTCACTACTGTGTTCTCCTGCTGCCGATAAAGGAAGTACAAAAGCCTTTCAGTGGCAGAAGTCCAAAGCTATTTTGCCAGGTAGAAAAATTGGCTTTCTGAAGGTGATGGGTTTTGTTTCTTTCCAAATCTCATGTTAGTGCTGAGTTCTGTGTGCACTGCAAGCATTTTTGATTTTCAAGTGCTAAGCAACAACAGTATCTTAATGTTTGCCATGACCATTCTTGGTTATCCTCCTAATACTTAGCTGGGTTGTCTGGAAATGTCAGTTACGTTCTTCACTTGGGAACTGGTTCTGTGGGTCACTGAGGTGTTGTGTTCTGTATCTCTGTTCTCAAAGCTAGGAAGCAAAGGTGTGGGATACTAGTGAAGTGCCACTGCTGTTCCCTTTATAACCACAGTAATTAGTGCTGAATATCGGTAAGATGAGTGTGTGCCGTATTACTAAAGCTTCTTGTTAAGTTGAGCTCTTATCACTGTTTTAATGAAGAGCTGTACTGAAAAGCTGCTTGACTCTTCCCTTGCAGTAAAGCTAGAAGGACTTACAGGGTGGCTCATGAGCTGCAGCTGTCCCTGGGGGCTGCAGCCACCTCTGCTGTGTGCGTCAGCAGGTGTATGGCCCCAGCTGCACAAGGGAGAGGCTGTTATAACAGCAGTACATGATGTAAGTGTGCTCTCTGCTTGGGCCTTTTTGCTGTCTTGTGAATGGGAAAGGGTTGTCCCAGTCTCAAGATTGTGTATAGAGAAGACAAAGGTGTGGAACAGGCAGGCTGGTGCTTCTGGTTGAGTCAGTATGGTCTGATCCTTTCTGCGTCTTCCTTTCTGGGAAGGAAAGTGTGTGGGGAAGGCTGTGTAAATCATTTCTAGCACTGGCAGAATTGGCGATTGCGTCTGGGTTGGACCTTGATTTTCCTTTTCTTGTTCTGCCAGCTACTGATGGGGTACAGTGCGGTCTCATGATAATTATGCTGCTCAGCACTGAGTGCACTCAACTTCAATTGTTTGTGGGAACTAATGAGATTGTGTTTTCCTGTGCTATTACTGTAGGATCAGTACCTCACATTCATTCATTAGTTTGCCTCAGTGACTTTGTGAAATAAAGAAATACCCTTGAGCAAGTCATTTTAACATTGTGCATGAGGAAGCTGTATTGCTCAGAACAGCAATTGTCGTTAGCTTTACATTCCACCTCCCCATGGAGGAATTTATTCACAGCTAGAGCTATGCTGCAGGTTTGTGAGCCATATCTGAGCAGTCTGGTGGCCATGTCCACTCCCACCTGCATTCTGGTCCTGAGCCCCATGGTCACTCAGCAAAAACATAGCTTAGCAGTACCCAAGGCACCAGGTGTGTGCTTGAGCAAAGCCATGCTGAGGAACATGCTGACAGCGTATTGGTGAGGAGGGGTTCTGGAGTAATGCTCAAACCTATGTCCTGCCCTTTTTTTATTTACTATTACAGTTTTAGCTCGGTGTGTCTGCATGGCATTGTGCGGCAATGTGCTGAGTTTGTAGCTTGTGCCCAGCCAACATTTAAACACATAGCACAGCACTGTGTGAGCTCACCAGCCTTCCTGCTCAGCAGTGCTAGCAGTGTGCTGATGTGGCTGTGGTGATAGTACTGTGAGCTCAAATGTCAGCGTAAGAGCTGGTATGCTGCAGGATAAAGTAATACTTGGACGAATTGGATTCTCATTCTCTGTTAGCTATCCCTGTCTCAGCAAGCTCTTAGACATTTTGATCTGTATCAATTGAATAAAAGGGAAATCATCTGTAAAATTGCAAGGAAAATAAAACAGATCGCATAACAAATGAATAAAATAAAGTGTGCAGAAACTGTCAAATCTAATGCTGTTAGAAATTACGTGTAAAGCGTTCCTCTGAATTGGGATTAATATTCAGTGTGGAGCCTGAGGCTGTGTTTAAGAAGGACCGCGTTCAGAGCTTGTCCATGAAGCACTTTTTGGTCATGTCCACATATGCCACTTTCTCTAGGGACTTCTTCTGTGCCTGGCACCCAGAGTGCCTTGTGTTATTAATCCTGTGCTTTTCCATTCCAGTGTGTGCATGGATAATGTCCGTCAGCTCCGATCCTGCTAAAATATATTTGCACTGATTGGCAGTGCTACTGAGTCTGCAGTGGCTGTTTCCTATGTGTGCAAGGTTGCCTTCAAAGTTTCTAGTTTACTATGGAAATCAGTTTGTGTGATCACACTGTGTGTGCCTGCCTGTTTGCTGTTCTCTTAACTCCTCTTCCTTCTCTCCAGCCTCTTCTGCTTTTATTAATGTGGTGGCTGTTGTTCTGGCCCCTTCCTGCAGACATCGCTGAGGTTTCAGGTACACTTAGGGTACGGCAGGCCTTGTAAGACCAGGCTGCTGAGGGGGAAAGGAGCCTCAGTTCTGGTAAGAGCTGCATGGTGGTGATGGCAGTCACTGGAGGATCTGTGGAATTTATGTAATTGCATGGCAGAAATGTAAGCTGGATCATATGAGTTCTTAGATATCAGCTTCAGTTAAGTGTGGGAGAGATCTGAAGGTGCCACCAGGAAGGTGGTAGGGGGTACTGTCAGAAGAGGACATCCTGACATTTGAGTAGAGGTCTGGTCTTCTTTCATCATGCTTTTAAATGTTGGATAGTGAGGCTGAAGCTAAAGTGGCATTTGTGATGATTTACTCTTAAACTTTGGATCATTAGCGGGGTAGGTTTGTGATGTGAGATCAGTCCCTTTTTAGAGAAGCAAAATGAAGTGTTTTATGCCCAACTATAGTGAAATGTCTCAAATAAGCTTTATGTTGGTTGACATCAGTACCTAGTGGTAGAGGCCTCCTGTGAAGCAGTAATGGGGCCAGGCTCCTCCTCCCTATCTCCCAGTTCTCAGCCTGCTCCTCTCCATCTCAGCTGCTGCTTTGTGATGTGCAGTCTGGACTCAGTTGGCCTGTCTCCCTCTCCATCACTTCTCAGAACAGAGGTCTTTGATCCCTTTTCTCTTAAAACACTGAGGAGGTACAGGTCACACCACCTGTGGTGACTATTTGCACGACCTGATGCTAGACCATAGGGAATCATGAATCCTCTAGGTGAATAACTTGATTTTTGTCTACCATGGTAACACACTTGCAGCTCAAGTGGTAGTAGTCTGCCTAAAGTTTGAGTCTTTGTCAGGTGCACTGCAATGATCAATACAACAGGGCCTGCTGTAAGACAGCCCTTTCCTACATGCGGGAGGGGGGAGAAAGCGATCAGAGAAAGCTGCCTTGGTTGGTGGGAACAGCATACCCAGACTTATGGGAGGGTTACAAAATTAGAACACTGGTTCGATGATGCTATGATCAGGGCTTTAGGATTCCCACTATTGGGTCAGAAGTACAGTGGTCACATCATGGAAAATATTGATCTCATAAATTATTTTTTGTTTTAATTAAAGGGGGGAAAAAAGTGCAGATACTTGTTGTTAAGGGTGATGAAACTATGGTTCAGTATCTTCTGTTACTTCTGGATGAATTTACAGATGTTTTAGAAAGCTTACTTTACACTTTGGTTTTCTAACTTCTAAGTAATTTAAAAACACAGTTTGTTTGTGTTCAACATCTGAATGATCAAGGAAGGAATGCGTGCATTGTACAACCACTGCTGTGTGAAATAGTGGAAGGATGCTTTCAGATGTAGTAAATGCGAGTCTCCGCCACAGTTATCTTCATTTTGTTCCTCATTTATTCTTAATGTTATGCCAGAACCTATTTCTAATTTTGTGAAAAGAAAAAATAATTCAGCCATAGCGAAGCAGACTTTTTTCTTGCGTTCTCTTTAAGCTTCTTGATATATTTGTGTGTTGTTTGTTTTTTAAATCTGGAGAATGTTCAGCAATAATGGGTCCGTTAAAGGAAAAGATCTTAATGGGATCATAAATGTTCTGTTGGCTCCTTCTTATTAAACATGGTTTAGAAATTGAATCTCCTTCTGAAGTCATTTACATATTCTTTAGAGTTGACCTGATTCTACCACAAGCTGCTGTTTGTCTTTCAGGATGTGAATTGGTCTTATCTTTTTGAGACTTCTGACCTTCCTTTAAATCATTTGGAAAAGGGAGAAATGTAATCTTCTCGGGTTGTGATTAAGTGGGAACTTCGTGGTGGTTTTCTGTTCTACTTAAAAATGCCACTCAGCATCTGAGAGTTGTTTCAGACAGAGGGAGTTCATGAGCAATGTGGGTGCCGAAGCCTGGGTCTGGAAATACTGCAGGAGACATATTAGTTGTTGCTGCAGTGGTGGGAAACTCCTGACTTAAGGACCTTCCTTAAGAACTTGTTTTCAGAGCAATTTTTTTTTTTTTAAAATTATTTATTTTATTTCCAACTCCTAGGAATTTCATTTAAATTTTCTCTTGCTATATATTAACAGCAAAGTTTGGAAAAAGAGGAATTTTTTTACTCTCCTGGAATTGTTATTTTTTTTGATTCCTAGAAGCTGAAGGGCCTTTCTTTGGTGTGCTAATGGGATTTTAATGGCTTAGCGTGCATTTACAGTAGGATTGTCTGGAGGCAACATGCAAATAATCTGTATGAGAAGGGCATAATTCTGCACACTCACCACCTGCAGACCTTCATGTGTTTGTGGAGGCCCCTTCCCTGACAGATGCAGTTACCCCTTGGCTCTCAGGGTCCTCCCATCACAATGTGCTGCACAGAGTAAAGGTGCCTGGGACATTGTCCAGCTTGGGCATCTTCAGAGGTGGAAACTCGGCAGCACTCCTGCCTGACCTGTTCCAGCATTCAGTTACCCTTGGTGACATTTTATTTTTTGATGTCAGCAAGATGTTTCTGTTGTTAAATGTGATGCAGCTGTATTTCTGAATGCTGTTTGAGTGCAGTGCCTGCCAGGAGCCAAGGGAAAAGGTTCTCCAGGATGCTATTCAGAAATCACCTTTCATTGTTTGATTTCAGTTCAGTTTGTGAGCCATATCTCAGCAGCAAGCTGGAGCTATTCAGCGGATTTCTTTATTAGTTCAAATTCACTTTTTGACCTATTAGTCCAATGTGTTATGCCTTCTGGAAGCTTTCAAAGAATGCCATTTGTATCAGCAGTGTTCTGCTGGCCTGTGGGAACAGG
This sequence comes from Coturnix japonica, assembly GCF_054131305.1. NCBI lineage: Eukaryota > Metazoa > Chordata > Aves > Galliformes > Phasianidae > Coturnix > Coturnix japonica. Next base: position 26,767,044 of record NC_140667.1, on the reverse strand, counting down.
TGGCATTATCCCTTTGCAGGTGTGCACGGAAATGTCCTGTCTGTGGAGGTTTGGCACACCTGTGCCTTCCATCTGAAACTTGCCATTGAAGGATTAGTTTTCATGCGTACACACGAGTCAGCTTACTAGAGGTCTGTGTTTTCTTGTCTCTGGAAACACAGTGTCTTTTCCCTGTTGGGAAAGGGGGGCTGGGATCAGGAGGGGGAAGCAAAGAAATGCATGAGGAAAAATGCATAGTGCAGCCTCTGTTAAGGCTTGGTATCATGCACTGAAGAGGACTTCATTCCAGGACACTGATGTTTTGAGTGCCTTGCTGTTTTTCTCTTTACCACACTTCTAATGATAGCTAAAGCACAGTTCAGATTTACAGCAACGCTTATTAGCTATTTTTGTGTGATGGTTATTTTGTAACAAATTTGATTCTGTCAACACAGGTGGTTTGGGAAACCTTGCTCTCTTGATGTTAGTGACGATGTTAGTTTCAATACCTTCAGTAAACAGAAAGCAGCAGTAAATGTGGAGGTGAATTTTGATAGGTAAAACTAGGCTGCAGGAGGTCCCTGGAGGCCACCCAGAGCACAGCCTATGTAAATCAGAGCTGTACAGTGAGAGTTCAGCTTTGGTGAGTTTGGCTCAGTCCTTGCATCAGTCTCCCTGGAGGTTGGTATAAAAGCAAGGTGACCCACCCAACCCTTCTGCAGAGTAAGAAACCCAAGTGACCCAGCTTCACCGCATTCATCATGTGCTTCATCCCCAGCCACTTTATAGGCCCTTTGCTGAACCTGCTTTGCCTCAACTTCCTAATGCACTCCAAAACTGAGCCACCATTGCAGGAACATTGAATAAAAGTGAACATCCCTTGTTGGGTTTAGGCAGTGCTGATGAGCTCTGCGAGGCAAATGCTGTTGCTTAATCTTTCCTGTGGTTTGAGATGTGATGTGCTTTTGAAAATTTCTATTTTCATCCCTAAATGCATGAGAAACTTTTGATTGAATGACTTTTACCATATCGCTGTTTCCAGAAAGCATTATTTACGTTGTCTGGCTTGAAGGAGACTTTCTAATTTGTAGCCAAACGTGTTCCATGCAGCTGCAGATTTAATCAATATATTTTACTGCTCTTAGAAGTTGTTTTTTTTCCTCCTAAATTGAACTGGGTGATTGCAAATCGTTTTAGTTATTCTACTGATGTATTTTACTTGGTGTAGCGTGTCATGTTAGTTTGTATTGTAGTTCTTCAGCCCAGCCATCAAACAAGCCATTGTGGTTGTCTGACTTTCAGTGGAAAAAGTAATTTTCTGCCCACTTTATTCCTAGCATCTTGTATCAGCTTTCAATTTATAAATTACCGGTTGCTTGATCTGCATGCAAGGATGCACTTTGCACCATGTTTTAATGTGTTGCCATTAAAATCAATAAAACTCATGCCAGAATAAATGCTTATGGCAGAAATGTGAAAGCAGGCATTCTCAGAATCAGTGAATAGGGGCTGCAGTAGTGGTGGTGGGGAGCAGAGAAGAGACAGTGAATGTATTTTTAGCCAGGGTGGGTCGATCTTCCATGTGAAGCCATGAGAAAAGGCACTTTGTCCTTGCTGCTCCTATCTCTTACCACAACGTCTGTGACATCTCGCAAGCTGCACAGTGTCTGCAGAACAGAGCTCGGTGTGGTGGGAGCCGTCACAGTGTAGAGCTGAGTTGGTGCAGAGCTCAGACCCTTAGCCCTGGGCTTGATTCGGGCCTCTCGTGGTAAGGCTTTCAATCATGCAACTTTGGTTTTTGCCAATGACTGACTGCTCTTGCTAAAACTTGCTGGGCCCCAGCACACACTGCTTTTTGGCAGCTGTGCTGCTAGTGCTTTGGGCTGGCTGCTGTCTGGCTCCATCGCTGGCTTCATTTGTAAGGTGCTGTGTGGCGTTTTCAGGATGTGTGTCCTGACCAGCTTGCAGCCTGTGCTTGTCACAGCAGTCTTGCCTTTCACCTCATGGGAAAAGTTTTATCTGGGGTAATTATGTAGAATTGAACCACTCTTTCTATCTTGCTAATGTTACCTTTTCCTTGGTGGGCACTGATGAGATAAAAATGTAAACTGCCTCTATTTGATTAGTTTTGTGCTTCTTAGATTATTTAAATGATTCTTTTCATCCACCTTGAAATTAAGTGGCTTGTCATTTGAAATTCCGACTAGCTGTTGTTTCCTACCTCTGATTGTGTATTTTTTTCTCCATGAAGAAGGACTTACTAAAAACAAAAAGCATTTTTTGTACAGCTTTTTTGTATTCACTTGTAACTTACTCTGTAATTACAAATGTGGACTTTCTAAATGATGATTTGTTCTTCTAGAATCGCTTGTATAAGTGTGCACTGTTCATGAAACTGTTCTGTGTTAAAACTGCAGTTAAAGCTTTCTTCAGGCTTTTTCGAAAACTGCAGTGTATGTAGTATTTATTTCTTCCATTCATTTTCCTACCAGCTTCACATGAACAGTGTTTTTTCCCTTTGCTGTTTTCAGTTCACCTGAAGAAAAAGTTAATCCAATGTATTAATGATTACAAACTTTCTTAAGTTTGAAAGCATTAAATGTGCTTCTTACAGAAACTTTACTGTTCAGGAGCTTCTAAAAGCTTCTAAAGCAGCACTGGCTGTGGACAGAGATTGTCAACTAGGATAAGAGTATGGCAATTGTTGATTTATGTGTGTGGTTTGTTAACACCTCAGGAGAATGCAATGCTGCATTTTTAGAAGTCTTTGGGTTAATTTGTATGAAATGCATGGCTTTTACACAGGGTGCTGTAGGTATGGTACTTTTTGGTGAAGATCTGATGTTGTGCATCTTGAAATACCAATTAGTGTTTGTATTTTGAGGGCTGAAAGATAGGAAATGAAAAATAGCAGGAAAGGAAATAAAAACGTTCACATTTCTGACTTGAGTTTCCTCTTTGTGAAGTGCTAGTTATAGGAATATGAATATGGAATTGCTAGTTAACACAGATAGGAAGCTGATGAAAATTGCAGTGTGGTAAACTCAAATTAATTTTTCTCTCCTCACCATTCTGTACATTGTTAAACGTTTTATTAAAACTGGATTATGTTAGTGGTGAAATATTATATTGGATAAAAATACTTGGTTTGTATCCTTAGCCAGCCCTTGGGCTGAGAGGAAGGCACTCATGCAAATGGGAATTGCTGTGAATGTGCTTCCTGCTGCTGTCCTCTAGGACAGTTAAATTCTGGTCTGTGCTGGGTCTGGAATATGCCAGATAGTAATGGGGGTCATTCTGACTTTTGTTGAGAAGGCTGAATCTGGAACTCTTTCTGGCTGTTCTTGCATTTCAGAATATACTCAGTTCAGGTTTTATTATGGAAACTAAATGTGCTAAAAAGCAACTGTAGGCAAGGCGAGTGCAGCTCTAAAGTTTCCAGCAAATTCAAAGAATTAATCTAGCAAATGTGAATTCATTTTAATTTTGAAATTCTTCACTATCAAAAAACCCAAATTACCACCACTACCAAAACACCAGACTCTTCAAAAGAGCAAACCAGAACAACACCCATCCTCAAGAGAACCTTAAGAGAAATTTAATTCCATTTTGTAGAGTTAAGACAGAATTAACCAAGCTATTGGTTGATGACCACTGAAAGAGCAGAAATGTGTAATGGGCAGTAGGGATGTGCTGCTGCTGAGCTCCAGATCTATACCATATCATCTTTTGGATGAGAGCCATTACTAAGGAAAAATACTTCCAAGTGCTACACTGCTTCATAGGTTGACTTCATTGCTTGCTGCATCTCCTGAGGGGTAAACATTAACTCCAACCTGCAAGAAGATGAAGCAAGAACTGATGAGAATGTGTTTCACCTATTATCAATCACTCTTGCTTATTTTAACATTGAGGTGAGTACTGTGTGGTTGTTTTGGTATTTTGCTTTTGGTTTTTTTGCTATGTTATGATAATGGTGTTCAGTTAAGTTAGACAAACCCATCTTACGTATATTTTCTGGGACATAGGTATTTCGTTTCTGAAATTTTACTCAATGCCAGTCTGGTCGTTTGAAAACTAAGAGAGAAATTGACTTAAAAAAATAATAAATCCTGAAGTAGCTCTGTGAAGCTAGGTACGTGAGACTATTGCTGTAGCACTACTGAGAGATGATGGCAAAGGATATCTTAAGTATAAGAGGAAGTTTTTTTAGAGAGAGAAGAAATGAACAGAAAAAGTGACTGGTGGTTTCTGTTAACTTCTATATTCAGTGAATTTTTCAAGTGCCATTTAAAATACCAGCTTCTTCAGAAACGAATACATATGTTGCACTGAAATTAATGCCTTCTGTGGAAACTACAGTTTATCCTAAGAGCACAATAGCAGTATTTGAGATGGCAAATTCTCATCTGTAAAACACTTTTCCAGTGTAGTCACTATCATTACCTATGCGTTTTTGCCAGCAGCAGACAAGAGCCTGCATGCCTCACTCTTAAAAGTCGGCACTGATGTAGGTGACCCACTGTTTCACTGCTGCTATGGTGGTACTGTTGCAACGAAAATATTGACTATGCTGTCCATCTTTCATCAGTCCAAACAGATGGAAGTCAGAAGGCATCAAGTCTGGACTGTGAAGTCACTGGGTGTGGTAGGACAGTCCAGCCAAGACTGGCAGTGTGCTTTGCAATCTCCAAACTGGGATGGGCCCTGCTGTTCTTGTGTTGCAAGAGAAAGGTTGTCTTCTTCTCTGGCCTTACTCTGGAAGTTCAGGCCTTCAGCTCACAGTGCATCAGTTGGAGTTGATGGCTTGTTGGGTTGCAGGATATCCAGAAGGATCACCCCTTTCCTATCCTGAAAGACAGTGCACATCACTTCACCTGCTTAGGGCTGTGACCTGAACTTTTTCTTCAGTGGGGAATTCACGTCTCCACTTCAAGGACTGTTTTAACTCTGACTCAGAGTGCTGACACCGTGTCCCATCACTAGTAATGGTGTGATCAGCCTCAGTCCTGTTTTGGTTCAGTAGACCCTGGCAAACTTGTATATGATGTTCTTTCTATTCCTGTATAGTTGTGGGACCCATTTGGTGCAAACGTTGTGACATTCCAATATTGCCACCATTATTTGCAATGCATTGAAGCTGATATTCATCTCTGTACACAGTTGTCTGGTTGTATTCTGCCAGTTGGTATGGATGAGCTGATCGAGACACTCTTTGTTTCATGGTGTGACAGCTATGAATGGCTAGCTGGAATGTTGCTTGTCTTTCATTTTGCTGTTGCCGCTGCTGAAACATACCACTCCCTAAGTGAGAGCCTGTGCTTTCACCTGCTGTTTGGTCTCTGTAAATGTTCAGCAAGTATCAGTGAATGTCAGTAGGTGCAGATTTTTCCACATGGGGGAATTCAGTGTGAGTGACGCACCCTTTCTTCATATGCTCTTCCATGTCAGATGCCATTCTGTCAGACCTCCCCTCTGCTGCAGTCTGTCATATGACACAAAATGTAACGGAGTAGTTGGGGGAAGGTTCAAACGCTACTGCCATACCACCATCATCCACCTTTGATGTCAAGGAGCCCATAAAATAGGTGGTGTTACTTTAGAAGCAAACCTCATAGTTCGGAACTGCTTTCCACTGCTTGTTCAACTGGGTGTTCCTGCTGTGGGATGTGAATGGGGAATGTGTTCAGCAGGCAAGCGTTTAAACTGATTGTTCAGCTAAAGGATGATCTTGCCAAAAGGGCTTTTTGTGTTCAGAACAAATTGCACAAATTGATTCCGTTTGTACACCTAAAGGAATATCGAAGCATATGGCACATCCATAATTGAACTTGCCGTGTAGTTACATTGACTTTCACGGTTCACTCTGTGATACGCAGACTGAATTGCTTATATCAGGCATGTCCAGCCTGTGGGCCACGAGCGAACTGGCGGAGCTCGCAATGCGCCTAAGAATGGCAACCACTTCCATTGAATCTGAAGCGTTACTTTTGCAAAAGTAATGTCATATATCCCACTAGGTTTATGTTTTTATTGTTCTCCTTTCTGTATGTAAGTTCTGTAATGTAATTTTAAAACATTAAAATTAGTGTTGTTACTTAAATATATTCGCTAGAGTATATGTTTTGAGGGCAGATCTGAAAGGAGTGCCTTCTGTTTTAGGATGTTGGCCTGCTATGTCAGAGGTGGATGTTGGTGGTATGGCAGTAGAAGTTGAACCTTCCCAACATTCCATTCCATTTTGTTGCTGTGTGACAGATGGCAGCAGAGGGGCAGTCTGACAGAATGGCATCTGATATGGAAGTGTAGATGAAGCAAAAGTGTGTCATTGAATTCCTCCATGTGGCATCCACTGACATTTATCGATACTTGCTGAGTGATTGTGGAGACCAAGTAGTGGATGTGAGCACAGTGAGAGTGGGTGATGTGTTACAGCAGTGGTGACAGTGGGTCGTCTCTGCTGGTACAGATTTCTGCAAGCGCAGTACGCAGTGTCTTGTTCATTGCTAGTGAATACACATAGCTAATGGTAATGACTGTATTGAAAAGGAGTGTTTTGTTGATGAGAATTTGCTATGTTAAGTAGCATTACTGTGCTTTTTGTATCTGTTGTTATCATTTCCATGGAAATAAATAGGAGACATTACTTCCAGAGGAACCTTCATAGATGCAGCCCTGGCCAATTCATCTTCAGTCAGTGCAGCCCAGGCAAGCCAAAAGATTTGGTACTCCTGGTGTATATGATTACAGCTGTGGTTGGAATCGTCTTGGTAAGATTTGTTTTAAGAGAAGAATTTTAGATTTTTTTTTTTTTTTTTTTTTTTTTTTTTTTTTTTTTGCTGTCATGATGATGTTGAAAATATCACATCTCCAACTTCTAGTATGATTTAAGTGGAAAACTTTGCGCAAGATATTGACTATGACAGGGATAAGAGATAAAGTTTTAAAGATTTCTGTGTTTTTTATTGAGGATTTGATGGAGCAGGATAAGAATTCATTGAGCTTGCATAAACCTGTCTTGTGTGGATATTTTGGTACTGTAATACAGAATGTATTGCTTCTGGTGTGCAAGGGGAAAGAACAGGCAATTATGAAGGGTGAAAGCCAGCAAGCAAGTCCAGCTATTTTCTGTTTCAGCATAGGGTAAAACATCATGGAATACTGCAGTCTGTGAAGTGGTAGTGGGTGGACATGAGGAGCTTCCACAATACAGACCTTTGGTGGCAGAACACTAAGTTTGTGGAGGGATTGTCGATGTATTTTCTGGCATCTGTTTGTTCTGAAATCTAAGAATATGAAGTGCAATACGGGCTGTGAAAGCTGTTGGAACCTGAACGTTTTTTAAAATTGGTTTTAGTCATGGCTGTTAGTATGGAGTAACTTTGGGGAGTTGGTTTGGTTTCAAAATATCCTCAGAGGATTTTCTTTTGAGCTTGAATAGCTTTTTATCTTGTCAGGTCTTAAAGTTTTGGCTGATAAATTTTGTTGCACATTGTAAAGAAACTTGAATTCATTTGAGAAGCAAATCTCCTGTTTCTTTTGAAGATCAAATCTGAGGAGTGCAGTTAGACCATGCCTGGATTTTCTCTGCTGTTTCTCATGATTTCTTTTCCTTTGTAGCAGTTTCACTGTAACAGTTTCTGACCTCCTATTGTGGAGGAGTTTGTTGTTTAAGGAGTGGGAAGCAGAATAACTTCCAACAACAAACAAACAAAATGAACCAACTAAACAAAAACACCAAACAAATTTATAAGGATTTGGAAGGGCCTTGATGGACAGGAAGGATCATCTTACCGAAAAATTGATTCAGTACAGTAACTTTATAGAGACTTAAAATCTCTCTCATTTCTATGTAACTTTTTTTTCCATGCAATTCCAGATTTGATTTGGCTTAAATTTCACAGGTTCAGCTTAATATTGTTTAAACATAAAATTTTTCTGTGCTCAACATGATGGAGAGCCGGTGAAAGTGATTTGCCCTGTGTGCAGGTGCATTTCCGCATGATTCCTAGGAAGGAAGGATAGCTGAAGGAGGGAGAGTTTTACATTTACTGTGGAGTTCCAGATAGCCAACAATAGCTTAGGTCCTCTTTTCTTCTGAGAAGTCCTTAAAAGGTCCTAGTGTATTGAGCTCAGTCATTCTTCTCTAAAATGATTTGCACTTTCTTAGTTAGAACTTGTGTTGGTTTCAATAGAAGAATATGTTGTGAATTTTCAACATTTCTGAGGTACTTGTCACCTAACCTAAACTACTTGGAGAGAACCTGCATTAGTCTATTGCATGAAGGAGGATCATTTTTCTGAATGGTAGTGAGCATGTTTTGGATGTGCGAAGTAAGAGAATGTGACTTAGACAGAAAACTAGCTGTTTTTTTTCCTTTGGTTGCTCTCCTTTGCAGTTTTGATGCAAGGCAATGTCTCCTAAAACAATTTGTTTGACAGTTGAGGAAAAGGTCTGAAGACTTGCACAGTGCGCTTCATGATGCACCTACTTGTCAGACCTACACTTGAAATTGCATTATGACTGGAGTTTGTCACTGAAGGTGCCTGCTCCAGGAGCCTTGACTTTCCCCTGTTCTGCATAGGGCCTGCCCCTCAGGTATGTTGCTGCACCACGCAGCACTCTGTCTTTGCCCTCAGATCTGCTTGCTCAACTGAGAAAGCAGAGAGGAGAGAGACTGCAAGATGGTTGCTCATCAGACCACATCCTAAAGGTGGTGTAGCAACTTGAGGTATATGTTGCCATCTCTTGAAGGCCAGCAAAGCTGGTAAGTGCTTTGGAGAAGGGTGAATCAAGCTGTAAATGAGAAGTCACTTGCTTGAAAGTTGGTGTAGCCTTTATTTGTAGAACAAGCAGAGAGTGTACGTTTTGCAAGTATAGAGAAGAAGCTGTCTTGACCTCTGAGTGAATTTGCAACTACTGTAACTCTTCTGTAATGCTTTCATTTTTTTACACCTGTCTGTGTTCAAATGAGGGTGCTGACTGAGGCTGCTGTGGGTCATTGTGGGCACTAGAAGCTGAGCTGAGACAAACAGACCCTTTCTTTATACAACATGCAGCTGCTGGATGAGAATAATCTAGTTATGTTTTAGGCTGTGTTTGAAATCTGTATGTGACTGATCCTTTGGTGCTCATTTTTCTTCCTCCCCCCCCCGCTGGGGTGCATCCCTCCTTTCATTTCTGAGTGCAATTCTGAGAAGAAAAAAGCCTCAAGAGCATCAGTGGTTTGATGTATTTATGATTTTTTTTTTTTTTTGCATGTTCCTGTTGTGAAGCCTACTGTTCTCTTTTGTTTTTCTCATCTTTCAAAACTACATTACAAAAGCATGGCCATTGCTGCCAATCTGTGCAGGGCATATTGTTTCTGTGAATGCATTCCAACAGGTGTGTTGTTTTTGTTTTCCTGCCATTTATTTTGCAATGTAATATGAACATAGTACTTTACATCTGTATGTCAGTCCAGTTTGAACAAGTTCAGCTCAAGTAGTGGTTGAGTTGTGGTTTTGAAGGCACGACTGCCTGGCAGCCTACATCTGTAAATGCTTGGGTGCTTTCAGCATGTAATATTTTGGGGCAGTCATAGTGCAATTGCATAATCTTAAATTATGTGCTTTACAAATAAGAAATGATTATAAAGATTGAATGCAAGCATGGAGCAGTTGAAAACTTGATGCATGAAACAGAATCTGTGTTCTTGTCGGTGCACCATGCTTTTTTAAAAAAGCAGTTTGTTTGTGAGGACATGTCTAGTTCAACCTAACCTGAATCTTATGGCATCGGAGGAACATGAGAGATTTCTTTCAGTTTCTGTAGGATTTCCTTAATGCAATATGTTGTGCACAACAAAGAGTGATGTGGCTCTTGCTCTTCCTCTGCCCCAAGTGATGGGCTGGAAACCTTTCATTTAGTGTAAGAAAATTAAGGGGAAGTTCTACTAGTGTTCAGTGCATGTTTTACCATAAAATGAATGAAACTTTTTTTAGGATCTGAGAGTTGTTTTGCTTCTTATTAATGGCAGCTGTTCTCTGTGTATCAGTTTTGGAAACAGCTCAGGTTTAGCTTTAGGTAGTGCTAAACTGGTGGCTAACAGTTCTCCTTTTTTCTCAATTTGAGAAGAAAATGTAAGGATTGTATTATTTGTATTATTTATGTAAGTATTATTAGCAGTTCTTTTTAAAGTATTTTCTTAGCTTCAGCACTGTCAGAGGTGGAGACAACAGATTTGAATATGTTGCATTAAAAACTGTCCATCTTCTGTGTATTTGTGCAAACACTGCTTGAAATCAAAGGATAATTTTGGCCTCGATGTTGTCCAGTGGTTGCATTCATTATGCACTGTGGGGGAAAAAATGCTCTTAGATTTGTTTTTCATCACTGCTTATCTGTCTGGGATTTCTCCAATCCTTTTATGATGCAATGTCATGGATAATATTTTCCACTTGTGCTTTTCACATTGTTTATGCTTTTAGCTCTTTTTCTTACCCCTCCAGAGCTGTGGGTTCCCAGTAACTTTTTGATGTAGGAAAGCTGTACCACATCTCTGATTGTTGGTTATATTTTCTGCAGTTTTTCTGCCTGAGAAATATGCATAGAGTTACAAACAGTAATCAAGAAGAGCTGCGGTACATCATATGTCGTGGTTATTTCCATTTTGCTTTCCTTTCTGAAATATCCCAGTTTTTTCCCGTGCATTTTGGTGGTGTGAAGCTGATTTATTTCAGCGAGCAAGTCTTTTCTGGAAGGCTAAAACATGTGGAGCCTCATTATTGTGATCATTCCATTCAGGTTTACCAGTGTGGGTCCAAGCATGGACCCTGGGGTATTAGTGTATCTTCTTTTTCTCTCCCCTGCTTACCATTTGAGAAAGCTTGTTGCTTCTGCTTATATCTCACTTCATGTTTGCTGATTGGTTATAGTAAATAATTTTTTCTCTCTTATCCTATGATTATTTGGTTTCTTTAAGACCATTTGATGAGGGATCGTGTGGAAAGCTTCTCCTGAAGCTCCATGAGTGTTGTTGCATGTGGTACATTGAATAATTTTTGTACGCTCATCGTTCGCTTTTGCAAATTGTGAGAGCAGATCAGTGAAAATCTGAGTACTTTGCTGTAGATCTTCTTCCAAAGAAGCGCTGTTCAACTCTGAACAGGCAAGTAAAACAAGGTGAATAATAAAGGGTATCTCTAAGCAGAGCCAAAAGGCACGCCTTGAAGTTGTGGCAATGGCATGAGATAACTCTGAATGCGTTTTAACCTGTTTGCATTATGCTGCCTTCAACCTGAGCTGCAGCACAGTAGAACTGGAAATATTTGAAAGACACATGTTCCCTGCCAGTTGCAAGGTAACCACACCCTGCCTTGGGTTTGCTACACCTATGAAGGTGCATTTTTAATATAGTGTAAACAGTTCCTCGTGGTTACTGCGTAATAAGCTGGTTTAATGAAGCCTTTTAAAGGAATAAATACAGTAAATCTCAACTTTACCTAACAGGTTCCTTTGTTTGAATGCTTCCAGCTGCTGAATAAAATCTGCAAATGCAGGGAAGGTGAAGCGTGCAAGAGGAGGAATGCTCAGAATAACTCGAGTCTGTTTGCCTGTGGAAGTATTTCTCTGAGACTTGTAGAATACATTAAAAAGCAATCTCTGGCTGAGCTCTGGGGTTTTAAATGCCAACTAGAATACTTGTGAAGCAGTGCATGAATGAAGTTGTTTCTGATAGTGTCTCCTCTGCTGACTGCTAATTCTCGAATGATATGCTGAGCAATTGCCTGATAATCCTAATGTAATTAGTGTTTCAAAGATGATAATGTTCTTTGTAAGTTCGTTTTGCCTTTGTAACAGTAATTGCAAATACAGTATGAAGCTTTTTGGTCCTTACTTTTAAGATAGGTCTGTTCTTTAGTACTGCAGAAAAAAATGTCATGACTGCAAGATAAACCAAGCAAATCCACCAAAGTTTTGCAGTGGAATCCATAAAGAGAAAATCCTCTTTTCTGACTTGTGCTTGGGCCTAAGCTGTTGGAATAACAAGGGCACTTATTGCTTTTTAATACCAAAGGTAATGGTGTTTTTTTGGTCAGTGACTGCATTGTTTCCTATCAAAGCAGTCTTTTATTTCTGGGTGCTCTTAGAGTTGAAGAATTATTGATGGAGGAAAATACGCAGGTGTTCTCTCATGATGTGCTTCTAAATGTAATTATGGATCAGTAAAGGCCTATTTGTAATGTAGTAATAATGAACTCTGGGCTGACAGTAAGGGACAGAAAATAATCTGTGAATTGACTGCTTTAATATGGAAGTTGCTTGGAGGCAGAATAGACTTTAAATCAGGCCCATTTGTTGTGTTTCAGTGTGCCACCTGCCCTCTTCGTGTAGAGCAGCACTATGTTCTGCAGTTCCTTTCTTGTTGAGGTTGGGGAGGAAGTCTAAAGAGTTTGATAGGACTAACCTGCACAGAATATAATTAGAAATGTAGTTGTATAGTGGCTCTTTCCTGATTAAAAAAAAAAAAAAACAACAAAAAATGACAAAGCAACTTACATGTAGTGCTTTGTTGTAATTAGGTTAATGTAAGTAGCTAATTACACTTCCATTATGTTTCTACAGAGTTTTAAAACCAGAGAGGCAGGATTATCTTGGTACACTGTGTTACTGCGTGTAATGAGGAGTAATAGTAAAACAATTTAGATTTTGAAACTGTGTTCAGGGTGAACAACAGTTTTTGTTATTGTTGTTGCATGTGAAACTGTGTGAGCTAGCAAGGAAATTTTAGTACAATCTTTGCAGATGAGGAAGGTGTTAATTGAATTTGGTAATAACAATAATTTGAATTCAAGGATGCCTCAGATTAGCGGACTTAATCAGGAAAATAAACACAATATGCATGCGGTGTTATAATACTGAATGAGGTTGATCCTCACAAGGTATGTGACTGTGGCAGTTGAAACTCTTGTTTTAAGTAAAATGTGCTTTTGGGGCTTCCTTTTGCAAATTGTGGTTGGTGTTTTATGAGGTTGAAATAGCAAGTATCATATGTTTGGAGGATGTCAAGGGATTGTTATTCTTTAGAAGTATATGTTAAATTTTAGGGGTAGCTTGTAAGGTTCTGAAATTGGCAGTTCAGTAAAGCAAAATGCTGCTTCTTTGTAAATTTTTGAAGTGGTTCTGTTATATAAAAAGAATAAATGGGTAAAAATCCTAGGAATCAAAGCCTGCTAAATATACATGACTCTTAACCAGAGATAATCAGGAAGTGCTCTGTTTAATGTTTGGGAGTCTTATCTATATGCTAAAGACTCCTGACTTAATAAAAACAGCGTAGTGTAGTCTCAGATACCTTAATTCCTGGGAAGATTCCAACATCAAGTGGATTTAAAAGGGTAACATTGTTACCCATGAACTGTAGAATGGTGATACATTGTATCGAAGGTTATTTTTGTTACCTTAAGTTGGTAACAGACTAGATTGAGATCAGTAATGGCAACGGGAATGCTGATTTATTTATATTTTATTTCAGATTTTGCTTTTCTGGGATTGATGAATTTGTTTGAAATTTTAGGATGGCTACAAGTGACAGCTTCACCATAATGTTGTTTCTGAGAGGAAGTTTATTAACATCTTTTAGACTTTAGTATTCAAAGAGCTGAATGAGTTGGTGCAGTGATATGTATTTACAGTTATGCATTGACTTTGGTTAATGTCTTATATCTTGATTTATTGTTGTAAAATTGAGTTTCCATGACCTTTTTTCTCTAATATAACACAGAAGCAGAATGCTGAATTGCAAAAAAAGAATGCTGCGATAGCACCCGTGCATAATATAATGGTGGTCTCATTATAGCTTGGTGGGGGGGAGGGAAGGGTGGAAAACACAACAGAATGGACGCACCTTTTGTACAGTTTACACATACAAGACTTATCCAGGTTATATATATGTCTTGTAAAGCGCCATTCTTCCTTTCCAGAGGCTGATAGCCTGCCTCCAAGCAATTCCCATTGCACTATTAAATTTCTGCTTATGATATATAAAAATAAAAAGTCCCTGTTTTCTGATAATCATGGAACTACAACTGATCTCTTGCCACCTTTTCAGTCCTCTTGTTGCTACAGCAGAATTTGCGGAAGAAATTCTTGAGTTCACAAAGGGTGCTGTGTGTATATTGAGTAGTAGACAAGTGTGTTTGCTGGAAGGGAAAACTTTTACATGGGTACCAGTGGATTGCCTTCATTAGACTTTTGGGGCCAAATGTGGTGCTAGAGTTTTCTCAGGAGGGTTATGGAGACTGAGCAGCATGTATTGCTGCTCCTTTTCCTGCTGAAGAGCTCATGCAGTGAGACTGAGTAAACAGGAGCTGCTCAGGATGGCTCAGTTCACTTCTGTGCTAAGCACAGGGCCAAGTAGCAGGATGAGTGGGAGATGTTCTGGGATTGATTGGCAGAAATGCATGCTATTTTGTGACCTGACATGGATCTCCTCAATCTGGAGCTGCTGCTGAACTGTAAAGGGCTCTCACCTTCTGTTTTAGTGTGACGAACAGCTTGTGATGACCAAGAGTAAGTGCTTGGAGCTTTTATTTTTTGCCTTTCCTTTCAGCTGCCCACCTTCTCTCTGCAGGGAAGCACACGGGTGGGACACAGCCCTGTAGCTTGCAGCAGAATTTTTTAATTTTGGTATGTAGAGTAGGTGTAGAAGATCTTCTGGAAGTGAAGGGCTTGGTTCACATTCTTATGGTACGTTCGAGATTTTAGGGAGATGGCTTTTGAGGAAGCAGGGGATCAGAGATGCTATGGTGTCTCTGCGGTGCTTTGGTTTGGATGACTGACCTATGCTCTGCTCCTACCAGAATTCTGTTCCTCTGTAGATGATGAACTGAGCTGATAAAACTTGAAACACTCGCTATGTGTTGATAAAGAAAAGAGGTAAAAAGTTAAAGCTTAGACTTCTGCTGTTCTGTTTTCCAGTTCTTTATGAACCAATTTCTGACCAAGAAACAAGTCCTCATCTGTTTCCATGGTATAAGAGAATGTCACTTCTGAGTATCTCTGTAATATAGCTATGTGAGAATCAAGCCTAATTAATTTAATTGTTCTGAAATCTTTGTAGAAAAAGCTTCTAAACTGTAAATAACTCCCTTCCTTCCTTCCCTTTTCTCCTTTAAAAAAATAATCTGTGCTGTTATCTGCAGTTTAGTTGCATTAGCTTCCTTTCTGTGCCTGATCATTATTTCCAGGAAGCAGAGAACTATGATAAGTTGATGTATTTCTTCAGAATCTAATAAAATTGTAAGATACAAAAGCATGTATTGGCTGGTAAGGCTTGTGCTGTTAAAATAAAAGAGGTAAAAAATGAGGTTCTCATTTTTCACTGACTACAGCATATCAGCACAAAAGGGATCTATGATTCATTCTGTATTTCGGAGTGAATTTCTTCAAGAAGCTGCATGAAAGAGTTGTCTCGATATCTTATCTCTTGAAAGGCAGTCAGCTTTTTCTGCATATTGGGTTCTTTATTGTCTTTATATTCCTGCATGATAATTTGTTTTCCTTATTTTAACTCTATAAAAGATGACTGTATTATGCATTCTCTAAACACCAAACACTGCTTTTTATAAAATGCATTGTGTAACTTGTTTGTTCATGAGCTTCCTTATGGAGAGGATGTCCTGTGTTTGTTTATGTTTGTAGATTGCCGTACTGTCTTGTAATTTTTGTGAATGCCATTGCATTTTATATGCTTACGCATACACAGCACGTAAGTGATTTGATGGTCAGCAGGTTATCAGACTGCTCCTTATAGAGATGGTTTGAAATGAGAACCAGTCTAAAACTAGAAGCAGGTGTGAAGTTAGCAAATACTCCAAGACAAGTAACTTATCCAAATGGTGGGGTATTATGAGTGAGCAAGTGATGTCTGCAGGGGGAAGGACATGCATAGGGTCCTTGAGAAGCTGCAAGCATGTGTGTGGGGCTTAGGGAGGTGCAGGGCATTACAACAGCAGTGGCTGAGCAGTGTCCTGCCTTGTACTTCAAAACAAAGAAGTTGGATGATCAGACTCTTTAGTAGGGTTTCTTTTAGGTACTTGAGGGCTCTGGTTTGGAAAATCAGAATGAAAGACTGCCCAGATCTTATGGCAGTTCTCTGTCCTGTGCTTGGAAGTGAGTGGTTAATGTGAAATGATGTGATCTGTGCTCAGGAGGGAGTAAAGCATGAGTAAAGGAGAAAGGGGAAAGGAGTACCAATGTGTCTTACGTGAAAGTTGACTTTCTGCATTGGAAGAAGCCGACGTATGCAGAAAAATGTTAATAGGTGTTCATAGAAATGATGAATTAATTATGAATGAGTAATTTCACTTTATTTTTTTTTTTCCTCATTTTCCAGAACTGCATATCTCAAACTGCTGAAGTTTATTTGCTCAGCCCATTGGATAACTGAATCTTGTAGCTGATGAAGAATAGCATACTGTCAGGCTTTGAAATAGAAAAGAACAGGGATGATCTCTAGATAAATGTGATAAAAACAGTTTTCCAGGGTGTGGGCATGAGTGATGCTGTGAAGGTCATGCAGATGCTCACGATTTGTTTATTGAGCGTGATACATTCTATCCTGTTTACAAAAGCACCAACAGTGAAATGTGCTCTGACCCTGGCTTTGCATGCACTGATGCTTTAGGAATTCACGTATTTGTTTCAGTTTAGGAAGTAGAACTGTAGCATGTTATACACCTACAAACACTAAACTGACTTTTGGATGATGTGGGGTAGACGAGGGTATGTCTAGGGTGATCTGCCCTCTGCACTGGTAAGGAGCGGTAACGTATGAGATCAATATACAGTGCTTAAGCTTGTTCTGAGGTGCTCTTGTTCATGAACTTTTCTTGTTTCCTTGGGTGCTTCTCATATTCTATCCACGTTTTGATTAACTGTGAAATATTTTTAAGCTCTGTGGATATACTGCATCTTCAGCTGCAGCACTAGCGTTTAATAGCTCAGACTTGGACAATGGTATAACGAATGTTGTAATGTTTATTATATGTTTTTGAAGTTTTATTAATGTGTTCACCCTCTTTGTCAGGTCACCATAAATAAAAGGGTGTTGCCTTTTAATTTTAAGTTTAATATCTGGTAAATTACTGCTAGGTATGTGGTTGTTCTTAAAGTATAAAACATTATAGAATGGTAAAAAGGAGCGTTTGTCTATAGAAAGCTTCATTAAGAGACTACTTTCTGCCTCTCCTGAGAAATTTTTATGGAGATAGAAGGGATGATATGAAGTGGTTTACAGTGCTGGATACTTTTGTTAGCTCTGTGCTACAGTTTTTTCACCTTAGGTGTTTGTGCAGGTGTGAAGTATATCTGTACCTGTTGGTGCATACCACTGCAGTATTCTTCAGATTCTCAGACAAAAGCACCATATCAAGGCAGACCAAAGGTGTCACTGGATGTGACCCTCTGCTTACCCCTCTGCCAGGCAGTTTCCCCTCCCCATCTTCACCATTCTAGCTGCAAAGGGGAATGTATCTAAGGAGCTGACTTAGCTCCTATCTGGCTGATTTTGCCCTGAGAAAATTCAGTCTGACTTGTGGGATCCTTGATTGTGATGGAGTGCTTTGGGAACTAAGCATGTTCAAAACAGGTCTTGCCTGAGCTCTGAATTTGTGTGGCAAGATTTGGTTTGTTTTTTCCCTCCTTTCTTTCCTCAAATGGGTTCTCCTTTAAGTTCCTCCTCTAGTTCTGTAGGACACAACAGCAACAAGGGTCAGGTAATCTTGCTGCATGCAGAGGTGGCAGTAGCTCCTCTTGGGAAGGTTTCAAAGTGTCCAATTTTCAAGACCTTTTTTCAAGAGACTTCTGTTTCCTGATGTTTTCGTGTTCAGGGATGGATTCGATATTTAGAGTTATTCATTTTATGTAGTATTATTTAATAAATATTCATGCGGGTATTGCTGATTTGAAGCCTGCCTGGCTTTATGTTTTTAGAGGCATATTTTCATTCCTTCCTGCTTTCAGGGAAGGGAAGGACAGTGAGTTCTTCTCTTTAAAATGAAGTTAATATCCATTTCAGCACTTATAGCTCTTACGAGTCTTGTGTATTCCTGGACTCAAGAGCTTGTTTTAGCTGGACGGCTTTTCAGCACCACTCTCCATGTGTAATTAAAGCACTTTGTGTATTGTGCTTTGGTCCTAGTACAAAGAAAACCCTGCAGCTTGTTTTAAGAGCAGTTTATCCGCAGCCGGATTGGTCTTGTAAACAAAGTGGTGTAACTGCACCTAACACTGTGTTTGTGTAGTAAATGTCTGTAGAGCTCAGAGGGAGACCACGAGTATCCAGGTGAGTGCACTGCACTGGGACAGATACTGGAGTTCTACTTAAGACAGGAGCACTGTCTAGATCAGGTTCTTTGCAGACTCCTTTGTTTGCAGAGATGGAAGCGGCTGTTTCTTTTATAAGGCCTAACTAGATGTTTGTGAAAAGCTTTGAGATGCTTTTGATGAACGACTATGCAGTATGTGATTATATCACACATAATAATAGTGGGTAGGAGGAGGCAGACTGGCAGTGTAATTCTTGCAGCATTGTGGAAACTTCAGGCTTTGTTCTTCTTCAAACACTGTCTTTACATTTAAACACGATTTTTCTCTGCCACTTCCCCTAGTCTTTATCTCCTCCAAATAAAAAAGAAAAAAAAAAAAGCATTTATCTATCTTTATTTAAAAAAAAAAAAAAAAGAAAAAAGAAAAAAAAAAAAAGGAGGGAGTGAGGGAAGAAAAAGTGTCAGACATCAGACATCTATCTGCTGTTTTGGTTAGTTTATTTGATTGGTACTTGAATTATTAGTGCTGTTCTGCTTTTACCAAAATTGGAGCCATGCACTTTTCCTCTAAGTTTGAGATTGCGTGAGTGATGGTTTTGGACTTGAGAAACTGATTTTTTTCCCCATTTTTTCTGCTCTTCATGTTGCATGGTAACCTCTTGGCTGGACATTTTTAGTCACAAGGTTGCTGTAGCTTGTAATGTGAACCCAGGTTTTTGTGACAGAAGAATTTGTTCCAGGGGCTCCTTTTGCAGCTGAGCTAAACTGGGCTGGGAGGTGGGCTGCAGTGGAAAGGCCACTTGGGAGCCTGACAGCTTTTTGTGCAGGGATGCAGTTAGTTAAGTGTTGTCCAAACATGAGATTCTTCTGGATGTCTAGCTTACAGCTTTGCAAAGGAAACAGTTGTGTTTGAGAGGGAAAGCAGGTTGCTTTGGTAGAAACACTACCTTATTCCCCAAAGGTCTTGTTCTTAAAATCTTCTGAATTCTGGCTTGGTGCCACCAAACAATAAATTCTTGCTTCCACTAAAAATTTGTTTTTGAGAAACACAGTGTGAAAGCTGATATTACTGCTAGCGGGTGATATTACTGATATAACTTACTAGTGGGGGAAGAAATTAAGCAGATTAACCTCTTTTAGAAATTAAATTAATGTAACCACCCCCAATGTTTTCCTGAATACATGAAAATATGCTTTTTCTGAAGTGAAGTGCCTTCTGGTGTTGTCACTAATGAAGCACGCTTTAACAGACAGGTTGGCAGAGGGAATTTGGGTAAGAGCTGACACCCTGTAATCTACAGATGTGTTGCGGAAGACAGTAGACAGTTGTAGACTGTATTTTGGCTATACGATTTGTTTTTTAAAAAACATCTAAATTGTAGGAATGATTTTATATACATATATGAAAATAGATTTGGTTTCAGGCCTTTTTGGTTTGCCCGCACTTGCTCTTTTGACTGTTAATCAGGCTCAGAGTTGCTTAAAAGTTAATTTATAATGCAAAAAAAAGTGAAACTGGAAGCAATACCAGTATATTCTTTTTAGAGGATACTGCTCCATTTCGTGTATCTGGCAGTGCTTCTGTAAAGTTTTGTACGATTAAAAATAAGACACCTTTTCACTTGTATGATGTATATAAATTCCAAAACATAGAGTGTGAATAAACATTTCCCTTAGTATGGGGAATCTGAGTGGGAAAACAAGAGTTTTCAAGTAACTGCAGAAAATAAGTGGCAAATACTACAAAGAGGGAGAGAAAGACGAAAGGGGAGGGGAGCCAGAAATGTGAAGGTATGGCATAAACTGCTCTGAAGGGAGCTCAGTGTTCACAGTCATTTTCTTTTGGATTGTGACAGTGTGGCAGCTGCAGCAGAGTTTTTGCCATTGAATGAGCTCCAAGCCTTCCTTAAAACCTGTCCATTTTTGCAATAAGGTTCTGAGACCTGCTGTTTCTGCTGTGTTATAGTTCTTACTGCTGGTATGTTTAACAGATTGAGAAGGGGTTGTACTCTTCTTTGAAATGTAGGTGAAAAAAGATTCCAGGGTAGGTTCACATTTTAAATCATAAAAAATTTATTCTTTGTTGCAATAGAACATTGACTGCTTTTTCTTAACAGTCAATACTTTTAAATGTAATGAGCTCGGTTTCAGAGTGGGAGAACAGAAAATCAGAGAACGCTCTGTTGTGAAAATATATGGGGTTTTCTGTAGTAAGGAAATTTTGGTCAGTGGCAGGGTAATGTTTATAGTAATTACAGAAAATGAAAGACATCCATTTCTGATGAAAGATTTGGCGGATGTGTTGGAATCGTTGTACACAGAGCCCAGTGGTAATTACCAACTCATATTTCAAGTCATTGTACAGTTTCGGTGATGCCAAAGTTTAGAGGCTGGTGGCCAAGGGATGATTAGAAGTTTATCACCAACTATTCTAATGGGTTGGTTTTCTTCTTTTTTCCAGACTCTTCCTATGTATTATTATTTTTTTTAACTATAATAATAATAAATTCTGTGAAATCAAAACACTTGATCAACCTGGTTGTTTACACTGTAAGCTTTGGCTTCTTTTCCCCATGCTCTTTCTTTCCTTGAATGCTGTACCTTAAGTATCGAGTTTCATTAATTAGCAGTCATTCAACTCAAATCTAGCTGATGTTAATTTGTGCTAAAAGCAGGTATCAATTAAATTCTAATGTGATAACTCCAGGTTAAGCAGCAGTAAAAGGATGGACAGAGAATACAGTATCACATGAAAATCTCTCACAGTCTTAAGGCAGATGCAACTTTGTAATGTTTGTCCTTTCCCCCTTCATGACATTGAGGGTAAGCAATGTATTCGACACAGTGGTAGGAGAATGCATGCTCAGTGTGCATCATTTGTTGATAAACACAACAGGCTACAGCTTGGTCACCAGGGATGCGCTGGGGCAACATCTTAGCAAACTAGCTTCTTAAAAATGGAATTGTTTGCTACAAGGAAGCAAAGAAGGCTTAGTTTTTATCTCAGGAGAAACCTTGGTGGCCGTGGTGTAGTCTTAGGCAGTGATTTTTCTTTTTCCTGTTAGAAAACGTCTCTGGTCCACTTGGAAAATGTATTACTTTATGATTCTGCCTGTAGTCTTTCTCAGTGTTATGAAATTGAAAGGTAATGCTAACAGTCTCATCTTTCTAAAAAGATTATTTGTTTTTTCAATCCAGAGTCCCGAGTGCTATTCTATTGAAGCGTGTGTCAAAACAAGAGCATGTGATGTAATGGAGACTTGGAAACGCTGCAGTTGCGCACTTTGAAAGTAAGTCAAAGATTTTCCAGGTTTGAAGATGACCTACTAAAAAAAAAAAACCAAAAACATGAAACTTTGGCTTGTGAAGTTTTAACTCTCTGCTTTGAAAGCCACAGCTACTTTCTTTTTCATGACATTTGTGGTTCTTCTCTTTTTTAATCTTACACAGGTCAATGTTGCATCTGTTGCTTCCCTTTTTATTTGTGGATTTTGCAGGGTTAACCTGTAAGTGATACCAAGAGGTTGTATTCATTGTTTCCTATATATTTCCTATTTGCTGGGAAGAAGATCTATGAGGTTTTTATTACCAGAAAGCAGCAAATTCTTATGAAAGTATTTTAAGAGCCCTGTATAATTACTTCTCCAATGCTCCATCTTTCTTCATTCTTCCATTCTCACAGCTCTAGCATAGATCTGACTGTACTGCACAGGTCAGCTAAATCATTGGAAAGGTAGCCCAGGAAGAGACAGGGTGGACAGGAAATAAGTTTATAGCTTGTGTGAACTGCATGGCTTGAATTAATCTAACTTCATTTATTTAGAAGGAGTTAATGAGATTTAACTGATTAAATTTCATTCAAACTGGTTTTCAAATGCTTTCTGCAGGAGAACAGTATGGCAAGAGTTAGTGCTGAAGCCATTGCAAGGGGAGAGAATTGTGCTATATCATTACATGCATTTGAAAGCTTAGTAGCGTGACCCTTATTTGTATCACTTATGATCTTATACCACAAATATCTGAACGTTGCTATATCTTGTTACTTCGTTCATATATGTACATATAAAAATGAATTTATTGTGTATATATATATATATATTATATAATTTATTATATATATAATATATATTGCCATATATTTTGAGGAAATGCCACCAGGCTTAATGGCTCCATCACAGAAGAGTGTTTTGCAGAACTCTGGAGCTGGGTGTGAAAACTGCACTGCAGCAGTATAACCGTTAGACCACTTTCCTAGTTACTCTCTCTCTCTGCCCACTGTTTCATGTGCTATCACTTGGCCAAATGGCTGCTGTCTGTACATTATTTTGCATCTTCTTTGTCAGACAGTAGAGCCTTACAGAGGTAATGCGTGTGGGGGATGGTGGTGGGGAAGTCTGTAGAAGTGTCCTTAAAAGTTCAAAGAATACCTTTGATCAAGCATAAGCTAATCTGTGATTTTCGCAGAGGGAATCCTAGCTTTCTCTGGAGTAAATGAAATTAGCCAACAGTGTTTACGGGGATAAGCTCAAAATGATGAGTTATATGGTTCTTTTTAAAGGTGATTTTCTGATGGTTATATTAAGGTATTGAAGGACATAGATTTTCTTTTTCTTTTTTTCCTCCTACTTCTGTCACTGATTGTGTATAAATAGTAACAGTGTGGAGTAAAAAGCCTGAAAGATAAACAGAACAGCTGCTACTTATAGGAGAGGGGAAAACGTGCTTTATAATTCTTGCTTAAAAATCGGTTCTCTGGGATTTTTCACTAATTAATATTGTAAAGTAGTTTTGCCTTTGGGATAATTTTAGGGGGTTGTAAATACTCAGAATATTTGACTTAAATGTGTGTTTTTCATGTGTTTGAAGAACTAGTTCTTTAAATGTTCTCCTGACAGTTAATCATTGTGAATGGTGGCCATTATCAGTATTTTGATTTTTAGAGCTACTCTGCTGCCCCCTTATTTCTGGGGAAAAAAGGAAAAAATAGTCAGAATAATAGAACTGAACTGAGAAAACCTTGCTGAGAAATTGTATGCTAGTTTTTGGGAAATAATCTCAGCTTTTTACCTTTCTAAAGCCAAAAAAAAAAGGTCCTAATTGGGTGGATGTGGAAAGAACAGCTTCCTTTTTTTGTTTTTGTTTTTTTAATTCTTGGAAAAGGATTCAGATTTTGAATACTATGACAGAGATGAATTAGATTATCTGTTGTAACCCACTGGAGGTGAGATATTTGTATATTAAGAAGTTGTAGTGGCGTGTGTTACTGGGAAATTTAGGAGGAGTTTGACACTCGAGTGTGATGCTTCTCAACCAAGCAGAGGCATGGAAGCTTTTAAATTATTTTCCTCTTCTTTTTGAGTTTCTATATGTAGAAACAAGTGCCATCACATGTAGGGAATTGTTAGATGGATTGAATGTATTGCAGTTCTGCTGGACATGTTCTTTTTTGAAGTTCATCTTCAGGCAGCATTAGGTCATGAGTGGTGTTTGACCTCATGACAGTCCTGGGCTGATCTTTCTCCCTCTGCCGATTAACTTCAGGTGCAGTCGGCAGGCATGAATGGCTTTCATGTTAACAGTGTTTGTAATTGGTTAGCCAGGCGTTGTCCTTAAAGGGAAACAGAGATCAGCAGAGGGTGGCTGGACACGGAGATGGCAGGACATCTGCAGATTGGCCCATGCAGATGGCAGTGTTTGAGAGTCAGGTCACAATGCTGTGAGGGAGATCTCAGGGATGCTGTGATATACCTTGGGTAGCTTTATTGTAATAGTCCACTCTTGATGTCATTTTAAATAGGTTTGGTTTGTTTTTTCCCATTGTCAATTAGAGATGGGTGTTGATACCGTGGCTGACTTAGGCTGATGGAAACATTTATGGTTGTTTTTGAAGGGTCTTAAAAGCTGGAGTATGAAAGTGTAGTCAGTACAGATTTATTTCACTGGTGTGAATGGTCATTTTTAAGTCACTTCCGGACATTGCTTTTGTCTGCCTGCAGTACCTTCCCCAAGACCAAATCTTTTCTAGTTCATGTGCATGCTACTAGGGAGGCAAGGGGTCTGGCTGTGGCTGCAGCCACTTGAACCAGCTGGAATGTGGAGAATTGCACACTGCACACTGAAGGACGACTTGACACAGTTCATGAAGATCAGAGAGAAAGGAGCAATCCAAACAGGGCATTGCATAACTGAAAACGTGCATCCTTAACTATATGACATCTTTCCCTCAGGCTGAGACAACTAGTTTCAGTGTTAATGGCTGAATGCTCACAGTAAAACAAGTAGTTTAGGTAATTATCTCAGGAGCTGTCTTTGTCTTTGCTGCACCTAATGAAGTAGGCTCTGTTGTTGGGTTAATTTGTTATGCACTATGGTAATAGAAATATTTAAGTGTTTAATTCTTACTATATATGCTTGAAAAATCACAATCAAGGGAAATTCTTATGTCATTTGAGGAATGTTTTGATGCTCTTATTCCTGAAATCTAAGTAATGTTTTGCAATAAAATTAAATGCTTCATGCTACACCCTTTATTTCATGTAGCTTGTGTTCCCAAGTGT
This sequence comes from Coturnix japonica, assembly GCF_054131305.1. Taxonomy (NCBI): domain Eukaryota; kingdom Metazoa; phylum Chordata; class Aves; order Galliformes; family Phasianidae; genus Coturnix; species Coturnix japonica. The sequence goes on along the minus strand of NC_140667.1, from coordinate 26,742,196 downwards.
GTGATGTTTGTGGTCAGTAATTGTTCTGTTACTTTTCAGATAGAACTGTGGGTTTGGTTTTGTTTTTTTTTTTGGAAATTTGCATGGTCTGCAATGTCAAAGCATTAATTCATCATCTAACTGTCTAAAGACAAACTGCCTTTAGTCAGGTGGCAAAAAACTCCCTGGGATTTTTGTAACTGACTTGAAGAGAGAATCATGATGTGCTGTAGTTGTGTGCGCCCACTTTCTCCCTTCAAGAATTTACCAGTACGATTACATAATGAATTTCTTGGGTTTCATTGGCCCAATGAGGGAGATTTGGGCACTTCATTGTGACTGGGTGGATCTGAATAATGGACAGGCCTCTCTTGCAGAGGGACCTGCAAGCTAAGCCGCTCAAAGTTGAAAGCAAATCTTTCCTCTTCTCTCCGAACTGACATCTGAAACAAATGAGATTAACTGATACTTCAACCCCGTTTCATGGATTTTAAAATCAGAATGAATGAAGGAAATCCTTCCTTGAACCAGAGCTACATAAAGAGATTTTTCACAAGTAACACATTATCCTTGCTCTTTCTATTCTATGCGTTTATAGTCAGTGTGAAGGTGGAAATGGTGAATGGTGTGGCTGTTTAATACATTTTTTTCTCATACCTATGGAAATAAGAATTTAGGTAGTGAAATTAATTTATTTTTCTTCGTATAAGGTATTTACTGGTCTCACTAATTCATTTGAAGTAGGGAACTAGCCGTATAAATATTTAAAAGGAGAAATAGCCTTATTAATTCAGTGCTCAGAGGAAGCAATACCACACTTTTTAAGGCATATTTTAAACTTTTTCCTGTGTGCCTTCACCACAAGTACTTTTAAAATAAATACGTGCCTATCTTTCAGGCTGGAAATGTTACACTGTGGAAAGTGAGAGGGGTAGTAATAACACACTGCCAACTGATGATACATGAAATGGAAGGTGAAATTTAGTGGCAGCTCCTGTTAGCTGGGAGCATCAATTGTGCTATTAATGTGTGCTTTAGGTTGGCTATGTCATTCTCTGGCTGTTCAGGAGGACCCCTGGTAGAGTGCTCTTTAGTTCTGTTTTCTAAAGAGCTGAGCTCTCCAGGCAATCTGTTGTGAAGAGACACTAGAAATAAAAAGATATTCCGTGAGCTAATGTGATGGGAATCGCAGCTGGGGAAAGTTACTTTTTAGATTACCTCCGACGCCCCCTATGTACCTTCTTGCTTCTGAAATGATTGTTCTTTTGAGGCCTTTGTTATGTCAATCTTGACTCACTTCTAATCTTCCATTCTCACTTAGAGAAATAACATTATAGTTATCCTCTTAGGAGCCATGGAGTTGATATTGTTCAAAATCTCATGTGACTTCTCTGTTGCTCCCTTTTTACAGGTCAAGATAATTCTACCTTCTTTAAAACCCTTACAGAACTGTCTCTTGTTGCGTGCTGTTCTAGTGTATATGGCTTTGATTCTGAGTGTAGAGGGGGGGAAAGGGAAAAAGATTTGTATATATGAATATGTATTTCATATATTCAGAGATATATTGATAATACACATAGGATTTATGTGGATGTGTGTATGAAATCAAAGCTTCCCATAAAGCATGCAGCTACTGAGATAGAGATGAGTTATAGGCTTCGTTATGAGTATAGGTTTCATTCATGCCATGATTAAGAGTAATTATTTCTTGGTGTACAAGAAAGCCCAGGCACTTACAACTATAAAACTTTACATAATGATACAGTTTTTGTACAGTACCACATGAACCTTCTCAATAGCATTACCTTAGAATTAAAATGTTAATTGCTTCAAGAAACTTAAGCAAGCTGGAGCATGGACGCTGTTTTTTCCTGTTGGTAGGAGTAGGGAAACAAACCAGTCAGCTCTCTTCTCCTGCTCTAAGGCTGTTAGAGGTGTGGCAGCAGCTACGCTAATCCAACCTAAGAGGAAGTACTGACAAAGATCTTTTCCTTCAAGGATGACCTGCTCCCATGGATTTGCAGTTTAAATGCAACTTCATATAGTGGAAAACTGAAGCGTATGTTCATAGTAAATGTGACACCTCACAGCAGAGACAGGTTTATTCATAGCTGCGTCTTGAAATAGCGTTACGTTTGACATTCAAGGAAAGTACACATGTTTAGCATACAACTTAAATACGTAATTCATATTCCCATAATTGCTTTGTTCTTTTTCTTATTTTCATGTTACAAAATGCATGCTTCATTGATAAAAAATAATAATGGAGAAATTAAAGTAGAAACAGTTTCCTTTTCTAATTAGCTATGATAAAAATCAGTACTTGACCATGAAAGTGAGAAATGTTGGATCCGGATTTCCTTCTTGTCTGCTGATCTCTTGTCCAACATTTTGTATTAATTAAATTAGAACTAACACTGCCCTGGTGTCTGATGTATACTGCTCCTCTCTAATGAAGAAAATATCTGTTAGTAATGCAGCAAGTGTAAACTAGGAAAATCTATTATGAATACTTTGATAAGAGGGGTAGCTAATTATTGTGGTGATAAACTTAGGGTACTACAATCAAAATAGTTGGAATTTTTGTTGTGTTTTTAAAGTGTGGACTGGCAATCTAATGGACAAATTGTAGGTAAGTGAGGGTTTACTGCTAGCCTGGCTAGTACAGAGAAAGATATGGCTTGTTGGGAGTATACTTCTATCAGATGGACGTTGAAAACTCCTATGTTAAGTAATTTGAAGGGACCACTAGAGGTCGTGTGCTTCAGTGCCACACTTGAAGCTGGAACAAGTTTGCAGTTGGGCAAGGCTGCTCAGGACCTTCTCTAGATGAGTGTCACCTGTTTCTAGGATAGGTTCCTACAGGCTCTCCAGGCAGGCTGTGGCAGTGTGTGCTAGGTGTTTCTGTGCTGCCTGGGGAACAAGCTGCTCTGTTTTCTTTCTGGCACTTGGTTTCTGTTTGGGTGATGAAGGCTTCTGAATTATCAAGTCTGGAATAACTATTTTTTTTGAGGCTCAGGTTTGGAAGATGTTGGAATCTGCTGGAGCTGTGGAGAAGGAAGGTAGCTATGGTGGAACTTCAGAGTTGTCTTGGTGCTGGAAACAGTCAAAGCAGATATTTCATTAATAATGCAACGAAAAGATAGAAAGATCTGGACAGAATTGAAAGAAGTTGATTATCTGTGGAATGATATGTTGAAGTTAAGGATTATTTGTGCTTAGCACTTTTCCGACTTCCCATGAGCCACACTTTTCACTCTTTATGACCTCGTATTGTCCTTACTTCTGAGATGACATACACAATATTTATGATACAAAAATCTAGGCTGCCTGCTTTTTATTATTCATAGTTACTCCATTTCTCTACTCCTCTTCCTTATTTTTGTTAATTAATGCTTGACTCTTACTAAGTGATGGAGCAGTCAAAACTAAGATTCCATGTTAGAAATAGAGATCTAATTGTTTGCTGAAAGTTTCCTCAGTTTTGGTCTAAACCTACTTGCCTGGAAAGCAGCATTGTCCTAACACCCTGCTGCTACTCCTTGGATAAGTGCTCCTATCACTTGGTAATCTAGAAGCCATTGAAGGGCAGGAATGTCTGTTATTTAAACTAGTCAACACAAACAAGAAAACCTGTTTTTGTCATGATTTAGTGGTAGAATGTTTGCTTAAGATAAATCAGCACTTTTAGCAATAGTAAGTTGCTAAGTTTATGTCTTGAAAAACTTGAGAATGTAAGTGTGGAAAATCACACCACTCTGTTTGTGAACTCCCAGCAACTGACCTTCTTCTTTGTGTCCTGGCAAAGAGGATCTGTTGAGATCAGTTTGGGTTGTACTTGTGATTGAATGGTTCCTGTCCATCTTGGGTTGTCTGTTAGAATAAATTGCAGAATCCTACTATTATTTGTTAGGCATCCAATTGTGTGACTTGTACAACAGTCAAGTTGAGGCTGTCCCACCAAAAAAACCATTCCTAACCTTGTGGTGAATCTCCCATCTGAATCTCTTTGCACTGCCATGTCTAACACAAACACTGTAGCTCTTGCTCCTGTTCTCTATTGCAGCAGAAGGGAAAAGTGAAGCCAGCTTCCAGAGCTGTCTGAATGCAACACTATCAGCTGTAAAAGCCAAGATGAGTTCCAAGGGAAAGGAAGCTGCTAAGCTGGAGAAAAGCATTTAATTTGACAGTAGATTTTATGTTGGTATTTCTAGGAATCTGTTACCAGTATTATGGGGGGGCTGGAGGGAAGTGGGGAAGAGTAGGGTTGGAATCACAGCTCAGGAAATGCATGGAGCTTTGAAACTTAACTAGCAAGAAAACCAATCACCACTATGACTAGAGGCGGGTGTGCGAGCCTAGGTATAAAGCTTAGTCACGAGATGAAAGAAGCCATCTGTCAATTCTTCTGAAGTCTGAACATTCCTGTAAATCACTCCTGGAGCCTGTTTTTAACAAGTGACTGAGCTAAAACTCTGAAGAGTTCTGTTTAAAACAAGTGCTGCAATAACATATCTGTAATCTAGATTTTATCGATTTCTGAATACATGTTGAACTCGTAATACTAGGCATTGTGTTCCCATCTGTTAATGTAATTTTGTAGACAGTAACTATAAAGAGTTTTGGCTTGTAATTTAATCTTTAAATGCTATTTCAAAATGTAATATGTTTGGTACATATTGTTTTTCTGAAAAACAGGAGTTCTGGTATTTAAAAGGAACTCCTTTCTACCACTACCCAAGTGTACAAGCTCACAAATTGCCCATTCTTTCTTCTTTTCAGTGAGGGTCATACTGTCGAGGCTTCTCATAGGCTGCATTGTTAGGGTCAAGCATTCCACTGAAAACTGGATTTAGTAATGTTCTTTTCAGTATGAAAATGTGTGTTTGTTTCATGGTGTTCTGATCTGCAATCAATTTTAATTGATTTTTAATTTTAATTTTCTGTTAAAATGCACCTTACAATAAATAAAGATACTGCCTGACTTTCCCACTTGGGCAAAAGTTTTTCTCTAGGAAGCATTCAGAAATTGTCAGGTACTTAAATGAAAGTGAAAGCAACTGCAAATCAAATGAGACCTAAACATTTGAGGGGCTGCCCTGTGATACAGTGTGCCTGTGTGTCACATGAAAAGCTGCACTGGTCCATTTGCATTTCCAATTTTTTTTGGCTCCTTTTTGTTAAGGAATGGGCTCCATATTTGATCTACAGATTATTTGTGTGGGGCTAAAGTTTGTTAGTATTGTTAAAACACTCAGAAATTTAGACATAGGGTTGGTCTCCAAACGGACCTGTTGTTTAGCTGACAGTTTTGTGAAGTCTCTGGTTCAAATAATTAAAGCCGAATCATGTTTAGGTTTTTCAAGATTAACATACAGAGTAACTCCTTTCTCTTTTGTATCTTTGAACCCAATTTGACATATGCATTAGAAGTTGGTCTCATTGTGGAACTCTTTTTGTAAATGAATTCTGTCATTTTATGTGTTCCTTTTTTGGTGCAAGGCATTGTTGCTTTCAGTCTGCAGCCTGTGGTTGTTTTCTTTTTTTTTTTCCTGCAGCTCAGTGTTTTTATTCATCATTTGATGCAAAGAATTTAACAGTGCAGTAATAAAGTTGGAAGTAGGTCTGTTTTGTAGGGGTTTCTTCAGATGGATACAGAAATGCAGGTAGAAGGGAGTCTGCAGTAATACAGTAGAATAGTCCAAGTAATGTGGGTATGAGCAAAGCTAGGCCAGATTTTAGGCCAGCCCTACTGAATGGAGAAGAGCAGAATATCTCAGAAATGGGGGCAAAATCCAAAGTTATACCACAGTTGAAATCATCTGTAGTACTGGTAATGGAAAGGATCTGAAGCTGCTGGAGGTTTCAAGCTTGGAGTATCACAATCCAAATCTATTTGATTATTCTTGCTACCTGTGTTGTTGTAGTTAGGTAATAGAATTCTTATGCAGACTTAAGTTTTTTGATCTAAAAGCTTTTTAGAAGGATCACAGCTGTCATATTTCAAAGTGTTAAAATCTCCATTTTGAAGGACACCTGCTTTCCTTTTTAAATGAGATTGGAATACCAGCATATAGGCACTTGGTATCTACAAGTTGGGTTCATTTATGGTCAAACAGCTGTATTTATTTGTCTCTCTAACCTGTTTGCTTTTTCTCATTAACAGAAAGGGAAATGCATGACAATCCCAGAGAACAAGATAATTTCAGTGACTCATTTGCTTATGCTAAAATCTACTGTGAATAGGTTCCATGCTGACTGACAGACCATGACTTATTTGAAATTGTGACCAAAAACGGGTAACATGATGTCTGGTTTTGAGTTTGCTTTACATGTTCCACCATGTTACCAGAGGTAACTTTCCCCAGTACCGTTAGGAGCACTTGGTACCACTTCTACATCTCCTTCTTGTATTCATAAATGTTCCAAGGGTGAGGCTGTGAAAAGCAATACTGCTGTCTCTGTTGCTTCATTTCTGTCCAACCACAACAACTTTGCTCTTGAATTGTAGATCAGAACTGCAGCCATAGGGAGTGCCAGGCCTGAGTGATGTGATGGACACACCCAGGGCGTATGCTCAGGGAGTATCAGGTGTTTATAACTCCTACTCATGATGTTTCATTGGTTTATCTTAGAGGAGAATTATATCTCTTAGCTCATCTGTTTTTACCCTTAGCTTCCTGAAAAGGAAGTAGTAAAGATCTTCTAGAAGTGCAAAATCTAGAATTATCAATGGGGGAAAAATGGCCATTACCTTGAAAGTTTGAACTGCTGTGCCACTCGGCTGAATTGTATTGATACAGGGTGTGGTATAGCTGCCAGCTAGAAGAGGAGATGGGATGAGGGAGAGAGGTGCAGCTGTGCATGCATGAGCCAAAGCTGCTCAGGTGATCCTGGTAGGGCTGCATGAGCCCTTCTTATACCACACTAATGGGCCTCTGCTTAATTGAGCGTATACCTGGGATTGGTAGCAGCACCCTATTGCTAAAATGGCCTATTTTTATTTTATTATTATTATTATTTTTAATAAAAGGTAATCTTATTTAAGAGACATGCAAACTTTTTATATTTATTAAGCAATAAAGTGTGCTGCTCATTTGGTCTGGTGTGGCTTGTGGAGAATTCCATCAGAAGTATCTCTCCTAAGCATGCCGGGAGAGACTTGGATGGGTAAGTGAAGAGATATTCCTTGCTTCATTTCTCACTTAACGGTTGTTATAAAAGAGCTCTTTTATATTGCCAAGATGAGTTAGAAAGTTTCAGCCTTTCCTGAAAGATCTACCATTCACTAATGTTTTTTGCAGGGTGGTATTTTCTTTGGAATTCACTCTAGTTTTTTTTATTTTATTTTTAAATTATTTGTTAGTCATTTTTCCCCAAGCGTCATGTTTGTAAAGGAAAAGCTAGGCAATGTGCTGGAGATATTTAAAATAAACAAACATGGCAATAAAGCAAAACAGAAAAAACACAAACAAATAGAAACCAGTGAAAAGCTGACCTGTCAGCCTGTTTTATTTGAAAAGGACACAGACTTGAAGTTTCTCAGGGTAGAGTTTTCTGCATCTCCATTGCAGCCTAAATAGAAACTTCATTTCGACCTGCACCATCTCTTTATGTGTCAGTTATATGCATAAGGTGTCATTTTATAACACTTCATAGGCGTCATAAAGGATCAGCATGTACTTCTATGAAAGCTTGGACGTGTGTCCTGATACCTATTTATTTAACCTGGATATACCCTGCTTGGTACAGCCAAGAGAACTTGAGACACTTCAAAATGTTTCTGACTTGTAAAACCATATTCACAGCTTTTCAGCCACAAAAATTTGAATCTGTTCTGGATGAAAGTGGTAGAATTAAGCACATCTGTATCTTCTTAACATCATCAAGCATGTTTTTCAAATTTTACCTTAACTCTTTGTGTTGTGATTGCTGTTTCCTTGTTGCACAATGAAGTGAAGTTGACAGTTTGCTGCTCTGCTCTGAAAATTGTATGGTGGGATATTTACGACAGAATTTGCCATTAATGCTGTGAAGTAGCTAAGAACAGTGTATTGATTTCTCCTACTTGGCAGTGGAGTGTGTTGAAAAATTATCTCTGTGTAAAAAGAGGTTTTTGCTTTCCTGGCGTAGGTTAGGAAAAATAAAATGCAAGAAAATAGAAACGTAGGTATATTTTATGCACACTCCATCTTAAAGATAATGTCTCCTGGTAAAATCACTGATTTGAATCTTACTACAGAGCTTGTTCATTCCTGAAGTCAACCTGTGCAGTCTCTTAGTGAATACAGAATTGGGAAATCATGGGAATATTTTTAATGTTTTATCTGTAGTACATTGGTGCTGAGAAGTAGTATTGCAAAAAAGAGAAAATACCTTTTGGACTGACCATGAAAATACCTGATTTCTAGCTATAAAATAGCAACTATTTCTTTTCTTTGAGTAAAGGCTAATTTCCAGGAGCAGAGGACAAGGATGTTACAAATTCCTGATACTCTGTAAAGCTTTACTTTTTCTTTCTCTTGTGCATTTGCAAATTGTCTTGGACAGACCCGAAGTAACAATACATTCTTTGGACTAAGAGGAAAACTCAAATTGTTTTAATGTATTTCCTATTTTATACAGTTTAGCCATAAGAGTCATCAGCAAAGCTTAACTAGACTTAAAAGCATGGAATAGTAAAATGTATTAGGGTGAGTTATAGGTATTCCAGACAACATCCTTGAGAAACTTTGAAAGGTCAGCATTTGTGATAGCCTTGTGATTTCTTAAGTCAGTTATACACTTTCTCCCTGCCCCCCCCCCCCCTTATTGTCTGTTGATATACAGGGTTTGTGTTTGTTTTTGTGTTTTTTTTTCAGTAAGAGGTTGATGTGTTTTTTACTTAGCGCGAGCTGACATGTTCAAACCCCATTATGATAATTTTATGGTCAGCTTTAATATTTAGTGTAAATGAGTCAAGCAAGTGCAAGGCAAATTGATAAGCAGATTAATATTGCAGGAATGTATTCTATTTTGGAAGTTCTGTATATACTTTTTCCCTCCCTGCTGACTTCTTTAAGATCACAGAGAAGCCTCTAAATTCAGTTTTCCTTTGGTAAACTGTTTGCCCTGCAGATAACGTTAGTTCCTGAATATTACAGCACTTGTGAACAGTCCAACTAACTTCAGAAAAAGAATACTGCACATCTGTTTTTTGGTCTGGTATCTTTGTAGTTGTTTGTCAAGGACTAAGTAGCATCATTAGCTAAGATTATCATGGGTGGGAAATAAATTTGTCTTGCTGCCCAGGTTTGAGAACTGTTAACACTTTTTGTGTTCTGTTCTGTATTTGTTCTGTATTTAAGACGTGAGTGGGACCTCAAAGTTCAGCTGGCAACAAGCAGGTCTCTTTGAGCCACTCAGTTCCCTAATTGCCAGGAGGAAAACAGTTTTTTTATTTAATTCTAATCTGACACAAGCTGAGCATGCAGTTCATCAAGCTACAAAAGCTAAAAGCCTGCACCAGCCTTTAATATATATTCATATATAAAAGCTGTTTAATTGGTTTTGTTTGTCTACGTCAGAAATTAAGTGCAAAGTCTCCTGCCTTATCCCTTTCTGATTAGATCTGCAAATTCAATCTATTATAAAGGGTACGTTCTAAACAACTGTGATTGCTGCTTTGGTTGCATCTTTTATGAATGCTTTGTTAAAAGCAGGAGGGCTTATCTTAGATGTAGTTTTTACACATGTAGCAAGTATCTGTTCCTGCTTACTGTTTCACAACTAGCTCCAATTTAACCTGCTTCTTTCAGTATTGTCCCCTTTTCTCTGAGCTGCAAGCACCTCTTAAGGTGTCAGCATGTAGCCGGCTACCAGTGGGAGGAAAAGTAAAACCAGGAAACTTATTCAAAAGAAGTTCTTACAAATATCATAGTGCACAAATATTTAATTTCCAAACTGACATCCCCTGTAAGTCTGGATTGTTTTTTTTTCCCTTGAACTTGGTTTGCAGGTTTTTTCCTCTCTGTTTTTCTTGAAAGTTTGTGTTTCCAAATCCTGATTGACTTTCTATGCATTGTTGCCATCAGTGGGTTGGTTGATAGTGGCATTATATGTGTGTGGTAGGCATAGATATCAATGCCTCTGAATATTTGTATTGTACAGCTAGATTTTGTTAAACACCTTTGTTTGCATTGCTGCAGATGTGTGTTGCCATACAGGGTGGCGTGCCATGTAATGTGGGATTCTTGTTGTGCCAAGTGAAGTGTATGTCATGGTGCAAGCAACTTTATTTGTTGAACTACCTCTGCATACTGGAGTGCCCCAGTTATCTCTACATTAGTAGAAACAATACTTCTGTTGACTTTCTTTGTCCAAAGAGGCTTTGATGTAGTCTTACCTTATACCTTCAGTTATTATAGACTTTCTAGATCTGACATCGGCCTATAGTGCTTGTTAAGTCCACCAAATCTGGCATTTGCTGCTGTGACTTTATTTTGCTTTAGTTCAACATTTTTTTCTGCTTAGCTTGTCAAGTAGAAGAGATGTGGTAAATCAGCTCACGTCATGCCTTTTATTTATTTATTTATTTATTTTTGGTGTCTGGGATTAGTTAAATTATCCATGTTTTGTCCGCAGCACAGCAAAAGGACACAGTTGAATAGATGTTATACTTTGGATTCCTGATTGAAGGTTAGAGTGACACAATCAGCCTGACTGAGAAATCATGTGGAATTTCACTTTTTGCTGATACTTAGCCATTATCCCTCCTGTTACAGAAATGCTTGTACTAATGAACATATTTGAATGGAACTGATCAGATTGCATGAGATTTCAGATAATTGCATTTTCCTTCTTTCTCTTCTGCAAAAGACAAAATAAGCGGTATAAGTGAGCCACTGCAGTGCCCTCCAAAACCACTTAATTATTATGAAATGCTTGTATTATTCCATAAATATAAAGGAAGGCAGCATTCTGCTTATTTGTACATCAGTAAATTTACTGAAACTAGAAAGAAGTGTGAATTTAAGTCAGTGTAATATGGATTTTGTTTTAATTAGGAATTGTGGGAAAAGCTCCTTTTAACAAATAATTTCTTTGGGTAATTAGAAACTAGAATAACGTAGGAAGAAACTTGCTTTTGTCTATCAGTTGAGCTGGTAGATGATGAACCCATAATTTGTATGAAGAATACGACCTAAGCTCCAAAGTGTTTTCGCTTCTATAATCAAAGCTCTGTGAATGTGACCGTGTGCTGTTGCTACTGCAGTTGTGCCTGTTATCCCAGAGAATTCAGACTCCTGTCAGTGTTCCCACCATGACTCCTGTCAGTGGGCCATCTGAGATGCAAAGCTTTTGTCAAGCTGGCCTTTATTAGTTTTCTTCATTTGAATTATTTTCCTTCTCTTCTGTTTCCGTAAGAATTGATAATTGTAGGAATATGTATCGTAAATAGCAGATTGCAATTTAAGCTATCATATGTAAATAAATGAATTTCCTAGGAAAATCCCAATTTAATGCATAGGGACACACCTCAGCTTTTGGGATATACTGCTTTCCTATTCCAAGTGATGTCTTGACTAAGAAAAGAAAGGGATGTCCTAACTGATGCTGTAGACAACTGAGCGTCTTCCAGTGGAAGTTCTCCCTAAACATTTGAAAGGGGAATAGTGTGGTAACCACAAGCAGCAGTGGCCATATGAAGTGCAGCAGTGTAAATGAGCTGTGAATGAAACGTCTATTGTACCTGAAATGCAAACCAGTATCCACCTCTTCTAGACTGACTAGTCAGCATCTTGTGTGCATGCATATATGTACATGTATAGATATGCGTGTGTGTATATATGTGTGTGTATATATATATATACACACACACACACACACACATATATACATACATATATGTATATACATGTGGGTTTAGAAATGCAAGCTGAAGATATCTGAAAGAAACATCTTTGTTCCAGAACTGTGGAAGTGGATAATTCTTTTTCTAAAAGATGCACTGAGTGCTGCGTCTCCAGCACCCCAGCTGAAGCTGCAGCTTCTGTCTCAGCATGAACATGTTCAAAGGAGGGCAGCAAAGCTGGTGAGGGGTCTGGAGCACAGGCCTTATGAGGAGAGGCTGAAGGAGCTGGGAATGTTCAGCCTGGAGAAGAGGAGGCTCAGGGGAGACCCTATTGCTCTCTATAACTTCCTGACAGGAGGTTGTAGTGAGCTGGGGGTTGGCCTCTTCTCTTGTGTCATTAGTGATAGGGCCAGAGGGAATGGTTTCAAGCTGTGGCAGGTGAGATTCAGGCTGGACATTAGGAAGTATTACTTCTTGGAAAGGGTGGTCAGGCACTGGAATGGACTGCCCAGGGAGGTAGTGGAGTCACTGACCCTGGGGGTGTTAAAGGAACAATTGGATATTGTGTTGAGGGATGCGGTTTAGTGGGAGCTATTGGTAAGAGGTGAATGGTTGGACTGGATGATCTTTTAGGTCATTTCCAACCTTGGTGATTCTGTATGATTCTATGAATGCCAAACTTTCACCTAGCAGCATGCTGGGAGATTGCACTTCAATCTCTTTGGCAAAGTTTGCCAAATTTGAATTTACAAAGGTCATCTGGTATTTTCTAATGCTTTGTACAGGTCATTACTGCTGACTACCTGAATTTGTTGCCTTTAAAATGGAACAAAACAAATGTTGTTTAATCGTTAAGCACTGGATATGAAGCATTTGGAAACAGGTGTTTAAAGTTTAAACAGCAAAATAGGAAAATCTTATATTGGTGGTGAGTGCTTCTGTTTTGTATATGCTGTAGTCTTTGCATAAAAATAAGTTTTGGTTTTTGTTATTGTTTTTTTCAAAGTTTCTACCACAATTGTGAGATTTTTACTATCTTTAGTGTCCTGTTTCTGCATAGATGACTTTAAGATAGCTCCAGTCTTTATATGCCCCAAAGTGTTGTTATCCTTCAGTCCTTGCCTGTATCCTTGAATCTGGCAAATCTACTGGGATGAGATACTCTGAACACCTGACCTTAGAATAAGGGAATGCAAGAGTCTGAAGGGTATTTGCTGAGACCTTCTGCATTTATGACAACTAATTCTTTGGTAAGCTCTTTTTCATGTAAGTTACACTTTGAAATTTTACCATTTACTGCACTGGAGTTAAAAAATGCAGTATTTTCTCCATTTGTGTAGTGTTGTTGGTGTTCTTATCTGTCTTTTTTTTCCTCCTTCTGGAGCACCAGTAATTCACTTGACTGAACCTGCCATATTCTCTTTTGATACACGTGACAGTCAAGTGTTGTCAAATGTGTCGCTTTTCAGTCTAAGTAGTATTTCTTTCTGATGTAAGCCCTCTATTTAGTATACTTGCAGAAATGGTTTAAAGTGCTTATTAAACTCAGTCCTTCATTGCTTTAACTTTGAAATATGGAAACAATGCCTTTTTTTTTTAGTGTTGTTTTCTGCATGTCTGATTTTCTCCATCTGTTGTTCTCTTTACATGCATAGATAAGGACTGAACTGTGTGTCTCTGTTTAGTTTGATTTCTGGAACTAATTCTGGAATTCTATTTCACTGATAAAGTGGATCTGCTGCTTAGGTTGCTTTCCATATCTTTGTTACTGCAACAACTGTGCTCTTAATTGTTTATATTTTAAAGCCTAAAGTCTTCCCATGAATTTGCTTTCCTTTATATGCTAAAGAAACTCTTTTAAGGATGTAACTGCTGTTGATAACTTGAGATTTAGTGATGTATTCGTGATGCTGAGGCACTGACAAGATGCAAATTATTTGGAAACTTTCTTTTTTTCAAGAGCTTTGTATTGTCACATAGGAGCCTGCATGTCACTTACCTGTTTCATCTGTCTGTTGTTGATGAAACCAGTAATGTGTTAAGCTGCTGAGAAGCAAATTGAAATTCATTGACATTGTATGTATTCCTTTCCACCACCCCCATCCCATACAGTATCAAGTTACTGCATACCATTATAAATTGATGACCTCTTCAGGTCTCAGTCGTCATTTGATAAGATCTGCTTTGGTCTAAAGGGAAATTACCAGCGTTTCAATCAGTAAGAATGATACCCGGTGAGAAGTATGGTAGTTATCCTTAGTAGGTCACAGACAATTAAAAATCATTAATACTTGTTTGATTTCCCTTGTTTTAAAAACATGAATTTGTTCTCCAGAGCAAAGTGTGTTAGATATTTATAGTTTGCATGCCTTGTACATAGGACAATTATGCTAGTAATCCAAGTGGGGGTTCCTTTGAGAAAATGTCTACAGTAGGCTCTTAAAACTGGAAACATAATCAAAGTAGAACTCAAAAATACTCTGACAGTCATTGAACATACTGTCTGTATGATTTCTTAGTTGTATATAGCTGAAGGTTTTGGGGATGTATGTAAATAAAGCCACAGAATGAACAAAAGAAATGTTTTAAAGGGAGTTTTAACATCTCTTAAAAGTGGGTCTTTAGTAGACAGCTAATGAGCAGTCACTGTGGATTATCAGCTCAATGATCAGCCATTCTCAGTTCATGTAAGTATATTAAAAAAAAAAAAAAAAGGAAAAAAAATAAAGAAAAGGAAATTAGTTCCATTCTTCCTAACCTAATAAATGCTTACTCACTCTTTATAACCAGTTCTACCACCTCCTGGACTTCTGAATGCCAGTGTCCGTGTTAGCTGTGTTTAACATGGGTCAGAGTCTTCATCTTCCTTGTTTAGGTGTTGTAGACATAATTGAATAGGAACAGAAGCTTGAGGAAAATGACTTGTCGAGTTGTAGGTGATTAATATTGTGCTTCCTGGACAATGTTAATGCAGCTTGAATGGACCTGAGTTACTGCAGAAAATAGTGGTCTTCTAATCTGTTTTGCTTTCCCATCTACTCTTTGGCTTGCAGAGGCACTCTGGTGAACTGGATGCATTTTCATTGATATTAACCTACTAAGGAAAAAATATCATCTTCTGGTTGCCTTAGTGTTCTTAATCTGGTTCATCACATCACCAAGTGACTCTTAGTCAGAAAGGGCTGAGAAAGGGGGAAAAGACAGTACGGCATTCCTCTGCAGCTCCCACTTCTTCCAGACAATAAAGTATGCATGGAATTAGACTGGAACAGACAGTTTGACCCTGAAGGGCAAAGCTAGAGTTTCCAGTATCACTTAGATGTTTGTGTCCAAGTGCTTTTTTTAGGCAAGTGTATCCTCTGGGGCATTCAGACCCGAGTGTTTTTGTTAAGATGTTCCTTCTCTTTCCAATAGTGATTATAATTGGAGAACTAGTTAAAACTTGTTAAAATGCAGCAACACAAAACATAGTGAGATTCTCTGGCAGTGACAGTTAACTTGCATTTATTTCAGTGTAGGGTGCTGCGCAGTGATCCAGTGACTGCCTTGGGGTGTGCCTGCAGAGTAGTGCTGTGCCTGCTGAATGACTTTCACCCTCAACTTTGACCTCAGTTATGTCTCTGAAATGAAAGAACTGTTCTTGTTTCACACAAGAGTAATAAGAAAGAATACTTGAAGACTTCAGTAAGGAAGCTACATGTAAAATATGATTTAGTCCCGTGCTTCAGTGTTGAGCAATGCTTTCCATAACTCATGCAAAACCAATACGCTTATATATTGTTTTTCTTCATCCTGTGGTTGGAGTAATAAAGATTGTGCAAGTTAGACTGTGACCCAGTTAATTCATTTACCAGACTTTCATTTTGTCTTCAAAAGAAAAAGAAAATTTAATCAAAATTGCAATATGAAGACAACTGGTAACCTGTAAATATTTCACTTTCAAACTCATAATCACTGGCAGCTGTTGACTCTGAGAGTTGTTGAGACTTACTGGGTATTTAAAAAAGTTAGAGATCAAGTTAAGGTTGTGTTTTGGGATTTAGAGCCCTATAGGAGTAAGAAGGCAGCTTTTTATATGTGAATACAGAAGAATTGGTGTTTTCCAAATATTTTCTGATAGTATTATTGAAATGCGTTACAAGTTCAGTACTTTGTTTACTAAAAGACATTGCCATGTGTCGTTACTATACTGCCAGCATCTTTAACCTATGAAGTTCAGTCAATAAACATCCTTTACTGCTATAAACATCCTCTTGACCATCTGCCAGCTGAGGCCCGAGAGAAAGGAGGAGGAAGGTAGAACCTTTTACTTAAGAGCTTCTTTTAAGGCATATATCCCATTATTTATGTATTTTGCAGAGAAACAGATGGTTCGAGAAATCAACTTACAAGGATGTAAGAGTTAAAAAATAAATAAAATCCCTTTGTGCCTTCTGCAGCATGGTATTTGTCCTAGGAATATATGCATCTTAATGATATTAATTGTAGTTAAATTGTTTGAAGGCTTAAGGTTGTATTTCTCAAATTTAAAGTTATATCTGTCAATAAACTTTCTGTGGTCCACAACATTTTATAGGAAAAAAATTGGTCAGACAGCTACATCAATACATTTTGTCATTCTCCCATTTCTTCCCCTTTATTTCCAGCTCTAGACACAATTATTGGTAAATTAGTGCTTATGAGCCATAATTTTATTTGGTGGAAAATTAAGTGAAAGCACTTAAACTAAACTCACTGAGAACTAGCTTAGCAGAGCAGTTTCACATATGAATTATAAGAATACATGCCACAGGTCAGGGTATAATACATTAACAGAGTGCATCAGGTTGGGTTCACTTGATTTGTCTCCCATCTCTGGGATGTGAGGAGTGCAGATCTTCAGTTCCTGTTACATCAGTCACCCTAGAAAGGGAAACCACAGTATGTGGTAACTAGATTTGTGGTGTTTCTTTCAAATGTTTCTCCTGAATCTCTTAGACTAAGTCAAACTAAATCATAACCTGACTTCAGAGTGTATTGATAAGTTTTAAGCTTGCACGTGCCCGATGAAATTAGTATCTTAGTTGAAGGTCAGGTATTTTTTCCCCCTCAAAACTGATGAATAGCTGTGTGGGGTAAGGAAATAATTCTCTGGGATAACTACTTCAGCCCAGGGGATGAGATTTTTCATTTGTGTGTCTCTGCGCTCAGCCATCTATCTTGGCAATTGCCTTTGTAGTAGTGTTGGACTAGATCTGTGTTTTCCTACCAGAATTGAGAATGTTGCTTCCAGGAAGCTCAGAATGTGACAGTGTGTCCGTGACAGTGTGGCCGTGCCAGCCTGGCATGAGTCCATGGAGTCCCTGGGCGGGTACATCTTGCTTCCGTCATCTCCTCTGTTTGGTGTGCTGCTCCTTTCCGTCTCCAGACGTTGTTCTGTACCCGTTTACTGTGGGCTGGGACCAGAAGCTGATCCTGCTGAAAGCCAGCACTTGCAAAGACAGGTACGAGAGCTCCCCTGCCAGCACACGCATGCTTTTATAAAGGAATCAGGTGGTCCTGTATTGGCCTAATAGGAGGTTTCAGAAATCACTTACCACTTTTGGTATGTCTGTTTTTGTTTGTTTGTTTTATAAGCAGAATTCATGTTCTGCTTGTGCACCATGTTCCTGCTTTAAGTTGTTTGAATTCTGCATAATTCATTACTGATGTTTTCTTTCTCATCCTCTTCCTAATCCTGCCTGAAGATAACCACTGTGCAGTTGTAATGGCACTGTTGTGTCATTAGATTAGACGAAAGCCTTTAAGGCCTGTCTTAGCCTCTTTGTGGATGTTGCCTGTGGAGATGAGGGGTCCTGTAATAGCCCTAAATATTTTCAGAATAGGTGTCCGAATACATGGAAAGAAAATCTGCTGTCGGTTAATTCAAATGCCCATAGTACAGCTGAGAGAATCTTTTCTATGTAATATTTTGCTATTTCTTAAAGTCAAAACTCGGTGTTCTCAAGACAGCAAGTTTGAAAGCTAATCTTATAATTGTTCAAGAAATGTATTTAAAGCTTGAAGTGTTTCACGGTCCTTGCACAGACAAGCTTTTGTAGATAGGAATTATATGGACAGTATCTCAGAATGATAATTTGTTACCAGGACTGTTTGTTTTGTTCAGTGTAAGGGAACAAGCAAATTCTTTTCAGACATATACCAGTGTCTGTAGATATTCAGAGATGCCATGACACTTGCAGTCCATAATTTCTACCTAATAGTGCTGCTTACTAGCTCTTTTGTTAGGGTAGTTCAGTGAGCTCTGCAAATTTCAGTTCTACAAGTGGATAACCTTGTTGTTTTGTTGTTACTTTAGTTTTCTTCATAATTTATTTTCCTATATTAAATGTTTCCTTCATCATGGAGCAGTTTCTTCAGAAACAGGAGTGTCTAGATTTTACTATGCTGGTTTAAAGTCATCAACTGTTGAGTAGTGTATATTCCCTTGTATTCAGCGCTGTTAGCTCTAAAGCTCTTAAACAGCAGTATTTGTAGGGGACCAGAACTGCTATTTTAGCTGCCTCTCGTCAAAAATAGTAGCAAACTCCCCACACCCCAAAGTCTGTCTTGTATCTCTCACTTGCGTTCAGCCTTAGGTCTTGTACTTACTGATCTACCTTCTGAAGGCTACTCTGAAAGCAATGCCTCCTATTTTATTATATTGGACAAACAGTGTATTTATACTCTACGTTATTAGTCCTTGGTTCATGAAGTGCTTTAATACATTTCTCTTTTAGTTTAGATTTATTAGAAGTAATAAGTACAGAATATTCTGTAACTCTCTTCTCTTTTTTCTCATGGATAAATGAGCACTGAGTTTTCAGAATGTTGCATCTCGTTTTATTAGTGAAACTGCTGCAACTTTGGGATGGATGAGAATTGATTCCAAAAGTTGTTGTCTGTTCAGATAAAAATCTAGCACTAAAGAGGCTTGGTATGCAGTTTGAGTGGAATTATGTTGACATTGTACTTTCTTTATTGTGTGTAATTTTGTTAATATTCATGCAGATGCAGAAGTAGCTGGTTCTGCTGCAACTCAAATTTTTCTCATTTGAAATGAATATAAAATGTGCTTTGTGTTTTCTTCACCCTCTGTACTGAGATGCATCATTGCATTGTGTTTTAGTCCATCTTCATGGACTATAATTATTTGATCCCTGTGAGCGAAACAGTATTTTCATTAATGGGAAAGCTTCAGAACAGAAAAGTAAAATGGCTTGTTTGAATTATGTGGAGGTCATAGACATATGGTCTAATTGCTGGACTATGTCTATTTTCAGGAAATTCTTTACAAAACTTTGTAAGCTGTAATAATGTCCAAGCAGACCTACGTGTGCTTTTCTGATTTTTGAATTACACAACCAAGAGCACGCCTGTGAAATTTTGTTTACAGAACAGTTTATCTTGAAATGCAGATAAATGAACTATGAGAACAAAATAGTTTGTAATTTTCCTGACTAAAGAAGCAAAGAACCCTCTTTGATTTTTATCTTAATCTGGCAATGAACTAACTTTCTGCAAACAAAAATTAAGTTTAAGTAGCAAAAAAGAAGAGTGGCTACTTCGTTTGGAAAACACATGATGAAGTGGACGCTGCATTTGTTGTTGGTTTTCTCCTTTTCAAACTTAAGCATTTGCATTACTTACTTTTGAATGCCAGCTGTTGTCACTGACAACTTGCTTTCACCATTGTTTTCACAAAATTAATAACTCAGTGTTTCAGTTCAATTGGTTCCATCACGAGACAGAATTATTAGCTCACAGATGAGAAGCTTTTCAAGCCAATTCACCTCCTTGTACAGGTACTTGTGAGACCTACAATTATGTTAAAGGTAAATGAAAAGCCTTTTATGTGCTATTATGATCATGTGATGTGTACCTAAAAAAAACAGCTTCTGAAAGTGTATTCCATGGCGATTGTGAATAATCAGGATACCTTATGGCTTACAGCAGTTGGGTGATGTGAAATGAGAAACCTTTTCAAATAAAATGAAAAAAGGAAATTTTGTTCTACAAGTCGTTTTGAGAAAAACATTAGGAATTACTGTAATTGACTCCTGTTGACAGGGCAGCAAAGTAGTTAATGAATTAAATGCAGTGTTACTGATTTTGATTTAAGCTTTATAATTAACATGTTAAACTTGTGTTGGACTATAAATCTGTCTCTGATGTCCTTTTTTGCTTTGGTGAAAGAAAATAAAAACAAAAAACAACACAGAAAATGAGAACTTGGAACTACAGCTTCCCAAACATACCAACATGGGATGAACCTCCATTCATTAAAAAAACCTGAAGCATAATTCCAGTTCTAATCTATCTCTCTACTGCTATTTTACAAATAGTAAATGAGGGACTAGAAGGGTTTCACTTGCTCAACTTTCTTCTTTGACAGTATCACTGTAAAAAAAAAAAAAAATTCCTAAAATGTCTGAAAAACAAAAGGTTAAAACCTCTGCATTTCAGTGTTATTTGCTGTGGGGAGTCCTCTTGTCGAGTTTTCTTCATTCTTAATAGGCTTGGTCTCAATGGAAATCTTAGAACCTGAAGGTGCAAGGCAGCCATCCACATTGCCTCAAACTGTTCTGTAGAATGCTAAGAGAAACTAAAACATCATTTCACCTGAAAAGAAGAATACGATATATCAGATTATTCTGGCAGTAAGCCTCAAAGCGAATGTTCTTTGGCCTGACAAGCTAAGCATGAAAGTATCTGCCTTATTAGGATGCAAATTCTATGTATATGATTCACTTGTTGTGTAATGTTGTCATGCTTTCTTTCTTTCTTTCTTTTTTTTTTTTCCCCCCCTTATCAGAATCATATATGTATTACTATATAGAGACTCTATTAAATGACTCTGTATTTCATTGTTCATGAGGATGAAGGTCAAGGTGACTGTAAATTCAAAGTTTAGTAGCAGTCTTATATACCTTCTTTCTTAACAGATGACTCCTATTTTCCCCAAATGAGGGATTTTACTTCTTACTTGATACACCCCCTTTTTTTTTTACTTTTATTTTTTGAACTTGCTTCTCCATTGCCTTATATCTTCTCTTTCCTAGTTATTTCAGATCGTCTTTTTCTCCTGAAGTTCTAATACTGATGAATTTTACACTATACTTGGTACTTCATCTCTGCATATGTCGTCTCTTTCTGTCTACTTTAGCTTGCCAGATAGATTTGTCCAAGTCAGCTGGCATTGTGCTTTGTAAGATGCTGAATTACCTGTCCTTCTGATATGTGTCAGTAAGAGCCCTTAGTGCTTAAAGTCACTTAGTTGAAAAGTTGTATAAAAGTACAGTTTACTTTGTAGCACTGTTATTTATAATTTCCTGACATCCACTGTCTTTAATTGCAGCATATGTTTGGCTGGGGCTGAAACTTTCAGGATCACTTCTGTGTAGGCTTTTCTCTCTTCCAGCAATGTACTGTGGGTACAGGAATTCAGTCATCTGCTAGCTGCAGCGCTTGGTAAATACCAACCAGAATACCCCAGGGAACTTCTGTATCTTTTGTCTGGAATCCCCACACAAAGTCACAAGGTGATCTCTAAAGCCTTTTTTTCTTATTATACAGGGAAAGACAGACCTATTAAGAACGTATTCATAGCTTTATAATGACTCAAGAACTCTCTTTGTTTAGAAATTAATATGCATAGGTCTTGCTTTCCTAAAAGGAAGCAAGAAGGATATTTGCCACTTATACTTGTTCCATCTTTCCTTTGAAGTCTGGATTAGTTACGCTTTTCAAGATCTCCTGTTAACTTTTCTTGGGAAATGAGTGGATTTGGAGAGTGCTTAGGCAGTGGAGGAGATGATTTTTTAGAGTATCTGAGAAATATCTGAACTTACTTGCATCTACTGTCAGAGGTTCTCTGTACTGATTCTACTTAGAACAAACACTGCTAATTCTTAATGTCTCTAAGATTTAATTTGAGAGTGGAGAGTGAGAGTCTCTTTCTCTTTGTTTTCTCTGTGGTGTGTTTTTATTTTTAAGGCTTTAGATGTAATTTCAATACATTCTAATGTTATTAATTATGTAAGTCTTCTGGAGCTTTGAAGTGTTATGCAGGTGAATTTCTGCTTTGAGAACAGCTTTTGTGGGAGGTGGTAGAAAAGAAGGGAAGCAAAGCCGTTCTTGTTTGGGCAGCATGATTCTGGAATCAGGGAGGAGATGAAACCACAAGGATTCCTCAGCGCTTGTGGTGCTGGTATTGACGTCTGGAAAGTAGAAAACAATCTTCTAAATGCTATTCAGGTATCACGTTTTAATTCTTTCTAGGGTGATGTAAGAAAATAGCCTTTTTCAGTAGAACTAAGTTCTTTCTTCCCTCCCCCTATGTACGCCTACACCAATGTTTTTTCAGCTCTGCAAGTGTGTTTTTTCTCACTCTCCCTCTGGCGTGTAGGCGGCCTTCCCAATCACAACTGAGCTTCACAGGCAATCTTTTTTCTTCTTTTTTTTTTTAAAGTCATCTTTACACAGCAGGTCTATAATTTAACACCAAAGAAAAAGAGTATTGAGAACTCTGGTTTAGAATTATGATGCGTCTCAGTAATGGTTGAATGGAAGAAGAAGTTCACCTTAAAGAAAACAGGGAATTTTTTCTTGACCAGAAGGCCACCACCTGTGGAAATTTACTCACCTGCTGCCAAAATGACTTGTCAAACTGTCAGAACTGCAATTGCAGGCAGACTTTAAACACTTTACTTACATCATTAAATGAGATGGGATTGGACATTTCTGTCTCCAGATTAGAATGTGATTCTGCTTGCAAGAGACAGGCTCATTGGTCAGTGAAAGTTTAAAAGTAGTTCTTCCTTGACTGTTACTTTTAAGGTGAGTTCCCTTTATAGATGAGATTAGGTTAAAATTACTTCCACAAACGCTGATAGTGCCGCCTGGCACATTCCAAAGAGTTATGGTCTACGCTAACATTCTTGCTACAAGTATTCAATCTTTACTCAACGCTTGAAGTACTGTTGGAAGAATAGCAATTCGTTTCTTTCAGCAACCTGGCATTTTGAAGGCAACTGTAATAAAAGAACTAATGCTTGTGCTGTGGTTATGTGTGCACCTTAACCTGGCATTGCAGCTGTCCTTGACTGCTTGGTCTGTCCCACGCTGTCTCCACTTTACATCAATACAAGTGCTAATATGGCCATGCAGTGAGCTGTGATTTTGTGAAATCAGGTTGGAGAAACAATCTAGGCCTTCCTCAGCCTCCTTATGCAGAGTGAGGTTTTAATATCCTCCTCTGACATGATTCACTGAGCATATGAGCATGGTGAGAGTTGAGGATGACAACATTCAGCAGCAGTTTGTGCTCTAGCTCTTGCTTGTTCCTCCATGGAGTTCCTGAGACTGCAGCATCAATCTCCATGGTTACGTCTGCTCACTCAGTCTAAATATAGAGGGCTGCCTGCATCTACAGATGCAAATTTTTTGTAGAAATAGACAGAGGTCAGATGATAAAACTAATGCTGAAACAATACAGGCTTTTATTACGGGGCAGTGTAAATAGGAAAGACTTGTCTGGAGGCTTCTTAAAAGACTGCACTTGGTGACTTAGGTAAATTTGCTCCTGCAGTCCCTTGTGCTTGGCATGTGTGATTAGCTTTGTGCTGAATAGTGAGGAAAAGTGGGCCACAGCACTCAGAATTATCCTGGCTTCTTAGGTGTAACCAAATGTTTGTTTAATCCCCAAATGTCTGGCAGAATGTGTTCCGGGAGAAAATCACTTGATTCAGAGAAAGGGTGATAAAAGAAGGTTGGGATTGTTACAGTGAGCAACTTCTCACCTAAGCATGTGAAGAAGAGGGAATCTTAGCTTAGAAACTGAAGTTTGTGGTCTTATAAATCTTTGTGGTTCCTTCTGGTTTCTTACAAGCTGAAGATATTTCCTAAATATTCCTTTACCTTTCCAGAAAGATTTCACCTTTTGATTTCTAGTTTGAATTTTGTTCCCATCTTTGTGGCCTTCCTGCTTCTGAGTATCTGGCAGTTTTTGTTTGAGCTTTCCTTGTCCTTTCAGGAAGTTGAACAGGTGAGAAAGCATGCTCTTATTCTGTGCTGTCTGATGGTCATCCTTTGCATCATTGCTCCTTGTAGTGCAGTCAGTGTTGGCTTTGCAACTGCTGACAGCTTGCAGTGTTTGAAGCAGTGTGGGAGGAGGGTGCCCGCCAGAAGAAGGGTTAAATGGGGTAAGCTGCCTTCCTCGGAGTGCCAACCCATACCCAATCTGCAGCTGAATGCACCTGCTCTGTGTGAGAGATTTCTTCAGAGAGGAGATATGAGGGTGTTGGAATTGCTGCTCCCTCCCTTGCTTCCAGCTAGATGTTTGTAGATGTCTTTGAAAGCAGATTGTGCTCTGCTCAGGCAGTTACAGAATGCATGGTTTTGTCACATTTTCAAAAGCTCAGCAGATCTTGTAGGTGGTTTATTTTAATCTACCTGTGAAAAGGTAGATTTTTTTTCCTTACCTGTGTAAGGAAAAAAAGTGATGATTATTCTGAATATGCCTGTTTGATTCTTTGATCACAGGCTGAAAGCCAGTCTTCACCATTCTTTCATTGAACCTATAACAGGGAGTTAGTGTAAAGATACAGATGACGTTACAAGTATGACATACTGCAGTTCTGTCCATTCAGCTTTGCCATCTGCTTAGAGTCTGTACAAACCCTCCACAGGTGTGCAATGGCTCTGGTTCAAGAAGGCATAGCAGGAAGATTGGAGAATTGCAGTGCATGGTTTTGGTTTTTGCCAGGGGTTGGGGAGTGGTGGTGGTTTTGCAAAGATAGACGGGGTGGATTAGCATTCTGACTGAGCAGCTTCCTCATCTAACTCAACATGTTGCACAAGTTGTAGCCCTGCCTGTAGGGAGACAACCAGGATACTTGTTAGGGACCACAGTGAGAACAGTACTGAGGTCTGGATGTAGATCAGTTGGAACTGACTTGCAGCCAGATGCTGGAAGTCATTGTCAGAAGTGCTGGTACAGCCTCCTCCTCTGAAAACATTGCAATGATGTGTTTATTGACAAATGCTTAAATTTACAGATGTGGGATATGCAAAGGAAGTCCAGATTTGGAAATGGCAAGCACTGTAACAAACATTGCTACTAAAGAAAATATCCTCCCTTGTAAACATCAGTGTGCGGTATGTTTAAAGAAACAGAGTTCTTATTTGAGAGAATTATGTACAACATTTGTTTGTTATTTGAAATGGTTTCTGGAGGAATTCCTCAAATTGCTGAATTCCAGCTCCTGACAGCACTAATTATAGCTCAGTCTATTTCACTAACAACTTTTCCTATGGTTTGTAAGCTCATAAGATTTATGTTCCTGTACACTCAGACTCATATATTGAAACTGATTAACAAGTTAACCCTAATAGCAAGTAACTTTTCTAGAAATTTAGATGTGCTCCGAGAAAGATGAATTTTCCTTGTTTTGAATACCTTTACATATCTGTTTACACTCTATATTTAGATGCAAGGCGTTCAGTAGCTTTAGCTTATTGTCTTCAGTAATATTTTTGTGCCACAATATTGCATTGATAACTACAGTTACTATCTGTAAATGGAAAAGAATTGGGAGATGCCTGGTATTTTTGCCTTCTGATATGTAAAATGCTGCAGTGAATTAATAGATGTTAGCAGTGTTTTTTGAGAGATTATTTAGTGTTCTGAAAAACAATTGCAACTGTACCATTCAATTGAACAAAACTTGATAATGTTCTTAATAGCTAAACATGCCACTAATAATAGGAAATATTTTCATGGGAAATCTAGCCTTCGTTTCACTGTGTCTGAGACTGAATGAAATGCGTGTTATTTCAATTAAATGTATGGGAGTAAATTTTTGATTAGCTGTAAGGTTTTTATGCTTAAATCACTGTTCTGTTGGTCAGGAATTGCAGAGTGATTGGGGTTGGCAGGACCGTATGGGTCCAACTGCCCCAACCTTTAATCCAGCAGGGATGCCCAGAGTGGGGTGCCCTGATCCATGACTGTGTGCCTTCTGAACATCTCCAGGTTGGAGACTCCACAGCCTCTGGGCATCCTGTGCCAGTGTTCCATCACCTGCACAACACAGGTGTTTCTGGTGTTCAGAGGGAACCTCTTGTGCTCCACTTGTGTCCACTGCCTCTTGTCCTGGTACTGAGCACCACTGAAAAGAGCCTGTCTCTTTTCTCTTTGCACCCTCCCTTCGTGTGTTAAAACAAACCCATACCTCAATGACTGAAGATACTGTGGTACTGATAGCAGTGATTCATTTTCTTTGTTGCTGTTGGCACCTGTTGCCTAGGCGGGCTAGGAATGAGGATGTATATGCTGTGTCTGCAAACTTCCCAATTTCAAAATGGTTAGACACACCCGAGTTAGCTTTGATCTAGCAAACCTGGATTAACAAAAGACTGTGTGGATTTAATAGCGTGGATTTTAGCATAGCCTGTTTGAGGCTGTCAGGGAGTCTTGGAGCTTAGTCTCTGCAATCCTGTGCTCTGGAAAACTAATCGTTTTTGTAAAGCTCTTGTATTAGTGAATTCTGTAGCTTGTGTAGATGCAGAGACCTGTGGCTGAAAGAGGTACATGTATTGTATGCTGTGTGTGAGTTTTCCTGGTTTATCTTCAGCAGGTGGAAAGCACCATACCTTAGAATTAGTATTTACTTAGTACTCTGTAGAATTATAAATTTACAGTGATTACCAAATGAGGTGTTTACTGTGATTGGTGTTTTATGGGACTGACTGGTGAAGCATTAGGTTGCATGTTGCAAGGGCTGCTCTGAAATGAATACCTCCTATTTTATTATATTGGCCTATGACATCAAAGGCAGATGCTGGTGGTACAGCAGGAGAGGTAGAACCTTCCCCCAACTTTTCCATTACATTTTGTTGCTGTGAGACGGCAGCAAAGGAGTGGTCTGACAGAACGATGTCTCTCATGGAATTGTGTGCGAAGCAAATGTGTGTCATTGAATTCCTCCAAGGGGAAAAATGGTGCCCGCTGACACTCATCAACACTTGCTGAATGTTTATGGAGGCCAAACAGTGGATGTGCACACAGTGAAGTGGTGGGTGGTACATTTCAAATGGAAGATGCTTGATTGTGAAGTTTTTTTTTTTTGTGAACAAAAGCAGCTGCTACTACTACAACTGCATTGACCATAAAATTTCCTCAATTCATGCTTGAAAAAATTCCACTAGTTGAATTACAGGATTTATTTGGGAAGGATCCTATTTGAATGAAAATATTTCTGGGAATTTGGCAGTGGGCAATCCTTAAATTCTATCTCTACCAAAGCAAAAGAAGCTTCATTTGTAGCCTGCTAGATGAAAGATCAAATTTCTTTCCTCCCTTACTCCCTATGCTCTTCCTGCAGGCATTTTATTATTTTTTTTTTCCGCTTTTTTCGCATCATTGAAATGCAAAGGGAAGAACTACTTGTAGTTTCTTTATGCCAAACAAAGTAATGTAACTGCTTTGCTCCCCTTTTTTGATACTCTTGTTCATTACAACATTAGTGGATTGCGTAAGGTTAGCCACAACTTTGTTTTGAGTTTTCTTTTGCAGATGTGGTGGATTCAAGGAAGCTAACTAATAAATTGCAGTAACGCACAAAGCTGTCACCTGTGAAGATCAGAGTTCACTCTTTCCACTTGAGATCAGAGAAGATCAGCTTGCTTTTCAGTCTAATTGCATTCACTGCTTATGCATAATGCAATACCACAACTTAACTCTGTTCCATGTGATGAAAGATAAAGACCAGTCTAAGACAATATGATATTAACTTTTTAGATCCCACAGCGTGAGTTGTGTCTTTTTATGTATAAAACATAACATACACGTACATACACATCATAATGTGAATGATGCCATATAGCTTCAGTGCAAGCTGCAGTGCAATTAATAAACAGCATTTCCTGTTGGTTTTAAATTTAGATTTTTTAGCATGTTAGTATTTTTACTCATACTTACATTTGTTGTTAGATGAGTCATTAATTAATATCTTTATTTCCATATTTGAAGGCTTAGTACTAAGATGCAGTTCTTTACTATATCAAAGCTGTGCTATTTATTATGCTGATTTTTTTTATTAGCACTATTATTTATTTGCTTTTATTTTTCCAGTGTAAGTGAATAACCACATATTAATTTTAAAACAAAGAAAGCTTATTTGAGGAAGTTGCAGATGATTTTCTAAGTTCAGATTTCCTGAGAACTCAGCTTTGATTTTGTGTGTGGTATATCAGAAAATGTGACAGAAGAATTTTCTCCTAATTGTTGAATTCAGGGTGGCAAAGTCTCCTCATGTTGTGGAATAGGTTGGATAGCATAACAGGTGATTGGAGGGTTTTGTATGGTGCATTTATTGTTCTTATTGGTGAGTGTTTTGTACAAGAGCAGGCCTTCCCAGATCGTACGAGGGTGGCCCTCTCATCCATCCCATCACTATCTTGTCATCTGTGAGCCTGAATGCTTGGGTTTGTCAGTGGCTCTCATCTGTGCAGAACAGAGATGGCTGGGCTGGCCTCTGGTTTAAGGCAAAAAATCAGTTTTCTCACCTGTTTGTTGGATCATCTTGTTCTCTTGGTCCTAACACATCTGAATTTATTTGCAAAGTTCAAAGTTTAACATTTGGTATCTTCTTCTTTGTTGTCTTTTATTGTCTTTCTTTTTCTAGGTGTTCTTCTTCAGAATAACTTTTTCCTTTAATACCTCTTCCACTCTCTTCTAGAACCCATGTTAAAGATCTTTGCAGAATGGAGGAAAAGCTGATGTTGAGAACCAGCACACCCTTCCTTCTTCAGAGGAGAAAATACTGCTATAGCTTCTTTTCTTGGAAAACAATTGGCTATTGGGAGGAGGTTGTTTGGAAAGAAAATGAACTGTGAAATAACTGGAGACTGAGTGTCTTCCCAGCTGGGATTAATTTGGAATCAAAAGTTTATAGCATTTTTTAAACGTTTACATGCTAGGCTGTGAGGGAGTAAGAGGGGACAGACATTCCTTGCAAATCTTTGCTTCTTGCTTCTGTCCTTGACTATAAAAGGAAAGCAGGAATAGATATGGTAAGTTTTGAGGGAGAGGGGAAGAAAAAGAATAGAGAAAAGAGCAGGTAAAGGCAGTGGCTATTTAATATCTTCACTGTGAAATTAAAATTTGGGCCAAGTGCTCCCTCTGGGATTGTTCTGCAAAGAAGATGTCATGTATTCATTGGTAAAGGCTAATCCGGGTTTTTCAGCTTTGCTTTTATTAAAATGGCTTGGATATAGAGAGGAATGTTGATACTCGTGACCATCTTAAAAGAGCAGGTTAAATATTTGGACAAGTTGGATTCGTTTTCTCATACATTAAAATCCTAGCAGTCGTCTTTCATCCAGAAATCACATTATAACTAGCTTATATGCTTTTGGTTAAATCAAAGGTCCTTCTGGCCTAGTGATGCTGCCTCTGACAGACCCTGGTAACAGCTGTATGTGGAGGAATGTAGGAATGGTTTGTAGGCTTACTTGGTGACTTGTGGCTCACGAACTGAATAAGGACTTTTTTTTTTTAATTTCTTTTTTTTTTTTTACTCTTCTCACCTTCCTCTTTCTCTTTTCTGTTTTTCTTTTATTTGGGAAGAACAGCATAGCATTTGGTACTCAGTGTGAAAATTCTGTGCAGAGGCATGACAGAGGACCAGTGTCCTCTTCAGAATGATTCACTGTGTCATGTACGGGTGTGTTGTTACTGCCACTTTGTTTGGCAAAAAGAAGGAATATATTCTTCTTTCATTTCCAGTTGCTTGTAGAGAACTAACATTGTTCTTTTCCATCTTTTTCAGTAGAACCAATTCTTGGGGCAGGAATTTATCCTGGGTGATGCCAGCACATCTCAGGGTCACACCAGTAATGAGAACATCTTTGTTTTATGCTTCTTTCCCCCTTTCCCCCCCTCCCTACCTCAGCTAATCTGTCTTGGCATGACACATATTTTTCATCTTATTTAGTCTGCGTTTGTTTTCTTTTATGCAATTTGACTTTGTGGCTTATAGTATCAGTTTATTTTTAGCACAAGCACATCAGACCTGTAATTTCAGATTTAGTGTCTGGAAAACAGTTTTTGTCCAGTGAGTTCTTCTGACAAGGAATTACAGAACTGTATTGAAATGTTTTTAGTAATGAGTATTGTCAAGAATGAGAAACAGCTATGTCAAAATGTTGTGCTCTGCAGTAGAGAAGCCTACGTGGTACAAAGTAAGATGACCCAGTGTAAGATAATGCCATCAATACCTTATTAGTAGGAAAGTGTTTTGTGTTATCAGTTAGAATTAGTAACTATCTCTGTAAGTCTGTTTTGTTAGTCTGTGAATCTTTATAATGTGTTCTAGTGCATTTTTTATACTTTTAAGAGTATGCAGTAGAATCTTAGATCTATCACAAGCAGGAACAGAGGGTTCTTCGGCATAGTTTCTCTTTATAACAACAACAGTATCAGTATAAAACATAACACCTTTCGGACCAGTGTTTTGTTTTGTGTAAACCAGGTGGTGCTTTCCTGTATTTTGATGGATTCTCACTTAGAAATTCAGTAATAAACTTTTGTTTGTCAGAATAGGATTTAATGTATAAGCATCTTCATTCTGACCAAAAGAATGTATGAGTATGTGGGGAAAAAAAAAAGCGTAAATATCCATCCTCTCTACCCTTCAAACCAAAAGTAAATTCCACAAGTACTAGGGAGTTCTGTTGATGATATCAAGGTGCCTCTGCCTAACCTATTCAAGAATGAAATCCCTCACAGTGATGTAGGATTTCTTTTCTGGACTTCAAAAGATGTTTGGACAGCTGTTTATTCTGTAGTGTAATGTTTTATTTTATTTTAATTTAGTACTCTGTGTATAAGAGGGCACATTTTTAAAAATGTACCCAGTATGTAGACCAAATCATTGTCTAAAAATGGAAATGCTGGACCAGAAGTCACAAGCTTTGAACCATATTGCAGACTTTGCCACAGATTGTCTCTTTTAATCATCAGTCTCTCCATATAAAGCAGTTCCTTGTCTTTTAAAGGCATTGAGACTTTGGATTTTTCATGCAATGACCATGTAACTTGGCAGCTGTTGGTGAATAAGGTTGGTGGCTCAATACTTCAGAGCTCGCTGCTGGTTGTGTAGGCTTGCAAGATCTCAAAATGTAGAAGGGAAATACCTTGAGAATTGTTTTCTGATGGAAAGCACTGTGCAAGGAGTGCTCATCTTCTCTAGGATGATGATAACATTATCCCTGTGTTGTACCCGTGTGCCAACAAGTGCCTGTATCCTTTCAGGAGTAGTGGTGTTGCCTTGTACATGTGGATATTGGTAACTTGTTCTCTTTTACTGTGATGCTGTAAGTTTTTCTCCAGCTTGCTGGATTCTTGATGAAGGTTTCTTTTTCACAGAATCAAAGAACTGTAGGCGTTTGAAGCAACCTCTAGAGATCAAGTCATACACTCCTGCTAATGCAGATTCTGTACCTTAGGTTACACAGGTAGGTGTCCAGATGGGTCTTGAATGTCTCCAAAGAAGGAGATTCCACAGCCCTTCTGGGCAGTCTCTTCCAGCACTTTGTCACTTCACTTCACTTGCTGGAGATGCAATCTATCCCTTCATCCAGGTCACTGATGAAGATGTTGAACAAGACCAGAGACAGTACCGACCCCTGGGGAGCACTGCTAGCTGCAGGACTCCATCTAGACTCTGCACTGCTGATCACAACCCTCAGAGCTCTGCCAGTCAGCCAGTTCTCTACTTTTTTTTCTGTTAAAGCACATGTCAGGAAAAAGAGAGATGTTAAGAGGATTAGTTAAAAAATAAACAAACAAACAACAAAACAACATTTATTCTACATACTGAATAAATAATTGGTGTGTTTTTTGTTTGTGCTAGTGGGTATTAGTATGCAACTAAAACCGCCGCATTCTGTCCACAGTGTCAGAGAAAACAGTGTGATAAATATATTTATTTCTGTCCAAATGTCAGTGGTTACTTTCTTTACTTTTCTGGCAGTACTGCAGGTACCTTTCCTGAAATTGGTTTACTTCTTTCATTCCTTCAGGTGCAAATCTGTTGGACATGGAAGTCATGTTCTAGTTTCACACATAGTTTAGCACAGTTCAGTAGTTGCAATCAAAATCTTTTTCTGTCCTTCAGCAAATATTTTCACATGATTCATAAAGAGTCTTGGGTTTTCAAATGGCTTTGCATGTTGTTCCATCTTTCTGATCTCTGAACTAGAAAATATGCATGCTTTTATAGAAAAAGAGTATTTAGAGAGCTTTTTTGTCTTTGTTTTTACTATTGCCAGTGCTTGTTTGCTGCTGTCTGTCCAGAGCACAGAAGCTAATCTGTATATGTGGAAAATGTACTATTATTAAATTTCTACCAGCAAGGAATGTTGATGAAAGAACTGGGGCTAAAACCTAAACAAGAGTTGCTTATAGTCTGAATTCCATGAAAGGCTGAAAGATGGTGTCACACTTTGGTATTTGCTGTTAACGCTTCCACTCTGATAGATGCTCTCGCTATCTCTGTATTTACGTAAACTTGTGCCAGTTTTGGCAAAGTTTGAGTTGGAATATTATTGTGGTTTCAAAGGAAACCTGGAAAATTAAATTAGAGATCAAATACATGTGTGTGTATGGAGCTGAAATACATGTGTGTGTATGGAGCTGAAATACATGTGTGTGTATGGAGCTGAAATACATGTGTGTGCATGGACATCTGTAGGCAAAATCCAAATTGTTTCATAGTGAAGGTACATCATATGTTGCGTATGTATTCTGACACTTTGAAAAAGAAAAAAAAATGAAGGCCCTCACATTGAAACCAAGTTTCAAATTGTGACTGGATGGAAAACTTGCAAATATGGAAAAAGAAATGCAGATAACAGTGTTAAGTGTATTGTGATTTTCTTATACCTATGTTGTTTCATTCTAATTGAAATATTTCAAGTTAAGTTTACAAGGTGACAGAGAAAAGAGGAACTTCAGTTGGAATGAATTTTCCTATTTGAGGAGAAGAGGCAAAGAGCAAAAGAAATCAGTTGATGTGTGTTGTCACTTAAAATAATTCACAGAAATGAGTTTGTACTTAAAGGCCATAAAAACACACAACTTTATTTACTTTAAACACATCTTGGAAAAACAGATATGCATAACTGTATATGAAGAAGATGAGTTTCTGTTTTCAGTTGCTGTCAGTTTGTTTTTAGTAACGTTAGAAACAGATTTTAAGATATGTTTCTCAAAATGCAGAATTATCTGCATGGTATTTCAAAGCTAGGGCTATCATATTGTGTAGATTTGAAATATTTCCTTTCACTTCTTGTGCATCGTAGTCTTTGTACCTTCCAGAATGATACCTGTCTGAGTGGAGCATCATGTTTATGACTTTTACTCAGCCTCTGATCCAGTACAGATAAGTTCTTTTCTGCGTTATTACTTTTCAGTTCACTATTTCCTTTTTTAAAAAAAAATTCATTTCTTCATCTCTTTCAGACCTATAGTATTTTGTTACATGGTTGGCTTTGGAATCGCTGATTTAGCAGGCTCACCTTTAATTGCAGCTATCTCCTGAATGCTCTTCAGTCCCCTGGTGTGGTGGCACTTACAGATTCTTTCAGTATTCTTCCATTTGGGTATCTGCATTGTTAATGGAAATACTAAGCAAAACTTGATGCAGGACAAGCTTTAGCTGACTCAACCTGAAATACTCTAATGCTTTCCCTGTTGGCTTTGTTTTTGTTTTTTGTTTTTTCTTAATTTTTATTTTAAGCTAAGCTGTGGTTTCAGTTCTCTGGAAGTTAATTGTCCAGCGGTTATGCTTACATACAGCAGTTATTTCAGATACATGATCTACAAGTCATGTTGGATGATGTCAGAAGCATCATTTACATAAATCACATCTGCTGCTCCCCTTAGACATCTGCCCAGTCAAAAGTGAATATTATATTTAGTTTGACTATAATTTCGTTAACTTAAATTCATTTCTTCCTTGTTTTTTTTTCCTCCAGAGATATATCCAAATCTGACTTCAGCATCTGAGTTATTTTGTTTGTCCTCTCACTCCTTACATTCACTTTCTCCACTCTGCTGTTGTTGAAAGACATGCATAGTGTTCTGCAATTTCTCAAAGCAAATCAGTAATGCTATAGGAACGATTTAGACTAGTTATTTATATACTGCAGTATAGGTTATTGTAACTAAGTAGGTGGATTAAACTGTTCAAGTTTTCAAATGTACTGGTAATTAAATAAGTGGGTAAAGCATCACAGATTAAAAATGTAATTTGAGTACTGTGGCATGGCTACATGTGCTGGAAGCTGGATCCATTGTGACTGGAAACTGTCCAGGCATTTCTAATGCCTCTTTTCGTAAATGTCTGCTGTTTGACAAATTTCCTTTGTGAAATACTGAACTAGTATTTGAGCATCCTTTAGTGGTCATGCTGCTGATGTGACTCAGACTGAAAACTCCTACTCTGAGAAGATACCATCTCTTTCTTGCTTTATTCCATTCTATGGAATAGATCTAAATTTAAGCAGTGAGATCAAGACATTAAAGAGCAATGCAGAGCTAAATAAACAGATGCAGATTCAGTATGGCTTAGTAGATTTTTTCCATGTACATTTTCTGATAACTTCTGTTTGAAGAACAGGCTTCTGTTTAATCTATCACATCTGGGAAAGCACTCTAAGTGCAAAACAAGTAGAAAATAATTCCAAATAGATGAAGGTTTGAAAATGTGGTTGCACACCAGAGCTTGTTATTAGTTTGTTTTTTTCTAAATACAAAAATTGCAAGGCCTAACCCAGTAGAATTACATTATGGACTGTAGGAAGATATTTTAGTGTTGAGTGAAGGTTGATTTTCTTTTCCATCTGTGCTCTTCTCCCCATTGTCAGTGGGAATTAATGAACAGCTGGAAATATTCATGAAGTTAAATACAACATCCTGGAGTGTGGCATACACAGGATTTCACTGAACATGTTTGCTCCAGCGTTGCCTTTGAAAGGAGTGGTACTGGCACCCCCATGTACTGACTGGGATTGGTTGAGAGGCTTCACACCACAGGGTGGGAGGGAACAGGCCTGGGTTCTGGTGTGCAGCATGTGCTGATGCTGTGCGCAGTGTGTCTTAGCTATCTTGCAGAGTTTAGCTAATGAGGTATTTATTTTGTTGAGAGCTGTGTTGCACCAGAGGTTTTGAATGCTCATGGATAAACCTGTCCTATGCATCAGAAAGCTTTTCAGGGGGCTCTTGACCAGTCCCAGTTCAAGCCTTTTATTTCAGTGATTTTTAACTTGGACAGATGTTCACGCATGATTTAGTTTACTGCTCTGACTGTTAAGTTTGCAGAAGAGTGCACAGTCTCATGATTTGCAAACATAACTACACTTGGCACACAGTAGCATGGCACCTGAGTCTGCCCTGGTGCGGGGCTGTGGTGTCTATGGGTCTTCCCCTCTAATTGCTTCTTTTTCAGAAATAGGCTCTGTTAGCTGCAGGTCTCAGCATTGAGATCTTGATCTTGCAGAGACAATCTGTTCTGTACACGTGGTGCTTTCTGTGCTGGCATCAGTGTGGTGTGGAGGGAGGAAACGCTTGTGATTCACATACCAGAGGGCTGAAGAACAGAAAGAAAGGAAAAGATGCTTGGCTGGGAGACAGAAGAATGGGCCACTGGGAGGAGAGAAAGAAAAGAATGTAAGAGCAGGAAACGGTTGAAAAGAAAAAGAGGAGGGAGGGAACAGGAGTGTGTTATGCGAGCAGAAAAGTGGGAGGAATGGATTCAGAGCATCAGGCAGAAATGAGCAACAACAGAGGTTTTGGGAACAGTGAAGTGCATGCAATTGTTTGGCTTTGAAATGTGTGGATTGGGCCATCCGTAAAAGTACTGCTGTTTGATAGCTCTGCTGATACAGAAGCCTGGGATTTTGTGGCAGACGCTCTCTGTAGAAGGTTTCTTTCTCAAGAATTTTGTTCTCAGACTCTTTGGCTACCTAACTCTTGAGTTAACTCTGAACAAGAATATCTTATCTGTATATTTTGCTTAGTTTTCTCTCTATTTTACCAGCTGCTACGTCTTTGAAGAGAGATTTCCTGTGCCCTTCCTCAGATGTCTGTGATACTACGAAGAGGAACTGTCTTTCTGTAAGTGGAACTCTTCTGTGAATAGCACATTCATAATATGAATTAATCGAAAACACTCATGGTAATGTGTGTTTGCAGAGAAGTCTGAACAGAATTTAGTATGCAAAATAATTTGTCTTATATTCCAATTGCCTTAACCTCAAATTGTGTATGATTTTTCATGGCTCGTAATTGAGAATAATGATAGATACTCAGAGGAAACTCCTAATTTTTTTTTTTTTTTTTTTTTTTTTTTTTGCTTTGGAAATTTGAAATGCATAGTAAACTTCTATTCGTAGCTTAGACGGTGATAATAAAAGCAGTACGTGTCTCTGTCAACATTGGTGAAAAATAAGTCTCTGGGGATTTCTGAATGTTTTATTTAATGATGAGAACAGTAAATCTGTCCTGTGTGGTGTCTGTGTGAGCTGTCTTATATCAAAACATCATTAATTCATTTTTATACTTCAGAGCAGTGTTTTGGGAATAAGTACTGGAATGAAAGCCAAAATCATCCCTTTAGATTGCAAGAATATTGTTGGGATCATTGAGGAATTGATTTATATTTTTTGGTTTAGCACTTTTGAACAGGAGGAAGAGGGGGTGGGCCTTGATCTGCTTACTTAGCTTGGTTTGGCAGTTTAGTCATGGTAGTGCAGCCATCAAACCTGCTCACACATCTGGGTGCTTGAAGATGGGTACCCTGTGAGATCTTGATTTTCATTTATACCCTTAATTATGATCAAATTGCAGAAGTAAGAACCTACTAAACTTGCTGACGAGTAGTGCATTTGTCTCTTCAGAAATACGGATATTTATGCTCTTTGTTTAGTTGAGCCATGAGCTTTTTTTATATACATGTGTTGTATTTGGCATTTTTTCTTCGAACTTGAAATGTGTATGCACATCCCTAAAGTCTTTAGGATAATAATGAACTTTGTTGGAAGCCTCTGAATGTGAATTACAGCTGGTAGCTTTATGCTAAAGCTAAACAGTGCTGTGAAAGATGGGTT
Source organism: Coturnix japonica (assembly GCF_054131305.1). NCBI lineage: Eukaryota > Metazoa > Chordata > Aves > Galliformes > Phasianidae > Coturnix > Coturnix japonica. Next base: position 26,705,190 of record NC_140667.1, on the reverse strand, counting down.
TCTTACTCCTGCTCCTTCTCTCTTTGGCACTTACATGAGCCTAAGCTGATGTGATGCATCAGCAAGAAGAGGCTCTTTTGGTTTTTGTTAGGAGGTAGTTTTCTAATATTTTGGAAGCTGAATGTATTTGTAATGCAAGGAAGTAAGTGAGGATCTGGAAAATTGGAAGAATGGAGCAGGAGCAGGGAGAAGAATGAATTTCCTTTCTCTGGAGCCCTTAGATTTCTCCTTTCTGGAAGCCAGAGAAATGCATCTGCAGGATGCAGCAGGAGACAAGTAGGGCCAACATTTGGAAACAGGGGGTTGGTTTTAGGCATAACATGAACAACAGCTACTCTGGGAGTTGCGGGGATTGGGATGGAAAAGGCAGAGTTATGGAAGGCTGTTTGGCTCATGAAGTCACGGGGGGGGGGGGCTGCATGGCCTGGGTGACAGCTGCTTGGAGCAAGCCAGAAACAGTCCCACGGTTCCCCATCCCCTGCATGAGGGGGGTAGCAGGGAGGCAGTTTCAAGGGAAGGAAGCTTTGGAACTGCTGTGGTGATCAGTCAGTTAGCAGAGGACTCAAACTGGGAAAACAAATGGACTGCCTGTACTGACTGTTCTCTCCTGAGAGGGAACAGTGCTGTGGTTATGAATGCAAGTGTAGGAATTCAGTAGTTGCAATAGTACTACCAAAAAGTAGCAGTTGTGAATGCTATCTATTAATTCTTACAGAACTGGAATTTTAAAATTATCAGGGTTTTTTGGTATACTGAAGTAATGGCATGTATGGATGGTTTAGTATGTGAGCTTTTTAATGCTAAAAACAGCAAATAATGAGATTATTGGATCGTATATCACAATTGACTTTAATCCCCCCTCCAAGAAGGAAAAGAAGTATAACAACCTGCTCCTCTACTATCTCATATTTGTCATTAATGATTAGAAAAAAAAAAAAAGAGTCTTGCTTATTGGTCTGATTGCTCATAGTTAAAATGATTTCATAAGTTAGAACATCTAAGTGCTGTTTTAGGTATAAAACTGTAAGAAGAAATTTGTGAAAAGGAACTTGACCTATGGGGGCTTTAGCCTTTGTGATTTGATGTCAGTGAATCAAGCAAAAAATTGGAGCTCAATAGCTGCTTTATGTAAGTATTCCTTACTGGTACCACAACTGCATTTTGTTGTCATGAATTTAATAGGCTTTCCAGCAATTTCATCTGATTATCCACCGTTAGCTTTCAAAAAAAAAAACAAAACAAAAAAAAAGGCCACTGGATTTATTTTTAGAATTTCAGACTCTTAGGAATGTGATGATATCACATGAGTAGGCCAGTTACTGGAGAAAGAGCCATACGCAGTGCAAAATATGGAATAATGAGGCTAGGAGCCTGTGCTGTCGCCATTCAGTTTAACATAGCTGGAAATATAAGAAAGTAAGCAAATTATTTGATGAGTCAGCAGAGAACCTAGCTGTACCAATTCAAAGAGAAGCAAGGGCAGCCAACAGCTTGTCAATTTGATGGATGGCCTCTAAAGTTTTTGTTGTTTTTTTTTTAAAGGAAATCACTCAAATCTCTTGCTTTCTTAGGATTTACCAGTGTGTGTCTGTTCTCAGCTTCTGGCCTGGGAACCACCAGTGGAATGTAAAGCCTGTCTGTCATCTGTGAACTGAAGTATTTTCAATAACAATGCAATTGAGCAGTGGAAGAGGAATAATCAAATGTCTTATAAAATGTTGAAGAAAACAAGTAACAAACAGAAAACTTAGAGGTCAATGTAGAATCATCTTCCCAGTGATCCCCAGACTAGACATCATGACAGTTCCTTCCCCAACTCTTCATAACTGAGGTTACCCTGACTGACTTCAGTTACAAACATCCTTCCTTGCCTATGCTGTTGTGTCACGCTGTGCAGAACTCACACTGTGTGCACTCATGGTGTCATGGCTGCCAGAGTTGTTTGAGGTTGTGCATGCTATCCCTCCCTCCCCAGCCATGTACATCTCTGTGGTGAATTTGACAAAGTTGCCCTTAGATGCTCCTGTATGATTTGATGAGGCCAGGGGTGTTGTATGAGAGCTCCTTGAAAAATTGTCTTGAAGGAAGGCGTATGGTTTGTTATGAGCTGGTTCTATTTACTGGCCTCATCCCAGAATTTTTCTGGGAAGAGAGGCATCGCATTTTTAATTTAGCCACTAAGAGAGTTTTTCATGAACTGAGTAAATATGGCTTTGTGAATCTTTAATTGTGTCAAGTAATGATTTTCCTTTTTGCTAAGGTAATGCATTTGTGAATGGAAGCTGCTTTGTGTATGAAGATACAGGATTGTTTTTTTTTTATGTTAAATACCAATATGAGTCTGTAAATAATGGTAATTCTGCTTCTAAGTTACTGTTAGCTGATACATCAAATATATCTTGAGGATACTTAAAATTGCTCTGTTTAAGAATACACAAACAGATATGCATTATTGGGGATGTTCTCATAGGTCTAGGAATTTGCAAGGTACTGTAGCCAGTTGGTTACAAGTTACTGTAACCAGGAATATATGAATACCCTTCTGAAACAACTGCCAGTGAGAAACAGGGCTGAGGAGTTTATGCTGGCTATATATGTGTGTGTGTGTGTGTGTATATATATATATATATATATATATATATATATATATATATATATGCATATATTCCCCTCAGTCTGCCTCCAATTCTCTTTTGAAATGGTTCAAAATTGTGGAGTGGATCTACTTTACCTGCCCCTGAATTTTCAATGGTTACAGAGGTATGTATCATTTAGAGGAGTTGAGTACAGTAGTGCTACCAGTCCCTCAAAGCAGGGCTCAGTAAGAATACTTACACTCTGGGTGCAGATGATTCTTAGGAGCAGCATTTGAAGTTGTCAGAGAAAGTAACTACAGCTTCAGCATAGTGACTGTCAGGCTCAACATAACTTCAAGCGTAATTGGCTATTACAAATACTGTTGATCTGTGGGCATCTTTCTTTCTTTTATCAATGTAAAACATTTTCTTTGCTTTATGAAGATCTACTGGCTGCCAGAGCTTTTCAGATGTTTCTTAAGGTATTACTGTAGCTCTTCTAATGCGTACATGTTAAAAGTTAATGTTGTGGTTTGATTTTTGTTGTTTCTCAACTGAGAAACTTTCTGTATAGGTGCTGTATTATCAGAAGTGCTGTCTTACCAGTAGGATTTGAAAAAAATCTTGAAGTAGGAAGCACCTGAAGAAGGAATTCTCCTAAAAAAAAAAAAAAAGATTGTTTCTTGGGGATTAATGTATTTTAAGCTGTATTCTTCATCTATAATCAGATTTGGGAATGCAGCTTTTTACAGTATACCTACACTTTTTTTTGACCTGTGCTTAAAATACACAGGCAAAAGCTATACCTAAACAGAATGTTCTCTTACCTCACACGTGAGGATAAAATGTGATACAAAGTGTGCTGTCACTGAGGAAAGATATCTGAGTGGTGGTGCAGAGTGAGTCAACACATCACAAGTCCATTTTTTCCACGTCGGTATGGGAAGGGAGGGAGGGAAAGCTATCTTTACAGTGGGAGGCCTCTTTCAGATTTTTCACTTCATTTTAGGTGAAGTCAGTGTTTTACATTTGTTAATGGCAAAAAATCAGTTCAAGAAAGGGTTTTAATTTAACGAAGCCTTTATATCCTTGATCTTTTTCTTCTAGTACAGAATATTGTTGCAGCAATTCTTTCCTTAAACTTTTTAACCAAGTAGAAATAAATACCAATATGTGGTGATGTTTTTGATAAAATACTTGGTGTATTCTTTCATGTGATTTGAATTCTATGGGGGTTCCCCTATAATGCTCTGAATATAAACATTTCTAAAACACCAGTGATTGCTTTTTAGTTCAGGTAACTTAGTATAACGTAGCTGGTTAGGAAGAGCATAAGAACAAACGTGATGGGTCAGGCTGTGAATCCATTTACCTTAATAACCTTCTTTAGGGCATTATGCATATTCAGCATCAGATGCTTAGAGAAGAGCATGAGAGCAAGGGAAGTGTACAGTAATTGTCTTTGCCACCTTGTTCAATCACAACTTTCAGCAGACTATAGAATCACTGGAAACATATTTACATAATATGCTTTAGTAGATGGTGATTTTCTTTGATTCATGAAGTGATGTTTCTATAGTCTAGTAATACTCTCTGGCTGGTACAGATACTGTCACTGATTTGAAAACGGTATCTATTATTTGCTGCCCAACTGTAGCGTTCAAAGAAAAAGCAAATGATGATTTCCTTTATCTTTTCCCTGTTTTCCATGATTTTATAGACCTTCTGTTTCTTATCAACTGTCTGCTTGAGAGCAGAAGGCTCTTAATCCCTGGCAGATACTGAAAGAACTTCCTACTTGTCTGTTCCTGCTTCCTTCACTGTCATAAATGTTCATACAGTCCATACACACAAAGACAGATTGAGAGAATGAATCCAGCTAAAAAGTCCTGTTTTTCCCTTTCCTTATGTACTTCTAACAGTTCAGCTCAGCCAGCCCATCCCATTGTGTGGTTCATGGGTATGTGATGGCAGGAACAGGAATAAACTGATGGGAGACCTCCTTAGCTATGTGGGCTTCAGCTTTGTCTGCTCTCTGATAACTTCTTGGAGTTGTTCTCTTACCTGGTATTAAATGAAGGTTGCTTGCTTTGCCATTGATTATACTCTTACAAACAACAACAAAAAGCAACAAAACATGCATAGCGAAATTGTTTCAAAGCAGTAGGCCAAACCATAAAGGTCTTGTGCTGCAACTTTTTCTTTTGTGTTGACGCTAGTTTAGTCTTTTTCCTATCAAACTGCCAAATTCTCATTAAATTTTAGGAATATATCACCTCTGATGTATTTAGAGTTTTATCCAACCTGGTCAGAACTGGTGTATGGTTAATTGATGTAATTTATTTGGAAAGGAAAGGTAGCAGCTGTGACTGTGGAAGTCTGACTTGCTTAGGAAAACTTGGATGGGGATGGGAGTAGAGGAATTGTTTATTCAAAAGTGAGATGGCTTGTTTGGAGGAATCTTCACATGCTTTTAATTTCCTTTTCCCATCTATGTTGTTTTCGTTGGTTTTACCAGTATGGTAATCTCTTCAAATCATACTGAAAATTGCCTCTAACATTTATCTAGACATGCTGATTTCTTCTGCTTCTATAAATTTCATTGTACAGCTGGAATAGCTGTGTTCCACCATCTCTACATAAAACAGAGATGCGTTTACTAGTTCCATAACATTTATGCTTCTGGAGCTAAGTCATCTTTGCATTTGGTGAAGTTTATAGAGGGCTCTTTTCTCAGTAGAGAGACTAGGGAAAATGCATCATGCAAAATCTTTAGGAATATTATTTCCCCTAAGTCATGAATACCAGATGGCCTTGAAACCTATTTAGCTCTCTGATTTTGTTAATCTTGCTTTGCTTGCTTGAGACCTCTAAACTTATTTTTCTCACCTGCTGATAAATATAGGGTCATAGGAATCACTGTTTTGGGTCAGACCATCTGTTCTTCAGTTAGGACTTGTAGCAGATGCTTGGGATGACTGTGCACAAGAACCTACAATAGGCTGTTATGATAACAATATACTCCAGGGAATCTCTCTCTGGGATCCTGTTAGCTCAGCTTCTGTTGTAAAGCTCAAAGACACTTGTATCTTTTCCAGGTCTTTATTTTTAAATATTTTCTACTGCGATGGTGTTTTATCTTTTGTGCTCTCCTTTAATGTTAGCAAGCTTTCAGCTTTGCAGTCCCGTATCCCTCAGCAGTGAGTTCCCTGGGTTAACATATGAAGAAGAAACTCTTTGTTTAATAGTGAACTTGTCAACTTCCAATTTAGCTGAGCGCCTTCTCTGACTCTGACAGTATTCTGGGAAGGTAACTCTCCATCTACCTTTCCTGTGCCATTTCTTGGGAAAATAACTTTATTCTTGCTGCTTTCGCCCTGCATGTTGAAACTTCTGTGCCTCTTCTTGTTCTTGGTTCCTGTCTCTGAAAAGCTTTCAGCTGAGCTGCAGTAACTGGATGATTCAAATTTCCCACCAAGCTTCAGTTGAGAAAACACTGTTCTTGCCTATAGGAGAAAACTCTTCTTCTTATGCTGCTGAAGGTGTGCGTAATTCATAGGAAGAGTGCTGTTAGTATTTTAGCTTTCATTTAAGGAAGATACATGGTGTTGTAGTAGTGAGGATGGCCTTGTAAGGGAGGTGTCTGAATCTACTACAGCAAAGTGTGAAGGGTTCTTAAGGTGCATGTTTTCAAGGCTGCTTTAAGAGAGCATGGCACTAAACTAAAAGGAGGGGAGAGTTCCTTTTCGTGGCTGGGGGTGTGCATGTGTTTCTTTTGGCAGTTCTAAATCCATATTGAGATGCAGCAGTTTCCTACTGCAATGTGAGTGATGTTTAAAGAATTGTGAACTGGGGAGCAAATGTTGTTTGCTGGTAAGTAGCACCAACAGAAAAAACTTAACGTGCTCGGCTTTTTTTGTTTATTGTTTTGTATCCTATGCTGATCTGAAATAAAATTAAGAACAATTGATATATAAACCAGTTGATGTAAATACTGTAATGTTAAATTCCTGAGCAAAAGGGATCTTTAGCTGTCTTTGTTCTTGACTTTTTCTTTTTTTTAATGGGGCCTTTTTCTCTGTAGAGCACTGTTTGTTAAGTACCACCTTCCTTATATCACTTACATTTTTCTATATAGATTCTTAGAAAACTCTATAAACTTAAAGGTGAGTGTAAGTTAGTAGCTGAAGGAATACATAGTTTTTGAGGGAATGGATGTGAAGGGAAATAAGAAAATGATGTGGAGGAGGCGCAGGTTGATGTTGGACACATTAATTGGAAAATGAGGTGTTGAACCTGTTCCTGACTAGTGAGAGAATGCACTTCTTTTTCTTACCTGCTTATAAGATTTAGAGCCAGCAGCCTCAGTTATGTTGTGCTCAGGTTTCCAAGGAGATGGGAGATATTACTGAGAAACTGAGAAGTCACGGAAAGAGGAATTTTAAATTGCATGTCAAACCACAAAATGCAGCGGCAGGGAAGATTTGCAATATGAAGGGTAGAGTTTAGATCCTATATAGCTGAAATACTTTTTCACCAGTGGTAATGATTAGCATTTAATTGAGAGCTGTTTTAGTTTGATTAACAGCATTCTTCTCATTTTTAACTGCTTGGAGAGAAGACTAAGCGCCAAAGATAAAATAGATGGTATTTATCCTAACATCTGGAAAAACTCTTTACTCTGGGAAAACTCTTTACTCAGAATTAAAAGCCCCTAAAATATTACACAAAATAAAATAAAAAATTGAGATGGTTGAAAAATGCTGGAAGTGTATAATGCTTGAAATAGTGTTTGGCTCGAGAGTGTTGAATGGGTAGGTATTACAGACAGAACGGTCCAGGAATGTACTGTGTCTGGGATGCTAGAAGCTACTTAAGATTATACAAAGTGTTTAAGTCAACTTCTTGAGCAAAATGGAAATTTTCACTTGACTACAGCATGTGTGTAGCATCCAACATTTTTGCAAGCAAGAGATAAGGCACAATGTGATAAAACCTACTCAAATGCTGGCTTATGCTTTGGAGCTCTGGGTAGCTACAATAAGTCCTGTGAAGCCAGAAGAGTGGACTAATTTTGCTATATATACACAAATGTGCCATGTTTTGTGAGAAAATGTGCAAATTAATAATAATAAAGAGATGGACTTCTTTGTGCTGCCTTGACACTCCTTGTGTTCTAGAATATTTTAGCACAGTGTTGCTAAGATTTGATTCTGCAGCAGACTTTCCAGCACAAGGAGAGACTGAGTAGCATCTGTGCTTACGTACTGCAAAGTATGTGCTTTGTGCTGTATGTTATATATAGTCTTAAGATTTGGCATTGCTGTAGATGTGTTATGGTTCTCCTGGCTTTATTTCTATTTCATCTGTCAATTTGAATCATGTCTTCGCTTCTTTACTCATGTTGTCCCTAGGTAGGCTGATCAGCATCTTCATCACTCTTGTATTATTTCTGCATCTCAGGTGTGGCTAGCAGGCTGGTAGGGCATGTAGCAAACAATCTGGGACAGTCTGTCTGAACCACTGAAAATTAAGAAGGATTGATAAGTGGAAACTGCAAATGCTGTCATGAGTCAACAGTAGAGAACTTTTTTTTTTTTTTTTCTCACATCTGTGCTTCCTATTTATGCTCATAAATGAGTTGATTTTGACTTTGGGTATGTACGAAGGGTGAAAGTAGAGAAAATAATACAGGAGCCAAGTAGAGAAGAATATCTTTCTTTTCTGTTGGTGTTGGCACCTGGGTTACCTGGGGCACAACGAGCTCTCGTGCCTCAGTCAGCACTTCAGCTATGCCGGCTTCTTTCAGGCCTTCCCTGAAGGCAGAAAAGTGAAGATTATTCAATAAGCAAGGTTCCAGTGAAACCTCAAAGATGAGAGGAATTCCAAAAGGAAAATAAAATGCTCATCTGTCAGGATAGATTTGCTGGCTGCCATTCAGAACAGAAAGCTGCGGAATACTTGTGGCCAGCTACATGAATATGAGCATGTTAACTTTTCCACTCCCTCGTGTGTGTAACAGAACATGCTTAAAACAAAATGGTTTAGGCGAGACACAGTTGGTGAATGTACACTTTGTGTTTAAAACTTCTTTGATAGAAAATAGTTGATTTTTGAATTAGTTTTATTCTGAAAGATTTATGAAGTTTTTACAGTGCTGAGGAGTCGTCTCTTCAGTTGTCTCCCATATAAAACTGTCATTGAGTTTCTTTAGAAATACAGTTTTGCTACTGTAAGCATTTAGTTTTATCTAAGTCCATGGGAATGGCCCTTCTTAAATACAGGGTTTTTTTAGTAATTTTATCCTTGAAGACTAATGAGTAGTACATCTCAAAGCACATGGATCTTGTCGAAGGTAGGGTCTTCACTGCAGTGTGCGCTTCAATGTAAAGTCAAAAGAGCTACTGTCTGCATTAGATTTAGCAATGAAAATACTAATCATAATTTTGAAGAAAAAAATAATTTTTTTTTTTTTGCTTTAGAAATCAGTATTCTGAACTTGCTAGAGATTCTGCAGGAAGAAGTGGCCATCTAAGGAATTAATTTAGGATTTATATGAAAGTTGTCTAAACAGCTTCCAGCTAACTGCATGCTGCAGTTTACACGGCACCCTGGAGCCATGCTGCAGCCCTTGTTCTGCATTGGACACTTCTGTTCATTTTCTCTTCCTCCTCATCAGCTGCTGCCAGCGTGGTGTTGGATCAGGAGTCAGCTTCGGTTTGTCTTAATGAAGTTATCCATTAAATGCATTCTTTAAAGCCAGACCAGTCCGTCTGCCCTTCTCTGCAGGAGCTTGGCTCAGTGAGGCAGGATTGCTGGCAGTGCCACACAGCCAGGCACTGCGACACCCAGAACTGTTCTGAGTTGGTCAAGCTTTGTTTATTTTGCAGAGCCTTTGAAGATACAACTTTAAAAATTACCCAATGGGAGTAAATATCATTTTTCTTTTTGTCTCCGAATGGATTTGAAGGAAAAGTAGGCGCTTTGTTTTTCCTTTTTTTTTCTTTTCTTTTTTTCTCTCCTTTGTCCCCATTGAGTGGCGTTTGGGCAGTCTTGCATGTAGTGATCACTCTATCACTGAAATCCTCCTTATCTCTTGCAAAAGTCCTCTTTGAAAGGACAGCAAATCGATTGTTGGATTCCTGTTCACACACACAACTCACTGGGAAACAGAAATCCTTAGCTGGGGTGCTTCATAAGCTTCCCTGCTTACAGTAAGGTCTTTGAGGCTGACTTTTACTAGACATTAACTTTGAAAAGAAAATAGCAATGAGTGATGAGAAGAAATTTACCTTTCAGTAGAAGAACATGTTATAAGTAATAGGATGCCATAGCACAACAAGAATATGCAGCGATGTGGGCTAAATGTATATAAAAGTACTGGTGAAACAGCATTGCTTTCTTAATTAAGGGACATTTTTCCCGTGGAGATCTTAAAGGTGGAGTGACTGCAGTGAGACATCTACACCTGCCTTTTCTCCTTGCCAGCCTCCTTGAGGCTATTCATTACTGTGCTGTTAGGGAGTCACCTTTATGGCACTCCATGCATAGCATTACCTGTGTGTTTGAATTATCATTCCGTTTGTGAAATGAGAACCTTGCAGAAGCCTTTGGAACTAATTAAATGCCATCCTCGTGGGAGCTGTCCTCTGTAAGCAGGAACAACAGAAGCACGGTACTGTGCTGAGCCCCTGAGAGGCTGAAGCGTTTCCCCAGCTGCTGCTTCTGCCTGGGCTGACAACTTGTAGCCGTTTTATCACTCACATTTACATGGCAGAGCTCTGAACAGAAACCTCAGGGCACAGTACTGCTTAATGTATAATAAATAATATTTGCTTTCTTTAAAAGGCTAGATGAAATGCACATTCTGTGCTTTTAACAAGAGTCTCTGTAAACATTTTATACAGCTTTAAAACCCATCTCTCTTTTAATGGGTTGTTAAGAGATCTCATTAATAAAACGTATTTTCTAACTAATGCTGGCTCTGACAGATTTAAGTAAAAATGCTGTGGCTGAAAGCTGCTAAACAATTTCCTAATGGAGTGATGTTGAGGATAAACCAAAAGTGCGCTAATAGCACAGTGTTCAACAGTTCAAGGAGACCAAAGGGAATTTGTTAGTGATGCCAAATCTGGAAGGTGACTGTATGCAGATCAGGACCTGGTGGGGCTCAGGGAGCCTTTTGCTGCTCATTCAAGCAGTCTGCTTCCTGAGAAGTTAATCTGATGCTTCTGACTTCTTACAGCTGCTTGACCTGCAAGGGCTAATTTTAACTGCTTTACGGTATACAACAGGCACGTCATGTATATATCTCTCTTTTTTCTTTCTTATATTTATGGCAGAATTAGGGAAGCATTTCATTGAATGTTAACTAATTCTCTGAATCAAGGCTTTCAACAAAATAATACAGAACAAAAAGCAGTTTTATTTTCCAAGTTTTTTTTACCTTGGCTGTTTAGCTATCATGAACATACTGTTTACCGTCGGTCCTCCATTCAGTACAGTGTCCTTCAGCTGTTTAAATGAAGAGACAGTGGCAAATACATTTCCATGTTTCTGCACCTATTCCTTTCTGTACTTGAAGAGAGGCATTAAGATCTGTTCCTTCAGTGAAACTTTGAAAAAGTGACTGAGACTATTGCTTCTCTGTAGAAAAATGATGTTTTCATCTTCTGCTTTTAGCTCAGTGTCATGCTGTGGTAATGATTGCTCACTGTTATCCCTGTGGGTTGCTCTGGTGAAAGTGTTTTTGTAGAAAAGGCCCACATTTAAGTTTGTCTTGAAGTTGCTGAGAGCGTTTCAGGTCTTTTTCAAAGATACAGCATGTTTCATCCACAGGCTTTCAGTGTTTGAAACCATAGATTCAAACAAACAAAACACCCTTCTATGAAGTGGGTAGCATGTATTAATGAATGCACATGCAGTATCACAGTGTAATGGGGATCAATTCCACTAGATGCTCAGCTGTCTCCTAGCCTCCAGCTGCTGCTTTCCCTACACTTCACACCCTAATTGTGTGAAACATATTCATGGCAGTAGGGAAGGTGGAGTTAGGTGCATTTTGAGGCATCTTGGGCTAAAATAATAAGATATTTGTTGTGCACTCTTCAGAATAGTTCAATCTGAGTGTATTTTGGAATTGCACTGTAATATTAAAAGAAAAGCAGTGCTTGCAATCAATAACTCCATCCACTTCTTTTGATCTAGCACGTAATTTCTTCTATCTTGCTATGGAGTGTTTTGTTTTTTTCTTTAACATGGTATTGTTAAAATGTCACAAAAGAGCTTATTGTCCTGAGGGCTGCGTATGTACATGATTTCTGTATGGAGCTAAAAACTTTCAAAAAAGTCCTTTATGAAATCTTCTCTTTTCTCATTTTGTTCTATGGAACTTATATTTATGCTATGCTGCTTCAAAGCTGCCAGCTTTTGTTTAAGTTTTGTTACGAAGCGGTGTGTCTGCTTTCTTTGACCTCAGTTTTTTGATATCCAGTGATATCAAATGAGCTTTCTTCATTAAATGGCTGTTACAGTTTTCAGATTCACTTTCACATACTGAAAGTAACTGTACTTTAACAGATTTAGCTAATTTTCTCCACTGCTGCTATGGTGCTCCACAAGTGAACTGCAGGTGCCTCTATTCCAGATTCTTCTTGCTACTGTTCAAATATGTAAGAAACCCTTCAGAATAACTCTTAGTGCATGGAAAACCCCTGGAAAGCAGCTGCAGACAATGAAGTATTTCATACTGGCATACAAGTAATGCTCTGCTGTATTTGCTGAACAGATTGTTGCCCAGCTCACTTTGCTTTCTGCTGTACAGCATCTAGGCCAGCAAGAACAGAGACCATACCAGGTTTAAGTCAGCTACTTGGTTGTAGTTCTACCCTAACTTTTGTTGTACCCATCTTGTGTTTCTTTTACTATTGCCTTCTCTGTGAAGTACTCTGCTTGTTGCATTTCATGTCTTGCTGCTTCTCAGCTCTTTTGCAGGCTGCAGAGCTACTCACCCCTGTGTGAATTCATTTGCCTGCCTTGGATTATCAGCTGTTGGGGATGGAGTGGGATGAGTTTTCCAAAAGGGATGGTTCTGTGCTATGTTTGTGTCTGTAGATTTTTTTTCAAGTCAAAAAGCTAGTGTACAGTATGCTCTGTTATATTTCAGGTCAAGGTTGTATGGTTTCCAGTTTGTGTTCAGATGTTTTGTTTGAAATGAAGTTAATTCTGTTGATGGAAACTGTTGGTAATTTGACATCTGTTGAACATTTGTACAGTTTGTTTTAAAAGCGGTTTCTGTTCCTGCCTTGCTGTGCTAAACTTGAGCATTGTTTTAAAAATACAGGTTGTCTTTTTCTGAACGTTAAAGATGGTGTGATTCTGCAGTTGTCTGTATATAATTGATTGCTGAGAAAGAAGATTCTGTTGTGGTGGGTTTGTTTGTTTGTGGGTTTTTTGTGGTTATTTTTTGTTGGTTTTTTTTTTGAGCTGTTGATGCGTGCAATACTTTGAACGCTGCTATGTACTTAGGGATGGAAAATGACCTTTTGGAGTCCTGTCTGAAACCTGGAATCCTGGATCCACCATGAAAGCAGTGGCCTGACACTAGTTAGTTGAGCTTAGCTGCCTAGGGCATATATGAGTGCACTGACAGGAAAGAGGATGGGAAGGAAGATACCAGCCACCTGTGGTTCCTTCTCAGCTAGAGCATGCAGAGACACTCTTAGTATCATCACTTCATGCTGTAAGGGCCTCCATAATTCACTTAGCACTGAATCTGTTACTTTTTTTCTTCTGCTGTCAGAGAATCTGCTAATTCCTCTTGAAAACTGCATCAGGCAAAAATATTCCCAAAGGAAACTTTTTGATGCAGGAATTTTATGTGATCTGGCTGTTGGATCTTTGAGATGTACAAAAGGATGTAGAGCATAGTACAGATTGTGCTTTCTATATGGACTAACTACTTCTGATATCTCGGAGGGAGACTGCATTTTGCATATTTTTTACGTGCCTCAATTTGGCTCATTTTTGTGTCACAAGTTTCAGGGACTTCTGTGTCAAGAGTTTGTAGTTTATTTCTTAATCTGGAATTCCAGTAATGAGAAACTACTGCTGGCTCCAAAGGAATCACAGGAAGTTTCTACTCTCCCTTTGCATCATCTCCTTCTCTTCTTGGCACTCCAATTTGCAGAGTAGAAGTGGTTATAGCTTCTGATAGCTCACAGGATGACAGCATCATTCCACAATGCTGGCTTAAAGCATCCATCTAGTTCTGTTTACTTTCTGGTTGAACTGAAGCTTTTGCCTCAGGACTGCTAGATTAATGAGTCTGGCCCTTCTTAATTTAGAAGAATGACTTCAGGTTTATAGAAGGTCATTGATTCTTCTTTTGTCATTTGAGGAAATTTCTTTTCCCTTGACTGAATCAGAGAGTATTTCACTTCCTCTCTCTCTCTCTAGGACTTCTTTCTCATCCTTCTGATATTCGCTAAGCATCATTGAGTCCCCAGTTTCTGCCCCAATGAAGGCAAGTCAGTTATGCAACTACTGTTTTATGAACACAGATCTGGAAAATCAGTTTGTTGATCTTAAAATACGTGACATGTTAATGCTCTTGGAAACATATTTTTAATTGATCATTACAGATAACAAACCTTCCAGTGAGTCATGAACAGAAATCTAATGGTATGTCTAAATGCGGTTTGTCCAGCACAGGAAATCAGGTGGGTTTTTTTGGTAGGAGACCACTCTTACCTCTTCTACTATGGGAGAAAATCAGTTGGGTTGTTCATGGGTTTGAATTGAAGGGGAAGCAATGAAACATTGATCTGTAGCATGGAACTGCGCTGATGGATAGTGAACAGTCAGGATGAAATCTGTCATAATCTCAGTGATGGGCAGAAGCTATTTTATTGCCTGGTGTCATGTTTTTACGTATTGACATTTTCTCTTCAGAGCTTTGAGAATCAGTTTAGTTCTTTGAAAATAATTGCATTGTAAGATTGTGCCTTTGGGGAGCTTGGCTCAGTTAGTAATTTCAGGGAAAATTGAAGTTACCAAATAACAATCTAATAGATTGAGCTGGATCTTCAATAGTCAGCAGGCATTGCTTCATCTACTCAGTGTGATTTCATGTGTATGTAATTGCCTGGACCACCAAACAAGTGGGTGACAAGTTGAACGCTCTGTTCTATACTTAATTCACCATTTCAAATACAGCTGGCATTAAAAATAAATAAAATAATAATAATAAAAAAAACCAATAAAAAAGCAAGTCTGAAAGGCTTTCCTGAACTCTACCTCGTTTGTGGACTTTAACAAGATTTGACACAAATACTGACAATAAGTTAACATATATCAGTGGTCAAAGAATACATCTGGGTTTATGGCGGATGCATTGATTGTAATCCGAACCTCAGCCACAGAGGGTGTCTGATGCTTTCTGTTCTTGAGTTTTGGGTCCAGCGACACAGTATCTTTGCTGAAAGCTTGGCCTCCCAGTTGAAAATACTTAGAAACCTTGCTCTCAGTACCTCTGCTATTACCCACTGCTGAGTTGTCCTTTTCTTCAGTTATCCACTTGCAAAATAAAGAATGCAGAGTGGGAGTGGATTTATAATCTCAGTGAGTACAGCAGAACGGCTGTTCTTTGGAATTTGTACATTTTGTTTAAGATTTGAGTCAAACGTTCCGCCATAAAGATGCAAAGTTGACATTTTCATTGTTGTAGCTGTGAAGAGAGCAAAGGGCAAACTGTAGTGGTTGCATGAATGGTCAGGAGAAACTTCCCCTCGGTTATGTCAAGTTATTAATTGAAAACATCTTCCGAGGTCTTGAAGAACAAACTCCTCGATACAAAATGTTTTCAGATTCCGAGGGTTTTTTATGCATCTCACCGTCAGCCAAGATGAAGCCCTGAAGTACATTGCTGATGTTAGTGAACTTTGGCTGTACTGCAGTTTTGTGTATTATGTACAGGGAGACCTTAGATTAGCTTTCTCTTAATAGTTGTCTCTTACTTTTGTGTTTCAAGGTTGTATTTGCCATTAGCATTTTTCTGTCTGAGTTCCAATTGCTGAAGTGTCTTAAGGGTCACTATTAGATATGTTACCTATTTTTTGCCTTAAGTATGCTATCTGTGGCATACCTTACCTACAGCATACAGTGTTGCAGTATTTTGGAAAAGGCTGACTGCATTTGCAGCGATGGCTCTGTAGTCGGATAATTGAATGACTATAAAGATAGTGCAAGTTCTAAGTATCTTGAAGCCATCCTAAGACCCTGGATAGATTGAATGATGGAATGTGCTGGAAATAGTAAAACAAGGAGCTTCCCCCTCCCCTACTGAAGAATTCTGTTGCTGGTTTGGTATCGGTGAAGCAGTTATTACAGGACTTTGTAGATGACGCTAATGATTTGACATCACAGTTTTTGCAAAATTAGTTAACGTTGCTTCTTTTAATTTTGTTTGAGAGTCTTTGCTGTAAGCACTTAATTGCTGTCCCCTAAGTATTTCACCTGATTTCGAATATGCAAAAAAGATTCTAGCAAAGATGATCCAGTGACTTCCAAGAACAAACTTTTTGTGTGTACATTTAAAATATATACTGTTCCTTGAACCTGGACTATAACTGGAAAAATTGTAAGGGTTGTGACTTTTTCTTCCCAATTATCTTAAGTGATTTCCACCACCCCTTCCCCAGCCCCCAAAATACAGTAGTCTTTGAAAGCCTTCAAGAGTTGTCTGCATTTACCCAGAGAGACTTCCAAGAGTTGAAACAATACAGCAGCAGATGTAGGAATTCTCTCCAGTTCCTGCTGTTTGATTGACCATTCTGTGAACCTGATCTCCCCTCTGCAGGAAATTGAGCAATTTTCCTCTTGTGTAGCTATGCAGATATGTTTACTAATATTTGTGCAATGAAAATCTTTCTGAAACTTGCTTTAGAGATAGAAAACTTAAAACCTAATGTTTCTAATATTATAAGAATAAATAAAATAGAAAAAGAAAAAAAGACCCTCTCATCCCTGTTAAACAATCTGAATGATTCTGGATCATGTAAAACAAATATTTGTGTTGATGTTATTTTTAATTCCATGAGTTCTTGTCCCCTTCCACAACCACAGATTCAAATAAATCTCATTGACTCTCAGTCTGAATTCTTACAAGAAGGACTTGCTTTGCTTTGTATTTTGTTTGCTAGATTTTTCTGCTTGGACTACAAGAAAAACTTCCCCAAATCTTTTGGAAACAGAAACTTACGGGGTGGAAGAGAGCTCTTGCCTCATTCCTATTCTGTCTGTAGTATCCTGCAAGAGAGTAGTTTTTCCCCATGACAGACGTGCAAAGCTCTTGTGGCAATTTCTAGCTTTGGGGTCTGAAGAAACTGCATGCTCCTTGGAAGTCTCTTAAAGGATACCTGCATTTGGGAATTCAAGGGTCTCATCATACAGCTGATTTGAGCAACCTCTTTTTGCAGAGGAATCCAATTTTACTTTGACATTACTTTGGTGTCTTCACCAGCGTTATGAAATATTTAACTACATCTCCAAGGGTTTGTGATGCTTAGAGCAATACTTTCCTACATTCATTTGAAAGTACAGTGGAGGCCAGTGTATATATCTACTGAACTTATAGGATGATTTGCACTGTTTTAATCTTTTTTCCCCCCCAGAGATGCTTAGTTACCATAACGGCACAAGGTAAGCATTAAATGAAAGCTGAGGGTTCTTTTTTATTTGTTATTTCTTTGTTTGAAAGTGTATTATATGTAGAATAAAGCCTCCTCGGTCACACAGAATCAATATGATATTTCTGTTAATGGTTCTTATTCTGGGACTAAAACACTGAATTGATAAACACAAGGATGTACTTAGGAATAGCACCTTGTTTCTTTATATTGTGAAGTTAACCCATGATGTAGTGCATATCGGTGTGTAAATCTCTATTGAGACCAAACCAACAAAAAGCCAGGACACATGAGATATGTCTGTTGTCAGTCCTTGAAAAAAGTACAGTTGTAAACTATCTCAAATGCTTCTAGGTTTTATGTAGCCAGAAAATTGTGACAGATCGCACCTTGCATACTTAGCTCACTGAGTGTGCTTTTCGGCAATGAGAACTGCGGGTCTAAAGTACCCGTACAAGAAAAGTGCAGAAATAGAGTTCTAAATTTACTCCAACTTCCTGTATATGTTGTCTGCTTGTGTGTTTTACTGTACTATGCTAGAAATTGTAAATAATGAACAATTTGTGTTTGCTGATGAGCAAATATTCGTGTTTATGTACTGAACTCTGTCTCTGGCACTGACTTCTGAATGTGAGGGAAGCACAAATGTTTACCAAACTTGACAGTAGTTGAAATAGTCCGCAACTTGTTTGAGCAGAGTAGAATAGGATGACAGGAAATGCATCTGTTTTTCTTTCTATGACTTTGTAGTGGATAGAAAGCGCTGTATTGGCTTAACTTCAAACTCCAGAAAGGACATAACTATTTAGAATTTAAGCCAAAATGCTTAGTTACTTCTGTATGAAAGAAAGTAACCATTACACTTCAAGTTGGGGGTGCAGAGGCTGAGGAGCTGACATTTCAGCAGCAGTGATATCTTCTTAGTGATGATGAATACAGGCTGAGTCATGTAATCCTCAGCTTCAAAAATGAAGATTAATCTGCTGTATGTCAAGTGTTTTTCATTGCTGACAGCCCACTCCAAAGTTTTAGTTACACTGTATTTGCCAGTGCAACTGCAGCAGTTTGGGATGGATTTTCTGTTTTTGTTTGTTGTTTGGCTTTTGTTTCTCTCAAGAAGTGTTTCTAGCAACTTTTTGGCACTTTGTATCTAAAGAATCGCAGTCTCACTTTTTCTCTTAGTTACTGTTTATGCCAGTCCTTTATGATGGTCTGATTGTTACGGTGCTTGTTTGATGTCTAAAGCCACTCATCAGAGTCCAAGTGAACATTTGCTCTTCATGGGTCAGTTACAGTAACTTTGAGGTTAAACAGTAATTGTGTTGTTTTGTTTTTATTTTTTTTATTTTCTCTAACATTTATTCAGATTTTAAGCAAAAATGCTTTGTTATACGTGTAGCTGAGTTATTTGCTTTCCTATGCAAAACAGGAATTGGGGGACACCTTTTTGGGTGGATATGAAATACAGTGAAGGCAATTTCTTTGCACGTACCAGCAGTATTTCCATGAGGCAGAAGCAGAGGTGGATTATCTGGAATCAATACAGCCCTTAGAACCAATGAATGATTTTTTCATGGGTGCTAAATAATCATGTGGGAAACATTTATTGTGAACAAGCTGGTAATATCTTTTTCCCCACACAATTCTGAAAAGAAATTTGTAGTAACAGGCTTGACATTTGCCAATTTGGTCTTAAATTACTTCTTCCTCTCTGCTGAAATGTAGTCTGTTCCAGCAGAGATTATACAGTTATCATATACAGTATCTTTTTATAGAGATATAAGTGCTAGCCTTGCAGGTCATTTAAATTGTGTTGTTTTTCTATTGTTCTGGTTTCTTTTTTTCTTTCTTTTCCTTCTGCCCTTTTAATGGAAAGGATTTAAAGAGGAAAATCACACGTAGAACTCAACTTTAAATTTTCAGTCCCATAGTTTATGTGAGAAGCGCATGTAGTCTTGTGGCATAGTTTGAACTGAAGCTGCCTCAGTGATGTTAATCAGGGCTGAAAGGATCAATAAACAGCTTGCTGCCAGAAGACATTAGCATCATACAAATGCAGTTTATTTGGTTGTTCTTGCCTTAGCATAAATACTGAGTTATTTATTTATAACTTAATTGTTGCTATGGGATTGAAACCTATATAGAATAAATAATCCTTACTGCATGTTACCTTTGTCTTGAGGCTTTCCTGTAATGAAAGAACCTCTCTCCATGATGCATTAATGTTAAATGTTAACTGTCTTGGTTTTGGACACTTTTGAATAATTTTATATTTAATAAACATTTATATTGGAAATGTAACTAAAATATTTGGAAAGAAAGATAAAATCTTTGCTAGCTGTGAGGTGAAATGTAAGGCAGTGGAGAAAATGTGGCTTGAAAAATGATGTTTTTATAACAGGTAGTGATTATTAATTAAATCACGAAGGGATATTGTAGCACAAGAAACTTCAGTCTGTTTGATGAACATCACGTCTTGGGACTGAGATGCTGCACCATCTCTCATTTAGCCTACACATCATCTGTGGGAAGTGAACAAGCAACATAACTGAGCTTGAGCTGGCAGAGGCAGCAGCTCAGGGTCTTGCAGCCCTGTGAGTCCCATTTTTGACACTAGCTGACTCCAGTAGTTGAGTGCCAGAGTTGCTGGTGGGTGGGATTGGCTCTGATGCAGAGTGCTCTGCCGTCCTGGTAAGGAACAGGCACTGTCTCTGGACACAGCAGTGGAGAACAGGTCTCTGGGGAGAGCTGAAGGTGAGTTTGCACTATGCATCAGTCTGTAGTGAGCTTCTGCTCCACTGCAGCAGAGCCTCCTCCGGAGCTCCTAGTGGCAGGTAGGCCTCTATGCTATTTTAATGTTTCTTTCCGCTGGCTGTCTGAAGATGTACACGGAGATGTGAGGTAAGCAGACTAACAGTGGACTCTCAAGTACACACTTTTGTTAAAGAGGTGTTTGTTAGAAAGACCTTAATTTTCACATGATTTTAACATGGGCTACTCATCTGGGAACTTTTCATGGTCTGTGCTGTTACTAGTGTAATGCATCAGATTCCTGGTAGCACTGAAATAGTCCAAGGGGAATTACAATTCTTCATGTCCTTCCAGCCCCCAAAACTTCAGTACTTGCTGCTGAATTATTCCCCACTACAGAAGTATAAGCATTATTACTACTTACTTGCTAGGATACAGGCTGTAGATCATCCTATCAGAACAAACAGAAAATAATCCTGCAATCCACCATTTTTAGGAGCCATCTAAATCTCTAGATTAAATGCTCTGAATTAAAGCCTGGACATCAGCATGCCACAGGGTTGATTAATAACGCTTTCTGTCAAATGGTGCATCTCTAAGGCAGCTCACTGTAGATGCTAATCTGCTTTATTTTTAGTAAACCATTAGTCTCTCATGGGGGGAGTGTGGGAGTAATTGTCAAAGCTGGTAAAGGGCTGCTATTAAACTGAATTGCTGCAGCAGGTGTTGGGTGGGATCTCCTTCACTTCCATCAATTAGGAGCTGGTGGCCTCACGTTTAAAGG
The DNA here is from genome assembly GCF_054131305.1 of Coturnix japonica. Lineage (NCBI taxonomy): Eukaryota > Metazoa > Chordata > Aves > Galliformes > Phasianidae > Coturnix > Coturnix japonica. The sequence goes on along the minus strand of NC_140667.1, from coordinate 26,684,392 downwards.
CATGTGAAGAGCCACCCTGTGATGAGAACATTTCCTAGGCTTCATTTTGGTGGCATTAGCTTATCTTCTGACTGGTTTCCTTTGTTAAATTGTTGATCTGTGTCAATGTACATAAATGTGTACAATGTAAATCCTTTCCCTGGTCTTCCACATCACCTCTGAGAGGTGACAGTTCGGTTTCCGTCCATTCTGCAAGTCTTATTTGTACCATCACTGTTCTTTCTTTATCCATCTTTCTTTTCAGACTGCTTTACTCTTCTCAAACACCACTGGCTTCAGGAATTTATTCCTTCAGCTAACATGGAAATTGAATTCCATAGCTCTCTTAAACCCGTAGTTTTGTAACTCCCCCACATGTCTTTGATCTGTCATTGTTGGAATCCAGTTTGGGAAGGGAAAAAGAAATCCTACAAAAAAAATAGTGCAAGAAATTAAAAATAAAAGAAGAAAACACGATGTAAAGTGGAGTACAGGCTACTTAATTTGCCTCAACTTATTCCTAGTCCAGTAGTTTACCCAAACTGCTGCTGCTTCTTTGGGTGGTAAATGGCAACCAATTTTATTTAACAGAACGCTACTGTGACTTTATCAGTTTCTTTTTTTCCTGTCTTCTCAGAGAAGCTTGATGCACATGGGGATATTTAAAAAGCTTATAGCAGTACCAGGAAAACAACTCAGACCAATGCAGTACTAAGCAGGGGATTCTTATTCACATACGAAGCTGAGAAATCAGGCTGGAGGAGATCACTATTGATGATCCAGCTCTTTCTGGTGAAAGTTTTGGGGTAATTAGGGTTGATGCTCTCAAACTGGCTCAACTGCTATAAATTCAAAGCAGTTGTTACCACATAATAAACACGTGTTAAGTAGTTGGTTTGCAGAGTCAATTCTGGGACCTTGCAAATGATGGAATTCTAAGTTCTTAGCTTGTAAGGACTTGTAGAAACAATTCAGAGAAGTATGGAAGTATAGGTTGAATCTTTTTTTTTTTTCTTTTTCTGTCTGGCTGTCAGAGCTGTGGATGTTGTGTACAAATGTGGTTGATAAAGCTGTTAGTGTTTGTTGTTAATTCAGGTATTACTTGGATGATGGCCCCAACGTCTGTCACTTAAATTTTGCACATGAGTTTTTCAGTTTTAATGGTGCATAGGACTTCTACTTGAATCTTTTTAATCTGTGTAGCAAATTATTTCTCAATTACTAAGCTGTGGCAAGTGATATGCGTCTTCAAAAGGTAGAAGAAAATGTGTTTTAATGATACCATTCTTCCATTTCATTGGATTTTCCCTCTTACAAGAAATTCTTCATCCGCATAGCTGTGAGTATATAAACTACTTTACAACTTAAGAACTTTTTTGTCTGCTGTCACATATAGTGGATATGCAATGACAAAGTCATGGTACAGAAGCACTAAAAGGTGAACCAAAGAGTAAGGCATCTTAACAGTGCCCCCATTACCGTAATATGATTTCAGTATCATTTTTATTAAGTTCTGATAAGGTGGTTTGTTTGTTGAAGTGAGTTACAGGTCAGTCAAATAACAAGTAACTATGCAAAGATGTGCATTTACTGCAGTATATCAAAATACCTGGTTTCACAACAGGAGACAGGTACCTTATTCCTAAAATTCTTTAGATTATTTAGTATGAGGTTATAGACAAACCAGTGTTTTCTGTTTTCATTTCTAGTGCGTTCTGCTTTTGTAATTAGTAGGGTGAAAAAAGAAAATACAATTTGGAAGTAATAGAGGACGAGGTTACATTTGGAATTAATTGCTCCATCTTGCATCAAATACATGGTTGTCATGTTTCTATTTTTGTTTTTTTGGCTTGATGAATGAATCAGAATAGTTCTGCAGTCTGTAGCAAAAAGCTGTGATATATTCCTATGTACGTTCTTGAGGAAGAGCATGGAAGGAATATTGGTTATTGTGCAGGTCATCAGAGCTGCTGACTAAAGTTTCCATCACAGCTTCATTAGAAAACCCCCAAGTATTCCAGATTTATTAATGCTGTGTGTAGATTTCCATAAGGTGATTGTATTTATAGGGCTTAGTTATATATTTTTTTTTCTACTGAGGATTACACTGAGCTCTGTCAAATATTCCATGGATTTATTGATCAGCTTTGGCTCTTGATTTTAAAGAAAAAGGAAATACACTTTGACTTTGAGGTAATGGGAAGACCAGTAAAAAGAAATGTATGTTGAACTGATATACTTGTTTCTTAGATGAATAATGTACACATGAATCATTTCACACTAAGTTTTGGCAGTGGTTGATTTATTTTCTTCCTATTTATAAATTAAAAGGATTCTGAAGATGCGTTTAGATCTTACAGAGAAATCCATACTGCTAAGAAATCTACTTTTATTTTACCTAATGATTTAATCGGGAAAGCAATGCATAGTTTGCTGCATACCACACTAGTGTGAACACTGGCCAAAAATGTGGTCTGTTCCTAAGATGAGCTCCTTAGTCATAAGTATTTTTTTGTTTGCTTAAAGAATGTGATACTTATCGCCCTACTTCTGCAGCACAGCAGTATGTGCTGTTTGGATTAGGTGTGTACAAAGTGATTATTTTAGGCAATTATTTGAGTTAAAGCTTATTTTGGCAAGAGAAAAAGTAAAAAAACAAACAGAAAAACTCAACAAAAACAACAGAAACTTAATAGAATGCCTGTAATCTTCATCCTACTTACATTCTTGAAATATAAAAGTGGAAATACTTGGTGTCTGATTTTTGTTGGAGTTCTACCAGTAAGGCTTTTATTAATGCAAAAGAGTACGGTGAATATGATTTGAAAATGTCAGTCCGCTTTTGCTTTGGACTTCTTAACCCATTGATTCCTTCACATTTGTCATGATGATCTGCTCTCAGAAAAGACATTCTTGGTTATTGGCAGTATGTGGTAGATAAAGTTGTGGAAAAGGATTATCAGGTCCCAATGTAGTTATGGCTATAACTAGAAAAATCTTTGCCTGTTTTTCTTCCTCTTGCCCTAATCAAGGCTTTCAAAATCACTTGTAAGAACTCTGCATTTTGTTGTAGAGTTAGCGAGTTTTGTGTATATACCCTTTTGCTTGAAGATATGTGAGTCTTTGGAAAGAAAAGACTTAAATAATTTCTGGAAGCTTGCAAGAGTTCGAAGGAGTTTTGTCAAGAGTTTCTACACAATGTGAATTGATTTTAACAGCGGAATATCATAGTAATATATTGTTTACATATATATGGGTTTAAACGATGAGACTATTTACATCTCTAATGCAGAATTTTTTTTTGCATATTTTTCTTCTTTACTAACCTCTTTTATCCTCCTCTCTTGTTTCATGTCAGTATGTCACTATGCGCCAGCTTTACAAGATACGTGGTACTTCTCTATATGCCTCAAGCCTTTTCTCTACTCATTTTCTCTTCTGCTGATTAACTATTGATCATTAGCTGCAGGAATTATGTGCTAATACTGCCTCTCAGCTGGAAGTTAGGCTGTTGAACTAAAATAATATTTGTTAGGATCAATATCCTAGAAATACAGCACTAACTGCTGTCACTTCTCATCAGTCAGCATCTGTTCAGACTACTCACTGGATTGTTACACCCTTTATGTATTACTAACAGCTCAAAAAACAATTTTGTTTCAGTAGTTCATCATTCACTAATCCTATGTTTTTCAAAAATGTAGGGTTTTTTGTTTTTTTTGTTTTTTCTCACCTATATAGGAGCAATAATAAATGTAATGAGAAGTTTGTATGGTGTTTTAACATTTTAACATTAAAAAAAAAAAAAAGTTTAGGCAATGTCATACTCATCTATATGCCTTGATGGTAAATGTTTGTGTGCATGCTTTAATAGTCTTCTGCTGAGAGGTAGAGTATATTGTTGCAGTCACTTGTATGAAATACTCTCATCTTCCTGGAAAAAACTTTTTTTTTTGAGTCTGTACAAGAGCATAAGTAGTTTTCAGAGGTCTCAAATGTAACCAAGCTCAGTAAAACCTAATTCTCATAGGAGTAATAACTGTCACAGTTAGTCCGTAAACTGGAAAACGTTAGTGACATGTAGGCTTTTCCTTGAAGTCAAGAATTAGAAGTATAGGGTAATGCAATGGCTCTGTAAGAATAGGTATTGTGATGCCAATTCTAGGACAGTGTCATTTGAAAAATGGTGATATCAGGATGCTCTTTGCACACTGTTCATATGGTTCATTTGTAGTGTGTCTAAATCCCAGAGTGTTCTTGTAGTTACTGAAATAGGACTGAGATGTAGTAACAGTTCACAGCTTGTAACATTTACGTTATGCAGATTTATCTCTTTGAGGTAGGTACTGTTGATGGTTTAGCTTAGTATATAGCATAATTTCAACTAGAAATCAAAGCTTTCATTTCTGTTTTTAAAAGGAAGATTTCTATTAATCTCGCAGCTGTGATGAGTGAATGAGTAGGTAAAGTAATAAAAGCTGTTGTGCTTTTTGTCTTCCTCTGGCATGTCTTTTTTGTTCTTTGTTTATTTTCTTATAATTCAGATCCTCTTAGGCGAAGTGATCTTGTACCTTTCCACTCTTCTGTTTGGCTTTCATCTTACTGTTATCCTGGCTGGCTTTGCCAAAAGGCCTTCTGTTAGGGAGCAGCAGGCAGTGCCATTCACAATAGCTGATGCTGCCCCACTGAGTATAATTTCTGTGGACTTCGTGTATAATGAATGAAGAGAGATTCAAAGTCTCTTTTAGTGGGGAATTCAGAGATTATCCAAGATATATGTTCATTTTTTAAGCAGGACAAGGACAGGTAAGGTTTTCAGAGAAAAGGCTGTCTATTAGACTGTTGCTGTGATAAGAAAAAATAGAAATAGATTTATTCCTCTTACCACGATTACATACATTTGCAAATTACAAAAAAAAAAAAAAAAAAAAAAAAAAAAAAGGAAAGAAAGAAAAGAAAATGATTATTTTAGTGATTTTACTAACAGCCTTGCCAGTAGGTGACATCTGAGCAATAGGTCTTAAATGAGTGTTTTGAAATCAGATTAGTTCTGAAATTAAATTATTTTCCAGAAACTGCAGTAGTCTGTACTTCCCTAAGCCTGCTGTTGGCATCTTTCTAATACAATTGTTTTCTGCTTTTTTTTTTTTAGCTTTTCTTCTTACCAAGTCCCTTCATTGGGGTGGCATGTTAACTTGGGAGATTAATTGGTAAGACAGTTAGCAATAGCCAAGTTTGAAATTCGAACTTAGAGACATTGCAAATATAGCAGTCCTTAAGGGTTTGGCATACTGCTTTTTATCTGAGATAGTTAATATAAGTAGCATAGTCTGCTTTCAGCTGTTTTCTCATGACAACACTTGATAGGTTAATAAATCTTAGGTAAAAGCATAAGAACAGCAGTTCTGAATCAGCCAACTTATGCATTTCTGTGCAGAACATGAAAGATGGAAACAACATATATGTACATCTTACATACCCCTTGTGGGGTATTTTCTTGGACTGTAGGAGTCTGAGTGAGAAACTTCAACTGCTTCTCAAACTATTTATGCAAGTGTTTCTTTAATAGAAGAAAAATTGGAAGAAAATTCAGATATTTTCATTGTAAGCTCTTTTGTTTTGAAGTACTTGTATGATCCTAGAAATCTGTGCTCAATAGACAGTTTTAAAACTGTTATTATTTTGAGGCATCTCACCACTCAGAAATCAATTTTTTGCCTCATTGAATTTGGTAAAGGATGACTGCATGGTTAGGGTGAAAGACAAAGCATTTAAAAAAACAACAACCAACCCACAAAACAACAGAGCAGAACAATATGTATTTATTTTTTTAGATATTACAGCTTTTTTTTCTGTGTATGACCTTCTCCAAATAGATGCATCTGCTCTAATCACATTGCTGTGCTCGTGGTAGGCTTGAGGATTAAAGGAGGCTTAGTGAAGGCTGCAACCTAAAGTGAACTGACAGAGCCTGATTCCCAATCCTCCCTCCTGCCTCCCCCCAACACATACGTGCCTGTAAGTCAGCTTAGTTACGCTGGCATCTTTGTGTAGAATTCTGGAGACTTAAATTTCTGTAGGTATTGAAAAGGATTTCCTTCACTGACAGAATAAACCATGTTTTAAGAGCTCTGATTTCCCCTGTCTGCTTGATTTCTGTGCATTGGAAATCTTCCTTTTCACCAGGCGTGAGTAAATTTGGTCTCATGCCACAGGAGGCGTTTTCATGTTTCAAATTAGATTCAAAGGCTGTAGCTTGATGCTCTGTTGCGTACTAATGGAGCAGCAGTAATAGCAAAGAATTCTTACATGTATGCAGGAACAGAAATGCAGAACTCTGCTGGTATTCTTATCTCCAAGATCTGTTGATGCACTTATTTGTGTGTGGTGTTCAACATTTGTCTGTATTCCAACCCCTCACACAGGGTATGCTCTGCCAAAGGGTGCTTGTCAATGCTGTTGTCTTAACTAAGGGAAAATTTTGCTTTTTGGTGAATTCTTAACCGTGCTAACGTTACTTGAGTTAGTCAGCTACTAAAATGGTTATGATAGACAAGCATTTTTCTTAAAGGCTGTCACCAGGGAAGAACTGCCTTAGAATTCTGTTCCCCTGCAAATGAGCTCATTTTAACAGTAGCGGTAGAATGGTGCGAAGTTTCCTTGATGTAAGGAATTGTAAAACCATTTCTTCTTTATAGGATGAAATCAAGACCTGATAGACTTTGAAATGTAATGAGCAGATCATAGCAGGTGATGAGGGGCCTGGAACATCTCCTTTAACAGAGAGGGCTGAGAAAGCTGGGAGGGGATTTTATCAATGCTTATTGTATCTAATGGGTGGAGGTCAAGAGGATGGGGCTGGGATCTTTTCAGTGGCGTACAGTTACAGGACAAGGGGGAATGGGCGCAAATTGGAGCCCAGGAAATTCCATATGAGCATAAAGAAAAAAAATGTTTACTGTGAGGGTTCAGAGCATGGGATCAGGCTGCCCAGAGAGGTTGTTGGGTGTCTAGTGGAGATATTCAGAACCCTCCTGGACTCCTTCTTGTGTGACCTGCTGTAGAGGACCTGCTTCAGCACGAAATTGGACTAGGGGATCTCCAGAAGCCCCTTTGAATCCTTACAGTTCTGTGTTTCTGTGTGATTATCATATAATAGCTATCCTGTTATATATATATATATGTAACTTACTAAGAAAATATTTGTGATGATATGCAATTGCTGACATTATCAAGTAGTCTTCAGATACTGGTTTGCATAAAAGCTAATGTGACATTGATAAAATTTCAGTTTGATAGTGGCACAAGAATATATACATATCTGATATAAGCATGGATGCTTAAGAAAATGGAGTCCTGTGAATTGAAGAGAGGACATATTTTGCTTCCAAGTACTTCAGACAGAGATGTCTCCAGCTGGTGCAGAGGAGATGCACTAAGCCTTCGGGATCATCTTTCCATGGAGGATCTGTGGGGAGCTGTGGGTTGTAGTGCAGCTGAAGCTAGTGCAGGGTTAAGCCACAGCTTTTGTGCTAATGGAGAGTTCAAGCTGATGCCTGTACTTAACGCTGGCTTTGGAGCCTTGTACTAAGTCACACAGTGCTGGTGGAAACGCCTTCCTCGTGTGCTCATCTCAAAGGTAGAAACTGGTACAAGACCTTCTGTTTTCATTTTTCAGAAGGGGTTAAGAAACATTTTTACTGAACTGTTATCAGCATGATTTTATATAATGAACCATAATCAGAAATAGTATGCAAGGCTGATTAAGGCTGTTGATGCAGTGAAACAGGAATACACCCACACATGTACTTTCTGTAGGTAATTTGCTTTTGAAGGTTTAGTGTTGGAATCTGAATGATTTCAAATCTGTTTTTATTTTATAAAATGTTTTGCATGCATGCAAACCAGGAGCAGATGTAGATACTTCCCCTTAGTGACCATTGCTGTAAAAATAAAACCACAGAAAGTCTTTTGCATGGTATTTGCAAAGTTTTTAATGCAAAAAAAACCTGAAGTTGATGTTCTGGACTGTGTTTGGGATTCAGTTAGCAAGTGTTGGAGGGAGTTTTCTTCCAGAGAAGAAATAATGTGGTGAAGCCTGAGGTGCATCTGCATGGACAGGTGGGCTGGTCATAGAGACATGAACTTGCTTACACTTGAAGATAAATAACAACTGCCAACTATCCACCTGAATTTTGCCTTTTATGTTTAAAGATGTCTGGATGAAGTGCTGGTACTGCTGGCATATGTGCACTTGTAATAGACTGATTCTTATTTAAATTGCAGAGTGTGTTTTTTAGGTGTCACTGCCACCTTGCTTGCTCTTTTTAGTTTGTAGCCTGCTTTGCCAGCTTGGCAGTCCGGATTCGTGACCAGAATTGCTTATGCTGCTTCTCCCTGGTATTACACTTTGCTTTAGGTAGCTTTACATGTACTCTCACAGTCAGTCTTCAGCAATTGGTACTTATGTCCACCTAGATACTGTTTTCCCTTTGTAGTTACAGGAGATAACTGTGCTCTGTTGTAGGCGATTCATGTAGGTATTACAGAAAACTAAGTGCTTCCTATTTGGATGTTTCTAATAGTTTTAAGTTATATTCCATAATAGATGCTACAAGAAAGAGTCCTGTATTTGTGGGAGCAAATCGAAGACTGGCATCTGCTCATTGGTCATTATAGAGATACCTATGAAAGAGAGTATTTCTGGTTAATGAAATACCCTTTCTGGATTTTCCTTATAGGAAGACTTATTACTCTATGTAAGTCTTCTGAAATCCAGCCTGAATGTCCACTCCAAGTGCAGTGCTAACAAGAAATGCATCAACAAAAAAAATTTATCTAAATTTATTGCTTTCTAAGCCATCAGTGTTTCAGTCATGTATCATGTAGATTTCTGCTGAGTAACTGCATAGTTTGAAAGGGTTTTTATTTCTTCTTTCAGCTTTGTTTTATTTCCCCTTCTTAGGACTTGCAAAATTTTTTTGCTGTAGAATTTATATTTTATACAACTTATATTTATCTTGTGTTCTGTGGATGTTCACAAATGCTAAAAGAGAGTGCAGTTAGCACAGTGCAGTGCTTGTACTCTCTTCACAGGTAGTTTTTTACAGGTATTGAGCGATTTATCCATCTTTCATTTTTGCATTTTACATTGAAAGTTTCATGCAGCCCTGTCAGTTTTTAAGTTTTATTACCAGATGTCTTGTGTTCATAAATCCATTTTGGTTGTTTACATATCACCATCCATATTTTACTAATAGATTTGAGTACCCTCAAATTTATGCATATGTTTGCTTAAAATAATGTTTGTTTTTGATTGTGGTTTTAGGGAATGTTGGAAGTATCCATAAGAAAATCAACTAGACAATCTGCATAGTGCTGTGTGGAGGAGGTTGAGCTGTTTATTCCTCTATAACCAAAAGATGCTATTTTGCAAAATTATTATGCAATACGTGAGGTTGTCAAAGAACAAAAAGCTCTTTACTGTTTCTGAGGAAAGATCTTTATGCCGAATTATCCCCAGGGATCTCTGATGTCATGGTTGTTTATGTTATGTAAGAGTCAGAAGCCTAGTGCTTTTTCGGGATTTATGGTGCCTCATAAGTTCAGATATGTACAGCATGTGTGACAAATTTTAGACTAAGATAATTTTCCTTTCTGGTCTGTGAGATGATTCCCTTGGTTAACTCTAAATGGAACCAAACATTGCATAATAAGTAAAGGTATTCCTTTAACAAAGATGCCAGACTTGTTGCTTTAGGAGCTGCCGTTATATTGGAGGAATAAGAGGGGATGTCACCAGGAAGTGACTTTCTGAATTACTCACTGTGACATCACAGAATCACAGAATTGTAGGGGTTGGAAGGGACCTCTAGAGATCATTGAGTCCAGCCCCCTGCCAAAGCAGGCACCCTACACCATGTCACACAGGTAGGTGTCCAGTCGGGTCTTGAATATCTCCAGAGGAGACTCCACCACCTCCCTGGGCAGCCTGTTCCAGTGCTCCGTCACCTTCACCATAAAGAAGTTCTTCTGCACATTCGTGCAGAACTTCCTGTGCTGTAGTTTCATCCCATTACCCCTAGTCCTGTCCCCACGCACTACTGAAAAGAGACCAGCCTCACCACTGGCTCCCACATCTCAGGTATTTATAAACCTGGATCAAGTACCCTCTCAGCCTTCTTTTCTCAACGCTAAACAGACCCAGTTCCCTTAGTCTCTCCTCACAGGGGAGATGCTCCAGGCCCTTCACCATCTTTGTGGCCCTCTGCTGGACTCTTTCCAAGAGATCCCTGTCTTTTTTGTACTGGGGAGCCCAGAACTGGACACAATATTCCAGATGAGGCCTCACCAGGGCAGAGTAGAGAGGGAGGATCATCTCCTTCGACCTGCTGGATACGCTTTTTAATACACCCCAGTATGCCATTGGCCTTTTTGGCTACAAGGGCACACTGCTGGCTCAAACATCCTTGTGAACAGTGTAGTTGTCCATAGAAGAATGTTATTTCCAGAATTTGTAGTTTTTATTTGTATGTGTGTGGCAAGTAGGCTTCAGCAAACATGAACACAGTTTCAGAAAGGAGGCTGCATGCCCTGTTCATGTTGTTTCTTTGGGGTGGAGTATATCAGAGAAGTCTGTACCAAAAAAATAGTACAATAATCCAGCAGCAGCAGTAAAGTATTTGGTGGTGTTGGTGACTCTGATTTAGAGGGGTTTTTTTCCGTCAAAGTAAGCTAATTTGGCAGCCTGACTGTGTTCCTATAAAAGGATGTGAAGATAGCTTGTAAAAAAAAAGGATTGTGTGCTGTTTCAGTAGGCAATTGCAGACAGATGAAGCTGAAGTTAAGTTCTAAGGGATGTATGAAAAGAACAGAAAACATGAGAAAGTAGAGAGCTGGTGGGAACTAAACTTGCTTTCACATAAAATCTGCTTCCTTTATTTCTTTTTATCTTTGAAGATTAGTATCTCAATAAGAATACGGTGAATAATCTTTCTCAAACCTACTAAAGTAGGTTATTAAGGATTTTTTTTATTATTTTTTTTATTTTTTTGTATTTTATTCTATGCTTTTTAGAGAAATTTGTCGCTCTGATACACCAGTATTCTTCTGAGGGCTCATAAGTATGGTAATGTTCATCACATCATTGAAGGAAAGAAAAAAAGGCTGTTATCCTTGTATTACCATATAGCCTGGTCTATCATCTTTGTGATCTGCATTTTTAAGCTGCCTTTATTTGACCAAAACCTGAATAATGTTAATACCTAACACATTTTTGCTGTAGAGTCTGCTGCAGGATAGTAAGTCAATGTTATCTACAGAAACTTGCAGTGAATATTCAGTGGTGTTTTCTTTAAATGTGTGTTTACATTGTACCATGCATCAGTACTGTTAAAAGCACTGTAGGTGCAGAAGGAAGGACCATTGGAATGGCTGGAGTGCCAGCAACTGGCACTGAAGCAATAAGATTATTTGTGACTGCATGTTGTGGAGACCTGTGGGACTGTTTGGAAGAAACATGGCCACATGAGGGAAGTGAGAGGTGTTGGCACTGTGGGAATTAGGAGTGCTTCATGTGTCAATCTGAAGGTGTGCCAGTGGAGAGCAAAATCTGGGTAGATGATTTGAACAGAGAAAAGGAATCACCCATGATACCAGAGGGCAAGAATGAGGAATGGCAGGTGATGTACGTGTGGGATAAGGCACTGTGTTCACACATACATCCTTATGTGGGAGGATCATTGGGAAAGAGTGCTTAAGAATTTCTATTAGCAGGAAGGAGGAAAGAGTGGTAACAGGGTAATTTTGAGGAAGGATTAAATCCCTGTCTTCTTCCCGCCTAGCTACAACAAACATGGGATGAAGAAGCCTTTTTTTCTTTTAAATAGATTTCTTGCCCCTCCATTGTTCGTGGCTTCCTTGCTTTGTAGAGCGCAAAAGTCAGATCAATAGTGTTTTATATTGAAAGAGTTAGCTAAGAAATTGGAGTTTCTTTAAGGTAAGGCAATGTGACAGTCACAAGAGATGTCATTTTTCAACCTTCTCTTTAAAAACAAACAAATGCACGCCCAACAAACTGCTAGAACAGTGGCTTATGAAAAATGGTCTCAGAATTATGAATGTCTATAAAATAGGGTTGAGGCATTATTGTACAAAAAAGTATTGTATGTGGGTATAAGGATTTGGAGACTCCCTTCATAAAAGCTGTAAATGCTCATTGAAGTTAGGGAATTATTTTAAAGTTGCATTTTATGAACGACTCCAGAGGTGGGGTTACCTGTTTTCTAACAATATTATGACGAGGCTTTGTTCAGTCAGGAATAGCAACTGAATTGCTCAACTTTAACTCTGCCTGGTGCAAGCAAAAATGTCAAAGACAGTGATTTCCCTTTTGTCAGCCTGCCTTTCTGCATCTGATGCTGGTGGGATATCTCAGGTTCTTGGGTAGGGATGACTTTCAGAAAGGCCCATGCAAGCAAGTAGCAGCCCCTTTTTTGTGTGGAGGTGCTTGCTTCTTTGGAACCATTACCAAGGGGTACGGTGTATCGGCAAGAAGAAACTGAAAGAAACAGATGAGAAACATCTCCTTGAAAAAGAAAGTCTGTGTTGATGGGTGCAGAGGTGTTAGTGGGACTCTTCTTTTTCAGTGCTGAAACGTATGTTCTTAAGGGGTGGTACCTGGGAGCTAGACTATTTTACTATCATGTTTTGGATCTGGTTTGGAAGAGTAAGCAGTAGTGTCAAAAATAAACTGTTGCTGTTATCCATCTCTCTCCAGGAGTAGACTACAGTGTAGAGTGCAATCAGACTCCTAAGCATCTTTTTTTGATTCTGCATTTACTTCATTATGTGGATGACGCTGGTACCAAAATGAAACATGAGTGTTGAAGGAGGAACCACCATGTGCTGTTTTCTCTCCCTCCTCCTTTCTTTCTCTATTAAAAGGACATTTTAAAGGGTGTGCTTCACCAACAGTTACTTATACATACAAATATTTTGATATTGTTTTCTTGATTAATTGTCTCAAAATCAATGTGAAAACTGTGTGTGTAATTCTGGCTTGAGATATTCTAGTGTTTACTGAGCAAAAGGTGCTGAGATGTACAGAATTGCACTTTCCTGCATTGCCATGCCAGTCTCAATGTGGGAGCTTTTTGCTCATCTCATTTACCATCCTGTTCAGTCATGAGCACTTTACCACTGGCTGATTACTGTGAGTGACTTCGTCATCTCTTGCAGGGAGCCAGGCTGGCTCTGGGCTGACCACTGGGTTATGAACCTGGCCCGAAATGTGAGCTAGCAAATGCTGCTGAGTGCTACAGCATTTTTAGCTCAGCCTCCAGCTGTTTCACAGTGTGGCAGAGCCAGCAGAAGGCATCCTGCAAGTCTGCAAAAACTGACAGTAGGGTGTACTTAATAACTTCAAATGAACTACTGTTACCTCTTAAAATCAGTGTAACCTTTCGTAGTTCATATATGTTTGTTTGAACTACTCAGCAGAGAACGGGGCTAAGAATAAAGCAGTGCTTAGCTCAGCAGATCAGTTCAGGTGATCCTTCTACATATAGTAACAGATGGCACTTGATCTCCTGAGACAGAGGTTTTCTTCATAAGGTCAGGGAACAATGAAACACTCAGGAAAAGAAGGCAGAAATGCAGATGTGCTTATATGTGGATCAGTGGCAAATCTTTTAGTTAACGTAAATGTGAGGCTGCCAGCGTTGCCTTGTTTTGGAGGGGAATGAAAATTTAGGGGGACCTGCCTTTCTTTGCAAATCTGAGCAGTTGTCAAAAATTCAGTTAACCCCAAACCAGCAACTCCTCCAGATAAGCTAATAAAATACCAAGCTCTGTTCTTCAAATAACTTTGTAACTGATAAAATCTTCTGAAACACAAGCATTTTAACTTCCTTTCAGTTATAATGATGAAGGTAGTCCTGGATGAAAAAAATTGAGTTAATTATAGTCATCCACATAAAGCCAAGTGTTTCTTAACATTAAATTCAATTTTTCTCTTGAGAAATTCGTTTTATGAAACTAGATGTTATTATATGTACTAAGTAACTTAATTGGCTGATAAATTAATATTTTCCTCTTAGGATTTGGTCTGAGATAGAATTCAAGCAAGACCTGGTGACACAAGTAGAAAAGGCTTTTGCATATAAAACCCTTTTTGATCTCATTTATTATTTATTTTTCTGGTTTCACAGGAGCTTCTAGTTTCAAGCTTTTATGGCTATATCAGTTCTTTTCCCAGTGAAAGTTAACGAGAGTTACCACCAGTAATTTGTCTGTGTTTGATACAGAGTTTCCTAGGCTGGCTAAATTTCAGTATAGTCTGTGGAATGAAGATGATTTCATTTACATTTTTAAAAGTTACTTGCTGCAAGATGCTATTCTGGGCTCCTCATCCTACACTTTTTCAGTAGTTTAGAATATCTCTGAAAGTGCTGCTTTTACCATCATATTTTACTGCTTTGATATTTGGGGATGAGGGTAAGAGTAGGTTGAGAGGGGGGTTTGTGGAGGTTTGGCAAAAGTGAGACTTTTCTTTAGTTTGAAATGTGATACCCTCATCTCCAAATTTTTTAAATTATAAAGTGGCACTTCTTAAAGAAGGCTGATGGTGAAATATGGAGTCTTTCCTCTGGAACTTTATGAGTCATAAATAATTCAGTGCCTGCAAATCAATCTCTGTCACTATCTGAGTATTAGCATCATTAGCATCCATGATTTGACAATCCTAAATCCCAGTAGGTAACAGTAACCATGAAATCTATTCAAGTAAGTCTTGCTTGTGGGTAGTGTTGCTGTTTCCTTTGTAAGGGAAAAGAGCATGATCTCACTTAAACCAAATCTAGGAAATGATGGTAGAAGGTTGCTGAATTGATGCACCAGGCTTAATCTCCGTTTTTCCATTCATCTTTAAAAGTACATTTTGGATTATCTTATTCTTCTGCCTGAGTCCATGGTAGAGACTGATTAGAGTGCCATATTTTGTGTTCGTGCTTTGACTATTACGAGCTATTTTAAACCAGGCGTTTCTTAATCAAGTACTTATATTTGCTTGTTTTAATTCAAAGGCCTCTGGATGAAATCTTTCTGTTAGGTCATCTTCATTTTCCTTGTGACTAACTTGAAGCATGAGGACTAGCAAATCAAGATCTCTTGGCTTATCTGCCTTTTAGAAATGATGTAGGGTGGAAAATATCTCTTGGGATTCATCTCCAGATTCTTTGATTTTGATCAGAACAGGCTGTTGTACATCTAGAACCCCTGTTTTGGAGGAGGGAGCAAATTAAGGAAAGAGGTAGAAACAGAAAGGGAAAGAATGAAAACAGATTTCTTTGTAACTCATTGTGATTTGAAAATAGATGCAAAATATTGTGTTTCTCCTATAATGTACTGACTGTACTTTGTCCTGAGGATTTGAGACCTGTTTGAGACCTGTTTTGAACAGATCCCAGGCTTGCTTTGTTACATGCAATCTGATAAGCAGACTGTTGGTTTTCCAAGTTGTTCTCGTAATGGCTTTTTAATTGCTATAATCAGCACTAAATTTTAGTGTGCTTCTTTTTGGAGTTTTTTTCATGTGGTTTTTATTTGTCTTCTAAATATGTAGCTGCTTATCTGCATATTTTGTTGGCTCCCTCAGTAAGTGCAGATAAATTGGATAGGCCGTCCTTTTCCTGAGTATGGTAGCTTGTCCTCATCATCTGAATGGTTATATAGCTCTACCTTGAATTATATACTTTTTTTGCGTGTCAAATAGCAATAAAATAATAATTGTTATTTTGCAATTTCTGCTGTCATTTGTAGAAGCTGGATATCATACTGCCTATCTTGCAGCTGTAACTAATTGCAATAGACAACATATTTTGTGGTCTTTTAAAACTTGTGTCTGTTCAGCAGTTCTTCAACTGAATATTTAACTTCCTGCAGAGTTTCTAGTACATAATACCATCTAGTTGTTGGTAACTTGTGGCTGTTTAAGTAAAGCTTGATTTACACTTCGTTGCTATCCTATTTTGCTGGTAAGAAATATGAGAAAATAACAAAGTACAGATTGTGGGTTTTGTTTTAAAGTTATTACATGGTGTAAATAGGATCTAAACTTGCTGAGTTTTTAATGTTATCACGCATGATAGCCTTGCTTTATTTCACTTGGAGCTAGTCGGACCTTCTAGGTCATGCTGTTAGGTCTCAAACAAGACACCAGGAGCAAGTAATTCTACTGTCACAACAGAGGGGTAGTTATAGTCTCTCAAAAGAGCTCTGTCTAGGTGACTTAATTAATAACAACACAGACAAGACATTCAATTCTTCAGAGTGTACCATTAACCGTGTCCTTCATCATTTCTTATGCCACCTGTATTCCAGCTGCTACAGCATACGAAGTAGGACAGTTGCAAAAAAATGAGGAAAACGGAACTGCAGATCTCCAGAGTAATGGCATCTTCAGGGCTGACTCAGGAACAGAGAAAGTGCTTTGTTTGGAAAATGTGCAGTCTGGTCATGTAACTAATGAATGTAACATAGATGCAGCAGGTCAAGAATAAGTTCTGCTGAGAACTTATTTTTTTATGTATGTAGTACGCATTTATGTATTTAGATTACCTCATACACGTGTCCTTAGTTATTTAGAATAGTTGTCCCTGCAGGGTTGGGTGGGTGGATGGAATGCACTTGCTCAGAAACTAGCAGCATTTTCAGTGTTTGTATGGTTAACACCAAGCTTGGGAATTTATAGAGCTATGCATGAACTTCTGCCCTTGAGTTAATGAGAAACTTGTACAAGTGGGTTATCAGTTTCTGAGACCAGCACTTGTTGGGGGGAGGAGAGGAAACGCATACTTTACTTTCATAGGTATTGATGATAGAAGAGGAATGGCAAGGGCGGAATGTTTGGATTAAGTTACAGGCTGTGGAGAGGAGTGTATGGAAGTAGACAGCTGTTGCTTGTTTGGAACACTACCATTGGTTTAATCCTTCACTCTTCCTTGTAGCTCATCTTACTCCTCTTCTGAGCTTTCAGTTTAGTTTTCTTCCATTCTCCCTATAAAACAAGTCTATATAGGCCTTTACAAAGGGCTGTACAGTGCATAGAATTTATTGCATAAATGTTTCGCTACAGCATAGACAGACTCCTCAGTTGGGTAATGGTGCACTGTATTTTTTCCTTTGTTGCTCTAATTTATAGATGAAATTTCATCAGCTCCATTGCTTCTTAAAATGAACTGTGTTTGAAATTTGTAACACGTTTTAAATTTGTATGGTTTCAAATTTGGTGATTTTGCAACAGCTACATGAGTAGACAGCCTTTCTAAAGTTATTCTAATTATTTAGATGGGAAAAAAAAAGCCCTATTATTTCACAGTCCTTGCAGCAGAACCAGAAGGAAATTAACTGCTTGTGTGCATTGCAGTCAGATTGCATTTTCAGTATTCCTTGCACATGCAGTTTTGTATAAATAGCAGTTATTGTTTCAAAAGCGTAGTTTATGGCTAGTGAAGTTAAAACATGCTGTCTTTAGGAGAAGAAAATGCTCTGGCTTGATATTTTCATTACTGTGGAGCAAAGTACTATACAGTTTTGAGACTACAGGAAACTCTGGTTTCCCCAGAATCATCAGAGAGCCTTGATTTGTAGACAATACTGTACTGTCAGTGTGTTGCTGGTTCAGCAGCATCTCTGCATACATGATTGGCAAATATTTAAAAGGCCACGTTTTGTGTAATTGGTTCAGCCTTTGAAAATTATTAACTTCTTTGTGTTAAAGGATGTGCACAGCAGTGCAAGATTTTATCGTGACAATCTCATGCTTTTGTCTTCCACCGGCAAGGGCATATTTGTGGTTGGGTTTTTTTTAGCTCCTAAAAGGATGGTATAATGCTTTGTAATCACTTTGGTACTGATGAGGTATGGGAAAACATTTAAGTTTCATAGCTTTGTAAAGCTGGATTATACAGGAGCTGTGGCAGATGGTATTTTGTTAGCTGGGGAAATAAAGGAAGCTTTTCATATCAAGTTATTTAAAAGTATGTGTTTCTATTTAGCTTTAGTTTTTATATACATTGTGAAATCTGGGCAGGGGAATACAAAGCTTTATGGACTATCCAGTTAATTTGCAAGTAAGGCTGTCTTAAAACAGAATAAATGTTCTCCCTATTGCTGCTTTCTAATCTGTTTGCTAATTAGCTTCCTTCCTTTTTTGTTAGCGTATAGCGATTATTTATATTAATGGAAAAATTGAATAGGCATTGTTAATACCTCATTGCAGCCAAGGATATGTGTCTTGCAAATGGTAGTTTTGTTTATAAACCTTTTACAGAAATTTGGATTACTGATCTGGCTCGTTTATAGATTCTACAGGAAATGGATGTTGCATGTGTCCTTCAGCTGTGGAAATAAGCTATCTATTTGTGCTTTGCATAACTGTCCAATAACCTAGCTAAAAATATATCACTCATCAATTCATAAGCAGAACTTTGTATTTAGGCATGGAATTCAAATGTAAAATATTTTGGTGTTTTTTGTTTTTTTTTTTTAAGACAACAAACCAACAATATTTAGAAAACTCTTTACCACTGTAAACACAACTCTGCATTTCTGAGATGGTCAGTGAGATTTAAAAGCATGTATGTTAGAAATATTAACTTTGTGTAAGAATTATTCTCATAGCTACAGTTATGAATAAAGTTGCATATAAAATAATGTTTTTATCTTTTGTTTCTGTTCTAGGCTTAAAGGAAGCATAAACATTTGGATTGCTGCTCTGACATTGTGGAGCACAAGTGATGTTAAAACAACTTGAATGTATTGGAACATGGCTACTTCTTAAGATGCAAAAGTTAAAAGAAGTTGCTGCTTTTCAAAACCTACCAGATATCTGCATTTTCTAGACGTTTTGCATTTAACCGTATCCTTAAATGTCCACGGCTAAGATCTCATGCAACCATTTTATGTTTTGGAGACTATTCTCCAAAAGAGAACTGTGCATTTAAAAAGCCGAAATGACTGTATTTCCTATTGGAACTTACTGAGGTTGAACATACTGAAAGATCATGACCAGCTTGAAGCGGTCCCAGACCGAAAGGTCTGTTGCCACTGGGGTGTCAGTTGGAACAGATGGCACCACAAAAGTCCACTCGGATGACTTTTACATGAGGCGCTTTAGGTCACAGAATGGCAGCCTAGGATCTGCAGTCATGGCTCCGGTTGGACCTCCTCGCAATGAAAGTTCCCATCATGTTACCTCTACACCTGGAGTCCCCAAAATGGGGGTCAGGGCAAGAATTGCTGATTGGCCCCCCAGGAAGGAGAACATCAAGGAAACAAGCAGGTCTAGTCAAGATATTGAAACTGCTAGTTGTCTTGACAGCATGTCTTCTAAAAGCAGTCCTGGGAGTCAGGGAAGCTCTGTTAACCTGAATGCTAGTGATTCTGTCATGTTAAAGAGTATTCAGAACACACTTAAAAGCAAGACCAGACAATCTGAGAATCTAGACTCCAGGTTTCTTACACCCGATGGCTATCCCAGTTCCCCAAGGAAAGCTCTTCGCAGAATAAGACAGCGTAGCAACAGCGACATTACCATAAGTGAGCTTGATGTGGATAGTTTTGATGAATGTATTTCACCCACGTTTAAATCTGGACCATCTCTGCACAGAGAGTACGGCAGCACATCTTCAATAGATAAGCAGGGAACTTCAGGGGAAAGTTTTTTTGACTTACTAAAGGGCTATAAAGATGAAAAGTCTGATCAGAGAAGCCCAGGCACAACTAAGCTCAGTGAACTCCTGATTGCCAGTGGAAGCAAGGGTTCAGGCTTCTCTCTAGATGTGATTGATGGACCTATTACTCAAAGGGAGAACCTGAGGCTCTTTAAGGAAAGAGAGAAGCCACTCAAGAGACGCTCAAAATCAGAAATGGGAGACTCATCTATTTTTCGTAAGCTGCGTAATGCCAAAGGTGAAGGGGACCTTGGGAAATCTTCAGATCTTGAAGATAACAGGTCAGAAGATAGTGTCAAGCCTTGGACTTGTCCAAAGTGTTTTGCTCATTATGATGTGCAGAGTATTTTATTTGATTTAAATGAAGCAGCGATCAACAGGCATAATGTTATTAAAAGAAGGAACACAACAACAGGAGCATCTGCTGCTGCCGTAGCGTCACTTGTCTCTGGACCCTTATCCCACTCTGCAAGTTTCAATTCTCCAATGGGCAGCACTGAAGATCTGAATTCAAAAGGAAGTCTCAATATGGACCAGGGGGATGATAAAAGCAATGAGCTTGTCATGAGCTGTCCTTATTTTCGTAATGAGATTGGTGGGGAAGGGGAGAGGAAGATAAGCCTTTCCAAATCTAATTCAGGTTCCTTCAGTGGATGTGAAAGTGCCTCGTTTGAGTCAACTTTGAGTTCTCATTGTACAAATGCTGGAGTGGCAGTTCTAGAAGTTCCCAAGGAGAATTTGATTTTACATCTAGACAGAGTGAAAAGATACATTGTTGAACATGTAGACCTTGGTGCATATTATTACCGAAAATTTTTCTATCAGAAAGGTATGTAGATTTTGTTTCTTCTGGTGCTAATGGTAATGTTCAATCTGATGTTAATGATAATATTGTGTTAACCAACATATAAGGTTAGGCTGACATATAAGAGTAATATTTGCATGAAGCATTTATGTGTGTGTGTGTATATATATATATATATATATATATATATATATATATATATATATATACACACACAAAAATAATCACTACTTAAACATTTCACCAGTTTGCTTCTTCAGTCAGAGCTCGCTTTGTGTAATGGAATTTATGTTTGAAAATACAGAATATGATTATTTTGTTCTGTGATTCTGTTGAAACCAAGAAATATCATTTCTGTTGGGTGTACGAAAGGGAAAATAAATCAGAACAAAACTTCCATTCCATAGGAATGAATAAAACCCAAACATTATCCAGATACTTCTTCACCAAAACGATTCTGGCACTGAGATGCAGATCGCACTCTGTTCCTTTCTTGGGGAAAAAGAAATAATAAATCAGAAAGAATTGCAGCCTAAGTTCCCTTAAATTTTAAAAACCAGTTCAGTCTGCGGGTCTGTGTGCCTTTTGCTATTGTGTCTCACGATAGACAGAGTTGGTTTAATGAGTGACCTGACAAATGCTTGCTTCTTAGATACTGGTGTCCAGGATTGGGTTTCATTTGCTTAATGAAGGCAGCTGTAAAGAGCTTGTATCCTGCAGATTAAAGCAACAGGAATGCCTAGTTAAAATAAGTGGATGATCATTCCAGAGAAACTTCAGCTCATTAAGTGTGGATTAGAGCTAATGATCTCATTTCCCATTTTTCCCTTGCCTCACAGTGTATGTCCATCTCCTGTCTCTTCTTTTCTACGTGGTCCCTTGGCTGGGTGGCTCTTGTCACATCTCTTCCTTTTGCATTTTTTTAGGGCAGAGAGGCAGACATTGCTAAATGTTTTTTGGGAGAGCTGGTCCACATCATTTGAAGAGAAAAGAGTGCTGAAAAATATTGATTACTTGTAAGCCAGATGCATGGTACAGGATGAAGTATGTTTGGAGGGGAGAGCCTGAGCTTAGAGAGCTTTGTCTGCAGTTTTCTTTCTCATCTGTTCCCTCTGATTCCTCACTGTTCTGGTCAGGGTTTTGCATACAGCAGTAAGCAGTGCAGCTTTGTGTTGTATCTGACCTGATGAGCAGTGTTTCAGCACTAAAAATAAGGCTTTATTCTTGCCCCTTCCTCGTACCAGTCCTCTTGTTTTCTCAAAATGTGATAGGACAGTTCAATCTACATACCAAACAGAAACATTGTTATAATAAACTCTCCTATGTTAGATATATGCCAAAACCCCACAGTTATAAAAATACCAAAACCATTTTTCTTTTCCTACAATCCTTCCCCCAGAGGTGTGATTGTGATAAAACATCAAGTAGGGTACGAGGAACAAAAAATTAAGTAAAATCCATTGTAATTGGCAGTTTTCTGTAACATGAAACAAGAGATGATGCAGGAACTTCTTTATTTGAAGAGCAGGTTGCATCTCTGTTATGAATATCACCAACAGTGAAGAAGGGTGGCTTGTGTAGAATCTGCTAGTCAAGGCATTAGGCCCTTTTAATCTTTTTGTCTTTAAAATAAATAAATAAATAAATAAATGAGTTACTGAATGAAAGTAGTTTCACAGATATGGTCCATTTTAATTTCAAGGTAATTTGGTGAGATGCTCCTGGTGGCTTGGCTGGAATCTATTAATTACATGGAAGGAATAGATTATTCTGTACAGGTATTTTTATGTGGTTGTTAGATGAAAAAGAGACTCTAGTGTAATTTTTGGACTATTTTAGTAGGTGTTAACAACTTACCTTTGTTTCTCTAACGTTTTTTGTTGTGTAAGTACAGGTACATATATATCATACAATGTTTTCAATCCACCAAGCCAAGTTAGGGTGGAGATAGCCAAGCTTGCTCAGGTATTGGAAGCTGAGGAGTGTTCTGGAGGAAAATTTGTCTCAGGTGGAAGGTTGCTCTTGTATTCTTGGTATTTACTCTTCCCTCTCCATGCCATGAACTGATGAGTTATAAACATCCTGGGGTAAAAAAGTATAGGATGCTAATAAGATGTCTTGGATTTTTAAACAACAGAAATTCTCTGAGACATCTATAGGGCTTTTATCAGTGGAGTGATATAATGATTTCATTAGGCTAATGCATATGCTTTAACTTATTCCTGATTTTCTAACTTACTACTAATGCAGTCGCTCAAGACTTATGACAATATTTACAGGTTAACCTATAGGATAGAAAATTTTGAACGTTAATTACCTCTGTGCAGGGTATTGGCTCTCAAGGACTTAGAGGAATTTGGTAGAAAGCACACTTGCTTTCTTTTGGGTCTTGTATGCTCTGAAATCTTTAGATGGAAGACACCAACAAAAGACAGGATGATCATTTAGAGAACCTCAGGGATGAACAGCTGCTCTGTGAAAATAAAGGTGTAATTTTAGGGCATGAATGGCTTCACAAGGACAGAGAACCTACTGGAAAAGTGTGGAATCTGTTGGAGAAAAGTATAACAAAAATCAGTATGGCTAATTAAAAAAATTAAAAAGTAAAAATAAAAAATGCACTCAGGTTTTTAAGATAATGATTTATTCTTTGGTAAAATAACTGCCTTTCACATGGGAAGGAGTGTGTTTTGCTATCTGTTTTTAGTACATCTGCAGATGCAGTTCTTGATGGTGATATTCAAATATTTTGCACTTTAGCCCTGCAGAACAGCTCATATCAGAATGCTGTTGAAGTAGTAATTCATTTTGGTTCTTTTATGAATAACAAATAATCTGTATATGATGGTACAGACAGTATGGTTAGATTTTCTTTCTTGTTATCATTCCAGGGAATTTCACATTTCTTCTTTCAAGTGCTGAAATTTCAGATAGCTCTACATTTCCATTTTTGTGCCCATATAAATTCATTCATATATGCAGGCATGCAGCATATGGGACGGGATGATGTAGGACTTCTTTCTTGTAAAATGCTTGACTTCTATTTTTTGACATTCCGTTGAATTTTCAGATATTGTGTTTTTAAATTCAGTTGTTACTTGAAATATGCACAGCTTCATTTATAGGCTGTTGAATTCACGGTGATGTACTTCCATCATCAGACAGGATACGTAGGTTTGGCTTTACACATTTATAATTAAATAAATACAAAAACATACATCAAAAATCCACTACTCAGCTAGTGAGCGATTTCTCCAACCCTGTGTTCTCTCTGCCATCACCACAGCTATGTTAGTTTTAGTCTCAACTCTGAACACTTAGCTGTTAAATAGTTATGTTATTCTTTATGTCTCTGTGTTTTCATTTTGAGTGTAAACAAGACTTCAGCTTCTTGCTTCTTCAGCTTTTCACTTTTTGAGTAACTTGTAAGACTATCTCTTGCTTTTTCTTTTTGATACAAAAATAAGTAACTTAAGTCTTTTGGGTACAACTGTCTGCTGCTCACATTTTTAGTATGGAGTTGTGAGTTTCTCACTTGGCTGTGTTTGGCTCCCTGGTTTTTATATTTTAAGGAGGAAAATTTAGGTCAGTGTGAATAGCATGGATTTGACTTCAAGCACCAATGTAAGATGTGTATCCTATTTTAGTTCTATTTGTGAAAATGCAACTCTGAATTTCAGATTTTTTTGTGTAAATTGAGCTCTTTAGAAAGTGGAATGACAACAAAATCCTGGTACCAGAACTGATTGCAGTGCAATTGGCAATTTGTTTCCAATTGTGACAACTCAGCGTGAAAATACAACTGGGAAAGTAAGACTGATTTTTATCTGTGTTGTGTGTTTTTAATATGCAAGAACACTGGAACTATTTTGGGGCAGATGAGAACCTTGGTCCAGTAGCTGTGAGCATAAGAAGAGAAAAACCAGAGGAAATCAAAGAAAACGGACCTCAGTACAACTACCGAATCATTTTCAGAACCAGTGAGGTAAGCCATTCAGGAATGATGTTAAAAGAAACTGGAAAGGATCAGGCAAAATCATATGGGGTGTGGATGTGGTGTTTTTTTCCTTTCCACGTGGATAGTTTTCTGTCTCCTCCTTACGTACAAAGCAGGGATTTCCTAACAAAGGGTATACCACAGCTTACATTACAAAGAATACAAATGAGTATGTCAGTGAATTAATAATTCTATAATGTCCTGAAGTAAAATTTGAAGGTTATTTTGATTAAAGTTTGAGAAAGCTGTACATCTCCAGTAACTGCAAACAAGCAAAGAGTAGGAAAATCTCTTCTTTCAGTTTCCTGTGTGGCAGTGGTTAGACCTGAGGAGCATACTTTTATACTTAAAAATATTCCACTGGAAATATTACTCATAATCTTTTCCAAGTAATACTTCTTTCTAAAATCAAAATCTGTAAAGAATTTTGAATAATTTGAAATATTCTGAATACTGTTAGCTATCAGGTTGGGAGACATTTTGCATGTTGGTGTGTGTTTCATGCAACATGAAGTACCCAATGTACTCACACTCCATCGAGAATCATAGAAAAGTACATTTTACTCCAGTGCTCTTGCTAATGAGCCTTGATTCTGTGCATAATTCAACATGCAAGCTATTTTTGTTCTCCACATTTAGCTTATGACATTAAGAGGCTCCGTGCTGGAAGATGCTATTCCTTCAACTGCAAAGCACTGCACAGCTAGAGGACTTCCCCTAAAAGAAGTGCTTGAGTATGTGGTTCCTGAGCTGAATATTCATTGCCTAAGGCTGGCCTTCAACACTCCTAAAGTCACAGAACAGCTTATGAAGCTGGATGAACAAGGGGTGAGTACAAAGTTGAAGAATGTCTTAAACTGCAAAACTACCTACAGTTTTAAGTGATTCAAATGAGTTTATTAAAATTCCCCTTAAAGTTTGTCCATGGGGAGAGTTGTGTGTCCTTTCCCCCTAGTTTTGCTAAAGATTTGGTTTTAGTGAAATCAAGCTCACTGCATGAAATATGCTAACATTTTATAGTAATGTTATAGCAGTTGTCCATTTTAATTTACGTTATAAGAGATTAAGTGATTGTCTTTCAAAGATGGAGCAAAGAGAGTTGTTGTCCTCTGGCTTTGTTATTGCTATTATAATGAAAATAGAAATCTCCACAGTCATCGAATGATTTGTTGTAATATAGTAATGTTGTATTTGGCACAACCGTTACAATAGTGCGCAGCCTGTGGGTCTTTGCCTTTCTGAAACAAATTACATGACAAAATATTCTAAACCTCTTCATGCAGATGATTTTCAGTTGGGTGGTAGCCCCCTGTTCTCTTTTAAAATGGAACCAAGATTTATTAGATATGTAGCTTAGACCTAGCAAAATGAAAGTCTGTGTGTAAAATGAATTTTATTATTAAAAATCTGGACAGTGACGTTTAACAGCTCTATTTTGAATACTGAGTCAGTTGGTATCTGTCTTCTGGGTCTTCTGGTCTTTTTTGCTGCTTATAATCAGCCTTTCTTGCATAAAACTGGAATCTGTTAGTATTTCTTCTTGCTGTCAGTCTGGAATTGAAATGTAGCCATTCTGTAATGGAAAAAGATTGAATTATCTGCACCACAAAGGGGAGAGTGTGGCTATTCTAAAAATATTGGTGACTACCATTGTTATTTGGTCAGCTGCTCCGTGCAAGATAGAGAATCCTCAAATACCTACTGGATGAAAAGCTAAACTTTCTGCCCCCTAGTTTGTTTTGCATGCTCATTTATTTCAGAAAGAGCATGCTATGATGTGCGGAAGAAATTGGGTTGATGCATTCCGGATTAGTGGCTCCTTGGAAGGACACTGTGATGAGCCAACAGGTGTCTTAAGATGAGGAGTGATGAGCTCACTAAAAAGCATGCTGAAAGAAAAAAGGAATTTTTAGGAATTTAAATTCAGTATAACTTCCCGTTTTCACACAGTCAGAAACTAATAAGTTTGAGGTATTTCTCTGAAGGGTATTAGAGCAGTGTTTACAAAAGCATATTTGGTCTTAATGATTTATTCCTTGAACCTAAATCTGTCCAGAATCAGGTTTGTCAGGCGATTTGAACCAGGGATATCTCTGTCTCTTCCCAAAGTTTCCTTTTTCAGCAATGGAAATAATGGTGGAATTTAATCCAAGATGACTCCAGAAATGATCTGCTGGATTCTAATATAAGGTCCTTATGGAAATGCCAGCCAAGAACCTCAAATCTGAAATAATATTGAAAATCTTCAAGGGAAAATAATAATAATAGTAATGATAATTTAAATACACTGTGAAAATATTTATATTGAATTCCTAATTAGAAAAGCTCTTCAGCAAAATTACTTCAGAAAGTTACAAAAGTCGAATATGAAAATACCCGAGTGCTGTAAGTCATTACAGCCTGCACTATGTTGTAGTATAGGGTTGATTTTTTTTATTTTTTCCTATTTAATAAACCTTTGAAAATCATTAAGGGCAGGTGATAGTTAAAAATGTACTCTCTACATCAAAGTATCTTTCTGTTTTTGTGGTAATGAAGCAGTTTGACACTTCCAACAGAAAAAGATAAGCACGCTCTGTGCTAATTAGAAGCTGCATTTTTATCAATTCCAAGCTAAAACAAATTTGGGTAACAGCTGCTCCACTAATTAGGTACACAGACTGTTTATCACTTTTTCTTGCTGTGTGTGTCACAAGTGTTTCATTACTACATGAACAGGTGCCTATTTGATGTAGCAAATGGGAGGTTTTGCTAAGAGTTAAGACTATAAGGTGACCATAGCTTGACTTTGGTTAATTTTACCCAATAACCCCCCACTTGAGACAAATTTGTATGCTTTAATAAAACATATTTGGCAGTTTTGATTAAGCTAGGCTATCAATTCGAGTGAGATTTTTAAAGCAATTGTTAGCTTTCATATTTACAAGTTTGCAGTTATTTATATCCATCTTCTTTCAGTTTCTGGGCTTTTCTTCTGATATTTTTCTCTGCTGCATCTTGAGTAATTTTGGTGTGAGGTTTTTAGTGTTTTTTTTTAGCAAAGGTTTTCACATGCAGTGATTAAATAATCTGTTGGTCTTGTTTATGGTAAACTAAACAGATTGCACCTTTCAAGGTTCTGCAGCGTATTTTCTCTGAATTTTGTATATTTTTTTAAGGCTGAGCTCTGTTTCTACTAATCTTTCAGAATCTTAAGAAAGTAGATGTCTGAATTGAATATGATGTCCAGTATCAGAACAGAGATACACTGCAGAGGCAAGGAGCACTTCTTGCCCCAGTTCTTGTACGAGTGTTTTATGTCAAGTTCCATGTCTGTTACTTCCCTCAGATTGTTAATGTCAGTGTAACATCTGCTGTTCTTTACATACAGCTCACATTACTCTCACCTAGCTGTTCTTTTTACTGGTGTTATTAAAATGCATTCTTTTGAATGGTTCTGTATAAGGAGCAATCCAATCATTCAGTATGGCAGTGGTACCTTTCTGACTAATTAGCATCCACTAATTTTCTTGAATGCGTAGTTTATTGTCACTTCAGGTTCTCATTCAAATATGATTTAAAAATCTCAGGACAGTTGCTGATCTATTCCAATCAGAATTTATGGAAATATTGTGCTGTGTCACTTGGCTTTTAATGTAATTCTGTATTTATATTATAAAATTGCTGACTGGTTAAATCTGAGATGTGCTTTCTGCTGTCTTTCACAGAGTGTTAGATAAATACTGAAAGAGCACTTCTTCCCCACATTTATATATGGGAATACTTCTAGATTATTAAAATGAAGCTGCTTCTCCAAAAACTTTACCACACTGTAGTTCTTCCTTCAACTCCTTTCTTATTTTGAGTTATACTTCTGAAAGACCCTAGATTTAGAAGGAGAAGTTGTAAGGGTACTGATTGTTATTCTTCCAGCAGAGCTTTATTTTTCTATAGCAGCTTGTATTGCCCTTAGGAATTTTGTTTGTTTTGTTTTTAGTTCAGCAAATTTGATAAGGTATTGCACTTTTTCAGCATGGTCCTTAATTCATCATGCTGACCTTTTCAAGCATTCAAAGGGGGCAGCTTTTTCATTGCTTCCACTAGTAGAGGATCCCTTTTATGTTTATGCTCTGGAAAATCTTTCCTTTATCAGAAATTGAGAGTTAAATAGCTTAGGTGTGCTTGGTTAGGATGGTTTTCTTAGTCCTGATTTGAGTGAAATTTCTAGAAGCTTGCAATTAGCAGAACAACAAAAGCATTGTGGTTCCAAGAAACACCTTCACCCATCGGGTTTCCCTCAGGAAAGCATATATCTGAACAGTGAGTGTTCCTGAATAGCCTGTCAGGGCCTCTGCTGATAACGTGGGAAGTGTGCTTGTATTTTTGGAAGTTGGCCTGTGAGTGTTTCTTCCACAAGAAAGAGATTGATAAGTAATAAGTAATAGATATTTCATAAGTAATGAATAAGCTGTACTTGTATTTTCACAAAAGGAATTAGACATATTTAGAAGATAAAAGATGCAGTTATAGTCCCTTTTATGTATGCATCAGTTTGGTATCAGTGGGAATAGTAAGTGTTGAAGGATTAAAATTGCAATGGGATTAAAAAATGGGTTGCTTTCGCATGGTTAGTTTCTGCTGGATAATTTAGTTGTTTTGTTACTGCCAATGAATGCAGTTTACTCTTTAAACATGTTTAATAGTTGAATGCACTAATCGGTGAATAATTTCTCTTTTCTTTAAAATGAGAGACTGTTGATTTTATCACTGGTTTACAGAAGTGAGTGAGTGTTGTGCCCTGGCTTTCTTTGTGGGAGGTTTAGCATAGAACAGCAGCTACAGTACCAAGCTGAAGAGTGCAAATCAAGTTTCTGATGTTTTTCAGCTGATACCGCCTAGTCACGTGTCTCGGTGTAAGACATGCACCATTTGCTAGCTAAAGTGTCTTCTTCCAGAAAATAAGGAACTTCAGTGAAAGCTTTTGGAAGTTAGACTGATCATTGGTGTTTCTTTCTTTTTTTATTAAGGGATTAATAAAAAACAGTCTGAAGTGGATTCAGTAAATAAGTTAATAATTCACTTGTCATACATACAAAACTTTTGTTTTTCTCTCTTTGCAGTTGAGTTACCAACTTAAGGTGGGTATCATGTACTGCAAAGCCGGGCAGAGCACAGAAGAGGAAATGTACAATAACGAATCAGCAGGTCCAGCCTTTGAAGAGTTTCTTCAGCTCTTGGGAGAACGAGTTCGGCTCAAAGGATTTGAAAAGTATCGTGCCCAGTTGGATACGAAGAGTAAGGAGTCTTTTTTTTTCCCTCTTAAGTGAACAAAATACATAATATAGTTACTGATTTTTTTTTTCCATAGAATTGTTAATTATAGGCTCTTTGCAATGGGAAGAAAGTTGTTCACTATTGAAAGTGAAAGCAGAGCAACTGTATATTGACCCAGACACATAGAGTTTTAATAATTATTGGACTTTCATACTAATTTGGTATTAAATTATCACTAAAACTGCAACAAGAAAGCAGTAGACTTTGGAACTGTTATCACCATTGCAAACTCGTATTGTGTAATGAATAATCAAAACAGTTGGTATATAATGAATTTCTTGAATGAAATGCTAATGAACAGACTCAAAAAGTTTTGGGAGCAGAAAAACATTCATCTCAACTTCAGTGCATCAAAAACTGCTTTTTCCATGATTATCCTTTCACAAATTCACTAAATTGCTCTGCTTTAATATTCCAGCATTTTACCTCATGTGTTTGGTGCTTGCAGGAACCTGTTGCCAAACCCTTGTGCTATTTTTGACCAGCCTAAGCATCACTACTCTGAGGGCTAGAAAACTTGCTGTGTTTTAAGATAAATTTAATACCTGTTCCTCACGTTTACCACCGGGCCTACTTCATCTTTTAGTTGCAGTACTTGAATTTCCGTTGTTGCATTTATTCCCTTGAGTGCATTTAGATATTGCAGTTGTCTCCTCTATGCTTTACTGATGTTAACCCTAATAGCCAAGTTGTTATTATTGATTGGGAGAAGTGGATTTCTCTACTTTGCCCATGCAGATTATTACCTGGTAACTTTCTTTTGCACTTATCTCAGTTTGAATACAGTCTCATTAATTCTAGTGGCTATAACTAACAGTTTCTTTAGTGTTTTCTTTCCTTTACTGGAGGTACATCATACATTATTTTATAGAGTTCAGTTTCCTTTTTTGCATCTCTGAAGTGTTAGTTTGTCTTAAAAATAAGCCAAGTCAAAAATCAAAAGGTACAGAAAACCAAAAATAATATTCCTGATTTCATAGTTTCTGACTTTATATTGTAACCTCCTTTTTACTTTTAGTAGATATGCTAAAATGGTATGTCTTCCCTTTCTTTTGTTTTAGTTTTTGTAAGACGTCTGTAAAAAACCCTTTAGACTGTTATTACCAGCTTCTTTGGTGACAGTCCACACATTGATTTCTGGTGCAAGACATGCCGTATGATGAGGAGTTGATTCATCTGATCAGATGGACTATGAAAGCTGCAGCTGCCTTATGTACTTTTTTGATGTTTTCTCTTAAGCAGCAGAATTTTCCAGCAGTGTTTTAGTTCCTTCTCATCCCTTCTGACTTGGGGAAAGTTTTGGGGCAGTTTTTATTATTATTTTTTTTTAATGTACTATAATATATGCCTATTGGGTAAATGTGGAAATGGGGGAAGATAAATGTTTTTGAAGACATGGCACCAAGCTCTTTGGGGTAGCTTCATTTGAGAACTGTTATTGTGTTTTCTGTGTAGACACAGACTGTTGAGAAGAAACGTTGACTTAGCTGAAGGTCTTCAGCCTTTACTTAATATTTAGTGAAGTTAATTTGGGGCTGCTATAATTGAGTGATTATCTAACTTGATACAGCATTAAGAAGCAGCAGCACAGGGAGGAAGGAAGCACAATGCTGGGAATAGCTGCCCAGTGATAGAAGAATAAAACCAAAACTTTCTTTGTATTTCTTGTTAAATGATAGTCTCAGAAACCTGTCTCTTTGAGAGTGGGACAGAAAGCCGTGTGAGACATACGGAACAGCCTAAGGTCGTCTATATGAACTGAGCGGGAGTGTAATTAAAATCAAGTTTATCCTGGAGTTTTGATGGGAGTTTTATGTCTTCATATTTTGTTAGGAGCTGAAGTACCTGGTGTAATAGAAGGAGCTGTTTTGGGAGCCCCTGCTGGTTCACAGTAGTATAGCCAGGTCTTTGCTATCTGCAGCCCTGAGATAGAGTACTATCCTGCTCATTATGAGCTGGCCAGAACCTCGAGCAGGCGCAGTGTGCCAGTGCTGAGGACTTGCAGGTGGCTGAGGAGCTGAGTTCCTCCTGCTCATGGCCAGCTGTGTGTTGAAAAGCACATCATTGCAGATTTCTGCTGCTATCATTTCCAAAGATCTGCATCTTCCTCAGCTGAGGAAGAGATGAAAGGCTGTTTGCACTTGCTTCTTGTTTCTCTGTAAGATTATTGGTAGCAAAATGATTAAGTCCAGAGGTGGCTTTCAGGTCAGAATTCAGAATCTCACACATGGAAAATAGGTAAACAGCAGAATGCATGCAGGCAGTGCATATTTGATAGTTGCCCTAAGTAACTAACCTGTCTTTTCTGCACTTGTCTTCATATGGAAAGCCTCTGGAACAGAGGTTGTGGTTTTGCCATGACTTAGGTTTATAGGATTTTGTTGCAATTTTTGTGGTATACAGAGGCCCACAGCCTAGGAAGCTAGTTTCTCTCTCTTCTATTTCTGTGCTCTCGTGTTGCTAAAGACCACTTTCATGAAGAATTTCTTATGCTACCACTGTGTATAGTTATATTCAGGACATCTTCCTGAATAAAACTTCTGTTTTCATGCCAGCACGGCTGATGGTAAAAGATGCTCTTAAAAAACAGATGATTGTTCATCAACTTGCACAAAAGGTCAGAGCTGTGTGGGCTGCTTTGCCACTTTCTGTGCTTTTGCAATACTTTGCAACCTAGAAAAAGCAGATGCATGATGTGAGACAGTGTGGAGGATGTTCTCAGTGTGGGGAGAATCTGATTTCTGTATCTACTCCAGAAAAATTCACAAAACTTTTGTATTCTGTACAAATTAGGAGAAGTAAAATTGCTATAATGAAATGCAATTTCAGAACTGTCATTCTTAGAGATTTTTAGAATTACGGGCTTAATTGGTAAGTATCTGTAGCAGTGCCAACTTTTGGAAGAAGGGATCTTATTCATCCTATTAACGGAACGGCTATTTAAGTATATTGGATCCTGTAAGAGTTTTAGCTTTGGATCTCTGCCAGCGCAACGGTGGAAAAGAACTGCTACTTTTAAAGTTCTGTTTGTGTGTTTCTAGCATTACTGCAGGGGAAACAATCTATCTTCTGGCAGCCTGAAGACTTTGGATAGGAAATAGAGCTTGAAAATGTCATCTCTCCCACAGTTGCTAGGAAGTTTTATAGGCATCACTTTAAAGTAACGAACACCACAGCAATCTTTGAAATTGTAACTTCAGTCATTTGGCTTGATTTTCCAGTTGTAACACATGCGTTATTTCCATCCCCCTCGCTCAGTCTTATGTCTCAGTATTTTAAAATAGTAAATTAAAGCAGCTGGATGATACTGGGCCTGGTAACCTGAGCTGCTGTTTAGCAGTGTCATGGTGCCTGTGGTGCAGGAAATAGAGATAATATGAATTGTAAGAGTTCATGAAAAATCCACTTGATGAGTTTATCAGCTTAGCTGATAATGATAGGGTTTTGTATTAGATGTTTTTATTCCATTAATTTTTGTTTAAATCTGGAAGAATATTAAACCAGCATAGAATATATTAAATAGGTGGAAAATGTAGGGAATGAATGAACTTCAAGCTGGTGTTTGAATCAGGTGTTTTAAATAAACAGGAATGTTTCTAATGAAATAAACAGATTACCATGCACTTCTTTGCAGCAGTTTGTAAGAAAGAATATTGGGTCTGAGACATTCACTGGGAGTCTAGGGGCAATAAATAAATAAATAATAATAATAAATGAAACATTCCTGCATTGTTTTTAAAAAGAGAAAGGTGCTGATGTTGGGCCGCTAACTAGGGGAAATAAGGAATAAATCAGGATGTCTTGACAGCGGATATAAATGGGAGAAATATGAAGGTTTGAAACATTTAGTTCTTGTGCTTCTCTCTTCTGAGTGCTGCTACAGACTGTTCTTTTTCCTACCCAAATGGTATCATTTAGTTTTTGTTTACCTACAACTCTTTGCAGTGTGTTTTCCTTCTAAATACTGAGCTGGGTTTTCTACCCTTCCTGCTTTTTTAGCGTGCAGTTTTGAAAAGCTGCTGTAGGAGCATTCTGGCAAAGTCACATGGCTTCAGTAAGGTCAATGATTTTTTCAGTAATGATTTTGGGCACTGTTCATATTGCAAAAATCATATAAATTGGATTCTGTTAAAATAGTCCTCGTGGGATAACTAAAAAAGCATTGGAAATACAGACCAATGGGATGGATTTTTAATGATGGATGGAAAAGATTTGCAGCTAAGTAAGCATACCCAATACTCGGACAGGACTGAGAATTCAACATCCATGGATGTACCATAAACAGATGACAAGAAAGTATGTCCTCGGTGTAAAAAAGTTACTTGTGAATCTGTAGAACCCTCAAGTCTCAGTTATATAGGGGGAATTAAAGGCAGTTGGTGAGTTCCCACCTTGGAATAATGAATACTATTCCACTGCCCAATGGCAGTGACTTCATTTCAAGCAAATATCAGCAATCATTCTATTCTGCTTCAATAGAAGTATTATGGTCTTGTAAGAAAGAAGAAATGTGAAGGGTGAAGATGATACACAGGTCTGTACTGGTTATGGACTTCTGTTTATACTGGATTTGAAAAGGAGGGATTAAAGCTGTGGAGTTCTTGCAGATTTACTGGAATAATTCAGTTTTCAGGATTGTATCTTACTGAATTTACAGAACCAATACTGTTGTGACATTTCTGTGCACTTTGAGGTGGGTAGGACAACAAAGGAAAGACCCTTTTCTGCCCTCAGCAAACTCCATTCATGAAAGTTGGAGGTTTGGCTCGAACACGTGTTTGTTGTTCTAAAGTATTATTTTTAATAACGGGTCAGAATGTCCACCGTCCTTCTGCATTCTCTCTGATATTTATGTTGACCCTATTAAAGATTATGTACAAAATTGCATACTAAGGGAAGGAAAAAAATGAGTGAGTGTGGAGGAACATTGATGTCTGGGTGACTTTCAAGTGCATCTGCCTCCTTCAGCAAGTGCTGTAGTGATAAAGCAGATGATGCAAGCTGCTGCAGACTTGAGCACAAGATGAATTGACTCCACTTCTGCTTTTGTAATCAGCATTAAAAAGAAAACATTCAGCAGTTAGCTGTTTGTTTTTTTATGGTAGTGTTGTGTGTTGAAGAAGAGAGCTCAAACTCTTCGAAGCATTTATTGAGTTTTTTTGTAAGATTCCAGAAAAACATATGCTTAAATATAGATTATTTACAAATGTAAAATCTCCACACAGTCTATGATGTAGAAATTTTTTGCATTTCATTTTACAGGTGATGTTGCAATTCTACCTTTATTTTACCTAATTTGATAGGAAAACAAAAGTTTAAGTTAAAGTTTATACCCAAAATATATATAAGTAATCAGTGCATGTTGTTGTGAATACTTCACAAACCATCATTTCCTTAGTAGCATGAGCTCTGCTAATGTGAAATACTCCAACGTGCGGTATCTAAAGGCTTATCCACTTTTTGCTGTAAGTGGCTGAGATTGTATAGTGTAGTAACATGTTTACATTACAGCTTCAGATATGCAGGATGCTTTTTTCTGTATGTAAATGAATTACTTCTAAAATTCTATTTGAAACCTGGCTTTTTTTTTTTTTACTATTTACTATTTCAGCTTTAAAATGTATTGCATTGTAAATTAATTGAATATTTTCAAGTTTTTTATTTTGTTTGTTTGTTTGTTTTAAGAAAGAAAAAGTCAAAGGAGAAGTTCCAGTTTGTCTGTAATGAAGTGCTGTCTTTAACCAACACTTCATAAACTTTAATGTTTTCCCCTTCTTTTTGTTTTTCCTTCTAAATTTCATAGTCCTAGTTTTCTCTCCACATTAAAGCATCTCCATCCACATATGATTATTTTTGGGACCTGTTTGTGGATTCCTTCTGTTTCCTCTGTAACTTTTATAATAGTGAGGGTGCCCTTGGTTAATATACCAGCAGTGTAATGTCATTATTGTGGGCTTTTTCCGTCGTTATCTTATACGCATGCAAAGATTTTATTTTGACTGCTCTTTTCCATTATGTACCATTTTTAGCAAAGGCTTTTTCTGACTCACTACAGTAAATTTAGATTCCAGGAATTTATGTTTAAAATAGCCTGTTCTGTTCTTTTTCATGTTGCATGTCATATGTCCATTGCTAGTTACACGTGAGATCACATCACCCATTGATGTCCTCTCCACATTCTGTACCATTCAGTTTCATTCTGATTAGCTTGAGATGCTAGATGGTTCATCTGAAAATGGTTACATCTTGTCACTCATCTTTAATTTCCTGAATATCAATGAACGTATTACAAACCCTTTCCAAAGAAAGAATCCCTCCACATACCAAAATGTATTTTATTTTCCATCTACTTTGAAAGTTGGCTGTTGGTTTATTCTGGCTCCTTAGTGCTCTGCAAAAGTACTTGTCCATTTCTGGATGAGACATTGACAGAGTTGGGTTCTAATCTCACTCTCCACCCCTCTATAAATAATAAACATAATTTTTGAAGTGTTGCCTCTTAAAAATAAAAAAAAAAATTTAAAAAAATCCAAATCAATACAGTTATTTTAGATGTGAATCTCCAAAGGGTACAAAAGCAGCGCCCAAATAATGAGGAAGTGAACTTTCTAACCATGCAGATCCAGGTGGCCCACTAAATGAAGCCAGAATGCTCTCTTAGTTTAACACAAAGTAGGAAAGTTTTAGTTTACTTTGTTGTATGTAAAGTAATGCATTCTATGTGAGGAATGCCTTTTTTGTTTTCCTATTGCAATACTCTATCTCAGTACCTAGCGCTGATATATGCATGTTAATAGTGTATGTGTTTCTGTAGGCTTATACCCACCTACATTTGTATATATACGGTTTCTGTTTCTTCTCCATGTTTATCATTTTTTCCTGCTTAAATAAGACTTTTTTCACAGTATTCTGGGAAAAATTCTCTATTCCTAGCAAACTCATCATTGACAAAAGCATGTCAAATTATACGTGCAGCCTATATGTGTCATTTTGCTTTGACAGGTGAACAAATTTTAGATAAGTTTTTATTTGCATTCATGTAAGCTAGGATTGAGAATGGATAGGAATTCTTGTCTTGTCTGTTGATTTTGATTGATAGTAATGAAACCTTATTTTGCACTTGTTTTTTAATAATGTTCTTATTTTCTCTTTCTTTAACTGAAGCTGATTCAACAGGTACTCACTCTCTATACACAACGTACAAGGACTATGAAATCATGTTCCATGTTTC
This sequence comes from Coturnix japonica, assembly GCF_054131305.1. NCBI lineage: Eukaryota > Metazoa > Chordata > Aves > Galliformes > Phasianidae > Coturnix > Coturnix japonica. The sequence goes on along the minus strand of NC_140667.1, from coordinate 26,647,334 downwards.
TACTATGTTGCCATATACTCCAAACAACAAACAGCAGGTGAGATGGTCCAGGACTGCTTACAATTAATTTTTCCTGTCTCAGAAGTAGGTGAAGTAATGAATAATTGTGACAAATGTTATTTGTTACTAACAGTGAAAACACTGGCCATCTGCATCAGAAAGATGGGCAAGGCAGGTCATTGTAGGTACACTGCAGGTCTGGCTAGATTTTTCTCCATGGGACTGTTTTCTATCTCCTTATGTATTATTTAGTAAAACTTGAAACGAAAATATTTATGTTACAATGCCATTAGTGTCTTTTATATTACATATGTGCATACATAAGAGTTTTCAGCCTTTTGTTCAACAAGGTGAGTCAGACTTTGATTCAGCATACAGTAATGTGTGCAGAATCAGAAGTGACAAGTGGAAGTCCAGAACACTGTGCAGCCACTTTAAAGAAGATATGAGTGAAACGAATGCGTTTTCTTTTATTTTTATATATTTTTTAATATACTGAAGAAGTTTGCAGGCTGACCTGTTTTGTTACTTCTTTTAAAGGAGAGAGAAATGAATCAATCAGGTGATTGATAAAAGCAGCACACACACAAAAAGTGTTTCTTCCTTTGCTTTCCTTGTATAGTTTAATAAGATAAGTTTAATTTGAGGCTATCACATTATTTATGGAGAGAAATAGTGACATTTTCCTTTACCTGAGAGAGAAACCAAAGACCAGTGAGGATCCCATGGTGCCTTTTTCAGGAATTGAGCTGTTAGTGAGTGCCCTGTGTCCACATGAATTCCCCTTCTGATACATTTGAATGATGTTCATTACATTTTTCACATTGTATACTAGAGCATCTTGTTGAGTATGATGTATGCCTGTTTTATTCTAAATATTTAGATTGTTTCTGCAAATAAAAATGAGATTAGCTTTAATAATAAAAAAAGCCACAGCATTCTTTACAGCTTCCTTTTATATAGTAAATACTATGCTACAATTTAACTTATTTACTGTAGTCTTAGATTTACTGAAAGTCTTATCAGATAATATCATAGACAGTCTTAACGGCAACAATTTTAACTTCAAATTGAACCTTGTAGAAATGTGTGAAGTGAGAAATGTTTTCCAGCTTCCACGTGTTGCTGATTGGTGACTCCAATTACACATGAACAGGTGTTTGTTGTTGTTGTTTCCATTTGGCTTAAAATTTTCTCTAACAAGACCTTGTAGAGATGTAGAAATGAACTGTCATGAAGATGCCTGTTCCTGAAAATTATTAGATGAATAACATACATTGTGCTACTTGGGTTATCAACAGTTCTGCTTTTCAGCTTGAAATATTAGAACTGAACAACAGTAATAGGAAAAAAACCCCAAACATTGCGTACTTTAAAAACTGCAAGAAAAGTTTTAACGTGTGCTTCCTTGATTTTATCTTTTCTTTTTTTTAGCTTCTGAGAAAGCGACATATTGGAAATGATATTGTGACAATAGTTTTCCAGGAGCCTGGAGCGCAACCATTCAGCCCAAAGAACATCCGATCTCACTTCCAGCACGTCTTTGTCATTGTGAGAGTGCACGGTCCCTGTACCGACAGTGTTTGTTACAGGTAGCTGTCACTGGTTTCACTGAGAACATGGGTCTGATTGCAAAGAGAGGTGTAACTCCTCTTTTAAATTCTCAGTAGAAAAACATGATGACAGGTTGAGGTCAAGGAGGTTCTGGGATATGTGAATTTGGAACATTGTTTCTTAAAAAGTATGCACATAAGTATTTAAAGGAGCTGGATTCAGTGAGGAAATGGATGTACTCACTTTGCTCACTCTCTAGTCAAGCTTTCAGGAATGATTTTAAAATTCCATTCTCATTTTGCCTCATAACTGCATTTGAGAAGAATTTTTTCTTTTTGATTTTTACAAATGCACTTTTTGTGCAGATAATTTAGGCGTGTAAGCATAACTGCTGTTTTTGCAATACACGCAGTGAGAAAAATATGTAAACCTTCAGAAAGTAGCTGCATTCTTGGAAATATTTTGTCTGAAATATCTTTAGCTCTTTATTAGTTTCTCTCTGGAAATAATGTTCCAGAGCATTATGCAGCAAATAAAATGTAGTGTAACCTTAGAGTTACTAAAAGAGGAAATGCTAATTGATAGTGGCATATAACAAGGAACTGCAAAATGAGATTCCTACTTAGTGTAAATTTTGTAACCAAATTAACATCCTGAACTCTTGCTGTATTTTTTAAATATCAGTATTTAACTTAAAATAGGAAATGTCAGAGCAGTGAATTTAGAATAATCATCTGGAAACGAGGGAGCCTTAAAATTGTTTTTACTGAAATTGAATTGTGTCACTTCAGTCGATAGAGGACGAGCTAAGGCAGTTGAGTGCCGTATCTTTGAGATGATATATTCATGTTTTTCCCATAATTATGGTAATGTTTGAAGGTTTTTCCCTCCCCACAAGCTTGTGGCAATGTTCCTTCAAGCAACGGTACTGGAATGCTGAATTATTTTTTTTTTCTGGAGTTTATATTGATACTTGCTGTAAGGCAGGCTGTTGACTTTATATAACTGGATGGACTGCTTTAATCTTGAGATTGTTTCCTGACCCTTTATGCTAAAAGATTGTAAACAGTGAATCATTTCAGTTAGAATGTTTGGGAGGTTGCTTGGGTTTTAAGTTTGCTTACATCTCTCATTTTGAGTTGTACTTCTGAAGACAAACTGCTACTTGGCTTATGTGTATATGAAGTGTTCTTAAATTTTTAGACATGTTTCAGCTCTTATTTTGTCACAGACTGACTTTGAGGGAAATTAAAAGTAAGAAATCCTAGGAAATCCACAAGGACTACAAATGCATTTTCCATTTGAATTTGTATGTTTATAAGCAAAGAGACAGATCTGCATTTGCCAGCTCTTTTTAATACTGTGGCACATGGTTTCATGTTTTTTCATTATATAGAGCATGGTAAAGATTTATACTCTTTATACTATAATAAATTTAAATATCTCAGGGCTCTACATCTAGCCTAAAAAAGGCTTTCATGTCTCTTTTGTTATTTTTTTCAAGTGCTTGCAACTAAAAAGGCTAGAATCTTACTGATTACTAGCAGTGAATAAAGTTATTTGAAAACTTAGTGATTTAGCTTTAGTGATACAGACCTGGATTTTAAGGGGAGGAGAGAGGTGAAGGGGAGGAAAAAAATTGAGTGGCAGTGTTGATTTTAGGATTGTCTGGTTTTGTGATTGTGATTGTGCCAGTTTTGTGATTTTCTTTGTGCATGTTGGCCTTCAGTCTTGTGCACAGATGAGACTGACAGATGAGATGGATACTGACAGTGCATTATATGTTCTATGTACTGTCTTTAAAGTCCTTTCAACTCTTTTTTTCCCTTTTTTTTTAAATCCCCTTGGTACAAACACTTGATTTAAATTTATAGAATTCCATTATGAAAAGTTTTTCTAGGAAAGTTCTTAAAGTAAGTTTGACCTCTTTTCAGTGGATTGTTGGGAACAGTCTCATTGATCATAATTCTAGACTAAACAGGAAGCAATGTAGCATAAAATTGAACTGGAATTTATATAGGGAACTGCACAGAAGGAATAAAATTAAGCACTGTCTTTACCAGTGATCCTTCCTCCCACCTAAGATAAAGAATATTTCAGAAGCCTGGCTTCTCTGTCAAAATAACTCACTTGAGGATTTCAGTAATTGTGATGAAGGAGTCAGGTTAGAATAAAGTGTAAAATTAATAACAGCCAACCTTCTGAGTGAGCCATCATGTACGCTTCTAGTGTATTTCCAGGTGTTTATTTTCTTCATAAGAACTCCATTGCCGTGATATTTTGACCAAAATTAGTTAATGCTTTTTCATATTTGGACCTAGATATGCTAGGTTAGAACTGATAGAGTGTAGTTCTTACAAAGCTGTTGCAGTGGAGTTGATGATGTATACTTAGGACAGACTACTGTGTGAATGAGCCTTTCAGCAAGTTAATTGCCTAAATTATAGGCTGGAGAAATAAAACGTGTCAGAAATTTTTGGTTATAATGAAAAGGTATAAGAAGCAGAACTATAGTACCAGACTGATTATTTTATCCCTCCCCACTCCCCCTACCCCAAGAAGTGCAGGATTTTACATTTGAGGTTCTCTTTAAGCTGAGATACTGAGGGTGGCTCAAAAAAATTGCTGGATGTAGAAATAATTGGCCTTCTGCTCGTACAAGAAGGGAGACATTGTCTACACATTGGCAAGATTAAAATGTAAATATGGGTACATTACTGAGAAAAAAAAGTAGAACGTGGGGGTTATGGAGAAAAGGAAATATATTTATGTGTTCAAAATTGCTGAATTCACATACAGTGAAACTCTCTGCTTCTTCCTTATTTCCGTATTTCTTTTAGTGTTGCTGTAACAAGATCCAGAGATGTACCATCCTTTGGACCACCTATTCCAAAAGGCGTCACATTTCCTAAATCAAACGTGTTCAGGGACTTCTTATTAGCCAAAGTCATTAATGCAGAGAATGCTGCTCACAAATCAGAAAAGTTTCGTGCAATGGCCACCAGGACCCGTCAAGAATACTTGAAAGACTTGGCAGAGAAGAATGTCACCAACACACCTATTGACCCTTCTGGGAAATTTCCCTTCATCTCACTTGCTTCAAAAAAGAAAGAAAAGTCCAAACCTTATCCAGGAGCAGAGATCTATAGCTCTGGTGCTATTGTGTGGAGTGTCCATGCAAAAGACTACAGCAAGGGTATGGAAATAGACTGTCTCCTAGGTGTCTCTAATGAGTTTGTAGTCCTCATTGAACAGGACACAAAAAGTGTGGTGTTTAACTGCTCCTGTCGAGATGTAATAGGTTGGACTTCGACGGACACAAATATAAAAATATTCTATGAGAGAGGTGAATGCGTTTCTTTGGAGAGCTTCATCAGCAACATTGATGACATCAAAGAGATCGTCAAAAGGCTGGAGGTTAGAATGTGTTCTCTTGTTTGCTTTCTCTTTCCTTTCTCATCTTACCCCACCACAAAGGCTTCGGAGTCACATCAGTTTTTGGGATGCCTGAAGCTGTCCTAATTGCTAATTGTTAAATCTATGGAGACTTTCCTGCTTTTATTCCTCATAATCCCTTATTGATCTGATGTCAGTTTATCAACCGACATCAACTGGCTCTGACAGTTGTCTCCATATTTAAAAAATAAACAAAACAAGAAAACAGGGACTTCACATGCATAAATTGATCCTGCACAGTAGATACTGTGATCATCATTTTTCTTTTGTAGGGTTTTCCTTATTTTTCTCCAGCACTTGTTTCAAATGAAACCCTAATATCTTTGTCTTAGTAATGTGCTAGCAGGGTGCAGTCCTAATTTGTATTGTAAGCTTAAGATATTCTCTCAATATAATATGATGAAATAAAAACACAGTGAATCGTAGTGTCTTTTATATAAAACATCTGTCTATGCTCATTTTTTATCCAATTAAGTCATGAAAGGATGTGTTATATTTCACCATCTTTCCTGTAATTTCATAGCTGTAGTTGTATAATGACCAGGAAAAAGGGAAAAATATGTCCTGTTAACTATATTCATGTTCATGGTGGACACACAAGTTGGCATGGATTACAGTTCACTTGCTATGTCCAGTATCTTGTGCCACTACATTATTATTCTGTTTGAATGTAAACTTGCAGTTTACTGTAACAGCTGGAAATGCATAGCACTGTTGTCCGGTTACCAAATCGATTACGATAAAATAGAGACACTTTTCTAAATCCATGTGTTATCTGTTGTGAGCTGCTGTGGTTTTTTTCCTAAAATTCCTGTGGTTTTGGTAAAAACTTTGAGGCAAAACATGGATTACCAGACTACTGAAAATGCCAGTTTGAGTGATGAGATCTTTTCACTTGGCATTGTACCCAGGACTAGGATACATATTTTCCCTTATTGTGTACTATTAATGTCCTAATTCATAAATTTCCTGTTTCAATCCACAGCTTGTGACTAAGGGATGTGAAACAGTGGAGATGACTCTGCGTAGGAACGGTCTGGGTCAGCTTGGCTTCCATGTAAACTATGAAGGCATTGTGGCAGATGTCGAGCCCTATGGGTATGCATGGCAGGCAGGACTGCGACAGGGTAGCAGGCTGGTGGAAATCTGTAAGGTGGCTGTAGCCACTCTGAGCCACGAGCAAATGATTGATCTTCTGAGGACATCAGTAACAGTGAAGGTCGTCATTGTCCCCCCATATGAGGACTGCACACCACGCAGGTACTGTGTGATGGCTACATCTAGTCAGAAATTATATTTTGCATTGGGGGATGGTGGAGGTGGGGTGAAATGCTGGAGAATAAGTGTTAACCTTCAGAAAGCATTGTTTAGTTTTAAGATGATAGCATCCAGAGTTGTAAGGTGAAAGAAAAGCTAAGGAAAATTTCTCACATTCTGGATCCTGCAAAATATTTATTGTATGCTGCTGCTTAACAAAATGTCAAAATAAGCATATGTATCCTTTAAGCTACATATAGAAATCAAACAACATATAGAGAACTGTGCATTTGTGTGCATCAAAAATAACTACATTTTGGAGTCTTTGCATTGTAGCTCTGGAAAGTTATGAATAGACATATAGTTTTCTCGTTTAATAAGTTTGGCACCAGAGTCTATCCAACCTGTGGATCCAAGCAGAGAAATTCCTCTAAAATTGCAATTTTTTTTCCACTCCATAGATCTTGCTGCAGCTCTCTAACTTCCAATCCTTGTTATCTTGAGGCCTGTATTAACAATATTTTTACTCTTACAGGTTTTAAATGTAGTTTGGTCAGAAATAAGCATTAACACATGCTTTTATTCCTAAATTATATATTGTTTGCATTTTTCTGGAACTCATACTACCTAAAGTTTTTTGTAATTTTTCATGGTCCCCCTAAACTCTTTAATTGTCCGTAGTGTTCGACCACATGCCCAGCATCTTGTATTTATTTCTTGTAAAAGCTATACGAGTAAAATGGGATAATCTTTGATAGACTAAATTTGCCCAGTGGCTAGCTCAAGATTTTTGTTAGATCTACTAAGATGTACAGTTACAAAATACCAACACATTCCATTCAGTCAGAGTAGGTTTTGCATTGCTGTGTTCTAATCAGATAGTATCTTCATAGGAATAGATCTTTAATCTTTTTATAGTTAGGAACATTGGAGTTGAACCTAAATGTGCATTTGTTACATTAATACAAAAATATGTCTTCAAGCAAAGACATTATATTTATGTAAAAGCTAGAAGAATCCATATTTGTTTTTACTGTGAGCCAATCTAAACCGTGTTGTAACTGGTAGCAAATGGGAAAGAAGTTTTATTTGTCCCCTAGCTGTCAGTGGAAAATTGAATATGTCAGGGATTAAAATGCACAGTGGCATAAGGTCATCCATGAGGTATTTGAAAAGCTTTTGTACAGTATTTAGTAGCCCAAGCAAATGGAATGTTCAGCTGCAATCATAGCAAAAGGATTAGAGCAGAAAATTCTGCGTGGAAGGCACAGATCCTATTATTTCTGAACTAAATTAAGTGTCGCCAAATGCAGGCTTAGCATTCGTGTATCCATATGCACAGCAGGAAGAGAAATTACTGCACTTTTAGAAATACTGTTCTCGGCAGCCATGGGATTTGTTGTCTTGTAGTGAACAAATGTTTGTAGTAGGTTATTACCTAATTATAAAGTTTTTGAAAGTAATTGTTTTTCCTGCTTGCTTTATCCAAAATCATTAAGATTTAGGAACTGTGTATTGAATTACTGCCTATCCAACATGTATTGGCTTAAATCTTTGCACAAATCATTATCTCCTTAGCAATCAATTTTTCAAAGCTCGTGTCCTTCCACTGTGTCCTCTTAGACCACACAGCTTCCCAATGTCAGTGTGGCCAGATAACAGGTTATCATTTTGTTTTAAACTTTAACTGGGAAGAGATGGTGCTAGTTCTCAACATTAATGGCATAGGAAGAGCTAGTAGTAGAAAGTTTTGCACTGATTGTTTTTACAGAGCATGCCATTCTTTTCTTCTGAATGGGAAAATGATTTGTGTAGGTAAACAACTAACCACAATAAATATTTCAGGCAAATATACTCGGGTATATTTGTCAAAACTATCCTCACCAGAACTGAAGGTCATATTTACTTTCCAAATCACTCTAACATATTATTTAACATGTATGCAGAAGTTTTCCCTGCATCTTACATGAATTGTGGTAAATTCTATCCTATCTTAGTCCACTTTTTGTGCTGCCCTGTTCATGCTTATCCTTGGAAAGGAGGGGGCATTGACAGCTATTAGCAAGTGTTTAATTTTCTACCAAGATAACTTCCATGCAGTTATTGTTTTTGCTTTTGTTGCAGGGTAATCAGATGAGCAGTAGCAAAACTTGTTAAACACATGTTTATTTTAAAAAAGTATTGCATCATCTCTTTCATGTAATTGATACAGCTTCTGTCTTTAAAATTTTATCCTTGTGGACAGAATATATTTGTTTTGCTTTTCAGAACAATGTTTTTTGTAACAACATTCTATTTCGTTGTCCTTTTTCTTTTCTAGAAGTTGTTCTGAAAACTACCGTATGCCCGTGATGGAATACAAAGTGAATGAAGGAATGCCATATGAATTCAAATTTCCCTTCAGAAATAACAACAAATGGCAGCGAAACACAAACAAAGGACAGGGACCTCATGTGGCTCAGGTACCATCCCAGGTTCAAAGTCCAGTGCCATCTAGGATTGGCTCAGGGAAAGGAGAAGGGAAAATGCCACCCCCAGAACGAGCAGCCAACATCCCCCGGAGCATCTCTAGTGATGGGCGCCCATTGGAGAGCCGGAGGTATGTAAATTCTGCACAGATTGCTTTATACTGCTGTTCAGAATTTTGTCTTGAAAAAAGCACAATAGATTTATCTAGGCACCTAAAGACTTTTCTTGTCTTTACTTAGCCAAAAGGCAATATGAATATGAGTGAAACATTAGCCAAAAGGAAATACGATTGCTTGACTTGAGTAACTAGAAAAAGAAGTGCTACTGGATTGATAGGATATGTTTCACTGCATTGAGTGCTATTCTAAAATTCCTATATTTTTAACTGAGTGACATCAGAGTTTTAGATCTAAATTTTCCTGAAAATCTGCATTTTAAAGAAGCAAATTAAAGTTCTTAGCTTGTTTATAGGCTCGGTGGAATAATCTAAAGCTCCTGAGGCAGAAATAGCATTTAACATTGTTCAGTAAGGAAATACTGACCTGTACAGAAGGCAGATTTATTGACTGGGACACTTAAGGTTAATAAAAAACAAAATAAAGCATCAAAAGATGATACAGCCAAGACCAAAAGACTAAGGTGAAATCACTTGAAGCTTGTGTAGGCTGCATATTAACAAATGACACTAGTTGGTAAAGACTTCGCTTTATTTGTCATTGGATGTTGTCATACTTCTGCACTTAAACTAATTAGGTGGTAAGTCTTGTGATTCCCCACCCCCACCCTTGTCGCTTTCTGTAAGCTCAACTGGTGTGTGGTTAGAACTTGCATCACCAGAAAATTGGCAACTCTGAAATTATTGGTAGTATATATTATATGCCTATATATTGTCGTGTGTCTGTATATATCTATATATGTATGTATTGTTTTTTAAGTCTGCTAATAAGGCTATTTGTGAAGAAGACCGCAAAAGCCGGACCAAGATAATAATTGCATGGCTTCATGCCGTATTTCCCTGTTAAACTTGAAGAGAAATAGGTGATGAATTTGAAGGAATGGGAGTAGGTCTGTTTCGGGTTTTTTTTTGGTGGGGTGCGGTGTTTCTTTTTCCTGCCTGTCCAGTGCTGTAGCATCTCACTCTGTAATTACGGGAGGCACGGTAATACCTGGGCGAAGGCTCAGGGAGTGGCGGAACATCAGATACAGCTGAACTGCTGTTTTTTTTTCCAGAAGCTTCTGACGCTTCATGGCACTAACCAGAGAATTTTGTCCAGAGTCTTGAGTTGTTGCTTCCTTTCCTTGTGCAGAGGAGGGTGAGGCCCTGACTGTGCTTTTCTTATGCATAAAAGTCACAATACAACAATCCTACAGCATCCAAGGTTTATCCACTCGCTGGATGCTTCAAGAGGGGAGTTCTGGCCTGATGAATGTTTTGCGAGGGGAAGATGACATTTCCATATATTCTGTATTTGTTTCCAAAAAGTGAAACTTAAACTTTCCATTTCTTTCATTTTCAAAGCATGTAACTGCTGTTTTTTTTATTGGTTTTTGTTTTGTTTTGTTTTTTCCAGACGTTAAGTGTTGGGTTGTTTTTTTTTTTCCTTTAGAAAGGTTATGTTGGATTCTTTCACCCTGAAGCATATATTACCAAAGTAGCCTTTTGTTTTTCAGGGCTTTTTGGGGGGATGCTGAAAAAATATGTTTTATCTGTCTGCTCTAAACATGTTAATCTTGGCTGGATCATGTCTGAATATAACAGCAGCTGCACAAGGTTAATGTGTTGCCAGTTAAAGTGAAGAAATACATTGTTACTTCATTTTAAAGGAATATGGAACAGGGAGGAAAAAACCAAACAGTAAGATTACTTCAATAGAATTACTCTGTCATTTTCTGTGCAACAAAAGCATTGCGTTTCAGAAAGCTCAGGTGGTTATTGTGTAGAATTTCTGAAATGAACTAAGATGAAATTTTTATAGCCCTCTTACTAACATAGCCCTTTTTGTGTTCCCATAGGCAGTGACCTTTGGTCATGCTCAGAGTAGGGCTGGCTCATTTTAGTTGGAACTACATGATCCTTGAGGTCCCTTCGAACTCGGGTCATTCTGTGATTCTGTACTGCCTTACCAGTGAGAGTCAAAGCTGAAGTTGTCACCAGCCTAACAGGAACTAATTTTATTTGTATGAAACACTGTATCATTCTATTGGCTTTAACTTTTGTCAGCCATCTGTTGGGAACCCGGGAGAGAGTCAGAGGAGTGTTATAGGTCCTTATTATGGCTCATTAGCAAAGCTGTGCAGATTGCCTCTATTTTCTTACTACCACTGGGGCTTCATTTTCCAAAGGAAGGTGCTGCCTAATTGTCAGTGGGGCTGGAAATTTACCTGTGAGGACCAGAGTCATTAAGCAGTTTCAGAAATGAAGTGCAGCTGTGGTCTAGATAACACTGACTATCATTTCTGTTTTTCAGTGCCAAGCCCCATGTAAGACTTGCTGATGTTTGATTTTAATGCTTGGTTTTTTGTTTTTTTTTTTTTAAACTGAAGGCGACATATATCATGCCTTGTTCCTGCTATTGATAGAATGTGCTTTATTGACTGCAGTGCAGTGACAGCGATGACCGATCTCATCCTTGCTAAGAAACAGACAGTGGTAGTTTGCGATCTGTGGTTAAGGGACATGGCAACCTGGAAGCACATAGTGCGTAGATCCTTGTAGCTCTTTGAGCTTTGAATATCAGGTGTTTTTTAGAGCAAGCACTGCCAGTCACAGGAGGTGAATGCAGTTGTTACCTGAACCTCAGGCAGGGTAAAAATTTGCAATAGTTAAATAGAAGCACTGTAGTTTTTCTGATTTATCTGGTCTTACACGATAAAAATGTAATTCTTTTTGAATTTACCTCCTAGAGATATTTGACTGATGATCACTTTATACACCTACAGTCTCTAAATATAGATACTGAGTGAAACAGATTTAGATTTTTGCCTGTTATTTTTGCTGCAGCTCATTTAACTATGTTAGATAAAAGCTGCCTTATCAGTCCTGTAAACAGGAGGATTTCAGTTTTGAATCACATAAGCCTCTTGGTGTCACAAAGGACCTGTTATTTTAGGTGGAAGAGAGACTTGCTTGACAGTCCCTGATGGCAGGCAGGTGAATGCCTAAGCTGCAGAGTGCTTTTTTTCTTTACTGAATTGTTTTCATGCATGCAACTCATTTGCACAGAATTAAATTCTCACTGTTCCTCATAGTGTTCTGTGTACCTCACTGTAGTCATGATTGATGTGTGTTTGTAGTAATAGGAAAAATAATTAGACTTTATATATCTTAATATAAATATCTAATGTTACTGTAATATTAAGATTGAAAGATGTGATAATATATATGCAATACATTCCTTTCATTTTAATTAGTCCACGTGGGATACTGTGCACTGTGTAGCCCAGAATAAATGTAATTTTGGCTTTACTTATTTTCCCCCCCCCTCACTATTTTGAATGTTTCATCCAGTTGGCTTCCAGACTTCATTATGAAGAAAAAAAACACATGAGGAAAGGTGATGAAATAGTTGCGTGATGGTAATCTCTTCTTAATTAACTTATCATAAACTAAAATTAGTCTTAACTGAAACCTGACTCAAGAAACATTTGAAAAATGTGAAAACAAGTGAGCAAAGCATCCTGTGGGACTTTTGTGTACCTCATGGTGTGATTAAGTGCTGCACTGGATGATTCTGACTTGAAAATCCATAAGCACAGTCAATATTTCAAACCAAATAAAGAACTGAATTATGGCATGACTGCAGTCAAGCAATAACCTCAAAATTCCACAATAGAGAAACATTGGAATGATATTCATTTTGAGTGGTCTAATCCTAACTGAGGACTATGGAATGCAGTTTTGCCCTGAAACTAATTCAAACAGTGCTTGTTTGTAGTCGGTGGCAGTAACTGTGTAATAGTTTATACGCTAATACTTGCAGATAACGATTCTTATATCATATAAAAACCCTGTTTTGCTGTTGATTAGCTTGTATGAGTAGTTTTTTTCCTAATACTAACAAGCAAGTCTCTGTGCTCATCTCACTACCTGTTGAATGAATGTTGTCTAGCATGCCTTTCCTTCCTCATAGGGTTTAGTGATTTCAAGTTTTTGTATCATCCTGCAAATTGAAATATAGGATAACATGTTTCGTAGTGATGCTAGGACCTAGAACTGGATATAGCAGTGAAAAAGCAGAAGTTTGTTATAATAATTGTTTCTTCAGCCAAACTTGCATTCCAGAAATGTCTGGGAAGTGCCACATTGTCTGTGATTAAGAGTTGGTCTCTTGTTTGATAGTAGCCATTAGCAGGGACCAGGAAAAAGCATAAGAAATATTCTTGTGCTATTGGCATATCTGTTAATATAGATGACTTGATACCAGCTCCAGCAGTCTCCTGGTTTTCAGTAGTTTAAGAACTCCTAGAGTTGGGTGCATCTGTACTGTAGATTAACAGCTGTGGGTGGTATCTGGGTGTCTTTATAGTTTACAGTTCTCCTATCCGTACTTCCATCATGAGGAATGATGAATAATCTTTTTGTTTACTTGATCTAATGTAATTCACATTTGGGCAGACAACAGGCAGAAATGAGTTTTTAAAAAAAACAACAAAATAGCATCTGGAGCCTGTTCAGTTTATCTTTGTACAGAAACTATTCGGTACCTCCAGTTACTTGTCTCCCTTTGTATCTTTCCTTGTTGCATTACATCTTTTCTGAAATGTGATAATCAAATTGTAGAAAAATATCCATGAAGGTACGCAGTGTGGTGTGAGAACGTACAATATGATGGCATAATTGTATTTTCTGTTTTATCTATCCCTTTCCAGACCTGCTGGTGTTCTGACAGCAGTCAGTCAGTGTTCTCAGAGAAACATTGCGTGCTTCAGAATGATTAGGACCGTAAAGTCAAGTTCTTGGGAAATAATTGTGCCAGAATTAAGATTTGCTGTGCTATTTTATTCGAGCTCTTTATGTAACCATACTTTTTGATACTTTCCTTGATTAAATTACAAGAATTCCTTTTAACAGAGAACATCTGCCACATTCACTTTACACAGTTGAAGTGAAATTGAAGTGAAGCTCATTAAAGAACAGCTATTTAATATTTTTCCTCTTCATTACTCCATCCTTTATTTACTGGATGGTATTCAAATCACACTGTAAAGATGCAATTATTAATTCCCCGCTAAGCATTACAGTGGTGCCCATTACTACAGTTTCTGAATGCTTCACGTGTATTAATTAAACAGAATTTTCAAAACTCTTGTCTGAAAATAGATGTCTTTGGACCTCTTCAGATTAAGAACAAAGGTAGAGAAAGAAATTATGTTCTAATCATTTCTTATGTCCTATTTTGAGCGTCTCAAATTTGGAAGTGTGCCCAGCATTGTTAATATTTTATGTATTCAAATTACAGCTTCAAATTAAAGCTTCAGCTGCTTTGGTAAGTTCTCAGCACAGAAGTAAATCAGGCCTCAGAATCAAATAAGGCCTTTGGGAAACTCGCAATTAGTGGCAATGAATGAAAAATTGTCTTTAACAAATACACCAGTGATCATACTGGAATGCTGTAGCAAGTGTAAGATAAGAGTTCAGTTTGTTAAGTCAGCATGGAAGTGCCTCTAATATAACGCTAGCCTTTCTCTTCTGTCATCCTGCACCTCCTGCATGGCTGAGCTGTGCTGTTCTTGTAGAAGTTGTTCAAGGACAAAATGCAACCGTATGACTGAGAGGGGACCCAGTATATGATCTTTTAATTAAAGAGTGACTTAGGCCACAGACACAAAGCATGCTAGGCTAACATTTCTTCCTGTGAGGTATATATTATGTACATATGCAGTCTGAAGACTTGAGAAAATTACAGCGAATGGCATGGAAATTAAATTATTAAAAACAGGATGGATGCTTTCAGCATCTTTGTCACACTAAACAAATATATGCACATCCCACTCATCGTTTTCACAAAAGATTATTTTCTTCCCATACATAGCAAGACTCAACCAGTCCTTTCAGAATGAAGTAGATCTCTTAGAACTAAATCAGGCGTGGTATAATCCCAATTCAATTGACTGAAATGTAATTGTATCTTTTTAATGCAGTGGATGCCTGGTCTACTTTTAAATTCAGTTATGGAACTCGTGCACTTAACCATTTTAGAATTTCTTCTCAAATTTGTCTTTTGAAATAGATAATGGTCTCTTTTAGTTTGCTTTAATTATAGATTAAAAGAAAAAAAAAAGCATAGAATGTCTTAAATACAGGGCCATACTGCTAACAATACCCATTTTGTCTTGGTTGGGAAGTGATTTTCATCAACAGATTAAATCAGCTTAAAAAGTCAATTTGAACAAATTTACTTTCATGTCCTGTCTAGTTTGTTTCATGTAAAAGGAAAGTCTGTCCCTATTGATGTTCTTTAAGTGCTACTTTGTGTTTACCAGTAAAATGTATTTCCACTTTAAGTAAATAGGATGTCCTTCCTAATTGGCTGTTCTTTGCTGCTGTTCAGATCACATTTATAACAATTTTGTTTGCCCTCGGGGTCTTTCATCTTTGTAAATGAGTTACAACTCCATTGTCACAATTTTGAAGTCCTGATGTTCCTTCTGAACATTGCTGTCGCTTCTGGGTAAAGCACAGGGGGCAAAGGAAAGGCACGGCTGATCCTGGAGTAAAAACGTAATCATTTTTCAACAGAAAAAAATAATTCCTCAGAAATTACTGAAGGGTTTCCTTGCCATTGATGTTATATTAAATGCATGTGCTTATATAGACTTGTGTATGCTATTGAAAGCACATATTTTTGTTGGCCAGACTCTTTTTTTTTTTTTTTTTTTTTTCTTAAGAGTGCAACTGGGTAATGAACTGCTTTGACCTGCCCCAGATTTTCAACTTTTGGACTGTTTTACTTTACAATCAAATATTTCAGAAATGTTGCTTGATAAATGTGGAATAAATTCCTTTCAGTAGACTAGAAGGTAATTTATTGCTTGAAGTGGTACTTGTGACGGTCAGGAGTTGAGTCATTCATTTCTTGTCTGGGAAAGACTGACTGTTTTAATGATTTGTCCTTGGTGAAATTGCAGTCAGGAAGTTTGGTTCTTGTCTGTCCAATTGCTTTCGTAAGATTTAGTTGGCTGTTGGGTTTTTTTTAAATGCATTGCAGTATACATACCCTGAGATATACACATAAACACATAAGCTGGCCCTGTGTGTTTCTTTTATTTCTTTTCAGAAAAGGTTTTGAATTTTAAAAGTACTTAAAGTACCACAGTGAGGGAGGGTGAGAATCTGTCACTTGTTTACAAATACAGATTAAGTGGGTAGACTAAGTTCTTGTGAATGTCTGGACCCGGTTTGTGTAACGAGACAGTTGGCTGTATGTTTCTTTAGAGTTAATAAGCAGTTTTTAAGCAGTTTCTCATGTATAAGTTGCAGGGTTTTTTTCCGAGTTAGAATGAGGGAAGATCTGCATTCACAGTAGAATTTCTTGTTCATGGATGGCATAATTCAGTCATCTGAGCTTGCTGCAGAAGTATTAAATGACTTCAGTCACCGCTGAAGTGGAAGAAAAAGTGGAAGAGCAGAAGAAAAAACTTAATGGCAGCACTGAATTCAGTTGGGGATTGGGAAACAAAAATGCACAAAGCAGAAAATGATCTAGGAAAGACTTCAACTGCAGAACAGGATATACAAGTAAATCATTATAAGTTTGCAGCTTCCAGCACAAATGCATTTTAGCCAATTTGCTACACTGTTTCTCCAACAGAAGATTTCATATAACTCAGGCCTGTACTTTCAGTGATTTCTAATACCTTGTATGAGAACATTATGTTAGGGGGAATTTAAAGATGTTTAGAAATAACATTACATTTTTATACCTTGAACTTGAATGTGGACAAGTTTGGTGGCATAAGGGTACAAGCTTGATACTCTGAGTTTGCTTGGACAACTTAAAATTCAAGGCAGGAGTTTATTCTGAAAAGCAGAGATAGATCACTCTGTTTGGTATTTGGGTGAGGAATATCATGCTTCATTATTCCTTACATTCAATCTGCAAAAGCAAATCAAGACTTTATAAAATGTGGTGCTTTGCTAGTGTGTGCTGTGATTTCCTTCCCCACACACTTGCCTCTCTTCATTTGTTCCTCTACACCCACATTTTCTTAGCTGATTTTCCTCAGTTTCTACGGGGAATAGATTTGCAGTGGGAACGTGTCTGTTTTTTCAGCTGACACTCTCTCTGCTGTCTCCCTGGTGCCATGTTCTCCGCTGCTCTGACAGTTCACATTAGATAGTCCATCCTGCTTTGCATTATGCTACTGCTGTTTGAATTGCTGATGTGACCAACTCCTTTGCTCTGAACAGGTTGTCTCCTGGTTCTGATGTCTATGTGACGGTTTCGTCCATTGCATTAGCACGGTCGCAACAGTGTCGCAATTCTCCAAGCAACTTATCAACCTCAAGTGAGACAGGCTCTGCTGGGAGCACATACAGGCAAAAATCTATGCCAGAAGGGTAGGCACAAGACTTCTTTCGTATTCTTTCTTTAGGCAGTCTTTTGTCTCCATTCCATTTGTTGTAATGTATGTTGAACTGAGGGAGTGCTTACACAGGCTCCTGCCGACTGTTCTTTAAACACATTAAAGCATGTTTGTACTCAAATACAATTGTCATGCCTGTTGGAAGTCACATTTTAAAATCCCTTACTTCCACCTTTTCCCTTTGTGCCCTAACTTCTCTGTGTCATCCCAATCCACAACAGAGCTCAGGTTGAAAGCTCATAAAGGGACAGAGTTATCTCTCTAAAAATCTAAATTAAAGGTACTGGTCTCATGTTGCAAATTACTTCCTTTCACATATTTAGATTCTAAAAGGAAGTAAATAATAGGTTTGGGGCTTTGCAGTCTTTGCTAATAGTTGAAGCAATATAGTGGTGACTCCAAATGTGTAGGCGCAAAGGTGCTGAATAATACATAGCTAGATTTTTTTTTCCATTTATTCACAGTTGCCTTATTTTAAGGCACTTTCATCCAACTTTCCAGAACTCTCCATACTATGAAGTGATCCAGTGTCAATGTAAGGGGCAATTTGCAGAGGAAGAAGTTAAATCTGTATAATTTTCAAAGAGCACAGAAAGAAGCAATAAATCAAGCTTCTCTGAGTAGGGGAAAGAAAATAATTAGTAGTAAGAGAGCTATCTACCATATTCCAAATTACTTTCTGTTGAGAAGAGAAAGGACAAAAGTGCTGATAGTTCACACTGTAAAGCTTTCGTGTGAAGTCTTGAGTACACTGCTTGTCATTGTGTGTAATTAATTCTATTCTGCATCTTTTATGAAGTAGAATATCTTTTTATCTATTAAACAAAATATATCACATAATTGGTGAGATTAAATGTCATATCTGGGAACTGCTTAGCACAAGCTACTGAGCTTTTTATTTATTTCTTTAAGAACAAGCAACGATCTTTTGCCTGCTTAAGTGCCTATGAAGGAGCAATATCCAGTATCAGCCCAGGGAATGCTTTTCAGGGCATGTATTTGAACAAGTGTTGCTCATTGCTCCATAGCGTTGAAGATTTGTCCTCCAAGTATTCTCTTTTTAGCCTGGTTTTAGTTATTCAGTGGAAGCTATCTCTTCTCTGTTGCACATGTTCATGACAGACTTTATTTGTGAGACCGTTACATGCTCAGGCCATCTTTTAAGTTCATGCTAAGGTCCTACTGGCATTAGGAGATTTGCTCAAAACCCGCTCATCTTTAAGCAAATGGAAATGCGTATAGAGCTGTGCAGCTCAGAAGAGCACTTTAACTTTTCTTCTATGCTGCACACTTGTGTCTCATTCATTCCAGCAGCAATTGTGCTGTCTTCAGTTCTGAAGAGCAGCTTGTACTCTCAGTATGTTGTCTGCTCTTTCCAACTACATCATTTGCTCTAAGAAGAATTGCTGCCATAGTTCCATAGGCCATCACAACCGTAACTGCTCAAGTGGGTAGGAATTTTCACATGCTGTGTTTTCATTTTGAATTGGCCTCCTAGCACACCAGCACTGATCCTCAGCCCTTTTCCTTCTTTCAGGTTAACTATACATGTATGTTCAGTGCAGCATCTTTGAGCATTTGGCAAGCACTGAGCAAAGAGGTGCATCTTGGAAATCTTACATACACAATTTGTTTGTTTTTCAAGTTTTAATTTAGTCCAAATGAACAACGGTTTAATGGAATAATGAAAGAAGTATTTCATAAATGACCTTTTTTACTTAAAAAAATATATATCATTTATAAAACTCCATCGGTGTGACTTGTCAATTCTGTTCTTAAAGGAAGACGCTTTGCATCTCATGCTATCCTTTTACACACTCAAGACTTCCCAAATGTTACCTACCAGGCTAAAGAGAAAGCATGAAAAATATCATTAACAATGAAACTTTCCCATGCCTCAGTAAGCAAAGAAGCATTTGTCACATAGTTAAGAAATTCATTACAGTTCTTTGTGCATCTTCTGCTGAAATGCATATGTGAGACCAAATTCCAGGCAGCCCTGCAGAGGTGTCTGCTACACCAGATAGAGCTGGTCAGAGAATAACCCATATATGTAGTTAACTAGGGGAAAGATAGTAGCATTGTTGAGGTGTTAGAGTAAATACTTGGCTGAAGAGACACCATGACCTGAAGGTATTCTTCCTGATGTGAAGTTCCATGTGCCCTTGGTATGCCAATACTTGTGACTTCCCAGTGCAGGAAATCTCATATACAGAATCTGTGTGTATGTTTCTTTCTCAGTGTGTGATATGACTAATTTTGAACAGTTTGTGAAACATAGAATGACTGGAAATGTGGGTGTAAATCCAACCTTTGTCAGACATAAGAAGAGCAGTAATTGCTGCCTCTTCTACATTATTGGTCTGTATCCTGACTTACATAGGGATGATAAGCCAAAACTTCAGTGTCTTCAAGAATATCAAAACGGGTCTTGATGTATGTATGTTTATTTCATATACTCATCCTGAGTTTACGTGAAGGTACGTACATGTCAGAAATGATAGCAGAATGTAATGAAAATACTGAAATAATGAGTTTCTTTTAATAATTGTGTATTAAAAAATGTGTATTTATGCCATTTTCCTGTTCATTTAGTCCATCTTGATTTCTATTTAGTATTCAGATTCCTCTCTACACACTGTTGGGTTATATATTTAGTCAGGATAGCATGTAGCACCACCTGCGCTTATGTCCACTTTTAAACAGCTCACTTCATGTTGTTGGATTTTTTTGTTGCTTTATTAACATATCTTGCTTTTTAAGTAGTATAGCAGTGGTTTTAATGAAATAAAACCAGCAATATGATATATTTTTTTCATCTCTGAAAGTACTTGCACATCATAGAGTATATCAAATGAAAAAACAACTTTGTTCAGATATATGACTGTATAGGCTTTAGGTAAGAGAACAATGTGTGGAAAGTAAAATATGGATGCAGTGCAACTTGGTCAAACTAAGATTTATTGGATTGGGGGCTTTTTCTTTCATATACTGATGTCAGGTTACTTCAAAATGAAAACACACTGCCCACAAAATACTTTACAAGTCTTAGAGGTTTGGAAAGTACCTGAGATCAGTGTTTAAAGTATATCAGCTTTTAAAGTATTGTCTTTAGGCTTTTTATGCATTTATTGAATTGGTATTGAATTCATCATATTGAATTTAGGTATTTGATTAAGTGAACTTCTAGGTACAGTGTATGTGGAACTTGAATAGACAAGGAAAATCTTTATCCACATAATGCAATTTCAATTTAAAGTGTTTGTATTCAGAGAGCAGGTGTCCCAGATGGTCTTGACCTTATTTTTTTCAACAAATCATATCCTAGCTATGCCAGGAGAGGTGAAATAAGGGTCATGTTTGGCTAAAATTTGACCCAAGTTTGAATTTTGACATTTTGAAGCTATGCTGTATGAACATTCATATTCCAGCAGCTTATCTTTGAAGTTAGGAGTGTGATTATGTTGTTCTGAATTGCATAGTCTTTCTCTGATGGGTTCTTTTGTGTTAGTGAGCTGGAAAACTTTAGAATGGGATCACCGCACTGACTTAGTTCTGATGATTTGGAAGATGTCATTTTTGTATTAGAGGTCGTGCAGGCAGCCTGTTGCTACTAGAGTGAGTAGAAATCGATTTGGGATGTTTTATTTTCTGTTATTATGTTAGGCACTGACAGCTATAGATAATACTTGATATACGGAATATATTGTTTGGAGTTCTTTTGGGTGTTACACTCTGTGTGTAGTTTGGGTTGTTTTTTCTTCCTCCGGAGTATGTATTTTTATTCTTATTTCTAAGGATTGACCTGCTAATTCAGAACCCAACTATTAAGGACAAAATTATAGTTGTAATTCTTACAGACATTGCATATAACGTATATATACTTCGGTCTCCTTTGATATGAGGTTGTTCTCCTGGAGGTTACTTTTGCCTTTCAAAAATCCCTCTGACTAATCTAACAGGATGTTCAATTCTCATCAAACTCACTTTTATTTTGCTCTGCATGCTTCCTTTCACAGCAATAGATGCGTGTCCCTGCTTTCTTGCTGCTAGATTTAGTTTTTGCTAGTCAACTCAAGCTGCTTAATGATCCAAAAACTTTACATGAGATCTCATACCTCCCGTGTTTTGGGAGTCCCTAACCAATAGCCAGCTTTGTAACATCAGAAGTAAAATACTTCGTGGTATAGTATTGCCCTGGGTAAATCTGTGTTGTTTGAATCTGTGTGTACATTACTCAAGCGTGACCATAATAGTCTTTTGCTTAGAACCAAAGAAAATGGCAGAATTGCCTCAAGGAACTTCTGATACTAATTTGTGCTAAATCCAGGGTGCCAGTTTCTAATTTAAAAGGATCCATCCTTGAAATCCACTCCCAATAAATGCACCTCATTTCTCTATGTGACTTTTGTCCAAACTTTCACATTTTACTTGTGGTCAGTTTTTGTAATAATTTTACGTGCCTTGTCACCTGTCTGTGTAAATGAAAGCCTGTAATATTATTCCTGGATGGTTTGGATCTAGTTTTGACTTGTATATACTGTGTAATCAAATGTTCTTGATGAAAAATGCTCAATAAAGTAATGTATACTGTTTATCTTATGCATTAAATGTACTAAATAAGTCCTGAGCACTGCCACAACAATTAAATGGAAAAGGAATCATGCTATGCGTCATTATGACCTACAGTTTCACATTGGCTTCTTATAAGTGCTCTTTTTTTTTCCTGTATGTGAGATCTATGCATGTTTAAAATCACTATCTGCTTTGTTTTTGGGGTGTTACAACAGGTTTGGAATTAGCCGTAGATCCCCTGCTTCCATTGACAGGCAGAGCACGCAATCAGATACGGGTGGTAGCGGCAAATCCACACCCAGCTGGCAAAGAAGTGAGGATAGTATCGCTGACCAGATGGGTAGGTAATTAATTCTTTACAGTGAGCAAGCCGTGCTAACCACAAGGTGACTTTGGTAATGCTTCTCTTCGTGCAGAGGGAGAACCCTCTTAAGCACCGTGTCTTTGGAAGTTTAACCTTGTTCATCAGGATGAATAATTAGATCTTCTGCATAGACTAGCTTCTGCAGTCTGTGTCCTTGAGACCTATGAGTATCACCTGAAGAAGAACGCATTTCAGTTCTTCATTTGGCTGTGGGACTAAATCTACCCTAATGCTTTTACTTTGAAACACTTTGTCCTTTTAGATGCGGTTGGGTAGGCACACTTATTAATTTGCCTTGCTCTTGAAGACTTGGTTGACCTCACCTGCTCTCCCGGGTGACTTAACTTAGTTTAATTTTTTGCTTAGTTTGTCTAATGTGCTTGTGATGCTCCCTTTCAAATGGTGCTATATAAATGCAAATAGATTGTTTGATCATTGAAGCTATAAAAATACCATGTACAAAATGAAAAAAAAAAAATGCAATTAAAGTCTAAATAGTAAGGTAAATCTATAGCTTGGTAATCACCTTCCACCACTGTATACATTTTCATTGCACTTGGCAATTAAACTGTCAGCTGAGAGAATATATTAACTATATGAAACAGCTGGGTACTGAGGATTTGCATTGTTAAGCCTTCATTTGGAGTTTCTGCACATAGACCTTTTCCCTGCAGCAGTGGCTTAGCTTGCATGGATACCAACGAGGCTGACACCAGTGGAATTGTTGTACTATCTTCAGAAAGCATTGATCCAACATGATGAACATGGTCAAAATTGCTAGATTGTTTTTTTTTCCCTAACATTATTTTTAGCGTGGGTTTAACAATTCCATTCTTTTTTCCATCCTTCTATGTACAGATCGTTATGCTGCATCACAGCTCTTTATTTGTTTTATCTAAATCAAGTTGTGATGAAAACAGAATAAAGTTCAGCAAATTTAGCAGGAGTTTGGTAAGGGAAATGTGATCTTCAGGTTCTGGAGATGCACTTTGTTCGCATACCTTCTCAACATCAGTGAGCTGTTCCTTATTATTGAAACCATCTGTCAGTCCCTCCCTCACAACTCCCCCCATACTTCTTCTCACTAAAAAGCTGTGATTATACCGATCTGCAGATCTCATTTTGACAGAACAATTTTTAATCGCATATGTTTTGATACTGTTGTGATGGTAACGACACATGTAAAACTGATTCTTTCTTCAGCATTACTTTTGCAGACCAACAGTTGGTGTGTTGATGCTGGCACCAAGAAGAGCTGACAGCAAGATGTGTTCTAAAATGTCAGGAGTCACCATATTAGCAAAATAAATAAATAAGGCCAGAAAGAGCAGGAAAAATTGTGTGGTGGATGAGGTGGCTCCAACATTTGGCAAAGGCTGAGAAATGGACTGAAGTATAATCCCTGTATTTTATCTCTTGTGGATTGTCCTGCATTCATAGAGTGCCAATTGGAAACAGTATCTGACTGCAGACTTTATCTGTCTGAATCTAGGTGAAAGTTTGGTTCAATGCCAAATAAGCACATTTCCAGTTGGGATAATCTGTGTCAGGGTAAATAGGGCATTAGGTGCAGTGAACTCACACTCACTCCTTCCTGCCCACTCTTAGCTACAGAAAATCTATGTTCTTTGTGCAGCGATACTGCTTGTTACTACTTGCCAGAGGAAATCAAGTTCTTTTTTTAAAACAGTCATTTTAAAAGCTGGTTATGTTGCAGATCAAGATGAACAAACCATAGCCGTGTTGTGGAAGGCTTGAAAGAACTGCTAATAATAATGGCTGTTGTTAAACACATACTCTATTTAAAGGTGATATTTCTAGAAATGCAAAGTGTTAAGAAAGCACAGGACAAGAATATCATCTATATAAAAAGGTAAAAATAAGTTAATTTTGAAGTACTGTTCTTCTCTACTCTGAGAAAGCAGTTACAGGGCCTAAAGGGTGATCTGAACATCTAGTTATCTCCTAGGGAAAAATAGTAAGCCTAATTGGCAAAGGGCACTTCTGAAACTGTGTATATAAGTTGAGTAGTTTGATTTCAGTCCATTTTTTTAACTAGGTTTTGAGCATCTATGCAGATTCCACATTCAAAATGATCAATTTTTACAGGAATATTGTGATTTCAACATTGCATTTACTTAGCTCACCTTAACTTTGACAGGAAATTTGTAGTAGTTCTGCTGAAATAAAAATGTGTGAATTTAAGCTGTCACTTTTGACTTTTGTTATTGTCCTGCCTTGCATAGAATAATACCACGTAAGGAAATGCAATCTTTTTCTTCTAATCCTGTCCTCAGGCAACATGCAGAATGATGTACAATGCCAGTACACTGTGAATATGAATGTTGTTCTGCTCTAATGTTCTGTGATGTTGCTGTTGGACAAGGAGGGTGTGGCACTGCTCAAAGTTGTTTTATAAAAAGCCAAGATTTTGCATTTTTCATGAAGTCTTGCTGACTTATGCCATGCAAAAATGGGCCCTTAGTTTCTCATGTATGTTTTGTCTCATGTATAGTTTTTATTTGGAATGAATTTCACTTTGGTTTTCACAGTCTTTGGCTAATGGCAGCAGTGGCAAAAAATCACGGTGTAAAATCAGAGTGCACGTTTTCTTATTTCTTTTGCTGCATAGGCTTTTCAGTACATTGTTGTGTGCTGTATTGCAGAACCAACGTGTCATCTCCCAGCAGTATCAAAAGTACTGCCATCCTTCAGAGAGAGTCCCAGTGGAAGACTGATGAGACAGGATCCTGTGGTTCACTTGTCTCCAAATAAGCAGGGTCATGTAAGTTATCCTGAAAAAGGAATTATTTAATGTTTTGCTCTTGTTTCAGAAGCTCTTCAGACCAAATGTATTGTTCAAAACTGTTTTAGAATGTCAGCTAAAGACAGATGGATGGGAAAGAAAAAGAAATCTTCAAGCCCTGTTCTGTGTTAAACTTTAGAGGAAGCGATAAAGCAGATGTTACTTCCTGAACCTTACAGAAACTACTCAGGGCGTACTAAAATATTTATTAGTTAATAAGTTTTGTTGACAGATGAACAGCACTTTCTTGTCTGTTATCTTGTGATAAGGAGAGGATTTATGGGAGTTTACAAAGCTATTTCTGGGCTTCTCAAGGGAGACATGAAGTTGACAAATACACTGTGCACTGCAAGACTCAGAAAGCTGCTGAAAAGCTCAGAAACCTTCTTCTTTGAAACAGACTAGAAGCTTTGCTTTTCTTTAAGGTTTCTCCACTTTCCTCATCTGCTGTAAATATTAATTCCTTTCTGTAGTCAATCTTGCACACTGTTGGAAGAGTTCTTTTGAAAGGTCCACTAGAATCTGGCTGAGAAGTCTCTTATTTATATTTAATTTCTAAATGGCAAATTCTACCTTTCTGTTTCAATAGTTAAATGTGCACGTCCTGATTTATATACAGAGAGACAGATTAACTGCAGTAATGTTCATGAATTAGAAATCTCTTGAAAATTATTTAAGTCACTAGAACCAAAGAAAGAAAATGCTCTTTAATCTGCTGTTCGTTATGCCAGATGACTTGGTTGATTGTCTTTATGATCAGCTGAAATATAGTGTTGCGCTGACTGATCACACTCAAAGTATGAGTTGCATTTACTTAGATCTTTCATTAGTTCTTGTTATTTGCTTCTGCTTACCAGCATTCCTCTTTAAATAAAATTTGCAGTGTTTCTTTTAGGTTATTAATTCAGAACAGCGTTCCTTCATTATATTAGAACAAACAAAACACCTGACTTCCTATTCTTATGAGTTTTTATATTTAGATTGACTTGTTTTTCATGTGATGCATTCGGCCATATAATAATGTGATAGCTACCTCATTAGCTTGTGTGCAAAATGTGACTCTGGATTTACTGATGCTTACATTCTTCTCATTTAGTCTTTGTTATTATAAATCTTTGTTATGTAGACAGATGCATGAAGGGAGTGATACAGTTACTAATGAAGAGCAGTAACATTAATTTGAGATAACTAGATCAACTTCATATTCCTCCTGTTTTTCTGTCAGTTCTTGATGTAGTATAATAGCAATGTGGATACTGAGATTTCCTCCTCTGGGTATCAATCCATTCTCTATTTTCCCTCTTTTCTAGTGAGAGTAGAAACAGTATCTAATCTTTGATCTGCTCATTTCTCTTCGGTAAAATTCTGCCTGTAGGCAAAATAGAAAGGGTGGTTCTAAATGTCCATTCTGTCCCTCCTGTTATTTTGGAACCATTCCGTCACCAAACAAGTTAATTTCATAATGGAGAAACAAGTTTTTCAGTTCTGGTTATTTAGATGATCAGAACATAAATGTGTTTGTTGAATGGAAAATAAAATTAAGAAATCAAGAGGGATATAAATACTTGAAAGGTGAGCTACTAAGCAGAGATGAGTATAGCAAGAAATTATTTCTGTAATGGGATATTCCACAGATGCCCACTATGGAACTGAAGGCATTCACTTTCTTCTTAACAGCTGGCTGTAACCAAGGACAGAGCACACAACCCAGCCAGAAACTGCCATGCCCAGATGGGACAAGCTGCTTTTCTTGCAATTCTGCCTTTTTGAAAGCAGTTTACAAATAGTTAAATGGCATTTCAGTGGTCCTTTGCAAAGGATGGTCCTGCTGAGGATGAAATAGACCTACCTACTGCAAAGGGGTTGGAAGAGCAATGGTTGTTTTTCCCTGCCTTAGTCTTTTGTTATGCAATTGTATTGTTGAAATAATGTGCATTTTCTGTGGATCGGTTATGTATCATGTTCTAAAACATTAGACTCTTTAAATTAGAATATATTTAATTATAGTAGTTACAGAACAAGTCAAAGTTAGCACAGCTCTGTTTGTTACATTGGTTGGGCCTGAGTGGAATTATATCTGAAAGAAAACAATTTGGAGTATTTTATGGCAAAATTATGAACTACTCTGTTTTTCCCTGCATTGCTGAAACATGGTTTCCATGTCTCTGTGAAAGCATCTTTTGTGCTCTGAAAACAGAGCAATACTCATTGTGCTAGAATGGATTTTTGGAGTTAGTCTACTGATAGTATCTATTCAGTACCTGAAGGTAGAGGAATTTCTACTGTACAGTGGGGACTTTAACCCTTTACTACTCTTCTTCCATTGCCGTAATTATGAAATAAACCTACGTGTTTGTGATTTTTCTTTATTGTTGTTTCTTCTGTAGTCTGACAGCCACTACTCCAGCCATTCCAGCAGCAATACTCTCTCCAGCAATGCCTCCAGTGCTCACAGTGATGAGAAATGGTATGACAGTGGAGAGCGCACTGAATCAGAGCTGAACAGCTACAACTATCTTCAGGGGACTTCAGCTGATAGCGGCATAGATACTACTTCTTATGGACCCAGCCATGGCAGCACTGCTTCTCTGGGAGCAGCGACATCTCCCCGCACAGGGCTAACGAAGGAAAAAGTGACACCACTGTGGCACAGCTCCAGTGAAGTGGTCTCCATTGCAGACAGGACATTAGAAAAAGAGAGCCACATTGACCGAAAAGCCGAGTCTTCACTGAGTCTGGATATTCACAGCAAGAGTCAACCAGCCTCCAATCCTCTAACAAGGGAGAACAGTGCTTATAGTCTTAGTGATGCTGTCTCGCATACAAGGTAATTTTCACTTCTTATGAGATTGACACCTCCTCATTCATTTTCACATACTCGTTCTCTAGCCTGATAAAGGTGAGAAGCAGTTGTTTAAGTTGAGGCTTCTATTTGACCAATCTATTGACCAGTGTTTTGAGAGATCATACTGTGCAGAAGGCTTATAAATTAAGACCGTTTTTAGTCTTTGCTTCTGTTGCTTAATCTAACACTAAGAAATGTCTTTAACAACATTTTCCATGCTGCTGCTATTAAACAAGACAGATGAGTGTCTGATGTGTTTGTAAGAAATATTTTGCAAGATCTGCAGTTGGTATACAAATTAGATCAGTCCCTTTTAGTAATGCACAATTTATTCTGAATTTCTTTTTTAGTCTTGCAAGCGTGTGTTTCGGATGTCTTCTACTTTTTTAATATAAATCTTTTTGTTTAGAATTCTGCTTGTAGTCGTTATGATCAATATTGAGTGCAAGTTGCTTGCAAGTGCTGGCATATAGATTTTAATGTCATTCTGAAATGAGCTGTGGGTATGACATATTACTGTCTCATTCTGTTTTCCATTAGTTTTGCCATTAGTAAAGTTGGTTATGCCAAGTACAGGCATAAAGCGCCCAAACACCATAGATGGAAGTTACGTACTTTACAAGTTCATTGGAGCTGCTAGAGGCGGACAATATTTTACACTGTTTATCTAACCCATTTCCAAAAAATATTTAGTGTACATTTACAATAACTATTGATGTTGTACAAAAAGGTAGAAACAGCTCTTTTTTTTTTTTTTTAGAAAAACGTATGATCATAAAAATCTGTTGCTTTTAGAGACTGACTATTACATTTTGATTCTTCAAGGATGGAAGCTTGAAGCGTTATTTGCTATTCATTTTGAGCAAAGCAACATTTAGGCAAGGGTAGATGTTTATCAGACAGTTTAACAGTTTCTCCTGTAATAGCTGCATATGGAGGTTGTCATAGAGACTGCAGTGTAATGAACTGTCTCTATGTACTTTGTCACAGTGATTCTTACTAGTTATCTATTAATGGTGGTCCCACTCTGGTTTTCTGTCTCTTTTTGGTTGACTGTTTTTGGCAGTAAAGTTCATGTTATTCCATCCAGGTCTTTGAGACAGGTGTTTCCAATAGCTACACATGCCTGGAGCAGATCTTCAGACAACACTATGGAAGGCAATTTACATAGAATTTAGGCAACCTTACCACTTGCCCCTTTATTGGAGGTAAAAATATGTGGTGGTTATCTACAGTGTTATAAATTTTATTCTAAGAGTTACATGTTTATATCTAATTCTTTTTGATGTTCATTAGAATGTATCAAATGCCCCACAGTACTTGTCTGAATGTAACTAGCAGAAGCATTATGCATGTCTTCACTCTTCCAGCTCTTACCTTTATCTTCTCAAAACATGATATTTTCTCTGGTTGACTTAGTTTAATCTGATTGGTGTTTCTGCAGTGACACTGAAGTTGTTTTCTACATATTTTTTTCAAGCTAAATAAAATGGCATTTCTTGTTCATTTGAAGATCAGCAACTCTTCACAAAGAAGAGAGGTTGAAGCATTTTGTAGAGTACGTGGGACATGATACCCATGCTGCAAGCACTGCATCCATATTGTTTTTTCCAGTGGAGACAAGGACAGACTGACACGAAGATGAGAAAATATGTTTGATACCTTACAATAAAACAAAGGCACAGTCTGAACTGACCAGCTTCTGTTTTGTTTCTCATGGTGTCCTCAGTTTATGGTTACACACTGAACAGCAGTGCTGATCTGAGGAGACCCTGAGTCCAACTGTTTGCTGGTTGACCTGGGCGGATGAGCAGCAAGGACATAGCAAAGAGCCGGCAGGGGCTTGTTAACCTGGCACTTCTAGGTGTAGCCACCACTGCCTGCTTCAAGAAGGAGAATAAGGGATGATCCCAAGAAAGCTGCTTTTGGTGAAAAATGAACAGCTTAATTGTTGTGTCTCTCTGTCAGTTGCTAAATTGTTACCCTTTGCTGCTTCTCACCCTTTACCTTTTGGCTCATTCATGCCAGAACACCTGCGACATCTTTAGAGTTGGGTTTCTGTGCAAGAAGAAAAGGAATTTGGCCCTGAAAAGAACTTAGCGACAAGAGAAAAGAAAATAGCCACAAATTAGAGTGTTTGTGTCTATAGAAGACAGGAGCGACAATTAGTGTTATGATCATTTGGTGGTACGTAAAAGAACTTGTACCTGAGAATTGGCGGCAAAATGTAAATTATAGTGATTAACTTTTACAGCAAAGCTTTTGGCTGAGTTGTTACTTCTCCACCCCCATTCTCAAACTCCTTCCTGATGATTGTGCAGATTTCTCATAGCATCTCAGGAGAACTGCATTATGTAGGACAGTAATTATACAGAATCATTATAGCTGAATGTCATTAAATGAAGCCATATGTGCTGATGGCATTAATTCCCTAGGAAAAAATAAATAAATCAAACTTTCATTTCCACCTAAACTGTGAAGTTTCTTACGTCCCTTTTAGCAAAACTAAAATTATGGATATTTCTAATCCAATATATTTTAACTACAGTATTTTTAATATAGTCCAAAATGATGAAATAATATTTTACTTTTATGAAAGACTCAACTGAAAGTCTTGCAGATTGATCTGAAATTTTCCTGAATTTAATCCTTCCTGTCTCAGTACTTCAGTTGGGAAGTGAGAGACCACCAGTGGCAAAAGGCTCTCCCCTCTCTGTCCTGGGACAGATCTAAGCAAGCTGGTCCAGCTGTCTGTTACAGTATTCATGCTTCCTGCTGTCAAGCACTATATAAATCATCATCACTACTGTAGAGCTTCAGCTCCAATTTATTCTAGGATTTATCCACAGCCTTTTGCTCTCCAAAAAATGCTCACAGTTGTACAAGTGTATCTCTTTCTGTCAGTATGCTACTGACTTGCCCATGTTTACATGTACGAAGAAAACTCCAGGTATTTCCACAGTTCTGCATATAGTTCCTGAAGCTGTATATCCTCCCAAAATGTTATATTGTAAAACCACAGCTCAGAATATTCTGCTCATGTTAAAGAAAAGTATATTAAAAACTATATGCTGATTTTCTTGCTCATCCACCAGACTGCTCTTGTCATGTATAATACATGACACATATTATAATAAATATTCAACCAATAGTACTTATACAGTATTTACATACAGTATTATATATAATAAAATACAATTATCAGACATATACATTTTAGATATACATACCATGTGGAACATACTGATTATCGTTTTGTGCCTTCTTTGCATAGTAATATTAAGGGTTAGCAATACCAACTTTCTATTAATTTTTATCTTTTTTTTCTCACAAATAACACTTCCTTGAGTTTGGCCCAGTAAGATTAAAGTAGTTCCAAAGTAGATCAGAACTTTTTTCCCTATGCTGAGGCAAAAGACTTCACCAATTCTTGGATGTCTTTAGAAGGGGATAAACATTTAGAATTTAAAAAAACAACAGCTTTTTTTCTTTAAAGCTGTACATCTTCCGCAGATCTTGCTGTTTTAATTTTGCAGTGGTGATGCCTCACAGATGGGCTGTTTTGCTCAGCATATGTAGGAGTTTTCTTTTCAGTATTGAAAACAGAAAAGAGAAGGAGGAATGAAGAGAAATTTACTGCTTTTTCCTCTAGCTCCTATTTTTCCCTGCTTTCTTGCTATAAATTGTTTACATACCTGTGTTATAAATAAAGACCGTGGTATGCAGCAACCAAATATATGGGATTGGTGGACAGAATTACCTCTTCCTAATCTGCCATTTTTGTAAATCTTTCAGAGGTACAGGTGAGGGGGAAAGAAAGAAAATAAGATCTCCATTATTATCATCTGATTCGTTTACATATGAGGAGATGCATCTCCCCTCTAACATGTCTGCACTGCCATCATCATGTTCAAAAGGTGGGAGTGTGGGCAGCAGCAGGCAGTGCTGTTTGAGGAGGGAAGCTT
Source organism: Coturnix japonica (assembly GCF_054131305.1). Lineage (NCBI taxonomy): Eukaryota > Metazoa > Chordata > Aves > Galliformes > Phasianidae > Coturnix > Coturnix japonica. Next base: position 26,615,457 of record NC_140667.1, on the reverse strand, counting down.
GCCATCACCGCTTGCTAAATCCACATTACTTAGCTGTTGGGACTTCATGTCAACCATCTGAAGGTGAAAGGTATAGTTGAAGGTGACTTCAGATGAGATGCCATCTGTTGTCAGTAGAGAGGAAAAACTGGAAAGCATAATTCTCCCTGGCTGAGACACCTGATTGAAGGTGAGGAGAATCACCTGCAAGGGTATTTCCTTCTCCATTGGCTACAGCAGGAGCCAGACAATTGGTATAGATTAGATAACCTATTTCTGTAAGGCTGAATGCAAGTAAGATTATTTTTCCAGGTGGAAACATAAATTTAACTTCAGATATTTTCTGTGTATCATTAACAGACAGAGACATGAGAATGGGTTGTTTTATCATGTTACAAAAACAGCAGTGAAGAATATTCTGTTAAGCTAAGAATGAGGAAATTGTTCAGTGCCTTTGTTCATCCTCCCAACCTAACGTTTTATTTCTCAGTGAGAGTCTGTTCTTTACCACAGGGCCATCTGTTTCAAATTCCTTCCTTGCAGTGTTGGATACAGGGATGAAAATGTGACTAAGTTGTGGGGAGAACTGATGGAAAACTGTTTTCTACGTACTTAATGCTATTTCAGTATTTCAGGGCTGTACACAAAGCTTTGCTCTGTCACTAGAAATGCCGAAATGCCTGACCTTTTAAGGTTGTTAAAGTAAATATTGTCTTGAGCACTAGCGCTCCTGATATTGTGCAAGTTGCATAAGGTTTTAATATCATCATAACTGAAGAACAGCTCCTATTTAAAGCCCCCCACCATCATCACCTTCTTCCAGTTGCTGTTACTCACCCTGACTCTTGGCTAGACAAACTGTGGCATATGCCAGCTCAGCAATTTTACTAAGTCTCTCTCTTTTGTTTTTGTGATTTTTTTTCCCAAACAGTAACTTTTTTTCAGGCAAAATCCAGGAAGCTCTCTTCTGAAAGATATATGGGTACCTTCCATGGCTCGTTGTGGAGTCTCAAAGGAGGACATTCCTTGTTGCTTAACTTCTTTAACAATATGTTTTGTTCCATAGCCAGGAATTCCAGCAGGAAGTCGGACTTGGGTTCTTTTTTCAGATTCAAATTTGCATGTATTACTTCAAAGCTGCTTATCACAATGAACCTTAGGTTTCCTATTTGTAAAGAAGGGAGAGGGGAGGCTTGATATGCTGCCTCCATAGAGGTAACAAAGCTTTATGTGACTGTATGAGAAGTTTTCAATAAAATGTTCGTAGAAGACCCTTAAGAAGGCTGAACCAGTTTTGCTTCTTCACTTACTATTGATAAGTGCAACATCATGTTCTCCGAATTTTTCTTTACAAATGCATATATACACATTAGAGGCAAATTTTGTCTTTGTTATGTTTCTCTCCCAGTACCATGAGCTCACGACACTCTGCCAGCCCGGTTGTTTTCACCAGTGCCAGAAGCTCACCTAAAGAAGAGCTTCATTCTGCTACTTCTCCCCAGCTCGCACCTTCTTTCTCCTCCTCCTCTTCTTCCTCATCTGGTCCTAGGACTTTCTACCCTCGTCAGGGTGCTACTAGCAAGTATCTGATCGGATGGAAAAAGCCCGAAGGAACGATAAACTCAGTGGGGTTTATGGATACAAGAAAGTAAGAATGATTTTTAGTTCTCTTCTTTGGTTATTGGCTTTAATTGTGTGGAAGAATTAAAATCCGTGACACTTCTCTGTAAAAAAAGCTCAAGGCTATCTAATAAAACACTTATTCTACAGTAGAACTTAGTCTTGTAATGAGTTCTGCAGCTGGGCTTAAATATTTGATAGTTAGCTAATCTCATTCCCTGGTAACTTGCTTTTAAAAATTATTATTTTTGCTGCACAGAATGGATGTTACTTCTATTAAAGCTTATCTTTCCTTGGGACTTCTTAAAGGGGATCCAAAATGTTATTTCAGCAAATATTAAAAATCTTCTTAAGGTAGAGGGTGAGTTCTTTCTTAAGCCTCTCACTCATGTAGTAGTACTGTGAATGGTATGTATTAGCTCTGCGGCTCTCCATGTTGGCTTGTTTAGGTTGCTCCCAACATCCTGTCTAACTGGCTTAAAGCAGTGTTAGAATATTCAGCCAACTCTTTTGGCATAGAAATAGAGAAACAACTTCCTAGTGAAAATACTGTTTCTTTACGTCTAGCATGACTTTGAAAACAATTGATTCAGAAAGCCCTTTTCAGAATAATTTGTTTATCCTTTCTCAACTTCTACCGAGTCAACACGGAACTCCAGGATGATGCCAGTAACTGATTAGCAAAAGGAGATGCTGGAACTCTGTAAAAGCTACAGTCAAAAGAGAGAGAGAAAAATTTAAAGGAACTTGCTGATATTGCAATACAAAAGAAATATATTCTTTTTAATTTTGTGCAGAATATGGATTATTTTAGCACATTCAAATTTGTTCCCTTATTAAGAAAATACATCACAATAACCTCAACATTTGTCAGTAATTGATTGCTTTAAAGGCTGTTCGTTAAGATGGGGCTCTGCTGTATTAAGAAAACTCCTTTTCTCTTTCATTCCCTCTACCTATGCTCTTTCTTCTAAAACTGTAAGGATACTATAATTCTTGTTTCATCCATGCTTCCTGCCCCAGGGCTTTGAGACCTGAATGTGTCTGTTCCATTTCATTTAAGACGTCACCAGAGTGACGGCAATGAGATGGCCCACCCTCGGCTGCGTGCATCAGCAAGAGATCTGAGAGCATCACCAAAACGAGCGTCGAAATCCACTGTTGAAGAGGACCTGAAGAAACTGATAGATCTTGATAGTCCAACACCTGAATCCCAAAAGAATTTTAAGGTATGTTGCAGAGTCTGGGTATCTGTTGTCACTGCTGAGAGACATCTGAGAATACCTTAAGAGCAATGCACACATCCTTTTTCAATCAAAGTCATAGTTCTCTTGACACAAAACAGAAATGTGTAAGGCTGTACTTCAGAGGAATTTGATGAGGAAATTCATCACTGCTTGGGCACATCACTGATGCAGCAAAAGGTGTCATGGTTTGGAAATGAACAAAGGCTGTGAAGCTCTGAGATATCTGTGTAGAAAATGCTGAGTGCTTTCAAAACAGCAGAAACTAAGTGTTTGTTTTTGCAGAACTTTGCATTATTGGCCTCTGAGTCTCTCAGAAAGGATCTCTCCCATTCTCACCCATAATAAGAAAGTGAAATGCAAGACGTCTGAATTATCATCGACAGAAAGCCATCTGTTTGTCATACACTGTTCTTGCAAGAGGAAAGCATTTAGGGAATAGTTGCATTCTTCCAGTCGCTGCAATATTATTTCAACTGTGTGCTTAATTGCAAAGAACATTCAGGACTGTTGGCATGTGAGAAATTCTGTAATGTTGTCTTGTGCATTTGAGCTGCTTTTCTCTAATTGCAGCACTAAACTGCAACTTGCTGACAGTACTGAAACTCTTTGCAGTTCCCCACTTCTCTAATCCTGTTCATTAGGAAGGACCAGGAATGCTTCCAAAACTTAAACAAACATTGATATGGAAAAGTTCTGCAAACATTTCCTGAGATGTTTGATATTTGTGTATAATAATCATAAAGCGTCAATATTTATTTTAAGAATCCATCATTCTGAAGGGAATGTCTTGGTTTCTAGTTTCCATATATCTACAGTCAGTGCATCGCAGCGCACTTGCCACCTACCCCAGATGGTTTCCACAGCAACTCTGCAGAAGAGGGAGCTTGCACCTTCTTTCTCTGTTAGCAAAAGCCCAAAATGTAAAACTTTGGAGTTCTAGGTTCCATAGGCACACTATTTCAGATGTTATATTTGGGTTGAAATAGGTGAAGTCAAGGTAAGATAACTTTCTCTTAGACTTATGTTAATTCTGCATGTTTATTGAGCCACAGGCAAGCAAAAACATCCCCTGTTAATCATTTTTGAGCAAGCTGATTATTGTCATTCCAAGAAATTCCCTTCTGTTCAAGGAGGTGACCTGAAGACTATAAAAAGTGTGTACATTCCACAGTCTTATTTTTTTGCTTTGGGTTGAGTGAATCCATTCTTACCTTAATTTTAATTTCTTCATGACAGTAGCAGATATGTTAACTGAGGTAATGCTTTCGATAAATTTCAGCAAATTACCAACACTATCACACCAATAAATGAAACGTTTTAGAAGTAACTGTCACTTCTGCCTGCTGCAGGATTTATATTTCATCTTACAATAAAAGTGCTGCTCTGACTATGTGAAAAAATGTTGACAGTTGGAGGGGAAAAAAAAAGGAAAGAAAAAGTGTGATAATGCCTCTTGTGTGTTCACTGCACAAAGACTAAAAACCTCCCTCCTTTCTGCTGACTGCTTTGTATTCCAGTAGAATTAGTTCTCGGCTATGATTTTGAGTTGTTTTACCATCTACCCAGTATTTCTCATCTCCTATTACATTGTGTCTTCTCAGATAAGTCTCCATTCTGTTTCCTCTGTCATAATCATATTGCTTTTATTTTCTGACTCCTTCAGTTGTTTAAACCTGTGCAAACTTTTAATCTTACAGTCTGGTATTAATTGATGGTTCCAGCTCCTAATTCTCTGGTGGAGTTTGAATTCCTTAGCACTGTGTTAACTATAGGACCCTCAAGTAAAGCGTATGATTTATCAGCTCTTTCTACTCATTTGCTACTTCAGAGCAAACACTGGGAGATTTTAGCAGATCATAATTTGCACCTGCTGATTGAGCTCTTAAATTTCAGGCAAAAAAAAGCAGCTTGATCCTCAGCATAATGCAGTGACAGCTGTGTAGCAGAAATTGTCATTTTTGTTGCATTAATTGTATATGCAAGGTTTGTAATGCTGTAGCCGTGAGTTCTGTCCTAAAGGAGGATGTGCAGAAGGGAGAGGTTTACATAACAAAGCTGCACGGGATGCGACTTCTTTCCTTTGTTGTCTTTAACAATGGCAGGTTTTTGAAAGTAATCTTAGTTGTTCTGATCCTTAATCCACAAAAATATATTAAAATTTGAAATGTTTTGACCAAAAAAACCTGGCAGATCGTTTTTTGCTGTACTGTACCAATAGTCCTTTCTCCATATTCTTCTCCCACCTTGTAGTGTGGGTTTTTGATCACAGGAATAGAGTACCGTCTGTTTAACATTTTTTTCCCCCTTTTTCTGAGGAGCGAACTGTTTTTCTGTGCAGATGAGTAATGCTTTATAATGTTTAATCACACTTTCCAGAAATTGAATTCTTTCCTGTCTTGTTCAAACATGTTTACAGAGCAGATGAGGGTGGCAGGGTATTTTTCTCGGGTTGCCATCTCTCCATGAAAGCCTTTGGACCAAATTTCAACTAAACCATGAAAAATGTTGTCTTAGAGGTGGTTATATTGCCACAGGATTCATGAACGTCTGTGGCTGGTAGAGTAGAAAATTGGTGTCTGGACTAGTGGGAATGGTATGCATTGTTTGAAAGCAGCTTACTAGCACTGACCAGTGAGCGTGTAGCTCCATTCTAACCACAGAATTGCTTCCTTGTGTGCCAAGCTCGGAGGAAGCTGGGATTCTGAAGGGGATGAGACACAAGTTCTCTCGTGGGATGACTCATTTAATTTTCTTTCAAGTAATTCTAAAGGACTGAAGTGGCAGTGTTGGTCCTGGTTGTTCAGGAAGATGAGACTTTTAATTAGTCAGTGTTTGTTGGTGCTCTGCATGTAGGAAGGCAGCCTCCCCAGGTACAAGAGGATGGTTCTTTTATGCAGCATTTGGTTTGTTTCTGCAAACTTCATCTTTGCTACATGAGAGCTCTAGAATTCATCAGGGAGGCTGAGGTTTACTCCTTAGTCAAATCTGGAAAAATACTTAAAAGCAGAATTGTAAGACAGACTGAAAAAGATGTAATTTATCTAGTTACAATCTCCCTCCAAGTAGATTCCTGTTATTTTCCCCTTCTGCTCTGGGGAAACACAAAACAAACCAGAACAATGCTAACATTTGCTTTCTCGTTAAAATAAAAAGTCTTAAGAAATCACTTAATACATTTCTAAAGTTTCTGTATTGATTTTTTTTATTTCTTTTTATTTCTTCTTCTTCTTTTTTTTTTTTTTTTTTTTTATGAATGTATAGTCACACACTCTGTCCTGTCAGTCTCCCTTTCCCAGCACTCCTACCACAAGGCGTGCCTTGCAAAGGACTTTGTCAGATGAGAGTATTTACAGTGGTCAAAGAGACCACTTCTTCGCCTCGCGGGCCTCACTCTTGGACCAAGCCATGCCAAATGATGTCCTGTTCACCAGCACATACCCTTCTCTCCCAAAATCGCTGCCATTACGGAGACCATCATATACTTTGGGAATGAAATCACTACATGGTAAGTGTTTCTGATTTTTCCTGTTTTCAAAAGAATCCATCACAATTATGTCCAGGAAAGAGGTTTGTTACAACCAATAGTGCTTCTGTCCTGATTTTGCTGAAAGGAAGAGTCACATCACACCTGCCTGCAAATATAAAACAGATACGGATGTTTTTTCTCACTTCAGTGGGTATGAGGTTGCGTGACTGGCTGGTCATGTAGTTTCCTTGTGAAAGGAGCACAATAATTGCCTCATCAGCTGTAAACTTTCACCATTTTCTCCAGTCGTCAGAATAAATTGGACCAATGGGTAAATAATGCTCGGTTTTCTATCACTGACAACTTTAGATGGCAGATACTTTAGCATGGGATTGTGAGAAGAAAATGCTATTAGAGAAAATAATAGTACAAAAGTGTAAAATGCTGGTGGAATTCTGAATGTACAACTGCAGTAGAAACAGCTTTTACTATGCCAGCTATTTTTCAGTTCCACTCACTTGCCTGCTCATTTTACAGGACTTGAGTTACTTAACTTTGGTCACATTAGCAGTTCTACAAGGGAGTTACTTGTTAAACTGTTCTCAAGAAGGCATCAGTTTCCCCCATTAGTCTACTGAAAAGTCCCAGTAAGATTTTGGAATAAGCTGCGTTACTGTCTGTGAATTTCTCAGCTGGTGGGAAATACACAGATTCCTGCTGCATCCTATGACTAAATGTGTACTAAGTGATTCTGCAGTATTTTCTAAGGGACTTTTCTGATTTATTCACGTTTTCGTGTTCCAATACAAGACTATCAATGAATTCAACTACTGGCAATAGTTACTAAGCACTGTCTGTACTGTTGTTGCTTCCGTACAGCATGTTAGGAAGCCAGACTCTTTTCAGTTCTTCTTTTTATATGTGCTAAAATAACTTTGTGGACTTGATTACAAGCATAACTGACTGATGGACTTAGTTTCTGAGAGTTTGGGGTCAGAAGATTAATGATGCTGTGGACTCCATTCAGATGCCTGTATTTTCTAAACTGAAAAACGTTCTCTCGCTCTCTTATTCTTATCCACAGTGAAATGATTACTCCTTCTTGCACATAATCTTTATACACTTGCCAACAAAATAAGACTTGCATTTTCTATAAAATGTAGGCCTGCATGATAAAAGCCTGGCTGCTTGAGTGACATGTGAATTGTCTTCCCTTCCCCTTCCCCACTTGCCTTTGCTCAGAGGAGGATTAAGTAGTACTGGGTATTTAATACCTCTAGTATTTGTTGGCTTCAAGTTATTCAGAGTTATTTTAATTCAGAGATCTCAATAACAAAGAACTGCCACTCCAGAGCACCTTTGTTTGGTTTGGAGAGGGGAAAACTTTGAGCTAAAAATAATTTTTGTTTACTCACCTGTCTTAATTAACAACCAAATGATGCTTTTAAAACAAATTTTTAAGTAGTTAGTTCTTTTACTTCCAACTCTCTGCATCTTTTCACTAGTTGTAAACATTTCTGTGTTGAGAACTTACCAATTACTTGTCCTCTTCTGAGGACTTAATACAAGAATCTTCAGTGTTACCATCAACTAACCTTAGCTTTTAAAGTATACACAAAAAGAAAGAAACAAAATTATTGAGCAAAGAACAACTGCAGTGTTGCGTTTCTGGTCATTGTTTCCCAGGCAGCAATGTTACTTAAAGCTGTTAGATAGTTCTTCGAGTTATGGAAATGATGTAGTTGATTAGAATATTTAAAAAAAAAAATAAAAAAATAAGCAACACAACCAATTGCGTTTGTCTTCTGGTGGGTCTATGCCCTACCCGCTGGGCTGTCTTCCTGTTCACAGTGCCCAGATTTACCTTGCCTTGGTCTACATTGATTCTTTAGTACACCTTTCCTCTCTGCAGCTTCCTCCTATATGCCTAGTCTGTCTTCTCAACATTACATTCTCTGCTTCTCCTGATGCTGCCTCACATTTGTCACAACTGCCATTATGTTTCACCAAGCGCAGGGCATGAGGAAGCAGGCTGTTGTCGCTTCTGAGCTTACATGTGTGCTAACTGGCCAGGCATTCCGTGCTTGTTGATTCACTGGCCAGCAAATAGAAATATAACAGGTGATTGCACATTCACTCTTTGCTCTTTCTGTTACTAGTGGCAATAATTTAAATATTCCACTTTTTAGGCAAAAGATTACACAAAAATTGCATTTTCATTATTTCTCTACATCCTTTTTCAAGCTTGTCAAGGTGTTATTTTGTTGTTCTGAGACATTTTGGTTTGCCTAAATCTGCTCCTGCTGGCTTACAGTATTGTAACTAGAAGATGAAAAAGGAAAATCACGATCTCGTACTGTTTAGAGCAACAGATAGGTACCAGGGAATGGAGGAGCCCCAGCAAGCTGCAGAGCCCTCCAAAGTTTCTTGTGCAAAAGCAGGAGTCATTGTGTAGAAGAGTTCTACCTCCACCCCAACACTGGGAAGAGGTGGAGGTTGGCTTTTTAAGTGATAAACTGCAAAGAGTTAGGCAGATTCAGAAGGGACTTAATGTTCTGGTGAGAGGCTCTATCTCAGAAAGTATAACATGCTCTATCTGGTACATTATGGATGATCAAATGTACTGCTGAGTTGTTTAAATGCAGAAGTGATATCCTCCCCCAGAATGAGAAAGAGATACTTTAGTATTAGGAAAGGAACTTCGTTTTGATTTAGGTTTTGTTGTTGTTGTTGTTGTTATTTTGTTTTTTTTCTGGAGCTTACCATTTATTCTGCTTGACTCTACTCTAGGAGAGTTTTCTGCCTCAGACAGCTCCCTCACGGATATCCAGGAGCAAAGACGGCAGCCCATGCCAGACCCTGGTCTTATGCCATTGCCTGACTCTGCCTCCGATCTGGACTGGTCAAACCTGGTAGATGCTGCCAAAGCCTTTGAAGGTACATTTTCAGAATATAATACTTAGAAAGCTGATCCTTCTGTGTGCTTCATAATGGACCGCCTGTCTTTTGGAAGAGGGGAGGGGTTTGACCCTTGATTTTGTTGGCTTTATTAGCATGAGCCTTTAGCTCTTTTAAAACAACTACTCAAATCTTAACAGCCTAAAACTTTGCATGTATGAAGTGGCATTTCTTCATGCTGAATTCCTTCTGTTGTGCTGCGGTTTGGCCAAATATCTGTGAAACTGGCTGTTTTTCATGTCATGTAAAGCTATTGCAGACATAACAGCTAAGAAAAACATTTGTTGCAAGTGCAAAGTTGAGTCAAAAGAGCAGAGGGGAAAAGCATATGAGCACATTAATGATTATTTGCTTATTGCACAGGCAAGACGTTTTCTGTTGCCCATCTGTATGCCTCTGCATACTTCAAATACAACAACTTGCATGGAGGTGTCATTTCATCCTATAGCACTTTCCATCTCCTTCACACTTAGTAAAACTAAGAGAACTGTAAGCTGCCTAGATGTATTTGAATTTAAAATGAAATATTCTTCTGCCCAAAGGGAGTATGTCTTACAGTTGTTATAATGTGGTGGAATGTTCTTCTAGGTGCATTAAACAGAATTACCTTTTGCACACTCTGCACAAATGCTGACCCACCTTCATGAGGGTGTTTTCACTGATCTTTATGAATCTTTAGAACATTACTCTTGATGGCTGGAGAATGCTGTAGAGTAGCTTGTTTTCTTGTCTGTTCTCTGCTAGTAGTCAGGCACACCATTAAGGTAGTGCATGCATAAGTTAGCATTCAAGACATCTTTTGTGCACTCCTCTGTTGCCGCGTTCACCACAACATAGGGGTGAAACTCAAGTTTTAATACACTGCGCTGTGGTCAGCAGTTTCTGTTCAAAGATCTCCTTTCTTAATTTCTCCTTAGATTTCACTGCCCTCATCAACCTGAATTCCTCATTTCTGTAGACCCCAGGTTCGTTTGCATTTCTCTTTAGAAGTGTGAACAAAGTCAGTGTGGTGAAGGTAACAGGGTGACAGTCAGAACAAGAAGAGCTGGAGTAATGTGTTTGCTGGCAACCTTATCTCACCACTGTGAAAACATATTCAAGATTTAAGGTGGAGAGGGAGCAGCTGTCTGTAGTCCGTATAATCATAGTCCATAGTCTGCTTGGTGTCAGCAGGGGCTGACAAACACTAACCAGCCCTGTGCACTCTCTTCTGCATGGTTGATGTCTTCAGTATAAGCCCTTAGAATTGTAGCTAGCGGTACCTGCAACCAGCTGGAACAGAATCTACTTGGATTTATGCAACCCTTTTGTCAAAGAGGAAAAGAAAGGAACAGGAATCATTCCATCATAGCAATGCCTGTTAATATTAGCCTTGGTGAAAACACACGATAAAAATTTTCCAAGCAGAAAAAAGTATATTTTTTTCTGTTTCCTGTGAGAGATCAACAGCTGGTGAGGGAAAGAGGTGTTAATTTATTAAGCTAAAAAGCATTCACATTTCTGTTTGTGCTGGGAAACTCCTGGCATGGGCAGTTGCCGACTGCAGTCACGCCACATGGTAGTGATTTAGAGATGTGTTAAAATATTGTGAGGGAGCAGTTATATGACAAAAAAAATACAGATACAAGACAGGAAAGGGATTTCACATTTCAATCTGAAAAGATTTTATAATAAGGCACAAGGAAAAAAAGTCTGGTTCTGAAAAATGACAGTGGTCTGTTTTCCACATATAAGTTATACAGTTTAGGTTTTGCTTTCTTCAAGGTAGAGGTCATTTGTGGAGTGCAGGAAGTTGAATACAGGTACTGAATTATGGGGCTGTGTACCCAGGAGGTTCTGCTCAGTGCTTGTTGATCCAGCTTGAGTTCTTGCCTCTACTGGAAGTGTCCCCATATGGATGCTGCAGGTGCCACTGGGGCATCTGCTTTGCACTCTGTAGCATCTCCCTTTCGTGACCACTCATTAGCCTGAAGGTGATGTGTAGTCTTCATGAGCATGCAGAGCTCTACCAGTTCTAAGACACACTTGTTGAATCCAATGCAGTGGAAGAACTGGTACAAACACTAGGCAAGCAGTTTACTTCTGCCAAATTGATATCGGTTCATCATACTGTAGTCTTGAGACAGACTTCTTGGATCGCCTTGAGATCTTGCAGCATAGCTATTGCACGGTGCTTGAACAAATAATCACTACTGATGCCATTGCTGGTCTCTGTGTGTCTCTTTTCAGTTCAGCGAGCTTCTTTCTTTGCTGTTGCGGATGAAAACCACAGGCCTGTGAGCGCTGCCTCCAGTGGTGATCAGGCTGAGGACCAGCTTACTGCGCAGATAAAGCCTTATACAGGGTAAGCAAGTATACCACATGAACATGCACCCTCAGTTACAAACTGGGGGAAAGAGTGCAAACACCTTTGTCTGGAAGCTGTTTCAGTGAAGTGAAAACAGAAGAGCTGTAAATACAGCTGAACCTTTGTGCAGGTTCCTTCTTGTCTGAGGTGTGTATGTGAAGTTATCCAAAGCTGTGGTAACTCAAGGCAGGTGTAATGAGCAGAAGTAGAGATAAACTATGTGATGGGATGGCAGCACTTAATCACGGGTTGAGTATGTTCTCCTCGATAATATGCTGCACATGTTTCATGTGCTATGTTAGGTATTTTTTCTTGGTTTTGTGGATTTATGACATACCTGAGAGCTCACTTACACAAAGCAGCTTGGTACAGACAAGGCTGTTAGATACCCCATGTGAAGACAGTAAAATCTGTGAGTACTTATTCTTGTTTCCTACTTCCAACAGTAAAGAATCTCCTCCAACTCTCGCCTCTAAAGTGGACCAACTTGAAGGTTTGCTGAAGATGCTGCAAGAGGATTTAAGGAAGGTACATTTTTGAGCTACAGAAAATCTGTAAGGCATTTGTTTGGTTCTGATAGGTGATACAAATTACTGTGTAATTCTGTTTTGTCTGAGCCTGTGACAGTCTTATCCTTTTGCAAGAAAATGACATTTTTTTACTACTTTTCTCAGGCTGTGCTTCCATTTATGCCAGATGAGGGTGCAGTGCCTAAACTGTAGGCATCTGACTCCTCTGCTTAAATTAGGAGAGTGTTTCTGAATACCTACACTCCTAATTCAGATGGCTGTAGGTCCGTGTAAATACACGCTGCTGTGTAAATGTATCGTACTGATGCTGACGAGTGAGACTGTTATCGAACCATGTCATTTCTATTGTGAAAACTTTCAGTGTTATGTTACTACCTGCTTGGTCCAACAAAGATTTACTATTTTCGGGTGAAAAGTCTTCTAGCTAGGGAAGTATTTGCAGAAATGTGTCTTATCCTTCATTTAATAAGCCATCAGGAGTTCCGTATTTTGTTCATACAGAACTGGGCATGACCAATTTCATTTCACCACTTGGAGAGGCAGCTGCAGCCCTCAGTTATTTGAGTTGGTTAATAGACAAACCCTGACAGTTTGAGCAAAAACGAATGAAACGTAACAAACCCACCTTAAATATAAGTCCATCTATCGCTGCACATAAAACCTTTACACTGTATGAGGATTGTGCTCACTGAGATTCCTGCCGCTTCATGTAGACAGGAAGCATGATTCAAAATTATCGCTAAGGTCTGTGTTTTTCTTCATGCCCAAGGAAAAAGAGGACAAAGCCAATCTTCAGGCTGAAGTGCAACATTTGCGGGAAGACAACCTGCGGTTACAGGAGGAATCCCAGAACGCGACTGAGAAGCTGAAGAAATTCACCGAGTGGGTTTTCAACACAATTGATATGAACTGAAAGCAACGTACAGGGAAGGAAACTATCTGTAATGAATATTATTCCTGGGACTTAAGCTTTAATGCCACCTTAATCATGACATGTGAAAGTATAGTCAGAGCACTTCCCTGTCCTCCATCCTCCAATAACCCTTTTTTGCATCTCTGCGCGCACTCCAAACAATTGCAGATCAACAATCAATGTCTGCCTTTTGTAGAAAAACAAAGTAAATAATTTTAAAGAGGTAAAATAAAAGTTTAACTGCTAAAATGTGAATGTCTATTTTTTGCACATTGTTTCTTTATCTGTTACGTACAAAGCGATTTGGAGGCTGGATCAGGCTTGCTGCTCCATCTGCCTCTGGTTCCATTATCTCCTTTCTCTCTGTTTCAGGTAATCTGCTTTTCCTTGCAGCTTTGGCAAATATTATGACATCTAGAAAATTAGAAATGTTTATTTTACTGCTTTTCTTACATTGTTTTCTGAAGTATGCCACAGACAAGGGGATGTAATGCAATGTTTTAGGTGTCTCCTTAGCAATTTGCGCTTGATTGCTAGTGCTACCTTCCCATACGTTACAGAGAGAGCGTGTGTCTGTAGTGTAGGTACAGTACAGCCAGCATCACAACATCTGGAAAAAGATGAGGCCTGAGCCAAGGGTGAGGCACGTTATCACTCATCTGTTGCATTAGCATTTCTGGTAGCCTTTGTTTCCTGTGGAAGCGACGGCTGCAAGTAACTTTACGAACAGCAAAACGAGGCATGCTGCGGTTTGTATTGTATCAGGCAGGCTGAGATACCAAGCACTGCTGCTGTACCGCTTAAGGATTGTCCCCAACCCTTCCAGGGGAGTCTGTTACTGTCGTATGCGCAGAAGACGTAGGCTGAAGTTGTAAAGAGATTAAGATTTCCTCTACACACCCCAAAGCATTTCCATGAAAATCCTCATAAGCCATCTCGGTGCACCAGCCCTCCCGTTTCATTTCTCCACTCTTCTCAAATCGCTGCAGACTTGAGAAATGTTTGCTAAGCTTTTGTTCAGTGACATGGGAGGTCTTTAAATCTTTTGTGGCCGTGAGCAGAGGAATACGTAAAGGTGAAATTAGAGAAGTGCATTTTTCCTATGTATTGGGATAGGAGTGGAGCTCTGAAATCCCCAGTTCCCAGCGAAGCTGTCTAATGTGAGATTTCCCAAACTGCCTCATGTCAGGAAAGTTAATTTCGTGTTCTTTGAAGGAACAGCCGACTTGCCACAACATATTACCTCTCCAGAAAATACCTTTTAGGTGTAGGTGCTGCAGTCTGCACAAGCGTCAAGCTGTGCAGTGTGCTGAGAAACCTTTTCTGTTCCCTTCTGAGTGCACAGTCACTACCTTAACAAATGCTGCCTTGCACAAGGTGCAGCAAATTTGGAGTAAACCACAAGAACAGCCCTCCCTGTCCTTCACCACATTCTCAAACAGGATAAAATCATCAGGCATAGGCTTGTCACAGAAACTTCCACGCTCTTTTCAAATCCCCTTTTCATACTCTTTAATCTTGCACACAAGTGCACACTACGCTCCAACCTCAAACTTCATTTGTGATGCTAATCCCCGTGGAGTTCTTCTCTAAGGTTTTGTCATGGAAATGGATCTCTTTGGAACTATTTCTGGAGTGCTTTTGTAAAGGTTTAGAATGTCTTGGGTTTTTTAATGACTTGTATGAAGGAGATTTATATAATGCCTGATATAATTTGTAAATGGGAAATATTGCTAACATCTCTGAGCATCCTGAAGTCTTGCTTTTATTCTCTTTTATTTTTAAGTTTGGGTTTTATTTTATTTCGAAAAATATTTTGGGACTTGGGGCAGACTATTTATTAGAGTTTTGCAACAGAGTTCTTCTTGTATGATGCCACTGAAGGCTACTTGTAAAGTTCTGACAATAAAACTCATTTTAAAGGCTCTTCTAAACCATTTTCTTCTGATTTTGTTGGGTTTGTTGTTCAAAACTTTCCAGAGTGCTCATAAAATATAGGCAGGGGGTTGGCTTTTCTTTGTCCTTTATTGCCTCTCGAGATTCTAGTATTTAGTTGGAAATGGAAGCCAGTTTAGGTGGCATACCCACTCAGGGGCTCACTCAGCTTTCAGCATCCTGGAACCAAATCTGTAAGTGCCGAACACCAGGTCTAGTGTTCCCCTTGTTTTGGTTTTCAGGTCTTATTCTTTGACCCAGGGAATTATCTTGAATGTGCTTTGAACTGATGTTTTTCAGCCCACTGGATGAGTGTTCTGCACAACAGATAAAGCTGGATTCCTGCAGGTGGAAGAGCTGCCCTGCCCACAGCCATAAGTAATGTACACCAGTGGTTCCCACGCTTTTCCTTGCAGGGTAGGTCTGGCTGGGCACCTGCACGCCCTGACTTGCAAACATCTGCAGCCCAGGGCAGAGGGATGTGGGAGGAGTGTGGAGCAAGGGCTGCCCTCCTGTTTTGTCCCCTCTGAGATGGGTTGTGCTTGAGGAGCAGCAAAGTAGGTGTGGGTATGGGGGTCTGAGGGTGAAGAGCAGTGGTGAGGTGAGCTGGGGCATGCAGGAGGAGGGACTGACAGGAGATGATGGTGGAAGGACACGGGGCGGCCGGCTGTGGGTGCAGGGGAGGTGTGCTGTGTGATGAAAGAGTGTCAAGGCTTTACTCCTCCAGAAGTGTGGTACTGCACTGTATTGCACTGTGCTTTCTGCAGAAAGCTGAGATGTGTTCCAGACCTGCTGAATAGGTATTGTGAGACAGCCTTTTTTCCCCAGCTTTTCCCTTTGTGGGAAAGGGCCCGGCAAATATTCCCCATGAAACCAGGCACGGTGTGGGGGCTGGTTTGTTTTATAAAAACCTTTACATAATCCTCTCATCTCCCAGTGGTTAACAAATCCTCCTCCGAGGCGGTCTTCCAGCAGACACTCCAGTATGGTGACAGCCCTGTGTGTGAGCAACTCGCTCTGCTGCAAGACAGCAGGGAATAGGGGCGGAGGCTGTTTACAGCTCACATGGCACCCAAATTTGGGTTCCCGGGGTGAGCAGGGACGCTGCCTCTCTACTGCTGCAGTTACAGCAGGCTTGGGCTTTGCTGAGGCAGTTCCTAATGGGCAGGAACAAGATGAGGAGGTTGTAAAGGTCTATCACCTCTAAGCTGTGGTGAGGTGAATCTAGTGAGAAAAAGAAGTAGAAATAGAAATATTTACTTAAGAGCTCTTCAGCAGCAGCCACTTTCCCATGCAGAGGTTTCAGCTTTGACTAGAAGCAAGGCTAAAGACTGTCAGGGCCAATCTGCATCTTCACATCATACACTCCAAGCTGAGTTTGCTTAACAGGAGCTTGGAGCTCAGCTGATAACTCGCCTGTATGGGAGGAACAGACTGTGCTGTGCCCAGACAGCCGTGTGCCAGAGATAATGTGCAGCAGAAGCAGGTGCTCGCCTGGCACTTCGTCACTTGTGGGTTTTGGCTGTGCCTGCAGAGCTCAGCACAGCATCCCACACTTCCGTGCTGCTGCAGCACCACACAGACAGAGGCCTGGGGAAGCTTCGGTTCATTTCCTCCCTGACCCACCGCATCTGATCGTAACAGTGAGATAACATAAATGCAGGTGAAACCGTCTT
The DNA here is from genome assembly GCF_054131305.1 of Coturnix japonica. NCBI lineage: Eukaryota > Metazoa > Chordata > Aves > Galliformes > Phasianidae > Coturnix > Coturnix japonica. The sequence goes on along the minus strand of NC_140667.1, from coordinate 26,598,786 downwards.
TAACATAATTTGCTGAGTTTAGCCTTTAGCATTCCGTTGAAGATGTTGCATTTCTCAAGACAAGCACAAACGTCTGATGTGTGCTGCTCTCTCCAGTGAGTGCCTCACATCGGTAGGCCGCTCTGCCACCCCAGCTGGAGTGCTCACAGGGCTGCAATTCCCTCATGTGTGGCCTGAAAGCAGCACTGAAACCGGCCTTGGGTCCAGAGTTCTGCCCTGACTTTCCAGCTAATTCTCAGCTGATGTTCCCCACTCAGTACCTGTGCTTGATTTATCCGCAGCTTATTTAATTTCTGCCTAAAACTAGAAGGTATTGCTTTCCACTGGTTAACTGAATCAATAGATCTAGGATCCAGGATCCCATAGTTTCTGGGATTGCTAAATATTGTACTTATTCTAACCTAAAATAGAAGAGGAGGACAGCCTTTCCTCTTCAGTTTCCCATTGGTTTCCCAGCTTTGCATGGAGCTCAGAACTGCATTACAGTAACTGGAAAAACAAAATAAAGGAAATATGTTTTGCACCTATTCAAGAGGCACCTCTTGCTGAGAGAATGCTGTGGACCTTCAGCAGACTTTGATTCCAGGTGCTGAGCTGATTTTTGCTCCTTATCTGGGGCCCATACTGGCTCCAGGGGAAGGGTGGGATCTGATGAGACTGAAGTCAGCCCAGTTCTGTATTCAGCACAGAGTGTCCAGGCAGATACAGTGGAACAGAGCATGGCTATTTCCCTGGAATATACCTACAGCAATTTGAGCTAGGGACTTCCTCATCTGTGAAGCATGTGATTACATGTAATAGCTCTCTGTGTATTTTCCTCTGTGTACTTGTATTATGTCTCAGAACCCACATAAACTTCCCACATCTGTCCCAGGGAGGCCCTGCAGCAAACCCTCTGTTCTTTTGAATTTCCACCCACTGGTTCCATCTGACTCTCCTCAGCTTCACCAACCCCCCAATTTCTGTCTCCTCACCATGATGTAAAAGATCTTTATTGTTCCATCCTTCAGCTGTCTCTGCTCTAGTCTGGCCCTCATCTTCCTCTCCCTATGAAAGCACTTTCAGATCTTTCCTATTGCTCTTCTCTATTCCCTTACGTTCTGCTCAGCCCTTTTGCAGACAGCAGGACCAGAAATGCACACAGTATTCGGGATGCAGACACACTGTCACGTTATCCTGACGTTCTCTGTTCCCTATTCCTTCCCAAAGTGTTCCTGACACTTCATTTTCTGCTACTGAACATAAACTGAGCTGACCTTATTCCTAAGAGTCAGCTCAAGAGCCCATCTTGATGTAATGAGGTCAGTGCTGCTTTTTCCATGTCCATTATTTTGAGTTTCTAGGTTGCAGGTTATCTACTCTTTTCTCACCTTGTCACTCCATAGCATATGGTTGTTCCGCAGCTCTCCACAGATATCCCTTGTGGTTTTACTCAGCATATCCTCATGCCACCATAAGGTTTCTCACTTCTCCTTCCCACTCATTTTCCAGGTAATTTACCAAGTCCACTGAGCATCACAGCCTCCAGCACTCGTCCTTCTCTGACTGCCATGGTGACCACCTTCCATTGTGAGCTTGTTTCCACCTTTTATTTCCTATCCTTTAGTCATTCACCCATTATCACATGAGAGCTTAATTTTCTAAAAGACTTTTGGGGCAGAAGCTTGCCTCAGGGCCTTTGGTAGGATCAGCAGATGCTTGGAGGCAGTGAGTCTGTCTTGTCCACACGCTTGATGGTTGCTTCACAGACCTCTGACTGAGCTCCCAGCTAGATGACAGCTTGGGAAGTGAAAAAGGAGCATACAGGAGGAAGTGCTGCTGTTGCCTCCCTTCTGCCATACAGCCCGGTGTACAGAGTTTGTGCAGGATGCTGTAAGGATGCTGAATCACCTGCTTTGTCCAAGCAGATTTGGAATTGCTTGGACAAACACACCAGGTTACCAGTTGGATCTGTTTTCTCCCAGCTTTTCTTGTTAGAGCTCTTCATGCATTGACTCACGAATGGGAAATCCTAACCCAGCAACTGCCATTCAGGTTCATTTTATCCATTCCTGTTTCGGTGACTATTTGGTTCCTCCACTTTGGTTCCCCAACACCTGAGCTCCTATGATGGGGAAAGGCACAGGCCCATGACCCTGCACACCACATGTCCAGCAGGGAAGCTGGAAGGAGAGACCCCAGGGGAGGATTGCTAAATCCTGTGAGGAGAAATGAAAATTCCCAATGAAGGTAAATGGGGTGAAGAAAAGGCAGGTTTGGGGCATGCACAGCTGTCATGGGGGAAGACCTACAAGTAGTCCCTGGATGGTGCAGTGTGCTGGGAGCCCTCAGGTAACAGCATTCACAGAATTTGACCTTTCAGTATCTAAAGGGGAGCTACAGGAAAGAAGGGGACAGACTCTTGCAACAATGGTGTAAAAGGGGAGAGCACAGACTCTTGCCACCAGCCAGAGATGCTGCAGTGGGGCACAGGCAGCTGCCAGGCTGCAGTGGTTCTCCTCCATTTGTGGGATTTCCTCCCAGCTGGAGCGCAGTGGGGTGGGTGGCACAGTGCCACTCCTCTGTGCTTCTGTCCTTAGCACCTTGCAGATGGGAATTAATCATGGGTCCCTCTGGGTGAAACAGAGCACATGAACACATCCTACAGAGGCTAATCCTGCTATGTTCCTCAGGGGCGGACCAAGCCCACTAAGATCTTTTGGGTATCTGATGTCTGTGATAAAGACAGAAATCCTTAGTAGGGTATTAGCTGACACAGGGATACTCTAATGTACTTTGTAACTCACTTTTTATTCATGAGGCCTGACAGCTATTTCCAAAATGTGCTTCAGAACTGTCTGGTCTCCTTGGAGAGGTTTCTTCTTGCAGTGTCAGGTGCTTTGCTACCAAAAGACAATGATAAAAATGTTTGTATGTGGCAGCTTTTCTCTGTGTTTTGAAGATGGCAGAAGGAGCAGTAAGATACTGCTGAGACAGCCGGGAGTTTGGTTTCAGCTTTCTCTAACTCCTTTCAGCCTCAGATAATAATTTGGGCCTCATCACTTCTCCCGTCAGTGCTGCAACTTCTTTGGAGTTACTCAGAGCCTTTAGAAGCTGCCTGATCTGAGCGGCTTTGGAAGATGCCACGAGGCTCCTTCTGCAGAACTCCTTCACTCACTGCTCTGGTTCTGGGGAGGGTCTGCTCATGGCTGGCAGCTACTCCAGTGGGGTGAAAGAAATTTGAGCTGGAGGAAACTTTCAGCAGTAGGGAGGTTTCTGATACCGAAGCTAACAGAAAGATCTGCCCTGAACTGAGGATGTGCTGGCTCACGCTGGGTAGGACTTTGGCAGCTCACGCTGCTGTCAGATGACGATGCTGTGTGTGTTCAGTGGCAGACAGGAGCTGCAAGAAGCAGAGCAGATTGCAGCAGCCGGGAGGCAGCCTGATGCAGGGGGCAGTGGGAGGTTCAGGCGTGGCTGAGAACACAGCTCACAGAGAGATGGAGGGGGAGGTGGGTAGGAACCATGACAATCCCCACAGCACATTTTTCTGCACTGGGAGGATGAAAAGAGAAATGCTTGACATTTTCCCAGCCATTTCTGCGTATGTAAGGCTTAGGAGGTACTAGAGATGTTGCTAGATGATGCTTTCCTGTAAGTGCTTGTCCTGGGTTGGAGAGGTGGAAGCAGGCACTCCAGACCAGCACACAGGGTGCCATGTGCTCTCTGTTCCTGTGGCAGCTCAGTTAGGGCTTCTTCTAGCCCAACACCACTGGACCACTGGAAATCAGTCCAGGTTTCTCTCTCTATAAGTCCCATAGCTGGAAAAAAAAAAAAATCAGGTGACTTTCTCACAGTTGTGAGACAGTTTTAAAAGGGAATTTTGCTCTAAAACTGGCTACTTTTGCTGTCAGCTCCAAAAGATGGCTCAGATAGATGAAGTTCTGCAGGGCTTCCTGCTCTGCTTGTAGCCCTGTGAGCATCACTCAGAAGTGGCTGTGTCAGAAAAGCTGTTTGTAGTTGGATGGGCCCAAATTCTAGAGCCAGTATCTAACGTGTTGATCTCGACCTTGTTCTGTTCATCCTGCATATGAAACACCTGAGTTTCTAGACAGTGCAGAATTACAGGAAATATGAAGCAATTTACCCACAGGAGCCTCTTTATGACCAGGAGGGCTGGGAATGGCATTAAACCAAGAGGGGAGACGTAGGTTAGATGTCAGGAAGAAATTCTTTATTCAGATGGTGGTGAGGCCCTGGCACAGCTGCCCAGATTGCTGTGGGTGCCCCATCGCTGGAGGTGCTCAGGGGCAGTGGGGATGGGGCAGTTGAGCTGGTGGGTTCGGTGCTGCCCACGGCACGGTGCGGGCCTGACTGATGTTGGAAGCCCCTTCCAACCTGAGATGCAGCCATGCCGTAGCCAGGCCTTACCTCCAGATGGCACTGCTGCAAGTCTGCAAGGGCTGCAAGAGGAGGCTGGACCGCAACCCTTCTCCAGCGGCGCGGTCCGGGCTCCCTCTGGCGGCCCAGCCGCTCGCTGCACAGGGACCAAATTGGAATTTTTCCCGTTATTTCCGATTGTTTCAGGCTGATTTTGCGCAACCCGCTTCACGCCCCGGGCTCCCGGTGAGAAGAATGGGCTCCTCGTTCCCTGTGAACAATTTTGAGACCTGCTCTGTTTACATTCACTTTTTCAGATCCATACTCCGCTGTGCGTAAACGTTGCGATGTTCCTTTAAAGAAACATCTTAAGGGCAGGCTGCTTTGGTTGTGGAGCTGCAGCTCTGAGGGGCAGCTGGGTGTTGCTCAGCTGTAAGTGCCAATTAGTGGGATACAGCTGCCATGGGAAGTACAGGGTGTGCTGGTAGCCGGGCAGGACTTTGCCAGTAATGGGGTGTGTGTCATGCTCTCCTCTGCCTTCACACCTTTCTGGACACAGGGCAGCAGTGAGTGCCGTTGGGTGCTATTTTTCCTGATGGAGGAATTCAGTGATGATGCCCTTTTGTTTCATCTTCACTTCTATGTCAGTCAGATGCCATTCTGTCAGACTGCCCCTCTGCTGCCATCTGTCTCATGGCAACAACATGTAAAGGAATTTTGGTGAGACGGTTCAACCTATTCTGCCATACCACCAATATCCACCTCCAACGTCGTGGGCCAACGTCTTAAATAGGAAACACTGCTTTCAGAGCAACCCTCATAAGTGGCATAAGTGCTCATTCCTTCTGCTTCCCCTCCCACCTTTTTTTATGGTTGTAAAGTGTTTTAGCTGCATAGTTTGCTTGTCAAAGTCCATTTTGCTCCTGCTGTGCTGAATCAAGGCTGCAGACAGCGGAGCTCCCTCTCAGCAGGTGGCGTTGGCTGTCAAGTGATAAGAGCTGTGCAGCTCCTGCTTGTTACATCCACTGTTGGGAGCTAATGGATGTGGCTGCTAAACTTAAAGCGGTAGCTGATGCAGAATGGGCCCCAGTGTGCCCTATGTTTTCCTGGGATGGAGCTTTTAGTTGTTTGGATGGGTGTAAGATGGCAGCGGGGTCAGATTAACCTTTAAGTACCATTTGTAAAACTGCTGCTGCCTGTTTTCATCAGCTAAAAGAAATCTGCCTACCGATTTGTGATGCTTTTCGTGAAGCTATGCAGGCATGAAGACAGCACAGGAATGTTCCTGAAGTGAAATGCAGATTGTTGGTGTATGAGGCTTGGTGTGCTTGTAGGATTTACAAAACAAAGCTCTTGCTGCCATCAGGACGCTCTCTCCTCTGTCAGCACAGCTCAGCAGAAGGAAGGAGGGAGCTGCTCGGAGCAGTGTGGGGCTCTGATGGTGGGAGCAGAGTTGGCAGACCCATGGACACACTGGCTAATGAGACAGAGCATGGAGAGGAAATGCATCCTCTGTAGGCCTGCTCTTCAGCCCATGTTCTGAGAAGCAGCCTGCTCTTCCTCCTGGATATGTCATTCTCCATCATTAGCAACTCCTTTCTGCTCATTTCCTACAGCAGACTTTAGGGCTGAAGTACTCAGCTGTGTCCAGCTGGGGAACCTGAAAAAGCACAAGCTGCCTGATATGTGGGGGAAAAAAAATGCTTTTGTAGCTTTGGTTGAGAAATAGTCCATCGCCACAATCCCCCCAGGGCAAGTAAAGCCAAGATGTGGGATTTGGTCATGGGACTGTGTGTAACATGCTCTAGTCATCCCAGCAACAAGCAGTAAGTGTCAGAGACAATGCTGCATCTGCTGCTGCTGGGTACTTACCCTTCTCTACTTTATATGCATCTCTCTCATTTCTATTAGAACCAAATGCAGATTGGCGTATCTTAGAGATTTGTCCAGAGAGGTAATGGGTGCTCCATCCCTGCAGGCACTAAAGGTCAGCCTGAAGGAGCACTTTGGTCGCAATGTAGGTGTCCCTGTTCATTGCAGGGGAGTTGGACTTGATGGCCTTTATGGATCCTTTCCAACTCAAACGATTCTATGATTCCAACAAAAGTAGACTCCATACCTACCTTTAGAATGAAGGTGGGTGAGCACAGACCAGCAGGCAGATTGCTGAGCCAATGCCTCCCACTTCTCTTCCTCACAGAGCTCTCAGCATCTGAAGCTGGGCTACAAGGGCTATTAGCCTCACATACAATTCACAGTCAGTGCACAGCCAGCACTGGGCAAGGTTATGACATAGAGAGCAACTGTCTGCTTGATTGCAGTTGGGAAGCTTTACACTTCCAGTATTTCCTCAGCACAAGGGAGATGGAAGAGGTGGCTGCGGTGACAGTGGGATCAGCAGTGCTTGCCAAGGCCCCCGTGCACTCATGACTGAGTAAAGGAAGGCATGGAGGGCTCCCACCTCCACCTCTGAGCAGCCACGAGGCACTGTTGTGCTGTGCTAGGTGCCTTCCTGAAGCTCCTTCTGTGTGCTTTGGAGGGGAGGCAGCAATTCTAAGTTTGTGCAGCAGCCTACACAACTCAAGTGAGCCTCCCTCATGCTCTTACAGCTTTTACAGAGTAACGCTATCAAATAATAGCAGTAACGGCACTGTGCTGTATCACAGGAACCAGGGCAGTGTTGCAGGCACCTGCCCAAAAGCACCACGCTGAAGTTATGCACTGAGAGCTGCTTTACCCTGTCGTTGCCCGCTGAGGCTTTCACAGCCCACAAGCTCTCCTGCGCTTTTCGGTTCCTTTTTGCTGCTGGTGCCCGCTGGGGGGAGCCGCTCCCCTCTCATTGCTGCTCCGTCTGCCGGCCGGCAAAAGTCTCCGCGTAAAATCGAGGTGGGAACAGCAGCCTTCAAGGGCAGCTGGGAATGAAGGGGCTCTTTCAGGGCCTTGGAGCCCTCCCACTCTGTCTCTGAAATCAAGTTAGCAAACAGAAGGCCCCAAGTCTTCCTGAGAGTGACCTTTGTAAGACCCCTGGCAGCAGTTGCTCCCATGCTGTGTCACTGGGGCAGAGCAGGGCTCTGCAGCCAGTCAAGAACAAACAGCTTTCAAATATACTTCTTCCTTCCTCAGTAGGGAAAGGAAAACACCCCCCACATGCCTCCTGTCACAGGCAACAGCATCTAAAGGATGCCTGCAGGTTTTCCCGGTTTCTTTTCTCCCCTGGAAAAGAGCCCAAGAGGAGGGAATGGTGCTGCGGCCACCACTAGCCCACAGGGAAAGTGTCCTGCAGAGAAACAGCACATCCCAGCATCCTTGGGGCCCACTGAGCACTGCAGGATCTGCATTTAGGAAGATAAAGAAATAGTACTTCCCTTACTTTGGGTAGAGCTGCACCTGTGTTATATCTAGACCTCTAGGAGCAGTCCTCTCCCACACCTTCTGCTGAAGCAGATCTGGTTGCAGGAGGGATAACAGCCTTATGGGAGAAAACTGTTCCATTTTACCTCTATCCTCAGTGCAAGTGAAAGGCCCTGGGGTTCTGTACTGTGGCATATTATGAGTTCTGTAGTTAGTTTTCTTGTGCAGGGAAGTAAAGGAAAAATATAAATCATGAGCAGTCTATGTGGGAGTGAATGAATATATGAACAGGGTTACCCAGCAGTAGGATGGCAGATGCATGCATAGACAACAGCTTTTAGTAACTCCTAGCTGAGGGAGGCAGTGTGCTGGTATGGAAGGAGATGGAGTAAGAGGCAGCAGAGGGTCTGGCTGCCTGCTGCAGGGAAGGAGGTGGTGTTCTGGGGGCTGCTGATCAGAGGGGACATAGCTCAGAGGCAGGTTTGCTTTATGGACCCACAGCACCCAGCAATGCCCGTGCAGAGAAAGCAGAGCTCCCACTGAATGATCCTCTGATGGATGAGCACATTCTCATTGTTGCAGAACACCTGTGTGTCAACACCTTCCTTCAGTGCTTGTTGAAGACATTTGGCTTCTCACCAAGTGCTCCTGGCACAGGTGAGGGAGGACAGCTTGTTAATGGACTTTTGCTGTTGAATTTCTTTCAGCCGCTCCTTCCTTCCCTGAAGAGCTTCTAATGAGGCTGACCTTTATTAGCTAATTAGGCTCACTCAGATGACACAATCCATTTAGTGTTTCGTGGTTGTTTTTTCCCTTTTTTTTTTTCTTTCTTTTTTTTTTTTTTTTTTTCTTTCCAGTATTCCAGATTCGGGTCTCACCATTGGGCAGGTTGGGAGGGGATTGTCTCCATGTGCAGAGCAGAGTCCATGGCAGTTCCCTGCCCACCTAACACCACCCCAGCTGCCCAGTGAGCACAGGCACTGTAGTGGTACTGACTTCATTCACTGTTCTAAACTGCTTAGCTTAGCAGCACTGTAACCTTATTGCCTTGCATATTTGGTTGTGTTAACAGTTTTCTGCATGAGAAGGGTGTCTTATAACAACCAACATTAGTATGAAAGTATTCCAATAAAGAAAAACGGTTAAAAAAGGAAATAATAATTATTAGCAAATTACTTTGTAGTAAGTGCCTCTGCTGCAATGTACACATTAAGTGAGTCTTAAGGAGATGGATATTAATCTTCAACATCCCAGACTTCCTTTGCAGAAGCAACCTGTGTTTCCATTAGCACTTTATAGGTATGGAATTTCCACCTTGCCTTGGTATCTGCTGTTACCACCTGTGCTGCAGGCTGGGAGAGGTGCTGCCCTGTCAGCCTAACCCTCCCCAAATCCTGCCCGAGCTACAAGGCTGCCAGGGGCTGAGGGACAAAGCCCCACACAATTACAGTGCCCTCAGCTGTGTGAAGTTACTGCAACTAAGTTGCTAGAAAGTTTCTGTTACATTTCCCTTTTTAGAGGGATTTTCCAGGGAACAGAAGCCATTACGGAAGCCTTACTAGCAATTTACTTGCTTAGCAGGTCACCTCTTTGGAAAGGCAATAAAAGCCTTGTGTTCAAGGAGAGGGCTGAAAGCATCACAGGGCTGACAATAAATGCAGACCTATTTATGTCAAGATCTAACAACTGTAGAAACCACACAGGCTTCCATAAAAAACCTGGCAGAGTTCTCGTCTCTGAAATGGAGGAGAGAACTGCAGCACTTTCCGGAGCCTGAGGCTAAGGCAGGGCTGAACCAGGGCAAGGAACTTCAGAGCATTTTGCTCACTAAAGGACTGAACTGTTCCACCTTTGCATGTCCCCCAGGAAAGGGGAGGGATGGATTAGTGCTCAGGCATTGCAACCTTGTGACCACATCCTCTTGCTAGGATTGAGATGATCTGCTCTGAATTTAATCAAGTTCAGAGGTATGCACTTGTTATTTACTGTCCTTCTTGGTACTTAGCAGAAAAAGCAGATGGTCTCTTATTTAATAAGTGTATGGTAACTGTTTGGTCATGGCCAGAATCAGTGATGGAGCACCTGGGGAAAGGACCCAGTCAGCCCTGGGAGCACAGGTGAAGGTGATTCAGCTGTGTGACTGGAAAGGCTGGAGCCTGGCTGCACCTCTCTTAGACCTCACTTAAGGGCTGACTGGCACCAGGCAAGCTAGTGAATGTAGGATCTTCTGATATGGGTGAGCAGCCTTCTTCCTTTATACACCTTTCTATTGTGCTGGTCCTTCTGTCATTGCACTTCTGTTGTAGTGCCTTTCCAGTTATATGGATCTGTCTGCCTTTTACAGTAGTGATGTGAAAGGTCTTTTCTTGTGTGGTCAAGTAAGTGGATGGGAAAGGATGTTTCCTAAAAATACAGAGATAACAGCATAGACAGTCTCTCAGAACTTACGTTCTTTGCTTGCTGTAATTCAAGCTGACTTTGTGTGCTACTATGGTCATTGCCCTAGGACTACGCTATGGTGAAATTAAAGAATTTCTTTGTGTTTTCTTGGTAAAAAAACACTCTGCTGTGGCTGCAGTAAGCAAGGAGTTATCCTGATCTACACTACTGCTACTCCTTTTATAGCTCATGTTGTTACTGCTTATGAACAGAATCTTAAAGCTTTTTCTTGCATATTGTCATGTGGCCTAACTTATTAGTGAAGATACCAGAAGGCAGTTCGACCTACCTGCTGTTCACTGCACTCTGTGAGCATGGTGAAACTTACTGCTAGGATGTTTCCTGTCAGCACTGAGCTCACCTGAGTGTTGTTGGCATTCCTGATTTTATTAAATCTCAGCTTGATTGTCCACACCATCACCCCCTGGTCCTTACTGCTTCAGTGAAGCTCCTTGTAGGAAGAGAAGGATGACCTGCTCTGAAGCTGCATTATATCAGTAGGTGTTGAAACTTCTATTATTGATGGAAAAGTCTCAGTGCAGATCCTCTGTGACTTGCTATTACCACATTATTGCTAAATACTGCCTGGGAAAGGAGGAGGTGGAGTGGAGAACTGGGTTAGAGGACACTTGTTAGGATTTACAGCACTTCTGTTGGTATTTGTGTTGTTACTGCAAAACCTCCCACTACAATGTATGTGTGGATCACAGTAGATTTAGGAGGTGATAGCCTTTATTCTTGCTCCCTTCCTTGTTGCTCCTTCACAAAGTCTGTTAGCACCAAGCCCCAAAATAGTTAGAACTGTTGACTGCAGGGAGAATCAGCAGCTGCTCCTCGTAGACAGAGCAAAACAGCACGTGAAGCCCTCTGAGCATGGAGCCTAGAACACAATGCAAACTGTGCCCTGCAGAGATCTTAAACTTTGCAGTGGAATTCCTCTTTCCAATCTCTGCTTTATTCTACTCTGCTTTGTGTAATCATTCCCTTCCTTTTTGCTCTAGCTTACTTCTTGAACGAGTGTTGTTGATTTTACTGTGATCCTAAATGGTCTTAGTCTTTAGTCTTCAGTTAGTACTTCAGCTTACTATGTTTATTACATTTTAAACTTAAAATCATTCAGGTTTTGTTTTCAAAACTGCATGGCAATATTGCAAGGATGTTTTTGAAGGGGTGGTGGATGGGAGAATACCAGAGATCCTACATCAAACAGTTACAGATCAGTGTTTGTCCTTTGTGTTGGTAACAGCCACAGAATGCTCTGGGTGCTGGAAGGGTCCAGGGGAAAAGAGGGCAGATTAGTAGAAGAGCAATGCAGAATAAGCAATCTCTAGGTCACAGACTAGGAGAGCTCACAGATATTCCCTGAATGAGAAAAGGATGGTCAAATCTTTCATCTGCAAGCTGCTTAACCCTGAGGTCCCAAGTCAGACTGTCTTTTCCCAGCAAACCTCATTCTCTTCTCTGCACTGGCTGTAGCAGTGGTAGGTCTCAACCACCAGGAATGGGTTTGGCAGGGGTCTGAGGAACACCAGTGTCAGGGGGCTGCTCTGAGGCTCATAGCTGGATAGTCTCCTCACACTGTTCAGGATGTGGCTGCAGTACAGGACAGGTGTTGCACCTACATCTTTGGGCAGGCTGTGGAATTTCAGCATCGAAACCAAGGTCTTTCTCTAGATTTCATCTCTGTTCCACAGTGTGGGATATCTGCCACCATCTGGTGCCCCAGTACCCAGGGAACTCTGATGTGGGCCTTGCTAGTTCATCTTGTATTGCTGCACTCAGACAGTGGCTCCTTATATCTACAGTTAACTTCAGAGAGGACCCCAGCAGTTTCTGTCTAGTGCTTTCAGAAGCTCTGTGCTTGCACCTGTGTCTCAAAGGTACATCTGGTGGTGAATAATTAGCATACATTTTCCAGCAAAACAAGAGGCTGCAGTCTGGGTGGACAGACGAGCCTGCCAATACCTTTGCTGTCCTGCTGCATTAATTTGTTGTGATGCCCAGCTTTCTAGGATTGGTTTCACTTGCTTTAATTGGATTATGTAGAGAGAGAAGTTTGCATTCAAGAAGAGGCTGCTTCAGCCTACAATTTCAGCAACAAATTAGAAGGAATACCTGCGTGACCATGGGTAACATTGAGATTCACGAGTGCTGACATCACATTTATGGCAGGTACACTCAGTGTTTCTATTTTCTTCAGTATGGAATTTAAAAACAACTCTGTCTGCTTCCCCAGCAGCTGAGGAGTGCGGGTGTACCTGCTGTGCTGCTGCCAGCAGCCTTCCACTGCTCCTGCAGGAGGTAATAAATGGAGACGCTCAGGTTCTTCTGCTGGTGACAATCTATTTCCTCAGGTCTGTTGATTTGTGTGACATGGTCTGTAGCAGCAGATTCTGTCTTAAGTGACTTTTCCTTCAATTGCAGCTCCTTTCAGGCAGGTTAGGCCCAGCTTGACAAAAGCTTCCAACAGGGAGCTCCTGTGTTGTTTAAGCAGGGAATTACACAAGAAGAGTTGCTTCTTTTAAAAACTACAATCAAGACTAAACAACAGTCTTCCAGCACACCTCCAGCAGCACAGAGCACTTCATCAGATTAAGCAAGAAACTGAAGTAAATATTAATTCCTATGATGATTAGTTCTTATTTGTAGCTATCTGTTGCAGGTTCTGTCCTTCACGTGTTTCAAGAGCCTTCATTTTCATTCTTTTTTTGCAAGATAACACTGTTTTTCCTAGCCATTTTTGTAAAGATGTCAGCTGTTAGGTCATCTTTTGTCACTCATAGACAACTCATGTGAAGAAAGACTTTCCTGAGAGCATGGAAATTTCTGCTGCCATTGCGTGATGAATGTCAGTGGCAGCTGACTCCTGAGAGTCCACAGTGTGGGATTTAAGGACTGGAAGTAGCATTTCTGTCATGCGCAGAGCTCTGAATGTCTCATACAGGTTGGGGAAATTCTTACATCTTTTTCACCTTTGCCACATGCATCTGGGCAACTGCTGTATACTATCACCAAAATCTTTTTATTCAGTAGCACTTTTCCTTACTATATTCATTCCTCTTCCTTCTTCCCAGAATTCACAGAAAATTCTCTAACATGTATGTGTTCCTTGGGACCCTTGACAATGTTTTCCTGCCTTTTCCACTACTATATATCCAGTAGCAAAGTTTATTTCCTAACCATTCTGCAAACTCTTCCAACAACCAAATGGCTTGTAAAGAATCAAGCCCAAGGCAAAGAAGTGAGATCATAGTATCATAGTATCACAGTCTCATGCGGGTTGGAAGGGACCTTAGAGATCATCGAGTCCAACCCCCGGGATTCGAGCCTCTGTGTAGCAGAGCGGCACTTCTACCACTTGCACCACAGGGGGATTCGAACCCAGGGCCTCTGGTGTTGCAACGCGGCATTCCTACCACTGCGCCACTGGGGCACACGATGTAGCTAAGAAGAAATTATTAAGAGTAAATAACACAAGACCCATCAGTTTTTCTTCTATGGCAAGTCACAGTGGTAGCAGGTGTTATCTGCCTTGGTTTTATGCCTTGCGTGATGTTGTGGGAGCTTGTGGCACACTGAAACGCTTCAAGAATGTGGATTAAAATTGTTGAGAAGTATCTTGAATACAGTTGATCTTTTGTGGGACAGGAAGATGTATTACATAACCTACCTGGATCCCTTCCTTTGTACTGTCAATTTATGATCATCTAACAAGCTTAGTGGTTTTCTCAAGCAGACTTTCTGATGCAATTGTTGTCTGCTGTCAGTATGGTGAAGGACAAAACTCAGAACAAAGCTCCAAACCCTTGAGATGAGGTGGTGAGTTTCTTAGCAACCTGGTCTGTGTTTGAGATCAGATGTCACCATGGTTTAGGCCCTGAGCAGAAAGCAAGGTAAAAAGATGCAGTTAATGACTTACCACCTGAGAAATGACTTGTTCCAGTTAGAATGAGACACCATCTATGTTACTTTTCTATCTACAAGTAGGCATTATGAGAAATGCTGACTCCAGAGATTGCTTTGTGTACATTTGACAAGTGATGAAAACTATTTTCATAGGTCAAGGACTACTTAAAGTAATTGTAAAAGTTTATATTGCTTCTTGTCTTGTTTTAGTCTTCATTCTTATTCCTCTGACTCAGTCCTTGGTAGTCTCCATGCTGATGGCAGCCACTCTTGCTTTCTGATGTTATTCATAATTGTGCATTTTAACCTGCTAATGTCATGAAGGATAAAAATGACAAGGCTCAATCAAGAGAAATGCCAGACTGAGATCAGTCACCACGATCCTGTGCTGTCTGTAGATCTGAGAGGCAGCAGCTTTGTCTTAGAGGCACCACCTTCCATTGATGCCTGTGATGCAGAGCTGCACAGCTTCTCATCTTGTCTGAGCCCTTTGTACAACTGGTGGATATATTCTGCCTGCAGACAAGCCTGTGTCTGGGGTGAATTGAGTTACAGTGGGCGAGTACTGCATAAGCTCTAAAAGTAGTTAACAAGGAGCTAAAATAAAAGGCTATGTGATACAGAAATTACATCTGCAAGAAATGTGAGCTGCCAGAGGCAGAAGAATCTTTTCTTGAGTGAAACATAACTACAGCCTTTTCCCAGAAAGACTTTGTTAAAACTTCTTATTAAGTTGCTGCAGCTGGAGCAGACCACACAGTGCTTTCTGCTCAGAGATCTAGAGCATGCCCTGGGGTGCCATATGGCTCTTCCCCAGACCAAGGAGCCATGTGCTGCTCCATTGGTGGAGGACAAGGGCCTGCCTTTAGGGAGTGTGAAGGGAAAGGTGCAATACGTGGGCATGTGCTGGGAGAAGAGTGCCTGGTGGCTGCTGGTTTTTTAGCTCCACTTTGAGTTTTGGAGGCAATATATGCAAGTTCTTGAGCTGTACTGGGAATAACTTTTTTTTTTTTTTTAAATTTTTTTTTTTTTTTTTTTTTTTTTTGCCACAACTGAAAATATTTTTCAGCATATTATGCAGCAGTGTCTGTGTACAGCTCTGTATGCATTAAACCACAAACTTGTCTGTTTTTCAGATAGGAATGACCTGTGTGCTGACCTATAAAACCACTAATCTTTTACATCTATTTACATCCTGCCTTCTCATCTGCCTTGGAGGAATTTTCGAGTGTTCTCCCTCTCTGACCAGATCCAGAGGTGCTACTCTTTTTGTTGAAGGAATCACCATTATCTGCAAATGTAATTTCTTAACTCTGATTTTTTTTTCTTTTTCGTTCCCCAGAGAATGGTATGGAATGGAATGTTTGACTTGGTTTGGTAGCATGGTGTGTTAGAAGTAATCCTACACAGCTGATAGTCTTTCTTCATCTAAAGTATAGTTAAATTGTAGGTTTCAAAGTTCTTAGCTACATAGGGCTAATAAGACAAGTTTGAGGTTGCTGGACTGAAAAGCGCACTCACGTTCTCCCTGGGGCCTGGTGCTACTATCTAGATTCTGAAGACAAGGTACTGGAGTTCAGTTTTATAACAATCTTGATGTCTTAAAACATGTTCTGAAGGAATCTTGACAAATCTCCAGTATAAACGCACTGGAATGAAGCCGGTGATATTGTCTGGCCTTATGTGAGGGCTAAAAAAATGATTTTAAACTCTTAGAAATTATTTTGTTGCAGTGGAACTCCCTTGCAGAATGCTCTGCATGCAAAGGTTTTGTCAAGCCTTACCCAGAGTAACAGTTGCAACCTGGTAACTGCCACCTCTGCACAGAGAACTCTTCCAAAGCTTGCAACAATGAGATCCTGTGCCACTCTAACTGTTATGTATTCTGAATACATGGAAATGATCAGGGAATATTGTTGTTTTTAATGAGTGGAATTCTAGTATCTTCATGCAAGTGTTTAGATTATATGTTTATTTAGCCAAATGGTGTTATCCCATTCCATGGTTATGAGTGTAGAGATGTATTTTAGATGAATGAAGAACAGGTTTTGTGCTCTTCAAAAATCTCTCCTGTTAATTTTGTCATCTTGGTCAGAGATGGTTATGTTAATGATGCAGACAGCCAACTATGGCTGAATTGCCTTTACTATGTAAGTAGAAGGAAAAAGTGACAGGAGCATGCATTTCCACTGACATGCCATTTTACTTGAAATACACAGCACTACATGCTTTGTTGCATATAGATGTGATGTGGTTTTTTTTCCACAGTTAATGGGCATGTGCTGAGTGACACTTTGATCTTTTCTGTTCCTGGGTTGTGTCATTGCTTGAACTCCACACACAGATGCTTTGAATCATCTTTGTCATGTAATTTGTGCATTTGCTCAAACCTATGCAAAACAGGATTTAAGCAAATACCTACACAGAATTTTCTGCTTGCTGAGGATGGAGGTCATATTATGCACTTATTCTGAACTCTGTTTGCAAAGGCAAATGTCAGTGTAACATGAAAATTATGGAGAAGCAGGCAGTAAACCTTCTTCCATTAAACATCTCCTGTCAGGTCATTTAGAGTTTTCAGTGCAACACACCATGCAGCTGGAGTGTGTGATCTGCTTACTGCTTTCAGGCTTGTTGTGACTTCCCTGTGTGCTTTTAGCTCTGTGGTTCAGCCACCAAACAAACTATCTCTGCTAGAAGGCTGGTGTTTCTCCCAGAAGCTCTCCAAAATCACATCTCCCTAACTACCAGAGATAAGGTGAGATCATGGCAGCCCCATTGCTCCTCGTGTTTTCTTTGCTGGTCTGACTTCCTGGAGCTGCCATGGGTATTTCACATAAGTAAGCCGCCTAATATGACAGATCATGCAATTACTTTTATTAATAATGTACATATGTGCATTTATTGAATTCAGAGATAATTTGCTGCTTTGCAGGATTCTTACCCACTGAAGGGGGGGAAAAATAGGATTCCCAAGCAAAACTCACCTGGTATATTGTGCAGAGAACTTAGCTTTGGTGGTTCAGTTCTTAGGTGCTCTGCTGCCCAGTGAAGTAAACAGCTTGGGTAAATGGAACCCAGTGAGAGGTACAAAAGCTGTGTGCAGAAATAGAAACCTCCCTAAGGTGGTCAGCGGCAAAAGCTAGGAAAGGAGAAGGAGGCACATGATTGATTTTTGGATGATGAGACACCTTTTGTAATTCAAGCTGCTTTTCCAGGGCATTGTGTTTTCGTCAGGTCCTGCCTGTATCTGTGATATTCACTTGGTCAGTGAAATCTTACTCCTGCAAGATTTAGATGAGGGATTTGGACTGTCAGCAGATCAGAAGTGGCACAAACACACCACAACCAGCTCTTCTGAGATAATTTGACTGCCTTTATTCCTGACTCTCCCTTATTATAGCAGTAGCAGTTCATACCATCCCACCATCCCTTGCCTGCAGCTTTAGTCTGTGCTAACTGAGGGTAGTAGAAATTCCTACAGGATCACAGTTGGCAGATGTATCTGCTGAAAGAGAAATGCCTTATTTGTGAATCCCTGTAGGACTGAAATATTGAGTTATTCAGCACTGTCAGTAGGCCCAGAGGCAGAAGCATAGGCAACCAGAGAGCTTTACTGATGGAATCTTGGGCATCGTGGGGATTTAGCCAGCTCCAAAGTTAGGCAGTAGCTGAAAAGGGGGCTCTGAGGATTTGCATTCAGAATGAAGGATGAATCTCTCTGTAGATTTAGCTAGTGTAGCTTGTGCAGGATGGGAGACAGTGGTGAGCCAGCATTATACTATATTAATTATTTGAGCAAAGTGAAGCATAAAATTCCCCACAGCACTCTTCTTCAGCCTGTTAGAGTTCTTATTCAAGAGTGGAAGGCTGTTTAATTTTGAAATGCATGTGACAAAGGCCTGAAAGATATGCTGTGGGTTGCATTCCTCCCCTCAGAGACCTGCCTGATGGCAATGAATGGGACTTCCCATCATGACCTTCTGTCTCTCTAGGTTTGGATATAAGACAAGTATTACATGCTGACATACATAAATCTGCTGCAAATTGATTCCACTGCGCAGAAACTTAGCTGTTTTCTTTAGCTCCAGTCTCCTTCAGTGTAACTGGGAGCATTTCTGGCTCTGAAAGTATTTAAGGGTTAATAGAAAGCTGAGTATGAAAGTCTGACTCCTGCAGATATGGCTGTGGAATATAGTGCAACTAATAAGCTTTGGAGGATGGTAAAAATCAAACAAACCAGAACTCTCAGGTGGAAGACTCGTTTTTATGATACAGCCTTTGAGTTCTCTGGCTATTTGGTGTCCAGCTGATCTGTTTCACAAACCAGATTTTTGAGAGGAACTGCTTCTGTTAATGTAGTCCTATGTAAGTGCTGGTATTGGGAACCTAAAAACAGGAGGGCCCACCTTCATACTTAAAATAAGATTTTTCTCCTGCACTTTTCTCAGCAGGGGTAAGGATGCCAGTGATGATGGAAACTGAGCCAGCAGGTCTCACTGCCCACATTGACAGCGGCACCATAGTAGGCTGATACTAACAGGGACCAGCAACCCTCTTTCATACAAATGAACATAGTCTCCGTTTTAATCCTTAAAGGTGAGCTCTCTGTGAATGAGTATTTTCACCTCATCATTACCACGATGCCATTGTTATGTGTCACATACATTTCCGAATTAAAGTTCTACAGTTGTTCCTTGATGCTTTTATTTGCTGTTGCAAAGCATCAGAGGTCACTGTGCTCAGACGGTTGTTCCTTGATGCTCCTGCAACATGGAATCTAAGAACTCTAGGACAACAAATGTCTGGCATATTGCTAGCTGTCAGTGCTCCTTGAAAAACGTAGTGGCTTTTTCCTTATGGAATGCACATAATTCTCATAACAACTTTTGGTTCTGGCATTTTTCCTTATCTTAAAGTGGCAGTGAAGCACAGAGTGTTTAGTCTGTGTGTTTAGGATTAGGATGGCACCAAAAGGCCACCAGGGGTGTGTGCACCTTGCTGTTGAACACCAAAAAAGGGGCTTCTAGTTGCTGGAAATGAGAAATGGTTATCTGAGCAAGCAAGAACAAAATAAATTAAAACAAAAAAAGAACAGGAGGCTGAGGGAGGACTGAAAACTGAACACAGATCCCTTCCTGATAGATTCTGCTTGCAAATTCACCTGGAAGAATTTTAAAGCTCAGTACTTTTTTATGGAACGGGCAAAAACTGATGCCTAGAAACAATACCCAAACTTTTGGGATTTGGATTCCTAGGAAAAAGGAATAACTCTATCTTTCTCCCTATGTTGATCAATAGTAGGATTTCATTTTTGTAAAACCCAGTGTTTATTACTGTACATATTCCAGGAATTTAATTCATTCTTGCAAATGAAGACATGAAGAATACTCTTTGCTATCCACTTGGCTTCAGTAGCTACAGTATCTGCTTTAATTAGTAATGATGTATCCCTTCAAGTCAGGAAGAAACACCCAGACCCCACTTTCAATTCCTACGACAAATTTTCAAACCATCCGTTCAATATTAACTAAACATAACTGCAGAAAAACTAAAAAGAAAGGTGTTTGTTTATATTTCCTCAGCTATGAAAATATTATTGTGTTACACCAAAGATTTCCTTTCAAATTCACCTGATCTAAAAGGCAGAGTTTCTCCTGACTATGCAATTCAGCTGAGAAAGTGGCTGTATTTTGTCAAATTCAGCTGCTCTTTTCCTACCAGAGTGCGTT
Organism: Coturnix japonica; assembly: GCF_054131305.1. Lineage (NCBI taxonomy): Eukaryota > Metazoa > Chordata > Aves > Galliformes > Phasianidae > Coturnix > Coturnix japonica. Next base: position 26,578,999 of record NC_140667.1, on the reverse strand, counting down.
CAGAATCCAGCCGATCTATTTCTGTGATTCACTGCAGTTCATTCTGCTGCTGTTCCATTGAAGGAAGCTATTTTTGTAATTATTCAGTAGCAAAGCTATCAATTCATTTAGTGGTGAAAAAGTTCCAGATATCTCTGTAATGAAGGTTGTTAAGTGGAACCAGACAAAAACTGTTTCTCTGTAAAAGGGGCATGGTGTGGGAAAGGCCTGCATAAAACTTTAGTAGCACCACAAAGAAAGAAGGGCTCTGCTATGTGAGACAGACAAATATTGCCTTTTGCAAATGCTGAGGCTTTTTCTTCTAAGTTATTTTGGGTTGTGTTAATCAATATTGCTTTTATTATCAGAGGTCCTGAAATGAAAAGGCTCTTCAAATCTTACATGGATGCTTATACCTGCTTCAAAAGAAAACCAATCAGGTCAAGATTGAACTAAGTCTCTGAATATGCCGTCCGACTGCTTCCTATGTATTAGAAAAATTTGCCTCTCATCAGATTTAGTTGTGACCATTAAAGGAGAACTCAGTCAGCAGCCTCCTGACTGCTCTGTGACTCCACCTCCCCCATTTACTGAGCAGCTGCCTCCATAGTGGTCTCAAGCCCTAAGGCATGCTACCACTTGGCAGGGTACTTAGCATGTAAGGAGCCTCTTGGGCTGTTAAAGACCTGGAGAACTGGTGTGAAAATATGTGGATGAGTTCACCTTTTTAGAGATTTACTTTCTTATTCCTTTGGGTTCTTTTGTGATATAAAAGGTTATGGTGACTACCTGCCCTTCTCTGGCCAATACACACAGTGAGTTCAAAATCTTGAGCCTTTCAACTTGATTAAGTGTAACTATACTCGTTACCTTCATTCTAAAGGAAGATACTGAGTTGTTAGAGGTGAAGGCAGCTGATTCAGTGGCCTGACAGGAGGGCTTGATTATGTGATCTGCAGTGCTCCAGACATCTCAGTGACTGAGGATGTTCCCATCAGGTGGAGCCTGCCAGGCCTCTCATGGGCAGGGGGCTATGGCATGGGACACTGCATTAGGGATGCTGATAACTGGGGCCTGCTAGGGGCTGTGTCTTTGTCTTGTGGTGAGATGGGACTGGGCACAGAGGTAGGGCTGCAGCCTGGGACACACTCGCAGCACTGGATGGCAGTGTTACACAAGTTCAAACAGGTTTTCTTTCTTTCAGGTTTGAGAAAAAGACAAAACATGTCACGCCTGTGGCTGGAAGTGTGTATTTTTCAGAGGGGGCATCTGTAAGTACTGTTGTGACCTACTTGTTGCTCTCCTGCATGGATTTCCTTCTCCCATCCTCCCTCCCTCCCTCTCTCTCTCTCTCTCTTTTAACCCTGGTAACTTTCCCATGCTTTCTTCCCTCCCAACCCCTTTTCTCAGTGAGTATTGGAGTGTTTCCCATGCCTCTTCTGAGCTGACTGGGCACTGGAAAGGTCGCAGAGCTAATCACCAAGCTTTGCCACTGAAAAAGCAATATATGAAAACCCAACAACCATAAAGCTAGTGAGAACAGTCTCTTATCTTCCTCACAGTTTTTTTTAGCTTTAGGCACAAACGACAGGGAGGAGGAAGGGCACGTTGGCACTGGCACAGTGTGCTTGCATCCAGCTATAAGTCCATCAGGATCAAATATACTGCAGGGAAAATACAGAATTTGTGCAGCTAACAGTTTACTCCTATTATGGAGTTTGCCTGTTGCTGGTAGTGTAACAGAGCAGTGCTTCCAGGAGGATTCTAAGCTGAGCTTTGCATGTGTAATGCCAGTACAAACACATGCAATCGCACTCTTACTCCAGAGATGTGTGTGCCACGTATATTTGGCAGCAAGCTGTGAAGCTGGAAAGGCAGTTGTGAATATGTACTGCTACGGGGTTTTTCCACCCACGTGGATCCTGAGCTGGGATTTTTCTCCTGCTTTTCATCTCATTTCTCAGTGTAATACTAGGGTCGCGCTTTAATACAGCAAATATAATTAGAGTGCAGTTACACAGTGTGACTCCATTTCATGATACCTGTAATTACCATCCACCTATAGCTAGGAGGTTCATTAATTTGGTGAATAAACTGCTTATTATCAGTCTACTTTCTGAGTTAGGATCTCACATTTTAATTGCGATGGCACTTTTTGCATATATATCTAGGGGCTTCCAATGTGACTATCAAACTACATTTGTGTCACACTACATTTATGATTGAATTCAGTTTGTTTACAAACATATCGTATTTGTTTGCACAGCAGTAGTATGTTGGGTCAATTAGAAAGGTAAATCAGTACTCACATTAGTAACTCACACCCACAGTTCTTACAGGATATCTCTGCCCTGCTGAAACATGCAGGATTTTAAGGAGTGTTCTGGGGTTGGCTCTTGTTTTCACTCATCTTCTTGTTCTATGTGTACAGCCACTTGTCTGTATTACAGGTGGCTGGCAAGGCTCACAAGGCATGGAAAGTCCTTGGGATCAGGAGAGAAGTCATGGAGGATGCAGCTGGTCTCCTTGCAGCCCCTTTCACTTGGCTGTGGGTATCCCTCTGCTGGTTTCAGCACAACTTCCATTCAGGTATTATAGCTTCACATTCCCAATCAATTTGAATTAACTTTTTTAGTTTTAACAATAAAGTCTCTGTGCACTAGAAGTAACTGCCACCTGGTTTATATTTCTTCATGGGTCTGGGACTGTAGGATTCTCAGAGGACCTTGGAGTAGGCAGGCACTCATAGCTCTTTAAAGTCCATTGGGAAATCAGCCCCTACATTTGTTGGGACTCAGTACTCTGTGTTCACCCTCAGGGCTTCAGGAGCAGGGGTTACAAACCTCTTTGCCTGTGTGCTAGAGGTCTGGGATGCAGCCTGGCCATTTGCTCAGTGAGAATGAGTGCAGGAGCAGTGCTTGCACGGGGCAGAGGAAGGAGTAGCTCTGGAAGAGGTGCCCCAGCCAGCTGCTAATCCATCTTTGTATGGGTACAACAATTAGGATAATTATAACTCTGAGTAAGAGGCCGTTTGTGTGCCTCTGCTGTTTATATGTTTCTAGAAGGAAATTGCAGACAAGTGCCTGCCAAGTGTATCCCTAGAAATATTTTTGAAACTGTCATCCACAGGCTTTGAATACCAGAGGCTGTTTAATTTCTCGCCCACTCTCTTTCTCTCTCTGAGCCCCCACCTCCCACTCTCTGGCCTGATTTCTGTAGGGAGAAGAGTTTAGAGTTTTACTGCAGTGTAAAGATTTAGGCAGTTTTGTTTGAGGATGGAGTCCAAAGGTGTCATTGCTGGGCAGCCCCTACTTCGTAGACAGAGCAGCACCAGCTTAGTGCAGAGCGCAGGGACACCCTGGGAGCACTTCCAGTTCCCAGGGCAGGTGGCCTCTCCTCTGCACCCTCTCACAGGGCTGAGAGAGAAAGAAAATAGTTTGGGTGCGGGGAGCTGGCGTATTGCAGAGAGTGAAATCTGCTGTCACTGGAATGGGATGTGCCATCACTGGGAGTACTGCTCTTGGAGCACCATAAGTCACTTTTAGAGCAAACTTTCAGAAGTGGCCCATTGAAGTTATGTGTACACCAGTTCTGTTTGGTCCTGTCACTGGTCCTTTTGGATGTCTGGGACAGAAATTTGTAACTTGATTTTTGCAGTGAATGTGCTTCGTCGCTAATCAATCATCTTCTCTATTGATGATTTGCATTCTAGTGGCTGCTATGAGTGACTTGTGCAAATGAAATCCAGAAGGAAATATGCAGTGAGATGTGTAATGAAACAGTAATGTTCATGGCACTTAACTAAAAATCAGTTGAAACTGTACAAACTGATCTCTATACATCCCTGTCCTGCAGTGCACGGATGAACCTCTGTTGTTACCAAGAACAAAAGACCCGAAATCATCCAGAACTCCTTATGTTCACCACAACTGCAAACTGAAACAACTGCAGACAGCAATGCTGAACTGTCAAAGCATATCATAGAAAAAAACAAGGAAGATACTTCTCCTTGGTAAGCAGAGGTATGACATTTCTTATGTGTCTTTCTGGCTTCATTTTTAAGAAGCAAAACAAACCAGCCCCACATATACTCTTCTTTGCATGTTTCCATCCCTTACTCAGGACTGATGCTCCAGGGTTTAGTGTTTTTTGTTTTTTGTTTTTTTTCCTATGCTTTCTGTAATCTGGTGTTTGAATTGTTACTGTCAGTAATTTGGATTCCTGGAGATAGCAGCAGATCCAAGCACAGAGGCAGAGTTGCTGTGCTTTATAGATGCTTTATAGGCATCTATAGAGTCTGAAGTGTGTGGTGGACAGTTAAAAGTACAATCCACCTGCCCTTGGGATTCATAAGGATTCTTCCATTTAATAAAGCAGATGCACAGACTGAATGGAGGGTGAAAACCTCTTAAAAAGGAGGTTGACTCAGTTGCCCTTTCTTCTAATTGGGTGATTTTAAGTACTTCAGCAAAGATTCAGATCATTTCTTATTCTTTCGTGATTATTTTGTCCTTTTGTGCATGTGTGTTTCCTTACTAAATTACTGTTCACCTGTTGGCAACTTCCAAGTTTCTAGCTGAACTCTAACAGCTGCACATCTTGGGTTCTTAATTGGTTACAACTCACAGAGAGCCAAAAAAAAATAGTCAAGTTAATGGTCTTCCTGAGGAAGGGACTAATTTGCTCTTATGAGTGGATATATAAACACTAATTATATTCTGAAAGGCTTTGACTATTAAAACCACATTACAAGGAATATGTAGAGCCTTCTTCCTCACCTTCCCACACACGTGGGCTGAGAATTACCCTGACCTTTGTATCCTAATTCCTGTTTTCTTTTCAGGTTATGTCTGGCCTGGTGCTGGCTCATTCACTAGGGATATGCTCTCTATTTAGAAGAGAGGTTAAGCTAGTAGGGGACCATTTGTTTTTCATGGTGATCTATCCAGGGCTATTTTCTGAAGGTGTGAGCTGAGGCTTCCCACCTGCAGACCACAGGTGATAGCTGAGGGCAAAGACACTTTCCAGAGTGCAGGTTTTTATGTCTTTGGACAAATCAAAATCAGTAGTTACCAACAGTGACAATTGTCAGCACTTGTGCCATCCCTGACAGTGAAGTGAAAATCAAACAAACCAATCCCTGTGAGTTCTTCTCTGATATGATTGTATTAAGCAAGTTTAAAAAGCACACAAACAAATGGTGGTTATTTGCCATTGGGGTTAATGAGCCCTACACTGAGGAAAGGCAGGGCAGTCAGGACAGGCAGCAGTGTTTGTGTCTTCACCAAGCTATCATGAATTGCTCCAGCCAAGTGCCATAACAATCTCTCTTCTGTCCATGGGGACCATCTCTGCTGTGGTTGAAGATGAGAACACAACTCAGAGCTCTGCAAAGTGTCAAAGCCATGCTGAGTCCAGAATAAGGAGACCAGAGGCAGTTATGCAGCATGGCTGCAGGACGTGGGAGCAGGATAAGGTAGCTTCTGTAAGCTGCTGCAGGAAACCTGAACCTTGGGAAAAGATTGTCCTATTGCTCTCTCTGAGCTCTCTCCTATGTTATGATATGCTATCATAGGATGAGTAAAACAGTCATACGTGTGTTTTTTCAGCTTTTTAGCTCTTCTCACAGTGAGAAGAAACACTTAGAGACATAACTCATTATAAAGTCTAATAGAGGTTATGTTTAATTAATCTCTGAATAAATCCAAATGAAAGATAACCATGTCTGTCCCTCTAAGCAATACATGATGTTAGAAAATGAATCTATATTTCTCATGTTTTTTTATTTACCCATTTTGGCAGGGTGACTGGGAGGTCCTTGAGGGAAAAAGACAGTGTTGTCTTTTCCCCAGCCACTGAGGTGTTGCAGAAGTATTCCTGTCCAGAAGCAAAGTGAGAAGAGTTCTAAAAATTTCTTTACCCACAAGTCAGATATAATATGGAACATTGGGGTTTCATCGTATGTTACATCTTTCTGTGACATTGCGAACTGGAGTGTTCACATAATCATACCAAGGAATGAGGATTTCTTTCCTATTGAGATACGAAGCAGGGAATTAGCCTCAGGAATAGTTAGCTATAGCTTTTCTGGGAGTGATTGCATCCCATCATCCTTGAAACATCTAACAGGGAGACTGCCAGTGTATTTCCTTTTGAACTCCCCCTTTAAATGGGAAGACCCCCATGTTGCTTTGTAGTAGTTGGGATGTTAGTTCAGTTTCCATATCAGGCACAAGTTCATAACAACATTCATAAACACACGTGTTGCTATTTGGGAGGCACAGCTGCTGACATTCCCCATTAAGTCATGAAATGTGTGGGATGTGCAAGTCTCTGCAAGGTAAGTGCTGTTCTGGCCAGTGTCCCAGGGCTGTGGCATCACTGGAGGAGCTGCAGCACAGCAAGGTGCTGACATGGCACTGACAGTCCTGTCTCTGGAATCCCCTTTTCTTGTGTCCCCATCTTAGTTGCTCCTGGCCTCCTCTAGGTGTGAACCTAGCAGAAAGAAAGTCTTGCTGATGCTAAGAAGCCTGGAGTTAGGAACCAGAGTGAAAATGATATTCTGAAAGGGTTTTGGAATACAGATAGAAGAAAATATACAGTCACTGCTCCTGGGAGATCAAACAGAGGTGCATCTGAAAACATACATCATCTTCCTCCAGGATACAGCCTTCTGTTCTGGCTGCCTATCAGAAAGAGTCCGTGCAAACACAGCATGACCTCAACACAGGTAATAACATAATTTGGAGAATGACAAGATTTCCATTTCACAACAGATGGAGAAGGTGAAGCTGGCATATTTTACGGAGAAGACAAGTTACAGTACATCATATGGCTTACACAATGCTGAGTAGTAAAGTATATCTGGGGCCTGTGAAAGCTCTCTGCATGCAGGAACATGGGCGTGCTGAAAGAAAATAAAGAACAAAAAAAGCAGTATATTTTTGCTTTTCATAACCATGGAAATTCTTTCAGTGAGAGGTTCTTCAGGAGGTCTGTGGCATTTGAGATTGGAGATCACTTTAGGCAGTCCCAGTTATTTTCCTTAGGACTGTTAATAACTGCAAACAATACTGTGATGGATGAGGTTGTACCAGGACCCCCACCTCCATCTCAAATAAATATCTTCGAGTTCAGCCAAAATGGATGTTCCCAAAGACAGTGTTTGCATTCTACAGAATTTCAGGTATCCTTTACTGAGCTGTGCTTTGTGGTATGTGGGGTAACATTCAACATGGTTCAGAAAAAGCCTTCCTGATTTGTGGGGCTTGGAGTCACCTCCTCATCCCACTTTCTAGTTTACCAGTAGATAGAAGTGCACCTCTTGTATGTGGGAGAGGAGAGGATGAGAGAAGGATCGTGTGAGGACTTTGCTATCCTTTTTTCTGTTCTTGTTGCAGGAAAGTGGTTTTTGAGATTTTCTTTGGTTGGGCTCCCTTATGGCCCTCATTTATAATGGCATGTCATCTCTAATTATAATCTAGATTTTTTTTCTGTCCAAAGCAAAGGGAGAGAAGTGTTGGTAGGAGGACATGATGTATGGACTTGCTCATATCCTGAAAAGGGGCATGAACTGTGAGGGTTTAAGTTATATTCTGAGTAGACGAGAGTTTTATATTTATCTGTGTATATTCTGGAAATGCTCATGCTGTGTCTCCTCCCTGTTTGCAGCTGTGCAGTCAGACCACCAGAGACTTCAGGGACTGAGTGATCAGATTTGTCTGTATTGCTGTGTAGAGGCTCAGTGAATTCACCTGTACCATGTGGGGCAGACCAGGTCGCTCGCATGTCAGACTTGTGAGTAAGATCTCATCCCCATACACAGCCTGTTAAGTGATGCAGAGTGAGAGCTATTCACCTTTTTAGCAAATGCTTGTTGTATCAGTGCGTACCCATGCCAGTCTGTTTCTGATAACATAAATGCTTAATGAGAGCTTCCCACTCTCCATTTTTATCTCCTTTATGTGCTTTAGTAGTATTTCTTGTTCACTGAGCCTAGAGCTAATGATGGCACTGACTGAAGGAAGAATAGTGAAGGCTGTTGTGTACAGCTGAACTTCACATACAAAAGGTAGAAATGGATCTGGGAAGAATATGATTTCTGTGTTTGCAGACTGTATTTATGTATTCCATACTTACAAGTTATAGTTTCTACATTCTTAATTAAGAAAACCAATTCTGTAAAACTAGATCGAAATCTGTGTTTGGGAACGCTATTTTAAGTTCTGGGCAGTAGAGAAATGGGGAGTGTAAGAGCATCTGGTGTCAGACTCGAGACATGCGCTGCTCTGTTCCTCTAACACAAGCAGAGTTAGCAGCTTTCTTGTAAGTAAGGTGCCAGTCTCCCCATTATTTTTTTCCAGAGAAGTGCACAGTTCCATGTTGTCATTGTGGAAGAACTAATTTAGAGGACATTTGTGTCTGAGTCACAGAAATTATGAGAATTCTGTCTGTATTTACCCATATTCACTGAGATCTGTGCTGTTCTAAAGTGAAGGGCTGTGCTGGTTACTCTTGTGAGGTGTGGCTGAAGTCTTGATGTACTGGATAGGCAAGGAGAAATCACAGAATCATTAAGGCTGGAAAATATCTCTAAGATCATCTAGTTCAATTGTCAACCCATCACCACGATGCCATGGTGGCCATGTTTTATAAGGATACTGAGGGTCAGAGCTGACACTTGGTGGTGGGGAGTAGTGGACAGGGAAACACCTGAGGAAAGCAGGCAGATCATGCCAATGGAGAACAGAGGAATGAAGAAGTGCCCTTAAGATTGAGATATGCAAATTAGCCAAGTGCAGAACGATGTGTTTTTCAAAAAAGAAAGGTGGGAAAAATAGTTGATGCAAATAGCATTGTGTTTTGCTTCCCAAATAAAGGGAGAATGAGAAACTGGAGTTCTGCTGGAACACAGCATTAGTCATGGTGTTTGGTTTCATAAGACTGTTAATTGCAGTGACCAGCAGCCTACGTGCAATGCCCGTGAAAGCACAGTTTTACATAGGGAGGTACATTTCTTACAGAAGGGATGTTGCAATTTTCTTCTTAATAGTGAGGCTGGGCAAAAGACAAGCAGCTGATAGGTAGCATACATGGACTTCCCAGATCTGCAGCACTTGTTCATTTTTAAGGCAGAAGCACTGAAGGAAGAGCACGTGAAGAGACTGAGTAAAACCTGATATGCACTGGGGTTTTTTTGTAGAAGGGCAGTATTTATATGCATGGTAAGAGCCAGATGGTGAGACACTTCTGAAAAGATGATTTTACTCTCCTTTTTATTTTGCTGGCTCTGGGAAATTTTTCAGCAGCTGCTGTAGAAGTGTTCTCTCTGTAAATGAAGTTGTGGGATTACGAATGGGCAGCTTAAGGTGACAAGACATTCCCAAGGCTGCTATAACCTCAGTAAACATTTTTCCCTGAGAATCCCATTCTGTCTTGGACCAAAATGTGTACAGCGTAGAGATGTGTCCAGCTGCTTTATTAAAAGAAAAGATCATTTCCAGCTATTTGAAACCCCCCCAAGAAGGCAGCCTGCTAAACAGTTGCTGAAGTTTTCTTCTAAAACTAAAATACCTGCATAAGAAATTCTAGTAGCATGCTGGTGCATATCCAGCCCTTGTAGCCTCTGAGATATCATCCCTTACATGTATAAGAATGTTGCAGTAGTTGGTTATTCTTGCATTTTGCTTTTGTGTTTGTCTTTTACATTTTCATAGCTTTCCTTCAAAAATATGTGAAAGTTTTGCTCGTTAAATATAAAAAAGAAGCGCTGAGCCCCACAAACCACATGTGCCATGGTCCACCCTGGCCTTTCTTTCTTGGTTCCTGCTCAGGTTTAGGAAAAAACCCTGAAGGTTAATGGTTTGTGTGGGAGCAAAGCCCTCTGATTTGAGTCCCTTGTCTGAGTCTCTTCCCCCTGTTTCCATCCTTAGCAGCTGTCTGAGCTGGTTGTCTTGGTTCTCGTCATGAAAAGGAGCAGACAGAATCATCCTCATTGGACAACATATCCCATCATCAAACCTGTATTCAAAACAAGTGAATTATCTGCCCTGCCACGGTCGCAAAGGAAGTCTAGGATGTTGTCCAAAAGGAGGACCTAACTTTTGGCCTGGCAGAGTTCATAAGGTCACATAGTGTAGGGGAAGATTCCTGTTACCTCTTTCTGTGCATCATCCCCAGCAGGCAACACTGTCCTTCAAGGCAAAGGAACAGATTATTTTTAGCTTTGTTGGAAATTAATTTCTGATAATCTAAATTACTGTGAAATTGACTGGAAGATTAATGTACAAACTGGTCCTGCAAAGACCAAACAAGTGCAACTGCTTTTATGAAGATGACTGCCAGGGAAGAGTCAAGGATGGGTTCTGCCATGGAGCACAGTATTAAAAGCTGTAAGTTAAAACAGAAAACTATTTAAACAAACTAAAAATAGATGACTAGAAATGTGTGGGCAGAGGCTTGTATGTGGAGGCTAGAAGGTAAGAAATATGCTGAGGTAATGCTTTGCAAAGAAGTCTTTATTTGTTGGCTTTGTTTTCCATTAGATTTCTCAGCCTAATCAACTTCTCCTATGACCACGTGGCCACTAGATCCAGCTGGTGGAAGTGTGGGGAGAGTGTGGCCAGGAGCTGGCTTCAGAGCGTGTGTTTTAGTAGCAGGTATCTGTTAGATCATTGTATCCCAAAATTCTGCTGCAGCACCAGGGTGCTGGAGGGCTAGGTTGGCCATCCTGCAGGCTACATCCATGGGGGTGGCACAGGGTGAGCCTGCAGCTCAGCCCTGCAGATGTAGACAGGATGTGGACAGTTCAGTTCCATCTTCACAGAGAGCATCAGAGCTGTGAAGCAAAACAAGTGTAAGGTCTAATAAAGAACAGAAATGCGACTGTCAGTTCAAGGTGACTTTAGAGTTCCCATCTACTCTAGCTGTCCTAAGTAATTTGCTCAGAAATGTACTTTACCTAAGACTACATGGTTTGAAAAGACCATGTATTGTCTGTGCAGGGACTTAGCCTGTTAGAAAAGGAGAAATACCAGAATTAGTTTTGTGTTTTTCTGATTATTCCAGTAAGTGAATAGTTGAGCATCACAGAAAGAGAGAATTTCCTTAGTGTTCTGAAAGGATGAGGAGGACCATTTGATTATAACAGATCAAAAAGAGCTCTGTTTTTTTAGCATGTGTGGGTAGATTATAGCTCACAGCCACATGAGCTGATCTGTGGGCCTTTTCTAAATATGTTTTAACTGTCATGGAGGTACTATTCCTTTGCACAATATAGGGTTCAGAGGAGGAAAAAACACTTGCAGAAGTTCTCTAAGCTGCTGTCAATGCAAGAAGTTTAATCAGACTGAGGTGGACCAATGGAGTATTGAGGAGTATTTCAATATCTATGCTTTCATCTGTGCTATTGCCATTAGCTGCTGAGCTAAAATCTGAGAACCTTTTTACAAGGAAGGAAAAAAGAAAGATTGGCAGTATCCTAAGAGTGACTACCGCTTGGGAATGCTAACAAGAGTGCACCTCAAGATATTTCCCACAATTAAGTATTTTAATGAAATAAAGGATTTGCTTCACCTTTGCTCAACCCTCTTAGAAGTCTGAGTCCCATCAATATATGTGAGCAAAAGAAATTCCTACCGCTTCCCACCCTGCTCAAAGAAAATAAATAGCAGAAAGCATTACAAACAACTAACTTGCAGAAGATGAATTGTGAACTCGTAAATATCCGTACCAAAAACTTGGTGTGGATTTGTATTAACAGACCTTACTCAAACAGATACTCAAACATTGTCAGAATATAAGGCTGAGTTGCATAAGTTCCACAGAGGATTGCTCTAAGTCTGGCAGTATTCATTAAATTCATTAATGAGCTGAATGATGACACAAAGACAATTGTTATTAAATTTGCAGATAATTCCAAGCAGCAAAAGACTGCAAGTATGCTAGAAGCCAGGATCAAAATACAGTGATCTTGATAAATTGCAAATGTGATCTGGAAAATATGGTTAGTATTCAAGATGAAGAAGAGCTACATTTAGAGAGGAACATGGAACTGCAGAAATGCAGGACAGCAAAGAACAGTCTTCAAAGCAGTTCTGTGGTACAAGAAGCAAGCATCATTTACCACAAATAGAACTGCGGTCAATAATGCTGGGCTAGTGAACAATCCTACATCGCCTGCACAGGTTGGATAAGTGTCCCCAGGATGGTCTGATTGGAAAGAAGGGACATGGAAATAACACAAACTGGAAGAAAATAGAGTCACTGCTGACCAATCTGATGCTGAAAAATGGGCAGGAGTCTTAAAGGAGGTGAAAGTCCACTGCAAAGAAAACAAGGGTAATCTGCTGTCTGTATCCATGACAAAGGACAAGAAATAATTGGTTTCAAGTTTAACGAGAGGGATTCATCTTCAATATCAGGATGAAGACAGATAGTGTTCCCCTAAATACATTAGTAAGTTTCCTGCAGTGTTTATGGCACATCTGCTGCTTGGTGTCTTGAAGGTCCTGTCAGGAGTAACATTGGGCACAGCAGTAGGACAGACTAAGGGATTTCAGTCCCTTTCTGTGCTATGGTTTGATAACAAGCAGAAAAAAAACATCCCAACCCACTGAGTAATTTACATGTTTAGTTAAAATTAACTATCCTAATCTGAATATGCATCAGTGCAGTCAGCTTCTGGGGAATTTAGCCTTCAGTTGCTAAGAATGTAAGCAAGAGCAAGTTGGAAATTTCAGAATTGGTAACTTGTCAAAATTTGGGCAGATTTTCTCAGAACAGCACATCCTTGTTACCCAGCCCCATCTCCCTGATACATTTTTAATAGTGGCCTCAAAACAATATACTATTCAATTAAAATAATGTATTTAATATGGGAAAAAAGCTTTTTTTTTCCCCCTTCGGATTCCATTGGAGAGAGTTAAGCAGTTTTTGTTTGTTTGTTTGTTTTTTACCCTGAAACATTAAAAATACAAAAGATGAAAAACTAAAACCAGCCTTGTGCTGATCTGTAAAACGAAATGTCCCAGCTCAAGCCCATAGTTTGATTGGAACATCAGCAATCTGAACACACAGTGTGGAACATAAAAAAACAGAGACAACTTCAGAAAATGGCATAAGCTTAATCATGCTGACCATGGTTATTTACCTGTAGGAGGATTTCAGGGCTTACTGTTTCTCCATTATTTATAACGCCCTCTGAGATCCTCACATGAAGTATATTTAAAAAGTTGTGGTGGTGTTCACAGTAAGGCATGGATTTGAACCAGTTTCTTGGATAAGGAGAAAAATATAACACGGGTTTTTAAAAATAAATCTGTATTATTTTGATTTGAGCTTTGTGCAAGTGTGTTGTTCTCGTGTTCTTGTTTAACACAGCAGAACAGTTCAAAATGGCTCCAACTAACTGAAATGGCTCTACCAATCTCTTTATTCTGAAAGGTTATCAGGGAGTGTGTTTCAGAGAGTTTCTGGTGCAGCTCTTCTGGCCAGAGAGATGCACAACAAGACCGGAGCTGAGCCTTGGATCCACTGCAGGTTTCATGCTTCTGAGATGTACAAAACATCTTGAGACACCCGGATGCCTGGCTACACAGGTAAGGGGGGTTCACAAGGCTAAAGAAGGATAACTGCAGCCTGGTGAGGCAAACCTTCATGTCTTTGTGTGCTAAATGGGGAGAAAAAGAGTTCTTTCTGGTGTAGTGCTGAGCATCAGAGGTTGCACCCCAGTTCTGGAGTTCTAGTTTTCCTTACCCACCATCTCTAGCAAAAGTGTGGAAGAAGTGAGCTTCCACAGCTAATATTTGGTTTGTTTGTTATTTTAATCCCACTGCCTTCACTTGTTTTCATGAGTGCTGCACATCTGACATCTCAGCCATTCCTTCCTGTCACATCCTGCCTGTAGGGTTGGTCTTTCACATTTCTTCCAATTGTGGCACCTTCTCAACAACAGGCAAGCCAGAACAGTAGCTGAAAGTCATCATCACTATTCACTTGAGTTTGAAAGTGAGTGTTAGGGACTACTGGTTTAAACCGTAGAAATACGTGACCCCTCAGACTTCACTGCTTTTAACAGAAAAACAAACAGAAGCAAAATATGTAAAAAAAAATGTCTTATGGCAATATTTTCTATTTATTTCACATGTTAAATGCTTTTCAAAAGCAGGAGGTGATACAGTTTCTGCTTTGGCAAATGTGCAGTTTAATAAGATGCAGATAAATAGGGGTGAGAGGGACGTGGCAAATAAGCAGCATGATCAGGGCTGTGACAGGCACATACTGCATCTTGCTTGTTGCAAGCATTTTTATAAACACATTTCATGCCTTCCTCCACACTTCAGTCTCCTCATTCCCACTGCACACCAGCTCCCATCACAGCTTATGTAATTAATCATGATAAAATCTATTTCAAACAGAAAGAATCCACAGTAAACTCCTGCAGTATACAGAAGAAAATAGCAGAAGATTCTGTAATTTACTCAAAATAACTATTCCTTGTGCACCTTTTCCAGTCCAGTAGGAGCAGGCTATATCTGGAGATATGAATTCCATGGGAATTTACTCATTGCTGCCATTAAGTGCAGCTTGCTTTAGTAGTACTTCATTGACACTTCACATGGCAGAAGTGGAGGCTCTGGCCTGGGAAAACTTGGCAAGTTCTGATTGGGTTAATGGAGTCTGAGCACAAGGGTGATCCCCCTCAGAAACAGTGACAGCTCTCAAGGAACTGATCTCCTGGGGATTGGAAACAAGTGATAGAGAGATCTTAGCAGAGTCCTGGTCATTAAAAATAGAAAAACTTAAAACCCCTCTAAAGATATGCTGTTAGTGCAGGAAAGATGGCTGTTAATCTCCTCACTTGGCCAGGGCTCTGATGTGTTCAGATGTGTGATTTCCAAGGCAGGAGTGAAAAGGAAGCCTCTGTTTTGCTTGAGCAAGAATTAGGGCATTAAGAAAACAAAACTGTTTCCCTTCTGATTAGCTGCATTGCTCTTGGTTCATTTTGGGACTGTAGTTTCCAGACCGTCTCCAGACAGCATGAGCTTCTTATACAACCCTATTTAAAACATCCAGCAAACAAGGTCTTCCAGACTGTCCCAGGTACACCTGCAAACACTCTATTTCTTTTCCACAGTGTTTTTTATCAATAAAAATGAGCAAGGGGGCCACTACTCACGTTGTTTTGATATTTTTAACTTTATATAATACATTTCTTCTCAGTATGTTTGGTTTTACGATTGCTTTAGATTCAAGGAACAAGTCCTCCCACACCTGAAATTCACAGTTTTATTTTTCCTAATGCTAACAGGTCACTGAGAAGTTTGTCAAGGATCACCCAGAACTGAAGAAGCATCAGAGCTGACACAAATTTCATGCTTGCAAAGACAGTCGCAATCCTGTTGTGCAAAGGTAGGAATGGGCTCTGGTTTTGTTCTTCAGCTTGTGTGATCCTTATAGATGTAGATGTACACGTTTGGCTTACACTGTTTAACTCATGGCTTGTAAACTACCAGCACACACTACCTGCCTTCTTCATTCTGACAAGTTCAATTTCTGCAAAACACGTTAACGTGGATCAAAGCAACCTCTTGTGGGCAGAGATCCCTGAGGGAGAGCTCTCCCTGGAGAGAAAGCATTTGTACTCATAGACATCTGGCAGATGTGGCAGCACCTCCACAGGCTTTCCCTCTGGGGAAGGGTATGCAGAAAGACTCAGCAGAGCAAGACTCCCTGCACTTGACTCTCTGCTGAAGGAATTTCCAGAGAGCCCTGTGATGGAGATGGAAAGAAGTGCCAGTTTTCTGCAAACTTCATTTGTTTGAGGCTGAATGGCTGAATTCACCCATTTTTATAACTGTTGCATTTTTTTCTGCTGAACCCATACAGAACTTCGCACATGCCATAGAGGATCAGAAGTTTTAAAAGTCTTCTTCTGGAAAGACCAGCTAAGAATTGCAGAAGGGTACTGTGAAATGGCATGGAGGCAGTACCCCATACCTTGCTCCTGCTGAATGTTAGCATGAGGCTGTTCTGCTTGTAAACCTTGGCATCGGTTTGATTATGTTAACTGAATATTTACAAAGTAAAAGATCATTCTCTAAAAAAGCGGAGGAATTCAAGACTACTGCTGTGGTGTGGTACTTGAAACTGTACTGTGAAATATGCAAAGGTCTTTGGATTGACATTTTAAAAACATCCACAGTATGTGACAAAAAAGATAGGTTAAAGCCTCCTAAAAACTACAAAGAAACTGTGCCATAGCAGCTGCCTGAAACAAAATAGGAGAGAGGAATTAACGCACCAGCTAAGGTCTTAGAGTGCTGCAGCGGTGTCTGTAAAGCCTCTCTCTCTGTTGTTCTAATGATGTAGGCTAAGACACAGGAGATAAGAAAAACCAAGGCAATGAAAGCCATAGTAAAACTGGGTCACTGTTAAACATTTGATGAAAAATAGAACCTACCTGAAGCAACTCTGAAAACCTCTTTGCTTTCCTCTCTCGCTCAGCCAGAGGGTGGCACTGACTCCACCTCTGTGCCCATGGGAAACAGCCCCAGATCTGTGGCCTGAGCCAGCTGCTCCATTTTTATTCTTATAATTAACACTTAATAACTATTTTTGAAGGAGGTGCCACAGGGTAAGACTTAGTTATTGGACCAACAGCCCTGTGAAGAGAAGCATCAGCCCAGCCTCAGAACAACTCAGGCACAGCAGTGAGCAGGACAGCACTGGGAAGCACAAGTGGGGGTAAATGCAGCCTCACAGCCACAAGGTGATGGAACCAGCTCCTGCAGTGCTGGGGTGGGTTACCACAGGCACTGGGGTTGCTTCTGGGCAAAGAGGGCTTAGCTTCTCTTCTGGGGGAAAAGGAAGGGAACAAGATTCCTTTCTAATGGAGGAACTGGCAGAGCACATCCACAGGAAAGATGCAAGCACCTTTGCACATCGAGTTAATGCACAGACACTCACTGCAGCCAACAGCGATGGCTTCTGCCCTTGGGACAGGTTTGCCTACCTGTGTAATTCAGAGCAGCTTTGTTGAAGCTGTGAGAGGTGTTCAGGGCGCTGGTGCCAGCAGCACCAGGCTGCTGCTGGGCATCATGAGTGTTGAAGGAGAGCTGTACCCAATTGTACCACACAGTGCAGGAAGTGAGTGAGACTGCAAGATGACTGAAATGTAAAATCAGACCCTGTGTGGTCATGAAGCGTACCCAATGGAAACGGCAAGAAAACACAACCAGACATAAGTGATGCTGACAGTGAAGTGTAAAGTCCATGCAAAAGGTGTACAAGGCAGAGCTCTTTTCTCCAACCCACCAGTGGACAAACTTCGCTGAATGTTTGGGCATCTGGAGATGGGACTGTAAGAACAAGGGCTCAGCCACAGCTGCACCAGGTGCAGACTTTCCCTCTCACGGTCCTCGTGGTGCCCTTAACCAGCCCGAGGCATCGGGACCGCCCGTTATTGATGTGCCTTTAGTGGGACTGTGGAACGCGGCTCCCCTCGGGCTCTGCCTGCCCCGTCAGAACGCCGGGGCCGAACTTTCCTCCAGCTCCCGGGAGAGAGACCCAGGCCCGGCTCTACGCTCCGAAGTGCAGGGCGGGGCCGGGCGGGCAGGAGCGGCCGGGACCGCCCGCAGCGGGCGCTGCAACCGCTACGGGGTCGGATCCGCCCCCGCCGCCCCGCCCGGCCCCGGCCCGCCCCGCCCGGCGGGATCGAGGGGCGGGCGGCAGTTGCGGTGTGCCCGGCGCTGTCTGCTCTGCCGGCCTGAGAAGGGGCATCCGAGAAGAGACGTGGAGGAAGAGCCCCCCGAGCAGGCTGCGCCATGGCCTCGGCTGACCGCCGCCCCTAAGGAGGCGCGAGGGGCGGAAGGGCGGCGCGGTTGCTACGGTAATTGGGCGGTGGAGGGCTGGGGCAGGTGGAGCGACGATGTCTCCGGGCGAGCTGCGGTACCGCGGTGCTGCCGGGCGTCCCGCTGGGAAGGACGGGGCCGTGCGGCGAGTCGGGCATTGCAGGGCAGGGCATGGCAGGGCTTGGGATGGGAGCCGGTGCCCCGTGGGGAACTTGGGAAGTGCCGCTCTCGTGCAGTAGAGCTTCGTTCCCAGCGGCGCTGCGGCGGGTCGCGTGGCGGAGCGGGGCGCCCGGAGCCTTCACCCCGCTGCACTACGGGCAGCGCCGCTCAGCCGCGCAGTGCGAGTACGGCGGGATAGGCTATAGGGCCAGCAGCGAGCTTCGGGTGTTCCCTAAGGGCTTTGTAGGTTCTTCTGAAGGAAATACAGGTTTCCCACAGCCGCAGGGCATATCCACAAGCATCAATTCCAGGGAAGCATCCCACGGCCGCGTGATAATTCCGTGGTATTGGAGCTTGCCGAGGCGCGCCATTGGTGCTACTTCCTCGGCGGCTGATTGTGAGCACTTTCACTCGTCTGCCTTGTAAATCTCCTTAAATAGAGGTCGGATGTTGGCTTGTGGTTATGGACCTGGGGGTGTGGGGTACAGAATAATTTGCACTTGCTGCTCGCATATGTGCGTTAGTAGCTGAAGAAACTGCTTAGATGCAGCCAATATTGACTTATTTTTAGATGAGCTGCTCCTTTTTCCAGCAACCTGACTAATAGGATGCTTAATGGCAAGTGTTCCCGTTCCTTTCCTGCAAGTGTGGCTTCTAAATAGCCACTATTTACTTTTTACATTTTAAACTGTATTGGAGATCAGAAACAAGTGGAGGAGGAACAGTTACTGGCTGTGCATCTCGCACAGATGTTTATCAGCAATAAATGTTGTTGGGATTGATGTTCAGTCTCCTTGACCAAGTTTTCTGGCTTCCTTCTACTGCCCAACCCTTGTAAGGAGAGGCACAGCAAGAAGCTGCATGCAGTGATTGGTTCTGCCTGCCTTCGTTTCTTGCTGGTGGTGCTGGTGATGCAGGGAGTGCAGGTACACCTGTTTTAGCCAAAATAACACTTGAGGATGAGAGCAAGACCACTGTCCTTTTCAGGCACTAATTGCTTCCTAGCTAAGTGGTGTTGAAGTGATCTGGCAAAGCCCCCCGGTGTAATGCTGGTGAGCAGAGCACTGCTTGTTTTTGGGATAACTGCATTGGTTAACATTCATGAAGCAGGGAGTGCTGGGGTCTGTCCTGTCCCCGTGAGCAGCTGAAATCAGGGAGGAGTGGGCAGCCCTGTCCCAGCAGACTGCAGCAAACCAGCGGACAGCAGGGGAAGAAAAGAAGCTGCTGTGCATGGAGTAGTAGGGTGAGCAAATAGCTGCAGAGCCTTAATGCTGCTTGTTAGACTGTGGGGAAACTCCTGAATGTGCTGTGGCTTGTGTTTCTTAACGGAATGCAGAGTTGTTTCTGGGCAGTTTTGCTCTCCCTGTAACGCTGTGAGCTTCCAGCTTTTCAAGAATGAGGGATGGTGAACCCAAAGGCTTTAGCTTGAAATACCTTTGATTTCTCAATCAACCCCTGCAGTTGCAAAGCGCCTGTAGGAGGAGGGCGAGCTGCCCCTCCCATGCCCAGCGCTACAGGAGAGCACTTCTGCCCTTACGAGCAGCTACAGCGCTCTGTGTGCTCGGTGCCTGGCGCTGAAGTGGCATTTCTGCAAACACACTTCGGCGCTGTAGAGGGCAGATTGTGTGAGCAGACAGGTTCACGTCACCGAGCAGCTCCGGGGTGCTTCAGAGGACAAACAATCCATCTAGCTCTCGGAACTGACACGCTCCTGGTTCCTCATGGGACTTTTCTCTGGCTGTTCATCACTGCCTTAGTATGAGAATTCATACCACGCTGTTGTAAGTACAAAGAAAACTCGGGTGCTATGGGATTATTATGCTTATTTAGGAAGGTGCTTTTTTGCGTCAGTCTTTGAGCTGTTGTCAAAAAAGCTGTGAGCTGGGCATCAGGTCTCTGTGCTGCTGCTGAAGATGAAGTAGTACTTTGAACCCTGAATGCTTGCTGCCATCTGCACGTTAGGAAGAAGCTGGCTGGGTGTGTTTCAGAAGCACTGAGGTGCCTGCTGCTGCTGGTGGACCCCTCCAGGGGTTGCAGAAGCACCTGGACAAGTCAGGCACCCTGTTCCTGTTCAGTCACACATCTGATTTCCTCAGGCTGCAAAATTTCCTCTTTGTATCTTTGAGAGTTTACAAAGAGTTAAATGTTTGTATTTATATTCTGAACTAAGTTACTATGTTCCTAAGTCTCTAATACTTAGACTGCAGGTCTCTGGATTTACCCTTCATCTCTTAACTTTCTGTACAGTGAATGTGTTCAGTCAGAGCACTTCCCAGGTTGTGCCCTTGAAGAGGTGTTGTACGTGAGGCTTCACGCTGGGACCATGAAGCAGCTTGGCAGTGAAGAGAAATTAGTGCTTTATCTCTTATTTTATTTCTTTTTCTGCCAGGAATCTTAAAGAGAGTTGCAAATGCCATCCCAGTGGAAAGGAGTGTTCTGTCATCTACTGTACTTACAGCAACTGGCATTGGTGGCAAGAGATTCACAGGGTAGTTAAAAGCTACTTGGATTGATTAATACAGACCTACTGTACTGTGGGTGTTGTGTGCTGAGCAAATGAATATTAATAGCTGGAAAGCCAGGGTTTCTCTGTTCAATTTATTGCTCCATCCTCTGTTACGTAGATGTGGGGAAATCTCTAAAGTTCATTGTGATTTAGTTTGTGAAAATAGTATTTGTTTCTGGCACAGAGGAGCAACTGGTTATAGATCATCCCTTCACTAGTGTAACTGCAGTCCAGTATAGACACTTAGAGGTTCAATTAAAGGAGCTGTCTTCATAGGACCATTATAATGTAACAGTAGTATAGTGAAGCATATTAGTATTTGTAATGCACATAGCATATATTGCTATTTACAGTACTCTGGTTATGACACTGTGGAGTTCAGGGTAGACTAAGAACTGCAGTGGGATTTGTAGGCTATGCTGAACTGTGTGAGTGTGTGAACTGGAGCTGGCTAATTCAGAAGTGCCTCAGATGCCTTTTACATTGCAGTTACTGAAGTGATTTGGACTTAATTTGCATCTGTGAAGGCTGTAAGTTGCTGAGATATATAGTGATTTCACTGCCCAGCTGTTGATTGCATAATGTCCTTCACGTACATGGAATGCTACCAGAGCTGTTGCATGGTACCACATCTTCAAGAGCACCTGTGCTTTTGGGTAGCAGATTTCCCATTTTATGTGATTGCAGGGAACTGCAGTTTTCCATCCTCTTGAGAATGATCAACCAGCAGGAGCTCTCAGCACTTTGGGGTGTTTTAAACGAGATTGTACGGTCACTAATCAATGCAGGGATTAATTGGTTGTTACACCAACTTGCATTCAACTACCTGAAGGGAGTTTAATTTTAGCAAACTCCATTTGGCACAGGGTGCTTACGTGGAGAGATACTGAACTGGGTATCTAGCAGGTTCTGGAGCCTAAGTTTTTAATTTTAGTATTTGATTTTCATGTCAGCCCATATCAGAGCATCCATGAACTTGCACTTCTCATTGTTTTCATTTTAAATAAATTTATTCTGCTCTTTTCAACTTATTAGATACAGTGCAAACTAGAAAATGCAGTCTGCTCCTCCTTCCCCCAAGGAGCAGCTTACTGCATTTGCAGTGTTTTCTTTTTGTGATGTGTGAAGTAGAAGGCACTTTGAGACAGTGTATTTGATGGACCAGCTTCTTTGCATGCCTTAACTGATGTAAGGAAATTGTTTTTTCAAGAAAGGATTCCAATTGGAGAAGGGTGTGTTACTGCAGTAGTTAGTCACCTCATTTTCCCCAGGGAATGATTTTAGCCAAAACGTTGGCATTGTTGCTAAACAACAAAACACAGCTTCAGCTCTTTCCTTTGCAGTTGCTCCTCATGGACTGTATAAATACTGCAGTTGTTTGGGATCACCAATTCAGATGAAGTTCATAGTTGGGCTACATCTATCTCTTTGCATTTCTAAGTTCATACACTGCTGACACTAATTTCAGTTAAGTATTCAGCATGTATTTGGTGTTATATTCTCTGTAGCTATCCTTGGTAACAGTGATTGGCTCAGAGCCTTTCCAAGAGCCCTTGTGCTCACAGCAGTGTTTTATTGGAAGGTAAAGTGATGATAGGTGGGTACTGCATTTTGTTCTGAATTCTTTGGAAGGAAGGTGGATATACTGGAGCCAATTTTTCTGACCCATTAAATCAAAAATAGACTTGGTACATAGGTGCCAATTTTAACAATTAATTCCGTGAAGAGAAGCAATTGTCTTGTTAACAAACAATTCATGTGTCAATATTCAGTGCCGCCCTTCTGCATTGCACTTTTCCTTTTGGTTATCTGGCTCTTCTTGTGTATCTGTCTATCAAATAAAAGAAAGCTCTGAAAATGGGAAGTGTCTTCTTTAAGTCGGCAATACTTATAGTGCAGTTTGGGTGGACAGACCAGAAGACAGGTAGTGTGTATTTAGCATGTACGGAGCTAATTAGATGTCAGGAAATGTGTGACCTAGTCAATGGCAGACGCTGAGAAAGTTAATTTATATTGACTTCTGTCCCTGGATGTTATATCCAGTTGTAGACAGTATTTTCAGCATTCTAAATTCTAAATACCTGAAGCTTTAGAAATATGTGGAATCCAAATGGGGCATGACTGCCTGGGGAGAAGTGAGGAAAATAATCATCTCCTGTGGTTTATCAAGAAGGATGGTGATCTTCTGACAGGTATATGAGACAGACCATCTGTGGCTAATGTGACACCTTGAACACATAGTCCTTCTATTGAAGGACATACATAACTGGGAACAGCAAGTGATTGGTGAGGAGTATGTACAGAAAATAGCTGCTTGTGTTATGCTATGCAGTGGGCTGAGTTTAAAAGTGCGACCTGTCGGCGTGTGGGAGGCCAAGTGGTTTGGAGTGCCTGCAATGCACGCTATTGCCAGGGGAGCTTTTTCTGGCCACCAGGCGGTATCTCTGTGACCTGAAGACACAATCATATCATGTGTTGGTTTTTTCCTCTCTTTTCAGTAAATTTTTAAAAAACATGAGACAGTTTTGCAGCCCACCAGGACAAGGTAATGCACCAGGTGACTTGGGATGTGGTGTCAGGGTAAGTGAAGCTGCAGAATTTGTTTTGGAAACTGCTGGAGGGATGGGTAAAAAGCAGAGAGCCTAACCCTACATAGGGTCCTGCATCCAGTAGCTGGGGTGGTGATGGGAGAGAACTGTGTGCCCAGATACTGGCATGGGGCTCTCCAGAAGGAAGTCTGGGAGCAAGAGAGAAGCTAAGCAGTGCAGGAGGTTGGGAGCCTGGGGCTTGCTCCCTGCCCTAATACTGTATGGAAATATAAACATATAGTATGTTTTGTGGCAAGCTTTTTGCAGGAAACAAGTAGTCACATATGTGGAAGGAGACTGTACCTTCAGGAGATGTCAAAGCATTAGAAATTTGCAGTCCTGACCTCTGTCAGGATCCCATTTTCCATAAAAGGGAAGATAAAGGGAGCAGTCTGGAACAGTGCCCATCCTTCCTGCTCTGTCAGGTGTGCACCGGATTTCTTTCTGCCTGTTGCCGGGCTGGTGAAGTTCTGAACCCCTGTGCCTCAGCTCAAAGCCTCCTGAGCTCTGCATTATGCAGGGAAGAATGAGGTCTTTTGGAATCTGATTGTTCCCAGTATCAAACAAATTGCTTACTCATAAACAAAGAGGAAATCGTTTGGCCCCAAAATCAAACATTAAGTGCAGTTGCTGGAAGTGTTTATTCATTGTTCCTTAAAAACAGCAACAGAATGACTATTGTTGGTGTTACTGCAGCACTCAGCGCTTGGAAAGAGGGGCAGAAAGTCTGGGGATGATCTTCCACTGGGAAATTATTTTCAGAGTAACTTCGTTCACCTACAGATGAGTATCCAAATGTCATGGTGATGCTGTGTGGAGCCAGGAACTGGACTGCGTGTCCCTTTTGGCTCAGCACATACTGTGATTCTGTGGTGTGATTCCCTGCATAGGAATCCCCAGTGCATGTTTCACTTGGGTCCTCCTGAACACCTATTTTGGGAGGGGAAGCCACTTACAACACCTTGCTCTGCTGGGTGAGGTGGTCTGCAGGGCAGTGTGCAGCAGCAGCAATTCCCACTCCTTGGCAGTAAAGGTGCTGGTGAGGACGGCAAAGTCCTGACCTCACCTTCTGTCTTCCTGGCTTTTTGGTTCAAATTAATCATAGAATCCTTTGAGTTGGAAGTGACGATTAAAGGTCATCTAGCCCAATTCACCTGCAGTGAACAAGGATACCTCCAGCTATTTCAGGATGCTCAGGGCCTAATCTAGCCTGACCTCAAATGACTCCAGGGATGGGTCTTCCATCTCTCTGGCAATCTGTGGCAGTTCCTGTTGTGTTAGTTGTATTGATTCCTTTTTGGAAAGTTGTTTCACTAGTCATACAGTGACTAGACATGATTTAGCAGGGGGTTGTTAGGGTAGTATGGTTAGGTCGTGGTTGGACTTGATGATCTTAAGGTCTTTTCCAACCTGATGATTCTAAATTAGCTGGATGTTAATGACATGAAATTATTCTTATTCTGTAGTTGCATGCTAAAGCTCCAAAGCTCTTTTGTTGTGACATAAGTACTACAAAATAATTATAAGCTGTCCTTGAAATATTTTAATTACAGAGCACAAAGGTCATTTCTACTTGTTACCTCAACTTATGTTTCAGCTGAGCAGCGCTGGTGGACGTTTACATGGGGATTCATGTAGTAGATTTTGTTTTACAAGATTTAATATGAGCATATTATTCAGGCAAACTATCTCATTTTATCTCAGATGTGGAAGAAATGTTTTGCAACTGGCAGTTTTGCCTATGAAGTTCACAAATAATTTGTTAAAAGTCGAGATCAGTCCATGACCCTGTATTGGTTTGTTAAACACAGATGATAAATTCAAGAAGGAGTTGCTGTTGTGGAAGTTCTTCAGTTTTGTATTTCTTCTCTTTCTGTCTCAATTATCTCTAAAACCCAGAGTCAATAAGGACTCCTTGATGGGTTAATTTCTGTGATGCATGGGGGTTCTTGTTGCCTGTAAGAGTTTTCTTACAACCACCTTGTTTGCAGTAGTCAGAGTAGTTTAAGGAATGAACAGGAAACTCTTAATTTACTGCTAAGCTTCTATCTGGTAATACCTAAGCCTTAAAATGCAGAGGCTGGCAACTTTGAAATTTTGTTATTGTATAGAAACTCTAAAGAAATGAGCTGTGGGGAGGGAAAAAAAAATAAAAAAGCCAAGCCATTTAAAAGGAGCTCATGGATTCCTTTGTGATGTGTAGGAGGCACATCTCTTTATGACTTCTGGATTTGTGGGTAGTTAGAGAAGCCAGATCAGACAAGAGGGAGATGAAACTCATCCGTGGTTCAGTTCTAGTCCAATATGATTATGTTTCTCAGGAAATAGAATTATAGTACAAAATAAAAAATATCAACAAGAGCCAAACACATCCTCTCTTTTTACCATTTGTGCCTCAGCCCTTATTTACTTAGGAAGTTTTACTTTAAGGTTTCATAGGCCATCTTATCCCCACAGTTACAGGTTACTGCTTCGCTCCCTGTGCATTACAGAGAACTGTTAGTACAACTAGCTTTCAAGTGTTACCACTTTTGTTGCTGCAGAGTCCGGATTACTGCAAGCTTATACACTTATATATAAATATGTACTTATATTATATGGTAATGTGGTAAAATGCCTTTAGGAGTGAGATGCTGACAGTGATCTTCAGGTAATAATTGGCAAGGATTTGGAGACTATGCCAGTGCGGTTTTCTTTCTTTCTTCCTTCCTTCCTTTCTTTCTTTTTTTCCTTTTAAAATAAATGTCTGTTCTCACCCTTTTCAGCCCTGCATAACAGAAATGTCTGTGTAAGAAGGATGGATTCTCTTCTGGTTGATGCACTGCAAACATTTACCTACATAGGCTCAGAGGGAAGAGACTTATTTATTTTTTAAGCTATTTCTCTATCTGGAGTATGTTAGACTGGCAGTGAGGAAAATGTAGTGTAAAACATATATTTCAATAGTATTCCTTGAAAAATCAGTCACGTAACTCTTTCATGCTGTAATTAAGGGATTTGCTTGTTTTTTAATGTGTTAGTGCATAGTAGCCCTTATCAGCAAAGCATTTTACAGTTTTGCAATGCTGTGGGCCAAAAAGTATTTTAAAATTCTGCCTGGAAGGAAGAGGGTGTAGGAAAGAGACACCTGCTCTCACTGGGATCATCATTAAGACTGAGTGGGTATTTTGTTCTTTCTGACTTCTGGAGTCCATAGGTGCTCCCTTGAGCAAACTATCTAGTGTTTCCAGACTTGATGTTGTTTGGTTGATGGTGTGTGCCCTCCTGGGGCTGTAATGAAAGCACTGGCAGGCTGCTCTGAGGCCATCAGGTGGCTGGAGATACTCTCAGTGGAGTCATCACCTGTGTTGGCTGGATGTGGAAGGGCAATCCAGAGGAGAATAGCTCAAAGCTCTTTGCAGTTCTTGTGGTCATCCTATCTTTAGTACTGCTTTTTAAAAATGTATAGATGGAGATGCAGATAGGAAAAACAGTCCAACTACCAAAACAGTACAAGTGACGAGTTTTACTTCTGCCAAGTACACATAAATAAAACTGGACTTAAATGAAGTTCCTAGCTAACATTAATTTTCATTGTAAGGTAACAACCCTAAAGGAATGTGCATATCTAAATGTTTTCCTGGCTTATTTGGATTACCCATTACAACTCAGAAATAAAAATCAGTTGGTGTTTTCCTGCATATGAAGCTCACACAATATTTGCCTCTCCATCTTTCTGCATAAAGTGAGTGGACATCTTCTGCAATAACATCACAGTTGCTACTGAGCTGGACTTGGCAACCAAGGAAGGACACCTTGTCATTTCTCACACAAACTTGGGTTACAGTAAGAAATGAACTGAGTAAACAGGAGCCAACAGGAGATGCTTGGTGCTGGTGGGAGGATCTTTCCCAAATTTCTGTCTTCTGACAACAGATTGTGTTGAATACTTTTTGTTGGTATTCAGAGTTAGTTAATGGTTCCCTTGATGTCACTGTGGACAGAGTGTGCTGTGTGTTCTGTGAGATTTTGTTGTTGTTGCATGGCATTGGGGTAGATGTGCTGTGGTGGGAAATATTGAAGTACCCAAAAAGATGAAGTCAGCTGACAGTCTAGCAACAGCACCATGATTTGTAAGTGTGGACATTCAGAGTGAATAGTGCAAAGAGTGGAGCACAGCAAAATAATGCTGCAGAGGGCTTTTTGACCAGAAAATGTAAGATTATTCTTTAAAGAGTATTACTCAATTAAAAGTGAATTCCAGTTGTTTCCTTTTAAAGTATGCAAATACGATTTCAGATGTAATGTAAGAAGTGAAGATGATCTTCACATACTGCAAAGGAAGCTGGAACTTCAGTGATGTGATGTATGCTCTCAATTCTGCTTCAGCTTGTCATTGCCTTTGGGAAGCTGCATAAAATCTCTGCTGTGCTTCTGCTTCGTTAAATTGACTGATGATACATAGATCCCACTTGTTTAGCACCTTGAAATCAAGACTAAAAGCACTGTGAAAAAACACAACAGTGTACATCATTCAAAGTGCCATAATTTTAAAAAGCTTTAAAACTTCACTGTTCTATTTATTATTACTGTTATTATTTTTTTTTAATCTAGTCATTATGTTTAGAGGGTTTATTCCATTTTATTTTTAGCTCATGGCCTGGCACAACAGTGAAAGGCTTGTGCCTCTTGAAAGAATAAAATGGGAGTTGAGTATGACTTAGAAAATCTTTAATGTAATATTTAAAGGATATCAGTGAAGTTTAAAATAACCTCTTAAGTGGCCTGAACAGGTTTGAAAGGTGATTATATATAGTTTGATTGAACTGGATTATTGAATTTAAATCGTTATGTGCATGTTTGTGCATTTCTGCCCATATAAAAAAAGAGCTTTTGAACGAGAATTCTGAGTCCTTCCTGCACCATGATCTTACTTTAAAAAAAAACAGCCCTAATGTTTTTGTCTGGAGCCTGGCATGATCTGAAGGGAGATGAAACAGCACTTTCCTCATGTGTTTAGAGGATAGTTGAGTCAGGCTAGGGTGTGTTACAACTGGTGACTGACCTGCTTCTTGCTGCTATTTGCTTGCTGTATGATGAGGAAAGGGGAGCAATCTCCCCTCTGCCCTTACCCTGGCATGTGGAGGGCTGACAGATGATACTGTTGCTGTTCCACCAGTCTTTTAGGGGCCCTCTGCTCAGCCCTCATGGCCTCACCTTGCCCCAGCCTGTTGCCCAGAACTTTTCTCCTGGTACTGTCCTTGTCCATCTGTGTGGGAGGCTGTCACCTGTCCTTGCCATGTTTCCTGCAGCTGCAATGCTATAACATGATGGAAGGTATGGCAGTGATATCAGGGTGGCACAGTCCTAGGCTGCAGCAAGTAAGAAAAAACTCAAATGCAGAAAAAGATGAAGAAAAGCTGTGTACCTTTAGTAGGCAGGGGTCACCAGCAAGATACCCTTGCCTTCTCTGTCAAACCTTAAATGTGGTATGGGAAGGGCTGGATCCTGGCTCTTACCCTTCTGGTCACTCAACTGCACTCCTTACAGCTGAGTTCCCCTGGGTGGGTCCTGCCTTCCTGCCTTCCCACCAGGTGCTCAATCACTGGTTCAAACTGTGAGTCGGTGTTTCTGATACAGCAGCCCACTGAATTCTTCTGTCCCTACAGGCTCAGTGACAAGAGGCAAACATGGCCCAAGCGCCCCCTGACCCCAGCAGTGCAGAAGCTGTGGACCCTGAGGAGAGCTCCCCAAACATGATTGTCTACAGGAAGGTAAGAGTGGAGCTACTTACAAAAGCCTACTCCTAGCTGACATTTGACTTGTGAAGGGATCCCTGCTCTTTCTGAAGTCAGAAATAGGTTCCTGTCTGCTTGGTTATGCATTCAAGCTAATTTTGGGGGGAAGAAGGTGTTTTAAACTATAGCATTTGAAGGCTTGGTAGTATTGTTCTGTTCACTGGAAGTGTCTTATACTTGTTAGTTTGAAATACTTGATAAGGGATTTATAATTTTGTAACTTGGAAGATATCATTTCTTGTGAAGAGTTATGATGCAATTTTATTTGGGTATTGTCTGAGTCTACTGAATGAAGCTGAAGTGATTCTTTGTACCTTCCCAGCTTTATCATAGTACGTATGAAATGTCTGGCATGCAGCAATCTTCTCACAGATTTTTTTCTGTTTTTCATTTTGTGGGGTTTTTGTTACATAATTTATAGTTTGATTCTCTGCAGGTAGATGTTATTACTTCCTGTTACATTGCTTAAATTAAAAGAGAAATGCTAGTGAAAAATGACTCAGGCAAAGGTAAAATAACACCAGCGTGTGATGTCAAACACTTTTTTTCACTATGATGGAATGTCTTATTCTGAATTACTTTGGAGGTAGTATTAAATCTGAAGGAGAACAACCTATTTGCTAAGATATTGTTTGCCTCTGGGCTAGGCTTATATATTGTCTATGATATTTGGGCTGTGTAATTTGATGAAATCTTGTAAATTTTTTTTATTCAGCCAGCAGAATATTTCATATGAAGCATGCAAAAGAAAGTACTGTGCAGTTCTGACATAAATAAAATG
This sequence comes from Coturnix japonica, assembly GCF_054131305.1. NCBI lineage: Eukaryota > Metazoa > Chordata > Aves > Galliformes > Phasianidae > Coturnix > Coturnix japonica. The sequence goes on along the minus strand of NC_140667.1, from coordinate 26,549,357 downwards.
TCTCTTGCATGGCTCAAATAAGTTACCGTTCTGGCAACTTGGGAGCTACAGTGTTAGCTTATGTAATAAAAATGTGTGTAAAAAATATATATAACTCATTTCTTCACCTTGGAAAATAGGTGTAGATAACTGAAATACATTGGTTGTGTGCTGCACTGATCTGCTTTAGTGTCTGCAGTCTCGATGACTTTCATACTCTGAGAAAATAGTTTGTTTTATACAGAGCATAAGTTGTTTGAAGTGTTACTTTTTGATAACCACGATTTTGGTTTGGTTGTTGCATATTTGGTTTGGGATCTGGAATTGTTAACATGGGAAAATTTTCTGGGTAATGTGTAGGCTTGTTTGTTTTGAATGTGTTATGAACACACTTTGACTGCTAATTTGGAAATAGCAGTAGCTGGTTAGTCAGATTGTCTTCTAGAACCTGTTTACTAAGAGGTCTAACACCAGCAGATGGAGGCAGATCTGGGTTAGTAAGGAACTTTTTAGTTATGTGATCTACCATTAGGGCATAAGAGCTGTCTTTCTGCAGGAAATACGCTTTTCTGTTCCTGGAAATGGAATTTCTTTTATTTGAATACGTCTCACTTTCTTTTCATCTCACAGCATTCCTGCTTAAGGATTTCTTCATTTCTTTGCCTACTACTGTTTCATTATTTATTATTATTTAATTTATTATTATATTTATTATTACTACATTTATTATTTAATATTTCATTCATTAGAATTAGTCTTACGAGTTCTGTGATACCAATGGAGGAGACTGTGCTCATTCCATTTGATTCACCTCTGCATGTTGGTGTTCTTCAGGTGAAAATATGTTCAGCCCTTTGTAATAAAGTTGTATGTCAAAATACAGTGCTATCTCTTAGGATACCGTGCCTCAAGCATTGTTCAATAGTGTGATATTCTATATTAAGCACATGTATGTCTGTAAGGTTTTTGGTTGGTTTGTATTTATTGAGGGTTTCTATTGGTTTTGGACAAAGTTAATTTCTATTGGTTGCTGTCTAAGTTTAATTTATTGTTGGTTATTAGTTACATATTACATGTTAATTATATGTGTCTTAGTGTTGAGAAATCATATGCAAAGTCTGGGCCAAGACTTTATTCTTTTGATTCTCTCTCCTCTCTGCAAATGAATGTTTAGCTCTTCATTTCTAATTTCCTTTCAGATGACTTGATTGCCAGTAATGAATGAGAAAAACACTGCACTGGACTCCCTGTGAAGCAGAATGCAGTCTGTCTGCATACCATGCAGTTCAGTGTTGGTGTTAGTTGAGTTATACATAAAATAAAAGAAGACTTGCTGCTTGTGATAGGACACCTAAGGTGCAATTTATTTTTGATACCCCTGAGGAGAAAGAATATGAGTCTTCAGTAATGGGGCCACAGTAATTTCTGCTGTCAGTTGTTCCATTGTTTGCCATAGCTGTCGTTCTTGTGGTCTGGAGGACTTAAGGAAGAGAGAAGCCCTTTGCGTACAAACTCAGTTAGTTCATGCTTTCTTTACTGAGTCTCAGTTAGGTCTACTTGAAACTCAAAAGTCACCAGAGTGTTCATGGTATCCTGCCTTTGTTTATAATCACTGGTGAGAGGCATGTGTGTCTAAAGGACACGTCAGACCTTATGCGATAGTGAGGGTCCCTTTGGAGCCAAGTCTGTTTTGTTTATGGAGAAAAGCCTAGAACTGACTGTTCCCTTTACTTAGATACATAAAGTTAAGTGAGATGAATATTGGCCATGCAGAACAAAATAAACTAATTTGTTTTGACTCCAATTTGTTTGTGATGTTCTCTATGGACTTCTGCAAGCGAACTGCCTCTAACTACTTTGATTGCTTGAGCAGATGGTCTCGGTGAGACATGTCTTATTTTCCTTTACCTTCAGGGTTAACCTTTTGGGGGATGATATTTATGAAATTGTGACGTGTGTTATTTTTGAATCCAAAATGCTCCATGTTGCCCTGCTGTTCTGGAAGACATCTGTGTGGAAATTACATAATGCAGGTGCACTCATTAGTGTAAGTAGTGTTTGGGGTGTGATTCGCCTCGCCCTCTGCTTGTTAAGTTGAATTGTACCCTAAACTACACATAGTTTAGCTGTATTGAGTAGGGCCCCACTGATTTTAATGGATACCTGACACCTAACTGGTGGGTGGTTATGTTGTGTGTAGTCATTTATAGTTAAGTAAGCTGTATCCTGGTCTTATGATTTGGGCTATTTCTCATCTTTCTGTATGTCTCAGTACATAGCCCTGAGCCCCAGGCTGATTATGGAATATTATGGGTAGCACTGTTGTACTGTAGGGGCCTGCTGTCTTTTATCTTCTTTATCATATTGTTATCCAGTGAAAGTAAGGATGCGTTACCACTTAAGCACTGCTGTGTGAGTTAAAAAGTCAGAGCTGTGTTTGTTTTCTTTTGGTCTAGTCACATCTGGATGTAGTGATGGTGTTGTGTTTGGGGTTACTACTGGAGGGCTGGTAGGTAAAACTTATAAAGAAGCACATTAATATTATTTCCAAGGGAGCAGGTAGCCTTCACGCACAAGAGCTCCCATGCAGAAATGAGTGACATCCCTGTCCTTAGTACAGTCTGTAAGCATCATATGGGTGCCGTGACACAGAAGAAAAAGATGGAATGAGAAACTAGTAAGAGGAGAAAGATGCACTCCAAGCAAAAAGTAACAGAAGATACCAATTTGTTTCAAACACCTGTAACCTATCCCTTGAAATTTAGTCCCCTCCCTTGATTCCTGTTCTTGCCTACAAGCCTGGTTCATTCTGTCCTTGGGGCTCTTTTGCTCATTGTTCCAATATTTCAGGACCTGAAAGTTCACATGCTGATTGTACCAAAAAGAAAGCTGCTCTTGGACACCTTTTGGCATTAGACCTACTTAGGTTACTCTGACAGTGAATTATGACCAAAACCCATGTTGGTACATAGAATCATCTCGGAGAAAAGATGATGGAAACACTTTTGTGTTGCTGAAATCAGAGTAAAAGAAGTCATTGATTGACTAAATAGGAACTGAAAATGTATTTAGAAGTGCCTGTGGACAAGAAGGATGAAAATACAAAAATGAAATGGGGAAGAGTTCATAAACGTTGCTGGAGTCATTTAGAGGCACTCTGATCATATATGCTCCAAGGGATTTCAAAGTCTGTAATCAAAGAAATGACCTAGATTATTTGACGGTACATTTCCATCTCTGCAGCTAAACTTTGCTATACTGATCTGGTCAGCAGTTAGTTAACTTCTGAATTTTACTGTTGCTCATCATCAATCTTTTAAACAGGCAGAAAAATCTAATTTCCAAAGGCAATTACTGTTCTAAGTAAACATAATACAAACTTGCAGCTGCCACAAGATGTTTTCAGAAGAAAATCTGGGTTGTGTGCTACCTGCAGTATTTTCCAGCCTTATCCTCTTTATCGATGCTCATCTGACTAAAATCCACGTAAAAAAGAAAGCAACCCTTCATTAGCAGCTTTTCTCTGGGCAGCTTCCCATATTCCAGATGTAGTGAATATCTGGAGTGCTGATGTGAGAATGAGTCCAAGGTGGTGATGGGGAGGGAAAAGGAAGCAGAGGCACTTGCAAAGGCAGAATTCAAGGCAGAGGGATGTATGTGTGCAAGGAATGTGTGAACTGAAAATCAGAAAGATAAGGGGAAGAAGTTTTTATTAAAATCAGCATTTTACATTAAAAAATAGAGTTGGGATCTTGTTGGAACATCGAGACTACTATTTGCTCTTAAATTCCACTAAATATCACTCAAAAGTCTATCTTAACAGAATCCTATCCAAACAATCAGGAGCAGAGGAAACAATAAGAGGTTAGTCAAAGTGATGACTTAGCAGCAAAGGAGGAAAAAAAAGCTGCCGTGTGTGAAAGAAAATAAGACGCTTTTCATGCACATAACTTTAATGCATCGCTAATTGGAGGAAGTCTGCATCTTTTTTCAGGTTTTCTTCTTCAAATTTCTTGAGTCTTTCAAGATTTCGTGGTGTTCTAGTGAGAGACTTGCAATGTGAAGTGCCACTAGCTTCATTATTTGTATATATTAGTGTTTTTTTTTTTCAGAGCAGAACTTCTGTTTACATCAGATACTGGAGAAACAATCTCTCTCCTAGGAATTAACCTAGAATATAAATGACTAAAAGGCATTTAAACTGCTGGATACTGCTGGCATTCTTTTGTCTCTTGAGTTATATTTTTGGGTCTTTCAGCTTGATTTTTTTTTTTTTTTAAATATATGTGAAATCTGAGATTCTCACTTAATTGTTTCTGTTTTATAACTGGTTCTTCAGCACAAAAATCATAACATTGTGATAAAAATGCTTGAGTTGATAGTACTGCAGATGAACACTCTTCAAATTTTACACAACAATTTCTCTGTGTTGATGGTGGATACTGTTATGACGTCTTAATCAAGTTTGCTCACAACTGATTTGCTCATACTTCCTAATCTCTACCCTGTTCCCATATTAAAAGAATAACTAAGGATTAAATTGGGATTGAATATGAGAGTATATATCAGTACTTCAAGAATAGAAACCCATCATTTTTTATGTCTTCAGAGAACATGATGTGGTTATAGAGGGTGGGCTGGGAAGAAGCAGCTTAGTTAGCTGAGCAAAACTGAGTGAGATAGCAGACATAATTACTCTGCAAGAGTGCTCTATGGGAGGGTTATCAAGCAGGGAGAAGACTTAACTAAGTTGAGGACCTTACAGGCACTTGTGCAGTTTTTAATAAGTTTATGATGAATAAAATTGACCTGGGAATTAGAAAGTGGTTCCTAATTCTAAGTAATGCAGAGTTCTGCAGCAGCTATCTAATGGACTAATATGGCCAAGGAAGCTTTTTGTTTTCAGGATAGATATAGATATATTTTTGGATGGACTGTGTGACTTTTTTCCACGCAGAAGTGGCTTGCAATGAGCCGGGAAGTCTTTCTGACTTTGGTTGTACCTTCCTTGGTTTGTCTTGGATGAGAACTAAGATGCCTGAAAACATTTTATTCGTGCGGTAGTACACCTGTACTGCTGAAGTATAACATGTAGGTGCCCTTGAACAGTGCTGGTGCCACTGACCTTGACTGTAGCTGTCAGGGGTATCTTGGTATCTAGTGATGCTCAAGGTCAGGCTGGAGGGACTCTGAGCACCCTGGTCTTGCTGTGGGTGTCCCTGTTCATTGCAGGGGACTTGGGCTAGATAGCCTCTAATGGTCCCTTCCAACTAAAAAAATTCTATGATACATACCATATGCTTTAGAAATCTCTCCATTCTATTCATGCTTGGGCAAAATAATTCTTGTTGGCATTTTATCCATGTGACTCTGTCTTTCTGTTCTTGGAAAAGGTATCCTTAGCTCTGGTGTATTGTGCATTTCTTATAAGTAGAGATTTTGGTGATAAACCTGTAGCCATTCTTAAATTTATAATATTTTTCTCCATATATTTTATGTTAGTTGTTTTATTTAAATTTGTTTATTTAGTTTTTTTTCTCTGCTCCTCTTTGTAACTGAAACAGACTCTTTTTCACCCGTCAGAGTCTAATTACTGTGATCTATTACTTTAGCTGTTCTCAGAGGCAAAAAGAGACGAGCCAGGACCAAAACCTATGACAATTTCAAAGAGTATTTTTAGCAAAGCAACCAGTGCAATTTTAGAACACAGATAAAAAGGGAAGGTTCAGCTAGAGGGTAAGATTATGCTGTTCTAGCTGTAGTGTGTATTCAGTGCCTTGCATTTTTTGGAAAAAGTTCCCTTCTGCCTCTTTCCAGCATCTTTCTCTTGTTGTCAGCTATTTAAGTTATAGTCCTGGAATATTTTCATTTGGTTTGATTTATTTTTTTGTACTTTGTTTTGGGCAGGATGCTAAATAAGATTTCTTTCTGCCTACGGCAGTATTTTAGCCAGGGAACTATTTAACTTATTAAGAACAAAACAAAAAGTAGTGTTGGAGAGACTGCAGAGTTTGAAAGTCAGTGTAATACTTTTTTGTCATCATCTATTTACAACAGAAAGCTTTAGAAATGCAGATGCATCTTCAGTACAGTAGATTGTTACCCTGTTTGTGACCAGGACGTAAACTGAGTGGCTCCTATGTTGAAGAAAATTGGAATCCAAAGCCTGTAAATTTGGTGTGATGGAGCTGTGTACATGTACTTCTGAACTTAATATAGCCAGTCTTCAGTTCAGTTGTAAGCCATTAGGCAAGGGTCACAGTGGTGCTAATGAAATACTATAGCGTGAGCAATCCACATCTTGATAGTTGTAGCCATGCCAAGGACACACATGTATTCCTTGTTTATTTTTTCCTTAGTCTCCTAGGCCTCTTATTACTGATTATTATTAAACCCTCATTTTTTGTTTCAATTTCCCCTTCTTCTGTGTCATTCTGAGACCTTATTGCTCTCACCAGGGAAAAACTACTCATTTAAGGCAATTTAAATCAAATTGGGACGAAAGTGGTTTGTTTATTAGAGACATAGTTAGCTAGCAATCAGTGAACTGTATCAGGAAGATCAATATTAGCAATACAGTGGCTAAACTACAGTACCAGACACCTGCACAATGCTGACATTCAAACACAGTTCCATCAACACCCATTTATAGCTGAGTCCCTGAAGTAGCTCACACACACAAAACGATGGGCCCCCAACATCCCCAAATGAGAGGGTGATGCAACACCCTCTCCCCACAGGGCATGGCTCTGCACCAGGTACACCCCATGTTGTGGGGTTCCCTGTGTTGCTCCCAGCACCCTGTTCTGCATGATGGGGGACCCCACCCAGTGGCAGGATGCTCAGAGTTAGGGATCTAACCCTGTTAGATCCCTGGGGGCTCTGCCTATCATAGTTGAGTTGTTGTATCTCTGTTGGCTGCTGTGGTTCTGCTGAGATTCTTGCAGTGCTTAGCACTGTAGAAATCCCAGCTTTTGCACACTATGTCCTCACCCTGACCAGTGGTATCATCACTTTGGTATTTCTTCTATAGCAGATTTTTCTTGTGAAGGAGGGCTCCCAGTGTGGCTCATTTCAGGAGACAGGTTCTGCCTGTTTCAAAAGCAGTATCAAGCCATAATATTAAGACAGAGCAGAAAAAGGTTTTGATGCGAGTGAATGAAATCCACACAAAACTACTTTCCTGTGATACAACTTTAACTAAACCTTCCTTCTATCCTGACTACTAAAATATCATTTCAGAGGATTACAGATTTCTTTCACAAGGCTCCGAGATGAAGTTTGAGTGGGAGGATTCATTTCAATAAATAGAAGTGTGTGTGCAGGACCACGAAAGGATGCAAATGAAGTTCCATTTAAAAACTCAAGTTTTACATCCTAAGACGTTTTGAAGGACTCTTTTTGTTTCATGAGAAACTGTCAAACCACATTCAGGAGGAAGTAGTTCTTTTTTCCCTTTATCTTTGTATCTCCTTTTTCCTTGCCTCTCCCTTCCCAAAACAGAAGAAAATTAATATTAACCACTAGCTGCCTGACATTGAAGTGCGTGAAGCTGCTTAAAAGGGAACTGTAGTCTCATGAATACACCAAGTGTATTAACTCAAAGGTTAAGTGTGTTTCTGAGGGGTGGAAGCTGAGCAAAGGTATTTGATTTTTAATAGTTGTCTCCCCAGTCTGTTGTTGTTGTTTGCTTGTTTTTTCTTACTTTAAAACATCTCATTAATACTATCTGACCATTAATGTTTAGACATCATATTTAGAACCGATAATTCAGAAGAGAAACTGATGTGTGATGTATATTGTGACATACATGGGAAGTGACAAAATACATGATATTTTGCTTGCTTTAATTGAGAGTAGAATGAATGAAAAAGGTAGGAAGAATTTAATTAAGAACATGCTAATGAATTGATTAGATCTCTTCTGATTGAGAGAGAAAGCGAGATAAGGCTTGTTTACATCTTAGTTATTTCAACATTTTTTTTTTTTTGTAAAATCACAATTCTGTGAGAATGGCAGTAATTAGAAATGGTTCTATATTTACGTTTTAAAGTCTAGATATAAATTTTTTTTCTTAGCATATCTAATGCTTGAGGAGTAACTTTTTTTCTTATTCCATACTGGTCATTTTCTGTTATATTTTTTCACTGTTTGTTGCAAATAGGTTTGGAGTCTATTGCATATTAAGAATTTTAATCTCTCATTCTGCTACCATTTAGCATTTTTTTTCCCTTATCTCTTGCATTTGTTGTGGATTTCAGCCAGGAAACCTGGAACTGGAGGACTGTGAAGTCTTAAGAGCCTCTGTGCTTGCTAGCACAGTTCTCCTCTGCTTGTTGGTATGACCATAACTGCAGGAGATGGTGCCCCAGACAAAGAGAATATTTTGTTCACTGATGCTGTAATTAGATGCCTTTCCCCATCAGTAAATCCACACAATTTTGTTAAACATGGGCTTCTGTGTACAAATTAGCTCATTCAATAACTTACAGAGAATGTCACATAAATCTTGGCAGCAGTGGGTTCGTGTCGCTTGCACTGCTCCCTGCTGGGTTCTTGATAGTAAAATTAACTGGAGTTCTGTTAATTATATTTTTTCCATGCCTGAAGAACACAGCTACAGTAATGACACTAATGCTGGCTGTTTGTGTGCAGAAGTAGTTCAGCCATTGGCTTGTCTCTAGAAAGCTGTCTGTGCAAAAACAGTGGCTAAACCCACATTATAAATATGTATAAGTGAAAGCATCTGTTCTCTGGGAACACGGAGTCTTTGTGATTTCCCCCGCTGTCCTGCTACCAGGAAAGGTTACCTACTTCAGTAGTGATTTTTCTGAAAGCATTTTTGACTGGAAAACATTTAAAATGTATGGAATTATAGCAACTTTTTCTTTCTTCATGTGAACAAGAAATCTCTTTAACAACAGTGAAAACAATGTTTATGTTGTCAGTCCAGCCTTTAGGATCAATAATGCTTACTTCCTCCGACTTGAGAGATTTATGGGAGTTGTAGGGAAGACTTTAACTCAGATTTGTACAGTATTAAGACAAATTCAAAGTTTTGTCACAGAGGTCTATGCTACATTGTTCGTTTCAGGTGTGTGTGTCTGACTTTCCTGGCTACTTAAGGGAAACATGGAAGACTGGAGGAGAATGAGAACAGGCAGGGGGGTTGGAACTACATGATCCTTGAGGTCCCTTCCAACCCGGCTCATTCCGTGATTCTGTGTGATAAGAGAAGACTCAAGATTGGCCTTGAAAAAAAAAAAATAAATAAAAAAGGCACCTGCTGATCTAGAATTGCAAGAAAGATTTAGTAGTGCTTAAAGGAGTCTTCAGTATCTGACTCCACTTAATAAGATGCATGCGAGCTCCAGTTGTAGCCTGATATCCATCATTGCATAACCCTGATTTGTACGAAAACATGTGGCCACAAAATGGGGCACAGAGTAAACCTCTGAGACGAGGTGAAGACGCAGAGGCTATGTGCTCTAATCCACATTGCAAATTCATGATGAACTTCTTCTCAAAGACTTTTCTTCTGTCAGTGTTGCTGTTCTTGTAGTATAGCTAGCATAAACTGGTGGATGGCATCCCCTAGGCCCTGGTCCTCTCTGTGACCCTGAGGCTAGCTGCCAGTGATGTGTAGTTTGTGGGGAGGCTGCTTCACTTCACTGACTGTGATGCGTAGGTTTAAAGCAGTGAGTTAAGACTCAGTGACTACAGAGACCATTTGAATGTGTCATGTTGCAGAGAGGTCTCCAGAGACATTCAAGGACAAGCAGCTGAGATTAAATTCTTTCTAAATGAATTACTGAAATGTGCAGGAAGGGATAAACTGGCTCTATTATTTTATTTCATTTTTCCCTGGTGTCTTAGTTTCCTTTCTGGTCCTTTACATTCATTACAGCTGCTTATCACCTTTCTCTGAGGTAGCCATGGACAGGAGAAGTAAAATCCTTAGGCTGGGAATCTAGCTAACTGAGAGTGGAGAGAGGTTGTAAGATAAAGAGGCTGCTTTATCTTCTAGGCTTACATCTCACTCACAGACTTGTCTCCAGAGCACAAGGAAACAAAGACAGCTTGTCACCTGCTTGTAGGTTTTGGTGGCCATGGTGTTCATATCCATGGAACCTGACAGTCTTATCTTGTGGGAAATGACCACATTATACAGCGTGGCAGCAGTCTGAGCACAGATAAAGCCCCTGTCTTGTCCAGGCACCCACCATGTTGGGAGCCAGGTGCTGAAGAAGCTTATTAGATGTTGTCTCTCTCTGGTGCTCAGCAGTTTAGATAAAAATCACACTCATATCTCGAGAGACCTTCCAATTCAACTTTAGTGAAACTTGAGGAAAGTCCTGGGGGAGGTCAAAACTCAGCTCTGGTCTGAGACTGAAGGGTTCTGGTAAAACAAAGACAATGGAAAAACACCAATTACCGCCCTATGGATTTGGAAGGGACATTCCCTGCACAGGCTCTTGTAGACAATCATATCGGAAGGGCTTTTGCCCTAGGCGTGAAATGAATGCCAACAACAGTTCTAGTCCCATGATTGAAGTTGACTGATAGATCTTCCTGTTTTGGCAGAACTGCTTAGATACTGCAGTTATTTTTATGTAGAGTTGCTGTGGTGTTACAGAGGTACAATGGCATTGTAATACTCCTCAGGCTGTCTCAGGAGTGGATGTGAAAATCACTAAAAAGCATTTGCAGTTTGTTGAATATTTTGTTATATTCATTTCCCATTTCACGAGAAAGAACCATCTCTCTTGACGGTGTGCTGAATACCCTTTTCTGGGCGTTGACCAGCACATGGCTGAAGTGGGCTGAACAAATTGAAGTAGCCGGTGGGTATGGTAACAAATGATTCATCAAGGGGATGGCTGATTGCTGGAAAGGGCTTTTCTGGTGCCAAGAGCAAACAGCTCTTAACTGCTCAGAGCAGCGAGGTGATGGTGGGTGTCTCAGAGCACTGCCTTTGGTAACCCAATGACCTTAGGGTCTATACTAAGGAGTTTTTTCCTCTCAAAAATCTCTGCCTTACATTTTGGGCATTCATTACTAATGCTGGGGTCTGATCCAATAAATGTTTTTGCCTCCATGGAATGCTTAGTGTACAAAACTTGAAGCATTGCTGACAAAACTTGTGCCAAATGGAAATCTCTTTTGCCTTGCTGGGTTCCTAAGGTTGAGACTTTTGAAAGAAACATCTTAAATATTTAATAATGTTAGTTGGTAGGTTAGTAAGTTTGCAAACAGCTGAACAAATATTCTAGTCATTATAAAACAGCTCTGTAATTCATAGGGGAACTATATGCTGTGAGATGCATTTGTTTGGACTTATCAGGATGAGAATTGTGTTATTTAAAGAAACCTTGTGCTTGGGTTATCAATAAGGATATTTGGGGGGGGGATTGTTTATTTTTTTGGTAGTGTTTACATCAAATCTGTAGATGGGTACCTATAATAGCTCAAGTATTGCAATGTACCCACCCTTCACAGTACTTTGATTTAAACTCTTCTGCTGCCTCATTGAGGGCAGGTATTTAAACTCAATGCTATGATATCTCAGGAGTCCAGCTGTGACATAAAACTGACTTTCTTTGGCCTTTCTCCTTCCTTCCATGACCTTTTCTTCCCACATCCCTTCTGATTTTTGTAGAGTAAAACTGTATGTCAGACTTCTCAATTTATTTTACAAAAATGATTTTGTTTACCATTCTTACTATGAGCCCATTCCATCAATGGTGGGCTGCAGTAACAGTATAGAAGATTTTTCTAATCTACACTTAGATCAAGGGTTAGGGTTATTATAGGGTTATATTCAGATATGTTGATTTCTCAATTTAGGAAGATTTCCCAGAAACATTACAAGTAACACATTCCCTTTTCTGCAGCTTTCTGACTGAGAATGGATATGTGTGGTAGACAATTTATATGCCTTCTTGAGACTGTCCTCCATATCTTGTTAGGTGCTGCAGGTCAGCTAACAAGGGAGCTAATCAAGGATATCTCTAGTCGTTTACTTGAGAGGAAGAGCAGGACAAGTGATCTAAGCTGGTGGAAGAACCATATGTTGAAGAGAGATGGGTTAAAATTATGTGGGGAGAACCTCTGGTAGAACTGATGCTCAGGATGAAGTAGAGAGGACGACCACTCTTTTCTCTGTCAGACTGTGTGCTGAGTCTGGCTCATGGTAACTTTTAAGATAATGGTGCCCATAAAAGCTGGCCACTCCTGTTTGTAATCCTTTTATGCTCTGTCCCACCTGCCCTATACGCCAGAATGACAGAAGCACTTTTCCACTGAAGTAGATAAAGCTGTTGGGGCATTTTTCTTGCCTCTTGTTCTAATTAAATAGTCCTCTTCATTTCTTAGTTTCTTACAGAAAGAAAACTAAATTTCCTGTGCTGTTCTGTAATGGAAACATAACTTCATCTTCTGTGGTAGAAATCAGGTTAAGTAAAATGGAGGCTCTTGGCCTGTTTTAGGCGGGTTCCTTAATTATGATTCTTCCATTCCTGCTCTTATTTTGGGTCAGAGCACAAGTAGCCAAGCAGTGCATGTGAAATTCAAATTTTTTTTTTACACATTGTTGAAATAAAAACTGCTTCTCCTTGCTGAAAAATTAATTACTGCGTGTTCCAGCACCTTATAAGATATTTATATGTCCTCCTGAGTCCTGTCTCTTCCTGTTTCAAAATGCCGTCTTGAGAGCAGTTCAGCTGAGAACTGCTCAGCTGCACTTCGTAGTCTTCCTCGCTGCCAAGGAGTCTCAGGATGGCACTTGAAAACCAAGAGACGTACTCCAGGGAAAGTATGAATATTAGATTAGTCTGGTTTAATCATTTGGGATGCAGTGACCTCAATTTATGCATCTTTTTTTTCGGGAGGCGGGGGGGAATGATATATGTGGTTGCTTAAAGCACTCTCAAAATTCTTACAAATGATTACTGCTCCTATAGGATTGTCCAAGATGTGCTGTTTGTATAAGGAGCTGGATGACAAAATCAGTTGTCTCTATAATGACTTTCTGTAGAGTTTTCGTTTGTTCTTTTTCCTTTCAGACTGAAGAATAACACACAAATAAAGAGACTAAAATTTTTGCTGTTTTTTTCTCCTTGATTAGGGAATACATAGGATAGATGGCAGCCTGATGAACAGCATCCTAGAGGTAGTAGTTCTTAACAGGGAAACAGTTGTCATCATTAAATCTGTCAGGCAAAGAGCAGGCCCTACAACATAGAGTGTCAGGATGGTTCCCATTGCTGAGCCCATTGGAGTGGATCAGAGAATTGATGTAACTCAGCTGTGTCTTTGTGCATCTACTTGGCTCAGCTATGCTCTGAAACTGTTTTTCAATATTTGTGTTTTTACAATCTGGATGTTACCGGTAAGCTGTTTTGTGTCTGTCACTCATGTCTGTCTTTGCTGGTTAGCAGTTCTCTGAGTCAGCTGCCTTAGTGCCTCCTCAAATGAGAAGAGTTGTGAGTGAGTTCCCATCATCTGGGCATTGTGTAGGATAATCATTTTTTTCTATTATTTTTTTATTATTTATTTATTTATTTATTTTTATTTTTATTTTTTTGAGATTGCAGTGCAGACTTCAGACTTCAATGGGGGAAGGAGAGAAAGGGGAAAATAAGAAGATATTTACATCTTAGAAAGTTGATGTTTGTCAGACTGCATGTCCCAAGCTCTGAGCAGGATGGACATATCAAGACCACAACACTGTAGGCAGCATTGTTGATATTTAGGAGTTGAAGTACAAAATGAGGCTTTTGAAGTAGAGTATGAGCAGAGCTGAAATGAAACCTCATGAAATATGTCATCATGATAATTTGTGGAAATGCGAGGGTTACATCTTGTTCTGTGGAGAAGCAAGGAGACAGGCTAATGTCAGAAGTCCTTCAAAGCCAATTTTAAATGAGGGAAAATGGGCAGTGTATGAGAGAACAGCTGCTGTGGGGTAGCAGTTAAGTGTATGAAAGCAGAACCTCCCCCCTTCTATGGGTCCAAATGCTCTGGAGCCCAGTGAAGTAGCAATGATCAGTGCATGTCAGCACAAAGACAACAGGAGGAGAAATTATACTGCAGTACTTCTCATATCACCTAGCTTTAAGGCAGTGTACATATGCATTTATATTCTTAGATGGTTTCTTCATGCAAAAGCACTGTGTTTGCATGCCTTGTTTTTCCTGATTGCATTGGCACTTTTGACATCAAACTTGAATTATCCACCTACAAAGGGAAAAAAAATATTTGGCTTGCAACTTATTCTTAGTTTCCTCTATGTTTTTGTTTTCTTTTTTCATTTTAATGACTTTTTTGGGAGTGCTGAACTAATTAAAGTGGGCAGAAGCTTTCAGTGTGTAGTTTAGTCTCAGATAATTAATGTCTTGCTTCAGCCTGCTATAATTCTGGAGCAAAGTAATTTAGGGATGATAATGTTAAGAAATCAAACCTAAAGTTGTTGAATTGGATGTGCCTCAGTAGGGCCTTTTTCTAATTAATGGGCTCAAATTAAAATGAAATAAATACCCATACTGTTTCTAGAAATGTTACCATATGTAATTTCACAGACTTCTAAAATGCAGCTGCTCTGAGCTGAGTAAGTACAGAATTCAAAGTGAAAGCTGCTTAATAGCAACATGAGAGCTGAGAATGTGTACTGCATATGAAGGTGCTGTAGAAAGGTTTGGGTGCATCAAAACACAATAACACAAACTGGAATTTTGTTCATGTTCTGAGATCGACCTTCACTGTCATTAACTAAAAGCAAGCATTTAGTCACTAGCTGATGTTGAAGTCTGAAAGCCGCCCTAGTGCTGTACTTAGCAATGCGTTTGATCTCATTCAAGTGTATTGGCAGCACGACCCCCTGGAGCACACACTCCACTTCTACTTTGTAGTTCTCCCAGCTACCAATTGGACTTTTAGTTACAAAAATGCAAATTCAGGCTTGGCTGTCCTCAAGATCGCTAATGGCTTAATCCAAAACCAATTAGTCATTGCATATGCTCCCTTTGCCTTCGGTAAGCTTTTGATCAGGATTTTGTTCTAAATAATTTCCTTGTAAATTAACGGGGGGAAAAAGTGTTTGCTTGGCTTTGTTTATCCATGGAAGTCATCTGTGAATTAAAAGAAATTCAGGTAAGTGAAAAACTTGAAGTCCATTTGTACTGAGAAGACAGCTCATGTTTGGCAGAAACCAGAGCATAGCTGTGTGTTTCAGAGTTAGGCAGTATGGCTGTTAGAACCCAACATCTGACACTCCTTGGGCAGGCGATGGAGGGCTTCACATCCAGGTGCTTGGGAACCAGAGCCAGGAGATCCTGTGGGAGGGGAACATGGCATGGGTAGTTGGGCAGAGGGGAAGATGTTGGAGATCTAACAGAAGTCTGCAGAGAGTATGAGAGCAGCAGCAAGTGCTTCTCAATAATGCCAGATGATACAACAAAGGGCCTCTGGCCACGAGTTCCTGCTTGGAAAGTCTGGTTAGATGCTGTGAAAAATCTTTGCTAGGAGGGCAGCGCTGCACTGGCTGGGCTACTTGGAGGGCAGCTTCTTCTGAGGGAGGACATGTCTGAAAATTCCTTCTATGTTCCTCTCAGCGCATCACTGCTTTGCTAGCAGTGCTTCTGAAAGCATCCAAAAGGACCTGTGAAATTAAAGGCTGTAGCACCTTCTGGGCATGTGTAACATTACCTTCTATGTGTTGTGCCTGAGCTCATGGCTGCTGGTGTTATTCCAGGGCATTGTCCTAATGGGATTTATGCAAGAAGGCTATTTTGTGTTTGGTCATTGAGTCATTTTGGATGTGTTCAGCAGTAGTATAAATTCTCCATGATTTTACAGCAGAAGGCTAGGCCTGATTTTTTATTTTTTTTTTAATTGCTTCAAGCTTAAACCTTTATAATTTCTGAACATTAGCATACTGGGAAAGTAACTTGGAAGAAGACATCTGAAAAGAGTAACCAGGGGACTGTTAGTTATAGGCAATACCAAAGCTGCCCTCTATTAGTAAAGTATTTGTATTTTTGGAAGTATAACATTAAGGTGTATGCATATATATACAGTATATGACTATGTGCGCAGGGGTAGGGTTAATCATTTGAAGAGAAGGAGGAATAGCCTGTGATGGAGCCAGAAAATCCCAGTTCTGTGGGAGTTTTTAAAAAAAATTCTTTCATTCTTCAGTTCATTTAACTTCGGTCTGCTGTAATCTACTCAGTGGAAAATGTCAAAGGACTGCTTTTCCTCTGTCATTCCCTTTCTCAGTCAGTGGCTCTTCCTTGCTAGTACAGTTTGTCAGAAAACAACTCACGTGTTGTTTCTTAGAAGCCTTTGACATTTCCTTCAGTTCTGCTGCCAAGTAAAACCAAGACACCATAAAAATAGCAAAAATTAGATGAAGATGCTCGTGTAGAATCACTATCCTGGAATTAAAATAAAATCATCATCTTGTTGCTTTACTGCAGCTAAATAACATAATCCTACAAACTTAAAGTCATGGCATTTTTGCAAGTGTTATGAGTGTCAGATAAGTTGCAGGTGAGTACCCCATTCTGAAGGACGCCTTCCCCAAGCAATCTCCTCTGCCCCATGAGCAGCACCTGAGGGAGAGCAGGGAGCTCTTGTTCTGTAATCACCACTATTAATCAGCGTACATAAATTGAAGGTGTCAGTCCCTGTGTTTGTATCTTGTATCCAGGCGGTCAAGCTTTTAATCTATCGATTTGCTCTGCCATTAGCTAAAGTAGTTAGCCACTGCTGTATGTACCTAAAGGTTTTTCCTCCTACGGTTTATCATCTCTGGGTGCTTTCCTTCATTTTCCTTCCTTTCATAGTTCTTTTTCCCTAGCTCAGTTTAAAAGCGTTAACTGCTAAAGCTTTTTTTTTTTTTTTTTTAAATAAAAATAAAACAAAATCTCAACCCAGTTCTACAGCAGTCTGTTAGCATTGCTACATCCCCTCTAGCATTCTCTGTGCATATTTTCTATCCATTCTTTAGAAGAGAAGCATCCTTTCTCTCCTTGCCTGTACAGCACTTAGCCTAATGGCCTGGGACTTGAGCTTAGTCCTGCTTTTGCACTGAGTGAAGTAGGATCCCATCCTGAGGGAAGGGGCTTAAAAGTCCTTTAGTTACAACTGTCTCGTAAAATCAGAGTAGCATTTACATCCTGATAGGCAACAATATTTTGGATTTATTGAGATGCACATACAAGTTATCACGTGAATATGATTTCCGAGGCTAAGCAATACCTATATTCCTTTTGAGCTAGATATCATGGAGAAAAGTAAATGAGATCCAGATGAATAAAGATGCTTATATTTTCTGTTGCATAAACTTAAAACACAGGTGTCTCACCTATCTATCTGCCACTCACTGGAGACAAGGATCTGAATGTTTCAGTGAGTTTGCAGGCTGAGTCACTAAGGTTGGTGGAACTGTGCTTTAAAGCCAGGGGAGCAAATGGTTGCAGCTTGCAGAAATAAACTGGCTGTACTCCTCAACCAGCCTTTTGGCTTGTGGAGCTTACCTCTACAGATGTTTCTTCATCATTCTCCCTGGTGCTTAGCAGCAACATATGCGATTACCAGGTACTAAATATTTTTACTTGAAGAGTCCTTGCTCTTCAGCAGTGGAATATATGAAGTGGTCAACACTTCATAATCCTAAATGAGCACTTCTTCCCTAGAAGAACTAGATGTTTCCCTGGCAGTTCAGGCTGGGCCTGATCCATGTTGAGGTGTACATATAGGAGGAGGAGATGATGCTAGGTTCCAGCAGCTTCTTGCTGCATTTTATTTACTTTTTTTTTTTTTTTTTTTTTTTTTAAACTTTGTTTCCCCTTCAAAATAATAAAGTACTTGTTGGAGCTTCTGCTATGATTGAAGTATTGATTGAAATTTTGAAGTCTTCTGGGCAAACTTATGCAAGTTCTCTTGCTATCTCTCCACATTTGTGTATAGTTTTCAATAGGGGGGGCTAAAATCCCTATTTCTTTCTTGTCCGTTGCTCTCTACACAACATGAAGAGACCAATTCTGATGGAAGGTATGGTATTACAAGTTTCTCCTACTTGCAGGAGGTTATTTCCTCTCACCAAATGAAGCTGTTCAGATTAGCTTGATGAACATCAAATAATTTCAGTAGTACTTCTTAATTTACTTCATCAGTACCAGATTCAAAGCAATTATGTGGAGGCTGGAGGTTGTATATATAGGCATCAAACCATTTCTTTTTACCAATGCGTTGAGCTGTTTCTGTTCAAATTGCCTGTCTTCATTCCTGCTCCATTTGAGTGAGAGAGAAACAGTGTCAAATAACTAAATCAGACAAGAAAAAACTGATGAAGTGCTATTTTCAGACTTACAGAGTGGTACTCAGAAGGCTGTAGGAGCTGAAGCAATTTGAAAGATAAGGCCTTCGTTTTTTGAGATTTGGAAAAGCATCAGTGCTGCTATTCTCCTGGAATGCCGAGCTGGTGTTTAATTAGCTAAAACTGCACCCTCCCCATTGTGTTTTAGTCAAAAAGTGAAACAACATTAACCTTACTTTGGTATGGATTTGAGACAGTGGACTTGGGCACTTCCCTGTGTTTTTGTAATTTATCTTAAAAGGAATTGTTTCTGTTATCAGGAAGATTGCTGTTTCATTTTAATGCTTATGGAACTGCATCTAGAAGTCACTGGAGAACAGAGAATGGAAGGACTTTTTAAAAGGCATGAATAGATTCCTTTTTAGACCTTAACATAGCTTACTAATGATTTCTGCTTCATAGTACACATTGCATGGATCTATTCATTAGTTTTGAAACAATGATGTCTATGCTTCTGTTGTCCTAGTTTATATGAAATCCTCTTCTAGGATATATTTGTAGGAGAATTATTGTACCTTAAAGGGAAAAGAATTACGCACAGAATGTTGTGGTTTATTATTATTATTATTTGCTTCTATCTAATGATTCTGAGTTTACCTCAGGAGAATCAGTGCAGGCAAATAACCTTTCCCGCAAGTTTCCTTCTCATCCTGTTTAGTTCTTTATAGAGATCTTGGTGCCTGAACTGCAGTGCTTACTCTAAACACTTTGGATGGCAACTCAAGCCAGCAGTACAGTGGAGATGTTCTGAAAGCTTTGTCTGATAGCCAGAATTTTATAACACTACTCTAAAAGTCTGGAACACTCTGATTTTGCTTAGTTATCCTGTACAGATTCTAAATTATTTGATTCCTCAGTTTGTTTGGAAAGAGTGTCAATTCCGTAAATCAGAACTAGTAAGGTTCTAAATACTCAGAGCTCCTTGGCCTTCAATTAACTGCCTTCAAATCAATAAATTCAAACAAAAATAGAATTTGCAACCATCCGTTTGGTATATCACATAAAATACACTGGATGAATCAATGTGCTGTAGCTACTTGGCATGGCAGTTCTAGCTGGAGCCTGTTCTCAGCTGTTTGGACAGTAGAGTTTAAAATGTCAATTGCTGAATCATGCAAGGGAAAGCTTTCGTTTAGAGTCTCACTCCAAAACTGTGCTTTAAACAGAAACATTGGAGTGCAATATCAGGTGATGGGTATGTTGGCTACCATAAGATTTGGCTAAGATGCTGAGCAATTAATGGTATTTTACAATTATATTGATTATTTTGATTGTTTCAGCCAAAGTTCAGCAGGATTTTGTCCAGGTTCTTGCTGAGCAAGTAGACTCAGTTAGAAGTGCACTATTTCCCCTTTTAGTCCGCTAATTTGCTTTCATTACAAATTTTTTGCCCTTACCTCCTGTGGAAATTCTGTGAAGAAGAAATGCATAAGGTCTTCAGGCCTGTACATCAGGGAGAAAAACTGAAATATTAGCAATTTCTGAAATCTTTAAGAGGAAGAATGGTATTTTTAGCATATTCCAAAATTCCTGTCATGTACTTCATTCTCCTTTTCTGGAGTCCAAGTGCTCTCTGAAGCCAAATCTGCTAAGATTAAATATGGTTGTTTCTCTACTGTGTGGACATGGGAACTGTGCAGTTGCAGTTTTTTGCTTTGTAGGTTTTTGCCGGAGCTGCACAGACAGGTAATGAGAAGACTTAGAAAAGGTGTCAGCAGTTCCCTGCTCTGAAAGCCCTGAGTTTGTTATGGTAGTTCCCATAAAAAAGGCCTTTGCGTGTGATGTGGGAAAGTCATTTTGCCTGAGGGTTGGCTGAGGAAAGGAGGGTTTCTTTCTCTTGAATTTTTGAAAACTGTGCTCCCAGTCTATCTGATCACTTTCATTGGAATCTGCAAAGTCCATCCTCTGAGGAACTTCTTTTGCTTACAGGTGTATCGGTGATTCTTCCCTCAGGATTTTGAGGTTGGAGACGAACAAAGCATGGAGGACTTAATAATTAAAATAAAAATCCATGCTGATCTGTCCAGTTTATTTGGACTCTATACTGTAGCAACTTGAGGGGAACAAGTCATAACATCAAAAAGGCCATCCCACCAGAAAGGTGGTATGCTGTGAGAAAGCAGATGTTTTCACCACCAAGTCTTCTGGAAACTATTAACTGTGAAGCTGATGATCATAATCCTTCCTGAATCAAGCAAGGAATAAAGCTCAGTTCAAAACCAGTGTGCTGCCTTTGGAATTAGTGCCTCTAGTAGTCTGCATTGTGCTGGATGCGCTATGAAGTTTTAAAAGAGCAAAGTCTTAAACTGAATTTACAGAGAAAGAATGGGGATTGTATAAAATAGACCAGAGATGTGTTTAATTTTAAAAGATTTGGTCTGAGAAAGTGAGAAAATAAAATTTTCAGTAATGGCAATCAGGTAATGTGAAGTTTAGTGGTTATGGAATAATTATACTCCAGAGGGATTAGAGGCATTCACCACTGCTGGCTGCCTTGTAATGCCTTGGGGATGTGATTAGCTTCTGATAATTAAAACTCTTGTGGTAGAATTACAGCATGAACATGAGGAGTCTGAAGAAGTTCCAGAGTTGTGGCATAGTGCAATGTCTAATCTTCATGCTATGTGCTCATTCGAAAAGCTCCACCCCCCAATCTACCCTCTTTTTGTGTGTGTGTGTTCTCTTATTTTTTGGCCCATGGAGAGTGGCACCATAAATGAGTGTTTCTCAGGATCCAAACCTTTTGGTCAGTGCTTTGGGTTGCAATAGTATGGGGCTGCTGCTTGATCTATCCTTTGTGCAGTCTGTGCAAATATGTTATATTAGCAATCTTATTCCACTCTAAAAGCATGGACTTTTGAGAACAACTTTTCTGGATTTTTTTCTAGGTAGATGAATTCTTAAACTATTCTTGAGCTTCTTTCTACTTTGTACAAAGCACAGGTGTGAAATGAAAATACTGGAAGGAAATGATCTTGAAATATGAGTTTTCCATACATAAAATTGTTTGGTGCTCTAGATATTTCTATCTAGTTTTTTGTCTGTAATACATTAATGTCAGCAATCAGCACCAGTGTGTCATTCGTTGGCAGCGGCTTTACTCATCATGTGTTGTATCACTCTTCTGATGAGGCATCTTAATTATCAAAAGAAAATCGTTGTATTTCAGATAGTATTGGCAATAAGTGTCTTACCTATATGATTTTATTTCAGCAACTTTTTATTAGTGTTGTTTGTTTGTTTGTTTGTTTGTTTTTGTGGCTCCTATTTGTATTACCATGGGGAGCAGCATACTTACCTGAAACATGTTTTTTATTCTGGAGATCACAGTGAGGACTGGCTGCTCCCCAAGCATTGGGAGTAGATCTGCTGCAGAAGTGTGATGTTCTATGTCAGGCTGGCCAGGCCCTTGGCCAGATTCTGGGCTGAGGGGCTCTGGCTGTGGGGCAGCCCTTGTGGGTCATCCATGAGTGACTTGCATCTGATGCAAAGCTGTTCCTAATTCAGAAAGAGGAAACTGGTGGTCTCTTCATAACTGTAAAGTTATACTGCTGGAGTCTGTTTGTCTCCGGGTAACCTCAGGAGGTTGGGGTTGTCATGCTTAGTAAGCTGAATGATTTACTTATGCTCCAGATATATGCTGACTTCCCTGTGAAATCTGTGTGAACAAGATTTGGTCTTGGATGTTTTTGACTGCTACAACTTTAACACTATTTGTTTTATTCAGAAGTGGTTTTCCTTTTTAGTGGATTTCTGAAGAAAATGTTTTGCAGAGTTGCCATCTGCCCAGTTATATTACATGCTACATTTCCCTTTCTGCACTTCACAAGTCCATGAGTGAACTTGGCATGAATGGAAACAGTTCCATCTTTGATCAGAGGTTTGGTGGATGCCCTGTCCTTGGAGTCAGTCAAGGTCAGGCTGGATGGGCTCCGAGAACCCTGATCCAACTGTGGTTGTGCCTGTTCTTTACAGGGGAGTTGAACCAGGCAGCCTTTAAGGGTCCGTTCCAACTCAAATGATTCTATGAAGATCTCTGATGTGTACATATCTCTAAGTACAACCAGGCTATATATACATTTGCAATACAGCATGTTGCTTGGCTTATTTGTGTTGCTATATAGGATGTCTGTAACTTCCTGAAAAGATATTTTTATCCATTATTTGTCTTTGTTAGGATGGTACCATCTTACCTTGGGTTGTTGAGATGGACAGTAGTCCTTTCATTCCTTTCTCTGTCCAGAAGAGCGGTGTAAGAGCCATAACTCCCTACACTCCTGAAATGCACAGATTTTTATCTAAGACAGAAGAATTTGTCATTTCAGGTATTGGTATTGCTTTTTTTTTTTTTCTTTTTTTTTTTTTTTTTTTTCTTTTAGTATTCACTTAGAACCACAGTTTTCTTCTTTGTGACAATACACTACAGAGACACTGGGTATTGCTTTGCAGTTTCTTGTAGTCACAGTCACTTCACGAATGATGTACTGTTGCTCACAGTTAATGTTGAATATGTGCTGAGGTCCCTATGAGGAACTATTTTTCCTCCTACTTGAAAAGGGATGAACTATTGTTCTTGCTTTGCTTCCTCCCCTTTATTTTACAGACTCTCAAATACCTGAGGTGTTGTATTATCTACAGAGTAGATGTTATTTATACCTCATTATGTCTGCTTACTAGTGTGCTGTTCCTGCTATTTGATGTCAGTGCTTTGGGATTGTCTGCCCACAAGCATCTGAAGCACTGAAGCCTGGCTCATAAAGTCAGATCATCAGTTCTCCTTGAATGCTGTCCCTCCATCCCTCTATTTGAACTCTAGGGAGAACAGTTTGCTGTTTGAAGACATTTTTTCTTTTCCTTTGTCCTGCTTAGTCATTTTAAAAACCCTATTTATTTACTTATTTATTTCAGCTATAAAGCCAGGGTTTTTTTTGTTTTTTTTTTTTTTTGTTGTTGTTTTTGTTTTTTGTCTCATTTCATGAATTAGATTGAGCTCAAGAAGCTTTTTTTCAGACATGCCTATAAAAAATGTGTAGCACTTTTTGTTGGGAATGGATTAATGAAGTGTTCTGTTTGCAGAAATCATACTATTTGAATGTTGTTAATGAAATTGTTGATGTTAACTTGGTGCTCAAATACTTTTATGAATCCCTGTTTGCCACTGAGTGCAGTTCCCTAGACCTGGGGAACTTTATTTGAAAGAAGAATTCAGCAGCTACAAATTGAATCAACTACCTTTGAGCCTTTCAATCCAACACGTACTTTGTTCTTCCTAGCTCTGACACTCTGGTTAATTGACTCTGGATAAAAACATATTAACTTCAAGGCAGCCAAGTATGTTTTGCTTGAAAGCTCTCCTTACCACTGATTGGCATGACACTTCCACTGATTTATGTTATTTTGAATAATAGGACATCTTATTGTTTATAGACTTGGAGTGTTCCATACTAATCTGATGTTTATTTACTTGAATGTTGTATTAAAAACATCAGTTTCACCTTCTGCTTTTCTTAGAGGAAGACAAGGGTGGTGAGGCACTGGAATGGACTACCCAGGGAGGTGGTGGAGTCACCAACCCTGGGGGTGTTCAAGGAACGATTGGATATTGTGTTGAGGGACATGGTTTAGTGGGAGTGTATGGGAAACTGGTAATCACAGCCTGAACCTCTGATAAATCAGCTGAGGCAAGTGTTGGGTCAGCTGTGGGAGCACAGGTGAGAGTAATTTAGCTGTGCTCCCAGAAGGGGTGGAGATTGACTCCACCTCCTCTAGACCTCATTTAAGGGCTGACCAGCGCTAAGGCAGCATCTCTTTGAGTTTGCTCCTCTGTGGAGATTGTTTCAGTGTTTTTCAGCCAGACTGAAGGCTTCTATACTGGTGAGTTTTTCCTATAGATAACCTTTTGGATATTTATCACCATTCTTTTTGTATTATTACCATCTTTGTATTATTTTCACCTTACAAGGAGTTATTGGTAATAGATGAACTGTTGGACTTGATGATCTTTTAGGTCTTTTCCAACCTTGGTGATTCTATGATTCTATGTATCGACTTGTTTCTCTGTGGGGACGCCTGAAGGTTGCTGTCTGTCTCATGAAGGCCACAGAGATGGCAACTATGTTTCTCATAGAGAGGTGGTTTGAGAAGTTGTTTCCTTTCATGCTGATTCTCCAGAAAGTTTTGTTTTAAAGTGTCAAGATAACTCTTTTTAACAACACCAGAATGTTTCATTTCACATTTTACCATTGGTTGTTTCATATTTTTATTAGGATTAATGTTTTTTTACATTTCCTTTTTTTTAAATTGCAATTGTAACCAGCGCTATTGTTGATACAGCAGAAACAGAAATAAAAAAGATTTCTGTCATAAGGTATTGTTTAGAGATGAAAAATAATGAAATCTGGTGTATTAGAAATTGGTCTCTGCTAAAATGTTTGAATGGGGTTTTGTTAGAATTAAGGAATACATACCTAAAATGTGGTAGTTTAATCCTTTCTTGCTGCAGACAGAACCCTTTTTATTATGCGTTGGTCTGGAGCTGAGAGCAGTAGCACTCAGGTACAGCAGATGGGGAAGTTCTGTTACAGGCATATTGGAAATCTGTAATGAAATTAGTATCAGATTGGTTAGCAGGGACAAACCCACTTGTGTTGCCAACTTGAACACTCTGCACCGTGTTCTTTGCATGCTTTTCTTTCCTATACAGCTGCAATTTTATTCTGTTTACAAAAGAAAGCTGGATTTCAGGTGGGTGTTCAAGGGCTCTGCTGCCTTTGGCCTGGGGACACATTTCAAAGCCAGCTGGTCATTGTACTGTCTGGGTGCAGGCATGCCTGTGTTATGCTTACCAAAGCAGTGGTAAAGGGCTAGAAGCACATAAAGTCTATGTAGGTTTCAGTGTTTTGTCAGGATGAATTGTGTCATTGATGGTTATCACTGACTTGAGATTGTCATTGCATGTTGATTCTACTGCAGTGTTCCAAGTGTGGTTTGTGTTCGCTGTAGATTGTCATCTTAGCCATGAATGCAGGACAAAAATATTTCAAAATGTTTTAATTTTATATGTAACTGAGTCTTGTTACAAAAGCAGGAGACAGGTCACTGTATATGAGCAGTGCTGAATTTATGCCTGCCCCTTCCAGAAATATGCCTTTCACAGTTTTGACGTTTTGTCCTGTAAGCCAGTGCAGTGTAAAGACCTGAGACTGTTAGAGCTTTCTCACTCTGAAAGGGTATTTATAAGAAGAGATTTTTGTGTTTAGAAAACAAACAAACAAAAACCAAAAAAACCCACAAGATGTTAGCCAAAATATTTCAGAAGTTGTGACGTACCTTACTCCTGAAGCCATCCTTTGTGAACTGAGCCACTTTAGTGCTCTTCTATATAGGAAAGAAAAAAGGAGCATGCTGCACAAAGGCACTTTATTCTCAACATAGTTATCCTTTAGCCTGAACTCTTCAGGTTGGTTGGGTTTACTGGCAGCTCCAAGGAGGGGGACAAAGAAGAGAGCTCACAGCAGTGCTTATTATGCACAGGCATGGTTGGAAACTAGAGCTTGAAGGAGTCAGTAGGCTTAACTTGTTATTCGTGGCTATGCCGCTGACCAGCTCAGACATCTTCAGGAGGTGATTTCACCTGTTCTCTTTCTGTCTCCCTAGCCCTTGGAGTAAATGTAAAATGCAGTGAGATCTTACATTCACTATTGAGTTTTTAATGCGTTATTCATCTCCCCATTTGCTCTTTTACTGAGTCACCACAGCACTCGTGGTTGTGAGAGCCAGGCCATTAGAAAGGAAAGCTCAGGCATGCTATGATGTGAACGGGAGTAAGAGTGAGTAGTGACTTATCAGTAGCTTCCAGAGCTGACCTCTTGAACTCTCAGATACAAATCTGAATCCTAGAAGAAATGAAACAAGTGTAGACGCTTATTTGTATTGCAGAAAACATAGTTGTTTTTTTTTTCTCTTATGTAACAACACAAAACTGCATTTTTTACTTCTACACAAGAGAAAAATGGGACTTACTGGCATTTAATAATGTATCCAGAGTGTGTTGTACTCAGAATAAAGGAAATTCTTATTTTTCAGACTGTAGCAGAAAGTACTTTTGAATCCCTGGAGTGTGGCATTTGTCTGACTGTGACACTGGCCAGGCTTGGCAGGCCTTTCTCTGCACTGCCTGATTTATCAGGGCAGTGGTAACTGGCAGGAAATATATTTCCCAGAGCTCTCTGCCTGTTCTCTTGCTAGGGATTAGGTGTGGTTGTCACAGGCCATGAGAACCTGTTAGTGTGAGTGTGGCTGTGCTCTGCCATGTGAACTTCCCATGGGCAGTAGCAGCAACTCAGCAGAAGTAGCTGAGGTGAGACTCAGTGCCTGAAGGTAAGCTGTGATCTGGTGCCATTGTTTCTAGTCTATGGTGAGCCTCAAATGGAACCCAGCTGTAATTCCAATACTTTTTAATGTGTATTGCTCCGATCACTTCATTATTTTTGTTTGTTTGTTCTGTAAACATAGAGTGAATCATGGAATGGCCATTGTTGAGAAGGACCACAAAGATCATCTAGTTTCAACCCCCTGCCATGTGCAGGGCCACCAACCACTAGACCAGGCTGCCCAGAGCCACAACCAGCCTGGATCCAGGAATGGGGCATCCACAACCTCCTTGAGCAAACTATTCCAGTGTGTCACCACCCTCTGACACTACTATCAGTGTAGGCAACCTACACTGCTTGGGTGACTGGAAGATGAAAACTGAAGTGGAAATGACTGTGTCTGGGAGACAGCAGCTCCGTGCTGCTGCTGGATGCCCTATGTGGGGCTGTAAAAGCAGAGCAGGGTGCAGCTGTAGGGCAGTATGGAGAGTCCATGCGAGCATTTTTTTGCTCTGCTGGTAGCTTGTTTTTTGGAGTTTAAATAATGATTATTAAAAAATTACACTAAATGGCCACATGTGCTCCACTTGTGCTCCATTCCCATAATCTTTACACTTGTTCTTGTGCAGCATTTTGTATTTCTGCTTTAATTTTTAATAGAATCCCTGCAGCTGGCAGAATTTGGAAAATGCAGCTCTTGTTCCAGGGTCAATGCAGCACTGCAAAGGTCACTCCAAGCTCCACAGTGTGTATTTTCTGCCTGTAACAATGTTATATGAAGTCACAGAAAGTAGGAACAGGGAAGTTCTCAGGCTTTGCTGAAGAGCTTCATGTTGTTAAACTTTGGGCTTCTGGGATCTGCTGCTTGACAGCCTTATCTTCATGATTTCTAAATGAGCACTTGGGCTTAAAAAGGGGGAGAGGGGGCTCCCTGAAGGCATATGTTTGAGAGATAAAAGATATGAAAGAGACTTGAAGAGTTCCTGTTGCTTGAGGAATCTATCTTGCTTCTCCAGAGGGCTCATGAAATAAAATAGTAGCTGCTTTCTCTCTCTGTGCAATTTAAAGTGATGGGTAGGAAGGATGGAAAAAAGTGTGACTTCGTCTAGAGCTGCATGGCTTTTTTTCTGGTGAGCAATAAAGGGGGATACAGGAAGATAAACTTTTTAATGCACCTATTTTGCTTTCTCTACAGTGTTGATTTTTCCCAATTATCACACTGCACCACCACATCACTTCTTTTTTTTTTGCTTCTGTTAATTCATAGAAACCTTAATATCTTGCTTTAACTACATTTTGCCTAGTTAAAGAAAACAGCCGAAAAATCATTTTTAGTGATTTGGCAGAGGACCTCACATTCAAAGGCACGATTGTTTAGGCAAGTATTCTCAGTGATTGTGTGCTGAGGACAAACTGCTGCTGAGGAGGGGTGCCACAAAGCACCCTAGACTAAGGGCTCTGAGGGCTTTTATTCCCCCATGAAAATCAGTTTTAAGCTAAGGGTCTTCATTGTTTCCTTGCAAGTGAGAAATATCACTCTGAGTACGCTTTGCATGCTCTCTTTGTTTGGTAGTTCAAAAGCACTGGAGAACTTTTAAAGTACTTTTTGAGACAATCAGGAGCAGATAATCCAGTTTCATATGAAATCTGTTCTCAGGCTTGATTTCAGAGTGTAACCGAGACCCTTCAGAGTCTTCTGATTTTTCTCAAGAAGTGATGAAATTTCCACCCCAGGTCTTAAGATGCCCACATGAACATGGGAGATGTTGGTTCTCAGCCTTGCAAGGCTCCTAGTCAAATGCCCTTGTGTTAGGCTGTGAGAGTGTGTTTTTAATCTTTCCTGCTGGAGCTATTGCATTGGTATACATAATTAAACAGTCCTTAAGCAAGAGAAAGGCTCAGGCTGCACTATGTGAGCAGGTTAACTCTTGGCAAGTTGTGCTGTCCTGATTTTAGAGGGCTGATTGCAGCAGTTATTTCTCTAGTTGCCTCATGAAACTGTCAGACAAATTAGTGTTTTACCTCATCTTTCAGATGGTAATTTAATTTTATCTCTGTGTGGTGATGGAGAAGCTGTGTGGCATTGAAGACTGATGCTGCAATATTCTGCTGTTCTTGCTTGCTATAAAGGGATGTGAGATCAATGGCTGTAAGGTTTGTAAACTGCTAAACAGGCAGTTAATTTTATGCCAGCCAATGTAGAGAGATGTTGCACTAGAGTAACAGCACTAGTACAGCTTATGAATGTTGTTTAAAGGTGTCTGCTGAAGTAAAAGGAAATGAAGATGTTTCTAGCACTGACTGGCTGACTGACTGTTGAAGTGGTGGTTAGAGGGATTGTTTGCACCTCTGACAGAGGAGAGGGATGGCTATGTAAGTGGAGACCATCCTCAGATGTACAAGTTGTATCAGAAAGTGGAGCATAGGAAAGCACTTCAGAAACCTTTTGGAATATTTAAGAACATCCCATTTAGGCTGTGACTATTATTTAATAGAGTAGTTATATCTCCAGCTGAGTAAATGGTGCCTCTTACATTTTCTTCATCTTTATAAAAGAATTTAGATTCCTAAATCTCACCATGGCCTCATCTGAGAGGTTAGCAGCAATGATCTTTGATTTTTATGGGTTGGATTCAGACAGGTAAGAAGTGGCTATGGTTGTTGCTGTCCTCTGTGTGACCTCTTCGCTTATGTCAAAAATAAATTTGGCCTCTTGCCTTTCTTCCCATTGCAGCCTGCACTTCTGTCATGACCTATCAATGAGTAATTACAGCAAGAGCTCTGCTCTATTGATTTTTAAACCCTTTGTGAAAGAATCTTCTTGAAAAGGTTTGATGCAAACACACTTAGGAGCCTGTTTTCTGTTGTTGTTCTTCATTTGTGTTCAGCCTGCTGTCATAGGGTCAGTGGGAACCTGTTGTTCACCAACAGCTAGATCTCTGCTGAGCAGGAACCAAGATTGCAGGGTTTTGAGCTTCTCACCCAGTTCAGCCCCTGGCCAGTTTAAAGGAAAGTGTTGGAGGTGGTCTCCAGCAGTGTATGGTAGCTTTCACTACCACGGGGGCCTTCTGGAGGTGGGCTGGGGATCCTTGCTTTTCTGCCACTCTTCATGAGGGATAAAGAATGTAGACATTTAGCACTTAAGAGGCAGAAAATGGCTACACAGACTTTCTGAATAGAGAAGAAGGATGTCCATTGGAACTCCAGGAGCCCAGAGCTATGCTTGTTTCTGCTTTGCATGCATGATGTGCTGTAACCCCATCCAGAGCTCTGTTGGCATGAGGACATTTTCCCTGTCTTTGCCCATCATTCCTACACCTGGAAAGCAACAGGCAGGTTGCTATCACTGAACTGCAACTTTGTGTGAGCATCTTTTGGCAGCCTAAAAGTACTTAGTTCCCCCATTATGCATCCTGAAACTTCTCTATTGATTTCCTGAAACTCAGGCATATGTAGTGCTATGCAAGACATGAAATGGAAATAAATTCCCCATCAGTTGTCTGAGGGCCTCTTGTGCTTGCAAATCATTCTTCCTCTAGGAAGACCAAGAGTGACCTCACTGTTCAGCCTGAATCAGCCTGTGGGTGCATCCTGTGAGTTCTATTGTTTGAGCTGCCCTTTACATGCGGGAAGAAATTATAAAGAAATACACATCAACTAACAGCTTGTAGTATAATATTTGCCTAAGACTGAACCTCTATAAATATATTTGAAACTAGCTTGAAATGTAGGTGCTAAATAACAGCTATTGCATAATAAGTGTGTGGTTTCAATTTAGCTGAGAGTAAATGAGGTGTGTGGGCTAATAAGTGGCAAGTGCTTATTGCTCTTGGCAATGTTTGCTGAGTGTGGCACAGGTTTGGCTCTATTTCAGTGGTCTGAATTTTCTCACCTTCCAAAAGGTGCTCCTTCCAGCTGTCCTGACACAGATTAAATTAACAGAAACTTTCCCATTAACTATACAACTCAACAGAGATTTGGGGAGTTCAAAGTAATTATTGATCTGTAAGAAAATACGAGCTACTAATAATTGTACATAATAGTTGTTTAATTTTTTATATATAGAAAGCTGTATTTAGATTTTATAGTGACTTGATCTGTTACTGTCCTAGAGAGGATGCTCTTGTAGAGGCTTTAAAGTGGTTTTGATTGCTGTGCTAAATGCAGCAAGGGTAGGAGGAGTTTTTTATTTTTTTCCTTCTTTTATTTTTTGTTTAAATCAATGGTGTGTTGCTTAAAAAGAAACAACTCATTGACGATAGGTTGATATGTTGGAATCAATCTATGCTCCTAATTATTCAGCCAGTGTTGGTGAAAGAAGTAATTTCATTTCCAAAAAAAATAGAACACAGTGAAATGGAAATGCAATTTCAATTTCATATTTAATTTTGTTGTTATTGTTGCTGTTGCACTTAGAAGTGGAAATGAAATTTGTAAGAAAAACTAGAGGTTCAAGTGAAAAAAGAAAAACGTGTAACATCTTTGAGGCCAGATCCAGTGGTGCTTTGAGACCGCAGAGCAGTTTAAGAATTAATCAGTGTCTGCATTGAGGTGATCGTGGGTCATTTGGATTAGCTCCCTTTCATTGGTTCATGGTATGACAGAGATGAGTAGGCATTTCTTCCTGAGAGAAAGAAAAGACTGCAATCCTCAACTCAGTCTTTGTCTGTCCTGCAGAGGTAGAAAAGGTAACAGATCTCCAAGTTCCTCCAAAAGGTCTTTCTTAGTGCAGAAGCTCAGGTGGAATTTGAATTTTAGAGGTTTGTCTGGAACCTTTGGGCACCATCCACCCAAATGGAGCTGGACAAATACGTAGATGAGGTATTTGTGTTAGGTTCTGCACAGTGGGCATGTGGATATCCTAATGAATTTGGGCCATGTCTCACCATGAAAAGAGCTCCTCAGGCCAATCACACAGCTCTGTCCCCAACACTTAGGTGATGGCAGGTGTGGCTCTGAGATTAGGAAGGCTGTGGTGATCAGTACACATCTCCAGGCATGCATCTTCTGGTTCAAGATTGCAGCCTTTTAAATTTCACCTGTGATGTGGGATACAAGCATTACTGTATTGCTGAACTGTGATGAATGTGTTTTGGAATGGAAGCTGGATGAAAGAAAAAAAGACTGTAATTTTGATGTTGCTTATAGAGATTATTTATAAGACTCACGTTTTCTAGCTTCTTTCTGCCGATTTATATTAGTGTTAATGAATTCTTACTTAGAGAAACATGGATCTTATTATACCAAATGGTAAATATTCAGTGTGATATACAGGGATTAACAGTGAGAGTCATTATCTTTGACGTACTGCCTTTAGAGCTTCTAGTCCTCTGCAAAGGATCTTTTCTGTATTTAATAATTGTAGTTGAAGAAAAATGAGAGGATTACCATGCCCTCACATCTCCTTTAATAGTTTTTTAAGAAATCAGAACACACATAGTTGTGTGACTGAGGTGTTTGTTAATTTCTGTAATGTACTGTGCGTTGGTTAAATGTCTGCTGTGATGGTATTAGTTTATCTCATTTCTCTGAAGTGGTGACGCAGCTAATGAAAGACTGACTCAGGTAATGACTTTTACAGCAAATGTTTGCTGCTAGGCATCCCACTGGCAAAATGATATGGTTTTTCTAAGCCTTTTTGCACATGTAAGACTTTCAGCTTTTAACTGACTTGTAAAAACTGCATCTTTCCAAGAAGTCTCTCCCATTCAAGCACGTTTTGTTTCCAGAAGTTAATTACCCCTGTGGAGAGTGAGTAGGAGTTTTTTGCTGCAGAAAATCCTAGCGGTAGGAATACCTGTCTAATGACAATAGCTTCTCTCCTCAATGAGCTTCTTATTGCCAGTGTTAGTGTGTCTGTCCTTGGTAAATTGTTTTCATAGCCTTCCTTGAATTCAGTGATACTCTAGAGGGGACTCACTAACAAGGAGTTACTCAGTACTGTTATCAAAACAACAGAAGGACTAGGGCAATTTTCCTCCTCTTGCTGGAGTTCAGCTTTGTCAGCTAAAGTTGAATCACTTTGCCAAGGATGTGTCATTGGTGGCTCATAAAAATTTCTCCAGAGAAAAATGTTTGGCCTCTGAAACAGACCAAGTTGTAGCAGAATTTCCCTGTGGGAAGACCCTTGTTCCCAAACACGGTGCCTCCACCTCTGCTTCCAAGTATCCTAACTTCAGCATTGTTTTAATTTGCCTCTGTATCTCACTGGTTTCAGAGTTAAAATATTCCCAGTAAAATGCCAAAAATGTAAAGGTATACTTTACCACTACCACTGGCTGTTAGCATCCAGCCTGTTTAAATGGGGAAAAAAGTGGGTTTCATGCACTTTTACTTCTCCTCACTGTAAGCACTGTGTAATTTTTTTAAAATACATAAAAACTTTCCCAATGTTTGACTGCTGTATTTTGTTCACTTTAAAAATTGCTTTGGATTTTGTATGAAATTTCACATTGTGGCTATTTGTAAATGGTGTGCTAGGATGAAATTGTGAGAAAGGTGAAGTGTGTGTATGATAGAGATGAAAGACAGTGATATACCCGAGGATGCTTAGAGAATCCTTCTTAGCCTGCAATTAAACTTCAGGAGCCTGTAACTTCCAGTCTCACACTGGAAAATTGCTTTTCCTGAATTAAATTTGCAAAGATGTTATTGTTACAACAGCAGCTCCTGGCTCTGTGCCTTGCTATGCTTATGCTGGGGAAAAAGATGTTAGGTTGCTGAGGCAGTGATTGGATACCACTTTGAGGTAGATTGTGGTAGAATTCCGTTGCAGTTTGGGAGCCCCTACAGGTATCTCACATCTTTGGCATTTGATGAGAAAGTGAAGGGAAAAATAGAGACTGTGTTTGTCACTGATGCTCATTAAATGTACTGGTATGGAGTAAAAGTTTTCCAACTGCAGTTTCTTTCTTTAATCTCAGTACTTTCATATTGCAGTGTGAATAAACTAAATATACTGCTGCCATGATGCTAGTGGTGCTAGTAGCACAAGTGCACCCAACTCTGAATTCTTGCTGAGAATTTCTGTTGAGACTTCATCTCTTTATTAAAAGTATCTGTATTTGCTATTGGCAGAATACTCTTGAGAAGATAGGAAATGTACTGATTTGACAAGATTTGGTAGCTTGAATTAGCTAGAAACTGAAATTTGCACTGTACTGGAAATGCTACAGTGTTTTTAATTCAGTCTCTTACCTGTTTGTGTCCTAACATAGGCCTGTTTTGACTGCTACAAAATGAAATGACATAATAATTGCATATGACACAAGAAAGGTGCCAGTGGTAATGAAACCAGCTGTTTGACTGTCAAAATATTTTGTTTTGTTGTACTGTTTCATGCTGAAATGCAAGGTGTATTCATTATTTCTGTACGACGTTCCATTTTCACTCTGAAATTGCAGATGCACCATTTGGAGGTTCATGACTGCTTGGACTTGTGCTGGTGCCTCACTGGCTGTGGAATGCTGATACAGGTTTAGGCAGCTTTCACTGTCATGGAACTTGGTGCTGCAATAGCTCTATGAGGCAGACAGGTAGTGAATGGAACTCTTAATGAATGAGGACCAGAACCTGGACCTCTGTTTGCCCAGGGCAAATTGAGCCTTAACTTCAGTTCAGTGGGATCTGTGACTTTGGTACTGCCTTATGCAGGAGAAACCTGAGAAGTCACTTAATCTGCTGCTTAATCTTGAATTTTTACTGTGATATTAGAAGGCATGATAGCCACAACTCCTAAGATGCATCACAAGTGGTAGCAGGGTTTATTGCAGATGGAAACAAACTCATTTCATGTTTAGTAGACTGTGAAATGAGTCACAGCTGCTCTCTCACTGACACATGGTGACAAACTGCCTTCGCTACAGAGCTTCCCAAGCACAGCTCTCCATCCTATTGGATTGCTTGTTGGGTGCATCTTCCTGAGCACCTCTTTGGGAGCTGGAGGCAGTGGATGGGTTCCTGAAGAGCAGATCAACATGGCTCATTGGTCTGGGGCTTGTGTAAAGGGCTGAGGAAGATTTTGTTCATGAAACTGTATTTGGTAAGCTTTTCTAGTAAGAAATTTGAGTGTAGCATGTACTTAAGGTGCAAAATCCCCAAAGTGAGCTTTAGTAATGATATCCCAGTGATACACATTTGTGAGGAAATACACAGATATATGTATATCTATATAGTGAGCTGCAGCTCCTGGGTGGGATACATCCATCTGGCCTCAGAGTGTCTGAAGGACTGCTCTTTACACCCCTCTGTGCATCTGTCCCTGTCTTTGCTGGATTTAGTTGTCTGTGCTTTTATATTTTATCCGTGTCAGATTAGCTGCAGACAGAGAGATATTCTTCTTTGCACTGCTACTGGTATGGCTAACTCTTGCATACCACCTATGAAGATCCTTATCATGGCTAGAAAGTGCTTTTCCTTTTGAGGTTTATTAAGCTGCTTGCTAATAAGCTGGAGGAGTGATTTAGCTCCATTACTCAGCAGTCCTGGATCCCCTGGGCCTGAGCAAAAAAGTGAAGACATTAGGGCGGAATCCATTAAATCTAGATTGTTTGAACAGTGTCCAGTGCACAGACACTGGCTGTGAAGAATGAAGATTCTTCACCAGCAATACTTAGTACTCCCTCTTCTCTTTAATTTCTTCTTCCTTTTGTGCAAGTAGTCGCCTAGTCCTGTTTGTCTTTTAGTGAGATCAGATTTTCTTCTCTATTGGAAGGTTAAAAATAACCATAGTGAAATAATGTTCTGATTGCAGCAGCTGGTGCTCCATGCTTACTGGTCTTGGATGCAGAGGAATGATGTAAATTGCCTGATTTTTATATAGCTACCCTGCTAACAAAACTGTTTTGTCCAAGCCGTGACATTTAACTTGAAAAAGAAAGTGGGATCCAAGTCACCTGTGTTCTCAGACAAGCTCTGTGATGCAGTTCATCCTGTGTCACAGAACTCTGCTCTAAATTTTCAGATCTTTTTTCCTTAATTGCTCCTTATGCTCTTAGTGATGGGGTGTTGGGAACAAAAACCAACAACTTGAAAATGCACGCAATTGGGAATACGGCTTGGAGTACTCAGTCTGAAAGAAGACTGAAGCAAAGTGTGAAGGTGTAAACTTCCCCAGCGGTGGGTCACATTTTGTAGTATGCTCACAGATACTGAGCGTTTTTCCAAGATATTCATAGAATGACAGAATATCCTGATTTGGAAGGGAACTTCCCTCCTGGTTCCTGAGAAGCTGGGATTCAGGTGGTAGTGGGGACTGTGGGGTGAGCTGAGGCTGCTGGAGGAAGCAGGCGCCCTAAAGATGAATGCCTACCCCTTTCTTGCATGCTTGAGAGGAAAAAAAAGGAAGCCCTTATCTGAACTGCTTAAAATGAGCAGAGGAATATAAGGACTTCTGTCTCTATGCTCTGCTTTTGCATCTCATATGTAATTCCTTTCATAAAGTAATCAATCTCAAGTTTAAGCCTAGAAACCCTTGTCACGTTTCCAGGCTAAGCTTCTTAATAGGCAAATTTACACCCACGTTCTCCTCTGCTGTCATTGTCCTTTGACATACTCATGCTTCTTCCCTCCCCAGTGTAACCGCTTCTGGAAGAGCTGTCCTGGCTTCTCTTGGCTTTCAGTTTGCAAGGCTAAATAAGTAAAGCTTGTAATCTGTAGGAAAAAGTGTGTTCTCCACTTCTGCTCTGATTATCATCAAATCCCTTATTTGCACCTTTTCCAGTCTGGATGTGACTTCTTGGAACATGAGTGATCTGATTAACAGTGTTTCAGATGGGACCTCACTGAAGTCTTGTATAGTAATGCCTCTCTGGTGTACCAGAAGATCATGTCAGGTTGGTTGAATTCTGTGTTACTGTTTAGGCTGAAGGTGCAGAAAGGACTGCTCACTCTTCAGAACTGATATACAGGTGATCAACATGCCAGCTAGGGGTCGTCTTTCTGATCAGCTTGCTGCCTAGTTGTTTCCTCTGAATATTAGATGTTCTGTTCTTAACAGATGTCAGCAACTGTCAGCCAAATGGTGACAGTTATTAAATGCACAGAGCTCTGATGTGATGCAGTCCAAGACATTCTGTTTCGGGTAATAAAAACTCTGATAAAGAATGTACATCTTTATTATAAGCTGAGAGTTGTTGGGTATATTTATAGGTTTAAAAAATTGTCTTTGAGTACTTTTATGAAGGTCGCTTACCTCAGTAAACAAGTAGATAAATAATTCTGTGAAATTCTGAGCTATTTTTGTGAGTACTCTTTTACATCTGTCTTCATTTTCCTCGTGTGCTATCATTCCTAATGCAGCGTAGAATCATTAAAAAAAGCACTGCATTAAAGGAATATAGAAGGATTAATAAGTAATGTCATACTCAGAATTCAAAGTGAACCAAGATTAAGCGCTTGCATTTCTGTATCCTTAACCCAAGTTATTAGGGGGAGAAGATATTGCATTGGTCAACCTTGGAGAGACACAGATCTGTGCCTATGCTAAACATTTATGATAGATCACTTGTTTATTTTTTAAATAGCCTGTTAAACTGGCAGATTGATTGCTGCGAGTTTGCCAGTTATTGGTGTTATATACTTCAAACATTATCTTTCCTTTTTTAACCCCTGACAGAAAGCCAGAGGGAAGGCAGGAAATGCTCAGTTTTTTCTTTTGTCAAAATAGCTCATGAGGTCATGTTGCTACCTTTGTATGTCTGGGTGACATGTATCAGATTTTCTCTTTGTCATTCTTTTTTTCTTTTCTTTATTATTATTTTTTTACAGACTACACTCCACAAAATGAGATTCATTTTCTTATGACATTGTCATCTTGTTTAATTATAGGATAATGTTCACAGTGGAAGAGTATGTGAAGCAGTGAATGGTGTTTGCCAGTGATTAAATGGTACAGTGAAGCTCAGAGTCTTGATAATTATATAACCTGTTGGCTGTGGTGGTATTCCAGAAAGAAAATAAGGAGAGGGGGAAGAAAGAAGCCTTTTTTTTCAAGTGTTTATGCTGCTGATTATACTGCATTTGTCTCAGGTACCATTGTGAGGACACTATAAGCGTGTTTATTAATGAAAGATGCCTTTAAAAGTTCACAAAATTTCCATACAGGTTAAATCTTTTAACATTAGTACTTGCTTGGATATGAAATGATTCTTCTTCTGCTTAGTGGCTATTCTGAGTAATATAGGTACTTGAATTAAATTTGTGGTTTTACTGGGAAAACATCAAACTCCCTGGCCTTACATTTTCAGCAGTGATTTATATCACAGAAACTCATACTCACCAATACTAAAATTTGGTGTGCCTATCAGAGAGAGCTGGCAAAATGAGTTTTTTTTTCTGGGGGGAGCTCTGGCATGCAGATGTCACAGTGCTTTGGTACAGTCAGAGTGGTTTCAGCAGCTTCCTGATTGTGTGGAGGTACTTCTAAAACAAGTCTTTAAGATGTTTGTGCTTTAGTGTCTGTATTCCCTAGCACCCTAAAAAGTCAGTGGAGGATATCTTCTTACATTTTTTGGTGCTTCGAAACTTGAAAAATATGGCCTTTCAATTTTGATACCTCTAGAAAGTCAAGGTTGTTATCACAGATAATAGGATAAATAGAAATATTCACTTCTTACCCTACAGTGATAGACTCCAGGATCTGCAGTGTGTTCCTGGAGGGCTTTGCCTGCTCATCTGTCTGTGCAAATACTTTTCCCAAACTGCACCAGAAGATGAACACAGGCTTGTGAGTTCAGGCAGGAAATCATCTGCTGTGCAATGATATGTCTGCTTGGGAACATTTCATTTTTCAGTTTAAAATTCATTTTCTTCCACTGTGGGCATGAACCAACTATTACAGAAAGGTAATGAGCTCCCAGCAGCTACTGCAGTTATCCTGCAGCAGTGATGGTCAGACTTGAGCTAGCAGTCCATGTGTGTCTATTCATCTTCATCACATCAGTCTGTGAGCTTGGAACTGGCATTACCATTATTTCCTATCTTCTCTTTATGATTTTACTGAGACCTTACACAGATGTGCCTTACTTTTTCGAGAATGAGTTGTATTTCCCTTCCTAAGGAAGTACTGTAGAGCCTTTTATTTAATCTTCTTTAGGGCTTTCAAATTCTGAAGTGTTTTCTACCTTTTAGTGAATTTGGCGGCTCAGTGAGCTCTGCTTTGTACATTCAACCGTCAGTTTTGCTGGGAGTCTTGTGCTGGCTTTATTTGTTTGTTTCCAGTTGCCGAGATGTTCCCATACCATCTAGTGCTGGGCAGTTTTCATTCTTCTATTGTAATTGGGTTTGTTTGTTTTTGAGCTGCAGAGCAGGTTGTAATGGTATACACATCCTGGTGGTCATGTACCATACTTCCCTGAGTTATCAAAGCTGGCAACAGTATGTTTTTGTTCTAAAGCAGCGAGTTAGAGGCATACAGAAACCATAATCTTCTGTAGCAGGGAAACTAGACTGTGAGGATGAGAATTCCATTCTCTCTTTCATACTTTTAAATCACAGTATGCTTGTATTTTCTCAAGGATTTGTAAGAGCAGGATGAGTAATGTATTGCAAAGAATAAGTAACAGTGAACAAAGAAAGGCATAAATATTTTTGTTTGCTTTTAGGAAGAGAAACACTTTGACTACAGAGTATTTGCATAACCTCGCCATTGAGGTAACTGTAGCTGAGCACAGAAACAAGAACTGTCTGCAAGGGTGCTGTGGCTTGGGGAAATTTTGGACAAGCCTTTTCATTTCTTTTCCATATTCCCTAGTATTATTGGTTTTAAAATCATGTTTACAGTTAATAAATAATAATAAATAATAATATTAATTATTATAAATAATAGAGTTAATGGCTTTTTTCTTTTTTTCTTTTTTCCCATTCCAGTTTTCCTGTTTGACTTCATATCAGTATAACAGCTGCTTGTCAAATCTCATTCTTTAGTGCTGATTTGACCTTTGATTTTTATTTTTTTTTTAAAGTTCTTTATTAGTTAATGTTGATATGGTGCTGTTTATATGTAGCTTTCAACTTGATGTGATTGAGTACCCTGCCAGAAAAAGCAGCATGTCTGCAGTTAGTTTGAGTAGCATTAGTTATTTAAAATATTCCTTTAGGTGTAAGATGTTCTTTGTAGTATGTCTACATATACTAAATCCTCACCCCTGCTTCCCAGCAGCATACCCAGGGAATCCTCTAGAATCTTTCCACTTTCCCTTCCACTGCCCAACTGCATCTCAAAAATAGATAAAAGTCCCACAACACAAATTATATCATCTTTATGAAAGTAAATAACCGAGTCTGGACTAGAGGAGGATTTTGTTGACAATGACAAACATGCATGAACGGTGCTGTGTGACCAAACTTTGCTTTGGAGCTTCTCCACTGAGTGGTTATGGTCTTGTTCTGACAAAACACTTGTAAATCTCCCTTGCCAAAAATGCGCTTTCTGTAGCAAAAGCTCACTTAATGGCTGCAACATATCTGTTACTATCACACACAACTCTAATTTCCATTCCTTCTGTTGCCTGCTTAACTGAAAGTCATTTTGGTTTGCTTTGCTGTCTCACTTAGGTTGCCATGCTGTGCATAGTTTGCATTTGTACAATGGAAAAATTTGAGGTACTTATATTGAATATAAATTTCACAGATTTTAGGTTTCATTTTAAGACTCAAAGAGGGCAAAATTCTGATACAGGCTACAGAAGAAGATAAAGCTGTTGGGATTATAATAGGAAGTTTCAAAACAGCATTCACAGGAGGGTTCACTGAGTGCATTTTCAGAAATCACAGAGAAATTAGGTGACCTTCCAGTTTGTTTATCTAAATCCCTATGGTTCCTGTTTTAAGGCACTTACAACAGTAATAAATATTGATCAGTGAAAATTTGTCCAACTTGCAGCCTTTTATTTTTTTCTTTTTTTAATTAAAGATGAAATCTGTGTATCCCATCAGGCTTTCCACTCCTGTTAGCCAGAGTTTTGTGTTCTGCATTGTCTGCTTTTGGGAAGAATTCCCCAGATGCTGTTCTGTTTTTCCTGCTCTGCTCTGATGTGACTATAGACCTGTACTCTTTTTCCTTTAGGTACAGCACTGCCCAAACACAACAGTATTTGCAGGTAGATAAAGACTGGAAAAAAAAAACCAAAAAAACCAAAAAAACACACCACCACAAACAAAAACCAAAAAGAAATTACAAAATAAGATAATAGGTGATAACTTCTAAAGAGCAAGTTTGTTCAGTGTTTTTGCTGTTGACCCAGGTATAAGATGCTCATGTTTGCTAGTGGTACTGGGCTAATAGTTGGAGGCAATTGAAAGAGGACTGGTGGATGGTTTGGGAAGAACAATGTAAGTTTAAGGATTAAGACAGTCGAAAAGGTAGTTTGGACTAACTAAACAGCCTGCTCATTTTGAATCAAAAGTGTGTGGTTTTTTTTTTGTTTTTTTTTTTCTTTCATCTGTAGTAATTACATCCTTTGAAATGGATTCTGTGCTAATCATAAAAAGGTATATGGACTATCAGTGTGACATAATAAAACAGATGGAAGCAGGCTCACATAGTTCTTGTTGAAGGACTGACGATGTTAGAAAAGGTTGCTATCCCTAAATGTGGCTCTGCAAGACTTGAGCACTGAACTGAGACAATGATTCCCTGCATCCTGTGCAACTGTTCTGCACAGAAGGAATTCTGGTTCCAATGTGCTCTCTCTGTGTCATGTTAATTTTAAGTGCTGTGGAAAAGTCTGCCCAATATGGTTTATTTTGTCATGTTTTTACCCATTGGATCTCCTTAGCAACTCTATGACTCTTTGCATTCATTTTGTATGTAAATGTGAATGTAAATCTGAAGCTGTATTTCTTCTATGAGTGACACTTCTAATTAGACACATCCTCAGGTCTTATTAAAAA
Source organism: Coturnix japonica (assembly GCF_054131305.1). NCBI lineage: Eukaryota > Metazoa > Chordata > Aves > Galliformes > Phasianidae > Coturnix > Coturnix japonica. Next base: position 26,507,732 of record NC_140667.1, on the reverse strand, counting down.
ACATGAGTAAGGTAGACTCACAATTTTTGCCCTGCTGTTCACAAACTTACTTCAGAATTTGAAGATATATTTATTATGATTCTTCTTTCTTTAAATTCCGTAGTTGTTGAATTGCTTTGTGTTGGCTTGTCCTCTGATTCTCTGTCAGTTTGACTACAGTATCAACTTATTGCAATCAAATAACTGATTTTCTCCAGCCCTTTGTTAAGCAAAAGCCTTAATTTTTCTGTTCTCAGTCTGTTAGATTTCAGTCTTGGCTTTGACGGCATTCCCACCATTGTAATGTGTTTTCTCTGAGTAAACCTGCGCTGAACATATGTTGGTACGTATGTTTAGGATCAAGTCTGTTGCTGTCTGTTGGTTTAAACCATACGGTTTGCATTCATACTGTCCTGTTGTGATAACTCATCTACAATAATAAATTTGCCTTTCTTACTAATTGTCATTTCTATTTCTTTTTTGGCTTATGGACTTTAAAAATAAAAATAAAAAGAATAGCCATAGAATTTGTAGTTACCAAAAACTCTTCTGCTGTCTGTAATCAAATGGTAGCAGTGCTGAAGGAACCTCCTGTAAGTTGTTTATCAGCATCTTTTCCAGCTCCTTGTTCTAAAATAATGGTGAGGCAGCCACAGCCCTATTGCTTGTGCATCTTTGTGGTGGGATGGCAAGGCATGTGCTGATCTGAAAGATACAGTCACCTTCTCAGTGACACCTTTTTGCAGCTGAAGCACCTCCCCTACAAGGGCAGACCGAGAGAGCTGTTTAAGCAAACTTTTATTTTAAGAACGTTTTAGTAGTTATGTCATCCTCATTTAAGTGCTGGAAAGCTTTCAGTGTAGCCAGACCTTACAGGGATTTATACTCCTTGAGCATTCTCTGACCAAAAAGCAACTGCAGTAAACATAGGAAAGATGAAAGAAATCTTACAGGTGAGGGCCTAAACTCCAATATTTGCCCTGATTACACATAAGATGTGTCCAGTTTCATCTTCACCTACCTATTTGGCATGTACCAGCATAGCATGATGTTAGCACAATGTGGGACTCTTCTGACATCATAGGGTATGTAGATAAGCCAGGATAGGAACCCACCTCGCTCACTGACCCGGCAAAAAAAAAAGTGGAACTTGAAGAATGCTCAACATTGTCTCATCAGGACAAGCTCAGTAATGCAAGCCATGAAGAATAACAGCTTTGCTTTACTGTAGAGAGAAAATGCTGTTCACTTTCTAAGAAGAGTTAACTACAGTGGCTCCAAAGTATTTTATGAAGGAAGACACAATGCTTGTCCTTCATGGCTGAGAAAACCTATGCTTCCTGGGATTACTGCCTTTCTCTAATTCAGTTCATGATCAGGTACTGTGGGAGGATAAGAGAAACTGGGGGTTTTGGTTTGTCTGCAGCTGAAGAGATGACAGTCTTTGAAAGAATCTATCACAGAAAATGGAACACAGCAATTATGGTAACTATTTGGACCTGGTTTAGAGATGAACAGGAGCCCTTGCAATCACAGCAAAGAGCAGACATTTCCCATAACTTGCTAATTAAGCCTGCGCCAACATCATTAATTGCTCATGTCTGTTTTGGTCAATGTATCTGCTTGGTTTTGTGAGCAAGTTTCTGTGTGCATCAGAGGAAATTCTTAACAGCACTCAGTCTTCTTGCAGAAGTGCTGGAGTTGATGACTAGTGGTGTTTTAATTTGGTATACACAAGTGTTTACTGAATGTGCATGTTGTAGGGATGCTCAGCCCTGAAGAAATGTCAGGAAATCTTTGAACTCGCCCACCAGACAGGGATGCCTGTTTCTACCTGCTGGGAGAACAGATGGGGCCACCAATCTAAATGCAATTTTGGGTCTGAAAGAGTAGCATATGCAGATAAAATGTGTTCTCTGAAATACAGGACTTCTGCTGTTGGTGCTACCCTTCACAGGCCTCCTCTTGCTGTCTGGGTTTCAGAGGCAGACTGCCCCAGCATGGAGCTTCTCAGCAGGTGACCTCTCATACTGTCAGGTAGAGCTGTTGGCTTCAGCTGTGCTTGAAATTAGCAGAAGGAACTTCAGTGTTCCTGTACATGGGGCTGCTTTTAACTTTTGCAAGGGAGGAGCAATGAGATAAATGTGGAGTCCTTAAGGTAATGACTGCTACTCCTAGTGGAGCTGCCGGAGAGGTGTCTCTCACTGACAGCACATGGAATTAAAATATATATATAAATGCTAGAGCATCCTAGTTGGCACTCAAAGTGAATGAGTCACTCCTAATACTACTGAAAAGCTAATTCTGCCCTGACTTCAAAGAGAAACATCAAAGGAGGTTGTGCCGCTTATCCAGGTGCTAAAGAAAGCTTCTCCACACTGCTGTTACTCTGGCTGACTATGGAGGAGTGTCATGCTCACTATTGATACTGGAATCATTCTTCTCAGAGCTTATTGAATGTGGTGCTGACATGAGCAAGGGAACCGCGCCAGCAGTTTGACAACTGCTTTGTGATTTTTACAGAAGATGAACCACAGAGGAGAAATGAGATAAAACAGCAGGAAATTAGAATTACACCATCAATTAGGAGGTGTTCCCTGATTTTCCTAAACTGCAATGATGATATTATTCATAGGATCTGTTTCATAACTTACTGCTATTTCATGTTTCTCCTTCCTACATGCTGAAAGCCCCTTAGCCTTCTGTACCACATCAGCTTTAAGAGTACTTTGGCTTGTTGTATATGGTACAAGGCCTGAAGACAATCTCATTAGCGCACCTTCTGCAAACCCATGGTGCTGGCTTCATTGTGTGGCTGTGTGTGCTTCCCAGCACAGCTGAAGCTTCTGATTCACTTTTGAAGGAAAGATTAATTAAATTCATAAATCCTGTTGACAAGTAGCATTTGAAAGGTTCTTTCAAATTCTTCACTGATTTCTTGGAGAGTGATTTTCTGTGGAAGTGTAGGAGTGCATATCTGCGTGGACTTGATGAAGGATTGGAAATGGGAGGAAAAAGATTCAGTTTAATATTGGGAATTAGAAGTTGGATAAAAAATTGGACACTGGAAAGGAGAACACTGGACTATTTTGAAAGGTGGTACTTGATGGATGGAAGGTTACTAGTAAAACTCATCAAGAGAGCAAATGTGGTCAATATTTTCACTCCTTTGAGCAAAAGCAATGAATGTATTTAATGAGAGCTGAATTAGTAGTAGCACTACAGTAATTTCATTTTAAAACTTATGCTAAATAAGCCTTTCAGTGGGGCTTCAGTAGCTTGCTGAGAGGTAATATCCCTGGTCAAACAGAAGAAAACAAAATGAGAGAGAAGAAAAGGAACAGCAGATTTGGGGTTCTTCTATGGCTTCATTCTAAGGCTGGAGCTAGGACTGCATGGAATACATTTTCTGAAAGAGATGTAAATTATGAGAATATAGGAAAAATCTCCTTTACATCAGTCCCCTAACAGAAGTAATGAATTATATTAAATAGCAAATCTTCAGTAAGACTAAGAAGAAAAGAATTGAGGAATTACATTTTTTTCTTCCATAATGTACAAATACCTGTCACCATGAAATATTTTGCTTTTGCTGCTGTGCCCTCTTAGGTGTATTTTCAAGATTTTATTTAATGGATTTTCTTTATTTTTCTGACTTCTATGTTTTGAGACCTTGTGAGTAGACTTAGCCCACTTCTACTGTGAACTGGTGCATGTAAACTCTCCATTATTAGAATCCATGCTTCCATCCTTTGGCTTGTCTCACTGAAGAACTGTAACATAATTACCAGTTTAGTTCTCTCAGAGATTGCGCATAGTGTTAAATTGATTTTCTCATCTTAGTGACATATAGATAGAGCTTACGATAGTTATTCATGTTTCTTTTCAGTTGTGATCTATAGCTGAATTTAAATCTGATCCACGTGGGGAATTGTCTCTCTCCTCTATGAATTCCCTTCTCTTCAGTCATCTCCATTCAAAATCATTGATCCCATGTTTCAGCTTTTTGCAACATTTATGATGTGCTTTGCGTCATTAATAGCACAGATGAAAAGTATGCTCTCAGGACAAGTTACAAGAGTAAATGTCATGTCAGCCAAAAGCATTTCCAACCAGCCTTCATCCCTTGAAGATAACTTTGGAAAAGTTATGTTTTTGCTCTGTACTTCAGATTGCTTATCTGCAGATAAAGGGATAATATTTCTCAAATGCCTGCTGACTCTCAGCAGCTTTTTGCAGGACCTTTGAAAAAGCCTATCTAAAAGTGTTCTGTAAACTTCCACATTCAGTGTCACCTTTCACTGCTGTAAAGTAAGCTTCTACTGCTCTAAATTCCGGTCATGGGAAGAAAGATTGTCTGCTAAAGTCAGGAAAAATAAAGCCTACTTGGACTGGATGGGATTTATGGATACTTATCATTAGAGAAGTTCTAAATAACATCTGTGAAGGGAAGAGCAGAGACAGCCAGTCTCACTATTTCATTGCTTCTTGAGGATAGTATGCTTTCTGAGTTGGTCTAAGTATCATTCATGGGCTTTTGGATCCTGCTAAACTCAATTAGCCTTCAAAGTGCAGATGCTTCTTTGGAATTTGTCATATTTCAATATACAGTGATTTTTTTTTTATTTTTTAGTAATTAATTAAGCTAACATTTGGAAAAGCAAATATTCTAAAACATTGTATTCTTTGTCCATCCACACATGTGGCACATGCCTGCATATATATACTATTGTAATAGATTGCTACCTACCTGAACCAAAGGATAAGAGTCTATCATATATAATAAATTCATATATATATATATATGTGGGAGGAAAATTATAGTTCTTCTAGACTTCAAAGCAGGATCAACAATAACTACATCATTTCTAATGTAGTTGTGCTCAGTCGTCTTGTCTCTGCAAATGTGTATATCCTAACATCTTTTTTTAACATCTTTTTTTTTAAGTGTACTTCATTAGTGTTTGGTACTGACCGCTTTGTATCTGTTATGACCCATGGACGTGCTGTCTGAGTGGAGCCCTTCCCTCCTATTTTCAGACCGGAGTGTCCCAGAGGAAGAGGGCCCTGGGTTGGGAAGGGCTGGTGGAAGGGAGGGGAACTGGCCTTCCCTAATGCCTATACTCTTCCCCACAGAGCATGTGCTGTTGCAGGGAGCTTTTGTGGTCAGGTTTTTTGTTGGCTGCTTTATTTTCCTTATAAGTCAGTGAATGTCACAAGAGGAAGTGGAGAACAGTCAAGGTTTTGTGTTGAATGTGCTGTAGCTGTGGCAGGGATATGAAAGTGCAGCAACTTGAATAGCTTTCATCCTGTCCCCAAAATGAAATGCTATCTAAGGCATCCCTCCAAAATTATGCATTTTATCAGTGGTTGTTGCCATTTATTCTTAGCAGGTACAGAATTGGTAGTGCCCTAGGTATTCTCCAGAGAAATAGGGTGAACAAGCCCCCATGCTTAGTTGCCTAAAAGCAAAGGGAAGAAACTAATGAGAGTAATTGCTCATGCTGTGATGTTGGCACAGGATTGCCATGTGTGGGTACTGCCCTACTGCTGTACATAGGCCTTGTGGGAAGAGAACCCAAGAATTCCTTTGGCTGCTGCCTCAGTTTACTTTCTTTGCCATGTCTCAGAGTTGATGGAGGGACAGGGTGGAAGGGTATGAAGCGGAGAGAGCCAGATGCTGAGGCTGTATGGGAGCATGCATGAGGGAGATAAGGAAGGAGGATGTGCCTGTGTAATAAATAGGAATAAAAGGAGGACAAGTGGAAAAAGAAGTGTGTAAAATTGTGGAGTACCCTGGAAATACAGAGCTGAAGCTGCTGTAATGAAAGAAGACCTTGGTAACTTGTGTGCTTCTTATGCCCACCCTTAGTTTGAATTATTTTGAGAGTCTCTCAAGTGGAACTGCTTAACTCAGTTCAGTTGCCCAAGGCAGTCTTCCTGCATCTTGAATATTGTCTCTGCTGGGAGTTAATTATATGGACTGAATAATTAATGTTCACTTTTGGTAAATCAAATAAAATAACAAAGCAGATTTCTGTCTCTGCTACAATTTATATAACAGGAAAATATCTTTCATGCACAAACAGAAAGGCTAGCACAGCAGAAGAATCAGAATGTTATGACGTTAGAAGTCATGAAATGCTTTTTCTTTTCTAATCCACAATCATCTTTACTTTATTCTCATTCCATTAATTCTGTATGGGTTTGGGCTATGTAGAAATAAATTAAGAATATAAGATGATGTTCACAATCATGAATGCATTTTCATATGTACAAGCTATACATGAAACTACCAAGAGAAAGAAGGCAGAAAGAAATAACATTTTTTTCTCACGTAGGTTTTTACCACAGTGTCTCAGTAATACCAGAGCTGATCATGTGTGAGATCATCACACAAGTGTCTCACTGCTTGGATTTGTCACTTCATGTTTCCTAATTCTAAGGAATACAGACAAGGTCACTGTTCGTATCTGTTGAAAAATAATCCCAGGGATTATCTTTACCTTCCTGAGATACTTCGCTATAGAAATACTCATGACAGTGAACCAAGTATTGGCATTTACTGTGCATTTCTTCTCCCTTCCCCCTGTATTTTAGCCATATATTTGGTGTCACAGAATGCTTAAAATAAAAATGAAAAGAAATTTTTAAGTGGCTGATCACATGTTCAGCCTTAAAAATGATGAAGATGTTTAAAATGTCCACAGTAGGAGTAATTATTTGAGGGTAGCTAATATTTCATGGTTTACAAATGGTCCTCTCCAGAACTTCAACCTTGTCAGGCAATCTTTTTTGTCTGGTTCAAATGCAATGCTTTTTTTTTTTTTTTTTTTTACAATGGTTTTTACTTTCAAACTCTGATTTCTGGGAGTTTTCTTATTATTTTCCCAGTACGCTTTATTGCATTCCCTGTCTACTGAAATTTTGTATGGACTCATGCCGATCACTAGTCTCAGCATTTCAGCCTTGACCCTTGTGGTACTTAGATCATGTGTATTTTAAAGGTATGTATCTAGGAACAAGAGCATTGAAGTTTCTGTTCTTTTCTCTCTGCATTGCCCCAAACCAACCAAACAAGCAGAAGCACTCCAGTGGCACAATGGGTTTCTATTGCACTAGGAAGAATATTAAGTCATGGTGGAGGAAGGAAGAGGTTTATGGTATTGATCGACATAGACACTTTTGCCAAGATATCCAGCTCTAAGCCTAGAAATAGCTGAAAGTTGAAATAAGTTTATTGAAATAAAGTTGAAAAAATTAGTTGTAAGTTGAAAACTAGTGTAGTCTTGGACATGATTGGCTGGTGGTAACTGTGGGCTGTGTCTGATACAACAGAGCAGTCAAACTGGTGGGATGCATCTTCTGGGTATCAGAAGTAGTCTTGCAGCTGATGTTACAATAATTTATGTGTCTTTCTGGATTAATTATGCCCTTCAGGGATCTTACACTAAATTGGATGTTAGTTTTGGTGTTCTATTTTTTTAAATTATTTTCTTTTAATTTGATTTTTTAAATACTTCTTTGCAATGTGTAATATTTAGTGTCTATTCTGGTGACTGTATTCTTGTATATCCTGGCTTGAGTGGGTGGTAGAAAAGCACAGTATCATTATAAATAGAAATATTTAAGTAATTAAAATTAAGCAGTACTATTTTCACGCATTTCAAGTGTATGGGTACATATACAGGCAGCTTAGATAAAGATTTTAACTCCAGCTTCAGAAAATTGGTACTAGGAACCCTGTTCTATCCAAGTAGAACATACAAAGGTTTGATGGGTGGCCTTGACCTGGTAATCTATTGCAGTGATGCAAATCCAAGCATGTAATAAATTTGTTTCGTTTTCTCTTTTCCTCTGTAACAAGGACTGCCAGAGTAGAGAGGAGGATCACCTCCACTGACATGTTTTCTACCCTCCTTTTAGTGCGCCCCAGGATACCATTGGCCACAAGGGCACGCTGCTGCCTCATGGCCAACCTGTTGTCCACCAGGACACCTAGCTCCTTCTCTGCAGAGCTCAATTATTATGTTAGTGAAAACACAATGTTCAGGCACGTTTATAACTGATATTAACTCAACTGTGTTCTTTGGGGTGGAAGCAGAGTGTTCTTCATCTGCAATATCTCTTAGTGTTACTATGCCTTACTGCTCCCACTCTGTTCTATGTATAGGTCCTGTATTAAGCCAAAAAGTGTATGTGCTGATCTCTTATGCAAAAGTTTTACCCTAGGTGCTTTGTAAACTGTGCTATTAGATCTTGATTTTTATTTTTATTGTTTATTTGTTTTGGCTTTCTTGAATTATTTGAACAATTTCTCTGAATTCTGATTTCATTTCTCATCCTCCCTACTCAAACATAAAGGAAGACAATCTGTTTAAGAATGGGATAGTGCTTTGGCCCAAGTATTGTGGTGTGCTGTCCCTGGCTTTTTCCCTTGTTGAATGATTTTGTGGTGCTCATTGCCAAAGAGGCAGCACAGGTTAGTCGTGTGTCTAACTTTATCTCTTGCACCAGAAGGCTTAGCTAGGACTTCGAGCTCTTTCTGTGGAGGATGTACAGCATCTATATGATAATGCTGCCCTGGGATGTGAGGTAGAAAGACAAGAAGGAGCTGGAATATTGCAGTCCTGCCAGCAGGGAGGGTGTTCTGGGGAGTGCAGGGCTTCTGTGCCCCATGTCCCCTTCTAGTTCACCTTGCCAGTCTGTCCTTCCCTGCTGCATTCCCTATGGGAGCTCCTCACTCATTGAAGCCTATAAAAGGGATCAGTCAAGATAACTGTGTTTGTTTGTTTGTTTATTGTTTTATTGTTGCTTTCATTAAGGAAATACAAATCAAAGAAAAGCATTCAAGGCAGGCAAACTTATTCAAATATTTGTTCTGTTCCTTTTCTGCATACTCAAACATGCAGAAGCTGCACAGTGAAATAATAATTGGAAGTGGATGATTTAGTAAGAGCCTCCCTCCCCAGTATCCCTCAGAGTGTGAATAGAAGGAAAGTTGGCATGGTGAAAATTTTAAGGGAGCAGAGGAGCTATGCTGAAATTGCTAAGCTACAGGATGAAGGGAGTAGCAGTGTGTAGCTATGTCGATGTAGTGCTGCTTCTTTCCTCTTCATAATAAGCTTAATCTTTTCACAGCACTCAGCACTGGGAGGAGACATTTTTAGAGGTGTGACTGCCACACAGCTGAGAAGATCTCAAACAGCACTTTGACCTATAGGCTTTTTTTTATCTATGTTGTTGTAACACCAGGTCAGAGTAATGCTAGTCTCAATATCTGTGCTTTAAAAAGTAGATGTTGACTTTCAATGTGATATCCACAGTGATTCCAGGAGCAGTTCTAACTCCAAAGAAACATGTTCAGTGAAATTCCTCTTTGTTTCCATAAGACTTTCTAAAGTCAGAAATACTCTGTGATTTGCAATGCAGATGAGGCCATACCGAATGGACGTCGCATATTTGCTGCTCCATGGCTGTCCTGGGAGATGAAGCAGCACACTAGGTACTGGTGGCACCCTCTGCCCAGGGAACAGTCTTTCCCCATGGCTGCATACTTTGCTATTCTGTACAGCCACCTTGGGTACCAGTTAAAGTTTAGCTGATTTAAAACTTGGTTCTTTTGAATGGAATTCTCTTTCATTCAGAAGCAAATACTATTCATATTCATACAAATAGTCACGCCATTTTAATCTCTTGAGTTTGTTTTCCTGAATGGTTTCCTCAGGCAGTGAGATCCCCTGGTTAACTGTCTGCTCTCCTTACAAGTGTTACATTCTTACCTGTTACCAAAGTTGCTGCCTTTTGGCTTCGTCAGTGCTCCCGTTGTTTCAGGATTCACTGTAGAGCTGATGTTTGATTTATCACTCAGTGAGAAATATCCTTGCCTAAGGAAAGAGGCTGAATTTGGCAGCAGCAGTGGGTGTGTACAGTATCTGCACAGCCACACTGAGTTGTCACTATGTGCAGAGACAGAATGTTTACTAATGAATTAAATCCCCTGAATCAGGTCACAACAAGAACAAATTACATACATCTGACCTGGTCATAAAATGAGTCATGCGACAGGGAACAGTTGGTTACCCTGAATGCTGTTTGATGACAGTGGTGCAGTATGTCTACAATTGCACGTCCTTTAGCTGAGATGCCGTGCCATTATCCATTCTTAGGGAAGGGTTGAGGGCAAATGACTTTAACACAATTTTGACCCACTTTGCAGCAGGAAAGGTCGGTGCCCTAAACAAGCTGTTCTGCAGTGTAGCAGCTCACCCAGCTTGTCAGATTTCCCTAATGTACAAATAATTGCTCTGGACATGCAGGGTGATTCATTTCATCACACTGCTACTCCGAATTCCTATTTTGTATCCATGTGGAAGGTGTTTGAGTATTGGCAGCTTTGTTTAATAGTTACATTGTGTTCATCTTACATTCCTGTTAATCCAGTGGCAAGCGATAGGTTTTTGCTCCGCACAGGAAGGCAGAGCAGTGGCCAAGCCCTGAGCCCTACCCTGTGTTGGGAACAGGACTCTCAGCAGCACCCACTGGGTCCAGAGCAATGGGGTCAGAAGCACCTACATATGATGGGGGGGATGGAGCAGAGATGGGTGCTGTTGGCTTTCTGCATGTGTTCTCCCTTTGTACCTCTGAAGTGATGCTATTGTGTTGAATTGTGGAGATGGAAAATACACCTCAGGGAAACCAAAGCAGTGGAGATTATAATAGAAGGTGCTTTGCTTTATGTGCAGTTGATGCAGCCCAATTCGCTCCTGTGTCCAGCAGTGTATTTGTTAATTTCTTTGTGAATTAATATAAACAGGAATTTTGTTCCTTCTTGCTATGTTGCTGTTTCATCAGTGGCCCACATAGGATAGTCTCCCTTACCTGTGATTTACGTTAATTTTTGTTTATTTTCATCTTTGATCTCTCTCCACACAAGTACGTGTATCTGCTCACGCATGCGCTTGCTGTGTAGTGGTGCCTGACCAACTGCTTTGAATTGCTGGAGGGGAAATTGTGTGTAAAGGCTGTCCAGGGACTATTAAAGAGAGAGGCAGAGGGAAAGAACACTCTCTAATCAGCAGTTCATTAAGCAGCAACAACTTGTGGCAGAATTGTGCTTAGGAGACTGCTGAGCACTTAGGTATCTTAATAGTTTAAATTGGGAATTTGAAAACTTATTAGGATTTTGGATAGCTGATTAGAATAGGCAAGGTAAAAAAAAGACAAAACAACGAACTCACCTTTGTTGACATACTAAAAGTAGCAGCAAACAGCTGAAGCTGAGTGAAAGCAAAGCAGAAGTGCTTAGGAAATAATTCAAATTAGACAAAGCATAAAAATCTCATGGCAGAAATTAAACAAAAACGACCCTGACACTGTCTGCCTGCAGATGGATTTTTATGTTTGTGGAATAGAACTCTGGAGAATCACAAAGGGATTTATGGGTCAGGGAACAAGTTAGGAGTCTATAAAATAAAAATAATCATAGGCAATAAACCAGGCTTTCCTAAAGGTAACTCTAGTCAGAGATGCAAAGTCAGCTGTAATTTTAAACATCAACTGACATTGTCAAGAATACAATATTTGCTGAGGATTTTGGGAAGAGGAAGAAGGTCTGAGTACTGTAAAAATACTGCTGTCAATTTCTGAAGGAAAAAGTAGGTCAGGAGATTTTCATTCTTACTTTACTTCTACCCTGAAGGGATTAATTGTACTTTGGCTCTGGCAGTGCATGCAGACACTGCAATCTACAGAAAATTTTATGTAGGAAACTGTAACGCTTGTGCAATCTTCCTTTAATCTCCGTCGTCGTGCTTAGAGAGATTCATTCACCAGGTGAATGCTGAGTCATGAACTCAGCATTAATAATGTATTAACCTTGTGAACCTCATATTTGCAGATTCTCTTCTAACACTGGGAAATTAGAAAGCTTAAACAAAACACCTGTGTAATAGCACACCCTAAAATTGTCTTCAATCCCATTTTCAGAGTTTCTTGTGTAAAGGGGGTGAAACTGGTGGGAGGCAGCCCTGACTCTAGCTACTTCTTCTCATTTTATGATCTTGGCCATGAAGATTGTATTTCATGAGAGCAAAGACCAGAATTTCAAATGCGAATGCCTAGAGCCAGGCCACTGAGTGAACAGCAGGACTTTCTTCAAGGTAAAGCTTGGAGCCTTGTTGCTTTTATAGGCTTTTTAACTGTAGCTGAACAGGTGCCGTTTGTTCTCACCCTGAAATGGGACAATTGCATAGGTTTCCAGAAACTGGCTTCGTTACAGGAATCTGGCTTTCAGAGCCTGAGAATGGTATAGATCTGGTGAAGCTGGAGGTTTAGATTGCCCAGGAAAGTACAGGAAGGCTTTGTGAGAAAAACATCATTGGCTTCCAGCCCTCTTCTTAAATTTTTTTTATTTTCTCTCTTATGTGAGAAGCCCAAAGCCACTTTGCAAGCTGTCTTTTAAAACAGTGAGGGCACTGGTACACTGTCACAGGCTGCCCAGAGAACTGTGGGTGTCTCATCCCTGAGGGTGCCAAAAGCCAGACTGGATGGGGCCCTGGGCATCCTCATGTGGTGGGGGACAGCCCTGCCCACAGCACGGGCTGGAATTGTAAGGTCTCTTCTAAGCCAAACTATTCTGTGATATCAAAGAAATGGGAAATTATATTTTCCAGTGGCAGTATTGCTCTGGCTATCTGGTGTGAGCAGGGTAGGAACATGGCTGGAGATTTTCCAGCCGCAATCTCATCATCAGGGTCTGCTGTTTTTAGTTACGTGGTAGATAAGTGCAAGAGCAACCTTTTGGGAATATCAGGCTAATCATGTGGCTTGCCTGCAGGTAAGGTTTAGCAAATTCAATATGAAAGCTGGGTGCCTCAGCCAATAGCTCTCTGTTGATGAAGGATTATTTCCATGCATAATTTCCATTATTTCTGGTCATTATTGATGACCAGAGTGTCAGCACACCTTTGATCTATTTGTGAGGACTCGTACCTTGCTGCACAGCTTTTTAGTTCTTGTCACAACATTTTACAAGGTTGGACAAAGCGTCTCATCCTCCCTGAAGAAGGGAATGCAGTTTGTGTTCCACAAGTGAGCTGAAGCAGCATCACTTCTTGCTGTGCAGATCCCTGTACTGAGTGGCAGTGGGAACTGCTGAGCGTCGTGCCTGCCTCCTCTCTGCTAGAGAAGTGGTTTCATTGCAAGCACAGAAATCAAACCAGCCAAGGTGGAAATAGAGCGAGTGCCCTGGTGATTTGACTGCTTTCATTTTGACAATGGTGAACAACACAGGTTATGCAGTAAACCATAGAGGGTAGTGTTTTCTGACAAAAATAATAAATGGAGTTGCCTGTCATCTGCTGCAGGAAATATTGTGAGTTAAATGGTCATCGTAAATTTGAGAGTTATTGATCTTTTCTGTCTTTCCTGGAGGGTGCGGGAGACATTTAACTTCAGTGCAGGTAGTCACACTGTCTTTGCTCTTTTCTTTTTATTTCCTGAAGTCGCAAAACCTCAAATTTGAGCCAGTGCTAGCTGGCAGGTGCTGTATCCTTGCAAAAGAGAGCCCGTCAGTTCCTCCTTGTATGAGGGGAGGCCAAAGAATTTCACTGTCTAGCAGGTGGCTGAGATTTTGGAAATAGCTTCTTAATAAATTTTCTTCCCCCGGGTTTTTGTCTGACATGCTAATTAAGCTCACTGGGGAAGCGCGCGGCTTGGTTACCTCCCTTGGTCCCTGGCTGTTGCAAACAGGCAACAAATGTATACAGATATATGCAATTGTGGCAGACGGGAAGGCATCCAAATGCTCTACCTGTGAAGGTACTGAAGCATCTAATGCAAGGGAAAGAAACCAGTGGCATGCTGTTCCTGTGGCTCTGCAGGCAGGGCAGGGGTGATAATGAATTGGAAGAGGAAGAGTGGATGCCCCACAAGAGAGTGGAAAGCATGCGAAAAACAGATTGTGTGAGTAATTACTTTTACATACCTTCCTGGCCATTATCAGCAGGACAGGATTTCTGATGAAAAAAATCTAATTAAAAAGTTTATTATTTTTTCTCTTAAGAAAACTGTGCAAAGGGGCTCACTGGAAGGTAGAATTTAGGACACTGATTAATTGCTTTCAAGTCATCAGCCATGTGAATCCTGCTAAGGCAAATGAAACAGTAAGTGTCAGAGTTGGCAACATGCTAGGCAAGGGGCCCAAAAGCTCAAGCCATTTCTGAATGAAGCCTTTTCTGACTGTTTCCTTGTTGATACCATTGCGAGAGTACACTCCTCAAGAGTTGGGATTCTCTGTACCCATTGGAGCCTTCCCCTTTTGAGGTGCTGTGGAGATAGAGAGCTGCCATCTTCCTTCTGCAGTAATGCATCTCCCTGTGAGAGATGAAACTTGTATGATTTTTTTTTATAGATGCTCAATTTCATCCAGTCTATTTCTTGGAGACATCTGAAGTGAAGCAGAGTTGTCACTGACCTCAAAGTGAGAAATGAAAACATTTGCCACACTTCACACAGAAGGAGTGACACCTTTGTTCCACCATGATGCTGGTCTCTCACTTTGACTTGTGGCTTTCTGAACTGGGACGTGGCCTCCTCATGGAGGACAGGGAATATTAGTCACCAGCTCTTGCTGGTGCTTTTCCTTTTCAGCTCTGCCATTTCCCATCTCCTCACCTCCAGCCACTGACATGCAGCCCATCCCTCACACCCATCCCTGCTCCAGCCACCTCTCCCCAGACCAAGCAGAGTTGGTCCCTCCTCTGCTGCATTGAGTTCCTGTGAAGAAAGACCCTGTCCTCTTATCTTCTCTCTTAGAACTGCAATCAGGGAGAGCACCTTTCACTATTTCCTTATTTCTTGATGATTTGTTAGTTTCTGCTGTGAATATATCATTAATCACCCTTACTGCTGAGCAAGGGACCCTTAGCTGCAGTCCCACCTTCCTCTGTGTTTCTGAGCTAGTCACATGCTGACTGAGAGCAGGCAGGGATGCTTGGTCCCACAGCCAGGACCCGCACTCCTGCAACAGTGAGGAGCTGGATGGGTCTGGAGTACCCTGGCAGCACCCCAAGGCACCGCAGTCTGGGATGAAGCAAGGAGAATATGTGGAATCAAGAAGGAGTGGTGGAGGAGTGCAGTAGCTGGCATTTCTGCTGTGTGAGTAAAGAAGCATTGTGGTGTGTGCATGTTGTGTGAACACTGAGTGCTGCTGTGCAGCACATGGAACATTTAGGGTCAGTTCAGACACCTTGCAGAAACCCAGCTTCCCAGTGAGAGCAGTAAACGTTGCCTGATGACTATCAAGGAGCAGCAGAAAGGATCACAGGCTCCCTGTCCTCGGTGCAACAATGCTTGAAAGCATTAGTTATGCAGCAGTAGCAAAGAATCAGGGAAAGACGAGCCGCCTTCTGCTGCTAAACCGAGAAATTCATTATAAGGCCTGGAGTATTATTCCTCAGGCAAGAGTCTCTGCTTCCCAGAAGAGGAAAGGTTTGGATTTTTTCCCACTCCTGTCTCTACATGGCTTCTCTGCAGTTTTGTTTTGAAATAGATGTAATTTCAAGATACTCACTTTCCATCTTCTTCCCCTAGTCTGGAAAAGCTCGATAGATTACCAAGAGCTGTTGCTTAATATATCATCATTTTTTACCCATCTTTGCAGTAGGTATTGATTTTTTTTTTTAATTATTATTTTTTTTTTTCCAAGGCATCCCTGCACCCATCTCCTTTGCTATTCAGTGACCACTTTTTCTTTCTCTGACAGTTGCATGCAGTGAGCAGTAGCACTCAGGACCCTGCAGTTCTCTCATAAGGCAGACATTGGTGCTTTCATCTCCCACCATGCTTGTCAGTCCCTCATTTCAGATCTGTTTTTCTTCCTATCAGCTTGTCTTCCTTAGATCATCTTGCTCATGGCACTTGAAACCTTTCTATTTAATTTCACTTCTTCACTATGCCACATCCCTCTTCAATCATTATCTGTGAGTTTTTCATATAGGATATTCTCTTTCCTCTCCTATCCTCTCAGTTGCATTGCTCTAATAAACTCTAGATCTAGCAACACACATGAAAGCTCAGAGAAGAATTTTCATATAGGCAAGGCATATTTAAATGAACTCCTCCTTCCGTCCTTCTCCATCCTTCTTCTTTCTATGTTATGTTCCTTCTCCTGATCTGCTTACTTATGGCAAGACTGAGGAGGGAGTAATGATTCCCAGTGCTTCAAGTGCCTGATCTGAAATTCTAGCTGCGTAGATACTTGTTTAAATGAAAGCAGCTAAGTTTAAATTCTCTGCAAGATGTCAGATGAGAAGCACATTTCAATCACACTTAAGAATGCAGTTATATACAGAATAAGTACGCTTTGCCCCCACATACACAGGAAGCCAAATGACAAATTGGCAAATCTCGTGGCAGCTTAAGAAGTTTAAGGGAAACAGTACTGAAATAGTAAATCTGGTATGTCCTGGATTGTTCTTCCTTTTGGACAAATTGACCAAGATCCTAGACATTTCTGATTTTCTCAGTAAGGCAAGGCACAGAATGGTGCTAAAAGCTTAATTAAGTTACTCTTATCCCTAGATTCTGGCAAGCAAAGTGGTTCAGAAGGAGACATAAAATTTCCTGTCTAAGAATTACTGATTATAAAAATACAGGTTTGGAGAAATTGATGCCATCAATGAACTCAAGCCTGTCTATATATTTTTTTTATGATTTCCCATGATGAGAATTTAAAGCTGTTGCTTGTAATATGTGACTTTGTGCTGATGTCACGAGGCCTCATGAAAAAACCAACAGGATTGGTCTTTCCTCATAATACGTTTCTAATGAAAAATCTTCTTGCAAAGTCAGGATAAAAAGAACCTCCAGAAGTCAACTGGCCTCTCTTCCCATGCAAAGCAGCTTCATAGCTAGATCAGTTATCAGACAAGACTCGAGAAACATCAGCACATAAACATGTTATGAACAGGACAACATTCACATGGTGCTTGCTTGTGTTGTCCAATTACTAAGATCCGATTTTCTGGTGCTTATAATTTTTTTAACTGTTTAGGCTAACTGTGGGTCTGAACAGACAACTCACTTCTCAAACAGTATTAAAGAATGCTTTATCTCCCCCATGTAAATATTTTCACTACCTTTCCATTGAGAACCCTAGCAATCACAAACTTTTGAGGAAGAGCATTATTTCAGTTAAGGTCTTGGTCTTTGTGCCTCTGCCACCTAGGTAGAAATCCTTGCCTTATTCTATAAGCTCTTTGAGTTTAATAACTAAGATTTCATAAGATGGAGCATCTCTGTCCCTGCATCTGCAGCCCTGGCTCCTGTGCTGAGCTCAGCTCTAAAGCAAGCACTGAGGATGAAGCCTGCTTCATTCCTTAGCTCCCTGGGTTCCTGACAGTATATGACTCCATTGCAGGTACCACAAGATTTCGAATAGAATTGGGTATTGATTTTGTGTCACATGATGGAATCTTTGCTCTTTTTAAAAAATTGCTGTATTAAAAGACCACAGATCTTCCTAGATGGTTTTGTAGGTAACAAGATAGCTCTGAAGAATACTATTAAGGCTGTAAAGTCCAGTGCTCACAAGACTATGAAATGGCATGATGAAAGGTGTCTCTATGACTCTGCTTTTCCCCTGATGCTTCTGAATTATGGTATCATCTTTCTAACTGGGAGGCTGCAGCTAGAGTTTGGTATAACACTTCAGTATCATTGATTACATGGAATAGCCCTGCCTGAAGACAGATCAGGGTTGTGCATGGAAGCTGCTGCATCTGCCTTATTTGCTTTGGCAGCTGAGAAGTGCAGAGACTGAAACAAGAAATGTGGGAAGAAATGATGCAATTGAGAGCTGCCCTAGGGATCATGTCAGGAGGTCACATCGAACGCTTCTCTGCTGGGGTTCCTGAAATCCAACAGATATATTTTGACGTTTCTCTCTTTATGCACCCATTACTGATATATAGAATGTGGATGATAAGACAAAAAAAAAAAAAAAGCTTACAATTGGAAGTGCTTGGATTTAGTGATGGTGATAACACAGACAGGAAATCCATCCTTCAAGCTGCAGAGTGTGAGTGGTGTGCACAAGTCCTGCCACTAAGCACAAGACACCAGTCGTGCCTAACACTTGTCTAACAGCTTTAGAAGCTGAAGTTTCTGAGCACTGACTGAGGGTAGGGCTCTGTAGAAAAGATGTCTTTAAGCATTTTAAGTTTGTATACCAGAGTATGCTTCATATTTGCAATAATGCTGCTGAAGGAACTGTAATTCTTTAAAACACAAGCTTTAAACTTGCATGGTTTTGTAACAGCTTTTCCATGTGTAAGATGTATTTGTGAACATCATAAAGTAATGCTAATAAACTGGGTCCACTCTAGCTGTCTTCTTCCCATCCTAACTTTCTTCTCCGCATATACGCAGATTGTTAGTGTTGATGCGTTTAGTTGGTTTGTTTATGTCTACACCTGTGTATTGTCCAACAGAATGTGTTGTTTCTCCCCAGATAAATGAGATTTGCACCTTTTGAGGTATTTACAGTGGTGCAGATGAATGTGTCATGTAGGTAAAATTTTACTGCATCAAAGAATAGTTATTTATACCATCAATATGCTTCTTGCTGATGTAAATGACTGCAGAAGGCCACAGGGAATCAAGTTCCATACTTAGCACAAGAAGTATAATTTTGCTGAAAATGATTTACTGACAGTGTTTATTTATGCTTCCCTTGCCATAGTAAATAAATAGGGTTGTTCGGGATGCTCCATCAAACGTTGCTGGAGGTTTGTGAAATATCAGGCTTGCTCTTGCAGAAGATGGGCTCTGGTTTGTTTTGGAATAGTTAGAAAACTAGCTTCCTCCACGGATTCATTTCACTGCTGGTCTATAAATTTTATTTAAATATGTAGAGGGCAGGAGAGGGGAGAGGCAAATATTAGTTTCTGCTTGGAATGCCCTTAGAAACTTGTTATTTGGAGAGGGGAAGTTGCCCTGGTGGCATATTCTGCATTCTCATCTGCTGCTTAGAAATAGAGATGGGCTTCAACAGTGAGGGGCCATCTTTCTGTCTTGGTTTCTGGGACTAAATCACTGTTTCTGTTTCCCATTTGGAAAGTAGGAATTATATTTCTTATCTCACCCTGTTTTAAATTATATGTTTTGGTTCACATAAAATTTGTGATGAAAAGCAATTCTTACGTTAATCACTTTTTGATTCATGACTGTATTAGACTGGCAACTTGCAGAAAAAGACCTACATCCCCAGACGAAGCATAAGAAATAGAAACCAGTCAAAAGAAAGCCTTAAACTAAAGAAGCCACTCATGTGGCAGATAAAATGCAACAGCACCAGTGGAAGGTGGGGCCTCTGTGCATTCCCTCTGCACCCCGTGATCCCTTTATCAGTGCCAGGCAGGCAGGGTGCTGCTAAGCAAAGTTGGAGGAAGTGGTAGTGTGGCTGAGTCAAAGCAGCTGCCAACATCTAGCTGTGCATCACCCAGTCAGACTCCTGTTGGTCTCATGTACTTGTGTTGGAATCATAGAATGGCCTGGGTTGAAAGGAAGAGAATTTCTGCAGATTTAGTTCTGAAGTGGCATCTATGCAAATTGTGCTTGCTGCAGAGTGAATACCTGTAAGGAGTTACTGTTGGCTCTGAGTAAATGTCAGTAAGCAATGTTTGATTTTTTTTCCTGTTTTTTGTCTGTTCCCCAGAATTCACCCAGATCCCTTGCACATGTGAGCTGTAACTACAGCAGAGCAGAGCAATGTTAAGGAAATGACAACACTTATTCACTGTCAGGAAAATGTTTTTTCTCTGAGGCTTTCAGTTGTCAAACCTGCTCCTTCTGACAAGAGCATTACTGGGCTCTTTTCTCGGCTCCTGTGGGAAGGCAGTAATGGTCAACAGCTAAATGTGCCTGATCTGAAGTTTGACTTCTAAACTTGTTCTTTATGACAAATGTGTTTCTGACATACAGCAACAATGACTATAGCTAACAAAGGTCTGCATCCCAACCTCCACTTCTACATAACTTAGTTAGACTCAGGATGGTTCAAACACTGCAGGTCCTTTGGCAGTTTTATTTCAGACTGTTCTAACTGTGGCACCTCTCAGGCCAGAGGGTGAGAGTTGCCATGTGGTAGTGGTTTTGTTGTTATTGATTTAAAAACAAAATGAAACTTCTGCTGGCACAGCTTGCTAACAGTGCTGTCAAGTACCATGATAGTTGTGTTTTGTTTTGAAACTAGCTTTCCAATTTATCCTGTAGAAATACAGCGCGAAGGAATAGCTTTTTGACATTTAAGTGCAATCAAGTGCACAAACTCATGGATCAAGAAGGCTGAAAAAGTGTGCACTGCAATATTTCTCGTCAAAGTTTGTGGCTGTTGAAGAGAGAAGTATTGTTTTACCACCTCCGTATGATTTACTGTATTGAGCTACAGCTCTTTGGTAGATCTAGGGGACGGATGAATACATGTTTCTAGCTAAAAATTTGCTTCTGTTCTTGATACTGTCCCCAGTGAAGTATCCTGGGGTGTTTGTGCAGTCTGACAGTGAGGACACTGTACCAGGGGCACTGTTGAATCCAGTGGTTGTCCTTATATGGCAGGTGCCCTCAGAGGAGAGGCAGCAGCAGCAGGGCCAACAGAGCTGCAAGAGGTGGGAGCCCAGGAAGCTGAGTGTTTGTGCATCCCTGTTGAGCACATCAGTTTCAGAGTTCTAGAGCTGCAATGACAGTAGAGGAGTAGCTGTCTCCTGTGACATACTGAATCATCCCCACCTCTCCGTAGGGGTCTGTAGTAGGCCTAGCCTCCATCTACGGGTGCTGTTGCCACTAGAGAGTCTACATACATTTCTATACAAGTGCTCCTTGTTTCTGGGTGTATTGCTCTTGGAGGAGGGTTTCTGCAGATCAGCTCTGCTTCATCCTCTAATCTTGGCCAGCTGCTTCTGAAGCTTGATCGTATTTATTTTACAGTAATACAAGATGCTTTAATTACTGAGACAGAAAGTATCCTGGTCAGGAAATGCAGTCAATTTTCATTGTATCTCTATTACAAAGCTGGCATAGTTTTATAAAACTTATTACTTTCCATCTTCCAAATGCATGAAGTCTCATTATATTTTAAATACCTTTTGTGAGGCGTGACTCAGGAGAACGTGAGCAGTGCTAAACTACCATGCAGGTTTTGTTCCAACTCCGTCTGAGTCAATTTCATTTGGTGTGATTTAATCAGTTTTGTTTTCCAAGTCTGATGAGCATCTAGCTAGCTAGCTAGCTATCCCAGTACATCATGTTAAAACTTTGACCTAGATACAGAATAAAATATACTGTTCTGATCAACTATATGCACATAAATCAACATGAGTAATGCAGAAATCTGTTGTGCAGCTTGTTTAGAAGGATGCACACCACTTTCCAGATGTTCCTCCTTCTCTTCTAATAATCATTTTAATTCCTTGCCAATTACATGCAGAAAAGAATTCATTAGAACTGAAGGAAAGAGAGAAAAAATAACAAACGTAATAGAAGATGCTGAACTAGCGAGACTTACTGCCAATGGTAAATTAAGGTGTTGGTGTACTCTGCCTGGCTGTGCTTGAATCCGCCTTGGTGGGCCTTCCTAGCTGCAGCCTGGCTCAATCTGCTTGAGCCACCCCAAGAACTGCTGCAGAGGAGGTTAGGGTGGTGATAGGCTCATCTGTCTGCAGGGACCTGCTGGCTGAGTCCAGGGATGGAAGGAGCTGGGGTGCTGCTTGGGGCAGCGTATGTAGGGCTGCTACCAGGCAACTTAGGCTGCTCAGTAGCAGCTAGCTTCTGGGTATTAACTAGTAATTAGTTAATTACTAGTTACAAACCCCTAAGTTAGTAAAACAAAAATTCATTTAGAAGATTCATATAGAAATTTCCCATCTCATATTTACTGTAACTGTTTAGGGAATTCAGAACAGCTTAGAAATAAACAAATCATTCTTGGGATTTGTTTTAAAGGTCATAAAGATTGGAAAGATCTTACTCTGTTTCAGAAATGTGCAATGGGACTTTCTTTTGTTTGTTTGTTCCAGAATGAAATGTCTTTCTTTTTACAACTCCGGTAAGAGTTTTCTTGTTTCTGAGACAAAATGGCCGGTTAGCTGCATGTTGAGCTGGTGCTATGGGTGAAGAGCCATCTGGGATGCGTCCTGCACTGTTTGTTTGCAGTGAAAAGAGTAGAGTTTGGGAATGAGGGCAGACATGATGGAGGCATCAGCAGTGACTTAACATTTCACTGTTGCTTTGGAAGTTATTCACACTTGAGTGTAAAGAAGAATGGAGCTTGTTTATCCCTCACAGGTTTCATTGCAGTGCTCTTTTCTCTTGGATGATTACAATGACAGACAAACTATTGTCATTTGAGTTCTGTGCACTGATACATTTCTGCTGTACAGTGTATTTTTATCAGTATTTCCAATAGGCTTGGCTTAATATAGCAATTCAGGTAATGTCAGTGTGAATCTGTGTAGAAGGGCAAAAAGGATTTACAGATCAAGGGAAAATGACTAAGTACTTTTGCCCCAACAGTAAAAAACCAAACTTTTGGGAAGTACTCAGTAATCCTTCTTGAATTTTTGCTCTGAAAATAGATTCATAGGAAAATGAGATTATTCCTTGCACAATTGAATCCATCCTTCAGCGGGTAAAATAGGGTGGAATGTGTACAGAACAATTCAATCATTTTCTAAAAGATTGTTATCAACAAAAGTTTAAGGGGAGGGGGGGAGAAGGTTGCAACCTTCCAAAGCTGGCAGTTTTTGGATGAAGCACTAAGTGTTGATATACCACTGTGAGATCCTTATTTTGTGCATTGATTGCATTCTTTATCTTTAGAATGTTTTGATACTACTCAATATATACCACATTTGTTTTCTTTATTGCCTGATAAGGCCCTGTTCAAACATTCATATAAATGTCAAATGGGTTAATAAGGAGAAAAGTCACCTTCTTCATAAAGCTTTTATTGTGACTTGGTCATTTACAGCTTGTATATAAACTGAGAAGGAGAATGTTGAAGATTTATATGTTCCATGAATTCCATGGAGGTTAATTGCTTTCCTTCTTCAAGGGGCTCTTATCATGCAGAAATGGAGCAATCCCACTGAATATCTAAGTATTTTAGTCTAGCCTAAACACCAGCAGAATGCAAAATATTTTGGATAAAGAAAGATGGTTTAAGCTTGAGCTGTTAGCAAGCTGCAGCCAGACTTGCTTGGAGTGGTTTGCTAGCATTATTGATTGGATGGTACAAAGATAAATTCAGCATTATGTTCTTGCAGCTGGCACAAGCAGGGAGGATGCTGCCCCTGAGGAGTTCCTTGAGCTCAGAGTTTCTCTCTTGCCCTGTGAGATGATGGAAGGTGTTTTCTTTGTGCAGTATTCAAGCTCAAATAATTGGGTTTTAAAAATGAGCCATTAACATTTTTTCTTCCAGCTTAGTGCATGTCGTGTGCCATAAAGCTTCAGTTAATGGAACCAAGCAGAGAATCTGGAGTTTTATTTAAAGAATTATGAAATGGAGAGTGAGGTGAGAGTACTTCAGTGCTTCCATAGCCTCACAAAAGGCCAAGTATGGTATGGCCTTTATGGCTATGAAGATGGGACTAGGCATTCTTATATAATTACAGCTGCTAATTTAAAAATTACTCTTTTCACAACACACAGTTTTTTTAATGGGGTTTAGCTTCCATTGGGAAAGCATTTTTGTACTCATAAACCAAATGAAATTCAGTGAAGAAGTGCATTCAGCTATGGAGTCCAGTGCAGCATCATCTCCTTCAGCCATCTGCAGCACAATTCTGAGCATTAAAACTACTTTTTGTGCAAGAAATCCTAGCACCATCATAGCTCACCAAAGATCTTTCCCTAAAACACTTCCTACCTTGGTATGTGACCATTTTCTGTGAAAAACATGATGAAGTTTGTTTTCTGTTTGCACTTGTGTGGATTTTTGATATATCATCAGAACGATGTCCTCTGCAGCTCCAGTCGTTCTTCTGTTTGCAGTTTTATTTTTATTTGATGCCTGACTGCTAAAGCGACCCTTGCTCAGTGGAGAACCACTGCTCGCATGCATTGCATTCTGTGAGCTTCTTAGGCCATGGCAGTTTGAGGGAGAACAGCAAGGGTTTTTGATTTCATAGGAGAGAGATCTCAGGGTCTGTGAAACCGAAATTAGCCATACTGGGCATTTAGTGCAGTAAGCCTGCCAGTTGCTGGCAGTGTTTTCAGCAACCTGCCATTTCACTCAGCCAGGATTAGTTAAAATTGATTTGGTTCTGAAAACGAGGAGGGTAAGGAGGGCAGATCTGCTGATGTAGCCATACGTGGGCATGCTTTAAGTGCCTCAGGATTGGCTTGCCTGGAGGTTCTACACATACAAGCTACCCTTTGCTGGACAGGTTGTACCAAATTCCTTCTCACTTTTGATTATTGAATTGCTGGATTCATTCTGATGTGGAGGTCAGAGGTTCCTGATGATCCCAGAAAATCACTATCTCCACAACTGTTCCACATGGAATAAATATGACAACATGCTCACATTTGCCAAGAGTGTTTGACTGTAAACTTCTTATTCTGCCTTGTGCACTTCTTACTTCAGTCTTGTTTTCCAACCCTCCAATTTTTGACTAGAACATTGATTTTTAATCTTTTTGATGTTCTTACTCAAAAAAGAAAATAAGATAAAAGGAAGACAAAAAGAAAAAGGAAGAAAAAATGGTTCAGGGGCTTCACAGAGAACTATGGAAATTTCAGCATGACTAGTTTTCAAAACACAGTAAATAAAATAGACTTTTAATATTTTGAGAGGTCTGGTATAGAGCAAAAAAAGATCCTGTGGGTGATAAATGGAAGATCACAAATGTCTTCTTCAAGCAATATTTACAAAGGGAACTTTGAGGATTGGGTGGCTGCTACCTGTCTGCCGATCAGCAAGGTAATCTTAGAAAGAGCAAGTTAGAGATTAACTTGCATTGTTCTGAGTTTCCCCTTGAAGCAGCCTCTCCCCCTTGACGAGGGAGAAAGCTGGCAAATGAACCTGAGTCGCCGTGAATGCATCCCTCTGTGCTCTGAACATGAGAAATGGCACAGACGTCCCTTCAGTGTGACAGTAAGAATGATAATTTCAGTCTTTTGGCTGTGTTTCAGTTGTTATAGCATCACTGTTGACTCATCTCTTGTTTTAATTGAGTGATTAAACTTTCGTTCCAGAAAGGTACTGAATTATAACCAGCACAGAAACAGTTCTGGGGTCTAAGAAAAGCTGTGTGTGGCTTTTCTCTCAAAAGCCCTGCCAACTGAGGGGAAGGAAATGAGTCCTTTAATACTTTTTTCTACTTTTGGGACCAGCCCCAGTTGTCTGGGGTTTAAGCTAAAGAATAAGATGTACAGTCTGGGAATCTATCAGCCCTGCAGCCCATTCTGTCCTGGTTCCTTTGACCTGTTGGAAACACGGCATCCTAACAGAGCAGGGGGATTTGTTTCCGGCCCCAATGAAAAGGCTCTTTGGAAATTTCCCTGCTAATTGGCAGAGCTTGCCTTTGAATTTGCTTTTGAGCTTTTCTCCTGACCTTTGTTCAGGTTCCAGCCACTGTCCTTTCTTAAGTTTTAGGTAGCTTGTTGCCTTCTTGTGTTTATTCCTATTATGTATTCAGGAGGAGCTGTTTTGTTTTCTATCGGCTTTTTCAGTAGTTTGAACAAGCCAAGTTTCAGTCTGCTTTTCGCAGCATGGGCCTTCTGTTCTTCCTTACAGCTCTTCTCCACTGTGTATTTATTGATCTTGGATGTTCCAGATGACCAGAACCAAGCACAGGACTGCAGATGAGGTATCACTGGGCCATGGATGGTGCTGTTTCAGTTCACAGCAGGAAGGTTATAAGAGCTGTGGCTTCAGCAGTACCCTGTGTTAAGTGGCCCTGTTGTGCCTGCTTATCCCATGTCAGCAGAGAAGTGCTTTACTTTCTCACATGCCAAGTAATGTACTGTGTGCTTATTCCCCAAGTCTTTCTCCTCACTGGTACTGCCAAAAGTTTTTCAAGACCATTTACTTTTCTAGCACAGGTGTGGTCCGTAATCTTCACAATACTTGACGCAGCCCACTGTGATTTCCAACACATTTCAGCACTCAAAAATTATCTTACAGTGATGTTTCTGGCATGTCCCAGCTTACTGGTAAAGTAAGCAATGAGACTGAAAGGGAAAATAGAGCACTGTAAACAGTTCATTTGGTGATTTACAGGGAGGACATTTATCTTTGCAGTCCTGGCTAAGCAGTTTCCCAGCAGAGTATTTTTAAGGGAGTTTCTCGCAGAATGCAAAATCTCCTGCCTGAAACGTAAATTTGAGGTCTTTGATACCAGCTATTATTATCAAAGCTTCATAAATGGTTTAAATCTTCAAGTGGGCCTGACTTCAGTTTTGTACTGCTTTCCTAAACTTCCCTGGCATTTTGACTGAATTAGGGTGTTCTTCAAACCTTACACTAACTAAGCTGCTGCATAGCAGCTCTGTGGAGCTTCATGTTGGCAAGGATTTATTGTTATTGATGGGTGACATGGTACCTGCGCAGCCCCCACTGTTCCCTTGTATGCATACGTGTAGTGGGTCTAGATGATTGGAGATTGCAGAAGAGAGCTTACCTAGATGTGCAAAGTACAGTTTTTGTTCTCTGGGGATTTCTGGCAGTTTAATGCTATAGATACAGCATTCAGTGCAGAATAATTCTTCTTGTTTACTGGTGTCTGCAGGTCCATTTCTGAATGTTACAGTAATATGCAGTTCTTGTAGCATCAGCCCACACAGTGCCAGACATAGGACAGCACTCGAGTGAATACAAACCTGAACTGGTTCTTTGATCTTCCCAGACTTCCCACTAGTTGCTGCAGGTTTATTTCAAGGTCATGAAATGTTAGCCATCAAGAAAATGTTCTTTTTTGTGCCAGTGGTTGGCTGAATATAAAGCACATTGGTCAATAAGATACTGGAGGACAATCACTTTGTTTAGATCAGATTCTCCCTGGGAATGAGGAAAAAATAATTGAGAACAAATTGCATCTCCTGCATATAAAAATGGGCAGGAAACTGGTGTCCAAATAGTTCTGGAAGCTTAATCACTTTTATGAAATGAACTATGATTTCTGGGAATCATGAAGCAAATGTCCCTTTAGCTTTACAGCTTAGGTGGCCTAAGGGAATAAACATTTTTAGCAACTCAGACCAATTATTTTACTTGCTTTTATAGCCCTGTATCTTCAGCTGAATTTTACCACTGCAAAAACAGAGTGAAACCCAAAATATTAATGTATTCCCAGATGTTACTGAGAGGTAACTCTTATTCCCTGCTGTTATCAGTTCTAGTAAAATAGCCTTTCTGTTCAACTTAGTCAACAACCTTTAAGCCAAATATGACTTGAGCTGTTTTATCATTATTAAAAACTCAAGGACTGTGTCTTACTGCCAGTTTGAAGGAAGACAGAGTAGTTCTACTAAAGCAGTAGATGGTGATGCTACTAAAGTACCTCTTGCCTAAAAGAAATGTTTCCTGATGGTATTAGGATCTAGTACAATCTGGACTCCAGCCCTGGCATGGGTAACTTTTGGGTTAAGAGCTTTGTGGTTCCTGGAAGAAAGATGCATTAAAATACATGTGTTGCTTATAGCAGTATTTATTTATGTGCTTTGAAGAAATCATTTGTTGTGATCAGGTGGCTGTGAGGTGGAGATGCTGCCATGTCCAGAGCTTCACCAGGTCTGGATCCCATCCCCTTGTACTTAGCCCATGTACTTGAGGTCCTGCTGGCTAGCCCAGCTCAAGCACCTCACATGCCATTGCTGGAACCCACCAGCAGCATGCTCATGCAGTGCAAGTGCAAGGCTTAAAATGAATGTTAAGTTTTCTTCAGGCTCTGGTAGGAGGGGATATAAAATTTAAATCCAGAGTTTTCTATTGATTTCTGGAAATGCAGTACTCATCCCGTTCTTTTCTCCTTCTTCTCACATAGGATTTTCAAAGTTAGATGTGGAGCCACTGTCAGGCAGCTTTTCACATTGTGGGTGGAAGGAAATAGCTCATAGAAGACTTGAGTGAAATTTGTGATGTTTGTTCATGGAAAAGAATGACTTAAAACACAATCTTTGGCTAAGGGAGTAGTAATATAGTAGTAATAATTGCTTTCCTTACAGGTGTTCTTAACAGGCTTCAATGTCTTTTCAGCGAGATTACTGAGATAACCTTTTTATATGTAGCAAGAGGCAAAGACTGAACATATGCTGTGTTCATCTGAATTTGGGGAAAATCCATAAGCAGCAATACTATGAAGCCAAGCAAAGTTTTTTTAAAATACACATTTTGAAGCAATAGCTGTCAACAAAGAACAGTTCCTCTAAGTGGATGCAACTGCCTAATTTCATCTGTCTTTTAATCAGATTCACTGTGATTTCTTCTTTGTTTTTAGCACCAGAACCTTTTGTGATCATCAAGAACTGAGAGGGAGGGAATAATTCCTTTCCTTTGTTCTTATCAGCAACAGAAATCATGTATTCTGGCTGCATGAATTTTCTTTCAGTGCATCCTGAAAGCTTTTTGGCAGTCAAGAATAGCCAATCAGCCATCTTTTGTAATACATTGTCTCTTTATATGCATTTAGCCAGTCTGCAATTTGCTGCCCTGAGTGCAGCAAATACTCATGATGTTAATTCATTTCTCTTCTTCTGTGCAGTTCTAGTGACATTAATTCATTTCTTTGCCCATTTCACATCTAATTATGGACTACTTCTTCCTACGCAGAGATGGAGATTGAGATGAGATTTTCTTCCTTATGAAGAATAGCTGTGTCATGGGTCAGGACGGTACTTGCAAGCAAGGAAAAGTCAGGATTATATTTTTGCATCTCAGCTAGTTGATAACATTTTATCTACAAATGGCAGTTTGAAAGGGTAAAAGGACATGAAATCTATTTTTCAGGCTAATATAAAAAAGTACAAATGTACCAAATACACAGTTATAAACCCCGGACCACAACAGAAACAGATCATCTTGTGACGTTGAAGAAATTTAGAATCAATGTAAAATGTGTAAGACTGTTTGCACATGCATTGTACAATGACTCATAAAGAAGGTTTAATGTTTGCACTTCGTAGCCTACGGCAGGCTGAGATTTCTGAAGACAGTTGCACTAAGATTTACGTGCCTAGGTAGAAAGCGTCTGCTGCAGTACAGATGTTCACGTATCCAATAGGTAGTGCTTCAGGTCAAGGGTTAATAAAACTGCTTGTCTTGTCCTGTAATTTACCATGACTTGGCAGCTACTTGCTGTCCTCCTACGTACTGTTCTCTCTCTCTTTTAGCTCAGGCTGTGATTTGCTTTAAATTGATGCTTTGTTGTTTTTTTCTTCCTGTTTATCCCACAAGGAATTTTCCATCTTTAAAACCTATACTGCTTTCAGGTTCTTTCTCTAATTGCATATTTTAATGATTACTTATGTACCCTGAAGGGTAAAAGTAGCAGATTTATTCCGTTCGTGCTCTCCTAAGTTGTCTCATTCCTTTAGCGTAAAAGAAACTTTCACATTTATTTTCCTACTACTAGCTTTTAGGCTTGAGACTGGAAGTAGTCATGTTCTGCCTAACACTCATACATTCTGTGATTTACAGAGAGTAGATAAAAAATATGCACAACTGAAGTAAAAAATACATCTTTTAATGTGGTTTCATAGCCATCGTTATGATATCATAACAGTAGGGGAAATAAAATTTTTACTTTAATTTCATAAAATGACTGCAGCTTTTAAGAGTGCAGAAGATACAGCAAGTTCAGCTTGCCCAGAAGAACCCATGAAAGCAGGTAGGAAGTTTCTGCAGTCTTCATGGATCACATCTGAGCCAGAGCACCCCACATGTTTACACAAGGAGATTGTTTAGTGAGGCCAACCAGGAAGGAGCAGCTTGACTTGTCCCCAGCATCTGGGGCAGGTGGTAGAACTTCTTTTCTCTTATTATATTTTTTAGTTTTTATTCTGCTGGAGCTACACAGTGCAATCACTCACATGTGAGCCTCTCTCTATGGCAGTGATTGTCCCACAGTTGATGACCTGCTCAACTACGGAACAATGTAGAATAGAAGAGCATAAAATGAAAGTATTCTCTGTGAACTGACAGAAAAGCTTAGTACTCTTTATTTTCCATTTCTTTCTTAAAGCTGCTGTAGTTTCTCTTTGACCGCCAGTCATACCTGTATCAAGTGCATTTCATGGCTATCAGTTCCTAACTCTTTGGGGCAGTGGATACTCTCTGAAATTAACTCTTCAGCCTGTGACTCTGAGTAAAAATCTTCGACCTGATGCACTCATAATTCACCACTTAAGATTTTTGACTGTAGATTCCCTTCTGCATCTTTCGTTGCCTTCCTAAGGTTATGCTGTTACCTATTCAGGAGTTTGTGCTATGTTCTGAATTATTATAATGCCATGTTTACAGAGTGATGTTAGAAAGCAAGGACTGTTCAGTTTAAATTCTGATAGCATATTGAGTCTTGAAAGAGAGAGTTAGTAATGCACAGTGTTGAAATATATGTATGCTACTGTCTATATTTTGTTTCTAAATTATGAGAGTAATGCCAGGCTGCAGTTATCAGCTGTCATCATTTGTTTGACAAATTCCTAATTGCTCTATTTCAAGCAAATGTTTTCAGAGTAGGCAACACAAAAAAACCCAGCCTTTCGCTGTTTATTTGGAGGCTGTTTATTTTATCACAAGTAATTCCAGGAACAAGCAATACTGGCCAGTTAAGAGAATAAGACAGCTTTATTTTGTGTAAAAGCTTTCACTCAGACTGTATCCCCACATGTCTCATGATTTTGTCACATGGACAGTTTTAGCAAAAAAAGAAAAGAGATGAACCCAATCTGAAAGAATCCGCATCTCTGAAGTTGAGGAGGGACTGGGTTTGTTCATAGCAGCAGTTTCAGAGTTTGG
This sequence comes from Coturnix japonica, assembly GCF_054131305.1. Taxonomy (NCBI): domain Eukaryota; kingdom Metazoa; phylum Chordata; class Aves; order Galliformes; family Phasianidae; genus Coturnix; species Coturnix japonica. The sequence continues at coordinate 26,476,735 of NC_140667.1, read as the reverse complement.
GCATGATGGACCAACCGTAGGTGCAGTGGTAGCTAATAGAGACATTTATTTTTTAGCCAGCAGACACAAGATAGGCTTCTAGATATCTAAAAGCATGTGATTTGCTGAAACATAAGTAGAAGACAGTTCCAGATGGTGGGATTTGCAAATAGAAAGGCTGCTATGTTTAACAGCAACAAGATTAATTGAACGGGCCAACAAGAAACAAATGTTAAATCAAAACAGAGAACACGGAGAGACCAGAGGCACTGAATATGCAAGTTGCCATGAGCTGCAGCTTAAAATCAGTGTGTGACCTGCCAGTCAGAACTGTGCAACGTAATTGTGCTTCTGCACAAATGAAGTCTGAAAGCTGTAGCTATTTACGCACATAGCAAACTGAAAGGGGAATGGCAGTAGGTGAAGAAGATTGTAGTAAAGGTGAATTCCAAAGTCTGAGGAGATGCTAATGCATTAAGAGTTGCAAACACAGAAAAGAAGTAAATACGGTGGTCTCTTGTGTTGTCAGAATCTTTGGGAATTTTATCATTTAGCATCTACAGATCTCTGAAAATGCATGAATAGGAATCTAATAGCCAGTGCATCAGCAATATTCTCTGTAGTTGTGCTAGACCAGGTCAGGGGAGTGTAGGTGAGTCAGTCCCCACATCCATTCTCCTGCACTTTTTCATGCATATAAGCAAGAGCAAAATTACATAAAGTTGTTACATATGTTACATAGTTACATATGAGCATTTGAAATAGGAAGCCCCTACGTTAATACCATCCAATACAAAATGGTAGGGTGAAAGTTTTGTGGTTTGCCAGTACTTGCACTACCCTTGAAGTTTCCTTCTGTGCATTTATTTTGATGTCTGGATCTACCTGATTTGCTTTTGCTTTCAGAGATGTCTCATCTTTTATATTGTATAATCACAGAATGGTTTGAGTTGGAAGGGACTTTTGAAATCATCTAGTTCCAACACAAACTGTCCGAAATGAGTATTCATGTCTAACTTAAATCAAAGTGTTAAGCCTTAACTATGTGCTTTCTTGTGTATTTGGCTTATTAAGTAGGCCAGTGATCTGGCCTATAACTGGAACTGCAGGTCTATACATTGCCATTACAGCAATAACAGAATTAATGGCAAGCAGTAAGGCTGGTAATAAAATTCATTTTTATGTTATTCAGTAACAGTGGAATTTTATCACTCACTGGAGAAAAATGTCAAAGTTTGTTTCATGCCAAAGGCACAATATACAGTTCACCATTGATATGCAAGCAGTGTAGCATTGTAGGGAAAAAGGTAATTTAAAGGACATCTGACAAAAGAGTAAAACAATTTAAAATGAACCTAGAGCATAACAACAGTAGTGTCTGAAACTTGTGCCTTTTGCATGGATGCATGGATTCTCCTTCCTTCCTCGGCCTCACTCTGCCTAAGAGTGTCTAAAAGACACAGTGAAGAAAACTAAGTGCTCAGGGAGATGGCAGCAATTTTTACCACAGGTGCTGTGAAAAATCCAGATTGATTTTTAACCCTTCTGCCCTTCCAGGACCCTCATTGCAGGAAAACAACTGACAAGAGCTGATTATAAGCTAATACAGAATGATTTCATAAATCCTTTTCTGATGTGATGAACAAAAGAGTCTATTGTATGCATTTATTTTGCCAAAACATTGCCAATTTTATGAAGAAAATATTTTGAATTGTTACCAAGTTAATGACGTGTCTACAAAAAGAGTCTGGAAAGTCACTGATTGTGGCAGGTTATATCTCTTCGAATCTGTAGGCTTTATAATGAGTTTGCTGAATGAGTAACCAGAGTCAACAGTAAGAACTGAGACAGTGACTACATTTAATGTAAGAAGTTCTTAATGAAACATTACTCTTTTTTTTTGTTTGTTTCGTTTTGTTTTTTGGTCATTATAGCATGCAGCTTAAAATTGCTGTGCAGAGTTAAGCATGTGTTGGGTGTCAGAACATACAGGTTATCTTTCAGGTGCCCATCTCTCTCTTTCCAGAGAGAGCAGAAATTTCAGAGCCAGCATAAGCCTACCTTTCACCCGGAAAACCTTGGTTCAAATTTCTTGCTAATTGCCTTTCCTGCCCTGTTTGCCAGCTTATACTACCATTTTTACAACATGCTAAGTAAATTTCAGCCTTTGAAATGCTAAAAACCTGTTTCACTTTAGCTTGAGCTAAAAATGGGGAAGTGTTCCTAAATGACCTATTTTGGACTGGATTGCAGGACTATTTCAGCCACTTGTTCGTCAGCAGAGCCTGACCTCATTTTAACCTGACAGAGTTGCTTGGTACAGAAACTACACTGTGGAGAGAACTGGTAATTAAACAATGAAAAACCCAGCTCTCATGAAATAAATCTACATGAATGCCTTCTGATGCAGATTTTGTATAGAAAGTGGTATCTCTCCAAGTTTTGCTAAAAACCTTTTTCCCATGAGGACAGGCATACAACAAACAGTTTGACCAGAGACTCTTTGGTTGGCGCTTTGGTCTGTGGTGTCTACTAAAAGTCAAGCAAGGGAAGCTGTCCTTAAATGCATTTCAACAGTAGTTGAAGTTAATCTGTCCATGAGGAATTTTAGGAAAACTTTTGGAGTGGAGGGATGTATTGTGTTTAACACAAAGGGGGGAAACTCCTCTGTCACCTACAAAGTTCACTTATCAAGCAGCCAGTTGGAACAGGCTTTGGAGCTAACAGGCCATACGGTTAGGAAGATTTCTGCATTGTTCTAATTTTCAGATAAGCACTTATAAACCATTTGCCTTCATTCTAGAGAATGATCTGTTGTTTAACTTTTGTTTTCAGTGGTATGTGTCAAACGTTTGCAGTTAATTTTTAATCCATCCTTGCCATCTGAGCCTTATGGTGCCTTTAAGTCATTTTTGTTCTTCCAGAATTATGTCAAAATTACCTCAAAGCTCTACACAGATAGATCTACGTGCATTTACATCTGCCTTTATAATAAGCAAATGATAAAACCGAACATGGCAGCTTAGAAGTCCACAAAATAGATGGGTTGTGGGTGATGGAAGCAGGCTGATGCTTTTTAAATTATTGTTATTTTTTTTTAATCACAATTTCAAAGTTGCTTGATGATAAAAAAATTATATAGGTTCATAAAATACTTATAGTTTATATTTGTTGTACCCAGTAAAATAGTAGGATGATGCTATTGAAAGCTATTAGTAAACCAGAAGATCCATCAAGAAATAAAAGAAGAGCTTACTTTGAGATACCAGAAAGAGATCATTGGGCACTGCCAGGGAAGCTAGGTGTCAGCAAGCTTGTATTGAGAAGTATAAATTCTATGGCTGTATTCAATTGAAAACACTCCCTGTTATTTATCTTACAAAAATTTCCTGGCTGTTATGATAGAATGCAATATTCATTTGCACGTCTGTGGAATATAAAATGAGTCATGTATTCATTTGGAGAAAAGGAAAAAAGCAATATTGTATAATATGGAACTAAAATTAGATGTGTCGACAGTGCATTGAAACCTACAAAATATTTTGCTTCAGTTAAACCCACAAAATGATACTACAGTAATAGTGGTAAACTGAAACCCATCAAAGCAAAGAAATTTAGGGGTAGTACTATGTATTAGTTGTTCTGCGAGAGCCTTAATGGGAATTGTGTGCCTGCTTTTTGTTTTTGCATGATTCACTGTTCTGTACACCAACGATTCTGTCCATTCATCACCTGTATAATCTTTGCTCACTACCAGAAGCCCCCAAAGTGCATCCCACTTTTATGCAGAAGATCAGCCCAGTACTTTTTTTTTTTTTTTTTTTGCCTTTCTTAAGCTTACCAGATAGTTGCTTGAGTATTCTCAGTTTCCTTTCTTGCTCTGTTTCCACACTTTTTAAACAGATATGCTTGCATATGAGGAAGACCAGATTGAGCAAACTGTGCTGCCTCCAGGCATCATCAGCCTGTCTGTCAGCACAGGGGAAAGCAGAGGGTCATCTGGATATTGGTTGCTTTCTGCAATACCATAGGATGTTTCTGGTAGACTAGAGGCCAGGAGTCGAATCCATGCTTATCTTATGGCAATTTTTCTGAAACTAGAAAAGAGAGGTAGACCTAAATGTATTGGGGAACAGAGATAAGGCCATTTTTGCAGTGTTCCTTTGTTGAGGAGTTGCCACAGTATCACTTCTTCAGGAAAACACAAATAGAAAGGCTTCAAAAATTATTTGAAGTGAATGATTTGTGCTCCTCTGACATCTTTGGTGACATCATTATTATTGCTGTTGATTTGTGTAGCCCCAAACTATCCAGCAGGTATTTACAAGTATTTTTTGCCTGTACTTAAGTAAATGGGACTCAGATTGAGTTGTTTTCTTACGCACTACTGGAAATATACGGACAAATGTGTGAGTAGTTATGCACTGGTGCCCAGTGAGCTCACGCAGGTTTTGTCCCTGGAATTTTTAAGACTGGTTCTCCTGTGATTTATGGCAAGGGATACTTGCAGTATTCGTGGCTTGCAATGCAACATGTCTGTGCAGGTCACTAATACAAGAGAAAAACATTGAATCCAAACCAGTTTAAAGTGTTTTATCCATGTTACAACATTAGAATGAGAATATTTTTAAAATATCTTTGGCTTTCATGTTCCTTTTTGTTCTGAACTTAAATCATTGCATGTTCAGCCAGTGAGAAATTTAATAATGTTCATTAGTAAGAAATGAGCCAAACTTCCCCTTTCCTGTATTTAAAGGAAGCCTACAGAATAAGTGGGGAAAGACTCTTTATCAAGGAGTGGAGAGACAGAAGTACCAGCTTTAAGGTAAAAGAGGGTAGGTTTAGATTATACATTAGGCAGAGTTCTTTACTCAGAGGTCAGTGAGGTACAGAGGTACAAAGAAACTGTAGATACTCCATCCCTTGAGTTGCTCAAGGCTGTGTTTGGTGGGGCTCTGGGCAACTTGATCTGGCAGGGGGCAGACCTGCCAGTGGCAGGAGGTAGGACTACATGGGCTTTTAAGTCCCTTTCAACCCAGGGTGTTCTGTGATTAGTAAGAAATGAACTAAAGTTCCATAACTTTATTTCATTGAAGGTGTTCAGAGAGCTTGGTGAAATTTAAGTGTGCAATATGAGAACACAGGTGAGAGCAGTGATAGGAGATTTGGGTGCAGATTGTATTTTCTCCAAACTGATACATGTTACCTGAGGGTTCAGACAGATGGCCTTCCATTTTGAAAGACATTTATAAAACGAGGTAGCTTCGCTCTTTGTATTGATACACATGCAGTGTATGGAGAATTTTGTCAAAGCTGTGTTTAGACACAGTAGTCAGCTTTGAAGAAATACTAGCTGATGCAAATCCAATTGATGTCTGTAATAGCTGTGCATATTGCTAACACCTTTGAGAAGTAGGCATCTTCACGGGCTTAAAATAAAATTTAGGAGCCTAAAATTTGACATCATCATTTTACAGATCAGGCAAACCTGTCCTTGCATGGGAAAATTTATCCAAGTGATTTAACATTAATTCTTCATGAAGGAGTAGAATTTTCTAAATATCAAATGAAAACTGAAGAACATTTGAGTGATACATTTTTAGAGAAATAGGAGAAACATAAAAATACGTGAGACGCTGCTAAACATTTGTAGCTTTGAGTTGCAGTACAGAAAAATCACAATTCCTGTGGGTACTGATTGTTAATCATTAGCATTCAGTTTTAGACTGTCTCATAAACTTAAGTTTGGCTCCTACACAGCAACTTAGCGTTCCCAATGAGTGATAATAACCTATTACAAACAGTTCAGTGCCTGTAGTCCTGTGAATTTTGAGTCTGTGATCTTTTAAGCATAACTACAATTGCCATATTAATGAAGATGGTTGTATTTAAATATTTATTTTGACATGTATGTTTGTTGGAGAGGAATACTTGCTGAACAGTGTTGTGGGAGGATAAAACCACAGAGAAACCAAAGCAGCAACTGAAGACTGGTGTTTTTGTTTTGCTCTTATTTGTAACCTTGCACTGCAAACTCCTGATATACTGTTTTGCAGTGCTTGGCAAAGGGAATAAGGCTGCTGTCAGAAGGTGTTATGTGAAGCTGCCAAGCAGGCAGAGCAATCCCTGCTTCCTATAATCTTTGTCTGCAGACAGCTACCATGGCTGTTCTTTGTCTTGGTAATATGTTCTGCTGGATGCAGAACTCCTGGTACTGGTTGTTGTTGCAAATTACTCACTCTTCAATGACAAGCAAGCAGCTGCAAGGTGGTTTTGGAAAGTTAGAACTAGTTTTGGCAGATGACTCTAAGCTTTGTGGCTTTTTTACCTTCTAGGACAGGAAAGAGAGAGAAAAAAACAAACAGTGAAGTTTACTTGTATTGCCAGTAACGCTGCAAGTTCCTGCTGCTGGAATATTTTCCCAATTTTTTTTCTGCAAAATATTGGCTTTCAAATGTCTCCTATTGAACAAAGAATGTAATCTTATTCCTGTACAGATTTATATAGTTCCTGTGTCAATGATGGTTTGGAGCTGTTAAGACTGTTAATGAAAGGAATACTGTGTGGGTAGTAGGAAAACATCACCATACTATGGCTGGGAAATAGTGCAACAGTTATTCATGACTTGAGCTGTTGTTATATTGTTACATTACATGGTAATGTACAATATTTTTGTTTATCAACATGCTTCGATACATGGATAGATTTTACCATAGAGTTTGAATTTACCTTAATCCTTTAAAGAGAATGAATAAGAAATAATTTAATAAGATATGAAAAAAATGTGGTTCACTAGAAACACAGCCAGTGTGGAGATTTGCTTTTTGAGTGGGGACATCCTAACATTGATCAGTCCTGAAAAAAACTGAAATTAAACCAAAGCTTAGTGTTGGGGGAAAAAAGCCAACAACCTTTGACTTTAATATGTGGTAGGAAATCTAGTGGGGAAATAAATTCCCAGTTCAGCTGACAGTAGCACTGATGTGATTAGAGCTTTCTCCAAGCTGCCCTTTGTTTCTTGACTGTGACCACTTCAAAGGGTGGTAGAGGAGATCTGAGCATGTTTGGAACGCTCCATATTTGACCATTCTACAGAGACCAACAATTGCAGTACCAAACATGGAGATAGATTCAGAAATATATCACTGTTCTTGAACTTTGAAGCGTTCCTAAAAATAACTTGCATCCACAGGAAAGGTCTGATGTCTGGCATCTGGCACTTGCAGCCTAGCCCTTTCTGGAATATGGGCTAGCAGACAAAACCAGGTACCTGGCACTCAGCAGGAGCTTCTCTCAATTATGTTGGTATTAAATGTGCATTTTTTCCCCAGAGTCTTCTTATCTATGAATTTTATACATCTATGTAGTCTTTTCTGTTTTTAAAGATCGTCTGTCAGCAAGGCTTCTCAGCATTTTACTGCAGAAATGGAAGATGGAAAAGAAAGTGGATTGCTAGCATTAGAAAGCCGCATGGCATCATGCAAGTCAGGATATCAGTAGACATCATCTTGTGGTGTGTGATCCCATTCTAAGACTGAAACCAAACTCAATTACTTAAAGTCATATCTGTATTGATATATATGTATCGTTGTCTGAGAATGCTAAATCATTTCACGTGAGATACTCAGTAGGCAGGTATATCTTTTCAAAGGGCATGCACTCTAATGCTCATTACAGCACACTTCTATTGTATGTGAGTACTGTGTGCATGGGTGCTCGCAGCCTTGAGTGTCAGACTGATATGTAAGCTGTAGTGCCCTTACATCTCTCTAGAGTGTGGACCTAGAAGCCATTTCCATAAGAGCACTTTAACAATCCATTAAGAGCCTCCAATCTTTTTAGCAATGAAATCCATCACTTGCTCAGCGTGTGTCCTTTAACACAGCAGTCTTACTTAAATTTCCTACTTATCTGATTATTATTATTTTTTTCACTTGATCTACAGCCAGTGTCAAAAAGCATAATGTCCACTTGCCAAGCAAACAGAAAAATCTCTTAGCCACTGTTTCAATTTGCCAATTTGCATAAGCATCACATTTGGTCTATTTTCTTCTGATAGCAATGTTTCAGTTTGCGCTCAGGTTTCAATGCGGAAGTGAATTCATGCATTTGCCACTGTTATTCAGTGAAGTATTATTCTGTAAGTTGTGTCAAAGTTTATTTAGCCTACACAGGTAGCTGGCAGTTACCTAGAAGAGAACCTTTTCCTCTTGGTGGTACCAACAGTTGCTGGAAGAGCTGATTACTTCGTTTTCCAAGAATTGTATTTTTGCCTTACACCTACTGCTCTCTAAGCCAAATCATAACAGTACAATGTGTCTGTTGTTTATCCATGTACTAGAATTTGATTCTGAGGTGGAAATAAAGGGGAGCTGATGTATTTTCAAATTGCTTTGAGGATTTTTTCCTTTGCAAGAAGAGGAAAGAATGAGCTCCCTTCCAGCAATGTGAGTTTATAGGTGAACTGTTGTTACTGGTCCGTCTATCCATCCATTGTCGTTTTTTTTGGCTCAGATTCTCTTCATAACAGGTAAATTCCATGCTGAGTGTGGTATTTAAAAAGAACATCAGAGAAACCTCTGCAGTTGGACAGGGGTTGGAAGGCTTCAGAAGTAAGATCATGGATTCCTTCTGGCTTCATTGAATACTTATCTGTTAATTTCGTTACATTTTCATGCATCACTTTGTCACATTCTAGTGTTGAAATACTGGTAAGCTGTTGTCATCTAGTAATGCAGTCCCTCATCACTGCTCTCACCGAGTGATGGTTTGTCTGTATCTCACTCTGTGTCCCTTTTACATGTCATGTTTGGGGCCCACAGGAAGGCTGTGATGATGAAGTATGGCATTAATCTTGCAGCTATCCAGCTTTTGCTCCCTGCTCTCCAGCTCCCCGGGTATATGCCTTAACTTTGCCTCAAGGAAACCTTGAGATAGCTTTTTTCTTCTAGCCTCATTCAAAGAAAAAACCATTTGTCTCAAGTGTTCAGTTCGCAGCAGGAGCTCTAAGATGCATGAAGCAGCCCAACTTGCAATTTCAAGTGCTGCAGGAGAGTGGTGAGCAAAGAGATTATATCTATATTTTCGTTCAAGTGAAGATCCAAAATGTTTGGCTTGGAACCTAATTTAGATGGTAGCCAGCAAATTCAGTATTAAAAAAACAGTAACAACAGAACATCCAGAGAGGCAATCCAAGATTATGATGTTCTCAATCTAGAGAGAAGGGTAGATCTAGTGGTCTGTATATTTTTCTTAATCAATATCTTGCAGAAGTTTGTTCAGATCTACCCCTACCATATGTTGAATTAAACATTAAAAAATGGCACACTGTGATTTCATCTTTTTCATTCTCAATCTTTTTCATTTCTTATCTGTGTGCCTATCCTCAGTGCCTCTCAGATTCTCATACTCAGTCTGGGATCTGGAAATGAAACTGTATTGCTTTCTTTTAGTATGTATTACGCTATATTTTTTCTATTAATGAAATTGACTTCATCATACTTTGTGCCTCTATTACTAAAGATGCTGGTCACAGATATTCATGGCTGTTGGTCATCAGTATTACTCCCGTTACAGGTCTGGAAGCTCTCATTTATTTCAAATATCATGTGTTTCTTTTCATGTCTGGAATAAAGGTAGAGAGAGCTTATTCTGTTCTGCAGAATTGTTAAGCTTGGTGGGAATGTGTGTCCAGGTTTTGGAAGCAGGCTTTTCCTTTGGTTTAGCTGCAGATAACTGATCAGCACTGTGTACTGTGAGACAGAACCGGAACTCTTGAGATTCTGTGGGGTGGTTAAAATATAAAGTGTGCCATTGAAGTAATAGTTGCTGCTTAAGGAAATACAGCGGAGGAGAAAGGGAGGTAAAAGAGTTCAGGGAACCATTCGACATCTGTTCTGACTGGTAGTAATCGTTCTTTGTTTCCCTGGTATGCACTGGGCAAAAGCAGTCAGGCTACTGGTTCTCACAGAATCATAGAATTACTCAGGTTGGAAAAGACCTCGAAGATCATCAAGTCCAACTGCAGCCTAACCATAGTACCCTAACTCTAGCAACCCTCTGCTAAATCATATCTCTGAGCACCACATCCAAACGGCTCTTAAACACATCCAGGGATGGTGACTCGACCACCTCCCTGGGGCGCTTATTCCAGTGCTTAACTACCCTTTCTGTAAAGAAGTGTTTCCTAATGCCCAACCTAAACTTACCTGGGTGCAACTTGAGGCCATTTCCCCTCATCCTGTCACTTGTCACCAGTGAGAATAGACTTACCCCACTCTCACTGGAAGCACCTTTCAGATACTGGAAGAGGGCAATAAGGTCTCCCCTCAGCCTCCTTTTCCCCAGACTAAGCAGCCCCAGCTCCCTCGGTCTCTCCTCATAGGGCTGATTTTCTAAGCCCTTCACAAGCCTTGTTGCCCTTCTCTGCATCTGTTCTTTGTCCTTTTTGTACTGAGGTGCCCAAAACTGAACACAGTACTCGAGGTGAGGCCTCACCAATGCCTAGGTTCTGTTTTGTTTATTTTCAGACTCAAAAATGAGTGAAATTGATATGAAATGAGTGGAGTAACTTACTGATTGCCTCTTTCTCCATAATCTTAGAGAGGGAAGGTTTAGGTGTGTTTGTTTTCTTTTCCTGGTACAATTTAAACCTCAGTTCCATTGATATTTTTGAGTCATTTTTAGTGTTTTTCTGCAAGGTGGAAGGTCAAGAGAGAGAGATTATACATATTCCACCTTGTAGAAAAACATGGATTTAAGCTTGGTGGAGAGTAAAACAGAAATATCTACATAAGCATAAGTAGTTTTGTAAATGGCTGAACACCTGAATAGGGGGAAACATCACTGATAAAAAACACACATTCCAGAAGTGAATTTGGTCAGTGGAAAAAACACTGCAATAGCCATTGGTGCACAAGCTTTCTGGCTGCAGATGCAGCCCTGATGAGGGAGATAGCATTTTGTTTTATATACCATGAGGATAACGCAATCGTTATGGTAGGAAAAGACTCCTAAGTTCATCCTTTGAGCATTCAAATACCTTATCTGTTTAGAAATGTTGTTGTTCAGAGAAATGTACAACTCAGGACACTGGCAATTTGGGTGGTAGAAGAGAGCTGCTTATGACATACACTCCTTTTCCTAATTGAAAGGGAAATTACAGATTCTGGTACTTAACTGTTCATTACTGCACTCTGACAACAGAGTGGCCATTTATCTGTGTATGCTGGGCTCTCTCACATCCTCTCTTTAAAATTGTATTGCTTTTGTTCTCACATTCCCTGTTTGGCTCAGCAGTACTTCAGACCGTTCTAGGTCTCTCCCCAGTCACGGTGATAGGCTGATGTGAAAAGAAAGACTGGTCTGCCTTGGGAGCACTTACTAATGTATGCTGTAAGCCATTCTAATCAGACATGCTATTATTTTTTTACCAGACGTAGTGCTGCAGGACATGAAGAGAAAACCCAGGCTTCTCTGTACAGTCACGCAAAGGCTTTGAATTCCAGAAATTAAGCATCTGCTAAGCCATCTCTCCAAGCCCCCTCAAGCCTGGTGTTTTGTTTCCTATGGCCTTTCTCCCCTACATTGTCTGAGGTCTCATCCCAACTGCGTCACACAGCAGGCTTCTGCTGGGCTCTTGGGAAGATGCTCATTTCAAGTTGCCTTGGCGGGATTTGCTGCTCTACCAACAGATAGAGCTCCCTTGTTTAAAATACATTAGAAGAAAACGTTCTCAAAATACTGACGCTGTATGTCAGTAGTGCTTTGTTTGTTAAGGGTTAAGTTCCAGTACACTGTAAGTGCCACCTTTAAAATTTCCTGGTACAATTAGTATTCTGTTGCCACTGTCACTCAGAATCTTAATTTCACCCATAGCATCGGTATGTGTAAAGAACAGGGGACTTGGAAGGACCTCTGCCAAAGAAGATGCTTGTACACGTACCAGGTTTGTTCATCAGCATACTTTGCAGGATGTCTCTAAAAGCAGATGCTGAACTGTTATCTTGTAAGGAGAAAGCTAAGCATGTAAATGACTTGTCAGTAGGAAAATTTAGAAAAGACTCCATTACAGTTTATGAGTAGTGATAACAGCAGTAAAAATTATATTATGACAAATTTTAAAGATCCTAAACATTCTGTCTTCACTGTAACAAGAAGTTTGCACAAATCCATGAGCTGTAGACTTTGTGACTGAAAGATACAAACATCTGAAGGGTAGAGGTCGTGTCTAAAGCAACCAAGAAAATAAATGTGGTAAGGGAGCAGCACAGCTCTGTTGCGCAGAGGGACAGGAGGCAGAGGCAGGCATTCTGGGAATAGAAAAGAAGTGAAAATCAGGACAGTATGTCATTTGCTTCTAATTTGGATTTGTGTATTACTGAGAAGAGCAAGAATGAACCAGGAGCCTGTTGTATTAAGTGCAGCACAAACATACAAGAAAAGATTGTCCATTACCTAAGCAGCAGTGCAGCCAAATTTGGTATTGATGCCATTCTCCACCAGCTGGTTGCTGCAGGACCATCTCCCTGCATGTACTTTCTTGTTGAGGCCCCACTGCTTTGCTTCCCTCCCTTTTTCCGGAACTGTGGAGCATAAGGAAGGGTGAGGCCACCACGACAAAATCAAATCAGCTCAACAGATGTTGGCAGATGCTGTCTAACTTACCTTTTACAACCTCCAGAATACTTCATCTGTGCGTTAAGAGTTGGTTTTGCCACTCTAACGCTCCTTTCTATGAAACAGAAGGTCTTTCTTACACTACCAATTTGTGAGTAACTATAAATGTTGCTCACAAACAGTATACTAGGGACATAGGGAGATGCCCATGTTCATTACCACTTTTTAAATGGAGATTATTAGATAAAGCACACTCCACTACTCGCATACCACGTTTCCTTTAGTTAAATAAAATGAGCTAGAAAGCAAAGAAGCAGAGACTCCTTTTACTTAGAGGTCAGAAAAGCAAAGAAAAGCTATCTTCACAGAAGTCGTGGCTGTGAGCTATGCTTTTTCAAATTGCACAGGTCTGTGGAAGTCAGCCTAAAAATACAAGAGCATTTGCTCAGAAAGATGCTAATTTATCCCCAGGCTCCCAAAGAGCTAAGGGTTTTGTAACGTGCGTCTTTGTGAAGTGTTTTGATTTCTGCATCTGTAAAGTACTCTGGAAGCAAAGTACTACCGTATTGCTAACACTTCTGAGATTAGGTAATTCAAGGTACTTGGCTCACTGAAAGCAGACCAGCTCATGCAGCTTTGCCTGCCTGTCTCTGAGATTCAGAACCTCTGCCGTAATGAGGTAAGTAAGCCTGCGGTGCACAGGAAGGGAAAACTGCTAATCAGTTAGTCAGGGATTTCCTCTTCTGTGCTGCTGATTGCAGAACAAGTCAGCCTGACGCTCAACAAATGCTTCCTACTGAAATAACTTGTTTTTAGCACGTGGGTGTAAATAACCACAGAGCTATAAGCCCTGCACATTATTGCAATCCAGATGTCCCTAGCACCAGAGGTCAACAGGTAGTGATGGTCATTCTCACTCCGTGTGTACCCAAAGAGGCTGTGGATGCCCCATCCCTGGAGGCATACAGAGCCAGGCTGGATGTGGCTTTGGGCAGCCTGGTCTGGTGGGTTGGTGACCCTGCATGTAGCAGGGGGGCTGAAAATGGATGATCACTGTGGTCTTTTTCAACCCAGGCCATTCTATGATTCTGTGACGTGATTCTATGAAATCACTGTGTGCTTGCTCCTTTTCAAGGATAATGAATGTAGTGAACGCCATAGCAATGTAGCCTAATTCCCATTCCCTGGCACACCTCCTAGTACGTGCACTGTAAACAGGTACCATGGAATCCTCCTCTGCCCTTCTGTGTAAACAAAACTAGTAACATCTTGAGTTAAATTAGCATTAATCTGAATGCTGACAGCAAGTTGGCAATAAAGTACATTCCTCACTTTAGCATACCAATAAATGGCCACGTGTGACCTCACAGGTCTACTCTTACACGCTGAATTAAGTCACCCTCAAGAAAACTTGCCATCATGAGTTGTAATCTTTTTTTGTTTGCTTGTTATTAATCTGAGATGCTTAATCGGTTTTCTGCTCTCTGAGGACTGCCTTTTGCTGTCATGACATTGTTTCTTGAGATTCTTACATTCTTATTCTGCATAAATGCAGTATCCCATTTGGTGGGTTGTGTACGCTAAGAACCCTTTTCAGAAGGTCAAAAAGCCTGCTGTTTTTATGCTCTGCAGACCTTATAAGGACTGATGGAGTTACCTACCAGGCATTGAGGACAATGAAAGCAGGATCTCCACACACATCCTGTGGCATAATACAGTGACAGAGGCATCTGAATCTTATCAAGAAAAGCAGCAATGACTTGCTTATTTATAAGAAGAATCCAGAGGAAAACAAATCTGTTTATGATGTGTGCTGTTATTTAGTTGCAGTCAATAACTGTGTTTGTTTAACTCTGGTGTATTGCTCCGAGTAAGACTGATTGTCTCATCAAGGGAAATGAGTCAGGAAGAACATTTTTGAATCATTTGCTATCGATTTAAGTGGTGTCTCTGTATGGGGGTAGCTGGTAGTGATGAAATGGAAAGAATTCTGAAGATTAAGGCACTTTGGAGATTCAGGGAGTGAAGAAATGGGAATACTCTTAGTGTTTATAGGTGCAGGCCAGCATTCCTTTATTCTTTATTTTTACCTGTGACACGGATTCCCATGATGTGTGTGGGTAAACCACTCACCACCTTTCTGTCCAACTTAATAGTAAAATGCATGTGTTACATGGATGCAATGAAGTGCAACTCTGCATGCGGGCACTTGCTGTGGCTGAATTACATCACAGATACTTAAGAAGTGACTGCTAGTCCTTACATGTCATACTGAGGCATCATGAGGTGAGTCATTGGCTGTGACTCCACCATTGAAGTAGTGGGACAGAAGCAGCAAGCATGCACATAGAATGTGCAGTGACCTTGATAACCTGCCTGATACAGTAATGTGAATTCCTTTCCTCTCTCCTCTTAAAGTTAGCAGGGATAGGAATCCAATAAAGCACTTGAATATTCTCAGTTGCAATGCCAGTAGCTGGCTCCAGCATTCATCTCTACCTTTCCCGGCTGTTTCCACTGCCCCAGTGGTACAAATCAATGGTATTTCCATTTAAGTTATCTATTAACTTTGGTGTAAAACATCTCTAAGTGAAATCAAGTTTGATGTTGTTGGTGAGCCAACAGAATCCTTATTTAGGACAGGAATTCTCACATTTTGCTTCTCAAAGAAACACTGATTTAAACTTTTCCATCTCATAAGTACTTAATTCTGTCATTGTTGCTGTTTGTATGGGAAATGTTGAGTCATGGCCTGAACCACTGATTAAGCACCTGGGAAAAGGACCCAGTCAGCCCTGGGAGCACAGGTGGGAGCACAGGTGAAGGCAGTTCAGCTGTGTGTCTGGAAAGGGTGGATCCTGGCTGCACCTCTCTTACACCTCATTTAAGGGCTGACTGCCACCAGGGAGGGTTCTTTTTTTGGAGATCCCTCCTTGGTGAAGTTTACCCTGTGAACCTGGAGTCTTCAGATATGGGTGAGCAATCTTCTTCCCTTTTTTTTTTCCCCTAACGCTTTCTTTTGTGCTGGCCCTTCTGTCATTGCACCGCTGTTGTAACACCTTTCCCATTGTATTGATCTATTCAATTGCTTCACTGTTGTTCTACTGCATTTTGTGAAAGAAGAAGGCTGGTGTGTCAGTGTAAAAATTATGCTGTATAGCTAGGCTTTAATACTCTGTCTTGAATCAGTCTCTTGAAGGAAGCTGTTCCTTGCTTGAGGAAGGGCTATAGGGGCACTCTCACAGGAGTTTCCTTTATCCCTCTTGCCTTGGGAGGGAAGGGAAAGAGTTGTTGGTTATCCAGCATTTTTTAATTTTTATTATTTTGAAAATTACAGGTCACAGTGTGGTCATATGGAGATTTTGCTAATTCCTGAATAGATTAGTAACAGGCAAAAGAAGGATGCTTGGAAATCCTAACCACTTTTGGTAGGTGCTTCTCAAAGCATCATATTTTGAGTTAACTGTACTATTTCTTTTTTGGTGAATCTAAGTATGAACTTAAGTAGAAAACACCAATATCTGTAAATTTGAAGTTCTTCCTTTTTATATAGGAGTGCATAGTTTAAATCAAAATGTAAAGGCCTTTGTAGTATCATGTTTTACCGTAGCTTCATATCTATCTGGAAACTGGAAAGTGTTTTTATAGGGGATGTGTACTTGTACTGGAATTCTAATCCTAATTCTGAATTTACAAAACCAATCTGATTTTCTAGGCTTAGTAGCATACCATTTCTTCTGCAGAAAATTTAAAGCATGTAATTTTATAGAGCATATTGCAAATGGAGAGCAACTGTCACTCATTTGATATCAGCATTTTAATGGCACTTGTTAGGCTTTTGACTGATTACTCAGACGTCTGTATGGGCCAAAAGTGATGGGTGAAGTAGTCTGTTGGGTCTGGAAATGCTATTTAGAGCAGGAAGTTTTTGTAAGCTTCATTAAATATTCAATTTCTAGTTGCATGGTTGTGGAAGTAGTTTTTTATTCCAGGAGAGGAAAGGTATTGCCTTAGGGGAAGAACAGTATGACCAGTGCCACAGCAAATAGAATGACATTCCAACCAATGTACTTCCACACACTGGTAGCTGTGCCCTTGGTTCTATGCTGTGTTTTGGGCCCATGGCAACAGCCACTGCAGAACCACCTGGACAATGGGATGCTCTTTTGGCAACCTGAAAAAGATGCCAAATAACAGATTGAGAAAGGGAGGGGGGGATTTTTTAAAAGGCTTTGTGGCTTCAGGCTGTGTCTTTAGCACTGCAAAAAGAAGCAGGCAAGACTTTATCAGGGGAAGGATACCCCTGAAACAAACCAGTCATGAGAGGAGTGAGGTCTGTCTTCTCCTTCGTATGATTTGTATGCTCCTTCGTATGCTTTGGCAGGGGGGTTGGACTTGATGATCTCTAGAGGTCCCTTCCAACCCCTACAATTCTGTGATTCTGTGATTCCTCTGTACACTACTCTCCAAAAGAAAAGGTTTCTCAAGAAACAACAGGTCACCCAGCACCAGACAGTGTCTTCTGCCACTTCTTGTGCCTTTACTTACAAATGTGCCTGTACAGGAGGTGGGATGCTACAGAGGTATGAAATTAAGGTTGTAGGCCAACTTCTGCTAACAGTATGAAGTTGAAACGTTTGGATGGGCACCATTACCTAGGAACTTGCATCGATTTTTTAAGACTATAGGATGCCAAAGTCCCACTGTTCCTAGTAACAAATCCCATCTTGCTTAGGTGTTGGTTTTAACTGAGACAGCAGTCTGTGCATAAAGCTACTATTGCCTTTCTCAAATGGAAGATAGCCTAATGTATCCTGTCATATTGAGAGAGGATAGATGACTTGCTTTTGAAGTGTGTGGCCTGAAATGCAGGTGACTATTGTGTTGTGCAGAAAGACTGAAGAGCTGTCAAACTGTGGAGGCTACAACTGGGTGTTGTGAACTCACCATGCTCAGTCTTATCAGACTGCATTGGTAGCATCCAAAGACATCTGTGATCTTCTAATACCAGCAGCAGTCAAAGTGCTGAGGAACCCTGCAGTGGTGGTTTTGCCTTCTGCTTTGGTTCTTCTGTTTCTGGCTTAGTGAAATGTTTTTAGGTAACTTTCTTTAAAAAATAAATAAAATAAACAAACAAATGCCAGCCTGAAGCTTAGGGGCATACTCATCAAATGTTGTTCTCATGCCGGCAGGTTACATGTTAATTCAAGTCTGCCGTGGGTCTGAGTGGCTTATGCAGATGCCAGAGTGGCTGGGACCCACTGTGTGTGGGGCTGCTATACAGAAGGAGGCAGGAAGGGATGAGGGCAGTGCTGCTGCTTCAGGCTGCAGATCTTGGGAGCTGCAACACTGGATTCCCACCTCCCTGGAGATGAACACTGATGGCATTAATCACAGCTTTTTGCACAACTGTGATTTGTCTAATAACTGTGTGTTGCCTATAGCAGGCAAATATTTTCCACTTCCCTATTTCACCATTGGTTAAATGTAAATCTCCTTTCCTTTAAACAAAAGATTGGCCTGTGTAAGCCTAATACAATGATTTGTGTAATAAGTTTTTTTTAATTCCTCCTGTGCATTATAAAGTTGCTGCTTTATCTTTACACTGTAGCCTTAGTTTGAAGTTTTCATATATTGAACAAGAAACTGAATAGGAGGAAATTTCTATAGCTTGTTATCTGCAAAATGTTTTGGAGAGCAGATGATTTCTGAAAGCCATATTTAATGAATAATATTTAAAATAATATAATCTTGCAAACTTTTTTTATAAGGGTCAACTTAGAAAAATCTCTTCTAAATGGTTATGCCTACGCGATGACTGATTCTAGAGCTACAGAAAAGCAAAAGACCTAAGTAAGAAATATGAATAGAAGCACAATCTCTTGTGCCTTGCATTTTGACAACGCACATGAGTAATGTGGTTTTACTGGTCCCCTTGCCTCTAGTTACCTTCCAGGCACAGCTCTGAGCTTTCAATTGAGATCATAACTGCAGCTATGAAATAATCTTCAGAGACTAATATTGTGGTGTGTAAGCTGAATTATTGCCATAAGTAATAGGTGGTATTTATGAAAAGCAGATTCAACTGAGCATGTTCTGTGATTTAGGCTCTTGTCTACTGATAGTTTTTAACTTTGTGTTCCCTTCTCCTTGGAAGCTCCTGGGTTTGGAAGACACACTTGACCCCTACATACACTTAATGGAGGAGGACCAAGCAGTATAGTGAGTTCTCTGCTGTGTGTTTCCCTGTACATTTCTAATTGTGTATTTTTTTTCTATCTTTGAATGGAAGTGGATATTGAGAGGTTTTCCTTTTGTTTTTGTTTTGTGGAAAGCACTGGCATATGACTAGACCAGAAGGTTTGCTCTTTGCTAGATAATATTAACTACTGCGTTACGACTGTGCTGTCAGTGTCAATAGGATTTCTTGTTTTCAAGGTGTCGTGGGAGTTTCTGTTGGTCATGCTCTTTGGAACAGGGTCTGATTGTGTCTTTTGGTGGTGTCAGAGCTCCGTCTGGAAACGAAGTGGTCCACGTTATTGCCAATCAGCTTCTGTTACTCTAGTGATGTTTTTCACTTTGTAAACAGAGGTTCTTTTGCAATTCACCTCCTTGTGCCAAAGGTAGAGCTTATTTTTAAATGGCCCATCTCATGCCACATCTAATAGCAGGCAGTTATCTGGTGGGTGGCCTTTTCTGGGATTTGGATGGGGTGTGTGTCTGTGTTCCAGTGGCTGCTTGAGTTTGCTCTGTTTGTAAGTATGTCTCTGAGTGATGCTGCCCACCCAGTTTTCCTGAGGAGGGCCAGTGCTGCCTGGGAGAAAAAGTCAGTCTCATGAACAATTTCTCCTGGCTAAATCAGCCTGCCTACAGCAGAGCCCAAGGGACAAGCAGCTCTCATACCGTGAAGTGGGGCTGTCAACTACTTTCTTGTATCTGTCCATCAGTCTGTGTGTGGCAGACCTGCTAAGATCACTGCCCATATACACCTTTAAACTGAATGTAGAATGAGCAGAAGCTTCTGTATTTTCCAGATACATAGTTATTTTGACATGCTGGAGTGTAGTCAGGCCTGTTGATGGCAAGAAGTGGGGAGCTGTGATTATTTCTTACATTTGGGGAGTGTTTACTTAATAAATGGCTGGGAAACAACGTCTCATTATTTTCCTTTGTAATGTTTTTATTAGTAGTAGTAAATGGGTTCACACACAATAAGTTCTGCAAGTTGTGATGCAAGTACTGAGTTGCTTATTTTGAAGCACTGTTTACTTATGCTTGGTAGAAAAAGGGAATTGTTTACCCTCAAAAGGAAAACTGAAGATCTACGCCCAATCTTTGTATCAAGGGATCAGAACTTCTTTTAATACTGGGAATGTAAAATAGTCAACTCCTTGTTCAGCATTTGTAGCAGCTTGCTTGACTGTCTAACAGATTATTATGGGCATTAGATGCTTTTTGTAACATCTCTGTCCCTAGAGTAACCAGAGCACTGTAAGGATTAGCAAAGTCTGCTGTGAGTGCAGTTTAAGGCAGTGGAAGCAGGAGAGGGAGATGCAAGGTTTCACTTTTGTCTCATGTTGCCGTCCAATGTCTCCAGACACACTAGGGTGCTGAGGGAACCTTAGAGGGTAAGGGACCACTGGTGCTGTGGGTAACATTTTGAATCATGAAAGCCATGAGCAGGAGCGATGTACCACACTGATTTCAAGACCAATTTCCTTTACTATATAAAATCAATGTTAGACATTATTCTGAATTTCTAGCTCTTTATTCTGCAGATGCCTTACTCCCAGTGCATTGCAAGTTACCTGAGATCTTCTAACAAGCTCAAAGATAAAACAGATTTAATCTAGTGAATTGATTGCTATTCTTGAATACAAATCTACAGTCAGCATTACCAAAAAGATATCTAAATTGGGAGAAGGAAGCTAGTGGGATTTGGGTGTAGCTCTGTTTTCTGCTCCAGAGCTGCTTTGTCATCCTGACTTCTCCCTACCTTAATCAAAGACAAGAGAACCACTTCCACTTGTATTTCTTCTGCACTAGCTTCAAGAACTTTACTTAAAAGTTAATGCTACTAAGGTTGCATTAATTTCTACCGCGCGACTCTCTGCTCTTGCAGTTCCCATTGCATTTTTTTCAGGTTAAATTTCTTTGGGGGAGATTACTGTATCTTCCAGATTACTTCTGTACGTTCTGTAACTTTGTGAAGTATCTTCTGTATATAAATTGTCTTAGCACCTAGTCACTCTTTAATTTGCTGTCAGCTCTTTGCATTATTACTGAGTCCTTTGAAGGGTGGGCAGATTTCTTTCATTGGTTTTTGTGTGTACGGCTGCTGTATTTGAGCATATCCTTTCTTACAGAAGCCTAGGTCTTTGCTACTCCCCTATCATTGCTGTGTTTTCTATTGTGTTACAGTGTTACACCCCTCCAGTTAAGAAGCTGAACTAATCTAAATACCAACAAAACCACTCTAGATGGCCCAGCTTGAGTGAGGGTCTTAAGATGATATGACATCCAGAGGACTGTCCAGCCTCAACCATGCTATTACTCTGAAAAGGCTCATTAGAGAGCAAAACCCTCAGAGTAATTGCTACTGGAAGATGATTTGCTGTGGCGGGGATTGCTTTGCCTACTTGTGTGTGAGACTTGAGTTAATTGCCTTTTTTTCCCATTGCTGTTAATTAAATTTATAGCGTAATCACTAGCAGTTTTCTTTGTTGTTTTCATTATTATGTTGATAAATACTTCCAGTGGTAACAATTGTTACTGAGAATTTCTAGGTTTCAAAATCAGTAGAAGGAAGAAATGTTTACTTCATATATTTTACTACTAATTCAGAGATTTTTAATGCCTGGGTGATGGTTTGAGAGTTAATAGTTGATGATCCTGGTTTGCATAGTCATTTTCATCACTTAAGTAATCATGCCAAGTTTTTCAAAATGAATCTATATTTATGTCTACTTGCAATGTATTTGTTGGTAGCTGATAAGCAGTGGAAATGTTTTAGGCAGATTTTTTAAGATTAAGTAACTACAAAGTCCTCACTTGGCCTTGGCTTGGCTACTTGCTGCATCTGGTCACACTTTAGTTTTGTGAGTGTAACCTCCTGCAGCACTTAACTAGTGACTGGACATACCATTGCAGTCATCATAAGAGATGAGTCCAAAAGCACCAGAGGTTATTAAAATAGCCCTTCTCACCTTATAATGGAAAGATAATGAAATTCTGTAAATAAAGCAGTGTCAGATGGAAAGTACACAGTAAATTCAAATATATTCTCCTTGTAAGAAAGTAGTTAGGATGATGGTTACCTTGGGAATTTAATTGGTAATTTAAATTTGAAACAAACTAGCAGTGAAACAGTATTGGTTTCCTTGTACAATTTGTTGATAGTATATCTAGAAGCATGAGGGACTGGGTATTTAAAAAATGCTGGCATTGTTGCTTTTAAATGCTGAGTCACTTTCTGTAGTGGAGGAATTAGGTTAAATGTAACCTGTCTTCCACTTACGGGAAAACAAAATGTTAATGAGGACTTTCAGTTGTAAGAAATGAGAACAGTAGGTGTCTTCAGCTGTACCTTTCACTATTTCCTTTTAGATAGAAATGGCTGTCTGCCCAGCTTAAAATTATCCACGTTTATGGTTCTTGGTTTGCTACACAAAGACTTAGTCTCCAGGAAAGCTGATGGAAAGCAGGTGCTCAAGTGAAATCAATGCAGCTGAATGTAGCTGATCATTTCCTGGGTGTGGTTGAGGCAGAATAGTTAATCCTCTCTGCTCATTATTACTACGTTATTTTTTAAAATATGGTTTGCGACTGAACTGTTTTGAGCTGCTTTTCCAGGGACCTGAGTGGTCTGGACAAATACTGAGGTGGGAGATTAGGACAGTCACCTTGTTGCAGTCATCAACTGTCCAACTCTATTTTTAAATGGAAGTTAACGTTTTGAAGCTGATAAAAGAGCTCAAAGAAAAAGAACAGGTGTCAGAAAAGACTGCCCTAAGTGAGTGTGTGAGGAAGGACAGGAGAAGTTCCTTTAGCTCAAGTTAAATTCGGTATTTAAGCCTTCTCCTGTGTTAAAAGCACTTGACTTGCCAGGGAATGTGTTTACAAAGAAGCATCCATTTAATTTGCTGGCTTATACATCAGTGGTAATAATGTAAGTACATTATATCAAATGTAAAGCATTGTCTTGTTATGAATGCTGTAAAAAGAAGTATTCATATAATACTCTTAGCATGAGGGACATTTCAGATATGATTAAATGCAGGGCAATCAATTTTGGAGAGGGGAAGAAAAGAAATTGGATGTAAGGATGTTGAATGTAAGGACTGACCAAGTTAGTAAATGTTAGTACAAGTGTCTGATGACTTGGATAGTAGCATAGCTGTCAGTGTCTGAAATTACATGGTTTTGAGAGTAAGGGCAAAAATTTCATGGCTTCCAACAACTGGCTTTACAGCTGGAAATCTCAGGAGTATCTGTTACACACAGGCTAGAGTTTCTGTTGTTCAAACCCAGAGGTGATAGTGAGAGTTGAGTATTGCTGGTTGTGTTAATACAGCTGAACTCTTGTGGTAGTAAAACACTTTGATTTCTTCTGCATGTGAATATCGTTACTGATTTCAGCAGTCTTGAGTTATTATACTAATGAGTCTTGGTTCTTCTGCGCTCTTGGTGTTTGCAGACAGCCTGGATTAGAACATCTCCTTGCAGCTTTATTTATAACTAAGTACAAGAGAGATAATTGAAATGCCTGACAAGCAAGAGAATGGGGGACATACCTCATAAGCTAAGGCTCGTTATAAGTGACACTGCTTCTCGTTTTGGATCTAAATTAAATACAGGCCATATAAATCTTCTGTCCAGCTATAATAAGTCACAGAAGCACAGACCTGCTTTTCAATTTGTCAGATATGCTTCCAAATTAAGCCCAGAACTGACTATTTTTTTTCTTTCCAAGCCTAACCTATATCAGTGTTTGACGTCATGAATTATGGTCTCAGGTTTCAGCTCTAAAAATAAGAGAGGTTGTACTTTCCCCATGTAAACATTAGTAGAATGAACTTCCCATTTTCTGGTTCCCAACCCCCTGAATTCATCCCTCACTGCTGGGCAAATTGTGCAGTCATGTGAATAATGTCTGAAAGATCTGTTGGGTTTGAATCCATGCAGGAAATTTTCTTTATTCTTTATTTTGGGAGGGAAAGATGTGACCTCTCTGAAGTTTCTGAAATCCAGCAGCACACAATTTGTCCTTGGGAGTATTTTCATCACCCATTATCCTACCCTCTGATGACACCTGTTGTCAGTAGTGTGTTATCTGGTTCAGCAGCTGAACCAGGGCAAAAGGGAATTACAGATTCCTGACAGAGAACCATGTCAGAGTAGCCAGCAATTATTTTTGCCACTCACATGAAGAAGAGAAGGCTGAAGGAGAATTCATCATGTTTTAATAATTAAGGTAGTGGATGGGATAAATGTATGCCGAGTCAGTCTTCAGATCTGCAATGGTCTGATTCAATGAAGGGTTCCTCTGACTTGTGTTTTTTCCATGTATGTCTGCTGCATTCATCACTCTGGAGCATCCACCAAGTGCTCGCATCTGTGGAGGAGCTGATGCAGATGTGCTCTTCTTGAAAGTATGTGTGGAAAGTGGCTGTGGGCAGTCCAACAGGAAGGAAATGGTGTGTGGCGGAGTGTGTTTAGCTTAAGCTGGAAGTCAATTGCTCTCTCCCACAAATGCTGTATAACGCAAGGAAGGGGGAAAAAATAGTGATTTTTCAGGCTTACCAAAGTCTTTCCAGAGCGTTCGTTTGCCCACAGAGTTCTCACTGTCCCTTTTAATTAAATTCCCCAACTCTCTGCAGTGCAGGAGCTTCTCAATCAGTTTCAGTTGACATTGTAATTGTCTTAGGGTAGTCTATTTTTTTCACATGCAAATTTACTTAAAGATGCTGAAAAGGGATTTAAGTAGGGTGCCAGAAAACTCATGGGAAAGACGCTGTAGCTTTCCCCAAACATTTGAGTAGAAGAAATTCTCAGGCAGTGAGGGACAAATTCCCACATGTATGGTTTTGGGGTTTTTTTTGTGCCAGAAAGGCTTGTCTCGTTGGCCAAAAAAAGAAGGGGGGAAGGGGAGAAGGGAAGGGAGAGGAAACCTCCAAAACCAAAACGCTATTCCCAGTGTACGCAGATGAGAAGGCTGCAGGGTGCTGCAGTTGAAGAGCTATAATCTGCTGCTGGGTAGAAGCCGGAGTGTGTGGCATTTGGGTTCCCTCTGCTGGCTCAGCCTTGGCCACAGCCTGTGTGGTGGGAGAACTTTCCTCCTGAAAGATTTCCTTGGTTACTTCGTTCTGGGACCTTTTGTGATTATCACATCTTTGGGTTGAGGAGCAGGAGTAATATGCCTAACTCTCTGGAATAAGTGATTCTGAGTTTAAGCAGGCACTTGAAGTTAATGCACACCATTGGTGAGAGCTTGTACAGCCCCAGGTTGCGTGGCACTGTGTCCATACATGATGACCCATTCATAGTGGAACAAGGTCCTAGGTCAACCCAGAGCCAGGGAACTGAGACAGCAGGGGCTGGTGCAGGGCTCATTACCTGTTCATGTTCACACATGGGTGACTGAACAAAAATCCCAGAGATCTCAGTGTAGAATAAGCACTGGTATCCCTGCTTGCACTCTGCACGTGTCCTAAGTTGCTTATGCATTATGTAGACACAAGATTGGAATCAATGAGGTACCAGAGACAGTGAATATGGCATGAATGGAGTCAGAATCATTCCTTCCATTTTAGACTCTTTCTAAACGTGGCACCAGCTAGGTCAAATGACAACAGCACAGAGTATGTGAGGCACTCACTCAATTAGGTGCCTAATAAGTGTTGAATTCATGAGGAGATAGATACATTGATTCAAGGCGCACTAATAAAGATGATAATGGATTTTTATTTATTTATTTTTTAAATATTGAAAAAATATTAAACTCCACCTGTTTTGTGATACTGTGGTAGCAGTGACCAGAGTTGAGTCCTGGCAACTCAACCACAATTTTTGAGCCTATACCAAAAGTAACTTGTTTTATACTTAGAAAAACTTCTGCATCTATTAAATAGCAGCCATAGTGTCGGACTCCCATATATACAAAGGTCCTATCTACCTCTCGTTCTGGTATGAGGCTTTGAGGCAGTTGTAAATAGCTTTCAGGTGCTCTCATTTTCTTTGCAGCTGCAGTGTTACTGCGCAATTTATCATTCATTACACGAGAGCCTTGCAGTACTGAGTCCCAAGATATTTACAGTAAAGAAATATCATCTAAGTATTAATGAATGATTTTTTTTGTACCAAGTTTAGTCAGGATATGAGGGAAAAGTCAGATACTAAGAACTATTTCCCAAACTTTCTCAATGTAGTCATTCACAGATCAGGTTGACGCCAACTTCAGGAAAGCCCCTCTCTAAGCCTGGAGAAGTCTGGAACCTTGGCATTCCACCACAAAATCGCTCTCAGATAATTTGAGTTATTCGGTGAATGAACTCAGGTGAAGTGTATGTTAAAAGTAGAAAAGGCAGAGATGAGAGCATTTATCTACCAGTTTTCCATTCATAATTTATGGAGCTTCAGTCTCTTCCAAATACACTTTAATTTTTACTAAGGATAATGCAAGTAGAAATGAAAAGCTTCTGGTAGTTTGTATGTGCAAAGTAATCCTATGTATCATCTATCATTATTTGTATTATACACCCTTATTTGTAACATTTCTTTTCCTGGTTTAGAGAAAGACAAGAACAACTGTTGTGAAATACTGGGGGCATGGGGGTGGGAAGAGAAAAGCTCTCTTCATTCTGTAAGCAATTGTTTTATGCCCTGAGGCATGAGATTTGATTAAGCCATCCTTTTGTACAACATTGCATAGCTGCAGTTTTATTGAACAGCAGTACTTGTTTTCTGTACTGCCTGAAAACGGTATAATACCTCTTGCTAGTGACTGGAGAACCGCTGAATCCTGGTGACAGTGAATTGTCATGATGTGTAGCCATGGTGTTTTGATGATGTACAACAGCTCCTGGGTTATGAAGGATGCTGCTGCTGTGATGCTGCAGTACTGTGTGACAGCCTCTGCTCCCTCCTTCCTCAAGCCACTGTGATGGATGTCATCTCTGGTCTCTACCACTTCTTTGCTGACTATGGAAAGTTCTCCTTTTCCTTCTTCCATTTCACTTTGCACTCTTTTGTTGTTTTTTCTTGTTCTTGAAGAGTAAGAAGCATCTTTGAAAGCACCTTAGGAAGGAGCTTCAATCAATCCCCTTTATTGTGTCTAGCTCTTAAAGTGAGAATCAACTGCCAAGTGTGTGGGCTTCAAGAAACCCTACTCTGATTGCTCATCCCTATTACATTAATTATTACACCTCCAGGTGTAATATACTTCAAGAATGTGGTCCCCACTGTTGCATTTAAAAGCAAGATCGGTAGGATGAGAGAAAGTTGGAGAGAAATACAGTTATAATTTAATAACAGTTTATGATTTTAAGTCTTGTATTTCAAGATACAAGGAGTCCCTTATCCTCACATGAGAAAGGAGAAGGGCATGATAAAACTTCTGCGTTCTCTGTCAGGTCTGAGGAAACAAAGTTCCTCTTACCTGTTTTCTTTTTCATGATGAGCAATCTGTGTCTGCTCATTCTGCCACTGTAATTATTGGTGCATCAAAAAGCACTCTGAGAAGCATTCCCTCAGTTGCCGCAGAAGGAAATTTGTACCTTCCCTTGCATATGGCCAGCATGAACAGGTGCCTGGTGTGCTATCTACAAAATCCTAAGGATCACTGTGATGTCAAATTTTGGGTTATCAGAGTTCCAATAGGTTGGTATGGGCATGGAAATATTTGAACAGTGGAAAAGTGGGTGATATTCCCCTATGTACACACAGCACGAGGTAAGGAGATCCATCTTTGCATTGTTAACGTGGTTTCCTTTTCCCCTTAATTCTTGTTTCCTTTTTTAGGAGGTGCTGGGCAGTAGTCAAGTACTAACAGCCTGTTTACAAGGCTTTGAGTGCTTGGAGATACCTGCTCTGATGCTAGGAATTATCACTTACAGAGTCAGCCAGAAGATCATCAGCACTGTCTATTTCTTATGTGTACCTGAGTTGTAGATATTTGAAAATATGTGGGAAAGCACCTGAAAACATGTCTTATTTGGCAGGAATTTGACTATTACTTGAAGATTATTCAGCTAAACTTATCTGACAATGGATGTAATGCAGGAGCTCTTTTATGCTGATGTGTGTTGCTAATTACCACATTGTAGACAGGGTTTGTTTTTGCTTCAACTTGTCAAGCTCTGAGAGCAACCAAATTGGGTTAAATTGATTGCCTTGCTGAGGTAAAGTTTGATTGCAGTGCTGTGAGTAACACTACAAATTACTATGCAGCCCATGATCCTTCCTGAACACATATGGTGCTGCGAAATACTATCTGAAGGATTAGCTGAGGTTTTTTTTGGCTGGGATCTAAATGTTTATTCTGATATAAATTTTACTGGGATGACTGAATTTATGCTCCTAAGCATGTGTCTTCTTGGAATGCTTGTAGCAAGCAAGCACGTACACTGAGAGTAGAATTAACAGATGTCATGGGCACTGGAGGTATGCATTTATTGTGAGATCCCTTTTTACTTTAATTATGGCTGGGAAGATGATCTCCAGCAAGGCATTAAATTGGGTCAACAGCTAAAAAGGCTCAAGAACAGGCATTGATGACAGCGAGTGGTATATATACAGGAAATAACAGCAGTGTGGTGCTGGGTGTGACAGGCTTTTCATGCTGTAAGGGTCCCATTAACATAAAAGTAATAATACATTAGAGAAAATATGGTTATCATGAGAAGATAAATTATTCTAGGATGTTAAAGCATTAGGCTCAGCAGACTGCTTCTAATCCCGTGGGTTTGATTACTACGTAGTAGCCATATCCCCTGGAATCATCTTGTACAGTAGCTGGTGCTAAGTATCTAGTTACTGCTTAATGAAACAGCATGGATGAGAGCTGTCATTATTAAAAGACTGTGCAAATAAGCTTTTCAGGCATTGTCTGTCTTCCTGTCTCTTCCTTCTAAAATCTAGCATAGCCCAGCTGAATCCTGTTCCATGGTTGAAAACAGCAAAAATCCTGTCAGCTTTTCACTTTTGTATAAGGGGCAGAGTAAAGCTGTCACTTTGGTTTCACAGACACAGTAACTGTGGGACTGAGTGATTTGACAAGTTATCAGTTTTAAAGGTGTGGGAGAGCATCCTGCTTTAGGGTTTCTTTTAGAGAAATGGAGGTACGCTTTGCTAGAGAGAGATTTGGGGGAGCTGAGATCATGCAAGCTGAACCACTGGGACTGAGCAGGATTTGCCTGAAGTCTGTGATCCCCAATCAGAAACAATTTAACAGTGCTTTGCACTTATAGAAGGCTTTTCTCCAAAACCTCAGGAAGATCATGAGAAGTCCCACCGCATGTTCCTTAATGAATTTAAATGACTATTGAGACTGATGGTCCAGTACCTGTGCTCCAGCTCCTGCCCCTCACCCGAAGGACAGCCTGGCTCCCTGCTGGGCAGCCCTCACCTCCCACCACTGCCTGCCCTGCTCTCACCAAACCCTTTTAATTTGGTTGCTTCCCAGCAGGGTCTTTTCTTCTGCTTGTTGCTGATGTGTGTCTAGGGCTCGTTAGTAAATGTAAATTTTACTGATTGGTTGAAAAAGGTACTCAGAACGATCTTGGAGAATAATAGATCAGGGAAGCATGCTGTGCAGAACAGCTTGGGCTTTTGCTGTACTTTGCTGTTTCATTTTTATTTAGGTGCAGCAGTTGAAGGACCATAATAATGTATTTTTTAATACCTCTCAATATGCCACTTGTAATAGCTGAAAGTGAAGCGTATTGCAGGTTTTGCAAACAGTACATTCATCCCAAAATAATTTGTAGAGGGGAGAGTTGCTTAAGCTGTTTGAATAGACCCAGTCACACCAACATTGTTCCTCAAGCAGTTGCACTTGTGATGAATTGTGTTATTCATACAAATGTGACCAAGAGCTCTGAGTCAGACACAGTGTAGGCAGTCTATGTGAAAACTTTCCTTCACAGCTCTGCCAGTGCAGCTTGATCCTCATTTTAACTGTTCCTTGTGCTATTTTGGTCTCAGGCCTCCTGGCCATCACCAGGCACCCAAAAGTATGCGTGGCTGTGCCTCAGTTGTTGTGCCATGCTCTTATTCCAGCTCAGACTGCCAAAATGATCTGCCAACATAACTCAGCTCTGATCTGCAGCAGAGCTTATCGCTGGCCATAAATCTCTCTCCTGGCATCCAGTTATGCAGCGCTGTGGTAGAGGACAGAATGCAGATTAACATGGGAGGAGCAGAGGAAAGGGATATAAACTACTCTTTTTAGCCAATTGGCTTGAACACACATATTGTGTTGTTGTGGAATTATACATATTGAGAATGACAGAGCACTGTACTTGTGATAGTGGAGGTGTCCAGGAAAAAACTGATGCTGAAATTTATGCTGGCAACAAAATGAAGCAGCATAGCACTCCTCAAACTGTGCACTCATGCTTGCTTTGTTATTTGTGACCACTGGCTGCTGCAATGAAAATGGATGAGTAATGTATTGACCACTTACAGGGAAAGCAGTGCCAGGGCAGGAGAAGGTGTTGATGAGCATTGCAGAGTAAACTTGATGTGAGTTTTGTCTTGTGCTCTGAAACGACGAGAAATCATTGTTAAGTCTATGTGGTTCAGTTGCTATAACTGCAGAGTGAGAGGAACCCTGGTAGACCAAGCTGACTTGGATGCAAGCATTGGCATAGGCTTGCCTTGTGCTTCCAAGCTTCTGAAGCATGCCGAGTAGAATTCCAGCAGAGGACAAGAGCTTTGTTTCATTTGTTCTACTCAGTTGTGGTGAATATTGCCAGCAATAAACAACCCAGTGATCCACACTTGCTTAGGTCATTGCTACCACAGGACAGGGTACTTCTTCAGTTGATAGGTTTTTTTTTTACGGATATGTGTACTGTACTTAAAAAGAAAAGCTACTTTACAGTTTTCTATCAGGTTTCTGAGTAATTTAAAAACATACTTGGCCAAATGAGCTATAGTTTTGTAGTAACCTTTGTTTTGTAGTAACCTGTGTTTTGTTGTACATCTGAGTTTAAAGTCTCATTTAAAACAAACAGAAGCAGCATCTGAAAACTGTACAGTGAGGAAAGGTCCATTGTATGTGTTGTATTACTTTGAAAACTCCTGTTTTACTCAATACATATGCAAATTTAATTGCCTCCTACGATTTCACTGTGGAGAGAAAGAACCAGAGCTGTTGGGATGGCTTCTGTAGCCTTTATTGTGAGCCTCCTTCTACTGACCAGCATCCTTCAGAAGGAGAGGAGAGATGAAGTGTTGTACACTGCAGGCATGTCTGCTCTGCCTTGGCCTTATGCAGCCTTCTGAGTCTTTTGGGTTACTAAACTGGGGTTTGTGCTGCTTAACAGCTGGAGTTAACTGGCTGTTGGTGAGCCACTGCTAGAGTATCCTGTATGAAAAGAGAAATACTAATAGCCTGTTGTGGCCTGGGATAATGAGTACTACGGGTGTAGCTGGTAGATTGATGCAGTGTTGGGAATGAGCTCTGGGTTTCCTCACTGTGTTCATCTCTGGAGAGATCTTGTGGAAGCCTGGCTGCGTGTGTTTGGCAGCTGAGCTTCAGGACCTCCATTGCAGAAGCATGGGAAGAAGATATTTAGGTTTCAATAGCTAGAATTGTAGCTGCTAATTAAGAAATGTAGAAAAGCCTTCACATTAAGTGCAAATGGAATTTTCCTTCTACAGAACCTAATGAAAGGTGTGCTTCTAATTAAGGATAATTTGCTTGACTAGATAGGCACCATTTTGCTCACTGTGTCTGTGGGAAGATGCATGTTTCTAGTACCCATTCCATGTGCATCTGTGAATCTAACTCGCATCCTCCATGTGAATCCATGTAGTAGGCTTGAACAGGTCCAAGGATGTGGCACAGCCAATCTGTAATTCCCCAGCTTGCCTGCTGTGGGAATGAGGTTTATTTCTGCTTAACCTTTCACCCAGCCATAGAAAAGTCATTAACTATTTCTTACTTAGATGTCAACGGGTCTGTAAGGCAACTCTCTTTTCCCAAATCACAGTTTTGTGCTTTCCCACCTTGTTAATGACAGCAAAAATCCAGGGCTCATGGGAAATGCAATTAAAAATATCGCAGGACTAATTGTTTTTGTCTCCAGGGGATATTAGTAGTAAGAGCTGTTTTTGTATTTGTAGTTTACTTATGCCTTATGCTCATAGACTCATTTCATAAATTCAATTTGATGCAGTATAAGCAGCAGATATTTGTATAAAGCCATGTCCAGTAACATGATTTTGTAATCACAAGTTATCTTAATTGTGTGAAGTTTTTCTCTTTATTTTTTCTATGTAAATAGAAATTGATGAAAACATGGTGCTCTGAGTCTATAGCTTTTTCTAAGACACATTTTTTACAATTTACTGAGGTCTTCCAGGAGAGCTACTACTGATTTAAGGGACCAGATTACAATCCTTCTATGTGCAGAAAGATGGAGAGGAAGATTGATCCCTCCACAGCATGCAGTGAGGGACAGTATAACAATCCAGAGGTTGCCTGGGAAGCTGTTTGCCCTGCTTCAGACAGTGAAGAAGGCACTGGGGCTGTAGTGCCATCCCCATTTGCCCACAGCCATCACAGCTGGTTGGCTGAATAGACTGCAGGGATAGGGGATTTTCATTTTGCACTCTGCAGAAAGGAATTCTGATGAAGAACTAGCATGCAAAGCAATGACAAGGCTCTGAATGCAGGTATTGGAGGCTAAGTACAGGCTTTTAAATAAACTTGTCCCAGATTTCTCTGAAGCAGTGTCTCTTAGTGTCCCCCTGAGGCAGCACGCTCATCTCTGTGTATGTCTGCTGTTATGCAGGTGTCTCGCTGTGACCTCAAATGAGGGGAGAAAATATTTTATGCTAGTTTAGTTTATTCCCAATGGATGATCAAAGGGCTCTATCTAAAAGGACTGAAATTTTATTCTGGCCTTTTTTCTAATATTTCCACTTAGGCTTTGTACAGAGCTGTAAAATTATGAGCCCCCACATATACATCACTAAAATACTCATTTGTTTTGAACTCAGCAAATAGGGCATGCCTAGATTTGCCCATAGCATCATTCAGATGAGGTACCAGGTTTTATGTTGTGCTCTTAAATGAGTGAAAAGTCATTGAAGTAGTTCTAAGTAGCACATGAAATCTAGAGAAAGCTGTAGTAACAAAAAAGCCAAAAAATGATTCAGGGTAATGAGAATTATGGGCAATTCCACTTGTGTATTTCCAAATGCAGAGAGCATAGCAGTGTTGGTTCAAAGACTATCACCAGCCAGATTAGAGCTAGCAGTGGTAACCAGTGTAGTTCAGTGTTTTTCCATGGGTGTATCCCTGCTTCCTGCTTGTCACAGATCCTCTAAACTGCTGTATTTAGCTGGGCAATATTCAAACTCTAAATGTCTAATTAACTTTTTGTCACTGTTTTATGAAGAAATTAATATGGAATTTTCTGCAGTGAAAGGTTAAACTATGTTGAGACAGAGCTAGAAAGAGCAGGAAATGTACACAATTTCAGTGCTGTGATTGTTATGTTTTAATTAAAATGCTTATGAACAAACTAATAAAAATAACTGATTTTTTCAGCTATGAATGCAAGCAATGGTAGATCTGAGGCTGTAATCGAGTCACTTTTTCACTCCTTTTAGTAGGTAAAAGAATCATTTCCTAGAATATTTTGTGGGATTTTTATAAAGAAAAATGCCACAGCCAAATTCTCATTGAAACTCCCATCAATGTGAAATGACACAGAACTAGGAAGATAATTTTTGTAGGACACTGTGATAAATGGCTCATTTGCTGGCAGGCAGGGCAGCGGTCTAGGAAGGCTGAGCAACAGTAAATAAAAATACCAAGAAAATGAGCGTTAAACCTTCAGGATAAATTAGACAGCAGAGATTGCCAATACTGTGATCATGTGTGACCGAACTCCATGCTCAAGTGTGTGCTAACTCTCAGTCCTAGGAAGACTGAGGAAATTACTACTGCTGCACTCAGGGAGCACTGAGTCTGGATGCAGGAGAGTGTGAGTAGATGCAAAAATGTCTGAACTAATGTTGAGTAGTAGTGAGCCTGTCATCTTAGTGAATAACTGTTTAGTATTTGGAAAGGTCCTGCCTGTTCTGCAAACCTGATAGCAGCCTATGTTTTGGTCATCAAATTTTGGTAACTGTGGGAATGCAATCAAACCTTCCTACAGGGAAAAACTCATTGAATTTCTGACTGAAACTGCTACCCCTTCTCTTTGTGAGTGTGTTGGAGAGCTGCTCAGGAAATAGTCTAGGAATAAACTAGGAATAAACCAGGAAAGAGAGGGAGTTGCCACACTCAGAAATGGACCGGAATGCTTTGAAGTTGGCAGACTGCATGCATTCCCTTTCCTCTCCCCTGACTGTTCAAACATGTATTATTGATGCCTTTCCACCATCCCCTCTCACCCTGTTCCTGCCGTGCCCTTATGCACTGCTGAGCTGAGGCAGGTGCACAGACCAGCATGCAGCCCAAGCTGCTGATCAGGTCTTGTTTCTTTTCATGCCTACTTCCTGGCACTAATGGGGGTCACTTGATGGTAGCAACGAAACCAAAGAGATCTTGTAGATTTTCTTTTTCCTTCTTTGTCCACTTACTCAGTAGCTTTTTTTTTCCTTTGTAATATTTCAATGGTCTTCTAGATTTTTTTTTTAAAAAAAAAAAAGAAAGAAAAGCAAGATGGTGCCAAACTGATGGCAAATGTGTTGGTATTCTCTGCTACCACTCCTGCCATCCTGTTTAAGTAAGATTTATGCAGACCTAAATTTCCTGCCTTTGAGCTTGTGTCAATTGGGGTCATATGTTAGGTGGGGGGTAGGTGTCTAATTCCAGTTACTTTTCATTGAAGATTTCTACTGAAGATATGAAACCTGTTGGAGCAGGTTCCTTCTAAATATTTTGATGCTTGATTGTCTGTTGAATTGGGGTGGATTACATGGAATATTTGTTGGAGGTAGCTTAATGAAATGCTCACCTCTTGACAGAAGGTGAACGTCCAGTGTGGAATGAAGTCGGTATGAAGTGGATAATGTGTTTTGTGACTGATCCCTAAACAATGTAAAACCCGCAAACCTTAGATTGTTAACAGTACCAGAGGAGCTTGGCATGCTGAATCTGAGATACAGCACGGAGGAGGGAAAGGAGTGTAAATATACACATGACCAGGCTGTGTGGTCGTATTGCAGAGGTGAGAGCCTGGGGGTTTCTATGGAACTGACAATCTGCAGTTGTTGCCCTGAGTCAGTAGTTCTCCACCCTTCTGTCAGAACCATGTTCTCTGAGTAAGCTTTACGAAGCAAAGGTATGTTTGACTAGTGTCATTCAAGTTCCTTCTGAAAGTAAGAAAACAGTATTAAAATGGCTTAATGGAGAAGGAATGTAAGTAAAGAAAACATCGTAGATCAGTCAGGAAGACACAGATGACTTCTGGGACAAGCCAACAGGCTGAGCATCTCTTTCTCTCCTCCCACAGGGATGTTTGAGTGAGATTTGCACACTCCATTACTCTGAGTGCTTCCTCAGAAACTTAGAAATCTTCATAGCTGTTCTGTCATTTAGCGCAATTGTAGCTGCCTGTATTATTCATGTTCTTGGTTAACCTCATATGCTCTTACAAATAGTGTTTGTCACCTGCAGTCCAAAAGAATCTATTCCTTTTGCTTTAATAAACTGTAATCTAACCATGTGTTCTCATTAACTGAAGCCAAATTCCTTAAGGGCTGTTGTGAGAGACCACTTCAATGCACCTAGATGAACAGGTAGTGCACTGCTAGGGAATATGTAATCATGATATTTCATACATTGAATGCAGCCAGACTTTCAGTACTTAGCTGGAGATCACCTGGCATCTAAGCCCAGCCCCTCTAATATCTGAGAACAAGCTGGAATGCATAGGAGTTCATTTTCTGCCAAATTTTTCTGCCTTTTTAACATGACACTATATTATATAGAAAATGTGTCAGAATGAGAGAAGTGCTATAGTGTAAAGATAACCTCTATTAGATTGCAGAAAGCAAGTGGTGGAAGGAAAGAGTTAATGAACAACTCTAAATAGGTACTAAAGCTTATTGCAAAGCTTCTTACTGATTTATCTGAAAAGTATGAATAAATCGATAGGCTTGGAAGCCTATTGGGTAAAAAAAGCTGAAAAATATTAATCACATCTTTGTATTTTTTAAACATCTTTGCCCGACCTCTGCTTTCAGGTCAACTAATGTATGGAACAAACGCTGACAGTAGTTAACCGTAATGGGGTTGTTTATCTGTGCTAATCCACTCTGCTAATAGACAAAGACCAATGCCATTGTAAGCTTCCCAAACATAATAAATGTTTTGAGCTTGCCTAGCTACACTTAGAGCTTGGCCATTTGTCTCTCTGTTAAATACAGGCTGCCCAGGGCTTGCTATGTAACTGATGAAGTGCCTCCACCTTCAACTCCGTGGAAATATTTGTCTGCCATTTACTGCTGTAACACCACTTTCAACCTGAGTGTTAGCAGTCTAGGAGGAAACAGTCATGAACTTCATGTTTGCTTTTCTAATCACTGAGCCACTCAACTGATTCTGATGTGCTGAAAGATGGAGATGGCACACCTTGCATGTGACATTCTGCTTCAGTGCATCTAGCACTTACCCCTTGGAGCAGCCTATGCTTGAGCTCTTTGCTAACCTCCCCAGGTGGGACTTGAGGAGTCCTGAGGTCAGGACCTGGGGACATGGGGCAGAGGGCTACCAAGCAGGGCGGTTGGAGGTGAAGGTGTTCTGCTGCAAGTTTTTCTGTTTCGCACGAGTACAAATCCCA
The DNA here is from genome assembly GCF_054131305.1 of Coturnix japonica. NCBI lineage: Eukaryota > Metazoa > Chordata > Aves > Galliformes > Phasianidae > Coturnix > Coturnix japonica. Next base: position 26,440,112 of record NC_140667.1, on the reverse strand, counting down.
CCACTGCAGAACTATTTTTTCACTTGTTTCTTTAAGATCAAATATATGGGTAAAAAGCGATTATTCTTAGGTGAGGTAGCGTTAAGAATACTTATTTTTCATATTATATGTGATTTATATTATTGTAACTCACGCTTAAAACTCAAGTTATGCTCACTTTGTCATTTGTTGCCAGGCTCCCATGCATTAGACATGAAGTACAACCAAGTACCTTGTCTGTCTCATGTATAATGTTTGACAATTTAAAAGATGCCCCTCACTTTTACAACATAATTGAATGTTTAACAATTGTACCTTTCAGCATAACACAGTTCTAACTGCAATCTAAAAGATGTCCCAGAGAACCCTTCCGGGGAACTGATGTGAGTGAAATCACATCAGCATTTAAATCTTCTTTTCCTTCATCAAACAGTATTCTATAAGCAGAAACCATTGCTGTGCTGAGCAAAATTGTTTGTATAATGAGCACGGTACCGTTGCTTGTGGATGTTGTTCTTCCCTACCAGGAAACAAGAAATCCATAGGAAGAATCCATTTGAAGGATGCCTGTGATTTCTTTATTTGGTGTTTTGGTGATTTTTATGAGTTTTGGTTGTGGTTTTGTTGGTTTGTTTTAGTTGGTATTTGTTTGTTTTAGCATTATAGCAATAGCTGCTATCAAAAGTTGAGAGTCAAAGCAATTGAATAGCTCAGTTCAAGAGGCTCTGAGTCTTATAGGTTGTGCAAAGTGGCCCATTAGTATAATTTACCATATTTGAATAAATTCCTGAATTAAGATAGTTCTGGTCAGACGGTGTAGTGTCTAATGCTCAGATTTATCTCACATTCTCACTAATACCTACCTCCACAGTTCCAGCTTTTCAATTAAGCACTGCTCAGTAGAATGTTGTGAAATGAAGTTGAGGACCTGGATTTCTGTGGGCTTCCCTTCAGTGTTGAGAGCTCCTTCACAGTGCCTCTGTAGATGGGTGCGCTGTGCTGAATGCTCCAGCTTTGTCCCTGCGTGGGTAACTAAGGTCTTCGTTATCCAGTGCTGCTTGTTTGTGTGATCACAAATCAACTGGTTATTTTAAAATACATTGAAATTCATATGTATGCTATACAAAGAAAAGATACAGTTAGTGGAAGAAAATGCAAAACATTTCAAATCTACATTCTTTTTACTATCCAGCAAACAATTCTTTACAAAGCTGCCTTCTCTTTGTTCTAAAATTCAGACAAAAACATTTTCTTCCTCAGTGGTTACCTTTAAATGCTGGCTGCCAATTTATTTATCTGTCTGTGTCTCTGCTCTTATACTTTTATTTCTTTATTTTGAGTAAATACATAAAAATAAGTTGACTCTTCATGTGGAAATGGACGGGAGCTAAAAATACTATCTCTTGAGTGTGATTAATAGGGTTGTCTCTTTCTCCTGTAATTTACAAGCTGCTCTGCTTTACCCCTACTTTGCAGCATTTAGGAGTGGGGGAGAAACTCATCTTTATTGTGGCATGCCACTTCACAGTGCAAAGAGTTAAATGATGCATGAAATGACCTGTCACACTGCATTATGTGCCACAGTGGTGCATACAGAACAGTGTTTCTTTCCTTTTTTGTCAGAAAAAAAAAATTCCCTAGGCCTGGCCATTTTCTTGCTTTGACGACTTAACATGTGATGTGTATATGTGTATTTCTACATAATTTGCTTTAGCTCAGCCACAGGAGCCCATCAGATACTGAATAAAGAAAGGAAGAATGTGTGGGGTTGTTTCCCTCCTCCATTTATTAGGGAGGAGGAGATCAGTGGAAACTGGATGCCTGTTACAAGGCTCCTTTCTAGAAAAAAAACAAACCAAAATCCATCTCTATGTTTCAAATTGGAAGTTAGTGTTTGAAGTATTTTCTAAATGGCTCCAAGTAACCTTGTTACTGTGGCTAAGGTTAGGCTTGTGTATACGAAGCTCTAAAAAAGGAGTAGAAAATGCTCATACGCTGTATTTCTTAGTTCATTGTGATAGGTTCCAGCTCATGCTGTATGGTTCCATCTGATTTTGCTTGCAGCTGATAGTGCTTTGAAGCTCAGGTTGAAGGAAAAACCTGCAATGTTCAAGTCCTGTCCTATGATTCACAGCATTCTTGTTTTCCCTACAAATACTTTTCTACCCTTCTAGGAGGGCACAGACATACAAACTTTCCTCAGGGCTGGGGCCCGAATTTATGATAAAAAAAAAAGAAAGAAGGGAAAAAAAAAAAAAAAAGGAAAATTTCTAAATTAAAGAAGCGAGAACTGGAGAATGACCCATTCAGTCTTCAAAGAGCATTTGAGATGATGCAGTTCCCTTTTCATCAATGCTTGGATTTTTAAAGACACCAGTAGCAATGCCAAAAACCTGTTCAGGCACCCTCAAATCCCTTTACTACTAAAAATGCTTTCATTGATGCCAGATTCTCTGCAAGTACTACATTTATCAAACTAGTTCAGCGTCACGGGAGAGAGAGCTTGTCTTGGGTTGCTGCAGGCGAGGCTTTAGAAGATGAGTGTACAGACCTGGGTGGCCAGCAGTGACAGCTGGATCTGGGTTAACATGAGGGCACAGTGCAATGTATTGCTTGGTGCAGTGTTGCCCACAGTTTGGAGCTACCCAGGTCAGGAATGCTCTCTGCTGAGTGTGTAAGCTTGGCCTGTTTATGTTCATGTCAGCCCTGTCCCAGTCTCCAGAGTTGGCTTCTGCAGCCTCTTTGCTGGTTTACAGTGGGAAGGGAGCCATATCCTGGGTGCAGTGAGTCTGGGAGCCAGCACCTCCCTGTAGCCATTGGCTGCTATGATCAGCTTGTCTATTTGTTATGTCACTGAGGGCAGTACTATAACTCCTTTTATGTACTGCCTTTCATCAGGCTTGAAAAACTGGCCTTAAATCATTTTACAGATTGGAGACTCAATCTGGTGTTGTTGGAGGGCTTAAGATTCCTGGAGCTTTCTTAGTCATTGCTGTACTAAACCAGGTTTTGGCATAATTTTATGCCAAAAACCAGGTTAGAGCACAGCCTGAACCCAAAGTGAAATTCAGAGCACAGCCAACAAGGGAACCACTTGGAGAGTCAGAGCTGTTGAACTGAGATTGCCCTTACTTTTGGTGCCTGCCAACTGAGGCAACTTGTGTAATGCTTCAGATGACAGCTGGGTTGCAGCTTTGCTTCTAAGGTGTCCCTTAGGCTGGGTTCAGGGCCTTCACCAAGCCCGCAAAGGGCTGCATGCTGTGCTTGGAGAAAGGGGAGCAGGGTGGGACACAGCTCTGCTCCTTCATGTCTTGGATGGAGTTTGCTTCTTCTGAATTAGTCCCCATGTGGGCTGTGGTAGGTATGTGTGCTTTGCACTCATTCATCACTGCATGAGCGATCAAGAGAACTGTGCACCACTTATATGAGGTGTAGTGATGCAATGGGAAAGCAAATCTCTAATGTTTCCAAGGCAACCTGTGCGTCTGCCCCTGGCTGGGAGACAGGAGGCTGCCCATCACTGCAGACAGTGGCTTCAGCAGACCTTGCCAGAAGGAAGAATGTGCTTGTCCCAAGCCCCTCCTGGTATTGGCATGAAGGGAGCAGTACTGCACATCAGTTTTCCCAGCTAGAACTCTCTGTGCTTTTGTGTGTGTCTGTGCATGGTTTTTTTGGACTTGTGTGACTAGTTCACAAGCTGCGCAAAAGCCACCTGTATTCAGTATATACTGTGTAGCACTAATGGTATAACTTTTTATCTTAAAATGTGACTTGCATCATGCCTTAGTAATAATTGTTCAGCTATTTGGATTCCACTGTAGTGTTTTAAAATGCACATCATCTTCTCTGGGTCATAAAAAGATTAACGCTTCTGCTTGCAGAGCAAAACAAAGTCAATATTTGATCTAATTTGAAGCTGACCTGAGGTATCTGATGAAAGGGGCTCTATTCTGAATGTTGTAAGATCTTTGAAGCTGATGAGTTCCTAGCATTGCTTCCATAATTAAAGTTGCACGGTCAGTAAACATGAGTTCACTCTGAGTATGTTTACACAGCTCTCCGACATGCAAAAAACAGCCGTTTCTTTCATGTGATTACAGCTCATGTAGAAATTTTGAGCTAATCAGGAATTGTCTGTCAAAATGTTTTTAATGAAAAACTGAGTTTCTGTAACCATTGATGCACTGATGTTATTTTGCTTTTGACTGTTGACACTGATGGGCAAAAAAGCTTGGGTTTTAGCAGGGGGAGAAAATTGCATTAGTTCAACTTATTTGTAGAATTTCTGGATTAATTTGCTGTGTTTTGAGTTTGCTTTCTTTTGCTGAATGTTAAACTGTTTTGTTTTTTTTTCTAATGGCACACGTACTGCCCGAGGGGAATAGCTGCAGCTCCTACTTTCCATGGCTGTCTGCTTCTAATGTTGGTCACTGGTTCAGGCACTGCATGGTGCTCCCCAGACCCTGGTAGTGCTCTTCAGCAGCTGGGTAAGAAGGGCCACTGTTTGTTCCTGGCCACCATTCAAGATGATCCTACTGATGGGATGGGTCCTGCCCATCCCTGTGAAGGTTTGACAAGCAGACACTTGTTTGTGGAGCTGTGGTGATACTGGCAGCAGGCCATAAATAGTTGCGGAGGACATCTCTGTGTATGTTTTCTCGCTGACACCCTCTGAAGCTGTTCAATTAGATGTTTATAAATACTAAAGCATGTCAGCAGTCTTAAGATGACATTATTAGCTCTGTTTCACCCTCCAGTAACAACTGAAGAATGTAGTTATTCTTTTCTGGCTTCACATGCTTACGTGTGAGGAGACCCTGTGGCAGACTCTGCCTTTATCTGAAAATTAGCTCTGAAATTTAGGAGGAAGCGTAGATGAAAGCAGCATCAGTTGCAGCTCCTGCTCTTAGCAGACACTGAGAATTAGCTGTGTGGAAGCAGCCAACCAGCACTGCCAGCCGACACACCCCTGTGCTGCCTTGCACAGGCTTGGCTCTGGGCAGCGGGCATATGAGATGCCCTCGGAGATGCTGAGCAGATCTTATGTAGCTGTCTCAGGAGCTCTCTGTCCTTCACTGGTATCTTTGAATTCTGCTTCATTGCCCCTCTGTGATGTGCTGTTATCTCCATGAGGCAGGAGGGGAGCCTTGGACAGAGACAGATGGGTTTGTTTGCTGGAGGTCACGAAGCAGTTCTCCAGCCGTGCTTCTCTGCTGGTTCCCTGTGCTGTCTCAGAGGTGCTTCCTCCTTCAGAGCTGCTGCTGGTTTGTTTTGCTGGTAATTGTGCTGTTTTGTGCGTGTAATTGTTTCTGAATCAGATGAGAGGACAGAGGGAAGAAAGATATAACATCTGAGAAGGAGAAAAGTGGCACCCAACACTTGGACAGAGAGCAGAAACTGCTGGTAGTCAGGCAGGACGGCAAAATGAAGAAGCAGCTTTTGAGCCTTTTACAAAGGAGTCATCTCTAGAGCTACTGCAACTGAAATCCAAATTAACAGTCCCATTTAAGGTATGGGAGCCAGCTTTATTGCTTTGAATGGAGTCAGTTTAGGGAAGAGAAATGTATTTTGCCTTTATTAAATATTTACTTTGCTTGAAAGCTAGCTTTTCTTATCATGACAATCATCACAACTTGTAATGACTTAAATTGTGTTAGGTGGTTAACTTGGTTTCCAGTGAGCAAAACAAGAAGTTTATTTTCCATCACTAAAGCAATTATTTTAGCTCTTTTCAATTCCGAACTTTTTGTTGAAGTAAAAAATAGGAAGCAACAATTTAGGCAAAAACAGTGCTTGTTTTTGAAGTCTGCAAGTGTACCTCAAGACATGGAACTCATTTTGGACTATCTTATTCCTGGTATGCACGGAAAAATCTGAATTCTGCATCCAGTTGTAAGTGCATCTGGAGAAAGGCAGTAAATGTATAGGTCAGAGTTCGGGACAAAAATGTCTGACAGCCTTGCTTGGTGTGCTTTGGTAAAGGGGAAATGTTTGTAGTAATTTTCATAGTATTTGGTTCAGAACAAAATAAGCACTATTCTATCAGAAATAGACCCTAGATCAGAGAATCATGGAGGGGCAGGGCCAACCAGATAACTGACCCTTCAGCAATCTGTTGACTTTCTCAGGTTATTTTCATCTTTGTGATTTCATTCCTGCTGAGGACCCATTTTGGCATGTGTTAACTTAATATGTAAACAAGGTGTGAACAGTTCAGCTATGTGGTAGTCAGAGGTTAAAAACACAGTGATTAAATGCAGTATCTGATGTTGGCAAGAAGATTTTCTTACAATCTTGGGAAGGCTTGAAGTTAAACTTGTTTTGAAATGTGAGTGTTGAGTCTGTGAAACAGATTTACTTTCACACATCTAGATGAGGGACAATCTTCTGAACTGAAGAGATCTTGTCCTCCTGGACAGGGGCTCTTTGCTGAGGTTATATTTCACATCATTTCTAAAGAGAAAATCTTCAGGGAAGCTATCAGAAGTGTGATGCCTTGGAAGGGCTTTGCTCTCTGTGTGACCACTGCTAGCTTCTGCCCTGAACAGCTGAAGCTTCTGTGACCATGAGGCAGTGATACTCTGAACCACTTGAGTTAACAGGAGAGCTTCTGCTTTATTTTTCCTGTGTTTCTGAGACCTCTGTGCCTTGAAAGACAAAAATTCTCAGAAATGCCATGTATCCATGTTGTTTTTGCTTTCAGCTTCTAGTTCTCCATGCTGTTGCCTTCAAGTAGATGCAGGAGGTATCCTCAGTTATTATCCCTTCCAGTTTTAGGAAAAAAATGGAATGTTGTATTAAGCTCCTTTCTTCAGTAATTAGAAAAGTTGCTCTGAAAGTAGTGCCTCCTATTTATTTTCATGGAAACTACAACAGTTACAAAGCGTGCAATAACACTATTTGATAGAGCGAATTCTCAGCTACAGAATGATATTTCTCAACACAGCAACAAAATATCATGGATATTGGTAGGAAGGTTCAACCTCTACAGCTGTACAACTGCCTCTAATGTTCTGGGTCAACATAATAAAATAACAGGTGTTACTTCTGTAATAGCCCTTGTAAGTCCCTTAATTGCTAAGGCTTGTGGAGATGACTATACTTTCCTGTATATGATGGATTGGGTATGATCCTGGGAATTTAACTTAATGCATGTGTGGACTCAATGTTTTTCTGTCTCTATCACCACCTTTCAGCAAAAAAGAATGGAAAGATTGTCAGTGCATTCCTACTACCATCTTTCAAGCTTATCTTTGTCTCAGGGTTTAAACTGGGGAGCTGATGACCATTTCTCTAGGTCTCTGCACAGTAACACATGTAACTTACTCTGTCCCCATCCTATCAGCATGACTTAAAAGCAGTCAAGTTACACAGATGTAACGTTCACTGTTTTGCATAAGCCAATGAGCATTTTCTTCCTTTTGACAGATTGAAGACATCATTACAAGAATGCAGGATGACAAAACTGGTGGAGTTCCCATCCGAACTGTCAAGAGCTTTCTGTCTAAAATCCCCAGTGTCGTCACCGGTAAGGACCCTGGTTACAACAGAATAGAGGGTGAGCTGGTGCTAGCTGGCTGTAGGCCAACATAGATGCAAAAAGAAGGAATGTAAGAAAAAAATTGCACATCTCTGCTTAATGTTTGCACTTTGTTGTTAAAGGTGAAGTACTGAACCAAGATTGATTAACTGTTTAAGTAAGCCAATATTTCTATTTCTTTATGGTGAGTTATATTTAAAAGTATGTTACGTGCTTCAGTGCCTGTCACACAGTCTGTCCACATCATGGAAGTAGGAAGATTTTAGGGAAGAAATCAGGAAAGAATGAAGATTCCCTTATACCCAAATACTTTTCTTTGGACTTTTTTGTAGAAATATGAGAAATATGTTTTGTGCACCTATATCTTTTTATTAAGAATATGCAAATGTGTGAATAGTGCAGGAACTGATTGTCAGTACAAAAGTGTTCCTACCCAGATTTCCAGACAGAATAGTTGCTGGTACAACAACGAACTTATTTTATACATTTATTCAGGGTGATGTGATTTAAACTGCTTGGAGGGACTGTAGTTGTGTTTCTGGTGTGCGCTTTTGACAACGCTGTGGTAGTACTCATTACAGTGACACAGAAGTGCCATTTCCCTTCTACATCACTAGACTGTTGTCCAGTATCTGACCCCACCTACAACTACATTTATCACTCACGATCTCCTTCATGTTGTAAAGCATACATAACTTTTGTAGTCCTGCAGATTTTCTTTATCAGATACACACACTGGTTGATCTGTTTAGGGAAGTTTCAATTCTGTTTACTGAAAAAGTGAAGAACTTCATGCTCTGTGGCTGCTGCAGTGACATCTTCACTCCTGTAAGGTTGAAATAATCACTGAAAATGCAGAAGTGTATTACTGCATATGGACAGTGCGCTGATAACTGGGAAAAAAACTGGCAGTTCAGTTGGATGCTTCTTGCTCTTGGAGACTTTATACTGTTGTAAAATAATAGGATAATATTTCTAGTCAACAGGAATACTGGTAATACAACTGGTATCAAGTCGCTGCAAATACGGTTCCCTGCAGTGGAGCATAGCTGAGCTAAAGCACTTCAGAAATATCCTTACTGTGAAAAATGTTGGATTGAGCAGAATTTGAGGTTGTGAGGATTCATTCAGGAGTGTGGTTTAATATCCTTGTGTCAGGAAAATAATGTCTGACTTAAGCTACAGGAAGGGAATGTAAATCTGCGGATAGGCAGGGAATGTGAAAACTGAAGTTTTTATTTAAATAAGGCTCGATCCAGTTAATCCCTTCTTATTGAGCAACAAGCTCTTCTGTTTGGAATTGATTCCAGAATGTTGATTCAAAGTCTCTGGCAGTTGCAGGATTATTGTGTGAAATAAGCATGAATCTAGAATGAGATGTGAAAACTGTGATACTTAGTCTACAATATACAAGCTGGATGTCCTGAGATTTACTCAAGTGTAATTGGTTTCGGATATTCCTGTTAATATTCAAAGCATTGATTAAGCGGTTGATCTAGTCATCAAGTTGTCATCTTTAAACTGATTATCCTTAAGTAGCACCGAGGTTGGCAGCTCCCTGGCAGGATGGAAGGTGCCACCTTGCACTCTGTTCCTCTGAAAAGGCAGCTGCATCACCCTGAAGTGGCTGTTCTCAACATCATGGGGAATAGTAGAAAGATGAAAACAAGAACAAAGCCTCCCTCTAAAGCTCTCAACAAACTCTCAGATTTGGAGCAGAATAAGCTCAGCAGCACTCCCTTCAGGTGATTTGATGACAGTTACACTGTGTTGAGCTAAGCACTGCATGAGGCCTCCAAGTTTGAAAAGTATGGTTAAATAATGGATCGGTGAACAGCCCAAAGTCTTCTCTCCATTTCATATTTCTCCCTTCAGCTGCATACACCTACTTGTATATGTTTTTGGTGTTCATAATAAATGGCCAAAGAGCTGTGGAGCTTGATGTGTGAGAGGAGGCAAGAACACATCTGAGAAGAAGCTGGTTTTTGTTCAGTCTGAAGGAGGCAAAGCTAAAGTGAATGTGAACTTATTGAGAAAATAATGTCAGGGACATGTAGTGGAAGTACAAAAGACAGTGCACACAAGCTGCATGAATAGAAGTTCTAACTAGATATAGGAAGAAAGCTCTCTGTGATTAGAGCAGCCAGGCAGTAGCCAGGAGAGAGGCTGTACAACCAGCGTGTTTTGGAGCTATTCAGGAATCCCTGAGCACAGCTGAACTGAGCAGTCTGGCCTAACTTGGCATTTAGCCTTGCTTTGAGTGGAGGTTGGACAAGCCTCTTGTGAATCCTCGCAACCTGAATTATTCTGATAATAGTCTACTCAAAATTAGTGCTTTTCTGATTTCTTCAATTTCATGAACACGAGATAATTTCAAAAAGCTTTGGACGTATCTTTACAGCTGTCTCCTTAGGAAGGACTTAATTTCTAGACTCTGGCATTCTTGCATACTTGTCTTCTAGCTGAAAAATAGAAGTGATGTTAAGATATCATTTCCTTGGCAGGTTTTCAGTTACTGTTATTAACAGTGCTTTATTTTTGCTTGACACTTGTATTATAATACATCTTCTCACAGAAGAAATGTAAAATCTTAAAGAAAAACAGAACATCGTTACAACTCTGCCTTGCTGCTCTAAACATGCAGCTCTGTTTATAGTACAGAAAAGTGGGTGTTTGATTTAAAGTTTGAATCCCAGGGAAGGAACCACTCATCTCTGTTTTGCTTTCATGTCTGGATGCTTGAGTTATGAATGAAGAGTCCTGTAACATAAGGAAAAAGAACATCAGGGAATTATCATTAATGGTTCTCTCTAGACAACAGGAGCCTGGGAAAAGGATGAAAAAGCTTTTTTTGAATGTGTGATGAGTCTACATGTGGATGCTGTGCCAAAGGCAAGTTTTAATCTGCATTAGAAATAGATTTGTGTATCCTCTTCCTTGGCTTTTGCCTCAAAGTAGGTCAGCCAAAGGAGGATGTATCACACCATTATCGTAGTTTAGTCTTCACTTTCATGGGCAAGCTGCAGAAAATGAAAGTAAGGTGTAACCAGGCAATGTAGCATCTGTGTGCACACATTCAGCAGATTCTCTGGTAATTTTAGAGTACAATGCTGACACAATGGACAAACAGAAGGAAAAACTGACTAAAGACAAGGATTGAGGAGGGCTGTGACCCATACATCAGCCAATGTCCACAATGACAGTCGCTGCAATAGAAAGATGTTTGCATTTCTCTTTTAATGAGAAAACCATTTCCTCAGTAATGATTTGTTTCTGTAAGTGGATCAGCAATTCTCTATTGTCCTAGACTGATAAAAGAATCATCTCATTATAGTATCCAACTACAAAAGTGGCCTGCTCCTCTTTCTGATGTCCATGCTTCCAGATCTTAAAGCTAGCCTTCTCTTTGGTCAGTGTACACACCTGTACTTTCTTCTCCCACTGATTCAGACTTAGCCCTTTACAATACTGATGATAAAAGTTAGAAAAGCCAATGCTAACCTGCAACAGCTGACCTTTATCCAGTGTAAAAAACCTCCTTAGTGCTTTCTTATCTTCCCTTCTTCCCCAACCACATATCCCCATCTGATCCTGTGTTCCAGCATCTTTGCTGTGATAGTGCAACAGAGATGTGCTGTCTTTTACCATTCTGCCCCCATCTCAAGAAGTATAGATCATTCATCCTGACCCATAACCCATCTGCTTCGAGCAGTTCTGACCCCACAGGAGAGATAACTTCTTCTAGCAGCAGTACTCTTGCTGTCACCCCGCTCATGCACTGCTCCTAACCCTTACCCCCAGTGCTTGCTTGTGTCTTTGCTGTGATCTCATAGATCGCTGTGCGTCTTGAAACACTGATAGATGGTATCTGGCTGTGCTGGGTTGGGGTAATTGCCATACAAATTTCATGCACCCAGTTCTGCCAGTGTATTTCATTCTTGACCTGCCATGTCTTTTATACCAAGTTCCAGACCTCTCTGAGCAGTAAGTGCCAATATTACTGAATACAGCCAGATGGCCTGCCATTTCTCAAGACTCATGATATATACCAAGTTTAAACTGCCATGTGTCTCTGTCTGAAGAAGCCAGCATGCATCTTGGCAAATGCACATAGAGTTGTCCCAGAACACGTCAGAATGCCAACTCCTCAAAGAAAATGCATTTGGCTGGAGCAAGTAAATCCCATTGTGTTGGAAAAGGGTTTATTATTGATAGTGTTCCCCCATGGTTCAGGGCAGCTAAGGTATGGTGGATTTCATGTTGTGAGGTGAGCTCCTCAGGAGCCAGTCTGGTGGTATTTGTAGCATTTTTCCTTCAGGGGAACTCAAATGCATCTCACATCCAGATGTGGCAGCTAGAGGTGCAAAAGTAAAGAGCAGGTTCCTCTTTTTCAGGGTTTTGAAAGCTCCTGGTTCAGATGGACTGTACAAAGAAAAAGGTTGGTAGTGAGGGGAGTGACAACAGGACTGAAAATGCCAACAAGCAGCAGCACCCATCACCTAGCAAGGCCCAGTGAGCTGGCTGCCAAGCTGTGTGCTTTGCTGCAATGTTCATTTTCTTAATGCTTTTGTTTTAGAGATAGAGCCTGCCTCGGTTCTTCACAGAAACTGCTTTCACTGTGACCAAATGGCTCCAAAGTTGACTACAAATGGGCTTGGTTTCCCCAGGGGTGTCTGTTGAGAAACCTATATCACCCAACCATAGGATTTTAGTTGTAATATACGCACACATGCACATAAATGATATGGCATTCTGTAACTATGAGGCTGCCTGGTGAGGGAGGAAGGAAACACTGGTTGAGTGTATAACTCCATTTGTTTCTCACTAGAAAATAATCGCTCTGAGCAGGTTGCATTTAAACTAATTCACGCGAAGGCTGAGCTGCTTCTTTGCAACTTACATTTTCTTCTCTTATATATCTATTCTTCAAATTGCACCCAAAGGAAATGTAATCCATCCTTCCCTCAATAAGAACATTGTTATACCTTTTAATCTAGTATTTCAAAGCTGCTGTGAATTGCATGGCTTTAGACACATCGGCTACTACATGAGAAGCATGTGCGCTGCGATTTTGTTTGTAGCTTTCTCATAAGCTCTGTATTCCCATGCCAGGAGACAAATTAACCCAGTTAAGGAGCTGAAGAGTTATGCTGTATTCATCTGCAGCTCCCTCCTCCTTCCATTTTCCTCTTCAAGAGCATCTGGCTCTCTGCCTTTCAAAGGAGGAGAGGAGTTGGGGAGGAAAAGATTGAAATCTGTTCTCTAAAGTGTCATAATAATTTGCTTATTGTTAAGATGTAAGTCAGTGCCTTGTGAAGCAAAATTTTAAAGGATTTAACTTTGAGAAGATAAGGGAGAGAGCAGACTAATTGAATAAGATATGACTGTCAAAGAAATGAGAGAAAGCAACCAGCATTAATATTCTTAAAAGTGAACATTCAAGATGTCAGCATCTGCATGAGACCACGCAGTGTGCATGTGTATGCTGACATACTCACAAGAAGCATATGATTTTACATAAAAATATAAACCTGAGTGCATGCGCTGGATGCTAGAATTAACTAAGGATAAGCTTCTGTGTTATTTGTGCTATGCAGAGTGCCAGCATTTGTGTATTACTGCCCTCTGCTGCAGCCAAGCTTCACTTCAGTTCATGTAGCCTCACCCCATTATCACAAACCACTCTCTGTGTGTAGTGCTTTCCCAGCTCGAATGTAGCTGAGATGGGACATCTTGAGTATGGTGGTAGTGGTCCTCCCTGCCTGTGCAGCACAAGCTCAGCTCAAAGAACTGCAGTATGTGTGACTCCACAACTGCTCTGAGTTTTGAGAGGAAGGACTGGACTGCTTTCAGAGCGGGCTCCTGATGCCACTCGTGTGTGTCTCAGCCAGGTCTCCCTTCTTGTCAGGGTTCTTTGTCTCCACAGGGAGATTTAGGTATGATAGACAGAACAGAAGACTAAATAATCATACTGTGGATATTCTTGTGGCAAATAAAAATACAATGAAAAATCGCCATGTGGAATATGAGCAGAAACATCAGCAGGCTTGAAGGCATCGCGTGGAAGTTATGAGCCTGAAACAAAGCAGATCTATTAAAAATGGTTAATATTTTGGGGGGAATTGTCTTCAGTGAAGCCTTTCAGTAGAGACTAAAGGCTGGAGCAGGTTGAGATAGAGTTGATGCTAGGTTACTTACTGAACTCCAGTATTTAGATGAATTGGTAATTCAGCCACAATAACAAAAATATTACATGTTAAGAGTGTTTTTGTTCCTGACTGCAGTTTTATTCTGAAATGTGGCATTTAGCTGATGGAATATCGTGGGTAATGAATAAAGCATTGAAAAGAAAAGTCAACAATACTTCAATGCTTGTAGGAATTCATAGGAATGAATGATTAATGCATTTTTACATTAATTTTGCTATCTTCAGAAACACAGCATTATTACACAAAGTTTGTTTTCAGATGTGGATGGTGCAGCAAAAGATTAGAGAATAATTCTGAGTACCACATGGCTTTGATTTTTGTGTGCAAGTGTTGGGCAGGCTGCTCTTTGTCTGCAGTGCTTAACCTCTCCTGTCTTCAACTCATGGCAACCTGGGAATTATGTGGTGAAATATCTTTTTTCACACCTCCCGCTTTGTTTCTTTATTTCATCTAACACTCCTATGGGTTTCTGAATATACCCAGCAGAGCATCTTTGCTCCCACTGGGCCTGAGGAGCTGCATGCCTGCTGAGCTGTCTGCGGAGCTGCAAGTCTTTGACCACTTGTGTCTGGATGTCACAGCTGAAGGGTTTAGGAGTGCTAGTGTGGAGAAACTGTTACCAGGTTTGTGCAGAGACCCTGAATTGTTGACAAGTTACTTGTTGGGTTTTTTTTTCTGTCTGCTCTAGAACACAGAGCAATTTGGTCTGTTTCTTATTTGCAATGCATAGCACCTGGGAATGTTGCACATCTCAATTACTGTGTTCAGTTTTGGGTCCCTCTCCAGGAGAAAGGCACTGAGGCCCTGGAGCATGTCCAGAGAAGGACATTGAAGCTGTGAAGGGTCTGGAGTACCAGCCTTACTGAGAGCTGCTGAGGGAACTGGGATTGTTCAGTTTGGAGAAGAGGAGGCTCAGGGGAGACCTTGTTGCTGTCTACAACCACCTGAAAGGAGGCTGCAGTAAGGTGGGGGCTGGCCTTTTTTTTCCAGGTAATAGCAACAGGACAAGAGGTAACAGCCTCAGGTTGTGCCAGGGGAGGTTCAGGTTGGATATTCAGAAGAATTTCTACTCAGAAAGAGTGGTTGAGCACTGGAACAGGCTGCCCAGGGAGGTGATTGAGTTACTGTCCCTCAAGGTGTTCAAGAACAGTGTAGATATGATACTTATAGATATGGTTTAGTGGGCAATATTGATGGTAGATGGATGGTTGAACCACATGATCTTTGATGTCTTTTCCAACCTTAATGATTCTACAATATGGCTTTTAAAATTCCCAACATAAATAGCAAATTAAAAAAGAAAAAAGAAAAAAAAAGGAAAAATTAAAGCTTTCGGTCTCTTCACATGTCCGTCACTATAAGTAACCAACCTTATTTTTTTCCCTCTTACACCTTTACACAATTACTTTAACATTTTTTTCCTTGTGTGAATAAATCTCTCAGATTGCATGCTGGCTTCCAATGGATTTGTTTTGAGTGTGGTGTGAATTGATGAGCTTGGATATTTTTGATGTATGATTCACTACCACATGCAGAGAAGAAAATTATATTTTGGTCCTGCAGAGAAATAGAACTAAGCAATTAGGTCCTCGTTCAGTTAATTCCTGTTTGATGGCTGCTTGCTTTGCAAGAAGAGAATCTTAGGATTCTACTCCATTACGATGTCACTCGTACAATAGGAATTATTTCCATGAAGCTACTTCAGTTATATGATTGAAAAGGTGCTGTGTTAAATCTTGCCCAGAAATTAGTATAAAACAGGCAAGAAACTTGGAGAAGTTTGCTGACATGAGATGCTAATTATGGCGTTTAAAACATAGTGTAACATGGACTCTTAAAGTAATGTCTGTCTGTAGCAATGGGAGATTTTGTTTTATGGTCACATTTTCCTGGTGGTTTGTTTTGTGTGTGTGTGTTGCATTGCATAGAAATGCTGTTAGTGGTCCTATTTTTATTGCAGATAGAGTTGCTTTCCCTGCTCACCATTTATTTGCTGATTTATTTAACTAAGGATATTGATTTTTTTTTATTATTATTTTTTTTTTATTTTTTTGCTGGGTAATGCCAAAATCATTTGTGAATCCACTTGAATAACTTCTGATTTATTTTTTTAATGATTTACCTTTGCCCTAAGTATTCAGTAAATTTCATGACTAGATTGGCTGAAAACCACCTATTTCATAAATAAGGCATCTGCTATATATCTACTGATTTATTTAATGCGCTCCTATCTGAGCCACTGTGACAGATGAGGGAACTGTAATAGAGATCATAGAGAAAAAAAAGATTTATTGTATTCTATTGTAATTTCAATTGCTAGTCTATTCAAGACTGTGGTTGCTGGAAATAATAAATTGGCCGATGGCATATTAATGAGAAGTAGAAAAAAAAAACACACAGTCAAAACTGAATATTTTAAATGTTTCTAGTTTTGCTAGTATCGTTTATTCATAATTTACACAATTGCTATATGGATATTATATTATGGATTCTTCCCTTTGGGTAAGAAGTGTTGATTTTAGACATCTAAAGAGTATCAGCTGCTTGATACAAACCAGTAGCTTGCTTTCTTGGTGTGCTCTAAGGTGTACATGAAAGTGATATGCCTATGAAATGAAAAAAGATAACAACATGAACATTTAAATGATAAGAATAATAATTTCAAAATGAACTTGTCAGTTCTAAAAACTCACTTTGCTACAACAGCTTGGTGGTATATCCAGGCACTGTGCTGTGCCTACTGGGAGCTGACAGTGATCAGTTTAGACATGGCAGTTATGTTCAGCAATAAATAATGTGGATGTGAAGGCACTCACAAGTCTTGTTGTGTGTCCTTGACCAGTAAGTGCAGGACCTGTTCCTGGGAGAAGCAGACCTGGTAGAGAGCAGTAGAAGAGGAATGGAGGCCACATGCAGGCTGAGGGCTTGTGGTAGTCCTTCAGGAGCACATTGCTACATCACAGTCCTTAGAAGACTGTTCTTTCCTATTAACATATATGAGCTGTTCCATCTCATTCTTTCACTGAGGATCTCTGTGAGTTCACTTGATTTTGTACAGGATCGGTTGAGCAGACATGCTCCTGAGTATATCCCTCTACATTTGAGTACTTTTACTTAAAATTGCAAAATTACTTATTTCCCTGCCCCTATAGAGAACAACATAACAGAAAAATTAAAAGAAGCAAAGCCCAAGCTTTCCTTTTGCAAAGTGCTGAGTTTTAAGAACTGCTGTTCTTAATAGAACACAATATTTTGCCTGATTATAGTGAGCTATCATGGAGCTACTCTTAATTAATGTGGTACATTTCCTTATACTATTAATCCCTTTGGTGGGCTGGAACTCAGCTACAGAAGCTTGTTCTGTGTTAACATAATAAATAAACTCAAGAGGGAGTCACATTTGAGTTTTGCAAATTCTTCCACATTCCCTCTCTTTCTTGAGGTGCCCTCTGGAAAGGAGATGTCCCATCGAGCAGGAGTGCTTAAGACAGAAGGTGTTCCTGTGACTGACAGCAAAGGTTCAGCTTGCCCCTTGCACTTAGCCTGAGTTAACCAGGTGCTCAGGGAGGGCTGGGGGACAGGCATGGAGCTGCAGCCCCCACTTCCTTGATCTGCCCTCTAACTGCTCAGTCTCTCCCTGTGAGCTCACAGGTGAGGTATTTTGCATGGTTCTTCTCTCCTGCCACTTTTCTGGTAAACCTGTTAACACTGTGAAGTTAAAGCTGTGGAAGAGTGGAGTGATCAGGATGGTACCTGGTATAAGCAGGGCAGTGAAGCATAAGAACGCGCCTCTTGCACTCTGTACTGTCTTCAGTCAGCCTCTTTCTTGAGCCCTGTACAAGTTAGATTTGAGTATGACTTCTAATTAGGTATCTGGGTCATGTTTGACACGCTCTCAGTTCAGCACTGACGTTTCTCTGCTCCTACTTGGTTCTAAATTTGCCAGCTGTTTTCCTTAAATAATTCCACCTTCCATTAAAGGATTGCTTGTCTTATGTAATTACGCCCACAGCGGTATGAGGGCAGTTGCAGGGACAAGGGGACAGAAATAGCTCCACGTTTTCCACCAGCCACGGCATTCCGTAATTGAATCATTAAAATTTGGATTCCCACCTCTGCTGTGACAAGCTCTCATTCATAACGTCTAGACTCTGTCAATTTACCGCAGCTCTGAAAACAGCTGTCTCTCGTGCCATCGATTCCTCTAGTCTTTGCCTTTCAACTGTTTAATCCAGAAATGTCAGGATTAAATTCCCCCTCATTACTTCTCTTCAGCAAAGGATTTGTTTCCAGTTTGGATAGATTCAAAGGTGAATTGCTTGAGTTTTCTTCAAAACGGTCTCAGGTCATGGAGCATTTTCTGAAATGGAGACCTATGTTACATGAATCAAAAAATTACCAACACTGTAATAGCAAATAGCATGAGATCTGGAAAAGTTGTGTCAGGTTGCAAAGCAGTAGACTAAAAAATTTTCAGTGTGCTGTGTCAGACTGAAGGTTTCTTTGTCCCTGATGCCTGTCATTAAAGTAGGGTTTGCTGTTATGGCCCATGCTTGCCAAAAGAGATTCCCTAAAAACAGTTTTCTGGTTATCTGTAGTCTTACAGAGGGTCTTTCTGTCTCTGGTCATTGCTAAACTTTGCTGGTTATCAGCACACTTTTGAGGTTTTATTATAACCATTCACATGAGAGGTGAAGAATGGAGGAAGTGTCTTGGTGTTAGAGAAGCAGGCTGTAATGTAGGTGAACGTGGAGACTTATATACAAGGCTGTCTCTTTATTCAGTGCAGCTGCAAGGATGTACTCCTCACAGCCATCCAAATGTAGGTAGTCACTGTCTCTGTTACCACATCTACATGGGCTAGATGGAATAAGGAAGAATAGATCTGAGATAAAAGGCAGCAAATGTGCAGGGTAGCTTCGAGCTGCCTTCTCCAGTTTGTGCATTGCCTTTAACCGATTCACCAAAGTAGGTCTGTGATTAGCGTTAATCTTGTTCTTAGAAAGGTTGTTGATGCCAGCTGTGTAAACAGGGGGCTGTGGGAAGCAGTACCTGTTAATCAGAACCTACTGCAGGATGTGACCTCTGGGCTTGTTAGAGGACACTTGTAGCAAATTCAGTCCTAGTGATGTGGAAGAATGTAGGCATATAAAAACTGTCCATGTCTCTCAGGGATCAGAGCAGATGTATGTGGCAGGAGAGTACATAGGAACAGGAGCGTGGGGGGTTGAGGAGGAGAGATTGAAATGCCATCACATCTTGATTGTTATGGTCGCCTGTCAGGATGTATTTTCACTTCAGGCTACCTCAGAGTAGCAGTGGTCATTAATATGGACCTGGAAGTTACTGTAGAAGGGGGAGGGAGTGGGCACATAGCAGGAGATGATAACAGAGAGACATTAATATATTTCCTGCAGTGAAAAGTAAAACCTGCAGTCATTTTGCATCATGTCTACATTGGACTGTTCAGCCACCTTGCCGGCTTTACTAAATTAAAGTAAAGCAGCATCTGCTCTTCAGCTGTGTCACTTCACTGGTTGGTAGTGACTGATCAGCATGAGTGAGGCTCCAAGCCTGATTCTGCCTCACCTTGCTGAGGGAGAGAGCATAAGCACAGTGTCTCATTCATTGTGATTTTTTCATATTGCATTGCAAGTCTTGCCTCTTGAGATGTTATTCAGTTCCAGTGTCCTAGCTCTAATGAAAACTTATACAAACTTGCATGTTAACATGGATGGCAGATATATTTTATCTTGTCAAAAAAAAAAAATAATTATTTTATTATTAAATTTTTGGAGTTGAAGGCAGCAGTTTCATGGCATGTTATGGAGGCACAGAAGAATATACAACCTACTGCCTACAAATAAATATATCTGCCACGTAGGACCGCAGTAGTGATGATGATGTGCGATACTATATTTTGGGAGAGCTTGCTGAGCTGGCTTTGGAGTCTCCACAGGAGCTGCACTGTGTGTGTTTAGGGAACAAGCGCTCTGTTCTGAGGTGAGTTTCTGTAGGACAGCTACAAGACAGAGGGACTGCAGGACCTCTGCTGCTATTGGGAGCCTAGTTTTCTAAAACAGGTGCTTTTTTTAAAAGGGTTGCTTCAGATGAAGGCAGGCTTCTCTACACAACCTTCATGTGGCTACCCTTGGAGTCATTGTGATGAAAATACCTTTGCAAGCTCTCTGTAGAGATGCTAGGAGGGACAGAAGATAAAGTTACATTCTTCTCAGCTGTGTCCAGTCCCTCCTTCTTCCTTGTAACCTGCAGATTCTGATGGGAATTGTCTTACCTAATGAGAAATATGCATACAAAAGATGTTCTGAGGTAAGTCTCTTAACTAATGTGGAACATGTTAGCTAAGAAGTGCAAAAACTGTGCTTAAGGGACACAGTAAGAATGCCTATTTTGAGTCAAACAGTGCCCACCAGTAATTTATCTGGCCATATATCTCGCAGGTTATTATTTTTGGAACATTCTACGTTATAGTATACATAAAATCCTGTCAATGTACACGTGTACATCTTAGTATAGGTAACATATACAAAGATGTAATCTCATTCAGCTGGATTTTTGTGTTTAACTAAAAGAACATACAGGTAAACATGCAGGTATTTAAGTAGTCCTTTGCTTCTAACCTAACTCTTATAGTAAGTGATGGTCAAGTAAACTTCTCAGCTACTTCACTGAAGGTGGAAAGGCTGGCTGAGAACCTGGTGTCCTATCTGGGGTTCTTCTAGTACTATAAACCAGATTCTCCTTGCAGGAGGAACCTGTGCTGCTTATGACCAGCTGTAAGGATATCTCACCCCTAGTGTGATATACACAAAGACTTCATCTTTTCCTGTAATTTAAGTGGTTTTCCCTACCTCACCCCAATCTTACCTGGACACGCTTGACCCATTCTGCTGTACTTACCTTGTTTGCCTCTCTTAGTCATCCCAGTTTTCTCTCTTCGTCTCCGGGATGTGCTTAAGTCACAAAAAGTTTTACACTTTATGTTTTCCACTTAGCCTTAAATAAGAATTTTGATATATCATTGTTTATTTTAGAACAAAGCTCTGCACTGCTACAAGGCTGCTGTGAGTTATATTGCTCTTTATTTTACCGTATATGTACTGAAATGTGTTTGTGTGTGGGGTTTGTTTGTTGTTTTTTTTAATGTGCAATTGCCTATGAAAGTATAATTGGAGAAAAGTGAGCCAGGTTTTCCTATTGGAAAATTGGGGGAAATTCTCAAAGGCATGAGTGGTTATTAGGCTGCCATGGCCCAGCAGTAATCAGACAGAAATGCCCATGTATTCGTGGAGAAAAAGGGGCATAAACAGCTTTGGAGAAGAAAAGGAGAAGTAAGCAGGGAGGTGTGTTTTTTTGCTTTAAGAATTATTACTTTAGAATGCTTGTTACAGACAGCATATAGATATCCAATGATTTAGCTTCGTAAAAGAGAGCAATCTAAACCACCATAATACATTCAATTACTCCAAAATAGATTTAAGGCAAAAATGTGCATTTAATGAGCAGATGATAAAATTGAAGAGATCTCAGTGGGGGAAAAAAAAAATGTAAGCCAGCTGAGTTTAGATTATACATTATAAGCATGTTGGGGTTGGATATCTATATAAATTAATATAATAAATTTGTATTCATTACTGATAGTCAATGATAATCCTTGCAAAAAGGATGAAAATAAGATGATAAAAAACACATCTATTTGCTATTGCTGTAGATCAACTTTTTTACATCATTTTATTTCTAATGAAGTAATTAAGCCCCATTAATGGTGTGGCTGCTTTTGCTAGCATGTGTCGTGATTTTATATTTAGTTCTTGTTCTTCTTAGGAAGAAATTCATTAGTGGAGACAATGAGCAGCCAGCCAGGTACTCTCTGATCTGGGCGCCTGAGGAGAGATTGTATGGAAATAACAAGACAAAGCCACTGATTTCTGTAACGTCAGCCCCAAGTCCTTCTTTTGCATACAGGTTTTCACCTGATTTTGCTTCTGTGGATCTCAAAAGTGCAGATTTTCCTGTATTCCCCAGTAAAATAGAAGTGAATAAATGCATTCGGAAAAGGCCCTTGAGACTAACAGATGTTCCTGCACATACCTACCCTCACTCCAGGGACAGGTCGGTGTCCTGGCAGCAGTGGGAGGTGACAAGCACTGTGCCATAAGCTGTCCGTGGTGCAGCAGAAGTGAATAAACACGGCGATGGCAGCAGTGCCCGCTGTGCTGCTACCTTGCCTGGGCTGTCGGTGCGACGCGGTGACTCATCCCGCAGCAGCAGGAGCATCGCGCAGTGGAGTGCTTTCCTCACAAATGCGTGCTCTTGGGGTGACAGTGAAAAGTAAACACAAGACGAGCGAGGCCTTTCCTCACTCTGCCTTTCCATGCTTATTTTCACTTGCAACCTGTTGTATTTGGCTGTCAGGTTGTAAGTCTGATGGGTGATTCGTTGGGACCTTTCTTCTTGCTTCTCTGTGACCCTGCAAGTGACTTCAGCAGAAACCTTGTCCCCTTTCGCCCCTGTCTGACCCAGGCAGGGAGAAGGTGCTTGCGCCTTCCACCCCTTTCTCTGCTGGCTATCATTACCTTCCAAACCAGTTCCATCCTAGAAGTAAGCACAGTGCCTGCAGTGCAGGTGCCGAGCAGCATTCGGGAGGAGGAGACGCTCCGTTTTTATGCCTACAGCTCTCCCTGGCGGCATTTTGGAGGCATCGCAGCCGAACAGGGGGCTCCGTGCTACCAGCACCTGAAACGGCAGTCCTGTGAGCACAGGTGAAGTGTGTTTGCTTATTGTGATCGTATTTACAGTATTTCTTTGTTGTTAAAGTAGTTACATATGAGTGAAAGCGCTTCCCAAGTTATCACGGAACACAGTATTGCTGGCTTTAGTTTGTATGCACTTATTTTTTTGCTTTGCAAAGAAAGGAATTGATGTTTTACTTGGAGATGAAAGCTGCTAGAAGATGGCTTGCAGTGTCACGAGGATGCTTTATGCTATGCCCGCTGAGAGCCACTGTGAGGCTACCAGGAAGGTGTGAGCCTCAGCCATACTTACCTGCAAAGGAGTTAAACAAAATGCTGATCTTGAGCTTCTTAGAGGAAGAAAAAGCAATTATAAGTAAATATCCTACAAGATAGGTTCATTCTTAGAATGGAAATGAAAATGCCTTTTGAAAATCATACAGGCAGGTGTTGTTCTGAGCTACACAAAGCTTTGATACTGGCTTCAGTTGTTGAAACCAAATGGTAGTAGTTTAATGCAGCATTCAGCTTTTAAAAATGCTGCTTATTTTCAGCTATTTGATCAAATAAGCTTGGAGGACTTACCAGACCGATAAGGCAGTCATGGTATGTAGGGATTTAAGAGGAGCTGGTTGTTGCTTTTACCTCTTCTATTACTACATGCAGCCCTATGAAATCCATCAAGCACAGGAAAGAACAAATGGCTCACATATTCTGAACTTGTAAGTTAACTACGTATGAATTCTGACAGGTGTTTGCTGAGATGTTTTAAACAAATTCAAAATTCACCCTGATAAATGCCTGTATCTCAGGTGCAGGAAGAAGCTGGTGCCAGCCCCAGCTCTGTGCCAGTGCAAACACCTTTAGCACAAGGCTTCAGGAGCCCTGCTGAATTATGGTCTCTTTGTTTAGCATGGCCCTAAATATACAGCCAGCAATTGCTATTGATCATAATTCATATGGAGCTACCCTTGGCCAAAATCTATGTGCAGCTTTAATCCTGCTGAAGCACTGACCCTGCTAACTGCAGCACCAGTGCAGAAGGGTGCCCCTTCCCATCAGGTGAAAATTTGCTATTAAAAATGCTAACGTATGATTGAAATGATGGAGGGATTGCCTTGGATTTAAAGACTGTGCACATGAGTTGTGTCACAGTAAAAACATTTCAGCCCCAACAAGATCTGACACGGGAAGCTTCAAAAGCCCCATTTCCAGCACCACTTGGAGTTGCTTCCTTGGCTGTCCTGTTGCTGAGCTGTTTTGACAGTGCGAGAAGCTGTGTCTGAGCACTGCTGCGTGGCACAAAGCCAGACCCTTCAGCGGCTCCAGGAATGTACAGGCAGAGCAGCCTGAAAAGCAACTGTAAATGTGTGATGAAGTGCAGGTGTAAAGTTGCAGCTACAGTTCTTAGCAATTTGTAAAATGAGGTAACTTCTGGTACTGTTATGTGCATTGCTGTTGCTGCTGGGAGACCAGGAATGCTGTTTTTCTGCCTCGTGTGTACCTTTATAATGGTTCTTAAGGCAGCACACCCATCTTTGTGGTTGTTAGAGGAGGGCTGGGTGCATGTCTCACTGAGTGGGTCAGGAGTGCTGGGCACCACTAAGAATCACTCCTGAGGTTCAAGCACTGCGTGGGGTGTCTGGGTGCCAGTGAGTGCTGCAGTGCAGAGCTGGAGCTGCCAGCTGCGAGGCCTGGGCCCATGCTGCCACAGCGCTGCAGCTCCAACACAGGGTGAGAAGATGGCGTTGGCACGTGGCTGAGCTGCTCATGTCAGTGCAGGTCAGCTGGAACGAGTCCTTCTGCTGGTGCTGCACTTTTTCCATTTGAAGACGTGGGTTAAGCCCTGCTGGCTGACTTCTTCCACCAGGATTAATGTGTGTGTCCATTAAGAGGTTCAGAAGCAGGGCCTTACTAACGCTTACTAGAGCATGCTTGTTTTGTTCCTCTGTTGGTGGAAGGGTGCTTAAAGCTCAAAATCTCAAAGCCTGGTGTGACTTGTGTTGCTCACATTCACATCTGCTAAAGCTGGCCCATTTCTCAGGTGGGCAGTGCTGCGAGGGGAGCAGCCTGTCCTTGATACCCCTGAGAGCTGACTGGACTGCATTCCCAGATGGGTTAGCCCGTTAATTTTTGCTTCAGGACCTCATGGCAGGGCCAAGCAAGAGTCAGAGCTGAAAATTATCACAGGATTTTGGTAATTCTGTGTTCAGATTCACAGCATTTTGTTTTACTCAGCCATGGACACTCATGCAACAGAGGTACGGTGTGCTTCTGTAGTTCAAAAACAACATACAAAAACCTATGGCTGGAATATTATCCTGGGACTCCTGTCTGAAATATATAGTTGTTGTAAGTGGGCAAGCATGCAGTATAGCTTTCTGCAGATAGCAGTAAAGGGGCAGAGAAAAGATGATGAAGTGGTTGGAATAGCACATCAGCCTCAGCGCTGTGATCCACACTTGTCAGGAAAATGCAGAGGATCTGCAGATTCCAAACCCATTAAATTTACACATCTTCTGTCCTTGTTGCTGTTTTATCATCCTGTGCAACTTTGTTCTGTGTGCTGCTTTTGCCACTGTGCAGCAAGCAGCATCCTTGCTTCACACAAGTAATACATGTTTCAGCTTTTTATTACAAGAAAAATGAATTGTAAATTCAGGCACTCAAAAGTTGAGATGAACAAAAATAAAGGGCCCTTAAAAAATTTAACTACTCTGGTCAAAAGCAGGTAACAGTCCCGCTGCTAACAGCTGTTAATAATTCAAAACAAGACTTAAAGCGAGTATAAAGGGAAATTGCTATTGGTAGGAGCTCAAAGCTGTTGTAGCTTTGATGATGCTCCTTGCTGACACTGAGTGGTGCAATTACCACATGCTGATGGAGGAGAGCTGCAATTACCACATTTTCTGAGTCAGCTGCAGAGCATTGCTTTTTTACATCAGTACATAGTTGTGTGCGTATCATAGGCAGCTTCTATAAAGTGTTTCCCCAGTATTTCTGGCACAATATTACAAAGAGAGGCGGATGTTTCTTTCTTTTTTATTATTTTTTTAAAATTCCAATATTGTGAAAGATGAAGTTACTTTGGCAGTCACTGGAGGCTCTGTGTGAGAAAAATAGCAGCAAGGAATGCTGGAGGCCTTGAGAAAATGTGTATTGAAACTGTTTTGCCCTTTACTGTGGGTGATGCTCCTTCGTTTATTTTTGCAAGCCCAGTGATGGAAGTGTGGATAATTAATTAGCTTCTTGTCTGTAGACTTACCAGGGACCTCGTGCTGTTAGAGGGAGGAAAAAACAATAATAAAGAATTAGCACAACATTTGTTTGTGTGATTGCCATGACTGGCAGAGTAGGAAGCAGCTTGAAGGGCTGCTCATGTACCTGGGCAGGTATTGTTCTATGCCTTCTTGACAGCTCGTGAACTTTTTCAGTCTTACTTTTCTGATAGGAATGTTTCAGGATTAATCTGTGTTCAGGAGCAAATTGTTTGGAAAAATTGGTGTTAAAATGGGCTCATCTATTTTCCAAAAGGAAGTGACAGAAAGAATACCTGCTTGGCCTTGCATCAAAATATGGTCCAGACCTTGAGTCTGTAGGTGATTGATACCAGAAGCATGTGGTTTGTTTGCTCATCTAGTGTGTCATGGAGTGTGTAGATGTTATATGGGAAGAATCTGAACATTTCACATGTTTTTAATATATTTTTTAAAATAATTTATAAACCGCCCATATATCCGGGGAACATTAGGGTTACACTAGCATTGAAAAAAAAAAAAAAAAAAAAGCCAGGAAATACCCAAGAAATCTGACCTCTGTTGCTGTAGGTGTGTATATATGACAAATATTTCCATAACAGTTCCTTTCCTAGAGGGGCAGTCCCCATTCCAAGCAAAAGATCTTTAGAAACTGCTGGAGGAGGGTTCATCATGCTGGGTTCTTCTGCTGTTTCACATAGTCAGTAGAAGACAGGCAAATCTGATTACGCGTGGGTCTACATTTTCTATGTAAGCCCTGGGTTTTCTGGAAGAGCTAGAACAATTTAGGTCGAGTAGGAAAAGTATCGATTACAGTGGTGGTGACTCACCTCATTAAGTGCATCTTGCCAATGGCCTCACACCACTTGAAGTATTTTTTAATTTATTTTTCTATGGCTGGCCAGTCGTTTGTCATGTTGACAGGCAGTGGCCTTCTGAGAACACTAGCTACTATTACGGGATCACTGAGGCTGAACGGAAAAGGAGAAAATAGCAGGAAATATAAAACTGCTACTCTGTCTCAAAACCAGGTAGGTGGAAAAAATGGTCATTGTGAATCTGTTTGAGCATAAGGTGATAACTATTCTTTTGGGGTTAAGCAACTTCATCTACCCCGGCTTCAAAGAAAAGCCTAAAGCAATGAGAATAAATTTCCTAACAGGTGGGTAGGCAATAGATGTTTTCAGACTGCTGATTACCCTTGAACTAAGCATACAGATTTTGAGAAAATACAGAATACATAGCAAAGAGCACAGAGGATGTGCGAACCATTCCTCTACCTAGAACCAGCAATACTTCATATTGTGAAAACCATCTGTTTTCAGAAGATCTCAAATGCCCTGTTAGTGTTTAGTGGAAATGTGTCATGGTCAAGGGTTTCCCTTGGGTGTCCTCTGGAAGCACTTGTGAAATGTGAAAATCAGCCAGAGAAATCTTTCTGGGAAGGCAAATTATGGGGAGACTCAGTCAGGCCTAAGAAGAAATTTTTATGAAAACATATAGATAAAGCATCCATGTTTTGATCTGACAGTGGAGGGTCTTGTGAGGGATACAGTCACATCTCCATTGCCTTAAAAGTATAAGTCTAATTTCTTATTTAAGAAGGGACATATATAGAGTTTATAGATAGGCGCAACTACGTTGCAGGGATGGAATCAGCCACAAGGAAAAGCAAAGCCAGTGTGAGGTTAACCCTAAAAGTTGAAGGTGTTGTAAGAGATGGCAGTGAAGAGTTTTCATTATGATTGAATATTAATTAGTGACATGGCTATTAATGATGACAGTAATTAACAGAGGAAGGAAAGACTTGTCATTGTCCCGAGGGTGAGTAATCAGTCTTGGCAGGTGATAAATAATGGTTCAGCAAACTCAGCAGAAAGATAATCTGTCTGCCTCAGGACAACTGGAGAACAGCTATAAAATCTTCCAGGCTCTTGGCAACATTCAAGAATGACTTCATATTTTTAAGAGACAAATTAAAATCCGTGATCTCTAATGTTGCTTATATTCCGGAGTGACTGATCACAGTAGTTCTGACTGAGTCAACCCTTTATTTGTTAATCTTAACAGCGAGAAGATTGGTGAAATGGCTTTCAGCGTTATTTGAATGTTTGATTAAAATTCAAAAGAAAAGCAGAATATGATCATTCTATGGAGAGTTAATCCTGTGTTAATTATCCTGTGTGTTTGGAAAGGGATTGATTGGAATGCGCACTTCACCTCCCCTGAGCATGACAGTGAACTAACTACTCTAAAAGATGTTCAGATATGAGCTGTCACATCATTTGGGAATGAAATGACTAAGAGAGTATCGCAGACCTGTAGTCTCAGACCAAAATCGGGGAAACCAGTGGACTTTCAGTTTGGGATATGAACAGAAAAAAAGCACCAAAACTAACCAAGAATAATTCTGGCTTACCTTGTGTCAAGACAGCAAATTCTGATGTTTCGTTTTGTTTCTAATAATATAAAAGGCTTCGATTTCAGTCATCTTGGAATGATTTTCTAACCCCAAATGTTTGTTGTACCTTTGGCTGTTTTTGTTTTGCAGAAGGCAGCACCTACATTTATAAAATTGAAAGTTTTATTAACAAGCATGTCAAAACAACAGTTACAGACTCCAAATGTTTTCCTATATGTTTTTATTTTTAGCTATCATTGCATCTGCCAGTAAAATCCCAAGAAACATCCCATGTATTGAATGCACAGAATGTTGTCCATGGGCAAATCAGTACTCACTAAAAATGTGGCTTATTGCACTACAGAATGAAGTGCCACATTTTATGGGTGAGAGTCTATGTATTCTACTGTTAAACAGTAACTTCAGTGAAGAGATTGCCAGTTTCTTGCTGTTGATTGTATAAGTACATGTAACTAATGCAGGGTGTGCAGAAACGGGCTAAAGCAGTAGTCAGCTAGGACTCTGAAATTTGTAAGGCTGTAAATTAGTTGAAATGTATTTTATTGGGGTTCTGTTGTATGACAGGCTTTGTGTCAATTGAGTTCCTGAGTACCAGAGTACAAAGAAGGGATCATTAGGCACACTCTCTTCTGCAAGATGCTGCTTGTCTTTGACACAAACTAGACTTTTACCTCTCTTTTTTTTTTTTTTTTTTTTTTTTTTTTGCTGATAACTCAGTTCCACATATCTTACGATTGCCATGACATTAAAGATGCCACATGCCACTAAATGGTCCTTCATCTCCTTGCTGGATAGTGCTTTCAGAAACAGAACTCCTTGTATGCTGAGGTGAGAGAAAGAACAAGTTACATGAAACTATTAGTGTAGCAGTTGACTTAGAGTGTAGGAAGTCTCCTATGGCACTTGGGCTTAGTACCTATCAATGAGTATATGATTACAGTGTGATACAGAAATCAAAAACAGTTTGAAATCTCAGGAGAGATAAAAAAGAAAATGGAAAAAAAAAAAAAGAGAAAAAAGCATCTAAGTTCTTTTGTATTTCATTTCAATGTTATCTTCCTCTAGGACTCTCAAAAACTTCTTGGTCTCAGTGTTCAGTGACTTCTTTTTTCCCATTTATTGATTTATTTTATTTTGCAGGTGCTGATATTGTACAGTGGCTTATGAAGAACCTCAGCATTGAGGATCAAGGTAAGGGGAAGCATAGCTGGGAATTAACAGACATTCCAGCTGTTATTGTGTGTGTGCCATAAGAGAGTATGTAATACTTCACTGCAGAGTGTAAAGCAGTAGAACAACAAGGTTGATTTAAGCATTCGGTGGGAAGGAAGAAAGCAGATAAGAATCAGCAATGTAATTAAGTCTAATATCGTATAACTACAGTGCACAGAAAGCACTTTGTAGGAGTCCTAGCGTGTCTGTGAAATTGTTGCTACCTAAAAAAGCCTGATGTATTCTAAGGCTGTTCCCAGACCCAGAAAGGAAGTTGGTAGATGCGTGATCAAATGGGTGAAGGCAGTGACAGGACTCCCTGGTGTGGAGAAGGGTAGCCACAACTGACAGGACACGGTGGCCAAGGGTGATGCAGATATCAGTATGGGATCAGATGGTGATCTATCATGGCAGCTAGATAAATGGATAATGAGCCATAAACTGTGATCGGTGTTTGGGCACAGTCCAAATAGTTCACACTTCACAGAAACCAAAATCACCTTTTACATGGTTGAAAACCATTGGGGGGGGAAGGCCTTGTACAGGGCCAGAAGTTTCTTTTGCTAAATGGAAAGAAGAAAAAATATATATTAAAAGAACAAATCAACATTTCACTTTGCAGTCTGCTTCTGCTATCACTATGTGAAAACAGGAGTAGAGGCAACATTGACTCACCCAGGGCAATTTTCTACACACATCTCTTCTCATGAGTCCAGTCAAGTCCAAACCTGAATTTCAGCTGCAGACAACGGATTTATTATCTGCCTGGGCATGTGTGATAATCTAATGTGTATTTTGCAAGTCTGAGACAGTAGATGCAACTTTGGACAGTTGACATCAGTTGAAAATCTGTGCGAATCATAGACTCATAGAATGGTTTGGGTTGGAAGGGGTCTTTAAGGTCATGTAGTTCCAACCCCCCTGCTAGAAACAGGGACATCTCTCTCTAGACCAGGTTACACAAAGCCCCATCCAGCCTGGCCTTGAAAGCCTCCAGGGAGGAGGCATCCACAGTCTCACTGGGCAAACCTATTGCAGTGTCTCACCACCCTCACAGTAAATAATTTCTTCTCGATATCTATTCTCAATCTACCTTCTTCCAGTTTGAAGCCACTTCCCTTCGTCCTGTTGCTACATGCCCTTATAAAAAGTCCCTCCCCACACTGCTGCATCTAGGGAGTTTCATCTGTATTGTAAGGCTGCTTTCTGTTCTCCTGCTTTGCATGATTTCATTGAAAGGCATGTGGATGAAGTCTGATTGAAACATGGCTTATGCATGTGAGGTCACAGTGTGACTCATCTGCCGCCTTGCTGCTGAAAGCAGAGGGCTGTGCAGGGTGCATCATCCTGACACCTCTCCTCTCTTTTCTCTCTTTTTCTGCTCTTTAACAGGGGAAGCAATACACTTGGGAAGTCTTATCGCTGCACAGGGTTATGTCTTTCCAATCTCAGACCATGTCCTTACCCTGAAAGATGATGGGACGTTCTATCGTTTTCAGGTCGGTAAGCACTCTGCCCTCCTTGTGCATCCCTTTCTGTTGTCCACTGGTAGCACAAAATTGAGTAGCCACTCTCCTATCCAAAGTAGACCAGAGCAAACTTTGGAACTGGGCATTTGAGCTCTGGTGCAATGAAAAGTTCATACTTCTAATCTTCTCCTGGTTACAGGTTGGTGTGGGAGGGGGGCATGCTTCTGCCTTTGTCTCTGTTACAAAGAATGCATAACCTTGGCAGCCACTGAAGCTGGGACACCTCTATCCCTCGTTGTCTCTGTGCCTCCAGATGTGTTCATTTTTTAAAACATCCTGTGCTTGAGTTCAGTGCCCTTTCCAAAATTTGCTGCTGTCAACCTCCTAGATAACTGTGTGAGTGCTGCAACAGCTCCTTTTAGACAGATTGTGTAACTTTAAAAGAAGCAGTAAGTTCAAAACCAGGAGTCCTGTTGTTTAATCCTGCTGTTTAAATTTCTGTTTTTCTCTTATTTGATCTCTGTCAGCTTCGTTATCTTTCCTGTGACCTCAATTCTATTCACCCTACCAGTATTTCTTTTTCATTTGTTTTCTCCTTTTTCACTTTTTATTTGAAAAGCACATTCTCATCTTTGCATCTGCTGCTGCTCGTGCTCACAGTCCCACTGCTAATGTGGTATTGTTATCACATGAGACCAATAGCACAGGAAACAAAAAAACCAACAACAACTAAAAACCCAACAGGAAGATCACAGACCTAAATGTCTCTCTGCCCACCTTCTGGTTACCTGGCATTACTCAGGCTACAATTTTTCTTGATAGTTCTCTTGATTTTTACAGAATCCTACTATTCCCATCATATGAGACTTGGCAGAAGCAGGGGCAATGCTGATTTAGCTGCATTTTTGTGACACCACAGGAGGTTTAATTCTCCAATAATCCTGTGCCAGATTTCAAAAGCGAAGTATCATTTAATTTCTTATTTTAAGCCTGTGTAAACGACATCATCAAATTGTCTTGACTGCTTATTGACTTTTTTCCCCCTCTCCCCTTATCTTTTCCTGCAATTGTGTTTACTGTTTGCCTGTTGTCATTTCCTGCAACAGTTCTCCTCAGACCTTTTCTGCAAAAATAAGCTGATAGGATCACTTTTCTTTTTCATTACTGCACTTTCCATTACTTGACACATTCTACCTTGTCATCAGTCCCCCCTTAACAGTAGCTCATCATCTTGTGAAGTTCAGGAGATACGTATCAGTGAGGTGTATTGAACCATGTATATTGTTTGATCCCTCTGAGTTTTATCACTGTACGTAGGTGCAGGGGATAGTCTTTGTATGTGTATAATGTCCTGGGCATTTTTGTGTAATTGCATCACTAATGCAAAACAGTGTTCTGTAGTTTGTGTGGTCACAAGGACATTATTTTTCATTCTTGCCAAAACTGAGATACAACCAGATGTAGTAATATCTTGTAATTAATTGTTGCAACTGCAGTGTGCAGACTTGGATTGAAAACCAAACCAGTAAGCTTAACAGGACTTCTGCTTTTAGAATGATTTTAGTCAGCTGAGTTTTGAGCTCTTACATCTGATTTATTTTAAAAGTGAATTGTTTTGTTGGCTACCAAGCAAACTGGAAGCCACTAAATAAAAGCAAATGCCATGTAGTGTATATAAAAGGCCACAGAGATTTTCTCATTGTCCTGTATAAATAAATAAGTAAATAAATCTGGAGGCCTGTGAATTCTTGGGGAAAGAGGAGGTTCTGGTGTTAGAGAGCAAGGGGTCTGTATTCAGATGAGAATGAAGGAGTGTCTAAAATGCCATCAGGGTGGATGTCCTCAATCAGTACTGCCATGTTTCTGCCTGCAGTTAGGAATGTTAGAGAGGATACCTTTCTGGAAAAGCATTGTCACTTTTATTGAGAGCTGTAACAGTGTTTCCTTCCCCTGTGAGTAGAGACTGGGCTGTAGACCTTGTGATTGTTTTTATGCTTAAATTTTTTTCTGCATCTGATTTGCTTTTCATCTCTTAAATTATGAAAATGCTTATGTTGTTTCTTAGGCACCATACTTTTGGCCTTCAAACTGCTGGGAGCCAGAAAACACAGATTATGGTGAGAGCATAATTGTTTCATTGCAGAAAGCTAATACAGAAAGTTTGTGATGGAAGAAATTGTCCTTCGGCTGACACGTTCAGCAGGGCCAGGATTTCACATGCTGTTGCCTTCATTCTCCAGTAGCTCTGTTCGTTTCAGCAGGATTTATGGCAAGCAGAATGTTGCTCTGTGGGAATCTTAAATAATATCGGTACGGCTTTTGTAGGAGAGCATGCTTTGATCTGTAGCTGAATTTGATATGTTGATCAATAAAAAGTTACCTCATTTGGGCACTCGTCTGGCTGATCAATACGTCAGTATATAACTGATGGCATCCTGTAGTTAAGCTTCTGTGATGCATGACATCGCAGTTTGTGGTTGTTTTTTGTTGGTTTTTTTTTTAATTTAAGATTACCAGCTTCTAGCTGGTAAAAAGAGAAAACTGAGTGTGGTTTATGAGCTAATAAACTGTAACATGGAGTATTAGACGTGTGAATGCCTGCAGACAGTGATAATACATAAAGAAACTATGTCAGTATTGTTATCTTTAGCTGTCTCCATGCAATATTGCTGTCTCTTCTAGAGCTACGCTTCTTTCACAGCTAAATGATAAAATCAATTGATGCATCCTGGTGTGGCACTCAAACAGGAAGTGAATCCATGTGTGTGCCCATAAAGCAGGAGCTTCTGGAAATGCCTCTTTTGAAATACCTCATAATCTAAGATCAGTTTATAACTCCTTCCTGAATAATCATTTGTTCTTTCCCAAGTAATAATTATTCACCATTATTCTGGAAGTCATTTGCCAGGGTGGAAAAACAACTTGCCGTGGTGTCTGTCATGTGATTGTTCATTTGCAGTCCTCCACTGCAGGAAGGCTAACGCAGACTTATGTGTTTATATGAGGGGACTGCTTAGGACAAAATGCGTTGCTGTTCATTGTGTGCAAAATGACTTCCAGATTTTACAAACAGTCACTGTATATGTGTCTGAACTGTACCAAATATATTTTCTGTAACCATCAGAGTAACAATCTTAAGAGGGAGGTTCTGTTTCTGCCTATGGTGTTTGTTCAATAACTGGGTTCCACTTTCTGGCTATTGTGCAGCAAAGGCATTGGGTGGAACAGAGTACCTCAAAATCAAGCCCCATGTGAGCCGACCCACAGCTGGACAAGCTACAACTGTATTAGCTCTGAGCCCTGTAGGGACAGATTTTCATCTATCCCAGAAATCTCTAACATATGCTTATAATCAGCCTCTGCGTATCAGGGGTCTGTGCAGATGGAGTCTTCCCAAGAATTAATCCCAAATTAGCAGTAGACCCAAATAAAGCTGAAATCCCAGCAGTTCTTCATACTTTTGTTATTTGCATAGATTCATTCACAGGACAGTGACGAACTTGCTAATGGCAGCTCACTGCCTCATGTGGAGAAGTACTGCAAGACTCTCAGTTTATTTGGTATTATAATGTCTTGCAGGTGAAGCTGCTTTTGAGAAGTATAGAAGTAAATATATTTGACCCAATCAATCAGCTCTGGTTATCATGCATAATGTTGGCTTGTTATAAGAATGTTGGAATTACAGGAATGGCATTGAGGAAAATAACACAAATAGCACTGTTTTTTTTGTTGTATTTTACAGAGATGATGAGGTTCCCAATGAAAAACATTCATGGAAGTGTCAGAAAATCTTATTTATGTGCAAATCAAAATCACATGGTTTTCAAAGAAAATCCAAATGTTATTTTCTGTAGAGGATGCTTTGCCTTCTGCCCCTGTGCAGTTCACACCCGGATTTCATCATCAAATGAGAACACTGGATCTTTTTTATGTAGCACACTTCTGACTGTATACCCAGGGTGTGTTGGGTAAAAAAAAAACCAACCTTTTGTTTCAGCCTTTAGTGGAAATGGGCTGAGCTGGTGGTCCAGTGGAGCCCATCCCAGAAGGTAGCCTGGAACTGGTTAGGTGTCCTCTGATATCTTGAGCCTCTGAATCCCAGCTCACACCGATGTCTGCAGTGTCTGCCGATGGTGAAATGGGTGAGGGCTTTTCTCAGCTGTTTGAAATGTATAAAATAAGTGGATGGAGCAAATGAAAAATTGCTCAAGTGAAATCTGTATGATCCAGCCTGTATTTCTGTTATCATTTCAATGTCATGATTTATTTTTTCCTAATTATTCTTTAAGAGGAAAGGAAATGCAGAGATATACAAGGCTGTTCACTTTTGCAGGAATTCTTCCAAAGTGCTGATGGGAACAGGTTGCTAATGCTAAATCTTTTACCAGCCCCAGAAGTAATTGTGTTTTTCTCAGACATCTTGTTAGGTCCCAGGCATCAACTCTCAGCACTTTTAAATGAGATGTCCCAGATGTTTAAGGCCTCTGAGATTGCTAGCACATAATGTCAGCTGGGTATTCAGCCCTCTCATTCCTTGGCTTATGTTGCCTTCAAATGAGAAGATTCTGTGGGTTTGTGTTTTCTTCAGGTCTTGTACTAATAATCTATCCGTAATTGTTTTCTGTTCTCTTTCTCCCTTTAGCCATCTATCTTTGCAAACGGACCATGCAGAACAAAGCTAGGTTGGAGCTGGCCGATTATGAAGCCGTAGGTACACTCCTGCTAAAGTTTAAAGTGTGGGGGAATGGGGGAAGGCTTTGTTTGCCAGCTGAATGCTGCTACTTAATGCCTCAGCATCAGCCTTCACTGTGTGTCCTTTTTTTAGCTGTCAGAATTTGTTGAAGGTTGATCTGGAAAGAACATCAGGCTCATGAATGAGGAATGTCCCCAGCTCTGCAGCCTCTCCAGTTAAAGCATCAGCACCATGAGGCAAATCACACAAACGTTTACATTGGTTTTCTCAGTTAACAGTTCCTGGTTTATATAGTAGATATGAACCTGCAGAAAGCACAGATTTTGGGATGCATAACTGAGCAATTAAACTGCTAATGACCCATGGCATGTAGTTACATGCTATACATACTGTATAGTTACATACTGTAAAGGAAAGTTTTCAGTCATGAAGCTTGGACTGTATTATCAATATGCTATCGCACTTATTCAGGGAGTGTTTTCCCTTATGAAATTATTATTCATAAAAAATATCACCAAACTTGGCTTCAGATAGTGCAGAGTTTGGGTCAGTAGGAGTGGGAGGATGGAGGCGTCAGAGTTGAAATGCGTTTCTTTGAATGCTAGCAGTGTACATCGGTCTGACCAGCTGAACTTTGCTTTCTGTCTTTCTTCTCGTTTACTAGTTCAGCAGCATAACTGTTGAATTTCCAGTCTGGATATTTTCAGTGAAGTGTTTTTTACAAAGATGGTTCTAGTGAACTTGAATGTTCACGTTTATTGTTGGACACAATATAGATGTGTATATTACAGGGTGTTCTTTTCTTTGTTGCTTTTTTTCCCCCTAGAACAGATTTTCTCCTTCTTCTTTGCCTTCTACTATATTTTTAGGTCTTTTGTACACGTAGATATGCATATGCACCATTTGGTTCTTTCAGCAGAGAGCATACAAAAATTGCCACTTGTCTAATCCACCCTTGTCCCATGAGTTCTAATAGTGAAGTACAGACATGAAGGAAGGAATATAATAATCCATATGCATTTATACTGCATTTTGCTGTATTTTCACTTCTGCATACTATTTATTTAATCATTAAAATGATTTAAATTGGTCACAGCCAACCGATTAACTGTAAGTACTCTAAATATCTATGATAAAGCAACAGAAGACAGTTCTGCAGCACACACTCCCACACATGCCGTGAGGTTATGGCTAAGTACTTTTGTACATAGTTGTCTACTGAGAGTAGCAGTGCACCAGTGATGGCAAATAATAAGATCCTGGCAGTCTCTCATTTTTCTTGTGAATATTGCATTGCACAATTAGAGGTCGCTTCTTCATTCATACTTTGCTCTCTTAATTAAAGACAATCAGATAAAAATGCCACTGACTCTTCCTAGTCATTATGGGAGCTGAAGCAGACCCAGCACTGGAAATGTGTAAACTGAGCACACGTGAGAGAAACAGGTTTAGGGGAGTAGGAAGGAGTCCTGCACATTCAGTGCCAATTTTTGGAGACATAGCATGAGGACATTTCTCTGCAGACACCAGCCCTGCCCTGGAATTTCCAAAGAGAATCTCTACAAAGCATCACAGGGGACTTCTCATTTGAGGTTCTGCTTGCATAATTCACAGGCAACTTCCCACCCCCAATTTCTGCTGGTGAAGCAGAGCTCTTCATTGTATGATTAAGCTTGCATGATTGGATTTAACTTTAATTTATAATTGACCAAACATAAGCATGATTCAAATAATGCTTCAGTTGGTGATGTTTCATTGGCTTCATCGTATTTACTCCAGAGGGCACATATGAACATAATTGAAAATAAAAAATAAATCAAAGCCACAAAAAAAAATTTCTTTTTGCAGATATTACGAGTGGTTCACAGTAAAGGAAATCATCACAGCTTGGCACAGCTGTAAATCATTTGCTTAACTGTTTTCCTCCATTTAGAAGACTGAAACTCTTAAGTGGACTTGTTGGTGACTGAGCCAAGCTTTGTCTTGTGTTATACAAGACCTTGAAGTAAAAAAGTAGGGAGACGTCTAGCACTGAAATGCATATGCTTAAGCATTTTCTTGAAATAAACAGAATCGACGTAAAAAGAACAGTACAACATTGTTCATTTTCCAAGAAAATTTGTAACAGTTGAACCAGCTGTAATGTATAGATAGTCAGGTTAGTGGTCTCCTAGGCCCCCTTCTTCAAGTGGTTGTGGATGTGTGACTTCAAGGTGCTGTTTGAGCCTCAGATTCCAGCCATGTCAGTGAGCTTGACCTTGGTCTGTGAGGAAGTTATATCCATCTCCAAATGTTCAGATCCTGATTCTCTCTACAATAGACCTGAACTAGAACTTTTACTTGAGATGCAGGAAAAAGGCTGCATCTGGATCTGGTCTCTCATTGAGCTATTTTCATTGTTCAGACAAACAAGCTATTTCCTTTTGTGAATCATTCTGGCAATTCCCAGACTGGAGCACGGTGCAGCTGCGCAGTGCTCTCAGGGCTGAACAGAGCAGGGGATGCTCAGGCTTTACACCTTAGCGAAAGGGACCAATGTTAGGAGGAAAGGGAAGTAGAAAGGAGAAGGAATCATGCAGGTGGCAGCCATCTGCTATCAGAAATGGAAACTGTCAGCTTCGCAGAGCTTCTCAGTATTATCTTTTGGGAATAAGACCATCATCATTTTACTAATAGAACTCAGGCTGTCTTCATCACACTCTATTACTTTTCCTGACAGGGTCCTCCTGGCTGCAGCCTGAAAAGATGTGTCACGACCTTGCTTTGCCTGTGGGATAAATCACCTGAAACCAGCACTGATTTCCATGTCTTGAGTTCTCCAGCTTAAAAAATGTATAAATAAATGAAGGGAAAATAAAATTAACTATCTCCCAACATAGTAACTGCTCTCAAGCAATTGTTGTAATTACCAGAATTAATTGTTTTTAACTGTTTTCATCTTTTGTCAGGAAAACTTAGCAAGACTTCAGAGAGCATTTGCAAGGAAGTGGGAATTCATCTTCATGCAAGCTGAGGCCCAAGTGAAGTGAGTAATCCTGGAGCAGTGAACTGCCCCAGTATCTAGGGCTGCACAGAGAGGGGGACTCTGAGAGTTTCTCTCATAAAGTCTTCACTGCAGCTAAGCTTAGAAGGTGCTGGTCATCAGCAGACTGGAAATAATAGAGAGCCAGTTGCTAAGGTTTGTGCCAGAATCTGAAAGATGCGTTTAATTGTCTCTGTGTAGAAGTGTCCATCAGGAGTTCCTGAGCCTCAATTTTCCATGAGAGATTGGGTGATTCACTTGCACGTTCTGCTTCTACTGTTGCATGGTGTTTTTATTCCAAGTATATGAAAAGAACAAGATTTTGCCACTGGTTAACATAAATCTGTGCTCATGTTTTTAAAATACTGTTATTTAAAAGTGCTCATAAAGGTGGTATTTGCAGCAGACTGTGTTTGTTTTTCTCATTTATAGCAATCCCCAGTCAACTCAACTGTACCTCTATTTTCTGCACTCCAGTTGATGCTCCTGACAGTGTGGAGTATTGGGTACCACGTACATGAAACTTGCTCCAACTAACTTTTTTTTTCTGTCTTCTACTCATAGTTGAAATGTCCGTTTTTGTTCACATCTTTCCAAAAGCAGTTTGATGTTGTTAGCATGTTGTTATCATTGCTGCAAAATGAGTGTCATCCAGGGTTTGTAGGCCAGTGTACTTAACAGCCGGTGTGCCCACTTTGTGCATGTAATTATCTCCTGTAAAACTGGAAGACCGATGAAGGTGGTGTATAAGAATACCAGTATTCACGGTCTGTATCGATAGAAAGAATTTGCACTTTCAGTATTAGATGCTAAAAAGTTTAGGGACATTTTTACTTGAGGGTGTGGCTGAGGCATTGGTCTCTATCTTTGATTAACTCATTGGAATTTTGATTAATTATTTGCTTAATCACATTGTAATTAGGTACTATTTAAGTACATGGTAATTATCCTCAAAATAACAAGGCAATTAAGGGATTTTTTTCTGAAGAGAATACCAGTGTTCTGCTTAGAAGAAAAAATGAGAAGTTACACTTGCAGTTGTACTTTCAGTTACTTACAGGTTTGTTGCCAAAAGGA
This sequence comes from Coturnix japonica, assembly GCF_054131305.1. NCBI lineage: Eukaryota > Metazoa > Chordata > Aves > Galliformes > Phasianidae > Coturnix > Coturnix japonica. Next base: position 26,400,479 of record NC_140667.1, on the reverse strand, counting down.
AAAAGATCTCAGTCAAAACAAAATTCTGCATTCCATCTGAAGCACAAATTATCACCTAAGAAAGAGATTTTAATTTTGGATTTTTTACAGGGTCAGCATTGCTTACTCATCTCTTCGTAGAGAAAAGATGGGTTAGAATTCACAGTGTAATGTATGGCAGTGCATTAACTAAAACAGAAAGTGAAGCAAAACACCTCAAAACATTTCTCCTGGTTTTGTGTTCTGTGTTTGCTTCTCAGCTCAGCACAGTGAAGTGGTGCCTGGTGGCTGCTCATGCTGAGCTGGTTTCCTATCTCAGCCAGCTCCAAAATGAGTTGGACTTAAAGATTTTGTGGGGAGGGAAGGGGTGCTTTGAACAACCTGCAGTGGCCTTTGATGCGTATGCTTTGAGTGAATCAATTTACTGGCTGAAATTAGTGACTTACACCTATGCCAACCCCATCACATGATCACGTCTCCAGATGAGGGCTGGCTTGCACAGCACTGTCAGTGAGCTCGGCCCTGTTACTCACACTGTCACCCCCCCCCGCCAGCACCAGGGCAAGTGGAGATGCTCTGTTGGAATCTCCAGCAAAAAAAGTGTAACAAGGAAGAAATAGTTGTGTGGTCACTCCTGTGTTTATGCTTTCTTTTTTTTTTTTTTTTTCTTTTTTTTTTTTTTTTTTCAGAATTGACAGGAAAAAGGATAAAACAGAAAGGAAAATTTTGGACAGCCAGGAAAGAGCATTCTGGGATGTGCACAGGCCTGTGGTAAAGCCCTTAATTCTCTTAACACTGTGCTGTGAATTGCACGGTGATATTGTCTGTGAAGTCACTGCATGGATTTTCCTCACAATTTAGAACAGGCTTCTGCAAGATTATCTCAGAAGTTATTGGTTTGAACATGCTTGGAACTGTTGACTTGGAAATATATGATAAATGTAAAGTGTTGAAGATCTTCTTTTGTGCGGGTGGAAGAAAAGCAGCTTAGCCAGTTTGTCACAGACTTCCTAAAAAGAGCTCTCAGCTGAGGCATTTCCTCTTGGTGCTGAAGTTAGGTGTTAATGCAATTGATGCTGAGATGCCAACTTTGGGTACATGCACTTTCTTCTTTATTAAGCATAATCATCTATGGGAGGCAAACATAAGGAAAGAATTTTGGACAAGATCTAAACTCTATTTTAGGTAGGTAAAGAAGCATGCAGACTGTAAGCAGAAGACAATAATGTGATAACCATCTATTTTAACTCTTTTCAGCCAGGCTGTGTGAACACGACAGAAATGGACATTAGAAAGTGTCGTCGCATGAAAAACCCACAGAAGGTGAAAAAGGTCAGTTTGAAATTCTGGTTTTGTTTCTTTTTTTTTTTTTTTTTTAACATAAGTCATTGTTGACACCTAGAGTATATCAGACTTACCTAATAGAATTCAAATGACAGGTTTGGCAAATGTCAGTTCTGTTTTGATTTAATAGATGAATTTACTACTGCAGTTTTAGCAACAGATGTTTACTGACTCTACATTCCCATAAAATGAAATCAGTTGGCAAAAATACTTGGGCCACACTTTTCAGAAGTTATTTGGATGCAAGTTTTTCAGAGTTGTTTATATCTGCCTTAATAATCTCAAAGGCTTGATCAGTAGCAGTTTGGATTCTCCTGACTTCCAGCAAGTTCTTACTCTTACGTGTTTTTATTAGTTTTAGAGGTGACACTAGACTCCTAACTTCCATCGGTAGTTAGATTGCAGCAGAGCTATTCACCTGTCTCTTTCGAACATTAAGTGAAAAGCAAAAATACTAAATGACAGGGTAGTTGTTATTACTTTCAGTGCAAATCCTCTGTCCTGAAAACAAATGGCTACAAGTCAATCTGTAGGTTCGCGTGTACTTGAACGACTGACACCTGGTTAAGCTCTTTCTTTGATATGTAGTTTTATGACAAGAAATTCAACTGAGTGGAAGAAAATGGAAGAAAAAGGTTGGATTCTAGTACATTTTTTCTCCATTTACTTCACCACAACAATCATTCACAGCGTTCCTCTTGCAAATACAACAGGCACAGCCCTCAGACCTAAAAGTTATTTTAGTATTTAAGATAAACTGCTTCCTACTTTCAGCCTGTAGACTGCAGTGGGACAGAGTGGACACCTCATATGCAACAGGGGAAGGTCTCAGGTGAGAGTGTTTTGCTGAAAAACAAGCTGTGCAGGAAGCCCCGAGCACACTGCTGGCTTGCCTGCAGACATCCCAAATGCAGGCATCTGCAGCACAGTTTTGCTCCTGGCTGAATGATTGTTTACCTGTGCAGGAAAAAATAGTAGGAAATTGTTGGCTTATTACCCTACTGTTTTGCATATTGCACTTCTCATTGCATACCAGAAAAAAGTTGTAATCTCTTCTGTTTGCTTGTTCCTTGCAGTCTGTGTACGGGGTTACAGAGGAATCTCAGCCCCAAAGCCCTGTACATGTGCCCTCCCAACCTGTACGCAAGCCTACTAAAGAGGATTTCCGGAAACAAGTGAGTAGATGTCTGTGTAACAGTTCAGATGTCCTGAACTGGATACATCTGGAACAGTCAGGCAGCTGTTTGTAGAGATATCAGTAAAAACCACTGTTGCTTTAACTATGCTTGATCCTCACATCCTTTATGTAAAGCTGTAAGTGTTTAAAGATGTGTATTAATTGAGCAGTGCAGTTATGGTAACGCTAACCTTTTGATTACCTTCCCTGTGGCCAGTAGGTGGATTAATTTCCATCCACTGAGGATGCCTGAAAAGTGGGCTCTGACAAAGGCTAGAGAAGCTGGCACACCCAGAACACAGTCACGGTGCTTTTGGGGAACTGGGAAGAAGTTACTTGCAGAATTGCTCTGAGGAATGGCTGTCTGAATCATGTGTTCTTGCCCCTCCATGGGGAGCTCTCCCTCAAAATTGCTTTCCTGCAAGAAGCAACCCTCACTGAAGCAGGAGCTGCTGGGTCAGCTTTTTAGTAAAGACAGCATTAAACGTGTTCCTTAGGCAGCCAGTTTTAGAGTGATCTTCTGAAGTAAGTCTGAACACTACATCTCTTGAGCTTTTTCAGTCATAGGCAATATAGGCTGTAGAGTACTGTGAAGAACTACTTTATAGCACAGTACAAATGTACTTTGAAACCTTTATTTTCTTGGTTAGAGAACTGAAAGCCTGTGTTATAAAATGAGGGTCACAATGCACTCAAGTTGTCTAGGAACCTCAGCCCCAAATATGTCTTTCCTACTTTTAATTATTTCTTCAGGAGCTCCCCCTGAGACTTTGCCACATGAAATGGAGACTCCTGATGGAAGCAGCTAGTAAGCTGCTTCTATTACCTGGGGGAGGGTCCCATTTCTTTATGAGTTACTTTCAAGCTGTTTGGAATGAGAAATCAATAGTGTGTTGGGATGTGATCAATGCATGCTGTGGAGCTCCTGGATTGTTAATGCCCTTGTCATCTCTCTCCTCAGATAACTTTTCTGAACCTGCAGATAGACAGGCATTGTTTAAAGATGTCCAAAGTAGCAGAAAGGTGAGTGTCCCCATGTATGTGATTTTCCATTACTTCATCTGAAATTTAGCTTTTCCAGAAATAGCAAGTAGGCAGGAATGCACAAAGACTCGTTCTGTTTCTGATGAGCAGTGAATCCTTTTTCCTCCTAACCCAGACATGCTGCTTGTCTGCTGACCACTGACATCTGACACTTGCCCTTCTGCCACTGAGAAAAAAGGAGTGAAAAAGGAGGATTTCATACTGTAAAAGCAAAAGAAATGTGATCACAATGGAAAGAGCCATTGCAGGGCATTCATTTCCTATTCCTTCTCAAGCCTAGTACTTTATTTTATTTTTTTAAGAAAAGTCATTCTTTCATTTGAAAAGCATTCACTTTTCCTTTTTGTGTGAGCTGAGTGCTCCTCTCCTATTAGACTGATGCATCTCTGTGGAGGGTGCGGTGTTTACATCTTGCATCTGATGTTTGCATTCATACTGGGAGTTTTTTGTGCTGGGGTTGAAGGTTTCTGTCCCCAGTTGTGCATGTGAAACCCTGGGTTTGTATCTGGACTACTCAAGGCAGTGCTATGGAGAGGTGGATTTCTCATAGAGGCAAATCAAGGCACAATTTGACACGCAGAAAATTTAGTCCTTGTAGGAAAGTATGAACAAGTAAAGAACGAGCTCAAATTAAGCTTCCTGAGAGTGACAGCTCCTTTACTCAGATACTTGTAAGCTGTGCACGTTTTCAGTGGAATTGCTGAGACAAATGTAGGGATCAGCATGCTTTTCTGTAACATCACTTTTAGAGCAAAACTGTCTTGAACACGACAGGCATGACAAGGGATGGCTCTTTCTGGAGAAATGATAGGAATTTTTACTTAAACAAATTAGAAAGAGATTTCCCTATGATATTTTGTGCTTTGCAGTGCTTGCTCCTGTAATTAGCGTGCGTACACTGAACTAGGCAAATTAAATGGCAAGAGCTCAACAGAAAGTTCCTAGTGGCTCATAATGTTTATCAATTTAAATTAAATTTTATCCAATTGAAAAGAAAATATTCAGAGGCTTTCTGAAATCCTTCACACACCATTTTCAGTATTGAAATTAGAATACTCATATTGATGTTTTGGGCTTTCTGGTTCTGCTCTGATCATTTTGTGTTTTACCAAAAATTCTCATTTTATACTGAATTTACCTACAGTGACCTTAATATACTGTGACAGTAATAATTTCCGGGCTGGTAATTTACAGACAAGCAGATGTGTTTTGCTTGAGTTTTTTCTGGGTAGGTATTTATTCAATAAGATGGTCTCTATAAAACTGATTCACCATGAACATCGGGTCCTGTCCACGCAGCATACCTGCTGTTCAAGTTACACTGCCATGATAAACATGTCATTGTCAATGCCAGAAGAAAAATCTATTAGTTTTCAGTAGAATTGGGCAAAAAAACAGTTTTCCTGTTCTGGAGGGACTGAGGATGGCAGTGCTGCTGTAGGGCACCGGGCTTTGATTTCCCAGGGCATAGCACAAGGGGTGGCAAGGAAGGCCCTGGAGGGGCCCAGCAGTGATGCGGTTGGGTGAGAGGGAATGATTTGTGTGGCCAGAGTTGACCTATTGCTTGAAACGAAGCCTGTGTTGCCTGAAGACTGTGTATGAAACACTGAATGTGCATGCTCCAAGAGAAGATGTTCTAAGTAAGGAGGTGCTGTTAGAGTAGCAAGGCACTTCTAAGACTGGGCTCTGCTCTTAAAACTGAGGCATCCCTCAGCTGCTCCAGGAACACAGGGAACAGTTTTTCTACTTCCAATTCCTTTTTTCTTATTGTCAGTTTTAGGATCTGGCAAGGAGATCTGACTGCTCTCAAGCAAACCTGTGAATAAATGGTACCTACTGTTTTTCCTGACCATGTCAGGCAGTGCTGATGCAAACCCAGTACATGTGGCATTACAGAAATGGCTGAGGAAAGCCTGAATACCTTCCTATCAAAAGTAATCTTGGTTCCCTTGGTGTCACAAACCCACCTGAAGTTACTCTGAAGGCTCAGAAGGTCCCCTTGATAGTGAGAAAGACAGATTCTCAGTGCAAACTCTGCCCCCTTCCATGAACTCTTAACCATCACCTCTTCTGCCAGAAAGACAAGGCATCACCTGAAAAGCCAAAAGCCCAGGTCTGCTTTTTGGCAGAAATGCTTTCCCTTAGGATTCCCACTGCCTGTAGCCTTGTTTACACAATGAGGATGTAATTCAGCTCCTGTCATTATGCTGAATCAGCAACATGTGTTTAGCAAATCCTCCCTTATTTCATCTATTTTCTCCCCTCTGATGCCACCTTATTATTTTGTTACAAGCAATTCAAGTTTCACAGCAGATATCCCCTGATGCATCCTCTGTGTTGGTTTTGTTGTTGTTGCTGTTGCTTTTAAAAACCAACCTTCTCTCTCATTGATGTCTCTGGGATTGCTGCTCTCTGAAATTGGACTCTGCTCCCTCCTCCAACCCTTGACCCACAACAGTCTTGAAATGTAATTAATGAAATGAGATGAGACAGCCCTGAATGCCCTGAAGGGCAGTGGGAACCTGCTGTGGTTACAAAAGTGTATGATTTTAATGCCTCATGATAAGAGCTAGGACAAACAAAAAGAAGTAATTATTGTAGGGCAGGTCAGGGAAAGTTTCTGCCTTTTGTGACCCATGGTTTCACAGGGCATTTTCTTTTTCCTGCCTTTTAAAGGTGTGGAAGACCGAGAGGTAGCACTTAGGGTAGACAATTGCAGTGAAAGTAGATAAGCTTTCAATATGGTGAGATTCAGTTAGATTATTTAATTTGTTGGCAGACTGAGGCAGGAAAAGGAAGAAGTGCCTTGGAGTATTTAGAATATAGACTGGGACAAATTTCTCTAGGTTTTTTTGCTGCCTGCCTTTCATGAAATTGCTGCCTTGTCCCAGCTCCCATGGAATGCCCAAGTTATCTGTGCAAGCAGACATAGGCCTTTTCCCAGGAAGCTCTTAGTATTAGAGGCTGTATGCCTTATGTGACTAGGCTTGAAGTGGAACAGTATAAAAGCTAGGTGTTTATTAAATACCTGTATAGTTTACTTCATTTTGCATTGATGATTATAAACTACACTGAAGTATGTTGCATTAAGTGCCATTGTGCTATCTGGTATACTGGCAAAAACAAAATGACCTATATGCTGAAGATCTGACGCTTAGGACTGTGGTCCTCCAAAGACTTAGATGTGTTCTTTGCTACAGTGCATGATGGTATTTTGATGAATTACTCACCATGCTTAAAGTAGTGAGTGCAAAAGCCTTTGCAAAACAAAACAAAACAAACAAACAAACAAACAAAGGTAAAGGGGAATAGCAACATGCAATAAATGTAGAGAGGACGTGCTTCAGAGGCACACTGCTGCCTATGGGAAGTCCTACCATATCAATTCACTCACTGCCACATCAGGCTTTCTGTAGACATCTCTGCAGAACCAACCTTGAGTCAACTTGTAAGTGTTGCAGAGAAATCCTTGCATGCGCCCTTCCTGGAAAAACAGACTGTTGTGTGAGAGTACTAAGAACTGCGCTGATCTAAACATGGCAAAAAAGCCCTTCAACATGTGCTGGGGGGGAAGAGAGAAAATCTATATCTCTGATACACAACTGAGAGTTCAGGCACTGATTTGTCTTTTTCTTCTTCTTTTTTACTTTATTATTATTATTATTATTTTTAATATATATATATCTGTCAGTTTAATAGCGTACACAGAGCAGTATGTGGAATATGACCCCTTTATCACTCCTGCTGAGCCTTCCAATCCCTGGATAAGTGATGATGCAGCTTTGTGGGACATTGAAATGAGGTAAGGTTTGGCAGTTTTAGGTAATATTAGAGTTGTTTTGCAGTTTTATTGGTATGCTTTTCCCATGGCTCTGCTGGGATAGGAAGTTTGATCTCTGTAACTTCACAAGATATACTTGCATAACTGAAGTTTAAACTGAATGGTATTATTTATTATTTCTGTGGATTTTCACTTCCACATGCTTAATTTGCATTACTTTGTAAGTTAGGGCATTTTCATGCCCACTGAGCGCATGCCTGGGCTCAGCTTTGACAGCCGACTGATACAGCATACTGCTTCAAGATCCTTGTTCCAGCACACCTCCTTTGACCCTTGAGAGCCTGCTCTCAGATCCTCCCCAAGTTGTGGAGCGCTGTTCAAGATGCCATTGGCATACAGGACAGGTTGGGTAGCAGCAAGGTGCTTTCACTCACCATGCCACCTTCATTGCTCACTCTGGGCATCCTTTGGCAGATGGCTGCAAATGCTCTGCAGCTTTTTCTGCAGCTGAGCTGCAGTTGTTCCAGACTGAACAGGGAGTTCACTTCAGCAAATCTTTGAAAAAAAGTATGACAAATCTAATACTATCTGTGCTTAAATAATCGTGTAAATTTTGAGATGCTGCCAGCTTAGAAGAGCCAGTTCATTGTGAATCAATATTCCAGGAAAAGGGCAAGTTATTTCTCTTTGTAAAACACATGTGATGTGGGATGTGAAAGGTGTTGTCCCCTGCTTCTCTGAAAGTCACAGAAGCTGGTAATTAGTTCCCTGGTCTCTGCCTCTTTTCATATAAAATCAATATTTTGGATTTCTTTTTCAGTCAGTTTCTCTCAATTCCTCCATCCTCCCTAGCAGGTTTACAAACAGATACAACCCCTGCAAAATAGTACTCTGGAGGAGCTCCGCCCACAGTGTAATCCAGGCATCATTACTTCTGGGTCTGTTGATGTGGCTGGAAACCCTTGGAAATATTCTTGTATCCCCAAGGAATATAATCGACCTGATGTCATGGCCTTCTTCAGAATGAGAGTAAAAGCTTTATTTCTGTTATGATTTCAGAGTTACGGAAGGCGATTCTCCTGCTGTATTGTTGTGAGATGAGAGAACAAACATCTTTGTATTTTCATTTTATTCTCTGTAGCAAGAGACCTCCTTGTGTCTGCATCTAGTTGCAACTTGCGTGAATAATTAAATGATTCCCAAGAGCTCTGGTGGCCCTTGTGCTGCCTGCAAGGCTGTTTCTTGTGTCAGGAAAGCAGAGCCCCTGTTCAGGGAAACTAAGCCCCTTTCCCTTCTAATGGCAAAGCCAGCTTCTGAGCAAGGTCAGCACTGTGCAGCTCATCCTTTGTGGCACTGGGGAAATGCCTCAGAAAGGCTTCTATTTTAGACAGCACTTTGGCCTTTTCAGTTTGTGCAGCAGCAAGCAGAGCAGCTGCTGATCTCCAGAATCATCAGGAAATTCCCTGAACTCGGCTGGTGCGTAGCTCTGCACCAGCACAGCTCTCATGTCCCCATGTCCACTGCAGCTTTCTCAACAGAGGAGGAGCCAGCCCCAGTGCTCTGGCGCCTCGAGTGAGGACATGCCCATCAGTGTTGCTTAGTCTCTACAGCAAGGGGAAATCAAAGTGGGCATTTTATTTACCCCTGTGGCTTATTTGTCTTCAGCACAGATCGCCACCGTCCCTTAAGGCTCCAGGATTAGGAATCACTGTGGACATGACAAGACATATAGTTTAATAGATACATACTGTTTACAATGGCTCTACTGTCACAAATGTGAGCAGCTGAACTGTGTTTTAATGGTTGTCTCATAGTATGACGCCATCACACCAGAAGCTTTCAAACACTTTGTGAGCCCAGATTATGCTCTGATGTAGGCTGTCTTGTGGGATCCTTGTGATTCTTAGGCAGTGCTTCTCCCCATAGGCATCTCTGCAACATGTCTGGCAATTCAAACAACACCTTATGTAAGCAGGGTTCTATTAAGCAATAATCTAACAGAAAGGTTGTGAGTGAATTTGGGTGACTCCACATCTCAGTGTCCCAGCTGAGATACAAAATAAGTCTGATTGTCATGGAGGGGAAGAGGGGGTTGCTTTTTAGTCGTGCAAGACTAAAGTACCCAAAAGTCAGAGGCAGTGAAAAATACAGGATCACAAAGCAGTAATCGTTTCTTGGAAATCTTGTCCTCCCTGCTTCTATGTGGAACTGCTTTTTTAATGCAAATGTGCAACTGAAAATCTGAAGGGAGTTCCAAGTTAGCAGCCAGCACTGTGTGGGACACAGGGTGATGCTGTGGAGCTTGCCAATGGCCCAGAGAACACTGCTGGCACATTTCTGCCTTGACATAAAAAAAAATGGTTCTTTATGTAAAACACACAGGAAATTTCACTGAAAATAATATCATTTGCTGTCTCTCTTATTTTGCCATATAGGCAGCACCCAAATAACACAACTGCATTCGCCGTGACCCTGGTCTCTATAGTTCCTTCTTGTGTGTTGTTTGCTAACATTTATCTTTGGAAATTCTTAAGGAAACAGACACCATCTCCTTGTCTGATAATCTTTTTCCCTTTGCTGCTTAACAGGAACAGCAGCAGCTGCTGGGACAGCAGGCAGAAATGCACATTCCATCTGTTTTTCCCCTCTCTCTCCAAACAGCAAAGAACCGAGTCAGCAGCGTGTGAAAAGATGGGGCTTCTCCATGGATGAGGTGCTGAAGGACCCAGTAGGACGAGACCAGTTCCTTCGTTTCCTGGAATCAGAGTTCAGCTCAGAAAACCTCAGGTGAAACCATAATCACACTCTCTTGTGTAAGTGAAATGCAGTGCTTGATCTGCGCTGAACTTCTGGAAACCCCAATTTGAGTAAAACTGAGAACGGTAAGGTCTGGTCTGTAGCACTGCTACAAATGCCTGTACTAGAATGATATAAGTAATCCCAGGAGGAGTGTTTAGCAGAGTCAGTATTGTCAAGTATAACATGCATAGACTTACAAAGTTTTAATTTTGTGGTGAGACATGGCTCGTAAGTCCCCAAATAATGCATAGAATTTGTTCACGTGTTTGTGGCAGTGGCCATGAGGAGGAAATACAGACTGGTGTTCATGTGGCCAAAAGCTGTCACTTTCACTCAGCAAAGCAGTTTTGCATTCGCTACGTTGAATTTTGGTATCTCTTAACTATTTGAGAGCTTGACTCTCACTGTATTAGAGTTCTCTTCTGTGGGTGTTGTGGGTGCGTTCTGGCTTCCCTCACTGTGGAGAAGTCAAAACCTCTAGTATGAAACGTGATTTAGATACCGATGTAGATACTGTAGCACAATTCTGGTGCTTCAACTATAGCAGGAAAAGGCAGCAGGAATAAGTTGCCAATTTTGGTGGGCCAGCACTTGGAGGTGGTAGTACCAGGGCAAGCTGCAGCCTCTGGCTGGTGCCAAAATCAAAGTCTAAATTGATGGCAGGGTGTCAGTGTGCACTCCTGTGCTCTGTTTGTTGCCATCTGCAATGGTCTTCACCAGCTCCTTATTAGTCTAGGAAACAGAGAAGGGTCCAGCAATAATGTCACTTGACTGCCCTAGATACTGCAGTATCCAGCAAAAACACCCATTTTTTTTACACAACATAAATTGTACAGCTGAGGCTGTGCTGTGATGCCTTCTCAGCACGCAGATGGGAACAGGGACAGTCCTCTTCCAAAAGGCCACATAGGCACATAGGTATGTGGCAGATGCAGACAGAGTGCTCCCAGTTTTACTGTTGGACACAAACCTGCTCAAATGATGAAGAAATCTGCCACCAGCTGAACATGTAGTTGGTCTGGTTTTGTGCCTTTGCTGGCTATGAGAAGCCAGCAAAGTTCAGAACTTAATTGCATGGTCTTGAAATTTATGTTTTGTTAAACCTCTTTCACTTCAACAGTTACGAGCATTAGTAAAGCATATGAACAATTGCCACTTTATTGCAGTCCGCTAGTGTGTGAGATCTGAAAGTGAAATTTCCCAGAAAGCGACTTTAAATGACATTGGAACTGACTGTCATATTTATTGTATTTGCTTGCCCAGGGAGAAATACAAAAAGCACGGCAGTAGCAAAACAGGGAAAAATCAATGCACTTTTATGTTAGTGCTTCTGAAGAACTTGAAAGTTATTTTTAAGATAAACAGGGAAGTGTTGGTAAATTACATAAATGAACTTGACGCTGTATTACTGAACAGTTACTGAACTTGTACGTGCTTAATGACTGTACTTATGTTTGTTGGTGCTCGTTTGCAATTAAATTGTAGTGATGAAGTGCAAAATTAATATACTATATTGAAATGCTCCTCAAATGGGTTTCCTGAAATATATTTGGGGTTGCACTAATGAAATCTAGCAGGTTTTACCACTAGTTGGGTGTCCCCCGGGTGCATCCTATTCAAACAGATTGAGAAAGTTTCATTATTACAAAGCAAGCATTTACCTTTCTCAGTCAATCAGAGGTGCTCCTCCTGTGGATATGCATTCTTGTTGGTTATGAGAAAGCCCGTAGCCATGGGAAGTTGCAAATTAGTGGGCTGTGATAGAGAGGTTAAATCACACATCCTTTCTGGAAGACTCCGATATCATTATTAGTTAATATTGTATCATTGCTTTCATTCTTATGGTGTCATTATCATGGTACTGGCTAATGTGGTTTCGTTATGACCTAATACTGGATCAGTATTAGTAGACCTGCTTGGGGCTGTAAATAATAATTAACAGAACATAAAGGTAGAAGTATTCAATAAGAAAGCTGGAACAGGATGGATTGTTAAATGCTGAGAAGCAAAAGGTGGCTCCCTAAGGTTCAGGCGTGGTAGAGAAAGCTCCTGAATTTTCATTAAGTGCATATGGTAGAAAAGAAATGAGCTGCTGAATGCTTAAACATGCAAGCAGGTTTTAAGTTGTGCCCACAAGCAAGGCTGGAACCTCTCACCTAGGCAGTCAGCTTGATAGCACATGCCTCCTTATGCCTTCTGCATCATCCAGTATCAAGGCTTCCTTTCTTGTGAGAGAAGCTGAAGAGGAATCAGTGGATCACCAGGGAAGGATTCATTTCAGCTTTAAGTGAAAACAAATCTAAAAGCAACTAAATTACACCATAAAGCTTTCTTCATTATCCAATATCTATAAGCCTGAGACTAGTTCAAGTGACAGTGCCTCCGTGGTATGCAGCTATGGTTAAGCGAGATGCTTCCTACTCAAACTCTGGGAAGCTGTGAGGAACTTTCTCAGGGTACAACATGTAACCCCTTGCTCGAAAAATTACTTTTGCAGGTGTCTGTTAAAGCCCTTCCTCCTAGTAATGGTGTGGAGATATAGGAGTTGTCACAGCAGAAACATGTTCTATCTTGGGAGCATCAGGTGGATCTTCATTAATGTTGGCAGTAGTTCTGCAGGCCACCGTGCTATCCTAAGGACAGATCTGGAAAATCTAGAAATTCCTCTAAAGGAGCTTCCATCATGTGTGCAACTGAGAGTGAGTTGACTGTAATTCAGCTGTATATCGAAGGGACTAAATTCAGTCCCTGTGCAGAATCCCAGGCTGGATGGCAGTGGAGCATTTCCGTGTCTTCCTAGCTGAGAAGAATCAGTGCTGCTGGCGGTCTCGAGAGAGGCACTGCCTGAGACAACAGCAGAGCAGCCTCTGTCACCTCCCAGGTCTCCTTCCTGCTGTGTTTCTGTGTTCTAATATACTTGCAGGATCATGTCCACCAGTCTCCTGGGCTTGGCTGAGCCCTGTAACTTATTTATTTACAGTCTGTCCATTATTTATGTGAGAACAGGAAAGCTAGGCAGGTGGGTATTTTTCTCTCAGTTTTTATTTTTACTTTTTCTTGCTCTCTTTTGTTTTCTGTCTCTTTTGCTGTCTTTCATCTACAGTTTGTTTTGCCTCCATTTGAAGTCCCCAAAATACAAAATCACAAAGCTTCAATTAAAAAAAAAAAAAAAGAGGAGCCCACAGAGAGTTGTATACATTTTCCATGTCCCACAAATCTCATGAGACACCTCAAGATAGCTGAGATGTTCATCTGACCAGTAGATTGATTTTTTTTTTCTCAGCTTCAAAGGGCATCAGCTGGAAGGAGAAAGCTAGGTGGGAATGTGGGACATGCTAATTTTACCCAGTGGGAAAGAAGACTGCACACCTGTTTATGGGTCTAAGTAGGGAACATTTGACACTTTATAGGAATGTGCTGTGGAGCTTGCAATATAGCAGCATGAGTGTTTTGTGTGCTATTGTGAACACATGTTGCAAATGGATCTGGAAAAGAATTTTATCTGCAGAAAGCATTTCTATCTTACGTGATGCCTGATGGCCGAAACACGTTGCCAATTTTTTTCCCTTTAAATTTCATCAGGAAATGAAATTTTGGGTTGTTACGGAAAGCAGACCTATTAAGCAAAGAGAAAAAGTACTTAAGCCAGTACTTCTACAAAGCAAAACCATTCACACTAGGTTGGTAACTGTTCAGGAAGCTGTCCCCAGGTCAGGGCTGTAGCCATTCCCAGCAGCCCCAGGTGCCACAGGTGATGCGAGTGCCCTGGTGCTCGTGCCCCAGGAGCAGGGATCGATCCCTGCTGGCCACCAGGCGGCATGGGCGCTCCACGGCCGAGGGAGAGCAGCGTGGCATGAAGAGATTTTCTGCTCTCTTTGCCTGTGAATCACACCGACTCATCCAGGAGACCTGAGCCTGGTGGCTGCATCTCTCTGCTCCAGCTGTCGCTTGTGAGCAGAACTGCTTCTTGAGCTCTGCGTGGCTTTATTCACTTCTTGGCAGGCAGCTGGGCGCACACTGGGTGCTGCGTAACTGCAGAGAGATGCATCCTGTCCCAGAGAAGTAAGAAGCAGCAGTGAGAGGACGCCATGGCTCAGAAATGGTGTGCCCAGGCTGGGGGAGGAGGAGGGGAGGACAGCCGAGGGGAGGCAGCAGGGCAGCGAGTTCATTGTTCCCATTTCTACTGCATAGCACTGGCTGGGAATGCTGCAGCAGTGAAGGAGCAGGGCTGTGCTTGCCCCTAGCACATGGCCTCGCTGAGCCACCAGTCCCAGCACGCCTCTTTGAGGGCGGCTTTCTGCTGGCCTCAGCCACCCCATGCTCACCACAGCCATAAAGCTATGCAAGAGTGTGAACACCCCCCCCCCCCCCCCCCCCATCTGTGATGATGTGTGTTTATTTTGTACCTTCGCTTACCCTCCCAGCTGTGCTGTTAAATTGATGGTTTTATCTTGTTGAAAGGAAATGAGAGCAAGGCTGTCTGGTGAGAGATACAAGATGGGCTTTGAGGCAAGAAGAGAGCAACGTGGTCATGTTTCAAACCACGAGTCACTCCAGAACTTTGCTGCCAACCAGGGGTGCCACATCCTGCTCTGGGATGATGTTACAGCACTGTTTTTGTGCTGACAGTCTCTCCTCCAATCATCCGTATTTTGTGTCTGATTCAATTTTGAATTATATTTTTGTGTTGCACCATATTTCAGGAGCAGCCTTTTTGCACAGCAGCCTTTTTGCCGAGGGCATCTGCAAGCTGCCCGCAGCACCCCGTAAAGGCAGAGCAGGTTTCAGGAGCTCCTTGTGCCACGAGGAGTCTGCATGGGATAAAGCACCATTACAGGATATCTCCTGCGAGTGACAGCAAGTTAATTACATGCTGGATGAGGCTAGAATGCTTTATGTCTCTGACACCAGTTTAGGACGCCGTTTTATCAGCCTTCTCCAGATCTAACATTCTGTTATGTAAAGTGCAGAGAACCTGCAATCAGGGCTGCCTTCCCCCAGTGCAGACACTTCTGTGCTGCTCCTGCTCTCGTGCTGGGGAGGACACGGGCAGACATTTCCCTCCTGTCCCACACAAGGTGACTGCCATGAGTCTGCTCCCAGGGGAAGGAGGAGGGAATGCAGGATCTCCTGCTGGCTGCCCACTGGCTTGGGGCCAGCCTGTGCTTGAGCATTTGCAGGATTGACTCAGGGAGTGTATTTGCTCAAGAGCTATAAAATTCAAGGTAGCTATTGTGTGTTTGCGCACTTCCTGAGCAGAAATATCTGCTGCTACCTCGTAAGAGCTCTAGAAATGCCATAGGAAGCCCAGCTTGTTCACTGAATTAAGGATGGGTTCTCATAGCAGAGAATTTGCCCGGGAGTCATGGCTGTGGGGCTGGGTACCCCTCTTTGATGTTCCCTGGCTTTCAGATATGAGCTCAAATGAAAAGCTTTGAAATTTCCACCAAGGCAAAAACCCCCATTGCCTTGAAGAGGCCATTCTGCCTTGGGCACGAATTCACAGTTGCTTGCAGTAGGAAGAGCTTGTTCTTGTTAGCGTCAGGTTGGTTTGGTTGGGTGGTTTTCAGACTGAGCCAAATGGTTATTAGAATGGATGGTGCTCCTGTGCTGGCAAGCTGTCACTTCACAGTGTGCCCGCTCCCAGCCCGCCTCCCAGGCTCTTGGGGCAGAACATTTTCTATCTAGTCAAGTGTTAATCTTAAAATGTCCCAGCTACTCTGTGTTGATTAGCATCTTTCTTCTTCTTTTTTTTTTTTTTTTCCCTGCATTTGCAAGTTACCATCACGTCTGCAATTAAAATTTTTCAATTATTTTTTCCCAAACAGGCCCTTTTCCTCTACTGCAAGTACGGGACAAAGCTAAATGGATTGGCAGTCTCCTTTGATGATGATCCCCCTCCTTATTTCTGTGACAGCTCCAGGAAACCTTTCTGGCAGCTAGCCCGGGGGCCACAGCAGCACTGCTGGCTCTTCCATCCTCCCCTGCTGCCCACAGGGTTTTGCTCTAGAATAGACCACCTCATCTTCCTCCTGACATGGGGGAGCATTTGCTTTAGTGATAGTAGGCAGGGCACCAGTTAATAATTTGAGATGAGAAATGAGGCTTTCAGATGAAGTTCAACTTATTTATTTGGTAGTCTTCCATAATTAAAAGCGGGGGACACATCGCTTGATTTTCAGTATTGTGCAGCTCTTTCAGCTGCCCTGAACAAGAAGTGACATTGGCTCTCCCTGCAGAGCACAATGGCATGGACATAACTGGGTTCTGTATTCATCCCTTCTCATGGCATCCATCTGAATGCTGGTCAGTTTACAAGTCTCAAAAAAAAAAAAAAAAAGGAAAAAAGAAAAGACTTCTCTAAATGCCAGTGCCACAACGTCACCCTGGAAATGATATGAATATTAAGTTTGTTGTTCTGTGTTTTGCATCCTCTGCAGACAACAGATGCTGCAGGCAGAAATTACCAGCAGGTTGCAGTGGGGTGGTGGAAAGCAGTTCGTGTTCCTCCTCCAGCTGCATGGGCTTTTGAGGTTTCTTGCTTGCCTGCCTAATGTCACACTTCTGCAGAGATGGTTTGAATAAGGATGTTTCACTTCTTAAAGTCACTTTTCTGATCTTAACCACATTGTAATGGTTTGGTATATCACACCTTCCCCCAAAGTCATGCTAAATGGAGAGCCTTCTGCAAATACAGATGCCATTTGGGACTTTGCCCAGGCTTATCAACAAAATTGTATCTAAATCTCTCTTATCTTATAAATCTCTCCCATTTTGATTTTTGCCCGCTACAGGTTTTGGTTGGCTGTCCAAGATCTTAAAAAACAACCTCTACAGGACGTGACCACCAGAGTGGAGGAAATCTGGCAAGAGTTTCTGGCTCCTGGGGCCCAGAGTGCTATCAACTTGGATTCCCACAGCTATGAGAAAACAAGCCAAAATGTTAAAGACCCAGGGAGATACACATATGAAGACGCACAGGTTTGTTTTTGATTTTATGGAACTACTGCTAATAAAACTCTCAGTTTTACCGTGATATTCCACTATCACATTGTCACTGCTCACTTGCAAGAAAAAGGAGAGAAGCACAGTTGGAAGTGACTTTGAGGGTATCTATTCAAGCTGGGCAAATGATATTTTCTTTGAATCTATCAGCTATTACAGCCTAATGCTCCTCTGGGAACAAATGTTCCGAAATTTACAAGTCTGCAAGGCGCAGCGAGCTGTAGCCATGTCTCAGAGAAAGCAAAGATGAAAAAGTGCTATAAAGTTCAGTTGGGCTCTCTGTACCCCCTGTCAACAGTCTGTCACATTTTCAGAATGGTTTACATCATATCAAAATTCTGTTTAATACGCTTGCTCTATCATTTATTCATTTATTGCTAATTATATCTTCCCAACCAAACCCCAAACACAGCTTCTTCTCAAACACAACTAGAAACTTGTCTTGCAGACAGTGCCTTAGAATGATGTTAGGACAGTAAGCAATGCAGTGAGCTTAATCCTTCCCTCCTAGTAGCCCCATATTTATCAGGGAAATTTTACTGATAAACTGTATACAGAAAATGCCTTTAGGAAAATAGATAATCTGTGAAAAACCACTACGAGCTGGGATAAAATGGAATAACCTTCTGAAAAGGGGAAAGTGCCATTTTATTTTGGCTAAAAAAGGGAAAAGGAAGAATGAATCTTTTGGCAAATATTAACAGGGACAGAATTAAAAGATATTCTCCTTAAAATCATTTTTCTCAAGAGCTTGTAGTAAAATCAACAACAAATGAAAAGAATCCTTGTTCTTATATTTTCTTTAAATTGGTGTTCAAGGGCAGTTCTTCAAAATACTCTGCTAACAAAATATTTTCATCTCAGGGGAGATGTTGAGGACCACTTATACAAGGTTAGGCAATGAATTTTTCAAGCCAGCATCAAATACTGTATTTTCCTGAATGCAATCCTGCTCCTTAGGGCCCACGTAGAAGGAATGTATGCAAAGTCTTAAGGCAATCCCCTGTGAATATCAGACAACATAAATGTGCTTTTTAAATCTGAGAAACAGAGTGGTATAGAAACATTCTGACTAAAATGTATTTTATTTTGCTGTGCGGTTGTAGTGAAATAGAACTTCTGCAAATTTACATTACGTGAAAAAAAAAAAAAAGATGATGGTAAAATGCTGGCTAAAGAAGATACGTGAATAATGGAGAAAGTAATTCAATTGATAAGTAGAAGAACAGAGAATAAGATGGATGTTTAGGCAATGAGAATTTAATCAGAAGAAGACACTGAGGATTTAGGTTTGAACCGATCAGTTTACAATGTAATTGCTGTTCAAAGGGGAGTTGATGAAATCAGGCATGAGCTCTTGCAGTTAGGCTGCAGTTTTAGCTCCTTGAGTTAATTTTATTTCAGAGGATTTTTATGTTGACTGCTGTCCTCAACTCATCTCTTTTGGTTCACTGAAACAGAAATAGAAAGCAGAGGTAGACCTTCAGGCCCAGCTGTGGTCATCTCAGAGACAGAGTCTGCCACAATACTGATGGGGAATGCTGGTCAACTTGTGCATCACAGTGGGCTCTGGTAGCACTGCAAAGACCAAGTTAGTTTTTTTCTGACTGCCTGATCAGAAAGCTAAGAAGCAGAGATAAACCAGACATCACCAGCATGCCTAGTGCCCCAGTGGAAGCTGGCACAACATTGGCTGATACTGCCTCACCTGGAGAAGGAACACTCCTGTTTACACCTCCACTTCGTGGCAGCCCACATAGGTGCCCCTGAATCTCTCAGGTGCCCTCCTGGTATCTCCCCCCATCAGCGCTGCCACCTTGGGGACTGTTGTCTCACAGACCTGCAGCAGGCAATAGCCCAGCTGTCTTATCTCAGCTTGCTGGCACCAGGAGTCTGAGCTCACACACATCCCACATTCCTAGGGATTCAGCCAGACACAAACAGTCAAAACAGTCCTCTGTGGGAGAGAAAATATAAGTGCTATCCTGTCCTGTGTAGGTTTAGCATGGAGGAAAATAATTTAAATGTCCTTGTGAATAAGGGACAAGAAAAGAACTAGTTTACTGAACAGGACATTCTTTGAATGCTTGCAATGCAGGGACACTAAGGCTATGAGGAAAGAAAAGGGTTGGCTGGACTGAAAAATGGAAATTGCAGCTTCTGAGATGGAAAGTATGACAAGGTGATGTTGCACTTTAGCCCATGGGCGGACCTGGGAGACCCCCAGAATGTCAATTGTGTATAAAAAGCATTGAGAATTAAAGCATTGGGAAGGGGAAGGTGAAGCAGAGCCCAGTATACATCAGGCTAGTGACTGCCTGATAGCTGTAAGTTGATAACAAAGCATCATCTTTTATCGGGTGTTTAACAGTCTACAGAGATGTGATGCTTTGTGTAACCTTGGCTCCCAGCCCTAGAGAGCTCTCCCAGATGCTGTACAACCATGAAGGCCAACACAGAAGGCAGTAGAGATAAATCTGGTCAGACACCTAGAAGAAAACAGGGAGAAAGAGTGCTCCTGACAAACATGCCTCTCACTTGAAACCTCTGCATCCCAAGGCCATTCAATGTCGGAAGACCAATGGTCTCTGCATTCAAAAGAAGTGATACTGAAAATCTTAGCACTAAATATCCTCAAATAGCTTGTAATCTAACCTGACTTCGGGGTGCATTTATTATTGAACTCACTTGTGCAGCACCTTCTGTTGATTTGGAGGTGGACTCCTCCAGAGGAGAGCCTACCAACAAAGCAGATTATTTTCTGCTCTTAAACAATTGTCCACTGAGTAAAATATTGCAATTATCGAACCGTTTTCACTTGGGAGTGAAGCAGCTTTTAATACATGGGGCACCACCAGAAAAGGTCAGCTCAATTAAACAGTGAACTACTTAGCGGGATCGGTGCTCCCACTGGAGTTATCAGCATCACTGAACAGCCCCTGTGGGGCCCTGCAATATGAGGCAGGCACTGTCAGCTTTGGAGAGCAAATAGTCTTTGGTCCCTCAAAATGGCCTCTTTTGGCTGATGAAGCTGCTGACAGCCAAACTAATTTGTCTTTAACATGAGAACTCAAAGTTGTGAGTATGACAATTATGGCTAATCTGCACAATGTATTTTTTTAGCAGTTTTTCGTTCATGTCAAGCATCACCTTCCCTCTCTTGAGATGTCTTTCTACTCTCAGAAAGTCTTTAACCCCTGCCCCAGTCCCATCAATCCCATAGACCTTGGCATTGTGGGCTAGTATTGCAAGGATGTATTGTGTTTCTCGATATTGATGTTTGCTTGTAGGGGCATTTGTTGGTAGGCTCCAGAGTCAGGCATACTGGAATAAGGTAAGCCATGTAGTTGTCTTTGCAATTACTTTTATGCTTGCTTTGTTTGTTTTTGTTCTTCTGTGAAGTGAAATAGAGTTTTAGAATGACGTTCCTTTACCTGAACTAATTAGCTGTTGTTTCTGTGAAGATGATACAGGGAAATTCAGTTTTAATCTGGGTTCTGTTAGAGATTTTGACTGTACTGTGCAGATCCATAGCTAATTCCTGAGCAGACTTAGACCACAGTGCCAAACTTTGAGCTGTTCAAACCAGAAATGTACCTGGCCCGGATCTGGTCCCAGTTCATGCTTTCTGCTGCTGCTGGTAACAGATAGCTGAGCCCTTGCAGGATTTGTCAGTGGTCAGCCCTCAGTTTTCATTCTGTGCCACCAAGAATCTGTGAATGTTGACGTAAGGTGATGGGACCCTATTGAATTAAAAAACAAACTCCAAGTGAGAGCAAGGATCTCTTGGAAATGGAATGTCATTTTCTACCAAGAAGGGAAAATAAGCGGTGACCTTTCTTTCACTGACTTTGTTTTTGCAAGCATGCACAGGATGTGAAAGCAGGAATATAGAGCAGCATATGCATGGTGCCTATTCACCAAGCATACAGAACTCCTTTTGTAGATGTTGAGCTAAATCACAGCACGGAAGGAAAACGTGAAATAATCATTCACTGTATGCATCTGGATCACCTTTCATGTAAGAACTCAAGGAAAGATTAGTGTTATTTTCTTTAAGTTTTACCTAGTCACCCCGTTTTACCTGTATGTCTGTCAAGGATAGTACCTTGGGATAAAAAAACAAGCAGTTCTGGTTGGCAATATGGGCAGTCAGAGGGGGTATAGGGCAGACCCAGGCACCCTGCCCTGAAGGTGGCTCGGGTGGTCCTGAGCCAGTGCTGCTCAGCTTGCACCATGGGGATTTGAAAGCACTGCTTTGGGGTGTGCACACAGCATCTGTGTGCACATACACAGTGCCCAGTCCTCTTGCAGGCCTTTGGCACCCTGATGCTGCCCATGAATAGTAGAAACTTCACAAGAATTTAGTTTTATTTTCTTCTTTTTGGCTCTGATTCTGTGGATTTGGAGAGGGAAATCTTCCCTTGCAGTGCTCTCTAGTAGATAAAGATTTCAACAGAAATCTCACTGTTGCTGTGCATTTGTTACACGTACGAACAAAAATCCAAGTTCCTTCCCTGTGGATTTCCCAGAACAACTTACACCTAAACTGAATCTAAAACCAAGAGTCCCACAGATGCACCCAGAAGAGCAATTAGATGCCTGCAACAAAAATAGGAAGGTGATCATGGAGGCTAATGCTGGTGTGTCTGATGCTGCACAAAGCAGGAAATGAAAGACTTGAAGCAGAGGTCAGTGTAAGAGCAGATAGCAAGTGTTACAACTATCCTGAATGAAATGAACTTTCCTAAATGTAAGTACACACTGCACATCAGAAAGTACTTTTTTTTTTTTTTTTAAATCTTTGGCTTTTTAATTTGCACCTTAATAGTCATGTTCTGTGAAAGAATGTCTTAAAAAAAAACATTTGTCTTTGCCAGGCATCTCCTAACTCTGGTTCGCTTAAAAATTGTATTTAACATTCAGGTTGGTTTTCTGTGACCCCTGTGCCAGCACTGTGCATCTGAGCTGCAAGAAACAACCATTTCTTGCAAAGAAAGAGCCTTTCTTTGTCATGTGAAAGTCAGGATGTAGCCAACACTATTCTGTTTCATCCAGGCAGTGAGCAAAAGTGCTTGCAAATGCATCCCTCTCTTCCTGAGCAGCCAGGACTCCACAAGTCCAGCAGTCCACCTCTTGTGGACTGTGGGTTAGCAGTCTTACAGATAGTCAGTTCCGCACCTGCCCAATCCACATACTGCAGGAATACTGCAGTCTGATTGTTCTAAGGCTTGCCGTCTCTTGAGGAGTTCATCTTTCTAATATTTAAAAAAAAAAAAAAAAAAAAAAAAGTAAAATCTGTAGGGAGATTTATCAGCAATGCATTTTGCACCTCTCCTTCTCAGACCACAGCAGGTATGAATGTTGATCTTGTGCTGTCTGAATTGCATTAATCTGCAAACAGATAAAAGATTTTGATAAGTATTTGTAGCATGGACTTGAAGAGTTTGAGCTCAGTCACCTTTAAAGGCTTGCCCAAGGGGATATAGCAGCGAAGCCAAAATGCTTACAGGACTTGGGAGGCAGTTTCTGTATCCAGGGTGTATTCCCTGTGTCAGCATCCAAGCAAGATCGGTCGTACCTACCTCAGCATCACCACCTTTACTCAGGTACTGGATGCTGCTTGTTTCTGTAAGGCTGCATCCTGCTGTCACTGTCTCCTAGGGGACATAGATTGCCCCAGTTTAATTTCTGCTGTAGCAAGGATGCTGCATGTTCCTTCCCAGGGCTGAACTCAGCTGTTTGGCAGGAATGTCCCTAGAAAATGAAGTAAGAAAAAGCTATGGACAGCCTTGCAAAGATCTTGATCAAAAAGTTGAGTAGTTTCATCTCATGGCTGTATTGCAGCATGTATAAGAAGTGCAAAAAAACCATCTTTGTTGCTGTGTCTCCTAGGTACTGCATTGTTTGGAAAAGAGATACTAGTTTTCCAAGTGTTACATGAGATTGTCCCCCTCCTCCCAGGCAAAACCTGTTCACTTGGGCTTTTTGCCAGTAGCCAGGATTTGGCCCACATTGTGAGAATCAGCCTCTTAGCCACGATCATTGTTCTCAAAACCTAAAGCTGCTCACACAGTGTTAGACTCCCAGCAGCCCACTCTGGTCTCCCTGGATAGCCCTTGCTATATTTAGGACTAAATCCTACTGCAGTACCAAGCTGACCCCTAAACTGCGTGGTGCTTGGCATGGCTCTGCCTTCTGCAGTGCGTCTGCCCCAGCCCCAGCAGCACTGCAGCCCCTTCTGTACCTCTGAAGGTATGAAGCAAACCAGTTGTCTCACTCATTTACAGAGGAGCTGGGGCTAAATTGATGTGTTACTTTTATCAATGCGCTTTCACACAAAAGATTTACATTAGGCTTCTAACTTTGTATCTACAGGGCTAAACAAAGGATTTCTGTGTATTACTCAAAATGAGCTCTCATTGCTTACAGTGATTTCTCCTGCTAAAGCTCTTCCACATTGCTGTGCATGGTGTAATTTCATTTGGGGTCTAAAGAGAGGTTTTATGATTTTTAGATTAGCAAGGAGGTTAGTCTGTGTTACAGTATAATTATTCATCTTTTTTTTTTTTTTTCTGTAGTAGTAAAAACAACTTGGTTGAGTGTGAAGAAAATACGCCAGCTAAAACTGTGGGTGTAAATTATTTTGTCACTTAAATAACTTCAGAGAGGCCAAAAAGATATTGCTCAAATTTTCCAGAGCAATTCATACTCAGGCCAAGACCCCTAAGTGTCACTTACCAACCTGAGACGTTTATTTTCTAAACTATAAATCAGGCAAGCACAGCACTTCAGTAACAGCAAGAGCTGTGTTAGGTGGCAGTGCTGCTGGGCACCGCTGGTTAATGTGGGCTGGTTGATCAAAAAGGCAACACATCATCACTGGGAGTGACACAGTGCTGTGTGCAGGGACCTGAATGAGCAGGGATTTGGAGACATGAAAGGGAACTGGGGTGAAAACCCCATGTTTCCCCGCCTCCTTCCCACACTGATGTTATCGGCTGGGCTCATTGAGGGGTGAAGGTCTTTTGCATGCCTCATCTTCACTGTGTCTGCCAGCAGCTGCCATGGCTTCCTGTGCCTAATTCAAGGTGCAGCAGTTGCTCATTGCATGCTCAGAATGGCATCACCCTGTTTTCTCATTCCCCTATCCTCTTTGTGCATCAGGGACATCCCTTTGGGATGCAGACCCCTGGCAGGGCCTCAGCTGGCCTCTGTGGTCCCTTTCAAGTGAAGGCCGCGAGGCACTCAGTGAGGCTCTGCTCTCTCATGCGTGAATCTGCAGAGCATTCTCCCCCAGTGCACAGGTAGAACATTCATGATGGCTTGCTGTTGTTTATTTAGTTGTTTTCTCTGCTGCTTTATATTGCTTTGGGGCTTGTGTTCAAATGGATTTGTCTGACATGCTGCAAATATCCCTTGCAGCTGGCTCCAGGGGCAGATGCTGCATTTGCCTGCTTGCAACATAAAAAGGTGTCCAATAAATGCCTTACTATAATGCTAGGTCTTGGTGGCAGGGTAAAGGGATGCGAGTGGGATAGCTACAGCAAGCAGTTCTCAACCTGTTTGTGAGTGGCAAAGTGGGGCACTGGGGCTCAGGTAACTCTCAGCTGTCTATCTATCTAGTGTCTATCTGGTGTAAAATCCCAGAATGGGCTACAAGTGTGCTGAGTGGGAAGTCTGGGCTTGAGATGAGCAAAGAATCAGATATTTCCCCCTCATCCCACTCACCATCCAAGCATACAACTGTGCTCAGGCACAAGCAGAGAAAACTTTCCCTCAGCAAGTTAAAATTTAAGGGCTTGCTGGAATCAAGCTGGTATTCAGAGGTAATGAGGAAATTGTGCTTGGCATTCACAACCCCAAAACCTGCTTCAGATTTGTCACAAAATATCGCAGCGGCTAAGAGGTGAGACTAGCAATGGCTATGGTTAGCCCCCAACATGGTTACTTTATCATCTGCATATTTCAGGGAAAAGAACCAAGATAATCTGCTGAAAATAAATGTTCTCAATAGATTACAAGCTTCCAGAGGCCTACCAGGTGCTCTGTGCAAGCCAGTTTGCTTTGTTATTTTTCTGTCATTCAGGTTTTTCCCACATATTTCTCAGTGTTCCCAAGGTCCTACTCAGCTGCTACGCACTCTCCTCAGGGTCACCGTGCTTTGCCTGTGGGAGGAAGATGGCCCTGGTCACGTTGCAGCACGTTGGTTTGAAGCAAGTGCAGCTTTGAGGCGTTTCTGCTATCTCAGCTACCTCCCACATTCCCGTCTAGATTGCAAGCTTTTTTCTATTTCTTTCCCCCATTCCCCTTTTGTCAAGAAAATTTGCAGAGCTTGTCTTTCATCTCCTTCCAGAGATAGGGCTTATGAATGGAAACAAGCTGAGAGATGCTGGAGCTTATCAGCGTTTATTTCCCTACACTTCCACTGAAGCTGAGGTTACATGTAAAACCGTATGAGAGGCATTTTCTGTGGTTTACGTGTCTGGTTCCTTTGTTCGCTAATTCACAGAAACGAGAGCCTTTTCCCCTTTGAAATTCACTGTTTGCCACACAGTGGTAGTAGCAAGAAGGCTGACACCTTGGCTCAGGACCACAGGAGCACCACTGAGGATGGTCAGCACTAAACCTACTCTGTTTGCAGGACTACTGTGAGGGAATTGTTAAAAATCACACCAGTAGTTAATTTGGTTTGCGTATTCAGGGAGCCAGTAATAATGAGCTCATTCCACTGTAAAAAGCAAGTTTATAAAATGCAAAGTTCTATTAGTATAAGGATAAGAGGGCTTGAATTTATTGCCAGCAGCCTCAGGTGTGTCCTGGAGCATGCGTACGTGTCAGGTGCACCACAGGAGATGCTGGCTGCAGTCTTAGGTAAAGTTATGCTCCCTCTCTACCGTGTGATAAAGAATGAAAGCAGCTGCTCAGTAAATTAGAAAGTGAGAGACCAGCGGGTTGCAGTGATCCCAAGTGAGTTAAAAATCCGTGATGCAAGGGAACAAGCCAATTTGCACGTGTTGCACAGGGCAGCTAAATCTGTGCACGCACCTCTACTAATATGCCCGTTGCTCAGGCTGCCTCAAAAGATTATGCTCAGTTGCTCAACCTCTAGTAGATTTCAATTTATTTAAGAAATTAGGAGCTGCTAAATGCTAGCTGTAAATTCTCCCTAGAAAGTTACAGATTGCAGAAGGTATAGCAGCATCTTGGTGACGAAGGATGGAGTAAGCTAAGGATCAGAGCAAATGTCCCAGGCACCAGCATTTCCTGTCCTGCAGCTAGGTTTGTTGTGTAACTGAGCTGTACGTGGACTGCAGCCACAGTTCTACAGGAAGCTTTGTGGTGCAGTCTCAGCAGGGAGTTGGCTGCAGCAATGTAAGCTGTCCTGGACTGTTGCAAATTGGAAGGCAGTCTTTGCTGACCTGAGCAGCTGGCTCAGATTTTCTCTAGGTGCTTCAAAAGTGAAGCGCTATAAAATAAATGATCAGTGCATCATTTGTGCCTCCAGTACTTCTTCAAAGCAAGCCCTTTGAATTCTTGCAATTAAGCTGTAAAGTTTGCATATGAAGCATGTCCTTCCCTTTCCCTATGCCCAGCCTTCTTTCTTCATTAGCATTCAAAGCCTAAGAATTCCCTCTTTGATTATGTCGCTGGTGAACAGCTGAAAGGTAGCAAGGTTGCTGCCTAGTGATTCCAGGATGTGAAAAGCAGAGAAAATCCTGCATACCAGCTACCTACCCAGGGCAGCAGTGGAGATGAGCATACAGCAGTCCGCTTCTTCAGAGAGTGGCCTCAGCTAAGACATCGGCTTGTGGTTTATTTCATCTCAGGGTCAAAGTAATTTTTCCCCCTTTCAACAGTCAGATATTGAGTTTATACTGTTTTAAGGTCAAATACCTGAAGTCATCTTGACATGAGTAAGACTGATAGTTGTTGCTGGCATGCTGGAGGGTTGTATAGCCAGCACTTTCTGCTCTGCTTTGTTCTTCTTTTGTGTGCAAACAGCTAATGTGATCTGCTTGTGTTGCAATGAAAATTGAACTCTGTTTTCCAAAAATGTTATTTTTGCCTTTCAGAGCAAACTTTGTTATCTGACCAGTTAAGAAACCATTTGGAATCCAAAGGTAGTCAATAATTTAGTCAGCTGTCTATCAAAATGTCAACCAAAATGTCCCTGTTGCCCACTGCTGTGCCTTCAGCCCCCTAGCCCCTTCCTTTCCAGCTCAGCACTGCTCCCACCAGCACCCTGCTTTACAGGTATGAGATTGGGGACAATCACAGCAAGAGGGAGGATCTGAGAGACCTCTGTGACCCATTGCTGCTGATGGGCTGCAGACTGCCTGCCTCAGGTACTCATCAGCTGTCCCTCAGTTATGGAGGAGGAAGGAAAAAGTATTCTAGTTAAAGTTAGGGTTGTTTTTCCCCACTTAGTTATGAAGAATACATTAGTAGGAGACAGAGTCTCCTTCAGAGAAGTTAAGAGATAACAGTATGGCTGAACTGTTTGCTATGTGATTGATTTAAATTAACTCATGTCAATTTCTGTTTCTACTCCTGTTGAATTGTTTCTGTTGAGGTGTTTGAGAGTGAGATGATGCTGAAAATCATAATTCATTCCAGAGAAATACAAACTTGCCGATGACCATACCCCTGACATGCTCACATGTTTCCTGTCTTCAGCTTTGCCCTGAATAAATAGGTGCATCTCACAGCTAGATGTGAAGTACTTGGCAGTGCTGTAGATGATTAGTGTGGAGCTGTGCCCTCACTTCTTTTTCTTTTCCTGCGGTGAGAAGGGGTCATGCTTGCTAGATGACTGTATACTAGCGTTTCTATTGCAAAATCTTGTGCTATACTTCAGCCAGATAATGCCACACAAGTGAGGGTTTGACAGGGCTGAAAGCAACAGTGGAAATGAAATTAACTGGTTAAAAGTGTTCCACTCCAGGTTGTAGCTCAAAGTGTGCATTTTATTGTTGCATCTCAGTAAAAACCAGTGGCAGTTATGCCCCTCTTAGAACTATGCACTGAATAGCACAAGAAAGCTGAATGAGGCAGTTCTCTGTGCAGACAGGTCATCTCAGATTGCCCGTGATGGTGAAGGTAAGGGAATTTTGCTTGGCTCGTTAATACTGTAAAATAAACTCTATGACTTGTGTCGGGGTTGCTTGTTCTGAAGTTTCAACAGCAATGTCTATAGGGCAGGAGAGGATATTTTATGTTGTATAAATCAGTATAGATAAAACTGTTCATTAACTCTGTAAGAATGCTTCTAAGTCTAAGAGAAATGTCTAAGGTGCCTGTTTTTCTTTTGAGTTCCTTTAATGTAATCTCAGTCCTTAATGGGCCAAAGTATTTTGATCTGATTTGCTTGATGTTTGGGGTAATATTTATTTACAAATGAAAGGACAGTTAGACAGTCGTGAGAAGAGCTGATGGAATCAAGGAATTTTCTGCAGGTAAGTAAAACTAAGCAAGGCAATGGAAAAGAGTAGGTTGTGGTGCAGTGGAACACTCCTTTGTAAATCTGAAGAAATGCTCATAGGCAGGGGATGTACCCCAAGCAAATTACTATCAGCACTTTGTCTCAAAAGGAGACAAAAGGCCCTATGGAAGGGACTCATCTGACATAACTTTATGATGTGGTGCAAATGTGTGTACTTGTCCAATAAACTTCACATGTAGTCAGACGGACGTAAAGGCTTTTTCAGGATGTGAATAGGTTGGTTTGTTCTAGGCATCTGCTTAAGTGGAAATGAAACGTGTTTAAGTATCGGTTCCCCTTCATGAACTATAATGAGAGGGTGGGGGGTGATAGTGCAAGTGTCTACGAGTAATAGAATGAAACCTAATCTATGGGACAAATTCTGGCATTTATTTCTTCTTTCCTGAGACATCCCAGTAGTTTCAGCCTGGCTAGGCACTTGCTCATGATCTGGGGATTTCTGAGAGCTGTAGTCATTACAGAGTAACACTGATTACTGAATAATATGTGCCAGCCTTTGAGGTGAGGGCCATCTTTTAGCTTTGTGTTTATGCAGCCCCAAGCACAGCAGGGTCCTGCCCCAGGATGGACCTCCTGTATGCCACCACAACACACATAATCGATAATAGCAGACTTAATTAGGACTTTGATCAGTCTCTCGTCCTTCTAATTCACTGTGTTTTAAATCTCTGTGATGTCTAAATGAGGTTTGATAACAATTCTCTGTCTCTCATTTCCTCCTGTCCCACAGGAGCACATTTACAAGTTGATGAAGAGTGACAGCTATGCACGCTTCCTCCGTTCAAATGCTTACCAGGACTTATTGCTGGCAAAGAAGAAGGTATCTGTTGGAAAGGACATGCTTGCATCTATTTGCACCTCTTGATTTTCGCCTGCTGCTTGCTGCTAGTGTGAAAATGAAAATATTGTTTTCTTTTTTTAAAAAAAATCATTTAACGACAACTTTTGTTTTCTTCACCAGGGGCACAGGGTATGGCATCCCTATGCACAACCTCAACACGTGTTTTTGGGAAAGCAGAATGGCCCAAGACAAAAAAAAAGCAACAAGAAATTTGCTTGTCTTGCTCAAAAGTCTCCCAAATGCAGTGCAGGCAATTAAAACTGCATTGCCTTTCCTTGTGACAAAGGTGGTGTCTGTTTGAGAAGCAGAACTCATCAATCTATTAATTGGTCTTACAAATCTCACCTATTCTGGTTTTCAGCTCCACAGCCTCACCAGATGATCTTCCCTATGGATGCCTTACCTCTAGACTGCCCTATAGTGATTTCCATTCTCAGTTTCCCTTGCTCTTGCCATAAAAAAAAATAAAAAATGATGGTTCTTTTTCCTTAGAGACAGGAAATAATTGCAACCCATGCAGCAATTAAGGGGTTTCAGCCACATTTTTTACAGGTCAACTGATTTTGAGCTCTTTAGCATTGCTGGCACCCATGTGTGCTTTGCCAGCACAGCATTTCTGCCAGGAACCCCCAGTTCAAGGTAACAAAGGAGTGGTTACCTGGCATTGTGGCAGCTCCTACCCAATTGTCCATCCTTTCTGAGGGGCTGGGAGGTAACCTACAGCTCTCTGCACTAATGGCTGTGTTCCGATGCTTCCTGCACTTCCTGACTCCTGTAAGTCTGTGTGTCCATGTCTGTTCGTCTGCATGCATATACACGTGTATGTCTTTCTTCTGTTTGACTTCCAGGACCACTCATAAACTGGCTTCTACAGCCTGAGCGTGGGTTTTCCCATCACCATCTTCCCTGCTGTTTTTCTGCTGCATTCTCTGTGTGCTGCCAAATTACGTTGCACTGGCACAATACCATGAAATCCCAGTGGTATTTTTGTCCTGATTGTCACTGTGCATCCTGAAAGCATGCGCAGTGTGACAAAAGGAGACAAACCCCTCTGTCCGCTATGCCTGGGACTGCAGGCAGTGGACTGGGGCCAGTAATGGAGGGCAGCAGCCAGCCCTTTGTTTCAAAATGTCTGATTTGAGACAGCACCGTGCTGTGCTGCTTATGTTTGAAAAGGTTAGGTCTACTTAGAGTTCAGAGGTCATGGGGAAAGAGGGAAGTGCAAGGCAAAGTCCTCTGATAGTATAAAGCATAAAAACCTTTGCCATCCTCTATCCGCTTTTGGCATGCCATCCCCATCCTCCCTCCGCTGAACACACGAGGGTTCATCTGCTTCAAAGCAAAAGGGTTTTCTCCTCCCAGCTGAGCCCATTCAAACCAGAGGCTTTTTTCTGCAGTCCTTGTTTGCTGTCAGATCAAGGCCTGGATGTGTCAGCATGACATCCTCATTCCCCCACAAACTGCCGGAGGAGCAGGCCTTGGTGTCATGTTAACACAGCCGTGAAAGTAAGAATCAAGTTTCTGTTAGAAAGAGCTGTGGGTGCACAAGTAAACATAGCGAGGTGCAAAAAAAGGCAGTAGTGTGTAGTTCTGTGTAGATTCATTGCTCACCTGCTTCACTCTATGCAGGGGGGGAATTGATGTTACTCCAGAATCTGCCAAGCTCTTAGCAATGATGTCGCAATGTGTTGAGTGAGTGAACATTTTTGAGACAGCATAGGTACAGAAATGCTGACAGAAAGAACATGAAGCTTCTGTGCATTGAGCTGCATGGTAAGATTATCAGGGCCTTTGGTGCAGGTTTGAGAAGCACCCATTTAAAATTCCTCTAAATATCTGGAAAGCAGAAGGAAGGAAACATAGTGGGCTGTCAAAGCCTGCATGGGTGGAGGATTTGGTTTAGAGCCTGCACACAAAGTCCTGGTTTCACTGATGCGAGCAGAAATTCACTGCAGTTGTTCAAGGCTTGATGGGGTATGTCTGTCTGGAGCATGAATTTGTCTTATCCCTCAGACAGTGTCCTAATGCTGTCTCTATGCAGTACCAGTATTGCTTACATTACAGAAAATACATGTTTTTGAAAGAACAGCACTGTGGACTTGGGCTAAGAGAGTTGTATGCGCAAAGTACATGAATGCCTATGGCTTATATACACGCGTGAATATTTCCTGGGTGTGTTTATGTCTGTTAGCATCTTCAGCCCTGCAGCATCGGGCCATGGTAAGCTGACATGGCAGGATGAGGGAAAAGGCTGCTGTATGGCTAAAGCACAGGACTGGGAGCCACAAAATCCATGTGCATCCTTTGGTTCCCCCACTTACATTCTTGTGTGGTCTTGGAGGGAAAAGAGCAGCTTTACTCTGCTTCATATTCTGTTCTCTGTCAAATGGAAGTATAAGGGCTACCTGCTCAATGGAGACATCTCAAGGCTTCCTTAGTGCCTCAGAAGATGCTTGACTTTCTTGGTGCTGGGATTTGGAGCTTGGAAAACACTGTAAATTCCACATTGTATAATAACCACACATGTGTGTGCTTCCACTCCCTGCTCTGAGAGTGCAGCAATGAAAAGGGAGAGAGAGAAGAAAAGTTCCAGGTTGGGACTAAGATGCAAGGACAGAATTAAGAGAAGGTCTGGGGAGGCTAGAAGGGGTGTGTTGTTGCACAACTGATACATGGTAGCAGATGACATAGGCTGCATACAGACCAGGCATACATTGTTTGTTATTGTTATTTTGTTTTGGATTTTTTCCCCTCTGTTCTTCACAATGTCATTATTACAACCGCAATACTATTGGCTTCCATCCTGCAGATTCATGGCTCTCAGTAGGGAGCAGGATGTCAGCCTCTGGCATGGGCGTGACTAGAAGCAGAGCACTGGGAAGGAGGAAGGGCTGAGAGCCTGGCCTGGCCCCCATTCACTACCTCCATGCTGGCCTCTGAGTGAGTGAGGCAGGAGGCACGGGGCTGATTGTGAGGCCTGATGATCTTGAAGGTCTTTTCTGACTTGGTTGATTCTGTGAAAGGAGCGGGAAAGACCTCAGTGTTTTCCATTGCTGTGCATGAAAAGAAGACAAAGCACTGATGCTGGTGGGCATCTCCACCTGACTGCCATTTTGATGAATAGCTGAACTGCTACAACTCCTGTGTTCCTGTCTGGAATGTGATGGCTTCCCACAGGCAGGGGAGCATCTCGCAGGAGCTGCAAAGCTGCAGGAATGAGCTCCATCACACCTGGTGTTTGTAGGATTTGGTGCAGGACTGTCCTCATCTGCTGGCACAGAATGGTGAGCTCCCCATGTTCAGAACATACTTTTTCAGCCATTTGGTAGCATTTTTTGCTTTTTTTTTTTTTTTGCTTTTTCCCATTGGACGGATATAAATGACTGCCTGAGAAGCTGGGGACATGCTTGTAGCCTTTTCCTGAACCGGTGTCAGGGAAGTGATTACCCTTCATTTTCGTGCAGCAGCATCCCTCTGCAACACATGGTTTTCTCCTTCAGTAGCCAACAAAATGAATCCTGGGAGGGAAGGAAGGAATTTCACAGACTTGCAGTTCAGTGGACTGAGCTTTTGAATGCATTTTCTGATTCCTTTTCAAGTCCCTGGCAAAAATGTCAGCAAGGTGGTGGCTGGGAGCTTCATGCCAGGAGGGGCAGGCTACTTTTTCAGCACATGCTTTATGAAGCATTGCTTTTATCCAGAGCCTCTGTCCTTATTCTCTGTATTGCTTCCCTCTGCAGATGCCATGGTCCCATCAGGGTGCGCGTGACCAGTGTGATTCAGTGGCAGGACTGGCTTGAACGATATAAAGATGCTGAGCAATTTTCTCCTAATTACTTTTAACAATTAGTGTCAGCTGGTTTTTCGTAATATTTTCTACTTATGCTGTTTTTTGCCAGCAGAATCCACACAAAGGAACTTAAAATCAGGATGGTTAGATAAGTAATTAATTGCGGAAAAAGAAAAACTCAGAGGAAATAATCAGTAATTAGTGAATGGCTAATTGACAAGACCTGTTTTTCAGCACCTACCTGGTCTGACTTGTGTTCATCTACAGCAGGGGTGGTGGTTTCATGTTTTATCCAAGCACTAGTGTCCTTTGTTGTTAGCTACTGTGTTTACAGGCAAGGATGGCCCCCTTCCCTTCTGCGTCTACAAGAACTGCCTGATCTGGGCTTGTGCATGTGGCTCTTTGCAGTAGCAGTGTGTGTTTGTGCAAATGCTGCCACTGTGCTGCACCTCTGGAGTCCACAGTCTCATCCAACACTTCCTGGGATGGACCCAGGATGTGTTCACAGGGCTGAGAAATGCCTGTCTCTTTCCCTAATTATTATTTTTTTTCCATAATTTTTTTGTTTATCATTCCTTTCCTGTGCTGGAGGGATGCAGGCAGGGGAAGCTGGGGAGCCGTGCACCAGCACCCTTGCTCACTGCCAGGAAATCTGCTTGTGCCAGCTCATCGCTCTGCAGCCAGCCAGCCTCAGCTGCTTTTTATTTTATTAGAGAATGTCACACTTTGACTCAGAGCTGGATGCTATGGGGATGATTGTTCCATTCAGCTGGGTCCCAGCCTGCTGTCCCCATGCCAAAGCGCGGTGCTGCTGCAGCCTGTGCTTCAAGTCATTTCTGTGGGGCATGTCTGTGCTTTGGGGTGACCTGTGCCTGCTTCTTTACAATGTCCTCAGCTGTGGTAGGAAGAGGGCCTCACATGTGGTGACCTGTGCTGGATGAGCTCTTGACACACAGTGAGGTGCTCAGCATCCTTGGGGGCCACCACCCTGCCTTTGTGCAAGGCCAGAAGCTGCATCACCTTGCTTGCAGCTAAAACAAAGACGCTGCAGTTTGGCAGCAGGTACAGGGAGAAATATGTGGACCAGGTTCATCAGCTTGATCTCCTTTGTCCCCAGTGCACTCCAAAGCTTCAGCTTAAATGGGCCAGTTTTCCAGCCTGCAGCAATGCGGTGCTGCAGACTCCAAGTACCTTGCTCAATGGAGCCTAGCAGAGCACTGTCTTTTGTCGAGGTGTTTATTTCCCTGGGCAAAATTGTGCATTTGTCCTGGTGGCAGCCAGGGTCTGTCCCTGCCTCCCCACCAGCCAGAGCCTGTTTTGTCCCCCAGTGTGTGCCTTGGCTCTGTCTTCAGCACTGGCTGAGGTGATATGTCACATAGGATGAGAACCGATGTCTGTGTCCCCACAGCACCAGGGCCACAATATGTGCTGCATCTACAGGAAAAGCTGAGCTTGATCACAGTGAGAGCATTGCTGAAAAGTGGTTCCTGTTGGCATTTCCTCTATCTCTCTGGCAGAGGTGTCTGTGGGAGCTCTTTGTAGGGGACCCCTCACCCTATTTTGCTGCTGTACCTCTTGTTGTTCCCTTCCCACCCATCTCTCACTTTGGGTCTCAGAGGTAAGGTGCGATGAGTTGCCACTCTCTCAACATTTTAATACATCATCTGATGAGGAGCTCCAGTGCAATGTTTATTGCCAATGCAGTATCATGCACCTTCATAACTGTGGCTTTCCCTTAAAAATAGCTTCTTATCCCCTTCACTGCCATTTTATTTCCATCGCATTATCTCCATTTCACCAACTCACCGTACTGAAATAATTTTCTCTCCTGGAAATCACCAATGCTCACAGTTTCCTGGCTGCAGTGAGCTTTGCTTCACATTATTGAGTTTTTTCTCAGCTCCATAACACTTTTTTCTACTAGATACACTAACAAACATGACAATAAATTATTTAGTTCCTTATTAATGACAATTAGATCTCCCTGTTGTCAAATGAACAAAATGTGATGGTGAACAGACTTCTCATGGATACATTAATAGAGCCATGATACATACATTTGCCTTCTTGCAGTGAAGTTGAATGTCTTTTTGCGTACCGATAATCCTGTATTCAGATAGAAAAATATCAGTGCCCCAGATTGGCTTGTGTCTTTCCATGGCCTTGCACTGACATGCATAAGCCATCTCATGTTTTGAGGTAGCCAATCATACTGGAAATCTGCTTGTATCTTCTGGATAAGTGGAGGAGTACACAGTTCCCTGGCAGTGAGTTTGGTAGGATTTTCCTTCCAGCACTGTATTCACTCACACACTGTTTTTTAACATTGTAAAATTTGTGTTTTTTCATCTCTTGAAGTAAGTAGACGGCAGTCTCCAATCAGCTGTTTGGCAGATGTTAACCAGAATCAGAGGTCCCAGCTCAAACAGCTACAGAAGGAAAATTCAATGAACATGAAATCAATACCAATAGCTGTGAGACACAGCAATGCACAGACGCTGTTTGATCCGTTCAAAAAACTCATGGGAGGAAAAGTGACATTCTCCAAGAGTAGAAGTAGTGATGTCTCTCATTCTGTAAGGGGTTTTGGTTTCTTATGTTTGCTATTGCAAACATTGATTTCTGCTTTTTACATTTATTTTTTTACAACTTTTTTCCCCTCGCTGCTTCCTTATATTTTGCTGCTGTTTTGAAAAACTGCATTTAAGCTGAAGGGTTTTTTTTCTGTATTTTTTTCTCCCCACTTTTTTCCCCGTTAAGCCAGAGAATGAGCAAGGTCGTAGAACTTCTCTAGAAAAGTTCACTCGCAGCGTGGTAAGTTCTTTTTCTTCTCCCTCCTCCCTTTCTTCAGAACTCCATTTTTCATTGGGGGGAATGCGGATGCTTAACTTTTTATTTCACCTTTATGTTTGCGGATAGCATCTTTGCAGCTTCTCTTTTAGTACCGTAGCTCATCTAAATAGCAGCTCTGAATACGGGGTGGGTGGGGAGCAGAATTCCATCGCAGTGCTCATTCCAGCTAATCATCACTGCAAAAGCAAACTGTCTAGTGTCCAGAATTAAATGGATAGATGTCTTTTTGCTGTGTGCCCACTACAGTATTTGACCTGGCTTTTCCTTGCACAGATAATCGGAAGAGCATGATTCTAGTAGCACCATTTCAACAGTATCCATACTGACCTCCATGCATGGTTCATGCTACCGTGTGTATAAATACACGTACATAGCCACCCACTGCAATGCAGCCGCTCCCTCCGTTGCCCCATTTGTCAGTACTCATGTAAGTAATGATGGGTGATACCCTTTGACTTGCTTGTAGTACTAACACCTGAAAAGGAATGCGGTAACAGCAAGAAACGTGATGCTGTTAAACCTCTTAGATAAGGGGATGCTGAGATCTCAAGGACAATGGGCAGAGGTCCTCTCCTCTCATCCTTCACCAGTCTCTGACCTCCAGCTACTTGGGTTCCAATGATTTTCTAGAGAAAGAGGGCAACGCTTGGCTTCTTTCTGCTCCCAGTGTTGTGCATACATCCTGGGGTGCCCCCATCCTGCAGTAGCACAGCCGGCTTGTTGGGAAAGGCTGGCAGAGGTCGGGGAGGGGTGCAGGATGGGATCAGTGGTGTTCATGGGGCAGCAGAGAGCTAGCACTGAAGGTATATCAACAATTCGTTCTGGTGTTGCTTTCTATCAAGTATGTTTTGACTTGATACATTGTACAGTTTTGGCACACCGCTGTGATATTCAGCTTTATAGCAAAGATGTTGGACTGTGTATATACAGTACATATGCTTTTACTTGCCTGTCTCTATGTATTTATGTATATTCATATATATACATGCTGTATATGTCCACACAGTGTATAAATATGAAACATTTGTACATCTAGATAGAAAAGGGGAAACTGCAGGTAAGTGTGAGCTATCATATAGCAGATAAACCTGGAGAGGTTCTTTCTGGTGCACATACTAACCAAAAGCAGAGCTTTGTAGTATATCCTCTGGCAGGCTTCCTGAGGAATGTATTTATATAGCTAATGCATATGCACACATTTGAAGTATGTTGATACAAAATATATCACTGTGCCCATCTGCATATTTACTACTTTGTAAGAGTTTGCCAGAAAGAGGAACAGGCAAGATTTTTTTTTAAATAAACTATGCCGAAATATTTACACCAAGTAGCAAATTCTGCTCCTAGATTCACCATTCAAGCTTAGAGAAGTCCTTAGAAGTACACGGGCAGCACAGCAGTAGGGTAGACATAGCAGTCTCTGATCCCTTCAGCCCTGTGCTTGGCTCCTGGCTGTGAAGTCAGAGGTGCAAAGCTGGGCTGGCTCTGCTATGCACTCCAAGGGACAAGGTCGGCCTCGGGAAGCTGCGCTTGCTCTGGGCAACACATTGCAGATCTGACAGTCTGTTGCACTAGAGCACTTACTAATCCACCTCATTTAAAAAATGACGGCACTGCACACGGTGGCAGGTTTATCTTATTACAATTTTCCTTTCGAATATAGCAAGGATTGACATTATGAAAGCAGAGTTAGCCTGTCTTCTCACCCAAGTGAAGATAAATGACATCATAAAAATCAGACATCATGTATCATATATGTTATAAATAATACTTGTTACTGAGGTAATAACTTAATTTTAAAGACATACACACACAAATCCATATATCTACATCTCTCTCTTCTGTCATATCTGATCATCTTACTAATTAAAAGGAGCCTGCTATACTATTTTTAGCCATGCAGTCTCAGCCTAGCTGTTTAAACCACAGTAGTTTCCCATCTGCTTTAGAAATGATTTAATAATCAGACAGAAGCTTAGTTCTCATAAGCTGAGATGATCCTTCAGGGCTGAGAGTGGAAGGAAAATATATCGAAATGAGTATGTTTAGGGAAACTACTGGTGTTGTTGTCTTGCAGAAGAAGCTACCAGGTCTCTTCCTATCTTACGCTGGTGACTATTTAATGGAAGGGGAAACAAGAGTGTTTATTATTATTTCCCCTTGTTGCACCTTGCACCATTTTGAGTTCTCTCTCTAAAGCATCAGTGGTTACTCAGTAGTAACAGGGATTATGGGGATACTGGTCTCAGCAGGTAACTTCAAGCGATAAACCTGGGCCATGATATTCTGACTTTATTTTGAACTTTTTAAAATCACACTATTCCAAGGAAGGAATATCTCTCGTAAGTAAACTGCTGTTAAATGTTCCAGCTCAGTATTGAGACACTGACACAGTACTGAGCACATCTCTGTGTTTTATTCCCAGCTGACTCTTGTTTGTGAACAAAAGGCATGCACAGAGCTTTTGAGAGTACTGGAGTTCTCGATCTCTATGCCTTAAGAATGTTGCCAGATATTGGATATAGCCTTTGTTTGGAATCTGACATTGCATGCTGTTAGTTGTTGTGTTCCTGGGTTGAGAAGGTTCTGTACCTGAATAAGATGAGAAAGTTCCTGCTTGTCTCTTCCATCAATGGGATATGAGAGAAGAGTGGTAGGACCTGGCAAAACCAGCAGCTGCTGCCAAAAATGAAAATGCCAGGCTTTGGGCTACATATTGGAGCTTAAGAGATGTCTCGTGTTTTCTTTGCCCTACCTCCTTCCTCAAGCAGTAGTTGGCCACTGCGGCATATATAGTGGCATGATTTGTAGAGACACATCATAGCTGCTTGCCACCTATGCTTGTGTATGGTAAACTATAGCCTGTATTTTATCTTTCATTGTTACAGTTCTTAAGAAGTGAAATATTAAATAGGAAAAGGAGTCTCCTGGTACCTTTTAGGGGTAGTGTAAGTATGCAGTGAGACTGAGAGTCTCAGGAAATTTATTTTAAATTTAGCATAGTAGAAGATATCAGGTACAGAAGAGAAATGCACTGTGAAATGTATCCAAAGAATCAGGGAGTATTTCCAAGCGGTAAATTGAACTCACTGCAGAAAGAATGAGGTGAAAGAAGAGGTGGTCTGTGTTTGGCTTACATGGGGATTGGGCTGTAGGTTAAGAACTCAAGAATAGAACTTCTCTAATGAGCTTTCATTTAAAGGACCTTGGACATTATGAATAGGGCATCTTATACAGGACAGCAAGTCAATGAAAACCAAGGATCGTCTTTGTTCTCAGATTTAGTTGAAGAACTGAATCAACAGAGGGGCTCAGCTTTGTTAGCCATGTGAGACAGAACTGAAGGAGGCAGCAGGCAGGGGCTGGTCAGCAGGAGCTGCTGTAAGTCCCTGAGGTAGCAGCAGTTGGTGTTTGTATTTTCATCCAGAACCCTTGCTCCCACTTTCCTGTATTCCCAATCCTTGGTCAGTGCTACTTCCCTGTGCTGTTTAGATTTTTATGTCCTCTTGTTTTGTCTACTGTTGGATCACAGTCCAAATGTTGGGCTCTGACTCTCCTGGTCATTATTCTTAGTTCATGAGTATGAAATCACACATGTAAAATCTATCAGTAAGGTCTCACCTTTCTCAGCTGAACTGTATATTCTGTGCAGCTGTGTGTCACTGTGACGTGTTACAAATACTAACCATGAACGCAGTTCTCAGCATAGGACTGGAGGAGGAATTGCTGTCTGATATCATCATTTCTCTCTTTTCAGCTGGCTCCTTGATAATGTCATAGAACTGTCATACACTTACCAGCTTTTCTACTTTTTCACTTTCACAGCTCTACCTAATTGCATAAATAGATTGACTGCCTTTGAGGGAATGGAAAGTATTCATGACCTGCAGTATAATAAAGCCAAAAGTTTAAGCCATTATGGCTAGAAAATACAGTGAGATAAAGTGTGGATAGTAGAAGGTGATACCCTGAAATGCTGATGAAATGGGTGTCAGGAACAGACAGTTAGAAGGAAAGGATATAGGAATGGATGCCAAAGCTTCTTAGATTTGGCACCTGTAAGAAGCCATGCTTTTTACATTACTGTCTCAAAGTTTGCTGAAATGGACAAGTTCAGGCAAGTCCTGGCCAAGGTTCCAGGACTGCCTTTGTCTGAGACACACAGGAGATGGACAAGTCCGGGAGCTACGAAAGGGAGATAAGATACTGATCAATGGCCCTTAAGTGGTCTTTCCTGTTTGCCCATCTCAAGGAAGATTGACAGCTCTGAGGAAGTCACAAGACTGACCCGAGCCGTCCCGAAATGTCTCGAAGGCTGGAAAGAAGGATAAAAAGGGCACGGACAAACCCCGAATTTTGGGAGAGGTTTTCTGACACCAGATGCCTCTCTACGCGAGCGCCTGCATGCTGAAGAAGATGGCTGCATGCTGAAGAACCTTAGTTGGGCATCTAGGTATCCGATCTCAGATCCCTCCACCGTTGTCCTACTGCTGCCTATTCTCTCTTCTGGGATTGCTGCTCGAGACTCTGCTCCGAGGGACCTCGCTGCCCGAGACTCTGCTTCTAGAGACCACGGTACTCTGACCGTCTTTTCTGCGATTCACCGATCTGCTGCTTGCAGCCTGCTACTCCGTTGCTGCTCTCCCCTGCCCTGGACCAACGTTAACAACGTGCTACGGGACGCTGCTGCATCCAGGAGGTGACTATTCCCCGCTTTAACGTAATTCTTGCTCTTTTCCACCTTTTTCTATCGCCTACTTTCCCTTCCCCATCACCCTAATTTTGGCATTCGTCACTCTCCCTTCCCCATCCCCTCAATTGTCTATTATTTCCAATAAACTGGTCGGATCAACATTTGAATGCTTCTTCTTCTTAATCTCACGCCGGGCATAACATTATTAAAAGAACCTTTGCCTCACTCCTAAATTGGAGCGAGACATTTTTTATTGGCGTAGTCGGCAGGATACCCGTCGTGAGAGTGTTATCCTTCCAGTTTCTCTAAAACTTTTCTG
This sequence comes from Coturnix japonica, assembly GCF_054131305.1. Lineage (NCBI taxonomy): Eukaryota > Metazoa > Chordata > Aves > Galliformes > Phasianidae > Coturnix > Coturnix japonica. The sequence goes on along the minus strand of NC_140667.1, from coordinate 26,359,348 downwards.
TCTGTTTCTCCTGGAGTTGCAAGGAGCGATTGTGATAACTTAATTTGACGTGTGCACCTCTCCAGGAAGACCGCTCCACATTCTGAAACTTTCTTTCTTACGTGTATACCTCTCGGGGACGAGTGAATTAATTTTGTACTGTTTGCTTTGTTTTACACGTGTGTGCCTCCCTGGGAAGACTATTTTGCATTGTGGTGGTTTTAAGTATCTTGTGACGTACCTTTGCTTTTAAAAGTTTTGTGTGTGAGTCTCTTGTGGAAGTGGTGTGTGCTTCTCCAAGAAGTTTATTACTTTTGAGAAACTTAGAAGTTATTTCTAACTTTTTTTGCTTGGAGGTTGAAGTTTTTCGTTGTGGCTTGCCAGAATAGCCAGGACCGATTGAGGTGTTTACACTTTCTTTGGAAGTGTTGATTGAGTCATTTGGTCTTTTGTGTAAAGGAGTGTTTTGAGCAGTTGTTGGTTTTGTTCAGTGTTTGCCTCTCTGAGGAGATAAGGAATCGCCTCCTCCCTCAGCGTAGATTTCGTTACCTGTAGATTTTTGGTTGTGAGTAAAATTATATCTGATATGGAAGGTGAAAATATGTTGTTTGATATCCTTGAAAAGCACGCGTCTCGGCCATCGTCATCAGGGATGGACTGGGCACGTGAAAATTGGTATAATTTGCAGGCTGTTTCTGACCGCATTTGCGTTTTACAACATGGGGCTCGTACCCGAGCCGGGAAAGGCAAATCATTTATTTGTGCAGTACTCGGTGCTGCTTTAAAAGCAGCCGTGGAGTTCCGAGACCAGCAGTTTGAGGCGGAAAACCAGACTATACAGTCGTTACAAGAAACAGTTAAAGCAACCCAGGAACTTGTGAAAGCTTTGCAAAACCAAATTGGAAATCTAGAAGTACAATTGGAAAGAGAGAGACATAATTCGGCCTTGTTACAAATGGCTTTTAAGGAAATTTTAACATATAAAGATACGGGTGACACTGATATTCATGGTGCACCACAAGAAAAACTGGATCCTCAGGAAGAACTAAAAGAAGCAAAAGAAAATTTTGATAAGTTTGAAACCCCAATAGCCCCTCTGCGCCCTCTAATAAAAACAGAATATACCTTTGATAATGGAGAGGACCTGGATCCTCAAATGAATGTTAAAGAAATTCCCTTTTCTGCCACTGAGTTAGCAAAACTGAAAAAAGATTTTAGCCGTTCTCCAAAGGAATCGGAAACGGAATATGTATGGAGAGTCAGCTTAACTGGTGGAGACCAAATAATGTTAACCGAAAAGGAGGCTGAGGGTTATTGGGGGCCAGGAGTATTTTTGACTACTGGTAATAACCGTGCTCCCTGGTCCCTAACACAGAGGGCTGCTTACTGGGCTGGTGGTCTCAACCCTTTAGAAAGGGGAGACCCTCTTGCCATTAATGGGACAGTTGACCAACTGGTTGAAAGTGTCCAAAAGGCCGCTTGCCTGCAAATGATGTATGACAGGAAATTGCAGCCACGGCACGAATCACCTCTGATGATGGCTGTTGATCCTGAACGGATGACTCCATTAATCAGGGGACTTCCAGAATCGCTGAAACCCATAGGTATACAACTGCAGGGAAAAATACAAGCTATGCCTCAGGGAGAAAGAACCCGGCCAGAATTAGAAAGAACTGGCACCTCAGGCCATTTGCAATCAGGGTATAAGGTATGGACATGGGGGGAGGTTGCCCAAGAGTTGATTAATTATGAAAGGAAATATGGGCCTGTGGCTTCTTCCAGTAAATCTGAGCCAAGGGAGGTAAGGCTCGCAGCGACCACCCTTGCTCCTAGGCCACCTAGCCCAAAACTCTGTGGAACTGGAAGGGTCTCATTGCCAGTAAGAACAGGTAGGAGAAATATTGATCATAAACGTAATCGTCTCTGGACACTGGGCTGGCAAAAGGGCGTTCCACGAGATTTGATGAATGGATTACCCACAGTCAGGCTAGAGAAATTAGTTAACTTGTGGCCAGAACAAAAGCCCAAGGAAAGTTGATACTTTCGCCCCCTCCCCCAGATGAGAGGGAGGGGGGGGGGGGTGAAGGATGGATGTTTGTTAGGAGGCTCACGACTAAAAGGAGAAGATAATTGTACTAACAAAGCCCCCAAAGGGCGAGTTGTCTTGTTTTATTTTACAGGAGATCCCCGTGGGACCTTCACGTAGCTGATTTTAACCATTTGTGTTTTGTGACAGAAAAATTGAAGATGTGATCATGCTAGAATACTGATATACCTCTTTATTTCATATTTTGGTTGCAATAGTATTATGTTTTTGTTTGCTGTACTTGTGAGTTGTGATTGGTATCAGTCTTTGGATCTGTTTAAACTTCACAATTGGGTTCAGAGTTTTTTTCAGGTCATCCTGGCTTTCTTGTACTCTTTGCACAGTGGTAATCATTCCTCCTAACCCCTTATTTCACCTCTTTTGGTCTAACTTGATTGTGATTTGCATGTAACTCCATGGTGTTTCCAAATTCCTAATGAATTGGGAAATGAGCAATGGGACCTATCTAATATCAGTTAGATGTGGTCACTAAAGTGAAATTTATCATAAAACCCTTTGCACTGATGCTTTCCAGTGTCTCATCAGTCCAGGAGTTCCATCCAAAACACTGTTGTTGGAAAGTGTCTCAATTGAACTGTTTTGGAAATGCTCAAGTGGAAGGTTCTCCTGACACAAATATCCCTATTGTTTTACTTGTTTATTTTTTACTATTGGTCATTGTTAAATGTATGGTTGTTTTCAATGTATGGTTGTTTTTTCTCAATTTCTATCTATTATTCATTATGTAATATTTATGTCAACCCTCCTGAAGAATCACAGGGTGGTGTCTGTAGCAAATTAAATGATTCTACCTGTTGTCTAAAGATTGATAATGGTAAAGTTGTTAAACAAATTGCTGATGGTATACATGTTCCTGTCCAAACTTGGAAAAGTCCAGACCTTGACCTTTTTCTCTGTCTTCCAGGTGTACTGTGGGTAAAATGCATCTTATTTTATCTATTGTGTGTTGTTGCAACTTTCATGTTTGTTTTGTGTATGATACCATGTTTCATTGAACTTATCCAATGTGTTGTATTGTCCATGTATTTTGTAACATCCTCAAGTGATGGAGAAGTGGAGCACATCAAGAAATCTTTTGTAATGATTGTATTAAACATTTTAATTCCCCTACCCTCTCCTTTTCCCCTCATGCTTGCTATCTTTTTCTCACCAACCTGGATCAGCAGTGGTCCATTTTTTAAGCAAACTTTGAGTCACGGGGTGGTGTAAGAAGCCATGCTTTTTACATTACTGTCTCAAAGTTTGCTGAAATGGACAAGTTCAGGCAAGTCCTGGCCAAGGTTCCAGGACTGCCTTTGTCTGAGACACACAGGAGATGGACAAGTCCGGGAGCTACGAAAGGGAGATAAGATACTGATCAATGGCCCTTAAGTGGTCTTTCCTGTTTGCCCATCTCAAGGAAGATTGACAGCTCTGAGGAAGTCACAAGACTGACCCGAGCCGTCCCGAAATGTCTCGAAGGCTGGAAAGAAGGATAAAAAGGGCACGGACAAACCCCGAATTTTGGGAGAGGTTTTCTGACACCAGATGCCTCTCTACGCGAGCGCCTGCATGCTGAAGAAGATGGCTGCATGCTGAAGAACCTTAGTTGGGCATCTAGGTATCCGATCTCAGATCCCTCCACCGTTGTCCTACTGCTGCCTATTCTCTCTTCTGGGATTGCTGCTCGAGACTCTGCTCCGAGGGACCTCGCTGCCCGAGACTCTGCTTCTAGAGACCACGGTACTCTGACCGTCTTTTCTGCGATTCACCGATCTGCTGCTTGCAGCCTGCTACTCCGTTGCTGCTCTCCCCTGCCCTGGACCAACGTTAACAACGTGCTACGGGACGCTGCTGCATCCAGGAGGTGACTATTCCCCGCTTTAACGTAATTCTTGCTCTTTTCCACCTTTTTCTATCGCCTACTTTCCCTTCCCCATCACCCTAATTTTGGCATTCGTCACTCTCCCTTCCCCATCCCCTCAATTGTCTATTATTTCCAATAAACTGGTCGGATCAACATTTGAATGCTTCTTCTTCTTAATCTCACGCCGGGCATAACATTATTAAAAGAACCTTTGCCTCACTCCTAAATTGGAGCGAGACAGCACCAAGAAAAGCCATCTGGAAAAACAGTTATTTTTATCTTTGGATGATGTCTTAAGAAAATTTGCTTGTTCCTGTACTCAAGTCATTAACAAATACTGTCTCTAGTGGGAAAAGGTACTTGTGTTCTGTAGGTGTGGGAAGCACCAGAACATACCTGAAGCTTGAGGGGGCCCAGTGTGCACTGACAACTTGCCTGTTATGTGCAGTAACCGGTCAGTGGCTGGCCCTGCTGAGGGCTGTGTGCCAGGGATGTAAGTGCACGTACTGACAGGTCTCTGCATGCTTGTGTGCACTACATCTGTTCCTGGTACCCACACAGTTCCCTACCTGTACAGTGTGTGGGCTGGATAAGTTTATGCTGCATGCACAGTTCAGGAAATGGTGGGTTGCATGTATTGCATGTACATTGTGTTATCTATTTGGTATGCAGGTCTACTTCAAAAGATAAATATTCTTCATCTCTCACGGGTAAGTTACTCTTCACTTCCCATCCTTTAAATGCTGCTGTGTGGCTCTGCTGGCACAGGATGGGCCACAGTGTTGGCCCCAGAGGTTTCTGCTCCTGCCCTGTGTGTACCATCTTTGGGATCCTTCTGAATGAAAGGCCCCTTATGGAGCTCAGGAGATGCTTACTATTCATGTACTACCTTTTATTCCAGCTGCATACATATTCTAGAAGATAAAACTACCTTCCACATGCTGTAGTTACTGAATCATGGCCTCAGCAAGGATTTCTGGGGCGGGGGGTTGGGTACTTCAGCAATTTCAGACAGGTTGATATTCCAGCACCAACAGGCAGCATGTTTCAAGCAGGAATGCTGCAGCAGGGATGGACTGACACCTAGAAGTGCCCTGTGAAACAGCCAGGGATGAGGCATGTTTTAAGGTAGGTTTTCAAACACCACTGAGCTGCACTTGCCCAGGCAGTTCTATACTGGACAGGATCTGGGCTATCTGTCCCATGCAGCACCATGGTGAACACTTGGCACTGGAACTGTGTGGTCTCTTGGGGCCATCCCTCCATCTACAGACTGCTTGAACTAATGCCAGCATAGGCCTTGACACATTCTTAGATACACAGGGCCCAAACTGCTCCCTAGCAGAAGAGGGCTTCAGCCATTTTCCTGGCGCTTCTGGGAGGGCAGAGGAGAGCTCCAGCATTCATGGAGCTGCTTGAGGAGCAGGTGAGTACTGAGCTCATTTATGTTCCTTTTTTACATGTAGTGGTGCACTAGGGATTCTGAAAGCAAAGCATAGCATCTGCTTTTATATTCCATCATATAAATTGAAAAAGGGGATAAATTGCAATGGGGATGTCAGATGTAGAAGCCATACCCTGGTTAGCAGAGCTGTGAGCAGCAGCAGTGCAGAGCAGCTTAGACACCTCGGTACCAGCAGCAGGCTCACGCTGCACCATGTTACAGTGACTCTTGACATGGTCCTGGTGGCAATGGGTGGGCATTCTGCATACTGCCATTGTGCTTGCCCTCTACAGCAGGTCCAGTGTTCAGTCTGTGTCAGCATGGAATTGGTGGTCTTGTCCATGACATTTTGTGTGCTTAAGTGATATCTGTTCACAGTTGTGTTTATTTTGCATTGAACTAAGCTATTTTCCTTTATTGTTTATGTTTTAACTCTGCTTTGTACTTAACTTTGTTAATTTGTGTTGCTTATTTTATGTTTGCAGTGTATGTTTTCATAAAAAAAGTAATATCTAATAAAAAATATATTTTTTTTCATGACACAAGATTAAGATTTCCCCAAGATCTACTCTAGCACTGAGAACCAGGGGGTGCTGGCAGGGCTAGGGCCCTGGAAATCTCTGGGAGTTAGGGTTGGGACGCTGCCTGCCTACTCCCAGAGTTCCCAAAGTACGGTAGCTTAATGTTATAGACTTGTGTGGTATCTGTCAGAATGTGAAAAAGCTCAAATTGCATCTGGCTGGAGAGAGATTTGCTCACCTCCAGTGGTACACAGAGGAGTCCCAGTCCTCTGCTGTGGTCTTACAGAGGGATGGGGATGTACTGCTCCCCAGGGGAAGGCCTCTCCCCCAGGAAAGTGATGATTCTGGTTGGGGTAGGAACAGCACCAGAGGGCAGAAAGGGATGGAGAGCAATCAATGGAGTCAGCTGTAGCAGAGCCCTAAGTGGGAGGGTGAGGAGCTCGGAGTGGAGTGGCGTAACAGTGCTTGGTTTGTGTTGCTGTGGTAAAGAGATGAGCCAGTGCTGGAGCACCAGCAGCGTCCCACGTGCTTCCTTGGCCTCACTACTGCGGACAAACACTGCCCAGTGTTCAGGTAAGTGCCTGATGGGGTGCATGGGAGTGCTGGCCTGTGCATGCTGCTGGTGGTGAGCAACTACATGTTGTGCACGTGAGCTGTGCTGTGTGCTGGGCACAGCATGTCACTTGTGTGAAAATACAGGCATGGGACAAAACTAAGCTGTCTGCTTATGAAAAAAGATAGTTCACAGCCTTTGCCTTCTCTCTTAACTGGGTAAAGTGCTGGCAAAGAGCAAGGTGGAAAGTGGTGGCTTGTACAAGAGGCTTGAAAGGAGATCTGTCTCATTTTTCTGTCAATCTCAGATGGTTGTTTTGTTTTCCCCTCTTACTTGATTTTTTGTCTGTATTAAGTTGCTGAATTCTGCTTCATTCAGATAATTGCTGATTGCATTTTACATTTTAGTTTTGTAGCTCCTCAGGAAATGCTTGGCCATAGAAAGTGCTGTGCACATCTGGCAGCCTGTAGATTGCTTCAGCAGGCTGTGGTGAGAGCCCTGCTGGTCCCAGGAGCTGGCTGGTCCCCTCCCAGCCACATGGTTGAGTGGGAGGGTGGGCCCCAGAGATTGGAAGCCACCTTCTGGAGAGAACTTTCAGAAGGTTTATTAAGAATTTCCTGACTTTTTCCTTAGGTTACTCCAGGTTGTACTTTGTATGACAGTAAAAGAAGCACTGTAGTGCGCTGAGCTCAAGACATTGTGCTTTGTCAGCAAAGCTTAGGTGAAACTTCTGGAAATAAGGCAGGAGCTAGAGACATTTTTGTGCAGTGGGGAAAGGAGAGCTAGAGATGTGGGCCAGCAGCTGGCTTCCAGCTAAACAAAGACATGTGGAAGGAAAAAAATCATTTATCTTGGCTGAGACTTTTTAAAGAAAATGTGAGGTCTTTTGTAATGACCTAAACTTTTATCTACCTGTCAATGATCTCAGAGGGAATCCTGACCAAACACCAGGTCAGACCCAAAAAGACCCTTGAAGTTCTCTGGCATACTTTGCACCCAGCTATGTTGTGGTGTGACTGCATCCCTGGAGCAGCCTCCATCTGCCTGACACAGATGTTCATGGGTGGCTGAGATGCAAAGACCCCCAGAGTGAGGCATCAGAGGTTCTCCTTCTAGGTAGGAGCCACTCTTTGGCTGCAAGATACACAGATTTGTCTTATCCTGGCCATCTGAGGTGACAGGGGCCAGCCTCACCTGTCACATGGCCACCCCACTGCAGGGCAATTCTTTCCAGAGACACCAAAGCATGTCTCCTGAGCTGGGGTTTAGGTTGTATCCTCTGCATGGTGAAAAGCAAAATACAGTACTCCCAAATGTGCTGTGTCTCCTTCTGGACCTCGTGCTACAGAGGCATGGGAAGATTAAAAAGAAGCAGAAATAACAGAGACTGGTTGGTATATCTTTGAGAAGAGAATCCCAAAGCAGTTGCCTGCATCCCAGTAACCTCCAGTCTGCAGGTGCTCACCCCATTCAGGCCCCGAAAGTGAAGCTGATCCCTACTTCTGCCTTGGGTTGGAACAGATGTGTCAGTGTCTGGAGGCCTCTGAGGAACCAAGACAGAGCAGTATGTATTCTAAAGCTCTCTCAGTGTTAATCTATGTGTGCTGGCTCCTTTCTCCACCCATCTTGCCGCTGCTGTGCCAGCCAGGACTGGGCCAGACCCACAGGACTGAGCCCACTGCAGATCCAGGAGCTTCGCCTGCAGTGCCAGAGGAAGCTGTGAGGGATAGCTGCGGTATCTTGCACTGCCAAACTGGATGCTGAGGCGGGAGCTGGCATGTCCCCAGCTGCCTGCCACAGAGAAGATAACAGAGAAGCTGCCTGGCTGCCATTATCTAGGGCCTGACTGAATGGCCATTATAAAAACCCAACGAGTATTCTTTTTTTTTTTTTTTTTTTTTTTTCCCCTAAGGAACTATTTAAATATGGGTAGAAATATTTTTTCCTCAAACCGCCATGTTATGCCTCCAGAAGTTAACATCTGGATGTTTACTTTCTTTTCCTTCAAATTGGATTTAAGAATCAATACTTCCTCTGCACCCTTTCACTGGTGGCAGAGAACTTACTTACCCACCCCCTGGGATTGCACTGTCCCAAGTTCCCCAGGAGCACATTCAAAAATGAGAATAACCAGAAATTTGATCTACAGTGAAAGAAAGTAGGCTTATCTTAAACAGCAGCAGTGTCACACAGCAGCTGGGCCCCAGGAGAGAGCCTGCAGGATGGTGGTGGTGACTCTCCCGTTCCAGGAGGGATGGCCCAAGTGACATAGCAGTTTGTCACAGCAGAGTGTGGTCACGTTAAGCTCTGTATGTTTGGGCAGCCCAGCAAATTTCTTGGTAAAGGCTGCACACCTGAGTGGTGTCATCAGGCTTCTGCAAAGAGCTGCTGCATCCTCCTGCTGTAGTTCTGAGTGGGAAGAGATGAGGAAACAAAGAGGCTGAGGGGTCCTTTTTTCTTGGAGTGTTAATGTGTTAAACTAGCAAACAGACCTGGATCTGTTCAAACTGCTCATATGATCTTTGGCAGAGGTTTGGGCTAGATCATATGCCACTTCAGAGTCTGAAAACAGGAGTCACAAATACAGGACTATTTCAGTAGGTAATTTGGATGTGGCCACCTGGTTTTGAAGAGTAATTGGGGTGAATTACCATCTTAAGCTACTGATTTTCTGTACTCTGTGGGTATAAACTACATGCCAGTTCTGATTTTCCTTCCCTTTGCATTCTGTATTTGTTGCAAGATGATCAAACAACTTCTCTAGTTGGTATTGGCTGGATGGTCTCATTCAAAGAGTTGTGGTCAACAGTTCAGTATCTGGGTTGAGACCAGGAATAAGTGGCATCCACAGGGGTGGACAAGCAGTGACTGAGGCCAGTTAGCCTATCACTGGCCACAACTCACCTTGCAAAATCCAGGGGTAAAACTGCAGGTAACTGAAACACCCTCACCAAACAGTCTAATAGTCTCAATCTTGTGACAGCAGTTTCACTCATGCTGTGGGTCTCTCTGTCTGTCTGTCCATCTGTCTATGCCTTCCTCCAGGGAAAGTCTCTGGCCAGCAAACGCCTGACGGGCCTGATGCAGTCCTCCTGACAGCCACCCCACCAGTCTGCTGCCCCACCAGGGAGGGCAGGGTGCCACGGGGGACAGCAGGAGCAGAGAGCAGCTCAGCGAGGGACAGCCCGCCTGTCACCAATTACATCAACACTTTATCTGCACAGCTTTGTAGCGACACCAAGCTCTGCACAGGGACTTGGATTCCTGCTTGGGTTTGGAGGAGCACAGGCCACAGTAGACAGGAAGCAACGAGGCAAGGGCTTGGTGTGCTGTTATTTAAGGAAACAGACCTCACCACTGCTTGGAGAAAGAGGAACTGAGAGAGATCAGTGGCTTTGCTTCACCTCTTCTTTTCCTAGCACAGACACGGCTATAAAAGATGCCACTGCAATCCCATTTGCTCCTTTTCCTGTGGCCATCTGGATCCAATAAAATATCTACTGGAAGCTGCTGCTCCTTTCCACAAAGTATCAAATGCATCTCTCCTGCAGATACATTGACTTTAGCTTTGTTTTCTTCTTTCCTATGTCTCTCCTTATTTAAAATAGCAGGGGAAAATGGCCCTCATTAAGTTTGTCACTCGCTGTCCTTCCAATGGCATGTAGCATGTCCAAAGACGATGGTCAAATCCTCATCTAAAGGCAGAAGACTTTGAGTGGCTTACATCACCTGAGGATCTGCCCCACTGCGTCAGACTGATCTTGGTGCATATCCTCCAACATCGGCGGGATTGCTCTGCATGTACGTTTAGTGCAAGACTGCCTGACGTAGTTGTGTTTTAGATGTACAATGCACATATGCACAAACAAACACACAGACACACATGAGGTATTTAAAAGTGAGTTGTTTTCTATTGTATTTGGTTTTCTATTTATTTGAGGTTTTGCATACTTATTCAATGATGGATGTTCAAGTTTTACACCAAGTAGGTAGAGCTGAACCACTTAGAAGAAATGTAGCCCTAATTACGAAGGGCCAAAATCTGTTCATGCGCATACAGGGAAAAGTAACTGCTGTAGGCATGTGTAATGGTGAGCAAAATTCAGTCTGCAGCAAGGAGAGATCTGATGGAGAAGGGCTTGGCAGAAGCAGTTTGTGGCTGTCCAGATGCTTGGGTGTCTGTTGTAGAACACACGAATACAACTGCAAGAGATGACCCAATAGCTTGTTTCAGAACACTGGAATTATGGAGGTTAGGATGAAGTCAGATCTGAAGTGACTCACATTATACTAGCTGCAGATACGTAAAATGGATTGCATTCACATACAGTATACTGCCTATATACAAAACTTACAATTTCAATTGACTTAATACCACAAAACCTCTTGTACTTCTTAAGCAGTTCAGATCTGAAGTGTATGTGAAAATAGACACTTGGTCTTCTTCCCTCATGCCAAGCCAAGCTGTTTCTTTTGTGCAGGTGGTAGAAATTGCTATATGGCTACACGTCTGCATTCCTATCTAGGCAAAATTATCTATCTCGCTAAGTAGACAGCTGGTACCGACCATATTTATTTCTGTGGCAAATACTATCCTAATATCTGAGGCTAATGTATGCACAAAATCAGGTCAGCATAGTTTCCACCAGTAAAAGGACTTTTCCTTTTTACCCATGAATTTTCCCACTTTGATACCTCAATTATTTTTCCCAGACAGCCTGATATCAGTTTTGCATAAGGTCTATAGGACTCTCTAAACCTGCATGGCTATACGGTAGAGTACTGAGTATGGTATCTGTTGTTTACACTCACCTAGTTCCCATAATCAGCCTGTTATCTGGGGTCTTCAGACCAAATTTGTCCTACAGTGCAGATGAGAGCTTCAGGACTGCAGAACCATCTTGGCAGTGCCTGTACATTCAGGTGACATTTTGCCTCTGATGGGGATGTTTGGACCTTTGCTGATTGTCACTCAACCATCTCAGCAGGACCTGTCCATTCCATGCTGACCACCCAGCCAAAGGCTCCTCTCTGGCAGTAGCAGGTTTCTGTGCAGCAGCCCCAGTTGTCCAGCCATGCAACATCACACATGCCCCCCTGTGCCACCCCTAAGAACATGCTGTGTGCTGCCTGTAGGTAATTTGCTGGGTTTGAACAGCCGAGAGCATGGGGGGAACTGCAGACAGCGAGCACACATATGGGCATACATCAGGGGGCCTGGATGCTGAACAGCTTGCCATCTAAATGCACACTCGCACAGCTAATCTGCTCAGCGGTGGTGAGCCGAGCGGATGGAGCTGTGCATGCTCTGCAGAGGGGAGAGCTCCCCTTCTAGCTTCCTGCCCAAATTTCTCTGAGACAAACATCATGAGAGCAGACAGGGCCTCCTCCTGGGAGCATGTACAAATGGCTGTTCACGTGTCTTTTTCTTCACATATGACAATGGTAACATGTAACTATTTCCATGCAACCTGCATCCTTGAATTACTGCTGTTTAATGACATCACTTATTGCAAGTGATGCTTCTCTTGCGCACTTGCCAGTGAGCACCACCCACTGAGTGCTGCAAGCAGTAGTCTGCTGCTTTATAAGCATCCATGTCTTCCAGCTACCTCATCGCCCAGAAGATGAGTTAGGAAATCGGTTTTCCACTTCTCCTGATGTTCTCAATGGCATTGTATCAAGAAAAAACAGGCTGGAAAGCTTTTACAATCTCCACGCTGTGAGAGCTAGCCACCAGGCATCCCATGCCTGCAGGGCTATGGCTGTGAAATACAGCTGTACACTGTTATTTGGATTATGGAATATCCAGAGCATTAACGGACATTGTAGTGGACCAGCACCAGGACAAGCACGAGGAGGGTATGGCAGGTCAGTGCAATGTTAGGCTAAGGAAAATGGATTAGTACATTCTATGTATGTATAACTCAGTGCTAAAATCCCATAGAGTACTGTAATAAAATGGTAGCAGGGCAGCCATAAAAAGCCACAGTAAGCTGACATAATAATACCAGGATAAATGTAGCAATAAGGTATCACAGGCCACTGCAGTAAAGTAGCATTTTGGTAATGCAGCAATAAGACACAACAGGACGCTGCAGTAAACTAGTTTGGAGAGTAAGGCAGTAGTGGAGGTATGTGTGGGCAGTTTGTGTCAGGTACTGCAGCAATAAAGCCAACACAAGGTGTGCTAGTAATAAGTTACTACAGTAACAGCAACACAATGCACTGTACAGCTATATCAGGATGCTTCCATGCTGCAGGCAAGTCCTACAAGACATGGTAGTGAGACAATGAATGAAACATGTACCCCATATTTGTAAAAATTGGGTCTATTCTCTGCATAGTAAATAAGATCCTGGAATGGTCTCGTCAGCACTAATCCTGTCCACTCCTGCTTTCAAGAAAGCTGAGGTGAGAGTGTTCCCCCATCCAATTTCTTATACTGATCTGTAAATGCTAACTCAACTCATTGTCTTTTTGGCCAGATTTTCACAGATGGTGAAGTTCTTCAGTCAGTCCTCACTCAGGTGACACTGGCAATTCATTGGTCCTTTGCCTTGGGAAGGCTTTGGTTTTGTCATCTTCTGGAATGGGTGGTGCTTTCAGCCTACAGCTATTTCTCTTTTGGGGTGGGGATGGGAAACCAGGTACAGGACATCTGACTGTACTGCCCTGTTTCCTGAAATGCACAAATAAATTGAGCATCCTGGAAAAGTCAAAGCAATGAGGACCGAATCTGTTCTGTCTGTCGCATACACATGGAGAAACCTGCCAGAGTCAATGGGAGCCCCGTGTGTGTCCATGGGACCAGTTCTAAGTGTCACCAGGTGGGTGGCTTGTGGTGGGCACTTCTTCAAGTGGTGTTTCTTGTTGTTTTCCTGCTTTTCCCATTTTCTTTTTATCACCACCTCTGTAAGAAATGTCTTTAGAAAAATTCAGTTTGCCATAAGACATCATGTAGCAAGGTGGTCAGTGAGTGGGTGGATGGATTGCTTGCTTTGTACCCTTCTGTATAGCACCCACTGCTACACTCAATAATAATCATAAGCATCTATGTCAACAGCACAGCTCACATGGAGTATGTGTGCTAGATAATGAGCTGCTCTCCTGGGGAGCGGATGTATATAGGGCACAGTGCACACCGGGATCAGCAGGAGCAGGTCACAGCTGGCTCTGCCTCCTTGCACCAGTCCCAACAGAGACAAATATTGTAGCACAGCTTTCCAACATCTCACACAACAGCTCTGCTATCCCCTGATAGGGCTCCCTCTGTCTGGAGCCAGTGGAGTTCGGTTCAGATTCCGAGCAGCGCTCTGATATGCCTTGGCTTGGCTCTTTCCTTATACTCCTTGGCTTACTCTTATTGTGGTTTAATGATTAAGTAGGATTATTAAAGCAGAGCTCGCAGTAGGGTGAGATAGACTGGGTTATCATGATTTCGTAGTTTAAGCTGTGAGCAATTTTGCAGCTTCTCAGCACTGTTTATAACCTGAGACAGAGAATAAGTGAGGCGGCTGCTCAGCAGAACAGCGCGTCGTCGAACAATGCGCTATCTTCATGCCCATACGGACTTTGAACTTACTGGCGAGGAGAAATGCTTTGTAGTGAGAAAAGTAATCTCACGGCAGGAGGGAGTCAGACCTGATCAACTTTTTCATGTGCTACAGATTTTGCTTTGCCAGCCCCTAACATCTGCAAAGCTCACTGCTAAGAGCCAGAAACCTCCTAATCCTGCTGCTGAGCATTTGAAAACAAGCCTTTCAGGAGTCTGCCTTACAAAGCAACGCCATTACTCACACCCTCTTAACATGAATTTATGGCTACTGCCACAAGCATCAGTGTGGCTGACCGCTCCCATCGGTGGTGGGCAGCTGCGCATGCACCCTGCTGGAAGATGGAGGTTAGTGGGGAGAATATAGGGAGCAATTTGCAGGCTCACAGCTTGGATGTGCTGTAGGGGAAGGAGCCCAGTGCAGTTGGAGATGGTTGGATGTGAGCAGAGCCTGTCAGGGCTGTCAGCAATGATGCTGGTTTACCAGCACATTCCCATCTGGAGGCCTACATAGACCTTGACACATCTCACATGGCAGAGGAGAATGATGTGGGATTGCAGTGACCCCTGACTATTGCTGTCTGTCAGCAGAGATACAAAATTGAGCTTCCACCTGTTTTCTCTGGGGTCTTAAACCATGCCACCCTTCCCCAAGCAGTGGGAAAAAAGACCTGGCCTGCTCTCTTTACATCTGGAATAGGAAAGCCTTGTCTGGGCTGAACTTCAGGAGTGATCGCTTCCACTTGGATCCATGTCAGGGTTTCTTCTCTCCATCTCTGTGTGGGCTATTCCTGCATGCCACACAGCATCACAGCCCCTCATTGGCATCCTTGGTGTCAGCCTGCAGCCATGTGGGCTAAGGCACACCAGATGAAAAATTCAAATGATGCTTTACACAGCACAGCATTCCCCCTGAGATGGATTCTGAGCTTCCCAGCTGTGCTGTTCTGAGACCATTTGGAGCCAAACACAGAAGCACGAGGTACTGTAGCACTTTTCTCTACGAGGAAACAGCTCTGAAGGGCCTTTCACCTGTGTGATGTGTCTGAGCACTCAGAGCACCAAGAGAGCGCAGGAGAGTTCTGCAAGGGCAGTGGATGAAAGCAGCCCCATTGCATGACCTCCCAGCGCCATATATTTTCTGGCCTTGCTCAGGCACGGTGACCACTTGGGACTCACTTTGGGCACCCCGGGCAGGGCAGGCAGCCAGCTGGCAGAGCAGAGCCCAGCTGCTCCATGGCAGGGAGCCACAGTGCTGTTAACCCTTCATGAGATACTGCTGCTGCACATGCGGTGATTGCTGCAACACCTGCAGGTCCACTGCCAGTTCCCCCTCCTGTCTTGGCTTCTCTCTCAGGATGGTCTGTATGCTCTGCAAAGGGGCTGTCAGACTGAGGTTTTCCTGCTGAAGCTGGTGGAGCTCTGCACCTGCTGTGTAACTAAACAGGCAGACGGTGGTGCAGACGTGGATTTGGACTCATACTGTCTTCATCCTGGCCTCAAAGCTACACGGCCTGGCCTGTCAGCAGCACGGTCACATCCTGGGTGCAGGAGCAGCTTGGCAAAGCTGCATTTGCAGGCAGGCTGTGCACAGGGCTGCCCTTCTGCCATCTCTGTGCAGCTGCACATTGGTTTTTCAGCCAGCAGCAAGCAATGGCTGGCACCAGGTGCTAGATCCTCCACGCTGGGGTACAGGCATGCTTTGGGCTAATTCAGGCTAGCTAGAGCTTCCTGCAGCCTTGAGAAACTTTTCTTGCTAGTGCCAGAAAAGCCCCTCAGTTAGCTTTGCTCCTAGCACAGGGCAAAAAAAAACAAACCCCTCTTCTTTGTGCTCAGTGTGACTGAGCATCACTGAGGGCCACCTGCAAATCACAAGCCCTTTCCTGTGGCCAAACCCCTGCATTTCTGCAGGTCTCTTTCCACTAGCCACCCATCCCAGATGCTGCTCCTGCTGCAGTGACCACCTCTGGACACTGACCTGCTTTGCTGTGACACTGCAGCCCCTGCAGAGCCCTGCTGTTCCCACCAAGCAGCCCCCACAGCCAACACCTCCCCTGGCTCCCTGCAGCCTGGCCTGCTTTCCCTCCTGACCATCTCTTCTAGCCAAGCCATCAGTTCCCAGAAAACAGACGTGCTGCTATATTAAGGAGATCTTGCCCTCAGCGTTTCTTTGCCTCTGGGGAGTCTCAAGCAAATCAAGTGGCAGAGTATACGCAGAACAGCACAGACTCCCTGTCAGATGAAAAGGACAGTCCAAAAGGGAAGAGAGAGCAAGAGAGAAAGCTCTGTGTTTGCATTTGTCTCTGACATGATGGATTTCCTCTTCCTGGAATGCAGCCTTGGCTTAAATAAAGCCAGGAATGGCTTTTGTGTAAGAACTCGCTTCCTTACCAATAGTAGTGGAGTCGCAGACAACAAAGGCCCTGGCAGTTCATCCCACAATGCTCTGTATAATCAGCAGGATTTTCCCTACTGAATATTCACCGAAGTTGCTTTATCTTCCGTGCCTCTGCAGTCTCCAGAGATGGGACCTCAGCAGATGCCCTCAAGAACACATTTTTCCATACCTGAAGCATTCTTGCTGCAAAGATAAAAAACAACCCTCAGAACTAACACATTAAAAACCCATCTCTGGGGGAGTTCAAACACAGTGAGAGCCATCTGTGGGCCACAAACAGCAAAGGTGTTCAACACTGTAGATTTTTCCCCAAGTGGTTCCCTTAATGTATTTTTTTGCATTGTCTAGAGCTTTTGCTCTTTGCATCAACATCAGCTCTCACCCTCCATCATGGCAAAGTGCAGATATCTGTGGGTATCAGTGCAGATACTTGAGAACTATTGTCTTTCCAGTCTTTTCCTACCTCAGTCTGAAAGCTGAAGCTCTTTTCATATTCCCATTCCTCAAAGACTGCTATCACCTATGCTGCCTTTCTTGAAGGAAAAGCATGTTCTTCCATGGGAACAAACACCCCATCACTTGTGTAGGTGAGACAGCACCTAGCATTGTGCTTGCTCCCCATGGCAAACTACATACATGTGTCACACATTGTGGTGTGGCATATTTTGCTAAATCTGTGTACCGCCATTTTTGACCAGTATACCTACCTCCATCTCATACTGCCATCTGTTCTGAGGCTCCCCATGTCTGCTCTCCTCACTACCAACAGGGGACTGCCAGGAAAATGGTTCTTCTTTTCTTGCCAAATTTGGAATTGCAGTCACAAATTTACCCTAGCAAGAGAGCCAAGGGAAGGCAGAGTCACTGCCAGCCTCATTCCAGTTTTCCTCCTGGGCACATTTTCAGTGTTGTCACAGAAGCTGAAGAGAGGAGCAGAGTCCCTTCTGTAAGGGGCTGTACCTAGCACTGTGAGGAACCTGCATCTGTGCCCAAGCAGGAAGAGCAGACTGAAAAAAGACCTCAAAAATTCATTATGTGTGGGCTCACGAAAAGAATTCTGTGTGACATGGATGACATTCACAGCATTCTGTACACTCACCATCACAAAAACTAATGCATCTCGCTGCAGTAGCTGAAGGTCTTCTTGGAAACAGATCCAATCGAATGTGCCAGCGCCACCTAAGTCATTCCTGAAAGTGATTTTCCACAGGACTGGCTTGCATAATATGCACAGGGCTTCTTTGTTTGCATGTGGTACAATGCTCCTGCAGCCAAGTCAGAGGAAGCTTTATACAATTCTGTACTGCCATGCTTGGTCAGCTGTAAGGTGGAACGATACAAAGACGGTAACAGATATTCAAAAGGTTATTTATAAGGAAAAACTCACCAATATGGATGCCTTCACTGAGGCAATCTCCACTAGGGAGCAATCTCCAAGAGATGCTGCCTTAGTGGTGGTCAGCCCTTAAATGAGGTCTAGAGGAGGTGGAGTCAAGCTCCAACCCTTCCAGGAGCACAGCTAAATTACTCTCACCTGTGCTCCCGCAGCTGACCTGACACTTGCCTCAGCTGATTAATCAGTGGTTCAGGCTGTGATTACCAATTTCCCATACAGTCAGCATATGCATATGTGCAAGCAGATGCTGCCAAAGTCAAGCTAAGACTTCTATGTGCAAATTTCTTGTGAAATAAGGCAAGTGTGTCAGGCATTTTCCCCCATAGTACTGCTGCAGGTGTATTATACAGAGACAAGGTGGCCCACTCAGCTCTGCTGTCATCACCACCCTGCCCCAGGTAACTCTCCACAGCTGAATGTTTAGGTGGAAGAGCACCTGATATGCTTCAACTCACATGTTCCCACTGGAGACCAGGGCAGTATCAGTTGTCATGAGGTTTCTGCTGGCAAAGTGAGCAGCACATCACCATCCTTACAGTGTCTCCATCCATATGAGGCTTTTTACCCCTACAAAACAATTATAGGAGAGTTGATAGTACAGGTGGAGCATGCAGTGGTTACCTCAGACACCTCAGCTGAAGGCAGCTGGCCCTGGCCCCATCCTAGGGTGTGATGCATGGGGTGATGTACTAAAGCTACTTTGATTTCGTATGTGTATTTAATATAGTTTGTTGTGTTGGGAATGGAGCATTATTGGGTGGCTGCATTTTATGTTACGTATTTTATTTTACTGGTAGACAAGTCTAGCTGGGTTAGAGGAGGGATTGTGAATTACTTTATTAAGAAGTCAGCATTTTAATGAGATGAGTGTGCATGGATGTTGAGGGGAAGTACTGTGCTGAGAGCAGTAAAGAGACTGATGCCTTTAAATTAATAACCTTGTGCCTGTTATGTTGGTGGTGGAGCAGTGCAATGTTACACACCCAGGTATAGCCACAGGAAAGCCCCTGAGCAGCAGATGGAGCCATGCAGGAGAGGATTCTCTGATTCTGTGGATATTGGAAAAAAAATATTTTTGGAAGGAGTGGTAACACACTGACACAGGCTGCCCAGGGAAGTGGTGGAGTCACCATCATTGGAGGTGTTCAAGAAACATGTAGATGTGGCTCTAAGGGATGTGGTTAGCGGAGATAGGGATGAAGTAGATCATCTAAGAGATCTTTATTCCAACCTGAATGATTCTACAAGTCTACTCACCCACCCTAGAGCCAGCTAGGCCATGCAACACCCTCACCTCATGCTCAACTGCCTTGAAGTTTCACAGAGGACATCAGAGCTCTGTGTGGGCACAGCAGAAGGGCAAACTTGCTCCCAACAGGGAGCATTTCTCATCTCCCTTGGCTAAACAGTGAATGTGGTAGCGAACACTAATTGCGGCTGGCTGTTTTCAAAATCATGTGCCAAAAAAGTGTCAAGGTCTGCGGTATGAGGCAGAATTAGTGCCCAGTATTAGAGATGGAAAATTAACTTCTATTAACCCATGAGCATGTCACTCCTGGGCAAAGATGTCTTTGACAAATTCCATCTCTTCTTGTGTTAACAAGTTGCCTGCAAGTAGATTGCAGTATCTCCAAGATTTATTCACTATTTGAGTATGACTTGCCAAATATTTACTTGCCAGAGAGTTATTCCTGGAGAAATTCTCTGTCTGGCTCATTTGCAAAGCTGTTGCTACTGGCATTGGACAGCTGAAATTCAAGGAGCTTTGCTTAGTGGTGCCTGGACCTGTAGGTCAGCTGCTAGAGTCCTGCCACCCAAAAACATGAGTACCACCATTACTGACAGGTTTGCTCAGCCTTTCTCCAATATTTGTTTTAATTTGAACGTTTCTATAAACATTCCTCTAAGTAAGTCAAATTCTAACTAACTCGTGCTATTCCTGAAAAGAAAAGGGGTGTGAACACAGACTAATTGCTGAAAATGCTGTGGTGCCATTCACCATCCTGTGGACACAAGATGTGTGTGGGGTGGTATCCAGCAGCAGGAAGATGCTTGCAGCATTTCTGCAGCTAAAATACACATGAAAGACACTAGAGTTCCCTTGTTTGGGCAAAACCAGGCAGCCTGCATTCTAACTTTGCCGCCCAGGTGGTTTTCCATTCAGACAGATAATAACTGTATCTTAAGGCTACTGGAAATAACCAATCCATAATTAAAAAGCTACTGTTTTTAACATCCATATAAAAGGTGTACCACTCACTTTAAAAGTGTGCAATAAATTCAACTGCATTTCCTTGCCCTTGGCTAGTATTTTATTTCCTTGGGAGCTGGCAACACTCCATGACTCAATTTTTAGGAGGCAAAGAGCAATTGTTGCTCCCCCGGACTCTGGGGGAACTGTGGTTGATTATTTCTGAAAAACAGCTCTTTTGGTTAAAAAAAAAACACACCAAAAACAAACAAACAAACAAACCTGCCAGTGATTTCAATCATTTCTTTTGTCTTCTTCCATCCTTTGCTCTCAAACTTGATACAGGCACCTGGGGAGAAAAAGGACAGCTTTTCACAATGTCTTGACCAGAAATGTGTTTTTTTTTCCCTTGTGTTTCTTTGGCACTATTAACCCCGTGTCTGTGCATTAATGCACACGTGTCTCAGGTTATGTGTCAGTGTGAACCTCCGTGCAAGTGCTGCTCATGTTTTACCAGAGCAAACCAGCTTCTGATACGCAATAAATGTCTGGCCCCATTTGTTACACCATTAATTAAAAAGATACAGTTTTAATTAGGGTTGTGCTGAAGCAGCACTTGAGCTCTTCTTGTTGCGATGAGGTTAAGTTTCAAATGCCAGGCTGAGACCCATGGCCCTGCCTTGGGTCTCATCTCATCTTCTGCTGGCTGACCTCCTGCCTGGTTTCCAGAAGGACATGGGAAAGCATTCAGTTATTTGACCCTACAGTCCTATTACACTTACCTGCAGCCAGATGTGAAGGGATCAGCATTCCCCTTTCTTTTTTGCATTATTAGAAAGGGATGTGTCCGTTGTCTTGGTCTCTAAAAGACATGAGTGGGCTGTGAGCTGGGAGGACTTTTGCAGAGAGCCCACCAGAAGGCCACCAGGCTGCATGGCTGTGCTGTGGTGGGGATGTAAATGGGAGTAGGTGGGGGGTATAGCCATCCATACAGCCTCTCTGGTTGGAAAAACAATAGCTGCAAAGCCAGTGAACCTATAGCGATGAGTTCACCCAACCAAATAGAAGACAGGCAGACCCCTCTCATTTTCCTGCTTGGAGTCTGATGGACTCAGATTTAGAGAGCTTTCAATAAGCGATACAGATTTTTGAAGAGACTCAGAGCTCAATTAAATCCCAAAGAAAAGTCCTGTCAGCAGCACTGCTTATGCAGTAACAAATCATGCCAAATCTCACCACCTTTCGCAGCCCTTCTCCGAATCACAGACACAAGCTGGCAAACTCTGGGAGCTGTGCAGGGAAAAGCAACGCTTGGAGGTTGGGCCAGACGGTGCCTGTTTGGAGGGAGACACATGAGTGTGCACAGAGCCCAGTGTGCCCTGAGGCATGAAGGGCAACCATGCCCCTCATGTCACCCTGCTCAGCAGGCTGCAGGCTGAGACCCACTTAAATGAGGAGCCAGCATGATCCCAAACCAAGAGCTATTGTTTCTGTACAAGCCCAGTACATTATTTAGGGACAAGTTTCCTGCAAGAAGGTCAAGATCACCCCAGGGAAACTTGAAGACTCTCTTCAGTCCAGAAACCCACCCCAATGGGCCTCTGCTCACCTAACTGCTCTGCCAATACCTCATGTGTGCATGAGCAACAAAATAAGGACGCTAACATTTCTGTAAGAGGAAAGGTAAGAATCTGCTTGCTATTTTTCCTTAGTTTTATGCGTGTTTTTAATTGGAACATTTACGAGAGGCTTTTTATTGAGTAAAATAATAATAATGAAGTCTCTGTTTCTACACTGTGTTTTTCCAGCACCAAACCTCAGCAGATTTCCTGCACCTTCTGCTGCAGCACCACAAATCTATCAAATGCCAATGGGGCGCCTGCAGGGATGTGGCAAAGATCACATACTTCTACAAGGAATCTTTCAGAGGCTCCCAAGAACCACGCAGCAAATGATTTTTACCACATAAGTGGGGGAATTTCAATATTTTTCAAACGTATCTCCATCCTTCTAGGGGAAATTTGACAGGATACTAGAAAATATATCCAATTATCTGGCCTGCTCACTGAAAATTTTACCTTTACTTAACTCTATTGGCAAAGACCTGGACTGCTTTTCTTCTTACAAGCAAGCATTTTTATTAAAGATGTTACATCTTTGCATGTATATAGATTATCTGTAGCAATAGTTTCTTGGAATGAAGGGGAAGAAAAAAAAATTACTCCCAGAAAATACAATAGGGTCATTGAAGAACTACACAAACCCCTGAACTGGTTGCACTGTAATGTTGGGGGTGTTCTTCCTGGGGGCAAAAAAAAAATTGTGAAGCTAGTCTTGACTGCAATACCAGAAATATCCATACTAAGCCGCATTTTACTGGGTCAAGCAAAGGGAATTTTTGGTATATAAGACATGTAAGGGTTTATTTCTGCCTTTGCTTCTCAGTTGCATTCTTTCCACTGGAAAATGGTGAGGATGGTTGGAGAGGGTCAATGCTCAGAAACTCAGCCTCCCTAATAACTGTCCTCCACCAGCAGAAAGTCAGTTCTGCTCTGAGACACTGCCCTTGTGCTTTCTTACATGGTCAATCATGTCTGAGCAGCTAACTCAGGATCTAGGAGGAAAAGGCATTCAAGAACAGCTGGGAATTTCTAAGTGCCATTTCTTCTTCAGCCATCATGCTCTGTTGGAGCAAGGGAGATCTTTCAGCGGGTTGGAAAAAGCACCACCCTCCAGCTCAGCAGGAGAAAGAAGTTCAGACAGGGAAGACATGGCTCATTATCTCATGGAGAAATATTCATTTAGCTGAGGTGTCGATGGGTCTCAGCAAATTCCCAAATAGAAAAATCACCCACTGGTCTTCCAGTCCCCACCATGGCTCACCCAATCCTTCCTCTCTGCTGAGGCTGGTTAATTCAGATCAGAGTCACTCATGACTGAGTGACAATACAGAAAAATGCAGTATGTGATGGGAACAGTGAACTGTCACCTCACGTGGGCTGGTACCAAGGAGGCTCCTAATTATAGCCTGACGTGTACATCCTCCTGGAAGATGATTGTACTTACTTGAACCAGTACAGTATTAATTGAATACTTCGATTATTTCTGAAACAGGCTTTCGGATGGAGGGGGAGAGAGGTTCAAGGGAACTAACTTTTCCACTGCTGAGAGTAAAGACTTTTTTTCCAAGAAACTGCAGCAGAGGGCTAAATATGAGATTTCCTGTTCATTTCTCCTTTCCTCCTGTCTCTGACATGCTCCTGTGCAGTCTCCCATGATGGTCTGCTTGCCCTTAGTCTCCCCTGGCTCTATGGCCATGCCAAGTCTCCAGGATCACCCCACCTGCCTCTGCAGGCAGGCAGAAGCCCTGCACGGAGAGATGAAGGCTCTTGTCTGAAAGAAGGGTTTGTAGCTGCGTGACCTTCTGTGTTTGCAATATTCCCAGTGGTACCTGTCTGTAAGCACGGGAACAGCCAGCTTCCAGCTCTTACACTGGGTTTCCAGCAGCTTCCAAGACCCAACACAAAGCAGCAAATCTGCACCACAAGCGGCACAGACCAAGACCAGGAAATGCAGAGAAAACAAGGGAAATGTCACATGATTAACTCTTCAAACCATGATAGATCTTCAGTTCATGCAAGGTACAAAGCTTTGCTCAGGCTTTGTTGCAGGCTTTCCAAAAGAGATGAATGTTTCACAGAGGTCCTGGATTTGCAGGAAGCCTGGGGCTGCCCTACAAGCAAGGCAGCTCAGTTGGAAACAGGCTGCAGAAGGCCCTGGGCCAAGGTGCTGGGGGCAAAGCTGGTTTCTCAGCCTGGAGCTGCCTTCCAAGGAAGCCTCAGGCCCTGTTTCAGGTGAGCTCCTTGCTACTTGAACGAATCTAAACCAGGTGCTGAGCTGTGGAGTCCAGCAGTATTTCTTAACAACTCTTGAAACAGTGTTTCCCAACAAGATAAGACCACACTTCAAAAGAGCCAAAGCTTTGCATTGAAGGAACCCCCTATCACAGCGTATGGCTGTGGGACAGTCACTTTTGCGCCATTTTGGTGGAAACTAAACCTGCTGTTCTTGCACCATGCCTTGTAAGCCATGCTGTGCCTCAGTTTCTCTTTGTTCCAGTGCCTCCTGGGCAGTATTCTGAGCCTGGCACCACACAAGAAGGAAGCATGGAACAGCTGACTCCTGTACTTACTGGTCATTTTCTGCCCTTGTGGAAGTCCTGCACATTTGCAGGGGCCCAAACAGGCAACCAACACCCTTCTGACAGTACCAAAATTAGCTGCCCTGATTGCCATCAACATACCTGAAATGCAGCTGCACCAGCTGCTGCAAGGAACATGACATTGGTCTCTCATCTTGAATAGATTAGTAGGGTATGGCTGTGGGTCAGGACTGCCACTAATGCACTCCAAAGGATTCACTGCAGCTGCACAGCTCAGTCTTGAAGATGCAGGAGAAGGACAAGAGGTATTTTTACCCCAGTAATGCAGATGTTAAATCAGCATAATGAGAGCTGGTGAGAAACAATAGAGGCATCAGGACAGCACAGAGAAAGGAAGAGTTATGAGATCTGGATGCTGTGGGCCTAAGAGACAAGGAGACATGCATGCTAATTTATCCTTGTACCCACAGCTCTACAGGCCACCAAGTGCTGCTGGGCAATCAAACTGGTGCTGTGCTAATGCCAACCACCTCCTGCTGGGGCTGTGGAGCTGGAGGCCCAAAGGCAAACCCTGGGGGACATTCCCTGAGAGGCTCCAGAAGCTCTCAATGGGGATGGCAGCTCGGCAAAGAGCCAGGCAAAGAGCATGAAAGCACTCACAGCACTGCCTCGAAGGGCTCAGCTCCTTCTCCAGCTACTTTCCCCAGGGCATATTCCCCAGTTGCACTCTCACCAGCCCCTCTAAGGTGCTGAGGACACGCAGATTCCTCATGCTGTGCGTATGAGTGAAAATGGGACAAAGCACAGGAAAGCAACAGAGGTCAAAGCCAAAAGCCTGGGCTCAGAAGGAGGTGAAGAAACAATGAGATCTCCAGGAATAAGCTCAGGGATCCTGGGCTAATCTAAAATTCCTGAAACCAGAAGGTGGAGGGGAGGAGATGTTGCTCCATGCAGACGCTTTTCAAGAACCACCAGACAGACCTCAAAGCCCAACCTGAAGTATTGGGCTACAGCTTCACAGGGAGGCAATTGAAAACACAGATTGATCTAAGCTGCCGTTTTTTTACTGATAACTTGTTTGTTCAGGAACACTCGCTGCTTCTCATTCCGATTGGCTCGTTGTGTAACCAACATCGGCAGCTTCCCTTGCTGAAAGATCCGCTGCATGGATTTTTCCTTTCCAATTGCATTTCCAGGGACGATAAGAAAGTTGCAGCATAAATTAAACAAGGAGCCTGGGGACTCCGATTCAAAAATAATGTAGCTGAATTCCTGAGTGAGAGGGGAAGAAAGAGTGGAGCTAAATGCACTGCCTGCCTGATGGCTTCTCCCTGGCCGCGTTCACACCAATTAGCTGTAGCTGCACGGATAGGGAAAGGAAAGCACCTTTGTGCACGCATGCTAATTTGCTCGTTGGCTGCAGCACACAATTAATAAAAGCCTCTCCGTGCATTCCTAAAAACAAAGAGCTAATGCCACAACATCCAGGGGCACAGAACCCGAAAGGGGTGCGCACACAAAAGCAAGCTTAAGTTTTGGGGAGCTCTGCACTGCTCAGCTAGCCCTGGCAGTCAGAACCACTGGGCAAGTGTAGGTCCTTGCTCTGCCATCTGAAACTTTGTGCTGCCTGTACCATGCAAAGTGAGGGGAGAACAAACTCCTAAAGGCAGGAGGGAAAAGTGCAGGTTGCTATTTCTCTACCCCCTCCTTGCTCTTTCCTTGCTATTAGCTTAAATGTTGGGTTTTTGAAGGGACAGAGAAAGCAGAAATTAAATGCTCACTCTCAAAATGAAGCTGACATGAGCCTCTGGCTTTGAGGATGGATTAGTTTTGAAGGCACACTACGCACAAAATGAGGCCGGGGAGGGCTGGCAGTGGAATTCCCATTAGGGACAGGTTCCTTTAAAACACAGATTAAACAGGGAGGAAATGCACAGCATATGAATATGAATTGATGCTGGGCTTAGCCTGGTCTCACTTCATTTGATAAAGCACATTTCCTCATTGCATGTCAATTATTTACAGTATTTAAATATGTATCATCAGATGAACATACCAGCCTTGAAACAGATACACAGATGCACACAGAAACTCACATGCTCACCACAGCATCAGGATACGATGCGCACACAAATCCGTTGGGCAGGTAAATGGAGGATGGGGGCACAACCAGCAAGCAGTGAGCCACAAAGCCTCCCTTGGCCAGGCTCCAGGGCATCCGCTGCACTGCCTCTGCAGAAGGGCCACTTCTCTTCAGGAATAATATGGATGTGGGCACCTAGCAGGATCTGTGTGCCTCATTGGTGCCATCACTGATCTCTGGTACGTGGAAATGCTCATCTGCTGGAGAATTGTTATTGTGCTTCTCTTCTGCACAAGTTCACAGCAAAGAAATGCAGGAGAGCTACAGTTACATTGGATAAAAGCCCTGTGTCCAGCAGTTCTCCAAAGTTAGTGTTATTAGTGAAGACATTAATATTGCAATGTTCTGGCCTCTACTATCATTTAAAACCCTACTCTGATTTCTCCTGAAATAAAATTGTTTTCCTTATGTGATTCCCACTCTTAGTTCTGTGCTTGGTTTCTGTTGCAGGTATACAGAGGTTCTGGCATGGCACAGACCCTCTCTGGAAACAGAAACATCTAGAATGGACAAGCTGTGGATATTTGGAGAGGGCCCAGAGAAAACTGAACCTACCTGAGCTCCCTCTGCCCCAGATTCCTCCCATCTTCGAGAAGGTCCAGGATGACAGAAATGATCCTTGTTTTAGCTGCAGTAAAAAGTTCTAAAAAAGCACAAGGGATGGTCTGGTGCTACAGGTAATGCTACCAATGCCATACACTTTTATTAGCAGCACTTCAGTAGGAAAATAATTCTCTGGTCAGCTTCCTGCCCTCTCTGGGGACTGAAAAAAAAAAAAAAAAAAAAAAAAAGTGAAAGAAGAGATAAACATTTTTCTGAGCACAAATTTGATGGCTCAGATTCTTGGCAGGTGTAAAACTGCAGATTTAATGGAGGTACTCCAATCTGAATCAGCTGAGCGCTTACCAGAGGAGCTGACCAAGGCAATTACACTTACCCTCCTGTGCTCTTGGCCTCACGCTGTCCTCCGTGAAATTTCCAGAAGACATTTTTATCCTTCAACCATAGCATGAGAGATGATGTGCCATGAACAGTGGATGAAATGGAGCATTTTTTTTCTATGGCTTTATATTGCTTACTGGGATTCTCCAATGCCTTTAAGTCTCAGGCTCTGATTGCAAATTTCAATTGAGCTGGGGCAATCGTAATCTTTCTCTCTTATTCCCTAGTGTTTAGTATGGTGTAATGTCATGCTGTGTCCTTTCATTCAGAAGGGACTAACAAGACATTTCTTATTCCATCTCCCCGCTCTGCTAGTCATGTGTTTTCATAAAAATTATAAGAACTTAACAACCATATGGTTTCATTGTACTTGGCCAAAAGGACCAAGGAGTTTAGAAAACATTAGTAGGAAGCAGATGATTTCATGGCTGTACTTGCTCCTCTTCCCTTAGGAAGCTGGGCTAAAAACAGACAGGAAGTGCAAGAGAAATTATTAAATAACACCGTTAAGACAGACAGATGGCCATTAACTATCACCATATTTGATTCCAGAGATAGGGACCTTCCATTTTACCCTGCCTTGCTACAACAGCCTAAAAATGACATGTTAGAAGACCAGTCTTTGGGCTCCAGTTCTTCTACAGACAAAGCCTATTTTCCTCCTCTTAATTTTCTTTTTTTAACTCCACAGACACAGCAAGGTGGTTCTGTTTGCATCTGAGCTTGGGTGCTGACAGCTGATACTGACAGCACAGCTCAGGGAAGGACACTGTTTTCTTCAGCACTGGCAGTAGCAGCAGTATGGGGGGCAGCCAGCACTCCTCTACCACCACAATAAAACCAAGGAAACACTGCACAGTGGGTGCATGCTATTTGCATAATACAAATCAGCATCCCACTATACAGATCATCTCCCTGCAGCCAAGTAATCTTCCATCCCCACCCTACATTCCCTTCTCTCCCGCTTTCCATTGTGTTTGGCTTCCTCACACTCACCCATTACCACTCCTTATTCCCAGCCAGGCCCTCAGCTTCACACCAGGAATCCAGTACCTCCATGGGGTCTCTCCATCCCTTTGCTCTTACAGCCACTGATCTACTGCTCCCACTAGCAAAAAGATCTGTGAAAAGAGAGGAAATTTAACTAGCTAACATGAAAAGGAAGGAAGAGATGCCAGCCATCTGAGCAGCCTCTCAAAGATCCCCAAGAAATAGCAGAAAAATAACAGTTGCTGGAAAAACTTACCCAGAAGATGAAGCCATTGGTTTCAGAGGATGGCAAGATGAGAATCACACATGTGCCTGTATCTGTTAACATACTTCTCTGTCACAGCTCAGAGCCTGCAAACAGCTTGGATGTGCCCATGTGTTGCATTGGCATCTGCACACAGAAACCACCTTCAACTGGAAAAGCTCCACTCTTGTTCATAAATAATTGCCTGACCAGCTGCTGCCAGCCTGGAGAAAAGGACTCGGAAAGGTCACAAAAAGAGTGAATGCAGAGCCCATCCTTGAAGCTCTCACTGCCTGAGTTAGACTCCTCCGGACCTCTCGCTGGGGCACTGCCTGGAGTGGTAACAGCTGCCATGTGCTCACCTCACCCATTCCTTGCATAGAGAATAGAGTCATGGTGTTACGATCAGCTTTGTTCGTGGCTGTGCCGCAGGAAGGTGACCCGGGGGCCTCCTGCCCTGTGTTTGAACAAACAACGCTCCCAAATAGCAGGCAGGCTTTTCCACGCGAAGCACGGCTGACACCTGACTCTTTGCCTGGCTTCTCCCAAGAGGACGTTTTAATGAGGCCCACAGCTGTAATATCGCATAGAGAACATTAACAATGCTAATTACCTAAAGTTTAGACCATGAATACTCAACCAACTGTACCTCAGAGACGAATTGTTTGGGCCCAAATGAAGCAGCATGGATGGCTTGCAGGGTGCATCAGGGCTGTGGGAGAGCAGGCATCAGGCACCGAGCTGGCACAAGAGGGCTGTTAAACGGGAGAGGGCCTGAGCACAGAGCACTGCTGAGATTGCAGAGAGAAACTGTCTTTGGGTGGCCGGTTCTCTCTTGATAAAACATGGAAGGTGTTGATAGGTCTCTCGGCATCATCTCATACAGGGTCTGTGTGGAGCACAAGGCTGGGGGCAAGGGAGGGGGTCTGTGGAGGCTCTGTGCCAGGCGGCCGCAGCTGGCGCTGGCTGAGCGTGCACTGCTCTGGGAGCAGCCAGCAGCAACACAGACGTGCTGTGCACTAGCGAGCGCTTGCCTGGAAGAAGTCCAGGGCCTCTGCTTCACGCCATATGCACAGTCATTCTGCAGCCCAAGGTCATCGCGGCGGTACTGAGGGCATGCTGGGATGGCTGCTCTGAACTGAATGCTCAGGCTGCCAAGCAGCAAACAAAGCAGTGTGTACTTTGCTGCACGAAGCTTCGCTGTCGCTTCTTCCTTCAGCTCCTTATCATGAACGCCGCGGGGCAATGATGTGCAAGGAGGGCTGTTGTGCATCTGAAGAGGAGATTTGGTCCACCCAGGTGTCTCTCAGAGGGAGACGTGAATTTTTAGCAGTCTGTGTTGCTCGGCTCTAATTGAGCACAAAAACATCACATGGCAGGCAATAGCCCATTAGCAACACTGTGTGCTGAGGGGCCTTTTAATTATTTTTGTGTTCCCAGAGGACTTGAGAATGCTCTTCACAAGCATGGCGCAGGAATGCCAATTAGGTGGCCTCCAGCCCCACTAGACAAGGTCCGGTCACATCACCTTGCGTCACTGGCTGAACCCTGCCCTCCATTTTCTCCCCAAGTCTGCAGCTCTCTGCCGTGAAATATTTATTAAAGAGAGCTGCTGCCTGTCGCGAATGTCGAGTCCCCAGTCTCCTTGCCAAGGTCAGGCTGCCGGGGAGGTACTTCTGCTCTCTGTAGCTCCTCGACGAGACTGACAGGGCTTTCTGCTGCTCAGCACCAGGCAGGCAGCCCCAGGGAGGAGGCTGCTTCCCTTCCTGAGGATTCTTGTTTCCCAGGAATAAGGTGAGCACACAAAGAAATTACTGAAGCAGAGATGGCAAAGCTGCGAGCTATTGCACTATCAAAACACATAGTCACGCTAGGGCCTTTTGGGAGCACAAAATATAAAGCCATTAAATCAATTTTTACTGTTGTGAAAGGTCTGCTTCAGTCTTTGCTGTCACCTTCATAACTTCTTGGGAAACTCCTACACGTAGAAATAAACCCAGTCCCACACAAGGGGATATGAGTTTCGCCCTTGGCTTACGTGGTTTCCACCCTCTGAATTTAGCTGTGGTTTGCTGAGTTTGACCCTATCATTTTGTACAGTTTTGGTGCCAGACTAATGCTGAGAGCTTCAACTTCAAGCCATTTGATAAACCTTTATCAGCTTTGCCATATTAAATAAGCAGTCACAACATCACTTGATCAAGCATGGTGAAAGTGTTGTGAAAGTCTTCCTCCCCCAGTATGGGGGCAAACCAAAGAGGTAGGAAAGATATCCAGGAATGGAAACAGCTCTGTCAATGTAAGAGGTGAGAACCAGAGTAACGCAGCATGTCACTGGGATTCACTTTCCCTAACCATAACCTCTAAAAGGATCTTGGAGGCAAAAAAAACAACATGAGAAGGAAAGTGATACATACCTTATCACTGGGTTGTGTGTACTCAGCCTGGTGCTCCTGGGCCCAGCTGTGCAGCAGGTTGTGGTGGTTGATTCCTGGTGAACCTGCAGACCTGGCTCTCCTGCTTTGCCATCTCATGGCCTGCCAGGAGACCCGCTGCATATTCTCTCCTCATAGGGAAGCTGTCCCATAGCTCCAAGGCTTCCTGCTGGTCCCCTGTGCCTCCCTTAACTCACCCAAAGGCTTTTTGGATACGTATATGCTGGGCTGTGCGGATGGGAGGGTAGGGTTTGTGGAGGAAGAACCAGTGCTGCAGGCACTTCCTAGACCAGGACCGCACCCTGGATTTATGCAGGGATCTGATGACATTTTCTGTTTTCTCCTTTTCTTTCCCCCCTCCCAGTAATTCCTAATATTTTACATGCTTCTTGACACCTGCTCAGACTCGACCTGTCATTTTCTCTCAGAATTAGCGATGCTGCTGAGATCATTTTCCTGTGCACTGATGGCTAATCTAGAGCCCCTCATTATGCATGTATAATTAGGGTGGGTTTTTTTCCCCAGAAGCATTACTGTGCATTTATCAACAGTAGATTTCATCTGCCATTTTACAACCCAGTCATTCATAAGCGTGAAAAACTTCTGCAACCCTTCACAACCTGCTCCTGTTTTGACTGCCCGGAACAGTTTTTCATTCTCAGTAAACTTCTCGCCTCACTTTTTGTCCTCTTTTTCCAAATTTTTTCTAAATAGCTTTAAAAGAAAACCTACCTGGGACATTTTCCTTATTTGTGAAAACATATTGTTTATTTACACCTTTATACTTCACTGCTGCAACTACTCCATGCCTTTTATTGGAAATATCATGATAGTGGCAATTAATTACACCGCTGTTCAAAATAGTTGCACTGGAAAAAGTTTTAAGAAGTGTGGACAGACAGCACAGAAATACAAACAGCACTAATCCCATTTTTAGGACTTAGCAGAAAAAACACACTTGCTTCCATCAGTTTTTCTACACTACCTTTGAAATTCCACTAAATTCAGTCTCTCATGTGCAATACATATTTTTTTCTACATTTATCACCACTTCAGAGTTCATTAAACCATTCCAGAGCCAATTGTTGATAAAATCCTCATCTGGATTCAAGATATTAACGAAGTCTAACTCCTCAAGTCTCTGGCACCAAGGCAACATGTTGTCATAAATCCATAGGAAACCAGCTTTCATTAGTGCCCTTGGCCATGAAACTAATTGTTTGCTCTGCACTGGGCACCTGCTCATGGCTGTGGGCAGCAGGAAAGTCATCAGCATTTTAACGTTCTTCCTTTGCTGTGCTTTACTTGTTTTTTGTCTTGGGATTATGAGATGCCAGGGAGGTAAAACAGCGACTTGGAAGAAAACAGCTGCCAGAAGCATGGGCTCCTGTTTCTTACTTTAAGCCGTGTGTACGCGTAGAGTTAAAAAATACTACTTAGAATAATGTAAAGCAGAAATCTGTTGCGTTCCTTCAGAATTACCCAAGCTTGCTTTAATAGATGCCCGATTAATTGCATGCTGTCTGAGAGCTTTTGTTCCTCTCTGGAGTGGCTGTGGTCTGTGCCACAGAGGTGAATGCTACTCTACTGTATGGCAAATTTGACATTGAAGGGCTCTTTGTAGGAATAGGACTGCCATTCTCCCCCATTGTTCCTTTGATTAAACAGTGCCAGCAAAAGAGACAGTTTTGATGGTTGTTTTCCTATTACGGGCATCTGGCTACTAAGAACTGGGCTGAGATCACCACATCACAAGCCGCTGTAGAGATCTGTTTGTGCACTCTGATCCCACAGCTATGTGATCCAGATGACTATTTGGATACACACATTTCATAAGGGAGAAAGACAAACAGTTTCTGGGATGTGGTGAGTTGTGCACAACCATCCTCTGACACCACTCTTCCAGTGTCCTGACCCACAGCTCCCCGGTACACCTGAAACAACTCAGGAAAGAGAACACTTTTCCTCCTTTTACATCAACATGCTTCACAGTGGACTCATTCATTAACTCCCCCCAGTTGCCAGCCCTTTTGTAGCTCCTCACTCAGTGAATCACTGCTTAGCAATGGCTCAGCATTCCCTCTGACACTTGGGGCTTGCCCAGCCTGGCCCTCACCCTCCGGCACTGCGTTAGTCCATAACAGATACCAGACTAGTTGACAGACGTCTGCTTTGCTGAATAAATTTGAACATGTAGAGCCCCTCCACAGAGTCTGACCACCTCGTTTGCACCAAAGCAAGAAGGGAGAATCTCAGAGCACTCTCCTCTCTTTATCACACTTCTGTTTGAACATGCAGCAAAGGATACAGGAACATCTTTCCTTGGACTTTTAATCGAAGTGCTTTAATAAGAAAAGAAAAAAAAAAAAGAAAGAAAAAAAGGAAAAAAAAGTACATACAAGTTCTAAACTCCTGTTTTCTGCAATCGTTCACACTTTTACTAAATTTCAACAGAATATTAGTAATGTAGGTAGTCAACACAGCTAACAAACTACAGTACAAGTTACTAATAACAGTACAAGATGTTTGGAATACATTCTCGCAAGTGTGTGTGAATACCAAAGAAATCCTGCAAAGCTGAGAGGTTCCCATACATGTTGCCCTCTCCTCTCCAGCACCTATAGGATTTCCCTCATGGGCTTCCTAACCACAAAAACACAGAAGGGCTGGTCCTTGGCAGGTGCAACATTATTAGCCATAGAGCATCATCAGTTTTATGAGTGAGGAGTGGGACTCACTCTATGCTCAGATAGACGCTTTCAGGCCAGGTGGAAACACTGTGCATGTCTCTGTGCATGACAAAGTGATGGACCTCCTTGGTTACAGCACTGAGTAACATATTTTTCTGAGGGTTTCAAAATGGATCTGTATCTGCTGGAAGAAATCAGATCAGGACAGCTTAAGAACAATCGAGAGCACCCTGCATTCTCAGTTGTTCTGTGCAAAGCTGTGCAAATCTTCCTCAGAAAGCATAAAATCTGAAGAGTAAAAGCCCATACCACCAGCTCTCCACCCTCACAAAAGGCCTGCAAAGCTATCAAGCACTTAAGAAAACGAAGTGTGAGATAAAAGGAGCAAAGGTCCTCCACACAAGCCATATCAAAACAAATATCTACATACACACATTGTAACAATACAGTCACTTCAGATTTCAAAAGAAAGGTTCACAATTTACAAAGGAGGGAAAGAGAAAAATAATACAAGAAGCTGTTCTTATTGTTATGTACTGGTTCCTAAGCCTGTAACCTTAGCCTGTGGCCACCAAAAATGAATGCCAAGTAGCATAGCATGAACCCCAACAAGGCCTCAGTGGGGTAGCAACAGGTGACCTGGAGGTAGTGTACTTAGCTGAAAAGCAATCTGAACGAAATGACAAGCATTTTTATCCTATTCTTGCACATTTACATGATTGAAGACATTGTGACAAGGGTGCTGGTATGACGTGTCTCTCTAGCCCTACGAGCCCACCTCCTTGCCACACCAGCATCATTCACAGAAGGCTTTTTTTCTCATAAGCAAGAGTGATATCTGGAGTATTTGTCAGACAGAAAACCTTATTTTCTCACTCAGTCATTCTGGCTTGCATCTGTTCTTACTGTGTGACAAACAGGACAACCAGCTTCATCTGAGACTGCCCGATTTTTCTCACAAGCATTGATATAAAATCTTGTCACTATTGCCCTGAAGACTGATACCTCAATCGCACAGTTCAGTCAGCAGCATCCCAGAACCCCTCCTTACCATCTATTCACTGACTGGTATTCAATTATTCTGGTGGGAAGCTATGGAAGTTGGCAAACCCTTGTCAAGGCTGGCTTCTCAGTTCATCAGCACATTACAAAAAGACTGAACGCTGGTGACTTCAGCTTGGAGCAAAGACAACAAAGTCAATTTCTTTTATGCAGCAAAAAGGACAAAGATCTATTCAGGTGACACAGAGATGGCATATCGAGAAGACATGATGGTGGTTCAGAGTTAGAAAACTTCCTCAGCTGTACTGCCCTTTCACTAACTGATTTTCTATTCATACCAAATGAATTATTCCTAGTTTTCTCCAGCCATATTATCTTGATACCACAGTCAACGCGTTACAAAAGTCACTATGATGCAGTCACTCAACATACACGTGTGACATATATGTCATGTATGGGTAGGGGTATGTACAACCAAGAGGCAGAGCAGGTTTTAGCCCCCACCTTGTTATTCCCATGAGGGAAAGCAGATCTCAGGTGAGACGGAGACAACACAGAGCATTTCCAATATTTAAAAGAAGGCTTCAAGTATACTAACAGATAAAAACCTCAAAAACTAAACAGCAGGAATGGACATTAATAGAACAGCTCCTGTTACATAGCCAACTAACTCAGGTGCTCTAAAACGTGTCTCAGCTTAAATCATTTTATCTTGCAGACCATGCAGAAGAAAGAGGTGCTGTGTCTGCAGGGAATCATTGTGCTCTCTCAGTATGGCCTAGAAGTTACCCGTTCTGCCTCCTCTTCCCTCGCCCACTCTCTTTATAACAACAGCTCTTTTGCTTCAGTGGCTAGCTGGTTAGACAAGACTATTTAATTACGAACAAACTCCAAGGTCAAGGTATTAGAAGACTGGAAATAGATACCCTGCTACTTCTCAAACAAACAATGCATTGTACATTTAGAGCTTCTCTGAATCGTCCCTCCACTGAGCATAGCATCATGAGGGCAAGATTTCCATCAATCCTGTGCTGGCACCACCAGCTCTAAGAATTAAAATGTAAATCAGGCCTCCTTCCACAGCCTTTCACTCCCCTGCTAAAATCGCTCCCTGCTGCCCAGAGAAGCCAGTTCTTTCTGAACATTTGTGTGAGACAGACATTTCTGTTCAAGGACCCCCAGGGTATTCAATCGCTCTCACACTGGTGACACACCAGACATCAGGAATTGTTTTGACCACTTTGTGTATTTATTTCTTAAATTACATGTAAACTAAAATAGAAAGAGACTGTATCCCATAGCCAAACTTAACTATTAGACTAGTAAGGACAATAGGAATTCACTTTCTTCCTCAGAAATTCTTCAGAAATCAAATTGGGATCTTCTCATGTTGCAGGACATTTTTTCATCTCCACTCTGCACTAAGTTTTACACCATGGCTGTTGTGCGTGTCACTGACCCTTTGCTGAAAGGGATTCACACAGGAAACAAACCTTGATGATTTCATCACCACAGTACTGAGAATGGATAAAAGTCACATCCCACTTGGTAAATCTATGGCATACCCCAGTTGTGCCATGGTCATGGGTAAGAGAATCCATGAAGACTGAAAGAGCCTCTTAGGAACACTTGTCAGACAACCTCTATCTTCTGGTCACTTTGGACCTCCAGTGACCTTCCTAAAACACCTTCAGTTTTTGCAGAGGGCTTTCAGGAACACAGATAGAAATGGGTCATACAGTGTCCTGATACAGACCATGACTCCATTCACTGTTACAAGAAGCAGGATGGGAAGAGCCCAGCTGGACACCAGAGCACAGAGCTAGACATTCTATAAATACCTTTTTCCTGAGGAGATTTGATAGCAGAAATCAATAAGGTATAACAAAAAAACAAGCCCTCCAGTTATTTCCTGAAGCCACTTTTAAGGACAAACCAGAACCAGATAAAGGAGCAAGTCTTTCAAGTCAGAACACAGTTCTTGGATGTTTTGCCCCCAAATTGAATTAATCTTAAAAGAAGGGAAGTAACCTAAAAGCCCTTAACAGTCTATTTTTAAATGAGAGGATGTTTTTCATTTAATTCTCGATAACACAATAATTTGAAAATAACTGAGGAAACCATATAATCCCAGATGGTCTGCGCTCCATGTGCTCTTATGAAGCTGCTATGACTCCACCGCATTAAAAAAAGACATACATTATTCCGTAGCAATTGTCCGTGACACTGAGGCTTACAACATAAATATTGCAATACCTCATCCAGTTTCTGTATGACACACCATGTTTTATTGCAGTAATGTCTCATAATAGATGAAGGTGCTGCAGGGTCCTGTTTGGCCAATTGCTATAGGACCCTGGAGTGCACTTCCATAAGGAGGGAATATCTCCCACAGGAAGGGAGTTAAGACGAGGTCTGGATGTCAGGAGAACTGACTAAAGGCTTCACACGTAATTCTGGTCAAATCCTTTCTGTGTCTTTTTCCTCCCAGCTGCTCCAAGACAGGGAGGTTCATTCCCTCTTTGCAGATAACACTGGATGCAAGGTAATGGAGCACAGCCCTGCTACACACAGCAGAATGCCTCTAAATCAAGAAGCCAGTGTTTTTCAGCGACGTGACAGATTGAAAAATGCTTCTGGTACTTCCATGAGAGGGTTACTAAGCAACACTTTGGCTTCCAGGGAGTAGCCGTGCTGGATGTGATCTCATGTGCCAGCAGCCTGACCACATCCCCAGCTGGAGCAGTGGGGAATGAAAGCACGTGTGCTGGCAGTGAGGCCATGTGGCTCCCATGGCTGCCAAACAAGCTCCCTCCAGACCTGCAGTGGTCACAAAGATGATACAGACCACTCATGGAGTGGCTAAAAGCAAGGACCACGCTATGATGTACAGCCAGGAGGGAAGTCATGCTTAGGAGGTTATGCCCCACTTGGTAAATCTATGGCATATCCTACTCGTGCCAACTCCCCTTCAGCCTTAGAGCAAACAGAGCTGGAGAGGACAGGCTCCAGGGACAGATGCTAACAGTGTGGGCTGTAGAAGATTTCCATGTGAGGAGAGGCTGAGAACAAAAAGACTGGAACAGATTAGAGATGGGGCAGGGAGGTGAGCTCAGCACGGAGTGAAGTGAGGTTTGATGCAGTAGAAAAACATGTACTGCAGGAAGAAGCTGTTCACAGAAAATCAAATCCTAGTACACTGGAAACTGAACAATCAAGTCCAAACTCCATCAAATCAGGGAGAAATTCAGGCTGGTTGCTGCCTGC
The DNA here is from genome assembly GCF_054131305.1 of Coturnix japonica. Classification (NCBI taxonomy): domain Eukaryota; kingdom Metazoa; phylum Chordata; class Aves; order Galliformes; family Phasianidae; genus Coturnix; species Coturnix japonica. The sequence continues at coordinate 26,321,483 of NC_140667.1, read as the reverse complement.
TCTGCAATGTCTGCTGAGATGTCTCACTTCACTTTGAAGCCTATGACATAGCATCACCAGAAACAGACTGAACCAGAACAAGACCACACTCATCTGGGGCTGAAATATCTATTTTCTTCCATGTGTTGGGTGTACTCAACTAGTAAAATGTGCATGTTTTTAAATAAAGATCAAGGACTCATACTACTTAGGCTGAGCCTTCTGAAAACACCTGGCCAACCTCTAGGCTTGAAGTCAATCAAAGAATATTGACTGAGAGCACTGAGAAGTTGGTCTATCTTTTAGTGAATTTGTAAATCATGGTCCACATATGGCAGCAATTGTACTGTAAGGGGTAATTTTTGCCTTATTTTCTTAGAATGTTGACACATCTTTGGCATTTCTCCTCACTCCTTCTGCTGTTTCAAGGTCAGTAACACCTACTGATCATTTTTTTGGATCAATTCCTGGTAGGTGAGCCATGTTTATGGTAAATAACATAAGTATGGTGTGCAAATATGGTGCCAATATGTACAACTTAAAATCTCCTTCTGATTAAAATTAAATACTATAGCATCACACAGCAAGGTTCTATCAACGTATTCATGTGGTTGCCACTGTTTTGAGATCATTTCTTGAGCATTTCAAAAGTGCATAAAAAAGCTGATGCTATCATTTTATCTGAGAGACACATTATGATGCCACAGATTTATTCTCCTCCTTTCCTCCCTTATGATTAATGGGGACAACGTTGTCCCACTGTCAAATAGAAGTTCAACAGCAAAGATCCTAATTCACCCACTTCTCATTGATGTTTCTCTTTGAAACCACTTCTAGTGAAAAACAATCAAGCAAACAAACAAACCGTGGCAGAGGTGGCAGATAAGGAACAGGTGAAGTAATAGCTTAATATGTACAGAAACTTCTGATTCTTAGGTGATCTGACTATCAACACAGATGACAATTTACTTGAATGCTTTTGAATCTCTCTTACATCCACAATTCAATGAGACAGATTATTCCTGGACCTGTCCCCATTACTGATGACCCAGGCTACAGTGATGGAAGAAAGTCAGAGTAAACTGGAGGGAGGGCTGTTGATCTCTGCTGCAACACAAAAAGGTAATGCCATCAAGGTAAAGATGGAACATTTCTTCCTGCATTTTTAAAGAACATTTTACAACTACAAAAGAGTCTAAAAGAATGGCTGTGTGACCTTAATGCAGAATTGGGATTCAGTCAGCATGTGAGTTTGATTCCCTGCAATGATCAAGGGTTTGCTGAACACTTCTAAAGGAAGAGGTGAAAGTTGGTGGTTTAGCCTGAACCTCTCTCTATTTCTGAGTCGTTCTAGACCCTTCAGATCAGCTTTGGTACACACTTTCTCTGAAATTCATGAAAATATTTAGGAGAAGAAAAACACTAGGATGAACAATGAAGGATATTCCATAATGAAGGTCAAAGGAGAGAACATGGAAATTCCTCATGCGCTTATTATCGCCTCCCCAAAAGGATGCAGGGGCACTTCCCTTGTATTATATTCCTAAGAAGTCTTGGAAAGAAGGGTATATTGAGCATGACATCCACATCTTTTCCTTTGATTTTGATCAGCTACTTCCCAATTAAGGTTGCTGGCAAAATCTGCACTGTGCATAGTGGACATCAAAATGCAGCCCTTACCTGGCACCTGGGCTGTGATCTGACACGTGCTCCAGCATGGTTCTTGAGATGGTGGTGGTGGTGGTCTGCCTTTCTGGCATGTGTCCCGTGAAAATCCTGAGCAATTTAAGGAAATCCTTATCCTGAATTTCAAGATTGTAAGTACATGGTTCTCTGATGAGAATTAGCAGTTTCAAAGATTGATACAGCAACAGCAGGAAGTCCTTTCCAAGAGGACAAAACCCTAGACTGAAGTATCTCGTGCACAGGTGAGACAGATGCTACCAAAGACCCTTCTAGATGCTGAAGGAAGAGCTCTCTCCCAGACAACCAGGCCATTCCTTCAAGATGTGGAGAAGAGATTACCACGAAATTGACTTGTAGTTTATTACTCAGAACATAAAGACTCAAAGCTGCCCTTCCCTTGCCCTGGCTCCTGAGAAATGCGGAGAGAGGGAACGTTTCCTGATGCACTGTGAAAGTGAAGTTTATGGTCTGAAAAGAAAATACCAGTACCTGAACAATCAGAATAAAGGGCTTTATGCATGCACAGGGGGCAAGCTGATCTGGAAATTGTAGTTTCCTCATTTCAAAATAGCAGTAACAATGTTTATTCTAAATGCACAGGTGAATGCTGTAATAATACTTTGCATTTTCACTCAGTGTGGCAGAAATGTATTGCAAACATTAATAAGCTATTGGCTTGAGTCCCCATCAGCAAAACACCTGATGTGCTCGCTAACATTTATGAAAGAAAGGAGTAAGCCCCCCCAAGTCCCTCCCCTCCCTGTCCCTGTAGTGTGGCTGCTGTTTGCCATTCCTGCAGACACTCTGCTGAGTGCTTTGATGTGGGCAAAGGTGAGACTCCCCAACCTCTCCAGCAGTGCAGATGGAAGGCAGGTCTTTCAGCCCTGCTCCTCCACCCAGAGGAGAGCTGCAAGCCCTGTTCTGTATGGAAACAAGCCCTGCACCTCCCAACTCCACCCAGAAACACCGTATGTGAATAATGCCGGTTACCTCAAAAGCAATTCTTTTTCTTTTTTTTTTTTTTTAACTAAATTTATACTACACAGAAAAAGCACACCCAGCTCTACCTGGAATTTCCTTGTGCACAATGCATACAACCCCTCCAGCAGTGACAAGCTTAATTAATATTCCTTTCTGCCCCCACACTCTCCCCTCTCCCCAGCGACCCCTGACAGACCACATGTGTAGGTGTGCAGAACACTCAACAGACCTACAATGCAGAATGGTGTAGGAGTTTTTTCCTTTGGGGCAGAATTTACTGATCCTCTTTTAAAGAAAGGTGAGGAATAGAATTTCAAAGTTATTTAGAGTAATGTCAGCTTCAAAACACACTTTAACAGTGGCTTTGCTAGCTCAAGGGCTGGCCTAATGTGTGCTTTTACTCAGATGCTGCAGATTCAATCCGAAGATGGTGACCATTTCTCTGTCTGCTGGCTTCAGGGCCACCACTGAAGCCCCAAGGTAGCCCCTCCCCCCAGCCACCACAGGCACACATGGGGCAGTCCTGCACACATAGCTATGGGGGAAAGCCAGAACCAAGCAACAGTTTCACACAATGCAGTCTGAATTGTTCATTCCCTGCAAAAGCTTGTAATAGCTGGCACCAACACAGCTGCCATTGTGGCCATGGCATATGTATGGCACTATTTACTGCATCCATAAAGTTGATTTTCTGTAAGTGATTTTTTTTAGGTCACCCAAAATGGGCTAAAATGAGAAGGATTTCATGAATATGCTAGACTAACATACTTTAAGTCTGTTATCCAGAGACAGCTTTGTTTAAATACATCCCCTTGACCAGTAAACATCTGTTTTTATAGTAAGAACAGTAAGAACAGTTACATCATCTAGTCTAGTTTCCTCTACAGCACAAACTTTCTTCAGTCTGACATTCCTGTTTTTAACTAAAATTGTGTTTAATTAAAATACGTCTCTTGGGAACAGTCCCAAACTTGATTTGAAGACTTTGAGGGATACAGAATCTACCACCGTCTGTCCTAATTTGTGCTAATATACAGCTTGCCTTGCCTACACATAGAGCTTCAAAACACATCAGAGTTTGATCATCTCAAGGGCTGGCAACAAGCTCTCACACAGAATGCGAATCCCACCATGCAGAAGAACATGCACAGGGATGATTTACCAAGTCCATCACTGGTTAAAAACCAGACAAGCAAAAAAGAAACATTCCAGCTGTCTCCAGAGCAGATAAGGAGCACAGCACCTTGAATTTTGTCTCAGTTCAGATAGCCTGATTAAATGGAAACCCAACATGGCCTTGTCTAGCAGCTTTCCCTGCCCATTTGGCTTTGTTAGCTCTCAGGTGAAATGTCCCCTTGCTGTCCTGCCCACTGCACCACAAACATTTACCTAATGAATTGGTTCATTTTATAAAGCTGATAGGAACCACCTGCCTAAGCCACCGCACTCTGCCACTTTCAGCAACAGCCATTTGTTCCATGGGCAGTGTTGCACATCCTGCCTCAAGAAGAAAGAGAAGCTTATGGAGCCAGGGTCCTCAGACTGCTTGCTGCTCACACCACATCAGTGACATGCTTGTTCAGGATGTGACTGGTTTTTCCAAGGCAGTTCACCCCAATGGCCATATAGGAACTGTGTCCTAGCAGTACTATGATGGCAGTGATGTGGTACTCTGAGGTTCTGAACTTCTTGACCTCCCCACATTTTGGTAAAGCAGGTACGGCACCAAAAATTTGGGAGCTTGATTAGTATTTCTGAAGTGCACCAAGATGTACAGTTCTGAACGCATGCTGACAACATCCCTGTGAGAAATTTACCAGCCTCCTTTCTAGGAGGGAGCTCAAGAAGTAGGGAGCATGCAGCTGGAGGATGCCCTCAGCATGGGACAGCTGGCATCTCATTTACTGCTGAGAGTTACCTCATGCTTCCTAGCTATGTTACAGCATGGAGCTTAAGAGATCACCATGGATAAGTTCCCTCTTTCACTGAACTCTGACAATACTGTGCTGCAGAAGATCTAGCAATCCATCCTTCCATCATACCTCATTAGTGGTGAAACTTCAGCAGTGCCATCGAGAAATATTTACAAACATGAAAGATAGCATTAACAGGGATGTGGGAGAAAAACATGGTCCACAATATGGATAAAATGGCAAAACAGGAGAGCAGGTGAGCATGAAAAGCACAGTTTGTCAGTCAATGTCTCCATTTCAGGGACAGAACACTGACTTTCTGCGCCAGTCACTCCCACCGACATCACACAAAGGACTACCAGGTGCTTAGATACAAAGCTGTATGCCTAAACAAAGGCTAAAGCAGTATGTATTTTTCTACTTCCATCCCAAGGTCAACACAAACACTGGCAAATATGAAGGCAAGAACTCACTATAATGGAGCTCACTAAGCCCAGCAGCCCAGGCAGCTAAGCACCAACTTGAACACCAGAAAAACTTCACCACCTCTGCTGCTCCCATCATCAGCTCCATCACAGAATTTCCATCCAGCTCTCACACCCCCAGTACCTGTCTCTCTTGCCACTAAGCTCATTTTATATGGTACAGTCAAGCAGCGTCTCTGCCAAGCACATACTTGTCCTCTAATCAGAGCAGCAGCATGAACTATGCAGTGGTCCCAAAGTGTCAGATCAGCAGATCAGATAGGTGCCAAAGCTCCTGCAGAGGAGCTGTGGCCCACGGGTGCTCCCCAGGCTCAGGGCAGATCCCCCTGTACATGACTCACTCCAAGCTGCCCTGCATCCAGAATCACACTCTACCACCAGGACATGTCCTCAGGGCCAGCCATCAGACTGGGTGACAGCAGCTCAGCAGTTCAGAATGGGACCTCAGGAGTGAGCAGTTCCTTGGACCGGGCAGAAGAAGCTTCGCTTGACATTTGTTCTACAGCTTTGTCCAGAGAGGTACCAGACACCTCATGCAGGTAGGTCCTACACCTGATGCTCAAATATCTTTATACTCTTGGCTCGCCCAGGACTGTAACACAGAAAGTTAATGTACTGAATTAATGTCACAGGTAGCAATTGTGGCCATTCCTGGAGGAATTTGGTCCAAAACAACTAGGATAAACACTTCCTTAAACCCCTTTTCTAACAGGTTAAAGTTCTCCCACTGCAGTCTGAGACAACATCATGAGAGCACATGGGAGAATCCAACAGCTGGCACGACTGCTGTAAGCTGAACAAAACACTAAAGGTGAAGAAACTATCTAAGTAATGAGGAAAAGTGCGTTAGGTCAGTATAGTTCATTCTAACTAAGTGTAATTAGCAGGAGAAAAAGGAAAAATTAGTTCACTGCTATTCTTTCACAGTGTCCTTTCAGGGACACTTCATTTTGCAGAAAAGTTTCAACCAGAATAAATATCCCAAATATAACCTTCAGTGCTCTTACCTACTTGTACAGGCAACTCAAATCACATGTTGCTTGGGACTCTCATAAATGTATGCCTTAATCCAAGTTTAATCTATGCATAGAAAGAAACACACCCACAAAAACGGTCATTCTGGGCTACTTGGCTGTTTGGGGAGTTGCATGTTTTTAACCTTAAAAGATGCATCAGGTAACAACGTTGTAATGTACTCACTTGTCCTCCTGGTGATGTCTTAAGTTAATCAAAGGGACTCAACTGTGAAAATACTTTTTCAATCGATGCTCTCGCTTAAACGTTTCTCCATTTCACATGCAGAGGTTTGTTTGAACAAACTACAATATTCCTATTTAAATTTTAAAGTAACTACAAAAATCTTTCATATCAGGTTCCTTTCACCAGAGCTTGAGAAGGCTTCTGCAAAAAAATGCAGTTACAGACAATTTGGGGGTAAAATGATTTGAAAATCAAACAAATCTTGAGAGCTATTTTGATTAAAAAACAAAGCAAAACAGTACAATTCTGGAAGAGCTGGAGGTTCTACTTAGGCAATTCCCAAGATAAAATTTCAGCTTCCAATTGCAGAATATTTTAGTTTAGAAATCAGAAAAAATTATCAAAAGTGCTTCATGTGACCTTATGCCAACGTTGTTCCTATTTTCGGCTTACTGTCGACTGCTCAGAAAACTGGAACCTATATTTTCTGTGGTCAACTTAAAACGACAGCTTTCTTTCGTTCAGTTTTCTAAGCTGGACGGCAAGTCGGTTACATGTAGAACCACTCACAATTTTTTGTCAGTAAAAATAAAATGATACATTGGAACTACGTGATAGCACCGGAGTGGGACAGTGCGCCCGAATATCCAAAAATACCAAATGCAGCATTTAAGCGTCTGTGTATGTTCATACTGGCAGTGCTGTTCCTTCAGAAACACTGAAACCAGATGTCTGAAGATCTGCCAAATCAAAGCATTTGATCTAAGAGAGAAAGTGTCACTCCCCCAATTCTGATCAGTGCTTCTCTCAGTGACAACACATCGTTCACAACATGGGACGTATTGAACTAACGCAACTAAGAACACAGAGCAATTGCAGTAAAGAGACTTCCAGGCAAGCCTTTGGGCAATAACAACTAGTGCTGCTTCCTACCAAAGCACTCACCAATAAATCCTTGTGAGATTTCTTACTATTTCTCCTTCAGAAGAAAACTAAATGGAAAGCACAAGGCCACACAAAACTGACTTCTTCATATCGATATAACAACCCACCCCCTCCTATAATGCATGTGAGCCCATAATGGTACGCAGCAACCATGCATAGCAGTGAAGAGATTCCATCCAGAGCATCAGGAAAGTACGTGATTTTTCTAGTAGAGCCCAGGAGGTTCTGCACCAGTGACAGTGAATACCACAGATACCTCTTCCTGTACTTCAGTGTCCATTCATTTTGATGTTGGCTGTGTCTTTGTGTTCTGGATGGGAATTGTGTGCTGGTATGACAACAACAGGAGCAAAGTGTTTCTTGATTGCTGGAGCTCCTCAGGCCTGGAAGCCAAAAGCTGATGCTCTCTCTCTGAGCAGCTCCCGGCACAAATGACAACTCCAACTCCCTGCAAATGAAGAAATCCTTATGATACCAAATCCAGATATTCAGACTTTATGCCAAGATTGCCTTGAATAGGATATCAGCTGTTTCTGACATTGGAATTGCCTATATGCATCTGGAGCCAGCTCTGTTGCCCTTGATGGCATGCATGTAGGCTCTCTACACAATTTACAGCGCAGCTGGGATGTGCATTTCTGACTACAAGTATTTCATACTTTCAAATATCCAATACACCATCTCCCAGCTGAACAGCAGCCTTTACCTAATTATTACCACCACTTCAAAATTCTCCCCTCCTTAGCCTCCTATTTGTCAAAGTTACAAATATTTAGCTGCTGCAGGTAGGATTGATTGTAATTATTCTTGTCTCATCTCTCATGTAAACTACAGCCATTGTGCTCAAATATCTCCTTCTCCATTTCTACTGCTCTCTGCAGATTTAAGTTAGAGAATCAGTAACGCTAAGGGACTAAGTGGCAAATTATAACCAGTACTTGTAAATTCAGACTGAATCCTCATCAAAGGACAAAACTGCACACTGAATGCAATATAGACCTTAAAACCCTCATCCATCCAAGGCACAGACAGGTCAGAGAATGAAGGCTTTTTCTCCTGCACCAGTCTCCTGACAACAGTATCAGCTATTCCAGAGAGGGCTTTCTCATCTGGAGCTTTCTCCCTGGGATCTTGACTTCTTAGGAAGCCTAAAGTCACTGCTCACAGGAGCTCAGCCCAGCTGCCTGAACTGAGGTGTCCAGTGCCATCTGGGACATCCAAAGGTACCCACAACCTGCAGAAAAGCCATGTGTGGGAAGAGGAAGGATAGATCAGACAAGATTGCAGAGGACATCTCAGATCACACCAGCCCTTAAAGTCTACTCAATTGCTTTCTTCCCAGTGCTGCTTGCTTTTCCTTTGCTACTGCTTCCCTAGCTCTTCATGATCCTGGCCAACTTTCTGAACCTCTTTTCCACAAGGACTTCATTCTTATTTTCAAAGCAGACTTCTGACATATGTTACCTTCGGGGGGCTCAAAGACTGGTGGATTCAAGCAATACATGTGATAGCCACGGTCACAGTCATCACAGAAGAGCAGCTGGTCCTGAGGCAGGGTTGTTGGAGAGACAGAGGGGAAAAGGGAGAGAAGGAGAGGAGAGGAGAAGAGAGAGAGAAAATGATGTAAATTAGTCTCTTGCCAAGATGAAGACATAAGCATGGTAACCAGCAGTGCTCATCTAGGAACACAGAGCTGCAACATAGAGACTAAGAGACCATGGGGTAGGTAAAAGCCACCACAAGATCAACCACCATATTCCTGAGAGGCCATAAAGAGCCCTAGCTCACCACAATGGCAAATCCACTTTTAATTGGAAAATCTTCCTAAGGGCCAGAGGGCTTCCTCTCCAAGGCAGCCTCACAATGTAGGACCAAGGGCTGTTAGGTCAGTGATATTCTGCACTGAGAAAAGAGGACTGGCATCCCCACTCTGCAGGGTTCTAGTACAGTCAAGCTCTGGATGTTATTCTTTTAGGGGAAACCTTTTTCATCAAAAGCTTGGACTTAGACAGTTATCCAAAACTTAACTGAGTAGCAAATGCCTTGTGAAGTCGATGGGAATAATACAGTCATATCTCATGGCCTGCAGCTCTTTCACTCATATGGGGAGAAAAATCCTTCTCAGAAGTATCTTCTGACTCCTAATGCAAAGCCCTTATTCTCAGATTTCCTCATTTACCAGTAAAGCAAAATGAACTCTCAAGCTTCATATTCATTTTGTTATAGGGAATGTAGCCTGAACTATGAAGTTCTTCAGCCCCAGTCAATTCTCCAAGTTTCTCACAGACTATCAAGAATTCTTAGCAACAGTGGGAAAAAAAACCAACCAAACAACCAACCAAACAAAAAACAACCCACAGAAAGGATACTGTTCAGCTGCAGACTCTGAATCATTTAGAAACCCCCAGAATAGGTAGTTAGGTGTATAGAGGTTTAGTCAACCCAATCCAAATGCTTCCATTCCCAAGTATTATAATTAAAATCTTAAAATTGAACCAAGAAAGTAAAATCAGAGACAGAAGAAACATACCTGCCATCTCTGGGGTAATCATCCATTCAGATCTACTCCTGATTACAATATTGGAGATACTACTCTTTTGCAGCTCCCTGCCACAGTGTTGATTTCTATTGAATAAGCATATCGGCATCTCAGGTGGCACTATGTAATACCCATGATAACTTCATCAGAGATGAGCAGCTGAACATGTCACTGGGAAGAGCCCAGCTCTGCTCCCAGGGGTGGGCCATCCAAAGAGACGTATAGAAGCAGCAGAAAAGCCAGGACCCACACCACCGCCACATGCTTCTCAAGGCAGACATGGCAGCAGCTTGCAGTGACACTTATTGGTGTGAAAATGTAAATCAACTCACATCATTCTCAGAGGTGCCACAAAGGCTGCAGGATTTGCACTCAATGCACTGCCACTGATAGGTTTTAACAGCCTCAGTCATGTTTGTGGTGAACTGCAGGCAGGTCGGGTGTCCTGAGGAAGATTGGAAACAACGGTCATGGTTAAGGCTTGCTTACGTACTGTCAATTAATCGGCATTAATTTGGGAACAAAACGCACATGGACTTGGACTAATCACAACATGGGCTGCAACTAACAGATACCAAAGAGAAAAGCAGGCATTAACCCTTTCGCTGCCGGGCACAAGAGAAAATCAGAGTCATTCCCACCCAATCCCCATAGGCAAAGCAGTTTTATTCAGAGCTCTTAAAAATAGTTTGGTCTTGTCTTTGGTTTTGTTGTTGTTGTTGTTTTGGTGTTTTGTGTTTTTTTGGTTTGCTTTTTTGAAAGAAAACAAGAGAAAGGATGAAATCAGAGACAAACCCAATTTCAGAAAGAGCCCATCCATCTCAACAGAAATTGGATTACGGTTTCAATTAGCTTTGTTTCAACTGCACTGAAGGACCTAGTGGAAATGAGGTTATTCTTCATTTCAGAGCTTCACTTCCCGGTGTCCAAATGGGTGGAGCAGTTCTGTAAATGTGGCTTAATTGGAAGCAGTAGCATATAGAGAAGAAGTAAGACAAGATGGAGGGATACAGCTTTCAAGTTTTTTAAGAGCTCTGCTACTAAAGTTGGTTGGCACAGAAGAAACCAAATTGCGTGGCTAACCTTCCAGGATCAAAACAAGAAACCAAAAGGAAAACACCCCAAGCCAACTCCCACAATGAACTAAATGAAAGGAATAAAGAAGGGAAAGCTAGCAGAACAGTCACATCTAGAGGGGAAGGACAAACTGCCAGAGTCACAACCCCCGCCCCTACATGCGTGTGGACTCCAGCTTTGCAAAACAGCAGTATCACAGTAGCAGGGTCAGCAATGGGCTGTCTGGAGGGGAAATTACAAACAAACAAACAAACCAAAGGTAGGATCAGTGTTCCTTCTGCAAAACAAAACAAGAAAAATATGCCACTGAAATAAAGCACTGAACTCCCAAACCACCCCTATCCAGGTGATGCAGTCTCTAAGTCACCTGCAATAAGCTATCACTTGCCTGCTTGGAAAGCCCTGCATTTCGTATCCCTCTCTGGCACATGTAAGCATGCATGTTGTGCAGAGTCAGTGGCAGGGAAAATGGGACAGGGCTCTCCAATTGCTCATCTCTAGGCAGTGAAAACCTAGAAGCACAGGTACCACATCTGGCACTACTGCATGCTTCTTGTACAGACTTACACCATTGAGTGTGCAGGCATTTTTCACCACTAGCAGATCTGTTGTTCTTAGACAACAGCCAATGGATAGAAAAAATCTTTTCCACCTCCATGAGCTTGACTGTTTCTTTTTAAGAATGGAGAAAATAAAAAGAGCTGTTTCTCTGATAAGAAGAAAAGGAAGGTATGGCTACTGGAGACGTGCACACTGATGCACTGTCTTCATTACCAGATCTACCATCAGTATTTTTTCATGACATCACATCACCCACAAGAATAAACATCATCTCTATTTTCTAGTTAGTGAAGCAAACAGTTGCTGGGAATTGCTGTTTAACTGTAACACATGAGAAATATATTTCTTTTATGTGCCCAAGCTGTCACAAAATGGTAGAATAAGGATTTTGGTTCTCCAGTTCCATTCACGTGGCAGAGATATGACAACTAACCTCTTTCAGCAAAGAGATGTGTCAACATGTTATTAGGGGAGTTGAACAAAAAGCAAAGGAGATATTTAAGGAAGGAAGACCAGTAATATGTTCATATCATTCTTCTAAGCCATTGAACAAAGAAGTGTGTAGCGATGAGTTAAGAATATTGCTACCTCTTGGATCCCTTGAAATGTCAGCAAAAAAATGAGTCACATTTTACTGAGATTTACAGAGGACCAAGTCCAAACTGAAGTTCTGGGGACCCTGCAGTCATAACTATCCAGAAAGAGATCCTGATACATGATTCTTTTTCTTGCTGAGGGGATCTTGTATAATCTCTGATACTATCGAAGTAGCAAAACCCAACATGACACTGAAATAATCCTCCAGATCTGATTTGCAGCAAATGCAGAACCTCATTTTAGAGCCACTGAAGAGAACAAATGGGTCACACTACACAGCAGGGACGAATTCATCCCAATGGCAGCAAGTCTGCATCAAGAAAGGTTGTACAGTGCTGGAGTATATCAAAGAAAACAACTCATACAGGGTGTGAATTAATCAGAGAGTTAAATAGCTTCAGTCACATTTGAAAAGAAACAGAAAGAATAGAATCAAACTTACAGAAATAAATCAAAGTTAATTGCACGCATGTATTTACGTTCTCACTTGCCTGTGTGCACACATTGCTCATTGCAGACTACAGCCAGAGACTCCCTTCCCCAAATGAAGGTCAGGTTCTGTTCACTGCTTTATTTCTGTCCCTTCACACTCATTCCTGTTCTCTTCCAGCTATCCATCTTGACTGTCTAGTTCCTCACTCTCCTCAAAAATACCTCTGCAGGTTTTCTGTGCTGTGTCTGGTATCAACAGAGTTTTGTCCTTGGAGTGATTCATCCTATTCTGTAGAGCCTTTCTTAAGCATTGCACTCATCACAAGACCAAAAGAATGGGACTTCTGTGGGCTGAGGATCTCTTAGAAAACATTAATAGTAGAGTGAGGGCTGCTGTGACAACTTTTTAATAGCAAAGAAAGAATCTTTGCAAAAAAACATCGACTTACTTACACCTTTGGCCTCTCTCTCCAAATGTTGTGATGATGGAGGAGTCCAACAAATGCCCACAGTCACATCTGCAGTCATAGACTACTCTCTGTAAGACCAGGGATCATGATATGCCTGAGGCAGAAAGAAAGCCTTATGGACATCTCTTTCTGTCTCCAAGTCATATCCTCTTCCACTTTAAACAACATGCCTTGTAGTTCCATGACCCAAGCCTAATGTTGCTGGAAAGATTATTTTGAATTATGCCAATAACTCAGTGAGGCACTGCAGCATACAGCTGTTTCAAAACATGAAAATAGCTTTCCCTGCTCTCTCTTCATCTCAATCTCTCTGTTTTTCACTTACTTTAGTTCAAAACCCAGCATTTTTCATAACCTAAGAGGAAACTCACACACTCAAGACTTTTTGGAGCCGCATTAGTAAACACCACACCTGTTTCACACCTTGGCATTTCCTCCATGGAAAATATACACGGAGGAAGCCCTGAAGCTGCATGCAGCAGGTTACTGCCAGTAGATCTGAATCCATTAAAAAATACAAAGGTTGATTTGGCTCATGAACAATTTTGCTTTACACAAAAAACATTTAAAATTGTGGTTCCAGTAACAGATATTGAGGGAGTGCAGGAGCCAGAGTTGGAAAGATTTTCCTGCTTAATTTCATCAGTTATGTGGTCAGGATGAAGAAATACTTGTATTTCGCTAATCTTGTGATAAACTGCATTCCCTGTGGTTAAGGTGTGCAGCAGTCTGCAGCGGGAACTTGGTTATAATTCAGGCAGTGCCTCAGCCCGGGAGAAGTCCCGATCACTCTCACACATCTGTATCAGCTCCGTGCATCTAGCAGAAGAAGTAACACATATTTATGGTGCCACTGAAGTCAATAGACAGACCTCTAAAATATACCCAGGGAGCAGTTCTCTCGAAGGAGAAGGCAATATGTTAACATCGACAGTTTCTAATCTACCATAACTATTCTCTACCTAAACTTTTGCTATGCCGCAATAGCTATAAACAACAGAGACAATAAAATTTGCAGTGAGCAGGTCTCCAACAGCTCATCCCTTTGTCTTAGAGCAATATTTTAAAGTATAGATCAGCCCTGAATGCTCTCCCATCTATGTCAAAACTCTCATCTGGATCTGAACTCTGCGACCAAGACCATATTTTACAGTGACATCTGCGTTTCACATGCCACTGGCTTTAATTGTACACTATGTCCATTGGACACCTGAACTGAGGAGTGGGGATGAAAGCATTTCAGCCACCATTTTGTGACTCCCACACTCGGTACAATTGCAGGCTGGTGGTAAGGAGAATTTAAATGGAAAACACCCTTTAAAAATCTAACATTCTCTTCTGCTTACACTGCCTGTGCAACACTAAAGACCAAAACTGACATTAAAGGGCAGCAGCAATCTGCTGCTCCCAGGCGCTCTGTGACCAGCCAAGGCCTGCAAACGGCTCATTAGTGCTTCTTCAATAATGGATTTTGCATCACAAGATTAATTGCAGCCATGTGCTCTGTCACACCCGCCACAGACTATTTAAGTTAACAATCCAATCAATAACCTTTTTCAAACAAAGGCAGAGATAATCTTGAGGAAAAAAATAAGGCAAGATTCCTATAAAAAAAAAAATGTGAAATTATTTGTATGGAGAAAAAGGTATTTCCGCCCAGTTCCCAGTTCTGTCCTTTATCTTTGCTGCGTAGTAGTAGGCTTTTTAATCAATAGTATAATGAAAACCCACAGGGCTCCTGGCTATAGCATGTCAGAATTTATTCCATAAACTATTTGAGTCTTTAAACAACCATAAATACATATTATAGATATAGTGACAGAGGAACCTCATCCAAACATGCACAAAAGCTGCAAGAATTCCTCTCACTAAGACTGAATAAGCATTGCTATGACCTCTACCATCATTAGAGAGAATTATTACTGTTATTCATAAAAAAAGAAGGGAAAAGAAACTTGTAATTCTAATAAGGGATATGTTTTTATAGTTATGATATAAAACTGTAGCCTTCCTTTGTCCATCTACAAGTGCAGTTTAGCATGCTTACAGAGAGCTGCTGTCAGTAGTTCCCACATTCAAAAGCTGCCAGCCAAGTTTACCTACCAGTGAATTATTAAAAGTATTTTTTGTTTGCCTTTTAATTCCCGAGCCTTTCTAGGGCTCCACCTTTAAAGGTCCCCCAAGCAAACAAAGGGATTTGAAGGACTCCATAAAAAAACAAACGCTCCAACCAAACTGAAAGGCTTCCAGAATCCCAGGCTTCCAGGAGCTGCAGTGCTAAGGAATAGATCAAACATTTCTAAGGAAGGAGGACATGGAGCTCATGGGGTTTTCCTGGCCCTTCCCATCTGGCAACACCAAGGAGCTGTGGTGCAAGGACATATGCCAGCCTGCACAGAACAGCTCTTGCTAAGGCCACAGCAGGAGTGGGTGACAGAAGCTGCAGTTGAGGAGCTCCAGCCTCCATCCTTTTCAGAGCAGAGCCCTGGTGAACTCTTTTAGGAAAAACAAGCAAACAAACAAAAATTGAAGCCCCATTTGTAGGTGCTGTTGGGTTTTACTGCTGATAAAGAGAGGAAATATTGCCAGTGTCAGTTTCTGCATCTCAATGGAAATGAGCAAACATGGTTGCTTCCCCCAGTGCTGAAGGTTTTGTGTTCCCATGCTGCCACAACAGATTCAAGGCCTTGGTTCATAGACTGGTCAGCCTGATTTGACCTGAGACCAACTTTCCTCTAATCACAGAGTCATAGAATAGAGTGATAGAATTGTTTGGGTTGGAAGGAATCCAAAAAGACCATCTAGCCCAATTCCCCTGCAATGAAAAGAGACACATACAGCTAGATCACGGTGCTCAGAGCCCTTCCAACCCGACCTTGAGTGTCTCCAGGCACGGGGCATCCACCACCTCTCCGGGTGCCGCAATATGCCAGTAACTGTGAAAGAACTAACCTCTCTAATGAGCTCTGAAACAATGCAGCTGTAGCAGAGCCATCAGTTCATGTCACTTCATTTCCTGACCCTGCAGTATTCCTGTCTAGCATGGCCAGGGCTGGGAAGGAGCAGAACCAAGCACGGGGTTCCTCAGGGCTTCCTACTGCAGCAAAAACAGGCACACACATCACAGCCTGGCACTCAAGTATCTGGTAATGGTAGAAGAGAACTCACTTCAATCACTCACACAAGGAGCAAATAAAAAACATGCTGGGTGGAACCCAACTTCAGTTTGACAGGTATAACTGGAGTCAATAGGAACACACTTTAGAAGCCTCAAATACCCATCAGCAAGGCAGGGTTTTTTTTGGCATGGTGCTGGGAGAGCCTTCTGTCTTGGGCTGGCAGGGGACAAAAGTCATCTTAGCATTCTCCTGGCATACTTGCAAGCCACCCCCTCTGAGCACCCAGAGGCTGTACCCACACTTCAAGTCCCAGCAGACCACAGAACCAGACGATGAGACCAGCACAGCTGCTTGCCAGACTCCATACTGCTTAGCTGAGGTGAGACCAGAAACAGACCCCAGTCGAACATCGATAGAAATGCCACATTCCCACAGCATCCCATCCCACAGCCCAGCAGCACTCTGCTCCCCCCTTCTCCAGGCCTGCCCCTATTAGGCACTGCTGGCTGCCAGAAAAAATGGCTGTTTCTTCCCTAAGAAACATAATGTGGAAGCACTCAAATAACCTCATAGCAAAGCATCAGCTTGTTAATGCACTGGTAAGTCATGCCAGCACTGAACGATTCCTGGGGGTGAATTAGGTCAGAGTGACCTCCAGAAAACCAGGCTGCATCACCGCGCAGCTTTATGGGTAATGATCTGCTAATTACCAGGAGGCATTTGGGCTGCTTACCAATACCAACAGGAAGGAAACCTGCCTGCAGGCACTGCACGGACTCCACATGCCAGGGACACAGCTCCTAATAACAAGAATAAAGCCATTTATAATGTGTGAATCGGCCAGCAGACTGGCAGAGAATGCTAATGCCACCCAGCAGGTACACCTCATGGGGTGTGAGGCCTTCCCAGTGCTGAGCAGGTCCTGCATTTGGTCTTAAAGAGAAGTACGGGTGAGGCAGACTGAGATGAAAATACAGGAGCAGGAGGATGGTTGCTTATCCATAGAAGATGAATCACCACAACCTGGAAATCCAACATCCCCTTTGCCTGTGGGACATTTTCGTTACCCTTCAACAAACTGCAGTGGAAAAAAACTCAGAGGCAGTGCCGACCTCGTCGCTATGTGCTGCAGGCTCCCCAGCCCGGCCAGCTCACACACCACAGAGCTTTCAATCAACCGGCAGGCTCACTAAACCCTTTCAAAATGAGCAACCAAGCAAAAATACTTGGTCATAAACACTAAAAATAGGAGTGGAGGATTGGGTTGTGTTTTGCTTTTTAACTTGGTGAAGCCAGTTCTTCCTAGCGCATTAAATCCACCTCCCTGGCAGCCCATTTTGAACATCTCCTCCCCTCTGGGAGAGCCAAAATCTCCCACTATAATGAGAGGAGTGGGGTGATATTTAAATTGCTAGGGAAAGAGCAGTCTGAATAGCCTTCCACTGAACCATTTCATGAAAACCTCCATTAAACCCCCCATAAACCAAAATATAAGCTCTGCTCCTCCTCCCCTTCTTTGAAGTACCCTGCTACCTGCACAAACCTTCAGTCCCAGCTGCTGCCTGGACACCTGGCCCTTCCTTGGTGTTCCTGTTGGTCCAGCCTGAGAGTAGCACATCCTCAGGGACAGCCAGTGCAGATGAGCACACCTCTATCCCCAAGGCAGTGCCCAAATAGCAGCTCGCAACACAAACTAGATAGTACACAGGAGGGTCCCACAAATGCCAGCTGCCTGCTGGAATTTGGAAATAAATCACAAAGATGATTAAATTGTCTTTGAAGTTCCAGGCAATGAAACCAGATCTTGCCTTTGCAGACATCCAACGCACCCGCAGCTGCCCTGAGCCCACCACACTGCAGTCTATTACATTGACAAGGACAGAACCGCAAAGCCCACAGAGCTGCAGAACAAGCCCAAGTACTGACAGCGTGAGGTTTTCCATGCTGGCTCGATGCAGCATGCCTAACCTGAACTGGCAGAGGCTGTGGCTTCTCCCGAAGGCTTTCCCTCCTCAGCTTCTCCCTCTGCTTTGATTATGTCTAATAGTGCAACAGAGGCAACATATGGGAATGTGAGCATCTCTGTGCTGAAATCAGGCCTGTGTTCATCCAGCTCACCTGGAAAGCATTCGCACAACTGCTTCATGCCACCACAGCCCTCCTCAAGCACTGACGGCTTTGGGAGAACTTCTGTGGTGCTTTCACTCAAGTGGGAGTGACCACACAGGGAAACATGGCAGGTTGGGTTAATGCCGGTGAATTGGAGAGGCTGAGAGAGGGGGAAAGTAGAGTATCACTGATACCTGAACAAAATTTCTTTCTAGAATAACTGAAAAATGACTCTGGATTAGTTCACTGACAGACGGTTCCAGGATTTTCAAATCCAATGGCAAACTCCAGAGAACATTTTAAAATGTCATCAATTTAATGTTAAATAAACTTAACTATGCAGAAGACGCCACGCTGTTGCATAGACAGTGACCTCATCATTGTTACGTGAGGGAATTATACACCACTCAGGTAACTAATTCAGCACGATTGGTAGATGATTGATAAACTATACAAACACACCATAAACACAAGCAGTCTGACTTTCCCATGCAAGCATCACTGACTCTGCTGCTAATGTGTTGTATATTCAGACATAACCAGAACTGCTTCACTCAGCTAAACACAATTCTGAGCAAGCTACTTCAGCCCCCCATTGATTTAAAGGAGCTCTCACAGCTATGGAACAGGCACCACTCTTAACAAACCCCGTTGTTTGTAATGCAGGATAGAAGCTGGAAAAATCCCACAGTCTTCTGACCTTCCCCTTCTCCATTAACTAGAACCACTCGTTGGTTGGGAATTTTGAAGTGTCAATGGAGATTTTATCAACATGGCAAAGAGTCTGCACTTCCCCATCAAAATCCCAGCAACCTCAACAGTCAGAGGGAAGCAACAGCCCAGCACACACTGCAGAGTATCAGTTTATGCCCAGAATGGGGCAGTAAAAAGTACCAGTTTACTTTCTAAAAAATGCAGTTTCACAGGGATCTCAGTATCTGAATAAGTGGTGAATTTGAACAAAGTGCATTTTGCCAACAGAAAGCGGGGGGAGCAGACAGGGTTAACAAACAGCAGAGGCAGAAACAGATTTTTTCAGAAAGGGCGAGACATTTTGTGCCAGTATTTTACAAGTAAAAGGCTTTACTTTCGTTATGCTTTAAAAGTGAGCTCCACTTGTTTTAAAGAGAAGAAAAAAAACAAAAAACCTCACAAAAGAAATGTTTCATTCAAATCAGAGCCCACTTGGCAGAGGGAAAGGGGAGGGAAAGGCTCATTCCATTGAGAAAAACAGACCACGTTTCATTCTGAAGCAAATGAAACCATTTCTCCTTACCACGGTAAGTCCATCACTTGAACAGCCCTTCTGAGTAACTCTGTAATAAAATGATGCCAGAGACATCAAAACAGAAGAATTTTTTGTTTTTCACCAGATTAAAATCCATGTGGTTTTGTAGAACACACAAGACCTTCCACACCAGATTAACCAAGTCTGGGTGCAGGACACTCCTTAACCTGTAACAAGTGAGCATCAACAATTTAACCTACACAGCCCACATTTCATAGGATCTAGATACCATTTCAGATGAAACAAGAAATTAGCTAGTTCCACTGCAGTGGACACAAGTGTCCCTCATTAAACAGTCCACTAATCCTGCTCCTTTTCAGCACCAGAGTAATTTCTTAACAGAGGCCATATGAAAGTAGAACATTATTCTATTTAATGCTAGAGAATGATCTTCAGAGTACTACTGGGATCTGTTAAGCCTTCTGACCCTGCTCTTGGCGGGATGGCCGCTCAGTGGCTTTGGCAATGACAAGGAAGTCCTCTCTTACACCGATGGTCTGACACAGTTCTGGGCACCTTATGGACCTATTCAGAGACACAAACACAAGCCATAGTGTATAAAGGCCCAAGAAGAGCTGTGAACCTATTCTGTAGGAATCCCAAGTACACTCTGTGTACTCCCAACAAAAGATGAGATTTCTGAGGCAAGGCCCTGCTGTAGAATCCACTGCATGCTAAAATGAGTTTTTGAGCCTGAGGAAAAGGCTGGAAAGACTTTAGTGCTGTTTAACAGATTTAAGCCACTCCCAGCAGAGCACTGATGCAAAGCAACTATAATTTGTGCTGGCAATGGAAAGTGTTTCTCTCAAACATAAGCTCAAAACCACTCTATATAATATAAACTCCACCATGCACAGTGCTAACAGGAAGGCTATGGCTGTCTTACACTGAAATAAAACTACTCCTTCAGCAACAGTATAGCGCTCAATCATTTCCCATACAAAGACCTCCTCACACCTCAGGAGCTGGTCTCAGTACTGGCTGCTGGAATCAACATACAAGGAAGGTAATGGTAGTTGGTACACAAAAGAAATCTAAATGAGTAAGCGGGGTTGCAGCTCTCAGCTTTGTCAACCCACAACCACGCCTCAACCCAGGGAACAATAGCCATGGAGACCCCCAACACCTGCAGCAATGCTGGCAAACACTTTTTCTTCCAACTTCTACCACATCTGATTCTCACCAGCAAGGACTCTTCCAAAGACAAGAAAGTAAGACCATTTCCTAGCCAGCATAACAAAGAAAATCTCCTCTGGGGGCTATTTTCTCCAGTCCAGATAATTTCTGCACAATTAAAACTTTCCTTTATAGCATTTGTATTTCCAGGTCTGTGACTTAAGAAAGAGAGAGAGAAGAGGGGGGAAAAAAAATGGAAAAAAACGCAAAAAGCACAAAAACATTCAAAGTAAGACCTATGCAGAACTGTCCTCTGGAGACTTTAGAGCCTGTAGTGACAGCTTTGTTGTGATGGGAAGCATTCCATTCATCTAAACAGAGTGAAGACAGCCATGCATAAAGGTATATTTCAACATACTCTTTCACTCCTGGTTACCTTAGCAGAAATGTCCTATCTTTGCTCTGTGTATCTGTCACACTAGGGACAATGAAAGTGACAACTGAGTTCGAAGTGGGAGATGACCTATTGAACAAGAAAAGCGTACTGATGCCACAAGCAGATTCCTTCCTCTCTTCAACTTTCCTTTCTTTGATTTGTCACCACTCAGTTTTGCCCTCAGTCCAACCTCCATCTGGGTCTCTCTGTCCTACAATGCACACCAGAAAGCCCAAGAGGAGCTGGGAGAAGAAGAACAAAAGCAGCAATGGCCAGGGGCTCAGGATCTGTCATCAAACATTTTCCCTTCCAACTCTGCTTTCGGGAAGGAAAAGACTACTTGCAACCCATTAAATCCCATCAGAAAATAGTTTTGTAGACTTGAAATCCAGATTATTGTAAAATATCTGAAATAAAATCACAGAAAGGGAATAGGAAAAGGCTTTAAAACTAACAACATCAGTATGTGCTCTCAGGAAAGCATTGCAGTTGCTTTCTCAGCACAGTTCAGAAATACAGTTAGCACCTCATCCCACCTCCACAGCTGTATCTGGCACCCAGTATCCAAAACTTTCAGAGGAGGGAAAGACCTTTCCAGCTTCAGAACACTTGAGGACAGGTCAGCAAGTAGCCCTCAGGCTGCTCTACCAGATCCTAAAGAAGTTCCCAGGAGCCACACTGACTGGGGACAGTAAGTGTAGCCAAAACCCTTTGGTTTCCTCCTTCCTCCAGTCAATCTGTCGTAGGCCTGTTCAAGGTAAGGTCTGAAGGTAAGCAGTGAAGCTTTCAAGTCATGCTCTGCCCAGCTGAGCAACAAAACACTGAAGGAAATTGAGATTAAACATGTAAAAACCAAAACTATACAGGAAACAGCTAATTCTCTGTGGTAAAGACACACTGTCACATAGAAATGCTGAAAATCATGCAGGTAGGAGTTCATGTTGTACAACTACAACAGTTTTACAGTAACTTCTATATTTCCCTTCTGGATTCATTTCTGATGTGTTCCTTAAGAATTATTTGTCATTTAATCTGTGTTTCTTTTTTTCCCCCACTACTTTAAAGACCTTGTACCCACATCAGAAGATGTCTTAAAAATTACATCCCCTCTGCTATTCTTGCAAGCAGCTGTCAAAATAAGAAGGTCCATGTATAGCCTCTGTTGGTAGTGTAGCAATTGTTGACAAGGCAGAAACATGCTTAGTAAAAACAAAAGTAGATCTATCAAGGAAGAGGGAACATAGCTTTTTGTTTAAAAATGGCATCTAAGCAGAAACAGTATTTTCTCTTTCCATTCTATACGACTGTACTACTAATCTAACATGTATAAGGGAAAGGGAGGTATCACATCTGCGCTGTGAAATGCAGCAAAGGGAACCACAGATTTGGACGCAGCAGACAGGCACTCCAGAGGTGGGACTAGAAATGTCATAGATAGGATCAGGTCTCCATAAGGCAACGTCACTAAAATCCACACAAAGAACATCATTTAGACTCTACCTTTCTTTCTAGATGACCTTACTGCAACTTTAATCTCAGAGAAAAGGTTATTAATACACAAACACACTTATGAAGATCATCTACCACCACCAAGCTACAGGAAATACTCTTAAAATGAGTCCTACACAAAAGCTGCATCCTGCCTACCTTCACTATAGCAAGCAACGGGACCAGTTTCTGCAGTCCGGAGGATGGGGTCAAAAGAAAGTAAAAGAGAAAAAGGGAGAAAAGTTTTGGTTAACTTTAAGCTTCATTAAGAGATACAAAACAAAATCCAGGAGCAAAAATCATGATTTACAAAACGGAAAAGAAAAACAAAATCAATAGAGGTGGAAGTTTTATTTTAAGCTTCAAAGAGAGTATTATAAACAATGGAGAGCTTAGAAAAGTATATGTACAAGTATGTTATTCAACAACATCTTTTTAAAAGATTACTTGCACTAAAAAAGACCCTGTGGAATCAGTTTGATAATGTAATATTTACAGAGGAATATACAGTAGGGGCATTGGAAGCAGAACTTTTATTTGAAAGGAATATTACACAAACTGAATACAGACCCTACAGTTTGAAAATCTTCATTACAGTTGTGCGTTTTGTTATATTTTGATTAAATAAAATCTGATTTCTTCTTTTTCTCTCAAGGCAGCTCACCAGCGCAAGCACAATGAACAAAGCAAACCCATCCTGGTAAACAGCCTGATTATGACCTAAATTTTGCCATTCAACTTAGTGAGAGAACTCAAGTCTACCAGAGATTTAATATGGCTATTTTTGGCCCTGTGTGTTAATCCAAAGCGAAAAGGAGAAGGGGGAGGGAGCACTGCGACAGATACAAGGAGACCTCTCAAAGAGGTGAGTTTAAGGTTTAGGTGTGCAAGAAACATGATGCAGGATGAGGCCTTCTGGCAGCTTCACCTGCTCAGGATGCATTTTTGTAGACAATCTTTTCACTCAAAAAACCAATGTAATTCACATTAACAAAACACTTTATTATCTATACACTGGGTCTATACCAATAGATACATCTGGCTACAGAGGACAGCTAATCTCAGAGCCAAGTCCAATGTCCTTCTAATACACAAGGCTCGCATCCTTGCTAGCCTGCATCACACATGACAACAAACTATCCACTGTGAGCAGATTTGGCAGCCAACAAAATTTTCCAGTGCCTGTATGAAGCAGAACTCATTTCATTGAGAAGATGGCTAACAACCCAGAACAAAGGCTGCGAACATCCCTCACCGGACAATTTAGGATCACAGCTGTGGGAACTCAAATTCTTCTCCTGCTGAGTATCCTCTGTTGCTTACGGCTGACACGGGGCATACCTCTATACTTTTCAAAGTCCACTACTTCATAAAAAAAGGGCAGAAATACACAGTTTCGACACAGGGCATCATCCTTGACTCCAGCAGGAAGCTCCATGCCAAGATCATCCGCACAGTTAGATACTTTCCTTAAAACACACTCACAATCAGCTGAGGAATTACCAAAGGGGGGAAAAAAAAAGAAAAAGAAGAAGAAAAAGAAAAAGAAAAAGAAAAAAAGAAAAAAAAGTAACAAGAAAGAAAAAAAAAATAACAAGAAGAAACAAAACAAAACAACCTAATAGTTGCTTTCCTTTCTTTAAATCTCTCTTTTAGCAGAAGTATTTCACAGAGTCACTCAAATAAAAACCTGTTTTACTGTGCAGAAGAGACACATCAATCCTACAGGGAGAAGACAGTCCTTTGAATTGGACACAACATCTGGTAACAAAAAAATCCAGGCACTGAGCCTGGTCTTTGCTCTTTCAGCAGTTTTTGTTCAGATTTGTGCCTAACACAAGTAAAGCAAAGTAAGATTTAAGCATCTAACAGGATAATATTATTCAGGAGAAAAAAAAAAAAACAGAACAGTCTGCACTTACCACATCCAATTTGCAAAAAACAAAGATACCCAGCACATGTATGAATGGCTTCTTTAAAGTAAGAGAGAGAGCAGAGTTGATCTTTATTTTCATTATTTAAAAAAGTTTTGTGTTTTTTTCTTAAAGTAAATATTCAGTCTTTATTTTTACATTAAGTGCTTTTTCTAAAATTCCACGTCTTCACAAAATTGCATTTAAAATTTGAAGTAAAACGTATTTCAAACAAAAATACTGTGCAACTTCAGCACTCCTTTTCTCTCTTAAATATTGAAATAAATAAAATAGTTAAGTCTTTTTTTTTTCAGTTTGTTTGTTTTTCAGTCAGTTCTACTGTAGATCAATTCCAGTTTGACCTGGGTTTATACACATGCTTAAAAGAAAGTGAAATCAAGGCTTTAAAAAAATTCTTTGTATTGCACCGGCTTAGGGCATCCCCAGAATTTCTCTGAACAGTTGGCAGCCAGCTTCCTACAGTCCAGGCTCCTGTGCCAGATGAAACACAGGGATGGAAGGGTCAGGGCAAGGAGAAGTATCAGAAGTATCAAAGCATCCTGGCTTCTCTCGGCCTTCTTCTGAAATGTCTTGCTTGAAGGATGCCGGAGTCCATGAGGGCAGGGCTGACTGCGGAGGGAAAGGCAACAAAAAGTAAAACTAAACAAACTCAAACAGACAACAAAAGCAAGTGTTCAGAATAAAGGAAAAAAAAAAAAAAAAAGAAAGAAAAAAAAAAGCACAAGTCAACCTTTCAATGCTGTTTGCATTCTAGGTCTTTGAAAATATAGCTCAATAGATTCAGTTTGAACTGATGGTGGGAGCCATAAGTAAATCCAAAGCAAACAAAAGGGATATGAAGGAGCATATCCAAAAGAAAGGCACCAAATACTGTCAATTTTTCTTACTGTGAACATAATTAAATCACCTTCCTCATTCAGCTTATACAGCTCTCTCTTCTCTAGAGGTTAAGATATTCGTTTATGAAATCCCGCTCTGATTACATCGCTATATTACTAATTAGTTGTACAGAGCCACAAGTGTATGCAGTACAGCACAAAAGATGTTTTCAGAAGTCTGAACCATGCAGATAGGAGTAGCAGCAATATGATAACTTTAAAAAATAAGTGAAAAATTGAATTTTGCATTTCATTTAATCTACAAATGCACTAAGTTGCATACTTCCAGGCTCCTTGAGCTTAAAAAGCACATCTGTTTACTTCCACAAACAGGAGCGCCTTCCCCTCACATCTTTCCCACACCTCATTCCAGCTCTGGATGACATGAAGATCCAAAATCTTAGGAGCTGACAGTGACAGAACAATTCAAATATACAAAATACCTATATCCTCTTAACAGGGGTATCAGAACTTGTAACTGCAACATTAGCTTCCCCTCTCCCCATCCTCCCTCCTTAAGTGTTACTATAACTTGCAGTCTCTAATGCTGGCAACTTTACACTTGTGGAAATACAGACAGGAACACTAAAATGGTTCAAACCTAGTTTCATGGTATTTATACAGGTTGGGCTTTTTCAACCCTGGTAAATATCTGGCAAACAGAAAAAAAGGTTGGTAGTTTATTGCAATGGCTCAATCAGCAAAAATTCATCCTGGCTACATTCCTACACTGCAAGGGTTTGTCAAAACAGCCCTATGCCAGCATGAACACATGTATATGCCTCATTCTTTACATATACTCACAGAGACCCATATTAAGTAAAAAAAGAAAAAAAAAAAGAGAGAAAAAAAAAAGGAGAAAAATAAATGAGTGCTTATTGGAAACATCTACATATGCTGCTGAACAAAACATGCTGGGAAGATTTTGCTGATTATATAATAAGATAACTCCCAGTAGGGTCAATATAATGTTTGCTTGAGGAGTAGATTCAGTAAAACTGCTTGTGAAAGAGGGAAATTGCATGAGGATCCAGGTTTTGAAAGCTCCACAGTTTGATGGTATTTGAATCATAATTTTAGGACACCTATATAAAAATATCACTAAAAGAATTAACCAAAGAAAGGCAAAGCAGCTAGGAGAGAATGCAGCCTGAACTCAGCCATTCTCTGGGAGCATTTCTGGTTGCTCCATGCAAACCAATGTTCTGTCTTCAATCAAGAGCCTGAGCTGAGGACTGTAAAATGGCAAACTGGAATTCCAAATGAATAACTAATGTAAAAGCTTAAAGGCAAAACAATGTGGGGATGGGATTCTAATAACGCATTCTGTTGAAACAAATGGCCATCTCAGGGCTTGTCTACACCATACCACAGTTAAGTGTATTAGCAAAGAGGTTTCATTCAATAAAAGCAATAGCTAAAAAAGCTCAGTGCTAATTCTTCTGAAGCCAGTGGCAAAGTTCTGTTTGGACTGTGTTTCAGCAGCCTAAGCTTGTCATTCATGACCTTATCACATACGTGCATCACTATTCCGAGCACACTACATATACAAGAAATACATATTCAACCGACACGCAAAGTGAAGTAAAACAAATTTCAGTTCCATCCTACTTTGCTACATACCTCACCATCTCCCTTTATTTTACGTCATTTTACGACCCTGTATTTTCTTAAAATTTTCTCAATAAATAGTACCATGTTTAAATATTAAAGTATTTTCATACAAGATATGAGGTCTGCCCCTTCTTGCACATCCTCTAAGTGCCAAAGAAGGAAATACGTTAGAGATCAATGCACATTCCATTTAGCCTTTGTTCTCACTACTCAGCTGCTTGAGCAGCACATCACTTCCTTATTTCTACTCTCTCCCATCTGTGAATCAGTTTGCAGGGGATGGCTCAGGAAATTCTGTGGCTTTTCTAAGATCCTTTAGTAGTAGAAAGGGGCCTGAGAAGATAGCTAACATGATTAAATAAACAGAAAAGGCTGAATTTAGGGTCTGAGATGAAACATCCTTTTATTCACATTTCATATTGGAACAGTTGTATTTTGGTACATGATTTGTGTGGGAGCATACGTGTTTCAGGAGAATCTCTGGATAGACTTGCGCTAACCCTCCTCTAATAAGGATGTCTTTGGGGGAGGACTGGAAGAGCAGGGCTTGTGATTAGTTGAAGGACTGCGCCTTCAAAGATCTCCTTCTTATAAAGCTCAGAACAGCAGGTTTCATTGAACTGCTGAAATCACTGGGGAATACAGAGCATCACGGTTCTTTCTGATTTCAAAGATGACTTTACTTTTCAGGTACAACCCAGAATTCACACTGAAAACTCTTTTTATGCCTTCCCAGTTTGGTTTGGGACTTGTGTCTTTGAGGATACATACAATTGGCACTGAGCAGTTCCCTCATTTCTGACCTGGCTATGTTGGTGTCAGGCTCCTCTTTATTTTATATTTTTTTTCCCCTTCTTTTCCACTGCACTTATGAAGCTTTCTTCTATATACATTCTGTCTCATTAACACTGTCATTTTGCTGTCATCAATCTGGGAAGGTCTCACACAAGCAGCCTTCTGGCTTTACTCTCATCCTTGAATTAAGAGCAAACCAACCTTCTATTCCTGTTCCAAGTCTATATTCCAGCAGCGCCTACCTTGATGATATTTCATTTCCATATTAAAACTCCATCTAATCTTCAAAGATTAACACTCCTTTATAACCTAGTTTAAACAAGTGTACTTTCAACTTCCATCTCTACATCTTCCTATGGCCAGTGCACACATCTCTGCCTACTCAACTCATCAGTGAGATGTGGATTTTTCCTCAGGTTGATTATCTTTATCTAATAAGACATCCAGAGCAATTCAAAGACTACTCAGCTCTCCATAACCCAGAATTCATATTACCTTCTTTCCTTCCTCAGGACTAGCTGGAACTAGTGACCATCCATACACATATTAATGGTATAAATAACAGCGATGGGTGTTTTTTATATGCAATCATCTATAATAAATGTCAGCTGGCAGTCTCTATGCACTGTGTGAGTTGTGGCTTCTTTCTGAGGGCACTGCACTACCCAGTTGTCACAAAGATGGGTGGTTCGGTTGCGAAAGGATTAAGACTGTATGCATTGTTATAGTAACTGCATTTGTGAAACTAAACCAAGATTTAATAAATTATGGACATCTGATTATTGTTTGTGTTCCAGAAAAGCCCAGAATGTGTTAGGCATGGTTCACAAAAGACAATGGTGAGGACTCCACTTGGAAAAAATTATAGTTAGAGTATGCTTACTTTGCAGTTAATAAAGTGACTGGAGTTTTCAGAATGACATACCTGGATAGCTTTCATCTAGCTAGCTCAGGTGCTACTAGGACACTAGCCGGTACAGAGCTTCAAGAACATGCACCAAACTGGGTGACTACAGCAGTTAGCTGTAGTCTACTGCCATCACTGAAGCAGCAGTCACATACAGGGGGCTGGTTCCAGCTATGTAAAGCATCAACCTCTCAGACAGCCAAGGGTAGCTAGAATGAACAAAACTCTTCACCTAAGCTTTTCCACGACTGACATGGACAAAAGAACTAGATGCAAAATGGACGCATGAAATCATGCTGCTCTTTGGCTTTGTGTCTGGCATATTTCTGCTCCCTGTTGTTCACATGGCCATATCAGAGCAGCAGAAGAAAAAGCTGTATTTTAAAATAAGGGAATATAATCCTAACACCATAAATGTAAGTACAGAGATTGAAGGGCTGGAGAAACAGAAGAATCAATTTGAAGTTCATTTCTTTTAATCTATAAGATTTTTCACATTTACGGTATTTCCTTACAAACTGGGAACAACTGTACCTGCAGACCAGATTATGCTGTGAGTTTTACGAACATGCATTTAATGGAAATGCACTGGACTTCACTGATATGACTGTTTACTGACCTGTAAAGTCAGTATGGAACAAGCGCGCCTACGCCAGACTCATGAACATGCACCTATAATTAGAGAGTGTCTTCCATATTTATTGTCATTGCTCCTCATTTTATTGTCTGTATTATCTATACATATGTCTATGCACATATATTTCTGGTATATATTTACCAATACATACATATAGGATGATTCATTTGTGCAAGCTAAATCCTATCACTTTCTGGGGTTTTGGAAAAGCAGATGTCTGTATGCCTGTGCCTCACCTCTGGAAAACATCTTAAGTTTGGGTCTTTAGTGAATGCAGAAGAGTGGCAAAATATTATGAGTTTATATCTATTTTTTTGGGTTGTTTTTTTTTTTGTTTTTTTGGGTTTTTTTGGTTTTTTTTTTTGAGGAAAAAAAAAGACTAATTTTGGAATGAATTAAATCAATTAAAATATACTTCTCAGTGCCAGTGTTAAGTCAAAATATCATTGATTTGACACTTGGATGATTATAACACACCAGCAGGAACAGAATAGCAACACAAAAAGACTGTAAATATGGGAAAAGCTCAAACAAGGTTCCCTCCTCACAAGAGAGCGTGGCTCTTGCATTCCATATTTCTACACTAGAAACACATGGAGCTATTTTGCAACATTTTGTAATGCATCTAATTCTGGTGGCAGTTTATTAATGTAATCTAGACATAAGTAGCGTAACTCTGGATTTACATTCAGGTACATCCACATACACCTAACAGAAGAATCTGGCTTATGCCATGCCTAAAGTCAACAATTAAAAAATTAAATTACAATTTAAATTTAAATTTAAAATACAATTAAAAAAAAAAAAAAAAGACCTCTGTAAGCATGAGTGGATCCTTTCTTTCTTTCTTTTAAGGTTTATGAAAAAAAAATAAAAGACTGAAAGAGCTCTCACAGATAGCACTGTGATAACCCATCAAAAGAAGCAAGAGAAATGGAATCCATCTGGACAGGCTTCATTCATGTACTAGAACAATATATATCCAAAATCCTCATTACAAGGCTAAGATTTTTATTCCGGCATCAAACACACACACACACACACAGCTGAAGGTCTAGGCACTGCCCTAATATATTTCTACATTATCTCTGACTTATTCCTAAACCAAAGATCAGTCAAGGGTCTCTTGAAAATCCAGAGAACAGAGATTTCACAATCACTGAAAGATATTTCAGCTAGGACATACCTTTCAAATCCTGCTGCATGTTTCCTCCTTTCTGGGATAGTCGCTGGGAAGGGAGTCACTCTCTTCTCCATTGCCCTTGGAACTTTAATGAGTATTGCTTTGGTTTATATCAAGAGAAGCTATTGAAAAGCAAACAAAGTGTCTCACAAGACACTAAAGAGAGAAAAAATCTGGGCAACATAGAAAAAATTCTGTGAAGTAAAATTTAAAAACGGACAGAAAAGTATAGGTGAGGTATTTTTCCATATAATTTCTTCCATGATTCTCCTGCTCCATCTGTTTTGTCTTCAATGTCTATGACTTGCAATTTACATTCCATCCCTATGCCTGGAAGATGCTATCCATGAAGTGAAAAGTGAAGATTAAAAATAATAGTAATAATAATAGTAGAACCAAGCGAGGAAGAGATGAAGGGGTGCAGGTAGGAAGAGATCTATTGTAAAGGTGTCCAAAGGAGAGATGGAAATGTGTTCCCCAAGGTCATGGTCTTCAATGGAGCTGCTTGTGTCTTCAAGCTGTTAAATACAGGTGCAGCAGGTGTACGAGAGCCAAATTCCACATGGTACAATAAGTGCAAAATCTCAAACACAGAAGCCATCACACCAAGGGGTTCCTTGTCCTCCAATGAAGTCCATCCACAGTGGTTCTCTAGAAACAGTTCTATCAAGTAGACATCTGTTGCTTTTTTTTTTTTTTTTTGCTTTTTTTTTGTTTTGTATTTTTATTTAAAAAGTAACTTTCTCTAATAATATATAGATTATATAAATAATAATAATTAAAAAAAACTATTTGGGTTTGCTTTCATGTTCTCCAACCCATCTCTATTTTACGTGGTTTGCCAATATATATATTAAAAGAGAAGAAAATCAACTCTGCTCGCTATTTAAAAAAATATTAAATCCACCTTTTATGTTTCCAGAGAGAAAGAGAAAGGGGGGAGGTGGGAGAAGAACAAATTAAAATGAAAAAGTAAAAATAAAAACAAAACCAAAAAAAAAACAAAACCAGGAAAATCAAAACCTTCTGTCTCTTCAAAATGGTTGTCAAGAACTTTAAATGCTTGTGCTTTCAGTGTACACCCCACAGGAAAAACAACAAAAACATCAACAATAACAAAAAACAAAAAAACAAGGACCTAAAATTAAAAAAAAAAAAGAAAAAGATAACAATTCTAGTAGTAAAATGGACAGCAAATTGCTCAGAGTTTGTGTCTTTTTAGTTAATTTAGCAGCCGCCCTTTTTATCTGCAGAGGGAGAGCTGCCACCACAGCCACCTCCTCGGCTCGAGAGAGGCTCTTCTGCATCATCCTCGTCAAAGCCATGAAAGGTCGAGGTGTCGCTTTCTGACGTGGAACCGAACAAGTCCTCCGTAGTGCGTGTTGGCGCTGCTTCGTCCCTCCTGCCTTCTCTTCCCAAATGAGCTGACATGTATGATGAATATATCAGCACATGGGTTAAGCAACAGGCATCATCATCATCATTTTTTAAGTATCATTACTATTAAACAATACAGACTATCAAGCTTATTGGTGTGTGCTTGCACGTGCCTGTGTACCTCAACAACATGCCTTGATAGAACCACGTTAAAAAAAAATAAACAATTATCAGTTTCTCTTTCAAAGAAAAAAAATCTACCAATAACACAAATGCCCATAGCCATGGCAGCGAAAGGGTTAATCATATTTTCCTCTCTTCAAAAACATTAAAGTGATGATTACTTATGATTACTTTGATCAATTTTTAGAGATATTTATCCCCATATAAGTAATTAGATACCATTAGCTCAAAGCACAATGACTGTCCTTCGGACTGGCATCACCTTTTACAATTTTACTGCTATTGAAATGTAACCCATTAGACATCTCATCAGCCTCAAGACTTCTATCCCTGTCCTTCATCTGATCCCGAAGAGCCTCCTCTATAGACAAAATGACATACACTTTGAAGACTAAGCAAAAGTAAGCTAAATAAATACTTCTATTCTGGATTCATGGCATCTCCTTTAAAAATACCAGCACCACCCCCAACATACAACAATGCAAGAACTAAATCAACTAAGAAGAGAAGTGGATCTGTCATAGGAAATACTGAAAAGTGCAAGAGTATGTTAATCCAACTTTCAATATGGAACGGGAAATTCTCCACACAGAACATCAACAGCAGTAATAACAATAGCAACAAAAGAACTCTTGAAATCTGTGAAACTATGGTTTATTTTCTACCTCAACCAAACACATTATTAGATTAATAGTAATAACCTTCAGAATCTCTCTGTAAAAAAGACAGAAAGATGTCTCTTGTGCCCCAGCAAATGAGTGTCAGTTTGTAGGGGACAGCTGTTTTTTTAACTTGGAAGCACTAACATGACATTTAGTAACCAACTGTTTGGTCTTCACTCCAGCTACAGGAATCAGCCATACAACTGCATGGTTAAGTAAACCACTTTGCTTGAGAAACAAAGAATTAAATCCTGTTCGCAAAACGAAAGTGGATTTAACAAAATAAGTGGTAGATGAACCACCTTACAAATAATGCGATTTAAGTGGCTTTGAGAAGGGAAGAAACAAGATAATTTCCATGACCTCTCTTTCAGTATAATGAAAATATTCCCCATTATCAAGAAAGAGGAAGATGGCCACCAAAGAGTTTTCATTGTTTTAGTTTACAGATTAGTGTGTGGTTGTACCTTAATCACTTCCATCACACATCAGTCACACCATTGCAGACCCTTATGAATGACCCAGGGTGGGTCAGAATTTGTACAAGGATAGCATTTAATGGAACTGATTTTGCACAATTTAGGTTACATGTGGATCTACTTGTTCCACCACACTAAGCCATCAAGGAAATTAATGTATTTGTGTTTCATTCTGATATAATCACCACAGAAATGTTTAAATAGCAAAACGTATGGATCTGCCTCACTGTGCAGTCTCAGGACAACGCTGAAATAAGTTATATTGAACTACAGCAATCAAGGGGAAGGGAATGATCTTCCAAGTTGGCACCACAGACCACATGAGCTTTTCCCTTTAGGTATTAAGAAGCAAACACATATCACTAAAAGGTCCATGTTACTGTCTGTGCAGCATTCTTTGGGATGCCTCTAGAGAAGACCAAAGGGTTCACCACTGGTCCCCTGATGACCAGTCAGTATCACTTCAGAACATCTTCAGAGGTCACAACAACTGCAGAAGGCAATTTGCCAGTGAGAGCCTAGTCCTGCTCCCACTGAATCTGACAAAAGGCTTACTATGAATTTCAGTGGGAGTATGAGCAGGCCATTCGTTCAGTACAAGAACACTTCACTTTGCACTTCAGCCATCACACAACAAACATCTTTCAGTGACCACCATGGTACAGAAGTAGCAACAATACTGAGTTTCAAGATCTCTTTTGTTTCTGCATTTACATTTGAAATTCTTATCACCACTAGTATCACCACTGACCAGAAATATCACAACTGGAAATTCGGGCCTAAATTGGAATATGCGGTTATTAAAAATCTTCCATTTCCTCTACTAATGCCAACACCTCTCACGTGAGCTATAAATAACTGTTCAGCTGGGATAAAATTAAAAATAATAATAATAATAAAGGAAAAAAAAAAAAAAAAAAAAGGAAGGAAGGAAGGAAACAACAGTCCAAAAATAAAGACAACCCAGAATGAGAGACAATTGCCTATATCTAAAAAGAGAGAAGGGAAGAAAATGGAGAAATAAAAACTTCTTTAAACAAAATTAATGATAGTCATCTTGTAAGAGGATAATTCTTGACAGCTACCCCCATCCCTACCCTGTAATTTCCTTCCTCTTTCTTTTTTGGATGAAAAAAATGCATGAAATGTGTAATCAATGGAAACGCTTGTCATGCAACTTTCATACATCTTGTGAGTAATTTATAGTTGTAATTGCAGCATTTAAGACAGTGCCCATTCTTTCACATTGTTTTAGGGTCTTCTCCTTCTGTTTAAGGAACAACTAGTACATGTACCAAAGTCTGTAGAAGTCAATAAATACATTAAAATTTTATTATTTCATAAGATCTCATTAGCTTAAAATTGTGAATCCAAAAATGTTTTCATGACAGAAAATTTCCCAATCATCCTTTTCCATAAACCCAGACAAGTGGTAAGACCTTGTATCCTATTCCTGCCCAAATGTGCTGGCTTTCTTCAAAATCTTCAGGAGCAAAAACCAAAATACAAATACACTTTTATATAAGAAAGCTGGAAGAAGAAGTCACCTACCAGAGCGCCCACAGTCTGAGCATGACACAAGTTCCTCAGGCCGGCCACTTTTTTTGTTCATATTGGAGCCTCCAAGGCAGAAGTCACAGTAGTTATTGGGAATGATGACCCCATCTGGTCCTTTCTGGGCTGCAGTCAGGTTAGAAATCAGATTTACTTAAAGAGCATTCAGTTTAGACATTTCCCCCTTTTCTCTGATATTATGTTAAATTGTGAGTTTGCTACACAAAACATTGTCAGTTAGAACAAAAAGTCAATTCTGTATATCACCTCCATCTCAGGTACTCCATATGCTTTAGCTATTTTGTTTGCAATGCACTTCATCACTTCCTTTACAATGCAGCTGGTTTGGTCCCTCACCAGGACCTGCTGCCAGAGATCCCTGCACAGTTCAGGGAATTCATAATACACACAAGTATATAAACAATCCCTAATGCAGAATCAGACCTGAGCTGTCAGCAAGCCAAGCCTGGTTTTTCAGACAGCAGCCATAAACATAATCACACAAAGTACAATTTCAGAAAGGAAAAGTGCATTCCCCAAAACTCCAAAACCACAGAAGCCCAGAAACCTATCTGGGTTTATTTCTTAAACTTTCTGTTTGAAGAGATTACATCTCAAAGTTGTAGAGTCTTATTCAAAAAGTTAGTTCAAAATTTAATAAATCTTTATAGATGCAATCACTTCTGGGTGATGGACCCAGGGTCACACTACCTGGGCTGTGTACCTGTGCCCAGGAGATGAGGGCAGGGCAGCAAGTTTGGCCCAAGTGAGCATCTAGCACAGGTGCAAAGAGTTGGCCAAGGATGGAAGTCTAAGCTGTACTTCAGCCAAGAAAAAAAGGAGGGAGGTTCTTATTTTCCAGCTAGGGACAGCTATAAAGGAGCAAACACACAGTGGATCTTAAATAGAAGGGAATTCTGTTCCCCTGGAAAGAAGATATAGGCAGATGTATTCTCAGGTTAAGCAGAACCATCAGTGCTTTTTTCCTTCTTCACAGCTGCCATTTTCCTCCTTTGCTCTCCAGAGAGAGAAAACTTCTTATTCCTATCTAGTCAGGAGCTTGGAGAGGTTCAGAGGAGTGGGAGGAATGGTCAGCATAGTCTATGTTTTTCCTTTTTTAACTTAAAAATTCAAGCGGTATATCTGACCTAACCCTACTCCATGTAGATTGCTACAAACCAGAAAAAAATGAAGACCTTTAAACTGTGCCATCTATATTTAATTATCTTTTTAATGCATATTTTGTAACTTGCAGATTTTTAACAGATGTTTTGACAGCCTTTATTAATGGTCTTTTTGTCCGCATTCAAACTTCCCCCAAAGAACAATGACATTTTAAAGGGCTTCTGGTAGCACTCCAAGACACACACTTAAAATTAAATTTTTCTCAGAGTTCAATTGGTTGTTGGATTGGGTGCATCTATTTATTCATTCACTTCCAGCTGTTGATTATCTGAGCTTGTTTGGAAATTGGTAGCTGAAAGACTGCAAGGAAGGTGAAAATAAGGAAAAAAATAAAAAAAAATTTAAAAAAATTAAAAAATGTAACACTGCATACATACCATTATCTTCCCACAAAATCACTAAGTCCCTGATGTATTTAGGAAACAATGGGCTTTACTCTGATATGGTGCTGTTAAGATCTTCAGTTCTCCCAAGAACAGACATAAGCTCCCACTCTTCAGTTACCGTTTTGCCATTTAGCAGAGTCATTTAAGACACGCGTGCAAGATAAGCAAAAAAAAACAGCAGCCAGGTGGAAGCCTAGCACATTGATTCATTTTAAGAGCTGTAACAAAATGGTCATAAAGTTGCTGCTTGTACTCTTTTTCTCTTTCTTTTTCTTTTTTTCTTTTTGTTTAAATAGCGGATCTCCCTAACATTTATTTTTCCCCACAGCAACTCCATTCTGTAAAAGTTAAGTAATTATTTCTTTATATTTTGCTGCATCTACAGAGTGGTTGTATGCAACACAAGCTCAGCAAGCTCAGCATCCACTGATTCTTTTGTTTCTTATTACCTCCCTTCTCATGTGAATTCCTTAAAGTGCTTTACAGATACTAAGAACTCAGTATTAAGCCTCTGTGAAGTCAGAAGTCTTCTTTTTACTGGGCCCTAATTAAACTTCATGGTGAAGAAGCACTGCTGGATTTTACAGCTAGAAAGCCTGGTAGTAAAGCAATTGACTAGCTTCCTCAAAAACACACAAGAATTCTGTGGTGAGGCCACAAATAGAAATAATCATTGAAGGTGTCCGTCAGCACCATAATAAAGAAAGAATTCTACTATCATGGTGCAGAATCATATAACTGATTTAACACTCAATACAGATTAGAAATTCTGAAGTTACATCAATGTCATCTTAAACAATGCATCTTCATAGCCAAATAATTCAGTATGGGCAATGCTAGCCTATCCAATGCTTTTTCATCCTAACAGGTGCAACAACTGGAATGAAACTTAAGTCAAACTTGACCAGTACTGTTCTGTGAATTAAGCCCCAGGCTAAATCACAGAAGGTTTGGGAATGAAGAGACTTGCAGATGATAGTAAACAAGCAGAATTTTTACTTTCAAATGTTGGCTTTCTTTTGGTGTTCTTTTTTTCCTTGGTTTTGTGAGTTTGTGTGTGCATGTCCTTGCAATTTTAAGTTCTATTTTACTATCATTCACAAATGAGTGAATTAAGAAAGACAGCAAAGATAGAAAGATATAACGTGCAATATTCATGAGAAGCATATCATACACCAAAAGTTCAGCCCTAATTCCACCCCTTAATCAATAAAACTACTCACAAAATAAGTAAGAGAATGGATGCCTAAGTGAAAGCAATTAAATTACTGGGGACTAATGTGTTGCTACTTTTCATTTGAGACATTGTAATTAACTAGGTATACACTTTTCTCACACATTAATCACAACGTGGAAGGTGTTAGCTTAAGCCACATGATGGCTCAGCTAATGAGAAGTAACTCACCTAGGTGTGCTAGCTCAATCATTTTGATTGTGTCACTATAGCCAAGGATTTTGTCTAAAAATGCTCACACAGAATCAGAAACCGTTTTAAAGTAAAGCTTTGAAAAACAGCCATGGTCTTGTCCTAACTTACACAAAACTCCTCTGATTTTCTTTTACTTTACAAACTGCAAAAACAGATCAAAAGCTTTGTGAAGCTTTGAGGAGTACTGCCTGTGCTAAGGTGTTCTCATAGGGGGGTGTACTTAAATCAGTACCTCTTGCCATTTCAACTTGGTCTCACTTTCTTGTTTCATCAAAGGCCCTGTCTTTATCTACATCTGCTCTCAAATAAGGAGTA
The DNA here is from genome assembly GCF_054131305.1 of Coturnix japonica. Classification (NCBI taxonomy): domain Eukaryota; kingdom Metazoa; phylum Chordata; class Aves; order Galliformes; family Phasianidae; genus Coturnix; species Coturnix japonica. The sequence continues at coordinate 26,283,544 of NC_140667.1, read as the reverse complement.
TACTGCTTTTTAAAATACTTTTTAAAAATGCATTAAGGAAGATCTGCACAGGTCAGACGATGGTTTCACTGTACCTGAAAGCTGATTCAAGGGAAGATAGGAGTCTGAAAATGAAGCCAGTATTTCCAAATAACTTTGGAATGCTTTTACACTGAAATATGTTTCTTCATCCTGGCCAAATCAAGTGAATTTCAAAGTCTATCATGCAAAGCTGAATAAATTTCTTATTAAAATATAGTAATATCATTCACAGGAGTCCTCCTATAAAACAGGTACCGTATATTAATTCTGTAGTATATTACATGGTAACTTTGCTCTGTAGACAAAACCCAAAGAGCTAAACAAATTGACTGAATTTAAACATTTAAAATAATCACATGACCATAGAATGGCTTAGGTTGGAGAGGACCTTAAAGATCATTCAGTTCCAACCCCCTGCCATGGGCAGAGCTTCTATCCACCAGATCAGGCTACCCAGGGGCCCATCCAACCTGGCCTCCAGAGATGGGGTCTCTATAACATCTCTCGGCAGCCTGTGCCAGTGCCTCACCACCCTCTGAGTAAAAAAATTTCTGCCTAACATCTAACCTAAATCTCCCCTCTTTTACAGAATCACAGAATTGTAGGGGTTGGAAGGGACCTCTAGAGATCATCGAGTCCAACCCCTCTGACAAAGTAGGTTCCCTACACCATGAGGTATAGGTTAATGAAAGGTTTTTAGGTTAAACCCATTTTCCCTTATCCTATCACTATCATACCATGCAATAAGTTGGTCCCCCTTCTGCCTGTAAGCTTCTTCCAAGTACTGGAAAACTGCAATGAGGTCTCCCTGAAGCCTTCTCTTCCACAAGCTAAACAATTCCAGCTCCTCAACCTTTCATCATATGAGAGCTGCTCCAGCCCTCTGATCATCCTTACGGCCCTCCTCTGGACTTGCTCCAACTGCTCCACATCCTTCCTCTACTGGAGGTCTCAGGCTTGGACACAGTACTACTGAAGGGGTCTCATAAGGACAGAACAGAAGAGGACAATCCCTTCCCTCTCCCTGCTGGCCACCCCTCTATTGAGCCCAGAATACAGTTGGCCTTCTGGCTGCAAGCTTTTTGTCCATCAGGACCCTGAAGTCCTTCTCTGCAGAGCCAGTCTCAATGAGTTCTTCTCCCAGTCTACATTCATACCTGAGATTGTCTCAACTCAAGTGCAGCACCTTTTCAAGCGCATCCAGATCCCTCTGGATGGCAAACCTCCCTTCTACTGTGTCAACAATAAGTTCAAATAAAATAACTTCTCTGCTTTCTTGGTTTTTAACATAGAGATTCTGAACAGAATTCTAGCTGCCTGTTTTTAACCTGCAAACTCAGAATACAAATACTTTATGCGACTTTCCTTTAAAATGTGACCCTTTTATACAAACAAACAAAAAGTTAAATGAGTAGAACCCTGCATTTTCTCAAATTTCTAATTCCTATGTGAAGTTATCATAATGATTTGGATTACAACCCCTAAAACACTTAGAGGTGGAAATCACAGTCACAGGTATTTCTTCAACCTACAGGTACTACAGCATAATACTTAGCCATGGTTTAAGCTGTGCATCTAGGTCTGCCAGCATTTTATCTGTTTTACATCTTGTTCACAAGTCTGGAAAGGCAGCAGAGGAGGACCAGAGCACGTGTCTCAGGGTTGGGGGGGAAGGGGCTTGTACATTGTTTATTTAAATGGTTACAGTGAGTTGGCTACAATCAGACATAAATGCACTCCCAAAGGGATTTTTCCTAACACATTTTGTCCAGCTCTTACCTTTTTCTTCTGGGCCTGATCCAAAACCATTAAGGTCCATTGAAGGTTTCAATTCAATTCAAAAGGCCATTTACTCTGTAACAGAAATTTCCAGAGCACAACAGAGACCATGGGAACCTGTGTGCAGACCTCAATCAAGTCAATGCACTTTGAAACAGAGAAAAAGGGGCGGGGATTTGCCTTTTTTTTTTTTTTTTTTTTTTTAATGAATCCTACAAGACTCTTTGTCTGAGGCTGGGTGGGGCCCCGTTTTCATTTCCAACACCTCCCTTCATCTCACTGCCAAAATACAAGTCCACCATTTGGCTACCTGTGCAGCAAAATTCTGGCCAAGAGCCTGTGCCTGCCTTCACAGAGTGCCTTGGAGGACCTGGTGACAGATAGTCCCAACCTATGGTATAAGTGGCCCCATGTGCTCAGCTCGCCTTCCCCCACTGCTGACAACACTCATCCCTCACAGGTCTGGCCCGTTTCTATGGCGACCGCAGTGCCAGGCTGGGCCTGCCTGTGGTCTTGCCACCTGTTATTACTTCATCTCTCAAGTGTAAGGAATCGAGGCACAGCCCCTTAATTTGCTGCTCAGAACACATCTGTGGAGGACAGGCAGGCTCAAGCAAGGTATTACAACAAGTAAAAAAAAAAGAAATAAAATACAAAATCAGGTATTTAGGAGAGAGGGAAGAGAAGCAGCACTCAGACGGTGGCTTTTTTTGAAGTATAGCTTCTGAGAGAAGAGCAGGACAGCACCTGGCTAAAGCTGCAGCCACATCTGGTGGTGACACTGCTGTGCTGATGTGGCACAGTATTGAATCGCATAGTTTCTACTTGGAGCGAGCACAAACCTGGATGTGCAGCACTGAGAACTGCTGCTGCTCTGTTCCCAGCACCAAGCTCACCCCCCTGCACAGCCCCACACCTTGCTACGCTGGGCTCCCCACACCACCCTCCATTGCACAGCATGAGCATGTCTTTCACTGGCACCCAGAGAAGCAAGCTGTGCTGCTGCAAGAGGTGCTGCCAACCACTCATAAAAAATACGGCCAGTTCACCCTAGCAACTGGATTTGGTCTCCTTTTTGGGTTAGTTGGCACTGAGAGGAGAGAGGAAACTATCACCTTCACACAGTTTTTAGCAACTCTGTCAGGCTGCTTTGCTATACCCTCTGTGCACGGAGAGAGACAGCCAAGGAGCACTACAAGCTGCAAGAAGGGAGCACTACCAGAAGCAGCCATTCTGGAAGAGTCACAGAAAGCCTCTGAATGCGAGGAAAAGAAGAACAATTGATCACATCTATTACAGGAATTGATATGACCCTAACTTGAACAATGAAGGAATGGGTTGGCAGGTGGGCAGAGCAAGTAAATGGGACATGAGCTATTCAGATCTTGTAGATCTGGGAGTCGGTGTTCCTGCATTGTAAAGTGTACTTCATACAAAAATGTCAGTGCAGTGCTCTCAGAGAGTCTTATGCAGGAGCACAAGGGCCAAAATCCTATTGATTGCAGTGAATCATTGAGAATAGACCATAATCTAACTCTCCAGGGCCTCGCGAGAACAGTAGGAAATAAAAACAGTAATGCAGACAAAAGAATCTGACACATTAAAATACAGATTTTCTGATTTTTTGAGGTTCCTCTCCTGAGATTTGGCCTCTGGCCATTGAAATATAGCATTCCTGTCAGCACAGGGAATACAAGGAGTCACAGTGACCAATATGGAGCCAAGGCTGGCAGCAGCCCTCAGCATTCATACAACTGGAATTTGTTGTAGGCTTTGGCTCTATAAATTGCTAACTGGAGGAATGTGAGAAGGCAAAGCACCTAAGCTCAAATTGTATCAAATCTTTTGGGTCTTACTTGGTTTGAAATACACACTGAGGACCAAAAAAAACCATGGAGGTGGCAAGAAAAGAAAAATATATATACATAAACACAGAAACAATATTGTTCTGTCACAAGAGCTGATGTTATTGGAGTAACACATGGTGTTCAATTAGTCAGAATGGAAATATTTTCCCACAAATTACTGACAGGTGCTTCTCTGAGAGTTGACCATTAAAACATAGCAGGTTCTGGCCAGGGAGTACATGAAAATACAACACATACACACACAAAAATAAGCACGCACACACACACGCACAAAGAAAAAATCCCTCCAAACAAATCAACCAAAGGCTCTCTATGGTTCCCTTTAGATAATTTGAGATTTCCCAGTATGCCAAAACTCTAAATATCTTAACATCTCAGAACACAGGCACTAAAAGTCTGAGAAATTTACAACTGCAAACAGAGTTTGAGTAGAAATCATTATTCATTTCCAGCTTCTTTTAGTACTCTTTTTTTCTTCATTAAAACTAGCCCTAGGAAAAAAAAAAAAAAAAAAGAAAAGAAAAAAAAAAAAAAAAAAGAGAGAGATTAAACTAATGAGAAGTCAAATCAAGGCAATATACATGTTCTCACTGAAAAGGCACCTGCTGCTGCAGGGTATCTTGTCACAAGGTGGGCACTGAAGCACCCTTGCATTCAGATGTGGCTCCTATCATGGCCCCAGCGAGGATAAGCACTGAAGCAGGGAAAAAGTAGGCCTGATGTAGCTTTTCAAATTGATGCTTCTTGTGGAGAGGAACAAACAGCTCATCTCCAACTGAGGGGCTGACTCTCGTCATTTATTCATGGCCAGCCCCCTGCCTGGATGGAAATAAAAATGTTTCAAAGATGACTGTGTGGGGGAGCTGGAGGACAGCTTGAAGGCAAACTGAGGTTAGCACATTAATTTTTTATCTCTGGAGACTGGGTATCCAATTATGCTTAGAGTACACAAACAACTTTGGCTGGTCTCTCCAGTAGCGATTTATCCACATCATAAAATCTGCAATGCAACTGGGCACAACAGGCCAATACCATAAAATAACATAAACAGGTGGTTTTCCAGGTTAGATGCTCAAGCTTGCGGAGTGACAGGAGTGCATGAAACTGCATTCTTGTTAATTAAGCTTATTGCAGGTAAGACTCAACTTGCACATGACAGCTAGGCCAGCAACAGTCAGCACAATGTGCTTTATTTAGGATCATCACTGGCCAAAGTGCTTGTGGGCATAAGTTCAGTTGCTGTTTACTACGCAGCTGCCTTTAACCAATGCTTCCCACAGCAAAATGCCACTGAAAATTCTTCCTCTTTAACTGGGAGGCACTTTTTCTCCATGTAGACAGACTATCCTATTCTCCTGAGAATTAAGGAAGTGCATTTATACTAGCACACTCACTCACACATACAGTTCAATAGATAGAAGTCTAGTGTGATTCCTACATCAGAAGTGTCTCCAAATTTCTGAACACCAGCTGCCCCCAGAGCTGGCCTGTACCCATAGAGTGAAATGGAATAAAACAGCAGGTGTTTTGTGGAAGTCTTGGATGCACCCTGAGCTCACAAATCTCACGCTGTCAGTGCCAACACATGGAGGAAAAGGCAGGAGAAAAAAATGCTGAAAATGGTGTGGGGTTATTTCTTCTTATTGGTGGACTTGAAGAAAAGGGGAGATGACTTTTTTAAAGGTTTTCTATAATCTCTTTTTCACAAGTCCATACTCATGCCAAAAATCAGAAAGCAAGTCAATGATAAATGGGTGTGTAGGTGAAGGCAAGACTAAGCACTGAGGAAAGACTATATGTCTGTGTCAAAGGGCTAGCTAAGACATACAAAGCAGCTAAAGCTCAAACAAAGCTCAGGCCAAGGTGCTTTAGGAAAGGCAAAAGCATGAGAATATGGTTGAACTATCTTCTGTGATGCTGTACAGTCAGCAAAGCACAGTTGGAAGAGTACTGAGAGTATTGTAGTGAGATAACAAAAGAATAAACATAAACTCTTCTTTAATATACATCTCTTCAGCGGCTTTCATTTCCAGATAGGTTATTCCTATCTAAATCTCTTTTCCAGTCCCTGAATAATTTACTTATCTATCCAAACTGGTCTGTGCAGGAGGAGAAGAGTAAAGATAAATGGGTTTGGGTGTGCAGAAAGCCATCAGATCTTGAGCTGGCTCCAGCCAGGGCATCAGTAACTGAATCTTGTAGGAGCTGAGCTCCAGAAAGCTCATTCCTGCATAAGCAAAGCTGCCACTACTTCAGGTACTGCAAGGAGCAGAGACTGCAGAAGCTACTGCAGGCACTTAGGTACAAAGGAAGTTCACACTGCAAATGCGTGCCTGCCTGAACTTCACTGACCCAATGCTCACCTCCCACAGCGTGACAAATTCCAAATGGCTGGTTTGAATTTGCCTTGCCACTGCTAAATCAGGCTGCTCATATCTCTCTGACACACTGCTAAGCAAATAACCAGATCCTGCTCTATACCATATCTCTGGTCCTCCTGTTCAGTAGGTTGCGGATTAGCTGTTTGGATTAAAATCCCCCCCTCCTCCCTCCCTTTTCCCCCAAGCCCATGCAGAGAGGATTCTTGAAGCCCAAGCCCTGCAATACTGCAAACCTGTCAAATCTAATTCATAACACATGCCTAGCAGTTCTTAGGGGAGAGGAAAGATCTGATGCTCTGGCTCCCCACCATCCTCCTGTACAAAGGGACCATTTAATGACTGCACATTAGCAATGTGGACAATTAGCATTCACATGGAAGATAAATGGCAGCATAAATTAAATATCACCAAGTAAAAGAGCAAAGATGCAAGATCTGAGCTCAAGGCTGTAAACAAATAAACAGGCAAAAAGGAACAAACAGCGACTGCAACAGCTAAACCGTTTGGGAGAGTTACCTTCCAGCCTCTGGGACTTTCCCCAGGGGTGATCTTCACATTCACTTAGTTGTTGCCTGTACCTCACTGGCTCCTGTCTGGTTGTTAAGCAGATTCTTTCTTCTTGGGAATCTGAATGTCAGAGGATTTTACCCCACTGTTGTTTTTTGTTTTTTTTTAATTCTGCCTGTTTGGGGATCTGTGCTTTAGCAGATTCCCTCTGCTGCACATGCTGCACATGCACAGAAGCTCTGGAGGTACACAAGCTTGAGTAGCTCCTGTTCTACCCCTTCCTTTTCTTTCCATGAGCTAAGTCCTGCTAACCTTTCCACAGCTTTTCTAGCTCCTCTTCCTGCTAACTTTAATAAATTCTTAAGTACCAGAAGGATAAGGACTGGGACTGTCCTTGACCTCTGTGACAAGCTGAAGGGTAAAATACACTACCTTTCTTTGTCTGAGCATCTGTGCAAGGCTATTATGAATATTAACTCAATTGAGACTTGTGATACACCTCTCAGGCACACAGCTTTAACTAAATAGCACAGGCATAAAAAATAATAATTTTTTTTAAAGCCAACAATTGCAAAACTCAGAGATAATGTAAATGCTAAGTAAACAAAAGCTACTGGCTGAACACTGACAGTTTCCAGCCTAAGATGCTCTTAGTGCACTGACAGCTCAAGTTTATCAACAGCTGGAGGAGTCAAAATTACCTTTCCTGTGAACCTACCAAACACATGAATAACTGAAAAGCAGGGCATAAAAGTGACAGAAATACTGAGATTGCCAAATGGGAGTGGCCCTTCAAGCTCAGACAGTGGCTAGCAGCAGATGCTTTGGAGGAGGGAAGCCCCCTCCCTCCATCCCTGGGGACAATTATCAATTATCTGACTTGAAAGAGAATGTTTTCCTACTTCCATACATCTTCCGCTTCTTCATAACACATTATAACATGTTTGCCTGGATGTTCCTTCCCATAAGCATTTTATTGCTTTGTTTGCATTGTTCATTACTCTGAACAAAAATGACACAGTTCACACTGTGATTTGAAAGGACTTTTCAAAAGGGAACAAAGGTATCTACACAAATCCCAAGGTAAAAGCAACTATCCCATAGTATTGCACACTGGAAAATTGAGAAACAGCAGCTTAGAGACTTGCCAGGCTTATGAAAAATTAGTACATAGCACAGTTTCTTTAAACTCCTGTTCTGTGCCTAAGAAACAGGAAGGATAAACAAATATGGTCATTCAGGCATTACTTTTCTTTCAGCTTTTCACCAGTGTGGGAAATCTAGGCATGTAACTCATCTCACATTCCAGCACTCCTTGAAGAGGAGAACTGATATTTTTTCATACATTTTCCAAAACTGTAACTAAGAAGTATCTTCCAGTAAAGTTGAACACGAGGCTTTTGAGGAAGAAATGCAGGGATAAGGAGGACAGAAGCTGCGAATTTCATATCAAAAAATCTGAAGCAGGGATAAAGGTGTCTTATTCAAAGACAAAACAAAGACAGCCCCCTGAAATGGAATGTGCATTTCCTTGACATCCCTACTAACTGCCACTGGGAGGTTGCTTGACAATGGATGGGTTGGGCAGCTCTTCTTTTCCCCCCTCTCCCTGACACCTCCTCCCCACAGGAGCAGTAATGGAAAAGTGACTTGCTGCAGAGATAATGCTGGGTTTGAAATGAATTCCTGACTAGCTGAGCCAGCACTGGTGTGAGCTGCGGCTGATTAGCTCCAAGCATCCAGGTACCAATCACTCACAACGGAGCCAGGCAATCAAGCCAGCCTCCACGAAGCAAAGAACAGACGAAGGCAACATCCCCGAAAAGGATCTCAAAGGTAAAGGGAAAATACTACTCACGTTTGTGGTTTTCATTTCTGTGGACAGGAGAAGAGTGGGTCTCCTGCTCCCGGGCTTCATCACCCTCTTCACTGGCAAGATGAGTGTGAGCATAGTGGTAGCTCAGCCCAGGCCTGTTCTTGTAACGCTTGCCACAAACTGGAAGGAAATGAAACAGGAGGGAGGAGAAGAGAGAATGGGAACATCAGGACAACCTGAAACAATTACAACATTCTTTAAACAGCACCCCCCCTTCCCCTGGCAGCAGCACCACACATTCCACATTTCTGCCTGAAATGCTCCCAGTGGGTGTCAGTGAAAGGTGACAGACACCAGCCCTGCTGCCCCACATCCCCAGATAAGCACTCTTCCCATGCTGCCAGCAGCCCTTCCTGCTGGCCTAGACAAATGAACATCCAGTCTGCAGCTCATACAGCCCTAATCCTCTCTGCTGAGATTACTAACAAGATTGCACATAAAATTAAATGAAATGCCCCAGCTCTGATGTTGATGCTAAACAATGCACAGCAAAGGGAACTGGACCAAGAAGAAAGGACGTTATTTTCTTGATTATTGATCTCTAGGAAAAGAAAACAAAATTACAGAGGGCTTTATTTAAAAAGGCAATAAATAGCTTTGTTCACAATTCCCAGTCAAGACAAGGAGATGGAAGCCATCCACAATTTCTTCCTAGAAGAACAGTAGTAGTAATTCTTCCCCATCCAGGTTAACTTCACATTCAGAATCCTAATAAATAGAATAAAACATGATGTGGAATCCTCCTTCTGAATTTTTGTTTGTTTTAAGACTAAGTCAACAGGCATTAAGAACAAGAATAAACAATTCAGGCTGATGAAAGGTCTACAAAGTGTATATGCTCAATGCAAGGGCAAACTTCATCCTCATATTCATTATATACAAATTGAGCTTCTACAAAGATTTTAATTCATGTTACTGTTTCTAAAAGTTCTCTCCTTTTATCTTCAAAACATTCTCTGAATGTCCATTTCCTTTTATGCAGATATTTCATCTATCAAACTGTATTTGATACTGCCATTTTAGAAGACAATAAACAAAGGCAGAAGCTTAACGGCATTCCTGCAGTTTTATCCTCCTAGTTACATATTCAGTCACTACAGCTTCATCAGTCTGAAGGATTTCACTCAGGAATAACTGTTGTGTCCAGCACTCTGTCCCACATAGCCTGCTAGGAAGGAGTGCCCGAAGATAAAACAGAACTCATTAGCCTCTAATCTGTCTTTATGTTACACCTCTTGAAAGGATCTCCAAGAGGGAAGTTACCATCCAGTCCTAAAATCTTCACTCAACTTGATACCTGAAATGAATCCTGCAATGCATACAACTTACTTCCCATTCCACAGACAACTGAGTAATTATATCAATGTCATTAAACTCTAAAAAGAAGCAAACAAACAAGAAAAAAGAAAAAAAACATTAAAAGACTCACTGCAATAATTCACATCAAAGTAAAACCTCCATTTCTGCTGCTGCTCAGAAAAAGTCAGTTGATGTTCCACAGTGTAGAACAAAGGATAGAAAATTGTAAATCAGAGCCTAGCATGATAACATTTCATTCTTTGTCTCTTCACCTTATTTCTAAACTCCCCTAAGGAAAATACATTGTTTTATTATAAACGTGTGATACAACCCCGTGATATGAATAAAATGACTGAACTGGAAGATTAGATACTTTTATCCCAGTTTTCTCCATTCTGCAAGAATGGTGATCATGTAGTTACTCTAACAGAACAGAGGTTATTCTCCAAATGCAGTGCATCCCAAGCACAGGGGTTTTTAGTCTTCGAATTCACTTGATTTAGAAATGAAAATTCCTGCAGAAGGGAAGCTGGGAAGGATTCAAATGCCCAGATGCAGATATGTTCATCCATTCTTTCAAGCATCTATGCTTCAAACCTAACTGTACTGTCAGATTTTTTTGAACAGTTATATTGGTATTTGGTGCATGCTGTCCTCAGGAGACAAGCCTGGTCTCCCTTCTTCTAGTAGCAGTCACAGTATCATACAATCACCAAAGCTGGAAAAGACCTCTAAGATCATCCAAGTCCAACCATCTACCTACCACTAAAATTTCCCACTAGACCACATCCCTCAGTATTTTTCTACTCGATTCTGGATAGCAGAACAACTTACTGCTCATCTGAAGAATAAAGGACAAGCAGTAAATCAGCTGCAGCTAAGAAGCCCACAGTTCTGTGTAACTTAGCCTCCAAATATTTGGAAAAGTGTAACTTAGAAGTCCCCATCAAAACAGAGACAGCTACAGAATTCTGTTTAAATTATTACAGAAGGATAACTCCCTCTAATTAGGCAACTGTAATAGCATTTATTAGAATTGAGAGAGTGATTATCTTACCTAGCAGATTGTTGAAGCATTTCACTAAGTATCCTGCTCTAACCACCTTATTTGTGTGTTTGAAGATAGAAGTTAATAATCATATTTCTGCTATGAAGTCCTAATACCACTCAAAAACTTCCCTGTTTAACTTACATTCAGAGCACAGACAGATGATCAGTGTTGAACTAACAAAGGAGAGGCACCATCATCAATACCTATGTGATACATGCTATCCAACTGTACCTTGCTCTTACTCTACTTGATTTTGCATTACTACTGACCTAGCTGTAATAACAGATAATATCTAAAACCCAGTCCAGTTTCCCATTTTCAGTGTTGGTGTTTGTTGCTGGCTTTTTTTGTTTGTTTATTTTTTAATTTTGAATAAAATATATTTACATATATTTAAAAATATATTAAAAAATTCTACCTAGCTTCATTCCATTCCATCATTCCTACATGAAAACATACCTACGATTCTAGCCCCGGTGATTCTAGCAAGATAAGCTGTTAACTTGCAAAAGCAAAGCATCATTTAATAAAGGTCTCACACAGCTTTCTCCCGCAATGCACAGGAAACTCCCAAGGCTGTGGCCTTATCTCCACTCCCTACAAGATCCTATAGGGATCTCAGCCACAGAGCTTAAGATGGCAAAGGAAATCAGATAGGTTTTCAGACTTTCCCTTCTCAAGCAAAAAAAAACAAAAGAAAACAAAAAAAAACTAAACCAAAACATATATATATATATATGTATATATATAAACCCAAAAGGAAAAATCAGCAAGCATCAATATAAACTAAGGCTGTAGTATTTCTGCAGCTGGGCCTTTCTCACTGGCAAAATTCTTTGAGATAGCTTTCAAGGGTGGCAGCAAGCTGGGACGTTCCTAGCTAAAAAGGAATTTGGAGGAATTTATAAGCAGCGCTGAGTTAAAGGAGTTCTGTTTACACAGTTTCAGCAGATCCTTTGTAGGACCGAAGATTTGCAGCTTCCAGCAGCCTTCTTTTCTGGATGTCTAGACTTTTTCTCCTTTCAAATTCAAGTTCTGTCATGGAAAGATTCTAAAACATGAGTCGAAACTACAGGGATTTCCTATTCCCCAAGCAAATTAGACTTCTGTAGGGGAAAAAGGTTATCATGATATTAGTCAGGTAAAGGAGTCATTGGCTTTGGTGACAGTTTGAAACCTAAAATAAAAGCTAAGCCTGAGCTTCATGGTTTCTCCAACAAATTGGAACCTTCCCAAATTCTTTACCTCTTATTTTTCAGATACAGCACATTTTATTCATCCACCATACCACCATGCTAAGAAGTAGTTTCTATAAAAGGGTGATCATTAATGAACACTTAGCTCTTATATAACTCTCCCCACTACAAGACTGGCTTTTCAAGCATTAATTAATCTTCCTCCACATTCCTGAGTAGGAAATACTCATTTCAATTCTAAAACAAGAGAACCACAGGGAGGTTAAGTGGCTTGCCCACACAGTGATCTTTCGTCATTACCAGGATTAGAATTCATGAGTTCCAGCACCCAGACCAATGTTCACATCACATCTTTTTCATTCTCTGAGCTGACAAAAGCATAATGGAAACTGGTTGCCCCAGTCAGAAATGTATGCTAGTGATTATGGTCTAACACTACACAGCTCATACATAGTAACTGAGAGGTTGCCTTTCATAAACTTTGCTGGGTGGCCTTGCCTTTCTTTCAGTGGCTTTGACTGTTTTATCTTTAATTTTCCATGCTGAGTAGGCTCATCATCCTTGCATGTGGTAGATTTCATCCTGAATCTCAACACCAGGAAGTTGACTTCAGCTTTAATTAGGTAGCCAAGCCCAATGAAAACAGTAGGAGTTTGTAGAACATAACCCACTCCAGTTCCTCTTGCATTCAGAGGACATATTTTCTACAACCTGAAGTGAATGTAATCTTAGAAACAAGCTAAGTAAGTAAGCACTAACATGGCAGTGCAGATCAAACAGCACAGATGAGAAAGATTTTATTAGGTTACCAGACACTCTCCTATGAAGAACTTTACATTCCTTCCAAGACTGAAATGAAGAAACTACACAACTGTGTAATGGGAAAAAAAGAAAAAGAAAAAAAGAAAACCATAATTTGCAGGCAGTTTAATCACAAGCACTGAGTATTTCATAAAAGAGAGTTCTGTTCTAAGATCTGGCCTTTAACAGCCTGTAACTCTTTGGATAAGCAAATTTTCTACCTGTTTATGCTTCTCTATGAGTAAAATTAATATGAAATACTTCCCCTTCTTTAAAAGGAGGTTTGAAATCTATGACTTAAAAGATTTCCTCATCAAATATTTAATAGCTGTGTTGCTGTCATTTTGAAATTGTTACACATTTGGTCCTTGGCAGGCTGTGAGCTATGTTCCAGCCAGCTCTCCACATACATTTTGCACAATCTGTCACCAGCATGACACAGAAGGAAACAATCCATGTTTTTAGTGGAAACAGGAAATTGAGGGAGTATAAGCGGGGTGTATTTTTTTTCGTTTTCCTTTCATTTTAATTTTTTTACTGAATCCAGTTCCTTCATTGTCTTTACTTTTCTCCTTTGACTCCTGCTCTTTATTCTTAACTGAGTTGTGTCAAATACGAAACTTAAGTCAACTGCTAGCAGGTAGCCATTCCTCAAAATTAGCTTCCTGTCCCACCATTCTCTCTGCTTCAAACAAATCCCATTCCTTGTATTGCCCTGTTTTGGTGATATAATTTTCACTGTTACATCTATGTCCACTCTGCATATCTAGAGATCTCAGATGTTAACACAATGAATTTTGATCTCCACATATGGAAAGGCATTATGTTTGTACCTCTTTGATCAGCACCATCATGCTACACACCTCTTCTACCAGAGCAGTTACTTAGGGTAGTAAATAGTCTTTGTTTCTGTGTCTCCAGAGGGACGAGTCCCAGAAGCTATCTTCTGTATTAAGATCACATATATTCTGAACTCCAAAGCAATACACATACAGGCTGTCAACAATGCCTATATCAACCACTATATACTTCCACGTTCCATAAATAGCTAGCAGCATCAAAGGAAAAAGCAAATACACTGTAGGAGCAGAATCAATCGTTACAGTCAATTCTATTTCCCCTCTTCCCATGTGTCCCACTTGAGACTTTTTTCCTGTCTGATGTTGGATTTTCTAGAGTTAATGTTGTAAATGAATGCTAAATACTGCAGCTATGGTGGGAGAGTTCCTTGTTGGGTTCATCTGAACAACCATCTTATTCTAGATCTTACTGCTTATTAACTACTTAGAGATTCACTGGAAAGGATAATACCATGAGATTATTTAGGGCTTACACTGCTAAAGTTTAAAGGGGAGCTGAAGCCATGATGGAGATTTATAAGAAGCATGTAAAAGCATAATGCTAAAATCAAGGCATTTTCAAATAAGCTTGTCATCGTGGCATTTAATCGAAGGTCTGTTCTAAGAACCAGCAGTAGCAGTGTTTGACTCATTCATAATATCAGTGAGAATTAAGACAACAGATTAAGTCTCAGAAAACATAAAATCAGTCCACAACATGATTTATCTTGCAAGTCTTTGCTATTCCAGAAAACTTTTCAGAGAATCAATGAGTTAATTTTTAAAAAGACTACAGTAGGATCAAGTCCACTTCAAGGAGAAAAGAAAGAAGGTGAGTGAAGTTATTAAGGTAATTACTAGAGGAGTCACTTTGTGATCATATACAGGAAAATAGTTCCTAAAGAGTAGGTCTCAAAGAATTACATTTGGCAAGTCATGCTAGAACAACATAAAAATTAACTTTCTAAAAGAACCTTAGAGAGAGATCTTTAATTCACACTGAAACTCAGCAGAATTCCAGCATTTGTTGGCAGAATCTGTGATGCATTTAGTAGAGAAAGGGAATGGAGAAGAATAACCCTAGAGCTCTGGAATTTCAATACCCTGTCAGCTGACAAACTCACAAGAAAAATCACGGGAATGTTTCAAATGCTAATGATTTGAATGTATGGTCAAACATTTTCATAAACAAAATTATGTTCTGAATAATTATTATTAACTCATCAGCAAGTTCAAAGTGTTCACCAAGAGACCAAGCTTTATACGATCTACAGGCAGAATACAAGCAGATAGGCACTTAGTGGTATATTTACAGAAAACAGTTTAAGAGCCTACCTCCGGTGGAAATCAGCGAGAACTAGGAGCCTAATCTTTTGAAAACTTCATAAGGCACTTTTCTGCATCTTCAAGTACCTGAAAGAGTCCATTTTGGGCCCAATGCTTGCCTCTATTTTTACAATTAATTTGGAGGGTGGAATCGAGAGTGAAAGAATCAAACATGCAGAGAGCTGATTCTTGGAGAAAATCTCAGAATAGTAATTACAAATATATCACGCAAGCTTTATCAATCAAAAATTCTTTCAAACAGTAACATGATTAGTAAATATTAACACGACATCTAGTAAAACATCAGTAAAACATGGTATAAACAGGAGAGGGCAGTATAATGAGGAAACTAAAGATGAAAGATATTCAGACTCAGTAGAAATAGGTGGATCAGCAAAGGAACAAGAAGTTACAACAACTGGTCTACTGAATGCGAACTCAGGTGGTGGACATAGGTGAAAACTCTGCCACTGAAACATAAAAGCACAGCACTGGAGATGAGTGTCCTGCATTGCAAATGGGTTTACTAGATAAGCTAAGAGATCAGCTATCTCTGTACCTCTTACAGATATATAACAAAGCAACAGGCACAAATCCAAGAACTATAGGTAGATATAAGTGACACATACATGTATCTGTCATTTATCTTTCTTCAGAGCTGCTTCATACTCAGAGCAGCACCTTCTACTTAGTTCTGGCCACTGCTATTTAAATAAGATCCTTTGAAGATCTTGCAGAGAAAAGAAACAAGCTTATTAAAAGATTTGAAGAAAACACAGGTGAAATAAGCCACAGTAACTGTTTTCAGACATAGAAAGGAGATAGCAAAGAAAATTCACTCTAAGTAACTAGAGAAACCTGAAACTAATTATTTATTTATTTATTACAAAAGAACCAGCTTCAACAAAAGACCGTAGGGATCTGTGTCTCCAGATGTATGTAAGGCTGCACTAGCCACTGATCCAGCAGAGATCATAAGAAGATTTCAGTCAGTTCTCATTTTTGGACAAGGAATGGATCTGAATACATATCTCAGCCTCAGAGGAACTGTAAGTAAAGATTATTATACAAACATAAGTTGTTACTCTAAAATTGCAACTTATACAGAAATAAAACTAAGAGGAGACAAGGATATGCAGGTAAAAGGGAAAAAAAAGAGAAAGGAGCAACTTCTTTTTGAGATGGGCAGGAAAAATTTCCATAGACTGAGAGAAAACAAAGGTGGAAGTAATTATGTGTGTTGGTAAGTCACAGTAGGGAAATGAGATGAAGCAGGCAAAGGAGAAAATGAGAAGAATGAACGCAGGCAAATGTGGATGGGCAGCAGAAAAGTTGGTAACTTGTGGAGGTTCAGCACAAACTAAGTAGCATAGCTGAAAGGAAGTAGACATTCAGTCATGAAGTTCTAGTGCTACAACTGACTGCAACTTTTAAATCAGAAAACAAATCTCCAGATAGAACTTCAGATATGCTCCCCATCCCCTAACCCCCCCCCCCCCAAACACAGAGCCCCTCACCACTAAGTAAATAAATAAATAAAACATAACACGAAATATGAAGATAGTAAAATGATTTTCTTTAACTAAAAGACTTGGTGGGATGACAGTACCCCAGTACATCATTTGGCAACTACACAAAATCAATTCTTGTTGCATATGTAGGTATGTAACATTCATTCATGCTCTTCCTCCTTTAAAATCCTATGTCCAGTTTATCTTGAACAGCTGTGGTCGAGTATCTTCACCTTCTCTGGACTGACACCACAGATCTTGCTTTGTTCCTCAAGCCTGTTTTTCACTGTCCATTCAAACATCTGCTCTGTCTTTTACCCAATTATTCAGGCTACATTTCAGTCTGCTCTGATACAACAACTGATCGTTCTGTGGTACCATTTCCTGCCTATGCCCATCTCATACCAGGCTTTCCTGCCACCTCTATTACCCAAGCTTTTTTTCTTAAGATTGGCCAAGGCCCAATGCTGTCCAGTGCAGCTGGTGAAAATCTAGCTAACTAGTTTTCCACTTGCCATTTTAATGAAATAAATAATTTCATAATTATGTTAGCAGCTCTGAATGACCGGATAATTCATTCTGAACTTTTGATACAGAATATATTCAATAAAATTAACTGAAGTTTAATTCCACAAAACAAGCAAGAAATTAAACAGAGCTTCCACCTTTTCTTAAGAACATCAGATGACACAAAATTTGAGAGCTTTGCAAAGATCCCTCAAGTACAGAGATTCCAATTTCTGGTCACCTTTAACACTGGGATATGAATTCATTTTTGTGTATAGCTGAACCCTTCTTCCAACAATGGTACGCCACTTCAGAACTAACACTGCTGTCTTACATACAAAGGACAGCATTGGCTGGATGCAGTTACTGCACCATTTTACTGGTATAGACTAGATGTTCCACAAAACCTTTCCATTCCTGATGAAACTTAGTGATATACACTTATTTGCTACAAATACAAACATGAAAAAATGTGCATTTTTGTGGTCATACATTTAAATACCGAAAATAATTTGGTTTAGATATGCTTATATCTTCTTCTTGGTGATCAGATTCCAAATTCAAATACCAGAAAGCATACAGTGAAAGCGACCTGGAGGTAAGTTAAAGAATATAGAGAAAAAGTAATGACTGTCCATTGTGGTAATTACTTGTATCAATAATGTGACTGAAGGAATAATGTTCTCCCAGACAGGAAACAAACCAATTATTTTTTGCCTGTATGTTTCCACATAAAACAAAAATATCTGCCTAAAACATCTCTACATGATGAACTGCAAACCGACATCTAAACTATTGTGATCATGCCAAGATTTATCTATAAACATATTTAGCAGATTATTTCAAAGAAAAAAATTGATAAAGGAAATCATTTATTGGTGCAGTGATCACCCAAGCAGAAGAGGAGCCTCAAAATGACAAGCCAATTACTCACAATGAATTATATGTAATAGTTCTAAAGAAAGTAAGCATGGGCAGTATTCCATTTCAGGACGATGGCACTGCAATTGCAACAGTTCTTCTGTTCCACAATCAGGTATGGATTCTGTTAATACATAACCCTATTCTCAGCTTTCTAGAGTAGAAAATGGAGTAGTTAATATGTAAAATCTGGATTCTAGAACTCTTTGTGACTCACCCTCTGACTACACGTTTCTTAAAAATGAAAAGTAGCAGCCAAACGAAATAGGAAAGTTTAAACCTCCAAAACCAAAGAAGAAATTTATGCTTCAAAATGTAAGCCAAGGCAAAATTCCATCATTACAATGAAGTACCAAAACAGAGACTTCAGCTCAGATTTCTGCCGCCTGCTTTGGAAGCTTAGATTTGTATCTACTTAGCACAAATCACTACTATGCATGTTGTGAGTTCTCTCCAAACGCAGAACAAGATTAGACAGTAAAGAGACATTATGCTTGGAACAACTGCACTATTGACAAATGTCCTTGGATTTATAGAGGGATTTTCCAGAAAAGTGGTAAAGATAGTTATGTGTATACCAGCAGAAGAAAGCTCTGGAAATCAACAAGATACAGAGTGGCCTCCTATATAATCCTTTGGAGACAGACTGTAGTTCTTCAAAACAAGCAAGAGCAGCTATTTAACCACAGTAGAAATCTCCCAGCTCTTCAAACAAAGAAGAGCTCTTCCTCTTCAGTTCAGACACTGCCATTTATGTGGAAGGCTCTCCACTTCTACTCATTCCCAGTAGCACTAAGAAGATTTACCTTGCTGTAGCAATATACCCAACATGTTCATCGCGGTACTATGCATTCAATTGGTCCCACTATGAAAGATTATTTGAATATATGAGATATAGGTTTCATTTACAATGCATGTCGATGTTTCTGCATGTTTTTAACATAAGCAGAAAATACCCAAAGATTGACAAGTAGTGGAGATAGGGCTGTTCTAATTTTCCTCAAAACCACCAACAACTTTTAGGTCAAAAAAATTTAAGACTTCCTGTTATTCTCCTACTTCTATTAATTTTTGTTATGTCATTGTTGCCCTGTATGATAGAATGCACTCTAGTACAAATTGTTACTGCACATACACTCTTAGCAGGCCTTAAGATGGGAAATCTTGAAAGCACATGGGTAAGATAAGAGCCCCTCCCAGAAATGACACAGTGAAGCAAAAAAGAACGTAACAAGAAGAAACGCACCAAGAAGTAGTTAATAAAAAAATACATCGTGTACTAAATACTGGAGTCCTTCTTCACATACAGGACTCTGGCATCTTTTGAGGTAATGCCTTACTTCACCTGCAGTCCCACAGAAAGATGTCAAACAGCATAGTTATATTCAAGGGGAGTGTGTATCAAAACAGAGAATTCTAATTGTGTTTCCTTCTTAGGAGGGCTCAACTCCCGATGATGCCACTGGAGTCCTTTCTAAATAAGGGATGAGAATAAGACCTTCAAAATTTAGCCCAGTGAGATTTCCAAAGGACTGAAGGGAATCACCAAGTATGTAAAGTGATGTAAGGGTGAAATAACTTTGTCAGACATTTTTGAGTTATGCTGTTGTTCGTAACTGTCTGGAACAGGGAAAGAAATAGAGGGTAAATCTCACATGGGGGAAGGAAAAAAAACCTAGAAGTCAGAAAAAGAGAAGGAGAAAGAGAAAGAGAAAGAAAATAAAAGATATGATTTATTATAGCACAAAGGGAAGTGGAATCTTGCTGAGGAGTTTATTTTACTTCCTTCACGCAAAAAAAAACCAAAACAAAACAAAAGAAAAAAAACCAAAACACTAAGAGCAGCAGTAGCTGGTGGCAAACATGCAAGTCAGAGAGCAGCAGAATATTTTGCTGGAAAAGAAAAGATGAACCCAGAGTGCACCGAGCTGGCAGGACCAGGCTGGAAGCGGAGTCAGCTGTCTAGGTGCTACTTACTGTCACAAACATAGGGTTTGTCATGATCATCCTGGGAGGCAGCATCATTTCGTCTCCTGCCACCTCCAGATCCCCGAGCCTGCAAGAACAAGAGGAATGTTAACATTATTCCCCTGCCCCTAAATTCTCCAGGTGCCCCTCACCCTCCTATGAAAAATGGCAGTATATACTAAACAAACCCTCAGCTTCCACACAGGTTTATCAAGGGTGGGTTTGACCCTTCAGCTCCTAAGATATGCACTATGTTAATGGACCTTGTAACGCAGTAGAGATCCTCTCCACAGATAACCCAAACAGTTCATCCTTAGCAGTAGATCACTGTCAGCAAGTATTCACACGAGTATCATTACACTTCCATTTTTAAAAAAAGTTCAAATACCTTTCTTGCTGAATATGAATGAATGAATAGATGAACTGGTGGTAAAGGATAAATATAACTTTCAAACTAGCCAGCAAACAGGACTCAAATAAAGCAGAGGTAAAATTACCTCCTTTAATATTTTCAGAGGTGGTGAGGAGTTGTTTTCTTTGGTTTCCTAGCTGAAAAGCACTGTCTCAAAAGGGCCTTCTAATTGGGACAAAGATACTATGGCTAACTATA
Organism: Coturnix japonica; assembly: GCF_054131305.1. NCBI lineage: Eukaryota > Metazoa > Chordata > Aves > Galliformes > Phasianidae > Coturnix > Coturnix japonica. Next base: position 26,263,083 of record NC_140667.1, on the reverse strand, counting down.
AAATTGAGCCAGTTAGTGGAAAAGATTAGGTAATACGGCTACCTGTAACTGCAAAGAACTGGAATTACCCAGAAAGGTCTCTTTGCTGTTCTGAGTTCCTAAAACATAGCCAGTTGACAGTCCCAGAAACTGAAAACCTCTATTTCTCCACAGCACACACTGTTCTGTCCTGAGCTCTAGGGTTAAGAATGGAATCCAGCATCAAAGCCACTTGTTTCTAACCCTTCTCAGCTGAGATGCCAACAAGGGGATGGTTCATATCTGTTCAATGGGAATAGTTTTGATGTGCAACTGGAAACTGAGACAAGGCCCTCAATTCCTTAATGTTAATGTGCTATCTGCAGATGGCAATAATTTAAGACTTGATCTTCATGTGAAGAAATACTCTGCATGTGGATGGCTAGGTAGCCCCTTGGAAATACTGTCAGCTAATCTGTTCCTGGTTAAAAGCAACAAAATGGTCTTTGCTGCTCCTATTAATCTGTTGATTTCTCTCATCCTAGACAAGGTCAGCTGACTCAAATCCTTCAAACTTTTGCATTTGAAAACAAGAAAGCTTCTTCAAGTAAAGCCAGAGAAGATGTAGAAATTAGTTCCCTAGATATTAAGCAGTCATATAATCTCTGTCCCTCTTCTATGGATTTGGGACTGAACCTGCACTATTTGAGAAGCATAAAGGAAGTTTTACACTAGCCTTACCACAGTCTATCGAAACAGGGTTTTAGACAAACTTCACATATTATTTCCTTGGGATTTCTCACATCTAACTCTTTACACAGTCCTGAAGGAAAGACATGGATTCACAGGTCTCTGGATGGGGTTTGTACTATTAGGTATGACAAACACAGCTCTGCCTTCTGCAAAGAACTCTGTACAGATCAACATATGTGCAAAGTGAAATTTCTAAGGGTGAACTGAAAAACAGTTTTGCCCTGGAAAGAGACTCAAAGCAACAGTTGTTTGGTGGAAGCTACTTCACTGACCATATCACATTAAAAATCAGTTTACTAGCCTACAATATTTTTCTCTTTGACTGTCAGCTCTGTAAATCCCCTCTGGGCTATGAAATCAATCTGAGGCAAGTTTCTTTCTTCAATCACTACTGCAAAATGTACTGCAAGCTGAATCTAGGTCTCTGGCAGCTCCTGTACAACCTTCAGCTCATCAGAGAGTCTTCACAAACACAACTGATTATCTCTTAATAAATATTTCTTCTGACACCTGGATTAGGACCCAATTTCCCTATCCTACCAGGCTGCATTGGCTTTTCAGGGCTGTGAATAAACTGTAAAGTCTTTTCTGTTGTTGTTATTATTAATCAGTAGTTTTGATTCTACACACCTAGAAAGGGTCTGTTGAGTAAGGACATTTCATTTTTACATTGATGCCTTTCAGAATAGGATGGCAATTTAAGGTTTGTTGCTTGTAGTTTCACTAGTCCTGCAGCCAGCCATTCCCCTTCAAACACTTCTCCTTAGAAATGCAAGGGTACAGCATTCATGTCATGACTGCATGTCGGGTGTACTTTTTCATGCACTGAACAGAGGGGGATTTCTCAAGTCAATGACTTTCAGTGGGAGCTGGACTCCTAAATGCACTCAATATCTTTGAAAAAGTTTTAGGGGATATTCAGCTGAGGAGCAAGCAGTCTGTACAGGTCAGTTGCATTCCTCTCCTGTCTCTTAGCAAAATGTTCTTTCTAGCTCCTATCACATTTTTCCTGTCTACCACAGATACTAAAAAGCTCCTGTAAATCCATTCCTTCATCCTTCAGTGTCCTTCCTAGTGGTTCAATGATGTCAGGGCCAGTTTTGAGGGGGTAGCAAACTTAGCAGCTGCACCAGAGACTTTCATCTGTGTGCCACGTGCTTGCTGTCGGCACTCTGGTCTGCTGAATTCAGTCATCCATGACTGCCTTCATTTTTCTGACAGGACACAGCACAAGCTACGAGACATGTGAGGCCTGGGAGCCACAGCACAGCAGCCTTGAAGCAGTCCTGAAGCAACCAGAGAGGGTGGCCAGAGGGACAGATGGAGGAGTAAAGGATTAAAAATAAAATCATGCTGTAGGAAAAGGAAGGGGCATTGGAATGTCCAAAGCAGTAGATCTGCCACATTAATCCTTCATCAATGCTGCCAGCCCTCACTCCTTCTCTGAATCCCCAAAGGCCACACTCTGCAGGATCTAGTTTCCTACAGATATCCTTCCCCTCTTCTATCCTCTAAAAATACCCTGACCACCTCCTTCCCAGAAATGAAGTGCTGCCCAGGTTTCATATCCCCTAATTTCAAATCCTCAGTCCCAATTCCCTACACTGGGTCAGGCTTACACTTGAAAAGGGTTGCTTGAAGAGCAACAAAACAGCCATGAACAGATGTAATTCAGGCTTCAGTTCAGGCTTACCAGTTTTCAACAGCTAGGAATCTGGCCCTAATTTTGAAATCCTAATTCATACCACATTTTACTTTGGCTATTGATGCCATCGAATAAAAACAAAAATTGCTCAAAGTATTTGGCATTCTTCGAACTTCTCTTTTTTACACCAAATGAAGCCAGGGCACTAGCAGAGCAGTAGTTAGCAACAGAAAAGGCAGGATATTCTGCTGTCCCTGTTCTTAATAGGGGGCCAGTTCTAGGGCAGAAATAAGTTGTAAATCTATGGTTTAAAATGAATAGGACACCTACTCTCCAACTCCTTTCCCTACTGCAGGAGAGAAAAAGTAGCAGATATTCTCAAACAGTTTCCCAAACACAGGAGTAGAGCTTTGCACATAGTAACTTCAGGACTGTGTTTGTATAGGCCTGGAATATATGCATACAGTTAACTCCCTTCTCTTGAGTAGGCTATCTTTCATAGCTGTTCACTCTCCTTCACTTACCCTAATCCACATGCACAATTTATGTGAGAGCAGCTTATTAGAAAATACTTGTTAGCCTTGAATACTTGTTAATAGCTACAATCAAGCTTGTGTGCGTGTATCAATTCTAAGTCCTCATTTTGGTTACTGGTTCATACAAATTTTCTGAAACTTACATTTTTCTGGAAAATTTTTTTCCAGGTGGGTGTCTTTGGCTAAGAAAGAAAGAAAGAAAGAAACTGGTTCAGGTGATTTTGAGAATAAGGAAGGTGAAATATATACTTATCCAGTTAATATAGTGCTTTGATCTTATATTAAAGAATTTAAGCTCCAAAATAAAGAGGAGCAGAAAAACTGAAACAATACAACAACAGAAGAAACCAAAAGAGAGGGTTTGATGCATAAGTACATTGTAAGTATTCAATGTGGTTTCATGTTCCTCTCTTACTCAAAAGCTATTATATCCTGCTTATTTGGCCTAAAATGTGGCCCTTCTTGCTTGACTTCTGCAAACACATCAAAAGGTATTTCTTAGAGCTCCTGTGCCCCTGCAGCATCTACTTGGAACCAAGGAGAGATGAAAATGCTTGAAACTTCTGAGAATTATGTTCATTTTTATTCAGATGCCTAGCTTCAGGGGCCACAATTAAAAACGCTGATTCCAAGTTTTAAAACATTGGCTTTATTACTTAACTGGCGCCCTGCTGAAATTGTGAAAAGATCTTAGGTAAGAGAAGGGACACAGACTCCCCTAAGGATAACATCGCCCATTTTAAGCAAATGGAAGATTTGCCAAAGGGTTCAAGAGGGCCAAAATGTCAACCACAGAGTGCTACCTTGGAGAAAGCTGCAAAACATATTAATGCAGTTCAAGTCACTTATATTAATATTATTTCTCTCTTTTTTTTTTTTTTAAATTGGTAAATGCTGTTTTAGAATAAGAACATCGTAATAGCAGGATGTCACCATAATTATCACACACAAAAATTATAAATATGTCACTATAAATTATTCATCCCAAATTTTTACTCTTAGTGTAGTCTCTTCACATTATAATTTGCAAAAAATAAAGTATAGACATATATATATATATAAATTTGACTGCATCACTGAAAATTACCTACATGGATATACACTTTGCATATACAACACATGTTAAAAATACAAAGCTTGCTTCCTTCCTTTCTATTCAGTTGTACCTACCCGTCCTCTTGGCCTGTTCTTTCGTTTTGGAATATCCTCTTCCAAATCCTCTTCTTCATTCACTTCATCTGCGTTTTCATCATTTTCTAAAACCCTCTGTGGTTGAACAATTAAATGGGAATGGTTAGAAGAAAAGATGACACATACAAACAACTACTGCTCTTTACCATAGAGACTGCAGGTTATTAAATTACACTTGATTAATGATATAAGACCAAATAAGATCCCAGAATCCCTATTTCTTGTTGCTAAAGCAAAATCTGCTTTCCCTTCCACCCTCAGTCCTTCAAGGAGTTCTTATTAAAAAACGCCACTGGTAGCAGTCAAATAAGGAAGAAAGATCTCTAAAAAGCAGCAGTGGCATCACTGAGCACTGATATCCCAAGACTACACAAGCAGTACAGTGCTCAAATGCAGGCCTTTCCTGGGAAATTGTTTGCATGACTTTTCGAATTTGGTTTCTTGAGCCATTGTTTTTCTCTAATGTTGACAGTACACTTTAACAAGATGTATATCAGTTGCTGGGGATTTTTTTTCTTCTTGGAAGCAAAAACAGACAAAATTCCTCTAGATATATCCCAGCATTTTCAATGAATCTAGAAAGCAACATCTTTCAGTTCTTACATAGTTGGCACAACTCTGAAATCTGGAGAAAGGGATTTGCAACATGTGAATCACAGAATCGTAGGGGTTGGAAGGGATCTCCAGAGATCATCGAGTCCAGCTCCCTCTCCCCCCCACCAAAGCACGTTCCCTACACGAGGAATACTGAGTAAGTGCAGGCTTCATTGAAGCTGATGAGAACAACAGTTATTTCAATTAATTATTTAATAGGAATAACAATGAAAATTACAGTAACAATTCATCGTCTCATATAACAGTGTCAGGGAATTTCAACTTGACCTTTTGAAAGGTCCTATATAACCTATATAACCTCTACAGAATGAAATCCAGGCCAAAACATGTACAAACTGGACATGGCACAGATGATGGCAAGATGAACCATCACAACACTAACATAGAAAAATGCTGTGCCAGAACTCCCTCGACCTCTGGCATCCCTGTTGCAAATAAAGATAGGAGTTGGAGCTGCTCTTGCCATTCATTATGTGGATGCCATGACACCATTCACATAAACTACGACATTTTCAGATTCAAATGCATGACTTCAAACTGATGGAATGGCTTTTCTTCAATCTTTTACTATTTTTGTCACTTCCAGTTAACAGCTATTTGAGAGCCAACATAGGAAGAACATAGGAGCAAATCACAGTGGCTTAGTTTTCTTCCTACACATCTCAAGCACTGAATTCTGAATTTGTGGGAAAGACCAGAAGAGAAACTTAAAGATAAAGCCTGTGCTTGGAAGACCAGCCATACATGTTTATTCTTATTCTATCAGATAAACTTTTAAGACTATAATAGAACAGTGCCTTTTTAAAAATGACAGATACTTCTTTGAACACAGTAAAGGATCACCTCTTCATCTGGTTTTATCTTTTATCTTTAAATCCCAGGAAGCTATTAATACAACTAGACCATTATGAAATCTAACTTCCCATAATACTTGACCACTACGCATTAGAAGGTGGAAGAGCAAACAAGTTCCAGTTCTACATACATTAAATAGTTCTTTAAAATTCACACAATTACAGACAACTTAGTCTTAGATAACTACAGCACTTGGAATGTATTGTGCATGAAGAGACTAGTGCTATGTAAGAAAATATGCAAACTTACTGATATGAATCTATACTTTTAACTGTGCTTCATGTCTTAAATGAGAGGAGAGGAGAGGAGAGGAGAGGAGAGGAGAGGAGAGGAGAGGAGAGGAGAGGAGAGGAGAGGAGAGGAGAGGAGAGGAGAGGAGAGGAGAGGAGAGGAGAGGAGAGGAGAGGAGAGGAGAGGAGAGGAGAGGAGAGGAGAGGAGAGGAGAGGAGAGGAGAGGAGAGGAGAGGAGAGGAGAGGAGAGGAGAGGAGAGGAGAGGAGAGGAGAGGAGAGGAGAGGAGAGGAGAGGAGAGGAGAGGAGAGGAGAGGAGAGGAGAGGAGAGGAGAGGAGAGGAGAGGAGAGGAGAGGAGAGGAGAGGAGAGGAGAGGAGAGGAGAGGAGAGGAGAGGAGAAAAGGCTGACACCATATTGTATTTGGGGCAAGAAGGAGCTAGCTTATACTAATAATACTGTGCAGGAGAAGTTAAGGAGTGTTACAAACCACTTTCTTCATTTTTCATTCCAGCATCAATTTAAGACACAGAGCGTTAAGTAACCATGTGCAAATTTGATGACACTGCCAGGATAATCACATGAATTCCCAGCAGAAAGGGTTTAGCCTCTCTGATACATGGTCAAAAGGTTATTTTAAGCCTTCTGCAGCAAATGATAGAGACCCACATTCAATACTAATTTATGGAAGGACAGAATCCTCTACCCTGTTAAATACCAGCTATACATGGAAAACTTCCTCTTTAACAGTGTTCCTTTATCTGTGTTACTGGGAACAGAAGTCCTAAGTTTGCTGCCATCAGCGTAACACTGGCAAATAGATCAGTAGGACTGATCCTCAAATACTATAGATTTGAAGCCTGCCCATATCAGTTTTATTTGGCATGGGCAAAATTTGGCAACATCTTGTATCTCATCCAAAATGATAAAGATAGACATATTGCTAATGGTTCTCCCTAAACATCACTAGCATAGTGATTCATAGCACAATGGTGTTCTACCATCACCAAATTTTTGCTGCTGTTCCCACAGGAGAAGCTTGCTTTCCTAGCAATTTAAGGTGCCTATGTGAAGTGGGAAGCCCTTAAGAACCCTTTATATTAGCTGAATTCCTTCTGTGACAGAGCAACAAATGTGTTTCTATTTTTTATATTGTTAAAGGATGAAATGGAAACTTGACAAATATTCCTATAACTTTCAAATCATAACACATATAAAGAGGTGATTCTTTTCATTACTAATAATAACTGAGATAATTAACATTAGAATATATTTATTTATTTTGCTCAAATATTTCCAGAAGGATTCTCAGTATAACTGAAAACAGACAAAACAACAGTATTATTATTATTATTATTATTGTCAACTGCTGCAAATATGAGTTCAAACCCATGTTCAAACTCATTATAATTTTCTGAGACTAAAATTTGGTTTATGGCTGGGACCCATCTCTACTTGTCTGTTCTGTATGCAGTTGTCTCATACTGCTGTAAATTCCAACACATAAGCTGAGCAGAACACAGTCAAGTGACTGAGATGTTTGTGACAGAAGAAAAAGAGAGTGAGATCCTCAGTTCATTTTGAGCATCACAGTGTAACACAATGGTTTGACAACATTTTGACAGTAGAATGACACAACCATCAACAGATGAACTACACTGCAGTAGGACAAAATCTACTATGCTTAGAGACAAATCATAAAATTCAGCACTGCTGTCAGGGCACAGGTATCTCCTTTACCTGGATTTCTTGTATAGGGTCTTCCTCTTTAGTGTCCATCTTTTTATCTATTCCCTCTCCACGTAGCAAGGCTTCCAGTGTTGTACTTTCTGACGTGAAGCCATCTTTTTTCAGAGGCAGATCAACTTCTGAAAAACAAAAAACACCAACTTCATGTATCTCCCCTGGCAGCTCACAAGTAGAAGGACAGAGCCAACAAGCAGAAGACTGACAAATGCTCCAGCTTCCTGTATCTTGAAGGAGAGCTCTCCAAATCTCTAAGAATTCCCTTATGAGATTCATTTCTATCTTGCTGAAAATCTGATATGTTTTGAAAAGCTGTGTTAGCTTGCAGGACAAGACGGCCAGCCATAATACATCAAGAGGAAATAAAAGGAGGGGGAAAATACTTTTCCCTAATGTTAACTCCCTCTGTTTCAATTAAAAAACAAAACCAAGTCTTTCCAAGACACTGAAATAACAAATATGAAGATCAGATCTTTTGAAGCGGAGAAGTAATTCCATGCAATTTAGTATCTGGCAGAGTTGTTATGGAACAGCTACAAGCAGCATTTTCTCACAAAAGGGCTTAGTCCACACACAGGGAAGTAGAAACCTAGTAAGTGGGGCCAATCAAAAACAAACAAAACAACCAAATGGAATTTTTGCCTTGAATTTTCACTGAATATTGACTTCCATTTTTTACTAGATAAAATTTTCAGTTTGTTCGAAATGGGACTGTGCAAATGAAGAACCACCAGCAAACAGTTACAAGCGCAGAACCTAGTCTGTGTAGCTGGATGAACCTCAGCCACTGCTTTACAAACTAACAGGTGTCTCAGGGGCAGGCCTCAGGCATGGGACTTAAAATGATAAAGAGGGTTCATAAGGTAGCTTGATGCAACATGCCATGCAAGTGAAGGTACAAAGCATAAATCCCCTTAAAAATTCTGTCACTAGATTATGAGACGGTGCAGCAGACAGGCAAATATAGCATGTTAATTTTAGCAAGATGTTAAAATACACCCAGGCAAGAATTACATTTTCTTCTTGGCCTCTACCCTACTTGTGTAGGTGTTCATTCAGAGCAATCCTATGGCAGAAACACATCCCAAATGTCTCTTTACCTGACAATGCCAAAGCATGGATTTCTCAAGCTCTCCCTCCTTTCTAAAATTAATTCCTTCCTCTTAGCCAATGGATTTATCAAGCAATAACGTATAGAATTGACGCTTTACAAAACAGCATCTGGTGTCCTGATTTCACAGTTCTGTTCACTTTTCACCTTATAGGTCTGTATTGTGTTTCCCAATTTGCTTGAGGCTGGCCTGCTTTTCTATCACCATGAGTTGTAAACTCCGTAGGACATAAATTTGTGTGTTTATAAAACCCCAAATCACTCCAGCAATCCAAGTAATGAATGAACACTTCCACCTGAGACAGTAAATTATAATCTGCTTCCTGGGGGGCAACTGTATCCTTACATAAAAACCTTTAAGCCAGTCAGCTACTCAAGGTCCCTGATCAGTGCTTCCAGAACACGCTTGCTCAAGTTTTCTGAAGTGAGAGAACACTGTTCAGCCAATAACCACAGAAAACCCAGCAAAAATTCCAGCAAAAGCTATTGTATTCATGGAGGGAGAGGCCGAGTACAAACCATGCAGAATATTCAAACCACTGGGATTTTCAGAGGAAACTCCCAGAACAGCCAACACAATGGGAGGGGATCAATTCTATTGACCCCCTCTCATCACAAGGAGGCCTATTCAATCAGGCCTCTGTTTTTAACATTAAGCTCTGCACACACTCCCCTACTATGCCACCTTTTCTAACCTCTCCCTTATTTGGGCTAGAGAAAAGACAAGTCAATGGGGAAGCAGAGACCAAAATTCCATCTATGAACTCCTGCTACTTCCCTCTGGATGCTAAATCCAAACATTTCAATAGAAAGAAAGGACTTCAGACTCGAGTTACGTGCAAGTCACAACACTTGAACCTCAAGTCACTAAGGAACCTCCACAATCGTATCTGGCCATGGGTTAGGCTGGTTTCAAAGTTCTGTACCTAGGTGCAAAAGGGCACTTGTTTTGTATTGAGAACCTTGCAGGACTGCAAAATCCAACAGGTAATCATATTCTCAGCAAAGAAAAGAAGCTTCAAGCAAACTCAAGGGCAACAGTAACAAAGGTGTCTTCACTATGACAATCTGTGCCTGTCTCTGATAAACCCAGCAAACAAATGCATTAGTAAAGGAAATGAGCAATAAAAGGAGGGGAGAAGTAAAACATATATGAAAGTAAAACTACTTCCTGTTTGTTCCAGAAATATTGAACATTTGTGGGGAAAAGTAGGCTTTAAGGTCAAAAAAGAGCATCTGTTTTTAAAAGGCATTATCTTAAAAGGCATGCTACTTTCCAGCAGAATCGCTCCAGGAAGATTTTTCATCCAAAAGTCTCATAGTGTTTTCCAGTTATTAAATTGAACATCCCATTGACAAGGTAGTGTAAGGTAATACTTTTATACCCACTTTATTGATGGAGAGATTCAGTATCTAAAAACTAAATAGCAGAGAGGAAACCTTGGGAAAAGAAACTCAGGACAGTTGCCTCCTACCTACCCATTGAGTTAACAGCTATTCAATTTCTTTTATTTCCTTCTCTGCCAGTAGCTTCTATGGGAAATTTTCATTCCTAAGTAGCTCTAGAAAGTGGGAAATGGCAAACTATCTTACCTGAAGTGTAAAGTTTACAGCTTAAGAACCTATGAAGGTCCACAGACACATTTGTAATGAATTCTGTTTCGGTAATGAATTCAGTCTTTCCTGGAAGATGCCTAGTCTCTAAAGGGAGACAGTAATGAAGTCAGGAAAATATATTTCCAAAACACTTATTGAATCCTCAGAGATAAAAGTGTCCAAAAATCTAAAAGATGGTTCAGTTAACCTAGACAAATAGTTCAATGCTATCTAATAGGTCTGACCTGAGGGATAAATGCAGTATCACTTCCAGTTATCCTACATCTAGTCCCTTTGGTAATACACAGAATAGCCCATCCTTTTCTGAATTTTGATGCACTTTTGTCCTCAATACCTTCCTACCAGAGTGAGTTCAACAGTTGAACTACGGTTTGAAAGATGGAGCATTTTGCTTTATTTATCGTCTGTCCCTTTGTTCATGCTATAAGATAAGGAAAATAGAAGTTCCTGACCAAACTTTTTTGTCATTTCTGTCCAGTTCTTTCCTTTCAAAGACAAACAGCCACAGACTTTTTTATTTCCCTGCCATGAGAGATTTTCCATGGGACTTTGTCATGTCAGATCTTCCTGAATTTCTTCTCATTCTTCAGAAATCTCATCAAGATGGACCAATACCACATCCAGTATATTAAGATGAAGCCACATCCTCCACTTAAACAAAAGCATTAAGCTGTTCTTTACATTGTCCACAGCAATCTCTCTCAGGCGTATGCACTGCCTCAACAGTGCCCAGGGCTGCATGATAGGCAGAATTAGGAATCTTGTAACAGGGACAAGGACTTCCAGCAGGTAACATTCCAAATGCAAACTAAGATGTCCATCCCATTGCCCATTCTCAATGGATATTCATATCCCCACTATGAGGCCCTCAGACAGGAATCTCCCTCCCCTGGCCAAGATTGCTCTAGATAACTTTGTACTATGAACAAATTTTTGTATTTAACCACTAAATCTCTCTCTCTCCAAGTGTTTCACTGCTAAGTTTCACTGCACTGGAACAGAAACCAAACCGTGATGCACCCACTGTTAGCTTTTTTCTTTTTTTCTTGTGAAATTGTTTGTTTCACATTTTATTCTAGAAGTTTTGATCCAAGATAATGCGTTGTTTATTTTTGGAGAGGACCAAAGTTCTTCAGAAAGTCTAAGTAAATTGTCAACCTCCTTATCTGCTAATCCTTTACATACCATGTGGAGAATTTTAAGAGCGGTGAGATACGATTTTCCTTTGGGAGGAAAAAAAAAAAGTCAGTCAGAACCTCCTATATCATCATTTCCCAGGTGCTTCACTGCTTACACCTAATTACAGTTTCAATCAATTTCTCCAGTGTTCGTGTAGAATTTATGGCTCTTTAAATTCTTGAATCAAATCCAAATCCACTTTAAATATAGGTAATAACATTTGCTACTCACTAATTGTTCTAAATTCTTTCTGTTATAACTCCTAGTTTGTATCACAAGCTCTTCTTCACACATAGCAATTTCATGGAACATAATCTTTATAACAAGTAGTAACTACTAGTAAAAGCCATATAGCTAAAAGTTTACTCTTTTTTAATATAACAATTTTAAGACAGTTTGTAGTTAGGTTCCCTTTTGATTAGTATAGCAAATAAAATAGCATTTGGTTAGTGAAGGAGATGCAGGGAATACCACACACTGAAAGCCAGAACTAAGCAAAATAAAAGAGTATATCAACAAACTCCATCAATGAAAACAAAAATGTCATTTAAAACCTCTTCCTGTTTAAATAAACCAAGGTATTATTGGTGTCACAACTAAACATTGTGCATATAGTACAATGCAAATATGTATGTCTACTGATAGTTAAAATTTATCTTTCTTAACTTGGCAGAGTTCAATTTGATGATTATATTAACATGGTTATTTTTGCTTACTGGCCCAGAGCAAAAACCTCTCTATTTATCAAGATCAGTAGGCTGCAGTGGTAGGATCTGAGCAAGCATCCATGCCAGCATTATTCCAATATCTGCTTTCTATGGATATGCCATGTCCAAAAGAATCGCATTTCCACAAATCCTACAAAATGGTGGTTTTTTTCAAGTTTTGATTCACCAAAATAGCAGTACATGTCTGTCCTTAAATGTGTTAAATTTGCTTTGAGATGCATTGGAGCTAAGCAACTTTTCAATGTCTCTTTGAAAAATAAAATAAAAACAACCATCCCTTTTTCTATACAGCATAACGTATTTGTTTTACAATGGATCATTTCCATCTCCACAGTAGCAGCTGCCACCCAAGCCATCATCTCTTTGCACTCCTAAGCAGCTCCATTTCCAGTTCTAATTGGGAACAGAGATACTTATTGGGTGAGTTCCAGCATGATCTATCATGCCAGAGACAGCTACTATGCAAACCAAAGCAATCCGGCTTCCAAAAACCCTCTTAGACAAACACTGACTTTGCACATAGATTTTTTGTGTGTTTGTTTCTTGGTGCTGTTTTTTTTTTTGTGTGTTTTTTTTTTTTTGGAACATAAAAAGTGCCAGAGGAAACAATATATTAGGAGTCCATGAAGTGTTGTTTAAGATGGATAAATCCAAAGATATTACCTTAAGAACCACTGGCTCTTTAAAATCATATAGGTGGTCTAAAAAACCACCTAATTCACAGCAAACAGAACTACTGCTGAGCAAATGCAGCCACTAAGCTCATTAAGAGGATGTGGCAGGATGTGTTTGAAAGTGCAGCACAGTGGCTCAGCAAGCAATTAAATCCCATGACAGTTTAAAATGAGAATCTATCAGTGTCACAAGAGTGTGAAGCCTCAGCATCTCTACTGTTCCCACCCCCAGCATTTTATTTATGATGGTGTAGTGGGAACATGGGAAGTCAAAAAGATTATAATGAAATATGCCATATAAAAACCAGATTAAGCCTGCTCTTCTTTTGGGAAATATGCAGAGAGAGAAGCTGTCTGTTAGCTGTCGAGTTTGCAAAAGATACCATCTTTTGGGATGGTGCTCTCTGCCAGCAGACAGAGTGCCCCAGGGGAAATGGTGGTGAAAAACCCAGACTAGCAGCATCCATCCATCCATCATATGCTCATCTCCACATCTCCAAGGCACAAATATAGCGTTAGAGTGCAAAGGGTGGGGGCAGGGGAGACGGAATCCCTTAAGAGAGAATGAGTAGACAATGCTTTACATTGAATAGCAGGATTTTGCAGCTTTTCTGTATGGACACAACCAAACTCTCCTCAGCACGTTTGTTTGCATGTTTGTTACATTCATGACCAGTACAGCGATTTGTTACTGTCCTTGGAATGGATGCTTTCAAAGCAGAGACGAGAGCCAGGTACACTCTAAAGACAGGGCTCTGCAAGCTTTGCCCTTAAGCATGTTGCTACCAGCTCAGCACAGTACTGATCTCCATTCCTTCTAGAGATCTCCAAAACTTTACCTTGACTGCACCATCACCTGCTAGCCCAGGTGCAGATGCTCGATGCCAGTGTCCTTATGCTCTAATCCTGGGTTTTCATGATCCTTACCATCTCAGCCTGTTCTCCCAGCATCACTGCACCCATCTGTAACAAACTTCACAGTGTCAGCTCTATACTTCCAGTCTTCACCAACCCGATCCATAGGACCTCCAGCCACTCCACCCTTTCCTAAAACTAGACTGCTACAGACACAGCTTCTCATGATGGGTCGCTAAGGCCAAAAAAAAAAACACGCCCCTAGACACTTGCAAACATCAGATTTGCTTTGTTTTTAATCCAAGACAGATACAATAAATCCATGACTGGACAAGAGATTGTAAGGCTGCTTCCTTAACCTTAACCCTTTCAACTCTCCCTCTAGCTCCACCTTCAAACCTCAATAGAGCTGTTACAATCACAAGGTAAACAGTGCCAGGGTGAGAATGAGAATCTGGTCAAGTAGAAAAATAAACATGTTTTAGAAGCAAGACTACTTGAAAACAAGTACCTGCTACCTCAGCTACCAGTCATTTGGGGAGGAAAGAATAGTTTGGAGGACTTCATTTAGTGAAAATTCTCTTCAGGGGCACAGTTCAGCTCAGCTCTGTATCCACATGGTGCAACATACTGAAACCATGAGATTCTATACTACTTCAAAATGAATTTCAGAGATTACTGTGGTGTGACCTAGGGAACACTGGGAGAATAAAAAAAACCATAGCACCTCTTACTTCAAAACTGCTGCTCACATGGTAAGGTTGGGGGAATGGGGCAGGGAGAGAAAGAAGTGGAAGGAGACAGAGGAAGATGTGATATAGGGAGGCCATACACCTTCAGCCTGAGCATAAACTGCAGAAAAATCAGAGGATAGATTTGAATTTTAAAATCAGGATCCAATGGAAAAACTCCATCAATCCCTAGCTAAAATATGCCTCAGGGCACTTCGACACAACAGGAGGGAGAAATAAAACTGCAAAAAAGAGCAGAGGCCCTCAAACATAAGGTTAAGTATTGTTTAGTTTAACCCATCATCAAAATGTGGACTTTACAAGCAGCTGTATTTCTTTGGCAGGCTAGAATGCCTCTATAAAATCTCACAATAAAATAAAAAACAGCCCTCTTGTTGGTTGTCTCTTAGAAGTTCTTTACAGATTTATTTCTCAGCAAACATATAAATCATTGTCACATTTAATATACTGTACCTGCTTTTCAAAGACTGCCAAATTACAATATCAGACTAAATGTTGGATCAAATAACTACCCTCGAGGTTCAAACTGTAAAAGAATATTTCCTTTCAGTAACATTATTATAGCACTCACTTGTTTTCACGGTTGCTCTTGTATTTGTGCTCTAGATGGACTCAGACAAAGCCAGGACTTCAGCAGAATAAGAACAAGCAAACACTGTACATAGTATCAGGTGACAGAGGCTGGATAACTGCTGCAACTTAGAGAAAGTTCCTGAGTATATAACCTATCCTTCCAGGCTTTGCACCACCCTTACATCACTTCTGGCTTATTACGGAGTGACTGAACAACTTGGTCAACCTATCTGCAAGTAGTTGTATAGGTAGACTCACACAGATGGATGGGTCTTTGGCCTTTTGACCCATTAGAAGAACCAGAACCTATTTATTGTCCACTACCAAGAGACCTATCAGCCACTCTCACAATGCATGCCCTGCAGATACTAACAGAGAGTGGGCCTTTGCTGCAACCAACAGTACAATTTCTGTACGTGACAGCACTGAATCTAGCCTCATACATAAACCATACATAAGAACAGCCATACCTTAACCTTGCTACAAATTCTGTGACATTTTGCATAGCGTCTCCTCTTCCTTATCAAGGATGGTGGAGAGGATACCTTTAGTAGCAGATAAATGTCTGTAATGCAGTTATCTCTCAACTGCAGTGCACGCGCATCCCAATTAATTCAGACTGGGCCTAGCAGAGCCGGCATTAAACCAGAGCTGATAAAGCTGCCAAAGCCAATCTGAGTCCAGCAATATTCCTGGGAGCCTGCACTGTGTTTTCTCCTACTTTGGATTGCAGGGGGTTATTTGCCTGAGTGCAGAGCTCAGCTCTACCCAAGTTCATATGCTCATGGGATGCTGCAGCTCAGTTAATGATGCCCTTCTAAAGCCCAGAGTACCAGGGAGCAGGCAGAGACACTCAAGAAGCTTGAAGGCTTGGATGCAGCAGGGTTTATTAATGCTGCTCAGCTAGACTACAAGTGTCCTGGCCCTGGTACTGCATTTGTGCCAGCAGAGCTCATTCAGCACCCACAGCTCACTAAAATGCCAAACCTGCATAAACACCACTGAAGAACAGAAAAGCAACAGCAGTGACCAATTATTTTAGCAGGGAATAGGAAACAGCAATCTGAGACGATACCCTTGTAACTGCTGCTGTCCTCCTATGTGATCTCAAGCCAAACAAAGGTACCCTCTGCGTTGCTGTTATATGTTAGGAGGAGATAGTTTCATCTATCCTCTAGGTAGACTTGTTTAATATTCATAGGCATTTAGACATTCAAATAAAATGCACCAAAAAGGCAAGGTGTACTCCCAGGTTCTCACAAAACCAGGTTTAAACCTTGTTTTTTTCAAACCAAGAAAAAACAATGAACTGCTTCCACTCAGTGGCCAATTCGTGGTTTCCAAAGAACGGGGACAATATTTACTCATATGGTTAGATGAATCTGACAGATCAAGATACATAATTGAAGAATGTTACTATAAGAAGGAAGGCTTCCAATAGAAAAATAACATGAGACTCTAGTAGGGATCCCTACAGAAATGGAAAAGAACAAAGCAAATCATCCACTGCGATGCTCAGATCAGTTGCCACAAAAAAAAAGGTAAGGAATTCCAAGAGGCCTATAAAATGTTTAGACAAAAAGGTGAACTCTAGAATTAACAACAGAATGGTAAACAGGAAGATTAATGGCACGAGAGAAAATGCAGATGGTGAAGCCCAGCCTGCAGGCTCAGCAAGACTCTGAATAGGGAGGGGGAAAAGGCAAGGTGTAAACAAGGTGACCTTCAGAGCCACTGGAATGCCTGCCAAAAGGCCAGCCAGAGGGCATCCTGAGACACAAATGTGCCATCTGGGGTAGCCTGTCTCATGACAGCATGAACAAGATTTGTCTTTTTCAAAAATTGCAGGCAGGAAAAAAATGAGTAGCAGCAGAAAATCTGACCATTCATTTGAAAGGGGTACAATTAAATTCACAGTTTAGAAAATGATGCTATCTGATTTGTAAAGAAAATAAGAAAGAAAGGCTATGGGATCTCTCTGAATATCCCCACCCACAAAGGTCTTGTGCCCACTTATAAAACCTAAACAAGCAAGGAGTCAGGGAGGAGAAACTGGTTTTCATGAAATAAATGTTCTTCTTGAGAGTTTACGTCTTTTGTTTAGAATAAAAAGGAAAAAAAAAGAAAAAGAAAAAAAAAGGGGGGGGGGGGAAGGAGAAAGAAAGAAAGAAAGAAAAAAAAATAAAAGCAACAAATGCAAAGCAGTCCTTTAAACTCAGGATAGTATAAATTTTCCCTATCTTGGCATAAGCCTGTTCACTCCAGATGGCATATTTGGGTCGGAAGCAGGTAAAGACTCCTCAGACACATCTCTGTGTCCAATATCTGCTTTTACAGAGTTCCCTTGCTCGCTCTTAGTGCTTCATTGGGCCTTGAATCTCCTAATAAGCTTTGAGCACGCCTGGAAGATCTCAATTCTTTGCCTCCAATAAAAGTAGGAGAGAAATCTCCTACAACAGTTCTGCAGGGGAGAGCCAGGCTCTTTCAGACCCGATGCTTAAATCATTGAGGTTAGCGAGGAAAATTAGAAGTAAATGTAATCATGCATTTATTAAATACGTCAATCATACACGACAAAGGGGAAGTGCAGGAGCAGTACTATCTCTAAATAAGCCTTCTATAAAGTAAGCTAAACGCATTCTGTTATGATATCCAGAGGCAGGAATTTTAGGAGAAAACAGAGTAAGCAACCACGTTACAGCCCACCATGGAAAAAAACCAGACCTTAGCTCTGGGAATCCAACACAGGCAGTCAATTCCAATATGTCTTTCTTTTCAGTCTCGTTCAAAGTAGATCACAGCTGAGGATTTCAGACAAACATGGCCCATCTGAGTTCAGTACTAGAGTCAGTTACTTCAGTGTTAAGTTTATAAGCAGTCATATCTGAATGTTTTTGATTACGATAGGTTGCCTACCAACTGCAACAAAGATACTGTCACGACCTCTAGTTTCACAGCATGAACTACAGGTGCTGGATGAGCTTAGGCAGCTTGTGCAACGCTTACACAGCCCCAGCACTGCTGTATCAGGCAGGCTAGGCTCAAGTGAACTAGTGTTTGCTGACACGAGCTGCCAGCATGGCTCTTGGGCATATACTTGGATACATACTGTTTTCCAAATAGCCCCATAACGTTGCTCTTCCAATTGCTTTTTGAACAGAACGGGAGTAGAGACATGAAGCACACATCTGAAAACACTAAAATGGCACTGAAGAAGGAATCAGGAAGGGCGAGCAAAGAAAATAAGATGGAGGAAAGCTATTCTGTTCCTTGTCCTTGCCTATTGCAGCTAAGCTATGTTCTGAAAACTGCCACAGAAAACTCTGACAAATGAAGGCTATGGGCCTTGAATTATCCCTTTCCAAATATTTCTCTCCTTTCTCCATTCTGCTAACAAACAAACAAAAAAATGCTGTAAAGCTCCTAGATCCTAAAAATATACATTTTTGGCCATTTTCCACAGCATACAAAATACAGCAAGAATAGATGATAATGGGGGAGTAGGAGAGAGAGCATACCAAGGGAAAATAAAGTGAAATAGAGAATAGTTGCTCTCCTCTCCTTTCCCCTGCTCAGCTTTCATTTCCCTTTGTTCATCTAACATTGAGCCAAACTAAGCCAAAGGAGCTGCCGTGCTGGGCTACAAGATTGATGGCTGCAGGCAGACTCCACAGTGAAGAGACGGATGACTGGTCATTTCCCCGATGCTCTGAGAAACATCCATCCTTGCAGCCATGCTGAGCCCATTCGTGCTCCTTTTGAAAAGAGAGATAAACACAGGCAGCCAGAGGCACCTGAGTGTCCTTATTCCTCAGAAGGACACAGTTATATTCCTTTGGGTTCCTGGAGAAGGTCGCTCTGTCCATCCCTGAACATCTGGCTGTGGGATTTACTAACTCTCTCCCCCCCAGCAATCATCCATCTATTAGAGAACAGTGCAGGGTGGAAGAAAATGGTGAAGAGAATGGTGTGACAACCTCATCAATCTACAGCTACATGCTTGGCTATTTAGTTTTCCTTACGCTATTCCTAAAATGGGGAGGGGTGGGGGGTTTGGGGTGTGGGGGGAGAAATTTGGGGAACTACTGGTATGAAAGAGCGAACTGTGGAAATGGCAGCGTGGATTGGAGTAGGTCCTTATGACTATTAGAATGTTGTGCATGTACTAAAGCAGTAGGGAACTAATTAAGATTCAGGATTGAAAGGCAAAACAAAAAGTTGGATGCACTCTGGTTCCATCTGTAGCACTCGCTGAGAGTTCAGATGTACTTGAGGCTTTATCTTCAGCAGAGGGCTATTTTTTTATTTTTTTTATTTTTTTATTTTTTTTCCCTATTCAGACATTAAAAGAAAGCTCCCTAGAAGAATATACAGTAAGTATATTTATAGTGCCATCCCTAGTATAGCAGCTTCAGAGGCACAAAGCACTTAATCCTGACTCTTTCCATTTAGTTAATAGTATCTTTGTTTGCCGATACTGTATTGGTCTATAGCATTGCTCACAAATACAGACTCTGTGTTTCCAGTTCTACTGCCATGCTGCTATCTCACTTAGGCATTGAGCATTACATGGCAGATGTACCCACAGCATCATTTACAAATGCAACATCGCTGCAGAAATTCCTACAGCTATGAACTTCACTCTGTCACAGTAGTATATATCTGTAACTGTCATTCACTGACATTTCACAAAGCAAATCATGACAACATAAAGGCATTCAGTGTCTCTTAAAAATACAAAGAAACGAGCCACTTGCTTAGTGCTTCAGTGTAGTTTTAGCACTAACTGTATGCCTCAGTTTTGAAAATTTGTTTTTTATTCCCTCATGCAATGCTTTTTACTTTAGGCCAACAATAAAAGAATTTTCTCTACAGCTTTGTAGGACATGCATAGGTTCTTAATCATGGCCATATGTGTTCCTAAGAAATCTATCCCATACTTCCCGAGGGTAATTACACACATTCAGAAGTCCATCATAAGTGAAGTTTTCATTCTTTCTCCTACATCAAGAACCACAGCTCTAGCTGATGTAAATTGCCACTCGCTATAGACTTTAATGGAACTATATTCACCTACAGCAGCTAAGGTTCCGGCCTTAAATCATCCTGTAAGTTTAAGGAGAAATGGTGCTCAAAGGGCAACCTCAGTGAGATCTCTAGTCTGGAAGATGTTGCATAGAAAAGTCATATATACCTGTTCTGCACTTCATGCCCCTCCAAATGTACACTGCATCAGCTCTCTCTCCACCGAGGAGTTTATTGCTGGGAATGGACTCCATGGCAAATGCCAGTGGTGTCTGAATTCCCAAGCATAAGATATCTGTAATTTATTAGACAATCAAATACAAAACACAGGGAATATAATAAAGATTTGAAATCCATTAAAAACATGCTTAATATCTTGACAATTGCAAGGGTGTAAAACATTTACACCACAGAACGGGAATAACAGACAAAAAATCCACCAGGGAAGGTGGTGGAAGGTGCAGGGATGAGAGAGAGGACACCACCACACCCCTTCATTCTACTGTCAGCAAAACTGAAAACCCTGGGTTGTAAGATCTCATGCTGGACTTCATATTAACATTCATTGCACTTCACTTTATATACACACTAGAAAAACAATACCTGCTAGAACTTTTATAATACTTCAGACTACAAAACAATTGAATTTGCTACGTGTCAGGAGAACAACAAAATTGAAGAAAACTTTTTAAAAAGTCATATTTTGAATGCAGTGACATTCTGTGATGTTCATTTTTAAGTTCTTTCTTACATAAAACAGTGCACACATTCTATTAAGAGGTAAATCTAGCATGGGGCTCTATTTTGCAAGATGCTCAAGTACCAAACCTGCAAATCTGGTCCAAACAATTCTTCTACATGTAAATTTGATTTTAAGCATGTGACAAGTCCCATTAATTATGAAAAGATCACTCATGTTCTTAAAGCCCAAGCTCAGGTGCTTTCTTCATCTGGAGTTAGACAGATTGGCATCTTAGAAGGCTAAGCTGTGGGGACTTGATCCTATAAAACCCCGTTCATGTGATTACCAAAGAACTCCAAGGATTACTCACACAAACACACAAAATAGATGCTATGTATTCAATAGAGGATACATGTTTCATGGGATCATGTGTCCAATACATGCATCTAAACTATCCTTGTGTTTCACAAGTCCCTTTGCCAACATAGCTTATTATTTTTAAGGAATTTGTACTGGCTAGCAAAGTGCCAGGAGGTTTGCTGGCAAAGCTGCTCAGGTTCAGCTCTAGCTGTAAGCTTGCCACAGGACAGCTTCCCACTGCCCCTCCACTTAGCTGGAGAGCAGTTCATTTGTGCCATGAGCAAAACAAAACCACTGGTAGCAGTAGTTCCCCAGGGTCCTCACAGCCCTTTCTTCTGCAGACCCAGAGAGGACTGCTTGCTTTGGCAACCCATGTCTTGCCCCCAGCACCTGCTCAAAGAGCAAAGACATGCTTTTTCAAAGCCATCTTTTCTCAAAGAGTATAATCTTATCCTAAGCTCACCTATAATTCCTCCCTTTTAGGATTATGTTCTAGTTCTAATGGTTATGTAGAGACATTAATGCTAATTTCATAGTAATGGGGAAAACCCCACAGCATTTTCTCTCTCCAGTAGGAATAATGTCTCCTAGAGACCTTACATTCACAGTTAGGCTTTGGCAGCTTAGGCAGCACACGCTGAAAAACCTCTTCACAAAGATGCTTCCTAGCAGCCCAATGTAGGTCAAACGCAGAGTAGCCAAGAACAGTAGAAGAACAAAACAATGGACTGGATAACATAGAAAGGACCACACATAAGCACCCACACAGCCCCAGGTATCTCAAGCCAATATCATCTCAGTTGCCTCCAAGCATTCCTCACACCAGTCACACTGCAGAGGCTCCAAGTTCATCACACGACTTACTCCTTCAGTTTAATGGCCTGCTACAGTAATCTAGTTGCCCCAAATCATTTTTAAAATAGCCTGACTCCAAAGTCACCTTACTTCATTTTCACAAATATATTAAACACAGCTGAGATTACACACCATTGGAAAAATCACCTCCAAGCGACTGCCAGGCTTCTGAACTCACAACAGCTTTGCATGGGGTCACTGTGTGCAGTCTACATTCTCATTCTCAGGGACAAGGCTCAGACAAAGATTTAACAGTTTCCAAAATGGCTTTATCTCATTTAGTTGCTACTTCTGCCTTAGCCTAACCACTAACTGCTAGAGCCAGAGGGGTCTGGCTTCAATAGCCTTTTGATCAAAATCCAGAGAGGTTCCAAAGCCCAGTGGCTTTTGCAAGCAGCTTTCTCCTAATTATGCAAACTAGCTGAGCCACACAAGAACCAAGAGTAAACCCAGGTGATTCATGTGAGCAATCTTAGCTAACCAGCACAGTTCTCACGATAAAATTGGGCATATAAAATACTTGCAGTGACCTGTTCCAGATCCCACAACTGAAAGAGAAACTATTTACACAAGTTAATCCTGTAAACCTGTAGGGTAACAGCAGAGTGGAGCAGCAGCAATGTTTTTGTTTTCTTGAGTGGACTATTTATAGCATATTACTTGCTTTTCTAGAAACAAGCCTGTTTTATACCTGCAAAATCATGAAATCCCATTTGAAGGGAATATATATTCAATTTCATCCTTAAACTTACTGAGCTATATTAGACTAAGAGCTTGTATCTCAGTGCACACAATAATGCCTAGCAAGGACAATACATGAACTAAAGAAGTCAGAAATTACCTCAACCACGGCAGTCACACAAGGCAGAAGGCCAAGTTGCCAGTGGCCAAAGTGAAGCAAGAAGAGTTACACTGCACAAAACTTCAGATAACTTTCTAAGGTTTCAGCTGCTCAGCCAGCCTTATAGAAACTGACGGAACAACTCACCTACACTGAGTCTCTTTATTTGTATAAATGGATGTGTAAAAAATTACTTGTTGTCTTGGCCATCATAGTAAACATATGGCCAGATTCTGCATCAGCATTGGTACACTTTCACGCCAGCTTTGTAAGGCTACATGATAATGGCCAAAATGTTTATTAATGGCACTTTAAAGGCTTGGAAAGTGGTAGACTTTATTCAGACATTCCTTTTTATTTAAAGATCTCCCCTACTCCTCCCAAGCTCTTTAAAAAGATTCATTATCTAACTGCTAGGCACTTCTCTGAAAGAGACAAATCAGATGTTTTTAGGACCTCAGTTTGAAACACTGAAGAACAGAGAGAAAAGGAGATATTAAAGAGATATTCCACTGCCCTTTGCGCTGTACGGTGTAGTGGCAATATAAGCATGGGGTCGTTTGGCAGAACTTCAAACGAGGAGGCTGGCAACTCAAATGCAGACTGGCAATGGGACAAAGGTATTTCATTGCAGGATTTCCTCACTATGATTCCATGTCAGTGTATACATGCAGGAAAGGATAGGTTCTCTGTTTCTTTGTGCTACATAAGAAAAGGAAAACAAACTTTATCTGGCCAGAGATTTAGACTGCCAAAAGTCCAAACTGTTGGAAGCATTAAAGGGTGGCTGATGAGATGGAATAGAGGCTGGTTATGTGCATGTATAAAAGGAAGGAGCAGATGCACAAGAAGGTCCAACATTGATGTGTTTTGTCTTGGTGACAAAAGTTATTTTTTCTAAACTTAATCATAGCTCAGATTGTAAAGGTCACAGAGCAGTAGCTCTTTCCTATGGTGCCACGTCCTGCTGTGAACAATCTGAAGGCAAGATTAGTAGAGAATTGGAGCCTACTGTTTTTATCTGTGCCATTGATGGACTCATCTGTAAGCTGCGGTCTTATCTGATGAATAAACACCTACTTAAATTGAGGACAGTGCTCAGGTACTTTGCTGGATAAGAAGTAAAAAAAAAAAAAACAAAAACAAAAACCAACAACCACAGCCCAGCAGAAATCAATATTTACCTTAGTATAAGTAAAAGTTAGAGGTTGTAAACAATGAATTTCCCCCACCCATTTTCATGTCAGGTTCCAAATTCGCTAAAGAAATGATCAGAAGAAAAGCTGGGCTGTCAAGGAAGGATTCCTACAGTGTTGATAAATGTTCCTTCTCACATGCTAAAATTTATTATTTTAGCCCTAATTAAAAGATACACATATCATAATGTAAATCTTCAGTATGTCTCAAAGGGATACAAGCACAGGTATGTTAATCCAACCTGTGGATTCAGCACAGCTACCGTGCAGACATGCACTGTAACACCACACGAGAACAGATGCTTATCCACCATCTCTACCATAAAAAGTATTTCTTTATATATTTTTTACTTCTACTTAAGGTGCCAAAAATGTTGAAGGGTATAGGTGAAAATGAGATCCACTCTATTCCTACAGAAAACTACTGGATAGCTGTGGGAACTGCACAGTAAAATTATTTGACGTGAGTTATGCAACATCTTCAAACATGAACCTCACCACTGTCTGCAGACCGTGAGGTTGAGCTACTTGACATCTCACTTAATATTTGCCAAACACTTGATATAAACACACCACAAAAATGTTATTTTGGCACCCCCTACCAAAATCAAATCCCATTTCTAAAATAATGAGTTAAAAATAACCTATTCCTGCCAGAGAAGAAATGTGTTAAACGTTGACTCATGCAGTAGGATCAGTCACTCTCCTACCCTAGTTTTACAAGCAGCAAGTTCCATTCATTTCTGCAGAGGTGACTCCTGACCTACTTCAGTGTACGTGGACCAGACTCAGGCCTTGTCCTTGCAAAGAGCACACTATTCATTGCTCCCTCTGCTGGCCCTGCAGCACCACCTGCTTCTGCGCAAGCCTGAATAAAGAAGCAGATACATGCAGAGCCTATTTCCAATCCTATCACAGTGAAATATCCAGCAGATGTAATCAGGAATTACTATGCAAAAAGGAAAAAACGAAAAATCCAAAACACACAGTATCTTAAAGTATTAAAGAGCATACTGTAAAAGACAGGCAGGGAAATGTTAAAAGCCAAACTACTTACATATGCAGATATACTTGAATGTAAAGCAAATTTCCAAATACATTTGAATCCCAAGAGTTTGGAGGGAAGACAGCAAAGGACACAGCATCTGGTAACAGGCAATGAAACTCTACCTTACGTGAAGAAACTAGACCAAGACATCAGAGAATAAAAGCTGCACCTATCTCCTGTTTGTATCACACCTGCCCCAAATTTTGTTAAAATGTTAATAAAACCCACAGAAAATAAATAACTGTAATATTTTAAAACAAAACAGTAGTAAAACAGTTATCCACAGAAGTGTCTTTGGTATAGTCAGATCTGCAGAAAGCTGTCCGAAGTCTGAGCAATTGTTCCTCCAATATTATGGCCCCTTCAGGAATATCTTATCTAAATTTCACAGAAGTATTCTACTTTGACACCAGAGATATCCTGCCAGTTTTGATCCTAAGTCAATCTTCGTGGATTTTAAAAGGGGGCCGTAGGTAGGGTTTAAAATACGAGAAAAATTTATCCCTTAATCACAGAGAAGTTTCCATATATGTTACATAATGGCAAAAATTTTTGTTAAAAAAGAAGTGTACTTCCATACAGAGTTCATAGGGAAACAATACTGCTGTCTGGCACTACTGAACAAGAACCAGCAAGCAATTGTGTAGAAAAGCATTGAAATAAAAAGTAAAACTGGTCAATACTAATTGGCCCATCTGAAGAAAATGCTAAAAGGAAATTATCATTAGTGCTTCAAATTATTTTTAGGCTCTAATGTTTTTGAGGGACATCAGACATATAAATAAGGAAAAGAGTAGAGAACACAGGGGAACTGAGTTCTGTGTTCTTGGTTTCAATTTCCAACTGTTCCACAAACCTCTGTTTAGACCTTCATACAAGTGATCTGTTTTCTTTGTAGTTTGTTTCTCTACTTTGGAATAGAAGGACTTTCTTTGTATACCTTATATTTGGACCGTATTAACTGCTAAAGTGTGGCAGATAGTATAAGACAACTTCAAAATGATCCCCAGGATAGTGGTCTAACAAGTTGCTTGAGTCTCTAGATGCTATCGTATAAATGATAGTAATGCTAATTCTGCCCTGTGATTTTTAATTTCAGCTTAACATTATCTTAGTGAAATGCTCCACCTTAAAGAGCACTGATCTCCATGGATATGCTGAGCATCATGTGCAAGAGCTGAGGGCACTTGGCACTTCCCAGGATAAACATAGTACCTTCTGCAGTCAAGCAGTCTCTACAAGGTAAGCTGAGATGCTTGGAATAGATAATAGCTTATCTGTAAGGAATCCATTCATTTGTTCACAAACACAGAGGCGTTTCCTACATGTCAGATGACAACAGATCAGGCATTGTTCAAGGGCCGTCTGAAAATCTGGTCTCGATACTTGCCTTGAACAAGGTCCATCATAGCAAAAGAAAAATATTTTTGTTTTTACTACTTCAGAGTTGTTAACAGGGGAAAATATATAAATAAATAAATAAAAATTGGCTATTTCTGCAGTTCAGCTGAACAGCACACTACCCAGTGGTAAGTAGGAGGATGAACCCTAACAGCTCAGTCTCACCAGAGCAGCAGCACACACAAATTGTACTCCACAGCCACCAAATGGATGGGAAGGTTGCCATCTCTAAGACTTCTCTGTCGCCTTTCAGAGTTCAAAATCAAAGGGCAGGAATAAACTGAGACAGGAACTTTCCAGCCATATTCTCTACACTTGTATAGCATGTGAAACACTTAAAAAGTTCTGTGTGCGTGCATGTACGTACCTATCTATATTTAGCCATCTTGTAAAACTGAAGTGGGACACTACCAATTTAAATTCCAGAGTTTGCAGCCATAGGCATCCTGTCTGTTCTCATTTACATAGCTGCAAATCTTGTGTAATACCCAACTGTCAGCAGGGTTTACTGTAGGTAATACCAGTTTCACAATGTTGATACCTGACCCAACACAGAATCATGCTATCACCCAGTACCACAAAACCACTAAGCATGTTGGGCAGGGAGCAATTAAGATTTCAAAGGTACTTGGGTGTAATCAGTGCATAACCTTTCTTCTATTTCAAAACCTCATCTTTCCAGCTGCTCTGATATTACTAAAGGCCAGAACTCAACTGCTTGCCTTTGTGGCACTTGCAATTCAAGCTGATGGTAGAAGAGTTAGAAATTCTCCTCCCTTTCCTGTAAGATAACAGACTATGCAGCTCAGTCCAACTTTCTTCTCTCTCCCATTCCCACACTCTCACATCAACCATACAGAGGATTTCTGCTCTGCTCTTCCTCTCTTATTGGGCAGAAGAACAGCCAGATAAGGAGTGTGTGTGGGAGCACAACCTGCTTCCAGTCCTCTCACTGTTCCAATGCCATGCAAATACAACTGCCCAGTTTTGCAGGCAGCTAGGCTTGCCCATACTTGGTTGAACAGAATGAGACAGAGACCTACTTTCATGAATATCACTAACATATCAACACCTAATAACTTCAACAACTCATATCCATTACAATGATGAAAACTTGGCTGCTCTTGAGGCATAATGTTTGGTTCCAACGATACGAATCTGTTACTGAAATACAAAGACTAGTTCATGTGAAATTAAATGTCAGGAATACTTAGAGTTACTCATAAAGATGTGATAATAATATTGACTGCATTGAGGCCTTTATCATAAGTAAGCTTTGGCAATACTTTATTTCTACCACATATTTATTGGATAGACTATTGGAGTAGGATGGAGGATGCTTAGAGCGTTAAACAAGAATTCTAGGTCTTTGTATCTCCCAAATTATCCACAACTCTTGAACTTCTAGATGCAACTTATCTCTGTAATGAACCACTCCCAAAGCCCAAACAAGCATTCATATCCTCTTTTGTTTCCTCTGACTGCTGGATTAGAAACTTTTGAAGCTGATTCTCTTTTGTAATTTTGCAGTGGCACTTTTACTAAAATTATATCTGAAAAATAAATCTTAAATGTAAAAATGTTTTACAAAAGTAAAATTTAAGAAAAATAAGGCTTAGCCCTAACCTGATGCTGTAGAATTGCATTGCTTGCATACATTATATAACATATAACCAACTCAACAGTCTCCTATCCTAAAAATCAGCTACTTCACATTAACACAGCACAAGCAAGGCAAACAGTGACCTACTACTGAGAACAGCTCTAAGTCAAGATGAGGATGTCCAAAACCGAGGTACAGTGAAACTGAAATATTTAGATGAGTTTTCTTCCAAATTTCTATGTCCTACATCACTTCTGTGCTTCTAAGGGATTATTAATCACAATATCTGTGCCCCACACAGTCACCAAACATTTAACTGAGGAATAAAGAGGCCAGCAGAAGGTAGACTCCTAGGCTCAGCTAGACTTTATTTTCAGTGATCCCCTTCAGAAAATCTACAGCATTTCTACGATGCATGCTGCAAATAAATTAAACAACCTTTTTTGTTCTAAAATTGTCAAAAGTTACCTTTAAATGGAGTTCCAGTGTTTTCTGTAGGTCATATACTTTCAAACTCAAAGAAGGAAAAATCCGATTTTGGCTAGTGTGACTATTCCAGATATGCACAGATGGACTGAAATTATTTCATGGTGTAACTGATAAAGAAAGTTAATCACTAGATAGAAATTGGTTGGAAAATAGATTTAAATGGCAGAGCAATATAACTTGCCTTATTTGGCTGCCAGTGGCAATGCAACAGCAGTAGTGCTCCTGAGATGCAGAAGAGACGTTTATAACAGGGAAAACAACACAGAAGCAGACATGCTGAGGTCTCTTTATCTGATAACTTTGTGGTAATTGCCTTTCATGCCCTGTGGCAAGTAGGATGCACTAATTTGGCATTCAGTGAGTACCGCACAGAATCATAATGCAAACAAAGAAACATCTAACTCCACACTACTGCTTTGCCTTACTAAATTACAAAGGCAAACAGTGCTTGCAACATCAAAAAAGAGTGAGGCAGAGATTTCCATGGGCCAACATCATCTTCTTCCTCAAGTTCAGTTTCACTGACATCTGAGTAACCTGACTTGATTTCAATTGGCCTTTTTGGCTGGCTTTGCTACGAGGTCTGGTTCTATCTACCAGCTGAGCTTTCATCCTTGGTCTGCACCCCAACAGAGCAGTTGCAGACATTTCTGCCTTTTATCCAACTGCCTGCTCACATCTGCCAGCTTGAAGGCAGGGAGTCCTCAAACGTCTGCTTCTACTAATATCAACAAGAATTTTGCCTCTGATTTTATTGGGTTTACAACTTGTCCATCTACTTCTTCCTTCATCCTTTTCATCCATCACTGCACAGAAGCAAAGTTATCAGTACTGCTGTGTATAGCTCAGTTCCCAGACACCTTTTTCTGTCAAACAGGTTTATTTTAAAATATTCTTAATTTACGTTTTAGAGATTTCTTCTGTAATTTTTAAACTGGCACTGTCTCACCTCTTAAAAACCACATACAGCTGTGCACTCCCTCTTTCTCATAGCAGCTGACCCAAAGACAGCAAACCTTTATTACTAACTGCAGGGAAGAATGCACAACACTACTCTCTTCCTGACAGCTGCAGCTCCTCCACATCTGCTTTACAGTTACTCGCTCAGCATCCAGATTCATCACTTCACACAGCTTAATTGTGTGGGAAGAGTACCAAGGACAATAGCAATGAAAGAAGAACGGACTAAGGTACACATATAGGCATACACACATATACAAATGTGGCATAATTTTCACACATAAAAATATTTGCTAATTTTTATTTCCTGCTTCAGGAAATAGATTTCAGGCCACACCCCTCGTCCCTTTATGATAAATCTCCTCAGTGTAACATTCTTCACACACAGTGGTCTTCTCAAAGACTAGGTGGCAGATGACAGAGGAAGACTGATTAATAACACACTGAGGCAGGAATTAGCAAAAAATTGATCCTTTGCATCCCTATACATTTACTTGTGGATGCCCAGGATTCAGTCCGATGGAAGGTAAAATCAGCTCATTTCCTTCAGCACAAACCACGCACATTTCTGCAAGGCGTGAGTTAAGTACAGAGTTTAGTGGTTACTGTTACAGCAAACTGAGTTAAGGTGCAATAAATGCAAAGAGAAATGGATGGAGAGGGACAAAGATGGAGCCCAAGATCTAAATGCCAGGTTTGCGTGTATGCCAGCTGCTCTGCAGCACGGGAGAGAGAGAGATATACGTACAAAAACAAATACGTACCAGGTTTAATTTCCAGCAGCTTCAGCCTGGAATCCTCGGGAGGATGCAAACGCCTCTTTTTGCGCCAGCAACGTGCCGGGTATGTGTACAGCTGACCTGGGGCCAGGCCTGAAAATTAAAGGCAAGAAATAAAACATAATCACATTTCAGTCTGTAAACCACAAAGCACTGTCTCTAGCATCTTTTCCCTTGTCCTTTCAGCATCTCTTGTCAGAGGATTCAATCCTGCAAATTGTGAGGCAGAACTATGCTCTCAAGGCATCCAGCACTCCGGAGGTTCCTTGGCACCTCTAGGGATCAGGCCTACAGAGAATCTAGGTCTCACTCATACACTTCACTCAGCTCACTGAAACCAGAGCTGCACATAAATAATTTGTGATTCCTTCAGGGTAAATAGTATTTCAAGCTCTCTTGGGTCATGGGGCGATGTCTCCTCCATGGGCAGAGAAAGCGCCTTGGGAGAGAAGAGATGAAGTTCCAACACACAAATCATAAGGCCCTGGTATGCAGACCACCTCAGAAAATGTCTTCTAAGTGGAAGCAAACAAAAAATCCATGAGGTCTAGCTATTGGAATTCTGTATTTTCACTTAAATTCTGGAGTTCTGTTTAAAAACACCCTCATGCCCACGTCCTGAATGAGGGAGGAAATATGGCAGTAATGTTTATATTACTGCATGCTCCATTGATTCGCAATTGGTGCTGCTGGCCTCTGAACTGCCCTGGCTCTCATGATAGGCATCCCTTAGCCAATGCTCAAGCTATGCTTTGTTCTCGTGTATTCAGGACGCAGCAGGGCCCTGTGAATGCATTGCTACTAAGAACACAAAAGCACACTGCCAAGTTACTGCCCCAGTTACCCTTGATACCCAACAAGATTCAGAAATGCTGGAAGAATGTTGTTCTAGCCCCTGCTTCCCCTGACCAATCTGCCTCCCACTTCTGCTTCTAGTCTTCTGCCTTCTGCTGTTAGTCTTGAAGGGGCTACAGAGCACAACTGAAGTTCCAAACCTACTGCCCCCAGAAAACAAGACCACATAAGAGAGAAGACAGCAGTAATATTACCATATCTGAAATAGTACCACCAGTAAACAGATGGACATCATTTAGGCAGCACGAGTAAAGCAAAATAGCTCAAGAACAGCAGGATGGCTGAAACGCTTGCTCTCTGACATTCCCTCTGAAACAGCCTGGAGAGCATATAAGCTCAGGAACAAAACTGATTCATTGAGCCAAATGCAGACAACAAAAAAACAAAAACAATGAAACACAACAAATTTATTCACCTTTTCACCTCAAGGGAATGGGCTAATCATGTTCTACAAGCTCTTGGCTTGAAATAGTTGAGCTGTTGGGAATGCCAACAGTGTTCAGACTTCAACGATTTCCACCTGCTCCCTGGCCTTGGTGCATAAATGGAACATCTACATCATACTGCCTGGGTATGGCCAAAAGATGGAATGAATGTTCACAGAGGTCCTGGCTGCCTCGGGTCACAGGGCATGCCTGGGGCTTTCCACACCCTTTTGTCACTGCACAGACAAGAAGGATGCATCTTAGTGAGCAGCACATGTGACTGGTTTGAGAATAAAATGTGAATAACCAGTACTTCTACAGTGCTTGACACACTTCTTCGTGGCACTTTGCAAACATTAACCACTGCAAACAATTGCTATTATGGTGGTGTGGATTGTGCCTGCTCTGATGTGAGTCATTAAAGAGGTGGAGGCAAGATGCCCCACCCTTTCACAGTAGGTTCTGTTCAAAAATTTGCTCACAGCATTGAAAAGTGGGGTTGTTAGACTAAAGAAACAGGACAGAGAATGAGCCTTGCATTGCACAGACCTCCAGAGAGGAGTCCTTTGAATTAAGTGGGCACCACAGCTTTGAACATTTGTCCCAGACAGAGAAAAGCAAGGATCCACTGCAGTTTGGGGGTAACATCTGTTAACATGGGTTCAATTATTGTGAATTCACATATGAATTGGCAGTTCTAGACTCAGCTGAGACAACAAATGCCAAGTGCAAATGATGAAAGGCCAATGAGAAACACAGCAGGTATCTTTGAATAGATGAAAGTAGAGAATTCTCCTCCCTAGGGGAAATGCAGCCCACTCCGGGTGGCAGAAAGGCTCTAAAGTTCCTCCAACACCAACACCCAAGGTTGTGGAGCTTTTTGTTTCCATTTGCCTGTAGACAGGATTTCAGGTCAGGAACACTAAATGAGAGTGAATCTGGCATACAAGACAAATACCAAGAAGGCTGGCAGAGAATTTCTGGAGATGTTCAAGTCTCTCTATTCCTTTTTTCAATATCCTTGCTCATTAATGCACAGCCATCCAGTGAACTAAGACAGATATCAAACTTTATCTTGATTCAAACTCATCAGATACCATCTTCAGTCCTCTGCCCTGATACCTATCTGTCTCCATACTGCCTCACGTGAAGCATGGACCGTCAACTGCTTACACAGAGGAGAAGCAATAATAAAAGGCTCTGTTCTGAACAGAATCTAGCCGCGGCACTGCTGATCTTGCAGGGAATATAGAAATAACACTTATGCACATCTTGTCTTTAGTCGTAGCTGAGCTGCATCTCCCTCTGGGGCCTTATAGGGCAACCAGAGAAGGTTCCAACCATTTGCTTATAGAGGAAATAGCAGAACCTGCAGTGAGTTATGTTGTTTATCTCATTAGTGTAGGAGAGTCATAACTCAGAGCTCCTGTGAAAGGCTGGGGGAGGAGGAGAGAAGAGGGAGGGAGTTATGTGCAGTATTGTGTGAAATTAACCCTGAACTGTTTATCATGAAGTGCAGTTTTCTGACTCCCTTAACAAAGAGGACAGTGAGAAACCAGGTTAATACACTGAGATCCCAACTCTCCTCTGTTTTTCAAACTCTCTGTAAAAGAAAATGGTTCCTGGATCTTTGCCATTTGTCTTTATACAGTTTTTCAAATTACAGATAGTAAATGGCAATGAACATAGCCACCTTAGTATCCATCTTGTGTGCTGGTAACGAATTTTTGGAGATGTTCAGTATGAGCATAAGTACAATGTGTATAGCCTGAAAACAGGGACACTAAAACTAAACAAGGATGCTTTGACCCACCATAACAATACTACAAGAAATAGATGATGCAAAGAGACCCAAGGGAGCACTAAATGGGCTAATAAAAATCAAGAAAGAGCAGAGCAAATATGGGGGAGGAGGACTGCTTCATTTTGCACTGATTATTCTAATTTAAAATAACAAAGACATCAGATTTGGTGGCTGAAACAAGTGCAGAAAGCCTGATTCGCTTAAGACGCTCTATGAGGAATGTTCTGCCATTAGTTCCCACTGGAGCCACTGGCTCTTTTGCAGGGGAAACCACAGGAAAGTTCAGTACCAGAAGTGAACAAAAAGATTTGCACAGTGAATTTGCCAAAGGTCATCCATAGAGCCAGTGACAGAGCTCTTGGCTCCTGTTGTGATGCTGTAACTCTTTTAGGATGATTTCCTCCATAAATGCAGAGACACCAATGAGACCCATACAAGACTACGTTTGCTTAGTTTGTAGCAAGTGCTCTTGCCAAGACATCATTTGTGTATATAGTGGATATATACATGTTTATTACTGAGTTTACAAGGATTAAAAAACAGCATCTTGCTCATAACTTGATATTACAAGAACAGAAATTGCACAGCCAAGCTGATTAGCCAAAAAGAAGAAAAAGAAAAAAAGGCAAAGGTAGCTTTGCAAAAGCATAATCTCTTAGGAATTAGGAGGTTTTACATTAAAAAGAAAATAAAAAATGTGGTCACAAACCACATTTAGCAGTCTCAGATTACTGGAGTAGTTTCGGCAGTTGAAATATTCTTAGGATATATTTAATGTTGGTGAAACACCTGCTGTCTCCTGCAACAGAAGTGGCTGCATTTTACTACAGAGTTTTCTGGTGGTACTGCAAGACCACACCACACCTACTTTGAGTTTTTTAGGAATAGGAGCAATGTAAAGATATGCCCCCTCCTATCCTAGGAAGCGTTTCAGATAAGCACCCTTCAGAGGCATCAATTGATTTCCTAGTCTGCTCACAGGAGGGGAGGCAAATATCATTTGTGTTCCTCCTGCTACAGCTGCTGCAAGGTAGCCAGTGGAGGAGGTAACAGCAGCCTGCACCTACACACAGTTACAGGTCTGGATTTTTTTCTTTTCTTTTTTTCAGTATGGTTTACAGGAATTGACAGGGATATGTGCACATGGTCAGCGTCTGAGCACAATTGACTCCTTCCTGCCTGGATTCTCCAGTATGCACATTGGGAGGGGAGAAGCGGGGGAAACACAAATCCACTCCTGTATTGTCAGAAAATCCACGCCTGTGCTAACTGTGGATCAGATACTGAGCCACACTCTAGCAAAATTCTCACTGGGTTTCAGGAGTTCTGTTTAAGTAACATCAAGCCTCTGAACTGGTGATTGTCCTCTGCTTTCAAAACAAGCATTTCAGATGGACTTACACTCTAATGAAGGAAGGACTGATCAAAGCCTACTAAAATAACAGTGGTCTTTCCCCCTCTGGACAAGAACTTAGCCAAAGGTCTTTGAGGACGCATACCAATTTTTTTCTGCAGCTAAGGAAACTGAGGCTCCAGAGCTGATATCCAAACTTGTCCAGAACAGAACTAGAAGTTATACTTACATTTATAATCATCAGAACAACATTCATTCCAGAAGCTTGACTCTCCTGTATTTCACCTCCACTGTAAATACTGCCTGATACAACCCCTTATATTCACCATTCACCTACGACTTTCACCTCTGCTTCTCCACCCTGAACATAATTTCAATCCTGCTTACAGAGCAGGGCATTGTGCCTTCTACAGACTGGGATCAATAGCATTAGAAGAGCTACAGTGATACAGCCTTAGAAACTACCATGTCAGGCACTTCTTCTGGTAGAGAGAGAATAATTAGGATCAGCTCTCTGCAGTTACCAAAGGAAATCCCCTGCAGGCACAGAGGTTTAGGCAGTTTCTCTTCTGCATGGCCTGTAGCAGGTTTGAGTTCCTATTAATTAAATCCCATGAGGGCTCAGTGGCCAGACCTCCAGACATGTGCACGCACATGCAGACACAATGCTACCAACCTGGTCCCCTGTGCCGCTTCTCCATCCAGATGTAGCAGTTGTTCTGAGCAACCCCAGTCTGCGAGTCCAGGAAGGGAAGGCGAACGCTCCGTTCAGCACACAGCCGAGAGTTGTAGCTGCGACAGTGCTCAATTGCTTCTTTGTAGAACTGGTCCCCAAGCCTGCCAAAAGAGACAGGGCGGAGATTAGAAAAGGTTGCTCTTCTCCTTAAACAAGACTAGGAAAAAGGGGGCATATATGGTTGTCTTATTCAAATGGGCAACCAGAAAAACTTCCCCTGAACACGTGAAAAGCTGACTGACACCACACACTACCAAAGCAGATCATGCAGAAACTGTCAAAGGATGATACTCTTTAGAAACCAGACACAGATCTTTTCAGCAGGCATTGTTACTGAATGAGCACATGGTATAACCACACTGGCTCCCGACCCAGGGCCAGGCACCATGTACACAGCAGTGACCTCATTCTATTGTCTCTCTTCCCCTGTAGTTTGCCCAGCCAAGTCAGCACACCAGACATGTCAAATTTGTGCTATAGCAACTCCTGCAGTATTGTGTGCAACCAAAAAGCCAGACAGGTTTACAACTTCAATCCAGCATTTCTTAGTCCAAAGAACCTGGAAGAGCAAAAGACACAGTCCTCATATTGTGTGTTTCAGAGTCATGAAAACACACACGTTAATAGCTTGAGCCATGTTTGCAATGCTTACACTAGTTTTCTCTCTACCATTCCAGAGTTTTCCACAGTTGGGTTTAAGGCACCAACAGCAGCAAGCTACAGTAGCAGTTGGTAGGATGCAGAATGGCAAATCCTTTGTTCTGGAGCTCAGTGGGAAGAACCATGCTAAAGACAATGTCACTTGTTTCATAAATATTGGTTCAAAAATTCTGACGAATCTTCATATTCCCCTGAGAAAGGTTTGAAAACTCTGCCTGCTGGAGATTACCAAAATCCTCCCTCCAAATTGTTCTAAACAGGGAAAAGCATCAAAGTAGAGCTACCCTAAGGACACAAAGCAGCTGTCATGCTGGAGCACTGCAAAGTAGGTGGGCCACACTGCTGAAACCTCATTCTTGATCTACTGTCAAGGTGAAATTCAGTCGTGACATGAATAGCTAGGAAAGCTACCCATCAGGGGTAAGTTCATTAGAAAATAGGAGCAGAATGAGATACAGCTTAACTTGCTCTGACTCCAACATTCATTAGTGTGCAAAAAGAGTATAACACACAGCAAGGGAGCTGGAGGGATGCACGCACAAAGGTAAAAGAGGCTCCCTTTGCTGTTCTGTTAGTTGTTTATCTACTACCCTCTTGTATAGGCACAACTGCCATTTTAAGATGCCAGATTGGTGCAAATCACTATTTTGCTGTATGTGACAGCTTGATACTCCTTTTTTATGTCACTTGTCATTTTCACCTCATGACTTTCATGGGAGCAGTACTCTTTCCCCATGGGCTGTAACGGTGTAGTATTTTCTTGTTGACATGGGGTGATATCAGAAACTTACTGAAGAACCAATAAAACAGGCAGACATCTCTGGCTCCTCCTTCTCACTTTTGATAACCAGTTTCCAAATCTCAGGTTACCCAGTCATGGATAGATAATGTTAAAAGATTTAATGAATCTTTCTTCTGCAAATGTATTCAACTGACTTAAACCCACCTTTGTTTTTCACACCTAAACTGTGGTGGAGCAACAAGTTCCAAAGCCAAAATATGATTTTTGTGGAAAAAGAGCATTTTCTTGCGTTTTAAGCCATATCTCAATTATTCACAATTACAAGTCCAAAAGTCTTCCACCACGTCACTTCTCTAATGGATGCAGGCAGACCAGTATGCCAAAGCTTTCAATGTGGAACGAGCATCGCAGACAGGCATAGAGCCCATCTTGCTGATCTTTGCCATGTCCATTCATGATGCAATGATTTCAGCTGCTACATTTCAAAACATCCAGAAGGGAGAGAATAGGACAGTTCCCAACAAGAAAGAATCAAACCCAGGAGCCAATGCACCTTTTGGCTACATAGTTTTTCATAAGGTTGTTAAGCTCTTCCACACAGCACATGTTTGAATCTAGTATCTTGCAGCCCTGTCCCTGACCAGTGACTACCCATCCAGGCATCAACTGGTCTAAGAGAGGCTGGAAAGGAGAGCTCCTAGCTGCACAAGAGAACTGAACTATGGGAAGGGGCAGTGCAGAGGGATGCCTCTGGACACAGAATCACCCGCAGTGACCTTAACCCCATTTTCCCCATTAAAGATAACAGAGAAGGGAAGGGAGGCAGAGGAAAGAAGAAAAGATAAGCTGCACTACTATACAAAGAATATAGTTAGGAAGAAATGAAAGCTTATTAAAAGCTGTAATTAAAGTTGTACACTTGTGTAATCAAAATCAGTAACAAGGAGACTCCAGCTGATCAAAGATTAACAGCTCTTTGCACAAATGCTTCAGCTTCCACAGAGCTAAGTCAGATTCCCCTACGTTAAACCAGGGATGCTCACAAGCTCCAAGGAAAAGGAAGAGCACAGCTGCATGACAACAAACTGCCATTGCTGCACAGGTTTCTTTATGCTAAATACTACTCCATTCATTAGAATATACACCTCACAAAGCACACACTTACTAACAAAAACAATACATCTCAGCAACCCAGATACAACACCTGGCCAGAGATGACTGCAGTTTCCATCTTCTAAAACTGAAAGTAACTATAAATCTTTGAGTGATAAATATTTGGCTTTCAGTGACACCATTAAGTAGGGTGTAAGACTACATATCAGATTTTTTAAGTGGGAGAAAAGGGGTTTTAAGATCCCAGTGTGTTTAATGACCAGAGAAGCTGCCAAGTTAATGTGTCAAATTCATCCTTCACACAATGATGTACTCTTAACTGTTTCATCACATTTATTTTAAAAGGGTTACAAACACAAGCCTTAGAGAAAGATAACAATCTAGGAGAAGCATTCAAGTCATCACTGTACTTCAGGAAAGCTTGCCTTGGCTCCACTACAGTGAGCACAGTCAAGAACTCACCCCCTATCTATTCACTGGGAAAGCCAGTACTCAAGTACTGCACCCTTGATGCTTTGTCTTGAATTTAATTCTGAATGGAATTAAAATGAAAAAAACAAACAATCAAATACTGGAAACTAAGGAAACAGTATTTCACTATGACAGTCATATCCCTGTGGAAAACAGTTTTCTCCCTGCAACTACTTCTGGATGTTTAGTTGTTTATTTTGTTTTTTTTCCCCCCACCATTAGTGAATTCACTACAGTGAATTTCACCCATTCTAAACTTCAGTTCACATTTTGAAGGAACTTTTGATTATTTTTTCCTTTGTTTTCAACACGGTGTTACATGTTTAAACAGAGTATATTCTACACTCTGCAGGAAAACCAGAAAGTGTTATTAGGAATGAGGCAGAAAAGGAAAAGTCCTATTGCGCTGGTCATTGTAGAGTCACAGAGGTGGGATAAGACTCAGCTCACTCCCAGAAGATTTACAGTGGAAATGGAGAACAGACAAGGGCAAGAATAAGACTGGTGAGCACAGGAGTTCAAATGGAACCCAAACAGATCAGCTGAGTTTGAGTGAAACACATGAAGAGAAAAAAAGTAAAATAAACAGACATTAATAGTGAAAAGTGCATTATATGTCAGAAAGATTAATGATCTGGTGTTACAAGCTTCTTAGCTTTCCCAAGTCGTATTGCCAAGGAAGACTTACACTTCATCTCCTCAAAAAATATCTGTAAAAACTATGGGGAAATTCTTTATTATTTTTATGAAAAGTATGTATGACTCGGTGCTGTGCTGTGACTGACTGCAAAGGTCGATTCTTCCCTTTGAGAGGGAGAGACACGTCACACTAACTTGTCTAGACTTATATTCACAATAGAGAATCATCATCATACACACAGATTTCAATGATGTTGGGGGAAAAAAATCAAGGAGCAGACATAAATAACTGCTGGTCAAGGGATGCAAATCACACAATATAGCACAACTGGAAATACAGAATGAAGTTTTCAGCACACTGCAAAAAAACAAGAACAAAAAACACACCACAAGTGAAACCTTGCAGGTTTCTGCCAACTGAAACCCTGGGTGGACCAATGGCAGAGGTGACACTGCTGGGATACATGCAAGATCTGCATTTACATTCCAGCCCAAGGACTCTAAAATTACCCGCTTCTCACTGACTAATAAAGATGTCCTGATTGGAAAAGACCAACCTATACTGTTAAAATCTTCTGCAAAACTTTATATAAACAACCCATTTTCAAGAGGAGTCTTTCTCCAGTGAAAATAGGGACACTGTTTTGGTGGAAAAGGGTGATACCAGAACTAAACAGCTGGCTTGGATCAGTAGAAGTGCAGTGGAAGTGAAGCAAACACTCAAAGACGCTTGAAGCACCAGCAGCACTTGGGTGCTGGCACAGGGATGTGTGGCTGGAGCAAATCTGCGCAGCTTAGCAGGCTGTCTCCAGCAAAAGAGATACAATAGGATGGAAGAGAAGCTGCTGAGATTTTCATTAGGTCACTGTCCTTTTGAATGTTAAGAAACACAGGTTTTCTAACAAGATCTGGGAAGCATGGTGGGAAACAAGCAATACAGTGCTGTGTTAGAAGATAACCCAGCCTCTCCTTCCAGAGACATTCATGAATTAGCCTGGAAACAAAGCACAAGCACAGTCCTAGACCTCCTCACAAAGATAAGCAGGGACAAGAGAGTCATGTAGACAGTACCCAATCTACCAGCTGCCACTGACACAGCAGTAGAACATGAGGTACCACTGACCGACCACACATCCTGGCAAGTGCTGCTGAAGCCTGCATTGAGCTGGCTGTACATGACCCTTCCAGCGAATCCTACAAGGCTGCTGTCAGGCCACTGCTGCTCTCCATAAGCCCTGAGATGAAGAATGCCACAGGGTTCAATTATTCCAACACTTCTATTTAATATCTACACAGAACCTTCGGAGAATAAGACAAAGTCATATGGGCAGTAACATAAGCCACATTATGTTGATGACACACGGTTTTATGTATCCTTTTTCCCCTAATTCACTCAGCACTCTCCCAAAACCTCCCAGTGCTGAGTGCAAGGGTGTTGTGGTTGGCACAGGTAGAAGCCATAACAGAGAGCAGCAAGGATGGCTGGAAGTGGTAGATGTTGCAAACTGTGAGCTAATAACACTTACTATTCAAAGACAGACTAATGTGGACAATCTAATAGACTTGATCATCAAAAGGACCTTCCTTTCTCTCTCTCTCTCTCCAGTCAGCATAATTCTGTTTCCAGGTGGTGGTCTGGCTATGCTCACGTTTTCGCGTCCAGGCTGGGCTACTATGATTTTCTGCCTTAAACCAGATGAGCAACAGAGACAGCTAGTTGCAAAAGCATAGTGCCTACCTAATCATTAAGCAAGCCTAAGAGATCAGTACTCCCCAGCCTGCATTCATCCATTTTCCTCATTCATTTAAGAACTGATTGCTTTTTGTTTGCTTGTTTTGTTTTTGTTTTTGCAAAGGGTGCAGTGGGCTAAACTCAAGCCATTTGAAAAGCTGCTGCTTCTTTCTGTAGCTGCAACAGCATATACAAATGGAAGTCTGTGCTTGGCAGAGCACAGAATCCACCAGTCTCCTGCAGTGCCTTCAGACAACACAAGCTCACAGCCTGGAGCATCTTCCCAGAAGAAAGAATTGTGCTCTCTGCTCATGCTCACATTACATTGCAAGATGGTAGCACAGCCATCCAAAGAAAAAAGAAAATATGGCATACACAAGGTATCAGACCATTATTAAATATTAAACAGCACTGGCCGGGACCAACCTCACATACACTGTGAATCAATGATTCTGCATTTTCTAGTATTTAGGCAGCACCTAAATGCTACAATCACATACACTTTGCAGTTTCACAGACGTAGGATAACGAGATCCAACAGAAGAACAGAATGACCTGAATGATGTTAGGTGAAGCATAAGAGATTGTTCAAAATTCTATCACAGACTCCAAGAGCAAAGGCAGAAAGTACAGGAATGTGCATTTTCTCACAGTGGTCATTTGACACTGTCACTACACAAAATTCTCTAATGATGTAAGAGGTGTGAATGTGAGCGAAGGCAAAACAGGATTTCCAGATGGGACATAGAATTACTCAGACTTCCCAGGCCTTCATATTTTAATGTAAACTTGACTGCTTTATAAAGACCAACATACATGTATCCCTGCCTATCCTAAACTCTCCAAGAGCTCATACATCTGTTTCATTCCTATATGTATCAGACAATTGCATCTGATGCTCATGAAGAAGCCTATACAACTTTCCCAAGCATGGGAATCAGAGAAAAAAACAACAGTATTAGCAGAATTGTAGAAGTAGCAGATAAAAACAAACAAAAAAAAAAAAAACCAAAAAAAAACCAACACACAAATTAGACCAAAAAGCAGGACACTGACTCAAGCAGAAACAGAGCTGCTCTACAGACAAACACACGGTAAGGTTTTTAAGGACAGGTAATGGATTTCTATGAAAGAACTGAAAGCCAGGTGAAAACAGAAAAGCTGTCAAGCAATTGTTCAAAAAGACTGTGCCAGGTGCACAGACTGTATGTGGTACAAGAGATCAGGAGCCATCAGACAATCAACCACACGTTCCTGAATCAGCACTGGCACAGCCCAGTCATTACATGAGTTTAAGAGATGCCTGAGCTGCAAAGTCTAGGTTCAATCCTTGATCAATGAAAAAACAAAGTGAGATTTTGCAGCATTCTCCTCCAAGCACATTGCAGCAGTCCATTGCTGAGATGTAGAAGGAAAAGGAATCCTTTTTGTCTGGTATCTGCAGACTTCCTCTTGGTGGGGCAGAAATCCCTAGTGGCAAGTTATGGCCAGAATCTACTGACTTCTCACTTCTTGAATCATGGGGTGAAACAGAATCATAACAGAGAACCTGGCCTCACTGTGTGAGCTGAATTCACTACTCTGAAAACAGTCTCAAACTGTAACTTAATCCAGTGTGAAACTACAGATATGTCATGCAAATAAATAAATAAAAATCTGTCTCTGAATTAAAATGAATTAAAAGGCGGAAGTCACAGCTTAAGTGAAAATAATCTGATTAACCCCATAATCACAAGTATCATGGAAGTACAACATTTCCATTTAAAGAAAAAGAAACGTCAGTACAAGCTAACACTGTCAAGGGGAGCGTGGTACATCAGAGGACTTCACTCACAACAGCCTGCAGGCCAAATCTGGCTTTAGAGTCATGGGC
This sequence comes from Coturnix japonica, assembly GCF_054131305.1. Taxonomy (NCBI): domain Eukaryota; kingdom Metazoa; phylum Chordata; class Aves; order Galliformes; family Phasianidae; genus Coturnix; species Coturnix japonica. The sequence goes on along the minus strand of NC_140667.1, from coordinate 26,220,423 downwards.
TGCTGCCATCTCTGTTCAGGGAGAAGAATCAGAGCTGGAGGTGTTTGTTTTCTCCTGCAGCTGCACACAGCCCCACACAAGGCCTATAGCAATTCTGCTCTCCGGGCCAAAAAGACTGGATCATTATGCCCAGCATTTAACATGCACTGTTATTGAGTAGATGCAACTTATTTCAGAAGATAAATTCCTTATCCCTATTCAAATATACAGGGCTGTAAATGACTATGCTATGCTGCTGGCTGTAATTTGTACCCTTCTCCTCATAGTTTTCTTCCATTTCAAGGGAGAGATAGTAGCAGCAGCTTCCATGTCACATGGCAAACCATCTAAGGTATTTCCAGAGTCAGACATTGCATACAACCTCTATTAGACTCAGCAGAGTGACCAATTAGGTTAATCTCAGAGGCAGACTCCTTGGGGATACCTCAGAGCATCTATTCTTTCTCAGGCCAAGGTTTCTGTTTTAAAGAGATGCAGCATCATCCAATTAAAAGAACAGCAGGTGAGAATGGTAATAACCTGGACCTCTTTCTGTATCTGAGGACAGTAGTCAGAATTCAGCTTGGTCCCAAGCTTTCCCCAAAAGGTCAAAAATTCTCTCCAATTACTAAAAGAATGAATGGATAAAAACTTCAGCAGTGGTATTCGATTGGACATGACAACATCCAAGAGATTTTTAAATGCCGGCATTTGGGGCCACCAGACATCTGTTAGCTTTGTGAATTCATGGTCATAGGTCCCAACAAAGTCCAAGACAAAGCCCATTCATTCAGATCTCCATTCTAATATCCCACACTTGGCCTATCTTTTGCATTCCTACATCTAGTAGAAAGATGAATTAGTAAAGCCCACTATCTATTGCTTGGCCTGTTTCCTGAGAGCCAGGAAGTGAGTGCTCTGCAAATGACTATGCTTTGAATCCCTTGGCAGGTTTAATGGCTCACCTGCAGAACAGGGTAACGCCCAACACTTACCTCCTTAATAAATCCTTCAGATTGCTTTGGGCACTATCTGTACTAAAGGATTCTCAGACCATGAAGAGGCATCCTCTTCTGGTTCTAGCTGTGCTGGATAAAAATAATGCCCCTTCCCACCTACCATGCTGATTTTACTGCACATCTACAGCTCACTACTCCTGCACTTTCTGCCAGTAGCAATAATTGTGCAAGTGCTCCCTGATCCACTTCAGCACAGCCACTCCGTTTCTGAGTGAATCTGGCAATGTCTGTGGAGGCCGAGAGCAAACTCCCACAACCCCAGTTGCCACCAGAGGAAGTCTGCAGCAGTACAACCAGATGGGTAAGGCAGCTGGGTAAGCAACACGTTTGTTCACAGTGGGAAGAAGCCCATCGAACTAGCTAGAGCTACATCACCCAGACAGCACAGCCCTCCAGAGAGACACAGCATATATAAAATGGAAGTTTTTCCCTACCATCACAATTACATCATCTGCCCAAGTGACATCAGCTAAGCTGACAATAGCATTTCTCTTCATGCATCTCCACGCAGATCACCTTTCATGAAGTCATGTGTCTTCATCAGGCGCCCACAAGCAGAGATGTCAGGAAAGAGCAGGAGGGTCTGCATTTCTAACTGCACACTTGTAACTGTCATTTCTCTGAAGTAAGGTGCTGCTCTGAAGGACCTTTGTCAGCACTCCTGGAAGTTTCCAGGCTGGGATTTCCCTCACATCTTGCACAACCATTTAGTACACAAATATAGGTGCCATATTTAGGAAAATGACAGGCACAAGCAAACTTCTCCACCATCAAAAAGAAAAACAAATAAACCAACCTGAAATTACATTCACTTTTTTAGCTGCTTTTTGTTTTTAATCTTTTGACTAGAAACAACTAGTGAGCTAATTCTTCTGTGAGAACCTTATATCTCCTGTTGCAAAGGAAATCCTGATATGGGAAACAAGCCATATTACTTAGGTGAAAATGATCACTTACGTAGAAAGGAGACAGAGACTTATGCAGAATCAGAATAAATTCACATAATTACTAGAGTCTACTTTGTCTTGGAAAAAAATCTTAGAAATAGTCAAGATTTTAAAAAATAATGTTAATAAACACTTTCAGTTCTCAGTCACCATATGTACAACAAATAGAACACAGACATAACAAAACACAAAAATCTACTCTATCCAGTTAATAACCATTCATCACCTTAAAAATGCTTACAGTAGAAAATCATATTGTCTGTTCATAGATAATTAAGGCTATGTTTCTTTGAGTTATTATTTCTCTTGAATTCATGGGAACAATCATTCTCTTACTTGTATAAACATACCGCAGGGATGCACTTAACTCAGGTAATATAGTGTAATTCACAAGAGAACTGTAAATTATATTTCCTCTTCTCACCTCCTTCCCCAGTTCTACCTGAAAATGGAAGCAGGGCAGATTACAGGAATTCCTCTGCTAAGATAGAAGAGATGGCACAGATGTGTTGAGTCCTCCAGCACATCATCCCACAGTTCCCTCAGCAAAAATAATCATAGAATTGCTCAGGTTGGAAAAGACCTTAAAGATCACCAAGTCCAGCTGCAACCTATTTAGAGCATACTTCAACTAACTGAAAGGTCTAGACACAAGGTCTTCTGCACTTGGAGCAAATTCCCACGGATGCAGAAAAAAGTCACTATGAAAAGACATGCTGCTTTAACATATGTCACACACTGGCGTCCTCATTTGTGCAGATACTTACATAGCAACTAAAAGCAACTGCCCAATGTAAAAAATAAAATAAAAAAGAAGCATTCACCACAATAAGCTTTCAGAAATTCAAGTATGTGATATATGTTTCCCTATACGTTGACTTTCCTTGCCTAATAGCTTCACTCTTCTTAAGATACCATTTGTTTAATGCATATCCCAGTCACACTGGGGTGAGAGATCTCCATGTGTATTCCGAGACTCACTCTGCACCTGATCCCAGTTCAAGCACTGGATCCCAATTCAGCAGAGCACTCCATTGAATGTGCAGGTCCACTTCAATTCAAAGTCCTACAGATACTCAAATGCCTTTCTGAACAGACATGACAACTGAGCAGACAGCACATGCATCACCGCAGTCTTAGGATGAGGTCTTACAAATATGTGGGCAAGTGAGTTCAAGTCAGTTTGTAATGTCTTCCTATCTGGAACTAGCCAGAGCCATTGCTTTACTTTCATTTTCCCACTGGGATGTAATGCACTGGAATAGTTAAAGCTGTAGGTCACAGAAGTGTAATCGAGGCATCATGAGACAGTCATTAATCAGTCAACCAGTAGAAATACAAACTGGGTAGATATCATTATCTCTGCATTACAGATGAGATGCAGCCAGTTCGCAAAACAAAGCCATAGGAAAACAGAAAGTCCTTTACTTATTTCCCAGTGTTGCACCACCTTTTCTTCTACAATTTGTTTTTTTCCACACTAAGAGATTTCCTTCACCAACTGCAATCCAACAGTCTTCTTCATTCAGAGGCAAAGCTGATTCTACATCAGCCCTGAATGCTAACTGATGCTCTTCTACACCAAAATCTGGAAAAGACAGCTCACAAAAGCAGACCTTCTTTTTTCCAGACTTGATATAAAACTTACCTGAACACAGCAGTGGCAATGACAGGCAAAGACAGTGACTGAACAAGAATTTGGACATGGAAATAAACTGGACCAGGACCAGACTGGCAAATTGCTGAGGGAAAGAATTGAGGGAGTCAGCTGTCAGAGCAAGGAGAGGTTACAGAAAAAAAAAACAAGACACAGGGGTTAGCCCATTGCCCTGGAGTAATGGCTAGCCTTTAACACATGGCCTCTGCTCCTGTCAGTATTTCTTCTTGGACAGGTTATCTCAGGAATTTATGCTTTTCAATAATTACCTTTCAGAGGGCTCTCAATTATCTTATGGGAGGAATCTACCAGTAACCTGACCTGCACTTCTCATGCAATCATCATCCACCTCCTCTAGCCTTTCATCCCATCTCTCAAAGCAGAAGAAAGAGGTTTTTCCTATACTTCTAGTATTGCATCAGCAAGGGCTGGTGGAGTTGATAAAAAATAAAGGAGTTTTAATGCTCAATGTTCCACAAACATTTATGAGCTTGTGAGCAAAAGCAGTAAAATATTAGAGCAAGTTAAAATACCTCCTGTAGTAGCATTATGTTATCCAGAGATGAAGGATAAATGTAGATCTTGCACCATCATGAGAAGCATTATTGTCTGCAAGTCACTATTTGTTTTAATAAACTTCTGGAATTTGCAGGGCTCTCTAAGTTCTTCCCAAACTATCTTTCTTCCACTATATGATTTGCTTTTCTTTCCAAAGTACCAGTGCCAAAGAGAAGCTTTTACTTCTGGCACTCACTCCAGAGCTATTTCAGATGAACTAAAGTATGGGTTATTACACTCGGTAGGTTATCACACTCCCATTCATGCTGAGATCAGGGCCCTCTTATGTTGAATTTTCTGTAAGGGATTCCATTACATCCTGTACAAGCTGACTGGCGCTTACTTATTCCCAGCACCATAGCTAGGACAGGGAGAAAAACTCTTATTTTCTCTGTTCTGGACATAATGAGACATCTCCTCAGCCAGTCAGTAATCATAAAGAAACACTTCATCACGAAGTTCAGACAGAACATCAGGCCTGATACAAGGAAAAAAAGCCATACATCTTCCTATGTGGGACCCTGTCATCAACTCAGAAACAGATAGCCAGAGCACGTGGACAATCAAATCCCTGATGCAACATGGATTTGCCTTGAAAGGGCTTTCAGCCACTTCTAACAGGTATCCAGAGGAATCCCTTTTCCTGCACTAGCAGCAGAACTAACTTTGCCCTGAGAAAATGTCTGTGCCTCACCCTGGCTGCACTAGCCTAAAGGAGCCACATATTGCTTTCAGTCCAGAGAGAACTTTGGGCCAATGCACACACCCTAACTGGCATTCCCACATTCTCATCTGAAATAGGACTCTACCACAAGAAAGAGTCTGATACAGGGAGAGCATAACAGAGGAGGGCAAGAGAAAGCTGTTCTTCCCTCATTAAACTTCAATAGGTGTCTAGGTCCAGAAATGTTGTACTGTAGGTTTGGATTTATGTTCCCCTATTAACACATTTCACAGTATAAAGTATTCTTTCTGTTTTGAAGGGGGAAGAAGAGGAAAAAAAATCCATTCCAGGCATTTGGCACAGCAAACTTCCCCAGCCATCCTCTGGGAAGAAAAAGGAAGGGAAAAAAAATGACTTGTCACCACACAACTTAAAAAGACCCATTTTGCTGGCTCCACTCTGTCTCGGGGGTAGTTCCAATATTTGCTTCCCACCCCCCAGGTCTGTGGCCTAAAGCATTTGGCATTCACTAGGAGAAGGAAAACAGCTTCACAGCAATGGAAGAGGAAGAGCCCATCTATTGACAAGAGCTGAGAAGGGAAGAAAGAGGAAAGATCTGCAAGAAGGTCACAATATATGGAAGGTATGAAAGTCACCCACTTCTGGGATCTCAGATACATCCTCCTTGTGCATACAGCAGTCAGGTGAGTCTCTCTTTTACCCTTAGCTCTCAGTTATGGCTAGCTGAAGAGCTACTGACTGACAGTCACATTGTTGGCTCTACCACAAGCATAACAACCATCTCCTTTTCTCCAGATGCACACTCCCTAAGAGAACCAGAAGCCATATGCATTGAATACTTCAAAATCTCATCATCTTCCATGAGAATTATGAGAGAAAAGCCTTTCAGAGATGCTTTGTTCAAAGGAGTTTCTGTGTAACATACACAAGACCGTTACATACTGAATTGTTCTCTGCATAAAGAGAATTATGAGAAAACACTGTGTGATCCATTGAAACACAGGACACTTTCCCAGAAGTCAGAAAAAAATCTCATGTATTGCATAGTTCAGCAATGCTCTACTTGAGTTTCTTAAAACACCACATGTGGATTCTGGAGGAATCTACATGCTTAATCAGAGCCTCATTTCTCAACTTAGAAAAAGGCTTAGCCATTATTTCAGAGCACACAGGAGCAGCTCTTTACTCTTTGACTAAGCCAAAGAGAGAGAAGAAGAAAGACAGGAAGATGAGAAGCAACTTATTTTACCAGTGGTCAGAGTGGGTTAGGAAGAAAATACAATTGCAGAGTTCTACACAGTAATCATCCTCATGCTACAACAATGATGAAGCAACAAAGCACATCACAGCATAGTAGCAGGTTACCACACCTGAGTGATTATGTCACTTCCTCTGAGTCCATTCCAGAACCAAACTCTTCAGGTTCGACTGTCACTAATCTATAGTAACATCTGTACGTAGATGGATTGTATATACTTACAAGTGAATCTGCTTGTGAATACTGCTACATGGAAACTCTCGTTCATAAAGCTGCAGTGCATGACTTGAAACTGAGCATTTTACTATGGAGGAGCTACAGAAACACACACTCATTTTTCAAATGCAGATTGTGCCTGCTGTTTGTTCAACATTTGTATGGCTAGAGACAATCACTTACAGGGCATTTTTGTTGTAGGGGCAATGAAGAGCAGGAGAATCCCTTGCCTTGCTTTTCATGTTATTTCTTGCCAAAAAGTAGTTCAAGTGAAAACATATACACTTACATGATATAGGAAGACTGATCCAAAAGTAATGCCTCCTATTTTATTATGTTGGCCCACAACATCAGATGCAGAAAGTGGTGGCACGCAACAGAGGCTGAACCTTCCTGCCAATATTCAATTACACTTTGTTGCCATGCGACAAACAGTAGAGGGGCAAACTGAACAAATGGCAGCTGACATGGAAGTACGTATAAAGCAAAGGTGTGGCAATGAAAAAAAAAGGCACCCACTGACACATTCATTGACATTTGCTGAACTTTTATAGAGATCAAACAATGGATATAAGAGAATGAGGTAGCGTGCGGTGCATTTCAGCAGTAGTAAGAGCAATGTGAAAGACAAGCCACATTCCAGTTGGCCATACACAGCTGCCATAACATGACATGAAGAACATCTTGATCAGTTAATCTGTGCAAATATGCTAATGGTGGTGACTGTTGAAAAACAGTATTTTGTAGCTCTATCAAAAAGCGTTATTTTGCTCTTTGTATCTTTTGCAGTTTTCACAGAAAAAAAAAATAGGAGGATTTCCTTCTGGAATGACCTACACATGGCACTCACTTGTACTCTTTCTTCTGGTCTAACAAGACAAAAGATTGAGGGAAGAAGGAGATATGTGAGTACTAAGTATGCTAAAGGAAAAAGAACCCTTAGCCTGAAGCCAGCTGATAAACAGCTGGCATTTATGTCTTCAATCAGTATCATCTTGGATAAAATAGTGAGAGTAGGTATGGTTATAATTTACTTAGTTGACATGTTTCCAAGGTTGTTTTTAATATCCAAAATCTGACACTGCTCAGAACATTTGCGGTGCATGCTTTTGGCTTGTGTGGTTTGTTGTTTTTTTTTGTTTTTGTTTTGTTTTTTTGTTTTTGTTTTTTTTACTACCTGCATAAAAGAGAAAACTCTGATAAAATACTGGAGAACAGTCCTAGAACTTGCAGTTCTTCAGAAGGAAGATGACTCAGTTCTAACAATATCCACTTTTTTGAAGAGCTATTAGTGTTCTGAAAACAGCAAAATAACTACAGAGCTTTGTTTCCACACAGTTTCTTTCAGGGTTACATGTTACAGACACACCTGAAATACATGTTTATATTAAGTCCTGAAGGACCAAACTGGCTACCATAGTAATCTTTCCATGTGGTTACAACTGTCAATATGCTTGAGGACAACAACATCACAGGAAAAAAACAAAACAAAACAAACAAACATACAAAAACAATAGCATAAGCAGAAAAAGTACAACCTGACTTTTCTAAAATGCTACGGTGTTTTTGATACTGCAGTTCAATAATGCAGTGACAGGTAAATTAAGCCAAATTATGTAGTTTGGATTTAAGGCCTGAGCATGAACTTCAGAAACATGAAGATCACATATTTTCTTGGCATTTAAGTTTGAATGCACTGAGCACTCCATGCTAATTCCCACTGGTGTTCTGCACTCTGGCTCAGGAAAAAGACTGCTTGAGGTAGAAGAAGAATGAAGCCATAGCCTCAGTGTAAGAATTTGCCTACACACTGAGGGATTTGTTTAAAACCTGATGGGTTGAAAAGACAGGTGCCAATCCAAATCAGTCCAGTGCTGCTGTTAATAGCAGCACCCACTGAACAAAACAGCAGTACCACTGGGATTGAGAAATTTGAATACAGGAAGAAAGATGGCGAGCAAAGAGTAAAAAGGGAGTGGTAAATGGAACAGCATGCAGCAGGGACTGTGAGACTTTGAACACCATAGAACTGGAAATGACAAACTGAAAGACCCAGCAGCCCCAGGAAGCAACGTAAAAAAGATAAATCACACAGAGATCCACAAAAACATGAGCACAAACTTTCAATATTCTAAAACTCAATAAATAAAATAGTAAGAGCTACGATAAGAAAGGATCAGGAATCTCAGGTACTGTAATCTTCTGAGAGAGAAAAAGGAAGGTCAAGGACCTTACCGGTGTTCTAGAGCATGCACAACTCCGAAGGATTTGTGAGATGGAATGAGTCACCACCTGGGACATCCATGCTACAGAGAAATGCAAGGAAAGAGTCCAGGAAGGAAGCTGACCAGTATTCCCAGGAATGTGAACTCCTCTTTTTTTTTTTTTTTTTTTTTTTCCTCCAAACCATTGTATACATGGGACAATTGGGTCTCAATACTGCATTAAAAAAAAGCCCACTTAAATGCTAGAGCTGAAACACCATTGTAGAAGGAAGGCAGAAAATTCAGGTCAGGTGTGACTCCACAACTTCCTAGATCCTGGAGTCTCACAACTTAGCATTTGACTTAATCCTTTACAAATAGGTCCCAACTCAGACTTGAGATTCAGGTACACCTTCTATTTTAACTAAGAAAACAAGCAAGGGGGTGAAGTTCAAGAAGCTTAATGCTGGATTTATTGTGGAGAAGTCTTTTATCCTAATATTCCCATCTTTCTTCCCATATTCCACCTGCACCTGGCACTGTAGGTTTACAAATGCCTACTATATTTCCTAACCAAACCCCTTAAACAATTTTGAGTTGTCATGTTTTTGAACTGATAGATTGCATCCAATCCTTATCAACCAGTAGAGCCAGAAACTACTGCTAACAAAATGAAATTTTCATGCAGTTCCTGGAGCTGGACTTGTTAAGAAAGCAACACACTTTGAAAACATTAACAAAACTACTATAAAACACATACAGAACAAATTTGGAATGATGCTAGTGTACTAATCCCTAACATGGATCTCATCAAAACCTGGCAATTTGAGCTCAGAGCATCCTTCCCATTAAGTCAGGTCTCCTTTAATCAAACAGACTCTAAATGCAGCCTGTTTGTCTTTTGCAAAGAAAGTGATCTTCTAGAATAGGGCTGACTCTGTTCCTGGATTCTTCAGAGTACTTTTGTCCTCCATCAGTGCAAGAGGAGAATCAGGACACTTTGTATTGTTCTTCCTATAGCTATGTAACAGCAGAAGGCATTTTAGAGGGACTGACAAGACTTTAAAGGGAACGTATCGAAGGAGACAGTTTAGACTACTAAAATTAAAGTAATTAATCAATCCAAAGGTGATTCTCAACATTTAGTCTATTTGTTAAGTGCTTTTCCTTCTTGGATTTCGCTATGAAATTTAACAGTTTGCAATCTGTTGCAGTCCCTGGAGCTTGATTCTGCCTTCAATAAACCAAAAAACAAACCATTAGTGAAGACTGATGCAGCACTGAGAACCCCTCCTGCCCCTACTTTTATTCAAACAGTATGCTGATTAAATGGACGTGTCAGGATACAACAGAAGTCGCATACCAGCACACCATCAATTACTTCCTCCATAGCTAGAGTCAAGATTTGGAAACAAAAAATGGCTGCTCTACTTGAACAAAAATGGCCACTAAACTTAAAAGATAATCATGTTTGATTTGTTTTCTTCCTTTCTTGAAAGCTCTAAGGGAGAGGGTCTGAAAATGAGTTGCTGTTCACTGTAAATCTAGATTTTCTCAGTTCCACCCCACTGAAAACCACAGGACTAAAACAAGGATGGACCTTGTCCTACCTTTCTGCTACAGACAGCATTTTACCGTCACTAAGGGAATAAAATAATCATAAGAGCATAATGATAGCATGTGTTTTGTTAGCCACTGTTCTTCACGTGGGGCAATCAGTGGCAATTCTCAGATTTAATCTCTCTCCTTCCCCAGCCATGCAGTTGATTACCTCTCTCATTCCCAGTTAAAAATCTTTGATCAAAGTAAGGCACATAAAGGAGCCTCTGACCCCAGCTAAGGGAACAACAAGAGATGACATTTGGCTCTTTGAGAGAGCAGTAGATAAAAAGCAAAAACGACAGCTGGAGTCAGGAGGAGCTAGTTAGTGGATTGCAGACCCAGGAGGGTGCAGGGTGGGGGCCTATAGAAGAGAAACAACAAGAGGCTGCAGCCAGGCTGCTCCCTCTTCTTCTCTAGGTGTCCTTTTTGAGCAAGTAAGAATGACTGCAGCAGATGTCATGATCCATGGGGGAATCACTTTTTTTTTTTAAAGTTACCTAGAAAATTCAAGAAATATTAAAAGAGAAAAATAAACCCAAATCCATGCTTTGAAATGTAGTATGTAGGAATGAATACAAAGGTAAGCACCAACTTGTAATGAACCGTGGTATGTAAATATGCTTAAGCCAGAGGGTTGGATTTTTCTGAGTCCTGTCCAACAGTGCCAATCATTTACAGGATTTGACTGGGATTAACCTGTGATTTCCACTTCAAGATGCAAAGGAGAAATACAACAGGCAAGCAGAAGCATCCTTACACTTCTTCAGCACACACATCACCATTCAGATCTGGCTTGCAAATACACCAGCGCTGGGAATGTCCCCATAAAACAATCAAGGCATGTGCACACATGTACTCACACATGAACATGTGTCCCAGCATACTGTACTGCTGCAGAAGATCTCACCCATTTCTAAAATGTCAAGTCTAATTTGCCATTATTCAGGATGCTAGATACATTTTTGTCCAAGGAATCCTAGGCAAAACTCACTGTCACTACTGTAATTCCCTTGAAGTCCATGGAGTTACACCAGGGAGAAAGGCTGGCTGCTTAATATTTGCAGCTTGCCAAAACATGCATCTGTGTTAGTTCTTTTGTTTTGGAGACAGTTCTACAAATTATCACTACAAAATAGATTAATTTTTGTTTTAAGAAGCTCACATGCTATAGGGACACAGCAGGAAGTCCACTTTCATCCACCAGTCCTTTTTTCTCCATACACATGGATGGGCACTATGCTTTTCCAGGCTTGCAAATCCACATAGGTGTGCAAAGACAGAGCAGATTTTACTGGCTTCACAGAACAATCTAGTAAGGACAATGTTGAATGAACCTGCCAGACTGTTTTTCAGAACTCATGCAAAGAATTTAGAAGAAACATTCAAATTACAACTGTATTTTGGCTTTTTGCATCAGGATCAAGAGGAAGTCCAAATTTTGCAGAAAAAAAGGAAAGCCCTGACCTCTGAGCAAGCTTTTGTCCAATTTTCTAGGAGGAAAGTTGCACATACTTGAGTAACACAGAACCACAGGGGTTGAAAGGAATCCCTGGAGGTCATCTAGCCCAACCCCCCTGCTAAAGCAGGTTCCCTAAGGTAGGTTGCACACATATTCAAGACCTGCCTGGATTCCTATCTCCAGAGAAGGAGACTCCACAGACTCTCCAGGCACATGTTCCACTGCTCTGTCACCCTCAAAGTAAAGGAGCTCTTTGTGTTTGTATGGAACCTCCTGAGCTCCAGTTTGTGCCTGTTGTCCCCCTAGGCACCATTGAAAAGAGACTGGCCCAACCACGTAACTCCTGCTCATTAGATATTTATAAGCATTGATAAGATCTCCTCTCAGTCTTCTCTTCTCTGGGCTGAACATCACCAGGTCTCTCGGCCTTTCCTTGTAAGGGAGATGCTCCAGTCCACTCATCTTCACAGTCCCTTGCTGGACTCCCTCTAGAAATTTCATCTTTCCTGAACTAACAAGCCCAGAACTGGACACAGTACTCCAGATATGTCCTCAGCAGGGCAGAACAGAGTAGAAGGATCGCCATCCTCCACCTGTTGACTACTCCATTTTCAATACACCCCAGGATACCATGGGCCTTTTTTGTCCCAAGGGCACACTGCTGGCTCATGATCAACCTGTTGTCTACCAGGATACCCAGGTCCTTCTCTGCAGTACTCGCTCCAGCAGGTGCTTTGCAGAGAAGGACTTAGGTACTCAAGGTGTGCTGACTGATAGCAGAGGCTTTGTAATCCAAATTTCTGAAGTCTGTAATGGCCTCTCTCACAACAAAATGCTTTTAGAATGCTATAGTTTGGAGGTTTCTCATTTCATCATTGTGGTAAAGCCACATTCAAAGAGAAGGAAGTTGTGTGAAGTCCTGAAAAGAAAGAAATGCTTCACCATCATTCTCTTTTGGTGGACTAGTCAGGAACCATCTCTCTAGACCACTCCTTTGACTCAAAGGCAAAAAGCAGTTTTCAGTAAAATAAACAGCAGTTAATCAAGATGAACCTATTTACTTATACAGTCTCATTGGCTAAAACACAGCCCAAGCCCTGAATATTATTTATCTTGGAGGCGGCAACAATAGAAACTGAGCAACTGATTACACAGCTTCTCAACCAATTATGACCCAACATTTATCTTCTGGGTACAACAGTGGAGATTTAACTAGCTCTCTTCAGCCTTCCCTTTGTATTTTTCAAGCACCCAATGATACATTCTGCATCCTGCCCAGCAAATAAAAAAAAAAAAAAAAAAGGCTCCAGCACCAAGAACACTTTACAACACTCAACAGCAGTCTCCCACACCTGCACCTGGAGGGCAAAGACAAATGCTGTTAGAGAAAAAACGTGTGAGCACTCAGAGGCAGGGACTTTGTTGGTACTTGTTTGTGCAGTGCCTTGTGCAGCAGGGCTCAAATGCAGAATGGAGGCTCTGGACTCAGCAAGAGATTTTTCCTCTTTCTGAATCTAGGAAAAATCATGCAAGACAATAGAAGACACTCAGCTGATAAGGCTTTGGAAAGAATAATCTGTCTGCTTTCTCTGTAAATACTGATAGCTCATTACTTCAGCCTTCATGCTATTTTCACCTGAAAGGCAAACCTGCTATCATATGAACGAACTCAGCTAAAACTGAAAAACAGCACTGGTGTAACTGGAAAAAGAGACCAAGGTCAACCATGTAAGAAGGGAAAGTGCTTCAGCATTCACTACAGGATGGGGGGAAAAAAATAAAAATAAAAATGTAAAGACAAGGAAATACACAAATTAAAGACATAGCATGGATGTAGGAGAACACACAAAGATCCCCCCCCCAACTCACCCCTGCCATCCATATGACAGTGCTGCTTTGTGGAACAGAACAATAGGTACATTATGCTAACCTATAATTATCCCGAGAAGAATGATAGCAAAGTCAAGGCATTACATGAACATTGGAATATTGGATACAATCCCATAAGAAGCAAGGAGGTGGAGGAGGAGCTTTAAAAAGAGATTGAAACATTCCCAGCACAAAACATCAAAGAGGAAATTTCATGTTCTCTTCATGTCTATATGGATTTTCCTTATCCTTGATTTGATGATTTAAACACAATTCCCCTTTTCATGCATTTCTTGGTTTTATGCTTTAATTGGTTCCAGCACTGTAACATCCTCTTTTGACAGCATGGTGGATGTGATGCAAAGGAGCTCAGCTCAGAGCACTACTGCACCACATGTATAAGCAGAGAAACAGGAAAGGTGGATGGAGACACAGCCCCAGCACTGGACAAAGGACAGTAAAGGGCTGGCAATTCAGTGAACATATAATCAAGTGTTCCCAAGCACACGCAGGCAGTCAATACCTGCAGCCTCATTCCAATCAGATAGCAGGTAGTGAAACACAGGAAGCAGTGAGGCACAACTCTACACCTGCTTAAAACATGCTGCTTGCATTTGTAGCATTATGCAACATCAGGGGAATGCTGGAAGGAAGACTCAGAACAGGGGGTTTTTACTTGTTCCTTTTGTTTTTAATAAATTGTGTTGCATTAGACACTTTGCACTCATCCTAAAAGTAACAAAAAGCCTATAAATCTGCAAAACCTGAAAGTTCCTCCTTGATTCTTTTTCCAAGTGTAGGTAACTATGACAACCCAGTGTAAGCAACTGTGCCTCATCATCCACAGACTGCCCAGTAGGAGGCATGCAGACAGGCAGATGAACAGAAAAGCACCTTTTCATGCACTCACCTAGGTGGACTCTGCTCCTACCCATAGAAAAGATTCCCTTCAGAGAGCATGCCCACCCACTCCAGTATATTGTGTTTCCAAGTGATTGGCAAAGATTAAAAAAAACCCTAGCAAAATAATGATTAGCTACTGCAGGATCTTGCCATATCACCTGTGTACAGCTGTGCTCAAGGCTGCATTCCTCACAAAGCTTCTATGCCTGTAGCTTTGTCAGACACATGACCCCTGAGCTGCAAGCTGGCTGCACCCTACAGATAGGAAATGCCAATTTGAACAGTTATTAAAGTTACTCAGGACCCAGTAGCGTCAGACTACTTCAGGCCATTTGCTCCCTAAAGGCTTTGGACCTCAGCAAGTATTGAAAGTCAGAAAAGAATGCAGGAGACCCCACTTTATACCAGGCAGGGTACTTCTGATCATGCAGCAGGCAGCACCTGACCCTTGTGAGGGAGCTCAAAGTGGTTGCTGAGTCCATGTGGATCCAGAAGCCTCTGCTATACACAGGGGCAGGATGTTTCCTGATGAATTCACATGTAGCACTGCTGAATGCAGGATAATGATTGGCCATGTCTTGCCTTCACGAAGAAGGAATCTAGGCTCGTGTTGAGCTCATAAGGCATGTGGAGCTAAAAGGGACTGTTCTGCACCTAGGAAAAAGTACAATTTACTCTGCTTGAGTTAGAGAAACCACAGGCTGGAATTAGCTTGGAACTAGGTTGCTGGTTCTGAAGAAGCAGAATACTGCCCACCAGCTCTGCCTTTGCAATGGTGCAGCAGCTCTGAGCCAGCCCACTGTGAAGTCCTGCAAGGCAGCATGAGAGAGACTCTATGCAGGTCCAGCTGGTGCTCTGAGAGAAGACACACCAAAAGCTGTCAGCTTGGTAATTTAGGAGGGGGGGGGGGAAGCAAAGATACATGTTCTTTCTGTGTTTATCAGCCCTGTCTGCAGCCACAGCCAAGAAGTCAGATCCTATGCTCAAGGGAAAAAGAAAAAAGGGGGAAAAAAAAGGGGAGGGATTATTAAGCATTCCCCCACTCACTGGGCTAACGGGTCCCTAGGTCCCTCTCATTTTTGGCTGCCCCAAACTAGAAGGGAAAGAAACAGAAAGGATATGGCGCATTCCTGTGCTCCACCATGCCTCCTTACATCAAGGAACAAAGAGAAGAACATCTGCAGGAGAGATAAGCAGCTGTCTGGCTCTGTTTAGCAGCATGGGGGCCTCTCTTGTGCAAAGGTGTCGATTCAGACAGCAACCAAATCTTGCTTTAGTTGCACCAGGTTGCTGCAGGACACTATTCACATGGGAAAAATTATTTCGGGTGTTAGGCTCCTGCAGCTGAGAGCAGAATCTGGCACGCAGGCAATTACAGAAATAAGTTACAGGAGACAGAATTATCCAAGACAGCCAAAACAACGGGGCATAAATACCGCTTGTTTACAGAACGCTGGATAGGGCAGCACTGATCCTTTTTGTGCTCTAGAACAGATAAACCTCAATAATAAAAACCATTTTTATTTGGATGCTATGTAATAGAAAACCTGCCCTTGCCATTTCACACTTCTCTCACCACAGACACCCAGCTGATCTCATAACCCTCCTCCCTCTGCCACATCCACACACACAGCTATCCTGTCCATGCAGCACAGCAACTCATATTTCATCTGTTCCATGGGCTTCATGAGTTTGTACCGCTGCCCACCGAGTGCTGTCAAAAAGCCACCATCTGGAAAGGATGCTGGAATGAAATCTATGCAGCTCTGCGGCCTTCTGAGCGATTACAACTATGACACTTAAACCCGCTAATGTGCTAAGCATTTTCTGGCAAAGCTGGTGAGTTACTATGGTATTCTGGGAGGGGGTGGGAGCTTTAAAAGATGTCTTCCCTGAGGAGGAGCAGAAGGAAGGAGACAAAATGTAACAAAGCAAATTCCTCAGCAGCCTGATACTGGGCAAACTCCTCAAACTTGCCATAACAAGGGGTTATGTTTCAGAGATCCAAAAACAGCTTCTGAGGACAAAAATAAACTTGTGTGTTCCTGCCAGGTGGATGCACAGGACTGCTTTTTGTTGAATGTTTTTCTGATTTCCTAGAAGTAAAAGCTTCCCTTCCTCTTGTCCTCATTCTGGCTTTGGCCAAAAGCAGTCTGGTAATTTTATTCTTAGGCTTTCCAGTCTTTCGGCAGAAATAACTCTGTTTCTATACATATACCTATATAAACACACACATTTATTTTTTCTTTATATACATATAGGTAGATGTAGATATAAATATATACGTATGATTATTAGATGAAAATCAGAGGGAAAGCTGACCCAGGAGCACTGCAAGCTTTGTATGGAAAGCCTGCAGGTCAAAGTGCTGCCCAAATTCTCAGCATTCCTACCAAGACAGGGGCCAGGCAGTTTTGGCTGAGAGCAGAGAAAGGCACAGAGATTCCAGCAGCACTCAGGCTGACACCTGGTGCAGGATGTCCTGCATTTCTGCTCCCAGCTTCCTTCTCAGGGACTCCACAGTGTTTCCTTCTCAGCTATCATTCCTGCACTAACGCAAAACTTGCTCATACAATGCCATTAGAGTAAGTGCTGTTAAGTGCTGTCAGGTTAACAAATTGGGGGTGAAAATACTAAAATAAATTTTTTCTCAGATAAGGCCATCTTGAGAACTATTGTGAAATAGTGGTAGCAAGGTGTACTGCATGAGAACTATGACTTAATGTTCTTTTAAGAATCAGAACATTAAAGCACTAAAAATATAGTCAAGGGAAAAAAAAAAACAGAAGTAAAAAAAATACACTAAATATTTTACACCTCTTCTACTCAGCATGCATAATGCTGGAAGATGGGAACATCTCCAGAAAGAAGAAGAGGGAGACACAAAAGTACAGCTCTCTCAAGTTACACCAACGTGAAGGATATTTTTGTGAAGTAACACAACTTCATGCTTAACACTGTTGTTACTGTCGCCTTGACCGCAGAAAGGTAAATAAGCATTTGTTTTATGACTAGTGAAGAGGCACAGACAGAACCTTCCACGAGAAAGCTAGTTTATGACATTTAGCATTATGCTCCAGAGCAGTTTTTGAACTAAAAGTACGTTACAATAGTAAATAACAGATCAGTAGCTTTGGAAATACAAGGAAGCAAAATGAAGAATCAGCCTTCCTTTAAAACATAGGCTCTTGCCTATGTTTTCTTCTGCCTTTGTTCTTAACTTGGCAAGTTCCAAGGGATGTAAAGGGGCCAATGAGAGAGAGAGCATTAACAGAAACAGATGTAAACAGAATTATTGCAAGTGTGAACTTCTGAGGATAAAACCTAGAGTAACCAGAAAGTTGTTTCCCTGTAGCTCTACTCAGCAGACAAATGAGAGGCAAGCCTCCTCCAGACTTCTGTGCACTTTCTTAACGTCACAGTAGTTTGACTTTGTATTAAATGGGGACACCACCTCTTCATAACCCTCAATACCACTGAAGAATTTTCCTGCTATCACTGTGGTTTGTTCTTCTTCTGAATGATAGATATGTCCTGAGGGGATATTCCAAAAAGATGTAATTGGGAACAATGAGGTATGTAGAAAATTTCATTCCTAAACACCTTTCATACTACACCCCACTCTTGTTCTCTTAGCTGAGAGGCTGATAGATCTCATCTCCTATGCACGTGCAAACACTACCTGATATAATCTACTTATGATAGGAGTCAGAGTCAGCACCCAGCAACATACACAGTTACACCTTCGCAACCAGCTGACACCACTGAGGACAAAACACCACTTTCCCCACACACACTGTTCCCCCCAAAATGCATGCAGCCCTTGCCCTAGGATCCATCAGTCAGAATGTGCAGCACGAACCCCCCATGACAAAGCCAGGATTCCTATTCTTGAAGGGAGGCCTACAATGGGTAACTTGTGCAGCCCCAGATAAAAGTAAATGCTGCCAGTTTTCTAGGTCAGCACAGCCACCTGGTTACTATCTACAAACACTGCCTATCTCTATAAACCTCCTGAGAACTTCACCGAATCCAACCCTACAGGAGCCCCTCGAGGGAGTTATCTGCACTTGTCCTGATAGAGAAGCTAAAGGCACAGGGGGGACCTCTCCCAACAGGACCTGCTACATTTGCTCTAACACCTGCACTATTTCAATTAGCCAGACATGCATTATCTTCTTCCCTGCCCACTACATGGCCACTGTGCCACAGTCATTTTAAGCTAGTAGTAGTTAGCACTGGCCTTAAAATAAATGTCCTCTATCCTTCTCTTGCTGTTGTTCCCACTGCTTTCTCCTTATGACAGTACAAGCTCTTGCATTGTCACTCAATGTAAAGGAATAATATTAAAAGAAATGTTTAAAATCAGATTGATTCTCTGGTCTCAACTATTCAATGGCTCATACAAGGAAAGGCAGCGTCAGTGCTGGGATGCAAGGTCAGGGACTGCAATACTGCAGCACTGGCTTAAACCCATTATGGAACTATGCCATCAGTCAGCTAGTCTTGCACTTCCTTCACTGATTCAGTCGCTTTTTTCGTATTTTGAAAGATATCAAAGCAAGGATGTTATAAGAGTTGTCTGTTGTTTCAGCATATCTTAAGGGTGTTCACCCTCACACTCAAAAGTCACAACCATGTCATTCCAGCTTCATTTTACTGTTAACACTTTCAAAGTCATGACCACCCATGCTGCAAATTGTGATCATATGGACCCTGAAGAGGACCAGAAAGTTCTACCAGGAACAGACCACTCAATATCTTTATGTCTGCCATTCTAGGCTTTCCATGATGCCACAAAGTGCAACTTTCCTCCTATTTCTTCTTGCAGTGGCATTAATTTGCTCATCCCACACTTCCAGCCATACATCATTTAGTCCACACCATGTAGTTTCTGTGCTTGGAATGCAAACAAGTAGTTAACATACTTGTAGTGCTGTGATGCTATAACATGATGGAAAGTACAGCAATAATAGCAGAGTGGCACAATGCTAGGCTACAGCAAATGAGAACAAGCCCAAATGCAGCAGCCATAGATGCAAAAACAAAATAAGAAAGACTACTTACCCTTAGAAGGCCTCCAGTAGGCAGGGGTCACCAGCAAAACACCCTTGCATACACTGCCAGCCCTTAAATAAGGTCTGGGAAGGGGTGGAGCCAGGATCCACCCCTTCCAGTTCTCAGGTGCATTACACACTACCCTGACTGAGCTACCCTGGGTTGGCCCTACCTTCTACCAGGTGCTCAATCACTGTTTCAAGCCAGGACTTAGCATTTCTGCTACAGTACTTTTACACATAAGGATAATAAAATGCATGGATAGGTTCTCTCATTACAAGAGTATACTTGATGCAAGTCCAAATGTGACTCCCTGCTCACATAAATGATACCGTGAAGGTGTCCCAGTAGAAGAGCCTCCAAACAGGAAAAGGGATGGTGTTCAGTGAAACAACACAAATTCCTTCCCAGTGGATATTCTGCTGCTCATTAGCCACTCTTTCAGAGAGCAGTAACTCTCGTGCATATCCCAACAAAACCTATCAGCCAAAAGGGCCTGTCTTTCCAAAAGGACAGTTCATAAGCAGCAAGCATAACTCTGGTGGTATTATTCACATCAGATACACCACTGCAGAAAATAATGAATCTTCACTCTGCTTAGAAGCAGAAATGCATCCCTTTTGACTTTTTACCCCCTTTCGTCTCCTTTGATTTTACAGGAATCCCATTATTCTAATTCACAGTGGTGATTCAGAAAGAAACTTGTATGAACAGTGTATTCCATTAATATGAAAGTCAGTAGAGACTACTTAAGTAGAACACGATTCAAGTAAAGAACTGTGAAGGGAAATGTCTTTGTCAAATGTCTTGAGTGCCACCACAGCACAGGAGCGTCTGCTGCTTCCCTCCTGATTTCCAGCCTCCCAGATAGAAGTCAACACCTTGCAAGCATTCCCTCACCTTTACCAATTGAAATAAACTCTAACAAAGAGAGCTGCTGTTTAATTTTTTTATTTTTTTTTTTTAAACTAATCTTATTTATTTTTAAGGAGAGATCTAAAGAGGAGTTTAGCTGGTGCACCAAAGGGATATTAACTTTCAGAAGAGAGGCAAAGACAAGCTGAGAGACGCTGCACAACTGTAGCTCCAAGTATGCCCACATACTGCCTTGGCCTACAGCCACTCAGCATGAGGCAGATAACTACAGTCACATGTTAGGTTCAAGTGTAACGAGTCCTGCCTTTCATCAAGCTATGATATATAAACAGCGTATCTATAAATAAATAAATATTCCTCTCCAATGCTCTTACTAGCCTCAACAATCTTCTGTGATACATTAAAACAAACAGACAGGACCTTTGCTCCTTCTGGTTCAGCCCATGCTGCATGGGATACAATTACCAAGCGCCAATGAGGCTATCTCATGAATGGCACTCATAGAGAGGGGTCTTCAGAGCAAGACCCTCTCTTCCAAAGCCAAACATTGGAATCTTCAGAGATGCACTGCAATTGTAAAAGATTTCTCATCAGTATGGTTATGGACCCTCGATATTTGCCCTCTTTACGCCACCGACTTGTGTATTCATTGAACCCATATTTCAAAGAAGAGCTGTGTTTCTCTGACTTAGTTTGAAACCCCAGGAAGTACAGAGTGCATAGCTGGTAGTTCCTGAAGCAATGCTCTGCCCTCAATGAGTCACTATTGAACTGAAGCCCAAACTTGATGTTAATGGAACAGCGTGTGAGTGCCCAAATCAGCTCTGATGTGGAGATCCTGACACACACCGATTGTTGGAGAACCTATAGAATTTAACATTTGGGCAAAATGTACATCAGGGAGAGATCGTACTCCACTAAAACTCAGCAGAGAATTTGACCTAATGAAAAGAGCAGAGCAACTTATTCCTGTGGGGAGAAGGAAGAGGACTGTGTGCTGATTTTGTAATACTCATGCTAGGCTGCAAGCTTTCCTGCAAAAGTGTTCACCTTCTGTTCATCCACAAGAAAAACCTCACAGCATTACCAGGTCTTTTTGCAGCAGGATGAGAAAGTTGAGGGTCTCTTATAGTAACACTTTCAGTAAAAGGAATGTGACCAACTCCAGAGTTACAGTCTTATCAGAAGGTTTTTTTAACCTCCTGTTAACACAAGTCATACTGAAGGTCACATTAAAGAAGAAACTACAAGAAAAAAAGCCAATTCTTCTCTTTGCTTACACTGCAACTTTGACTGTTCCTTACCTTTGGACATCCCTGTTTTTCATATCCTTCATACAGAACACAAGAGAAAAATGTATTTGAATAGTTAAAAACAAGTATAAGTCAAGTGTAACATCAGTCTTCCACTGAATGCAAGTTTTGTGCTGGTAGTCCCTTTAATTCCTCCAACTCACAATATTTTTCCATCTTCTTCCTCCAAAATTTGTGCAGCCAGAAAGAGACAACATGTTTCCATGTTGAAACCATATAAATATTTCATAACGTACATGTACTCTTGCTTCAGTAAGTCCAATATAGGAACTCCATAATGAAATCTTAGTCCATAAACAGTTTCATGAGTTAAAATAAACAGCTTTATCTCAAACATCTACGTTTGGGGCAGTCACACAAAGTTAGCTCATTGTTTCAGAACTCAGTTCTTACAGGAAACATCATTACAGTTCTCTAGCCAGCCACCTTGGAATCTCACTAGCAAATCAGTTCGGACATAAACTAACTGGTTTGGCACAGCCAAGCTAAGATTCCACTTGCACATAGTTCTCCTCTGGGACAACAGGAAAGCCCCAGTAGACTCACTATTCCACCAGAGCACTTTCACTATATTTTAGCTTTTCTACTCCTTTTTGCAGATTGGAATGTGAAAGTAATAGAAAAGAAAACAGTCACTTTCTAGAAATCTATCATCCAAGTTGCTCCCATGCCAGTAAAGGATCAAGTTGCTTATTAAATCTGAACTTATGTTATTCTTTCAAAGACTTTTTCTGATGTAGAGTGCATTAAGAATTTGTACAATTGCTTCTGAACTTAACTTTTATTCTTCATACCAGTGGGATAAGTGAAGAGTGAATGTGGAGTTATACTTCACCTGTTTGACGCTAGAGTACCATCAGATGGTGCAAGTTTATATGTTTATGATTATATTTTCTCTACAAGGTTCATGAACAGCTACAATGATCCTCCCACAAAAAAAGAAGGCATGTCCTTGTGGACTATGACACATTTATATAATGTATCATATATGCTTAATATCAAATGTGTTATCTCATTTATCCTAATGATGACCTTGCATTTGTTTGATGTGAAAAACATCTACAGGACTACAGGGCATGGGAGATTCTAATTGTAAATCTTTGATCCATAATTTGGTTTTCAGTGACAAATTTGTTTCTGGTATAACTCCAGTGAAGTCTGAGTTACACCAGAGATGAATTCTGTAGGTAAATATTGTTAAAACACAAAACAGGGTTGAAGAAACAAAACAAAAAGATCTCACAAAATATAACTGTTAGGTATATTTTCAAAGAGGAAAAAAAGGTTGTAGAGAAATTGAAGTGGCAGCTGACCTCATGAAGAAAATAGAGTTACTTGTTAAGAGTATCAGAGGTATTGTGCTTGCTATATTGGACAAAAATAAGAAAGCACTGTAACAGAGTTGTGTATTTGAGAACACGAATTCTTGGCTGTTGCAAAACAAAGCACAACAAAACAAAACAGTTAACGACTACTGATTGTTCAAAAGTGACAGGAACAAAACCAAGCCTATATTTTGCATTTGAGATCATTTCTGCAATGGCCATTCTCTTACCCTAGGCTCAGACAAGTCCTGGAGTTTGAGATTGGCTCCCACCAAAAATTCCATACATCCCTGTCTAACTTTCTACTCCTATGATATGTTCTGTTCTGTGGAAGTCCTAAGACAGCAAGGGAAGCTTTTTCTCAGGGACAGTTGATCCTATAAAGCTGAGGTTCATAAATCCCCTATCAACCATACAATGCTTTCAGCAGTATCCTTAGAGGATAGTGCATGGCAGAGAGACTCGCAGCTGTAGGTCTCTGCCTGCAGTCTCCCTTCCCCACTATTCTCGTGAGCATTTTCTTCTGAGAGATTATCTGAGATTTCTGCATGGAATTGCTTTCCACCGTCATTTCTCAGACTACATCATACTAAAAACTGAACAACAGGTTTCTGCTCCAAGGAACTTCCCTGAGAGTGGGACAGAGAAGGAATTCTAATGCAGGAAAGGTAGGACAGGAGGATAGCTGCAGAAATTACAAACTGATTAGACTGTCTTTGATGTGCTCCTCCATTGGCCTTAGCCAAAAATTGAAAAGTAGATTCTTTAAGGAATGCAAGACACTCACTGATGGTTACTGTGTAAATACAAAACATTTTGCTTAAATACCTATTTTCTCGGTCAGCCTTGTCATCTAGAAAAGCCACTCCTGAATAATATTCCTGTCCCAGATTTTTTGGTTGTGGGTGGTTTTTGTTGATTTGTTTGTTTGTTTTGCCTGGAGTGACAGGCTAATTCAGGAGTGGCAGAGACAGGCGCAGAAGTGCCCTGTTCAAATATCAAAGAAACAGACACAGTAAGGCAGATAGACCTTCACTGCTAGCTGATCTCAGAGCAGCTCTCTCCCACTCTACACCACCACTGGCTTTCCACATGACATGAAAGAGCCTCTCTAAACTAAGAGAACTGTGCAAGTTGTAAAGACTGAAACAGCAAAATTCAGGATCAAGAAGAGAATCACGTGTTAAAGTGAACCTTACACAAAGAAAGAAAGGAAAGAAAAAAAAAATCACACACAAAAAAAGGAATATTGACTTTGCTTAGCCAGTTGCTTCAGTAAGAATGAAATTAATTTGTGATACCTACAAAATAAAATCGAATCCATTGTACCATTGCTCATCAGGCACTGTCAAAGTCTGGTGCAACCTGAATGCACTGCTCCATATCTAACCAAGGACATGAGCACTTACTAGCAAGCAATGGGTAGGCCCAGGGTCATGGAGCTCCTTACAATATACAGACTGCTTTGCTCCCCAGCTCCAGCTCCAGCTGCACAAAGTGCATCTTGCCTATTTTATTTCAATCATAATCACCACTCAGCACATCATTAGAGCTGCCTGGACCAAGCCCAATGCTCTCTACAAAACAACAGCTGGGATAGTCCAGGCCTTAAGGGTTCACCTGAGAGGCTGACAGGATTTAAGGGGACTGTACATTGGACTATAAGGGAAAAAAAAAACAAACACATGGAATCGTTTCTCTTCTTGCCTCATAATACTGAGCCAGGGCAAGTATTTTCTGAAGACCCTATGTAGGTCACCTCTGTGTGCCTATTTTCAAAAGAAAACATCTGCCAATACAAAGGGTTTTAAGGATTTCTACCCCTCAGCCTGTCAAGGATATAAAGCTGATGAATAAAACATTCAGCAGGCTTCTGTTCTGCCCCTTGCTGCAGCCACTGCATATCCGTCATATACTGAAGCTGTGACTTTCCACTGAGATTCTGACCATTGCTTGGGGGTTTCCCGTTTGTTACAACAAAAAGGGTGGGTTTTTTTAATGCTTTCTTTTTATCACTTAAACCGGGCAAGACGTTCAGAAGACTACACCTTCTCCTTGAGTTACTATATACACACAGCGCCATAGGTGGGCATGCCACGCTAAGGAGAAATTAAACAGAAGGAGTCTGATGTGAGGCATTTACAATCTAAATTAGGCACAGCACAGTGAGGCTGACAAAAACGGTGGCACAGGAGGACACATACCACAATAGTGAGTGCTCACAGGATGTGTTCAGCGGGTGTAATGAGCTTAATGACTCTTTTTCTTGTGTCACTTCATTCCCCACTTCCCCCCCATTCATAATACTTGAATCTTTAGACAGTGAATGCAGTCTTCAACTCACTGAGGCAAAATGGCAACATTTCAAATGACTTCAGAGGCATCAGCACTTGGCTTCGTAACTGGCACAAAAAGACAAGGGTGGAGAACAGCAAAGGATGGCAAGTGTAAAAGGAGTGGTTTTTTGAATGGCTTGGAATAAAGTTGAGTAGCACAAATCAGGGGAAACGTCTTTATCCGATATAAGAAAATGCACAGAGACATCTATGGCAGGAGAATGCTGGAGCAACACAGTAAGCTGAATTGGGAGAGACGCTGGCACAACTAATAAAGCAAAGGTAATCAAATACTGGAGGTGACATTCTTTTCCAGATTTCACCAATATAAAACCACTGAGCTAATTATAAAGAGCAAACAATATGGTCAGAAAGAATCAAAAGGGTCAGGAGAGAGCAATTCAGTGCATTACAGACAGGGATGTGGTGTTCAAATCAGATAAGGATACCAAAAGCCAGCACAGGGAGAAGTGTGAGCAGCATACCCTGGTAGCCCAGTGGAATCTATGATGATTTTTAACAAGCACCCTGTTGTATAATACAAGAAAGGGGGAGGCCTAAAGGCTACAGAAAGGGACACTAAAGAAAGGACTAATAAGAAATCACAAATGATCCTCCTAAAATAAAACAGAAGACAAGACTGATCCTTGTCATATATGAACAGTCAGCATTCCTGCTTGAAAAAAAAATAAAAATGTAAATAATTGTTTACTAAGGTAAACATGTGGTGGGTGGGTATCTGTAGGAATGCGAAGAAATACAATTAACAGTAATGAAAAGCAATTTTCCCCAAGTAGCAGGAAATTTCAGACTAAAGATTTTTGGGACAGATTGGAAGATGAGGTGGA
Organism: Coturnix japonica; assembly: GCF_054131305.1. Taxonomy (NCBI): domain Eukaryota; kingdom Metazoa; phylum Chordata; class Aves; order Galliformes; family Phasianidae; genus Coturnix; species Coturnix japonica. Next base: position 26,194,311 of record NC_140667.1, on the reverse strand, counting down.
AGAGAATGGGGGTGTGGGGGGGTAATAAATAAATAGTAACCCTAATAGAATCTTAGAAGTCATAAACAAAAGATATCAATCAGCTGTGTGTTCTCTTCTCCAAAAAGACCATGGGGACTTCCCATGATACAGCAGAGGCATCAGGGAAGAGACCTCAGCTGCACCAAGAGTCTCCATGGGAATCAGCACCATCTGCTCCACTCAGCAGGGAGGGGGAAGGGGACAGGGTGGGCAATGTAACAAGACATGGTAACCTCAGATCACTGCCATGCAAGTTGCTCACAGAAGATCAGCAGCACCAGTAAGAAAACAGGCAAGCAAAGAATTTCCTCGAAGAAAGACCATCAGCTGCATATAAATACAAAAGAAAATATACACGATAGCAATAGAGAATAATGGAGGAGAATGATCCAATTTGTTTCCTGGCGTACACTGGCACGCTTCCAGTACAGTTCATAAGGTGACCAAGATTTACAACAGTTTGAGGATCTGGTCCAATGAGCTAATTTTCTCATATTGTTGCATTATGAATTTGGCAAAGCAAGTTCCTACTAAGGGTCCCATTACCATGACTTTACTTGGAATCAGCAGTACTAACACAGAGGTTTCCCAAACAGAGTAGATATCACATTTACAACAGAAAAGGAGAATCTGTAGAGGTCACATTTTGTTTAATAGACTGAAGACAACTCTCCATACACAGAGCCAAACGTTAGTCTTGCTTAGTTGACTAGTTCCAGGATTGCTGATGAGAGCAAGGCACTCCAAAATCCTGGTATTGCTCACCTGAGCAGTCTCATTGGCTTTAGTAGTATTAATCACATAAGTAAAATGTGCAGGATTTGTTCCTTGATCAAGTGAGATGAACAAGCATTTAGCTAGATGAAGGTGTATTCAGCCTTGAATTAGTTACTCTGGATACTACTTATATACAGATAGCAAATAAGTAATGATAATGGTTGTTTATCCAAAACAGGGTCCCAGTTACCACATGAGAGTTTCAGTGTTCTTCCCTATTGAGAATCTAGCAGCCAAATATTTTTATATGCAATTTTGAAGGGCTGTATTGTATTAGGAATGTTCACATCCCAAAACAGAACAAGGAAAAGAAACCTGAAGTTATAAACCTGCAGAAGGATCCGAACGTCTTTCTGTAACATCCAGTCAAAATGTACATCTTTTCTACCTGTCTCAGGAGGTACGGGAGCCTGCATAGAACAGAATCTGATTCAGCTTAATGCAAGTTATAGGGAAGGTCCAGAAAATCTAAGAAGTCAGGAAGAATTATTTTGTTCCCCTAAGTTTGGTGGAACTGCACAAAATATCAGCCTGCTCATTCTTTGAATCTGAGAGTAATCAAATACTAATTTTAACTAGATCTCAGTGTCAGAGAAAGCCTATATCCACAAAGACCAGGTCCAAACAATACACATAAGAGCTTGAGTATGCACATCAGCTGCACAGCATATGGAATCCAGACTGGAATTTTCCAGCAGGGGAGCACCTTTAATACACCAATTTCCCATTCTAATTCCTGCCAATTATTCAACTGAATTTGTGATCTTCTGCCTCTTTTCTTCATTGGGAAAACACTTTTCCAAAGCAAAGTTCTGTTAAAGAAATTCATAGCATTGACATGTTATCAGATCAAGGTAAATTCTAAGTACCACTCACCACCACACTCAGCTAACACTGCAGAAAAACACGTTTTCATGACAATTTCCCCTCAGATTTGATCACTGCATGGGTTTATTACCTAAAGATAAAATTGTATCACTCTTTCCAATGCAGATAGCACCATGTAATGCTGTAAATGTGTAACATAATGGAAAGTACAGCAATAATAGCAGAGCAGCACAATCCTAGGCTGCAGCAAACAAGAACAAGCCCAAACAGCAGCCATGGATGCAGAAACAAAAGGACAAAAACTGCTCACTTTTAGAAGGCCTCAGGTAGGCAGGGATCTCCAGCAAGATACCCCTACCTCCACTGCCAATCCTTTAACATGGTCCAGGAAGGGGTGGATCCTGTCTCCACCTCTTCTGGCCACTTGGCTGCGTTGCATGCAGCTGAGCTACTCTGGGTTGGCCCTGCCTTCTACCAGGTTCTCAGTTACTGGTTCAGGCTGATTTAGCATTTCCGCTACACATCATTACACAAAGGAGCAGAATATGGAATATACCAAACAATTTTATAAGTCAAATAAATAAAAGTATATGTAAGTAGTGGACCTCAATGCATCTTCTTGTCAAGTCAAGTGAATCTATCAAATTCTACAATTATATCCAATTCTACAAGCCAGGCTTTTGAATTCTAAATCCAACTACTGCTGGAATGTGTAGAAGGTTTGAAGAAAACAACATGGCCACAGGTTGAAGGAATACTCTGAAACACCGTGGATTGCTGCAGGGAGAGCAGCGGAAGTCAAGGGCAGCAATAAGAAGTGTAATGAAAGTGGAGTGCCTGCCATGCCAGTCAGCGAGTCTACACAGAGATTGCTCCTATAGCCACAGACAGTGCTCTTAAGATCGACTTTTCTCTCTGGCATTGAAACACATATTCTCTGAGGGAAATACAAAAGAATATAAACATAAGATGTGCTGAAATCAGCCAAGGGATCTACAGAATGGTTTGCATGCCAAAAAACCCTAATGCTAGAAACCAAGTTAACAAGGAAAGGCCCTCGGGCAGAGTCAGGAAATTGAAGCATACCAACTGTTTTTCTCTCTGCTACTTCATATCACACACAAAACAAAAAACCTCAACTTAAAAGACAAATGAAAAGAGAGGTGACACCAGTCATTTGACTAACCAGAGAACAAAACTGTGCCAGCAGTCAAGTTTGGGTTACTCCAAAACACTTCAAAAGCAGTTTTGAAATCACACTAAACTTAAATAAATGCTAAAAGGAAACCTGGGGCAGGCCCCTGTTTTCAAGGCTGGCCCCAATCTCTGCAGGAGGGAGAACCCAAGCACTTCTACAGGAGCAAGATAGCAGCACTACAATTCAAGGCTATCTTTAGCTCCAGCAAGCTGAGAACTATTTGCTGGTTATCAAAATAGTGCATGCATAAATGAGAGAAACAGGATGTGGCAAAACGACCAGAATCATTTAAATTTTATTCTGAATCAAGACTCTGCCAGTCTCCATACCGTATATGGAACATTTCCCCTGCAGGTGCAAGAAGTTTCTGTAGGATTTGCTCTTGCATGTAGCATCCCACAGACTAATATTTTAATAGATGCAACGGTTGATTACTTGATTTTTTTTCCGGTGTGGGGGGTAGGGAAGAGAGAAGGAAGAAGAGGTGGAGAAAAGATAGATAAACTGCAGGTTGGGGGGAAGGGATGTTCTTCCTCTCTCAGAGGCCCAGCTGTACAAACCATATGTGGTAATATAACAAACCACCTGGTCAAAACATAAGCAAGTTAAAGAATGTAGGAGAGAAAGGCATGAGGTATTTCAGTGGGAAATAGTCTATTCTCAAAGAGAGAAGGGAGAATTGATTTTCATGACAGGAGATAAAGCTCAGCAGATAAAACTGGATACTGCTTGATCTGTCCAACTGAAAACACAAACAGCAACCTAGCTGAAGGAGGAAGGGAGCAGGCCCTTACAGCTGCCAGGCAGGTGCCATTCCAACAGCAGTATGAAGAAACCTAAATGGCCTCTAAGGTGCACAGAAACATTACTTGCTTGATATGAACAGTCCCTGCTGCAGCCTCCACAGTGGGACTCATCTTCAACAGCCATTCTAAACTAAGTTGCACAAAATGGAGTATGTATGCTTCTAAGAGAACTTCTCAACTAGAAAAAGAGGTTAGCTGTTTGTGTTTCACATACGATGGTAAAGAAAGAGAAGAGAAGAGAAGAGAAGAGAAGAGAAGAGAAGAGAAGAGAAGAGAAGAGAAGAGAAGAGAAGAGAAGAGAAGAGAAGAGAAGAGAAGAGAAGAGAAGAGAAGAGAAGAGCTACGATAAAAACATTTACAAGTCCTTCCTTTGTCCTTCAGTCATACCCAAAGGCTTTACTTCAGAAAAGCTACTATGAGCCTAGACCACCTAATGAAGATTTAACTGATCCATTGATTCACGAATGATTTAGATGAAGGCAGACCTCTGCCCACTAGAGACTCTGTACAACCCCCTGCCCCTTATATATTCTGTTCTCAATCTAGTTTGGGTTCATATGGGTTTGAAAGCAGGCCTATCACAAATGCTATGAAACATCCCATGGATTAATGCACCCATTCTGCTGGGTTTTGAACAAAACATCAGAATCTAAGCAGGAGATCCCTAACTCTAGTGAGGACTGGTTTGGATGGAATGAATGAGGAAAGGGAAGAAAATAAATGCTGCTGTCCCTCATTTGCCTGACCATGAATCAGAACGGTCTACAGTATCAATTTGGTGGATGACCTTTTGTTAGCCACTCATCCTCCTTACATTTTTATTTACCCATAATAAAGTTGAGCAAAAGCAGGCACCTTTCCTGAAGAAAAACAAATAAGCTAGCCTCCAAACCAGGTGAATAAGTTGTGAAAAGATAAGAATATTCTAGCAAACAAAAACATGCCTCACTTTGTTCCAGTTTGAGATAGCTTGTCATCATCACAGGAAATAATAAAAAAAAAAAAAATCCAGCTAATACAGTCTGCATGAATCACATTCTTTTTGTAACTTCATGAAACTCTGTAAGCAAGAATCCATTTCCATGTGCCTGCTACGTTGTCAGCCAGTTGCATTGGGTTTGTTCCACAAGAAGGGACCTGGGACCATCGTGCTTTTACTGAGATTCTTAGAAGCTGCCACTGCTTCTCAACTCATTTACAGTACCTTACCAGTTCTCATGGTTTGATTTAACATTTAGTGCAGTGTGGTGTTCTTCATCAAAGTTCAGCTCCAGAGCCACATGATTTACACAACTGTAGTCTTCACAGGTACAGAAGAGTTTCTAACACTTTTATTTGCGGAAAATACTTTGGACTTGTACTGTACAGGCTATAAAACTAAAAAGCAAACAGACATTCAAAAAGGCACTATTAAATTAAATCACAATTGTTTACCTTCCTCTGGAGAAAAAAAAAAAAAAATAACTGCTTATAACAGTCTTCAAAATTAGCAGTACTGTAGCTAGAGTTAAAAGTTCCCCTACACGTGGGCCTAAGCAGCAGTAGTCAGCCATGTAATATAGGCTTCTGTTTTGTTCAGCCCAGTAAACTAAATAAGAATGTCTTGGACTCCCATGTCTCATTTAATGCTACTGGGAAATAATTATCTCACCTATGGTGTTCTGGAAGAGATTTGTTGTCATCTTCCACAACACAAAAACTTAAAATCTCAAAAATGTGCTTAAGCTGGCAATATATTTTAAAAATTGTCTTTAATTGAATACAGTGTTTCACTTTGATTTTAACCTTTGGGGTCTTTTGAATTATTAAGTCATTTTCATGTAAAAAGAAATAAACTAAAAACTACTGAAACTGAATAAAGCTACATGTTCCATTGGTTTTCTGGAAAATACAATCAACTCTTTAATTTAGAAAATTAATCAAAAATCAGCTGAGTTCTATGTACTGGATTGATTTTGATGATTTGGTATACTTCACTTTGGTCAAAAAATTCCCCCATCTTCTCTAGTTTTCAGATCACTGCCCCAGAAAATCCCTGCTCCCTCTACTCAACTCACAAATTGTTCTCAAAGCATTCTGCTTTTAAGCAACTTAAGCAGGGTTCAAGATAACTCTTCAATTAGGAGGGACTGCATTTATATGGATCTCAGGCATTCCCTGATTACAGACACGTGGCTATCTAAAAAATCCAGTTTAAAAAATGTTCCATTGAGAGTTTGCATTTTCCCTTCAAGGTGTTAGAAGCAAGAAAATACAGAACACATGGGAAATCCAGAGAAGGAAAAGCTGCCCTACTAAAAGACTCCACCTTTAACCACACTTTTCAGTTTGTTTTACTTCTCATCTTTCTCTCCAGTAATACCACTGAAGTAAAGTCTATGCATCTCTGTTAAACATCTATCATAAAGCTAGAGTCAAAATCCATCTTCACCTTTCTATGCACAGCTTTCCTTGACAGTCATTTGCTCTTACACGTATGGTGTGGATGGCATTTATGAAGTACCGGGGAGAAGCATTTCAAATCAGTTTCCTGTGAACAAGCAGCCATGGCGTTTCACTAGAAACACCAGAGAATTACCTCCCTTGGAGAAAAGCCATAGGCTGAAAGGTGTTGTGGAGCACAAAGTAGCTTCTCATTCCTTTAAATGAATGATGGTTCTTTGATCTTTTTAGACAAGATGAGGGAGTCTTGTAAGATCTTGCCTGTAAATGCACTGTAGAAAAAGGAAGACCTGTAACCACCAAAACAGAAGACAGTGTGATTATTCCTTCATCACCCACTCCTTGCCTAAATTCAATGTCAGTAAACAGCAAATCCCACTGAGGCAAGTCACTTACCACTAGCAGAAGACTTCTCCTCCACCTCCTAAATCTAAAAACTGTTTTTTAAATCCACTATAGGTGAGGTGCCCTCAGCAGACTGTACCTGAGTCAGTTGCGTGCACATATGTGCACACATAGAAGCAATCTCTAGTAATCATGATGCATACATGATAATTGCAATTGGTCCCAGTAAGTCCTTTTAAGGCTTTTTATGAGCACTCATCATGTAACCCTTAAAATGCTTCTTTAGTGCGTGTAAGCTTTATTGTTCTCCTTATACAGGAAGTGAAAAAGAGTTGCTGAGTAGCTAAACAACCTGTCCAAGGACACTAAGGACACAACAGATAAATGTTGGGTGCTTTGACTCATTATGCCTGAAATCTAACTGCCGGCCACGATTCTCATGCTCGTTTCTCCAGGCAGCTTGCAGAATTCATTAACGTTTTCAGGAAACACATGATCTGAGTTGTCAAAAGGATATTCCTGCCCAACTTGACTAGACAGACAAGAGGAAGGAGACTCTTCTTTTATGTGCTTATATCTCAGCCTCAATTTTCCTGTCCTAATGGTATTCTCAGAGTTCAAGAAGAAAGAAATACAGGTTGCTAAGCTTTCAGGAGCCTCAGCCTAGCAAAGAAGTATCCTCTTACAGCTTCAGGTGTTCAGTGATAAGTGGAAAGTCTCACATTATCTACCTTTACCAAGTGTCAGGTAAGAGGGTCAGAGGTTCTGTTTCAGTTTAAAAGCCTTGTCTTCACAGAAAATGAGAACAGTTAGGCAACATGTTCAACAAGTGACTTAGAGGAAGGTGAAGGGAGGTGTGGTAAAGGCTTCATAAAGTTCTTTTCAAATTAAGAGTTCCTGACAGAAATGCAACCATTATCCTTGCATTTCTACCTACAGTGTGTCCAGCTCAACCACTGCTGCTCTGTAGCAGTACCTTTTTCTGGTATTATGTTATTCTTAGATTATTACTTTTTACTTCTCCAAACAGTACAGTTTTTCCAAGAAAAAATGTTTCAGACTCAAGTCTCAGCACTTTGGAATAAATGATCAGAAATGAGAAATACAGCATTCTATCCCACACAAAACCTACTGCTTCCAGCATGCACTTAGAGTAGCTCTATTGACACAGCTTACTGCCAATAAATCCACAAAAGTGGAGTCTACAGTTCCGAGTAAAGAAAATCTAACAAAGTTAAACATACTGCATATGTTCCTTATTCTAAGGAAAAAGGTGTTAAGTGATTAATATTAGTCTGTTCCAAAAACATAAGACTTGCAAGAACTCTATTATTTTCTACTTAGTGTTCCCATTAAGCCTCTCTCAAGAATCTATTATATATTCCCCAAACCAAACACATGTGGCATAGACAGCTTTCACTTACCCTACAGAGAAGTACAGCTTAGGAAAGAAATTACCTCTTGAGAATGTGTGCTGCATACACCATAAGCCATGTTCACTGGAAGCAACATGGATTATAATAAACATCGGTGTCCTCTAGAAAGGAATTATGAGGATCTTCCCCGACCTGTATCCACCACATCCATGAACTGTAGAAGAGTCACACGTAGGCAACTCTTTCAATGGGAAGGAGAGAGAAGGGGCAAAGGCTGAGCTAACTTCCTTTCACATTACTAGGAATTACTCATACCATCTGAAAGAGCTTCCTTCTTTAAAGCCAGGAGAGCTGAAAGAAGCCCTTCACATTGCTAGTTCCAGGACACATCTGTCAGCAAGCCTTGCCATCAAGCTCCTGTGTTATTTAAATGTGTGCTGCAAAGAGCCTGGCTCCATCCCCGATGACTTCTTCACAAATATCAGAAAGCTTCTCTTCATTTTCCCACAAAGCTGTTTCTTCCCCAGGCTGAACATGTCCAGTTTTCTCTCACCTAATGACATTAAAAAAATGTTCTGAGAAATCAGTCTGAAGTTATTTTTGCTGTTTCTTCCATTCAGTATTATTTAAAAGAAACTGAAGAAACAAACCATCAATAGTACCACTTTCAAACCACAATCCTAGGTTACACATCACAGGGGAGCAGCTGCCTGCAACAGAGAGCTGGATGAAATGATGCAGGTAGATGTCATGTATGGTAAACACATGAGCTCTTACAGACCTGTATCTCCAAGAAGACTGACAGTTGTGAGGAACTGTAATGAACACACACACTATATATATTCTTTTAGTTATTAAAAATATACTAATATTATATCAATAATATCCAGACAAGAATGTTTTGTCATGCTTAACACAAGCACAAAAGCCAGCAACTCCTAAATGTCATTTAAATCTTGCTAAAATCCCAAGCTTGTGACTTCATCCCTCTCTCTTTCAGTTCTCTCTAATTTTAAAAATGTGAATAACATCACTTGGACCCATCACAGGAATTTCCTGTATTAGAACTGGTGCACTGCTTTGAAGATGTGAGCTGCTATTCTGTGTAACTTAATTCAAGGCATGGAGAGTGGACAGTGAGGTGTATCATAATTGCACACCTTCCTGAGTATTTCTGCACTACACACACAGCCACACAGCAGTGATTAAGCATGCAAAATCCCGACCAGCATGCACTGGATTCAGTATAAAGCCTGGTAAGTCTTTTCACTGGCTCCAGAAAATTCCTCAGCACAGTTACTTCAAATAGAACTCCCTTCATGAAACTTCTCTCCCACTCACAGCTTCAAGTGCATGTCGTGAAACTCCCAGCAGTATTTAAGCTGAGACTGTAAGACAAATTGGTAATGACCAGAAGCACATATAGAGCAGGCTGTGGTTCCTTTCTTAAGGAGGTATGTTAGGTCAGGAGCAGCAGAGGCAGGAATCTGCAGCACGTTCATCATGCAGAACCATCCTGGCATTAAACAAAACGCCAGTGCCAGTTTTGGAGCCCTCTCCTAAGCAGAGGACCGAACAAAACAGGATGGTAAAGTTAGCTACATATTTCTACATGAAACTATGTGGCATTCTCTTGTATGCTTTTTGGGCAGAATAGACAAGCACCACTACAGTCCATCACTGGATGGGAATGCCCTTATGACAGTGCAACACCTACAGCAAATGCTGACCTTCTATAAAAGTTTTCCTGCCACTGAACTACTTTTATTCTTCACCCTTGAAGGCGAACAGTGTGAGGAGTGTGTTCTACTTTTATGCACTTGTGAATTCTGGGCTGGGCTTTTGTATCCCTTTGTCTCATGTCTATGAAGAGTGTGTTTGCTACTCACTGTTGCAAAAATGAGAGAGCAAGAATGAAACAGGCATTCAGGACAACATGAAGGATTGATTCTTAAGCCTATATTTTATACGCCAAGTAGGGCCTGAGACCAGTCTAAGCCCTCAGCACACCTTGTGGTGTTGTTGACACCTGATCAAAACATTGCAGGCTTCAAACTGAAAGATTTTACAAGCTCTTTTTGTGAGCAAACTGCCACATAGCAAAACACAACAAAAGTTGAGGCTCAGTTAACAAGTCCACATTTATATTGCTCTATTCAGAAGAAAGAAAAGTACTGCAGCACAGACAGATGGACAGTAAAGGTGGGAAACTGATGCACTTGGCGATGTTATATGTTGAGAGCTGTGGTGGAACAGTTATGACTAAGTCCTTTCGGGTCACTTCTCCTAAATTCTGTCAGAGGAGAGCAAGGAGGGAGGAGAGGGGCTCAGGTCAGTTTAACCACTTGCGTGTAAAGCAGGCTCAGAGAGATTTACCCTCACAGACCTGGGGGCCTCTTTGCCAAATTCAGTGGAAGCAGAATCCATTCCATACCCACAAGCAATGTATTCACAAATAATGGGATTATGATTCTCAGACCCTACAGATTCCAAGAGAAGGTAGTGTGTTGGGGGGAAACAACACTGGAGCGGGAATCTCTCAAAAGCAAACAGCACCTCTGATGGCAGTACTGGGTCTCTTCAGCCTGAGTGGTTGGGTTGTCCTGATAAAGTTTCTACTGTAGACTCTTGGAAGATGCAGAAAATCCAGCTTTGAAAGATGTCGCCAGAATAGGATTCTGAATAAGGCAGATAAGAGGTCTGATCTGGCATGACAAATCCTGCTTAGCAAGCCAAGGGTTAAGTCTATGAGCCAGAGGAAAAGGATCCTTGCTTCTGCTTCCTCCCAGAACAGTAACCCATAAACTTCAAAGTGACAGTTGTGCAATTCTTTTTGCACTGCAACGCGTTGGTGCAGAAGCATCACTGACACTGCATCCTGCCCTTTGCTGCAAGGCCACTGCCACCTCATTTCCCACCTCCACGCTGCACTGGGAGGAGACTGGAGAGAAAGGGATCTCCATTAGCAGAGGGGGGAAGAGTTATTAAATCACCAAAGTGGTGTAGCTTCTAAAAACTCAAACACAGCAAGGGGTCTCCATCCCCCACCTGCCCCCAGGAACAGAAACACAATTGTCACCAGTTTTGGCATTCACAGCTGATGCTCTATTTGCCTTCTTGCCATTAGTGCCCTCTCTCTGCAGTCCTTCCCAAACTTCCCCTTATCACTTTTTCACCTGGGGCTGGAAAGTAGGCCTTGCTGATTTCTTGCAGGCTTCAGTCCTCTCCTCAAGCAGACTTCCACCGTGATGCTCAAGGATGTCACACCAGGCCCCACAAGCTCCTCTCTCCTCCAAGGAGCTCTACAGGTAACGAGCTACTCTCATAGCCTTCAGTTGCCTTCGGATGCCCACCCTGCTGCTTAGCAGAGACAAGGACCAGCTGTAATTGCCAGCTGCAAGATCTTTGGGTCAGAGACTGCACAGTTAATGCAGTGAGTTGACAGTCTAGTGGAAGCTACCTAGAATACTGATTTCTAGTTAATATTAATTTTTACAAATACTTAAAGAAATGACTTCCATTTGTTACAGTCTCTCTTTTCCTTTCTTCATTTCCCTTCTGTTCCACAAAAATCTTCCTACTTTACTATGCCTCTACCATGTTTCCTATTGATTCCCTATTATAATTACAGGGAAACTACAATTATAGCAAGGAAAGAAACTGCATACATCCTCTCCTTTCCCATAGGAATACAAGTTTCTTTAAATTAAAATGCTACAAACCTTTAGGATCAGACGCCTTCGTATCTACACTCCTTTACTCTGACTTGTTTTCAAAGTGAAGTAACTTATACATGTATGCACACACTCACATACACATTTTCTTTACATTTTTCTCCCAGTTCAGACCTCTGAGCCTCCTTCATCAGTGGTAATTCATCACTTCACTTTGTTAGGTGGCTTGCTTAGCATCCCCCATCTCACTTTGGCGTTTCCAGAAGTTAAAGAAATAGAATAGCCAAACAACTAGAAATATTTCTACTTTCTTCTACTAAAAATAAGATCAAATCAGCAAAAACTGACATTGAGTTTGGACAACTGGCAAGTCACTCTGGTAGCATGTCTCTAGGCCCCTTGAAAATAAGGATTAAACTGCAGCTAACACTTTGACAGTGTTATCAACTACCTCAAAACTGCCAGAAGACAGTTTAAAGATTTTCTATACCCTTTGGGTGTCTGTAGCTAAAACCAGTACTGAGATCACATACAGAGGAAGGCACGAAATGAAACTAAAGTACAATACTCCCATAGGCTGAAATATTAATACTGAATTGGAAGTTTTCTATTATAGTATAATATATTTACTACATTTTTACACTCACTCCAAGTTTTCAATACACCTCTCAGAACTTAGCTCAAAAAGCAGCGCATTTTAAAATAGACTGGGGGCTTTCATGCACATGGTGGTGTTTTTTAAATCAGCTACAGTACCTCAGAACTGGATACCTTTGGCTATTGGGCAGACAGAGAAGCAGTGCACTGTACACAGGTGACCAGAAGTGGCCAGGTTAAGAAGGAAAGCCTACAACAGGACCACCGTTGAGCATCATCACTGCAGCCCTAGCTGGGGTGAGTGCCCTTTGCCCAGAGTACCTGTTTGCACTGTATAGAATAACTGTTTGCTAAGCTGTGTTTAGGTATCACTTTACACTTATGCAAAGAACAAAAGGGCATGGTGGCCTTGGAGCTTAGAGGTAAACTATGTATATAGAATCAAGACAGACAGCTGTTGTTCAAATAATTGTTTTTACCCAAATCAAAAGGTATCTATAACTGGCACACAAGAGGCTTAGAGTATCAGTGGAAACAAATTCCAAGATGAGCTGCATGAATGAAACAAAACCTGTGGGAGAAGGTGTTGCACTAAATCTGGGAAGCTTCCTGTTGCAGTGTTCTATCTGGAGCAGTGGCAGAATTCACTTGAGCTTTATCTCCAGGCAGGCAGGGTTTACTGGGGGAGGAGAATGGCATTTAGGGGATTCCAGCTAACACTGCTCCCTGTGGCATCTGTTCCATGCCACATGTCTCAGTGTGGCTCTACAGATCACCCCTGCAGACAGTCCTGTCTGGTAGATGCCATTTCTCCTTCTATTACAAAGCCTCTCAGTCCACACATTTATTCCTAGTGGACATCTGAGGTTGTAGGGAGTGTTAGAAACACACAATAATATAAAGAAGTAATAACATTGTTTTTGCCTTCACATTTGGGATGGAGACTTGCTTTCATATTATGACCACCCTGATGCCCTATGGAATTATTTCACGTGTGAACACTGACCAGACACATTAACAGGAGCTGCTAATTTCCTTTGCTGCAGGAAGGTTTTCCATAGGAACCATACAGTAATAGTTTTTTAATGTGTCTGGAAATTTGTTAGTGAAACTCAGAGACAGCCTACACAAAATTGGGTCCTCTTCCACACTTCTGGACCCATAACAGCTTTGAAGCAGGGAACTGATGAAATCCCAGCGCCCATATCTATGTAGCAAAAGCAGTCACATAGGTCTTCTTGGTTGTGCTGCCAAAGTTTGTGTTTTACCTCCAAAGAGCCCTCAAAAATGTGATTGATGTTTAGGGACTCAAATTATGATATGTAAAAGCAGCATCCTGGAGCTTCCTGCTGACTACAGAGAGGTGTTTTAATACCTTGTTAAGGGACTAAGGATGGATGTTTTCATTCCTTCTATGAGATGTATACAGTATCCTGGAAACATCTAGAGGTGCCTGATCAAAGGCCTAATATACAATTGTTAATCATTCTGTCAACCTAGAGCAGCAGCCACTCTTGCATAGACAGCTCTCCTGTGGAGGATCCCTAGTGGGAAGGAGAGGAGAAGGCTTCCTGCCCTAGAAACAGGAAAGGCATAGGGCTATGAGTTGGAAAAAGAAGGCAGAGCTAAACTATCTGTATGCCCCAGCTGTACCAGAGAAGCATAAGGACCATAACGATCAGACCTAATAGCAGACAGAGACAGGAACCAAACCATTTCCCAGAAATTCAGAAATCAAGTAGTATCCAGTCAGCTCCTTGACAGATTTTAGTTCATTCAAAGGAAGAAAAAACTTCCATTGCAGTTTCATAGTATGTGCAGAGAAGGTTAGGAAGAGTAGACAGTGAGCACAGGCTACACAGCTCTTCACTGAAACTCAGTTTAAGGAAGAAGCGGTTACCCAGGACACAAGAGATGGATGCCAATATTCTTTTCTATGTCTCTATGAAATCTGGTACCACCTATCTCAGCAGCAAGTGCCAAAGCAAGTTTTAGGGCCTTTGATATGTTTAATTTCAAACAGAAGCATCTCTTCATCTTCTCATCGGGATTCAGGTATGCGACTGCAGAGCACAAGGAGAGGACAACAGCCTTGCGTGAAAGTGCCATCAGCTGCCTTTCATTACAAATAATAACTTACATGACGTGTCTGCAAATGGTCACAGGAGCAGAAAAAGCCACACGGAAGAGCAAAGGTCACCTATGACTGCAAATCTAAGACATGACTAGAAATTCATCCCATAAACAACAACCTAGCACAAGCACCAAAACAAGAAGAAAGTGCAACGGGACAGGCAGGATTATATAGAATGCTTCTTCTAGAAAATTCAGGCTACTGAAATTTTCCCAGGTGTTAACCCTGACAGCACATATTCTTAAGGAAGTGAATAAATAATAAATGTAGAATCAATTCAGGATTTTTCCTCCGGAACATAGTTTTCACTCCTTACCTGGTCTGAATTAGAGGCCTCTGAACAGCCAGGGGAGACAGTTAAGTTCCTTAACTGCAATTCCATTATGCAAATCAGCATCAAACAAACTTTGCATGCACACACAACTTTTAGCACTTACTTAGCACTTTACAACCATTAATCTTAAGCAGCATTTCAATAAGAGATACAGAGGGTTTTATCTGTTTGCACAGGGACAATAACGTACAGGACTTGGCTAGAATTATACAGAAAGTCAATGGTGTAGGCAGAAACCAAATGCAAGTCTCTGCATTACCAGTCGGGATCATGCCATTTCCTCTGTATAGCAGCCAAAGTGTATGCTTAATAAACAGGTTGTCTCAGGTTGTTGCAAGACCTGGGTGAACTGGCACACAAATTTCCCCCTAGGGTTGACATGAAGGAGCAAACGTTGCAAAGAACAAAATAAAGCACGGGTTATTTAACTAGTAATCATAATTCTGTCTTGCATTTCTGGGTCTTTTATTTTGAAATTTCTCGAGGCCTTTCTTGCAGCACTGCTAAGTACTATAGGACTGCCAGAGCCCTTGACACATAAGAATGACCACACCAGGTCAGACCAAAGGTCCACCTAACCCAAGATCCTGTCTCAAACTTCAGCCAATAAGGAATCCCTAAGGAAGTGCACAAAATACTGACAGGATAGAATAATATTCTGCAGAAAATACAGTGACACAGTCTCTCAACCTCCAGCAAAACGCAATTCAGACATCTGGTATTCAATAGCTCTTGAAGGCTTTTCCGTCTGTGAAGCTGACACATTTTGGACCTAGGTTAACTGTAACACCCCATACATCCCATCGCAAAGAGTTTCACAGCTTTATTTAATATTTTGTGGAAAAGCATCCCTGTTAGTGCATCTTTTACCACCCTCTTATGACCTCATTTGATGTCCTAACTTCCACCTTCAGGAGAAAGTGAATATTCATCCCATTTGCCTCTTCCATGATGCTTCTTTCATATAACCCTCAGAAATCTTTGAACAGCCTGAAAAACCCAAATTAATTTAATAGCTCCTCATAGAGAAGTTGTTCCTTCTCATCATCCTTGTTCTCTTCTAAGCACATCTTTGAGGTCTTGAATCCTTTTCAATGTGAGGACACCAAACTGCTCACACTGTATAACACTCAGCAAAACTTGGGTTCATACAGTGTCACAGTAATGACATCTTTGTTCTTGTAAATAATAACTCCAAACACTCAGACCACCTTCCCTTATTTCTTCTTTTTTTTTTTTTTATTACCTTATTATTTTCCCCAGCCGTTGAGCACAAAGCTCACATATTGGTGAAACTATCTATTATAACTCTAAAACCTTTCATTTCAGTGTCAGTAACTAGTTCTGTCTCCATTGCTATGTATGTTAATTTGAGATTGTTTTTCCCCACTTGCATTAATTTACATTTATCTAAACTGAACATGATCAGCCATTTTAATTAGTCCAATTTTTCAGGTTCTTGTGGTCCTTCCTCACTACTTTGTAGTGACCTTATGATTTTCCAACCTGGAATATAATTATTATAATTAGTATATATCATATATCAGTATATATACAATAAAATTAGCAACTAGCTGCTAAGTTTTCTGCCTCTCTGTCCATTTTACTTCCCAGACCATTTGCAAATACCACGCAGCACAGGCCCACTTACTGACCCAGCTGGGCATCCACAGGTGACCTGAATTAATGATCAGTTGTTCCTAGCCTGTGTTTCCGGGTTTTAAACCAACTACTTTAATACCAGAGGAATTTCCAGGGCAGTTTAATTTATTTAGAAGATTCTAGAAAAGAATGTTATCAAAGGCATTTGGAAACCAGGATGAGCATTAAGTTGGCTGCAGAGTACAAGCAGACACTGTTGGAAGGGAGCTGTGGTCCCCAGATGCAGACAATTTCCCCGCTTCCTACTCTCCCAGTAGGAAAAGGAGAAGCACACATCATTCTCCCCCCCAGTTCTCTATTCCTGCTCTTCCTACTTCTTCCTTCCTCATAACCAGACTAGAACTGGCATTGGCTCTTACCCTTGAAGAGAGAGGCAAATGAAGAGTTACCTATGCCACCAGGAAGCACCAAGTCTCTGCAGAGTGCAGGCATCTACATCCCAGCAAGCACCGCTGCAACCACAGCAGTGCTACCCATACTGCTGTTTGAATGCACTGCCAGCTTAAATCAGAAAAACAAATGTCTCGCACAAGCACTGCGGAGCTACAATTTTATTACGGAGTAACTTTCATCACTCTTCAAAGAATCTCCAGCTAAACTAAGGTCTAACAACCCTAATAGCATCTTGGAACAAATAAGGACTTTCATGCAATTTTATAAGCATGGGTCTGGTATCAGTCATGACAATCAAGTTCACTGTAGTATCATGTTCATAAATATGTAAGAGGAAACACTGAGCAAAATTCCAAAGAGGCCTCTCAGAAAACAAAACCACTCCGTAGCTTATAGGTAAATGGCACTTCTTAGCTGCAAGCATATCCCCTGGGATGTCTTCTCCAGTGTGACATTCCATCAATTGCCCACTCTGGGATCAGGTTCTAGTCTACATACAAACTCTTGCATATTGATTCACTCTTACCAGCTTGATGTCTCTCTTCTATCCTTGAGAAACCATGACAGAAGTAAATACAGAAAACAATGACAACCTTCCTAAAATAAAGTGTGATTTTATCTTAACAGTAAAATGAGGCAGAATTCTAAAGGCTTTGAAATAAGATCTATATGTACCCACTCAAGCTGAATTACAGCATTGTGAGATGGTGCGTAGCAAGTATATCCATGTATCAGCCAGCTCTCTGCTAGTAGCTACCTGAGGGAGCAACATTTGATCTGGGGCAAGTCCTATCTTTTGTTAAGCCAGAACCAGTTCAGTGTGATCCAAGTGGAGACTTCAACCTGTTAGCACGTAGCACCACTTATTGTGTTCATTTACAGGTGGATGCTCTCAGCCTTGGTTTACCCCTGTGATTTTGTTTCTTTTTGAAAATCAAAAGCCAGCTATTAAGCTGAAGTGAGAATTATACAATCAGCATCCATCACAGGCAGCAAATAACCAGAGAGAACACACAGCATCCAAAACATTGCAGAATAGCTCCACATCTCCCACTAGGAAGATGAAAATTTCTGAATAGCACCATCCTGAAATGGCTCAGTGAAGCTAAGTGGCTATAACAAACTTCTGCACAGGCAGCAGGGATCTTTCTTCAGCTGCTATCTTAATACTGCTCTTTACCAACTCGACGTACGGAGCCACCCAGGGTGAGCACAGCTTATCTAGCAGATACGGTCTCACAGGTATCCCAGACTGGGAAGTAAATACCGTGTGTGGTTGTAGGGCATAGAGCATCATTTGAAAGCAAAGAGAATTAATGGTGCAGTTGGTATTAACATATGGACGAAACATTGCTTTAAAAGTTCAAACAGCAACTGTCAGCTGAACAAAGTTGGCACAAGGGTGGCGAATGGGTTTTGCAATTGTGCTATTTTTACTATGTAATACTGATAGTGTATAAAAGAACAAATGTTGTGTATATGTTCAATGCCAAACCTAAACCGTTGCTAACAGTGTTGTTATGATATGATTAAAATGTCACCATCATTACTTGCTGAAAAGGATTTTATTTTTCCCTCCAAGCAAGTGTTTTCATTACTGGAGTTTTACCAGACGTGTTTGTGAGAAAGAAAGGTGAAGGAATAACCCAACTCAAATATTTAAAAGCATTTAACCGTTCTGGCTCATTGACAACTGTACTCTCTCCCTGCGATTTTTAAGAGCTGCTGATGCCTCATGGAAAAAACTTTGAAAAACAGTATTGAAAAACAATTTTGCCAATGTGTCATATTTTCTGTTTTATCCCTTCCCTCACTTCTCACTAGTAAAAGAATCTACATGAAAACAGAACCTTGATTCTTTAGGTAGACAAAATTTGGACCTGAGCTCTGCCAAAGCATGTGGGTGTTTGGATCCTGTCCATTAAAGACATTTTACTTTAGATCCAGGTTCAATCTTGGAAGCTCACAAGAAGTGCTGAGCTCCAGGATTTTGTTCAGATCCATCCCCATTACTAAGAAGTCATCTTGCTGCCCATCCTGCGTGTTAAGCTATAGACTTCTGCTAAGGATCTCATAGGTGGCAGCTAATGTCAACATTTGCTCATACATTCTAAGCACAGGGTGTTGCTGAATATCCTACAGGGTGGGAAGATTCTGAGAAGTTAAAGGGAAAGGTAGCTAGGCTGTCTTGAAATAACACAAACTTGATTTATCTCTCATACTGGCACAACATTTTGGACTTCAGTGAATTCACACTGACTGAGTACAAACAAAACCCATGGCCTGTATGAAGCCAACGGGTTTTTTTCCACATTCAATGCCTTGAAACAACACATTCCACTCTGGCCAAAGAAGCTCCTGTTCTCTCATATGCACAAGAAAACAGAGGATCACCCCAAATCTTCCACTGCATATTACTACAAGTGGCGAGGGGGAACAAATCAACCTTCCTCAGTTCAAAAAGGTGCCAAACCAGACATAATCACTAGGAAGAAAAAAAAAAAAAGAAAGGGGAAAAAAAAGGAATAAAAATAAGAGTCATATTTCAGCAAAGCCTTGGCTGCAGATTTAGCTGCAGTGGGCAGAGCAGTGGAAATACTGGGTAGATACCTTCCTTGTGAACATTCACAACAAACTTCTGACACAACCTTGCCCCCTTCTCTCAGTACTTCCGTTACCTTTCCTGACATCTACCCAAGGATGCTGAGGCAAAGCAAGAGACACAGACAGCCTGTCTGTTCAAGTACAGCTTTCGCTTTTCATCAGTGGGTTTGCCAATGGCTGGGGTAGCTGCAGAAGACTGACAGATTCGTAAGAGCCCAGGGTTTGTGTTTCACTGTTGCCAAGCCACAAGACAAAAACACAAATCTAGCAGAGCACTGAAAATCTACAAGTTTGTGAGGGGTGAGCTGACACCTACCAAATGCACTGAGAGGAAGAAGAGAACTGCAATAATACTAAAAGCAGCCTCCAGATTTCCAAAGTGCCACCTATCTGATCCTCTCATATGGTGCAGTATCTCAGGAGAAGACAACCTGGCATAGAGGCTTCAGAGGCTCTTTAGTCTGAGCTGGGAGAGAGAGAACTCACTCCCAGAACACCACAGTCCTTTCTGCTGAAGAAGTGGAGACGAGCAGTAATTGCTAGATGAAATGGAAAAAAATAACCAGCAACAATTCCAGGCCCACATCTACTCTGTCTTTCACTTCATGTGGTCATTTACATCTGGGCAAAGTGAACATGAAACACTTCCAAACCACAGCAGCAGTAATTCACACTTGCTTCCATTGCATAAAGCATGAGATCGGAGAATCAGGCCCTCCCTTAAAAGCAAAACGTCCCCGACAATGAACGCTGAGTAAAATAGAGGATGCGTAATTCCATTTGCTTTGGAAAACAGTCAATTTAGAAAGGTTACCACTCGACAGCAGCCAAAATCTGCTTCTGAACTCCCAACATTCTCAAGCCATAGCCTTGTCAATAGCATACAGGGTGCACAAGATTATGACCAGCTCAGGCCGTTAGTTTCCTTTCTGGGCAGGAATCCCAGCATAACAGATACTTATGCATATTCTGTCCTCATTTTATCTAATTACAAATATCTCTCTAGGGATGGGGAGGGGAGAAGAGGTTTGATCACACGATTTTAGGTCACTTACACAAGGGATTGCTGGGACATGCATTGATCCAAAGAGTGCTGTAATATTGTAAAAGTTCCCAGAGCCCTCCCTCATAAAATAAAGATTTAAAAATCTCTATTTATGAATTTTTGAAAGTAATCAATAGGAAAGAGTTGAATTGCATCCTGCTGTAAATAAGAAAGAAGTACATGGAAATGCTTAAAATGCCAAGACATTGACTAACAAACAATATCACATTTTCCTAAACACCACCTGTAAACACATTCTTTCTTTTCTATATTATACACACATACAAGCATATAAATATATTCTGCATAGACACCATTTTCTCCAAATAAGATCAATAACATCAGGAAAGAAAAAAAACAAACTGTACAAAGTAGTTTAAGATAAAATGACTTCATGTTGTTAATCTGGATTTTTACACGGTGGTTGCAACTGTGATGAAAGAAGCAGCGTGGTTTTACACTGCTGAACTCTTAAAAGCCACAAACTAATTTAGTGAGATATCCCAACACTAAACATAATTGCCCCCACTTGCCCTAAATCAACATGACCTCAGACTTCTGCAGTCCAAAGAATAGGTACAAAATAGTACAATTCCCACCACCATCATGAAGTGCTCTGAACCTGTTCTTGAGTCCTTTGCACCTTCTCTTTAAGCATGAGAGTAACAAAGCAGAACTTGGAGAATTTCTTTAAGACAAAAATGCAAAACTTTGTTTGGAACTGTTTTGGAAAGACTGGAGAAGTTATTGGCTGAATAATTACTTTGGAAAAGGACATGAGAATTAAGCAGACACCCTTCAGGAACAGAAAACCATAGTAATACAAGAAAAAAGTGGATCTTAAAGGTCAGATGTAGAGTGATAAAGGGAGAAATGCCAGAGTCAAGAGCTGGAACTTGAGAAAGCTATTAAGAAACAGTAATATTCTTCAGACATCAAAACACAAGTGATTAAAGAAATTTCAGCTGTTTTGTAGTGAGAATGGTACACAGGCAAACCATAATGTAGGAACAAGCCAAAAGCGAAAGAAAAACTGTGCCTGAGGATGCCTGAGGTGGAATCCACAGTCTTGCAGTGAAGGCACAACTAGTGAACATCTCTGCTTCTCTGCTTGAGAACTGCAACATGAAATCACACATCTACTAGCAAGTTCTTTAAGCAGATATTGCAAATCACGGTTAGTACTATGCTGCTGAAGTACAGAAAACAAAGTAAAATAATTTTGCTTTAAAACTTTGCAAAATTTTGCAGTAAGGCTAACTGGGCCTGAGTTTATTCATAGCAAGTTTTTTTAGTGCAAAATTAAAAACAAGAAACATGAAAAATTACCAGAAATAGGAAGACAAAAATTAGTACAAGAATGATGAAATGACTGTTGAGCTAGAGAAAGAAGAGTAGACAGGGCTTAAGTCTGACCAAAGACAGTAACTGGAAAGTTATTTAAGGATTTCCATTAAAAAAACTGGTCTGCAGACTGATCTTTTTCAGTGTTTCTGCTAATGACCTTGGCACAAGAAGCATGTGTGCTGATTACTCAAGCTGGAGGGACATCGAGGAAGTTAAGAATATCAGGCAAGAATAAGGAGGAATGAATATAGTAAAAAAAAAAATCAGCAGACACCATGAAGATCACCTCCTCAACAACAGCTGAAAAGGGACAGAAGAAACATGAAGAATATCGCAGGCTGACATTACATCTGTCACAGGATGACTGTGAGGAACCAGCATGATACAATAACAAATACAAGATCAAAGTGTTGCAAGGAGAGGTGAAATTAAAGTTATTGTAGAGGGCATCCGGAAGAAACAATGAGTTTCTGCCTACTCATATTCAAGAAAGATAAGTGGAAGTAATCCAAGCTGAGTAGGGAAGGTAAAGATTAAGGGAAAGTAAAAGATAGCATAGATGGTTTCTTCATCAGAACTAAGATGAGAGGACTCATAACAGTGTCATACAAATTCCCGATAGTGGAGAGGAAGACATGGATGGAGTAACACTATTTAGACTAACAACTCCATTCTGGCACCAGAACAAATGGGTATAAACTGGTCACAAGTAGGGCTAGGCTAAGGATTAAAATGCTATTTCCAGCCACCAGAGAAGTGGGTTCTGGAACCTTCCCAAGGGGAGTAATGGGAACAAACAGTCCAAGCAGGGATTTAAGACAAGGACTTTTCAGTTTATGAAAGGGATTATCTGACATGGTACCAGGGGACTGGACATAAGACCCAGGAACCCTCCTTTAAACCTTCCCTTCTCTTAATTGAGCCTCTGTGGCCAATTTGGTCTTTGTCTTCTTGTCTCAAAGAACCCACATAGGAACCAATTAGTGCCAAATCAGATGGCAGCTCTTGTGATATATGAGGACTGCTCTGAAAGTTATGCCTCCTATTTTATTATGTTGGCCTACAACATCAGAGGTGGATGCTGGTGCTATGGCAGTGGAGGCTGAACCTTCTCACCAGTATTCCATTACATTTTGTTGCCGTGTGACAGACAACAGCAGAGGAACAGTCTGACAAAGTGGCGTCTGACATGGAAGTGCATACAAAGCAAGGGCGTGTCACTGGATTTATCCATGCGGAAAAAAATTGCACCCATTGACATTCATTGACATTTGCTGAACTTTTATGGAGATCAAACAGTGGATATGAATACAGTGAGGTGGTGGGTTTCAGCAGCGGCGACAGTGATGTGAAAGACAAGCCATGTACCAGAAAGCCGTACACAGCTGTCACAGTGTGAAATGAAGAACATTTTACCATCAGCTCATCTATGCAAATTGGCTAATGGTGGTGACTACACTGAAAAATAGTGCTTAGTAGCTACAAATCTGCTCTATCAGATAGTGTTATTGTGCTTTTTGTAGTTGTTGTAGTTTCCATGGAAATAAACCGGAGACATTACTTTCAGAACAACCTACGTAGATATCTGTCCACTAACCCGGATCATCCATGCACTCAAGGCAAAATATTAAGTACAGAATCTTGTTTTAATAGACACTGTAGCCCAACTCAAGTTTTGATGGTAGTACAACATGCATGAAAATCATGTCCAAGCTACTGCTGTGGTCCCTTATGCATTTGCCAAGAGTTCACCAGTGCCAGTGCAAAGCCACTCTCCCAGCTGCAGAGAGGAGTGCAGAATTCCCTCTGAGGAAAGCCTGCATCAGAGCTCATCAGTGAGCACCTCCTAGACATCAGCTTGTAGGAACCCACCACTCCCCTGTACCATCCTGCTTGCCAACTGCACAAAGGAGAGCTCTGAGCTACGGGTGATTCTTGCAGCCCAACACTGGAAGTACTGGTCAGCATAATGAGCCCTTTCTGACAAACAAAACCAAAACCCAAGGGAAGCAAAATGTCAGAAACCAAAAGAAATATCCAGGTTTACCAGAATCACCTCAGACTAAGACTGAAATTTTCATGAAGCCTTTGTATGAGTTTAAAGATGTAACACTCAGCATTTGAGCTGGCCCCTCTTGGAAAAAGTAGTATTTATAAAGACAACAGCAAAAGGTCAAAGTCCTGCAGTCCTGAAAACAGATGCATCGGCAGGAAAACCCTGACAGGTCCTAATTGATAACCACGCTTGAGGGAAGCTGCCAGAGGAAAACTGCTGCAGCAAAGGCTACAGGGAGCTACTGCTCCAAAACCCTACTGCTGCAGAAAAGGCACATGTGGCTGCTGGAGCAGGAGATGGACATGGTTAAATGACTGGTAAAGTTTAGCAGAGATGGAATTAATGCAAAGAGCTCAGAGCCCAGGAGTGCAATTCTGTTACCAAGGGAAGGAACCATTCGGCTGGAATTTCAATCCATTTTTAGGTCAAAGACTTTCCCAAAGGCAGAGCGCTCACCCTTCATCTGTTCCTCCTCCTCCCCTCCAAGGGGTGCAGGGAGGAGAAGGTTGCTGGTGACAGCAACCTGAGAAACACGCTGCCTTGTAAGGGCCAGACAGGCCTCGACTTTATGGGCTGTGTGCGTTCAGCAGTGCAGTATTCAGAAGACATTCTCAGGAGAGCCAGCCTCTGATAGCCCTTGGGTTTTGTGGTTAGTTAGGGAAACAAAACTAGAAAGCTGATAATACAGGAGAAGGGAATTTTCTTTCAGTTCAGCTCAGCAAAATGAACACCTGAACCAGATACATTTGCAATCTAGTCAGATAAGGAGTTAGTTACTGTGGAATCACAGCAACAACATGGGAAAAATATACCCAAATAATTACTTGGTTAAATTAAAGTGTACTGCAGAGGAAGATAGGAAGGACACAAACACAAACCACGGACCAGATGACATACGTGACCCGACAAAGTGCTGCACCACCAGTTTTTTATAAGCAACACCCAGCATCATATTCCTCTCAACTAGCCTATCAGAGACATTTTCCTCCATCAGAGGACTAGATTTGGGAACTTCTCAGCTTCTTTTCCCATTTGGACAAACACGCTCTACATACTTACAAGTAGTTTCCACTTCCACATACTTATAAGTAGCCTTGTAAAATAAATTGAGTCACTGTTCTCACATCAGTGTCTATGGATTCAATGCATTAATTATACTGAACAGGCTATCTGGTATGCAGCATGGATATTTTTAAATGCAGGGAGGATATATTTTTAACCACTTACCACTTAGTGTAATTCCTTTCATTTTGGTGGTAGAATTTTTGCTCCCCACCAGCCCATAAGCACTCTCATTAAGGATTGTTTCATGGCATTCCTCAGTTAATTCTCCCTATCAGAAACAGGCAGACAGTCTTAGTTTACTTCCCCACTATTCCTGATATCAGCTGGACCAAGGACCTGCTAAGCAGGAAGGATTCCCTTTCACTTCATTCATATCATTCATATACTGCCTAACACTCAACGCTCAAAGCAAAGAAACAGGATTTCTAAACCTCCAAATGTCAGCAGCTGATGGTGTGACACTAACCAAATCATTTAGTTATGCCATTCCTTCCATGAGAAGAACTGAGAAAAAAATCCCACAAAAGGGATTACGATGTTTACTTTGAGTATGATTATAAAGTGTTATCCTGCTCTAGAATGAAATTACCACATTCTTGAGATTACAGATAACATTTTTTTTTCTAATTCATAGAATCATAGAATCGTTAAGGTTGGAAAATACCACTAATGTCATCTAGTCCAACTATTGACTCATCACCACTATACCTGATAACCACGTCCCTCAGTACACCTTCACATTTCCTGAACACCTGCAGGGACAGTGACTCCACCACCTCCCTGGGCAGCCTGTGCCAGAGTGTGACCACTCTTTCTGAGTGGTATATATCCATCCTGAACGCCCTGGTGCAATTTGAGGCCATTCCCTCTAGTCCTGTTGCTGTTTCCTGGGAGAAGAGGCTGACACCCACCACACTTCAACCTCCTTTCTGGTCACTGTACTCTATAACATTAAGGTCTCCTCTGAGCTTCCTCTTCTCCATGCTAAATAATCCCAGTTCCCTCAGCCTCTTCTCAGTAGAAGAAAAAAAATATAGGTGGAATAAGTTTTGTCTACCTGTTTTATGATTAGCCTGAAGAAATCTCACTTGGCAGAACTATTCATAGATGGCAAAAAAAAAGTCTTTTGCTGGTAAATAAGGAATCTCCTTTTGACCTATATTCATGCAAAGGAAGTTAAGGACATTTTAGCAACAGGTCATTACATTAGCATGTACTTTACTCAGCCTGAGAGTCATACCTGGCTGTAAGAATAAGCTCACAACTCTGACCACAAAAAACAATGAGGAGTCAGGTTTAATTCGGCAGGCTTTCATCTGCCACATCGCCACCAAAGAACAAAGCTGCCGCTCCATGCACAGTGAGGCACAGCTCTGGAGGGAGCCTTGCTCCAGGACAGCACCAAAATGCATCACCTCCAACTCCCCACCCACCTCCAAACACCACAGTTGGTCATAAGGAGCCATCCTCCCAGTTCAGGAGCCATTAAAAACACTCTGGCTCACTCTATATGAGGGACCTGAAACAAACATCTCATTTTGGAAAATGGCTCGGGAAGAACACGTGAGGAAGCAGAGCAACAAACAACACCTAAGGTGGGTATAAATCCAGATAAAATATTAAAATCATTAAAGGGTTGCTGCTCCCTGAAGGTTGGAAAAAACGAAGAGAGTTAATTAAAAGCAATCTCCACACAGTGCTGAGCTAGCCTGCCCTGATAAATCAACAGCTAGGACTCTGCTGTAGAGGTCAATGGGGGAAAGAGGTTGAGAGGCAGGGGAGAGGAAAGCTAAGGAAAGATAAAACATCTAGCTGAGCTTATCAACAACAATGAATCACGGCTGGTGACGTGAAATTGAGAAGGGTTTTCCACATAATTCCCCATAAACATTTTTTGTTAGATTTCAGCCTCGTGAATGCCTGTTTGCTATCAGCTGATGACCAGCTAACTGCTGAAGCTCCTATCCATTTGCACCAGAGGAGAACAGAAAGAAAGGAGAAGTCTTTGGGGCCCTATTGGACCTGATGAAGTTTTAACATCACATTCACTCACATGCAATTCAATCACTGGAGACTTCATAACCACGACTGACAGAGGTCACGTCCCTTTTTGGAGAAGCACCTCTGAAAAGTAATGTTTGGGCATCAGTCAGGTTCCAGGAAGCAGTAAAAGTGCTTCAATTGAACCACACCTGTGGAGAAAGAGCTCACCGCAGAGGCTTCCCATTACCAGCCCTCATCCAGCACACCTCTCCTGGCTGCTAACCTGCACTAGGCCAGCTATAAAAAGTGCTGACCTCAGAGCTATGATCCCAGTCTGTTCTATATCTTACACCAACAGGTATACATTAATGAACTAAAAGCTGAAAGGAAAAGGAGCCCGTAGAAAACACAGAAACCTACAATCTTCCAAATCCTTCTTTAAAAAAAAATTTTTTAAATGTCACCAGGGTAAGCTTGTAGATAGATCTAAGTGGGCTCTGATATCGTTCTGATATATATCTGATACATTTCTGATTCTGATATCACAGAACTCATAGAACAGTAACTTCAAGTATGATGCAGCTTTTATTTGTGGTCAAGACCAAATGAGATTAGCAGTAAAACAGCTTTCTGAACCTCCATTTACATCGTTCCTATCTGGAATACAGCTCCATTCATTTCAATTTTTCCCCCATCTCTGACTAATCAGATGTTGGGCTGTGGAGCCGTGAGGCTACAAACACTACAAACTGCAGAACTGCTAGAACCAGACCAAAAATTTCACAGCTGTATGACACAATGCACTGAACTGATGCTCACTTACTCTTCCAAAACGTGTAAAAAAATGCTCAAAATACTTTGAAGAGGTAATTTTATTCCAACAGGCATAATCTATCTTCCTGTGGCTAGCACAAAGCCAACTCCAAGCAGAAAAGCAGCATAAGCACTGTGCTTTGTGTTTTGGCAGGAGTAGCATGCCCGCATCTGATCAGATCACATCAGCAGTGCCAGCTGATGCGGTAGGGCAGGCTGGCATTAACCAGCTCGGGATGTAGCCTTATTTCTCTGCTATGCACCTGATTTTCTTTGCACCATCTAACAGATTTAGATTTTGAAGCCCCACAAAGCAAAAGCCATTAAAGCCACATGTTTGTAGAGAATTCAGTCTTCACTAAAGAAATCAGGAGCCCAAATAACGTAATCATTACCCCAACCAGAGCACTCTTTATAACACATAAAAGAGCCAAAACGATGAGGGGTCTGGCAAGAAACAAGGGGGAAGAAACTAAATTATGTAGAGTTCCTTTCTTTCACATATTTAGATTTAATATGCACATTACTTCATTACAGTTGGCATTATATACTGATTTATTCATATTAACAGAAAGCAAGGACAGTGTTATCAGATGTCAAAGCCTGATACGTGCACTGTGTTGCATGAATGGAGAGGTGATCCTCTCTGATCCAGGCTGGCTCCATTCTGCCTTAGGGGACTGAGACCCTAGGTGTCACTTCCAGCCTTTCTCCCCAGCAGAACAACACTGATGGAGTCAGTGTCCCCATCAGCATCTGAGCAGGGGACTCTCTCCCAGCTACAGCTCAGCAGAACGCCAAATTAATGACTCAGGGCTTGGCAAGCTCACGCATGCTGATCACAGCCACCCCAATGCACACTCATCGACACCCATCCCTGCCCCACTCACGCTGCTCAGGTGGCTCCCAGCAGAGCCTCCCTCAAGAGCACCAGGGTGCCAGCAAAACCCTCCGTGCGGCTGCAGCTCAAACCGCACCCAGCCAGGCAGGTAAACTGAAAGCTGAGCCACATGCTGACACAGCCTCACTAGTCCCATGCTGGAGGAGATGAGGGTGAGAGGGATATTGGCCAGCAGCCGCCGAGATACCGCATTATTCTTCTCTGAAACATCTGCTGGGAATCTGTGGTTAAAATACACTCTGCTGGGAAATAAACCATATATAACAATGGGAAGGGGGGAAAAAAGAGTATAGGAGGCTCATACTTCTAATAGTTCAGGTCATTAAAGATAAATAAGAATTTTAAACATTCAGCATTGAGTCAGTTACTTGGGCTATTTGTTGCACATAACTTGGTTTAGACACTTAAAAAGCAGCAGAGAGTTTTCTTCTTTCTTTTGACAGAGAAATCACTTTCTGCTTTTCACATACTGGTCCAGAATATTGGGGCTTCTTCCACCAGAGAAGTTTTTAAAGAGAAGAAAGAAGCACTTCCCCTTGAAAAACATTAAAATGGGCATTTTATAAGTATGCTTTCTCCAGGATTGCATTAATGACATCCCTTTAAAACTGATCACCTTAAAAGAAACAAACCAAAGATAAAACTGGAACCTGCATGAAAGAAGTAATCAGCAAATCATAGTCTGTGCCCAATGTAAATGCCAGCAGCGCCATGCACCCCAATGCAGCCCCAGTCTGGACCACATGTAGCACTGCCTCTTCCTGGGGCAATGTGACACCTGAGCCTGGAGATCCCCAGGTCAGGGCTCTGTTTGGTCAAGAGAAAGAGTGTCAGCTCCCAGAGCACATTTGTCCTGCTCCAACAAGTCCTCAGGGATGAACAGCATAGGAACTGTTCTTACTCAAGGCAACATCACATACAGGGTGAGCGCACAGTGAATTCCTAGATTGTAAAATTGAGGTGCCAAGCAAAAGAAATTCATCTTCAATCTGAAAGAGAAAGCAGGGTGAGAAAACACCAGCCTCAGCACACAGTAATTCTAAGAATCTGGAATGTCTCCTTTCTAGACTGCAGAGGCACAGTCAACAAGATAGACAAAGCACCCCCAGGAAGCCATGCTTCCAGTTTGAGGAAAGCAGAGGAAGAAGTGTATTTCCATGAGGCTACACACTGGGTGTGCCCCATTACATTCCCTGGAGTCCACCAGCACTTGAGGACAGAACCCCATTTCACCTCCTGGATGTATTTTTAAAATCTTTTATTTTTATTTCTTTTTTTTCAGTGAGAGTTTTATGTCACAAGTGGCTCCATTCATTCTTACTAGCGGAACAACTTCTCAAAAGCTCTACAAAAGCTGTTCACACACAAGTTACTGTGTGGCCAGATAAACACTGTAACTAGTAACGCATTCATCTGGCTCTCTTCATTCAGAGCAGCACATCCTCAGGTCTTCAGGATTTGGCTTCTCCCCTCCCCCTCCCATCTCCAGCAACTTTGTTCTTAAGCTCATGTTTCCCTGCATTAATACAAAAACATTCATCCATCATTTTCCCTGAAGAGTGGTGCTGGGATACAGAAAAGGGTGTTCATGTGGGTAGCAGTCTTGGCTTGAAATGTGTCACGCTGGGGCTCATTTATGTTTTTAAGAGACTTCAGAGCCACATTGTAGAGACTTTGGTACATGATTTAATGTATCCAACAACCCTGTTCTGTCAAGCAGAAGAACGCTCCCTTCTGCAAAGCCACATTAAAATCACCTTCACATCACTTGCAAATGCTGAACTGGCAACCTAACTGTCCATCTATCTTTTTGCTTCCACCTGCTGGAAGAAGCACTGCACATCATACTTTGTTACTAAGAATTAGCAACCAGATGCTTATGCAACAACATCCACACAATAAATAAATAAATAAATAGATAGATGAGTTGTCTCCATCAGCACTCAGCCACACTGTAGGGTTGTTTCAGGGGTGGGTAAGAGGGTATGGAAATTTCCAGTTCTGTGTCCTGAGCTTGAAGTCGAGCTCAAGCTAACACAAAACACTCATGTCATACAGGGCCCAAACACCTGCTGCTGACACTAAGCAAGGTGAGCACAGACCTTTTTCCACTGGTGCCACATGCCACAGAACCCATCGTAACACTGAAGGTCAGTGGTCCACCAGGGTCAGAGCTGCCTGTCAGAGCGATTCTATCCAACCGGCACAGCAATTGGAAAACTGACCACTGCCACGTGCTTGCAGCAGAGCAGCTACAGACAAGGCCAGGAGGGTTTGTAAGGTCAGCTCCAGCACTGCGCTCAGCAGGCTGTCTCAAGCTGGTTCCCAACCACCTGGCTGGGAATAAACCTCCCCAAGCACATCAGGGCTGTCCAACAGCACAGCCAGCCAAGGACGGGTTAGTCTCCATCCCATAGCCTGGCAGAGCCAAAGGAGGGAGAGCACCGCAATGGGACACTGGGACACAGCCAGCAGCAGCTCCTTCTGTGTGCACTGGGGCAGAGCTGCAGCGGGGCGACCTCGTGCCGAAAAGACAGCAGCAGCAGCTGAGCGAGTGCTCCAGGGAGTGCATTTAACTGACAGTCTGAAAGAAAAGTCAGCTGTGGGAGTACAGACTGAGAAAGGGTGGAGGAAATCAGCTCCACTTCTAGATCGAGCTCTGTAAATTACAAGATCTTAATTACATTAAATACATTATGGTACCGTATGCACATTTCTAGTCAGGCAGGAGTGGAGGAAATGTGGCTGGCTGCTAAGGCTGGAAGCTGCACTGCTGTGCTTTAGACTTGATCTTCAATTCAGAAAGTTTCTTAACCACTTTGTCCTAGTTTAGTCATCCACAAAACAAAGGCAATAATCCCTTCTTCACAGGGGTGATGAGAGGTTTAATTAATTAATGTTTACAAAGCCCACTGAGATTTCTGACTGACACTTTAAGTCATTCAGAATACCACTTCATTGCATTTGTTCCTTCTGCTGCCCCACTCGAACATCTCCACATTAAGATATCCAAAGGAGAAGACGGAAAGAAGAAATAGAGATAGGTACCCAACAATGAATGCAGCATTTCTAGCCCACTGCTGCCCATCAGCACACTGAGGGCTGCCTTTTCTGCAGGCAAAGAACTCTGTGTTTATCCAGACACCTGCTGCCCTTTCTTCGCAGATCTGTTACGCTCACATCTCTGCCGTTTTTGCCTCGGAGCACCGTGTAGGTGAGCAAGGTGCTGGATGGCAAAAATAGCAGGCGATTGTGTCGGGCTGACCAGACAGACAGAGGCAGCGAGGGGGATAAGAGCAGAGGGATGAAAGCCCCCGAAGAGAACCAGCAAGTGAGAAAAGAGGCAGAGAGAGAGGCGAGCTGAACGTGGGAGCGCCCATCACAGCCGGGGGACTGCACGCACCGCGCTATTCCGTGCAGCGCGTTCTCAGGGACGCTCAGGTACACGGGAGCACGTTATCCCGAGAGCAGCGCAGCACAAACGAGGCTACACATGTGTCCAAGTGCCGGAGAGAAACTGAGCTCTGGGCACCCGTAGACGGGCGGCACAACCGGAGCTGCGGACACCTGAGCCGGGATGTCTCGGTCCCGACATTGTCCCCGGCTCGGAGCGAAACCTTTGTGCGGGCAGTTTCTGTAGGGGGCGTTTGTGGGTTTTCAGATACAATCAAAACGCAGATAAATGCAAATGTCATTCGGCTCCCTTTCATTGTCAGGGAGGACACATGAGGATAAAACGTTGTGCTCTACGTCCTTTCCCCTATTATGCGTCCTACCGCTTTTGTCCTAATTTATCCCGTGCATAATTTATTTACGTGCGTATTGTTTCCCCAACCAGCAACTTTAAAGAATGAGTGGAAATTATAAAATGTTTTATTAAACAACTTCTCGATATAAAAACGCAGGTGGTGCCGGGCAGTTCGTGCCGGTCCCGCTTCCCCCGCTCAGCAGCGCAGCACTTGTGCAGGCAGGGAGACGAGCTGCCCATTGTTCGCGCTCTCCCACGCCGCGCGAGAGGAGCCGAGCTCCGCTGCCCTCCCGGCTCAGCCTGGCGGGGCCGGGGCGGCCCGTTCTCCCCCCGACCCGGGGCTCCCGGGGAGCGCTGCCCGCTGAGAGCGGCTCCGGAAGCCGGGCGAGAACTGCGAGCGGGACGGAGCGCCCGGGGCATCAGCGCGACAAGTTGCTGCGGGCGGCGCGGGTCCAGAGAGCGGCGGCGGCGGGTGCTGAGCCCCGGGATCCCCTTAAAGGAGCGCGGGGCACCTGCACTGCCGCTGCCCGCGGCCGTGTGGGCGCTGCGGAGCGCACGCGAAATGAAAGCGAAGGTTTTCTGCCAGGACGGAGCGGGAGAGCCGGCAAACGTGTCAGCACCTTTCCGCAGCCCGAGGCTCATCCTCCCCGCAGACTGCGGAGAGACGGCGGCAGGAGTCCCCGGAACCACCTCCGAGCGGTTTGCCAACTCCAGCCGGAGGGACGCGAGTCAAAAACCAACAAAAAAAGAAACAGAAGAAAAGAAAGCGGAGCCATCCCGCAGCCCTCACTTCGGCTCCGGACTCCGTTCCGCGCGGCTGAGAAGTGCGGGGAAGCGCCGCCGCCAGGTGTCCGCGCTGCGCTGCGCTCCGTCCGCGGGAGCGCTGCCCCGGGAGGCACAACTCTCCCGCGGGAGGTTACGCGGCGCCGGGTCGCGCTCTCCCTAATGCCCCGGGATTAGCCGCGCGCCGGAACCCGAGGGAAACGCCAGAGGAGAGCAGGGGGGACGGCGAGCGACCCCGCGTCCCTCTTAGGACGGGGACCCGGGTGGCGGCGGCAGCCGAGTCGCCCTCCCGCCCCCGGCGCCCGTTCCCGAGCCGCGAGCGGCACCAACTCCCCGCCGCTCGGAGCCTTCCGCGCAAACGGCGCCGCTGCCCCGCGCCGCACCCCGCAACCCCGCGGCTCGTCGCTCCCCGCCGCCCGCCCCGCCCCGGCCGCCGCCGGACCCCGCGGGACGCCGCCAGGTGCGGGTGCGGGTGCGCCCCGACCGGGGCCGCAGGACGCGCCGCCCGCCCGGAGCCGCCGAGCCGGGGCCGCGCGAGGAGGCGGGGAGCCGGGGCCGGGCGAGGCGGGAGGGCGGCCGTTCTCGTAGCGGAACCACGCGGAGCGTGTGCGGGTCTGAGCCCTACTTACGCTTTCAGGGGGTTGTGAATGACAGTCGCCATTTTGCTACAATGTAACAGAATATTGTGTCTCGGAGTTCTAAAGGTTCGCTCAGGGGAAGCGCCCGGCCAATCGGCGCGGGTCGTGCCGGCCCGCCGCCCAATCGTGCTCCGCGGGCGGGGCCGTAGCGCTGCTAGTTATTAGGGGAGCTGTCAAAGCCCAGAGGTCGCTCCTGCCTGTGGAGCGGGCGGCGAGCGGCCCTTAAAGGGGCAGCGCCCGCGCGGGGCACGCGGCCGGGCGGATCCTGGCAGGGGCCGCCCCCGGGGACACCGCCCCGCCCGCCGCCCTCCCGCCGGGCCGGCACCGCCATCCGCCCGGCCCCCGGGAGCCGCTTCTCCCCCCCCCAGGAATTTCCCTCCCGCGTCGGGTGGCCGCGGCCCCGAGCCCTTACATAACCGTAACGACCGGCCGCGATGACCGACACGCCCCGCCCCGGCCGCTCCCGGGACGGGACGGCGGCGGGGACGAGTCCCGGGAGCCCGCGGCCACCTGCCGCTACACGGGGTGCTCGCAAGGAATTGGGAAGGGCGGCAGAGCGCCCGAAGGAAGCGGCGGGCTGGAACTCCGCGCCACTCGGAGTACAGCGCCGGAATGGAACGGGCACGGTCCGAGCCAGCAGCTCCCGCCCCGTCCCTCCCGAAGGACTCCCCTCCCTTCGGGCACCTCTGTCCATCCAGAAACAAGAAGCAGCCTGCCTCTCCAATCCTCGCATTCATAAAACTGGAGGAAACTCAGCTACACGCAGTTAAATCATTCCCATCGCAGGAGCAAGATAAGCCTACAGAGGGTAGCCCGATCCACAACTTAATGAAAGAATGGAAGTAAATGTTTGAGAGATGTTCAGGTGTAACACAGAGAAAACAGCAATTGCTGAGCTCATGGGATGAGCTTTGCAAGGGCAGAAAAACTAAATCTCTCCCAACTGTTTGTCAAAATAAAACTTTCTAATGTGTGGGCAGCAGAGAAAAGGCTGAGAGATGAACAACAGAGAGGTACAGAAATTATTACATACAGATAAGGGGAAAGAGCAATGTATCACTTTCCCAGTATTGCAGGATCCAGCAGCTTTGCCAGAGTCCCCTTTCCCAAGGCAGCACCTGCTGCAGCTCCAAGGCCAACCTGCCCACCGTGTGCTCCCGGAGGGAACCATCTTCCCCTATCTGAGACACTTGGTTACAGGAGAAATAAGCTTCCTGTCAGCTGGAGAGCTGCCAGACTGCCGAGATGTATCCTAACCACGGTTCTGGGAAGCAATCTTCAAGAACGTTTCCATTATCATATTGCATTATATTATATGGTATAGTAGTGGTCCAGGTGACATTGACTGTAACTGCAGAAAGCCCTGTTCGGTACTCACACTGCTCACAGGAAAAGCTAACCACAAACTGCCGAGCTCTCACAAGCACACGTTGCTATGCATGCTGCACGAAAATGAATGGGTCTGAATGCAGCTCAACTGGTGACCCTCAACCAGTGACCTGAATCACGTCCCACTGCCACAGAGATTTCTGGTTTGATGCACTGTTGTGCTATTCACCCGGTGACAAAAATGATCCCAATGTTATCATTTACCCCAGGATGGGCAAGTATCCACTTGAGGGATAACTACTCCTTTGCTTCATGTGAAAAGAAACTCAGCCCAAAACCACACAGTGCTGCAGAACTGGAGGCAGTGCTGGGCTGCTGAGGGAAGGCACCGACATCCAGCTGTGCTCTAGGAAGTCCTGAGATACCCTAATACAAAATGGTGATGCTTTCAGAGAATTAAAACAAACCTGTTTGAGGTCATTCTCAGAAGTGTATTGAGCCCCTCTGACCCTGTTTGGACGGAGATAAAGACCTATTCTTGCTCTGCAGGCACAGAGATCTTGGCACACTCTGCGGGGAGAGCGGCTTTCTCCTGCTCCTGCAACACCCCTCCTTCCCTTTCTGCTCCTGCCATGTGGGCACTGGGCCTATATCAGCCACCAGCAGGCACACCAAGCAGCAATAACCACCACAGCTACCAGCCAGAGGAGCACGTCAGAGCCACCCTGCTCAGAGGGGTCCCAGCAGGCCAAGTGCAAAGCGGCCACATCAGAGCCCATTCCTGTTCCACCTGTGCAGATGGAGACATTCAATCTTGCTCACACCTAGCTTTCCTATAGCATGTTTAATGGAGAATTGAACAGCATTTAGTTTACTGGTTTAGCTGTAAAGAAGGCACAGAGCACTGACTGACAGCACACTCACAGTGACCTACATAACTTATTCACTGATTTACCAGTTGAAAGTAAGAGAACTGTTACAAAATGTAACAAACGATACCACAGAGAGCTCCATATTCACATACACACAGCACTCCATCATCAACTGATTATTCACAAACTAAGGTTTTATATTCATTTGTCTTCTGGTTTTGGGCTACTGCAACTCACAAATCAATACCGTCAACATGGACCTAAACCATGCATGAGCATCAGTTCAAGCCCCACGCATCTGAAATACCTCACTTCCATACCCACTGAGCTCCAACTTCATGGTTGTTACACTCCCATTTAACTTCTGATAGTTTGATTCAAACCTACCAAAAACAGCCCAAGGAGGCTTCAAGGAAATGTATGCACTGTAAAGACATTTAGTGTTAAAGGAAAACAATATTGGTTTATTTTTAATGAATGGCTGCCAACTGCTTGGACAGACAACTCTCACCATTAAAAATGGAAGGTAGGTTTTGACATAGCACAGTGCAATCTCTGGCATTAACACAATGCCTAAAGCACTCTGATCCTGTGGGGCTGGTGAAAGCAGAGCTTCAGAAGGCACAATCTACATCCTCACCTCGCAGCACATAGAACTAAGTAGGAGAAGAACAGGATCCTTTCCACTGCAGTGGAAGTGTCACATCTTAGAGATCATACTGCAGCCATCCTGAACTACCCCTATCTCAAATGTTTTTACTATTTGCACAACACAAATTTGGCCCCCCTGCGAGGGGCCAAAAACATTCCTGCTCATCCCACAGAGCCTTATTTTAAGCCAAGGACCTTTTGCTGTGAAAGTTTTACCCTCCACTCATTGTCTCCTATTTTCCCTTTTATCTTAAGTTTTCATGAAGTTGTTCTTTTCCAGAGGGAGGCAAGGTTAGGCTCTTGCTTACACATTCCTCAACTCTCGTGAATTGGAAAGTGAAACAAACTACATACTAACACTGAAAGCCACTAATCTAATTTTGCTACGCAGGGAAACAAAAGAAGCAGTTGGTAGTCTACCAGAAGCCACAGGGGTTTTTTTAGCTTTAATATTTCCAGATATGCCTAGTAATATACAACCGTGCTTTGCTCAAACATATTCATATTCAAAGGATGGGATTCACAAAGATACAAGCATGATAGCGTGCTCTGTGAGAGAGGACTTAATTTGTTACAGCAAAACAGGGCCCCACATCCACAGATATCCTGCAACAGATTCTAAGTCTTAACTCCCTTTTATTTATTTAAAGCTTTGCAGGCATCTCATACACTGGTTCTTGTCAGCCCTCCTCCTCCTTTTCTTTGATCTTTCCCAATAGTTGAGTTAGCTGAAAGAGGAGAGGACGGTATCAGGGTGTCAATGTTACAGACTCAACAGCAGCCCTCTGCAGACACATCACCAATAATCTGACACAGTCAGCATAACAAAGATAACTATGGAGCTACACAGCATAAAAATCGGCG
Organism: Coturnix japonica; assembly: GCF_054131305.1. Lineage (NCBI taxonomy): Eukaryota > Metazoa > Chordata > Aves > Galliformes > Phasianidae > Coturnix > Coturnix japonica. The sequence continues at coordinate 26,157,025 of NC_140667.1, read as the reverse complement.
CCGATGATTCATTCTTCGTAACTTTGGGAACCACATTCTTAAAAGGTGGCCTCCAGTTTTATTTTTTATTCTTGCTTGCTTAAAATTCCCCTCCATAAGTACAGCATCAGCTTTTTGAAACCTCGGGGCTGGCTTCATTGCAGCCCTCCTTCTGACTTCCCAAAGTTTTAATTCTGTGCTCTTTCTCCTTTCTCATAAACACCGAGGACACACTATAGTTATTATGGTTCACAGACAGGTTTAACATTTAGATCAAGCATAACAAACCACAATAGAACTCTACCTGAAAAAGAAAAGTTAACAACTCAAAGAAAAACCAAGTTGCCAGATTGGCTCAAAGGGCATTAACTTGGAATTTAGCACTTGATTGGAAGAGCTGCACCTTTACCTCATTATTGATGGGACCACCTCACATAAAGGAATGAATATCTGTCTGTAACTTATCCAGTGACTCCACTGTGGTGTTTTTTTTAATATTTATTTAAACTGTAGGCAGAATTGAGCCGTGCAGACACAGCTTGGGAACACCCGTTTTCTTTCATTATTTGGATTTATTTTCTCGTATTTAAAATGTATTTCAGATCTTACAGGGCTAAAGGAACAGATGCTATTGGAAGAAGGATAAAGCAGGTTACTGTTGCAGCACATAAAGAAATTACACTACACTGAAACTTAAACTTAATCTGAAATTCTCTCACCTTGCAACATTTTTAATTAATATTTATCAGATATTTATTGTCACTATTTGACAAAACCGTCAGTGCTGTCAGCCTCTCTTCCATGGAAATACAAAATGATTACTGTGTTGTAACTTTACTTTTTCTTTCCTTCCTTTTTTTTTTCCTTTTTACTTCCCAAAGAATTTGGGTACAAAAGGAAGACTGAAATCTTGCCACCGTATAACTCAAAATATCTTTCTACATGTAAAAGTTCACGGTAAGAAAAATAAAACCTGATGTGTAGGTGAAGGTGGAAGGGAAAATAATCAGTGTAAACAGCAGTTTAAAACTAGTGAGGGAGTAAGAAGGCATTAAGCTCATTTTATTGCATTGATTGGCCAAACACCAGAGGAAAACAAGTAAGGAGGAAATAAGATGCTTGTGGTTTAGTTCTCTTTTAAAACCTGCTAAATAGTAGGAGTTTTAAAAGCGTCCCGAAGTTGTTTTTATGTTTCCCATCTAACTTTATTTTGGTAGAGGAGGGAAATAACAGAAAGGCACTGACTGACCTGCTTAAATACCAGTTTAGGTCAAGCCTGTCTTTAAAGCTGGCAGGCTCATGGAAATCTTGGTGGACACGAGGTACTGGGATAACACAAAATAGATCTTAGGAATTTACTGAAGTAATTGCAGTTAAAGTCACAAAGTCATACAGAAGCCAGTCCTGATTTTCCTGCCTAAGTCTCCTCAACAACTTGTACCTGTGAAGCTAAATTGGTACATATTTCCCTAATCCAAACAGACTCTCAGACCAGAAGTACCTCCTTCAGAATTTTACTGATACTCCTACACAGAGATAGCTGTTTTGCTAAAATCTTTTACATAGAAACAGCTCCACTAAAGGTGGGAGCTATTTGTTGGGAGTGCAATGTTCTGTTGTTGTTTGGGGTGTGTTAAACAGGGGTGGAACGGCTTTGGTGTCAAGGACACCTGCTAATAGAGAGGCCCTCCTGCAACAGAAAGCTCTGCCTTGCAGCTCCTGCCCCGTCCATTTCTGTAGCACATCTAAGCCAGTATGTCAGTTTCTTTACAAAAGCTCAATCTTTTGCTAGAGGCATCAGGCCATTATTGATTCTGTTACAGTGCTGCCTCAACAGAAAGCAGCCAAGAACAACATCAGATTACTAAGAAATTCTAAGCAAAGAAAGTGGCTGATGGGATGGTCTCGATGCAAGGCCCACATTTTTGCTACTGCTGGTGCTGCTTGTTAGACAATTTCTAGGACTATCCTGTAGAGTCCTTGTGCAACTCCAAGAAAGCCTGTCTGTTTGTGTGTCCATATGTATATACACACACGAGCCAGACTTTCATCCTCATGTATACTGCATATATAGAACTACTAATTTCATCAGTGTCATTGCTTCTGATTTATATCAATACCTACGAATGTAAGCTTAGAAAAATGTTACTCTAAAAAATCATAGTTAATAGCAGTTACCAGCGACCTCGAGTAGGTTATAGAGTCTCAAGCCTGTTACCTGGTATGCCAATACTTTGCTACAAGTAGTACTCACATATACAATATTATTTAATCCATCTCCAGATCTCAGGCAGGTGGGACAGAAAGGATTGCTACCCAAGTGCTGAGTCAAACAGAAGTCTAAACATACCATCACATGAAGCTCACAAAGCCAGCTGTGCCACATGCAGAAAATCCAAGTGCCATTCCTTGCTATTTCTTCCACAATCTTTTTTTGTTTTAAAGGTCAATCAGCCAGGAGCATCCCAGCATCTAATTCTGAAATAAACACCATTACCTTCAGCATCAGAAGGAAAAAAAAAAAAAAAGAAAGAAAGAAAAAAGAAAGAAAAAAGGCATCAGAAATATCTGAAGGTACCTCAAAGATACCTCATAACATTTAGACTGTTTGATATCTATCATTTTCGAGAGTAATTGAGCACTACAGTTTTCAGACAGAACAGAACTTTGTAGAATTAGGAATTAGACTGGTCACCTACTAAGGTCAGTGCCTTCCATGTGCTGAATTCCGCACTTACTTGAAAAACCCAAAGGGTTTGTCCATCTCACACACAGCAAAATACTCCCTCCCATCTGGTGTCTACAGCTAAAGCCCTCATGAAATACGATCTAAAGGCATTAGAACAATTGTCTTAGAGTAAAAACATTTACAAGGAACAATATTACAGCTGCTGCTGCAATGCTCCAGCTTGCACAAAGTAGAATACTTTACTAAATTATTTTCTTAGGGGAGATTCTCCCTGTCTGGCTCCTGCAGGCACAGCATCTCGCTACAAACACAAGCAGTGGGAATTCAGCTTCCAGGAACTAAGTGAAGCCAACAGCCACAGAATAGAGCCTCAGGGCTGATTCTCACCCACTGTACAATCCTTCACCAGAAAGTACAACTACCCTCCATTCTTTGTCACTCCCCTTCAGCTCTGCAATAGCTTCTTGCTCTCTCCTAGACACAGGCTAGATCTTCTTCAAGCTCTTTTTATTAAAGCATTTTCTCTCCCCACATAGCAATAATTTTTCTTAGCAATCACAGCCATCCACTCTCATCATCCTTCTAGACAGAGCCATTGGCAAAATCCCTTTAGGGAGAAGGAGAAAGACAACACAGAATGATCTGAAATACACTTGCATTCACTGTGGGTGAGAGGTGCTTATTGCTTAAGATCACTCTCGTATCAGACAAGCGATGGATTCCCTTACTCTATTTATACACTTGGAATAATTCACTGGCTAACGCTTTTCCCAGCTAAATAAATGCCCACCTCCTGAAATGGATTCAAACTTCTGGAGCACTGAGGTTACACAACGAGGGTCAGCGTGCAAAGTGCAGTGCCAGAGACATGCAGCTGTTTCCCTCACTCACACTCCCTCCTTCTGATTATTGAACATGAGAATCCCACTTGTATTCCAGATACAAACATAAGCATGTTATATTCCAAAAGTGGGCAGTATCCCAAGCTGGAGAGCTCAGGACATTCAAGCCTGCCCCACTTGTTAGCAAAACACCAAGAATGCTGGGGAAAAAAAAAGGCATCCATTTTGCCATTATTGCATATTTAAATTCCACCTCAGCACATTCCCAAATATATGGGCTCTCAAACCCACCACAAAAGTTTTATTTGCAGGCTGTATCTTTACACAGGTACACCAACTCCTCAGCTTAAAGGCTTATGGAATATCTATGTGGTTTTCAGAAAAGTCATAACAAGAAAACTCTTTCAGCAAGGAACTGCCACATTTGTCTGCACAGCCACTGAGATGTTGCATTTGCTAAAGGGGAGCTATACTATTAAATACCACACAGGAAAAAAAATACCCAGGAAGAGAAGCAACACAATGAACAGCAACCTGATAAAGCTGTAGACGTCCCTGTTCACTGCAGGGACAGTGGAAGCTGGACTAGAGGACATTTGAAAGTCCTTTCCAACTCAGAATAATCATATGATTCAAGGTTGATAATGTTGGGATGAAACAGGAACAGAGATTTAGGAAGCAATGGCTGATAAAATCTATCTGGCAGAAAGGATCTAGAATCAGAGTAAGAGCGTATAGTCAGTGTGGAGTCACTGGAACTAAGAGCACATAACTATAGGACCTCTAAAAAGCAACATGAGGTATTTATACATGCTGCAATACAGCTGCATAAGCCAAGATGAACACAGCGTAAACTCCACCCAGGCCACGATACCTGGTGCTTCATATCAGGTAACTGGGGGAGCCATTGGGTTGAGGGACCTAGTTTTAGTCTCCTTGACGTTGAATGTTTAGGTTACAGACTTTAAAAACAAACAAACTAAAACTCTGCCAATCAGATTTTGATCCCATTTGAAAGATGTAATTCTAACCTTAAGGCTTGGTTCTGCCAAGTTTGGCTTCAAGAGGAAGAAGCACTGGCCAATGCTGTCACAATCAAAGCAGCTCATACTGCCACTCAGACACATTTGTTCAGTGTATACAGTGGTGTGAAGTAAAGCAGAATCTCATCCGCACTTACATGGAAGGTTTTGAAATGTATACACATCGTGCTTGAAATCTGTGCAAAGTCAGCTCAGAGAGAAGCCGGCACTGTCCAAAGACAAAGAATAGACCTAGATGTAGCGAGCCCAAAAAGAATCGGCATTTATGCTCTAAAGCACAAAGTCTGGCCTTTATAACTACGAAAGCCGGAGTAGAACGAGGTCCCCGGGGGATCCCCGCACCGCCCCGCGGCCGCGCTCACCTGGGCGTGCGGCCGACAGCGCCCAGCACTGTGGCGCCCCCTGGTGGCGGCCCGTGGCACCAGCAGAGGCAGCCCGGCTAGGAGAGCTCTTCCCTGCGAGTACACCGTGCTAACCAGATACAGGCAAAGCGATTACTTCGCGTTTGTCTGCTTATAAACAAGTTTCTTCATGCAGTAACGCACACACACTCGCAGGTAACATTCCCCCGCAGTTGAACGTTACCTTCCTTACGATAGGTGACATAGGCACACCGATCCTAAACAGCATTGTCAGCACTTCCATGCCTAAAGCCACATAAACTTCCTACTACTCAGTTCCTGAATCGGAAGGTTTCTCCCTTAGAAAAGTTTGTGGCACTGGGGCTTGCTTTGGATTTGTTTTGTTCCCAAAGGGGACAGGAGAATGGAAGCTGAGCATAAAGTGCTTTTGGAGGTTTTGGAAACAGGCACAACCAGCACTGTTCCGCTCTTCCCTCTCCTACCGTGCCATGGAACCAGGGCAGAGAGCAGGGGAGAAAGCACTCGGCTCTGCAACTGAAAGTTACATTATAACACAATCCCCATAAAAGAGCTGAATTGAAAACCTTTAATCTGGCATCTTCTACTTTTTGAGGGCTTGAACTTGCAACCCTACTACTATTTCTGTTTCTAAATATCGTACACATGCATGCACACCTATACCCAGCTGTGAAGGACTTCCATGTGCCATCCTGCTTCTCCCCAGAACACCAGGTGAAAGGACAGAGAGGTTCCATCCCAGGACTTTTATTTTGACCATTCTTTGTACACTTGCAAACACACACAAACATGCAAACACACACACAGTCCCTCTGCAGCACTTGGGCATGCACATGCAGGCATGAACACAGACCTACCAAGACTCATTTAACCTTTGAAGTCAGGCTGGAAGCCTTGGGACACCATCAAATTACACCCAGAAAACAACTTAAAAATAGTGCTATATACGCAGCATTATTTGTCTGCCTTCTCCATTTGCTTTATTAGTATAGAGATGCTTCCTGGAAGTCAATTTTTGAAGCGTTTTATCTGCTTTTGCTCCGCTCACTTGAAACCATAGTTCTGTTTGCAGGGTTCTAATTATTCATGCAGCAGCCAACTTGGAATTCACAGGGATGATGATGATGCTTCTGGTGAAGAACAAAACAGAAGGATCAGAGGAACACCTACACAGAGCAATGCTTCCATGCCAAAACTTTTAGTCAGGAAAAAAAACAGGTGAAAGATCAGAAAACACTCCAGAAGTTTAGGATTTCTTTGCCACACAATGATTCTTTAAGGAAGTAGCTAGGCTCACATTTACTGTGTGTGTCTGTCAAATAACACAAGACTTGTTAACCGCAGCCTATAGAGCCAAAGAAGCACATGAGACATTTATTTAAAGTCTTACATCACAAAGAAGCCACTTAGAGTATTTAAACGTTTGTTTCATAATGATGAGAATGGGTCACTAGGCAGTTTGTTATGCTCCAAAAGAAGCAAAATATATATATATATGTATATACATGTATATCAGTGATACCAGCCAGTGGAAATCCTTGACAAATGCAAACTTTGGATTTCAGTATCAGATACTTCCTATTCCAAAAGCACGTGCATTATGACATTGCTTCCATCTGTCAAACTGAAAGTAAGTTTCAAGCTTGTTATGGAGAGGTATTTCCTTAGAGATGGGAAAAAAAATCAGACTACAGAAACACTTTCCCCTGAGGACAAAGGATAAACACAAAGGATAAACAACAGTAATGCGGTCACACACACACAGAGCAGCTTCTTCCCCTTCTTCCACTCAACCCACCCAACCCATCACATCACAGATGAGTGACGGGGTAGAATGAAATAGCCTGGAAAAAAAAAATATAGGGGTAGTAACTAATCCAGACTGTTGTCCACATATGGAGTGCACACAAAGAGCCTCTTACAGGAAAGAAAGCATGGTGGCAGGCTGAAACAAAATGCAATGGACAAGCCAAATAAGCAGTCTCGTAATTTATCCATTAAAATCAGGAACATTAAAGGGCTCAGCCAAGTTACTACACCCCAAAATAACAAGACTGCACTTGAGTCATTCTTCAGATTAACTCAGGTAGTCACATTACACATCTGACCTACAATACTTATAAATATCCAAAACCTGTAGCATACAAGTTGTTTTGACATTCAAAGTCAATGGCTTCGCATTGACTCAGCAAGATGATCCAAAAGAGGTTCACTTTGCATCTCTCTCAGGAAATTCCAAAGTTATTGGGTAAGGAACTTTTAAATGCCTTTCCAGGGTTTAGCACCTAATCTAAATTCCATAAAAATAACTCTACAGACTTAAATAGGCTTTGCATCAGATCTGTCAGGGTGTGCCTTTATACTCCATGGCCAGCCTTGCCTACCTGCTAGCTACACCATGACACAGTTAATCTGGAGCTGTCTGCAGTTCTTTTGAGCAAGTTGGACCAAATTACTACAGCAAACTATACTAGCCAAGCACCATGCTTACTGCAGGCTTTACAGGTGACCAAAATGACATCCAGCTCCATACAAGAAAGGAACTGCTGGGCCATTAGACAGGCTTTATTGCCCAGGCACTGCTCCATGCCAGTACAGCAGTATTGCTGTATTGTATTGTAGTTGGTGCTGACTTGCAGCCCCTCGCCTGGCACCATCATGACAAAGTTTTCACACAAGCCCAGCATAAATGCTGGTCACAAATCTGAACATAGGAAATGAAGGAGGAAACATATGGTTTTGTAAACCAATAATGTCAATAATGTTTTACAAAGTACTAAGAAGGCAACTTTAAACTGGAACATTTATGAGCTCATTCACCCTAATGGGTAAGATACATCTAATATGTTAAAGCTAGAACAGCTTAGATAAGACAGTCTCTTTATGGCATTGCTTATATCCTCAGATTAAACCTACTACAACGCAACTAATTGGACCTATCTGTGGCACACATTCACCAAGCGTTTGGAGATCAGTGTTTCCTCTATTCTACACTTTGTATATTGCAGCTCAACACAGGCCAGCAGCAGCACAGACCCCAGATTCCACAGCAGTAACTAAGCCTGAATAAATTAGTTTTAACTGCAAGTCCCAAGCTCTTGCCCTCATTAGGCACAGCCACATCCTTTGTGGCTGTGCTGCATACAAAACTTTTAATAACATCATTTCCAGTTCCTGTAACACTGCTTGTAACTACCAGCAACAGTGAGAAAGAAATCAGGGCCACTTAATAATCTCTTCCCCATGAAACTCTTTCATTGCATCAAACCATCTTGCACTAATTCAGAAAGGCTGCACCCATTTAATATCAGACATTCACATTTCTAGTGCATTCCACGTCATTTCATCAGCAGTGGAATTGGGAATTTAGAAGCAATGGATTTTTTCCCATGCTCTGCCCTAAAAGCAAGGTCCTACCAAATGAAAGGGCACTGTAAGTTAAGTTTTCAAGAAGGTCTCCCTGAGACGTTCCAGCCTACTCACGCGGAAGCTTGTCAGGAACTGAACGTTATTATTCCCACACAACCCAACTCAGCAGGAGCCATCTTTGCCCTTTTTTGTTTTGGAGGTTTTTAGCAATTTTTAGAAGACAGCCTCTACAAGTCAGCAGCACTTCTCTGTTGGACGCAGTCTATACGCAGAACTACACTGCACAAGGACATTCATTTGCTATTTTAGTTTTATCCAGAACAAACTGAAGCAGTTTTACTTAGCTGACTTACCATCATACAATACTTCCTCCCCTTTAAGTTATATTTTTTCCTCAGAAGTTCTCCTAGACCTTGACCTTGCAAACACACATATATTTCTTTTCTTTCAGACCTGGCATTCTGAACTGAAGTGATAAAATATGTTCAGTATTCAAGGTGAGTACACTTTACCAGGTGATATAATAATACTGCCTGTTAGCTTCAGGAAAGTGGGCACGTTTTTTTAAGAAAGCAGGTAAATGCTGAGTCAACCTACACTCAGTTGCTATCCAGGCAGCGGGGAAACAAAACAAAACACAAACAATTACAACTTGCTGGATAATTAATGCAGCTTAAACCGCATGGTCTGGTAGCCTCTTTGTGGAAAATCTCCATCATTTTATACAGAGTGCTCCGTCATCCTTCTTATTTCCCATAAGGTTATAGAAGGCAACGTGTACTGCTCTACAGCCAGTTACTTTGGCTATTCCTTCCTTGTGTCCCACAGAGCTTTCCAGCTCCCAATTAAAAAATGCCTTGCTCAGGGAAATGATAGCTCAACCAAGCCTATAAAACATCTTCTATATCCTACCTCCTCTTTCAATTTCTATCCAATTAAGCTAAGAGCTAAAGCTCTTTGATTGCTTTGTTGGCTTGTTTTGGTTTGGTCTTTCTTGTGGCTTCTTCGGACTTCAAACTGATAAATTACATCTTGTAGGTGAAACAATTACTGCTTCAGTTTCACCAAGCAGACATGTTGTTTCAGTTGCCTTTAGATTTTTGAAGGACTTACAAAATACTGCTAAGAATAAGAGACTATCCCAATATGCATTTTACTTCAGTGATTTATCAAATATTACACCCTAGAAATAATTTGTTATATGTTTTGGTCTACAATACCTTTTTATTACATGTTTTTTCCCCAGGCACAGTAGGGATATTCATTGAGATCTACAGGCTGATGCCCACATCAATAATTAGGACTGGCTATAGTTCATTGTTCCCAGCTCCTAAGCAGTGCTCAGAAGCAAAGCAATCTGCAGATCAGGAAAGGTTCCACAAAGCAGTGTGCCTATGGGGCTTTATGAGCCATGGAACAAACTGAAGGCAACACCAAAGTCAGACACCAACATATACATGCAGTTAGGATGACTAAAGGCACAGCGATCTAAGAATAAAATCTCAGACTGAGGCCACAGTGATAGCTCTAGAAGCATCCAGAATATTAAAAAGCATATAAATAGTAAGTGAGACATGAGTTGAAGTTTTGTACTTCTATTATGAGACTAGGACCTGCAGACTGATCTTTTACTTCCTTCCAAACTCCTCTCCCTGCCACCAAACAATCAAAGAACCCACATGAAGAGTGAGCATTGATTCCGCAAGTCACACAGATACCCTCTACAAAATGTTCTGATGTATAGATATGGACATTGCTTACCTGCAGTAACCTCCCCTCCTCCCACCTTTCTTCCTTCAGGATGTACTCCTGAAAGACCTCAAAAGAAACTTACTCTTACTACTTTACATGTGAGAAACAGGAAGCCTCCCACACTGATCTGCATACACTGCACTGAGCTTTGTCCTCCTGCCCTGTTTCCCCTGTGGATTGCCTGCAGGAATTTTTACCTAATAAATCTCTCATTACCCATTAGCTTTTCCTTAAAAAAGGGCAACTTGAAGCAAGAAATTCCACTACATGTCTTCAAAAACAAGAGAAGTGAGGTGGAGTGAGAGACAAAGCAAGAAGATCTTGCATTGTTGAAACAGTGCTTTTACAAGATGGTACATCTACAGTGTGGAATGTATTTAAGGTAACTGAGCTAGCTCATGCTCCAAGACAGTACTGTCCATTTACTGTGCATTTCTAAGAACCACACTCACATGATTATAATGTTTCCTGCACACAAGTCTTACAAATTACCTTTCTTTGAACATGAGCAGGATATAGACTTTGAGAAATGAAGCATTAGCACCTTTGTGACACTACGTTTTTAGTTAAGTTGCTATCAACTTCAAAGATTAAGTATTGCTTTCTGAAAGTGAAGCATGTTTCCACATCAACATTTTCGGAGAAGGGCTTTTTCCCTGCATTATCAGGGTCTCCACATCTGACCAAAGCCTGTGTATTTAATATTTTTAAAATTCCACTAAAGAGATGATTCCTGTGGTTTATGTCACCAATTTTTCCTTCAGCAGGAAATCAGCTGTCAGAGACCTGACATCCACTATCGATGCGTAAAGCAAAACAGTTCACATCTCTTTGTGCAATATTACAATCTCATGTCCAAAGCAGACAAGAAAGAAAATGAAGCAGCACACAACATTTTGATCCCCCCAAAAAGAAAATACTTCCTTGTAGATTCTGGCTAGGTCTTTCCACTGGCATTTTTTAAATACAAAGCTAAAAATCAGACTTGTAATTGCAAGCACTTTGTGTATTAGATACCCATAAACTGAACAAATGAGCCTGGAAAAAAATGAAAAAGCTGTTAGCCGCTACTACTCTAACAATGGTATCATTTATACAGAGAACATAACCATTCAACACCGACTCCTAATTTATCCCCTACAAAGATACAGGACAGCAGTATTAAAGACAAGTTTCTTCAAAGGCCAGACTGTCAGGATATGATACTCTACATCATCTCTGCAAGGAATAAAAGGTCCAGTGCCAGTTCAGTGTCCCAGCAGTATAAAACTTTGTTACCCTCTTTACCTGCTTGACAAATGATTTTACCACCTGCAAATGTGATCTTTCACCAAAACCACATTTTCCAAAAAAAACAAAACAAAACAAAAAACAACCCCACAAATTATTCACAAAGAGGCCAGTTATTGTTTTGAAGTGACATTTATTAGATCTACATCACCAGTGGAAACAAGGCAGAGCAGGCATTTCTGCCCTGAAAACCACTGGCAGTTCCCAGGTCTTCAAAATAGCATTCTCTCTATGCATGCAAAATGGGTAGTATGGAATTCTTGATTTCATAGATTGAGATATATTCATGTGTGCATACACATATGATTTACACATCTGAATTACACATCACCACCTCCTGCAGAAGAGGTGAATATTGCCACATCATTAAATAATTCTTGAATTGGACCCACAAAGAACAGTGACAGACATCAAAAACAGCAAGGCACATTTTAAGATGTTAGGTAACAGATCAAAATGCAGATAAGCTATATTTAAGACATTTAGCTAAAACATCAAAAGTGTTCAAAAGGACTTCACAGATATCTAACGCGCTGCCATCTGAGAGACAGCATACTATTCTGAAAGAAAAACAGCACTAAAGCGCAGCTATTTCTGCAACAGAGACTGACAAAACATGACTGATGTGCATAAGCCTGCGTTACATCACAGGAACAGTACGTCTGAACCAAAACAGCTAAGTAAACCCTTCTTTTGTCCAGAGAGAAAGAGTTTTTTTAACATCACTTTAGAATCAGAGCCAATGGGAGCAACTTGAAGATATACACAGTAACCCATGTGATATTTAACACCAGAGTCTTTATTACAGCTTAGCTTCCTAGGGAGATTTCAAACAAATGTACACATGCATAACAAAATGAGCAGCTATCATGGTGGAGACCCTTATCTTTTGAATTCCCAAACTCAGATTTATTTTCACCTTAAAAATTAATTAGGTAGAAATATCATTCCGGTCACTTGACTTTGACTAAGTGAAACAGAAGCAATGCGTTGGAATTAGTGGTGTAATGGCAAAGGGACCAGCACAGTAAGAGGATGTTACAAAAGTGCTCTCCTATCACAGAAGATCTGGGCCTGCAACAGAATCTCCACAAGGGATGGATCTCCAGAAAGTGATCCTTCCCCAGTGGCAGTCAGCCCTTAAATGGGGCCTAAGAGATGTGCAGCCAGGCTCCACCCCTTCCAGACCTTCACCTGTGTTCCCAGGGTCCTTTCCCCAGGTGCTCAATCAGTGGTTCAGGCCGTGACTCAGCAGTTACCATACGAGTGGCTTTCAGGAAATCTTTTTCCATAATATCATAGACCATCCTCATCCTGCAAAAACAGCTTTCATACATAAGTACAACATACCATATCATTTACCTTGCATTCTTGAGCTCTAATACCTCTAGAAGCTACAGCAGTAAATCCTTGCACATGACAAAGTCTCCCTGAAACCATTCCCTTACAGATCAGAAAGAAATGGGTTGTTAGTTTTTTTTCCTCCCACCTCCTCTGAGCAGCTCCAAGTGGCAGCAGCAGCAACACAGCTCTGCACTGGGCTGTGCAGACACACAAGTGATTTGCATCTGCTGAGGTAGCAAACACAGCCCACTCGTTCTTCCCACAGGAGAAAGATGACAAGTGAAGATGACATCTCAGAGATGGGCTTTTACCAGAGACCATCTCCTGGAGCATGCTGGCCTATATCATGGGAGCTATAATACCACAGCTCAATTTCTGCCAACATAATTTGTTGGTAACTACTTATGCTTGCATAATCTACAATAAATCACCTTGTTAAGCCAAAAGTCATGAAATCCCTCCACAAAAGTAATTAAAAATATGAATAGGACTGAAATGTCTTTCAGTTAACTATTCCCAAGGACCTATGTAATCCAAAAGTAGGACCTGAGTATAAGTTTTGCATAAAGGAACATTAAGACTTTTTATTCCCTTTAACCCTGCAGGAAAAAAAAAAAAAGGAAAAAAAGGAAAAAAAGATAAACTTGTTAATCAACAGAATATGCTGCTCAGTAAAGTATATCCAAACATTTCCAGCAGCACCAAAGAGAAGGCAAGGTCTGATCAGAGACTGCTAAGAGTACCTGAAAGGAAGACACTGTGGATAGTCTAAGAGCATACTCTGAATTTGTAGCAACTGGTAACTTAAAAACTAATCACACATACAGGTGTGAAATATTAACAGCTGACTGGCAAACTACCAGGAGTCACTCGCTGGCATGCAGGTGTTCCTTGCCATAATAACAGCCAGAAGTACTATACTAAAAAAAGGGAACAAATAAAACCCCACTGAAATAAACACTTACTCTTAGCTAATTCAATTAAAGGCCATTTTCATTCACAAGTTTTTCAAGTTTTTTTCACAAACTTTAGAGGTGACAAAGCTGATGCCTCAGGAGGAAAGTTTTACCTTCTTACTCAGAGAGAACTCAATCAAATAAGTAGCATCAGTACCCCCGGACCTTAAGAGTTATAAATACAAAAAATACACCCTAAGCAGCTTTACAAAGGGATTTCATGGTGTACTTCTGCTTCTTACATTGATTTTTTTAGAAATTCAATACTCGCTACAATAGAGATCTTAATAAAATACCCCTCAGAGCTGAGAGAGAGCAGCTTTGCCTAAGTGCACTGCTGCTCTCTGCTGGGCCTGATCAGACCTGCTTCCTTATCTGTCCATCACCAAGCAGACCCTGGCAGAGCTGCACTTAGAGACCATCAGGACTGCTCTGGGAGCTCGAAATTTAGAACTAAAGTCAAGCAGCAACTTCTATAAGCAAAAATATCTAGAGCATGGTGTCACTGCAAGGCTATGGCAGCTCCTAAGGTACAAAGCATACAAGGTTACATAGGATCTTAATATAACTGCTCTTATTCCACTGCAATTAAACCAAGGCTAAGTTGTGCTTAGGCTCCTGCTTTTGATTTCACTTTACAAGGGGCCCTGTGCATATTCCAGTTGCTGAAGCTTGTGTTCCCCACCATAAGGATACAAGAGGAAGCAAGAACGATTGAACCTAGAAAGTTGCCATCTGTAACACCCAAAGGAGCTAGCATTCTTTAGCTGCTATTTAGCCTAGAGACTTCATCAATGTCCAAACAGGCAATACAGCTGTAGAGATAAGCACTATTTCAGCATTAAGAGGTCCCTACAGACACACTACGGGACACAAAAGCACACGGTAACCACCCCCACAGCTCTACCGGCTGTGAGTGACCGCAGCCCGCCGAGCAGCTTTTATACGCTTTTCCCGCCCAACAGCCTCTGTGTCCCCGCCCCTCCACGCGAGTGTCAGGCGACGGCCTGGCTATTCGCTGAGAGAGCTGTCCATCAAGCGGCAGGTAACGCGCGAGAGCCAATCAGAAGCGCATACTGAGCGGAGCCGTGGCGCTGTGGTGGCGGCGGTGAGGAGCGCTGTCGGTGCGGGGCGGCGGGGGGCGGTTGGCGGCGGCCCCGCTTCAAGGCACGGCCCCGCTTCAGGGCTCGGCTCCTGCGGCCCGACCCTCGCGGCTCCATGGCTGAGGGCCCCGCCCGCCGGCTGCCAGGAGGCCCCTCCGGCTGAGGCCCGGCAGAGCGGCGTCAGGGCCTGGTCCGGGCCGGGAGGCAGCAGGCAGCAGGCCCGTGTTGCTGCCCTGCCCTGCCAGGCCCGGCCCGGCCCGGGCTGTGTCAGCGTTTCTGTCCTCCCGCAGGAAGTGAAGGGGCTGCGGCCGGGCCCTGCCAGGCACACGGCTCCGAAGGACGGACCGGCGTTTGGCTTACGGACAGCGATGGGGAGAAGCCACGGGGGAGGCAAGGAGAAGCGAGGGTGGGGCTACCGCAGGCGCTGCCACCGCCCCCCTCGGCGCCAGAGACCCAATGG
This sequence comes from Coturnix japonica, assembly GCF_054131305.1. Classification (NCBI taxonomy): domain Eukaryota; kingdom Metazoa; phylum Chordata; class Aves; order Galliformes; family Phasianidae; genus Coturnix; species Coturnix japonica. Next base: position 26,141,818 of record NC_140667.1, on the reverse strand, counting down.
CAGACACTGCAGCGACAGGCGAGTGTGGGCCGGGCTGTCCTCGGCGTCTGCAGGACGGAGCTTGTGCTGGGTACTGCCCGGGGAGCGTGTATCTGTCCGGAAATGTATCGCTTGCTCAGCTTTAGAGAAAGAGATGCACGCGTACGAGTCGCTGCTTTAGCTCCGGTTGGGTAAAAGGTTAAAAGATGTCCACTAGTTCAGAGGATGTACAATAGGAATGTACTTTATTAACGAGCTTGGGGTGGCTGTATTTTTTCTCCTTTGGAGATTAAGTTCTTTAAAAATCTCACACCTGTATAGCTGAACAGCAGTAGGGCTGGTTTTAGAAGCTGAATTCTGTACTCATTGTGTTCCAATAATGTCTGACTCATGAAAAACGTTTCGACCTAGCGATTTTAGGGTGACCTTTCTTAAAAGGTGGGCGTTGTACAGGTGAGTCAGAAGGCATCCTGAAGGAGTTTTACTCATCGGTGCTTAATGTGCCTGTTTAAATGGCTTCTAAAAGGTGAAAGGTGCAATTACCCTCTTTACTGTGGCATTTCTTAGAAAAGTAGAGATGTTTCTGTCTTGAAGTGTTCCTTAAGGTTTTGTTTGGCTTACGTGTTTCTGAACCTCATCAGTGAACTTCCAGTCATGAAGGCAATGGCAAAATGTTTTTGACCTGTCATCGCTGTCTTACCCATGCTTTTCCCATTTACTTTAAGCTGTAAAGAGTTATCAAGATGGGCTTTTCTTTTAAGCAGGGGTCACAGTAACATGTCCAGAATTCATCTTTTTCTGAATAGAGTTAGAGACATGCAGGATCAGTAACTGTCTCTGATGTCTTAGTGATAGTTAAGCCTTGTAAGATACTATTATCTTTAGTGTTCATGAGAAGTTTTTAAGCTGAATACTTTTACTGTTCCTTTTCCATTGGTTAGCGTACAGTGATACACAGAATGTGCTTATCACAGACCTGGAAAATAGTGCTGTATTAATGTGACTAACAAACTGTTCTAAAGAGGCTTTGTGGAAGAGAAGTATAGGACAACTGTGAGTCTGTCTTGAAAGCAGTACTATTTTTTTAGGCCTGAAGAGGAGGAAGCACAAAGCCCAGTGAATCCAGGTCCCAGCTGCAGTGGAAATCCTTCTTCTTCCAGTTCAACACAGAACTCTGCAGTACCAGGTAAGAGATGCCATTTACAGGTCAGAAATCAGCGTTTGTGTGTTGACTGTATGAAAAACATAGTAGTGGGTGTGTTAATAGTATGGGGTTAGAGGATGAACATAAGCTGGAAAGTTTACAGAGAGAAATAGTATCTGAAAAGGTGATCAAAAAAGATGTAGTAAGGGAAAATCTGGGAAGCAGGACAAAATGTACTTTTGGGCCCAGAATTCCCTCTTTTACATGAAAACTTGTGTGCTTAGCCAAGCTGGTATAAACCAAAAAGAAATATTTCTCTCTCTTAAAATCAGTATCTGGGGAAGAATACGAACTTTGTTCTTTTGTATCTGCATTGAAGATATTATAAAATACATCTTTAAATCAAAACCTTAAATAAAATAAGACAGCATATAAAATATATGTATAATGTAGATTGAATTATCCAGCCTTTTAAAGGACATATTTATCTACCACTTTGTGGGGAAAAAAAACCAAACGAATGCATTTCTATGCCTTCAGTATATTTGTCATCTGTGAGATGAAAGATCTGGTTAAATGACCTGTTCATTCATTATTAGGGAGTCATCTGGCAGAACCAGGCTTGATACAGTAGCAGTGCTCCTGAAGATAATGTCCCCCCATTTGCATTCTGGTTTTCTGATTCATTAAACATTGCTAGGAAAAGCTGAGTCTGTGGGAACCTGTGTATCTCCACAGTAGGAGAGTCCTGAAACACTGCTGGCACTGGAACCTCTTAGTGACTGTCAAAGCCAGAGTATATCACCCTTTTCTTGATCAAGAGTTTGTGAGCCTGTTAGGAAATAATACGTATAATCCAAAACATGTATTGCTGTGTGAGCTGATTCCATGTACTAAAGCAGCGTGCTTTAATTCACCTTGCTGATAACAGTCACTAACTGTATGTTTTTGTTGAGGCAAATACAACTTGGTTGTTTGTTGCCAGGCTGAAACATAAAAGATGATGACAATGAGCTGAATTGCAAGTAACCTCAAATGCAATTTGTAGTAGTAGATAAGGGTTTAAATAAAAGTTCTTGAAGACATTAATATTCACCATTTCTGAAGTAAAATTCTTTATCTTGAGACAGCATACTGTTATTTTGCCTGTATGTGTGAATTCACCTGAGTAGTGAAGCACTAAAGCCAAATGATTCTATACTCAGATCCTCTTTGGGAGGAGCCCCTGTATGTTGTCTAATTGTACTCTAGCTTATATCAAGATCTCTCCATGGTGGTGGTGAAGAAGTGGTTTGTTCTGGGCAAGGAATTGCTTTGTATTTGGCTTGGGTGGTACTTAGTTGCCTTGTTTGCTTGGGACTGCCCTAAAAATAGACATAACCTAGAGCAGCCCCTTGTGATAGATGCATAAAGAAAGGTCATTTTTGTTACACAGCAAAACCTCTCCTTTCTGCTTCTCTGAAGTGTGAAATCTGTGTGAAGTTCACTCTGGTCAGCGGCAGCATCCCTTCTGTATCTGTGTAACAGCATTGCAGTTGCAAACTGCAAACTTTTTGCTTTAAGTGGATGCCATCTGTTTCCAGTCTGTGTAGCATCCATGGGACCACCAGGGGGCAAACTCTGAGCTGTGTAACACATTCCTGTTAAGATGTAGGATGTCAAAGTGTAATAAATAAATAAGGTTGGTTGGCTGGCTGATTTTGCTTTTTTGTTTCTGTTTTGTCACTTTCTTAAGAACTGCCGGGATTTTACTACGATCCAGAAAAAAACCGCTATTTTCGCCTCCTGCCTGGACATAATAACTACAACCCACTCACCAAGGAGAGCATTCAGTACAAGGCAATGGAAAGTAAAAGACTGAGACTCTTAGAAGAGGAAGAACAACAAAAGAGGGTATATTCTGAAAAAGACTGTAATTAGTCTTCAAGTGTGCTCTGTCTTGGGGCAGATGACAAGCTGAAGTCCTTCAGCTTTTTCCTATGGTACAATCCCATAAGCTGTCTGAAGGAACTGAAGTTTCTTTTTGCTGAGAATTTATAGCTCTTGAAGTCTCTTGTTTGGTTGTTTCACACAGGAAGGAAAGCAGGTCACTGAGCAAACACAAAAAAAGAATCTTGTAAAGGGACAAACTCTCAGAATAGCAAGTTGTCTAACAGTTACACTTGAGTTGTGACATTGGGTGCCTGGTTTCAAATCCCTGCTTTGAACTGACAAAATGAGACTTCTGTTGTAGGTTTTCTGTACGTTTATATGCCCAAACCCTGAGGAAAAGATCTGTTAGTTTATAATTCTACACAACTCTTTATCCTTTGCTCTCCCTAGTATTTATGAAATCTTAAAGATTTCACACGAAATCTTGAAAAAGGATGAATGAAAAGGTTGTTTCACAGTGCTGTAAGACGTGCAGTTAATAGTAGTCCTGCAGTAATAGAATCTTGCTATGTAATCAGATTTAGTGTTTTAGAGTGAAAGCAATTTCACACCCCAAGGTGGTACTATTGATGGGGTCAAGCAAAAACAAGAGCTATCTGTATTTAGCAGACCAGGGAGTCAGTGCTTGAATGTGCTTTGTAGACCTGAAACATTATTACACATAGGCTAGAGGAAAAAGTTATCCAGATATCCTAAACATCCAAGACCTGTGGCCATGTTTGAATCATACACAAGCAAATAACTGAGTACATTTTCATCCTATTCCAGAAAACAACAAGGGCTGGATTGAACTCGTCTGTGCTGTTACAGAAAAGGCAGCTGGGTTTGCTCAGCTCCACAAGTTATTGCAGGTACGATGATTTGTTTTCTGTTTGCTATATTGAGTTCTGCTGTCAGCACAACCATTGCTGTCAGTTCTGTTTGTTTTGTTTGCAATTCTCACTCTTCCTCTAAGGAGAGAGTAACGTTATTTATTCTGACAAAAAAAGCAGTATTTTTTAATAATCAATTTTCTGGACTGGTGAGAATTCAAATGTGAAAGATGCTTCCCTGTCTCGGATGATTGGGGTTTAAGGCTTCCCATTTCTTTCTGTGTGGTTGTTTGCTACATTGTTCTGTTTGATTACAGTGTAGCATTTCTTTAATGCTCTGGGGCTGACAGGGTCATTTCCCCCTGGGTTAGAATATCTGTGTTCAGATTGAATAACAATGTACAAAGCAAGTTAGTGGCTTGATATGTTCCTGCTACTGAAGGTGTGGGGGGGTTCACAATGGGATGAGATGGGATGAAATACCACGAATGTGGAAGATGCACAGGGGTTATGCAGTTTCATGGGATATATAAGCGAAATTGTAGCATGCTAGTTTGCAGGCATTTTATTTTCTGTGATTAAGAAGCAGTTCTGGCTTTCTTATCCAGAATTCTTTTTATCGGCATTTAACCTAGGCTTACCCAAGTTCTTTCTCTCTTCCCTCCCCAACTGCTTCTACAGGCTGGTCCATGAACTAAAAGTGAACTGCATGCAGAGGAGGAAGATAGAAATTCACAGTCCAGATTCCTCAGTTGCTGGAACCAACAATTTTAAAATAATTGTGGTATGTTACGAGAACTGATAAATCTTCAGGTTAAAAAGAGCATTTATTCAGTGAAAATTTTAACCAAACCTCATAGGTCATATTTTGCTTTCAAATATGCATTGTCCCCATTGTGTCAGTTCTCAAAATATGAGCTAAGTAGTTTTTAACAGGTAGGAAGAAACCGTTCCTTTCCTGGAGAGGAAAATGATGAAAAGATTGGATATATAAGTGATTTTTGAAGCTGACCAGCATATTCTATGGGGAATAAACAGGAATCAAGTGGATAATTACTGTGGTGGCTTTTTGAATGGGAAATTTAGGAAAATGAAAGAGGAATTTGGGGAGTAACCACCCTGTGGTCTAGAGATTCTGTATAATTATCGTTAACAATTTTACATCTTATGCTATAAAGGCAGTTTCTACTGGATTTGGTTGTAGTGTGTGTACAGGAAAGATCGCTGGAGCAAGTAGCTTCCATTTGTCCATGTAGAAAGATCTGCAGGAGAGCAAAACAGAGCACTGCATAGGTATCTGAGGCCAAAAAGGAGCTGGAAACCTATTGTCACAAAAGAAAAGTTGAAATGTAGCACCATCATTTTGTTGTGATTTGATCCAACACAAGGAGAATCTCCTATAGTTGTGCAGTGTAGAAGAATTTCATATTCACTTTTTATAAGATTTCTTTCTTTCTTCGAGTCCTCTACTGATACCAGTCTGTGCTTCATAATTAACCAGAGCAAGTGTCTGGTATAATTGGAAGTAGTATGTATCATTGGCTAAGGATTAAATATTTTCTTACTGATATTTTTCCTATGCATTCGTAAGAAGAGCTTTTGACCACTGTTTTAAAGATGAATAGAAAGTTGATGGTGTTACAGGCATCAGAATTAACACATTTCTTCCTTTTAGGCACCTCAAGCCATTATTTTCAGTAAGTTTCACTAAGTGCAACAATGCTTCTGTTTTACAGGCAGATGTTGCTTGTGAGCGAATATTCACTGTGAACGACGTAGAGCATGGAGGATGTAAATATGGTATCATCAACCTCAGTGGTTTGGGGAAGGAGTCTCTCACTGTGGAGATGTATGACAACCTCTACTTCACAAACCGCAAAGTACCGTGTTCTGTTCCTGCTTCCTTCAGTTGTCACATTCACAAACACTATTGCTTGGGAGGCACAGGTGAAAAGCATGAGGCATGGGAAGGGGTTTAGTAGGAGAGAATAGAAGAATCTAGCAGTGTGTTATTGGGATAAACACAAAATTGTAGTAAACTCGTCTCTGATAGTTTGAGTACCAGCAGTAGTTCTCCAGGATGCTGTGCTACTATTGGAACTGAAGGCTATTGAAGGACCTTCCAAGGATAGTGCTTACTTCAGAGTTGTGCGTAGCCATAGCTGTCAAAACCGTGTTGAGAAAGACAAATTTGTATGCTTCTTTCTTAAAAATAAGTTTGGAAAAGTGTATTCATTTCTGAACATGAATGTTTAGAACAGGCTTTGGTAAGCTTCTCATGCTCAGATCTTTTAAGGGTGATCCTTTAAATAACAGGACGTGCTTGATGCCTCAGTCTGTATCTGGACAGGTATCTCAATACTTCCCTCTCTCCTGTACATCTAAGAGGGGTATAAGGCTAAAACAAAATACCTGTATGTCCCTGCTGTGCTATTTTGTGGGATATGGAAGTGTGCCCACTGCATAGTTTCATGTTATCTTTGCATGGAAATACCCTTTCATGAATTGAGTAAGAGATCTACAAAAATAGTATGTCTTCTTGTGTCTGAAGGTGAATTCTGTGTGCTGGGCATCATTGACTCATCCAGACTCTCATGTTTTATATCCTTTTAAAAAAGCAAAATGTCAGTTCTGTTTTGACTGTTCTGCACAGAGCAGTTGACTTTCAGGAAGATCTCTTATGTAGCTACTGTAGAACTCTTGATTTCTAGAAAACGGGAATTTTAAAAAGGCTGAAATTTGCTGGCTGTTGTGAGACAGGTGATGTTATGGATGTATGTAGTATTGTTCCCATGCAGTAAAGGCAAAAGACTACTTTGCCTGCACTGGAGATTTGCCAGTCCACTAATAGTGCAGATGCCAGACCAAAAATGGTCTAATGATTAGAAATTGATTGGGCAACAACAAGAGAGATTTATGGCAACTGACTTTCTCTTTTAAGAAGTGGAATGCTCTGAAGTGGGTTTGGTTGGTTTCTGTTGTAAACCACCCTCATATTGTTTGGGGGGAAGATGAAAATGGCAGGAATTCGTTGGCATCGTGCTCTGCAACTTTGAGAACACATTCTGCAGATTTGTCTCAAAAGAAAAGGAAAGGAAGGCTGATGGTATAGTAGAGGAAGCAGCAATGGACAGTGCAGAGTCACAGGAGAGAGGAACAAAAGGGGATTTAAAAGTGGGAGATGGCAGGCAACAGAAATGCTATTAAAGCGCCATTAAAAGTGGCGAGTAAGAGAGAAAATGAAAAAAAGCTTACACCTGTGTCATGGCTTAGGGGAATAGCCACACAATTCAGAACTGATCCAGAAGGTGGCAGGAATTCATCATCTTGCCTAGAGATGGTTAGGAGTTGAGGACAGTTAGCTTATTCAATGCTTTCCAATAGTCATGTCACAGATTTAACCCACCAAATTTGAAAAGCAGCTTTCAAAACCAGTCTATGCCTGCTACAATTTTTATGAAGTATTTAATGAAATCTAAATTGACTCTTGATTCCTTAATATGTGTACCTCTTTCTCCAACCCATTTCCATGCAAAATAGTTCTGTATCAATGCAGTGTTATCAGCATGTAAAGATGAGAAGAATGATCCATGTAGGTCCTGCAGGTTTTTTCTATCCATAGAAGAATGCCTTAGTATCTCTCTCAACCTTATCTTTTGGTAGTGAAACTACAAAAAGTAAAATTGGAGTTCTTTCTAGCTCATTCCTATGAAAGAAAGGAAGCGTAAGGGCCCAATTGTGAGTGTAAAGCACAATAACACTCTTGGAAGATGTTACTGAAGGGAAAGTATTGAGAGCAGCAGCTGTGTCAGAGCATCTTACCCTTCCCAGCTATAAATACTACGCAGCCTTTTCCATTTTAGGGAGAAATCTTTGTTTTCCTTAACTCACTCCAGCACGCTGTGTCTCATGGGAATTGCAGAAACTCCAGGCTGTGCCAGTCTGCTTCCAGCATCATTGTTCAGCAGCACTAACCCAGGTAGGGCATCGCTGGGTTTTTTTGGATAACAGGATATGCAAAGAGTACAAATCATGCGCACACTTCAGTGGTTGATGGGACTGTTGTATTGTTGTAAAAATGTAGAAAGTTTGGAGCAGAATAAGAAACAAACATTAAATAACTTACCTTGATAATTAATTAACAAGCAGCATTCAAAGCTCAAGTTTATTTTTAACTGCTGCTGATGCAGTACTTGACTTTGGCAGGAGAACACCTCACTTGAAAGTAAACATTTGAGATTATTCATTTGAGTAGCTTGGCCTTTAACTAACACACAGAAGCTGCATACAAGAAATACTCAAATTTCCTTATAGACTATCCAGTGTCATTGCAGGATACTTTGTCATAGTAGCTACTCAAGTGTGCTCAGTAGATTAATCGTAGGTGGAAAGCTGCTGGAAGTGTCACCCCATGGCTCCTTGTACAGTACTAAATATCATTCTTAGTTGTGTGTAAGCATGACTCATTTAGAAAATCCTATGTTTATAGAACAAAAATATTATATGTTCTATGGGGCAGCAGCTGTGCTGATACCTTCAGAACATGCTGTACAGTCGTCAAACCTGGTGTCCTATTCAGACATGATCAGTTAAGTTTATATAGATCAGATCTGAGTCTGTGCTAGAAGAGTATGGACCCATTTAAATTGTTTGATGTTATTTTATTTATGGAGCCTTGGGGGAAAGAAAAAAGTCGGGGGTGGGGGAAATGATTCATAGAGCTGGTGTGAACTTGAAAAGTCACTAAAGACAGATGGTTACTAGGCCAGTGTGCTCTGTAGAATATTTTAAAGCCTGCACCAGTCAGGTGCCCCTAGTTATGCTCAAGTCCTTCTGTCTGGTATTCTCTACAGGCTGTTTTAGATATTTCTAAGGGTCTTGCCTTACTGCAATCTCCTGAATTCTTGTTTTGAGGGAAAATTGCTGAATAGAGGGTGTGAGCAAAATAGAACTTAACCCATCTGAAACGTGGTTTTAGATGTGTCTCCTGTTCTGCCCGATATCTGTAAGATCATGGCAGACATGCCATAAAGTAAATGAAAACTGAGCACTTTAAGCATGTGAGTTGGTAGACCTTGTGCAGGAGCTACACAAGCAACAATCAAATCTAGAGTATTGTTACTTACTCAAACCTGCTTTGTAAAGAGACAGCCCAGGAGAATCAGTTGTAGAATCAATAAAAGAAACAACAATACCAGTCTGTCCTTTTGTTTTGTTTTGTTTTGTTTTCCTGTATGGGTTTGGTTGGTTTTTCTTGTGGTTGGTTATTTTTCAATTCTTCGCTGTCTTCACTGTCTATAGAACTTATAATAGAAGTTAGGCTTTAGCCAGTCTATAGCTTTTGAAGTCTTCAAAAATGGCTTGCTTTGTGCAAGTGTTATTTTTCTCTTCTCTATTTTTTTTCCTGCTCTGAAGAATTTTAACAGCCTTTCAGATGTGGATATAGACAGATAAAGTGTAAGTCCTAAGCTTACAATCATGAAAACCCACTTTTGTTTTCTGCATCTTGAGTAGCCAGGGCTATTAACATTGTCTCTGCTTCTAATTCAGACGTTCAGAGTAACATCCAGAGAAGCTTTCTGAGTTACATTGTCCTTGTATTTTATGAATGTTCTGCGTGTTGTTCATTCCTCCTAGGAGATCGACCTGGAATGCTGTGCAGCTTCAAGATATCTACGGCCTGGTCCTGTGCTTGGTGCCTGAATCCACAGGCAGACAACTGCTTCAGCACAGGTGATCTGCAAAGCTAGCAACCACTTTTATCTCTGGCAAAGACTTCTTGCATAAATCTCATGCCTGCTACTCAAATTGTAACTAAACAAACATAACTTCTCCCTTAGGCCTGACACGACGAGTTCTTGTGACCAACGTAGTGACAGGGCATCGACAGACATTTGGAACGAGCAGCGACGTCTTGGCACAACAGTTTGCCACCCAGGTACAAAGAATCATACACCTTTTTCTTTTTCAGAGCACTGATATTAGTGGTCTTTCTGTTCTGGTGTGATAGGCCTCATCATGTTGTACAGAAGGTTATGACTACAGTTATTGTTCCTTAACAGAGGCGATATGGTCCTATGCTGGCACACAGTGTAATAGCAATGAAAGAAATAACTGATTTCAGACTGTGGCAGCAGAGTAATTTTTGTTCAATATTCAGAGATAAAAAGGAAATAATGGAAGTAGAGAGTGCACGACAATCACACACTGTAGGATTGGTTTGTTTTTGCCAAATGACCTGATTTCATTAACACTCAGTTTATTGTCTTCATAAAGGAGAAGAAAATGGCTATAAAATTCTAATTGACTTGTAAACAAAGACTTAAGGAGAGGGGTCAAATTGGAACATGAGAATTTCAGTTCCTATTCTGCTGTTATGTTAGACTAAGTTCTTGCTAACCTTGCTGAACTTTTATAGCAGAGGTAAATACGTGAGGTTTGAATGGAGCTTATGAGTTAGCTGAAAATTGCTGTACTAAAAATTCTGATTCTTAATGCCTGCGTTAATGATTTCACAAATGCACCAGAGAGCTCAAAACCTTAAGTAACTTCTGCAGAACTTGTACATCCTTTCACATGTTACACAATACACCTCTCTTTTGGATTCTTCCAGACGCCAACACTTTACAATGGCTGTCGTTCAGGTGAAATTTTCAGCATTGATGTACGCCAACGCAACCGAAAGGGCCAGAACTGGAAAGCAACTCGTCTCTTCCATGACTCAGCAGTTACATCAATTCGCCTCCTTGAGGCAGAACACTACCTTATGGCATCAGATATGGCTGGAAAGGTATGGCTTTATTATCTTTAGGCTATACTGTCCTTTTTAGTATCTGGGCAATAACAAGTGCCTACCCCAGTCCTAAAGATGGATGCCAGTTCTTTGCAGAGTAGTGTGTAACTGGGTGGTAGTTCCCCATTTGGGTCATTACTGCTCACTACTAAGATCCAGTTATTTACCAACAGTTGAGCGATCTCTACTCTGTTAACATGCTCTTTGGAACAATTTCTTTACCGTGCAGATAAAACTGTGGGATCTGAGAACAGTGAAGTGTGTGAAACAGTACGAAGGTCATCACAATGAATACGCTATTCTCCCTTTGCATGTAAATGAGGAGGAAGGACTTCTTACAGCAGGTATGCTGACTTTTTCTCCTCAACTTATAATTATGAGTATGGCAGTGATTTTCTTATCCTGGGGGAATGTTTCTCATATACAGATGTTGAAAGTTGTGAAGCTGGGAATTCTTTAAAATTCAGCAAAAATTTGCCTTTAGGTGTACTATAATCAACTACAAAATCTAAAATAAGATGTTACAGATGCACACCTACTGTAATCATTCCCATAGTGCTCTCAACTGCTTTGTTTTCAAAGTCCCTTTATCCTTTCCCCAGCGTGGTTTAAGAATAGAGAAGAAAATACTTCAAAATGAAGGTCAGAGAAGCAATGCATTAACAGAATGCTTGAAGCAATATTTTTATACTGAGACTAAAGACCATATATATAGGTTTCTCCCTGTAAATTGTCTCTCACTTGGGCTTATTATGAATATACACAGCTGCAGTTTGAGACTTTTTTATTGTGTTTCCTTTTTGGAAAAAAAACCAAAACAAAACCAAAATCCCTAAATCTTCATTCTTTGGCTCAGTTTCTTAAGTTCACTTTAAACTTAGGGATCTTTTCTCCTTGGATCTTTCAGTAAGTGATGGAATAATGAGAATAATTAAATACTTTTAACAAACTGAATTTTTCTCCACTTTGTTTTGCTCAGGAGCTTGATAATAAGGAAAGCACTCTTACCCTGCCTTTTATTGCCTAATAGGAAATGCATATATTTTTCCTCTTTACCCATAAGGTGTGTAGAAACAGTCATGTTTTTTCCCCCATACGCTACCTTCAGCCACTGTGATGAAAATCTTGCAGTACCACAGAAATGATTCCTGGTGTGATGCTGACCACTGATGTCCTTCCTTTCCAGTTGGTCAGGATTGCTACACCAGAATTTGGAGTCTCCAAGATGCCTCTCTGCTTAGAACCATTCCTTCTCCCCACCCATCCTCCAAAGATGCTATTCCCAGTGTGGTATTTTCTTCAAGACTTGGAGGTAGACGGGGAGTTCCTGGCTTGCTCATGGCTGTCAAACAGGATCTTTACCACTTCTCCTATAACTGACACCACTGATATTCTCTTCTGACCCAGTATACAATGCTGCTAGCCTATACCTGACTTGAGAATGTTTACACACATCACCATGTTGTTGCATAAAACTACATGCCGCATTTGCGTCTGCTTTACCTGAGAAATTGCAAATTTCTGTCAGCAGGTTTGGCAAATCTTGCTGTATACATCTCAGGCATTTAGTTAATAAAAGCTGAATGCTGATAATATCTTGTTGGCTGTCGCTGGTGCTCTCTCAAATCCTTGCAAACATAGCATCAACTGCATGCTAGAAGGAGGCCAGGAAGGCATCAAGTGGCAGAAACAGTTTCAAACAGAAGCAAGAAATAGAGGACCTGCACCCTACACACATGCACAAGTTAGGGATAATGACCCTAAAGAGCTGCTGTTCTGCCACAGCAGGCTAAGCAGTCCTGTGCCTGCACTCAAGGAAAATCTTTGCCGCCATCCTAGGCATGGTGTAATCTTATCTGGCTTTTGTATGTCTTAGCAGAAGTTATTCTTCACCTAAAGCTTTTAGCCAGAGAAACCTATTTAAAGGAGGAACTGTACCCTACCACCTTCATCATGATGGGCCATCGTTTCCACTCCACCTCACACTGGTGCATATACACGGAAAGCTCTTAAGCTGTAACTGAGGAGAAGGAATACTTGCAGTTAAGCAAACTGTTCAGTCACAAGAAATGATTTTTCCTCAGTGGCTGCCTGTGTAAGCCGCAGTGTGAGCACAGTACTCACAGTTGTCAGGAATGAGGTACTGGCAGGTGGTGTGAGCTTTCTAAGCATGCATTGAAGTCGTAGTGTTGCAGCCTACCCCTCCCCTCTGCAGCCCTGCTAGTGACCTGAGCTCACTGAGCACACTTTATGAGTGTCTCCAGCTTGGCTTTCTCCAGAAGGAACTGAGTTCAAGTAGCTCTGCAGCACAAGTCCAACAGAAGAAGATTCCCTTTGCAAATGCTGTGCAAGCTTGAGCCTAGACTGAAATTTTTTGGTTTTCTTTGTTTGCTCATTGGTTTCCAGTGCATTTCCCCTTTCAAGTGAACTTGGATAAGGTAATTACACAAAGGGTCCTGCAGGCTCCACATTCAGTTCTCCCATCTTCACATGACCTTTGGGCCTAAGCAATACACTATTCTGGGAAACTGCCTCTCAGCAGCTCCTGTTGCTCATTATGCTTCATTTTTCTGCAGCTGTCTCCTTCCCTTTATGCTTTCTCACCCGTGAGTCAATACAGAAGACAAAAAGTTATAGCAGGAAAACTGGCCTCATGGGAGCAGCATGAATACACTCTACAAGAAATATGTGTTGCTAGGGTATTTAAGATGCAAGATAAATCCCAGCAAACACTCAACACAGTTTCTTCCCCAAGTATATGTTCAAAGTCCTCTAAATTTTTCTTGTATTCCGTTAAGAGCTGGCTTCCCTTCTCTTGACAGCTATGGCTCTCCTGATACACCTGGCTTTAGCATTCATCTGCAGAGCATTTTATTCTTTCCTCACAATGTGGAGCAGATACTGCTTGCAGCACGCTCTGTGCTGCCACTTCTTTCTATGGAACATGTTTATAAAGCTAAGCATCCCGTGCTCTCATCAGATGATGAGTCTCACTTCACACTGACTTGCGGGCTTTTCTCACTTGTTCTATGTTGGATAAGCAAGAGCCCAGCTTGTCTAGTGTGGTCACCAGTTCCTGGCTTGCCTTGCTTTTCAATTTGAGAGCATATTTTGCAGCTTATCTTGTTATAATCCCTTGGGACATTTTCTGTTGCATGCACAGCAATTACTACATGCAGCACAAGTTTCAGAAGTATTTGCACTGGCTCAGTTAATAACATATGCTGCAACTAAGCACCTGTTCAGAAAACAGAACCATAACTAACCCCATTCCACTGCAAACTCCAGATGTTTGCATCTGACAGTCCATTCAGAGTTGGGCAGTAACATGCTCTATATTGATATTCTTGCTAGCAAACATATGGAGTTCAAACATTTGCAAGTGGCAAACTGCAGTAATCATGAACTCCCTTCAGAAGAACTAATTCCAGAACGTGTAAATAGCATTTAACCTCTTCAGTGTTGTTAACACCAGTAGGGTCTGCTCTGCAAGAACAAGACCCTGCAATAATCATGTCTGTCCAGTTACTGTGGGAAACGCAGGCTAAGAGCTGTGGCAGAAAGGCACCTTATGTAACTAAAGACAGTTTATTTTCTTTGCTCCTTTTTAGCCAAAGCCAAAAAAACAAAAAGATACTCATTTGCTTTCTGTTGTTTCCAGGAACCAAACGTGAACATGTCCCTCCAAACCCATTTTTTTTAACCCAACCAATGCTTTTGCAGCCAATGCTTCTAATGAAGCCTGCAAGAACAGCATGAAATGAGAGGGGAAGCAGAATAAAAAGAGAGGTAATTTGGCTTCAGTAACAAACCACAAGCGGTGTGCAGGCTCTGGTTGGTATATTAAAATCAACTGTTTGTTTATTATGCAGGAGTAGCGAGGCCCCTAAGGTACCTTAACAAAAATAAACCTGCACCACCCTCTCTCCAGCTCCAGTATCAGAATATCCTATTTCTTTGCCTCAGGTTCTCTGCAAGCACCAGATCTAGTAGAAAACTTTAGAGGCCAACCCTGCACTCCAAGCTAAGCTGTAGTATGTCTCATCCATCAGGCACAATTTGTTGGGTCCTTTTTGCTCACTATAGCAAAGCTCAGAGAGGACAACGAGGCTCTCCTCATGGACCACACTTGACTGACAGGTTATAGAGAAAAACCTTCAGGGCTGACAAAGAACCACACTGACATCCCTGAGCATCTTTGTGCTTCTCACACTAGAGCCCACAGCCACCAGGAGCACTCAGTGGAGATATGCTACATCTTAGGAGGGAAAAAAAAACCTCATCCTCTAGAAAACTTACCAAAAACAGCTATTGAAGAATGTTCACGTCCTGAACTAGCTACTGTTGCTTCACACATCCTAGTTACCTGTGTTCAGCCAAACACCAGATTGTTTATGCAGTTCAAGGGCTCAGCACCACACACAGTGAGGTTCCAGCAGGCTCCTACAGAAAATACAAGGCCTAGAAAACCAAGGTCATGCTGTGCTTGTCACCTCCCTCAAGCCAAAGTACAGGGCATTATTTACTTTCCACAGCTGAGCTAACCTTTTTACTTTCCATCTGTTGCATACAGCTCCATACTGCAGCTCCTCTCTGATGGGAACTCCCTCCCCAGTTTAAAGCAGGATAGGACCCAGGTACTCTGTCCCTCCTTGGTGAAAGAGCAGCAGCATTTTCCTTGTTCCCTCCCTTCAGAGAAAGAATAGTGGGTTGTTGGGTTTTTTGGCTAGTGGGAATCCCTCAGGATATGAGAGATGAAGAGGAACTGGGCCACCTTTTTGCAGTAAGAGCAGATATATGACATGGACAACAGCCTTGCCATGCCATTCCTTCCTGTTCCATTGCAGTGAATTTAATAAATGATAAAAGCTTGCAGATTGCCAGTCCATCATCACCGTGATTGTTTTAGAAGTCACAGACTCTTAGCCTTGTTTTTCCATACATGCAGCATGCTTCTGTTGTCATTTCTCTCCACCCTTTAAAAACCCTCTAGGTCACGTACAGTAAGCTTAGATCTAACAAGTAGAAACACTTCCACTTCTCTAAGTACAAGTGTCTAAAGCAGGGAGGGCATTCACTTTTGGGTCTTCTGGGCAGTAGTAAGGGACAAAAAGTTGCAGGTGAAGCATGAAAATATAATCAAGATCACTTGGCCTTTTCTTGTTCAAACAGTTCCTTTCCTACCCGCAGTCCTATCATTCTGATACCACATTTAGCTTTCCGATTATCGCAGCATAATTTGCTGATTTTGAAAGCCCTCATAGTAAGCTCTATTTATTTTGGCATTGCCACGATTTCATTGTTGATCTGCCTGCACTGCGAACAAAAATCTTCTATGACATACACAGCTACGTGCTGTGCTGACAGAATATACGTGTTGACATTGCTTTACCAAGAAAAAGTGCTCAGCTAAAGCAATAGGGAACAAAAAACAGACGGCTCGATCGCTTGTCCAAATCACTCTCTGTTCTCAAATTACTGGCAAAGGCACATCCGTTAGTGCCAAATCCTATTACGGCCATAAGTGATAAATTAAATGCAAGGACAAAGCCTCAACATGTGACACTGTATCAACTGAAAACATCAGTTGACAACAGAATACAAAAGCAAGAGGCTGCAAAATCTAAGACAGTAGTACATAAATCTGCTATGGATAGTTACACTGGAAGCAAAAGGAGAAAAAGTCTGTATCAGCAGGTGGGAAACCAGTCCTGCAATGTTCAAGCAGAGACTCCCCAGATCAATGAGGGGAATGTCTCGGCACAGCCACAGCAGACAGGCAGCCAGCATAAATGCCAGGCAGACCTAACATGATGGGCGTTCATTTCAACAAAAGCTACTGCTTACCTTGAAAGGCAGAATATCATCACATTCACCAGAACACAACCGAAGGTCCAATTCCCAAGTGACACAATGGGGAGCATAAGTGATATATTGGCAACTTCAGCAACCTCACCTGTGAGGTCAGGAGGATGAATGAACAGGAAATACAACAGAAAATAATTATAAAAGGGTGAAAAACAAAAGTAATTTTTCTTGTGCAAGACCCCAGCAACAGGTACATGTCACAGCTCTGCCATTTGGCCAGCTTCTTCCCTGGCTGCAAGTCTCAGGTACACCTGCTATGCCTGTAAGCCAGGTTTGGATCAAAGCTTTCAGGCGGATACTCTAACTGAAAACATGCACATCTGTATGAAGCTCACATATCTGCTTCCCAAGAGACAGAAACACACCACCTGTTTGAAGGTGAATCTTTGAGCTGAATTGGCATTGAATGGAAACAAATCCATCAGAGTAATCACATCAGACATTTCTCCTTCTAGAAATCCTGTCCTGTTTTGCAGTACATAGTTTTTCATTTGGGCGTGCTTTCAGGAGTGTTTTGCACATCATTTAATTTGCATGATTCTTATTTCAATGGCTTTTTTTCAGAGCATTTTCTAATCTGAAGAGGTGCAGATGATGTTTGAACTGTCAATAACCAATCTGACATCATTCTTCTGGCAAAAGGTTTACATCATACTGTCCAATCATTCAGTAACTCAGAACATGCTTTTTATCGTGCCACATCCCAGGCCAATTGAATTCATTATCTTCCCACTAGAGCTTATTCATTTTAGCTACTGACATACAAACATTGCAGTGAACTCCATTTGATCCAAATGACACATTACCATCCTCTCCGGGGGGAATTCGATGGTAAGTCCTTAATTCATCCTTGGTGAGATGCACAATGATCTTGTGGAAATTTCCTGGATAACACCCCCCCTTCCCATCCCCACCCTTGTAACTAAACAAGATCTTATCATCCAGCATTAGAATTAATTCCTCAGTTGCATATCTTGCTCAGCCTAATTTGCACTCTTCACATCTTGCACAGGAGTTACATTGAAGTATCAGACCTGTCTCGTAACACAGGAATGGCATTATGAAACATCTGGGCTTTTGCAATGCTCCAAAAAGGCTGCTGTCAAGTGCAGACATTTTGCAAAGACTCACTCTGGTTAGGCACTCCCAATACCTCCACAAGCAAAGCTTCTCGCCCAGTAGTTCATTAATACAACTGTCAAATATTTCTACTGCTGGCATTAACTTTTGTCTTCAGAAGGCCAGTCCAAGCACATGGTGCTTCCCTGTTAAATACTTCAGTGGTCCCCACACCACCCCAGATGTATTGACTTTACATTTCCTGTGAAGCTTGCTGTCCAAAGACACCATTTAGAGCCCTTTTGCTTAAAGAATCCTGATAATCCTAACATACTAATAACTCATAGGGTTAGGCTCTATTAAAACATGCATCTATCCCCTTTAAATGGTTAATCCACTTAATAGCCATATTCTTTGCTCTGTTTACTTGCAGCACCCAATACAAGCAGAGTAAGGAAGAGCTCTTGTCTGCAGAAAACTGCAGAGAACTTAAACCTCACGGATATTTTCCCCCTAATTTTGAGAAACAAAGACCCAAACAATCCTCTCAGTAATTCAGCCTGCTGCAGGTTAAACACAGCAAAAACATTTTCGATTCATTGAGCAACGGCATAAAAGATTCAGCTTCAGGGTAATTGATCAAAAATGTATTCTTCAGACTGCTAAATCACTAAGGTAGCATATATACTAAAAATGTTCCTTTGGATTTCCTCTTGTACTCAGCAGTAAATCTGTTTGTGACATGGAAAAATAAAAGCAGACAAGATGTTGAAACAGATGCCAACAATTTTATACAAGGAATGTCATGGCTGCTTTCTTTGTGCATTAACATGATAGTAAAGGCTCATGCATAAATAGCACACAGGGCACAGCCTACAAACCAAGAACACATTGCTCGCCCGTTAAAATAATAAGACAACTTTGAAGCACAGAATTATGCTGGATGTGCAGAACATGTTTTGAAGAGAGGATTTCTACCTACTCGTGCCCTCCCTTGGGCATCTGTCGGTTATGGCAGAGTTTGCTTATTAAAATGTGAGATAGTCCCCAGCAAACTTGGTCAGTACAGAAGGTGTCCTGGAAGTCTTCAAGTCTACTTCCACGCGCAGGCTGGATGTAGTTGCAAAGGGGCAATCACTCAGTACAGTCTTTCAGAGACAAGTGAGAACTACTTCTTACAAGGAAAAAGTCAGAATGCTTGTTCAGAAGATAAAGTTTTTTTATAGCAGTTAATTTAATAATACAGGCCTAAAACAGGGTGATGGGCACTCATCTACAGAAGAGCACATTTAGTAATAAGAAGCTGGGGAAAAAATACCACAGTTTCAGGACACTGCATCAAACTCCAGCCACTCCAAGAAGAGACAAGTCTCCTGTGGTAGAAGTATTCTTGACTATGTAAGCCAACAACAAAGAATTTTAGGCAGTTCAATCCACAATGGTCTCTTACTTCTTATAACTGGAACCACAAATCCACAGTACAAGACAGCATTAATTAGGTTAAGTGGTGGTTTTGGTAATAAAAATCAGTGAATTCAATGCGGTCCTTTAATAAAAGGATGACGTCCAGTGAGAGTCAGTTGCTAGGAGCAAAAAAGAAAGGTTCCCATTTTTCAAGTGGATTCATAAGCTCATATTATTAGCAAAAAAAAAAGCTGTCAGATCTGTGCAGTTTCTACACAACCATGTCTGAGAACCCAGAAGTTCCACAGAATCAGAGATCTTTTGAAAAAGTGGGGGAGGAAAAAAAAGAAAAATCAGAACCCAAGCAAACCAAACCTCTGGTCTCAGAATTGCCTACACAACTTGTTCTCTTGTTCTGCTCTGTACAAAACTTAATTGCAACAAGCTGGCAAACCTGAAAAAAAAAACCACAACCTGAGTATATGAGAATATTACCAGGGAGAGCAAAACCTTGCTACCTTTTGATCTGGTACTGAAGTAGAAATAGCGAACTCAGAATGCTTTGCATTGTGCTATATGAGTTGCTTTACCTTTGAAAGCTCTACTGGTCTCTACCAGAGGGTCATTCAACTTGATAATTCTTGCACTGCAAGACCACTGTTCATATCATAGTCCAAACAAACTTCCTAATGAACAGCCAGGAGCATGGCACATCCAGATGCAGGGCTGCCTGAATTACCAGGTGTAATTCATACCATCAGCATTGGAGATGCCTGTGATTTCCTGGCAGCACCGAGTCCAAGCCTTCCTCACATGGCATCATGATCAGTATGACGTTCCAGAAGAAGAATCAGAAGGTTGCGTGTCTGATCCAACATAGCAAGGAACACCATCATCCATCATTTGAACTAGGAATACTCAAAGCTTCATTAGCCAACTGCATTCCTAATATGCTAAATTATTCATATATATATAGATAGATAGATATAGTTAAATTGAAATAAAATATACTGGATTTTGGTTTGCTCATTTACGAGGGAGCTCCTTCCCTTCCCCAGTTAATCTCAAATTAAAACCTAACGGCTGAACTGAAGTTCATTCCCAGCATTCCAAGATGGATATAATACATGAGAGGAGGCCAGAGACTGGAAACATGCACTCTGGCTGCAACAGGTTAAGAAGTGAAAGGGAGACCAAATATTTTCATTTGTAACCCTGAGAACATAAGGAATTGCAAAGATCTGGAGATGAGCCTGGGGTTAAAGGTCGCCAGGCTTTTTATTGCAGTTAAAGCAGACTCGGACTGGGTGATCCCATCCACGAGAAGGAACCGCTCTGCGGTCATGTGAGCACTCATCACAGAATCCCTGGCCACAGGCCCGACAGTGGTGTTTGGAAAGCTTGATGCTGAATTCCTTCCGGCAGTTGTGGCAGTGCAGGATCTCATGGTCTGGTACCCAGTATGCAGGTCGGGCAGCATCTTTTACCAGACCTACGGAGGAAGTGGCAGGGGGAGAAAATCTGTGAAAATAGGCATATGAAGAACAGCTCCATACCTTCTTCTGCCAAAGGTGGAAATGTCAGAACGCTGCCATTAAGGGGAATAAGACCTACTGACACTACCTCGGTGTAACAGATGGACAGATCAGCCCAAATGGGTAATTCCACCCCTCCTCAAAGGAACAGACTGTTTTTCCTTAAGTTCTGGCATCTTTCCTTACTCAAGCTCTTTCAGAAGTTGAGACAGTTGCTTTTTCCTAACTTCAGTTTCGACTGTGGCCAAGAAAATAGAGCCATCCAGCCAAACATTCAGAAACACACTTACTACCTAAACTGAGGAAGATATTTACTCTTCCTTTCACTGAGTTAGCCAACGAACAGCCCACACAGCTGATGGTGGTTCACACTGTAGGCAAAGTAACAAAGTGATGATATGGGCAGTGAGTAGGAAGAAACTCCAACAACGGCAGATTCAGGTGGAAGATGTTTGATGACATACCTGAACTGCTACCCAGCACATGAAAGAGCAGCAAACTCTCACTGTGATCTTTAGTGATGACCTTAGTACATTACTGATCACATTTCCATCATTACAAGTTTGCACAGCTCAATTCTCAACCCCCCAGCAGAAGTACCAAATGACAGCAGTTTCCATGAACACACTTGAGGGCATTCTGCATCTCTGGAATAAAACCAAGCCTGATAAAATGCTTCCTAATTGGCCAGTCCTTAAGGAACTGACTGGTAGGTCACTGCAGAGAAGCATCAGGGTAGCATGAATTATTTGCAGTTCATACACACAGGTTGGAACTACAGGGAGAAAAGAAAAGGTTCAGACTTCAGAAACAGCACGCCAGAAATCAAGGAGAAATATCAGCTCTAGAACTCTCAACCAACAATGGTATCGTGGTGGAGGTGCCAGTGTGTCATACATTATCTTGAAGTTTAGTCTGAAATTTTAACTTGTAAAATCAATTAGACACAAGATTTATCACAAGAGAGCAGAGCTCACCTAAGGGAATGTCCATGGCTGTCACCACTGCTCCAAGAGTGTTCTGCACAGCTTCCCCCACCTTCCTGGCAATAAGCGTCCCCCCTTCTTCATCTGAAGGCAGCTCAGCCACATCTGCATGGCACAAGAATAAAGGGCTCAGCATCTATTTCCAGCACAACTTCTGCCAAATTTCAATTCATTTGCATTGCAAAAACCCAAAAGCAGCAAACCCGAGAGAGCTTGGGATCTCTCCTCAGTCTTTATCACCTAAATCCCCAATCTTTGATTGCAGAGTTTTCACTTTTATTTCAGAAAAAAAAGTACAGAACACAGACTACTGAACCAGCTCTGATGTCAACTCTGCACCATCAACAGGTGCTGGGAAAAGGAAGCAAAGATCCAATTAGAAAGTAACTCAATCAGTGAGTAAAATATCTGGTAACTTGTTGCAAAGGTCCTCTTCCTGCCAAAAGTCATCAAGCTCTTGGGCTTCAATGCTAAAAACTCTAAGCCAAATCCAACTTGAACTACGCTGTTCACACCCAGTGAGAACTGTGATCCAGGAGCCAAGGATAAAGACTTCAGACCATTACCCAGGGATAATTCTGTCACAGTCAACTCAAAATTACCTAACTGGATGCCCCTGTTTTCATAGCAGTTGTCACACACGCGCACTGGTGCTGGTCCCCAGCCTCGCTCAGGCACAGGACGGGTCTTGGAAGAACAGCCATCACAGAAGCCCTCTCCACAGGCCCGGCAGTGATGTTTAGTGTCATTATCTTTAAAAGGCGTGTTGCACTTATTACAACTCTGATCAGGACAACGTAGAAAGAAAAACCGTTAGCTTGATCTTCCATAAGGGTCTCATAGCAGAAAAATTAAGAGCAGAATCCCATGATGTCATTACTCAGATTGAAATTGTGATAAATACAGTTACATGTAAGACTTGTGCGATATCAGTCCCATATTTTGACCTCAAGGAAGTGGATTGGATAGGCGTATATACAGCAGATAAGCCAATAGGTTGCTATGATCCCTTCAGTCACAACCACAAATAATTACTGCCACATCACGTATGGCTGAATGGTGGGTACTAGGTCTCAGTAGGTTGTAAGAATTCGGAAGGCTTTTATCACTGAGGTAGTTAACCATTTCCTTTAAGACGCAGAGAATCCCTTTCTAGTTCAATCATTGGGTCCAGAACTGTGCAACTGGTATGAAACCAGAGTTAAATCCCTGCACTTACAAAAACAGTACCATCAACCACAAAAGCAAGATTTAACATATTGATTCTTTGCTTCTAAAAGCAAGTTTATGCTAGCTAGGATGTTTAAACGGTGAAATTGCTGAGAGAAGAGGTAACAAGAAGAAGAGAGAGAACTGTCTATATATGGCAGGGCTGGGCAGAATCTCTGTTCATTCTTTCTCTGGCTAAGTCAAGAATGGGAAAAGTTGAAAGCAATTCAGTTTTTCCAAAACAGTAGGACAAGGGCGTGGTGCAGTAAAACAAGAAGTATTTGGAATATACAAAATGCAAAAAGGTAAGGAAAAAAAAAATCTAGCTGTGCAAAGCTTTCCTCCACAGTATGAAAGTGCAGCAGCTGCTATTTACCAGGATTTGAGAGTTAGGTCTCCAGTAAGCTGGGGCTATCTGGTCTGTCAACCAGGAGGTCACAGCTTTTGTGGGTCCCAGGCTAAGTTCAGATACTGATTGTGCCATGAAATTCATCCCATCCAATAAACGCTGGGCTGCATTGTTGTTGTCTTTCAGAAAGCCATCCGTCTGGAATAAAGCAGGCATTGATTTGAGAATAAAGTCAGGGAAACCTGATTTTTCAAAGACAGATGGCTCCACAACCCACTGCTGCCATTACACTGGAGAGCAGGCATGATAAGAATTTCAACAGCTCCACTTCGAAACACAGTTGTAGTGGTGTAATATTCATACACAGCACTCATGAAATGGTTGACATGCCAGTTTTAGACAGCTGAAAAAAATGAGAAGTTCCTTCAAAGGCTCTTCTAAACCCAGAGACAAGAGACCTGCTTGAAGGGACCTGCTCTAATGAGCACTGAGCCACTTTCTCCAGAGTACAGAATAACCACCATACATGCTAGATACAGAATATCCAGCAACAAGACTTACCCCTGGCCAGACATGCTCAATTTCTGTCCTCACCACAGTATTTACAGGATCTTGGTTGCCAAACCAGTACTGTCGGCTGCGGTACACCACTCCACAGTTAGGGCACTCAATCACATATCTGCAAAAAAAGGATTTAAAGGAAGATGGGTGATCTCAGTGAGATACTGAAAGTCCAGGGCACTAGGCAGAGCAGAAGCAACAGGCAGCAGAGATATTTTAACTGCTGTACTCACCCTGACCAAGCATATTTGGCAAGGCCCAGCCAAGGTGAGTCAGTGGAAGCAGAGGTTTTTGGCACCACACTAACCTCCATTCCTCGTTCATAACAGGCCTGTAACACAAAGGATCAATTAAAACTGCATTCTTAGGAACCCCAGCCAGAAGGTATTGCAGCTGTTTTGCCACGAAAAGTATGCAACTGGCTTACAGTGGTCTTTGCAACAAAGAGGCCACTCATTAAAACATATGAAAGAAATGACTATCAGTTATTACACTGGTAGATATCTCTACTGTACTGAAAACCACGATGATGGCTGAAAATCTTCCTTATCCTGCATACATTCCATACAAAAATTACCTAATACCAAGCAATGGGTGTAAGCAATTAAAGAGAATAACTGCATTCAGTGCATAGAAGGTTAATATCACCCACGTTTTGAGCAGGTGGGCTCTCAATGTAGCTAGCAAGGTGACAGTTACTCGTAATGGTGATGATCTCTATGCAAAAAATACAAGTTCAGCAGGAATTAATTTTTCTTCAAAGTTAGGGCAACTCTCCCATTCAAAGTAATACAAGAAAACAG
The DNA here is from genome assembly GCF_054131305.1 of Coturnix japonica. Classification (NCBI taxonomy): domain Eukaryota; kingdom Metazoa; phylum Chordata; class Aves; order Galliformes; family Phasianidae; genus Coturnix; species Coturnix japonica. The sequence goes on along the minus strand of NC_140667.1, from coordinate 26,117,384 downwards.
TCCCACGCCTGTGATGTTCCTCATTCATTGAGGCACCCCTCTCGTTCAGTTCTTCAGACCCTGTTGCTGTCTCTACTCACCTTGCAAGTATAGACTCTGTTGTCATACTGATGAGAGTATCTGCATCGACTTTTGGATTCATGAGGGACTCCTTCCTTTGTGTGGTTCATGCTCTTTTTACAGCCACACCTGAGAATACAAGAGCAACCATAAGCTGATATTGTTAGATACAGGACAGATGTCACTAAGAGTTCATTTATGTTACTGTCCTGCATTTGTAAAGGTGTTCTAACCCCAACAGCTGTACATAAAGCAGCACTGTCACATACCTATCACTGAAAGGCAGGCTGTTTGGAAGGAGCTGTAGCAGCTGTTTCACAGTACAAAGCAACATCACACAACAATTTAGTGCAGAAAATGATCGCTGTAGCCAATTTAAATTTCACAGAAAATTTAAGCAGGACAATCCAAGCTTGGAAATTGGCCAGAATAGTGTTAACACTGCAGCCTTTCCTAAGATCTGCTAGGAATTCTCTAACAAACATAAAAGAGTATGAATGTAGCACTACAGTATGTTAGAGAGAGAACTCTTTTTCAGCCATAGTAACATCGTACTGCTATAGTACTTTACAGGCTCAAAACTTTTGCTGGCTCAGTCTTCAGGCTTTTTCCACAGGGCTACAAGCCAAGCTCTACTCAGAACTGGGGCTCTTCTTGGAAATAGTCACAGTCTAGTCCTGTAATGATGTGTGCTTTAATATTGTTTATTTAATAAAAACAGAAATCATCATAGAATGTCTAAGGAAATCCCCTGACACCTTCTTTCTTTCTAAGCCCTGTGTGCAGTTCTCAGTCAAGTTACTCATGAACCAACTGTGGAAAGGATATGGGCAGAAGAGGTCTGTAGTGATACACAAAAATAGAGTAGGCAAAGGCCACATATCATATGAAGCTGGGACACAGCAATAACAGCCATCTAATTAACGTGTCTAATCTCAGAAGAATTCTGTCTCAAAGTACTATCTATTATCAGACATAGTTGTCAAAACATCTACAGCAGAAGAATACAAAGTTCCTGTGACCAGAACAGCACTATTTTCTAGAAGAATGATGGTGCCTTTGTCATCCACTTACCCACAGCTGAGACACACGGAGGAACATGTGAAATATTCATCTGGAAAGAAAGAGCTATGAGCCATCTGGTCATCAGGGATTTCCCCACTAAACCGGTCACTCAGAGCCTGTGAAGCAGGGAAAAATGAATGAAACTGGAACAGACTGAGAGCAATTCAAACATTTTACAAAAATTTTTCCCCAGCAAAAGAATGGGTGATTCTTCTGGAAGCAGAGGCAGAGAAAGGGCACAAAGCTAACAAATTCTGTCTTGCTAACCTGCAAACTAAGACAAAAATCAGAAACCAAGCAAGAGAGAGTATTCTGTGCTTGTATTAAAATAAGCTGAATGCTTCTAAAACACCCACTGGTTGAAGTTGGGAGAGAACTCTAGAGGTCATCCTCTTAAACATGGATGGCAAAGCCATCCAGAACAGAGTGCCCAGGACTGCATCCAGGCAGCTTTTGAACATCTTCAAGGAGGAGACTCCACAGACTCTGGGCAACCTGTACCACTGCTCAGTCAACCTCACAGTGAAAACATGTTTCCTGATGTTCAGGTGAAGCCCTGCATTTCAGCTTTAGTCTGTTGCCTCTAAGAGGGGTCAGTATTGCAGAAACTTAAAGGAGACTTTGAAGATTTGTGTATGTGTTAGAAAACAGAACATGAGATAATGTTCTCTGTCCTTCAGCTCAAACTGCTGCCTTGATTTTTCCTCTGGCTGTTTGAATAATTGTTCTTCCCTAGGCTGGTAAAACTACACAAAAGACAAAGGGATTTGTCCCATGTCTTGGGAGCAGCAGTCCTTAGCCTTGGCAGATAAAACATCTTCAGTTTTTTGGGTCTTATGACAAAAACAAGTAGACATGTAAGCACTGACAAAGCAATTATTTTCTGATTTCACAAAACTTCAAGGAAATTACTGTTAAGATCTCCTTCAAGCTTGACTAATACTGGCCAAAGCATTCAAAAGTTACAGGAGATGGACAAAGACGCCTAGCAAACCCTATGCCCTCAAGAAGCAAAGCAAATATGTTAATTTGTATTCAGTAGTGATGTGAATACAGCAACCATCCTAACGAACACATACTGAGGTATACTGGCAGCTGTATCTGATACTTCCTACCTTGATTATTGCATTTAGTTCTTAGAAATTTCAGTTTTATTAACCATTCCAGCTGCTTTTCCCCCTGTAGCCTGTCTGCTCCCAGCACAGGGAATTGTGTATATGCTACCCTGATGCTTCCTTCTGCATTTCAGCTAACTCAAATACCACACAGTTGGAATCATCTGTTTCAGTGGCCAAAAGGCCACCAACACTGTCACCTTCTGCAGGTATGCTTCCAGTGTCCCCATCCTTGGCTAGCAGGGATGCTTTTCTAGGCTAATAAATATGGGGAAATCTGTAGGCCAAACTGCAAACTTTTAAGACCTGAAAATCCCTCCTTCACTCTGGCAAGGTGAACTTTCTAAGCAAATCACCAGCTGCTCACTCCACCAATTCCTTTTCACCAGTCTTCTGATCTGATACTGCATTCTGAAACAATACAACCTTTTGCTTAATCCTATATGGTTTCCTAGCTTCTAACACATCTCCTTCCTCTTTTTTGCCTCCTAGCCCTTGAGTTATACTGTGCTCAATGTTATGTTTTGCAAACCATTAACTACCTCTAAGTTATTTGCATTCTCTCCCCTTGTGTTGAGGAATTTCACCTATAATTCCTTCTAAGCCTCCTGTTCATAAATCACTGTCATTATGTGCTCACCACTCACAACATCCATTGTTTTTTCCTCTCCAGTACATTTCTTCCCAGCTCACTTTTTTGCTTTTGCTTTGGACTTTTCTTGACACCACAGGGCCTCACTTGTGGTGGGTGGTTCTTGTTTTTTGTTGGCTGTTTTCATTGTTATTGTTTGCTCTATTAAAGTAAAAGTTACCTAACCAATTTGGTTGTTACACAAAATCATTACTTTCAAAAACTTACTTTATTTCCAGATATCTGCCATTCTTTGACACTAGTTCACTTACTCTAGCTTTATTAGCTGCAACTAACAATTACCAGCAACAGCGACAGGAATAAAGATCGAGATGAACTGATCTCCAAACCAGCGGACTTACCTTTAATGCTTTGTAGATAACACCAGGCTGTCTAGGTGACCGAGTTGTATTGTTCTCCAGCTGCTGCTCCACAGCTCGTCTAAGTCCAGAGAAATCTGTTGGAGGATTGTATGTCCTTGTTCCCTTGTAATGGATTGAGCTGAAAGCCTCAGGAAAACAGCTTAGCTTCCGAAACCGATCTTGAATGAGCTTCTCAGGAACCTCAGAAGGATGATCTGTATTTAAAAGCATCAGGAAGCATATAAACAACTGATGGTTAAAATACACATAACATTTAAATTGCACAGTGTTTTCATATGCAACACTGCACTAGCTCTCCTAATTAATTTTTCTAATGCATCTGCAGTGTAGCTATCACTACATTTTACAAGTAGAGAAAGAAAAACAAGAACTGTTTCCAAAAGCAGACTCTTTTCTGATATGCAGTTTTAGATTCTAAGACGAGGTTTCACAGAGACTGTAAATCCACTGGTAAAACTGGAACATCTAGATTTGGAAACACAGAATAAACTTGATATAACACAAGTCCATGTCAGCACACTTGCTAGCTCTTCTCACCAGACCGTAACTTAGTATAGCAAGCCCAGCACCTGATAAGTGGAGGACATGAACCTAATATGAGCAAGGAAGACTGAGTCCACCTTGGTATAAGGTGAAGCGCTTTATAACCTGCCACAGCAGTTCAGACCTCATAGAGCTGACCACCATCTTCTGCCTGCTGTCAAGCACCTGCTGTACATTTCAGAAGAACATAGGTCTCTTCTTCCCTGTCCTGAAACCATAAACACTCTCATCTCACAACTATCTGTCAAGGTGGATGGTTGCAGCTTGTTGCAAATTCACATATTACAAGTTTTCTTTCCTATTCCTACCATAATCAGAGTGATCATGAAAACATTTCTTTTTTTTTCCACTCCTGACTTTTCACACAGGAGCAATTATTATTGTGAGTCACTGAATCTGACCTGATGAAATGGCAAATTTCAACAACTATATGAAATTCTCCATTGCTAATAAGTAAATTGCTACATAACAAAAGGAACTGCCATGGCAGGTGAGTTAAAGATGATTAAAAAGGCTCTCAGATAATCAGTATATGAAATTTCAAGTTCTAATAGCTCAAGATCTCATCAGTTAGAAAGGCCAAAATGAGAGTGTGGGCCAGCAGGGAGCTACTGTGGTATTACACGACAGAAGACTCCCAGATGTTCACAGGTGGCAGAACTGAGTCTTACTGCAAGCCAGTTCATGAAGGCCTTTGCTCAAAGAATCAGGAATGGACAGAAGGAATGAAGAAAGGTTTCATCGTATCTTTTGAAATAGGGAAGAAGTGGGCCCAGGAGAAGAAGCTGGTATCCCCCTGCATGGCCAAAAACAAAAATCTGCCTTGACACATTTGAGGTATTACACTCGGACATGCAAATAAAACAAACAATTGAAAGATGCAAAACCCAGTAAAACACAAGTTAAAAGCACTAGTAAAGAACATTGAAAGTGATAGGAATTATAATAATGTGCCTGGCCTGCTGCTTTGTCCATACCAAATATACACACAAAAAATGGTGTCAAACCATCAACTTCACACTACCACAATCTCAGTCCCAACCTCATACTAGCTTCAAAATCACTCTGGCTTATGGAATTTGAAAGCATAGGTTGAAGGTACTGTGAGTACTGATACTCATCAGTTTTCATATTGTTTCTCTTCCTAGTATCTACATATATTCTGGCTTTTTGTATTGCCTTCCCCCCCCCCCCCCCCCCTTTTTTTTTTTTTTTTGCAACAGGATCCTCTATATCCCCGCCAAAATCCCAGCGTGTCAGTTTTCACCTTTGTCTGACATATTACCCACACTCAGGATCGTGCATTATGACCCCTCCCAAGGCTGGCAGAACTCCCATCATGACCATTCAGTGCCAACGCCCAGCTGGCTAAGAGGATTATTCCAGCTGATCTAGGATAGTCCACCATCATGGAACACTCTGCTGTTGCCACAACCTGGCTTACAGAACTACTAGAACTACCGAGAGCAAAACTCAAACCACATCTTCTACGTGGTAGTAAAGAGCACAGAATATTCAATGCAACCTGGTAATCTATTGATAGCATCTAGCACATCAGTTAGTCACTTTTTACTGCCTACTTACCAGAGCCCAGTAGCTTGGTGTACACAGTCTCATGGAAGATGATGACACCTGGACCCAAAGTTGACAGAGGAACATCTAGGCCACACCGGGCTGTGGTAGCTTTTAGCTCCTTGGTAAAATGTTTTAAATAAGCCTCTGAGGCATCACCAAGGAATTTGAAGAGATCATTGTGGAGCCTGTCAGCACGAGTACGGTAGATGACAAGGTCAGAGATGGCCAGGACCTTCAGCAGCAGCCGTGTTCTCTGGCTGAGGTTCACGGTGGCCCCCAGGAGGCCCTCTGTATCAATTACCACCACTTTGCGGACAGGGTCATAGGCTGCCCAGACTCCAACTGTGCAGGACTCTTGGGCTGGAGATGTCTTGAAGACTTCCCGGCCATAGAAGAAAGCGTGGTTAAGGGTGTGAGACTTGCCATCCCCTGTGTTCCCAAAGATGGACACTACCTTTAGATGCTGGTCAGGACTACAGTCCAGTTTCTTAATAAAGTCTTCCTCATTCCTTACCTTCAAAAGAAAACAACAATATCAACAAAAAAGAAATGTTATAGCTATGCAATTGGAGCAGACAACTCAGACAGCATAGCCAGTTCCAGGACTCCTAAGATTAATGAGTGATTACTTGGTGTTCAGACTGTCTCAAGTTTCTGAAGCACTGAGAATTCAAAAGCAAAATACTAGAAAGCAGCTTTGTAACACATACAAGTCAATGGGATGTAGGTCGTTTCATCAAGTTGCTGTTTTGAAGGTGATGTCTTGCTGTAATTACGTGCCTCTACTATAATGTCACCTAGTTCACTGTGGTGGCCTCTTTTTAGACATAAGAGCAAAAACCTACTGCCAAGCCTGCCACAACATTTACCTGGAGCATAACAGACACTTCCACTAGCACTGGTCTCCTGGCAAGCCTCTGAACTGAAGTGCAAAGCAGGTAAATGCTTTTGCCACCTTAACTAGCACCATTCAGAGTCTGAGCACCTGTTCAAGGAAAAAAAGCTCTTTCCTTTGTTCAGCCACGCTTTAACCATCCCACAGCAGCAGGCTGTCAGACAACTGCCTCCGCCATCATGATCCTCATCTCAAGGAACCCGAGGCAGCCAGAAGACACAGGGCTTCTGTGCCTTTCAGACTGACTTGGTGGTTGGAGGCTCCTTGGCTACTTGTCCACCTCCTGAGCAAGCAGTCCTAGCAAGTCTCATGATACTAGAGCCACATAGGCCATGAGGTAATGAATAGTTTCTTCCTGTAAGTTTATCCTTGGATCATTAGATGAGTTTTAAGCTCATCCAGCCTCTGGTCAACTCCATCAAGTCCAGACTTTGAAAGAAAACCACAAACTAGTCAGTGCACCAGGCTGTGGTTGGGAACTGTGTTCAGAAAAAACAAACAAACAAACAGCAGACCATGGGGCCACAGCAGCTACTCACTGGCTCAAAGCAGCCTCACAGTGTGCAGAAGACAAGCAAATAAAGAGCTGAAAATGCTTTCATTAGAAAGAATCTTTTCTTGTATCCGTGGGAAACCATTGAGACACTCAAAATTTATACTCATAAGAGAGGTTCTGCTTTTTTGGTAGCTGTGATTATCGGTTCATTATCATTATGGTAGCTGAGATGACAGATTCAGTTTCAATCAGTACCTCTGGAGATGCCTCTGTGGATAAAAGCAAGTTCTTGATTCATGGGATAGCTCCAAAAAGCAATCACTATATATTTGACTATATAAAAATGACCGATGTACATAAGCAAAGAGGAATATGATGAAAAGCAACATAATCTGGATCTCCTGCCTCCCAAACTTCTCACCATAAGGGTGGCAGGCTTTTTGCCAGTGTCTGATCAGACCTAATTGATCTGGTAATTCACTCTCTGAACAGCTTAAGGAAGCATTAGTCTTCTCCAATCAGTTTAAACATAGGCAGGGCAACACCTAAAGTTGTCTAGTCAGCATTGGTTATTATGCTGGTACCAGATAGGGAGAGTGAAAAAGGACCATTGGGGCCACAGGGATAAGGGTAATCCGTAAAGCATTCCCATCAGTGAGAAATGTGAGCTATCTCACACAAACTCCACTATATCTGAGATATAGCTAATGTAAATCTGTACAATACCCTCTGTCCAGTCTGCTTTAACAATGGCCCCTGCCAGGGCAACTTAATGCAGGAAGAAGAGTTGGATTGCTGAGCCAGAGGAAGAGTTGATTCCAGATCAACAATCAGCTGACTTCATCTCAGGACAGAACTCAGAAGCAATTCAGACATCACCTAGGAGCACACGAATACACTGAAGATGAATACACAGCTCATCCTATACTCTCATGGGTCTTAATAACAGCTGAGAAAGAACTTAGACAAGAAAAGGGTGATTTCCCATATACTTTATCAGCTCTGAGACCTTCCTGAGAAGTGGTTGCATCTGGATGCTCACATCCGATGCAAAACCAGTAAGCCTACCCTATATGGGTTGTCAAAGCCCTTTGCAACCTCTGCACAGTTTCTTTAAAACCGTTAAAGACAGGATGGATGCAATATGTGTGTTGAAGCACGTGGGGCTCCAGTCCTATTTCTTCATTTCCCACCCCCACCCCCATCTCTAAAGAACTTTTTTTGATACCTCCTTCTGCTGCATGTGCAAAGGACTAACAATTTCATTGCTATGTACACTCCCCTGCTGCCCAAGAGCTCCATATCTGACATAAACAGCAGTGCATAAATATGAGAGCTTCCTTAAATTCCATAGCAATGACAAGCAAGAATGAAAACTTTGTACACCTAAGATGAGTCATCTCCCTCCAATTCCTCTTCTAGTTCCCTAAAGGTCATTCTGTCATTTCCAGTGTCAGACATTCATTTACACTTCTGTTATGGATCTCAAAAAAAAAGATTATCTTCTAGGAAGAAAAGGTTTGATACCATCACAGGTTAGAACCTTGGTCAGCCTTATTTTCCAGCTTGGACCACATTTCTTTCACAACTGTCATTCGGCCAGTTACTCCAAAGCTGAGTCAAACTGAAAGTGAAGGCTTTCAGGAGGAAAAAAATGAAAGCTTTAGAGTCCTAAAGAGGATGCAAAAACCTCACTCTGCACTGCGGTGGAATGCATATAGATCTCAACACCCCTTGTCACTCATACTCTGAAATGCATTATACCTAACAAAACGTGTTTCCTAGTTCCAAGACATAATAAAATTAGAATTGTTTAAGAAAAGTCTAGAAACAAGAACAGATAAGATTCCTGACCAAGGTTTCTTGGAAACAACACTGTTCAAACAATAACAAATTAAAGCTTAGGAACAAAACACATTAAGTACATTGGAGTTTCCAATGACCTGTACTCACAGAACTTTAGCTCTGCCTCTGGGCAAAACACATTAAGTGAATCTGACATTTTTAACCAGTTTTCTCCACTTAAAACCACTTATGAATGTTGGCTGATATTCATGGAAGTGATGCACAGAACTACAGTTGTGCCACGATGACACAGTAGTTGACAAACAAAATTTAAGTGCATGTCTAGAGCTCGAGGTCTTACTGTCGGGTCACTACACCAGAATTTCAGATGTAAAGAAAACAAGAGAAATCTGTAAAACAAACATCTTCGTCTAGCTATAGCCTATGAGGCAAGTCTGAGAGGGATAACTGGCAACACATCATAGCACTGCCTCCAAAATCCATATATCTTCAGAGGACCTTACAAACAGACTTAATAAGAAAAGCTGCTGGAAACAACCCACTTTGGTTCCAGAAGAAACCTTAGTTGATATTCCCAAATGTTTCATGCTACCAAGTGAGAAAAAACACTGGGTGGCTCCCTGTGAAGAAGAAAAGCTCTCAATTATGAAATCCGTAACATCCACAGATGGATGAGAGGAATCTTAGACTATCTTAATTCAAAAGCTGGAATACTATAGACTAATTCAAGCTGGAAGGGACCTCAGGAAGCCATTACTCCCACTCAGCAGCTAGAGGGCTTCCAAACAAGAAAGAGGAACTTGGCCGCAGGTACTCAGGAAGAATTAAGACTGACCTTTAAGCCCAAGGAACTCTAGTTTCCTGCCCTGGCTTTATCCTACACCTTTTCTTCCTCATGTCTTTCTATGGAAATGTCATTTATGCCATCAAACCTTCCACATTTAACTTAAAATCTGTAATTCAACTGCGTAAGCATATTAGATAGAGAAATATGCCTTTAAAACACACATATTTCCTAGGAGTTTCTTGAAAACAAAAAGCAGAGTAGAAAGACTCTAAAACTTCCTGAGGAAAGGTCTTAAAATGCATGTCTCATCAGTAGTTAAAATACTGCAATTGGGAATAAATTGTTATTTATATTTATTACAGATTAATTATAATGCAATATTATATCACCCAGGAGACTCTTTGTAAATACAGTTATCATCATTATTTTCAGTAACCTCCTTGATTGTCAAGAGAACAGCGGGAACCAGCGTTTTCAAGATCACAGTCCTACATAGCCTCAGGACCAAACTCCACGTGACCCAATACTGGATGCAAAGAAGGAAAATCAAAGAAGGGGATTGACAAACCCTAAGGATTTAAGGTGAGATTCCAACACTCCTCAGCTGCATACAGTTTTGGATCTCATTCTCTACACTGGGTACAGGTCTGGCTTCAACGTAAAAAAGCACTTAAAACTGAATTCTAAGCAGAATTTTTTTGTACCCACTGATTTTGTCTTGACTCCAGTACCAGCCATGGGTCCTGCTGAGATTTGTTCTGTTAGGCTCTGTACTCATCCATGAAAACACTGTTACCGAAATGAAAATCCTTTTCAGACAAAAACTATCCTGTTCTTTTCCACAGCTCTGGAACTAGATTCAGTGACATGCACGGGTTTATCTTGAGACAAACAGAACAAGCCTCAGTGTGACCTACAGATCCACGCAAAGGGCAGAGGTTTTCCTTGGTGAAGCCCTTGTCTATCAGTTACAGGACTCTTATCACTGTCACTTTCAGGAAATAGTTAAAACTTGCCTATCAAACCTAACTGAGGAGACAGGCTGTTTCAAGGACTTTAAGACAGGATACATTTGGGGGGTGGGGAGGGAATAAAATAAAAACAACTACTACGAGTGGATGGGAGGTAATTTAATTTTATTGGGACCCTCTATAACCTAAGAGGCAATATTGACTGAAATATTGTTTTTAGCAGATATTCTACAATTGTAAATGACAAATGAGTCAAAAAAAACATCTGAAAGCACATGACTATACAAAAGCCTGTTATCTATTTGCCATCTGAAAAACCTACATTTCTTCCTTTTAGGAGATCTCAAAATTAACAGACTTCAAGGTAAATGCAACTGCTGCAGTAATAATGTTATTTCAAGAGTGTCATTAAACTCTTACAGAGAACTGTAAACAAAGCAGTAGAGATCATTATCCTGTTCACTAAGTACTCTTTCAGTTCTGTCCAGATGTTCGTTTGGTCACACAGTTACCATCCTCACGTCATAGCTGTAGCAGCAGAGGCACATCCAGTTGAAAAGATATGCCCAGAAGACAGCAAGTCAGTGAGTTCCAGGCATAGCAATTAGCTTTGCTAAATGCGAAGCATAATTACCTGTATGGGCACTGTGATACCACTGTCTCTGTTACAAGGGGCATTCAGAAACTTATATTACAATTTCACTTTTCAGAGTAGTTACTTTAGTTATTTTCCCAAGTGCAGGGTGTTTTGATGGACAAGTCGTGGGAATGTGAACACCTGCCTTTATTTGATCCCAAAGCAGGGTAATAATAACCCAAAAGAAAAGGTACATTACTATACTAATACTTGTGAACCAGTGGCTTGTACAAAGCAAGATGGCACAGAAAATTGAAGTTGTAGAGGGGCTGGAGGAGAATACACTACCAGATCCCTTATCTTAAAGGAGGTGTGCATTTGTTGAATGAATGACTCTTCTCCTTCCTTCTAAAAACACTCTTCAAAATACTGGTGTATGTCTGGGGAAGAAAGAGCGTTCCCAATCTCCTATCGCAAAGTAGTTCATCCTACTGCTTTGTTTTGGGCACAGAAAACTAATGCACTGAACTGTAGAAGATGGAACTGCAAAACTGGTAACACAGCAGGATGGGAAAAATCCCCAAAGCACTTGTGCAAGAAAAGCTCCCTGAAGTGCAAACAGGAGGAATTCATCAATAGTACAACAGGATCAGGAACAGAAATTACAAGTTCTGATCCAACAGATCACATTGACCTAAAAAATATAAATCCTTCAACATTTCTTCTTCTTCTTTTGTATTTATGGTAAATACACCAGCTGTGACTCTTCAGGCTATGGGACATGGACTAAAATCCCAAGAAACTCACAGGAGACAGTAAAAAACAAAAACAAAACCAACATTCTCCCAACAAGTTGAGCAAAACTGCAAGACTGTCATAGAAACTAAGAGTATGTGTTAGACAAGTGGAGTTTGGGGTTGTTTTTGTTTGTTTTTACTACAAAGACAAGCAGCAAAACTTAGATTATGACATAAACCAGCTTGTACTGACACACAAAAAACACTTCATTAGAAAGCGTAGTTCCTAGTGACTCTCCATTATCTCATCTCTAGGGTTTGGCTAGGCTCAAGTAAGGAGGTAATAAGGAGAAAAATACAATAGTGCTTTCATCAGGTTTGCAGCAGGTGCAACAACAGCAAAGCAGGTAACACCCCTGTGTTATCATTCAGTACATACAACTTTCTAACAAGAGGTGACACAGAGGAAGAGTATGGACTGTTACACTCTTATAAGCTGTTTATAGTACAAAATACTCAGTATTTAAATAAAGGCTGTGGCTCATTTTGTCATGTAAACTGTCTGCAGAGCGTTAGATAGATCCTGCTCAGTATTTGCTGATGGAAAGAGCTTAATCCTTTAAGTGTCTAACCCTACTAGCCAGAATAAAAAGAACTCAGAAACGAGGCTGCATCTAAGAAATGCAGCTGTTTATGGAGGGAGGGAGGAGGGGGAAGAAAAGAGAAAGCCCTGCTAACTGAAGAAACACAGATCAGAGTGCATATCACAATGCAGATCCAGAAATAAATGTGTGGTCCTTTCTCCCATATAACATTATATTACTGGGGATGTTCTTTTTGTACAGTGGCAAGCTTCAGGTGAAAAAAAAAGACTTTTTTCTTCCTGCCTCCTTGATAAGACAGGTTACAAAGACAATTCATTTTATTTTATTTGAAACGGAGAGGATGGATATTCCTTGTAGTAGAGAGAGTTTCTAGTCAAATATCAGTAACTCCAAGGTAGACTGGTAACAAGCATTTTCCCTGTCTGCTGTAGTTGATGAAAGACTTTTTGCCATTTGCATAAATTACACATCCTCAGTTATAGCTTCGGACACAGTGTTATAGCAGAAGCCACCGATGGCACTACAACGAAGTTCTGATCCTGTGGTAGCTCTTGACGTCTGTTCCCCAAGATAAAGCTATCAAGTTGTTGTTATGCCTTGTTAAGCATTTCTTCTCCCTTGCCTCAGAAGTAGCTGCAATGAACTCACTGTACAACCAACACATAACTCTCCACCCTATTGCAAATACACTGTATAAAGATTAAGCAGAAATGGCTGCTATTCCAGAAACTACATACACATTAAGTACAAGGAAGAAACAAAGACCAGTGTAAAAGCTTGAGAGGCACTGAGAAAGTATCATGGCTCAAACTGAAGACTTCAGCCTCAGCCATGAATTCATTGTTGCATTTTGTTGTGTTGTTCCTTACCAATAAAAGTAAATAACATTTTAAAATGTGACCAGTTAAATGATTCTCTAAGTTCTTTAGAGAAGTGCCTCCCACGTGCAAGGGGCTGCCCTGGTGATCATAAAATGGAGCTTGTTTGAAAATTCAGCAAGTTTGAGGCAAGAAATGAAAGCTGACACCTTACCAGAACAGAAGACTCATTTGGGAGATTTACACTTATAAGAAAAGTTGGCACAGATTTGGTGTTTGTTCTAGCATAGCAAAAAAGAATGAGATGCAGATGATGTAATGAGAGCAGTGACAAGATCAAAGCAATTGATGGAGGAAACAGTCTGCACAGTATCACTCTGAGTAGAAATAAACATGGAAGGTAGAATATGTCCAAAACAATTAACAAACAGATGCTGCAGTTATCAAGAACAAATTGACTCAAGTGTCAACTTCAGATATGTGACAAGGCCAGAAATTTAATATTGTGCAAAAAGAAACCACAAAACTATAATACAGCCCAAGGAAAAAGACCAAGAATGGGGTCCAAGCTGCAAAAAAATGCCAGTTTGAAAAATATGGACAAGAGTGTTAGTTTGGTTTTTTTCCAGTTCTAGAAAAAGGAAAGGAAATATCTGTAGTATAAGCCAAGATGGCTGGGGACTCAGTCACAAGACATAGTGCTGTGTGCTGTGTAAGACAGAAGCAGCTGAACTCCAGGAGGAACAGCCTCTCTCTGGTTCTTCCATAGACTTGCAGAATGAGCTTGTATTTAACCTTCAGAAGCACTTCCTTAACATGAGATAATACATCTCTTTCTGAGGCACTCAGATACAGCACTATGATACAAACATCACAAAGCAGCCTGCACTTCACAGTGATGAGCTTAGGCTAGTCAATTCTCTCCAAACTACTGCTGCACAAACAATGGTTTAAAATGGGACCTTTCCCATCCTGAAGTGGATTCGAAACAAGCCCAAAAACTCCTCGGCTTTTTGAGCTTACAGTTATGTCTGCAAAGTGCAAAAAGCTCAAAGCTAGCCCTGAACAAGTTAGCACATCTATGCAACATGGCACTAAGACAATTATGCAGACTTCATAATGATGACAGCTGAATCAGTGCTGTGCTGGGACCAAGCTAAGAATCTCTGCCTCTCAGCCAAACTTCTTATGGATGAGTTACACTGCTTCTGGAATTGAAACTGTTGTTGCTGACACACTGTAAACAGTGTCTCAAGTTCAATCTCAAGTTTCAGAACCACCAGCTCCTAGAAGCAGAGAGGAACTACCAGACAGGACACAACTCCTTGAGCTGAAGAGCTCCAAGTTTCACAAGGTAATTAAGAAATCTCTTAGCCCCCAGTTTCCACATCATTGTACTACCTCCAAGTAGGGTACACCAGCAAGTATCTTAATCTGTTGCACTTAGTCAGCAGCAGAACCTGTTCTGCCTAATTTGGTAGGACTAGCCATGAACATTTACATGGCCAAATGCGCCATGAACAGCAAATAAGCAATTTCCTCTCCAATTTCCTAACAAACTTCAAGTTCCAAAGGTCAGAGGACAGTTGAAGATAGTTGGATTCCATAATTGTGATAAAGCCTTCTCCTGTTTGCCCAAGCTTGTAAAGCTGCATACCCTCAAATTCTGAATTTCCACATTTCAGGTTATTGTGGCTTTGTTTTTTTGTTGTTTTCATTTGTTTGTTTGTTTTTGTTTTTTGCAAGAGTGGTTTAGAGAACTAAAGACTTCCTCTAAAGTGCTCAGGAACCATCCTACTAATGGCAAACACACACACAAAGACTGAACATGACTTACCTATACCTACATTGCCTGCTCAGTATTACTAAGAGCAAAAAGAAGCTACAGAACATGTCTTCAGAGTTAATCATCTGACAACTATCTCTGAATAAAGGTTCTCATGCTCACCAGCAGAAACATCACCATAACAGCA
The DNA here is from genome assembly GCF_054131305.1 of Coturnix japonica. Taxonomy (NCBI): domain Eukaryota; kingdom Metazoa; phylum Chordata; class Aves; order Galliformes; family Phasianidae; genus Coturnix; species Coturnix japonica. The sequence goes on along the minus strand of NC_140667.1, from coordinate 26,102,347 downwards.
AGAACTCGAAGTTCCAGCTGATAGAAAATATTTTAGTTGAAAACTTACAAACTGCTTGAAGACTTGGCTGTGAGCTGTCACATAAGCAGTGAGCTGTGAGAAAGAGAACATTGCTCAAGATGGAAGAATTGACTCAAGACCTCAATAAGAAACAAGATCATTTTCAGAGAGCTTTTTCAACCCTGTTCTCATCAACTTGTTAACACCTTATAAAGAACCACTACAGTTCCAATAAGGAAGTTGGCTTTATTGCACATGACATTTAAATAGTAAAGCACTTGCTTGCAAGAGGCAGCCAAAGGTCTGCCCCAGTAAGGCTTACAGATTCGTGGGTATAAAAATAACTTAAAACAGTAGAACCAAAAGCAACCACAGCTTGTGAGGAGACTTCTAGGACAGCCCTGTTCTAAGGCATTTCAGACCTTGCTCTAGAAGCTAGATGAAGAGCAGTGAAAAACCTGCACCTTGAAGAGATAATTGCACCTGCCACACATTATATGAAAATGTGTGTGTGATTAGAGGAAGCACACACTTAGGATTGCTTCTACACCTGCAACTCAATCATCCAGTCACCATCATTCTTTCCTCCCATAAGCCTTAGCATACCACTTTATTTTTATGTCTGGCAGCATGATTAAATTAATACATTAGGACATAGGTACAGCCATCAGGAGTACACATTTTATTCCAGTGTCACCTGAATGAGGGTTAACACAAATTTGCAAATGCTGCTTGGTACAGTACCCACTCCTCATCATATGTCACATATACTGCCAGCACTCCCATTTGCAGGGTACCTACTGTAATCCTCTCCACTCAGTGTTGTTCAGGAATAATAAACACCTCACGTGTAGAGTTCTTATCTTAGTTGCGTGTGGCCCAATACAGTCAATTCTCTCCCCAGCTTCATTTACCAAGAGGTCTTCATGAACTTGCCTTTCAAGAAGCCACTGAGCAAGGTTTGTCTTCAGCACTGGGTCTCTTTGGCCCAAGACACTCATCTAGTGCCAGGAACCAGCCGTTCTCAGTTTGTTACTGTTGCTGCCAGTAACACTTCAAGCATTAATCCCTCATCTCCCTAATGCATCAGACAAAAATACAAACCAAAGGATCTCATCTGTCAAACAGCTACAGTAGCTCTTACCTGAATCTCCTCAGTTTCATCCACCAAGAGGAAACTCACAACTTTCTCAGCCATCTTCCTTCTCCTGGTCTCCTCATCCATCTCCTCCTCTTCCTGCTCCTGGGCTTTGCCAGCATGGTACACAGTGACAGGGTGCTTCCTTCTGTTCCCCCCAGCATGTGTTCTCTTCTGACACTCTACGCAGAGGTTGATTTTGCACACCTGGCACCTCACCGCTGCTATCTGTCTCGATCCCGTCATACTGGCATGCATGATGTTCCCATTGGCACCTTTGCAGGAGTCACAGTAAGGAACATGGCCAGGCCTTATGCGGGTCCGTTCGTGGTTCCGCAGCCTTTCCGGCTGGTGCAGCTCCTCTTCGCAGCGCTGGCACTGCAGGCTCCTGCACTCGTCACACTCAAAGACGGCCTCATCTGTCCCACTGCAAACGTAGCTCTCCTGGCAGAGGAGGGCTGTGTTCTGGCCCTTCTCTGCAGTCTGTGTGTGGGCACTCATCTTCAGATTTCTTTACAGCAGCAATTCTCCCTCCTGGTTGTGCTTTAAATAACAATACTGTGAAAAGTCAGTTGCAAATTCAGTATTTTTCTCAGGTGAAAGAAACACAACAGGAATTCTGTCTGTACTTAATTCTAAGTAACTAAGAGATGTTTCTTTAAGATTCATACATCAGCTCGCCACCCTGGGAGCCCTCTTAGGCACAGGTGAAGTTCATCTTCTCCCACTTAGTCTGAAAGCACGCAGTTGGTTTCATTTGTTGTTATACCCAAACGCTGGCACCTGTTCTTTCACTCCATCATGTGCTTGCAGTGATAGGACAAAACCAGCCAGGTGCCCCTGGGCAGGTGGAAGGCAAGGATCTCCCTAAAGCAAAGAGCAAACAGAGACATTAGTAACGCAAAAGAAAGAAAGGCATTAGAAATACGTAAATACGTATGTATGTACACACGGTGTTGTGTCAGTACTAGAAAATTCTTTGCTTTCACCCCGAGCTAAGCTCCTCCTTCAGAGTTCAGGGTATTTATTTATTCGCCGGGAATTTCCCGACGCGCTGTGCCAGCCCCGGCTGTGACTTGCAGCCCCGCTCTCATGATTCCAGGCGGCTTCTCCCTCCCTGCGGCCCGTTCCCCCGCTGTCTCCCGGCCCCCGGAGACGCGCCCGTCGCCTTTGTCTGCGCTCCGTGGCCTGGCCTCTTTCTCTCCCCGCGGCTCCGGGGCGGCGCCGGCCGGGCGGTGCGAAGCCGGCGGCCCCGTTGCGTAACGGCGGTGCGCCCAGCACCTACCTCGGGCCGCGGTCGGAGCGCTGCCGGGAGCTGAGTCGCCGAACAAAGGCGACCGCGGCCGGGGCGTCGCGAGCCGGGCTATTGTTTACAGCTCCGCGGCCGCCCGCCTTCCCCTTCCTCCCCCGGCACCCAGCGACCGAGCAGTCGGCTCCCGGCCGCCGCTTCCTCCGCCCCGCCCGGGCGGCCGCGGGGAGCCCGCTTCTCCTCCCCCGGCGGCCGGGGCGGGCCCCGAGCATGCAGGCGAGGCGCCTGGCGGGGCACGGCAGGGCAGGACCGGGGCACCCGCCGCCACCGCCCTGCGCCCGCTCCGCTGTTGTCAGCGGGATCAGCTGATCGCGGGGATCTCGGGCTCGTCGCTCAGCGCACACACGGGGAGCGGCGGCGGGCACGCCGGGAGATGTAGTCCGAGCATCCGCATCACGGGGTGCGACGAGGCGCCTGTTGGGAGCTGTAGTGCCGGGCCGCCCGCACCGCCATCTTGTTCTCTATTGCTTTATGAGCGTGGCCAAGGAAGGACTGACAAGGAACAGCGCTGCTCTAACTCCTCTCAGATTGACTTGGGCCAATGGGTGCTCGCTGGAGGGGGATCTGTGGCTTCACTTCTGCAGCTGATGCATCAGTATCCATAGAAAGGCAGCTAGAAATTGCTCTGCTACTTGGTGCGGTGGTTTGGCTGGACACAAATTATTTATAGAATGAGTTAATTGCATAACTGGATATCTATGTGAACAGTGACAGTGACTGCACCTTCTGTGAGAGATTTAATGGTATGAGGAAGGGAAAACAAAACATAATAAGCACATCACCACTGGAGTGAATCTTCTTTACCTGGTGATTTTGGAGCTGTGCACCCATCAAATATTTTAAACATTGCACAGCTGAGAAACAACCTGACCTTTTAATTCTGAGATACCTCCTGGTACGTTTAGAGTTATTTCTTACACTTGAAATACAAAACAATCTGCAGACGTAAAGAGTTTCTATTTATTTTCAGTCTAAATCTTCAAAGCCCCGTACTGGATTTTTTGATGGACTTGAGAATAGTCAGCAGTGACTAAGGGAATCAAGTGAGCTGCAATCAGTAACTGGAGAGTGGAGTCTCAGTTTCACAGCTGAAAGGTAAGAGGATAGCACAGAAAATTCTGAAATTTAGGAGTAGAAAGACTAGAAGTCTGGAAGTAATTATTTTTATTGGATGCTTCACTGATTACAAAGGGTATTGGAGGCAAAAACTGATGATTTGTACAAGTAAATGCACATTGTGACTTTCTCCAGCTAAACAACAACGAATAAATATCTATATGATGAAAGCTATGTCTCAGACACATGTAGGACACATGAGCTGTACTTAATAGAGCACAGGCATTATTCCTAAAGTGGAAGGAATTTCATCGAATCTTTAAGTACTTGATAAAGCTGAGATCTCTACCCTTGTACATGAAGGCTTGTAAAGCCCAGGGAGGTTGTGGATGCCCCGTCCTTGGAGGTGTTCAAGACCAGGTTGGACGGGGCCCTGGGCAACCTGATCTAGTAAAGGTGTATGTTTGGTGGCCCTGCCAGGCAGGGGGGTTGGAACTACGTGATCCTTGAGGTCCCTTCCAACCCGGCTCATTCTGTGATTCTGTGATTAGATGTACGTGTTTCAGCTCAGTTGTTGGCTGCTCAGTAGCAGCTATGAAATCAGCTGGGCAGATTCCAACTCCTTGGTACTGAGGTCAGTAGTTTCTGCAGTTTTTCTTTCCACTGCAGGTGGAGAGGATGGTTTGTCATTACACGTTCCTTTGAGTATTTCACTTTATATGGTATATATGTGCAGTGGGAACACATGCTATGGAGATAACAGGCCTTTTTCCATAGCCAATCCAAATGTTAATGGGGCTGATGTTGTGACCCATTTTGCAGTCACCTTCCAGGCTGCTTTCCTTCCATCCCCAGCTGCTTGCTATTTGCACACGCAGCCTCCTTGCCGTCAGCAGCTGTGCTCTGAAATGCTCTGGAGGGGAGGTGCACAATGTTAAGATTATTAACGCGGTCTGGATGCTGGATGTAGGTGAGGGAAAGCAGCAGCAGCATCAACAGGACAAGTTGCCATACAGCACAGAGGCCTTTTTTATTCTCTTTTCTTTTAACTGAGGATACAGCATCGTAGGACACCTGCTCTTTTTGCCTGTTATAAATCTTCTCAGGTGAGGCACAGCCTTCCATACATCCTAATGACGTAGGACAGCTTTCCTTTGCAGGCCCCTAACGTTGGCTGCACTGTAATTACCCCAAACACACGTTCCCTCACACGCCCGCGGGTTCCCAGCCCGCTCCCAGCCTTGTGCTGCAGCTCACAAATGGCGGCTCCCAACGGCGAAACCTCCCGTGGCCTCGAACCGCCGCTCCCTGACCTCAAGATGGCGGAGCTCCACTAGGTCAGGCCGCCGCGCCGCCCGCCCCCAGCAAAGATGGCGGCGGCACAGACGCCGTCGCCCTCCCGCCGCCCTTCTAGCCGCTGCCTCTCTGTGGTTGGGCGCCTCGCTCTGTGGGCGCGGATGGAGGGGGCGCTCTAAGCCCGTCTCTATGGTAGAACGGCGCGGTGCACGTCGGGCCGCTGCCGGAAGGGGCGGGTCACGTGACCCCGCGCAGCGCGGCGGTGTCGGCTCGGCGCGGTGTGTTCGCGGCCTAGCGGCGCCTCGGGCCCTGCAGGCCTGCAGCCCGCTCCCCGGCGGCTGTCCCAGCGGCTGTCCTAGCGCCATCCCGGCCCTGCGCCTCTCGGAGGGGCCGCGGCGGCGCTCCGGACGCGGCTCCCGCCCCGCAGCGAGGAAGGGTGAGCGACGCGGGGCCGCGGCGGCCGGAAGGGGGTGGGAAGGTGGCGGCGGTGCCTCGGCCGCCCGCCGGGAGGAGGCGCCTCCGGGGCCGGGCCGGGCTCGCGCCGCTGCGTTGCCGTCCCGCTCTTCGGACCGCGGTCGCTTCTCGGCGGGAAGGCGGCGCGGGGCCGGCGCCGAGGGGGGGAACGAGAGCGGCCTCGGGGAGGCGCTCACGGGGCGGCGGGGCCCTTCGCTTCCCCTCCCGCCCGGGCGGCGTGCGGGGCCTGCCGTCCCCTGCGGCCGCACAGGGACCGTCGGGCGACGCGGGCTGGCACGGCGGAAGGCGAGAGGAGAAAGCCGAGAGGGAACGAGCCCGCGGCGGCGGCCGCTGAAGCTGCCCCTGGCCCGCTCCTGGCCTGGCCGGCACACTGGGGCTGCATTCGTCGGTGCCGCTTCCTGCGAGGGAGCGCTTTAAGGAGGGTAACGTCCCGGGCGCGGTCCGCGGCGGTCAGCTCATGGCACGTGTAAACCTGTGTTGGAGACAATCGGACTGAGCCCTGTGAGTCCCACCTGTGTTATATAGCCACGTGCTTTCTCGTGCCTTTTTTTTTTTTTTTTTTTTTTCCCCTCCTTAATAGGGAAAAGCATTTTTCTGTCTGAGGGAAAACTTATTTTGACTGTTTTGTTCATGTGTGTTTCAGTTTTTGGTTGATTTATTATAATACAGACAGCGACATCCTGAACACAACTAGTGCTTTTTTTTTTTTTTTCTTTATGACAACAGATCTTCCGTGGCCTCGCAGGAAATGGAGTCTTAAGCTTGTGTCGTTCTTGGTCAGTTCTACTTAAAATGACTGCACACAAATCTGTATTTTTTATTTATTTCTTTGTGAAGTAGCAAAGCGTTGCTACCAGGATTGCATCAGCATTTACTGAAGGTGGCCCAGAACAGCTTGAGTAGGGAAGCACAGGCTGCTTTCTTCCTTCTCCTGCGGAGGAGCTGCTTTGCACACAGTGCTTCGCATTTCTCACTTCTGTCTCTTGACGTTCCCTTCCATTTAGCAATGTCCCGGCCTTGTTTGTCTTTTGGGAAGAGTCGATAGCAAAGTTAAGTTGGAAGGCCATTTATTTTACTGACAAGAGCTTAATATGAGCACAGAATTAAAAATGAAATCCAAGGTGTTAAAATCGGTGTGATTAGTAGAGCTCTGGGTAAGGAGCTTTCAGACAGAGGCTTTGGTTCAGGTAAGCAAATTGCTTTTTCAGTTGGTATTTTACAGTAATTTGGGTTGCAACTTAGTTATGACTGAAATCTTTCTAGATCATCTAGATCAGTGCGCAGGCTTAAGCAAATACTAGTTTTGTTCAGCAGCAAATACTGTTAGAATATCTGCGTTTTCTCTTTTGACGTGTCGGTCATGTTTTCCACTGATGTATCACTTTGCCTCCAGGTAATTCTGGAGAAAGCTGTAAAGCTTTATAGGGAAATGCTGGGCATCATCACTTAAAGGATCTGATAGTTTGAAGGAAAAGAGCCTTTAGTTTTAGGTGCCTTTGTACCTTTTTGAGATGCATTCATATAGGCTGTATTTCCAATGAGTGACAAACTGTTAAATATTAGTTTTATTTTGGAGTTATTTTTACAGTGGAGAGGCTTAAAAATCCACTCACCACGTAAAGACTGATGTTAGAAGCCTGTCAGGAAGTAATGCCTTCAGTAGGCTGCTTTGTTGTGCGTGTTATCTCCAGTTGTGTTTGGAAACGTTTGAGCTGCTGAGCTGCACCTGTCCTGGTATAAAATACATGAAATATTTTGTTGTAAAATAACATGCAGGCAACAACACAATAGAAAAACAATTGTAGGAACATTACAGTGAAACATGGGGATGAAATGCCTTTGTGACTCAGGGTGTTACTGCGTAGCACAGTGTTATGCAATAAGTGTGGATGTTGTCATGGCTCCTAATCGTCTGGAAGTTAAGATTGTAATCAAAGCTGGACTTTGGTGACATTTCTTTAAATGTGTTTTGGTTTGCTGCCCCCTTACTGGAGGGATCAGGCTGTGCAACGTCTTGGTATGAGTTGGTGTAAATATTGTTTTACTTGGAATGCGAAAGGATTGCATTGGGAAGTGATGATAACAAATTGTAATCAGAGAAGCTGAAATCAAGCTGGATCCAGCTGTGCTATCGCTGCTGTTATGTTGTATTTATTCTTAAAGTGCATTAATTCTAGTTTTGCTTTATGACTTCAGGATTTCTGTGGTTGCTTCTAGCTTTGTTTAGTTGGGAGCTGAACAGTAAGTATTATAACTGTCTGTTCTATGGGAAACAACTTGAGAAAACAATGAGAAATATTTCACAGGGTCTTCAATGAAAGTGATAATGTGTTAACACGGTTATAAACACTAGGGAGATGAGTTGTGTGCTGGGTGGAATTGAGATGCTGCTGAGCAGGTGGTTCAGCTGCCACTTCCAAATACAGTAGTTGCCAGTGTCTTTCAATAAATTGTGTTCAGTGTATGATGCATCTCCTCACCCACTTACCAAAAGAAATAGAGGAAACCAGAAATATGTTAAAAGAATGCTGTATTTTTAAAAAATAATGTCTGCAGTATGGTCTACTTGTGGTTACTCTCCTCTTAATGGGAAGTATATAATAGGAGTTAAAGATAATGCATGGGGCAACAGCACCTGAATGATGGTGACTCTCATTTCATGGTACCTCTGAGTTCTGTGTGGCCTTGTACAGGAGCCCAGCATCCGCCCAGTTCTGTGCCCTGCACACTCATTTCATTGTGTGCCTCAGAGCATGCATGCGGCTGGCCAGAAGAGCTCAGCCCTCATGGGCAAAACACACAGAATTAACATGTCTCAGAGGGTTTTACCCAACCTTTGGGCCGTGAGGGTATTTCTGCACTCTGTGTATTTCAGAAGGTTGGTGCAGTGGATGCAGTCAACATTTGGTTCCTTCAGGACTTAGTGAATGGAAGATCAGTGAATGAAAGCAGCCGAACTCCTTTTAGACTAAAGCTGAACCTGGAGCATTGTAGCTGTGCTTGTGTAGCGCTTGCTGTTTTGTTAGCTGGTTTCACATTAGTAGTTACATACAGTAGCAGGAAAGGGACCAAGATTTTCTATGCTGTTGATATCCAGTGTCCCAGACAGCAGAGGTGCCAGCAGTGGATCGTGTGAGATTTAAGGCAGGAGCAGAATGGCTTACTAGCTGTTGTCAAGAAAACCATACAGATATTGGGGGGAAAAAAGAGCGTTTCAAGTAAAATGAAATGCTGCAGATAATTGTATGTTTCACATCCATCTGACTAGGTGACATAAAGACTAAATTTGATCTGTCCTTGCTGCTTTGTTACTTTTGTGGAGTAACGATAACTTGTCTGCTGTCATTTTGCTTTTTGATTTTAGAAAAAACTTGAAGGAAATGCCCTCTGCCTGTGTGCGTGTGAGATGTCCATTAAGCTCAGTATGTTTCAATGTTTTTTAATTCAAAGGACTGTTTCACTTCTTACTCCCCAGGCTTTTTTATACTTCCCTAAAATGGTGCCTTAAATAAAGTGCTTATTAGAACAAGGAGAGGTTGCACCTACTGGCAGCTTGGAAAATTCCCACTTGTTTTTTGTTTAACAGTCCTCTCATTTATGTCCCGTGGACCTCAAATTACGTAACTCTACTGTAGCCTCTATGGAACGTCAGACCCACAAGATAATTACTCTGGCATCCTGTTCCAAAGCTGCTTTGAGTTTTTGCCTAGTTTCATACAAAGATGAATAATAAGGAAGTTCTAGACTGTTCCATACCATCCAGGCTTCACAATGTAGAGGAGAGTCTGTTGGTGTGTAGACTCTTCATTCTATAAACAATGTTCTTCCAAATCAAATGCATTGGCAGTACATCTTTGCTGCTTTCTTTTTGCAGGTTCACTTTAAGAAGTCAGGAGTGACAAGCGATAGTTATTTAAGTGTATCCATTATAAAGAACAAAAAGGCTTTCTGTTTTTACATTGTATGAAATAATCATTAAACTGGTGGAGGAAAAATTTGCTATCTTGTTTCTTGTACCATCCTAGAGACCTTGTGCAAAAGGAGTGTATCTTTTCTCTTGGTGTGATGTGGATGAATGCTCTTTGGGGCCAATTAATGAATGCAGTCATCATGAACCTCTTGTGACTGATTCAGTATCTTCAGGTGAATTATGCTGTGGGTTCACACTTGAACTCTTGTACTCAATTTCTGGAGTTCCAAAGATGCTGCCAAGTATATCTAGGTTTCTCTGTAATCCTCTCCAGTAGGCTGTATGCCCTTGTCCCTCATGGCTGTTTATAGACTCTTTGGAAATGAGATTTTGCTACAGGCTTGTCTTTATTTTGAGCTCTTTTACTTGCATCTGCTATTATGTTAAAGTACTGATTCTAGCTCTTTTACTGTTTACGATTATCATTAGGTACTTGCTCTTGCACAGGTGTGGAAGTTACATTTGTATCCAGCAAGCTAACCTCCTGTTTAGCGTTCAGCGGTAGGAAACCGGGTGTGCACCATCCCATCTACAGATCTGTTTTAGTTATCAGAATTTTATTCGTTGTAATTCTTGCTCTCAAGGCCTTCTGTCATGGTTTTGACTTCCATTTGCCTGTTTGGAAAAAAACAACTGCACTGCAGCCTACAGTACTGCTCAGTCTTTCAGGAAACATAGCTGTGTATATGGGAAGCTCACTGGGCTCTTATCTGATAGTCTTTGCGACTTCTATCTATGTAATCCAGGGTGTTTGAAGCTTCAGTGCTTCCTCAGCATGGTATGGATGTGCCTATGTACTCATGAGAAAATATAGGCATGACAAGTTACTGCTCAGTAATTTAGCGTGTTTTAACAAGCATTAAAAGACTTAAAGGGCCCAGAGATTTAAACTGTGTGACCTGCAGTGGGTATTGGTAACCAGAGCTCCATTTGGTACTATAGAGTGAGAGCCAAGACTTAACTATGTGAGGTTGCTGGTAAAATTCTAAAAGCAAGAGCATTAGTTTTGGGTGATCTTGAGTCTTATTGGGTGGTGTCAGTAATACCTGCATAAGAATAACTGAGTAGGAAAATGATGTTAAATCTTCTGTTCTCTGTGATAGTGCGTTGACCCTCAGCTCCCAGGCTATCCTCCCTGATGGGTCTAGAAGGTTTGTGAGCTTGGAAGTTGAAAAAATAGATCAGAGGACCTTCTTCCAAGTGTTCAACTGCCTCCATTCTGGAGACTGGGGTTTTCTCCAGTGTCTGTGTTGTTATCTTCAATTCTTGTCAGTGCTGTACATGAGGATTCCCCGCTTCTCTCTCTGAAATTGTGCTATGGTTGTATTATGTGATCATTTCTTGTTCTGGAGAACTACTTGCTTTACCAAAGAGGGTATTCCAAGCTTGCTTCTGCTTTCAGATACTGCAAAGAAGAAAACCTTCATTTTAAAGAAACAACATGCATGCTATTAAATGCTGTTTAGATCATGTTCTTTGTAAAACATTGATATGATGAGGCACATAATGGTTATGGTGTTTTTTTTTTACTGCTGTTTTTCATTGGTAAGGAATACTTGTATTACAAAGAAAACTTTTCCCCAGCTGATTATTTAAAATGTTTTAATTTGTAGGTGAATGTCCGTATAAAGCTTGAACATCATTAGATATGTATCATTTTGTCTGCTTTTATGATTTATCTTTGGGAACTGACTAATACAGTTTTCCTTTTCTATCCTTTTGACAGATTGCTTCTGTAAGAATGTCTTTCCCACCTCATTTGAATCGCCCTCCAATGGGAATCCCAACTCTCCCCCCTGGGATTCCACCTCCACAGTTTCCCGGCTTTCCTCCACCTGTGCCTCCTGGTAAGTTCTTAATGTATGAAGCTGTTGCAGAAAGAAATTTGGTTTTGTTATAAGCTGCTATTTTCCAGGAGTTACTGGGTTTAATTGTACTACAGTAACACTGATTTGTGTTCATTGCAATTGAGTCTCTAGTTGTAGCTACACAACATGTCAAGTGCACAAACTCTGTTAGGTCTGTCACTGTCTGCTTACTTCTGACCAGAAATTAATCTGTTAGACATGGTACCAGTTCTGTTGTCCTTTTGTTTAAGTCTGAAGCTAGATTGTCATTTTTGTTAGGTATTTTAAGAGTCACTTTCTTGGCAGTATACAGATTTTGATTACTTTCAAATAAGCTGTTGTAGTAGCTTTTGGAAACACTTCTCCATGTCAAGTACGCACGGTGTGAAAATACAGGGGTAACCATTCTTGGAATAACAAGTCACCTCTTGTTCCAAGTTCCAGCAGTTCATTACCAGCTGTGTAAAAGTGCTACTTCCTTGTTATGTCTGTTGTCCTCCTGAACTGTGATGCGAGCATTTGGCAAATGGCATCTTTTGGTCTTTTTCATCACGTTCCATGCAAGCATTTGCATTTGGAGTATCTCAGAGGATAAATTCTTTCCTTGCCAATGAGCTGCTTCAAAACTCCAGTCAGGTAGTTGCTCTTACAAGTCTGCATGTTCTTGCATTGCAGACTGTGTAGGTATTAGTTGGGATACAGATGCACTGACTTTTTATAGAGCAGCAAAATGATGCCCATGGTCTTGATCATCAGTATGTTTACTGATGGTGCCCAACATCTTATTAGATTTTATTGGGTTCTGCTGAGCACTAGGCACATCAGTTTGTTACAACTGCACTACCAGACTCTGTCTGGGGCTGATTCTTCTAGTCTGAGACATGATGTGGTGCATTAAAACTGAGAGCAGATTCTCTGAAGAGAATTTGTTAGAAAGAAGAATCAAAGGCTGAAGATGTTTGTGTAGCATGAAAAAAGATCTTGGATCCCCAGAGAGTATTTTCGTGAAGAACGTGAAATTAACTTCATTGTTCTTGTGTCTTACTGTCTTACTGACAGATAGCTTTATCTCCCCTGTAACAGTTGGTATGTAAAGGTAAACAGCCTTTATTATGACTAGGTGTTAGCTAACATGATAGTGCTTAAAGCCATCAGTGAGTATTGTAGTGGGTAGAAGGATATTACATATAATTTCACACTATTAAATAGTGGTGTTAATTAAAATTTAAAGACTTAAGCTCAATAATTAATGGGGTAGTGTGCTTGTGAATTGTTTTTTCTTTTTAAATGCAACCTTTATTAAGCTGTGTCATAAATAATAAAGAATGCTAACAGGCTTCATGCTTTTGGACCTCAGCCCTAAACACTATGAAGGGACTGATTGTGTTGTTGGAACTGATCAAATAAGGAATGAGATTACTACCTTTTGGACTTAGAATACTTATTTGTCTATTGGATTCTCAGCCTCACTCATCTTCTAGAGCAATACTGTGGTTTGAATGTGCTTTTAAAATAAGTTTATTGGTGAAGAACAAGGCCAAAATGAGAATATGTTAAGAGTAGCCAGGATGTTCATGTTCTGAAACCATGCTCAGGCTGTGCTTGAGTGCTTAAGGAATTACTGGTAATCAATACGCTAAAATTCTCATGTCATCTAAATTGCTGTCTTGTTTAGTAATCATGACTGCGAGCAATTCATCTGTGTTTATCAGTAATCTTAACTGGACAGATTAATGTTCTGTGTTGTCTTTCTCAGGGACCCCTATGATTCCTGTGCCAATGGGCATTATGGCTCCTGCTCCAACTGTAAGTATTACATTGGGATGAGTTTCACGAGTAGATTTCAACAGTATTTTTGTCTTCTGAACTATTTCATTAAAAGACATACTGTGGAAAGAAACGTTTAATAGTTATTTAAATTATTATGCTAATTAAAGTATGAAAGCTATATATTGACATGTAGGTGAATTAGCATTTTAGTGATTTAGCATAAGAAATCTCCCCAAAGTAACGATTTATTCTTTTGATAGTTTGCATTATCTGTTATAGAAAGATATGTTTGTGGTAACCAGTGGTGTTTAAGAGAATAATGCTGGAACAAATACATTATTCACTTTCCTCATAACATTATTAAAACTGACACATTTAGAAGAAGTTTTGAGAGAAGAACCATCTAATCTTTCTTAAGTGGAAGGAGAGGTGCAGCAAATTGGAACAAACATTCTTGTCTGTCTGTACAGTTTGCTTTACAAGTAGTTGCTCCTTAACTGAAAGCAAATGGCTATGGGCTGTGTACTGACCAACTTAATGAGTAGTGTTTATTTGCTCTCGAAGTTTTTAAGACCTGTTATATGTCCAGTGAAGCCTTTTAAGATTTAAGTCTAAGTTAGTTTACGCTTGCAGCTTTTTTTTTTTAAGCATCTAGCACAATGTTAGGTGCAGTGCTTCAACTTCCCATGACTCATATGTCACAAATGAGTAATTTGTAAAACAAATGATGTTTAATATTACTGCATGCTTGCTGTGAGACCTTCCAGTAGCCATGTTCAGGTACACCTTTTTTCTTTCTATCAGAAAATGACATTCTCTTGATGTTGAATGGATATCAAAAAGTGAAATGTTTATTTACTCACTCCATAAATTGAATCAGAGGTCATATAAAAAATTAACTTTCAAGTTCATGTCTATCCTACTTTGTCTTTAAAAATTTAAATATAGGGGGGAAAAAAAACCAGCAGCAGTGCTTTATTTTATGTTCTCTCCTCCTCTTTCTAGGTATTAGTCCCTACCACAGTGTCTATGGTTGGAAAACACTTAGGAGTGAGAAAAGATCACCCTGGCTTAAAGAACAAAGAAAATGATGAAAATAGTGGTCCCACTACCACAGTTTTTGTAGGCAACATTTCTGAGAAGGCCTCGGACATGCTCATACGGCAGCTTCTAGCAGTAAGTATAGAGGGCTGCTTTTTATCATTAATCCCTGGTTAATAAATAAAGTTGCGATCCTCCAAGTAGTGGAACTGAAACTAAAAGCGGGGTTGGTCCTACTCACTGGATCAGCAGTCCAGTAGCTTTGACCTTACAGTCAATGAATAAGGGAAGGGTAATTTTTTTTAGCTGTATATGTCAGTGAATATAGATGTGGTTTGTGCAGCAACTGTTAACTTTTTTTAATGTTTCATACAAAATAATACTCAAATGTTATTTGTCTTTAATGCAGAAATGTGGCTTGGTTTTGAGTTGGAAAAGAGTTCAAGGGGCATCTGGAAAACTTCAAGGTAATGTTCATGCTTTTCAAAATCTCTGATCAAAATAATGTTTTTATTACTTGGCAGATTATGAGATGTTTGGCGATGTTATTTTAATATTTAATGTTTTAAGATATTGAATACAGAACTTAACTGTTAAATGCTTCCTGATACAGTGTTAGTATTTTGTCCTACAAATTAACACAGGAAAAAAAAAACAAAGAAACTGAGAAAGATTAAAATGTTTTCTGTTCTGAGACTACGTCATGTGTTTATAGACCATTTCTGAGAGATAGCTACCAGCCTGGACTTAACTTCCAGGGGAATGGATTTGCAGCACTGTTGGTAGTCACTTCCATTACTGTGTATTAGCTTTAACTGTTAAGGAGGTTTTCCTGATTTAAAGTTTTTCATTCTTTCCTATCCCCGTTTTGTACTCATTTTTTTCCTATAATGTTTGTCCATTGGGTATATGAAATAATTATGGTTATTCTGTTAATGTTTCTGTATATTCTTCTATTTTACTATTTCTTATAATTAAATATTATAATATGATTATATAATTATTGTTTTCTTATCTTTCTGATACATGATTTAATATTCACAATGTTCTTTTCCCCTCACAACTTTCTGTAACTGTTGTGAAATACTTTAGATTAATGCTGTACTCTTGATTGATGTTATCAGTCTTCAGACAGTTGCAAATCTGAGATGCCTCTTTGCATGGGTTACATTTGTTAGCTAAGATCATTTTAAATGCTTTATAAACTACAGTGTTGTACATTGGTTTTGACTTTATTTACCAGGCTATTCCTTATATCAAACGTTATACACTTAATTATCTTGTTGGGGTTTTTTTTGTGTACTTTAAATGGAGACGTATCTACGTTCAAATTTTGATTCAAAATATATTGGTTTGTTTAAACAAAGCTGATTACCAGAAGAGCTTTAACACGTTCACTTCTCATTTTAATCATCTATTTCAGCCTTTGGATTTTGTGAATACAAAGAACCAGAATCCACACTACGGGCACTGAGACTACTCCATGACCTCCAGATAGGAGAGAAGAAGCTACTAGTAAAAGTTGATGCAAAGACAAAGGCTCAGCTAGATGAGTGGAAAGCAAAGAAAAAGGCCTCTAATGGGGTACGTATATAATATATGACTTGTGTTATTTTGGCAGGAGGGCAATGTGATGTGCTTTTTAGATCAAACTGCGAACCGGTCTCCTAGTTTCTTTTCTTTTCTCTGCCACTAATTCACTTTAGGATTTTGCCAGAATCGAATTAATGAGTCTGAAGATGCAATGAAAGGAAATGAAGTGGAAGCTCTTAATTCACAAGTACTCTTGAAAACTTTTACCACATTTACTACAAATAATTGCATTAACCCGCTTAGAGCTATTTAAGATTTATTACCCCTTTTAGGTGAACTTACACAGCATTCTAGATTAACACAAACACAGTTATATACAAGTTAGCTTTGTTTAACTTTTGCAGTCATGGAATCATAAAATATCCTGAGATAGAAGGGACTTAGGAGGATTGAGTCCAACTCCTGACTCTGCACAGGGCAACCTAAGAGTTAAATTCTATCTGCAAGCACTGTCCAGATGCTTATTTGAGACTGAGAACCTTGGAGTCATGAACACTTGCCTTGGGAGGTTGTTCCAGTGCCTTTCACCCTCTCCATTAAAAAATTCTTTGTTTCTTATGATCCAATCTGAATTTTCCCTAATGTAGCTTTAAGTCATTCTCCCTTGTCCAGTGACCAATGCACAGATGAGCACCTCCCTCTTTGCTCCCCCTCATGAGGAAAATACAGACAGCAGTGAGGTCATCTATTAGGCTTCTGTAAGTTGAACTAACCAAGTGTCTTCAGTTTGAGCCTCCTTGGTGATGTCCTGTAATTGTTTCACTGCATTTGTTACCATCTTTTGGACACATTGTACTGTTTATAAAATACCTTATGTACAGTAGCCCAAAAGTACACACAGTGCTTGAGGTGAGACTGTACCAATGCTGATTAAACTGATACAGTCCCTATCTTTGACCAGCAAGCTGTACTGTGCCTGGTGCCCCTCAGGATATGGTTGGCCCTTTGGCTGTTGGGGCATATTGTTCATCACAACTGAAGTTTAATCTGTTCACAATTATTTATAAAATACAACTGCATCTATGGAATCAATTAAAAATTAATTCTGAAGTGTAGAATATAGAAAATAGCTGTAGTGTGTGATTCTGTTGCTTCAGTTTTATTTATTAGTTCTTAAGTTTATAAACTCCAGATCTGTTAGTTTGCAAATTCTGGCAGAGTAACTGTCTGTTCCTTTTATTGACAAATCTTCTGGAACAAATTAATGAAAAGGAGAGAGGTTCATGATTCAGTAAAAGATGTGGGTATCAGGCAGTGAGCAGTCATCTGTCAAGTTTGTGTGTTAAAATCAATCTTATTTCTTAGTGTTTTGTGTCACAAGTTGTTGAGTTTGCTCTGTAACTATCTTAAAGTATTATAGACTCCTTAAGATATTCAGTATTTAAGACAATTACTTTCCATGAAATGAAATTGAATAGGCTCTTGTTCAGGGAACTATTATTCACATTAGAAAATCAGTTTTTAGGAGGTTTAGGTTTGCTAATAAAGGTATGTAAAATGAATTGCAAACACACAAGTACTTCCTTTTAATGAGAGTTATTTTCTTTTTTAATGAGAACTAGAGGCATAGTCGTCACCTGAAACTCTTGATGCTTTTGACTATGTACCTAGTGTACAGTAATAAATGCAGTAGATGCTCAGTTAAGCAGACTACTAACGTGATGAGTTTTAAATGAAGTAATACATTAACTGTGAGCATAGATAAAGTTTTGTTTGTTCTCTTCCATTCAGACTTTTCTTTCCTCCTAGCATCACTTGTATTACTACTGGGTTTAAAACATCAGTGAAGCTTTTGTACAATTAATGAATTTTATTTTCCATGAGCTCCTGTGGGCTTTGGGGCAGTTTCATATAATTCTCCTTTAATAAACTACAACTTTAAGGTTAGATACTTACATTGCATGGCAGCTCAGTAGGCATTGAGGAACTGATTCTGAAACAGCTTAAAGGTCGTGAAGGAAACAGAGCAGAAGCTTTTGACCATGAGTGGAGCTATAATGATTGCCTTTCTGTGTGTGTTCTTTTTCTTTAGTTACTCACTATTTGGGTTTTATTTTGCAATCCTATGTCTGCTCTCAACTGTCATTCCACAAGTAAAACTGTGATCCCTTCATTACTGCTAGTGTGCAAAGATCTGAGTAAAAATAAAGCTAAAATAAAGTTACTACTTGGGGGTTGTTTTAGTAAAAACTAAGTGCATTAACATGATGATGGAAGGTTAACTTCTAAAATAACACTAATATTATTCTCAATTTGTTGATTTCTGTTACTTTGCCATATTTCCTTAGAATTCCAGACCAGAGACTACAAATGATGATGATGAAGCACTGGATGAGGAAACAAAGAGAAGAGATCAGATAATTAAAGGGGCCATTGATGTCTTAATACGAGAATATTCCAGCGAGCTCAATGCCCCCTCCCAGGAATCTGACTCTCACCCCAGGAAGAAGAAAAAGGAAAAGAAGGAGGACGTATGTGTTTTGATTTTGGACAAAGCAGATTTTTCTTCAACTCAGCTTTATATAATGGCCAAACCTTGTGCCTAAACGCTTTTAACCTAAACTCATGATGAGAAACCAGATCAACAAGCATTGATGTCAGCAGCAGTTTTATGTTTTATGCTGAAAACTAGTTAGTTATAGAAACTATCCTTTCAGGATGGTTTAGGGATCTAAACTTCTTGGAACAACAGCTTTGAATCTGGGCAGGTTTGAATTGACCTTTCATCCCTCTGAAGGTGGAAATACTGAATTGAGTGCAGTTTAAACAGTATGTGCATGTAGGTTTTTCAGATGACAATTTTAAAAACGTCTAAAAACTTTCTGCATGCTTTGCATTTCCATTTAATAATGCCAGGGCACTTCTGTAATGGTAGGGATTTGCTCTGGTAGTTTTTGACAAATTTCTCTCTTTGCTTATAGTACACATTATTTTAATGTACCGTGATCCAACTTGATTGCAGCTGTTTCTCCACATGTGGATGAACTTCATTAGCCGTATATTTGAGTGCCTCACAAATTTTGGAAGGATCCTTCAGGGATGAAAGGCGTATTATAATCTTCCTACTTTGCAAAATTACTTTTACACGCATGTGTCAATTTGGCTGGAATTTATCAGCTGGTTTTACTATATTGTGTAATGCAAAAAAAAATTGTTAAGCAGGAATGAATGTTCTGGTTTAGACCTGCTTCTGTGAATGACCTTTTTGTGGTTTAAAACAAACTCTGGAGAAGAGGGATTAAGAATGAACAAACTCAGACTTAGCTTTTCCAGCCAAATTTCTAAGCATGGGAAAATGGAGATTTACGCTTGCCATTCTGCACCTAATATGAAAGATTGGAAAACTGATCAAGATTTTTCTGCACTTAAGTCTTCTGTAAAGTACCTATTCCAAAGTCAATAATGCAGTTTCAGATACTTATGGGGTTTAAGAGTGGTGCAAGAAGTAACATCTCCCTCAGGGAGTGAACATATCTTCCCCATAACATTATTAGCCATGGCTAACCTAAGGCATAAGAGTGCTGAGCTGAGAATTTGTCTTTCTTTTCTCTCCCTTCCTTTGGGAGAAGATGCTTTCTTGGATGAGAATGAACAAATGAGTCACTGTCTAATGGTATCAGCTATGTTTTTTGTTAGATGCATTGTTGAAATGTAAATTGTTCTATGAGTACATTTATATGGTGATGAATAAGGACAGGTAGTTATGTGCTGTAAGAAGCCATCAGTCTTGAGAGATGAGTGCTGAGTATGTCACTGGGACAGAAAGACACTCTGCTAGTTTTCTGTGATGTAAAATTTGACCAATCTGAGCTAGTCAAGTGGATAAAATATGCTCTTAGTTCTTGTGGGTTGAAATTTCATCCCATCATTCCTCCCATATTGGGAAGAAGGAAAGGAAACTTGAAGTTGCCATCATTGGCCTGTGCGGATAGAAGTGGGAGTAAAGAGATGGTCCTAGCTCATTGTTCTCTGGGCCATGAAAGAGGAGAGAGAGGAGGACTGTGTTCTGGTGGGAAAGGGAAGATGGATGCAGATATGTATGTGTGGGGTTGGGGAAGCTTGCTAGCTTTGGGGCTTTTGTGCCCTGGAGGAGGGCATGGGGGTGAAGAAAGCTCCCACTGATGTTAGAAACTGAGTCTGGTGTTAGTTCCTATGGATGAAGGCATGTCTGATATGGGGGAGTTGAAAAATGTGTGTGGGGAACTGAGAGTGAGTGGAATCTGTTTTTCAATTTCGAGCACGGGGGAACCTCGCTAATTCGCACTACTAGTTAGTAGGTGCAACTTACCAAATTTTGCGAATTAGCGAGTAAAGCAAACTCGTGCACCACAAATATACTGATTGTATTGGCAAGTGTAGCTTAGTCTTGTTTATGATGTTTTCATAGCATACTAATGACCTGTAGTATACTTGATGATTCAGTGAAGTCTTAGTAATATGAGACTTCACTGTCTACTGAAGTAGTTCAGAGAAGGGAGAATTAGCGAGGTTCTTCTGTAATTTTGTTGAATCAAGAAATGAGATCACAGCAATACAATATTGCTTTGTAGTACAAACATACAAAACATTGTTTTTCAGAGTAGTATGCAATCTATTTTTAAAAAAAAAAATCTCCGTGGATTTTTCCGCAGATTTTCCGCAGATTTCCAGTGGCCCCACTGATACCTTATCCACTCATCACCAAGGTTCGTTTACATTGTAGGCTTTGACAATGACTGTGTTTACTGCTAGTTGCCAGATTTGTGACTCTTGTCCATCTGATTTTTTTATTTTTATTTTTTTTTCACTCATTAACATCAGACTGTCAGGTTTGGTACTGCAGAAGGACTTTATTTATCTCTTACAAGACTGGTTGAAAAATTCTAACCTTCAGCTTTTCTCTTGTTCTCCTATGTCTGTACAAACAGCTCTTAATGCTTCTCCTCCTGTCCCCCTTGTTTTTTAGGAGGATATAAATGCTATAGAAATGGAGGAAGACAAAAGAGACCTGATATCAAGAGAGATCAGTAAATTCAGAGACACACACAAGGTAGTATTCTTGTTTTTGCGCTTAATACAAATTAGAATTTTTCAAAATCCAAAAAGACACTATTATAAAATGTAGCAGTACATTGCGATATCACTTAAAATGATGCTTATGTTAGGTTTAATATACATGTAACTCTTGACCAGTAAAAAAAAAGACAATTACCACGTTAAAGTGGCGCTTGACATCTTTATGCTAAGGCTTTTGATTGCTACTGATTATTTTTCAGTCTTCTCACTTTAACATGAATAAAGGCAGCTTAAGTTTCTTCACAAACATTAAGTCGAGATATTTATACTAAAGGCTAAATGGGGCTGCAGTGTAAGACATACACTTGAGTGTGTTTCTGTAGGTAGATTTATAACATAATCCAAGATTTTACGAAGAGTTGAAAATTGAATTAAATTTAAGTCTTTTATTTTAATAGTTCTAAGTTAAGAGTGGGGGAAAGATTAAAACTAGGTCAGTGGTTACCAGACTTACCAAACTTTAGATGCATGGAAGAACTGTAAATTCCCATAAAGCTAATCTATTCATTGACCCCCACCATTATGATAGAGATCATATGGTGACTAATGCAAGATGAAACTCACAGCTTGGAAAGTAACATGGAATAGGATGTAAGTATGAGCTTCTGTTTTTTATTATACTTATGGATGCCCCCTCAGAAAAATATGCAAAGGGGTAACTGGCTTGGAAATGTTGGTGTATATTAAATCCCACCTTAGTTCTCACTTAAGGAAGTTTCCATTAATGCTATCGCATCTGTGAATGTTTCTGCTTAGTAAAATGAAACTTATATATCATAAAGCACAGCTATGCATGCCATGTTCTTGTTTTAATGTTTTGCTTGAAGTTGATATTATTTTTCCCCTATGAAACTGGAAAGGCCCTTGGTGTAGGGGGATAGCAGCACACTCCTCTTTTGAGCCCACACTTATGTCTCAAAATATCTTTAATCAACATTAATGAAAATGTTGAAGCTGCATCAATGGGAAAAATGCCCATGCTACTCAGCTTTACCTTGTGTAGTTACTAAAGATGGTACTGTGTTTTCGTGCAACTTAATCTGTACAAATGCAAGTGACTACACATTGTTAGACATATATGTGTTTGGTTTTTCACTTGATCAAAGTTGTTAAAGGTGGAAATGAGGGGGAAAAATTCCAGAAGAAATCATCTGGAGAAGCTCAGCAATTCAGCGTGAAACTGATTCACAGTGGAACTTCAGTAGAACTGTGTTCAATTCCAAGCCCCAAAAAGCCATTGTTCTTAAGATGCAAACAAGTAATATGCTTAACAAAAATGAGCAAACAAACAAACAAACAAAAAGTGCTTCATTGCTCCAGAAGCTTTTGGGCATATTCTGCCTTTAATCTTCATTTTTGGGGGGCTGTTCTTGTTACTTAACATCAAAGTCGAACTGAAAACAGTCAATGTATATATTGGATACCTTTAAAAGGGGCTGTTGAATTTTTAGCAGCTGGTTAGTGAGCACAGTGAACCTTTGCATGTTTTTGGTATGAGTTTATAAAACAATAACCATAGACTGTCAGGGTATCAGGATTGCAGGGGGCGTCCATTTACAGCACGGACGAGTCTGAAGAGAGCTCAAGGTAAGATTTATGATTTTTCTACCTGTTCATTTCTGTTCATTACTTCAATATATCAGATACTGTTCCCATCCCATTACCCTTTCAGATCCTCTTGTTTAGGCTGATAGAAGTTGAGGTCAGATTTAGATTATGAAGTAGGCTGACTTATTTTTTTTTCCAATTGAATTTTAAGGAAGCGGACCTACATAATGGGTTTTCATTTATAAGGCTGTGCGTTTGCACACGTGTAAACATTAAGTTTAAAAAAAAAACAACATAAAAACAAACCCAAACACATGAGAATGTTTTTCACCACAAAGTTTGAGTGGCAAAAAAGCAGTTCAGCAAAAGAAATTTCTATTGGAACATCTAAGATAACCTGTAAGTATCAACCACTGCAGTATATAAACTTTTAAAAAAGTATATGAAATTTGAGGTAAGTTGGATTTTTAGAAGTTGGCAGCTTAGTTTATCATCTGACTAGACTGAGGTTTAATACTGTAAAACTTCTGTAAAATATGGTCCTTTAGAAATTGATTTTCAGCCCCATGTATCTCTTAGAATCCAAGTTTTGTTTTTCATACCAGTTTTCTACCTATTTCCTACCATTTTTAGTCCCTTTTTCCTTTTGTGATTTTAATGTATCCAATATTGGTTTGCCTGTATTGTGCTATCGATGCAGAGTAGTTTCACTGGATACATTAATCACTAGTGAATTAGCTTTATTTCTGTAATCTTTTGTTGGTTCTCTGGTCCCCGTGCCTATGGCAGAAGATCATTTATCAGGTAAGATTGCTTTTTAAAGTTGTCTTACATGCTTTGTTTAAAAGAAAAGAAAAAAAAAAAAACAGAATGCTGTTTGATTGTTCCAGATTTTAATTTCATTTCAGTGATGGTAAACGTGGAGCCAAAGGGGATAAACGTGTTTATTCTGCTCAGTATTTTTCAAAAAAAAAAAAAAAAAGTGGTATTCTGGCATCTGTCAGGTTGAAATTTGGTGTACTTGGTTGTTATTTGGTATATTTGTGAACCGTGTACTTGCTCTTCCTCCCAGAAACATAGCTTGTAGGCAAGGTTAATCCAGTGTTGGCGGTCCATGTCCTAGCACAGCATCTGTAAGTTAACACATAACAATTGCTTCCAAGGATGGATTTATCTATCATTCTGTTGATGTATTTTCTATTGTCTTATAGGAATTCTGGTCATAGGAACTGTTTCTAAGTGAAATTTAAAAAATGGCAATTTTGCACAATTTTTAGTAAAACTGTAGCAGGTAACCCTTTAGTTTCTGTGTTTCAAAAGAGCTATTTCCAACCTTTTTATTTTATTTTTTTTAACTCTCTCCATCTTGCAGTGGTGGAAGTTAAGGATTCCATTCTGCAGAGTCCAATTTTTACAAATGAACTGTTAGATTTTTTTTTTTAGGGAGGTGAAAGGTTGCAGCTCTCTTCACTGTTAAACCACATGCACGATGTGTAAGTGGAAAAAATTTCTTAACCCAACTTTTCATATAGGGTTGTTTCGGTCTGCCAAGACTTCTTGTGAAACAGTGTCCCGGTAAACATTCTACTCAAATATATTCCTTGTTGAACAGGATTAAATTTTGTCAGCTAGAAGTTCACTCTGCTTGTACCCAAGTGGCATATAGGACCAATGGAATCTGTGGCCCACTTGAATCATGACTGGCAATGCACTGCATACGTGCAGTTTAGTCAGCTTGTTTGAGGCCAGCCCTGCTCTGCTAAGGTTGGAGATTGCTGGTCTGTGTAGATCTATGCTTTTGCACGAAATCTAGTCTTGTGATTGCTGCATTTTGATTTCATACTTATGAGTTCCAAAAAATACCCACCAAACCCTCCTTAATATTTTAAAATCAATGGCGGTTTTGGTATTTCCATTACCTGCCTTGTGTGTTGCGTCGGGAATATCCAGTTTGTATAACTACAAAATTAACTATGTAAGTTCTCTTGTTGGTTTTTAGAAACTGGAGGAGGAAAAAGGCAAAAAGGAGAAAGAAAGACAGGAAATTGAAAAAGAACGCAGAGAAAGAGAAAGGGAACGGGAGCGTGAACGAGAAAGGAGAGAGCGTGAAAGAGAAAGGGAACGGGAGCGTGAACGAGAGAAGGAAAAGGAACGGGAGCGTGAACGGGAACGAGATAGGGATCGTGACCGAACTAAAGACCGGGACAGAGACCGAGATCGGGATAGAGATCGGGACAGAGATCGTGAAAGAAGTTCGGATCGCAACAAGGATCGGAGCAGATCAAGGTAGTGCACCTGAGGTTGCTATCTGTTTCCATTACTTCCAGTGTTTTTTTGCTGAGTCTATAATTCAGCACAGAAGCTGCCATTCAAAATAAGGATGGTCCTTTTGAATGAATGAATGAAAGAAGGGAAATTGAAATATTAAACATTGTATTTATAGTAATCAGAAGAGTACTTGATTTCCTGCATAGCATAGAAACATAAGGACTGTATCATGCAGTAAGCCACCAATTATGACTTAAGTAAACAGGTTTTATCAGTAGTCATCATTTTTTCATGCATAATTTTGTTTGTTCTTGAAGTTCTCTGACATTTTCACCATTCTGTGCCTTAAATAGTTTTCATCTTCCTTGCATATATGGATGTTTGGTTTTTTTAAAACAAGGGAATTCCTTTTCCAGTCTTAAACTGTGACTCATTATGTCAGTCTGTAGGTGCTACCATTTTCATCTTCACCTTAGGAGAAATAGCAGTTACACTTCACATTTTCTTGTAAATGGGGCTTATACTATCTGTAAGCTGTGAAAATGTGAAGGGTTTATTAAGCATACTTTTTTGTGTGGCATTTTTAGCTGTCACTTGTTTATAGAGAACTACAAACGTAACCTGATAAATGAGTTGCTGTGTGCTTACGCTTAACTTCTGTAGATATTCCTATTAAATAGTTGCAGTGCTCAAACAACTACTTACTTATATTCAAGAACTATTTATCTCAAAGTCCTGATTTATGTCCACTGCTGTATTGGCTAATCATCCTGTATAATTGCACAAGAAAGACAACTTGCAAGATGGTGTAAGTAGTTCATTATACACTTAAAAGTACATCATTTCATTGAATGGACAAGAAGGACTCTGTACTTAAATTTGAACTTCTTGCTTCCTTCAGAGAAAAAAGCAGAGACAGGGAAAGAGAACGGGAAAGAGAACGAGAGCGTGAAAGGGAACGGGAAAGGGAGCGGGAACGAGAACGGGAACGAGAACGAGAAAAGGATAAAAAGAGAGACCGAGAGGAAGATGAAGAAGATGCCTATGAACGCCGAAAGTTAGAGAGGAAACTGCGGGAAAAGGAAGCTGCGTATCAAGAGGTAGGCTGGAATTTCTAAGAACCATTGGATTCTTTGTTGCAGAGTCTTAAACTATAACTAACTTTACTTAATTCTGATGTGTTTCTAAATAATAATATGAACTATCTTAAAAGTAGTTCTGCTTTTAATTTGCTTGAGACTGGATTGTATGTTTTTCTTCTGTTGCAGCGTCTTAAAAACTGGGAAATCAGAGAGAGGAAGAAAAGTCGAGAATATGAAAAAGAGGCTGAAAGAGAAGAAGAAAGAAGGAGGGAAATGGTAAGGCTTAGCTTTACCTGTATTTTTTTTCCCCTTGTTATTTGTTGTCCCACATAGAAAGGAATGTTCTTCTGCTATCTTTGTGCAGTGTTAGTGCTTTCATTTTGTATATGCACATATCCAAAAATTTGAATTAATAGGCTTGAAAAAGATGTCAAACAGAAGAACAATGAGAGTCCTGAGCAATTCAGTGTCTTGATCTTGTGAAGATAAGACAACGAGAAGTAGGCAGCTGTAAAAGCCCTATGGTTTGACCATCGCACACAAATCTTTCTGTAACCTGTATTTTTATGAGATTTTTTTCAAAATCTATGTTTTCTATATTACAGCAATGGAACTAGAGAAGCATTTTTGCTTCCAGCCTTCTCATATGCCTGAGCCTTATGTAATAGCTAAGCACTGCTAAATTTCTGTGGTAATTTCACAACTGATGAACTAAAGCCAGTTGCCAATATAACAGCTGGAAATGTCATCTGAAATTACAGCTTTAGAAGGTGGATACTTCCACAGTTTAATAGTTTTCCTTTTTGTTTGAAGCACTGACTTGCTAAAAACGTGACTAGATTTTTAAACCAGAAATAATACTCTTTATGCTATGATGTCTTGCAGGCAAAAGAAGCAAAACGGTTAAAAGAATTCTTAGAAGATTATGATGATGACAGAGATGATCCAAAATACTACAGGTGTGTGTTTGTGTTGATCCCAGGCAAGAAAATATTCACCAACCATTTTAACAAAATTGTGGGGTTTGTTGGCAGAGGTTTGTGGAGTTTCACATATAAGGGATTAAGTGGTGAAGTAACAGTCATATAAGTATCCAAGTTATTTCAGCATTCTTTAGGTGCCAGAGGGAAAAGGCAAAGTCCTTAAGTGCTGCTTGCTAGTGCTTGGGAGTAGCTATGCCTTCCTGCTGCTTAACTTTCAAGTCAAGCACAGCACAGGTCACTGTAAGTACAAAATAATGTTAGAGCAGGCAGGGAGACAGGATGAAGCTTATTTCTAAATAGTTCACTACAAGGAAGCTGCAAATTGTATCAAGAACAAGCATACTAGGGATGAGAAAGATCCTTCAGTTTGGGCCTAGATAAAACTTGCATCAGACTAAGATATTAGAACTGGTTCTTGATGCGTACAGCTCTATAAAATTTGGTTATTTTACTGGAGAGATCAGCAGTCTTATTCTCTGTTTAATGTGATGGGTGGCAAATTCTGTACTGGAATGTGGGGTGTAAGAGAAACTGTTAATCACAGCCTGAACCTCTGATTAACCATCTGAGGCAAGTGATGAGTCAGCTGCAAGAGCACAGGTGAAGGTAATTCAGCTGTGCTCCCAGAAGGGGTGGAGCTTGACCACCTCTCCTAGATCCTTAAATGGGATGACCACCACTAAGGCAGCATCTCTTTCTGGAGATTGCTCCTGTGGGGAGTTTCTACAGCTAGCCTTAACATTGGCGAGTATCTTGACTGTGAGGCTCAACATCGGTGAGTCTTTTCTATATAACCTCTGGCTGTCCATCTACCTTGCCTTTGAATAATTACAACTGTACATAGGGATTTAGTTTCCTCTGTTTAAAAAAAATGGGGGACATAACGTGCTTTTATGCTCTAATTTATTAAGTGCCGTACATCAATATTGGGTACTTCTTGCATTGTCGTACAAGGTTATAATTGGAATGTTCTTTTAAAGTACAATTTTTGTACCTTTTGTAGGGGTAGTGCTCTTCAGAAGAGACTCCGAGATCGAGAGAAAGAGATGGAAGCAGATGAGCGGGATAGGAAGAGAGAAAAGGAGGAATTAGAAGAAATCAGGCAGCGCCTCCTGGCAGAAGGACACCCAGATCCAGATGCAGAACTCCAGAGGGTAAGAAGATGTTAGTCCAACAGAAAGAAAAAAATCTCTTGATATTCTGCTCATCTTAAGTGATATTAAATGTTTAGTAAGCTAAAAATTGAATGACTAATGCTTTTATCTATTCACTTTTTCTTAAATAAATTCAGGCAAGCAGTAAGAAGACTACAAATGAAAA
Organism: Coturnix japonica; assembly: GCF_054131305.1. Classification (NCBI taxonomy): domain Eukaryota; kingdom Metazoa; phylum Chordata; class Aves; order Galliformes; family Phasianidae; genus Coturnix; species Coturnix japonica. Next base: position 26,074,597 of record NC_140667.1, on the reverse strand, counting down.
ATTGCTTCAGATGCCTCTCTAGATGGAGTTAGAAAACTAGATTAGCCAGTAATTCTCAATAAAATGACAGTAGTTGTATGTATTCATTCTTAACTAATGGGTGTTTTTTTTTTAACAGTGTTGCTTTTAGAGAGCTTATTTGCTAATTGTTTCATTGTAGATGGAGCAGGAGGCTGAGCGCCGTAGGCAGCCACAAATCAAACAGGAGCCAGAGTCTGAGGAAGAAGAGGAGGAAAAAGCAGAAAAAGAAGAAAAAAGAGAAGAACCAGAGGAAGAAGAGGAAGAGCCTGAGCAAAAGCCCTGCCTTAAACCAACATTACGACCAATTAGTTCTGCCCCATCTGTTTCTTCTGCTAGTGGAAATGCAACCCCTAACACACCTGGTGATGAATCTCCCTGTGGCATTATTATCCCCCATGAAAATTCACCTGATCAGCAACAGCCAGAGGAGCATCGGCCCAAAATAGGACTTAGCCTCAAACTAGGTGAGTTTACAGTTTTATGTTAATGGTGAAATGGGTTTGCAATGAAATAAAAATATGGCAAGATGACCAGTTTTCCAAATATATTGTACATTTTAACGTGTTCTGTCAAGTGTTGTTGTCCATATGTTCTGCATATGGAATATATAGATCTCTCTTCTGAAATGTAGAGTGGAGAAGTCTAGTCATCCTAAAGGATTAATATTTTAAGAATGCTCTAAGCTGAGATTAGTTATTTTACTTTGAAGATTTCTAAGTGTCTCTTGTAAAACTATTTGTTACTTTTCATTAATGTAAGTTTATGGGAATTGTCTAAGACTTAATTAACGTATTTATTCATGAAGACCCTTTCAAAACAAGGAAACTGGAAATGAGGTTTTTTTTCCCCCCCATTAAAGTAGTACAGTGAAGTGGTAACAATTGCAGTTGGAGCATGAGGATAGAGTTCCTTAGCTCTTTAGCAATTTCATAGTGTTGAAAAAAAACATAACATTTCTGTTGAGAGTACTGGAACTAATGATATTTGTTTTCAAGGGAGTTTGTTTATTTATTATTTTGAACTATACTAAGGCTGTAGGTTGATCTCATACTAATGTTACAACACGAGTGAAAAGCACCTGTATGTTATTAGTCTAACAAATTTAATGCTTTTCCTACAATTGGATTCATAGTTAACTTTCACACTGTTGCTTTGCCACTGCCAAGGTTTGAACTCCTGTTATTTTCTCCCTCTCTCAGTAAGGGACTAAAGCTAATTGGCTTTAGAGTAGGAGTGGAGAGCTGCCTGTTTTTCTGGAACCTTGAAGAAGCTCAGTTTGAACCAGACATTTTAATAGCACATTTTGAGATTTGGCATTATATAACACAAACTGATATTCATAAAAAGAATGTGTGAAGAGCAAATTAGGTTTAATTGCAGTTCATGAATATGTGATTCTGTCTTATGGGTTGTAGGTGCCTGTAATAGTCCTAATCAGCCCAATGCTGTAAAAAGGAAGAAGCTTGCTGTGGATAGTGTTTTCAATAAATTTGATGACGAAGACAGTGATGATGTGCCCCGGAAAAGGAAACTTGTCCCCCTGGATTATGGAGATGAAGATAAAAGCAACATCAAAGGCAGTGTTAATACAGAGGAAAAACGCAAGCATATTAAGAGTCTCATTGAGAAGATTCCCACAGCAAAGCCAGAGCTCTTTGCATATCCTCTTGACTGGTCAATTGTGGATTCGGTAAGTTAATTTCTTAACCATGCTCAAAAAGCCTGATTTTTCTAAACAAACCTTGGAAAAGTTTCTAAATAGCTGTCAGAAATAGCGATACCCAAATCACTGAGTGTTCTCAGTTGATACCTAATTATTTGTAGGTTGCTCTGAAAGTCATGTCTCCTATTTATTTCTGTAGAAACTACAACAGAACAAAGAGCATTAGAATACTGTTTGATATAACAAATTCTCTGCTACAAAACACTGTTCTTCAACATAGTCATCACCACTGGATTTGCATTTTCACTAGTGATGGACAAGGGCCTGCATGGTGTATGTGTTTAAAAAATAATAGTAATAATAAAAATCTGTATTAGCTGACATGATCTACAGAAATGTTCAGCAAGTATCATTGGGTGCAAATTTTTCCTCCTGGAGGAATTCAGTTCCATATCTTTGCACTGTATGTACTTTCACATCCTATGCCATTTTGCAAGACTTCCCCTCTGATGTAATCTGTTGCACATGAACACTGTATAACAGTATTCTGCTGGGAAGGTTCAAGCTCTACTACCATACCACCAACATTGCCTCTGACATTGTGAGCCAATAAAATAGGAGAAATTTACTTTTGGAGCTGTCATCTTTCACTGAGCTGTTGTTTTGGGTATTCTGGCTGCCTTTCTGGCAGTAATTTTTCAGGGTGATTAAAATTTATGGGAATAATGGTGTGATTTTTCTTTCAGACACTAATGGAACGTCGGATCAGACCATGGATCAACAAGAAAATAATAGAATATATTGGCGAAGAAGAAGCTACACTAGTTGACTTTGTTTGTTCTAAGGTTAGTATCTTCTAGGTCTTTTTCAAAGTCTGGATTTTATTGCCAATTAAAGCTGCAGGAATAGTAGGAGTATCTGTTATTTGAAGGCAGTCTGTTCTTATCTTCTCTGTAACTTATAATATTAGTGAGCAGAGATGATTGATGTACTTCAGGTTTGTATGTACACTGTTTTTACGGGTTACCTCCTTGAATGGTTAAGTTCAATGTGTACATACTAGATGTTCATGTTTAGTGCTCTACTCCATGAAGCCATCTGAAATGAGCAGTTGACAAAAGCAGCTGTTGTACTTGATAATTTTACCATTTGATTTCAGATAAACATTTAATTTGCTATGAACATTTTAGTTTACAGAGTAGGATGTATGTGGATTCAGGGGAAGACGGTAGGCTGACATCATGTGGGTTTCAAATTAACTTTTTAAGAAAGCTTCTTAGTTATTGTTATTTCTTTGGTAGAAGACAAATACCAAGGTATTAGACCGAGCACTAGAAGACATTCTCCCATTCCTCTCAGTCATTTGACCTAAACTCTGCTTAGATTATTCCATCAAATTAGATGCTGCTTTCACAGTATATTCTTAAAGACTTCCCTCAGCTTATATTTTACTGGCTGCAGGATTAAGTCCAGAGAGTGGTGGTCAGTGTTTCAATGTCTGGATGGAGACTGGTGATGAGTGGTGTCCCACAGGATTCAATGCGGGGGCCAATACTCTTTAATAACTTAATCGGTGATATTGACATTGGAGTTGAGTGCACCCTCAGCATGTTTGCTGATGACACCAAGCTGTGTGGTATAGTTGACACACCAGAGGGACAGGATGCCATTCAGGGGAACCTGGACAGGCTTTTGAGCAGTTGGGCCCAGACGAACCTTGCGAGATTTGACAGAACCAAATCCAAGATCTTGCTCTTGGGTCAAGGCAACCCCCATTACTAGTACAAGCTGGGGGGGGGGGGAGGGAATGAAAAGATTGAATACAGCCCTGCTGAAAAAGACCTGGGGGTACTGGTGGGTGTGAAGCTGGACATGAGCCAGCAGCGTGCTCTCACAGCCCAGAAAGCCAACCATATTCTGGGCTTTATCAGAAGTTTAGCCAGCAGGTCAAGGGAGGTGATCCTGCCCCTTTACTCTGCACTGGTGAGGCCTCTCCTGGAGTACTGTGTGGAATCCTCATACAGGAGAGATGTGGACCTGTTGGAGTGTATCCAGAGAAGGACCGCAAAAACTATCTGTGGAGTGAAACACATCTCATACAAGGACAGGCTGAGAGAACTGGAGCTCTTCAAACTGGGGAAGAAAGAACTTGTGAGATGACCTGATAGTGGCCTTTCCAGCATCAGAAGGGTTGCTACAGGATCAAAGGGGTTAGACTCTAGCAGGATCTGTGGTGACAGGGCAGGGGAAATGGTTTTAAGCTCAAAGAGTGTGATTAGATTTAGGTTAGATGTGAGGAAAATATGTTTTACAGTGAGTGTGGTAATGCAGTGGAACAGGTTGCCCAGTGATGTGGTTGATACCCCATCCCTGGAGACTTCAAAGATGAGGCTGGATAAGGCCCTTCACAGCCTTATCTAGCTGTGCACGTCCCTGTTGATTGCAGGAGGGTTGGATTAGGTGGCCTTCAGTGGTCCCTTCCAACTGTAACAATTTGAAGGGCTACTGCATAAAGCAGGTTGGGTGATTGTTTTATGGCATGAGTGGTTAATAGTTAGAAAATATGTCATGCTAAATTATATTTAAAAGAAACATAAAGAATGTCATTTTATAGTTTTGAAGGACAGCTTTATAATTCTAGAAAATTAAAATCCTTTCAAGAATGAAAACTGCACTAGAACGATGGAGCAAATTTTGCTTCAGTCTTCCAGTCTTCATTGTTGAAGGAAGAGGAGTTTACCAAAGGTGCCAAATAGCCAGCAAAGAAAGACTGTTGAATCTTTGGAGCTTGCTAGAACTTGTTCCTCAGTAACAAGCCATAAACTTGCACTTGCTGTAATTAAATCTAATGAAATTTTAAATTTTGCTCTGGTTAACGCAAGAAACTAATGAATTGGAAACATTTTTATCTGTGCAAAGTATTAAAAATTCTTAGGAAGTAGCAATTCTTTTTCCATCCCAAAGTCATTCATATGGTTTACTTTGAGTTTTCAGACCAAAAACATTTATTTCTTTCAGGTTATGGCTCACAGTTCACCACAGAGCATACTGGATGACGTTGCCATGGTAAGCAGAAATTGTGTAACTGATGTACCTTCTGCACTGCACAGAAGCTAGTAGTCAATTGTGTGAATTAGTAGGAGTCAATAACAGAACGATTTGGTGTTCACAGAATTTGCATACCGTAGGTAGATATGGAAGCTGTTTTGATTAAACAGCTTGTGCTAGGACAGACGTGATATTCCAGTTATGGCCTCTGGGTAGAAAATAGTGATCACTGTGGGGAAACTCTCTGTATTGGGAAATATAGAAGAAAGATTCTGTCCTTAGCAGTAGAGGTAAGGCTTGACAGTAACAGAACTGTACCAGAAATATTAACTTCACTCTCTTGTAACTACATTTTCTAATTTGTTTTATGGTGAGTCTGTTCCTAATTAGTGAGTATATACAAGTGTGTACGGTCAAGTCAGGTGTAAGTGCAGGATGGACAAAATCCCTGGAAGTTTATCCAGAGTTTCACTCAGAGAGTTAGCATTGATTATATCACCTCCACTGCATTGGAATTGGGTACTAAGTGATCTTTCATCTGGCTGCAGGTTGTGATATGTCTACTGGAATAAATCATTGTTACTAGAATCCCTAACCTAAAAAATAATGTATAAAATGTGTGTTTCCTACAGGTACTAGATGAAGAAGCTGAAGTTTTCATAGTCAAAATGTGGAGGTTGTTGATATATGAGACAGAAGCCAAGAAGATTGGTCTAGTGAAATAAAGCACTCTCCTTGCTTCTGGGGTTCCATTTCAGTTTTTGCTTTTTTTTTCCCCCCCTCCATCATCCAAGGACTTCAAATCTTCTCTGTTCTCAGAGACTTGAGACCTGTTTCATTTTTTTTTTTAAATGTAGAAAATGTGAATTATTTTTTTTGTCCTCTGCTTAGAGGCCCCTTCTACCCTTCTCAGTTAGTCATCTGAAATCCTGCATTGGTTCTCTTTATAATTCACCAGGTACAATTACTGGTATGTTTTATAAGCTGCAGCTACTGTACACGCTCTCTGGTAATCCTATGTTACTTTGATTCTTGTAAATATTAAAAAACAAAACAAAACAAAAACCCTCTTTTGCAAAATATTTGCACTTAATATGGAACTATTCTCAGTTACAGGTTAAAATTTAATTTAAACTATGTGGTTAGAGCTGCTTCCACGGAACAGTTTTGTGTGTTTTCTGTTCTCCTTACTAATTCTGGAAGTTTCCTCACACTTCTGGTTCTGACACGAGCCATTAATGGTGTTGATGTATCACTGTCCATTTAGCTCCCAATAAAGCTGGAAGTTGATTTTTCTGCAGATGCTCTGTTTTTTCCTAGGAAGTGCAAATTGCAGGAAGCTTTTAATTTGCTCAGTTAAAACAAGAACAGGACCTCAGTGAGTGCTATTAATTTTTTTAAAAGTCTTTCATATCTTCTTGATTTCATTTTTGTCACTTCTCTGTAGTCCCTTATCTCCAAAGTAATTGATTTTTTTTTTTAAACTTTGATATTTATTATTAAAAGTTTGTTTTAGAGTAATGAGAAAAGAAAACACACGTGCTTGGGAAGCTGCAGAGTCGTAACTGAGTGTAGCAGTTGACAAAAACTGAACCGTAAGTTTTCAAACAAAGCTGAAGTCTTGTTTTTATCCATACTGTTAAAACTAGCCCTGACTTTTGTTTTCTACTGTAAGCAGTCTGTTGTCCACAAAAAGAGGGTTGTATTTTACTGCCTTGTTTGTATGGATTTTTATAAATAGGCTGATGTGATATAAATGATGAGATGTACTGTAAACTGCATTTTTTTTATCTCATACCCAGGTAAGAAGACAAATCAATAATGTGCTATGAACTGTTTTGATTGCAGGACTGTGTTCCAGGGAGCAAACTATCTCAAAAACACTTTTAATTTTTAAATGAAATTCTTAATAGCAAACAAATTAAATAAAGGTGTTCCGATATCTCTATATTGTATTTAACTGAAGGATACAGGTTGACCTGTTCAGAAAACATAACTGTGACCTTGAGTTACTAGTTCTTTGTATCTGGAGAGGAGACTTGAAAACACTGTTCTTAACAAATGGGATCGTGTAAAGGTTCCACCATGTAAATATTTCAAATATTAAAAATGTATATATTTGATTTGAGGACTGACATTGGAGTCTTGTGCAGCGTGCGATTTTTGGGTTTTTTAAACACTGCTTTTTGAATTGGTGAATCAAGACGCGCTCACTAATGAGGGTGTTGGGGTTTTCTAAATATCCATCTCATTTTTGTGAGGTCCCTAGTCCTGCAAATGCAGATGTGATCCCCGTGCGTTCTTTCACATCCCTGTCATGTTATACGCTACGTGCTTTTCTCAACTTGAAGTGTAATGCTCAGATGTTACCATTACGTTGTGCTTAACTTTGTCTGAGGCTTCCATGCTCCAGCTCCCCCTTCCTCCCCTAGTTCTCCAAATTCAAGAAGTTCAGAACTTGCCCTGTTCCTAGGAAGTACAGAGGAGAGGTGAACTTCATGAGTGCTTTTTGTTCTGCTAACACAGCGTTCTATCAATAGTATTTAAACAAGCAAAATACAACAAATGCCCTGTAATGCTACCACGAGACAGATTGCATCAGGCCTTCTTGAGATACTCACATGAGATTTCTAGTTGTGAAACGTCAGCTTATTTTCCTTTACCCTACATTAAAGTTCTATATTTGTCTATTACATTATTTGTGGAATGGATGCAAGCTTGTACACGCTCGAAGGAGACTGAAGGCAGCATCTGCATGAGGAAGATCCAGTACTTAAACTGGAATGTTAACTATCCAGGTAATTGAGATTTGCATCTGTAGTGGGAGGAAGTAGGAATGAGCACTGTATTGGGTACAATGTCATAGAATCATAGAAGAGTTTAGGTTGGAAGGGGCCTTAAAGCCCACCCAGTCCCAACCCCATGCAGTAGGCAGGGCTGCCACCCACCACTATTGCTGCCCAAGGCCTATCTAACCTGACCTTGAGCCCCTCCAGGGTTGGGGCACATATGGCTGCATATGCCACAAAGTATTCCATGATATAAATGAAGTATTACTGGTTGTGTGTAGAGGAAGAGTAGCAGTGTATGGCTAGCAGAGCTGGATGTACATGGCACTGATCTGGGCTTCATTGTGGAGCTGGGCTTTTCCCCTTAACCTGTGCCTGCATTTTGTGAGAGCACCTTTAACTCGGTACTGTTGGGAACATGTGAGTACATGTAATCAAAGCACTGTTTCCATTATAGGGCACTGGATAGAAGTGAAGAAACCACAGATAAATTCATTACTGAGAAAGACCTATTTTTATATTCTTGTTAATTTAAGACTTTTTGTTACAGTGTTTGTGTTTTCATGTAGTCTCCAGTGTTTCTCGCTTAGGGCTTCCTGTCATCTGCACTAAAGTAACAGACACCGCAGGGGTCCAACTGTGGGCCAGAGAAGGACAATAATGTTGTTTAGTTTTCTTTTTATTACCAGTATTTCTCTTAGAAAAGCATTGCATTTTATGCTTTCATTAAGGGAGGTGCCAGGTAAGTATATCAGGAGTTGGTTACGCTTAAAGCTGGAAGCTGTGCCACCAGCGTCACTTCAATATTCTCTACGTTTTCTTTGGCAGGAGCACAGGATTTCATAATGCAAACTTACACCCTGTGCAGCCAGGGTGAGGTGCTGCTGTGGGGCATTTCACCACAGGTCGTGCAAGCGGTGTCAGTAGCGATAGGGAAGCGCCAGGTTGAACGCGGCTGATCCGTGCTGAAGGAAACCAGCCTCGCTCCATGCAGCTCAGCTCCATCCCCATCACCTGGCGCCCTGCAGCTCAGCTCCATCCATCCCCGTCACCTGGCGGCCCCGCCTGCCTACGTTCCCGCCTCCTCGCGCAGCGCTGAGGAGAACGGGCCGCTACCGTCCCGCCGGGACCCACAGGCCGCGCTCCGGCCCCGCCGCCACCGTCGGAAGTGAGGTCGCGGCCCGGGCGGGGCCTGGGCCGGAAGCGAGTGAGGCCGGGTTGCGGGTGCTGAGGAGCCGGTGGCCGATCCCGCGGCGCGGTTCCGGGCAGGTCGGTGCGGGGCCGGGCTGGGGCAGCGCCGGGTGCTCCGCGCTCTGAGGGCGAGCCGGGGCGGAGGGGGGCGGAGGGCCGCACCATCCCGCGGGCCGCTCGAGCCGGAGTGCGGGTAGCGGAGCGGTGCGGGCGGAATGCGAGTACGGAGCCGGGCCGGGGTCGCCCTACGGAGCCCCCGAGGGGGTGGGAGCGGAACGCCAGGGACCGGCCGGGTCGGCGGCACCGGCGCCGGTGTTTGTGAGCGCCCTGCGCCATCCGGCTGGGGCGGGGTCCCGGGCCTCTCCCCGGGCGGGGCGGGTGGGGGGTGCGCCCGCTGAGGCACGGCCGGACTCCGGAGCGCTGCTTTCTCGGCCCGGCTGCGCCGTGCGGCCGGGTCAGGGCGGGCCGGGCCGGGCCGGGCCGGAGCGCTGCGGCGTTGCAGGCACCTGTTGCTGTGTGAGGCTCAGTGTGGGTCAACGGCCGCACCGCGCCCGCTCCGTGATGGCTCTGTACCCTTCTGGCTCGAGAAAAGGCTTTAAAGCCTTCCTGCACGTTGCGGCCCGTTAGTATGGCTGCAAATAATATACAAACGCCAGGATGTATGAGGCAAAAGGGACAAGCAAGTTTTGTTGGTGGTGGTTTTGAGACAGGTGTTTTTTAGTAGTTTATTTAGGAAACAGAAAGTTTTGCTGAGTCTTTTTCAGGTTAAACAGGTAAAAAACGTAATTTGCTTCTGCTTAAACCCAATTTATTTCCAGATTTCATTCATTTGCAGTTAAGTTTCCAGCTTGGGAGCGTTCATTTAGAAAAATAAAATTATCTTTGATGATGTCCTGAAGATGTTTTCAGGGTTCTTGAGCTTTAGAAAGAACTTTCTCTAACAAAGGATGGCTTCTGGGGCCTCTTAGTGCTATTGACCCTCTCCTATTGCTTCTGGCACCACACCCTCCTGCCATCGCTTTTTCTCTGCCCCTTGGAAGCTGGATCCATGTTTGATGGGTTTGAGGTGATTTCTGTTTGGACTGGCCTTTAAGTGGGACTCTGTGAGCATGTTCTTTGTTGTTTTTCTCCCTATTATTATTGGTTTTATCTAGTTCAGGGTTTTAACACAATGCTGTGTAAAAAATCTCATTCCGATAATCCACATTTGGAAGTAAAAACATAAGCATTTGTCGTGGCACTGGCACCGAGGGTTTGCAACAGCAGCGTTTATATTCTGTAGTCTCACTGAAGAATTAGAGCAAAGACTTGGAAAGCAAAAGCAACTCAACGCCTATTTATTTTCATCTAGTCTTACGTTTCATTGCATTTTAAACTAGGCATGCTTTACTTTCAAGTGCAAGTACAGAATAGAAGCATTCTCTGGGTGATTGCTGTATTGCTTTTCCAAATGTTTCGATGTTCCCACTAGACTGCTGAATTGCTGTTGCATTCTAATGGCCCTCCCATGTAATCTGCATCCTTGCAGAGTTTGGCAGCCGTTGTGAACTGGTCTTGTGAGGTGCTCATTTATTTTGTATGTGGAGAAACACCTTCTGCACCTTTGCGCTTATGAAGCTAAACTGAATGTTATGCAGGCAAGTTCCTGAGGCTCAGCTGAAATACTGTTTTTTATGTGGCTTTTGATTGCTTTTTGAGTGCTACAGTAGGAAACGTCTCACATCCAGATTTTAAATAATCGAGTTAAATCAGATTAGATTGTCCTTGCTTGAAATTTACTGATGGTTGAGCTTGGCAGTAATCCAAAAATAAGAACTGGCATCAATTGTACTCTGAGGTGAAAACATGCAAATAATGCTTTGAGCAAGTACACGGTACTTCTCATTTATTGCACAAGATAGAATGGAGAACTGTTTGAATATTTAGTTTGTGGCTGATTGACTTCCGTGGTTGATGAACTAATTTGATAACACCCAGATACTCTTATATTTGTTCTGGAAAATCCCTGTTACAACCTGCCTGAAAAGATGTGCTACAGTTGGGTATCACTGTGAAGAGAGAAGATGGTTATCTTAGGTCTGTGTGTGCTCTAAGAATTGGGCTAAAGAGGGGATGGTGAATTTGGTGAGAAAAGAAAAAAGTTTTCTCACGCATCTTTTTCCTTTCAGCATCAAGTTCCGTTTTGCGTAGAAATAAGTGGTTCCCAGAGGACAGCCTCAATGACAGAACTGTCGGCGCATTTACCCCAGTTCCAGCATGGGCAGCTGACAGAAAACTTCCCTGATAACCACCTCAGCAACACCGTATGTAACAAACGATTTTATCACCTGGTAGCAATTAAATTTGGTGGATTAATCATCAGTGTGGATGAACATACAGTTCAGAACTGTGGAAATGTATTCACTGGGGGTTATTTTCTCTGCCTGACTGTTGTGATTAGCAGTGCTGAAAGAGTTGCTCTGTGAATTTTCTGATGTCCTAAACTCACTTTTATGCACGTATAGTCTTCTCCCAGTTTTAAGTGATTCTGGACCAGACCCTCTAGAAAAATAAAAATATGAGATGGGATGTTCTCATAGCAAACTTTGACTTCCAGGTGGTGAGATGGATTGAGCTCTGGCCCTCATCTGCTCAATTCAGAGGTTTCAGTTATAATAGTTAATTTTAGTGTAAGTAGAGCTTCAGAGCTGAGTTTGCCATTGTTACTGTTGAAGAACTACTCCAGGGCAGAAGGAACAACGCTGTATTGGCTTAATTTGAAATAACTGTCAGTGTATTCTAAGAGTTCTTGAGGGTTGGGCTGGGTAACAACTCAAACCTTTAACTTTGAAATTGTTGCTTTGAAAGACATAATTGTGCAATTATTGCCGACACTGTTGTACAACAGAACCAAATCTTGATCCACTTGGGTGCGGTTTTCAGGCTGGTGGATTTGTCACACTCAGTTCTTTGTTCCTGCTGCAGCTCTTGAGTATCTGTTTTCCTTATGACAGAGAAATACTCTGCAATTAAGTCACTCCTAGCCACGTTTATGGCAGTGATTCAAGGCAGTATTTTGATCTTTGTTCTAATTTCTCTGTGCAGTCCAACAGGTTAAATAGAAACTATTGTGTTTATTTCTCGGAGCAACATTGTGTTATAAACATGTAGAACCCTTAAAAATCCGTGTTGAAATTAAGAAGTTACAATGACTTAAGACCTTGCTGATTGTAGAAACTGTTACTAATATAGGAAAGTGGAAACTGTCCTGTTTCATGGGTTTTGCTCATACTTCAGAGGGAAGGACAGAAGTTTATTTTCATCCTTGACAGGTGGGAGATGAACATTTATTGAGCATTTCTGGCGCAGTGAAAAGGCAGAATTCTGTCATTAGCTCTGTGCTCGCTGTCCTTACAGAATGCTTCTTGCTACTCCTTCCCTGCAGTGGGGACAGATATTTTTATTTACTTCTCACTGCCCAGCTATCCTGATCAATAAGTACAGCCTGTGCTTTCTTTTCTCCATGTTTATTAAGTGTAACTGAAGGCGTGGTTTCAATACTTAGGTGTAGCAGTTTTTCTCCCCTGCATCAATCTGCACTGATTTTGTACATGAGTGCAGCAATTATTTCTTCCCTCAGTATCCCCAGCTCCTGTTGGCCAACAGTCAGTGTGAGAAATGTCCAGGTTAGCACCTGCCATCCCCTTTTAGTTACACATTAGGATTTCAGCCCAGGCTTCAGTGTCTGTCACTGTGTGACACCTTTAAACATAAATGGTGAGTGTGAGAAGTAAAGAACTCTATGCCTACTGTCAGGCAAGAGGATCTGCTACCAATGTATAAATCTAGATTCAAGAAACAAAAATATTTTATCAAATATGCAAGCTTTCTATCTGTTGGTTCAGGGGCATTGATCTGGGTTTGCTATTAACTATTTTCCTGATAGGAAAAAAAGCCGATCATTTGCTTTACATGTTGTTTATTCACCTGAAAGCGCGTAGTTCATAACTCACGTTTGCTTACGGTATTACAACAGGTGTTACTGACCTTTTAGCTTCAGAATTTTCACTTTTAACTATGTCTGAGGAAAGTGAAGAGTCTGTTCCTTTGCTCGCACTTCAGCAGGAGTCCATGGCCTCTGCTCTGTTTAATACCGATCAGGTAGGATATGAGTGCACTTCGTTCTTTTAAGCAGAGGGGCACATGCATGTCATGTTTAGTAACGCTTTAGTTCACTAGACAGAAAGTACAACTTTTCTCTAGTTTGATAAGTGAGAGATTAGCTCAAATAATAACTTACAGTATCTCTTTTAATTCTTCTCAGATTTTTATGGACTATGTTCTAATGTGTGAAGACATTTTGCCATTGTGTCTTTGTTCCTCACTACTGTAGGGAACAGCATGGCACACACTGGTCCAATTTCTTTACTTCTCCTTTGAGTTAAATTCTGCAGATTTTTGGTAGTGGTTTAGTAATGTATAGTCGATCAGGCTTTCCTTTGGCAGTTTTTAAGTTTGCATTGCAAATTGTAGATTTTTATTTTAGTTTCTATGTTTCTGTGCCTAAGACAGGGCTAGGTACTCCCTCACGCAGAACTGCTGTTACCACAGAGAAAGAGCAACGTGTTGTACAGGTATGCAGAAACCTAAATACTAATTCTGCTTTACTTATGAAGTGTTCAAGATCTCTGAACCTCTTCAGTGTAGATGATGACCTGTGGTCATCTTAGGCAGTTTGCGAGTGGTAATCTTAATGTTTGCATGTTGCAGACTGAGAGAAATGGAGCACTTTCACAACAAAAGTGAAAAATGTTAGATTCAAGCTATGATCTTCACAGAAAGAGGTTCAGATGGAGGCAGACTGCTGAACAGTCGAAGCTTCACAACCACTAAATGTTACACTTACTTGTTTTCTCCAGTATTCCTGTTTCTAGCTGTGCTATCTGTAAATAAGGACCTCACACAAAATACCACGTGGTTTATAATGAATCTTTTAATTTAGTAAGAAATAATCTTGAATCTGAAATCTTTTCTAAGGTATGCATTAAGTTAATGATATGGAATTTAATTTAAGGATAAAAGCTGAGTTTAAAAAAATCTGGTTGCCCTGTAATTTTACTTGCTTAATTCAGACAATAATAGTTGGTTTGTTTTCTTATACTCAGTTTCCTCTTTGAAAAATAAAAAAAAAAAGCACATTTTCTTAGAGGACACTACTTGAAGTGCTAAGCTTGATCCTGTGAATACCACACATACACAACAACAACAACTAGACAGGCATTTGGTATGTATTTCTACTGTGCAAAGTTTTGTGGAAGAAGCTTTGTCTTGAATTAGGGAAACTGTAAAGCTTCAACCAGGATTTTTGCTTTGTCAATGTTTGCAATTCAAAGTCCAGGGACTTTTACTCCTTGATCACTTAAGTGTTTTTGAAAGTCACGCTATCAGTTCCTGACTGCATGTTTAACATCATTTATAAGAGTGAAACTGAGACGATTCTGTATGAGGACTCCCCAGAATAGCTGTTACTTTACCAAAAAAGCTTCAGTGAATGCTGTTAGGAACAAGTAATGGAACTTAACCATTGCGTGTTTAAGGAAAATAATTACTTGTATAACAGAGCTTAAATAGAAATGCATTAGGTTGTATTCAGTGCCTTATTCTATGTCTAGACCAATTTTACTTAATTCTATTTTTAAGGCATTGCAATACATACCTCTCTTTAGTTCGTTGTACTTTTTTCATACTGAGCTTTTCTAGTGCAATTACTGACACTGAACTGTTTGTAAAGGAAGTAGTTCTGAAGTTTTAAGATTCGCTTTTTAAGGAACAGTCTTCGTATTACATTTCATTTGTGTCAAGCCTCTTACATGGCAGAAATTGGAACAGTACAGCATCAGCTACAGATGATAACAGATGGGATGGAAAAAAAGGCTAGTCTGTATAAGCTGGTGCGTTTTAGAGTTTTGTTTAGTGTGATGGGTAAACATTAAAAGGTTCTCTGTAGCCCAGAACAGGTGAAATGTAGGTTAGTCTTCTACTTTGTTCTGTGTGCACACAACATGAAATTCTAAATGAACCCTTGTTAAAGAATGCCCTTGATTATTTACTTGTAGACAGTATTTTAACTCTGAATTCCTTACAAGATGAGTTCCTGAATTATGTTTTTGCTTCTGGTTGATCTTTATTCCTCCAAGGATGATGTGGAAAGTCTCTGTCCTTGCGTTTGAACCACAGCACAATCTGGAAGGCGTGGAGGCTCTTTTGTATTTATTGACACAAGGGTGGCAGAATTTCCTCAATGCAAGCAAAGGGATTTGTCAGTAATATCCTTGGGAAAGGAGAAGAATCTGCACTTACTCATTATGCTAAAACTTTCTGATCGAATCTCAGTATAAAGAAATAAGAATTATCTGAGTTCAATCACTGTTTCTATGTTGCTCTTGCTAAGGATGCATGAATGCAATACCTTGCAAAACACATTTTAATATCTTGTAGTTGATGTACTTTAGTGAGAGCTACATAGCAAGGAAAGTATTAATTTTCTTGGGAGTTTCATGGAATAAGGATAATAAATGTTTCTGGCATTTTTACTGGAAGCAGATATAATGAATTATTGTCAGTTGTGAGTAATCTGTTGTCATGTACCTTTGTATCAGCTGTAGTTTGGACAAAAGGATCTGTTTCATTTAGTCCTTCATTTTGAAAAAAAAGATGTTATAGACTATTAGATGCAACCAGAATTACTATCAGCTGCTGTTCTTTTTTTAGTATAAATGTGAAATAATTAGTTACTCTGGTTTAGATCTTGTTTTTGACAGTAAATGTCACCTTACACATTTTCCATCTTTAGCTTTATACATGGGAATGTGATTATGGATAGTTTCTGATAAAACTGTGTTTTATATATTGCAGAATGATAACAGTGAAAGACGCCGCCATGATAATAGTGAGCGCCGAAGAAACGACAATCCTGGGTCTGAGACCAATGGGCAGCCACAGAACAACATTCAGCAAGTGGTGGATCAGGATGAAGAAGAAGACGAGGAGCTGACACTGAAATATGGGGCAAAGCATGTGATTATGTTGTTTGTACCTGTCACACTTTGCATGGTGGTCGTTGTTGCAACCATCAAGTCTGTCAGCTTTTATACGCGCAAGGATGGACAGCTGTATGTATCAGTTTATTCTCTGTCTTTTCAATGGATTCTCTCAGATAATTTTTTTTTAATTTCCATTTCTTCAGGACTGTAATTGCAGCAGTGTGCTTCCTCTTGTCTCCGTTTTCCCTTTCACCAGCCCAAAGATAATTGTATTTTATTACTTCTAGAAATTGAACTCTCCATCATGGATGGACGTTTGTTGGCTGTCTGGTGACCACTCAGGATGATATCTTGGTCCCTATTTTAAAGCTGTGCTCTATGGTATTCATAAAATAAACTCAATCTGTAGCCAGACCCATTTCAGCTGTACTCTGCTAGAATACAAAGCTTTTGGGAAGGAGAAATACTAGTACTCATTTAAGTGAAGTGCCTTACATGCCAAATGCTGGTATGTCTGTAATGTTTGAGAAAGAAATTCAAATACAAGAGGAGGATAATATTCTAAGCTTCACTACTGTTGCAGTTATGGAAACTTTCATGGAAGGTTTCCTGTACATGATAATATTTTTTTTTCAAAATACTTATATTACAAAAAATAATAATAATGTAGCTGAAAGATGGTTTAAGAGAAATGAGGCAAAGGAAGAGCACTGGGCCGGTCAGAACCTGCAGCAAATCAGTCTAAACATTTCCCTGCAAAATCTTTTAGACAAAATTATTCAAAGTTCATTTGGCTTTGAAATGTTTATACACTATAAGAATGTCATAAAATGATAGTGAAAAAGAACTTGGTCTTTTGCTGAAGGAAAGTTGTTAATCAAAAATTATTTTACTTGGGATTTTATTTCTGGTAAGTATTTTATTTTTTTCCTGTCAAGTAATTAAGTGTTGTTTTTCTTCCCAGCTCATTTCTGTAAGAGCTGAGTGCTCATGCACTGTTTTGTTGGAGTCACTGGGAGATATTTCACTGTAAATCCACTAGATGGTGTGCTTATAAAGGTCTAGCTGCACTAATAGTAATGATTCATAGCCTGTGAGTAATTTCATTAAGCAACATGGATTTCTGCTTTTTTCGTTGTCTGTTTTCCAAAGCTGAAAAGCTTTGTGGTAGTAGTCTAAGAATGTAAGAAAGGCAAGTCTTCTAAGGAAGAATACACTATGTTGCCTTTCACATGTTGGCTAAGTAGAAGATACTTGTGCAGCTTTGAATTGAAAGTTTACCGCAATTTCGTTTTGTGTTGGTGCTGTGTATCAGAAACATCTGTGGAGTATACAGTGGTATTTCAATTGACTCCTTGTTGTTGTAGTATCTACACTCCCTTCACAGAAGAGACAGATACCATTGGACAGAGAGCCCTGAATTCAATTCTCAACGCTGCAATCATGATCAGTGTCATCATTGTCATGACCATACTCCTGGTTGTGCTTTACAAATATAGGTGCTACAAGGTGAGTGTAATTTACTTGAGTAAGTGTGTTGGTTTTATTAGTACAGATGAAAAAAAAAGGATGAAAAAACATGAAAAGTTTTCAAGGGTGAGTGAGGAAAAGTAGAAGCAGTGATTTTCAGTGTTTCAAAATTTTGTGGCTTCTCTTTCTTTCACAGAATGAGGAGATAGTGACCCAATTTTAGCACTGCTGAGTTGTTTTATCAGCTAGAATTAGGTTGGGAATTGTTTCTTATTCCTGTTAAACATACTGGAGTCTTGTGCTCAAGAAGTACAAAGTGCAGACGTGAAACTCAAAAGCTGTTGAAGAATTCCGGGACTCTTTAAAGGATTCTCCTCCACCCCAGCCTGCCCTCAGTATACAAGCCTCCCAGGACTGATATGTGCATGGCTGTTCATGTTGCTTGATGTCCTTATAGTAAATGCAAAGACTCAAAGGCTCTTCTGTGAAACACTTCAATCAAATAATGATGTGATCTAGGCAAGTCCAGGCTTAGCATAAATAACCTGAGAGGTGTTAATGGAAATTTGTGGTTGTCTTTTGGTCTTAATGACCAATTTGGCAAAGCTTGGCATAACAGAATTTCCCAGTATGCAATTAATCAGGTTAAGAATTGTAATACTGGCTTTGGGATCCATGCACTGGCATACAACTTTGCTTCAATTTATTCGGTTCCTTAATTACCCCTCACTTCTCTGCTGCTGATCTATCCAGTTTGTTTTTACTAAGCTTTTCATGCTTCTGGCTTCCCTCTTGACCTTAGGAAGCACAGAACATTCTCATTACAAAATATATTATTGTACTTAAAACTTAGTCTGATTAGACAACAGAAGTTTTCTGTGTATTTTATACTAATTAAAATAGACCATTGAATTTGTATAAGTCATTACATTTTTATTTATTTGATTGCTAACAGAGTATTTCTACGCTGCTATATGAGAATGCTGTAAAATTGAGTTACCTGTGCAGTTTTATTTACATGCAGTTCTGTATGTAGAATGTGTTGTGTATTATGAGGAATTTAACTTGTAATGAAGGAATGTTAGGCCTCCAACTGGTTGTGATAATTTGCTTAACTTCAAGGCTTCATCTGAAAACTCCTTTGAAGAAAGGAGCTTTATTGCTGTTTGCATCCTGTGTTTCTCCTCTACATGGAAAGATAAGCATAATACCAGTTAGAGCTCCTAAGTCTAACCAGAAAAAATATCTTCCTCAGTGATTGTATTTGATTAGCTTTAATTTTTAACCCATTTTATTATCTGCATTCTGTGCTGGTCTGCCTAACTATTATCTGGCTGCTGTAATTCTCCACATTCTTCAGTCCTTAGTTTTCTTCAAGTTGTTGCAGGCAGGTGGCTCTGTACCAACAACCAACCAATTCTTTAATTAGAAGACAGTAAAGCCGTTGTGATGTGCTGTTTGCAAAATACTTCATCCTCTTTTCATAACAGCTATTTTTCCAGTGATTTAGAAAATGTGTGTGCACAAATGTGGTGCAAACTAAGAATGAAACATACACCTGTACATAAAATGCCGACCTAAGTCAATTGTGTACCATTTCATTTGTACCATTGACAGTAGTTATGCAAAAGTGTGTAAATGTTTGCTGAACCGTGGCCTTGGAGTTTGATATTTTTAGCATTTTACAGTACTCAAATGAAATGTTCCTGTTGCAGTATTCTCTTAGGTGGTGAGATAATAGAAGAGTTGCAAATAGAGGTCAAGTTAATGAGAGAAATGTCTCAGCTAGTTTTACGCTTTTTTTTTTTTTCCTAATGTTTTCAACTAATTTTATAGAAAAATAAAGTTGCTGTCAGATGAGTAGTTAGATACAAATTGTTAGAAAGCTGGATTCTGTTTCAGATATCTATCAGTCTTCAGTTTCCATGTTCTGTGTACCATTGGGCTCATTGATATTCATTTATAAGTTGCACAATAGTATAGAAGACTATTATTCTTTTTCTTCAGTGCAGAGTCTGAGCTGATATTATTTGCAACTTCAAATCCTTCTGCTTTCCCTCCAATACTAAACAGAACTGTTGTGTTTGTTTTTTTTAGTGGTTGGTTTTGTGTATCTGCTGCTATATCATATTAAGGGATTGTGTGTACAAATAAGTGGTAGAGAATATAGAAATTCTAATATAGTCATCATCAGTGAAATTACAATTCTGGCAGATAAACACTGAATGTTTTCTGTGTTTTATCATTTAATTCTGTAGCTGAATTCTGAAAATGACTCAGAATGAGGGCAAGCATTTTAATAGCTCAAAAATTAATCATTTTTTCCCATTTTTGCTAGTGCGGGATGTTTCTGCTCTGTTAGAATGCTGTTATTATCAAAGTAACCTTAACATACACAGGAAGTAGTTTGCATTGTTTAGAACCTCTGCTGAAACATCACAAAATGATTAACATTAACAAATATAAATTGAGAATTCAATTTTGTGTGTGGGATAAATGTAAAACCAAAGAGAGATCTGAATATCATTTTCCTGCTTTAATCAAAAGGGAAGGTAGCATTAAAAGCATTTTTAAGTAGCTATTAACTTAAAAATACCAAACCTAAAAAAAATTTGGTATGTATTTTTCCAGGTGATCCATGGTTGGCTTATCATTTCTTCTCTTTTGCTGCTTTTCTTCTTTTCTTTCATCTATCTTGGGTAAGTGAACAAAAGCATTATGATGCATTGTTTTTCATGTAGTGTTTTCAAACTAGCCTCTGTATCTTAACAAGAATGATACCAAATAGGCTATTGCTAGTGAAGCAAAATTTTTGGTTTTAATATATAGATTCATAGAGAGATCATGTGCATCTTCAAGTATACTACTCCTGTCCTACTGATCAGTAGGACAGTTACATAACTCATATTAGCTGTTATAATCTTTGATTATTTGATTTCTCATAAGCATATGACTGAAGAGTAGCTCTTTACTTCATGGCTTTTTAAGTAAGAGACAGGTAAGTAAGAATAGATCTGCTTTGTGTGCCTTTAAAGATTCATTATAACCTCAAAAATCCTTATTTTTAAAAAATCATGAGCGTGATCAAAGTGTCTGTTTATTTAGTAATGTCTCTCCTGTCCATTTCTGGTTTGACTGAAAAGTGAATGTGGATGAAAATTTGCAGAAGGGTGAAATAATTTGAATTGAGTAAACACCGTTAAAACTGTCCCCTTTGTGAAGAGTAGTTTCTCATTAAGTTCTAATTGGTGATACTACTTGACATTTGTGTTATTACATTGAGTAGGAAGATAATATATTTTTTAAAAAAAAAGGAAAAGAGAAAAACAAAAAACCCAAAGACTTGTTTCCATTGTTTTAAGCAAATGTAGTCTATAGTCTTTTTTTCCTTTATTTTTTTTAGTGAGGTTTTTAAGACGTATAACGTTGCCATGGACTACATCACAGTGGCACTCATCATCTGGAACTTTGGTGTTGTGGGGATGATTTGTATTCATTGGAAGGGCCCGCTTCGGCTTCAGCAGGCATATCTCATTATGATAAGCGCTCTCATGGCATTGGTGTTCATTAAATATCTTCCTGAATGGACTGCATGGCTTATCCTGGCTGTCATTTCAGTGTACGGTAAGAACTGGGGCAAGCCATTGTAACAGAAACTATGGAAGGAAGGAATTTCTTCTATTTCTTATTTTTTCATTTTCCATTTGTCTGACTAGGCCTTAAGAAAGAACTGGGGGGGGGGGCAGAGGCAGGCAGGGAGGCAGGGAAAAGATCATCCAAACTAGTGGGTAAGGTGATTACAGACTACAGAAATAAAGTCATTATCTAAACTAAGATAAGTCCCCTGCAGCTAACGGCTTTGTGTGACTGTGTGATGCCATCTTCCTTCATGTCTTCTGAACTTTGTAAATCCTTTGGAGAGGAAGAGAGGTTAGAATTTTAAGTAATTCAAGAAACGAGGAGATAAGAGACCTATGTTGTCATATTGTTCATTTCTGTGAAAGTGGAGAGGTTTTCTGTTTCCCATTTTATCCAGAATCCTTGGAAACGATTGTATGTTCAGTATTTAGGAGTTTCTATTTTAAATGTAGCCCTGTGTAAGTGTAGATCTGCCCAGCCTACAAGTAACTCATGTTTACAGAGACAGGAACCACTCTGTGATCCATATCTAATAAAATGAAGAATCAAGGAAGAATTTGAGGCAGTTTTCATTGTTCAAAGTCATTTTACTTACAGGAGGAGATATTTTACTGTTTTCATGATTTAAAAGGAAAAAGAAAATTAATTTGAATTATTGAAGATTAAGCTTTTTCAGAGTGGAGACTGGAAATAGAGATACCTTGATGTAGTTTTTTTCATAAATCTTTAGAGGGCACTGGATACTGGAAAAAAGCTGCTTTGTTTTTTTTTCTCACAACATGTGCTTTGAATACTTCACAGTTTTTTCTTCCTGCAAAGCTTTATAATCCTATTTTTTCTTTTTCACATTTGCACTTCTTTCCTTTTTTAAATGGAAATAATTAAGTGATCATTTCTAATCCATAAAAATTGTATATTTACCTGTTGGCTTAAAATTTCTTTTAGCATTAGGCTGGGGTTGACAAAGAACTTTAGTAATAGAAAGCAAACCCGGGTATTTCAGAGATGTTAACTGAATCAGAGTTTTTGAGAATTATTTGCTTTCAACTTGCAAATCAACATAGATACACAGCAGTGTTTGCAGTTAGGTGAGAAATGTCATATTTTATAATTAATTCATATATCACAATCATATGGAAAATAGATTTTAAACCAGAGAACATTAGTAAACTGTTCGTTTGATACCCTTAGTGTAAGATTTCTCTAAACCTCTGATTAAAGTGATGAAGTTGGAATGGCTGTTGTATGCTTCCTTAAAGTTGGTAAACTATCTTGACTTTTGCAGAGAAAGCTTTCGATAATCAAAACATAAGCAGCACATAAATAATAGTTTTGAGCATTACCTAAGATTTCTGAAGCCAATATTGTAAAGTTTTATGTTCTTAGAAACTTAAATACTTGCTCTTTCTTTCACTGACTTTATCTGTAAACTCTGGGGAAGCAATGGAAGTTCCATGATAAGGTGTTTTTAAATTTGTCCCAAATAACATTTCACTGTTTTGTGGTCTGCTAAAGCAATGGCTTCAGAAACAAACAAACAAACAAAAAACAAGAAACAAATGAAAAAAAAAACCCTCAGGCATGTTGAACGTATCCAAGCTCATGGGGAACTGCAAGTGATGGAACATCAAACTAAATGTCTGTAGTATTGCTTCTGGGTTTCTGTTAGCCACAAAACTACTTAGTACTTAAGAGAAAGATCAACTACTTAAAAAAAACGTCAGCATACCTAGAGGACATGAACATGACCAACTAAACTAATCTATCACTTTAAGTTTTACATGGTGATCTTTGTCTAGCTGGTCTCCATGCATTACATGTGTGCAAGAGAAGAAACTAGGAGCATGTTCTTACATTTGTAGCATGTTGCCATGCAGCTAGGGAGGGTGAAGCAAATGAAAATGGAATAGGGGCCTGAAAAATCACAGTGGCCTGCAGTGACGTATGTATGCTTAGACAGTCTTGCAAGTGTCAGTTCAAGGCAAAAAATTAACTTTCTGTGAGGTGCTGACTTCACTGACCGCCTCTCTCAGAAGTCGATGTTCATGGTGGCATTTTACTTTATTGCCAGTCTCTGTAATTGTTATACTTCAAAACAAAACACTTCTTAAAAGTATGTCTGCATTGATATTAGTTGTGTTTACTCTTCCTTCCAGATTTGGTTGCTGTCTTATGTCCTAAAGGTCCTCTTCGTATGTTAGTTGAAACAGCTCAGGAGAGGAATGAAACACTCTTCCCAGCACTTATTTACTCCTGTAAGTATATATAGGTCATTCCAAAAGTAATACCTCATCTTGATTTTCGTGGAGACTACAACAGTTAAAAAAGCACAATAGTACTATTTGATGGAGTAAATAGCTGCAAAAATTGTTTTTCAGTGTAGTCACTACCATTAGCTATGCATTTTCACTAGCGACAAACAAGAGCCTGTATGCCATGCTTGGAAAAGTGTGGTTTTTTTTTTTTTTTTTTTTTTTTCACCAGAAGGAATGACCTGCTGCTGCTATCACTAGTGCTGAAATGCACCACTCACTGCCTCATTGTGCTCACATCCACTGTTTGGTCTCCGTAAATGTTCAGCAAGTGTCAGTGAATGTCAATGAGTGCAATTATTTCTGCATGGAGGAATTCACTGATACACCTTTGCTTCATATGTACTTCCATGTCAGATGCCATGTAGTCAGACAGTCCCTCTGCTACCTTCTGTCACACCAACAAAACGTATTGGAATTGGTGGGAATGTTCAACCTCATATAATTACTTATGTTCCATGTTTCTAGTTAGAATCACACGGATAATAATGAAATGGGTTAATCATAAATCATTCTCCTGGTGCTGAAAAAAAGTCTGTGTTGTGATGCAGGAAATATGTGGTGTGGTAACCTCCACACTGGCTACTTAGGGGACAAGAATACAGTGGAGAAAGGGGAAGGGACTTTATCTTTCACTCTTACTATGTTTTACTGATAGTACTCATACTTAACATGTTTTTCTATTTTGTGGGAGTAAAGGATAATGCTGAGAAACAGCATATAAAATATGCTTGGTATATAAAATGTGCCACTGAAGCATTACAGCATTTATTTATTTCAAGATTGGAGAATTCTTTGTGGTTGGAGGGAACAGAGAACAATTAACATTGTAGAGGCAGCTTCTGATTTCAAGTTACCTTTGTAGTCTTTGTAGAACTTTGCACTTGCAATTGGAAGAGCCAGTTAATGGAAAAAAAGTAAAGCAGTCATTGATTCATACTTTCAGAGTGGACCTCATATATAGACATAATGCTGCCATTTTTTTTCAGCATTTAGTGAGAATAAATCTTGTGTTCATCAAATTCTGCAAATGCATGTTGTAGCTGGTACTGGCTGTATTCCAGATATTACTGTGATTTATTGAGAGTAGAATTGCCTCATGAAAAAGATAGTTATACCAAAATAGTAGAAAAAATAATGGGTGGATGCCAACACCAGCTCAAAATTGCATGCATTACGAGATATCATTAACTGTACTGTTTGTTTTTAATAGCAACAATGGTGTGGCTAGTGAACATGGCTGAGGAAGATCCAGAAGGCCAACGGAAAGCTTCTAAAAACTCCACTTATGATAAACAAGGTGAGTTTTTCTCTGACAAGTTTTTATAGTTGTCATTTTGTATGTGTTTATGGATATGTGGTTTTTAGCTTTCTAAGTGTTTTGACTATTGTAAAAGAGTGGAAAAGCAGAAGCCTTATTAGGAATGATGAATAAACTAAGACTGAAAGAATTCTCAGGTATTGTACAATGACTGTTCTTAACGCTCATTATTCTGGAACACAGGACATTGGTGATGATACAGCTCTCAGTATGCAACTATTTACTGAGCTCAATTGATTGTCAAATTGGTTAATCGAGCATATGCTAACTTATATGTATATTGGTATGAAACAGAAATGCCATGCAATTAGTGTTTAAAAACAGAACTTGTTTACTCAAATATCTCAGAGAATTTCTGAGTTTGATATGTAGTATGTAATTTTCAGTAATGTTTTCTGTTTTACTGGAAAATTAAACTGTGAGTTCTGTACTGGCTAGAGTATTTTGATCATTGAATTAGGTCACCACAGGACTTCCAGTCTGTTATATCAAAGTACTAGAACTTGGGTGCAGCTTTTAGATAGAGCAACTGCAGAGTGCATGTTGACTCCATAGTGTTTAAAAGTGTTTAAAATCATGAGAATCTCTTGTAATGGTGTGTTCTAATATTAGATGTTGCTAAATCTTATGAAATATCTTTTTTCCCATTACTCTTCTATGATGTTTTATGTGGAGAGAGCATTATGAGTTACAAGATGCATTTTTTTAAAAAAAACAACAATTTGCAATGCTTTTCTTCCTTTAAGCTCCAGCAAACCAGCCTCAGAATGAAGATGCTGAAGCAGATGACGGTGGCTTTAGCCAGGAGTGGCAGCAACAAAGAGACAATAGGATAGGACCCATTGAATCAACACCTGAATCACGAGCTGCTGTTCAGGCTCTACCTAGTAACTCTCAAACCAGTGAAGACCCTGAAGAACGTGAGTATGGAGTACTGTTTCTGAAAGACTTAGTCTGAAGCTAGTTAATTTTATTCATTGTGACTGCACTGAGACGATATGCTGTGAGCTAATAGCAGGCTGAAGAGCTCTTCTTGCTTATAGTCAGTATGGTCGTGCTTTGTAGAAATAACATGTTTTTGCTGCAGAAGTGAGGTATATTGGCCAAACTGATCTTCCATGCTGTACACAGATTGAAAACTTCAACAGCATAATCTGTGAAGTTGCTTTTCGACATTATATGCTCCATTGTATTAGCTTCTGTCTCTCTCACGCAATGTTCTGCCATGAATCACCTCTTTTGGATTTTAGACCCTGTAAATACTGTCCTTAACTTTTTGAACTTTAAGATTAATTACAACTTTAATCTGCTCTGGACAAAGCAGTGTTTAAAAACCTGATTGGGGAACGGAATGAATTCAGATCGCAATGCACTTGATTATTTCCTCCATCAATCTGCTGAGGTGCAGTATCTTTGGAGTACAAGTGGTATCAATACTCAGATATCTGTTTGAGCAGACTCGTGATTTTCAGTTTGAATTTAAGCTAGTATTAGAAGTGCAGATATCTGAATAAATAAGGGCCTGTGTGCCTAATGAGTGGCTCTTCTCAGGTGGTAATGCCATATTTAGTAGGTGCACCTGTTTTCTGTGATTCATAGGCCAAGTAAAAACAGCTGGTGAACTAATGTTTGACCTCACTGGCTTAATAACTTGGACTAAAAGCTCAGAAACTGAAGTGACATTCAGGAAATTATCATTCTTTTATTTACAGATGTAATTGAATATTTTGCTTCCAGAGTTGTTTATATGGTGGCAATTACAATTTAAAAATAAAACACATTAACTCATCTTGGACTAAATGTGTCCTCTTTTTGGCTTTGGTAGGCTCTGCAATTATACACAAGTGCTTTGTAGAACTACTTACAAAAAAAAAAGCTCTTTTTAGTAAATCTTATTGATACTTACTGTAAATGTCTTATTCCATGACAATTACAGATACTTGATATTAGAACACTGTTTGATACCTAATTCTGCCATATATTCACTTATATATTCACTTTTGCAGGAGGAGTAAAGCTAGGTTTAGGAGACTTCATTTTCTACAGTGTCCTGGTTGGCAAAGCCTCTGCAACAGCAAGCGGGGATTGGAATACAACTTTAGCATGTTTTGTAGCCATATTAATTGTAAGTATGACGTAGCAAGATAGTAATGATAGTTTCTTATTCCCATCAGGGATGAAGTCATAACTGTTATTTTTTTTTCAGTTGGAATTTGTTTATTTGATGACTTGACTGCAAACTAATGAGGAGTTCAGCTGTGATTTGCATTGACTGTACATCTGTCGCTTAGACCTTTTAGTTTAGGAAGTTATGAAATTTGATTGTATGTCTGTGAGATTTTGCATGTCAGAGTTCCCTAATCTCTCTCTATTTTTTTTTATTTTTATTTTTTCTCCTCAGGGTCTGTGCCTTACACTTCTGCTTCTTGCCATCTTTAAGAAGGCCTTACCAGCTCTTCCAATCTCCATTACTTTTGGGCTAGTTTTTTACTTTGCTACAGATAACTTGGTGCAGCCCTTTATGGACCAGCTAGCATTCCATCAGTTTTATATCTAGCACGCTTGTTGCTGATATTTTATGTATATTTGTATTTGTAGCAAATCTGGGAGGAGGAGAAACATCTTTCCCTCAGTTCTCAAGTGAAACTGAAGTTTAATACTCAAGATTCTAAGCCTGAATCATTACAACTTCCTCCAGTTTTTTGTTATTTTTCTGAGACAAGTGCTGCTTTGGGCACCACGTGAATTTTCCTGTGCAAAAGTGGTTTCTTCCTGATGACCGGTCTAAACCGGGTGTTGTTATATCAGAGGTAATCTGATATACATATCTCTGGCAAGGACCACCTGTGTGTAAATGGCTAATGCTTCCACCAGCAATGTGATATCTACCACAGGCTGATTTTTTTCAAAGCATTAAGGGTGCTCAGGACTTCCTTCCTGTTGACAGAGGAAGCTGACAAATCGCCTGGAACTTGTCCCTGTAAGCCAACAGTGATTCTTTGACAGCTGATTCTGACTCTGCTTTGTGTAAGGGGAGAAGAACTTAGTAGCAATTCAACAAAAGAAGAAAATACTGTTGCGTTCTAAGAGTGCTCCACCAGTTCATAGCCCCTGTGCCCAGATGTGCTTGGTTTAGTACATTTGAACTTTTTTTTTCCTCCCACACTGGAAGTGGAGCCTATTCTGGGTTTTCTTTGTATTCTCAAGCATGGAGTGCATCTTCTGTACACCTGCTTCAGTTTATGTAGCTATTTGAACTTGGACTGAATTATATGGCAGAAGGGTTCACAAAATTGGATGTAAGATTCTTAAAAGTTGGTAAAATACACTGAAAGGCAATTTTAGGATTTATTGTTTGTGCTCTTGCGAATAATTTTGCTAGATCACCACTTCAACCTCTGTTCTTGAGAGTAGCCACTAACAGCATAGACTGGATTGTTGTTATACGTTTGTTCTATTGAGATTTTCATGAAATAAGTAGATGTTCACAACAGTTCCAGATGGAGCTGAGCTTACCAGATCTAGAGGCCAAAGTGCTATCAAAAACACTTGTAATGTTTCGCTAAAATTTTTAAAAAAACATGTGCTTTATAGTTCTCTTGACCTGAATGTTGGTCATTCAACCATCTGAGACCAAGATTGAACAGGGAAATTTTTTTTCCTGAGGATACTTAAGTTACTTGAGACGTTATTTAATGTTATGAAGGAAGAAAATCTGTGGCCCTCTTCAATTTAATTACCTCTCCTGTGTGGAAAAGAAGATTGGACAAATGAAAGATGACTCAAAATCACTGGAAAGAAGATAGAAGATTTTGAACATCTTACAAGAAAAAGAATTGAATCTAACCTTCAAACTTCTAAATTCTATTTTGTTCTTCATTTGAAAGAACTCATGCATAATTGCTTGGAGATGAGATCTGTATGAAATGAATTGTTTTGTTTTTTACTTTTTGGATACTCTTGATGGTCATTCTGTTTTACTTGCATTGTGATACTGGAGTCCTTGCCAGGTAGGACAACTGCTAAAATCCCGACACAAACTCTTTTTGCCCCTTTTGCTTGGGGCTTTGTGTCAGTGCCTATAGATTCAAAGGATTGAAATACCACAGATGCTCACCAACCATTGCCCAAGTAAGGGAAGAAGGACAATGATGTATAAATCTACTTTAAAACCAAGAAAGATTTACTTTCTTTGATCATCTTTGAAAATATTTGTCTTTTTCAGTATGAGTTGCTAACTGCAGTGTTAGCATAAAATGTATTGTCTTGTCTAAAGTACTTTTATTCATCTCATTTGTGTGCTGATTCATCTTGGATAGCATTAATAAAATAACAATATGAAAATTCCTTACATTGACTTTTCAAGGCAAACTTGCTTGTGTTTTCTAGCTTAAGTCATTTTCCATATTTTGCTGAAACGAAGCCTATCTTAAAACAGGCTTTTTTTCACTTGGAAGAATCAGAAAGGCTTTTTATGTGATTGTAACTTGCTCTCTTCCTGAGCATTATATCTAAGAAAATTTCCCTTGTGTATTTTATTGGGGATCCTAACTATTGCTTTATTGTACAGAAATGGTTTGCTAAGAGTTAGCACTGTTAGCATCTGTTTGCATATCTGAGCCAAGTCTCAGTTAAGAGTTGTTATTGAAAATCAACAGTCATCCTTATTATTTGTTTTTACTGTTTTAAATATATACCGTTGGAGTATTTACTCCATTAAGAGATGCTTTAGAATCCATAGAAATACACAGAAGCCTTTCCACATACTTGAATGGATTTTAGATGTACAACCTGAGGAAGAGTGATAGTTGTTTAATGCAAAGAATCTTCAAACACTAAATTCCAGTCTTACTGTTCCTAGAGCTGTTTCTGCTATTCCAAATTCTTAATTTCTGAGCTGGTCTGGTGTTACAGTGTTGGAGACTATAAAATACATAGTAACAGAAGCTGTTGTTCAAGTTTATGAGTTTGAATCTCAGATTCAGAAGGGAAATCTGATTTTCAAGCCTAGACCAATATATATGTTACGATACATGGCTTATTACTGAGCCTTATATGCATTTTCAAAAAAGAAATGTCAAAAACTATTTGAAATTTTCTGGATTTGTCCCCTTATGCTGAAGCATGGTACACTGTGTTCCAAATGAGATTTGAAACTAAAGATGATCTTAGAACTTGAGTCCATAAGGTGCAGTTAAGAAGTGTTTGTTCACATTTGAGTTGTTTGAGTTGTTAGTGTGAAAGTTGTATCACTTTTCTCTCCTTTGTCTTCATGCACCGATCTAATTTGGAATTGTGAGCCATTTTAACTTGGTTGGCTTGGCTTAACTGAAAGAGTTCTGATATTTAGTCTGCATTTTTGAAAGAGTTGTTTGCTATTATTAAATTAGTTGGGTAATTACAGCACATTGGACTGTAGCTCTGAAAGACCTACTGTTTAACCCCAGTAGCTAGATGCATCTATTTTGTGCTCCAGGCAGACTAACTAGTAACTGCTGTGACTTCTTTCAGTAGTGGTACTTTGAAACTGATTATCTTGATAGTTTTCTCTCCCCCTTCAGCTTAAATTAGTGATTAGTCTCCTTGCAAAGCTACTGCAAATAAATACATGAAAAAACATAGCACTAGCAAATTACAGATTTGCCTAAAAACAGCCACTTTCATTTCTCTTTTTAGCATTGAGGATTTAATCTGGAGCAAAAAGATGAGAGATCCCCAGGAACTGTTATAGCAAAGGTGTATGATGCTGTTATATCTATGGATGGCTATTAATATGACTCCCAAATTCATGAGATGTATGTGAGGTGAGTCTGGAAGGTACACTTGTATATTGCAACACATTCAGAACAGTTCTTGACTGAACAGATAATTATAATGACTTTAAGCCAAATATTCAAGGGCTGTGCTTTACTGAAAATGGCACATCTCCTAAGTGTGCAACATAGATTCTGGCTCTGTAAGGCATAGGAGACTGGTGCTTCTTGGATATGTAGATATGTATCTGTACTTGTATGCACCCTGGACCTGTAGATAACAACTGTTCTGCCATTACTACAGTGAAGAGTTAAATATGCTGGTACAGTGAACTTTGGGTGGACGGTACTGTATGAAGAATATTCTGAAAATGCTTTATTTAAAAAAAAAAAAAAAAGTATTACTTTCGTCAATTATGCTATTCATATGAGTATAATAGACTGTGGAACATGTCTGCACTGTGATTAAATCTTGGTGGTAACTTGGTCATTGGAAATGCTGAAACATGAACTAGAACGGAGTTCTTTTACACTCAAAGCATTTGCTGTTTTCATTTTTACAAACACTGGTTTATACATAATCTGAATTGAATGTGAATGTTTTTTAAACACCTTTCTGGTTCTTAATAAGATACATTTTTGATAGATTACTGCAAAAATTTCCTGTATTTGTTTAATTATTAAAATAAAAACTGCATGGATCCTGACTATCTTGTATTTTAAAGCCATATTTGAATGCTGTTAGAGACCTAACACAGTAGCTATTTAATTAGTAAGATTCTTGTTTTAGTACACAGTTGTAGCTTATTTATTTTCCAGTAGAATAGCTTCTTAAAACTGATTTCAGTAGAAATACTTTGTTCTAAATTATGTCTTTCAAGTTGAACAGTTGATCAAAACCTGTTGCAAAAGCAACTGCCAGCTATGTTTAAGGCACTGTAAAAGCTACATGAGGTTGTATCCAAACACTGCCTTTCACAATGAAGTTCACTGTTACCTAGGAAAAAATATGTGGGTTGTTCACATAAAAAGCTTCATGAACTGTATTGTCATTTTGGTTCTGACTTCATGTAGCTGTGATAGGAAAAGGTCCTGTACATTGCAAGCTTTTTTAGTTTTGTTTTGGAGAAGCAGTTGCTACAATGTTTTTCCTAGTGGGCTGTCTGCTGTTGAAGATGTTTCTTTAGGGGATTACCTTGTCTCTGCATGGAATGTTGGTATGGAAGACCATAAGACAAATTCATTCTGACATACAGAAAATCAAGCACAGGCAGTAGGAGGCCTGCATGGAAAAGCAACTCATAACTTGAACTCAGACATAAAAAGGATGTGTATAGGAGGTGAAAGCAGAGGCAGATGACCCAGGAGGAGAACAGAACTGCTGTCTGATCTTGTAGGAATAGGATTAAGAAAATCAAGGCAAATTGAGGTGAGTATGGGAAGAACTCAAAAGGGCAACAAGCAACGATTCTCCAACTGTTTAACAGCAAAAGGAAGACTTGGAAAAAAAAAAAAAAAAAAAAAAAAAAAAAGATACATACCAACATGAATGGGGCTGGGGAATTTGTGACAAATGATGTGGAGACAGCCATATTGGTGCCTTATTTTCTTCAGTCTATATTGTTAAGACTGGCCATAAAGAATCCCGTGCCTCTGAGACCAGAGCAGTTACCTGGAAGAAGGTGGTGGAGGAGGACCAGGTGACTAAAGACTTGACAGGTTGCACACATGAATGCTGAGGAATCTGGCTAGTGTCACTGCAAGATCATTTTCAGTTGTCTTTGAATTAGCTTGACTACTGGAGACAGTTCCTGAAGAGTGGAAGGCAGCAAATATATCTCATATCTTCAACAAGAGCAAGAAGGAACATTTAGGGAGCTACAGACCAGTCTGCACCTGAGGAGGAGTAATCCCTGGCATTGGTACCTGCTAGGGAATGGCCAGCTGGAAAACAGCTTGGAGGGAGGGACCTTATAAGCTAACAATGCACCCTTATGGCAAAGGAAGCTAATGGTGTTCTGGGGGTGGCTCTGTGAGGACGTGTGTCAACAGGTCAGTGGAGTTGATTTTTCCTGTCTGCACTGCACTGGTTAGGCCAAATCTAGTGCAGTGTGTCCAGTACAAGGAAGACTTAATGGAGGAAATCCAATGCAAGGCCACAAAAGTGGTTAAGGGAACTGAATATCTTTAATATAAAGAGAGCCTGAATGCTGGAACTGTTTTGTCCAGAGAAGAGAAGGCTCAGGAAGATCTTACTGGTACATATGAACTCCTGATGCGAGGGAATGAAGACAAGAGAGTGAGACTTCTCAATAGCACTCACAGAAAACATGCAGTAGTAACAAGTTAAAAAGCAGGAAATTCAATCTCAGCATAAGAAAATACTTTTTTTTTATTGGGAGTATGAACAAACATGGGGCTTGAATGGTGCAGCTGTAGTTGACAGCAGTGCCAAAATGTGGGTTTATCTTACTGAAGTTCAATTTTGACGTTTGAGATATGATTTCAATTTTCTAATTTAATTACCAATTTGTTTTCTTATTCCATTATATTTTTAAGGCAGTCTTTTAGGAATAGGTATATGAGTTCATGTGATTGACAGAACTAGCTTGCACAGAGAGTACTGCTTGGTCTGAGTAGTCATTACCAAGTTTTTTTTAATTACCTAGAGATTGCATTTGAAATATTACTTAAGGGCCAGTTCTGAACTTTAAACGTCAGGAATTTGTGAACTGCAGAGAGAAAAGAATCACCCTTCATTGACTGGAGCTAACAACTCTGCAATAAGGAAACAGTCTATTGCTTCCTGAGTTTGAATTTGGCCCTCTTTAAAAAAAAAGAAATCCATTAGCTGCAGGAAGATGATTTCAGCTTGGCACCAGTGTAATTGGATTAGACTTACTTTTTCTTTGTTTTAAAATATGCTTTAATCTACATTGACTAGAGTAATGAATCGGCTTCTGTGTTCATAATAATTTTCTGATTTCAGTAATTTCAGATAAGGGTTACGTGCTTTGATCTGAGTGGTGCTGTAATTGGAATTAAGCATTGTACTACTTACCGTTTTAATTGTATGTGTCAACATGATCGTGCTTGGAGAATGCCTCAGAGCTCAACTAAACATTCATAATATGCAGTAGTTGCATATCCGATTGAATCAATTGTTTATTTAGCCATACTCAACAAGAAAATGCTAATTACTGATTGAATAGCATACTCAAATGGAGGCCATCCTGTTACCCTCAGGTTATCAGAATTATGCCCTAGGCACTAACTGTTTGCAAGTGAGCAAATTCTGTATCCATTACCTCTGAGGAAGGAGCTAGTTCCAAGTGAGATGCAGTGAAATACCTATGGATGTCAAGGGGGTGATTTCTTAGATCAGAAATGGCTGCTGTCTGGCAGCTCTGAGCATGTGGAATGGCTGGTCCCTGATGCATGCTGTTTAGTAAGGAGCTTGGTTACTGTCAGGACAAGAAAAACACAAAATACGTACTATGTTGAAGGAGAGGTAAGAGAGCAATGTCTGTCCTGGTATCTATAGCAATAATCGCTTCTAAAACTGTAATCACAACCACGTGGCAGTACAGTGCCTTTTTTACTGCTATTTTTAGTGCTCATAACAAGAGATTAAACAGCATGATAAAAGCACACGTTTAAAAATAGTGGGCTGTTATAAAATATGATTTCCTTTTGGAAGACTGCATTTAGTACATGATGATTCCTACAGGGGAGACGTATACATTCCCAGTCACTGCTTAGGTTTCAAAACTATTTTAAGAACCTGGCTGTTGTCATAGTAGCAGTAAACCTCTTAATCCCACTTCCTCCATGAAGCTGTTTTGTACTTAATCTACTTAAAGATTGTAAAGGCTGTTTCTGCCACAGAGAACTAGGAATACAGCACTGACAGAGATGCTACTTGTCACCAGAAAGTTTAGATTTTGTCTACTTTGATAGCAGTCAATTATGATTTGCTGAGGGGCAGGATTTCTCAGTAAATACTGAAAAATATTCTGTTGCTAATTTATTAAGTGTAGTCTGGCTGCAGTACTGGGTTACATAAACTCCCCTCCTAAAATGAGAAGTGCTACACTTGTTTTGCTTGTGCCAGTATTTTGTTTCACATGTACTGAATAATGGCAGCAGTTTGAGGACTTTTGTTTGTTTTCCTGAAGTCTGCATGTTCTGACTAGATGGACCTTCAGACTTTAGGACAAATTACACAGCTGAATAAATAAAAGAATGTTTACAAATTTAGTTATTTATTTGCCAATATAAAATAATAGTTATTTTCCCCTCTACAAAATTTTGGCTCCAGGTAATAGATTTTTGTTCTTTCCCCTCCTTTTCAGCAGCCTATTGTTCATCATAACATGGGGA
This sequence comes from Coturnix japonica, assembly GCF_054131305.1. NCBI lineage: Eukaryota > Metazoa > Chordata > Aves > Galliformes > Phasianidae > Coturnix > Coturnix japonica. Next base: position 26,039,985 of record NC_140667.1, on the reverse strand, counting down.
TATGTAATAGACAAACCATTGACTGCTACTAAGGTCTTTGTGTCTGTGGATGAATTGCTGGCATTAGAAGGAGGCCAGCCAGTTACTACACTCTGCAATACCCTCTTGACTGAAATGCCACTGTAGTTTCATCGCTTTGGAATAACCACATATTCATTTGGTGAGTTTTGTTTGATGACTGGTGCTACCACTGAACCATTTGTTCAGGCTGCCTGGGTACCATCCACGCTGAGAGATAAGATGGTTCCTTCCTCTTTGCCCTTCTTTTCACAGTGTTAGCATCAGTCACTGGAGAGAGAACAGTGACCACTTTCCAACTGCTGCACAAGCCAAGGAGCATGACAGGGAGTGAAATTCTCTCCGTTGGGCCCTAGTGGTCCCTTGCCCAAACCACCACTTTCAGACTCTGCCAGGCCCCATGCACTCCTCAACTTTTTCTTCCATGCCTGCTTCCCTGGCCTCTTCAGAGCTGGCTGAGCACAGTCATTAGCAGTGTATTCTTTACTTTGATCTGTGGATTAGGATAGCCATAAGAGTACCTGGAGATCAGTTTTTGAGAGGTGCTGCATGTGCTTTCATTGTGAAGATCTGAGGCATTCAGAGGTCAGCACTGGCCTCCACAGAGATCATGTATGATGAAGACTGCAAGTGGGTTTCATTTTCTTCTTCGTGAATAGGGCTTCTTCAAGCCACTTGTAAGGCACCGTACCCTTTTGTTAAGCATCTTGGTCAGAATTTTGTATGAGTATCCTTTTAGAGCAGTATTTTAAAACTTACAAATCACATAATTTTACACCAAGCTAAACTCAACCTCTGCCAAATAGTGCGAGATATGATTAATACTCATGATAGTTGCTAAAAGGAATTTCATGCATTAATATGAGCAGATTTTATCAACTGTGTGTAAGCTCCGTGGTATGAGATCATTGTTACATCAGTGGAGTATTTTGACACAGTGTTTTTCTTTTCTTGGAAACAAATTGAACAGCTAAATACAAATGTCTCCCATTCTCTCAGAGCAATGGTCAGTGCCTCCAGGTGCTACTTGGTCTTTAGTATTGTTTTTTTCTTCAAGTGGTTTTACTATAATTATAGAGGTGAGAGCTCTTTATGCTTAATCTTGTAATGAGTTTGTTTCGTAATGCATTTACACAAATGGACTTCCTAGCTGGAGAAGCACAGAGCTTATGCATACTACACTGGCTGTGAGAGACATTGCTGGGGATAAGCTAGGGATAAATGAAAAGGCTGCATGAGAAAACAGTACTGAGAGCTCTAACTCTGTCACTAGAGCTAGATATGCTGAACATGTTCATACAAATTGTTAAAATGCTGATCATTACTAGCTGGGGATGTTAAGCTTAAAACAGCTGCTATGAGACAGTACATTGCTATCTCCTGCTGCAGTTCTCTGGTGAAACTAGAAGCAGGTAGCATATGCCTGAGAAGATAAGGCATTGGTTTGTAGCTGTATTTCTTATTTCTTTGGGTTTACACTGGGTGGGTGCCTGTGTCAGCCCAACCAGTAATTTAGATGCCTTTTTTGTTGGAGTTAGTATTTTTTTTTTATTATTCCTATGTAAAAATCTAGGTTAGTGAATTGTCCTCCTTGTGTTGCTAAGAAAATCCTAGAGAGAGTCAGATAGGTAACTGATTTATTCTACAAATGTTTCCAGAATATCTGGAAAATGGATCGTATGCAGTCTGCATACTGACGTTTAAAGGATGTGTTTTTTGAGTCTCCTCATGGGAGTCTCTCAGACGTAGGCTCATGATAGAAACCTGCATTTCTGGCTTGTGTGTGCCAATGGGTAATAGCAATGATTGATTCTTTTTGGCCCAGAGACTTGTGAAGAAGACATATCTCACGTGAACCATGCTCAGTTTGGCAACCTGATACTCTCTCGCATGCTTCTTGTGCTAAAATCAGCATAGTTGGGTATGGTATTGCAGTCAGATGTGATAGCTCCTAGTCCTTGTGGGAAAGCACCAGAAGTTTCACTTTTACCTATGCTTCCTACAATTTTCCTGCTATTCACAATAGTAGGAGTGGGTATTCTCGATCATTGATCCCTTGTTTTGATCTTGATTATCTCTGCCTTTCCAGCTTTTTTGTATCTCAGATCTATGTGCATGTGGGAATTATGGTGATAGGGAAAAACATGTAAGGGCAGGCAAATAGTTTTTAGGAATGTTGTTTCTAAATTTAGTAGTCTATGCTATAGCAAGAATTTGAACAGCAAGTTTTCCTCATTTCACATAACTCTGAAATAACCAGACTGGCACAATTTGCCTGAGTGCATAGAAATCACTGGTGTTTTTAGAGTGCTGAATACAGAGTCAGACCATTAATTATTATAGAAGCATCCTTCCAGCTGAGATGTCTTCCCTAGAATATGAAGGGACCAGGGTATAACTGTCCTTGAAATATCTTGCCCCACTAGGTTTTAAATCATTTTCCCTAAACCTGCTTCCTAGATTGTACTGATTTTTTTAAGTCAGCATCTGTTATTGTCTCAGTTTCAAACTTATTTTTAAGCCCTAATACTGAGATGTCCAGATTAAAAAATTATTTTCCTCTTCCAGTGGGATGAAGGGAGGGAGATGCTGAAGGTACCTCGTCCCTCTAGGGTGCAATGTCTCTACATAGTAGAGCCTAACAGTGCTTAATTTTCCCCTGCTGTGTTATATCATAAATTCCCATCTGCCAGTCTGGTTATTTTCCCTCTGCCCCTATCTCTGCTATTTGCTACGTGACATTGTGCATTGAATTCTTGTGGTTTGAATTGTTTTTCCCAGGTATGTTGTTCTGCATTTTTCCCAGATGAGTCCACCCTTGGTGTTTACCTCTGTCTCCAGTTCTTCTACAAGAGCAGAGTCCAACATTGACTGAAGGTAAAAAAAAACAACAAATCACACACACACACACAAAAAGAAAACCCTACAGCTTGTGTTAGATTTTCATTATTGTTTTTCTCTAGCTTGATTTTTGCATCATTCTGCAATTACAATTTAAACATGCATTTAAACAATTTAAACAAGCGTGTTTTTAATTCCTACGTTTTACTTAATCGAAGAAGATTTTGAATCAAACTAACCCTAGTAATTCCCATCTCCCTTTGTCAGAAGCTTAGGTCATGTTACTCCTTGTTTTCGTCTTACATTGCTATTTTAGTAGCGTCTCTTACCCAGTTCTCTTGCCAAGATTCTGTCTGTATCCAAGGCAACTTAACTAATTTTGGGAACAATACAGTGAGAGGTGGCATATCAATTACTAATATCCAAGTGAGTTACTTCTATGGCACTCCCTTTATGCATCATTGTAATTCTGTTTGATTTAAAATGCTTAGGTGCCTTGTGTACAGTTGTTTAGACAGGGAAGATTCCTCACTAATGAAGACCTGCTGTTTTGTTACGCTGCAACGTGTTCCAGCCTATTCCAGTGCCATGTGCATCACGTGGGATCTGGGCTGACAGCCAGTGCAAATGTTTCTTCAAGGACTTTAGGACATATTCTAATTATGTTTAGATTCTCCCACTCTTTTCATCTGAAGGATGTCACTCTTTCTACTCATTTAAAAGTGCAGTGCAAAACGTTCCATCTGCCAGCAGGAGAGGGGCCCACTGGTGCACTTGTGTGAGAGGCAATAGGATGGCTGGCTTTGTGAGTGACTTTTCAACCTCCAGCTGTGAGAAGTCCTAGGCCTTTGAACACTGTCAGAGCTGGCCAGTGTCCAGCAGTGCTTTCATCCAGGGATGAGGGAGATGTAAAATTCCCGGAAGAAAAGGTTTCATTTCTTTGAGCCTAGAAAGGGGAGAAGCAGGGAATGAATTGTGAGATGAAGCATCTGAACCTCTCCATAGTAGAAAAAATGAAATCTTTTGGTTAAAGGTCAAAGACTGGAGGTATTTCTAGGAGCTATGTGTGTAAAATGTGTATTCTCTCCCATTCCAGTATTGGATGTATGTGATGGGGCTACAGAATCCTACCTAGTGATCTTTTTTAAGGGAGCTGGCTGCAGAACAGTAGGCAGGAATAAAGATCCTCATGCAATATTGTGCACTTAACTGTAACTCCTGTGAGGTGAGGGCAGATCCACATCTATATGTAATATATGGCAAACTGAACTGCATTTCTATGGGTATGTAGGCTTAGCCTGGAGTTCCTGTTACAGGGAAGAAGGAGAGAGAGACTCATTTGGCCTTACTTTGCAAGTAATCCAAGGGCAAGCCACTTTTCTTGTCTTTGCTGTGATCTATGCCCTCTGACCAAGCAATCAGTGTTTAATTGCATGGGTTTTTCGTGAAGAGCCACACACAATAACACTTTTTCAACTGTATTAATTTCTCCAGGATAATATTGTTACATCAGATCTCTGAATGCATAAAACAGTCCGTGTCAAACTTCAGAAAATCAGCCAGACTCTCTCAATCCCTTGTGGCTGCTGGGATCATCCTGCTGCCTGGCATGGTATGAGTAATCAGTGTATTTTCAGACTCATGCCTCAGTCCTGAGTCTCACAGGTTCACAGTAATGTTCAAGAACAGTTTGAGACCATTGAGGATAGCATGTATGTCCTGGAAGAAATTCTTATGTGTTCAGGCAGCTCCTGGCTATGTTTTGGAAGCATCTTGGGAAGCCCTTTGGTGTAGGCCATGTGGTACATCACCTCTGATCCAGTGTCACAGGTAAAGTTGAAGTGACTTTGAGAGGAATGGAACTAGAGATTATAATCTCTAGCCTTTATGTCATTGTCAGAACACAAGCCACTTTCAAGTGGTACTTTGGCCCAGCTCCTGATGATGATGATGGCAACTGTGGTAGCCACTGACTGATAACTAGAGGACTAAAGTTTGTGAACTCTTGTGAACTTTGTGAATAAAAGATGGGGCACAGGCTGTTGTGGCGTTAGTTGCTGGATAGAGCTTCTTCTGGAGAAAAAAAATTAAAAAACGGGATGATTGTTTTGTACCTTTCATCTCACCCAAACATTAGGATTAGGAGAGAGGCAAAGAAACTGACACTGATTCTCTTCTTTGCCTACACTTGGCTTCTATTGCTGTAACATTGCTTACCTCAGTATATCTAAGATGAAAGACTAGCTCTACTCTTGGGACTGGATTTGCAGGACAGGAGTAGGTGTCTGACTTGAAGACTCTTCTTTGTACTTTAATAGGCTTCCCAAGAGAATTCTTCAGATGAAAGCTGTTTTTCTATGGCAGACGGCATAGATTCTCATTATTGCTCTGGCTTTTGCTGCACAGCACATATGTTGCTGTGGGGTTGTCAGCCCTTCTACAGTGCAGTAAAAATAAGTAGATTAACCAAGCAAAGAAGATTAGAGACACTTTGGGAAAGGAAAGAGAAGGGAGGAGGATGAGCAGAAGGGAGTATAAAAAGACCACAAGACTGTCAGTATTAGGCTTCCTGGTGCATGTTACACAGAGTTGCTCTCTTTATCCCTTTTGGGTTTGGGTTAGGACGACTGAATAGAACTGATCCTGACATCATGTCAAAGGAGAAACTAGAGTCACTGGTCAAGAATATGGAGATCATGCTCTCTGAGGTAGAGCAGCTGAAGATCCACTGCACCAAGCAGACAGAGGAGGTGAACCAGGTGGTACAGGAGCTGCGCCGGGAGAACAAGGAGCTGACAGAGAAGTATGAGCACATCTGTCAGGACCTGAAGGAAGCCAAGGAGGCAATTGCCCAGTTGCAGGACACCAAGTTTGCGTTTGAGGCAAAGGAGCGACAAGCACAGAAGCTCAACCGGCAGCTGTGAAGCAGTAGCAAAGAGAAGGAACCTGCTCTAAGAATAAAGAGAAACCTTCAACTGCTGCAACCAAAAATCCCTGGATTGGTATTTTAAAGCAACTCTTTCCTTTCCACCTCTGACTAAACCTGTGTGCTGGAAAAAGAAATTTCTTTGTGGAGGCAAGATCTCAGATGCAGCTGGAGTTCTGCCCCAGAAGGCTCTTTTGTTAATGACTAAATGCCTCATTATGCTGGGAGGGAAATCTTATTCCAGAATCCCTTGTCAGAAATCTGAGCCACAGGCATACAGCAATAGCTGCCAGGATCTGGGCACCTTCTCATGCCCTGTGGGGGTTGCACAAGGACAGAATCCCGGAAAAGAACTGTCTCTGCCTTGAGCCACTGCAGAGAATTGTGCTGTGAGACTTTGTTGAGACAGAGGGAAGGATCATCGTCTTGACAGCCCCTGTTGCTCTGTTTCATTGCTAGCTTTTTTTCTGTGCACAGCCAGGCTGTGATGCTGTCCTTAGATGGGTGTCAGCTTCCTCGCTGCCTGACACCAAAGGGCACCAGTGGGAGCCAACATTGTGCCTCAAGCTTCCAAGTACTTGCTATCAAGGGCATGTTGGTCCAGAGGATCTTTTAATACTGTTGCAGTCGCTCTTGTCTTCTTACAATTCCAAAGTGAAGTAAAAAACTAGAAAAGTTTCTGTCTCAATTTCCATTTCAATAGATCTAAATCGTAATGACTACATATTCACCATGCTAGAGTTGTATCTGTGCTGAATATATCACTTTTTTAAACTTAAGAGCATGTTTTGGCACTGAAATTACTTTCCTTAAGCAGAAGTAATATGTATAAGTGGACTTCAGGTTAGAAGGATAAATGTATGTGGGGCACTGGGGTGGGAATTGCTTTTCAGAAGTTTTTCTTTCAACTTTTCTCTCTCCTGTCTCTCCTAAATGGCAGTTGGTGTAGTCAGTGCCAAGTCCAGCTAAGAACAGGTGACTTCTGGCTGCACAGTGAATAGCAGGCGATCTCTGAGGGGAGTCTGGAGAGATTACTGAGAGAAAAAGCTTGGATGTGTAAACAGAGAAGAGCTGGAATAGTTCCAGGAGGATTGTTGTCAGCTTCCTTCTTCTCTTCAGAGCTTTGCTGTATTGTTGTCACTGCCAGGCAAGCTCCCTCCTGTAACAAGGGCTGAAATTTGTGAGAAGCAGGGATGCTGTTATCTGTTTCTGCACGACTCGGAGTCTGTGTTTTATCAGGAATATAGGCACAGTGTGCTGGGTGGGGGAAGACTAACCATACTGAGTGAAGCCTGTCTGCTTTGTTTATTCCAGAGAGCTTCAGGCAGGGGCAGAATAGTTTAGCAAGACCTTTTAGGACTCAGTCCAGCACTAGTGAAAATAATTGTCATTTCGTCACTGATTATAAAACACCAAGATCGGGCCTATAATTAGATAGTTGTTGTTCTTTCTCTGCTCTGTCCTCCGCCACTTCAGTCTGGGCCTGATCCAAAGCCTTTGAAAATCAAGATCTTCAGATTAATTTGACAGAGCTGTGGTCCAGGCCTTCCAAGTAGAGGGCTGTTGTTTGTTTGGCAATCAAAGTACTGGGACATCAATGGGAACAGCTTTGTGAATCACTGTAAATAGGAGCTTTGACAACATGTTTTATTACATTTGTGTGCTCTAAACTTTTATTTTTGCTTTTTTTGGGTGGAGCAGATTGGAATATCTAGAAAACATTTGGGAGACTGGAGTCTGTCCTTTTTGTTTTCAAATCTAATCTGAATATAAATGACTGGCCTTGACTCTTTGCTACTTGCTTACCAGTAACAGCTTGGGAAACAAAAAAATAATTAATCGCTGTATTTGTTTGTATAAGAACTAAAACTGTTTTCTCTGGGAATTAATTTTCTAGCCCAAATCTGCTTACCACCTCTGCTTTCTTCTACTTTTTATATATAATTAAAATGTAAAATCAACAATAAAAAGAAAACAAACAGCTGAGGGACCGTCTGTTCTGGGTAAGGTATTGCCTCATTTAATGCATATATATGTTATTTCTGAGTGTGTGCACATGCTTGCTAAAAACAATTATTCTAGTGTAAATGCTCTGCAGCAAGGAATAGACTAATGGAGACATTCCAGATCTCTCTGTGCTCCCAGGTTAATCTTTCTAAATGAGATTCTCTGTGTGGCTGCCAAATTCACCCTACGTAATATTTAAATCCATGATGCAGAAAAAGAAAATGGGATTGCAGGAGCCTTATCTTAAGTTTCTTAGTAATTAGTATTCCAAGTGTCTAGTTTTACAGAAAGCTGAGATTTTTTTGTAAATATAAAATAATAAGGCTTTGGAAAAACTGGACACATTGTCCAGTGCTAGAAAAAATTAATACAGTTCCCTCTACCTCTCCAATAGATGCAGTTATGTCCTGGTTTAGCTTCCACTGGTTAAACTTGGGAATAGTTGGGCTGATTTCAAATCAACCTAAGTCCTATTGTGTGCCAGCCCTCTGTTTTCATTTGCAAACATTTGTGTAGCAAAGGATCAGTGCCTTTGCTTGGATCCTGAAATGCAGTATTTTGGAGTGCCTTTCAAAACAATGTTTTTTCTGGAGTTAGACACAGCACTTGAAAGTTGTTATTGCTTTTTGAACACCAGCACTAAGCTGGCCTAAGGATGAGGAACTGAAACTGTGTGTGTGTGTGTGTGTGTGTAGCACCTCAGTTTGTTCAGAAAGTTGGCATAAATAGAAGATCTGAATAGAAGTTTTGCCTGATTTGGAAGAGAGTCAAGATAAATACAAAGTGACAGGCTTACCATTTCCTTCATCTTGGAAAGGGATGAAGAGAGGTATCTAATTCTTTGAATATAAAAAGCCAATTTATTTGAAGTCTGTCTTGGAGAGCACAGCACAGTAATTGGCTTAGTTGCCCAGAAGAGTCTAAGAGAAAGAGACCCAATCAGACCACATGTCTGTGAATTGGTCTGTTCTTGGAACAGATTATAGCAAAATATTGATTACTGTTTTCACTGTTTTGGGCTGTATTAAATGGAAGTGCCCAAGAAGGGAGGCTGGATAGGAATGAAGCTTATACTTCCATTACAGGAAGCCACCTCTTCTTTGGACACTGTGTGTGAGTGTTCCTGGAGGGAATTAATTGATGCCCATGAGCACACAGGCTGATGGATAGGAATCCTTGGCTGGTAGCTCACACTGAACAAGAAACCATGTTGCTGAACTGAAAGCAATAGCTAGATGTATCCTGGGATTTTTGAGTGTATAAACAAAGAAGAACACAAACTTGCTGGGGAGTGCTTGCATACTGAACCTTAGAGCAAAAGTGAACTGCAGCCAGGAAAATGTAAGGAAAACCTAGGAGTCACCTACAGGTCCCCAAAACTTCACAAATCACAGCTCTAACGCTCCTCCATGAAAGAAGTGAAAGAATCCTATGCCATACCTATTTCCTTACATATCAGTGCTTCATGAAATTCTGCCTTTGGAAAGATCTCCAGATTTCAGAAGTACAGTATCTCCTGAAGAATTTGTTGAGATCAGCAGCTGCAGTTTAATCATCTAGATTAAAAATCACAGGGGAATCTGAAGACAGTATAGAAGGTGACTCTTTCAGAAGTTTAGGTCTGTTTGTGCACAGTTGTTTGCAGTTCTCAAAGCCCTGGATTAGGGCATTCAGAGTTATGAACCAATAACCTTATGAACACTGGAGCCTGTTCTCCATATGTCTTACTACAATTTACTCCTGTACTGTTCTGGAACTCAACACTGGCAAACTGCAAAAAATAAATAAATTACTGTGCTAGTAACAGTCCCTATATAGGATATATTAGATCAGATAATCTACAAAGTCTTGAAAGAGTTCCTGCATGGAGGAGGGAGAGAGGAGTGCATGAGTTATTACAAGAGTGCAGCAGGCTTTGATGCAGTTACATTGTAAAGAGCTGATTGGTGTGCAGCCTTGCAACAGGCTTTCCAGCACAGGAGAGCAAACCTGTTTTCCTGAGGGATTAAGAAAGGTTTTAATTCTATATAATGAGAGGCTGTAATTCAGAGGGTTAAATGGCGTGCCTAACCTGTGGTGTTGAGTGGGAGTCTGAGAAGAACTGAGTTATCAGTACTTGATCCAAATTTGAAGAAAAGTTCAGATTTAATCAAATTTATTCTGCCTTATCTTTAAAAGAGAAACAATAGTATCTAAAAAAAAAAAAAAAAGTGCAATTTTCAGACCATTGCACATCTGATAGAAGGAATTATGTGCTGTAGTGTCCCTGATAGCAGTGGACTTAGTCTGACATCCCAGAGGCCCTTGTTTCTTTCCCATGTCATTCAGTCATCAGCACACTTACCTGGAATGTTACGATACAATTCAGTGTTATCGTGTGCTCAGAAGGACTTGAAGACATGCCTGAATTTTGTGCCCTAAAGTACTAGGCTGAAGCATAGAAATGGCTGTTGATTTCCTTTACATAGGCTACTGCAGATATCTACAAAACTGGGCATTAATGTAACTGGAAAAGTATACCTGAGAATGGAAGTTTGCTGCAGACTTCTGTCCATGTAACTGCTGAAATCCCAGCACTGCAGCTTCTGTAGAGAATACCCGCTTCTTAGCAAAGGCACTTAATTGATAACTTTAAAAGTGATATGTTGTTCAGCAGTACCTATTTAATATGTGCTCACCTCGATTTTTTCTTTTTAATGATCTCATATGTGACACCTAGATGCCATTGCTTCCAGGCCAGCCACTGGATAGAGCTGGTGGCAAGAGAGAAATGCATGAGGTCCTGAATGTATTCACTCCATAATGAATTGTAGTTGACTTATCAAGAGACAAGAATGGTCTTGAATAAGTGGATTATCATGCTTTCACTAAATGGTAGGTGATGAAAATAATTGCAGCATGAGGATAATGTTCTTCCTGACAGAGAAAAGACACAAACACAAAACATTCTTTAGAACTACAGGGCAAAGATTTGTTTACTTCATACTGTGTTGTCCTTTTCCTGGCAAGAACTGGCCTTCATTTTGAATCTCACATTAATGGCATCTGATTTTGTCATGTCCTTGCTGGAACTAGGAAGTATGAGCATACTTCTTAATTTCTTTTGTTAATAAAAGGATTTTCATCAGTGTTTCATGCTGCTTAGTTGTGGTAAAAGTCTGGTCACTTCTTGGTTTATTTCAACATCTTATCAGGTTATCTATTAAGGCTTTATGGGGTTAAAATAAATCTAGATGTGTTTGTGCAGTGTCTGCTTTAATGCAGTAGGCACAACTGTTTCTGGATGTATTCTGGCTAGATACCAACACGGACAGTAATATTTTCCCTGTTTCTGAACTCCTTTGTAGCTTAAACTGTCAGCAAAAACATGAGAACCACAAGTAGGTTACTATGCCTGGTATTTCCAAAAAATCATTAAGAATCTGACTGCTGTGAGAAGAAATTTTAAGACTCAGGTTTTTATTAACTCATCTGGAACTGTGTTTTGTTCTATTGGCTTTTGAATCTTTAGGATTCAGTTTCAGTTCTTTCAAGTGATACAAGCTAAAATCTTTAAACTGATCCGCAAGTGTGGTTTATTTGTGTAAGACCAGGCATTCAGGCTTTTATTTGTGGAGGATCAAATATCATTAAGCCCAGGATATAATCATGACAGCTGGCAGGATGGCAGTAGCCAGTGGCCAGTTGAGAGTACAAGGTAGGTGAGGAAAAAGGGTAGGCTGAGATAACATCTTTCTGAAAGGAAGAAAGGCCTGCAGCTTGGCCCAAGGAACAATTGTTTCTAAACAGCAACGATAATTATCTGTATATTCTTAATTAGACATTAACAGTGTTCCATTATTGTTTCTTACAAGGGGAGCATAGATAGTCATGCATCAGCACTGGGGTTTGTTGTATCTTTAAAACGTTGAGATTCGCCTGCTTGTTGGTGGAGGTGGTGACATTTTGTGTTGGTTTTCCTGTTAGTTTGTCCTGTAGACTTTGTTTATTGTGTCAGAGTTGGCTTGGACAGGAAAGTACAGGATTGTTTTTGCATGTGGAAAATATGTAACTTTCATTTGAACTCTGTCCCATGTGGGATATGTAACTGTAGAATTTGAGTGCTATGTACCTTTTGTAGCTAGTTGCCAGACAGGGATTGACCAACAGGGATTAAAGCAGCTGTAGCCTTTGAATAAAATCGCTTGCTGTAATATTTATGGTTCTGTGTCACCTGGAGCATTTATGACATTGTTGGAAGCTTCATTTTGGAGCTATGTGCTGTCTAAGCTTGTCAACAATTGTCAAGGTTATTGTCTCTTCTTATTGGGTAAAGCAGTAATGTAGCCAACAAGAGACCAGCAGTGCCAGCTCTGGATATTTCATTGCATAACTTGATGTTTTCCTTGTAGATCCAGTACATGGAATTACCTAAAAGCAGAAGATTCAGCTTTCCTTTTGAAAGTAGGGTTTTGTTCCTCACAGTTTCAAATAAACTACTGATGAAGAAGGGCTCTCAAAGTGGAAGGCAAACAAAAAGAAGAACCCAAACTTAAGTTTTAAAGCTGTTGTCATAATCTTGGAGATACTATTCATATTATTTCACACTTATTTTTTAAGTAGAGTGAAAATGCTGACAGCTGATATAGTTGCTGATCCAGAACCTATTTTTATAGATCAGTGATCTCTGTATTTCAATATTTTATGCTTAGCAGGGGATAGAATCAATAGTGGGGAAAAAAGATCTGTTTTCTAGATAAAACAACAGCATCATTTAATTTGTTATGCAATGACTTCCCCAGTATCCACATGATTAACAACACAAGTTTTCCTTGTAATGCATCCAACTACATTTGTGTTCCCTCAACAGCTTTTCTACTGCTAAATTGTTTCTTCTTGGGAATTTTAAGATGGTATCTAAATTGCATGATATTTGTTTCAGGTGAAAATAGAGAAACCTGAGCTGCCATTGTATTTGATTAAATTCATATCCGTATCCAAAGTAGCAGTATTTTCTAGTCTCAGGGATCTGATTAACTCTGCTTATATCCAGAGCTAGCTGGTATTAGCTTGTATCTAAGTTCACCCTTTATTTGGTCAAAAAATTATCTCTGTACTGTGCAAGCTTTAGCTCTAAAGGAAATAATTTTGGTTTAGAGTTAGGAACTTACTAAATGGAATACCAAAGCGATCTGTCTCACTTTTGATATGCTGCCTACAGCTAAAATACTACTGCTTTTAAAGGGCTCCACCCCTTCAGTAACTTAAGGCATAATTTAGAGCCAATGTGTGTGCTCGCACACAGACTACAGGAGTTAGAGTTTTGCATGTGTGTATGCATGCTTAGAACTCTGTGCTTCCTAAGCAAAAGAAAACTCTTCTGAAGAAACTTGGAGGCTGAGGGGGTTAAATGAAACCCAACTCCCCTTTTCCTGTGTTGTAAGGCTTAGTAACCAAACAGAAGCTGGAGAAAAGAGCGGGTTAGGAGCCACTGTTTGAACCTGAACGGTAGGAAAGTGGTTTTTGCTGCTTGGCTACAGAGTGGTGTCAGTGCCTCCAGCTTTTGCACTCACCTTTCACAGGTACACGCAGAAGGTAAGAGTTGTCTTTGTGTCCTGGGCTATATCCTTATTCTTCCACCTGGACATCTGTTTTCGTTTAGTGCTGTTTGTTTGTTTGTATTAAGTTCTCTTTGGTTTTCCACTGTTGTTTTCCTTCAGTTCAAAGAACGCAGGAGAGTGGAGTTACCTGATTGCATGCACTGCAAAATTGGATTTCCTGGTAGGGAGGGAAGAAAACACTTAATGTGGTTGGTGAACATTAATCCCTTTCCCTCGCAGTTAATTATACTATAACTTAATGTAATCAAAACTGTTCCTGACACTATGAGTGAGGAGAAACAAAAGGGTGGAAGGATCAAATGCATGTGCACCACCAGGGAAAAAAAAAAACCACAGAAACCATGGCACGTGTAGCAGGGGTACTGACTGGAGAAATATGCTTTTTGCTGGTAGAAATAAAAAACTCTGCCCAGGTGTTAGGACTCTTAAGTCTGCTGACCACTATCGCTGGAGTGCTCAGCTGCTTCTGTAAATGTTCTAGCAGGGGGGAGGGAGTGTCTCCTGATCAGTCTGCGTTGCTTTCAGCTGTGTGAGGCAGGATCCATTTTGGGGTCTGATCCCAACTGAACAGTAGTGCTTGAATCAGCAAACCTGCTTGTGAAAGGGGTGGTTTGGAGGATGGGTTCTCAGTCTGGAGGAGGTCTGATACAAGAGGGAGGCCAAGAAGCTGCTTAGGGGAACAGTGCTGTCAAAGAGATGGCAACAGACTGGTGGCAACATGGTAGGATAGTAAATTAGTCTTATGTCTTGGTGTTCCTTGTGGGTGGTTGGGTGGAGAGACATTTGCTTAATAATTAAGTTTCAAAGCTTTGATGAAGTTAACAATCTTGAATGGAGTTCCTATTGCTAGGAATAACTAATCTTAGTACAAAAGATCAAGGAGATTTTAAGTTTTGTTAAGTCTCTCTGCAGGGCCCCCAAAGAACCCCTTATTTATTACTTTTGGGTCTTCATAAGCCTTAGGAGTTTCTCTTATGCCTTCTGTATTGCACTTAAAATTGCCATTCACCAGTTTTTCTGCAAGCTTGCTTGTAACTTGTATGTTTTTCTCTTGGTCACCATTATCTTTTCTAATGCCAGAGTGTTTTCCAGGGTCTGTAAATGGAGCAGCTGTGAAAAGCCATCCTTTCCCAGGTGCACCTTATTGGTGAGCTAGTGTGCTACACAGCTAGGTGTGTTGGGCAGCCTCACCCTTGGGCTTTTAGGACTATACACTCTGCTGTTAAAAGTAGCGAAGGGAAGTGTGTGATGTGCAACAGAAGTAGGTAGTACTATGTATATTTGGAATGTCACTAGCTTGAACTAGTGTTTATTGAGGTTATTGAACTTAATGATTGATTAATAAAATGCAAAAATTTAAAGCATAAAGGAAACTTGAGGTCTCCAGAAGTTTTGCTTTTAGTGTATTTTCTTTATTCTGTGAAAGATAATTTAGACTTCAAGTGTACTTCGGGGTTCCCGCACACCAGAGAGCATCCTGGCACCTCAGAGGTGTTTGTTTTAGAAATATTTTGTTTCAAGAGTGTAAACACTTGATGGTTTAGGGAAATGCTGTGTTTTGGAGTAGTTACTCTGTAGTATGTGCATTTTCTAAATCCTTAGTGAGCTGTCCACTCTAAATGGAGCTTTGAAAAAAAGGATTTGACAAATGACTTGAAGGGATGTTTGAGAAAAGATATAGTTTTTTGTTTGTTTTGTTTTGTTGTTTTTTTTGCTACTCTTTCTCTGTGTGTGCTTTAATTTGCTTTAATTTTAAGGAGAAGGAAGCTATCATAGTTGTAGAATGAATTATCTTAGCTGCTGATCTTCAGTGATAATCTTCTGATGCGAATCCTGTATCTCTGTTTTAGGGATGCAGATCTTCCTCTGATGTTGCTTGGTAAAATATCTTGTTACTTAAGGGATTACAAAGTTGGCACCAAGATTTGGTTGGAGTCAATGTGAACGTGCTGAAAACATTTTGGAAACAGGGAAAAAAGATGTTTTGTGGGTACTACCAAGAAAAATGGTTGCAACCTTGGTTATGAGCAAATCTTTTTTTAATGAACACTTATGTTTCTTTAGAAAATAGGGAACCTGCAAAAAAAATAATATATATATATGTCCAGTCTTGATTGATATGTCCTTCTGACTGTGATATAAATAAGACAAGCTAACGTTCTGTGGCCTGTAACAGGTAGGGCTTAGGCTGCTGAATGGCTTTCCCATTGTTCAGAGGAAGGTCTTTCATGATATCATAAAATGGTTAACACTTTATTAGCGTTTATGCACTTTGTGACTCACCAGTACACAGGAACAGAAAAAAACCCATCTTTTTGGTAAGAGGGTAAGAGATGCTATTTTTGCATAAGAACAGCACCTGGAACACATCAGATATAATTAGAGGTGTTCTCATGATTGGTATTAGAGCCTTGTCCTTAGCTGATACAAGGAGGAATTGTTCTTCTACTGGTATACCGATACTGACTGAAGTACTGAAGAAATAAGTTGGTTTCCTTTTAGATCTTTGAGAAGCATTAGAACTGGGAATAAACTCCTTGGAGTACCCACCATAGCTACTAAGACCAGACATTTGGGTGATTGACAGGTGATTTATCTGATCTAGTAAAGTCATTTGCAGTTATGCCCATGGTAGATGGACTTGTCAAAAGAACTTATCTCACTGGAAAGGATAGACTTCTGAATGCAGTGTCACTGTCTTATTTTTTTTTAAATTTAATATTGGATTTTGAAATGGGATTTGTTGTGGTCCAATATCTTTTCTTTGATGATGACTAACAAAAGTTACTAGGTGTGTGAGGAGACACTTCAACATTAAAGACTTAGTCTCTGTACAAAACATTTGTTTATGCTTCCCTGCACAGTAACAAGCTCAAGCTTTCCTGACACACAGATGCGATGTATGGAAATAAGTACTGTCAGAAGATTGTGTATTTCTCTGCTTAACTCTTAAAGAAGTAACTAAAGGTTTTGCTTCTGGCACCTGTGGGACAAAAGAGTTTTAGAGCAAGAAGCCAATCTATATTTAGATCCCACTTTAGTTTGCTGTGATCACACAGTTAAGCACGTGCTTCCTTTCAGATCTCTCTAGGCGCTGCTGTGCAATCACACTCTCCTAAGATCTTTATTATGAAGTTAATTTTTAGTGACAGATTAAAGATGCTTGGCTGGTGTCCTTAGAGACTCTGGCCCTATTTCCACTAGCTGAGGTTCTGCCTCCTAAGTTAGCTGAAAGTTGTGGTGTTTGATTTTTATTTTTATTTTTTTCTTATTTTTCCCTGTCTTTTGTTTCTACTTGTGTTACTCAGCATTCTGTTGCACAGCAATGCAAATGAACCCACTGATTTCTCTGAGGAGTTTCCAGCTTCATGTCACCAAGGGTATGTCAGCATCATAGTCTGAAAGGGTAGTTGCTTAGGGAATAGATGTACCCACACTAGTTGGTTGTGCTTGGCATATTTGCACCTATATGCAGGTAAAACTTAACCTTTTTTTAAATTTTAAATAATTATTTTAGATGTGGAGGTAGCAGCAGTTGAAATGTGCCTGAGAGTCAGGGTAAATATTTTTAGTTTTCTACCAACGTTGTTGTTAGTCACCAAATGAATTTAAATGTAACATGAGTATTTAGTGAGTGCATGTTGAATGTAGTGTTAATATCCTTTCAAAGAAGAGATGTAGATCTTGAAAATACACAAAACAATTTGTTGTTTTTTTTTTTTAAGTTTCCTTTTAAGATAGCACTTTTTGTAATTTTTTTTAACCTTTTGCACAGATCAGAATTACCACATTTATGTTTAGGATGAAACAAAGTTAAATGAAATTGGAAGTTGTTCTTCAGCATCCCTTCTCTTTCTAAAGAATTCTTCAAATTTTGAATTGGAAAGGGTTAATCTGAGCCAGCTGGCACGCTAGCAGTAGAGCTCAGTGTCAGGTAATATTTCAGATCAGGCTAAATAATTCATTTAAGTGAAGTCTGTGCCACTGAGGGCAGTAATTGACCTAGAAGGTTGTTAGCCATTCCTCTTCAATTGTTAATGTTTGGGATATTATATCCTTGTCATGCATTTTCTCTATGCAGCGTGTGACTGTTTGTTGCAATATTTACTGTCTAAATCAGTCTGCATGCTCTCCTCTTTATCCCTACATGGTCACACACTTAATTAACAACTAAGAACAGTGAGACTACCAAATAGAAGGCTATTCTATCCTATCTATCCTATCTTCTCATAATGAATTTCTAACTGCAGACTCAATAGTGGAAGGCTGGATGCAGAAAATTGAATCATGGCTGATATTAATATGTAGAAAGATATCTGTCCTCATTAAGCACTATATGATCTCCTGCAGTATGGAGATTGGGAAGGAAGCAGATCAACTTCTTCCCCAACCCCTGTTAGGGTATGGTGTGGTTTCTTCTTAGTCTTTCAGTGTGTTACAGTCTAATCTTGCTCTTTTATCCAATGGTTTTTCAGCTTATGTTTTGTGTGATTGCTGTATAGAACTGTATGAGATGGTCTTCTATAGCTTCCGCAGGTGTTTCTGAATTTGATGTTGCTATACGCTGGCAGTGCTTTTACAGAGGACTTCAGAGTCAGCAATGTTAAGCAGTGCTCCAGTTCAGGTTTTGTGTGTGTTATGAATCAGGCGGAAGGCTGAGTTGAAAGGCTGTTGATACAGCATTCTAGAAAAAGCTCATATGTTGCTGTTATTCAGCTCTGCTGCTGTGCTCATTAGCATGTTTTTCTTAACTTTTTAACTTAACAAGGTAAATTTTTAGAGTTACTCAGCTGAAAAATTAAAATGCATAATATTGCTGAAAGTACATCTCAACAGGATTGCTTTCTTTAACTCCTAGCATGCATTTAGAGTGAATTAATAAATCTGTATCAGTAAAAATTTGACTCAATTTTTTTTTTTTTTTTTGCTTTATTCTTTCTCCCTTCTTGTCCCACTAAGCACTTTCAACCAGTCTTGTATTTAAATACACATTTAATAAATGTTTATCCACTGCTTTGCATACAAACAGCTCTTGATAAAATGTGGCTTGTTGTGTGGTCAAGACAAAAGGAAGTCATCTATCCTCTTACTTGAACAAGCACATGTGTATGAATAGTCTCATCCACCCAACCCAAAGAGCATCTGGCCCAAATTTTGATTGGAAAAAACATACAAAATAAAAGTAAAAATTGCTGTAGGCAGGGAAGAGAAGAGGTAGACACCATGTTAAGATGCATCTTGGGTGTGACATCCTCTGTCCAAGGGAATACAATTATTGGTTCCTTAGGGCTTTGTGATGTGATCCTCATGCTTTCCCAATGCTCCACGCAGCAGAAGTAAAAGTTGTTTAGGAAAAAACTTGCTCCCTGTTCCATTACCTCCTGTTTCTCACCCTGCCATTCTTACCACATCTATTTTCCAGTTTTAACTCTTTTACTGAAAACTTGAAAGATACTTATCTAAACATTTTGTTTGTTAAAGCAAAAGCTTATTTGAGTAGATTCAGTGTTGAGCCCTCGAAATAAGGATGCTTATCTGAAGTTACAGATGAGTTACATCTAGATGAGTTAGAAATCTAGTATCTCTTCATCTCTGCACTGTGTACTTTTTTCCTTCAAAGAAGGTTAGCTTTTTACTTTTGGAATCTCGATATCAACTGGCAGTTTCAAAGTCATTTTTTATGTGTATACACATTCTTGTTTCTTGGGAACGTGAATGTTGAAAGATGAACTGTGTTCAGACTTAGAAATTATAGCCATCACCTCTGTGACACTCTGTGCCTCCTGTTTGCAGTGCCAAACAGAAATCTATACTGTGAATGTAATTGGGAATGGGGACCAGTATATGCTTTATGGGTATTGTCAAAAAGAAGTTTCTCAAGTTTCCACAAAATATTATATGATCCTTATTGTTTTGGAACAGAAGTACATTTCTTAGTTGCTAAATTCAATTCCAAGGTCAAACTTCTCCAGTGTTACTCAGGTTTGGGTTGGCCCCTGTTGGAGAAAAGAGCTTCATAGTTCAGCTATGGACATACCCTTCTTTGACTAAGCTTAGGGATAGCTGGAACCAGTCACCAGTTCGTACCTTTTACTCATATAACCTGAGCAGTTAATAGCAGATGCAGTGGCTGGAAAACTTGAATCTCTTCTGCTACATTGAACAGAGATTTCAGTTGGGCCCGTCTCTAGTTCTGGTTGAAGATCCTGGTTGCTCCTTACTTATTGTGAGTTGATTTTCATATTCCCTCTTACTGATGTAACTTCAGATTTTAGCACTGTGGCAGGAATTCTTCCTTGTTAGTTTTCCAGCAGATGTTCCATATCTGGGTTGTATAGTCATGATTTCCCCTCAGGCCCTGCTACTATTTCTGAATGAAAGGGGGGTGGAGATGCTGTTCTAACAGTGGGTAAACGTAGATGGGGAGCATTGAAAAGAATTAAAGGAGGGCAGGAGGCACAGAATGCAGCAGCTGCTGTTGTCACAAGTGAAAGCACTGTGAAACACTGTCCTTTTCTTTCCTTCCCCCGCACGCTCAGGCTTTGGTGAGAAGAATGGCAAAACAAACAGAATAACATATGTTGCCGTATCTCAGGTCCTGCAAGGAAGAAAAGAGCCGTTAAATCCAGAAGCATAACTGCATAACTTGACCATTTTTTCTTGAAGGTTTCAGTCAGATTCACAGGTCCCATCTGTGTAATTTCCAGTTGGAATTAAGGCTAAAAGGGTCAGCAGTGAATACAACATCTGAGGAAGCTTTCAAAACAACAAGTTTGTTGAAGCTCAGAGAATCGGCCACAATATTTGTTTTGCAGTGGAGCATTTAATGGGCTAAAAAAGTCCCCGCTCCTCCTTCTGACTGTTTTTCCTGGAATCTGTTGATTAGTTTAATAGGGCTGCATGGCCTAAACTCTTTAATGCTAAATTTGGGCCAGATGTTAGACATGTGAAAGCAATTTTCATGCTCATGCAATGGCACAAATATACAAGTGAACATGAGAGCTATAACCTGTCGCTTTTTGCTAGGGATTGTCTCATATATTTGATACGGTTTCTGGTTGTTCCCTCATAGAATGTTTTTACTCTGGCTAAAATCCTCCAAGATGTTCTTGGGGACTGGCTGCTGGCTGTGCTGAGCTGCTTCTCTAGCCTTCTCTCCAGGAGCCATCATGGTTTTGGCCCAGCTTCTTACCTCCCTCTAGGTTCAGATTCAGGAGCGGTCAGTGCATTAGCAGCCGTGCTAGGCTGCTATAGCAATGGATGCGATTCCTACAGCTGTCCATGTGAACCTGAGAAATGCAAGTAATGGAAGTTATGAAAGAGGAATGCTGAGGAAGAGAGATTTTTCTCTGGACAGTAAGAAAAGAGGCTGAGCAGTCTCAAATATCTATCTCTGTTTGACATCAACACCATTAAAAAAAAAAATGCTGTTCTTACAGTGCCTTTTTGCCAGTGGTGTAAGGACATTATAAGCTGCTTCAGAAGAGCTTTGATGTTTTTGTGTGTGTAACTTGTGGCAAAAGTGTTGTTCTACCCCATCCCTTGGAAATGTTTAAGACTGAGTTGGAGGGCACCCTGAGCAACCTGATCTAGTAGTTGGCAACCCTGCCCAAAGCAGGGGATTGGAACTAGCTGATCTTTAAGGTCCTTTCTACTCAAAGCTGTTTTATGATTCTATTATTTCTAAGTCTCTCACAGCTGTCCTATCTATCAAAATGTCACTGTTAGGTAGGGCTATGACACAGTGCCTCAACTGCACTGAGAGTGTATTTAACCTGTTGTGGAGGGCAGCTCTAGATGATTTTTTCCTTTGATTTTAATTGAAAGAGAATAAATAGTGCATATGTGCAGTAGAGGCTACACAGTCTTTTCTCAGTTTCTTAAGAAGGCTAATGCAAAGTCAATGAAAGTCTATTCATATAAAAAGCTCCAAAAGCTTCATTTTCTTAGGAATCATATGATTGGCATTCAGAATATAGTGACAGAAGCTTATTTTCTCGTTACATTTCCTTTGCACTTCCCTGATATTTTGCACAGAGTATGGTCCAGCTGGGTTTCCAGCGCTTAATTTCAGTGCTCCAAAGGAAAAATATTAGAGAACAAGCTTTTCATCCTCACCACTCTGAATGTTGGAAATATAAACATCCATGTTACATATGGATTTATGGAGCTGTAATGAGCAGAGTGGATTCAGCAAGGCGTAGCACTACAAGAATAATAGTTGCCCACCATAAAGTTACTTGAAAGATCCAAATGCTATATCAAGCGTGTTTCATTTTGTTTTTGGTATGGTGTTATGCTTTTATAGCAATAAAATCATAATATCTGTTTACATTTTGTCTGGATTTAATAGGTCAGGTTAAAGGAAGAAAATATGACATTGTAATATTAAAAGGAGTGTCATTTTTGCTTTTTTTTTTTTTTTTTTTTAAATACATTGTAAAAATAAGGCTTTTCCTTTCCTTTTCCCAAATTTGGTAGTA
Source organism: Coturnix japonica (assembly GCF_054131305.1). Taxonomy (NCBI): domain Eukaryota; kingdom Metazoa; phylum Chordata; class Aves; order Galliformes; family Phasianidae; genus Coturnix; species Coturnix japonica. Next base: position 26,018,110 of record NC_140667.1, on the reverse strand, counting down.
ACTTGGTCTAGATAAAAACTATGCTAGGGGCATCTAGTGAATCTCTTTGTTCTGCGCTCAGTCAACAGGTCCTGAGAAGGGGCCATAAAGAGTAAGAAGTATCTAGTGACCAAAGTGCCATTTTTCACAGCTGTAAACTGTGGTGAATGGTGGTTGGTGTGGGTTTGGTTTCTGCAGCTCACAGGACGAGGGATAAAATATCAAGAGGCAATGCACCAGTATAATTCTGAGGTCCCAAATTAGCATAATACCTTGATTTTTTTGTTTGTTTTGTTTTTTTAATGTGGAACAACTAGTTGTATCCTGTCTTCGTCGTCTGTGTGGCCCTAATCTCCCTTCAAGCTCTGCAGAGGGACTGCAACTACAGATGGTTAAATCAAGTTATAGTTGTCTATGACAAACTGTAGGATTTTAAACATGCACAATCACACAAGAGACATGAAGCTTCATCAAGCCACACAGGATGACTATAGGGCACAGAAATGTTAACAGTGGAAATTCTTACCTTGGGTTGGTTGAAGTCGTTACAATCTTAGTGTTTTATCATGTGTATATGTAAAAGGGTGGGAGGGCAGACATGCAGCAGCATGCACCTTCCATTGTGCCTGGGGATGGTGTTCTCATAATACCAGAGGAAAGTTCAGGGAAATATTTGTACTTGGTAATTACACTCTGCCTTTCTGTGCAAGGTAATTCCAGTCTTTGCAGTTGCCTTCATCACTCCAGGGAGCACAGTGATAAAACTGCTTTTCTTCTCTCATCTTGATTTTAGTTCCACCTCACTTTTTTTCTGCATAGTGTCTAAGCTTTGTCACCATACAAGTAGCAAAGAAGCAAGCGGTTCTGATCAATAATCCTTGTGTCCCCACAGACACAGATGAAGAACTTGTTCCTTCTGTTCCTGCTAGCAGTGATGCTGCCTTCTGGATTTGCAGTAAGTAAAAGCTCTTCTGAATACCTTTGCAAGAATTTAAAGATACTTGTAGGAAGTATTTCCAAAAGAACTAATTGGTTGAAGTCATCAGGCCTGCTGTGGTACATTAAGAAAAGTCTAATGTGACAGTTAAACAAGAAAATTCTGGTAGTGCCTTTGGCTTGGGAGTCGTTGTCTGCAAAGCAGTAATTGCTATATCCTGCTTCAAAGCTTTAGAGAACTGACACTGGAAGGAAGATGAATGAATCTTTGGTTAGCCCATTTAAACCAAGAGTACACGAAAGAGAGAAGTTGTATGGTTTAGGTTTTATGGGGGGATGTAATAATTATACTAAAGCAATTCAGTATTGTCAGAAAAGGAACATGGTTGTTAGGAACTTGGGTTCCTCTTCCTTTCTGAGGGACAAATGGGACCTTTCTGAAGTGAATGAAGTTTGAGAGCAGTTTCTCTGAATTTTACTTCAATTATATTAATGAATTGGGCTATCTGAGGTAAAGGGTGACCTGCTGAGTAGATGGAAAGTCTTAGTAAAGGAAGAAGTGGTACGTTTATTAGATGTTAAGGAACATAAGAGGGGGGATGGGAAGAGGTAATTATCACCTGGAGATAAGTGTTTAGTGAGAGTTGTGAGGAATAATAAATATGCCACTAAATTTAATGAGACCATAACTTTTAATCTCTCGAGCAATTATGAAATTCTGTTCCTATATTCAGTATTTGCAAGTGCTTTGTAGGCTTCTTTGAAGATTAGGGACAAGAGGCCAGTAATCAAGCCAAGTTTGTTAGCTGTCATAGACTTCTTATCTTGAGTTGGAAATATGCTTAAATAAGATCTTTCTGTCTCACATCTTATAGAAGATTATGCTTTGTGTTGAAAGAACCACAGGCAGAATATACTTTATTCAGTTCATCTGCTTGCCTGCCTGTCTGCAGCCTGGTGATGTTTTGGAATGGAAATGTCTGAAACACCCTATATACAAATACAAATGCTGACATTTCTCTTTAGCATTAGACTGTCCCCTGCATGTAGTCAGTAGCTCCTCTTGAAGGCATGCTGAATGAAGAAAAAAGGTTTTGCTTGGCCACCACTTTATTTCAGCTTCCCTAACATGCTGGATCTGTGCAAGCTATAAAAAGATGGGAAGATCCAACAGCACTGAGACATTCTGCTGTGGTGATTCTCCATAGCATACTGTGTAGAACCAAAGGCTTTTTTTGCCATATATTCTGATTCCAGCTACATCATAAGCAGATGTCTAGAAAAATCTATTAGAAGATAGGTAAATATGTACAATTTTCCTCAGTATGCTTCCACTGGCTAGTCACATGTGGTTTATGAACCCTTTGGGATAGAGTTATCTCTGTTTCTCTTCCCTAAATGTGTTCATTGCCTTCTTAAAGCAACCTAGACCTCTAATGGTACAACATCTGTCAAAGCCAAGATTCTGCTGTTTAGTGATTAAATCATATGTCGTCATTGTATTTGTTAGGATACAGTTTATTTTTTTTTCCCTGTGCATCGCTTAATTTATGTACATGAAATCTCAATTTTCATTGTACTAACCTTTCACTCATCCTATAATGTCTTTCTGTAGTTCTCTGCGGTCTGTCTCTAGTTCTCGGTCTTTTATTACGCTTATCATTCATCTTTGTTATTTCCATGTTTATGGTGTAACTTCTGAATGTGTTGAGCAGTTCAGGTTCAGAATTCTGCTAATGTCAGTTTTTGCAGTGAATGGAGATTTCACTTCAACATTTGCTTTTGACTTCTGGCCACCTGTTTATTATCCATGCAAGGATTTTCCTTGTGGCTTCTTCTCCAGAGCTTTAGGTGAAGGATTTTGTACAAACCTTTTTGGTAGTCTGAATGTATCAGATGATTACCTTCGTTGATATGTTTACAAATATCTCAAAGAACTGCAATAGCCTTAGAAGGGCTTGTCTTTAAAGATGCCTAGTTTACTCTTCCCCAAATGTATTAATGCAGGTATCAGCTAATTTTGTTCTCTGTTATAGTTTCTATTAATTTATGTAGTAGATGCCAATTTTATAGTATGTGGGTGTATAATTCTTTGGGTTCTCCTGGGGCCCATTTGTAAATTGGTGTCAGACTTTCCACTTCTCAATAATGACATACTGAAGCAGTTTTAGCTGAAAGAGCTGTCTGCCAGTATGTGATCATTTGTCTGTTTCAACCTTTGAGTTCCTGTTAGGTCACTTGGATAAACAATTTCTAGTGACTTCATTCTGTTTGTTTTGACCACTTTTCCAAAATAAGTCTGTGGTCATAAAATGTTCTCACAATCATCTTCTTTGTGGAGCTGAATGTCTCTTGTTTCTTGTTCAGATTTCAGTAATTAATTTAACATCTCTGCAGTGGCTGTGTCTTTTTAGTTTGCTCTTATACTCTAGTCAGTTCCTGGCCACCCAGAGCCTCAGGAAGGCTTTCTTTTTCTGAATAGTAGCTATTGCCTGCTCTGCCCACTAACCAGTAAATTAGTCCAGTGAGGCAGCACCTACCCAGTTCTGTGGTAGGTGAGGCAGGTGCTACGCTCTGTCTAGCTGACAGAAAAGCAGGGGATGTGGAAAGGGACAGCTATATTGTGCTGGAGCCCATAATGGGATAGAAAGAGTGGGGTGCGCTGAGGGAGGTAAACATAAGGAATATGGAAATGAGTTGGGAACTGTAAGGGACTGGGCTAAGTACTCTAGGAAGAACCTAAAGTATCTAGAGAAGCTGAACTTTTAGGGGAATGGATGGATTTTAGTGGGTTTGTTAGAGAGGATATGCTAACAGAGCAGGGTTAGAGTGGTAGAAGAGAATGGAAGATGGACACAGCGAGTGAAGACCTCAAGCCATTCAAACTAATGTTTTGCTTCTTTCTTCTTCTTCTTCTTCTTCTTTTTTTTCTGCTTTTTTTCCTTCTCTTTGAGAAACAGTTTATCTTAATAAGCTGCTCTCCTGTATCATTTTGTGTTTCGCTTCCTGCTGTCACCATCTTGTTCTCTCTCATTCTGTTTTTTTTTCCCTAGGTTTGTTCAAATGCAGTTCTTTGATTGCTTATTCATTATTCATAAAAATGGTTCTTGGCATTCTTCACCTTCAAAGCTCTTTGCAAGCCTGCTGTGTCTGAGCCAAGATCAATGGTTAAGAAGGAATTATAAAAAATGCTTTGTTCATGTACTTCTGATTCATTTGCCTATATTTTTTGTTGCATTTTAGGCTAATAGCATAGCTGGTTACAGATGGATTTATCTTGAAAATGCATCTATTGGAATAATAGCATACAACTGCATTATAAATGTCTGAGACATACTGAATGTTCTCAGCCCCCAACAGCTAGGTGTGAACAATGCCACATCTTGCAGCGCTTAGCTGCTTGGAGATATTTTAAGTGGTCATCGCTGTAGTCCAGAGCAGGTCTTCTGAACACAGAAAGGAGAAAGAAATAGCTCACATCCTGAAGAGCATGTGGTTTTAGCATACATACCAGATGTATTGTTATTCAGAGCCTTGATGGCATTGCTAGGCTTTGCTGGCCCTGTCCAGCCTCCTTGCACGTTTCCCAGAGCCAGGAACACCATTTGGGCCCTCAGAATTGTCAGCCCCACAACAGTAGCACCATAGCAGGGCCTGTTCCCAACACTGAGGAGGTGCTCGATGCCTGGGGGTGGCTGTGAGACAGGTCTGGCTTTAAAGCCCAGCCTTGCTTTGCTGCCCCTGAGAGATCCTGCTACTGCACCCCAGCTCCCATGGAGCAGCCAGTCCTCCTGGCACCTTGACAGCTCTGTTGTTTTGTTTTGTTTTGTTTTTCTTCCTTTTTTTTTAGTCTACCTCATTAATCTTTCTTTAAGAAATTAACTTTTTCTAAGCAATTATTATTCAAACTTATTAAAGCTACATTTTTCCACAGAGACTTCTATTAGCCCAGTCTTTGGCAATGAAACCATTATTGAATAAATGGCAGTGGTGATAGCTTTCTTCTGTTTTTACCTTTATTTCACATATGTTTCAACAGTGAAGCTATAATTCAAGGTGTGTTAAGATAAACCTTATTTCAGAAAATATAGACCCCAGGAAGTTGGTTTTTAAGCAACAGTACTGTAGTGTTATTTACTTGAGAAATACCATGAAAGATTAAAGAGAGACACTCAGATTATAGCTGTAGTTTTACACCAGAGAAATGCTATATAAAATGACATTTACATCTGGGGATTCAACTTCGCATTACTCAAGTTATCATTGGAAGCTGTATCTAAATTCAGCAGGTAACAAATGTTCAGAGTTGTGAACAATTGTTTGTATTTCCTACGTAACGAATTTCCAATGTAAACTTACAGTGTCAGTTTCCCACCAGTCATGATGCTGGCAATGAGATGTTTCTGGGTCTGAATGGAATCTCTTAAATGCAGGATGTAGTTTCAGAAGTCAAAATAACAACTTTTCAGCATCCAGAAAGATCTTTCAATTGCAGTGGAACAAAGATACATGACCTGCTGGGCTAAAATTGAGCAGTAGTCTTGTCCAAAACTGATCATGATTGTTGGAGCTGTATAATGTGGTATTTTATGGCTGCTTGCCTATTTGGAAAGGCAGCATAAAAAGTCATGGAATAACTAAGGTTGAGTAGGCCATCAAAGATGCCCAATGAGTAGGGAAACACTCGATGGAAGATTTTGACCAGAATTTAGCTTGTTTGAACCTGTGATTGCAAATCTTCACTGCTCTCTTTGGACTTTGTAGTAAATGCATGTTTGCTTTCATAGCTTATTACTAATATTGGAGTTGGGTCAAGGCATTAGGAAAATACTTATGTTGACTCGTAATCCATATTAAGTTATATGAACTTTGTAAATGTTTGTACAGTGCACATCTGGGATGCGCTCCCTCTGCCTGCTCATAGTTTCCTATCCATCTCATCGAACTGATTGAGAAGTGTTTCAAGGGCCCTCTTTAAGTTGTTCCTACATACCAACAGCACTTTCAGGCTTTCTCAGTCAAGTGTCACTCATAGCTGCTTCTCCAGTATGTTTCATATGTAAAAATATATATTATATGATATATATTATACTATCTAGTGCCATTTTCCAGAGTTTTCAGACACACACAGTAAGCTACATACTGAAATTCTCTTTAAAGACAAAGACTGCAGCTGTAGCGATTCAGAGACGTAGGTCTTCTATTTGTTCTGTCAAGAAACTGATGAAAGCAATGCGCTGTCCATAAAAATGAAATCATTGACCTTCTAAACTTTTGGACCACTGCAGCTTGCTTACTCGTGAGCATGTGGTTCCAGCATCATGTTTTCTTCATCACTGTTGCCTGAAGATAAACATTTCCTGTGTTTTAACAGGCAATAAAATGAGACAGAACAGCTAGACATTAAATGTCTGTCCTCACTGGAGTTTTCGGAAGTAAGATGGTTATATATTTTCTCTGGCTTCTCCTGAAACATTAACATATATACTTACTGCAGATAGAGGATTTACATTCTTGTATGCATGCTAAACTTGGGGGGGGGGGGAAGAGGGATCTAGCCAATTGAATTAATAGCAATGATTAAATTTTAAGACCTTTAGTTCCAGAGTCCAGCAGGGCCTGGGATTTAGTCATTCTGGCTGACAATAGATAAAAGCATTCTGGAGTCAGAGCAGAGCATAAAGAGTCTTTGGGGACAGAAATTAGCTGATAGCATCTTAAAACATCTTGTTATCAGATTATATAATAATAGATTCCTTATTTACTATGTTTCTTTATATCCGTGCATGCATGCAGTTACTGACATATGAGGGAGTTGGGTTCCTATTAAAATATTTCTATATTTTATATAGGATATACATTATATATATTTTATATATTCTATCACCATACAGCTTTGAAGGATTCTTCTGACTGGCACTCATTTTGGGGTGTACATAAATGGAGTGATACTGAGAAAATGATCGTTCCTGCACTCTGCAGATGTATAAGCCTTCTTACAAAGAGTCCCTGCTGATTTTGCTCTCTGTAGAAGGAATAAAGAATGCTACTTCTGTAGGAGGCATATTGGAATATTTATCATGTTGGTGTGTGTGTCAGGGAAGGGTTTTCTGTCCTAATTGCCTTCCAGTAATCTGACTTTCAAATACTTCCCCTTTGGATTTTTATCTACATGTTTTCTTCACCCTTATGTTGACTGAAAGATTCCTTGTTTCCAGGGTGAGCTAATACTGCTCCTAAATCAGTCAGCTGATATAGAGGAATAAGACTGCAGAGAATTAGATTGGTGGCGTGTTTCATTCTTTTGGGAGTAAGGGGGCAGAATTAGGTGCCTGAAAGAAACACTTGGGGAAATAAGATGCTTTTCTGAAAGCTAAACTCTATTGATGGGATTACTCCCAGAAAGGAAAGTGAGAATGCCAAAGACAAACACTGAGCTGAATATTTGGAACAGAACAATGGTAGCTAGGTTTGGTAAGGGGTCAGAGAGACATTGATTTGGTGGACAGAAAATATGTGGAAGTGGCTGTAACCTGGGTAGTCCATTGACTGAGCAGAGTGAAGACAAACAGAGTCTGAACTAGAAAGCTTGTCCAGAAGGATTTTGCTTGCAGGGGTGTTAGAAAGAAATGCACGAAAACTTACATGAAGAAAATCAATAGCACAGAGGCCAAGAAAAATGTGCTTCACATTAAAACAGTAGAGGCAGGGAGAAAATGGAATGACTGTGGAGAATGATAGCTGTGGGTTATGGTCATAGCAACTGCATAAATATGGTAAGATATCTCTGAATGTGTTGCTCTGTCTGTAGAAGGGAATTACTTCTTAGAAGTGGCCAAGAGGAAGAAAAACAAGACTATAACTCAAGAACTTGCCATCAGGCAGGGAGTATGTGCAGAAAATTACAAAAAGTGTTTACATGAGAAGGTAGGATTAACTCGTGCATCTTGCACGAGTTGAATTCATTGGATAATTTATTAGGATAGCTCCTATTTCTAGCAGAGATTTGTATGTCTTATGTAAAAATAATCAACTGAAGTGAAAAATACATTCAAGAAGTGCAGAGCCTTCTCTGTAGGCTCTGGAAAGCAACCCTTTGTGGGTGCAAGGTGTGAACTGAGTGGGGTAATATCCCTGCAATAGTTAAATTCTACATCTCTAGCATGTTCCTCCACTCCAGTAGAAAACTGTTACAACGATGTCAGCTGGTTGATCATCAGGGAGTCATTTACATGAGAATGCAGGAGGGATAACAGGAAGGGATGGTAACAGAACACAAGCAGGGAGATGTGGAGGGTGAGGCTGTGAGGTGAAGTAATCTAGTCACAAAAGGGGCTCTGTGAGCCTGGAAGATAGGCTGGGAGCCAGACCCAGAGGTTATGCAGATTTGGAACACAGTGTGGGTGAAGAGAATTAGACTGTCTCTTTTTTTTTTCTTTTTTTTTTTTTTTTACCTTTTGTTTTCAATAATGGATTGTAATTACACACCAAAATAACAGCCTTAATCTGAATTAGCCAAGTTATTGTTGGCCTGCACGAACCAGCGACTATTGAAACTGCACTGCAAATAGGTAGTGATGTTGTGAAGTGGTGCTTTCTTGCAATACTCAGCTCTCACAAGGAGAGCAGCATCTGCTTTTCATATCTCGTCTTTACAGTGTCACTGTGTGATCAAGCTGTCATTTACTGTGGTTTTTTTTGTTTTGTTTGTTTGTTTGGGTTTTTTTGCCAGTATTGCATCCTGCAATTATTTTTGTTTTCAGGATGTTGCTATTCTTCCCACTAAATCATAGAATCATAGAATCCTTGCAGTTGGAAGGGACCTCTGAAGGCCATCTAGTCCAACACCCCTGCAGTGAACAGGGACACCATGTTTTGCTATATGCAGATTCTGTTAGCTGCAGCTTCTTTATTGAAAACTTATTTTGTGTACTTCTACAACAATGTATTTTGTGTGATTCTATTGCAGTTATAACATCCAGGTTATCGTGCTGATTTCTCTTAACATCAGTATTCAGAATGACTTTCTGCAACAGAATGAGTTAAGGCTGGTGCTAGTGATGACCCATGCTTTAACACAGAATGTTGAACAGGGGGGTTGTATTTATCTGGTCTAGAGTGACAGTGCTCACAGCTCCTAAATGAACTGTTTGCCTCTCCTGCCTTGCTGAGAGAGAGTTGTTATCTTTCAGATGATTGTTTCAAAGTACTGAGATTATGAAGTTGGAGCTGCTGTATGTCTTCAGGAAACTACTACTTCTAGTTACTAGAGGTTTGGATTTTCTGATGTATTTTTCTCTGCTACATTTCATGCTAGGAACACAAGGCAGCAACACTGTCTGTTTTGCAAGAGGACAGATAGGTGTTCTGTTCCATTTTCATTGTGTATGTTTGTTGTTTTCCTTATGTTTGTTTGATATGTTTTGTGTTATTTACAGGGCCAAAGGATGAAGCGTCAGGCTGGTGTTTGGGGAAGCTGGGGTGAATGGGGCAAGTGCAGTCGGAGCTGCGGTGGTGGAGTCAGTGTTCGACAACGGCGCTGCTACTTCCAAAGGTGAGGTCTAACCTATTTTTCTTTCTTTAAATGTATTCTTCTGCTACCAAGCTCCTGTATGTATGGTTTAGTATCCATTCAGAACCAAAATGTCATGATTCCATAGGAAAAAGTCATCTAAGTCCACTTTGACACAGTCCTTAGCTTTAGTCTCATCACTGCTCTTTGGAAGAAGACTGTCTTTAATATGTCTTTGCTTTGACTCCTGTGCTTGAGTGCAGTGATGTCTCTTTGAGATCTGAGGCTGTACAATGAGGTGACTGACATGGCAGCACCTAATCAATCAGGTCTAGTGTGGGAGACCTGGGATTTGGAGGAGAGGTCAGAGCATTTGGTTGCTTCTCAGGAGACAGTGTCTGTGCCAAGATTTTCTCAGGCTTATGATTTTGATTTCCAGGAAGATAAATTGCCTCAGTGTGTGGTGCAGGAGTGGAGTAGGCTCAAGTAATGGTAATGCAGTGACATCTCTGGTTAGATTAGTGATGACAATGACTAGAAGTGTACTTGTTGGGAATTATGAACCTGAGAGGTTCTGTTGTATAAAAAGCAAGAAAAGGAGAGAGGAAAAAGAAACCAATCAGCCTCAATAACGTCTTGGGGGGGGGGGGGGGGGATAGAAACCACCTCACCATGATTAAAGAAAGATCATCTTTGAAGCCTCCCTGTCGTGGTATACATTCATGTCTTGATGCCTGCTTAGAATTCCTGGGGACTTGTCTCTCCATTTTAGAAGTGCTGAGATGTTAGATTTTTGTTGACTTTTCAGATCAATATACTCTGTGGCTGTTATTCTCCATAATTCTCAGCTGAAAACATTTGACTGGAACCAGTGTTGTATGCTCTTCATGAGCATCTTTAGCTCTCCCTAGGAATGGGCTTAAAGTGCATATAAATAGCACATTAAGTGATGTGCATACCTATTCTGAATTAGTCACTGCTGTCTTTCTCAGAATATGTATCTAGGTCTGGTAAGGATATGTCAACTATATGCCAGTGGACAAAGGACAAAAAGCTCTGCTTCCATTACTTAGCTCTTCAGCATTATGTTTTCACTATCCTGTAATTGTTCTTATTTTATGTTTCATTTATGACAGATCACAGTCTGTAGCAGAAAATAGCACTGTAAAATGCAAATTTCCCTTAGTAAGAAAAAGTGCTTTTTCATTATTTTGCTGCTTCAGGAGATTGTGTTTATGAAAACACAAAAATTGAAATATTATATGCTCTATGTGAAGGTTATTTGGGATATCTTCCATGAGATGATTTTTTTTCCTGTGTTCAGACAGCTTAATGTTTTGGTTTTTTTCGATCTTTCAGGACAGAAAGTACTTCCAGTTGCATTGGACCAACTCGAAGCTATCGCTCATGCAATATTCAGGTAGAGTACAGTGTTTGTACACTGTTGGGTTGTTTGATTTATTTATTTATTTATTTATTTATTGCTTTTCTGTTGCTTATTTTTCTGAGACAGATCATTCATGTTCAGAAGTAATGTGCTATTGTTAGATTCTTTCTCTGGCATTACTGATGAATCTTGTTCATCAGTGGTACCTCTTCAAAAGAATATCAATCCTAGACAAGAATTTATCCTAAGATTTTATGTGTGAGTCAGAAGGGATGGTTTTTAGCTGACATTCTCCTCCTTTTCCCGATGACCTGGTGAAAATGTTTTCTCCTCCAAACAGAGCTGCCCAGAAGGCTCCAGAGATTTCCGGGCAGAGCAGTGTGCAGAGTTTGATGGGACAGAATTTCAAGGAAAGAAATACAAGTGGCTTCCATATTATGGAGGTAATAATAAGTCTTGCAAAGTAGAGTTACTCTTAGTCTCTGGCTATCAACAGTATGTTTTAAAGTGATATGTTTGAAGTGACATTATTAGAAATAATGTTATAGACTGTATTCTTACAGTAGATATTTCCCTAACTGTAATAGCAAGAGGGTTCGGGGCATGGAAATAATCTTTTTGTCGGTAGCAAAGCATTGCTGACATGAAGATGCTGAATATATGGGCAAAGAGACACCTACCAGAACAGCAGTACATAATTGTCTCTTGTAACAGCTGTTCCTTCAGGAACATTGCTGAAGAAAACTGGAACTGGCTGTAGCTAGATCATAAACTATTAAAGAAGCTGCAGCTCTGCTGTATTTTACTGTATTTGTGAAAGAATACTAGCAAGATGCATGAGTAATAAATGCATGTAATTAATAAGTCTTTTAGAAAACATGAGATTTGCAATTGGCCCACACTTTCTTGAGAAACCACTTCAGAAGGCAGGTTTAGGAATGAGAGTTCCTCACTCTATCTTTGCTATCATTCTTAGTGGCTCGCTGTCTGTTAAAATTACAGCTTTCTTGTGTTCTGTACCAACACTTGTTCTCTTTCCAAAAAGCTTTGTACTCACTCCATGGGGCATAAGAAGAGTTCTACTAAGGATCAACCAAATATCCCCATGGGCCAACATGACCTCTCTAGTACCTGCCAATCAGGGTGCCTGAGGAAAAGTATGCATACAGTGAGGTTTTCCCAGTGTACTTTTCCATCGTCCAGAAGTTTGTGACCCAGAAATTTGCTCAATGTCTGCCACTTAATATCAGTTCACTTTCTGCTTCTGTGATCTAAAACTAGGACTCTGATGCATTAGCAAGCTATTAGCCATGGTACACACTATTTGTTTTGTTTTTTTTCCTCTCCTACCAGCACCCAATAAGTGTGAGTTAAACTGTATTCCAAAAGGAGAAAACTTCTACTACAGACACAAGGAAACTGTGATAGATGGGACTACTTGTGAACCTGGCAAGCGAGATATCTGTGTAGAAGGAGTTTGCCAAGTGAGTCATCCTGTTGCTTCCTTTCTCTGCCATTGCATCTATTAGTCTTCCAGGTTCTTCCCTTCGTTCTACTTGTCCCCTTGTAATAATATCTAAAAAATGGATTCATTCAGTTTCTGAGATGCTGAGGATATCAACAGCATTTATCTCCCTGTCTCTGGAAGTGAAAGGGAAGAGGTCAGTTCTGTCCTTCTCTTGACAACAGCTTTCCTACCTTCTGATTTATATTTATACCACACTCCCTAGATTCAAGTTTTGTCATAAGAACAGCCCATCATTTTAGACATTTTGTCTTTCTTTTTCTTTGTCATTATTGTTTATTCATATTATTCACTGTGCCCTGACAGGCTGTTGGCTGTGATAACATACTAGAATCTACCAAGAAGGAGGACAAGTGCCTGCAGTGTGGAGGAGATAATAGCACCTGCTATGATGTGAAGGGCACTTTTGATGTGCCCAACCTCCCCAAAGGTACAGATGATCTGTATAGTTCAGGCAGGTGGAAAGGGGAAGTTTAAAACTAGACTAATGTGGCACTTCAGCATCAGAAAATGTATTGATTGTTTTACCCAGAGAATCATTTTCTCAGTCTCCGAAGAGTCAAATGTACTTGAAATGCTGCTGGTGTCTCTAACAGGTTCAGTCTCTAACAGGTGCTATAATTGTGCAATGTGAATATAGTTCTATACCATTTTCCTAAGACTATCCCCATACAGAGTGTCTTGAAAGCCCTACTAGAATTTCTGCAAGGCTATAAATGGAACTGAGTCTTCTGCATTTGGCCAATTTTGAGTCATTTCAAGGCAATTGTGCTGTGATCAAGTTTTAGTCAAGACCCAAATTACCAGTTACTGAAATCCTAGATTTTAAAATCTAAAAAAAAAAAAAAGATGTTTCACTAATTGGTGTGCTTACTTTTCTGAGGTGTGTGGTTGCAACTGTATGCACATGGACTGACATCTGGAGAGTTTTTGGTGAAGCTATTCAGAGAACACATAAAGTGACAACTGAAATGCTTAGAGCCACCATCATAAAGCTCATCCAGTTGTTCAGATACCAATGAAATTGGAAGAATCATTGATGCACAGATATGACTGTGTACTATCAACAGATAGATATTGGATAATCCCCTTCATTTTTCTTCAGGGTACAATCAAATCTTCATCATCCCTGTGGGAGCCACCAGCATCCAAATCAAGGAGGTTATGCCCAGCAGGAACTTTATAGGTAAGACTGATATCAGAGCATGTGTTTCAGTCAGTTTGGATTCCAACCACTGCATTAAAATTGGATTTTCAGGTACGCTAGGATTTGGGAGGTTTGCCTTGATAGCTTGATCTGGCAGAAGGAAAAAAATCTTTGAAAATCAGGATCTGAATACTGAGTATCTTTGAAGTATAAGTGATGCTCAACTTTGGGCTTCAGATTTACCTCATTTTCACTGAAAACGTTAAAGTCAGGACAGGAATAAACTGGAGGAATTTGGCTTTGCAGCATGTAAGTGTTTTCTCTGTAGGAAAACTGGCAAGAACTACCTGAATGTACAGCAGCTTCTGGCAAGGAAGTGCTAGGCTGGTCCAGCATTTTTGATGGATAACCTTCATCTTTATTTGCTACACCTGTGATGCAGAACTCAGCAAAAATGGGAGCATCCCTGTTGAATTTATATTGTTCATTTTTATATGTGAGTTTGTGCAAAGGTGATAGGTGCTGCCATGTTAGATTGTGACTCAAGAGGACTACAATATTAATGCAAAGAGATGATGCTCAAACGATGACACTACGAGCTCTGTGGGTTGCCAGTACCTTGAAAGTCTAGAACAAACACTGTCTTGCAGTAGCTAGAACCAGGTTTCATGCCATAAATGTTATTGTATTGCCTTTTCTTCTCTGGCATGTGTTTATCCAGCTGTCAAGAATGTGCAAGGGGATTATTATCTGAATGGGCACTGGACAATTGACTTCAGCCGAACGCTACACATAGCTAGCACAGTTTTGCACTATGATCGTGGCTCAGAAGGTGATCTGGCCCCAGAGCTCCTCCATGCCAGGGGTCCCACTACAGAGCCCTTAGTCATTGAGGTAAGTGGCTGTGTTTCCTCCCACCGATACTGTCTTGTTTTGCATAGCAGTCCTCATTTTGTGCAGTGGGAGTGCATTGGTGGAAACCAGATGGGAAGTACTCTTGAAGGATAGCTGGGCCTCCAGGAATCTTGCAAAGCTGTAGGCCCTTAATCTAGACCACAGTGTTTTTCTTGCAGAAAACAGTGTTATGCTGTGGTTCTGAGGCCCAAAAAGGAGCAGAGCAAGGCCTGATGTATTCCTTCGAGCTCTAAATTTGAGATGAGTCCACACAGAATGGGTTTGGCCAGGGACAAGCTCTAAGGTACTGCATATTATAGTGTACTGTAGGCCATGTCAATGTATTACTGTAATAGACCAGGTAGATTTTCTACCTATGAGAGAGATGGATGCACCCTTTTCTGAACAAATACTCCCTAGGAAATCAGAGAAAGCAAGGAGAAAATACAGCTTAGAGGAAAAGACCTCTTTGAACTGGAGGAACTAAGTCAGCTCAAAGTCTCAGACACAGTGGGGAAATGCTGTTAAGGGAAGAAGTGCTGCTGCTATTTTCATGACTTTATCCCATGCTCTCATAGCTCATCAGTCAGGAGCCAAACCCAGGAATACAGTATGAATACTACCTGCCTAAGCACAGACAGACCTCAGGTTACAGCTGGAGCTACAGTTCCTGGAGTGAGTGCAGCTCTGAGTGTGGAGGAGGTAAGGGGCAAGACCTGGTCTCTGGCAATGTGGTTCAAGGTTTTTATCCACACCATGAAAACACAGTGTGCTGCCTCTGCAGCTGCTTCTCAGCAGTCTCCTGCTGGAAGACAACACAAATATCTGCTGGTGGCAATTAAGGTTTTCTCAAGGGAGAGTCGCATATAGAATCACAAGAGGACTGTGTTCCTTGCATTGTCCTGTCTAATCTTACATGTCTTAGTCCTCAGACTTGTTATTTGGATCCTGGATAGGTAGGGATGCATTTTATTTTGTTCTACTGTATACTGTGAGTAGGCATCATTCATACATGTGGTGACAGAACAAGAGCTGTACCTGATTCTACCAGGTTGATGAGTTGCAGGTGTGGATTCAGTTCTGCTTTAGAATCTTGTCTTAGCAACATCCTTGCATTTCAAATACTAGTGCATTGTCCTGGATGCCCTACATTGTTCAGTATACTTTCTTGTTTCACCTTCAGGCTTCCAATCCCGTTTGGTGTTTTGTACCATAGACAATGAAATTTATCCGGACTATATGTGCAGGAACAAGCCACAACCAGACAATAACCGGACATGTGGCCATCAGACTTGTCCCCAAACAAAACGGTAAGAATTCCTTTCCACTTTGGAGCTCTGTCTTCCTCCTGAGGTGCTTTTGGAGCCAGGAAAACAGTGCACTGTGCTTTCTAATAAAATCTTTCGCTTCCTAGGGAAAGCCCAAAACAAAGCTGGGGTTGGTAACTACATGACAAGCGTTTTTATGTGCACGAGGAATTGACTTGATATGTCCTATGTTCGTTTCGTAGATCAATTACATTTTCTTTCTAGCATGATTGTGGAAGATGGTCTTCTAGCCCATACAGACAGTAGGGAGTCTGTGGTTTTTGTTCTTTTCAACTGGAGCCTGCCAAAAAAGAAGAGTAGGTCTGAGCTGGTCTAATTTTGTCATTTCTGCATTCTCAGTGTCCTTGCTCTTTGAAATAGATGAATTGTGGAGTCTTCCCCTCTTCTGTTATTTTCAGACCCATTTAATCAACCATTTCCCCCTTGTCCCTTGATTGCACAGCCTTGCAATTGCCTTAAATTGGCTCTTATAAGCATCCAGAACTGTAACCAGAGCCTTAACTGCGCATCTCACTGTGTTTCTGATTGGTATAGTGGAGACCTTTGAGAGTGCTGTTGTGAGCCAGGGAGTACCTGGAAAACTGGGAACATTCCTGAATTTGTGGTAACCCATAGCTACTTGCTTTAAGTTGTTTAAATTCTTTGTTCTGTGTGTAAAGGACTTCTTACATCTCTCCGCCACGAGCCTGGAGCCACGGTGGAGCACGGAACTCTGAGATTAAGAGGTAACAATGAGGAGACAACAGGAAGGCAGCTGCTATCTTCTGCTCTCCATCTAGTTGCCCACTGGAGTCTGTGGGGCCTTGGGGTCTTTCCTTTGGCACTGATGGTAGCAGTAGCTCATGCTTTGCTTTTGATTCTTGCCAATGAAAATGATGGTGGAGGGTGCTGGCTGGCAGCTTTGCTTAGGTGGTTTTGAGTGCTGCTGTGGTAACTTGTCTGGTATGGAGTTGAGGAGGAGACAGTTTCTTCATAGCTTTTGGCTTGATAGTTGTTAGTTCAGACTAGAGTGGTGGAGGCATGTTTTGTAAGATTTCTGTTTGGTTAATCAAGATAAAAAACAGAAAAAGAGAACATGATGGACTAGTTCTATTGAATCGTTGACCAGGACTCCAGAGTGCCAGAGCAAAAACCTCAAAGTTCCTCAAAAGCTCTTCTTTCTTTGGCCTGGGTCCTGTATCAGGCAGAAAATTACTTGCATGCTGTGGTGAGTGCGAGGTTGTCGCAGATACAACACTTAGAATGTCCACTGAGAAGTAAAGTAGAATAAAATCAAAACAACTGTTCCCAGCAAACTGCTAATAGCATAGGACTTGACTCTTAGTGATCCCATTGTTATGATTAATCTTTCCATACAAAGGACATGAAACAAGTGTCAGAGATGTCTTGACTGCAGTTGAAGGAATCTGTAGTTGAGTCTATCCGGTTGATACAACCTTTCTAAAACTTCATGCTTTCTGCGCAGGAGGCAAAATACTCCTGTTTTTATACCCTCTGGAACTTTTGTAAAAGCTCCATCAATTAATTTGTTTTGAGCACGGTAGCTGCACTGCCCTAAGTGGCTTCAGTTTACTGTAATTGTTCACTTTCCAAAGGGAATATCTTACTTTGTGGTAAATTGTATTTTGTTTTAGGCTATCTGCTTCTTTAATAGCAGAAAAAAGTATTTTAAGGAAATGAACATACCTTCTCTTGGCTAAGTCTGCTGTGGAGTTTTTGATAGGATATGAATGTGAATTGGCTGGCTGAAACCTCAGTAATAGTAATAGAAACCTCAGTGCTGAGGGCAGTCCAGGGGAAGCAACTGGAAAGGTAGGGGAGAAAACGTGAACTGTCTTTACTTCCTGGCTGGGGTTTATATGTCTGAAAGAGGGAGGTAGTAGATCACCATGATGCACCCCACCCCATCACCAGTGCCTTTCAACTGCTCCCACCCCATGCTGGAGTCTGAAATCCCTGAAGTCGGGCCATGCAAACTGTGCTCCGAGCTGAATGGGCAACACTGAGACACAGGAATGGACGAGAGAAGGATTCTGCCATCCACTGTGACTGTGTTCTGCATGTTTGTACTTCTGCTAGCAAGGATGTAACATTTCTGTGACAGCTTCAGCAACTAAATGCAAAGTCAGTTTGAAGGTTTTTTTTACATGTGTTGTGTGCTTCTGTTAGGTAATCTAGCCAATGAGAGGAGTAGGGGAGTCGGGCATAGTTTGCAGGCAGACTGAGATCTCAGTTTGGTGACATCTTCTTCTTTGGATGATGGCTGGAACATGATGGATTGTTAAGTTTATGCAAGCTACTTTTAGCTGATCTGGACATTTTTCTCTTCTTTGTTTGTTTATTTTTTGTTTGTTTTGGTTTTTTTTTGTTTTAATTCCTTTTTAGTGTTCCATTCCAGGCATAATGTTTTTGCAGATGTTAGGAAACCAAAAGCCATGGAAATAAATCTTCCCCTCAGGGAGAGTTCCGCATTTCCAGAGTAACAAGTGTTTTGTAGCTGGGGATTTGCCTCTGGAGTAGGACTCATGCTTTGCATTGCCAATCAAACTAGGCAGCGCTTGGTGAAACAGGAACTTGTCTCTGACTCTCTTCTGCAAAGAGATGTTTTCCTTGTCTGACTGCAACACGGATGTGATGCTGACCTCTGTGCCTCTGGTCAATTCCGTTGGGCCATTATTTGTTTGCTTGATTCTGTGACCTGCAGGTGGAAAACAGGGGAGTGGGGACCCTGCTCAGCTACCTGTGGTGGAGGCACCCAGACTCGCTCTGTTTACTGTGTAGCATTTGATGGTCAGAATTCCCAAGGGGTTGTGGACAATGCTGAGTGTATGGCCTTTGCACAGCAGCCTCACAGCAGTCAGCCCTGCAACAGGAGACAGTGTGCGACCTGGAGCACGGGGCCCTGGTCAGAGGTGAGTCTGTGTGAGAAGAAACTGCCACATGGCATCCACTGAAGGAGGATCTGACAAAGCTTAAGGGTGAAAAGCCAGGCACCTTCTCTGGGACTGTGTAAGGTGCGTGTTTCCAAGGCAAGGTGCAGATGTATAATAATATTTGTCCCTGCAGTCCTCTAAAGAAGTTCTCCAAATAGCATCTATGCCTTTTGATAAATTTATTCCTGTTCCTTTCACCGCATGCTCTCTCCCCTGTATTTTCATCAGATCTACCAGACCTTGCCAGTGTGAGTTTCTGAGCCAGGCCTGGTGGAGGCTGGGGGGGCAGGCTAAGAGCTGCTGTCCTGCAGCTGATCTTGTGCAAAACAGGAGCTCATGGCTCCCACTTATGCTGCTTATTTTCATGTGTATTGCTGCCCCAGCATTACTAGGCCCTGAATGGCAGTACTAAATCACAAGGATCAGTAAGCAAGATGCTATTGAACTGCTGGTGACCTGCTGCTGTGTATCAGTGTAAGGCTTCTCTGGACAGCTGCAGTGTGCATTTATCCTCCAAACTACATGTACTCAGCACTGCCAGCCAGGCATTTAGAAGGCATCTTATGTTTAAAAGTAATAGATAGTAAAGGTTGTACATATCATTGAGCTGCATCTACTCAGTCCCTAAAGCACAAGTGAATTTTCTTCTTTTGAAAGAACCGTGTTGCATGCTTGCAGAATTTGGTTTACAGTCTTGTGATATTCCTTTGTCTGAGTGATGCAGCAGTATTATGAAATGCAACTTTGCGGCATGATAAGCAGGACTGTAAGGGTTTTGTTGTTGTTGTTTTTGTACTCTCACGAGATGTGGAGTGTGAATACTGAGATAATTCAGGGTTGTGGAATGAGAGCACTGTTTAGGAAAGGCACAAAGCACTAAGTGACGTGTTCTTGCAAATTGATCCCTGAGTGATTCATTCTGGGGTTACAAAAAAAATGACTGTGCTTCACCTACCTGTTATTGGAGATAAAAGGTCACTCTGGTAAATAAGTAGCAGAAACTCTGCTGGGAAGCTCAAAGTAGCTCAGACAGCTCTCAGGTCATCTCCTGTGTTAGTAGACTTTGGCAATTCCTGGAGAACTGAGCTGGGTTCCAGTCAAAATCACTGTGAATTTAACAGAGGATTGCAAAAGGCCATTTACGTGCATAGAAAGATGATGTCTCACAGCTCGACACCATGAAGTGGAGCATGAGGTCTTCAGGAAAAAGACTTGAAAAATGCAAGAACCTTCTCCCTTATCTTCCCTTGAATTCTTTACCTTGAGCTGGTTTTAATTAGGATAATTGTTAGTTTGGGGCTATCTCCTGCCATTTTTGAACATCCTGTTCTGAGTGTATTCTATCGAACTAGGATTTTTTCATTTTTTCATTCTCCTTGTCTTTTTAGTTAGAAAGCAAGAGAAATTATGTAACTAAGCCAAAATCATCCAGTGAGCTCCCAGATCCTATCCACTGTGCCATATTGTCTCTTCTACAGCACAAACTACTACTCTGCTCATTCCCATCCAAGAAGATGGTTTTAATTTTAGTTGCTTGTTTGAGAAATTCTTAAAATGATACTCTGCCCTGGTGTTGGGGACCACAGCCTGGAAATGCAAGTGTAAAGTAGGTGCTTTCTTTTCACTATTGTGCCCTGTTTCACAGTGCTCAGCCAGCTGTGGGGAAGGTGTCCAGACCCGGACTGTCACCTGCAGAACACAGCAGGGCTCTCAGGCTCAGGACTTTGCTTGTTTAATGGAGCCAAAGCCACCAGCCACCCAGCCGTGCCTTAAGGAGAACTGCATCCAAGAAGTTGGCTGGCATGTTGGAGACTGGGGCCTGGTAAGCATCATGCTTTCATGCATCGGAAATAATTGATTATATTGCTGTGTTCCTTGCAAACAAGCTTTAATCAGTGCAGCCTGCAATTGGCTGAATAGGAAAGCATGTACTGCTTCATTACCAGTCCCTTGGCTCACAGTTGCATTGTAACTGGCACTAGTAATGCTCCAGTTAATCTGTTGCCTGCTTTGTTTGCAGCTGCTATAAAAATAAATCCTTCTTGGAGGGGGGAGACTATAGTTTCTGTGACAGCAGCAAAATGCAGCCAATAAACTGAAACAATCCACTCCTGCTGCTTATTCTCATTTATTTGCTCCAGTACTGTGAATAGCAAAGCAGCTCATGGACTGAATATGGTCTAGAGCTTCAGGCTTCAGAACTGGTCATCATGTTTGGTGAAATGATATAAACTATGTTTTTGTAATTGCTCAGATAAACTGTTCTTCAGCTGGATTAATCTTGTCTCCCTTGATGGAGGGAGACAGGCTGTTTTCAGCCTGGGAAACATACACGGGGGAGGAGATGGGGGAGATCCAATCTACCACCTGACTTTCAAGCACGCTTGTTTTTCTTCCATGCTAGTGAGACCAACTTGTTCTCAGTTAAAACATGTTGCATCTGGTTCTTTGTGCGGTGTAGCTGAGTTTTAATAACAGCTAAGAAAGCTGCATGCCTTAATCTGATCTTTCCTGCCCTCAGGCTTTCCAGTATCAGAGGGCTCCTACTTGTATCAGAACACAAGAAAGGAATACTCTTCCAGTGTCTTAAAACTTTCTGTGAACAGGTTCTGCTTACAAGAAAGCTATCCATTTGCTTTCCTGTTGTAAAGTGCTACCTGTTACTTGTTAATTCAGAGTTCAAAACTGATCCTTTAACAACTGGTGGATCCTTGTAGGGCTGAGGTGCTTTCAGGCCAGGCTGGAACAGTTCATTCCTGCTTCTGCTTATTCCAGCTCCTTGCCATACAACTGTCCTTGGCAGAGCAGCAAATCTAGATGTTAGATTGTAAGCTTAGCTTGGAGCCTAATGCTTCAGGTCTCGGTGCAACATTTGGCAAAATGATTAGGAGTATCTCTGTTCAGATGAATCCAGCTGAACTGCTGTTTGCTTTATCTTGGTGGAGGAAGCTGTGCTTGGCCTGCAGCTAATCACAGCTGTTCCACGCTCCTGGTCTGTGTTGTTTCTGCATTCTGACTCTGGTTCCTGCTCACTTGCCTTGTCTCTGTGCTCAAGTGTTCGAAGAGCTGCAATTCAGGCATCCGGACGCGCCAAGTTATCTGTGCTGATGGTGACTCCAAATTCTACAGTGCTGATATATGCAAAACCATCCAACCACAGAAACCAGCCACCCTGGGTAGCTGCAACGTGCAGCCTTGCTACCTGCCACAGCGTGAGTTGATTTGTTAGACACCCAAGTTTTTCTAAGTTGCTTCTGCTTAGGAGTAGAAATTGCCAAGTCTCTGCAAAACCTTGTGCTCTCAGCTCTCTGCTTACCTGTCTCCATCCTATGCTTTTGCACCTACAACCGTAGCATCTTCAGAGTCCCAGTACCTGTGCTGTTTGAAGTACATGTAATGGATCTGAGAGCAATATTGGTGTGTCCATTCTGAATTCAGTGTTTTGCCTGACTCTGTCCCAGTCTGTATTACAGACTGAACCCACAATTCACAGAGCTAAGGACTAACACCCTGGAGAGGCTCAGTAGTTAGGAACTGTAGCCAACTCTCATCCCCTTGTGGACCAGCTGTAAACTGTGTGGAGATTGTACCTGCTGTCTGTATTTAGTCTCCATGCCAGAGCTGAAATGGTGACTTCTGTCTGCCTACCTGTTGCAGGTAGTGTCCTCACAATCCAATTGAAACAAATTGCTGATCAGCAGTTGTTCCTGGAGAAGAAACACATTTTTGTCAACCTTAGTCTCCTGTTATTTATCTAATGTGTTTGCAATTATTTGAATGTAGTTGGACTAGCTGCACTTATACTGTATGTTTCTCTT
Organism: Coturnix japonica; assembly: GCF_054131305.1. Lineage (NCBI taxonomy): Eukaryota > Metazoa > Chordata > Aves > Galliformes > Phasianidae > Coturnix > Coturnix japonica. The sequence goes on along the minus strand of NC_140667.1, from coordinate 25,995,651 downwards.
TGCAGAGGTTCCCAGTATGCAGGACACTATGGGATATGATATCAGTCGACAGTCCTTGCTGACGCGTTACAACCCAAACAGCCCTCCCACAGGTTCAGAATATTGTTTGTTTGGGTTTTTGGTAATGGTGGGCTTTGAACAGGGTATGGTAGGGAGAAGGATCCTTCTTTTCTCCCTTTCTCTTGTTCTTTTCATGGATTTCCAGAACTCTTGGAGTCAGGGATAAATTATAGATTCTTTACACCAATAGAGAACTACATGCAAGTCCATGCATGTAGCAGGCTGTACAGACATCCCGGGTTCTGGCAGTATGACATAAGTGCTGGCAGAGAAAAATGCAGCCTAAAGGAGATCATAGATAGAAAAAAGATTTGTGAATCCTACTACACGGGAACAAAAGCAATGTGACAGGTGATTTCTTATGGATCAGCAGGATGAATGCTTAGGGCAATGAGCAGAAGAGCCTCAGAGCAACCAGTTTCAGAAGGAAGGGCCAGAAGATGCAGATTCAGGTGAAACCTTGATACAGAAAAGCTTGCCTTGTAGCTTTGAGCAGGTAAAAGAGAACAGACCCTCACCTGCATGCTGTAAGGAGTTATCTCCACAGATTTTGGTGATGGAAGGTTGCTCCCTGGGAGCTCCACAGTCCACAGCAGCTCTGGGAATCACCACATCAACTCCACTGAGGACTATGGCATCAACTTGTTGCCTGTTCGCTGGGAATCCCAGTCACGATCATCAAATTATCATCAGCTCAGCATCACTCAGTACCCCACTGCAGGAACTGGATCTCAGAACTGTTATCAGACCCCACATGGCTGCTGTCCAGATGGACACACTCCAGCTTCGGGCCCTCTGGGGAGAGGTTGTTCCTCCAAAACCTGTCACCAAAACAGGTAGCTGTGAGTAGATGGGCCTGAGCAGGGAGGCACTGCGTTTCCTGGAGGCTTACTGGAATTTACTGCCTGTGCCTGCTGAACCAAGCAGGTCAGATATTGCTGCACTCTTTCTGCCTTCTGCTTGTAGGTATGGATGCTGTCCTGATGGAGTATCAGCTGCCCAAGGCCCAAACAACATGGGATGCCTGCAGTATGACAGTGATGTTCATATGAGAAGAAATCAGCCTGCTGCAGCTGTTCCAACAGTAAGTACAAAAATCCTTTGGGCTTTAGCTGTCCATTACATGTGGAGATTCAGTTTTGACCCAGATGACACAGTGTTTCTATTGTACTTTGTCTTCCCAGTAATGCTGGAGGACCAATATTCCATGTATGGCACAAGGCCCTTTGGTGTACTTCATTCCTGTTCAGTATGGGGCATCCACTTGGGATTGTCTGTAAGGGAGCGGTTGGGAATTGTCTGAGAAGGAGAGAAGCATCCTGTGTAGAACTGGTTGAATAATCCTGAATAATGAAATTTCTGTCTGTCAGAAACTTGCCATCCAATTTCTGGGAGAAAAAAAAAATACAGAAAAATATTGCCACTAACAGTTGTCCTTGTTTGTCATCTCTGCAGGATGAGGATAAAATATTTAGGGGCAAAATTTGTCTCAAATAGCTTGGGGTATCTGGTGGGGCCATTTGAAAAATCTGATCTGCTACTGGGCTGGCTAAGCGTGTTTTACAGAGAAGTGCAGCACTGACTTCATGGCTAACAGCCAAGTTTCCCAGCCCTTGCCAGCATGAAAGCCTCTAGAAGGCAAACAAATGAGCAGTGATTCCTCTAGCAGCTGGCCTCCTGCAGCCAACAGCTTGGACACGGTGCTTTGCATGTGCTACTGCCCTCATGTATGCATGATAACTTTTGGCTTTCAATTCCTGTCTCTAAGGCAAGCCAAGCCTTGTCCCAGCAGTACCCCTCTGGTGAGTGCCGCAGTTCAGTGTACGGCTGCTGTTTTGACAATGTCGCTTCGGCTTCAGGTCCTGAAGGGGAAGGATGTCTCAATAGGCCCAACTACCGTAAGTGGTGCTTTGACTTGTTTGGTTAGAAACATAGGAGGAGTCACACCTCCTATTACCTCAACCTTTCCTCACAGGAGAGGTGCTCTAGCCCTTCTCTGGACCTTATGGCTGCAGAATTCCCTAGAAAGACCTTAAGTATCTGGCCTCAGAAATGTCTGAGGTGGGTTCTCTTTCTGCTAGAGGGAAAACTAAGACGGAAGGAAACATCAAAGCAGCTGTCCTATTTCAAAATAGAGCTGGGTGCAAAACTCAGGTGTCCTGCCTTTCCACCAGCACTCTGCCTGCAAGGCCCATCATTTAGGCAGGTGGCTTGAAGCACTCAGACCTTTGTGTTTCATGACCCTCACGTGCCCTTCTGTTCTGTTCTTTTTGGCAGCATATCCTGTTATGTGCCTGCTGCCCAGTGCTCACGGCCCCTGTGCAAACTGGACCACTCGCTGGTACTTTGTGACTGTTGTTGGCAAGTGCAACCGGTTTTGGTACGGCGGCTGCCATGGCAATAAAAACAGCTTTGCCTCGGAGGAGGAATGCATGAGAGTGTGTCATAGCTCTGTGGGGATTAGTCCCTTGGAGCACCAGCCCTCTTCTGGCACAGGAGCTCTGCAACAGCAGGACACTGGCTCTCGCTTTCATATGGGCACTGCACAGGGTAAGCAGCAGCCCCTGCCAAGAGAGTCTACAAGTCACAGCCAGGAAGGAAGAGCCTATGGGGCTTCACACCTCACACAGAACAGACATGGAGAGAACTACTGGAGAAGGCAGGTGCTGCCAGAGACTTTGCAAAGGTCTGGTGTGATGGAGAGCCAGCAAAGGGGCACCCAGCAAAGCAGATTGAAAAGCCTGAGCCAGCTGCACTCGACAGGGGAAACAGCAGTGCCTGGGCCCTCTCAGAAGCAGAGCAGCAGTGGCCAGCAGGTGCTGCCACGTGAAGGCAAGCAGTGGCATAAGGCTTCTGGAACAGACACTTCCATGACAGAAGGCTTTGGGCACCAGGTGTCTGCAAATTCCTTCCCAACACAGAATCTGCACAGGTGATTTTATTTGATTTGTTGGTCATTTCAGCCTGCTCATTGTGAAGCATCGCTGCAGATTCTTCTGCAGTAGAAATGTAGGCCCAGCCCAGCTGACCCTGTAACAGATTGGCTATATATTGGCTTTGGTAAATCATATTATCCAGACCTTGGAGTTAACTGGTTTCTCATTCCTTGCACTGTCGTTATACTCTGACAACACTGGAAATAACATGAAAAGACTGCAGGATGCTGGGGCCCTTGTTTGAGAGGCAATGCTGTAAATGAAAATCCATAGGTGGTTTGCCTGTTCTGACTGGTAGATTTAGCTGACCCTGGCTTTGCAGCATTTATCTCAGTGCTGAATGGAGAAGCGGTGGGTTGTACTGGGGAAGTCTCTAAAATGCAGAGTTTGGGTCAGGATCTAGACAGTGTCACAGTGTTTTGCCATATAAGAGAAGACTTGCTGTATTACATGCTGCCTCTGCTCAGAGCTAAGTAGGTGGCTGGTCCTGCTTTACACTGTGGTTGTCCATAGTCACATTTGAAGACCCTGAGAAGTGAAGAGCAGCTGAGGGGTCCCTGGAATCCCTTTCTCTTTCAGAGCCGTTCTGGAGGAAGCCAAGCCCTCCCTTGTGACAGCAGTCATGGGACAAAACATCCAACTGGTCTGCAAGGCAAGCACGGCTCCCTTCTCCAGGGTGGAGTGGATGAAGGATGGCCGGCCAGTCTCCTCTGACAGGTGAGCTCAGCTCTCTTCATTACAGGGCAGTTCATAGGCCTTGCTGAGCAGAGTGCTAAATATGCTTGCTGTTATGGTTTTGTAATTTGGTTGGTGTTGCTATTCCACATGAGAACATCATTTCTTTTTAATCTTATTGGTCACATTCTTTGGAGGGGATAAAAAGAATTAATAAATAAACAAGCCTGTGTGTTAACCTAGGAGCACCCCTGAAAATGAGCTATCCACCTATCTATAAACAGCAGAAACAGATATACTCTACTAAACTGTGTTGAGGCACCAGATAGCATTATGGGACAGAATGGGTGCTGCCCCAAAACCAACATGTGGGCAGTTATGCAGAAGAATGTTGTCTGTGCGGGATTTTTCCTGAGACACTACTTAACTAGTCCAGGATGAAACCTCTGGCCAAGTAAGTCAGGAGTTCCCTTGGCTGGAAGTTTCTGGCACTGCCATCTAAGATGCAGTGCTTTTAAAATTAATTTTAAAGCCTAGTTTTCATGGGAAGTCTGTTTCCTGCAACAGCTTGGATTCAGAGAGTCAGTTTTTGTTATGAAAATCACAGTTGTTAAGAAAAGCTCAGTTCTGCTTTTCTGTTTGCAAATGACTGCTGGGGCTCAGGCTCCTGCCTGGAAGAGCAGTTTCCCTTCTCATGGGAGAGGACTGTTGAAAGCAGTTCCCCGTTTTCCCATGCCTCTCTGTTCCTGACCCCCTTTCTGTTGCAGTTGTTTCCCCTGCCTGTGACCCTGCTGTGGTCAACAGGGTTTTGTTTTTCATTAAGCTGGGGAGGGCACTGCATGGTGGATGTTTATGTAACATCAGCAGGAAGGTTCGCTTTGCCTTGACCAGTTGCTGTCAGAGGTAATTGGTTCCTGCTCCTGTTGCAGGCACACCTACCAGTCTGACAGCTCTTTAGTTATCAGCCATATCAAGCTGGAGGATGCTGGGACTTACACATGCCTCATTTCTGATGGGAGGACAGAGAGACGGCGACAGATTCAGTTACAGATCACAGGTAATTTATCTTACACTTAAAACTTCCACTACCAAAGAGGTAGCTCAGTGCTGCTCAATAGCAGGTACTGACAACAGGGGCAAATTCCTCTGCTGCCACACTATGCACCTTTACCCCATAGCAGTGCAGGAGCCAGGGCAAGTTACAGCAGCAGATCTCCTCTGCAGTGCAGGAGCCAAGGGTGTGGAGGTAGCAGGGCTTCTTCTGCTGTTACACTATAATAAAGTCCTTACCCTAAAGCACTTCCCACCTGCAGTGCTACCCCTTACCTGGAATTGTTGCCCATCTGTAACTTGTACCATTTCCAGTGTAGCAAGCATGTTGTCCTCTCTGAGATCCATCAGCCGCCACCTGGTCCCAGACAGGAGGCTCCAGAAAAGAGGCTTCCTGTGCTCTCTGTCTCACAATATGGTGTGACTGGTTTGCATAGCTGTTCATGCTGATGCATTTGTGTTTTGACCAGACAGGATCATCCAGGTAACAAATTATTCCCTGTTTCAAAAAACATGCCATATTTAAGCAGCAAATCCAGAAAAATACAAAAGATCAATCTGAAAAGATGGGCCAGTAAGCCACTCTTGGTGGCCTTAAGTCCCTGAGATGTACCTTGTCACAGCAATGGCATACGGGGCAGAAGGCAGCGTGGCCTAAGGAATACTGCAACATGTTCAATAATAGAGGAGAGAAAAGAGTCTAAAATTGCTTGCCTGCAGGTCTCTGACTCTCATTAGTCGGCAGCACAGGCTTACTGCACCAGTCAGTCAGAAAACAGATGGCTGAAGGGCTCTTTGGCTCCAGTTCAGCGAGCTCTCCCAAGCTCACAGAAAGCCCTGTGCAAGAGGTCACAGTAAGAACGGTCTTTTTATTCACATATGGCATTTTATTTTGAATAGAGTACCAGAGCGCTGTTCTGGCAGAGGGTGAGAGAGGTCAGGTCCTTCACAAGGAAAATCAGCGACACCGAGAGCTACCCAGAGGCGGGAAGGTTATACAGGCAGCCGGTTCCTCTGTGCATCAGCAATTCACATATAGGTAAGTTCACATACAGCACCGTGTCCAGCTGATGAACCATATGGCATCTCTTCATGTAGAAAAACTGAAGATTGGAAAGGTCCTGGGTCAGCTGTTCTGGGCATGGTTGGGAGGCGAAGGATACTGAACTGCTGACAATAGGACCAGGCCAAAATCCCAGTTGCAAGCTGTCTGCTGTTCTCCCAAGTGTCCCTTGGAAGAAACATATCCTGAGCAAATGTGTCCAGGGAGACTGACAGCAAAGCATCCAGGTTCAAACAAATACAAAAATGCCAGGGGAACTGTCCTTAGCCATTCAAGTTAGTGTAGAAAGAGAAACCCATCCTGGAAAAAAGCAAAGTGAGAGGGAACTGCTCAGTTACTACAAAATAGACATATGTACATATAAAAAAAACCAACAAAACAACCCTTCAGATACCTGAGCTCCTGCCTGTTTGTTTTAAGTATTCTGTGAACAAAGCAGTTTGACTCCAAGCTATCTTCTCATGTACCACTTGGCATACTTCGTAGTTTCTTGCATATTTCTCTGGTCATTTCTGGGCTTTGCAGAAATAAAGGGTTAAAAGTTGTTTTCATTTTAAATGCAGAACACTGAGGCTCTAGACTAAATGGGACTATGATCTGATCTCTCTCTTCTTTTGAGTTCACAGCATAAAACCCAGCCAATTTGCTGAATCCCCATCAGCCCCGTTAGCTGCTTCTGCCTAAATGCAGAAAGAAGTGTTTCACTGAATTATAAAAGCACTGAAATAAGGCTCTTTGGTTTTGTTTTTTGAGATCAAGAATTCAGGTCAGAGAATGGGGGTGGGGGAGATGATGTTTTCTTTGACTCCGGGAACATCGTGGTTTAGTTCCCTTCTGAAATGGTATTTATCTGCAGTCAAAAGAGAGCAAAGAGCACAAGGGGATGGATGGTGTGGGAGCCAATGCCCAGCCTTTCTGCAGTGTGCACTGGGTGCCCTGGCATGCAGTCGGGCTGGTGATTGTAAAACGTATTTGCTCTCTGCCCCTTGAGGGAAGCTTGCTTGGTGCCTTGTTCTCCAGGGCTTTGGGCCATCTGCTGTGTCTTTGTGTTGCTAACACTTCCTTAGGGTTTTAGCCTGAGGGATGTTATAAGTAACAGAGATGCTCTGAGTTGCTGTCTCTGAAGGGTTAAGTTGTCTGGCAGGAGTATAGCACCAAGCTGTGCTGATCTGTAGCAGGAGTTGATAGAGGCTGTTTTTTTCTGGGGAGAGTGAATGTTGTTAATGGTAAATTCTGATGGGAGCACGGAGACCGCCCTTTCCCATTGGAGGCAAAAAAACAAGGCTTGTGATTAAGAAGGCCTTGTGCTGAAGGTCAGATACTGAACAAGGATGTTGCTGCATTGTTTGCTGTGTTTGTCAACATTGCAGGTTGAGAATGGACAAAAGCGAGCCCTCGGTAGTGGAGGCCAAAGTCGGGGAGAGAGTCAGACTGCCCTGCACAGTGGAAGCATCTCCAGCTCTTACCATTGAGTGGCAGAAAGATGGGCAGCCCCTCTCCCCTCCCAGGTGAGTTCCCAGCTGGCTCTACTATTCCTGCAACAGGCTGCGGGGAGGAGAGCCCCATTCTAAGGGAACACTGTTGCTGGCCAGTGCAGAGAGGGCCTGTTCTGCTTTGTGCTGGTTTTATTTGTCAGGGCCAGACAATGCTGTCCTACTGCCCTGGCTTCAGTCACGGGTTGGAGCTGGACTTTAAATTCTCATGTGAACAGCTGTGATACAGAGTCTACAGACCAGAGGCTGGGATGTGGATTGAACTGAGCTGCTGCTATGCCTTTGCTTAGTGTTACTGCAAAGTTGTGCATAAGGCTCAGATTCATTTCTGGTGGCTGGAATCATACCATGGCTCAAACACAACCTGAGGGGATCTCTGGTTTTGTCCATCAGACACAGACAGCAGCCAGATGGGGCCCTTGTGATCAGCCGGGTTAGCTCTGAGGACGCCGGCTTCTTTACCTGCATCGCCTCGAATGGACGTGACCAGGACCAGCGCCAGGTCCTGCTCCGACCTCTAGGTACCGGGCGGGTAGCAGTGTTGCATGTCTGTGCACACGAGTGTGGAACAGGAAGGGTGGGGCTGACTGGGTTTCTCCTCTGGCCGTGCCTCTTAACTTCACACCTGATGTTTAACAGGCAGCTTATGGGTAAGGGAAGACTGAGTTTATTTTCCCAGGGGTAATCTCATGTACGTAGCAGGTCATGGTGCTCTAGAGAGCTGAGGTGGGACTGCTGGCATGAGAGTGTCTCTTGGGTTTCATTTCTGATGTGGAACAGGTATGGAAGTAGCAGGAGGCAATAAAGAGGCAGGTCTTTGTGTGATGTACTTTTGTCTAACTAGAGTAAAATATATATATATATATATATGCTTTGAATATATCCCTCCATTTCTTGCCCTGGCTTGGGCTAGAGCCCTTAGGAAATAGGACATTCCCTTTAGCAATAGCTACAGTAGTTCCAAACGTGCTGGTTCAAGGCCTAGAAGCTTCTGCTACCAGGGGCAGCATAGCATGGTATTCTTGATAGTAACTTTTTACCTTCTGGTTTAGGAGGGCTGAGGATTACTGGTCTTCTGCCAAGCATCGAAGTATCTGAAGGAGAAACTGCTCAACTTCATTGCACAGTGACCGGCAACAATGTGAATATAAGGTGGTCAAGGTGAGCAAAAGCAAGGTGAAACTTTCTCGCTTGTTCTTGAACCTCATCACTCATCCTCCAAACAGTAATGCAGGATGCCTACTGGGCAACGGACAGAGCTGTGGTTCACAGCTCTACCTGGCATCATCTGACCATGCTGGGACAGTTCTCTCCCTTTACTGGCAGATGGAAGTGAATGGCAATTCAGTGTTTTGGTAACAGTAAGGAAGAAGTTGTCTTCTTCTCACGATGTTTTAATAGTTAAACCAAATATGTCCAAGCTCGTAGTGGATTTGGTGTGGGGTTGGTTGGTTTTTTTTTTGCATTTGAAAATAATCAGTTCCATTTTGGAGCTTTCTTGAAAAGGATCCGTAGACATGGATTGGCAATTGCTTCAATCCCTCTGGTCTGAGGGGTTGGAATGAAGTGGGCCACCTCACAAAGAGAGCTATTCTTCATATGTAAGTTTGGTATTTGAGTCAACAAAGTGACTGAAGTATCAGACTATGAATGAAACTCTTCTCAGTGAACAAAGTTTACTTTCCTTGGTAACTCAGAAGTTCACGATTCAGGCAGTTTTCTTGCCATGCACGGAGTATTCCAGGAAGAACAGAACGATTACGATCCTGCTGATATTTTGACGTTCTTTTTAAACAGGCTCTTAAGGGAAAAAGGTTGCATTGCTCACTACTACCCCATATGTTCATCAAGCAATGTGCATAAGCTACCAGTGCCAGCCAAACAGGACTGCCAGACCACAGCCTGGAGAGAGGGAAAGGCACTGTGGCTTTTCTTTTAGTTCCTCAGACCTCAGAAATGTGTCATACTGGAAAGGACAAAGTCCACACACAGAGCACACAGCTCGCTACCTCCCACGGAGGCAGTGGACTAATGGATGTAGACTTGCTCAGGTTCATATTCCTACATAATTGTAGAGGCAGGTTATGGTGAAAAACTTCTTCCTTTGTGCTGAATTTGTACTAACTGACCCCTTTCACGGAGCATCAGTTTCCAAATTGTATAGAGTTCAGTTACTTTAGTTACCAGAGTGGGAACAGTGGTACAAAACACTTTTCACTACAGAAATGGAGTCCCAGTGCGGGCAGATGGCCGCCACATCCACCTCTCCCAGGATGGAAGCCTGACCATAAGCAACGTTCAGTTGGCTGACGAGGGATCCTACACGTGCAGCGCCTACAGCAGCAGCAGCTCTGTCAGTGCCAGCACGGAGGTGAAAGTGCTGAGGAGCAGCCCCAGCAGTGAGTACAATTTGTCCTCCCTGCTTCTGCCTGTCGTGCACCCATCCAGCACCGGTCCCAGGCTCTGGGGAGCAGCAGGAGCCTCTGGGTGGGTGTGAGAGCAGAGTGGTGGAAGCGGCCCCCCACTGAGGCACTGGGAATCAGTCCCAGAAGCTGCCTTCTCTTTCTTTATCTAAGCAGAGTTGTCAGTTTCTCTTTCTGGTCCTTGATTTGGAATGCAATTAAACGATGCCCCTTAGAACTGGAAGGATGGAGAAAACAGGAACCCATTGTGGTTTTGGGGAGGGAAAATAAGCCTGGGGACAATCCCTAGCAGTGTTTTCAGCTGGCTTTACCTTTTACTTGGCTGCAGCAACTGTGAATCACGTTGTGGACCTGAGCAGAGACTGTGTGGACCAGCCGCACCTCGCCAACTGCGGCCTGATAGTGCAGGCCCAGCTCTGTGCTAACGAGTACTACGCCAGCTTCTGCTGCGCCAGCTGCTCCCGCTACCAACCACACGCCAGCCCTCCTCATCGCAGCGGGTGACACACAGCCAAGGCCCCGAGGAACAACAGGTGACATGAACTATGTCCTTCTGCTGCATGGAACTGTTCTGGGAGCTCGGCCCTGCTTGAAAGCTCGAGAGGGCAGATTTAATGGTGTAGGGTGTAATTGCCAAGTGGTGGCAGAACCACCATCCTCAGATTTATTGCAAACTTCTTTCCTCTGACCCCTGTATGCTTTGCAATAGCTCATCCATGTCTCCATGTGATGGTAACTGCTGCTTTTCACAGGAGGTAGCACTGGGAATAGCCTCTCTAAAGGACTGAGGAGCACATTCCCTCTAAATGCAAAGGAATCTGGCCATGACAAACAGTTGATACATGTAAAATTAGCATTCAGGTCCTGTACGATTACCAGCTCTAGAGATGCAGCTGTGATGTCACCTACTGCAGCTACGTACTGTAGCTGATTTATTCCAGCGCTCCTAAGTAGGATTTATCTTTGGGTCAGTTTGGTTTCCACTGGAATGTATTCAGCTCTGGGTTAGAATGCAGAAGCAACACTCCACAGAAAGCTTTGGACAAAATGGAAGGATATGTTTAGCCCTTTCTGAATTGCAGGGATCATTAACATAATAGCACTATAGCATGTTCAGAGATGATGCAGATTAAATATCAGTATCTCGGGGAATTATTATGAAGTTCATTTGGTTTTTCCAGAGCCAGAACCACGCTGTTGAATTTAATGCCAATATGGGCTCTTGGTAGCAGTGTGCTGGGTGTCAGCTTGGAGAGGAGAGTAACACACATAAATAGGTGTGGGTACATTTGTCTTGATAGAATAAATTTCCCAATGTTCTTCTGTGTTGTCAGTAAACTCCAGAAACACCTGGGTCTGCATGTGGCCTGGGCTGGTTCTTGCTGTTATGTGCTAATAGGGATTTCCAGGTACAGAGGCAAAGCAGTTACAGCTGAAAAGCATCCGTCCTGTCCGGACTGACACAACACAGTGGCAGCCTCAATATTGTTATCCCTAAAAGCAGCCTCTTTCTGCGCTACCTTCTGAGTCGTGGGTAGATTGCTGGTGTTAATTAGCACCACTCACTGGATGTATGGATGTACTTACACTTCTTGCTGGTCTCCTGATGTGTAGTGCTGATGCTGATGTTTGCAGGTGGGTAGTAAGGACTGTTTTTTTGCGGCAGCTTTTTTCTTAGTGTGTTGTTTTTAGGTGTCTTTCTTCCTACTTCTGCTTCTCTAATAAATTAAAGGCTTCTATGGAAGGAAGCTAATTCTGGACTGTGATCACAGTCCTTTCCTCTCCTTCAGTCCAGAACCAGCACTCAGGGCAGCAGTAATATGTGGGTGTAAATCCGCAGGCTTGGCAGCCTAAGGCTGGTTGAACTCTAAATCCAGCAAATCTGTTCAGCTGCATCTAAAAATACGAATTACCAGCCTAATGATTGCCCTGTCTTTGGCACAGGTGTGGCTTCAGAACTGCACACCGTGCTTTAAGATGTGAACAGACTGAACTGTCTAAAAGCAATCCAGTAAAGGAGCAAGAGGTTACGGGCAGTAAAAAAGCTCTTTTTTTTCTTTTAGATTCTGCTTGTTAGAAAAGACAGAAAGTCTCATTTTGCAGCAAAAGACTTTTAATTTGGTAATTAGGAAAAGCTTCCTCTGCTGTAAGACACAGAACGTTACAGTGAGGGATTGTGAAGTTGCGCTCATGGACTATTTAAGGACCAAAGCACTGAGATAAATTCTGTGTTTGTACGTAAATCTGCAGAATGGCACTTTTAGTACAGGATGTTTTACAATATGGTATCGCTGCCTTTTGAGACCAATTAGAGGCTGTGTAAGTTCCAGTCCCATGTGGTGGGCCCAGAGGGCAGCAAGGGGCTGTGAGCCCCCCCAGGAGGGTGGTTCCAAGTGGATGGTGCCCATTTCAGACGCCTTTCTCCCAGAACAAGCCATCATTTCTATGATATCATCCCTTCCTTTGTGTCAGGGGCCCTGTTTTCTAGTAGTACATGCAGTCAGCTTTCATTTAGGCCGTATGATCAGACACAGCACGGTCAGGGAGCTCTGTCTGCAGCCTGGTGAGAGCTGTAGTGGGCACCTGTGTTCAGACAGACTGGACTTTAACACTGAAGGTACTTTGTTATTTTTTTCCCCTCATTTATTCCCTGACCTCCTTTCAGATGTGTAACCATGGCAATAAGGATGGGATCTGAAGGCAGTTCGTTGCTTTAAATACACGCCGTGGCTCTAACAGTTACCTAAAGCAGTCTGTATTTTCCTATTTGGAAGCAGAGAATTTTCTTTTGCTTAGTATCACGTAACCTCCTGAGCAAACGCTTGTATTATTTGATTTGAGAATCAAGATAGTGGTTTTCTTCTCTAAACAAATGATCACAGGAAGGTCATCTCTATCCCCTTTATGTCCCAGGCAGAGGAAGGGTGTCGCTATTTATTTCCATCTGATCTCTGGGTGCTGCTCTGACGGGCTGAGGAACTGGTCGGAGAAAGGAAGAAAAAACAGACACAAAAACCCACAAACCCAACCGCGTACAGCACAGTATTATAAACATTAGATATCTAAGCATATGTGACTAAGTATTTAACTTTTAGAAAGCCAGCAAATAAGCACAGATACCAACTCCAATACCACAGAGTGTGCTGGGATTCCTGTTGGTGCTGTGCTCCACACAGGTGTGCTTAAGGTAAGAAAGAACCTGCCTGGAAATGGAAACTGCTGGCAGGCCCAAATGCTCGGGCCAATGCAAGGCACAAGGCAGCGTTTCTCTCCTTTCAGGTTACAAAGTCTGACTCAGTATTTTTTAATATATATGTCTACCACTACTTCATGCACGTAAGCACGCAGTAAAAACCAGCCACGCTGCCAGGATGGGCATCGGCTGCCTGCGAGAACAGAAAGGAGTGAAAATACGGTGTCACCCCAGGCGGCTCTTAGGACCCTCACTCCTTTTAATAGCAATGGAAAAGAAAACCCAAGTGAGTATTTCCTTTCACCTGTTTGCAATGTTTGTGTTTTCATCTTTGTAAATGTTCAACATTAGAAAATCCAGCATTGCAAACCCAGAAACCACTGTTTTCCATCAAACCCTGCCTTGCAGAGCTTCACGTCGCTATAGGTCAGATGGATATTGGCACATTCGGTATTAAAGTTCCAGGTAACATAACGTGGGGTACAAAACAGAAGGGCAAAGCCTGGAAATCAAACGGGGAGAGGGGAAATAAAGCTGTCACAGACGGTGCTTCTACCACCAACATTTATTTCTGTTAAAGCAGATTATAAATCATCAGTACAAATATATATAACTTACATTTGCTTGTAAGGCCAAAGTTTAAAAGTAAAGTTAAAATGAGATGGATTCCACAAGTCACCAGAGGCAGAACCTGGAGCAGCTGCAGCCTCACCACAAGGGTTCACAAATCCGCAGAAAAATAAAAACAGAAGTTAAAAAAAACCCTCTAAGATCTACTGATGGACAAACAGAACGTGGGCTCCTGGCAGCCCCGGGACGTGAGATATGGTTACAGTGAGTCTGTCACAGTAGTGTTAGAACCGATAGATTAAGACAAGAGAACTGCAGCAATACATGAAAGAAAAAACCAATGTACTATATATATAATATGTAGCTTGATTCCAATAAAAAACCAGTTAATTTTCCCCATGGTTTTCAGACCATGACAATACTGTTCTTTAATTTTCATTATTTAAAACTACAACGTAATGACTTACTGGTTGTGATTGTTGTTGCAATATGCTACTTACAATGAACAGGTACAAGAACAAGCTAGAGCCCCTTTTTCCACCCCCCGGCGTTACTTACAATAAGAACTGGAGATAAATCAATCTTATGTACAATTTCTTACATTCACCCCCCCCCTTCTTTTTTTTTTTAAACCTTTGGCAAGATTACTTACAACTCATACATCTTTTAATATCCACTATTTAAAATATTCTAAATGCATAAAAATAAAGATTTTGGCTTTACTTTAGTCTTTACATATAATATTCACTTTGTTACTCAAAATGGAAGCTCAACTTTTCCCACAGACCTGGCTTCTGCCAAGCAGGTGACAACCTCCCTCCTTCCTTCCCCACCCCAACCCTGCTTCCCTGAGGGGGAGCACCCAGGACTCACGGTATGAGATGTGCTGTCCTTTCTGAGATACGTGATGCTCTGCAGGACAGGGCGCCCGGCTCTGCTGTAACTTCCAGCTTTCCAAGTGAAGAGGGAACGCAGACCGAGGTGGCTCCAGGGTTCATTTTGAGAACTGCGTGTGAAATTCTGTATACATTTATATCCTTCCCCATCATTGCTCCCTCTTTCTAACCCATTTTCATTTGAAGGGACCTTTGGGATTATCAAAGCAAACGGATGAGAAACAGTCTCCTCTGCTCCCTTTACCCCTCTAGCCTAATGTACAAGTTATCCACCCACCTATGGGCCGCTTAAAGTTCAATCTCAAATGTCTTTTGTAAATCACTGGAGAAGGGGTTGGTCGGGGAGGGATTCGTGCGCTGCTTTGCCTTGCTCTCCAGTGCTGCCCACTGTGCTTCAAAGGGGTCTACCTGTGGAGCAGCTGCAGGAGGAGGCTGGGGGTGCTTGTCCTCTGCAGCCCATTTGCCACCGTCAACGCCATTGAAAGCTGCAGAGCCGTTGTGCTGCGCGGGCGGGTTGAAGAAGGGGCTGGCTGTGGCGCTGCCAGCCTCGTACTGAGGGAACGTCTGCTGTTTGACGAGGCTGGGGGACTGGTGCGGGTGGGCGGCCGGAGCGTGGCTCGCTGTGCCAAAGACATTGGCTACCATCTGTGAAGGCGTGATCCCCACCACAGGTACACTTGGGGCTGCCGCGTACGTCATCCCATTCGCTACGGCGTAGGGCTGAGCCGGAATAAAGGGCGGCTGCATGGGCGGTACCACGCCAACCGGCACAGGCTGAGGCGCAATGAAGGTGCTCACGGGGTAGGCAGCTGCTGCCTGGGGAGCAGCTGCTGGGGGCTGCAGTGGCGGCTGTGCGGCTGGGGCCGGCTGCTGCTGGGCACGGACAGTCTTGGAGACCTCCTCCAACCAGCGGTCTGCCTCCGACGGAGTACGTCTGTGGTTTCCTTGGAAGAGACTCGGCGAGGCTGTGCCTGGGGTGCTGCTGTTCCACTCAGTGCCTGGGGAGGAAAGCACACGGAAGTGATCAGCGGTTCCATTCCTCACCCTTTTATCAGTGAGACAGACCGGAGGATGCTCAGCAGCAGCCAGGCCTCTTCCCTCCACAGCTGAGACCACTACTAATAGCAGCAGTGCCCTTCTGCATCCAGTCTACTGCTCTCCCCCTTTGAAAACCATCCTCCATTGGCTGAATGCTACAGTCTTTTTCTACCTGTGGTTTTTAAACTCTCTTTCATTCCTATAGGACCTCACCAGCTTTTCAATGCAATAAGAAAAGCAGTTATTCCGTGTTTTGAGGAAGTGGAAAACTGCTCAGAACTCTCTTCCTTTGTCCTAAGTGTCACAGCCAGTTAAAACTCTGTCGGTTCTCTGTTGTTTTTACATTGGATGGGACATGGACAACTGGAGGGTCAAACTAAAACTTACTAAACACAAGAAATTAATGTAAAAAGCTTTTAAAGTACCAAACTTACTTAATCTGTGACTGGAAACAACGCACAAAAATCACTTGGCATACATGTACTGATCCCTTCATCCTCACTATTCTAGTGAAAATAAAAGAGCTTCCTTTTAAAGCATCTGCTTTTCTAAAACTCTGCCAAAATAAGAAACCGTCTGCCTTATAGACCCAGAAGCTACGAGTTCAAAGCTTCCCTCCATCCACTTGTGCAAAAAGCTGCTACTTCCGGCTTTTGTTCCTGTTCCTTCCCCTTTTCATCAAGTGGCACAGACAGGCGGCTCGGGAGCTCAATTACGCTTTGATCCAAGCTCTCATAGCAATGCACAGGATCTACTTCCAGTCTTACCAGAGACCACGGCTGCAGCTCCAGTATTAGCAGCAGGAGCATGAGCCCAGGGATTGGTTTCACGAACTGGCATAGCTGTGGACACTACAGCAGCTTGGGATGGTTTAGCAGCAAGCACACAGAAGGCTGAGGCAGTGCCATTAACTAAAATGGGAGCAGACAACATCAGTGCGATTAATTCATGCAAGGCATGCACATGACTGGAGTATTAGTGGGCCACGTCATAACCATTAACATCCAACAACTTTAAACACTTCCACATGACAGCAGTTTGCGTAAATCAGCCAAACTGGACTGACAGTCGATGATGCACATGAATCCCATCTCGAGCCAACTCTTGTTAACAGCTGTGGGATGGTGGGTTTTTATTTAGTTGATGAGATTGTCAGCGCTGATAACCAACGTTACATTTGTTGGGCTTCTATAGCAAAGAGATATGGCTCACCAGAAGGAAGTTATAGCACGATTAAATTTAGATTCCAAAGAACACCAGATTTTGGATGCAAAATAATCGCTGCATTTAACAAGGAGAGGTTCTTTTTCCACACTATTTGCATAAAACTGCATCAGTGGAATGAAGGTTAGCGCTACCGAGAGTGCTACAGTTGGCACCTCCGCATCTTACTCGGGAGTTTGTGTGCAAAATGGCAATCAGGTGGCACCAAGTCTCCTTCCCATGCAGGATTTGGCTCCTGTGACACACCACTGTTCAGACTGTTACAGCCCAGGAGGCAGACTGGCTAAAACAGCCACGACCTCAAAGCCAGGCCCTTTTACAGGCAACCATCGTGTGGTAGGTGCGTGAGCTTGTTAAAAACAAAACCACATAAAAACTAAATAGATGGGATGAACAAAACAAGATGCATTATCCCAAAATACTGATACAAGACTTACACAAGACATTAATGCTACGTGTCACCAGAAAGCAACATTATGTGCACTCAAGCCTCATCCAGCACCACCACAGCAAGCAAAGAAATCACAGACCTTGAAAGGCGGGAGACTGTGGGGCAACCACGGTCACAGGTTTCGTCATGGGCGCTGAAGAGAAAGGGTCCTCCGATGGCGTGCTGAACGCACTGGTGATCTGCGAGCACAGGGCACTAATGCTGTCTGCTTCCCCTTCCACCTCTGGGACTGCAATGCCAACAGGACTGGTTAAATGACGCTTAAGGCAGACAGAAACTGAAATATCATTTATTTCTCTTTTAGGCGTTCCTACTGCAGGTGTGTACGACAGCTTTTATGGCTTGGGTTTTAAACCGGGTGTTGAAGACCTGACAGTAACAACAAACATAAAGACTTTAGTGCATTTGGTGACTTACTCAAGAGGGCAGAAGACTACTGACCGACCAGAGATGCTCATTATTTCCATTTGCACTGCTCCTCCAAAGTACTGATCACCAGTTCCTCACTGCAGTGAACTGACTTGGGCAGGCATCATTAAGCAGAAACAATATAAATGCCATAGGATGGCCGGATATGGCAAGGACAATATGGAAAATGTAAGGAGGGGGCATTCCCAGTAATTGATTATCTGAGGAATATTCCAACACAGCCCCTGCAGCACGACAAGAGCTACACACCAGCATGCACAGCACTGTTACTTTTAAACCCATAACTCCGTGCTGGTCTTAAAGCACAGGTCACCAAACAAGTACCGTAAGCTCAATCAGATGAGGTATTGTCATTGTTTTCTTTTTTGCCACACAGATTCAAACTTTAAAACTCAGAATCCTAAAAGTTGCTCTGCTGCCAAGTGAGAGTACAACTGCTGTGCAGGATAATGTAGCTCAAGGCATCCTAGAATGATACGCAAGGTACCCATTGGCCCAGATGTTTACTTTGGGATGACTACAAAACCACAACTCCGTCATCTGAAAACCGTACCGCTCACTACTGACACAGGCAGCTGCTGTACTGCCCAAACAGTAACATTTCCTTTAACCAAAGGTGAAAAGTAGTTTCATTCCTCTCAAACAGAAGAGTTCAGAAGGGCAGAAGCACAGACTGCAGAAAAATGTCAAGTGATCCCATGGTCTGCAAAACCTTGACAGGGTTTGACCCTCTAGATGCCCTGGCATTAAGCAGAGGGCCTGGATCAGTGGCTCAGTGGGAAGAGCAGAAGTACTGATACAGCACCACTTGTTCCTGCACACTTCAAGCTCTGTTCCAGTAGTTCAGGTAATTATTACAGCTGATTATCTCCTGCTCATCAATACTGCATTTGAAATTCTTGCATATTCCAGAAGTAGAAACTTTCTGACCTGCTGATGTAAGCTCGTCAGAAATAATTCACGTGGGGAAGGAAGAAGAGTTTAGTGTAAGTACTGCATTATTGAAAGCCACAGACAAGGAAAGGAAGAAGAGACAACTTAAGATCATGTTTCACCATTTGGCTTTACCTGAGTTTTTCATGGGGAAATCTGTCTTCCTTTGCACTGTTGAAGGCAGTTCATTTATTCGCAAGGACAGCTGGCGCTTAAAAGGAGACATCTTTTGACTAAGGGCAGGGAAGCCCCTGAAAGAGCCTTGCCTGGCAAGCTGTTCTATGGGGGCGTGCCTCCGTGGGATAGCGTGGGGGTTGCTCATTTCCTTCTCCACAGAGGCAGTGACTTCAGCAGTAGGAGAAGCTGGTGAGCCAGGAGAGGGAGCAGTAGTAGCTGGGGCAGCACCTGGTGCTGCTGTCTTCACTTCTGTTTCAGCTGTCGGAGGAAATAGGATAAGGTTAGAAGAGCAAAGCAGTGTATTTTCAGCTGCCCCTTACTCCTGTGTGTTCTGTAAAGAGAAACTGCATAACCAGTGCTCTTCTGGCAAAAAGGTTTCTAACACCACTGCAGAAAAATCTTTTCTTTCTCCTTTCCTAGTCTTCACCACACACACCACTTTACATACACCCAGCCCCCAGAGCGCAGCTAGTGAAGGCCAGCTGCTTCATAGAAATGATGGCCTTACGTATGGAGCTTTTCTCACAGTTCCTGAGAACACTGCTCTGGAAACACCCGGAATTCATTTATGATTAAGACTGAAAAGTGTACTGTGTGTCTAAGACCTTTATTTTGCCTCCCACATAACTATAAAAACAGATCAAGGCCAAAATACTACAACTGACTGTTCTCAGTTAATGAGTGAGGTGCAGCTGAGCAGCTGCAGGGAACAGAACGGCTTCTGGACCTTCTTTAGAAGTTCCCCCCCATCCCTGCAGAAGCAGCAGCAGCCAAACAGCCCACACAAGCTCCAGCAGGCCAGAGAGAGTGCTTAACAGGTTAGGCAGCATTCAGAGCTCAAGCAGCAGCTCCCAGCAGCTCCAGGGACAGCACTGCAGAGATGGAAGCGTGCTGCAAGGCAGAGCCTGACTCTGAGCTGACAGTGCACCAGCCGCATTCTGAAGACTTTCCAAACTTCATACTAAGAGCAGTCACTGTTTTCTGGTTGTTGCATCAACAGAATAACTGGGAGTCTGGAAAAAGAAGGCTCACAGTGGCATTTTTGAGGAGCTGGAACCACCAGAGTTACTAATGATGTTGTCTTGCAAGCTTCAGTACCCAGGAGCTGCAGCTGCTCGTTCAAGTGAAACTTTTCTAATCAGTCTTTCTTGGAAAGGATTTCACACACCTTCATTGAGTCAAGACTTTGACTCATGCCCTCAATAACAAAGGCGCCGTGTTTAAGCTTCATTTAACACATTCTAAAACGAACGTATGGGAACAAGCAGATGGATGATGGAAATGAAGATTAAAGTTTTGCAAGAGTGGCAGTACTAAACTTGCTGTGGAACCCTCTGAAAGAAAAGGCCAACTTTGCTGTGAAGAGCTGTGGGTAACATCTATAACGCTCATCTTTTTGCTGGCTGTACAATGCTATCACTGGGAATTCTGGATGGATGTTAAGCTGCAATCCCTGCTGGGGCTCCGCTGCAACCTCAGTGCTGATTCTGCTCACTGTGGATGACTGTGTAAGTGGCACCCCTTACCTTTAGCATCCGGCATCTGTCTCATAACTTCCTCTCTTTCTGCTTGTTCAGTAGCTGTAGTGACCCTGAATGACCCCTCTCTAGTGAATGTGGTTCTGCTGGCATCGAAGGTGGCAGTGACTCCACACTCCTTCTCTCGCTTCTGCTTTCGCTCCAGGCACGCAGCGAACGCACAGCCCACGGCATGACTCAACCTTTCCCCCTGCACAAGACAACACTGCATCATACGGTGACTGGAACAGAAGCATCCCCGTACTTCAAGCACTGCAAACCGATAACACCTTTACAAGAGGACTCTAATTAAGACGTTAAAAAAGAACTACTGTAATTGGCCTCCTCGTATAGCTCTAAAACTAAACCTGACGTAAAAAGGGCCACAACTATCACTGTACAAGCATGAAGGCCTCCCAGAAATGAAAGACCATCAATCTGTGTAGCTTAACTGCTACTACGATAGCAATGTGATAACGTACTGGCACTGATCCCTCCTCTTCTATGGATGCATTTGTGCAGGAAGAAAGTGTTCATGGAACCATCTTAGCAGGTTTAAGTCCCAAGGGATAGATCACTGCTACTCTCAAATGGAAGAGAGCACACAGGAAGGCAGTACCGTTGTGTGCAAATGGGAAGTTTAAAAGCAGAGCTGCCTACTAATGTCTCTTAATGGCTCTGACCAAATGCACAAATCAGTACTGAGTGCCCTCCAGAAGGCACTTCCACTATCAACCAGGGAGGTCAAAAGGATCCACCGCCCAGTGACTGCACTAAGGAAGTGAAGTTCAAGTCAGAGGAAGTCTGGCACTCCAGCTCATCTGGAGGCTGCAGCTGAGTCACAAGTGCTATTATTACAGCAGCTCAACTCCTCTGTTATCACTGTAAATGAACTGACCCGCATACACAGCAGAACGCAGCTCTGACACGAGTTTAAATGGGAATGCTCAACATCAATGTTTCTCTTTAAGGAAACATGATCAATTAACAAATGTAATTGCTTTCAACACACAGCTATGTGGAGTTATCTCAATGGATTTGCATTGTGTAATATATAGGCAGGATTCAACAAAAGCCACAAGGGGAGATGGCTGGATCAAGGAGTTACATGACTTGGGTCTACAAAGCAAGAGCAATAGAAAAAACTTGATTACAAACCTTCCACTGCAAAAACATCTTAACATTTAGAAGCAAACAGGATCCTGATGTAATTCATTCTAGCTCCATCCCTTAGCACTCAGATGACTTTCCATTCAAGACAGCATTTGCATACAAGAGGCTACATTCATACCCAGCCTGCTATTCATACCCTGTTCGCTATGATCTTATCCTGGAAAAACTGTCACTGCTGTTCCAGTTTTGGGCTGTACACATTTTCAGATGAGAATATCTTCTGTCTATTCTTAGAAGAGTGGTTCCCTTCTGCTACCCATATCTGAGGCTGACTGCATTCCACTTACACACCACATTGGGCACTGCTTCTCTGCACAAGGAGACAGCACAGAGGGATATAATTCAGATATATAGAACCAGAACTAAAATACTTTTTATGGAAGCACTATTTAGCTGAAGTTTAAGTGCACTGCAGTGTTCTGTGCAGTTACATTTTCTCAGCGTAACCCCAGGTGGAAGCAGGAGGAGCCGGGCACCCCTCACACTGCACTCACCGTGTCCTTCACAGCCATGAAGCAGTGGCATATCCAGCGCCTGGTGGTGCCGTCTCGGCAGATGTATGAAAATGCCCGGTCAAAGTTCCTGTCCGGTGCGCAGAAAGAAACCTTCTCTATTGTCTGATCAACTATGAGGTCCTGGAGGGGAAAGAATCCATTGCAGCCAACCAAAAAAGAAAAGAAAGAGAAAAAAACAACGTGAGGAAACGTGGAGAAACAATTGCACAAATCATTCTGCAGGATGCACTGTGTTACAAAGAAAAGCTGATTTGGCTGCAATTCTCTACCGAGTCCATTGCCAGAAACCATTCCCAGTGCGAAACATAAAGGATGGCCGCCATCTTCCCCCAGCCAACCCTGGCAGAAGCCAGACAAGGCGGCCAGGTCAGAATTCAGGGGCACGAGCATCCCAAACATCTCTGCTCTAGACTATGGATTTAGCGTGGCGAAAAAGGGAACGTGGGTTTCATTTTCACTGCAGTCCAGCAATCAAAAAATCTTTCCTGTGAAGAAGTCTGCTCGTGTGAGGGCACTTAGCAGCTGCTGCACAAAAAAGCAACAGCTCGCGTGGCACCAAGAGATGCAAGGATGGAATAGAAAAGCACCAGTGGTGCTGGCGCTACCAAACACCCCAATTTGTCTCTACAGACGTATGGGAGAGGTGTTTCTAAAAAGGAGGCGGTACAGTTCAATAACTGCTGCCCTCAGCACTTTCCCTCCCCTGATGTTTTTGGAATACGTTTTAATCGGTGCCTGCTCCTTGGCACCTGTGCTGCTGAGTTCGACCACCAGGAGGCAACATCACATTCCCTTTTTAAGCACCATTCCTTTCCTTACCTCTATGGTCTGCGAAAGTTATTACAATTCATTGTAATGAATTCAATATATGTATGCATAATTCAATAATGCACGTTCAATGCATTTCTACATGTGCAAGCATATACATATTAGCCTTTTTAGGGCAATCAGCAAAATGAATTCACCTGCAGCTTAATGCTCATATTAAATAATGAATTCTTATGGAGGGTAACTTCAGTGCTGACAAAGCACGCCCCAACAACAGCCCAGCTATTCATCACACTACCACACTGCAGAGGGACATTTTCTCTACCCGCTCATCAGTGTTGGCATGCAGAAATCATTTTTTAGGTCAACAAGATAAGCATTAAGTCACTTAAGGATAAATTCATTTTATGTAATTACAGTAAAAACTGTTCTGCTACCTGTGGCATCTTCTAAAATGCAGGCAATGTTATAGAGATAAGCATTAAGCTCTCATTTCTAATTGCCCGCATCCAGCTGAACACACAAATAGTTTGCTTTTACCTACGCACTGCGCTATTTCACAATAAAACATTGTAGAACAGCCCAGAAGGAAGCCACAAATACACCTGCCTTCCATTTGAGACCAACAGCTTCCAATTACAGATGACAGAATTTGATACCCAGCAGCTGCTCATCTTAAGTTTGAAGGAATTTTAAGATGTTTAAGGGAAATGACCTTCTTTGTGTTCCCTTCACCATGTTTCTGGAAGCCAGCTTTCATTCATTCAGACTCGTTCTGGGATTTGGACACTCTGGAATCCAAACCAATTAACGTCATTTTTCCCATGTACTACTCTTGCATCCCTCTGCAGTCATACAGGACAAAAGTCACAGGGACACTGTGAGCTCAACGTCAGCAGAACTTGTTGGGAAATGATGGCTCTTCTGGCAAATGGACCAAAGGCAGCCCCACGCTCGTGCTACCTGCCTCATTTTATCGAGTACTGTGGCATTAACAAAGAAAAATAAGCATACATGCATTTTCCAAGGAAAAAATGATTAAACCAACTGGATGCTTAAATCTTCCTTCTAAATACCAACACTTACATTAAGATAGAGATTGGAGTCTGGTTAAAATTAGGACAAGTGTTTTATTATAGAGAAACTGAATTTTTGTTAATGGAAATCTTACCTTTGTTTTCTCATCTACAACTCGGAGTCCATCCGCTGACACCCACAGGACCGCTTTAACCGCCTTCTTCCCAGTCTTTCAGAAAAGAAAGAAAAACAAATAAGAACAAAAGCCAGCAGCTTTCTGTTAACAGTGTCAGACTGCACCCATTCCCCCTTTCCAAGAATCACAACATTAAGCATAGATGAAGTCCACGATCAGTAAGGTGCCCAAAGCCAGATAACTCAATCCAAGTTGCATAACACTCAGAGAACCAAGCCAAAGCCAGTAGTCCAGAGAGAGCATATCATGGGCATGGGGAGAGGGCACGGAGCAGGTGGAGTCGTAAATAGGGTGTGCATCCATGTACAGTAAAGAATTCAAGACTGACCAAGTGGGTGAAGAATTCCACCAAAGAGTCAGATAACACTGATTGATAAGGAGTTACACCCCAGGTAGCTTCCTGAGCACAAGTTTAAATGCAGGGAAATTCTTACCTGGTATTTCCACCATCCCCACCCTCAGCCCCAATAGTAACGTGGCAGAATCATGGCATCACCTTAAACCAGTGTTAAAAGCACCCAGAAGTCATTGGTTATGGTGTTATGGGCTCAACACAAAGACTGACAACACATTCTACAGATCTACTAAGAGCAAAATGCCCCACACTGGAAGAGAGGCAGACGAATATGATACATTAACCATTCGGCTGCAGCTTGACAAGCACTGCAGCAGAGTGCAGCAGCAGGGGAGCACCATGGCATTCCTCCAAGGTGTGAATGTGGAACCTTTCAGCTGCCACGAGCTGAGGGTGAGCAAAAGGGGGAAACACGGGAAGGCTTTGGGAGCCATGTCAACTGCAGGTTCTTTCTGAGCTGTTTGCTTTTTACAGGAGGGTTGCAGAAAACCGTATATACGCAAAATAATATTCTTCTGAAATAAAACCAATCAAACAAAACAGGTGCACCGTCACCATAATTTTATGAGTACCACCACAAGACAACCCAACACACTATTTTTAACGTGTTCCTCAGATTCACAGGTCCTGTACTCTATTCTTTTACCTCAGAGACTGCTCTCCCCACACCTTTACAAAGTTCACACACTTTGTGGCTGCTGTAGGCAACAAGAGATGGGAGGTGGAGCGGGGTGGGGTGTTTTAGCTCATGGCTTTGTGCAAGGATTGCATTTCATTTTTAATAACTCGGTACAGATGTATATAATTTATATTCATATGGCAAGGACACATTCTGGCATAAGCTACTGTGTGTTCCAAATTAGCAGCTCTGCTTTGAACATTGTAAGGATGAAGTATATTTTTTATCTCGGACTGATAAGCCACCTGCTGTATCACATCGGTTTCACTCTCAGAGAAGTCAGAAAGCGTGAAGAAAACCAGCCTGGCAGGACTTGTGCAGGTTTTGGGGGAGGAACTATCTGTCCCAATTCCTGAAGCAGCGATGACAGCCAGAGCACTCTCAGAATGCCTGGTGAGACCAGAGAACAGCACTGACTTGTACAGAACAGCGAGTAAAGGAGAGAAGAACAAAAATAAGCACAGTATGAAAGCAAGCTACTGAAGTGCTGGCGGAAGCAAGTTTGTAGGAGCCCATCCAGCCTGTTCAATATCCCTGAAGGACTGAAGTAAAACCTTCAGATTCTGGAATGCCTAATGGAAAAAGCATTCTTCACATAGGAAGATGGACTCAAAGTTACTGTCATGTGCATTAAAAAATACTGCAGCATTTAAAAGCTGCTGGTTTTGGTCTTAAAGGGAAGCAAATATGAACACACACAAAATACAGCCTATATTCTCAATGCCCACTTAGCTTTCACAGCCTAAAAATCCCTATCAATCCCAACAAGAGCCGACTTGTAGAGATTTGTCTCTTAACATTCTGAAGGAGTACCAGCTTCTTAAAGGCCACTAGCAGTTTTAAAACCTTCACTTCAAGCAAATAAGGAAAATGAAGAGAAGGCAACACCTGTGGGTAACTGCTTGCTTTAGACTGTCATTACAGAATATAGGACGCTTCTTTTTTCAGCAAACCACAACAACCTTGTTTCTATAGTCAAATGCTGACAGGTTCCTGAAGTCTGTACTAATCAGCATGGGTTTGACTCAGGTTGGTACTTTAAAGCAGTGCTGAAGTGCAGCAGAGCTGGTCCTCATCTGCTGATTTAAACCACAGAACCTCATGTTTCTCAGAGCAAAAATAAACGGCTGAAGAGCTGAATATCCCACTGGACAAGTAAGCTTCCTCAAGTAAGATTTTATGAGAAAGCTGCCTGATGGAAAGGGACGTAGGTGCACTGATGGACAGTCGGCTGAATGTGAGCCTGCAGTGTGCCCAGGTGGCCAAGAAGGCCAATGGCATCCTGACTTGTATCAGGAATGGTGTGGTGAGCAGGACTAGGGAAGTCATCCTGCCCCTGTACTCAGCATTGGTGAGGCCTCACCTCGAGTACTGTGCTCAGTTTTGGGCACCTCGGTACAAAAAGGACATGGAGGTACTGTGGCACCAGAGAAAGGCAACAAGGCTTGTGAAGGGCTTGGAAAATCAGCCCTATGAGGAGAGGCTGAAGGAGCTGGGGCTGTTTAGTCTGGGGAAAAGGAGGCTGAGGGGAGACCTTATTGCCCTCTTCCAGTATCTGAAAGGTGTTTACAGTGAGAGTGGGGCAGGTCTCTTCTCACTAGTGACATGTGACAGAACAAGGGGAAATGGCCTCAAGCTGTGCCAAGGTAAGTTTAGGTTGGATGTTAGGAAACACTTATTTACAGAAAGGGTAGTTAACACTGGAATGGTGGTTGAGTCACCATCCCTGGGTGTGTTTAAGAGCCATTTGGATGTGGTACTCAGGGATATGATTTAGCAGAGGGTCGTTAGAGTTAGGGTACTATGGTTAGGCTGTAGTTGGACTTGATGATCTTTGAGGTCTTTTCCAACCTGAGTAATTCTATGATTCTAAAATAACCTAATACAAGTTTGCTACTCTAAGAGTAAAACAAAACATAGCTATCTCCCAGTCCTTACTTCTAGATTTATTATGGATGTAATGCTTAGAATATGTAAGTTCTTACAGTCTGTATCCCAATCTCAAGGCTACTTCCATTGGGAAACACACAATTCTTTAATCTCTTGAATCCTCATTTTATCCCCACGACAGACATAATTTCACCAAATAAGTTCATATCGGCTACACAAATCAACACACTACTCTATGATAGGTTGGGTATTGCCAAGTATATCGTGATTAGGAAGTAGAATCCATTTTCACTCCTGACATACAGTATATATAGTGGACAGTAAAATTACTGCATACGAAGCAATCTCCAATTCAGGATCACAGTGTCTGACAGACAGAAGTGACTTCAAGCAAAAAACATTTAAAGCAAATTGATGGCATCCACTGCAATAGCGTGGTCTTAAATTCTACTACTTAGGGACTCCTCCAGACTTCTATATCAGTAGCTTGTCTTCACATTCAAGAGTTCTTGGATGACGACACTGCTGGAGGGGAGCCACTCATGGCACTGACTCCCAGGAGCCCGATTTGTCAGTGTGAATCAGCTGTGACACAAAGCTCACTTCTGAGCACTTTCTAGGAGGCTGGTAATCTGCTCCAGCACAACACTTGTTCTCCTGACTCATTTCAGAGTCCTCGGAAGCCTCCTAGAGGGCAGGTGAGGCACCCTGGTGAACAGAAGGCAAGGCTGAAAACAAAGCACATGGGAAACCTCTCAGACAAAAGCAGGTGTCCTCAACACAGGCATCAGAGAAAAGAAAATGAAGTTGATTAAAGCTGAAATACATCTCTTTTGAGCAACAGTGCTGGTCCTGCTGACTGGGCCGTTAGAAGGGATGGCAACATGGAATTAGGTAACAACTGTACCGTAAGGTTGAAAGTAAAGGTTCAAAGAAGCCCAACAACAAACGCTGCACTTTTAAATACTTCTGCATTGTTTCTGGTCTTTCATCTGATTGCAGATTTCTCAGTATCTGCCTATTTTATTCTTTCATTACAAACAACTGTAAGATGTATCTGGAGCCTGAGATGTACAAGAACATAATTTTCTTCTCAGAGAACAAGAAATACATGCATCCAGTAGAAGCAAAGGATGAGAAAGACCTGTACTGCTACCCATTGACACACAAAAGGCTTAGTTTTAAAATATGCAGAGCTGCTCAAAAAGGCAGTTGGTTCAGTTGCATTTCGTAAACAAAATAAACCAGCAAAAGCCTAACCGGGAGCTAGCAACAAGCATCTCGTTTTTACTTGAAGCTGAAAATGAAGCATTTTCAATGTCAGGCCGTGACTAAGCACTAGAACATTTCCTGACACAAATAAGTCAGATTTACCTTTCTAGGGGAGGAAAAAGAAAAAATGGACAGGGAAAGACACAAACCTGTCTAGACAGACAGTGAAAACAAGTAGCAAGTTATAACAACTCTGGTCTGGAATGTTACATTAATCCCAAAACAAGATATCCAGGGAGAAATTACAAACATTGCAGGGACATCTAAATACCATGGATTTCAGTACTCTCACTGCTAACTACTGTTCCTTTGCTGGCTGAAGCAGAAGCAGGTCTTTTTTCAGCAAAGCATAATAATAATCCAGCACTTGCTCTTGTACTTCATTAGGTTGGTGATTGCTCAGTCCTCATATATGTCAAGATCTCTCTGCCCTTCAAGGAGTCACCAGCTCCCCCCAATTTAGTGCTATCTGCAAGCCTTCTTAGTATATCCTCAAATCCTATATCCAAAGTCATTGATAAGAACATAAAGAGAATCAGCCCTAAAATGGAGCCCTGAGGATCTCCACAACTGACTGGCTGACAGCCTGATGCAACTCTGTTTACTATAACCCTCTGAATCCAGCCTGTCAGCCAACAGTTCACCCATCGCATTACATTTTATCTAGACATATGCTGGACATTTTGTCCAGAATGATACTGTAAGAAACAAGAAGCAATACTGAAATCCAGAAAAATTACATTAACTAGCTTCCTTTGTCAGCTGGGTGTATAATGTTGTCATAAGAAGGAGATTAGAGTTCATTAAACAGAACTTTCCCTTCATGGATTAGTGTTAGCTGTGACCAATGACTGCACTGTCCTTGAGGTGCTTTTCAGTAGCCTGCCCTGCCTATCCTTGCTGAAGGGCCTAGAGCTCTTCACCGTGATGCACTATCTTAGGATCCCCTTCCCAGCAGATTTTGCTTATGCCGATGATGTGGCTCTGGGAACGACAGAAGGCTTCTAGCTTCTCTTGATTGTTCCTCATGCTGCAAGCGCTACCACAGAAATACTCCAAATGTGCCTCATTCTGCCTGAGTGCCCTTCCTACAGGCATAGATGAACACCAATAAGAAAAAAACTAACACATCATTTTGATTAGGTTGAGGTGGGTCGTTCATGTTGGCTTTAAACAAATTCCAAGGAACACTTAAGAGTATTGCACAGCAAATAACAAGTTTCACTCCAACCTTTGTAGATTCCAGCCTTTAATTCATTCACACGTTGGAATGATTTGATTAATCTGGCAGATCCTCCTACATATAGCATTTTGACCCTAAAAAAAGAGCTTCTTTCTTCACTATGGCTACACTCACTCACTGGTGAGCTTTCCAATATCATGGGAAAAAAGGTGAACTGGGGAAATAGCTGCTCCTCTATGACATGCACTACAATGTGAGTGCGAAGCGACACAGGTGCAGCTGAAAAAGCTTCATTTACTCCTTAAGTACAGCCAAGACAAATGTGTGACCAGAAAATCATCTGCTCTGAAAGACTTTGCGATGCAAGTTACAAACTTGTTAGTTTCTATTTAAACCAAGATTCAGCATGTAATAAGATCCCTGAAAAGCAGCATCTTAAATGTATTCCATAGGAAGTTTTACAGGAATTTTAAATGCAGAAGCAGTCAACAGATGGGAGGCAAAAAGGTTTTTTAGAGGTTGACCAACACTGTCTTATGGAGGTGCAGACAGCAGGAATTAAAAACAACAACAAAACCCACCCCAATCCAGTCTCCAGTACAGCACATTCTTAGTAAGGACAAACAATTGCTTCCTTCTGCAACACTGTCCTCAGGAAAACAAGAGCAACAGTGAACAGAAAAGCTTTCTCCTATATAAGAGAACTGCAATGAGAAAAACAAATAGCAGGTAAATGCTTGGTCTCATCTTCATGTACCTTTGAATCTGGACCATGCTCAAAAAAGAAAGGTTTAGGAGATGGTATGCGTCGGCTCACTGCCTTCTCCCCACACTAACAAGTTGGGCAAGCACCTCATGTGGTGCGAGGCGGCCAACAATCCAGCAGGGCTTACAAGCACAGACCCCAACTGTTCCATAGGTGTTTGCCTACGTGATGTAGGCTGGCACAAGTTTAAGGGATTTAAAGGGAAAAAAAAAAGTCATATTTTTTACAGGAAGACCAAATCATTTCGGAACACTGCATTTCTGACACAGTCCTTATGGAATTCAGTTTCTGTTTCAGGTCATCTTTTTAACCATATTCTTTATTTAATCCATATATTTCCAAGTCTGGGAAGAAATGGATTTTAGAAGTAGATACTCTGAGAAATAGATTAGGGGATTCTCAACACCCTGATTTTACAGCAGTGCTATACCAGGGATGTAACTCCTTATAGTGCAAGCACAAATGAGGCATTAAACTTACTTTTCCAAAGAAGCCTTTGAAGAACTTCCTTTCCTGGAGGAACAGGGGGGACAAGTCGAGCGCTATTACTGAAGGTAGCTAAAATGTCCCAGGGTTTCAAACCAACAAGCACACACAAGAATAGGGTTTGGAGGGAAAGGAAGGGGTTTTTAGAGTTATCCACGAGAAGGTGCGACAGGCAAACGTGAAAATAATCCCATGAAAATGCAGATCAAAGGGCACACACAATTCTAATAAGCTACTGCCCTGAAATTGGTGGAAAGAAGAGAACCTTGGCCCCAATTTCATGCAAAGTGGTTACTTCATTGTCACTCTCCCTCGTTTAGTTCCCTTTAGTTGGGTTATAAACCAAACTTGGCAGCAGACGAGGTGGCTGAACAATTAAAATACAGTACGGGCGTGAAATGCAAAGTTCTAACCTCAGAGTCACAGTCAGATTTGCTCTGCATTGACCGTTTTTTTTTCCCAAAGCAAGTGCTCCATACACTGGAGAACACAGGGCAGCTGGCATAATGCAGGATTAAAAGCTAAAAAGCATCTTCTGTGCTTCATTTATTCTATTTATTTACTGTTTTGGTTTATGTGCTACTCTTACTTTGCATCTTATACAACCATTGTCCAGTAAGGACAGTAATTTCCTCTGACCTAAACTAAACCACAACTGAGATCTCTTCTTCCACAGTGTACGACTATTAAATATTCATCCTACAACGCTGGATTAATAGATTGAACAAGATCCCCTTTAAAGTCACCTCTGAGAGGGAGAAGTTAGACCAAGGCAGAGGCACAAACAGCTGAACTGCAAAACGTCTTCAGCTTGGAAGTGATTATACTGATTGCCCAATTCATGTTAACACAAAAGCAGAACACTGTTTAAAGCATATTTGAATGCCACTTTTACTGGCTTTGTTTTGTTACCAGATTGTGAAAAGGAAACTGCAAGATCTGCCTGATCTGATGTGAGGATATTTCCTGGGACCCTCCTGCATGCACAGCTACATGCTGCTCAGTACTTGAAGGAAGCTGGCTCTGAAGCATATCCCCGCTCTCATTATCTTTCCAATTTAACTTGCAAGTAAACTGGTACAGCAGTAACACAGAGATTATGGAGAATCCACATGAGACTAAGTAAGGGTTTCTGAGAGCCACTGGCCCCAAAGTACCACCACGCTGATAACAATGCTATATCAAAACTATTATTACAAATATCCTGAGGCAGTGCCTCCAGAATTGATTGATATACAAGGTTATATTTAAAACAAAGCTATGGTTCTGACGCAAACCAACAAAAGCCAGGAAGCAAAGCTAAGAAGGGAGTGTCAATCTCAACTCTGCATTTCCTGGCTTTTGCTACTGAGTGCTTCTCTCTGCTCAATGTCCTTCCACAGAGCTTTTCAACAAGTATCTATAAGATATTTTCGTCAACCCAGGCACTGTATAAGAACATCTCTACGTGCAGACAGCTGAAAGGCTTAATAGCTTTTAGCAGCAAGAACGGTCATGTATTTGGACAAGATATGCTGAACACTGGGAGGGGAACTAATGGATTAATCACAGCGTTGTGCACATAATGAGAAGGGGCTGGATGCTGCTGCCAAGTTGAGCAATGACTGTTGCATTACACTAAAAAACAGCCTCTTAAAGATAGCAAAAGCTAAAGGAGATACACCAGAAGCTACCTCATTTTTAGGTGATGGTTAATTTTGCTCTTAGCAAAATGCTTGTTAAATAAGATCTGTGGATTTTAATAAGCTAGAAATGTTAATGGAAAGGCATCATGCAAAATGGATTTTAAACAACACTAAGTTAATGTAGTTTAGAGATAACTAATGCATGTTTTAAAATATTAAATTATGTCTCTTTACCTGCTAAAACAAGAACATATATTAAAACAAATGCATCATTTAAAACAAGAAGTGGCAAGTTAGAAACCAACACTACACACTAAAGCTGATTTAAAAATCAAAACATGATATGAGAGTATAATTTTGTCTTTATACCATTTTCCCATACCTGAGTTAAATATGGTTACAAAGCTACCCTACAGGGTCCTCAGAAAGCTGTTTTCCAGTCTGCACTAAATAACACTAACTCAAGGAAATGGTTATGTAGAACCCTTTCAGTGCTTTTATCCAAATCTGAGGATCTGAAGTTGGTAATATAACTCTGCTAAGGGAAAAACATATGCTCCTTTGGTAACACTTCTGTAACAGATAGTGATACCTGAACACACCGGTTTCTGATCTATCAATGAAATTGCTGAGCCATATCATCAGACAGAAAATAGGGACATCCGATTCTCTTCAGTCATCACACGAAAAATTGTAACCTGCACATTACAGCGTTGTCCTGAATCAGTTCCAGAGCTTGAAAATGGCTCTCTAGCTAAAAATGGCTTCTTTTATTCAGCTGTCAATTAAACAATCCCTGAACAAAAGGTTTACCATCATTTGTTTTAAGTTCTGCAAGATGTGCTCAAAAATGATTGTGGCATATTAAACCAGCAGATAATAAAGGACCTGGAAGGGTATTTCCCCACAATAAAGAGGTAAAAATTTGACTGCATCATTTCTTTGTAAAGCAGAAATTAAGATATCCCTAAAATGAAGGTCAAGTTTTGTATTTTTAGTGACAAATCTTAAGAGGTCTAATAGTCAACCCTAAAAAAAAAAACAACCATCATATTTCAGCTCTCCAAATAAACAGCCAACTGTTGGAGAATAAGAATTAAGAGGAAAACGTATCTACTGAAATAAGTAAAAGACAGAACTTAGTTTTAGAAGTTAGAAGTATGTCAACAATTCTGCATCTAAGAGAACTGAACTATCTACTCATAGACTGGACTCATAAGAACTATACAACGCCTGCCAAGAAAATGAAGATTAGAACAGGCCACATACACTTGTATGTAGTTTAGCTGTATAAAAAACGAAGTTCAACTTTCACAAAGCTGGTCTTTCTGTTTGAACACTGCACCTCAAACTCAAAGTTCTTTCAAGACCAAGAGAAAGCCCATCGAAATAACCAAGCACTGTGAAAGGAACAGACAACCAAAGAAGCAAATTACTTTCTTATCTCATTCCCTGCATGCTGAAACAACATCGAGTGGTATGGCTTTCCCTTGTTAAGAGAATATACTGTTCAGAAAAGAGCTTTCAGAAATGGGAGAATCCTAAAGAAACGCTCCTGGTTTAAAACCCACACACACGCGGTGGGGATCTGAGAATGGGGGCAAGGTTTGAATCGCAGTGAGTGGCTTTAGGTGAAGCCTGGGTCTGATGGTGTCTAACAGCTCAAGTGTACAAAGCAGTTTCAGTAATCTAAATATTCCTCTTGGGGCCCAGAAGAATTCCATATCCGCTTCTCCATTTCCAGCACTGACACACGAGACAATGCAAGCAGAAACCCCAAGACAGAAACCTGTGTCCAATTTGCACATAACACGAAAAATTTCAAACAGCAGAAGAAATAAAAATTATCCAAATAAAAACGCTGCATTTATGAGAATGGGCAACAAGTTGATGCCGTTCAGAATTTCAGATAATCATAAAGCACAGAACAGAGAAATTGAATTAGTTACTTCCAGGGAACATACTGTAAAAATTAGATGCCTTGCATGTGAATCAGTAACTCAGATGATCAAGAATCACAATCCTAGCATTATGTGGATTCCAGAGGAAATTGGGCGCTACGTTTTTACTGGGTCTCATCATTTATAAGCTTAGCCAGGCTTAATTGGCTGAAAGTTTATAAAAAGCCTAGAGAGCAAATACTTCACAGCACAGCTCCCCAGAGAAGCCGATGAGAGAAGCTGCAAAAAGGAGATACTGGAACATTATTTGATGTACTAACAGAAAGTATCCTGATAGAATGAAAACCAGAACAGGACAAAAATGGATGCAATTCATCATGTGGTCAGTACTTGCATTTTTAGCTACATAAACTAAATCCATAGAACAAAAACTAATTTACATTCTGTGTGGTCCTTTTTAATAAAAATCTGTCACCAATCACTGCTGGACTGAATGGGAACAGATGGGATGCGGCTTGAACAGGTTGCTAGACACTGGCTGAGAGAGAAAAGAATGAAAAGACTTGATTTTAATCAGAGCAGTAAAGCACTTCACAAAGTTTACAGCACAACAGAAGGAAGATAACCTATAGTCTTCTGTTGTGTGCTAGGAAGAACAGGTTTATTCAGCAGATATTTCAGTTCTCACATTTGGTGAGGAGGAAAAAAAAGAAAATCATATCCAGTCAAAGATATCTTAAGTTAGCAAAGATGCAGTAGAAGTGTTTGATTTACTTCCAGTAATTTTGGCTAAGCTAGGAGGATACAAGAATTTCTTCTGGTAAAGGCATTACTGAAGGCTGAATATAGCTAAGACACGAGAAGTGAGGCAAAGGACAGCAGTTCTCCATCTTCAGTCAGACTTCAAATTCTAACATCCTCTCTTCCTCCTGTTCAGCGCTGTTCTAGCCTCAGATTCTAATAGATTGACCACTGACTTTCTACAGGGAAGAGATGACAAGACCTTGAAATGAGCCATAGGAATACCAAGAGCTTTGAACGAGTGCCATTTACAGGAGCAAACGTTCACAGAAGCCAAACTAAGAGCAGCCCACTTCATGACATACCAGAATTAGGCAGCCTTCAGGCAGGCCACTTCGAGCAGATGCAAGCCAGATTATTTCATGCATGACTAGAATGTTGCAGTGCATTAGAAAAAAAAAGCAGCCTAAATCAAATAATATTTTGTATAATAAAGGTGAATTAAGTCACTATAGAAGTGGCAGGCAACAAAGGGAGAGGAAGAGAGAGAGGGAGAGAGAGAAAGAGAGAAAGGGAGAAAGACCTGTTAAAAAACAATGGTTGAAGCCCATATGGGTACCAACTTAGTCTGAAAGGTCACAGAGGATTTTTACACATTTGTTTTGCAAATAGTTTCTGCCAGTAGAAAGAACAGTTGTAACTCTCTCCCTCTCATCATCAAATTAGCACGTCCCCCTAGCCACAGCAGTACTCTCACACCAGCCAACTGTTCTCCTAAAGTGGGTCAAAAGTTCAGGCTTCAGCTGGAGCACTGCTGCCGAACGGACCTTCTGGAGTAACACTCACAACCCCAAAGCTTTTTCATGAAACAAGCATACATACAGATTTCAGTCTCTTCACAGCATCTTCACAGATATGCATTCCTCTGGATTCATCCACCTCGACATGTCCCAAGTACTGTGGGAACAAGAACAGGAAGGTAAGAATCATAACAGCTTTAAAAACAACATGTTTTCTGCATATTTATCACCACAGAGCGCTTAAAACCATGCCAAACTGAAATCACAAGTTGCAAAGTTTTTACATTAACAGCATGACCCAGAACAACATTAGGCCACAGAGGAAGCAATTCAAAAAATACATTAGGGTAGTGTGTCAGGAAACTGGATACTTGTGTTTCATATAATGGAAAAACAGAAGCTTCTTATCCTTCCCATTTCCCCCTGTCTTTCCCAATCATGCTTCTTTTTGATAGGGGAAGGAAATGTTCTCTTAGAAACATTCATACCCTTACTTGAAGTACTCAGTTCTTGAAGAAAGCCATGGAAACTATTAGATAAAAGCTCTCTGACTTCTTACTACATAACTTAAAAGACATTTACCCTGATTTACATGACATTATAAGACTGCATGCAAGTCGCTAATCATATCGGAGTAGCCAGAGAGGAAAGAAAGGGTCTTAAAACATCAGAATCAATATCTGTGGCATGATGAAGCAGTAAACTGAGATTTAATTATCTATGGAGATGTCCCATACTACCACAGAACATTCTCCCAGCATTTGTTTCAATAATTAGGATACCAAGCTTGATTAGCTCAACAAAGAGATTTCGTTCCGTTTTTAAGTGCTCTACCAGAATAACAGGAGATTCAGCTTAATGGACACGCTCAGAAAGACTGTTTAAAGATTTAATAGCAAATCGAAAGGCATGTTGTTATTTTGGTTTAAGGTGAGGGTTTTCAATGCAAGGCAAGATGCCTGGAAAAGGCTATTAACATACCAATGTACTTATCATTAAACAGCTGAGACTTAGAAGACCTTAAATGACGGGGGGCTTTAACATTAAGTCTCACTACGTGATATTTTTAAAATAGAGTAACTCCGGATGGAACAATTCTGAAAGAATTTCACTTAACCCACCCCAAACAGCCACGGAACAGTTTGAAAAATGCACTGCATAGAAGCTAGATGGTAAATAATAAAGATCCGACATCTTACAGCTTTTCCAAAGTGAGCTCTGTGTGGCTGAAGCCCTAAAACTGAACACCAGAGTTGGCAAAACAATGACTGTATTCCATTAGCTGAACTATCTGAACACTTGCACAACATGTTCATTTCCCCATAACACTAAGGGGAGAATTCATCCTAATTTAATCCTAAAACTACACAAACAGTAACAAATGAAAACACGTTTACTGTTGTGTCCAGAAGCACACATTTGCATCCACACCCATCAGGAATACATCTGTAGTTCTGCTATGTCTATGCTGGAAGTTCCAGAGACATAGAAATATAGTGAATCTAATGTGAGGAAATTTTGGTTTCAGGAGCCCAAGAAAGTTTGTCAGCTGAAAGAAAAGGATAATATATAGAGGAACCAGGCTGCGGTCTGGAGAACATGGGTAAACAAAGATACACATGTGGAACGAGCCATCTAGCTTGCATTATTACTAAGTACAACTTCTTGACTTACAGAACTATAGGTACATCTCTTCAACCCAAGTGTAGGCAAAATGCCCCCAAATTGAAGATGCAAACCATTCAGCCCCTGTACTTGGCAACCTGCCTTTTACTTGGAAAAGGGAGAAATGGAGCAGGGTAAATATTGCCTCTCGTCGCACTCCAGACCAGACAACCGCTTCCCCGCATGCTGCCAAACCTCTATTCAGTCACATGCTCTGACTTTCGGCAATCAGTCATGCCACTGTGCTACAGACAACAAGTTTAGCTGCAGTTTTCAATACTGCTACCACTCCAATGAATGGGGACATTATTGCACATATCAAGTGCATCTACCCACAGCAAATGGGTACAATCCCCAGACCTCACTGAGCATCAATCAATTCTGAATTATAAAAGAAATTATGCTGCCACACAATACTACTTTATGATGAGTACAAAAGGTGCTTTGTTTGCATTTACACTTTGCACTTGAAGCCCTTCATCAAAAAACTTATTCTTCCCAGCACACCACTATTGCAGAAGCTTTCTGCTCACAGCTATCAAGAACCTGGCCTCGTACATGAGATGGGCAGTTTCACACGTATTCCTGAACATCGTTTGGACAGTTTTTTGATTTATTTTTTTTTAGGTTCAAGTTCCCTCTGTGTCCAAACATCTTTAAGTTTCTTTCTATTAAAACTAACTGTCAGCTGTACGGTGAGAACACTCCTGTCCTCTCTTTTTGCCACATCAACTTAGATCTCCCTTAAGCAGCAAGTTCTTTTCCACGTCTTCAGGTTTATTTCTGAAATCCTTCCTCCCCCATCAAGTTAAAGTTAGACATACCTGCCTCTGTATTGAAGCAGTGCTACACAACTTCTACTTGTCCAACCTTTAGCAGGTAGCAAAGGCTCAAGTACGTCTTCAAGATACTTGGCAACCAGCTCTGCTACAGACTGAAGCCTTCCCAGCTGCCTTACATTTTTAATGAGAAGCATTACACTGGATTTATATCACTACCTATCCTTACATTTGAAGCATCAGCTCTACTTGCTATTATCACAACACGTTAAGAACGGAATTTCAACATTTAATAGAATAAGAGAAATATAGCTGCTAATCAGATTAAGAACTCTGGTGTTTAGCTTCTATTCAACAAAAAAACAAATTCTGATGTTCTGCCATGTCA
This sequence comes from Coturnix japonica, assembly GCF_054131305.1. Lineage (NCBI taxonomy): Eukaryota > Metazoa > Chordata > Aves > Galliformes > Phasianidae > Coturnix > Coturnix japonica. The sequence goes on along the minus strand of NC_140667.1, from coordinate 25,957,324 downwards.
AAGAAATTGCACAGAAACCACTTTAAAAAGCAGATACACACAACCCACACTCCTACACAACTCTTCAATATCTCGAAAGAACTTTCCCATTCAAACGAAAGAATCATAACGCAGAGTGACTGGGCAGAGACAGGCCACACATAAAGCCTCTAACAAATCCATCCAGGCACAGCACCACAAAGAAATGCAGAGACTGGGACACAGAATAACAGTGGCACAAAACTGTATAAGGCACACTGTTGTGGCTGGAGACTTCACAGAGCAGTAAGCCTACCTGCAAAGAGAGATCCTCATCACAAGAGTCACACAACCTAACATGACTGGAGAAAGCAAGCACATTTCCATCATGGAAGTGCAAATAATGGGAATGCAGTATTAATATTGAATGTGTTCCTACTTAATTTCCATAGCAACCACTTAGTGATAGCCATGACATCAGCAGTTCTCAGACATAAGATGTTCCACAAAATATTTAACCACTATACCAGAAAATCAGCCAACACTGCTTCTACAGAAAGAGCAAAATCCTTTAGGGCAGAGTCCACATAAAGACAATCACAAAATAGAAGTTCCAAATAGCAATAAACACAGGAAGAAGTCAAACTGGCATGTGGAACTTGAAAAACTTCATTATTATATTATTATTATATTTCAGTATTTTAAGCCTTTTCTGATTTCATGTCAAATCAGACCATGTTTGGTGAAGCTGTCCCACTGCCTTCCCCAAACACACACTTTTGAAAGCGTTCCTAATAAAACACCATGGGCTGACATTTTATGGTGGTAATATTGCTGGGCAGCAATGAGATCACTCTGCCATTTGCATCCTAGTACAAGAAATACTACCTTGATCACCTTTGTTTCCTTTCACAAATACTTGGCTATCTCTGTTTTTAAAGAAGCTGAGTTCAACAGCATTGACTCAACAGCTGCTGGCCCAAAGGAAGGACCTTCCCCAGCACTCCTTCCATCGTTTCCAGTTACTGGAACACAGTAATACACAGTTACAGCCTCTCTTCCAAACAGAGGCAGATAAACAAATTACTGAAATTTTCTCTGTATCAGCAGATGTTCACTTGGACTGTTCTATTTACAGTAACAGATTAGGCTTTTCAGATTACATTTTAAACTAGACAGACACAAGAGAAGAGCTTACCAGAAGTCTTGGCCAAGGTGTCCTGTGCTAGCAAGCTAACTGCCAGAGCAGGAAAGCACCATTTCCTTGATACTTTTCCTAGACACAGCGACATTCCCATTTGTCTATGTGTAAATACTGCTCTACTGCTAAAATAATATCCTGATTTGTAAGAGCGACTACTTGGAATCTGCATGTGTAGATAGGCTTCTAGAAATGGTATTGCTCAAGAATTAAATCCTGAATTCCACAACTTCAGGGTAAAACTCTGTCTTGTTACTAGACACAAGCTCAAACTCAAGAAGCCTGGATGTGCCTAGAAGCTAAGATATATTTCCACTGCCCTCTAAGATTTACATATTCAAATTTATGTTGCTGCTTTTTGATTTATTAGTTTGAAACAGATGTTTGCTTACAACTGTAGAAGTACAGTGACAAAAACTCTCCATATAATCATTAGTAGACAAACTTAAGTTCTCCTTAATCAAAACTACAGGTTAATTACGATCCTATATATTTCCTTAGGGTCCAACTTCTTCCTCTGCCCTATATCACCAGAATAGAAAGGTGTCTCATTGATTTGTTACCTTCTCCCCAAACACATGCTGTTACAGCATCTTGGTGTGACTGCCCGTCACACCCGTTTGTAAGTCACACTCTGTATATCACTTACTGATTCTCACACTGTATTTACTAGTGTGAAAAGAAACAACACAGAGGGAATAAAAAACAACTTCAGACTCCTGAAGGTAAAGTAACAAAGTTCAATGTGGATATGGGAATGCTCTACTCTTCATAGTCTCACAAGTCCCTAAAACGTGGCTGAGGAGGAACTTGGAGGTTATGTAGGACAGCACTTGCCTCAAGGCAGGATCTACTTTCACATCTACACCAGAAAAGGCAGCCTGGTACTGTTACATCATTTCTGTAACTGGAGATCAATAGGGTAACACCACCTATCCTATAGCTTCTAGCTGCCATACAGTTAGAAAGGGGGGGTTGATTTGCTGAGTTACTGTGAATGCTTATCCTAACTTTTCCTTGATGACCTTACACTCACTACCATCTTTTTTTGGTTGTAGACATGAATACTCATATCTATGAAACAACTTGAAGTTTATTAAACAATTTAACAGTCTAACCTTCGTCAAAGACAAAAGGGTTTTTAAGGTAAGAAGCTTCATTTAAAACTTCTTGTTTGCCAGCTATTCAGACAAAACTAAAAGGTTCTTTAAAATGTGAAAAGATTAAAGATTAAGGATTGAATCACACTCCCTTAATCATGACAAAATTACATAGGACTTTGTTTAAAGTAACCACATGTTATACACACACCTTCTGTCACAATTAGTTGTCTTCTTCCTGTGATCTTAAATGCTGCAGGAGTTTCAAACTTAGATTAGCTTGCTGCTGGGCTAGCATTCCACAGGAATAGTTAGCGTTCACTGCTGACACTGATTCGTTCTTAAGAGGTAGGGATTTGTTTCATGTGTAAGGCTCTGCAACGTTTCAGAAAGCAGCAGATTTGCCACTTTAACGTCTCAGAAATGCTTAACATAGTTCCCAAAGACTGTTCAAGCATCTCAAGATTTCACAGTCAAAAATATCACATGCCTAACTTAAGGGCACTTCAGCATCAACATGCTGCTAAAATCCTTCACAGCTATTATGATTTCAAACAACTAGAAGTACATTTAGTAACACAAAATAACAGTCGTCACCTACGCTGATTTCCAGCCTTTCCAATCTGGAAGAGCAGAATGGCATGCAAATTATGTATATAAACCAACTAAAAACAACCACCACTACCACAGAAAAAAAAGCAATTTATATACGAGACATTAAGCAATAAGGTGCAATATGTAAATTCCAAAACCAAAGAGGACAACTTGGCTACTACAAATAGCATGAAAGCAGGCAGCAAAGGGGCAGGCAATGGCCTAGTCTCTGGTGGGCCATGTACATGCTAATTATACATGCTGCTGCTCACTCATAGGGATCCTAGAGACACGAGCTGGCACTCACAGGTCCCAGTGGTGATATCCTACAAACTTCAGAGATAGCTACTCTCTTTTCTCTGTTTCTTAATTTTTTTTTTTTAAATTCTAATTTGTATATTAATTTATATTCACACAAAGCAATACATGGCCTTTCAAACATCTCCCATCAAAGCAAGGGAAAGAAAGGAAACAGTTGAAGAGTGCTGATCTGAAATGTACAAGAACTAACATGACTGTTCAACTGTAGCCATACAGCTTTTATTTGTCAGCACTACCAGAGAAAACCCAGACTCAGTGGAAAGGCTAATTCATATGATATCATACATTCAAACCCTGGGTCACAGATGTGGTACATCACTCCTCCCCAAGGACTTTTTTCATTGATAACTTTAGTGTTCCATTTGGAATAAGTGGACTGAAAAACATACACAAGTAAACATGCAGGTGATAGGCAACATTTAAGACACACTAAAGTCAAAAGAGACCAACCACCGGAAACTTGAGTGACAGAATAAAACTAATTCAATCACCCACAACTATATCTAGTTGTTGTTGCATCCCTCAGAAACATGGGTAGGAGGAATCAGCTGTAAATGTTCTAACATGTCTGTCTGCTTAGAGCAACCAAGAACTTTGACGATGTTTTGTTTAGTTCCGTTAAGTGCAGCAAAGGGACATATTTTCTGATGCAAATTTAACAGGCCAGTTACTCCACAGATTATCAGTATGGACTAAAACTACTTACCCAGAGGGAGATCTGAAAAGGCATTTCAGACAAAAGAAGCCCTAGTGTCAAATATTTTAGTCATTAAAACATAGAACAGCTGCATGCTCTCAGTGAGGTAGTGTCTGCAGCAAGTTTCAAAATGGGTATGTCAGTGCACTTCTTTTTTGACAATTATGATTTATAAAGACTGTATAAAAATAAATAAATTACAGTACCTATTAGAACAATCTTCTGAATAGGAAAGGTTGTAAATACCAAAATCCCTTACACATTATATCTATCTGGCACAGTTCCTCTCCCCCCATCCAGAAGCTTCACTACTGAAACAAAGTAGTTACTTTTCCAGTTGCTAGGGCAGAGGAAGATGACCGTCACCTCTGAAAATACATTTCTCTACAGATTTATCAACAGTTTTAGCAGTTCCGCACTTAATAAAGAGATGGCTCTGAGTATACCTAAAAAAGATGCAGTGCGTCACGTCTCTGCACCCCAAGAGTCAGCCTTAAAATTACTGCCTAGTGGGGTAGTAGAAGTCTGCAATCTACCCTTGTCTAAATACAGCTCCAATAGCCTTTTGTACCTTTGCTGACAGACATGCACCTGTATCTCTGCTGATGCAGTGGAGTGCAGAAAACCATTCATTTCACATTCTAGTACAAAGGCTCTTTTCTCAATGCAACTTCAGCTGATTCAAAAGAGGACAGATGAAAGAGCAGAGCAAGCAGGTCACTAACTGTTCCAAGGCTCTGTTTTGAATGTGTCAGATTACCTCCTCAGGAGTGGTTAGGTTCCAGATAGAGACAAGGGCTGGCTGTAAGGTCCTACACACACTTGGACAACTAAGAAAACACGATCAGCTGCTTGTTGCATGCAACACAGACATTCTGAAAACAGTGGATAAATGCGGATTGTAAGAACGAGATGTCAGTACCTAGAAGCAACAGTGTGATCTCAGGATTATCATAAGCTCTAAACTTATGAGAAAGAGCACTGAAGAGAACAAACTTCACATCAAATCTACCTCCCTGAGTTTTACAGCAACAACACCACAGGATTTTGCCAATACTTTCCATAGATCACTTTCTCTATCAAAACGCAGTTGCACAATAGATGCATTAGAGTTGCTCAAAGCCCACTACCACATCTGCAGACTGTAATTAACAGCCAGGATCCTCTGTGGATGCAGCACAGGAGGAACTTCAAGAGCAGTACCAATGTAAAACAACTTGGTAACATCAAACTTGTTTGCAGTACAGCATCCTCAAGGCACAATGAATGAACAGCTCCTGAAGTCCCGTCCAACACTAACAGAACAGAGCCTGGAGGCAAAGAGAAATCCTATTTGCAACATGACTTTCAAAGTAGCTCCACACGCTCTCTGAAATCTAAAAAAGGATAAATCTGTGCTAGCACTCCTCAAACACCCCGAGTCTGGGCCAAAAAAATGCCTGAAGGCAAGAAGTTAAACACACCAACTTAACGCTATTTTAAGAGGGTGATATATCTTTCTCACATCAAACTTTCATGATCTCTTTTACAAGAGAAACTAAGAGCAAGAATTCTCCAGTTAGTTTGCACTAGCCTTCTCTCTCTCTCAAAATAAAATAAAATATAAAAATCCTACCTAAATAAGTTAGCAGTCATCATAAGAAACAAACCCCTGACCAAGGCTGCTATTCCAGAACTTCTCTGCATTTTCCTTTCACACATAAAGCCTTAAAGACAGCTACAAAATATTTGTTAACACTTTTTGGGCCTTCACCAGCTGAAACCTCAGACACCACTTCAAAAGTCAGACTTTCATCTTGCTACTCAGCTAAGCTCTGAGCTTTTAAGAATTAGGACAGATAATTTTTAGGGAGTGTGGGCAAGGCAGAACATAAAGAATAAGGACAGATTAATCCCCACAGACACACATTAAACTGTGGTTGAGAAGCTACAGGCAACTACAGCACCATGCTGGAATGCTAAATAGGGATTTACCAAAAAAAAAGTTGTGGGTTTTTTTTTGTTTTTTTTTTTTACTATATTTCAGAGCGCACTCCTATTAGTTGACTATTCTTAGTAAGATACCTCATTTTACTCTGCTCCATTGAGAAACATCAGGAAGAAAAGACACTCCACCAGATATTTAAAGACACAGGCAACAGCCCACTTTTCCAGGAATACGTACACTTCTGAATAATACCCAAGAACTCAGTAACAGGATACTCTCCTTCAATAGCACAAAGTTCCATTCTTTTTGTGAGCAAAATGCAGTACCACCCACTAAACCTCTGACTCTACATCTGGTTTATCTTGTTCACTCACAATGCTGTACTTCCTGTCTGTATCTACAAAACACCAGCTAACACCCACTTTGCATCTCAAGCCCCATAAACAGTTTCCACGACTGCCCATCTCAAGACTCAGAAGTTTGGAAGATAGACTCAAACTGAATTTAAAAAAGCATCTCAGTGTCCAATGGTTCTGATTTTAAGCTTTCATTTGAATACAAAATCGTCAAGTACAAGCGTCAAACATTCTGACAGAATCATGAAACACAAATAAAGATGTATTTACTTCAGAGTTGTTTTCCAGCGACCTAATTAACTCAGTGAATTCTAATACAAAGCAGGCAAATAGGGCTAAAGAAGTTCCAGTCTGAGGACAGGATGCAACGACTCATCCATCTCTAAGCCTTTTCACCACTGAATGGTCCAAAACCTTTTTCAACTTTGGGTGCATGTGCCCAGAATAGACGAATGCTTCATTTAAAATACAGGAAGCATTTGTCATTGTAAGTGCAAGTCTTGACCAAGAGTTTAAAGAGGAAAACCAACACAAAAGTCAGTTCTTAAAGTGGTTCACATCCTTTATGTTCCGTCAAGGACTGAAAATACTACAAGTTAAACTAAATGCTTAAATATTAAAAGCTTAATATTTTAGATCTAGCACTTATGTCAAAGACTGTAGTCTACTGTGAGGCTATTGAAACAATGATCCTCAAGCTCACAATTCTGTTCCCTCCCATACAGCATTAACATTTTGAAAAGCCTAATCTAAGTTCAAGCTTCCACAAAGCAGTTACTCAATTTCAAAGCTCTGGCAAAATACCATCTTCTCTCTTTAGTATTAGATTACAATTCCTTCATTCTAGCAGAAAACTAACGTAAGACAGAGACAAATGAGCAGGCAGGCAACCATTACAAACTAGAAAGTTAGCTTGTACATTGTATATCCCAGAGAATACGTTAAAAAAACATACAAGCAACTGTATACAAGATAAAATAGGACATGAACTTAGCATCAAAGTTATTCCACCTTTATGAAGCACCTGCACATACCCAATACAATAAAAGATTTTCAAGTGTCAAAACCACCTACACTGTTTTCTTCATGCACAGGTATGGAAAACTAACAATTAACAGATGATGTTTATTTAAGCTGTTAACAATCTACTGTAGAAGGAGAATTAGCATGCCATCAGGAAGAGAGTTTCTGAATACAAGCTGAGCAGATGCAGCAAGACACCTTACATTCCTTCCTTCCTTCTTCTTCTTAACATTGAATATTATAAAATAAACATTAAAAGTGTTATTTCTTGGAAAAGGTGGGAGAATGAAAAAAAACAAAGTATTGAGAACTTCAAATGAGTTCAAGGAATTGATAAAGGCAATTTCAATTTCCCACACATGAATAATCTGTAACATGCACCAAAAAATAACAGAAGATATTCAAAATTTTAAGTGCTTATACCTCAAGCACTGGAAGGAAACCAGGGCATTTCTTTACAATATTTTCAATTATCCAAAGGGAGAGGTTATACTTTACAAGTATATGCCACCACTTATCTTACAAATAAAACCGTATCCGTAACTTCATTTTAACTGACAGAATCCTGTACTTTTTCCATGCAATCCATGAGGCGTATCATTTCTGCTCTTCCAGAGAAATGAAGACAAATTTTATGACTCCTAGTACTCCTATTACTCCTAGCTACATGATTTATTTCAACTAAATAATAACGTAGGATACATCAGACAATGACTTTCCAAGGCAAATCTTAACAAATTAAGATGATTCATCTGGCTTTAAAAAAAAGCCACATCCTTTGCAATGAAGGCTGACCGTAAAATAGGTCAATGTGTAATGAAGCATTCTTCTGGCTCTTGCTTGCCAAAAAAACCCAAATAATAATTCATGGGGAAAGTACCAAACGGACACCCAAAAGAAAGGCAGAAATTCTTACCTTAACAGGAAAGCTGCACTTGCCAGTACGAACGCCTTCTTCATCGGTCTGCCACTGATGAGGCCTACTGGCCTCTGGCACATAGACATCTTTCTTTCTCCTAAAGCTTTGCCGTAATTTATTCATTTCTCAGATGTTGATATCCTAGAAGAAGAAGAGAATTATTGCAAATAGGCAACAAACACATTTAGCTGCTTCAGGTTAATCAGCATCACCACAAACATCCATGTGAAACTTCTGAGCTCCTGCAATATCAATAGAGGTCCCTGTGAAGGGGAAATGTTTTGGACAAAGATTAAGAGAAAAGGGGGAGAAATATTCACTTTAAAGCAGAAGACAAATCCATGTTATTTAACATCTTTCCACAGCAACTGAAGCATCAGACCCAGAAATAACTGTTACTCTGAGCATAAAATTACCTAAAATAGCTGACAGAGAAGCACTGAAGAGTGATGGACTTGAAATCCTGTCTCCTTGAATTTATACACCTAGAGCAACCACGCAGGGAATGAGTAGCATAAGTTTCTAAGGCACCCATGCAAGACAAGGATTTGTAGCCCTAAAACAACCCCTACAATTTACTGCTTGTACTGTCTTTTTGTATGGATGATAGGCTCACTGATGTAAATGATGCCAGCTCTATAAGCAGTAACCAAGCTAGCACTTCTGCTCAGAAGACAACTGGAAATCACTGCTCTTAGATCACACAAGACAAATTGCCAGTCTCTACCAGCAGCTCAACAATCAAGGTACGGAGCTGGGATCATCAGTACCTCTGTTCTGTCTGTGTGTATGTGCAAAGGAAGCCACCACCTAGAGAAACAACGACCCAGAGGTGTAACAGTGACAAATAGGGAGTGATAGATTGGAGCCCAGGTCTTGAGGGGCATGCTCTAGGCCCAGCTTAAGTCTACTGGTGGAAGTTCCTATTAAAATAATAGATGCATCTGAGGAAAGCATTGAAAAATCTCAAAACAATTGCCCTTCAAAGGAGGCTGGTAGTTCTATAATTACCCTCCCAAAGACACTCTCAAGATGATTTTTTATACACTATACACTCCTATGTTGATTTTTGTATACTCAACTAAACTTTATAGACACGCTCACATACTACACCAGAACTACAATTATCAAATAAGCTATCCTAGTAACAGCCAATAAATAATAAAAAGACTCAACATTCAGCTACAGAAATAAGATGATATGCCATAAAATGTGGAAAATAAAGAAAACATGCCAAGAGGCTTTTTGCTATATTACTCTTCTTTCCTGGAAAAAAACCTCCTTAGAAACACCACATTTCATTTTGGTACAACAAAAATGCTGCAGAATGTAAGGCAGCAAAAGCTAATTTGATTATATATGCTTATTTCCCATAACATTAACTAAGCTGCAGAATACAGAAGTTTATGGGTGACAATGGGTAGACCTGGAACAAAAGTAACTTTAACATCACTACAAACACTAATTTTAAACCCTAAAAAGAATGGCATCACTGCCCAGTTAAAACTGCTCGATACAGGTGAGAAAGAAATCTGCATTTGTGTTCACAGCATCTGACATTTAAGAAGCTTAAATTCAAGATCTAACAACTTCAAAACTGGACACAAGCCAGAAATGAAAACTATTATAGAAAACCAACACCTGCTGATCAACTCAATTGATGTTTTCACATCTCATTAAGCACTTAACTATTTCAAGAAACAAGATAGGAGTGTGGGTGAAGAACAGCACTGTTTCATTAACATCAGGACATTTAAGTATAGCAAAATTTGGATCTATAGTCATGATTAAGCCTGCTGCATATGTTCAAGAGTTCAGCGATCAATGCAATGCTACCTGGACCTGTAGCATTGTGAATATTCCATGTTCAGCATATGGAATAATTTATCACGTGTTTCTACGTTAGTAAAAAAGGCAAGGCAAACTTCAACTCTTACAGCAGCAATGTGTGCTCGGAGCTGCTTCATCCACACGGCATAGCATTTACCCATGGACTGAGACACTACCAGCCAGTTATTCCTATCAGGAACCTCACTCCACAGTGAAGCCTGTGAATAAGAGCTCCTGAACTATATATACTTCCTATGACAAGCTGAAGTGGCATTTTGCCCAATGTACTTCCTTTTTACTAAAAACCAAACCCTCCTACTTGTTCTAATTTTGCAGTCACGCTGGCAACAAGCACTTTAAAAATAGCTTTTCTATTTAATATTAGTGCTGACAAATAGCAAGATTAGCTTCTGGTCAGTTGACGAGCGAGCTTTCTCCAGCCACCACACTCCGATTTCCTGAGATCTCAGAATGTTGAGAGTGGGTTGTGAAATAATTTGTCACTTGATGCAAAAGCATTAAGTCACACAGCTCACACAGGATGCACATTTGAGGATTCAGGAGAGAAGCACATGCATTGCCGCACTTAGATGCTGAAATTCTTACTGGATATATCTGGTGCTCAAAAATCATTGATATATACTTAACATTCAGAAAACACAGCTAATAAGCTATTTTTCTGCAGGAAGAACCATTTGAGGAGAGTACTGCTGTTCTCTCTGCCACCCCTTGTAAAGGTCTCATTCCAACCCAACTCAGTTCACTGACAACTAAGGCAGCACAGAGACAGAGAAACTGAGAAAAGTGCATGTTGGATGAAATTTTCTTGGCTTCGCAGCCTTGTGCACCACCAGGTAATGGCTACAGAACAAATTACTACATGGTAGATATGCATGTTATTCATGCCTTATTAGCTACTCTGCTTTACCAATATGTTTACTTTTATCCTCCAAGAAATGCAAGCCAATAATTTACCCTTCAATGCGAGATGAGCACACTTGCACATTAACTAAAGCTGGATCACATGCGAGTTGCTGATGATGCAAACTGGAGCTTGGCTTGCCTTGCACAAGTTAACTCACGCAGCCATGCCTTCAGATAAGCGCTTCATTTATATTCTGCATAAATGTTTCCCTGAGAGCAGTTGCTGCTACAAGCTGATTCAAAGTAAAGCATCCGCAGGCAAAACAACTGGTACCTGAGCTGCATTCACAAGATTAAATGGTTAGATTTTAGGCTAGCGGCACTGCCTAGAACCGATTTTCATACTTGAAGCAACCACTCAGTTTCAGCACTGAGAGAAACAAAACCAACAGAAGTCCATTTAATGTTGCTCTTCGTTCCAAAGTAAAGGAAAAATAAAGGTTATTTCATCTGCACTTGTTAGATTTAGTGTTTTTTGTCTTCATATCAAAGTTTGTGAATAAGACTGTTCCAGATTTACTTGATATTTTAGACCAAAGAGAACATGTTAGTTACCTTGATATCATAAATGAAAATATGCTTGCTCCACTTAACTTCTTAGAGAAACAAATCAGAAGCATTTCTCAACATGGCTGTGAAGATTTGGATCCTCAGAAAACTGTGGTTTTGTGCTTTCGTGTGAGCATATCCTAGTCACACCTGTCCTCAGACTCATATCTAACAGCTACCTTTGAGCATTACAAAAACATTAATTTTACTATGAAATTTGTAGGAGTCCATCCACACCAAGAAGTACAAATAGCCTCAACTTTCACATTTCAGAATAATATTCCGCATTGCTTTTTCTTGTAAAGTTCAGAATGCTGTTGATACTTTAACCTTACTGGAAACCTTAGAATCAGGACATGATGACATCAATGAGGAAACGTGCTTATTTCAAGTCTTGTGACAAGACTTAGTTTTGGCAGGCGTATCTGCCTGTAGAAGGAGTGCAAATACAATGATATTAAAAGTTCAGATCTATTCTGCTTTCTAATGCACAGTCAAGATGATTGCATAAGAATGTTTCACTTACAAGTGGTGAGGCAGACAAGTAAACATACTGCAGCCAAGGTAAATAGTGTGACTATTATAAAGCTGTAAGGATGAAGTTTTATTTCTCTGAAAAATCCTTATTGTAATGCTCTATCTCTTCAAACTCTACCATAAAAGTTAGCCAAACTTGCTACAGCAGCTTTGTTGCAATTATTCACCCAGCACGAGAACACAGAGTACCTTTATCTGCTAAGGAAGAAAAGGTCATTCCACGTGTCAAGTTTTGAATACAGTGTTGAGCCTTTTTATAAGTTTAGATCCCACAATATCTAATTAAATCCAGCACTGTCACACTACAGCAAATGAAGGCATGTAACCATATGAGCATTCTCAGTAAAACGTTAACAGCCCAGTTTACGCAATCCAGTATGACTAAACCACAGTATTCAACACGTGGCTTTCCAACCCATTTACCCTTTCATTACCCAATTAAGATCAAATAATGTAACACAAGTAAGTATTCTAAGACACAAAAATACACAAAGATGAAGTAGGAGCTCATAATAAATATATTTCATTATTGCTATTAGAGCTTCAGTTTGGGATATTTTCCTTGTTGCAGAAAAATAAAAGTGTTTGGCAATTAAAAAAAAAAAATCACTGAAATCAGCGTATCAGCTGCAGAATATTGCACATGTCACAACCTGGGAAACTTCGGACTGTTTCTGTGACACACCTTCCAGCTGTGGAAGTAATGTTTAGACTGTATCTGAAAATACAACTGAAACTGCAGCCTGCAGTGACTTAAACAAGTCCAAAGGGATCTGGGCTGTAATCATCACATCCATTTACCTGATGGTGTTCTTAGAAACCATGATGTTCTGACCTCACCTCAAGCTGAGGTACTGGCTATCTCCTGAAAGCTGACATTTGTCCTCAGGGTGCAGAAGTAGGCACCTTTAAAACAGCCAATCTGATAATTCAGAAACAGCTGCAGTCCATAAAGATGCCAGTATCTATCAGACTGTGCTCTCACACCTCAGCTTAGGTAACCCATCATATGAAAACTCTACATCTGCTTCCAAGCACTCCATTTCATTTTTTTCCTGCATCACAGCTGAGGGTGAATAAAAGAAAATGTTAAAACAACATGGTCTTACTGGCAAAAAGCAGAGTTAAAAATTGCACACAGCTTATGAAATACCAGGAAATGAAATCATAAATTGTACTCCAACGCACTATTAACAGTTGGTGGCTAAAACATCCAGCTACTGCACATCCCGACCTAAAGCTCAGAATATTTTAAGGTCATATGCCAGTCAATTCAAACAGCTATCTGCATGCCACAGCAGCACAGTTCAGTGTTCTACAACAGTGTGCAACAGAAGTACCAGCACAGCAGCCCCCCTTTTCAAGACTCTCAAATGTTGAGCTGACAGAGAAATACAAGTTCGATCACTCTAAGACTGAAGATATTCCTAAGGCATCGTGTTCCTTCTTATCAGCCAAACAAACCACCTGCCCCTTCTTGTGCAGAAATTCAACAAATACAAGAAAAACAATCCTCATTTTCTCCAGTAGTGACTGTTCTAAAGCAGATGTCCCAGTTCAGACTCCACAGGCAACGCAAGCTCTGACTACATCCCCATCCAATTTGCTTCTAGGTTTTGGTGCAGAGGTACAATGTAGCAATCATTCTGTTACAGGTGATTACATTGCAACCAACTGTTAACCAAGCAAAAAGCACATCTCAACGAGCTACACAAAGCTGGTCGAATCACACCACCTAAACCAACTGAAAATAAGTACAGGTTTCCTAAAACACCAGCTGTGCATTGTGGAAAGCAGTTCATGCAAGTCTGTTCTGCAGCTCATCGGGATGCATGTGACGAATGCTAACTAACCAAGCCATTCCTCTTCCAAGTAAATCATTTACATTTAGGGCAGCTAATTCCTGGATTTCAAAACAGTTCTGAAAGAAGAACATTCCAGGTTCAAAAACCATCTTTCCAAGCACATGTCAAACTTAGAAAACATACTAGATTTTTCTTTTTTGTTGTTTGGGTTTTTTTCTTTGTTGTTTTTAAGAAAAAGAACTTAAAGGTCTAGAAAAAAAATAAATAAATGGGACAAGATTTCTTTTAACTGTGCATGTCCAGGATCCAAAGTCTGAAACCATCAGCACCAACAAACACAAATGCATTTTCACTACTGAAAGAAAATATCTTTCACAATTTAAACAAACCCACTTTGTTGGTAAATAGGTTGCATAAATCTAAGGTTTTTACACTGGAGTTACTTCAGTAGTACCAGTGAGTATTTCACAACCACGAGAACCATGTTCGAATAGACAGAATTGTAGCCAGTATGGCAAACATCTCCTGCTTATAAGCACCAAAGGTCAAATAACAACAAATGATACTTCTGCACTACTGATCTGATTGTTACCTTCTTACTGTTAGGTCAGTAACATGTGAAGGCACAAATTCTTTTGGTTCTGGATTAAAAGTGACAGCAGAAATTGGAAGAAACCAAACACTAAATCAGATTACTTGTAGAGTCTATTTCATCGGGGTAAAAATAGGTATACCCATACTGAGGCTTTATGTTCCAGAGAAGAGATGTGCATTACATGAAGGTGAAAGTCACAGCATTTTGGAGAACTGAGCCAGCAACAGTGCTCTGCACTGCCTGAAGTCCAATCCATCAGCCTGCACAGCCCACATTCTGGATGTATTTGGAACAGTAAGCTACACATCTTTATTGGCTTTATGAGACATCTACAGAAGGAATGGATCACAGCGTTGAGAAGTCTGTTAGCAAGAATGGTATCTACAGAAAGGCAGGTAAATCAAACCAGGTAAATCTACAAGGACAGCAGCATGCTGGGATGCAGAACAGGAAGCAACACAGGGATCCCAGCTCTAAACAGCTATTTTTGCTATATTCACGTGTGCTCTCAAAAGTGAATAGTTAAATGACTTTTTGGCTGATGCAAAATGCTCTGGAGTAGATTAACTAAGACTGATTGTAGAAAGGACAAGAGGATCTCATAAGAAGGAACAACAGTGATAAAAACAGCAGTGTAAAGCACAAGGAAAAAAAAGAACACTGCTTAACTGTAAATAACAGTAAATTGGAATTGAATGTTTAGTCCTCTACAAATAGATAGTGTCACTGTCAAGTAAGTGAACAGTATTACAAGTTACTTTAACAGGAATAGAATAAAACCAGAAAGGTGCCACTACACACACACAAAAAAAAAGCCAACAGGCTACACTCATCTTTAATACTGCACAGATCTTGTAGTTACTTCACCCTTCCTGAAATCAAACAAAAAGGTTCAAAAGGGTAACAAGAATTAAAACTACATGACTGCTTCTGGACAAGGAGAGGTTAGGTACAAAGGTCCTTCTTGATCATTTTCTGGCACTACCCCTTCTGTAGCTCTTCCCACAAGCAAGTTGCTTTTCTGAGGTAATGATGAAATTTCCAGTTCTTACTATCTAGAAACTCGGGACAAACAACTGAATTCTACAGCAGTCCAAATTTCTAAATAAAAGAGGAATACTTTCATGATATGCAATTAACTTGAATTATTCCCTGCCCCAAGATGTTCTGCAAACAAAAAACATTACAGATTTTAGAAGAATAATTCTCCCTGAGAATTCTCTCTAAGAATACTGGAACACTGAGCTGCAGAGCCCTTGTTCCAAGCCTGCCCAGTTCACAAGCCCGTGTCCATTCACCAGAAACTCCGTGCTCCGTCTTTCACAGCATCATGCCAGAGCTGCTGGTATTTGGCCACAGAGAGACCAACAGGAGCAGGCTCACTGTATGCGGTAAGAAATTCTCTTTCCCAAGCCCACAGAAGCAGAAGTTTCTACTGCTAAACACATCTAAGCAAAAACAAGCACAGGAATTTGTGCATTACAGATAGCTCACTGAATCTGAATTAGTATGGCAACAAACCACACATGTATTAGTCAGTCTCAATTAGAAAAGTCAAAGTTTGCTTAAACTGCCATGAAGCATGTATGAGAAAAAACTGAGCTCTCAGTATGCAAACAAGGCAATAGAGGCCTCCATTTTATTAAGGCACGAGCACTCAAATCCATCACCACGTGGCAGCTCTTGTAGGCAATTCAAGTCACTTCACTTGCTCCCATCCTCCAGCAGTTGAGTAAATGTAACTAAGATCCTTTCATCTCTACATTTTCTTCAGCTTATTCACACTAAATCAGCCACGCTTTTGTCTGCAGCCAACGCAACAAGAAGATTAACTGTTACCAAAGGCATTTTTAATATTAATTTAAAACTCAAAGGGAAACTGTGAAGGTCTTTGTCAAGCTTTTGTGGAAAACAGTGACTTTTGATAATGTAAATAACCCCAGAGAAATGATACACTCACTGTGTCTGGCAGTCAGAACTTTTGGTCACCCCTTAATAAGAACAAATTTTTCTTCACAAGAAATACAGTTCTTATTTATTACATTAGGAATTCGTGTCAACAGTTGTACACCTGTCCACTGCAAGTCTGAGTTGTTTCATAGCTGTTTTCTCATAATAGCTCTTTGCAAAACATCGTCTGGAACTAATAGCATTACTTCTCAAATCTGTTTGCTTTACACAAATGTAATCAAATCAGAAGATAGCTTAATTAAATCAGATACAAACTAAACCCATGTTCTTTTAAGCACACAGGATGCAGTGTTTTCTGAATTCTCCTGATATTAATGACAGAACCGGTGAAGTCACAACCAGTTAAATACGTTTAAAAATACTCCACATCCTCTCTAGATTCTAATACAACCCATATGTTCCTTTGCCAAGAACTCACAAGCCCTCTGAGAAACCTGTCACCATATTCCCTGTTCCAACTGTCTAATCGGGATTCTTCAACACAATACCAGCTTTTCAGTACCATTCTGTCCATGCACAATTCGTATTCCTTATGATTACACAGCACATAAAACTTCATTTCATGCCTCATGTTTCTCACATCTGCCTACTGTGAGAACTGTAAGAAGATCCAAGCACAACTTCAATGGCTTGCTTACACAGTGATTTTGGAAAATCAGATGCAACAACAGAGGAAAGATGATGTATTTCAAAAGGATTTATCTTAAAAACAAAACAAAACTGGTCGATATAATCTGTGACAAAAACAATTCCAAGTACCATGGAGTCAAAGTTACCAGAACATAACTTTCATATTGCAACAAGAATATGTTGACAGGGTGACTTACGTTTTTTTTCCTCTGGTCCACCAGTAGTACTTCTCTTAAAACTCCTCTTGCAAAATTCTTCTCCTGGAGCTATAACCTTGACTCCATGGATACAGGAAAAGATGTGAACCTATGGGCTGAGAAAGAAACAGAAAGATCAAGTCAGGCTCAATACGGGCTAAAAATGCCAATGGGGCAAACAAAGAATGAGGTGTTGGCCCAAGAGTATTAAGGGACTGAAAGACTGCATTTAAGGGTTGTTTTTTTGATGTTGTTTTGTTTTAAATATTAAAAAACCCTCCATATTAAGGTTTTCAGATTGGCTTTTATAAACAGATGCACTCCCTCCCTGTTTCTAGTTGTTTATGGCCTTTTACTGGTGAAGATACAACTGTTTGTGCTTATGGATGTCTAGGACATAAATTTAACTGCTATTACAACCTCACCTTCACTACTGATAGCACACTCAAACATTTCATTTCACGGAAGTTACCAGTTTCACTACAGTCACTATCATGAGTATCACATTATTGCTAATATACACTAATACTGTGATCCACAATTAAATAATCATTGAAAACATCAAGACAGTTTGACACACCATTAAATTCAGGAGTACACACCCAAATGGTTATTTAGAGCCCCTTTAGCTTCAGTGGAGAGAAAAAGCAGTTTAAAGTCATACATACCTAATTTAAGCATACTTAAAAATGAAAACACTATCACCTAAGTAGACAAATGTTACCACATAATTTCCAATTTTTTATGCACAATATCGAATTAATAATTATAAAACTCTTCCATGACAGTGAAGTGGAATTGTGTTTGCTTTTAAGGAAAATAATACTAATCATGAAACAAGAGCAACATGAGTACCTAACAATTTAGTCAAAATACTTGTCCTTCCCAACATCACAACAGTTTAATTCCATTCTAC
The DNA here is from genome assembly GCF_054131305.1 of Coturnix japonica. Taxonomy (NCBI): domain Eukaryota; kingdom Metazoa; phylum Chordata; class Aves; order Galliformes; family Phasianidae; genus Coturnix; species Coturnix japonica. Next base: position 25,939,274 of record NC_140667.1, on the reverse strand, counting down.
AGACCACATTTAAACCAGTTAGTCCACTATAACAACCTCTAGTAGAGAAAGGGAGAGAATAAAATCCCCTTTCATTACCTAAGACAACTGCTTCAAAGTAATAAAACTGCCTTGCTTACCAAGTGCACTGCAACAGCACGCATCAGCATTTCAACTTCCACTCAGAATTAAATCTGAGGTAAATTAACATAGAAACTAAGTCTTTGGCTTAGCCTGAGAGAGTAAGGGATTCAGCCCTGCTGCACCACCTTGCTGGTCACAAGACACTGGAATCTTCAGCTTTCTTCTGTTACCTTTCTGCTCCCCATATTAAATCCATTTCTTAACAACCAAGCTTTATTATCTCTTAAAATCAGCATGGACTTTGCACTACAATACAGACAATTACTACACACAAACATGTTCTAAAAGCCAGTGCAAGCCTTTGCATGTTTGTTTTCCTTGCATGTTGTACTGGCATTCAAATCAATTTTAAGAAAAGGCCATAATGTGACTCCTGACACCAACAGTTCAAATTAACTCTCACATAATAATCTGTGCTGAAATTGTCTGCAAGATCCAGAGATTAACAAAAATGTTTCCATATTCTTAGTGCAGCACTCAGTATTGACATGACATTTAATCAACAGCAATTAACAGTCAGTTAATCACATGTTCAAAACAAAGTAAGGACACACAGCTCAAAATGCTGCTGCCCCCTTTCAGTTTCCCCAGTGTATCCACGTAAGCAGCTGAGATCCATTCGCCAATGCCACAATCCCCAAGCCATGGACGGCCACAAAGCTCCTAAGCCATCACAACACGTCAGCTGCTCTCCCATTTACAAGATTCTAAATCACCACATTTATTTTGGCACTGACTTACCGATAGATGGCAAACTCAAAGAAAAAAAACAGTAGAAGAGAATAAGCTGCTATTTATTCCGCAACATCATCAAATGAAAAGACAATTACAAGGAGGAACACCTGCTGAAGTAAGTTAGACACATCCAAAGCAGATTTTGTCAGCTAGGATCAAGAGATCTACAGAAATAGTGCATACTGGACTGCTACTGAACACCTACCAATATAGACTGGCCTAGCCTGTTACTTTGGAGAAGTAGTAAAGCAGGGGCAGCTATCAGCATTGTAATTGTCTGGTGTTGCAGGCTTCAGCAATTACTGATGAACTTAAAGAACCTGAATAAAAGCTGAATGAAAATTAGCCATCTAATTACTCACAAGACAGTTACAGTCATCTACTGCAATACACACAGCCCCACACTGTGCTGCACAGGGCCTGCTGGCACAGCGTGCCACAGAGGGCACAGCCCAGAAGTAATGCAAGCTGGTCATCATGGGGCTGCTGCAGCCTCTTGAATCATAGAGATAGCTGTCATCTTCCCAGCTCTAAATTGCTTGGCAGAGGAGCATGGAAAGCCAAACAGGAAACACCCAGGAAAACTGCCTTCCTTCTCACTCTGCCTCATGCTCATTAGAGCGATCAATGAAGCTTCAGGCTCAGCACAGACAGAAATATCACCTGGCCAGCATCCAGCGGCTGCCTCCCCACACCCACAGCACTGTTCATTGCTACTGGATCTCCCAGGCCCAGCAGAGCATCGAGCAAGTAGTCAACTCGCTACTCTCAGAAGCTTCCTCTGAGTACCCGAACATTCAGATTCTACCATCACCATATCACACACTGCCTGAGGATGAATAACTGCAGCAGCAAGCAACAGATTCCACTCCTGGTACTAAAACGTTTGAAACAGAAACAGCAGAGGCTTTGCTCTGCTGTGAGGTGGGATGCGGTGTCACTGCCTGCTCTCAGCACCACGACTTACTTCCATGGCAGACAGTTCCTTCCTGGGTTGGCAGTTGAGCTGGGAGACAAACCAGGACGAGCAGGAAAGCAGGCTAAAAACACCTGCGATGTGACAGGCAGCACCCAGCAGCAGGCAGGCACAATGGGGACTAAGTGCACACTGCCAGATTCAAACCAGCAGAGAAGTCAGAACTGCATTACCTCCATCAGTGACTAGTCACAGAGTCCACTGATTACTGCAGCACACTGAATAAACTCAATTATTCTTACAGATGACCCTAGTATAACTACTCTATTCATAGATCACTATTCTCAACAGTGCCTTCTGTTCTCCTTTTCTAAGCCTGGAAACTGTATAAAACAGTCTGTTCCCTACAGAACATGCAATTGTCCTTCACATGTTAGGCAGCGTGTAGGGCACTGGTAACAAGGACAGCACCAATTAGAATGGTATTACAGCTACGTGGGAGACAACACCACCTCCCTTTACAGGGAATCACAATTATTCATTCCTTAGTTATCCCATAACTGCTCTATGTACATTACAATTTACCTTACTAGACTCAAGGAGTGAACTTTGGAGCAGGGAATGCACACAGATAGTTGACACAAGTTGATCCTGACCACAGACCCAGGGAAACAACCACCACCTTACCTCCCCTTGATGTCACATCCCACTTGACCTGATAACATAAGCGTACATGGCAAAGGGTCCACACAAACTGCACTGCTGTTGATGCCGGCACCGCCTCAATTCATGGCAACTACTATCTTGTAAAGTGTACATGGCCAAAGTACCAAAGGATGACTACATGAGATGCAGTACACTCTCTCCACGATCGTATCCTAGCACAGACAGTTGCGTACACGTCATACTACTAAAAGAATAACTTCTATTGCACCATAAGGTTGGCTGTCTACCAGGCACCAGTTAGCTGTATTACAGTGCCACCCTACTCCGCTCCGTGTTCATTCTGTTGCTTCTCAGTTTGAATACATACTTGGATGGTATGCTGCTGCTAAACCAAGCTGACTGCTGGAGCACAGCTCCAAACTTGAAGACACAGCTGGGTGTCTGAATTTTGCATCCAAGCTGTGTATCCAACTGCTGACTTTGGGTGCTTCACCTCCTGAGTTCACCTGCACAGCAACACCTTCCCTGCAGCATTCAAGAGCCAGGCACACCGCACCAGCCAGCTACCACTGCTTATGGCAGCTTATTTCTTGGGAGGACAACGCTCAGACATGAAGTACAGAGCTTCTCATCTCCTAAAATAGGTTTCTTTCAACATTTGTATCAGCCTTGCTCTCCGCAGCAGAGATGCCGAAAGCATTTATATAAAGCCTTCTCTCGTAAATATAAGCATTTTATCACATTAATTTCCCAGCATCAAGACTGAGAGTATGGAAACCTACTCAAAAAAAGCAGCATCAAAGAGCTGGCAAAAATAAGGAGATCCAAACATCTATTACATGTTTCTTGGGCCAATTTAGTCTCATGACAGTAAAATTATGCAAGTGACTACAGCCATTTGAATTGCATGTCTCAGAAAGGCTGTTGGAAGCCACAAACTGCCTTTACTCAGATTTCACACCAAGGACATTTTAGAGTTACGTCAAACTGTTTTTTTCCAGCTGTTAGGCAAAGTGTGCAAACTTATAAATATTACACAGAAAGATCATTCATCCATGCAATAACGTGCTTCTCAGTTACTTACACTCAACGTTTTGCCACACATAAATAAATGACATGAAAGAAGCCTTAACTTCAAAATAAGTAAGGTTAGAACTTGCAAGAGCAGCCTAGTTTGTCACTCCATTTGTATTCTTCTGTGGCTAGTAAAGAGCTCATATATTTGAATGAGTTTTCTATTTTGTTGTTCCCTCACTGTCTATGACAAAAAAAAAAAACAAACTCTATAAAGGAAAAGGCCACGTGGGAAAACATCTTATTCTCTTCTTCCATCTTCCTCTGTCTGTCCCTCTCTCATGAAGTAAGACCACGGGAAGCTGACTCACAACTCTGTCCACACAAGGATTACGTAGAAACATTTCCATGAAGTACCCAATGTATGACAACAGAAACTTTCTTAGCTTTTGCAAATCTCGAGTTTGAGTGATGCCAGCACTACTAAGTGACAGCAGTTTCCAGAACAGTCACACTGACGCTCCTGCTGGGAATTCCCTGTTACAAGAAGGGGCTGCAGCCCATGTGCCATTTTGACAGGTACTGTGGATTTCCATTTTCTGTGCTCACTCCTCATTTTCTCTCTCATATCTAGTCCGGCATTCAGTTTTAACTCACAGCTCAGTTCTATGCTGGCCAACACGTTTACAGTTCAGATGTTTCTCAAGGTTCAACATTTGCAATGACTGAAAGTAGACTATACACCCTAACATCATAAAATGAAGCTTCCTTAATCCTGAATCCACACCAGAGAAAACAGCATGACTAGGATTCTAAACCTCGAAGCTGAAAAACAACCACAACTATGTCCGAAACCATTTTTTCCTACCCGCTATGATATTTAAAAGAAAACAAACCACAGTGAGGTGTTTCTTACTACTCATGTAACTTCTTTCTCTCAAATCTTACCAAAAAAAGAAGAGCTAAAGATAAAGGACACCAAAATTTCAGTCAAGAATGAAAGGCTTTACATAGTTTTCCAGAGCCTACAATGTGAACCTCTAAGCTTTGATGAGCTGCTGTAACAAAGCCAAGATAACCACGACTGCCCTGCATTGTGCTACAACCACACCCAGGAATGCAACACATGCCAAAACTCTACAGTTGCTCACTGACATAGACATAAGAGGAATCACAGTATGCACTCAGTTTCTCACCACTGGAGTCATCTACTTCAGCCAACTTGCTATAAACACCTAATTCCATAGATACAGGAGATTAGAGCCATATGCAAGAGTCCCAGCTGATAACTGCACATAGAGCAGAATAAAATTAAGGAAGAGGAGGAGATACGGGAAGCAGCCTATCTCTAGGTCTGTGCACTCCAAACCCAATGAGAGCCGCCCAAAAGCTAGATAAGGCTGACAGAAATCTGAGGTTAGGGCTGGAGGCAAATTTACTACGTGTGTGGGGTGGGGGGGTGGGAGGTGTGGTGGTGGTGCAGGGAGTGAAAAGAGAGCTGGTATCAGGCTGCCTCTTAAGACAAGGCACAAGGATGTGCTTGACAACACTGTGGAAGCTATGGAGCACCAGCAGCCTGCCCTCAGCTCTATCTTTGTGCTACAAACCTGCATCTGCTGCTAACAGCCATTCCATGCTTTCTGTGCCAGAGAGCGGCTGTAAATGCAGCAGCTGCCCCACCCCATTCCCACCCTGTTTCTGCAGTAAAAAAGTTAAAATCCTACTATAGGTTAATAACTTGATAATGCACTCAATCTGAGCCCATACATTTCATTAATACAAACATCCACAAGTCAACTTCCAAAATAACTGAGCTTAATCTTCAAAAGTTTTCAAACAGCATGAGATAAAAGTCGATTTGATCACCACTGCTGAGCAGATAAAGCAATTCCACCCTCCTGCATCTGTCTAATAAAGCATAACATTCAAAAAGATTTGAACAACCTTATTATCCAGAACCAAGTCCTTTGGCACCAATTCTCCTTCATATAATTATTTTGGGAATGGGGAATAAAGGAAACAAGCTTTTTGAATTCCTATAATAAAGATTATCTGTGGATTATGGGAGCAGCCATTGCACACATTACTGACTTCACTTATCTCCTAGGTCTGAGGAGAAAAACCTACAGAAATACAGACAAAACAAGCGTAGAGCTACTTCATAGCCAGCACAAATGTTGCAAAGTGACACCTCAAACAGTTTTAAAGAGGTTAACTACTGGCAGACATCACAAAGAAATGGATTTGGAACATGAACAGAACTGTGGATTAGTGTAATGAATATATTCTGTGATGTTCAAAATCCAAGCCCATGTTTTCTGACTGGACAAACATCCAAACTGCCCTTCTAAGTACAACATTAAAAGACAAAGCACTTATTTAACACATTTCAAAGATTCAAACTGCTTCAGTCTATCAGTACCCAGAAATTGATTTTCTGACTACACAGTTAATTGGTTAAATATTCTCACCAAGAATACAATTATGAATATTATTTAATGATCTCACTGAATTAAGTTTTCAGTAGAGGTATCTTCAGATGAAAAGCCAAGCCCCTCGGCTATACTAGGATGCCCATTTAAAATAAGGAATAGACTTCCTCACAGTGCCTAGAAATTCACACACAATCTAACTTTAGAGCTCCCACCAAATAGGTCATTCAGTTTTTCAGGAATGAAGGAGACATTCACCAACTTAGTTCAGAGAATCAGCAGTGCTTAACTGGTCAAAGACAGCTGAACAGAGCACACGGTTGTAAGTAGTTCAGTCAGAAGGGCGGACAAATATCTTCATGATTTGAATCCAGCACACCCAGGATTTGAGAAAAAAACCTCCTATGGACTCTCACTTTTATCTATAAAATGCAGTCATTGGTTTCTGTAGTACTTAACTTACCATGTGAAAAGTGCCTGCTGTTTTAAGAACTTCAATGATTATTCCCCACACAGTCTTGGCTTGTTGCACTACACATAAATAAAAACAGGTAATATAATCCTCAATATTCATAGCAAAAAAACAGCTAGAGCAAAATGCGAGAACACAGCCATGACACACTGCCGGACAGCCTGAGACACTCCCTTTGCATTCCCTATGCCGCCCACATCCCCTCATGGTAGATGCACAGAAGCAGCACACAACAGGAAGGGCCTTCCCAGTCTACTTTCTGGGTCAGGTTCCCTGAAATAGTTCTGGGAAGCCTAAACAAGCTGGATGTGACCTCAGGTCAAAAAATAATAGCTACACTGACTGTGCTGCCAGCTATGACTAGCTGCAGCCTATCTCACATCTCCAAGATACCATGATACACATAAACCAAAGCAGTCACCAGCTATTTGCTTTAACCTAGGTTTTGGTAGCATTTACATCAGTTCTAAGAGACCCGGATTCACAAGCAAACATTTTCAAAGACAGTGTTATAATAGCAATCCATGAGGATGTCTATCAGAAGCAGCAGCCATCCCACGCCACAAAAACTAGCACAGCTTACAGCAACAGCCATTCACAACATAGCACCAAAAGTAGCACTTATATTGTCTATACAACATTAAAAATATACTACATTATATTCATGTTATAGTTTTGCAGTACACGTGCTCATAAACTCTGTTCTTCTGTGATGGAGAACAGAAACCAGTGGATTTTAGCAGGCAACACAGTTCTCTTCTTGAGTACTATGACCTATGCAATGCCATCCGTGCCACCACACCTCTTCTGCAATGCAACAATCATGCCATCAGCAGAAGAGGCCACTGCAAGCTACCTGCCTCTCTACAGCACAGCACCTCATTTCCCACTGTCTTTGAGTCATGAGGAAGATTCAGTCAGCTCCAGCTGCGTTTGCTGATAACCTAAAAAAAATCTGAAAACAACTGGCAAGAAACAGAGCAACAGAGAGCTCTCAAATAAGCTCTCACAAAACAGTATGTTTACTTCTATAAATCAAGTGTTATTCAAAAATCCTTTTATCTGCAATACTCAGCTTTGCTGTATTGATAAAGCTACTTTATTGTTCAGCACACACCTACAAAAACAATTTACAAAGACTTGTTCTAATGCCAGATATAAGCTCTAAAAGTAACTCGTAAGATTGCTCAATATAAGTCAGCCTTTGCATTTTCATTCAGTTTTCTTGAAGTTATTTCATTACGCCAGATGCAGGCTAAGGCCTGTACAATGGATTGCAAGCACAGGAGTAGATCCCTGTATGAACATACAAGCCCTCCATTTGATTATGAGAAGAGCAGATTCCTAACAAAAATCCAAAATACTGCTGGTTTTAGAAACAAGTAATAACATGCACGTACCCTGGAAGAGCTGGAACACTACTGGAATTCCTACCTGAAGATTAGAGCACCCACCCTGCTGTAAGGAGCCTGCTTCACCAAGAAGAGCAGAAGAGCAAGGACAGCCATGCAGCAGCTCATTCTACTGCAGGAAGCAACATTCTGCTGCCATCCCCTGAAAATATGCTTCACCCTTACTAACAAACACACTGCACACACAGAAAAAGGACACATCACATCACTCTATTCTATGTATGCTTTCTGCAAAATACCCCATCCCTTTACGCATACGCAAATACTTGACAAGAGAGCTTCCCTGGATTACTGCCTCTCACATAAAGGTATTAATGTAGACCCACAGCAGCAGAACGGCACAGCTAGAAACAAACGACTGATTTTGCCTTGCAATTGTATCAAAGCTAATCTTTTACAAGGATCTTCAAAAACAAGATGAGGTATTGAATGTAAGTAAAGATTAAGACTCCAGTCTTGCACTGAACAATGAGTTTTTTCACCATTCTTTTATATATATATATATATATATATACACAAAAAACACGTTGTAGGTTCCAAATTCTGAGTACTAATCTGCAGAAGAGTAACTAATGAATTCATACTCATAAATTGGGAAGTGCTTTTAAATAGCATTACATTGTACAATAAAGAGTATCTGAAATTTCAGGCCCTTTGAGAGTGTTCTTAATATCAAAAAAAAACAAACCAAACCCAGCACACACACACAAAAAAGCCAAGCCATACAGTAACAATAACATAGTGGATCACCAGCAGGTTGGGTTGAGGGTATGTTGGGGGGTTGGCTTTGATTTTATATCCACAGCTATTAAGTTTGTTAGCCACCATCTACTGTATTCTTCGCATCTGGTTCATCTGAGCAGTTCACTTTACTGGCTGGTACAGAAGGCCTTATCATCTCTGCGCCCTTTCCTGCAAGGAGGAGACACATCTTTATCTAAACGGAGCTAAGCAGGATGAATGACATTAAAAAGGAAACATTACTCAGACTTCCTGGTATTTTATCTTTCAAGATCTCTTAAATAGACATCTGAAGTTTATCATGGCATCTGCTTAACCATATCAAAAGACTGGTAATGCACCTTAAAGAACAAAAATTACAAGTGTCTGTGAAAACCCAATGCACGTCTAAAAGGCATTTTAGCTACATTAGGAAAGAGTACAAGAAGCAAAACAAGTACCTCCTTCAATACAGATACAGGGGGAGAGAGACCAACGTTCTTCTCTGATACCAGCACTTTAACTTTCTGTCATTGGCACAGAACTACATACAAGCATCAGATCAATACAGAAACTGAAGAACGCTTATATCATAAAGATCATTTAGGAATAAAACAATTCACAACTCTCTCAAGGGGGGAAAAAATGCTTCCTAATGGATGCACACAATGACCACTGCCATGGGCACAGAGGAAGGAACCTGATCAACCTGAAAAGACATTTTTAAACTTGCACTGAAACATGCTGTGCTACTTACATATAGTTTTCAATTGTGTTTGCCAAGCAGGGGGAATGTTAGCAATTATTCTTTAATTTGAGAATACAAAATCAACTCTTCCATTTACAGAAGTCACGTCAGATTTTAGGCAACACAGTGAGACTGCTGCCCAAGAGGTGGAGGCAGTGATAGCAAGACAACAAACATGCAGCACACAGAAAGCACGTTCCAGGACTTATTCTAAAATTACACACCAAAACAAGATGCCATTAGGCACATAACATCCCTGTCAACATACCACATTTAGATGGACACTGAAATACCTTTAAAACATTTTTAAGATAACTGAACTCAGTCTAATCTGGAGTTGGTATTTCCTGACCACTGGTGAGTAAATCTAAGCCATTATTAGATATCAGGAAATACCCACCCCCACAATCAATTAGTATTTAGACATATATCAAAGCATTATGCATTGAACACATTCACTCATAGTGAATGTATCTGTATGCCCTACAGGCAAATGCTGGATAGAAGAATTTCATGCCAGACTTGAGGTAAACAAAGTATAAAAATCAAGTCCTAGTACTACAAGTAAAAGGTACACGGGGTCCAGTACCTCACTTCACTTGTAACCTCCAGTTGCACTGCAAAATAATGCTGAGCTCTCACAACGTTATCTCACTTCCTTCACCCACACATTACAAAGCTGCCTGAACTGAATCAACCCACATTGCTATCATACTTGGGATTATGGCTTAAAGAGGAATTTGGACTGGGACTGTATGTTCATCACAGTGATGACAAAGGTCTTCAGAACCCCAGTGTTGGCAGCAGAGGCTGCAACACACCCTCACGCCTCAGCGCAGCACACCCTGCCCTGCTGCTGCCCATCACCTCAGCGACCACACGATGAGGTGCAGAGTACTGGGACTCCACACACCATCAGAGCACAAGAAAATTTACTACTACTTAGCTTTGCTCTCCTTTCCATTAAAAATAGTAGAGAATAGAAAGCAATTCCTAGCTAGAATAAATAAACTGAAATGGTATCAATCCAGCAAGTCAAAGACAACAGCGCAGTTATATTCAGAAAGGCCCTATTGTGGACAATCATCCTCTTCATTTCTGTACAAACCAAAATCAAAAACTCAGCAGGAAAGTCACAGTTATAACCATCCCCCTCTCCCATCTCCCTGTAAGTACTCACAGAAAGTCTCCATGCCAGCAGCCAACACACCACCATGATGCAAATATTAAAAGCCATTCTCATCGCTGCACGCCCCACCACCCAGGGCTCCCTCTGCTGTCCTTCTCCCACATCCCTTGAAAGGTTAAAGATTTGCTCTACAGCAGCCATGAGAGCAACAAAAGAATTTCTAACTTACTTAGAATTACTTGCAAATTCATAACAATCACTGCTGAAATTACTAGCCGTTATTAAATTTCCATCATTTTTCTATTACAATTCTATAAATTCAGCTTAGGCTCTACGCGGCTTTCTCAAAGTCAGCAATTCAATTAAATCCTGAATTCCTGGTAAGCATCAATACTTAAAACTTCTGCTTTGAAGGAAGCTGATAGCTTTACATCAGTGAATTCATGCTTCAAAGGACACGATTGTTTTTCTGAGTACAGCAGGATTTTTCCCCCCCAAGAAAAAGCTAAGCCCTTATGAAAACTGATATTCAGTCCCAACACCACACCCAAAAGAGCCAACCACTTACAAAACACAATTAGATATTCTTACAGCTCTTTTAATTGTAATCAGCTCTCAGATTCATGTACAGATTTTGAAGGGGGGGAGGAACATAGCACAACAATTCCTCACAAAGCCTTGCCATTTCATTTTCATTCACAAAGATGGCTCCTTCTCATTATCTGAAAGACTACTACATGCCACAGGCAAAATGGGATCCAGCTCTTTTGGAAAACAGTTTCAGGGCAGATTTTCTAGTTTAACATCCCCAAAGCAGAATGCTACACGTAGGAAAAGCCATTCCACTGTTGGTTCAGAAAGCAGCATACAGATGTGTGAGCAAATACATCTGACGTTCGTCAGCTGGCACAATACTTACTGCCTGCATTCCCTGTGTCCAGTAGTTCTTGAAATGCTACATCTATGTCACTGAAATTAAACTAGCAACACTCCTTCAAATTGAGAAACCGATGCAATAAACAGCAGTAATCCACGTAATCCAGCAGCAGTGCCTGCCTAGCACCTACACACACCTCCACGAAGATAAAAGACAGGAGGTGCTCAGCAGCAGTAAATTCATAATAAAAGTTCCAGCAAAAAATATATTTATAAGTAAAATATACAAAGCCTCTAATTCTACTACAAGGTTGTTTACTAGTAATCTACGTAGACGTGAGAGATGTTAGCTGTGATTGGGGAAAAAAAAAATCTGCATTCATCTTGCTACTTACAAAATGGCTGTGAAAATCAGCCTGCTAAACTGTAGCTGTAAGGAAAGGGTAGAGTTTGAAACTGACTTGTACAAAGGTCTGCAAGAAATCAAGCTTTCACAAATTACAGCTCTGCACACAATCCAGATTGCAACATGGACTTTGTAAAGATTTGAGGCCTTCAGAGTGACGTGTTTCTGAGTAAACAACAATATGAGGAAGTGTCCTAGCTGATACCACTCTCCTCTTCAAGCAAGCATATATCAAAGGTGCATCATTGTTTAAAATGGCTCCAGTTCCTAAGGATGAAGATCCGTTCCCTGTCCTGCCTTGACCCAAAGGGAGGGACACACTGTCCTTCAAAACATCCTGTCAGGAAAGCAGTAACAAGCATTCAGATTTGGAGATCAGGATAATAAATGCAGTTTTACTAGTTACTTGCTTAGCTTTCCAAATACATATCTAGAACAATTATTGCCCAAGAACATGGAAGCTTTTCTAACCAAGTACAGCCCATTTCAGAAATCCCAGTGAACACGTCAGCTCCAAGAAACTAGAAGCAGTGAATTTGTTAAGCTCTGTAGATGTTCTTGTATGAAAGCTTTCATTTGCTATATCCACTCTGTTTTGAAGTTCCTGCAATTGGCTTACTAGAACAAAATATTTGCTATTTCTTCCAATAGAGAAAATCAGAATTTATTAGAATATAACCAGGTCTGTTCACAAAGAAAAGTGCACTCTTTTGCTTAATAAATAGTGATGCCTGATGCTCTTATAGCATTTCAAAGGTTTTGTTTGTCTCTAGGACCAGGTCCCCAAACCCGCCTGGAGTTGACTACAACATAAGGACTAGGTAGGCTCATTTGCCTTGTTCCTGAGAATTGGCTCCAAGTCCAGAGAACAAGCTGCTCAGCAAGTCAACAACAAAGCACAGAGCTCCCAAGTGAGCTTTACCAGTTCCTATCTCTAAACAAAATTACCGCTTTACTGGTCAAAATTCTATCTTCTCAAGTATACACCTGACAAAAAGACTTGCCCCAACTTCTTGACTGCCTACATTACACAGAGTTTCATTGTGCTTTTATTTTTTTTTTAATTTTTAATTTTTATTTTTTTTTAACCTTGCTATTTAGTTACCATTTTGCCCCAAGATGGAGCACCGATCTCCTTATTTTTCCTCATAGTTTATGCAAATAGACAGCATTGAGCAAACACACAACATAACAATCATCTCTTAGGAAAATTTCTACTGAAAACCACATAAAAGCCTCATTCAGTGAGATTTGTTTTAGTGCTGAGCCCTTGAAAATGTTTACTTGAATGAGACGGTTGGATGAGCCTGCTCTTGTATTTAGTTCAGTTATTGAGTGTCAGCAATCCGTTTGTATTTCTAGATAGCTGCATTTGAAACTGAGATGGGGAAGGAAAAAAGCGTGTAGATGAGACCGCAAACAGTCTATATTTTTTCCAGTTCAAGTTTTTAAATGAATTTAATAGAACTCATTTTAATCCGACTTGAGAACAGGGAGGATAACAGCTATGAATTTTTGAGAGACAGGTTATATCAACTTATCAGATAACAAAGAACACTACGGAAATGATAGCAAAACACAGAGATGATTTACCAAGTCAAACCTGAGCTTGCTTATATTAAAGCCTAATTCAGACTGTAAGTGCACTTATATACTGTACTTTTCAGACAATGATAAAGCAAATCACATAATCTAGACTGAATATATCAGATGTCAATATTTACAGGTTCTGGTTAAATTTCTCATGGAATGTATACCCTTTACTATAAAGAAAAGCAGGATTAAAGATCTGTGTTTCAGAAAATAAATTGCTACATTCACAAATGCTACTGTCAGTAGTGATAGGTTAATATACAGAAAAGATTGATATGTGAAGTGTTCAGAAAATGCAGTTAGAGTACAAGCCACTATACCAGCTTTGTGCAAACTCATGGCAACAAAATCACCTCTTCAAAGAGTTGTTAGAAAACTGGTTTGCTCCCATTCCACTTGGCATTCAGTTTAAACTGTGCTCAGCAAGATCCAAGAACGAAATTTAGGACCAATTTCAGGTTGAACAAAGTTCATCAAAAATCTTCCATTCAATTTTTATCACCTCCTGGACTGCAGACCCACTTGTGATGTGAGGCTATGGGGTGCACACACAGCACTGCCATAATCACTATTCTAAAAGGAAACAAAAACATCTCTTAAGATCTAGTTAAGTACGCTATAACTTCAGCATGTTCAGCTAAGTACCCAGTGGCCACTCCGCTGCACGTACAGGGAAGCTGACTAGCTGCAATGCCTTTAATAATAAAAATCAACCCTATTTCATTCCTGCTTGGATCTGGATATCTGGAATCAAGTACCTTTGTGAGTAAGAACCATACAGCTGCAACTGTATAAATATTTTTCTTATCAATTCCTTGCCAAAAGCATCTCAAAATTCAAAGATCAATTTCACAGGAAAAAAAAAACAACCAACAAAATGGAGGCCATGCAGTCAGATTGCCTTCTGACATCCACATACCCAAACTCTGGTTAAGTGAGAGCTATTCTGGGACCAACACACAGTCTCATCCTGGATCAAGTTCTCCAGGTTGTTTCCTTCAAACTTTTCAGGTGGAACTGACATCTCCTTACATTGGCAGAATGATTATCACCCGTTTTATCGTAAGAATTTCTGGCATCCACTTCAAATAACAATCCAGCAGACAGCACACATTCCAGCTCCCATTACTAGGATTAAAACAGGAACCTCCTTCCATTCACACATTCCTCCAGACAAGGATTATCTAAGAAATTGCCAAACTGATCGCAATTGATTTCGGTATGATGGTATGATTTGTATAGACACTTTTCAACAGAAAAGGCTGAAGCATATTTAAGTCTTCAGAAGTTCAGACTTTATAATAGCTTGAGAAGTGCCTTTAAACGTGGCTGTAGAACAGTGCCTTACAATCTACACAATCTGCGGAACGTTATTTTAAGATCCAGCATGCTAATGGAGATATAACTGTTTTGTTAAATATCCCGCAGGCCTTGCTTGCTTCTGCCTTCTCACATAAACCCACCACACTGTACAACTTCACCACCTGAGTACAAGCAGACGTTTAACACTGATGCAGCACCATTAAAATCCATTCTCACCTGTAATAAATCTGCCAGGCAGACATAAGTAAACAGATATCCACAAAGGCATTCTGGGTATAGACGAACACCTTCAAGTACTATTGGCAGCAAGTTCACATCTCTTTTTGCCTGAACACATAAGGCAAGCTGTTTTTCTGGTACTGTTGTTTTGACTTAACTATGTTGATGAGTCTCCATTCCAGAGACTACCTAGAATTAGACGTTTGTGATGTTTTTCCAGTCACGTAACACTGCTCCTTAAAGAACAAAGCAATGGAAAGATATCACACTCTCAGACTGCGATGAAGATGCACAACAAACCGGCAGAGACACCATACACTGCACTTTTCAAGCATCATTCATTGCTATTCCATTTTTTCCTCTGGCAGCTCATGAACTATTCTCTGCTTCTCAGATCTGATTCAACACTGATGCAATAAAACATCCTCCTTCAAGCGTGGTCACAACAGAATCTTACAATTTACACAAACCTTCCAGAACTCACACAATCTTTAGTTATTATGCAAGTTAGGTGTGACAACCAATTTAGGTCACCTTTCTTCAAATCCTTCCATTGGTTTGCAATTTCTTTTATCAAATGCTTAAATACAATCACTTATGAGACGCTTTACATAAATACCAGTAGTTCTGTTGCTGTTATTTAGTTATTCACAGATCATTTAGCCTTCTCTTAGTCTTCACACTTAACTGCCTTGTCTTTTCATAATCAACTTTTCATGCAACTGTTAGCTCCAGCTATAACATTTCTAAAGATGAGAACTGCAAACCAAGACTTTGTGAACATCTGAACCCAAAAAGGTGTGATTAAACAAAAATACATTGTGGCAACACTAGTTCTGAAGACTTAAACACATCTGAAAAAGTATTTCATTCTCACAAAAGAGTAACTTAAAAACTGCATGAAGCTTGATTGTATCAAGAAAGCAAAATATATCGTGGGTTCAGCAACATGGGGTCAGGCAGCAGCAACTCTAGAAATCTCAGCTTGCAAATCTTTACATAAGATGGACACTGGGTAATTTCACATTCCTTGATTTATTGAACTTCAGCATCAAGTTTCTTTATAGTAATTGTTTAGAGCTGACAAAATTGTTTTCTCAATATTTCAAAATACCCTTAAATAAATGCATTGTTATCACATTCTTCTTTTGGACTTTGATAGCTCTCTACAAACACTTCTGCATATTTTTAGCCTAGCCACCGTGTTTTAATGGCTCTGTTGTCCCAGTCTGAGTACAAGCAGCCTGCCAACAGCAGGCAACGGTAAGAACAGTGAAGTACTGGGATGACAGTGCTGGTATGCAGGCACCTGCTAGTAGATTTGCTTGCCGAGGCTTGATGAGCATAAGCTTCCTGTCAACCCATTCCTTCAGCCTGTCAAGGTCCTTGTGAATGGCAAGACAACCATCTGTTGTGTCATCCATTCCTCCAAATTTTGTGTTATCTGCAAACTTGCCAAGGGCGCATTCTGTCCTATTGCTTAGACCATTACAAAGGATGTTCAACAGCCCACGCTCTATTAACAACCCCTAGGGTAACACCAGTAGTCCCACGACTCTGGCTGGTCTGGACACCAACAGCTGTAACCCCCCGAGCACAGCAGCTCAGTCTGCTTGCAATCTACCTCACCACTCACCAAGCTTCTACTTCAGCAGCTTATCAGCATGGGCATTATGGCAGAAAACATCACCAGTCACTGTTAAAATCAGAGCATTAGCTGTTCTCTCCACATGTACAACCCAGTCATCACAAGGCTGGCCAAGAACAACTCACCCTTCATAAACCCATGCTGACTACTCTTAATCACCTTCTAGCCCTTAATATATTTGGAAACTGTTTCCACAGGACCTCCTTCCATCACTTTGCCATGGATCACAGAACAGTTTACATTGGAAGGAGCCTCTGGAGACTGTCAGGTCTCACCACTCCTGCTCAAGTAAAGGGAGGCCAATCAATCAGTAAGCCTCCAAACTCTCTCTTGAAAATTAAAAAAAAAAATAAAAAATCCTCTCTTTTTCTTGAAAGGAAGACTAATGTTTGCTTTTTTACATACCTCAGAAATCTTAACCAATTGCCACAATGCTCCAGAGGTAGTCAAGAATAGGTTTGCAACCACACCAGACAGCTATCTCAGCACTCTAGGTCCAGGTTCCGCAGACTTGCGCAATTTGTTCAGACAGTTCCTTACCCGAATCCTTTACCAAGGCTGTCTTCACTGCTCTAGGCTTTCCCATCAGCAGAGGCCTGAGATTCCGGAAGGCAAATCTTACCAGTAAAGACCAAGGCAAAAAGGTATCATGTACACATCCTACATTTCCCCTAGTCTTCCTTTGACTGCTGATACACTTGCAGCAGCCCTTCTTGGTGCAATTTGTGTCTCTGCATCTCTTTCCAGACTCAGCTTAGTGGGCTCTGACTTTCCTAGCCCTGTCACTGCATACCTGGACAGCCTCTTGATACTTCCCCTGTGTCACTGTTAACAGTCCACAGAACAAGAGTTCTATAGCACTGATTCAGACATAAATAAAAGCAATTACTGACCCAGTATACTTTTAAGTTCTGCTCCAGAAATCCAGTAAAAATGAAGGAAGTGCTTGGCTTGAAGGGGATCATTTCACCTCACATTTCATCTAAATTGATGCCTCCGGGCACTAACATAATATAGTCTTACTATCTTGTGGACTAGTTTCTATTTTAAGTTAACTATTGCTTAGGGTTGCCTTCCTTATGTAGGTCACTCCAAAAGTAATGCCCCCTATTTGTTTCCATGGAAACTGCAACAGATACAAAGAGGACAATAACCCTATTTGATACTGCACCAGTGGAGGTGCCATCTGTCACACTGCATCAAAATATAATGGAATTTGTGGGAGGGTTCAACTTCTACTGCCATACCACCTACAGCTGCCTCCAACGTACTGGGCCAACATAACATGAGATATTTCTGGAGCAGCCTTTGTATGCCAAAGCATCAATGCACTTGGCTCTTCCAACCACATTATACACATCCATGATAAGAGGACAGGAAAAGAGCTGCAGAAGTACTTGGTTTTTGTTTTGTTTTTTCCTGAGGACATAATGCAGTATTAAGTTACCCCAACAAAAGTGCACAAACACGCAACTGATGATCTGCAAGAAGCTTAAGTCAGACTTGTAATTGCAGCAGTGTGATGAAGCACAAGAGCAAGTCTTGCTCTAACACCCCCAACCCCAGGAAGTGTCCCTCAATCATTTGCCCACAGATCTCTTGGCAGGGGATGGCAGCATGGCATTACTCAACGTGACTCATACCTCTTTCCCTCCAATAACCAGCAACAAAGCAACAGTTACCTGAATATGGAGGTCCAAAGTTATTGCCAACCACACCTTTTCCACATCACTACCATTCCTCCTGTGTGCACAAGCAGGAGGGGCAGCTAAGTTCAGATTCAAAATGAACAAAATCAGAGGAACTATATTCCTTGCAGAAAACCTCCTTAATTGGTGCATTTAACCTTTTAAATGCAATACAAAGCAAGGAAGCCTCAACCAGCTGTTTAGAATTAAGTTGCAAATTGTCACTCTCCCCTGCTTAACCTTACAACACAAGACTCATGCTAATGATGGCTAAGTTTGCTCCTGCAGTCAAAAATAGAGAGCCTGATTGACAGCTGTGATACACACTGGAATGAATGCGATCAGACAGGGAGACAGCTGTCTCCTCAACAGCAGCACAACTTCCCTGTTTATAACTGTGATGAAAGTGAATTCTTACTTTCAGGAAACTGAAATGATGCATCCCCATGGTTACATACGTTGCTATTTCAGAACACACAGCTCTTTTATCTTAGCTACTGTCATCCAACTTAAATCACTTACATATTTCTAGGGCACAGTATCATCACACATCAGCAGGTGTAACGTTGGTACAAATAACACAAGCAGCTCATTGGGCCTGGACAGTATGCATTAAAGAGCTCTGCCTGTGAAGAACAAATGACCAAACTACTAATATGCACCTGCAAGAGCCAGCTTCTATGCCAGAGGATAATAAGTGTTGCACTTGCATTAAACAGGTGCTAAGAGCAATTCTAAGAACAACTTGTGACCCCTGACTTAGGATAAGATCATTCACAAGGAGCTGTGAACAACAGCAGTGAGAGCTTCAGCAACGCACAGGACAGCCAATATTAATTGGTTGATATCTGTCAAGACAGTTAAAAATGAGAGCACCTTTACAATAAGAGAAAAGAACCTATTCCCAAATTTTAGTCTCTCAAAATATATTTTGAACCTCATAAGAAAGACAAAAAAAATCCAAATATTTTTTAGCCATCCATCAGAATTTGTCAACTACATTTAGCTGTGTTGTTTAAAGATGATAAAAGTAGTTGCATTTTCAGCAAGCCTCTGACAAATGCTGATAGGAAGTGCCATGTATCAGAAGCTAATTCTCAGGGTAGCAATCAGTGGCTATAGAACTCCACACCAGCAGCTTTCCTCTCTGAAGCTCACAAGTCACCCATCTACACATGTACGCATGACTTTCAGTAATCAGCACGACATGCTCCTCTGCTACAGCTCAACATCTTATACGTAGGTACATGCTGTGCCAAACTCTTACTGCTCCCTTGGACAATCCTTTACCTGTGAGTCTTGTGGTCTTAAAGGCACAAGGAATTTAAAGGCCAATAGAAACAGCAATAAGAAAGGCAAAGAAAAAAAAAGAACAGTGCATCTTTAACTGGTTTCCTACAAATCAGCATCTCCCAAACAGATTTAATGAGTTAACCAAAAAAGCCTTTGAACAAAACTTTAATTAACTCTGTTCCAAAACAAGCAACCATCTTGGCTCGGCGCTCTGGGTAAAACTCCAACGTATTTACAATTTTAATCAGTTCAGTGCAGTCCTCCCTATTTCCAACTTAAGCACTGCTATTTGTGTTTGACCCTAAACCACACTAAAACTGAAACAGCCAGCACGCAGCTGCTCCATCTTCAACTAATTTCCACAACCAGATGAACAAAGCAGCATGCCAGACGAAGAAGGGTTGGGAGTGGTACCCTCAGAAACAATTTAGTGATTTTTTGTGCCTGCTTGAGCGTGCTAGTGAATACATTAAGTTACGTTTGCGCAAATATTTTTACCAGTGAAAATGCATCTTACCTGCACGATTTTTCAGCTCATATTCAAAACTGATACCAAAAACAAATGAGTAAAGAAGAAAAATGAGGTTCTACATATATGAACATCATTTAAAGTGAATGAAAAGATTTGCACCAATCCCATCTGTTATCACACATTCAAAAAGCATAAACACTATCTGATGCAAGAAGTGAAGATCCAGGTACTAACATGAAACATGAGAACATGATGTTCTTACATCCCAAAGCCCACCTAATGACCAGAACACCCAAAACTGTGTACAAATCAACGCCATTCTGATCAAGCGTTGGAAAATCTGACCTGAAACACGACTATGGATCCCAACAGCCAATATCTCCTATGGCTAAAGCAGGCATTTGAGCACAGAAAGCAGATTCATTTGTACCACTAAAAGCTCATTCCACACACATCCAAGGTAAAAGTGCTATTCACTAACAAGAAGCACTTTATTAAAAAGACTTATTGACAAACCCTTTCCTCCAGAAGCCAGCAGCTCTCAGCAGTTCAGCAGATACACAGCTCTAATGGAGTTGCAGTAGTTCCTTAGCAAAACATCCATTTAGAAAAGGCTTCAGCACAGTGAAGCAGAACACTTTTCTTTACCAGTGAACTACAGGACAGACACTGCTCACGAGCCAGCTCCACCCAGTCCCGCTTGGACATCTAAAGAAACAGCGTTTAGCTTACAAAGCTGCAAAGGCTGGACTAACTAACATAAATTATCTTTTCCGTGCTGTAATTCTATGAAATGGTTCACACCTCTTTCCCAAAGAAAATCTCCACATCTGTTATTAGATCTCACCCTACTTAATGCCCACTGCTGACAACCATCAAGAAAGAAAAAAAGCAATGTTCTGTAGAATTTCTTTATGCTGCATGGGTCTGAAGAAAAATCAAAGGACTTTCTGTTTTGAGAATCCTTCTCCTGCTAATTGTTTTTAATGTCAGTATTCCCAAAAACCAGAACTGAGCTCAATGGCTTGCAGCTCTACCAACAGTTTCTTATTCTGTCTTGCAGGTATCCATCTATTTAAGGAAAAAAAATACAGCTTTAATAAGGAATCCCCCTCCAGGGCTAGAAATACCATAGGTCAGTCTTCAATGTGAAAGTCAGCAACAAGCTCAGCCCAGCTCTCTTGAGCGCTGACAGGGAGCTGTACCAGCCCAGTTTCTCAGAGGGCTTACAGGCATCGTGCTTCCAGAAATAATTGGTACAATCAGAACAACGCTACTAAATGTTACAGTGCAAGTCCCCATAAGGTCACCTGTCTACATTACATTGAACAGGAGTGTACTACAACTGGTATGCACAACAGGTCTTTGTCTGCTGAACACTGGAATTTTTTGCTAGCTTTCCTAGGCCATACACTGGTTTCATTAGTTTCACAGTTTGAAATGTCAAGACTGATATAAGTTTGGAAGGGAGAACACCGTAACAATCCCCCCAAAACACTGATTGCAAATAAAAAGAAGGAACTGCCACGCAAATATGTGCATTTCACATTATGCTGGTTACCACTGAACAAGAAAAACTGGTTTGCCCACACGGACAAAAGAAAGCAAGACATGCCCAAGAAAAGCTTCCCTTACCCTGCTTTACTGAAGTGAACAAAACACTCAGTCCATTCCTTATGAAAATCCAATGACTTCAAGTTCACTATAACTTCTCTAAGCATGTAAAAGGCAGAAAATGAGAACAGTGGTTAGTCAGTATAGACTATGACAATGGGTTAGACAGAAAAGCCTTAATGTTAAGTGTATCATTAAACATGTGAACTTAATGCAGCTAAAAGGGTTATGTGATAGCCGAGTATTTGAAACCCTTTGGTTACACCAATAGCTTTGGCAAGTAGCATGAGCCAGCACGAAGCAATGCTTCCCCACTAGGGCTGAACCGCACTTAAGCATCTCTGAACTTCCAAGTCAATCTCAGAGAACATTTACCAACTCCGACACTCCCTTTTTTATTTTTAAATACCTGCCATCACTTCAAAATCTATGTCTGAAGGCTGCCAGATGCCTTCTATTATCAACTGACTAGCTGTTTTGTGTTTCAGAAGTTTATTAACTAGGCATAATAGCTACAACTATAAAGACAATCATGGACAAGAATTTCCAATGACTAAAAGAACAGTGATAACCAGAAACTTGCTCCATGGGGATGCATGTAATCTTTCTCCCCTCCTTCTTTCCTAAGGAGTATCTAGTTTGCTCATTTTGAAAGTAACTGCTTGTGATTCAGGGCTGCTGTGCACACAGGTCCAAGAACTGCAAGACATGTTACACAACAGTTTTCTGCCCTGTAAGACCACAGACACAAAACCTGACAAACAGCAACACACATAAGGGAACAAGAACACCTCCCCTTGTCTCAGAGTGGATGCTTTCTGTTTTCTTCTAATGAGGATTAGACCCACTTTCTATTGTTAGTAGTACATAAAATTTCCAGAGAATAAGAAAAGTATTATTACTGATAGTATCCCATCTTTAAACTATTCGGCAATGAAAATTCAGCTGATTTATTTTGATTGTGGGGGTTTATGTTTTCCACCTCCATTTCTCAGTTCTCACCCCAGAGATGCAACTTCTTGTTGCCTTGTGTTAAATTCCATAGAGAAACGCCTTTAAAAACAAATTCATTCTTGTTTTATCAAAACACTTGCTTAAATACTAGTCCTAAACCACTTTAATATCTATTTAAAGGAGAATGTCTCTTTCCACATACCTTTCAAAAAATAAAAAGCAGCCTAAGATGAATCAAGCTTTTAAATTACTCTGTATGTTTACATACAAACAGAGTGAGAGGGGAAGAGCTACTATCTTGTTTTAGAAACAACCACACAAAATTCCAAAGCTGTTCACACAAGACCTCTTGTGTCTGCAGCACACACATCATCCTCCTTCCTCATTACCGGGGTTCTGAATACAGCAGCACTAACAAGAACCATCCAAAGTACCAGCTCATGGCACACAACCATTTTTATTTTCAAGTGTGATGGTACCACAGCTATAGGTTTGACATAGACAATGTACATTAACAACTATTGACTCCGCTGTTCTTCCACAAAAGCCTCATGCAACAGACTAAGATCTTTTATTAATAACATAGACTAAGTTCCTATTTGCTAAAAACCAAAGTGGTTTGCATCACTATCACATACCTGTATTAATACAAGTGGTTTATGTACACATCCCTATAGCTTTTTTTAAGCATTATATATATATATATATATATATAAAATACATGCACACACACATATATATATATGTAAAGTTAACATAACCTTCCCTATCACCCTCTCTGGGTGTACACACAACCCACGCAGCACAATCAACTGGCACAGCAAATGTTTCTCAGCTCTGCTGGGTAATGGTTACAAAGGTCTGGGCAGTTCACTTCCTACAGGCAGATCCCACAACTCAACTATATTTGTTCCCATCTAAATACAAAAACAGAGCTCTCGAATTCCGCCTATTTCTGTAGTCTGAATTTATGGTAACAATTCAGCTTTACGTCAAACCCAAACTCAAGTTACAGTTTCAGAGGTCGGCATGAGTACAGCATTTCTGTCTCCGAAAAGCAGATGGAGAGAGACAAAAGCTCCCGAGTGGGAGGAAGCTACAGAGAAAGAGAGGAATGTACCAGCTTGCCAAAAATGTGCCACAGCCTCTACAATACAATGTTAATAACTCCGGCTAATGCAAATGCAATAAAGGTCAGCACTTGATATCCAGAGTCAATCCCTTTTCCTATTCTGAGACAAAAAGCACTATAGATCAGGGTTTTTTTGTAGCATGAGTCACTTTATATCCCTTTAAACCGAAGGGTGCCATCTGAGGTTTCTAACAACATTTTTCATAAACTGCTTTCAGATGTATGGAATGGAATATTCTTTAAAAGATTCTGGTTTGCTGTTTCTGGCTTCCTTTCCAAAACTTTGGACAGCACTTTGCACTAAATAGCAGTTAGGTGCAATAGGTTTTTCAGCTTCCCTGGAAAAAATGAGCATGTTTAAACATTCCAATGCAGTACTAAATTCCATCTTCCTAGGAACTACTTAAAGGGAAGTTAATCTAAACAACTTAAAATAGGCTAACTTGAAACACAACCTATGCATTATTTCAAATAAATACACACCAGTTCACGCTTGGTAGAGAGGAAAGAGCAAGTCCCGACTCGCGCAATTCAGTCAGATCCACAGCACAGAAATACTTCATTGTATATCCTGCCTTCTCTCCTGTCCATCCTACTGCATTCAGAACATACAACATTTTTAAAAGGAGCACACCATGGATTTTCACGTTTGCTTCACATTTTGGAAGCTCTTGCAACAGCCACAGAAGCCAATCAGAAAATTAAAGGAATTACTCCAGAGCTTATTTATTAACGTCTCTCACATTACTATTTGAAAATGAAGCACATCATACAGTAAGCAATTCTTTCTTTTCTTTGTACTCAGAAGTCCCCTGACTGCCATAATACAAATATTGAACAAATAAATAATGAAGCACAGTCTCACTATTTCTGTCACAAGCATCGCCATAATCACAAGTTTCACAAAGGTGGCTACCACTCATATGTAGCTGCATCATCTGAAATTACAGAGGGTTATATGTCTACTTGTGTGCCCGTAGGTAATTAGATTAGAAGGTAAACAGGAGCCCACTAGGGAAAGAGAAAGAAGGTACTTCTATTTGTGTGCAGCCCAGATTAGCTTTAGGCTTAACATTGCTTCTACAGTACCTATGCCTGGGACCAAGCAATTATAGGCAAAATCTGCAAATATTAGAAACTGTGAAGCTCAGAGGTGATCAAAGTCTAGTTAGGGCAACAGGGTCCTCCTAACAGTGATTTGACTTCAATATGGCAAACCAAAAGTAAGATCACATATACACGGGATGGAACATCAATGTCTACTTCCATACTGGGACTACCCTGGCTACTAGCTGTGCCAAGAAGAGAGCTGAGCACAGGATGCTGCAAAAGTCAGAAGGGTTGTGTGACTGAAGAAGGGGCAGAGCTACCAGCAGCGCACTCACCCTCACTGAAGCATTGCCCAGAGTTCCAGTGTCCACTTTTAAAACAAGCTTTGTAACATCACAATGCCTTCCTGCCCAACCTCCCCCCTCGACATAAAGACACAGAGTTCTTACACTCAGGACAATCAACTTCTGAAATACATTTAAAAATTAAGCAACAACTTGCTCAATCTAAATCACAAAGACTTCAAACTTCTTTTCATCTTTTGCTTTTTTCCTTCTAGATCAAGTAGCTGTTATTTGATACTAGACTAAGATTTGCATCCTCCTCGCCACTGGAATAATTTGCCAGGGCACACAAGGAAAAATCCAACTTCTGAAGTTTAGAAAAAAAATAAGGAAAACTCAATTAACAGCATAAGGTATAGTTCAAACATAACGTGGCTTTATTGCTTTAGGTCAGCTTTGTGTAAGCTTTCGTCACAGTCACTAAAAGAAACCACAGTATCTAATGTCTAATTACAATGTCCTAATAAAGGGTACACCATTAGACTTAGCTGGCTTAGTTTGAAATGTTGCCAAAAGGAAAAAAAAAAACACACACAAAAAAAAAAACAACAAAGAAAACTGATGCTCAATGCAGGCATTATCTAAACACTGAGCAGGTAAATGCAGAAGCAGGAAAAGATGTCTGCACCCCAGAGATCAGACTGGCTGCATTTCAGAGCTGCCACCCTTCTCCTTCCTAGTGGGGTTGGGGGGCAGACCCAGCCTGAGACAACACACGTAAGTGCCCAAAGCCTCTTTGCCAAATCAGGTCACCATTCAGTGGAGTAAGCCCTTTATAAGCTAAACACCTCGTTTAACTTCTTTCTAAACAACTCTCAAGCAGTCATCCTCGAGATGAACTCTCAGTCCTATGACTGGCCAGGCTCCTTAAGGACATCTACCCAAACACATGAACCTTCCAGATAAAGCACACTTACCTTACAAGTGTCACAGTCCTTATTCCAGGCAATGAGACAACCCCAAACCTTACCATCCTGATACATTTCACAGAGGCCAGCAGGTGAGGTGTGCTTCATGCAGACAAAGGGCACCTGCACTCCAGCCTCGATCACAAACATCTGAGACTACAAGGGAGGCACCAGCTGCATTTAATTTTAACAAATCAGTATTCCAGGTTCCACAAATCTTTTACTTAAACAGTTTTACCTGGGACTCAAACTCTGGACTAGGAAACACTTCACTGAAAGTCTCAGGATTTGCCTTTGCTGATTTTTTAATTTTTTTTTTTATTAAAAAAAGCCTTTGAGTATACTGGAAGCAGATTAATTTGAGATGTGCTAAAGTATATATTTCACACCAGATAGTTTTATAGAGCAATGGGAATGAATGCTATGCTCCACTGTTAAGATGATATTATTCCTTTCTAACTCTGTCTATCGGGATGAAAATGAGACACCACAATGCAAAGTTTGTTTTGCTTTCTCCAAACATAGAAGAGAAAAGGAGTTACAGCAGCTGCAGTACTTAAGAGTGGATAACTCAGTCAACTCAGGACCCACTTTTACACAGCCCACTGTTTGCAGACTGAATCAATACAAAGAGACAGACTCCCATTACCTAGGACAAAGGCAGGCTGAGCCACAGCAGCATTATCCCTTGCAACAAAGCCTGTGTCCACCCAAGCAGAGTCAGCTCGGAGCCACTGCCCTTAACACCAGGGAGCGTCAGAACCAGAACCTCCTCAACCAACCTTCCTCCTGCATCAGGCCCAACATAGCCCAGTGCTCAACAGAGACGCAGAGTTAACCAGGGCCCAGTGCTTGTGCCCCCTCTTGCTTCCCCCACTTTCTGCAAAAAGACCAGCAAAAAGACAGTGCGTGCAGCTCACAAAAAGCAGCATCGCTGTGACGCACCCAGAGCCGCACAGCAGAGCAGTACCATGGTGCACACACCTGCTCTGTGCAGAACCAGCTCTGGGTGGAAACTAATTCCTCATGGAGCTTGAGAGCAGCTGTGCTGCCTCCTCAGCCCAGCTGGGACCTGCAAGCATCACTGGTTTGGAGGCACGGTAATAAGCACCAGCTAATAGACCTGGCAGGGTGTGAGCTGACTTTGCTGCTATACACCTATTGCTCAGCTACCCAGAGAAAATCCCCAAAGAAAAGTACTGACTATATTTAGGCATTACAAAGGGTCAGAAGAAAACACTGCACAGAACAATAAAGAGAGAAAATGAATAAATACCCTTTTTCACTTCACTGGTGAAATACACCCAAGCTACCCTAAAATAGCGTATTTGTGAAGAACACGCTGCCTCCACAACCATTTACTCTAACAGCAAGGAGACCCTCCTTTGCAAGTCTACAGGACTTCTAGACTCAAATTTTACTGGTAAACCCACCTTGTGAACACTGCTTCTACCAGAAGTGCTAGATGCAAAGACAGCAAATACCAAACTGTTTCAGTATCCACATATTACCCAATTACCAGACATAGCTATTCTTTCCACTATTGCTAGTATTTTTGTTTCATTTCAAGTTCTCTTTTGTCGCTAAAAGCTGTACAAGGAATAATAGAGATGTTGATTACAAAGCACACCTAGAGAAACAGACTTTGTGTTTGTTTGCTAGTACTATTTAGACAAATTCTAATCTCTACAATCATCTTACTCAAAGAAGAAAGCCCTTTTCCTGAAAGCTCTTGATGTCACTTACTGGTAGACTAGCTCTCAAGGCTGCTAATAAATACGTTCTCTTGAGAGCACCAGCTTGCATTCATTCTCTCAGTCAGAATTGAACGATAATCACCACACACCTTTTAAGCGCTTTAGATTGGCACTTGTGGTTAACACTACCACAGTCCCAGAAGAGCTGAGACTCAGGAGAGAAACTGGAAATGGCCAATTTTCCATCTCTGCCACTGCCAGCTGACCCAAGGTTCTCCTAGCAACTGCACGGAAACTGCCTTTGGAGGAAGGGCAGCTGTACACAAGGCTTCGCAATTTAAGTTCTGTGTGTTGAAAAGCACTACCCATTTTCAGTCATTGTTAACCAGCTCTCCCAGTATCTAACAATCACACTGTCTGGTTCATCTCCACTCTCAGCAAAGCAGCAGTAACAGAGGATTTCTGGGTGTTAAAGTCTATGTATTTTGAAACAAATTCTAATTGTTAGATTAACTGGGATTGTTGATAAATTTACAAGTCTAAGAAGCTTCTGTCAATGTGACAGAACTAACTGCAAAATGAAGTTACAGACTTGACTTACCCTAACTATGAGATCCTTCCCTTGCTTCTGTATCCAGAACTGATTTCAAAAGCATCAAGGTAGATCTTATGACTCCAGATTCCATAAAGAAAAAGCCACATAAGCTATGCACGTTACTTCTATTTAAACAGATAGTCCTTGCTGCCTACTTGTAACATTTAATTACTTAATTTCTTGTACCATTTTCCTCCTTGAAGTGTCTTTCAGACACACCTTTCACCTTGAAGAAAGAATGTGCTTTTTAACACCTGAAAATTAAGAAAGATCAAACTTAAAGTAAGGTCATGGGAGGAAGAAAAAGGTTGTCTTACACAGGCCTGCTCCGGGATCATTGCTTAAGTAAGCTCAGGCCCTAAAAGCCACAAGGTTAAACATACCCTGAACAGCAGTGTGTTTCAAGTAGCACACTCCTTTACTCCTACTGCTGATACTTCTTCAGTGCAGGCATCATTTCTGTGCTAAAAATAATAATAAACCCCTTAAACAAAAACCAACTTGCACTGAGACAGTGCAGTCCTCTGGTGCTTTTGCAAGAAGATCTTCACCTGCACAATCTAATCTGAGCCACTCACAGTCTCTGGGTTACCACCAATCATCCTGAAACCAGCACCTGAGCTTCAACCTACAGCAGCAGCAAACCCTTCTGGAAGCACCTGTGGGATGAGAATTAGAAGCTATTTCCAGGTAGAAGCTTTCTCTTAAGATTTATTTGTTTTTAGCAAGCTTTCCCAATGGGAAAACAAGGACAAAATGTTGTTTCATCTACTCAGTATTAAAGCCTGGCTTTCCAGGATAAGAACTTCCCTTTCAAGTTTTCAGAAGTTCCTAACTCTTAAGCTTTCCCGTTTGAAGAGTAATGGAAAATTGGGTTTGACAAGGAGAAAACGAATTTTATTAATGCTCATGTTTTATGAAACAAATAGAAAAAACACACCTTTCAAAGTCAACTTCAAGAAGGAAGGCTTCATCCAAACTATTTTAGAATCAATCAGAAATGGCCCTCCAAAAGCCTGCAGTGTTTCTGCTAATAAACATTCTCACTTTGAAGACTCTCAGCCTTTTTCCTAGTTTAATTTCTATTAGAAGCTTCACTTTGAAACAAACCTGATCACACTCCTAGCAAACAGCTTTGTTCTGAGAGAAGGAGCACCAAAACTAATTGTAAAGTTAGAATCTGAAGTAACTGCTACCAGAGCTAAACAAATCAGAAAAGTAGCTGGACTGAAAGCAGCTGACAGAAGGCAATTCATTCTCACTACAGTTTAAGAAAATTAGAGGAATTACATAAGTAACCATTGCAAGGGGGAAGATGTCACAGCAAATAACCTGGATTACCAATCACTTTCATTACCATTAAAACCTCCCTTGTATCAAAGAGTGCTCAAAGACATCCCGTTATTTTTCATCCTCCACAGGCGATCTGTGCAGTTATCCCATGGTCCACCTGCAGGACTATCTGAACAGCAATCCCACACCTCACTGCAGCAGCTCACCCCAGCACCTCTCAGGAGTGCCCCAGTGCCTGTGCTCAACCTATTCTGGGAAGATGAGGGCATCTAGGCACATTAAATAACAACAAAAGAAATAAGATCAGTTTCACAAAACAACTCAAGAGCTACTTGCCAAATTCAAAAAGAGCTTTGATCTTTGTTTCCAGCAAAATGGGGATGGGAAAACAGACTCTGCTTCGCTTGGGATTGATACAGCCCCTGATATAGACAAACTAATAAGCTATTAGAAAAACAGGTAGAGCTTTTGTGGTGACACCAGAACATCCACTTTTGAAGAAATCACTGTATAAATAACACTCATTACTTCTGGCACAAAGAAATATTTATCCAATACGTAGAATGTAGTGGATCTCCTTTACAGTTTGACTGCACAGAAAAACTGACAACTCAAGCTGAAAGTCAGAGAAGAGCCAATTTCCAGCTGTGCCACAGCAAATCAACCAGTCCCTTGGTGCCACGCACCAGGCCAAAGGGGCAGGGAGAAAAGTATATGCTCCCTTCTCAAAAAAATCGATCATTGCTACTGCAATGCAAGCTCCAATAACATCCTATCAGTAAGTTATGAGTACTAACAAATGTAGAGGCTTTTAAAGCACAGAGCAATGGCGGTGTTTAAATAGCAAGAGCACATGGACTTTGTAATGGCGTATATAGCTGTCATCTAATGGCACGCACAAGGAAACTGAACCTACAACAGTTATGCTGCAAGGTTTGGGCAAAAGCAGACTCATAATACAAACAAAGTGTATATTACCCAATTAATATTTTTCTACATCAGCCATCCTCGTAAAGCTAAACAAACCGAGAAACCACATATTTTCAGCTCTGCTGTTCGTTGTCTCTTTGGAAAGTCAGACTTGCACTCAGCAATGCTCAATCACCACTCTTTACAGAAAACGAGTGCCAACTAACAGCAGGAAAACTCCATGCAAATGTTAAGGATCAAGTGCTGAAGTACAGTTGAGTAAACACCGTAGCCATCTTCACCAGGAAAACAGTCAAAGCACACTAACATTCAGCTTCTGCTAAGTCACAGGTATAACGCAGGTTTACTTGGAAATAACTTTTAAAAGCAATGATTCAACTTGGCATTTGGCAGCACGGAGCATTACAGAAAGTTGGCAGGAGCAGACTGAAATTAAACACTTCCTCCTTCCCAAATAAGCGTTTCTGAGTCTATAATCATACTACATTGCTTTCGTGACTAAAATTCTTCATCTCTTCCACAAATACAAAGGTGTTTACCTCATAATAACTGGTCTATGCAATGTATTTTTAAACTGAATTGAGCTCAGCTGTACTTCAGGTCTCCTTGCTTAGCTTGGTTCAAGTTCATTTTGTCAGGAATTCTGTACACTGAGCAGAGCTGCCCTGGGGACTCAAGCCTGACAACACTCCCAGTCCCAGCGTGGTACCTGGCACTGCTACAGCCTTTTGCCAGGAAGGTAAGTAGGGCTCACCATGAAAAGGTACTGACTTGATGCCTTAGTAGCACAAAAAAAACACTGAGTTGCTTGAATATAACAGACAGACAAACTGAGCAGTTTCCCACTTTAAGAAGTAAAACACTGGATTTTACAGATTGAACCGAGCAGTTACTGCAAGTGGCTGCACCCACATGCACGGTATGTCAGGGTTTGAAGCACAGAAACACAAAACCCATCAGGTCTGATTCAATCTTTCTGAAAACGGGAGCTGTCTTAAAAAAAGAAGATGATTCAAACACTCGTACATATAAAGCGCTTGTTTCCACTTCAGCGTCTCAAAAATCAATGCTCATTGAGCTCGGCATTTTAAGAACCAGTTCCTGAAATAAATGAGGTTTCCCAGGCACGCAGACAAAAGGCTCTTCCACCTCCTTAGAAGCACAGGGAATGACAGGCAGCAATGAGGGGAGATGAAAACAGACATTAAGGACCTGCAAGCAATAACTTCCTTCCGCTCACGGCCTAGGTTTGCCACTGCTAGAGGTTTTGTGTAGCACAAGTTCTCTATGCTGCCTATTTCCATGCAAGCCCCAGACTTGCTGGCTTTAGCCATGGCTGAATGGCTGTGGCACCTGGTTGATGTCCTCAATGCTGGTAGCTGCCCACCACCACCCTCCTGACTTCCCTGTGACTAAAGAAGCCATGTTCAAAACCAAAAACCCATATGCCACGGAACAGAGTTATAACCATACATAAAAAAAGACCCCAAAAAAGCCCCTACCCAGTTCTCAAGGCAGTCCACAGGACCACCACCTCCCTCTCTTCCATCAGAAGGGTGCCCTGCTCAAAGGCCACATTCACCCCCTTCCTACCACTGAATTCTGTACTATTTTCTGCAATGAGGAACACCCTCAAAATGATGACATAAAACACTTCCTCCTCATGAAAAACTAAAATACAGACTGTTTCCATAGGCAATTCCTTCTTTGCTGCTTTGCACAACTTCCCTCCCAGAACACAACCAACCTTCTCACTCTCCTACCATCCCCAAAATCAGCAGCACGCCAACTCTGCTTAGGAATGAGACCCAGCTTTAACCACCAGCTGCAAGCAGCCTTCTGGATTCAGCTCACAGCACCAGTGCAAAAGATTCGCTCTTTCCCTGGTTCAGTTCCCTGATGGCTGAATGAATGGCTATGGTTTACTAAGGAGTCAAACACAAAAGATGCTGCAGGGGCACATGACCAGCAAAGAGATCTCCTGAAAATAATACGAGCTAACCAGGGCCACCCTTGGACATCAGCAGCAGCATAACTGCCAGGATGTTTTTGTTCACCTACCAAATTTGCTGGGGAAATACAATTCTGAGCTTAGAGCTCACATCCTGGGTGGTTCCTGTGAATGTCATACTTCTGCCTTGTGTACAGGCTCCCACCTCCTTCGCTGGTATTTTAGAAAGAACAACCAGTGAACCGCAGAAAGGTTATAAACTTCAAATGAAGTTTGCAACCCTAAATCTGAAGGATTATAAGTATCTTGCAGCTTAGCATGGCACCTAAACCACAGAAAGTAAGGTCTGGAGAACCATATTTTATTTGCTATGCTGAGCAGCAAATCTGCTTTTCAATGACATTCATGCACACATAACTCTCCATTATGTATGAAAACAAAAAAAACCAACACAAAGCATGACTCCCAGCTCTAAGTCTGGCACGCCAGGAGCCTAATAGATAATGTTAGAAGCATGTATGATTTTCTCCAAAATTGTTCACAACATTCACATTCTTCTTGAACATTCTTCACAAAAACTCAGTTCTGAATCAGAGCTACACCCTGCATTTGTTTAACTGATCAAACAAAATTATTCACTCTGCTGCTGTTCTGCCTCTCCTGCTGCTTAACTTGTATTTTACATATCA
This sequence comes from Coturnix japonica, assembly GCF_054131305.1. Classification (NCBI taxonomy): domain Eukaryota; kingdom Metazoa; phylum Chordata; class Aves; order Galliformes; family Phasianidae; genus Coturnix; species Coturnix japonica. Next base: position 25,906,232 of record NC_140667.1, on the reverse strand, counting down.
AGGTGTTCTACTAGTCACAGTTGAAGGTAAGTTCTGCTGCCTGCTTAAAGGCCATAAAGACTGATTACAAAATAAAGGAGAATTTCAAGCACATTAGAAGGAAATATTGTGACACCTTTCAGATAAACAGTAAATGATATTTTACTTCTGAGAAAGATGAGTCATAAGAAAATTTACACACACGTGAAGAGCTTCCTTAACTTTGTTCTGGACAAAACTGAGCATAAAGAACCATGTTACAATCTAATCAGCAACTGAACACATTTTGCAAGCATCTGACCTGAAATGATCCCAACCCCATCAGAGAATAACAACTGTAAGAAAGCAACATACACTGGTGTCACTCCTCTTGGTTAAGTCTTTTGTAAATGTTACTGGGTCTCATAAGGGTGGTGAGGGGACACGAGTTCTTATGTTTTAGAAAGAAATTGTATGGGGGGGGGGGGGGGAAAAGAATTGGGATTCAAATCCAGGAACACCTTTATCCTGTTTCCAAACTTACGACAGCAGATAATTAGATGTTTGACCATAGAACTACAAAATACCTAATTAAACAGAGTAACATCGTTTACTTTAGCACCTAAGCATGAATGAGATTAATGACAGTATACTCCATACCAGAATTACTAGAAGAACATTACATCTTTCAAAATTAAAAACAGAAGCAAACACAACCAAGGAGACTTTGTTGGACAACACTCCTTAGCAGCACCTGATAGTGACTATTACATGTTTGCAAAGGAAGAAAAGCCCTAACGCGCTACTCTGTGGGGGAAAAAACAAACATGCCAAAAAAAAAACTAACCACCATCCTTGCTACCTTCCTACATTAATACCTGTCTTCAGTCATTCTGGTGCACCTGTAAGGAGTGGAGATCTAAGACCAGGATTCAACAGACTGCTTCACTTACGTTTTAAAAAGCTACAAAGTGCTGAGCAGAGGAGCTGGTCACAGTTACATGAAAACAGCTGCCGGGAGAAACAATTCCCAGCTTACTTCATACTGGCACTATTCCTCACTTTCTGTAAACAGTATGACCCAAGAATTACGCCTGTAGCTTTAGGACAGTATTGCTGTAGGTCCTGCCAGACATACCTGCCTTGCAAACACTGAACCACAAGGTAAACCAAGGAACCCCAGTGCAAAAAGAATAGAAAAGAAAAAACACAACTGTAGTTTTGTGATATTCCAAAATGTAACCAAGTGTATCTGAAAACAAGCCCTGGAAGATGGAAGTAATGCCAATCAGAATTTCCAAGCACAGCAGCTGCAGCTATTTTACACCTAACACTTAGCAGCAGTCCTCAGGATGTGGGGGTGATATGACGTAAGGCTGGCAGATGCCAGTCCCTTCCCACTGAAGAAACTGGGACAGCAATTCACAGCAGATTGATCTAGTATCTCTTTGCACAGAACTAGACCGGATGTAATGCCCTCTCAGATAGATGAGTAAACAAATCATTAGTTATTTCACAAAGCTAAAAGGCACACAGTTGCAACTAATCAGTTTTTAATCCATACGATCGGTCTTACAGCAAACGACGTGCATTAGGAAAGCTGAAAGACCATCTTCAAAAGGAAAAGGGAAGCTTATGTAGAATTTACCCAAACCAAACACCAAAGCAGTAAACTGAGTAACAAGCAATCATTGATGTAAAAGCCACATTAAGGAGATTGGAATAAGCATGTCTGTACGCTTGCAGATATAACTGGAGCCAGAGACAATCACGTATATGTGAGAGAAAGAAAAAACAAAAGCAAGCCCATTGCCTAACTCCTGTAAGGAATGTGCTTTTTATTCACTGTCGGAAATATAAAGGTAGAAAGATCTCATGACCAGATTCTTCTTTCCCCATATAGTAACATTATCATTAGCAACGTGTAACTGTATCATCACAATCACCAATTATCTTATCACTCGGCTATATTCTGTCTACTCCAACCAGTTCCATTTCCCATGTGATCTAATGCTGGAAGTAAAAAAAAAAAAAGAGAGACATGCAATTACTGCTACTCACTCGTGGGCAGAGGGCTGTGCAACCTTTACTTGCAGAAATCCCTTCTTTCCCAAGATATTATACAAGTCAATGGATTGTGATACGCTGTAGTGGGAACCAAGAGTAAAACTATGAACAGAACCCTGCTAGTTCAGATAACATCTTGCTATTTACTAGTAATAGGTATGATAATGGTATAGTCATAGGTACTGCAGTTATTTTATGAGATGCATTCTCATCAATGAAACCTATGTCCTACGGCAAGACAACCAGTAGTCGGTTGCCCACAAGAATAGAGCTACAGAATACTCTCTACTGTAGAGGCATGCGGCCTTCATTACCTGTACCAGGTTATCAGTGGCCTCTCTCCTATGCAGGCATCACTCATGCATTTGGAAGAAACGCCAAGGGAAGAGCTCCTGAATGCACAGTCTTCACCTCGGGTGGACCCTGGTGAGGGTGAGGCAGGCAGGACCACTTCCAGAAGGAGCCAGCTCACAGTACGCACCGGATCCGTGTCACTTCCTTTTAGCAACAGCACAGCCCCTCCGTGCTGTCTCCCCCACCCACAGCTCCAGTACTAGTGCTTGTAGAAGTGGAAACAGGGAACTGATCCTGTTGAAAACAAACCTGGAAAGAAAGAAAAAAAGAAACCATTTTTTATTAAGCTGAGTTCCTACAAATTCTCATGTGCAAAGGAACAACCTTAATGTGGGCCCTTACTAATTATTTAGGGCCTTACCTGAAAAACAGAGTGAGAACTAACCACCAAAGCAAACAAGAAAAACGATGTGGAAAGCCAAGCAGGCCAAAGCAACAGACACATTCTGGCCAGGAATCAAGAAAGGATCCCAGGACTGATCTGAGTTATGCTCCGATGCGGAAATCCAGCTGGGCAAGCAGCTCAGCCATCACAGCAAGAGAGACCAGAGATGAGCCACAGCCCAGCATCTTGGACAGTTCCAGTACAGCACAATTCCTAAGTTTCCTAACTCTGCCTCTAAGTATTTTGGTTTTTTTTTTTCTCAAACATAAGAGATGAAAGAGTGATAAACTGCTCAATCAGCCAAATTCCTGCAGATGAGACAAGCGTTCAATAGGAGAAGGCAAGCTGTTGTGTGGAAAATCTTTTTCCTACTAAGTGAACACACTGGCTCTTAGCAAAGAACTGCAGTTCATTATTAGGAAATTAAGACAGGAAATTGAGGAATAAGGAAATTAAAACTGGCTCAGATTTTTCGCCCTGGATTTCATTAAAAAAAAAACCAAACACATTGTTTTGATCAACTTATTTATCATCCTTAGCAGTTGTGTGACAACAGTAACGCTTCCCAGGACCCCGCGGCACTCAGTGTATCTGTACGCTCAGCACCGCCTGCCTCAAACAGAAGGAGGGAAGAAGTCAATCTACAGCATTAAAACACCAATTTCACAATCTCTAAATTGCAATGCGCTGGAGCCAAATTGTTTTTCACTTGAATGACAAATAATGTTTACTCTATAAGATGTGCAGAAATGGGTCCTCGCTTAACAAAAAGTCAACAAATAGTGTAGGCAGACGTTATATCTCCAGTTTACGCCTGGGCAAAATACCATAAGCTGCGGGTGCTCAAACTACATTGGGAACGACCTCCTGTATGCAAAGCAAATGAAGACCAAAGCAAGGATGGCACAAAAAAAACTGATTTCATCCCAAAGTTAAATTGAAGAGCAATGTCAGAAACGTGAGGTAACCAACATGAAATGGTATCACATTCATTACAACAGCTAATGGAGATCTCACCTTCACGCAAGAATTACTGTTTCTGAGGAACAAACTCTGCTTGAGAGGAAAGCAGTCAGGTAATATTATACACACACCTCTTTAAAGAGGCAAAGTTCCACTGCACCACATAGCAAATAAATACCTACTTTGGCTGCTCAAGTTTGTGCTAAAACAACCTCACAAGCCTTTCTTTTATGCCTTTGAGCAGCCATAAACTTTCACATTGCAGTGTTGGAGAAAACAAAAATCAGGGTGACATCATTTGGAAGGCTCTTAGTTTGAGAACTTCTTATGAAAATCAAAGTCATGAAGCATTCTGGTTGGGAAAGGGACAAGGGAAATCCTACAAGTCCTCAGTGTGCCACTGCTCCTAGGGAAGGCACAGCCATGGCCACATGCAGGGACCATCCTGCTCCTCCCAAACTGGCAGAGAAGCCCCCAGGCCATCTCAGAATTTACTCAAACAAATCAAAGCCTAAAGAGAAAATTGATCCTGCATAACCCCATTACGGACATGTAAACACAGTGATAAGCAGTCCAGATTTTACAGTAACACGAGGCCTTTATCCAAATGGCATCCAGAGTTTTTACACAGCACTCAGACTGCCTTCTATGTGCTGACTGCATACATTAAATCCAAAACACAGCTTAAATGTAGAACATGTCATCAAATATGAAAAGGCTGTTCAACAAGTACCTTACAGAAGTATATGGATTAATACCTGGACAAAAAGATAGAGGCTGATTAAGTTGCAGCGCTTCACCTGCCTTAATGAGGCTGACTCTGCTGGGCTGCCCAGCTGCACAGACCTAGCGGCTTTTTTACAGGCTTTCTTTGCATAGGAAAAATCCATGCACAGCACACAGCTGAAAGGCATTGGAACAAACTGCCACTTCACCCCCCCAGACCAGCACAAACTAATAATAACAAGAAAACATAAACAGCTAGTAATCCCAATTTGTAAAGAAATACTACGCATACAGTTACCGAAAGCACACAGCATAAGAGCTGTTCTCATATAGATACAGCAACCCAAGCAGAAACACCAGCATTTAGAGGCACAAGCAAATCCGAACATTTAATATCCATTAACTTCTGATAGCATTCAAGGACTGTTAACAGAAGACACTGAACAATTACATCTAACCATTAACAAGGCTACTGATAACTCACTATTGGGCAGCAGAAAAGATCACATGAAGCAGCCTTAGACGACAAAATAACCAGGAAAAAGCAAAGTACATACCTAAAAACGTATTAGTAAAGCTCTCCATGTGCCCATGCCAGGGGAAAAGGCTGCAAATTAATCTCCCTGCTGAGATGGCTGAGCAGCAGTTACAGGGATCGGCAGCAACCAAGTGGGCATCACCCGGAGCACCCCGTGACTGTTACCCACAGAACTCAGGTTGGTAGTCTGAGCAAGAGACAAACATTAGAGCAAAAAGCAAGGGAAGCAGAGGAGTTCCTACAAAACAAACTGTCTGAGATCCAGAGAAAAACATCCAAGAACAAGATTGGAAGATTTCCATTAAGAACATTAGAAGGAAAGTACATACTTTCCTCTCATCTCATGCATACAAAGCCAAAGCAAAACACGAGCCCAGTGCTTTCACCATTACTAGAAGTTCAGAACTGACTGACTGGATTTGTCAACCCAGCTTCTATCTGTGCCACCCCTCTGCACCAGGGAACCAGCTCCCACACCCCTCCAGATTTTCACTCTAACAGTTGATGAATTAGTGCCTTTGAAAGCAGTCCACCCTCACTCAAAACCTAAAACCAATACAGAGATAGTAGCTAAACCAAGACTCAGGAGTTCAACAGCCATGAAGCAGATGCTCACAAGGCAAAGCCAATAACCCTGAGCTCAGCAGCTTCACACTAAGTGCCCATCAGCCAACTGCAAGCCTTGGGGATGTCAACGCATCTCTGAGACGAGAGCTTTTAACGCACTAAAATCAGCTCACTGTTCAGAGTAAAGCCAGGCTGGAATGATGGAATTAATCATGCTTGGACAACATGAAAAGTAGAAGAGAGAGCCTCCAAGTTTGTTGGGTTTTTTTTCCCCCTTAGGAAAAAAAAAAGTGAACTGCATAGAAGTGGTCACAATCAGCTCAAGAACAGTCAGTGTACAGCACAAGTGTTTCTGGCCAGGTCTATCAGCTCACGCTTTGTGTGGTTTTTCTTCTTGAGAGCCTTGGTATCTCCTAGATCTGCGTGCAGCAAAGCAGCACAAGCCACTGACCAAGTGCCTCCAAAAAGCCCCCCTGATTTACCTTGGTGTGTGCCCAGGGGTTTCATTAAAGAGAACTGCTCTCACAGTCCAACTCATCAAGAATTTCCAGATGGATGTTTCCTAAAGAAGGAGGGGCAATGAGAAAAGAATCCAAACACTAGTGGCCAAGCTTTAGAACACTTGAAAATGGTATTTTACTTAGAAGGTTAAGAACTTTGGGTCTGGCTTCAACACCAAAACCTAAGAATCCTACAGCTTTGGCACCCAAGGACTCGCCCTGACCCTCCAACTCTGCTGGGTGCCTCCACTTTTTCTTCAAGAGCACCTCCACAGCTTGGCATCCCCAATCCTCTATCAGCCAACATCTCATACACAAATCATTTGTCCTGACAGCCTTTCAGTCATAACATTGCACAAACAGAAGGCGTATATGAATAAATCACCAACAGAAACATCAGGTTTGGTAACTATGAAACATCACAACTGTGCAAACGGCTCAGCAAAGACAAGCGCTGAGTGGAACAACTGCAGCTCTTGCAGATCTTCCTCCTCCAGTACAGTTAAAAGGATTCTGGATGGATGCATAACAGCAGTTAACATGACGTGATGCCATTTGTACTTCCAGACTGATAGCAGACTATTAACGCTCGTGAGTTTATCAGTACAAATCTCAATCAATGAAAAAAGGAAGAGTGCTGCCTCCTGCACAGTAGAATAATCCTCCTGATCTTGTTAGGAAAGTTCTCATTCCTGATTCAATGTCTGCCTTGACTACACACTGTAAAGAACATCAGTTTGAAATGGGTAATTGACAGATCCCGATGCTGAGATGAGCAGTTCCTCTCCCAGACAAGCCGTGTCACTGTGAGGCTGCTGCCCTTCCCCTCGCTGCTGCTGCCATCCACACCAACACGTCACTGGGAAAAATGGAAGAACTTTTTCCAGTTTGAGTTTTTATCAACCAAGCCAATGTAAAATAATTTGCCATAGGTCTTTACTAACCCGGGTGACTTGATAGAATCAAACAGATCCAAAAAAAATCAAGCAAATTTAAATCAATCCATGGCCCCACCTCCCACCGCCACCCTCACCCAATGGTCACAAACACAACCCAGCCAAAACCTAACAAAGCAAGGAGCAATTCATTACACCAACTTGACTTAACTCCCGGACTTGAACTCCTAGACACAAAGACTCCCGAGCCAGCATAGAAAGACACACAGAAAGGAAGGAGGATGAACGACTGCAGCCCCAGTTTCAACTGCCAAGTTTCTAGACGAGCTTGGGCAAACCTCGCAGAGTTGCTTCAGAGAAGAGGTCACAACCTCCTCCCCTGTACCAGCAGTAACATCACACAGCACGCAGTCAGACTGCTCAGGCAGCCGCTCCAAATGAAGCCGAATATTTTTCTGCATCACCATTTTGAGCTGGATCAGCAAACAGGGAGTGACAAAAGAATAACTGCTTTTGGTGAAAGCACCACCAGAGCCATCTGCTGTGGTGGCAATGCCCCAGGGGGCACCTGAGAAGATTTAGCACCAGCAAGTTCATGCTCAGCCCTCTACAGAAAGAGAAAGGCAACAGGCTCCAATGTCATTTTGCAAAATCAAGACCCCTGGACTGAACAAGTACCTGTAGTTTCAATGTGATCACTGATGAAGGAACTTCAAAAAGCAAAATTAAAGCCCCAGTTTCACATAAGCTTAAACCAAACTACTATAGTAACATCTAATCTACTCTAAAAAATCAAAAAATACCAGGTCAGAGGGTCAGATGAGTGCAATTACATGAGCTCAGGCTGCCACAAGGATCCCTCACCATCAAGCTTCTACACAACATCTTTTCCAGTTAGAAGACTCATTTTTCTATAACTTTAGGACAACTTGGTGCTTTGGGTTTTTTGTTTGTTTTCATTCCTATATTACGCAGCTTCACCAATATTAGTAGCAGAATAAAGGCAGCTGCAGGCAGAATGCAGGCAGAACTCAAGAGCCCTATGGAGCGCTGAAGCAAGCCGCTAACAGCACTATTAAAGCTGCCCAACAGTATGTATTCCTTCTAGCCCCTATTACTGGGGAGCTAAGTACTTTTCCATGGATTTTTACTGTTATTTCAGCAAGCTCTTCACCCACCGCTCCCATTATAGGAGAAAGAAAAGTACTTAAAGATCATTCCAACACCAAGCAGCTAAACCATGCTATGAAATGCAATGCTGGGAGTCTCGTGAGTTCTGAGAGCCCAGCGTGGCTTCTTGGATTGTTTTTCTTCTTCCTCAACACATAATGCTGTCAGCTACCAGTGCAATGCCACAGGGATTTACAACACCAAAATAAGTAGATAAATGTGTCTGCTCTGCCTTGTTTACATGCACCTTCATCTTCCATGCATTTGAGAGCAGTAATAAGTGCAGAGAAGTCATTCCCAGGCTGAAGAATAAGTTGTCAGCTAATAAGGATTTAAATGTTTTATCTGAATTGCGATTCTTCTTTAGGCTTTAGAAAGAAAGAGAAGTTCTTTGATGTGTTATGTTTGGAGCTGTACACATCAGAGTTTTCACTGAGCCTTAAAACCAACACCTTCCTCAGCTACAGATGAAACAGTTCAGCGCCGCATTACCCAGGCTATCAAAACAACTTCAGAATCACGGGTAGGGACGAACACATCTCACATTTGTTCTTTTGGACTTTGCTCACATTATTTTTTGTATCCCTTCCATGAGATTTTTGCTAGGAAGAAAAAAAAAAAAAAAAAAGCAGCATTTCCACAGAGAATTGCCAAGAGATGAAGAAATGGAAAACACACTAACAAGCAGAAAAACAATACCACTGCTCTATGGTAACTATTAACTTCTGCATAATCGTAGAGAGCACGTTAGCAGTAACCATGGATCAATAAGTCAAATAGAAGTGATGAGTCAGAAATCCATTTCAGTATTTACACTTTTTCTCCAAGCCATAGCTGGAGTAGTACTCCGGCCAAAGGGAATGACTGTGCCTTCTGTCTCACCCCCCCACGCCGGACCCCAGCTGGAGAGGCAAGAAAGCCAAGAATGAAAACCACAAAACCAACACGACCAACATGACAGCCGGACGCTGTGGTGGTTACAAGCGTCTCCCAATGCAGACGGCTGATAGAGCAGCATTGACAAGACCCTCGATAACGCATTAACACACACACTGAATAGGAATCCGAGCAAGAGCTCCCTTATCACTTCACGGAGCACTAATGAGCAGGTTACATAAATCCACCGGGCTGAGGGAGCTTCAGAGCCGGGCTGCTGCGAAGCGGGGGCTCTCCTCTGAGGGATGCACCACGTCGCTCGCCAGGCCGGCTCGCTTCCATCAGTGCAATAAAATGAGTGAAGCGCATTGCAAACAGAAGCCGTGCTTAACCCTCCCGAAAACGAAGCTGGGCCGTGTCCGCCCGCCGCTCCCTCCGGCCCCAGCCGCACGCTGTTGCTCGCCCATCCCCGCCGCCTTCTGCCCGATAACAGCTCCCATTGTGCAGCTGCTCCACGCAGGAAGGCGAAGCCGAGAGCCGCGCTCCCAGGTGGGAAGACACGATCCTCACCTCGGGGGCCGCTCTAACAGCTCCCACCGAGCATCGAACCGAGCGCCGGGCGCCTCGGCCCCGCAGGATTCCCCCACGGTGAGGGCACCCCGCCGGGCCGGGGCCGAGGGTTGCTCGTCCCGCACCGGGGCCGCTACAAAGCGGAGCGGGTCGGGAGGCACCGGGTACCCTCGCGCAGACGCGGGGCCCGGCGTAGGGCTCGTGCAGCCGGCGGCGGCGGAGCAGGAAGAGCCGGGGACCGCTCGGCGAGGCCGGGGACTCCGGGGTCTCCCCACCCGCCGCCGGGCCCTCGCGGCCGCCCTCCCCGGCTCCACCTGCGCCGCGCGGGGCGCCCCACCCCGGCCCCGGCCCGCCGCCCCCTGCCCAGTGCTGACGCCGCAGGGCGTCGCCGCCTCCCTCGGCCCCTCACGTACTTCCCCGGGGCGCTGCCGCCCGCGGCCCCCACCGATCCCCTCGGGCTCCGCCGCCCCACGTCCGTAATCCAACCTCCCGCAGGGGCCCCGCCCGCGGCCCCTCGCCCGCCGCGGCTCCGGCCCGGCCTCACCCCGCCCCGCGGCCCGGAGGCGCTCACCTGCCGGCCGCAGCCGCCTCCCTCCGGCGCCTCCTGATCCGCCCGTCGCCACTGAGCAGCGCCGCCGCTCCCCCCTCCACACAGCGGCTCCGGTCCCCGCCGCCCGCCACGCCCACCCCGGCCGCCCATTGGCCGCCCGTCCCGTCCCTCATTGCCGGGCTGCCCGCGCGGCGCTTCCCGTCACGGCGCCGGCCCCGCCCCGCTCCGCCCACGGGCCCCGAGTGTTTTATTCACTCAGGGGCTTTGGCGCCCCCGCTCCGCTCTGCCGTTCCTGATTGGGTGAAGCGGTGCAAAGGGAGAGCCGCCATAGGACGACGGAGGTGCCAGCTGCGGCGCCGGGCCCGCCTCCCCGCTCAGCGTTAGGCCGCCATGGGGCGGGGGGCGGCTGCGGTGCGTGGGGCCGGGCCGAGGCGGGGGGCAGTGCGGGAATCTGCTCCCTAACCCCGAGTCGGGGCCTGGAGACCATCGGGCCCTGCCTTCCATAGAACAGCCGCGGGTTTTGCCGTGCCGCCGGCTTTCTTCCCTCCGTACAAAAGCGGTCACCCTGCGGGCAGATGTCAGCGGGGAGCTGTGCAGGAGGGAGGGCTGCTACAAAAGGTGCCGGTTTCTCCACAGACCTCCCGTCAGCTGGAGGCTGGGCTACAGTGTGAGCGGGCCGCTCTTAGGGCCCCAAATGTTGTCCCCTGGCCTCCTCCCCCAGTGCCAAGGAGCACAGGCGTGCCTCTGATGAGGATTTTACCTGGGCTGCCTGTTCCCAGCCGCTGTCTCCTCTCACCGGGCATTTGAGCAGCTACTTGATCCAAAACACAAGCTGAAAGAGGTCCTGGAGCATTCCGCTGCCAAGTAAATAAGTAAAAATAAATAAAAAACAAACACAACACCTCAGGAAACTGAAATGGAAAGATTACGTAAGGTTACTCTGTATCATTAGCTCTCTATCTCCTCCCTGCATGCACCAGTACCCCTTGCTCCTCTTTGTTCCTGAATCAAGCAAAGAAAGAATGACAAAGCATACAGGCTATAACGTGAACTGACATAAGGGAACTGGAATCGGTGCTCATTTCAAAACATGGTGTGCAAAAATCATTTACACTGGAGGTGCTGGGACAGAAGCTGGAGGATGACACAAACTCTGAGTTTCAGACTGACACTGTCCCCCCAAGTCACCACATGTTTGAGAATAAAACAGGAGAAAAAACACATATTTATTCTTCCATCTCACGTCACTCTGCTCAGAAAGCAAAACCAGAGCAGATAGAAGCTCTCCTTCTTACTGCTGCCTCTGATACTTGCAGAGTGCTGCTCTCAGACAGCAGCACAACACAGTGATGTTTCACCAGTGTCCCAGAATAACCAGGCAGACATTTCTACCAGCCCTAACATCTCTCGTGCAGTTACAAAAGCTGGAATCATTTCTGACCTGGCCTACCTCTTAATACGTTGCATTCCCCATGGCTTTAGGTTAACTCTTTACAATTTTCGCTACCTCTGGGCCCGTGACAACGTTTTTGATGAAATATGGTGCATTACACTTCAATTTCTAAGCAAATTCTAAGCATCTTTGTATTATAAAGACACTCTGCTCTTAACTGAGAATTACCTGAGGACAGGTAAAGAGAAGGATAAGACAACCTATTGTAACTGACGTTCCTGTCTATGCCTCAGCTGTATGTAGCTTTTACAAATATTTATTAGAGATTGAATTTAATTCATTGCAATATTACTTGCCCGCTCAGCTATTTGCATCTACCCAACTCCTCATATAGTCATTGGTGACCAGAGGGAAAGGGGTGGCTTTGCTGGGAAAGGAAGATGACCCTAGAAGCCACCTTAACAGAACCAGCTGAGCACCCAACACAGCAAACGTCACATTTGTTACACTGACCTGTGGGTCTCCCCCTGTACAGTTGGTCTTCATGCACAGAGTTGCAATGAAAATTAGTTCTCCGAGGCCTCATATTGGAAGCAGGGCTTCAGGGTGCTTTATTCTTTTTTTAGTAACAAAGAAATGGAAGAGACATCATAGCACATCAAAGATATCCAGCCCTACTGCCCCTTCCCCACCTTTTAAGAGAAGAGCATTCTGTGGGTAATATGCTGGATAATGGAGCTGGCTGTGCCCACGTGCTCCTGATAGCGGTACCATTTTAAACGAGATCCTTTCTGGTCTCACTGAGACAGCAGGATAGTCTGCTATCCCCTAAGGAGCTGAGAGTATATTACACACGCGCTCATGATAATACAAACTCCATGTCCTCAGCGCAGATACCCAGAGGCTTAACATCATTCCTTCCTATTGGCTACCTAAAACAATGTTGGCGATTAAATCTCCCTTCTCTAATCGCACTGTAACACTACCCCTTCTAGGAACAAGCCATACCAGTATAAGTACTACAACATAAGCATTTTTACCTTGCTATAACTGCACTCACCCCACAGGAATTCCACCTTTTTGATAACAGAGGTAAAACGCGAGAGCTTGTTTGTGCAACTGAGCACTGAAAATGTTCAAAGCCATTTCAAAGAGAGTGCCTCTAGTAGCAATACAAATCCACTACGGGAAGCAGAAACCAAAGTGTTACACACAGGCTTTCTCCTGTTGTTCAGTGAGCAGACCTGAACAGTATGGTTTCTAAACCAAAACATCCTGTTTGTATGGACATTGCCATCTCGGTCATGCTGCATCAGAGGTAAGAGAGTGATTTCAGAATGCCTCAGAAAACAATCAGTACAGCTTTTGGGTGGTTTTTTTTTTTGCATGGAAAGATGAGATGAAGATTTTTGCATGTTTTCTGAGAATGAGAAATGTATCACAGAACCAAGTGCTGAATGGCGCTACTATACGTCACAACTGCTACGTGTTCCTTTGGAAATAGTGGGCACACATATCGGTAATGTAAAACACTGCAGTTGCCATAATTAAGAAGGCTAGGAATCTGAATAGTAAGAATTCTTTATAATCTTTCTTGTACAGAGAAGCCTCACCCAAACAGCTTGCTGAGAATCAGCTCTGCACACTGCAAAGCATATTCTCTACCACCAGACACACAGTGCGTGCAGAACAGTCTGACTATCCCTTTTATCTCCATTATCTGTGTGTGAGTAATCTTACAGGGCAAATACTTCATTCTGATTCTCTTTGCTTCCATTTTATGATGTGGATTTTCATGGACGTTTACCTTCCTCCTCCTGCTGAAAAGCAAGAAGATTGGAGTCTCGGAGTCTGCAGCTTTGTGTTTAGTCACTGCCCACGGAGTCACTGCAGATGGTATCTGCTCAGCGCTACCAAATGCTGGATGACATATATTAAGAGCACAAAAACCCTCATGAAATTGCTTTCAAAATACTTACCAAGTGAGCCCTGTAATCCCGGTAGGAATGAGGTGACAGCTCAGTAGAAGGTCCTACTCAAATATTTTATGTAATTTCAGCTTCAGAGTGTATTTTAGTGTCACGTGGGATGTATCTGTGCTTCCAGTTCCCTCCAAAAAGATAATGGTGTAGAGCAGCCTGGACCTTGTCATTATTATTTTTATAAACTCGTTTTAATTGGACTATTGCATGGCAGGGAAGGCTTATCTTCTCAGTGGGGCTCTGTGTGCCAGAGAACCGGGATTAAAGACCGCAACCAGTCACCGAATAAGAAAATCACTGAGAAGAGAGAAACAGCTGGAGATAGGCCAAAGTCTCTGCCAAGAGATGCTTCAGTGAGTGAGTGCATTCACTCTGATGAGCGGCCCAGAGGACAGCTCTTGAGAAACAGTTCCTGAATTAGCTTTTAGTCTTGTTATCTGGCAGTGAACTTTATAGCTTTCACAAAGAGGAGCAGGCTTCACAATCCTGCCCAGTGTCCTTCCAGCGATGGCACACTGGATGTCATTGGGGCTGTATGAGAAAGGCTGTCAGGGCTTTAGTTGAGGAAACCTGTTAGTGAAGGCTTGAAATGTTCTTTTTCCTTACTGGGTATTGCTTTTGGCACAAGAACAAAACTGACAGTGTAAAGAGGAAGGCTGCCAGCAAAATGATCATGAGAAAAAGGATTAAACCCAGTTTAACTTTCTAAAAGTGCCCGATTTACATTAGCAGTTTGCCAGGGACAAAGTGAATGTTCTGGGCAGTGCACACTGTGGTGAACAGAGAGGTGAAAATTGCAGAATAAGCCTCACCGTGTGAAGAATTTTGCCTTTTCCACTCAGGAGAGAAGACTGACCGTAGCTGCGCAGGATCAGGCCTTACGTGAGCTGCTCTTCAAATTTAAGATTTCATTTATTTGGATCATGAGTGGTAAAAAGGTAAAACATCAAATAAGCCCTGCATCTCTTTGAGGCGCCATTTCCTTACTTCATCTGAACTCATTTGTGGCTCTTTAATGAGTTGTATTCCGCAGATTTTTTTACATCCTCTTAAATAAAATGTGTGTGGCTCTTGGCAACGCGGCCTATATACTGATAACATCTGAGTGACTTTGTGCTAAATTCTAATTAAGACTTTTAATTGAGCCTCCGGTTGCTACTACGTCTATGCGAGCAGCAGCTGGGGACCACCTAATCATGCAAAGATCTGAGCTACTTTCCTTATGTTTATTTAAAGAGCTTTACGTGACACTCTACTCTCTTTATGACAAATTCCCTTGAAATATTGGACAATGAATGGAAACAGCATGGAGACCTTTTGGCTATTCCTAGACAACCACCCGAGTACTCTGTAAGCGATATTCAAGCTCTCTCTCTTTGCGTTTTAGGTCAAAATCCTTTCTTATGTGGCACAGAAAAATAGCAACACGCTTCTTTCTTGAAAGCCTTTACTATTACAAAGGCTCAAATGTCAGAAGAAATATGTTACACAGGTCTCACTACCCTTATTTGCTATCGCATCCTTCACTTTGGGACTCGGTTACACATCAAGAGCCCCAATGGCAGTCATCTGACAGCATTAAAAGGGGACGTTTGTGCCAAGATCTGAGCCCCAGAGTGAGACTTTGAACCCACAGTTCTGGTAAACACCAGGACAGCACTGCAGGACTCGGTGCTGCTGCTCAGAGCAGCTCGGGTCAGGCTTCGCACAAGCGCCCAGCTTCTGAGAATCGTTTACACTTGAGTAAATTAAACAGTAACACAAGTAACACCTCACAAGCCCGGAGCTTTCAAAGGTCTTTTCCCCCCCCAAAGCCTACTTAGCCGCGCTTACATACAATTCAAGCATACAACAGCCAAACTTCTACCGTATTTCAAAGCCGCTGCATCTTGGTTTAGTGCAGGGCCCGGCTCCGCTGATACGGTTTCAGCTGATAAGATTATTCTGGTAAGCGGGGCTTAACCTTGGGAAACAAAGAGCGGTTTGAAACGCAGCGCTCACCCTCCCTTCCCTCCCAGCACACGGACGCTCAGCCCGCTTTCACTTCCCCTCCCATCTGGATGCCACCCGCAGCACTGACCGGCCCGAGGCCATTCCCCACAGCGCACAGAGCCGAGCTGCGCTGCCACCTGCCGGCACGGCACGGAACTGCGTGAGCTCGAGCCGCTGCACCGCTGCGCTCTGATGACGCTTTGATAACGCTCTGATAACGCTCTGATAACGCTCAGGCACCGGCCTCGGCAGTGCCGACGGGAGTCATGACGGCGTCAGGTCCGAACCCTCCTTCCAGCCCAAAGCCGTTACGCTGCGTGGCGCACGCTACCGACTTGCACGTGTCCTGTGAGCATTAGCTGCTTGTTTACGGGCAGTAGAGGCGGCACGGCGCCGATATTCAGGTCTACTGGAGGGTAATGGCAGCTTTATGAGCCAGCAGCACGCCTGGGTGACTGCTCCAACACCCGGGGCTGGCAGGAGGCTCCGGAGGCGCGTCTCACACACAGAATCCATGGCTACAAGTGATCTGAGCGCGCAGTGAGCCCCTGCTATGGCAGTTCGCTCGGGGTCACAACCGCACCCGCCTACAAACACGCCGCCATTTTCCACGCCCTCCCGAGCGGCGCCAGGCGGGCACGGCGCGTCTCCTTAACGCCTTCGGCAGCCGCTGGGCGGCAGAGGCCGGCACCGCCATTGTACAACGAGCACAGCAGAGGAACGGACAGAGCGCGGAGCGAGCGAACACGGCGCTGCAGGGCAGCCCTTTGTCGGCGATGCCGGCACCAAGTCCCGCCATGCCCGGCGCTCGCCCCGCCGGAAGTGTCCGCCCCGGGAGAGGCGGGGCTGCGTGTCGGCCATGGCGGCGTGCGGCCGGGACGTGCAGCGGGTGCGGCGGTTCTCGGCGCTTTCCGTGTACCGCCGGGCGGCGGGGCCCGGCCGGATGGAGCGGCGGCGCCGCGGGACGCCGCTGCCCGCGGGCGGTAAGCGGAGCAAAGCGCGGCTGAGGCGGGGCGCGGCGGGAGGAGGCGGCTCGGAGCGGGCCGTGCCACCGCAGGGTGCCGCTGTCTCCAACCGCGTGGAGCGGGCCCGGAGCACCGAAGCCAAACAGGGCGGCCTTAACGCGAACCCGAGCGGCCTTAACACGAATCCGAGCGGCCCGCCGGACAAGGCTCCGGCCGGAAACCTCGAAACCGAGTCGCCCGCGGGACCTTTGACAGCGTCGGGCGGCCCGCGGGCAGAGGCTCCGTCCGGGAGCCCCGAAGCAAAGCCACCCCGAGACTCCACGGCGAGCACAGCCGGCGGAGGCGTGACGGGGCTGCTGCGGCGGCTGGGGCGGCTGGAGGACAGCAGGCAGCGGGCGGCACAGCTGTTCCGGTGGCTGGTGGCGCCGGTGGCACCGGAGGAGTTCGCGAGGCGGCACTGGGAGCGGGCGCCGCTGCTCGTGCGGCGGGGTGAGCCCGGCTATTACGCGGGGCTGTTCTCCACGGCTGACTTGGACAGCATCCTGCGCGGCGGTGACGTGCACTTCGGGACCCACCTGGACGTGACCAGCTATGCCGAGGGCGTGCGGGAGACGCACAACCCCGTGGGCCGGGCGCTGCCTGCCGTCGTGTGGGACTTCTACCAGAACGGCTGCTCCCTGCGGCTCCTCAGCCCCCAGGCGTTCTCCACCACCGTCTGGCACTTCCTCTCCATCCTGCAGGAGCACTTTGGGAGCATGGCAGGGGCCAACACCTATCTCACGCCGCCGGGCACACAAGGCTTCGCCCCTCACTACGATGACATCGAGGCCTTCGTGCTGCAGCTGGAGGGAAAGAAGCACTGGCGCGTTTACAGCCCCCGGACGAGCTCAGAGGCGCTGCCCCAGTTCTCCAGCGCAAACCTCACGCAGGCGGAGCTGGGTGAGCCCCTGCTGGAAGTGGTGCTGGAGGCCGGAGACCTGCTATACTTTCCCCGGGGCTTTATCCACCAGGCCGACTGTCTGCCAGATGCGCACTCGCTCCACATTACGGTGTCCTCCTACCAGAGGAACTCCTGGGGAGACTTCTTGGAGAAGCTCCTCCCGGCTGCCCTGCAGATGGCCCTGGAGGAGGACCTTGAGTACCGGCAAGGGCTTCCCTTGGACTGCCTGGGGTACATGGGGGTTGCCAACTCGGATACAGTCAGTGCTCGCCGAACAGCATTTGTGGAGAAGGTGCAGCACCTGATAAAGAAGCTTGTTGACTATGCACCCATTGATGCTGCCATGGATCAGAGGGCTAAGTCATTCCTTCACGACTGTCTCCCGCCGGTGCTTACACAAAGTGAGAAGCAGCTGAGTGTGTACGGCTTTCCAGCCCGGTGGCAAAACGGAGGGCCCCGCAATGTCGATATACTAATAACAAAAGACACAGAAGTACGTCTTCTCCATCATGGCATTGTTAGATTGTGTAACGAAGCAGCAGGTGTGATGCTATATTACACGACAGAAAACTCAAGAGTGTATCATAAAGAAGAGCCCAAATACCTGGAGATAGATCCTGAGTATACAGACTGTATTGAATTTCTGCTGTCCTCCTATCCAAACCATGTCAGTGTGGATGCCCTCCCATGTGATGCCTTGGAGGACAAGATTTCTCTAGCCACACTCCTGTTTGAGAAGGGCATTCTGACTACTAAGAAGCCACTGGTGCGAGTGTAATTCTTTGTTTTTGAACAAAATAAAAATACATTTGTTTAGAAAATACTGTCTCTTGTTTTCATGGTCCAGCTGCTGGGTGTGAATGAGCAGCCTGACCTCAGCATCTGACCCGGGGGCAGAAGAGCTTTGACCTGAGTAGAGAAATTATGTGTTCTGATTAAAATAAGCATCTGCTTTAAGAGCAGCTCTGTGCATAGCTTTGCCAGCCATATTACTACACGTTAAGTAACTTCAGAAAGCGGTGAACTTTTTTTACAGTCTGTAAACTGTCGGTGTTTTGCAAGTATTGTAAAGCAGCCTGCGTAACAGCGGGAAGTACTCCCGTTACTTACATGCGTATTTGGTGGTGGTCACTGTATTTGCAGTGGGAGGTGCTGGTTGGTTATGATCCCAGTGAGACTAAGACTTGGTGAGATCTTAATTTAAAAATGCTATTAGAGCTAACATTAAGAGCACTGATCCCTTTAGATACTGAGCATCGGACAGGACTCTGACCCATGTACACAATGCCATGCAGATAGCACATAGCACATATCCTTCTCTGTTGGTCATTCAACTTATTACTGGATTTTCTTAATGGAAACAGCTCTATTTATCATATTTACAATCAAGCAGAAGTGATGTGTGCATTCAAACTTGCTGCACTGTTAATATCTAACAAAGTACTTGCTGTTGGTAATAAATTGGGAGGAACTGTTGAATCTCCTGAGGGTGGAGAGGCCTCACAAAGAGATCTTGACAAATTAGAGGGCTGGGCAGTCACCAGACACATTAAATTTAACAAGCAAGTGCTGAATTCTGCACCTCAGATGGGGCAACCCTTGCTGTATGTACAGACTGGGGAATGAGAAGCTGGAGAACAGCCATGTGGAAAAGGATCTAGGTGTTCTGGCTGATGGCAAGTTGAATATGAGTCAACAGCATGTTCTGGCAGCCAAAGGGGCCAACCGTACCTTGGGATACACCAAGCCCAGCACTGCAAGCCACGTGAGGGGAGGGATTGTCTTGCTCTGCTCTGTTCTAGCATGGTCTCACCTTGACCTCTGTATGCAGATTTGGGCACCATAATGTAGGCTGTAAAACTGTTACAAGTCCAAAGGAAGGGTACACAGATGGTGAAGAGTCTAGAGGGGAAGACATGAAGAGTGGCTGAGGTCCCACAGTTTGTTCAGCCCAGGGCAGAGGGCTGAGGGGAGGCCTTGTGGTGGCCTATAGGTCCACACAAGGGCAATGGATGGGCAGCTCTGATCTCTGGTGACTGACAGGACCTGAGGGAATGACATGGGCCTGTGTCAGGGAGAGATAGGTTGGGTGTCAGGAAAAAGTTCTTCACCAGAGGGTGGCCAGGCTCTGGCACAGGCAGTGGTCAGCACTAGGCCTGCCAGCATTCAAGAAATGTCTGGACAGTGCTCAGAAATGTGGTTTGAATTTTGCATGGTCACGTGTGGAGCCAGGAGATGAAATCCATGCTCCCTGTGGCTCCCTTCCAACTCAAAGTATTCTCCAATTCTACTGTACAGGCAAGGCCACGCAGGCAGCATACTCGCCAGTACTGAACGGGAGCTACTCACAGGCTTCTCTAGATAAGAACAGCTGACCGAGCGAGTCCTGCAGCTAGAAGGCCTGGATTCCGTGCTGTGTGTGCAATGTGGCACAGGGCTGGTTGTGCTCAGGTTAGTTGTATTGTGGACCACTGATTACTTGATGTGCAGTGGTCTTCTGGTCACATTAACCACTCTGACTTCCACTGAGAAAAATAATGAGATGCCTAAATCACAGAGTCACAGAACTGTAGGGGCTGGAACGGACCTCTAGAGATGATCTAGTCCAAGCCCCCTGCAAAGCAGGCTCCCTAGACCAGGTTGCACAGGTAGGCGTCCGAGTAGGTCTTGAATATCTCCAGAGGAGATTCCACAGTACCCCTGGTCAGCTTGTTCCAGTGCTCCGTCACCCTTACCGTGAAGAAGTTCTTATGTACATTTGTGCAGAACTTCTTTTGCTTCAGTTTGTGGCTGTTTCCCCTTGTCCTACCACCACACACCACTGAAAAGAGTCTGGCCTCACCCTTTTGCCTCCCACACCTTAGACATTTGTAGACATATGCTATTGAGGACTTTAGACCTAGTGACAAACTGAACTCTGTTTTGCAATTGTTAAGTGGCTGTGCCATTTAATAGTTCCCTGAGCTGTTCCATGAATTTCTTTTGCAAGACACATGCCCCTAAGTGCAGGGTATCTGACTGATGTACTCTTGTATTTGAGTCCTTCCATGTGAGCAGGGAAATGGCTGCATATGACCTGTCTTCATAGGTTGTTTATCATACTAGAGAATCTAGTAAACCCCTGTTCACAGATGTGCCACTACAATACCAGTAACATCCAGAGGAGGGGACTGCAGCTGTGCCTTCCTCTGAGTCTGTTGCTCCAAGGATAAAAACTAGTAAGCCTGAAGGCAGATTGCTATCAGTAACCTTGTGCCTTGTGTTTGGACTTGCCATTTGGAAACAGTGCTTGTGGCAGTTGACCTGACAGGATTTGCAGGTACCACCTGTTTGGCAATGAGACACCAGGCCCGAGCAGAGCTGACAGCCTTTGGAGATGCTCCCAGCTTGCCCTGCTGCAGTCACTGGCAGAGCTGTAGCTATGGCTCCAAGCAGCCTCCATGTCTATCAGCACTCAGGTGTCCCTCACTTTCATTAACTCTGCCTGCATGTAGGATGGTATGGACAAGGACCATCTCGATGGGGACCACAGATCTTCCCACTGTGGAGCACTAGGATTCACAAAGCAGCCAGAACTTCCCTGCCCCTTCAGGCAGTAGGGTAGACTGTCCCCCCTGCTGCTTGATGCAAGCCCTCTGAAAACAGAGGGATCTGGGGAAGCATTTAATCAGGCCACATTACAGCTAATAGGTGGGAAAAGTCACCATGCCATAAGGCAAGGCAAGGCAAGGCAAGGCAAGGCTTGCTTGGGCTGTATCCCTGGGACATACCCAACAGATGCCTGTTCTATGTGCCTGTTCCTTCAGAAGCACTAGTTATGAAGTGCTGGAGTGTAGCAATACAAAACCAAAGAGCAGGGATGCGTGCTGAGGTACATGGAGCAAACACAACAGAAGATGCGGCAGATACCATCACCCCTATACATTCTGCGCAACTCCTCAACATTTCCCAATATCCCCACCAGTTACCTTCCTCTGCAGTCCAGCTAAAAAGCTGTGCTGACATTTGGCTCAGGTTGTATCCAGTTCAGCATCAGGTGACTGAGTCTTGAAGGCAGCCTTGGAAGTACTTGGAAAACCACTCCACAACAGGCCCTAGAGGTACGAGTCCATTTGCAACTCCTCCTCCTCACTGCACAGGCAAATTGTTTCTGCAAAAGGAATTATTTTATTAAACAAACAAACGAAGCCTTGTAACCTCAAAGACAGAAAATCCCCAGTGCTGAATCTCCTTTCTAACCATTGTACCAAGCCGCAAGGGGTCCATTTTGAACAAAATGACCTTCTGAGGAGGGGGACAAGGCCACTCAGAGTCCACTCAGGACCATGAAGATGCTTGTAAGAGATGTAGGCTCTGTTCTACTCTGAGCATGCCCAGGTCTGACGGACCTAAGTTAACAGATGCCTTTTCATTTATGTAATTAGTGTTGTTCACGCCTGTACCAATTTAAACCCAATGACATGGCTTCACAAACAGCTGCCACTAGAATCGCATTTACATTTCCTGTGATTTCCCTAATGTTTTTCAGTCAGGCATTGAGAAAAGGAATAGTATTTGAATCGATCTAAATTGCATAGATCATATGCAATCTGCTGTTATCTCCCTGGTGGTTTGTGAACTTCAGATAAATATCTGTACTTTCCAGTGAACTACAGTCTCCTCACCTATATACCATTTTCAGCTCTTTGGTACAGAGATTTCACCACATATACAGCGAATGCCTCATCTCAAATGGGATCATCTCCAACTGCAAAACTGCAGAAGGTATTCAGTGTGGGATGTTAGAAGGAATGTGCCAGCACTCTCAGTTAAGAGCTTTCAGGCTGCTGGGAATAAGATCCTTCCTCTAGAAAAGCTGTGACTTCTGTACCCTGGGTTCGCCTGCCCTCTGGAAGGACATGCTCTGCCTGGTAATTTCCACTTCTGGCTCCAGTGTGCTCTGACCATCCAAGAAACTCAGCTGCTTTCCATAATCTCCACCCAAAAGATTTCTATCATCTGCTTCTTGTTTGGATTGAAAAATCTATCTTATGTAAGAGATCAGAACTGGTAAAAGAGAATTAGTGGCAAATGAAACTCCCTTCCCTACCCAGTGTATTTTGTAATTGATTCTCTTGACAGATGCAGCCAACGCCCTCACGCTAACAATGTGCTCTCTCATACCAGCTGCCATCATCTGGTGAGAGGTGCAAGGCTGTCCCACACCTACGGTAGGCAGAAGGCAACCATGCAATGACAGGATTGTGACTGAGTGGTGGCTTGCACTGGGCAGCAGTTCATGGGGAGAGCGAGCAGAAGCAAGCTGCCAAAATGCTCGTGGTCTGCGACGTCTGCAGGTCTGCAGGCAGCAAAACAGAAATCTGTTTTGTAGGGAGCCTGTTGCTTGGCCAAGTGTGGGAGATGGCAGGGAGAGCCTGTGGGAGAAACTGGGTCCATATTTGCACACCGTGAAACAACCGCCAGTGCTGGGCAGAGCTGACAGCCTTTGGAAATGCTCCGATGGTGTCAGAGCGCTGACTGCACTGAGCACGCCCTGCTGCAGACACAAGCAGGGCTGCAGCCACAGCTCCAGGCAGCCTTGAAAACCTCGCAGCCAGAATGAGCCCACGCAGTCCCTGCCCAGGATTCTCCTCCCCGTGTGTGGGAAGCGGCACTTGTACAAAAAGCTCCAGCCCGAATACAAACACTGCGAAGCGACCTGGGGCTACGGGGCAGATGACTGCGCTCACCGCGTGCCGACAGAGCTCCCGCTGCTGGCAGAGGTGTCTCTCCTGGCCCGGCCTCGCCCCGCAGCCCCTGCAGCACGGCAGCCCCCCGCACATCCCCGCGGTGCCCTCGGCTCGCGGCCTCGCTTCCACAGCAACAGCCACCGTCCGCTTCTCGCCGTCCACCCGCAGCCTGTTCGATGAGCCGCTGGGCATCGCCGTGCAGGGCCTCGGCCCGCGGCAGCAGGTCACCCTGCGGGCGTCCTTGCGGGACGAGGCGGGCGAACTCTTCGAGGCCCACGCCCGCTACCAGGCGGCGGACGACGGGGAGCTGGACCTGGCCCGCTGCCCCGCGCTGCCGGGCGGCAGCTTCAGCGGCCTGGAGCCCACGGGGCTGCTGTGGGCGCTGCAGCCCCGCAAGGCTTTCTGGCGCCTGGTGAAGAAGGACGTGACCACCCCGTTCCGCCTGCAGCTGGACGTGCTGGACGGACACGGGGACGGCCCCGGGCGGCTGCTGGCCCAGGCTGAGCACGAGCGGGCGTTCCTGCGGGACGGGGTGCGCAGGGTGCCGGTGCGAGAGGGGAGGATCCGGGCCACGCTCTTCCTGCCCCCCGGTGAGTACCGGCTGTAGCCATCCTGTTCTTTCCTAAAAGCATTGTGTTTGCCAGGGCGAGCCGTCTCATGACCTACATAAAGAGAGACCCATGAAAGCTCCATCTCTCTTTTCTTCCCTACGGTCCGACTGACTCATTTGACCATCATTTACATTCACCCAGCCACGTGAATGCTAGAACAGGTTTAAAGAAACAGGCAAAGGAAACATTCTTTCTAAGAGCCTGAGGGTACAAATGTGGAGGAAGGCACGGCAAGCAATGTGTGTGCCTGTAGGAGCCGAGAGGCTGAGATAAAGAGCTGTGGGAAGAGTCTGTGTGCCAGTCCTGCCTTGTTGCCCAGCACTGGCTCTACACGAAAAACCAGGGAGTCCTCCTGGAGGGCTTGGAGTATGCTCCCTCTTCCCATGGTGATCATGGTTCACTATGTTTGAGTTCCTTTGTTGGGGCCCATGACCTGTGGACAACTTCATTATGTGAAAGGAGGAGGAGAGAACTTTAATAGAGAAGAAATCTTTTCAGAAGAAAAAGACAAACACTGATTAGCTTTAGTAAAGGATTTCCTTTTGGAGGTGTATGACTTGCTCAAGACACCACCAGGTTTCAGTACAGATTAGGCTGCTAAGCAGAGAACTCCCTGCCAGAGTCCAGGGTGTGGGAGCACTGACTTCTTATCCTCAGCATCCCCCCTGGCAGTGAGGCCAGGGCTCCTTCCCCTGCCTGCTGACCAGGAGACGATGAAAGCCACTTGCATACATTTTGTTTCCAGACTTTCCTGGTTCCCTTCACTTGCACTGCTCACAGTAAGCTGGCTCACTTTCTCAGTGTCCCCAGACCCACTCCTTCAAACAGTGTGTGTTTTAAGATCATAAACCTTTGCCACAGTCCCCATCTTTGAAATGTTTCCTAGGCATAGAATAGAAGGATTTTATTTTCATCCTGCAGCCATTTAGGAGTTGGATATCACTTACAACCTAAAGCCATACAAACATGGAGAGTCCAAATGGCTTTTGCTACGGTGCTGTCCCACCTCCCTTGAGCATCCCCACAGACTTACCCGGTATTAGGACATTTTCTGTGCATGTTCAGAGTAAGCCCACACTGTTGTGCTACACTCAGCTGAGCCATGGGTCACAGGCAATTGCAGTCCCGCTCTCTGCAGTACACAGCCACTGCTTTGAATGCTCACAGTCTATGTAAAGCCAGTAGATGTGCTGTCACCTGCATGCAAACAGCAGAGGAAGAGCCATGGAAGAGGTCTGAGTGACTTGTCATGTCCATTCCCCAAAAAACATTCTTCTGCAGTTCCTGTCGTGCATCTGGTTTTAAGCGTTCTAAATCAAAGAAACATTAAAAGGACTAATTTCATGTGATACTGCTCTTGTCTGCTGCAGGACAAGGCCCCTTTCCAGGAGTCATCAACATGGAGGGACTTGGAGGAGGCCTTTGTGAGCACAAAGCCAGCCTGCTGGCCAATCATGGCTTTGCCACACTAGCCCTGGCTTATTACCACTACGAGGATCTGGCTCAGAAGCCGACCAAACTCCATCTGGAATATTTTGAAGAGGCAGTGAACTACATGCTGCAGCACACACAGGTAGTAGCACGTTCCCTGCCCTCTGGCATCCAGAGAATGCTTCTTCACTGGAGTGCCTATCCCTTCACCAGAGCTGCCCCTGGGGGAAGCTGCTGGATGCTTGCCCAACCCAATGGCTGGCATCTGCAGGGTATCTGAGATCTAGAAAAGAGGAAGGACTAAACAGGTATGTGCTGGAAAGGGGATGGAAAGAGAGAAAACACGCTCAAAAGAGACAGCTGAGAGATAACGGGGTGGAAAGGTTTGAGCAGGAGAGCCTTCATGAATCGCTACCCTTCTTCCCTTCTCCTTCGGGACAGGTGTTTAGCACTTATCCAGCAGAAAAACTAATTATTGCAATTCCCTCCTTTGTACTGTTGTGTAATCACTCAACATTACACAACATCCCCCTCCAGTAATTAGCTGTTGTGTTTTTCAGCTCAGTACTGATGGGGTTTTCCTCCTATCCACCAGGTAAAGGGACCAGGGATTGGTCTGCTTGGTTTCTCCAAAGGAGGTGATTTGTCTCTCGCCATGGCTGCCTTCCTGAAGAATATCACAGCAGTAGCTACCATTAATAGCCCTGTGGGCAATTCAGCTTTTCCTCTGTGCTACAAAGATAAAATGATTCCCCCCTTGATTTGTGAGGAAAAATATGCCAAGGTTTATAATAACAATATCATTGATTATTCTGATGCCATGTGTGACCCCTTTAAAGCCCCTGGCAACCAAAGCCTGATCCCAATAGAGAAAGCTGAGGCACATTTACTATTCATTGCTGGACAAGATGACCATATTGTCAAAAGTAAGTATCATGCCACTGAAACCTACAAATATTTGCAGGCTCAAGGGAAGGAAAATGTTCAGACCCTCATTTGTCCTGGAGCAGGGCACTGCATTGACCCTCCCTTTTCCCCTTTTTACCCAATAGGAAACCATCCAGTTTTTCGCAAACGAGCTGTCCTGGGTGGAGAGCTCACAGCTTATTCTAAAGCACAGGTTCGTGCTTGGCTACAGATACAGGCTTTTTTCCACAAACATTTAAATGACAAGTGATGCGAGTAGAAGGAACGCACAGCTCTGAACAAACATCTGATGAATTATTTTACATTTATCAGGTCAGCTCCCTCTCCCAGCTGTACCAATACAGCTACAATGTCTTCAGTGACTTTGCACAACCATAACTCAGAAAAGAATTGGTTTTCATGTTCTGTTTTACATTTTTGGATAGGAAAAATACCCCGTTGTTTTTCTCATCTGCTTTCTATTTTTATATTTGGCTGTGCTTTTCACATTACTGTGGCCTCCACACGCATACTCTATGCACAACTCATACTTCAAAACAAGACCTTTCAAATACTAATTTTGGTGCGTGAATTTCACTACTGTTATGGTAAATATCATAAATGAAAATGTTTCTGATGCTGGAAGTGTGCAGTAATGGTTGATATAGCAAGGATGTGGTGGTGTCTCTGGTTAGCCGTCTGGAAGGGTTGTTTGTCTTCTGTTTCCATCTCCCCTTCAGAAGAAAGTACTCTGCTTCACGTATGCTTCCAGCTCTAACATTTAATGCAAAACAACAAATTCACAGTCATCAAAATCTATCTCCTCCCATAAAATATGGAAACTTTTCAGCTTTGTTATTAGAGCTGGTTGAGGTCAGACTAATGAGGGAACAGAGCCAGAGCAGCCCATACAGGAAACAAAGGCATCAAGGGGCCTCTCGCTGAGTCACGAGATTCATGAGTGGACCCCCTTGCTTTCAACACTCCTTTTGATGGCCAAGCTGCAGCTAGATCCAGGCTTAGGCTCATATTTGGTCAGTGGTTCATATCTTAGCAGGGTTTCTCCCATCCACACACCTACAACTAACCAGAGAGTCACAAACAGTTGCAGACAAATTAAAATCATTTCTCCAAACAATTAAGACTTTCCATTTACCCCAATAAACAAGATCTTCCTACCAAATTTATCAATTCCAATTAAATTTACTTTTTCTTTTTTTTCAGGTTCTGAACTGACTTGTATTTAAAGTCAAAATGGCAATGTCAGAGTACCATATCTTTCAATTCTTACTATCAATAATTTTACCACTGTACTCAGCTGCTCTGGCTCTGTTGCCAAATTAGTCTGACCTCAACTAGAACAGCCAGATCAAGCAGAGTGCAACTTTTGCAGATTCCTACTGTGTGCGTCTCCTTCCTTGGCTCATACCCACTGTACAAGCCATATCAGTGTGGATGAAATGAGAGCAGACACTCAAAGTCTCAGGTGGGAGATGAAATGCATTGGTCTTGGTGGGACTGAAATGCAGGCTGAGACCCTGGGAGGGTTGTCATCTCAATCAGTATGATTAAAATGTGGGCTGAGATTTGAACAGCAAATCAACATCTGGGTATAAAAGTAAGTCTTACAAGTAAATAGAAAGTACCTTTAAAATTAGAGGATGGCAAAAGTCATTTTGGTGAGGATAATACACAAGCTGGGATACCCTAAAATTTGACCTTATGGCGTGTGTGTGTGTGTGTGTGTGTGTGTGTGTGTGTGTGTGAGACTGAGTACAGATGGGCACTGGACTATCCAAAGTGAGGGAGGTTGCCCTTAATGGGGGTGCAGCCCAATTTATATACAAAGATTACTGTACTCAAATTGGCAAGGTTGTTGCTCTTTCTGTTTGTTTTATTTCAATAATGAAACATCTATACCTGGAATGATCCCATGAACAGTTCAAGACTTTCAAACTTGATAAAACGTGATGAGGGGGGGAGAGGGGGAGACAGGAAAGCAAAAGCAAGATAGCACACGCTCAGTGTGATGCCTTTTTTAGTTGATACAATAATGCATCCAAACAGTGCACTAAATAACAAAACTCAGAGCCTAGAAGACTCCCAGGAAAAGCTAAGGCAATAAAAATTGAAAAGCAAAATTGCTTGATCAATAATCTCAACACCAATTTATTTCTGTCACACATACTGCTGCTCCTCTACAGATAGTTGTTGTGGATGGCCTTATCATCCACTTACTACGTTGTGGATGACCTTTAATACCCTAAATCTTTAGGTTATTTTCTCATCTAGCCCTCTTCCAGATAACCTGGATGAACAGGGGAAGAAACTGAGTCCACTACGAGCTCTACAAATGAACCCTATTTGATTTGCCCTGTTCCTGAGGAAACTGCAACCTGTCTCCTTGGTACTGGTACTTCTTGTTCCAGTTCATGTGCCTCTGACTTTCTGCACACCGCCTTGTCTTCTGAAGGTGTGGGTGTTGCAGGATAATCCATCCCACCTACAACTTCCCTAAGTGTTTCACTTGGTCCTATTTCTGATTATTCTGTTTTTCTTTTAAGCCCTACTGCTCCTATTCACTTGTTGAGAAAAGTTTTCTCATTTAAACTAGAATGTGCCATTATTGTTACCTTATTGTTACCCAAACTGAACACTTCTTGATGTTCCACTGGTGCATCATGAAGAATTCATCTCTCTGCTCCATGTCTGGAAGTATGAACCTGCATAGGCACCCATCTCTCCAGACTCCTCTTTTCTTCAGGGCATCTTGGTGCAAGTATCTTCCCAGATTTGTCTTCTCCCACTAACTAAGCAGGTCACATCCTAAGTGCTGAACCTCATATTCAAAATAGGAAAAATCCTGTGTGTTCTTCATTATCCTGTCTCAAAGAAAGCTGAGAAAGGAATCTGACTGGTAACTGATTCCCTATTGCAGCCCCTATGGATAGTGAATCTTGTGACCATCTTTTATTGAACAGCTCCTTTATCCCATGGCCTGATCTCCAGAACGTACCCTTGCTCAATCCAGATCCTGTCTTTTCTGTAGATGGCTCTTGCCTCTCAGACTCAACTGGAAAACTTGCTTCCAGCTATGCTGTCTGTGCTGCATGATAAATTGCAGTGTATTTCCTCCATTCCTTCTGTACAAACTGCTGAACTTGTTCTTATCTGTTCCTGTGTTATGGCACACAGCCAATCTACAGCTATGTACATCAACTCTTGCCTTGTGTTTGGTGTTGCATATGATTTTGGTCAGCTTTGGAAACAACATGGTTTTCTTACATCATCAGGTTCCCATATGAAGGGTAGTTGTTATGTGGATGCTCTTTTACAAGTCTTTCTACTATCTTCTTTAGCTGTTGTTAACTGTTAGTCTGCCATGGTTTTGGCTGGAATAGAGTTAATTTTCTTTATAGTAGCTGGTACCGTGCTGTGTGTGTTTTGGATATAGGAGGAAAATAATGTTGATAGCACACTTATGTTTTAATTGTTGCTGAGCACTGCTTACTCTAAGTCAAAGATGTTTTGGCATCCCAAGCTATCACGCCAGTGTGGTGCATGGGCGTGCACAGTTCTTGTTTTCTTTCCCTTTTTTTTTTTTTTTCCTTCTTATTAAACTATCCTTATCTCAGTCCATGAGATTTCACAATTCTCTTTAACCTGTGGGGGAAGGGAGCAAGCAAATAGCTGTGTGGTGCTGAGCTGCCTGCCAGATTAAACCATACCAAATTTCTTGAGAAAGGATCCAAAATAAGGATGTTCTGTTGCACAAGTTGTGTCAGAACCAGAGACATTGCAGATTTCTGGGCAGTATTTTTAATTAGTTATTTAACCTTAGACAAAACCAGAGACATATGCAAGGGACAATGTAATAGGATTGGTCTGCTGTGGTTTAGCCCAGCAGGCAGCCAAGCAACACACAGCTGGTCACTACTCACTCCATGCACAACAGGATGGTGGAAGAACTTGTGGGTTGAGATAAGGACAGCTTAATAAGAAAGAAATAAAACTGGAAAAAAACAGTGTCAAGAAAAATAGCACAGAAGATGTGACACACAATGCAATTGCTTACCACTCGCCAAAGGATGCCCAGCCAGTTCCCGAGCAATGGCAGCTAACTCGCCCAGTTTTATGGCTGAGCACAATGCCATCCAGTACGGGACATCCCTCTGTCCAACCTCAGCGTCCCAGTCGTGCCCCCTCCCAGCTCCTTGTGCACCCTCAGCCTCCTTGCTGGCAGGGCAGTGTTGAGAAGCTGAGACATTGTTGGCTCTGTGTAAGCACCACCCTGTAACAACAAAACCATCACTGTGTTATCAACATTATGTTCCTCCTAAATCCAGAACAAAGCATCAGTGGAAATCACGACGCAGGCCCATGCAACTTCTTATGAAGATGTCACACAGGGAGATGACCTGGCTGATCACGATGACCTTGTCTTCAGGCTCAGGATTGTGTTGTTAATTGTCTTTCTGACTCAGATTCACCTTCTCTTTCAAAACTGTCATTATCACAGAACCGATAACTGTGAAGGACTCTTGGCTCTGCAATGGTTGTCAGTTATACCCAAATTCTTTATGTTCTTGCCTCATTCCATTTTACCCTTCCTTGCTTATATGTCATACCCCACGGCTCACACTAGCAAGAGAGGATTAGTGCTGCAATACAGCAGGACTGGTTTGTTCCAACTTTTCTGTAAAGCAAAGCAGTATTGCACTACCTGTCCATAACAGCTGCCTAGTCCTTAACACTGGCCAGTACACAAACCCAACACCTGCAGCACATCCCAAACTTCAGATAGAAGTATATCCCAAACACAGCAGATACACATCCTCCAGATGGCTAAATGCTGTAATCCTGAGTACATGATTGTAGCCCTTTATGAGTACTCAGGGTGGGTTGAGGCTTATGCCTGCAAACATACTGATGCCGCTACTGCAGCCAAGAAACTCTGAAGAGACTTGACACTTTGATTTGACATCTTTTTGCTACAGATAGTAATCAAGGTGCTCATTTCACAAGCCAAATAATTAAAGGTATTTGCACAGCTTTAAACATTAAGCAATACCTGTGCTATGCCTCAGCCCAGCAGTGCAGAAGGAAGAATGTCTGACCTGAGAAGTGAATTGGCCAAGGTACATTAAGAAACAGGACTGAAGCAGCCAGAAGCACTGCTGCTGATGTATATGTAAAGCAGAGCAAACAGGATGCACAGCCCATCTCCTCAAGTTATTCTTACAGGATGGCCTATGTACCTTCCTCATTCACCACCTGAAGCACAGCATGAACTTCACCTGTGATTGGCAGACGTTTTAACATTAAATTATAGCAGATCCCTAAAAAATGGGTTTTCTGTTTATCCTCAGTTAAAGGAAGCTCTTCTAGTGCCCTCCTTCGGACCGCGCCACGCTCTGCAGCTGGCTTTACCCAAGGCACGCAAACGAGAAGTAGCTGAGGCTGAAGGGGAGGAACACACACACCGTGGGTGGATCCCATCCCAAACCGTCCCTTCCAACGCCCTGGCAGGAATGCGGGGGCAGGCTGTAGGACGGCACGGCCCGCTGGAGCCTTCAATACGAAGCGCCAGAGCCGCACACCTAAGGCGTGCCCTTTATGCCAAGTGTTTGAGAGGCTTTTAAAGCCACAGGGGGCGGAGCGCAGCGGTACAAATATAAGAATTTAATATCAACATATTCGTATACGCGGCAGCGTCCCTGTCGGCACGGACTGTCCCACTGTTCCCGGTGCGGGTGGATCCCCGGAACCCGGCTCGGCCCGGCCCTCCTCGGCGCCCGCCCAAAGAGGCGGACGCGCCGATGGGCCGTAGGGCAATGAGCGTCCTCGCCGCGTGCCGACAGAGCTCCCGCTGCTGGCAGAGCTGTCTCTCCCGGCCCGGCCCCGCTCGGCAGCACGGCAACATCCTGCGAGTCCCCGAGGCGCCCGCGGCCCGCCGCCTCTCCTCCATGGCCGCCACCATCCGCTTCTCGCCGTCCACCCGCAGCCTGTTCGATGAGCCGCTGGGCATCGCCGTGCAGGGCCTCGGCCCGCGGCAGCAGGTCACCCTGCGGGCGTCCTTGCGGGACGAGGCGGGCGAACTCTTCGAGGCCCACGCCCGCTACCAGGCGGCGGACGACGGGGAGCTGGACCTGGCCCGCTGCCCCGCGCTGCCGGGCGGCAGCTTCAGCGGCCTGGAGCCCACGGGGCTGCTGTGGGCGCTGCAGCCCCGCAAGGCTTTCTGGCGCCTGGTGAAGAAGGACGTGACGACCCCGTTCCGCCTGCAGCTGGACGTGCTGGACGGACACGGGGACGGCCCCGGGCGGCTGCTGGCCCAGGCTCAGCACGAGCGGGCGTTCCTGCGGGACGGGGTGCGCAGGGTGCCGGTGCGAGAGGGGAGGATCCGGGCCACGCTCTTCCTGCCCCCCGGTGAGTACCGGCTGCGCCCCGTCCGTCCTCCGCGGTGCCCGATCCGAGAGGCCCCTCGGCGCGGTGCCAAGCTCCTCCTCGTGTACCTTAGTTACGGGACTGTTCTCCAAAACTGCCGAGTCCTCACTGCTGTGGTTCCTTCCCGGCCTTTCTCCAGATCCCCGACTCGTCATTTCAGAGTTGCTGCAGCCCAACCTTCTTTTTGCTGCCAGATTTGCCCTGTTTCTCTCCATTTGTGAATAGAAAGTCAAGCAGAGCATTACGCACGTTTGCCATTATGGCATTTTTGTCAGAGCTTTGATTGCCTTACAAATCCTGCATTGTCCTCCCAACAGCTGCCCAGGCTTATGCTAGTGCTCTGTGGGAAGCCTCTTCCCATTTCTCACCAGGCATCTGTCTGGTTTTGTGCTGCAACCCCATGTGGTCAAGGATCATCTCTCCATAGTATACGCCTTGCTTTCCCCTACCATTCCTTTTTCCCTGCCTGTCCCTGCTATCTCCTCTGTTGTAGCACTGCAATCATACACATCCCAGCCAGCACCTTCTTTCATACTCCCTGTGGCTGCTGGTGAGTTTCCAGTTGTTGCCCAAGTTCAGCACGTTTATGTGTGGAAGCAGAAATTGAAGTCTTTCTTGTGGCCGCCTCCTTTCCTGCAGCCCCTCTCAGCATTCCAAATGAGAATGGCAAGTGCCGGGGTAAATAGGCTATAGTGCATTTACACTGAAACTAAGAAGCTGGAAGCACAGCAGATGGGATTTTTGAGTCAGGTTTTTGAGAAATGCAGTGGGGTAAATCCTCCTGGGTATTTTTGGAGGAGAGTTTGTACGTTGGCAGTGAGTTGACATGATATGGACAGCTAGCTGGGACTGCCATCCCTTCCCTGCCAGCCATGTTTTTTTCCTGATCACTAAAACATTGGCAAGGTGACTGTTTTGTACCTTTGTTTAATGTTTAATCTCGAAGCAATGCAGCCATGTACTGAAATGTACACTCTGTGCCTGTGTTTTGGTTGTTTCTGTTTGTTTGTTTGAAGGCACGTTCCCAGGCCTATGAATTTGGGATATGAGAAATGATGGGTCAAGGTGTCCCATTTTGTGGCCTCTTTCAGGAAACAGTCCCTTTCCAGGAGTGATTGACGTGCACGGCGCTGGAGGAGGACTCCTGGAATACAGGGCATGCCTGCTGGCCAACTATGGCTTTGCTGTGCTGGCACTGGCTTACTACAGTTATGAAGATCTCCCCAAAGACATGAAGGAGGTCAACCTGGAATACTTTGAAGAAGCTGTTAACTTTATGTTACAACACAACCAGGTCGGTTTAGACATTGACACAGCCTCACTACAGGGAACTGTCATTAGTCAGCTCCTACCAGCCTGCACGTGGGGCAAAGCTGTTGTATTTGGAATAGCATCTCTGTTCAAGTCAACTGTAAATAATTCCTTTCATATCCTCAGCTCCCATTACAGTGGTTCTCTGGCAGATAATTCCTGCTCTTCCTTTTATACTGGCCAGGTGACACAGTGACATGGAGTCACATACTGGTTATTTCTGCTTCGCTCAACCCAGTGTCCTAACAAGGGAACCAGTTGCCTTGAGACACATCAGGCTGCCAGCGGGGCTTTTAAGTTTACATTCCATAGAATGTCCTTGCGGACTAAATGTCTTTTTTAACCTTGGAGCACGTGATATGCTTCCGTGATCTAGAGCTCAAGGAAGGTTATAAATACGCATTTGCTGCTGTGTATTGTAGTAAGCTGTTACAGTCACTCCAAATGCTGGTATGTGGCGCATGTGGTTTTTGGTAGCTGGCTGCAAACTCAGCAGTCAGGGTTCCTAAGCTGGTACCTCCTGGAAGAGATCCCTGCTTAGCTCTGCATCTTCTTCCAAATAGCTGCACATGACAATAGCTGGAATTCCACATGGCGATGTCTGGCCTCTCTGGAGAGCTCAAAATAAACACCTTCCTCAGAAAGATGAATAAAGGCCTTGGTGGTCTTTCCGTTACAATAACCTTAACTGCTTATGCTACCCCTATGCCCCAAATCTTGCACTTTTGTTCTCTGCCCTGAGAACAGTACTGTTGACTGTTGTTAATGCTTTCACTGATGCCTCTCCCGTGCCATATTTTTAACACTTGGCAAAATTTTAGCCATGTTTTCAATGTTCCCCCTTTCTGTGCTTCAGACTCGGTGGGTGTGGAGCTTGTCAAGCTGGTGATGAGGCACAAAAGAACCTTTTTGAGCCCTAAGGGTCTTTGTACTTTGGAGCTATTGTGACATTGGCAACCTGAATTTCAGCACCCTGTAAGATCATTTAGCTTTCCTATTATAGTTTGTCTGTGAAAGAAAAGTTAACCTGTACAAGGCCTTGTAGTTTTGTTAGGACCTCAGATGCATATACCTGGAGTGCAGATCAGGACAGGCTGTGCTAATAACAGCAGCACTTCCAAGAAATGGTTTTTTTGTTGATTGTGATTTCTGTTTCTTTACCCTCCAGGTTAAAGGTCCCGGAATTGGGTTGCTTGGCTTCTCCAAGGGGGGTGACATATGTGTCTCAATGGCCTCCTTCCTGAAAGGCATCACGGCCACTGCTGTGGTCAATGGCTCGGTGGCGAACGTGGGCGCAGTGCTGCGCTATAAGGATATCACCATTCCGCCCCTTGGTTCCAACAGAAAACGTATCAGGGTCAATAAATCCGGGATCGGTGATATCATTGATGTACTTAACAATCCATTAGAAGGCCCTGACCGCCAAAGCTTTATCCCTTTGGAGAAAGCCGAGTGCCGCTTCTTGTTTATTGTAGGCCAGGATGATCACAACTGGAAAAGTGAATTCTTTGCAGTTGAGGGAAGCAAACGTTTGCAAGCTCACGGGAAGGAAAAACCTGAGCTAATCTGTTATCCTGGGGCAGGGCATTATATTCAACCCCCTTTCTTCCCAATGTGTTCTGCCTCAATGCACCCGCTGGTTGGCATGCCTGTGATGTGGGGGGGGGAGCCCAAGGCGCACTGTGAGGCACAGGTAGATGCCTGGCAGCAGATCCAGGCCTTCTTCCACAGACACCTCAAGGGTGAGCCTTCCAGGACAGCCAACAGGCTATGATGTGATTTGGGTACTGTACAGAGAACATGCTAGTGATTAATTTTTGTTTTGTTAAGTGTTTTGTTCATTCTGTGTTTCACATTTGTTTTGTTAAATGGTTTTGAATGAGAGCAAAGAACATCGGAGAATAAAGTTGTTTTTCTCTGAGCAGATAGTGGGTGAGAGCTGCATCCTTTCCACACCTTCCTCTATCAATCAGTGATATCTTGCCCTCCCATTGTGTGTTGTATGGGAAAGATGTGGAAATGTGATGATGGCAAGGCTGGGTCTGTTTCGAATGTGAGTTTAAGTGGAAGGTAAATCATCTGAGACATGGGATAAAAATTTATTTACCTTGTAAGTCTTCCTCAGAGGAAGCGTGTTGGATGCCACTGGCCTTAATGGAGAAAGTGCACTTTTTTTTTTTTTTTTCATCTGGAAGCAGCTGTTCTCTCTACCTACATCCAGTAATCTTATCTCACATCACTAAGCTGTATGTCTGCCTTGACTGATTTTGAGATCTAGCATTTAGCAAGTCTCCCGTGGAGAGATGACAGCCGCCCATAGCCTGAAACTGCCTTCTGAGCATACGTAGTCGAACTGAGAAAGCAGGCTTCCTCTCTGGCTTTGTGGGAGGAGTGGGGAGCAGCAGGGTTCTGTTCTGGAGATGCTGAGCAGCTTTTGGAACTCGAAAGAGAAAGCACTGAAAGTTACTAGGGAAGTGCTGGCGACTCTTCAGTGACCTGAAGAACCCTTCGGTGCCTTACAGAGGCAGGCTGAGCGCACGCAGCTTCCTGCCTACATTTAGCCAGCGACTTGCGCGTCAGTCCCACAGCGCTCCTTGCACTCTCCGCGCTTTCCCAGTTCATTAAGGTGAAACGTTAACCGGAGCAGAGGCTGGTTAGTGCACGCGGGACGGCACTCAGCGGGAGGGCAGCGCCCCGGGAGCCGCTCTGCCTCCCACCCACATCCGAGGTCCCAGAGCGGAGGCGGGCGGTGAGCGAGGCCTCCCCCAGCCCCGGCTCCGCGTCGCCGCCGCAGAAACGGTCGTGCGGGCTCCGCTCTCGATTGAGGCTGCCTGGCGTGGGCGGCCGTTATCGCCGTCGTCGCCGTCCGTTCCGCGGCGCTCGGCCCCTTGCCGCAGCCATGTGGAGGGCGGCTTGGGCCGCCAAGGCCCCCGCGCGGGCGCTGTGCCGTGCCCCGGCGCGCCGGGCGGTCAGCGTGGCCGTGACCCCCGCAGCCGGGCTGGCGGACGAGCGGGTGGACACGCGGGTGGCGGGGCTGGGCCCGGGGCAGCCGGTGACGCTGCGGGCGGTGGTGTCCGACGAGCGGGGCTGCCTGTTCCAGTCGTGCGCGCACTACAGGGCGGATGGCCGCGGGGAGCTGCACCTGGGCACGGACGCGTCGCACGGCGGAAACTACACCGGCGTGGAGCCCATGGGGCTCTTCTGGAGCTTGGCCCCCGCGGGCATGGAGAGACCGTACCAGCGGCTCTTTCCCCGCAGCACCGACACCCCGATGAAGGTGGAGATGCTGGTTCACCAGGGCCACAGCCAGTCCGGCGCCATCCACGGGCCGGTGATGGCCAAGGCCGAGGTGGAGAGGTGGTTCACGGCCCCCGGCGTCAGGAGGATCCGGCTGAAGGAGGGCGGCGTGAGGGGCTCTCTCTTCCTGCCGCCGGGTGAGTGGGGACACCCGGGGCATCCGCGTCCCAGAGCAAAACTGAAGAGCGCCCACGGACAGGTCGCCTCCCTGGGGTATCTTGTGTCTCGTGGGGATGCTGCTCCGTGCTGGTCAGCAGCACGGCCGGGCAGGTGCCTCTGGCGCGGGTGGAAAGGAAGCGAGACAAAGGCTGGTAGTGTTCCACGTTGCTGCTCTCAGGTTGGAGTTTCTGTAGATTGTGTTTTATTTCCTGAGCTGTAACGATCAGAAAAGGCGATAGGCTGCTCAGTGTGAGCCTCTGGTTGGGATTTTAGCCTGAAGATTAAGTTTAACGGGCATTTTTTTCTCCCCACAAAGCACGTGCTGATAAGCAGAGCTGCAGAGGAGACTATAATAAAGTATTACAGTTCTGTTACACCAGAGCTCGAGCTAAGCTGCTAGTTTAGCAAGTTCTGTTCTGCACATAAATACAGAGTAGTTATTGGAAGGAGCTGTGTCCGTTCTCGCCGTGGGATGGCTGTGCTCTGTGAGGTGTGACATTCCGATGTGCTGCTGCTGGAAGCTGAAACCTCACACTGCTGGCGGTGTTGGAACGCTTCAGCCATGAGTTCAACTTCCGTATTTCACCGCTGTTGTACTGCGAGAACTGCCATCTGTATTGCCTCCCTAATAGGCTGCTTCTGCAAATCCTTTAAGTGCTGCTACAATTATCAGGGATTAAAATCTCGGTGAATGATTTCCCAACCAATAATCTTTATTAACCATTTAGATACGGATCCAAAGTCTGCTAAAGAAGGAAAAGAACAAACAAGCACAAAACCAACCCGACGTAGATTGGACTTTGAATTTTGGATCAAATGTTTAGTCAGCACTCTGAAATACCTGAGCTGTTGATCCAGTCTGCCTTAGAGAATGAGCAGAATTTCTGCTGAGCTCAGTGGAAATGCAGAGATCTGCAGATTGGAGCTGTATTTTTCCCTTTAGGAAGTCTGGTGTTGTAACATGATGGAAAAGTCAGAGATCATTGCTTAAATGATGCTGGCATCCTTTTAAATAAAGGATCCACTTACAAGATTGCCACATCTTTCCTTGCTTCAGGGATTGTTAAGAAAGGAACCTTAAAGGTCAACCATCCTTAGTAAAAGTGAGATTACGTAAATGGATTCATGCTGCAATTGTGATATGAAAGATATTTCTCACTTTGGGTCTAAAGTTACAGGCTGTGATCTTTTAAAGCAGTAATAAAGTTGTCTAGAAAGTTATCCTGCTTTTTTGTGAGCTGTGGAGAAACTCCACGTGGGCTCTGCAGGCATTCAGGAAGGCAGCTGGGCGTCCCTGTGTGAGCTGAAGGTTACCTTCATCAAAGAGAGAAATGCCGGCCTTCTTGACTGCGTTTGGGTCATGCATTCGCACTAGAACTTGAAGGGGTGAGAGATAAGAGGATGCTCCTGCTTTTCCTCTCCTATAGAAAACTGAACTTTAATGTCAGTTTTAAAGCTGACAAAGAGCCCCAAAGCACGTTTCAGCACTTTTCTGGCCTTTTTTTTGTGTTTCGTTAGGAGGTTTCTACCATCTAACATGTCTTGTCCAAAGCTTCTTTTCTGAAGCACCTTGAAACATCAGAGCTCTTGTCTTTGTAGCATATAATCAATGCCAGAGGCTTGATGCACATCTGCACAAATAGGTACTTTTTGTGCTGAGAGCTGTGATCCAGCTCTGAATACCTCAGTGGTGACACCTGGTGGCCAGAGCTCACACCTCCCCAGAATAAACAAAAAGTACCTGGGCTCTTTATGGTTACAACAGCCTTTAACACAAAACTGCTGCCATATCAGATTGAAATGTAACAACGCAGCCTTCACTGCAAATCACGGTTGCTTGAAATTGCGGTTCTGAAAATCCCCGTGGTTGTACAGGACATGCATATGCATGTTTATCTGCGCATCGGTCGCACACACCTAACTGCACCCACACAGCTCTCGATTTTATTCTGGCTTTTCACACTTGCAATAGCGATTTGGCTGCTGGCTGTGACTGCGCTGATGCTGAGATAGAGGGAGTCAGTTGAGCTGAATTCATCCTGCAGTGAGCGTCTCTGCTGTGCTTTTCTTGCTGTGCCTTATTTCGGGGTTTGTATGTCCTTTGCCTTAATGCTACTGTCTCATTAGGAAATGTGTTTTCATTAAGGAATCGATTCTTTGTGGGGAAAAGAGCTGATTTGGAGTATGACTGTTCTGAGGGTGGGAGGTTAAGGTCATTGAAAAATACACTGAGAAAACAGTTTTTTAAACAAAAGCATGTTCAGCCATTCACGTGTTTTCACAGGAAGCTCAGAACCTGAAATAGCTGAAGTCAAGTACAGCACCAGTCTGATCTCAGCTGTGTGAATGGAAAATTGACGAGTAGTTATAGGAAACATCTAATGCTTTCTATATTTTGATTTTCAGACTTAACTAGATATTCCTCAGAGTCCTGTTTGATAACCTGTGCTCTGTACCTCTTCTCAATGCAGGGGATGGTCCCTTTCCAGGAGTGATTGACATGTACGGTGATGAAGGAGGTTTGATTGAATTTCGATCCAGTCTCCTGGCTACCCGTGGTTTTGCTGCTCTTTCTCTGCCATATTTTGACTTTGAAGATCTGCCCAAGGTCATGAAAGAATTTAATCTGGAGTACTTTGAGGAGGCAGCCAGATTTCTACAGCGTCACCCAAAGGTGAGTGGAAGGAGACGCCTCTCCAGACAAGGCACTAGGGAAGCTTTGGTAGTCACGCTCATGTGGCGGCAGTGATTTTCTTGTTGTGTCTTTGGGCAGATTTAGGGCCCATAATGGAAAAAATGTAGGTCTCACATAGGCAGCTATGTGCATCACTGCAGAGCGTGTTTCTTCTGCTACAAGCAGGACATTGAGTAACTTCACACTGGAAAACTGACAGTTCCTGATCACGAGGACAATGAAGTGCTGGAACAGCCTTCAAAGAGGAGCAGTGGCGAAGTACATATGTGGTGGTGTTTGTGAGGTTTTGTTTGTTTTAATGAAAGCAATTAGCTTACAAGAGGATGGCACAGCACTGCTCAGTGCCACAGATGAAGTGATTTGATAACTTGAGTTGTTACTTTGTTTTACTTCCCAAGCTAGAAAAGGAAGTGGCTGAATACATATCTAATTCTCAAATGTCATTTGTGAGATGACTTTATATGCCTGGGATGTATTTTGCCATTGACTGTATTTGAATTTGCCTGTTAGGGGGGAAATATTTGCAAGAAAATATACAGTTCCAAGTGACGATTCTTGTTGTACCTAGCACAGATGTGAGACCAGTGTTATTTCATTTGTTATTGGCTCTGAAGAATAAGACATCTGGGAGAAGTCTGGCCCCAGGCTATAGCTTTCCAACAGGTCACACCAAGAATTAACTTTGTTTTTAATAACACAACTTCAAAGACATTTAATGGCTAACCCTATTATAACATATATTTATTCCTTTCTTCCTCTCTTCCCCACACTCCCATCTCAATCTGAAGGTGAAAGGGCCAGGAGTTGGAGTGATTGGGACTGGGAAAGGCGCAGAATTAGCACTCTCCATGATCACCTTCCTACCAGAAGTAGTGGCTGCCGTCTGTATCTCCGGCTGTAGTTCCAACACAGTTGCAGACCTCCATTACGGTGAGATAACTCTGCCTGGGCTGCGTTTCGATATGAATAAGGTCAGCGTTTCTGACACTGGTGTTTTCGACACTTTTGAAGCTCTGGATGACCCAGCAAATCCTGCTAATTCCTCTTGCACAATCCCCATAGAAAAAGCAGAAGGTCACTTTCTCCTAGTAGTAGGGGAAGCTGATCGTATGTGGAAGAGTTCCTTATATGCTGAGCTAGCAATAGGGCGCTTGCGCCAGCATGGGAAAGAAAACTTTGAACTGTTGAGTTATCCAGGAGCAGGCCACAGAATCGATCCTCCTTCTACTCCGTTTTGTCAGGTAGCTCTGGATCGTGTGCTGGGGGTGCCCGTTCTGGGGGGTGGGGAGAGCAAAGCGCACGCTCACGCCCAGGAACATTCCTGGGGAAAGATTCAGGAGTTTCTACACTTGCATCTGGGATGAACACGTCAGCACCTGTACGTTGTTGCTGCTGAGCTTGAGCCGCCAAAAGGACTGGAGAATTGGAAGTATTGACTGAGAAAAGGTCTGAAATATGAAATAGCCAAATGACAGTTACATATAGAAATCAAGACACAAAGGGATTGATTTGCACAAGCCTAAGTTATTTTAAGTAGGTACGCAGAAGAAAAGTGGAGCGATAATAAGTAGGCTGCACTGTAGTACAAATTTGAGTCTGAATTGGTCATGCTACCAAGAAACAAGTGTCTGAAGAAAGTGCTTTCTGATGGGTGCTTTCTTGCTTGCAGTATTTATGAATCAAAGAACTTCACTGCCAGCCCGTACCATTAGAAATGACAGATAGTTCTCCCTGGAGAAGAATGGCAACCTGTGGGCCATGAACTTTGATATCAAAATGATGAATGATTCTGGCTTTGGGTCTTAAGTTATTTTAGCCTAGAACTTTCTGATTTATAGCCATACACTTTGGTACTTTGGACGTGTTTTCTACTTGCACAAAGCTGGGGATCTTTGTATGTAATAAGTTTTTTATACATTGGCCAGAAACAGTGGTCTTCCATTGGAAACAATCTCGTCTCTTTCCAACAGCAGCTATGCTTACATTGAGAAAGTGAAGAGTACTTTCATTTATGGAGAAAGGCAGCACCAGAGCTGTCCTGTATTGGGAATGTAACCATCTTGTTCCTATAATGCCGTGGATTGGCAGTTGACTCTTGGGAGCACTGAAATTCTGTTACATAGCACAGTTAAATGCAGTCATACCATCTGCAAATCTTAATTCTCTCATTGTTTTAAATAATTAACACTTGTTGTTAAGCTAGATTTTAATTACGTGTGGAGCTCTTTGTTAATGATGTCTACAGATGCTGCCAGCTGTTATTAGGAAGGAAGGTGATAGACACAAGAGCTGGCAAGTAGAAGACTAAGGCTGTAAAAAGCTGTCCTTGCAGTAATGATCAGAGTACAAAATAATACTAAAAAAGGGTAATCTAGGATTTCTGACCCAGGCTGACTGAGATTGTTTTTCACCTTAATTAATTTTTAGTTAGTACCTTATTATTCTCTACCATATAGATAGAATGAAACCATTTCTGTCCAAATGATTCTTGTCTGTTGACAAGGGTCTTGCCAATGCTGAAGGCCTATTTAATAAGGGCTTCAAGTGATAAAATTCACCTTCCAAGGTTGCTTTGTCAGGCCTGTTTCAGAATTGCCCAGAAAGAAACAAAACCTTCATATACAATAGTGAATTCTGCTTTGCTCTCAGGGATCTTTTCTCTCCAGTTGAGTATCATTATTCACAGCCCTGATTAACTTTCTGCAATGCACATCACACCTTATCATTTGAGTGAAGTCACTTGTCCTCCACGCACCATCACTGCCAATGATCACTGCCATACACTCCTTACAAGATAAACTTCATCCACTCCCAGGAAGACATCCTCGCACCCAGTCTTCCCCAACTCTCTGGCTCTCAAGCCTTTGCAGAGTCTTATCTGGTGCTCAAACCTCCACTCATCCTGGCTGCCTCAGGAGTCCCACAGCGCACCTTGAGGTGCTGCTCATCCTTACTGC
The DNA here is from genome assembly GCF_054131305.1 of Coturnix japonica. Classification (NCBI taxonomy): domain Eukaryota; kingdom Metazoa; phylum Chordata; class Aves; order Galliformes; family Phasianidae; genus Coturnix; species Coturnix japonica. Next base: position 25,863,300 of record NC_140667.1, on the reverse strand, counting down.
CTGCCCTTCTTCCAAGTTGCAGCTACTGAGAAGTGTGCTCAGTACAGGTTTCTTGTTCTGTCTGTCTTTGCCAAGTGTATCTTCAGCAACTGGAGCTCCCGGTATAAATGACCCCCCTTAACCCTCCTGACCTGCTGATACCTGTGTCCATACTGCAGTCTGACCATGGGACATCAGTTGCAGTGCAGCTCTGCAGGCTGGTAGCTTGGAAACGAAACAGTCAGAAATAAACCCAAACCACAACAGGCAGCTTAAAAACCTCCAAACTTCATCTCAAAAGATCAAACCCTTCAAATAACTCAATGTTAGATATCATCAGGGAGCTGCCATTTGAAAGACAAGTAAAGCACTTATTTAAAAGCAAGACAGTGTGAGAATTAGACCCTGTGTTCTGAGTAGTTCATTTGTTTGGCAATGAGTTATCTCATTTCTCCTTCCTCGTTTAAATAATTCGGCTTATTTTACTGTGGAGATACGTTGGTGGACAGCTCAGGATACTTGTGAACATGACCATTCACTAGACGGCTTGTGGGAAACCGACCAGTTTTTGTACTAGTGTTTTGTATTTCACATTGCTGCTGGGAGACCAAAACTACCTTACAGACACCGCAGACAGCGCACACGAAGCCGGGTGCCGGGCTGTGGGCTCGGCTCAGGCATTACTTACATCGCTTTGCACTCCTTGCACACACATCCCGTAGCTGTGTCCGCCGGCTGGATGCACTGGCCGAGCTGAGGTGAGCTCAGCCGGGGGGTCCGGACCCGCTGTAGGGGCCGCGCCTGAAGGAGCACGGGCACGGGTTGTGACGTGCCGATGGCTGTACCTTGCACCGAGTGATTGAACTCAATAAAAGGCGCACAGTACGGAGGCGGGCCGTGGCCTTTCTGTTCTCGGTACCGGAGCGGGGCAGCAGGGAGCTCGGAGCGGGGCGCTGTGAGGAGCCGAGCGGGAATGGCGGCCTCGCAGCGCCCCCTACGCCACTTCCGGTCCGTGCTGCGCGCGTTCCCAGCCCCGCGGGGGGCAGGGGCGGCTCAGCCGGGAGCGGCACCGACGTGTCTGCGGGCCGCGCATGCGCGGGAGGCGGCCGTGCCATAGCAACCGGAGCGTCAACGGTAGCGACGGCGATGGTGGGTCCCGGCAGCGCAGGGCGGGGGGCGGACGCTCGGGGAGGGCGGCCCGCGGCTCGGGGGGGCTGCTCCGGGCCGACAGCGAGCGAGGCAGGGCGGCGGGGGGTCCTGCAGCGCCGTCCCCGTGTGCTGCTTGCCTGGGGCGAGGCCTCCCCGTGCCCGTTTGAGCGGGGCTCCGGGCGGCTCGTGCCGGCGGCAGCAGATGGATCCGCCCGCGGCTGCCGCGGTGCCGCCGTGTGAGGCGCTCCCGCCGCTCGGCTGTCTGCGGTACCGCGCGGCCCGGCCTCTGTCTGCTGCCGGGAGGCTCCGAGCCGCTCCTTGTGTACCGATACATGGATGCCAACGAAGGCGGCGCCTCAGTGGTGTCTTGGCGGGAGCGAAGTTTGTAGATGCTCGGTGTCATGACGCCCCGTGCCCCAAAGCCCTATTTTGGGATTAAAAATAGCTCGATGATTAGAGCTTAAGTACATTTGCTGTCTGCTAAGATGTTGTATTCCTTGTTCCTGCAGCTCTGATGGCCATGTCTCAGGTTGGCCGCTTCTGCCTTTGGGGGCTTTTGAAGTGTGTCTGTGACTTTCTTTCATCTCCATCCCTTCAGGAGGTTGTTTAGTATCTGCCTGGGGACCCCAAAGCAGCCTTCTCAAGGAGGCTGCCCTATAAGCCATAGTGCTTCCTGCCGCAGGAGGCTCCTTATCCAGGGAAATGTCAAGTGCACTTCAAAGAACAAAACAAAGCTATTGGCACGAGTTCTCTTGATAAGCCCTGTGCTGATTGTTTCCATGCACACCTGGTTCTCAGCTTCAAATCTAGTCTGGTTTTAAGCTTGGATTTGGGACAGGAGGAGGCTCTGTGAGGGATTGAGCTCATGCCCCCAAGTAGTCGGCTAGCAGAATTGTGGAAAAGTGCTGGAAACTTCCCATCTGACAAAAGAAACAACTGGAAACCTGTTGGTTTGGCTGTCACGCTGCTATGGCTGCTCACTGGAGTCTCAAGGAGGCTGCCGGAGCTGGAGCTGGGGTTGTGTTCTGAGCAGGAGGTGATCGCTGGGGTTGGCCTGCAGCTGGGCACCAAGGGGGCTGTGGCAGAAGTTTCCCCCCTGTCTGCAGCTGGGCCTGGAGCTGGCTGCTGTGTGGGACAGACACGATGAAGCTCAAAGTCCTTGTTCTGGGCAGGTCTAAGCAGTTGCTGGACATTCTGTGCCTGTGGCACCTCAGATTGTTCTTAACTGATAATGTATGTGTTCATGTTACGTGATTTGATGACAACATTGTTAGAAAAAAAGAAATACACGCATTTCAGATTGCTCTTGATTCTTTGGTAGGAGGCACCTTCATTTCCCTGGTGGATTCTAACAGGCTTTATCATTCTGTCTACTCACAGACAGGCAGGAAATTACTAGTGCACAGTAATAGTGTGTTTTCATAAGTGTCAGGCCACATTTTTCAGTGCAGTAATTTCTAATAGCCTTGAGTTCAGCTGAATTTCACTGTCAGAGCTGACGGTGCCCAGATTGTGCTCCAAGAGAAGACAAGAGAAAAAAGTCAGGAGAATGATGTGCTCTCATAAATCCAGCTTATTCCTTCTGAAAATGCTTCCGAGTTCCCCAGAAAATAAAATGAAGAGCCACTCCAGGAGTCCTGGCTTCTTAGTGACAGCCAGAGGAAGATCCTGCAGGAAAGTGCTGGAGGAGAAAAGCAGGACAGGAAAAGAAAAAGGGGAGAAGTGAAGAAGCCAGCTGAACATTTGCAGTGAGCATTCATTTTAATTTGTTTGTTTGTTTTAGGCGAAAGCAACAACTATCAAAGAAGCTCTAGCCAGATGGGTAAGTAAGAAAAGAGTACCTAGCTGCTTCGCAGTGCTCAGTGCTGGGCATTTTTACTATATTTAATATAGGGTTTTTTTAAGAAGTGTTTTTCCTTTTCCTCTCTCACTCCTTCTGCCCTCCAAACCCTGAACTTCATGTTTTCTGTTAAAGATTTATTTTACATTTGCTCCTTTGTCACACGTCTCTCAGAAGTCACAGATCCATGTCAGCGAGTTGCCATTTCTGTTAATTACAAAGTGCTGAGTGTGCTGTTCTGTTCCCGTTGTTTGAGAGGAGGTAAATTTTCCCTGCACTGCTGCTAATCTGTGTCCACATGACTTGTAACATTGGGTCTGCTGTTGTGTTGCATTCCAGATGTATTCCTTCCCTTTGGCACAAGGGTTTGCCTGTGCTCTACAGTCAGAATGAAGTAAATTAAATCAAAGCAACGTTTAACTTGGCAATCAGGCAGCCTGATCTTAAGCAAAGTGCTGTTGTACCTGTGGTTTCTCTATGCTTATGGTGGTGTTTCATCTGAGCTTTGTTCCAGAGGTGGGTCACAGGCTGCAGGAATCTTCTTTTAGCTGCTCACTCCCCACCACAGGCCACGTTAGGAGCTCCCTCTCTGTCCTGTTTGAAGAGATAATGTAATTTTGTCTGTTGGCTTAAGGTGGCTATCAATCAGATTCTAAGCTGAGTCAAAATGCAGGTAGATACAGGGTTATCCTTCTTGTTAGGAAAGGAAATTGAAATTTCAAGTCTGTGTGGTGACTCAGTTTGAGCAGTTCACCATGTTCTAGCAAAACGTGGACCACACTTGTTTCCTAAATGGCTGATTATGACTAAAAATACTATCATACTGAATTTGGACAGAAACTGGAATATAAGTGAATGTGCGTGGCAACATAATAGTGCTCTATCAAGTTGCCTGAAGTATTTTGGGCATGCAAGACAAAATGATGTCCGATCTTGTGCTGGGCCATCCTTACATGTTTCTGGGACGCAATTCATTTTCTTCTCAAGTAAAGACATAAAACCGACCTCAGCTCTCTCACTTTTCAATAGCTGCATAAAAACGGAGGAGAAAACAAGAGTCCTTGTTTTGGAAACACAGAACAGATTGCTCCTTTGTTAACAGACCTCCAGTCCTTGCACTGAACGCTGAGTGAATCGACAGAACGTTCCCTTTGTGCAGTCAGGGAAGCAGCTGTCACAACTGGCGTTACTGCTGAAAAAGATACTTGCTGCAAGTGTTGAGTGGATAATTACCATCGCCTCAGAATTTTAAACCATTTCATAGGGTGCATTTCTTTAATAAACACACCCAAATGCTGCTGTTATGACAAGTCTTCCAAATCTCTGAACTTTATAAAGTATTTCATCTAGGAAATCATCAACTTAGGTTGTAAATAGAAAATCTGTTTTCTAACATACTCTCTGAAGTGTGAAATCTTCCACTCCTTCCTAATGACTAACTAAAAGTGATTTTTTTTGTTGTTTAGTGAATTCTGTGAACAATAAGGATTTATCGCTTTCTTTACAACTTCTCTGATTTCTAACTGGCCTTTGTTTCAGAGGTGGAATGTTACCAGTCCAGGCTCAGAGCTCTCTCCTCCCTGTCCTCCAGTGGTTCAGTTATATTTCCATTTTTTTATGAAGAATGTAATCAGTTTCTCTTTTCACGTGCGTTCTGGAGGAGGTAGAGCTGAGTTCCAGACTTGAGGCTGGGCACTAGCTCCACCTCAGGGGACTAGCAGTCACAGCTCCCATTTCAGGAGGAGGAATACATGGGAGCTATACAAAATGGTTAAAGCTGAGGCAAGATTTGAGGAAAGTGCTGTTGAGATTCCCCCCCACAATGTACTCCTCTGCCTTCTGAGTCTGTGCTGCGCGTTGGGTGAGTTCTGACTTTTCTGGCTGAAGAGGAAAGGAGATTTCTGTGTGAGATTTTCAGAATGTGCTTCTGCTACATAATCTTCTGGCCCTAACTGAGGCTCCCACATGTCAATCTTCACTTCGATTCAGAGTTTCAGACCTCCAGTTATCCTCCATTTCTTTTTTGGAGAAGACACCTGAGTTAACTTAAGTGTATCCCAAATCAAAAAAGAAAAAGAAAAAAAAGGCTCTTGAAGCACAGTATTCAAAATGCTTTCTCTTTCCAGTATTTTCTTTCAGTAGTATATTGGAATTATCTCTATATTAATTACTTGTATGGGAATGTTACAGTACAGCAGTTCTTAGTGATTTTGTGCAGCGAGCGTATTCTTTACCTTCTCTTTTCCTTAGGAAGAAAAAAGTGGCCAGAAGGCTTCAGAGGCAAAAGAAGTGAAACTGTATGGCCAGATTCCTCCTGTAGAGAAGATGGATGAATCTCTCTCCACTCTTGTTAACTGCGAGTAAGTTACGCTAAAGACAAATTGGAAACCAAGCATTCTCTTTTTTTTTGTACTAATTTGGTTAATGTGCCCAAGCGGCAGCGTGGAGTGGCATGCAGGTTATCTAAGTAGCCCTGGGCACCAAGTCAGTTCAGCTGCTGTTTAGCTGAGGAAAATGAAGTGTTGTCTTTGTAGGCAATGGGACCGAGAAAAAAAAGAGAGAGCTGGACTTCCCAAAAGAAATTAGAACCGTTTCAGAAATAAGTTTCTGTGCATTTGTTAAGGCTGTGCTTAAAAGGCCATCCCGTACGTGGTGTCAGTAACACGTGGTACTTTCCTGGAAGCTAAACAAAGTCACAGAAATCACGATGTTTTGAGAGAATAGACAAGTATTTGTAGTGCAGTGGCGTTTAGATGTAGAACTCTTCTGATATAGTGATCCCTTTTGTTCTGAGAGTTGACTGTTCTTGCTTTTAAAGGAAGCTTTCGTTGTCTACAAACTGCATTGAAAGAATTGCCAACTTGAGCAACCTAAGTAAGTGACAAACCAGTGATTGTATGTTTTCTCGTTGTGTGGATAGGAAATATACTACAGTTCATAATGCATGTCTAGCTTTTTACCTTTTCTAATCCTTTTTAACTTCTTACTCTTAGAAGATTGTAATTGACTTTAAAATTATCAGTCTTCCTGGAGAATGCATGTTTAGCAGTAAAGGCGAACTAAAGCACGTGTCTCTGTGCAGTCTTGGCAGTTGTTTTGCTGTGCAAGATTAGTACAAAAAAAATCCATCCAGAAGTAGCTTTGTAATCTCCAGTGGGTTTGAGTGGAGATTACACTCAATGTGTAATTGAGTTATGTGTAATTACTGTTATGATACTCAACAGTAATTGATTCTAGAATGATTTAACAACTGATTTCCACATTGATGATGGAGAGTCTGCAGTTCAGCAACTTAATAATTGGGGCGTAGTCTGTTACTGAGGTCAGAGTGTTGTGGGCCTGGATGGAATCTGGAGGTGAGACAAAATAGAACTTCACGGTATGTCTCTTTAAGGTACAGAATGAGAGGAACTTACAGTTTCTATTGTCTTCCATGAGAGAAATCAATGCTCACAGCAATGAGAAACAATCAAGTATTTGCCATTGTTCATTGCAAAGAGGATACTGAGAAATCCTCTTAAACGTCCAGCACTATTTTCAGTTAGAAAATATTAGTGTTGCATATGTGATACTGTAATCATGCTGAGTAGATAATTCTGTGTAGGACCACACCTCAGCATCCGTGCATGTGAGGAGAATGTAAATGATAGCAACAGGTATTAGATTTCTGTTTAATTGTGCGTAAATATTTCTTGAGGAACTCTTATTGCTTCCAAAATATATAATATCTCCGAACAGGAGAACTAAAGAACGGTAACGGCAATTAGAAATGGCTTGAAGGTGTGATGTTTCCTGCAGCCTTTCATTTTTGTGTTTGTAACTATCCTCTCATCCCTTGGGAATTTCTAAAGCTAGTGCAGACTTGTAATTCCTGAACATGCAGTACAAAGAGAATGAGGGCAGCCGGCTATTCTCCGTGCTGTGGATGGGGAACTGTAGGGATAGTCTGGAGAACATTAGCTGTAGCTGACTTTAGACTTAACTGAGGATGAGTTTTCATATTCTGAGCCGTGGTCAGGTGTTAAGCTGCTGCATTTAAAGAGAAAAAGAATTCCATTTGTGCCTGAAATGTTTAATCCTAACTAGTCTTTCTGTTTTAGAACATCTACCGGTTGTGGTTTTGTCCCCGTGTTCCTATAGATAGGACACACAACTACCTGTTTTAGATCAGCCTCGAATCTTTACCCATAGCAGTCTCCAGCCACTACGTTGCTATCTATGCAGTTTGTTGCTACTAGATTTTATTAGCCTCACTATAAGTTACTGTAGTTATTAGTTATTTGCTTGTTTATACCTGCAACAAAACTCATGTGGATACTGAAAAGGAGTTTTCTGGAAAGACTGCTATTTTGTCATAGCTCTGAGTTACTCTAATATTACACTAAATTCCAGCAAGAGTAGCTCACTTCAAAAAGCATATTTGTATGGCTGCTACAGTAAGCTGAAATATTTCTCATCAGACTTCTGTATGGCAGCCTTCTGTGCTATCTCTATTTTAGAAGTCAGGGCTACAGCCTTAAAATTAGATTAGAACAGTTTATTTGTTTAACCTGGAGAAGCAAGGGGTAAGAACTGTGTGAAATCAAAGCTTGCAAGCTAGCAGTTAGAGCTCAGGTGCAAGATGAAATTCTAGGCTGTTTTCAGTGTTTATGTGGCCTGAATCTCAGTGAGGTAACCTACAAATGAACAGCTTTGTACTTGTGAGCACATTTCTGGGCTGCCCTCTGCATCAGTTCCCAATCATTATCAGTTTTTATTTCTACTGCATCATCCTTTCTTAAGGCAGAGTTTTTGGAACATAGGTATTTTGGGAGTTTTACCTGAATTACAGCATCTTCTTACACGTAAGAAATCACTTATGGCAACTTTCTGTTACCTATTTCAGAAAAGCTGAGGATTCTGTCTTTGGGAAGAAATAACATTAAGAACTTGAATGGATTGGTACGTGCATCTTAATCTTAACACCCTACTAATAAAATGGAGCGCTATCCAAGATGTGGGATAATTTCCCTATAGGTTTTGGCTGAATTTTACCTTATTTCCCAGACTTCCATTTTATTCTGTCACAGTGGTATGTTTACTCTCTTTCTTATTGCTTCCGAATTCTCAGGTAGTTTTTGTTTGTTTGCTTTTGGGGGGGAAATGGTGGCAGAACTGAATGTACCAGGCAAAGGAAAAATTATGGGGGAAGAAATGGGATCAGTTTTATTTTATCTGTGTTAAAGCAGAATATTTTTTCAATCAACTTCATTAAAAATGAATTTAGATTATTTTCTTCCTTGACAGATATCACATGTTTCTCCTGCAGAATATTCCTGCTTAAAACTATTGCCACCCTCAGAGATGCCATTTTCTCTGAAGCGTAAAATGAAATCAATTTATAATAACTGGTTTATAGAAACACTCCTTTTTGAGGGAGTTACAAAAGCAACTTCCATCCTCCGGATCCAAACATGTTCCTGAGACAGACCATTCCCTCATACTGCATAAAAACCCCCGTGAAAGAATTGTTGAATAGCAGCCACTTTGTGCACCAACAGCCACTTTTGTCTTCTGTTTCCCTATGCCGTCCCCAATGCTGTTCCCTCTCGTATTCTAATTCTGTGGTTTTTGACCTCCTAAATATATTTCATATCCTTTGCTCTGATTCCCGGGAGTATTTGTAATGCTTAATTAGAAACCTGCCTAAAAGGAAACGAAGACCAATATATCTTAGTATTTTCTTGCGTAAGGTGACCTGCAGGGGTGAAGAAGAGAGTCTGAAGAATAAGGACTTATTTTCACTTACCTGAGTAGCTCTGTTGTTTTCCAGGAAGCAGTTGGAGATACGTTAGAAGAGCTGTGGATCTCCTACAACTTCATTGAGAAACTGAGGGGTATCCGTGTAATGAAGAAGCTGAAGGTTCTTTATATGTCCAACAATTTGGTGAAAGACTGGGGTAAGCCATTCCTGTCTATCCTGCAGCTTCCTAAGGATTATGGTGAATGCATGAGTTAGCAAGTCAAAAAATAGTTCTCTGTGTCCTGGGGCTTAAGTTTTACTGATAAGCCTGCAGAAGTACACAGAATCCTGAAATATTTCATGCAAGACATTAAAAATAGGAGATTGAATTTAAATTCTAAGCCCAGTTATTCAATTGAATCACCTTTTTGTATCTCCTTGCTTGGACTTCTTTGAAGATGTGTACCTGTTCTTTAACGTGCTACCAGCTCAAGCACAAATGATCGCCATCTGTTTGTATCCCAAGCTACTTACGTGTGCAGAGTTTGAAAGGAAATGTTTGGTGCGAATGTACTTTCCTTGCTCAACAATCTAGTTGGTATTTTCATGTTTATGGTTGCAGCAGAGTTTGCGAGACTGGCAGAGCTGCCTTTATTGGAGGACCTGGTGTTTGTAGGCAATCCACTGCAAGAGAAAATTGCCGCTGAGCAGAATTGGATTGAAGAAGCAGCCAAACGGGTGCCCACGCTGAAAAAGCTGGATGGTGAGTTCGGGCTGTGAGGCAGTTGATCTAAGTGACAAGCTTAGCAGAAAGAAGAAAATAATATGGGAAATAAATTGTAACCTCAAAAGCTCATCTGTGCAATCCTGCACCAGCTGCAGGATCTTCTGAAAAGTTGTCCATGTGGTGTGCAGCCCACAGGTTACCCAACCAAATAGTTTTAGCACATCACTTTATTCCCCAGAGAAGTGGCCACAACACTGAGCCTGCCAGAGATCAAAGAAATGCAAAGCATCTGGACAATGCTCTCAGACATGTTCTGATTATAGGGTGGTCCTGGGTGGAGCCAGTGGCAGGAAATAGAATTATTTTCTCTTTCTGACAGCCTGACTCTTTCCTAGTTTTGATAGTCCAGATCAGTTTTCAAGCAGATGAGCATTATCTGTACCTTTCTCTGCATAATCTCTTCAAAAATGAGTAGATTTTCTTTTTTTTTTTTCCCTTGCAGGTACCCTTGTAGTTAAACAACAACAAGAAGAAGAAGAAGGAGGAGAAGGAGGAGAAAACTGATGAGACTTTTGTGTTGGGTGTTTACTAATGGAAGTATCTCCAGATTGCTCAGCACACAGAACTTTTATATAAATGTTTGTTTTGAAGAAAAGCTTTGGGCAATTTTTAAAAGACCAGCTTATCTCCACAGTCTCTTACCCAAAGAGTTATTTACCAAACTTCAGGCACACCGGTTTTCTCAAGCTTCTGCCACCTTCTGCAGAGACCAGTGGAGTTGAGTTCATCTACTGTTTGGTTTGTGAGAGATCTTTACCTGAACTAATACCCAGCTATTTCTTATTCCTGATTAGTGGTGCTTATTGTTTGCTCTTGTGTTACAACGGAGCAATTTTAGCTTGTTAGATGCAGCTGGCTAACATTCAGTTGAACCACCATGGCTAAAGGAACGTTACATTTTAGAACTATGTTATGGACTTTGTTGTGTTTAATTATGTTATGGGAATCCCTTAATATTTTAAGTATGTGAATTTGCCTTTTTATGCCCTTAAGTATTTTATGCCAAATAGGCCCAGAAGTTGTGGACATACGCACAAGAAAGGTAACGGGCTTGTGATCTCTTGTTATGGACTGTGAGTTTTGAATTGGGCCTCTTAACTTCATTGCTTAGAAGGCCACGTATAACTTATATGATGTTATTTATTTTAAAGAGGCAATGGGAGTTTTTTGCATGGTTTCAGTGAGACTAAAATATCTGCTTTTTTTTTTTTTTTCTTTTTTTTCTTTTTTTTTACGAATTACTTTGATTGGAATTTGTAGACTATCAGCCTACAGCTGGTTCCTGCTCCTAATCTTATTTTGGCTCACCGATGGACGTAATCCTTCTCAGCTCTGGAATTTTCCTGTAACTAAGTAGGCTGATACTCACTCAGAAACAAGCAGTGAACAAGAGACCTGGGCTTGAGATGTAAAGTTCTGGGTTTGGGATACTAATGTTTTTCTAAAGCACAGACGTAAGCAGTGAGTGAAATGTGTATGTGATTACTGAGGAAGGTGGGACAAGGTGGGAAACGGGCATTGGAAAATAAGCATGGAAGAGGTACTAAACATGCTCTGTTGCACGTTAACCATTTTCAGTAAACCTCCTTAGATGGCAGGTAACTATTTTTAGCAAAAAGCATTATGTAATGCTAAAAACAGGCATAGTTGCACCACTGGATGCAAATGATGTTCCTCCCTCTCTACTTCCTTTAGAAGTCATCTAAGTAGATTTTCTGGCAGCTTATTTTTATTGTTTTTAAGCTTTTCTTCTAATTCGATGCATTATCTTCGTTTAAACTAGAAAAGTGTACCAGCAGGTTTTAGAACAGACACATAAGGGATGAAGGCAGAACACCGCTTTTAATTTGTTTGTGAAAGAGTGGCAGGGGTTGATATCCTGGAGCACCATGGTCAGGGTTAAAAAGGGTGGAAATGGCCCAGGCTACAGTGGAATTGATCTCAAACTCCAGGTATAATTTTAGTATAAGTTAACTCTATTGCTCGTCAGTATCTAAGTGACAGGTGTGAAGATTACAAGGCAATCAGAGCCTGGTGTCAATATATTCTTTCTTGTTATTCTTTGATTTTTAGAGTAATTCCTAAGCATTCCAACTTAAACTGGCAGTTACAAATAAGTCTAGAGTTTGACTTAGATCCATTTCTTAAAATCAGGTCAGAAGAACAATGGCAAAAGCTGGGTGTATTTTACAGACTATGTTCAACCATTTCACGTTGGCCTCTTAAAACCAATTCAGTTCACTTGCAACCAGTCAGCTTTGGAAAAGCAGATGTGATTTAAAAGAGTACCCAGCTTTATGACACACATGGTTTTTACTAACCCCAGCTTTTGTATTAGGGCAACAGGGAGTAGGCTTGGGCCCATGCCTACAGTAATTAAAGTGTGCTTGCCACGAGAACTTCCAAATATTATCAGCAAATAGAAAAGCCAATTTCATCTGTGTGTGGAGCTGTTTTCAGGATAGAACATGCAGTGCTCTTGGCATGGAATCTGGCCAAGAGGCAGTGCGTTCAAATCCCTGTACCAGTGTGTACAGTTACGGTACATATAGTTTAATTAGCTCCTCAAAAGAAATGAGATGGAGATGAGAATGTTGTCCAGTGTTACATAATCCTACTGGTTAATTTTGTAAGATCTAAATATGGTCTAAGTCCATACATTTACAAAGGCAGCATTAGATACAGCAGAGACTCTATTTGGGGACAGTCTGAGAACAGAACAGCATCTTAGCGTTGTAGGTGGAGATAGTTCCATTGTCAAGGCTTGAGGAGCACGAAAGAGCAGTTCCTGGCTCTTGTAAGTGACAAGTTGAGGCTCCATGGATTAATTACCATTAATCAGTCCAGCAGTAACTAATGCAGTTGCTCACCGGTAGAGCTGTGTATAGCACATGCCTATTGGCATCAGCTCCTTTCACAGCAATTAACAAGCATAAATTCTCTTTTTTGCACCTGTGTTATAAATATGAGAATAAAAACAATCATTACTGAAGGGAACAGGGCATCCAGTCTCAGCATAATTGTAGCAGCAGTGAAGTACACTTAGAAGTTTTTCCTTTGCCATTCACCCTCCATACTGCAGAACCTTTGCATGTAAGTTAACCCCTTTCTAATTTTTAGCTCAACGTTGTTGTATATGATGAATTGTGGGTTACTGCCCCAAACAAATCAAAATCCCATGAACTTTGCTAGCCCCAAATAAATGAAGTTTTAATAAATTTCTAAAATTTGCACTTTAAAATTATGCACTAGATGTGGTGGAGGAGACAGACAGAATTAAAGCAGCTGATTTGCATGCTGATGGAGCTGCACTGAGTCACTGATACACTATCAGAGATCAGACTGTGCCCACAGTAGTGGCTGAGCAGCAGAGTGAGATGCTGAAAGAATTCTTTCTGTATTATTTTTTACGCTTCCACATCTCACCACGTCTAATAACGTCCTAAGCACATTATTATTCATGGATGAGAAGAGCACCCATGTAAAACTTGCAAGCCATGTGGAATTCTGCTTTTCCCACAGAAATGACGGAGGATTAGCATCCACTTAATTACATAGAGAAATATCCTACAATTAAATTAGAGATAGAAAATAGGTATTTTACTTGCTTGTTAGCACACTGACCTCTCTTCAAAGAGCTGATGTATGCAGTGGTTACATTTCAAATGGCTGGAAAAACGTGAGAGGAGACCTGAGAACCAGCAGCTGATTCAGATTACAACAGAAATAGACCCATCTAGGAACATCTTCAAGCAAGAGAGCACTTTTAACATCTACTTTTGATTACCTTTTGTATACCGTAATGTAATTTTGTAGCATGACCAAATTGTTAAAGTTGCTGTGTTTAAATTATTTAGGCCGATGTTTGTAAGTGAACCTCTGTGAAACTTGTTTAAAAATAACAATGCTATTTTATATTAAAAAAAAAAGTCTTTGGCTATTGTGTAATGGAATAGTATTCGGAAATCAATTTTTGTTCTCATTAACTTTTCCTAGGTGCTCAGGGGGCAATGTATTTATAGCACGGAAACGCTGTCCCTTATTGCCCCTATATTTTAGAATAGAAAATAACGTAGGCTTTACAAATGTTGATCTAATTGTGATTGTTGTCATCTGCTACATAAAGATTTTTTCAGTCTTTTCATACAGACATTGGTTGTCAGATTTGTTGTTAGGTCCTAAGAGAAAAGTCTGCTATTTTTATTTGGGGTAAAAAGACCACAAATGTATTAAATAAGGGTAAGTCTTATTTCCGTATAAACCCCCTAGTTTGCTTTGAATTTAAGCTCTGGGAATAGCATTACACAATCAGCTCCACTCAGCCAGCTCAGGAGAAGGCTGCTGCTTAATGAACTTCTGTAATAGGAACTTCAGCCTTTAGTAAGCAGCGTCAGCTAAAAGTAGTTTCAAAACTCAGATGTAAATGAGAAAGCTTCCTACCCTGCAGTAGTCACCCTCAGGAGAAATAAGAACATCATCCTGAACCAACAGCTGTAGGGCCATTGAAAAATAAATATTCAGGGAGTTACTGCAAGATTCCTCATAATGTTGCTCCCTCAAAATGAGTCTGAGCTCAGAAATCACAGAAGTGCCTTATAAGGTCTCCCAGTAGTTGAAATAACCTTGGATCCACCCCCTGAAAAAAGATGAAAACCAAACTGTCCTAAGCTTATTATTGTTAATTTTCCATCATGCAGATTTTGTTTGCACAGCTTTAGTGCAGTCAGCCTGGAACACTTTTGCCCATAGGTTGTGATAGTGAGGCAAGTGCATTATTTTCTTTGCCATCTAAGTAAATACCACTTACTTTCTCACATGCTATTGCTGATCAACATCCATATCTGCAGGAGTCAATTGAAGCAGGGGCTCCTGCACTGCTCGACTCCATCCTTCTGTCATCCTTGCCAACATCCTGGAAATACAAGTTTGTCAGCATAAACAAACAGCCAAGAAGAAATTACCCTGAGGTGGGCCCTTCTTAGCTCCTAACTGAGAGCTCACAGGAGATGCACGTTTCTACACACTCTGTAAGTGCTATGTTACCAAATGTATATAAAAAAAATAGAAATAGACCCAGGTAACAGACACGTGCCTTTAAGACAGTATTCACTAACATGTCTATTTAAACATTACAAATGAGAAATATGATAAAATATCAATTACAACTGGCTTTGTGTTATAACCCACCGCTGTTTCTACATGCAGCCAATTCAGTTCCTGAACAGCAAGAAGCACTGTGTCTTTTCCCAGCAGTTCCAGATGTGTTTCACCTGGACGTACTGCCCTCTATCCCACCTAGAGCTGCTCAGAAGTTCAGATTTGATGCACACTCTTCAAGCACCAACCGACTTCATGCTGCCTCAGCTCTGCAGCTGTTTCCGTAGCATCAGAAGCAGAATTCAGCTGTCTTCATTTACTTCTTGCCTCGGGCTGCACACGCTTCAGTGTTGGTAAAGCAAACAGAGCTGTATCTACCAGATACTTTCTAGATTCTTTCTTGTATGTAAGACCCACAATACATCGCAGGCTGATATCTTCAGGGAGAGTACTGAGAAACAGCCCCAGTAACTGCTGTGGAAAACAGAGGGAAATAGGATCAGAGAGCAGAATTGCTTAACGCGACTCATAGCAGGATTCAGAGCTGCCTCCTGTATATGAACAAACCACCAACCCGAGCCGGCAGCCACTGCCTCATAGCAACAAAAAACCTCACCTCCGAGACTATTTTTAAACCGCATTTAATAAAAGGGTTTCTTAGATATATAGAGGATATTAAGTAAATAAGTTACATAGTACATTACAATCACATCAGCAAGATTGCCTTTAGTGTATTAATATTTTATAAAAAAAAGCACACAAAAAATAAATTCAGTCCAGTCTATCACAACTGTACAGCAACAGGTAAATATATTTATATATGTACATTTCTAACATGTAACAGTCTTTTAAAAGGTGCCATAGGCAGCAAACACACAAAAGGAAGTGTCTGCTCACTTGCTAAAATAAAAGTAATATACTTTATTATAAAGCATTTGTACAGTAATTACAAAGGCCGACTGCTCCTGTACAGTACACCAAAGCTTTGACTACAAATTTAAAAACAACGTAAAAAGAATGAACTCAACAAAAAAAGTTCTTATCAAATCTGAGCTACGGGGGGAAAAATACACATGGAGAAGCTGCAGGAAACAGATCTTTAAAATACACATTTCTATAAAAATATACGTCGCTTTCGATTCTCGAGAAGTGTTTCTTGGGCTCAGCTGTCGGTGGAATTTCTTGCTCTCAGATAGAGAGCTCCTCGCATGAAGCTCAGGGGCTGCCCCGACAACACTTGGCCTCACAGAGAACAAGGGCAAGAAAAGCAGCTGAACCCAAGTGAAGAATATACACAGAAACTCACCCCTGTGAAAATCAAACACAGTTTGTAGACACCGCTTCTTTGTCTCTTTAAAGCTTTATAAACTTCCAGACATACATTAGAAGATAGAACAGAGAATGCTCGCATGGGAAATGAGAAATGAGGTTTCTGGCAGAGGTAATCACTGGACTAAAAGTGCCTTTGTATGAAAGCAGATGAGACAAATACAGCTCTAGTCCTCCCCACTCACATTTCTTTTAGGACAGGATACAAATATACAGGAACTTTCCAAGACCACTCCTTGAGAGAAAATTAAGTGGTACATAATAGCCAAGAGAGGAGCTTGCTCCTCCTGGTTTAGGAAACACTTCTTTTTTTTGGGTGATGCCTTTATGATAAGCTTGCTGCGAATATGAGAATCACCATGAAGTGTCAGGTTTGTGAAATGAGAAGGTTTGTAATAGCTAATCCAGATTCCATGAATTCCAAGACTAGGATGGAACTAAAAGATGAGTTACCTTTCAGTTTCAGAACGTCTCCCTTTTCCCTGCCTTCAAAGCAGCTGCCATCCTGCCTGGTCCAGCTGCCAGCGCAGCTGTTCTGGGGCCTCCAGCGTACAGAAGTGAGTTCTCCAGGATACTGCAGCCTGTTCAGTCAAGCTGCTCCGATTTTAAATGGGAAAGCATCCAATACATTACGATGCAGAGTTGCTCTTGCAGCCGGATAGCAAAACACCTGTAGCTATATCAGATATGCATCACGAGTGCATGCATTTTATCTAGCAATTATATACACATCATCTTATAAAATGGAGGTGCTATCCCCATGCAGAGCACAAATCTGAAAGGCTGAATTAATCTATCAGTAAAGAGCAGATGACACGGGCAGAAAGGCAAAAAACACACAACCAGGGCAAACATGACCACTAGCCCACTTCTCACAGCGTCTCTGCAACACCCAGAGCTGGCATCGAGATCCAGCTGGGCCATGGTTCGGAAATACAGCCACTACTATGTGTACAACCACCCTGCACTCTAAGGGACAAATACCAGCATGCAGCTACAGACCTGCAGCCTGTATCTTCTGTTTGTTCCCAGACAATGAACAGCTAACACAAAGAAACACCCTCCTTGTTCCAGCTCTGCCTGGGAGCGCACAGCACCTTCTAGACTAACAGCAAGAGTAGCGAGAATGGAGACCTGCGAAACTGCTTTCAAACAGAAAGTAATCTGCACGGGGCTTTCAAATGGACACACTGTCAGAACATCAGAACAGACTGATTAGTTTTTTAATCATAATTGGAGTAACACAGCCTTAAAAACACCGCGCTGCAGTGAAGAGCCACTCAATTTTTCCCCTACACAGAATAATGTAATTCATTCCAGATCAGACAAATTCAGTTCAAATGCTTTGTCTACAGCAGATGGGTGTTTTGGTTTGCTTTTTTTTCTGACAGTTATATTCTGTGTTTGTTTGTTTAGTTTTGGAAACAACTCCGCCAAGCTTTGCTAGTTGGCATGATCCAATTCAGATGCCAGGTACACTCCATACTGCTTCTGTAAGCAGGTGAGCAGCAGGTTTAGCGCTACTTGTTTTTAACTAAGACACCTAGAGGAACATTTTCACTCATTACCATGACAGAAAAGGTTTTCTGCTGGCTACTAGCAATATGGAAACACATTTGTCACCACTTACTTGGAATACATAACTGCTTTTGGTCAGCCACGCTAGCTCATGTTTGTAGCAGCCATCCTATCCTCAGAAAAAGCCCAGTTTAGATTTCTTCTAGCAAAGGGTCTCTCTGTAATGTCTTGCTGTTCTCTGCTATTGCATTAGGGTGGGAGAGAAGTGATCAGTACTGGATTTGTTGCGTAATAAATACATAGTTTTAGTGCAATTAAAGACAATTCCTTATTTCTTCTTAGCACCTCAATTGCTTACACTTTGTGAGGCAAAACAACTCATTGACTTCCTAAAGCAGACAGAATCAGTGAAAGAGCCTTTTTGGAACACACTAATAATGCTTACCTTAAAGCATTACCATGTCTAGCAAGATAAAACTGGTACCTAAAGCAGTAACACGATTTGCTTTAAATCTTTGTAGCTGATTTCACCTGTTAGTCACCTCCCATTGTAATTTGCTATGCAGTATCTAAAACTACAGCCAACTTGAAAACTGCTGAGGGCTGCAGCTGAGTGTGGGCTTGTTGTTACTCTGGCATACTTGAAGAAATTGAAAATACTGAGTGAAATGGAGGTGTTACACTGTTAAGGTAAAACAGAGACACGTATGGATTTCCTGCCCATACAGAGAACAGCCCACAGCTATTAATCTGTCTGTGTACTGTTTTCCTGGAGGACATCAAGGAGTTCTTCTAGCTCAGCACCCCACTTCCTAGCTGGGACTACACTGCTGTTCCACACTTCCCCTCACTTTTTGCTAAACAACTGCTCCTGATCCCTGTCTGAGACAAGGCATGGAGGCAGCCATTGGTTTGTCCTGATATGAACAGCTTTTTTTTTCCTTTTTCTTTTTAAAAAAGATTAAATAGTTGATTTTGCACTGTTTTACTAAGGACAACAAAAGCACTTTCTGAAAATAGTTTCATTACCCTTATTTGAATTATCAGGTTTAGACAGATCTCTTTTCTCCAGCTTTAACAACCTTCATTTTGTTTCTCTCTGTGTGCCATTTCCACCTCTATCTCCATTTCTTCATTCTGTCCTCCCAGGACTTCCCAGCCTTGTAAGTGACTGCACACCATACTACAGCTGAGACCGCTACTCCAGGAAATCCATCCATCACAGCAGCATCTACATTGTTTTAAACCCATTTAACATATATTCACAAGCCCTGCATGTTTTTGAGCTGATGCTCCGCCCTGCAGGTCTCAGGATCTGGAAACCACTGGCAACTTCCCAGAAACATACTTCAGAATTTTAACTGCATCATCACTTTATACCGGAATTAATCCCAGCAGTAGAAGTGAGCCATGTATTCCAGCTGCTTCACTGACTGTGCTGGCACAGTGTGCTAAAGCTTATGTTCTCTCTGAAGGCCCCAGGATAGCAGCAGATGAGCTTTTTCTCTGATTTACAGGAGGAAAAAGATAATAACACTGAAAATCTTAGTAGGAAGACCAATACGCTCAAGCTTCTCTTTAATGACGAGTAGCTTTCAGTTCTTTGCAGTTTCTGAACGGATTGTAATGGTTTGTGCCATCTGCTTCCATAGTCTTGTCTGCAAAACCCAGGGACATGCAGCAGTCATCCCAGCGCTGACAGGGTCACCTGGCTTCATTAGGAATGAACACACAGCATTGGTAGGAAATCAAATGCACACAGGCAGAATTGCCAACACTGAAAAAAGTGCAGTCTGTCTGATAACGCTACTGATTTTAAGAGTAGTAATTGTTTCTATTAAGTCTATACAAAGGCATATGTATGAAAAGAAAATATGGTACAATACACAGCCTCCCAGACTTGGACAGCGTGACCGTGGTTGCACAAAACTACCTGTGGCAGGAAAAGAGGAGCAGATGGCATGCTGAGTCAGATCATTTTCCATCGGCAACTTGACAAGTAGATACATTGCCTGACATTCATCCAGCAGCCCAAAGAGGCAAATTAAAAAATAATTTAAAAATATCAGCACACTTCATGTGCACTAACCCACCCAGGATCCCCGCTTGGCCATGCACCACAGGAGCAGCATGCATGGGATGTGATGCACTGCTGGCACCCAGGAACTGCTGCCTCCACACACTGCGCTGAAGGAGCCAGAACAGGGAGCTGGGGCTGATCAACTGTGAGAGCAAGGAAGTGATCTGATTCTCTGCATCTTTATGAAGTAAAGATGAAGAGGGCTATAAAGATGCACAAACCATTCCTGTGCAATCTATGTCACCCGGAATCCTTTTGCATCCTCTTAACTTCCATTTACCAGCAGGCTTTTGGTTGCTAGACCTTTTTTTGGCCATTAGCACGTGTCAGTTCTGAAGAGAAGTCAGCATTTCAGCCAACCAAGGGGGCGACAGAAGGACAGCCCAGCAGGCATGGCTGTCCAGCCACTTGCGTGGAGGTGAGAAGCCTCCTGCATATACAGTCACATACTGTTTGATAGGAAGTATTTGGAAAACAAGGGCTCAAAATGAGAACAGTTTCAAAAGATAAATCAGGGCTGCCACAGGAAATAAATGGATGTGTTGAGAGGTAAGAGCCATTCATTCACAGGAGGATTTAAGGAGCTTCATAGATATGAGAGTTCATTCCTCCCATCTCTGGGGTGCACACAGTCCAACACGCAGACAAGGTTCACATTCACTTTCACAAAACAAACTTGCTCCCCTTTAACCAAAGTCAAAACTGACAGCATTCATTTCAAATTGCACTTGTGAAACCCAGACTGCTTTCCAAGAAGTTTATCAAAGGCTAAATGCTTTGTTTTCCACCAGGAGACAACCCACAAGGCCTGTGACTACTTCTATCCCTTCAAGATACCTTACACCCATTGCTGCATTCTTAATAGCATGAAAGAAAACCACCTCAGGGTTCTCTGAAAAATAAAACTTCCTCTCAGAATGAGGAAGCAGATCTTTTCCATCCCACTTTTCTTTTTTGTGAAACAGAGGCCAAAACCACACACTGTCTTTCCACAAAACTTGCTGGCAGGCATAATAAATGCTTAGAAAGGCAGGAAAGGGTAACAGGAAGAATAACTTCCTAAGAAAAAGAAACATCTAGAAATCACCGTTATCACAGTAACTGGATACAGTCACCACAGAGCAGAGCACCATTTTCTAACTCTGGTCTGGAAACCGTTGTATCCAAGAATCCTGTTGTCATGATTCCTGACAAGCACAAGAAGAAAGGTCTTACTGACCCCAGAGAACTTACTTCCACTGCAGGTGACATTGTTCAATTGTGTACCTCAGATTTGATTATAAATAGAATAGAAATCTTATTTGTTTTCTTTTTTAAATCCAAGCTGAAACAAATCTTCTTGTCTGCCACTCTGGCTTGGTCAGTACTGGCAAGGTGAAGTGAAACATGTGGCACGAGGAGGCTGCAGCACTGAAACTGAGACATGATGGCTCAGGTCAGAAAAGTGCAAGCAAAGAACGTGAACCGCTGAGAGGGTATTAGGTCCAGCCTTGCTACTCCCTCCATTTCCAGCCTGCTGCTATATTTCTCCATCCTCATCTGAGCTCCCACTGCTGCTTCCACTGCTGTTGCTGCCACTCTCACTGCTCTCTTCCTGCTGGGCCTGGCTGTGGGCTGCTGCTGCTGCCGCCTCTGCTGCTGCTGCTGCCGCCTCTCTCTCTTGCTGCTTCAGTGCGGCCGCCTTCTTCTCCTGCTCCGCATGGCTCTTCATGTGAGCACTGCGGCTCTTCACCTTGTAGAACACCCTGAGGAAATATAGGTGCATTAGCATTGGTCTCATTTACAGCTTCCTCCTCCATTAATTTACTGAAAGAGCTTTCCATAGCTACAGCCCCAAGTTCGCAAGCTTCAGCACAGGAACCAATGCTGGCACTGTAACAAAACATCTTCAGCAAACACCACTTCTGCCTCAGTGTGCGCCAGTGCACTGGTTGAAGTATTAGCAAGAGATCCTGAGCGCTCCTGAGTTCCTTGCTTTGATTCTTAATATATTTTTCAAATTTGGAGGGCCAACACTGGCATCTGAAACACACACATGCTGCTTAACACAACAGAACCCTGCTTTTTAGCCATTCCCCCTACACTGCAAAAATAAAATAAACATGGAAGTGGTCAGTTGCCATTCCAGACAATTATCCACATAGCTGGAAACATTTGAGCTTTTTCTTCCCAATTCTGCACTACCATGATCTATCCCTCTATCTCTCACCAATAACTACTGAATTGGCATCAAGTGTCACAAGACAGGTTTAGAGAGCATTATGAACCCTTCCCTGTTCCTTCTCTTCAAGCAGCCATCTGCCTTCTAACAGCTCTAACCTTTCCAGTACAACATGCTCTCTGAAGACACAGGGACAATATAGCTTTGCAGGGTCAGCCAAGTCCCAGGCATAGCAGTAATTTGTTAACGGCCTTTGTGATTTAACTAGATGGAGATCTCATTTTCTTGCCATCCAAATACGACACACCACTGAAATGCAGGCAGCGTCTCATGCCATTTGAAGAACCGTCAGAAGGTAATTAGCCAAACTGAAGTACCTTAATATCAATATACCTCTGATATGAAAGACATCAAAGCTATAAGTTGTTAAAAACAAACAAATAAAAACTCAAACACTGTAAAAACCCCTAATCTGCAAGATTAAGTGGGGTAATACCTTATTAAAATTATTGCCAGCCTCTCCAGCCTGCTGTACTGTAATTCTGTGACTACTGCTGGAAGCTGAGTTGCTCTTACCTGCCACACTTTTTACATGGAAACGTGTTTTCTGTGTTCTGGATTTTACTGGTAACATCTGATTTTATCTTCTGTTTTCGCCGCCTCCTCTGCACTGGAGCAGGAATAAGCTTTCGAGGCTTCATGGTCGTCTCCCTCGGCCTTCTTCCAATTCTGCCTGTAACAGTTGCCTCTCGACTCCTTATATTGGCATCACTGGCCTTCGGAGAGAGGGAAACGTAAGGCAAACAAACCAAAACCCACTTCTCACTGTGGTCCCAAGTGTACATCAACTACAAATAATTAATTTGAGTTTCCTTGCCTTACTCATCTCAGTTCTTCCAGAACAGCACACTGTCTTGTTACCAGCAACACTCTAAGCTACCTCAGCCCAGCCCTTTCTCTGGAAGAAGACAGAAACTTCTACATCTTGAACTGTTGACCTGGTATTTTCTAAACAACTTGCAGAGTGAAGATAGTATAAAAAGCACAATATGCACAATGCAGCACTTACTGTTAAATCATCATGTAGCATCTGTTCATCTTTGAAAAGGAGTGTGCTCTTCTTTCTATTATCCAACCCTTCCTCAGCCTCCTCTTCTTCCTCCTCTTCCTCTTCCAAGTGCCCCTGTTCTTCACTGAAAAAGTCCCTTCTGAGAGGAAGAACACGTGCAAACCTATGGGAACTCTTCACCAGAAAATAAGGGAACTGTTAATTTTGGTGTCTGCAAGTAAATGTCATTATGCGATACAGGACACAAGCTTGTCAGTCTGAACTCCACACTGGCCAGATTGTTTTTGCTCTTGATTCTACTACCAAACAAGACAGCACATAAAATCAAACTTAGCCCAAGAGAGACGAGAGAAATTTAGGAAATTACCTTGATGTCAACTTCAGCTTCATCTCTCACAGTCTTCTCATTAGCGGCATCTATGTCCCCAAAAATTAAGGTCCCATTCCGACCAATTTTCACTTGTTTCTTATACGTGTAGTAGAATTCCACACACTGAGCCACTGTCTTGGTTTTTATCTGGTGTTCGGAAAACACAGAAGTTCAATGTATTGCATAGTTTTAAGAAAGTTTTTAAACAATCAGTAAGGGTGCAATAAATACACCTTGTGCTCTTCTTTCCCTAGCAGTCTCGATCTCACTACAACTGCTGTTAAATCCTTAATTACCATGTTCTCTTCTCCTGTGTGCCCCATCCCACAGCCCATTCCCTACTGCCAGTGCTATTCATTTTGAAGTCTACAAGACCAACTTCCCAAAGAAAAGCTGGTCAATGTAAAGGTGACAGAACCTGGCACTTTGTCTGCTTACTGCACCTCTTAGCATGTGAAACATTCCAACTGAGCTGTCAGGCTTGAGGGCAGCCTTTCAGTTTTATGGGAGAGTTTTATTTTACAGCAGCACTTCAGAGCAGACCAGAGCAGAATACCGTTCCAAAAATGGAAAGGAAGGTTTGCAGTACTTTCCTGTTTTGGCCACATGCATTTTACACACATACAGCAACAGACAATTATCAGTACAGGCCTATGACCGTCTACATATTCTTTATCGGAGATTATTTTGAAACTTGGGAGTATATTCTTAATTTCTAGACTTTTATAACTTAAACGCATTTTGGATGTTTCATTCAGAGAAAACAAATACAGCTCCCGATTCTGTGTTTTAAGTCCTTCAAGTGCTTTCCTCTCACTGAGGTGTCATACCTCATGAAAAACACACAGGAACGATCATTTTAAATATCATCATCACAGCAAAAAGAACAAAATGATGCATCATTCACATATCCTTCTTTGGTCCTTTTCATCGGATTTGTTTCTGTTTAGTTTTATAAGCAAGCCCTTTAAGCTGCACTGGAACATTACCAGCATCTATAAATACACCCTGTGGAAGCGATATCTGCGCTATGTGGACTAATGGAAGAAATGCAGAAAGTACAAGGGTTGAGTAAACAACGACAGCAAAAAACAAACAAACAAGCCAACCCAACCCCTCCTGTTGTAGCTATCTCTGGTGAGATTTTGTGCTCATCTCTACAAAATCTTGTGTGCTCAATACTGACGTTTCAGAAATGTCAGGATTTAATCTCCTGTGTTAAATGTTCAAACATGAGAAGATACCACTGCCATAAAAAACGGCAACAGTAAAACACTCACCAGTTTTTGGACCAAGAAAAAGTCTTTCTTGTAGATTGCAATGCCTTTGTTGAAAAGCTTCTTTTCAGCAACTTTCCAACTGTCTGATCCTGCAGATAAAAAAGTTTCAAGTAAGTCCTTGCAATGTCAAACGTTAACTCTTCTAGCTAGTTTTTCTTAAAGAGTCCCTTTAAAAAAAAAAAAAAGGAATGCAGACATAGAAGGGCACAGTCTCACTTTGCACCTAATCCTACATAACTGCAGGCTGCTTTTAACCCTTCCCTTACTGTTTCACTTTGGCCCTCCTCTCACATCTTCATTTTAGATCTAGTACTCAGCCCTCCATGTTAACTCAGTTCAGCTCACTAAAACCAGCTACTTTGAAGAACTACAATATTTTTCAACTAAACAGCAAGCTTAACAGATGTGTTTTGTGGTGACTGAGTCATTAGATATGAGAAAAGGAAAATGGTAGGGGCAGGAGAACAGGATCTTCCCTTTCAGCAGCAATCCACGATACCAGATGAGACATAACAGCAAACAGTACTTGACAATTTATAACATCCTAAATATGTTAGTATTCTAGCATCCTTGCCTCCAATAACAAACATTCTGGAATCTCCTCCTCCCTTATAGATATACCAAAGCAACAGCATTACAGCAGCAGTACGTAATAATGAATAAATGCAATTTCTGTACTTTGTGGCAGCAGCTATAAAATGTCTCTCTGTCACTTTGCATTAGGACTCTCAAGTGGCTACGGTCACTCTAGATCACTGAAATAGTGTCACACAGCCTAACAATTCCTAACTAGGTACGACACTAAAAAGACAGTTTATGGCTTATACATTTCACAGAAACAATGACAGGCACCAACAGTTGGCTGAGCTCTTCACCTCCTCCTAGCTTTCTTCAGCATGCTTCAGATCTCTTCCCTCATAACCCCTCTTAACTCCACTGCATGGAAATCCACGCCAGAGAAGCTGTGACCCTGAGGTTACCACAGTCTTTCCTTTAAGAACTAATTATTTTTCTGCATTCTCCATGGCTTAGTATAAGGGATCAGATTCCTTTTTCTCCAGCAAAGAAAACCAGAATTCACACATATGCAAAGTCATAGATGCACGTGTTCTAAGAGATGGAGTGTTTCTTACATTGTATCATGATTTGCACATGCAAAATTCCTGGCAAGTCATCATCTGACATACTTGGGAGAACTGTGGCCTTTAAATCTTATCATAACATTACAGACTGTCCCAGGAGAAGAAGAAAATATGGAAGAAATCCCTTAAGACATACAGGCAGCACAGAGTTATTCTGGTTAGCAAACCTGTGTAGTGATAATCTGCCAGAGGATGGGTAGGTGATCGTACTGGCCCCTTCAATAGCAGCTTGGTCAGAGTTCCCTAAAATAAACAACACAAAAATTGAAAACAAAGATGTTGTAATTGTTAATCCACTCCTTTCTGGTAAGCTGATTGAAAAGAAGTTCTTCTCTTTTTCCTACATCAGAGTTAATACTTGTGACATGAAATGGGACAACTTTAAAATCACATTTTTGACTGTTGTAACAATCAGAAAGATCAATGTGATGGAATAGTGATACAAAAGATGTAATGAGAAAGGGACCGACACAATAGAAAGGTACTAGAAAAGAATAAGTTCACAGGGAGTGAACATAGTAGAGTAGTTCAAGAAGAATACTTTAGGGGCAGCAGCATCCCCAAGGGACATTAAGTAGTGTGAGCTAGAAGCAAGGGACAGAGTTTTCAAGGGGCTTCCATTCATTAAATAACAGGTCACCTGGCCTTCATTAAAATCTTTCACCACATCAAAGCAAAAAGGTGGGAAGACTCACCAGGACGCTTCCCTTTTCTTCATGTAAGAAATGCAGTGCCAGCTCCTGGTTGGTTCCACCCCCAGGAAAAATGCTTGAGCATGCAGCAGCTAGCAGGCTTTCCACTGTTCCCACAGAGATACCAAACAAATTCAGATTAGAAGATTAAAATCAAGTTTCCTAGAGAATTCACATGACTAATATTTTTTTTTTTTTGAAGCAGAATTACACATAACAGAAGATAAAACCAAGATGATGAGTGCATAAACCTTGCAGATTTATTTGGGTCAGATTTGGGCAAAGGAATTAATTAGACAGCAAGGTCACAGAGCAGAGTGCCACACACAGCACTATTTACATATGGAGATTTTTGCAACTCCTGTCTCCTTCACTGTTTTCCAATCTTCCTTCACCTCAGATTTTTTCAATCCCCCCTCAATTCTATTATCTATGCAAAGTTTCATTTCATAATACCCTTTTTATTTTGAAAAAATTCTTCCAAGACCACCCACACTCCCTCTTCAGCATCTGCACATGCCACAGCCTGTGTGCACCAAAGGCAGACAGCTACTCTATCTGCTAACTAGCTGCCACGGCTCCTGCTTCCTCCTCCTGACTAATGTCTACAACTTGATTTTCTCGAATTCTATTACACCTAGAGCATCTGTTTAAAAGTTGACTACACGTGGCACTCAAATGTTAACCAAGACAAGGAAGTTTCGTTGAATGCAAGTCTATCTTTGACACAAAATAATGTTCTCATTTTATCTCAATAAATAAAATCTTATCAACCTTCCAGCCCCCACACACAATCCAGAAAGATAAGTTTTAGTCCTAAGATTGCTATTAAGACCATTTAAATATGTGTTGATAATTAGCAGCTCTATTTTAAGTTATGCCTACAGCAGACATGTGGTTACCTCTACTACAGCTGTAGTAGAGTGGCACTCAGACCTATGCATCAGCCTTCCCACATTCTTACCATTCTGCTGGGTGACTCTGTTGGTTTCCAGGTCGCCCCATGGCTGCCACACAAGCTCTGCTTTATGTTCATCAGCTGCTGCCAGAGATCTGTCTTGGAGTGAAGGGATTTCTGCTTGGAAGCGAGTTCCTACATTTATACGCCTGCAGAAAAGATAAGTCACAGTCAGGTAATTTCTACAATATCTAAACAGTCCACATCTCTTTTAAAAACACAAATTATGGAGAAACCAAAACTCAGCAAGCTCTGCAGTACAGCAAGAACAGGTACTGTACATTACAACTGAAAATATAAGAAGTCTTATATTCATTATCAGTTTCCATTATCTTACCAATCAACAGTGGTTGGAATCATACTTAAAGTAGGGTCTCCTAATAACTGCTCAGAAAACTTCCTTGGCAGTAAGTAGGTGATGGTGAAATAACATTCAGATATAACTAACATAACAGAGAAGTTTTATACAGAACACCACATACTGCCTGTCATCTTCCCCAAAACATGATCTCCAGTTCCAGTCAAAAGTGAAGTGCCAAGGATGCTTTCTAGTGGCATGGCATGGGGATAACAAAGGCAGCTGAAAATGTTCCACCTGTAACACCTGCAGTTTTAAGTGTTTCAGGGTGTCTAGAAAACTGATTCAACACAATAGATACTGCTTCTGAAAAGTAATTCAATTTCATACATACTGAGAGTAAAAGCTGCATGGAGAATGAAGAACCCTAGAAAGAACTCAGTCTGGTTTTGAGTATTTTACAGGTACAGAAGTCTATTAAAACTGTAGTTTTTCACTCATTCACCCTTTCTTGAACATCTACCTTCACCCTTCTTGATTATTTTGTTGAAGAGAAAAAAAAATTATACTGGCTGATTATCTTATTGGGGATATACAGCATGAGAGCAGAACAAAAAGCAAGAGATTTCATGCAATATTGATAAAATCTTGCTGAAAGAGAAAAAAAAAAAAAAGCAAAATAAAAAACCCTCATACATCCTCATTTCAGCACACTGTGATGGACTACAAAATGATATTGGTATGGAATATTCTGCTCACTGCTATTTGTCTCACCTATTGGTATGGCACGCAGTTTTACAGTGGAGGAAAGGGCTATGGTTTCTGACCCACCCTAGAAGGTATAACTACAAGTAACTGACTTTGCTGTCAAGTGGAAACAGACAAAAAGTCAGTTGATACTTAGGGAAATTTGGGAGATTTTGTGTCCCCAGACAGTGACTCTTCTGGCCTCATTTGTGAGAGGGAGAGTAGCAGCTGGAAGAACCAGAGGAAAAGAATGCAAGCTAGGACTGATATCTCAGAAATGACCTTTTATTCTAAAACTAAACATTGACTATTGTGTCCCTAAGCAGTAAGAGCCTATGTGTAGTAGTACCTGTAGTACCCAAATAAACCAAGATTTCCACCACAAAAGCTTAAGTAATCTGATTTAATATGGCCTGCTCCAAGCAGGGGCTTGGACCAAGTGACCTTCCAGGATCCACCACAGCTAAGTTATTCCATGACTCCCTTTAACGTGGATGCCTAGATTTCAGTATAGCAAAAGCTATTGCCTATAATCAATGCTGCT
This sequence comes from Coturnix japonica, assembly GCF_054131305.1. Classification (NCBI taxonomy): domain Eukaryota; kingdom Metazoa; phylum Chordata; class Aves; order Galliformes; family Phasianidae; genus Coturnix; species Coturnix japonica. The sequence goes on along the minus strand of NC_140667.1, from coordinate 25,834,538 downwards.
GGGACACCTTGTGATACAGTTCCACGTGGCATAGTTCAGAATCGAGGCTAGATGAGGAGTGACTACAAGGAAGACTTAAAAGGAACTGAACTACAAGACTCCTAAGACACTCAGATGTGTGACACCGGCTGCCTATTAATCTACTTCACAGACTGAAGAATTAAGCTTCATTAGCACATTTTCTACTCCAAATCTCTGCAATCAAATAACCTTTTAAGAAGCATTAGCAGAAGGTCTGACAAAGCAAGCAATTAAAAACACAATATGTGGCAATCATAAGCTATAATCAGCTTCTAACAGGACCAAGGACGCAAACCAATGGATCAAATTGTGCTTTTTTTCCCCCTTTTTCTTAAAATAATAATAATAATATTTTTAAAATGTTTCTGGACAACCTTCCTTTATAAAAGATGCACCCACATAACAGACCACAACACTACTGCACAAATTAGCACTGAAGCAGTAAACTAATTACTTTGACAACACAAAATGACATTACTTTGTGATTTTAAAATCTAAAGTTTTCTAGTCTGCCTAAACATCTGTTCACTAAGTCCCAAGATTACAAGATAGCTCTTTGCACACTAATGCAAGTTCATTTTCTTTTGCCAAAAGGGAGTTAAAAGTCACAATGGCTTGAATTTTATAGTAACAAATTTGAAAAATTTCATCCACAGCTGAATCCACAGCCAATATTATGCCATTAACTTCAGCAATTTAAACCATCGGGGGCAACAGCAAAACTTAGTAACATTATGCAAAGATGATCAAGATCTGCTGAGAAAACAAAAATGTCTGTTCAAGAAGAGGTTCACTTCAACCAAAAACAAAACAATGAATTAAACTACTGTTAAAACAGATTAAAACCAAACCAAAATTAAATCTGTGCTTGATTATTTCTATGAATGAGTTTGAACTGCTGTTGGTGCAGTAGAAGATACAGAAGCAAAGAAACAGTGATTATCTGCTTGAGTTGTCCTGGAGCCAGAGTCTGAGCCCAGAGGGAACTTGTGAAGGTGACAAGAATAACCTGAGTTTATTTTCAATTGCAATAGGTTTATTTTCAATTGCAAAACCAGAACTTCCAGCAAGGCAGGACAGAGAAAGGGAGAAAAGTCCTCTAAGTTGACAGCAAATGTTACTGCTAATCTTTAAAACATGGACAATTTTGGAAGTAAAAAACAACGTATTTATTTGGAGATGGTCTAAATTAAATTTCAAACATTAATAAGATATGCTGCAGTTAGAGCAGAGATTCCTGACTGCAGAAGGTCAGAAATGTAGAGCCACATGAATGTTATTCACATGACTATCACTGTGCCATACATCTTTATGCTTAGATTTTGCAAGAGTTCAAGCAGAAATGGAACTATCTTGCAGTTCTGTAGGCCCTAATTCCAACTGATAACATTTCCAGAGTTTACAAGGGTTGTGCAGAGACACTCATAGCTCTGCTTTTCCTGACAGTTTTAGCAGAACTGGCACCAAGCCTAAAATTGTAACTGCAGTTTCAGTATTTTCAAACTGTTCTCTAGTGCCACTGGGTTTTAGTGTCTGAGCTTTCACAGCACACAAACAGCTAAAAAGATTAATTGAGCTTATTAGTTCAGGCCACACACTGCATGCAAGTGGCTACCATGCTTACAGACTGAGCTGGCCTAAGAGGGAACTAAACCACGTTCGCATTTGTGCTGAAGCTAATACGTACCACATGGGTAACTTGAAATCTGAGCAGCCAGTCTGAAATCTAACTATATTTGTCCTTATTCTTCTTTGACCTTTCACTAAAGGAGTATTATTTTCCCACTCTCAAACAATTATAGAGCTTCCAAATACATGTACATAAGAAAATGAGACACTGAATTCACTCAGCTAACCAATGCTATTTCAGCCCAGAGATGGCTCCATAGTAAAAGAAAGTAGGCAAAACCACCAGAATTTAAAAGTGCATTTGCCCAGATGTTATTTATTGCACAGAGTTGTTTTTTTTAAAAGACCATTTATATTGAGTCACTAATAGGAATAGCTTTAATGTTTCTAAGAGGATATATCAACTATATATGGAGCAGGTCAAAGGTTTAGGAGTGGGAAGAGAAGCAGGTTTACTACCAGGCTAAGACTCTGCTGGGTACTTACGGTTCAATGCTGACTGGAGTGGCTTCTCCCACCACGGAAAGAACAGGAGGGGTCACCTCTGAACTGTCTGCAAGGCAAAGAAAGAACTACTCAGACTCATCTCATGAGATACGTTCTTCACACAGCTTATAAATCTGTCAGAGGTATCCATATTTCAAAACAAGCACCCATATGCTAAACAATTTTAAAATGCCCAAGAAGAACTCACCTTTTACATCTTACAAATAACTACTTACTGCCCACTCAGCCCAAGATAATGACCGGCTGTTATAGAAAATGAACTGACTTTTCCATTCCTGAGAATGTCAGTAGGGGGTGTTGGAGATTACTTGTGAATGCATCTTAACATTTATGGACTGATGGAAGGAGTGCTACAATCCCTTCATCCTAGCTACCCCAACTTCATCACCAATAAATCTCATTTTCACATACTCCAGAAGTCATGATTATCCTTCTATTGCTCCACAGTTCCTAAGCACAAATCAGACAAGGGAAGAAGGGAAAGAAAAAGTGGAACTTACTTGATCTAAGCAGAGTTCTGTGAGCACTTTTAGGAGTCATTGGAGGTGGAACCGGATGACCACTTGAAGAGAGGATAGCATTAAAATACAGCCCAGATCCTTCTCTCACTGGACTAAGAATTGGTGGAGGAGTGTAAGGAGGTAGTTCAAAGTTTCTATCAGAAGGATGGTCTGCCAGACGGACAGGTGACCGTAAGTGGCTCTGATATGGTGTAATATTAGAATAAACAGGTGGTGCAATAAAGGTGCCAGCTTTTGGTGGTATGAAGAGTGGCTCAGGTCTTGGGCGCTGCTTTGGTTTCCGGGCAAAGCCCTCTGCTTCATCCTTTGGAACAGCATGTTCGTGCTATTAGAAAAAGGTTACATAATTAATTTCATTATAAGCCCTTAAGTCACATGCAAAATTTCAGCAAGATTACAACATTCTTCCATATCAGCTCAAAATCTGGATAGGGCAGCTGTGGAGGGTGGGTCTCAACAATTAGCAAAGGTAAAACACAGAAGACAGTGGGGAGCTATAAGGGAACTATTAGGTAGCAACACTATCTCTGAGTGTTTATGAAGCTATACTGCACAGGAATCACAGATATATCTGCTTCAACCTTTGAAAAGATGGTGACAATCTGATGGTAGCTAGAAAAGAGCACACATAAGGGTGGCAGAATTCTGACACACATACAAAGAGGTATAAGATAGAGATAAGAGAATAGCAGAAAATATCAGTGTTCTCTTAAATGGTTGTGCATTAAATGCACAGAAACCTCCTTGGATGCCTGCCATTTATCTTTAGTATCAAAATACTATATTATACTTCTCAAGAGATGGATAAAAGTTTAGAAAACAAAAACCCATTGACCACCAATACACTGAAAGGGAACACTCAAGTACTGATCTCCAAAACCTCAGAAAGAGATTTCAATTTCATAAGAATAAATCTTCAGCTTCCATTTTATTCATTCTTGGAGATATATACACACTACTCACAGTTCATTACTAACTATACACATATGGAAAAAGAATTCTTTTCTCAAGGAGACAAAATATTTCTTTTCAGTGTTATTGTCCATCTGGCTTTATTTACTTTACCGTTTAGCAGTAGAGCATTGGTTGAGTGTACTAGTAGTAGCAATAAAGTCACGAAAAGCCAGTGATACCTCAAATATATGGCAGTATTATGAAACAAAAAAAAGAAACTAAACATTGTCCCATCCCAAGTTCAAACTATGAGACCAAACTACCTTAATAGAAAAGTTTGTGGGCAAAATAATACATAATTAGAACTAACAGCTATGGTTCTCTTTGGTTTCTTCACCTGCCCATACCTGATATGAGGTTTCCATATTAGTATTACGATTAGATCGCCTCCGAGTGACTATCACAGAAGGCTTGCGTTCACAAGGAGTTCGATCATTTGTTTGGCCTCTCTGGAGTTTCCCATCCTCAGACTTCTCTTTTTCAAGGTTTTGCAAGTCAATTTTTCTCACTGGCACAGATACAGGAATGATAAGAGGCACAAGGCTGCTGTCCTCCCGGGCTTTTTTGGGAGCTGGTGAAGAACTGGCAAATTCCACAACGCTTTTAGCAGCTGTAGGTCCTGGAGCTGCTATCAGCACACTTTTCTTCTCTTCTGGAGTATCCGATTCCTGAGAAGAAAGATAGATTACTTAAAAGTTCTGTAGTACTTGCATAATGAATCGGATGGTCTCTCACTTGCACAGTATATCAAATTTCTCAATGCAATTTGCAGGCTGAAAGGGATTTGAAAAGCATTATTGGAAGAAAAAGAATACTTGACAACAATATGATCAGCATTTGTTAGAATTAGTTGAGGATTCCCTCAAGTCTCAAACACTTTACCATATAACTTCCATAAAGGTTCTTCAGTTTTAGTAATGACTATAAGCTGCAAATTTTTAATTTCAAATATTAGACTTCTGTACCAGAAAAGACTGAAACTTGGTAACATTAAATCTCTCATAAAGAAAGAAAGAAAAAAAAGCTAGGTTTCTAGTGTATTTTTTTCCAATTTACTCAACAGAAGCAGCTTTCCTTATTTGTAAGCAGAGCCTTTGAGATTCGCATCCCAAACTGCCCAAAGAACTTTTGTTCAGTAGAATCAACAAAGCATAACTAGAAGTCAGCGTGTTTTGCACTGGTGTTACAGCTTCCACATCTCTGATTTCTTTTATTCATGGAAGTTCTAAAAAACTGAGCTTCCAGGATGTGAGAATGGATGATGAGTTACTGAACAGACACATGGGTACTGGAACACCAAGTAACTTCAGATACCGTTAGATAAGCGATTTCTACTACTTCAAATGACTATCTGCACGTTCATTCCACTCTAGGACCACTCCTTCAAAGTAATTGCCAGTTCACTTGGAAGCCAGATGTCAAAGGACAAATTTCAACAACACCTCCCTTTGGGGATGCAAACGTCCTTCTCAAACTCCAGACAAGCATAATCTAGAAGCTGTAGAAAATGCTTCTTCAGGCACTTCAGAACATCTCTCAAACGTCATGCTCTGTTTGGAAAGTGATTATTATGCAAATTCATTCTCTATCAGAGTCACAACCTAATGAGGAATTTACGTGAACAGCTTTATGAAATGGAAACTAAGGCATATCATCTCTCAGGTACGATGAGAGATCATATGCCACTAAGAACACATAATCCTACTAAAAATCTTAGCATAAGAAGATTCTGTTGTAAGGTTTCAAAACCCTCCTGTTGTTTCAGTGTTGTTACAGATCAAGAGAGCTGGCTTTCACTGGAGAGTTAATGTACTAGCTTTAGCTGGTGCACAAATAACCAAACAGCTAGAAGGACTAGACTGAAGTCCCACTTCGATAATATATTTGTACTGAGAGAAGGGCAACCCCACTATCACAAGATGCCAAAGCTTGAAGCTGGAGCTCTAGACTCTCCAAGAGGCCTAAATCCAGGTGCTAAGCCTGGGCAAGTAAAATCAATCAGAACAAAGAAACTTAGGACTTCCTACCTGCAAGATATTTTATTAGAGTAGCACAGGATGCTTTATCCCATAAATGGCACGGGAGTTTCAAAATTTGGCTGCTTCTTCACAGACTGGAGGTATCATCCCCCATTGTGTGACAATGAAACACAGAACTGATAAGTCACATTTGGCATCAGCTGGCTCAGACTGTGCTGTAGAAGGAATTAATGAGCTTTGAGAACCTCCCTTCACTCCAGAACGGTAACTGGTAGCTTTGATTTTGGAGTAAAGCTGTTTATTTGAATAAAACTAAATTTTCTAAAGTTTGCTTACACCCAGAGGTAGGCAAAAAGGAATCATCAGACAAGGGACGGGACCATCATTTGTCAAATTGCTAGTGATTTTCAGCCAGTTCAGTATCCCTATTACAGAAGTGGTGGTAGGAGGGCTGCTGGACAACTCCAACAAGTGCAACCTGTTGCATTTCCATTTAGACTCTTGCATAAATACTGATGAATGCACTACTGGCCTAGAATCTTTCAGTAGATCTACAGAAACCCATCAGTCATTTTGGTATTGACCATGTGTACTCCTCAAGTCACCTCTAAAAGAAGTCACATGCAGCAGATATATTCAAAATGAAACAGTAATACTAAGAGTTGAGATTTCACTGCAATCTGTAAGCAGCAAAAACAACACCTGAAAAAGGCAGACACGGTAGATGGGCAGCTCTGGTGCAAAGCATCATTTATGACACTGCACATATATTTTGATACTGCTGTCCAAAATAATGTTTTCACATATACATGCACCTTCTACACTGGAACATTCAAACAACTAATTGAAATTATGAATATATCTTCTTTCATCAATAATTTAATCCTATTGTCTTTGTCTTGCCACTGTGTAGGTCAGACTGAAGTTTGTATCACACCTGCTGGTGAACAGCTTGTTCAACTGGTATGAGAGCAAAAAGGACTCACGACAGTGACAGCCACTGGTCACTGTACAAGAGCCCAGCTCTTTTATTCAAGAAGCACATATCTCTATGGAAAAACCAATCCCAGCCACAGGCAAACTAGGAAAAAAGAATATTGACAGAAGGGGGAAAAAAAGTAATAATTCCTTCCCTTTGTTGTCTGATTGGTCAGCAACTTGAGCAGCAAACCTGTAGGTAAAAGCAGCTCATGCTCTAACAGCTGTATTTCATCACTCCCTAGCAACAAAGTTCCCAAAGAAAAGTGTATCTTAACTTCTCATAAGAGGGACCTGTTGAAAGATTAGTCTAACCACACCCAAAAGAAACCTGCAAAGCACACCTCATAGACAAACAACAAAAATGCTACCGCAACTTTCTCCTGTGCTAATGTTGAGCCTTGCCATCTTGCCAAACTGTATTCATACTGGACAGTTAGACTGATGGAACACTAAAAGGATAGTAGAGAATTACCTTGTCACTCAATACAATTTCTTCCCTGTTCAAGTCCTACAGAAAATCTACATGCAGACTTTGTCCTCAGATTTTCAAACTCTGAGCAGCTGCTGCTGGCCATTCTCAGGAAAAAAAATAAGTTACCCTTATGACCAGCACATCTTATTAAAGTAAATTAGGCTTCCTTAGGCTTTTAATTTATGTGAAATATTGAACAAGCAAATAGCATTCAGTAATTTTAGATAGTACAAATGAGAAACACCTCAACATCTAAAACTGAAAAATAGCAGGTAAGCAGTAGCCTTAACATAAAAGGAAGAGAATGGTCAACAGATATTGAGCTGTTCATATTCATCACCCTACATTCCTGATCAGCTTAAAGCCTAAGCAGAAAACATTTGTTTTTTGAAGTCCTGAACTAAAATTTCATTAAGTATTAGTGAAGTATAACTGCCCTTATGACTATACAGAGCTGCCCCTACTGCACTGCAGCACTTCTTGCATCAAGAGACAATCTGATCCTGCATAGCACATAAATTCCTTTGCATTTCAGCCCTATTTTGTTGCCTAAAACAGCCCTCACACTACACTGGCTAGGAGATATGCCTTACCTTCTGAAGAGAAGCCAGTTCAACAGCTTTTTGGGCCAAAGTTAGCAAATTGGCTTCTTGAGAAACACGCCGTCTCCTTCGTGTACTCTGGATTACACCACCCCTAACACCCTGAAAGTCATTAGTTCTTGGAGTGTTTTCTTCTGCTGCTACTGGCTGTTTCTCTGCATCTCTGCCATTCTGAGCGATGGCATGCCTGTCCGTTTCCATCTGGCACAGTTCACTATTGGCTAGGACATCCTTCTGCCCCTGATCCATTCTCTTGGGATGTGAATAGCTACTTTTGTTATGGGTCAGTGATTCAAGTGGCTGCTGCAATGGGACCTCTTGCTGATGTGTTTGCCAGTGATGGAGAAATAAATTGCCAGATTGTTCTTCTGCCTGCTTGGAAGCTGTCACTTCTCCTGTAGATGTCATCAGGGCACCTTCTTTAGAGAGTCTCCGTGACCTTCTTGGAAAAGGAATCTGGGTCTGAGGTAGCACAGTCTGTTGGTTCTGCTCTGTTAGAGCCTTGAATAGTTCCTGGTTCCTCTCTGTTTGCTGAAACTGGTGTGCCATCATGTGATGCTGAGGTGCCGCAGCTGCCACATGAGGCTGTGCTATGGAAGTAGTTTGCTGTAGACCAAAAACTTGTGTGGCAGCCTGTTGTTGCTGCTGCTGCTGAGGATAGAAATTTTCAAACAGTTGTAGCTGGGGAAGAGCTTGCTGTTTTTGTTGAGCAGTAAATGCTGGAGTGGAAGAAGCTGGGGCTTCTTGAAAGACATGCAATAATTCAGGAAGACCTTGCTTCTGGCCTTGGTGACCAAATGCAAGCTGAAAAGGCTGTAATGGCAGACTTTGATTCTGCTGCTGCTGTTTCTGCATCTGATGAAAGGAATTCATTTGTGCTTGCTGTCTAACCAGAGCTTGCTGCTCCAGCTGAGCCTTCTGGGACATCATTTGTTGGACTGCATCTTCATACAAATCCATCTGAGACACAAATACTCCTTTCTCTTGATTTCTTTTAAGGGCTTCTGGGTGACCATAGAAGCCCGGGGCACCTGCATTGGCATGGGGTCCTTTTGGATTGCTCCCAAAAACCATACTGTGGTTCCACATTGCAGATGGAGACTGCCAGTGGGCATCGCCTCTCTCTGGCAACCTGTTTCCCATTAGTGAATTCTGCCATTTGACAGCTGTTACTGACTGGGACATCATCACTGATTCTCCCCTATCTTGACTGTAAACTGAGTTCATCAAAGCAACATTGCTGGGGGCACTTGTTAATCCTGCTGTGTGAGGAATCTCCATAGTTTGGGAGGCTGGAATATTCCCTCCGTGACCATAATACTGTCCTTCTTTAAGCTGCTGCTGCGGCTCTTTTGATGACGCAGTTATATCTTGCTCATTAAAATAATTAATGCGTTTCCCAGTCCTTTTGGTTGAAGACTTTTGCTGAGCCTGAAGATTCATGATTCAGTCTATTCTTCCAACTGCACACACCGTATTTATAATACACCCATCCCTGAGACTGGGGGAGAAAAGGCACATAAATCTCTCTTTTCCATTCAGTATTAGTAATAAGGGGCAGGAAAGAAGTCCAGATGAAAGTGCCTCCACTTCCTTTTTCTATGTGCGCTTCTCACGCTTCTTTTCACTTTTATCCTTTGTTGTTCACAGGTCAGTAGGGTCCACTTAGTTGTAGGTCCTGAAATAGAGAAGCAATTACAATGAATCATTAACAGATAAATGGAATATAAAAACTCATGCAATAAGCAGTTATGTGCATATCTGTCCTATTTCTGACGGAAACAAAGATCTGGACAGTGTGTGTAAGAAATAATAGATATAACTTGCCAAGAGAATGTAAAACAATTTAGTTTTACAAAGTAGATATAATACATTTGCATGATGCAATACCCAATTGCACATAGGCTTCTGACTAATCAAACTCTAAATGCTTTTCTCCTAAACTCTCATCTGGACAATTAGCCAGGATAATCTGAACTCAAAAACACAAAACAAAACAAAACCTTCATGACTCACCAAAGAGAAAAATAATGTGTCAGGCCACATTTCCCAAAGACATTCAAACACACTAAGGCTGCAGCCAAACACACAGCAAGATGCTCTAGTGAATGTTTTGAAGAAAAGAATCAGGCAACAGCCCATCACCCCTACTAACTCCCCATCATTATAGTTGCTTTCTGTCATGGTTTTGGCTGGGATAATGTTAATTGTCTGTATGATGATGTGTTTTGGGTTTTTTGTGAAAACAGTGGTGATAGCACACTGATGTTTTACTTATGGCAGAGTAGTGCTTACACAGAGAGCCAAGGACTTCTTCTCATGCTGACCTACCACAGAGAAAGCTGGGGGAAACAGGAAGCTGGGAGGGGGCAACAGCATCAAACTGACTAGAGGGATTTTTCATATATCATGGCACTGTGCTCAACAGTAACTACTGGGGAAAAAAAAGAGGGAACATTCGCAGTGAAGTTTGTCTTCCCAATGAAGTAAAACATGTGATGAGCCCTTGTTTCCTGGGAGTGGCTGAACATCTGCCTGCAGATGGGAAGTTGTTAATGGATTCCTTGCTTTGTTTCGCTTGTGCACCTGGTTTTTGCTTTATCTAGCAGATTGTCTTTATCTCAGCCTGCAAATTCTTCCACTTTTACTGTTCTGATTCTTTCCCATCCCACCTGGGGAGACTGAGCAAATAGCTGTGTGGTACTGAGCTGCCCACCTGGCAAGACAAACCACACTACTTTCCAATTCAGAACTACCTTTCGGGCATCTACATGCTGCAGAAAAGGGCCTGCTCAAGCTTTAAGATGGTTTTTTTCAACAGCTGAAAGCAACTGCTCTTGCTCAGGTCACACTCACGGCAAAGCAGTTCAGGCAGATCATTACAAATGGTCCCAGACACTAGCAAACATTTTGTTGTAAAGCTACAAGCTTTACAGAGAAAGTTTTTCTGGATCATGGAGCCCAGGACAGCTCCAGTCTTTTCCCTGGGAGATGGGCAGGAAAAAAAAGTAGCCCCAAATTTAGGCTTAGCCTAAGGATTTATGCCTAACATATGTATATAGTACATATATAAGTATTTCTAGCAAGACACCTATAGACTTTTAAGATTTAGTTTTACATTTAGTGAAATTGTTAAACTGTGAACAAACAAGTAATGATAGGCAAGTCTCTGTTACTGTCTCTTCTTTATATACACTTCAAGACAGATTGTGCCAATATAATTCTGAAAGATTTGTAAGATATTTTAAGATGGATTTAAGATATTTATAGCATACTTTTTACCATAAAATCAAGCTTCCTTTGATGAATGAACTTAATTCTCAGGCATCAGAGGTGCAGGTACAAACAACAATTATAGCTCTGTACCCCTTCAGGGATTCTGCAAAACATTTGGGACTTTCCCACCTGAGCTCAGCTGGTCATCAGGAATAATGGGGAAAACCTTTAGTAAAGCATCACTTGTAGGTATCAACTAAATGGCCTTAAATCTCAGAGACCCGAAAGCATCAAAGAGAAACACTTTTCTTGACTGACGAAAACAAGTTTGCAAATTCCCTATTACTAAAATAATACACTTTATTCCAGAGTCACAAAGTGTTTTAGAAACAAACATGCAGTTTAGGGATCAACTGCAGGAGGCACCTCTTCTACCTTTATATGAAAAGGCAGTTTTCCTATTTGTACTGTACGTACTGGAAGGAATTTTCAAAAAAGAACAAGGCTACTGCTCAGAAAAACTGTCCTTGAATTTCACAAATCTGCATAAAGCTGCTAAGATTAACACACACACTCCATCAAAACCTGAAATAAATCCTTTAATCTCTCTGTATAAGATGAAAAATAATAAGAAAGAACTATACAGCACACTAAAGTTCAGTAACTTGAGTTTCCTCAAAATGGATACGGCTACAGTGCAGGTTTTATTACTATGGCAGAGTTGGTAGTGTGTCAAGGAGGAAAAGACAAAGGGTTTAAATTAACTTATGCAATTTCCACCTTGGAGGCCAGGCTTGGCTCTGGTTCTAGTGGAACCATAGGCCTGTGTTTCACAGAGCAGTGACTCACTTCCTCAGTCTGTTACATAGCTGTTCCCTCTGCTCCCTCCCCCTTCACCCTGGCTACAAACCATGGATCTCTGCCACCACATATCACAGAGCCAGGGCGTTCCTTCCTTTTCTAAGTGCAACTTCTCAGCTCATTTTCCAGTCCTCTTTCAACAAGACTAAAGGAACTCTAGGAGAATTTATGGACATGTGGTAGAAAAAATATATATATACCTTTAAATTGTAACATCAATGTACATCAATGAGTGAAAACTTACTTGATGAAATCCCATTTCAAAATGTCACGGTGAAAAGAAAAAATATTCCACAACAGGAAACTGGTTGCATGATAGCAAAAACGTGGAGGTGGAAAGGTTGGTATATGCCTCCCAGGAGCGTTAATGTTATTCTTTCTCCTTGCTTTTTGTATCTCTGCTAGAAATTTATCAGAGATAACAGCTTAATCACAGTACATGATTAATAACTACAATAGTGGTTTACACTATCTTACTTTCTGAGATTATTATGAAGTATTTTCCCCCCAACCCAATCTTATACCAGTTTTGTATCCACTGATGTTTGTGTGCTTTTCTATTGATCAGTCACATAATTATGATAGAAACAACAGAACTTTTTGTGTGTATCAGAACAATACCACCACTAGCTCAAATTTAAACCTGTAACGCATTTAGAAGCTCTGCTGAAACACATTTTCTACTCTTTGAGGAAGAATACGAAGATTATTACCCAAAAGCAGGTATGCAACTTAAACTCTTATTTAACCCTTAAAAAAAGAAACAAACAAATCAACCAACCAAACCACCCACCACACCCCTGATGCTCATCCTGGTAGAGATGGCTGAAGTTTGCAACCATCACCTTTAAAACTATCCAGAAGACCTTTAGCAACAGAGTTCTCTATTGATGCATCTCTGTTGCACAAAGAGACTTCTAAAAACATGGCTTGCCACTTACAGAAGTTACCTTGTCGCTCTAGAAGATCGTAGCAATTGAAGAACTGAAGTTACAGCAGTACAAAAACTGAGATAATGAAGCTGACACTACCAGAGAGGAAAAGTGCTACAGGTACTTTAAACTAAAGGAAGTGAAAATTCCAACTCTCCCAGCTGTGTGCAAAAATAAAGAAATTGTAACTGAGAGGTCTCCAACAGGAAGGGACTTAGTGCATTTAGTGTTAGATGATAATATATCACAACATTAATTTTTATGATTTCTTGTAAGTCATCTTAATAACAATAGTCCATAGTTTAAGCTGAAGTGATAATGTTCAAGATGCAGCATGACTGTTCTGCAGGAAAGCTCACATTTGGAAGCTTGATTGGCTGAGCACAGCTAGCTCTATGACTAAGCAGGCTTCCCTCCCTGAGTTCAAGGGATGAGCTCATATTATCATCATCCGAACCAATTACCTGCTCTGAGGTTTCGTTTTACTCTAATTTCAGCACAAGACTCAGACTGAAGTAGCAAAGTGACAGCACACTTCCAGGCTTAAGTGTGCTTTGGAGCAGTGAATCTCTGACGAGTTCTTACCTTCAAACAAAGCACAGTGCCAGTTCTGATACCATAATTCCCAGAAGATCATGTGTCTTGTCTCCAGAAATACTGAGTTGTTATGATACTCTGCATTGCTTTTACACTGCACAGAGAGAAAGCAAAACCTAATATCAGTACACTTAGTTTTAATAACTGTAAAATCTGGCACACAGTGTCACCAGTTACTTTCACTTCCAGGAACTCCTGGCATGTAAGAACAACTTCCAACTTTTCTTCAGAAAAATGCCAACTGGATGTCACCTCCCTTAGTACTGCAGATATTTTTAGATTTCTAAGGGTTGTGGGCTGGTTTTTTGTTTGTTTTGGTTTTTTTTGGTGTGTGTGTGTGTTGTTAAGCTTTTTCTTCTAGATTAACAGGAATGTCAGATTAGATAAACATATTCAATGGATACTAATGCAGTATTTCATGGAATGAAAGAACATACAGTAAGTTACCTGTGGCACATTACTGAGAGAAGTTAGAGTTAGCATTTTTGGCTAAAATTTCTCCAGTATATCTGCACTAGAGCACTATTAAAGAAAGCAGAAAGCATAGAAAATCCGTCTCCAGTTTAGGAAACGTCATCTGGAAGATTTAAATATATAACGGGACTGAAGAGGTCTCTCAGTTAAATAGTTTTAAGATACATAGATCTGAGGAGTGCAGGACCTAGGCATTCAGAGCCACTCACTAGGCAAGCAACAGCCCTCAGGTCCCAGTAATAGATTTCACTTAACAGAAAGCAGCTTCTGAAGAATTATTTAGGCATCCTATCCATTGCAACCATGCAATCACTATTTATCTTTAGCCTGGAGAGCTCATTATAAAAACTTTTTAATTCCATGCATTTTTCTTAAACTAACACTAAGAGGTTATTAATTTGATGGACAAGCAGAAAACATCCCATTGTCATCACTTCTTATTACAAGTCTTTCTTTACATCTCTATTTAACACTTTTTCTCTCTCTAACAAACACTCATCATTACTTCCTTTCTTTACACGCTATCTTCCATTAAGTACAAACATACTTCACAATTTCACATACCAACTTTGTGACTTCACACACTGAAGTAACATGAAACACTACTCTTCAATCTATCTGTTGAGGGCCGTGCAGTCCTGTGCTTTGCTCAGTTATCTGCCACACCTCCTACATTTGGCATGATAAGCAGGTTAACACTGTGCAGATTCCTCATGTCTTTTGGGATTGTTTGCAGGCAATGTTCTCTGACAGAGAATGGTAGAAATGACTTTGGAAAGACTGATTTCACCTCAAACCTTGGAAAAGCTAAGGAAGCAGAAAATTATAATAAATAGTAGAAAGCATCTTCTGTTTCACCACTATAATCCTAGCTTTTATGTATTTCAATTTTTTTTTTTAATGTGATAAACAAAAAATGTTCAGCCTCATAACCTCAGATCCTTGCAGGGAACCTGTCAAATTAGAGCAATGAGATCATTTCCCCTAAACAAAACCCTCCTGCTGCCAGCAACTCAGATTACTGATCTCCCCTTAGAAAGCTCGATTACTTAATGTTAATTAACAGATTCCAAGAATAACTGTTGCATTTAAGTCAAATGAAGAAAGCTAACCAGTGTCCTGAGAGAGCAATCTAGCAGTCCTCCTTGAACTTGCTCATCACATCATCAAATCCAGTATGTATTAAACTGGTAAAAATCATGACACACATTTTTTTTTACTTATGAGGAACAGAGGGGAAGGAACTCACTTCTGAGATCATGCAATGAACCAGGACAAAAAAAAGAGATCAAGAACAAAATATTGGATACTAGTTATCAGTCCCCCTCCATACCAAGAAGGGTAAGAATAGGATGAGCTACTTACATAGTAAGCCTTTACATAGTAAAGGCAAAGAAAATTGAACTCCTGCAGTGCAGTAGCAGGACAGAGATAATTCAGTGGGTGGGTTTTGTTTCTGGTTTTGTTTGTTTTGTTGGTTTTTAATATTTTTAAATGACTGGAGATTTATGGCATTTCACAAACGAGGTATTTTTCCAGTGAACAGAAATCGGTCTCTTATCAAACTGCCACAAATTGCAACAGTCTTGGGTTAAGACCCAAGGCAGTGATGAAAATATGGGACAATTTTTGTGTTTGGTAGAGGATTTGCAAAGCTTTTGCACAGCTTGTCCATGTCCTATGCATATGAAAACAGCTTCAGTCTCTCCCTCAGAAGCCTCTCCCACACACGTACTTTGTCACATTTTGTTTCAGACAGCAGCATCAGAATTCCTACAGATTGTTTGCAGCCTCCCACTCACCACCTTCAGACACCTTCAGCAGGAAGGTTAACAGCACAGCTTTCCCACAGGTTGCCCTAGGAGGGAGCAAAGGAAACTAGAAAATAGACATTGCTTGTAACCTCAATAGAGGGCAAAGCACAACAATCTACCTGATAGATACAGGGAGGAGAAGGCTGAAAGCAACTGAGTAGCAAGAAGGCCAAGTTCACGAAAGCCAAAAAGGTAATGGAGAATGATGGCTTAATGTCCCTTTCAGTGTGCTTTATGCAGTAGGGCATCTTCCACAGATGATTAGAAAGCCTGTCTCTGTAGTGAAAGGCGTGTTTTTCGGGAGTCTAGCACAACAGAAGAGCAGCAACAGAAGCTCAAAGTGAACAAGAAAAAATTGAATGGTCTCCAGTTTAAAAGATGACAGAAATAAGCCATGTATCAGCTACTCCACCCTTCCTAAAAAGAGACTAATATTGAGAATTGTATCAGATGGAAGCCTTACAAATCAATGCCCCAGGAAATGGGAAGGCTAATTGTTCAAACAGCATAGCAAAAAAAATGAATGTTTTACAGCTTGCCCTTAATTGGAACTAAAGGATCAAAGGAAAATGGCTTCACCGACAATGACAAGAAGCAAAAAAAACAATCCAGAGAACTTGAAAACTTTCACCATTGCTTGAAGGGTGCCTGCCTGGGACTAGAACACACACGTCCAAGTGAACAGACATACTAAAGCCTTCTCTGGACAATGAAAGTTTTCACATAACTGGTCTATTTCTATTGCAGAGGAAGGCAGAAGCGCTGACTGACTTCCTCAGGCACAGCACAGTTAAGATGACTTTGCTAGCACTTCCACTTTCCCATTTTCAGAGGCTGGGAACTGATAAATATGTATTAAATCACTCAGCGTGCATTCAGATGTGAAATCCATTCCATTAGCTTTGTGACGTGAAGCAGAGGAGAGAATGGCTGTGTTGAAGGAAGATCAGGTAGCAGGTATTACACCACCTTGTGTGATGAACTGCTGATGCTATTTACGTCATTCCAGACACACAGCATTATCTGCTGATTATCTACAATGAGCAAAACAACACAAAATGTATAATTGACACATTGCTTGGGAAAAATATGTGCACTCAAGAAGAAGGTACTAACTATACCAAACCAAGGAGAAATACAAACCCTACTGAAGTAAAATATTCTGGTCTACTGAACTGAAGGATGGTAGAGATTTGGAGCGGCAGCGAAAACAAGTCCTCAGGTATGTTATTTAATTGAGCAGCTTTCCTTTACATTTGAATGGTCCTAAAGATCACCCAAGCATGCACTTTGATTATATTTTGGCCTATTGCTTACACCTAAGGACATAATTTTTCCATTCTCCAACTAAGCATATTGATGTGTTTGACTACAAGGTATGTTACAGAGAGAAAGGCTATTTATTTTAATATCAATGTTTGGAAGCACCATGGATGTGTCTCAAAAGAAAATTTCCAGGTAACAGTTATATAAAGAAGGGAGTTCTGCATCTTCAAGGAACCTGACAAAATTAACCTATGGTTTGGGCTGCCCTCCTCAGTTCAAGCTGTAAGCTCAGCACAAGTCTTGGAGAATTGCTTTTCAATCTCTGTTATTTTCCACTTAGTTTTAAGAAGATGAAAAAGACACAAAAATCATCACAAAGAAAATATCTATTAAGAGCTTATTATTATTTTGTCCTTACTGGCATACCCAAACATGTCCACCAGAAAAAAATCACACAGATGAGGAAAGACAGCTATTAAAGAAACAGAGTGGAATTCTAACGCTTAATAGACATAAAACTTAAACTATGAAGGGGGGAAAAAAACAACAAAAAATGGATCCATTCTTGAAGGAATTGACAATGTTGTTCCTAGCAGCTCTTAAAAAGGAACTACACTGAATACAAATTAGTTTCTTAGTTTAATTTATCCAAGCAAAAGTTTGACTGGTATTTCCAAAATAACTGAAGTTTTGCCCAGTGCTCATCTTGAGATAACAAAAGATCCATGATTTGCAGCAGATCCTTAGATGTCATCTTGCACTGTAGCAACATACAGTTCTCGGAGAGAACTATGAGAAAGAGACAGCTACGTAAACCAGACCTTTGTAAACAAAAATGCAGGAAAGCCCTTCTTGACAAATGGCTTTAAAACACAGTGCAGAATAACACTTTAACAAAATATATACAGAGAACATTCTAAAATTAGTTAATGTTTATAAACTGTGCTGAAGTTTGGAATATTAATTATAATCCATCATCGTGACAAATACCGTGAACTGAAATACTTTAAGCAGCCTTAGAGAGCAGAGAGAGCAATTAAGGAATATGAACCACTGCTTCCAGTCTTTGTAAAGTTACTCGAATGTCCTATGCCTTCCCACTGGAAACGGGTTAATAGTTCTTCTAATTGTAAGCTCCTAGATAGCTATTTTAAGCTTTTTTTTTCTGTTATGTTTGGAGCTGTCAGGGAAGGCAGTTGCTAGCAACAAAGAGAGCAATACTCACTGCAACATACAGGAATTACGGAAGGCTCTCTAAAGTCAGAATGGCAGAGAGCAAGCCAAAAACTGCTCGTTCTCACATAGCTGACATAGCCACAGTGCATCCTTCACTCTACATGCCTCTCCCACCACAAACACACCAGCTGCAGAACTGGATGGATACACCCCAGAGACAGACTAAATCCCTCTGCACTTTTGCCCTGGGTAGAAAATGCATGTGACCGCATTAGACTATAACAAGAAAGACTGCTGCAGATTCAGTTATTTCCATCTTGATCTCTCTAGTACTCCAACACAAAGCCAGACAGACATCTAGGTGGCCCAGTATACAGAGACTGGGTACTTCACCCATTCCTTCAAGAGTCTGTAAGAGGTAAGAGCCTAGATATTATAGTAGAAGAGGAAAGGGAAGGTCGGAGAGATGGTACTTTCCATTCCCTTAAGCTTCTTCATGAGAAATACAAATGCACTTAACAGTTTGACTATAGCTCCTGGAAGACACGCACTATACCATCCAGCAGTCTTCATCAGCTTCACATGGCTGGCTGGATGAAAAGCACAGGGAGAACCTGAGAGGATCTGGGATCAAATTCCAGCTCTGCTACAGACATACATCTCAAGCAAACCACTTCAGATTCATTCATAACATGAGAATAATACCTGAAACCAAATACCTTGATATTCATTAAGTACTTTGAGGTAATAAAAGTGATGTTATCTTTAACAGTACCTACTAATACACCAGACAAAGATTCTTCCACAAAAAACTTAAGTGTAATTTGAGACATGATGCAATAGCATAACAGTAACCGAAGAAGAGAGAGGAAGCCAAAAATATGAAGGCAAAAAGGTCACACGAATATAAACACACAGTTGTTCTTTTGTTATATGCCTCTCTCTGCACTACTCTGCCTAGAAATATACTTACCTAAGCTGGAGAAGTGCTGGTGACAGTTTGTCCGCATCCACATTTGCAGCCAAACAGATGCCAAAGACTACAAAGACTACTAAGAGCAGAGATAGAACTTCAGATTTCTAAAATAATGTATTTTAAGAAGTCTTGTCACTTTTGAGTACAAGAGAATCTCCTTATTGCACTGGTATGTTATGCTATGATCAACTGTGCAGCCAAGCAAATGGACATTAAGGAAAAACATGAGTAAATATAGCCATCACAGAACTTTAAAGAATGAGGGGCATTGAAAACACTCAGATGTTGTCTTCCTTAGTTGAAGAATCAGAGCATCATTCAGGCCTGTGGATTCAGAGCTCCCTGCCAGTTACCTGCCCAAAACCAGACCCTCCTCCATTTACAGTAAGGGATTTCAGTGGAGGAAAGAACAGATGGTTGGCACCAATGCTGGATTTAATCCAAAGTAAGCTTCATCCATTCCTACAGTGTACTTACTGACCAAACCAGTGCTGTAAAGCACTTTGACAACCAGGCACAAGTGACACCAGTCTCGAACTTACTCAAGAGCAAAATCAGAAACTTCCAGAAATAAGCAGCTCTACAGCCTTAGTTGAAACAAAATGATCTGCCCTGCACTTAATGACTGACATGGAAAAAAAACTGTTCAATATCAGCACAAGGAAAAGCATCCTTTACTAAGAATCATTGCCAAAGTATTTTAAATTGAGCAAAGAACTCAATTGTTAGAAAAAGACTAAATTAAAGTCACAATGATTAAGTTAAACATGAAATGAAAAACAAAAGCTTTTGTGTTTATCCACCTGCACATGGAATTTTGTGAGAGTTAAGCAGATTAGAAATATAACACACATTTACATTTCCTTCTACATGTATATAGTTCACTTCGTAAACACATTCTAACTGAAGTTACAATATTCTGGGTCACTCACTCAATATTATGCTTTACAAACTATATTTGCTGAGGATATGACCGCCAATAAAACCAACAGTTAAGTCCCTTCTACTTGTGAAAAAACAGGCCATACGTGAGACACATCTTACTGGAAAAGCAGGTAAGAGGATCAGTTCTAAGCAGTTGTCCTTTCCAAAATAAAATGCGAAATATTTAAAAATAATCATAATAAATTTCAGAACAACAACAACAAAGGGCTAAATATGTAATCAACTCTTAAAGTACATGGATTCTATCAACTTGATCCTCCTACACTGAAAAAAAAAGAAACTGTGAGACCAGTGCTCCTTTATAATCATACCACATCTGGCTTTTTTTCACCAGCAGGATAACACTCATCTCAAACAGATCACTAGTGCAACCTCCATCCCACAGCTCCTGATGACTTTACTATTTTTAACAGGTCTCCAAACAATAAGAAACAATGTCCAGCCTTCTGCCAGCAGGCTGGTGATTGTTACGCAGAAACGGTTTGTTTACCCAGTTGGAAAAGCATTTAGGATCCATGGACCAACTGAGGCAGGAAAGCATTCTACCAGATTTTACACTGAATATAATTTCAGTTTGAAGAAAGCAGTAAAAGGAACTTACACACAAACAACTTGCAGTTATTGGACCTACTTAATGTTTACATGACACTATGACACAGCTAAAGCAATAGATTAACACCAATCATCCAACCTCATAATATACCTAATGTGCAACATTCTGTATGTTTAGTAGGTACACACAGAGAGACAAAGTGACTTGCTGTGCACTGAAGAGTAAACATGTAGCCAGAAAGACCCCTCCGTTCAAGGCCAGGCTGGATGGGGCTTTGTGCAACCTGGTCTGGAAGGGGGTGTTCCTGCCTACAGCAGGGGGCTGGAACTACATGACCTTAAGTGTCCCTCCCAACCCAAACCATTCTATGATTCTAAGATTTTAAGACATTATTCTCCTGGAATTCCCTGATTTTCATTCGTTCCTCTGTTTAATCCTTCACATAGTGCAACTAAAGACTGCATCCACAAGATGTTAGATTAAGTGTCTTCATTTAGGGGAAGAAGTATAAAACACTACCAATTTATACATCCTCTAGAACTTTCCCCTTCTTTATGTCAATACTAAGGCTACTTTAATATCAAGTTACAGTGAAGTACATAAAGGTTTGCCCACCCATATCTGTGGAAAACAGCATTTATGGCAGTATCATAGCAGAGACCTCTAACCAACCCTCAGTACAGATACAGTGCTCTGCAGTGCCTTTGTACAGCTCACAAGCTCTGCAGGGGGAGGACTCTGCCATTTCTGTGAGCATAATTGAATTGGTGGGGTTGTAGCTTTTTAAAAAACATATATATATATTTTTTAATGACAACAATAGCCAAGGATACCCCCTCTTGTTATCAACAGCTTCATTTCTTGTGCTGTAGTACAGAAACTGGATTACAGAATGTTCTATTTTTTGGAGGTACATGGCCCCATAATCACAGAATAATAGCATCATATACTCTTTAATACACTTACTCTGGCAACACCTCAGTAAGGGAGGGAATTGCAATTATTCCCTTTTATAGAAGAGGACAAAGTCAGAGAGGGGCTAAGAAATGGTTTGTCTGAAGAGGTCTATGATAGAATATGGACTGCAGCTCAGGACGCCTTTTAATCATCTCTAGTTTCTCATTCAGTTTGACATCCCATTTTTAGGTTGGCTAAAAGGTAAATGAAACTTACCCGAAACTTTTATTTCCATTTCAGTCTGCCCACGAGATACTACAAAATGCCATGATTAACAATACATTCAGGAATATAGCAATCAGTGCAGGTTTACTGTGGATCTAAGAATATTCTTCTGGCTTTTAATAGAGTTGCTACCTAGGAGCCATATATGCACAGTGATACACCAGTTTTGGCCATATTAGTGCCTAGCATTCACATGACCTACTCAGGTGCAAGCATGATATTAAGAATAATTTTGTCTAGGGATTAGGTAATAGTGCTGAATAACTACATCACATGTCTGCATGCCGTAAAAAGTTAAAATGAGGAAAGAAGGGAATAAACTGATTTCTACCATGAATAATTTCTTTTTGATACATATTTTAATCTATTTTTACTATTATGATCATCACTGGCATAAAAACACACACTTTGAATTCCGAGAAAGAAAAATTGAAGGGGAGCCCTCAAACCCTATAAGGCCACAGTTCTAGTAATTAAATGACACATATAATCCTTTCTTCACAACCTCATTCCCAAAAACCACTCCAAGGGGACAGAAGTTTCTTCTTTTCCCAAAGCCACCACATCCGAGGCAACACAGACAAGCAGTAGCTTTCAGGCACACAGGAAGCTCACACATATGGATTGCTCCTGCCCGGAGGGTACCCTAGAGGAGGTGAGCGCCCACCCCCCTGCATTCTCCAAATGTTTTGGTTAATCCCATCTCCGGGGAAGTTAAGACCACAACCGATGGTGTTTTTTTAGAATGAGCAGCAGCAGCAGCTCAGCCTGCCCGGAACTCACAAGGAGCTGAGGGGCTCTGAGGGGCCTGAGCTGTGCCATGGCACAAACAGCAGCCTTCTGGCAAATGAAAGGGAGAAAGCTAAACCAGTGCTTTTGTAGGCACTTGGTTGTGAAATATAATGAAGCGTCATGGAGAAAAAAATAGGGGCATGGGTTTAAACACAACACACAAGAGATGAAAGTGTGTCTTGTTTTTCCCCTTTCCATAAAAAGCTAAGTATTTATAGCAGCTGCTCACTAAAATAAAAAGCCTTGAGAGTTATGCATGAGGAATGTTAAGTCACAGCATTACATAGAAAGAACAAGTAATAATTTGGACATAAGTGTGATGAAATTCACCTATTACAGTAGATTAAGATGTTATGTCAACTCTGTTCTTAAATCTCTCACTACTCATATTCCTGGCTTTGTTCTCTCTCTTTGTTAAATATCTTGAATAATCAGCATGAAATTTTCCCTTGCGGATGAAACATGCTAAATCAGAGTAACCAAAGTACTGTCAGCCAGAAAAGCGAACAAGAGAAAGAAACAAAAAACAAACAAAAATCACACTCATAGCCATCCGCATATTTTAAGACCATCTGGAAAATAAGTTCAGATGACAGAGCGACTTCTAAATTTACATCGTTTCTGAATCATGATCATGCAACCTTACAGCTTTGCTTAAGCCAACAAAGTTTCTACTCCTCAGGTATCTTGAGCTCACCTCCTCCAAGATGTATAACCCCGCATTTGGCACAAAGCTTCCCACCTGCCTCTGCACAGGAAACCCCCCTCATTGTGAAGCAGCTTTGGAGGCCCGGGGTTTCTGGCATTTTTCAAAGCTGAAGAATTTACTTATTCCAATTTTAACAGAGACCAATTACAAAGCTTTATTTCCATTCTTATTGTATCACAGAAGAAGCTAATGGGAGGACAACTATGAAGAAGAATAAAATACCACTATTCTGAAGCCACAAGTGTATTCCTCCCTGCAGATGCTCCGCCTCCTGCTCCTACATTCCCAGCACATTCTGTCCACTTTCTGGAAGGTCTGTCCACTTAAATATACCTACTTAGTTCCAAAAAGATATCACTGTTTCAGAAGATGTGAATCATCCAACTAAGCACCTGTAAGAACTATTTACTGTGGTTTCTAATTAAATTCTCTAAGTTTTAATTCCTCTCATTTATTTATTTAGTTCTATCTCACCTAAATGCAATAGGACAGTTTAGGTCAGCTGCAATCCTTAAAATAAAATAAAATAAGTTATTCAACACTATAATTACAGTCCTCATCTAACTTTTAAAGAAATAAAGGGTTTTCCCACACCTTCCACTTATATTAATACATAAACTTAATTTTTACATGTAGATATTTGCACTGTGAAGAGGAGCAAACATTTATTTTCTTGTTATGATAAGAACACTGGGTGTCAAATTCCACCACTACCATTGTAGGGGCTGCTTATAGCTTGAAAGATTTATTATGAATTCTTGAAAATCTGCTTTAATTTTTCATACACGTACCTCTCCCTAACATTCATTACATTTAGAGATGTGGGGTTTTAAGAGCAGCAGCAGGGAGAATAAAATAAAATAAAAAAAGCACAAAACATTTGTCTGTTGCTCAACTTCCAGTATCACTTCAGTACCACCCCAGTCAAATTCTAAAGTAAGCAGATCTGCAAGTCTAATGTTAAAAAAGGAAACTGGTTACCACGTTTCAGCTTCTGAAGCTTTTTATACCTTAAGTAAGTAAAGTAACACTTCTGGTGGTTCTTGAATAAATAGTTTAAAATTAAAGCCATAGCAATAAAGATATTTTGCTTGCTTAGCTGCAGTAGTAAAACTTCCATCAGCAGAATACGAAAGCATTCTTTTCCTGTTCATTGCAAATAAGTAACTCTTCCATAATAATATCCACCTACTCTTTTTCTATCTATTTGCTGTACTTACAACGATTTCTACTACTGACTGAGATTTATCTGCTTCACTAAAACTGCCTAGGAATAATTTCTGCAGTCATTCTGGGGAGGAGTAAGAGGGGATGTGTATTTGTAAATAACACTAACATTTTCCTTCCTATCCCAAACAACAAACCCAGACAAACTGTATACATACCCAAAAATGATCAGCTTTCCAATTCCAGAATGCTGGCTTCAATTCCCTGGAGCAGTTTTGCGCATTAAATCAACATACTGTAAGAATAATCACTGGAGACCAACTTGCTACAGGCTGTAGAAGGCTGGCCTGCGGAGTGCAGAAAGCTCATGCTCCCATTTACTTCTGTAGCCATCTGTGGATTAATTGTAACAGATCTAAAGTTCCTCCCTTAGTTCATGACTTGTCTCTCCCTAGATCCTTCAGCCTTTCAGACTCCCTAAGATGTCTATCTTATTCCTATTAGGCATCTTACCGAGTAGCGTTCTCAAATTGCTGATGCAAAACACTAGGGTAAGAATGAATTTTCATTTATAGCTCTCCACAGAGAAGTTTTTTCCCTTGTTGAGGCAAGCGCTGGCCTCAGTATGATTACAACCCATCTGTGCACATATCTGGTAGAAAAGTTATTTCCTTTTACAGTGGGTTATATTTATTTAGCTGTAGCACAGCTGCTCCAAAGCCACTTGGAGTCTAAAAGCATGCTTTTTCGACGTTGTGCTTCCCCATGAAATGCATCAGCTGCTGAACAAGAACCCAAGCCCCAGCCTAAAGAAACAGTATCTCTGAAAGGAGTTGTGTTCACCCCACAGCTGAACTCACCAGTCCCAGGGATCAGGAAGCACAGGCTGCCCTCAGAACCAGGCGCCTGGCAGCCCCCCAGCCTTCTTAGGCTGCTGGCGTGACACGACCTGTGGCTGCTGTGACATGCAGGGCCCTTTCCACCCATTTAGTCTCCCCCACCTGCCCCTGCCAGGCACTAAACATCCTGCAAAGACAAGCAAGGCGACAGACAGAGATCAGCAGCAAAAGCATGGAGTCCTGCATGTAGAGGCATCCTGGGATATCGTCATTTCATTTTGGTCTTAATTATGACTACTTGTTTTGCATTGCCATGAGTAATGAATTGTTTTTTTCTACTTCTGCATCAGAAAGGAAGTAAGCTTGCTAGAACAATAAATTAGACACAAGAGCCTCGTTACAACAGACTGTTCAGACTTTGCAGAAAGTGAATGATTTAGTTTTGTTTTGTTCTTCACAGATTAACTACTCATACATTACTACTCACAACCTTCAAGGAAAAAAAGCAGCAACAAAAAGTATCTCTCTCTACTGTCTCAGTCCTCAACTTCCAAGGCATGCAATGTATGTAAAGAAATTAAGACCTTAACATAATTGCAGCCTGATCAAAGGTGTTCTCCCTAACACTATCAGGACATTTTTGTCCTGACATTGTCTTTTTGTCAGGCAAGAAAGCAAGAATACTACTTGCAAAGCACTTTTTGAAGTCACAACAATAAGGATCTGTGATCATTAATTAGCTTTAGTTTACTGTTTTCTCATAATGTTTCATACATAATGATGCATTATCCCCCCAAATAAATAAGCCCTACACAAGCAGTCTGATCAAATTACACAGGCTTCAGCTTATTCATAGAATCCTTGCAGTAAATAGCAATTGTAGCACTCATTCATTTACATTTGGGAATGCAAATCACGTAAGTGAAGCATCCAGGGCTTCATAGATTTTCTCACTTCCAGAAATTTAAGTTATCAAAAAAGCTATTAAGCAACATGAAAGTGTAACTACGTACATACATTTATATATACACATTATATATGTTTAACTAATAAGCTATTTGTTGTAATTCAGATCTTTTTGTAAAGTGATCTACAAAGGGGAGAAAACAGAGCAAAAAATTTTTCAGCATAACTTTAAAAATTATTTTTTAGAGTAACTGTGACAAAGAAAGCTTTAATTCCTATTTCTAGCAACAACTAAACCAAAATGCTGTGCAAATAAGTTATATGTTTACTAAAATTAAACTTAAAAATAGTACCGAGGATATGGGGAAGAAAAATCAACTCAAATACATAACATATTCTTCAGGAAAAAAAAGGTCATACCAAAACAATATCATCACTGCCTTCAATTCAGATTTGAGAATGAAGACATTTTTTCCAGCAGCTGCATTTAAGAATAGTAAAGAACTGTTGCTGAACAGAGAAGCTGTCAGCTGACATCGTTCTGCACATCATGTTGAACTTTTCAGATCTCCCTTATTAAAAGAGATTATTCATATAATTGCTTGAAAGCAAAATAGACCACGGAAGTCCACCCAGCAGGCCAAATGGTAACCTCTGCTTTATTTCTTCAGCTGCTGCCATTTCTAAAAACTTTTTGCAGTAACACAGGAAAATTTCATCAGTGGCTCTTCCCATCAAAGCAATTGCTAAGTCATCTCTTCTCAAAATTCAGCATTTGCAAGAAAATCTGAACTGCTGCTGTGAGACCACGGTGAGTTGTATCAGCAAGGGGAGACAGAGTGATTAAGAGGAACGAAAAGTTAAAGCTGCATTCATTACAACAGCTGTGAATAACGCTTTCCACAACGCACATTCAAATAACTTATTTCAAATACTAAAGAAATTTTCAGTTAAACTGATGGCATAGTTGAGAATTTCTGACAAGATAAGAGCACAGAACACTGGAGGCCAGAAGAAAGCCAATTTTCATCCAACATAAACTCTGCATGACCTTGTATCAGTCCTCCATGCAAGGACTGCAGCAGCAGCACAGCTGGGAGGAACACACCACAAGGAAGCTTTCTTGTTCATAGCCTTTCTTATGTTTTTCACCAAGTGGTAATTGCTCTGTGCAAGCCAGTCATGGGACAAGAACTTATAATAGGAAGGGCAATGTTTCTGCAACACTTCACAGTTGTTACTGTCAGTTTTTGATCCTGTTTGCAATGGTCTGTATAGCTGCTGTGATAAAGCTGTGCCAAAGTCGTACAAAATACAACCATGCTTTCCTGCATAGCCAGTACTTCTCCTTGCAATCCAAGAGTATTTGTGTGCAAGACAGCTCTGCCATTTCCACTTTGCAGCAGTTTGTACCCAGGACCAATTTCATACCCATGCTACAGCCATTTCCCAGGGAGGATCCAACGATAGTAAGGGGTTACGAAATAGTAGTCTACAGCCTAAAAGGGTTTTTTTTCTCCCCTCTGTCAAACAAGACAGCCTACCTGCCTTCAATTTCTTGTTTGCAGAATGGTATCACATTTTCATAAAAATTTATCAACATTTATCACACACACATACACACACAAAAAAAAAAAACAAACCAAAACACCAAAAACAGTGGGAAAGCAGAGTTAAAATCTTCATTAAAGCTGCCACAGAGATATAGTAGAAAGAAACCTGATAAAATATTCACCAAGTTTCCTGCATTCAAAGTCACTTCTCCCCTTCACGCAGGGTCACCATGTCCTGCCAATTCATCAGCTCCCAAAAATAAACTAGTTGAGTAACTGAAGATATCAATAGGTTTCCTCATTCCCTCCATGCATCTAAACTGTACGGCACAGGCGACTATTTGAAAACAGTCAGGCATTCCACACTTCAACTAGAGCGATTCTCCCAGGCAAATTCTGTCACTTGCAATAACTCAGTTATAGCTGTCACTAAACACAGAACACCATTCCACATCCAAACACTGCTTTTCTCTCACAAATCAAGTCACACAGAAAGAACAGCTTTCTTAAGAATACTTTTTAAACACACTGCAAAACTGAGTTCTGTTGATCTTCACAATGAAAACTTAACACAGCAGCTGATAGGTCTAAAATAATCTTTGAAAAACATCCCAGAACCAAGCACCAAAGGACAAAGCTCATCAACCTCTTCCATTTCTTCTATCTTTAGCATTTTTGATCGTGCTGCCAAAGTTACACAGCTGAGAAACAAGAGAAAACCTCAGCATAGGAGCCAGACAAATCATTTAAGTGCACAGAACCATGGAGGTAACAGCTCTGTTCACTGACTGCCTGATTTACAGCTATGCGAGTAATCTGGCTAGAAAAAATCTCTATTCAGTCTGCTCCATACAGAAATTGGTGCCTCACTTTCAGAGAGGAAACCAGAAGTCTCAGTTCCACATTGCAGATTTCTGTAACACGTGTAGCGAAGGGACTAAGATTCTCTCAGGGAACAGAAAACCAGACTTTTAACCAGGGTGTACAGAGATAGTTCAGTCAAAAGGGCCCATGTGTAAACTATGTGCAAACACTCACGTGAATGAAAACGAGTTGCCATGCTATCTAAAGATTAGGTGTCACTGTCTGCTGGCAGCACACAGCACAGACTCCTGGATTTAAAAGAGTGCCTATAGCCTTTTCTGAGCAACACAACCTCTTCTCTGTGACCCCCGGCACAAAAGTAGTTGACAACATTAACAGCCATGGCAGCTGTGAATTCAGACTCCCAAATCACACCTTGCCCTCAAAAGGACCCCAGCAAAGCAATTAGCTCCTCTGGGTGCAGCAGAGCCTCCTTCCCAGCCCCACTCTCCTCCCCGGTTATGCCCTTAAGTGCAATATTAAAGCATGGCTCTGTAGCCCCTTTGTTAGCAGATTAGGAAGACAATCACCTGCCTTGAAAGAAGGACGATAACAAGGCACAAATAATGTAAACTACAGTCAGTTTTAATGCATGTTCTATAATGTCAGCGTGTCCTCATTGCAAGGAGGGTTGTTTTTTCCTTGATTGTTGTTTTGGGGGTTTTTTGTTTGTTTGTTTTTGTTGTTTGCCTTCTCTTTCAACTCTGTCTCTGCTCATTGTTGCCTAACAGCTTGTAAATGTGTAGACTCATGTATTAGAAACAGCATATTCTGTGACTGGAAGACCTGATGACACTCTTAGGTCAGGGCAAAGAGCGTGCTTGTCTAGGTTCCAAGTACATGTTCCTTACTGCTGACTATTTCAGTTTCAGTATAGGCGCCTTGTTGCATCTACAGACAGATAAAAGTCTCAATGGAATGACAAACGCAAACACTTCCCCCTCCCTCCAGCTACCTGTTGTTAACACTGTTTAAACCAGGAGATAAAATACTACAGGCACTTTGGGCTGATAAGAGACCAAGAGTAAGATTTTAGTCAAGATTTTTAAAGGCTAAACAATAGCTACAGGATTTCTACCAAGAAGCACGGCTTCTACCAAGCGTATGGTTGTTGTTTATTAAACATTTTAACCCAATTAATACATTAGAAAGCACTCTCTAACTTCAATTTCCAGGCTGTGTCCCTGCAAACAGGCCTCCATAAGAAGTACCTGTGCAGTCACAGATCGTAACCTTCACTAGCAGATCAGATCCTCAAATTTGCTTTCAACAAAAGGGTTATCTAGATCACCTAAAGGTCTAAGAGTAGTCCACACCTTTGTTACATATTACTCAACTAAAATGGCACAAAGCTGCAGTGAAGCCATATAGGCACAGAACCTGAAAGAAAAATAGCATAACTGCGAATTTATCTGTCATAAAGCCTGAAAATTAGGAGCAGTCTCGATTAGCTCTCATGATGTAAAGAGCAGGAGAAGCAGCCTGTCTCAGAAAGATCTGAATCACTCTCACAAACATTCAGCAGCAGATTTCTTCTCAAATTTTCAGCAGGAGACTAGAGAAAGCCTGAACATTTTATTCCTTAGCAAATTATTTTTCTGCATTAGACAACAAAGAGCTGCTGAAAACTTCTATGGTGTCTCTGCCTTTTGGTGAACTCGCATGTGAACCGGTTTGAATGCTGGAGTTTTCTTCTTTGCTGCTACACGTCATCCAACCCAGTGACAATCGGCACAAAGGAAGCAGCACCTTGCCAACACAGCTGTTTTACTGCCAGCTCCAAAGATCAGATTAGCTGTCTGTCTCTTAAAGCAACTATTCCCATCCATGTGGCCAAGGAATTGTTGATGTTGGCATGTATTTGGGCCACTGCCTTTTGCCCCCATACTTGCCTAATGACATCTCTGACAGAGATGCCTTGTGGAGATATCCACACACTTGTTAAAAATCATCAGTACAGCCTGCAGGCCAATGAAAAGCCTTTGGACCGTGCTCTTTTTGTCTTTTTTGGAGGACGCTTTGCTCCTTCATGACAAACATGCCTGAGGTTTTTCATTTGTTTGCCTCCTGTGCATGTAACTTCATATATATATTCTTACGTCTCTCTTAGGCAAACAAACAGAAAACCATGCATCCTTGAACACATGTGCAAGCAGGCAGGTTAGCCTGTATTACAATGCCAGGACAGGCTACCTGAATGAGGAAATCCAGTCTTTCAGTGTGCAACTTATTAACAGTAGCAGCCGATACTGAAGTGTTTGTCCAGCTGTAGAAGAATTCTGCACAAGAATTCAAATCAACATCTTGTTTATTTTCTGAACAAAGCTCTCTGTATCTTGATTCCCTGTTTGTAAAGGTAAGATAGCTATGTTAATTTCTGCAAATGAGAAACTTCAAATCTTCTTCAGATCGTATTTGTTCATTTTTTAAAGAAAGAATTATGAATGAAGCACTGATTTCAATTAAGTTGGTTGTGAGGCAGCCCATTATTTGCTTAAGTGTATAATCTAAGAGCAAGTATCACGCATTCCAATCTCCCCAGGTTTTTATTACCTCAGTATGTCAAATGTTTACTCTTTTTGCAGCACGAATACAGATTTAAAACGAATCGCTCATAAGGAGTTTCACATTCCTCAGCAGTAAAAGAGTATTTTACTACAGAACAACATTTTCTAAAGAAGAAGACTGCAGCAACAGCAAAAAAGTCAGCTAGTGTCATAGCTGAAATACTTCACTTTCACCAAACGACAAATAGTGCTAAGGCAAAAAAAGGAAAGAGTCAAAACAACTCTCATGCTTCAGTAGGAAAGAAGTTTCTAAACGTGTCTTGTATACTTGCATATATTTATAAAAAAAATCATAGTAATAAAGATAATTTAAATACTGAAACTGAATTGGAAGAAATGAAGCCCATAAGCAAATGCAACACTTTTACAGACCGTTCGCTTGCAATAACACCCTTTATGTGCAAACAACTTTCCAAACACCCAAGGAGGATAATTTAAACTCTAATAATAAGAAGAACGCAGTAATGCATTTTGATTCCTAGCTTTCATTCATAGTATATTCATACATTCCTCGCCCAGCATCTCAACATCCATTAAAACATACAAATTGAACAAATTTTGATGGAGAAAGTCTACATGATTTATCCACACATGTATTTGAAATAGGTATTTTCTAAAAATTTGGGAAATAAATCAACATCAACAGTTTTCCAAAAAACAAACATTCCAAATAAATTTGCAATTTTAGTTCAATATAATGAAGATTGTGTTACAAACATTCCCAACGTTTAGCATGTCACACGTAGGATAACATCCAGAGTTTGACAAAAAAAGGTTCAATAACAGTAGTTCAACTTGGAATTTTCTAAGCCATGAAATGAAACTAAACAATAGGGGCAGGCAGTTTTCAGTGCCAGTTTCACACATTATGAACATCTCTGGCATCTTAAATTGTCATCATGGCAACCAGAATGCCTTAGGGCTGTGGCTCTCTTTCTTTTTAATAGGGATTTGGTAGAGCTAGGACTTTGTTCTGAAATGATATAAAACCAATTACAAAACAGGAAAATGCTCCATAAATTCTTCACCACCCAAGCACAGTAATTTCCCACAAACAAAGCAAACTTCACTTCCAGGAAGTGCTTGAAAGAATGAAGAATACATTGCCTAGGTAGAAACAAAACCTGAATACATGACATTCATAACAGCAAAAAGTCAAGTAAAATCATAGTGATATTTTTTATGGCACTTTGTTTTACTTTTCAATATCTGAAGTTACCTATTCACCACATACCAACTGCAAAGCCACAGCGGTATTTTAAAGTCTTCTCATTTAAACACTCTCAATAAAAAGACAAGAACAATCCTTGCAGTCAAAACTAATGCCCGTCTTGGCCACTAGAGCAGTAACAATACCAAACACAAATAAACACCAAATCAAGATGAACAAGAAAGATATTCAAGCTTGAAAGAACAGCTTTTCTTTACAAAAGGAACTGAGAACCAATTTTCACGTGCAAATACAGTAAATAGCAGAGAAGAAGTAAGGTCTGAATGCTGTCTTGATTCCAATTGCTTTCTCTTCGTATGCTAGTGCTGAACATGTAACAAATCAGTAAAATAAAGTCAGAAAATGTGCCAGAACTGTTTTCTCAGCTCACTGCTTCATTAATAACATTTAACTTATTTCAGTCTTCACCAGCACTGAAGTCAAACAATACAGAAAATTGCAGTTTCTCAAATTCTAAAGACTATAAGGAAAGTGTTATCCCATGTTTTGCTGCAGACCTTTCAAGATGCTGTTAAATAAATAAAAATACTGACCACTTTCCTCCACCCTTCAAATTTTGCTTTTTCCCAGTTTTTAACTTCTTAATCAACAGCAGCTATCAATGCAACACGATGCATTCATGTAGTTAATGCTTAAAACGAACAACCATTTTAAAGATGTGAATCGCAAAGAATATCTATCTGTACATATTCCATACCGTAATATAGTGGATTATATTAATTTGGGCCTGGAAATGAAGTGGTTTTAAGTTGCATCAAACTCAATAAAAAGCATCAGTACAGAAAAGCACATAATTAAATTGCAACATTTATTTCTGCATCCCCACTTGCTCGTTTGCTCCTGAATACTTGAATGTTGGCTCCAGGCCAAAAGCTTGCACTCACATTTTTTTCCAGTGAGGAGAATACAGCTTTTTCTCATAACAGTTTGTGTATTTTTCATCTGCTTGAGCTGATCAGCAGAGCACTCTAGAAGGGTACAGTTGGAGATCATTTGAAGCAGAAGTTAAGCAAAATGTTGCATAGCACCCATTGAGCGTCCTCGTGCTGGAAACACATGCCATTTGTGCACTGGGAGCTGCTGTAGCTGCCAAGGATCTTTCACACGGCATGCAAGCTGCTGGCATGCAATGCAAAGACTTAAATTATTGCTTGAGCAATCGCCTCTTTCATGGATCTACACATCGCACGACATGGGTTTGTTGGTCTGAATGCTGAAATCGCACCAGAGAGAACACATGATTCAAGCACAAACAACTCCCCTCTGACAGATAGTTCTGTGCCACTCTATCCCAGTTATTAGGGGAGGAGTTAAGGATGATATTTCCTTGAATTAGCAGCACGTCCTTCCCATTTACAAATTGCTCAGTGACAAGTCTTCCATTTGGAAGCTGACTCATTAACCTTGGCTTGCCCATGCCAGAATATGCCAGCTTTCTGGACATGTGTTGCAAAACTTGAATGCTTGCCTTCTGCCCCCACCAGTGTTTTGTATGATGAACACTGAGTAGTTTCTCTCTCCTTTTATGTCACTTGGCACACAACTAACTGCACTGGAAAAAATATGCACACTTACAGCACTTGATTTTAGCATACGCTGTAATTTAATGTAACCAATACTAAGATGTCATGCAATGCCTTATTTTTTTCTTCCCTCAACAAAAACTAGCAATGTCTTATCCCTAACAGGAGCCCATTGAACATCCTAAATCCATGGTTTGATCAGTAGGTCACAAGAGCAGCTGCTGAATATTTATCTAAGCTGAAGAGAATAACAGATGAATTTCCTGAGTAGAAAATCCCCAAGAATTTCTGAAATACATAGTAACCCCTCTTACCTTTGAAGACAGGAGCACAGACTAGTCAGATTGCCACTCTGATTTACAGCAGCCATTTGTCTCCCTTCTCTCCTGAGCCCCCACCCTTTCACCACACCTGCTGCTCCCACCCCCAAGATGGCTGCTTCCAACAAGAGGTAGAGGCCCTCTGCTGAGGCGCCTTGAAGCTTGACAGAATAGCACAACAGGCTTGAAAACATCTGCAGTTCTGCAGCTACCACTTTTAGATGACGATAAGAATGAAAATGCAAAAGCATAAATTCACTTCTGGAAGGAGTATGTAGGATCTTGGAAGGCTCTTACTGCGCTATAGACTTCATCATTTCATATCATCACTATTCTCATGCACCTTGGTGGGGTAAAGGCTAGCATGGCCAAGCTCCCTTTTGCAAACAGGCAATAAACACATGCCTATGACTAATTCCCCTGAGTACCACAGGACAACTCACAGATGTAAAAGTTATCTCCTCGCTTGTGTTCAAGTCCAAAGAACCCCAGCCGGAAATATTTTCTCAAACCACTTATACTGTGGAAAGCAAAAGCTAACATAAGGAATGACTGAACTGTACCACTACCACAAATGATGTAAGGAATACTTAAGCACAATTCTGGGTTTTCCCCAGAACAAAGAAAAAATCTACAAACAGAACTCCAGAACTCCACAGTATTGCAAAGATGGAAAGATATTTGATATTTGCTTGTTTTGTATTAAAATGTTCCATTAGAGTTACAGAAAGATCACTATGAAACTAAATTCGTTGAATGATAAGTCCGATGTTGTGGTTAATTAGCTCCATGCTAGAGAGAAGAAAAAAGAAAAAGACAACAAAGCAAAACAAACAGCTTTGGCACATCATTATATTCTTCATTAGCAAAGTTACATATGCACAAAGCATTTAGATGGCAGTGTGAAGAAACTACCAACAGTAAGACAGTCTGTGCGTTTAACCAAAATAGCATGTTCTAATGGAATACCAAGAACTTCTAAAGCAACTTTCCATTTTTTATAGCTGTTTCCACTGTAGTGCTCAAGACAAGCCTTCCCAGCATCCATCACCTCCTCAGCAATGACAGCTAAAAACAATGTTTGCAGAAAATCTTCTCTAATTCTGGAAAGGCAAATTTCTGAATACCAGATCTGAAATCTTTTGCATCACACATTTCATAAATTCCAAGGACTTCCAAACAAAATTAAACTGATGGGAACTACAGGTAACTATTATCTCTGAAAATCCAATCTTAGGTACTCTTACTTGTATCTACAATGACTTTGCCCATCATTTTGATCATCTTTCAAAGTCTCAGTCAAAACCATCCTTCTGCAGAGTTTATGGCACACTCCCAACACCTCATCCTATCTATCAGTTTCACTGCCAGCAAGATCACTAAGCAATATGAAACTCTTCATAAAAACCACTTAAGCTGAAACATCACGTTCAGAACTTATGTTCAGCCTTGCTTTGCTTTCAACCTCGTGATTTTCTGTGGTCTGACACAGAAACTCTCCTCAGTGCTCTTCTCTCCATTTCCACACAAGGCAGCTGAACTCAGCACAGAGATTTTTTTCCCCCACACCAGCAAACAAGAAAAAAGATGACATCAGAAATTACACGAAACCTGCAGGACTACGAGCAAACCTGACTGATTTTCACTTTCTGCACAATCACTTCAGAAAAGCAAACCCACAGATTCAACCAGCTTGCAGTGTCCCCTGAGACTGCAGGCACTACAGGTGGCATTTCTGCTGAGTATTTCAGAGCTGTGTCTTCTACAATCAGCCTCACTCCACTTCTTTTTCCCCACTTCTAATTCTTCAGCGAAGTCTATGAGGAACGTGGCAGTTCAATACAAAATAAATTCTCATTTTAGCATTTGCAATGCAAATCTACGTTTTGTTCAGCACAGAAATCTTGCACAATGGCCCATGCATACGTATTCGTTCCAACAATGCTGTCCTATGCAATCACTCTGTAATTACACACAGTCATAAAGCTGCTGCTGTTGCTGCCTGGAACTGCAGTCTCGCCCTCCAAACAACCTAATACCAGTCTCTGCATTAGGACATTTCTCTTCGCTCTTTCCCTCCCTTGACTGCCTGCAGCTCGCTCCACACAGCCCCTTCTACCGCACTCCAACTCAGGATGAAAACAGCTTCTTTCTGGTAACAGCCATGATGATTTATTTGTTTTAAAGAGGCTGCCAAGTTCAATCTCTGTCGAGCAGAAGGAATATTTCTTGCATTCTGAAGGCTGCAATCACACAAGACTTTAGAAACCAAAAATAAACCTCGCCTGGTAAAAAAACCGTAAGTATTATATAAGACACTCACATATGTGCGTGGGTGTATTGTCAGCTCTGACTGGTAAACTGCAAAGAATCAGTCCTTCCCAGTTGCTGACAGAGAAAAAGCTGTACATTTAGGGGCACGGGATTTGCACAAATTATCTAATAAATTCCTCCCCACCCCCTCCGTTGCGTAAATCCCGGCAGAGAAACACAATCCGCGCACACGGCGAGCACCGCGCCCTACCGAGCGCCCCGAGTCACGGTGCTGTACCCACAGCCCCCAGAGCCGCCCCAGCTCCGACACAGAGCCAGAAAGGGAAGCCCGGAGCCACCCGCCCTCCCGAGCAGCCCCACACACGCGGACGGTCTTACCCAGCCGCAGCCGCATCCTCTGCGCGTCGCTGCAGCCGGGCGGCACAGCGGCCCCCCGAGCGCCCGCGGAGCTCCCGTAAGGGAAACACGAGCAGCTCAGCGCCCCAGCGCGGCCCCCAGCAGCGGGCGGCCCGGCACAGCTCGCCCGGCTGTCCCGGCCTCGGCCCCGCGGAGCTGCGCGGCCCCGGCAGCTGCACAGGTACTAGTGCAGCTCATCCTGCAGCCACAGCTCGCACCCCAAAATTAAAGCCCCGGGAGAAGCACCCCCGCTCCAAAATGGCAGGAGAACGGAAGCAACTCGTGCGAAGAAAATAAACCCGCGGAAAGCAGGAGAGGGAACAAAACGTGCTTCCTCACCTGCGCTGCGAGGTACGGCGGGCGCCTCCGGGGCTGCAGATTGCAACGAGAAAACACACAAGGAAAGACCACCGAGAAAGAATAAAAGCGGAAAGAAAAAAAAAAATCCACCAAAAAACTTTGTTTCTTTCTCTCCGGGACTCAGGGAAAGCGTCACTTCCTAGTGCGGTAAGCGGGGAGGCTCCCGGGCCCGGGCTCCTCAACTCCTCCTCCTCCCGCCCTCCTCCTCCTCCTCCCTCGCAGCCGCAGCGCGGCTCCCGCCGGCATTTCGCGTCGGTTGTGGCAGCTGCGGGGCCCTGCCCCTCCTGCGAGCGGGGAACAGGGGGAATCCCCGACAGCGACGAGAGCACGCAGCACCGAGTCGGAAGCGCAGCGCTGCCGTGCTCACAGCTGGCACAGCGTGCAGGCTCCGTGCCCTGAGCTCAGCGCCAGCACGACCCGCTGCCACCCTGCTCCGCGGCCCTGCTCCCGGAGCGAAGTACGAGCAAGCACAAATCCTTAAAAGGGCTTTGTTCTTAAGAAACCATTTATAGCAGAAATAACACGTTATTCCGTTTCCCCTTTTTAGGTCGTTTGCTTTTTCTTCAGAAGGAGCTGTAAGAGGGGAAAAACAAGGAAGGCAGAACGGACTCGCCGCTAATGCAAACCCTTAGGTCACATCGCTGCTGTTTGTAGCACATTCCTGAAAATTAGCTTTACTAAAAATAAAAAGGGAATGTTATTTCCAAGTCGAACGTTTCCTGCAGTACTGCTGAGCTTTCTAAAAGCGTTCAGCTCTGGAATATGGCTTCCTCTGTTGCGTTGGGCTGAAAATAAACATCAAGCTGGCAAATGCAGACACGCTGCTCCTCTTAAGGCAGGAAATAAAGCAGCTGCTTCGTCATTGCTCCCCCTGTAGACTGCCACCAATACTTGAGTTCAGAAGCAACCGAGAAAACTTGCAGAACTGAAAATAACACTTAGGCAGCATTCAAAGATTAGACTCTTGCTCGGTGAAATGTGCCAAGCAGTGTGAAAATGGCAAAGCTTTCCCTCCCAACGTGCACGTAGCCGTGTTTGCCATGTTTACCTTCCTCCAGGCTGGGATCATTGAGCACGTGCAGGCTGGCGTAGCGTTTTTTTCAGGCCAGCAGGGCAATCTCATTTCTACCACCCACTGCTTTACAGAGCGAAATACACAACCAGTTTGTGTAGAGGACACTAGTGGGCATTTCTTTCACAATAATTCCTGGCTGCTGTGCAGAACTTTTCACCAGATGCATGGAAAGGGGAGAGCAGAGAAGCAACTTACCCATAGCTTACGAAGCATATCTGATGCATAGCTGGGTTTGTGCGATGAGTCCCAGGTCAGAAGTCTAATTACCACGCCCAATCTTTTCCTGCCACAGAACAGAGAACAACAGTGGGATGTGGAAGTGAGGAGCAAAACAGCAGCCAGAGGTACTTTTAGTAAAGCATTTTTCTTTCTTTCACAACTGAAGACATCATTTGACATAACACTGGCTTAATAAAACATTCCAGGAAAACTCTGCTGCCCTTAATGCATTTACTCTTCAAAAACCATCAACAATGACAGGCTTCGATTTGTTAATACAACCAACTAGTTTAATTTGCCCTAATACAGACTAAAAAGACAAATCCCATAATATGGAGTCATCTCCTTCTCTGTTACAAAATATTGGGCAATCTGTTTTCACTACAAAGCACATCATATATTGATAACATTGAAACCACTTAGCTTCTGCCGTGTGTGTGTGGGGAAAGTCTGCTATGACTATAAATCACAGTGTTGTAACAGTGAAATGTAGCCCTTCCTTCCGGCCAGAACACATACGTCTCATACTTCACCTGTTTAGGGTTTGGGAAGTGAAATGATGAGCAGTGTCCCATGTTTCACAATACATAATCACATAAGACCAGCAGACAATGCCAGGATCGTCACCATCTGGCTACAGATGCTAAGGTTGCACAAAGTACGGAGCGTGCTTCCTATGGTGGTATGTTAACACTGTTGTCCTATGTCTCCTGAATTGTATATATGGTAGCTAGCAATCTATTCCTTACTGCTCCAAAGGCAACGTAGTAACAGCAAGGTCAAAGCTGAAACACACAGTAAGGTGCAAAACCTATAGGAAGAGATTGTGCTTCTTCCTTAACATTCCAAGAAGGTTAACAATAGACAAGCTTGTAGGGACACCAGCCAGCTTATATGTCCAAAGTAGAAGAATCACATTTCAAAGACACTATGGAACAAAGAGTGCCTATAGAGTGGTCATTTCTAAGCAATAAACAGTATTATGAAGCGTTCTGTAAAGATTCTACTAATATACACTCTTCATTATTTTCCTCTGTTCCTTGTACTGTGTAGTCTTCACATCTCCAGAACCTGCCACTGTTTCTTCCTTGCATTAGCAGCTCTTGCTTTAGGTCTCTTTTTCCCCCCTTATCTCTTTTACCTGCATATGCTGAAACTGTTTGCAGGCCGCACTTCTACCAATTTTACAGTGACAAAATTTAATACAAACATATTTCCTGGTATGTCATTATTTTATTACTACATTCAATCAGGAGATTAGACGGCTTCTTTGTCTTGTATGGACACATCTCATGCTGTAACAACATCGACTCGTATCATTAGAAAACTACATTGCAGTGAGTCAGAATTTGGATTAAAGGCTGCTTTAGGTACTTGTGTTTGCACAACTGGCTCATCCGCTCAGCAGGTGGCACTCTTTCCACCAAGTCAGAGCAGGGACCGAGTCCTGTCCTCTTTCTGTTTAGTCCAGTTTAGACGTGCTCCAGCACTAAAGGAGCTATCAGTTCCCTCTGTAAACCGTCACTATAAGCTAATTAGAAGATGATTACACACAAACGCACTTTGGCCAGACTAAACCTTTGCTGTTGCACAGGCTGGGAAAGACAGGTCACTCAGCTCCACTGAAGACCATCTGGGGTTCCTGGCAGACAGTGAAGTAAAAACAAGCCTGCAGTGAAGGCTAACAGGAACCTAAGCAGAAAAAAAAAGGAGCCCAAAGCAGAGCTAGAACAAGGGAAATGATTATTCCCTTTAATTGATGTGTGCATCTGGAATACTGATTCCAATTTTGAGCACGCCAGTTTAAGAAATATGCTGCTCAAATTTATCAACAGTAAAGAGCCAGGACAGTCATGTGCTGCAGCAGGAGTCCCATGTGGCTGAGAGAACTGAGCATGTAAAGCGTGGAAAGAAAGCAGGCAGATAAGACTTAACACCAGCTTTCCAACATCGACAAGCCTAGATCCTTTCATACACAATGTAGAGGAGTAGGCAAAGATTTGGCCTTTTTTTTTTCCTTTCTTTTTGAGTTTGCAAAAAGGGAAGGATACTCTTGCATATCTATTTTACACTCCATATCAGAGTTTAAAATTAAAACACTGGGTTTGCTTTGCAAAGCTTTGATTTGCTTAGTGAAAAAACGTGTGTTTACGGAGTGTATGTGTAAACATGAGGGAAAAGGAAGGACACTGTGGTTTAGAAAAGAGACCACATGCAAAGAAGTTCTTCACATTGCTAGAACACTTCTTTTAGAAGCTCAGACACCAGAGCGAGAAATACAATTCAAGAATTTATCAAGTTTGAACCTATATGACATGCTGAGAACCAGAATCAACAAAACCTCCTTCCTGGCTTTACTGGGTTATGTAGCCTTAAACATTTTGCAGTCCTTTCTATATTTATTACCATTTTCCCCAGAATCTCACATTCTCTCTCTTAAAAACAAGAAGGTGTGGTAACATTATTCACTGTTAACAACTGAGAAAAAAAAAACATTTGGAGAAGAGCTGTGTGCTTCAGGGTCAGGTTCCAGGGCCAGGCATGTCTGCAATGCAGATGCAGTGTCACTCAGGCAGGGCCGCATGCAAGAACATAAAGCAGATCTCGAGCAAATATGACAGAAGCCAACCCCAAGGCTTCATTTTGTGGGTAATTTCCACTAAGGCTTCTACCCTTTTCCTCTCAAGATGACTAGATGAGCTATTACAATTGGCTTGGAATACAGGCAGACAAACCCTTAGAAGCACTCAGGGTCCAAGAAGATGAGCTAGGAACCCACCAACAAAGCATGGAGAAAAGAAATGCTGAGAACTAATATTCACAGCTTGACTGAGCTCAGGGTAACAACAGAAATAAAGACTGGAATTAGTAATTACAAGGTAGACTTTCCTTTACAAAAACAAAATTCTATGCCCACAAAAGCAAGTATTATCAGCACTACTGACATTATTAAAAACAAAACTCATTGTTAAGTTTGCATAGCACACAGTCTTCCTGTTATGTATACTCCTAATGTACAATTCAGAATCACATATGTTGGTGTAAATACGTGTGTGTGTGTGTATACATATATATATGCACCATTAAAGTCAGCTCTTATGGAGAACATGAGTAGGGAACTTCTGAGCTTCAGCAGCTGATATATGGCACAGACTCAAAGCTCACTTCAAATGATTTGACACTGACAACTGTTCAAATTCTCATCCCAAACAAACTGTAGTGTCACTGTAGCTGTAATAACTCAGTGCCATTGCAATTTAACAGAAACACATGCAATATAAATACAGGAGCAAGGTGGAAATCAGAAAGCAATCATCCACATGTAGCATACAGTACACTGTTCAACAGGGATTCCATTCCTATTTCATCCCATAAGGAAATTATATAAGGAGAAGAGGCTCTAAATCCATCACAATGGCAGATATCAACACGTTTAAGACTTCTGCAACAGATATATACAAAATAGTGAGGGTAATGTGGAACCATGTGATTACGCACCTTGATGACCCAGCCTACTCCTCTGCTTCTTAATCCCTATTTTCTGACCCTGCATGTTTGCTTGTGCTGGCAGCAAACATCTGTGCTAATCAGATGTGCAGAGGTTTTCTGCCACCACAGTTACCTTGCAGTATAGCTGGCAGATTGCTACACAGCTTTTATTCTTTTCAAATTCAGAAGCAAGTTGGATCACCGACTGTCACGCCTGCATGCCAGATTCATTTTGTCGCTACTCCAAACTGCATTCCAATGCCAAATTGTGCTCCCCTGTACTTTTAACTCTGTTATAAAGTACAGTGTGTTTGATAATACAGAAAACTTGCAGGTCCTTCTCCAGCTCCTTAAAGCCACAGAGGACTGAGAGAATAGGGGCAACTGCAAGGAGCTAATGTAAGAGATCTGTGGTAGAACAGAGAGGAAAACATGTGATCTGTGAAGGTAACAACTAGAAAAAGGTATTGAAATACCAAGCAGGACCACTCACTCTAGCTAAATGTACTCGTTTGATTTACAGCAGAATTAGTTTCTTTGCTCTTTCTTCACACACAGTGAGGTGTCTTTGAGTACCACAAGAAGTAATGGTGGTACTCGGAATGTAGGTTTGTTTAGTTTTATTAAGATACGTGAAAGCTTGGCTTGAAAAACATAGGGTGACTGAGCAGTAGGTTGTCTGACACAGAGCTCTGATACTCACAGACAGCATCTTAATTGCTGCCAACCAGATGCACCAAATAAAACATGTTATACAGCTATCACATGAAGCAAGTATCGCTTAATTGACTCAGACTTGTCAGTTACCAATACCTCTAAAAGAAAAACCCCATTGTTATCCTGCAGTTTCTTAGCTGAGAGTCAAACAGTTGTCACCTGAGTGTCAAACATCCAACAAAATACTACCCATAATAACAGGAGGCAAGCAAGGCTTCATAGAATAGTCATTGACACCATTAATTCCTCCTAGGCCAGCTGCGCTTACTGATCACTCTTCCTCAGAGGAAACAGATGAAAAACTTTGCAAATGCCTATTTCCAGGCCAATGGAATACAACAGCTGATTTGCTGATATCCAAGTTGCTAATAATTGAGTGATAACAACCAGATAACATTCCAGAAGGGAATGTTCTTTCACTGAATGGGTGAGAAGCATTCTGCAAATATTCAGCAGCTCCAAAGGAAGCTGTGTACAGAGATCTGGTTATCTTAAGAATGTGTCTTCTGTTACCTCAAGGCTTCAAAAACCTGTCATCCTGTTTCACAAAACATTATTTGTTATTGATTTATTTTACTAACAGAAGAACTTACCTTAAAGCGAATGCTATTCTTCAAGACGTTCTGTAGATGGTCTCCTGCATGAACACAAATAAAAACCAGTAGTTTTGAATAATGAAGTCTGTTTATATTTCAAAGCCTCCCTAGCATCATAAAAATTGTAAGCAACAGAGCAAATCCAGATCCTACCTATGCCTCTTGGCCTATCAGAACCCATGTGAAAAAATCTGAGATGAAGACAAAGAAAGATGAGTTGTGGCATCAGTTACCGCTAACATTGGCAATCACTTATCTGTATATTTCCCTGAACAGGTGGAGCCCACTTAGTGATTAGAAGACACTACCCTCATAAGGCAGCTGTAAAGAATCCCCACAAATGTCTCTGCCTTAAGCTAATGCTCAGTTCACCTGCGACCCACTGTGAACTTTGTTTCTTACTGCTAAACGGGACTTGCATAGCAAAAACTACAATAGCAGAGACAATCAATAAGCAGACAACCTGAGGATGATAGCTTGCTTTCCCCAGCCGTCCTACCTTTCCTGACATTTTTTGTAGCCAACAGTGCTCACAAATCACCTTTAAACTGCATTGTACAACATATCACTGATATAAAATCAGATAAAGAGCTGTCTGACCTCAGATTAATTTATTTCTTTTTAGCTCACATGTGAGATTATTACACAGACAGTCACTACAAATGTCTGTAATGGCCTAAGATAAGACATATTTCTTATGCAGCCCTAGCTCTCCCTCCTGTCTTCCCAGACAGGCCTGTTTAGCTGCTAGATGCTCTAGCAAGAACACATATCCATTTGCTTTGGAGAGTGTGCTCTGGTGATGCAACTCCTATTTCTCACCACCACATCACAGTCTTGACTCACTTTCTGCAACACTGTGTCAGTGATGCTGTAACACTTTTTTTTTGGCAGAATTGTTATAATTTATCCATTAATGGTTATTACAAACAAACAATCAGTACCAACAACTAAGGAGCTGTCCTCTAAACAAGTCAGGAAACAAAATGCTGTAGCAACATGGTATCAAAGATGGTAAGAAGAAACCAAAGTCTTCATAGACAGCTCTGCTACCTGCGCAAACAGGCTGAGGAGTCTGGTGTCATTCAGATCTTATGCATATCCCAGGGAATTTTGATAGCCAAAACTTCCATTACATAATCAACATCTGTATTAATCATCTTCTACCTACTTTAGTGACACTAATTAACAAGAACATTATGAATTACTTGTGAACAATGAAGCGTGTAA
The DNA here is from genome assembly GCF_054131305.1 of Coturnix japonica. Classification (NCBI taxonomy): domain Eukaryota; kingdom Metazoa; phylum Chordata; class Aves; order Galliformes; family Phasianidae; genus Coturnix; species Coturnix japonica. The sequence continues at coordinate 25,790,053 of NC_140667.1, read as the reverse complement.
AAGCAAATTATTTCTACATGCTCTTGCCAGTATGATCCAAGAGCCCAGCAAATCTTGGGAAATTAACAGAATTACCTGGTGCTTAAAAAGCAATTAAGTTCACAGTCTGGGTGGAATATATAAGGTTTTCTATGTTAAGGGCAGACAAAAAGACTATTCACAGTCGGATGGTTTTGAAGAAAGAATGAAAAGCCTCTATAGCTTGATGTTTTGAGTTCTGCTTCAACTGTTAACACTAACTTCAACAAAACCAATAGGAATATTGTCTTAACCATTCTGAACCAGATAGCTGTCTAAAGAAACAGGCAACAGCTGGGATTTTTGGAGCTAAATAGTCTTCTTTCCTTTTTTTTTGTACAGAGAAAACCTTGAATCTGGGAGAACATCTGTGCAATGAAGGAAGGACCAAACTCAGATGAATGACATTGCTGATCTGGGTGCTCAGCAATAGCTTGTCAGCAAGGACCATAGCTATCTTCCAGCTTAACCATGTCCCCAGTTTCACCTCTGCCCCATCTCTGATTGAATTTAAAACAGCGACACCTAGGTTGATTTAGCCTTGTTTGTATGTGGTAACACTCCCCAATATGTATTATGTAATAGCTATTCCACAATGGCCTGCCTTCATTGACAGTTTTATTTGACACTAAAGGTGACTCTCTGAGGTTTAGCTTAGTCTGAGGTAGGTGAAGCCAAACCACAAAAAGGCATTCCTAACATAGAACACATATCCACAAGGCAAGTCAGTGTAGAATGGCTACTGCACTTTAAATTCACACCTAAGATTATTTCCCAACTTCACTTCCAAGCAAGCAGCAGTCAGTGAAGAAGAGGGAGTATAAGGGTTCAGCCAAAACTGCAGGTGACTGCTGTAACACCTTTCACAATAACCTTGTTTAGAGAGGATACAAAGCCACTGCAGGCCAGGCAAGACAAAGTGGGCTTGTCCAGAGATTTTCACTGCTCACTTAAATACTTCATGTAAACACAGAAGTCATTAAAGAAGTATTGCCATTGTATAATATATAGGGAAAAAAAATGCACCTATGACCATATGAAGTGGTTTTCATCAGTATTCTTTCAACTATCAATAGTCATCAAGTTACAGTACAATAACACGTAACATGTAATCTTTTCCTGTTTGTTCCTTAAATGACACACAACATTACAGGAGTAACTATTACAGAAGCCAACGCTACTTGCTTGCATGTACGAGGCAGGTGAGTAGTCATCATTAGTAAAGGCCATCCCTGTACAAGATACATCCCATCAAAAGTACAGAAAAAACTTCAGCCTCAAAAACTTACTTTGAGAGTTAGTGCTAGCGATGATGTTGGTCTCATTAGTCCAACTGATGTAACTGAGAAAATAATATGGAGTTGTAAGTCTTCTTGTTACTCCTCTTTCCTAGACCAGTATCAAGCACCTTACTTCACATCATGCAGAACATGATGCGGCACAAATGAGATGGTTCTCTTGGACATACTGAAACACCATGGCTGATGCTATAGCAGAAAGGCCTTGCCTTCACGCAAGACGCAGAGCAGTCACCAAGACCATTAGCTGGAAGAGCTCTCCAAGCCCTTTTAGTGGTAGGTTTGCACAACACAGCAGCTTCCAGGGACACGGTGCCCACTTCACAGAGCAGTTTGCCTTTCCCACAGAGCAAGTCAGCCCCACAGCTGTGTGGGACAGGCCTGGAGACGTGCAATGAGAGCCCTGCTTCCTCATGGCTCATCCTCTTACTCGGGCCCTTTAAGCGGAGGCACGCGGCGCGCAGGCTCTGTGCGCATGCGCAGGGGGCGGGTGGCTCGGCCTGCTGATCACGCTGTGTTTCCGCCCTTCAATATCAGTGTTTTCCTTTGTAGGAGTCCAGTGTGAAATCCCTGCAAAAGCAGGGATGATTATACAAAGAGTAGTGCTGAACTCACGCCCCGGTATGTATTTTATTGCAATAAGGGAGCAGTGTGTATGTCATGGTTGCCTAATAGTCTGAAGTGGTGAGAGTAGAAGCAGAAACTAACTTCAGGTTTGCATATCTTAATACAGTATGCAACAATAAACATAGTTTGTTATGAAGTGTATTTATCTAATCTCTACATACAGACTTCTGAATTCTTGGTTGAGAAAAATAATGTATAATGTAGGAGAAAACCCTGGGAGTAGAGACTCAGTGTCTCTTCATTAACTTTTGGAGATAATTCTTGTAGAAATTAGTCCTCAATAGTCAGGAGGGTTTAACTGAGCATTCTGGAATGTCTGTTCTGGCTGTGTCTTCAGTTTGGGTGGTGGGAGTATACCTGCTTAAATCTCAGTCTGCTGTGTTAGCTGATAGTTTTATACCTGTGAACAGAGACAAGATAATGTATTGTAAAAGGGACTACTGTAATTAAAAATGCCTTCCCTATTGATTAAAGGAAGCTTTGCATTGATTCGCTTATTTTGTTAATTCTAGGTAAGAATGGAGTGCCAGTGGCTGAAAACTTCAGACTGGAGCAAAGTACAATACCAGACACTGTGCAAGAGGGACAAGTACGTGTTAGAACCCTGTATCTCTCTGTGGATCCATACATGGTAGGTGATGAGCTTACAACGAAGCCAGAAACTGGTTAAAAATTACCTTAAATTCTGTACCTGTTATGATATTTAACACAGAAGTTAATGGCCGTTAAATCTCTAGTATAACATGGGGAAATAGAGAGAAAATATTTCCAATGCCAAGTGGTTTTGTTAAGCATCTCTTTGTGAGGGATGCTGTAAATTTGTTTTGCTGTTCTCCAGTGCATAGAGATGGACTAAATGACTTCTGGCTGTTTTTCACAATCCTACATTTCTGTGATTTGTGCAGTCGTGTGTATGTATGTGGGAACCTTGCCAGCTCCAAGCCAGTTGTCTTTGTTATGAGGCTGACTTTGAGGCAGTGTTTGTAGAATGTGTTAACTTTGGTAACACTGGTGAAGGAGATTAAAATGACCCTTCCCTTTTGTACTGAGTGAATAAGCAGGGGAAGAAAGATCTAAGAGAAAATTATGAATATTTGGGGGTTACTGAGAGATTTTTGAGTAGCCCATTGTGTCTGGTGTTTTAAACACATCTCATCCCCAGCTTCATTTGAACTTCTTATAACCAAGTGATGTGTTCCACCAGAGCTTCTCATTAAAGTCTTGTCTTTCAGCGCTGCCGAATGAATGAAGATACAGGTTCAGATTACCTCCTGCCTTGGCAGCTGTCTGAAGTTGCCGATGGTGGGGGCATTGGGGTTGTGGAGGAGAGCAAGCATAATAACTTTGCTAAAGGAGACATCGTCACTTCCTTCAATTGGCCCTGGCAGACAGTGGCCATTCTGGATGGAAGCTTGCTACAAAAGGTATAGAAAACCCAGATTGTCACCATTTTATTTTCATAAATCTGTATATTTTTAAAGGAGTAATTAATGATAACTATTTCTGAGTCAAAACCAAGTTGGTATTAATGAAGAAACCCATTCTCAAAAGGCAGATGAACTCACAGTCTGAAAAATCTGCAACAGTTTTCTCTGCTTTTAACAAAGAAAAAGGCGAATTCTTTTGCTGGCTGTCAGGCATTCCCGTATTATTTCATTTGCTGTGTTTTTAATAAGCTTCCCCAAGGTTGCTTCTGTTAATTAATTCTGTTATCCTAATTCTAGGCAGATCTACTCCTGATATATGGAAGTGTAGTCACGAAAGGTTTTTGGCACATTTAATTCAATTTATTTACCAACGTGTTATTGAAAGCTTGTACTTCTTCCATAGAAGGCAGGGTATTTGATATTAACTTGAATGTGGAGAGGTAAAAGTACATTAGTTATGTTGTGTTGATCACATAAAAGAGAAAATTACTGTATTTTAAGCATGTACATTTTCCAAGAAATTTCCATTAAGATCCTTTTGTGCCACTGATCTGCAATCCTAATGTTTGATAACGCTGCTATTCTGTCCTTTGTGCTAACAGAGGGATAGTTTGCCATTGCCTGAGACTTCTCATCTCCTGGGCACTTTTTGATATTTCCATCACTGAAGCTCTTGTGAGTGATTTTGCTCACAACCTTTTTATAAAACTCTGGATGTATAATCTTTGTCTCATTTCATATAAACTTGTTGTTAAGGTAGAACTAGTTTATAGCTAGCTTATCTCTGTCTGTTGTACCCTGCCTTGTAAATATCCTAATTAGTCTTGTATCATCAATGAAATAACAAACAGCAAAACCTCACCTTAGAAGAAATGAACAACATGTGATTTTGCTTTGTAGGTTGTTCCTCAACTTGTGAATGGACGCCTTTCCTACTTTCTTGGTGCAGCTGGATTGACAGGACTGACAGCCTTGCTAGGTATAAGAGAGAAAGGCCATGTGGCTGCGGGTGCCAATCAGACCATGGTGGTGAGTGGAGCAGCCGGTGCCTGCGGTTCTCTGGCTGGCCAGGTAGGTTGGCTGAAGACACAAAGGGCATGCAGTTATACTAAAACTGTGTTCTGGAACATGATGATTAGTAAACATACAGATAAAACCATTATAAATGCAAACAAGTATAACTTCATGGGAAGGTTCACAGATTTGTCTCACACTCTCACTAAGAGATTTAGGTATGAAACTCAGGTTTCCTGAAACTGGGATAGCAGAAAATGGTCCAAGTTGTGTGAAGTGGATACTATAAAAACATACACTCAGTGTACATTTTTTATAGTAGTCTGCCAATTGGAGACAGTCTTTGAGTTGACTGGTAACTTCCATTTTTCCTATATTATCAGTTGCAGTAAACCTTTCTTCACATTGTCTCTCCAGTACTGCTAAGTGTTGGTAATTCTACAGTCAGTGATTTGGAAAGACAGCATAATTCTGTTGGGGACTGCTGTTTCTCTACATGTGAGGGACAAACAACAAAAGGCACTTTTGCTGCAGTTATGTCACATGGGATGGGAATGTACACTACAATTTACTGTCTTGAGTTTAGTGGGATGAGACATTCCTAATGTTTATGTGTGGGGAAGATGATCAACTTATCTTCAATGCTTTGTTTTGTTTTGTTTTAACAATAGATTGGCCATCTGGAGGGATGCTCTAGAGTCGTGGGTATTGCTGGCACAGACGAAAAGTGCTCCATTTTGGTCTCAGAAATGGGGTTTGATGGTGCTATCAATTACAAGAAAGGGAATGTGGCACAGCAGCTCCGTGAACTCTGCCCAGGTGGTGTGGATGTTTACTTCGACAATGTTGGTGGAGACATCAGTGATACAGTTATAAGCCAGGTGATTATGCCGACTATCAGCTTTATACTCATCCTTCTCCAAAGTCTGTGTGTCCAGCTTTGAATTAAGCTTGCAGTACAGCAGAATAGGCTTTCCACTTTGTTGATCTAATTCTGGTACTGATCCTGATAAGAAATCAAACATTTGACATCAGTGCCTGTTCCTTGGGTTAGCAGTACAGTACACTAGTGAAAACAGTGTTTCTACTTCTGATCACTTGCTTCTTTGGCCAGGAGACAGAAACCTTCTTAAAACATTCTCTGTTAGTGCAGTAATCTTTTAGTACTGCTTTACTGTCAGCTCTGCCGGACCTCTGTAAGTGCTCTTGACCAGCCCTCTTTCATGTTAACATGAAACAAGTTTGTGTTCCGTGGCAGAGAGGTACAGACTGCAGTGCTGTCTTTGGGATCTCTAAATCACAGCCTGTATCCAGCTTCCTTTGTCTTATTACTCCCCCTCCTGACAAAAAAAAGGCACATGGTAAAAGAAAACTACTTATTATATTCCTCCTAGTTAATGCTACATATACTGCATAGCATGTTTTTACACTCTTTGTCTGCATTTCTCCATTTAATGTTTGTCATGAATGACTGGGACTGAAATTCTCTTTTCTAGGAGAGGTGACTAGGGACACGTGTGAAAATTTTGTGATGTATTCTAGCGCATCTCTAGAAAACGTTGTTTATGAGACCAATATAATTTGTCTCACTTTGTGCTGTCCCAAATAGATGAATCAGAACAGCCATATCATCCTGTGTGGACAGATTTCTCAGTATAACAAAGATGTGCCTTATCCTCCTCCATTGCCTCCTGAAACAGAAAAAATACAGAAAGAAAGAAACATTACAAGGTACATTTCTCCTTTGGAACTTGTGACCGGGCTCTAAGTGGATTGCTTACAGATTTTGTGAGCCTGATGTTCAGAAGATAGACTCTAGATCCACACCAGACACACGTAATTGCAACAGAATGTTGCAATACTAAAAAAACTAAAACCATAGCATCGTTAAATTCTTTCTTTTACATTTGTCCGCAATGGCATAAAAATGGGAAAGGATAATGTTACATGTTAACATAGATTTGTGATTGCTTAATTTAGTCTTGGAGTCTCTGAAAGATTCTTCAAAATAAGGGAATGTGTTGCCATGGTTCTGTTCTCAGATGTTTTGCAACACGCTCTCTCTCTAAGTGTAGTGGTTCAGGCAGAGAGAAAATTAAGTATTTTTTTAAATGAAAGGATGCAGCTGGATGCCGTGATTGTGTTTAAATTTCAGTTTTAGTATTTGGGTTTTCATCAGATAATGGGAGCTATGGGTGTGACTGATACATACAGGAAAAACACTGAGCTGTTCTTATGACTCTGAGAATAGCTGAATCTTCCATAAGGGAGACTCAGGTGGAGCAAAGGCAGAGATTAGGAGCAAAGTCCTAAAAGTTTTTCCATTCAGTGCATTCTAGAACATTGGGGAGACATTTGGTTCCTGTTCAAATGGACTGAACTCTAATTAAAATTATTGTATTTCCTTGGTATTGTGGTTCACGCTTTAAAAAAATTGCCAAGAATACTAAAATCCACAATATTTAGTAGAAGGCAGGGGAGATTTTGACCAGTGCCTTGCTACAACTATCATTTTTTAATGATCATTTCAGTTCCCCTTCATTGCTGTCAGCAGCTGTGACAGCACCATACGCAAAATTTTGGGGAGCTAAAAATTTAATTTAATCTTATCATCTTGTTTCAGGCCTGTTGTTCACTCAGTTACTGAGAAAAAGTCTGCATTTTGTGGACATTTGCTTGTTCAAGGCTCATTCTTTTCTTTCACAGAGAAAGATTCTTGGTGTTGAACTACATGGACAAACAAGAAGCTAGCGTAATACAGCTTTGTCAGTGGATCCAAGAAGGCAAACTGAAGGTAGGAATTTCTACATTTAATCTGTGGCCTTTGATGTTATGTCCTCAGATCAGGCTCCCTATACTCATACCACCATTTCTTTGTTTTACTGTGATCCAGGATCAAAGAGAGATTTTCTTAAGAATGCTTAAGTACACTTGAAAGCTTATTAAGTAGTACCCATAGTGAGTACCTCCCACAAGTGGTACAGCTGCAGTATGACAGGTTCTTGGTATCTTTCTCCCTGTAAAGTCTTTCTAAATTAGTTTTGGATTCTACAGATGATCAGTAGAAAAATTCCAAAATACAAAATGTTGGCATGAGCACAAATCTTCCAGTCCTGATTGAAGAACTATACTAGCTGTAGCCTTATCAAGGTATTCACTTCTATCTTGATATTGGAATGCAGGTAGCTGAAACAGAGCACTGTCCATTGTAGCAAGAGAATCTGTAACATTGCTGTGGCAGTTCATAAGAGATGTTAATCTTGTTTGACAAAAACTAAAAGGACTTTTTGTACTGACAGGTCAGAGAGACGATGGTAGAAGGCTTAGCAAATATCGGTGGTAAGCTTTTACAACACTTTCTAAAAACATCGAGTTCAACAATAGTAGAAGCCATTTGCCAGTTGAGATTCTTCTTTATCATAAAGCTAAAAATCATATTTTAGATATTAAAAATCACAAGTTATTACAGTGTTCTGTAAGAAATTCACTGTATGTTTAAAAATTTATTGCATATAAATTTTGCAGGTTTTCTTTCCTCAGATTTAGAATCTGGGGAGGTAGGAGTTGGGTTAAAGTGTTTAAACCGTTACCTCAGCAGTTCACAGTCATCCTGGTCTTACTGACTTAAGGTGCTGCCTATTTCTTGGATCTTGTATACAGAAGGGTCTTTTGGAAGCTTTGAACTTACATTTTAAAAACCAAAAAAGTCAGTCTCTAACAGTACTTGTTACTGGATCTGCTAACAACAAATAAACTGAAAGCTATGCACAAGGAAAGGGAAAACATACTAACCATGGCAAAGCAACCAGAATTAATATTTTGGGAGAAACAGGCCTATAGCCTCTTCCAGAATTCTAAAATGAATATAAAAACCACGGGGTCTTATGACTTCAGTGAGACAAAGGTAAAGAGACAAGTGACTCAAGACACATTGTAAGAATGCAGCCCTAATGAGTAACAGGAAAGAATATGATGTAGCCCATTTATTTCTGTAAGACTGAAAATCAGTAGAAATAGGCATTGGCCCAAACATAACAATAGACATTTATTTCTACATTTTCATTTACTGTTGATACTTTCAAGCACAGTACTTATATGTCCGTTCATTTCACAAAGGTTTGTGAAACTGATAGCATTTGTGGGCTCTTCAGTCATGCTTCATTATTTTGTTTGGCATTTGTGTGCCCATAACAAAAGCAAAAATATCATCATTAACTTGATTGGGTGAAATAGGTACTTAAAAATTGATTAAAAAACACACACACAAAAAGTGTGGCAGTTTACTTCACTAGTTTGGTTTGTTTTTTTCCTCCATTAATTTGGCATATCATTAATAATAAATACATAGTTGCTCCTGTTTGGGGAACTACTTCATCAGATTGCCTCTATCATTTACTTTAAAAGAAGTTACATGGCATATTTTATTTGGAACTAACTCACTTCATTATTTCTCTTGAAGCTGCTTTCCAGTCCATGATGAGCGGAGGCAATATTGGAAAACAGATCGTCTTAGTTTCTAAGTAAAAGTCATTGCTTGGGGAAAAGTAACTTGATTCTATAAAAATTCCATAGGAATAAGCAAATTTTACTTATAGTAATATCCACTTTAAATAAGCTATTAAGTTGTTCAGTATATACTGAAAGCAGGCATTCTAGGATGCTAGGACAGAACCCATGCTAATAAACTGAACAGAAATGAAAACAGGAATGCAGTAATTTATACTAAAAATGGTAAAATATTTTACGTGATTTGACAGCTGCCAATTAGCACACTAGCAAATAATTCATGGGTATGGTTTGAAAGTTAGATCAGCTCAGGAACAATTTCCAGTAAGCAATTTGTATGCAGCCACCTGGTTTGGGATGTTGGAAGCATTTACTTATGTACATGTGTGTTATTCCTATGCTGATTTGTCTCAGAGCCCAGGAACTTCTCTAGGAATTTTTCATTTACCACTACAAGCTTAGCTTGACAGTCCAATCAATCTGCCTATCATCTTAAAACTGTAAGTGTTCGAACCTTTTTTTCGGATAAGAGCAATCAAAAATTCCATTTCTACAACTAAAGTTCAATAATATCAAAGAAACTTGTATTTTGCCATCTGGAACAAGCTTCCACTGATTGCATTTCCCATTTCTCTGTATTGTATCATTATATACCCTACTTTCAGGGTACCTTCAACCTAGTTCATTTAGAATTCCATTTGCATGCCACCTGAGACTTTCATCAGAGGAAGGTCCAGCTATAAGGGCTAGCTTGTTTTGGTGTAACAGCGCTCTTTTACCATTTTGGAAGCTTGAAAAGTGAGCCAGCATTTCAAAGTCTGACTAATATAACCTCAAGCCACGTGAGACTGATGCAATTTAAATGCGTCTTCAAAATAGAACAGCTGCAAAGGGAACAGGTAATTACCTTAAAGTCATTAGAATTCCATCATTATGTACATCTAGAACCATTGACACATTTGTTTAGTGATTAGGATAATTTATGACATTCTAACTTATAATCTATTGGTTTTAAATATTTGCCTTTAAGAGGAGTGCTTCCACGCAGTAGGGTAGGCTGAAAATAGATCCTCTAGATCCATCTAGGCTTGAACTAAATGGAATCCAAGAACTAGGAGTGAAACACTATTCATGAATCCGGCATTTAAATCTTCTTGCACACTGTAGAAAGAGAACAGATATCAGAACCGCCTCATGTCATTGTGAGTGATGCGAAAAACAGTCCCTTGATTTCATAGTACTGAAGCTGACCCTGAAAGGAAGCATACAGTGACTAATGCTACAGGCTTTGAAGAGAATGACACCTGCATTATAGGATTACATTCAAATCCAGCTAAATTCTCAATCCAATATCAACATCACTAACTCACTAGTAACAACATCATGCAGGGAGAGATGTCAAAATTGTTGTGGAATAAAAATCAGTATCATTGTAACTGGCAAATGGAGATGGAAAGAATCAGATGAAAGAAATTCCATGAATTCTTGCTTATTGACTGTTTATAGATGATACTCATTCTGAAATGCCCAAATTTCAGCACTTAAAGACTTGATAATCTGTACTCAGATGAGAGAGAGAGAGGAGGGAGCTAATGGGAATACAGCCTTTCCAAACAGAACCAGATACTCTACTGAGTGTGGTGGTATGTCGAATCATGTGGTTTAATTATTGCCTTTCCTTTTCTTCTCCCACATGCACCCACTCTAGATTGAAACAGCATCAGCCTGGAGGCTGTTATGCAATGCATGCCCTTTTCTGCAGTAAAACTTCCACCAGGCAGTAGGTTGGCCCTAATGCACTGTAACAATCTTCCTGAATCGACTTCTTCCTCCTCAAGTCCAGTTCAATCCTAAAGTTCATCTCCAAATGTTAAAAAAAAAAAAAAACAACAAAAAACCAAACAGCCCAGTTCTTCACACAAATTAAAACATTCTCTTGCTTACATTTCCCTATATTTGGCTTCCTCCAATTTACCACTTTTATCTAGTTTCAGCAATATTTTGAGAAAAAAAATGCCTTAAGATCTTGAAACTGAAGACCCTTTTGCTTTAATCCAAAGCATTCTGGTTACTTAACATGTGTATGTTCCAGAAGAGATTTCATCCACAACCTGTGGTCAATTTGCATTGCAAGAACATAAGGAAAGTAGCATAACAATAATCACTGCTGAAAATGTGTTAAAACATTTTCACATGTTATGGGTGAAGGCAACCTACTTATACTTCCAGAGTTGCATTTGCTCGTCCAAAGTACAAATGTTGGACTTCTGAACACTGTTTGCTAAAGACCTACTCTAGAGTGAGCTCATATGAGTGAGGACAATGAGCTGACACACCTTCCAGGAAGGGCAGCTCGAGAATCTTAATTTACACAACTGAAAATATGATTAAATTTTAAAAATTCCCAACACTGTGATTTTTACAGCAATTGCTTAGTAATCCATGTGCACTGTAAGCCTATTAAAGTCTGATGATGAGAAAGGTGACCTAGAGTGAGGTCATGCTGAGATATAAATTCCTTACTGTAATAAAGGCAACTTGATTGCTGCAGCATTCCAGCAGATGAGGTAACTCATGGAGAGGAATATTCTGTCAGCACAAGTCAGATGACTACAGGTGAAAAAAGTTGCAGACTTCATCATAGTGCTCTCAACATCCAGGAAACTTCTCTGTATTTGTGAAACCTGGCTTAATGCTTTCTCCTCAGAATAAATAAAAATCAAAGGAAGAAAATCTTTCAAACAAAGTGCCTATACTTGTAAATAAAATATATATATACACCTTTTTTTGCAACCTTGTCTTACTTTCTTATTGTGATAGTGTGACTCTTAGGCAATCATACATTCTGCACCTTAGGGGAGGTCTCACGTAACAGAGAGTAACAAATAACTGCTAAGGAAAATCCAAGCCATTCTAGATGTATCACCATCACCGACTTTAGAGGACCAACATCTGTGCATGAAGGCTTACCGTACAGAAACACTGCATGGTAGTTGAGATGAGCTTAAGCAAGGGCAGACACGAATGCTGGCAAGATGTAGTGTATTCCAGCAGTCTGAGTCCGTGATCTGCTACTTGCTTTGCTGACTTCATGTTTTGTCCTCTTACCAAACAGCTTAGCAAGGATACTCTTGCTTGTCTAGGCTTCTATGGTTACCCCCAACAGACATAGGATACTATTTTAAGAAGAGCTACATGCTAGAATTAATAAATGCCAAGGTTGTTTTATTTATAAACTTTAAGATAAACAAAATCTTCCTAGGCTTGACTCATCCCTGAACTGGAAAAAGCAACACTGACATCTTGCTTAAAATAATGCTAATTGACATAAGAGGAATGCATCCTGTTAGTGAGCAGAAGAGCTCAATTTTGAAAAAGGACCCAAACTAGGCAATTAATGAGGTCAGCACAGATCCTGCTATCACTAGAACATTTCACTTTACTCCATCACATTGATTCACGTCTTTTGGGTGCCACAGAACAACAGAGGAGAAAGGGCATATTTTTATAGGGTGGCTTTCAGATTTATCGTAATATCATCTGCATATTTATCCAAGCTTAGTCTATTTATTACCAGTTCTCTTAAGTGACCAGCGCTGTCTTCCCAGAGACAGGCTATATTTCATGTAACTTATATATACACACATTTCATTTTAAGGGAAAACTCACATACTTTGTGATTTTTGTTACCTGCAGTTAAATTGGGCAACCATGTGCTCATGTGTATAGGGACAGCTAAATTAGAAGCCATCTCCCAACGTGCTTTTGAAAACTTCCATTCTGCTGAGATAAACAATTTAAATAGATTTTCAAGCAAATATTGGTAAATAGTTTTCCCATGTTAAGTTGTATAGCTCAACTAAGAAAGTTTTCAACTAAGAAAGTTAACATTTTATTACTAAAGTTCTAGAATACTGGAGATTAAGGAAAAAAATCTGAATTAACATGGAACAAGTTCAGTTTTGCTTTTCTATCAAGCAACAAAGAATTGCAATAAGTGTACCTTTAGAATATGAGCTATGAGGTCCTCCCAGCATAGGGCAGGATTCCCAGTTTCTATACCATGCTCTTCACTGAGATCAGGACAGAAGGGGAGCCCCACTCATCCCACACTTAAGTTGCATTTCATCAGTCCCACACATGTACGTAATTCACACATCAACCACATGTCAACAGCTTGTCATTCTTAGGGAGGTCCTCGGAGCCAGGGACAGCACATCTGCAAATAAAACACCTTTCTTTGCCACACTAAGACTAATATGAACAAGTTCTTAAAATAATCCCATCCATCTGCCAAACATCCAACAGAATCAAGAAATACAGTTGATTGTCATGTAAGAGAATGTGGTGGCAGATGACAGACAAGAAAGATCCATCTCCTTCTAGGAAAAAGTTCTTCCCACAGGCTATAAGGTATGAAGCATTTTATTGCCATTCATGTGCTCTCAGATGAAATAAAAGTACTTGCATTTCTAGCAACACTGTAAAATGTCACACTGGTCATTACATTTCCACCATTGTTTCTCACAAGTAAATGTTGAGCCCTGCCTTTCTGATTTTCTAACAGTTTTGGAAAACACTTTCATAGCAGCCAATGACATTGTGGTAAGCACAGCATTCTCTTAATAGGGTATTTAATTTACACAAATGAGGGCTGCTAATGTCTTTTTCCTGCTGTATTGTCAATCACAGAGGAATGGGAATTAAGGAATAGAAAGGCTCTTATTTTAGCGATAACAAGTTTTAGTTTTAAGTAGCATTTTCTTCTGATTCAATTTATTGTTTTCTCATATTTCTATAGTACAGTTACTGTCTTTTCTAAGGTAACATAAGTTATTCTCCTTTATCTGGACAAACCATAAATAAATTACTGTAAAAAACACATAAACTACTTTGAACGTTCCACTCACAGCAGTCTTATGAAGCAGGCCAGTGTTCGCCTTACTTTAAAGATAAGGAAACTGAGGCAGGAAGCTTAGCAATCACCTTAAGGTATAACAAAGAACCATTACTGGAATTAAGGATCTCATGTTTTGCCATTTTGTAGAAGAATACTCCTGTGTTTCCCAGAGGGGCTAAGAAGAAGGGCAGAACAGGTTTGTAATTAGTAAAGTCAACTCAGCTCCTTTGGCTCTCAAGTTTTTCCAAAAATACAACTATTTCATCATTTTTAGACATGGAAAAACAAAAATAATGAGTTTTCCAGGTCACTTGGTGGCACTGAGATCCAGAAACACAGCCCTGACTCCTTTCACTTAGAGAGGATACAGCCACTAGACCAAGGGATTCCTTTTGGATCTTCCAACCTGAGACAGTTTTCTCCATTCTTTGTTTTAAAGCTGAACTTTTGACTACAACTGTGAATTCCAGAGGTGATGATTCACTGTCCTTTCAATAGCTAACTGTGGGAAAATCAGCAACCTCAACAGTGGAAAACAACTATTTCCCTTCAGAGAAAGAGCACTTTAATTAACCAGCACTCGCAGAATAAGGTTAGGACCATGGCTCAGGTGAACACACACACAAATATAGACTTAAACACCCAGCAACCTATAAAGAACTCCTATAGACTATTATGAACTGAAAAGTATGTGTAAGCACTGGACTCTTACAGTGAAAGCCATACAGAACTTTTGTAATAATTATTACTTTATCATGACATCTGGTCTAATCCTCTTAAAATTTATACAAATCTTGAAATAAAAAGCACAGTTACACACAAATCCTGGAGCTTGTTATCAAGATCTGGTCACATTTTTCCCCAGCATTATAAAAAAAATAAATAAAGAATTTATGAATTAAAAATATTTTCCATTTAAAGTAGTAACAAGTAAACATTTCCAATGGTGATCCATACAGACATACCTGCTTTGTATCATAAAAACATACTAGAGATTACTACACAATTTACTGCACACTGTATTAATGTATCATAGTATTATATAACGTGCTGTATTATACATATGCAGCATACTGTATAATACATGTATATAATACATACTGTTATACATTTACTACAGCTATGCAGCAATGGAGGTGCAGCTTCAGATCTTACCACTACATGGCTGGTCCGTACAGAATTCCAGCAACACAAAACAGTAGGTTGCATCTGAAGTTGAAGAACCTTTGACTATTGTACTGTATTTCAGAAGCTCTGACAGTTTTTCATTTCTATTATGTAAGTTCTGAGCTCAGATGATTGAAAGGTCCATGTTTTAAAAATCAGAAAGGAGGTCAGGGGCACCAACCATGTTCTCATGGGGGAGAGGACAAAAGCCAAGGTCCCATAGGTTCGCTGCAAGAAATAGCAAGAATAGACCTGCCAGGCCAGCAGGAGTGTCATTGCCAGATGAATAAGCACAACCAAGAGGCGTCGGACGTGATGTATATGAGAACAGAAACTGTGACCTTTGCACCGCAGGAAAAGGCACCAGCACAGATAGGCCATTAATGGCACGTTGAAGAACAACATCTGAAAGAAAATAAAAGAGCAGAAAAAAAGACAACAATGATCAAGCCAAATATTCTGGGCAAGAGGCAAAGCACACACACACAAAAAATAAGAGCCCACAGAAGTTGCCTGTTTCAAATGCTGAGTGAAATTCCCAAAGCTGGAAACGCAGGATGCTCCTTCTAAGACATTGCAGTTGAGAGAGCTGGGCTCACCTGAGCCTCAGTCCCCAGCCAACTACTCCTGCCTGCTCCCTTGCAGTGTGTGGCACTAACACGCACCCAACTCTTTATGGAGCTAGTTGAGGGAGCTAGACTTGGCAAAATAATACTGTAATGAAAAAAATGAAAGCCCTTGTGCCAATTTAGCTCTCTAACCCAGCCCACTGTGGTGTAAAACAATGTTAGCACTGACACAAGGGAGGGACACTGATGAAGGCAACAATGAAGTGTGCAGACTTAGATTCTGAGGAAGTACACCCTGCCTTTCAGACAAAGGCAGCTGAGAAATGCTGAGGGCAGCCAGATCAGACTAGTGTGAAAACCAGACTCAGGTCTACTTGGAGAGTGACATCTACTGATCTGAAGAATATTCAGTGTGCAACAGCTACCCTGGCCATTCCTTCTGCTTACTTACTGCAACTTGCTTGTAAGGACAAACAAAAAATTCAGAGGGAAGGGTAAATTTGTAGACACTGGATGTCAGGATTAGAGGCAGAGTCCGAGACAACATCAAATAGGAGAAAAGCGTGAGGAGCATATGCTCAACTTCCTTCTGTCCTACATTTTAAGTTTGAAGAAAGGTTAGAAAGTTTGCCATAGTCAGGCATGGTTACTAAACTTCTTTATCATTCCAAAACTTTTCTTAATTAAATTGTATTAAAAAACATCAAAATATTCTCAGAAGAGTGCAGTTTGTCAACATTCACCTTTAAACACATACCTGTAAAATTCCAACCACGTATGTGAGACCACCCCGTAAGAAGGAACCACCAACAAACACCCCAAAGGAAAAACAGGCTCCCACTTGGCCATCTATCAGTTCACCTACAAACCACGGTCCTGAAAGAAAATAAACATACTTCCATATTGTATTTTCTGGTGGTGCTAGAACTCTTTCACTAATTCTTAGATCAAAATGCTTGACTGAGTACAAAGACTCCACTGTTTGTTTGTAGTATTAAACACATTTCATATTTAACAAACAGCAATATGATGAACACTCCTGATGTGAATGAATCCTGACCTTTTGCTATGGTCCATCAATGAGCTGTAGCATGCAATTAGAATACTTTTAAGTTGTTTTAATCTCACTGAGAATTTGTGACAACATAGGTAACATTTCCTTCATGAGAGAAGAGAAAACAAATAGATACTTTCAATTGCTGACCCTACCACAAAATTACAGTAAAATTTAGAGATACAGTCATACACTGAGCCAAGCTGGAATGCATAGCCTGCACCGTGTTACTTCCACAACAGTAGCTATTTTAGAAACATAAGTGAAAAGCTAAAATTCTTAATATCAGAGCTGACACATCTTAGTGATTTGTCATGTGAGATGTGCATTCTATGTGCTTGTTTTATGCCAAGGCACAGATCTTACTCAAAGAAAAGTGAAACCCAAACATTAAAATAGTCATTTTGCTTTCAAAATAAATGTCATAATCTGCTAAATACACTTGAGGATGTTTTAAGTCCAGCTCTTTATCAATAAACCTTTATTCTCCTTAGACCTCCAACTTTTAAACTGTAAAGTTAATGCGAACATCAAGTATCTTTTCTCTGTTCCCCAAGATTTCTGAAGTCCATTTCTTCAACAGAATCTGATGTGTAATTTCAAAAAGTAACTTATGTCCTCTGGTACTCTATGTTACTCACCCAGAGCAGTGTATAAATTCAGAACCAGAACCGAGTAATAGAAGGTGTTTATTTTACTGAAGACATGAAGGGAAAACGAGGTCAGACCCAGCAGTCCTGGCTTTTCTAAATAGAGGCAACAATTCAGAAAAATAAACTTGACTCAGGCTGTACTGTGCATACACAAACCCTTCTGAAAGAAGTTTGTATGTTACTCAGTTAACTGAGAAATATATTTGGTATGTCTATAGAACAAATGAAAGGTAATGCATTTCTAGAATATGTGACAAATGAAAATAAGAAACTAACAAGTATTACAATGCTAATAACAGCAGGAAAAGACTACCATTCTAAACAAATGCACTTACTGTATCGCAAATAAAACTGAGTGACCATTCTATACCCAGAAAATGAAGCTGCTAGAATGAAAAAGATGGAGAAAGTTCATATTAAATGAAAAGTAAGAATTTGAAACAGTAACTGTGCAGGTCATGAAGGACTACGTTTACAGGACGCTCTGATTTGAAGAAGTCCTCCAGCAACTCAGATAAAATTAAGGCCAGATGTTAAAACAACATTATTCTGACAAGCATGTCATGCTAGCAAGAAAAAAAGTACCTACTATTCATTTCTTCTTTTAACTGCAGCAGTTAATTCATAGACTGAGATCCAAAGAGCCTTCCAAATGAAGTTAGCTTTTAGAAATCAGCCTTGTACGTGGCTGCCCATCTCACAAAGCACTAACTCCCAGACAGCAAGGCTGAAGTTTGAAAATCAAGAGCTCTAAAATTTGTTCACTAATCTGTGAAACACTTGTTCTCTACAGGGACCCAGCTGATCATGAAGCACTAGCTCTTTCTACTTTAACTGCCAAATTCCATCAAACTAACTGAAAAATCTTCTTTTCCTATGTTGTAAGTTGCTGTAGTTGCCTCATGGTGCTACGTGATTACGGGTGTAAGGGAAGGAACATACACTGACATGAATAGGAAAGGAGGTGGCTTCTAAAATAATCTCATTAGTAAGGTGTGGTTCAAACAATTGTTTAAAGGATAAACACCACCAAGTAGAAAGTATTAATTTTAAATTACCAGATTTATCATGAACAAAATATCAAGTTAAAACTGATAATATCAGTTCTTTTATTATTAGCCAGTACATGTCATTTGCAAAGATCAACAAAAATTACTGTAGCAGGAAATCTGTTTCTCCACTCTGGTGACAGCAATAAAGACAGAACTGTGCACAAGCTGCAGTGAAACCAACACACACAGGACCGATACAAAATATTTATTTCCCTACACATCAGATTTTCTCAGTGAAAAAATTAAGACAAAACCTTTAGACTTCAATTAATTGGTTTTGGTTTTTTTTCCTCCTTAAATTAAGATACCCAATTGAGTTTAAACTCTCAACTGACTTCATTTGATATAATGGAGATTTTCTGGCTCCTCTTAAAAATAAAGCAGAAGCTTTTGAGAACCCCATCAAAATGCAAAGCGCTGGATGCAAAACATAATGGTGAATAACTACATTAACTTATGGTTAACATGAAGATAATACATGTAAATACATTACAGTAAATAAGTTTAGGCAAAATAAGATCCTCTTAAAAAAAAACAAAAACAACTAGATAAACATTGGTTCATACCTTTGAGTGTTGGTTTTTGGAGGTATCTGAAAACAACCAGCAACGCAACCTGAATCAGCACAATCAGTCCAAAGAGTGTACGAGCCTGAAAATGAACAGTTTTAAGTCTATTGCGGCTCTGAAATATTAACAGCCTTTAAGCATCCCTTTTAGACACTGATAGAATTATATGAAGATTTCTAATCAAAACAGATACTCAAAGTTTTTTGGCATTATAGCATTAACAAATTAAGAAAACTTAAGTTACTGGATTCACATTCACTTGCATCTTACTGACTTCAATTCAGTTCATGTATGACCACAATATATTAGAATCTTTTAAAAGTGGTGTTTGTAAAACATATGTATTTGTATTCCATCAATACACTTCCTATGTAAAATGTATTTCTTCAGTACTGTCCTGTATAGAACTGTAGTTCAAGACACCATGAAGAACAATAGTTATTAATTAAAAATTAATGTAATATTCTTAAGCCAATTACTATACTGCCTACAGCCACGTGGACATTAATGTGCTCTTCCAGAAATATGCCTTAACTATTATTACATTCCTTCTTTCCAAGTACTGAGTTGTAATGTCTGGATATAATCTGAAACTTACTGAAGTCAATGGGAATTCTGCCTTCCTTGCTACAGCTAGCTATAACACCAGCAGCTGATGGGAGACATTTTTGTCCAGTACCAACATTACAAAAGATCACAGTGAAGTTTTATCTGATTTAATGTTTCCTTTTTCTAATGTCTCCAGTAGCTTGTTTTCCATTTCTTGGTTACACAAAACGTGTATATACACACCTCAACACAGATAATTTAGACTAAACTTGTGCAGCAATAGTTCATGCAAACTTCATGTTTGAAATATGCACACAGAAAAAGGAAAACTGAAATACCCGTGAAGTACCAATGGAATTATAGTGCATTCAAGTCTACTGAGAACTAGGAAAATGCATCTTGCAGTCACTGGGGATGTCAGCACAGAATGACAGCTGTTTACCGTGAGCACTTACTAGAACATAGTGATCGGTAAGAAGAATAACAGATGGCCAAAAGCCAAATCTAAGAGGACGGTTTTCTTCCATAGAAAATATATGGCTCTGCGTGATAATTCTTCCAGCAGCATCCTAGATTGAAATAAAATAAGAAACCAATTATTTATTAGTAGTGCCAATGTAACTCATTACAAATAAATGGGAAAAAAAAAAAAAATCAGGATAAAGTATAAGTTAATCCCTTCAGCTGACTGATATATGCATACTGCTCTATCAAAACACTTCTACCTACAGAATATTACTTACTGACAGTTTTTCAACTGCATTAAATTTGAGACTGTAAATTTAAAATCTGAAAGTCCTGCACATAGAGGAGATCCTTTCAGATCAGCAGTTTTACAGAGGACAGCAACTATTTACTGACTACCACCAACACTTGTTTCTTGAAAGCTCAATTCTAAATAATAGCTTGTCTTAAAAAAAAAAATAATTAAAAAATAAAGCTTTGTTGTACTTGGTTTCTGGCACATTTGCTAGTTGCACTGTAACTAATATAGGTACCCTGATGATCCAAGTAGGGCTTTTTCATTGCCACTTCTGCTGTATCTTTTCAACAGAATTCTTTGATATTCGTACAGATGTAATATTGATATCTTATCTCCCAGGACATAATCACAGAATCACAGAATGACCCGGGTTGGAAGGGACCTCAAGGATCATGTGGTTCCAACCCCCCTGCCTGGCAGGGCCACCAAACATACACCTTTACTAGACCAGGTTACCCAGAGCCCTGTCCAACCTGGCCTTGAACACCTCCAAGGACGGGGCATCCACAACCTGCCTGGGCAGCCTGTTCCAGGACCTAACCACTCTCCTAGTAAAGAACTTCCCCCTAACATCCAACCTAAATCTTCCAACTCAGTACACTTACTGTGACACCCAAGACCATACAATTTAGACAACCCCAGAAACAATGTACAGAAATCAAGTATTTGTGTTCTCTAGACATCTAATAAAAGTTAAGGCTTCCATCTTCCTTTCCTCAAACTATTCAGTGACTAGATGCAATAGTGATTAATAACCAGGAAGGAATTCAGATTCTTTTTTTAATATTCTGTATTTGCAGAAAACCTCAGTATTCAAAAAGGAACATCACTACTGCTATACAGGTCTGTATAACCACCTTCAAACATTGTTCAGTTTTGTGCATATGTTTTCAGTAGTCAAACCAAAAATCAGTTATAAAACAGTCTCCCTAAAAAAGAGAAAAAAAAATCACCAAAATCAGTAACAAGCCAGGGGTAGAACACTGACAGTACAAAAAAAGCCATTGGAGGGGGTGGGAGAACTGGGAGGAATTACGGAGCCTTATAGCCCTAGTCCTGTGAGAAAGAGTGCCCAGATTGATTCCACTGGGCAGGACAAAACTGAATTCCCTAGTTTGATTAGGCTCTTTGAATGCCACTTGAAGGGTCAGAAATAAAATACGTTTGCAAAGGAGAAGCACTGAATAAAAAATATATTTTCCACCCAGCAATTCAGTGTGAGCTAAGTCTGATGTTCTGGGAAACAGAAATCATATTCCCTGTCAGGCTGCAAGAGGTTGTAAAAAGAACTTCAGACAAATAATGAAAGACAGCATTCCCATCTCCAAAACCTTCCAGACCCAGTTCCTTTGCATTCTGAATAGGGCTGCTTTGTGTTTTCTCTAATCAATTCCAATCATCTTTATAAGGATAAAGTGTTCAAGATAGATGGTTTATGGTTTCTTTTGAGTAATAGGCAAAAATTATTTCTGAACAGTGACTTGCTCTTCTGTCCTTCCTTTAATATTTCTCGTGAAAAATAAGAAACCTTACACTTAATCCATATGCTTTATTAATCTTCCAGTGCTCAGTAATTTGTGTTTTTCTATTTAGCAAATATAACCCATCAATCAAGTATCAAAAGTCAGTTGTCACGTATTTTCCCTCTAGTTATGCAATGTGGAAGGCTCATGGCATGCAACTATATGAAGATTCAGCACAAAGAATGCCAACAGGTATCTTACCTGGACCGTCACATCTATTTGATGGGCCCCTTCACTATAGTTCTGTGGGCTCCACTTTAGCACATAGAGAGGGCCAGATGCCTGATGAGCATTCCCCAAGTGAACTCCGTCTATGTAGACTGCGACAGAAGTAATGGCAGCAGGGGAGAAGGCCAGAATTCTAAGGATTGAATCAACAGCAAAATAAACAGATCTAATTAGAGGAGCTGCAGATTTGTCATCACCTTAAGATGTTTCCCTTTGCCACGTAAGACTTAACAGTTCAAAGGGTTACTCAGAAACAAAAATGATAAAATATCTGTAGGCAAACGATTACAAGTAACAAAGGAAGTCCCGTATAGATTTGTGCAAAATAATAGAACAGGGAATTGGGCTGTGGAGCTGACAAAAATGTAGAACTTCAAACTCCAGGCAGAAATAATATTAGAACGAAAATCAACCAAAGCACATATCCAGTGTATAATATTAAATACTTAGTAACATAGCAGGGCTGTGAAACTGGAAACAGAAGAAAAGACTACGATGTTTAGAGTAAACAGAGAGAACAGACAAAATCCTGAAGTCAGTGAAGGTGACGTGAACATGCAGGATTAACAACACAGTTTAAGTGTTAATCAAACTCTGCCAGCCTTGGTCACACAAAAAAAGGTAGACTTGGCTTTGGTGGAAATAACTGCATATGCAAGACAAGTAAGAATTAGTGCTATAAACTCTGCTTTTTCTGCATAAGCTATACAAAGTGAATGCTCAGCAACAATCTTACAGAGAAGAATGAGTTTTCTTTAAGGTGTATGTTATATAAATTAATACACATATACAACATGAAATACCCCATCTATTAAAACATTGTGGAATACTGTAAGACCAAGAGATCGTTTTAGGGCACCTGATATGAGTGGAGTAAAGAATTTTCACTAGTGGTTCATGGAAAGAACTGCTGTAAAGGGAGGATTTAGGATTGGTGATGAGAACTGCTGGCCATTCTTCAAAGGTGAGATCCACAAAACTAAGGAGGTCGTGATCAAATGCAAGGATCCGGTACCTAAGAAAAAAGAAAGATCGTTTTGTTGACACAACTTTCACATGCCCAGGTGACACACATGCTTCTCAAGTTCCTACACAGAACTTGTTTGACTTAGCTTCAATTTCTTCTCTTTTGTACTCAATTGTACATTAACTGACTGCTGTATTAACTGTACAGCTGGTTACCTCTCATCAGCTTCATTTGATTACAAACCACTGAAGCAATGCTCAAAAACTGAAACGTCAAGATCTGTTGAATCCTGCATATAAATGAGGGAGAGTTACATTATATTTGGATTCCCTGACACAATATTCATTTCTGTAGCGTCTGTGTAAGAACTCTAGCCATAGGCAAAGGCCAGCTTTTGCCAGTACATACACACACAAAGTATTTCTGTTGGCATTCCTGCAGAACAAAAGCTAATATAGTTCCATATATCCCATCACATTTTTTTGACATGCTGCTAAGGTAACAACACAGGTAGATGTTTTATTTCTAGAATTCCTACAGCTGGCCCAGAGCATGGATCTTCAAGTACTGATGCTAAATTTCATTACAGTGTTTTCTTACGTTAAATATTAAACACACATTACACAGACATTTAGATGCCATCTTTTTAATTCTTAAATATCAGGAATGAGTCAAATAATCAGTCCACATGATTTATTAGCATGCTGTTGGTATAGGGAGGAAAACATCAAAATGCATAAACACATTTTTCAAAAACACTGATAGTAATGTTACCAGTCAGACAGATCTAATGCCTCTCTCAGATTCTCCAAATAGCATAAAAAGGTATTAAAGTAGAACTACTTAGAGTCCATACAATAAATTACTCACACAGTGTTTACTTACTTTCTATTATCCTTCCAGTCTCCTAATTCCAGTTCTAGAGTGCCACCACGGTGTTGGCTATACAGTGCTGGCATCAGTCCACCCATTGTATGGAGATGCCCACATAAATAAGCTGTGGCAGAACTAATAAAAAAGCATAATAATTACGATTGTTTGCATAGGAAAGAAATGCCATTGCAGAAAACCCATGAAGTGACACACAAGTACATGAAGGCAAACTAGAAGTGTACTTCAGATCAAAGACACATGCAAACAAGACAAAAAGATCTTACCTCATTAACACTCGTATCCCTGGGGCTGGGGATATGATTGTTGAGGTGGGATAATGGCCAAACCAGACAGTATGATTGCTGTGGAGACTTTCTGTGGCCATCGCAGAGAGCTCTTGCATTTGATTCTGAAGTGGGCAGATGTTTGGGGAAAAACAAACAAGCAAAACTATTAAACAAAACCAATAAAATAACCATTAACAATTTGCTATTTAGCTTATTCAGAAATAATAACAAAAAAAGCAGAAACTAATGAAGAATACAATTCATCTGTTACCTACAGAGAACATTCACAGTTGCTTTAGGATAAACAAGCTGTACAGCTAAACATATCATAAAAATCCAATGTTTGAAAAGCAATGAATAATAAATTCCTTGCAACTTACAGAGGAAAAATGTACTGTAAAGTCAGACTTTAAGTTGCATTTCTGTCCTTTCTACCACTTATACAAGTAAAGAAACATTTCAGTTGATTTACCTTTGTATTTATTCTTGGCAGAGGATTAATCCTTAACACAGTTACAAGTGCCTACTGGCCCACAGCTACCTTTTTTTTCTCTACCTTAAGATTTATGCAAAAACCTGCAAGTGATGCTCTTCATACTCCTGGCGTTGGGTAATTACCAAGAAAGTTCTCACCTTACTGCAGCCCAGACAGGAGCTCCAGGCTGAACTGCATTATTTTACTCCTTACGAATCTGTATGCAAAGCTACCCATGGATCTACAAACCTATGGATTACAGTAAACAATGAGAGGGTACTATACCTTGCACTCCTACATCATCTTTCATCTAAGTATCATGAAGTGATTTAAAAACATTTAACAAAATGTTGAATATCCTTTGGATAAGATTTGAAGAACATATTACTTGTCAGATTCTGTCTGTGGTAACATTCACAGTATGTAAAAGAAATTACCACTAAACGTTAGCTAAATTTTAAGAATCTACTGACAGAACCCTGAAAAAAATCTAAATTTGACATTTTTGTATTGGATTATTTCTTGAGAGAAAACATATGAACTACAAGTTAAACAGATGTGCTCATTTTTCTTTACAAAATCTCCACATGTGTTAACTTAGAGATGTAGAGACTCTTTTTGACAAGCACGAATCTTTTAGATGATTCTTAATTATAAAAAAAGGAAAAAAATACCCCAGATTAATACACCATAAAAAAGACAGCAAAATGAAACTCTAAGACTTCTAAAATACCGTATTTAAAATCCCAAAGAAATTATAGGGTCTCTTTGGGCCGGGGCTGAGTGTTGCATCCACACAGATGAATGAATAGCTCCCAAATGAGGTGGTGTGGACATAATGGAAAGAGCCATCTTTCTGCCAGGCAGAGTACTTCCTGTCAAAATAAAATTGAAATGTTATTAGGAAAACCTGCAGCAATGACCAAAATGACATGTATAGGATAAATGCAAAAGTTAGTGCATTAGATCTAGCTCCATATTGTTACTGTAATAAAATCCTTTAAAGATCAATGGCATTACAAAGCCTGTGCTTAAAAGAATGTATAGTATACTTCCAATGCCTTAAAGACTCTCTCAAAATCTTTACATTTTGAAATGAATGTTATTTTTATGAACGTAATGAACTTTAAAGAAAACTGGAAGCTCAGTACCACAAAGATTTCTGCCTCTATTCTCACTTAAATGATGTGCAACAGCAAGCAACATCTTACATCATGGATGTAAAATAAGGTGCATTTGTATAAAAACAGTATATTTCAATACAACTGCTGTCTTCTTTAATTTAATGCAGATTTAAATCTACGGAACAGTCAGTGAGAAATCATAACTGACAACTGAAAACAGAATGTTGCCCAGCAATTCCAACAGTGAATAAAATGGTGCCTGTGTAGAAAAAAATACCTGTAGTAATTCTGAATGCTATCCAGGCGTGGAATGTTGAATGAATCTATAAGAGAGAGGAAAAAAAGCAAATGAATACATTTTCACACTGCATTGATTATTAGTCTGTATTTCTTAATTCTTCATGCTGAAATAAAGTGGTCTTAGTGAGCACTTGTATGCTGTATTTAAAATAATAATGAATATGCAATTTGTAAGCAGAGTGTCCAACTGCACATAGAAAACATATATACTTCATACAGTTAACCCAGTAGTAGGAATACTTATTTAAGTTTCATTTCAAAGGCAATGTTTCTGTAGACATGCAAATTGCATCTTAGTGGCTAAAAGCTAACAATGCTCAGTTTCACCACACAGCTTTACAGAACCTTTTGAGATTGGGTGAGTTATATAGAGACCTAAACTAACCTGGGGAAAATAAAGTAGCAATACCATCAAAGACTAGCATGTGTAAAACAGGAGGAACCTGGGAACATTTGTACTGCATTGTACTACTACTGTCCTACTACAAACTGAATGTTTGTACTAGGGCCCACACCTCTCCATCATGGGTGCTAACAGATGTCTTCTAAGAAAACAGGAGTAAGTGTCGCGGGCTGTATATAAAACAGGATATACTTCTCCACCTCATTACTAGGCCTTTAGTTTTGCCCTTCCAGTAAGCTATGCAAGCCAGCTGTTACAAGGTTATTGATGAACACATACTACTTTTATAATATGAACCTGTTAGAAGAGACCTGTGAAAAGTAAAACCATTTCTTCAGTACAGTAAGGTCACAGCTTGCTATTCTATTAAAAGATGAGGTATATAAAACAACCTGGAAACTGACATCTGAATATACATTCTACCACTTGTCATGCAAAGTAGTAAATGAAGACTCTTATTTCCTTGTTACTAAAATTCCAGTAAGTGCCTGTAAACAAAATATGCCCTTAGTGGAACAAATACTTGGATGGCAAGCCTTTCTACTGACTTACAACCACCATTAATATGCTTGTAAATACGAACACACTATATTTTAACTTACTTAAATCATCTCCTTAATCACAGGAAAGAAAATGATGTTTCAGTTCCTTCTTACCATGGTTTCCTTTGATGTCTATCCACTTCGTTTTTTCCCTGACCCTTGATCGCTTCAGGACTGATTGGTAAATTTTCCACTCCTCTTCTACCTGCTCAGATCCCAATTTATCTCTTGTCTTAGCATCTGTCAAGTCACCTGCAAATGTATAAAAGTGAAATCTAACTAGATATCTATGAAGTTAATGCAAACAAATACAAAGGCAAGCATGCAATCCAAGCTTCCTCATGTAAGTGGCAACAGGCGTCTTGGGTACTACCTGGACGTTCCTTACTTCTGGTCTAAGAGGTTACTATAAGGGTATATATCTTCTAATGCAGAAAGCTAATCAAACATTTACCAAATACATCACTGCAATACTTTTACTAATGCCAGGCTAAAATTAAGTACTATGCTTTTTTTATCCTTGATAATTCTAGTCATGGAGACTTTGATTTCACACCTTATGTATCTCCTTAAGCCCTAACTGAAGTTCAAATCATTCTCATTTTTTTTGTATGCTAACACTTTCCTGCAGTGTTAGTAAAAAGATGAATGCTAACTATATCTGAGATCTGAGCTCTGAACTTAAAAAGCAAGTAGAAGATAAGCACCTGTCTGTTTAGAAAGAAATGGAGAATTAGCATGAACTTTCTAAAACCTCATCCACAGTAAGAGCTCAAAATCCTTTCAATTTGCTTGCTAAAACTTACTCCAACAGTAGAAGTAAGGTATCAAATAAAATGATGAGACTCATTTTACCTGTCCCAGCATATAATAAGTTCAAACAGAAACCAGCAAAAAAAAAAAAAAAAAAAAAATTAAATCTGACATTAGGCCACAGCAGAATTTCATACAAATAATCAGGGACTGTTCTAATGCAGAATAATTCAGGGAGGAACTGACTCCTCATTTCTTTCAGAGACACTGCCCTCCCCTGCAATTTCACACACATAACCTCAACAAGAAGGTGGCCATTAATCACAATTAATGCATAGTGACAAATAAGGGGAAAAAAAATAATAGCTACATTACATCATTATTTCTTAGTTATACGTAATATGCTGAATTCCCATCAAATTCAAGATATTAAACAAGAACTAATTCTCAAACTCAGCAGCTGGCCTCTTCTGCTTCCAGCAATCTATTTTCACCTGCAATTCTATTTCCACAGCTCAATAAACCTTAAAATATTAAGGCCCTATTCTGAGATCCTGGTACTTTGCTTATTTGCTCTTCATTTGACAGTACATTCAACAGGTAATTCACACTTTTGAATTGCTTACCTGTTGCAAGAACAAATGCTGGTTTAATTATATCTATTGTTTCAGAGCAGAATTTTTCCAAGTCAGAAGCTCGCGTGGGATCCTGGAAGCTGCTTATATGGATATCTGACACCTGCAAAAGAGAGAAAAAATGAAACACTGTCCCAAACGAGTTGTTCTGCAAAGTCAAATATGCTAGAGGGCAGCATAAGGGCATTCATATTGATTCATACCAACTTCAAGGATGGAAGTAAGTACAGAAACAGATGAATAGGGAAAAACAGCAGAACAAGCATATCATATAGCATTGCCTCTGTAGCCCCTAAAATTGCATATACATCAAATTTCCTTAATTTTAAGGCTATACAACAGCATGGGGAAATACTTAGCTATCTACAATAAGTTTTGATACTGTAAACAGCCTCTTGACTTCCAGATTCTGTGAGTTTCCACTGCAACATAACGGTCCTTCTGCAAGAGAAAATTAGGCAGTTCTGCAAAGCAAAAATAGGTTAAAGCCAGCACAGGACTTGAAGCATACTAAGAAGTTATCTCATACCTGGTATGAGATACGATAGCTGGGCAGAAGTATTT
Organism: Coturnix japonica; assembly: GCF_054131305.1. Classification (NCBI taxonomy): domain Eukaryota; kingdom Metazoa; phylum Chordata; class Aves; order Galliformes; family Phasianidae; genus Coturnix; species Coturnix japonica. The sequence continues at coordinate 25,761,213 of NC_140667.1, read as the reverse complement.
CTAATATTCTCCCTATTAACTTTAATGGGAATCTGATGAGAGAACTTGGATTCTATTCCATGTACTTTCATGAACACAGAGGTTACCAGGAAATGAGGAGACTACTTGTACGCAACCACAAAATATATTGTTCATCTCGGAACCAATCAGTCAAAGCCTTCACAACAGTCAAGTCATATTGAGCCTTGGAGGGAGAATGGGAAGGAAGGAAATTCAGAACAACAAAAGTATGTGTATATTTGTTTTATTAAATATAGTGGCTTTCTAGACCCATCCAACCAAATCTTGGGTGACTGCTTTCAAACCACTCCACCTCAGTCAAATCAGTATTTTATCCTCCTTAACTCCAGCAAATAATATTTCACATGCAAAGGTAAGTGAGCACATGCTCATGGCCACTTGACCATAAGGACTGACAGTTGAACTAGACGATCTTAGAAGCCTTTACCAACCTTTATGATACCACTGATTGAAAAAACAACATGAACTTTTACATTCCACTGAATAAACCTAGCTCTTAAATTCTTTTCTCTTCAAGAAATCCTGGCAAAAGCCCACAGAAATAAAATGGCTTTGCTTCTATTCCATTATTTTAACATGCTTGAAAACAGTTTCTTCTAATTTAGTCTCAAAAAATCCCACATTTACTTCTACAGAACTCTTCCCTAGATCAGAATTGGATACTAAAAAAGCTAAAAGCTTTTAGACATAACCTTCAAGTTCATTAAGACATTCACAAAGCTATCACAAAAAGCACAGTAAAACTACTCACATAGCAAAAGAAGGCAACAACAGCAGTACCTTTGAATGGAATACAGGTACTACAGAGCAATAGCAGTTAATAAAGAAGGAAAATTAGCTCACTGCTTCCAACCATCAATAATGACTCAAGAAACACGCAACCTCAAGGAGCAGACAAACTCCCCCAGCTGCTAACCCTTAAATGAGGGTGAGGAGGGTGGATCCACACTCCACCCCTCCCAGTCACTCCAGTGCATTGCTTGCACCTGAGCTCCCGGGGTTAGCCACACCTTCTCACCTGGTGCTCAGCCACTGATTCAGGCTATGACCTGCCAATTCCACCTCAATGCATCAAATCTACTTTAATCACTCACAATGCTACAGCATCTTGTATCTTCTCCTAAGTCTGCGGATTTGCAATTTATTTATCTTAGCATTCTAACGGAGAATATGCAAACTTCTATCAGTGCTGTCCCCAGATTCTTGAGCAAAAGGTCTTACAAGAAACCTTTCTCCTGTTCTACCAACAACCACAGAGAATGTAAATTTGCAATATGTTAAGTAGACAGTTGTCAAGAGGCCTGATTTTCTAGAAGGGCCTTCCCATTCTTTTTCCCTACTATGATACTAGCCTAAGATTTACAAAAGGCTTTTCTGGTAAGTTCCAAAAACTGCGGCATCATAAGACTTCTGCAGAACTGAAACTAACATTATTAGAAACCATGAAGTATGAAGGTCGTGGGACTTACAAAGAAGTGGAAATGAGCAGGCAAGGGGAAAGGTTTGTAATGCTCTTAGCAAACTGGGAAATCAATTATACAAAAGGAAATACAAGTCCACCTGCCGCGTTACTTTTCTCTTTTGCCTTCATGTGACTGATCTAGAAAGCAAGTCTCTCCCACTGAGACACAGGAAGTGGCTTTTATCAAAATGGGTTGGAAGAGCCTTAGGGGTTAGGAGAAACCACTGTCCACATCCCTTACCTAGATAAGCGGTTGTTTAGAAAAGGAAGGCGTTAAGAAGGGTGAATTATAAGCTTTACAGAAACAGGATATACAAGCTGAGAGAAACAGGAAAGAAAAACCACCCAAATGGTAAGCTTGTCAAATCATAGAATCACAGAACAGCCTGGGTTGAAAAGGACCTTGAAGATCATCTAGAGCATGGGCAGGGTCACCAAGCACTAGATCAGGATGCCCAGAACCACATCCAGCCTGGCCTTCAATATGTTCAGGGATAGGGTATCCACAACTTCCTTGGGCAAATATTGAATTTGGAAGCTACTAGTACTAAGAAAATAAGTTTTACGATAAGAAAGTTGAAAAAGCCCTTAATAGATGACTGTAGTAGAGAGATCATAATTTAATTTGGTTTCACAAGAGATGGTCCTGTGGATGAGAGGAAAAACACTGCAGAAGCTGCTGTGGGAGGGACAGCACCTCCCGAGCTTGATCCAGTGACCCAGGGTAGACATGGGGAGTCACCAGGGAGCTTGCAGCCCGTTTCCCATAACATCATTTGGCACAACGCTGGATTTAGTGCTTGATTCATTTCCAAGTTAGGTCAATGATAAAGTTGCTGTTAAAGGGCACATCTGAAAGAGAACATAGCCCCGTGAAAGTAAAGCCAAGCCTCAAATTAGCTGTGCTGTGACCTATCCTTGGGAGAACTCCACTGGAAGTAACACAACCAAAGACAAGTACGGAGCTGTTCATGCTGCTTGCCAGCATAGCTCTGGAGCTACATACTGTTACAGATAGCTCTGAGATTAAAACCTCCAGATAGGGATGTAATCTACACTAAATCAAAGACATTCTGCATTTTGAAAACTGCTCTGGGGTGACAGTGCATTAAGTAACAGACGGATAAAAAAACCTGGAAAAATTGCCTTAGAAAAAACACAGCAATTGGAGAGGACAATAGGACTCATAGTACGCCGGACTGCATGCTAAGAGCATTCACAGCCTGCAGCTATTACATAAAGAAAGCGCCCGCAGGCTTCGGAACAAGAGCGGAATAGCAGGAGGAGCCCATTGGTCAGCAGGAGCGGTGCAGCCGCCCGGGTGCTCTCGCAGCCCCTGGCGCCCACCCGGCACGTAGCAGGGAGCGCCGCGGCGTCAGGAGGCGCCCGGCCGGGCCGGCACACGGCCAGCACCGCGCAGAGCCGAGCCGGGATCAGAAACGAGGCCCAGGGAACGAAACCCAACCCGTGTCGCTCTCGTAGCGGCCCAGTACTTGGGACGCTAAAAAGCAGGGTAGCGATTTTCTCTGTCACGTAAGTTTCCTGATCTTTGGAAGAGGAAAGGGGCAGCCGAGCCCGGAATCACACAGGACGGGCTATTGATACAGGTTAACGCAATAACTAGGCGAGCTTTAATTACCCCTCCCTTCTCGCACTTCGTCTCCCGGACACTCCGGCCAGACACCTGTCGCTTCTCACGGACAACACAGAGGAGCCGCTTACAGAGAAAACCACGCAGTCTCTCTCAACCCCACAGCCGGGCCCCGCGGCCCCGCACGACCCCCACCGTCACCGCGGACCCCTCGGCGGGGCCCCGCTCACCTGCACCGCCCACAGCAGGTTGGCGGCTTCCGCCCCGGGTGCAGGCCGCGGGGCCCGCTGCCGCCGCAGACCAGCCGGTGCCGAAGACGCAGCCGGCGCGTACCAGTCCAGCAGCAGCGCCACGGCGGCCGCCAGCAGCAGCACCGCGGCCAGCTTCAGCATCCCGCGCCTCGCCGCCAGCACGGCCCGACACGGGGCGACCCCGCCGCCTCCAGCACTTCCGCCCGGCGGCCCGCCCCCCTCGGGCCGCGCCTCTGCGGAGGGGCTGGGAGGAACGAGGGCCGGAGGTCGGCGTGTCGGGCCGCTGCGGGCACACGGCACGTGGGAGTCGGGCTGTCAGCTGCTATGGCAGGAGCCGGCTGCCGCCAGGGCTCGTGGAGACACACGAGAGCCCGCCAAACTCGGCTGCTGTACCACAGCCCCGCTGTACCACAGCCCCGCTGCGAGCGGTCCGCCGTGCCGCCAAACGGGGAGACTGCGAGCCTGCAATGCGTTCAGATGAACATTCGTACTGACTCTGTAATTCTCTCGTTGTCTACCGCTAACACTGCTAAATTCTCGGTGTTCATTCTTATTCCTCTGCCTAAAGCTGTCGCGGTCGCCACACGCGCAGGGGAACTGATGGATTTGGGTGGGATAAATCGGCTTGCAGCCACTCATCGCAATTCTATCACAACGTGCCCCGGCTGCTGGCAGTTCTCATCGTGCCGCCTCAATGTGCCGCTAACTCCATCTGAGGGCGTTACAGAACACAGAGTATGAAGGCGGGCGGTAGCCACCACTCCGTCATATAATCTCAAGGCGTAAGAACAACTGTGAGCATACCCCCAGCCAGACACACTGAGGAAAACCTGCTGACTATACCTGAAAACACACCTGCGGGATTTATCTACAGGTACAAGCGGCGCATGACACCCTCACAGCCGATGAGGTGGAGACCCCGGCGTCACCACAGGCTCCAGCCGCCTCCAAGGGGCGGGACGCGCTCACACCACCGCGCATGTGCAGACGGAGGGCGGCGCCTGCGCAGTGCAGCCGTGCCGCCGCTGGGTCGGGCCGTGGAGGCGGCCCGGTGTCGGTGGGAGCTGCTTGCGGGCGGCAGCGTTGTCCGGCTGTGTGACTCAAAATGGCGGACGGAGGCAGCAGAGGGTCCGGAGCGGCGGCACCGAGAGCGGCAGGAGGTCGGGTCCCGGCGCAGCCTCAGGAGCGGGCTATGGTGAGGCTGCCGCGCGGCGTGACGGCGCGGTTCCCTGCGGCTCCGCTCGGCAGCAGCCCGTGCTGTGTTATGCTGTGCTGTGTCGTGCCTGTGCCGCCGTTCTCCTGCTGGGCTGAGCGCCCCTGGCTGCCCGCGGCCTGAGGCACCGGCACGCAGCAGCAGGCCGGGCCGGGCCGCGTTGCGCCTTTGTGTGCCCGCCGGTCTCCGCGGCACCTGCTGAGGCACCGTCGCGCAGCGGGGCTGGAGGCACGGCCTGGGCGGCACAGAGCCGGCACGGCCCCGCTCCGGCCCCGCGGGGAAGGCGGGCCTGTCTGGGGCGGCCCCGGGGAAGGGGTTTGTCGACTGCTGTGTGCGGCGGTGCCTCATCCGCGACGTCCCCGCCCAAGTCCCGTGTCGTAACTGGGCCTATAGGTAATGATCCGAGGTCAGACTTCTAGGAAGCCTTGGGCTTCCTTACGTCCTTCAGTCGTTTCGCGTATGTGCATCTTACTCTTTGTTCCTTCATTAAAGGTAACTTTGCAATGGAAAAGATGGCAAAGTGATCGTTGTTCTGCCGTGTGTGAATAAGGTGGCAAGAAGTGAAGGTGTGAAGGGGTGGGGTTGGAGGCAGCTCTCTGTTTCTCACCTGAACAAAACTATCTTCTTGAATTCGATAGCAGGTTTAATATCCATTCAGTGATCACTTTTTAGGGCTGATTTGTCCAGAGACAGCAGGTAAAGGACCCTGTAGGCTTTCCTTCATAACCTTGCAAAGTGACTGTAACCGTGCTGCACACTCTTCTACTGAAGTAGGTTAAAGCCCAGTGCTTATCTGTTAGCTAAAAGCGTGTCTGAATGCCTTTTGGAAGTCTTCCATTACATGTTAATTTTCTTGCTCTAATAAGAGCATCCTGGGTATGTGATATGAAGTTGAACTGCTGAGTATGAGTATTTAGAAGTAGAACTTAGGGGTAGGCATGTAGAGGAGCTGCTCTTTGCATGGTATTACCCTGTGCAAGTAATAACAGGAAGCAGGTACTCAGGGGACTGCTCATGTGGGTAGCAGCACTAAGAGCACTAAGCCAGTGACTGTTATCTGTTATACTTTTCATCAAAATGGTGAGGGTCAAATCAGTGGGGTGCGTAGTCTGATACCAGAACCATTTCTCAGGACGACTGTATTTTTTCTGGCTGTAACTGATCTGTGTGTGGTTTTCCTTTTTCTAAATTAGGAAGAACTTTGATTTTAAACTAATAAAAATGCAATTTGGTTGAGTCGCAATGTCAAAATAAATAAATAAATAATGCAACCAGAGTTAAGAGACTTGGTGAGTTTGAATGCAGCATACAGTCAGAGGGGTATTAAGGGCAGTTGTTGCCATCAGTTAGCAAAGCAATGGCATCCACTACTCATTACTTGGGGATATTGGAGGCTGAGTTAGCCCCAGCGATAGGTAAAACTGATAATGCTGTAAACAACACATGGAATGATGCTGAGGAGCATCGTTCCATTCAGTTGTCTTAGTTTTTATGTGGTTTCAGCCAGAATTACTATGATTTCAAGTTCCTAGAGAGTTTTGTTGTGGCAGGTGGCCATCTAGATTGCATTGTCTGGCATGTGTGCAAGCAAACTGCAGGAGTTTTTAGAGTTCAATGTGGGGTTGAAAGCATTATCCTTAAGGGAGATGGAAAGAGATGGGTGTGAACTTAGATTGAGCCTGACAGAGTTCACAGAATCACAGAATGGCCGAGTTGGAAGGGACCTCAAGGGTCGTGAATCTCCAACCCCACTGCCACAGGGCCAGGTTCATTATGTTAGATTGCAAACGGTATCAGAAACAGCTGCAATCTGAAATCATGCATCCAGTATGCTGCTGTATTAAAGATGATACTAGTTAGGTGGAATTAACTTATCCCCTTTGACTTGTGTCTTTGTATGACAGACTGGTCTGAGTGTTCTTTTGCTGTGGTGGTTTGTGGAGTGTGGAACAGACAAGCAGCTGAATGGAATGGATTTAAGTCAGGCTAAACTTGTAAGTTTGTGTCAGGGTCAACCCAGTCAGACTCACTACTGCTCTTGTTTTTCATCTCTGGCTTCGAGGGGTGTGTTGCTTGCAGTACTTGGTCGTGTTTGGCTGCGTGACACTTCAGCTTGTAAACCTTTTCAGAGTGTTGGCTGCTTGGTAGTGAATTAGCGAATGCCTGCAGGAGCCGGGCTCATTCCAGCGTGGATGGGGATGACTCAGGTAACCAGCACCTCTGCACCCAGCCCAGCTCTGCAATTTTGTCTCCTCTTAACTCCAACTCTTCAGGTTGGACGACTGTAGTTGGGGATACCTGTGCTTCCTTTTCACTGCAGTTGTTACAGCCTTAAAGGTCCCATCTGCACTTTTTCTTTCTTCTCTGTTGTGTCTGTATTGCTTCCTGTCCCTGGAAAAGGTACAGTTGCCCTTGTCGACTTAACACTGACCTAGTAATAAACCAGGTCATCCAGACTTCTGTTTCCTCTGTTTTCTTTCCCTAGCAGCACCTCCAGTTTGCTTGGCTGCCTGTTGGGCTGGACTTGGCTCATCTGGTAGTTGGCTCGCAGGCACTGCCAGCGGTCAAATAAAAGCCTGCTTAGCAGGCTGGGTCCAGCCCATTGGTTGGTTGTCCATCTGTATTCCTAATAAGTTCCAGTTTGAATCCTGCTTGCTTTGGTAGCTGCTATCTGGAATATACCAGCAGAATTTAGATATTAAAATACTTCAGAGACTTTAATTCATGCTAAATCTTTGATTTTTGATGCGAGCGTATCTTCTCAACAGTACCCGTGAAGAGATTATTTTTTAGAATTCGGACCTTTTGTCACCTGTCAATACCTACACGTATAAGTATAGTTTTGAATGGAAGATAAAAGCTTTAATGATTGGATCCGTTTATGTAAGCTGAATTAGTTTAAAGTGTCAATGTTATATAAAGTGTCTTATCCCTGTATTGTGCATAGTCCAAGCTGGATGCAGTCTATTAGTGTGTCCATGGAATATGAAGTTGCAACTAGTAACTGGAGTGTTGCCAAAGTCTTGCTTATGTCCTTGAGTATTTAGCATTCTGTTGAGGTGCTTTTGTTTTGTTGTGGCATTGAGCAGTGCTGTACTTTTTCCTCCCATGTCTTCTTTCATGTTTACTGATGTTTCTTGGTCATTTTTGTGGTTTTAGTTAGTGCAGGAGTAAACTATGATTATGAAGGTATGTCAGCTTGACTGAAGTTGTGGTTGCTGTAATACTATTACAGTGTTGCAAGAAGTATGTGACTGGGGGAGGATGTAGCTGCCAGTGGATATTACTCTTTGAGGGCAGATGCTTAAGTGGCTTCTGGATCCCAGAGCTCTGGAGAAGCTGGGGATGAACAGGTTGGTTTTGGAAAGTGCTGAGTTATTAGTACTGAACACGGATGGATTAGTCTGATTTCTGTGGCGCATTAATTCTCTGCAGAATTACGTATACAATACGGTGGATTTTAAAGTTCACAATATTGTGTGAGTACACAGGTCAGAGTATGTGTGAATGAATAGGAGAACTTAGTATGAACAAATGTCATTTCCCTCCCAGCGATACCAGATGAATTGTTTATAAACATCCACTGTGGCTGCAATTCTTGATGAAAAGTCTGGTGCTAAGAAATTAATTAAATGCGTGGTCTCCTGCACTCCAGGGAACAAGACGTGGATGTTAGGAGAGGAACGGAGAGCTAACAAAGACTTTTCTTTGTTTCACTAGAAACAAAGGGATCTTCAATCTGTCAAAAGAATATTCAGAACTTAAAAGGTTATATTCTCAAGTCTCTTATGGAATACAACAAATAAATAGCAAATATTATTTCCTGGGGTAATTACTTCTTTTGAAATATTTATTTTGCGTGTTGGTATAACACCTGATTTTGAATTCCCGTTTCTCATAGCGTTGCCATGTCAGTTGCGCATCACTCTCTGCCTAACTCTGATTTGACCCAAAAATTGGGAACATGAAAGATGTTTAGATTGTGTCTCCTCGGGCACCTGTCTGCATCTAAGCAGTTATCTCTGTGCACTGAAGTTGCACTTGTGATTTTGGCAGTGAGTGTGATTGAAGACTGACAGCTGAGTGTCCACAAGGTCGAGCAACCTATAGCCTGGCCTTGCTTGCCCTGCAGGTAGCACTGGCTTTATCTGTCCAGCATTTGAGCCAGTAACCCATTGTCCCGGTGACTGCTGTTTCTCTGGTTGGCTGTGCTTCACAAAACTGGTAGCTATTGGAGACCACTGAGATCGCAGTAGGTTCTGCTGTAGAGCATTCTTTAGTAGTTGGCACTGGTATTAAGAGCCTTGTTCCCAGTGGACAAACACCTGCATTACAACATCTTTTAACGTGGATTGGCACAATGCTTTGGCTTAGGGGTCAAAGTTTAAATGCATGTAAACATCAAACAGTTGTTTTGTGTCTTCAGGTCAGTGTTGATCTGTTAGGATAATATGAATGTTATCCATGTTGTGCCAGAAGAAGATATCTTTAGACACCAAACTTGCTACTTTCAGTGTAATTATTGATATCCAAGGCAGACCAAAGTTTGGTACGTGACTGGTTCCCAGCTGTGTCATATAAAGGAGTCATGCTATTGACAGGCCACAAAGCAGATGTTTTGTAACTGAATTGTAAGCTATATGTATGTATATATATATATATATATAAGCTATATATATATATACACATATATAAGCTTTTTCAGTCCCTGGACAGCATTGTTCCCCCACCCCGCAATGTTTTCAGGAAATTCTTGTCATTTGAACAGCATGCTGTACTGAGTAAAATGTGTATGTACGGCATACTTAAGGAACAGGACATTCATTCGTTTCCAGCAATTAAATATAAAGGTTAAATGCAAATTGTTGAAAGTTGGCATGTATATAATCAGCTGAACAGTTTTGCATTAGACAAATGGCGTGGTAATTTGGACGAGTTTGTTCAGAATTGCTTCTTGGAATTATGTTGTTTATCCTGATCTCTTCACACAAAAATGAAGCCAGGAATAAATCTTTCATATGTTTATTGTATTCAGAGTTAATAGAACTTCTGCTCCTAATGACTTCTAATTTGATTTAGGGTAGGGTAGAACAAATGTCATAATGAGTTTCTGACTTTTATTTGAAGCCTGTTTTTGGAGAAGAAATGTCTTTGAATCTCCTTGTTTTTAACTCAACTGACGCCTGATGTCCTGTACTGCAGTGGCTGCTTTCAGTGCATTGGGAAACCGACCATTTTAAACTTAAAATAAAAATTAATAATAATAATAAATAAATAAAGTTGAACTACAATTGTAGATCAGAACCTTACATGAAAATGTTATTGGAAGAACCTATTAGCTTTCTTTCAAGGGTAATTGGAAGTGGTTTATGTACTCAAAAGAACTTCTCTATGTTTATCCTTACTTTAAGATGCCTTCCATGGTTGCTTAATTGGAGAGACTTGACCAGATTCTCCCAGTTTTCTGGGATCTGTTGTTTTGTTAATCTCTGTTTGGTACCAACTGTTCCATGTGTTGAAGAAGAGCAGCCTTTTGCATTTAGTGTTTCTCTTGAATGTCACTGGCTCCAAATTGGTGTATTTACAACATTTTATACATTTATTCCTAGGATTTTGCTTATCCTTCCTGCCTTGACGGGCAGCTGATATTGCTATTTCATGCTTGGCAGATTTATGCCATGCACAAACTAAGCTCTTTTTTTGTCTACTTCTTTAATCTGGAATATTGGGCTAGATGTGGTTTTTAGTTCACGCTGTTTGCATTGTCTGCTCTCTCCTAATTTGCTTTTCGATATTTGTAAGTATCAATATTCCTTCTTTTCACTGATTACATTAATGTATATTTCTTAAAATAGTCTTGAAATTTATGCAGTCAGTTAAGCACCAAAGGACCAATGTGTCAATCAATGCAGTTCAAGGAGAGCTGCTTTTTTATAGTGTTGCCAAGTGCAAATGATTTGTCTGAAAAGACTTGAGAATTCAAAGACTGCTTAGAATTCAAATGTGCTTAGAGTGGAAACGTGTGTGGAGGCGATGGATACTGATAGTTAATAAACCTGTTGCAGTGATGGAGTTCTGTCATACTAGTGAGAAATCTCATTTGACACTCTATAGATGAAGAAGTTTAACACACACACACACACACACACACATATATATATGGAGAGAGAGATGTGGCCGAAATAAAGGCTATTCTCTTTTCATAGGAGTATTTGTAGGGAAATGTGATGCTTCCTCTTGTGACCTTTTCTAACGTCACCCTTCTTTTTGAGAAAAGCTGACGTGCTCCCTTTTTAGATGTAGGACAAAACCAGATGTTTGGCTGGAATTAATTTTGGAAAGTTCTCTGTATGTTTATGCATGTGGAAGAAGTATTTGTAGTTTGTTCTCATGGGAGAGGACGTGTTTTAATACAAGATAAGGGATGATCTGGTAAAGCCTTTGTATGGTCTTGTGAGGTGCTGCTTCTGCAGTGATGCTCACGTGGAGGGTCACGTAGGGCTGTAGGTTGCTGCTTGTGTTGCACAGAGCACATGCATTACTTGGGCAGAATGGATGTGAGCTCTGCTCTTTTGACAAAACTGCATTGGGAAACATGGCTTTTCATCTCCTGCTGCACAGCATCTCCCTTTTTTCTGCAGTTTTATTTCCTCCTTACTGGCCAATATGTGGTCAGTAAGGAAATAATAGTTTACTTTTGGGAGATAGAAAAGAAATGGGTAGGTCTGAAGTGAGGGTGCAACTTCCAAAAATGAGAGTAAGAAAATTCTTATTTCCTTTTGTGAATATATTGATTATTTCCTGGGCAAGGCATGAGTTGAAGATAAATGTAATGCTTACCAGCAGGCTGCTGGCCTGCTTGGGAGAGTTCTGCCTTCCCTTCTTTCCTCTCTTCCAGTACTTCCTGCCCTCCATTCTCTGAATAACATTTAAGTGGAATTAAAAGCTTTCTGTAGGAATACTTGAAGTGGTTCTGAGTTAGACTGTGAGAACCCACTCTGTTTCTGGCAGCTTTTCAGGAAAGCTCAGCCCTGTGTTTCTTGGAGCTATTATGTGTTCAGTTCCAGCAATACAGAAGCTAAACTTACAGCATCTCTTGGGAATGTCACTAACAGAGAGAAGAGCTACAGGCTGGGATTCTTATTTGCTCTGGAAAAAGAGCACGTCAGGGGTCCCCATCCCTACCTCCAGCTTTGGTGAGATACAGTAACTGAGCAATACCATCATCAGTGCCTTTTCCATAAAAGTCTGCTCTGCATTCTCTTCCCTAACTTTGCAGTTCAAGTATCACCACGGTAAATCAAGGATAATGTTAAGGTAGATGCACAGCCAAAATGTCAGTAGAAGCCTCAGGCTAATTTTAAACATATTGGAAGTACAGTGTTTATTATTCAAGGCATTAGGCAAGTGTTTTATGCGACTAGAGCACAGAACAAATACCTTATGGCAGATTAGCTTTGCGTACTGGATATTATTGTAAATCTGGGCAGGCTTAACCTGATGCACAATGGGGAAAATAGAAGCTATTTCTAAATAATGTGAATAATATGAAAGAATATTCAGACTTGGTGGACAAATAGAATATATGAAAAGTAGTATATGGGTAGCTCCACAGTGGTGTAGCACTTGCCAATTCTGCCTCGTAGTGTTTTAATAGAAGACATTAAAGGAACAGAGGTTGCTGTGGTGGGTACTGAAATACAATGATGCTTTCTGGGGATTTACTGTGCACAGAACTGACTTTTGATGTAAAAAAGAATTCTGGATTTGCAGTAGAAGTACTTAATCATACTTTCTATGAGTTCATTAATGCTTATCCATGGGTTTACTTCTCTTGTAGTGGTGTGATGAAAGATTCGACTTCCAAGCTACGTTTTTACAGTGCTTGGCAAAACATGTGCCAAATATTTACTCAGCTGAGATGGACCCCTTGCTGGAGAAACAAGAAGAAATGGTCCAGGCAGCAATATTTTACCCCCTGGAATGTTATTTATTTGGGGAAGACCCAGATACATTTCTAGAGAAGCTACAGCAAAGCGGAATCTCCCAGCTCTGTGGGAAGGTGTTCAAAGGAGGGGAGACAACATACTCTTGCAGGTAAGGGTAAAGCTGTGTTACCATGTTTCCGTGCAAGGTAGTGCACCAAAGTGGATTTTTGTAAAAGTAGTTACTCTTCTGATGATTCATACCTTGTGTCATGGTAGATCTTCCCTTAATGTAGAGTTACATTTACTTCAGATTCCAAACCACCTTAAAATGGGCAAAATATCCTATGAAAAGCAGACTCTGGCAGAGTAATGAGGAAGGAAATGAAAGGGATGATAAAGGTACCATTGGTTAAAAATACTGGTTAGAGTCATTGATTAAAAATATGGGATGGTAGGATATGATAGGGGTCTTTGCCCGGTCTTGGGAGATAACATGCATATAAATGTGTGCACTCCACAGGACTCAGCCTTTCAGAGTCTGAATCAGAATCCAGCATTTCTGATCATCCTCAATCCTCTGCTCAGGCAGTATCTGTGTAATCACTGGTTATTTTCCTCCTTGCTACTCGTTCTGGAACATGTTAAAGATGACAGTGTATTCATTTGGTATTATTCAGTCAATTCGTATATGAAAGGTATTTGCAGTGGGTTTGATGATGGCAACTGTGCTAGCAATTCATAAGCCTTAATATGATACAATTGGTATAGTTTGTATTTGTTTTCAATTTATTTTAAAAGCCCAGAAAATTGTACCTGAAGTGCCATAAAAAATATTAATAAGGAAGAATATTATTTTGGATTGAAAAATAAATAATGCTGACTTCAGAATTCAGGAAATGACAAAAATGAAAGCCTCTCTATAAATAAATAAAGTGAAATAGACTGTATGGTTTTAATTAGTCACATAGGACGTATGTTCTGGAGCTGATTTTGTAAAGTTCTGCTGAGATTTTGACTTGAAACCACTGAAAAAGTTTTAAAGGTAACTTGACAGAAGTTTGGTTCAGCAAAGTGGCTACATTTGTTGCTGGAAACCATAATGAGGTGAACTCCACAATCAGTCTCGTTTCTTTTTAGTAACTGTTCGTTCTTGGCAGAAATAAAAATGTTAATAGCAACTTTTGATAGTGGATTTTAAGGATGTTTCTAGTGAATTTGAAATGTCAGGTTCAAGAACTTGATTCAAGCCTAAAAAGTCTCTTTCTTCCTTCCGTGATGTGGAATTGTCAGTGTCTTTATAAACTGAATCTGTTGTTACTCTGGGTTTTTCTGACTATTTTCTTCTGTGTGTGAAAATTCCTTTTGTTTGTTTTGGAAAATTCTCCAGTTACCATTTTTCTTGCAGAGACTGTGCAGTTGATCCGACTTGTGTGCTCTGTATGGACTGCTTCCAGAATAGCATTCATAGGAATCACCGGTACAAGGTAGAGATATCTTCTGTTAATAAATGGTACATGTAGGTTTAGAGATTTTTTGCTTGAAGATTCAGGAACCTTTTAAATCTGCAATTTCCTAATTAGTAAAATCTCTCACATTTTTAGCTATACAGAGCCATTGATAAGAGAAATTTCTAAGATATGAACCAAAGAGTAGAGTTATTTGACTGCGTATGTTATTCTCTCTGACAGTTTTACCTAAGTATCCACCATAGCAAAATGCTGTGATGGAAAATGGCAGCTGTATCCTCAGTCACTTTCAGTACTTTACATGAGAGTGCATTCTGTTTGGAAATACAAGAAGGGATGTTTATAAACAGAGACCCGTTGTTTCTCACTGCTGACACTGATTCAGTCTCCACATTTCCACTGTCTTTCCATTTAGATTTCCATAAACTATTTCGGACTATAAAAGTTAAAATAAATGTTAAGCAGCACATTTTTAAGGAGGTAGTTGTAGATCTGGATCATCACTTTCTGGTATCCTCTTGATTCTTTTTGGGCCAAATCTGTGTTATTTTCAAAAGATTCCTGTAATTTAACTGCAGAAAGAATTTTAAAAATAGCTCTTAGCTAAATCTCCTACCTAGGCTGTTGTCTGCTCTGTACTTCCTAGGCCCCTTTTTTGTTTGCTCTTTGTACTTATACCCCTGTCATTTCAGCAGTGTTGGAAGCAGGAATGGAAGGAGCAGTGTAATTTTTAAGCTGGTCTAACTCTGCTGCAAGAAACAAGAAAATGTGCAGAAACGTCATGTATTCAATCTCATTATCCTTCACTGCTGATTTTTTTTTTTTTTTTGTCATTGATGTTACATCCATGTCAGGGATCTGTCCTATTTGTATTATCAGCTGGTCATGGTCATAAATCCTCTTTAAATGGAGACGGTTCAATGAAATAGTTGGGAAGAAGGTCCGAGCAATCTCAAAAATAATGAGGAAATACAATATTCTGCTCTTATAAGTCTTAATATATTGTTCTGAAAATGTTTTGTAAGTATTGATTCAAAGTTGCATGAAGCTAATTTAGATAATGCAAATGTAAATTCTGTATACATAAATGTACGCCAGAACCCTTGTATTTTGTAAATAGGCATTAAATAGGTGTTTTACTTATATAAAGCATGTTTCTGTTTCCTTCTGCTGTTTATGTGCATACCTTGTGCCTGAAATACTTGCCCTTTACAGATGCATAGTTCCACTGGAGGTGGATTTTGTGACTGTGGGGATACAGAGGCATGGAAGGCTGGACCAGTGTGTACTAAACATGAGCCTGGAGCATCAGGTTCTCCAAAAGAAGTAAGGATGTTGCTTAAAGTGGAAAGAAAGAAGCTTTATCTAGAGCTGTTTTCATTTCTGTTTGTCTGCTTATATTAACATCTAGATTCTTGTAATATCCAAGGATTTAGGAACATGATCACTACCAAATGTTATGGAAACAACAGAATAAACTTTTAAATCTAATTAAACTCTGTCTCCACTAGCATTCCAAACTCATTGCGGTGTTTCTTTGTTCTTAGACGAATAATAATAATAAAATTCTGATTCCTAAATTCCAAAACATGGAATAAAATGAATAGGAGCTGATCAAGACCTGTATTAGTGCTTATCTACAACCAGAGCAGCTTCAAGCTCTTGTTGTTCTTACCAGTCTATCTTTGTGGTGGACATTGCAGTATGTGAGAATTTTGTCTCAAGCTAAGAGCCCCCTTGTCTGTCTGCTTCCAACTGACAGGGTTGTTGGTATCTTTACACTAGCTGAACAAACATTAGTTGGTTACGAATGCTGCTATAAATTGCATCACTGTTAGAATGGAAGAAATGCCTGGTAAGAAAACTACAGAACTGGGAAAATGGAAATCTGATGTCAGATATTGGTGGTTGGTCTGATAAATGCTAATGTAACAGTACTCCTCATAAACACAAAGCTGTAGTTATTCTGCTTTTATCTGTATTTTTTGCCCTATAACTCAGTCTTTGTAGGTTAAGTTCCTACTTGGGTATGATGACCATATGGTGTTTCCTGCTGTATGCTGGAAACCATCCTACCCACTTTTGAGGACTAGGTCTTAGTGTGTAGTAAGTTAGAAGCAGTAGTGTTGTGAGATGCGAACTCCCAGTAAGGGGCTGATGCAACTCTGTACAGTGTCATCTTCTCTCCTTGTTATTCTAAATCTATTCATGTTGATTTCTGATCCCAGGGGAGCTTAGTGGCTTTTAAAGTGAAATAGCAAGGAAGAGGAACTTCCTACAATCAGCACAGGATTATGCTAGTAATAAGGCATTCTATCAACTCTTCTTAAAAATTTATTTTCACAGAATTCTGAATATCAGTTAAATGAAGAAGTTATGGAGCACTCTAGGAGGGTGTTCCCCTCTGTAATAAAATACATCGTAGATATGCTTATATGGGAAGAAGAGAAGGAACTGCCTCCGGAGCTCACAATCAGGTAGGGAACATTCCTAGCTTTCTCTGTGGTGTTAAAGTTTTATACTATTTTACCTGTTGGCATTACTGCAGTCATGATAACTTATTAGTGTCAAAATCTCTGTAAGTAACTCTATGGAATCTTTGACCCACAATTATACTGAGAAAAACTAATAGTTTCTGAAAAAAAATAGCGTGTGATGGTACTCTAATCAAATAGAAAAAAAACAACACCTTTCTTGGTCAACTTAATAAGTCAAGTGGGATCATAAAATGGCAGAGAGAAGAAATAAAAATGGAATATTCAAGAAACTTAAGCATCTCTTCCATACTTTGTACATGGTTTCTGTGGCTTATTCTGGTAGAGATGGTGTGGTTTTGGATGTTTTTTTGACATGGAAAGAAAGCTTAATTTTGTTATGTAATTTGTATTTGATATTTGTCTGAAGCTTTGAAGTACGGTGTTGTTTATGCTGAGTAGGGAATTATTTACCTTTTTAGTTTTGATTTGTATGTTGAAATGTTGGCTTTTTTCCAGTAGGGAGAAGGTAGACAGCTACTACTGCGTCCTTTTCAATGATGAACATCATTCTTATGATCATGTCATCTATAGCCTGCAAAGGGCACTTGGCTGTGAACTTGGTGAAGCCCAGTTGCATACTACTGCTATAGATAAAGAGGTTAGTGAATTTTGGATGTGGGGAAAAAAGTCATTTTTAATCGTTAAGAAGGGCTACTGTCATCTTCTGGTCATTGAATCTTAGTTTGTAGAATGCTGGAGATAGAAAAGCGAGAAAGGCTTATTGCAGAATAATGGTTAATTAGCTTTTAAGAGTGTCATACTTCAAGGAAGTTTTAAAATCATTGTTTTTTTTTTTTTTCTTTGTGACAGAAATCAGTCTGTTGAGGTGAAGAGTTGATTTGTGTGAAGTTGCTCCTGTTCTGATGTATTTTACTTTTATTCATTTCTCAGAGTAGATACCTGTTTTTCAGACAAAAATAATGAAAGCATTAATAACAACAGTAATATACTTGGTTATATTTAATGAGAATTACAGTTTATGTTTTGCAAGCGTTAGTCTGAGCCAGAGCAAACACTTCATTTGAAAATCATAAAGCCTCAAATTAAGCAGATAAAATCGGAGACTTCATGAGGGAGTATCAGTGAACCTGACATTTTTACTACCTTTTCTCAAACCGCAGTTCCAACCAGCATCTCAAAGCAATGGTTGGAGAACTTAATGTAGTTTTTTTTCTATTTGGGAGATGGGTTGTGGGGATAGTTGCATTTGCCTGAAATGCAACTCACAAAAATATAAAACCCAGGCATTTACACACAAACAGATGAGCTTCCTCTCATGAAATTCTCCTATTGAAAACTTGTTTTGGAAGTCTGATATCCTTTGAGTGAAATTTGAGAACTAAACTGATGCTATTCTTGGCTTTGTTGACAGGACTATCAATCCTACACTTTTAATATATTCTACCATTTCACATACAAGAGTAAGAAATAATAGGAATGGTTGTAGAAAAGCAATCCAGGAGGAGTGTATTTTTATTCTAGGAAGAAAGTTGATCTGGTTTCTACTTACAGCATTCTGTAGAAATTGATTTCTTCTGCATCACCCTGTACGTTAATTTTCATTATTTACCAACACTGATGTACTGGAACTTTAATTAAAGCTATGCCATTTTAGTTTAAATCAAATAGTTTTTTCCTAAAGATAATTAGATTGATTTTGATTTGCTTTTAGATGTCTAAAGGCACTGTAAGTGATGTTGGTCCCAGTATATACAAGTAATAAAATAAAGCCTCAGTCAAGCTTCTGTGACACTTGGGTTTTATTTCAGATTGTTCACATTCAATATGTCTTTCAACAGGGTCGGAGAGCTGTTAAGGCAGGATATTATGCCTCTTGTCAGGAAGCAAAGGAGGAAATCAAGGTGACTTCCTAAAATGTTTTTCTTAAGGAAAAAAACAAAACAGATCAACCTCATTATTAATACTGAAGATGTGTGTGTTGAACAGTAAGTTAGCACTTACGTTCTTGTACAACCTGTTAGTGAACTTGACATGGAATTTATTCCACCACCTTTGCTATGAGTAGATATTTTCAGTAAAGAAACATCCTGCAAATTTATTTTTCATTGTGTTTGCTGTTAACGTGTGTTTGGGAGAGGAAATAGCTGGTGAAGATCAGTATGAAAATTAATGTTATCTTTATTCTATATCTCCTAATACTCACCTGACTCCTAGAGGCATTCTGAAAATGTTTCGCAGCGACCACTTCATGTGGAAGTTCTGCATGCTGACGTCATGGCTCACCAGAAGTTTGCCTTGCGCCTTGGTTCTTGGCTGAACAAACTCATGAGCTATTCAAGTAAGTGTAAATAGTGTAGTTAAAGTAACACCTGTCAGTGAGTAATTCTCTCAAGAAAATGTCTTCAGTGCTGTTATATATGGTACTTCCTTATTAAAATACAGTTATGTTCCTCCTAAGTAGTAAATAAATTATATATGAACATGTGTACTGATATAATTATGAGTAGCGACTTTGGTGAAACACAGGTATAACAACTAAAGCCATTATCTTATTTGTTTTATAGTGAATTTTAATATATCCTGCTTCAGTGGATTGATTGAATAAGCTGAGTAAAATTAATAGGAGAAAATAAGTAAGGATAGATTATGGGAGTATGTCCACTGGGAAAGACAGTTAAGAACTGATTGATAATTAAATGCCTTCTTGTTGTTTTTTTTCCTTTTATTTTTTTCAAGAACAGAATTCTGTAATTTTCATCTTATTGGTTCACAGTGTTTAATTATCAAAGTATTCTTGTACAAATTACTGGTTTTATATCCCTACAGGTGACTTTCGCAAGATCTTTTGTCAAATATGTCTTAAAGAAGAAGCTGGATCTGAAAAGCCGTGCTTCATAAGCCAGTTGATGCTTTGGGATGCAAAACTTCATAAAGGTTGCCACTTTCTTCTGAACTGAAGAACAAAATTTTTCTTTATATACGTACCAAATATTTTAAAGTTATTATTACACATTTTCATTGTTTGTATATTACACTTAATTTGATACAGTCTTTGTAGGGCTGTGATTTGTATTTGCCTTCTGAATTTCTCCTGCTTTATGTATTTTCAAGCAACTTCTCACAAAATGTAGCTTAAATATGAGTGACTTGATACTTGCTGTTTTAAATACATACCACAGAATGTCGAAAGTAAAAGAAATGATATGAATAACATTTTCTATACGCTTTATAACAATATCAAGGCTTGTAGTTATTATGAAGTATGTTTTTTATCTGTTCTTTTTTGCAAAAAGCTGTGCCTTATTAAACTGAAGTGAATTACTTGTTTTTCACAGGAGCAAGGAAGGTTCTTCATGAGCTTATCTTCAGTAGTTTTTTCATGGAAATGGATTACAAAAAACATTTTGCTGTGGAATTTGTAAAGGTAAATATTTAACTCTCATGCTGTTAATATTTAGTAGGTTTGTAAAATTTCCCCTCAAATATGATTTCAATAAAAATAAACATTGCTCAAGAGGAGTTTTAACAGCTTAATCAGTCTTTGTAGAGTGTATTAATCCCTTCGTCTTTACTTTCTTCCTTATGATCATGTAGGTATACGTGCTCATTATGAATATAGTACTGTTAGTGTTTTCTGTATAATTTGGAACAGCTGTTGAAGTGCATCTGAAACTGGCTGGTCTGCTTTAGAGGAAACATGCAATAGTTGTCTCTACAACATAAGGCCATTTTATTGAGAGATTTAATTTTTGATAAGGATGACTGACACTTCGTGGTTTCACCTGGAAATAAAGAGAATAAATGAAGGCTCATTTATTGTACACTTTTCTAAACAGGTATTGAGCAACTGTCAAAGCTTGTTTACTGGAGGAGCAGGAAGATGTGGTTTATAATATTTTACTGACTTATTGATTCTTTTTAAGTGCATAAGTTTGGTTGTAGGAGATAAAAATATGTTGTTGGTGCTTTGGGAGAGTGGTTTGTGCTCAACTTTAGTACTAGAGGCACGTGTTTTAAGTACAGTGGTACACTGAGAACATTGTGGCATTTTTGTTTGAGCTACTTCTGTTAGGAATCTGAAATATAGTTCTTGCTAGTAAATGAAACATTTAATTCAAGCTTGTCTTATTTAATTTCCAAATATTCTCTTTTCCCAGTATTACAAGACATTGCAAAAAGAATACATCAGTGATGATCATGACAGAGTTCTCTCTGTGACAGCACTCTCAGTTCAGATATTCACTGTTCCTACTCTGGTATGTACAGCCTGTGTACACTAGGAGTGTAAAACAAACATGAAAATTGCTAGCAGTACTACCTTCTTTACCTGGCAGTCTATGCATTGCTGAGTTGAAAATGAATCATTTTGTCTTTTAAACTCAATATGCAAGTAGAGGCATTGAGTATACTTGCAAATTTATTGCAGAAGATAATGGGAGTGTAAGTAAGCAGATATTTTGGGCAGCATCATTCTCTTCATTAGCCTGTGTTTAATTTACTGTTCATGTTAAAAATGCTGTCAAAAACTGGTTAAAGGCATTCTTGTTTAAGTGAAATATAAAGTTCTTTGGGGAAACTAGTATGTCATAAAAAACAAGCCAATCTGTTACAAATTTTTTTCATACCTAGTAAATATTATCAGAGCATTATTATAAGTGCTTAAATAACTTGTAGTTAAGATACATTTGAAGGAAAAATTTTGACAGTTCTCAAACAGAAATAGGGAAAATAAATTGTTTAATTTTCTTCAGGCTCGCCATCTTATTGAAGAGCGAAATGTAATCGCTACCATTACAGAGACACTCTTGGAAGTCCTTCCAGAGTATCTAGACAAAAACGACAAGTTCAACTTCCAAGGTTACAGCCAAGATAAACTGAATAGGGTATATGCTGTAATATATGACCTCAGGTAAGTATAAAGTTGACAAGCTTAAGCAATTCATGAAAGTGTGGAAGTAGGACGAGGTCTTGGTTTACTGTAGTGAATTAAGTAAGGTAAAAGCAAAATAACCATGTACCTTGGAATTCAACGTCTGTTAATTTCAAATAGAGTTGCACCAAGCACCTCTAATATTTGTTGAAAATTCAAGGGTTTGAGATTGGTTGAGCAATGTAATGTGTTGATGATGTTGAACATTTTAATATAGTGAATACTTTGAATACAAGCATAAGCAGAAGAGAATTCTGAGCAAAAGAAGATAATGTTTTCTTTGGGGACAGGTATATTTTAATCAGCAAGCCTACAGTATGGACAATCCGTCTGAGGGAGCGCTTTTTAGAAGGATTTGTTTCTTTCCTAAGGATTTTAACTTGCATGCAGGTACGATACATTCACATAATTTATTTCCATTATGCTTATATGAAGACAGTATGGTGCTTTTGTTTGATGTAAATATGCAATTAAAATAAATACTTCTGTTTTGGATTGGTAACAAGGTAATACTTAATTACATAAGTACTGTTCAGCAATTTTAGCTACTGCCAAACCACCTGTATTTTACCATTTGCTTATGAGATTTTCTGTTACTTTAAGCCCATGACCATTGACTTAGCTTGTTTGTTTTGTGGCATCTCTGTTTTAGGGAATGGAAGAAATAAAAAGACAGATTGGTCAGCACATTGAGGTGGACCCTGACTGGGAAGCGGCCATCGCTATACAGATGCAGCTGAAGAACATACTCTTGATGTTCCAAGAATGGTGTGCCTGTGATGTAAGGAAACTTGTTGTCTGGAGTTCATATATGCTTGACATCTGTGAATATTTCTGAGCACTTTTTGAATAGTAACTTTAAAAAAAAAAAAAAAAAGCAAAAAAAAAAACCAAGCTTACTGTTGTACAATACAGATCTCCACAAAAAGGAGTGTGAAAGAATTAATCTGTGGTTTGATATGGAGAAAGGGATCCCAGAATGTTATCCAGCTGATAAAATTGCATACACTATCTGACAAATAGTGAAGAAGTGTTTCTTAGCATTCATAGTGATCTATCAAGTTTTAAAAAGTTTTGAAGCATATGGTGTTTATTTTTAACTGCAAAAGGGAACTGCAGAAACTTCATGCTAAGGTGTAATTAGCCCTTAAAATCTTATTTGGTTCTGGAGTTCATCCCTCTGCTGGGGGAAGGGAGGAAATTGTTTAAAAAAAAAAAAAAAGTTATTTTGAGGCGGGTTTCTTTTTTTTTTAACTAGAGGAAACAAGAGTTAGAACAAATGAAAGTGGGATGTAATTTGGGATGCAAACTTTGCAAACACATAAAACAGTGCAGTTTAAGTAAGCCCATTCTTTTCAGAGCGTTTGACAGAGTGGCTCTTGGAATACTCTTAGCTAGCTTCAGCTGGTGCTCCTTTGCTCCAGTCCAATGTTTTTCGCTGTTAGGTGACAGTAGTAATTATGGTGTGAATTTTGAGCAACTATTTGAAAAGAAACAGGTGAGGAAGTTTTGTGTGTGTGTATCAGTTTCAAATGTAAATGTCTGCATTTACTTGAAATTCCAGGAGGAGCTGTTGCTGAGAGCCTACAAAGAATGTCATAAAGCTGTGATGAGGTGCAGCACAAATGGCCGCTCACGGGAGAAGACAGTGTTTCACTTATGTGGCCATACTTTGGAAAGCAGACCTTACAGAGTGTCTTCAGATCCTGTCAGCATACATTTACCACTTTCTAGGACTCTGGCAGGTAGGTGTTGTGTTTTGCTAGCTTTTTGAAGTAAGTTTCTCATCCATCCCATTCCTTATATTAGAAAATATTTAGATAAAATGCTTCACAGTTCAGTTGCTTTGTGACTTTCTCAAGAGAGCATTTTTAAAGCAGGAGAGGGAGAAGAAAGCAGAAAGGCAAGAGGGAAACATTTTGTGCTTTCACAAACATAGAGGTCTTCAGTTCTATCTGCACTGTTTGAATTTCTGTTTTTCTGTTCCCATTTCTACCTTCTATACTGAAATGAATGTTCATTATTTCTATATGTCAGATTTATTTTCCAGCCACTTATCTCTTAGGACTGTTAAAATGTTCCTCCAAAAAGACATATGTTTTCAGCATGCCAGGACAGATTTCTAGTCAGAATTTGTAGGGACCACAGTGGTGGGTGATCAGCTCTTTCTCTAAAACACAAGTGAAATCATATGCTGTTATTAGGCTGTAGATATTTTATCACATCATTTGCTAATGAGATACCATCTGTTTGAAATTTATTAGTGACATGTGATTAAAATGTGATATTAAAATCTTGTTAATGATACTTATAATCTCTGTTTAAATGGTTTTAATAAATTCTTAAAAATGAATAGATTTATTCATAAAATAATGGATTGTAAAACTGGTTAAAACTGTTGTGACATTGTAACAGATCTTCAACCTTAAAGAGGAAAAAAAAAATAAAAGCACTAAGGTTTTTCTAAATTAGCCTCAACTGTTTCTTGTAATTCTGAATTGTAGATAATTTCACTAAAATTTTGAAGTGGTTGAAAAAGAAACTTGACTGATTCAGATTTATATTCTATTTTTTTTTCTGTTTGTTCGTGTAGGTCTTCATGTACAACTAAGCAAGACCGGAGCCATCTCAAGATTGCATGAGTTTGTTTCTCCTGTAAGATTTTTGTTTTTAAAATGCTTTGTATGATTTATACTTGGGAAGGGAGAAGGCATTTGTGTTTTTGAAGTTACAGAATTTCAGACTATTTTACTGCTTTGGATATGTCTCAGTTCATTAAGACTTTTTATAAGAATCACTGACAAACACAACTCTTTTTTAATTCTAGGAGGAATTTCAAGTGGAACTGCTAGTTGAATATCCTTTGCGATGTCTTGTTTTGGTTGCTCAAGTTGCTGCAGAGATGTGGAGAAGGAATGGTCTCTCCTTGATTAGTCAGGTGGGCACCTTATGCTAAACAGTGTTGATCTTAATGATCTTGATCTTAATGGTGTATGCAAGTGTTTCTCAATAGCGTTCCTGATGGGTAGTCTGGTCCGGGGCGGAAATAGGTTATGGATGTTACTTTTACAGAAATTCACAAAATAAAAAGATTTCTAAATGGGAATTTAGATGACGTGGTTTTACCATTGCTCAATTTGAAACAAACATAAAACTTCTGTTTCCTTTAATAAAGATGCTTTGCAATTTGGAAGTCTCAGACATTGACTGGTACAGATTTGATGGTGCATTTCTTCATTATATCTCTGCTTAAATTTTGTTTTCTTATTTCTCAGGTGTTCTATTATCAAGATGTTAAGTGCAGAGAAGAGATGTATGATAAAGACATCATCATGCTCCAGGTATAATGTCTAAATCATTGCTTACTTGACTCAGAACATTTAATGGATTTGCTTTTTATCTTAAATATGTATCATTTCAAAATATTTTCTTGGTAGAGGGGCTATTTTCATAATGCAGAATTGTATGATTTGGTATTCATACTGTTCTTATTCACAGATTGGAGCATCTCTTATGGATCCGAACCATTTCCTATTGCTTTTACTCCAGAGATACGAGCTTGCAGATGCTTTCAAAAAGATCAAGCTCACCAAAGATCAGGTAAGCATCAAGTATTTCTGCTAATTAATTTATTTACTTTGAATGTAAGGACACAATAGAAAAATACAGTGAGTTACTATTGCTCACTGTATTATTTTATTTTATTTTTTAAACTGCAGTAAGAGTCAGTCAACAGAGGATCCAGTGGTTAGATAAAACACACAGTCACAGAATGGTTTAGGTTAGAAGGGACCTCTGGAAGCCATCTGGTCCAACACCTGTCTTCAGGCAGGTCTACTGGGCAGTTAGGGGAATACTGTCATGACTTGAGATTGAATGAATAGATTAGAACAATGACCATCCTATGTGCTTTTTCGACGTATGTTTCTTTAGCTTTTCATTACTTTTTGCTCTGAGTTCAGAAGGTGGAATGATTGCTTGTGCAAAATGATTTCTTTGTTAATTATTTCATTTGAGAGGTTGTCTACTAAAATACAGGAGAATTTCTGATCTACAGTATGTAGTGTCTATCCTTCTGTACTTGATGAAACTTCCCTCGATTATTGTTTAACCTTTTGAGTTTTGAAACTCTAATGTAACTCCTCATTTGGGGCACATTTGTGGGTTTGGTTTTTTTTTTTTTTTTTCCTGAATGTGAGACTTGCACTTCAGTTGCAGAATAGGTGCAGGCATTTCGTCTGACACATTATAATGGAGAGATCTTTTCACAGTACTGTGCTTCAGTGATGTAGTGCATCTGAGGTCAATCTCATTTGATGGATTTTCAATAAAAAAGCCTCATTTCTCTCATTCTTGTAGGATTTGATCAAGCAGTGTAATGTACTAATAGAAGAAATGTTACAGATCATCATCTATGTTGTGGGTAAGTTGTTTTTATTTCCTTTCTGGTATTATGATAGTGATGAATAACTACAGTTGGAAAGAACAGGCTTGATTTGCTTTATTTAAAGTACGGATTACATGGGAAGGATAGTGGAAAATGCTTTTTTTAATGTAGATTGTTCAGTAATTCAAGCATTTATCAACTGAAAGCAGTAGTTTTATATAATAAAAAAAGCTGATAAGTTTACTTCGTACCTGCTACAAGGTATACATAAGAAGAAACTCAGCCCATTTTGTTAGGAAGCTTGGCCAAAAAATCTTTCTCTCACACTTGGTGTAGTAGAAGTTTATGTTCCCCAGATACTATGAAATCTCAGCAATAGCTTTACTTCCTTGCAAAAGTCAGAATTGCTTTGTAACTGTCATATTTGCAATTATCTTCCTTTTGATCAAACCTGATAGGAGAAAGATATGTGCCTGGTGTGAGTAATGTGACAAAGGAGGATGTTATCATGAGAGAAATCATCCATCTGCTGTGTATTGAGCCAATGGCTCACAGTGCAATTACCAAATCCTTGCCTGAAAATGTGAGTCCTTGTTTCTTATTTTAACTCAATTGAACTTCTCTATTTTTGTCATTTTTCTGTTAAACTTCCATAACATTATATGAAACTACTCTGTTTCTTAATATTAAAGTTTGTTAGAGAAATAAAATACAACATTGCAAGCAATGTGCCGTAACTTACTGATGTGAAGGTAAACATTAATTAATTAGTGGTCTACTCAAAAGGTTTTGGGGGGAATAATTCATTTTGATGAAGAGGTGGATTTATCTTTTTTGTTTCTTTTTTAACTGTATTTAGGCACAGCTCTCTTCATTTCAAGAACAAAAATTTTGAAGTTATTTTTTGGCCATTTTACTATCAATAAACATGATTCTGTACTTCTGATCATGTTAACTGGTGCACTGAAAAATTGGATCTATCTGCAAGTGTATATTTCCCTAGAATTTATGGATTAAATTTTGCAGTTTGTGCAACTTTTCAGGGCCAAAAGTCAAAGTGGGGGGGAAAAAAAAGTTATTTTCAAGTGTAATACCCTGGAACCAGTGGTCCACACTCATGCTTTTTAGTGAGTAAGGTTCTGTTTTTCCACTCTGTTGAGCTTAGGAAAGTCACTGCTCTGTTTAGAAATCAAATCTGTTTTTATATAATTGGTGAAAGCATTTAATCTTCAGTAATTTTTTGCAGCATGTTAGTTATGAATATCTACTTTCTCAATAACACCTTGCAAAATCTATTAATGAATTATAGAATTGCTCTGAATTTTTGTTTTTTTTCAGTTAGACATAATATTGAAGTGATTTGAATCATTATATGTCAAAATAATTATTCTTTTTTCTTACCAGGAGAACAATGAAACTGGCTTGGAAAGTGTAATTGATAAAGTAGCAACTTTCAAGTAAGTTCTTTTTTTTTTATAACTACCTTGAAAATAAAATACTGTATTTTTGTTTTATATGGGTTAAACAAGCTGCGCTACACTCTTTGTTCAGCTAATATTTTACTGTCTTGAACTACATACATTTTCAGGAAAGCAAAGCGTATTGCCTATCTGAAGCTGCTGTTTCTTTCCTTCAGACCCAGTCTGAGGGGCTTTACAAGTTTAGTGATGTTAAGTGGGAAAATATTCCAAAGCTCATTTAATTTCAAAAATAGCTGGGAGCCATAACAACTGTTTATATCTTTGATCACCCAGTCATTAATTGAAATGTTATTTATTTGCTAGCTTTCTGTAGCTGTGTCAGATGAGGGACACGTTTTGGAAAATACAGATGCAGAAAAAAAGTTGCATCAGTTGATGAAAAACTACTTCAAATGTCTGCTGTGTTTTTGTGACAGGAATATATTTTTATTTTAATTGGTTTAGTGTACATTATTTTCAGTTTTGTGTGGCTTGCTTATATTTAGTCAATGGCAACGGTACGTGTACCTAGGAATTTTGCAGTGGGAATTATAAGGAGGATTAAAAAATGCTGTTTTGGCTCATACAGATGGGAAATAGCTCTTTGTATTGCTTATTTTGTACCTTAGTTAAAGAAGTAGTGAATTTTAGATATTCAGTGTCTAAAATTGTAAGCCATACAGTTAAAATGAATTTACCTGTCCTTGTGGTGTGCTGTAGATTATGGAGACATAAATATTTTAGTACTAGGTGGAATTTAGGGTAGTCGACAGTCTTTAAAGACTTTAAAACTGTACCCAGTCTATCACTACTGTACCCATCACTATTTCCTTTCTTAATAGCTTTTTCTTGGAAAACAAATCCTGTGTCTTGTTATTTACTTACCGAACTTAAATTACTAATCTCTCATGAAATATTTCTTTTTAAGGAAACCAGGTGTGTCCGGACATGGAGTTTATGAACTGAAAGATGAATGCTTGAAAGAATTCAACATGTTCTTTTATCATTATACTAAGACCCAGCATAGCAAGGTAAGCTGATGTAAGATTTGTTTTCAAAGGTAAAAATTGTGCATGCTTATCAATGGCTGAAGGATCTTGCTGAACTAAAGGGGTTAATGGAGTTTAAATTATATGTATATATGTATGTTAATGTAAGTTGCTTTACAAATTGTTTCAGTGTGGCTTGTGTTAATATTTTTCCTGTGGTGACTTATTATCTCTGTTAACTGTTAAAGCTAAGAACAGAAAGTACTGAGAATTATCTTTGAACTGGAAGAACATAAACATTGCTATTTTAAATCTTACTGTGGAAAAAACATATGTTATCTCTCAAATGTCTTACAAGAAAATGAAATGCAAAATTAAGAATCAATAAGCAGATTTCATACAGAATTCTAGTTACGTGACCGAGTATTGACTATGTTTCTTGCCACATGCCTTTTCTGTAGGCTGAACATACACAGAAGAAAAGAAGAAAACAGGAAAACAAAGATGAAGGTAAAAAAAATTTAGAACTAATGTCTCAACAAATGGGATAATACAGTGCTACATGTAGTTGTGTGTAAAATGAGCTTTGATAGATGACTTGTGACTTTCAGTGGGTAGCTGAGTTCACAATAAATGTGTTGTTACATTAGAAATTGTAATTGAATAATGCTTGCTTCTTTTTCCTATTGTAATTTAGGAATTTTGGAAATTTTAGTTGAGCGTGCATGTAGATAAATCAACATGGCATAATCCTTAACTGTTCTGTTTATCAGTGGGTCTTTTATTGTGAAGTAAATAGATGTGAAAAGTTATTTTTGTGAGTGATTTCTCTAACAGAGACTTGAGATGTAGTAGTGCTGTCTAGAGAAGTGTTATGCAGGAACCAATTTGCATGTTAGCTTAGTTTGCGTGTGTTTTATGTAAGAGCTTTGTAAAAGTACTTAGTTTATCTAAAGACAGAAGCTGATTTAAACATTTGAGCATGTTTTCACTGTGTAAGTGTGGTTGTTCTCTTGCTGGTAATAGTGTGCTTGCTTCCTCTCCTTTTTGCTGCAATAGTTGAGATGTCAGTACGTGTATGATATATTTGCATCCCTCTGTTTCCTAGCATTGCCGCCGCCGCCTCCTCCTGACTTCTGTCCTGCGTTCAGTAATGTGGTGAGGATTCTGAACTGTGATGTTATGATGCACATATTGCGAACCATCCTTCAGAGAGCAGTAGAACTGGAAACCCACATGTGGACTGAAGCTATGATTCAGATGGTATGGTTAGCTTTGGTCATCTTCCCTCTGTGGTTGCTGTGTTGTTTCATAACCTGACAAGGTCAAAATGTGTAAAGATAAAGTTGGAATGATTAGAAGTGATTTCATGGCCTTTTTTTATGAATCATAAATGAAGAAAATATTTATCTCTACCATAAATTAGAAATGCAGAACAAAAATGTTATTTGCAAATGTTTTTTTTTGCTTCCCCACCTTCATAGCATTCTTACTGTGTTTCAGCATGTAGTTCTCCTTGCCTCATCCTTGTCATGAAATAACCAACCTTTTGATCATGTTAAAGACATGAGGGTTGTGTCATCCTGTAAACTGTAGGAGGCAAAGTTAGGAATTTCTCTAGGACATCAGTCACAAAATAATTTTGTGAGCATTTATGCATTTGGTTTTACTGCAGTTGACTTCATGCTTTAAAAAATTTGCTGACTCTGTTGAGATATTTTTCTGTACTAATAATTTCAGAACCTGAATTTATAGATTTACTGAATTAATTTTGTCAGTTAGAGTACATGGTTTGTGGGGTTTTTTTTTGTTTGTTTGTTGTTTTAATGGCCTTGCCTGCTAAGCTTTGGATTTGGGACAAAATAAGATAGTAATGGTTTCTGTATATATGTAAAATTATGTGATTCTTATTTTACTAATGTGAAGTGTGCAAAAATTATTTATGATTCTATTTTAGCGCAAGAGATGTGTGGGATACTTTATTATATTGTACATTACTATTCTTTCATGTATGGTTTTTGCACCTTTTCTTATTTCTGTTTTATCTTGGGTATAATAAGCCTATAGCAGAGCACTATATTAGACATTCTTATTTGATATACTGGTTTTTCAGACCACTAGTGGGAATAATAAATATCATTTTTATCTTTTCAGGTGCTTCATCTCCTTTCTTTAGGATTATTGGAAGAGAAGCAGCAGTTACAGAAGTCTCCAGAAGAAGAAGTAACATTTGATTTTTATCACAAAGCAACAAGTATGTTAAGCTTTCTTGGAAAGAGTAGAGCAAATTAGTGTAACTTGATTTTATGAGAACAGGAACAAGATCAAAAAAACCCAAACCTCATTTATGCGTTTCTATGAGGTATATAAAAGTAATCACTGTTTCATAATAAAACTGCACTAACAAATAATTTACAAAAGTCTTCCTCTCTTTTTGATGTTCTTGTCTTTCTCCTAGAAATGTGAAATAGTTCTAAATGGAAACTGTTGCAAAAGAAATCTAATTGAGGAGAATGTTCCCATTTCTGAAATATGTTGGGTTTTTTTTAAGGCCAAAAAAGTTCTTAGGAACCCAACTATGAAGAAGACCATTAGTAGACCTCTGTTGTTATGGCAATAAAATTCAAGGGATCCATTCATTCTCTTTCTAGCTGAAGGCATTGCTGTTTATGTTTTTTGTCTCTAATTCTCTGCCCCTAGAAGTAGAACAAACTACTTATCTACAGTTGGGAAAGATTATATTACATTTAGATGAATGAGTAGACTTAAGACAGAACAGTTGCTATACAGATTGTGATTTCATAAGTGTGTGCTATATAATCAACAATATTTTAAGGCATATCCATGGCTGAAAGTACGTTGGCTTTTTCTCCCCCCGAATGCATTTGCTTTCTTTGTTAAAGGAATGGGAAGCTCAGCCTTGAATGCTGTAAATGTATTGATGCTTCTGGAAAAATTAAAAAGAGTTCCTCAGTTGGAGGCACAGAAGGACACGGTCATTTGGATACTGCAGGTATGCAATGGGGAGATAAGTATGATTGGATTGTAGTAATTTGGTAAAAGCTGTCCTGAAGGATGTTACTGTGTGTGTGTATTTATATTTATATATAAAACCCACTAGGGTAGTGTTTGCAGTTGCAGTCATTTTTCTAGGAGCTGAAAAATGTTGGAATGTTCCTTGTCTGTACACGTATTTTATACATAAATTTAGTTCCTCATGTTTCTGTTCCAAAATACGTAGGTCACTCTGAAAATAATGCTTCCTGTTTATTTCCATGGAAACTACATTGGGTGCAAAGAGTGCAGTAGTACTGCTTGATAGACCAAATTATCAACAGTCACCCCTCTAGCTATGCATTTTTACTGGTGATGATCAAGAGCCTTCATGCTGCCCTTGTGAAAATCTACACCTGTGGAAGTGACCTGCTGTCCACTGCTGCTGAAATGCACCACCAGCTGCCTCACTGTACTCATATCCACTGTTCTGCCATCATAAATGTTCATCGAGCATCAGTGAATGGCAATAGGTGCATTTTTTTCTGCATGGGGGAATTAAACTGCAAATATTTGCTTCATATCTGCTTTCATGTCAGGTGCCATTTTGTCAGTCTGCCTCTGCTGTCATCTGTTGCACAGTAATAAATATAACTGAATATTGGCAGGAAGATTAAGCCTCTGCTACCATACCATCAGCATCCACCTCTGATGTTGTGGGCCAGTGTTATAAAAAGGAGGCATTACTTTTGGAGCAGCACTCTTTAATTGTAATTGAGCAAAGGTGTATAAATTGGGAGAGCATTTAAGAGACTGTTTATATCAAGACTTCAATCAGACTTACGTAATGGCTGTGCTGTACATTTGATTTGGAGTGTTTTTCTGTCTATCTCATTGTCTTTTCCCAGCCAAAAAGAAAAACCTCTAGAGTTGTGATGCCTTGCCCAGTGTAGAAAAATTGGGTGCAGCTTCTGCTTAGCAGGAGTTCTGCTGTCAAATTTTGAGCCTCAGTGGCCTTTGGTTTAGGTGGCAGACAGAATTCAAGTGCTCCTAGAAAGGAGTAGCAAAAAGACAAGAATCATAGTGAGGTTCCAAAGCTATGCTTAGGTACTGAAATTTGACTATGCTCGTACATGCTGTAGCGGTAAGTTTGAAAGGTTTTTGAAGAAATTATTCTTTTAAAATTCTAAGGGCAAAGGTAAAAAAAAGATACTTAACATATAATTTGCTTTTTTAATAATATGTAAATGTGTTTAAAAGTATCAGAGTTGGAAGTTTCTTAGAGTAGACAGCTGGAGGAAGTAATGAAAATGTAAATTTAAGTCTTGATTTTAACCAATCAGACATAAGCTGCAAAACTTTCTCTTCCACACATTGGTATTAGTGACTACAGACTTTCCATGGATTATTCAGTCTCTCTCCTCCCTGAAGTCAGCTAACATCTGATACACAGGTTTCATTCTGATGAAAGAGCTTTAGCTCTTTAGGAATGTCGGTGTTGGGAAGGACTGGAAAACTTGGAATAGTTCTGCCTTCCTTTATAGTCAGTAGTATTCTTCAACTGCTGGGTTGTTTTTGTAAGAGAAGTGCAGTTGATTTCATCCATTTGAAAATCTGAAAACAATGAAAGTAAATATCAACAAGCTTGATCTTATGTTGTTACAACAGCCAGTTTGCATTTCATTTTTAACCTGTAACTCTCTCCTTATAGATGTTTGACACAGTGAAAAGAATGAGAGAAAAATCTAGTTTGACAGCAGTAGTGGCTCCGTCAGGCTCAGAAACTGCAAAAGGTGATGAGGTAATAATAATACTAATGAAGTTCAATAGAAACTGTAATGTTTTTAATCTTATTCCATAGGAGGTGCATGATTTTGTTATGCAAAAAGAGTCATTTCAGGTAATATTTCTAATATTGCCTATAAATGACATTTAGATTTCAGTTCTTGTATTCATTAAAAAGAAGTGTGCTAAGCATGTCTATGTACAACTTAAGTGATTGCTCTCTCTGTGCATCAATGTCTACCCACCTCTCTAAGAGTAGCTCCTGAATCCAGTGATGAAGTGACACAGTAGAGTGGAGTTATTAAAATTACTGCAGTCCTAAAGTTTATTTTAACAATAGGCAGCTGAATGGGAGAATCTAATTACTCTTAGTGTGTAAAGGCAGGCCAGTTTAATCTGACACATTCTGTTTGGCAATAAATTGCTGTTGAACAACTCCATGGGCAGTCATTGTATGCATAACTGTGAACTTAGCATATGCCGTGTTTCCTTTTTGCCGAAGGTGTAATGTGATAGCTAGTAAGGGAAGAGAACAAAATGCAAGAAATCATAAGAAACCAGTTGATTAGTTCTGCTGCTTAGAGAGTATTTTTTTCCTGATTTTTCTGGAAAAGTAATGGCATCCTGGACGAAAACTATGTGTATGACATTAAATTTGAGCATAAAGTTGTTGAATAAGGATTTCGTTTTGTGTATCTTATCTACCTGTGTTTTCGAATTCTACATTTTTCAAGTTATCTGAATCCTTTATAGTTCTTGAGAACATGATAGATGGGAAAATAAGGAGGAATAGTTGTTCAGTCTACACTAAAGAAGAATGGGGGGAATGTACAGTCCACAGATGCATATTGACAGTGTCTTTCACAGGCAGTTTATGACAAAAGTACCTTTTAAGTTTCTTAAAGGGATATGTAGGATATATAGGGGATGGCACTTAAAATTTCCACTTATGTGAGAATAACAACACTAGTTGCAGCTTTTGTGTTTGCTAAAGTCTCCTAAGAATAGACAGTGTTGGCACTTAAATAAAATAGTCAGGTGTTGATAGTGTTTTTTCTGCTTGGGGTGGTACAAGTGACATCTTCTGTATTTATATTTGTTTTTTTTCAGTGTTTGTAGTCAACATTTTGATTATAGCAATTAACTTAATATATATGTTAAAGAGAAGTCAGTTAAGATTGATGTCAATACATAAATGCATATAATCACAAAACGAATCTACTCATGTTCTGATGTTCTCTGTTTCTTGCGATTTCTTTTACTCTAAGGCACAGAGCACTCAGGATAAAGAGAAAGCTGAGCGAAAGAGAAAGGCAGAAGCAGCTAGGTTGCATCGTCAGAAGATAATGGCTCAGATGTCTGCTTTGCAAAGGAATTTCATTGAAACCCACAAACTCCTTTATGAAAATACATTGGAGGCACAGGGGAAAGAAGATGCTATGATGGAGGAAGAAAGGTAAGAAAAAGCAGATGTAGTGTTCTGGTGAGGAAATGTTAGTTACCTAAATTGGATTCTGCCATGAAAAAATCCTGAGAGTGGAGTCAAATTAGTTTCTCAAATTTCCCATCTGCCATGCTTGTTTATTCTGTTAAATAATTATACATAAGGTAGGTTACTTGTTGGTGCTAGAACAGCAGATTTGCTTTATAGAGGAGCATAAATTAAACTGTAAGGAAGTTATTTTTTCAAATGGCAAGTAATTATTTGGAAAATGTCATTGGAAAGCTGCTCAGCTAACATGACTGTACTTCAGGAAATGACTGTCTACCTTGTATGAGGAATTAAGTATCTAATTTGGAAAGATTTTGGAAGCCTTTATGTGTTATGGTTAAGTTGCAATGAAGAAAATAAGGATTCATACGTTTCTTTGTTTTGCCATTGTTTGGTTTTGTAAAGCACTTATGTATAAAACAAGTGATGCTGGCAGTGTGCCTTGAAGTCTGTTTCTTCAGGAAAAAACCCACCACATTCTTTTTATCTGTTATCTATGTTGTTTCAGCATGTCTTCAGCAATCGATTACTCCAGAATTGCTTTGGGTCCCAAACGAGGTCCAACGATTGCTGAGAAAGAAATTCTGACCTGTATTCTTTGTCAGGAGGAGCAAGAAGTGAAGCTGGAAAGTGCTGCTATGGTATTATCTGCTTGTGTCCAGAAATCAACTGCCTTAACTCAGAATAGAAGCAGAATTCTTGACCTCTCAGGGGGTATGCAGTTTTCTTCTTTCAGAGTGCCAACAATTCTGTACCTAGCACTGTGTCCTTTGAACCAAATTAAACTCTGTGTTCAGATTGCTAAATGACCCACTTTAATTAAAAAAGTGTGAAAAATTTTAAACTGCTCTAAAATCTGTGCTTAAAAATTTAAAAATTACAAGTGTGTGAGGATACAGACTTTTCCCTGGAAAATAAGAAAATGCTTTAGTTATTCTCACAAGGAGTTCAGATGAACTTGAAGATTTGGTGGGAGTAGTTTTTCAGAGGAGAAGCAAGCAGTAATTGTTACCTTTTTTTTATTCAAATACACCAGCAAACTTTCACAACATTTTCAGATTGCTGGTATGGCAATCATGGGAGTTCTTTCATGTTCAGGAAGTGTGTTTTTGTGTTCAGTTGTTCTTTTCTTAGGTTTGTAAATTCAGGTGCATTTATTAGGTTTAGAGATCTGTTGTTAAGCTCAGCATTATTTTTAGGTGTGTTTAAGTGGAAGATTGTATCTCAGTTTGAGTTCATATGCAGTGCAGAGAGATCAGTATGTTGTCATTAAGGTGTTGCTATAAAGATTTAGGCAGATTCAGTTAAAAGCTAGTTTTGCCTGTGTTATTCACTCATGCTGTTCATTTTAGTGGTTTGTGAAAGTACAGCAGTTTCATTGAAGAAATGCATTAAAGATTAGAAAAGTATTTTGTTCACTTAAAACCCAACAAACTCCATTTTTAACCAGTTCACTCTTGCTTTTAGATTTTCTTGCTGGCTTGTGGAAAGTATTTACTATTTTGTGAGCTCTGGGTTGGGATTTTGTTACAATATTGATCTGGAAAGGCTCATGAAATCCACTTAATTTGACTATGCAAACTGTGGGGAAAAAAAAAATCTAATGGCTTATATATGCAGATGTGCTTTTGTGTTCATATTGATTAAGAATTGTTGCTGTTTTAAAATAGTTTGTTTCTGCTCTGTTGTTGTTTTTTTTTTTTCCATAGATACCGTAGATCCTCTGTTCATGCATCCTGACTTACCATGTGGAACCCACACAGGAAGCTGTGGCCATGTGATGCATGCAGCCTGCTGGCAGAAGTAAGGAGATGTCATGGCAGTTTTTCATGTTAATTTATCTATTTTCTGAAAAAATCTAAACACAAATTGAAAACTCAGTCCAGTAAGTGGATACTGAATTGAAAACTAACTACTCTTCTAAAAATGAGATACGGCACAAAAGAATTTTTTAACTAATGAGAAAATGCATCATCAAAAAGTTTCAGTCGCCTTTTATGACCCAGAGAAGAATCTGTAAGGACGTTAGATAAAACCAATGGGGAAAAATAGTCAAGAATAAGGAATTTTATCTGATAGATTTTATTTTTTCTCAGTCCAATGAGAACTGGTAGGAATCTTCTAGATGGATGTTCTACAATAGTCCTTAAACACGTGAAGTGTGTTATCTCCTCAGTGCTTAAAGGTAGAAACTGCTTAATCCCAGTGAACCCAGGAGAAAACCTGGCATTTAGAATAGAATACGAATAGTTTAATGTAGGAATACAGATTGAACAAGCTTAATAAAAGTAAGACAGAAGAACTGATACGTTGATAAAAGCGTATAATAGATGTTTATTGTTTGAGGGAACCAGGGATTTATACCAAAGGTGCTGGATTAAAACACAGACTGAAACATTAATAGACCAGGTTGGTCATTTTCCAGTTTATAGTCACCCTGTTTGCCTGTAGCTATGTGTGTAGGTCACAGGGATTGAAGCTAATGTTGTATGTGTTTTGAGTCTGTATAGGGGTCAGTAACTCTAAACAAGATAGATACTGTGAAATAATACTAGAACTTTGGTCCCACTGAGGTGTTACCAGCAGGTAGTGTTGGGTCATGCAAATACAAGTTATTTTACATTGTCAAATGATTTAATTTTCTTGATGATTGTTTGCATTTATGCCATTTTACTTTAAGAAGCCTGACTAAACTTCTGGTGTTTATCACTTATTTTTCTATTCTTATATTTTTATTAAAAAAGAAATGGTACAAGAAAGATAGGTGCACACACTTAAAATGATACAGAAATATGTTCCTTGAGTATAATACATCTGCTCTTGGCAGATCGATCCACATCTACGTAGATCTAAGTAGTACAACACTGGAGCTCAATTCCCTTGCTCTTTTTAAGAAAAGATGACTTGCTGTGTGGGTAAATGGGATTAAAATGGACAACAGGCTCTTCTCATACGGGATGGCACAGAAGGTTTGAGTATAGTCTTTTACTTATTATGTAACAGACATTCTAACTTACTAATATTCGTCCAAATTTTCCCTGCCCTCCTTCTAAAGTATCTGTGCAGGCAAAAATACTGCACGATACTCTGAAACAGTACAGGTTCAGGTGAACGTAATATCTTTGTAGTTGATACATACAAAGAAGAGACATTTATTGCAGTAACAGTTGTCTAAATGTGGGAGAGCAGATGTATGTTTTTGTTGATTGCAACAGATTGCTTTCATAAATACTCCCTAATCCTTAGGACCTCTGTCAATCAACTCTGCATAAAACCTTTTCCTTATTAGATGAATTATATATTTTTTTCTGAAGATACTGTACTTCAAAGCAAAATAATAATTAGCTATTACCCTAGTGTGAAAGTTAAATAATTCCATATGATTTAAAGATCCTACATGTCCAGCCTGAGTGTTGGTACTGAATTTACTTGCCTGTATTCAGATTTGAGTGTTGGGTTGTTTTGTTCCTAATAATGTCAAAGCCACTGTGACATTAATGAGATCTGAAGACTTACTGCGTTCACTAAGGGGTCAAATTTAGTTAAGAAGAACTGTAAAAATGTTAGTTATTTCTCAGTTTGCTTTTGAGTTTAAAATGTTATATGCTATAATACAAATTTACTCTTTCTTCCTTTTAAGGAAGGCTACAGATTTTTTTTTTTAATGAAACGTTAAATAGGTTTTCCTAAAATTAAATACAACTGTGTACAAATCCTATTTTGATATTGTGGATGACTTTCTTACGAGATTTTACATATGGCGTTCAAGTGTTTTGAAGATGGGAGAGAAGAAGAGAGAATATAAGGATTGTTTGTGTGTAAAAATGTCATTTAAAATAAACCTAAAAGGAGCTTAAAAGCAAGGAAAAGTTGACATTACGTTGACTGAGAGGTATACAATGCATCTTTGCCAGAGTTCGTATAAGCATTCAAAGGTTCAATTATATTTTCATGTCCAAGCACAAGAAGTAGTTATCAAAGGGAAGGTATTAGGAAAAGAATTAATTGATAATAAGACTTAAATTCGTGAAATTTTGTTTTCAGGTCACATTTGAGCAATTCTGTTTTTAAGTAATTCTCTTTTCAACGTTCTAGGTACTTTGAAGCCATGCAACTGAACTTCCGACAGCGCCTGCATGTTGAACAGATATTTGACTTAGAGAATGGAGAGTATCTTTGTCCACTTTGCAAGTCTTTGTGCAATACTGTGATTCCTATTGTTCCATTGCAGGCTCAAAAAATAAACAGGTGAATTAATAGACTGCATAGCGTTTAAGTATGTTTTTTGGGGTGGGTTGACTTTTCAGATTTTGGACAGGTAGTTTTGAGTGGACCTTTTCAGTCTGTGTAAATGGCTGACTACTGACTTTGCTGACCACTCCTCAAACATGCTGCTTTTGGTAGCCAAAATCATTTTTGAAAGCATTTGTAGGCTATTTTCTGGAGAATATACCATATAAGGAAATATTTAGGCCTAGTACTTAAACTAATACTGCATTTTGTTGTTGTTGTTTGCTCACTACATTGCCTGTGAAAGTATGCAGCTACTGAGTTAATGTAATTTGATTTGTATGTTCTTTGTTCTTAAAGACTTTATAAAGATTATTTCAGTGTTAAAGTAACAACTGATTTCCATATCTTTTCTCAGTGAGGATGCAGAGGCAGTAGCTCAAATTCTCTCTCTGGCCAGGTGGCTAGAAACTGTCATAGTCAGGATATCAGGCTACAATCTGAAAAATGCAAAAGGTTAGTTATCTTCTTTTCATCCTCATTGTGGAGCTTGTTTGTGGGATCTTCAAATATGCCAGTTCTAAGTTTAATACATTTGTTTTAAGTAATGTCAAAAGAAAACTTAAAATTTAGGATAATTTTGCTCTCAATCAAGACAGGGTAAAATAAAGCTGGGGTTAAAGTCATACATCTCTCAGAGCTTGATAGCTTTATTTTGGGGTGTTTTCACCAGTTTTTTGTTTTGTTTTAACCATTTGTGCCTTCCCTGAATAAACTCCATAACTTGGGAGGATAGATGCTTATTAACACTCAGAGTTAAGTTTTTGCTTGAAAATTAGAATGGAATGTTTAGGAAACATAAGATAGAGAGAATCGATATATTCCTTGCACTCCTGTGATGTAGGAAAGTTTTCATCTGCCTTGCTATAATTTCCTCAATAAAACAAAGAAAAAGTAGTAACAAAGCACTGCTTTAATCCTCACATATTGGTAAATAGTGAGAAATGTTAGGAGGATTAGTAAAGTGTCTTGGCTGGTGAGGTCTGTTTATAATTATTTTCAAATCAGTTATAAAGGAGCTCTTCTGTTAGACTGCTGTACAAATGATAACTTATTTGTGTTTTAATTTGAATCTGATTTCTTCTGGAAGGAGATCAACAAAATGCTCCAGCTTTTGTCAAGAAGGGATTGGGGAACTCTGCTTTGGAATTCCATTCCATCCTTAGTTTTGGAGTTCAGTCCTCGTAAGTGCTTTTTTGTCTATATTAATTATCCATGAAATAAGCTAAAAATCTTCAGGATTTATACTGAAGGAAGACATTCACGTTTTCATTCTCAATATAATCTTATTTGTAGGTTTCTCTAAGCATTCATTGAATATCAGCTCTATACAGACCTAGATGAACCTCTTGGTCAAACCTATCCTGGTTTATACTTTATACTTACACTTTATACTCAGTTTTGTACTAATAGTTTTATAATTCAGTATTTCCATTGTTTTGGCCACTTTCTGTGCTACTAGGCAAGTAACTTAGTGTCTGTTTACCTTATTTTTCCTGCTGTATGTTTGTTTCAAGAGTAGCTTTCCCTTGTTTTAGATAGAATAATTTAATAGAGATAACTCAGATCTGTCTTGTCTACTTGTGTTCCATTGACAAGAGCTCTCTGCCATCAAAACAAAGCAAGTAGGTAGGGATTCTGAAGTGTACTTAGCTACCTTCTTTTAAAATAATGTTACTCTTAAATCAAGTACTCTACTGCTATTACTTCTGCCTGACATTATTGTTTTGTGAAACACTTACACATCTGCTATTGTAAAAAATGTAATTGGAGGGTTAAATCAAGATCTCTTGCAGATATAAACAGGGAGAAAACTGACTTTTACGCAGTCTGATAATGATAGGACAAGGGGGAAAAGTTTTAACCTGTAAGAAGGGAGATTTAGATTAAAGAAGCTGTGAATGCCCCCCCACCCCCTCCAACCCCTGGATATGCTCAAGGCCGGGTTGGATGGAGTTGGATTTCTTCATTCTTCCAGGCTGGCTCCAGCTTGGTAGCTCTTATTCTACCAAGTTTACCCTATCTGTTTTTCCAGTTTATTGCTATTTTATCAAGGTTCATATTATTTGCAGTAAGAAAGAGAAAAAATAAAGAGGTCAAAAATGAAATTTTGAGTACTTAGAAAACAGAAGTCAGTGAGAACCAAATGCATCCATTTCACTGCTATAGTGCAGGAAGGTTCTTTTTTTGCTGCTTCTGCTATTTTTTCCTTGCCAAAACAGGAAGAAAGTAATACTGGAAACCAGTCATTTTCTTTCCCCCCTTTTTAAAAAGGGTCTTTGTATTTAAGAATTCTTTCATAAGTAATCTTGACTTTGTTAGCAAACAATTGACGTATAAATAACAAGCGCTATTTATAGTACAGGCTTAAGTTTTCTTGGTTTTCTTTTGCAGAGCCAAATACTCGAGCAGTATCAAGGAGATGCTTATTCTATTTGCAACCACCATTTATAGAGTTGGACTAAAAGTTGCTCCAAATGAAGCTGATGATCGGATTCCTATGATGACCTGGAGCACGTGTGCTTTTACCATCCAGTGTATAGGTAAAGCATCATTTGGGTTTACTTCTTTTTATGGCTCAAAACTCTTAAGGCTGTTCAGTTTGTAACAGTGTATACAGTCTTGATGTATATACAATAATAGTTCCACATAAATAAGAAAAATATAGGTTGATCTTATTACATGTAACACGTGATCTTTAATCTGGTATAAACAGTAGAATGTTTTTGTTAGATGGTACTGTGTAAAATGCACTATTAACATATGTAATGGCAACACTATGAGTTTAATCTTTTAGAGCTCTGTTATGAACTGTAACATTTAGCATCATCTGCTGAACAGAATCAAAATGCAATGCAATTTCTGTGCAGCCAAATATCTATTTTTTGAATGCAAAATAACTTACTAGCCTAGAAATACTTGCCTTTTCCGTCTGATGTACCTGCTCTAGTAGTCAATGTTGCTTCATTTGTCCACAGTATGGACAAAGAAAACAGCACTGTAGACATGGCTTTCAGGCAAGGAGAGAGCCGAGAGAAGTCTTTAACTGTGTGTTCCAGGAATTGAAAATGTAGCCGTACGTTTCCATAAGAATGATTTGCCATGTATGCCATTTTTCTTTCTGACGAAGCTGTTGAATTGCAAGTGTAGTCTACTGTAATTTTATAGTGCACTTGATCCAACTAGAGTGTCAGGAGTTCAGAAGGTTTGTAGGAACACTAGGAATAAGACAGGACTAGTCAGAACAGCTGATTACAGCTATTTTGTTCTGGATTTTATCAAATATTCAAGTGGTTAGGAAGGAACTGGAAACCACCCAGCTGTCTTTACATGTACCGAATGCCATGAAGGTTGTTTTTTATTCCATCTCAAAAAAAAAAAATAATAATAATAATTAAAAAAA
The DNA here is from genome assembly GCF_054131305.1 of Coturnix japonica. Taxonomy (NCBI): domain Eukaryota; kingdom Metazoa; phylum Chordata; class Aves; order Galliformes; family Phasianidae; genus Coturnix; species Coturnix japonica. Next base: position 25,719,053 of record NC_140667.1, on the reverse strand, counting down.
TCTAAAAACCAAATTATGCTGTGCTTTTAAGAAGGATATATATACTAAGAAATGTTTTTACACTTGACTGTATTTATATGTGTAACTCAAACAGACATGTTACTTTCCTGTAGAACAGCGTAATGTAATTTTTTTCTGTGCTTTATTTTAAGAAAACCTCTTGGAAACAGAGGGGAAGCCTTTATTTGGATCTCTACAAAATAGACAGGTATGGGCAAGTAGATATGCAGTATAGTTACTTATATGAAAATATGCTGTTGAAAAATATACTGTTGAAACTGCTTGCATCCTCTATTGAAGATTATCTCTGAAAATATGGTTCAGACTGGTAACAAAAACATTCTGAAAAATGTTTCTGCTTTACATGGAAGTTCATATTTAATTCACTTGTCAGTACATTTTCTGTTTGTAGGGGGGTGTTCTCACTGATTTATTTTGCTACTATCATTTTCCTGTCCAACCATTTTCTCTTGTGCTCTAGCACAGTGGCCTTAAAGCATTAGTGCAGTTTGCGGCTGCTCAGAGAACAACATCGCCACAGGTCTTGATTCAGAAACATCTGATTCGTCTTCTAGGAGGTAGTGTATTCATTTTGTATTGCAGAAGTTTCTGTTGAAAGGTGGAACACACTGTTAAAGCAACATAGATAGGAAGGATAGATACTAAAAACAGTGCTAACTTCAGTTTCTTTGTTTCCTTGCATCACGAAGTTTTGCTTGAACTAATCAGTAATTCTGTTGATCCAGCCCTGTATTATTTGAAGTTCTGAAAAATCCTCTAATGCAGTTTATGTAGGCCTTGGAGCTACTCAGACCATTAATGTTTACAGATGTGTTTAGAAATACTCTAAAGCTAAAGGCCAAACAGGTAGATAAAGCCACAAATCAGATATTTCTCTCTCAATTGTTAGACTTAATTTTTTTTACTATTTTTGAAAGGCTACTTGCATCCTTGTTTAAGATACCTGAGGCTCTGAGAACTGCTTTTTGTATTACCAGTCTGCTGAATGTTGTGGCCTTTGTGAATACTGTTTCTTAACTAGCCTTTAACTAGAACAGGATGCTGATGTGTACAAGCTTTTGGATTCTGCTAGATTGCAAGGCATCTAGTGTGGATGGTGAGATGCATAATTAATATCTTTATTTTGTAGTTCTTCTACCACACTTTAAAGCGGAAGACACTCCATCCCTCTTAGAAGTAGATATGTTCCACGTTTTGGTAAGGAGGTTCATTTTATTCTGCAGTAATAATGTTTTTTTTTAGAACCTAGATTTTTGTGATTTGGCCCTGCGTTAATTTTCACTTGCATGAATTAAATGATTACGTGTGAGAATTGCATACAAGCAAATTATTATATACTTCTGCAACATGGAAGTGTTTACTCTTAGTTCTGCTGTTTCTAATTTTAATGTCATGCACAGCTAATGGAGATTACTGTGTTGAAAAAGTATTTTGTAGCTGAGAACTTATTCTATCAAGTAGTGTTAGTGACTCTTTTTTCCCTTTGTTGTAGTTTCCTGGGAAATAAATAATAAAGTGATAATATAAGTTACAGTAATTTACCCATTTGATTAATAAATTTCTGTTATATTAATATTTACTGCTTCCTTTCCACTGTAGGTGGGAGTTGTATTATCATTTCCGTCTTTATACTGGGAGGATGCTGTGGACTTGCAACCTTCATCAATTAGTTCGGCCTATAACCACCTCTACCTCTTCCATCTGGCAACACTAGCACACATAACACAAATTGTTATCTCTTCAGCTACAGGTAGGGATGTATTTAGGTTGTATCATTTCAGCATTTCACAGAATTTCTTAACTGTACTGGATGAATGTTTTGGTAGTAATTATTAATGTTTTCCAGATAGGAACTTTCTTTTAATAAATGGCTTTTAGTGTTGGGTAGAAGTAAATGTTGTTTGGTTTAAAACACACAGTAAATAGTACTAGATCATTTTTAGATCATTTTATTTTATCATTTGTGTTTTGTATAAGAAAATGACGTAGTTACTGATCAAGTCCATCATTGCAGTGTTGCAACATCATATGTTCCTTGTAGGAAGAGCAAAGCACAGCCCAGCAGCAGTACTCTGAGCAGTACAGTGAGAATTAGTATGGATTTTGGAAATACACTTTCCTTTACCCATCAAACTATTAAATAACCAAGATGTGGAATGTTATTGACTGCTTAGGAGGAATTTTACTTTTCCTGATATTTTGTGCTACTGTTGAAAACTCTCAGTAACCTACAGTCTTTCAGGCTACTGCTTCCTGTTTTCTGGAGCATGACAGAAGAAGGATAACAAAAAGTGAAAAATCCTTTAGCTTAATCCATACTGAACAAGAACTTGTTTATGCAAAGAAAGCAGTTTTCACATGAGTTTGAGCAGTGGGACAGTAAACGTTATTACCTGCTGTAGCACGCAGTTTAGGAGGGCATTCATTAGGTTAAAAATGAGAAATAGAAAAGAAGCAAAATGAAGTGGAAATGTTTCTTTAATGTGTTTTAGAAAAAAGCTCAGTTTACTTAAAAAAAAAAAAAAGTCACAAGTGAAGTGCATTTTACATTAGGATTCATGTTTATGTGTGCAGAATCCCCTACTGCTCCATCTTACGACAACAGTGAGGAGGCGTGCTCTGCGCAGGCTTTCTGCAGAGAAGTTTGTCAGTACACCAGTGGGTAAGTAACAGTTCAGTTACAGCGCTGCCTCTTCCTAGAAACATTGTAATCCTCAGAGAGTGACTTGAGCAACAAAGAAAATGAGGGAAAAAAGCCCAAACAATGTTTTATTTGGGGAGTTCAGCACAGTGCCTTGTGCACTGCTTGCAATACTACTGAAACTTAGAAAGAAGAGGGAACTAGAGAAAGGAACAGGAGTTGTTAAAACACCTGCTACTTGGAGGCAACAGGGCAAATTCTTACACAAAGGATGAAAAGTTACCTGTATTTATCCTGGAGGGAAATGTAAGCACAAACTGTCAGATTAAGAAATGTGAGGCTATTTAGAATTTTATTAGATCTGTTACACTTCTTCCTTCCAAACAGAAGGATACATTTCTATTATAAAAGAGGAGGTGAAAAATGTAAAGCTAATTACAATTAATTTGTTTGATCATTAATACTGTTTTGGACTTCTTCATTGGCTATTATCTCTGTATAGCAAAGCTCTTAAGTGCCTCAGTATCTATATGAGCTAGAAAATCTGGATGCAGTCTCCACAAATCCTGCTGTGATTTATCTTCACCAAGGCTAGTTGCAATTATATATATATTTTTTTCAAGGGTTGAAATTGCTGCCCATGTGTCTGAAAGTTTCTAGGCATTTAAAATTTGGGGTTGAAATAATAGGAGTAATTTTAATTTTTTTATGCATGAGGTAGAGCCATAGTTGCTGATTATTTTGGAATGTTCAAATGTAGGATTAGAGGTCAGAATTTAGGCTGAAACTGTTAGTGCTTTAATTTCTCTACGCGTAGTGTCTTCATTCAACTCTGATCCCACTGTGCTTTAACACAGTTACTATTCACATTCTGAATAGTAATTCTGAAATGGTCTGTGATGTTTTTGTCCCTTTTGGGTTGCATTTGGAGCTCTGAATGTGTGGGGAGATGCTGTTAATTCCAAGAATTGCTGGTTTACTGTAATGGCAGATATGCATCAGTTGCTTTACATGTGATGCTGTATTGCACAGTTTGATTAGAGTTGCCTGAATTTGGGCAGTTTTATAATTTTGAAAAATGTTAATTGATACAATTTGAATGTGTAAAGTGTTCTGTGTAAGCTCAGTGCTCATTCTTTGGCTAAAAGAGGGAAGTCTGATATCGGGTTCTGGTGACTGTTTCACAGAATTTGGGGTTCAGCAGTGTGTGTTGTTTGTACATAGCTGGTGTTGTACCAGTTCTAGCCTAAATGCGAAAGTACTTTAAAGATGTGCACTGTGAACTATTGCAAGTATTTCTGATTTGTGTATTTCAGTTGCTTTAGACAGGATGTTCCAGGCTGGCTGGTGTGGGATTGCGTTAAGAAAGGCATCATGCCTTACCTTCGTTGTGCTGCTTTATTTTTTCATTATTTGCTGGGAGTTTCTCCACCTGAGGAGCTACTACAAGGTAAACATGGGAAAGCAAATGTATCTTTGTTGAAATTGTTTATTTTAGAGGCTTAGATTATAAGATCTGAGAAATAGCCTGGAGTGCATTAAAAATGAGAAAACGCACCATAAAACTCAAAGAGCACATCAGATTTCTTGTGCAATTGCTGATGGCAAATGCTGGCAAAATAGCACTTATTAGAAATAAAGGATGTTATAAAACTGGAGACCTATTCCTTAAAGAATTCTAACACATTGCATATACTAAAACCAAAGTAAGTGCTTTGCTTTTTGTCAAAATGCAGGGGAAAGCCAAATTATTAACCATTTGACAAAGAGAACCAAAGCTTCAGTGCATAACAGAGACATAGTTTAGTCTTACATTTATTTATGTAAACTCTGAGCTAAGATTGAATGTTATTAGATTGCAAGTCCACAACTTTGCACTATACTGTTGTTGCCAACAGTAGAAAAGTACTATTGGTACCATTTGTAGAAAGGGGTCTCCTGCTAAAGCAGCAGTGCTGTTTTCTGCAGGCCCTGGGAGTCAATATGTGACCACTTAGCAAACTAGTAACCTAGCACAACTCTGTTGCACGTTAGCACTGACTTGATCATAGAAGAGCTATCATCACATGCCCAAAGAATAGTAAAAAGCTGAAATATGATAGGTAAGGAAATCTGCTGCACCAGTGTGTTAGATACTATGCAGTGAAATTAACTTTAAGCAATAAAAAACGTTTTTATACTGACTTACACATGACTTAAATCTGATGTTATTTTGTTATTATAAAACCTAAAGCAGATCTTGAGCTAATTGTTGTAGCCCCAGTTACATCCATGGAGCTATAGTCAGTTATACTATCTATGAAGCTGTGTTCTAGCTGGAAGACCTGTATTATTAAATGGAGGAAGAATCAGGAGAATTCTAGTTTTGAGTGAATTATTCAGCAACACTGAAACATCTTAACAGTCCCTCTTTTCTTTTTCTTCTGCAGTTTCTGAAGAAGGGCAGTTCAAGGCACTTTGTAGTTACCTCTCTCTACCCACCAATTTATTCCTGCTCTTCCAGGAGTATTGGGACACTGTAAATCCACTCCTTCAAAGGTACTAATTGGACAGGACGTGTTTTTGTGTTGTGATGACCCTGTGGGAATTGCATTGAATTTGTTAATAACAGAGGTCAAGTTCATGCCGGAATAGACTGATGAATGTAGAAGACAGCTGAATTATGCAATATAAATATTATGTGCATTGCAATCTGGCAGTAAGGAAATAATTGGTAAAATTCTTTCAAAAATGAAGGTTCAAATAAACAACTCCTCACTACATCCAGCCCTCGTCTATGAGAATAGTCAAATAATTCTGTTCTATTGTGTTGGAAAATGTATCCATGTATTTACTGTGACTGTTTTGGCTCATGATGGCATTAATTATTGTTCCTGATTCTTGGCAGAATTCTCTGGATCTCACTAGCTTTTCAGTTTTTTTTTTCTGCCTGTTTTGTTATCTAGCTTCCTTCAGTGTAGGGGACATTTTAAGCTGCTGACTCAAGCGTACAGTCTGTATGACTGACTTAACAGTCTGTTACATAGAAGTTTGCTATAATTGCATTTGTAGTATTGACCATTACTTACAAATCAATAGCGTTCTCACAAGTATATTTATATATGTTTGCATTTTGATTTTCTAAATGTGTGAGCTCAAAGAACTTATAAGAGAGGCCAAGTCTTGCAGGTGCTTGTGAACTTCAGAAAGTAATTGGTAAAGGCAGATCTAAGAAATCCATTGTAGGCTTCCCAGCAAAAACAGAAGTGTTAAGTGAGATGCTGCCTTTTTTGGGCAGTGGTAACAGTTGATAAGCCATCATATGAGCTCAGTATTTTGTCTGTGTATCTATTTGCTTATTTCTTATTAGTTGAACTTGGAAATACTTGAAGGTATATTCTCATCAAACACCATCTTCTGCAAATCTTTGTTTTAAATAGGTGGTGTGCTGATCCAGTGGTGCTAAGTTGCTTGAAGGGCAAGAGCACTGCAGTAAGGTTAGTAGGCTGGGATTTGTTGGTTTTCAATTGTTGTAGGGTTTTTTTTTGTTGTTGTCTTTTGCCTTAAAAAACTGTTCAAGGAATGAAGTGGTTGTTAGGTTTAAGTTAGCAGTGCTTGTATATATATATTTTTTTTCCTGTTGATGTACTACCATAAATTCATTTCTCTTTGGCTCAGTGATTCTTTGTTGAGAAGGCATGGCATCCTGCTAACCACTTAATGTAGCTTTCTCTAGGGAAAACAAAAGCGAACTGAAACATGAGATATCTTGGTGCATATATGTCAGATACGCAATTTAATTTCGTGAACTTTGTTGGAATGTAGAAATACTAAAGCTTCCATCTGGACTTCTAGGACTGAGGAGCTGGTCAGGAATTGCAAAAGTTTATAGAAGGGACCAAAAACTTACCAGGATAATGATTTTTATCTGCCCATTATGGTTTTTTCTGCTTTTTGTAACATTTCTTTCACTTACACAGGTATCCTAGGAAAAGAAATAGTTTAATAGAGCTTCCTGAAGACTACAGCTGCCTTCTGAACCAAGCATCTCAGTTCAGGTAATGTATGTGATGTATTTAGATGTCTTGCTGAGTGTTTTGTCATTTTGATATTCTTTCAGTCACTGTAGCTACTGTTAGAACTGAGATCAGAAATGGTTTTGCAGAAGCAAAAGCACTTCTGTAGTTATGGAAGGAAATACTAGCAGCTGTTCATTTTAAGCCTGCAACGCAGCACCTTGCTCAGTGTATTCACCTCTGTTTGATAGCATTGCACTTTAATCTGCTGGTTATTTTCACCACTGTAATGTGGGTTTGATGTGACTCTCAGCCTGAGTATTTTTGCACAGAACCTGAGAAGCCTGTGAGGTTAGCACTGTTTTATGCTAGGGAGTGTGGGTTATAGGGTAATTTGGATGAGAAGTGACTTCAGCACATCATCTAGTCCAATCTCCTGCTTGAGGGGGGGAGTATCTTGCAGCTGAAATCTTTAAAGTGATGTAAAAACAGAACCAAAGGAAACAAGTATGTGATGCAAGGTTATCACAACTGTATGTATCTTAGGTGTGACTTTCCTTTTAGGAACGTTATTGGTAGTTAGCTTTCTTCCAAAGTTTCATTCTTAAATAACAATCTAATTACACTTTTTCTAGATGCCCACGGTCTTCTGATGATGAACAGAAACATCCAGTATTATGCTTATTTTGTGGGGCTATGTTGTGTTCCCAGAATACTTGCTGTCAGGAACTTGTGAATGGTGAGGAGCTGGGAGCCTGTACTTCTCACGCTCTTCAGTGTGGAGCTGGAGTCTGTATGTTTCTCAAGTAAGTACCGAGCCAGAATGAGTAGTTCCATTTAGATGTATTGGAATTACACGTACCATACCCTTAAGCTGTGATTTTTTTCAAGTGAACTTTACCAAGGATTTAGCATCTAGGGAATTATCTTCTATGATTAAAACTTCCCTGTATTTCTGCTGTACCACTTAGAAATGTGAAGGAAAGAACTGATCTTGGGTTTTTTTTTTTTGGTTTTTTTTTTGTTCCTACTTCACAAAATGTTTGTATTTTTACTTCAGTGTAGGATTTTAGTGGAAGCTGTGTGGGTCTTCTGTGTATTTAGAGGATCGTGTATTGTAGTATTTCTAATAATGAGGTTAAAGGGAAACCTGGACACTTAGAACATTTTATGTCTTGTGTAAAGAATATCAGACATGACTCTGTAGACCATGTCTGTTCTGCATGTCTGCCTCAGTTTACATGACACTGTAAACCCAGGCTCAGAGTTCTGGGATTGATATTTTTTCAGCATATCTGTCTAGACTATTCAGTTCTTATTTTTATTAAGGTGTCAGTGGCAAAACAGCTGTGACTCATACTAATCTTTCCTCACACTTAAAGAGCCTCGATAGTAATAGCAACCCAGAGGCCTGTGAGTTGGCAAAAGCAGAGTGTCACAAAACAAGTTTCATCTTTCCTTCTGTTTCTGAACTCTTAAAAGCTATCAAGGATTATACTTAAAACAATCTTTAAAGTTGACTTATGGTGTGACATAAGTCTTCTTGCTGCTGATACTGAGACTCTAGTTTACATCTGGTCAATCTCTTTCTAAGCTAAATGCAATTCGTGCTGTTGAATGTATCATAATTCATGCTATGTAACTATTAGTTAAATCTGTTTGAAATAGCCCTACTAGGGATTGTATACAACAGGATGTGTGCTGCAGAGTGATTATGGTACTAACTCCATGCTTATGTCTATAAATTGGAAAGTTAATACGCAGTATGTATTTGACCAGGAGCTGATGCAAAGTAACCTGTATAAATCCTAGTTAAGTGTATCTGATATTATGTACAAAATCATACTTAAGCTATCAAAAGGTGTAGCTTATGAAAAATAATTTTATAGTGATAATATAGAAGATATGTTTAAATGCCACTATTTTTCCTTAAGAATCAGGGAATGCAAAGTTGTCCTCATAGAAGGTAAAACCAGGGGCTGCTTGTATCCTGCTCCATACCTGGATGAATATGGAGAAACAGATCCAGGTCTGAAGTAAGTAAATTTTAACTTATTTGCTTTCCATGTTTCTGTTTTGGTGCTTTTGTTTCTTAAGCACATTAGACATGACCTTTCTGCTGGTGTGTACAGCACTGTAATATGCATCTTTGCTTGGCATACTTGTTTAACTTCAGATTCCGAATGATGGTTTCCAATCACGAATGGGTCATTAGTAGTGAGAAAATCCACTTTTTGGGTTCTGTTAAATATTCTTAATTTTCTGATGAAAAGCATACAGCAACTGCCATTGCTGAAGTGCCATCTTGGAAACAACATTCATTGGTCATTATGTAAGGAATTCTTTCATTTCCCACAGAGTTGTTGGAGTTGCTGTTCATTCAGTATTTACTGGCTATTGTTAAGACTTCTAACGCTAGACTATTAATTAAATAACTTCTGGGTTGATTCTGTTATGCTTAGTTGAGTATTCTCCTTTTTCCCTCTATGAAGAAGAGGCAATCCCCTGCACTTATGTCGGGAGCGTTACCGGAAGCTGCATCTGCTGTGGCAGCAACACTGCATCATAGAGGAGATTGCCAGGAGTCAAGAAACCAACCAGATCTTCTTTGGATTCAATTGGCAACTGCTCTGAGTCCCTTTATTTTAGTGAAATCTTCTGCATTTAGCAGTGCTTTGGAAATGGAATGGAGAGTGGCAGTAAATGCTCTAAAGTGGGTTCTGTAGTTCAGATGCAACTGATGGATTCTCTAGGTTGGATGTAGTGCTGATACATTGAAACACAATTTCAAGTCAATTGTCTTGCTTTTTTTCTTTATTTCTCGAAAGGAAAACTATGACAACTACCGTGTATTATTATTGCTGAACGTTCAGATCCAGAAATAGTTCCACTTTTTTTTTGAGAAGTTGTATTCGTCTCACACGTTTGCCGAGGACAGCTTTCCAAATCCAGTGCTTCAGGGCACGTATATTTGTTTCTTCTTTGCCTTCAGAATATACTTAACTGGCGTTGCTAAGTAAAAAAACAACTTTATTTGCTTTCTTTTCCCAGGGTTAGTGTGACTTTTGACTAGGTTGAGATCTGTGGGTTGGAAGTGGTACCAAACCTGTAGAAATCTGTAGTACCAGGAACGGCAAACATTAATTGGTATGAAAAAAGCCTGCATTCTGCTATGAGCTGGAATTTAATGGAGAGTTTTTATCAATAAACCCTTTAAAGGAGAAATATGCATAGAAAGTGGAATTACCATCTTGTTTGTTCCATTAAAAAAATAGTCTGTGCTTTTCGCACTGCCAGAACCGCACTTTATCTAATGAATTTGTCCTCTATTATTGCTGTATCTCTGGAGAGGTCGAGGACTACAGCGTTTGGTTAGGTTTGGGTTAGTTTCACTTCTTTCAGTTTTTTACATGAATTTTTCCTTTAAAGCCAAACAGGAAAATAACTGCTGTAGTATATCTCTGCAAGTTACATAGGAGCCAGAGACTTCAATAAAGTAGGCAACCTTCAACGCTATCACTGGACTGAAATCAAGGCCCTAAACCAGTCAGCCTTGGAATTAGAAATAAATTTCTTTGCCCATGTTTGGGAAACTTTCCACTCTTCATCCTCTGTCACAATTGTTTGGAGCCCTGCCTGCATAAGTGAAAATGTGTTTTGGGGTCATGTTCAGCGCTAGGAGCAGAAAAGTGCAAGAAGGGTGAATATGTAAGTCTCTTTGCCCTTCAGAAGTTAATGGTACACTGTGGTTGAGCTCTCTCTTAATGCTGTAGGATTGTGCTTCAGTTCTAAATGTCTTTTGCTTTGTTTTCTGAATTGCAACTATAACATACATGAGAGAATTTGTAATGGGTGAAAATGCTTTCCAAGGAAATCACGTTGGTATCAAAGCTGGAAGTTTTCAATATTCTAAATTTCCCCTCCCTTTGCTCTTTGGATTATTTTCATGTCATTTTAATAAGGCTCACAAGGGAAAGTTGTCAAAATAATATCTGATAATGTATTTCTAAACCGGAGCGTCCAACCCTTCAAAGAGGAGCATAATTTTATTAGTCTTATCTAAGATGTGTTTGAAACACAAAAAGAATTTAGAAGAGGAATTGTGATGAAAACTTGCATTCACTGGTGATATCTAAGGACATAAAAACACTCTTTTACCAAGAAAAACACGTGTTCAGGCTGGTAAATTATGGCTTATTGATCCCAAAACTGTATTCAGATTGGTTTGGTATTTTTGCTCAGAGTTTTACCTTTCCATTTATCAGAAACCTTCAGTTACCATGCACTTCAGTGATAAACTCTGTTATCAACAACGACGTGAGGTCACTGTTATATTTTCTGGCTGAACTGTAATATATATATATATATATATATATATATATATATATATATATATATATATGAACAGGAGCTGGTTTGAACAGGTGAGCTCTTGCTTGAAGCTGTAGAAATGCCTTTGTAGCTGCAAAAATAAGAGAGTGAGAGAAAGGGCAGAGCTGCATCTCCCTGTATGTCTGCACATACTAATTAGCAAATGGGCTCCCATATCATTCACTGACTGGTGTGGTCATCTTTCATTTCATAAATTACTATGCAGTTTTGTTCACTGTGAGTATGATCTGTATTTAGTGATCACAAGATGCTTATGCCACCGATTTTCATTCCATCTGGGCTGACAGAAGAAATTTAATAATGCACATATTGGTTTCTTTAATTGCAAAATTGTAAATTTGAAACTTGTATAATGTTCTTGTGCTTTTGAAATAAAATATCTTGTATATGTATATTTAAAAAAGGAAATAAAGTAACTTCTCATAGATTATTCTACTTTTATTTGGAGGCACTTTCACACTTCTCCTGCCGTGTATTACAGGAGGTCTGTCAGTACGGAAAACAGGGAAGGATTATTAAACTCTTGGTAAACTGTGGTCCCCATCATCATTGTACCAGTGAGTACCAGCGTAGGAAATAATCTGGAGGATGCTGATGGCCATGATATGTTTTCTTCCAAAAACGTTGTTTCATTTCTGCGGCACAATCTTGTATTTTTTTAATCCATGTTTTGCAGATGGAGGCTAAATTTATTTCTTGATAGAGAAAACAAATGAACAATGAATACCGACTGCTCTGCAAGTCCCTAAAATCCAATTAGTCCCAGCTCTGTTTCTGGAAGCTTCCATTGTGTGGTTGGAAGTGCAGATTAAAGAGGAGCTGTTTAAGAAATGTGCTTGAGAGAAAGACCTGAAGTTGTATGTATTGCTTTTTGCAATGATGACTAAGGTGAGAGACCAGGTATGAAGTTAAACATGAAGCACTAAAAGTTGAGCTTGAGCTTTCTTTATTTTTGTATTGCTTGTTTGAGGTCACTGCCAAGAAACAGGATTGTATTTTAAGCAGTTTAATTACTGGCTGTCACAATTAAGAATCAGACTGACCTCCAAAATTTGCCCGCACACTGTGTGAAGCAGGTGCTGGCACTGTGCTATTGATGGCCATGGAGCCTGAACTGCTGCCACAGTGGGAAGCTGATAAAATGTGCACCAAATGATCTGTCAGGTTTAGACGTCGTTTGTTGTATTGGAGAGAACTGTATGATCACACACCAGTTAAACCAGTTTGCATAAGAGAGGTTTCCAGCTTCTAAGGGAAAACAAATGAAATTCTTAATGTGCAGTGTTCAAACATGATTCATTATATTTTTCTTTACGATCAGTGTAAAGCAAGAATCTTCTTTGGTAGTCTGAGTGCTTTAAAGGAAGAGCATTGTAAGCGCAGCTTCTGCAGGAGCCAAACATTGAAATGTTTCTGTTATTTTATGAAGAGCTCCATAAAAAGATGGTTTTATTTAGAGGTGAATTCCTTGCTCTGGAAGTTGCAGGGATTTGTTGCACAAATGTATTGTTATTAATTCTGACTGGATTAGGCATTAATAACAAATAGGATAAGAAGTGTCCCACAAATCGTATTTATTTCTGTGTCTGAGCAGATGCTACGGATTATAGGCTTGGCTTGCTAATGCCATCTTTGTCTTTATAAGTTACAGAGAATTAAACGCAGGCTGTGCTGCTACCTGAGTTTTTCTTGGTGCAGTGGCTATAATATTAAATACTCAGAGTATTTTTATACTCCATGTTCAGTATTTAAAGCATGCTTTCATTGTCTGAGCAAACTAATAAATGCAAAGCAAAGCAGAGAACACTTTATTTCCACGTATCAGTAGTCAGAGTGTTGCTAGGATTTTCCAATTGATAAGTAGCATTTGTCCTCAGTACGGTGAAATCTGTTGTCCTTTCACAGTATATCTGCATTGGTGGAGACTAAATGCCTACGTGGGATGGAAATGTGTGATGGAATCATCCAAATAACTACTGGTAGGAGCTGAGACAGCAGCCGTTCCCTGCGTATCAGATACTCGTTTAATTTCACAAGTTTTCACATAGGCAGTTTCTGCATCTTTCGAGCAGTCTTCTGAGATTGACACAGCAAACATTGCTTACGTTTCTATGGTAAAACATGTCTTCATGTGAAAGTGATCGTGTGAACTATGGGAAAGCTGTTAGCTGGATCGTTATGCCACTGCTCTTCATGCTGATGTGGCATAGCACTGCTTGCTGCTTTAAATTTGTGTCATTATAGATGCTGGGTCTGGGTGGTCATTTTAGTTCACTCTTCTGCTGAACCTATTTTTTCAGAGCAGGTTCCTGACAAACAGGGACTTCTGACAGACAACTGGACTAAGCTGTGGCAATTCTGTAGCTCGATAAATGGTCTAGAGAGACTGTATGTGGCATGAGATTGTATTTCCCGGGTTCACTGAACTTTGTTCTGTCTCCTAGTCTAAAAAGTGGGTGCACTTTCTCTTAGTTCCATGAGGCATAAAAGCTGGACATTTTTCAGTCTAATAATAAAGCTCTTTGAAATGGTGTCAGGATTGTGCCTGAGGGCATCAGGTGGGCTTAGACACAGCATAACAAGCTGTGATGCAGAAATGATATTTTTGGCTGTCAGAAGGAATGACACAACAGTTCATGCCTTGATATTTTTATGGATGGCTTTGTGAAAATGTTACCCAAATTCTCAAGTTGTCAGAAAAGCAAGAAATGACAGGAGGTCTTAGGAAAAAGAGGGAAAGATGGTTTAATTCATAACATCCTCAGCGCTGCACTTAATGAGTTCTTCATTTAAAAATCATGAATAGAGAAGAGTTGTAAAAACTGTCAAAGATGAGCAATAGTTTCCAGAGGCAAAAAGATTAAAAAGCAGCTTCTTCAACTTGGGAAGATGGGACAGATTGTAACAGAGGACAGTAAGATCAGGAACGGCATGAAGAGAATAAATAAGGAGTGACCATCAGCTGCATCTTGGAGCAGAGACTGAGGAATACATACTGAGTTCATGGAGTCCAAAAGCAAAGTGATCTTCCAAGAAATGCAGAACTGAATTGTGAGAAATTAAAATGTGAAGCTGATCAGTGGAAGCTTTTTGGATGTGAAAAACATGAATGGATTAAAGAAAAAAACATCTGTACAAATTCATAGGGGGAAAAAAAGGTTCTGTGGAGAGTTATTAATACACGTTACTTCATGTACAGTCAGACCAAGTCCACAACCTGCTGTTTCTGGAAGCTTTGAGTATCACAGTGATGGGATTATTCCTTTCTGTTGATTATATACAAAGAATGCACAGACTGTTCAGAGTTATATTCAATAATGTGTTATTCACACGTTAACAAGCAATATATTTTGGTTTTTTTTCATCCTCTGTTCTGTATCTGTATGTTTTACTACTTAAAACCATGTTCTTACTGATGAATTAGTCATAGGCATCCTGCTACTGCGAGCACAGGAAGGCTTTTGTGCCGTATGCTGACATACAAACTTCACGAGCACTGTGCTGGGAGCATGATAGCAGAGATGACGGTCAATCTTGGTTGTTGTTGGTTGCAAATAATTTCTTGCTTATTCAGCCTATGGATCTGTATAACTACTCATGAAATTACAAGCAAATTTAACATCTGGGACCATCAGTATTTGTTTTATTGGAAGTATTTGCTTATTTTTACCCTTGTGCTACCACATGCTATTTGGAGTTTTAATATCCCGCATGAGTCATCAATTAGTGTTCTTGAGCAGAGAACTCCTTTTAATAGCACTCATTAACTTCCAGGGCGGCTGGCTTTCTTTAAGCCTTCAGATTGTTTAAAAAACAAATGAACAAACACAAGTCAAATCCAACATACAAACCAACTTTTGTTGCCTTCAGTTTGATTTGATTGAAGATGTGACAGTAATCACACACTAGACCAATCCTATCTAGGACGCAGTGATACCCAATCTGATAGCCCTGGTATGTATAATCATTATCCTGGTCTATGTATACCAGGACAGAAATGTGCAAGCAGGGGAGACAAAGTGGGAAAAATTCTAAAGACTGTTTTGTACACATGCAAAAATCAAGAATTTCATGGGAACGGGTAAAGAAAAAACATCCTGCCAAAGAAGCACTGATATCTTGTTGTTGCAACCAGGCTATTTCTTGTTCAATTACCATATTACTTTCCTTTTTCCCCACCAGTGAAAAGCCAGTATCTAAGATTGTAGTGTGTCAAAACCACCCTCGAGCCATCATTTTGCTGGAGCCTTGTCTAGCTAGCTGCGGGGATAGATTTTGCTGTAATGTTGCTTTTGCCACAGTTTGTGTTTTGAACGTTAATGTTGGGGTCATTCATGCCTGAGACAGTGGAGATCTGGTTGGCTTTGCCAAGGTTCTTGATAATATTGATGTTGTATTTGGCAGTTTCCACAAAACTGTTTTCTAGTAACCAACCATCTGATTCACCCTGCAGATCTCCTCGCAGCAGAACGTTCTTCATTGCTGTTTGTAGGTACCGGACACCAATAAGTACAGAGAGCTGTAAGGAAAGGTTAGTGCTTAAACAGAGCTTAAATTGCAATCTAAGTCCTACCATTAAGTCAGCTTTCTAACTTGATTATTTGCACACCTAACAGGTTTTTATCCCAGTGATGTATCTAAACAATCTCCCAATTAATTACATGTTTTTGAATACCAAGGAGAAATTCTTTTCTCCTATTCTTCAGTTGCATTCCCAATTAATGTGATTAGTCAGTAATACCTGGAATTACCTGGGAACGCTGCAGCCTTAGACCACAGCAAAGGTGTTTCATTCATTAGGTAAGCTGTATGCATCCTATGTGCCAGTGCACTAAAAATGAAGAAGGATGGTCTACAGAGGTTCAAGTGTGAGTTTAGGAGTCATGCTGGAGCCAGATCAGCGTGTGTTTGTCACACTGAAGTGAGCAGCTATTTCATGAGCTGCCAAAGTTCTGCTGTTTCACCACCTGATCTCGCAGTGCCTGAGGTCTGTTGTGTTGAATTATTGCAATAGTGCTCATATTTATGCAATAGAGTAATAAGAAGAAAAATCAAGTTACTATTACTATTATGCCTTTGTGATCTTTGGCAAGAAGATGGCAATACTGACAACCTTCTTTACAGGCACTAATAGAATATACTAACATAATCATTGCAGACAGTATATACTTGCCAATGAAGTTCTTATTTTGACTGCACAGTAAGTAGTCTAGTCTATTCCTAAAATGTATTGCATGTTTATGTGGTAAAGCTATGCATTCTAGAAGGGAGGTTTTGAGCTATTAATATTTATGCTCATTTTTTTGCTGTAGATGGCATTTATACATTCACAATAGGTCTGACTCACGTTTTTTATACTCTCTTAAAACTGCCTTGAAGCAGCCTCATGCCTTCCACCTATTAATTGTGTTAGTGCATGTGTTATCCTGCATCCTGTCCTGTAAATGTTCCAGGGAAGTGAATATGCCATAATCTGTTGAAAAAGCTCTATAAATATCCAGAATTATGTTCATCATTTCTAGCAGTTCTCATCTTCAATGCAGTTTGCTTCTGCTCTGGGAACCTTGTGGAAACTATGTATTAAAGTCCTGCAACATTGCTGAAGTCCTTATGGACTTTTCTTAGATGTCAAGGTACTTCTTACACTCCTCATATGTTACAGCATATTGACTTCCCCATCCTTGAGAGCAGCAAGTCTCTGATGTACCAGACACAGACCATTTTTATGAGGCTTACCTCAAACAACCAGATAAGCAATGCTGCAATACCGATAGATCTCATTATGGCTGTGTAGTAGTCCAGCAAGGCCTCTCTGCACCCCTTCAGCCAGATATTGAGTTCCTCTGTCAGGAAGTCATAATTGTAGTGGGCGCTGTTGTTTGTCAGCTGGTACTGGATACAGGGCCGTGGGGAACTCGGGTTGCAACAGCTGAAGGGCACTCCGTCCACTAAGAACTTCCCATCAACATTACTCTTGAAACGGCTGCAAAAAGACAAAGTCTGCATTACAAATGTTGTATCGGCAGCAGGATGCATCCGTAATTTTTCTAAAAGGATGTAGTTTGTCTGCTGCAAGGCTGGTCCTGTGGATTGACTTGTGTTTCTTGTGATACAGTGGCATTGGTAATGAAGTGATAGAGGGAAGAGGATTATGAAGGAAGGTGAAAAGTTCAGTTCTGTAGACATTAAGTCAAGTATGTCAGTTCTCAACTGCTTTGCCTCTTAATCTACTGAGTACCAACTGACACACACTACAAGGTAAAACTAAGAGGAGTATTTGATTCCTTCTTTACCCTTTCTAAACAATACAAGGTGGACTTTGGTCCTAGTGACTTCTTATCAAATGTTATCAAATGTTTTGAAAATCGTAGTATAATTTGCTTATACCCTACCAACTTTGATTCTCACAATTGAGATGAGATTATCTGTTTTATATGCTGTAGAGGTTCTACACTGCATTTATCTTCTTCATGCATTATACCATCTTTCTGCACAGGGATAGAAAAATTAACCATGCTTCCAGAATGCTGGCAGAGTGGAGCACAGATGACTTTGCAGATGAAAACTGAGTTTAGTTAAGCCAGGACAAAACATTACTCTTAGTACATATGGCTCACAGAAATAAAAGGTAGTATGTTTCATCTTTATCCATACAGTAGGATGCTACTGTAAGTTCCTGCAGACTATCTTTGTCTTATGACTTTCTATATTCTGGCTTTGTTCCTCCAGAGTTCAACAAAGCTGAATATTCCTTAAATGCCATTTAAACTTATTGTATTGTTTTTCTTAAGAACATATAACTACCTGGCTCTCATCAGTGAATACTTTGTTCAGCTTTTGAAGATTTATATTGGATTATCTGCTACCTTTACTGTTGTCTATAGAAATTATCACTCTTTGTTTTGAGAGTATCGTTTCACAATTGCTGTGTTCTGTGAGGCACCAAAATAAGAACAAATACCAAGGGTTTTTCTCCTTTTTTTTTTTTACTGCAAGGAACATGGTGTTGACAGTTTCTCACATGTGAACATGTAGATTTGAACCTTATTTCTAATATTCTAATATGTGAAGGGGACAGATTTTGCAGTGTTTAAGATTGACTGCATTTTGTATGGGTAGGACAATCCTTTATTTTTTTTCTTACTTTTAACAGCTCTTTATGACTGAAATGTTGAGGTTTTGAGACATTAAATAAGGAAAGTGTATCACTGTGTTGCCTTGTGTCCCTAAAAATTATCAAAAGATGACTTTTCATTATGCGTATGGTTAGCTTAAAGAGTAGCATTGTCAGTCTACAGTTTTCTGATTGATGCAGTGATCCAGCAAAAATTATCTACTTGGCCCTGTGAGGCGTATACTAGAAACTCAGAATGATTAAATACAAGCAGAAGGATCTTCTTGGCCTGATCACTTCTGTATTTGTGTTTTTAGAGGAAACAAGTAGTCTTGAAAAAGTGTTGTTTATTGCTATTATTTACTAGAAATTTACATTAAGGTACCAGAGTGTTTGTAAATATGTGCATGATGACACTGTATCTTGAGGCAGACTTGTTAGCAATTATTCAGGTGGATCTTTGAGAGAAACCTTCTAGCCACAAGTTGTCATGTAAGGCAGAAATACTGCTAGCATTTTGGGCAGGAAAAAATCAGTGCTTATATGTTCTCTTTAGTGTCAATATGTCTCAAAATCTTTTGACACTACTGTTACTGATCAATTCTAGTTCTTCTTGGAGGAGTTTTTTTCCCTAGAATTTTCCATTATAACTAGTAAATACTTACTCCATAACTTCCTTAGAAGCCATGTTCAGGTAACGAGCAGATACCCACTGAACTTCAAACCAGTCTCTAAAGCCATTGTTTCCACAGCACTGGAATCCAATTTGTAACATATCCACTGTCTTTTTTAAGAAACATCTTCCAGGTATGTCTGTGTCCTTGTAGAACTTAATAGCATCCCTCAGTCCCAGGTACAGTGATTCTTCCAGCTCATTCCTCATGGTGTAGCACATGAGAGCACCCAACAGGATGCAGAAGGTAAAACAGAAGGTACATATTATGTATGGGAGCATTATCAGCTTCCATCGGGAGAACTTGTTGGCATCTGAGCAGTCGTAGCAGATTTTGCCCCCCAGAAAGTTGACGACACATGCTATGACTCCTACAGAGATCAGCATGTTGGGAACAGAGTTAATATCCCCTTTTGCCATCACTTCATTGCGCTTCTTGATCTCTATTTTCAGAAAGAGGCCAAGACTGAAGAGAACGATCCCACTCACTACAGAAACCCAGTTGAGGATCCATAGGATCTGAGCCAGTTTGTCCCTCTTAGTTTTGGTGAATTTTACTTTGAGGACAGCCATAGTCAGATCAGCATTAGGAGAAGAAGCGTAGGTCAAGGAAAGCCCGTAAGCTGCTTAGAAGCATGTATCCAAGGCATGCAGTAGAAATCTGAAGAGAGAAAGAGATTAATGTCTGTGTGACTGGCTATTTATAGAGCCTACCAAGAATTCCCTGTACAGCCTCACACACCCTGAGATTTGCTAAGGGGGCGCCCCCTTCATACAATATGAATCTCTGTCACAAAATTAGACTAGATCAATTAAAAACAAGTGATGGTTAGAAACAATGAATGCTGGATTCCTATGGATTTTCATCTTAAGAGCAATTTTCTGTCTGGATTTTCTGATATCTAATAGTGAGCTGATCTATTGTCTTTCCCTTCAGAAGCCTAATGATGCCTTCTTGTTCTACTCATTCCTGTCATTTACTTGATGATTCTAGAAATCTGTAATTCTTAAATTACTGCGTCATGACCATATGTAGGTTTAAAAGCTGGACAAATAAGCAGATATATACAGCATAACCACATAAGCCTTTTTTTCCGTGCAGGAAAAGAATTACTGCTGAAATTTGTTAATGGTTGCACTTCCTGCAGCAGCCTTGACTTCTTCACAGTCCATTGGAACAATTTCCATTCTCTTGTCTGAAGACTCCAGAGTCCAGGGATGCCAAAGGGAGTTTATCAGCTCATTTTGGATGCACCTGCTGTATTACATACTGATAAGTAAGAACAGAACTGTCCTTTCCTAAATTTCCCAGGTAATCTATGGGTGCTTATATTTTTCTTTCAAAAGACCCCAGTGATGGGCATAAAATAAATTCAGGGAGACTTCTCACAACCACCCATACACACCTAGTTTCAAGTTTAATATTTTCACAGCTAAAGGATGGCTTCTGTGTTTCAAGGTCTTTTCCGCAGCAATTAGCCATCTAAGAAAGTATCTTTCACATCACATTTTACCTTGCTTCTCTGTATGGTTATGGTTCCTATAAGACTAGTGCTAACATCTTTGTACCTCTGCAGTTATATCAAAATCACAGTCAGGAAGCAGCCCAAGACACAGACCTGTTAGAACTGGAGACAATATGTTTTCAGTGTATGTGACATGAATGTAGAACTATGCTGCAGTACCTCAGGATTAAATGGTGATCTTTTGCCATCCTTTACAGCACCTGATGCTTTGTGATTGCTTTTCTGCAACACGTGCAAGAACTTCTTTCCTCCTCACAAAGCCTGCTCTCAGCATGGTTATGTTCTAATACAAATATGTATTTATATGATTATATGTCATCCTTTTGCATTCTGCTACTACAATGGCATTTATAAACAGTAGAACATAATCCTATAATTTGGGGAAAAAAGGAAGTATAAGCAGCTTTATTCATGCATATTTGCTTTTAAGCTTACTACTTAAGATAAAACAGCATGAAAACCACCTGCAGACAAACCTTCCAGAAGTAAGGGCGATATGCTGCCCACCAAAGGATCCACAGCTGCAATGAAGCTTAACATTAGGCAAGTAGATTGCTGCAGAGTGCAGTTGAAAGAGGTAATGATACCCTGGTGTTTTCATGTGTGTGTGTTAGAATGAATCAGTTCTGTTTGTACCGGTGAGGAATAGGTTCTTCCTTTCATATTAGGATGTGATTTGAATATTAAAACATTTGAATGGCTATGAGATCTAAATTATTCACGTTGCATTTATTTTTGCTGCATTTAGAGAGGAAATTGTTTTCCTTTAAAACTATTCATCTCTGAGTGTTTCCTGCACAATACACAGAATACTGTGCAAAATGGAAATAAATCCACTAAAGAAAAATACTAAAGAGGTTTTTAGGCTATTGTCACCTCTTGATTTTTAAAAACAGGTGCCTAGTTTAATGATTGTTAAGGCAGATAATCAATTATTGTTGAATATTGGTTGTGGTAATATCGTGATAATTATTTGGATTATCATGGTTAAATGCTATTTTGTAATAAATATCTCTGTGCAAAGAAGTCCAGAGAATATTCATAAAGTAACAATACCTTTTTCACACTATTCTTCCGTGATATGTTTCAGCCCTCTTTCAAAAGGATCGTGCTTTGCTGGAACAGAATTAAGCCACCATAGGAATTCAGCTGACAGCCTGTCTGCTAAGCCTGCAGACAGTAGCCTTAACTGCTTCAACAGTTAAGCAGTTCATGACTTCAACTGAAATAGCTGTAAATGGCTGCTGCAAATAGTCTTTGCTTTGGATACTTGGGTCTCCGAGCATGCAATAGAGGGAATCTGTAGTTATGAAATTGCTGATGTACCATTCACATTCAGTGGTGGGGGTTTGTCAGAGCATCACTCTTCATTTCTGTACAACGCATCTATTTGCAAAATGCTTCTAAATTGTTAGGCACACATTCAGTTAACAGTGTCACACCAAATGGTAGTGACTTGGTAAAACGTGTTTTGCTTTAACATTTATACAAGGTTTGTGAACAGTTCTGTCTTTGTTTAATCTGTAAAGGAGGTGTTTCACATCACAGAAGAACACCAATAAATGTGGAGATCTTTCCCTTATCACCAATCCTGTTCTTGAGCTTTTCTCCTCTAACTTTGAACACAGATGTTCCCTCAGCATGTTGTAGCTGTTTGCTTTCCAGGTACCACTTACCTGTTCCTTTGATATCAAATTCCCCAGCTACATGCAGCAACACCCATTACAGCTTTTTATTTGCTTATGAAATTTACTTATTAGATGCAAATTGTCTCTAAAAATTTAGCTTGCAGTTTTGTCACAAAGAAACTACATCTTCTCTCACTAACATTGCTAAAACTGGCCCTTTTAGCCTGGCACACATTTAATATTTGTAACTTATTGCAAAAGAAACAACTAACCTGCTCCACAGGACCGAGTGAGGTCACAAAACTGGCACCTTGATGAGTTCAGGGGAGAAAATATCTGGGTCTGGCATCTTGAAGAAGGGTGAAGTGCTGCTTTCCTGATGTCTGCGTAGTTCTGCCTTTATGCTGACACACCAATGGAGATGGCGAAAGACTTCAACTATCTTGCCTGTGCTAATCTCCCTTGCATCTCTAATCGTATTTCAGAGTTCTTATGCCACTGGATTCAATCCTGCAAAACAGGCCGATTAACTGAGTGTGAACTGAGACCTCAGTGAGTTTATCATAATGTGTGGGTTTTTTTTTATTCCTCATGGGTTTGGGTTAGTAAGAAACAAAGATTTCTATAGTATCTGCTGATGTCTTCAGTAGTTCTTAATTTCAATAAATTATCAACAAGTTATCAACAAATATGAGTCTGAGAGAGAGAATAATAAAACTGTGGTTCTGTGAGAAAAAATCTTAGGCAACCATTATTTGCATTAATTATAATATAACTTATTCATGATTCCAGGGTTGTTGCTTTGTATGGAATTTGTCACCTCTCACTGTGTATTGGCTGACTATGAAACAAATTCAAGTACCCAGGAACGACTGGATCATTGTATGTGACTCACAGTAGATTCTGGCTTTGGAAACTGTGCAGATTCAAGAGCAATCCAACAGAAACCTCTCTCCTAGATTCTTAGAAGCTTTAGCCAAGGCAGAAGCAAATGCATATTGTTCTCCTCTGGCAGTCCTGAGCTCTGCTCTGAGTTCATCTGTTGAATGGACTTGGCTGAGTTGAACTGGCTGCAGAAGTAGCAACAGGCTGAGTTTGCAGCAGGGCTTGATCGGGGTAGTGCTGATGTTAGGACCTGGATGGAGCCATTAAGCAGGTCCTGTTTTGCTCTCTAGGGTTTATAGTGCCTTCAGTACGACAGTTCAGAGAGCACAAGCTTTTTAAGAAAAGTCACATCTCTGGAACCGCAGACTTATTATCCCTGAGTATTAGAAATGGCATTAATGCCTAAGACCCCTACTAGTAGAAAAATGAATCCAACCTGTTGCTTTACAATATGAGCCCAGTTCTCACATGCATGAATAAAAGCAAGCAGAAGGTGGCAGTGCTGCTGTACGTAGGATTTTTTCTACAATGCAAAGCAAGTAACTGAGCTAGAGAGCTGAGAACAGAGGCCACTCAGTCAGCTAATGGGAGCTCAGGAATGCATCATTTGGAAAAATAACTTCAGTCTGCATGAAATTAGACATCAGTGCTACCTGTGCCTTTTGTTCTGTCTCACTGGGCAATTGTTTCAGCTGCCAGGTTAATATTCAAAGTTGAATTATTCAGAAATAAGTTGTCATATAGTCATCTATAAATGGTTGTGATGTGCTAAGGAAGATTTCTGTGCTGTGGCTTCAGATCTGAAAGAGGCATTAAGTGTTTGTCCAATCTGTTTAGTGCTATTCGTACATAAGTCTGTAAGGGCAGCTCTGTTATGAGTTAGACCAATGAACTACCTAGGAGTGGTGTCGCATCTCTCTCGTTTTCAAAAATTAATGTTTATATTTTGTATTTGAATGACTTTCACTTTCTTCTTCTAATGAAAGTAAATAGCATTTCATGACAGAGACTGTGGAGCAATGGACTAAAACTCAGTTTGACACAAGCCAAGTATTATACAACTTATCCTCAATGTGTCAGTGCTCCAGAGGGAGAATTCATGTTCAGGAAGAGATTCTCAACAGTGCGTATTAACATGGAGGGGGGGCTTGAAAAATGAAATTCAGACCATTATCTGCTTCTGCTTTTGCTTTTGTAAAGTGTGAATGACCTGGTAGATCTATTGGGCAAATAAAAGCAATCGGGACAGAACATTCATCTCCCAGTGACATTTTGGAACTTTTCGGAAGTATAGTGGTATTTAGATGTGCCTATGATTACTGCAGTTAGACAAAGGTATCTAAAATATCTAAATTTATCATACTTTTAATTCATTTCATTGCCTGAAAAGCTTCACAGATGAAATGAATCGGAAAAGAAACACTATAATTTTAACTTTCAGATGTTTAAAGTTCACAGCTATATGGACACAGAAGCCAATTTCAGACTTGCATGAACTGCATTGCGCTTTACTTTGAGGCTCCTGCATGTTCCAGGAAATGCCAAATATGTATCTGTGAAGCTGGCTCTGATTTCAGTCCACTGTAGCTGCACTGTCCATAACCTCTGAGTCATCCACTTCAGACTCACGGTGAGTCATTACAAATAGAAAACTAAGGCAGAGAAGTAGCATATTCACCTTAGAAACAGGCTGGCAGCCTATGGTAAAGCCAGAACGTGAATCTGTGTTTTAGGCTGGTAACCTAAAACTCCTATCTTGACTATAACTATTTTTTGAAGACCAGAATTTTTACAGCTTTATTCATAATAAGACCATACAGCAATTTTGTGGGTTTTATTTTTACCTTCATTCCCAAGCCAGCCCTCAGGAAGCTTTTTGCAAAATGGAATTATAGGCATATTATGAGGGCTTAAAACAAAATTCCCTTTACATAATGAGGTAAAATTTCCTCTTTCTATTCCATAACTCATAGCATCAGTACTTTTGGTGCCCTACATTGCCAATTACCTCTTTGTTTCCTAGCAAAATATTCAGATGTATAGTTCTAAATTCCTCTTCAAAGACCCTGCACCTCCTATACTAACCATGAATCCTTCCCGTTCTCACTTTAATATAAAACTGACGCTGATGTCATTTCTCATTTCTTCAAAGTGAAATTCTCTTGGAAGTATCTGAATCCTTGTTGATGCAAATTGTGAGCTGCCCCTTCTTCTGTTTTTCACCATTCATCTATAAAAGTGATATTTTCAGCATGATTTATGATAGAAACGTTAACTTAATTTCACTGTGTTTCTTGGAAATAATGGAAGTGATGTAATAGTTTTGAAGATAAATACGTAGGTATACTGTTTACAGGCACAGACAGAGATAAAATGTACATATGAAAATTTACCCTCCTAAGAGTATTCATTGTAGAAATAGACTCCAAGATCTGCAATGGCTTGAAGCCTGTTCTATTTCCCCTTTTCCTTCTATATAAGTACCACTATACAGAAATGACTAGATGAATTCACAGCTACATCAGAGCTAAATGTTTATCTCTGTTAAGCTGCTGCACTTGAGTATGTTTTTAAGAGCTTTCTTTTCTATGAGGGTCTAGGACATGCATTACCATCCCATGCAGGTACAAAGGTGGCTCTCTGCTCACATATACTCAAAGACTGCATGACAAACTCCCATACGAAAGTACAGTTACATCAGAACATATGAGGTATCCTGTGGGTCAGGCTGGTTATACACATACCTCATCATCTAGTCTGTGTCTTAGAGGAGCAATAACAGATCCTATTTGGATACGCTCTTTACTATTAATTCCTCTTTTGGTCCCCCAGCTTCCAAAATTATTGTTACAGGGATGGTGCAGAATATCAGATAGTTACCATTCAAAGCCTGGTACACCAAGATAATAGAAGGGTGTTTTGGAAAGAACAAGGTTGGAGTTGAACTGCAAAAAGCTGCACACCTTTACACTGAAAGAGCCAATTAGAACTAACAACGTAAAACTCAACGAGAGGGCATGGTACAGTTTTTGGCTCAGGGCAGCCTTTTCTGAGTCCAACCAACACCGTGCATCTAAGCTTAACTAACTGTACAACAGCACCAACCTAGTGTAGCTTAATTCCATTGTAACACAGAGAGCTTATTTCTCTATTACGGCTAAGATAGTCTGCAAGATTGCACTGGCAGAGGAGATGCTGTTATCTGTTATATTTATCATCAACTTTGTACCAAAAATAGAAGAACTTCAAGAACCTCTTTGGTATATTTATGGAGCAGTAAATTCAAGATTATGCTCTTTATGTAAAGGCCTCCTGCACTTAAGTGGAAATAGATCTTCCTGTTGAGAAGATTCGGTTTTAGCTTATTTTCCCCTGACTTTGATTTGAACCGTGCAGGCTTTGTCTGCTTAAGATTCCATGGGAAACTGAAAACAAGTGACACAATTCATTGCTAGAACCTGAAAAAGGAAAAAAAAGGTTTCATCTTCTACAGCTTGCA
This sequence comes from Coturnix japonica, assembly GCF_054131305.1. Taxonomy (NCBI): domain Eukaryota; kingdom Metazoa; phylum Chordata; class Aves; order Galliformes; family Phasianidae; genus Coturnix; species Coturnix japonica. The sequence continues at coordinate 25,692,679 of NC_140667.1, read as the reverse complement.
GTGCACATGCTGACTAATGGTATGGGATGATGTGTGCTGATGGTGTGATCTTGTGCATGGCAATGCAATTATATTAGAACCTTTGAAATTACAGATTGATGAGGAAAATGATGCCCCTTGGATTAGCAATAGATACATAGGTAAACCGACAAACCAGATAGACCAGGTTGTTGAGGCCTTTCCCTTCTGTTTAATGGAATTAAAAAAAAAATTTCCTGAAGAACTGTACACCTTAGGCACCTCATTTAATTAGGGAACAGTAAAACATTCCTCACATATGGATTCATATTCATGAGCTCCCTATGTTTTAATGCTTAGCTGCTGGGCAATGGATAAGAACATTAGTACCTTCTAATGTTACTGTTTCAGTAGTAAAAAGAGAATGTATGTGCTGAACATGAACTCAGCATCCAGAAAATCTGGAAACCTTTTTCATTGTAAGGTTAGACCCGGAATGTTGCATGCAAAGAGCTGGGGTCTAGCCAAAGGATTAGGATTGAGCCTTATGCCTATTAAGACTTCAACCAGCGTAGCTCAGAACCAGCATGAGCTGCAGCTGTGATCTCAAGTGCAGTAACATTTGCAAGGACACGCATTACGTGCACTATATATATAGACACATATATAGGAATACATCCTCATCACCAGTGCTTTATGTGGCTGTTGCTCGAGTTGGTTCCCTCATAATGAAGAACCACCCGTGTGAAGCTGACTGAGCAGTGGTGAGGGCAGCCAGGCTTTGATGTTACGTTGGGGTCACAGCCCCCCTGCTCGGGACTCATTGGTGTGCAGTACGAGCACCAAGATCCCGCTCACTCATAAAGCGGCGGTAGGAGACGCTGCTTTCTAATCCTGCTCCCTGACTAAGCTCTCCCTGCAGTGAGTGAAGAGAGCCTCAATTACGCACGCTGTTATCGCCCTCACTGCCTGGCACAAGGGAAATAGAAACTATTTTTTTCCTTCTTTCAAAGCAAACTGCTGCCGAACCCTTCACCGAACATACCGCCCGGTGTCCAAGCCGTCCCGGTGCCGTCCCGCCGCCTCAGCACTGAGGGCGGCAGCGGCCCCTCCCGTTCCTGCACTGCCCACAGCGCCCCAAGGCCCCGCGGCGGCTCCGGGAGCCTCAGCCAACCCGGGGCGCAGCGCCGCCTCAGCTGTGCCCGCCTCCGCCGCCGTGACTGACGCGGCCGGGAGCCAATCGGCGGGCGGCGATATCGGCGGTCGCCCAATCGGCGCTCCGGGAGCATGGCGGCGGGCGGGCGCCGTTGCACGGGGGGCTCGGTGGCGCCGCGGCAGGGGAAGGGCGTCCGCGGCGGCGGTGCCGGTGCCGTTGTGGTTGTGGCGGCGCTGGGAGCGGGGCTGCCGCAAGGATGGCGGCGGCGGCGGCTGGCGGGTTGACTCCCGCGGGTCGTGCATCCGGCCGCACGTAACACTCCGAGCGGCCCTCGGCGCCGCGCGCGGCGGTTACCCCTCCCGGCCGGCACTGCAGTCGCTATAGAGACCGCGCCGCACGCCATGGGGCGGAGGCTGGGCCGGGGGCCTCCTCTTTAGTCCCCCCGCCCCGCTCGGTTGCCCGTAGGCCGTATCCCCGCAGCGCCGGGCGGCACCGCGCTCCGCACGGACCGGCAGGACGCGGCGCCCCGAGGGACCGCGGGCACCTCGGCTCCGATCCAGGTGAGGAGACGCGGCGCCGCCTCGCGCCCGCACCGGGACCGAGGGCGGCTCGGGGATCGCGGCCCGGGGCGGCTGGGGGTCGAGGAGCGGGCCCGGCGGATCCCGGCCTCCCCCCGGGGCTGCGATTGACGGGCGAAGCGCGTCTCCTCCCTCCCGCTTGCAGCGAGGAGAACGGCGCCCTGCGGGCGGCTCGCGGCCCCGGGCAGCCGCACCGCCGGCCACGCGTTGTGCGGGGCGGGCAGGGCGCCGTGCGGTGCGGTGCGGCTGTGCCGGCCCGAGCATTGGAGCTATTAGTGACGGCAGCCGTACGGGAACGCCGCTCCGCCTGGCTAGGCCGCGGGTGTGATCACTACGGGTAATAGTAAACATACGGGCTGCGTAGGGGCGGCATCTGGGAGCGCGTTGTTGTGTGTTCTTCTCCTGGAGGAAGCGAGAGAGGAATGTCTCCCTATGAAGGATGCTGGGGTCCCCGGGCCTGTGGCTGCATCCCTGGGCACCGCGGAGGGGATAAAGATCGGAGCGGGGCTGGTAACCGAGTTAGGGTGGGGGGCGAAGGGGGGAGGGGGAAGAACCAACACTATTCATAATTAATATGGAAAGGACTGTGGCAAATGGATTATAAAATAGCTCGTACTAGCTCTCTTTGGCTGGGTGTGCAGAACCAGTTGAATTTCAGGTGAATTACTCAGAACTGGTGTGGTGTATTGATGGAAAGGTTGAGAACACCCACACAAATATACTTGTATTCTGGAATCATGTTGGCCTTAACGTCTAGAATTAGTTTCCATGTTGTGGTTCTGGAGGTAAAAAACTACCACTAGCAAGAATTCTTATGCAATTTCTATAGTTAATGCCTTGCCTCTGTGTACGTCAGATGGTTTCAGCTGCTACAGCAAACAAAAGATGTAAGCCTGCTTCACTGCTTGGTTAGTTTTGGAAACGTTTGGGGTGTCACTTAATGGTATAAACTTGTGGCACAAATGTATCTACCAATTCTGTTCTGTGTTAATGTCACAGAATACTTCCTTGTGATGATCCCTCTGCTTTACAGCATGAACTGTGTTTACTAAGTATTAAAACTTTCTTAACTTTATGAATGAGAAGTTGACGTTGATTTAGTCTGTAAGACGATCTGACTGCAGTAGTGCATTTCCCCATCTGTGAAAAGCTGTTCTGAAACGGAAGATACTGCAGTTGTAAAAATACAGAGATGGATTTGATTCTCTCTGAGAAATACTTTGTTCTTTGATATATTTCAATGTACTGTTGTGCTCTTGAAATCCAGCATCCTTTTCTATGTGTTACTTTAGAAGTGTGAGGGGTTAGAATGGGCAGAGCTGTGTGTGAGGATGGAGCATCAAGATGCTGGTCAGGCTTGGCGTGGTTGTGGCACTACTTCTGCATGCGGCAGTTTCTCTGTCATCTCAAATTCCAAAGAGGGTTTTCCAGAGTATCTGAGTAAATCAAGGAAGATTTTTAGGGTGTAATTAAGAGAGAAGGATGTGTGATGTTTTCCCAGTTAGGAACTGATTTCTAACTGACAAGCTTCTGCTGACTCTGTGTATGGATACCTAAGGTTAAACACTTGCTTAGCGTGTGAATTTGTGCTATATAATGTGTTAATATACTCCTGTGCTTTCTCTTTCAGCTGAGACTCATTAATCTAGTGGGAATGAATTGATGCTCAGTATCAGGAGATGTGCAGTTTCTGTGTTTCTCAGTGTTTTGTGTTGTGCCTCTCCTGCTCTGTTAAACCCTGACACAAAGCCTTTGTGTTTGCCTAGAGGGGAGGAGAAACAGCTGCCTCCTCTGCATAAGACACCGACTGGGGTCCTTCCCGGTCTCTCAGGGATGCATCAAATGCAGTCCAGCCACTGTCTTTCCTCTGCCTACCTCATAAGGCACTCTGCTCTTGGCAGGGAAACCTGAGCTTTGTTGCATTGATCTCACAGATCAATGTGTTGTGCCATGCATCGAGGAGAAAGGTCTGGCAGGCTAATTGCTCAGGTAGAGATGTGAATGGGTTTAAACATGCAAAATTGACTAAATGTGAGCTGTATGTCAAGGGGTCCAATGGATCGTGTTTTGTTTAAAAATTACTTACTGTCAGCTTGGTTACTTGTCAGTGATGGGGATGGAAGCAGCTTTTTCAAATGCATGATCTGCTTGCTATATTTTTCTCGAACAAGCTCGTGTTTAGGCCACTTGAATGGGAATTAATACAGTAATACATAACTTGAAATTATCTTGGGCAGTTGTGAGAGTACAAGTCAATGGAGCAGTTTAACTTTCTGCTTTTTCATGCTAAAAGAGTGCTCTAATGGTAGTGCTTTATTCCACCTCAAGATGTGCTGGAGTACAAGTGGATTTCCCCACCTTTGTTGGGAGCACCACTGTGTAATGTGTGATGTTAGCAGCCATATCCTTCACAGTTGCTTCTTTGAAAACATCATCCAAACTTCTGCTTCTCATTACTGTTACAACTTCAGTATATTATCGGTGTCTTCCTTTTATTTTTTTCCCTACCGTGATATCTGTTATTTCCTATATTGCTATTACACATCACTTATTTTGAAGCATAAGTAGTAGAAAATAAGAAGAATGTAATGTGACCTTTTGGCTCTTGATTTGGTTGAATATTTTTTCCTTGGATTTGAGAGGTCCTGCAAGCCATGACTTGAAGAACTTACTCTTCAAATCTATTTTTCAGTTAATAGAGAGTAATCTTTGAAAACTTGAAGGAGCTTTTTGGGGAGAAGGGAAGGATTGAACCTGGGAGAGGAGATGGAAAGGAGGACAGACTGTGAGACTTAAGATGTGTGAAGCATTTTTGTAAGTCTGTTGTGAAGACTTCATAAATTGGTTCGTTATTCAGGCGTGTTTTCTTTTTCCTGCGGGTCTTGTACTTCGTGGTTGATTCTGTGATGAAAAATGTTGCTCAAATGCTTTTCAAAGTGCTATTTTTATGCTGTTGCTTTGTCTCCAGAGAGATTAATCAGTTACTGAGGATTAAGTTATTTGCACTGATGAGGAATTCCATATGATAATTCTTCCTTTTAGAGAAAGCATGTGCACATGTTACTTTGCCTTGAGTCTGGTTGCAGCTGAAGGCGAGGACGCTGCCTGTTCCTCTGTGAGTGAAGTTGATGAGCTTGCTAATACCATCAGGGATGGAAGTCAGATTCTGCAATATGCAGCCATCTGATTTATAAAGAAAAAGGGTAAAGTATGCTGAACTTGCTCTAAGAGCTTTTAAAAAGACGTGAAATTGTTTTAATGTGAAGCCCCTTTCTTATTCCTGAATGTTTTAGCAGGATTTGTTAGCTGATGCAGAGTTGAATTACTATCTGGAGCTAAAATGGGGAGAAACTGAAGTGATCAAGGCAGAAATCATCCTGACTTGCCTAAATGTAAACGATATTATTACATTTTTTGATGCATTGCTCTCTTAGCTGGAGTTGCCAAATACTGTACCTGTGTTAATGGGATGGCTTCAGTGGGCTTGTCTACAGTTAAGAGATTTTGCCTTGTGTAGTTGGTGTGTCCTGAGTACTTGGGAACTGTCACTAGTCAGCAGCTGCTTATTGACTCTGCTCTCTGTCACATCCCAAAGAATTTTCAGATACCGTTAGTTGCTTTTATCGTGCTGCCTCTCAGTATGTTCAGATTTTGCAACATTTCTAGCAAAAGTTATTTGATACCACACTCTTCAGAAGAGTGGTAGAATTAGACTGCTTTGTTTGGCGTATTATCAGGTTGTGTTTTGTTGCAGTTGTTTACTGCTCCAGAAATAATGCTACTCTTGTCTGGCACTATGGCTTCTGAACAAATGAAATGCATCTGTTTAGCTTCTGTGTTGGCTATTTAAAAAAGAAATTAAAAGAAATGAGGTGAGGAGGTGATCTGTACATCTGTAAATACAGCGTGCTTCTCTTCAGCATGCAGTGTTCTTCTTAGAAGATTGGTGTCATTATTTTGTTGTAAACAGCATTACGTCCAGTTATTTACAGTCTCAAAATGGTTTATTATTTCCCTGTCTTTCCATTTGTCAGCATTCTGCACTAAATAGATCCAGAACCTGCATTACCAGGTGGCTGAAGCTGTATTAAAAGAGGAACGTCTGTGTTACTCCTTGAATTCAGTTCAATATTCTGCCTTTGCATGTGATGTTTTGACATTCTGTTTCCGGTAAAATCAAGAGATCACTACTGAAGAAGAGTTGGCTTCAAGCAAACTGGCCTGTTGTACCCCCAGAGCTGAGGGAGCGGAACTGATATTGGATCAGGATTCTATTTTAGTATAACATTTATCTGCTGTTGTGTAGGGCTCCGGGGATTGTTGTGATGGTCACGATGATTTGGGTGAAATGATATTTCTGCAGTTTTGAGTAAGACAGCACTTCCACTGGGGAAAACTGGAACATTTCATCTGGATGGAGCAAACTCATGGAAGAATCATAAGCTGGATCAGTGTGAAGTATTTATTGGTCTTGTGGGAGAAATGTGCTAGCTAACCCAGGCAGTTTTTGTCTTGACTAGGCAAGAACTAAGAAATGCTGAAACTGAGGAGTAAACTTGAGTCTCTCACAGTGAAGCAGATGCAGAGAGGAAAGAAACTCCATCATTTACCGTTTGGTGCTTGACGTTTATTTATAGACATGCATACACAGAAACATAATTTCCACATGTAAGCTTCTGCAGGTGAAATTGAAGGTTATTGTTGAACCAGACAACTGGTGTCTGTTTAAAAGAAGAATCTTCTGCCTGTGCCTTTTCTAGCCCCCTGAGCTGTGCCTACGCAGTAGTAGGCACAGTAGTGAATGATTCCAAGAAGGGAGCTGTATAAACCTGAGATAGGATTATAATTCTTATTAGGTTCTGCTGTTTGGTGTCTTCACTCTGAATGGCTTGATGGGGGAAGCAGTCATAACCAGATCCTTTCTGGTGCAACAGGCTGGGTGCTTGGTTGGTGGTTTCTGCCTACTGTCAACTCAGAGAGGAGGCAAGAATAGGGGGAACATTTTATTAGGTCATGTTCTGCTTCCTTCCCTATTGATTAGGTGTGGGAAACTTGGACTAGTTGTTTCATTTGGTCTGGATGCTTCTTAGTGTTGATACTGTTCTTAAATATTTAATTAAAATTATGATTCTAGAATACCTTGTTTATTTGGCTTTTCTTCTGTAATAATCTCCAATGATGGGACTCTTCTTTCCTTGATGAGTCAGTTTTCCCTTGTTTGCAAGACAATTGCATCAGAATAGTTTTGCATGCTTGGAAGCTAATTAAAATCTGAGCTTGCACTTTAGCTCTTCTGATGTATAAGAAATTGATATCACTTTTTAAATTCTCTTGGTCCACATTTTCATAATACATAAACTTATTAATTCTTGTGCTTTTTCATTCTGTGATACTTTATTTTTTAACCTCTGTTGACTGTTAAAATATGCCTTCTTGACTTGGGTGGACTCAGCATAATAAATTTACATAGGATAGTTATAGTTTTGATAGTTAAGTTTCAAAGATTAAGGACTCATTGGTCTGGCTGCTTTGAGGACAAGGGAGCTCTTGTGGTTACTGAGGCTGACTTTGTGAACAAGACCAGCTTCTCTAGGACTTCTCTGAATAGTGTTTGTTAACAGTAGTTGAATAGAAGCATATAATTAAAAAAAATAAAATAAAATAATTTGATTGTCTTTTAAGGATCCTCAGTAATGTGGAATCCATTGAAATCATTCATGAAACCTTACAATAGTAGAATATCCTCACTGACTGAAATTAATGACCTCAGATCTTTTTGATTGTGAGTGATCTAACTGTTTGACCTCTGATTTTTGTGTCCGAATGTGAGTCTCTTGTGATTCCTTAAGCTTAAGCAGCTTTTATTTGGTATTTATTTGGTAACTTAAAGGCATCGAGCTGTGTGATTTTTGCCACTCGATGCATATTGTTCAATGCTTTAATAGCTGTTTTCTGCCCCTTTTCTTGACATGTGGACACAGAATCTGGGTATAGTACTCCAGCAGCCATTCTAATGCTAGCAGCTAGAGACTCCCAAAGTATTTATTTGCCTACTCATTTGTGGCTGTCAGAGCCTTCCTGCTGCAGTAATGTATCTAATTAGGGGAGACTGATTATCTGTATCATGTCAGATGATGTTTCCGTGTGTTCTTTGCTCCCTGATGTACGTCCCCTTTTATCTGAGTTGGAACACGTGCAGTTTGATTGCAGTACATTAAATGGCTGACGTTTGTTCTGTGCCACTTCCTCATCTCAGGATCAGCTACAGACCTTGTAAATTGTTTTTCCTAAACTTTTATTAAAGATTTATACTCGTTTCTACTCGGTTCCTCGTTTCATCCTGCAGCTGGTACCCGCGGCTCGCTGTAGCTCCCAGCCCTGGCAGGCCGTGCTGTTCCATCAGCGCTGCCGCCGAGCTCCCGGAGCTGGCCGTGGTGCTGAGCGCTCCCCACACCACTCTTTTCTTTCTCATGTATTTCAAATGTGGTTGCTAATGGTGCTGTTTCCAGTACTTATTAAATATGCTACTCATAATCCTCCCCTCCCCCAGCACTCAAATAAAACTTAGGAAATTGCATGTGAGACTTTCCTTCCTTGTGTTGCTCCCATCACTGGCTTCTGCAGCTTGACAAACTTTCAGCAGACAAATTGTCCTTTGATCAGACTTGTCAGCTGATGGTGACCGAGAAATGGATTAAAGAAATGTACTTCTGCCCTGATCCTCCTGCCCCTGTATGTTAGCCTTGCAGGGTTTTTAATATTTAATAATGTGGTAAAAGCCTAGTCCTCCTAGGGCAAGAAATTCTGTGTCAGCAGAAGCATCTGATTACTTACCTAGCAAATGCTGTAGAAATCTCTTCATCATTCTTACTTGTTAATAGGTAGCGCCAGACCAAAATTAGGTGAATATGTACTGAATATAATAGGGGCAAAAATATTTTAATCCAGTGATAAGAACTGAATTTTAAAAAAAAGCTTGTCTTTGTACAGGATTTGCATTTAAACTGTTTCCTATGGAAAGGTAGCAAAATTAATATAACAATTTAGCTAGAGATCAGAGAATACTTATTATTATATACTAATTATGTTGAGTATTAACCCACTGAATTTATTTAGAAAAGTGACAATAATGTTAAAAGATTTGACTATTATGTCAATTCTGGCAGCAGAAATATCGGTTTTACATTGTAACATGTTTGTAGACAGCATCATATGGCTTCTACATTTTATGGCAATTGTTTCTTGCTGTTCATGAGAGGTATTTTTTTTGTTGTTGCTATGTGATGCTTTATTTTTTTCTTTTCCCCACTGAATTAAACACATCATTGGAAATGCCTTGAGTCAGCTTCAAGAAGATACAAATGTCACAGTTTTGTGGAGCTTTTTATGCTCTTGCTTCTCTTGATGCTCAGGTCTTCAGCAGCTTAAAATTTTTTAGTTGTATCACTTGTATAAAAATGGTTATTTATGCAGCTGCTACCTGAGGTAACAAACTTTCATTCAGAAGTTGATTTCTTTGAACTCCAAGCGTGGCTTAGCTGTACTCAACCTTCAATGGGAGCAAATACATTACATGAATTTTCATTGCTAAGAATCTGACCTAGAATCCCTGCTCTAAGTAAACTTGAGGATAAGAGACCTTTATTAATGTGTTGGTTCTCTGCATCCAACTAGTGGAATTAATCAAATGTAATGATGAGAAACATTTCCTTATCTGAAGCCAGATACTGGAATGAAAAAAAATCCCTTGTCTAATCAATATCTTTCTGCAACCATCTGTAATCTGTTTTTTTCATATTGAACTTTGTGCATAACAAGTCATGTGCTAAAATGATAAGCAGAGATGATTGCCCTCTTAGGGTTGGCATAAGATCCACTTGGCTTGAACACTTTGGCATCTGATCTAATATGAAGTAATGGAAAAAATGCAGGTAATAACAATCTCATGGATAAGACAGATTTTCTGTTTTCAAGTAAGTGATGCGTGGAAATCATTGGTGATTCTCACAGCTATGGGAAATTCATACATCTGCAATAACCAGTACTGAACCTCACCATACTTAGAAACTCAATCAGCTCAATCTCGTGCATGCATAATTTTCCCAACTGAGGAGCACTTAGTTTCATTGGAAATAACCACTGGGTGTGTGAAAAGTAGACAAAGCATTAAAAATAAATAACGACTGTAATATGATTGTTATTTAAAAGATTACCATGCTTATGTGCTTTTAGCGTGATTTTTGTTTAAAGCTAATCCTAATTGAAGATTCCATAAAGCAACAAAAAATTAAAGATGATTCTAGATATTCAGATTAATATTTTGACATGAATATTCGAGTGGAGGAGAAATAAATGCATTGCGAGGGTTTTATGTGGGATAGAGAGAAGGAAAATAAGCTGCTGGCAGCTAATTTTAACACCCAACATTGCCTTTCTTAACTTGTAAACGTAGGTCCTTTAAACTAGCACTTCCAGCTTGAAAGCAGTTCCACCCAATTCCTGCCTCTAGAAGGATTTGTACTGCCACATTGTAATTTAAAATTAGGGAACTATTCTATCTGAAGACTAAAATTTTCTGTGAATCTCCGATTTTAAGAAAGTTTTAGAAAACTGCTGCTAAAATTTGTGATTAGAACCTCTCTGTTGTGTAGTATAACTTGCAAGGACAACATACATAGGAAAAAATAGTGCTTCCAAGACTGATTCTGTCTTTTTATTAATCTAAAGAGCTGTTGTAATTCAAGGAGCAGTGCTTATCATTAGAGGATGATATCATATGAAGATGATTATGTGATGTTCAGTGGTTTTGATACAGCTGCAGGTTTTTAACATTTGAGAATCTTTTCTCGTAACTGCTTATTCTGCGAATAGCCTAAATTTATAGCAGTAAGTATAATATAAAATTTTATTTCAAAGGATTTTAATAAAAACAGTATTGTAAAAGAATACCTGGTATTTTTTTAAAAAATGTAAAAGTGCTTATAACTGCATATCCTAAGGAGCATTAATGAATGAATGTAACCAAAAGTGAGATGCATTTAATAGCCCATGAAGTGTTTGATCTCTGCTATGTTTAAAAATGCTCCAAGCTATACTTTCTTTGATCTCTGTTTGTTTTTTGTTGAAAGTTAATATTTAGCAAAAGACACATGGAAATTTGCTTTCAGGAGTTATTACTCATTATTTTCTAAAATACATAATGTAGTAGATAGTGATACTTCAGCTGGGGTGTGTGTTTCTGATTTTAATGAATCCCAAAATTGCTCCTTGTGAAGGGTAACAAATCTGAATAGGCAGATTGCTCTTCAGCTGTAAGTGGGGAAAAAAACATGAGCAAATACGAACATTGTTGAATGTCACAGGGATATGCTATAGGCACAAGGTATTAAATCGACATAATTTCATCACTGAAATGGTCTGCAACATGATTGATGCACCTTGATTAGAGGTAGAATTCAAGCCTATAATATTAGTGATCAGTGTTAGTTTTTAATGTGTATATGAAAAATCTGAATTTGAATGAGAAGCATGACGATAGAGGGCATGGGAAGTGTGTCAACTGATGGAAAGAGTACTATAAATAGATACGTTGAGATTATTACAAGCGAAACTCAGTATAAAAAGGGAAGGTGAAATGATGGAACTAATTGTGCTTGGAGCTCCTGAGTGTTTCTTGCATAGATTTTTTTTCTTTTCCTCCAAATAATTGCCTGATGAAAGAGCTAAAGAGTTTACTTGAGTTGTAATTGCTTGCCTTCTGTCATCATTCCAATAACAGCTAGCTAGCCAGTATGTTTAGGGTGGGAACTTATTTGAAGCAAATGACAGAATATTAGTGGCAAGTATTTAATTCAAACTGCAGCTTGTCAATTCAGATAATTAGAATTTATTATAGGGAACAGAATTTCTTTGTCCTCTCTCCATCTTCCCAGACATAACGTATGATCGTATAGTTGTTTGTTTTTTGATAGGAAGTGCTTGAATGGTATACAATACTCAAGGTGCCAGTGAACCAGGGATATATAAAAAGCAGAGATGAACTTTGTGTTGTCCCCTGTTTCATCTGAATTGCTAACATTTGTTTTTGTTGCTTTTTGACTGCTATTTATCATTCAGTTGCCATCACCTGTAACTGTGTGTCCTAATAAACAATATCTTATTTTTGGTTGCTAGTAATCTGTTGCGTTTTTAAGGAGAAGTTATATCAGAAAAAATAATCATAATTTTACATATATCTACACAGATCCTCAACTGATCTTTCATTCCCAAATTATTTGGTACTGTAAGGTCACTTAGCAGTTCCTCATTTTTGTCTCTTTTCTTTCTTTCTTTCTTTTTTTAAAAAACACACGCAAAACAAAACAAAAAACCCACTAAATGACATATTGTCAACCAACTTCTGTTATTTCAGTTCTAATTCTGCTTTCCAGGTTATCTGTGAAAGTGTTGGTATGTGCTGATTGTTTCTTGCTCCTTGCAGAACTTGTGACCTCTTTCCTTAGTCTGAAGGGACAACTTAGTCCAGTTTCATACCTTTTGACCAATTACTGCGTAAAGTACTTGTCCCTTCATGCCATAGCTGTTTAGTTTCTTTAAAAAGACTTTGACTTTTTAAAAGGTATTTTATTTATTCCTTAGTCTATTTTGCTTTGTCCCAGTTGCTGTTTTGCACCTCCAGTACCTTATTGGTTTTAAAAATTACTTACCTTTTTGTTGCAGTTCTCTTAATCTACTGTTCATTTATGTGGGATTTTATTGTGCATTTATCTTCATTTATTTGGGATTTTTATTTTTATTTTTTATTTTTTTTACTTCTTTTTTAATTGCTATTTTTTTGCTTTGCTCTGTGCTTCCTACTTGGTCTATGTTAGAGAGACTGCTTGGTTTGCAAGACTAAAGTGGGAGTTAAGTTCAGTCAGTCTTTAGAGAATGTGACTGTGAATTATGTCACATGCTAAATAATGATCGTCTTGAAGAAAAATTGTATTTAAATATCCAAGAAATCCATTCCAAAATTTGAAAGCAGTGCTATTAGTGATCCAGATGGAAGATCGTGAGTCAGGTTTTCTATATATGAATAATTTGTGCAATAATATATTTTTCAGTGGAACTTGAATTAAAAATGTAAATATTGATCTTGATAAGTGATGACTCGTCGGTCTAAAAATAATAGCTCTCTGTGCTGTACTGTGTATTCACAGATGATCTAGAAAAAGTGATAATAGTGAAGTGACAGTGATGATAAAAGGGCTTTGAGAATAGTAAAGCTGTAGACAGGCATGGAAGAACTGCAGAAAGACACTGAAACTCTGTCTGAGGTAATTAAAGGTGAAAATTATTGTAAAGGAGTGCATAGATGGAAATAGTTTTGAAATGTACACAGTGATGGGCTAACCTCTATGGAGTGAAGCCTTGCAGACCTTCTGGAACTAGTGGGCAAATGCCTAAGAATGTCTCATAGGGGTTGTGGTTTATCAGGGAAAAGTACACAGAAAGGGGAAAAACAAATAAATGGGTAAAGGAATAAATAAATGAAGAGACATGAGGGGAATATGAGAGCAAGCTATTCCCTGCATGGGTCTGAGAAGTGAACAGGGAACAATTGCCAACTTTACCTTAGTGAACCTCAGATGTAAGTAATAGAAGATAAATTGAAAACAAATACAATCTTCCCACAGCATGGAAATAAATTGTAGTTTACTTGCAGTGGTGTTACGGATTATAAAAGCTTTTGTGGGTTCAGAAAATATATGATGAATTCAGAGCTGGAAAGTCTTAAATATCATCTTTGGCTCAAAGAGAGTTTTTTGTCCCAGCTTTTTATGTCCTTGGAAAGTATCCTGGGAAAGTACGATAATATGCTTTCTGCATCCTTTTTTTCCTTCCCTCTGCATATGCTGTTGGCAGCAGTCACGGATAGGAGATTGGGCTGAATAGATCTTTGATCTAACTCATCTGTCTGCTCTCATGATTAGCTGCCCATACTATCCACTTTTCCACTGTCTAAACTAATTTTAGGTTAAGTGTCAACTACAAACTAAATTCTTTTTTTTTCCTTTTGGATTTCTCCCAACTTGTAAGTACTGTTGCCAAAGTTCCATTTGAGTTTCTTAATACCTGTCACCCATTTCAAACCAGTCATTACTGCTTGAAGACATGGTGAAATCCTCCTTCATACCAAATCATGTTGTTGGCTCTTAACACTTTTTCCTTGGAAGATTCTGGCCTGAGTGGTTTTCACAAGCAGATTCGTGATTCTATCCGGTCTGAGCTACTCCTTTGTTTTTCTGGACTGTGCTTTCTGATGCAGATAGTGCCTGAGCCTATGTGATCTTAGTGGTCTGTCCTGTCAATGAGGTGCTCCATGGCACTACAGGGAGTCTCCAGAGCCTCTTTAAACTGAGGATAAAGTGAGACCTTGTGCTGTTCCACTGGCGGTATGCTATTGTGTGCATATTTTAGTGACCTTAGTTCTACCTTCTGCCGGCATAGCTAAGCACCAAGCCATTTCCAACCTCTCATGTCCTTCAGCAGTGCATTCCTTCATTGAGGAGGTCAAAGCCCTAAGATTTTGGTAGATCTCCTGCATTGCATGGGTGCACTCAGATGCCATCATCCTGACAGCTAGGATCTTTTGGAGTAGTTTTGCATGGCTTGGCAGTTACTGACCTGATTTCATGCATTCTTAAAAAGGAGAGATGCTCTCTTCAGGTGTATCTATGTGTGTGTGCGGCCAATGCCCTCTTTTTATCACAATAGAGCAACAGATTCAGAAGTAAGCACCCCTAAAGTAAGGATGCTAAGGAATTAGATGTGACAGATAAAAAAATAGTTTGTTGGGTTTTTTCTTTTTTTTTTTTTAGCATGTTTTTTGCTAGAAAATAGTGTGGGAACTTGAAATACTTGTTTTTAAATAAGGCTGTTATCTTGAAACAAGATACTATATATTTAATTTGTCTTCAAACTGAAGAAAATATTGCCACTTCTCTAATAACAACATAGCTGAATGTGTTGAAGTTGCCAGAAGGAGATCTAGGCTATTTGGCAGCAGATCACAAGGCAGTTGGGAGCTTTTCACACCTGGAATCTGCAAATGGTGATGAGAGTTTTGGTACCCTAAAGCTTGAGATAGGAAAACTTAAAATAGCATTGGTTAAGTATTGTTTTGTTTTACTTTATTTTTTTCTAAGGATTTCTTCACAATCAATACAGTTGGAAATTTAAGTTGGGGTCTTAAATTAGTTTTCTTGTTGACCTGCTGGGTAATGATTTTCAGTTATGTTAAAGACCCCAACTTTCAATGGAGATATTTAGAAAATATGTAGTTTGTAAGAGTAGAATAGTTCTCAAGTTTGAGTGTACAAATACACACTTACATTGTTTACCACCATTGTAAAGTCTTCAGCTGCTTTGCTGAAAGCAATAGCTGGCTGTATTTCAGTAACATAAATGGAACTATCTGTGTTTTTATGCACTTCTTAGTCATCTGTGGCATTTAGAATGTGTCTGAACAATCTGAATTTGAGTCCTCCAAAATTCAGAGCCTTTCCAGTTTCGTCCTGAAGGCCACCTCCAAAGAATGTATATATAATATGTCTGTCCAGAAAGTCCTTTAAAGGTAAACATCTCCAAAAGTGTCTTTCTGTATGAATTTTAAGAGGGCTGTAATCTGAACTGCATGAGTGTGTGTTTTCTGTCATGATGTTTACCCACAGGAATGCATTAATAATTCTTAACGAATTTCCAGTTTCATTGAGTTAAGGTCATTACGGCACACAGCAGAGCAGTGGAAATCAGTCTATATCAGAGTGTGAATAAAAGCTTTAAAGAAACCCTGTTCTCTCAGCAGTGCAGGCATGTAAGTGTCTGATACAGCTGTGGTTTAGCAGAAATGTAAATCAGCTTTGGACTTAAATTAGGAAAATAAGACTATTAGCTAACAAACTGAAAATTCATCTTTTGTCCATCATAAGCATCAGAATAGTTGAGTGTAATTCAGTGTGAGTGTCTGACTGGGAGCTGCTGCCCATACCACAGGAAGAATGTGGAGCAAGGAGAAGCTTCTCAAAGGAGGACCACAGAGAAGACCCATGGGATAGGAAAGAAGGCTTAATTTAGAGGAGGTTAAAAATGATTTGATCTCTGTGTTTAGATGCTTAAATGAGGTAAAATTAACAGGTCTGGAACTCAGTTTCCAAAAGTGTGACAAAGTCCTGTAGTAAGAAACTAAAATTAGACAGATGAAACCTTGAAAGAAAACCAAGTCCTGTGAGGGAAGGGACTTGACGGAACACTTTATAGAGGTGAGCAGTGACCTTGTTGCTTGGAGTCTGATGACCAAGTATTTGTGCACATACAATGTGAAAGGTGAAGAGCTGCTGGAACAGGTAGAGGTTCGGAATAATTTCAAGCTCTTGAGCTCTTGAAATTCAAGTACTTAAAGACTTCTACATTTGGGGTCTTGAACAACACAAAGTTGTCCAAATTAACCACAACATGTTTGTAAAATTTGTCTTTCTTACGTGAAGCAGTGCTTGGCTATTTTTTATGAGCACCAAAGTAGTGCTGGGTTCTTAAGCTTCAGGAGGTGATTAGCACCTTACCTCTAGGGGTCAGGAGAGAACTGCCTCCTGTCTGTGATTCCCTAATGTGTCCTCAGTTTTTGGTGTTTTAAATACCAGAGAATGATGATGTAGAATAAGTTTTCTTACTTTGTAATGATATAGAATGGCAAGAAATTTAATGAGTCCATTGGAATAGAGAAGAAGAGGCTGAAGGTGGGCCTCATGGTGGCCTACAGCTCCTCAGGAGGGGAGTGGGTGGGCAGTGCTGATCTCTGCTTTCTGGCCATGCTGACAGGACCCAAGGGAGCAGCATGCAGTGGGCTGGGTATTAGGAAAGGGTTCTTCACTGGCTCCCCAGGGCAGTGGACACAGCCCCAAGTGCCAGAGTTCAAGGAGTGTTTGGACAGTACTCTCAGACATAGAGGTTGGATTTTGGGTGGTGCTTTGTGGAGCCTGAAGCTCGGCTCCGTGATCCTTGTGGGTATTCCAGGATATTCTGATTCTTTATGCGTAAGACTGAGGAATTGTGCGTAAATGAAGGTTTTTATCCTGGCCATGCAGATGTTATCTACAGCACTGTGGTACATTTAAGGTAATTATTAATAGTATGGTGTGTTTTGATTGGTGTATATCTGTATGGTAACACTGAACTCTGGGCTAGTTACTGGTGCTCTCATAACATGCTGAAGACTTCAGGAGTTAAGAGGTGTCAGAAATATTATCAGAGCTGTGACTATAAATCGTGATTATAAATATATTTTAACAAGGTGTCTAATCACATCAAGGCTGATAAGAATACCAGCACAAAACTCTGAAACCATTGCGCACGTATTTAACAAAACATTTACTTTTTCTACAGATGATGATTTTTTCTTGTAGGAAAATAAAGATATAGGAGTGAACAGAGTACTTAGTGAAAAACACCACATAATTGGAAGGGGGTGGAAGGGTAAACAAAGACTGGAGCAAATGGAAAAATCATGGAGCATGCTATAAACATGTAATTTTAGAAGTGTTTAGTAGACCTTTATCAATTTGTTACTGCTGTTTAGTTTTCTCTTTAGCTTACTTAGTTCTTGTCTGTGTTCTGATAACTCCAACCAAAAAGGCCAGTAATTATAATCAGCAGTTCAGTAATGTTAGGTGCGTTAACTTAAATTACTACAACTTGCTTTATAATTTTGACCTTATCTACAGGGAGAACTTACCAGCACCAGTAGAATGGAAATTGGTTTAGTTC
Organism: Coturnix japonica; assembly: GCF_054131305.1. Lineage (NCBI taxonomy): Eukaryota > Metazoa > Chordata > Aves > Galliformes > Phasianidae > Coturnix > Coturnix japonica. The sequence goes on along the minus strand of NC_140667.1, from coordinate 25,675,183 downwards.
AACTTGATTAAATTCCAGGGTGGACACTTAGACGCAGAATATACAATCTTAATTTGGTTTCCCTTCATTTGTTTGAATTAAACCAGTTCAAGCTGCATATTCTTAATAAGTGTTCTTTCACAGATATCTAATCCACTCTAACTAATTACGTATAAATTTAAATCTTCAACTAATTCAGATTAATTTTCCTCCAGAGGTTTTGGTTTTGTTTGCCTCAAATGTCAGAATTTACAATTGAAGTGAGAAAGGCATAAATGAATTAGGAAAAAATGAGTATGAAAGAGTATAAATATAGAATAAAAACACACAACCAAATGTAATTACTGTTGTGTTAAATCTGTCTTTGATTGATTAAGCAGTACAGTTTTGTTAGCTTTATTGTGGTTTTTAGGTATAACTTAGGCATGGTGTTAGACTGAGCATTTCTATATGTGAAATGACATAGAATATGAATTTTACATGAAAGTAGTTGGTAGGCATCACAATAAATTAGGAATGAATTGCAATTCCATTCTAAGTATCTAATTTTAATTGTGTAATTTTTAGTCTAATATCTTTTTCTAAGTTGTTATTATATATTACTATTATTTCTCAATTATCTATTGAAGTGTTAATTATTTAGTTGAGCAAAAGCTTTTGTTATTAAAATTAGAAAAAAAATACGCTTAATTTACAGCAGTTTGAAATTACCCTCATATTCTTATCAATAGACTTAAAAATATATATATAAGGAACAGTATACTTGGGTTTCTTTTTGTACTGGAAGTTGCTATGTAAGTCTAATACAAGACACTGTTGGATACAAGAAACCTAGTTAACATGCTATGCGAGAAACAACTGCTTCTGTGTTTTATGCCAGTGTTACCTTATGTTCTGCTCTTATTCTGCAGCCAGTGGTTAAATGGAAGCCACTCCTGGGTTCTGGATGGTTTTTGCTGACGCAGACTTGGCATAGCAGCTCCATCACATCAGGAGGTTGCAATGAGTGGAGGTGGGGAGCAGCCTGACATCCTCACTGTGGGAATCTTGGTCAAAGAAAGATGGAAAGTGGTAAGTATGTCTTCCTGCAATTCTTTTTCATTTTAAAAAATCCTCCTGTTAGGATGTTGAGTCCAATTAGCTAGTGATTATGTCAACCATTTTGGTAATCAATCAAGCATCCTATTGAAACTAATCAGATTGTGTGGCTGGTTACTACTTATAGGATGCTTTTTCCAGACCTTCCTGTTTTTCCAATTAGAAAGAAATTTTGCTTGTTGTATTGAAGCAAAGATTTATCCATGTCTGATTTATATCCCTTTGATTTTGTGCCTATTTTGGCTATGTGGTAAATATGTTCATTCTACTTCAGTGTTCATATTCTTCATCTGGAGAGATGCAAAATCCATTCTAACTATTTTTGTTGAGAAAAACAGGCTGAGTTCTCATAGTTGCTTCTCCACACCCCTGATCATTTTAGGATGTTGTTACATATAGATTTTTTTTTTCAGATGGCAGAAGAAAAAAACCCAAAACCACAAAGAGAACTAAATAGAAAAGTGAAAAACAAAAAACAAATAAACTGTAATGGCCACTGAACCACTGTCTTTGCTTTGGTTTACTCCCATGCTTCAATATTTTGTTTTAAACTGTGAAGCTGAACATATGAGTTGTAGATTCATCGCTGATTTCAAACTCATCTAAAGAAAATATTTTCAACTATCTTGTTCTCAGTACTTCATTTAAAAATGCAGGAATCCGGTGTTAGCTTTGTACTGTTGTGTAAATAGAACCAGAACTACTATCATTGGAGCATATGCATTTGTAAAATACTTTCTTTTATCGTATCTCAATATTGCAGATGAGTAAATAGTGAAATTATAGTCTCCTGTCATATATAGTATAAGGTAGCATTAATTTTCTTTCACGTAGATACTCTTCATGATGATTCTAGTTTGGGAAGTAAACATAGGAAAGATGTTATAAAAGCATTTTTTCCCCTCAGTTTCACTCTCTCTACCAGTTTCAGCTTGTGCTGGCTCCCTTTTCTAGATCTTCCCTTTTCTGTGCCCTTGGAGCTAGAGAAATTGGAATGTAATAATAGTTGTTTATAGGTAGGATTAAGACCGTTGTTTGGTGTGCAGTGTAACAAAAAGCCAAAGGGGAAAAAAAAAAAAAAAAAGTTGGAAAAGGTGTGCTTTAGGCTTGAAGTGTAGAAAGAGAGCAGTGGAGAATAGCATGGAGACAATGAGACAAGATGCTGAATGCAAAGATGAGATGTGTGAAACTTATGTGCAGAGTGGAAGACTGTGTTGTAGGTGTGAAAGAGTGCAACAGCGTCCTTGTCGAGGTAGAAGACATAGGGTAGATACAGCAGGATACCAACATGACTGAAGAGACAACTTCTGTCTTAAAAGCAAAAGAAGGCAGAAAAGGGGCTGGGCTGCCTGAGAGGAAATTGGAATTAAGTAAACTAGAGCTCAGCTTGCAGCTGAAACTTAGAAGGTGTATGAAAAGCAAATGTTGGCAACGAAAAGAAGACCAAGGGAAGCGTGAGCTTGTTGCTGAATTTCATGTGTGACCTAGTGACAGAGAAGGTGTAAAATGACTTTTCTGCCATCAAAGAGAAGTTCATTTGTGCCTGGAATCATTGTGTTCCATGATTATTGGATGCATGCTAATGATTCTGATGTACTTCATCTGAGGACAGAAATTGATCTGTTTATTAATATGGTTGCTTGTTTGTTTATTTTAGCCCACAAGCAGGAAAAAAACAAAGCCTTTCAGGGGCAGTCTTGCTCAGTCTGGCCATGTTTGAAAGCTGATAAATTGAAATTACATGATTAACTGCTTTAAGTCTGTTGAAGTGTCAAGGGTAGCTGTGTCATCTCTATCCTTTTCCATCTTTCTAACATGAGTTTTCAGTGTCCCCACTGTACTTAGATTAGTGCGTACGCTGAAAACTACAGTCATGTAGACACCTGTGTTTAGCTGTTTAAGCCTGAGCGGATAGGTAGGTGGATTTCTTACGAAGTCTTAATGTAGTGTGCTGTCCACACATTCATGTTTTTAAAGGTGTCAATGAGAGACTACAAGTGAAAATTGTTCAGTGTTGTCTTAGTCTGTTTTCCTCATTGAAAAAATATTGAAATGAGACCTGCTTACAATGGTTGAAAAATCTTGATATCAGAAAATGCATGATGAATTACTGAGTGTTGTTGTAATCATACAGAATAAAAATTTCACGTGGTCTGATTTGGGTTGAAAAATGCAAGAAAGTGAGTAGGCTATTTTTTTGTTTTTCTAAGTGCTTTTTCCTTTTTGGACACATGGTTGGTTGTCTGGATTAGGAGACAATGTTCAGAATTAGCAGAATTAGCGTGTTGCTCTCTTTCCAGATCTCTAGAATATTTAGACAACATTTAATATGCTGTAGTCATATAACCTGAGCAAATCTACGTTTTCAAATGACATTTAGAAAACCATGTCATACATTTCAAGGTAAAATATATTAAAAAAATTAAAATGAAAAGTAAGTATATTCCCTAGGGTAAGTTCGTCTTGTCTCCTTTTCTCCTGTACCAGTTGAAGAATGGTAGCTGCAGGAGAGTTCACAATATGAAAACATCATATGAAATAACACTGACGTTTTGATACTGAAAGAGGCTGGTCTCCTATGAGCAGAGTGAAAACACAACTATCAGTATTTACTCTGAATGTAGTGTATGCCAGGAGCATTCTATTTACGTCCTCCTCAAACAGATGAATTTTGTAGTGGTATCTGTTCCTTTAGTATGTATGATAATAAGAATGGTGTTAGGGAACTACGAGTTACTAAGTAACATTTAATATACATACTTGAAGATAATCTTTTTTTTCTGTCATGCGTAAATCACTGCACAGAATAGAAAATTTGGTCTTTTTGTAGTAACCCCCAAGAGCTTTTGTACCTTTATTATTCAGTACTTATATTTCTGAGGGGAAGATTATTTTAAGAAACAAACGTACGGTGACATTTTGAAGGTCTCTGGGTAGCATATGGCTATTTGAGGAAAGCATATATTAAGCATGCTGACTTTGGTCAGATTCGTGCTGGGAGTTGTACTATTACACTGTATGAAACTGAGAAAGTTTAGTGCAGATGGATATCGTGTATTAACTCATTTTCCTAGAATTCCAAATTTTATGCAATTAACCATATACTTATGGATTTTTTTTCAATAGGTCTTTACTTAGCAAAGGGTACAATTAGATAAATCTAAAATCTGTTAAAACAGTGTTGGCAGTTTGGAAGACAGTTTGAAGAAATATTGATGTTTTGTTTCCTTACTTCTCCTCCTTTTCTAATTATTTTTTTTTTTGGTGTGTGTGTCTTTGTTTTTTCAATGTAGTTAAGAAAAATAGGAGGTGGAGGATTTGGCGAAATCTACGATGCATTGGACTTGCTTACTCGGGAGAATGTGGCGCTGAAGGTCGAGTCAGCTCAGCAACCAAAGCAAGTGCTGAAAATGGAAGTAGCTGTGTTGAAGAAACTGCAAGGTAGGACAATAGCCTGGCTATGCAGGAAGTAGCATGTCAGTGTATCTTAAAAAATAATAATAATAACAATCGTAACACAGTCATAGTTTGAGTAAGTACTCTCCATATTCTCTTTTTGCTCATTTGGCCACTGAAAGTTTTACTACAATTAACCTTTTCTTTGAAACAGGATGAAATGAAGGGAGAAAAAAAAAATTGCAATTGCTTGCAGAGCCTGTGTTCAGCTGTACTTTATTCTGGATATGTTTGTGCTCTTTACCTTTTTTTTTTTCTCTAGATTTTTTTTTTTTTTTTTTTTTTTTTTTTTTTTTGTACAGAAAAAGGAGGCGGTTAAAAAACAGAAACAAAAAAGCTGATCTAGCATTGAATTGCTGGTCCTTCATGTAGCACCAGTGATAAGGATACTTCTATTTCTTTTTCTCTTGTCAGTAACTGTAAAGAGTTTTCTAAGCTTGAAATTGGAAGCATAATTAAAAATACCAAAAAACAAAAAACAACACTATACCAGAAACAGAACAAACAACAACAGTAACAAACAACCACCCCAAAACCACAAGTTTTAAATCCTGTAACTTGAAGAAAAAGTGATTATTAGTATCTAGAATACTCTTAGGGTTCAGTTCCTCAACTATTGAGAATTGTAGCTTTGGATACCCACTTTCGATGTACCTTTAATACTTTAAGGTCTGAAGCAGGTAATATAGGTATGCATGCATAGGTGTCTCTTCCCTGCTTTTCACAACATGTGAACAGAAAGAGTGTTTGAAAAGTGTCTTTTCTCTTTAAACAATTTATTCTGAATCTGGAAGACTGTGACTAATTTATTGGTCTCTGTCAGCAGCCAGATTTTTTCTGAACTCTGAGTTTGAATAAAACAAAATGCGCATGACATATGGTGCTGCCTAATCAGCTGCAAAGGTCACATTGCTACAGAAATTGACAGCCTCTATAGATTTAAGAGGGCAAGTATGTCACATGTGATAGTGTTAACAAACTGTTCCTATGTTCATATCTTTTTAAGAAATTTTACAAAAACATCTATTAATACACAGCTGAGAAAGAAGACTCAGGGAGTCTGTTTTCTTTGTGTATTAGCATTGGTCTAGAAATGTAACATTTAGAGATGTGTAACTTTTAATGCTGGAAGTGACCATTAGATATTGCTGTTCAGATGGCACGGTATAGTGCAACTGCACTGACTTTAGGTGATGAATGTTGTGGATAATCAGGGAAGTGACTTTGGTAACTGATGAGACAAAGATGAACTTTATGGATATGTCGAGACCTGTAGTTCACAGAGATATGTAACTTGATTTTTGTGTGTGTATTTTTATCTGTACTTGACGAATTTTTATCTAATAAGATGTTGGATTATGTTAGAGCAAAATAGTTTGCATAAGATCTTGACACACAGGAACTATTTCCATTAACTTCTCTATTTTCGTAAGTTTTCAGTGAGTAAGAGCTAAAAATCTGTTGGAAAAAAGAAACCAATAAAAATGAATAACGTGGGGAGTAGAGAAAAACTTTGTCATTGCTTCCCAAAGAATATAGTTTTATTAAATGCTTTGCTTCTTATATTTTTTTCTTATTTTTGACTTTTTTTTTTCCTTTGGTAGACTTAAAGATTTTCAAAATATGAAATTATAGACTATTCTTTTAGGATACTTTTGTAACTACCTTCTAATAGCAAGTCTCTAGTAATAGCAACTTTTGTCTTGCTCTATCCCTTTTTGGCACATTTCAATATAGGTATGTATGTATATGCATATAATTATTATTTTGTTCTCAAAGGGCTCACGCTGTCTTACTTTCAGGGTGTTGTATATGTTTTGAACATAAATCAGACGGAATGTAATCATCATGAAAATCCTTTTCTTGCACATATTTGGAGGGTTTGCTCTGTGACTAGTGGGTAATGAAGTGTTTGCCTCACTGCTAGTGTCAGGTGACTGCATTGTTCAGAATTCTCACTAAGTATGAGGCTGATTTATTTAAAAATGCACAGAATCTCATATATTTTCTGGGAAAGTTAGGAAGAAATAGGTTTAAAGAAACAAGTATGTGTAATGTGTCCCAGTCTAGCCTTTACTAGATCTGTGCACGTTCTCATGGCTATGATGATGCTTTAGAGCATTTCTGTACTAGAATATTATTTCACAGCAACAGTGAAACTGAAATGAGCGTAGATGTTGGCAGAAGTGCAGGGCTGTAGTATTTTTCTATTATTTTTGCACTGAGAAATTTTGAAAATTAGAGCAGTGTGGTCTTTCATTGCAGGAGTGGAATGAGTCATAACTTTGTAGGTGTGCAGTGAAGTGAATAAAGAAAAGCTTCCAAGAAGCTCTTTTAGGACTCTGGTCTATCAAAACATGCTTAAATATATGAGGAGCTATATGACTTATCTCATAGTTGTGAGGGAGGATTATGTTGACTGATATGGCCATCTATTATAGTTCAATTACCAATAGTTCCCTTTATTTACTTTTTCATGCCTATGATGCTGTCACCTAATTCTTGTTGGCAGAGTACTGTTTAACTCTTTAAATGCTGTTTTTTGAAAGAAATCTGCTGCAACAGATGGTTGTTCTATTTATTCATGTTGTTAGGCCATCTGTTCACACAGTCACATCAGAGAAGACAGATTTGTCGTATCTCACTCAGCGAGAGTGAGACTCCCTCAGCTGGTTTCTGTCTCACAACCTCACCAACTCTTATCTTCCTCATTTACATCTCTGCAGCATAATTTGATGATGGGTTCCCTCTGATGTGGTCCACAAAGCTAGCTGTAGTGATACAGCGCAACTTAAGGAATGGTTGTTGGTCCTCTCTGGCTAGAAGTCTTTCCACGGCCATAGCCATTTGCTGCAGCCTACTCATGTTTTATTTCTCCTCACTCCTCCCCAGTCACAGGCTTACAGATGTTATACACTTAGAGACTTTTCTCTAAGGATCTCAAGGTATCTGCAAAGGTGTAATAGGTACACGGTGTTACACTGAAGTGTAAGAGGGTTAGGTTATTTGAATAATGTGTTTAGGCCCTATATAAAAAAAAAGAAGTGTCCCTTTGCCACTTTTTCAGTTTCTTAATGAAAATTAGTTTTGAAAGAATTTATCACACAGTTAGAATTGAGGCTTCAGGTAAAAGGGATTTACTTGGACAAACCAAGTTTTGAATGCTTATTGGAGTTCTTAGATGAGTTTAACAGTGAAGAAGTGGACTGATGTGTTTCTCTGAACTTGTTACTTCAGCATACCCACAGTGACTGTGAGTCATAAATGTTTGAGATGTTAATTCATTAACTGGAAATGGCAGCAATGAATATACAAAACTTCATCTTGAGAAATTTGCTATAAATCTTTCATAAAACGATGTTGTCTGTATTACTTTCCATTTCACTTAAATGAGTGGAAGGAGGAAATGGAAAAAGCAATGTTAGTTATTGTTTGGCACTTATGTATTTGCAGAAATTATAGAGATTTCTTTAAAGGTTTAAAAAACACATATTTTCATTGCTATGGGCTTATTTGTTTCTTCTTATTCTTCCTTCAGGAAAGGATCATGTCTGTAGATTTATTGGATGTGGAAGGAATGACAGATTTAACTATGTGGTCATGCAGTTGCAGGTAAGTGTACCAAACAGAGCACAAATGTTTGCTTGTGTGTTTTGTTTTATTACCCAATTGTGAAAATAGTATGAAAACAGTGAAATTTCAAGAAAGGATAGAATCTGTGATTAACACTTAAAATTATGGTATTATTGTCCTCTATGACCTTGGTTAATAGGAATGCAGGATGAAGAAGTGGGTGGTCCTGGTGGATATAGCGCTGGATAAAGAATTGAGCTGTTAGTCATATTGTTGACTGTTGGTTATTTTGATAGACCAGCGGTTCTGTGATGCCATGGGAGTGTATTTACTGCATTATGTGAATATTTTTTCATCTGTTTTGTTAAATCATCTAAGATATAGCCACTCATTAAGTAAATTGTGTACTAAAAAAAAAAAAAAAAAAAGAGTGTAAAGTAGTTGTGGGTATTTTCTGTCTGACTTTTTTTCAAGCATCCATGATGGAGAAATGTGTGTTGTTTTATAGAGATTATTTTGGTCCATATTATTTAGCTGTAGAAAGATACTAAAATAATATTTTTAAAAATAATTCATATATTTAATATTGGAGATATTTGGGAACATCTACTCGTTAGCTGTGCTAGCCTTAAATATGAAAAAAAGTAATAAGAATATTCTGTGGTCAACCACCATAGCTAAAGATGTGATAGGAAGACCTTATGCTATCAGTGAATGTTGATAGTAGGGTGTTTTTTTTTTTATTTTTTTATTTTTAAATTTGTTTTTTTAAATGTTGTTTTGATTTGACAGGGTCGCAATTTGGCAGACCTGCGCCGGAGCCAGTCTCGGGGAACATTCACAATTAGTACCACTCTACGGCTTGGGAGGCAGATTTTGGAATCTATTGAAAGTATTCACTCTGTAGGATTTCTGCACAGGGACATAAAACCGGTAAGTCTGATTGATAAAACAAAACAGCCAAATATGTGGGCATTGGATGGCTGCAGAAATAAGAATTCTATGTGTTGTGTTCTGTGAGGGCTGCTGCAAAAGTAATGCCTCCCATATTATAATACTGGCCCATGACATCAGAGGTGAACATCAGTCACGTGGCAGTAGGGGCTGAACCTTCCCACAAATACTCCATTACATTTTGTTGCTATGCTACAGATGGTAGTAGAGGGGCAGTTTGACAAAATGGCAGCTGACATGGAAGTGTGTGTGAAGCAAAGCGTGTAATTGAATTCTTCCATGTAGAAGAAATTAGACCCGTTGACATTCATTGATGTTTGCTGAATGTTTATGGAGACCAGACAGCGGATGTTATCACAGTGGTGCATTTCAGCAGTGGCGACAGTGACATGAAGGAGAAGTCATATTCCGGATGGCCATGTGTGGCTTTCACGCCATGAAATGAAGAAAACCTCAATCAGGTCACCCACACAAATCTATGGATTATGACAAGGGAACTGTACAGAGGCTGAACATCAGCTCTGATGTATTGGAAATGATGTTAGCAACCTTGGAATACTGTAAAGTTTATGCCATGTGAGCCCAATGAATGCTCATGTGGGACCAGAAAGTACACTGCAAGTTTGTAATGAACTACTAAACCAATAAGAAGGTGAAGGTGACAGTTTCCTGGATAGCATCATTACTGATGATGAGGCACAGCATCGCCACTATGAGCTGGAATCAAAACAGCAGTCCATGGAGTGGCAACATAATTTCCTGTCGAGAAAAGGTTCAAGATACAGCTCTCAGCAAATAGAATGATAGATACTGTACTTTAGGATAGGAAAGGGATGATCCTTCTGCATTTCCTGGAACCCAGACAAACCATCAATTCTGAACGCTATGTCAGGATGCTGACTGAGCTGAAGGATTCTTCTGGCCAGAGAAGACGACAGTATTTCTCTTGAAGCATGATAATGCCAAGCTCCATGCCACTTTGAAGACTTTGGAGCATGTTGCCATTCTTGACTGGACTCTCCTACCCCAGCCACTGCATAGTGAGGATTTGGCACATTCTGACTATAATCTGTTCAGGCAGATGAACAGTGGACTCCATGGGCAACCTTTTTCTAGCAACAACGATGTCATCGCAGCTGTGAAACAGTGTTTCATCTCCATTGGGGCAGATTTTTACAAGCCTGGGATGCAGGCTCTAGATCATTCATAGCTAGAGAAATAAACATAGCAAATGGTAATGACTATGTTGAAAAATAGCGTTTTGTAACTGAGAATTTGCTTTATCTAATAGTGTAATTGTGAAGCATGTATCTGTTGTCATTTTCACTGAAGTAAATGAGGTGTTACTTTTGGAATGATCTGTGTGTGATAAAAGGAAAAAGTGAAAATAGAAAACCGGATATTTATTCATCAGAGTAGAATTTTCCTATTAATTAGTGTTGGCTTGTAATTACAGTAACCTTGTTCTTTTTCATCATTGATTTGAGTACTTAGCCATCCTTGCAGTTTACCACAGTTAACACTTCAGCTCTTATCTGTAGCGTCTTGCGAGTAAGAGCGTATGTGTGTTGATCACACCTGTGTCAATACACAGTTTTGATTGATTTTTACTGTCCATCTCTGAAATGAAGCAATGCATGTATGTAAATGTAAATATATAATCTGGTAGATTTTGGGGGGGGAGAACCCCAAACGCTTGGATTTACTATTGTAGCTTTGTGTTTTTCGTCAGAGAGGTTTTCTGTTCTTGAAGCTTTGCTTCAAGATTTCTATCTTGCAGTTTACTAAAATGGTCAAGCTTTTGGAGGTAGCATATTGTATAATTGCATACGTCAAATGAGAAGCAAGGAACAAGCACTTCAATTTTTTGGAATGTTGCAATGATGAGTCTTCTGGTGTGGATCTTATCTATTATAACCTTTCAAGTTCGTCAAAGTGAAGCTTGAACATGATTGAAATGTTCCTTTTATCTTGTTACAGTTCTTAATGTATATTTTTTGGCTTCTCATATGTATTAATGGCTGGTACTGTTAAGGTGGAATCGATGCATTCTTCAACAAGATTTTCCATCAATCAATGATATTACTTGATGTACATTCTTCCCTGCAATTTCTCATTGCAATCTCTTGCTGTTTATTGTTGATTCTTTACTTGGTACACATTTGTCATCTAGTACAGCTACATTTATGAACACTTCAAATATTGTCCAGATTATGTTTGTTGTCTATAGTGAGAAATGGATCAGTAAGGGTTGTTTAGCATGTCTAGCTTGTCTCTGGCTCCATCTGTGATTTTCTATCTAGTTAGAAATTAGAAAGTGTTTTGAAAAGAGCTCCCTTGTCCAAAGGTGTATTTTTATTTTAAATTTTCAGCTCTGAGTGGTTATCCTAATCAGCAAGTAATCACTCTCCTGTTTAGTTTGTTTTCTTTCCCTTGTAGAAGTTACTGGTTACTGACAAAAAGTGTTCAGGAAAGTAGCACATGTATCATTAATACTCAACTAGGAAGTTGTGCTCTATGCTGTAGCTGTGGAATCTGATACAAATGATTCATGTTGAAGTGTATATTGCCTATGTGCTATTTGGTGGAATCTCTGCTTTTTCTTTTGCAAAAAGGTCAGATTAAGGTTTGAATATTTGCTGCTGCCTTGTGATATTTTGCAGCAAATTGTGAAAACTGAACTTATAAGAGTGCAATGAAGCTACTCAAACTTTTTTCTTCCTCTGGTCCAGACATAGGTTTGTGACCTCTTTCAGGTATTACTCTTTTCAGATTTGCATGAGATGCATTGTTCTTCAAGGCTCTGATTTTCCCAAAGATAAGTGAAATCTGGAATAACGGACTTTGAGTACTGTGAGCTCCCTTAGCACAAAAGCAGAAGTAGGTTTTCCAGAGTTATTTTGGTGTAAGTTCCATCTTGCTCGGATGTCTAGTTGCAATTTCATGTCGCAGAACCATTTCAATCTTTTTTTTTTTATGTTATGTAATACGTTTTGAGGGGATTTGATAGGAGATAGACTTGAAACAATTCAGCCAATGTGTTTTGTTTTGTTTTACAGGTTTAATGTGGAATGTTAATCCACAGAGGCAAATAAAAAATTACATCAGAACGAATTTTCACAGTAAATTTTCTCCATAAATCCTCATTAACTTTCCAGCTCCTACTGTTTTTAGTTGTTTTTTTTTTAAAATCTTATTTTTCCTCACTCATGTAAAAGAAGTTTGCACTCTCTTTTCTGTATTCTTTGTATATGTTATTAGTGCATTTGTTTAGATGACTTTGTTAACCCATAGGTCAGTAGTTTTTGTTTTTAATGACCAGATCCAAAAATATGAACTAGTGAGGTGGATGGAGAATTCTTGCTAAAAATTTGTTGACTCTAAGTAATAAAGTCAGGTAACAATCAATTTTTGTTTCAGATATGGCAAGCTGAGTGTTTGATCTTAATGTTTTCTTCTAATTCAGTGGAAAATTAAATGGACTGAAAATATGGAAGGAAAGGTAGAGAAGTAGAACGTGGATTTTCTGTGTTGGTGTAACTGTGTTACTATGTACGCGTATTATAACATATCTACACACACACACATGTATTTTATATTGTGAATATACATATTGTATACAAAAATGTATATCTGTATTTGTTTTTCTTCCTAGTCTAACTTTGCAATGGGACGTTTTCCTAGCACCTGTAGGAAGTGTTATATGCTGGATTTTGGCTTGGCACGGCAATTTACGAACTCATGTGGGGATGTCCGACCAGTAAGATTCTTTTCTAAATTATCAATTGTCAGTGTGGTTAATTAAATGTGGTAATACATCATTTCTTTTTGTTTGTTTTTCTTTTTTTTTCTGGAGAAGTGTATGAATGGCATTGAACTGGTAACTTACGTAAACTTGACAAGCATGATCCCAGATCAGAAATGCCAGTTGATGTATTGGTTATATTAAAAGTCTGGCAGTTAGAGATGAATCTTGTTTCTGGCTTGAAGCACAGGTCTACTCCATGATTTTTATGGGTACTGGATCATTTGATTTGTGAAAGCAAATCTGTATCAGAGTACTTTATCAGCACTGAGTTTCACTTGGTAATGCATATTCTTTATTACACAAAAAAAATGTGAGCAGGAAAAAAACCCAACAGTAAACTGAATAGCCTTCTGAAAGGGAAGGTCTAAATAGTTAAAGCAGTGATAGGACATTAATTATAATATTAGTACGACGTAGCTAAGTGTAGTTGGTATTTGTCCATGTGTTGCAATTGGGAGAAAATTGTTGAGAAAAGAATATCAATGAGGACAGCTTAAGTACAGTAGAGCCTCCCTAATTCACTGGTGGGAGTCCCTTCCAAAATCTCCAAGTTTCAATTCAGTACCATGATACTTGGTAATGTTTAAATGAAAAGCATAGTCTTCATTGATTTATGTTTTTATAATAACGAATACTGTACTGTTGAATGATTCGTTGACTAATGAATAGTCAATATTGTGTATTGTATTTATTAATGTAAAACCATGTGAGTGATAGAATCTACCTGTCCAGGATTTTCAATTTGATTTTTTCCTAAGGAGTTGGGAAAGTGGCAAAGTTTTGTGTGCAAATTATGAGGTGTGTGAATTAGTAAGGTAAATTAGCGAGGTTCTGCTGTACTCTATTCCTTCAGCCATAATGCTGGACATTGCAATGAAAGCAAAGAGCAGGGGAGACCAACAGAGTGGCTGCTGCTGTTGGAAAGGTGAGCTAAACAATTTAAGTAGTTTAAACTTCTTTTTTTCTAATTATCAGTGTTCTTGTCTTCTATATGTTTGTCTGCCCCTAATGTTTCTTTTTAAACAGACCTTAATTTTGAAAAGAAAGCAATTCCCAAGATTCTGTAATTCAGTATGTACATGTAAGCACGCACAATGGTACTAGTTTCAGAAAACAGGAGTAATAACAGTAATATTCTATTATAGCTTTGTTTTGTAACAACACAACTCTTGCCTTTTGTTTTTCATTGCAGTGCCCTACAGTGTAACTGAAGTAATTATTCATCTTAATCTATCTATAATTTTGACACTGTAATCTCTTATAACTAGAGCAGCACTGAGGGGGGGAAGGAAAAAGATAGGTGTTCCCTTTGTACTTACCAGAGACGTATCTGACTAGTAGAGATACATAGGCTTCTGAAAGAAAACTTTTCACGTTGAGACAGTACTAGGATGCAAGTATTTTGTGTAGATGTAGAACAAAATTCTAGAATGTAGGTCAATAAGGCAACATGGGATTGATGGCAGGAACCTTTTTTGGTAACTGAGAAGATTCAAAGAGTGAAAAACACATATGGGAAGTAGAATAAGAATTGCTGGAGATGATATAGGCTGTTAAGGAAGGAGCAAATGGTGTGGGGAATAAATTGCTGGCCTGCTTCTTGGGTCAAAGGAAGAGTTACTCTATGACTGTTTTCCTCAACTTCCTCCTATCCTCCCAGTGAATAGATTTTGGGTTGTTAACTACTTCAGCAGAGTCCTCATTCTCATTTAGCATGATCTTAATATCAAGTGTGTAAACTTCCCAGTAATTATTTAAAATATATTTTAAAAATACATTAATGTTATATTCAGATCTAAATATTTTAGATCTAAATTGCCATGTTTTATTTGGAAATTTGAAATCTTCAACCTTGCCGAGCTAGAAGTTGTGACCTGTTTGAACAGCTAGGAAATGTAGTACAGTTTCTCTGTTAGGCTTTGCATTAAAGAAGTCACAAGATTCTTACTTTGAACGTTAACAGAAGTATTTAAATCCAAAGGAAATAAGAGTCCACCAGTATTTTCTGAGGAGTTATCTGTGCTTTTTACTGATACTGTGAAGCACTGAGTAAGCAGACAGTAGCAGAACTGTGAGACCTGCTGAAGCAGAAGATACAGCAGTAGTGGTGCAGCCTGACCAATAGAAAAAAAAAACAACACTGAAGGCAGCTGTGAATGCAAATGCTTAGATCTTTTTATTCTCTAGGCAAATGGTTACAAAACTACTCACGTCAAAAGACAAGCACATTAGTCTATTCAGATGTTTTTGTACAAGACCAGTTAAAGGCTGATTGCCTTTCCTTTGCACTCTCAGTTTCTGAGGGTTTTCCAGCAAGTTAATTTTTATCTTGAAATTTCACTTTTGGACAATAACAGATGGTGTCCTTGGAAATTACTTTAAGAAACTGAATTCTACACAAAACAAACAAACAAAAAAACGCAAAACCGAACAACAACCCTTCTGGAATGCTGCACAGGAATGTATTGGTAAATATCAAAACCTATCATATTTAGATTAAATACATTTTGAAAGCTTTCGAAGTCTGTCTTAATTCAGTTAAATACAGAGAATACAGAGAGAGAATATACATAAGAGAGAGAATATATATATGAGTATATGCATACTCTTATTCGTATGGATTTTTTGTTTGTTTTTTCTACTTTATGAAGATTTTGAAGTGTTACGTATTTGAATTACATGGCATTTCCTGTAATATTCTGAATGATTTTGATTGCTGAGGAGGACTAGAGAATACTTCCATCTTACTCTACCTTAACTTCTTGTCTTCTTGGCATAAGAAGGTAGAGTTATGGATCGTTTATTTCTGTGGTAAGAATGGGACATAGTTCTCATGGTAATGAAGGATTAGGCAGTGCATTGATTAAATGCTTTTTAAGATGGGCAAGAAAGTGAGATGATTTAGAGAATTAAAGAAGCAGTGATGAAGTCGTAGTGCTGCAAGAAAAACGATTGCTGTGAATGTTTTGTTCTCTCTGAAGGCTGATTGGACCCACAGACATTAAAGATTGATACTCATACATGCTTCTCAATATTCTTTTCAAGTAAATGCTGTTATAGTTTGATCTGCAAACAGTGTCATTTCTTTAAAAAAAAAAAAAAAAGCCAGAGAGGTGGCCCGTAGACAGTGCCAGCTAAAACTGGTTGTTTTCTCTATGTTTGCCCCAGTGTCTATTAAGAATTTGTGTCAACAGCTTTTCCTTGGTAGTACTTAGCTTGCTTTTATAGTAAATAAGAGACTACACACGTGAAGTTTTCAAGAATAGCTACTGAACTGTGCTTAGGGTGAAAGTTCAGATTAAGCTAAGGCACGCTTACCCACCCACCATTAAGTTTAAAGAATAGGCAGCACTGCAGTCAGCTTCAAGAGTCGTAAAATTTATTAGGTTTCCATTTTATGTAAAAGGTAAGAAGATGCATTATATATTCAGCAGTCCTTGATACATTCTCTACTTTCAGTGACACCAATTGAAGCAAGATTCAAGAACAACTTGGACATCTTTTAGAAATACAGTATTAAATGGCAGTGGATTGCATGAAAAATACGCCAAATAATACCAAAATGTTACTGGGAGTTGTGTCATATAAAGTATATAGCAAATAATTGGCTAAATATGTTAAAATATTAAATGTGTTGAAATATGTTAACTGGTTGAAAAAGCCATTCTTCCAAACCTGTCCAAATCTATTGAACGCCAGATTGCAGCAGGGTAATGGTCCGTATCATTTTGTTAAATATGCTGTTCAGTGGTTGTTTCATCCCATCAAGAAGCACTTTGTTGCTGGCATTTACCTTATGCTATCTTTTCCCACTGATGTTCTTTCAGTCTGTAACACTACATTACACAGTGATGTGATTAGTTCGAGATGGATTTTTTTCATCGAAACAAGTTAAGATATTTATTTTTCTTAAAATCTTTTCATACTCCTCAGTTCACTTTCCTGTCTTTAACATCTGTTGTGACTTATATTTGCAATAAACTGTTGAATTCCCCTTCTTCACTTCATTTTACCTTCAAGTTGTCAGTAAAACATACTATTTGCGCATTGAAACTTCTGTAAACGTCTCTAAAACTCATCCACGTGCCTTCTCTCTTCTGATAACATTTTCAGCAATCACTTGATTATTTCTTTATCATTTCCTACAGTTTCTTCTATTTTACCCTTCTATTTTGGTTGTCATTATTGTGTGATGCTACTGGAGTCCTGTTTCACTAGTTTCACTAGTGATTGCGCTGCTGTGTTGTTAGGCTGCAAGTGAGGAAGGTGACAAAGGAGTGTCCTGGTAGTTAGTTGTAGGTGCTACGTACACGTTGAGCTTAGCAGGAAGCATCTCTTGGCATGGAGCAGGAGCTATGCAGCTCCTCAGGCAAGGCACCGCAGGGCTTTGCAACACTCTTATAGGGTTCATTTGCTTAGGCTCAGCAAAGGTTCTGTTTATTACTTTTGTACCTAACTAATTATACTGTTGCACAATCCTCCTTATTATCATAGAAATATTCTGGTTGCAGGGAAGCTGATGAAAGAAATAAACCATGTTAATAAGTTATTATCTATAAAATATTCCTTTCTAGCTTTCGTATGCAGTATATATTTAGGCTGTTGGCAGATAAATCATTTAGGGAAAAAATACATGGTGAAATGATGCAGAGTGAAGAAGTAGTAATAAAGAAAATAAAGGAAAATATAATATCTGTATGCTATGAATCTTAGTTTATTGGAATGATATTCTGATCGTGTGTTTCTACAGCAATTAGCAACAATCAGTTCAGCTCTTGTGGCTCAAATAAAAACAGAAGAAGGAACAGTAGAGATTAATGTGATGTAATTCAGCTGCCAAATAGAACTGTGGTAAGAGTGAAAAACTCTTTACTGTATGTTCATTGTTTCTAAAATAAATATTTTTATTAATAAGTAATGATTCAGAGGCAGTGTTGGAAGAGAGCATTATTTTCTGGAAACCTGACAGTCCCTTCCTGTTACAGTCGCATCTGCTTTTTTATGTCTATAACATTATGTTTTCTACATTTTGCTACTGTAGAACAAAGGAAATGTTTGAAGAATAAATAATCTAAAACTATGCTTTTAGTCTTCACTAAATCTGCATCACTTAGACTACATTATGTGAATTTTTTAAAACAGATGAAGTTTGCAAGGTTTCCTTTTAAGTTTTGATGTAAGTATTTAATGGCTAAGAACTTATTAAAAAAATGTAGTACTTTAAAGAAAACCAGCTTTGTTTCAGTAAATGGAGTTCTAAGAGTCTGAACTGAGTTATTACAGCTTTGTATATCTTTATAGTTTAAGTCATATAGTAAAGGAATTCCTATTTTAAATCAGAGATATCATATGGAAAGGAGTAAACATGCAGCCTCATTCTTAATCTCCTATGTACTCCTTAATTGTTCTCTTCATGGTCTTTGAGCTGATCAGAGTGGAAGGTAGTTAATTTTTATTTTTTTTCTTGAATCTCAGAAGAAGCCTTAAATTTTTATGTCAAAATGTCCTAAATGGAAATGTTGCCTAATGGTTATTCACTGGAGAGACTAAGTGAAGAGCCGTTTGTTTTGTTGTTGTGTGGTTGTGTCATTGCTTTCTGTAAGCAGAAATCTGCATTAGTTGGAAGAATTGTAACACTAATCCTTTGAGGCTGCATGTCTGAGTTAGTGCTAATTTACAGGAAAGACTAGGGATTTAGTTTGTAGAGTTTTGTGCAGGCATTATTTTCTTTTAGACTGTTAGGTTTCAGAAGTTTCTGAAGTAGCACATTATATAAAGTGCTGTTATATCTACCAGTGTAATGCTATTTACTCTGCCATAACTTCCTTCAGAAATGAAGACGACAGCTCCTTAAGACACAGTCTTTAAATGTATATGTTGAAATTTTAGTAACCACTGAGCAGGATTCTTGTGAGTTTGATTGAATCAGTGTCAAAGAAGAAATGAAGGAAATCATCCAGCTGGTGTTGTGTGTGAAAAAGGCAGGCAGTGAGTTAATGTAAGAGTTGAAAAAAAAATTTAGCGCTGTGAGTCAAGTTAAAGGGTAACACAAGTAGAGTGAATAGATTAATTTCATGCAGTGTGATATTATTTTGCAACATCTCTATGGAATATTCTTGCAATGATGAAATGAGAAATGAAAAACAAAACAAAAAAACCCCCCCACACACAAAGTAAATAAATAAATAAAACACAAAAAAGCCAAACACCTAAAGATGGGAATTTCATTGAGAGGAAGAGTCTTTGTGGTTTGGGTGAAAAATAGCGTTTATAATCTATTAATATTCTGCTGGAAGGAAAAGGCTGATAAATTGCTGCATTATGGAAAAGGTTTAATGCTTGTAGTACAATTTTTTTTTATTTAAGAGGTATATTGTTCTTTTTTCTTTATTTTCAGTGGTGCATGGATCATGCATATCATATCCTAGCAATCAGAACAATTTAATTTAGAAATTCAGAAGTGTGGTATAACTGTTCAATATTCAAATATAGCGTTTTCTTTATTTTCCTTAGGGTGCTTAAATGCTTTGGGGAAGAATAGGCTACAACTGTCCATTTCCTACTAGGATTTGATATTTGAAAAAATCTTAAGTTATTCCATAAATGGTGAAATTGACTATTTTCCTGTGGTTTTATGTACTCCTTCCTTTATGCCCTCTAAATCTTACTGTTTTCAGCTCTGTATTACACCCTGCCTTTTTCACCAGGAGCCTAGTAGCTGATGCTAACAATTCTAGGGATAGGCATTTGCTTACTTGCCACCTAAAATGCTGATTGACCAACTGATGGTTGTTGAGATGGATATGAGCCATGTCTATTGAATGTTAATTGCCTGTCTGTTTGTCACAGTACTAATTTAGGTTCTCTAATCACCAAATTTCATTAAAAATACACTTGCAGGAACTGAAAGTCTTTGAGAGCTGCCCTATTTGCTGGAAATTAAAAGCTATTATCATGGAAAGACAGATGGCTTGATCCAGTAGAATTCCTTTCCTGGTGAAAAGCAAACCAAAATGAAAACAGAATCTCTAGTCTTTAATTCTTTCAGAGCTGTGAACTTCTCTGATCTATGAAAATATATTATGAATGGTTTAAAAAGGAAACGGATTTTTTTTTTTTTTTAATATACATTAACTTGTCAGCCTTTTTTTTTTTTTCTTTTTTTTTTTCTTCAGTCTTTAAATAAGTCTACTACTGGATTAAAGCAACTTTGTAATGTAATTTACAAACAAGTAAAAATTAGTTCCTGAGTTCTCAAGTCTGCTAAGAACATGGGGATTAAGATAATATTAAAAAAGCTTTTTTTTTTTTTTTTTTTTTTTTTTCTTCTTCTGGAGATGAGAAAAACATTATTTCTTCTGTCTGGAGAAATCCTCTTCTAGTGCACTAGCTTGTTAAATAAAGTAGTTCGTCTTCCTCTTAACAGTAATCTCTCCTCCAATTCCTGGTATAAGAGGAAGAAGAGGAATTGCATGCAGCAAAGTAAATAAGCACATGGAAGATGTATCCTGTGTGATTTTTTTTCTCTGGAATGAATTCAGGTTTGTGATAGACATATAGTAGGTTGTTACCACTTCCAGCCTCCGATCTGTCTGCTTATGCATCAGTTTTGAAAGCTCTGCTGTTTTCAGCTAGTGCATCTCATTACCTAAGTAAATACTCCAGATTAAAAATGCTTGGGAGCTTATGCACCAAGTATTGCTGTGATGCTTTTTATACCACAGGCAGTTGGTGCTAAATTTTGATTTGTTACCACATGCCTGTTAGAATCCACAATAACGAAATTAAATTGTACTGCTAGATGTTAACTCAGCTCTTTACACAGCACTTACTGAAACTCTGTAGCAGTTTGGAAATCACAGCTTTTGTTTAGGTATAATGGAGACCAAGCAGAATACCTACTGACCGTTGGTAGGAGATGGTTTAATAAGGGCTGTGAGTACTCTGTTACTAGTAGCTTAAATGGTTTTTATAGAGAGCTAGAAGTATGGCTTTGAAAAGCTGTACATAGAGTGATAACTACTTGTGATTTATTGCTTGTTGTAAAGGCAATTGTGTTTTCAGCTATCTGATATTTGCTTACTCAGGATGGTTCATTTTCTTTAAACTGATGCTAATGCATGCTAAGCAGTGAATTAAATTGCAAAGCTTATATCCACCAAAAAGGGGGGTGATGAGAACGTGCCATTTGGTATAAAGAAAGGTAAATCCTTAAATTGTATCCCCAATGGATGAACAGAAAAGAGCATTCTTTACAGAGGGAAACAGAGTGGCTGCTTCTCTTCATCCTCATATTAGCTTTACAATTCAGCTTTATAGACAGTCTTGAGAAGGTAATGTTCATTGCCTGAGCTGATTTCTCAATCTAAAAACCTAAAGGTACTTAAGAATGATCGCTCATTGACTGGTAGGAAGGTATTTGTAGTGTGTCAGATAAAATAAGAAGGAAGCCGTTATTGTTCTATTTTTTTTCGTGTTTATTATATCATTTCTGTGACTAGTGTAAAACTACCTTCTATTCCATGTAACATTTTCAACACTGCCCAGAGCATTTCTAGAGTTACTGAACTGTGTTAAAGGAGTATGATTTGCTTCCACTGTTGACCCACCAAAGAACCAGCAGATGTGGGCAGCTTTGTAAGCTTAGTGTCCCTCATGAATCTGCAGAAATTGTGCTTAGGGACAGTAGCTCCCTTTTCTAGTAACTCCTGAGTTCCTTCATAATGTTTCTGGGACAGAGCTACATCCAGGGAGAACTGGTGTTACGTGAAAAAGCAGACTTAAAAAAAGCCACTAAAACCCGCTAATTTTCAAGGGAGGGAAGGGGAAGGGAGGAAACGAGTTTGGGGAAAAAAAAACCAAAACAACAAACCCATACACACAAAAAATATAAGAGTTAATTACTTAATTTGTCCTGGGAAGGAACATAATGTGATCCATTTAATCAAGGATGTCAGTGGAATTCACAGATGCACTGAAACGTGAAATTCATCATATCTTTACTGCAAATGCATTTTGCAGCCACGTGCTCCAAATATTCAATGATAAAAATGCCACCAACCTCTTTTTTTTCCTTTTCCTCTTTTGTTGCTGTTGTTTTTTTCCCCCTCAACAAGGAAATTTTCCTTTGCTTTGGTAACAAGTTTCTTGGATTTGGGATCTGATAGATGTGGCTATAAAAGTGGTTCTACAAGAATATTTTTCAGTTTTTACTTGGAACTTTGGGGAAAAACAAATCAACATGAGTAGCAGCAGAGAGGCCACTAAATTAGAAAAAGGTAGTGAATCATTCAGGAAGTTACTATTGTTATCTTGAATGCTTCTCATTCTCTATGTGAAATGGAAGGTGTGTGGGGAGCTATGAAGGAGTTTGAGAAGTTTTGCAGATACTTAGAAGTCTATAAATTCTCTTGTGAACGAGTGAACATGCTTTGGGCTACCAGACCCATAATTCTTGTAAATAACACAGTATAATTAATTTAATGTTGAATAGCATTGTAATACCACTTCTAAACAGCGGTCAACTGCATTACTACAATGTATTTAAATGTGTCTTAAAATGTAACACAGTTACAAATCCTTTTAGATCAGGTTTATGGCTACTCTTCAGGACAGTAGCTCTTCAGGTTGGGAAAGGATTTAGATATCCTCAATGAAGTAAAGAATTCAGAATTCATTTCACAAATTAATATATAGAAATATATATCATGCATTCTTTTCCCTGGCAGGTGATCCTGAGATAATAGAAAGCACTGGAACTCTCCCTCTTTCTAAGGCAAATAATTTCATGGGTATAATTAAGAATGGCAGTGAGATCAGCGTTCAAAAGTAATGGATCCTGGTTGTACAAAAAATGTCCTAGAAAATACTTTCTACTTTAACTAATACTAATATATTTCTCATTGTATCACTGTAACAGACATTGATTATATGAGCTGTTAGATCACTTTAAAGCACCTTGCTGCAGGATTTAATTGATAGGGTTACTGACAATAATGGCTGCTCCTGATATACTTAAATGACAGCTCTCAATATGACTGTTATTTTATTAATAGGGCAATGTTTTCGTATTATGATTATCTTTCTGTGTATATCAAGATTTTTCAATGTATTGTACAGAATTTTGTAATTTTTAAAGAATTGACATAGAGGTCAAGTTTGTCAGGTTCAGTGTTGTAAGAGACAAAAAGAATTATTGATTGGGAAGAAAAGAGTACAAAGGAAAGTAAACTTCACAGTTCCAGCAGTTCTCTTTATTCTATACAGAATGATTGATCAAGAGGGATAGAATGGATTACATACCTGGCTTAGGCAAAATAATAATACTACTTTGTAATTTTTTCATTGTTTAGAATATATTTTATTATCATTTAGATAATAGATAGACAGATGGTTCTTTAAATTATTTAATTATTATTTTTAATTAGTGCCAGTTGTGAAACCCTTGCTGTTTGTTGTTCAGCCTCAGCTTTCCGTGCTGTGGCTGGGAGATGCACCTGTGGCTGTACTTAATCTTGGAATTTCTCAGAATTTATTTGTTTGCTGATTCAGCAAATAGTATGGGAAAATATTGCTTGTACACTTGGATAAGCACCTACTTGCGCCAAGTATATATTGGTGCATTGAGCAAACTGGAAGTAATTGTTACGTTTTAGATCCTGTCAAAATTTTGAGACTCAGACTTTTACTATTTAATACCTGGAGATATTTCATTATTGGAAAAGAAAAAGAGAAATATTTCTCTCATACAGATTATTTTCTTTTGATGCATGTCCTAAACAGGACACGATGCATCTGGAGAACAAATACTGATGGATGTATGATTTAAGAAATGATGATATGTTGCTTTCTGATGCCTATGTAATTTCCACTGTTAACTTGGAGATAACACAGCAAATTGAAATATAACAGTCTTAAAATGGTATTTGTTGTGGCTCCACACCCACTTGATAGATACATATTTAACTGTTCAGAGGGCTTCTTTCTGACAGTCATTTTTTCTTATTGTTTTTCTTTAATAGCCACGAGCTGTTGCTGGTTTTCGGGGAACAGTACGATATGCATCAATCAATGCTCATAGAAACAGGGTGAGTATCTGAAACTGTATCATATCCATCTGACGTAACTGAAAGCAGAAATGTATTTGCTATTGATTTTGTTTTGTATCCTGGTCCATTGGTACATTGTCTTGTATTTATACTATATATATGTGTGTGTGTGTGTGTATATATAAATTTGGGGAAAATGTGATGTAATTTACAGTAATTGAGAGTAAAAAGATTTCTGTAAAAATAGCATAAGTGATATTAATGATTATCGTTGCTTAGTTGTATTGCAAGTTTTATAGTGTTGAGTTCTGTAAAATACATAATCTCTACTATCTCTACTATGTTTTCTTAATATTAGACAGCTCTTCTAGTGTAATTAACATACTTCAACTTTTATCTGTATCTTTTATGGAAATAAAATTGTCCATTCCTACTTATAATTAAACCAGTCTATTTTAACAACTTATTTACAGTGTTGATTATTTGAATTTTTATGTATAGTAGTGTAAATTCAACAGTGAAGAATCTGTCTTCTGTCTTGTGTCTGTAAGATGCATTAGAGTAATTCTTTTTCATAGGAAATGGGTCGACATGACGATCTGTGGTCCCTGTTTTACATGTTGGTGGAGTTTGTGGTTGGGCAACTACCTTGGCGAAAAATAAAAGATAAGGTAACCTGGAAGTGAAACCAAAGAGCATGAGTGAAATTATTTGCAAGCAAATGCCACAATAAAGATTCCACAAAGAATCACTGCTTTGTTATTTTAAACATTATTATTTTTAGTGTTTTCTAGTATTCTTTTCCCTGATCTCATGGTAGAAAGTACAACCAAGCCCTATGAACTGGTTTAGTGGGGAAGTAGGCATTTCTTGTTTGCTGATGAACAAAAATCAATTAATATGCAGTACTCTTTTGTCACTTATCCTAGGTGAGATATTCCAGGAAACAATGGTATTTAATTAGCATATTACTATTAATTTTTTCAATTTCTCCTGAAATTGTACTGAAACAAGGTTACTCCTGTAGTGTGCTCTATAGGTAGCTTTTTTTGGTTTTGATTTGCTCATCTTACAGTATGCAAGATTTACTGCTCTTCTATGATGTACTGCAGTGACAAATTGCAGACCACCAGAAAGCGATTGGGCTTCAGATGGTGCAACGAGATATTTTAACCTTTAAAGCAGGCCCTTTAGAAGGATTGAAATGTCTAAAGACATCAGGTAGCATTCAAGCACAGAAGAAAAGTGAACAGCTTTTCATATTCAGTTTGAAGTTAGTATGTTACTTTTGTGTATGTACTGATGGCAATCTCTTATCTTGCTATCTGATTAAGAACTGCCTTCCTGTCTTTCTGGTTAGTATTGTTTTGAATGGCTGAAAGATGGCAATGAGGGTGTGCAGCAGAGAACAAAGGTATGCTAACGTTTTTTGTTATTTGCTCCTAGGAGCAAGTGGGGTCCATTAAAGAGAGGTATGAGCACAGACTTATGTTGAAACACCTTCCTCAAGAATTCAACATCTTTCTGGATCACATTTCTAATTTAGATTACTTTACAAAACCTGATTACCAGGTAAACATTTTCTACTGTTATGAATCTCTGATTTTAAATAGCAGAATTTTATGCAGTTGCAAGTTCAGTTTCCTTTTATGTCATTGTCTTGAGTGTGGCAGTCTCACTTCAGTGCCTGGCAAAATTATGGAGAAGATTATTCTGGGAGTTACTGGAAAACATCTGAAAGGCAATGCAGTCATTAGTTATAGCCAACATGAGTTCATCTTTTATGACAAGGTTACCAACATAGACACAGGAAGCCAGTTGTGGATTTCAACTAAACTTTCTGTTTCTCACAGAATCCTTCTGGACAGACTATCCAGCATGTATCTAGACAAGACATAATGTGGTGGGTGAAGAGGGAGACCTTTTGGTGGTTTACAGCTTCTCTCAGGAAGCGGATGGACAGTGCTGAGTTCTGCTCTATGGTGGCAGCGGCAGAACCTGAGGAAGCTGTGTCAGAGCAGGCTCAGGCTGGGTGCTAGGAGAAAGTTCCTCACTTAAGGGTGGTTGGGCCCTGGTACAGGCTCTCTGGGGCAGTAGTCACAGCACCAGGCTTGCCAGAATTCAAGAAGCATTTGGAGAGTGCTCTGAGAAATATAGTTTGAATTCTGGGGGGCCTGTGTGGAGCCAGGAGTTGTCGGTGCCTCTTGAGTGTCCTCTCCACCTCAGACTTTTCTGTGCTTCTAGTGACTATGGATACGTTTCAAAGATGTTATTTTTTTCCCCCATTTTGGAGCTGTGAGGCAGTTAGGTTTCTAAAAATAATTGCTAGTTGCTTTGCAGTCAGTAATCTGTTAGGTTTGGATGCTATGCTCATATTCTAGGCTCCACTGAGTGCTTTTTAAGTTAAATTGATGAGATTGTTTTATAGTGATAATCACTCAGGCAATTTTCAGAAATCTTGAGCTCAGCACCCTTGATACTTACAGCTGAATCATGACATGAATCCATGCTTATTTTTTTTTCCTCCTACACTTAAGTGTTGCCTACAGAGGTCGCTAGAAAACTAAATAGTCATTTTTCTTCGTTGAAGAGAGTACTGCTTGCTGAGATCATGTATCTTAAATTTGAAATATTGCAGAAATGATAAATAGTAAATATATGTTCCTGGAAAATTGTTACTCAGAATCATGAAGAAGGAATATGCTAAATTATTATTGGATGATATTTCTAAATTGTTTGCTCTCTGTGACAAAAATGAAGCTAATTAACTTTTTCCTTCATTTTTAGCTTCTCATGTCTGTGTTTGATAACAGCATGAAAACCTTTGGGGTTATTGAAAGTGATCCTTTTGACTGGGAGAAAAGTGGAACTGATGGCTCTCTGACAACAACAACAACTTCAACCACACCTCAGTTACACACTCGTCTTACTCCAGCTGCAATTGGGTATGTATGCACATTGTGTATGGTCACTGAAATTAATTCTGATGGAATGGAAACAATTACTGAATCTGAGAAAAGTAAAAACTTATATCAATAGTTTTTTAGTAAAAAGCTGAAATTGTCTTTATGCTGTGTTAAATAAAGCTATTCTAGCTACATAAACACATCGATTGCACCAGGCATGGTTTTTAAACCACACTTAAAACAAACAAACAAAAAAGCAACACAATATTTGATTAGAACCTATAGAGTTACTTTTGACTGGTCTATGGTTAAAAAGGAGTTTATTACTTTCATACACGTGAATTACTTGTATATGTAAGATATTTTCAAACTTTAATGTTTGTTCCTATTCCAGAAGGTACTAAGAGGAGAATGTTATTCTAGTTACTATGACTTGTTCTATGCAGATACTAGGCAACTTTTGAATTCCATGAATTCCATTTGAAAAAAAAAAACAAACAAAATAAAACAACCAAAACCAGACATTTACCAACTGAACTGTATTTATAGAGGATTTTAATCCAGTGATGGAGGAAATCGTATTTATCTAGTGCTCTGTAACAGATAAGATCTCTAACACTTTTTCTTCAGAAATTACTTTAAAAACATTCAAGAAGCAGCTTTTTAAGTGTTTTTCACATAATTAAGTTTTTTCACTTTTCCAATATTTTTTCTATTTTTGCAGAATTGCCAATGCCACTCCTATCCCAGGAGATTTGCTGCGAGAAAACACAGATGAAGTATTTCCTGATGAACAGCTCAGTGATGGAGAGAATGGTATTCCAGTTGGTGTGTCACCAGAGAAGCTGCCTGGGTCCCCTGGGCATCAGCGTTCTCAGGAAAAAGATGTTTGGGAAGAAATGGATGCAAACAGGAACAAAATAAAACTAGGGATTTGTAAGGTATTTGCAAATCTGTATGTTGAAGATTTACAAACAGCTTCCTGTCCTCATGGTACACAGTAGAATATTGTTAGTAATAAAGTCATGCTAGTATGTATTACACAGAGTAGTCTAAGAAAACAAGACATTATGGTAGAGTTCACACGTTTTATTAGACCAATCTATATACTATAAAAAGTAGTCAAGCTTTTGGGCTTTTTCAGTCTTTATGATGAATAATTTGCTGATATTTTTGAACTTGAGACTCTTTCTAACTTATTCTGAGAATGTAGTTTACTATGAGAGTGACATAATTCATGATGTCATTGGTATAATTTCTTAATGTGATCATCATATTCATGTTCTTCAGACATCATTTCAATTCTTGCTCAATGTGAGAAACCAAAGCAGATTTTCTGTATTTTGCATGAGTAGAGTTTAGATACAGAAAATACAAGAAATGTTTTTGTGTTATTTATTATTTTTCAAGTTACAAATTAAGATCAAGCATGATTAGTGGTATCCTTTTAACCTTATGTGGTGTTTGTTTCCACAAGATATGGTACCTTTCTACTGATGCAAAGAGATTAGTGGGCTAATCTTTTGGAGATGAAGTTTCTTAAGTTTGACATGTGGTCTCTCAGAAGTGGTTCCTATCTCCTTTGTTCACAATCACAGCATTTCATGTTTTCAGACACTCTTACTAGACTTTATATTCAGAAAATATAGCTCTTTATCTTGATATAAAAATGTTTTAAACAGCTCAATAGGCATGTGTTACTGAAATGCTCTTTAGATAGAGAGATCTCTAGTTTTCAGGCTGCTGCTGCTTATTTCTAGAAAAAAATGCATTGTGGTAGACCATAAGACATGGTGCCTATTTTCAGAGTTGCTGTGTTTGTTTTTTTCTTTGTTTTTATTATTCTTTATTTTTACCGAAGAGGGAGAGAGCCAGTTGCTTTGATTTAAACAAATGCAATTTTTGTTAGTTGCATCTGTTGAAATTAAGGATAATAATGATTCCCATGCTTCAAGCTGTGTCCAGCTTGTATACAAGATGGAATGCAGTTGAGCTAAAATACTGTTCTAGGTTGAGCGTCATAAGGGCAGCTTTGGAAACTAATTTTTCTGTATTAAAAACTGTTGGCTCTGAAGCAGACTGAAGATGCTTCTAAGTGACTGGTTTCAAACTTCTATTGAGGAAGATTTTAGAGATGGGTATGAAAAATCAATGTAAATTTAAATATATTACTGTTTGTTTGTTTTTTATTTAGACTCTTGTTTTTAGACATGCCCAGAGCTGTTGCAGTACTACTGGTATATTACTAGACCTTTTTTTGGCTGTTGTGGGTTCATGCTGAAGAGCCCGTTTAAACTATCTTAAATGTGGTGCAAGCTTAAGGACCATTCCATATACAAATTGGCTTACCAATGGATAAAATCCTGGATGGTATTCACCTTATAATTCTGTGCCTTCTTCTATTTTGCCATTCCTAGTGTGTTATGCTTTTGTTTTTACTTTTTGCCCAGGCTGCCACAGAAGAGGAAAATAGCCATGGACCTGTGAATGGAATGCTTAATGCACCAAGTCAAGGTTCTCCAGTTCGTGTCCGCTCAGAGACTACCCAGCTGGACAGAGATGTCCCACTGGTTCGAAAGCTACGTTCAATTCACAGCTTTGAACTTGAAAAGCGTCTGACGTTGGAGTCAAAGCCAGACACTGATAAATTTCTTGAGAACTGGTAAATAAATTATTTCTATTTTATCCTTACTTTTTACAGAATATGTTGCCAAGACAGTATAGTCTCTCTACTATTTATTTTAAAAAGAAAAGAAAAAGAAAAAAAAGATTAATGCTAGTATAGAGCTAAGGTCTTTTTTTTAGAAAAAAAATCTTTCATTTCAGGATGATGTTTATTATCTTTTCTTCACTGGAATGGTCTTGACATTTGACAGTCATTTCAGCTCATCTGAAATAGGAGTGATGACGTCAAGTGCTCAGTAGAGCTAACGTGGGGCTGGTTGCTAGGAGATGAGAAGGACAGCTTACAAGAAGCTGAGGGTTTTTTGTTTTGTTTTGTTTTTTAATTTTAACAACATTAAGCTAGAAGTCTACTTTCATGTTCCAGATTTGGTTATACTAAAAAACGTTGAGCCAACACTAAAAAAAAAAAAACCCACAAAACTGTTAGAAAACAATAGTATTAAAATGGAATTTGAAGGCAGAGAAAGGAAAGCCATATCAGAGCTGATTAAATCAATTAGCCCTCACATAGAAAAAATAAAGGAAAATACAGATACATTGCAGTCTGTCTGAGAGGCAGTGGCTGAGGTGGGACACAGTAGAAAATAGATGAGATGTTGGCAGTGGCAAAATCCTGCTAATATACCATTGAGGATTAGGAATTTGAATTTGTTTGAAGCAAGTTAAGCAAAGCATAAGTTTTCAATCAATCTGAAAAACAGAAATATCAATTTTGAAAGCATCTTCTAACTTGTTGGAGAATTCTGCTTATTCTGTTCCACTTGGATTCTTTGCACTGTAGCTTAAATGCAGGTGGAAACCAGAACACTGAGCTGTCAATTGCTCATGATCCTCTCTGCCATTCTCTCAGGCTAATTGCCCTGATATGTGTGCAAATTCCTAAGACCATCTAACAATTTTTGCTTGCCAACAGGGTTATTTTTTTTTGAAGAAGTGGATAATAAACATCACAGTGAAATAATTGTTTTCTTCTCTATATTTGTTTCTCTTTTCTTTAACTTAAGTTATTCAATTTCCTCAGGTTGTGGCTCTTTCATTATAGATTTTTCTAAAATACAACAACAGTTTTTCCATAAGTCTGGTTCTCATTAACTGAAAAACTATAAAATGTAGCCTACATCATTAGTAACTAATTCAAATATTAATTTCTTTTCTTAAGTTTGGAGAAGAGGCAGAAAGACTTGAATGCTGCAGCAGAGACTGCAGTTGCTGCTGTTCCTCCTCTTCCTCAGAAATCACTTATCCCTGCTCCTGTGACTTCCCGCATGGACCATGTTTGGCACTATGATGAAGAATATCTTCCAGATGTTTCAAAACCTTTGTCAGCTGGTTCTCCAGAACAAGTTGATGGTGTTGTTGGCAATGGATTTGTAGCTGTCAACTTAAGCTCCTGCAGGCAGGAGATTGATTCTAAGGAATGGGTGATAATAGATAAGGAACGGGACTTGCAGGATTTCAGGACAAATGAAGTTTTGGGGCACAAAATGACTGGAAGTCCCTCAGATGAAGAGCCAGAGGTACTACAAGTTCTAGAGGAGTCCCCTCCAGAAGAGCAGCCCAGGCAGGGAGGCTGGGCAGGAAACAGTGTCCATGCCAAGAATCAAACCTCAGGGGGGGAGCTTCTTCTAGCCATGGAAAGTCATCCTGCTTCTGAGCAGCTTACAGACAAATTGGAACTTCTGACAGGAGCTGCGGGACAGCTCCTTGCAGCCACCCCTACAAGTCCCATGGAAGCTCAAGCAGAAGGAGCACTCACTCCGGTAAGACACTCTCTGTTTTATTAAACTTCTCTTTGTTGGCAATTATGTGAGGTGATAATAAGTGAAAATCAATTCATACATGAACATAAAATCACAATGAATGTGCTACAGTTTTTGTTGCAAAGCTAAGTTAGAAATGAAATCCCTAGAACAACACCTGTTCTAGAAGTTAGCCAAGTTATGTGAAAGACTGTGCTTTCCTCAAGGATCTGTTCTTATGACCTTCTGTGTGGAGGCAGCATGACATGCTATTTGAGACAGGTAGGACAGACTACCCTAATCTTCAAAACACTTGTTATGCGATGTTTGAAAGGTGCTGTGGATTATTATTGTTGTTTTTTTTTTTTTAAAGCATTTTTGTGGTTGAACTAATCTTACCTTTCTTAAAAAGAGTAATTTCCTTAACCTGACATCCCCTATGGTAGTAAATTAAAGTTGACTAAAAATGATAGTTCAAGGTAAAAATATCATGTTGATGCTGTATTTTTTTTCTGTAATACCATCTTTTTTTTTTTTTTTTTTTTTTCTTTTTTCTTTTTTTTTTACCACAAACTTATCTGTCCACCATTTATTTCTTACAGCTATACTTGCTACTGCCAGTGCAGTTCAAAGCAAGAGACACAATTATGGGAGAAGGCAATAGCCTGAAGAGGCTATACTGTGCCTGCTGGTTGGTTTTATTACCTCTCATTGTGTACAGCAACTGCTGCCAAAGCTGTAATATTGAGACAAGAGCGTCTCCTTTGAACTGATATAAAGATAACAGTGACAAATACCACAACCCCTTAGGCATGCTGTTATAACCCCCAAAAATTTATGTATCTCATGCTGTATGATTTAGCTTAGCATATGCTTCTTATTGTATTTTGGACCACAAAACCAAACTGGGGGAGCAGAGTACAGTTACGTGAAACTAATGTAAAATGTTCAAGATATTGTTGGAATCATACTAAAAATGCGTTGAAAGACTTTGTGTAATTTTAATAGTGAAGTTGATGCTGTGTTTATGAAGCAATAACTACCTTAATAAGATTCAAATGTTTTTGTTTAATGTTTTAATGTTTTTCTGCTAATTTTAGTTATGTTACCTGTTACTAAGAGATTAGATCCTGGAATATAAGTTTGGGACTATATATAAAATGATTTAAAATAAGTGTTACTAAAAGGGGTTAAAGATGGATGTTGAAATTTCAGTAGTGTAGTATCTTAGAGTAATTTCTAAAGAGATTACCCATTTCAAATGGCTTGAAACCATAGAATGTCAGTCTTCGTAATCTTTGTAATACACCTCCAATATGGATTTCTAGTGACATTATCACTTAGGAGAAGGTATGATGAGTTGTGATCTTCGAGCTTATTCTGAGTTTGAAAATTTGGATAGGTTTTTGTTTGTTTGTTTGTTTCAAATATGCAAGTATTTACTTTAACGTTATAATAAGTGAATGAATGAAAAAGGTTTTAGTGGTAGCAAGGGTGTTTCTGTATAGGAAACTGAAGGTGTCTTCACACACATACACACACAATTTTAATTTCCTCTGAGGGAAAGAAATAGCTGATCTGTAGTCCTTCCATTTGCAGGTAATTGTTTTTCAGGATATCGTGTGTAGACAAGTTTTTGTGTTTTTTTTTTTAATTTGTGATAATATCAGTTACATACAGCATCAGTGCTCCTATTAAGAATGTGAGATTGTAGAAGTTCAAGAGGGGAATCTGAGCTCAAAGAGTAAGAGAAAAAATATGTGGAGTACAGTCAAGGATTAAAGGATTAAATGTGATTTCTGTGGGGACCTCCAGAGATCGAGTCCAATCCCCCCGAAGTTATTATATAAGTTACTGGTTTGGTGATTAGCAAGTTTTGGGCTTAAGAAAACCCTACATGTCCACAAATGATAGCATAATTTACTACGTGTATGTAAAGAGGCAATTTTCTTGTTATCAGACATGGTTTTGCAGTCATACAGAATAGATTACCCAGTAAGTACCGATTTGATCTAGCTTGGTCATGGGCAGTCAGTTTCTGCTGAATTTCTCATAGAATGCCGGTATGTATGTACTGACTGTATGATTTCGTGTTGGCTTTCTGTAGAGTTTGGCTTCAGCAGGACAAGCAGTTCCTGATTTACAGTAATGTCTGCTGGTGTTGAGTTAATTTGTCAAAAGAATTAGAAGTGATATAGACTATTCAGAAAATTATATTGGAGCAGCACTTTGCATTCTATTGCTTTTTTCTTGTTCTTTATCTGGTTTTATGAGTTTAATGCTGAACTTGCTGTGTTGTTGAACCGTGGCCTCATTAATTTACTGTCTTTATATTTAATTGCAGTGACCTCCATATGGTAGATACACAAAACTGTTTGCAACATAGGATATTTGTCAAGCAGTTATTTCAGGAAAAAAACCAACAATGATGTTAAAGTAATCCAATATTTATCAGCTAATGCCCATTTCAGCTTCAGTTTAAGTTAGACAACAGTTTGCTCTGGTCACATTTTATTGGCAACCTAGTACCAAATATATATATGCATGGTTACAGAAGTTGTTTAACTCTATGAATCTGCTTATTTTTATTACTTAGCAATATCGTTCAAATTAGTATTTTATACATCGAGTTATGTTGTATCAATAAAACTGCTCTTAAATTTTCATTTATCGGAGGGTTTTTAGTTCTGTAGTGTTCATGTGCTTTATAGTCTCAGTTTCTATGAGGCACTGGAAATAGTTGGTTTTTTTCTTCAGTTAAAAGATAGATATGTAGTAAGGGAACTGAAGCTTTAGGATTGACGCAAGTGGAAAAATACCTTTTCCTTTGAAAACAAAATCCTGACAGGTGTGCTCTGTTTCCAAGGAATACAGGTTAGAATTGAAAATATCACAACGGGAAATGGAAAGTCATGTCTGGACTTTCCATATTGCTACTGTTAGTTTCCATATCCCTACTGTTCGTGGATTTTCCAAATATAATTGGAACAAAACCCTGTAAGCCATAAACAGTAATCTCACTGACAGGTATTTAGATGGGTTGCCACTTATTCAGCATAGGTAAAGGCCTTAGAAGGGATCAGTTGGCTTCAGAACTGTTCATCAAGTCTATAGGTTTTATTAGAGTCAATAACCAACTTGAAAATGTACTTTCTTTAAAATTACTTTGTAACACTTTGGCTTTACCATTCCTGTTGGTTTTGCTCTTTTCTAAATGTTTGCTTGATATGACACTAGGTGAAGCAGTTGTTGATGGATTTTCCAGGCCAAAGTATCCTGCAAATTCAGTTCCATGTTTGGGAAATTTCAGCAGAATTGTTTAGTGCTAATCTTACTGATTAATCCCATCAGCTATGGTTCTATACACTGCTATAGCCATAGTTACACAGTCACGTTTGTAAAGCGTGCAGTGGGTGTATCTGCTAAAATGATACTTATCATTGAAAACAGCACTGTTGAATGGATATGCTGAGCGTTTGTGAGGACCAGCCAACAATCAGCCAGCCTCTCTACATGGTGTTCTTGGAACAGACTGTGTTAGTTCATTAAATCTGTCCTAGGTTCAGGAGCCAGCAGGAGAAAGGATGCTCTCTTCTGACTTGGATGTTAGATTTGTTGTTTTTTTTAAATTGATGGAAAATATGATAATTAGACTTTAAAACAACAACAACGAAAACCCTCTTAAATTATGAGCTTTTACCATATGAGGGAGATTGTAATGCAGTCTTCTAAGAAAATGCAGGACAGTAACAAGAATTACTACAGTATTGATTTCTGAACCTTACTTTTTCCCTGCCATGTTCTCACAGCTCAACTCATCTCATATGCTGCATTTCTCCACTCCAAGAATTTCAAGTCCCATCCTCCGCACCATGAGCCCTATAGCCTATCTGTCCATCTACCCGGACCCTCTGAAAGAGGCTGGTTTACCAAGGAGTCAATCAGCTGAGAGCCACTCCTCTTCTTCTCGCTCAACTGGTCGTAGGCAGCTTCCTGTCATTCCCTGTGGCAACAAGTTTCCCCCTGTCATTCGCATCTCAAAAGCACAACTTCAGCAGGTGAATAAGTCTTGTCTTCATAGAAATGACTGCATTATAGCAGTCATCTGCAAAGTTTTTTAGTTGCTCTGCAGAGTTTGGTACCAGGTGCATATGCTAGACATACTGCTTTGCACACCTTACAGAAAACTTCGGAAGATAAGATGAATTAAGAGAACGAGAATCAGTTTATTGAGGAATTGAGCCAGAAGTTCTGTTACAAAGATATATGTAATTCCATTTAGAAGTGGTTACTGCGGATCACAGGTTACTGTGATTCCCATGCACAGAGGGATTTTCTCTTGGAAAAGGTAGGATTAATAAATCTAAGAAATGTATACATATTTTTTTCTTTCAAAATGGAAATTAAAATCCCTCTTTTTTTATTTAAAAATGTTCCTGTAATCTATCAATAATAGCAGGTAGATTTTGAATTGGGAATGCTTATTAAATTTTGGACTTCTGTAAATTATCCTTACATGAAGGAGTAGGATATAGTCAAAGTTCTACTTAGTTCTACAAATTTCTGCTTCTAATTCCTCAACAATTCAGGGATTGTTCTACTGCTTACAGTATATATAAAGCAAAGATGACAACTACTGGATTAATACTTAATGGAAATGTCAATAGAGAAAGCAGAATTTTCATAACTTTGTATTTCCAATTTATTTACACTATGAAAATGAAAAAGACTTGAAATCAAATTAAAGTTTAGCGTAATTTGTCTATTATTAACAAAATTGTTAAGATTGACTTGTAAAGCAGTATGGCATAGCATTAATGCACAAGGCCATAACATATCATCATCATTTTACCATTAATTTTTCATTTGGATTATATTTTATGTTGTCATTTATTTCCAACTTATTTTTCAGTATAACTTTAACTATGTGAATTTATTTTTCTCCATGAAGTGTGCACAGAAGTATTGATTTAGAAAGTTAACCATCATCATTAGGTACTTTCAAACTTGAGTAGGATCAGTGGTGAGCGATAACAGAGGTGAGTGGCTGTTGACTAGGGAAAAGGACTTTGGAGAAATTAATTCATTTAAAATTAAGCTTTGGTGTTAGTTTGTATCCCAGAATATGAAATGGATGGGTATTTTTTTGCTTGTACATCTGCAATTTAAATTTTTCAATTAGGATATATTGCAGTTGTAATTACCAAACTCCTCGTAATACTCGAAGTAGGTTTTCATACAGAATCTTCTCTGGCTTCCTTAGTACCCAACAGCTGCAATATTATGAGTGGCTCTGAAGCGGTATATTCTTGTCATGTGAAAAAGAATAGGTATTGTGCCAGGTGCTGCTACTGAGTAGTGTGAAAAAGGGAAGGGATGAAGATTATATGCAGGATTCTCAGCCGTCCCTTTCTTCTTATCTGGTAAGTCCATAACTGCTTTGTTTCTTTTCCTTGATTTTTGACACTCCTGGCTTTACTGAGAGTGTCATTTCCAGAGTTTCATTTGCTGTGGAAGCTACAAGCATGTGAATCTTCAGTTTATTTCAACAATGAAAGCCTTATGTACTTTATGGCTCACTGAAGAACTGAAATAATTTTACAGATCCTCTTCTCTTTTACATTTCAGTGGTGTTAGGTACTTAGCAAGTTGGAAACTCCAGCAGCATGAAAGATAAATATGCATGTTAGTAACCTGAAGCTTTTATCCAATTAAATACTAAAAAATATTTTAATACTATTATGTATTATTCTGGATAAATATTTGGTACTGAATATATTTTCATGTATTTACTGCTGCTTGCCATTTAGTTTAGTATCCATACCTAATGAATTGCAGCTCAGAGATCTTCACCATTGAATTTAGTTTCTGGTACTAAGAAGTAAACAGTGATACATTTGTTCCTGAAATAAGGCAAAGGTGTTTTCTTTCCTGATTGTTGATG
This sequence comes from Coturnix japonica, assembly GCF_054131305.1. Classification (NCBI taxonomy): domain Eukaryota; kingdom Metazoa; phylum Chordata; class Aves; order Galliformes; family Phasianidae; genus Coturnix; species Coturnix japonica. The sequence continues at coordinate 25,637,993 of NC_140667.1, read as the reverse complement.
AGTGAGGGTTCAGAAACTGTGTTGCAGCCTTGTTTGGTTTGATGTCAGATAGATGGGGGGTAATGAAATGTATGTATATTCCTCATTCACTAGAGGAATGAAAATTTTCTAGTTTTCTAGCTATGGTAGTCTTCTATTGTACAGCAGCCAATTTATAATTATTCTAGAATCCAGCTTTTAATGAATGTGGATTCCATATTTGTATGTCATTCTGATGTTTCTTCTTCTTTTCTTTCTTTCTTTTTTTTTTTTTTTTTAAGTGTTTGGTGAGACATGCCTGGATGTGTTTAAGAGCCATTTTGATGTTGTGCTCAGAGATATGATTTAGCAGAGGGTTGTCATAGTTAGGGTTCTTGGTTAGGCTGTGGCTGAACTTGATGACCTTTGAGGTCTTTTCCTACCTGAGTAATTCTATGTACAAACAGGGCTAATTTTAAATTCATGATTTTATTGCTGTTCATTCTGTTAGGGAATGGTTAATTTGTGTCTCATGTGTAAAGTAGTTGAAATTGGTTAGCACTTTCACATGTATTTTTTTGCAGGTCTTATTTTTCCCAGTAAGGTACCTTACTGCAATGCTTTAAAAACTATGTTATAGGCATATAGTTACATTATTAGCTTCAGAGTACTTGGAAATCTTCCCACACAAAATGCTGTGGAAATGCAAGCCACTGTGTACATATTTATATCCAAGATGAGAAATAATACACTAATCCGAGTTGGAAAATTTACCTTAATTTATTGAGCATCTCACTGGAATTCAGGGGCCTGTGGAGTAATAGTAAGGCAAGACTTGTTTATACATTCAGGGAATAGTTAGAGCAAGTAGGTATTTCCCTTGTATAGTTGGTTTTTTATTTTTTGTTTTTGTTTTGGATGTTGTATCAGCCAGGGATGCACATTAATCTAATTAGATAGATTGACAGAGGGAAAAACAAAAATCCTTCCTTAAAGTTTGTGAATTTACTATTATCTAGCATTTTCTTTTGGTTGGATAGGTTTTTCATATGGGGAAAAAAAGAAATAGAACTTTTTTAGAAAAGGATAATGTATGCACTACCAAAATTAGGACAGGTAGAAAAGAGTTCTTCAGTGTTTCTATGTTAACACTGTATAGTTTTTGAGAAGTGATTCAATTCCAAATAGTTATTACAATTTCTAGTATAACTTGATGTGTTTACTTATTTCTTACAGCTATAGTTGTTGTAAGCAGTTTATAAACAGGGAATATGATACATGTACTAAGGTTTGTTAAAGCGATGCTGTCTTATTGTCACATTTCATCTTACTGTTACTGTGCTTGAAACCAAAACAGAATTGAATATACTGACTTCACACTTGTATGTAACCTTTAAATCTCTTACTGGCAACATGTAGCCTGTAGATCATCTGAGTGCTTGAGTGAAATCAGCTGTGTTGTGACTACTATGTGGAGCTGTGCTTTGTATTTGTCATCACACCTGTGCACAGAGGCAAAGCTAGGTAACATAACAGACTGCCAAATGATTAATGGATTTTGCTTTTAGAAGATAAGCTGGGTTCTGGTTACATCTTTGTCTGCGCACCGTGCAACTGTAATGCTTTGCATATAGAGAAAAAGAGTATTTATTAAAATATTGAAAGAGGAAAAAAAGGCTGCTATCTCTGGGTCTGCTTCCTGTGAAGAATATCTGTAAAGCACACTTATAAGCAGATTGAGAGCAGCTCGTTTTTTATACGAATCATAACTACTATTGGTGGTGAAGCACTATGGACGTAAGAAACCTGTAATGCTTTCAAACAGATCTTAACTATTATGAGGAGAGATTTTTAAAAAGTGTTTATCTAGGTTTCAGATTTTAAAATGAAATTTCATGTGTACAGTATTGTTATGACTGCATAAATTACTGTTTGTATTGAAGTCATATTAGCACAGTTTGAGTTTCATAATTTCTTCTGACATGTTTGATTTCCCAATGGAAAGTATAATATTCATGGATTGTTTCCCTCACAAGCGTAACGCAAACTTTGGGCAATGCATGCAAATACAGTGCCAATTTTATAATTGGATAGAACAGGATTCAAGTTATTACAACACACACGGGTGGATTCACCATCCCACTGAAAAATCAGAAGGGAGACTCTGAACTTTGTTTCTTGTTGTTGTGTTAGATTTTTTTTTTTTCTTTTTTGAATGCTGATGTTTGAATCTGAATGATATTTTTGCCTTTACAGAAATCAATTATATAAAGCAGACAGCAAAACTGAAGCACAAATATAGCATAGCAGTAACATGATTTTATGTATTGGTTCATAGGAATCATGTTTAAAAATCAGAAATACAGATGCTTAAAATCTGCACGCTGAAATAAAGGTAGATCTTATGTATGAATTATATGGTATTTCATGATGTCTCTTTATTGAAAGTGATATCTGGAGAGGAATGTTCAGAATTTATCTCAACAGCAGTGGCTGGACTCCACTGCTGTTGTGAAGAAGAGTATGTTCGTGTGATTGATGGTCTCTGTGTTTCTCATTTTCATGACAAAGGAAGACTGTTGTGTTTTTTTGTTTGTTTTTTTAAAAAAAGAGAGAGAAACCAGCACTGACTCTTACTAACAATATATATATATTACTTTGAAAAGGAGATCTGGTTTTGGTTGTTGTTGGTTTTTTTTTCTTCTTTTGTTTTTTTCTGATGAAATATTACTCTACAGTTTTATTGTTTCTGAAAGTTTTAGGTATTTTCTCTATGGGAACAGACATTAATGTAGAACTTAGCTTCAAATAGATCATTCTGAAGTAGAAAAAAATATTCTAAAGTTAGAAAAAATACATTTTAATGTATTTTTGATAGCTTGACTAAGCTACATTTGGTTAAAGGTTCTTGTATCATTATTATCCTTTTGTGCCTAGTAGCTCCAAAAACATTTTAAGTGCATTTTATATATCAAATATCTGTACCAGTAATTGAATAGAAATGCAACATTTTCTTTACGATCCTCTGTTATCAGAAGGAACCTCTCTAATTTGTAGTGTTTTGCTTTGTTTCTTAACTGAAAAAGCAGGATATCTTAAGTATGCTTGGGCATGACCTCTCACGGCGATCTAATTACCATCCTACTGAAGGTAGTAAAATCTCAATTTAGAAATGCTGATTGAATTGTGTTCCTTAGAGCCATTTGTATTCACTAGCTTTGATACATAAGTCACAGTCCTCATGAAATTTGTAGTTTCCAACTTTCCACAGGAAAATATTATGAAGTAGCCACGTTTCTTCAGTGGTTTTTAATCTCTGCATATTTTACACCATGAAAAAATAACCGTGATGGAGTAGAAAATTGGTTTCTGTGAAGACAGAAATGAAAGCATGAGATAAGTGTGATATCAGTTGCTGTGTTTTTACATCTCTGAAGTGTGTGTTAAAGCAAACTGATGCTTTGTTAGAAAAAGACTTTCTCTATGAAACTGAAGAACAGTGTTATGATACTAGCCCATTTTTAATTGCAGTATATATGACAGGAGTATTGTATGGGAGCTATGAAATAATTATTTGGAATTGCAGCTGCTCACCAGTTACCCAACAATTCCAGCAGTTCTATACAACTTAAGTAAGTTTGAAGAATATTCTTTAATTGATGTACATGTTGTTTGGAAGTTTGAAATTAAATGAGTACTTGCTTTGGTCACAGAATGACCAAACTAATTAACCAGTTATTACAAGGACAAACATTGTCTGAAAACAATTAAAGATGCTTCTTTTAGAGTAGTCAGGATTAGCCCCGTGGATGTGTGAGTATAGGGGTTTTTGTTAGAAAAGAACTTCTTTTACCTGTTAAGTGCTATAGGAGTAACTGAAAAGGGGAGATATTTAAAGAATATTGGAATTAGGACATGAGTAACAGATGCACTTAAATAAAGAATGTACACACTGTGTGTTCTCTATCCTCAGAAGATACCCATCACCTTAGAGGATATGAAAACACAGTGTGGAAGAGAAATTAAGCAACAGGGAAAGAATTATGAACTAAGAGGAAGGTGGTGAACTGGAAAGATTCAAGGGACTGGTATTGCAGAAGCTACAGGCCTGTATTAACATTGATCGTATTGCTTCCAGGCTGTAGAGCTAAAAATGGATGAAAAGGAGAAGGGAAAAAGAGAAAAGGCAAATGAAGTTTGATCTCATAGATACTTGAACTTATATAAGGTAGGAAAGAAGTTCTGAAGATTAAACTGATGAGTTGGGGGAAGCTGCTGCTGCTGTAAGGTCAGATTTCTACCCGCTAGTATTTTACAGTAATCCATTATTTATACCTTTAGATCTTTCAGACCAAAAGTCTGACCAACCAAAGACCATTATTTCATTGCTCTGCAATTTGCTGTTCATAGAGGATTTGATCCAAGCATGTCACTTGCTGTTGCAGCCTGTCAGAAGTTTAAAGGGAGGAAAGCCTGTCAGATATTATAGAGGATGTCTAAGAGATATTTGTTGTTCTTGTTTTTGTTCATTTTCCTTCTTAACATTCCACTCAGTATATTGTAAAGCTACTTGGAGAAAATGCAATCTGATGTACTGCCTCAGAAAACAGAATGAAATTAAGAAATGATTTAGGGAAGTCCAAAGGATTCAAGGCTGTGGTGGTGATAATTTCATTTAAGTATTTCAGAATAAAAGGATACATATATATTTTTTGTCAGAATAAAAGGTACATTGTGTGTAAGAAGAAAATTGCAGAGAACAGATTTTAAATGCTGACTTCCAGCTTTCTAGGTGCAATCAGTTTATAATGTTATCTACCTGATTGTCACATATTCCAGGGCTTTAAAAGAAGGCATATGATACAGCAGATTACCGAAAAGTACTGAGACAATATATAGAACAACATTTTCTTCTTAGTTGTGGTGCTCACACCACATAATAATGTTTGTTCCTCAGGTTCAGTGTTGTGCAAAATTGATGTAATTAGACACTGAAATATTAGAGGGAAAGATTATAGTTTGTAGCAGAAGAAAACAGAGTACAGACATTACCTTATGATGATGTCAGAGTTTTAGTTTTGCATACTAGGCCAGAAACCTGCTGCAGTGAGAAAGAATTTGCTAGCTCGAAAGAGAAGTAATGTATCTTCCAGAAGAAAGACCTGGACTTGGGAAGAAGAGTAAGTGAAGAGGACTGTTTTGCTGAATGAAACTAAACAATTTCTATTTGTTTGTCAAGGTAGAACATAAACTCAGCAAATATTAGACAAGCTTGCATAGGGAAGGAAGTAGCTAAAATTTGTGTACTCAGGAATATTTATGAACGGTAGGTATTAGAGGTACTGATGCAATCAATTAGGTGGATAGAGCTTTTTCATTAGTTCTTTTGTGAACAAAGGGTCTGAATTCTGCTTAAATTGAAATTTAAGTCTATTCCTGAATCTGGACCTCAGTGTGTTCTTTGTCTTCTGTACTTGTCTAGAAAGTATTCTGGTTTATTTGTACACTGAAAGTATTCAAACTAATGTAAAATAGTAAAGTGCTTACCTCTTAATCTGGGTCTCTTCCAGGATGTTCCTTGGGAACTGCAGCATTTTCCACTGAGGATGTTCTTGTGTTATGCGTTTCTGTCTTGGGATGATAGCATATTTAATTTCCTAATAACTTATATGTATTTTACGAAGTTCAGCAATTATTTGATCATCATGATTCATAGGAATCATTAAATTATGTATTTTGAAGACACGGAGTCACAAATTCAATATAAAGATTGCTTCCTATGATGTTACTGAATTTTTCACTTTTCCTTCTCAAATTTTTTAAGGTAACAATACCCAGGCCTTCTGTGGCATCCACACAGTCTGCTTCAGAGAGCTTTCATTATGGCCACCAGCTAGAGAAAAGAGAGCGGGATGCACAGTCTATGGAACTTTTGTCTCCAAGGGAAACTTTGCCAGGTTTGGTTGTGACAGAAGATGCCACAGTTAGTGGCAGCAGACCAGATATGGTACTTCATATCAGCCAAGAAGTGCTTGAAAGAGAAGGGTGTATCAAAGAACGTGCCAGTGTCCTGAGCAGTGGCCAAGAGGACCTGCCTGAAAAATACAGTGGGAAACAGGAAGAGAAGGAACTTAAAAAACTTCCTGGAGAAACTGAGGAAGAACTACTTCCAGTGGCTTCTGATGATGCTGTTGTAATGGTGAGCAAAGAACAGAATTCTTTGCCAGGAAGCTCAAAATCTGCAGATGAAGATCCTCTAACTAATACTGATGCTGCTGAAGAATCAAAGCCAAGGCCTGTCTGCTTGGTGCCAAATCAAGATGAGCTGCAGAAGTCAACAGCACTTGAAACACCAGAATTTTCTCCGTCAAGACGGATCAACTCATATGCTGATAGACAAGCAAGCAAAATTGTTCAGGAAAATGGCTTTCATTCTAATAAGGAAGAAGTCCATGCCCAAGATTTGCAATGCCACCAAGTGGCTCTTGCTAGTTTTTTGCACCAGGAGGACAAGAAGGAGAAAAATGCTCCCAGAAATGGAGAATTATTCCACTGCATTTCAGTAAATGAGAATTCTCATCGATCTAAAAAGGACTTAGTTAAATCTCCTTTTGTATTCAGGCAGAGCCGAATCCCGGTTTTAGCGCAAGAGATAGACTCAACATCAGAATCCTCTTCTCCTGTTTCAGCAAAGGAAAAGCTTCTTTTAAAAAAGGCCCATCAGACAGACTTGGTTAGACTACTTGTGGAAAAGAGACAGCTCAAAACTTTTCTTGGTGACCTCTCAAGTGCCTCTGATAAGTCACTGGAGGAAAAAATGTCTGCTGCTCCAGTGCCATTTTCTGAGGATGATGTATTATCCTCATTTTCTAAATTGACACTGGACTCTCATTTCAGCAAGCAGACGGAAGATAGTTCTTTATCGCCAAGCAGCCCTCAGTCCAGAAAAAGCAAGATACCTAGACCAGTGTCCTGGGCCACTACTGATCAAGTCAACGGTTCAAGTTCAACTCAGTTCCTTCCTCGGCCACCACCTGGAAAACCACCTACTAGGCCTGGGGTAGAAGCAAGGTAACACAGTGAAAATAGAGATTGGTTTTCAGGTTGAAAATGGATTTGAGCTAGGCTGCAGTTACTATGCAGCATGTAAATGTGTGGAAGTCCCGTCCTTATTATTTTTTAATTTCTGACCTTCACTTCTCTAAAAAAAATCTTGCTTTATTGGAAAATGAATGAGGAAAGACTGCTAGTCTGTTTCACCAGTCAGTTTTATACATCAATAGATGTGTAGTCAAAAATTTTAAATCTGTCAATCTATAACTAAATCCTTGCCCTTTTTTTCTTCTTCAAGTGGGATCACTTATTCAGAACTTCAATTATTCACAAACTTATGGAAAACAGTAGAATTTATCATATGCAGCCCCTTTTAACCTTGAACCGTCCTTATTGTAGAAGCTTTAATTATTCTTCTTTGGAGAGTCCACCCATCAGTATGAATTTAATTAACAGTGCTCTGATCACGGCTAAGTAAAAACAACCAATGGATGACAGAGTGAACTGTAGAAATGCTCCTTTGCAGGTTCTGAATAGAGATAACCATAATCTAGTTTATTCAGTGCCTAAATTACCAGGATAAGGAGAATTATGATTTAATCAATAGTGTGAAATCCTATGAAGGAAGCTGTGGTTTGCTTTGTCATCCTTTGTTTATAGGAGTGTACTGATGATGGACAGGAATGGATACATCCCACAGAAACAGATATTGTAATCATTGCTTTTCTGTGCACATCAGCATCACTAGGAAATTTAAGTTTTCTTGTAGATGTTTAGACTGTTTATGTGAGTTTATACAACTGTAATTATTGGGTTGATTAGAATAACATGGAGGCCAAAACCTAGATGTGACCATCTCTACCTTCTTTCTTGTAAAGTTCACATTCAGATGTCTGTTCTTCCATGTAAACTCATCCTTAGTTTCCAATGATACTGTGTCTATTTGAATGTTAATGGATAGATTGAAACAGAAATATTTTTTCTTCATTTCTTCTTAAGGTTACGCAGATACAGAGTCCTGGGGAGCAGCAGCTCGGACTCGGATCTTATCTCTCGTCTGGCTCAAATTCTGCAGAATGGATCTCAAAGACCAAGGAGTTCTACACAGTGTAAGAGTCCAGGATCTCCACATAGTCCAAAAACACCACCCAAAAGCCCTGTCAACCCCCGGCGCAGTCCCAGTGCCTCCCCTAGGAGCTCTTCCTTACCCCGTACTGCTAGTTCGTCCCCATCACGGGCGGGGAGAACCCACCATGATCAGAGGAGTTCATCCCCACATCTTGGGAGGAGTAAATCACCTCCTAGCCATTCAGGCTCCTCATCTTCTAGGAGATCCTGCCAGCAAGAGCACTGCTACAACAAACCAAGCAAGAATGGCCTGAAAGGATCTGGGAGTTCCTTATACCATTCCCCAAACACTAAGACTCCCACAGGAAAGAGCAAATCAGCCACTAAGCTTAGCAGATAGGAACTGGGCCTTGACAGGTATAAATCCGCCTCTTAAGTCTGATGCATGTTGTGTCTGTGTACTGTGTATTTAAAAAAAAAATAATCAAAAAAGTATATTTAAAAAAAAAAGTGTTGAATCTGCGCTTTTTAAGAACGTAAGCTTCATAAATATTCATGAGGAAGCATACTTCGTAAATGAGTGGCCAGGCATTGCTTAAGAGCAGGCAGCAAGCTGATCTGGGGGGAGGAGGATTAAAGGATAGAAAAAGAATGACTGGGTAGTCAAAGAGGTGCAATCTATTTAAAGTTAAAAAAAAAAAAAAAAGAAAAAAAAGTATTTCCAAGGTGAGTGTTTTGAAAGGGTATTTATTTCTATGTTTTCAGTTTACTTAACTAGAAGATTTGGCCTAATTATTTCAGGCTTGTCTCAAGAATTATTTAAGAAATCCAAAACTACTATTCCCAAAACAACGTCACCACTTAGGAGATAAGTACGGCTCAAGCACTTCTCTACAGTTTAAAAAAGCACAGTTTATAAGACAATGATATTTCTACCTTATCAATCTCTTTCATTTTGAGTTTCATGCGTCCAAGTCCCTTAGTGCTCATCTTGTCCCCTGTCTACTAGAGCATAGGTTTGCTTACATGAAGTATCATGTATATCTTGTCCCTTCTTTACTCTGGTGACATTTAAAATATGAATATTAAGAGTTTCTAAGACATTTTTGTAGTGATAATTTGTAGGAATTCGCTTAGTACTAATTAGGATCCAATAAGCTAATTGTTGGTTCCATATCATACACTTCTTTGGGAATCATAAGAGGTTCTACCTTATTAGGTAGGATTTGGAAGAGCATCCTCATCTTAGGAGATGAGAGAAAGAAGTCTGCAGTTCACTGAATGTTGCAGATATGCAGTGAATTGCAGTGAATCTTCAAAAAGGAGTGCCTGATCTTTCCCTAAGCAAAATGCAAAAGAATCTTTTTTACTGCTGGCTTTTGTTTTTTCTGTTAGTTATGGATCAGTGAAATCACATTACGTTGGAGAATGGATTATAACCAAGATTTTTAAAAATTATTTTATTTTAATAAAAAATGAAAGATAAACTCATTGGGAGGATTCAGGTGACAGAAATACAGCCAATACCTTGAAAAAATCTGAGTAAGAATCACTAGAGCAAAATACATAGAAAACAATCTGAGATATTTTTAATGTTGGGTTTTTGTTATTCTTCCCAAATCATTCTTTGATAGCCAAGCTTTGTTATCTGCCAGTGAAGACCATGGTGTCTAATTCTTCTGCTATGGCTTTTTTGTTGTTGTTTTCTTTTTTCCTTGTTACTTAATAATCTCTTGTGCTCTACAGAATCTCTGTAGAGAACATTGTGATACAGCACTTCCAAATGTAGCAAGAAGAGAATACTGGCTAAGAATAGTAACGAGCATGAATGCAGTCCTTAAAAAAGATGCAGCCAGTTCTCCTTGGTCATAACTGTTGTGGAGATACTGGATGTGTAGGAGATTTGTCAGTTGCTGATCTGCTTGCTGTAGTCATATGCCTCTCCAGCCAGCATCTGTGCTTTTTTTATTTAACCTCTGCCAAATGAGTACCTTTGGATTAAAAGGGAATAAATATTTTGTCTCTGAGCTAACACATTCTAATGCTGCATTAAAGCTGCCCTGAAGCTGCACTGAATTTCACTTGCTCTGTCAGACTATGTTGATTTTTCTGTTTCTTACTGTTAATATGTATATTGTTTCTCATACGTAATGTAGCACAGTGTGGAACCTTAATTTCATTCAGGTTTCAATCACTACAGATGAATGCAATAGGTAGGATATACCTGCTTTTTCTGAAAAAAAACAAAAACAAAACCTGTACCATTGGAAAGTCTTATTCCTTTGTATTATATTGTATAATAGGTGCTATACCAATAATTGCATGTCCTCATGGTAAATTATATGATATAAATATTTATATATACATATATGTATATGCTTATATAAATTCACATTCTTGTTTTTCACTTGTAATTTATGGACCACACATAATGCATTTCCCCCTGTTAGTTCTGAATACTCTCGGCATTGCATCTCCTATTTCCTGGAGGAAAAAAAAAAAATCTGGAGTGCACAAAATCTGATAACCTTTATACCTTGGAACAAGATTGAAGGACTACTGATTTTTCAACCAGCCAGTGTTTTGTCTTGCAGCTCTCTGTCTTTCTTTAGAATTGTGTGTGCATTTGCATATGAACAGGACCAGAACCTGAAAGGTATTTTTATTTCTTATTACGAATAGGGCTTGTTGATTATTCATTTTTATTTTATAGTGTATGTTCTTAATTGTTATGAATACTCATGATATAGGTACAGTGGCAGTCAATGAATACCTGATAGATGAATGTGACAATTCCATCTTTCCTTCCTGTTTTCCTCATGTCATAAAAAAAAAAAAGCGAGAGAATATTGATTTCCATTTGTGAAAGTTCTACTCTGGGCACTGCTGGAACTATTTGTTAAGGTGGTATATGGCAGCCTAAGGTTATTTTCTCTCCAGTCTCCCTTATTTTCCATTTTGTTAAGGCCCTTTGAGCTAACTCCTACATTAAAAGGATTTAATAGGTACCAACTTCATGCAAGCTCTCCTGAAATGCTGAAGTTGAGGTGTTTGTATTTTCTCCCTAGTACAACAGAATCTAGAAACAGCTAATTGTTTTACAGATGGGAAAGGATATTAACACCTAAGGATTTTTTGTGCTCTATCCAAAAATACAGACTTGTCCATTACTGCACTTTACTATGTATGGCAGGGGAGTTAGACTACTTGATCTTTAAACGTCCCTTCCAACCCTAACCATTCTGTGATTCTCTATAAAATAAGCCAATGTTCTACACATTCACCTGTACTTGAACTAATTGCCAATGTAACAGCAGTGAACTATGCCAAAATAGGATAAGAGATCAGTCATGATTGTTAATCCAGGCTTCTTTCTGTGCAATACAAGTTTAAAGGCCTCTGTATCACCGAATGCTTCTTGCTGGGAATTCCAAAGGAACTAGTGAGAAAACAGTGAAAATACAAATGGGGGGTGGTTATGAATAATATCACTTGAATTACCTGCTCTTCTAGACATTTTTATTGCTTGTTGCCTTCTGCCAAAAACGTACAGAATTGCATACTATAGACTAATGTAGCAACTGATTAATGTAGTTAGATAGTGGTCAGCTGATCACCTCATCTATATATTTGTTACTGTAATATTTCTGGGAGGTCCGTTTAGTCATGATGAGATCTGTAAGCTCCAACACTTGCATATGCAACTGACTACCTAAAACCATCAATGTATGTGTGTGAACCTTGTGCAGAGGGGGAATGAAGGATCTATGGAGTGTATCTGCAACAAATTTTCAGGAGTGGGAAGATTTTTCTCCATCGTATACAACATCTATAGTCATTTTGCTTAAGCATTCAGCAGCTTGTACAGTAATTTTTAGCTGAAAAACAATGTAATTCAAGGAACTGTTGCTTTGTGCTCTACAAGTATCGATTTCTTTGGAGTGCAACGGAGCTATGGCATGTTCTGGATGCAAATGCTGCATGTGCATTTCCTCTTCACAGTGTTACTGTGATGTTTCAGCCCTTTCAGCATTTTTAGAGAAATTGAGGCAGGAGGCCTGTAAAATAAGACAGAACTTGAAAAGGCTGACCACATCACAAATACTTTTGTCCTGCAATTTTGAATGATATACTGAATTTGAGTGATGGCCTCAAAAATCAATATTAATATCAACAAAATTTATTATTAATTGCAAATCCTAATTGCTAAGTAAAACTCTGTTTAAAAATACTAGGAGGTGTCATACAGTATGATGATGGTGGCAAGTCATATGATGGTAGGCACCTATCTATTTGAGTAGGATCAATAAGCATGAACAATTTTAGTGTTCAAAGGCAAGAGCAACATGAGGTTTTAACTGCTAGTACGTACAGTTATTCAGGAGGTGCAGACCTCTGGGGGGTTGTAGCCACTGGCTGTAACTTGGAAAATCTGGACATATTCTTGCTTTGAAGTCTGAATGCTTGAGAACAAGCTTTCTATCACACCTCACTAAACAGTCTTGGCATAGAAGGAATGGTCTGGTGCTGTATATTTCAGAGGTTTTTCATCTGAAAAAGACTTGCAGGAGCTCAACCAGTTAGAAATTACAATTATTATGACATTGATTATCACTGGCAAAACACAGAATTTTTATTTTTTTTAATATATATATATATATAAATGTTTGTACATGTGTGAATATACACATTTACCTAGGTACTGTATACTATATAGAAACATGTTATTTATATACATATATATACACATGCTATGTGTGTATATAGGTAGAAACAGTCTCAGCTATTGCATCCTGATTACTTAAATTCATTTACCAGAGTGAGCTGAGGTCTGTGGTGCTTTGATTGGTCTGATCTCTGCTTTATCTGCCATAATGTTGCTATGCCCTGATGCCGATTCTCTTCCCTTTTACAAGGCCTGATCTTGCAGTCCTCTTTTGGCAAAACTCCCATAAGTCTTTTTTGTCGCAGCAGCAATTATGCAATGGTTAATTGCAGTGCTCCTAAATATGTATTATTTTTCTCTTTGATGCGAGTGTACACAGTGCCAGTTGAATGGTGTGGACTCTCCTGTAAACAGATTTTTCCATAATGAAATAGAGATTTCTGTAAAACACTAAGAAGCAGAAATTCTGCTTCGGAGACGGTTATTTCAATGTTTTATAAAGGTCTAGTTGCAGAACAGGAATACTTGCCTCCAGTTTTTGTATGTATGTAAAAAATGAGAGAGGAATCTTCCAGAAAGGAATAAGAGAATAGAAGGGAGCTTAAACTCACTAATGAACTCAATAACTAACTCATGGAATATACTGATAGTAGGCTGTTCTTTTTTTAATGCAGGAAGGATTCTGCGAGGTGGTGAGAGCCATGCCTGTCTGTACAATGCCAGTGAGTGAGAGGGATCTCAGGTGTCTAGGTTAAAACAGTGATCCCATATAGTGCATTCTCCATATGCTTGTCTACCCTAAAGGGTTGTTAGAGAACCACCAACTGTATAAATAAAAGCCTTGACAATTACCTGTGATTCCCATCTTTAACTGTTGAAAGCTTTGGATGCTCATTCATTTCTGCAACTAGCCGAATATTTTTATTCAATTTTTTGAGCAAACCAAGTAGGCAGCAAACTGAAGGATTTTGTTTGTTGTTTTGATTTGGCTGATATGTCTTGTTCACAATTTGCAGTTGCTGGTTACTTTGGTAAAAGGAAGCAAGGTTGAGTGTTTTGGCTCTGTGCAGTCCATAGGTGTGGATCATGATGTTCGTAGCCAATATGTGCAACCATGTAAACACGCTCACCTCACACAAGGATACCTCAGCTATCCACTTGAAGCCAGTCTTCCTCTCCCCAACGCGTAACATTTATGAAGGAGAAATGTTATAAAATTCAGCTAAGATTCTATAATAACTACCTGGAATCATCTTAGGATGTTGCAAAATGCTGAAAAGTTTATTTAATCGCAGTAGCAACAAGCTTCATTTGACGATGGTTTAAGTAACTAGATTTTTAATATTAACCTCTGAGCGTTTGTTTATAAGGAAAGAATTGAAGAGGAATGTATTATTTTAAAGTCTACAATATTAACTTGGCAATTTTTCCAGCCTTTCAGGATTGAGCATGTAGGCTGATTTTACTCCCCATTGCTGGTAATACATCCTCTCTTATAAAAGGAGCAGTGACAACACCTCAAGAACTTTATACTTCTGTGGGATTAATAGACGTTGCTTTTCTAACTTTCTACAACAGCTGGCATTTATGTGAGCTGTCTCTAAGAGTTATGTATTTTCCTTTTGGGTGATTTCTTTAATAGAAACAACCATGTAGCTGACACAACAAATTTAGCACAAAGGAAATTGCGACCCACAGAGTCCAGCAGGGAAGCTGAACCTGGGCTGCAGGGGGTACCCAGAGCTTCCAGGGACTTGCTGGTTTTCTCTACTGTTGTGATAGAGAAATTGTCTTTCAGGGAACGGGAATTTAGTTGCAGTGCTATGCAACAAGACCTCTATACCCTGTTCCTTCCTATGAAGAGAGTTCCAGCTGAGTGGTTAAGTTAGATGCCAAAAGCCTGGGTGAAATTCTCTCTGGTTTTGTTTCAAGTATGTCAGGATTCCCACTAATGCAATGCAAAATTTAAACGCACAAATTTGTACGTACAAATAATGAATGTGGATTTGAAGTTTCTGCTCTAAGTGTTGAGCAATGCCTTTTTTTTTTTTTTTTGTAGTGCAAATGTTAGCCTGTGTTTTGCTCTTGTTTCTCCCCGGTTCACATAAACAACTTGGATCCTTTCTGTTCCTGTGCAAGTGAAACTTTCATTAAAATAGAGACTAGTTTTCTTTAGCTTTTTTTTTTTTTTTCCTGCTTAGGAAAGGAATAAATTCACTCTACATCTTGCATTTGCGGTTACTATAACTTAAATTGGAAAATGCATAATTTTAGTAAAGTTTGTGACGTGACTTGCTTTTTGATCCCTTATTTTCTGTAAGAATTGCTGCTGTTAGTCAGCTTAGGCCAAGAGCACTGAGTCCACCATTTCTTCTGAAAACATTACTGCAGGTGGGCTACTCGTACAGGATTCTTATAGTCCCCAACTGGCTTTGGGAATTCAGCTAGTATTAATTGGTTACAGATGCTTGTTTTATTTTGAGATCACTTGATCTGTGACCTAATTTTTACGTAAGGGAGCTCTAGTAGCAGTAAACCAGCTCGCTCCCTAAGGTACATAATGTTGGCCAGCTTGCTTGCATGGCTTCAGATTCTTTCAAGTCCTTATCTGCATTGTGGCAGGCAAGGTCACAAAGGTTTAACACAGGGTGCAGTAAGGGATTTGGGGCCATTTCACATCTTTTCCTTCTCTCTGGTATGACTGGATATCTGGAATGATTGCCCTGCAGCCTTTTCTGCATCCTCTGCTTTCTTAGGTTGGAATGCAACACTTGATTCTTGAACCTCTAACTGATTTTCTGTAGAATCAACCTAGAGATGACTTGCACTGTGTATGAGAGAGAGAGAGAGAAAACAGGTGTAAATTTTCTAATGCTTTCCTATGAATATCCAAACTGCTAAAATAAGAAAATCACCAGCAATGCCTTCATACAAGTACTGACTTTTTGAAGCTGCAAACCAATGGCTGCTAATTGAAAATCTCTAGGCAATACCACGAAGATGAAATTGGTGTATTAGCTAAAAATACAATGTTGTCACTCCATAAGGAATTAAGTACTTGATCTGTATCATGATTAAATTAAGTGCAAAACAGTTCTGAGGTTGTTCGTTACCATTGAACATGACAAACGAGTCCTTCAAAATTCTTTTGCTCAATAATTGCAATTCTCTTTCCCCTCCTAGGAAATTTTAAGCCATTCTTTTTCTTTTAAGTTTGCTCAGGCACCCAAAAACAGTAAAGAGTTGATGTGCTTGTAATGGTCATTTGTACATAAAGGTGTAATTATTTATTTTCTCATTTGTACCATATCAAGGCTTTGTACAATGTTTTAAGTTTTGTTTTCAAATTATTTTGTATTTTATTTTTATAAACTGGTTATAAATAAAATATTCATTCAGCATGCAAAACCTCAATCCTTGACTGTGTTTGTACGGTGACTTTGCTGTTCAAAGTATACTGTATGAAGCTGATTTTTTTTTCAGTTGTTTTTTGTTGTTGTACATTAGATGGAGAAAAACTTTGTTTTCTGTAGTGAGAAAGCAAAAAGCAAGTGTTGGTACTACTGCAAAAGAAGCTGATGCTCATACTGCAAGAGTGATTGGGTCAATGGGAGTTCTACTGTTTAGTATATTGATGTATTGTGTAATAAGTAACATTAGGAACAACTCAACCCTCCTCCTTAAATATCTCCTTCTCTATTTTCTCTTGTTCTTTGTTTATTCTCTCTGCATTCACCCAAACAACAAATGCCATGGCAGATCAGATCAATTTAGTAATATGATATGGTGGATCCTAGCCTTGTTTGTGTAGCAAGCGAGCTATGCTTATGGATTCTTAAACAGGCTAAATTATAATTTCTTCTTTAGCCAGAGGCCACTGTAATAAGTTTATTTGTCCAGCTGTATGGACATTCACACCAAGCTTTTACAGCCTCTTGTAAAGTCTCATTCTCTGTGCAGTACAACTTAGCTGCAGATAGCAAAAAAGTTAATGAAGTTATTGAATCTGAGTAGGTTGCGCTATGTGTGGAGATGCAGTATTAACCAGTTGCTCTAGTTCCCTCCAAGATCCTTCTGTTCCTCTTTCTAGAAAAACGAGATAAAAGTACAGTGTCATCACATTTATATATTTGCAGTCTACATGCATGCTTGTCTTAGTCCTTGTGTGCTGTGGAAAACACTGCTTGCTTGATGCACAGCAGAACAAGGTTACTAGGGAGGTCTAGAAGAATTGGAGAAAGTTCCTGGATCTCTTTCTTGGCATTGCCACTGTTATGACCTGTATGTGAAGCAAATTAAAGGGCAGCTCTGTCCTTGTTCTGTTAAGAGCAGCCAGAAAAGTACTGTTGTTCTTCTGGAGGGTGTGTGCTCTTTGTGTTCCCAGTGAAGCCACCATTTGATAACAGAAAAAGCACACAAAGAAACAGAAAGCCAGCTGTATTAATTGGAAGTTGAAAATAAAAAACATACATGCTCTGTACTGGAGGTGAGATAGATATCTCAGTATCTTAAGTCATCTAGAACATTTCAATGAACAATTGGATGTTGTGTTGAGGGACATGGTTTAGTGGGAGCTATTGGTAATAGGTGAATGGTTGGACTGGATGATCTTTTAGGTCTTTTCCAACCTTGGTGATTCTATGGTAAGTAGTGATCATAACCAAGATGGGAGAGTGGTCTCGAATTGGCTTCAACATACCTAGGCTGTACAGTTGACAGACTGAAGAAGATCCAAGGCTGGAACAAAAGAAACAGCACAGGAGATCAGTGCTGAGCTCTCATTTCTGAAGCACCTTTTGTGTTGTTTTTTTTTGCCATCTGCACAACCACAGGAGACACAGCCCACTGGCTCTGCTCTTGAAATCTTGCAGCACTTCTCTGCACCTGGACCATAGCCTGCTCTCATGTAAACATAAACGTGTGACAGCTGTGTAGCACACACAAGCTAGCTTTCCCTAGAAAGGCTGGAGTAAATGAAATTCAGGAATCAACAATTGAAGAAAGAACTGAAATACAGAAAGAACATTGGGCAGGAAAGAACTGGCCGCTGCACCCTGGACGAGCTCAATCAGCTGCCCAAAAAGACCAGGTAAACTTGACTCATTTTTTCTAACCCAACCTGGGATATCACAACTGTATTAAGAGGCTGCTTTGTGTATGAGAACAGAAATGAAGGGTACCAGAAAACACTGCTTGACAGATCCCATCTGTGCTGAGGAGTAGAAATATAAATGCTTCTAAGAAGCTAACTCTATCCTGGTTTTGATGCCAGCATTTTTTGAGTAAGGTAGTGGTAGCTGTCATTCACACCATCTCCTTTTATAAGGGAAACAAGGAGCTAAGAACCTCCTCCAGGGCAACGCCCTTGTGCTGAGTCCATGTGGTGGCTGCAATTGAACTGCACCTGGCTCAGCTTTGTTTTAAGAAATTTGTTTCCATTCTTGGCTCAGCAGTGCCTCAGAAGAAACCTGTTAAAACCCAGCTATCCTGAGCTCAAACAGACTCCTGCACAGGCGTGAGATGAGATCCCTTGCTTTGAGGTAACTATTCTAATGGTGACTGCTATCCAGAATCAGCCTCTGTAATTTATTTAACAGCAAGTCTAATTTCTACTTCATGTAAAAGAACACAGAAACATTTTTTGTTCTTAGTATTTCAAGTGATGTGATACCAACTCCAAAATCAGAAGATAGAGCTTGTTTATAAGCCATAAGAAAAGTTATTCCGTATCAAAACCAGGCATCACTCATCAGTTACTGGTTTTGCTTTATGTCTCTATTTTAATAATATGACAAGAAATAGCCTGCTCTACTAGTGAAGTAAAACAAAATGCCTCTGAGAGGGTGCATTTGGCAAGCTGGGAATGAACAGCAGCCAAATGGAGCGATGCTGTATGAATTTGGAGAAGCACATTCATCAGCAGCAGCTCAATCCTAAAACCTCAGGGAGGCAGGTGTATCCGACCCTTCCTGCCATACCTTCCTTGCACAGCTGAGACTTAGAAAAACAAAACCCCAAACCAACAGCAAACAAGCAAACAGCCCTGATGTTATAAGTATTAGAAAAAGCAACTACTTAAAAGCACCAGCTCATTTTGCCATTCCTTTAATTAAAAAAAACAAACAAACACCTAAGCAACCTGTGTAAGTCAGCTCCTGCTGGTCAGTAACCATAACGTTACTTTTGCACCCAAATTTCATGCCTTTTATTTTCCAAAAGGTCACATTAAACAAAGGAGAATACAGACAAGAGTCTTAGTCAAAATAAATCTGTTTTGTTTTTAAGAGAGTAAGAGGATAAAGAGAACAGCAGAAAAACATTAGCCAGTTGAAACTGAATTAACAGAACTGGTATTTAGTGTTTAATGCCACCTCCTATAGAGAAATGTTTCCCACTGGGAAAAATGTGGGGGGCGAGTCCACTTTGCTCCTTCAAGTCACAGGCTGGAGCAGAACAAACAACAGCACCTAACACAACAGTCACTGTACATATATTCAAGTTTTACATGTCTGCAAAGCAGAAGTAGTAGCAGCCATTTGGATGTTCTTTCTTAATGGTTCTCAGGGGGGGCCTGGGGAACTCCGAAGGACCTGGTTCCTGGGATGTAGAGCTGGAACTGCAGCTGCTGCTCCTGCTGCTGCCCCCAGCCATCTGTACCTGGCCTCTGTCCTCAGTGGGGGAAACCTGGGGAGAGCCTGGGCTCAGGTACCCGGCTGTGGTCTGTGTAGAGGTGGTGGTGTACGTAGTTGGGCCAGTGTTGTTTTTTACGTAGACATTTTTGATAGCAACAAGTGTATGCGCCATGATGCTGAGGCTGTTACTCAGATCCTGCATGCCTTGCTGCAGCAGCCGAAGGTTGTGGTTGACACTGTCAAAGCCAGACTGGATCACCTGCATCTGGGTCTGCTGAATCTGCACTAGGTCTGCTTCAGTTATTCCAACTGAGTCTGCCTGGGATCTACCTTTTGATTTGGCTTTTACCTTCCCTGAGGAAGCACCACCCGATGTCCCCAGATAAGGCAGCTGCTCCTGGCTAGGTGGGACCACTGCCATGTCCTCAGAGCTTTCCTCCGGCTCTACCACTTTCACCACTATCTCTTCTTTTAGGTTCATCTTCTCAAGACCGGGTTGATGAGATGGGCCAGGATCATCATTAAACCCTAGAAACGAGGTGAGAGGAAAAGCAGAGGACAGTCAGTGAGGAACTTCACAGTCGGTCAGGTGTGTTTTTACCCCTCAGCGCACTCATCAGCCCTTGAACCGAGACCCCACCACAGCAGCTTGTGCTGCACTTTCTGGTGCTTTTAGAACACACATCACCCCTATACGGGGGGAAGAAAACCCTAAAGATCCATTTATTGAATAGCTGTTTATTGTAATCCCCGTACCGTCCCCACCGCGGACGCTAAGCCGCAGGTCCCCAAAGACACATTTACTGTGTGTTGCGTCTGTGCACGGCAACGCCGATTGCAGGGAGTCCCTGGGTACTGCAGCTGCTGTTTCAGCGCATTGACGCCCCCTCTCTCTGGGACACAAAACCGTACGTAGTCACAGCACTCCGGGCAGCCTAGGATTGCGTGTTGGCATTTTATTTTTGCAATTGCAAGCACGGAATCTACAAAGGTGGACAGGAGGGGCTGGCTTAGCGCCGCCGGGACGGGAGGTCCGCTGCCATGTACTGTCACGGGCCGCCGGCGGTGCCCCGCACTCACCCATCTCCCCCACGGCGGCGCCGGGCAGCTCCAGCGTGTCGATGCCGCCCACGATGGGCACGGCCTCGGCGTGCAGCAGGGAGCCGTAGGCGCGGGGGGGCAGGTGGTGGTGGTGGTGGTGGCGGCGGGCGGGCGCGGCGCCGGGCGGCAGCTCGTCGGGGGCCAGGAGGAGGCCGAGGCCGAGGGCGGCGTTGGGGCCCGGCGGCCCGCCGCCCTGAGACAGGCGGCACAGCTTGCTACGGTCGCGGCGCTTCAGGTCCCGCCAGCGCTTCTTCAGGTCCTCCACGTCGCGGGGGCAGGCGGCCACCGGGTTCACCTTGTGCCGGATCAGCTCCCACACCTTCCGCTTCTGGCCCGGGGAGGCGCGGCCCGGCCCCGCCGCGAACAGCAGCCGCTCGTGCTTCAGCACCTGCTCGATCAGCACCTCCGTCTCCGCCTCGTTAAAATTGGCCTTGCGCCGCTTGGGCGAGTCCTCGGCCATCCTCCGCCGCCGCCGGGGGGCCGGGGGTGCCCGCGGGGGGGGCGCGCCGCCGCCCCTTCCCCCGGCCCGGCCCGCGGGCGCCGCCGCCGCCGCTAGGCCGGGCCCCGCGCCCCGCCGGGGAAGGGAACACCGCGCATGAGAGGAAAGGACGAGCCAGGCCGGCGCAGGCGCCCCGTGCCCCGCGTGTTGACACGGGGAGGGGGCCCGGCCCCGGGCCCGGCCCGCGCCCGCCCCGCCCCCGCCCGCCCCCTCCCCGCCGGGATTCCCCGCCGTCCCGCCCCGCCCGGCCCCGCCGCGGGTTGTGCGCCTGCTCGGCGGCCGCGGCCGAGGCGCCCGGGAATGGCGGCGGTTTTGGAGCTGCTGCTGAGCGAGGAGCTGCCGCTGGGCGCCGTGCTGCGATGGCTGCGGCGCGACCCGGGGCAGCGCCCGGCAGAGGTAACGCGGCACCGCCACGCTCTGTGCGGGCAACGCGGCCGAGCGGGAAACTTGGAGCGCGGGGGAGGCCCGTGCGGGAACGGGGCGGCCCGTGGGGGCAGAGCTCCGCCGAGCGGGACGTGGGAAGGCGGGGCCGGGGCCGCGGGACCGCTACTGCCCGCCGGGCCATAGGGCGGAGGTGGAATGGCGGAATGGCGGCGAGAGCGGCGCGGAGCGCGGGGTCCCGACGTATCGGTGGGGGAAGCGGCGCCGTGAGTCCGCACGGCCGGCACGGGTACAGCCAGACAGCGGGGATGGGGCCGGGTCTCAATGCGCGTCGGGAGCTTCTCGTGTCCCTGTGTGCACGCTGTGCTGTGCCCAGACCTGTTGCTGGTCCGAGCAGACGGAGCTCTGTAACGCACCGTGTGCCGAGCATTGGGGTTCCCGTGGTTGTACAAATCTTTATAACCACGCGTTGACCAGGAGCGCTTATGCCGAAGTGATACTCGCAGAACAAGATCTATAGATGAAGCATTTTCAGCCCGAGTTCCTTAGAACGCCTCTAAGATCGGAACTTACTGCTGTCACCCCAAACTTCTGTCGGAAGGAGGGAGCAGCGTCCCCGGCGTGCAGCACTTCATAACCTACGGGCGGCAGGCACGGGCCTGCAGTTGGCACGCAATTGGAGGCGCTGACCGCTCCGAGCTGCAGGCTGTGGGCTGGGTACATGCGGGGGTTCGCCTTGCCGGGCCCTGCAGGTGGTGTGTGCGGTGAGAAGGCCAGCAGGCAGGGAGCTGGTGGCACGCAGCAGGGCTGTGCACCTCTGTTAACTCGCACAGTGAGAGAGGAGTAAAGATGTGCTGTGCTCTGAAAGGAGCACACTGGCTCACACTGAGGAGCTGACTGGCTACACGTGCAGACTGTAAGCTGTCTCTTCTCTAAACACAGATTAGAAACCAAAGAATGGTAGAGTACATCTTGCCCTGGCTTTCATGAGGCAATTTGTGCAGCTGGCCCTGGTCTGCACAGGGCATTAGCCTGCTAATTCCGCCCTGTACCAAGGCTGTGCCAGCCTCAGGCTTCACTAAGGAGATGTGGTGCTGTCATGCTTATTTTCATGTCACTAAGGAGCAGACTGCTTCCTGTGAGCGCTGCTTCTACTGTTGTTGAAGTGGCACAGAGTACCATGGAGAGGAAACAGGGATGTGTATGTTGTTAGGAACAAAACACGCTTTTCCTAGCGTACAAAGCTTTGAGCTGTGCACGGGGTATGAAGTCTGTTTGTTTCGTGTTACCCTGGGAAGATCGTCACCTGTTTGGGTTTGTAATGTATTGATTCTATCAGTGTCTTTTTAATTGTCTGTGGGGTCTCAAGTGAGAGGAAATATTGAAGTCATCTGATATTTAGCACTGCAGGACTCAAAGTACTTCAACACTTGTTCTCATAGCACCCCTCTGTGGACGTAGGTGGCATTTGTGGATAAGTAGAGTATGGGGAAGTTGTAGGCTTTAGTTTTTCACGTTCGAATTAGCTGCTTGAATATCTGTGCCCTACTTTGAAACATTGGACGCAGAGGTGCCAGTTGCTCCAGGCTCTTGCTGGCCGCAGCTCCAGTGTCACTGCTGTTTCCAGGGGACAGCTCTGCTGCTTCTCAGCTGGAGGCCAAAGTGAATGACTCCACTGGGAATCTGCTGCCAAAATGACTGTGTGGAGGCTGGCTTTCAGGCTTATGACTTGTGCTGAGGTCAGTTGGGTTGTATTGGCCTACTTTGACATACCGTGTTGTTTTTTATTGTGTATTGCAATACTAGATGAGTCTAGACAAGTGAAAAGAAAGAATGAGGAAACAATTTTATATTAAAGCTTTGTCCTCTTTTTTGTAGGAGAACCACATCCATGACAAGCTGGTATCACTCAGTTTGCTTCAGAAAGATTTTGTGCCTTTTCTGCTGAATTTCTTAAGAGAGCAGACCAGCCAGATACTGACTAATGGACCCTCCACTCCTGCTAAAACTCCCAATTCCAAGGCCCACAGGAGCCAAAGGACGGGACCAGAAAGGAGAGCAGGCCATGCAACTAGCAGCCGAGTGCAGCTCTTTTCCCAAAGGACTTCAATGACCTCCTGTGCCACAGACACCAGCTTTTCTCCTGCTGCTGCATCCAGCAGCTCCTCTTCCTTTTCTGAGTCAAACCTGTCGAGCCCTTGCAGTGACTTCCCCAGCTTGGTGTCCAGTAGCAGCCCGAGCTTTGGGTACAGCCCTGTGCTCACCCACAGTGAGAAGCGCTCGGCTCAGAAGGCCAACCTGGGGAGCTTCCTCACTGCTGCACCAGAGGCCTTGCCAGCAAGGCGGGGCAGGAGAAAGGGCGGCAGCTCTGTCAGTGCCTCTGGCCGGCAGGTTGCTCGGGATCTGGGGCGGTCTGTGGCCGAAGAGGAAGATGGAAAGAGTGAAAGTGCATCGTGGAGTGGAGGGAGAAGGAAGCGGATTGAAGTGCCTCTTGTTACTGCTAGATCCCCTCCCAGCCAGCTAAACCTTAACAACCTAGAGGAGTTCCCACCCATGGGTACTGCCTCTGGCTGGACAAAGTAAGAGTGTGTCTGCCTCGCTGTCTTATTTGGATCGTGCTGCATGTTGCTGTTCCATGACTGGCTCATTCTGTTGTGCACTTTCAGATACAAAAGATGCTGTCACAGACAATACTGTGGAGCTGACTTCTTGTTCTCCTTGGCCAAAACAGCCTTGTAACTGCTGCTGCACAGGGGAATATTGCTATCACGGGCAGTCAGCTTCCGACCCTGTGTGCTCACCTCTGTGCCCCTTGTGTTGTGCCTGCAGCTTGCCGGTGCACAGGCCAGCTGCTGTAAAGCTGAACGCATCTTTGTCCTTCTGTTTGCTAACAAGTCAGCATTATCTAAGCTCTTCATGTTTCTTGCTTAACACAATAGCAATTGCTGATCAAGTGCAGCCCTGGAAGGCTCTTCAGCTTTACTGATGCAAGGAAAAAAGCTTTTGGGTTGAAGTTCTGTGAATTCTGGTTACAAATATCAGTGTGTAGCTTCATTTGTGTCGTGTGGTTATGGACAAATAGCTGGATGGTTCTCATACTCACTTTGCTCTTCAGCAGGCTCAACTCTCCCTGATGACACTGCCTTTGCTTTGGGGCAACTGTTTGTCTTGTGGTTGCCTCACTACTCTCTTTGATTTTTTCACTCTTTAAAACTTTTGTTAGCAAATATAATGCTTTCATGTCAGGCTGATTGCTCTGTAAGCCAGGCACTGGCCTTAGAAAGGGTCACTTTCTAGTTGGACAAATAAAATTCCAGCAGAAAACTGATAGTCTCTGTATCTGTTTGGGAGATGCCTCTGACTGCACTACAGAGCCTCTTCCTGAAGGTCCAGCCTAGCTAACTTATGCAGGAAGAATAGGTTCCCCTAAACTTTAAGGATAACACTTTACTGGGATACGGTAGTGGCTTGTTTATTAGTGGCTGTGTTAGAAACTGCTGGTGAGTTGATTTCATGCAAAAATAATTAATCCGCTGTCCTTTTAAACCATTGTTGTTTGGAGGAGCTGCTTGTCAGTCTGTCAGTGTTCTGTGCACTGTTGATAATTACACATGTAGGCAGCAAGGGGCAGCAGGCTGTTTTTTGCTGTCCGTAGCTCCTTGAGTACTGACAGTACCTACAGACAAAGTTTAGAAGTTCACAGTGCTGACTCGATACCTGTTTTATTTTAGCATTAGGTTCTTTTGGAAGAGTTTAACGCGTATCGGTCTTGAGATTTAATTTCTAATGTTGTTTTGGTGATTCCAATGAAATCCTTTCTCACTCTTTCAGCAAAAGCAAGCCATCAAGGCGCATCAACCCAACTCCTGTGAGTGCTGAACGCCCTCTTTCAAAGCCAAAGATGTGCTTCACTTCAACGCCTGTCAGCCAGCCTCCTCGATTTTCGGCTGGGTCAAGCCCTGAGGCCTTTAACATTGTACAGGAGGGAAACCCAACTTCTGTGTTAAGCAGCAGCCTTCAAGAGGAGAGGGAGATGCTGAAGAAAGAACGGTACAGTCTGAACAGGGTGTTGAATGGCTTGTATTGATTTTTAGTTCTCTTGTCTGAAGGTGGTATTGACAACAGAGTGGAAATGACCAAAAGAATATCTAAAACAGATGCTTAAACTGTAATTTGTTTAAAACATTAATGCATTTAGCTCATGCTTGTAATTTTAAAAGTGTACTTACTCTGGAATGACAGCACTCATTTTGTCTTCAGGAATCTTTACAGCTTTCTTACCGTTGCTTTTTCATGGGTTTGCACGTGTGGCTGTCTCCTGTCCAGCTTTTCATAGGTTGTAGAGGTGAACTGTGTTGGTTTAAACGGGTGTAATTAGGCAGTATCTGAAGACTTCATCTGTCACGAAAGGCATTGTTGAGTTTGAAGAAAGTGAGTTAACAGTGCACATGTGGGGGAAAATGTCAGTGGAATTTAGGCAAACTAACACAGACTTACAGTTCACCGGGACCAGAATAGACTGGAACAGACCCACCAGCTTCTCACAAATTCCCTTTTGTACAGGGTCTGTACCAGAACCAGTCAGGATTCAGACCTACCTTTGTACACTTCAATGAAGCATGTATTCCAGTCTGAATTCCACTTGCAGTGTTCTGGTAATCTGTATAAACTAAACTAGGTGAAGTAGCAGTACGTGGGCTGGACTGGACCCATGAGGTGATCTCATCTAGCCCATCGTCCTTTCAATAAAAAGGTTAGTGCTTGGGGCTAGGAGCTGCTGCTGTGTCCTTAGTAGCAATGGGAAGTGAGCAGCAAAGATAAGACAGTCTCCAGCCAACTGGGTTTCTTTTTTGAGCAGTGGCTCAAAGGGGTAAATTCATGCTGAAGATGACAACACTGAGGCAGAAATGAAGCTGAGTGTAACTGTGTTGTTGGAGTCTCACTGTGGTAGGTTTAAGAAGTGCTTAGCATGAATTTTTTTTTCAGTTCTAATTGATCAAGTGCTTATGTTCGTTGCAAGGCAGATGTTAGTAGACAACCTTTCTGCTTCCATTTTGGGACTGATTTATTATTCATTTGTGTTATGTTATTTGCTGTTCAGGGTTAGGCCAGCAAAAGAGTTCTTGGCTGTGATAAAAAATGTTTGTGTCTTCCCCATAGCCTTTCAAGTGGCTTTTAATGATTTTACTCGAGACAATTTGGTCATAAGTGGATGTGATGTTCCCGACCTGGATGTTTCACTGGGATGTTAAATGGTCATTTCATATTGCTGTTAGTGTCTTTTCTCTTGCTTCTCATGTGTCTTATGTATGCTCTTGCATTTTGGGTGACCTCGGGCATTTTTTAGGCAATACGAGTGTATTTAACTGAGTAGTTGTTATTCATTCAGATTTCATCAATTTAAGTAGTTTGTCTCTTCTGTTGCTCAACTTGTAGTTAAAGGATTTCATCAGTTGTTGCATTGCCTTTCCACATACTCATATTGATTCTTCTCAGGGCATCGTTTACTTGTAAATATAGCTGTGAGTCTGGAGCCGAACTTCATTATCATAGACTTTTCAGTGTCTAGCTGTCAGAAATTACATAGACAATATTATTTTTTTAAGGACAGGTTCAGTATGTTTAACAAATACCAGATTACATGAGAAGAAACAATAATGCAAGTGGCCAAAGTGACAGGCTGCATCATCAGAGAAGGAATTTGAATGTGGTTCTTTAGCACTGCCATGCAAAAAGCTGGTTTAGACAGTAGAAACAATGTGGTTAGTTACTGCAGGACTTCCTTCATGCTGTGCTGGCAGGGAAAGGTTTCTTCTGGCCACATGGTTGCTGTGTGTCATTAAAGCCGTCCGGTATGTTTCTGCTCTTGAATTTCAGATGCAAGTTGCTGCACCAGGCATCTTCTGCAGGGATATCTCCTGATCCTGGGACTCCTACTAAGCCCGCTTACACCCGCAGTGCTAGCCTTCCTGCTGAAAGCCATCTGGTGACCTGCGCAGATCCTGCAAAGGTTTCCTGCAAGAAACAGTTGGAGTGTCTGGCACAGCTCTACTCATCATGTATAGCAGGTGACAACTGAGATGTGAGATTGACCCTTCTGTGAGCTCTGAGCTCATATATGCAGTGTGAGGAGAAGGCAGATAACAAGTAGAAGTTCTGGCGTAGTTGCTGCGTATAGATAACTCCTAAAAGAATAAGCTATGCCATCTCAGTTATTAAAATGAACAGTTTTTACATAAAAATATAGGGAAGTAGATGAACGTGTTGCAGTACTTTGACCTGTAGGAGGCTGCAGTTGCATGGTCCTATCTGGTGAGGTAAATTTGAACAACAAAACCCTTCCCTCACACATATTTCCATGTTGATATATGCTGTGGCTGTGTGTGGGGAGTGAGTTCTTTACAGACTTTGTAGAACAGTTGTCTGTCTTTTTGCCTTCAATCATTAAAACAGGTTAAATCACAATATTCATCTCTCATATTACATTTTTTCTCTTGCAGAAAACCTGGTACCAAATATTTTCCTGGAGCTTTTTTTTGTTCTGCAACTGTTAACATCTAAAGGAACTTCTGCTTCAGAGGAAGAAGAGAGTGACCTTGAAGTCAATGAAGGAAGTAAAGGTAAGCAGTAGAACTGAGTGGAAAGGGTGTCCTTCCATGAATGATGATAATGTGATGTAGGTAAGTTGCCTGTAGCCTGAAAGGTTAGTATTCAATACCTTAAAAGCACAGTGGGACTCATCTGAGATGCTGACAAAAGCCATGTGTGTATGGGAAGTATTTCTTTAGCATGATAGATCAGGGTTTCTAGATTGTGTTTGAATCTACTTTTCTACTGTTATGTGTGAGTACCTACGGCATCTTGCTAAAACAAACTTGCAGAGAGAAGAACAGATATGTTATGTCTCTTCTCCGTTGGTTCTTACAGATCAAAAGTGTTGTTGTCTTGCTGTGTGTTTCTTAAAAGTTGGGTCTCAGATGTGGGCACATAGGGCCTGCTAATATAGGTAAATAATTGTTACATTTGACTTTTTGGCAAAGTTGTACTTACTCTTGATACAGTCAGTAGTTTGATATAGGTATGAAAAGCAGAGAGTGGCTTTAAGATGAGACTTCCCTTCAGAAAACTATTTGTTTAACTTTAGTTTTGCTTCTTATGTTCCTGAGCTTAGGAACATAAGGTGATCAGCAGCAGCAGCTGATCGGTGCTTGCAGTTGGTCTGCTTGCTGTTTGGCTCTGCTTACTGTTGGCCAAAAAGCTGAGAAGGAATCTTTTCTGTCCCATAGAGTGTTAAACAATTTAGTAGCCGTTAGTATCAGAGAGATGGGGATTTTTCTTGTGCCAGGGGATAGGAACTTCTGGATACTAGTCTAGAAGATCATTCTATTCTTTGGATATGGCAGTTCCTTCTTTCCTCCAGACCGTATTATCGATTGCTTAGCTTATAAATTGTGTTAGGTGCTGTTGTCAGATGTTTCTTTTTTTCCCATTAGATGCATCAGGGAGACAGCACTTCCGAAGTGTGCACAATTGCGTTTACTTTGCTGTTCAAGTCTTGGATTATCAATATGAGTGAGTTGAGGTGCTTTTTTTTTTTTTTTTTATTTCCTCAGCTTGTTTGTGTGACGAAGCAAGTGTGCTTAGATCTTAGAGCTTTACTAATTCCAGGCACGGAGATATTAACTTTCCCTCAAAATACACTTAAATTTGGCTTAAATTTGAATGGCTGTGAATTTTCCCTGTGCTGGTCTTCAGTGTGATTTTGTAAAAAATTGGAAGGTCATGAGAAGAATACAATAAGAAAAAATGTCCCTGCAGATGTCAGTGAGATTTGATCCTGGGTGACTGGGTCTTATAACTCTTTACTTGGTGGCTTCTTAAGAATGACATAAACGTTTCTTTGGGTCTGATCATGTTGTCATGTGTGTCTGTGGGTTTTATGGATGTTGTCTTGGCAGAATTATTTCCCATTTAGAAAAGGGGACTCTGAAGTTCTTGGCTGAAAATGAACGGATTGCATGTTTTTCTCCCACCCTGCACGAGAGACTCAAGCAGGCATATGAAAACAGCACAGCCAAGGTAAATATTGGCAGACCTCAACTGAATGCTGTCTTATACCTCTGTGGTGATGGCATTTTATTTATGTTGGCCTTAATGTTAACTCTCATTCCTTCTTCTGTGAGTCTCTTTGTCATGTCTTCTTTGGGAACTGTTTGAAAGTTGTTTTTTAATTGTTGGGTTTTTGTTTTTTCTCATTGAGTGAATGAATTGCATAATGCCATGACTGTTAGTTGTGAATTGCTGCTGGTTGCCCCAGTGTTGTGGACCTTAGCTGGTGACTTTGACAGAGCCAAGTTTTGCTTTTGATATTTGTGTCTAATCAACATGAATCCCAGAAAAATGGCCGTCTGGTTGCTGAATTGTTGTGTAGGTGGGGAGAAGTGAATTTGTTTCATTGCTACGGACTTCTTTGAGGCAAACAAAGCTTGCAGTCTGGAAAAATGAGTTTCCTGATCAGATCATCTAAGTCAGGGAACTGAAGCTTGATGATAGGAATGCATTTATTTTCTCTTTAGTTTCGTGCATCCCATTGCATTTGCCAAGGAAAGTACAGTGTGCTTCCTGAGACTAAGGCACATTAATAACCGATCAGTTTTGCTAAAGTTATAGACAAGGTTTTTTTGTTACTTGAAGTCATGTACTGTCTGAATAGAAGAAATAATACAGAATTTGACAGGTTCTGCCCTCCTGCAATCTCAGAAGCCCTGTGTTGAAGATATGCTTTGGCTGTCTGCAGATCATTCTTTCCATTAGTATGAATACTAATTGCAATCTGTTGATTGCAATTAAAAAAAGTAAGTTTTTTTCCCAGAGAGATAAGAAGCTTGCATTCATAACGAGTGACTCTTGTCTCTGTGGTGTAATGTAGGTTTTGCAGCCATTGGTGTTTACTGGCAGTTAGCAACTGGGAAATGACTAGAGTCTGAACAACTCAATTAGTGACACCTGCTTTCACCGTCACCTCTCTCCACTGCTTATTCTGGGTTTCAGATTGTTGGATAAATTACACTTGCATTTGCCTAATTGTTGATTTATGTTTTCAACAGGTTTCCCTGCTGCTGCCATGCTCTGTGCAGTCTGTTTCTTTCCAGCCAGAAACCGACAATCGCTCTAACTTTCCCAGTGACAGAGCATTTCACATATTTAAGAAACAAAGGTAAGATTGTTTTACTGTTAGTATATGGCTCACAAGATGTTATCTGCCCATAGTTGTGAACAAAAGATGACAAAAATGTCCCATTTATGCTACATACTGTGGATTTTCACTCTAATTAAGAAAAGTCTTTGTCCGTGCTGACTGCAGGAGCTAAATGTTTAATGACTTTAGAGAAGAATAGCCTAATTCTTCAGGAGTTTTTGAGGATTCTGGTAAATGCCAGTGCAGTGTGGCACCTTACATAGGTTGCTTCTGCATACATATCTGGTATGCTTTGTATTCTTCCTGCTGCTTTCCACGCTTGCAGCAACTGAGTGAGGAGAGAATGGCAAGTTGTCTTGGTCATTTTTTTCTCCTCATAGGTGTTATTTTGTGTAGCCTGTTTCTCAGTCTTCAGTATGTCTGGTAAATGGGTGGTTTGGTCATTCTGTCTGAGCTTAGGCATAACAAGCTTAAGTGCTTGCTGTTCAGAGGCATGGAAGATGGAAACTTTTGAGTTTTGCAGAAGTATCAGAATGTGGAGACGCTTGAATTACTTAATCTGAGTTAGAGACTCACTGGGTAGTTTAGAAGCAATTGAATGCTTGGGTGTTGCTACTTCAAATTTTGAAGAGAAGGAATTCACATCCTTAAATGTCTTTGTCCACAGGGATATCTTTTATGAACTGCTGCGTGAATGGGAGGATAACCATGAAAAACCCGGTTGGGACTTTGAAAGAGTTCTGGGCAGCAAGATCAGGTAGGAGTCTTCTGTAACTCAATCTAGAACAGCAGTTTAGCTTTAGTGTAGCTATGTTACTGGTGCAACATACCAGATTCAGCATCCTAATTTCTATGTTTTTTCTAATGGTCTGAGCTGTAAGGGGCTGTGCTTCTTGGCAGGTAGTGTCTGTGCAAAGTTGCTTCTGTATTTAAAATTTTGAACTATCCTCTTAAAGAAACATAAAGGCATAAGTGGTGGTGGCATAATGTGGTTAGTGTTGGTGTAACTCTTACCGTGTTCCCAGTCACAGAAAGAGTTACTCTCACAACGTTGTGGTCTGAATGCATTTTTGTGCATAGTTCATGTTTCCAGTGCCCCACTCCTTTTAAGCACGTATGTATTATATGTACAGAAACTTTTATCTCTTGCAGGTATTTCAGAGGGTTATGGTGTCTTGGCTCTGAAAACAAGACTAGTTTGTTTCTTCATATGGAAAGCAAATGGTTTTATTTATTTAGTGTTTAATCAAAATACAATATTTATATAAAGAAACCATTATGTTTTTGAAAGCAGTTGCCTTGTGGGTTTCTGCGTTACTCTTAACCACCAGCCTACTGAAGTTACATGGAGCAAAACAAGGCTGAGGTTTAGCTGAGGCTCATTCATCCCCTTTCGACATCAGAACTACTGTTTTTTTGCTGTTTTCTTTCATCTTTGTGAACTCTCAGCTCACAGCACAAGGAAAAATAGGAGATAAATGTGTACTTTTTCTTCCTAAATAAAGGCATTATTACAGGAAAAGAAAAAGATTCTTTTGTGTCTAAAGCTGTGTTTGCTCTGCAGACACTAAGGGAGAATCAAGGGAGAATTTTTGTTTCCATGATCAGCAGATGGGGCTTGTGCAGCCTGGTTGCAATTGGCTCCGTTTTCCAGTGGCCTTTGAAAACTCAAGATCAATTTCTTAAAAGCTGTTAGATTGTGATTTTGGTGTAATTTGAAGTTAAAACACTTTTTTTTTTGTACCACAAAGATCTAGTCAGCATTTTGTGAGGTTTTCCTTCACAGGGCCATGATGGCTCACCTGTCTGCAACCTGCAACCACAGCCATTTTGCCAGGCTCTTTCAGAAGCAGCTCACCCAGGTAAGAACAATTAATTTTTAGAAATGATGACAGTACATTTTGATGTGTATGAAATGCAGAGGTTCTCAGTTCTATTAGCAACATTAGTATGCTACCTCTAGAGAGTCTCATGTTCTTCTGTGTAACAGCCAAACAGGCTCTTTTTGGTACAGTACTGTTGTTTTAGTTTGCAGGAGTTTTTTTGACCAGTAGCTGAAGGAATGAAAGAAGAAAGGATGCTCTTGACCATAGTATAATTTCTAGCTCTATGCTCTCTATAGGTGGCTGGCTAATTGGTAGGTTCCTTTTGGATAGCAGAATAGGCACAAAAAAACCCCTCATGCATTATGTGAAAGGTGTGAGCTATTGCAATATTGAAAATTTCTCATGTCCAATCCAAATTTGCATCAGTGTTCTGACAGGTGAGGACTGTGCGAGTGATGGATGGTCCTCCTCACATACAAATGTTGGCTGCTAGATGTGCCTGAGTTAGTTGTGTGTTATCAGAATTATTATGTGTATTATCGTTTCTCAGAATCTCTAGGCTATTTATGGCTAAGGTGGGTAGCATGTTTTGACAGGAGGTAAAGAGATTTTTCTTTATGTGCTGACTGAATAGCCTATGCTTGACTTCCTTCTAAAACAAAATCTCCTGAAGTAGGAACAATGCATAAAGGAGGAGACAAAATGAAACAGTGTTTGATTAGGAGTTTTCTACTTGTTTTTTCTCTCTCTTAAAGATGTGTAAAGATCCTATTGGTGGTGGTGTGAGTTGGGGAGACACCCCAGACCAGGATGTCCTTAATATGTTGGGTCCTGATAATCTGAGCCGTCTTAAGAGGCTGCAGGAAAGATTTGTAGTTCCTCAGAGCATCAGGGGACCTTGTCCACCTCCTTCATTCCCAGGGTGCCAGCAGTTCTTCAGGGACTTCATCCTCAGCGCAGGAAGGTCAGCTGGTTACTTTTTCTACAGCAAATCATGGGGTGTGTGGGGAAAACTGTGTTGCTGTTGCAGCAGAAGTGTTCAGAAGCCTTGGGGCATAGTGTAACCTAAGTAGAACATATCTGACTATTTTAAAGCTGCATAGCATCACACTTAATGTCCTTGGCCAGTGAGCACATTAACAGGCAGGTTCTGTTTGAGGCATGGAGTGCATTTCTGCACTACCTTAGGCTGGATGGTAATCACTGAACCATAACATCTTGTCACAGACTACCTGTATTTCCCAGTGCTGAGAAGTGCAGACATGTATAGCAAGGGCACTGGCTTGTCCAAACATTTCTTGTGCAGCAGTGTATGGAGCAAAGGGGTTAGAGGATGAAATCAGTTTTGTGTTTTTTTTGAATGAGTTTTTCCCAGTCCAGAGCATAGATGAGTTGCCATACATGGCAAATCTGAATGTAAGTTCATTTACTTTATAGCTTCCTGCTTAGACAGATCCATATAATGATCCTTTTGCTGGGACCTATTGAACAGTCTCTGCTTTGAAGAGCTTAAGAGAAGAGTGGAAAAAGGGGTCAGCCAGCACTAGTTTTATCACTTGGTTTGTTTTCTGTCAGTTGCTTTGTTTGTCCTCTTATGCTTGATACAACTTCAGAGAGCAGCTTTAAATTTTGTGGTGTGTTAGTTGAGGTTTTACTGCTATTTGCAGACCAATCTGACTCATCATCATCTTTTGCTGAAGTTACCAGTTCAATCAGCACCTGGTGGATAGCCTGTGCCTGAAGATACTTGAGCTAGATGGCCTTACTCTGGTGGAGCATGAGCACAGTGATGGGGAAACAGATATGGATGAACAGGTAAGACTGTATTTTGCACGTACATCTGTCTGGAGTTTCCCTGAACTGAACCTGTACTGAAGGAACTGTTTTGGTTGCAAGTTGTTTTTAAGTTTCTGCCAGTGAACTGATGGGACAAGGGTTTCTTGCTTTTGTCATACTCTGTAATTTGTACAGTGATCTAGCCCTGTCCATTTACTCATATGCTTCAGCGTATCTCATAGAACTGTAGTTTGAAAAGTGATCTCCTGTGGAGTAGCCTCTTTTTAGACTGTTAGTCCCTTGTCTTAGATCTGTTTCATCATTGAAACAACTGAATTTGGTTGTTGCATTCAGTTCCGATCGCTCCTTTCTTGTTGCTGTTCCATGCAGAAAGACTCAATGAATTTGTGTTCAGATGTCACTTTACTCACCTATACCTATCACAAGTATCATAGCTTGTAGACTGTTAGCAAAGTAGCAGCCAGAGATTCATGAAGACTTGCAGAGCAGTAGTGGTGCAAAGGAGGCAACATAGGGTCAGTTCTTGTTTTCTCCAAAGTTGTTAATATGGATATATGACTGAGCAGCTTTTTGTTCTAGAAAGCTCTCAAATTAATTTCTTCTCACGGTAAGTGAGGCAGTAGAGGCAGAAACAATTTAAAATGTGTGTGACAAATATGCATTTTGGAAACATTTATAGAAAGCACTGATGAAACTGTGTGGCCCTTTTTATATCAAGGGAATAGTTTAGTATGGGTGGTGGCTTTGCCAGCTCAGGGTGACATTTCCCCAGCTTGCTTTTATTCATTGCAGGATGAAAAGAAGCGTTTCACTGTGGTGCTGTTGAGCTTGAGACTCCTTGCCAAGTTCCTGGGCTTTCTTGTGTTCTTGCCATATCGCACCGTGGAACAGCCAACTAGAGACCTGCAAGACACTGCAGTAGTGTTGAGGAACCAAGTAAGAGACCAAGCACTTCAATCTGATGTGGCCTATTGTTTGATTACCCAGTAAGGGTATTATGAATAGTTATGCCTGTTCAAAACAAGGGAGTGATTGCTGGGAAAGTGCTATGCTATTCTGTGTCCCATCACATATTCTTAAGCTGGAAACAGAGGTGAAGAAGGATTTACATAACAGAGAAAAAGGGAGCAATACGTTGGTGGTGGGGTACAAGGTGCTGTTGTTATTTTTGCTCATCTGGGGCTGCTATATCAGAACTCTGATAAGTATAGGTAAAACTTGCCTTTATAGTGTGAAATCCAGCTACCAGGAATGATTCAGTAGTTTCTCACTCACCTCCTAGCAATGTAATGTAATGAATGCAAGAAGGCAGGGGTTAAACCTTGACTCCACCTGTACCCAGTCATGCTTTAGTTTTTAGCTTTGTATCTGAAAGTCCCAGCGGGACCTGTGGTTACTGTCATAGCATAGTTTCTGCCTCTCCTGGTGTGCAGGAAGATGTTTTCATTAGCCAAAAAAGTCACCTCTTATTTGTACAGAAGAAATTTTAGAAAGAATAGTCACCATATAGAAAAAGATTTTTCTTTAATTATCAAAAGATAACTTCAAGCTGCCACTTTAATTTTTTTTGTTCATTAAGACTTTGCCTGTACTAGACATTTTGAAGCTTCTGAGACAATCCATTCAGAATCAGCGTTCTGTCCTCACTATTCCTTGGATTGTGGAGTTTCTTTCCCTTGTGGATCATGTTGCTCCTTTCCTTGATTACTATAGGAAGGTATTTTGTCTTTTGCTGCAGATATACAGGTAAGAGCCTGGGAAAGTATATCGGTTCATAAATCTCTTCTGTGAGTGATTTTGTTTTAGAATACAGGCTGGTGCTAGTCTGAGTTTCTTGTAAAGGTACTTTTCTGTGTACAACTCAAGAGCGTTTATATCTTAGATAGCACTATAAAGGGAGGATATCCTAAACAGAGAGAGAGAGATGCAGTAAGTTCACGTTCCTTGAGTTAACAACATTCTTTACATTCTCACTCACCAATTCTGCAGCTGCAAATTTTAAACTTTGAATTTTAACCTCAGGCCTGCAGGGTGAGCAGTGCCTAATTATTGCTCTAGTTTTCTTTGTGATGTACATGAGAAAAATCTGAAGCACATTCTAGAGAGTTGCTTAACACTGGTTTCTCCAGCATTAAAACAGAAGGTTATTCAGATGTGTATGTGCAAAAGAGTAGAATTTGCTTTCCATTCTGTAGTCAGACAAGTAGGGAATGTGTGCATGATTACAAATAGTATGTTCAGAAACTGAGTGGTATGGAATCGTTTTCCTTAAAGTAAATTGTAGTAATGAAATCTAATGCTGCCTCTTGTTGCTTTTTATGCATGGCAGGCTAATGATCCTTTCTGAAGAAAAAGAGATGAGTTTCCTGAACAAACTGTTGATCCTTGCAGTTCTGGGTTGGCTTTTTCAGGTAGTCTATTGCATGCACACAGATTTTCCCCAAAGAAGAGGCAGACCACAGGACCCAATAAAAACTCAATACTGAAACAAATTAAAACACTTGAAATTACTGGGTTCTTTTTACACTACTTTGGGTTCAAACAATTCCCTGTATTCTAATGGAAGGCTGTTGTCCTGTAGTCAAACTGTGTGAAGTAACTTTTTTTTCCTCACTATGAATTCTGATCACTGCTGAAGCACACTTGGGCCTTAAATCCTCATCCTTGTAAGAACGCTGACAAATTTGTGTTAGAAGTTGGGACACAAAGGTGGGGTTAAAGATACCATAGGGGAGGGTAACGAAGTTGGCATGCATAATAGTGATCAAATTAAATCTTTCATCTTACGGAGAAAAGCCTCCTTATGGCAGAGAGAGGGTCCTTTTTATCCCTTGTTTTTTGTTTGTTTTTTTTGAATGGTTAGAAAACTACTGTCTTCAGTCAGAAGGGGTAGAAGTTGACTGCTATTTGGACTGTTCCAACTGGGGTTTCTGTTTCAGGTTCCATCGGTCCCCGAAGAGTTGTTTTTTGCCACAGATGTCAGGCAGGAGGGATTGGTGATGGATACTGTGACATCTGCTCAGGCTTTGGTGAGTTAGTGCAGTAGCAGGCCCTCTGAATCTATGGATGAGGGTGGACCTACTGTGGCCTCAGGAGTTTAAGGTTTTGTCAACAATTTGGCTTCAGTACAGCTGCATTGAGTGAGACTATCTAGGCCAGTGTCGTTCTGTTTTGTCCAAGTTGCTGGTTTGTACTGCATTCTGGATTGTCAACTGTATGTGTTCTAAACAAGGGGTTTTGTCAGGCAGGGGGCATCTCAGCTGCAGTAATGGCTCACAGAATAGATGCCAAGTCATGTTGGAGAACCATATACTGTTTTTTGATTATCTCTCTACAAAGTGAGCTGATTAAATTGCAGCTCTTTCTACGGGTAACTAAATGTAATTGTGAACATGACAAAAATAGTACAGTAGGTCTGTCAAAGCAAGATTACTGTCTTTGCTGTCACCTGTTGACCAGCTGCATAATAAAGGGTGAGTAAACTAAAAAGAATTTGAGCAAGCAGAGAAGTAGGTGAACATGTGTGATGTTGTGGGTAACTTCCAGACATGCAGGAGAATAGATGGTATTCTATGAAAAATCAGCAGTATGTTTTTGAAACATGTGAGCCTTGTCCAAATTAGAAACCTCTGTTTAGCATTGTCTCTTTAGTGGCAGAGATGAGATGCAGAGGTAAATGATTATTTTGCAAATGAGTACACTACATGCTGTCTATGCCAATGGATCAGAAGCTGCTTTTCCTCTAGTGCCTCTGCCTGTACTGTGTAGTACTGGAGTGGTGTTACTTGATGGTGTTCTGGCAAGTCTGGATGAAGACACCTGTGGTGGCTTAATGTGCAGCAGATGTTCTTCATTTATTCTCCTCCACAGTTAGGTTTCTGTTTTACAATAGCAGCTGTGGCAACAGTCCTGGTTTTCTAACTATCAAAATTCAGTTGGGCTTTGCCAGTGATCAGAAGAAAAGGTTGAGATACACGTGGACAGCAAAGTACGTAATTTTACCGTGAATTTGGAATCTGGTTGATTCTGTTGTTTTCACTGAATGGCAGTTTTGAAATCTGCATGTGACCACGTGTATAAGATTTCTTTCTTGCTGTGTTGCTTCAGCTTTCCTTTTGTTCTCTTGCCAGGACAATGTGCCCTTGGTGGATCAGCAGTTACTTTATACCTGCTGCCCCTATCTTGGTGAGTATTTTATTTTCTTTTTGTCATAGCATTCTTTAGTCCTGTGAGTCCTTGGATTGTCTTTTTTTACCCCTCCTCACAGCTTTGGGTCTCAGCTGTGTGTAAGTGAACCTTGATTAAAAATCTCTGTTGGAAACACCTGCAGCTGAGAATAGTTATTTGATGACTCTAGGGGAGGGAGGTTACACAGTCTGGGCAGTTATACAGAGCTTGAATGCAGTGGAAAAGAAGAGCTTGTCCTTTACAAACTGAAAAGAAACACAATAATGAGTAAGTATGCAACTTTTGCATCCTAGGTATAGGTATTTGTACTGTGAGAAGTGTCTTGAACCTTGGGTGTGTTTCTGTTATTAGGCAGAGAGGAGGAATCCTTTTGAGTCCTACTGCTTTATCAGGTTGTTGTCTCAGGCATCTTTTTCTTGGAATCTGATTGCTATTGATGAAGTCTTTTTGTATGGAGAACAGAATGCCAGATGATGGGATGGTCCTCTGCTTCTTGGGACTTGGCTGTTAGGAAAACTGATAATCCTGGTGTTCCTGCATCATGAAAGCTAGAATTTGAAAAGCTCTTTGAGCTTTCCCCCCTTAGTTTTCTTCTGACTGTGTTGGATTTCTTTTGTGATCTTTCTTGTCTTGTTCTCCTTGTAGATTTTGTTATGGTCTCTGCTTACTGTACTAAAAAGGGTTTCATAGAAATGGCTTCTTCTAATCCTTCTGAACAAGTCTGTACATGCTAGAGAACTTTGTGGGATCCTGTTTTACCTTTGGAGCCTGCTTTACTCTGTCCTCCCAGTTTAATTTTTGATAGATAGGTGGAATGCCTCTCTGTTTCTGCTCTTCTGAAATTTCAGCTCTCACAGGAGCTGAAAGAATCTGCTCTGGAAACAAGACTGACAGTGTGAATTTCTCTTTGATTTGTTCTCTTGCTTATGGGATGATGACTGCTTTTGCGTATCTCTCTGTATAGGAGAGCTGCGGAAACTACTTGCCTCTTTTGTGGCTGGTAGTGGAG
This sequence comes from Coturnix japonica, assembly GCF_054131305.1. NCBI lineage: Eukaryota > Metazoa > Chordata > Aves > Galliformes > Phasianidae > Coturnix > Coturnix japonica. The sequence continues at coordinate 25,598,616 of NC_140667.1, read as the reverse complement.
TAAAAAATGGTGGCTTTATGAGGAAAATCACTCCCACAGCTGCAGAGACCTTGGCACCAAAGACTTCCATTACACAACGGAAACTGCAGGTAATCTGGGAGTCACGAGTGGAAGCAGAGTAGGAGGAATTCCCTGTATGACAGTAGGATACACAGTGGTATCTCAGTGTTAGGGAAAGTAAAGTATGGGCCTAGACAGCAAGGAACGGTGTGTTTGACTGTCAGGTGTCTTTAGTCTTAGTTATTCTGGATAAATCACCTGGATGGGGAACCTCACGGATGTTGAAATCTAGAGAAGTTTAGTAAGCATTCTTGGAATAACTGTCTCTTCTTTAGCGTAAAGTGTTGGCATGTTTCTCATCAACTGCTTTTAGTTAGGTTGTAGTCATGCATTCTGTAGAGCGTAGGAGCATACACAATTAATTACCAGACATTTAAAAGAGAGGATTCTTTGTTTCCAATAACAAACCCTATGTGGTAACTTACAGTTGCAGCTGCTGTCAGAGTTTTCCTATTCTCTTTACTGATAATTGGCTTTTGTAGCCTCATAAACACAAATAATGCGCTTTCAGTTAAGTGGTTACAAGGAAATGAGGAATGGGTAGTTTACAGGAGCACCAAGTGTTGCTGGAGCAGAATACTCAAGTGTAGGCAAATTATGTGCCTTGTTGTATGGTTACTTATGGCAGTTCTGTCTGCTTGTGTGATGAGGAGAGGAGGTTGTGGGTGGAGTGCTCTAATCAATTGTAGTGCTTTTCTTTTGAACAGGTAGAGCTGGAACAGGCCTTCTTCCACAACCAGCCTCCCTCTCTGCGGAGAACAGTTGAGTTTGTGGCAGAGAGAGTGGGATCCAACTGTGTTAAACACATCAAGTAAGTGCTGGTGATGTGTTCCGTGATATAAGAAATAACATCGTACTAATGAGGCAAAGAGATGATCCTTTAAAACTGTGTGTGCAGAGGAGGAGGAATGAGGGAAAGAAAACTTCCCTCAGAGCATTGCTGTATAGCAGAACACTAAAGCTGCATTAGGCTATGACATTATGTCCAGTGATATAAGATTTGCTTCACAGGGGGGATTCGTGATGGGATGCAAAGAGAAGGACTGCATGACTGTGGAGCACTTGGAATGTAAACATGGAGCAGTGTTTTGAAATTTAATATCAGTTCCAGAACATTCGTACTAATTATAGGAAAATATAGGTTGGAAGGAACTGGAAGTTGGGGGTCATCTCATCCAACTTCATGCTCAAAGCATGGCCCCTTACAGAGTTAGGTCAGATTGCTTGGCACCTTGTCCCATTGAGGTGTAAAAGCCTCCAGGGCAGAGATTCAGCAGCCTCTTAGCATCTTGTTTCAATGCATAATTTTACAAGTATTTGTGAAAAATGTTTCCTTATATCATATCAGAATTTGTCCTGTTGTAGCTTATGCATCTTGCCTTTAATACTTTTGCTGTATGTTTCCTGGAAGTCTTGCTCTGTGTTCTCTATGACCCTTTCTTCCCACTTCACCTTCTCTAAGATAAATGAGCCGGGATCCCCTAGTCTCTCATTGTAGGTCAAGTGCTCCAGCATTCCAGCTGTGTTAGTGGTCCAAGTACAGCATTACAGTGATGAGGGGAGCAGTAACTTCCCCTTGCCTCGCTGTTTGTGCTCTTGGTGATCCAAAGCCAGTGAGAGGCCGCTCTTTTTTGGTACATCCTGTCTACTGGGAATGCTAGATCCTTATCTGCAGAGCCATCCCTAGCTGACAGACCTTGGCCCTTACACCCAGTACAGAATCACTACCCCACTGTCAGACCATTTCTTCACCTTGTCCTGAGAGTCAGCCCTGGTTCCTCATGTACCCTTCATAAACTTGCTGAGGATTTACTCTGTCCAGTTGGTCAACTTGAAGACATTAAGCTTCAATCAATATCAATCTCTGAGGAGCACTGATTGTACTGTGCTGCTGTTGACATCTTTGCATTTCTAACCATAGCTCATTGAAAGTGTAGAAGTATTGGTGCCAGAAAAGTTACAGAGTAACCATTTATTTCTGTTAAAACCAGAATTTCTGACTCTGGAGTGTTAATACTGTTCTGATATCCCTACTTGCTGCTTTCTTCCTTACCTTTTTGGTATCAAAACAAAACAAAGAAATAGTGTGATTAATGCTGTTTTATTAGAGTAGCTAGTTGCATTTCTGCCTGAGAGAGAGAGGTGTTCTGAAATGAAGGAAAGAACTGATTACAGTTAGCATGCGTTGTTCCTTTTATTGATTTCAGTATGTCTGAATTGTTTTATATTATATTTTCACAGGGCAACGCTGGTAGCAGAGCTGGTTCAAAGGGCTGAAGTCATGTTGCAGGATAAAGTGAAGGAGGAAGATGCTAATCATGATAAGCTGCTTGAAGAGGTGTGCGGCCATCTGTATGATGAAGGAGCCCAGGCACTTATCAAAGGCAGAGAGTAAGGAGGAAAAGTTATTTAAACCCATGCCTTCCCTTATTGTGGAATCTGTAACTCTAATCTAGCTTGGCCTGTCTTGATCGGGTTCTGGAAATTATAGGCCCTGACCTCTGCTCTTCTTAGGGTGACTGCTGGCTGACCTCTGGCCAGTTAACACCATATCTGTAGGAAGGAATCAAGGTTCTGTTTGTCCCTCTGCATCCAGCTCCAAACTGGCATTTACTGCAGTTGTTGTATTTCTCTTCCTTGGAAAACTGAATATTGCAGCTTGGGGGCTTATAATTCTTTTCTTATCTGATCCTGTTGGCTTGGTTTATTTCTCTGCAGTCTTCCAGCTCATTTTGACTGTAGGAGGGCATGTGAAGTTCCTGCAGTAGTGAACACCTGACTGTTGTCCAGGAAGTTTCTGTAATACAGAGACATGTTATTTTCTTTCAGGTTTTGCAAGAAGAAAGGTCCTGAGGCGGTAAGGGTCTTATTGCCAGAAGAAACATCTGCAGCAGTACGTATTTTCACAGAGACTCATTATAGACCTTGACTCTGAGTCTGTATTAGGTTTTATTCTGTTGCTGCCTTGCTTACCCCTTAACAGCTTAGGACAGTGGAATTTACTTATGTAGAACCTGATAGCTAAGGAGAGCCACCTCCTTCAGGCTGTGCCTGGATATTTCACTGAAGTGATACTCTAGACAGTAGCTAACTGCTGTGACTAGAGTTGTAGATAAATCACGTGTATCTTGCAAGAATAATGCTTCTGATTTTAAAATCAACTTCACAAATAATTGATAATCTTTGTATGGGGTCAGTGGGGTTTGTTCTGTTATTCAGTGTCAATGGTTTGTCTAGAAATGTTGATGTTCTATTTAAATGTTGCATGTCCGTATTAAGCTGTATCTCCCTGGAGTTTTCTTTTGGTTTTTCCACTGACTGGTAGTGTTGTGGTATTAAGCCTCCTATCACCTCCTTCCTGCGAAGGTTTTGAGTAGTGCGGAAGACATTGCAGTGGAGCTGGCTACTGAGAAAGCCTGTGGCTGGCTTTCTGCCAACATTGCAGGTGAGCTTCCTCACTCTGAACTTCTAACCTGTCTACTATACTCTTTTTCTGAGATCAAGGGGTTGAAGTTTATTCTGGTGTTATGAAGTACTTAAGTGTAAGAGGAAGGGCCGGCAGGAAGCGTGCTCCCTTTTCCTTTAGTGGGAAGCATGCAGTTGCTCTGTCCATCCTTCTTTAGTAATAAGAGGGGTGATTTCTAGCTCTGCAAATCTTCAGAGACTTTTCAGTCTTGGCCCCTTTGAGTGACTTTTAGTTATGGAGGCTGTTAGGATGGTCAGGATGAATGCTCCTGAAAATATCATCCAGGCTGTTTGTCGTAGCATTTCAAATGTAGGATACAGACTGCTGTCAAACCACCTGATGGTCCATATGTATAGAGAACTTCTGAAAACCTATATACAACAAACACATCTTTGACTGTGTATGTTTTCAGCAGGCTGAAGGCAAGTGTAGTCCTTTTAATCTGTAGTAGTGCCCTGGCAGTTCTTCAGAATCCACTGTTTCAGGAGATGCTGCCAAGAATCTGGGGAATACAATCCAGTGCCATTTGCAGCAGCAGGAGATTAGTGTTTTGGATGCTGGTCAAAATGTATTTTGGTACAAAACATATGTCTTTCTTGGGCACAGCGGTTGAATTGGTGTGGTCATGCTGATTCAGCTTTCTTCTTTGGTAATGCTTCCTGGCTCAGCTACTTTGTTCATTACAGCTACTGAAGCCCTTCTGATGAAAAATGAGATGGGTTCCCAGTGATATCTGGTGTTAATGGGGAGCTCCTTGCTTGTGCCTCTGGCCTCTAATACAGTGAGAGCTCAGAGTCAGGAGGGTATAAAAAAGTGTGAAGTCCTTTCCTCGCTAGCAGTGGCTCTCAGAATGGGAGGCAGTTATGGGTACCATTTAGAAACAGGTTGTCTGCCTCCCTGGAGAGAAAAGTGGAGGTAGATGGGTTATATTTTTATTTATTTATTTATTTATTTTTTCCTTTGTAGCACTGATTAAAAGAGAAGTGAAGGCAACGTTCAACAGAATGCTGAAAGTCCCAGGACTTCCCTTGCCCAATGAGGATGCTCGGGAGCTGAGAAGGGACTGCTCTCCGGGCTGTCTGCACCGTGCACCATTTCCCTCTCAAATAATCAATGAAATTAAGGTACATACTTCTTGGCTTGCTGTCTTTCCCTTATTCCCTTTTTATTTTTCACCTCTCTGTTTGAAAAGCACTCCTCTGTCATAGGGCCAAAGATCCGTTCGTGGGAAGTGCAGAATATTAGCAGCTGAATCACTATTGTATTTTTCATCCAGGATGTGCTCTGTGTCGCTGTGGGCCCACGGGATGAAGGGGAAGTGATTGACCCTGGCTGGCTGGAGTGCTTGCTGGGAAGACTGAGTCAGACGCTTAGGTGCAGAAAGGTAAAAGTTAAAAAGCAGCAGAAGTGGTAACAGTGAAAGCATTGGACTGCTTTGAGCCATCTTTGTGCCCATTTGCCTTGTCTCAAAGTTGAGTTCAGACAGAGAACATTAAATTCAGGTTTGCAAAGTTGACACAGCTGCATTGCGTTTGTTAGTCTCTAGATGTGCTTATTACTTATGACTTGCCTTTGCGGACTTCTTTGTCCTTCGGGATCTTGTCTTTCAGTCTTGATTGGTTTCCTGATTGCAGCTCTGTGTTTCCTGCTGTAAACCGCGTGCTATTCTCTGATGCTTTTATCCCCTGATATTTTAATCCCTTGGAAAGTCCTGTTTTGTCCGGTTTGCAGTGTGGGGACAAAGATGCAACTCTTTCTGTGTTTTCCAGTTCATGTGTCCCACATCAGAACAGCAGCTGGCAAAATGCACAGTTGAGTTGGCTTCTTTGCTGGGTAAGTCAGTCATGAAAAGCTGTTTAAGGCTAAAATGTGTTATTAACATTCTCTTGAATCCTTGGCTTCAGAGATTTCGCTATTTAGAGCACATGGATCTTTGGTTCTCTTGGTGCCATTGAGTCTGTGGGCTTTTTTTCTATCAAATTTGGATGATTGTTCTTATTTCCTTACATCTTCTGTGAAGGTTACTAACTGTCCTTTGTATCTGGTGCTCTTTTTCACCATTCTTATCTTTCTTGGTTTTCCTTTTATTGAGATCTTTATTTAAATGTGCATTGTTTAAATGTTTCAGTTTTTCTACTCCTGAAAATTGTGGGTTTTTTTTTTTCCACCTAAAAGCAAAAACCTTATTCCCTTCAATTATATTTTCATGGCTCTTTTTTTGAGAGAATGGGAGTAACTTATTTGCTGTGTATTGTGAGTTCTGTAGGTGTGTTGCCTTTTATTTCCCTTCCCCCCCCCCCCCCCCCCCCCCCCCCCGCCATTGCTCTGATCTGTTAAGCACAGTGCTTTTCTCAGTGTGAGCTTGCTATCTGCATGCAGATGTTTTCTTCTTGGGCACCTCATTTTTAGAAGCTTCCTAAGGAGTTTTTACACAGTTCACTTTTCACAATATTCAAACATGGACAGAGATGTCACTTTGGGGGATAGCATTGAAAATCTGCCCATTTCCATTAGACTGTTCCAAGAAAGACCTGATACTGTCCCCTCTGTGTTTGTCTCGCTGCAGTTAAATACTATAGCACTTTACTTTTGCTTGTGTAAACTCTGCCTATGGTCAAAGCAATGTACAACTACTTAATCTTTCCTAGATTTAAATGGTGTTTTCCTCTGTTACTCTCTTTTCTTTGGAAGAACACCTAGTTCCTATTTTATTAAATGCTGTTTCAGTGTTTTTTCAGTCATCTTTCAAGACTTGGGACTGTATGCCAACTAACTTCCGTATCTTAGAGAAATATAAATGAATTCACGTGTAATGCTTCTTAGTGTAGTTTCAGAGCTCATGCTTTTGCATGTTTCAGACTCTAGCCCCTTAGGTTCAGTGGTTTATGCTGAAGAGGTGTTTTTACTTCAGTGATTGCTTAGTTATCAGCTATGCAAAATATCCTATTGGTCTGGACTGATGGATGTAGAAAGAAAACACGCAGGTGCAGAAGTTCATCTTCCCTCCTTTTCTTACAGTTTCAGGTCATGTTCCTCTCAGTCATGGGATCAAACCCCCAGAGAAGAGCTCCGAGAGGCTCCGAGTGAAGAATAATCCCACGTGCGACCTTCTGAAACTGCTGCTTTCTGTCTGGAAGGAGGACTTTGGGACACCTGTTCCTGTGCAGCTGATGTTCAGCAGGAAGAACATTGGCTATCTTGCAGAAGCGAAGCAGCAAGAGGTAGGGTTTTTTTCACCTCTCAGGAGCTGCCAGTTACCTGCTCTAGTCTGTGTTTGTATAGGAGTTAACTCACTTGCAGTGTGATCTGATCACTTGTGGGAGCGAGGCTGGCCGCGTGAGGCTTCATTCACAGGGGTAGAGGGGGAGAAAAACGGGCTGCACAGTTGTCAGTGGGGGCTGTTGGGAAGGCACAGCTTAATCTGGGAGCGAGTGATGATCACTCGGGTCTAGGAGATTAGGAGTGAACAGCATGACTGTGCAATTGGTCACCTTTGTGTCTTCTTTCAGCTTTCATTTTTGTACACATGCGAGTGTTACCTTACAAGATCCCCAGCTGGCAAGCTGAAAATTGCCCTGCTTAGTTGCAGGCTGAAACCAGCTTATTTGGGAAAATGAATGTTTTTTGTGCTGTTTGGAACACGCAGGAATTAAATACGCAGTGTGCTTTGGAACTGAGAACTAGAACTTTTTAGTTTGGTATTGAAAAGGTTATGGCAAAATACAATGTATGAAGTAATTTTGTTTATTCATTTTGGATGTTGCTCTTTGCTTTCTCCTTTTCTCCATGTTCTGATCCAAAGAGGCAACTCATGTACTGTATGGAGATAAGGAAGCCAGCACAAAATGCACTTATTTTTGAGATGTTATCTTCTTTTTTTTTTTTTTTCTTTTCTGCAGTGGGATTTGTTCCATTTCATCCTTCGTGGTCTTGTAGAATGTGAACTAATGAAAACCAGTGAAATAGAGAGTTGCTTGCATAGCCTTGAAGAGCTCCCTTGGCCCTCAGTAAGTAACTAAGCGTGTGTGCAAGTAACAAGGGAAACAAAAAGTAAAGCTACAGAGTGGTAAATCCTTGTTGTGCAGTTTCCTGTAGAGGTGGTCCATAACAGTGCCCTACTTGTATTTCCTGCTTAATACAGCAAGGGGATTGTTTAACAATAACTTGTAACTGTAACTAGTGCTTTGGCTCAAATCTGCACATGAATGAATCCAGATTATCCCGTGCAGTGGGATCATTTCTGAGAAAACTGTAACCCAAGTTGGAGACCAGCTCAGTTACCATCTTTTACTCCATCATGTATGCATTTGCAGTGCCCTGGCTGAAAGTGACCTATGGGGTAGGGGCCCAGCTGACCACTCACCTTCAGATCTCTTTGCCTCTCGCATTCAGAATGGCAGAGGAGTCAGAGTATTCCACAGAGGGGCAAAATGCAGGGAAGAGCCTGAGGCCTGTGCTGCTAAGTAGCTCCTATTTCATGGATGGTTATGCTTGCATATTGGGGATTGATATTTGTTAATAAAGATTCTCTGGTTTGTATCTGTCTGTTGCAGGATTTCTTAAAAGCTCTGGAAAGCGTATCTGGTTTATTTCTATCGGAACATCTTATAGAAGAGCCCAGGAGTAACCCTTGTGACCTGACCAGGCAGTCTCTAGGTACCGTGACAGCACAAAGTTAGTGGAGATGGGCTCTTTGAGGATAGAAGTTACTAACGAAGATGCAGATGGAATTCTTTGAGTTTCTGAATGCATTGTGAGGACCTTGCTGGGAAAATGTTGCATGTAGGAAGTCACTATGTACAAAACCAGCACTGGTCTTTCTTTCTGTTCGCGGATGTGTTGCACTGGTGACTGCTGAAGGATTCACATCAGCAAATAGATTGCCAAGTCAGAAGTTCCTGAAGCACCTTGATCATGGCTCAGAGCAGCTGTTTTTTAGACTCATTAACAGACTCTTTTGTATTTGTACAGCAACAGACAGTGGTCTAACCAGGAATCAAGTCAAGTGGACAAGTAGCTCTGTGAAGCAGAGGGATTGCTTCCTGGTGACTGGCTCATCTCTGAACTTAATGTGATTTCTTGCCAGGGGAGGGAAAAGGTAAACCTGTTCTACAAGACGAGCCTGTATTTATTTTTCACTGTGAGCTCAATTTCAAAGATCTGATTTTAATGTTTTTAAGACTCATTTTGGAAGTTAAAACATATTAAATATATATACACCAGAATATGTGCAACATTATTCTTAAAGGATGTAGATTGTTTTCTTCCACCTATTGATGGAGACAGAACTTGTTGTTGGAGTTTTTCATTGAAATGTGGAAGAAAATACCTGATTATATTTTTTACTGAACACAAATGATGGCAGTATTTTTATGACTCTTTTTATAGTATGTGAACATAAATGGTATGTAGCTGCTATTCCTTGTTTTTTAGAATCATCCTTGCCTTGAGTTTGAGTTTTATCAGACAGGAAATACTTCAGCGAGTAAACTGCAGACTGGAAGAACAGACAAGAAATTTAATGGGAAAAAAAAGCAGTGCCCCCCTTCTGGAGAGCTGGTATGAAAGGAATCCTCTTTGTGGAGGGCACTGGGCACTTCCTGCTCTTGTGGATAGATTGTAAAGCCAGGGTGAAAGTTCCCTCTTGCCCACCAGGCAGTCTCCTTCAGCAGGAGTTTGTGCTCGGGACTGCTGGGGGTTAGCAGAAAATTGCCTGCTCATTACATGGCTCAGGACAGTTTTTCTTTTCAGAGGATTTTTTTTTCCTTTTGTGCAGGAGTCTGCCATTAGTACAGCTTTGTCACAAAGCAGATATTATGTTAAGACTAATGTTTGGACAAAATGAAACTGGTTATCTTGCTGATTAACTTACCTTTCCCTTGTGTAAGGTGGAAAAAAGTAGCATCCTCAGCTGAGGTGGAGGGGAAAAGCCACAACCAGAACTAACTAGGTAGAACAATGGCATCTGTTAAAATATGTGATAGAGAAATCACAGAGAGGAAGGTCAGCATCTGAACTCCATTGAGCCATTGAGACTTTTATTTGATAGGGCACATACCATCTGTGTGCCTTTTTGTTTTTTTTCCCTCCTTTTTTTTTTTTTTTTTTTTTTTTTTTATGTTAGGGATTTTAAGCCATGACTGAGTCAGAGGTACCTTAAAAGTAGGTACCTTAAAAGTAGGTACCTTAAAAGTAGGTCTGGTAAAAGCAGGGTAATGTGAATTGAAATAGTGAGTGCAGTGTATTGTTTCACTCCTACTCCCTGAGGCTGAGCATTATGTGACATTTTGCTGCAGAACTCACTTGAAGTTGCTGTTTGTTATAATAAATATGATTAAATGTCCTGTTTTGTGTCCAAGCTGGTGATATATAGCCTCTTTGTACTGGGACAAAGTACAAAAAGGTGCCTTGCGACAAAGTGTGGTGCAGAAAGCATATGGTAACTTCTGTCCCACATAATGCTGTTTTGCTTGTGCTGTGGTACTGCTGCTATTTTGTTACTTTACAGGGGGGAGATAGATAGAGGGAGAAACTGAGGTGATGGAAAAGTGTTCAGTCTCTGGAACTGAATTTATTTGGGTATCTAGAACTATTTGTGTAGATACTATGGCCACAGGTGTTTTTATGAACTCAGTCCACCTCAGTTATCCTCCTGTAATACAATATGCTTGGAGGTATTTATTTAAAGGTGATTAAACCCAAGGACCAGTTTATGACTGCCAGAGAATATAATCGTGCCCCATTGGGCAGAAGTCACTCTGTTCTTCAGTGCTGTCCAGCAGGTAAGAAACACCTTTGCTTCTGTTTTCTTGCATTGTCATGTCATTAATCTACATAGTTTCTAGGTATTTCACCTTCTTTATCCTTGGTGGCTTTGGGAAGCCAGGCACCTGACTCTGCAGCCAGACCTTGCAACGAAGCATACAGTACTCTGGGCAAATAGGAGACCTTCGTCTTCTATCACATGCTAACCTTTTTGGCTTCATCCAGGTAAGTGTTCACTGAGTAAAACAAACACCTCCTCCAATGTAAGTATATTTCCAGACAGCTGTTTTAGCAAATATCACAGAGCATTTTTTTTATCTTGTGTAGAAAATACATTTTATTGTGGATATGAAAATAGCAATCTTGATTAAGAGCAGAGATGCAGCAGCAGATGGTACAGATGCTTGATCTGATCATCTACTGCTCAGCAGTAATTGACAGGAAGTTGGGTTTTTTCCCATTGTAGTTTAACAAAGTAGGTGATGTCTGCTAGGTTTTATTTCTTCCTTCCCAACAAACCATTGCCATACATTAACAGGTACCAAAAAATGTTATATTTGCAAAAGAAAACATCCATATAAATAGGCTTTTTAGTATCAATTGACAATTGTATTTAAAAAAAAAAGTACATTAATACTGATAAAAATAAAAATTAGCTTTGAGAGCATATAAAAATGCTTCAAAACAAGCATATATAAATAACTTAATTTGTAAACATAGAAAAACCAATCTTATGTATATATAAAAATAAACATCTGATGCACTGTACAATAAGACATCATCCTTCATAGGCACTGGTTTCATTGACACAGGAGTCCCCCTAGATGTTTTTCCTACAAAAACTGCTTTAACTCTAGTGCCGTGTCCAAAATAAAAGGGAAAAAAAGCAAAGCACTGAGCAAATCTTTTGTGGACTGTCTGAAGTCCTCTCATCTCCTCCTGCAATCCCTGCTGGAAGCAGCACTGGTGACAGCCAATAAATACACCTTGCTGCAGTTCCTGCTCACTTTTTCTAGGGCTTTGAATGTATTACCTTGCTCAAGCCTCTTTGTTTTGTCTCCCCAAAAAGGTACGACAGGCAGCAAACCTGGACATCTGCCTCTTGGTGCAGTTGCTGAGGCTGCGGAACATGTGCAGTGCTGCAGGTGAAGCATCCCCTGACGCAGCTTAGCAGGCTGCTCAGAAAGGCTGAGCCTCACCCCAGGGGAATTGTAACACACTGAGAGGTAACATAACCATAGCCACCTTGGGTAAACAAAAAGCAAATTTATAAGAAGTGATGTGTTTTATAACTCTTCCTGCTGTAGGTGGGCAGGGAGGATCCTTGGGCTGATATGCCTCAAAACTGCTATTTTCTTAAATATTAATATAAAATAGACACTGTCACTTCATTTAAAACTTCTTACTATATTGATGATAGGAAATAACGTAGAAGCTGAGAGCCAAACTTACATCTGTGCAAAGATAGAGTTAAAAATAGATTTTTGGCTCTTGAAGCTCTGGTGGGAGGCGCAGTGAGCTTGTGGTATGCTGGGAAAACATCTCTGACCTGAAGTACCTACGCATGTTCCAGTAGCAGAGATGACTCTGGTAAGGTGGGTGCTTGTATACATGTTTCTCACTTGGCAAATATAAAATGCAACAGCCATGTGAACAACGTAGGCTTCTTTGAGCTAAGGAAACAATATTATAGTAACCTTTATTGCTTAGAGAAGCTATTTTAGGTGATTCTGTTCTACTGCTGTGCTGAAGACCTACATGAAGTTACTCAGATACTTGAGTTGGTTGTGGTTTTGTTTAATTTTAGGAACCTGTGACTAAACATTTGAAGCCTGACAATATGAGCATTGGACAGAGCTCAACAGTGGCAAGGTAACTGAGTGGGGAGATGCTCTGCTTGCTGCTATGGAGGCAACTGGCTGTGTTGTGAACAAAGAAATGATGAGGAGGGGGACCAGGCTGGATTTTCAGCTCTTAGTGCTTCTGGGTAAAAGTAGAGACAGGCTGATAGAAAAAGCCATTATGGAAAAGTGCTGGAGCTACTCTTACGAGTGGGATTCCAATTCTAGAAACATGCTGACTACTCTGTACTACTTCCTTTTAATGAGTTATTGTTCAGAACTGTCAGTTTGGTTTCTCTAGTTCAAAGCACCTAATTCTGCAGTGCAGTAAAATTGTGTCCTGAGGTTTGGCGGTTTCCACTGTTGCTGCATAGTGTAGTGGTAGTTGGAAATCCCTTGTACTGTACTGGCTGTAAGCAGTCAGCCAACTATGAGAAAAGTCTATTAGGTGGAATGAGTTATGGATGTCATGCTGCTTTAGCTTTTTTAGCTGGACTCTATCAATGCTGCTAGAGCAATTCTGTATTTGATATTTATCTCAACAGGAGGAAGTGGCCTTGCATTTCTGCTCAAAAGTTTGTAAAATGTCTCAAGCCACATGAATACTATTTCCAGGTTTTAGTGCATTTCATTGCTTCCATTGCCATTTTTCTTACCACTGCTCAAACTTTCCTGAAAGGAGAAGGTCAATCCTTATTGTTGTTCAGAAATTGAAACAAAATGGTACAATTGTGGCTGTTGTACAGAGAATTCCCTTCCTCTGCTATTGATAACGACAGCACCCCTTCTTCCTGCTCATAGAGGTTTTTCACAGCTCTTTCCAGAAAATAGATTCCTCGTAAAACTTGCTGGGTTTCTTCTAAGCAGCAATAGCTAAAATGATGTTTGTTATTTTTTTCCAAGCTAGACATTTGACTAGTCCAGAGTTAGCAATGAGGCTCCTCAAGTGTGATTTGATTGTGCCTGATGTAAGGAGCAACCATTTTACATTACCCTTATGGATGTTTGTGTCTCCTTGCAACCTTTCAGATGCTGCTGAATATTCCATTTTCTTGAGCAACGCTAACTGGCAAGGAAGTGTGCTAGTCGAGCAATGACCAAAGGCTGCCGCTTAGCGATGGAGCTCAGGAGCCGTGCTGGGATAGCTGGGGCACCCAGATCCACCTGTACAAGGTAGAAGAAAGGCATGTGTTGCATGACCCATTTTTGAACAAACACTTTCTCCAACCTCAACTAGCAGCAGTGCTGCACATGATATATTAAGTACAAAAGTAGCTTACAGCCAAATCCTGTAATTTCTGTGGCGGGTTGGATCTCTTTCTTCCCAGTACTCCATAGACTTGAAAGGCTTTGCATATTTGATAGTAGTTGCAGCAAGTACAACACGCACTGGTTTTGGGTTTCAGCTTAAATACTACTAGTTCAAAACACAGCTGTGTACTGTTACTGAAAACACATATTGCACTTCCACTAATACATGCATAAAATGCGTAGAAAATTTTAAAATGATTATAAAAGTATATGCTAATTGTTACTATTTATTTTGGTTTTTTAAAATAACTATATAAAATATGTTTTTTGGATAAGTTTAAAGGACTAATACAAATTGTCACTAGCTGCCTTCTAAAACTATACATTATGGTAGTATTCTTTTCTGGATGTATTTAGGTGCAATCAGATTGTTATTGAACGTGATGTACAGTAACAAAAGGTCTTACCTGTGCCATGTAAATAACTCTGGTGATATCTCTTCCATTCACCACATCAGGTTCTAGGATCCATGCGCTGGGCAAAATTTCCCCTCTCACCACATCTTTACAAGGGTGAGGCATGGATGCATCATACACAGACTGAATAGCCAAGACAGACAAGTTCTTCTGCATGAAAGAAAGTGTAAAGAAGAGAATTTCAATTTTTTTATGCATGCAGTATTGTTTTTGTTTACCAGGAGGCATATTTCTCACTAAATAAGCTCTTTTTTGTGTGTGTAACCAGAATATGCTGTAACAGTTTTGAACCAAACACCATTAGGCAGTAACAACTGTCAGATGCCAGTGGATTTAATACATAATTTCTGTCAAATGAGCATAGCTTTTCTTCCTATTACAGTTTTCTCGTTAACTATGAGCATAACCTTCCCCTTCTCCGGCTCTTGAACAGTTAGTTCAGACAAGTTAGTCAGTCTCCTCTGTCTTAGAGAAAACTTGCACTTACCTCTTTGGCTTCTACAGTGATACAGCAGAAATCCCGTGGCTGCTGTAGGTAACACAGGGAGGTATCAGTCACTAAATACACTGCAGAAAAAGTATCCAAAACCAACAACAAAGAAGGGTAGAATTAATTAGGCTTTGACAACTTTAACGTGTCACAATTTCCCCCCCCCCCATCCTTCAAACATACAAACAAATCTTCTTTAAACTTGTTGCAGCTAAGAGCAAAGTTCTAGCTAACATGAAGATGCTAATATTAAGATACTGTAATTAAGATGATACTTTTCTGAAGTACCTGTATCTTACACTGATGCAGCATATGATTAATAATAGCTGTACTTTGAAGAAGTCTTGCAAAATGGAAGTTCCTGCACTAAATAATGAAACTGGTTATTTAAGTCTGAAGAAACAAGATAAGATGACTACATTTCTTTCTGGATGATATGAGCTGAAAAGTCCATAATGATAGTTCTGATCATTCACTAATGGTACTCACCCAGCTGAATCTGGCTGGTTATCTTCCTGTGTATTCGGGCTGTGTTGATGGATCTGTCATACAGATGCCTTTTGCCTGGGTCTCTCACTAGTCCCCACACATACGCAAGAGGTCTTTCTATCACTCCTGCTCCCAAAAATCCGTGCTTCGTTGCTGAAGGGAAGACTTTGTAGTAAACCAGCACTTCTTTTTCTGTACATTGGTATCTGTCAAAGACAAATAGAAGGTATTGGCACAAAAGATGGTCAACCGCATTAAAGATGTCCCATTATAAAGTCCTGACATAAACTTACTTCCAGCCAGCTGCTGCTTGGCAGGTGTAGAGGTTCCTCAGGTTATGAGAGCATGCTGCCATTACCTTAGAAAGCAATGACAAATGTACATGTAAGTGGAAGATGCTTAAATTGTAAATTATGCTCAGCTTCTGTGTGCTGGTATACTGTTTTCCACTCAAGCTGTTCAGTGGGCTTTACAACAAATATTTAGTTTCCTTGTGCTAGTTAAACTCTGGGAGTATTAACAGTCAGACTGATAAGTCCAACCTGTACAGTAGTGTAGGCCTCCGTGAGAAAATGGCACTGGGGGAAGCATTCACCTCCAAGGCAAGCGATTCCATCTGATCTGAAGTTCGCATGCTCTCCTTCTGGCTACACAGGCATACTGTATTATATTATGTATGTATTATATTATATATAATGCCTGCACTGTACAAACCTTTAGGAGCTAGAAGCATTCAACATTAGCACCAGCTTCACTTGAATATTTTGGCTCACATGCAGCAGTCTCTCCTGTGCTCCACTGCTACAGCCTGTTTCCTCCCACTATTTACAATCGCTCAGCATATCCTGCTACGTATCTACTATGAGTGCAGAAGAATAAGGTTTGTCTCTCAAACTTTCAGAACAATATCCTTTAGAAAGTAGAGGAATAAGCAAAAACTGTGCTTATTTACTCACCTCGGTTGTAGCATTAGCCAAGATATGTTTGGATAAATCTTGGTATCCTTGTGTTGACGAGGAGCTTACTGAAATAGTTAATCCATGAGTGAACCTACAACTGATGCTGTCTGAAGGAAGTGGTGGCTCAATTCCGCTGTCTTCTGGGAGAGACAAAATTGTCATAGGACAGTAATAAAAAGGAAAATGATCAGTGAAGTGGTGCAGAAGATGTAGCATTGAGCAGTTAGTTAGAGGGACTTCAACTCTCCTGAAGAAAGACTGTTGAAATCCTTTATCTGGACAGCCCACATATTGGTAATTACCCTGCAGTTACATTTTGAATTACTTAAGTTTAAACATTATTAATGATATGTAAGCTAATAACCTAAAGAAGAATATGAAACGTGACTCTAGGAATATGAATAACAACTTGAATGTACAATCCTATACTCTTTGCAGTCTTAGCCCCGTGCATCTTTGGTTCATTCAAGACATTCTCCTCCTCACAGCCTCTTCAAAAATGAAATAACATCAAAAGACCAACTTACTTAAGAAGAACTAAACTGCCAATTACTTTTCCAAGCCTTAGCTACTGGTTGACAATATATTTTTCTGAATTCATGTACTGGTAAGACAGCTTCAAAATAAATACTTAGAATCAAGTTAGATTGGGATTTGCATAAAAAAGAAATCTCATTAGGTTTTGGTAACCAACACAAAAATAAGCAGATGGACATATGCTTTACTTACCCAATGTTGAATCCTTCTGCAGCTGCTCTATCATAAAAAGCTGACTGTTTCTAACAGATGAACGACCTCGTGTGTCTCTTGAAAGCAGCGTGCTTCCAGAAGAAAACTGGTTTAGGAAAGAACAGAATTAGGGACTTTTGGCTTGAACCAAGAAGAATAAATTTTTACAGTATCAAGAGGAATATCTAAGGATATTATCAAGAGGAATAACTGAGCTGCCTTTACAAAACTGGAAGCTTGACTTCATGATGATAGCTTGACTCAGGAAATTCAGCAGACCAAGTATGACAAGCTAGCATAGACGCACACTCCAAAAAGCAATTTAAACTAAGTTTCAAGTCCACACATGCATCTCTCTTCCATGAAGAAGGCACACTGAAAATACTAGATTCTGGCTTATCGTAAAAAAATATTCCTTATTGCTAAAATGAGACAGACAAGTTAAAAAATAAAAAAGAAATCAGAAAGATGAATTATCACTGTCCTTTGCAGTACATGTTAATGCTCCCTTCTCCCCCATGCAACCTCCCTGTGCATTAGTGATATAAACTTGTCCTGCTTGATAGCTGTGACAGAATATAAACCATGTAGAACAGGGTTTCTGTCCCCATTATCTCTGTTACTGTTAAAGCATTAGGGGACATCAGTTTTGCAAGCCAGTTGTTTCTCACCTGCCCTTCCCAGCTGCTGAGTTTACTTGCAGTGTATGTAGCAGTATTGCTGCTGTTGTAACCTGATGTTGGGCCAGAAGATAGGCTAAGGCTGGATTCTGTACATAAGGTGCTCGTACTTGCAAGAGTCTTCAGCCTTGCTTCCTCCTGTAATAGAGATCAGAGCATCATAAACTTGTACAGCACTTAGTCAAATCAGTAACAGCACTGGGAAATGACAGAGGAATAACGTAAAGTCCAGTTTCTTTCAAGGAGTGTGGACAAAAGCTGTTACTTTTTGCTTCATAAAGAAGGTATTTAATAAGCAAGCTCATTTGAAACTGTAAGATTACATGAGCAAATCAATGCATCAGTCTAGGAATATCTGGAAAACTGCAGCTTCTGGCATTGTTCCTTTGCTACAAGAATGCAGGCATTCAGACCAATTCCTGAACATCTTAAGGGAGAAAGGAAGTTTTAAAAAAACAAAAAACAACTTTTGTCAGTCCCATTTGTTACTTTTTTTGCCTAATTCTTGAGCTTAAATTATTGGTAATTATTGGTCACATTTAGTTGTTACGCTGAAGATCTTACTGTAGCTCAGTGCCAGCCCAAAAGATGAAGAAAAAATTACTTGAGAAAATACTGAGAACTTCAAAATGATTTATTCTTCCAAAGGTACTTTAAATATTTGGTTTTCAACTCAGCTGAAGTTTCACAAGACAAATACGGAAGCAGATTTGGTAAGAACCAGTCACCCAGTGGAGATGCCTGAATTCTAGGCGCCTTGCAGGGCAGAGAGCAATGAAATGACAGTTCACCACGTATGAGAGGAAGGCTGCAGTTCTAATTAAAAGTGCATTGTCAGGCTGTGACAAACTTTAGCACATGAAAGTGTTTTGAGAGACCAGACAGAACATGTACTTTCCAGCAAGGTATTGTCCTCAAATACCAGACAAGTCCCACTCAGATGGTGCAAGATAGGTAACAAAACATGCACACACAGGACAGTCTAGTAAGAAGAAAAATAAAGAAATAGACCAAGGCCTTTCTGCTTAAGTACGTGCTGAAATACTGGAATAAACTTAATCACTCGAACAAAACTTTTCCAGTGTTTGGGTATGTTCCCAGCAGGATGGCTCTGTAAGCTTGATCTGAAGTGAAAAGAGAATTTTCCTGCACAAATAATGTGCTTAAGAAATAGCTCCAGGCAGATGTAGTTCAGAAGCCTGAGTAAGATAAGAGTTATCAATCTCAGTAATACTTATACTGGGGAATTTTTTAAGCCCAAATTTGCATTTCAATATTTCTATGCATCATGTCAGACAGGAAGATTACTGAGCTACAGAAATTTATTTAAAAAATGCATCAGTGTGAGTAATGGAGAACAGTTTCCTCTGTAACGCTCACCTTCTGTAACTGAGCAAGTATTTGCTCCCTTATACGTCTTTTCTCTTGCTCAGCTCTCTCTCTGAGTTTATCCCTCGCTCGTGCAATTTCAGTTTTGGTTTCCTCTCGTGCCCTCTGATAGTCTCTAAGCATCAGTTCAATCTCTGAAGGGTGCTGAATGCTTCTTCTTTTTGGTTCTTGAACTCTGTAAGGATAGGTAAGCAGGTAAAACATGCATACTTACTTGAAATCAGGTCACCTTGTGGAATGTTGTGAGAAAGTATTTTGTCAACATGGAACAGGACAATTTGCCAGAACAGCAATAAAAGAAAACCAACAAGTCTCCCTTTGCTCACTAAGGGCTGTATGAGCTTTAATCTTGGAAAACGATTCACACTGAGAGTGCAGTTGACCACTGAGATTACTCCAGCAATTGCTCCTGTTTCTAGGCTTTGTAAGACCTAAGGTTATGGCTTTGGCATAACACCCACATAGTAACTGTGTGTTGGGAAGATGCTGCCTCCTGCCCAACTGCCAAGGAAGCAGAAATCATTTAGGGGACATGGTGAGGAATGAGAAAACACAATTTAAAATGATAGAGGCTTCTGCAGAACTTCATTGATATTTAATATGAAAAACTGTTTGCCGTGACTTACAAGTTAGAGATGGAGCAAGATGACAAATCAGTCAAGACTCAGTCTTTGGCATATGTACATAAAGCAGGTGCTGGTTATGAAATGAAACTAGACAGAAGATTTTAATGAATGTTTCCTACAATCAGGTACATGTTTATCCTGAGACGGTTAAGCATTCTGCCATGAGTCTCAACAAGAGCCATTAACACACACCCATTGTGAACACGTAATGATCATTGGGTTAAGAGTGAGGTTTTGAAACCCTACCTGGTATTTTCCACCACATCTCTTCTCAGCTGTTGCAGATATTCTCGGCGCCTGCTAGGGAGGTCCAGATCCCTGTAACTTGCATCCAGGGTCTGCAGCAGACTCAGATGTTTCTGAGGACTCAGACTTCGGCTCCTGTGGTATCTCTGCAGCCTTTTTTCTCTCTCCTTCCTCAAGGTCTCAATAGTCCTCATGTGTCTGTCAGGGAATCACAAGTAAAGTGACAAACTCCACCTTGCAAAGTTACATTTTCTGAGGTTGTTTTTTAGCCTTTAAAATTTTAAGTCTTAAATATTAGGTAGCTTTGTAGTATGAAAAATCAAAGAATGCAATAAAATGCCCTTCCCCTGCAAACATCCTTTTCAGTCACGCACTGGCAGATAAAGAATTTTAATTCTAAAATTCTGCTGCTTTTGAAAGGGAAAACTGAGGAAGGAGATGAACACAGCTCCTCCTAGCCATTTTACTTACAGCAACTTCCCAAACAGTTGGATAATCCACCTACTAGAATTTAGAGTAGAGATTCTTAATCAAGATGCATGGATTATTTTTATGGCACAGCAAACCTATGAAATAAATACACTGTCATGGTCACCAGGCAACACGTGATCACTCTCAGAGTGACCGGAAGTTGTAAGAATGAGGTGACACCAAATCTGAGTTAGAGTAAATCCTACTTTTACCCACATTTCCTTAAATAACCCCCAAATTTTCTCTTAAATCATTATTTAACTATATAACTGTAATACCTCTTCACATACCATTCATTCAGCACAACTAAGCGATTAAGTGCTCTTTATGTACACTCTATGGAGCTGTATGTGAAGTCTATTCAAAATACTTAATACAGAACAACTTCAAGGAATTTACCTTTCATAGAGCTGCTGCTTTACTGGAACAGCCATCAGGTCATCTGCAGTTCCGCTCTGCAGAACCCTCAGCAGCGCGTCCGTTTCACCGATGCCATAGTTCAGCTTTGCCTCAGTCAGTTCCACAGTAAGGGGATGCTGGTGCAGATCCAGGTGTATACCAGACATGATCTGAGCACGCTCTCTCTGAAGTCTCTCAATCTCTCTGCTTCTGCTGCCCCAAAGCTCGGGTTTCCCTTCGATTTCCACTGCTTGTTGGCTTCCAGGCTTGCTTTCTGCCTGGCTGTGCAGGTCAGTTGCACTGCCACTCAAGCTGAGTGATGAAGGTGGAGGACTGCCCTTAACACCACACCAGTTGCTAAACTTGTTGTGTATGGGTAAGTCACGAAGACTGTAGCTCCGAGGCCTGTAAGGCTTCACTAAAGTAGTACTTTTCTTCAGAGGAATTTCAGTGTCGCATTCAGTTTCAGTGATAGAATTTGTGTTGTCATTTTGTAAGGAAATTTGCGCATCACTCACATCAGAGAGAAGAGAGCAACTGTTTTCGTTTTTCCACAGATCATGAAATTGTAGAGAAGCTGCTCCTACCAGAGGTTCTGAGGACTCGTTAACGTTTGCCTGACTTGAACACGTGGCACCGTGTTTTGGATTAAAAAGTAAGTCAGAATCTGGTGGTGAGTGGTTCTGAGTCAGAGCAGTATCAGAATTCCCAACATAATTCTCATGTCCGATTCCCCCAAGCACAGATCTTCCTCTCCCGGTGACATACATGCAATGAAGTGAATGTGTCAATGGACTGGGGTCTCTGACATCATCTGTTAAAAACTCCGTGCGGCCAGAGACCTCTAATGTGCTGCTGGAGTGGTACAGTCGTTTCGCACAAATTGTAGTGTGTGTGCCAACAGTGAGTCTGTGCTGCTGTTCCACAGCTTTTGAATTGTTTCCTAAAAGCTTTTTGGCTGTTTTTTTATCTAAGAAACTTCCAGATACGTTTCTTGTGTCCCTGCTGTCCCTAGCAATGCTGCATTCGCTGTCTGTTTCAGTCTGTGAAAAATTGTCCACGTGAGGTTCCATGCTGGAGTGTGGACCTGATCTTTGCTTTCTCTGACTGTGAAGGGGGTTTGAAGCATCACTGGAATATCCCAAGGGTTCCTTAATAGGGCAAAAAGGCTTACTAAAGGTGTTCTGGCTTTTGGGACTAGCACTAAGAGTAAGAATAGGGGAAGAGGCCCTATCCACCAACAGAGTGTTTTTGTAACGAAGTTTTCTTTCTGCTGGAACCTCTAGCTCATTGACACTTCTTTTATCCTGAACATAAGATGATGGAGATTGAAAGGTGCTACTAGTAGGGCTGCTAACTACAGTGCATGAAGAATCATCTTGCCCTGAACTCACTGAAGAGGATGGGATGATTGAAACTCTGGCACTAGCAGGGGCAATATGCTGCTGCATGTTTAACGTTGGTTTTTGAAAATCTAAGGTGGAGGTTCTGTGTAAGAGAGGCAGGCACATAAGGGAATCTTCCAAAATGCTGTCAAGGCTGTCATGGAAGTCACTGTTGCCCAGATTTCTTATCTCTGTTCCTTCTTGTGATCTTTCTTCCAGAGAGAATGTTTTCTCCTGCCTTTTGGGAACCTTATCTACTGTATCTGCACTGATTCCATTGAAATCGCAGTTTAATGCTTTAGCTGGCCTCAGTTCATTTTCTGATTTTGTCTGCACTCGTTTTTCTTCATGTTTGTTTTGAGATTCTTCCAAAATCTCAGTTTGAGTGCCTATATCTGCTGTAGTCTGAGTGCAGCTATCTGATCTAGTACCAGTAGCTTTTGCACCCTCTTCAGTTCTTCTCTGGTAGATTTTGATACTCTGTTCATTATCTATAATATTTTGTTGGGAGAGGTTTCCCAGCAGCTCGGAAGTGTTCTGAATAAGCTGTGACAGATGCATGGACAGATTCTGCATGCTTGTCCAGGAAGAATGCTGCTGAAATAGATCCCTGTTTGTTTCCAGCCTTCTTGCAGAAACATCTGTGTAGCTTCTCTGATGTCTTCTCTGCCTTTTATACCTTGCTGTAGCCACTGTTTGTGTTCCCTGCTCACAGGTAATCCCCAGTGATTTTTTGGAAGACCTTTCTGACTCAGATGGATATAACAATACAATTTCATCAACCTGCACTGAAGAGTTACCAGGATGTGCAGAAGGATTCTTAAGTTTAGCAGCATCATTTTCTGGATTAGTTTCCAGCATTTCAATGGACGCATTGCTGTACTGCTTGTTACTATCACTTGAGTACGTGGATTCAGAGCCTGGTCTGGCATTGTCCCATCCTTGAAGGCCTTCAATGCTGCTTAAAGTGCTGGATAAAACTTTTGCTGTAGCATATGAACTGAGATGAGAGTGAAAAGGAGAATTTTGAGAATTCAATCCATTATCCACACTAGAACATCTTGTAACTTTACGATTATCCAGGTTTAAAGGCATTTGATGGCAAGAGACATCACTTGCACTTCCAAAAACATACTGCTTCCAGCCAATCTTGCATGATTCTTCTTGTTGCCATGGATGAATATATGGGTTGATATCACTTGAACTAAAATGCATTGCATCTTTACTGTCTTGCGAAAATAACTCCGCTCCTGGCTGGTACCTAGCTTCTACAACTCTTCCTTCACTACACTGAGCTACAGAACTGCTCTTTGAATGGATATTTTCTTTCGCACCCACAGAACTGTGAGCTGTGGGCAGTAAAGATGATGGAGAATGAACAGCACTGTCTTTTAAGGACTGGCTGCCTCGGGTTCTTGCTGCATAATTTTGTAAATTTTTCGGATCACAGTTTGCAGTCTTCTTCGTTTGTGTCATTCTTTGGTGGAATCTGGGTTTAGATTTAACCTGCAGAATGTTCTTTGATTCTTGCTTTGAAAATCTTTCAATTACATGAAGATCATCTTCAGTTGGCGATGGAGGCTCCACACTCATATTTAAATCTTGTAATGATCTAGATGCGGAATATAACAAGGAATCTGCCAGAGATGAAGCTTTGAAAGTATCATCTAAATCAGAAAACACAGCTAAGGCGGGGGCTGATAGTCTATGACTTTGTAGATAAGGTCTGTGTTCAGTTTTACAGTTCTTTGCACTATGTGTAGTAGGACATGGCCTTCTGCTCCTGAATTCCACCAGTTTGGATTCTTGGGAAGGCAAACCATGGTTTGTTGGTAAAAATTTTAAGGGGGTACTTTCATTATTCATTAAAGAAAATTTCAGTCTTTCTGATCCCATTATATCATCTGTTCTTGTTGAAAAACTGTCAGCGTGAATATTGGAACCTGCATTATTATCATCTGGCACTTTCTCCTCATGTTCTGTGCAAGCTTTCTGTGCTGGAACTTTACTCCAGTGGTGTTGATCAAATTCAGTATCATTGTCAACTTGCTGACAATTACTTCCATAAACAGGTTCCACATCTACAGCAGAATTCTCATATGAAGCAGAGTTTGTGTCTGATACTGGGTAATGCTTGTTTGCTTTCGCAAGAGAAAGTAAAATAATTCCTGAAGCATGTACTGGCTCATCAAATACCACAGACTTATCAGACTGAGTGTCTTGCATTTGTAAAACAGCAAGCGGAGAATGTTTTAATATACTTGTGTGTGATCTATCACACGTGCCAGTTTCACCATGGTTTCTATCTGAAATTGGAGAAGATTCTGAAAATGCTCTCATGGATGGGTGGTTAACTTCTGCGAACGCTTGAGGAAAATCACCTTTCACTGAGTGCAGATCAGCAGAACCAGACGATGCCTGCTCAGTCAAAAAGGTGTCTTGAAGTGAGACTTCAAGCTGACTAACTGTGGGAGATTTTGAGTCATCAAGTAAACAAGCATTGAAAACGCTTATGTTTTTGGAGTTGTGAAGCGGTATATCACTTGGGGTATTTTCTGCAAAGTATGATGGAGCACACTTTGATTCTTTACTGCCAGCCTTTCCTAAGCTTTGAAAAACAGGCACTCCTGATTCTGGTAGAGTCACACTAAAAGTGTTACTGTAGCGTTCCAAGTATTCAGGCATTTTATTTTCTTCAGTGTCATCACAGTTCTGGAAAGAATCTTGAATTGTTTTCTCTTCTTGATCAGTTCCCACAGCTTCTTCAGTGATTTTATCACTCTGAGCATCTGTAGCCTCTGTAACTGCAGAACTGTCATCCTTTTCATCTCTGTTTTGTGAAACATCAGAAAAAGCACTTAAAACAGTTGATTCACTTTCAAAGTATTTTGTTTCTTCAGAGAGAACAGTGTCATTTTTACATTTCTCTCCACTGCTGTCAATCAGATCATTTGTAAATGATCTTGGGCTATTCAGGAGACCAGCAGAATGTTCAGGAGTACAAGACTTCTTGTAATCTGGAAGCCTTGCTGAAAGGGTCGAAGTGTTCTCAGAAGCAGTGACCTCTGGATAGTCTACACAGCAGTCTTTGGAAGTCTCATGTCCCTGATAACATCTTGGCTCACTCTGACATATCCTGACATCAGAAAATCTTGTACTGTCATTATTACTGCTTGTTAGAGTATAATGTGTGTTTAAGCATTTCTCTTTGTTATCACATTGTGATGAACTTCCTGAGTGAAGTTCTGTCTCAGCTGTATTAATGTTTTCAAATACATTTTGGGAAGAGATTTCCTGTAAAGAATGCCTTGTTTTCTCCCCCATGTCTTCCCTTGCTTCTTTCTCTGAAGAAGAAAGCAGGCTTGAATTATTGAAGAGCAGCTCATCAGGCATTACAGTATCCCTTTCCTCTTGACCTTTTCCTTCTGTGGAATTAAAGCAGTCTTTCAATATTTTGTTAATCATTAAGTCTACACTGTGTTCTTCATGTGAGTTAATGTCCTCAATTGTATCTTCAGAACAGTCTAATTCTGAGGAAAATGAATTTCCTTCTGCCGCTTGCTTAAGCTCCACCATTTCAGGTTCGTGACTGCCCACTCCCCAGGGCCAAGAAAAGCTGTTCTCATTGACAGGTTGCCCAGATGCAGAACAGTCATTTGTAAATACAAAAAGGTCTTCTTCCTCTCTATCCTTTGTGGTCCTGTTTTGCAGGAAAGCTTCATTTTTACTTTGAACTTTATCAGAATGAGCATTGCTGTCTCCCTTTTTGTTGACAGTTTTAACAAGTGTACCAGTGGAGGCCTCATTCTCCATTAATGTTTCATAGTACAGAAGAACAGCTTCAGTTCCAACATTGCCACTTGATGGTTTTGTGTGACTTTTCAGAGCAGTGGGAACATCTTGAACAAGTTGGGAATTACCACTTACTTCAAGACATAAAAGGTGACTCACGGATGGGCACAGGGGATCTTTAACTGAACTTTCGTGCATGTTTTTTGTAGACTTCAGAGTTGCTGCTGAATTTTGCTGTTTGCTGTTATCTCCATTATTTGTAGAAAAGCTAGTAGACACCCACTGGCTTCCTCTTAAGATTTCACTTAATCTGTTGTCATCATTACAGCTGTCTTTGCTTTCCGGAAATAATTCAGTCAGGTTTTGTAGAACAATCAGTTCTACCTCCTCCCTGTTATCTAAAAACATCTGCTTCTCCGTTTTGTTCACTGCATTCAAATGTGCTTTCTCATCAACAATTCCTGACCCTATAGCACCCTGTCCACAAATCTCAAGTCTTCTAACAATGCTTAAGTTTTCTGAAGCACCAAGCTCAGGATATTGTGTTGAACAACTCATATACACATGGCTGTTCTCTTTAATATGGAGACTTTTAGATTCTTCTTCAGGTCTGTATTGGTCATTACTAATATTATCATCAACTGAATATTCATACACATTGATATCTTCCATAGCTGTATTTCTTGTATCTGTAGCAGAGTCCTCTGAGTCACCATCTTCATTCATTTCAAGAGGACTGTGGTGTTGTGAATCATCTACTGACAGTATGTTCTCTCCTAGTCCTGAAGGTGTGAGGTATCTTTCAGGGATCTTGAACTGGTTTAAAATTTCTTCTTTGTCACCCCCATTACAGAACATCTGATGCAGAGCTGGAGATTCTTCAGTAAATAGAACGTTTTCATCTGTGTGTATGTCTTCTTGATTCATAATAACCACTCCCTCTGTGTTTGTTGCAGTGACTTGTTCTTCGCACCCAGTCGCTTCACACACATTAACCTTGTTTTCCTGGTCAGAGTCTTCGTGGGGCAAACGATGTGGCATGTAACATTCAGTTAAATTGCTAGAATCTATTTTTTCTTCAGTTTTTTCTAAAATATTTCCTTGCCTATCTGTGATTAGTTCCGTTGTATCTATGTCCTCTGTATTAAACACATTTTCTCCTGTTCTGTTCATCTGCAAAAGTCCTTCACAAGCATCAGGTAAGCCTTGCGCATTCTGAGTAAAATCTATTCTGTGGGAATGCATAGCTGATGGAGAGCTTTGGAGAGAACCAGAAAGCTCTGGTGAATAAACACTGATTATTTCCTCACTTTCCTCTTTTTGGAAAAAGCTATCAGAGTGCACGAGTGCTTTCAACTCCTGACTGTGCTCTACACCGGTGCCAACTACCTGTAATTCATCTTCCTCTGCCTCTTCAAGTGTGAGGTGCAGATTTGTATAAAACTCACACTGAACTTCAGAATCTATGATATCAATAGGTTTCTTTGGATTTTGAGATAGATAGATGCCTTTAAAATTCTCACCACTCCTATCTGCAGTTACACTTTGGACTTTAGTTGCTGGGTAGTCAGGTACACTTTCTATCTCTATTGATTTCATTTCCACTCCATTTTTTTCTGGAACTACAGTTTCTTCTGGATCAGCTTCTGGGTTTCTTAAAAACTTGGATTCCTTATCTATACGCAGTCTCTCCTCTTGAGAAACAGTTCCTAGTGTATCTGTGTTGTATTCAAATACTCTTCCCAATTCTGAGTTAAAATGATCTTCAACAAGCAAAATGTCCTCTGGACAGTCACTTTCAAAAAGGGCTTCTTTCTCTTCTCTTGCTTCAGTTAAGAATTTATTTGTTTCTGTTTCCAAGAGAATGGTTGCATCAGATTCCACAGAACTGTCAGTCATCTTGCACATATTGTTCTTCTCCCCTGTTGATGCTGAGGAGCTTGTCATACAAAGATGGTTGGAATGTATGACAGAACAATCTTTTGCGGCCCTGGCCTCCACAGCATGATTAGATGTAGCATCACAATCTCCTTTCACTATAGTAACATGCTCTAATAGCGTATCATAATCTTCAGTCTCAGATGCACTTTGAAAAAAATTAGCTTTTGCTGAAGTTTTGTAAAATATGCTTGAATTGGATTCTGGAAGCAAATCACCTGTGTTCTCACAAACAGCAGCAGGGAAGGACTCAGTGTCCTGCCCATTAACATTCACTGTGATATAACTTACTTCATTTACCAGTAGGTTCTTATATTTGGATGAAAACTCTTTCTGATCTACAACCTGAGAATTCAACATACTGTGTTCTTTGCTTTCACTGCTTTCTTCTCTGACACTGTCAACACACAATGTAGAATTTTCTGACATGTGTTGGGACAGGCAACTTACAGGACCGTCTGCTAGCGAACGCCCATAGGAGTAGTTGTTTGAAACAGGTTTGCTTTTAAATTCATAATGATTTAACGAAGACAAGTCTTCATCCTTTGGTTCATGTTCATCTTTCTCTCTGAGTGAAGGCTCCTCTGACACAATCTCTGATAGGCTATCTGTGCTTGTTTCCATGCAGATTTTCTCTTTTTCACACATCTCTATTGGTGTTGCACTGTAAGCAATAACTAAAGGGTTACATCTATATGTTATCTTCTGTAAGGAAAAATCTGTGTTTTCAGTTGCTGCTTCTGCAGGTATTTGTTCATAATCTGTATCTTGCATTGCTTCCATGTTACTCTCCCTAGATCTGAGGAGACCTTGCACAACAGTTGATTTTGCTCCTTGTCCAGCCAATACTTGATGCTCATGAGTGCTTCCTGGGGAGCACTTCATATCTGTTAAGTCATTGAGAAAAAAACTTTCATCACAACACGCTGGTGCTTCCCTTCTTGGAAAAAGCTGCACACAGTTTCCAAAATGTACTTGTTGTACTTCTGAAGCCTGTGCTGAGACTACATTATAGGCAAGTTCTGTAGAGGATCCAGCAGTAGATGCACCGACAGATGTACTGCCAGTGGCTGAATCTGTTACCTTTGATTCTATCATCGAGTTATTGCAGTCATCATCTAGGTCATCTTTTTCAATAGTTCTGAGGAAACTGTCTTCTAAATCTGCTTCTACACAGCTGTTTCTCTGCTCCAAAATGTGCACAGGCAACACAGAAACAAAAGGTGGCTTTTTCAGTTTGTGATCTTCTAGTGGTTCTGGGTGAGTTGTAGGGAGAGAATCCTCCTCTTTTCTGGGTATAGGTGACAAGCATTCTGCAGTGGAGAAGTTTTCCAAACAACTGAACGCTTGTGTGCATTCAGTGGTAGACCTGTAAGTGGATGATTCATTTATTTGTTCTTGTTCAGGATGATTTGCCCTTGAATGTTCATAATAATCAGGTTTTACTGAAATATGAACAAAAGAAGAGCTTGGTCCTAATGAACTTACAAATGTGGATGTTATGTCTTGAGATTCCAAGGAAGAATTTTCATCTGTGTTTGTACATTCCTCATTCTCAAAACCTCCACTTGCAGCTGTTGTTTCAGGTAAAGGTACTTCTGATGTGTCAGAGGAGAAACTTGTGTTTATTTCTTTTATACCAAGTGGTAAATGAGTAATGCTGTTTATCTGCTTAGAGCCAGAAACAAAAGAAACTTCAGCAGCTGACTGCTTTAGATCGTCTTTCTTCAGCCAACCCGTTGGTTTGCTCAAAGAATAGAAATGAGCATCTTGAAATTCTAGATGCTCATGGGAAGAAGGTGCTGTTATTCTGGGGCTGCTGATTTCAACCTTTGAGTCATAGGATGACCAAGCATCAGTTGTAAGCAAAGGATTCCCACTTGCATAATAGAGTCTTCTATCAAATGACCTTTCTTGTGCTGCAAAAGAGACCTTTGCATCCTCCAGAAACTGCTTGCAAGCATTATTGGAAGCAGGTTGTTGCTTAGTGTCCAAATAGAAGGAACTAGTCAGCTTCAGATTGTAATTTGTCCCTTCTGGATCTCTGCTGCAGATTTTGGACTCATGGTCTCCCTCAGTCTGTACAGTTGGTGGTCTCGGGGTTTGTAACTTCCAAAAAATCTCTGCTGGGACTTCATCAGATGAATCAGATTTGGATTCTTCTACTGGATCTTCTGTTGGCACCTCTTCTCCATCACCCAAGCTGTCCAGAGAAAAGCTTCTTTCAGCCTCTCCCAGTCTCCTACGCAATGTGTGCGATGTCACTAAAGATGAAACACGGTGTTCAGATCTGCTTTTGTAAAGCTTAGCTGGCTGGCGGTGGGCCTTTAATTTCTGAAATTGGCTTTTATTTTGCCTTTTGGCTTTATTTTCCTTTTCTACCAGAGAATCTTGTGACATTTGACTGTCATCACTCTCAGAATCTTCTGGGTTGGCAAGACATTTATTTCTGTGGAAATCATCTTGCTTCAGCTTCTCTGTGAAAGCTTTTGCATAAGCGCAGGAGAGTGAATCTACAGAGTAGGTACTGTCAGTATCAGAAATCTCATTTTCCTCATCTTCTTGCCAGTTCCCAAGCACATCTGTGGCTGTTTTAGAGATTCCAGCACTTAACAGCTCAGCACTATGCCATTTTTTTTCTACATAAGAGAGAGGTGCCTGTGTGTTCATCTTAGTGAGATTTCCTACTGACGTTGCCACCATCAGAAATTCTTGATGTTCCACTGATGAGTTCTCTTGATTTTGTAAGGCTGAGGTGGGCTCTGTCTTCAGATTCTTGGCTGCTTGGTTTGGATGTGGGGATGGCAAGTTTCCATAAACCACTGCTTTCTTCATTTTGTTAACAACATTTTCTGGGGAAGAACTATGGCCTTTTGCATTGATATCCATTCTAGTCTTTTTATTGGATACCTGAGCTCTGTTTTGTTCTAGACAGCTATTTGCAGGCTGACTTAAATCTCCTAGCACCTTTGTTTTTGTCATTCTTGTCCCTGTAATAAAGGTTTCAGGCTCATTTTTCTCCTTACAATGATCAGGAGAGGAGCCTTTAGAGGTCTGTTTTTGACATCCAGCCTGCCCTGGGCTGTCACCCAACTTTTCCATTTTTTGATCATTTTTATCAGTATGAGCCATGACAGCTGAATCATTAGAGTCCCTTTCTGCTCCTTTTTTATTTCCAAATGAAGATACTTTTTGTTTTTCAGATAGATGCATCTGTACTAAAAAGGAGATACCTTTTTTATCATTAAGGTCATTGCTCCTGGAAAAGTCTTTAAGTTTTCTGTAACAGTATTCCACAGATGAAAGCTTCCCTGGTGTATTGCCTTCAGAGCATTGATCAATATTTGACGAGGTAGATAACTTTGAGATTGTTTCCCCATTCAACAAGCAGCTGTGGAAATAAAGAAATAAAGCTCAATACTCGCTTAAATAACATGCTTAATGTTTCCATACTAGCAACATCTAGCAGTTAACAGTAATGACATGTGAAGCAACAACCTTAACAACAAATTAATGCCTTGATGCTAAGTTGTACAGCTTGGTATTTAATCTCCACAGTCTCAAGTAGCTGCAAGTCTTAATTAAAAACAAAAGATGATTTTAAGTCACAGAAATTCACTTTGCAGACTTAGGCCATTTCCTGCCTCTGGAGCCATGCCTTAACACACATGCTACCACCTGGACATTTTAGTACTGTGTAGTGCTGCATTTGGCTTGAGAAGGTTATTCAGTGTCAAAGTCCAAGGCAGAATCATCCTAGTAGAAGTATTCTGAAGAAATAGTTTGACCCTAATCACAATAAAATAATGCAGAAACAAATATTGACCAGCAACACGAAGAAGGTAAGAACAAAGTTGAACAAGCTCTGGAAAGCAATCACAATGAGGTAAAAAGTGCAGAAGGGATTGACGGAGGAAGGAAAGAAACAGCAAGACCATGTCAGATAAGGAGGTCTCTGTATAAATCCAAGGAGAGCAGCAAACAGCTCCAGTGTGACATACCATATACTAAGTGATATCACATGTTTTAAAAACTGTTTCAGTAAGCTAAAAGGCATTCTGGATTATAGGTAGCCAGTGAAAATACCATGAATTTAATTTATATTTGGCAGTTCAGAGGAATTGGTAGATGCTGACTCACCTGGGCACCTGGGGCAGATGGAGGTTACAGAATGAATGCTGACCGTGCAGCGAGTAACTTGAACCCAATGACCTCCTCCTCTTCTGTAACTGGTGATCCACAGAGGCATGTACTGCAGTATTTTCATTTGGGATGTGAGATTGTTTCACACTAACTTCACTGAGCCAGCAGTTTGCTTCCAGCTGCTCTAAGTTCTGCTTAGCTTCCAATAACTTCTGCTTCTTGACTATTCTTTCCAGCTGGAATTTGACCTTTTTACGTCTTATGTTTCTTTCTGCCTTTTTTAAGGAGCACCTTCGCAAGAGCTCCAGCTGCACCAGTCTCTTCTTGTTCTGTTGTAGCAGTGAAGGGGAGATCTCCAGACCAAGGCTGCTCTGTACCTCAGCCTCTGCGTACAGTGTAGATTCTGTTTGCACTGCAAATTCCCTCTGCTGTTGCTGAAGGGCAGCTAGTTGGTTACTCTCATTTATAAGCCACTGTTGGTCTGTAAACAAAATGATTGAAAGAAAGTAAAAATCATAGAGAAAACATTGTTCATTAATTTAATTAACCTTGAGAACTTATTTAAGAGCAGAATTGCTATGTAGAACACTTTGTAAATGCCTGGTGGGAACCCACGTACCTTGCATATGAGCACTTTAGCATGCAGTGTGCTTGAAATGTGAAATGTATCAAAAACACTCGTGGCAAGGATACAAGTGAAATCGACACAACCATTTGTTATCAGGATGAACACACCCCAAAAAGACAAACTCATATCACCTGTCGGTGCATATTTTTTCATAAAATGGGGAGTCTGCTCCCAAAGAGAGATTCTCCCATTTTATGGACTTTCCCCAAATTTCACAAATGCTAAATATGCTTTTCTAACAAACCAACTGATTAGCATTATTTTATAAGAGTATATTACATATGTTTATATTCTTAATCTTTTTCTAAATTGGCAGATGAGAGTGTCCCTGTAATAGACCTGAAAGTTCTAAGGTGCCAATTAATGTCTGCTCACAAACTTGCCTCTGTCAGGAGCTGAGGAAAAGAGGGTGCAAATAAGGCAAAAGAACTCCAGTGGGCTGCCAAGCAAAGAATTATATTTGGCTGCAAAAACTGCCTGTCTGGCTAAGCTTCATATGCGCACAGCTGAATAGTGGAACTAGACAGGAGCAGAGAACAGGTCTTGCTTCAAGAAAGATGTTTTGGAGAAGCTCTGTACTGCCTGCATACATTAAGTCATTAGTTTCTGTTCCATTGAATCTCCCATAAACATGTATCACAACACATCTTCATAGGTGAATCAGGTCTCTCCCTAACTAACAGTTACTAACAAGAGGCCACAGAACAAATCAAAAGATGCAGGAAAAAGTGAGAAAAAGGGTAAATTAGGCTCCCATTGAGACAAACAAAGAAACCAGTATCAATGAAATCTGAATTCAAAGTGATCCTTGGCAGTTAGAGAGCAAGATTTTCACTGAGCTTTTGAAAGATCCCTTATCTTCAGAAATTCTGTGATTTCTAAATATTTCAAGCTTTCCATGGTATAGTTAGCATAGAGCTGAAGTTTGTGTCAAACCAATAGCACCAGTATCTTACCTAGGAGCACATGCTTTACTCAGAGGGTGATGAGGCACTGGAACAAGCTGCCCAGACAGCTGTGGGTGTCCCACCCTGAGGCATTTGAGGCCAGTTTGAATGGAGCCCTGACAGCCTGATCTAGTTGGTGGATGGGAACCCTGCCTGTGGCTGGGGGGTTGAAATGAGGTTCTTTAAGGTCCCTTTCAATCCAATCCATTCTATGCAGCACAGAAAAACGGAAAGAAAAATATAAAATACAACAGAAGATTCTGTCTACGCTGATGCAAAGGAGAATTGTACCGCAGATGCAATCAGAGCTAAACTAGTGAGAAACAGGATGGGGAGTAATTGGGGAGATGAGAGGCTTGGTGCCACGGGAGGAGCAGCGTGCTGGTGCTGTCTATCCCAGTCAAGACCTGTAGAACTAATTAAACAGTGCTGCTGGTGCTCTGCAAAGATAATCAAAGCTTTATAATTGTTCTCAAAGGAGAGATAATTATAGGAGAAAATTAGTACTGTGCTGTAAAAAACAACAGCAACAACAACAAAACCAACAAAATTACAACAAAAACTTCCACCACAATACAAAGCCTAACTAGGACAAAAAACATTAAGAGGATGAAAGAATGCAATTACAGAAGGAAAGTGAGAGAGAGGCAGGTACTTACTTTCTAGGATCTGCTGGTTGATGAGGGCTTGGTCATTTTCCAGTTCTCTCTCTGCTTTGACCTGTCCTCTGAGGATCTGCTGCTTTAAATCTTCAACATAGAGCTGCTGCTGTTGGATTTGTTTTCTGTGGAAAGCTTCCTGCTCTTTCAGTTTCTTCTTGTACTCTTCATGCACAGTGTCTATGTTTATGCTGTTAGAAATGTTGACAGTGAATTTAAACAAGAAATAAATACCAAGCATTTGTAACACAACATGTCGTCTTACTAAAGGGAGACAACATTTAGGATACTGCTTTGTTCAGTAAGGGTGCATTACACAAAGAACTTATGATGGTAGAGAGTATGTGCACATCACAGCAGGCCACAGTCCTGGAAGTGTCAGAAATGCCAGCTTTCCCCTTGAAAATGGTGATGGTGAAACTGAAAATTCCATCGCCAGAAAGATAGCAGTAAAAACAAGAAAAAGAAATGAAAAGCCTTTTTTTTTTTCTTTTTTTTTCCCCTTACAGATCAAAAATCTTAAACCTGGAAAGAATTACAGGAATTGCTGAGATTACATTGAACATCTCTGGCAGCACAAAGGAAAGAACCTGATCACCCAACTCTCTCCTGTATGCAACCAGTACAGGTTACTGCATCTATACCTGAAGTAAAACAGTGATCAGAAGTCACTATCCTGTAAACAGCTCCATACAGTCCCTCCATGTGGCCTGTTTCCTGACTGCACCAAACGTCATGTTGTTTGTAAAATCACTGTCAAGGTCAGTGAGCATCTGACCTTTGCTACATCAGAATTTATTTGTCATCTACAACCATTAGCATATGTTTGAAGCAGCTATTTCTACAGCAATAACTTATGTACCAGATTAGCAGACAGAGCAGGTGAAGCAAGTAGCTAAATTCTACACATCTGATGGAGTCCCTCTAGATTGAACATCCATTTTCACTTTCTTAGGAAGCAGCAGGAAAACCTGACTACATAAAAGACCTGAGATTCTCAATAATTGAAAATACTACTGATCCTTTTTCATTCACCTGAGCAAAACAGAATTCAGTTTGTTTTTGATGTTTATGTAAACATAATGCAGATGAGAATAACAGAAGAGAAGCATGTACTGTTCAGTTACTTGGCATGGTGCAAGCAAACTGAGTACAACTTTTGTCCCTTCCATGTTCTAATTTTTTTGAGTCTATTTGAGACCTACAGAAACAAATTACAATAGGGGGCTCCAAGACCTGTTTGTATTTGACTTGACTGCTAAGATTTCAATGATCATTCACATGTACTTATTTCTATTTAATAAATGGTGATTGAACCCCAGGAAATAGGACTGGATTCCCTGGTTTCTTATTCACCTGAAGTGAGTTTAAATACACAACTTCACTGCTGCACGGAGAGACTCCTATGGCCATTTCATACACAAGCCGTTCGATTGTTTGTAGTGACATCAGCTACTGGGGGACAAATGCAGAGGTTAAAGGTAGGCTGGTTAACTAAAAAAGAATCACTTTTTGAGTATGAAACAAAATCTGAAGGGTCTCATTTTGGAAAAGCTCCCACAGTTTTAACTGTAACTTTGAGGGAAGTTTTCAACAAATGAGGCTTCCAGGTTATGTCACGTTTTTTCCAAGGGAAATGTAATGGAGCAGCAGTATAATTGAGCTTATTATGCTGCTACTGCAATAGATAATCTCAATGATTTTGGAGCAGTTATATCACCTCTGTACTTTCATGCACTTACATTGCAAGGTCTTGAGGGCAAGGACTACTTACGCACTTCTTAGCTCAAGAGAGCTTTTATGTCAGCTGAAGCCTCCTCTTGCAAATGTATTAAAAGCAATAAACGTTTATAGCAATTGTAAACGTAAAGTCTCTGCAAAATACTGATGGTGGAAGAGACTTTAGTCTGTTTTGCTGACATATACAAGCTCTTATTTCTGTGGTGGCATCACATCTGGAAAAGCTGAGACCTTAAGTGCATGGCCTTGGGAAAGTCACATAGTTTGAGACACATGCAAAAGAAACAAAGTACATTCATCCAAGAAGAGCAAGGAGGATCCATTAACCACATCAAACATCAGAAAGCTCAGCATTAGAAGAGATGAATTCTATTTGTTTAACATTATCAGCAGTATTCTGTATGGGACTGAGGAAACAGAATAAGTTACGGCCAATAATGCTGAAAAGCAGAGTTTGTTAAGAAAAGAGCAGACAAAGAACTCTTGTTCTGCACCTACTTAGTAAAACAAGATAAAATTCCTTTTAGGAAAATGCATTATGTTCTAAGACCTCAAAAAATGCTTGCAGAGGAAGTTAAATAACATCTGTTTACATCTGGGAGAGGGTAAAAAGCTCATACTTTCCAACAATGCTGAAGCCAACTCCCAGCCATATATTAGAATGAGCTGGAGAATAAGCAGTGCAAACAATGGACACAGAAGTGTGGTGTTTGCTGTTCTCAGCAGCACTAGCATATTCCCTTGTGGAGATGTTAATAGCTTTTTTGCTGATCTAACATGAAACTGTAAGATCTGTTCCAGCAGGCACATGTGTTTGCACATAAAGCAGAACACCATGCAGGCCAAACGAATGTTATTGCTTACAGCTCCACACTATGACTGCACCCTGTGAGGGCAAAGAGTACACAGACATAGCCACATTTTGCTTTAAACCTTGGAAAAGAAACACATCACAGCAACCATCACAGTATTATTGCTGCCTTGTTTCGGTGAGGTGGCTGATGGGCACAATTCTCTATGTATGGTGAAAGTTTCTGTAATGAAAGGTGGTTTGATCAACTCACCACTGCTGAGGGTATATATACAAATTGCTGTTCTGCTGCTGTTTCTGTGCCTCTTTGCCTCATCTCCTATCTCCTAATTTTTAACAGTACAAAACAAAAGCCAGGCAGGTTAGTAAGGACAGCTCCGAATACAGGAGACTGAACATCAAAAAGCTTCTTACTAAGTTGCTTTTTAAAAATAGCTTTCTCAAGCAAGAGAAAAAGGTAATGAAAATTCATGCACAGCCACTTACATAACACAGGTATTATGGCAGAAGAGGGAATGCTTTTCTTCTGCTTGTGAGATACTGACCATGAGAGCAAAATGACTGGCTGGTTCAGGCTGGAGATACAGACCTATCTCTCAGGAACTGCTGATACCAAGACCATGAATTGAGAATACTCCCTTTCTGCTGCTGAATACGCTATGTCACATCAACACATCCTTGCTAGTTTGTAGAAATCATACCATAAATTAAACTCAAAACTGAGATGACAGTGGCCCCAAAAGAAAATGACAGATTCACACCCACTCAGGGGCTAAATCAGCCAGTGGATAATTTGCAAAAGAGTTCTTATAGCAGGTATTTGAGTGACTAAATTAAAAACCAGTTCAATTAACATAAGAATATAACATTCTGAAACAGACAAAAATATCAGTCATTTCTTTAATCTAAAGTATCTTAACTAATAATATACTATTAAATGTAGACCTGAAATACAGGAATCCTATGAAACAGCAATCAAGAACAGATCAATTTCTGCTATTGCTTGTATTCCTTCCTTCCCACAGCCACCTTCCCCCCCAGTACAGCTCTAGAAGGAGATAATATAACCCCAGCATAAACATTAAGACAAACAGTTTCATATCAAGACAAAGGTAACAAAATCCTCATTTCACAGGACGTGGATACTCTGGCATTCAGCATTAAAAATAAATGCAACGCTGCATAATATTTCATAAAAGCATGCAGATTTCTGGGTATACCAAATGCATCAAGAAGTGTCAACAGTTACCCCTCCCACCAAGTAAACCTTTAAAAACAGGAATTAAAATTACAACAAGAAAGACAGCAATCTTAAAATAAGGATAACAAATTACTGTGAAAATCTTCATATTATACCCATGTTGCCGGGTTGTTTTTCCGTCTCATTTTTCTCTCCACAAAGTTTGCATGACGCATGCTAAATGAACCATCCGTAAATCCACATTTTTTTCCAGCCTGTTTTGTCGTCAGCTCTCCGGGATCCTATTCTGCAATTCTCCTCCCCTCTTCCCCCAAACACTTCTACTGCTGTTGCAGAGGCTGGCGGCTCCTACAGCATAATGCAGCTTTCAGTAACTATGGCAGCGGTAGCTCTGCGCTGAGGCAGAATGCTTTCTGCAACAAAATCCTACAGCTCAGCTAGAGAAACTCAAGTGAAAAGAAAAAGGAAAATGCAAGGAATACTTGCTAAAAGCTGAGATTTGCCATTTTCCTAATGAAATCACCAGTCAGGTTAGCAGGTTCGTCCTTCTGTCTGCCTGATGTTCAAGTCTTTCTTTCTTTTACTAATGATTTTTTTCCAGAGGAAGAAGAGTTAATAATAAAGCAGGCAAAAAAGATGTTGGCAAGGCATTTTGCACATTTGCAAATCCCAGCACTGCGAGCAATCACAAGTCAGGGTTACAGCCTATCCTCTGATACACATTCCCCCCTGCTCTATCCTCTCCTCCTCCCTCTACACGTGTCCAATCCAGGGCCCTTCCCGCGGGGTCTCAGCATCACACAGCAGCAAGCATCACACAGCACAGGACTGGCAAAGACTGTATACATTTGCTTCTGCCTATCACTGTGCTCAGACCTCTCCCTCCACCTCCATAAAGCAAAAGGAAAAATGATGAAGGAGCTCTGAAGCAATGCTGCTCACACAATTCAAAGCAAAAGTTGGGGGGTGAGGGGCAGGAGATGGAAATGAGAAATCAGTAACAACTGCCAGCAGTCAGAAGTCTTTGGAAATAAGGGACATTTAGAAACATGCACAGAGGAATCCCCTTTGAAGAAAGCCACCACCAGATAAAATATCACTCCGATTTTTGGTTGGCAGGTTTGCTCACAGGTTTGTTTTGTTTCTTTTTTTTTTTAGCTCTCTCACAAAGAAACTTCTTGCTTCACTTAATCCCCAAAGTGACAGAAAGGTAATGACTTAGTTAAGGCAATCCTTTAAAGATGCTTCTAAAATAGACCTGCCTTTGGCAAGAAGTCACAAGCACAAGACACAGACAAACTCCATTAAAGGTCATTGCTGCATTGCTAAGTTCCAATCCAGCTGTAACTACATTCTACCACAAATCTTTCCTTTCTGATTTCTGTTATATATAGAATCAGTTCCCCTACTAGACCACTATTTTGCTGCAAGTTGTGGAGCTGCTGTAAGTGACAGTCAATTTCTTTGTGAAATATTTGAGTAAGGGTTGCAAAAGGCTTCTTTAATTTGCATCTGTAGAGCACTTGGAAATTCTCAAGTGTAAGCTGTTAGTAAGAACACTGACATGATTTCTGCAATACCAAGAGGATATTTTAAACGTACTGTGGTAGCATGAGAATTCTGTTGCGTTCCCCAGTATCGGATGCTTTATTTAGAGATGCTCTTTCCTGTCTTGTTTAGTAACATTTTCCACATTCTTATGCTTTGTTTTGGTCTTGCATTTTCAGTAGCCATTTTCCAAGCAGTTACTATTCTCTATGTACTGCTGCATTACTGGACTCTAATGAAATAAATCCTGTGGTTTTTTAGTTTGTTTTGTATCCAGAACAGAAGGAGAATTAGAGTTACACTTATACATACTTCATTTTTAAGGGATAAAGGCAACAATAGGAGCAAGAACTTTGTTATCTATACGTATGCGGTGTGTGATTACATATGTCATGTGATCAGAGTTGTCAGCCACAAACTTTCCACATGTCTGCTTGCTGACAGTGAGCATCAAAAATGTGAAGTGCAGGGACTCTTATGAGTAGATTATATGAGGAAGCAGCCAAGTAACAAGTACAACGAATCCTATCAATTTTCAAGGAAATTTTCAAGCTTAAGGTTTTAATATTTGGGCTTAACAGTAAAAAAATGTTCTTTCTTGTTTTTGAAAATATATTAAGGTACATTTAGAGCTTGAACTGATAATTCTTGTTTGGACACTTCCACGAAGCCATTTTCTTCTCACCAGCAGAGAACTCAATTAGCCTGAAGACATTTTTATGTACTAATGGATATTTACAGTACCTGCTATGGATATCAAATTTATTGTAAATCCCACAGTGGTTGTGGCTTTAAAATACAGCCTGCATGCTTATAATTCAGCTGCAAGTACAGATTCTTGTTTCAATCTGATAAAGTCAAATTAAAGCTTAGAGCCTAGTCTGCTTCTTCTGGAGGAAATCAAAGTAGAATAAGAGAAAGGCAAAGCTAGAGGGGCCGAAATATTCAGCATGATTTAGACATATCTTACCTTACTTCTGGAGAACTCTTTTTTTCCTTGCAGTTTGTACATACTTTACTGTAAATACAAAAAGAGGAAATTACAAAGATGTTCAAAGAGAAGGCTGAATCACTGAATACTTTTAAACACAGAGATGATGTTATAATTTTCAGTAGGAGAATGCTCTAAGATGCAGACTGTAGCAACTGGAAAAGCATATGTAAACTATTAAGAGTGTGTGTGTGTCTGTGAAATACCCAAATAGCTTACCCCATTCTTATATAACTCCTCTAAGTACCTCTCTGTCTGAGACAAGACACCAGGTATATAAGCACTCTGTGTAGTTCATTCAGTGCTATATTACTGTTTATAAAGTACCTCACATTTTTAGCACTTAACATTGACTTCACAAAGGCTAGGCATTTTGAATGACCTTTTATCTCACTTTATTCTCATATTACAGATCCTAGGCTGTATTTCTTGACCATAGCTCCCTCCATGAGCACAGCTATTTGTCCAAGGGGAAGATGGGCTTGCTGGTTATTTAAAGGGAAGACCAAGTGCATCAGTTCAGCTTTGCCTTTGCCAAAATAATTACTCAAGGGATAAAAAAAAAGAAAACATCACTGGATTTTGTCAGGTGAAAGAAAACTGCTTTAGATACAGCCTACAGCTTAATTCTCTAATAGATGGATATTCATAAAAGTCACGTGAAATCAATACAGCAATACTTCTCATTTTTAGAAGAATAATCATTTGAAACACTTGGGATAAGTCTCAGGTAAAGTTACATTATATAATACACATAGCCCTGTCCAAGTGGTTGAAAATCTAATCAACAGAAAGGAACTTGTTACTTGAACATGGTCTGAAAAAACAATCAAATATTTTTCAGTCTTGTCAGGCTAAAAAGGACAGAATCAAGTGCAACACTGAACTAAACTGCTTGCAGTGCTTTCAGATTTCTCTGTGTGTTTCTAGGGGTAGTTCTATAACAAATGCTCCACTGCCTATGTGTAAACCCATGTAATGATCAATGTGGCATCTACTTCTGATGCAATTAGAAAAGCTATTATTCTTAAATGGTTTAACTAAATGAAGAAATAAATATCAAATAGCATTTTGTATAGAAAATACCACTGCAGCAAATTAAATAATAATAATAATAAGTGCAGAGATTAGGTAAGTTAAAGAGAGCATAAAGAAACGCACTACCCAAGATGGAAAGCAAGCCACTCAAATAGAAGAATGAAGAGATGTTCAAAACAGGGAAAACATTTTATGCTCATAAAAACAAGATGAGATACTTCCCCAGAAATAGATAAGATTCCCAGTATGTAACCACATAAAAACACTCTAGCAAGAAGCAGAACTATCAACAGATATGAGTGAGAAGATGGCTGTTTCTTGCCTTTGACAGGTCAATTGAATGTGCCAGGCTGAGAGGAATTAAAAAAGAAAAAAGAACCCAATTACATTTAGTTCTCCTACACTCATAATATTATACATCGAAACACAGGATGTATCTTAATCCATTTCCCTGATATACCTAATACATATTAACCACTGTCTTTATCACACCAATACTTTCCTTTCAGAAAGTCTCTCTCAAGGAAAGCATATACTAGATGTTGTGGATGTGAGCAGCTCTTTGGACACCTGGAACAGTTTGGAAGCAGTCTACGTCTTGTCTATTGCTCAGCTTAAAACACAACACAGAAACTCTCAATTGCCCTCTGAGATGAAGGGATTGATATTACTTGAGCTACAGGGAATTTATAATCAAACAAATCTTATTTTCAAAACAAACCAGCAGGGAAAGTGAATTGATAATCACATTGGCTAAATCCTGATTCATATTGAGACAAGTCTATTCTGTTCACTGAAGAATATTGCAAAAAGTATAGATTAGCTTGTACATAAAAAACCATAATACAAAAACTAAACTGAATTAAGACTGCCTAACAGTCTTGATCAAAGCATTTTCTTGATTGCACATTAATATTCATTGTGTATCAATCAATAATTCTTAAAGTTACTGGTTGAATATATTAACATTTTTAAACTGGAGATTTAGCTAATGTATTTTCCTGGACACTTTCACTTGGTTCTGACCAGCTGAAAACATGATAGAACTTACTCTATATACAACTCAGTTATATCTGAACAAAGCCCTTACTTCTGAGGTTGTACCACAGGAGAAATAGCTTTGTTTTATGTTTTTAAACTTACTTTTGAAGAGAAGAAAGGATATAGTGAGGTGAATGAGTGTGACTTCCATCCAAGTTGAGCCAGTCCAAAGCTCCACAGCTCAAGATAGATGGGACATCATTAATCTAAGCATATAAGAACAATGGGGAAAAAATAATAATAATAATCACAGCAATCCAGGAAGTTCTGACATATCAGTAATAGTGTTGCTGCTAATTGCTGCATGCCATACTGTATAATATGCAGGATATGCATAATAATATCTCCCAAGTGAGCTTTCAGACACTTACAGTTCTGCTTAGTCTTCAGTAATCTGGAAAGTTGTTAAGAATTTGTTACTGAGGACACCAACGCTTGCAGCTTTACTTAAATGTAGAGCATGTTGTACTAATCAAGAAATAAAGGATGAAAGCAAATTGAAGTTAAGCCCTTTATCTCAGCCACAGAAGTGAGTACAAAAGGACAGTAGAGAGAACAGAATGTTAGTATGTGAAATACTGTTTTAAAAGGAAGTTTATTGCCAGTATCATTTATATGATTGTGTCTTAAATCAGAAAATTTACTTATTTTTTTTTTCATTTGGAGGAGGATGAGATATTTAAATAGCTGAGCAAAGAGTATCCTGCAGCAGTTTGTTCTTCTGATTACCGCATCAATAAATGTTTTATCTATTTCCAGTGTATGTAACAGTTAAATGTCTTCAGGTGTAACAAATCTCAAGCACTT
This sequence comes from Coturnix japonica, assembly GCF_054131305.1. Classification (NCBI taxonomy): domain Eukaryota; kingdom Metazoa; phylum Chordata; class Aves; order Galliformes; family Phasianidae; genus Coturnix; species Coturnix japonica. Next base: position 25,555,610 of record NC_140667.1, on the reverse strand, counting down.
AATCCTGAAAATTTTCTATTTCTGTTAATACATCTCATTAAGGGAGGCGAAAAGACAGCACATATTCAGAATATTATCAAAAAATGGAAAGACTCTTAATTGGCCTCTTCACGGCAGTCTTCTGCCTTTAGGATTCAATCCCACTGTAGTCTAGATGACTAGAAATAGGAAATACTGAATTATTCAAGTGATCTGCATCTTCATTTTATAAGTGCATCTAAAAGAAGAAATAGTGTCCTCCAACAAAGTTTATGTCACTATAGGCCATTAGGTGCAGGAAATGAAGTCAGCAAATTTGATAATGTTAAGAAATATGACCTTTCTCAGGCACCCTTTTTAGATAGAAAATAAAAAGGAAAATCTATAAGAATCAGGAAATAGGTGGAAAATTAGAAAAGAAAAATGCAGATCCTTAGAACTTACTGATCTTCTTTGCCTTAAGACAGCAGCTTCTGCAGGGTGATTGAATCTAAACTTATGAGACTTGCCCAGGACAACAAGGGCCCCTGTAAACAAAAATGAATTAGAAACCTACAGAAATAATACAACAAATGGTGCCTTGAACATTCAGGTTTCTAGACTGCTGTGTAAACACTACTGCATATTTAAAACACTATAAAATATTTTGTTAAAAAGAAAAAAAAAAAAAGAAAAAGAAAAAAAGAAAAAAGAAAAGAAAAAAAATGTATTCTGACCAACAACTTTCCGACATTCACAGAACAGAGAACTATTTTAAGTTTGCCACAAGGTAACAGCAAGTTACCATGCTGTAATGATGGCATCCAAACTAATCATAGGGTCCTCTGCAAATCCAATGTAGCACTGAATTCCCCATTCCCTTACTAAATACCAGCGTGACTTTATACCAAAAAACAAAGAAATGCATTATCAGAAACTTGTTTTTAATACAATCCAAGTTTCCAGTAACTGGGTCTTTATTTTTAAACACAACCTTAGAACATGGTAGCCCAACACATTTGAGCTAAGCTTATTCATCATAACCTATGACTCAATGGCTATGTATCCATTATCCGAACACACCATGAACAAATTGAAGGTCATTTCAGCCATATTACCTAATCACTAGTGGTCTGCTGGCTTGAAGCCAGTCTCCACTATTTTCCATAACACTTAGACTACAGGTCTTTTCTTCTCAGAAGGCTACAAACTACTGCTGCCAAAAGTTGTCTTAATATTGTCACCTGCGTCTTTATTTTACTTCCTGTATGTAGTTAATTTACTTGTTTCAGTCTGAAAGCTACAGCCATCAAGGCTTGCAGTGCTAGAAAGCAGTAGATTGAAAGATGCATTTCGTAGCTCTGCATGAGCTAGGTAAAAGCTCGTCCCTAAACTGCTGAAATAGGTTGGTTGTAATGTATGACTCTCAGAAAAAGCAACCCTTACCTTGTGACAGACGGCACGATCCAGTGACTTCACATCCATTCACAGTGCAGTATGCTCCCTGAAGTGGTCGTAACGTCACGATCCCACAGTTGTTGTCTATCATACAGTGGTCCTTTTCAATCCACCGCCCCTTCAAAACTAGAATGTATACCTGATTTTATTTCATCTGTTCAAGGGGTCAGGTATCCTGTATTTTCCTCAAGATTGGAGTAACACATGGTTTTACCCTATGACTGTGTACTTCATACCACAAAGAACCATCTCACTTGCAGAAAAAGGACAGTGAATTATTATTGTTTATTATTAGCCCAATACCAAACCATATTGAAAAAAAAAGGAAAAAGAACTGCAAACAGCATTCTCTTTCAAAAAATATTTTTTGTTCTGGAATATTCTAAGCTGCTTTCTGATTTGTAAGCTGGTGTGCAAATTCTTCTTAATGCTTTTACAGCATTTACTGGTTATGATCTTACTAATCCATTAGAATAAAATTTTGAAACAAAGCTGAAATTCCAGAAAGTGTCTTATTTTGGTTTTCAATCCATTTCATTATCATCTTGAGATTCTGACTGCTAAAACTAAGGAACAAATGAAACAAAAAAAAATGTTCTGAGTAATTTACATTTTCTATCTAAAATACATTCAAAACGCTTTTCAGCTCTCCTAAGGCAGAGGACCACGATCACATGTGCTGCCAGTTTAAAAGAGGACATACCAAGATTTAGATGGTGGACAGAGATATTTCTAAACATAACAGACTTTAACATGTATGAAGATATTGCTAAAGAGACCTCAGTCACTTCCATTGACAGACTTCTTAGACAAAATAAACAAACAAGATTTAAGCCAACTTACATAACTATTCTGCTTACCTTCTTCTACAAGGAGAACTGACAAATGGAAATGTAAGCTGGCTATTACAAGGACAAACATAAGCCTCTTGTTTCAACCTGAACATATGATAAAATAATCTGCAATAGGATTCTCTTACCAATGTCTTGATCTTGGTCTGAATCACTCCTTCCAATTTTGGTTGTTCCTTCCTAAAATAAAAAACAATCAATCTAATAAGTCAGTTAGCAAGGATAAATTCTATACAAGGATTAAAAAGCTCTGGAACAAAATCTTAGCAAATACTTGGAAAAAAATAACCTCTCAGTTCTGGAGCAAACTGTACATAATACTTTGTCTACTATAGAGATGCAACAACTATATCCTGCAGCTATGTCAGCCTCTATTATGACTCCAGTGGATGGAGTAACCCTCAGTATGTGATTTTGGAACATGCTGAACACAAATATTTTGAACACGAAAACAAGTTTTGATGCTTTGAACTTTTATACTGAGTTTTGGGTTGGTTGTTTTGTTTTTTTGTTTATTTTGATTTTTCCACAGAAATGACATTGTTTTACTACAATTAAATACCCACATATGAAGAAGGAATTCACCATATGATTATTTAGTTAACCAGGTATTTTTAGATTTCTCAATTTAAAAAAAAAAAACAAAAACAAAAAACAATATCAAAATATAAAAGTAACTGAATTTCAGTTTTATAAAGGACATATATATCAGAGACTATTTGATTCTTCAAAGTAACCACTGCTGGTAAACTTCTTCCATAAATTTTTTTTTATAAATGTACGCAGATATGTTCCCAAACTTGAACATGAAATAACCTCATAGGAAAGAGCTGCCCAGGAATAAAAGTCTCAAGAACCAGCACATCAAAACCATACTATCAGCCAGTGATGTAAGACAGACAGCATGTTTAAGTTTCAAGTTCAAACACCAATAAAGTCATGTCATTTAATTGTTACAACGAGAACAAACTACTAGTAAAGGCAGCAAATTCAACACCTGCCTCATATATTCCATTACTGATTTCTGTCCTTAGGAAAACAAAGCAAAACCACTTCCCAGAGCTGAAGAGACGCTATAAGTGATGATTATAAACTGGCTATTCTACACATTCTAAAAAAACTCCATAAGTCATTTTTAAATTAATCATGGTCATTAAGGTACTTCATTTCCGTATTCTCATGAGAACAAATTGAATGTAGTTTCTGCTCCAAGCATATTATAGCCGAGATTTAAAGCTGAAATGAGAAGTAGTAACTGGAAGTCTCAAAATTGGAAAAGGAAGGTTGCGCATTACTATAAGATGATACTGTTACGAGTAATTACATGTATTACATTGTATTTGAGATCAAGAGCACAAACGCCTCTCAGTTTCTCATGTAGCTTGGATCTCTGAACACCAGGGAACTGGAGGAACTGAACAAACAAATCCCTCTGCTACAAACCATGCTGAGACCTTCGCCCTTGCTGTAAAGAGTGACAGGATAGATTAAGACCAGTTTCCCTGCTTTGGAGGAAATGTCAGCTTAACATTCAGTGGACTCAACCACCAAATAGCCACCTGTAGAAAACCTTATCATACCTCACAAAACCAAGTGAACTAGCACCACATGACTTATGCAAAGAGAGTAAATTAACTCCCAAATCACTGCTTCATCAATTATCACATTGACCAAGCAAGGAGATAGCTATTATTCTGCTAGATTAAACTTTTTTTACAGTATTCTGAAATACTGCATTGTAATACAATTTAATTCAGAAAAATATGCTATGGCTGTATTGGCTTATAGAATTCACAGCAATTAAATGCTGTGAAAAATCTCATATTTTTAAGATTTAAAAAAAAAAAAAAAAAGGTATTTTTGTTAATGAAAGCAAGAAACAGGAATGGAACCTAAGAAAGAAAGGTTCATTAAGCACAGTATGGTGGATTAGTGCAATTAACACTATAGAATAACAAGAAAATAGAAGAGAAACACAATGTCTGTTACACGTGATCTGAAGACTGATGCCATGATTTTTCTCTCAAGCACAAAGTAAAGTTCTGCAATACATCGAAGTCCTTATATATAAGGAACCCACTAGGGCTTTACCTTCTTGCTGTTCAGATGAAGGTAATAGACACCAGAGTCTAAAAGATGCAAAGCACAAAGAAAAGAAAAGGCAGCATCTAGAAGCAAAGAAAGAGGGAACAAAGATGTTAGTCTGACAGAGGCTCTGCCTAATAACCTCAGAAGATGACCTTTCAAACTAGGCTTATCTATCAAAATTGATACCTTTAAATTACTTCAGATGCTGTTAAATTACTATGTGAAAATATCTAATGTTTGCAAACTGCACATAATGCAAAAACTTTAAAGTGATAGCAGTTACTTTGAATAAACACTTTTATGTTAATGATGGAGTAGTAAAGCTTTAAGCATGTTGATCAGCACTAGATGTTATTACTTGTTCCTTAGTTATTATCTTTTGCTAACAGGTGTGCCTCTCAATATGTGCTTATCCATCTTTTTTTTTTTTTTTTTCTTTTTTTTCTTATCTTAAACAGCATCAATGTTTTCTTAACTTCTGTTCATTTAAACAACTTCTAAAAATTAAAGCCCAGCTTACCACTAAGCCCTGGCTTAAAAAAAGACAAACAACTCAGAAACTATTTGACCAAATTACTCACATCTTATGCCACAACCTAGAGGAATATCTATGTGATGTTAAGAAAGATTATTGGTTAATAATAATAATAATCTCTTAAAAGAGTAGCTACACAGAAAAGCAGATTCTATGAAGACAGGATTTCCACCCGACTCTGGAAAATAACCAGTCAAACAGAATCATGATTAATTTGCATTCAAGTTGCAGATGTGGAATCTATTACATGTAAGCAGCAACAGCTATAAACAGAAGTCATTGCCAAATTGATCCTGTCAGAGTTTTCTTTTATACTCAAGCTACAGTTATACTAATATTCCTGTCTTGAGTATACAAGCTACTAAAATCTGGACCAGTAATTCTGGTATTCTTTAGGCACCATCATTTACCTTTACAAAGACGCACACCTATCATCTTGTTTTGCAGGCAAACTACTAAAGCCTAATTTGGGTACTTACTTCACATACCACGCATTATTGCATGCACATTATCATTTGTGCATGCATTCATAAAAGATAAAGTTACTATTCTGTATATGAATTTTCCTTCACTTCCATTTTCGTGTGTTCTTTTCTGCTGCTGTTTTCCTTTTATCTGAGTATTTGTTCTTTTAGTGGATTGTAGCAGCCATTTTTTGCTAAATTTTGTTGTAATGCCACCTTAGCCACACTCCATTTCTCAAATAAAACATGTTTTTAATTCATAGGGAAAACAAAACAAGGGACAATATCTCACCCTGAGATGATACAGCACCACTCCTGTGCTGAGGATATCATCATCCATTGCCATTAGGTGAGGTAAACTGGAATCTATTGTTACTCCTGCTTTTTCTTTGTTGATGTCCACACTGTATTCATCCATGATTGCCTTCCTGTCCATCCACTTACTTGTCCAGTCTTTGGTCAGTTGCTCAATCTTTGAGGAGAACAGGAGAGGAAATAATTTCATTTACTAAGCAGTTGAACTTTTCTCATTTGTAAATGCTCTAATTAAAGAACATTTCTCCAGCAAAAAAATCTGGGTAGGAACTACTGCCACCTACTGAAGTAGTTTAATCAATTGAAAACTCATTCCCAAAATACCAGAAGGATATATGATCATGATAGCTGCTTAATTGCCTGTCCTGACAAGCTTGAGTAAATCTTACAACTAGAGACTCCAAAATCTCTCCGCATCTCTGGTGAATAAATCTCTGTAGAAATTCAGTGACTGCACAATAATTTTCTTTAATTAAATTGGAGGTTTAATTTTAATATTGGAAGACAAAAGATTTGTATAATGAATTATTGTGATACACTGAGATGGTTTTCAAATAAGTAATAGATAGTGCAGACCTAGTAATATGCAGTGGATGGTATCATCCCATTAAGGACACAAGAGGCTTTCAACACAAGTTGGTAGAGAACATGCAACATACACATTAAGGATGACTGTTTCCTGCATTTTCAGAGCAAACAAGAAAGGATAAATGCAAAAACATTTTCATCATTGCCCCAAAGAATGGCAGTGCTATCCCTCCCAGCCCTCTGGAATGGGAGAAGGTTAGAGGTGATTCATACACACCTTCATCTCATTCTGAAGAACCAGCTCAGTCAGATTTCCATCTCTGTCATCGCTCCAAGGACTGGAATTCCTCTGTTCAAACAACAGTCACAGAGATCTAAGGGTTGGTTTCGTTATTCACCACTGGCAAGCATGTTCTTTCAAGATTTCAAGGTGAATTCAGGAAAAAGGACAAAATATACAGACATTCAATGATGCCTACTGCTCTGTAAATATTGCATGCAGGTTCTGGGGGAGCACAGGCAAAAGAGCATTAACAGAGGGATTTCTGTGTACATAACTCCTGTGGTTCCAGTGTCTTCCAGGAAAATAGGCTCCCTATAACATGGGAAGCCAAGATGCTACTATTATTCCAAAGACAAAAACACAAAGAATGCCAGCTGCACTGTTATGGCTTAGAGACTCACACCCGCTTTCAGGAGAGAGTGCACAGGCAGACTGAAGCCTCCAAATTGCTGTTTACATTTTTGGGAAAGAGGCCTGTAATTAATCTTGCAAGGAAGTCACATCAGTAATTAATACTTTGCATTGTCTTCATGCTTCTGTATTCCCTACAAACAAAATGGCTTCAATTTCAAGATATTTCTGGACAACAAAGCCAGCCAACTCCATGAAAGGCCAAGAAAATCCTTTCAAATCATCCTGCAGCTGCTTATACTTCAGGATTATTGATATTATACCAGGAAAATGAGAAATGGCAGAAATGCTGTTAGTCTTGTAATTATCATGAAATGATGAAGAGAGAAATTAGATAATCCTAAGGTATTGAAAGCACCATTAAAGCTACAATCATTCCTACGTACCAGTTCAAAGCTCATCAGCAAAGTTTTCAATCTATCAATTTCTTCTCGCAGTTCTCTAATCAGTTTTACATTTGCATCCTGAAACATTGAGACAAGGATAAAAGACAGAGTAAACATGCATTGTCATAGTCATTCAAAGAGAATAAAGATGGAAATACAAGGGACAGATATGAAGAATGTACAGTAGGTGTGATATTCTAAATTATTTAAGCTTCAGGGAATGAAATAAATGATTTCTGTAATAACCAGTCAGCTATTTAGCCCCAATTAGCATGAGAAAAAGAGGTATACATTTTATTCTGAGAGTAGATATTCTGAAGAAAACTTAAAGAATTTACACAATCAAACTGAACAAGAATGAAAAGCAGAACTTAAGGCCTCACCTCATTCACTCTGGGCTTGTTAATTATATTTTTGGCATTTGAGGCATATCTTAAGGTACTCATGGTTTCATTGTAGCTGGAGCTTGCAGGAGAAATAGCTAATGAGTAGAAAGCAAACAGTAGTTCTTATTTAAAAGACATACTCAGTTGAACCAAATGCTTTTTGAAAAAGTTTTTTTTGTTGTTCTTTTTGTTTTTAAAATTCTGCTTCTTTAGAAAAAAAATCCAATAAAATCCTTAAGGATTCATCAGGCTCATAGAGAATAATTTCACAAGATTGTACTTACAAATGAGTGTTTAATCAAAGCCGTGACATTTAAGACACTCACATTCTTTACTTCATGCACAACTCAAATAGAAATACACGTATTTATTTTCTTATGTAACCTGTGAAGTGTTTATGAAAACCTTCACAAGGTCAGGTTCTAAGTGATACAGCTGATGAACCTCATCAGAGTTGTATTTTAGGGGGGTAACGTAGTGCAGAATCATAACAATTAACAGAAATCAAACTCACTGGCAATCATAATGGTCTTGGAGTTGCCCCCCAGGCTGTCCTTCAGGAGCCAGGTGAGGATGGAGTCACGATATGGAATGTATGCTGGTCGTCTGCTCCCACTGACACTGCCTGTGGAGGGGCTGTCCACACGACTGCTCTCCCCTTCGCTCGTTAGGGTATTTATGCTCTGGCAGCTGCTGAATATCTGTGAATTTTGTGCTGAAGGAGAAATGCAGAAGAGCTCAGGAAATGGCTGATCCTCTGTCATGACTACACAGTTTTCGTAAATATTACAGTTTATGAAGCCCCACAGCTGTTCTGTTCAGATTTTATTGTTATGATATAACACATTGTGGATGTGTCCTATACTTTTATCACTAGCACAGAATATAAGGAATCGCTGTGCTTACCTAAAGTGGAGATGACAATTCCGAGTGTAACCAATGACTTGTTAATATTGGCACCTTCTGTAATTCGATCTTTGCAGTAGCTGGGGTCAGCTCTTTCACTGAAACATAAAAGTGTGGTAAAGACAATGCAAACCAAATAAATGTGTTTAATTATTAACGTACTATCCATAGGAAAGCATCATACATTCTCCTTACAAGAAAACAGAAATAGACAAGCATGCAAATAAAAAAAACCCACAAGTTTTGAACACTTTCCATGAAATATCACTCTCTGGTTCAGAAAGTCCACACAATCAGCAGCATAAGTTGCTGCTTAAGATCTAACTAGACAGTGAGATATGACAATCGTCCCATGCTAGGAAGCAATTAAGAACATACTCCTTTTTTCCCCCCCCTCCCTTCTCTTTTCAAGCTCAGATTTCTAATTCCACTAAAAGATACTGAAAAAATGCGCTCAATAAGGATAAAAGTCTGAAAAGAACTCAATATTAAGTGTTTGCAACAGCAAAGTAGTGGTCAGGCAACTCCTTCCCAATGAAGTCCAATGTCCAGATGAGAAAAATAGATGACAGAGATTATTAGCTCCTTGTTACTGCACACAGACTTGGACTTACTGTCACTTTACTGAAGGTTAAATATTAAGGCAGTACTACCACTCTCTTGAGATAAAATTATCTTTTTGCCATTTGGTGTATTATTACCTGCCTGCAAGGTCCACTAAGTTGATCTTGCTTGCAATTTCAGAGGGTAGATTGTTTTCCAATATAGCCTGAAAAGGATAACATAGATAAGGAAAATTATTCCTCCTAACTCATTAATGACAATAAAATAGGTGCCTTCTCTTGTCTGAAATTAATTCACACTTCCGATTCTCGCTGCTGTTCTTTGTGACCTTGACTCACTCACTCTGTTCAAACCATTAACTCAACATCTTCCACAGCTGACAGAGAAACTGTGCTTGTATGTGGATTTCCTCTCAAAAAAAACCAACCCTTTACTGCCTAGCAACTGTGAAAGCATTTCTTGTAGATTCTGTACAGTTACTCTCCACCAATGTATTCCAAAGGTCTTTTGTGAAACTAATGAAAAATATCCCCAAATGTTCTGTGATTACAGGATGTTAGACATGTGAGATAGAAAAGGTCTATTGGATCACTGGAAGACTTCCCTGCCAAGAAAGGATATAATTCCTCCAGAGAAAGAGTGCATTGTCTTTGAGAGGAATAGATGCCAAGTGCTAAAGAGATGAGCACATCTGAAATGCCAGACAGATAGAAAATTTTGCTGGTAAACAAATGATATACTTCAATTAAGGATCTGAAATGAGTGTGACATCAGAAAACACTTTTTTACAGCATCTTACAAGGAATATTGCATTTCAAAAGGCTGGTTAAAGCTTTAAACTGTTTTGTTTTGTTTTTTAATTGCAGCAAGTTTACAGCATCACTGCCAACTACAGTCTTGTATAGAAGAACAAGAATACTTCAGTAAACAATCAGGTGGTGTAGGAAGTGTAACACATCTGCTGCGTGATCCAAAGGAAGTAAGTAAGTTTCCACCTAGATCATTAAAAATATCACAAAACAGTGACAACTAAACAATGCACAACACATCAAACAATGCTTTTTGAGAGTGAAAAGGAAGTTGGATTATTTATGGCTAACCTGAGTGTAGTGGATGGTGAAGATTGCATGGGACCTGCTGCTGGCATTGTGAATATGCGTTGCTGCTGTAATTCTAGAAAAAAAAGCAGAAACAATTCAATAACAAAAGGTGCATTTCCCTGTATTCAGAGAAAGTACAAACAAATAGAGAAAAAATGATGCAAAAGGAGGAACATGAAAGTTTGTGAATGTGGCAAGTTTCATTCTTCAATCTGCTCATACAAAGACATAGCTGGATCTAAACCATAATGAAGCTAAGGGTGGTTTTGCCCACAACAGAACTCTGAAGAAATATCCCAGAACAGTCCTACAGTACAGGTTTAAAAGTCTGAACAAGGGTAAGACACAGCAAAAGAGTACAGCCAGTGACAGCATCATACAGCTCATCCCAGACAGCACAGAAAGTACCAGTCCAATATCTTTCTCATAATATTGTTCCTGTTCTTATTTCTTGGGCCTGCACAAAGGGTCCAAAAAGATTCCTACACCACTTTCATGGATTCCTACTGTTAAAAGGCTGTTGCAAGTAAGTTTCACGCCATTAGAGAAGGGCAGTGAGATTAGCCAGTCTATCAGTATCAAATGAATGCTGTTAATTCAGTCAAGTAGCACTTCCTTGCCTTTCTTTCTCACATGGACAGGCCAGTCCCCCATCTCCAGCTCTCTGTCCTATGGATTCTGGCTAGTGGGTGCCAGACTCAGGGAGTCTCTGTAACAAACTTTTGGAGATACTCCTTTCTTTGCTATTGTTTTGTTGTGACAAATTTAAAGAAAGCATACTTTTTCCTAGGGCTGAAGCCAGGTGACAAGTACTTCACTTTGTCACTCTTATGCTGTGACTTCTGAATACAAAGCAACATATTATTGATGATCAGATGTCAAGTTCTGAGTTTACCATTGACAGTGATGTAATTTTATTACTGGAGACAAGGACTTAAAGACCATATGTTTGTTACTAGCTCAGCTACCAGAGTACTGCTCAAAAATGCTGCAGAAGAGAGCAAAGTGGCAGCTGTACGAGAATGGCAGCTGTATGTGAGCAGCAACTGTGAGTCCCACAGGAGGCTAAAACCAGGACTCCACTATGCATTGTTCCCTACTTTCTACAACTCTATAGCCATGTGACCCGGCACTGCCAAAAGCCACAAGCAGTCTAGTGCATCATAATTTTAAATTAGCCTAAACTAAGGAAGCAGAAGAAGGTGATCTAATCTCCAGATCTTGGAGGACCAAGACAAACAATGAGGTAAAGGGCAGACAACAGCACACAGCGCTACAAAAAAACAGAAAACACAGGGGAACAGTTCTGAAGTTTGTAAAGCAAAAGTGAAATAGAAAGTTCCACAGGATCTGAAGAAAACATTATTGCTAACTTCTCATCTCCCACAGTATGCAGGGTAATTGGAGGGAAAGTTCTCACCTCAACTACTTCACAATCATACCAGCATTTTTATGGGAGGATATACACATTAACTTTTCCCACATATTCTATTTTCTCATGGCATTCTTAAAATTTTATTCTTAAACTTTTAAGACTAAGTTTGGCAAAGTGTCAAGAGGAAAAAAAAAAAGAAAGTGGTGAGAGTTACAACAAAACCAACAATGGCATGTTGAGAAACCACATTTTGTTTATTTTTAGAATAGATGGGTGCAACCAGATTTGGGCTGGCAATGGTCTCATAAAACCAGCTGGTATAAAAAATACCTCCCATAAACTTAGTTTATAGCCCAGCTCTCAACCCGAGAAAAAGGCACCAACCACTTTCAAGGGCAGCTTCTCCACTGATCTTTTCTTTACACATGGGCAGGTCATCATGCCTCATCTACTTCTCCCCTTCCTATGACCAGGAGGCAACTGAAATGTTCTCCTCTTCTCCGTCTCTTAGATCTTGTAGATATACATGCAGTACCATACCCCACACCGCAGATGTTTCTGATTATCTTGATTGCAATTTTAATGTGCTAATAAATACTCCAAAGAATATTTCATAAAAATAGAGACTGTAGGTAAATAGGATAAGTCAAAAACAGTTACTGTGGATATGTAGCAACTAAAAAAAGTACTGCCAACACCACATGCAAGTTAAACTCCAATGAAACCAACACACAGCGAAAGAAGCGTTAAATAAAGATGGAGCTGGCATGTTTTAGAAAATACCTTTTAGCTATTCCCTCTTCTAGAAGTTCTACAACTTGCTTGTAGTCTGTAACTAGATGTTGAGATAATCCTGTCAAAGATTTAAAAAGGGTTAAATGCATATTTTTTCCCTCAGGAGTTCCAGTCAGTTCATTTTGTTACCCACTCAGGAGTCATAATAACAATGTACCCAATGCCAGGAGCAAAAGGATAATATCCTGGGATGCCACTCAGTTCTATAGAAGTAGTCCCAACTACAGACACAGCACTATCAGTATAAAAAATGCCTTGCACATTCAAAGCACGGATCTTTTCCAGTGTACTTGCAAAATAAAGGTATTTTTAAAATGGCTTAACTACATCTTCATAAGGAATTTTCAGCTATGCCATTGCTACTAATTGGGTAAACACCTTCTAAAGGAGATCTTGTCCATTGCCTCTGAATAATGGCTCTGCTCATATGACTTAACAGAATTCAGAACCAACCACTGTGAATATTTACCATTTATTTAACTAGGTTAGAACCTGCAACTCTGAGGAGCCTTCATGCTGTTATCTCTAGAGGGTACGCAATTATGGTGTTTTTATACTGTCTACTTTCAATATCCTCTTTGATTTTATTTTTAAGGGGAAAATACCACATAGAAAACAAAAGAAATACTGCATTGCGGAGCCTACTATATCAGAGCAGTCATTGTGACTAACACAGTCCCAGAGGAGGGCAGCACATTGCTATGCTGTAGTGGCATTGCCAATACCATAGAACATCCAGATTCTAGCAGATGCACAAAATTAATTTCAACACGCTTGTATTTCTCATAAATCCTGTTTAATATGCCTCATTTGCATTTTATGGTGATGATTAGTTATCATTTGTACTGCAGTGGCTCCTAAAGAAAATCACCTAAATTTTTTAAGCAAGTCATTCCTCATCATGCAGTTCAGGACAACTTTATTTTTCCCTCCACACTAATGGACTGAATCAGGTTTGTTTTACTTTATTTCAGGCCACAGAAGCATGGATTGATGGTGAAGTACTTAGAAATGTTATTTATTTAGACCAAATAATTCATATATTGCCACACTTAAAGTCAAGTGAACACAACATTCAGCAAGACTGAAATGGGAAGTCTCTGATACTATTAGAGAGAGTTGATCCTTATGGGGTAACAGCTTACTTAGATTTAAATGATAGAAAAATCTAAGCCAAATACAGGAATTTATTTTAATTCCTTAATGACACACAAAGGGGAAAAAAAACCAACAACAACAACAAAAAAAAACCAACCAAGAAAAACCCCTCTCATACTTGCACGCAAGGTATAAGACAGCTTTCAAAGAAGCAGCTTTTCTTCTGCTCTGTAATACTGCTTTCCAATACAGTAATTTCCAAAGTCATCACATTTTCCATTTGAGAAGGAAGCTTGTTAGTTCTCCACTAGTAATAGGATCATCAAAACTCAGTGTTTTCCCATACCATTTTTCAGGGCACCGAATAAAATACAATATAATGGAGGTTACATAAAAGAGGCATGGAGGAAACTGTTGCCTAAGTATGTTTCTATAAGCAGTGGATCACTGAATCTAGCAAAGAGTTCTAGTTTTGTTTTCAGTAAGATAAGCTAAATGTTGTAAATGTTGCTTGAGAGGAAATGACAAAATGGCTGGCAGAAGAAGAGATCATTTTGAAGTGCAATAGAAAGATCAAAAACTCCTGGTCATCTAGAAATCTGCCTCAGGGTAAGACAGAATCACCCCCAGAAATCTGTCTCAGAGTAACAAAATAGATTGCATCATTTCCTGATTCAAGAGAGGCCAATTCCTTAACAGTGCAACCATCTGTGAGGGAGAAGTTTGAAACGATTCCAATCCAAAGCACTGAAACACTCTTAGCATTTTAAAGGCTACAATCTCACAGACTTTACGTGGAAAAATGATGGGCTAGAGAATATTCAAAATACTTAGGGTTCAGAGATGGGACTTCCTGACTGGTCTTGAAATGGAAAACGTATTGCCTGGAGCAGAGCAAGTATCAGAGCAACTAGGCATCCTTAGAGCGGCTAAATTCTGATTTTATTCTCTGTCTTTTCTTCATACAAGTGCTAGCTGTACTCTGCATATTGATGTCAGCTGCATAACTGACACCCTAGCAGAATGCTGGAGAGCACCTGCAAGCCTTAGAACTGCTGTTAACTTGCAAGAGGTCTAATGCAAATACAGATGCCAGTCCTTAATACATTGGATCCATAGGAAATAATTGAAAGTCTGCTTATAATTCTGATCTCAGCCATCTAGTTCCTGGATACAATATTTTTGTATTCTTATTCTGCACTGAGAAACTACAGATAAAACTGAAATAGGCTGCAGCAGGTAGATAACACATATAAAATCATAACAAAGATCAACAATTGTTGACTGCAGAAATATATTTCTGCAGTTGGCAAGGTCATTTTGTATTAACATTGTGAACCACTTCATTTTCTTGGTTTCAGTGTTATTAAAATCAAGCTGACTGTACTCTTCCCCCAAATGCAAAATATTTCTGGACTTCCTCACCAATTTATATTTGCAATGTGAGCTAACAAGTGCAGCTTCAAAAAGAGTGACATAACCAAATCTGCTTTAGTCCCTCTCCTCAAAAGATATCAGAGTTGTCTGAAGCAAAGCAAACTGTTACAGTTCTTAATTGTGTGAACTACACATAAACATATTTGTTAGTATATATATACATACCTGCAAATACATATGAAAAAGAAAGAAGTTATGCCCTATGACTCATTCACCTGAAATTATTTCTGTTCATGTGCTCTCAGTGGGGCACGTAAAAGCACCCCATGATGCTTTCAACAGAGAAATCATTTCATTTTTCATGCACTGAAAACTAAGTTTTCAGTTTTAATTTCATGCACATAAAAAACTAAGGTTTTTTTCTCTTGTACAACAAAAGTGTAAAATCTAATCAATAGAACAGTCTTCCAGGATATTTAAGAACTTTAAACAAACAAACAAACAAACCCCCCCCCAAAAAAAAAAAAAAAAAACCAACCCACAAACAAACAAAAAAAAAACCTGTCTTGCTTTAACAATAAGTAGTAAATACTTATTCAAAAGGGGTAAATCTAAATTAAAAATCAGAACTGGAATAGAAGTGACAGACTTGGCCTGGAAAATTCCAGATGAAGACAGAATAGTGACAAAAGGCAAGCCAGCCCATTGGCAGAAGCTATAACTTCATTTACTTTTGAAACAAGGAAACTCCATTATATGTAGCCAAGGAATCACTGGAGATATAGTCCTGAGAAAGGGGATGGAAATTGCCAAGGAAGGAAGTAGTTTAAAGACCTTTTCTCGTGTGGTGAAAGAGCAGCTGCTAAAAGAAAATAATTAGTATCTGTACTCCATCAACAATAAAGTTCTCCGATAACAAGCAGGTAGAAAGAGAACTTTGGAAAGAACTCAGAAAAGGCCAAACGTCTATGAATCTGCTTTTCAAAGAATGATAAGCTCGCCATACTAATGAGAACATCAATTCATCTACTTTCCAGCTCTCCTTAAACAGGGTGCTGATGTGCTGGGAAAGCGCAGCTGAAATGACCACAGTGTCAGTTAGCTCCTTTCGTTTAGGACCATGCAAGTTAAACGCCTCCCACGTGCTTGTTTCAAACTTTGAGAGAAAGAACCAGTAACAACCATCAGTTGTTAGATGCTCTGTTACTGATACTGCAGGTGGCCAGGAAATCAGAACAGTGTAATTCAAATTCCATTCAATCAACAACTCACTTAGACAAGAACTCTATCGGCTGTCACATCTCATCTTAATCTCCAAACTGAAGATAGAAATCTGACATGTAATCCTGTGATAAAGAAAAACAGAGGGAGGAAACTGGACCAGTAAGGATGAATTTACAAAAGAAATGGAAACAGGAACTCTATATTTAAAAGGCAGAACATTTAAGCATTTGATCTGAGGTGATAAAGCCAATAAAGTTCTGTATGATATGCTGTTTACATATTAAAGGCATACCTCTCAGGTATGCCAGCCAAGCACTTGCAGAGTCAGGCACTCTTTATTAAAGTGTGAATTAAAAAGTGCGTGATGTTACTTGCATAACTGGATCTATGTTACCTACCCTCTGCCTTCTGAGCGTAAAGAAGGGCAATAATCATATTGCATTCTCATTTGGGTATTAAAAAATTTTAATGGCTTCTCCAGGTGCAATCTGGAACATTAAACAGCTAAGTTTATCTCTTTCTAATTATTATTACTTTACAAATATACTAATGCCAAGGAGTGAAATACAAAGAATTCAAAACAAAAGAAAGCAAGAAAGCAAAATACTGTGGCTCATACATGATCTGCAGCTGGAAAGGCAAACGGAACTGTGCAATATGTGCAGACGTTGAGATAACAGAGGCAAAGTCTTCAGTATAACATATACGTTCATATTAGCAAGCAAAATATTTTAACAGAGTAGCTGCATAAGAGTGGAAGCAATTAGGATCAGGCCAAGAATGTCTGCAAAGATACCTGAAGACCTGATCCACATTTACTTGAAATTTACTTGAAATTCTGATCGCTCACCTTGTACGTACGGTCCTGTTTCAGGGTGTTCTCTGACTCTGAGAGTGTAAGGCTTCTTGTGGTCTGACTGCTTTAACAAATCTCGGACACGCTCATTATAGATTTCTAGAAAACTGCAACAAATGTAATGTTCAGTGCACACAATTGGAAAAAAAAAACAAAAACAGGAAGCATTTATTTAGACAGTGTAAGTACCTGAATGTTGTAGTGATCATACATGACAAAGTTAATTACTTCATTATCTCTGTTACTGTTCCTTCTTACACAGTACACACAGAAAGAACTTACAGTAGCAAACTTCCAAGAAACAAGAGGTATCCACTACTTTAGTTAAAAATTCATAAAATCTGCTTTTTAAAATGAGTAAGTTCAGATCCCTGGGTTGCCAAATGAAGTGCTTCATTAAGTGAATGAGAAAGGAATGGAGAATTATGACTCAGATTTAAGTTACACAAACAGTAAGTAAATTCTTCATGCAGTTCAACTTGAGCAGTCTATACTAAACCGAACAGATAATATACAGGGATCTATACCCTGGTAAACTAATGGGAACTGTATGGAAAACTAAGAACAATGCTTCACATCCACCCTCTACGTTCTTCCTCTTGGCCCAAATGGTTATTATCTGAGAAAATATCTACAAAAACAATAAATCAGTCTTTGATTCGTTTGACTACAGCGATATACGTTTTGCAAACATCCATAGTATTGCCCAAGGGAGTGACACACTTACCTGACTTTAACTCTGCAAGATGCCGTCTGGTCTGAGTAATCATCTTTCCTTGAGAAGAGGCCCTGCACAAACCAGTCTATGTAAATTTTAAATATATCAAGAAAATCTAGCAGCTTAATCAAATGCAAGTGAAATTAAAAAAAAAAAAAGTACCTCACATATACGAGGTGTCAGCCCGATGGATGCCTTCAAATAATAACAAAAAAAAATATTAAGCAATATACTTGCTATTACCGATTCAAAACTCATATTTAAATAAGAGTTAAATTATAAGAAAAGGACAAAATTATGGCGCAGCACTTAAGTAATGACTGCATGGCAGACTACAACACAGACCACTCTGGACTGTCATTCAGAACAGCGTGGCAGTGCTCTACTATCCCAACTGAAGAACCTTGGGCATGAAACACTGCAGGAATTAGTATGCTGTACAATGTCAATTGTCTTAGCTTCAGTGAAAGTCTTAATGATAGCAAAAGTCATTATAGAGCAACTTAAGCAGCATCAGTGAGAGATTTAGAGACTTCCTGGATTAAATCCAAGAATTGTTCAATGTGAAGACACTGGTCATGCCTTTGTCACAGGAGTTGCAGCATAAAGGCAGGATAACATAGGCTAGTTTGACGGGTTAGTCATATTTTACTTTTCCCTTATTTTAATTTTATTTCTTTTTGCTACAGAATCAGAGAACATTATGTTCTAGAGTTATAAATCTGATCTCCCAAAGAAAACAGGACATATCACCTAAACTACAGAGCCTAAAATTTGCCCAAACAGACTAAAAAGTACTAAAGCAAATCCTATGCTTTTGTGTAGCAAACTTATTTTGACATGCTTGCTCACACTTCAATAATTACACTGCTAACACACCCAGAGAAAGACTCTAGACACTTTTTAGCCAATGCTATGTTGTTTACCTAATTGTAAAGACTTGCGTCTCATTTTATACGTGAACAACTTACATAAGCATCCTGCACAACCAGCACACATCACCATTGAAAAGTAAAGCAATATTTCTGAGAGGCATCCCACCCTCAACCCCAAGTTAAAATGAATGCTATAACTCACAGGTGTTCCCATCATTGTGTAAGTTTTTCCTGAACCTGTTTGTCCATATGCAAAAAGGCAGATGTTATATCCTCTAAATGCACCTGACAGCACAGAAGTGCCAAGGTCCTGGAACACCTGGAAAGATCAATAGAGACAGAACAATCCGTTAGTAATATGCCTCTATAGAAACATTCTGCATTATCTGTAGATGTTCCAGTTTTAATAATATCATGTGAACAATGAGTTTCCTAGTATTTGTCTTTCTAATCTATCAGACACAAGGTTAAATGTCCAGCATTTGCCTGTTAGGTGATCCTCCAGATACTGATATACTAAGCACAGTGCTGACACCAAGTAGTTTTAAATTGCGCTTCCCTGCCTGCCATCTCTTATTTTACTCTTAGAACGGAGATCCTAATTTCCTCCCCAAACCTTTTACAGTCCTCTGCATAAATCTGGAAGGATATCACGATCAAGGATCTTTGAAGCAGTAACATTAGTAGGAGTATTACACAAGATAATTACAGGTCAAAAACAAAGCAAAGTCAAAACCAGAGCCTGAGAGCCATACTATGTCCAAAAAGTACTTCTGTCAGACCCATGTGGCCAGGAAGTGATGCCATGAATTTCTAAAATGCTTTCTTTTCTGTTAATGCTTCATGCACAGTGATGTGTGTTCTGCTTATAAGACATACCCTGGAAGAGTTGCCACCAAATCAGAATCAGCAACTTCTAAATCTTGCACTGGTCTCCTTGGGGCTGCAGAATTTGTGCCATCACAGCTAGACTGCCCACATTGTGAGATCTGAATAATAACTCCCACTGCTTTCCCTTCCCTTTTTCAGAGACACAGCTGCCCCAGATTGTGGCTGTGTTCTCAGGACATCAAAGCCACCACAGGCTGCTTGAAAGGATATCTGGAAAGGTTTTCTAGGAAGTGCAGAGTGGATCAAAAAGTTCCTGTAGGCAGGCTGCCAATTTCTTAGCACAGCATTAGCTTTCCAAAAGAAGCGCTGTGAGAGTTAATACCTTTGCTTTTCACATAGAACACTAGCTTAGAAATTCAGAGAGATGCATAGGATTTCACTATATTCCTGTTCTGAAATCTTATCAATTGTCAGTCACTTATTTCTCAACTGGACAGTTAAATGTATCAATTAGATAAGAAATTCAATAGCAAAACATATCTCATAGATATCATTCCACCTGAACTGCCTAGAAGAGACAAAAAAAATCATCTCCTGAAACTTTTATTTTCAGATCATATTTCAACTCACGGTGAGACAAGGTGCTAATTTTCAGCTGAAGAATCAATAATAATCCCATTCAGAGGAATTTGGCTAGCCCAACCCATATTCATAAGGATATGTAGAACATGAGAACATCTGCTGCATTAGAATTATCAGATCAAGGACCCTTTGAGTTCATGGAGAGCCACAAACAACAGTTAAAGTCATAAACATAATAAACAGACACAGACTGCTGAGCAGGAGGTCCACAGTCCAGCCAGGAATATTAAATGGGTAGAAACTCCATGCTGGTAGTTCAGGGATTCAGCAGAGGTGCGCAAGAGCGTACGCACACTCACTAGAGAGCACCAAGATGGGCTACCAAATGAGAAGAAGAACTACAGAGCAGGGCTCAGGATCTATGTAAGGATATTAGATGGGCAGAGGGCCCATACTGGCATTTGAAGAATCTGTAGCCATGCACATGCTTTGACCTGGAGAGTTGGGGTATGCTAAATATCACTGAAAAATATCACCAGCCAACATCAGTCCTGACCAGAAGAATAGGAAGAAAAGACTTGACTGTCTATGCTTATGTTTCATGCAAGTGCTGTCTGTTAGTGCTGCTGAAGGCAGAGCCCTCTGTGGCATCTGGTGCAGGACCCTTTTGTTGGATTAGAGTGAAATGCAATTTTGGTTGAAGCTGCAAAGGGAAAAAGAGCTGCCTCACCAGTGAGGCTGAGATGAAGAGACCTCTATGTCTCCAGGTAACACGGTGGTAGCCTCCAGGGGCAGAAAGAATCCTCAGGTTCTGGAGTCCACATGAGGCAATGTCCTTATCAGTGGCCTACATACATTTAATCATTTTGCCAGAAGCAACTATTTATGGTCTTTCATTAAATCAAATTCAAGAGTCCAGAATAAACTAAGAACTACTAGTTTACTTGCAGCACTTCTAGCTAGTAAATCCTTATGAAGGACAACATGCCATGAAAAGGTCAACTTTTACGAACAGAGAGACAGAAAGTATGTGATACTATTAGCAAAACACACTGACAACGCTCAGGTTATGAATAAGTAAACAAATAATAGACATATTACTGTCATGGTTAAAACCTATTAAAATAATGTTGCATTACATGCATAAATATCAGTAGAGATAGAAACCTGAGATCAAAATATGTGCCATCAGAATGGTTTAGAATCTCCTCGAAGAACCCAGAAATGCAAATGATACAGAAGAAAGCTACTGAGAAGGACATGACAATGTCAGTTTTACTGTGCTACTATGGAAAGAAAGTGCACAGTTTAAGAGAAGAACAACATCTAGCCCTGGGGAGTCTAATAGCCTGAGAATTAGCATCAAAGGGGCTAGGCAAACAAGCCTAAGATAGCTATGACAGCTGTGCATTTAAAGCACCAAGGAAAAGAATGGTGATGTAAATAAATAAATAAATAAATAAATAAATAAATAAATAAATAAATAAATAAATAAATAAAAAGAGGTAAGGAAAAGGTAGGGAAGAAAAGTTGTATTTGATTTGGGGAAGAGAAAGCTTTTTCCTTCCAGCAGCAGAATGGAATTACCACTAAAAATTCTCTCAGAGCTTTTACAAAAGCAGTTATTCTGTTGACCATTCCAGATGTAAATGTTTCCTTATGCCACAACCAGAACAGAGAGAAAACTGTTCCATATAAATCATGTACATACTGGAAAATATAAAACAAGATCACAGGCAGCACTTCACCAAGAGGCTTGTTGCCTTCTGAGTTGTGGGAAAGTGCAATAGTAGGGATTAGGCAGGGGGTTGGGTTTTCTCAGAGGTTGCTTGTAGCACTGTTTCAACATCTGTTTTTACTTACATCTCTTTTTCTATATAGAAGCTCCACTTAAAAATAGTAATTGAATAAATATATCAAAATGTGCAGCGAGCCCTGTTGCTTTTTACTTTAATTCATCTCTGAAACTCAGAGGGACCAATTGCAGTGGGATTTCTTGCATGAATAAGGTCTACAGAAATTGATCCTGTATTTTTTCAGAGTTCACTTTCATGACATATTCTGAGCACTTTTCTGCTCCCAATTTACCGTTTTTGAGGGTTTATACCTTGTTTACATTTGGCTTTATGTGGACAGTGTACAATGCACCCCCATTTCACCCCAGCCCAGTTTCTGCTTCTCAACTGAGAGTCACTGTTTGTTCCAGTGACCATGACAATCTACAAACAGAAAACCAACCACAATTAACAGCTGGAGTTGAAAAGCACAGAACACTTGGCCATAATCATGCCACTGCTCTAGAATACAGTGATAAACATCAAGTAATCTACTTCCTAACTACTCATTATGAAGATTTTTTTCAGTAATACCAATGAGACCCAGCTGTAAATAAGGGGCTGACATCTATAACAGATCAATCTGTTTTTCTTCAGTGAAGGTATCTGGAAAAGCATATGAGCACTAATGACAGCTACACAAATCACTGTAACAGATTATTGGCACAACTCATCAACATAAGCTATAAGACAAGCTCCTTTATGCTGTACAGTCTGCGGAGGACTACAAAAATGATCCAGGGGATGGAACACTCTCCTATGAGGACAGCCTGAAACTGCTGGGGCTGTTCAGCCTGGAGAAGAGAAGGCTCCAGGGAGACCTGATAGCAGCCTTTCAATATCTAAAGGCGGGGGACTATGAGAAGGAAAGGGCTAGACTGTTCAGCAGAGTCTGTTGTGATAAGGGAAAATGGTTTCAAACTAAAAGAAGGGGATTTAGATTGGATATATGGAAGAAATTTTTTTGCAGTCAGGGTGGCAAGGCACAGGGAATGGGTTGATCAGAGAGGCAGTGAATGCCTCATTCTTGAAGACATTCAAGGTTAGGATGAATGGAGCTCTGAGAAACGTGATCTAGCTGTAGGTGCCCACGTTCAATACAGGGGAGTTAGACTACATGACCTTTTAGTGTCCCTTCCAACTCAAACAATGCTGTGCTTCTGTGAAAGTTACTAAAAACACCAGAGTCAACAAAAGGTTTATCTAAAAGTTATCTAAGATTCTAAACTGAGCTGGACATGGGCCAGAACATCTCTGAGACAGGGCACTTAAATCCAGAGTAGAATAAAGAGAAAGTTCCTCTCAAAAGAGTGGCTCAATGACTTTCAGTGGCTGGAAATCTGATCGAAGTACAAGACGGTGAGAGCCAGATATGAGTATTAAGATGATGTTGGGGAACTCTGAGGTAAAACAAAAACTACTGAGGACCAGTGACAGCAAAATGAAGGAATGAAAAGAAATTGAGACTGAATAAGAAGAGGTTAAGGGAGAAAAGGTGGGACTAGTATTCACTGGGAGCAAGAAATAAGTGGGAGAGATAGAAGCACAGGGTTACTAATGCTTCAGTTCAAATGTTTCAAATCAGTTTTCGAATTAGGTCTCAAGAGAAGATATTTTACTACACTCAAACTCGGCAGTTCAGAAAACAATGAGCTTTAACCCTATTATGATAATAAATTAGAATTTCAAAAAGTATTTATTGAAATCCTATTAAAAGCTGAACTGTTCTGTATTTGTTTTGAAAAATTACCCTCCCTCATTCTATGATGATGATAAATTACAATTCATCTACTTGACAAGTCTCAACTCAGTCAGAAAAACTCTTAATGTAGTGCTGAAAAAAAAAGAAAAAACAAAAAACAAAGCATAGCAATGAATTCATAACATGTTTAAAAACAGGAGAAGTCATTGAAATTAAAGCTTTTTCTGTGCTAATATCAGAGGCATTAGTCCAAATTCCACAAGCATCAACAGCTGTATGTTACACAAAATGCATGACAATTAAGCTCTTTGGACACGTGTACTAACGTATTTCATAATATAATGAACAAAATTGTGTTTTCTGTTGTTTGTAAGGAAGAAAAAAGATTTTTCTGAGGTTTTCTCAAGTCTTTCTTCTAAAATGAAACTTCAAGAATATAAGGTTTGTCAAGAAACATGAGCTGCACTTGGCTTCCTGCATTTGGCCAAAAATTCTGAGTCTTCCATGTGTTGCTGCTCTACGTGACTGGAAGGGTTTAGTTTGTTCCACTCAAGAATGTTTCTTTCAGCAAAGCCTTTACTGGCTTTTATATGCCTTGTTTCTGCACTCACCCAGCTGTAACTGGTGCATATCCCATGGTGATTTATGAAGCAAACTTATTACCATCCAACTGTGCTCATAGTGGGAAAAAAATACATCTTTCTGAAGAAGTTACGAGGGGTTATTGAGACAACTGTTGTCATCCAAGGTATTTTGCTGGCATGCTTATTCTGAAGTGGCCAGTTTCCAGTTCCAATCTAGTAAATCCCAGATCACGTGAATTAGTCCCCACGATAGAACTTTTAGTACAAATGGGAGAAAGGGGAAGGCTTGATCTAAAACTAAGCTGTGTCCTCATCATACAGCCCAGGAATACCAAAATGCTGTCCAAGTTGTTGCAATATGAACATATTTGGGGTTGAAACTGTTTGGTTTTTTTGTTTTGTTTTGTTTTTTTACAGCAGATATGAATCACTTCAAGATAAGAACAAATCATTGAAGTATTTTGAAATCTACTTCAATGCTCTGTTAGAAAATACAGCACATTTTTCAGAGAGATAAACAATTTGCAGAGCAAGTACACTAATTGTGAAATCTTGCACTAGCAGCTTTACTGTAAGCCAGAAGCTCAGACAGATTGCAGTAGGACACCTGCGCCTAAGAAACCACAGAGGATCATGTAAAACCAAGACCCGAATATCTACTAAGGTAAAACACTTTCAACTCTTAGGCACCAATCAAAACTTTACAACTTATTCCTAAGTTAGATAAAGAATCACATAACTTGATTTCTGAAAAATCACAGTGTTAGTCATAGCTCATTCATACCAGAATAGAGACCACTTGAATTTAAACTTTCTTTTTCTCCGAACATGTTTGTGCTTACAGGTTTATGCCAGTGAGGCAAATACTTCTATCATTCACTTAAAAATATAACAAGCCTTTATGCAAGGTCTTCTCAGCTATCTCTCTTGCCGGCTTCAGAATCAAAATTTATGGTAGCTTTTCTACTACTTTCTTAAATAGTTTTCAAGATATTGAAAAAAAATACACTTTTTATTAGCCTAAGTATATTGAATTTTATCATGAGAGTTGCACATGTATGCATAAATACACATACCAGACGCACGATTATAATTTCTTCTGGAATGGACAGACATACTTTTTGTGCTAGTGCCAAGAAGAGACAAAATAAGGCACAGAGCACCCCCAGACAGACGCCATAAGTGCAATACATTTATTACTAACAGTGATGGTTTGGGACTTTGTTACATCCATCTCTGCTTGGATGTTAAAAGCATGGAGCTTTTTTGTTTTAGTGATCACTTTTTTTCAAAACAGTATGTTTAACTTTATGACAAAAGTTTTACCATATTCTATTTATCCCAGCTGCTAAGATTTATTTTGGAGCCTCCGTATACTAGTATTTTTCTTTTCTTTGACCTCTACACTACTATCAAACCAATTGTGCCGCACACAAATTAACACAGAAGCATGCTGGCTCTCAGATTTTGTTTTGATCCTGACAAATAGTTAGAGATTATTAAACTCTACATTAATGTGCACAATTCAAAGTAATCCTAGTGAATACTTTGCACAAGCTACAGTTAACAATGAGTATCTTTGACTTTTCATTGAATTAATAATCTATGACTAAGACAGTTGCTTAACGCAACTATGTATATTACATTGTAATGAAAATGGGACCTCTACTATGTGATAGTCTCCCTTTTACAGTAATAAATGCTTTAATTTCAAATATAATGACTGCATTCTAATAGGAATAAAGTTTTGGTAATATATGAATTCCAGAAGTACAAAACTGTCCTTTCTTAGCTCAATCAGAAACTGAATCTCAGAAGGAAACAAAAAAAGAGTTGTTTAAAACTACAGTAAATTGTCTGTTATGCTTGAAGGTTGAATACTTTGGGAAAATGAAACGTATGCCAAGTCTCAGAGAGAGATGGAAAAAGAAATCCAGTAAACCTACAAGGACAGCATGCGATGCCGAGCTTGCAAATTTAAGGAAAGAAAATACTGATATGTTACTTTTGTGTATTTTTAACTCTAAGTACTTCCTGGTAAACAGTGCTTGCATTTGGTTTAGACATTGAGCTGAGACAAACTCTGACCAGAGCAGAAGTGGAAGGAGGTGGAAATGGTAGGAGTGTGAGCTGCACTGTTTGGGACCAGTAGGATAACAGAAATGTTTTTATATCCTACTGGTACAGTATCCATTTCCTGATTTGTGTGGGTCTGAAAAGGTCAATATTTTCTATCATCATTAGGAATCTGAACAGATCTTGGAAATTTCAGAAATTTCAAGGGAATACGGTCAATACAGACAAAAAAAAGGTATTCCTTATAACAGGGTTTTGAATAAATAAAGTCACCTCTTACTACAGTCACAGTCCACAAATATCCATATGAACAAAAAACTCACTAAAAGAAAACTGCTTGTATTGTAAAACATCAGCCTAAACACATAATACTAACATAAATTCCCGTCAGTTAATAACTGAGTTCAAAACCATAAAAAAGTTCCTCTTGCACAGCACAGTTTAAAAATAGCCTTTTAAAATACCACTACTTTAATGAAAGAGGAAGAGACTGAACTTATATAGAACCAACACGGCCAACAGCTGCTTCTCACTGTCGACTTTTTAAATGCTGAAAAGACTCAACCATTCCATTCCTATTAAAGATTTGAGATGCAAACCAGCAATTAAGAATATGCCTCATGAGTAGGCAGAAAGCTTCAGGACATCATCATGACCCAGACACAAAATGGATTCACTTAAAATAAAATGTGTTATTATTTCCTACATAGACAAAACTGCTATCAACCAGTGAGTGAGGATAGTTTAGGCAACTGCATGAACAAAATAAAACACAGGAGGCTCAGTTCTGCAGTATCCATTTGCCACCACTTCCACAATAAGGAGCAGATATGCAGTATCTCATGTAGCATGATTCCCCACAGAATCTGGCCCACCTACAGCAGTTACCACCCAAATTATGACCAAACTCTGTTTTAACTAAATAACTAATTCTGATATGTAGCATCAAGGCTTGCGTTTAAGATGAAAAAACTATTTCACAGAATAAAATGATTCAGAAGTAAACATTTCCTGCCAAAACAATGAGAGCTTTTGTTCTAAAAATTTCCCAAAATCCCAAAGATCAATTTAAATAAAAAAGGCAGAAAAAGGATTCAAGGAAGGAATATCTGAAAACAAATCTAGGCTTCTACTCCAATAATGCAAGGCTTTTCTGCACGTGTTTTCTCTTAAAGAACATTAAACAAATGTCAACTGAGGGGCTTTCTGTACATAGACAGAAAACACAAGCAAAGGGAAGTGCATTATGCGGATCAACTGCACAGAACCCTCTACTGTGACATTAGGATTACTTCAGCAGCATTATCCCATTCAAACCAAATAGAAGAGGGAAATAAAAAAAACAACAAAAACCAAGCACTGGTCCGTTAGTTTGGGAACATTTCTTCTCTCTTGTTAAGAGGCCACAGCTCCGCAGCCAGGATTACTTCTCTCCCTTCCCTCTATCCAGTCTTTTCAGTTTCTTTTCCCAGTTGAACAGGAAACTGAGTGAAAGAGCAGGCTTCCCTCCAGCTCAAGCTGCCTGGCCTGTGGCAGGAGCATTTGCACCACAACTTGAGAGAGATTGGTTGTGGGCTCTGCCAACAAGCTTCCTGCATGCCCTTAAATCCCTTTGTGCTTTAATTCCCCCTGGGAAGGACAACAATCGTGTCTTTGTTCATGTATCAGCTGTCATTTTTTCCAGTGCAAAAGCTATTTATTGTGTGCATCATAATGTACATACGTTCATGCTGTTAAACATAGTGTAAGTCAAGCTTGGCTAAAGTATGTGGGTGGAACTGTTATCTGTGACTTTTTCCTAGTATTTTACACGACAAATAAACATGCCATCCTTCTGGATAGAGGGTGTAAGAATGAGAAACAACAACTAGGCTGAACACTCACTTTGCATTTTTACCATTCTATCACCAAAACACACAATCACGGAAATATACCTCATCTGTTTATAAAGAATTTATTTTGAGACAGAAATACCCCTATGCTTTCTACATTCATCTAAACTGTAGATGCTCTGACAAATTCTGATGTATTTAAAGTGCTCTATCAGTAAGGTGACAGCTCCATCTGCTTTAAAAGATAAAAAAAAAAATAAAAATTGCTGGTGTTTTATTGTAAAGATCAACTTGAAAGACAAGATAGCCATCACAAAAACACCACCTGCTATTTTCATCTACCTACACACAATCACATTCATCACAGAACCCTCCTTTCCTGCCCAGTGGGGATTCTTACCATGCTACCACTGGATAAGAGAAGAGCAGTCACAGTCTGAACACAACAGCAGAACAATCCAAAAACCAGTGTGTGACACTCACCAATATTAGCTGACTCAGCTTAGTTCAGATACAGTTGTAGTGATAAACCTCTCTACATAGAAAACAACTTACGTATTCATTAGTTAAGCCAGAAACCAAGATTTACACCTTTTATTATGTGCCATACATGAATTGAATTCTGCTGTTACACCCACTCTTTGAATCAGCATAGGAAATATTCTTCCTATTAAGGACTGAATGAATCCCGTTCCATTTAGATTAGTGCAACGCAAAGCAGACGCTAGGCTTGCTAACAACAGATACTTGTTAGAGAGACACATTGCAAATGTCCTCCCATTTTCCCCCGCAAAGCTAATGGTTATGAAGTACCACAATCTAACTACAGGAAAAGCACTGCTTATTTTGTAGGGGTGCTTTCATTTTCTGATCTATATCTAGGGATCAACTGACAGAAGCCTAACTTCAGACTTAAGTCCTCACTCTGCAGATGCACTGTAAAGTAGAATTCTTACAGGTAGTTTGTTTTTCCAAGAGCCCCATTTCATTTATTTAATATAGTCCTTAAAGATATAGCTATCTGGACATATTCTAGTTCTCATACACATCAAAGGAAAAGCCAGAAAAGCTGAGTAATTCTGGATCTCCTGCCTAGACTTCAAGAATACATCCTGCCTACAAGCCAGCTACAGGAAGCTCCTTGTTTGGTGAGAGGATGAAGGGCAAGTACTTAAATCTTCCTGGATCCCATTGCAATAAGCGATAATAGTGATGTTAAAATAAACAAATTTTTAAAAGGTCAAACTGATGCATTAAGAACAAAATTACACAGCAACAGATGAGACACAATAAACAAACAAACGAGCCAAAACCACAAAGGATTTTTGCTTAAGCCCACCCTGTGCAGAGGAGTGGCTACTCCATAGTGTCACTCTATTACCTAGTTCTTTAAAATTTCTGTATGTTTTAGAGGAGGAAGGAGAATATTACAGATAGCTATGCACAAGCTGCAACATTTGTGGCTTCAAGCAGCCTAGGAAGCAGGTGTGCAACAGCTTTTGTTGCATTGTGCGAGCAGTGGGGAATGTGAAGGTCTGAGTGTTGGGGGCATATGTGTGCCTTTGGCTGAGCTCTGCTCTGTGCTTCTTCTCTGAAATGCAGTGAAAGATATTTCCTGAGTGAACTCTGGGCCAGAAAACCCAAGAAAAGAATCACGGGGAAAACTTCAGCTTTTCTAAGGGATAATGTCACAGCAGGAAGAGCAGAGAGCCCTTCACAATCGTGCTGCTTTACTGCACTGCAACTCAGTAAATATTTTATCTATTCCACTCCCCTGGGCCAGATGTGACTTCATGTCCTCTCCTGCCTTAAAAGCAGAAAAAACACGAGTTGACAATTTAAGTGTTGTGATACCATAAAAAAAAAAAAAAAAGAAAGAAAGAAAGAAAGAAAAAGAAAAAAGGCAGTTTTAATGATGTCATCTTTAAATAAGCAAAATAAACAGAGAGCTGTTCATGTTCAATATTAAAAAAAAACAACAACCCAAAACAAAACCAACTCTCTTTTGCAACGGAAAGAGTAAGGAATAAGTAACAGATAATGAAGTTATAAATATCCCACATTTCTCCCACCACAGCTAGCTCTTGGCTGGGATCCCAGGTCATTAGTGGATGTCTGCAATTCCATGCGAAAGGAAAGTAAAGCAAAACAAAAATTACTAAGTTTTATTGTTTAAGGCAGAAGGGACAAGTATCAATTCTCAGCTGTCTCTAACAATAACTGCCCATCAGTTTTTTAAAAGAGGATGGAAAAAAGGATTGTTCCTTGATTTTATTACAAGGAGGGGAAAGAAGAGCAGTGATCCAAATTTTTCAGCAATTCAGTAAGGGCTAACCATCTTCTCAAATACTTGAACAACAGCACAATGACGTTATCAAGATAATATTTCTGCCTTTCTCCCCACCCCCTTCAGCTGGAAATGGGTATTCTCTTTTCGTGCATCAGCTAATTCAAGATGATGCTTTTATTATTTGATCATCAGCTCTTCAAATCACTGCACTGGAAAAGATGACTATAAAATACACTTTCTTAGAAATAAGCTAATTTCTCCACTTTCATACAATATCAGATAGCACAGCTGAAAGAAATTACTGCATGAGTTAACACTGCAGATAAATGCACGTGGGGCTCACCAGTGCTTGGCTTCAACTGCATCTCAAATGCCAGTTTTCATAAGTACAACTACGATGGTTGGTGGGAGGAGATACAGGAATTGTTTAAATATAGTGTGTCCTAAGTTTTCTCAATGTAAATAATATAAGTTAATAAAATCCCAAAACTCATAAAAGTGAAAAGCCAAAATGATCACTTTTAAAATGTTATACTGAAACCTGAGACAAAGAAGTATTCCCCAAAGGCTACCGAAAGCACCAAAAACACAGCACTAAAAGTTACTTGAATGGAGTTTCATTTTTTAACTATTTTTTCTCACTCTCCAAGTTCAGAACATCAAAAATCTAATGAAATGCAGCTATTACAAATTCTCTACTTTTTAGTGGACTGCATATGTAGCAGCATACATATAAATGAGCTTCAGATTTCTTGCAATAAACTTGTTTCCCTTTAAATTATGGCTCCCTAATAGGAGAGATGAGAGGGCTCAAAAGACACTGATTTGTGCAACACAGAAGTCACATCTAGTTTTGTCTTCCACATAAAGAAAGAATAAGTTGTAGATTACTGCATTTCTGACGGTTTTAGGCATTAGACTTGAGACTAAATCTGTTCTAGTCATTAGAGGTTTCAATTTCCTTATATTTTTTTCCCCCTTGTTGCTTGTTTCCTGGGAATAAAGAATTTCCAAATATATGAGATGGAAGACCTAAAATCATGTGCTTTCTAATAGAAAAGCCTGGCCAATTTTTAGAATGCATGCAGGGCATATTGCCAAAAGAACAGGTTGAAAAATGCATATCCCATCATCATTCCTACTTGCAAATCTGCAGGTTTCAGCCCATGCACAACTATCTCCATGAAACATGGTTCACAATGGAGGGATGTGTTCCACAATTCTCACAGATACTGGAACAAGCAGCCATGTTGTGTCCATGGAGTAGAGTTCTTTACAGCAATGAAACAGCCTGTACACCCACCTGTCTGCTCAGAGGACTATAAATCCTCCCACAGGAGGGATGTGATGGAAAAGTATGCAGACATGTATGAAAACAGATCACACTGATATTTACTGAGAAGATTCATAAGCAGCAGTCACATCCCTAGGCAAATTTTCTGACTTTGGCTTAGCTCTTCAAAAATTGTTGCAGTGTTACATTTTCAATTCTTTCTCCTTAAAATAACATGCTTTAAAGAAATAATACTTAGGAAGAAAAAGAGAAGAATGCTGGAATGCAGCTTATGTTACTCACCATGACTATTTTAAAAAGCGTTTTGAACTCATACAAGATACTTTCTAAATTTAAATGGTTTTAGTAGTTTCCGGGAGAATCCAAACAACAGGAGGCAAAGTAAGGTCAGTTATGAGTTCAGGGAAAGGCTCTTGGCATTTCATTCTTAGCAATATACTAACAACAAAGTTTGCCAGGATTAGTGGTTGAGGAAATTGTTAATCCCACTCTTCTGCCAGGTCAGCTGCTGCTGTGCATTTCCAGCTTAGAAGTACTGAAGGGCAGCACATTAATGGCCAAAGCTGCAGTGAGCAATCACAGCTCAGCTAATTAGAAATGCCACATTCAAAAGGCTGCAAGGACAATCAGTTCCTTTTATATTTGCTTCCTTGCTGACAGAAATTATTGGATGTTTCTACTATTTTGTACAGTCCTTCTCTCACCTACTCACTTCCTATCCCAACCACCTCAAATTGGGCTCAACACACCATGAAGATCACCGATGTTTCCTACTACACAATGTTAAATAGACAGAAAGCAAAAAGCGGTGGGAAAATATTTACAAAATCAGTCTCCCCTATACTTTCACAAAGAAATAACACTGCCACATATTTTCAAATAGAAAACCATGCAGATCTGGTAAAGATTAGAGAACAAACAGACATCAGAACCAGCAAATTCTCAATTATAGACACATATTCGTGTGTCATTGCAAGCCCAACAATTTGGTAATAAACCAAATTTTGGTATTACGAACACGAACAAAGACACTCTGGCAGAATGTAAAAGAAGAATTCTTCATAATATTATGCCAAGCCACTTCCTTTGAAGATAGTACTAGAGTTTCCCTGTAATACACATACTTACTAGGAATAAGAGGAAAAAAAAACAACAACCCAAAACACTATTTGGGGAGGGGGCACTTGGTTGTCTAAGTGAAACAGAATATTTCTTATCCATGATGAATGAACTACATTAAGGTGGGGTTGTTCAGTTGTTTTGTTTTAAAATGATACAGAAGGTAGAGATTTCATCTGAAATCTCATTAGAAATTTCATTAGAAATTTCCCAAGTTGAGGATGCATTGGATTTTATTTCCTTACAAATTAAAACCTTGTGCTTAGCACCACATTAAAAAGGCATGAAATGGGCAAACTGGATGTTCAAAAGAATGACTTAAAAAGGATTGAACAACAAGACTTCCATGCATTCACATGAGGTTTTAAGTAACTCTCTATCATTCTGTATTTACTTTCCAACATGTTGGTGCAATATTTTTTATGATGAAATACAAATTTTGTCACTTGTAGTTTGCAAGTTACAGCAGATATAATGATGGTGTGCTGAAGTTTATGGGTGATTTTCATACAACTGTGCTAGTCTGGATGATAATTTCATGCTTCTCTCTTTTCAGTACAATGACAGATACATAGAGCATTTCTTGAATCCAACATCCACATTGAGTGCTCTCCTTACAAACAATTCTAGCATCTGCAATTATGGCAAAATATTTTTAAATGTCATTAATATGTGCCATTATTCTAAGTAACATTAACCAGCTCATTATTTCCAATATGCTTAATTACTCCCAAACTGCCATCTCCATTTCGATTATATTGCACATGCAATCCCAACAAATTAATAATACAGGTATACATGTTATTTAAAAAACAAAAGCGTATTGGAGGAAAACAATGTACATGGTCTACATTGTGGCTGGGAATGGACATGGCCCTGCCAGTTCCTCAGCTGTGCCCAGAAGCTGTAATGAGAAATGCTGGCTATCCCAGCCCAAACAAACAGGAGCAGGAACTGCTCTAACAATACAGAAGCGTAGGTGACCAAGCTGTTGGTCTCAGTGAATATTCCCTGACATTCATCTGAACTTGTTAGTTTACATGTAAAGATGGTATGAATAAAAGCACATCAACTCTGTATTAATAAAACAAGGAGTTAAACCTGACCCTGTGATCTCTTTTGCTCTCCACTGTAACAAATACACTCAGTTGTAGAAAGCCACTTACACTGATAATAAATGGAATAGAAAAAGATTACATTCTGCATACTGTAGTGAACAATACAGTTATGCAAATTACATGCAGTAGGATGAGAGACAATAAAACCGTTGTGCTGTACTAAGCAATATCAAGTAAGAGAAATGAGGCAAAGGAGAACACCACGAGGAGCAGGAAGCAAGTTTCCATAACCATTCAAAATTTCTGAGATTTCAGACCAAAAAATATCTTTAAGATACATTTCAGCAGGTTTCTTCTGAAATAGAGTTTAAGTTAAAAGTAACAACAGCTGCTTAAGCACATAAAGTGCTTAAGAACAGGAGCTTTGCAATAGGAGCAAAACATCAACGCTTCAGTGATACATTTGTATCGACTACCCCCTAGACTCTAAAGGTGACTTCACCATTATTGTCATTTCTCTATTTCAAAGCAGCTTTTGAATATGCTCTTGGTTGTAAAACCACACACACACAAAAGGATAAAGCACTGAAAAAGTCAGCAAAGTCAGAAACACATTTTGAAGTGGAACTTTCATTCTATCAGCAAAGAAGTTGTAAAATGCAGCAATAAAGGAAAAAAAAAACATCAGCCACTCATGAACTTCTCCAGCTGTTATCTTCAGTCGTTAAGAAAAAGGAATACAACTAAGAACATCAAAACAAGACAGACAAGGAAAATGGCCTTACAGCAGTATCACTGAGGTTATCTCAACTGACATGCCTGATGCAGGATAACCCCACTGTCACCTTTGGCAATTAAATCACCTACACAGAGGAGGGTCCTGGAGAGCTGCATGAGACAGACTACAGAAGACCAAGACCCACAGGAGGCAAGAAAAATCACATGGGGGCACATCCACAGCTGAATGTATACTTTCTTGCACTTCAGCGAGAAATTGCAGGGGTATGGGTTTCCAGGACACTATATAAAGAATACCTCCTGATCATACTTCAAATTGCTCAGGACAGACTTGTTAGTCACACAGCAAAGTGAGTCCAGCAGTTTAGGTCATGGACAGCTCTGACGTGATGGGGCTTGCTTCAAAAACGGGGAATCATTGCTCAACTGGCTAGAGAATTATCCCTCAGCCTCTGGCTTTCCAAGTCTATTAGGAGACCTCATTTCTTCACAGTGAGACTAATATAGTATTATCTATGAAGCTTTCAACAATTTGTTTCTAGCCCTCCCTCAGAATTATCTGTTTGTAAGTATATCAGCAGTTACTCAAATCCATTTGCTGCTACCAGAACAGAATGCTTAATATAAACTAACACAAGATAAGATGTTTCTTCTTGTTGTGTTCTTCAAAGCAGTTGCTGTTAGCACTTAAACTCAGTTTTCCTGACAGACACTAGAAATACAGAGTGCATCCTTCCCAACAGGCAAGCAGTACAAGTCACTAAACAATATTGGAGAGACCTGTAAGAATACACAATCCAGGAAGAGAAGCACCTTGCAGTGAACTTATCAGTTTTTCTATAATCACTGTGATTTTCAGATGTCTTGCATGTGAAAGCAAAAGCCTTCTGAATTCACTTGCCAGCATGTGGTTATTTAGAAGGAATTTTTTTCTCTTTTCAAAAAACAAACACCACCAACAAAAAAAACACCATCCTGATTTATTTTATTATTATCATTATTATTTAATCTGTTACATAGATAAGCAGCTGTTCTTCCTTACTTGGAGATGAACATTCACAGTTTCAATCCTCTTGTGTTTAAGTGCTTGCCACAGTTTTGTTTTTTGTTTTCTATGCATGAAAGAGTGACATTTCTGCTGTTTCTATTCTGAAATGAAGACTCGAGTTTTTTCTCCAATCTGTTAGTAATGTTGCGTGAATGACTTCACAGTTAGATTACTCCTCTGGCAACTGAAACTACAGGAAAATTAGCTGAGCTTTAACCAAATCTCTGAGAACACGCTGGTCTGAG
Organism: Coturnix japonica; assembly: GCF_054131305.1. Classification (NCBI taxonomy): domain Eukaryota; kingdom Metazoa; phylum Chordata; class Aves; order Galliformes; family Phasianidae; genus Coturnix; species Coturnix japonica. The sequence goes on along the minus strand of NC_140667.1, from coordinate 25,519,825 downwards.
AGCTGTGTAAGCACTGGATTGAAGGGCTGACAGACTTTTAGAGGAAGACTGGGACAGGTTTGAGGGCTTTTTGTTTTTAACAAGCAGCTGGCTTATGAAAGATCTTATTGGGTAGGCTTAAGCTTGCACTGAATAGTGAGATACAGTTATGCAGCAGCTGTGATCCACATCAACACAGCCATTTTGTTTAATCCTGAAAACGTGCCATGTTTCTGACATGTTCCAGCCATGCAATTGGACCTGCATGCATAAATAGCTAACGCTTGAAAAATTAAATGATGTGATGCATGTAAACAGTCCTGTATGACTGCTTATTAAAGTGTTGGGTATGAATAGCAACTGTTCCATTATAATATAACAAAAACCAGCCTTTTCCTCTCTCTTTTTCTTTCTTTCTTTAAATTTGTGTTTGCCCTATTTTTCTTTTATAGGAGTTAACTGTTAATTAAGATATGCCTCAGAGAGATAAGTGTGTCTCCTTGAAGACAAACGAATGAATCATCCTTTTGGCTGGATCTGAACACCTGCACGTTGACTCCCAATTCAGCTTTGTTTTTTATCAACAGAAAGTATGCCCTTGGGAGCTCACTTCTCAAAAGCAAATTAACATTGCTGCTCAGTTGTCCTTTTCCTGCTTAAACAGATTTTGTTAGCAGTGTTCCTAAACTGCATAAGAATGAAAATGAATAAAAGCAATTCAGTGTAGAAACATTTTACTATAGCCTTAAAACATACAAGTCAAAATTCTGAATGTTGGTCTAGATTTCCTTCTCCCCAGATTTACATACTCTTACGGATACATTCTCACTGTCTAACAGCATAATCTCTGTTTTAAAGTCAGATCATTCTTAGCTGAAGCATAGATAATGATGTTTCAGTATCTCAGGCTGATGAATAGATTTTGAAGAATGTCTTGCTAGGCCATATCACTGTCATGTGAAATAGCTGCAGAATAATAAGTTCTGGAATGGACAATTTAAACCGGCCCCTACTTAAGAGATTATTTTCCCATGGTGCTGAATCACAACTGAAATTACAGCTATTAAATTTAACATTAACATCTGCTCTAATGTTATTCCAAGTGTTCTCCATTCTGGATTTTGAGACATGCCTCTCCTTTACACACACAACACATCTTTGTATTCCTGCGTTGCATCTTCAGTACTGTGTATGTTACAGTGCTGTTGGTGGATTTTCTTATGGAGAAAAGAGGCAGTTTAGTCTAACATGTATGCGCCCCATCGTCTCTGACAGAGCTACATTAGAACCCTTCAGGTCTGAAAAATACATGTTACCAACATGCCGCTTAATTTGTTCTTGTGTGTTTAGGCTTTGCCTTTTGAACAGAACTGCATTAAATTATAGCTGCATATGAATGCACATGCTACACAGCTACTTTTTGCAATTAACTGAATGCCTTATTTATGTAAATCTGAACAGGTAATGTATATGAAAGAAAAAATCATGTTAACTCTGGTAAATGGACAATCCATTCAATTTCTGTGTTCCAGTAAAGCCTGCTTTGAAGTTTACAAATATTAGCTATGAATCCTGCATCAGTTTTCTTCAAAGCAAAGAAATCCTGGCATAGCCAGAAAGAATGACTGTTTGATTTTGAACTGAACACAGCAGCTGGTTGAAGATACATAATAACCTGCACTCACAGTGGTCTCACAATCACAAAAAACTGTTTTCTTACAGTACATTGTCCTTTCCACTTCCATCTCATTCTGATTTGGGGGGAAAAAAAGGTTGTGGATGGAATGCTTACTGCTTTTCAAATAATTCATGAGAAAATGCCACTTACACCCACTGCTGCCTCAACCTCACACCCCAGCACTACAAGAGAAAGAGGGATGGGGGAAGGGTGAAGAGAGAACTGAAGGATTACAGGAATACAACAGTACTTAATTATAAAGAATTATAGTGTAATAAAATGCATATAGCAGGGAACAGATTTGCAACTAACAACTTGAATGTCACAGTAAACATGTGGAGGCATAGAAGTGCCACTCACTCATCTGAAAATTAAAAGGCTCCCAAATCTGAGTTCTCGCATTAAAAAAAAACAAACCATCAAGCTGCAAGTACAGTGAGTGAATCTCACAAAGATCTGGAAAGTATGTTGTAATGTTTTGGTTCCAAACAATGCTCTTGTATAACCTTTTTAAAGCTTTTTCAGCTAACAGGGATAAACCAAACAAACACTCCTGCCTCCTCCCACTCTTAACAAACCAAGAAGTAGAATGCAGCACTGAGGATGTTGCATATTAAAGCAAACCTATTAGTTTCATCTTCTGGTTGCTTTTCAGTTACAGCCTTACAGAGATGTAAGAAAATCATTTGCCCTTCCAGCCCTTTCCACAGCTACATTCCTTAGCTGAAACCAGTATTAAGAAAAAAAAGAAAACACAACCACACACAAATACAATGGGAAGCCAAATGTGAAAACAATTATAACACTTTAAAAAACAAATAAGAAGTGGAAAAATCCATCTTCACACATCATGTGTGTTCAATTAGAGAAGCTGCCCTTGGAAGCCTCCATTTCTGTACTTACAGCACTGATTAAAACACAATTTTACTAACAAAAATATTTGTAAACAGTGATAGAGATCATTGCATGGTGAAACTAAAGATGCATCTAACTGGGAGTTCTTGATAGCATACATGTGCATTGGGCATGCAGACCATGCCCAGTGAATGAGTTATTCTTTCAGCTCACAGTTACAACAGTAAGCCACTGCTTACGAGATGTGAGGGGTAGGAAACAGAAGGTCAAGAAATCTGGAGTAGTTATTGATATTTGCAGGACTTGTTTTTAAAAATGCCATTAATGCTTTTTCTCTGTAACTGTACAAGGGATGCTCCAAAAGTCATGCCTCCTATTTTATTACATTGGCCCATGATGCTAGAGACATGTTGGTGGCATGGCAGTAGGGGGTGAATCTTCCCCACCAATATCTCATTACATTTTGTTGCCATGCAGCAGACAGCATGGAGGGGCAGGCTCATAAAATGGCATCTGACATGGAAGTGTGTGCGAAGCAAAAGTGTGCCATTTAATTCCTTATATTATAAATCTCTATTTAGCTGGTAACTAAGGCATGCAACTTAAACTTTAGACCTATGAAAGGTGCTCCAAAAAAGCCCAGTAAGAGATTTGGATCCCACTGAAATCCAAGCAAGGCAGGCACTTAAACACTTTTCTGGATTTGATCATCACTACCAGTCACGCTCTATTAGTCATGGGATGTATTGCTCTTATCAAAAGGAACAGATTACTACACATGAGTTATCTATGGCAACTGCTGTGTGTAAATACCTGCTTTTACATCCTGTGGGTCGGTCTGCCCACCACATTTACTGCAGATACACAATAACCGGATGGGAAGGATGGCTGGAGAGAAGCCGAGGACTGAAGTTACAACAACCAACTACAAGAATACTCGGTGCTTGTGTGGGTTTCTATAGTTGTGCAGAATATTCTCAAGATTTTGTTTAACAGTGTTTGCATAAAACCAAGCTGAAGGGTTTTTTTGTTTGTAAGTAGGTCTTAACTGGACACTTAAGTTTTGCAGCTGCTTAAAACATTTGAATTTGCTTGGTGTAAGTAACACAAACTTAAGATCCATTGAAAGCTATTTGATGTATTACAAAGGAAATTCAAAAGATTGAAACAGATTGTTTGAAGCCAGATAAGAGCACTACTAAGTATAGATAAGTATACATTTAGATGTTTGTTTGTGGGATAACTACAAAGGTTTCAAAGCATCTACAAACTGTGATATTCAGCCACCACAATGAATCAGCAAGTCTGAATCTGCCTAATAGACTGAAACTTATAATCCTAATCAAATATCACTAGAATATAAAAAATAACTACAATATTATTATCAAACAATATTCCTATCTCACAGGCTTGTGGTCCTTTTTATTGCCCCATAGAAATATGTCATGAATCACTATTAAAGGATAATCCCATAATTACAAAATTGCCTGAGAAATGAATTTCCTTTGGAAAACAATCCTAAACTTCCTGAAGACAACTGTGGAAGAAGTGGGAAGGAACAAAAACTTCTACAGAAATCTTCTCCATTAAAGTGGGCTTTGTACAGTGACAGATGCAGGGAGACACTGTGAAACATCACTTTATCAGTTGCAAATGGGGAAGAGCAGGTACAGACATCCAGCACCTTTCCATTGTGAAACCAAACTACTTCTTGAGGCACAGAGGCAAAGAGAAAAAGGAATGTTTCATGTCAAAAAAGGCAGGAGAAGGAATATGGGCAGCAATATTACAGCTTCTCAGCTCTTCTCATATTTGCTCATTGTTGAGGGGAGAATAAAGAAAGCAATTACAAAAAAAGCCAACACCTGGACAGTGAAGATTCTGAATTACTATTCCATGGTTAATAACCACAGAAAATGAGCGTAATACATTGCAGAAGTAGGATCAGAAAAAAACCCCATGCATGACATTTTGCGCTCAGATGCTTAAAATCTTTGTTTCTTATATAAGATATACTTATATATCTTTGTTTCTTATATTACTTATTCCATTCAACATTCTGTTCCTGTACTCAGTTTATTCTTACACCTTACCTGTCCTTTCTCTGCTTCCATGCAACTTTATGACACCAAAGCCCAAGCATCAGGTTTACCCCTCTGTGCACTGAAGCATTTAGCACATCATCAGAAACACTAAAGATTCGAGTTTCTCTCATAACTATGTTGAAACAAGGAAAACAGATCTCTGACTGGTTTCTCAAACGTTTTAAATGAGAAACAAAGAGCTTTCAAAGACATCCACTTGCACCTGAAATCTTCTGAAAACAACCACTATCCAATAGGATGTCTCATAGACATCACTGTTGACCTTTGAGAAATAGATAGGATATCCTCTCAGTAACCAAAAAACAGGTTTCTTTATTATTTTTAAAACAAGCAAAACTTTCCTCTTTGCAGATATATGAGAAGGCTTACTAACTTTATGTAATGCTAATCAGAAAAACGTCCATGTCTTCTGAAGTAAGAACTACGTCTAAATTTCAGTCTGAAAGAAATACATAGTCAATAACATTTCCTAAAAATAATGCCTGTTTGTAACTCCAGTTTAACTTGTTGAAGGGAAAAGGATTTCCAGTTGCAGAGTCACTAAATATAGATTAAAAACAAAGGCATACAGTCTGTCACATGGCCATTACTAATTCGGTTAGGTTCCTGTTCATCCCACTGTGTTATAAAATCTGCTCTCCCCAAACTGAAGTGAAAAAAATATCCTTATCCCCCGCATCAAGTAAAGATGGCAATAAAAGAGACATTAATACAAATGTGTTAGGAGAAAAAAAATAGACAACATGTACCTACATTTTGGCAAACATAAGTGGAACGCAGGCAGTAGAGAAAGCTTTTATTAAAATATATAGATAGATAGATTTGAACTTCTTATCTCAGCATTTGAAAGCACTTACAGATGTGTGACTGAAATCTGGTTTGAGTGTGTTAAGTATACAATCAAAATATATAGGGAATAAAATACAGTTTGTTCAGAAATGCAAGAAAGCAGAATCTGAAATAATTTAACATCCAGATGAAACTAGAAGCAAACAGAGAAACAGATTGTATCTTTAAAAAATCATATTTTCAGCTAAGTACTATGATTTGCAGCCCATCCACTGCAGTTGTTACAGGCTCTGTGACAAAAGAACTGGCATGATTTCACTTTTATACGTCAGTCCAGAGGACAAGAAAAGGGCACTTTACCACCAGACAATACTGTACAAAAATGAACCTGAAGGCAAATACTTCAATCTGTTTTTCATCCTCAACCAATACACCAGCCACGTGTGATAATAGTTGGCAGGATATCTTCAAGGAAAAACTAATGCAAGGTCAGCTCATGAAAGAAAGCTTTTACTGGATGAAAACATTCATGAATTTCCTTTGGCTGCCATTGCTGTAAGGAAGCTTAGAATCTTTGAACTCAGCACTGAAGCAAAATATGGAATTAATATAATAAGCTTTATTCACATGGTGTAAGATGGCAAGATAAATGCAGAAAAGCATGGTAAGATTGCAGTACTCCATCAGTCCTTTTCTAAATGACATTATGGCATTCTACAGTCACACCAAGACAACTCTAGATAAACAGCCAAGAAACTCACTCATGTCTCTATTCCCTTCTGATAAAAACAACAACTAAAGACAGTTTAACCCTTAAAGATTTGTCATTTGTAATCCCTAAAGTGGAAGTTTATCTCCCACTGTGTACTTTAGAGAAAAGACTTCCTTTTTTAAACCCTACATGCACACTTCCTGAATTCCTAAAATCTCTTCCACACTACAGCATCAAGCAGGAAATACGGCAAAGTTAGGAAACTGACCAGTCATTCTGATAAATGCCAAATCTAATAGTTTTTCAGATATTATATTAAAGCAGCCCTGAGTTCCTTGTCACCAGAAATAAGAAATTCACAGGACTAGTTCAGTCTTTACTGACGCTATCTGTGAAAAGTTAAAGGAAAAACAATACAATTACACAGTTCAGAACATTGGGAACAGCTGCACTGACAGGAAAAGGGAAAGAAGAAACAATTCTGAAGACAGAAGAGCCATAAAACCTCATCTTAACATTGACATGTTTCTCTGTATGTGTATACATGTCTCTGAACAGCTTTACCATGCATGATATTTTTAATAGCTCTAATAACACAACATTTATTTATTTTAATAAAAAAGCAAGTCTTAACATATCTCAATACTGAAATCTTAATCTATCAGATCCCATCCAGTTATAAAATTTCTAATGGTTGAGCAAGAAGAGGTACTCAAAACAACAAACTATAAATAACTACCATTATTTAAATATGTGATTACTTAACTCCTGATCAGAAACACCTTGAATTCTGTAGAATCATTCTGAAACTTCTTGTTTAGTTTTATGGCTTTCTTATTCTAGAACTTGATCCCTTCACCACTGAGCTAGCATCCTTAGGTCATCACAATTAATGATTTTTTTACTAAAGCTGTCAGATTTAACAAAAGTAAAATTTTGTTTACAAACAAGAGTATTGCAGATTGAGTACCATAGCATTACAAACAATGTAAGAAAAAGATGGGGGCGGATAGACAAAATGTTCTTATCTAACTTCACAGTCTCTTCCAGTAAATACGAATATGAAGGACAAAGCGGAGTGGGAACACAAAGATGAAGAACAGCATCACTTACCATTTCCTGAGATGCATACTTTGGATCTTCAGGATCAACTGACCAGTAGCAGTAGTCAAAGCTGAAGGCTGCAGTCTTTTCTCTTGAGTCCCAAGTGCCATCAAGCCTACTGTCCACCTGACAACAGAAGGAAAAAAGTCAGACTTCACTCCAAAGCCAAATAAAGAGCAAGCATTTTAGAACTAACAGGAAGTTTATAGGATCTGTATTGTGGAAAAAGAACAACAGTTAATTCTTTTTGTTTGTTTTCCTTTAACTGACAGGGCGAGCAGGCAGGGATATCCATGACAAACCTGCTGAGGAATTTTTGCTGAAGCATGTTTGCTATAAATAAGGATCTTCAGCCTAAATACAATCAACAATTGTGAATCTCCACAACATCTATATTAAGAGAAAAGCCGTATAAACCTTTTCATATTTTATCAGTGAAACTGAGAAATGACAGAGAACCACATCTCAGAAATGAGGCACAAAAAGAGCCATACAAAACCCATTTTCTCATTCTTTATTTAAAAATCCAAGCCTATTTGCCCTTTCCTCTTCGCTTTATCACGCTGACAAGCTAATACATCTTTTGCTGTAACAGCATGATACAAATACGGCCACTGAACTAACCATTAACTTAACCATAATTTTAGCATGTGCAATAATATAAGCAGAAGATTCAATCTTACTTCATTCCTAAACAAACTTCTTCATTGATGTTATCACAAACCAGGGAGTGACTATACTATATGTCAAATCACTGAATAAGTGGCATTAAATGCTGAAGACTAACAACTGTAAATCTACAGGGAAAATGAATCTATAGGCTCATCTGAGGGTTTTGTGGGTTTTTTTTGTTTTTGTTTTTTGTTGTTGTTGTTGTTTCTTTAAGCCAAAAAACAGCAAAAAACAAACAAAAAAACCCCCCAAAAACGATAGAAGTAATGTCCAAGCATCTTTGAATTCAACAGGTTATGCGTATTTTAAATCTCATTTGGTTGTACTTGATTCAACATAGTATCTTGAGAATAAAGATTTCCTTCAGGTAGACTTCACAGCTTAATGAGCCTGCTGATCATCTTCACCATGCTTTGATTCAGAGATCTTTTGATTATGTAATCTTTTATTTACTTAAATTTTCTACAGCAGTAAAGAGACAGGAAGGAAATACTGCAAGCTATCACAACTTATAAAAAAATGAAAAGCAAAAGAACCAAACAAAAAAACCCAAATCCCTTCACCTCAAGATGTGCTCCTGCTCAACAGAAGAAAATACGTACCTCGTAAACCTTGGCATCCTTTCTAATTCACAAGGTTTTACTTTTGTTTTTAACTACAAAGCAAATGCTCTTCACATGCAGTGCAAACATTAGCGTATAAATACTAGTTTGTGCACTGCAGTAAGTGGTCTAAGTTAAGTTTATGCATTAAAAAACCTCACCAGTTATGAAACATCAGGAGAGAAAACATTCACAAGTCAGCTCTTGCACCTCCAAACAACCCTGTCCAGCCTACTGAGCCTGCCTTGACTTCTCAGTCCACCAAGGCTGCTCACAAATACTCTTTAAGAACTAGAATTTAAAGTCTGTTGTGTCACACAGCTCAAATGGGCCCACTTACCCAGCTGTGGACCTCCACCTGCCTGCAGTCTGTCCCAGCTGGTGAGGATGAGGTTGCTGCAGCATCGCCATAGCAACCAAAGAAAATTAGGGACAGCTTGCAGCTGGAAAGCAACTGCCTCTTTGAAAGATTAACTACACATGCAAAGAATTGGGGAAAATTATTCAAGGGAATAGTGAATCTTGGGCTCTGCAAATACAGCCTTGCAAAGTTATTCACACCTTACCAGGAGGGAGATCACTGCAAGCTACTTTTAGTCCTATTTTCAGGAGAAGTGTTGTTTTACCAATGGTAATTCATAGTCAGAATAACAGCACTTCTGTTGACTGAACTAAGCAAACCCTGGAACCATCAGCACCTCAACACCAGCCCCAGTAAAGAAACATAATACAAAGACAATTAGCAACAATTTACATCCACGAGACATTCCATACAGAATAACCTTTTTTCCCCTTCTGTCTTTAAAAAAAGAACACCCACAGTCATTAACAAAAGGTTATGACAGAAAATGGTAAAATACTCAGAGACCATCCGTTATATTTTTCCCCGTCTCTCTCTTCAAAACCTCATGAAATATTTCTCTTGAGCCAACCAGCTAGAGTTAACTGAATTCACAACTATAAAGAAACACAGAACACATCCATCTCTTAAAATCCCTACCTTCACCTTGGTAATTCCACAGTTCACTTATTTGTTTTTCAAGCAGACAGAGGTTTGACAACACAAAATAACTTGGTTTCCATTCCATTAGTTTAGTAAGGGCACACAGCAGTTTTAACTCATCTAAGAGTCTAAACCATAGGGCTGATTCCTATGTATGTAGACTCTAGAGCTCTCAGAGGAAGACAGCAACATTATTTTAGTCTAATAGCTCTTAGACTTTTACTAAGGCCTGAAGTGTAGCTGAATGCATTTTGCTCCATTTCATGTAAGCTGGTCACATTCCAAATACAAATAGGAGAGGAGGAGAGAAACAGGGAAAGAAATCATCCAGATGTTGGTAACAGTAAGATAAGCACAAAATCGTAAACAAATTACCAACAGTTTTGAATAGCGGCCCGCAGCCAAAGCACAGTAGCTTTGATAAGAACAAAATACAGAGAACAGCTGAACAGTTAGACGCTATATTCCCTGACAACAACAACAACAACAAAAAAAAAAAAAAAAAAAAAAGAGAGAGAGAGAGAGAGAGAAAAGAAAAAGAAATACTTTCTAGAGCTATGCTTGTTTAAATGTATCCCTGAGTGTTTCTTTCAAAGTGATCCAGTGGCCAAACAAATACAGCAAAGCATCACATCAGGATCCTTACAGGAGAAGCATAAGAAAACAAAAAGCGTACCTTTACGTTTCTGACTGTTGTCACTTTGTCATCAACTTCCACAATCACTCTTCCTCCTTCTGCACTCTCTCTGGAACCAAAACACATTCAGAAATTCACTTGAAATACGAAGACACAAAGATGTATTTCAAATTCATAAACTCTAGAAATTTGCATTTCCTTTCAAGAGTTTTAAAGCAGACATAAAACACTTCATAAAACACTGTATTCCTAAAGGGAACGTAATTTCACTTTAGAAACATATACTGGCATTGTTACTCTGAAGCAGAGTGGAGCATTTGTAGACTGGCAATGTTTTGTGGAGTAAGGATCCAAGTCGCAGACCCACGAAACAGAAGTGTTAGCAGGTATTATCATCTACTTCTTACCACATAATCCAAAGATTTTATTGTAGCCCTCAAGAAAGTTCTTTTTAGCAAAACAAGCCTGTCCTGAAATGTAAACAGACTGATTGCTCCACAGCTGCAAAGCACCGTATGTTCCCACACATTATTTGCATAAAATCACTTGGTAATCACCTGGTTTGGCATCATCAGTTTAGTCAGAAGGCAGATAAGATAAAAAGAGGACTAGAAAACTCAAATCTGATTGACCACCAAACTCTGTTTTAACAGATTTCCTTACATTTATACAGGATGTAATTACTTTTTAAGGAATCTTCTCCTTTCATTAGCAGCCAGCTGTCAGTCAGAACATAGCACAGTGCAGCCTGCATTTTGGTCAGTTGAGCAGCATTGCTAAAACCTCAGCTGAAGAAATGCACACCAAATTTCCAATTCTAAATGGAAAATTGAAATAAAAGGCCACCCTGGGTTACTTTAAAATATTTAACCTCATCTTCTATAGTTACCACACTGTTCCAGATGAAGTTTAAAAATAATTGGGAACACCTGCCTGAAACAGGTGTTCATGCATGGAGTAATTTAAAGTTACTGAAAGTTACTAGAAAGTCAGGCTGTTCTCACAGAATATGTAAGAAAACCTCAACAGTAACAGTCAGCACCTTCAGCCCTACCAGCACTAATTACAAGAAACTCACCTTCAGCCCGTATTTGCCATACAAACACATGTATTTATATGGTTCTAATCACCAATATATGTATAAAGTCATTACTGAAGATCCAAGATAAAGAAATTCCAAATACAAGACATTGAAGGTATAAAAATTATTCTCAAATATGAAGTTAAAGTGCTCATATTTATATACTTATAACATAATGACAATATAATAGAAATAAGAGAAAATCAAATTACCACACACAGTAACAATGATTCTTCACTACACAACAGTTGAGTAGCTTTGCTAAGACTTGCTCTAGAAAGCCAGCAGCAAACAGAAATAAAACTAATCCCTTGCTCTAGATGTAGATTCACAGCTCTACTTTACTGGAAGGGACAACTGGTGTTCTCCTCTCCAATGCCTCACACTTGCACATGAAAAAAGAACATGTGCGCATGTGTGTCTGACCCAGCAATCACACCCCCATACAATGACTCAGATCAGCTATGATCAGAAAACAAACACACAGCTGCTAAAGCCAAAGCAAAAGAAAGTGCATGGGTTTGCAGTGGTAGAACTGAGAACACTTTTGCAGCAGCTTACAGCTGAGAGAAAGAGAACTGAGCTTTCTAAATAGAATCACTAAGGCTGGCAAAGTTTGGCAAAGTCCTCTAAAATCATCTAGTCTAGCAGACCATCTACCACCAACATTGCTCATCAAATCATGTCCCTAATTACTACATCTACCTATTCCTTATATGCCTCCAGGGATGGTGACTACACCCCCTCCTGGGTAGACTGTTCCAGTGCCCAAACACTCTTTTGGAGAAGAAATTCTTCCTAATATCCAACACACAACAAAGCTGGACCTGTAGCTGTCTCCAGTCCTAAAAACCATTTGTTCAGCCTCCCTTTAAGTTTGAGTTTATTTTGTATTTCACTGAGGTACAAACCAGAGAACTTTAAGGAAGGAAGCCCAGTTTAATACCTGAAGTCGAATGGACAAAGCACATTTACAGATGCTGCAGATGTTCTGCCTTAATTCCAAATTACAAATACTACAAGAAGTTCATGCAGCAAAAAATCAAGTTTGTTAACACAGATTATATACATGTATCACAGCTTGTATTTGAGTAACAAAACAATATTTCATCCTTATTGAATGGGTGCTCTGCTTTACCGGTATGAAAGCTGTGTTACTTGGACAAAAAAAACCCAAACACCCCCAAAGTCCATTTCTCTTGTGATATGTTTGACTCCCACTGTTCAGAAGTCAAAGAGATTAAACTTCCAGCTTCCCTATCATCCTTTCTCTTGCTTTTTGAATAAATTGTGCTGTGTTTGGGAAATGCTTCTCTTCTAAATTACTTTGTACAAGCAACATTTTCTCATGCAGAGCTGCAAAGAGCATTTTGTGGTACATTGGCCCAGGACAGACCTGGACCTTCCCACAAAGTTTGAGCAAAATGCAAACCCAGCGACAGACCAGTAACAAAAATGCAGCAGCGGGGCTGCAACAAAGAGCAGCAAGAGAGACCCAGGGGAAGCAGCAAGAGAGACCCAGTGGAAGCAAAGCTACTGTGGCAGTCCAGACACAGTAACAAGGGAGAGCTCAATGGAAAATCTCCTCTAACACTTGCTGGTCCTTTGACAAATCATTTATGCAGCCTATCAAAGCAAACACAATCCCAGAGAGAGAGCAGATGTTGAAAAACCTGGAAGAAGGAGCCAGCAGAACAGAATCATGGGAGGATCAAGGCTCCCTGAGATCAACATTTCCACATCTTGCTGGATTGCACAGAAACTAGGTCAGACTGCAGAGTGCAGAAGTGCAAATAGGTACACAAAGCTGGAAGAAGTAGTGGGTGGGAAGAAGGGCAGTTGTTTATTTAAGGCTTTATAAAATTTGCACCACTTCTCCTCCACCCTCTCAAATAATAGTTGTTCACTTAGAGAACACAGGGAGCCAACTTTTGAAAGTTGCACATTTATTTTAAAAACACATAAATGTAGTAAAACAAAAATACTGGGGTCATTAGCACTAGACACGTAATACAACAAAACTGCTTCTACAAATACTGAGTACCAAATACTTGAGGTAATTAAACATAATAAAGCCAAAATACACCACTCAAGTACATGAGAAATCCTAAGCAGTTCTTGCAAGAAAGCAGTACACACCTTCTCATACAGATTATAACAATAATCTGCAATGCATTTCTTGCATGCATCCTATGCTTTTGCTGCCAGCTCCCATGACTCAAGCCAACTCCAAAACCAAATTCAGCCTTGAGAATTCAGCGTTGAGAGTTGATAGTGCCTTCAGCCAAGAGAACTTCTGCTCTCCACTGATGAAATAAGGTACCCACAACCACAACTTTCCTCAGCACAGCATGTCTCTGTAAGAGCAGCATCATCTGTATCCTCAGCCTTGCTGCTGGAAGCTGGGAAACTCACAAGCTGCAAACAGTATAAACATGCTTCCTTTGGCTAATGCGGGATTTATCTTTAAAATATCAGCAATTAAAAAACCCAAACAAACAAACAACAACAAAAATCACCTAAAACTTGTTTTCAGTGTTTTTCATTATGCAGGACAACTAATTCCATTTGGGATATTTCTTACTAACTCAGTATTTTACTGGGTCTTGCTGAAGAGGAGTGCACATCCAATAAGCAATTTTCCTTCCAAATTCAGAACAGATGCTGATTAATCATTTAAAATCCATATTGAAGCCAAGTACACGAAGTTCACCAAGACAACACACTGCTATACCAGACATGCAGCTCAAGTTATCTGTACAGAGCCTTCACTGGCTCTAATAATAAATGAGGCAATCCAATAGACAAAAATCACCATCAGCTTGGATTCCCTCTAGTGTTCTTTGCAAATATTATACAGCAACAAAATATTTGGTGCAGAGAAACCTGAGCCATTGCTGGCGCTCCTTCAAGATAAAGGCTGCTCAAACGGTCAACATTTTCTTCATCAAATTCAGACTTTTGATATGTATCTTGATGAGAAGCATTGGATCCTCTGGTCTCCCTGTCTGCACCATTTTTGAAGCCTTGTACTGCTATAACAAGAGTGTCATTCATCTTCATGGAAAAATCCAATGCTGCTCATGATACACCAGTGCTTTGAACAACCTTGAAACAACACTGTTTTCTCTCTTTGACAGAGGCATTTGGGGGAGGAGGGAAACAGAGAGGCAAATCTCACCTATACCACCAGCACCCAAGAAGCATGAAAGGACAAGATTTCAAACAATACTGCACCCCAGTCAGTCCAGTTTCAATCAAAGCCAATACTCTACCACTCTTGATTCCCCAGCTGTTTGCTGAGCAACAAGACATTCATAAACTTTAGCAAAAAGGAACTCTGTGCCTACACCATGTGATCTCCTTGGAAATCAGAATCTAGATACACTGATTGGTTTTCATTCCAACAGGACAGAACCACAGTCCATGATCACAGTTAAACAAACAACTGTTTCAGTCATGTCCAATTTTTCTTTGCTGCATAAAAATAAATAAATAAATAAATATCTGATCCTTGCTCCAAATCATTCTGATGCCCTTAAAGCACTTACAGGACTTGGTGCTCTATGAAAACAAAAAATTACAGTTAAAAGAGTTTCAAAAGGTTGTGGTGATGTTGTTTCAGGATATTGTTGCAGATGCTTTTGCAGACAAGAGAAGCAAAGAAAGAGCCAACCTCTTACTTCAGACATCACACCCACCAGCAGCTAGAACCTTGTGCTCCTCCCAACTTGCACCAGGGCAGGCAGAGGGCTGTCACATAACATCAGCAGAAGCATCACTGTCTGTGGTTGCAATACCCTTGCAGTATTTGAATACTCAGCACAGAGTCCTGACCTTTTAAGAAGCCAGAAAGCTTGTCCCATGGAAAAGTAAGAAAACATGCTCTGTGTGATTGCAAGAATACATCTGGGAAAGGTTGCTGATGCAGTGCCCTTATAAAAACACAGATGTTGCTTATGCAAATGACCTGTTAATGCCAAGTTATAGTTACTAAGAGAAAAGAGCAGCCATCTCAGTGATAGTTTATACAAAACTTTAAATAATAGACTAGGCAAAGGAAAATAATTTAAGTGAAAGAGCGGAAAAGATGTTAAGATAACCTTAACAATAGGCTAGGTTACAAAACAGAACATGTGAATGTTAAAATACATTTCTTTAGGATAGAGAACTCTTATAAACACAAAATCAGTTTTCTTCAAAAAATAATAATAAAAAAAAAAAAAAGCTCCTGTGGAAAACCAAAACAAAAAGCTTGAAATCATGAACAATGCAGAACCAATGCAGTTTGTGCAGGATTTCAGACACAGCTCTTGGAGGTCTGAGACAGCTTTCCCACCATCAGGTACCAGCCCTGAACCCACAGCTTTAGGGAGAATTCAACTACCACCACCTGAAAACAGGAACTGTCAAGTAAGAAAAGGACAAAGAGGAACAGCACCATGTAACCACCACATAGGGAAAAAAGGAGACAAGAAAAAAAAAAGAGGAAAAAAAAGAGCAGTGTTTTGCCCTGTATTTGACAATTACATCCATACGGAACATATGCCAAATAATAAAACCAAATTCTGCTTCACCTATTCTCCAGATAAATTTTCATCTCTAACATATTTCTTGTGCTAATGTTTAATATATACATATTTCTAAGTAAGTTATTTCAATTCACATCCAGTAAAGCACTTAATAGAGATTATGGCAACACTCCAATAACAGCTAATTTCTCCAACATGCATTTGACCTTCAGAGTTTAAGTTAGTCAGAGAAAAGTAACATAAAGAAGAAAAAAACACTCATATCTACCATTATAATGGAAAAACATATATCCTCTCCTTGCTGCCTGTTCTCTTTGTCTAAGAAAAATATAAACATAAATACAACATTAAAATAACCACCAAAAAAAAACCCCTCTAAAAATACAGAAAAGCTAACTTAATCAGAAACTGAAATCAGAAACAAAAACAT
Organism: Coturnix japonica; assembly: GCF_054131305.1. NCBI lineage: Eukaryota > Metazoa > Chordata > Aves > Galliformes > Phasianidae > Coturnix > Coturnix japonica. The sequence continues at coordinate 25,503,646 of NC_140667.1, read as the reverse complement.
AAACGTATTAACGATGCCAATATCTTGTGTCCTTACACTTCCCTTCAGGTGTACGCAATGCATGTGTATACCAAATTGAATAAACTACCAGGAATTGTGGGATTTTTTGCTTTTGTCTTAATATAACCTGAAAATGCTTTTGAAATATGAGCCTCAACTCATCTGGTTATGCTTGTTCAGAACACATCATTCATAACAACAGCAATATGAAGTTTCAGGAGTGAGATACTAAAACATCCAGAACAGGTTGCTTCAAAACATGCTTGAAAAAGGCAACAGTGAGCAGTCAGTGATGGATAAATGTTTCGAAAGGAATATGATTTAATGAACTCAACATTTTGTTAAGTTCTCCCATCACACGAGGCACTTCTCTGGAAGTCCTTGTGGAGAAAGTTTCCCCACTACTACTCCAGACAATTACTCCCAAGCTCACAGCTATCACCTGTGGTCTAAAGCCCTCAAACTGAACTCCCCCTTCCTTAACCTGCCCTCAAGCCTCATTATCTCCTGCACCTTAGGAAGGCCATTAGAAATCTACACCATAGATGGCAGCAGCAATGGCAAAAGCTGCTGCCTCAGCTCAGACTGTGACAGTGAACACCCACACAGCTGTAAGCACAGTTCAGCTTTGCTACTTGGGACTACCCAGACATTCCTTCAGTGCACTCATTTGCCAGCAGGACAGGCTCAATAATTCCTCAGGGGACTGGGAAATAAACAGCAGGCTGGAGACCTTCAAGTCACAGCCTGGAAACCAATAAAGCACAAAAAGTTGAGGGCAGCTTTCTGGTTAATTCACTAATTTAGCAACTCTTTCACTGATGTGTCTATCAGGCTCATGGGGGATGAGTTCATTTGTGAGTTAATAAAGATACTCTTGGTATCTTTCCATTAAGAGCTCCTCACCCATATCTTCTTTACCAGGTTTCACAGGCAACAGAGAAGAGTTTTCCAACAGCAGAAGGTACTTTCTGTTTTGCTGGGTGCTTCGCATGCAGCTCCCAAACACCAGGACCCAATTCTCAATACCGTCTATGACATTCTCAAAAAGCACATCCCAACGAAACCTGCACACCCTAGTGTCAAGGTAATTCACCCTGTTCCTTGGCCAGCCATGCAACTTCCATGCCTGGATCCAGTATCACACGACCAGGCTGCAGCATATTCCACAGTGCAGTAGGAGTGCCTATACCCCTACTTCACATAGTTACATGTTAGCATTGCAAGTGTTTCTTTCCACAGCTTTTACCCCTCAGCCAAAAACAACATTAGGCTTTCATTACAAAAGTTTGATATCTAACAGACCAAGCAACAATATATCTGGAAATAAACCACAGTGGGATTTCACCAGTTCCTAACTCCTGTTTAACACCTGGAAATTATTGCTGTAGTCAATTTACTGCACCCATTCAAGTTTCCATATTTCATTCTGAGGAGTGAATGTGGTTCTGCACAATGAGCACCTGTGTACCCACACGTAACAAGTTTACTTTATTTCTTGGTACCTAAAATGGTAAATGTGTAATAAAGATTTTCAGAAGCAATGTTGCTCTAGGGAACATCCTGGTAGAATTTTACTCTAAGTACAATGCTTTGATGACAAAGAAAATAGTGTAGTCTATTACTGTACAACTGATGGCATTATGAAGAACGTTGGCTACAAGCTCTTAAAAGCTTAAGGAAAGGGAAAGCTTCTGCATTCTGTACAACTGCATGTGCTTTTTAGCTGCTGGGGATTATTTGTGCGTAGGAGTTCTCTGTCGAAGAATGCATTGTGATGGGCACTGTACAGGCACAGAACAAAAAGACCTCTCTTTACTCAGCCTTATGCTAAGTAACAAATAGCAGATGTGAATAATATGGATTATAATAAATGGATACTTGAAACAGAAAGCAGGATTTTATGATCTCCCATATAGAACCTTTTAACTTCTGAATAAGTTGCACACACCAAAGTACTTCAGTCCAGCTTAACTCAAAGAGTATTTGTAGGAAGCTTTTCCTTCTAAAGTACCTAGGAGGTCCCTGGAGTTCTGGCAGTCTGTTAATTGCCATCACAGCTGTGGGTACGGATTGTGAGAGGTGCATGTGACCACAACATGGAGGTGGTTTAGGAAACTAGAATGGAAAGCATAAGCCTCTACTTTCACTGATCCCCATCAGGGTTACATTAAGTATTCAAGTATTTGCTATTTGTCTTGATTTTATCACGTTTGAGCAATTTTGGTCAAGGCCAGAAAGCAAGTTCTCCCACCAGAGCCTTCACAGACTGCATTCAATCACTTTCCCTTTCATAAAATATAAGAAGCCATCAGGAGTGTTTTTGCTGATCTCAGCTGTGGCAACACAGTACAAAGAACAAATAGCTTATGGCCTGTATGGTCAAATACCACAAGCCAGCAGTGAGGCTGCCACAGGTGGAGCAGTAGAGTTGTTCAAAGTCTGACTGTTACCCCCTGGGCTTCCCTCTCCTCTTTGTTGCATCTCCATGTCAGTGCTGGATCCACTCTGCTCTTGTGCAGGAGGCTGTCCAGGATCCCATCCAGGATCACTGACCCTCTCAACTATGCCAAAGGTTTCTCTGTTCGTCACACCTCACCTGGCAGAGCTGTAGGCACAATTTAATGCTACAATGACACACGCACAGTTACATACTGCCCACTGGAGAAGAAACATTAAGCCAAATGCAATGTAAAGCCAAATGCTTTTGTGGGAGAAATGTCACTGGCTGTACAATGAAATACATCACAGTCAAACTTCTAAACTCTTTCAACCTCTGGTTGAAAAATGGTCCCATGAATAGCTTGATCGCATCACCAGGTTTTCATTTTATTGTCAATACTTCTATGCTAGGAATGACAAGCAATATGGAAGAAAACAAAATCAAGGAATGTCTCCAGCATTAAAGCAACACTACGCAATGAAAGGCCAAACTTAGCTTATTTCCATGCTGCAACTTGTCTTAAAATACACCATCATCTGTCAAAACGTGTTCCATTCATGGCTGTGTTACATATCAGAATTATATTTTAAAAGAGAAACGTTTGTGTAATATAATTATGGATTTTTAAATCCTTTGAGTTAAGAGGTAACACATAATGAGAACTCCATTCCATAGGAGGGCCATCTACCACGGGCCCATGAAGCCAGAAGATGCTCTGCAAAGCGGGTGGGCTGCCCCACAGCAGCCGCTGTGCTCGGAGCTCGGACCCGTCCCCAGATCTCTTCCGCCTGAAGCGCTATAGTATTTCTCTAAAGTCAAAAGCAAATTACTGGCCACTAAAATCTGCTTTTCCTTTCTTTTCCCTCCCAAACTTCCGAACTCCGCTCGGTTTTACTGACTCCCTCCGTGCTGGTGGGAGCTGCCCCCTGGCCGTGCTACAAGCCGGCCGGGACCACAGCCGAGCAGCCAGGAGGGAGCAGAGCGGGGCGGCAGAGGAAATATCCGGCCCCTGCGTGCTCGGGACAAACAGCCACGACCAAAGGGGAAGAACGCGTTCCCTCGCACTGGGTGACAATCATTCTGCCTGAAGGAGCTCAGCGACATAAACCGAACGACCTCCCCAGCTCCGCAGCCCTCCGGAGGGACGCATCCTGCCTCCTCACCCGGCGCTGCACGCCGCTTGCCCGCTCCCCAGCCGCAGGGCCGTCCCTCCCCGACCCCCCACGTTCCCTCCGTGATCCCCGCCGCACCTTTTGCTCAGAGGTCGGACCCGCACGGCCACCTTGACGTTTGCCATGGTTCACCTCACGCCTCGCAGCCCCCGTCCCGCATCACGCCCCCGGCGCGGCCACCCAGCGCCCGGGGTGGAGCCGCCCCGTCCAGTGCAGCATCGCCTCGCCCCGGGGGCGGGGACACAGCGGGGTCCGCCTCGGCCTTCCTCGCTTCGAAGGCAGGGAAACCTCCGGAGGGAGACGGGGAAAGCCCTGCCCTAAACAGATGTGCGGGCTGGGCTGGATATTTTGCAGCCATTCCAGCAGTGCAGCTGGGCGGTTTTGGTGCGTATCTAAAAGCCAGCCGGCGGACGGTGCTCCTGGGAGGGCGGCAGTGCGGGGCGTGCTGGGGAGCACCGAGCTGTAACAGGCTTTATGTTCAAGAATGAAACACTCTTGGTCCACTCCTACGTACCTTTGACAACCCTTCCTCCATGACGTTCCTTCAGACTCAACACTCTTCCAACTCATGACCCTCTACAGGGCTATTAAAACACACCCCTGCTAACTGCAGTGAATTGCTGTGCATTTCAGTAGGTTTAATGACTTCATATGTCCACAGCTAATGGCATCAGCTGAATCCTGCCATCTCCACAGTCAGTTCTCCAATAATTAATAGAATGGAACAAGGAAATACGCTCTACTTTTTGTATATAGGAAAATGTATGTATTTATCTTTATTTCAAGGAATTATGATGAACAAAGTAACTAGAACTGTTCTCATTTCTCAAAGTCTTAAGTTACAATAGCTTTAATTTACCTGATGTAAACTATCAAAGTAAGACAATTTGAGACAGGTTAAACCTGTGATAAAGGCACTGGACTAAACATCTGGATTCTGTTTAGTTTCTGTTACCTCCCATCTCAGAAAAAGGGAAAACATTCCCTTTTTCACTCATAAACTTGAGTGAAATTAGTGTGTTAATGAGCCACCTGGTGGCTACTTTGAAAAATTAAAAGGCTCCTTTTTAGAAACCGAAATTGACAAGTTGTGCATACAGAGAATTCAGATTACAGAGGCTGCAGCAATAGAAATACATCTGCATCGCTTCCAGTTTGGTCCATGTCTCCAGGATGAAACTGGACACCCCTGAAAGACAACCAGCCTTCCTGATTTATAGATGTCCTGCCAGTGAGGTTTTACCAACACATCTTTCAACACCTAAAAGTTACTAAGGCTGTGAACTGCAACCATCAAGTCTTGCAAAAAATTGACAGTAGTACTTGTGTAAAATGAGTTGTATTCTAAGAAGGTCACTGAAGATAGGGCAAGCAATAGAAGAGACTGAATAAGATAGCTATCACTATCATAGAAATCAGGGTTACAAATCAGAACTGCTACACATCACCAAGCCCATTCCTTGCTTTTCTAGTCAACAACATCAGACCTCTAATAAGCCGTAACATAAAAACAGTGAATTTCTTAGTCAGAATCATTAAGTTCCAGTTCATGCTTCCACATGATTTTGTATCATTGTTTAGTTTTAAATGTAAGATTTCATATCAAAATAAAAACTAAGACTTAATTCTCGAAATCTGGTACTTTTATTGAAGTTTTATAACAACATACAAAATACAGTGTATTATCAACATACCTTTAAAAATGAAGAGGTTCCATAGCCAACATGTGGCTACAAAGCGGCACTGAAGATAAAGGCTCCAAGAGACTCTCTACTATTTCAAAGAGAAACTCTCTAACAGTCCTCTCAGTAGTCTGTCTACTTACAAGCTACTGCTCAGCCTTTTATCACTTGCTTTTGTTTTCAGCTACTTGGAAAACAGTGAACTACAATGTCAGAACATAAATATAACTATTTACAAAATCCCCATTAGCTTTAAGACGCAACTGTTTTGCAGTTTCCACAGGAGACTTGCATGGCAGTTCTTCAAACAGTCATCCCATATGAAGAAAAATATCATTTCTTAGGTAGATAAGCCCAAGTCCAACTCAGCAATATTGCAAACGCTGTCAGAATATGCTTCTTTTTGCACTTCTCTCCACCGCAATATTTGCTCGGTCAGCTCTTCCAAGTCTGTCACCATCACCTCTGTTTTTGTCAAAGCAATGTCCTGAAGCAGAAGAGGATGGAATTTAATCTCTACACATCCTATCAATCTAGCAGGAAACAAAAAGACACTAGGCAACAAAACAGCACTGAATTCTTAATGCTGGAGGAGATAAAAGGCTCCATTACTATTTTTTTTTGCCACTCACCAGATTCTTCATGAAAGTTGGTACCTGAGGGATCATTTTTACAGTCTGCAAATGGTTTTCCAGCTTCTCAATGAAAGTCACAGCCTCAGTCAACAACTCCATCACACACCTGTAGCCAAGAATGAATTCTGAAGGTGTGCAAAACAATGTAGGGTTTAATACTTGCAAAGTCTTAGCTCTTTCCCCTGTAGGTTTTCTTACTCCTCTTCTCCAGTTTTATTTGAGCTCCTAGTCATCTAATTAACGTCTGTGCAATTACAATTCCTCTGTGACTCTCAGCAACATGTAGGGCAGGAGTTCCAGAAATAAGTATGCACTTCAGTAACTGGACTAAAGTTTTAGACCAGGAGAAGAAAGACTAGTTTTAAAACATATGCTATATAAATCTGAGAATCATCCATGCACTTATTCTGCACAAATCATAATGGAAAGATACCAAAGCTGAAATAGTGATTCAAGCATAATGAATCGAGCATTTTACACATCTCATTTGAAAACACTTATTTTTCATTGTGTAATATTCAGAAGACAAATCAACTAAGCAGACAGTCACAAAAAATAATTATCACTACTGTTCCATGAATTTAGCAGTTAGTAGAATTTTAGCTTTTAGCTTTTCTCGATGTGAATTGAAGTACACGATGTTTACTGCCCATGAATTAAAACTAATTTTGATTCAATCAAACAAACAACTATTATTTTTATATGCCTACTTGTGGAAATCAGCCTTAATAGGCAGGGTTTCTTCACATACGGGCTTAATCAGCCTCTGCCGAAGTCTTTTCTTCCCTTTTAGAACTGCTTCCAAGTGTCTGTTCACATCTTGCAATAGCTGGTACTTTTTACCTACAAAATAAAATTGCAAAGTTGAAACTAAGAATAAGAGCAAAACTTCTTCAGCAGAAAGGCAGAAAAAAAGAGGTCTGATCTATTGCTTATGACAATTTACAGTAAAGAAACATATTATTCCAAACTACTTGTGCTGGATTGTACAGAATTTAACATCAACACTCACCTTGAAAGAAGTCATGCATACTTTTTAGAGATACACCTTTATAACTGCTGAAGACACACAGACACACCTGACTACATATTTACATACAAAAATAAATACACCCACACCCCTTCTACTTTAACATGTTATCTTAATGAGATTCAAATATTATGCCAGCATTCTTTTGGAGGAAGTCAACAAAACACCTGTCACCTGTAACAAGCGATGCAGTGAAAACAGCTGCAGACTGTTTTCACTTCTAGAAGCATGACGAGTACTATGTAGTCAGATGTAACAGTTTGCTGATGTGCACCTTTAACGCTCTTAGTGTTTTTACAGTACAGCCACACTTACTTAAATAATATGGATGAACTATGTCCGCTGTCTCCATCTCCAATTGCAGAAGTTCAGTTTCTAGCTTCTTCTACAAGAGCAAAAATCAAATAAAAATACATCTTAAACATACTTATTTTTTGTCCCGTTTTAGGTGAGAAGAAGAAAGGGAGGGAGCATTAAGAAAGAGGATGGTGCAAGTGTGAGAGAGTAAGAGTTTGATCACATGCATGACAACATACTATCAAGCTCTCTCAAGTTTTACATTCTATTTTTGATCAATAGGAAGACAGTTTAAAAAAGAACAAACCAAACACCACCAGCACACGAACACAAGAAAATTACTATTTGGTGACGTACTGGGAACTTCTGCTGCAACTCATTCCTAAAACACAGATGCTTACAAGTCCTACAAAGCAGTTTCATAATCTGTATCCTGCTCAAGAACCTTATAGCCTGAGTTTTTTTCCCTTTGGAGAAGGCAGTTTTGTGGTTTTGATTGCCTTAAGCTGAGAGAGAAACTCTCAGGAGAATCCTAGCTTTATTAACAATAAATGAGCACAAAAGCAACAGGTATCTTCCTGTGCAGAAAAATAAGGTTGTTTTGGTTAGACAGGAAAAGACTGAAGAAAGCATAGAACAGAACAATACAATCTTTCAGGGCACAGAACTGTTGCTTTGTAAGCAAGGAGCAACAGAGACTACATAGCCACTCTACTGGGAGCTGAAAACGCCCCTTCTTCCTGCCAGTCATACAAGGTGATGCCAGTTAATTCTTCCTCCAGAATTTAAAAGCTGAGTTTGTCACACTTTTGCAGTAGCTGCTGGAGCCTAAACCACATAATTTAATAGACACAGTCTGCATACCAGCAAGCAAATACTTAGAAAGCAACACCATAAAATAGAAATCAAAAGACAACTCAAGCATTAGGAAGTGACTAAGATTACCTCTTGCTAACCAAGAAAATGGTCCAGTTGCCTATAAAGAAACACATTTTTTGGGAACATAAGTGACTTACAGACTCTTATTTGTCCTTCAGTTCCTTCAGAAAGGCAACAAGACAATGACACAAACTGTTACACCTTTCCAGTTACACTGAAAACTTCATCATTTCACTCTTTGCTTCATGACAAGCAGGTCTCCAGAACACACAACACATTTGGCAGCAATTTGAAGCCTCACTGGCGATACGTGTTACTTCTACGTATGAGGTGTTGAGGCATGTTGACAGAAGCAGAGGCTGTACGTACCTCATTGATTTCTGCTCGAATGTTTGCCATTTTTTCCCTCTCTGCAAACCTCACAAAGCACTCGAATTCTTCACAGGCCGAGTCCAACGTCTCCTGTGAAAGGAACGCAGCATGAAAAGGCACAGTCAGCAGCACAAAGGCAAATCCTCGATATTGGCTTTTAATAGTCTGTTCTGTAAGTTCTATAAGCTCCGCACGGCCCCGCGCCGTACCTGGCTCACGAAGCCCTCCGCCACGCATTTCTCCAGCAGGGTTTCAATCTCCGTGGGCTCGTCCGACCCCCAGGGGCTGTTGCCGACCGTCTCGTCGAACCAACTCTCCCATTCCGTCAGATCCTCGCAGGACCCGGGGCTGTCGGGCACCGTTAATGCGGAATCCCTCCAGCTGCGCTCCGCCATCCTGAGCGACCCGGAAGGCCGGGCCGCGGGCCGCCGACCACGGTTGGTGTGACGGCGGGCTGACCGGGTTCCGCTTCCGGAGGAGCCGTGACGGCTCCCGGCGCCCCGGGTGTGGAAGGGAGAGGGGTGGTGTGGAGAGAGGCTGCTCCGGCCCCAGCCACCCCCGGGGGTGCGGAGGCCGTCTGACTGCATCGGGATCGGTACGGGGCTGCGTCGGGGCTCCGCGCGTCGCTTTTAAGGCCTGGTAGAGCTGCGGCCTGTGGCTCGGTGCGGGCTGTGCCGCCGTGAGCTGCGGGAGCTGGGTGGGAAGATTTAGGTTGGATGTTGGGGGGAAGTTCTTTACTAGGAGAGTGGTTAGGACCTGGAACAGGCTGCCCAGGGAGGTTGTGGATGCCCCGTCCTTGGAGGTGTTCAAGACCAGGTTGGACAGGGCCCTGGGCAACCTGATCTAGTAAATGTGTATGTTTGGTGGCACTGCCAGGCAGGGGGGTTGGAACTACGTGATCCTTGAGGTCCCTTCCAACCCGGGTCATTCTGTGATTCTGTGTCAGGAACCGCGTGGGGGCTGGAGGGAGGAACGGTCTCCGGGAAAGAAATGTTTCCAAGGCAGCCATCAAGGCAGCTCAGTGCTGGTAGGCGCCCTGAAATCACGGACAGCCACAGTAGGGAATATCCTTATGCTGCTCAGCCCACAGGGAGTAGTTTTAATCGTATTTGTTGCATCATTTTGATTTGTAGGCTGCTATAATGAACGCGTCTTAAGCGAGGTGAATATCCTAAGATCTAAATTTTAGGCAGTACACGTAAAATAGAAAACTTGCTTAATGATGCAGAATTTGGGCCGCGGTCCTCTGTTGCAGAATAAGAGAAGCTGTCTGAAAGCACCAGTCGGACCCCCTACATTTGAAGAGTTAGGATGGGAAACAGTGCATTAAAAGCCCACCTGGAAACAGCACAGAAGACCGGTGTGTTCCAACTGACGGGAAAGGGACTCACAGAGGTAACACACCTGTAATGACATGTGGCTGTTTTTGTTGGTGGGACTGATGCTTCTGAAGAGAAATTCCAACGTAGGTGTGGTCATAATGCACCACATATGTGTATTGCTTATAAGGAGGGATGAATAATAATATTATTCTGACCCAATGGCAGAAAAACAAAGAATATTTTGGGACTACAAGACAGCTAAGAATTCACAGAATAGCCAGAATTCAGAGCTGAAAATACACATAGTAAACAAATTTGCCAACTTATTTCCACACTACTATGTCTGGACATTGTGATACATATTACAGTATGTAACAGCAATATATGTTTTTCACTGAAAGTTTTAAAGCTTATCACTTGAACATTTGAAGCTGTATCAACTGTTTAGATGGCATATCTTTTTTCTTTCTCCTAGTTTCCTGAAGAGCTGCAGAAGCTGACGAGCAACTTAAGGACAATAGATTTGTCGAACAACAAAATAGAGCTTTTGCCACCACTCATTGGAAAATTTTCCTTATTGAAGAGCCTTGTTCTAAACAACAACAAACTGAGTATGCCTGCTAATTAATATCTCTGCTGACCTTTAAAATAAGCCTGGCTTCTCTGATCAGAAACTAAACGTAATGATTTAGCTCTCACAGGATGTAAATGGGAAGCTTAGTCACATAAACTGAAATCTTTGGAACTCACGTACAGGAAAAGGTAAAACCATAAATTCTGCAGAACTAGTTGCCAACTTAGTTGTATTATCAGTTTTACAGTGACACGTAAGTACAAAAACCGTATAGTTTTTATGCTGTGACTCGTCTGATCAGAAAGTTCAACAGTGTCAGGTAGTTTAGTATTTGCATAGAAAACAGGTGCTGAAGATGGCCTGTAGAGAATGTTGTTGGCTACTGATTAGTTGTTGCTGTTTCTTTTGGACAAGCATGAGTGGAAGTTCAGTACAATTCAGGGTATGTTTGTGCTATGAGAGATGCCATCTCTTGGATGATAAACAAAATTTTTGCCACTTTATGGAAAAATATGGCTGAAGTGAAGAAGCCAACTATTTTATTTTATTTTTTTTTTGGTTGTTCATTGTGTATTAACTGCCTTTTTGAAAAACAAATGTAATTCACAACCTCTTTGTTTCTGTAGTGCAACTCAGGAGCGCTACAGGTTAGACTTGTGTAGATAGAATGAGGATGAATTTTAGCAGTGTTTGCCTGTTGAGGCTTCTGTGCTGGTCTGATACAGCACAGCTTACCTGAGAATTTACTATTGAGTGAGTTGAGCGATACCTTTAAAGGGTTGCAGTGGACCTGAGGCTATGAATTGTGTGGTAGATGAAATGTCATAGAATATGTTAGCAAATTGGCTGGTAGAGAGTATAATTCATAGCATTAAGTCCTCAAAGCAGCATTTTCAGCCCATGGGTTGAAGGTCTGTCTTGTCTGGAGATTATTTTTATTGAGATATTTTTAGCAGATGTTTAGAAAGCAAGCACATCTTGTCAGGGAGCTTAAGTTTCTATGCAGGGATCTGTGCTTTCATTGGAAAATATGGAAGAATCCTGTGGGAAATTACTGTAATAAATCACTGTTCATGCAGAAATACATTTGACGTAAATGGTTATAGAGGTTTGCTGTTCACTTTTTAGGTCATCTCTTTGTTGTGTGATTTATTTCTAGCTGCCCTACCTGAGGAGCTGTGTAAACTGAAAAAACTGGAAACACTGCACTTGAATGGCAATCACTTGAAGCAGCTACCAGCTGCATTTGGACAACTTGCAGCTCTCAAAACCTTGAATCTTTCTGGGAACCAGCTTCGGACTGTGCCTACACAACTCTGTGGTCTTCGCCACTTGGACGTGGTAGATCTTTCCAAAAACCAGATCCAGAATGTACCCGACAGTGTGGGAGAACTGCAGGCCATTGAACTCAATTTGAATCAGAACCAGGTCTGGTAACAGATGTTATAGGCATGTGGATGTGGGACACGGCTGTTTACATTGCGCATAGTTTGACACCATCAAAACTTTAGAGCTAGAAGATGCATCTTTTCTAGACAGAAGTGAGGCATCATCACTACAGTTTATGTACTGATAAATTCAACTGCCTGATTTTAATAGCTAACATATCCTGAATTTAATTTTATAGAAAATACTTGAACTGATGTTCAGTAGGAATCTGACAAACTGATGTGTAAGTTGCCTGTATTTATGGAAGAATATAAGTTTCATGGCTTTCTTTTATTGCTGCTTATGCACTGCTAACTAGTTATTGTTCTATATTATTCTGAAGCACAGAGCACTTGAAGTAATCATGGATAACTAACATTTTAATCCCATTTTTTAAAATTTCTATCAGATTTCCCAGATCTCAGTGCAGATCTCACACTGTCCACGCCTCAAAGTCTTGCGTTTAGAAGAAAATTGTCTAGAACTTAGCATGCTTCCTCAGAGTATCCTCAGTGATTCCCAGATCTCACTGCTTGCAGTCGAAGGCAACCTCTTTGAAATCAAGAAACTCAGAGAACTGGATGGTTATGACAAGGTCTGTATATAGACTTGCATTTTTTTGTATTATTATTTTTTTAAGAAGCTTCTGGTGAATTCTTTACATATGACTGCAGTATGACTGTAAGCATCATTAGCTGTTTAAGATCAGTTCACCCTTAACCCTTCAGTTTGACTTCAGCATTTGTAAGGTCTCTCATTCTAGAGTATCACTCCATTACAAAATATGATAGAAAATGGTTAGATTTATTTATTTGTTGTTTGAATGTCTTTCTTATTTTTCTTTGTAGTACATGGAACGGTTTACAGCTACAAAGAAGAAGTTTGCTTGATTTTGTTCTGGTTGTGTGTATCCCTGGTAAGAAGAGTTAGTGACTGAGTCACCTGCTTCACTGACGTGAACCAAGACTGATAAAGGAGATTAGAGTATCCCCTCTATTAGTTGTATACAGTTGGTAAGACCATATTGAATAAACTGGAGCTAGAGAGCACAGGTATTGTACTGATGAACCTGCCTAGGGGCCAGTTTTCTTTTTGAGCCACTATAGCTTTTAACACAGTATGCATTCTCTCTTGTCAGGGCTCATTCTTCCATAGAGAAGGGGAAAAAATATTTCAGATTTGCCAGTTTCCCTTTGCCAGGAAGCTGTCAGTTGATTTCTAAGAGAATTACTTCTGGAATCGTCTTTCCATGATAGTACATGGAAGTTTTTCTTTCAAAGCAGATTAAAAATGTTGTATATTTTGCAGTAAGCACTCTTCTACAGATATGTTTTTGTTCTTAATTTATAGAATATTTTTTTTTAATGAAGCACAAATCATTAGTTAATTTTTATTAACTGCCTCTAGTAAACAAATAATGATTTGAGCATTCTTCATTCATACTTTTCTTGATGGACTTTTCCCATAAGCAAGAATTGCACTACAGTCCTCTACTGCTTGAGCTGTGTCAAATAAAAATGAAGATAACCTTCAGTGTATTCAGTAAAAACGTATACTGTATCTATGCACCAACTCCTACGGAAAGTCTTAGCTGTCTCCCTACTGCTGCTGCCTTACTACCAAGAGCACCTAGAAAGAACTGAAGATGTATGCAATTATTTAACTTATACTAAAAAGGAAAGTGTGCTTGTTTATTTGATTTTTTTGAAAACAATTTACTAATTTCAAGCTTATTTGCTGTACCTGCTGCTGTCACTTAGTAGTACTAAGCTGTCACTACAAATCACCACTTCAGATACACGGTTTCATCAGTTGCTCATAGCAGTTGTACTTCAAGCCTTTGAGAAAGGAGAGAAGTCAAATAAGTCAACACTTACGTAGAAATTAAGCTAACGTGCTCAGAACAGTGAAATAGGAACTGTACTAGGTGCGTTTCTTAGAACATGGATGCACCTCTTCCTAATGAAATGGTCTTCCAGTCTCACTGCATTTATTAACTGTTGTTCTTATATATAACCTTTCATACTTGTGGTAAGAAAGGCATTTAGACATTCAACTCCTTGAAGTTGCAGGTGTAAGAATTACGTGTAGTCAACATGTTATGCCATCTGCAACTAAGGAAAACAAAGTGACCTCTGTGCCAATGTTCTTCTTCAATATACTACTAATCTTAATTATAATTAAATGTTTATTTTATAAGATGCTTAGGAATATTGAGTTCCCCGGTCCTGTTGTAGTCTTATTTCATTCTTACATTGCAATACTTACTACAGCATTTCAGGGAACATCAATTAATTATTTAAAGGATGGGTTTGATCCATCATCAAATTAAACAGGTGTAATTACCTCCAAGTTCCCCAGACTATGCATAAAGATTGCAATGGTAGACTTAGAGAATTCTATAATATGCAAGGACAGGTGTCTTCTTACTTTTTTAATTACTAAACACTACTGTTTACCACCAGTAAAGCAAGTATGTACTTGATTAATTACTTCTGAGCACGCTTGTTATTTCAAGTGTTACCACTCCACTGTAATACTTGTCAAACTGCTCTCAGGTCTAAGAGTAGTTGATGAAGGACAGAGTTTCACTCCAGAGATTAACTGCATTGAAGAGTCCAGAGCCAGCCAGGTTTTCACATTCCAGGGTCTTATCTATCCTTTTGATCTCAAATAGAGAAGTTCTCTCAGGGGAGTCATCAGAAAGAGGTTCCATTTTGAATAGGTAGCAAGTTACTTTTGCTTGGTAGGTATACAACTACCTGCTGTTGCTAGATTTTTTCCTCACATAGAATGGCCACAGATTAAGATTTTTTTAATTTTTTTTATTTTTTTTTTTGCTTTCCCTAAGCTTCCCCCTGCCCTTTTAATCAATAAGCAAAAACAGTACCATTCTCTGATCAATTTCTACTTTTTCCAGAGGGAGACTTATTCTTACAGTTTGTTTTTATAGTTTTAAGAGGAACCTCAGATGTCTCAGGTACCTAGATGCATATCAAGGATGGTACGGATTCCTGGGCTAGTAGTTCCTTGCCTGGCAGACATCTTCTGTTAGTATTGCTGCTATTTTATAGCCAGATTGCCAACACTAGGGAACCAGTAGACACTTGAGGACTCCCCGATTCCAGGTGCTATCTCATACAAAAAGTAGCTGACAGGAGGACAGTGTTTACTGTACTACTTTGTTTTACATGTCAAAACAATTGCAAGGCCAGATAATCAGAAACACATTCCTCTATATTAATACAGTGAATAGGTTAAGCATGAAGCTTGTTTCAAGTTCAGCTCCTTTCCCTTGATACCTGAAGGCCAATTTGAAGTAGTAGCTTTCTTCCTACAGACTTGCAGTGCTTGAGACACTGACAGACCAAACCGCCCTCATTTTACCAGACTTTCCAATGCATGGGACAGGAGCAACTGACCTAATGGGAATAGTACAATGGGATAATTTATCATCAGTATCATGCACTTTGCAATATTATGCTGCTGGTTTGTGGGCGTTTTCTAAAACTGAAAATACTTGTGCTCAGGTGTGCTGCTCCTCTTAAATGTAGGGTTTATCTTTGAATAGACAAAGAATGCTGATATGTATGCAAGAACAGACAAACTAGTAGGTATGAGGAAACAGAACAGCAGCAGAATGGTTGAAAAAGCAGCAGTTGGCATGTCATTAAAAAAAAAAAATCTCACTGGTTTTGGAGATATTTGCAATAGTTAAGTTGCATTTCTGTTGTTTATGTGATTGCCGGTACATTTAGAAACCTTCCAGTTACTCATGGGCTAGGCTCTTTTGCTACATTGGAGTTACAGCAGCTACCAGAAGTTTCATAAAGCAAAGGGGAGACACCATGAAAAATACTAGCTGCTTCTGAGTTAGTCTTGCACTATCCAAATCTGTACCAAAGCAGAAGGGGATTTGTTTGGAGAAAAAAATAAATTCCATGTTCTGTTCTGGGTCACAGTAATAAATGCATTCAAGCACAGAATTGTATTCTGTTAAGTGACATTTCATCACTACACTTAGCCTATTAGTTTTACCTCAGCAATTTCTGAGTTTTCCCTTCTCCTCACCCCTTATGCAAAACAATTTTATTTCCATGCACAAAAACACTCACTGATTAACTAGGGTATTTTATTTCATATTGGTTTCATTTGCTCTCAATTTTTTAAAAAAACTACATAAATATACAGTTTTCATCTATTTAATCAATTAGTATTTAGATGAAGTACTGTTATTTCAAGTGTAAAGGCAAATAAGTAAATTGTTTCACAGCACAGCCTTTATAGAGGAAGGAGTTTTGCAAGTTAATGCACAAATATGTGCTGCAGCTCATGTTTAGCTAGCTACCTGCCTGTTAAAAATCATACTCACTTTTCACCATGACATAGGCTAACTTGAATTTCATAGATTTGTCTTTTCCTCTCTTTCCAGCCACCTCCCTTCCTGTGTTAGCATCAGGGTTTCTATGAAATGAAAATAGAAGGGAAACTTCCTACTTGCATAACAGCAGCAACTAGTTCTGCCAAGTTTTTCAAGGACAGGAAACTAAACAAAGACATTTCTAACTTAGACAAAATAGCTCTTAAACACATTCAGTTAAAAAAGTATATATTTTGTGCACAATATGCAGTTTAACAATCAAAAGCAGAAACTGTAAACCTTCATTCTTAATAGTATTCAGAAATATCAAGATGTACAAGTTTTGATTACATTCCACAAACATGGGAAGTAAGCATCTATTCTACAAACAGTAAGATAATTCAAGAAGACTATGTATTGTTCATTTACATTAAGGCATCAGCTCCCTGACAGATTTGGCTCTTGCTGCATCAGAAAATATTGGTACTTACATAATACTCAAGCTTAGAGTGTCTGAAATTATTTTCTTGTGTGATATTCATTGCAGTATTTATTTAAGATTCTGTGTACAACACTCTCTCATCCAATTTGCGGTCAGAGCTCAGGGAAGTAAAGATGAAGAACATAGACTTGTAAAAGCAAGGAAAAAAACCTTTCAAGAGCAGCCGTGCACTGTTCTAAGAACAACAAGGTAACTGCTTTAGCTTCCTGTTCCAGGAGACGATCACAAATAATGCATGCTTTTCTTTCATGATCAGCAGCAAATATTCCTTCAATTAACCTGAAGTTTGCAGGAAGGAAAAAACACCCCAAAATGTCACAAATTTTAATCCCTGATGCTTTCCCTCACAAAAGGTTATTAGAAATTTACTATATGTTCTTTTTTTGCTACTTGTGTTTTTAAGCATTACCAACAGAAGCAGATACACTTTTCTAATTCATTATCTTTCCAAGAACTGCCAGAAGCCAATACCTAGCACTTAAGTAACAAGACCCCCTAAAAGTGATGGTGTCTTACACAAGACCATCTATCACTGCCAGTTCACCACATGCAGCATCTCCATCCTTTGGTTAGTTGTTTTCTTTGATTTTTGTTTATCGGGTTGTACTGGGAACAAACTGAGAATATACTAGTTAATAAACTGTACACCAGTTGTATTTCTACTGGAAACCAAACACATTACATTGTTCATCTTCCATTTCAGCAGATTACAATAATCTCTTTAGCCCTAGGATTTACTATTAATGGTTACAAGATACTCATGGACTGTCAAAAGCCCTGGGAGTAAGTCTGGTTATATCACAGTCAAACCAAGATGTTTTTCCTCTTCTAAAGAGGACAGCTGTAGCTCCACTCAGATGGTCTTCTATTCTGCAGCAGAAGAGGAAATTTTTAGTTTAAAGCAACCGAGACTTTGAGTATTTCCAGCTGCCAGTCCCAAAGCCTGAAATAATAAACTAGTTAGGAATCTATTCAGTACTAGCTTATTCAGAACTAGAAAAAAGATCCTATATATGTATACTGCTTCTTCCAGGCCCATGACAAAGAAGTTTCATAACGAGCTGATCTTTGCTTTTGGTGTTTTTAACAAACTCCCCTATAGTCACTGATGAGGACAAACCACATTCAATCTCAGTCAGCCTGTTTCAGTGGAGAAAGGCCCAAACTGAACTTCAGTGAGAACTAGCCAAACCAGAATAAATACAGTACAGGATACTAGAAAGCTGCATGCTTTTCTACTCTGTTTCTGTTCAGATCCTCCCAGTTAACATACATGCATTAAACACTTTCAGAAAGTGGACATAGTTTTCTGTCAAATAAATGCTTCAGGGATTTTTTTTTTATATATATTATGATCTATTCACATGCACATAGGTCTTAGATCAGCTACATCAACACATACCACAAACATTACTAGAAAAATGCAACATTATTTACTAGTCATGGCCTCCAAATGTCAATTTACAGTAAAGAAATGGAAATCTGTATACCACCAGTTAACTTTACATTAAAGTCTGTGTGTTTAATAAGTGTTTTTAAAGCCCTCAACCCAGTAGTTATTAGTGGGCCACTTGAATTTTGCAGCCCATAAGCCCAACCCCAAACCAGTTGTGGTTTGAACTGCAAAACCATGGTTAGCCTGCTTAGAGACACAAGTCAAACAATACTCACCAAGTCCCTATTTTAGTGAAGACACTCAACTTATGAGGTATTTCAAACAGTGAAAAGTGCCCTCTCCAGCTTTCCATAACTGTGAATTCACGTTACCCTGCTTATTCAACTTCAGTAATGAATTGTATTTTGGATGCAAGAAAAGAGACTGGGAAGGAGAGTAAAACATGCAGGAAGGATCTCAAAGCCATGACACTTTCAGCCCTGAGCAGTTTAAGAAAGTGAAGGCAAATGAGTAGAAAGAAATTATGTTGACAACTTTCTTGGAGTCAGAAATCATGATCACATGAAGTAATTTAAAAAAAACCAAAACCTATAGAAAAGGTATTTTTTTCCCATTATTCCCAGCCCCCTCTTATTTCAGAGTAGAGAAGTTTCACAGATCCATGAATATGGTGGCTTGAAGATGGAGAGAATGTCACTGAACAACTACAACAGGTTCTAATTGTCAATGAGTTTCTTCGCTCTGATGTTGGCTTGCTCGATGCGATCTCTATTTGTATCTGCCTGAAAAAAGACAAATTCACACGTCATTTGCAAACCACACATAACACAATTTAAGAATTCAAACTGATGAACTCTTGAATTACGCAGTATTATCATGATAAATATAAATAGAGCCATTTTTATAAGCTTGATTTTATAAAAAATATTTTTACTGATTTGAAAAAAGTAGGCCACAATATATTTTGTAACATGTTTTTAGAGCTAGCTGATTTGAAAAAGTAGGTACACCATATATTTTGGTAGCATGTTTTTAGAAATACAGTTGTTGAATTGTTGTATTACGCGATCACCTCTTGCATGCAAAACTGTATTAGCTTTTAGATGTTGGGAATAGTTATGGAAGTAGCACTATAGGTTAGAAAGCATATTGTAATACTATTGTTTTAATAAGAGACCTTCAGCAAAAGAAGCAAGAATGAAACAACATGAGTAGGCTTATCAAACATCAGGAGAAGCCAGGGCCTCTGCACAAAAAGGAGTTGTCTCACTCTGTGAGTAGATTGGGATGCAACACACGAACATCAAGATACTCCCCTCTATCCTCATTATCTTCCACCATACCAATATATATCATTAAAAGACAGGTTGCCAAACTTATCTCTATTCAAGTATGAGCAGATATCCAGAAAAATAGATGGCCGAGTACCAAGCAAATGTTACAATTTTGGTACCTATACATTACTTATAATAAACATTCTCCTACTAAGCATGCATCAATGAAAAAGTTCATCTTGGGCGAGCAAGGAAGACCATTGGATGAATTAAAAGGCAGACTGTAGATTGGACTGTCATAATGCTAAAAGGATACTAGATGACACCATGGAATAGAAGACTGGAAACCTCATAAATCACTGCCTGAGATAGGTGTGTATATGTTAATTAGCTCATGGGTAATTGAGGAATACGTACTATCTGTGGAAATATAATGGACTTTGAAGGATATGATCTTTGAAGCACTTACGTCCCCAGTCCCCCAGCACCACTAATAAAGAACATCCGACTTAACAGTAATAAAATTTTGCTGTCAAGTTTCTATGCAACAATTTCTATCTAAATATTTATATTCTACAAATACATATATATTTAAGTCAGCTTAGCTGTCAATTTCATCAGTAACAAAAAAGCAGGAGAGTTTTTAATCTTTAGCTGACATTCACAGTATACAGCAGTCTACTTCAGCAAATCAGAAAGTATCAACAGAACAAGAGCATAGAGATTCTAGCATCTGTAAGGAATGCCCTTCATTTTATAAGTGTTTTACTGCTACTGAAGCATCAATACAAAAAAAAAAAAAAAAGTATGTAAACTGAACAAGCATCAAGATACTGTTCTCCTGAACAGTCGGAGAATGAGCTTTGAATTAACTCCCTATCCATTTAGCCTGTAGTGGGAAATGAGCAGTAGCACAAAAATAGCTCTTCCTCTCACCACCAGCAGCAGATCTCAGAAGCTCTACCTACGCCTTAGATATTTTTGCAAGCTCATACTTAAATAGGCTAGGAAGGGGACAAACAGCTCAAGCCCTTTCTTCCTGTCTTTCACGTTGATGGCTAGGGAAGAACAGGAATCTAATACTGAAATGTGCCAAAATAAACAAAAACCCCTGGAATATTCTTCAGGGCTGCAGCTTAGTAATTTTTCTTTATGCAGATGATATGGTCCTTTAGAGATCTACTCTCAATACTTTAACTCAGTTTCCACACTGTTCACTATGTCTTAAGACATTTATCAACAGAAAATGATTAATTTATTTATCTTGAGACTGTGGGTCAGATCGCTAGTCTGAAAGCAGGAATTGCACTTGTATTCTTGCAGTTTCAAAAGGCAATTCTAATTTGTTCACATTATATTTCAAGAGTTAATAAGACAATCTGCAAGTTTTATTCAAACTAGAGTACCAAGCCAAAACAGGTGTTTCAAACACCAGAAACACTAATGCTAAAAACGTTAGTTCTCATTTACAGTTAATTAGATGAGGCAATGTTTAGTCCTCTTGATAAATTCTAATTAACCTTTTTTTTTTTTTAATAGCCTTTAAATCGTTTGAATTACTTTACTTAAATCACCCCAGATCTGTAGCTTCAGAGAATAGTGAAAGATAACCCCCATTACAACTCTGTTGACATTGAATACAACCCCCTAACGACTAGACAGAACTGAGATGCTGACATATAGACATCAGCAGCATTTATGTCACACTAGCCTATCTTACTCTGTATATTTGATACAGTTAACCTTATGGGGCTTTTTAGAAATACCTTTTGACTTTGCAATTCCACTTCATTTTGTAAGTTCACAGCAATGCATACCTACTTCTGCTTTTTTAAAATACACACCATTCATTAAACTTTTATTCCCTTTCTTAACGATAGCCTTTAAAAGCATCTATTCAGTTCAGAAGATGGGGATTTCTAAAACATGACCAAACTTCCTCACAAGTTGCCCTCTGAAAGAAAGCCCCTTATAATCAGATTTACGTAATACTTATCCATTTAGGGAAGTTTACTTTTAGAACACAGGGTTAGGGTAGAATGCAGAAAGATGTTACTGTCTGGGACTATCTTAACGTGCAGATAAGAATAAATAAGGTTTTTTAGATGCACATATGCAAGAGGCTATTTCTCATGGACAGACCTCAAGAAATTTTGAATTAAGGCAAAGAATTACCCTGATAGAATAGGGCAGTGGTTTGTGGGATTTTTGTTTTTAAAAGGAATTCCAAAAGAGTCTATCATTTAACAAACAAACAGCAACAAAATAAACACGCTCTATCCCCTCCCATACACAATAAGATTACCCAGAAGCAACAGACCCTCAGTTTACTTCCAATACATGTTAAAACATTTGATAAATACAAATTAGTTATTTTTAGAATAAACAAGTGAGCTGTACCATATTAAGGCTTTTTTTTTTTTTTTAAGATCCTTAAATGTGAAAATATTTGAATTTTCAGTTGCATACCCAGACACTAAGATCTTTGTTGTATCTGTCACTACAACTACAGAACAGTATGATCTTAATTGCCTATTTTACTACAAATACTGAAAGGTAAGAGTGAGCCTATTCTTTATCACTTCTTACTAACAAGAAGTTATCAATTTATGCTGAAGCCAGAGAATACCTTTGACACTTACCTTTACATTTATCCGGTCTATTTGCTTATTCTGTGCATCAATCTCATTGCCCATATCCAAAGCCATATTTTTTAAATTCCCAAGAATGTTTCCTACTTGAGTAAGATTCTCATCCATTTCATCTTCTCTGGCATCATTTGTTATCCTGTTCAAACAATGAAGACAGCATTTCCATGAAGAACAAACTTGCTTCTCCTAACTCTAAACTTCAATATTTTTGTTATTTGGATGTCATCTGACAGGCTAGCTATTCAAGCCAAGGTACACTTTAACATTTGAAAGCTACATATTCTAAGCAAACAGCCCACCCTCCATCAGGAGGATAGTATTAGATTACCCAATATTAGAAAAAATACCTTAGAGTTTAAAATAGCAGCTACTAGAGTAAACTTACTGCCATTCAAATATGAAACAAACTGATGTCATAAGAGCATTTCACTTTTTTTTTTTTAAATATTACTCTCTACCTTAACATTGGAGCTCTACAGTTCCCACTATAGACCAAGGAAGTACAAGATGTATGTTTTCAGTACTGTAGCATTTCAACCTTGCCACCTCCTCTCTAAGAAGTAATAGTTCTTCCAAACAGTAAAAACTTGCTACTTGCTTTTTAGCAACCTCATCTAAAATCCGTCTGAAAGAAGCATATGATTTCTGTATTTGGGATTGATAAATATGAGGAAACAAACCTTGTAATGTATCCACCACTTGGTCCTCTAGAATTTTGTTGCTGCTGCTGATTTATGCTTCTTGGTTGCATGGATATCACATGATCTGCTGTGTTCTCTGTTCCATCTCCCCAGGTTGCTCTGTATGCTTTGGAAGACTCAAAGTTCTTTGTCCTACTCCATAAAAAATAAATATCAGAAACCTGAACTGCTCTATCAAAAAAATGGTTTCCTGACTGAGGTCTTCCAGTAATCTAGGGTTGTCAAAAACACTTGTCTTGGGCCCTTAAAGATAGATTTCTACGTACTACCTAGACAAAGCTTTTTATAGTTTCTCAGAATAGTACAAGCATAACTAAGTTACTCTATAGACAATTGGCTAAACTTGTCTCACGTGTTAATACAAGCACAGTATCTCCCTTAAGTAGTATACTTCAGCAGAATAAAGGAAGCTCACAACGGTATCAGGAAAGTTTATATTGTCAAGAAGTTGTACTTAGAACAGAAGTTAATCTTCAGTTGGGCATGAATACTTTTCAGGGAAGACAAAGGAATAAAGAAGCTACACTATGCAAGATCACTCAGTCTCAACTGGATGTAGAAACTGCTGATCAAAACAAGTCTTTTTTTAAAGTTAATAAAAACAAACCTGAGAAACATTTCAAAATAACACTAATCATTACTATACAGATCCTTCATTCTGAAATTTACCATTATACGTTTACTACATAGTTTAAGACTGAACAGCAACAAAAACAACCACAGAACACTAACACGAAGCAATCTTAAGAATCATGTACCTACAAAAGCAAGACTGGAAGAAAACATAACAGAAAAGTGATTTACATTGGAGTAATATCTCGTGAACTCTAAAGAACATATTTTGAGAAGAATACTTTAATGGGTCAACCTGTGTGCTGTTGTTTTCACGTTTATGCTGTATAATCCAGACACTACTACCACTTCTCTGCTTCACTGGAAACATGTGAAAGCCTATGTACTATATCTATCATTACATCTAACTTTATGATTACAGGTAATTGACTCCAATATTTGTAATGCCTTCAACATCGGTAGCCCAGATGTTTCATACTTGAAGAGGCATGAAGTTGACAGAATGAAGAGATACTCCCTTCACATTCCTTTGACACTTATATAATCAAGCTCAGGAATTCATATAAGAGCTTTGGATGCAGCATTCCTGAAGGCATTTGAGGCCAGGCTGGATGTGGCTCTGGGCAGCCTGATCTAGTGGTTTGTGATCCTGCACATAGCAGGGGGGGGGTTAAAATCAGATGATAATTGTGGTCCTTTTCAACTGAGGCCATTCTATGATTCTGTGAAATACAATCCAGTATGAATACACCGAGAGTCAGCTCTCAGTTCATAATAGAAATGTTGCACTCAGCAGAATCCTGAAGAAACCTGAGCTAGTCAATTCTGTGCATACACAGCCATCAAGATCTCCTTAGGTTTGCTGCAAATAGCTTGAGCATTATATTTTAATCTCATTGATGCTAAAGTTACAGCAGTAGATGAGTTTTGTACACTAGTCTTCTGAATTATCAAAGTATTCATCTTATTCTAAGTCAGATGTAACAGCAAAGACCTTATTGAGAAATGACAAGCAGCATGAAATAGACAGCTAGAAACAAATTGCTTAAATATAGTTAAGAACAAAAGCTCTCACCATTTTCACTGTTTGATATTTTAAGCTTTTTTTTTTTGTAAGTTACTATGCATTCACTTTTCTACAGTTTTGTTTCTGTATGAATAAGGCAATCTACATGGCATGTCAAAACAGAAAGGGTTCAAGTAATCAGTCAGTATTGCCACAGCTAATGCAACCCATGATAAATGTCATTTTCTATCCACACAGTATTACAGCACATCACAGTCACAGAGACCTGCATGCAGCTATCATGCACATGCAAGCACACATCCAACAAAAGCACTGCCTTAAACACCTGCATGTTAATTGCACATGCTGCACTAATAAGACTGACCTTGTCCTACAATCCGCTTTCCCCAGTTAAATGAATACAGCTTCTCATCTTAGTCTTCATTTTTAGAAAGCAAGCATCAGTATTAGAAGAGAACAGAGAAGAAAGAACAGTAAAGACCAGCAAACAGGTAAATCGGATTAGTATACAGATTGTATTAGAGTATTGCCAGTAACTCATGTTATCACAAAGCCTTTATAAATAAACAAAGCCTAGTGGAAATTAGAAAAAACCTACAATATTTCATTAGATGTTCTGATTTACATTCTAAAAACGTTTTGGAGACAGCCAGTTGGCAAGTATCTCAGACACTGACAGAGCATTCGATATAGCAGTAAATAAAGACATTGATTTTCTTCTTCATTGCATTCCACTTGCTTATCTCTTTTTTCCTGCATAAAGTTTTCTGCTCATTTTGGTACCCAGCACTACTTCTTTTATTGTTATTTTTGTACTTGGAATGCTGCAGCAGTTCACAAATTCCAGGTCTGTTCAGTGGCAGTAAGTAGCTTAATTAGTTTCTGTGAAATAAGGCTGCCAACCACAGAAAACAAAAACTGTATGTGTGAAAATGCTCAAAGTCCATCAAGTTTAATAAAATTAATATAAAATAGTAAGCACATCTACCTAGAAGTCAGGACAGAACTACCTCCTTTATCAAGGTACTAAAGCTAAGATTTTTTCAGTCTCAAAAGCTGTATCTGCATCTATCCTTAAAATGATTCCTGAAGTATTATTTAGTGGGATAAGTAGATTCAGCTACTCCAAGGAATTTTTACCTAGTTTTATGCTACGCCTCAGCAGAATAATGAATTGGCTCCTTTAGGATTCACTTCATTACCTAGCTTTATGGAGATTAGGGTATAATTTGCAAGATACTACAAAGCAGCTACATTTATACTGAAAGGAGCAAAATATATGGTTAGATAAGTATGCTTTAGCTTTACTCAAAGGATTATGAGAGTGCACCTCTAAAGACCAGAACAGACAAGCTTCCTAGAGATTCATTGTTTTCTTTAGCTCTTATAAAAGACAATCTCTGAATGCAGTAGCTAGTGGGAATACTCTGGAACTTCAGACCCACAAACCTGTTTAACTAACCTGTTGCAAGGACAGACACAGAGTCCACAACATTTGTTGAGCTCTGTCAATGTCTTCTCAGCTTCTCTCATGTCCTTATTTATCTGGTCCATGCCTTCTTCTATGCGATTTAGTTGTTCTAGAAGATAAACAATTAACCTGAATAAGTACAGACATTCATGGGCATGTTGTATATGCATTCCTATCAAGCAGGTATCTATAAGCTTCAGTTCCATCGTTATATCAAGCTGAAGACTCATTTGCCTTCCTGCCTTCTGAGACTTCTTTTGTAGAAAGAAATTAATGAAGTTGGTTTTTATTTCTACTGTATTAAAAAGTTTATCTTCCTATCCTCAGAACAGCAATTCTGCTGCTGTTCTGAATAAAGGCAGACAGTTACAGTCAGGTCACATCACCATGGAAAGAAGTTGCTTCCATAGCAGAGGCCTCACCGCATTGTAACTAATGCGATTTCTTAACAACTTTATCTTGTAAATACTACAAAGCGCATGTGAGTACCTAATTAATAGACCTCATTTCCTGGATCAGAGTTATCCAGACTGGAAAATACCTTCTAGATCATCACAACAACAATCAACCCAAGTCCCATCACTAAAACATATACCTTCATATCACGTCCATGCATTTAATAAAATCCAGGGATAGGGACTGCACCACATCCCACATTAGCACATTCCAATGTGCAAACACTCTCCACAAAAGCATTCTACTATCCAGTCCAAACTTGTCCTGGTACAACTTGATATGATTTCTTTGTCCTATCACTTGTCAGATACTTTCACATAAGGGTCTTGAACAAGCATTCAGTTTCCACAACACCTGAATGATGATAATTTTTTTCTTACAGTTATAGAACTAGTCATTAGCGCTGGCAGGAAGAACTCACCTCCTTGTTCATCCAGCATGGTGATAGTCTTGATACCAACATCATGGGACTGAACAAAGAAAGTTATTTAGTGATACAAAGCCATATTAAGACACCAGTGCAAAATCAGAATGTCTCTATAATAAATTTGACAAGTCAAACAAGTTTCTAATAATATTTAATGCTATGGAATAGCTCCTACAGTAAAGTTATACTGAACTTCAAATTTGATCTTGCTAGGCTGATAACATTTTTATCTGTTATACCATCTCAGGATTATTTTTATTATTAAAACAAGATAAAAATTGATTACGATACTTAAAATTGAACTACATCAAGGTCAAGCTAAAAAACAAAACCTAGCCATATCTTGTTTTAGTAAGTGGCATTTAGTTCATTTTTTTATCCTTACAGCTTTCAGTAGGACTAAAGACCTTTAGTCCTGGAGGTCACAAGTGAAAATAATTAAAGTAATAATTAAGAAAAACAAAAAGACAAAGCCTGGAAAACCCTTACTGGGAATTTAGAAGGTATCAGGAAGAAACCTACCCATCTCCACGCAAAACAAATTGGTAGTTAGGAACATACCAAATTATAGCTCTTCACTGGCTCAGTCTTGAGTTTAGCAAACAAGTTTATACTCACATTTTACTGTAAATTTGCAGCTCAGAACTGTGGTAGGCATTACTTCTTAACTAATCTCACACAGGCAAGAAATTATCTCATCTTCTGTGCTAGAAGTCTTACCACTAGTTTCACCACTCAGCTTCTGTATTCCCATTTGTCCACTGCATGCACAAGTAGTAGCAAAACAATCTCAACTGAATCATGTAAGCTTTGTTATCTCTAACAGAGGTGACCATGCCAGGGATCTGCTCTATATTTTCAGAAATAATAAAAAGTAAGCTTTGTACAGTTTTTTGTTCTGTTTTTTACAATGGGATATACAAATCATAAAAGCATAGAGGAACTCATTGATGCATCATCTAGATAAACCCAAAATACAGATTTTATTTGATTCAAATAATGTACAAGGGTGTTAAGAGTTTCATTATCATACTTAACTGCTTCTAAAATTATAACTAGGGAACAGACAGTAAAGTATAAACAGAACTACTTTTGTATAGGAAGAAGCAGAAGCAGCCCTGCCCTCTGCTCACCTACTCCACCCTACTAAGCCCTGCCCTCCCTCTTGGAAACAGGACAAAATGAGATAGAGGGGAAAAAAAACATCAATTGTTTTGAGAGCCAAGTGATGAAGCAGCCAAAGCCATCTGTCACAGATGAGTGTTTATAACTGACCTGAAACATCTGGAGATTTTACCATTTTGCTTAGAAGAAAAGTCAGAAAGACAATATTGATTTTATTACTTAAGCCTAATAATTTCCACATCACATAAAGTCTTCTCAACACAAATGTCTCCAAAAAAAAAAAAAAAAAAGGGAAAAAAACAAACATTGAAGATCACTCTCTGAGAGTTAAAATGATGCTGCTTATTCTTCAAATTTATACATCCCTAAAGAATTCAAAAGCTTTTTCTTACCTCAATGGCCAAGCCAAGAATTCTCCTTGTGCTTTCCAAAGACTAGGAAGAAAAGAATGCTGTGAGTGTACTGACAGCATATAATAGTCCTCGAAGAAGTTATTTACCCGTTCATTGCAATAAAGCAACTAGTTCACATACTGGCAGGACGACAAACCCTTCCAGTATTCAGCTATAACACAGACATCGTATACTAGGATTTTTTTATTTCTTTAAAAACTCCCCCCAGTGACTATTAAACTCCTGCTTTTCCAGAATTCACTAGTACTTCACTTGTCCCGAGTGAAAGTTGCAAGTAAAAAATAACATTTACCTTTCCTTTATAAAACTCATTAGAAAGGAATTAGATGTGTGAAATAGTGACATGATTAGGAAAGGCATTCAACCTGACCTTTCTCAGTCATTAGGACTGGGTGGTGAGCACTCAGTCAAGTAGGTGGCTTTACAATTGAGAAGTTTAAAATTCCTTGTTACTTTCAGGAATAGCCTCAGCTCCAGTACTTACCAGTAGAGTGACTTGGAACATTCTGCTATACTCCTGCAGAACCATCACTGTAGACTGCCTTTAAAGGATACTATAATCTTGCCAGGTAACTGCTCTAACCCCACGCAGCTTCTTAAAATACTTACCTCATCAGTGACCTGGTTGGCCCTCAGCTGAATTTCCTCAGGTGATAGTTCAGCCATGATGAGGAGCTCTCTCTTGTAAGTATTCAGGTTAAAGAGAATCTTCACACTGTAATAAGATATGCCAATTAAATATTAGAACTCTTTCAAGTATTCATACTGTGCAAGTCAAAACATCATTTTGCAAAGCACAACACACATGCAGGAGGCACTAAGAATTGCTCTGCTGATATGCCTGTGCTTCTCTTCTGATGCTCCTGTTAGGACACCTGGAGCATTTTGCCTGTTGTGATGAAACAAAACAGCCTACAGTGATAGTTCACATTTCCAATTTACACTCACTATGGTATCTGACCATAGATTCTATAGAACAGTTTAAAATCTCCAATAAAATATTTTATGTAAAGGGAGTAGTGATTTGTAAGTCTTTTACATTACAAGCCTTTTTCACAGGCTTATAAACAATACATTTCTAAAGCAACAAAAGCTATAACAGGCCATTTACACAGTATTTGAACTTGCTTTTCTTCAGAACCAGCTGTAAAGAAAGCAAAAGGCTTATTGGCTCCATGGGGGGAAAGTACTTCCTTGTAAAACAAGTCACAGTATATGAATATGTCACGCTTTCTGAAGCACTCCAAAGCCTTAAGAATTTCCAGTCCTGCAGATCTCTGAATTTAAACCAATTTCAGGTGATCAGAAGGCCTATAAAAATGCTTGTTGAGATGCAATTAGTCTGCACCCAGAAATAAAAGTTGTATTATAGCAGCACTCAGCATAAGACTGCATTTTAAAAACATCAACAGTTCATTAATGATTTTTTCCATTACTCCAAAATAACATTTTTAAATAAATGAAAACTTTAATACAAATATTACCACGTTACCAATGTTCAACAAGTTGTACTACAAAGAACCCTATCCCTTCAATTTCTAAATACTCATATTTCATTACCTCCTCACTGCAGATAAATTAGAAAATATATTATCTACTTCCTCCTTTTAAAATAAACTCCAACTTTGGATACTAAAACAATAAACCTTAAAAATCTTATAACTCTCAGATCACTCACTTTTTCAATTGCTTTTTTAAATACAAGTACGAGGACATAAATATTAAATACGACGGAAAAATGCAGCCTCTGCCTCTTTGTGGATAATCTCATCACAAAGGCATGAAACATGAGCTGACATCATTTGCTGTTGCAGCTACTGACTGAACGCCAGGAGCTCAGGAGTTGTAATTTCAGCCAGCAGTGAATTGGTGCAGCACCTGCTGATCACAGATGCTCTCAGGTACTTCACTAAGTCAGCTGCCTTCCCCATAAAATAAAGAATTAAACTATAGTTTTCAGAACAATCTGATCATTACAAATACTTTTGTTTTCCTTTTTGCAAAGATTAAAAACCATACAGTTTACAAAACAGGCAACTTTGGATTAATTTGGTTTTGCTGTTTTTCTTTCCGAAATTTCATATTGCCAATGTGGAAGCAATCATTTGTTGTTTCTCTTTTCTCCACAGACACTTCCTTAAACAAACAACAAGTTGTTATGCTTGTTAGGCAGCTGAAATTCAGCCCGTCTAAAACAGCATTGTACAAGGTAACTGCACCAGAATGTACTCCTCTGTGCTATTATGGCTACAAGATAAATGAACAAAGCATCTGTAACACTGCGGGAGGAGGCCAAGGCTAAGAACAAGACGCTACTCTGCAGGCTTCCTGCTCTATCTTATCAGCTTCCTGAGCACACTGCACAGAGGCGATAGCCTGGAGAATAGGCACTAGCAATACCACCTCCTCTCTGTGTTGTGTCAAGCCCCACACGCCTCTCAACAGCTCTTGTCTGTCCTTGGAAAAGCCTCATTATACATCTTCCAAATTAATTATTGCCCAACACGAGTTAACAAGCAACCTCAGACTCACACACAGTCAGCAACACACATCATTTCTTCTAGAGACACAGCAACATACAACCAGCAAGCAAAACACATGCAGGACAGAGGAGCTCATGCACACAGATGCGTTATTGGTCTGG
Organism: Coturnix japonica; assembly: GCF_054131305.1. NCBI lineage: Eukaryota > Metazoa > Chordata > Aves > Galliformes > Phasianidae > Coturnix > Coturnix japonica. The sequence goes on along the minus strand of NC_140667.1, from coordinate 25,472,792 downwards.
CGCTATACAATTAATGGTTAAGACAATGAATAGAGCAGTTGGTACGACAGGAGGCTGCTCCTTCACCCTGACATCATTAAGGCTGGAAAAGATTGCTAAGATCACTCAGCCCACCCCCATCGTGCCCTCAGTGCCACATCTACCATTTATCTTCTCTGAAGACCTCCAGGTTCAGTAACGCCACCTTATCCTTATGCAGCCCTGTGCCTATGCCCCACCGTTCCTTCGGAGAGGAAATAGTTCCTAATACCCAGCCCGAACGTCACCTGTCACAACTCGAGACCATTGCCTCTCACCTTGAAAAACGCCTCCCGATGCACTGCTGTGTGCAGCGCAGCACCGGGTTTGGTCACAAAGGAGAAGTAAAGCAGCACCCATCTGCTGAGCGCCCTCCGCACTTTAACGGGGTGAAAAAGGGGAAGGTCAGCGGGCAGAGAAGTTGCACAAAGCGGTTTCCTAAGATCCCCCAGCCCAGCGGCCTAGGCCGGCTGACCAGCTCCTCCCGCACAACCCGAGGGCCCCGAGCGGGGAGAGCTGCCACAGGCCTCCTGCCGCAGCGCCTCGGGAGCCCTCAGCCGAAGGGTGGAAAGGAGAACCCCGAAGGCCCCAGCCTCGCCCCGCCCGAGCCGGCCCCGGCGCACACTCACCGCTCCCGGAGGCCGCTCCGCCGCCGCCTTCAGGCCGAGCCCGGCAGCCTCGCACCGCCCCTTTAAGAGACCATGTCCCGCCCGTCGGCCGCGCCCACCCGCGGAGCGTCACGGGTGTCCCGGAAGCGGGAGGAGGAGCTTCCGTCGGAGGATGGCGCCACACCCAACATGGCGCTAAGAAAGCGGCCACCGCTCAGCGCAGCGCCCAGGCACACGGCCTCACTCCCGCAGTACACCCAACATGGCGGCGCGCGGGCAGTCTGCGCACGCGTCAAGATGGCTCCGCTTTCCTCCACTCAGCGCCGGGACTGTATTTCCCAGCATGCACCGCGGCGGCCGCCCCGCCTCCCCGTGCCCCCCGACTCTCGGTGTGGTCCGGTCGGCGCTGGCGCTGTGTCCGTTGCACCGCGGGCGGGCTCGGGGCCGGCGGGGATGGGCGGTCCGCCCCCTGCCCTGGCCGCCACGTGTGAGTACCGGGCGGGAGCTCGTGTCCCCGGCGGGGGTTGACCCGGTGGGGCCGAGGGGGCCGAGGGGCGGCGGGCCTGGGGAGCGGGAGCCGCGCGTGCCGAGCGTCCCGCGTTGCGGTGCCGTTAACGGGGCTTTGCCAGAGCGGCTCCGTGCTACAGACGGGCGGGTCCGGCTGTGTGTGCGGACATGCGGAGCTTTCCTGCACGGCTGGGCTGCGGCTCTGCGCTCGGAGTCGCTCAGTTACTGCCCGGCCTGTTGTGAAGCCAAAATTCGTCCTGGTGAGTGTGAATAGGTTCGGTGATGGATGCCCGATAACGGACAGTGAGAATGACCGTGTGTGGTTCCTGAAGCAGCTCTTCATAGGGCGATGGAAGAGGACATGGTTCGTGTTGGCTAGAAGTGGCTTTGACCACACTCCATTTCTTCAGTTGTTCTGTAAGGGTTTGGTTTCTTGTTTCTCTTTGCAAGTACGGTTTCTTTATCATTCTGTTTTTGGTAGCAGTGGCTTGATGGAATGGACCACGGCAATGCTGTGTCTTCACAGAATGAATCACAGAATCACAGAATGACCCGGGTTGGAAGGGACCTCAAGGATCATGTAGTTCCAACCCCCTGCCTGGCAGGGCCACCAAACATACACCTTTACTAGATCAGGTTGCCCAGGGCCCCGTCCAACCTGGTCTTGAACCCCGTCTCCAAGGACGGGGCATCCACAACCTCCCTGGGCAGCCTGTTCCAGGGCCTAACCACTCTCCTAGTGAAGAACTTCCCCCTAACACCCAACCTAAATTTTCCCTCTTTTAACTTAAAACCATTTCCCTGTGTCCTGCTATTGTCAGCCCTTTCGAAGAGTTTACTCCCCTCCTTCAGGTATTGAAAGGCTGCAATGAGGTCACCCCGCAACCTTCTCTTCTCCAGGCTGAACAAGCCCAACTCCCTCAGCCTGTCCTCATAGTGGAGGTGCTCCAGCCCCCTGATCATCTTCATGGCCCTCCTCTGGACCCTTTCCAAAATCTCCATATCTTTTTTGTACTGAGGGCTCCACACCTGGACACAGTACTCCAGATGGGGCCTCACAAGATCACCTCCCTGTCCCTGCTGACCACCCCTCTCCTGATGGAGCCCAGGATCCCTTTTGCTTTCCGGGCTGCCAGAGCGCACTGCTGGCTCATGTTGAGTCTTTCATCCATCAGGACCCCCAGGTCTTTCTCTGCCAAGCTGCCGATCTTCCTCCATCCCTTCTGCCTGAAGCGTAGCTCTTGAAGAGCTCTTGGTGCCACAGCTGGGTGTTGAGCCCGCGACAGCAAGGCTGAGGTTTGGTGGACTTTGCTTTCATCTCCTGGGGCTTCTCCAGATCTCTGCTGGTTGTTTGTGGCCATCTCTCACTTGCTGCTTCTTTCTGTCAAGCCTCGATTGCTATATTAAGTTTTGCTGAGCTGATAGATCCTAGCCTGAAAAGGCTTAAGCCTTCCAAAAACTTTTAACAAAGTTTGGATTAACTTGGAGAGTACCTCCCCATTAGGATTGCAGTGTTTGTTGTTGTGGGTATTCCATGGCTGATGAAGTTTGGCTTTGTAACTTGACCTTAGAAAACAAGTTCAGTCCTAACCTGAAAGCAGACTGCTACATTTGTTAAACACAAGTGTAAGTTTTTTTTTTAACCTTTTGCTTGGCTTCAGCTGAACTGTCAGTAAAAGGCAACTGCGTTTGCATCACCGTGTGTGTTCCAGCATTGACTGATTTCTGTGTGAAGTTTTTCTGAATAGATGCTCTTTTGTTGCTCTCTCATTTCAAGCAAGTAGTTGCTTTTGGTCAGACTGCGTTAGTTTGTTAGTTGAATCGCTATGACCGAATGTGTGGGAACTGCTGATCCACGGCCTGAAGCACACTGATGGAGCACCTGGGGAAAGGACGTGGTGAGCCTTGGGAGCACAGGTGAAGGCAATTCAGCTGTGTGACCAGAAGTCACACAGCTAAGTGTGACTTGCCTAAAGATTAACTTGATTGTATTCCCTTTACGCTGGATGTGTGCGTTAACTAAGTGTATGTACAAATCCAAGTAAAGGGAAATACTTCTCCAAAATCAACATTTTGGAAGTAGACAAATATGGTGTTTCTTCTTCTGTTGCATTGAATGTCAGAGCTGCTTTAACTCTGTGCAGACTGGACTCAATGTAAGTACAAGACCTGCTGAGCTGCGCTCACAGCTTCGCTCAATATCAGATTGTCACGGTGCAGTGTCCCAGAAACTGAAGGTGGATGGTGAACAATTGGGGCTTGAAATGGACTGCACAACAGCTTCAGGTTTTTGTTAATCTTATTTGAGTCGATGAGAGCACTTCTATGAGTCTTGGCAGAATAAGTGTGTATCTTGGAGGACAAGGGAAAAAAGAAAAGGAAAGCTATTTTTTATTGACTGCTTTTTAGAGGACTATTCAAAACTGCATGAGAGAGCTCTTTAAGGAGCTCAATACAGCCGTTATCATGAATGGTGAATTATTTTTACTTTCCGTACCAAAATGGATTAACGATGAAAAACATCCTGAATGTTTGTTCTTAATTTATTTGCAGATATGGGATAAGATCTAACTGGAGTAGTAAGCATGGTGCGAGAATGGAAATGCATATTGTGTCACCTTGTATACAGCTCAAAAAAGGTAAATAATTCCTACTTAGTTTACATCTAACATCAGTAGGTACTAATATTAAATGTCTATGAGAAGTCCTCCCATTTTAAAACTGCACGAACTCTGAGAACATTTTTCTTGTATCAGGAGCATATTGATCTAGATCTGTCACAAACCAAATAGTATATTTACATGTGCTTTAGAGCATCTTTCTTTATATGAGCTCTGCAATATCCTTGATTCTAACTACCAAAAAATATCGAGGATTTCAGAGTATTTTTTTATATGGCTGTGTAAAAATAATAGGGTGAAATGCTCAAAACCCATTCAGCTATAAACTGTGCTAAGACTTTTTTTTTTTCCTTTTGGATTTCTGTCTTGTTTCTATAGGAATGAGAAATCACACAGCACAGCATTAATTTTCATTAATGTTTCCAGTTTGTGCACATCTTTTCTGTCATGCAAAGCCTGCACTGAAACAGTCTGTTTTTTTAAATTGTAATATTTTTGCCCTTATACCTGATGCAAGGCAATTGTGCAAATGCCAGTGTAATAATTCACACAACTCATGAGGGCTGCAGATGTTGCTTTCCCTTTGGAGATGTGAATTCAAGGACTGGGGAGGATAACGATTAGTGTCTGTTCTTTGACGATTTCAAAATATTTCTGCTCAAAAGCAAAAAAAAAAAAAAAGGAATGTGAAATCTTTGGAATAGCTTTCTTTCGTTTTATGACCAATTCTACTTTTCTTTCTCTCTGTTGAAGGAGATGGAAGAACACATGAGGAGCATGCTTCATCACAGAGAACTTGAAAACCTGAAAGGAAGGTATGAGAACCATAGTGAATCTTGCCTCCCTGTGCAGTTATGCTCAAGAACAACTAATGTACTATTCCTCAAACAAGCTGAATTGCACAGTTTATTTGAGGGATGGTTTGTGATCAAGTTGGCAATGGCCATGTTATCCGAATACATAAAACTCAGGAGGCTCGTTAACTGTCACAAATGATGTGAAAAAATGAAAGATAAAATATAAAAACAGTGTTTCTTAGTTCTTGGCTGCTTTCTGTTTGGGTTCCTGGTAGCAGTGGAATTCTGCCTTTGATAGAATTACAAACACCATTTTTTTCCCTTTTGAAATAAACTTTATATGTCTTCAGTTACTAAATTTTCAACCTCTGTGAGAAATCTGACATCTTAGACGTAGGACTGCACCTGTGCTTGAGTGTCAGCCTTGTCCTCCGCCTCTCTGGTCCGGTTGTTTGGTTGTGGGAGCTAACCAGGGTGGATGATGGTTTCCATGGCTTTAATTATAATCCGTGCTTCTGCTAGCTCTGTAAGCCTTCCATTCTGCCTCCTTGCTCACTGTGTTCCCTCTGAATAGATTTTGAGTACAACAGTTCCTCTTCCTGTTTAACGCAGCTCTATTCTCAAGTCTTCTACCTCTTGATTGTTGGAAAAAAATCTTCTGAAAACTTACCATCTATAAACCAAGACAATGAATGAAAGAAAAAACAGAGAATTCAAGTAACTTAAACATATCGAGCAAAACCTAGTAGCCTTGAACACAAGCCATCGGCTAATGGCAAGCATATTCAGAGGAAACAAAGAATAACCAGAGATAATCCACCATGCCTGTTGGCAGAGCCAAAAGCCCACCCTCTGCCTCTCTTCCTAGGGACAGCAACCACCAGTGCCAGGTATGCAGAGTGACGCTGGTGGGCTTGTCAGCATATGCCAAGCACATCTCCAGCCAGCTACACAAAGACAATGTTGATGCCCATGATAAAGCGGAAGAGAAAGAGGAGGCAGAAGAAGAATACCTTGACAAAGAGCTTATTCAACTAATCAAACAAAGGAAGGAACAGAACCGGTGAGTTTTCCTTTCTTCTTTTAATTGTAATGTCATAGGAGTGCTTATAGCACAGTCATAATTTGTTCCTAAGGACTGGGTGCTCATGAAACGTTTGTTTAAAAAACAAACAAAAAGGTTATGTTGTAGCATTCAATTACCTAATGTGAGATCTTGTGCTTTCAAAGTACTTAGGGTGTTATATTAACATGTGATACTCGTTTTAACCGAAGGGTTTAATAAATGTGATGGTAGGGCTGTTTTTGTTTTTAGTGTGATGGGAGGATGGTTCTGCAGGGACTCAGCTTTTTCAGAACTGCTTGTGAATGTCCTTTAAAACCTTTGTATGGTCTGTTTTTTGAATGAATTGGATTGTTTAGTTAATGTCACACTAAAATCCCGTAATCCATGAATGAAGTTCCTTACTCATTTTATCTTGCTGCTTCTCGGCAGCTAAAGAGAATTCTTGTGACTCACTGTGAAATAGAAGGCTGCAGAGATTAGCAAGTGCATGTGACTTTGCAAGTGTGCATTGCTAATGCAATGTTCCAATTGGGAATTTATTTTTTCAGTGCTTTTACAGCATGACAATGGTACTAAAGGGCCATATGATTATTGAAAGAAGCTCTTGCTCACTACTGAAAAATTCAGTTAGTGCCTTAAAATGCACAAATGTCTTTATTGTTTACTTTTGAATCCATTTCAGCATACTAGAGTGCCGCTGTTCAGTGTGGTGTTCGTGTTTGCATAATAGCAGATGTAGATGGTGACAAAGTCATATTTCTTCATTCTTTGGTGAAAGTGCTGTTAGTCCAGTGCTATTAAGACAAATGGAATCTTATAAAAATCTGTCAGTTGGATATAGACTTGGGGAATGAAAAAAATTACACGGGTAAAGTTACAGCAAAACTGTTTCCATTAGATCATACTCCAGTTGAGTCAGCTCCTAGAACTAAAGGTATCATTGAGACATTGTTTATTTGATTTTCTTGCTTGTCCAGGAACTTAGAGTGAATGATTTTCTGTGATGAGGTTTTGGGAATGAAAACTTTTATTAAGACTCCTCGTTTGATAGAATAAATACTTAATATATTTGGAGTGCTGACCCTGGGAATAGCTGCCAGTGTTAAGGTAGCGTTTATCTTTAAATGTGTTCTTGACAGTCTGCGAACCACAAGTATTTATCCAAAGGGCAGTAGATAGTGCTCACACACACTTGAGTGCTGTGGACTCCTGGTTTGTTATTTAAAACCAGACAAAATAGGTTTTTGTCTCGGAAGTCTGGTTTCTCTGTATGTTCTATATCTGTGCTTTAACATAAGCATTATAAACTGAGACATGATCTCAGTTGTTTTCTCTATTAAGTAGAACAACTTCATTTCTCAGTAGTTTCTGATTTTCTTTCTATTATGTATCAATTCACTCTGGTTATGCTGTCTAGCACCGATAAAGTAGTATTCAGGGGGGAAAAAAATCTGACTGCTTATTAGTTTTTTCTTATCAAGATTCCTCACATTGCAAAGGATGTACAACAAAAATAAGCTTTCTGACAGCTCTGCTTAAACTATCCCTGAATCAGATCAGTTGTTCTTGTAGGAGCAACTTTGAAATGCAAGTTTTAAGTAAAGGTACAACACTAGAGTTGAAAGTCAACCACTGCAGAACCTTGAATGATAAAGTAGCTAAGTAAGTTGTCTCCGTTTCTTCTTAAGTAAAACATCTTCCTAGTGCAAGCTAAATGGATGGGACTTGTGTTCTGTTGGCTTTCCACGGAATGGCATCAGAATTTGTCTTCTTCTAAATTGTTTTGTAGGCAAGCTGAACCATGCTGTATAAACCAAGAAACAGAATGTGATGATAGGAGATCACAGAGGAGGCGAGAAGAGAGAGCTACATACAAAGAAAGAGAAGCTTATGATCAGTCATCGTGGCATCATCACAGTGCATCACAAAGGGACTGGAAATGGGAAAGGGATGATTATATTAACTCTAGACAGGGCCAATTTTCACACTCCCAGAGGAACGCTAATATAAGTAGGCATCCAGGTGGCCCAAGGGGACGCTCTGGGTGGCACCAAAATGTTTCAGGAAGCTCTTCAAGTTGGCATAACTATGGGAATTCTGGAATTGTTTGGCATCCAAATGGGCAAGGAGGAGGAACATCAAATTGGCATCACAGTGCCAGAGGGAGAAATTCTACTTGGCACACAGAAGGAACTGGTAATTTTTCTAGCTGGAAATGTAGAAGTTATGGAGGAAACTGGCAGTCTAGTTCTCATGGCGCAAACAGCTGGAATTTTGGAAGCTCTGGAGATACATATTTATTAGAGCCACCTAAATATAATAAGGAAAGATATACGTGGCAGTGGCAGGAGAAAGACGTGACTGATGTTCTTCCATACAGAGATCGAAACAATAGGAGTGACTCACTTGATTTTACTAGTGATAAACTTACTTCTGAGGGGGCATTGGATTTTGGTACTTCCAGGCAACCAGAAAGCAAAGCTCCAAGAAACAGTGGAAAAAGTGGGAGCCCTTCAAGAGATAAAATACATCACTGGACTCCCTACCCATCCCAAAAATCTACAGAGCAGCAATCATGGTTTGAAGATGTTTCTAAAGCTACAGAGAAAATGGATTCTATATTTTTGCCTCTTACTGAATCATCAGTAAAAGGAAAAGCTTTTGAAGCCGCTGCTAGCATCCCAAAAGTTAAAAAATGGGAAGTATCTTCCCATTCTAACGTAACACTAGATTACCCTGGTTCCAGTGATGAAAAGCCTGACAAAGATGATGGCAGAAGTAGTAGGATGCCATCACTGAAATCCCCTCTTCTAAATATCATGGACGTTAAGTTGTCTTCCCAGAAGCTGGATACAAAAAGTCTGTTCAAAAATGTCAAGTCTCTGTTATTCTCACCTAGTATCAAAGAACAGAACCATTTGAAAGCACTGAATCTGGAAGCTAACAATTTACCTTCTTTGTCGTCAGAGCAACATGATGCATCTGCTGGCGACTTACAAGGCAACAGCAAAGACACACTTAGCAGTAATCTTGGTGAGCCTGTTGATAATTTAGGTGAAGCAGAACAAAATCGCAAAGATGTTCAGTCTAACCATTCCTTACAAAATGCTCCCTTAAACTCTTGCAAGAATACAAGTGACCAGAATATGGGAGAAACGGGGAAAGCATCACCAAAGAACGAGTTCAGGCTACATTCATTAGAAGATGTGAGTGACGATGAGTTAACAGGAAGAGAGAAAGTAGAAGAAAAACCGAGTCTTTCTGTTAGTTCTTGTTTACTCTGCGACACTCCAGAAGGTCAACTTGCTGCCTCTGAAAAGGATGTTGATGAAAAGCCATCTGCTTCAAGCATTGCATCTGCGGATCTGAAAGATTCTGCATTTCAGATGGAATCCACAAATTCTCCATCAAACAGACAGGAGCACTTGGATGTGGGTTTGAAAACCTCCTCACAGGAAGGAGAAGTGAACAAAGAGCATGTCAAGTCAGGTGGTCGCTTTGAAGTGGAAGGTTTTGAAAATCATTCAGATCATGAGCTGCAGAAAGGAGGAAGTCAATCACTAGGCCTCCTTCCTGATTTAAGTAAACTTGGCCTCCCGGCCTCTCTGCAAAGAGACCTGACACGGCATATTAGTTTGAAGAGCAAAGTGGGAATACACCTTCCGGAGCCCAATCTCAATAACGCACGGCGCATTCGGAATGTCAGTGGTCATCGGAGAAGTGAAACTGAGAAAGAGTCGGGGCTTAAACCCACCCTCAGGCAGATCCTTAGTGCTTCCCGGCGAAACGTGAACTGGGATCAAGTCATCCAGCAGGTATCAAAGAAGAAACAGGAACTTGGCAAAGGTTTACCAAGGTTGGTAGCTTTTAAGTGTAACTGTGTGTGTGTGTGTTTAAGGGATTGGGTTGTTTTCACCTCATCTTAAGTGAATCTCAGAATGCTAAAAAGAAGACTTTATAATGAAGCGTTTTGATACAGCCATCTCTTAGCATGACAAGTACTTGGAATTTTTTTGACTGCTTCTGTGGCAGTCGGTCTACTAATAAGTGACAAGAGTTTGCTGCTCAGAACAGATTCTGGTCAGCTCGCAATAATTGCTTAATACCTGAATATATATGACGTGTAGGAACGCATTTGTGTTTCAGGTTCTAGTAAATGGAAGTGTGTAAAACATAATGAGAATGTGAACAGCACTGTTGCAATTGCTTCATGTACTCAGGACTACAAGAAATGCTTGCATTGTTGCAGACAGAATAATTGTTCCCTTTTCAGATGTGAATCTGTTTTTATCTGATAAGCAGTTTGTATTTGTGTTTAGAGCGACTGTAAAATATCTCATTCTTTAAGAGAATGAGATATTTTACAGTCTTAGAGGGTCATTAGACTTAGAGTCCCATTCTTAGAGGGACTGAAGGTTTTACAGACTCTTGAAAATGTGTAATCTTTGCTTGTTCCAAACTGGATTACAGGTAGTTCTGAAAATGATTAGTTTTGCTTCCGTTTGAAGTTTTGCATTATAAGCTTCATAAGACGCTGAGGTGCAAAGGTAACAGCTTTAATGTCGCTTGAGTGCCTAACAGGTCTTCTGGACATTATTCAAGCTTCTAGAGTTAGTTAATGGTTTTGTGATATACAGTAGGTACTGTTTTTCTACATGAGACATAAACTGCAGATAACCAGTTTAATGAGTTGCTCATCTTTTCAAACTGCAATATGCAGCTTGGAAAGGGGGAATCTTTTTTTTTTTTTTGTTAGATTTAAATGGTTTGTTACATGTGTTGTTTATTTATTTATTTATTTATCCTTGTTAAAGGTTTGGTATAGAAATGGTGCCTCTTATTCAAAATGATCAAGAGTCTCTAGAACTTGTTGAAGAATCTGATTTGTCTACTCTGGAAGGATTCCAGTGGGAAGGGATTTCCTTAGCAGCGCCTGGGTCAGCCAGAAAACGTAGCTTTTCTGAAAGCAGTGTCATTGCAGACAGACACCCTTCTGCTTACAGCTTTTTTAGTGAACAACCCAAAGCAAAAGAATGTGAGGAAAGGCAAGTAGTTGCAGCCAGACGCTTACATGATGTAACATCTGGATATGAGGCAAGTGTTGACATACGAGCTGACTTGAAACAGGAGACCTCTTCTCTTTCTTTGTCACCGTTTGAATCTGAAAGAACTGAGACCACTGGAAGGAAACACAGCCTACAGGCTACTTCTGAGCTCACTGGCTTCATAAAAGCAGAGCAAGACAGTCCAGATAAGAGAGCACCTCTTCTTGAAAAACCGAATGTGTTAGAAGTATCAGAAGAAAATCCTCTGGCTTCAAGTGATGTACTTCTTGCAGTGTCTAACAACATAGATGCAGCTACAGACAGCAGCTACACTTCTGGTACTGAGCAAAATGACAGCCAAGGAATTGGCAAGAAACGAAGAGCAACGGGAGTAAGTGTACAATATTGTGAAGTTTTGGTGTGCTAAAAACATTATTTTCCAGTCAGTGGTTACAACCAGTTTAGAATGGTCTCTGTACGGATGACTTTCTCTATGTTTTATTGCCTCGTACTTTAATAGGTTTATTTTGCTTATTTGACTTAATTATATTTTAAAATATTTTCCGTTTCTGCTTTTATAGTGGAAGATTTTAGGTTAGACCTCTTTTTATTATTAGGGAATACAAATGCTCTTCAGTTTTGATTTAGTGGCACACATACTATGCTAGTAAATAAACTGTTAAAATGTTCCCATGAAAGTAGTGTTGCAGTGAGGATCTTGGTGTTCTAAAACTGAAATGAAAACTAAACTGTATTGGACATCTAATTTTGTAGACGTTTCAGGTTTTATGGTCAAACAAGGAAAGACAATCCTCTTTACAAAACCAAATGCCTAAAATAAGGTAGAAGAAGATTGAAGATGGTATCCTGTCTCTAAGCCAGAAATTTATCTATCTGAATTTGTTTAATTGCCTTGTGTTAGTCATAACACAAAGTAAAAAAGAAGCTTCTGATCAAATTAATCAGAATGGATTTGTTAAGTGTAGGAAGAGAGAGTTATAATTCCTCACTAATTTCATCCTTCACATTGCCAACTAAATCTATGAAGTAGAAAAGCTGAACCAAGTGTGGCTTTGAGCATCTAAGCATGTCTATTTAATAATATCTAATGTCTGATATCTAATTCTCACTTTTAAAAAGAGAGAGAAGAGCAAGTTACATAAGAATGTGCAAAATTATACATATTCTTTTCTGTGGTTAGGAAAGTGATGCTTCCTGAGATAATGGTGGATGTTTGCCTTGTTGATTTAGGTGAAATTGCTATTGCATCTTTTGTTAATAAAGGATCTTACTTGTAGGAAGGATCCTCTCCTGAAATCCCCAGTCTGGAAAGAAAGAATAAAAGAAGAAAAATCAAAGGTAAAAAAGGTGAGTGACTATTATGTATGTTTGTGTTTGTCTATAATAGAGATTGTAAATACCTAGTAGTACCGTGACTTGGCTGTAGTGGCTTAGTGTTATGTTGGTGTGCTCAGGGTCATAGGGATGGACTCTTGTCAGGTCTGTAAGTCCTATAAAATTAAAGCTATAGCAATTGGATACATTTGGGTCTCTTTCCGTTCTTGTTTGGAATCTTGGCTTCCAGGTGACTAGTGAAATTCAGTGCGTGGAAGGATTTTATTTTTTTTTTCATGTCATTTTGTTCTAGCGCCATATTATTGTAGTAAATCTATTGGAAGAAATTAACTTGGAAAAAGCTGATGAGTACACAAATTGAAACTCGATTGACTTGGAAGATCTTTGTGAAACTGGGTCACTTTCTTTTCAGTGCTGGTAAAGCTATGATTTTTATTTTTTAAAGCTACTGCAGTCAAAGTTGACATCATTTAAAGAGGAAATTATTAACTTTGTTCTTCTGTGCAATATGCGATTGTTCCTGTGTGTAGATGCTCTATTTCAGTCTCTTGTACAGCTACTAATGCTTTACGTGTGTTTATACGTTAGGAAGTGATAATATTTATTGAGGTATCACTTGTCATGTATTTTAATGTGTTGGCAAGTACCGTTATATGCTAACCTATGTGGACTTCTTTCCAGAACGTTCTCAAGTAGACCAGTTGTTGGCTGTTTCACTGAGAGAAGAAGAATTGAGCAAGTCCTTGCATAATGTGGACAATAATCTCTTGCAAGCTAGAGCCGCCCTGCAGGCTGCATATGTTGAGATTCAGCGGCTCCTGGTGTTAAAGCAACAGGTAACAGTAGGCTTTTGAGACTGACAGGACTAGAAGTTGGCAATCTGAGAAACTACCAATAGTAGAAGTGATTAAAAACTCCTGTTTTGCAGATAACCATGGAAATGAGTGCTCTGAGAAGCCAAAGAATCCAGGTCTTGCAAGGGCTACAAGGTAGGAGATGCTGTGAAACAATAGTGGTGAAATACTGACTCATTCTTTTAACTCAGTGTCTTGTAAAAATTGCACTCATAAAAAGTGGAACTAAATTTTAGGCTTTGCGCAGTGAAGTCTTTATTGTTCAGATGTGATACACTGGCTTTGGTAGCACTGCATCAACTGGCTTTCTTGCAAATTTTTCTCTTCCTTCCCTATCTGCCAGAAATGAACTTTTGACACCACTGACTTTTCTTGCAAGAATCTGTAAAAGTATGCACATATTTCTGTTCATTTGTTGCTTTGTTTTTTCTCTCCTCTTTTATCATTAGAGTCGTATGGACCTTCAGAACTGTCAGAGCAACTCCCAGTTAGTGTCTCAACTGAGAGAAGAAACAGCAAATCTCTGGTGTCAGCTGATTTACTTCCTACAGGCTCTTTCTTGCCCCTTTTGGACACTTTGTCTCCTGTACCTTCACTGGGACCTTCTGTTCACGTAAACACATTAACACCATTCCATTCTGGCATCACGTTCACCACTCCTCCAGATTCCTCAGTACAAATTAAACGAGAACCTGTGTCTCCAGAAGCCTCAGAAGAAAATGTGAATACTGTACTCCAGAGCTCTCTTTGTGCTTCACGAACAGAAGTGGTAGCACAGAAAGAAGGTATGTGTGGCTCTTCTTTGTTTTAAGAGATAGCTTGATGAAAATGCAAGATGTTCTTTTTTTCTGTGGACCAAGCAAGTTGGGTATCAAACCTGCAGGCTGTTGTGCAGGGGTGAACTCCCATTGAGCCGCTGAGGCACTTTAGGCTGGTTTTGATTAATAATGGTCTTCTGCAGTAATGATGACTGCAATTAAAGGAACACACAACAATGGGTAGCAGCATCTAAAGCCAGCACTGTAGGATACACCAGAGGTTTTTTCTATGAAGTTCTAAACAATACCCACATTTTACTGTAAATTTGCAGCTCAGAACTGTCGTAAGCATTATTTTTAATTTATCTCATCTTCTGTGCTAGAAATCTTATCACTAGTTTCACCACTCAGTTTCTGTATTCCTATTTGTCCACTGCATGCACAAGTAGTAGCAAAGCAATCTCAACTGAATCACATAAGCTTTGTTATCTCTAACAGAGATGAATCTGCCGGGGATCTGCTCTATATTTTGAGAAATAATAAAAAGTAAGCTTTGTACAGTTTTTTGTTTTGCTTTTTACAATGGGATATACAAATCATAAAAGCATAGAGGAACTCACTGATGCATCATCTAGATAAATCCAAAATACAGATTTTATTTGATTCAAATAATGTACAAGGGTGTTAAGAGTTTCATTATCATACTTAACTTCTTCTAAAATTATAACTAGGGAACAGACAGTAAACTATAAACGGAAGTACTTTTGTATAGGAAGAAGGAGAAGCAGCCCTGCCCTCTGCTACCCTACCCCACCCTACTAAGCCCTGCCCTCCCTCTTGGAAACAGGACAAAATGAGAGGAACAAAAAAACATCAATTGTTTTGAGAGCCAAGCGATGAAGCAGCCAAAGCCATCTGTCACAGATGAGTGTTTATAACTGACCTGAAACATCTGGAGATTTTACCATTTTGCTTAGAAGAAAAGTCAGAAAGACAATATTGATTTTATTACTTAAGCCTAATAATTTCCACATTACATAAAGTCTTCACAACACAAATGTCTCAAAAAAAAAAAAATTGGGAAAAAAACAAACACTGAAGATCACTCTGTGAGAGTTAAAATGATGCTGTGCTTATTCTTCAAATTTATACATCCCTAAAGAATTCAAAAGCTTTTTCTTACCTCAATGGCCAAGCCAAGAATTCTCCTTGTGCTTTCCAAAGACTAGGAAGAAAAGAATGCTGTGATTGTACTGACAGCATATATCAGTCCTCGAAAAAGTTATTTACCAGTTCATTGCAATAAAGCAACTAGTTCACATACTGGCAGGACGACAAACCCTTCCAGTATTTAGCTATAACACAGGCATAGCATACTAGGATATATTATTTCTTTAAAATACTCCCCCCAGTGACTATTAAACTCCTGCTTTTCCAGAATTCACTAGTACTTCATTTGTCCCGAGTGAAAGTTGCAAGTAAAAATACATTTACCTTTCCTTTATGAAACTCATTCGAAAGGAATTAGATGCGTGAAATAGTGACATGATTAGGAAAGGCATTCAACCTGACCTTTCTCAGTCATCAGGACTGGGTGGTGAGCACTCAGTCAAGTAGGTGGCTTTACAATTGAGAAGTTTAAAATTCCTTGTTACTTTCAGGAATAGCCTCAGCTCCAGTACTTACCAGTAGAGTGACTTGGAACATTCTGCTATACTCCTGCAGAACCATCACTGTAGACTGCCTTTAAAGGATACTATAATCTTGACAGATTAAATTTAAAGGATACTATAATCTTAACTGCTCTAACCCCACACAGCTTCTTAAAATACTTACCTCATGGTAAGGTTGGCCTGGTTGGCCCTCAGCTGAATTTCCTCAGGTGATAGTTCAGCCATGATGAGGAGCTCTCACTTGTAAGTACTCAGGTTAAAGAGAATCTTCACACTGTAATAAGATAAACCAATTAAATATTAGAACCCTTTCAAGTATTCATACTGTGCAAGTCAAAACATCATTTTGCAAAGCACAACACATATGCAGAAGGCACTAAGAATTGCTCTGCTGATATGCCTGTGCTTCTCTTCTGATGCTCCTGTTAGGATACCTGGAGCATTTTGCCTGTTGTGATGAAACAAAACAGTCTTCAATGATAGTTCACATTTCCAATTTACACTTGCTATGGTAACTGACCTGTGGGTGGAAGCCAAAACCACTCATTACACTTTGAGGTAAATGTTCTGACTATCTTTTAGCTGTACCTTTTATCTGTGCTACTTTCCAGTCGTTTCTCATCAGTTTTTGAGTTCTTACATCACTGAGAATAGCACCTTTGGTTTCCCTAGACTTTACAGCAAGCTTATCTCACTTCTCAGCCATTGCCATGTGAGCTACGGTAAAGAAGATAGCATCACTCTTCTAAGAAAGTATATTCTGTACAACAGTTTGATTACAGCTTCTGTTTCAAGCTGAATAACCAAACCTATTGCATTAAAGGACTCAAAAGCTATAATTATATTTATTTGAGTTGGTCAGTTGTGCTTTTTACAGACAAGCATACAACCTGCACAGTGCTCTGTAAAGTGAACCAGTGCCACAGTAATAAAAAGAGGTTAGTTAGTTTCCAAAGATGAAAAAAATACTCTCTGTAGCTGTACATGTAATTGGAACTAAGCAGACAGATGTCCCAAGACACTCCTGAAGTTACAGCACTTCAGGTGAGGTGATTTTTACTGCAAGAGACCAGCTATTCTGATTGAATACAACTGATGTTAATAAGGAGTACTCAAGTCTTCACCATACAAGGTCACTTAATTATTTTATTTAACAAAAAGAAAAACATTCTGCTATTTTTGTTTGTTACAATGGCTGAGAGAAATCTCAAAGAATCAAGGCATGTCTCACAGGGATCTATACCTCCATTTGCCTAAAAGCAAAGTAGAATTCAGTTTTAAAAGTAGGTAGCTGGCCATATTTACTTTGTTGTCAAGAAGTGCTTTGTAATATTTACTCAGTTTTTGTGTGTTTTCTTTTTTCAACAGGATCAGTTTAACACATTCCTGTGGAACACCGCTTTTAGCCCACCAGTCATATAGGAAAACCTGGCACCCACCAACACTGTACAATTAAATTTGAGACAAAAAGCTAATTTTCTTGAAGTAACGGGCCTTGAACCTTCTCTACAAAGCTGGAAGATAACAGCTAAACTATCACTTAAAATCACTCCCATATACAACGTCTTCAGGTTGGAGAAGGCTGAGAAAGATGGTAAAGGAGATTATATAGAACAGTTCAAAATCTCCAATAAAATATTTTTTGTAAAGGAAGCAGTAATTTGTCAGTCTTTTACATTACAAGCCTTTTTCACAGGCTTATAAATAATACATGTCTAAGGCAACAAAAGCTATACAGGCTATTTACACAGTATTTGAACTTGCTTTTCTTTAGTACCAGCTGTAAAGAAAGCAAAAGGCTTATTGGCTCCATGGGGAGAAAGTACTTCCATGTAAAACAAGTCACAGTATATGAATATGCCATGCTTTCTGAAGCACTCCAAAGCCTTAAGAACTTCCTGTCCTGCAGATCTCTGAATTTAAACCAATTGCAGGTGATCAGAAGGCCTATAAAAATGCTTGTTGAGATGCAATTACAGTCTGCACCCAGAAATAAAAGTTGTGTTATAGTAGCATTCAGCATAAGACTGCATTTTAAAAACAACAAGCTAATTAATGATTTCTCCCATTCCTCCAAAATAACATCTTGAAATAAATGAAAACTTTAATACAAATATTACCATACTACTAATGTTCAACGAGCTGTAATATAAAGAACCCTATGAACAAAGCATAGAAATCATTAAGGCTGGAAAAGATTAGATTACTAAGATTACCCAGCCCAACCCCATCGTGCCCTCTAAGCCACGTCCCTCAGTGCTACATCTACCATTTATCTTCTCCGAAGACCTCCAGGTTCAGTAACGCCACCTTATCCTTATGCAGCCCTGTGCCTGTGCCCCACCGTTCCTTCTGACGGGAAACACTTCCCAATACGCAGCTCACTTCCGCAGTACACCCAACATGGCGGCGCACCGTCAGTTTGCGCACGCGTCAAGATGGCGCCGCTTTCCTCCACTCAGCGCCGGGACTGTATTTCCCAGCATGCACCGCGGCGGCCGCCCCGCCTCCCCGTGCCCCCCGACTCTCGGTGTGGTCCGGTCGGCGCTGGCGCTGTGTCCGTTGCACCGCGGGCGGGCTCGGGGCCGGCGGGGATGGGCGGTCCGCCCCCTGCCCTGGCCGCCACGTGTGAGTACCGGGCGGGAGCTCGTGTCCCCGGCGGGGGTTGACCCGGTGGGGCCGAGGGGGCCGAGGGGCGGCGGGCCTGGGGAGCGGGAGCCGCGCGTGCCGAGCGTCCCGCGTTGCGGTGCCGTTAACGGGGCTTTGCCAGAGCGGCTCCGTGCTACAGACGGGCGGGTCCGGCTGTGTGTGCGGACATGCGGAGCTTTCCTGCACGGCTGGGCTGCGGCTCTGCGCTCGGAGTCGCTCAGTTACTGCCCGGCCTGTTGTGAAGCCAAAATTCTTCCTGGTGAGTGTGAATAGGTTCGGTGATGGATGCCCGATAACGGACAGTGAGAATGACCGTGTGTGGTTCCGGAAGCAGCTCTTCATAGGGCGATGGAGGAGGACATGGTTCGTGTTGGCTAGAAGTGGCTTTGACCACACTCCATTTCTTCAGTTGTTCTGTATTCTTTGCGAATACGGTTTCTTTATCATTCTGTTTTTGGTAGCAGTGGCTTGATGGAATGGACCACGGCGATGCTGTATCTTCCTCCATCCCTTCTGCCTGAAGCGCAGCTCTGAAGAGGCTTGGTGCCACAGCTGGGTATTGAGAAGTCGCCTGCGACAGCAAGGCTGAGGTTTGGTGGACTTTGCTTTCATCTCCTGGGGCTTCTCCAGATCTCTGCTGGTTGTTCGTGGCCATCTCTCACTTGCTGCTTCTTTCAGTCAAGCCTCGATTGCTTTATTAAGTTTTGCTGAGCTGATAGATCCTAGCCTGAAAAGGCTTAAGCCTTCCAAAAACTTTGTTAAGGAGAGTACCTCCCCATTAGGATTGCAGCATTTGTTATGGGTATTCCATGGCTGATGAAGTTTGGCTTTGTAACTTGACCTTAGAAAACAAGTTCAGTCCTAACCTGAAAGTAGACTGCTACATTTGTTAAACACAAGTGTAAGTTTTTTTTTTAACCTTTTGCTTGGCTTCAGCAGAACTGTCAGTAAAAGGCAACTGCGTTTGCATCACCGTGTGTGTTCCAGCATTGACTGATTTCTGTGTGAAGTTTTTTTGAATAGATGCTCTGTTGTTCCTCTCTCATTTCAAGTGAATAGTTGCTTTTGGTCAGACTGTGTTAGTTTGTTAGTTGAATCGCTATGACCTAATGCATGGGAACTGCTGATCCACGGCCTGAAGCACACTGATGGAGCACCTGGGGAAAGGACGTGGTGAGCCTTGGGAGCACAGGTGAAGGCAATTCAGCTGTGTGACCAGAAGCGGTGGAGCCTGGCTGCACCTCTCTTAGACCTCACTGAAGGGCTGACCTCACTGGGGAAGGATTTCTTTCTGGAGATCCCTCCTTGGCGGAGCTCTGATATCTGTACAGTACAAAGAATAACCACAATTACTATAATATGAATACCTATCTAGATTCGCTACGGGAGTACTCAGATGCCTAGATAAAATGAATGCATTTTTTTCCCTATTGATTTTTCCACTTCATCTTTTAAAGTTTGTAAGATATCTTGAGTCAAATTTAGATTGATAAAATTATTGTTAACATCTGACAGTTGTCTTTTGTGTACTGGGCCACCAGATGGTGTCCTAAGTTTTGAGATGTTACATGATTCATGCTGATGATTTGAAAACAAGAGAATGTAATAAGTTACAAAAACACTTATTATGTAATACATATTTTTTTTTAAAAAAGCATTTCTGTTTTGCTGGGTAATGGATTTTTCTCATCCAGTCTTAGACTGTTTTCTGTTTTGGTTCCGAATTAATGGAGCTGCAATTATTCTGCACTGGGATGGAATGCCCGTGTTACACAGGTGCGATAATTCAGATAGCAGCCTGTTTTTTCTGTTGTCTGATTATTGATTCTTACAAGCCTAATCTTTAGGATCCTTGACTTGAATTTGCTTGGCACCAAAGCTCTACCTTCTATCGAGTGACCCAAATACCGTGGTTTGAGTATCTCAAATCACTTTCCCATGATTCTAAATACTTTGTGGTGGGTGTATTAATAGAAAAAGCCCAGTGACTAAATACTTTCCAGTGTGCTCTCCACTGGACAGATCTTTTTCACGTTGTCTAAGTACGTAGTACATGGACTTTGTAGGGAGTTACACAGTGTGTGTCTGAAATGACAGCATACAACAGTGATGCTTAACAGCTTTCCATTTATATTAGTGCATATCACTGTATCTGCCGGTGTATAAAAAGCTCATGATGGGTAAGATAGTGGTGAGGTGTTATTATCTCAGTCTACAGCAAGGAAAGCTTGGTTTGGTTATTAAGGAACTGTTAGCATTTCTTATAGGAAATCAGAAAGACAGTTTGATTCTGACTTAAGGTGTGTGTATTATTCTGGTCTGTGACCTATTTGTAGCCTTGCTTGAAATAAAAACTAGTCTTTAATGAAGGCTCTTGTTCCTGCCAGGTGTTCCTGTGCATGTGCTGGTCTGTTTGTGTAAGGTGTGTGTCTACAGTCTCCTTATCTTCAGTGTACCTTCCCCATGTATTATAAAAATCCAGTGTTACTCATGGGACAGCATACAAATGGTTCCTGGAGATGTCTTTTAGGGTAGTTAGCAAAGGTAGCTTCATTGCCTTGAGCAGGAACTTAGCAGACTTTGATCCATGCAGTAACTTGCATCTCCTTCTGGCTCAGTGGTGGAATAGTTCATTGTTTGGCCTAACCTAACAGTGGTTATTTAGGTGCCTTCCATGGCCTGAGATGCACTTCCCTTCCTCTCTCTCCTGGGTCCAGAGGCTTCCTCCAGGGCAGAAGCATCTCCTGCCCACCTCTTCCTCCTATTAACCGACAAAAGGTTACATGAAAGGGCTTTGTGGTGAGCTGCATCTTTCTGTCCTGTCACTCCTGTCCTTTACCTGTGTCTGTGGCAGCTCTCATGTTCTTCTCATGTTGCTCAACCAGGTTTGTGCAACCGGTTGCTGTGGGAGAGGTGTCTCTGAGGCAGTAGGCCAACGTCCCTCTGATGGGCTGAGGTATGTTTTGCTGCAGAGTGCTCTAATGTGCTGAACATTAGAACTAGGCTTTGATTTTTGTCATGTGCAGAGTATCCACTGCTTTATACGGGGTGTTGAGAGGCTGTTAGATGGGCCCTAGCGCTCCTGCTGAGTTCTGGGCAGCTGGCATGCTGGTCTGCCCGCCCTGCTCTATGGCTCATGGCTTTATTTAGTCACTGCTCAACCACTGATCTGCAGTGGATTTAGCCTTGACATACATTTTTAATATATGTTATCCGGTGAGGACGAATAACTGTAGACAAATGGATGCTGTAGCAGGAAGTAGCCTAATGCCCTCTTTTCTTTGTAGGCTATTTATACTTGCGAGAAGCATTCTCCACAAGCCCTGACAGACGTGCTGAAGTTAATTAAATCTGGATGCTGTTTCTAGGGTCTGGGCAGGTGCAGACTCTGGGCAAATTCCATTTACTTTACTGTAGTAAAATGTATCCCTTTCCTTTAAAAAAAAAACAACAACAACAAAATCCCCTACTGATTGATAATATTCCCTGGAAATAGGAAGTTAGCATAACACCTCATTTGCCTTAAAGGCTTTACATTCTGCTGTTGACATACGCTTCTTTTACATGATAGCGTAAAACCTTATCTTTACTAGCTGTTTTATTATGTTCATTTTTATGCTAGCTCATTTTCCTCTTAGTGACCCATGAGTGGTAATTCCTCTCTCTGTATGCAGGTATTATGATTGAGCAGATTGGTTGGTGTAAGATGAGGGCAAATGCCATTGCTGAGTACATGGCTCAAGCACTGTCTGGTTCTTGTTAGTGTTAGATAGTAAAGGAGAGGAAAGCTTGGTATTCATAATGTTGGGTTGTTATTTAAGTAATTGATGTGAGTTTTTACAGAGAAATTAAAGTTCTTCACTGAAGTGAGCCTTTAGTTTTCTAGCAGAATTTGTGCGAAAGACAAGCATGAAGGGAAGTGGTTCATCTCCATGCATGTGCTAAGTCAAATAGTGATCTGAAAATAGAATGCGGATTTGTGCTCTAGTGGCCACTGTATTTTATGACATCTACAAAATCAAACTAATTCTGAGTCCTTGCTTCCAAGAGCTTCACTCTGTGGAGGGGAAAGCTTCACTTTTCATGGCGACGTCCAATAGCATTTTAATTCTATTTGTATTTTTAGTACTCTATCATAAGAATTTCCCTGTTGATTGGGCAGTTAGCCTAAAACTCTTCCTGTAATCGTGTATAGTTACTATACATTTTAATTAGTCAAAACAGGTGTTATGTTAGGTCTCCTTGTGATAGATAGCTTTTTGATGTTGTGTGCAAACTGGTGTCAGCAAGTGACCATGATTCAGTGACCTGTTTGTCCTGGTTTAGGTGTCGTGGTGCTATTTTTCTCTTGTGCAGAATGAATTCCATGGGTACTTGAGTAATCTTAAGCAAGATTCTAAGCGTGTGTGACTAAATCATGATGAAGTGTTAGTGAAGAATACCGGGGAAGTAGGTAGCTTCCTTTTGCATGAAAAAAAAAAAAAAAAAGCAAAAGGAAGCTATCTGAAATTGGAACAAGAATCAGCATCCTTTGCTTTCCAGGAGTACGTTCATGCGTTACATGCTTGCTCTATGTGGCCTGGTCTGATGGAAAGTTCTGAATGATCTTGTACTGTTATGGATGCTTTGTGAAAATAAATAGCTGTTAATAATGATTTCAGCACATCAGATGCCAATGTGGTAAAACCAGAGAATGTGTATTTAGATAACACTGAGATTTCATGAATGGCAACCTGCAACGGCTGGATAAGTAATATAAGGTGATTGAATCTGCTGTTGTGTTTTAAACAGGTTTGTTTTGATATGGTAATGAATTTATTTAGAGAGGAAACTGCTTTGTTTGCCTAAAGATTAACTTGATTGCATTCCCTTTATGCTGGATGTGTGCCTTAACTAAGTGTATGTACAAATCCAGGGGAAGGGAAATACTTCTCCAAAATCAACATTTTGGAAGTAGACAGATATGGTGTTTCTTCTTCTGTTGCATTGAATGTCAGAGCTGCTTTAACTCTGTGCAGACTGGACTCAATGTAAGTACAAGACCTGCTGAGCTGCGCTCACAGCTTCGCTAAGTACCAGATTGTCATGGTGCAGCGTCCCAGAAACTGAAGGTGGATGGTGAACAATTGGGGCTTGAAATGGACTGCACAACAGCTTCAGGTTTTTGTTAATCTTATTTGAGTCGATGAGAGCACTTCTATGAGTCTTGGCAGAATAAGTGCTGTATCTTGGAGGACAAGGGAAAAAAGAAAGGGAAAGCTATTTTTTATTGACTGCTTTTTAGAGGACTATTCAAAACTGCATGAGAGAGCTCTTTAAGGAGCTCAATACAGCCGTTATCATGAATGGTAAATTATTTTTACTTTCCGTACCAAAATGGATTAATGATGAAAAACATCCTGAATGTTTGTTCTTAATTTATTTGCAGGTATGGGATAAGATTTAACTGGAGTAGTAAGCATGGTGCGAGAATGGAAATGCATATTGTGTCACCTTGTATACAGCTCAAAAAAGGTAAATAATTCCTACTTAGTTTACACCTAACATCAGTAGGTACTAATATTAAATATCTATGAGAAGTACTCCCATTTTAAAACTGCACGAACTCTGAGAACATTTTTCTTGTATCAGGAGCATATTGATCTAGATCTGTCACAAACCAAATAGTATATTTACATGTGTTTTAGAGCATCTTTCTTTATATGAGCTCTGCAATATCCTTGATTCTAACTACCAAAAAATATCGAGGATTTCAGAGTATTTTTTGATATGGCTGTGTAAAAATAATAGGGTGAAATGCTCAAAACCCATTCAGCTATAAACTGTGCTAAGACTTTTTTTTTTCCCTTTTGGATTTCTGTCTTGTTTCTATAGGAATGTGAAATCACACAGCACAGCATTAATTTTCATTAATGTTTCCAGTTGGTGCACATCTTTTTTGTCATGCAAAGCCTGCACTGAAAGAGTTTGTTTTTTTAAATTGTAATATTTTTGCCTTTATACATGCTGCAAGGTATTTGTGCAAATGCCAGTGTAATAATTCACACAACTCACGAGGGTTCAAGATGTTGCTTTCCCTTTGGAGATGTGTATTCAAGGACTGGGGAGGATAACGATTAGTGTCTGTTCTTTGAAGATTAAAAAATATTTCTGCTCAAAAGCAGAAAAAAAAAAAAAAAAAGGAATGTGAAATCTTTGGAATAGCTTTCTTTCATTTTATGACCAATTCTACTTTTCCTTCTCTCTGTTGAAGGAGATGGAAGAACACATGAGGAGCATGCTTCATCACAGAGAACTTGAAAACCTGAAAGGAAGGTATGAGAACCATAGTGAATCTTGCCTCTCTGTGCAGTTATGCTCAAGAACAACTAATGTACTATTCCTCAAACAAGCTGAATTGCACAATTTATTTGAGGGATGGTTTGTGATCAAGTTGGCAATGGCCGTGTTATCCGAATACATAAAACTCAGGAGGCTTGTTAACTGTCACAAATGATGTGAAAAAATAAAATGGAAGATAAAATATAAAAACAATGTTTCTTAGTTCTTGGCTGCTTTCTGTTTGGTTTCCTGGAAGCAGTGGAATTCTGCCTTTGATAGAATTACAAACACCATTTTTTTCCCTTTTGAAATAAACTTTATATGTCTTCAGTTACTAAATTTTCAACCTCTGTGGGAAATCTGACATCTTAGACGTAGGACTGCACCTGTGCTTGAGTGTCAGTCTTGTCCTCCGCCTCTCTGGTCCGGTTGTTTGGTTGTGGGAGCTAACCAGGGTGGATGATGGTTTCCATGGCTTTAATTATAATCTGTGGAAAGCGGAAGGAGGCAGGGGGTATTCAAATACCATCTTTATAATATGGAAACCGGATGCAATCAGAGTGCACATGCAAGTTCCTTTAATTTTGTGTGCTCTTTGAGGTAGGCAGAGATATCAGATGGTTTACACTTAAATACTTGCCTTGTTTATAGTCATCTCGCACCACAAACTTCATATGAAAATTGCATATCTTTGTTAAACAACTTCTAAAGGACTAAGAAGTTATTTTCTTTCAACTCCTGAGTGTGGGAGGTCAGTTTTGTTAGGACATCTATCTTACATTCAAGGAAGATAAATGGTAGCCAGCTTCTGTTTGCATTAGTTCTCAGGTTGGAGCATGGCTGCACCTCTCTTATACCTCATTGAAGGGCTGACTGCCTCCAAGGAATGATCTCTTCCTGGAGATCCCTCCTTGGTGGAGCTTTCCCCTGTGAACCTTTTATCATCTGATGTTGGGTGAGCAATTTTCTTCACTTCCTTTCTAACACTTTTCTGTTGTGCTGATCCTTCTGACATCTTTTCTCTGGTGAAACACTTTTTCCCATCTTATTGATCTGTCTTATTGCGGCCGCTTTTAATAGAAGTCTTCTGGAAATTCTTTGGTATATGCGCATGCCCACTTGTGTCTGCAAATAGCAATTACAATAAAATTTAAAAAAGAAGTCCTTGTAGGATGGTGAATGCATTGCAAGTCATCACACTTCTAACCTGTTCTATAGTTGGCAGAGAGTTCCAGTTGTGTTGTCTTTGATACACCAAGACTGCAACTAGGATTTGAGCTCCATTGTGCCTACTACTTTATAAATTTCATGCTATATAAATAAAAAGATATTGCTTACCTTGAACGGCATAGTAACTGTCAGTAAATAACCTCTGTTGGCCAATTTCTGCTTCCATCTATATGGAAGCTTCAATTTTTATCATGTCACATTGAGAAAATGTATGAAAGCAGTTTCTGGCAGCTCTTCAAATAAAAACTGCTTTGGATTTAAGATAGAAAACAAATGGAAAAAAAACCCAACAAATCCTCACTTTACACTGCTTTATTATTTACTTATTTATTTATTTTGCTGCTGTTGTCATCCTCTGCCTAGACTTCTGTTTTTTTGTGTGTTTCTTTTTTTTCCCCGTAACTTCTGCTAGTTATTTAGAAATAAATAATGAAAACCCCAGGTCATCCTGCTTTCATCTCTACTGTGCCTCGCACAACTGGCCTTGTCAGCTAAGAACGTTCTGAAAACGTGCCTGCGATTGAGCACGTCGTAGTATTTGATATCTGTCTGCTGAGAGTGAAAAGAATTTGTTCTGTTACTGAACAGCTGGGAAGCGGTTGCTCAGAAACCAGAATGCCCTCAGCACTAGAAGTTTATTTAGGGCTTCTGGTCAGCTTACTTGTAGAGCATTTCTATTCTAGACCTTCTTCTGGTAGTAATTCTGAGATTAGAGTGGCTACAAGGACAGAAAAGTGATGAGCTTATAATTTAATGTATTTTAGCATCTAATTTCTTGCCTTCTTAGTCTTTTGTAGGTAACACAAATTTTTAGAAATCAAATATTATAGAAGTTCACAGTAACCTGTCAGTGATCTGACAATTCTCAGCTTCCTATTTCCTTAAGACTGAAATTAAACTTACTTTAATCGGTATTATTTTTTCCACAGTAGTAATATATGGTAATGTTAATTGCTTATTTTAGAAGAATGCATGGAAAATATTTGTTCTCAAAAAGAATTTATGGACTTGAGTTTTTACTGTTCAGTAAAAGCCTTGTTCTCTTCCCTGTGGTTGTCCTCCTTCCTTCCATTTCAGTTAGGAGTCTTTTAGGAGTTTTGTGAAGAAAGCATTGTGAAGCAAGATGTGCTTTAAGTTGAAAATGCGAAATGCAAGTGACAGCCTAATAAGTGAGTTTGAATTGTGTGACAGAAGATGATACCATTAAAATAGTATTATATTAATATTTGCTACCTTCAGATTTAACATCCAGCTGGAAGTTTAGACAGAGGAGATAAATGAGATGCACATATTGGTTCATGCTTTTCTTTTAATTTGGTATCTCAAGGGCCGGAACACCTTTCTTGAACTTCTTCAGGCTCTTTTAATCGAAGCCTTTATTCCCTGTGATATGTTATGGGAATTGGATGTCAAGTAGAAAGCTTAAGCAGACTTTATTTCATTTTCAATTACAAAAACAGTACTTTTGTATGAGACGTAGTCTGGCATCTGAAATCACTTACAGAAAATAAAGCCCATGGATGCTGTCATTATGGGAATACTCTTTTCCTGTTTGTTTCAAACTGTTTTTTACCTCTTTATTAAAGTACTGAGAAGTTCTATGTGAGAATACAAATGTGGGTCTTATAAAGGATTCAGAGTGTTCACTAAGATGTGATAGTACCCATGAGGTGTGTTTCTTGTTGAGTCCTTGTCATGCAAATGATGTTATAGAGACAGAGCATGTTTTTCAGCAAGATGCTTCTATGTACAGTTTGTCTTAAGGTGGTCCATTTATATGTGTGAAGAGCTGATCCATTATTAGAATTCACCGATTGTATGTGGGGTTAGTAAGACAGAATGAGTTTATGTATAGAATTTACGCTTTGACTGCTTGTTAGCAAGTGTGAAGTCAGCAGAAAGAAGTACACCCTTCTCCAGAAAACAGACTGTATTCGTAAGGTACCTCTTTCATAAATGAAATGTACCCAAATATTTAATCTGAAATGAAATATGAACAGTGTAATTTTTGAGTTAGTCTGCTTAACCCTCTGTGACTGTGCTTGGATGACTTCACTGATTAGATTTCTCAACTACGTTAGGAAGAAAAACAAATTTCTAGGGAAAATAAAACATTGATTTTTAGTAGTTTGCTGCTGATGCTCATGAAGCACTCCGCTTAAGGATGCTGGCTTAGATTTTTGAGTGAAGATGCATCTTGCAATCTGTTTCTCAATTTACTTTTTTTTTTCCCTAAAAACTGAGGATTCATGTTTGACCTTCTCCTTTATGGATCCCAGTTTCTTGACCACAGTTAGGAACTGTGCTGGTAAAACAGTGCTATTGTTATGAGGCTTCTCAAGTGTGCCATGCAGTGAGGTAGATTTGCTTGTGTTAATTAAATGGCAAAGTAGTAGGAAACGCTGTGGAGGCAGACAGTGAGTCCTACCTTGTTCCATCTGAATGGTTTTCAATGGACTGTACTTACTCATGTTTTTTGTCCTTTTTTCTTTTTTAGTGGTGAACAAATTTTGTTTAGGTTATGTTAAAATTCCTGGTTTCTGTTAGATTTGTTAGGAGAACAAATAAGGTATTTTTAGATTATTTTTTTTAATTAAAAAAAATTTGTAACCTTAGTCCAGTATTCACTGAAACATGAGTGAAACCATATGTCTGCCACAGCTGTCAACTTCCTCCAGCTGAAATAATTACTGTATTTTTTAAGATATGTCCTCTAAAGTGGAAAGCAGACCTCATGCACATTTGAACCAAATAAAGTACAGTGAACTAAAGACACCCTCCTGTTGCTTGCTGTGCTGTGGAGTCTTTAGATTCCAGGCAGCAGTCTCAGCTGTCCCAGTTTAGGCTGTGCTGTAGTAGGATTGGCTGTATCCATGTACTGCCTCCTCCCTTTTCTAAATTTCACTGGGGGAAGGCTCAAGGCAAAGATTAAATGTAGAAGCTGTCACCAGGCTTCCCTAGTGCAGCTGGCACCATGGAAGGGCTTCAGAGCAGCTCCTGCTAGCTCTGTAAGCCTTCCATTCTGCCTCCTCGCTCACTATGTTTCCTCTGAATAGATTTTGAGTACAACAATTCAAGACGAATTTCTCTTCCGGTTTAACGCAGCTCTATTCTCAAGTCTTCTACCTCTTGATTGTTGGAAAAAAATCTTTTGAAAACTTACCACCAAAAAAACATTGAATGAAAGAAAAAACAGAGAATTCAAGTAACAAACATATCGAGCAAAACCTAGTAGCCTTCAACACAAGCCATTGGCTAAAGGCAAGCATATTCAGAGGAAACAAAGTATAACCAGAAATAATCCACCATGCCTGTTGGCAGAGCCAAAAGCCCACCCTCTGCCTCTCTTCCTAGGGACAGCAACCACCAGTGCCAGGTATGCAGGGTGACGCTGGTGGGCTTGTCAGCATATGCCAAGCACATCTCCAGCCAGCTACACAAAGACAATGTTGATGCCCATGATAAAGCGGAAGAGAAAGAGGAGGCAGAAGAAGAATACCTTGACAAAGAGCTTATTCAACTAATCAAACAAAGGAAGGAACAGAACCGGTGAGTTTTCCTTTCTTCTTTTAATTGTAATGTCATAGGAGTGCTTATAGCACAGTCATAATTTGTTCCTAAGGAATGGGTGCTCATGAAACGTTTGTTTAAAAAACAAACCAAAAGGTTATGCTGTAGCATTCAATTACCTAATGTGAGATCTTGTGCTTTGAAAGTACTTAGGGTGTTATTTTAACATGTGATACTCGTTTTAACCGAAGGGTTTAATAAATGTGATGGTAGGGCTGTTTTTGTTTTTAGTGTGATGGGAGGATGGTTCTGCAGGGACTCAGCTTTTTCAGAACTGCTTGTGAATGTCCTTTAAAACCTTTGTACGGTCTGTTTTTTAAATGAATTGGATTGTTTAGTTAATGTCACACTAAAATCCCGTAATCCATGAATGAAGTTCCTTACTCATTTTATCTTGCTGCTTCTCGGCAGCTAAAGGGAATTCTTATGACTCACTGTGAAATAGAAGGCTGCAGAGATTAGCAAGCGCATGTGACTTTGCAAGTGCGCATTGCTAATGCAATGTTCCAATTGGGAATTTATTTTTTCTAGTGCTTTTACAGCATGACAGTGGTACTAAAGGGCCATATGATTATTGAAAGAAGCTCTTGCTCACTACTGAAAAATTCAGTTAGTGCCTTAAAATGCACAAATGTCTTTATTGTTTAGTTTTGAATCCATTTCAGCATAATAGAGTGCCACTGTTCAGTGTGGTGTTCGTGTTTGCATAATAGCAGATGTAGATGGTGACAAAGTCATTTTTCTTCATTCTTTGGTGAAAGTGCTGTTAGTCCAGTGCTATTAAGACAAATAGAATCTTATAAAAATCTGTCAGTTGGATATAGATTTGGGTAATGAAGAAAATTACACGGGTAAAGTTACAGCAAAACTGTTTCCATTAGATCATAGTCCAGTTGAGTCAGCTCCTAGAACTAAAGGTATCATTGAGATGTTTATTTGATTTTTTTGTCTCAAAGCTCAGTTTAGCTTAGCCCATTTCCCACTAGACATTAATTATTTGTGCATCCTTTAGCAAAAATGGAATGTGTTGATATTTTAAAAGGTAGTGCAGTATAAATTTCAATTTACTCATATCAGTTGTTTGGTTTTTTGTAGCAGAGAGTGGTATGAAAGCTTCCTGTCCTGCTTGTCCAGGAACTTAGAGTGAATGTTTTTCTGTGATCAGGTTTTGGGAATGAAAACTTTTATTAAGACTCCTCATTTGATAGAATAAATACTTAATATATTTGGAGTGCTGACCCTGGGAATAGCTGCCAGTGTTAAGGTAGCGTTTATCTTTAAATGTGTTCTTGACAGTCTGCCAACCACAAGTATTTATCCAAAGGGCAGTAGATAGTGCTCGCACACACTTGAGTGCTGTGGACTCCTGGTTTGTTATTTAAAACCAGACAAAATAGGTTTTTGTCTCGGAAGTCTGGTTTCTCTGTATGTTCTATATCTGTGTTTTAACATAAGCATTATAAACTGAGACATGATCTCAGTTTTTTTCTCTATTAAGTAGAACAACTTCATTTCTCAGTAGTTTCTGATTTTCTTTCTATTTTGTATCAGTTCACTCTGGTTATGCTGTCTAGCACCGATAAAGTAGTATTCAGGGGAAAAAAAAATCTGACTACTTCTTAGTTTTTTCTTATCAAGATTCCTCAAATTGCAAAGGGTGTACAATAAGAATAAGCTTTCTGACAGCTCTGCTTAAACTATCCCTGAATCAGATCAGTTGTTCTTGTAGGAGCAACTTTGAAATGCAAGTTTTAAGTAAAGGTACAACACTAGAGTTGAAAGTCAACCAGTGCAGAACTTTGAATGATAAAGTAGCTAAGTAAGTTGTCTCCGTTTCTTCTTAAGTAAAACATCTTCCTAGTGCAAGCTAAATGGATGGGACTTGTGTTCTGTTGGCTTTCCATGGAATAGCATCAGAATTTGTCTTCTTCTAAATTGTTTTGTAGGCAAGCTGAACCATGCTGTATAAACCAAGAAACAGAATGTGATGATAGATCACAGAGGAGGCGAGAAGAGAGAGCTACATACAAAGAAAGAGAAGCTTATGATCAGTCATCGTGGCATCATCACAGTGCATCACAAAGGGACTGGAAATGGGAAAGGGATGATTATATTAATTCTAGACAGGGCCAATTTTCACACTCCCAGAGGAACGCTAATACAAGTAGGCATCCAGGTGGCCCAAGGGGACGCTCTGGGTGGCACCAAAATGCTTCAGGAAGCTCTTCAAGTTGGCATAACTATGGGAATTCTGGAATTGTTTGGCATCCAAATGGGCAAGGAGGAGGAACATCAAATTGGCATCACAGTGCCAGAGGGAGAAGTTCTACTTGGCACACAGAAGGAACTGGTAATTTTTCTAGCTGGAAGTGTAGAAGTTATGGAGGAAACTGGCAGTCTAGTTCTCACGGCGCAAATAGCTGGAATTTTGGAAGCTCTAGAGATACATATTTATTAGAGCCACCTAAATATAATAAGGAAAGATATACGTGGCAGTGGCAGGAGAAAGACATAACTGATGTTCTTCCATACAGAGATCGAAACAATAGGAGTGACTCACTTGATTTTACTAGTGATAAACTTACTTCTGAGGGGGCATTGGATTTTGGTACTTCCAGGCAACCAGAAAGCAAAGCTCCAAGAAACAGTGGAAAAAGTGGGAGCCCTTCAAGAGATAAAATACATCGCTGGACTCCCTACCCATCCCAAAAATCTACAGAGCAGCAATCATGGTTTGAAGATGTTTCTAAAGCTACAGAGAAAATGGATTCTATATTTTTGCCTCTTACTGAATCATCAGTAAAAGGAAAAGCTTGTGAAGCCGCTGCTAGCATCCCAAAACTTAAAAAATGGGAAGTATCTTCCCATTCTAACATAACACTAGATTACCCTGGTTCCAGTGATGAAAAGCCTGACAAAGATGATGGCAGAAGTAGTAGGATGCCATCACTGAAATCCCCTCTTCTAAATATCATGGACGTTAAGTTGTCTTCCCAGAAGCTGGACACAAAAAGTCTGTTCAAAAATGTCAAGTCTTTGTTATTCTCACCTAGTATCAAAGAACAGAACCATTTGAAAGCACTGAATCTGGAAGCTAACAATTTACCTTCTTTGTCGTCAGAGCAACATGATGCATCTGCTGGCGACTTACAAGGCAACAGCAAAGACACACTTAGCAGTAATCTTGGTGAGCCTGTTGATAATTTAGGTGAAGCAGAACAAAAACACAAAGATGTTCAGTCTAACCATTCCTTACAAAATGCTCCCTTAAACTCTTGCAAGAATACAAGTGACCAGAATATGGGAGAAACGGGGAAAGCATCACCAAAGAATGAGTTCAAGCTACATTCATTAGAAGATGTGAGTGACGATGAGTTAACAGGAAGAGAGAAAGTAGAAGAAAAACAGAGTCCTTCTGTTAGTTCTTGTTTACTCTGCGACACTCCAGAAGGTCAACTTGCTGCCTCTGAAAAGGATGTTGATGAAAAGCCATCTGCTTCAAGCATTGCATCTGCTGATCTGAAAGATTCTGCATTTCAGATGGAATCCACAGATTCTCCATCAAACAGACAGGAGCTCTTGCACGTGGGTTTGAAAACCTCCTCACAGGAAGGAGAAGTGAATGAAGAGCATGTCAAGTCAGGTGGTCGCTTTGAAGTGGAAGGTTTTGAAAATCATTCAGATCATGAGCTGCAGAAAGGAGGAAGTCAATCACTAGGCCTCCTTCCTGATTTAAGTAAACTTGGCCTCCCGGCCTCTCTGCAAAGAGACCTGACACGGCATATTAGTTTGAAGAGCAAAGTGGGAATACACCTTCCGGAGCCCAATCTCAATAACGCACGGCGCATTCGGAATGTCAGTGGTCATCGGAGAAGTGAAACTGAGAAAGAGTCGGGGCTTAAACCCACCCTCAGGCAGATCCTTAGTGCTTCCCGGCGAAACGTGAACTGGGATCAAGTCATCCAGCAGGTATCAAAGAAGAAACAGGAACTTGGCAAAGGTTTACCAAGGTTGGTAGCTTTTAAGTGTAACTGTGTGTGTGTGTATGTGTGTGTTTAAGGGATTGGGTTGTTTTCACCTCATCTTAAGTGAATTTCAGAATGCTAAAATGAAAACTTCATAATGAAGCGTTTTGATACAGCCGTCTCTTAGCATGACAAGTACTTGGAATTTTTTTGATTGCTTCTGTGGCAGTCGGTCTACAAATAAGTGACAAGAGTTTGCTGCTCAGAACAGATTCTGATGAGCTCGCAATAATTGCTTAATACCTGAATATACATGACATGTGTAGGAATGCATTTGTGTTTCAGGTTCTAGTAAATGGAAGTGTGTAAAACATAATAAGAATGTGAACAGCACTGTTGCAATTGCTTCATGTACTCTGGACATGTACAAGAAATGCTTGAATTGTTGCAGACAGAATAATTTTTCACTTTTCAGATATGAATCTGTTTTTATCTGATAAGCAGTTTGTATTTGTGTTTAGAGCGATTGTAAAATATCTCATTCTTTAAGCCTCTTCGAGGGACTGAAGGTTTTACAGACTCTTGAAAATGTGTAATCTTTGCTTGTTCCAAACTGGATTACAGGTAGTTCTGAAAATGATTAGTTTTGCTTCTGTTTGAAGTTTTGCTTTATAAGACTCTGAGAAGCAAAGGCAACAGCTTTAACGTCACTTGAGTGCTGAACAGATCTTCTGGATGATATTCAAGCTTTTAGAGTTAGTTAATATTTCTTTGTGTTTTTGGAAATTGTCCTGTCATTTCTTAGCAACAAAACGTGTTTTTGTGATATATAGTATACAGTTGCTACATGAGATGGAAACTGCAGAATACCAGTTTAATGAGTTGCTGATCGTTTCAAACAGTAATATGCAACTCGGAATGGGGGAATCTTATTTATTTTTTTAATTAGATTTAAATGGTTTGTTACATGTGTTGTTTATTTATTTGTTTTTCCTTGTTAAAGGTTTGGTATAGAAATGGTGCCTCTTATTCAAAATGATCAAGAGTCTCTAGAACTTGTTGAAGAATCTGATTTGTCTACTCTGGAAGGATTCCAGTGGGAAGGGATTTCCTTAGCAGCGCCTGGGTCAGCCAGAAAACGTAGCTTTTCTGAAAGCAGCGTCATTGCAGACAGACACCCTTCTGCTTACAGCTTTTTTAGTGAACAACCCAAAGCAAAAGAATGTGAGGAAAGGCAAGTAGTTGCAGCCAGACGCTTACATGATATAACATCTGGATATGAGGCAAGTGTTGACATACGAGCTGACTTGAAACAGGAGACCTCTTCTCTTTCTTTGTCACCGTTTGAATCTGAAAGAACTGAGACCACTGGAAGGAAACACAGCCTACAGGCTACTTCTGAGCTCACTGGCCTCATAAAAGCAGAGCAAGACAGTCCAGATAAGAGAGCACCTCTTCTTAAAAAACCGAATGTGTTAGAAGTATCAGAAGAAAATCCTCTGGCTTCAAGTGATGTACTTCTTGCAGTGTCTAACAACATAGATGCAGCTACAGACAGCAGCTACACTTCTGGTACTGAGCAAAATGACAGCCAAGGAGTTGGCAAGAAACGAAGAGCGACGGGAGTAAGTGTACAATATTGTGAAGTTTTGGTGTGCTAAAAACATTATTTCCCAGTCAGTGGTTATGACCAGAGAATGGTCTCTGTACGGATGAAATATTTTCCGTTTCTGCTTTTTTAGTGGAAGATTTTTGGTTAGACCTCTTTTTATTAGTAGGGACTACAAATGCTCTTCAGTTTTGATTTAGTGGCACGCATACTATGCTAGTAAATAAGCTGTTAAAATATTCCCATGAAAGTAGTGTTGCAGTGAGGATCTTGGTGTTCTAAAACTGAAATGAAAGCTAAACTGTATTGGACATCTGTGTATGTAGACATTTCAGGTTTTATGGTCAAACAAGGAAAGACAATCCTCTTTACAAAACCAAATGCTTAAAATAAGGTAGAAGAAGATTGGAGATGGTATCCTGTCTCTAAGCCAGAAATTTATCCATCTGAATTTATTTAATTGCCTTGTCATACACAAAGTAAAAAAGAAGCTTCTGATCAAATTAATCAGAATGGATTTGTTAAGTGTAGGAAGTGAGAGTTATAATTCCTCACTAATTTCATCCTTCAGATTTCCACTGAATCTATGAAGTAGAAAAGCTGAACCAAGTGTGTCTATTTAATAATATCTAAGCTGTCGATTTAATATTTCGTCTTAGTTGAGATGACAACATGGCACTCGCTTTGTTTCATTCTCACTTTTGAGAGGGAAGGTCATGTTACATAATAATATGCAAAATTATACATATTTTTTTCTGAGGGTAGAAGTGATACTTCTTGAGATAACAGTGGATGTTTGCCTTCTTGATTTAGGCGAAATTGCTATTGCATCTTTTGTTAATAAAGGATCTTACTTGTAGGAAGGATCCTCTCCTGAAATCCCCAGTCTGGAAAGAAAGAATAAAAGAAGAAAAATCAAAGGTAAAAAAGGTGAGTGACTATTATGTATGTTTGTGTGTGTCTATAATAGAGTCTATAATTGTAAATACCTAGTAGTACCATGACTTGGCTGTAGTGGCTTAGTGTTATGTTGGTGTGCTCAGGGTCATAGGGATGGACTCTTGTCAGGTCTGTAAGGCCTATAAAATTAGAGCTATAGCAATTGGATACATTTGGGTCTCTTTCCGTTCTTGTTTGGAATCTTGGCTTCCAGGTGACTAGTGAGATTCAGTGCGTGGAAGGATTTTTTTATTTTTCTTTCATGTTATTTTGTTCTATCACCATATTATTGTAGTAAATCTATTGGAAGAAATTAAGTTGAAAAAAGCTGATGAGTACACAAATTGAAACTCGATTGACTTGGAGCATCTCTGTAAAACCGGAGGACCTCTAAAAAGGAGGATGTTTACTGAAAACAGTGCTTACAGATTGTCAGGAGGTTGCAAACAGAAGTCTCACAGCTCAGATGTCATTTTGAATAATAAATGATTTTATCAGAGTTCTTTCAGTCTTAACCAGCTTTTTCTTGACCTCTGGATTGGCTGAATAATTTAAGTCATGTTTTGTTTAAATTTGTCTTTACCTTTTTTATTACATTAATGAAAAGAATGCATTTGTAGTTTCTGTGTGTATATAGTTCAACAAAAGATCTTTGTGAAACTGGGTCACTTTCTGTTCAGTGCTGGTAAAGCTATGATTTTTATTTTTTAAAGTTACTGCAGTCAAAGTTGACATAATATAAAGAGGAAATTATTAACTTTGTTCTTCTGTGCACTAAGCGATTGTTCCTGTGCGTAGATGCTCTATTTCAGTCTCTTGTACAACTATTAATGGTTTCCGTGTGTTTATAAGTTAGGAAGTGATAATATTTATTGAGGTATCACTTGTCATGTATTTTAATGTGTTGCCAAGTACCATTATATGCTAACCAATGTGGACTTTTTTCCAGAACGTTCTCAAGTAGACCAATTGTTGGCTATTTCACTGAGAGAAGAAGAATTGAGCAAGTCCTTGCATAGTGTGGACAATAGTCTCTTGCAAGCTAGAGCCGCCCTGCAGGCTGCATATGTTGAAGTTCAGCGGTTCTTGGTGTTAAAGCAACAGGTAACAGTAGGCTTTTGAGACTGACAGGACTAGAAGTTGGCAATCTGGGAAACTACCATTAGTAGAAGTGATTAAAAACTCCTGTTTTGCAGATAACCATGGAAATGAGTGCTCTGAGAAGCCAAAGAATCCAGGTCTTGCAAGGGCTACAAGGTAGGAGATGCTGTGAAACAATAGTGGTGAAATACTGACTCATTCTTTTAACTCAATGTCTTGTAAAAATTGCACTCATAAAAAGTGGAACAAAATTTTAGGCTTTGTGCACTGAAGTCTTTATTGTTCAGATGTGATACACTGGCTTTGTTAGCACTGCATCAACTGGCTTTCTTGCAAATTTTTCTCTTCCTTCCCTATCTGCCAGAAATGAACTTTTGACACCACTGACTTTTCTTGCAAGAATCTGTAAAAGTATGCACATATTTCTGTTCATTTGTTGCTTTGTTTTTTCTCTCCTCTTTTATCATTAGAGTCGTATGGACCTTCAGAACTGTCAGAGCAACTCCCAGTTAGTGTCTCAACTGAGAGAAGAAACAGCAAATCTCTGGTGTCAGCTGATTTGCTTCCTACAGGCTCTTTCTTGCCCCTTTTGGACACTTTGTCTCCTGTACCTTCATTGGGACCTTCTGTTCACGTAAACACATTAACACCATTCCATTCTGGCATCACGTTCACCACTCCTCCAGATTCCTCAGTACAAATTAAACGAGAACCTGTGTCTCCAGAAGCCTCAGAAGAAAATGTGAATTCTGTACTCCAGAGCTCTCTTTGTGCTTCACGAACAGAAGTGGTAGCACAGAAAGAAGGTATGTGTGGCTCTTCTTTGTTTTAAGAGATAGCTTGATGAAAATGCAAGATGTTCTTTTTTTCTGTGGACCAAGCAAGTTGGGTATCAAACCTGCAGGGTGTTGTGCAGGGTTGAACTCCCATTGAGCAGCTGAGGCACATTAGGCTTGTTTTGATTAATAATGGTCTTCCGCAGTAATGATGACTGCAATTAAAGGAACACACAACAATGGGTAGCAACATCTAAAGCCAGCACTGTAGGATGCACCAGAGGTTTTTTCTCAGAAGTTCAAAAGCATCCAGTAACTTGAATCCTTTGCCCCCTTGCATTGTTACTCGTACACAAGTAAATATTCTATTTCCCAGTGGCATTTTTTAAATACTGAATAGCTGTCTGGAAGAGCATATATGCATGAGCACATATTCTTTCAACATTCAGGAGTATGAACTTATAGCAGAAATGCTTAGTTGTGGCTTGAAACAGTAATTAAGCACCTGATGGGAGGGCAGGGGCCAACCCAGTGGAGCTCTGCTGCATGCAGTTCACCTGAGTGAATGAAAGGGACTGGAGAGACAACAAAAGGAAAGCAAGCCTTGCATAAATATTAGTAGCTATAGAGATTGAATATAACACTATTTTCTTTTCTTCAGAAGAGATCATCCAAAAAACATCATTGTATCCAGTTATTTCTGCAACCATATCCCTATCAGAACTGACAGCTTGTTTCCAGCGTGCTAATCAAGAAGTTCACAAGCCTGCTGAGGATAGGGGAAAGGCTGGACGTTCAGAGAATCCTTCTCCTTCGCTGTCTACTTTGAGCAAAAGAGAAGCAAATGGTACAGTGACTGAAAGCTTTTTACTGGATCAGTGTAGCACCTTGCTTCCAAATCACTCGGTTCTTCTAGAAATGCCAACGGATAAAACTCCCAGATTGTCAGCAGAACCTTCGGAACAACAGGCATCAAACACTGTAGTCCCAGTAGAAAAGGGGAACAAAAGGAGGAGAAAGTTAAGGAAAAAGAAAACGCTGAGGGCAGCTCATGTGCCAGAAAATAGTGATACAGAACAGGATATAATTGACTGTAAGCCTACCCGGAAGGTCAAGAGCGGAAAAGTTCCTAAAGGAGAAAAAGTTACAACATCCACTCCTCAAAAACAAGGAGATGGAGTTGGTATTCAAGCAGCTAGAAACAAGGATGAGAATGATAGTGATGCTTCTCTGGAACTAGTTGAAGTCGCAACGCCCCAGTGTGAAGTGGTTGACATTGGTTCATCAGAGTCAGGAGATGAGAAACCAGACAGCCCATCAAAGAGGGAGTCGTGCAGTGCTGTGGACCAAGCAGTCTTAGAGGCATCTTGCTCAGGTTATGATGAAGTGAGCTCTACCAGTGAGATTGGCGCAAGTTATGGGGATGATATGAAAAGAAGGTGAGATTATTGTAGATCTCCCAAAAGTAAAGGCATTAAATGATGCTCGCAAGATGTAATTTTTTTTGTTGTTGTTTGTTTGGAAAGTTTTACATCAGTAATTTTTAAATTTGTTTGGAAATTAAAATTGAGAGAAAATGTCTGTCTGTTTTTTGTAAATTGAATTTGCTTCTTTAATCCAATTTAAAAATGTGCATTGTTATCTACCAGTCTCTTAACAACTGGGATGTGGCCCTGCTGCCTGGAAAAAATATTTGTGATCTTAACCTGTTATAGAAAGTTTTCTGCTTAGTGTGGGGTCTTGTGTTCTGGAATACTACTTATACCAGTAACTTATTGAAAAATGAGCATGCAGAATCTAATCTAATCTTGCTTCCTTTATTTCTGTTACAGTGTGGCTGAGGCACAGGCTTCTACATCATCACTAAGAGGATCGAAGAACTCATCAGGTATATCTTTTAAGCTGTTCTTCTTGTAGTTTGCATATGATATATTACAAGAACTGGAATCAGGTCTAGACTAAATTGCTGCCAGAGAAGTTTAGCTATGAAGATTTTAAAAGTACACTTAAAGCATAAAAAGTGAAGCACGCTCACTTACCTTATCCCTCATTGGGAACTTTGTGCCTTGAGCCTTTGCCACCCCATCACACATCAACAGTTCTTCTACACAGTCTCCATGAGGCTGTGGGATAGACTATAATACACTTTTTGCTGTTTTAAAGATCTTTCTGGATTTGATATATAAAGATCTTTCAGACATTTTATGTTGTATTCTGACACTTACAGGCTCGAGCTGAGAACTGCAGTGAAATCTATAAAGATGCTGTGCCTACATAATAATTCTGCTGTTTGGTGAACAATAAAATGTAGTATGTATATATTTCATCATATAATCAAAGAATGTGCAT
Source organism: Coturnix japonica (assembly GCF_054131305.1). NCBI lineage: Eukaryota > Metazoa > Chordata > Aves > Galliformes > Phasianidae > Coturnix > Coturnix japonica. The sequence continues at coordinate 25,432,980 of NC_140667.1, read as the reverse complement.
CTCTGTTCTACAGAAGTGTCTTCAGAGCCAGGTGAGGATGAAGAACCTACAGAGGGGAGCTTTGAAGGACACCTGGCTGCAGTGAATGCTATTCAGATTTTTGGGAATTTGTTGTACACCTGCTCAGCAGACAAAACTGTTTGTGCCTACAATCTGGTTGTAAGTAAGGTTGCGACAATGCTGTAAGAATAATTCCAGTCACAAGGTTGCAGTTGTATTATTATGTAGCCTTACATAGTTAAGGAGGTAGCTGCTTTTTTGAGTGCTTAGATTTAATTATTTATTACTTTTTTTGCTCTCTTCTCTCCCCTTCATCTTGCAAGAAGGGAAAAAGGCATTTGTGGCAGATCCTGCTGTATTTATTAGCTGTTTCACCATGCTCTGTCAGGTGCAGATCCTGAGAGGTATTGCAGACCTTTACTCTGATGGACCATATGCTTTGCTTTCTAGAGTAGGAAGCGTGTGGCTGTCTTTGAAGGACATACTTCAAAAGTGAACTGCCTCCTTGTCACTCAGACAAATGGGAAGAATGCTGCGCTTTACACTGGCTCAAGTGATCACACCATCAACTGTTACAATATCAAGGTATTTCAACTCTATTGTGATTAACATGTACTGCTTAATTATGCAGCATTTCTTTGCAAATATAAATGAAATAAGCCATTTAAAACCCTGTGATCTAGACATGAGCTCTACTTTATGTCTCACTAGAACAGAGTGGGAAGAAAAAAATGAAAAGAAAAAAAAAAGACAAGCTAATCTTTTGGCAAGTTTATCAGTGGAATTGTCAGAATAGCATGATGAGATCTCAGGTGTTGGGAATGCTAATGTGCAGGATGGTTGTCTGTGAATACTGTATTCACCTTATCTCTAACTTCATTTCTGATATAAGATGCAGTACTCCTTATATAAGAACAGCTATCGAGAGAACAGGTAGGGAAGGCTGAGGCTTTTTGAAGCTAGATTTTGAAAGATAAACAGTAGGAAATCTTGTCCTATGTGTACATTGGTCATCCAGAAGTAATGCCTCCCAGTTATTTCAATGGAAGCTAGAACAGGTACAGAGGGTACAATATTGCTATTTGATAGAGCAAATTATTAGCTACAAAACACTATTTCAAGGTAGTCACCACCATTAGCTGTGCATTTTTGCTAGAAATGAACAAGAGCCTGCATCCTGTGTTTGTAAAAACCAGCACCAGTGGAGGTGATAGCTATGCGTGGCCATCTGGAATGTGGCTTGTCTTTCACCTTGGTGTTGCCACTGCTGAAATGCAGCACTCACCACCTGACTGTGCTCACATTCATGTTTGATCTCGGTAAATGTTAAGCAAGCATCAATGAATGTCAGTAGGTGTCATTTTCTCCACACGTGGGAATTCAATGATAAACATGTGCTTTATATGCTCTTCTGTGTCAGACACCATATTGTCAGACTGCCCCTCTGCTGCCATCTGTCGCAAATCAGCAAGATGTAATTGCATACTGGATAGGTTCAGCCTCTACTGCCACATTGCCTCTGACGTCTTGGGCCAACATGATGAAATAGGAGGTGGCATTACTTTCAGAGCAGCCCTCTTAGATTTAAGATCTGGAAGATAAATATCTGCTTTCGGGAGTAAACTGAGATTTGCTTTTGACACTTCAGATGATGATTCATTCATGGCATTTTCCTGTAGAGGACTTCATGAGTATTCCTTGAACTCAAGCTGTAAGGGGGGGTGTTTCACATACCTATTCTAAGCTGATATATATGTTAGAGGTTGTGGCTAGTAAAAAGCTTTTAGTGCTATAGCTAGTTGTTTAAGTAACATCAAGTCCCAAAGATAGGAATGAGCAGATGAAAAACAGGATCAGACTGCTGGGTGATACCATGTATTAAGATGTTTTTTTCCAGCTCTGCTAGTTCTGAAGATATAGTCTGTAGGTGAAAATCATCATTCACTCCTACCTTCTTTTTTTTTTTTTTTTGATCCCTGAACTGTTTTCAGCCAATGAAAAGCTTAAAGTAATTATTTCTATTGCCAGACCAAAGAATGCATGGAACAGTTTAAACTGGAAGATCGAGTGCTCTGTTTACACAGCAGATGGCGGATCCTTTATGCAGGCCTTGCAAATGGCAGCGTTGTTACATTCAGTGTAAAGGTTGGTTTGTTTATTATTGGCACCTAAAAGCCTGCTTCAATGCAGTTTCTACCTTGCACAGTCCTTTCTTTTGAGTAGTATGTGTATTTGTAACTTAAGTGTTTTGTACAAATAATCACTCTTAGCCTTTCTTAATCTTTCTTGTCCCCTCTTCCCTATCCTCAGTTGCTTTTCTCTTAACTGTTCTGGTGCTTTGATTTAATTAATGAATTTTGGAAGGGGCTGCATGCATGTATCTGGTTTTTCTCACTAAATGCTTTTTTTCTCTCCTTTTTCTAACTCCAAAGGGGAATTTACTGGGCTTTTGCTTAATAATTACTGTTTTTCTTTGCTTCGAAGCCCAATTTAAGAAGTTACTTCTTTGATTTGGAAACTTAATTCCTTGTTAGTCATAGTGAAGTTTTAGTTCTTAAATACCAATTTTTGTCCTCCAACAGAACAACAAGCAAGTTGATATCTTTGAATGCCACAGTCCTAGAGCAGTGAGCTGCTTGGCCACAGCTCAGGAAGGAGCGCGAAAGCTGTTAGTAGTGGGTTCCTATGACTGCACCATCAGTGTACGTGATGCACGGAACGGATTGCTTCTCAGGACTCTTGAAGGTCACAGCAAAACTATACTCTGCATGAAGGCAAGTGTCTCCAAAAATGTTTGGGTTTTTTTTTTGACAAGGGATTCTTAAAACTGTGTAGTGGAATTGCCAGATCACAGCCTGATCACAGAACCAATGATTGAACACTAGGTGAGGTGTTGCTAATGCATGGAGCTCAGGTGCAAGCAGTGCCACCTTGAGTGACTGGAAGGGGTGGAGTGTGGATCCACCCCTCCTCACCCTCATTTAAGGGCTAGCAGATGAGGAAGCAGCATCTCTGTGGATAGGGATTTAGCTCCTCTTAAGCTGTTAACTGTCATCATAAAGGGTCAACCAATTTTTATTACCTACTATTGCTCTGTATTGCCTGTATCCCATTCGAAGGCATTGTCATTGTTTTATTTGACATGCACTGTAATCTTTTTTTATTATTCTTTCTTCATCTAATAATTAGCAGATCATGATAGACAATAGATGCTTTCTCTATTTCAAAAGATTTCAAACAGAGTGGTTTGATAGGAAGGCTCTGTCTTGTCACTGTAAAAGCTGATATTTATTTTTGTAGGAAGCATGTCAGGCAATCTTGAAATGTGAGATCCCCAAAATAAAAGAACAGAGGAAAAGTTGACAAAAAGAAGTATCTAGAAAACTATCCTTCAGTAGAAGAATAACTTATTCTAGACTTAATAAATTGCTTTTTGCATTAAGTCTAGGCTTGACATTTTTGAGCTGCTGAATATGGATGTAGCTTCAGGATACTAGTAAAAGAACTCTTCTAATGGTATAGCCAACATCCCTTCCAATGGACAATATTTAGGATGGCATATCTCACATTTCAGACTGCATGGGTCTGTTCATCTTAGGAAGATTGTTCTTAATTTTGTCTCTATGAATGACATAAGCCTGCCTATTTGATGGTTACTTTATTGTTTGGCCTGATATAACGTAGTGTCTGAAGTTACAGGTTGGTGTGTATTCTTGTTTGGCTGCTTTGCTTTAACCACAATCATCTACAAATAGGGGATGACCATTCCATATGCAGTTCTCGTCATCTTGAATATCATTCACTAACACAGTGTTGCTTTTTTTTCCCAGTGATCTCTACATTGTTTTGTACTTAATAGGTTTTTGGGTTTTTTTTTTGTCTGTTACATACGTGAAATATTATTGTGCACCTTCAGTCAGTATGTTTCATTTGGCCACTTTCATGTCATTAGATAACAATTAATAGAAATAGCACTCTTTTCTTTTTATGATAGGTTGTGAATGATCTGGTGTTCAGTGGTTCCAGTGACCAGTCTGTCCATGCCCACAACATTCATGTAAGTCTCTCTCTATAAAGTTGGATTGACTAATTCTGTTAAGGCAGTGAAAACCTTTGCTATAATGTCAGTATTGCAAATAATTATGACTGGTGGTAGAAAAAAAACAACCTTAAGAAAAGGGAATCGTATGCTTTTGTTCTGTATTTAATGTGACTATACACTATAGAAGCTAAGAGGGGAATGCAGAGGGTAAAATACTAAAGGAAACATGTTAAATGTGTTGACTCATTTAATATAGTATGTAACGCCCTTTTATCTGGGGATCTTGATTTTACAAATATTGCTACAAAGCTAGTGATAATGTGGAAAGGGTTTGTGTAGCCATGCAAGGAATGAGACTAAGAAACTTACTACAGTTTCAGGTAATTGGCAGGAAAAAAGGTATATTTCTATGTATTTAATTAAATTTGCTGGTCCTTGTGGCTACATAAATACTTTTACTACTAATATGCACAGTACCAATTGCAGGATAGATGGGAATATGCAGATAATGTTGGAAAGAGGGGAAAATAGACTTTTCATAGTGATATGCATTTCTATTGGACTGCAATGGCTCCTTGCAAACATAAGCAAAGAAAATGTTCTTGGTGATAATCTATAAGTACTTTTGTAGGAAGTAGAGGTCTAATAAAGGATATATCTCTTCTGTGATTGGTGAGAGTTGAAGCTAGCTACCCTATGTAAAACTAAAATAGCTTTGCTTAATTAAAAATAATAAGCTGCTTGCCTCTCCTTGTTGTTGGCACAGACTGGAGAACTGGTACGGATCTATAAAGGCCATAACCATGCAGTAACGGTTGTGAACATTCTGGGGAAAGTGATGGTAACAGCATGCCTCGATAAATTTGTCCGTGTTTATGAACTACAGGTAAGAGTATAGGTGGTTATTAATAAAATCTGCCTAATGTGTTAATAAATGACTTCAGGAAGTCATCTTTGTGCTTACTGGTCTCTGGCCCGCTCAGAATTTGCAGCCAAAATACATGAGCTTCAAAACAGCATAACCTCAACTATTGTGTTAAGAACTTGAGTTATGCAAGGATAATTGCAGCTCAAAGTAGTGGGGAAGTGTTGACTTCATCTTCTCGAAAGACCGAATGCTTTCTGTGAACAGAAGGAATCACAGAAGTAATGCATGGAAAACAGAGAGCTTCCATTGTGCCTACAAAACTTGGGATCCGCTGGGAGGGGTGTTGATTGCTACCCAGGGAACTGCTTAAAATACCTCTTAACTGTTGTGCCAGTAAATGTCTTTTCTTTCTTTCAAGTCACACGACCGCTTGCAAGTTTATGGAGGCCATTCGGATATGATCATGTGTATGACCATCCATAAGAGCATGGTAACTTCCCTGTTCTCACTGATGTCAAATAGGAAGTTGTATTTTCCACGAGCATTTAGACAATTTTATTTTTCTCAGATAATGAAATGAATTTGTTCTCCAGCTAAGGCAGAGATACTCACAAGTGTCAGCCAAAAAATCAAGTTGTGACAGCAGCTTTGTAATTATGTAATATTATTGACTGGGTAACTTCTGAAAGAACTTACACAAAGATATACACTTGAGTTAAGTGCACAAATTTATTTCTTCAGGCAAAGTAGAGTTTAGAAACACTTCTGGATAAATACTTGCGTAAAAGAGTCATTAAAAGTACTTACTTGCATGATGTGTAACTTTCAGATTGTTAAATATGTTGTAGGAGTATGGTACTTACCTGTAAAAACAGAACTGATCTATGTATTGGGATACGTATGGTCAAAGCTTCACTTCTCATATGAGCAAGATGGAGAGTTAAATGCAGCCAAGCTTTGTCATTGTAGTCTGAAGCTTGAACAGTCCTGTAGTAGTAGTCCATTTTGGGTATTCTGAAATGGAAGAAGCAAGAAACAAGAATCTTAAATCTAATATATTCTACCTTGAAGTAAAATTTTGAAGAAGGTTTCTTTTTTTTCTATTCCTGGCATTTTTTTCTTCATAAATACTGCTTTTACAGATCTACACCGGATGTTACGATGGCAGTGTCAGAGCTGTGAGGCTTAATCTTATGCAGAATTATCGTTGCTGGGTAAGGAGCAAAATGTTTTTGGCCTTTCTTTGTTATAGTTTTTAGACTAATTTCTAGAGGTGGTCACTGTTCAACCTTAGGTAGTTTGACATTTATTGTATTTCAATCCTTTAAAAATCAGTTGGAGTATGTATTGCTAGTTGCATTTCTCATATACTTTTGGGCAAGCCAATAGTAGTATCTTTAAACTATTTTTCTTTTTGGTGATCTTTAGATAGTGACATGAAATTAGTTAACAGAAAAAAAGCTAGGCCAACAAAACAATGGCTCTGCCTCTGGAAACCTTAAGTTATGTAAAGGCTAAGGCTCTTTCTTCCTAAACCCATTCTTGCTGATGGTCTGGGATTGGCTAGAAGCTGGGAAAATCTCTCTAAACTTCTAACTGAAGGAAGAGAGTCCACTGAGAATGTATATGGAATAAGAATGTTAAAAAGTTAGAGGAGGCATGTGTGTGAGCAGTCCTTGTTGAATGTTGTTGAGTTGCAAGAATAAAGGGATTAACTACTTTTTTTTTTTTTCTCCCCTGGGTGATTTTGGGTATATTTTCTGTTTTTTTCCTACCAGTGGCATGGATGTTCGCTAATCTTTGGAGTTGTTGACCACCTGAAACAACACTTGCTAACTGACCACACCAACCCAAATTTTCAGACCTTAAAATGTCGTTGGAAGAACTGTGATGCTTTCTTTACTTCCAGAAAAGGTTCCAAGCAGGTTTGTGATTGGAGTAACATGTTTGTATTTGGTGGTATAGTAGAAAGGTTTAAAAAAAAAACAACACCGCATCTAAATAGGAAGCACACGCTGTCACCACAACATGAAGTTGTGGTGGGACTTCTACTTCTCTTGAAGATGAATAAATTCTTCTATTCTTAATGAGCCTGACTGAGTATAGTTAAGTCATACCAGGCTTGCCTCCCTGTTAAATGCTTTTGATAATACACAATAGGTTTCTTTTAGAACTGAAAAACAGAAGTAATTCATTTCTTCTTAAGCACTTTCTTTGGATATAATGTGTTTACTTCGTATGACTTTCCTGACAGAAAGGAAGCTGTTGTTCTGTTTTCCTTGAATCATACGGTGTACAAGATTTTACATAAACTATAATAGCTTGGTATTCATATTTAAGAAAGAGTATGCCAAAATCTTATTTTATCTGGAGTGACACTTTCACTGAGGTTTATAGAATCTTCTAGGTTTTTCTCATTGATTTTTTTTTTTTCTTTTTTTCACTGACTCCTTTGTTTCTGTTCTAGGATGCTGTGGGACACATTGAAAGACACGCTGAGGACGACAGCAGGGTTGACTCATGAAACTTTTCACCTCCCACATTGGGAAGTAATTTAATGTCAGGATTATTCCGAATAACATCAGTTTCTTACTCCAGCCTTTTCTCTTGCTTTTACTACTTGGAATGCAAAAAGGAAGTGGGGCTGAAAAGCCTTGCTACAGAACTGCAGCTTATGTTGCGTTCTGTAACCGTAAGGCTGGTCGTTTAAGAAGCAGCCCAAATGTAAGATTCTTGCAAGTTTTCAATTCATTGACAAATAGGAATATTTCCGTCCTCTTGTCTACCTTGTTTTATGAAGAAGTACGTTCTTGAGAATCTTTGGGAAGTGCAGAGGGGTGTTGAGAAGCTGGATGATGATGGGTGCTGGTGTTTCACGCTCAGCGTGAAACCTGTTAAGTGTCTACCTAAAATATGCCTGTTTTTGTTATATCTGTTTTCGCTGATTTTAATAAAAGCCTGCGAACCTGAACATCAAAAAAAATCTGACAAGAAAATCTGTAACTTGAGTATCCAGTGTACATACTGGTTTTCATCATAAAAAGAAACGGTATTTTATGGAGAACTGGAACGATTTTTTTAACGTTAACTGTAATTTATATTTTAATCTTTGTCTAAAAATTTCTATAATTGAGATAATATATATGGTGACAGACTACCCTAAATATTACACCTCCTGAGGTATTCTGGTGTCTTTCTTTGGAGGAAAGCAGTCCTTTGGCTGGTATGCGAGCAGCAGTGGAACAATTCTGCTCTCATACCTTTCAATCTTAGTCTCTTATAGGTCCTAATGTGCAGGAAGGGAGGAACCAGTATCAGCTTTTGTTTCTCAGTGTAACCACTACTGTTGTGATACAGTACCAGAGTTGGATTGCTTATTTGATTTGGAATTCTGTAATGCTGAATCTTTATTACAAAGCAAACAAATAGGAGTTCAAAGCCACTATATATTCAAATTCTTCTTCGTTAGTGTTATTTTGTTTCTGTTGTGAACTGGCTTAATTTGCTCAGGCTGTGTGAAGGTCACTAAAAGTCAATAGGATTCTAATATATTTGTCTAAAATTCTCAAGCAGAAGCTGGGGATACAAAATGCATGTTTCATGGGGAAAAAAACCCACAAACAATCTTGTTTCCATAGTGGACACAGGGAAACCAGTGTGGAGTGGAAGACTGTTTCTACTTGTACAGGTCCCTCTGCTGCTGTCTCTTGGGGTTGCAGACTTGACCTCATTTTTCTGTTGTGTTCAGTGAACTTGAACTTTTGCACTCATGATGCTCTTTTAAATAACAAGATGAATCTGGCAAGGAACTCTCTTAAACAATGGAACTAATCTGTCAAGGACCTTTTCATGCTTGACTAGCTTCCTGCTTAATTAAAAAGAAGCAGTTGTTTCCTTAAACTGTAACAGAAGATAAAGATATTCCAGTGTCAAAACTGAGTCACTTATAAACATATCCAGTGCTTTTCGAGACTTCATATGTTATCCATAGACCAAACGTAACTTGTAGCCTCATTCTTTGACTGCAACAAAGTCTTTATAGGCAAGGACTGTGAATGAAGGAGGCCCGTGGATGTTCAGCTCTGCCATCCAGTCAAGAAACTTCAGGGCCTTCTCTGAAGCGCACAGTTTTTATCCTGTTTTAGTGCACAAGCATAATTCCTCTGTATTTGCTTGAAATTGATGTTTTTCTCTTGAGGAAGACAGGAGTAAAACAGGAACGATGTAGGGTAGAATCCTACTTCAAATGTAGGAATTCTTGAGGTTCCAATGCTCTTGTAGTTTTTTGGGTGATTTTTTATTTTTATTTCATTTTTTTGGAGGTTTTTGTTGTTGTTGCTGTTGTTTGTTTTTATTATTTTCATTAAGATGTTTGTAGATGGGAGAAATAAAAGCAATATGTGACTTAGACTCAAGGCAGCTTTGAGAGTTTTATGTGGGTTTTTTGGGGGGATGGGTTGTTTTCTGCTTTATTGCACTGGAATCTCCAAGTGTATTTGTTTGAGGTTTGGTGGTTGTTTTTTTTATAAGTAGAAGGCTTCATATGACTTAAATCATTTCCACCGTTATTGATATTAAAGAGTTTTGCTTTTTTTAAACCACAGTGAGAGAAATATAAAAGTGTGGAAAGAAACAATGTTTTGACTATTTGAGCTATTCTTCATAGGTTGTGATTGGAGTGATGGCAGGGAGCTCTGTGTTCTGAGGACAAGTATGTGGAGTGGTTCTATCACTAAACATCATGTGTGAGAGTAAATTTTTAATACTTAGTGATTCTTTTTCTCTCAGCTGATGACTTTGATTTCAGGAACATGCAGAGATCTTTCTCACTAGATGTTACAACAAAGACAGTTACTACACTTTATTTGCATTCCTAGGTAGTTATTGTGTTGATCTTTTCTAGTTGGTGTAAAAGGAGATTTCCTTTTCTTGTAGTTGGTGATATTTCCTTCTCTGTCCTTAAAAATGGTCTAATCCAAAATTATGGACTTGGGAACTCCAGCTTTAGCAATGGTGTCTTTTGCTGTTTCATTGGTTGCTTCAGATCCATTCTCAGAATTGTAAAATGGGTAAGGGACAGGAAAGTAGCAGAACTGCGTGAGTGCTTATCAATTTTGCTTTGTTTGTGTTAAAAAAGGTATATATATTGCTCAAGGGCTCAGAGGGAATATCGTGCTGCTTTGTCATGAGTTTGTCTCAGCAGGATTTGCTTTGAAGTTGTCATGCAGGTATGAAATTCCACAGATTTCTTCGTTCTTCTGGGGGGAATGCAGCTTCCATTAATGGCTGTTTGCTTCCTCCACGTGTGGTTGCAGAAGAGCAATGGTAAATTGGTGTGTTAGATTGGCAGCCATTGATGAGATCCACTCCAGGTTTGCAACTGAGGGTTCTGACTTGTGATATAGCTCTGGTCAGAGAGTGCAGTAGTCTCAGCAAGGGGAATATTTGTGAAACATGAGCGGGGTAATTTTTGCATGAAAAGCAGCGTTCCACATCTGAAGCCTGTGTTCAGGACTGTTTTTGTTTTGAGTTTGGTTTTTATGCAGCTGAAGAGTTGTGGGTGTGGAAGAGTGAGTAGAGTGAGAGTTGATTTTTATGGTTAGCTGTTTTATTTCATTAGTCAAATGTTAGATCGTGAGCTCTGGACTTGCTGAATGCTGATTGAATACGGCAGTTCCTTTTGGGGTATAAGCCACCGTTCTCTTCTGAGCAGTATTGATGCTGCTTATTCAGCTGTGAGTCCTTAATGTGCATGAAGTGAAGAGCTGTTGTATTTTGTGATATGGAGAATGGGAGAGGCTTTACTGAAACCAGTTATGTACCATTCTCTTCAGGAGTGGGAGAACGCGTTGTGGTGCGCTTATAGTAAGTCCTACCCGAGCTCAAAAAGAGGAGTGTGAGTAGCATAAAATAATCACTCTAAAGTTCAAATGTGCCACAAAGCTTAACTTCTTGTGACATCCTCACATGTTGAATCAAAAAACAACGCAAAGACTGGTCTGTATTATTTGCTCCATTTTCCTTCAAATCATAGGAAAAGTAACAGGCCACGCAGCACCACGCTGTCAGTTAGCTATTGCTGTTGCTTCCCTGTCTGGAAAGGGCCAGAGGGAAAACTTGCATCTGTTGGTATGAGGATGCATTACATACCCCAGCTTCTGTTTGCCTTAAGGTGTGTGGGTTGTGGACCTTCCAAGTGGTTCAGCTCTGTGCTGTGCTGAAGTAGCACAGGTCTCACCTCACACTTACAAACCATGCCGTTATGCAAAATCTTGGTAAACAATGACTGAAAGCTCACAATAAACTCTAGGTTCCCAGAAACAAAAACATGGTGCTGGAAAGATTTTTTTTCCTTCTTTTAAATTAAAATGTAGGTACGGATAAAATCTTGTTTTTCAGGCCTTTAATGTACTGTCATTCAAACATAGTCTTAAGTCGTCCAGAATTGCAGAACATATGAAGAAGGATAAGGAAACAGTCTCGAGTGCTAATTGCAAAATATTTAATGGTGGAAGTAAAGAGCAAACTATGTAGGTATATATTCTGTCATATGCACCTGCCAGCTCCTCCAATTTCATTTTGCTGCAAATATGAAAAATAAAACAACATGGTTGAGAATTGAATGACTTAAGCTATGTAGAACATTTGCACAGATTGACCTTGCTTTTCCTCTTTCATTTTGGTACGAAGCTGAGTGTAACAATGATGAAACTTTACACAGACAAAAAAACTGAAAAGAAAAATAAAAGTTCTTTATATTGTTTATGGTTTGTCAGCCTGATTCTTCTTTGTGTGGAATAGAAAGATTCTTTCACAGGGTTCAGTAGAACATGACGTTCCATTTGGGGTTGGATGAAGTCAGCCAGGCTGTCCTGGAGCTGTATATTTCAAGCTCCAGTGCTGACACAGAGGGCTGTTGCTATTTTCTGCTTGCAAGGTGCAGGAGTCTTAAGATATCATAGGGAAGTTGGAAACCATCCACCCAACTGAGGCCTTCAAGATGATGCACTGAGACAGCCTTGCTTCATGGCTTATTGCAAAGGGAAGTTCTAGAGAGCTGTTTGTTTTCCACTTGTTGGGAGGTTAAGGGCTGGTTTTGATTGCTAGTCAAAAAATCCAGATCTTCTGACAGTTTTTCTGTGAAGACCCCAACCAAGAGCTTCTGCTATGGCTTTGTATGGAAAATAACAGCTCAGTGGAGATAACGCATTGCTGGAACCCAGGGCTCCTAGTATTCCAGTCATCATAGAGACTTAGGTTGGGTTAAAACAAAAGCTGAGTTTAAAGGATATCTCATTACAGAAACTATTATTTTCTTACTCTTTTAGAGGAAGTTACAGTGCAAGACAATATTATGAAGAACTCTATAGTCAAAGGTTTATCTGTCTCTTAGTAATCCCTCAGTTAAATGTATGAATTATCAGAATGATGTTGGGTAGATGCCAAGATTTGTTGTTTCAGTTTTGCTGTAGCAGATTGCTTTCTTGGCCCTGGGGAGCTAAGAAGTCAGTCATCCGTTGTTGCCTTGTGACCACACACCTGAGACAGAGACTTTGCTCTCAGTAGAAGTTCTCCTGATAAAGTCTGGCCTCCATGCCCTCTCTGTGCACATACTGGCTTTTCTATCCATTTTTGTGCTGATCACTGATTGACCAGTTCTGGAAGCCTGTCAAGCTCGTGGCATTTGAAGTTAGCTGACGTTTGAAGTCTCATGCTGATTTCATGCTTGTGATTAAAACTATACCAGCTGCTCTAGATCCTGAAGAATGGTGGGACGGTGCTCAGCATTCATTCCCCTTTGTTCCTTCAGAAATTACACCCTAAAGGTTAACGTTAAAACTCAGTTGATCTATTTTCAATTAATTATGCTTACGTATGCTAATAATCTTCCTAAAGTGGCAGCACTGGGGTAAAGTATGTATGATTCTGCTAAAACACCTCTTAAAATAAATTATTAACAAAGGCTGATTGCAGGGTGGTAGGAGACACCTCTGACTTCCACAGTTCAGATCCAGATCCAGACTCAGTTTTGCCTGATCTGTACTTCAGGGATGGCGCTTCCAAATGTCAGTATAAACAGTAACAATGCGTGCTCTGTGTTTTAAACATGCAGAGAGACCTAAATGCAGTCTTCAATAAATCAGTCCTTGCTGTTGAAAGTAAATGTCCCGGAGATACTACATAAGTAGGTACAGGGAACGAGCACCGATTTGCTTGCTGGAGCACAGCTGTCTTTTTATTCTTTCACGCACATTTTATCTTGGTGAGCAAAATCACGTATCTTGCAAAATGCTCGTTTGTAATTGGGGATGGATGGAGTTCATTATTCCAAACAGCAACCTGGAGCGGGTCCTTGATGAAGGCTCCGGTATTAGGCGTACATGGTGAGCTGCAGCCACTAAGGAAGAGAAGGAGTTAAAGATCAGACCAACTTGAACACGTGAGACTGTGCTGGGAATTAATAATGTAGTACTGGGATGTTGTGTTAGAAATACTGGCACAAAGTAGTTTACCTCCAGAACGTTGAGCTTTATGATTCCATCTCCATCTTTATCAAAGGCATGGAATGCCCCTAAATCAATGACAAAAAAATAAAAAATAAAAATACATAGGATAAATTATTGTACAAGCAAAGCGTAAAGATGATCCCATGCAGCAAACCAAATCATGTTCCCACTGTGTTATCCAAACATATGTGCGTGTTTACTTTTTTGATCAGCACATATTTCTGCTATGCTTTTTCACAGCTAATACAAGAAGATATGTAATGGCTTATTATCTTTTGTGTTTGTGTGGGATGGCTGTCATAAATTAGCACATATCTTACACTATTAAAACTATGTGTAGGCAATAGTGCTATGTATAATAAACTCTCCTTTAAATATCAGTGTGTTTTCAGGCAGGGGAAGGGGCAAGCCTGTAAAATGAGGGCAGCCACTCACTGAACATAGCGTCCAGTCTCACAAAGCAGCAGATGAAGCTGTCAAAGTCGATGTTCATGTTCTTGTCAGCATATCGCATTGTGATGATGTCGTAGAGCTGGTTGTTCAGCCGAAACCCTGAGGGGGGACCAGAAATGGGTTTGATTGTTCATTATACAACAATAAAGAACCCACAGCTTAAATGAGAGCAAGTAGGTAATTTTGGTGGGTGACTGCATCATTGGAGATTAGCCTGCACACATCTGAGCTCCCTGATGCACATCCCGTGTGCTCTTAGTACAGTTGCACAAACATTACACAAACTCTGCTCAAGTGAAAAGGGTAAAACTGGGCAAGTGTGGGCACTGGCTTAGTACTTATTTGATTTTGATCATTTATGAGACTGAGATGCCATGCATTATTCACTGAGAAGTTCAACGATCTGCTTAGTTGGTGAGACACACAAGCCTTGCACTTTGGATATATGAGAGCTTCTGCTAGCAAAAAAAATACAACCCCAAAAATTAAACATTTCTCTAGGACCCATCCTTAGAAGGCTGGGCTGTATTCCTGACCTCACCCTGTGATACATCAATCAAAATAAGGTTTATTTGGCTCTTGGGCATTGGACACTGAGGGAATTACCTGCATCATTGACTGCATTGCGCATCTCATAGCTGTTAATGGTTCCTGAATGGTCTGAATCGTAACGCTTGAAGATTTTCTGCAAAAAAGAAGTACACAGCAGATGTCAAAGTTTATGCTTTCATAGGACACACCTGCTGATGTGAGCTTTGCCATTTGCCTTATATCACCTGTGGCTGCTGCTTTGTAGTCAGTGTTGTTCACACACAGCTCCCCCTCATTCCTGACACATGAATTAGATCTGTGCTGTGAGAAGAAAAAACTCTTCCCTCTGGAGACCCTCCTCATTTGACTTGAGTTTATGCTGTTAATTCTCTCTTAATTGCCCTAATTAAGCTGATTGCAATGCCTGGCTCTATTTCCCATCCTCCTCCTCCTCCATCTTATGTACCTCCCCCCTTCCCAAGGGGATCTCCTCACATGAATGCTGTAGCTCTAGGTGTTTGCTTAGGCTAAGAAAAGGCTGAAGGAAGATATTAGTTTTCATGTTAAAAGCTAGTTTGCAATTTTGGGAGCTTTTTTGATTGCAGGGGACGCAATGAGGTCTGGTATCCCTACACAAGCCTTTGCGCTGTGGAGCCCTGAAGAGCAGCACTACCTGCCAGCTTTTGATCTTGTCCCAGAGGTGCCGGAACTCATCAAAGTTGATCTTTCCTGAGCCGTCTGTCTGTGATGCAAGTATTCAGGTAAAAAACCCAATATTTTAAATAGAAAACTAATTATTTCTATGTGTGCCTGTGAGGGGGGGATGAGTATGAAACTCAGTTCAGGATGCCTGAGTGCTGAGAGGAGACTGAATGGTGCAGTAAAGTGTTGGTGAGCACTTTGGTTATTAAGAGTGTTATTTTGTTTTGGGATTATGAAGCACTGTTTCCTTTTGTAGTAATAAATCACTAGTACAGGCAGGTGACTTGCTCCTGGAGCTGTTATAATGTACATAACATAGAGTGTTTTAGTGGCTTTTTCCAAGTGCCCCCACTGGTGAAGTTCCCCTGGAACTGCTTAAGATAACTGAGCTTTGTCTTGGAATGAAGTTTTTTCTGCCTTGCTAAAATGAATTAAGAATCAAGCAAAATGTTGGCTAAAATAATTTACTGAACTGTGTTCAGCATCTAATCATTATGGTTCTAGGCTGTAATTAGAAGTTGGGTCTGGTCTGGTTCAAATGTTCATAAATCATATGTTATGGAACCATATGGAAACATACATGTTTTCCTACTCAGGTAGGAAGACTGGGTGATGCTGTATTGGAGGTAATGCCATGTGACATCTTGCAGTGTGTTTTATTGTACTTTCTCTGAGTGCTAAGCACATGGTGGAATGTGTGATGCATTGAAAAGGTAAAGATAAGAGACTGAATTTGTTGGCAATTTGTAGTTCTGTTGAGATGACTTAAAGGAATGGTATCATGCTTAGTTCTGAGCTTTGAGATATTTTCATCTGCCAGCTATGTCAACATTAATATGACTGCAGTTAATGTGTGCCACACTGGAATGCTGGGTTATCTGACAATAGTCTGTAACATGCTGGTCTGTTTTCCACCTTACTAAAAACAATCTGTGCGTGTGTGGTCAGGGAATAAAACTCAGGTGGAGCAGTGTGTTATCAGGCACTTCTCTTTCACTGGCAAAGGATACGTCCATCAAAGCAATCATGCTGCGGCAGGATTCTAGTTCAAATCCTTCTGTCTTTAGGTCCTTGTCTGAAATAAATGATAAAGATCGTGTAAGTCAGCAATCACTCCTTCCTCTTAGGTAGGACTCAAAGTGTACACCAAACTGACTTAATTCATCCCATGAGGTATGAGTGAGAAAAAATATCTGTAAAGGCTCTAAGTAACATTACTGCTTGTGAATTATAGGTGAGTTACGGCCTGCTATATATAGTAAAAGTCTTTGGAAAACTCTAAATCAATTTCTAGTTAACTAAGCAAGCTTAAGGTTTGAAGGCTGAAGATTGCTGAATGGGAAGAAAGGTCCTCCCCTCCATTAGGATTTGTTTAAAGGGACTTTGCAGTCTGCTAGAAATGTTGTATTAACCTGTGTGGTGTTTCCAGTGAACTTTTGCTCATTTCTCTATTATCCATATGTGGTTGCTCATACAGACCATCTCCATGAAAGTTTTTAGCTAAGGTCTGCAGAAGTGAAAGTAGAAAATCCACAAATTTGAAACCATAAATAATTTTAAGGATGTTACTCAGGGGTGGAGTTGCATATTACATCATAGCTGCCTTTATCTGGGGTCACTGAAATGCACATTCAAACTCACGTTTTTTAACAACGTTGTTGAGAACATTCCTGAGTTCTTCGGCATTGATCTCCATGTCCTGGTGGGAAAGGTGGGGACAATACTGTTAATTGCAATGTTCCTTATCACAAAAATCACTATGTAGATGGATATGCTGGAAGTGTGAAGTCTCTGGTTGTTTTTCATCATGGCACATCATCCAAATAGAGATTTTTCTTCTATCTTTGTATAATCTTTTTTGAGGCTGCAGCTACACCTTCAGTATGAAGCAAATCTAAAGGGATTGCACAGTATTTATTAAACAACACTTGGGAGAACAGGCAGTAATTCCAAGCCACGGTATGAGCAAAAATGTGCTGCAACCCTTTTGCATCCTCTTGATTTATGCAGTCTTGATCTGTTCTGATTTCTTTAGTTCAGCATGTAAACATGTCTGAATACATACATGTATCTATGCACTGCTTATACATAATGTGCAACACTGATTAAGAAATCATTAATAACTTCACACAGAGAAGTGATCATTCTCTCAGAGAGTGGTCAGGTGCTGGAATGGCTGCCCAGGGAGGTAATGGAGTCACTGTCCCTGGCAGTGTTCAAGAGGTGTCTGGATGAGGAGCTCTGAGATATGGCTTAGTGGTTTGCTGTAACTACAGTAATGGGAGGATGGTTGGACTAGATGATCTTGTAAGTCCTTTCCAACCTTGTGATTCTGTAATTCTATGATAGTAGTGATAGAAGTAAGAGCCTGAAATTAAATAAGGCTCATTTGTACACAGTGAAAGTGAGTTGCATGTGCATGTGGGCATAGCTGTGTGCTTAATTGAATTTCCATTTCATTTTCCTTAACTACAGCTCCCAAAGGAAATTTGGTGCAAGAAAACTTAAATTTTCCATCTTTTGAATCTGTGAAGAAGTGGATTAGGTGCTGCTGTGTCTTAGCTGCTCTGCAGAGGTAGGGGTTGGTCATGTACTCACATCTCCTGCGATCTGTCGGAAAATATTCCTGAACTGTGTTTCCTCTTCACTCTTCTCACGAGCTTTTGCTGAAGAACGCTGGAAAGATACAAGTGAAGGATATATGCAACGTTAGCTTTGCAGGAAAATGAAAGGGTCTGGGTGGTTCATCCCCTTCACACAAATAAGCCTCTCAGTGACAGTGCAGCTCTTCAGAGGAACACGTTATCCTCATGGACTTCTCCCCTTTCTTTCATTAAATGTACTCCTTGATGAGCCTGCTGCTCTAAATGATTACATTCACCAACGGATCTTTAAGTTCTGATTTATCGTTTTTTTCCCCCCCATTTCAAAACATTGCAATGGAGAAATTTGGAGCAGAAGAGAAAAACATGCTCTGTAGCTGCCTGGTATCCTATGAATTGCTTAGAGGGGCTCAGTGGCTTTAGAGCATTTTGCAGCGCGGGAGGCCCTGTTCTGAAGACTAATACTGCATTAGCTAGCCTCACTGTTATCATTTCCATCTTCCTCAGACACATGCATAGGGCAAGCCTCAACTAAGAAACTGTTAAGTATTGGACACTCCTTTGTCCCATTCCTGTGCTCTCTCCAGCTGGCCTTTCATGCTGGCCAGAACCAAGCTCTATCCCATCTCGCCAGTTGCTGCTGAACCTTTTTCTCATCTACGTGGGTTTTTTCTCCATCTTTGACAGCGTCTTCATCTGTTGTCAGCTCCTTGTTGCTGTTTGCTCTGTCAGAAACAAAGATGATAGGCTAGAAGGAAGAGAGCAGAAATAAAGTAGGAATTACAGAAGAAATAGTGTTAGAGAAAGTATCTGGGGGTGTCTGTTCTGTGGCAAAGCACATGCAGACAGATTTTTTTAAAAAAGAGGAATTTCTCAGGTTACTACTATCCTCGTGCTAAAAAAGAAATCTGCAGAGTTTATGTAGGAGCTTGTTCATTACATGAGGCATGTATTAGTTCTCTATTAATTGCTAGGGTATTCAACTGCAGGGAGATGTGTGCAGTTGTTCTGCTTTAGTATATTTAAAGCAAAGAAAGCTGCTAACAGATGTGAATGTGTTACCCTGGAGCCATAATTGCAATTGACCAGTCTTGAGATTAAAGTGTTACGTTTTCAAGGTCCTTGTAAGAAACAGACTTCACTCTTTTATGTGGTGCCCTGATTTATGATGCTTTGTGGACTACTTTGGGTACATATAAAGGAGGAAAGCAAATTGGAGTCAACTACTCTTCAAAATCTTTCCCTTGTGGGCCTTTTTGTACCCTTCCTCTGGCTGATAATTTTCCTTGTAACTTGAGTATGGGTTTTTTTTTGTCTGCTAAATGTATTGGGTGGAATGAAAAGAACAATCCTGTACTCTAGTGAGCAGAAGCTGCAGGAAGGAGGAATAGCTGCATTGGGCAATGGAGGGTGTGTGTCTTCTCACTGGGAAAGGTGTCAGGATGCCTGTGGAGGATCAGGCAGGAAGGATACTTGAGAAACTTAAAGGATCAAGCTCATAAAACTGAAAGACTTATGCTTATGCCACCCACTTAAGAAAGAGAAATACCTGATGCTACGGATGTACTTCATTAGCTTTTTGTATAGGAAGACAAAGTTTGCTGCCTGAAAATGGTCTCTTGTCCAGTGTTCCTTATTAACTAGCTCAGCTTCCAGAAGCAGAGAAATCACTAATGGTAGCAAGCAATTCCTGCTGCATGCACTGCACATGCATCTTGCCTTTGGACACTCAGCATGTTGCATGGGTACCCACCTTCCCTTTTTTCTTCTTCTGTACAAACAGAAAGTAGGAAAATAAGTGTTTTTAAAAAGAAATATGGATTGTACCAGATCACATTCTTAAACAGCAATATTTCCTTTTTTCTTTCTCTTTCTCACATTTGTGTTTCCCATTCCTACAGTCAAATCATAGTCATAGGAAAAAATAAAAAGAGGGGAAAATGCAGCCACAAAGAAACTGTATGTTGAAATTGTAGAAGCCCTATCAAAACAGCCGTCCGTCCCCTCTTGTGCTTTATCTACTTGAATCAAATATGTTACCCATAATGGCTCATTTTAATTTTCCCAACAATTCAGTGCAGTGTAGACTGGACTTCTGTGCCCACCTATCCATGGTTTCTTGGAGTGGCAATTAAACTGCATCAGTTCTAGGCAGAAATTTTGGTATTGTGACAGCAAATGAGAGGGGAAGGCTTCTGAACAAGGTTTGATGGAGCTCAGCTGTGTGCGGGAGTATTCTGTTTTTTTCAAGACTGAGGGTATTATATGCTCCAATTTATTCCCATACAAATGTGTAAAACCCCAGGCTGAAGAGTTAGTTTGTCATGGATACTAGTTTGAATCACCATATTACTAGAATTCCTTTTCAGAAAGTTCCTACTTCAAAATAAGGCGCTCCTTTTCTTATTTAGATGAGTTGCCAGTCACACAAACAAAAAACATCCCAAAGGATGGCTAAGCCTCCACCAGAGCATTAATACTCTCAAGTGATGGAAGCAAAGGCAATGCTTGGCATAAGGCTTCTTTATGCCAAGAACAAATCTCAGTTCTGGCGAAAGATTCTGGTTTGTCCAAACCAGAAAGCAGCATATATGAAGTGTTACTAGGAATATATTGATGAGAATATGTAGGGATTTCTTAAAGGAGATGTCATATGGCTGCAAATGGTTTCCTGCTATGGGTTTCCCTATGTGTGACACTCCTCCCCTCTGTTCCCGCAGAGAAGATGACAGGATGGTACTCACCGATGGGCGATCCGCCTCAATCATGTTTTCAACCTCCCTAAAAGAAAGCAGCAAGTAAATAAATTGGGAAGGTGTCTGTTTCCAATGCTGTTTATTTCTGTATGTGGTTTGTAAGCAGGCAGCAGTGTGGGCTGGCTTCCAGGCATTACAGCTCAGACTCTGAATGTAGTTTTTCTGAGTTTGATCTGAGCATCCTGAGTACTGCTTCCAAGAACACTGCTGCTGGCTTTATTCTTATCATATATAGCCTTGGCATCACTGAATCTCAACAGGGGGAGCAAACCAGTTTTTTGGCCTAAGTAAAGAGATACTAGCTGCAGTTTGAGCTCCAGGAAGCTACTTAAAGAGCAGGATGGAAAAGAAATAACACCTCTTTCTAGATTTTGTTCATGACCAAAATTAGATCTGTCACAGTGATCTATCTGGCAAAAAATTTTCATATGGGATATAGCAGTGGCATAAAGCATTTACAAAAATTCAGACTTGTTGGTTTTCATTATAAAAATAGCAGAAAGTGTGTTCACAAAGGATATCCTGTCAGTAGTCTCCAGTGTATCCAATGGAAATTCAAAACAGGTTTTTGTTAAACTACAAGGTAATCGTGGGGATATGAGTGTGCCTCTTGGAGTTTCTAACAGGATTAAGAAAATTAAGAGTGTTGCAAGCAGGGAACACAACAGAGTAGTGAGCTCAGTTCCCCCTTTAGAGCCAGATGAAAGATCTGCAACTTACTCTGAAAGACTTCGTTTCTCTGAGAAAACCCTCAGGATGAATTCTCCCTCCTGGTGAGGATCATATGTGGATGGGATGATGACATACTCGCTGGGAGGCAGCCGGAAGCGCTCAGAGATTTCTCGCATGTTTATATAGGTCTTACTTCTAGCTTTGGAAGCATTGTAGAGGAAAAAATCCTTTTGCAAGTGGTGCTTAGTACCGTGCATCTGCAGAACAATGCAATCAATTGATCTTCAAGGAAGTCTTACCTGTTGCCCAGGTGGCTTGTCATGCAGGCAGCAGATGGGACAGAAAACACAAACAAAGCAGTGGCAGCTTCGCAAGAAGGGATTTGATGGGGGCTGCTAGCTGTTACCAGTTACAGAGTCTGTCATCTTTATAAGCTGCTGCTAGCTGGGTTTAGTTGGCTTCTGAGAGCTTCCCAACATGCCACATAGAGACTGCTGGCTGGCCATTCTGCTGTGTCCATGATTTTATCTGCTTTGTTGGATGCTAATAGCATGTAACTGAAGTTCAGTTACTTTCTTTGAGGGTGGTGTGGCAGGGAATGGTATATGCAGGCTCCTATCTACTGCACAGTAAGGTGAAGGTGTTTTCAGTGGTAACTTACCTGGAAAAATATGAATTCTGTATCTACCAAAGAGACACTGCACTCATTTAAATATGAAAAATAAGTCGGTGACTGTGGGCTAAAAACAAGTGCTTGCAGTTGCTTTCTACAGAAATAACTGTCTGTAAAATAGGTTTGCAAACACAGCAATTCAGATGGTCATCTTTGTGTTTTCCAGTGAAAGCTTTTACGTGAACTCACTTGCAAACTTGTGGTACCAATTATTCAGCTATTGGCAGGCTCAGAAAAATTCAGTCTGTGCACTTCTGTTTTCTTCAATGGCTGAAAACACCATTTGTTGACAGTAACAACAAAAAATCTGATACCGTAGAGCAAGCTCTAGGGCTGCAGGTTATAAGTTGCTTGCATTTTTTGCAGGAGGAAACAGATCTGCTTTAAGGGTCTTTGTGGAGTGTGGTGTCTTAAGTGCTAGCTGACACTTCTTCCTATAGTCCAGGTTCACTGTGGGACAATGAAAGCGGTGGCCAGCTCACATACAGAACAGAAAAGGACTCAGTGCAGATGAAAGCAGAGTACGAGTGAGAAAGAATTTAAAATGACTCTGAAAATGTTACTAAACACTCAAAGCATAATGGTTAGCAGTTTCACTTCTGTAACATCCCTGAAAACAAACTTGAATGGACAGTTTCCCACTGACTTACAGACAGGAGCAACAGTGACACTAGCTGTGAGCATACACCAAGTTGTCAGTCTGTCCCCATTCAGCTCATACCTCTTTGGGTACCTTAGGGAGTAACAAAGAGAAGAAACAGAAGTACTAGGTGAGTCTACTTGCTTATAAATCTAACAGAAGGGATCTCTGGGGTTGCAGCTAGTCATTAAATTACCTCAATTTATACATGATTTCTAAGAAAATTCCCCCTTCCTTTCCCGATTTCTTGTGACCTACACAAGATCCATTGAGTTCTGAACCAAATATTTTTGTGCAAAGAACGGAATAAATTGACTTCTACCTGAAGTCACTAGAGGGACAGATGCTGATGACTACTTTTGTGTCTTGGCTATTTCCCTCTTTACATGGTTCTGCCAATTAGATGTTTAGTTTCAGCGTGGATTAAGGAAGTGTGGAGACTGAAGTAGATATGGAGACCATAAAAATCTAATAAGTGCATTACTTCCAGGTGCAATAAACCCTAAGTTTACTATGGGCTAAATGGCACCAAAGCTTTGAATTTATTTTTTTTTCCCTCTCTTCCACATTTCCTTGCAAAGGAGAAACTGCAATTCATGTAGTCAGGATGAACAGTTGAATGACTCCCTTGGTAAACATGTACTGTAAGGGAACCTGGCACTAAGAACAAGGTCTAGAACTAGTACCTCATAGATGGCAAAGCCAATGGTGTAGAGGTTGGCTCCCAGCTTGCGTTCTTTCCTCCTGTTTTTCTGCATCAGTGCTACCAGGAAGCTGCAGATAACCTCTTCATCTTCAGGATCATCATCTTCCTCTAGGAGTTTCAGGCGATACTGGGGATTGGTCCAAAATGTATCTGTGAAATGCCATCAACAATCCAAAGCAAAAAAAGCAAAATAAAATCTTCAGTTTTCTAACAATGCTTTTGACCAAAGGAAACTTTTACTATTCCCTGCCTGTAGTTCCCGAGGGAAAGGATAAAGCCAGGCTTTTATTTTCATAAATATAATGTATATATTTTTATATGTTTGAGGGTTTATATAGTTCTAACAACTGTATAGCAAAGGATTTAAAGTGAAGAATTGGCATTTGATAAACTTTCAGAGAATCTAAACGTACCAGAACTTACCAGAGAATTTCCAAAGTTAAATCTAGCTGATAGAGTGAAACTGATATCTCTTACCTGCAAAGTATTCAAACAAGAATTCATCTTTGCCAAGTTTGCCTTCTGGGTTTATGAGGTACTGTCACAAACACAGTGACAGAAGATAACTAGATAGAAAATCATGTGACTCGTGCATTGAGGAATCAAAGCTTTCCTGCGGCTGAGTATTTATTGGTCTGTAGTGTGGCTTAGCCTACAGCATGTAGTATAGCCCCCATCAGAGAGGTGGTATCTCTTAAGGCTCATTGCTCACCTGGATAATTGCGACACCCTCCAGCTGAGCAGCCTCTCACCCAGCGCCCTTCATTGACTGACACAGTCCAGGTCTGAAGCTTATCAGCTTCCAGAGTATCAGGTGTGAGGTTGCAGATTTCAAGTTTCGTGAAATGCCTCATGAAATCTTCAAATGATATCCTGGAAGAATTGAAGGGAAGCTGAATTTGCGTGGTCAGTAGTTGTCTGAAAGATATACTGTTCCTAAAGAGGTAATGGAGAGTGACCTGTATTACTGCTTCTATTAGTACACTTTTGGAATGGGAGCTCCAGTTTCCTAATGAGTTTAGCCTATTGGATAATTAACCCAGGTACAGCTCCGAACTAGGGAACAATGGAGTGAGGGGACAGATCATAGGAAAGGGGATGGAGAGCTTGTGAAGTAGGGGATAATTAGATGGGATATGGGACTCAGTATACCCTGGTGGGAGAGTGATGTGATTACAGAGGAAGGCTTGTTGGGGAACATGAAGGAATTAATGCCATTGTTTTAGCACATTTAAGTCTTGTAGAGTGACCCAATTTTGTTATAGTTGCATATCTCCTATAGAAGCACAATTTTTTTTGACAGATAATTCACCAGAATTCCCCGTCTTCCACAATCTTGTGTTGCAGGCGGATTTTCTCTTCTTCATTAATGAAGTTCCACTCTTCTGATCTACAAGAGTGTAAACAAGCTACATTACATTTTGCAATACCCAGTTTTCATTTATATTCCTATTCTTTACTGTAAGCCTCATAGTAAGAAAAGTCAAGCACTGTCATTCTCCTTTCACAAAGAAAAATGTTCCTTTGTGATTTCTGCAACTATTTGTTCTCAATGTTTCCATCTCCATACATTCAAATGGAGAAGAAATTGTCCTGCTTCACTCTTCCTCCCCTTCAGACTTCCTATCAGAAGCTCTCAGAAATAAAAAAAATGAATGTGTTTATTTTGTTTAGCTTGAAGACAAGAGTGTCTGCAAACTGTCATTGATGGAGTAGCTGCTGAACTATCTCTCAGTGAAACCTGATACCTCATCGTTCAATGTTAGGGCCATACACAAGCTGCAAAAGGCAAATAAAGCTGCACTTTATTTTTTTTCCAAATCAAACGATGATCTGAGACGCTTTCTACTCACTTATCACTCCAAGGTCCATTCCATTCCACCTGTCCCCATGGGTTTCTCAGCCTTATCAGACGTATCTTTTCCCCTTTAAATGTTGTCTAATTGAAAGAGAAGGCAGAAAGAATCAACTGAATTATTTTGTGAGAAATGGGCTCAGAAAGGAAATGTTCTGTTTGTCACATCACTGATAACCATCTCCTCGGGTGCTCTCCAGGGCCATCATTCAGCCTGACCTGCCCTGAATGAGTATAGGAAGGCTGTAAGACCAAGAGGTGGCCAGCTGTGACTACTTTGCCCATGCAGATCATGGAGGAACATCTATTCATGCAGAAAGCCAAACCTTGGACTGATTTATTTTTTTCATGAAGCTGTACTTTATTTGAAAACAAAATTTCTTTCCTTTATTTCATCATTTGTATCTCTCGCCCCCCCCCCACACACACACCTTGTCCCCTTGTACACAGCTCTGCTGCCATGCATGATACTCAGCCAGTCTAGACTAAAGGACCCCAGAGCAGTAGGCAAAAGGCCACTTACCTCTTCCACAGCTGTGACAGAGTATGCATGACCTTTGACCAGCCCACAAGACATCCGGGTTTCGTACTGCATTGGCATTATAGTCTGTTAGACACAGGATAAAAGTATGGAAAAGGCACGTGAAGATCAACCAGCATCACTGAGGCAGGAGGGAGGATGACACTCTTTATGAGACTTTCTGGTTTTGTTTTTTTTAATCTAATCTTCTATCAGGGTGGCCAAGCTTAGCATCCAGAGAATGTCATTGATTAGAAATGAGTGAAGAATTAATTAAAGGAGCAAAATACCAATAATATTCATTGTAAAGGATGTTTTGTGATATACTATTTCCCTTTCTGTAGTTTGCTGCTGTTTGCATTCATAACATGCTATTATATAATGTGCTTAATCAAAATAATTAATTTGTCCATTTGTTCAGCCATTTGTAGGATAGTATCTATTGTATGGCTCAGTAAGATTTTGCAGATAAAACTGAAAACACAAGAGCAGCTCAGCGCCTATTAGAATACTTCCTTTATGCACTGTTGCAATCTCATCATGACCCAATTTCATACACTGTTCCTACTAACATTGTTATTAAAATGTATTTCCTGTAGGTATGGAGACTTTATTCCATAATCCCAGAGACTACAATGTTTTTCACCTGACACATAGGAAATGTATAGTTTTCTCAAGCAGATACAAGTACACTTGCTATCAGCTGCTTCTATGCCCTTTTACTTGTCTGGAAGCTGAAGAACTGAGAGTAAGATGGCAGGCTTATATAGCCAGCCGTGCTTGTAGGGAAAATCATGGAGAATGGTGGGAAAGGAGGGCTATGCAAAATGCAGATGGACCACATGTGAAACTTCTCCCCTCGTTATGTTTGTCACTAAGAAATGACTGCAAGGCCGTGCTGGTAATTCTTCCATCTGTTTTTGACACATCTGAGGACGTGAGAAAGTCAGTGCTGGAAATGGAGTATTAGTAAGGTCACACAGCTTGCGCAGGGAGGAATCTCATCCAAGTATTTCCTGGCTGTCACCTTTATTTTCCATTATTTCCTTTCTGCTCTTGTTTCTTTTATCTTATTCCAGTTTCCATACTTTTTCTGCCTATTACCTCTTATCTATTTTCTTTCTTTTTTTTTTTTTTCTGATTTTCTCCTCACATTCCCATTATTATTTAGCAAAACCTCTTTCTCACTTTTCTACTTAAAAATATTATGTAATGCTGTGAGTGCCCTGGATCAGTTTCTTCCACTGACACAAAGCTTCCTGAAAAGTAAGGTATGTGAACTGCCTGGTAGAGAGAAAAGGACAGCAGTGTGTCAGTATAAAGATTTGGAAGATTTAAGTTTGGAAGTGAACATCAAATAGCATTCAGATGAACAGATCTTTAGTGTTGGGATAATTAAGTGAAGTAAAAGAAGAATTTAAAAACATAGGTAATATGTTCTGACTGTAAATAAAAGTGCTGTGAAATCGCTACTGTTGATGTACAAACCCAGGCTGGCCTTTCATCTGTCCCCTGGTAGTCCACAGTGGGGTGAGTCATCTGTGCGTTTTCTAGGTTCTTCACCATTCGAGCAATCAGTTCTCCAATGTCACTTCGAGGAGCTGCTCCATAGGAAAAGCCTAGGTTATCCTGGTAGAGAATGGAAGAAAAATTGTGTGCAGAAATAGGAGACAGGGATACAAAAGAAACTATACAAACAGATAAGTGGTGAACAGTGGCCTAGATAACTTATCTACTTCGTCATTCCATGCTAGATAGTCCATAGTTATCTCTGGTAATTGGTATCGACAGTTGTTTTCCTGCTTTTACTGCCACTTCACAACTGTTATTGAAACTAGTGCTTTCTCACTTTCACTTTCAAACTAACCACAGTAAATTAAGATAATCTAAGGATACGCTGAGAATCAAATGGGTTAATTTCCTGGATATTTGCATACTGTTAGCATCTTTGATGTGAAGATTTGTATCTCAACAGAATCACTGCACCTCACTGAGAGCAGGGTGCTGGTTTTACTGATCAGATCCCTCCCTTCTTTCCTCCTGCCTTCCTATTCTCCTTCTGTCTATCTCCCTTTTTGTGCTTGTTGTTTTCTAATGGAAAGTGTCTAGAGGAGCATGCCCTACCACCTGCAAATGAATGTTTGCTTACGTGGACTAAACTAAGCTGTTGCAAAAGTTGTTATGTGATTATAGGTAGAGATTTCTGCCATTTCTTGTGACTCATCTACAAAGTTTATAGGGACTCACATCAATGGAGCTGGCCATGAGGGATCCTCTGGCAATGGCATGTTTCATGATTTTATAGATATCTTTAGGAGCATCCTTTATCTCATAGAACTCTGTCACCCCTCCAGTGAAGTCCTCCATGGCCTCTGTGGTGTTGCCTCCTTTCAAAGCTTCATAGGACCCATGCAGTCTTGGAAAGAAAGAGGGGGAAAAAAAGAGATGCTGAGAATCAAACATAGGCTTCTGAATAACAAAACCAAAAGCAAATACCCTAGAAAATATGCTTTATGTCATCCTCAATTAGAATCTGTGGAAAAAGGCACTGATATGTGCAGAGCTAAAGTGTACAGGACAAGTTCAGTACAAAGCAGTTCAACTATCCTCCCCCCCAAACCAAAGAAAGTGTGGCATGGTGCAGTAGGTTGACTTACTTTGCATAGGCCTTTTCCAGGAGAGCGCTCCAAAATTCATTGCGCTGGGAGGATTTGGTGAAGACCAGCTGGTTGTTGTATGTGGGTAGGCAGTCATCAATGATGACATCCACCCAGTCTCCGTAGCGCCAAAACTGAATGAAGGCAAACAGAAAAACATCTGAGTTCACTGTGTGCAGGGAAGGGGGAGCCTGGCTGGAAAGTTGAGCCAAGGAAGGAGAAAGACTGAACTGTTCTACAGCTATTAAGACTTCCCCCTTTTCTGTTTGGTGAGGTCAGAGCTGAGCCATGGCAACCTTGGAGTGGTTAGATGGTTCTGAGTTCTAACACTCCTGGGAAATTTTGAGCAAGTGGACTCTGCATGTGACTGTTCTGCCATGGCACTGCACACTGTGCCTTGCTGCTGGCTTTCTGTTTCCTCTCCCTTCTCGTAATATCAGGCATTTCCAGTTCCTCCTTCAGAGCTAGATTATGGTTGAAGTTGTAAATAACAATTCCTGTACACATTGTAAGATTACTGGGATGGGATGGACACGCAGATGCAGCTGTGCAAGGAGCCATGCTCTGGCTTACATTGTGATCAGATGCAGAAGGTATATATTCCTTCAGATTTACCTGGTGTTCCTCCAACCACCTGAACTTTGGACAACTACAGGTAGAGGGCTGCATCCTGCTTTAAAATGTGCCAAAAAGTGATGTCATGGGAAGGGAGGCAGCCATGCTGAATTTACCTGAGCAGTATGTCCATCTTAAGGGAGGTGCTTTTAGACAACCATGGGGAAGATGGACAGCAGTCAGTCTCTTCTGAAAAATCTGTTCTTCAGTGACTTATTTTTGACAGAGACCAGCTGCTTATGGCCCTAAAAATAGATGCTCCTGCCAACCACCAGTATCTCTGCAGCTGAGCAGGAAGGCAAGACCAAACACCTGCTGCTATCTGTCATACACACAGGCCATGCATCTGCAAATGCTTTGTGGGTGGGTTAATATTCCCTAATTACCTTCCGTGTCTGCCTTGTTGGAAGAGTTTGGGGTGAAGGAATTCAATCCTCCTTCCTTTCCTGCTGTTGCTCATGCTTTCACAGGGTGGAAGGAGCAAAGGGAACAGTGTGCCAAGAGGTGAGCTTGCTATTGGGTGAATATAATTACACCTCCCTAATGCTATGTGAAGGGACTCACCTGGAAATGAAAGATGCCAGCATAGTTCTGTATGAAGGACTGGTCGTGAGGTATGACTCTGCAGAGCAGTTTTTTATTCAGTGTCAGGCAAGCAATGGCAGCCAGGAACCAGCAATCGCCTGGAAGCAAGCAGAAGCAGCAGGCAAAATGAGGGGGGTGAGAGCAGCTAGAATCAAAGGGGAAAGCTAAGGTACTGCCAGGTGAAACACTGATTTTCAATAGAGCATGCCATGGCCTTTCAGTAAAGGGCTCTTCTCATTATGTTCTGAGGTACTTCAGCACATCTTAGCCATTGATGCTGTGGAAATGCTCATTGGCACCACTGCCTAGGCACACACCTGTCACAGGAGAAGCAATAAAACCATGGAAGGCATGGAAAAGCTGAGTGGGAAATGTCTTTACAAAGCAGTGCAGGTGAGTGCCATGTGGCTGACAGATGCAGAATTGTCACTTACACCTAAGTAGCGGCTTTATATATCAAGGCAGCTTCAAGCATCTGAGCTTAAATTCTTCAACACAGAGGTTATCCTTCTGTACAAGGCACACTTGGCTGAAGGCCTCTAGAAGCTTGAAAATAACGAGACAAAATATCTGAAAAAATACAACAGTATTTGTGGAAGGGCCAGGTCTTGCCAAATGGTGCTTTGCAACACTCATGGTATTAGTTCATGGAAAGCAATGTTTGCTCAAAGCTCCTCCCTAGATTGGTAGTAGGCAGGTGTCACCCATTTGTTATAGGGAGGGAATCAGTAGATGTGTAGTGGTATATGAGTGACTTAATACTGAGGGACTTAAAACATCTTCTTGGAAGCAAATGAAAATTGAGAGCTGAACTATGGTGCAGGTTTAAAATGTGTGGGATTGATGTGACAATCTCATACCTAATTCTCCTTGGCAGATATCTGTTCTGTTGGCTCCGCCAATAATAAATCGTGGATTCTCACAAATTTCCTGTAAAATATAAACAGGTAGATGAGCATGAAAGCAAACATTGGGATTCCTGACTTCCACAGAAATTAAAGCTCTTTAAAGACTGTGGGTTTTTTTTGTTTTGTTTTTTTAACTTAATGTGAGACAGTTTGTAGATATCAGAATCTATTATTCTCGAGAATAATCAAATATTGGCTAAGTGATTTTCTTCTTTTCCTCATGTTGCAGTATTTAATTGCCAGTGCTGAATTGAGAAATGTAATACAGATATCATTTGTTTCTAAGGAAAGGAATCTGTCTTGTCCTGTACTTGGGACAATATATTAGGTATATCACTAAGGACAGAATGGACATGAGATGCTGTATGGGCCTAAATTAAAGTACTGCTGTAGGGAGGGAAGGACTATGTAGATAGTACCAGTAAATAGGTACCAGACAGGACTACTACAGTGTTTGCAGAGAACTTTTCCACAATTTTCTAAGCAGCTGTAAATGAGGAAGAAGATACAGTCCAAGAACCCATCTGTCAGGAAGATCATGGGGCTGGAGTGGGAAGAAGAAAGAGAAAACACCTGAAAATTTCTTGTGTGAGTGGAACAACTGGCAATACAGGCAGCTGATGCTAACTCTGCAGTCTGAAGGTTTTCCAATGTAATCAGGGTAGCCCTGGATTTTCCCAGACTCGGGTTTCAGGTCTAATACTTTCACTTGGCTTGAACTCCTTTTTTGCTCCATCGCAGTGATCAGCAGGGTTGCTTTGGTAGAACTGTTTGGATTAGTCACAGAGCCAAAAAGAGACCTGCTGCTGGCTTCCCAGAGCAATTGCCTTATTCTCCCTGAGGAAGGGAATGGAGGCATTGTCACATTATTTCAGGCCTTAGTCAGCTGTCCTGAGGTCCAGTTCTGTCAAGATGGCTGTTTGAGATACCTTCATGCTTTTATCCACCCATGAGCTTTTGTGAAAACATCCTTCTGCACATTGCCTTGCTGTTCTGTAGAAAACGAGGTGTGAGATATTGGGCTTTGGGATTTTGTTTCTTCCTTTGCCATTACTGTGTTTTTAGCCTGACTGTACCCACTTCAGTAACCAGCCCTGGAATCCAGCCTGAAGTCTTTTAGGTGAAAGTAGTTATGTTATGCATACACGTTCACAAATGTTAAGTGTGCATTGATGATTAATTGCTATTCATTGTGATTTATTGCATCTTGTGTTTGTCTGCTTTGGAGGACGATCTATAAAGGAATACAGAGGACGGTTTCAGTGTGTTCTGAGGCTGATGAGAAACTGTCACCTGGTGTTTGAGATGCAGGTGACACCTGATCTTCCAGTGCTGCTGGCCGAGCAAGAGGCTGCTCTTCATCTCTGAGGTCATTCCCACACAGAATGCTGACAGGCTGCACTACACTTATGCAGTGAATCACCCAGAAGGTGTCTCCTCTGACTGGATTGCCTCAGACTGCCTCAGTGCTATTCACCAGACCTTTCCTGTCCCTTGAGTTGACTCAGGTTTTACAGTTTCATTACAAAGAAGCAGAGTGACTGTTACAGCAGCAGAGAGAATTCCAGGAAAACCCATCCATAGTGCATATACTGCTTCCTGGGCAGAGAGTACTTGCACATTGGTTGGAAAGTACCAAGGCAGCACATGACTGAAAATGGCATTTGACCTTTGCTGCATTTTCATTAGCTTTTCTTCTCTGCCAAAAAAGCTCTTTAGTCAGTTTACACTGTTTCAGGAAAAAACATTTATTCCTTTAAGAACTGCTGGCATTCTAAGTAAATCCCCCAAACCAATTCTATCAAGCAAAGGAAATATCTTCTTGGTCTAAGAGTGTCTAAGGCTCCTGCTTCCCCCTTGGCCCCCTGTGGTCCAGACCTTGCTTGTTACTGCATGGTGCAAGGCATTTAGCTAGGAGCTATTAGAGATCTCATCTTACAACAGGGAATATGCCTCCCTGTGACCTAATTAATATAGGATTAGAAAGATTGTTTCAGAGGTCCTTGCCAGCACACTGGGCTGGTAAGCCTTGCTGTACACCTCAGCAGCTGGTCCAGGCATGGTGCTGTGGCCTGCTCTGGCCATGCTTGGCTTTAGTCCGAGCTGCGTGTTACGAGGGTGCATTCACACTGCAGCACAGCTGTCACCATATAGAATTACAGGGTCCTCCTCACCACCCCAGCAGGCTTCACAGATGCCCTGCATGGCAACCACCCTTTTAATGGTGGCACTCCCTGCATTCTCACTGCTACTAGCAGCAGGGGGTGCCTTCAGGGGTCTCATCCCTGCTGCATGATCTTGCCCTAATCCCAGAAGCAACAGCAGTGCTGGTACACCATGCTCAGATGTTAGCTCGTACGTGCTGTTCAACTGAGGATTGTCACTGTTACTGTGCTTGGTCATGGCATTTGGGAACAGCAGATTTGTGCCCTTCAGACTGACTTTGTGGTTCCTTGGAAAAGACTTCTGGAAAAAAACTTGCATTCAACAATCCCACATGAATTGGTGTGAATGCATGAATTGCAAATAATGCTCATTCAGTACCATCATTTCTCTTTCACTCCTGTTATATTCTACATTAACCTCTTGGTCTGGGAGGAAAGAGCTGAGGTACAAATGTGCGGCATGGCATGGCTAAAGTGACTCAGAACGCCAGAGGCGATCAGGAACACATGGCTTGTTTCCCAGCTCTCTATGTTAAATGAGATCCTATGGCATGTGGACCATTTGTTTATTCACTATTTCTGAGATTAAGTGACATCCACAGTACGCTACAGAGAGAGGATCTGGAACAAAGGCCAGTATTATGATACAATCTCAAGATTTCTGACCTTCTGCTATTTTGTTTTTGTTTCTCAAATTTGATTCAATTCCAGGTGAATTTCAAACTAATATGAAACTACCACTTTATAAGACTATTGTTTACAAACTAGACACTTCCTTTTCCAAAAAAAAGGTCATTGTAATTTAATAAGAAGTTGTTCCTATTGTTACAACATGGCCCATGCAGTTGATTCTTAATACTTGGTGCTTCAATGATCGCTTTCACCTCTTAACATTGCGGTCTTTGCTACTGTATTACTACTTCATATTCATTTAACTCTATGGTTTTTTTGTAATATGGTTGTTGTGTCTATTCGCATGTGCAATACTATCAGACAGGTCCTGCTATCAGTGATACAAATCCTACAAAGTCCAGTAAAGCAAAGCATTGAGTCAGTCTGAGATCAGCATGCACAGGCCTCTTGCATCAGGTCACAAGAGCAATCTCCTTTTGCTGTTGTGGTGTGGATCTGATATAAAATAAGCAAGCACCATGTGCAACTCCTTCTCTGTTTGGGGACCTCCTGGGTACAGCAATGACCTGAATTACTATGTGGTTTTAAAACTAACATTTAGCAACAGAAAGCATGGGCATTTTTCACTAGCAAGGCACCAGGCAGGGCAGACCCTGTATCATTGTCCTGCAGTGCACCAGGACTCAATAGGCTCAGCCTTGTGCTCTGCAGAGCTCCTGCATCTGCTCTAACTTGTGACTGGCACCAAGGACACAGCAAACACCTGGATGTTTATTCTGGAAGAACTAAGATAGCTTTAATTTTTGGTATTTAAGTAGCATTTTGAGTCTTACACGGCCTCAGGCCTGTTGTAGTTATGTGAACAGTTGAGAGCTCCCAAACTTCATTGGCAACCCAGCTTTTCCAAAAGGAAGCTGCTCATTTACATGAGACAGAAGTGATTCTGAACCATGTATTTTTTATGTTCTGTTGCCTTTTCACATGCACAGTTGCAGTTTGTTTGCCCCAGGAAGCCGGTATGTATCCTCTATACCTCTTTGCCACTTTTCTCTCTATAGAAACACAGGAAATCCCCTCCCTTTCAGATGACTGGCTTGCTTCCACATTAAGGCCATTCACACACGTTTCCAGGAGCTGATGCAGCTGTGTTGATGACGATGAAGGAGTGGGCTGCCATGTGACAGCACGTGTACCCATGACGCTACAGTGTCCTGTTTCTCCCCCAAGATGTTGCTTGTTGCTGTTGTGTAACAGTTGCACTCTAAAGCACTTGGCTTTCTGCTATTCGCTTATGTCCCTCTAGCTAGTTTTATCTACTGCCATTAACTTTGTTACTGAAGCATTGATTTCCACACTGAGGAGGTACTCTGAGGGAGCCAGAGTAGCTCCCTAGAACCACATATCTGTTGCAGGGCAATGGCAAGGGGATGCCTCAGGGATCACTTGCTGGAGGTCAGCAGCTGCCCAGCAGGAATGATAGGGAAAAAGGAAAGCTTGCCCTGTGGTAGGATGGGGAATTAGTTAGGAACTTATAAGTTATTCCTTCTTTCCCAAAGGAGAGGAGGTGGCTGGCTGGGGAACGGCCACAGGATACAAAAAAGAGAGAGAGGGTTTGTGGGCAGGAGTCTGTCCTCATAGTGATTGCAACACCCGTACTCTGGGTAAGTGGGTAAGGAGCATCATGAGGCAGCTAATTTCAAGTGAGAAAATTCCTAGCAAGTTGTGGAAGAATAAAATAAAATTCCACATTTCTAATTCTACATACTTTCTTCCATCTCTTTTCTTTTTATTGTTGTCAGATCTTAGTCATTATATATACTTCCAGAGCTTCTTCTACTGCCCAGCCAACTATCTCCCAGGAGAGCTCTAAGGAAATACATTGACAGCTTTTTCCCTTTCCTCCTCCTCCTGCCCCTTCTGCAAAAAAGCCACACGTTCACCTTACAGAAAACAGAAGGCATTCAGCAAATGTGTTACTTACACGTGGTCTTTTCCATTCAAACTTGATGGGGACTTTCTGGCTGTAGAAGAGGGAAGACTCATTGGGTGGGAAATCAGGATCCTCATAGAGAATGTTTTTTTCCAGGCACTTCTTGTGAAGCTCTTCATAGGTCTTTTCCTTTACCTTGATAATGGGCTGGTTGCGACTTATAATGGCAGAATAAATCCCTCCTGTACCTCCCCCTGTACCTTCGGTTGTAGCGCTGGTAGTGCTGGGAACTGACCCGGCAGCTGTCTGCTGAGCCACCGCTGCATTGATGGCGGTCGGCATGAGAAATGGCCTGACAGCAAGTGTTGAAAAAAAGACAAGATCTTGCACACTGGAAGGAAATTAGAGAAAAGAGGAAGTTGCTGTTGCCCCTTTTTCTTTTTGTTGAAATCTCCTATTTAAACTTGTAAGCGATATAATTCCATCTGGTTCAGCTCCCTCTGCATCTTCTCAAAGGGTGGTATCTTTGTGTAAGAAAGTGGAATTTATTCCTTGATGTGTGGATCAAGGTGCTCTGTAGGCAAGTCTTGTGCCCGAGTTGTACTATCTACTGCATGCGTGTGTGCCGGCCCTGTGTGTAGGAGCACCGAGAAGAGACAAGCTTTAACCAGTGAAATCTAAAAATATCTACCAGCAAAGAGTGAGAGAGAGGGAAAATGATAGGGAGGGGGTTAGCGTGGGTGTCAGTCCGCTGTGAAGTTTGTGCCCAGGCCAGGAGCTGTGTGTAGGCTGACTCCTGGTGCACGCAGCTCATTCTTCCTTAAGCAGAGAAAAACAGTGAGGCTGGAAGCTAAGCTCCCACTGGTCTGAGAACACATTTATGGAGTACTCCTAACTAGCGTGCTAGTCCTGGTGCTCCTTATGGGTTATTGTACTTGGTTGTTGTTTCTGCCTTTTGCTACAGAAAAGGTGTATTTTATAGAGCCAGTTATCTGAAGATGCAGCCCTAATAACAAAAAAGGTAACGTTG
The DNA here is from genome assembly GCF_054131305.1 of Coturnix japonica. Classification (NCBI taxonomy): domain Eukaryota; kingdom Metazoa; phylum Chordata; class Aves; order Galliformes; family Phasianidae; genus Coturnix; species Coturnix japonica. Next base: position 25,396,929 of record NC_140667.1, on the reverse strand, counting down.
CTACTGAGGTCTGTTCAACACCTCTCAGGTGGGGGTTGGATTCTGCAGGCTACCTCAGATGGAGCAGCTGGCCAGGGCTGAGATTCACTCACCATACCTACTTCCCATGTAAAAACGGTCCTTTTTCATACCATGAAATTTCTTAAGGGCTCGGTGCAGAAATTGAGACATTCTGTGTGTGTTAGGATATGCCAATCTTAGATGAAGTATCTGACTTGGCACATTTATTCACAGGGACAAATTCAGTTTCTGTGAAAGAAAGTCAAGTTGCTCTTATTGAAACACAGCTCCTTTCTCTTCCCCCAGCGTTCTTTAAAAGCTGACAGTGCCTGTATGTCAAGAAAAGCCCTCTAAGCCTTCACAGTCTTTGATTGGGAAGTCTGAAATCACAAGGTGACATCAGTGCTATTTTTGTCTAACGACACTGGTATCTGGACTCTGGCTGACCTTCTGCTCTAGTACTATGCTATGCTGCCAAAGTACACGTTCTTTTTTTCTCAGCTATTTCCTTGGTTTACTGGCTTCAAATTGAGAACAGCACAGAAAGTCTACAGCTCATTAGTCCCCTTTCAGAACTTTGCTAGGGCAACCTCTGAAGAAGGTAATATAGTTAACAAGCTTGAGCAATCTCTAGGAGTACTATAACCCTGATCCCTAAATGGTGGCCTAAATCTTTTTAAATCATGAAGAGAAGCTTCTTGAACCAACAGGGCATGCAGAAAGGACTGATCTGATTGTGGAAATAGGAGTGCAGTTGCTTCAGGCAGGCTGGGCTGTCCAGCTGCAGAATTGATGACTTCTTCACTGCACTCAGATGTGAGGACTGCAGGTCTCACATTTGACATGGCTTTGCATGACAGCTCGGCAGATATGTGTCACACTTTCCAGGATATTACAAGTGCAGTGCAAGTGGTGAAACACAAGGGCCTCACACTGCACAGCTTAAGAAAACAACATTCATTATGGAGCCTGTGTGTATGGTTTTTTTCTTTCTTTTCTCCCTTCTTGCTCAATACATTCATCCATATATAACGAAGAGCTGTATTCTGGAAAGAAAGGCAGCAGTAGCACATGTGTGATAATTGACAAATTCCCTGTGGGCTGCAGAGAAGGATCAAGTGGAATATTAGTAATGTTTTAATGCATTTGCTTTTTCTGGGATGGAGAAAGGGCAGGTGGGCATGCCCTTAGTGTGTTATACTTCTAACCCAACATCACTCTTTACAGATGTTCGGTGACATTCAATGCAATTTTTATGAAGCTCTATCTCTAGTCGTTTCCAATATCTGAATTCAATTACTTTTTGTAGAGAGGTAAAGCATTAATTCATTTCTTCATTTATGAAAAAATACATGGAAAAGTATGCAAGTCACTACGAACGTCAACGTAAACGATATTTGCTGAAATTTATTTAGCTTTATTATCTAGAGGCCTAACTGTAATAAGGTTTTGTGCAAATAATTCCTGTCAGAACCCTCAAAAGTCAGGCTTGTTTTAACACTGAACATTTGACTTACGAGTACTTACATCAGTGCAGATTTACTGAGGGTCACAGTGTAACATTCAATCATTTGCTTTACTCACATTCAATTCAAAGCATACTTTTAAGTAATGCTCAACAGTAAAAAGATTAGATCACGGCACATAACTTGCTTTGCTATTACTTTATTTCGCTTTCAAACTTCAGAAATATTAGTTAAAACATTTCATTAAAACGCCCCAGACGATAATTACACCCTGTCAGCATCACTATGTTCAAATAAAAGAAGCCATTATCAATCAAAGCTTTAGAAGCTGATAGAAAAATAGAGTCTGTCTCAAAAACAGTTTGTCTCTCTTCTTACAGATGTAAAAGATCTATCTGCTACAGTTCCATCTGGATTAACTTGTCTTCATTAAGCACAGCAGCCAGGCTGCTCGTTCCCAGCTCCTGGAGTGGAGGTTCAGAGTGTCTGCTAGAAAGAGTTGAAAAAGAGCTCTATAGAATTAAAAAGGAAAAAAGAAGGAAGCTTAGGGTCTGGTGGGAAACAAGCTGCACTTGGTGCTCAGCAGTGTAGTTGTCACCATTTGCTCTCATGCTGTTATTCCCAGAAATCTGTCCTGCGGAGGACAAACAGCAGCAGGTGGGAATGACTGACCAAGCAATGAGGGCTTAGTACGAAGAGTAGGGGACAAGTACAAATGTATTACTGTGTTCCCTTCAGTGGACAAAAATTGTGTCTATCCTTCTCTTTTCCTAAGGATTCACTGAGGAAAATATTTCCTTACTGTGTAAAAAGAAATAATTTCTGCCTTTTTCATTGCCATCTACCAAGCTCAAATCTTAGCTGGGTACCAAAAGCTGATCAGGAAATTGCTAAACTAAGCATAATGGAAGCCAGGGCTTAGCAAAAGCTCAAAGGAGGAGCAGAGTTCCACGGAAGGATGTTGCTTCACCAGGCTAACTTTAACCAAGGACATTTAATCATTCGAAAGAGGCCAATTCTTTCCTAACAAACCCATTTTTAAAGTAGCTCTGGCAGAAAAAGGGAAGCAATGCTGTGACAAAACATTTCCATGGGAATCCAGCTGCTGCCCCAAACTGCTACCATTGCCATAGACATCTATGTTATCAAAAGTGAGCTATTGGAGAGACTTTTGCACTCTCAGCTGATTGGCACCACTTATCCAAAGCCTGGTGACCAAATTGTTCAGCTAGCCTGTTGTTTAATTTCTTGTGCAGACTGAAGAATTCTGTAGGGTCATTAGGAATGGGAAGAGGAAGTGTCTGTAACCATGGTGGGTGGCCTTCTGAGTTCGTTTTTCACAAGGCAGCTTTCGCAGGCAGAGCTCAGACGATGTCTGTTAAACAGGTATGATACTGCTTTCCTCAAGTGCTCTAAGCTGTGAAAGGTGGGATTTCTAAATCCTTACAAAAAACCCTATGCAAATAAGCCACAATTTCACACAATCAGTTCATGATTTTTTTGGTGTAAGTAAACACTGACCATACTCTTAAAGCCTAACTGAAGCTAGACTAGAACAAATACTCCATAGTTTTCCTCCACAGACAATCACAGCGCTATTATTTTGCCAGACAGAAGAGTTATCCAAGTTTAAATCAATGTTTTAAAAGGAAAATTGTAAGAAATGTTACTTTGGGGGTGGGTGGATGGGAAATATATTCCTTCATTTGACTGGATTCAAGTGAACGCTTTCAGTCTTTGAGACTGATTTCCCCTTAACCTCTCAATGAATTATCTGAAGAAGTTGTCGTCTTTCACTTGATGCAAATCTCCCAGTCACTGTCAACTCTCAGGGCTAAATTTTCCAGAATCAGCACAGCAGTCTTCGTATCGTATGTGAAAACCACTTCTTTTTCTTTCCCACCTAGGAAGGAGAAGAGAACTTACTATATGATTTAGGAATAACCCTTCTGAAACACAGTTATACGTGAATCCCTTCAGTTTTTAATTCAGACCATCTCTACCACTGTTGGAAAGGACTGAACACAAAACAAACAGTAGTCAAATGTGCCAAGAATAACTATATGTATGAAAATGAAAGTTGGTCCATTACCCTTGGAACAGGCTGTCACAACAGTGGGTTGTTGTCCAAGTCCCAGAAATACCACCCGCTCGACTACACATGTGGTTCGGTATTGCCCGCTCTCATCTGTGCAGCTGAAACAAAGAACAATATTTTGTGTGCTTACTGTACATCACTAGAAGTTCAGCGTTACACTAGGAAAGTTCTACTTCAGTCTTACCCAGAAAGTTCTCTAAACCAATTTCCTTTCCTCTATTTACCTCTCTCCTGTGAAACAAGTAAAATTTTTCTGCTCTAAAAAACTAGGATGAAAGTCAATTTTCATTTTTGGGGGCAATCAGAATGTTACAATATTCATCTAAATGACTTTTTTTTCCTCCTGTAACTTCTAGATTTGCAAGTAATTTAGCAACACGCTTCATTTCTATCTTTAAATTTGAAGATGTTCAGATTTGAAGCATGCTTTCACCTGCATCATTTAAGTAGCCTACAGCTTTGCTGCTTCTAAATGTTGTAGTTTGAAAACCAACTAACTACTGCATATTTTTGAGACTGAAGATGGTAATGAAATGCCTTGAAGTTCAATCTGCACCACACAGCCCTGGGGGCAATAGACTTCATTAGTAAAAGTCTAAAAGTGGCAGTTCTAGGATTTCTTCAGTAGCTACTGCTATTCTGGGAGCTTCACTAATCAATATGTAAGACTAATATTTCCATGTTTACAAGACATTTCCACTGATAGTATGTATGCTGGGTGGCTTCTATCTGCCTCTGTTGTTCTTACCTGGAAGAGAGAATGTTCTTGTGAAAAGCAAATTTTCGGTACAGGAACTGCTTTTTGTGGAGATACTGAAATGAATGTCCATCATCCAGGTAGAGCTCACCTACTGCACAGGCCTGTGAAACACAACAGATGGAGTCCAAGCTAATGGCACCTTCTAGTATTACACAAAGAAACATAAAATAATGTTTCATTATGCATTATGCTTCATAGCAAAGGTTGTGGGGTTTTTTTTGTGTGTGTATGTGGTTTTTGTTTGTTTGCTTTTTTAGCTACTTGTATTTCCAGAAGGTTCAGGGAGTCCAGCTCTGAGTGTGCTCGAAGACTTGGACATTCTGGTTCTGCAAGCTGATTTAGGTGCCAGGTGTCACTTCATCTGTTAGAAAAGACTCTTGTGTGGGAACTTCTACCTACATGTCCAACAAGTTTGTGCCCTGACAATTCTCTGCTTCTTCTTCCAAAGGACTTGTGGAGGGCTGAGAAAAGTCAGAAAAATGTTCTGCCCATGCTGCGCTCTGACAGTTCCACTCTGAGGGAACACAGTGAGGGAGAAGGGAGCCCTCACCAGCAGAAACATTAGAGGGCCATTGGAAGCACCTTTAGGCTTTAGGATAAATGTGGCAAAAGACAAATTTGTAAGGAGAACATTATTTCAAGGTACCTCTGTGTTCAGTGCCACGCGGAGCTCATAAGAAATACTTGTCATCCATTCAGTGGATTTTCCAGCTGCAGTCTTAAGAGGTATCACAGTGCCCCCTCGCTGGAATATGGGTATCTGCCAAAAAAAGGCCAGCATAGAAACATTCATATAACTCTGATCATACAATTCTAACTGGCAACCAGAAAATCTTAAGTTTTTTTCTTTGCATATCTCAGAACGGAACTTTTACTGCAAGCACGTAAAGCAAACTATTCAACTAACATACATTCTCCAGTGTTACTGGGATCTTCAGAGTGCCTTCATCTTCCATTCGTTTGAATTTTCTGAAATCATACCAAACCTAGGAAAAATGAAAAGAGAATGAGCAGGAGGTACATGGCAAGATCTGTTCCCTTTGCAGATAGTTATTTTTTACTTCATCTCTGACTTTCACTATCCCTAACAACCTAATTAATGTGCAAGAAATTACATTTACTTTTTAAGTTCAATAACCTTGGATAGTAATGAAACTTTATTCTTTCCCCAAGGCAAAAAATAAACCTATCTTTTCTACAGCTTGCAGAACATCTTGCATGTTTTAAAGCATCTGGTAGTTCAAAACAATTCTTTATTTTTCTTTTTGGTCTACAAATGTTCTGTTCCAGAATGACTGTATTTATACTGAAGTGAAAAAATAACAAAAAAGACCTACACCTGAAACTTCCCATGCATCGCTCTTGCGAACAGGTTTAACTACTTCAGGTGAGCCAGGCACTGAATTCCCACAGAGATCATGATAAGAAAAATGTTTCTTAGCCAGTTTGGAGAGCCACATCTATTTTTCTTCTTATATGGAGGAAAAGCCCTTTAGAAAGCTCTGCAGTCTCTCTCACTTTCCTTCACTGCTTTCATTTGTCTCTAGGGTTAAACCTTAATCATTCTTTCCCTTCTGAACTCTTTTTGCCAGATTCCTTCCCTTCTTACACTTAGCTGCTGCAGCCAAGTAGTCAGCGTAGGAGTGGATCACAGTGCCATCCTGTGGAAAAGGAAGGCTTAGAGCGGCACAGAATGGCTGGTGTAGTGGCAGTGCACAGCAGTTATGAGATGGGGAGCTGGGAGGTTGCTGTACAAAAACATTTCCATGGATTGAAAAGCTGAGCAGCTTTGTATCATCCTCACCTCCTTTGAGCCTGGAAGCAGAACATTCACTGCCTTGGCCTCTTTGTCTGTGACTGGATACACCAACAAAGCATTTCCTGGAGAAAAGCATAAACATGGCAATAAGTGACTGATGTGGTGCCTGAAGCCTCATCTCATCACAGCAGCAGCAGCAGTCTGCTCTGGTTTTGAGTGGGGTTGTCAGCTTCCTATATTCATTTTAAGGGATTGCTTGAGCCACATCACACTCACTTGAGCATACTGTGCATTCACTTTGTACTAGGGAAAAAAAGGCATATAAGGAGTTGATGACTGCTCAGGTCTCATTCTGCAGCAGCACTGTTATGCAGCTGGGCTGTACTGCACACCCAGCCACATAGGCTTACCTAGCATGTACTCATCTTCCACTCCAAAAGTTTCTAATTTCTCTGGGAACTCTATCCAGAGAGGCCTAAAAAAAGACAGACAGTGGAGTTCAGTTAGTTTCTCCTTTCCCACCACCCTGTTCAAGGCCTGCTGGTTTTTTCAGGCTCCACTTTTTCCTTTTCTTAAAAGCTATTAAGAATTGAAGATAGAGCAAAGTCCTATTCCGTGACTTAAAATACCACTTTAAGGTGCACTCCAAAATACCTATGGTTTGGCCTCCGGCAGCCTCACTTTCTTCATTGCTGCCTTCTTCTTTGCAAACCTGCATTACAGATGCCTTCCCTCTAGCAAGGCAGGGATAGATGAGCCTTTCTACCAGCAATGCTGACACTTGATGACGTAGTCCCTGAGCAAGTCCTTTCTGCTCTGTTTTGTAGCATGTCTCCTGGTCACACACTGGAAAACCTGCTCTAAAAGTTCAACTTCAGCCTTTCTCAAAAAAGAGAAGTGCAATAGTCATCTAGATACATAATAGATGTGTATAGTTTGTTTTGAGAGATATATATATTTAAACTTAGGTGTGTTTTATTTGCATAATAATGGGTAAAGGTAGATGTGCTGGAAAAGGAGAACTCTAAGGGCAAATTCAAAGGCACAGTAATCCCAGAGAAATGGATGACATTTATCTCTCGCTGAAAGGACTGCTGCGTTTAGTACCACTGTGAAATTTTCTTATAAGTTAAATAGCAGCAGAACAAAAGCTCATTTGCTAACTTCATTTCTGTTCTAGATTACTAGATTTTCTACTAAAAGAGAAATGCTAAAATATACTACAGAGATAAATAAGCTAGTTATCAATATGAAGTAAGTTTTTATAACACCAACAATACAGCAGTAACAAGTGCTTTCATGAGCAGCAAAATGGCCTTTATGTTTTTAAGCCAGCAATTTCAGAGCCTACTAAGCACGGTTTTAAGTGTGGTTTGGAATACCAGACAATGTTCTTTATTATGAGAAGTTTGGAGTCCACAGTTCTTTAAAAACAATTTTAAAGACTGTATGTGAGTTAGTGTGTCTTAAGTGTAATATAGTAAGAATGATATTTAGTTTCCTCTGGTAAGCTTATCAAGGCTTGCAGACAGCAAAATAGAATTTAGACTTCAAACTATTTAAGTAGTCACAAATGTATGAAACAGTGATTTAAGTTCCCTCCTCTCAGTGGCTTCCTAAGGATAATCACTAGCCTCCTGACTTACGTGCTTACCTCATAACTGGTTCAGCCTCTGTGTGTGCCCGATAGAACAGTGTGTATAAGTATGGCAGGAGGACGTAGCGCTCTCTAATGGCTTCCCTGATGATCTGGGTGTTCTTCTCCCCAAAGAGCCACGGTTCTCGCCGTTTGCTCTTCATGTTAGAATGACCTCTGAAGAAGGGCTGGTAGGCTCCAGCCTGATACCAGCGAACAAGTAATTCTGGTTCTGGATCTCCAATGAACCCTCCCACATCAGCTAGATATTGCGCAGACAAATAAAAATACACATTTTTGGAAATTATTCTGAAGAATTTGAAGTTCTCCTCTAATAAGCATTCCAAGTATATAAATTCATGAATTTCACAGTGTACTTGCGGTTCTGCTGTTGGATAGCCGCTTGTCCAATTAGGAGTGGAAAACTGAGGCAAGAAATTATCCTTTAATAAAAATAGCAAGAGAGTTTTAGGAGGGTTTGCACCTCCAAAGACTGCTACAGTGATGCTACAGACCACCACCTAGAGATCTCTGTTCCAAGTCACAAACACTACAGAAAGACTAAGTGGAGAAGTGATGGTGAGAGACAGGTTTTTAGTTTCTGAACCAGATTCATCTGTGAATCTGCCTGGAAACGCACTGGATTGTTGAAGCCTGGTGGCACTAGTGGATGTATGGTGAGCAACTTCAGCCATATACCTTACCTCCACAGAATGAAATCCCTGCCATGCTGATGGTGAGAAGCATTGGAATGGAGATTTTCAGGTAACCCCACTCCGCTGTGTTGTCTCCGGTCCACACTGCCCCTGAAAACACTCAGTTTCAGGATTACATAGGAAAGCTGGGTTTACAATTCAGTTTATGCTTGTAATTAAGGAAAGAAAACAAGAATGGTCATGAACTATTGTTCATTGTAACCTTTTTTATAATACATGCATGATCTTGAATTATACAAAAAGGTGCACAGTGTTTTGTCACAGGATACAGATTGTTACTTGAGTGTGCTTTGCCAACCTTTCCTGAGCTTCTTCATTTTAATAATTTGCACTCTTAAGACAGTTTCTGTCTTCTCTAGACTTACTATTACATGCCAAGCTGAAGAAAGCAAACCAATAGGGAAGGCCTGCAGCCAGTCCTTGCTTACCATACTTCTGTGATCCAGCAAAGAAAGATCGTGTGAGAACAAATGGTCTCTCTTTTCCAGAAGAACGTTTGATGAGTCCTTCAGCAGTTGCCATTTGCTGAAAATCAAGAACATAAAAGCTCAGAGAATGAGCTCTACAATTAAGATATTTGATAAACCACCTTTTTAGCTCTTTGTCTCCTGATACTCTACCTGGTAGAATCCATAGAGGTTGTGTAGTTCCCGATGCTCCCAGTTGTTGTAGTGCACAGCATCTTTCTGCATTGTTAGCTCTGCCCCTTTGAAAACTGATGGCTCGTTCATGTCATTCCACACAAAGAGGATATTAGTGGACCCCTATGACAGAGTTGCAAGGTCAAGGTGATGTGACCACGAGCTACAGGAGAGCATGCCTATATCACCCCTTCTGTGTTGGCATTGTAGTATACACGGGAATGCAAGGGCTGTGCTAGATGATGGGTTGCAAAAATGACTCCACTCTGTCCATCTACTACTACAGGTAAGTAAGCAGTTTCAGTGGTGGAATATGGGTATCCAGTAAATAAGTCCATGGAGAAAATTCTTGTACAGTATTTCAGCTTACCAAGATACTTTCCTGTACATAATAATAACACAACTACAAAAGCCACCAATTTGCTTAGCTAGTAGTTTCTCTTCTTTATTTTTCCCACTTTTTAGATTTTCTGGTACATGTAGATCATTGTAAATAGATACACACCTTGTATGTTTTGAAGGCAAATTGATCTGCATACCATTTTCGTACTTCAGGATTGGTGAAATCCAGATAGTGAGAGGAACCTGTGGATGTAGGAGATTCCAGTTATTTAACTTATTTCAAGATCTTGTGTTATCTTTCTACCTCAATACAGTGTGCTTTCTACAATGAGCAACAGTATGATTGTTTCTAGCTATGAGCAATGGCATCACCTGCAAAGCCAAGAGACACAGCAGAGAAAGCTGTACAGCTGAGCCAATTAGAACATGAATGTACAAAGCCAAAGAAACCACAAAGAAATAATGAATAACTACAGAAATAGAAGTATTATGAGAAGTTAATTCTACTTTAGTGGCTCCCAATTCTGTAAAAGTTTTAGAATGAACAGATTCTAAAATGAGGAAATGGAACAGATTTGTTTTGTTTTGTTTTGTTTTTTACCTGGCCAACAGATTCCCTCAAAATCTTTTCCATTCCTGTCTTTCACAAAATAACCCTTTTCTTTTCCCTGTGAATACAGGGTATACATAGGATCAGCTTTAATATGGGGATCTACAATGACGACAAGCTGCCAAAATAAGAAAATAAAATGCATTATTAACATCGACCATACTGAGTAAAACAGTAATATTTTACTTTTGATAAAAGACATGCATAGAAACTACCAGTGGTGAAAGCTTGCGTTAAGTTCAGTACTGGGCTGCTTCCGAAATATGGAGCTTCAAAGGGGTCAAACCTGGCCTCATGTTCAAGGGTAGAGGACAAACTATGAAATAATACAATGGCATGAGAAGCAGGATTAAAAAAAATGCCCACTGGAAGCACCACCATACTGCAACACAATCTAATTTACTCTGTTGTAGTTTTCCAGTATCTGAAATACTTTGGTTAAAGCTGACTGGGTAACTTTACACTGCATATGAATACTTTCTTCCTTTCTGGTATATTATATACCTTGCGTTTTTTCTTCCTGAGAAGTTCTTGCATTCTCTTGGGGTTCTGGAATTTTTTCTTGTCCCAGGTGAAATACCTCTTGCCATCTGTATGTTCTATGTCCAGCCATATCACGTCATAAGGAATGTCATGTTCATCAAAACCCGCATCAACTGTCTTGACATCTTGTTCGTCTTCATAATTCCACCGGCACTGATGGTAGCCCAGAGAAAAGAGGGGAGGTAGTGCTTGAGTGCCTAGGAAGAGTACATGAATGAAGCTAATACTGTTAATGCTTTTCAGGATTTTATCTACAGACTATGAAAGTTAATTTAAGAGCCATGATTAATATGTAGCTGTCTGCATACAGGGAATTCTGGCCTGGAATTTGTGACTAGAGCATGTTTCTCATACCCAAGTGATTGAAATCTTGAAATAACAATGATTACAACAAGCTTAACAGCCAGAAAGCTGTAATGATAATGCATGACAGAGAAGGTATTTCTTGTTCGGTGACACTGAAAAATTATTCCAGTAAACAAAATAATTTTATTCTTTTTTTTTCTTCCTAATGTAAAAATATTACAGATGAGCTTAACTGTAATTAATGCAAGCAACTAAATAATCATGGAATTACAGAACATCTGCAGCTGAATGGGAGCCACAATCATCAAGTTAAACTTGAGTACAATAAGTTCCTCAGAGATTCTCCAATGTAAATCTGCTGTAATGATTTGAGTTAGTACCTGTCAGTTGTGCAAACTGCTTGAAGATATCAAATGCTGTGGGTCCCATCAGCAGAAAAACATCAATGATTCCACTTTCTGACATCCAGCGCACATCGGTTAGAGGCACTGCCCTCTGCTTAGAAATATCTGCAGCAGATTCGGTGGGTATGTGCTTTAAAGGAAACCAAGGCAAAGCTGAGTAATTTGCTATCAAGCTTTTGTTCACTGAAAAGCCTAAGATGGAAACCAATAAAATCTTACCACTAACACATATCTGGCAGATACTAGGAGTAAGCACTTCAAGTATATTATATATTGTTCACAAATCCTTTGTGTTGCATATCAGTTACACAAAATAAAGATGGCAGAAAATAGATAAGGAGGGGCAAAAGAATTACAAAGTTTCTGTAATTAGAGTATAATCTCACAGCACATTTGCTGCAGGATCTTTAGAATCATTCGCTAACAAAGAAAACTAATAATTTTAACAACATAATCAAGTGTTGAAATAAAGCAAATTTTTTTTCACTATTTCAATTTTAATAGAAATTTGTGCTTCAAGACTTGAGCTTATCTCCTGAACTTCTTGTTTCCTGTAGGCCAACTACATTCCACAGATATATGAGCTGGCTGAGCTGATATGTGTCAACTCCAATAATTTAAAAATTCCATAAAATTTCTCAAATTGAAAAAGAAGTCAAGGTTTGGTCCACCCTTTTACATTTCTGCTCCAACATCATATATTTCCTCTCTCCCTTCTCTTGTACACCTATTAAGTTACAAGTTCCACAATTTGCCTTTTGAAAGAAATCACCTGTTCTTTTCAGTGCTTTAATACAACAAATTTTGTAGTAGAAAGGACAGAACAAAGAGACTGACAATTTTTCATTAGGGAGCAATAGATAAATCTTCAACAACATTGTCATCTCCCTGTTGGCCCTAACTTGTGGTGTTTTTGGTGGTTCTTAAGTTCTGAGACAAGTGGGCCAATCTCACCTCAGCTACTGCCTTTGTATTAATATCCACCAGTGTTTCTGAAGAATTCAGCCAGAAGATCCCCAATGTTCTGTCAGGCTTGTGTGCTATGAGAAGTGGCACTGAACCATAAATACCTGTCTTGTCATGTATCTTGTGGCCAAAGATGTCCAAATTATAAAGTCGGTACGCATCACCATCACTACAACAAACAAACAGATGTGTTTGTTAGATATAAACATCCTTCACTAGGCCAATTTTAGCTCTACTATAATTCAAATAAACACAACAAGCACACTGTATGATAGTCTTTTGTTTAGCACCCAGGGCAGCCTGGAACAGCATAGAATACAGCATCTTTGGTTCTATCTATCTGAATCAAGTAACATTACTGCTACTGAGACTACTGCTCCTTTGGTCCAAGTCCTAAAATATGAATTCTGAATTCTGTCCCCCATAGAGCTGCTCCTTTAAAAGTTCTGCTTGAATATGACTAATCATGCAGTTAAAAAAAAGGCATGGAAAATTGTGGGAGAACAGAAGAGATCATTTATTAAGTTGCAGAATGTAAAGCAGAACAACCTACTTCCTATGGACAGTCCATGGTTCAATTTGCTCTATCATTAAACTAGAATACACGATACAATATACATATTGCATAAAATATTTAATACAAAGCTGTTTGTAGTAAATTATTGAGACAGTGTTGCAATGCCCCTCTACAGTAATGCAACTTGCCATTTTTACCTTGTGTTTTTGAGAAGAAGTGATTCTGTGTGTTGTGGTATTCCATAAAGATGGTCAAATCCATGTAAAGAGAAGTCCATGCCTACAGAACTAGGACCTGTGGTAACAACATTAAAACAGAAAAGTACAGAGTTCCATTCTCAGGCTTTGCTGAAAGCAACAAAGCAGAACAATCTAATTGTAAAAAATAAAAAAAATAAGCAAGTTTTAACAGTTAGGTATGTCAAACTTGCTTTCAGCTTCTTCCATAATAACTTACATACTGCAGAGGTAATCTTTTCTATATTCTTCTGGTTTTTATGTGCTTAAATAGATAAAATGAATTGCCTTAATAGAAACAAAAACCCACCAAACACAGTAACAACAGAAAAACAAACATGTAATAATGGGTAACTCCTTTATTATGTAGTAAAGCTACTTAGATTTATCTCATTTTTACCCCAGCAAGGCAAGCTTAGTGGCACAGAGGTACAGCAAAATGAATGCTAGAGTAGCTTGTTTTCTAATACTCTTCCCTTCAGCTTCAGCCAGATGAGTAGCATGGAGGAGAGCTGCTGCCAAATATAACATCGTGTCACATTACTCAATCCAGAGGAAATTCTGGGAGGTGACTAGAGATCGTCGAGACTGACAAGCAGTGGCTCACTCCACCAATACTAAGAAGGAGCACAATCATGTTGCTGGCCTAATATATCAGATACAGCATGAAGAACAAGGGTGACAGTCTCCTGCCTTTATGTGTCTCAACTGTGAAGAAGCCCTTGTCACAATAAGAAACATACTGCAGTTGCTGGGCAGTGCCATTTGCAATAGAAGGCTGTATGACAGAAATAACTAACAGACAAAGCAAACCAAATGAGAGTTAATGCAGCTGCACAGGCAGAAAAAGGACATGAGTTTTCTTAATCCATAATTTAAATGGCATCTGAGCTACTGACTGACAGATATTAATACCCTTCTTAATATCCCTTAAGCCTGCTCAGTATTTTCCTTTTTAGCCCTTTTTAAAGGTTCTCTGTGAAAATTATTGCTTGGCTATCGTGATCTGTGATATGTCATGAGAATGAACAAGTGAAATCAATGTTATGTGACAATACATTAAAAAAAAGGAAACAACGACATACAGTACAATACATATTAGTTGGCCAGTGTCAAAATTGTACACAGGTGATGAAATGGGTCACATTTAATGCACTTCCTCCTGATCAGGAATCTAATGAATAATCTAATGAATACTTCCAGTTCTTTTGTCAAATTTGTTACCCACTGACATGATATAAGCAAGTTAAAAGGAGTGAGGAAGACACTGATAAATGTTAAGTAGCTAAACAGTAATATGAACGTACAAAGGTAAGTACAAAGCAGTAAAACTGTTTTCAGAACTATGCTGAGACTTACCATGAGCTTTGACATCTAAGAAACTGCCAAATTTCTCTTGCCAGAGACACAGATCCTCCTGATTATCCTAAATAAACAGAAATAACTAAGCCTGTAAGTGCAACTGCGCTTAACATGCATTAAGAAAAACATCTTTATCCAGATGAGATTCACATATTATTAACTAACTGTTGTTTTTTGGGGGTGTCTGTTGCTTTTTTCTTTTTTTCTTCCTTTTGTTTTTTTTTGGTTTTTTTTTTTTTTCCGAAACAGGGCTAATACAAGTAAATGCAAAATGCTATTTATATTCTGCTGCAGCAGTGTGTTTCCCCCAAAGCAAACACACTCTTTGGCAGAGTCCAGACTTTGGAGCAAATACACTGAAAGCAGCACAGCTCCTCCCAGTTTTAACCAGATATTGCAGTAAGCAGCCATCTGCTCTACGGGAGGATAAAATTACATCATAGGCATAGCTCAGCCTTCTGAGAAAACTGCTATGTGCTACATGTGCTGTCATGACTTGGTCTTTTTCCACAAGGAGTCTTACATCAGTACTAAGCATAGATGTACTTGTAGGTGTATCATTGGACTGTTGCAAAATAGGTCTCTTTCTTTTGAAATGCTATTTAAAAGGAAAAGAGATCTTTAAAATGACCAGGAAACTCCCTGTACTCTGAATTAAATGAAGAACAAAAGAGCAAGAATTATCTAAATAAAAAGGCCACAGAAAGACATTTTAAACCCTAACTGGTGCCTCTTATTAACCTGGTAAAGCACATGAACCTCAATTCAGCTATGGATTTGGAAAATATCTCTATCTTAAATACTGGGTCCTTTCTGAATTTCACTAAGAAAAAATTACATCAGATACATCTCATAAAGGAATAGTTGATGTTGGGGCCTTTGGTCACAATCATATCTCATGTGAATGAATGGCCCAGAAAGTCCCCAGCAGTGGCTGGTGATTACTTTGCCTGTTAATGACTTTTTGGGAAAAAATCACAAATGTGATTCTATTTGCTGTTACCTCTTCTACACAATACTAATGCTGGAATTGGAGCAAGTGTGGGTTACCTTAGAGGAATCACCTGCTGCCTCCTCATTTTCTGCCGTAGGGTTTCTAGTGAAAACAAATATATGGAAATAATCAATTTATTGTTAACATATGGAAAGATTTCAAACAAAATTCACGTATCATCATGTACTACTTTAAATATTATACAGACGTTTCACATGTAGGTTGGAAAAGACGTTGAAGATTGGCAAGTCCGACCACCAACCTGACCTACTAAGTCCTATCACTAAACAATATCCCTTAATGCCTTATCTACACATCTCTTAAATACCTCTAGGGAGGGGGACTCTACCACTTTTCTGGGTAGCCTGTTCCAATGCTTGATGACTATGAAAAAAATCTCCCTAATATCCAATATAAACCTCCCCTGAAACAATTTGAGACTGTTTCCTTGTGTCTTGAGGTGCTGAACTATGCTGAAAACTGAGGTTATACTTGAGAGCTTTAATTGGCAAATCGTTTTAATATTCAGTGTCTTGAAATAACCTTAACTCCTTGCCTGAATTAAGTTCATCCTTCTGGCTTTCACATTTGTTTCTACCTGTGCCAGCATTTTACTCACCCAGAAGATCCTCATGTCTTTATTCTTAATTAGGGGTTCTCTGTTAATTAATTTTTTAAAATGATTCTTTTTATGAGAAACACACTTGCTATGCTCTTTTAGTAGCCATGCAATGTTCTGCACTGTAGCTTCTCAACCTTCCAGAACTGTGCAGTGGGACGGACGTGTAAGCTCTTGCAGATACTTGGAACACTTTAATTCAAACAAAACTTACTTGACTAATTTATAAGGTGAACAAAACTTACCTAAGGAGCAAGTTTAGTCATAAATGGAGGTAAAACTAAGAACGTTACACTACCATTGCTCACTCTCAAGAAAGACAAGACACCAGTTTATTAAAGAATTGGCAAATAAAGGTGGTTAGCATGAGCATATGGCTTCTGTGAAGGATCCAAACAGTTTGCATTTAATTGACTTTTATTTCTATAGATTTCAATGCATGAGAGCTTGTATTATATTCAATTCCCATAGGATTGTTTACCTTCAGCTGCAGCCAAATTAGTATATGGTGGGATAAAAAGATACTGTACCTATCACAGGGAGGGGGTTGTAGATGTTCAAAATATAACAACCCATTGGAATTCATGCTCAGAACAGTCTCATCCTTGAATTGTAGCTCAACCTGGAAAGGGTTTGCTGTGACTCGAAGCTTGTAGTCCTCATTAACACTTGTCAGCACCAAAACACCTCCCTCCTTCTGGGACATAGAGAGTCTGGCAAACGAAAAGCAACAACAGCTTTATATGAACCAGCAGCACATGAAATCCACTGTAGCTAAATAACAGTCTGAAATACAAGATGAGTAGAGGCTATCTCTATACATTATAAAAACCTTGAGGCTTGTGTTGAGGTGAAGAACCCCAGAAGTAAGTGCTGTGTTCAGGCTTCACTGCACATTGCAGCAGGTAGCTAGAGAACAACCATTAAAATTACCCATGGTATGCATTTCTTTCATATTTGCATGTAATGCATTTGGTACAAATTATGCAACATAACGAGCAGGCTACTTTTTCACTGCGTCAGATAGAGTCAAGTTTCTCATATGTATGACAAAGCTTTATCCTCTGTATCTAGCATGATTTTTTGCATGTAAACATGTACATTTTAATTTTCTTTTTCTGTAACTATACCGCAGAGAAAAAACTGTACTGTTGCACAAATGAGAGAAATGGCAAAACAACTTTGCAAATAAGACTGTGTAAGTTACTAAGGTGCTAAATCATCTTCCCATCACTTACTTCTGAGTGGTAGGTTCCTTTATAAGAACATCAGGAACTTCATATCTTGCTCTGAGAGGAGCTGCCTCATTAATTTTAAGCCTAAAAATATTGCCTTCTATCTCATAGATCTCAACTTGTAGAAGAACCTGGGAGCAAAAATATAGATAAACTGGAAGTGATAAAAAAATCAACTTTTCCACTCATCATCATCAGATACTTATTGTATGGAAAAAAAAACAATCTACATGCCTGCTTTCTTTTCTTCAGTATTACAAAGCAGATGAATTACCATCCATCTGAATTCACACCAGCAAACTCTGCTTTACTGCTTCAAAGAAACAACTCTTTTTTTTTAGGTGGAGTCTTTATTTTCAAGCAAGGAAAATGGGTGGTAAGCACTAATGTTGAAGTATGGATAATTTTACTACTGTGCTATTAACGTAAGTAGCAGGGAACTATTAAGATGGGGGCTTTTTGCAAAAGCATCAATGATCTGTGTCCACCGGTACTCACAGTGGAACTTACACTGATGAACCACATCAGAAAGACAACTGAAGAAAACAGGTGATACTGATATACTCATCAAGATGTGAAACTTGCTATTTTACACTTCTGGGAACTGGAAAGTCACTGACTTTGTTCAAAATGACTTTTTTATTTTTTTCTCTTGTGGGGAATCTCTGCAGTCAGAATTTTCATCCTGTGGGTTCTCACCCCTCCCCTGTTTTTTCATTGTCTGAATCATTTCTCCTCCAAGTCACAAGATTGGCTTAAGAATTTTGGCCTGGTGTCTTTTTCTTTCACCTAGAAGCCAATCAGCATCACTGTCTTCAATGGCATTCTTCTTGCTCTGCCTTAAGTGAACAGATTAATACTGACTAGTAAGGACATTTTTAGCCTGATGCTTTGCATCATATTTTATGCAACTACTACTGAAATCTCTCAAAACCTTCTGCAAACATTATCTGACCTACTGATGATAGTCACTCCTTGTTCTGTGAGGACTCTCTTCTACCAGATGAGATCTCACCTTATTCTCCTCATGGATAATGTGGAATTTGACATTCTTGTCACTTAATGTGACTGTATCCAACAGTGCTCGATACAAGGATTTTCCAGGATGTAGAAGTTTCTGACGTCTGTCAAGACAGAAAATTATTTTCAGTCTCCCTAATTGTTGTAGCTTCTATCACACATAGGAATGTAATAATAAAATCTTCACCTAATTTTTTTTTTTCCAAACAATTATTATCAGGAATAAAATGGAATATAATTCTAAGCACACGCTGGTGTATATTAATGAGTTGTAAAATAGAGGGATTTGTTCACCCATCACTGTCCCCTTGGTTTTTTGATTGTTTTGTTTTTTAATAATAACAGGTTTAATTCAAGTAACCAAAATCTCATTTGCCCAGTTACATTCCCCTTTCTCCAGGACCTCAGAAATTTCAGCTGAGTAATCCATTTTTCAATTTTTTTGTCATATACCACTGCTTGGTTTCCACCTCTCTCCGGAGAGAAGCTTCTACATTATATAGGAATGAAGCAACATGTTTGTAAACTCCTGCATATACAGCAAGGAGAATGCTTTTCAAGGGATACTTCTGGACCTAATGAGACATATCTTTTTTGCAAGCCCCAGTGCTTGAGCTGTGGAACTAAAAGCAGGAACAGAAGGAGAGGCCAAGGACTGGATGGGCTGCAACCAAGTTTTGACTGCACTTTTTGGTCTTTATTATGTTGTTAGGACAGAGACCCTGAAATCAAGGCTCCATCAGGTGTCTGGAGGATTCTCCTTGCTGAGTTAGGTTCTATAAATTAATTATTTGAAGATGGGCATCTTTGAGAATTCTTTAAAGGGATGCTTTTTTTTTAATCAATAAATGGACTTGGTTTCCTTGCAAACAGACATTGCACAAATGTGAGCAATCACATAAAAAATTGATTTTAATTTAAAAGTAGAGCAAACACAAGATCTGAGGCTTGGTAACGTGTGGCAACTTCCTGCTGAGAAATGAGGCGTCTTAAAGTCAAAATGGTGACAGACTAGAGAGGACTGATGTGAGAGGAGGAGCTCTGCTCCCACTGGCAAAATGCTGTTTGGGGTTTCAGAGCATTACATCCTGCAGAACAGAGTATTTGAAACTGTGACCAGTACAAAAGTGGCTGACTGCTGTATTAACTGGGCAGTTGCTCTTTTTATGCAGGCAACACTGGATAGAAGACAACAGAGGTGAGATTACACCTTTTAAAATATGTTGAATAGCACATGCTGACAGGTGAGTGGCACAGTAAGGTACATCCTGAAAGTAGCAAGCTTGCTGTGATTAAAAACTGATGTGAAACTACTTCCTATAACTTTAAATACAAAACCCTACGCTACAGTTCTGCTCTTTACCTGTAGAAAGCAATCTGGCTGCACTCCTTAAAGTTGCTTTTGTCCACAGCTTCATCTTGAATGCTGGAAAGAGCATATAACATTTAAATGTGACACATGAGTTGACGGGTGTCCTCAAGAGCAGTGGGGATTAAGCAGAGCTCAGACAGCTGTGACATAAAACATGCTGGACTTTGAACTGTTGTGTGCATATGCCACTTCCTTTTAAACTTGAGTAATTCTGGCAAACAATTGAACCTGTGAGTAACAGAGCTGAATTTTCACACAAGTGAATTCTTAGGGCTTTTCTTTTTATTTTTGGCAAGTTTTGTATGTACTGTAGCCCTTATAGTTGAACAAGTTCCAGTACTAAGAATGGAGAATCAGACAGGACTGGCAGAAAAGCTGCAGCCCTTTTCTCTCTGCAGAGGGCCCGATGAGGGAGGAGGCTGCAGATGGCTCTGCATTACTTCCAGAGAACTTCCAGGCCGATTATAAAGTAGAAAATAGTTGGCTTGCCGGAAATAACGGACTGTCATCAGAGCGTTTCCCCTGGTACACTGAGTTCAGCCTCACACGGAAGAGAGCAAGGCTTTAGTATCAACAAACGTAGAGCTGAAGCTCATAAAATACTTACTGATGATATACGTACACCATTAACAAAACACAGATGGCAGCCATGACGACTTGGTCACAAGCGAACTAAGCTTTAACATACCCGGGTCACTGCACAGACCTCACGGTGACCACCCATGCCAGCAATGCAGCCCTCCCTCCTGCTGCACGCGTCCACGAGCCCGGGGGAAGCAGCGGTCCGGCGGCCGCAGGCCTGTCCCCATTTCTGCCGCCTCCGGGCCGCCCTTGGGGCCGGGCCCGCCGCCGCTATCCACCCCGGTGGATAGGGACAGCAGGGAGCGAGGGGAGGCCGGGCATAGGAGCCGTTACCAGGCGGCGTTACCTGGCTTCCCCCTGCGCGGCCGCCTCCATCGCGGCGCCGTGCGGGGCCGGGCCTTCCCGCGGCAGCGCGGAGCCGCAATCTGTCACCGAGCGACCCGCCGGGCAGCGGGCGGGGACCCGGGCCCAGCCGAGCAGCGGCTCCGCCCCCGCTGCCCCACGGAGCCGCGTCGCCCGCGGGGAGCGGAAGAGGCGCGGCCACGGGCTCCGTGCGGCGGGATGGCGGCGGTGCCGCGGTGCGGGGGGTGGCGGCGGCCGGGGATCGTCCCGCTGCGGCTGTTGGCGTTGCTGGCGCTGGCGGGCGCGGCGGGTGCCGGGCAGCTCTCCAAATGGCGGGTCCCGGTGCCCATGGTGAGTGCGACGGCTCGGCCGCCTGCAGGGAGCGGAGGCCGCGGGTGCGCTGCTCGCGTCGGGGAACGTGGCGTTGCCACCCGTAGCCCCGCGGTCCGCCTGGGCTCCTTCTGCCCAGATTGAGTCCCGGTCGGCGGTGGCCGCAGGGTAGAGGGAGGCGGCTGTGTAGGCGGCCCGGACGGAGCGGCTCCGTGAGGCTCGAGGGGCCCGGACTGGGGGCAGCGGCCCTGCGGCAAAGCTGGGGCCTGGCGTGGGGAGAGACGGGCCCGGCGGGAAGGAGCGGGAGACGAAGGGATTTCCGTGCTTCTTTGCTTCTCTCTGTGTGAAACTGCGGGGGAAAAACTGCGTTAAACTCAGTTTGTGGGACCGTAGAAGGGAGCAATGCGTGTTTCCTGTGAGAATGGGAGCAACATTACAAGAGTTGGGATGAACGCTCCTGTTGATTTTAAGCGTGAAAGTTTCCGTGGTTGGATACGGTCCAGACCTTCTTATCGGCAAGAAATTGCAAATTGATATAATAAACGGTCTTGAAATTGATTGAGTTTTGCGGAACGGCAACAGAAAAGGCTCTCAAGCCATCTTTGAGAGCAGATTGAGGGGGTGGTGAAGCATGACTTGAAAATCCAGTACAACTGGCTTCTGATTGTCATTCACTTCCATTTCAGTATTGATTTAAAACTCAGAGTAGAAAACAGTGTGGGAACTGGGTGACATGAAGCCCTCTGATTTTTTTCATCTCTTTTTGCCTTTCCAGGGGAAGAAGTTCTTTACCTTTGGGAAGATTCTCTTCAGCAACACCACCATTTTCCTAAGATGTAAGTGGTCCCGAGTTTTTATGCTGCACGTGCTCTCACTCTGTTGTTTCACATAGCCTCTACTTCACATTTTGGGACCAAAAGACCATGAAGCATTTAATGGCACTGGCTGAAATGACAGCTTGTTTCCTGTCACTGGGTGAAAGCTGCAGCTCAGGTCTGATTGAGTTTGAGTACCATGTTGAAGATGTGATCTGTTTTAGCTACAGCAGAAAGGGGGGATGGTTCTGTTCAGGCAATGTAGTGGAAAGGGTGAGATGGGCAATGAGAGTACTATTTCATTTCAGGTAGAAGGTAATGAGGCGTGGGATGTGCTTAGCTTTGCAGTGAGGTGTGCTAAATGGCTCCAGTTAGAGAGGGTTTGAGCTTTGACTGTGTGAGGGGCTGTTTATATCGCAGAATCACTGATGGGTGACTGCTGCCTGTGCTTTGAGGTTTTAGGGGAGACCTAAAACTCTGGAACTGGTAAAAGGGTGAAATTAAGCACTAAGATAGAGCTTTCCTGAGGGCTGTTTATCTTCCTGATCACAGTGTTATGAGTGAACTACAGAGCAAATACCTTTGCAGCCTTCATGTTTGTTCTTTCTATTGTTCTGTCCAGGGCTTTGGACTACCCAGATCAGTGCCCTAAAGAGTTTCTATCAAAAAGCCTTGATCTGTAAGCACAAAGGCAGTGTTGAGATGGAAACTAGATGATGTAGGTGACTTGTGGAAGGGGTTAACTTTGCTAGGGTGACATCTTTACCATGCACTTCTAAGGGGTTGTTTGCACCAGTTCTTAGTGATGAGAGGGTGAAGCTCTCCACCTGCTGACTGAGTGGTTATACAGATACATTGTCTGAGACTGACTTTTCATGTTTGTATTACATGAGGAAATGTCACTTCAAAAACAATCAGTGTTTTCTGACAATCAGTACTTTCTGATGCCCCTGTGCCTTTGTCACTCCGTGACTTACAACTTCACTCTTTTTATAACTGAGAAAATTAAGGTGGTAAAACTATTAACTGGCGATTCTTGATTAAATTGCATTTTTCTTTGTACATTTAGTACTTACTGTAGGGTTTAGAACTAGCGTTGTCATACTGATACTGCATGTAAGGTTTAGGTTCCCACAACAAAGTGTGTGGTAAGTCTAGTCATGAGGTGAACGGCTGAAATAACCAGAAACTAAGAAACTGAGAAAAAAGAATTTGTTACAAGTCAGATTAGTGGCAGAACTGGCAGTAAGAATTTAACCTTCTGGCTCCTGATGTAGGCTGCAACTATCATGTGCTGTCAGCCTTTGAGCAGGAGTAAAACTTTAATGTTCTCTGGTGGAGACATCTATTTTACATACCATGTGTTTAAAAGCTTTACATTAACTTAGATTAGCTCCTGTATTTCCTCTTGCCTTTTCTCTTTCCCCCTGGGCTGTTTCTTTTGTTTTTTGTGGTGTATTCTGTGTGGTGGTATCTAATACTTTCTTCTGCTTTTTACTTCTAACTGGGAAAACTGCTGCATTGCAACTGTATAGCATTGTCTGTAATGAATTTATTTTATCTGCTAGTTTTCTTAAGTTGATTTCTGAAGACATCTGGTTTCCTGTCTAGTATCATACGGGAAATCCCGCTTCATCTATAAATGAATATATAGAGTTCATTTGAGTTAAGTGTTGCTGGTTTTGCTTGAAGGCAGAAAGGCAGAGGAACTTTGATTTTCTTGTTGCTGAATTCAGTAAATGCCATGGTTGCATCTTCTGTTCTGTAAGAGTATTTCCTTTATAGCATTCCTGTGGTGATTGCTTAGATTGGTGCATTATTCTGGTCGTGTTCTGTTTTGCTTTTAGTTGGCATTGCTGCCAAATGCAGATCTTCAGAAATTCTGTCTGTTTTTAATAGATGGGAAAAGACATTCAAAATATCTTCAAAATAATTTTCTCTGTTTGTAGCACAGTTCTGAGGGATTCCTCATATGGTCAGTTGTATCAGTGACGTATCTGTCTCTTGAGAACTTGTCATATACCCACTCCATTGTAAGTGTTTGTTGCTTTTTAGTTTCTCTGTTTTGCCAACTGCAGCATTAGGGCTGTGAGGAGAATGTACGCCTTGTTTTCATGCATACCAGAACGTGTCATAAGGAAACTTATTTTTTAGTGATTGCATTCCTTTTTTTTTCCCTCTCTGTTTCCAGCATTAGGAACCAGCTATTTGTAGCTCTGCATAGGCTTAGTTTAGTAGTCATGTGGCTTAAAGCTTGGTTAGACAGGATTCCTTGGCAGGGTCTCTTAGTTTCTTTTCCACCCCGGCCCCATCTACTGTAGTCAGCAGAGGAAACATTCACTGAAATTTCTGCATCTGTAACAAATTTGTGGATATGTAGTCTGAGATAATGTTCATCGTGAAATTGTGGTGACAGCTCTAGAAGAAACATGCTGTCATTTATTTTGTTTCGATACATGCTGGCTGGCAAAACCCAATTACATTCATTTATATGGCTTCCGAGACTGAGTAATCACTGCTGGTTTTGCATACATGTGCAGTTTACCTTCTGAGTGTCAATTTTTCTTCACCAGGATTTAATTTGGCAATGAGATTTGAGAAACAAGAATGATGATGAAATCTTTTTTGATTAAATGTAGTATTACTTTTTGTTGTTTATGTGTTTTTCCTAAAGGCAGTGTTGCAGCTTTGACAGTGACTTAGTGTGGGGATGGTTGTTGAGTTGCGGAGCTTCACCTCTCTATGTATTGTATAGGTGATAATATTAGTGTGTTTTAGTATTGGTATATTAAAATTACCTATGCAGATTGCCTGTTGTATTAGCCTGCTGTATACTGACACAGAATCATGGATATATCTTGGAAAGGGAAATAATTTCATGCACTGTGATCATTTGGAGTCACTACTGTCGTCTTGTTTGCTTTTTGTCATTGATGACACATTCCTGGTTGTCTTAAGGCCAAAAAAAATCCAAATGATCTTCAGCTCTTTAATGGAATTAATGTAATTTTACAATTGAAGTCTGTTTCTTGTATGCTTTTGTTTTTTCACTGAGCAGTAGTGGATTATTTGAGAATAATGTTCTTCTGTTGATTTATTTTTTGTGTTTAAACTCAATTACTGTAGTTTGGTGCAGAATGGAAAGAGGAGATTTATGTAGGAAAGATACCTTATATGTTGTTGTGTTTTTAGTTGAAGGTGATGAGAAGTCTTGTGATCCCTCCCAAGTTTACAATGTTACGTGGTACTTAAGATATTCTGATTGCTACAATGAAGTCTTCAACTTTGGGGTAAGAACTATATATAAAAAACATGGGCTATGTTTTTTTTTAGGTATGGGGGTGGGAGGATTGGAGATTGCTTATTTACATCCTCCTTGTTCTGTTGGACTAAAAGAGAGAACCAACTTCTGTGTAAGTGAGAAGATGATAGAGAAAAAATGAATCTTCAGATTTTGGGTATTAATGACCTTTTTTGGGTAAAGTGGATGGTAGATGTATTTGTCAGAATACTTTGAAACCCAGAAGTTGAAATAAGTGTATCAACTCTAAACTGAAGCGTTTGAGTTTGTCAAATGAGAATATTGTTTACAAAAGTGCTTAATGGCAGCCAGTAGGAAAAAATATTTCCATGTTTAGTCTTAATCCTGTTCTATTCACATGTATTCACCTCTGTGCCTGGGAAGATTATGGAACAGATCCTCCTGGACAACATGCTTGATCACATAAAGAACAAGCATGTGATCCGAGACAGCCAGCACGGCTTCACCAGGGGAAGGTCATGCTTAACTAATCTTGTGGCCTTCTATGATGGAGTGACGGCGTTGGTGGATGAAGGGAAGGCGACCGATGTCATTTACCTGGACCTGAGCAAGGCCTTTGACATGGTCCCCCATCACATCCTCATCTCCAAATTGGAGGGAGGTGGATTTGATGGGTGGACAACTAGATGGATAAGCAATTGGTTGAAAGGCCGCCGACAGAGGGTGGTGGTCAATGGCTCTATGTCCAGGTGGAGGCCGGTAACGAGCGGCGTCCCTCAAGGGTCTGTCTTGGGACCGGTGCTCTTTAACATCTTTATTAATGACATCGATGAGGGAATGGAGTGCACCCTCAGCAAGTTTGCTGATGACACCAAGCTGAGTGGTGCAGTTGATACGGTGGAGGGAACAGATGCCATTCAGAGGGACCTTGACAGGCTGGAAAGCTGGGCTCGGGTGAACCTAATGAGGTTCAACACGGCAAAGTGCAAGGTTTTGCACTTGGGCCGGAAGAACCCCAGGCACCTGTACAGGCTGGGAGGAGTTGTCCTTGAGAGCAGCTCAGCTGAAAAAGACCTAGGGGTCCTGATAGATGAGAAACTTAACATGAGCCAGCAGTGCGCTCTGGCAGCCCAGAAAGCAAATGGGATCCTGGGCTCCATCAGGAGAGGGGTGGTCAGCAGGGATAGGGAGGTGATCGTCCCTCTCTACTCTGCTCTTGTGAGGCCCCATCTGGAGTACTGTGTCCAGGTGTGGAGCCCTCAGTACAAAAAAGATATGGAAATTTTGGAAAGGGTCCAGAGGAGGGCCACAAAGATGATCAGGGGGCTGGAGCACCTCCCCTATGAGGACAGGCTGAGGGAGTTGGGTTTGTTCAGCCTGGAGAAGAGAAGGTTGCGGGGTGACCTCATTGCATCCTTTCAGTACCTGAAGGGAACTTACATCCAGGAGGGGAGTAAACTCTTCGAAAGGGCTGATAATAGCAGGACTAGGGGAAATGGTTTTAAGTTGAAGGAGGGAAGATTTAGGTTGGATGTTAGGGGTAAGTTCTTTACTAGAAGGGTGGTTAGGTCCTGGAACAGGCTGCCCAGTGAGGTTGTGGATGCCCCGTCCTTGGAGGTGTTCAAGACCAGGTTGGACGGGGCCCTGGGCAACCTGATCTAGTAAATGTGTATGTTTGGTGGCCCTGCTAGGCAGGGGGGTTGGAACTACATGATCCTTGAGGTCCCTTCCAACCCGGGTAATTCTGTGATTCTGTGATTCTGTGTATGTTATATGAAGTAGTAGTGATTTATGAAATGCATAGTATGTGTTTCAGGTGTGGTAAAACACAGCTGTGTTTTATAATGTTTGTAATGCGTTAACTGACAGTTCTAACTGCTAGCCTAGCACAATACTGAGGTACTTAATCTCTTCATAATAATGTGGAGTTTATTCATATAGACTTAAATTTGTGCTGGTTGCTTTACCTCCACTGCAGGAGTAGATTTATATATATATGTATATGTATATATATATATATTAGTATTTATTCATACTCAGACTGCACGTGTGTGTCTATCAGTATCCTTTTTGGAGGGAAAAGAATCCTACATATGGCCTTGGTGGCTTCTGGTCTATTAAACTTCATTCAAGAGTTTATTTACAGGGAAGTTTTGATGCTTTCCAGCTCTTGCAGCTGCCTACTCAGATGAAACATTTGATATAATGAATGCTAATTTAAATTCTCATTTCTGTTTGGCAGGAAGAACAGGCAGAAAGTTATTTTGGGACTACATCTGAAGAGCATCCGGGTTGGTCAGGATACTACGCCACATCTTCTCTTCTCTTTCCAAATTGCTCCAAACTCTTCAAGCCCCAGGTATGGGCAGAAATTTTAGTTTGCCCTATTCCCTCATATAACAGACAGATGACATTAGAACCTGTTAAATGAGGATCACTCACATGAGGATTGCTGTAGGTTGGGGAGTACTTAAGTTTTGTCTGTTTGTGACAACCAAACTGCAGCAATGACTTCTTAATTTTTTGCTTTACTTTTGACTTGCCGTTCAACTTATGGCCCACTTCTTTTTGCTTGTGGTTATGTGTTCTGTATTTTGTTTAGCACTAAGAGCTGAGTTGCAGAAGTCCACTGCTTGATGAGTAACCGTGTGCATCTCTCACAATAGAATGAATCTCCTGCTGAATTTGGCCCAGTGAAGGACTGGGATAATTGGTTAAAAGTGGGGGGAAAAAAAGAGCAAAATGGTGGTTGAAACGAATGAAATGGGGAAAACATGAAAGACAGTGCCATGTAACTTTGTGAAGAAATGTTTAAACAAAGTCTCTGTGCCAGCTGTATAACACTAGAAGCTGTGCAGTCACATTAATGGTGGTGTCAACATAACAGTCTGTTTTTTTTTATGGTGTACTTAAGAATTCAAAGCAAACTGTGTGGTGTTGTGTCTTTATTGAACCACTCCTGATTTAACAAGAGGGTGTGAATAGAAAATACTGGGAGTTGTCTCCCAGCTATTGAACTAGTTTTTTGCCTTTCCTTAAGAAAATGGCTTGCCTGAGGGTGACTTGAAAAGGTTTTTTAATGATCTGTTTTGGGCACCTCTAACTCCTTTGATATGTGAAGATGACTTGAAAGGAGTTTTTTAATATATACGTATATACTGCCCAGTTTTTAAGTTTATTTATATTAGAAATGTTTGTCAGATAATTCTTTCTCAAAATCAGGTTTACTGTTCTGGTAGTGATGTCACGTTAACATACAGTACTTATAAATGCTGTATTTTTTTAAACTTACAGAATTTCTATAAAGAATTTGTTCATCCAGAGCCTCTCTCACCTGAGAAACAAGAGGTATGTTTTTTCCTTTTAATGGATAGTAGTAAAAGAAAGACCTTTGATATCCTGACTTACCCATTTTCTGTTTTATTCTTAAGGGCATGAAAGAGAAGAAAGAGAGTGGAGGAAATCACACGATGGTGGCAGATAAAACTGTATGTGTTTCAAGTTCAAATGCAATTTGGAATCCAGTGTTGTAGGATTTTTTTCTTTTATAAAAAGAACTAGAAATTATCTAGTGGTGTTTACAGTGGTAGTACAATTTTGTTGCGTGGTTTGTGTGATATGTTTGTTGTGTTTTGTGGGGACAGGTGGGTATGAAGGGGAGAGGATATTTTGTAAGACTTTGATTTGCATTAGTCTGAAAATAGATTGGGGTGGTAGGGGGAAGAGAAGGGGAGGGAACTGACCATAACTATATTGCTATATTTATAATGATTCTTTCATATGAAATGTAGAACTTTAACCATTCAAAATGAAGGTGTGAATAATGAAAATAAATTTTAAAAGACAATAATCGAAAGAATATATCAGCCTTAAGGTAAAGTAATGAGTGTTGTGAGAGATCACTAACATTTAGAGATTACATTTGTTTTCATCTTGACCTATTCAGTCCTTTAAAACGTTGTATGTAACGAAATGAATGATTTCTTTTGATTTTCAAATCTGTTAGTGTTTTTATTACGTGTTATGTTCAAGTCTTAACCAGGAACAGTTATCAGAATAACTTCTCATTGAATTTCCTGGATGCAAAAAAAACAAACAAAAAAAAGTGTTTCCCTTTCTTTATACTATTAACAAGGCCATCTAGCTAAAAGGTAAATGTTTAGTTGTGAAATAAGGAATCAGTGCAGCAAAAGATTCATGTATTTTAAAGGAAAAATTAATTTTATTTTAAGATTGGTATGTTTTTAACTAAGCAGTTTAACATCAGTCAGTATTAGTGTAAACATTTTTGGTGAATAAAATTCTGTTTTCTTTAGGTTTTATAGTCAGGAGGACTCTTTAAGTCCATGCTTTTCTTATAATACTGAAATTGTCTTGGAGATGCCATAATTAAAACTCTCATGCTAGGTCTGCTTTGGTCTTGTAAGCAGCACATGCATACACAGTCCTAGCTTTTACCTCAAAGCTTCTGGTAAACAATTGCAGTTTTTGATATGGCTGGAATTGATTTTACTTATTTATTTCCCTATGGTGCAAATACTTAATCCAGGTAAGCTTCCTTGCTCTTAATTTACTAGCAATATCTGATTCTTAGAAGTATGAGAGCTGTTTCAGAGGCAGTAGTAGTTTCCAGAGGAAATGACTAATAGGGAATTTTTAAAATTCTCTTCAGCTACCTCTTTTATCTTACACTGTCAAATTTAGTCTTCACCAGAGAGCCAGGTTGTATGTAGGTGTCTTGTTGCTTTCAGGAGTCAAGAAGCATTTCTGACAATCTTTATTCCTAGACTGACAACAAGGAAGCTTTGTTGGTTTGCATTACCTTTGAGATCACTCTTGCAATAGAACAGAATACAATTTCTAAGTAAGCCCTGATCACCTTTTTAGTCTCTTAATGGTTCTTCTGGATTCAAATATAGGCAAATTTCAGACTTCTAAAATATGTCTCATAAATGACTTTAAAAAAAATAAGTACACATCAGATGTTTGTTAACAAGCTTAAGGACCACGATCAGATGAACTTTATTTTTATATGGAAGACAGCATACATGTATGGAGAGCGTACTTTTGTCTATCTCATGTACTATTATGTTTTTCATATATTATTTACATGCAGACATTTCATTTTCAGGCAATGAATGCTGTTATTAAAACGTGGAGAGATGGGCCGTATATATTTATTGTGCAAATTGGAGTTACAGCTCTGAAAGATTCTGCTAACAAACCTAAAAGAGTGGAGAGAACTACACCTGCCTCAAACCCTAAAGAAAAGCTCTTTACAAGTAAGACAGCTAAAAAAGAATACTGCTTTTTTTATGTATACCATTCTGACTGATTCCTAAGGTACTTATATATATTATGTATATATATATTATGTATATATGTATATATATATTATGTATATATGTATATATGTATATATGTATATATATATATATTAGTTAATTTTTATAAATTGTTGCATTTGACTTAACGTAGACATACACAGTGCCTGCCAAAACTCGTCTGAATATAATGTGATTGATAGTGGTTTGATGTTCTTAAGGCTTTCAATCTATCAGCTTAATGATGGAGGTAGAGAAAATAACCAAGTAGTTCAATTTTGTGGTGTGGGGTTTTTTTTGTTGTTTTTTTGTTTGTTTGATTGTTTTTTTAATTAAAAAAAATGAGACCAATACAATGATTTACATTAATAAGCTCAAATTATGTAGAACATAAAGGTCATGGTTGTCATTTTGAAATTATATCCATATGCTGGTAGGTAAAATACAATTATCCATATCTTAGAGAAGATTTAAAGTTCATTTTAAAAGATAGTATATGTGTTTTCAAACCTTACTGTTATACATTAATCCACAGCACAAAGCCCTGTAACTTGAAGTGCTACTGCAAGTTACTTTGTCACAAAGCATATAATTTTAATAGCTTTAATATAATTTAATTAGTTGAATATGTTACTAGTCTTGCACTTGATTCCAAAGTGAAGTTAAATTTAAAGGTTTCTTCCATGAGAAGATGTGGGTTTTCTTTATGCTTGAGTAAAAATCAATTAAGTGCCTTATAACCTGGCTTCCCACATTTTCTTCCTGCTCAGATTTGTTATTGTATTATTTTTTGGCAGTGACAGTAGAACTCAAGGGGCCGTATGAATATCTATCACTTGCAGACTATCCTCTGATGATTGTGAGTAAAACAGTTTTTCTATCAAGTTGTCAGTCAGGATGTGAATCTCTTCTAAATACTCTCTTTCCATGCTTTAAGGGTGAGAAGCCTGTGGCTTTGAAGTACTAATTTGTGAATTTTTCTTGTAGTACATATGGAGTAGGGAAAACAGACATAGATATCAGATACTTGCATATGCTGTTAATGTCTGCCTATGGATTGTTTTACTTGATGACTGTCAGTTTCTGTTGTTCCAGAAGGTATCAGTATCATTAAACTGAGCAATTTTACTGACACTCTTGTTTTTTCCCTTAGTTCATATCTTAGAAAATTCACTCTTCTATTGTTTTGTTTACAGCTACTATTTCATTTATCATTGCTTTGTTCTCTTATAGTCTCATCTTCCTTCTTCCACCAGTTGTCTTCCACACCATGAGGAGGTCCTCAATACTGCTTAACAGTGAAAGCATAATTGAGCTACAAAGAGCAAATTCCCCTTTTGTTCAAAGGGATTGTTGACCTGATTGATTCTTGCTTCTATCAAGGAGACTTAGAAAATAAAAACTTATCTAGTGTAGGCAGACTTTAGCTGAGGGTCAATAAGAAGTAGGATATCTAGACTGTCTTTATTGGCAATAGTAACCCGTAAATAGGAGAACCTCATGGTGTTTCTGAAACATTTTTTACTTGCTGCATAATTAAGAAGCTTCCAGCAGTTCTGCTGACTTGTAATTCATAGGTGTGAATATCCCCGTGTGGCAGGTCCAGAAAAAAAGTCTCTGCTTGTTTCTGTAATGGAATATCTGAATTTGAACTGGCATGTTTAGATTCTTAACATTTGAACAGTGTGGGTGCTTGG
Organism: Coturnix japonica; assembly: GCF_054131305.1. NCBI lineage: Eukaryota > Metazoa > Chordata > Aves > Galliformes > Phasianidae > Coturnix > Coturnix japonica. The sequence goes on along the minus strand of NC_140667.1, from coordinate 25,364,975 downwards.
GCAGGAAAACCTGTAAGGATCAGAAAACTGTTCTAAGAGACATTCTCAGTTTGTGCAAGTTGTAAAGGATCATGTAGCTAACTTCCCTGCTTTTCTGTAATGGAATGTTTGAATTTACATGTGCGATTCTTCAATTGTTATTTTTCTTTCATCTAAGTGTACTACTTCTTGCTTCTTTTTGTATAATAGTTTTTCATGGTGATGTGTATCGTGTACGTGTTCTTTGGAGTTCTGTGGCTTGCATGGTCAGCCTGTTACTGGAGGGATCTCCTGAGGATCCAGTTCTGGATCGGTGCTGTTATCTTCCTGGGGATGCTTGAGAAAGCAGTTTTCTACGCAGAGTTCCAGAACATCCGCTATACAGGGGAATCTGGTAAGTGGCAGTTGCAACTTGTACTTTCATTGATGGGCACAGCACTAACTACTTGTGCTAACACATACTGAATTGGGGTTATGGATGAATTTTAACTATATGATTACTTGAGGATTGCCTCAAAATGGAGAATATGGAATAGAGTTTCTGAGTGTCTTTTAATATACTGTAAATTCTTTTTATTATCTCTTGACAGCCTGTGTTCTTCTAAAACTAAGATGCTGGGACTAAAACTTCTGAGTGTAGTTCTTCAGGAATATAGAATGCTAGATCCTTTAAGTATTCACTGTAACACTCATTTGAGTTTTAAAACAGGACTTCTGAAGTGTAGCATGTAATTCATCTCTTATGGTTAGTCTTGGAAAGAGACTTTCAACTGCTTGTTTATTGTGACATCATTGCCAATAACCTTTGGCTTTCAGCCAATAATATGATAATTCATCATAAGCAAGTCTCTCTCAAAAAAAGCCTTTGGGACACCTTTGTAGGATGGAAGCATACAAATGAAACTAAGTAAAACTTCATTATGACTTTTTTAACTAGTCACATCATGGTACGGGAGGTTTTATTGGTTGGCTTGTTTGGAAGATTGCCCAGGCTAATACTGTGAATAAAAAAATTTATGGATCTTTACTATCTGCTTTCCTTGGACTTAATTTTCACTTAAAAAAACCCAAAAACAATAATTATTTTTGACAGTAAGAGACTTAGGTATTCTGAAACCTTTCCGAGATGTAGGTAATAAAAGCATTATATATTTTAATAGCCTACTTGCTGCGAATAATAGTGTCTGCCCATATACTACAACCATATGCAGTAGTCAATAAAATATAAATTATTTTTTTATAACCTATCTTCTTCTTTGCTTTTGGTAGTTCAAGGAGCGCTAATACTGGCAGAACTGCTTTCTGCTGTGAAACGTTCACTGGCTCGAACTCTGGTCATCATAGTCAGCCTGGGATATGGAATAGTCAAGTGAGTAAAAATCTGTTTTTCTAATAATTTAAGAAAGTATTAATTTCCCTGAGCTTTGCAACTTAAAAGATAGTTGCTTGAGTAAAGTGGTTTAAGTCTCCAGTCTTCACTTGTCAACATAGACATATACTTTCACGTGGTGATTACTCCTTTTTTGCATCCTCACTGAGCCACTGCTGAGCTCATAAATCTCTAGCAGAGATCTACTTTAGGAGGCTTTTGCTGCTTATCTGTCTGCCCCCAGCTGTGTTATGTAGTAAAACAGTGTCATGTGGCATTGAGATCATCTGTCAAGTTTGGGGTGTGTTGAGGGAACTGAAAAAGATGAGGCCTGGGACTCCTTGAAATGGTACTAAAATGCCAAACAAGTTAACTGTTAATGATCACTTCCTTAGCCACATCAGACCAAAAGACCAAATAAATGATAAGCATAGGAGCACCACGATAAAGTGATTCTGAAGATCTAGGAATGACTTGTCACAGGAAGCTTTTATATATGTGCCTCCTGCCTTATGCTGAACTCAAGTTGATGTGACTTCCTTCTTCTCCTGCACTAACGATTAACTTCACTTTGTTTTTTTTACAGGCCTCGTCTTGGGGTTACTCTTCACAAAGTAGTGATGGCTGGAGCCCTTTATCTATTATTTTCTGGCATGGAAGGTGTTCTTAGAGTCACAGGGGTCAGTAACCGCTGCTTGAATTTTTCTTACGTGCTACAGGTTCTTCTGTCTTAAAATTAGGTACCAAGGGAGAATCCCAGAGATTCTCCAAAAGAACTCTGGAACTCTGGATGTGGTTTATTGACAACTGTTTATGCATTTGGATGCATTTTTTATGTATTTAGAAATCGTTTTCTTAATTTAGAGATTAACCAGGTTCCAGATGCTGTTGTGACTTTAGATCAGCAAGGAATTTCAGGATGTAGGGCCAGTTTCAGACCTAAAGGTGATTCATCCGGCTATGAATGTTTCTCTTAGTTTTTTGTTTTAAAGAAGAAAAAAGTAAAAACAACAACAACAAAACCAAGAAAAGCCAGCAATAAACAAACCAACATTTTATATTTGAGGCTGTGCATCAGGAAGTGTTTGTGAGTTATGCTGCTACTTGCTTCATTCTAGAAGTGTGTATTAGAGTATAAATTAGTTAGCGTCTTGGGACGAGATACTTAACATGTCATATATTTGGTACTTTTTCAGTTTTTCTATGACACTGTGGCTCTGATAGCAAACTTGGCCCTGTCCTTGATTGATGCCTGTATTATTTTGTGGATATCCTTTCATAAACTGTAGAAAGTTACAAGCTTGTTCACATAACTGTTTGTCTAAAATTTTAGAAGCAGTAAAAAATGACTCGCTTTGGTTATTTAGGACTTTCATAGTTTCTTGTATACTCAAAAGGCAACTTTTGCAATTTTCAGTCAAACCCATGTAGGCATTGAGTTCTTCCCTGAGTAGTGTACAGGATGTAATTACTGTATTTCTAACAAGCTGATTGCTGACTTTCTATAACAGAAGTGGCCAGACTAAATCTTTGCAGCAGTAATCTTAACAAAGGCTCTTGTTAATGCTGCTAAATTGTCTTAATCTGGAAAACTACTTCTTGCCTTGCTGATGGAGAGTTGGGAACTGGCAGCGTGCTGTAGTTTGCTTTTGTCTTTTGTAAACCCCTCTGCATTGAGTTGAACACCTTGTTCAAACGCTTGTTTCTGTAGTAAAACTCAGAAGCATTGTGGTGAAGTGTCTGTGGTTTCTCGTAACATAGCCTGACACTCCTTGCTCCTGCACCTTGTCTCCTTTTCAGTTTGTTCTTACTGGCTCTCTCTTTGTCTCCAGGCCCAGAATGATCTTGCCTCCTTGGCTTTTATTCCCCTGGCTTTCCTAGATACTGCCCTGTGCTGGTGGATATCCTTCACTGTTTTACTTGGTGGGGGGTGTGTTTTCTGTGGAATTTGTTTTTTGTTTGTTTGTTTTTTTCAGGGAGTGTTTGGTACAGCTGCTATAGGATGACCTTCTGTTCTGCTGTGAGTCTTGTCTATATTTTAGAGGGCTCCACTTTTGGTTGTGTGTCTGGGTGGGGGCCATTGTTCATAATACCTGTGACCTCTTAAGTTTGTGTCCTGCTTGTCCTCTCAGAGGCTTTCCTTAACTTTATCTACATATTCATCAGCTTGACTCAAACAATGAAACTGCTAAAACTTCGAAGGAATGTTGTGAAACTCTCTTTGTATCGGCACTTCACCAACACACTCATCTTGGCAGTAGCAGGTAAGCAGTGTTAGCTGTTTTGAACGTGTAACTTGATTTGCTCGCTAAAGCAGATTTTGAATTTAGTAACCATTCTGTAAATGTAACGAAAATACTTGTCATTTCTGTCACTCAGCCTGTTTATAGTAGTTTGTCAAATGTCATATTGATGCTTCAGAGACAGTGGATCATTAGTCAGAAAGTTAGTAAGAGCTTATTTTACATAAACAACAAAGCAGCACATTCATTTAATTGCCAGCTCTAATTAAATTCCTTGCAGTATCTGGTTCTTAGCCATCATCAGTGGAAGGAAGCGTCACCTCTTAAACCACTGAGAGCTTAGTTTGAGCACTGGGAGTCTTATGTGTCAAGATCTGAATGATTTGGTATTCAGGCAGATCGGATGGTTCAGTTACTGCAAGGTAGCTTGTTTGTCAACCAATAATGAAAGTATTGTATGAAAAGCAGATGAAAAGAACATAAAAATAGTAAATAGGGATGAGGATTTTGGTTAAATAGTAAATCCTTGACTTAAGCCTTGTGTCTTCAGCTATGCCTACACTTCAGTATAAGGTCAGTTCAGTAAGTCAGTCTCATGTTTGCTGAAACTAATAGTTTACTTGCCAAGAATTTCCCTATTTATGTCTTCACCCTTCAGTTGGGAAACACAATCCTGTTAGTAATGTACAAACAGTAGCATATTTTGTAGTACTAAGCAGTTTGTTTGTTTTAATCTTGCAGCATCCATTGTATTTATTATCTGGACAACCATGAAGTTCAGGCTGGTGGACTGTCAGTCGGTGAGTTTATATTGAATGCTTTCTGTGGTTGGTACCTCTTCTGAAAAGCTTAAATTTGTTAGTCTAAGAGGTGAGATTGAGGATTCTGGAACAGATATTTTTTTTTCCTGTGGATTATTTCTAGAGCAATAAACATATGGTAACATTGTCACTGTTGTAGCAAGTGAGCCCCTTTGTCACATGTCTGTAATGCATCTTTGGAAAGAGCAGAAAACTTGGACTTTCTTCCCAACAACTTCTATTTGTGCTTCTGTTTTCCTTGACAGGACTGGCAGGAGCTATGGGTGGATGATGCTATCTGGCGCTTACTGTTCTCAATGATCCTTTTTGTCATAATGATTCTGTGGAGACCTTCTGCTAACAACCAAAGGTTCAGCTTTTCTTATCTCTTTCTAAAAATACTGTTTTGGGGAGTGCTCGGTTATCCAAAGTAGCCCCGCTGGGTGATTTTAGTTGCAGTATACAGATCCATAGCATAGTAACATAGGATACTAAGCAGCATATGCAGAATTAGATGTGAGAAGTCACGTAGTTAAAATTCAGTCTCTTCCTGATGGTGAACTTATTTGAAGTTGTTCGAACTCTTGTTTATGTAGTTGAACGTAGGTCTTCAAAACAATATGCTACATAGAATTATGAAGAGATGTTAATGTTGGGGTAATAACTCTTAGGTGGCAATACATATTCTTCTAAGTTATCTTTCTTTCCCTCCTAAAGGTTTGCTTTCTCACCACTGTCTGAAGAGGAGGATGACGATGAGCAAAAAGAGCCAATGTTAAAGGAAAGCTTTGGTAAGAGCAAAATTTCTTTTCACCTGATTTGTGTTGGAGATGGATGTCTGGGGTGAGAAGTCTTTCTGTCAGGGGGATAAGAAATAAAGTTTGTTACTGATGTAGAACTGGAGGATGCAATTGCCCATTGCAGAAGATCAATGGCTTTGCGTTTTGCATTTGCACTGCCTGTTTAATCCTGCTTTCAGATGATGTTGAACACACTGCTGCTGTTGTTTTACCACATCCACTGGACTTTTTTTTTTTTTTTTTTTTTTTGTTTAGTATGAGCAAAGTCCTGTTTGCATCCTGCTCAGAGATCTCTCAAATATTGTTTCTAGTCAGTGTGTTAGTTTACAGTTCCTCTTTTACAATCTGTTTGTATGATTCTAGTTATTATCTTTTCTCTAAACTCTGCAGAAAACATCATAGAACCATAGTTCAAACATTGGTTTGAAAGGAACCTTAAAGACCATCTGGTTCCAACACCCCTGCTGTGGGTAGAGTTGATGCCTGTTTGATCAGGCTGCTCAGGGCCCCATCCAATGTAGCCTTGAATGCTTCCAGGGACAGGAGAGCCACAAATTTTCTGGAAGTGAGACTGCCTCACCACCCTCTGAGTGAAGCATTTCTGCCTCACCACCCTCTGAGTGAAGCATTTCTGCCTGACATCTAATTTAAGTCTACCCTCTTTTAGTTTCAAACTATTCCCCCTTGTCCACTATAAACATGGAAATGTCCACTGTAAACATATGGATGGGTCTTGAAGCAGTCCTACTTTACAACACTAGGTGGCACCAAAATCTCTCTCCAACTGTAATAATCATCTCTGCTTGAAATTTCCATACTGTGTCAATTGTTCTTTGAGCAAAACCATTTGCAAGCTTTTTAAAAAGGATAGGTGTTCTATCCCAGCAGCAGTATGTATATCTTAGTTGTAGGAGCTGAGAAAGTATGTATTATCTCCTAGGTGCATTTGCTAAATCATCTGTATTGGCTGTCTGGCAGGCTGGGAGATGCATGTTGCTTCTCAGCTCTTAAGCAAGGCTGGTCAGCAGTAAAGAGGTAAAACAAATTTGGAGAGTTGCATAAAACACAGAATGGCTGAGGCTGGAAGGGACGTCTGGAGATCATCCTGTCCAAACAGCCCACCTCAGGGGGGAGGTCAAATAGAGTAGGGTGTCCAGGGCCACATATAGGCAGTTTTTGAAGATCTCCAAGGAGGGAGACTGCATAGCTTCTCTGAGCAGCCGTATCTTTGATCCTTGCACTGTTTGTGTATGATTTAGAGAAAAAGAATAGAAAACGATATTTCCTAGATAAAATTGCAAAATTCAAAGGACAAGGACATTCAAGGACAGTTCAAGGACAAATAAGTATTTTACCTGTCAGGACCTTGGTTACCACAGTCTTTTTTTTCCCCCTCCTTTTGATTTTAGAGGGAATGAAAATGAGAAGTACAAAGCAAGAACCAAATGGGAATGTAAAAGCAAACAAAGCTGTAAGTATATTCTCTTTACTTGAAAGAATATAGGTCTGTCCCTTTTGTTTGTCTACCTCCCAGTAGTAGTTCACAGTATGCAAAACTATCAGCCTGTAAATGTGAGTTTCCTGGTTTGGTTCAGTGGGAGTGTGTCAAAGTATCATGTGTATACAGTGCTTCTGGGAAGGAAGTCTGCCAATGGAGACTTTAGAATTCAGACTGTTCTTTAGGAATGCTTGTACAATCCAGTATAGACAGAGCTGTGTAATGCTATATTCTAATAAAGAATAATATGTTATTCTAGCCAGTCAGTCTAATGAAGTTTCTTAATTTTGAGATTTGTGATTCATTATGGGTGATGTGTATAGTGTAAGCAGTCTGTCATGAGTGACTGCTTTGCTTAGTAAGCATTAAATAATTACAGAGTTATTACAAAATCTTAAATTGTTAATAAGTTATAGTGTTTTTTTATATTATTATTTCCTGTTGGAATATTGTTTCTGTAATTTGGAAATCACTTTCAATATTTTTTTCAAGTGAAGAAAAACATACCAATTTGAGAAAAGTGACTTGTTTTCCATTTAATTTCTGTACTTGTATCAGGAGGATGACCTGAAGTGGGTAGAGGAGAATGTTCCTTCTTCTGTGACTGATGTGTGAGTATTTTTTTTGTAGTCACAATAAAAGTGGGCTTCTCAGACATCAAGCACTCTAATTTATTTTTTTGTTCCTATCACTTGCATGCTGTGCTTACATAAACAGGTACTGAAATGAGCCTATAATTGGCCTACTGTCTTTTTAACAGTCTCCCACATGGCTATACAGTTTCTTGGACTTAAGATTTATGCTGCTTGAATACATGCTAACTTACAGAACACTATCTCTGTGAAAACGTAAACTGATTTATTTACACTTCACTGACATTAGAAATGAAGACAATAAATTCAGAAAGCAAAGAACAGCTAAGCATTCTCTTTCTGTCTGAGCATCTTGCTGGATGTAAATCACTGAGTAATTGCATTTATTTCTGTACGTTATTGGAATATTGAGTCATTTTTATGCGGTTCAGTCAGCTGTATACACGGTCTATATGTACTCTGCTAATGCCAGTTCTCATATTCTAAGAAGATCAGTATGTGTATCTAAATTTTTCATTGCAAGTTCCTGGATTCTTTGCATTCATGCATCTGAATGGTAAATTTTGGCAGACTCTAGATTTAAGAACAAAGCTCTGCTGCCATAGTACTAGGCTGGTATAAGCTAGAAAGAGTCACTCTGAGGTGGTCTGCAACAGGGCTTTCTGTCCTTGAGAAGTACATTGATGAGGGTTGTGAAGAGTTGAGGTCCCTGCACATAGATGGAAGGTCTGCTGTGTCTGAAAAAGGCTACAATAGCAGTGTAACTTGTGTGGTTTTATAGGAATATTTTTTCTTCTCTACAGCATGGTCCCATTTTCTAAATGTCTTAAGTATGGCTTAGCGCTGCTTCTGTATTTACAAAATACCTCTTTTGTAGTTGCAGTCAGTCTGGTAAGATGCCGTGAATGCAGCTTATTTCCTTGCAACATGAAAATTGTTCAGTTCTTAATGAGAAGTCAGAAGCAGAGTACAAAATGGTGTTTGAGTTGTGAAGGTCACTGACTACTTCAGCAATTCCTCCTCCTGGTATCTTTCTCTAATTTTTATGTATTTAACTGGAAGGTTTATCTTCATTATTGCTTTTTTTTTTTTTTTTTTCCTAAAAAGATTAAGGGAAGGCTGAAAACAGTTTCCTATATATATACACACACACATATATATATATATGCTGTCAATAGGGACTTCAGTTTTCTTAACTATGTTTTTTTTCCCCTGCAGTGCCCTTCCAGCTCTTCTGGATTCAGATGAGGTCAGTGAACATATCTTTAGTACAAAACAGTCCTCTGACATACCAAAAGAGTCACAAGTCAGCTGCTAAGGACTTGGCTTATTAGAGCTAGTCTCTGATCTTGCCAGTGCAGTAGTAAAACGCTACAAAGGGGAGAATATGAAGCAGTACTGTAATACAGCTTCTAAGAATACAGTTATGTATTAAAAATTTCCTATCTACAGTGCTCAAAATTTTAGGGATGAATGAACCTATATTAGAGAATACAATTCAACATAAAGCAATTGTTTTTTGGATTACAAGCTCTTCCTGCTGTAGACTGTGTGTCTATGCAGTTTTCTTGCAATTTCCTATTCAGTTTCACTTCCTCTTTGTTAATTGATTTGGGAGAGATGTGATGCTGTGGAAAAGCAAATTAAGTAGTTTGGATAAAAATGTCTTTGATCAGCATTGTGAGTAATTAATAAGTACTTTTGTAACATTTTGTTGCAAAGATATTCATAGCATTGTGGTACTGTAACTTGTAATGTGAATTTGAAAAGCACTATAATATATCTAGAAATTAAATGTTTGAAATAGGAGTGGAGCAGAAGCAGAGTATGATCCATCAGTGACTTAGGGAGAGCTGATTTCACAACAGTGAGAATTATGGTGTGGGCATGTGTATCAATCATGCGTGAATGACGTGACCTTTTCATTCTAAAAGTAGCGGTATATGTGCTGTAAGTTGTGTTGAAATACATGAGTGTGTATTGTGAACACGCATAGCATATCACCTTATTTCTGAGTAATTTACATCTACTGGGAGCAATGATAGAATTGGAATTTCTTATTTTGCAGGAAAGAATGATTACACACTTTGAAAGGTCCAAAATGGAATGAAGGAGAAGGCTTTTGCGATTGGAATTGGAGACGTCTCTTTTAAAGTCGCTTGGTGGAGCAAGTACATCCTGCTGATTTGTTTCTTGATCTCAGTCTTGGAAGTCTGACACTTTATTGTCACGAGGGCGTCTTGCTGTGAAAGAACTTCACAAGGACACTGATAAATCTTTTGGAAATTTTCAAATTGCGAAGTTGCTGCAAGTTTGGATTTTTAAGCAATTTAAATGTGTACTATTCCAGCACCTTCTGTAACTTTTTTCAAATATTTAATCTGTGAAACTAAAATTCCTAATGTCTGCTTGAGGAGTTTATATTTTAATGTTACAATTGACACTTTAGAGGTGAATTGTCTTTACCTTTTTTGGTGGAGGGTGGGAACAGCAGGAAATAAGCACTGAAGAAACAACAGACCCATATTCTGGTAGATAAGGGCTTATACTTCACGTTGTGTGTCCAATATTAACGAAAGGTTTCAGAGAGAAGCTCCCATTAATGAAGAAAATTAAGATATCAGAAAGGAGATATTTGGAAAAGTTACAGTGATAAGAGTTTTAAATCAAGTGCAATTTTATTCATAACACTGTGTAAGAAAGATTTTCTATTTTAAATGCCATTGACCTATAGGTAACAGTTGCGTAGAGCTAACACTTGCTGTTAGCAAGTTGGCACATCTCATTGCCGGCAATGTGGTGGTCGCCTGGAGAAATTATTTGCCCCTACCTTCCATGTGTTGCATGGTTTAATTCAAAATGAAACAAAAAAAAAAAAACAACCAAAAAAACCCAACAACAACCAAACTCCAAACACACTCCTGCAGTGTTCCACAATTGTTTGATTATTTGTGTTAAGCAGCTATTTAAGTAAACATTAAGTAAACTTTTCTCCCTGCACATCTTTCCCCCCCCCCCCCTCCCCCCAAGAAGTCAGCACTCTTCTAAGAGAAGATGGCATTGCTTCCTAGAGGTGTGCAGGCACTGCTGCACCACGAGGCCTTGGTGGCATACACAGGGCTGGGCTATTTTTGTTTCTAGTGTCTGTTTAGAATTGCCTCACATGTAAACACATTTTATGATGGGCTTTCCTGTTCCAGTTGATCCTTGTAGCCGAGATCATTGTGTTTAAGTCAAACTAGAAAAATTCTATACAACTGATGGTTTTGTTTGTTTGTTTTGCTCCTTTTCAAATGAAAAAGGGCTTTTTGATAGTTTTCTATTTATACTCTTCTTGGTTGCTTGGAGGCTTTGCATGCAAAACCTTAACATGGTGAAGCCCATTACAGACTGTATGACAAAAGCTCTTAATTTGATTTCATACTCTTCTCATCTGATGATTACCAGGTAAGTGTCTGCACAGCTGGACTTCTAGGGAGCTGCTAGACAAACCTCTGTGGGTACTGACTTAGGGACTGAGCTTTTTTTGTTCTTAGCTCATAGCTGCGTCAGCAGAAGTGAATGTGCGCCTGTACTTCATTCAGCTGTGAAGTCTGATAGCTTAGCTCTTGTTCGTCATCAGCAGCAACTTATGCTGGCTCATGGCACTTTACAGTACAGTAGCTGAGGTGCAAGTGCATAGTGTCTTCTGTCAGCTGTGCTGTGAAGGCAGCAAACCCGGAGCAGATGGACAGAGAAAAAAGGTGGGGCTATTACACTTGACTGCTTCTGCAAGATTTGTTCCCCAGCCCTTGTAGGCCACAGATAGATGCTGTGGAGTCTTTAATTAGAAAACACTTCAACTTCTAATTTGCTGTGCTTAATTGATTTAAAAAATGAAACAAACGTGACCTCCGTGCCCTTTTGAGGAGAAGAAATTTTGTGAAATAAAGCTATATGGAACTATTTAATGGTTTTTTTTCCAAGTCCTGTTGTTTTGGGGTGGACTTTTTTTTTTTTTGTTTTTGAGACAAATAAGGAAATATGTTCTCTATTGGAAGCACAAAAGAAGTTTGTACATACAATTTAATAAAAGCTAGGCAAAGAGTAGAAAGGCTTGCCTGGTTTCCTTCTACTTTTCTCTCTCACGAGTGAACAAGTGCTATTAACATCTTCACAAAGCTCCCTTGCATAACACTTAGTGGCATTATATTTACAATGGGTTAAAAGAAATTTAACAGCTTAACAGCCATATAATGTGAATGAGGATCATAAGACCCTGGGTAAGACAGGGCATGTTTGTGTTAGACTACAGGCACAAGGGTGTCTTTATGGGCTTTTTTTTTGTTTTTAATAGTTCTGTTTCCTTTATATGGCATTGTGTACTGGAAAAAAAAGTACATCTTTCTTTTAATGTCTGAAAAGGCCAATGCCTCGCACATAGTGTGCACTTTGGTAGAGATGGATTACAGCCATTTGCATGTTAAGTTATTAGTACCTTTTATTATTGAAACTCATCTTTCACCACACGGTGCTACATTCCTCTTGCTGTTGTAGTAATCTTAGTTAGAACAAGGAGACCTGACACGTTGCCCTTTGCAAAGAGGGTTCAACTTCACATGCTTTCACACTTCATGTTTCATCCCTGGGCAGGAGAGCAGCTGGACAGATGTAAGAGTGCCTTGCTGTAAGAGACCTCACTTATTCTTCCATTCCCATGCTTCAGTCTTCCAGCACAAAGCATCTTCAGTCCCCATCTCCCACAGCAGTCTCAGCAAAGAAGCTCGGAGAACTCAGCACTGTGCATGTTTCTCGCTGGGTTTAGATCGTTCAGCTCCTTGGCTAGGGGTGATGGACATTACAGCAGTGTAAATACAGCTGCCTCCTCTTCAGGAAGGGATGTGAAAACAAGCAAAGATTTACTCATAAATGCCGAATTTCGTTGATTCAGTTCATCCTGAAGGAACGTATCAGTCTTGTAACAGGAACTAAGCATCGTTTTGCAGATGTCATCATCCTGGAGGGAAAAAAATAAATAAATTAGAACCTCTGAAAACAGTTACTCGCAGGAGATACTTCTCCGTTCTTAGCTGGTTTCCTCGGGTTCCTTAATTTTTGCCTTTCCAGTTTCGTGTTAGCGAACCAGACGCATCTGCTATGAGCGTTTTATTGAGAAGCCACAATTTACTTGTTCTCCTCAGCCTCCTTTACCGGCCGCACGCAGCTCAGCCCCCGAGGGGCGTGGAGACCCACGGGCCTGACGCAGCTCCTGCCGCACCGCCTCCTCCCGCCCTCGGGCCCTCCTTGCCGCTGTGGCCGGGCCCGCCCAGGCCGGGGCGGGCAGGAGGGCGGGGATTCGGCACGGAAGCGGCGGCGAGGGCTGCCGGGAAGGGTGGGGGGTGCGGGCCGGTGGGGTGGCTGTTATTTCTGCGGTGCGGGGTCTGTACCCGCTCAGCTCCCGGCTGGCGGCTGCTGCTGCCGCCCCTGCCCGGCGGAGCCGCCGCCATGCACGACGCCTTCGAGCACGTGCCGATCCTGGAGAAGCTGCCGCTGCAGATCGACTGCCTGGCGGCCTGGGGTGAGCTGCTGGGGATGCCGCCGTGCCTATACCGCCTTGCTGGGCAGCCCCTCTTCCTCTTTCGTCCTCGTCGGCGGCTCTCGGTGCCGCTGGGTGCGGGGTGTCTGCGGTGCAGGCCTGGTGCGCGGCCGCTTCGGCGCTGAGAGCTGTTCCCTGAGTGCTGGCTGCTTCCTATCCTGAACGCCAGCGAGGCATTCTAGTTTTAACGTTAGAGCCTGCTTGCTTGCATTATATAAGTGCATAGGCGGTATTTTTCGGTCTGCATGGCGAGGGGGTTGCAAAGCCTGATCGGGTGCATTGGGAAGGCTGCTGTGGCTGCTGTGGGACAAAGCTGGTATTAAGACCCCTTCAGATGCTGTGGAATTGTGGCCCTTTAAATCTGTTTAACATAACCTTTGAATTAGCGCTGTATTTAGGCAATGATTTGTTTACAGTAGAATTATATAGCAAAGGAGATGTGAAGATTGTCTGTTTCTTTGTTGAGATTTTAATCTTTATCACTATGAAAGTGTCTACTTTGCCAGGGTATAAGGGAGCTTAAATCCACTGGCCTCTGATGGAATGGTTGGGTAAAGTCAAGCAGTGGAAGGAAGGGTTTGCAGGAAAGCAAGAACAAATATAAATACAACTAACTTAAGTAGCGAGGAAGTGCTAGGAGTAGAAAGAAACATGCATGTGTATGCTTTTCCTATGTGGTCCTCAGCAAAGAGGAAGATTTCAGTCAGATTGTGTGACCTGGTAAAGATATTACGCCGTTTGATTGCTCTAAGTGCAGTAATTTGGAACAGTATGAATCTTAGCTGCAGAGTTCATATATAAAAAGTTTCTCTTTTAAAAATCTTAAGTGACTGCTAGTTGTCCAAGCACTTAAAATGCCATTTAAGCAAGAACGCCACGTTGGTTCAGGCACAGCTGACAATTTTGGAAAGTCCTTATAAGAAGCATGACTATTTAAAGCATAGAACTTCTCCTTTTCAATTTTTTTCCCCTTGTTATGTAGAAGTGTTCCTTCCTTGGAGATAGTGATGCCTGAATGATAGCTTATTGACTGTGTTGATTGAAAAAGATGCAAGTGCTTGTTTATCTGCTGTTGTACAAGTAAGCAGGGTTTGATGTCTTGACCATAGCTTTTGTTTTACTGTTTGGTTTTTGGCCATCGTCTGGTAACAAATGCTGCAGTCTAGCACTTGGACACTGCAGGGAGGACATGCCTATGGTTGCCGTATGAAGTCCTCTTTGGCTTTTGAACCAAGCTTCTAGGCGTTAGGATAAATGCTGCTTAGCTGGGAAGAACAGTCTTTGCCAGTACTGATTATTTTCTCCCTACTCCTTTTAGAGGAATGGCTCCTTGTTGGTACCAAACAAGGGCATCTTCTTCTCTACAGGATCAAGAAGGACATAGGTAAGTTGATTGTAAGAATGACACAAGTAGTTGATTATGTTGTTTTTATTTCTTTCATGTCAGATGTTGTGATGTTAACAAAATATGTTCAATTTATGATTTTTTCCTACTTGGAGTTTAAAGAATGTGTGAGCTCTTTAATAGAACTGTACATGCTGTTTATCAAGTATTTAAGAAGGTTAGCTAGTAATATCAGCCTGTTGTATGTGTTTGTGTGCTTTATATAAGGTTGCCAGATCTTTCTTTAGCAGAAAGTGTAACTTCTCTGAATGTAGTACTTGCTGTGCATAGACATGCACAAAAGCAGCACAGTGTGCTCATTGCTGCAGGTTTGTTTGTCATCTGTTAATGCAAGGTTGGATTAGTAGATGAATGAAAGAGCAAGTTTATTCAGTGGGCTTATCAACATCAGGGGTTGGGAGAGAAGGAACTTTTACTATTTCTGTCATGTTTCTACTTTTCTCTCTGTCTCTTAGTTATAATTGCTCATAGTCTATTCTGGAGAATCCATAAAGCCATTCTGTTTGAAACTGAATTGATTTTCACTGGATAGATTTATATTTTGGGTTTCTGCATAGTAGCTGGTAATGAAATAATGCAGAATAGCATGGGACAGCAAAGGATAATAAAAATATCCAGACATTTCTGTCCAGGATCATCTCTTGGAAAGATACTTGTTTGTATCTGTATGAGACTGAATTCAGCTTGCTTTTCTGAAACTTATAGGAAGTCTGTTCCAATTGGAACATGCTAATCTTGAGTTGCTAGTGTCTTATCTCACCTGGTAAATTTCTCCCCCTTTTTTGCATCAGTGCCAGGAGAGGTTATGTCATCAGAAAGTGTCTGTAAGTCTTTATCACTAAAACTCCTTTTAAACCCTTGTGGTGTAGTGTTTATTCCATGTCTGCTTTGCAGTGATGTGTTCCTTAGCAGTTTAAATTTTTGATACTTGATTTGTGTAGATAATTTCTTTATGGATATCATTGTATCTTTGGGTTTCAAAATGCTTAAATCTTGATATCTAAAATCCCAGCAAGGTAAAAAAAATATATATATATATATAATTACTGCTGAAGTTCTCAGACAAGTATGAATAGTGTTATTTATCACCTGACGATGTACGAGACCTTCTGGTGCATCCAGTGTTAAGCATCTGATTTTGCTTTTATAGTTCTTTGTGGTCTATTTAGTGTAAGATCTATTCAGCCATAAACTTAAAGGCAACTTCAGTTCATTTGCTGTCTCAAATCTTTTTGGTAGGTTGCAATAGATTTGAAGTGACACTAGAGAAATCCAACAAGAACTTCTCAAAGAAGATCCAGCAGGTAGGAAATAACATTTTCTTGGCAAGGGGAATCATAACCTTTGTGCTCAGACAAGCAGCACAATCTTACAAGTACTTCTTGAATCTGCTAAGCTTTAAAAATCTCCCTGAGTCTATAAGAGGCAGCACAGCCAGGTGCTCTTGCTCACTGTTTTCCCATAACAGCAATGAGTTTGGTGTGTTTGCTGAAGCAGAAAGCTAAGCATTGGGATGCACGGGCTTATTTCTGACGTTTATGGAAGTGCTGTTATTTGCAGTAAATACTCAGCTACTCTGACAAAATATTTATAAACGCAATGATAATATGTCAGCAAACTGATGATATGGTTTGCCTCTTGATAAAATGCTATAGCAATGTGAATATAATTCATATTACCTGGCATTTAGAATGAAAATAACTGATAATCTACCGTTAATCTTATGGCTGTGATATTTTTTTAGCGGAGGGAAGAACTTTATGTTGATGCTCAGGAAAGCATCTGTCTCAAAAAGATTAAACTCCCTCTTTTAGTATCACTTGTCCACGTTGCTTAGAGGTGCACTTGTACTAGAATCATAGAATTGCTCAGGTTGGAGAAAACCTTAAAGATCATCAGGTCCAACCATGATCTAACTATACAAGCTTAACTGTAACAACTGCGTGAAAAACACATGGGTGTAAGTGAAACCAGCTGCAATATCTGTCAGGAAGACTGTGCATAGGTAGCTGCCTTGCTGTTTTTATTATTTTGAGATTAAGCTAAATGCTTTTTCTTAGTCTGTCTATAATCAAGTTTAATTCAGAGGCTTTGTTCATGGATGAAATCACTGATAGAATTGTTTCTTTCAGATTCATGTTGTTTCTCAATTTAAAATTCTGGTCAGTCTGTTAGGTAAGTAAGGACACTATTTTAATACTTAACAAACTCTTCCTGGTGCAGTTACTTGCCCTGCCTGTGGTATGGCTTCCGCATGTGCATAGAACTTGAGTTGTTGGAAAGTTGTCTTCTAGAATTTAGGCTTTTTCACCTTGTGAAGTAAGCATTATGCAGCTTGGAGTGGGTAGCGGCTTTGCTTGTTGTAAGCCAACTTGAGGAACGAACAAGTTTCATCACTAAAGATGGAAAAAATGTGCATGTATACTAAAGTGTGTGTGTATACATATACAATTTATATATAAAGCCTATGTGCATTCACATGAATACATACATATTATACATATGTATGCAGACTGTACCATAGTCTGAAATTTCTGTTGTACAAACCTGCTTGATGCATGAAACTTACCATTGCTATATGGCATCAAATGCAGCTTATGTGCAAATGGCAATCTTTTACCCTCTCATGGAAGACCTGAATTTGCTTGTTTCAGGCTTCCGTTTAACCTTATGATCTTCCTTTGTCTGTTTTTGCTTATGTTGCTATTCCTTTATCTATGATCTCCAAGTCCCGGCTCTCCCGACTCCAGCATGCGTAGATTTCAGCTGCCTTCGTCCTCGTGCGTACAAAAACTTGACTGCAGCACCCACTGCTTGAAACTGTTCACTTCTCACTAATATCAGGAGCCAGTTCACAGTGGTCTTTGCTCATCCATCATGAGCTTGCACTGGTCTAGCCTGTTTGCTGTCTCTTTCACTCCTACTTCCTCTGCGTGATTAGCACCTATTCTCAGTTCCTTCATGTGTTTTTAACCAGAGTTGGGGTTAGCCTTCTCTTCTGAACACATACTCTTGTATTTCTGTGCCTGAGCACTTTCTTTTCCCAAAAACTGAAAAATTTCCTTTTCCTTTCTTGCAGTCTTTCTCTAACTAGTTTTTCTTATATGTAGCCATAAGCTGCAATAGTTTGTTTGAATTAGTGGTGAGCTCAGTGTGTTTAAGCACTGAAAAATAACTGGAATTTTGTTTCAAACAGAAAATAACATTTATGTCCATGACCTGTTAACGTTTCAACAAATAACTACAGTTTCCAAGGCAAAAGGCGCATCTCTCTTCACTTGTGACCTTCAGGTAAGATGAGGAACACAGTGGCACAAACTTTTTAATCTTGCTGTGTAGACTTGGTTCATTAATTTTGTGCTTGTTTGTTATATGTTCCCATGTGGCTGTTTTGATTGTGGCTTTTAACTTCAAGGCACTGCTGTGGTAACTATGAGGGTGACTTTTCTTTCTGCATTGTTTCACTAAGCATTTCCATTGCTTGTTGCATTATATTTGTATTTCTGCTAAGCTGCATTGGTTCAAGGAGTCTCATGATAGTTATGGTAGATCGGGGCCATAAAATGGTTCCATGAGACGTAGCAATCCTCTGTTAGTGTGTTGTGCTTTATTGATTCCTTTGTATCTGAGTTTCTCACCCTACTCACATTGTTCAGAAATCTGGTCTGTAACCAGAAGAGATGGCTTAGTGCTCATTGTCTGTACTTTTTGTCCTGTGGGAAGTTTAATATTCAGTATTTTCTAATAAGTATTGAGTGCTTCCTGGTGTCATATGTCATGTTGACATATTGACAGCTCTCTACTTATCTTCTATTTCTGTGTATGTCTATAATATTCAGCACTCTATTTTTTTGTATTTCCTGGTGTCACAATTGCTGCCATCTAACCAAAGTTCATTTTCAGCTACCCCATTTACCTACTCTGCTTTTGTGTTTAGAGACTCCCATTCTGACCTGAATGAACAAAGCTACTCTTGAGCTGACAGCTCTGCTTCGGGCTGAAGTTTCTTTTGACCTTGTATTATCTTCTTTGTCTGTTAGTATTGATGAGTTTAGGCCTGTCTTTTTACAGCAGTCAGATAATGGAGAAGAGGTGCTGAGGATGTGTGTGGCAGTGCGGAAGAAGCTACAACTTTATTTTTGGAAGGACAGAGAGTTCCATGAACTACAAGTGAGTTGACTGTTTCAATAGCCTAGTCTGCCTCTGTAGGAACTCTGTTTACTGTTTTTTCACACAGACCCCACTAGAGTCTATGCTGACTTTTCGGGTATTTAAAATATCCAGATTTCTGTTGGTTTTTCTAGTGATTTAACAAAGCAGCAGCACATGAATGTGCAAATACAGGTTTTAAACTAAAATCGGTGGCATTAGTACAGTTTCATGAATTAAATGAAAAGCTGTATTCTATATTTTAATATTCCTGTTGTTATATGTTGTCTGTGCATGAATCTGGCCTTTTAGTTGAACATTGCTTTTCTTTGACCAGCAGAAGTCAGATGTGTGTGCAAGGGAGCTTGATAACAATAGTGCTTCCTGTTAGACTCCTATTTTGATTTTTCTCTTGTAACAGTCACTTTGACTTTTTTCCTCAGGGTGACTTCAGTGTACCCGATGTACCCAAATCTATGGCCTGGTGTGAAAACTCCATCTGTGTAGGTTTCAAGAGAGACTATTACTTGATACGGGTAAGAACAGACTTTGAAATTCAGTGTTTAAGGAGAAATGAATACCAGTAGGGACTGTAGAATGCTCCTGTGTTTACAACTTGAGCTGACAAAGAAAGAAAAACAGTGTTTGGTGTTCTTGTTTTATGTGTTTAATTGTATCCCTTTAAGCCAAGGTTTTGCCAGGAAGAGAACTTCTCTTTATCACTTTTGGAACTAGCATACGAAGGTATTGTAGGAAAAAGATAACACAGAAGCTTATGTTGGGCAGCAGAGTTTGTAAACTCAGCTTGCATTTTATGTAGTATTTCTCAGAAATAACTTTGTTCCAAATTGATAGAAAGACCAAGAGAGTGTTCTGATTTGGGAGAAAGAGCAACCTAGTGCTTTTTTTTGTTGTTGTTGCTGTTCTCTTGCTGAATGGTAGTAATTCCTGTTTGAAAGTCTCTAAACTTACTGCCATTCGTTTACTATTACAGTTTCTGCTTATACTTAATTTGACAGCAATACTTGATTCTCTTTTCCCCCTTTAAAATTGGCTTCTGCTGATAATACAGGAAAATGAGATGAAGGTGAGGTGTACCTCATATGCATACATCTATTTACTGAATGGCAACTCTATTCTGTAGTTGGCAGGAAAATTGCATGGTAACTTTACAGCCAGTTCAGGCTGATGCTGCTGGTGGAAGCAGTCCTTTTCTGTGTCCTCATTGATTCCCCACTGTTATAGTGGTACAAGTCTTTCTATGTCTGCTCAAGGAATCAGAGTTGAGATTTGTTATAATCTTTGTGTTGGCTCTGGTATTTGTCCAACCTGTTGCTGAGCAGCTTGATTTCACTGAATATACATATAAGATGTTTTTAAGGAATTGTTCTCTGCTGGTTGGATGATGATTTGTTGGGATTCTTGGACTGTAACACAAGGGAAGCAGCAGGAAAATGTAGCCGGAGTTAAGAGAATAAGCTTGTCTGTTTTGACAAGAGTATGTCATTAGGTCAACTCATGAAACATCACTTTCATTTTGTTTTTTAAATTTGTTTATTTTGTTGGAGAATGTATTTGAGTTCAGTTACCTAGATTATCTGTGGCCACAGCAGTGAGTGGTTAAGGCAGGGAGTGGTTAAGACTGGGAAGTTTGCTTCACTTCTTCTAGTTTATTTCTAATGTTACAGTGCTTACTTGTGCTAGAATAAAACCATGTTAAAATTTTGACCTAACTGAAATCCTGCAGTTACACCAAGAGCTAATCAGGCAATTTTGCTGATGTTGCTGCTGTGCTATGCATTTTATGTGTCTGTGTGATATATATACTCAGCTGCTATCATGTGTAGCAGAAATGCTAAGTCACAGCTTGAACCAGTGGTTTAGGTAGGAAGGCAGGGCCAGCCTAGGGGAGCTCGTGCGTATGCAGTGTGCCTGAGTGAGCAGAAGGGATGGAACCAGGATACACCCCTTCCCAGACCTCATTTAAGGGCTGGCAGTGGAGACAAGGGTATCATACATACCTGAGGCCTTTTGAAGATGAGCAACTTCTTTCCTTTATTTCTGTGCCCATGTCTGTTGTATTTGAGCAAACCCCCCACTAGCTGCAGCCTGGGACCTTGCTATTCTGCTGTCATTGCTGCAAGTTCCATTATGTTACATCATGGTAACAGGAATATGTTGCTTCAGACACAAGACTATTAATTCTTTCTTTCCAAATGAGTATAATCTTAATAAAGGTTAATATGCAGAAAGTTCTTGCTGCAGTTTAAATTTACACTTGTCCTAACTGTGATTAATCTGAGTTGAGAATCCCTCTACTGGGCAGTGTTTAGTGTGTTTTTGCTTTCACATACTTTCTCCTGCATCTTTGAATTGTTGCTTTGAACAGTAGGTCTTTTATTTTCTTTGTTTTTCTAGGTGGATGGAAAAGGATCCATCAAAGAACTGTTTCCAACAGGGAAGCAACTGGAACCATTGGTTGCACCTCTAGCAGATGGAAAAGTTGCAGTTGGTCAAGATGATCTAACGGTTGTCCTCAATGAAGAAGGGGTCTGTACCCAGAAATGTGCACTGAATTGGACAGATATTCCAATAGCCATGGGTGAGAATTAGCAGTAATTGTTTTGTTTGCTTCTTTGCTCCTTTGTAAATGATAAAATTGCTACTTTCACAGTGTTTAAAAAAGCTAGCTGGATTAGAAGTGTGACAGCTAGCTTCTAGAGTGTTCTTAGTTGCATTTTCCAAGTGCAGTGAGTCCAGCGTGTTTGTTTGTTTCTTTCTCATCGTTACACCCAGCCTTTTTTCTTCAAGTAACATGCCTGTTTCTCTAAAGGAAGAAAATTTGAAGTGGAAGGCAATGCAGTTTTTGTGGGCACTTGAGTGCTGCAGGAATTCTGTATATTAAGTGACGGACAAAAAGCCTTGTAGTCTGTTAGCTGTCAGCATTGGGCACTGATTTCTGTTACTAATAAGAAAACAAATCATTGAATCATAGAATCACCAAGGTTGGAAAAGACCTAAAAGATCATCCAGTCCAACCATTCACCTATTACCAATAGCTCCCACTAAATCATATCCCTCAACACAACGTCCAGTCATTCCTTGAACACCTCTAAACACACTTCAAGGAAAATTGTTCTTTCTTGACATTAAGTCAAGAGAGAACAATTAACTTATATTTTCACCTGTTTCTCAAATAGAACATCAGCCTCCCTACATCATTGCTGTTCTGCCAAGGTATGTGGAGATCCGCACGTTTGAACCCCGACTGCTGGTACAGAGTATTGAGCTGCAGAGACCACGCTTCATCACCTCTGGAGGGTACTGAGTAGAACATGACTGCTTTTGTTGAGCTGTTTGTGTGGTAGCATGCTGGAAAAACTAGGAGAAGAGCTCTTCATACTCTCCTGGCTTAAGTAGCAGGATTGAAACAGTTTGTTGCTGTTTATGAATGGAGAAGTGGATGTAGTGTGCTGAGGAGTAAATTATAAGAATAGTGCATCTTTGGGAATTCCTGATCACTGGAGATGTTTCTGCTTGTTCCTGCTTTGCAATATTGCTTAATTTGCCTTTGTATCTGATTCATAAATGCATAAGTTAGCCAGGACTGTTTCTGGTAGAGTGTTTCTTTTTTTCAGTATTAGGACGTGGTATCTGAAGTTTTTGGTTTCTTTGCAGGACAAATATCATATATGTGGCTAGTAATCACTTTGTTTGGCGACTCATCCCTGTGTCCATAGCCACGCAGATCCAGCAGCTTCTGCAGGATAAGCAGTTTGAGTTGGCTTTGCAGTTGGCAGTAAGTACTCCAAATCCTTTGGGTTTGCAGTGGAATTTTCTTGTACAGAATTGTGCAGAAGGATGTTTGACTGCAGCTAGGTTGAAAAGCTTGACCTCCCTAATAGCTGCTTTGCACAAACTCTCAAATTATAGTCTCTTTTGATATAAGTTTCAGGGTTATGCTGCCAGTTCTCCATGTTGATGTAGTTGCTTTAGATTTTTCAGTGTCATTTTGCATATGAGTTACATCTCTTAGATGTTTAATTAGTTAACTTTCTTGCAGACTTAGTCAGTTTAAAGCCTTTAGGCTGACTGTAAACAG
Organism: Coturnix japonica; assembly: GCF_054131305.1. NCBI lineage: Eukaryota > Metazoa > Chordata > Aves > Galliformes > Phasianidae > Coturnix > Coturnix japonica. The sequence goes on along the minus strand of NC_140667.1, from coordinate 25,342,462 downwards.
TTTTGCTTAGCTTTGTGTGTTTTGTTTATATCAATGACCAGGAATTATTGTAAGAGCCCCACATGTTACATAATCCTTACTTAGAGATAATGAAGCAGTGTATTTAATTTCATTGCTTATACAGTTTTAGGATTTTTTCATTTCTGAAAACTTCCTCAGAGTTACGCTAAAATAAATTGCATTTATGATTGTGAACTTGGGGAAAAAAAATAAAGGAAAAAGCAAATGAATGAAAACGTATTTTCTGCTGTATAGTTAACCAAAGGTGGCTTTCAAACCTTCCAGGTTATCTCGGTGTTGCAATTAACATAGCATGTAAGAATTAGCATTGAAGGTGTTCACTTGAGTAGATTATCCTTTTTTGAACATAGCAGGCTTTTGGATTTGTATTCTTTCTAAACTATATTCTGTGATTCTGCGGTGTTAGTCATGTTATTTCTCTGAGGGATTTTCTTATTTGTGCTGCCCAGTTTTTTTTTAATGTTTATTAATTTGTGCATAGGAAATGAAAGATGATTCAGATAGTGAGAAGCGACAACAAATTCACCACATAAAGAACCTCTTTGCCTTCAACCTCTTCTGTCAGAAGCGCTTTGATGAGTCAATGCAAGTTTTTGCCAAACTTGGTACAGGTAAATGCTTAAGTTGACCTTAACATACCTGGCTTGGGAGAGGTGAAATGAACATTACAGATCACTGTATGTTTTGGTTTCCTTTTAAAATAATACTGTCTTCTGCTGTCCAGTCTCCTTGTGGATAGCAAGTAGTCTAGGCAACTGTTTAGCCTCTTATGGTTATAGTGCTCAACTCAAACTAACTGAAGTTAATTTAAATCATGGAATTGCCCTTTGTGCAGAATATATTTGTACTGTAGCCTGTTCTTGCAGTGTGCATGGCATATAATGCAGATGCTGGAGGTTTCTGCAGATGTCTGCATTCTACTTTTAGCTTGGAGTTGAAAATAAGGAGCTTCTGTAGGTCTGCTACATTCTTGTCCTCTGACTGAACTGAAGACCCTAAACCTTTTTTTCTGCTTTAAGGGCTAAGCTGCTGAGGCCAGGAAGCTTTTTGGTGGTTTTGGAAGTTAAAATAGTCTCTGATATTCTTCAGGTTTGTTTTAAGATAATTGGAAGGTTGCCTGAAGGCTGGTATGCATTGTAAAATGGTGCTTAAGACTGAGATTCTTGCATTGTTGACATTTGAACTTAGAAATTTCCTTGATGATGTCTAGCATTGTATTTACTTCTAAAAACTAAACTTTATATTAAAGCTACATTACGTTTAAAGAGTTGGCAACATTATATGCAATGATTATTAATACTAGTTATTTTTTGCTTAGATCCCACTCACGTGATGGGTCTGTATCCTGACCTACTGCCAACAGATTACAGGAAACAGTTACAGTATCCCAACCCCCTGCCAGGGCTCTCTGGGGCAGAGCTGGAGAAGGCACATTTAGCTCTGATAGACTACCTAACGCAAGTGAGTACTCCTATATCTCTGTTTAGAGCAGGGTTATTCAAGCTGTAGCATATTTAGTTGAGCAGATTTCTGCAGGAAGCAGTACATCTACTCCAGCTCTGTTAGACTAGCCTTACTAGAATGTCTTGTGACTTCTCTGAGAACTGGGTAAAATTTACTCCTGAACTCAGATTTGAGTTTGAGTCTATTTTGTTTTCAGTAGCTTTCTGAAAAGGTCTTGGGCTCTTGACCTTTTGTTTTTGTTTGGTGACTGTTACAGAGGGCACTCTATCTAACTGTTGAATAGTTAGAAATAGTAAAAATTCTTAAGGAACCAATTGATAAACTAAATTAATTGGTTTTTTTATTTGGTGGGTTATATTTTCTGGGGGTGGGATTGATAAGTTTGTGGCTTTTCCATGTTAAATTTTCATTCGATGTCCTTCAGAAAAGGAGTCAGCTGGTGAAGAAGCTAAATGATTCTGACCATCAATCCAGTACCTCACCCCTCATGGAAGGAACACCCACAATCAAATCCAAAAAGAAGCTGTTACAAATCATTGATACCACCCTGTTAAAATGCTACCTCCATGTGAGTTTTCACCTGACTTAGAGGTTATTCCTATTAAGACTTGAATTCTGTTGCAATATAAGGATGAAAAAATTGAGGAGGAATACGGAACTATGTTAAATTCTCAAAAGAACTGTCTCACTTTTGGTCTAGAAATGATGTGGGTAGCTTTGGTCTCAGATAGTTCTCATTTATCAGGAGGCAGTTTTGTGAAAGAAAGTACTTGTAGGTGCTTCAGTGAAATGAACGTTGTCTTGCATATTTGTTTTGACATTTTAACCATTGCTTATTGTGTTGCCTTTACTGTTAAATGCAGCAATGTGATCTTTGTTGTCAACAGTGCTTTTCAAAGCAGACCTCTATTTTGGAAGGGGAATGCTGTGATGTGTTTTTGCTCTTTTCTCCCCAAAAACTGTGGAATAGAACTTCTTAAGGAAGATGAGGCTTGATCTAAGATGTTAAGCTGTTGCTTCTTGGACTGTTTCTCTGTTTCAACTCACTTTATGTACTATAAATTTAGGAAGAACATGTTAAAAATATGTTTTGAGTGCACTGTTTTTGCTTGCAGACAAATGTAGCACTTGTGGCACCGTTGCTACGTTTGGAGAACAATCATTGCCACATTGAGGAGAGTGAACATGTACTGAAGAAGGCTCATAAATACAGTGAGCTCATAATATTGTATGAGAAGAAAGGTCTGCATGAGAAAGGTAGGTGTAAGGCTGGGATGGGGAGAGGGGAAGGGATAGGAGCATGTGCTATTAATCTTGTCTATATTGCCTGCACGTTGTTTACAGGAAAGCTGCTTTTTTTTTTTGTTGTTGTTGCTTTCAAGAAACTCAATGTGGCTTAAATTAAAATGGCAGTCATGCTTGTAAAGGAATTAACCTTTTTGCTTGTTTGAAAGCATTACAGGTGCTGGTGGATCAGTCAAAGAAAGCTAACTCGCCTTTGAAGGGTCATGAGAGGACAGTGCAGTATCTGCAGCATTTGGGTAAATGTTTACAGTGTTTCTGTGGGAGTGTTGCTCTGTCCAGATTTTAGTTATTCTATTTTTCAGAAACTTCATAGGTACTACCAAGCTAAAGGACAATCTGCTTGTCCAGACTGCTTTCTTGTGTAGTGCAGACTTTAGGAATTAAAGCTCAGGAGTGTCCTGTTTGAGAACTTGAGAATCTTATTGGTAAACATTCCTTATTTCTGACTTTAAAAATAAATAAATAATAATAATACAAAAATTCAACTGTAAAAGAATATACTGTTACTTTGTATTTTATTCCAGTAATGGTTTGCCATCACTGGTGAAAGGAAAGTCTTACTTCTGGGTTAGGCTTTCCGGTGGAAGGTCTAGCTACTAGTTGCTGGGCTTTGTAGTGTCTTTCCCAAAATGAAGCTTTTGTTTTCTGTGTATGTATAAGTCTAGACTATAACCTGTGTATAGATTAATCTAGGTTATGATCTAAAAGTTCTAGTTGCTGGCAATAGCATTGTAGTAGCAAATTGCTTAGCTTGGTTATTCGTTGTAAACTTCAGATCTTTTTTGGTTTTGCTATTGTTGAGAATAGTCCCTTTCCATGTGGCGCATTATCTAATTCTAAATGCATGACTCTCATTTATCACAGTACTGGTAAATCAAATTCAACCATCCAAAGTAGTTTATGGGGGAAATAAATCTCTCTCACATTTACACTACTGGCAAAGCTAGATTTTGATATATAATTTCAGACTGTGTATCCATACATATATATTTGTATATATTTTTATTTATTATTTCTTTCAAGAACTCTTGCTGGCTCTTGTTAACAACATGTTTATTCAATGATAGTGTTATTTCCTGTGGCTTTGACACCATTCCTGTTTTTGCTTTGTGTTGATTTCAAACAGGAGCAAAAATTATTTTTGCAAAGTATTGAATTGTGTCCTTAGCCTGCAATATGTGAATTTGCTTGATTGGAGAGGAGAAAATGAAGTAGAATTTTACTGTCACTGGATATCTCTGAAAACATCTGCTTGTGTTTGGAGTAGGTAGATCTTCAGGAATATAATGCTAAGCACTGCTATCTCTTGTATTCTAGGTGCAGAGAATTTGCACTTGGTATTTTCCTATTCTGTCTGGGTGCTAAGAGATTACCCCGAAGATGGGCTAAAGGTAAGTTTGCCACTGTGATTTTTAGTGCAGCATATGATGTAAGAATGTATGTAGCAGCATTGTACCCAATTTAGTGTCTGATATTGTCTACATTCAGCATTGTAGCAGAAAGCTTAGCAGTAGACAGATCAGGACAGCTTATCAGTTTCTCTGAACTTCATTGCCTCAGAGGAAATATGTTGCTGCACTGTATTTTTAAAGTATTCTGTGAATAAAATTTCATTCTACAGATCTTTACAGAAGACCTCCCTGAAGTGGAAGCATTGCCACGAGACAGAGTGCTCAGTTTTTTGATTGAGAATTTTAAAAGTTTGGCTATTCCTTATCTGGTAAGGACTCAATATGCGTTAGTGCATTATGTTTAGTTCATGTTATACATAGGTCTTTAGTTTTCAAGGTGTACGTGGTAGTGTCTCAGAGAATGCTAGCTTTGCTGTAACTTGTGGAAAGAAAATAAAATCCTGAGGTCAAGTTTGGTAAAAGTAACTGTAAAGTATAAAATTGTTGCTTGCTTTTAGCAAATTACTTTCCAGAGTAAGTGTCTTCAACTGAATCTGAACTTGTGTTTGCAGGAACACATCATTCATGTCTGGGAAGAAACTGGTGCAGACTTTCACAACTGTCTGATCCAGCTGTACAGTGAGAAAGTGCAGGCCTTAATGAAAGAATATCTCAGCTCTTTCCCAGCAGGTATATTTTAGCCTTTTCTGGTAGGCAAGGGAGCTGGCATGACACATATTTTACAATGTGTTGCTCTAAGCCTCTACATATTGATAAGAAGATACCCTAAATGATGGAAGAATGGAACAACAGAAATTGTGGGTTTGTAGGTTTAGTTTCTTGCTACCTTGGAGGTCTTAAGTGACCAAGTGACAACTTTGCTCATGATTAAAAGAAATGACGGCTACCGCTCACTTTATTCTTTTAAGGGTGGAGGTGGGTTTTGAATAACCATATATTGTCCATGTGTTTTAGAAACCTCAAGTTATGTATCAGGTGCACCCAACTCTTATAAATGTAACAGTTTCATTGGAATGTGGTTTATCCTGACTTTATTTTGTTCCTCTTCTTTGTACTATTGTCACGAAATAGTTGTAATATGGTAACTGATGTTATTTCTTTCATACAGATAGATCTCCAGTGCCTGCTGGGGAGGAAGGAGGAGACTTAGGGGATTACCGGAAAAAACTACTTCTTTTTTTGGAGAAGTCTAGCTGTTATGAACCTAGTCGACTAATTAGTGACTTTCCCTTTGATGGTGAGTTCAGTTTCTTTAGCCTAAACTAAACTGTTGATGTATTTTACAATAGAACTTCATCATTTTTTAAGAATCATAGCAACTGGAAGCAGAGGAGGTGGCTAGATCTGTTGTAAGTCATTGTGTGTGTATTCACTGTGTTTATGCTGGCAGAACTGTTTTCTCAGTTCTTACAGGACTTGTTTAAATGCTAGCCTAAGACCCTGTGGCATCTCCTATTGCTTAAGTATTTAGATGAACCTTTAAATGAGCTTGAATTCCTTGATAGTTAGTTATATCCTGAGAATTCAAAAAATATTACTATCTCTACTGTTCAGTAGACAGTGTAAATTTATTCTATATTTAAACTGCATTTTATCCTTTTTTCTGTTAATCTGGTTAGTAGTGGACCTTACGTTGTCTTTTTTAAGTGTAGCTATTGACCAATCGTTGTTCCTATCACTAGGTCTTCTTGAAGAACGTGCTCTGCTCTTGGGTCGTATGGGGAAGCATGAGCAAGCTCTGTTTATTTATGTTCATATTCTGAAGGACACCAACATGGCTGAAAAGTAAGGATTTTTTTTTTTTTGGTAGTTTTGTAAGTTGGTTGAAAGTGGAAGGCATATGCAAAACCTCTGTTTTCTCAGCACTGTAATGCAAAGTAACCAGTGCTGCATGTCCGGTGTAATTGATCAGAATTGGATGTATGGTCACCTGATATGGGTGGCCTCAGCAACTGAGCTTTTAGATGGTAATTTCTCTGGAATGAGTTTCTGGGTTCCAAATCTGTCCGTACATTTCATTTGATTCTTCTCTTTTCTAGCTACTGCCATAAACATTATGACAGAAACAAAGATGGCAACAAAGATGTAAGTAGCTTTATCTTTGCAGACTTCCTTCCTGGGGATTTAGCAATTGCAAGCTTGCACTTTTTTTAAAAAATTGTTTGCTTTTGTGAACACTACTGCATTATTTGAGTTGAGTGTGTATTCCATAGATAAGTCCCTGATGCAATTTAGACAAGGTACTGTGTTCTTGTTCCAATTAGATTTACAGAAAAAGTTGCTGGTAAAAATCAAAGAGGTGTTTTGTAAAGATGAGTTATAGAAGATAAATGAAAGAGGCATGATTAAAAGGTACTACTTTTATAGAAAAATCTTAGTATAGAATGTAAGTCTTAAAAGTCTTTGAACATCACTTACACTTTTTTCTCTGCATTTTTAAGAAAAACGCTGCTTGAATGTCTCTTAGAATTTTGACTGGCGAGTAAATAATTAAATATAGCACTTTACCAGTACTCTTGCTGGTTTTGAGAGTGCGATGACTTCAGAAGTTTTCCTTTTGTGTGTAACAGGTCTATCTGTCTCTGCTCCGGATGTATCTCTCCCCACCTAGTGTTCATTGCTTGGGGCCAATCAAGATGGAAGTGCTGGAGCCTCAAGCCAATCTGCAGGCTGCTCTACAGGTGTTGGAGCTACATCACAGCAAACTAGATACCACCAAGGTAAGACAGACTTGTACATACTCTTAAGTTTGTACTGTTAGCAGAACCTACTGGAGCAGATGTGTGTGTAGGATGTTACAGTGTGAATGTGAGCGAACTTCTATTCTATTTTGCTCTCAATTAGTTGTAATTTTTCCTAACTAAATATATTTTGCTTTAGGCAATAAACCTTCTTCCAGCAAATACACAGATTAGTGAGATTCGGATCTTCCTAGAGAAAGTCCTTGAAGAAAATGCTCAGAAGAAAAGATTCAATCAAGTACTCAAGAATCTTCTCCATGCTGAGTTTCTAAGGGTAAGTACACATAGCAAATCAGAATTGTGTTATAAAGCTGATGTTCAATATTTTAATCAGCTGTTCCTTATATGTGATGTGTTTCCTCTGGATGGTGCCTTAGTTCATCTGAAATCAGTAAATGTGCACCAGATAGTTTGATTGTCCCCTTTTCAGGGTATGGTGGCAAGTGCAGTCATTTTAATTCGGATGGTGGTTGAACCTTTGTGAGTCTCTGGACTCCCTGTGCTCTGGGATGCGTTGCAGAATGATCTTGGAGAGTGCGGACTGGATTTCTTCCAAGTAAACTAAATTGGATAGTGCACTTCAGTAGTCAGCTGAATTGCTCTTAATGGATGGAATGCTTTAGTCTGTGACTAACTCAAAATAAAGTCCTAGAATACATGTGATGTCAGTCTTGGGTCTACAGTACCGCCTGCTACACAAGACTAAGTCCTGCTTATTTTGTGCAATACAACTTGCTGATATAGATATAGCCCGAAACTGTAATTGAAAATTGAATGTTCTTATCAGACTAGAAAGGAACTGTAGCGTGGTATTGCTGTTTAAGCAAGTTTATTTACTGTCCTGTAGGTTCAGGAGGAACGGATCTTGCATCAGCAAGTAAAGTGCATTATTACAGAGGAGAAGGTGTGCACTGTATGTAAAAAGAAGATAGGCAACAGGTGAGAGATCATGTGCTTTAAAGGTTGGGAAACAAAATCAAATGTGAATTTAACCTTAAAATGTGTGTTTACATGTATGTTTGTTATGTGTGTGTGTTTGTGTTTATGTACACAAAGTATGAAGGAGAAATCTGAAGAGTGTTTGAATTAGAAATAGTCATTAAACAGAGTTGCTAGGATAGCATTGAAGTCAATGAAGTTTATTGCAAGAGTTTTAATCTTGTTTTCAACAAAACACTAAAATGCTGTCTAAAATTCTCAAGATACCTTATTTCATTATTCTGGAAGGCAGAAAATTGTATTTGATACTGAATTTAGAATATTATTGTCAGAACACTGCCTACTACCTGCTTCTTAGCTGCAGTTTAAGGAGAGCAGTGTAAAGAATCTCAAACAAAGAAGCATAGCTCTATATCTAATGGCTTTGTGATTCCCTGGCCAATGTATGTTTTGAAGTGTAGCAGTCTTAAAGCATGTAAAAGTAGAACTCTTTCACTTGATACTAAGATTCCAGTAACTTTTCTTCTGCTATTTCTAGTAAGTATTGATGGGCTGGTATAAAATGAGAATGTTATGGGCATTTTTTTTCCTATTTGAAAGTCCAGTTGAATGCCACATGATCATTAACTGTTCATCTTGTTGATGTGAGCTGTTCCAAAAATATCCCTAGCATTCACAATTACAGAAAATAATTCTTTTTGAAAACATTTTAATGAGCGTGAGTTTGAATATATTAACGAGTGTAGTGATATAGGGATTTATGAATATGAGTCTGAATATATTAATTTTCAAGTTTATTATTAGTGTATAGCTTGTAATATCAGAATTGAAATTTGCATACACAATATTGGTTTGCTTTCTAGGGCTTTTCTAACACTGTAAATTTCAGTAAGGTTTAGAAGGACTGTCATGTCAGTAAGTTACCAAGTGATCTCCCAAAAACTAGAACAAACTTAAAACATGAATCAGTTTCAAAATGGTGCCAGTGACTTCTAAGAAAAATTTCCTATAGAAATGAAAGTAGATTTTTTTTTAATGACACTCCTGAATTTCATAGAATGTCTGATTTTTATTTATTTTTTTATCAATAAAGTATTCAGGGTGAGATCTCAATAGGAAAAGTTCTTTATCTGAATTTGACACTTGGATGTTCTTGTTCCAACAGTGAAAACTGTATTTGCTATGTTTCAAAAAATTTACCTTTGTTTTCTATCTTTTCACAGTGCATTTGCCCGGTACCCTAATGCAATAGTTGTGCATTATTTCTGCTCCAAAGAAGTCAACACGTTGGACACCTGACCTGGCCTTATTCAATAATCCCAACACTCCGTTGAAGTTCAGAAGTGCTGACTTAAAAAGTTGATGCTTCTGAGATTATTGAGGCTTGTTTCTAGGTTCTCACTGGGTAGAAGTCATTTGTATCTAAGGACAGACTGTATCTACATGGTGATATTGATTTACTAGAAAATGACTTAACCTTGTCATTGTAGTGCTGACACTATGTTGAACCTCTCAGTACTCAGATGAAGAATAAAAACTGATCAGCCATAAGCTTTGTAATGCTCTCCAACTTGCGAAATGAGTTGTCAGACAATTGCAAGCTGTTCACAAGCAGCTTGGACAGCAGAAGTCCTCCTTGGGGTAACAGTGTTGTGATTTGGCCTTGTATGTAAATAGTCCTTCGAAAAAGAAAATGTATTTTGAGTCTTTGCAGCTGTATCACCACCGCATGTAAATCACCAGATGTATGGCATAAGGAAGGCTTCTCTGCCTATTTCTAGATGTAGAAAATAGTTTTATTTTCATCACAGTAATGGGAATATTTAAATGTTGGCCAAGGAATCCATTTATTGATGTTCAGTGTTATCACCTGACTTTCAGATAAACAGAATTTGCACGGGGGATAGTCAGGCAAACAGCAAGCACGTCACTGAAGAGCTGCTCTTTTTCTTTTTGGGATCTGTAAATTGAATTCATTTGTGCGCTGTTGGCTGACTTTGGTCACTCTTAGCTTCCAGTCATGCTTAGAGACTGTTGTAAGAAGTTCACATCTGCATTCATACAAAAAGCAAAGAACACCCTGGAAAGCAACTTTTTTTGAGGGATTAAACTACAATTATTGCTTGAACTTCTTGACTACACTTAAGATGTTGTGTATAGGAAGCTCTTTGGTCACTGTTTCACTTCCCAGCATTGAGGTTAAATCTGGACTATTTCAACATCTCTCCTTTTCAATTGCTTTGGAACAACTGTATTCTGTGCAGGCTGGTACTGTTCTTAGGTTACACTTGGGCCAGAGGTCTAAACTGCAAAAACTGGGTTGTATCATACTCCTTGTAGGCTGTAATATTTTTGTCTTAACTTATTTTCCCATAAGCTGTAATCTGTAGCAAGTTGGTACTGGAAATATTGAAATGTGTGATTGGTGCAGAAAAAATGTGAGCAGCGGTATTGAAAAGGAAGCAGTAGCACATAACTTAATTGACTTGATCTTTGTCTCCAAATTGACTGCAGCAATAGTTATAGATTTGTAATGATTAAATAATATTGTTCACAGTATGTAACTATCAGATATTACATCTTAATGATTGAGTAATAAAGCCTTTCTGCCTAAGGTGTAACTGAATTTCAGCTAACCTCGTAGGTTTAGTTAAGCCATTGTTGTATGGATGTGTCTTTTAGGAACAGACCTGCAGTAAGCTGCCAGGAGTCCTAATTCACTTTAATTTACCACTGTTACTGTTTTCCTTTGGTAACTGTATTCCTTTCCCACATGTTTCTATTTATTGTTTATATGCTGTGCATTCCTATGAGTTTCATGGTCCAGTGTTTTGCTACTTTTGTGCTTGTATATCTTGGGTAGTATTGCTACTAATGTCTTTCTGTAGAATATGGGAAGAGGGAATCTGTGGTGTTAGTGTTTTTAACCTTGTATTTCTTCTATTTGAAGAAGAGAGTCTAAAGTACTTATATTCAATTTGCACATTCTGTATAGGTCTTTATATACTAGTTCAGGTACAGAGGGAAGGTAATTTGGGAGAGTTGTGTTTACAGATCATTGAGAATGAAAGGAGGGTATTTATCAGGCCCTGTATTCTTTATATACAAACACGACAATATTGCTCTGATTTTTACCTATCTTAGATTTAATACTGTTTTATTTACTTGCATCATCCACTACCTGGAGAGTGGTATTAGCATCTGAGGAACTTCATTGTGCTCTTATTTCATGGTTACGGTTGTGCCTCTGTTCATCTCTGTTGCGTAGCCTTTACAAAGAAATGATTTGTGCTGTATTTTTTCCTTTTGTTGGTTCTTACCATGTGGCTTGGATTTACTTAACCATGCAGCTGGTTTGTCTAAAGCAATAGACTGTAATAAATATTGTGAACCAGTTTGTGTTTCAGTCATTCTGCAGTTAAGCTTTCTGGGCTACTCAGTTTATTTTAATAATCTTTGCTTTCTTCTGGAAGTCAGATTTAATGCGGGGGTTCTCAGCATCACTTCTGCTTTAATGTGTAATTCAGATAAGGCCACATCACTTCAGAGCTGTTACTGCTTCTCAACTTCTGCTCCGGATCTACAAGTTTATAGTATGTTTGTGAATGTTCTCAGAATCCTACTAAAATCACTTTTGTATCCTTTGAATAATGTTCTTGAAAGCCTTATACAATTAAATACGTATTTACTAGAGAATACTAAAATCATTGATGTGTTCTGGTTTTTTTGAGTGGTGATGCGCTGTTTCAAGGGGAAGGTGATTGAACAACACTGTGGTGAAGTCAGGAAATATTAAGGCTCATGGATTCACAGTTGCTTAACTTTTTCAGGTCAGACTACTGTAGTGTTGGAGATAGAACACACATGCTTGTTTTCCCTTTATAAAAATGGGGATTATTGGCTCTGAGGTAAAGCTTGTGTTTCCTCCACAGGTAGCTGAACTGGGGTGGGGGAAACAACAACAAATAAAGAATGAACGATCAACAAAAAACACTGAGAGCATCCTTTGGAGCCTTGACAAAGGGCTCATCTTCAATATTTATGCATATTTTAAGTACTGTATAATATAGTTAGTGGCGTATGCTATTCGTACCTGCTGACAGAAAGTTAACTGAAGTGTAGACATATGTCTGTCTTGACCACTGATACTAATGGTGCTAATGGTACTACTGATACTATGCCGATACGAATCCCCCCAAAAATAAAGTTACCATATGTGAGACAGTCTTTCTTGTTTCATGTTTTGATGACATTTTCCTTGTCTGTTTTCTTAGTTTCATAGGAATGGGCAGAAGAAACTAGTTCTTTGGAGGTTAAGGTGGCTGTCAGCAGTGGCTCTGTATAATTAAACTGTCCAGAAACAGTTAATGTGTGGATCTATGACTATCAAATAGTTCTTATATATGTGTTTTAAAAAGCTTTTAGAGTTTCTTGAGAGAGAAATTCTGTAAAAGTTAGATTCCTGTGCTGAGATTTCATTGGAAGAGGGCAGAGAACTTCAGGAAAGGGTGGGTAAGCCTGATTTAAATGCAATTGGGCACTCACAAAATAAAGCAAGTTGCCTCAGTTTTCCTTTAATTCACAGTCATGAACTATATTACATAAATAGTCCTTATGATTCTGCTTTTTTAGCAAACTAAACACAACAGGCCTGACTTCCAGTGTAATGGTAAGGTGAAATGTAAAGAAAGCACTCTTTCAGGTGTGTTTACCATAGCATTTATTGCTTCATGAAAGTTTAAAGCAATAACTGGTTATTTTGCACTGGTATATGTTTGCTTTTTTGTCCGTAAGTCTATGATTTCACTGACTAGTACTGACTTGTTTGTACTCTAGACATGAGTGCTTATGCTTTATTAATTTTCTTAAGTTCTAATCTAGTGACTGACACAACAGGAAGTGATTAATTAATGGGATCTTGCTAGGAATGTGTCACGTTCTCGTGTTTGTTGGTGACATGGTGCACTGCTGGCTTTCATATATCCGATACTACTGTCTAACTATTGAAGCATGTAAGTTTGTCTCGTGCTTCAGTTTAATAAAAGCCTGCATGTGAGCCAGCTGCCAGCAGCTGTTCAAAACCTCATTGCTTCCAGCAGTTACTACTAAGGTATTTCTTTAAGTATAATAGATCCAGGACCCAATCCATTGTACAACATTTCAAGAAACTTTGGTGGAAGAATGAGGGAAGATGGTGCTGTGGGGAAAGGTGAATAAAGGAGAGACTTTGACAGACTGCTCACATAATGCAGGGTTAGATGTGGTGTTGGATTATTGTTCTCTGACGTGTCCAAAGGCAGACCAAATCACAGTGCCTCCATTCAGGGCTCTCTGAAATGACTCTGAACAGCTACAGTCAATGATAAATTCAAGGCTTGCAAGACTGGAATTTCTTTCTATTTAAAACATATTCCTTGATTGTGGATGGTTTCAAACTCTTTCCAAATTCCAGCACAATTCCTAACTAAAGTCACTGGAACTCTGAAAGAAAGTCTGCAATGGGAGTTTTGAGGTTACAGCCTTAATGCAGCAACGCTTCTTCCTAGCCAGAGCTCCCATGTCCAGTGCTGCTTTGCTGCTATCTTCCACCACTGTTTGAAAAACCTGCCAGTGACTCTTAGAACTGGGCTGTTTGACAAGTGCAGGCCACACCTCTGCTTTGCAGCTGGAATGAAGCCCAGTCCCATGTGAAACTTCAGACCAAGCCTGTAGTAAGTAAGCAGCTCTTCACAGCCAGGCGTCTGGGGATTCTTCTGCGTTTGTTTTTTGTTACTATTACTTTTTTTTGTCAGATTTTCTTCTGAGACGACGGGCCATTTTTTTCCATGTTCCATGGGGTGCTGCGGGGCTCAGTTCCACCCAGAGTGCTGCCTTTTCTGGCAGCCGTGCTTTTCCAAAGAAAGGAAAGAAAGGAGAGTGGATTTCATCACTGTCGGGTAAGACAAGCTGTAGCGCTGCCTTTAGGACAGTGTTCCTTAGCTAGTCTGTTTGGCAGTGACTTGTTTCATATGCATGCAATAGCAATTACTCCTTGTGGTGATCAATCACAAAATTTATAATTGGGGCAGTTTTTGGTTAACTATAACGCTGATGTAGATTCCAGTTGTTTTTTTTTTTTTTTACTAAGTCTGTGGTCTGAGTGAAACAATGCAGGCATTGATCTCTTGGTTCCTTAGATTCTGGGGGACACATGGTGATACTTTGCAGGGGGGATCTCCAGCATGTCATGCTTATCATCAGTAGAGCTACAAGGGTTCTTATGTGTTTTCTTGTGAAATATCCTTGATTACCTTTCCCTTCCATTTTATTATCTACCTTATCTCACCAGGCTTTCTACTTCAAGGCGGACAATGATTAATAATGACTTAAACCATCCATTTATAATGCAGTACAATCACATTAGATAAGTGGTTACAATGTGCTTGTCCTTCAGCTGATTCTTATTGATCATTCTGTTGTCTGAGATGGAAAGCCTTACAACCTCAGTTCTGAATTGCGCTCAGCTGTTTGAGAAAGAGCCTTCACTCAGAAAGTCTGATCTATCATCATATTACCTGCCTCTCCTAGTATGAATCTGGAACTTACAACTGAGGTGACCACTGAATGTAACAGGATGGTTTGCTGTCTGTATGCATTGCGCTCTACCATTTGCTACACTGGTGTAGACAGAATTGTAGCTGTCGCTGAGTGCCTACATGTATTTCTTGCCTATCTTTTCCTAGATTTGTTTGGATTGACCTTATTTAATAGTTGTGCTTCATTGCTCTGTAAGCTCATCTTAGGGCGTGTTATAGCATTGCTACAGCTTGGCTAAAACATAAATATAAAAGGTGAAATAGGAGGTTCTGGCATACTGATAGCAGAGTAAGGTATCTGTTGTGTTTATATGCCTTTAAATTATGGTCTGAGTGAGGGAAATGTATCCTCAGTGATGTAATTGCTGGCTACAAATAAATGGTTGTCAGAGACCTTTGGAAGGGACTTCTGAACTTGTGACTATGTTGACAGATGGTGTGTAGTGAAACAAGCCATGTTCTATCTTGGTGGAGTTCTGTGCTTCCTTTACTGGTAACATCTGAATCCAAGGGGATAAACTACATTAGTTAAGATTGCTTTGGTGGCAGCTGTGAGGATGTGATCATGTAGCTTTGCCTCTCAACAACCTGAAGAGTTGTGGAACCTGTAGGGAGTCAGTGAGAGTAACCTGTGGAATCTTGTATTCCTTTCTGTAGTCCTTTCCATAGCTTGAGGAGGCAGAAAGGAGGGCAGACTTTGTCTGAGAAACTGCTCTGTGGTTGGGAATAAATAAACGTAATTGGGAAAGGCTTAAAAATGAAGAAACAGCAGCTGAGGTGCAGAACCTGGAATAAAATTATCAGTGAAGTCACAACGTACTGCCAGAAAGAGATGAGGGTAGGCAACATTTTGAACATGTTGGTGTTGCAAATGATAGCTCTTTGATGGTAGTGGCAATAGGCAAATAAGCTCAAATTATGTTGTTAAGTTTTATTTGGCACTTGGCTATGAAGAATGCTAGGCTATGCATGTAAATTTAACCCTTGGTGCTCGCAGTGGGTGTCACTCAGTACAAAGCAGTTCAGTGTACTGAGTGTCTTGGATTTTCTGTGTTGCTCAAGCCCTGTTTTGCAAAAGCTACTGAATATCTTAAGGTGGTAAGAAATAAGGGAAAGAGCACAAGTCTGCAGCTGCCTAACAAGTACAGTACAATTCCACTTATTAGTTGGGGAACATTCAGGAACAGTTTGACAGTTGAGAGTTCATTGTTTATTTTTATATCCTAATCAGTGATGCCAAAATCTAATGGTTTTTTATATAACATTTTGCACTCTGTAGCATTTTGTTGTAAGCAAAGAATGCTACTGAATATAGTTGTCAATGAATGCTTAGTTTATCTGAAGTTAAACTTTGTGGTCTCACGTTAACCATGTAGAAAAAGCTAACTGTGGACTGAGTGACCACTTGTGGAAAAGATCATAAGAATATAAAAGATTTTTCTAGCTGGCTATTGTTATGGTTGGGTTCATGTCATAACTGAATGGCACAATTCATGTTCTGTTCGTGAACCTTATACTATTGCTTTTGTCCAGTCTCTGCACCAAATCCTTTCAAGCCATCTTCTGTCATCTTGTCCTGCCATTCACTCACTCCTCCTTCATGATCTTCTAGGATTTAGTCAGATTTATATTCTTCATATCTGGCCATCTAGAAGCTATTGTTACCTGCCAAAAATAGCTGTATGAATGCTTTCCTGAACAAGGAGATTACATTTCAATCAGTGCTGGTAAAGTAACGTGCACTTTAAAAAGTGTTTATACCAGTTAACAATTCCCAATGAACAGGAATTTAAAGTTTGTTCTTTCTAACTCAAACTGCCATGAAATTTGTTTCTACAAGGAAGTGTCTTTTTCTTCCTTATTGTTAACGTGTGCTTTCTACATACTCAGACAGTGCTATTAAGATTCTTGCCACGTCTGCTATTACTCAAGCATGCATGTGTCCATGGCAAGCCCTCTTAACAAACTAGTCAAGTCATTATTAAAATTACTTGAGGAGTTCCAGTTTCATTTTATCCTGCAGTAGGAATGAGCTAATGAAGTAAATAAAAATTGACCTGTAATTAGAGGAAACCCTAAATCAGGGAATTATTGTCTGAAGTCTGTGGGGAGTTACCTTAAGACATTGCTCATTGCCATGCTGAAAGGGAACTGAGTTGCCTTCTAGCATCCTATAACCTTCCTCCCGGATACACAAAAAAAGACTTTGTTCCCAAACTGAATCATTAATTGTTTGGTTTTGTGTGGCTCTTCTGGTCCTTTCTTCTAAATTGTCATTAGTGTAGTTATGGAATAGGTATTGTAACTGAGGTACATGCTGAACCATGTTCTTCCTTTCTTTTCAGTGGGAGAAGCACCCTTACTACAACCTAACAGTAAAAGTCCTCAGAGCAAGAAACATCAAGGGTACAGATCTCTGTGAGTATTTAGTAAAGGGATTAATATAACAGATTCTTTGTTCAGCAGTCATCTGTAACACAGGTATTACTGTTATGGGCTCTTTTTACCTACACACTGTATTGCCTTGGCATCTACACAAAGGTTTCTATTGTAAAGCCTTAGTTATATTTTAATTGCTTAGTGTGAGGCCAAGATACAGATTAACACCTTTGCTTTATGGAACAAAATCAGGTGAGTCCTGGTAACATTTTGATTCCCTGCTTTTTTTTTTTTTTTTTTTTTTTTTGCATGTCCTGTTGTGGCCTACTCAGTGTTCTTTGTCTGAGTTCAGCACACAGGTTATGGGGAATGTTACCCTTTCCACTGCTGAACTGTCTTCCTGCACCCAGAAGAAGCAATTGGATGAACCTTGAAGAGAAATACTGACACTTAACATGTTACTTACATTTAACAAGTTACTGCTGTTTAAAGCTGTGAACTTCAAAGCATTTGCACTATAAGTCCCATCTTGATTTTGCACATCTTTATTCTGATGCAGTGCAATCTAGAAACTGAAGAACTCATGGGAAAGGGCATGTTTGAGTAACATACTTTTGTTGTGTATCTGAACTCTCTGCTCTAGTGTCGAAGGCAGACTGCTACGTGGAACTGAAACTGCCCACTGCATCTCCCCATGTCTACCGAACTCAGGTTGTCGACAACTCTGATAACCCAGAGTGGAATGAAACATTCCAGTATCGAATCCACAGTGCTGTCAAGGTAAGGAACATACTTGGTGGAGCTGGTTGAACCATCTGAAGTTGTGTGTTGGCTTGCTTTAATAGTTCATTCAAAACCAAGGGATCTTCATTGCCCTCAAAAGCAGAGGGAGGTATGCAGTGATGGTCATCTTCAGCGGTACCAAAAACTGTAATATCTGTTTGGTAGTAACCACCATCTTTTACAAGCAGCAGCTAGAATTTGCCTTAAATGACTTTGTGATAACTCAAGAAAGTGAAGTTAGGACAATGTCTGAGAAAGCTGATGGAAATTTCCTGATAATGTGACTTTCCAAGGGTTTTTTCTACTTTTACATTGTAGCTGTTGCCTTCTTGTAGTTCTGCTTACCTTATGCTGACTGTTGTTTAAGACTCCAAGTTTAAATCACTCTGTCACTTATTTCATTGAGTTCTATGATTGAAGCACTATATACAGTACTTCTGCTGTCTGAGCTGAGCTAAGCTTCCAGACTGACAGTACTGATTATCATAAGTAGAATCAAATGTTTTTGAAAGGACTGGTTTTAGCACGATGCAGTTGTTCAGAAATAAACACTGCCAAATAGAAGCTTTGTGCTTAGTTATTCTTAAAGTCCTGCTGGAAGTGGTGAATTCCCTTCAGAGAAGGAAAAGGGATGGGGTACTGATTAATGCATAAAATGTCTATTGTTTACAGCTACTGAAGTTCACGGAAGTGGCTCTCTGTCTTCACTTGAAGCTGATTGTTTCTGTTTGGTTTTAGAACATTCTGGAACTGACCCTCTATGACAAGGATGTTCTAGTCAGTGATGAACTCACTTCCATTGTCTTTGATGTAGGAGGCATGAAGCTGGGTCAGCCTCTGCTGCGCACTTTCAAGTTGAACCCAGAGGTTAGTTCTCAGCTCTGAATAGCTGCAGCTCATATTACTGGAGTGAGGCAATGCATGCTTGTTTATCTGCCTGTTGCAGAAGCCAGAAGGGGAAAATATATCAACAGGTGATGGTATTATATACGGTCTTACTGTCATCTGAGGTGTTTTGATGATTTTTTTTTTTTTTTTTTAATGGGGATTCTACAGCCTTTGGGGTGCTCAGCTAAACAAAACTTGGGATGGCTGCCATCTTACAGAAGATGTTGAAACACCTTTGTAGGTTTTGGCTGTTTCTTAATATGCAAAAGGGGCACAAGCTAGGCTTAAAATGAACTGAATTCACAGTCTGCAATCCTTTTGTGAGCTACAGACTACCTTACTTATTTGATCATCGTCTGTTTGCAGTAAAGTTTATTGCTTCAAAGGTTACTTCTGTGTTTAGTAACTCAAAAGCTTATATACAGGATGATGTACAATTACATTGTAACCCAGAGTGGAGTGAAACATTCCAGTATTGAATCCCCAGTGCTGTCAAGGTAAGGAATATACTCAGTGGAGCTGGTTGAACCATCTGTAGTTGTGTGTTGGCTTGCTTTAATAGTTCATTCAAAACCAAAAGCAGAGGGAGTACCTGAAACTGGTGCCTGTCAGCTGCTCGCAGTCCCTATGGGCTTGTTTATAGACTTGCAATAAGCCAGCTTATTTGACATAACTAAAGTCGTGTCACCAACCTGAACTCTTTTGACACTGCTTCAAACACATTTCTATGATAGGTCTAGATTACAGGTTTTTTATTTTATTTTTAAAGGATAATGAAGAACTGGACGTAGAGTTTTATTTGGAGAAATGGTGAGTCTTACCTGAGGAGCTAAATGGACCTGTACTCTTGAGAGGTGATTTCTGTTGCTTTTTGTGTGCAGCATAGGCTTGTCCATATAAGGGCTAATGCACAGTACTTCTCTCTGGTACTTAAGTCGATCACCAGTGGCTGACAGCAAATGTCCTTAAAGTGCAGCCACCAACATTTGTGGAAACTAAAGAAGAAATTAAAAACTAAAAATAAAAATCCCCTTTTTGGGAATAGCAGCACTGTGAAGGAAGGTACTTCGACATTCTTTTTTCATGAGCTAAATCAGTTACGACTGAAAAGTTTCCGTTCGTAAAGTATATCTGTGTTTATATTGCAAGATTAGATGTGATCTAATTTCAGTTTATCTTTAGGTTTTCAAATAATAGCATGCATATAGTAGCAGACAAATTTCTCCTTCAGTAATTTCTCCTATTGCTCTGTAACAGAAAATAGTGTCAAACTAGTTTGCTTACATCTCCTGCATCGAGGACCTTTTTTTCCTACTTTTTATCTAGACAGGTAGCTTGAAACGTAGGTTAATGCAAACTAAAACCAAAATTCACATGCACTCAATCTCTTCCTTTCACAGCTCAGATGCTCCTACAGAGGTACTGACCAACGGAGTACTTGTGGTGAGTACACAGAAGTCAGTTATATACGTACTGAGATTTAAGTTTTTGAAATTTTAAACTAATTCACAGTTTCTCTCCCCCCACCATACCAAGTGAGACTATTTAAAAGACATAAAAGTGTTTTTGGAAAGCTGGGTGAACCTTGTGGATCATCCTGAGTTTTCTAGCCTGGATGCTGGCTGGGTACAGCCTTCCTCCTTAACACTTCTAGGATTTTTTTCAGTGCTGTTTTTAAGTAGGTGATAACCCTTGTGATTTTTTTCTGTTCTCTTGGGGAAAACAAGCTTTAAAAAATAAATCATACTATACGTGAAAAATACCTCTTTTTCCCAAAGGAAAGAGAATCAAATGATGATTTTTTTTTTAAATTAATAAGGAAAAAAAGAACGGAAACTTCTGTTATTGTCAAAATGAAGAGTTTTAACCTTTATTCTGGTTTATAAATATAAAAAATATTTTTTATAAAATAAGCATTTTATAAAAAATATTTATTATTTTATAATAACCTTTATTCTTTATTACAAAAATGCTGGTTTGTAGTAGTACAATTCTGCAGAACACTTCACAGTAGAGAGCCCCCTGTATTCATACTAATCTCTGCAAATCAGTCCTCTGTTCAAGCTGTGGAGGAATTTCCTATCTTTGTGAGCGGCTATGACTGACTAAATATCTCTGGCTGTTCTAGAAGGGAGGCTGATCACTGGTTAGTGCAAGGGACTAAGTTTCTTGAGAACATGGATCATCTGGTACAGAAAGTCATGGGTGAATTTATGAACTGATTTCCAGGTACATACTCACACGTGCATTTAAAAAGAGGTGAAAGAAAAGGTGAACTTGAACATCTACAGTTGCAGATGGATTAAGCTTTACCTAGAAAGAGAATTCAGACCTTGTAACCAGATCTGGTTTCTCCTTTTTGTAGGTCCATCCTTGTTTGTCACTACAGGGCACCCTGAACAAAGAGGGAAAAATGAAAGAGAAACAGCAAGGTATGATTGCCTTCAGGGTTTAAGGATGATCTTCTTTTCAGCATGTTTCTTCCCTGGGAGAGGGAGAACACTTGAAACTGTCTGTATAGTGCATTCTTACTTACTGATTACAAAACTGACTTTTAAAGTTAACTTAGTATTAGAAATAAAAGCTGAGCAATATTCAATCACATCCACTGGGTGCCTTCTGAGGGAGACTTGAGTCTTTGCTTGTGTTTTCCAGTGTCAGCTACATTTAAGAAAAGTATCTAATTTGGAACATCTAAATAAATGGATTCTGCAGTCTAAACTTCTTATTTTAACACACAGGTAACTGTGAGGTCAAGCTGTCTGTTCCAGGGGCATATCAGAAGCAGTTGTGTATTCCTTGGAGTCTGGACAATGAGGAGGATTGTGGAACCTCCTTTGTCTTTCATGTGGACAAAGAAATGCAGCCGGAACTACAAGTGGAACTGGAACAAAACATATCTTTCCTACAGGTAAGCAGCTATGCTGACTGCTACAAAGTATACACTTTTAAGTAAACTCACACTGAAACCAGCATCTCCAGTCCATGAAAAAGCCTTTAAACATAGATTCAATATCCTCAGTTTCATCATAAGAAGGTCAGGGATCTTTAGATGTCTAGGATGTCAGGTTTGGATCTACTGTTCAGGTATGTGCAAATGTCAAGAGCAGTCATACCATTAACAGTTGTTCTGGAGAGCTCAATTGCATTTTGTTTCTTATTAGGATGGAATGAACCCTGATGTTGAAAAGCATTCTACAGTTCTAGGAAGGGGGACTGTGCCACTTCATTCCCTTCCAATTGGAAAAAAAGTTGATAGAGTTGTTTCTCTGGGAGAGGTAATGTGAACAATTTTTGTTTTTTAACGTGCTTCAGATGCTGCCCTTCTCATACAGGCATTTCAAAAGTTAATTGTGATTCTTAGGAGAGCTGTTTTCTTGTAGCTCAAGAACAATGTAGCAAACTCAGTGAAGCTCTTTAAAAAATATATTTTCATGAATGGGTCTTGCAAAAACAAAGTTAATAGAAATGACTGAAATATCAAAGGAGAAAAGCAAGAGAGGCTTGTAGAAGAAATGAATGTGCTTAGAGAGCAGAGTGAAAACGTGTTGGTTTGCCATGGAGACTCCTGAAAATGTCTGAAATAGATTGAAGATAAAAATGTTCCACAGACGTGGGTGAGAGTGCTGTTCCTGTTAGTATCTGGTAGTAATGCTGATGTAATAACTTACAGTTAGTAGTATCACCTATGAAGTTGTTATCAATTGCAGACTGTCATGGTTTTGCAATTTTGCTATCAGACTTTGTTCTGTTTTTACAGGGAGAAAATTTGGATATAAGTTTGAAAGCTGAAGAGAGGTGAGTGGGAACTTCAGTGTTGTTTAAAATGAGAGAAGAGCTTTATTCTTATAGTGAAGGACTATGTCTGCTGCTCCAGGAAGTGCTCCTGTCTCAGTGCATCTCTTGAGACAGATTAAAGAAGGTTGTTTTTCTTTTAGCATCTGTGATTATTCTTTATGAAGGTACTTCCTAGGAGACTGGTTTCAATCCTGCTGAAATTGGGACAAACTTTTCTGTTTTCTTACAACTTAAACTGATCACTTTTCTTTGGAAATTACAAACCTTTGAGAACTTTTGTTTGTTTGTTTGTTTCCTTAATTTCTATTTCAGCACTTGGGATCTAGATGTACGACTGGGTTTTGACCTCTGTAAAGAAGAGAGAGAATTTGTGGACAAAAGGAAGAAGAGAGTTGCTGAGGCACTGAAGAAGATTCTTAACTTAAAGCAGTCCCCCGAGAGAGATGAGGTATTGAGCACAGTGAGAAATGGATAAAAATCCTTTGTGCTTGGCTGGTAGTTAGCAAGGTGTGTAGGATTCTTTGCCTATAAAGTGTGGCTCACAACACAGTAAGGCTCACAGTTACCATGGGGGATCCCTGCAATATTTCAGTTCCTGAAGTCTGAAATCTTGTATTTCTAAAATTCTGAAGGATGTGTGTGCTTTTGACCAAAACAAACAAAGAACAAAACAAAACAAAAAAGCACTTGAAATGTCAGAATGGATGAACTTCCTTTAGCCTGAGCTCTTACGTGTTGGGCTTTGAGCTCTGGATTGTCATGGGAAAGTCAATTTCCAAATGGTTTAATTGAATCTTGTCACAGCAAAGCAGATTCCAAATTGCTTATTTGGTGACAGTGCTATTTCTAGATAACCTGATGCACTGTCCTGTGAACTTCAGATGCTCTTATAAGGAATGATACCCTTTTATTTTTTTTCCTATTCTAGTGTGTATTTTGTGGCATGCAAGTAAATGTGCAATAATATATGTAACAATTTCAGTAAGTCACTGTTGCTGGAATTGCTACTGTTTTTATAGTAAACAATATATTTGAATTACAAAACAGAGAGTGCTGATTGAAATCAAACCTGAAATTAATGCAAGTAGATATTATTAGGATATAATTGGATTAGTTCTGATTAGCTGGTGATTTACTGGCAGTTCAAAAGCTTGTGATTGACTCCTGCATTTGCTGGCTGCAGGTTCCAGTTGTAGCAGTACTGGGGTCTGGAGGTGGGATGAGAGCACTGACATCGTTCTATGGCAGCCTAGCTGGCCTTCAGCAGCTGGGCCTTCTGGATGCTGCAGTGTATCTGAGTGGGATTTCTGGCTCTACTTGGTAAGTTGTGTGCAGTGCTGATTCCAGAAACTTAGTTAAATGTGTTAGTGTTTATGCAGTAAAGCAGTAAATTAGTCCAGAACTGTATCTTTGCCATCTGTAGACAATGAAGTTAAATATTTCATCAGATCTCACCTGAGAATTCTGATATCAATCCTAAAGTCATCCTAAAATCTATTATCACTTCTGACCCATATGGCTATTGCTATATTTATAAATCTACTGATCTGCAAGCATGGCAATAGAATATTTGAAATTATTACCTTTATAAAGCTGCTGTGTGTTCTCTCAGAAGCTTGATTTCAAAACATTTCCCTACTTGCTTGCTGTTGCCAGGAGGGTAACAAAGATGCTTCAAGTATGGAAACACATCTGTGCAGACCACTATGTTGCTACATTCCAAAATGGCATATGCAGCTGTGTAGGGGAATAGTGCTGGCTTTAGTAGTCCCAAGCACTGTGCTAAGGTGTCAGACATGGTTAGAATGTTTCAGTAGATCAGTTCTTAGAGTACGCCGTGAAATCATCCTTTGTGTAGGTACACATTGTTTCCATGAAATGATTTCACTGAGGAGTTGTGCAACTTGACAGTATAATCCTCCCCCCTTCCAGCACTTTGTGCAAACTGACAATAATATTCCCTTCTTGAGCTTTGTGCAATAGTACTGATTTATTTGGTATTCTTGCACTAAGCTCTCAATCTGGTCCACACCTTTTGATTTAAATCCAGACTTAGAAACAAATTTAGTTATCTGCTAATCAAGCACACTAAATAGTTTCTCATTTTAATGAGACCTATGTTTTGATAAAGGTTATGGCCTTCATTGCTGTATGCGATAGCTGTCTGCTAGTTGCTCAGGGTTGTCATGGAGTGGACTTAACTGATGTTTAAGAATTAACATATATGCTAACATCTGATGTTCACAACATCTATGAAAGGTAGGTTAGTAATTAGAGTGAAGCTGCCAGGTCTCAGGGTTTTCAGCATGTATTAAAGCATGAAGATCCATTATTTCTATCTCTTGATGATCTTTTAATTAGTCTTCTCAAGCCAAGGAGTAAGTTTTACTCACAGGAGTAATAATATCTAGCTAAAATTCTTTGCTTACATAAAGGCCATTTTTACCAGTGATATTTAATGTAAGTATTTTCAGGTGTTTATCAACGTTGTATCAAGACCCAAACTGGTCACAGAAGGACCTTCAAGATGCAATTAGCAGAGCTCAGAGGGCTGTATCCAGCAGCAAAGGAGAGGCATTTTCCCCAGAACGACTGAAATACTATTTCCAGGAGCTGACTGCAATGGAGAGTAGTGGACGGAAAGTTTCCTTCACAGACTTGTGGGGCCTTATTGTGGAGTATTTCTTGCAGCAGAAGGTAAAAGAGTTAGCTTGGATGTGCACTACTGTTTGTCTTCTAGTTGGGCCCTTTGCAGACCTATGTGCTAAGGGTCAAGAAAACAGATACTCTCCAGCTTCATAGGCTGATTTGGAATAGGCTGTATTGTTGAATAAACAAAGGGAATTCTTGCTTCTGTCTGCCTCAGTTATTGCAGCATGTTTTTTGGTGAAGAATTACATAGCTTTATATATTAGCACTATAGAGAAGTTGAGTGTCTGTTTGGAATAACTTGTTAAATTAATTGCTTTTGTATTGGACACGTTAAGCCTGAAAGAATGTTGGTGTTGGTTTTGCAAAGCTGTATTGCTATGCAATATTTATTATACTAATTGAAATCAAAGGTGTAATTAGCTTGTTAATAACACCTGGCATTCTAAATATTCTGACAAAACCTAACCATGTGCGTAGACAGAAGGAGGAAAGGGGACTTTGAATTAGCAGTGTTGCTTCATGCTAAGAAACAGCTTCAAATTCTTCAAGTATGAGGATAGAATTTATCTTAGTGTATTTCTTCTTCCTTGCTTGTACCCAGGAAGATTCATCAAGGCTGTCTGATCAGCAAGAAGCAGTGAAATGGGCCCAGAACCCTTATCCTATCTATGCAGCTGTCAATGTGAGACCCAATATTAGCAGTGGTGATTTTGCAGGTATGAACTTAGAAGCTTTATTTTAGCTTGCTAAAGTCCATAACTTCAATTCACCTGCTCCAGTCCTAATCACTTCTAACTTTCAAATGTGAGGCATCAAGCACTTGTAGATGTGAAGAGACAGGGACACTAGTGCTTGTGTGCACCTGTGTACCACTATTCATCTTTAATTTTTCTGTTGTTATTCTTTTGTTCTGGGGAGAGATGTGTATATGTGAAGAAAAAAATTAAAGCAGAACTTATATTTCATTTGAAGAACAATGAATTTCACTTGTAAATATTTTTGGAAGGCTTTCAAGTGTGAGGGTCATTTCAGTGTGCAGACAACTCAGGAAGCCTAGTGGGGTCAGAAGAATTAACACTTTAAAAGTTGATGGTAAATAGTGAGCAAAGGTGAGAAGAGTGAAGTAGCTTCCCTTAGATGTGATGAAAAAGGTTTAGAGTAGAGTTGAAATAGGAAGGGTATTTCTGTAGTAACAAAGTCAAGATGGAGTGATTTTTTTTTTTCCCTGAAACTTGGGAGAAAGGAGGTTGTATTGAGTCAATGAAACCCTGGACAAGAGTTTATATTAATGATATTTATCTAATATGGAGGGTCACTGGAAAGAGTGACAGGGAAATCCACAGTGATAGTAAAAGAAGTGGAGGTAGATTTCCTCCCTCCCCCCCAATCCTTGTGTGAACATTAATTTCAGTAGTAAAGTGTTTATATGTATGCTTACTCAGAGGTGAGCAAGTCTGTCCTCATTGATCTGTTGGCTCTTTCTTAGAATGGTGTGAGTTTACTCCCTATGAAGTTGGGTTTCGCAAATACGGGGCTTTTGTCAGAACAGAAGACTTTGACAGTGAGTTCTTCATGGGAAGGCTCATCCGGAAACGTCCAGAGCCTAGAATTTGTTTTCTACAAGGTATGAACTTTACAGCAGTGAATAAAACAGCTTTTAGGACTCATCAACTGTTAAATTTTGATCTCTTCCTAAAGAATCTGAAGGGAGGGTTGGGGGCAGAATGCCAAATTCTTCTCCACAGGTTTAGGCACTGTTTAATATTATAGTATTATAGTCCTATATTCCTATGTGTGTAAACAGATAAAAGCAATGGTGTCCCATTACTTTTATATTTATACTTAGAGGAGCTAACGTTCTCTGCTGTAACATGCTACTTCATCCCATTAACATCTTTTCTATTCCTTACCTATGATATTTATTTAATGGGTAATATCTGCTTGGCAGAAAATTGCTTGCTTTCTGTCAGCTTTATATTCTGTGTTATTAAAAATGCCTCTTAAGTTTCCTTGGGTAGAATACTTTTCAGAACCTAAACAGGACGAAGTGTTTGGAGTATTAGTTTAATGTTTGGTGATAAGCTGAGAGCAGACATGTTGCTAAACAGGATGTACGTGGTAAGCAGAGATCGTTTCCCCCAGATAAAATGAAATTCTTGTGTGAATAAATTACTGCAGATGAAAATCAAGGGCAGCCAGAGCATGGTGGGGGTGGTCACAGAGTGCTACTGCTTTCCTCAAAGTTGAAGTGAGTTATCCTGTGCTTACAAATATCTTCATTTTACATAATGTTGTTCTGAAAAAAAGAAAGAAATAGAAGAAGTAAAGTTAATGTGCCAGAAGTATTTTCTTACCATAACTTTGGAACACAATAGTAGTTGCTTGAAGCTGGAATTCTTCTGTTGGTTCAAAAGATCTTTAGGCCCTGCAAAGCTCTTAAAGCTTTCTAAAAGCTGCTGTTCTGATCAGACATTCTCATGTTTCTGATATACAGAACTTTGCCTGTTCAGTTTTGCTTGGAGTCTGCTCTGGATACCATGGTGATCTGTCTCAGTAGGTTTGCATAGGAAACTAGGCACTAAGTCTCTTATAGCTCCTCACATCTCTCCATCCAGTCTGCTGTTGATCCTTAACTGTCAAAAACTTCTTCAGATCTTTTTATTCTCTTTGCATCTTTTCTCATAGAAGAGCTTCTTTTTCATGGAAGTTTCTCTATTTACTGAATAGTGGGGGTCAAATGGCAGCCCTCTCCTTGGCAGATGGCAGCTGAGTTACAAGCCTTTTATAAGCCTTTTAATTATGAAGTGTTATTCATTTCTCCTGCAGGAATGTGGGGCAGTGCCTTTGCTGCAAGCTTAGATGATATCTGCTTGAAAGTGGTTGGTATAGGACTGAGCTTTCTAGATCCATTCAAAGATGTTATCAAAGTCATAGGTGAGAACACTCTTTGAAACTGTTGGATTTTTCTGAAGATTCCTGGTTTTGGAGTGACTGCAAAAAAAAATATAATGTGACTCAAAAATGTCCTACATGTTGTTTTGAAGACTAGCATTTCCTTTAGTTCTGTGTATTAATCCATACTACCGCACATGGAGGGTAATGGTAGTTTTTTTACTTTTTATTCTTTTATCTATTTTTAATTTTAATTTTAAAATCTGACCTTGGCTATAAACGTTGTCTAGTATGGGAGATGTCTTGAGCATGTTTTGCAGTTCAGGGGGTCTTAATCATGAGAAAAGAAAGACAAAAACTATACAGCCACAATGGAGGAGAAGAATAACTTTTCAGTTCACTTCTTAGCTTGATTTATTTATACACATACTTACTAACACTGGATAAGCTGGTTGTACATTTGTGTTCTACATTTATACGATACCTCCCTAATAGCAAAAAGGGAACATTAAAAGCTGAGAGATGTTAAGGTGTGTTTTTATAACCCTGCAGTGAAAGGTGGCAGGAGAGATTTTTTCCTCTCTGCAGCCCCGGTTGTTTTGCTGCCGTAACTATCAGTGTGAGTGAAGTGATGACTGTTGTTGTCTCACAAGACAGAAGTGGTTGTCACTTGCTAACAAGAGTTTTTACATGGATTTGAAATTAAAATGGACAATGATTTGTATAATTCCCTTTAAATATGGTGAATAAATATCCAATTATAGAAAATACAGCAGATTTAAATTTAATTATGATACTTTTCAATTAAATGACAAAGTCAGCCTTAGGACAAGTTGTTAAACTTCGTAGAAAAGAGGTCTGATTGAAATGATGGAGCTGTGTGAACATTTGCAATGTATTCTGTATCCTTTGTGGCTTCTGTAGATGACTGCAGAAGATTTCATTTCCGAGATCCAACACGGCTGAAGACTCGCTTGATTGTACCTGGGGGCCCCTTGTTGCAAATCTTCCAGGATTTCTTCAAGTCCCGGGTCACATGTGGAGAGACCTTCAACTTCATGCATGGATTATATCTTCATAAAGATTATGTTAAAGTCAAGGAATTTGTGGTTTGGAGAGGTAAACGAACCTGTATGTGTCTGGGATGTAAGATGGGATGTTAATGTTCTGTAGCGGGCAGTGTTACAGAATGTAAGAAAGACTGACTTTGTCCCATTGAAGTCAGGGAATTTACCCCTTCTTATCTCAAAGCAGAAATTTGATCCACTGCCATATTCTGTCACATGAGGCAAGCTCATTATCAGATTTTCATGAGCCAGTCTCAGTACATGTTATGTGTTTTGTTTCTTACTTTTTCTTCTAGTGTGATCTATATTGTTTATAGTCAGCGGTGTGTAACATAGCATTATAGTTACTTGTGTTACTTGGAGTGTCTTCCAGGCACACATCTGGATGCATTTCCCAACCAGCTGAGCCCCATGGAAGAGAACTTATATTTAGTGGATGGTGGCTTTTCTATCAACTCTCCCTTTCCGCTGGTACTTCAACCAGAGAGGGATGTGGATGTTATTTTGTCATTCAATTTTTCTTGGGAAGCTCCATTTGAGGTAAGAGATGCAATACTATTACCAGGAAGATAAGAGTGCAGAATCATGTTCACGATGACAGCAGATCAGTTGATGTTGAATGCAAGCACTGCTGGAAGACTGAGTTAAAATGAATCCTCACAATTTTAAAGTGCTGCTGTACTGTGCTTTTTACTCTCAATCATGAAGTGATGACAACTGTATGATTCAATTCAGAAGATTATCATGTTACCTAAAATAAGAATGCTTGCTTAGTTCATAAGATTCTTGTTGCAGTTGGTGACTTTGTTCATGCAAGCAAGTTTTCCTGTACATACAGATGCTTATTAAGTGCAGAGAAGTTATGCTTTACTACTGTGGTTATACATAAAAAGAGTTTCAGCTTCAAACTGTTGATGTTTGGTAACAGTTTTAGTTCTATTCTTCTGTATCATCAGCCATAGAAATTGCTTTGTGCAGCCTGGAAGATGGATTTCTGTCACTTATTTTGTGAAACAACCTCTGCCTTTGAAGACTGTAATTACAGTCGTAGTGGTTGGCTGGTATTCTATCAGAATGTTTCTTGTTCTTTGATGACAGGTTTTGGAGCTGACTCAGCAATATTGTGAGGAGCGGGAAATACCTTTTCCAAAAATCAAAGTGAGTGAGGAAGATGAGAAGAAGCCCAAAGAATGTTATGTATTTGTGGATGATGATAATCCAAAGGCTCCCATTGTGCTTCACTTCCCTTTGGTCAATGACACCTTTCAGAAATACAAAGGTCCAGGTAAGGAGCTCAGCCTTCAGCTTCTGAGCACTTTGGATCATAAAGGAGTCAAAATCCCTGAGGAAGAAAGCGTTTCTTTCTTTAGGGAAAGAATTGTGGTCCAAATGAGCAATTGACTGTGATATCCTCCTCACATAAAAGCACAAGCTTATTACAGTTGACATATTGTTTTTTCTTGCTGCAGGAGTTGAACGTGAATCAGAAGATGAGAAATCCTTTGGTGACTTTGTCATTGAAACTAAAGATTCTCCTTACCGTACACTAAATTTTACCTTTGAGCCATATGATTTCAGCAGGTTAGTGGAAGTGAATCGCTACAACGTTCTGAACAGTGGTGACATACTCTTCAAAACCCTGAACTTGGCTCTGCAAAGGAGAAAGCTGAAGAATGTCATCAATACAGCCAATGCATGAGCAGCTTCCATCACTGAGAATAAGGACAGGCCGCAGTGTTCAAACTGGAAACTGTCTTTCTGAAAAGGGAGTGGAGAATATGACACTGAAATTTCACTCAAGGTGCCATGCTCTTAGAGAAACCTGAGAGATAATTATGTTGTACAGAGCAACAGAGCATGTTGCTATGTTAAACAGGAAATAGAGGTATGTTTGTGTGATCAAGAGTAGAGTTACCTAGCACAGGTTCTCATCAAACAGTGGCTAATGACTAGAGAAAACCATGCATGTAGTGCAAGCATCTGGAGATAATCTTCAAAATTCCACCAGTTTGTGGATGAAGGATTTTTTTATTTTTTTTTTTTTTTGTCAAAGGTGTATGAGGAAACACTGATTTCTTCCATACCTTTCTTGCTTTTTGAACCTCCATGGAGTGTAATCATTTACATCATCTGGCCTTGAATTCCACTTCGTGTAACCATGCACTGAGAGAGAAAACGTGTCCTTTTGCTTTCAACTTGCTACTGACCAATGCCTATGTATTTGAAAACATAGGAAGGAAGGCCCCTAGGAAGACTCTGAATTAGATATAATTTTTTTCTTTACACTTTCATACTTGTACTTGTGATTCAGATAAACCTTTGCTCAGGGAATCAATCTGTGTGTTTTCATGTTATAGAAGCATTGTTGGTCAAGGTAGGAATGCTTTATAAATGTAAATAAATAACATCAGGTGGTGTTCTGCTGAAGGGTGGAACTGACCTCCCTTTGCAGAAAGCTCACAGAAAAGGACTTTATTATAGCATAGGATAATACCTAAGACAAAAGGCTGGTGAAGCAATGTTGTTTACTGGCTTTTACAGTGATCTGTAAGTACTGATTTTTGTATTTGAAAACTGAAGACAGGAATTTTTTCTTTACTGAAATGATGTAAAAGCTTATGGTTCTTGATTTCTTTTTTATACGTGTTTTTCTTTTAATAAATTTCACTTTGGATAATATGCTTTTCACAATTATTCCTATTAGTGCTTTATATAAATTTCCTTTTTATTTTAAAAAGTAAGCAGAATATCAACATAATAACATATGGCACAGCTTCTTTTTAACTTCATTATAACTGATGGAGTTGGAAAGCACCTGTCCATTTCTGGTTGGTGTTGCACAGAAGAAGCATCTCTTCATTATAAAGCTACTCTTTAAGGATGTGTGACTCACTTTTCTGATCTTTTCTGAAAGTAGGCCTTATTTTTTACATGTTTTGAGCAGTGACTTCATTTGGGCAGTTAAACTTGATTGATATCTGGAAGGAAAGTCCTTACAATTTGCTTCCTTAAGCTGAAATAAAAAGAAAAAGCAGTTGAAGTTGCTCTTTTTATTTGTTATTATTGATGCCAGTAACCTCTCTGTTCTGTAGGATCTGGATATCTTCAGTATACGTTTGGTGATGTTTTATGTATCTTTCTACACAGAATTTTCAAGTGTTCTTGTTTCAGCTGCCTTTAAACCTGATGCTGTGCCTTTGAATTTGTAGAGGTTTTAGAGTTTCCTCTGTTCCTCCTCAGCTAGTTTTTCTTCTGATGTGAATCTGAATTCATGGTTTGATTACTTGCGCTTTCTTGCTTTTGAGTTTCTCTCCTAATAGGAGAGGACTTGATGCTGTGGGGGTGTGAGTATTTATACAGCAAGATATAGGTGGGAAGATGGAATGTTACTTGTGAAACTGGATCTGCTCAAATTTGCTAGGCATGTACAAAGGAGTCTTTTAAGGTACAGTTTCTCAGTAAGTTCTGCTACAGTAGCAGTGCTTCTTTGCTGTGAAAAGCTATGAGGCCTTAATAGTTCATTTTAATTTGCTACCCTGATGCACAATTAGCCACTTCTCTTGCAACATGCTATGGTGGGATTTTCCACAGACAAGTCAGTGCATTTACAGCACTATGTGTATTCTTCAGTCTTAAAAATACTACCACTGAGAAACTGGAGGTAACAGAATTAGAAAGGTGAAGAATCACTGTAAGTTGTGCTAGTGAACTGAGCTGACTCATGCTTAGATCACAACTGCCTCATTTTGTTGTCCCCACAGCAAAATTTCTCTCTCTCTCTCTCTCTCTCTCTCTCTCTCTCTCCCTGTCTCTCTCTCTCTCTCTCTCTCTGTCTCTTTAGAACTGGTTTAAAAGTTTTTGGGCTTTAATTTGAACTAAGTGAATTAACATAGTACTTATATATGAATATCTTTGCTCCATGCTTTTGCAATGCTTAGTTGTATTGCTAAGCTTACCTT
Organism: Coturnix japonica; assembly: GCF_054131305.1. NCBI lineage: Eukaryota > Metazoa > Chordata > Aves > Galliformes > Phasianidae > Coturnix > Coturnix japonica. The sequence continues at coordinate 25,309,587 of NC_140667.1, read as the reverse complement.
CTGCTCTAAGGAATGTGATCATGCATAGCCCAATGCTGCTCCCTCCTTAGCCTGAAGATATAATTAAAGCACTGCTGTGAGGAGGCAAAGTTCTTGTGGTCTAAGGAGCAGATTAGTGCACTTGAAAACATCCTAGTATTTATATGGATTATATCCAAAATCTTCCTTCACTTCTAACCTGACAATCCTGATGAAACAGTGCTGGAGCTCAGCAAAGTTGCATAAAAATGTTTGTTCTTCTATAACACTCTTTATCTTTATAAAGATATATCAATGACTTTTGTTTTTCCTGAGACTAATTTCTAGCTAGACTTCCTAAATATGGCATCTGGGATGGGAGCATTGGCAATGGTATCAAACTTTGCTTCTATTTATTGTTCCTTTTCATAGCGTAAGTCCCCCAATAGAGGCAATCACCATTTGTGTTTTGGTGGTAAGGAATTCTTTATGTCCTGATTGGATTACATGGTCTGAGCTATAGCTCTTGCAGGTTTGTACATACTTTTTCATATCCAGAACACTTTTAAATGCATTAAAGGGAGACATTGCCTTTTGCAATAGTTCTCCACCCACTCTCCAACGTGCTGTGTTTATAATCACAAAATATCATAAGGCAAGGCCTTGAACTACAGGAACAGTAGCTTCATTAAGCTGTTGCCAGAATAGGCTGCTGTGGGCATGCTGTTGTGAGGACTGCTCTGAAAATAATGCCTCCTATCTTATTATGTTGGCCTGTGATGGCAGAAGTAGATGGTGGTATGGCAGTAGAGGTTGAACCTCCCCACCAAAATGCTCCATTACACGTTGTTGCTGTGTGACAGATGGCAGTAGAGGGGTAGTCTGACAAAATGGTGTCTAACATGGAAGTGCATATGAATCAAAGGCATGTAGTTGAATTCCTCTGTGCAGAAAAAATGGAACCCATTGACATTCACTGATGCTTGATGAAATTTTATAGAGACTACACAGTGGATGTGAACACAGTGAGGTGGTGGGTGCTGTGTTCCAGCAATGGCAACAGCAGCAGTGAGTCATCTCTGCTGGTGCACATTTTTTGTGAGCATGGTATGCAGGCTCTTGTTCATCACCAGTGAAAATGCATGACTAATAGTGGTGACTGTGCTAAAAAATAGTGTTTTGTAATTGAGAATGTGTTCTATCAAATAACATTATCATACTTTTTGTATTTCTCCAAGTAGCAGTTTCTACTAGTTATCATTTCAAGGAAATAATCACAAGGCATTACCTTTGGAGCAACCAATGTACAATGAAAATCAAACATTGCCATTCATTTATAATCTCCCCTGCTTTAGGTTCACAAGTGTGTAATCATGTCTACAATTTTGACTGTTTCACCTTTATCCACAATTTTAGTTAAGCTCAGCAGTGTTGTTGTGGTGTGCCTGTTTCTGTTTTCTTAGTGAAGTGATTTTTTGGATTACTGATCACGACATTGAAGTCAGCTCAGGTCTACTGAGTTTTATAGCGTCCTGCAAACTAGCAATTGTGATGAGAATTCCAGAGAGACAATGATTAATGCCCATGTGCTTGCCTCATATAGTTTCATCCAAGGGTGTTGATGTAAATACCAGGCCAAGGTTTCCTTGAGGGCAAGCATGTTTGTCAGGTTTTGCAGCTCTACTAGATTTGATAATTTCCAGGTGAAGGAAAGCTGCTCAGAACATTATGGATGAACATTCAGGTCCTGTTCTCTTTTTCTTTTTTTAGTCCTGCAATATAATTAGTAAGTAATTAAATTTTTGCATGCAAATTTCAAACAAACAAGTTCATAACCTTAATGGAAAAAAGAAATCTCAGTAAAAAGTTAATGATGTTCATTAACCCTGCCAAGCCTGACCAATGAAAGCACTTCCTGCTGTGTAACAAATAGAAATTGAATCAGGCTTCTATATTACCGTTATGAGGTTAACCGGTCTCTGATAGGTTCTGCACTTTCACAGTATATTTATCTCCATCTCCATTGTTTAAGGGATCCCATTGCATCTAAACCTAAATCCTTATGCAACAGTTGTACTACTTGACATGAAGTCATTGTCTGAGTTAATATAAGCATGTTTGAAGTTGATGGTGTGGGGATCTTTCTCCTTTAGCATCTACTGTACAGACATGGACACTGTTTAGCAATGGAGATCTGCTGATGTTATTTCCCAAGTCACCAGGGAAGTTTCTTTTTGCCAGCAAATTGTGGAAGCTGGAAATGGGAAGCTTGGCAGGGGAGGAATAGCTTCAGAGTGGGTGAGACTGTATTTTACAAGTGCTTCTTGAATGCTTTGTCTGCAGAAGTTTGCCAGTGTTTTGTAATGATGTGTTCTAGAAGATGACATCTGGATAGTTGCATTCATTACACGTTGTGAAACACAACAGGCTTAAGCATGCTGTATCTTTGAATTATGCCTTTGTCTCTGCTGTGGGTGCATTTCTGAAATCTGCATTGCGAAGCACACAGCGCTTTAAAGAAAATATTACACCAGAGATCTATTTAAAAATGTGTCAGTGCTTTAAAGCATCCTGTCAGGAATAAACAGTGATTAAAAAATGAAGGAGATGTCCTCTGGTTGAACAAGTGCCAGATGAAGGTAGGATCACCTCTGATACACTGGAATACATTGCCCAGAGAAGTTGTGCATGCTCCATCCCTAAAGGCATTCAAGGCCAGTCTGGATGTGGCTCTGGGCAGCCTGGTCTAGTGGTTGTTAGCCCTTCCCATGGAAGGGGGTTGACACTACAAGATCTTTGAGGTCCTTTTCAATCTAGGGCATTCTATGACTTACCTTCTAGGTCTGCCTCCAAGGGCAGGTGTTCTAAAAGATTTTCTAAATACAAATTACTCCCTGAAAATTTGAGAACATTTTCTTTCAGTAATTTTTTATCCTGTCAGAATACATGTTTGTAGTATCTGATCCCTACTGAGTGGCACAGAAGTCTGTATATTTAATGCGTGTTTTGACATTAATGGCTGTACATTTGCCCTCTGTCTTGAACCTCAATATAATAGCCTTGACTCAGAGATCAATGCAAAGTCCCCAAGCTGTGCTTTGCCAGTATCCTGAAAGCCTTATCGTGAGGGTAGGATTAATTTCAAAGAAATTCCTAAAAAAATTGTAATTTTTCTTAGATTCCTTTTTTAAAAATTATTATTTTTTAAAGCATCAAGACATTTATCAAAGACAAATCCTTAAAAGTTCTGTGGAAATAGATAGCTGAATACAGGATTAAGATATTTATGAGTGCCCCTTCCCTTGGGGATTTCTGAGGCCCCACATTTCTTAGGCCTTTTGTTTCTATCCTGCTGTTGCTCCCGTCCTGCAATCAGCCCTTAGGTGGCACTCTTGTCACTGGAGTGTGCAGCACCTGTATCTACACCTCAGCCCTCCCGACACTACTGCCAAGATCCTGCTTTCTCATTTGATCCCTTAGGAAGTTAGGAATGCACCAACACTAATGACTGCTTAATGGAATTGTGGGAAGAGCTCTGGCATTTTGGAAGCTCTCTGTGGCTTTTGTTTTTGGAAGAGATAATTGCAGGACCATCTTAGTTTACCTAGCACTTTCCTTAAGTTCTGCTTTCATGGAACTTACTCCTCTGTGGTGAAAGTCAAATTACTCTTATGAATTAACGCCTCTATTTTTCTCTAAGGGATTTTTCTGGGATGGAGTAAAGGGCAGTGATGGAGGAGGCCATCCATGGCTTCTTGCATCTAGAGGGCTGTAATCTCAGTGCCCCTTACACAGTGAAGGTAGGCACAGACCAGCTCTCAGTACTGTGCTGGTGACTGTCTTCTCAGTTTAAGCAAACATCTGAGCTGATGGTAGTGGCTTTGCCTGGAAAGGAGCTAGCACCATAGGGGCTGCAATGAAGGAAAGCTGTGTTTTGAATGTGTGACTAAAATGGCATTGATAACATGCTCATGTTATGGCTATTACTGAACAGTGTGTGCATGCCTTACCCCCTCCCCCCCCCCTCCATTTTTTTTGGTCATTCTGCTTGCTTCCAGAGTCTTGGCTAGGGGGAAGGGAGGATTTGTGAAGTGACACAGCTAGCCCAGATCACTGGTCAAAGGAGTAATACATGTTGTATGATGTCATGCTTAGCAATAAAACCTGAGGAAGAGGAAGAAGGCAGAGAGGTGATTACCAAAGTAGCTGTTGTTCTGAGACTGGGGAAGCATCTGTCTGCTAGGAAGTTGTGATTACTTTTGTGTTACTGGTTTCTTTTCCTTTTTCCTTCACTTAATAAACTTAGTTATTTCAGTCTGGATTTTCTCACTCTAGCTATGCGCATTCACTCATCTCTGCCTCATGGGATGGCAGAGGAAGAGTGTGTATGTGGCTGTGTTAGAAGCTGTCTGGGATCAACCCACCACAGTTCATTATAGCTATGTCACTGCATTTTATTTTATTTATTTATTTTTATTTTATTTTAGTTAGAGGAAAGTAGCAAATCCATAGATTCTGGGCTAGACTTTGCACTAATTTTGCTTAATTTTCTCTGGGATTTACCTATAGCAGACTAGATGTCCCAAGCCCCACTTAATCTACTCAAAAACCTACAACACTTCCTTTACATTCATGGTGGAATTCAAGCATCAGACCTGTCTGAGTGTTGCTGCAAGATCTTGCTGATATGGTCAGGTGACAGAAAATCCCAGCCAGTCTTTGATTCATGTGCTGGTAAGTGCCTAAGTAAAATATCTGAGTAGCTCATTGTTGGGTGGGCTTTTAAAATGCTTCATGGCTGCTGCTGTCTGCTAGCAGTCCTCATTTACCCTACTCTGTACAGATGTTTTTCAGGGTAGGAAGAGGGAGTAAAGCAAGTTTCTGGCTGCTGGTGACTTAAACATCAGAGTGATGTATGATAATTGTAGGCACTGAAGAGAGCTGGGCATTTCCAAAGAGCACTTAATCTCTAAGGCACAACCAGAGTGTGTGTTAGCTTTTTTCTTTCTAATGATGATGGTGATTCAGCTGCAATTATAAGCTTAATCAGTACTTATTTCACTCCTGCCTGTTGCATATCAAAAGCCTGCAGCTGTAATCAAGTAATAAAAGTGAGCATCACAAAAGAACATACACAAAGATGTCCTGGGATCTTTTCTTTGTCATAGAAGTGCAATAACTCCCATCACTGAGGCTGTCAGTCCCTGTGCCTATTTGCACACTTGAATTTAGATCCCTGCTGTAGGACCACACTGTACTCTATGCATTAGAAATAAATAGATTCTGCCTTCTGACCTCAGAAGTGAGTCTGAGCTGAAAATCTTGGGAGCTGAGGTGCAGCTTTCCCTCTGTGCTAAGCATGGTGACTTGAGTAGTGCAGTCTGAGGGAGTTACTCTTGAGGAATTCAGTCCTCAGGAGCTTTCTCATACAAAAAACTTCACTGCAGTACATCTGCTTTTGTACGTAGAGCCCTTTGTTTGCTCTTCTTTCTCATGATGTGCCATCCACGTGTGGCCCAAATGTGGAAATTGCAGTAAGGATGGGAGGTGAGCAGGGAACACTGCTCACTGTTTAAACAGATGGGTGACTTTTGATCTAGAAGAGATGGAGAGAATACATTGCTGCCAAAATGAGCCATAAAATGACTTCAGAGCCTGAACCAAGAGATGCATTTGCTGTCAAGTTCAACCTCATGTAATAGCAAGAGCTGGAATCTTGCTTCAAATCACTGAGTGTTACTTCAAAAGTATGATCACATAATCCAAAAGAAATAGATATGTTGCAACAAGGCTGTCCCACAAAATAATTAAAATTAGTCCAGCAACCAAAGAAAGAAAGGAAAAAAACCCACCAAACTCATCTGTAGCTAAGAGCTCATCACACTTTGCATAAACATCACTACACTCTGAGGCAGAAAGCTGTGTGTGTGCAGTGCCAGTCTGTGAAAAAGAAGAATAAGGATGATGTTCTTTTTTGATTCCTTGTGTAAGGCAGCTCTCCTCCATGGTACCATTGGGATAGGGCAGACTGGCTTTAAGCCACTTCTAATGAAAGGATTTTTATTGTTCTGTGAATCCCTCTCTTCAAAAGGCAGTCTTCTATCTGGCTTAGGAAATTCGAGGTTTAAAAATATTTCAACTGCAATTTTATGATTGAATAATTGCTATTTTAGTGATTTAAACAACACAATGCTTATTTTGTGGATAGCGCTAGGCACAATTGTTTGTTATTGTGCACTGACTGCTATTAAACTAATATGAAGCTGTTGTAGTACGGAAGTGAAATCAGGTAACAATTTTAACGCAAACATTTCAGTACTTTGAAAAAATGCCACATGTAGTTATTTGTGTAAAAGCTTAAGTGTGTTGCTAACACAGTTTAACTGAAAGTAGTGCGTTTGCTAAAGAATAAATTTCAGTAACAGAAGTTTCTTCTGGTTCTGTTTTTACCCAATGACATCCCTTATGTAACAAAAACAAGGGGAGAGGAGCTCTTCCTTAGACGAGAATAGTTGCAATGCACTCTCAAGCGTCCTGCAGTTGGTGAGGGTTACAAGTGCCCCACCATATCCTCCCGTGTGTGCTTTTTCAAAACTCACAGTGATGAAGAGCTGTTTTATCTCAGGCTAATCCCAAAATAAATGTCTGACCTGTGTCCTTCTTTCCCCTAAATCACTACAGCAGTAGAAGAAACCTTCATTTGGCTGAGAACAAGTGCATAATTTGTGCTGTTGAAATCAGTGGGAGGTGGAGCTCTGAGTCAGTTTATACAGCTCTGGTTCCCTGCCGCTCTGCTGGTTGGAGAATAGTGTGTTCCAGGAGTCAGCTGTCAGCTGGACCACCACACTTCTGCCTTTTATGAAGTAGAGGTATAATGGGATCCTCAGCCTACTCACCTCTGGTAAGAGGAAATCAGTAGTGGGATGGGATGATTTGTTTGGCTATCATAGTTGAGATGCCTGAAAAGCAAAGTGTTTGGTGAATTTTGGTCCTTAAGTGCCAGATATGTTTGTAGTGGGCAGATTTATTAGTCAGAGCAGCTACTAGACGTTACTGGGCAGGTAGCACTGTATCTCATCATGAGGAGAGAAGACCTCCTGCTATTGCCCTGGTGGATCTCAGTAGTAAATAAAAACTGGGAGTTGTTGGCTGGTGGGTTTCATCAGCGTTTTTTCTCATTTCCTCATCCCCAGGATCGGTTCATCCAAGCAAACCCACACAGGGAAATTGGGATCAGGAAGGGGAATCGTGGAAGAACATGCATCACTGAAGATGAGGTATAGAGTAAATGACTGCATCTGGGTTACAAGGGAAGGGCTTCAGGGTACAAATAGCAACTGTGACATTGAGAGAGAGTCTTCCATCAGCATCTATTGTCTCTCCTTGAGCTTGGCTGTTGTTATGTAAGGCGTTGTTTTAACGGTTAGTTAAGGGAATTTGTTTCTTCTGTGACTGTGCTCCCCTGGGTGGAGAATATTTGTAGTGAACTTGAGGGTTGGGAAGGTGTGAAGAAGATGAAGATCTTGTGGTTTAGATGCTGGGCAAGGAACTGGGAGAGCAGGATGTTAGTCTTGATTTTATGGTTACATCAGTATATGATGTAAATCATACCTCACAGCACCCAAAGATGTCTTCAGATGATTTTTCCTTTGCTTCATGGAGATGGATCAGCAGATGCAATGTATTATTCAGTATCTGCTTCTGAAAATAATTTGGAACCCTAGTTTTTATGAAATTGTACTATTAAAAGCTGTTGGAATGTACTTGAATGGGGTATGTAACAAATTAATCCATTTTTTTGAGTAATGGTTGGTTTAAATTATATTAAATGGAAGAAAAAAATCATGTATTATTTGTAGTATTAGAGTTTCCTGCATCTGCTCCTTTTCTGCAGTCACTGTAGATTTATGGAGCTATCTGCTTGCTAGATTTACAATTAGATTAAGTTGACCAGGCTCTGAGCACCCTGCTCTAGCTGTAGGTGTCCCAGTTCAATGCAGGGGAGTTGGGCTAGATGGCCTTTAAAAGTCCCTTCCAACTCAAATGATTTTATGATCCAGGAGAGCAGATTACTGCCAGCACTACTGAATAATATTGGCTTTTATGTTTGAATTTTTTCTTAGTCCTCCAACTGTCTCACAAATAAGCTTTCTCTACAATATGGGACATGTGTGCTCTTAAAGCTAAGAGTTAAAAATCAATCATCTGTATTTAGGATGAAAATTTGAGCTTTCTGAAATTCTGATCACCTGCTCCTGTCACTTTTTCCACCTCCACTTTAGAAATGTTGCTGTCAAAATCTCTATTGAGGTTGATAGGTTTCTTCCAAGCCCGCAGGCTTTGGTCAGATCACATTTGAGAGAAAATGACTGGGTGGAGAATCTTCCAGTGGGCCCCAAGTATCATCTAGAATGGTGACACTGTTTTTTAGATGGTTAATCTGCTCACGAGATTGACATATCAAAACAAGAGGTATACAAGGAGATTCTAGGGAGTCAATTTATTAGAAATCACGATACTTTAATGATTTAATTACTCCTTTCAATTTAATTAATGGAGCTACTGCTTCTATATTTTACTTTTGATGTTCTTCAGGATTATCTTGTTTATCCTGTAACCAAGTATAGGGTTGTCCATAGCTGTGATGGGGCGTGGAAGGGAGAAAACAAAAAAGTATTGGGTCACACAGCTTTCAAAGATGCTGCATTGTACAGCCCTATGATATGGGATATCAGTGTGCTGTTATACCTCAGTGCTACTCCATGGTGAATCAATCAAGTCAGTCTATTGTTTTTCCATGTGAATATATTTGTATAGTAATTTATTATCTGGAAGTCCTAAAAAAGCCAAGGCATTGTAAATAACTTTTTCTTTTGTATATTCACACAAAATTATAACTTCTACTCTTGCTTCTTTATGTTTCATTGCGTAATCTGACACACTTTTTACATTTCCACTCTCATCATATCAAGTCCATAATTCAGTTTGCATTTGCAGCCTTCCACTTTCTTAAATTGCTTATAGGTTTTCTCATTTACTCTTTCTTCAGTTCTGCTTTTCTTCAACTCTCAATTTATCAGTTTTTGCCATGGTAATGTGGTTTCATTTCATTCAATGCAGACCTTATCTGTGGATGATGAACTAATTTTGTCAGTGTCAGAAAAAGACAAAAGAAGTGTTTAGCCTCTTCTGCCTAACAGCAGATCACCTTTGCACTGAAACAGAAGAGGCACTTTGTAGTGAGCTGGACCTTCATGTGAAATGGAAGAGTGCTTATGCAAAGCCTCTGATTTCAGCCTTCCTTCAGTAACTTTATGTGGCTGATGGGTGCAATCCCTGCCTGAGGAAGAAGGGAATCCCATGGTCCCTATGCTGACAGGCTGGAAACTGCTCTGCTGTAATCTATTGGCCTCTGCTGGCCTGAAAGCTGAGAAGCAAACCCTGTAATTTGGAAGTAGATGGATTATAAAAGGGATAAATATGTAATGGCTTTACATGAAAACAATTTTATGTTTTTTTTTCTTACTACTCTGTGTTAAAATTTAACCTTTAAAACCTGAATCTTTAACAAACAAACAAATAACCATACAAACAAAAACCCCAGACAACAAAACCAAACAAAAAAAATACCCCTACTCACCTCAAAACTTAACTTTATGCACAGCTGGTGCATAAACTGCAATCTGACATGTTACAGTGTCTGTTCACGAGAACCAATTTCTGAGTGCAAATAATTACAATGCAAACATATTCACTGCATTAATACATGAGAATAGCTTATGATTACTCATTTTCTGGATGCCTTCCCTTTTGCTTTGCTATAGGATGGGTTTTGTTAATTATGTCTGAATCCTTTGCTAACACATTTATTTTATTTTATTTTACAGATAGAGATACCTCAGTTGCGTTGCCTTACTGTAAAAATTATAGGTATGAGAAATCTCCGCAAAGCAGACCTGTGTAAGTACTGCTGATGGCACATTTGTATCTCAGTCAGAATGCTTCTGTTCAAACTGAATTTCGATATTTGTTACTACATAGTATTAGCAGTTTGAAGTTGACATACATCTATATAAATACATAAATAGCTATGAACAGAGAATGTTTGTGGGTCTGGTAAAATATTTAGAAATTCTCAGAGTCTGTTTTTTTTTATCTACCTGGTTGGGTAAAAGAGATTAATAAGAGTACTGCTGTGATAGTCACACACCTTTCTGTTAACCCAGTGAGCCAAAGCGACTGCTACGTGAGGCTGTGGCTGCCAACAGCTTCACACCAGGAAGCCCGGACAAGAACAATATCCAACTGCAGGAACCCCATCTGGAATGAAACCTTTCACTTCATGATACAAAGTGAAGTAAAGGTAAGACCCATATCTGTGCTTATGAGGTGGAACTTACTGCAAGGGGCAGTTTTACCCGCTGTGTGTCTCTGGTAGCAGGTAAACACCACAGGTGAAGGTGGTACTGATGTTAGAGACCTCAGCCACCAAGTTCCTGAGTCTCTGGAAACATTTGTTTTCATTTTAGCCATTAAGTAGCTGAAAGCTTTATATGTGCCCTATTTTACTACCTAACAGCTACCCCTGAAAATTTCTGTATCTATCTGTGTTTTGGTTTCTCCTGTGATGAAAGGTTGAGGGAGCTGGACTCCTTTAGCTTTGAGAAGGCTCTGGGGAGACTTCATGGTGACCTTACAGTACTTGAAGGGTACATATAAATAGGATGGGGAATGACTGTTTATGAAGGTGGACAGTGATAGGACAAGGGGGAAAAATTTTAAACTGAGATGGGAGATTTAAGTTAGATATTAGGAGGAAGTTTTCCACACAGAGGTTGGTGACACACTGGAGCAGGTTGCCCAAGGAGGTTGTGGATGCTCCATCCCTGGATGCATTCAAGGCCACGCTGGATGTGGCTCTGGGCGGCCTGGTCTGGTGGTTGGTGACCCCGCCTGTGGGGCGGGGGGTTTGAAACTAGATGATCTTTTTAAGGTCCTTTTCAACCCCCTCCTCCCTCTCATATGCAACCCAGTGGGTCCCTTTTCCATGCTCCCTGTAGAAAACAGGAATCAGAATGCAACCTGGAGATGGGTCTCAGAGCCCACTTGTGAATTGTGAGAACATAACGGGTATTGTCAAGAGGAACATACAAACAAGCCAGCAACTATTCTAACAGCACTACCTCTCATGCCTTCCTCTTGAAGTCTCTTATCCCAGAATAGTAGATTTACATCATTCTCTGCCGCTCCCTTCAGAATGTGCTGGAGCTGACAGTCTGTGATGAGGACACCATCACCCCTGATGATCAGCTTTTGACTGTTTGCTTTGATGTAGCCAAAATCCAACCTGGAAAGAAGGTCCGCCTGAGTTTTGAGTTGGATCCAGAGGTGAGAAATAATTAGACAAATGAAACTGAGTGGATAGATAAAATAATAATTTTGGCCAGAATTTACTCCTAAGATAGTGTCTATATTGCAGTTATTTTATTGCATATTTAATGATAGCACATAAAAACTGTTTTAAAAGAACTATGTTAAAGCACAAAGTGAGATGCTTGAGGTTTAGTAGAAGTTAGAAACAGTCATGCCTGTGTTGTGTTTACAATTAAATGCAGAATAGCTTGTCCATGCTGGTTTTTTTGATATTTGAAAACGATTTCTGTTTTGCATCAGAAAGGAAGGCAACCACCATAGCATGTCTTTTGCAGTGAAAACAAGCAGAGGTAAAAGATAACAATTGAAAATTTCTCTGCAAATCTGCCTGATGGTTGTGGTGAAGTAAAAGTCAGGTTCCTCTCCCACATGGCTAGCAATAGAATTAAAGGGAATGGCCTCAAGTTGTGCCAGGGGAGATTCATGTTGGATATTAGGAAGAATTTATTCTCTGAAAAGGTGGTCAGGAACTGGAATGGGATGCCCAGGGGAGGTGGTGAGCCATGTCTCTGGAGGTGTTCAAGACACTTTTAGATGTTGTTCTAAGGTATGTGGTTTAGTGTGGAAATACTGGTGGGTAGGTGGTCAGTTGGACTTGGAAGATCTTGGAAGTCTATTCCAGCCTTGGTGACTCTATGATTCTAAGCTGTGAGTTGGCTCTGAGGTGTGTGCAGTAGTAGCTTAGCATATTGGCTTAGCAAATGGCAGTTAAGGAGATAAGGCTCAGCGAGATGTGTCTCAGGAATGTTATGGCCAACCTGTACTTATTTTGAACCACTCAGGTACCCATGAAACATCAGACTGTGGTCTGAGCGTGGACTTTTACAGCACTTGATTCTTTTTTTTTCTTTTCTTTTTTTTTTTTTTTTAATTACACAGTAATGAAACATGTTGTGCACCTTAATAGCAGGTAGCACTGCCACCTTTGTCCATTATGATTTATTTCATTTACCAAAACTATCTCAAGTGGAGGGCTGAGGGCACATGGGTAGTGTCAGAACAAAGGGCTACTTCCTGCTGTGCCTCTTGCTCACTGTGCAGTTCAACAAGTCTTTCCACTGCTGGTCTCCAGGTTTCTTACCTGCAAAAATGTGACTGAGATTTAATAGAGATACAGTTTGTGTGTGTGCTTATGGCAGTGCAAAAAGAATTGAAACATAAGACAGGCACAGTTAGGCATAACAAAGTTGTAACAAAGGTTCTGAATGTGGTTTCTGCTGTTTTTTTTTTTTGGATGAGGTTAGAATAGACCATCCACAGGCTTGAACTGCACTGTCTGGTCACAATCCAGCACTTGATGAAGCCTGTCTTTCATTTGGAAAAATAAGACTGCTTCCTAAAACTAGCCCTCAGTGGTTGCAGCAGCGTGCAACAGAAGGCTATTTCCCACAAGTTGGAAGCAGACAAGTGGAGTGACGTGAAACAAGAGTGGCAAAAGAAGGCTCCGCCCACCTACTTTGTGACACAAAAATGGTGAGAATAGTAAATATTGTGGGAGAGGACTATTCAAAAGCACTGCAGCTCCACCAGAATTAAATAAGCTTATTTTGTTCATTTTCCTTAAAAGAAAAATAACTCTTGTTTTCAGAATCAGGAAGAACTGGAAGTGGAATTTCTACTGGATAATGTGTGAGTAAAGTCTGAATGTTACAAAGTTTGTTATTGGAATACTTGCTGTCTCAGAGTGATGATGCAGTATTTGGGAAGTGGCTCCCTGTGTCTATGCTATAACATTTCAGCTTGTCCTCTTCCCAGTGGTTCCATTTCTGTCATGAATCTGGTGGAATTCCTCCTGTAGTGAAAGTCATGGTAACTATTAATAGCTGAGGGTGGGTGGATTTTTTTGTAAGTTTTAGGAGAGATTATGCTGACTGGAGAGATACATAAGAATGATAGAAAGATAAAGTCATTAAGAGCATGGGACTGAGACACAGCAGTTAGTGGTGCATGATATCTAGAACTGTGCTCAGAGACATTAAAAATCAAGCAAACTGTTTGCATCTGAAAGATCACACACATAACTACTGTTAAATAAACCTTTTCCTTTTTCTTTTTAGACCAGGTGTATCTGAAAAAATAGTCACTAATGGTGTGCTAGTGGTAAGCATTTTTTTATTACTAATATTCTTAAATAGAGCAGAACTGATGGTTCTGGTTGGAAGAACCATGCTTCTAGGCATAGCCTTTATTGTCTTTCAAATAAGACACAGATAAGTCTGTGGAACTTTGAACTTGGTTGTGTTTGTAGTGCATTCTGTGTTGGGAGGTACATGTATCACTCAACCAGAGAGATACTCACTGATGAAATAGCAGCAAACATAATGAGAAGTGAGTGAATCCATTGCCACTACAAAATTTGTTACTGGATGCCAGTCTTGGAGCTGGATGCTCTTCTCACACCATTTCCAAAGTACTGTCTGATATCTTTGTGCTGCTTTTTCATCCTGAGCAGCACCATAGGAATGTTTCAGCTTCAACCCAGAGATCTTTTGAAGTACAAGCTCATTTGATCAGTTGTTCTGCAGAGCTCATAGGAATCCTGCCTCTTGCTTTTTTGTAGGGGAAAGTTAAAGCATGGTCTAGATGGCTGAAAACTTCCTTGTGTTAACTGTTGGAGATTTAATGATATTTAATGTTTTTTATGGGACAGATTTTCCACTTAATTCACCATAGAATTGCTTCCAGGCTATATACAAACTGTCTACTTATTCACAAGACACTGTGGCCAAATGTGGTGTAGCCATGGGACCCACAGATCCTCAGTGAGGATCCTGGGCTGTTTCTGTGACCAGTGGTTTTATTGCTTGTCTCTTCTAGTCTCGAGAGGTTTCCTGTGTGGAAGTGCAAGTGGATGACACAAAAATGAGGAGTCCTGACACAAGTGAGGTTATTGATTTAAGTGGTCTGTCAATGCTTTTTATGCCATGAAAGATGCAGACAAACATAGCTTGATGGCTTTCAGTCTCCTCTGTTTGCATCTGGCCTGGTAGGGGATCGAGGTTTATCATGAATTATTCCCTTGTTAGTGGCGAGAGTCCTCTGCAGACTGCATGACTACATAGCTCCAGGGAAACTGGAGGTGGCTGACAAAAACTGAGAAACACATCTGTTAAATGATAGTACAGAAAAACTTGTGATGAGGACAGAAAGAAAAGGGAGGCATAACCAATTGGAATGAAAAGCCTGTAGTGATGGGAACTCAAGAGATGTGAAGACTACCAGTTGCGTCCAGTGGTCTATCACAAGCTGTCTCCTGCATGGCAGGGAGAAGCTGCCAACTCCACATTGGCCTTTTGGTGCTTATTCAGTTTGGCCCTTGTTTATGCTAATTGGTTGTTGAGGGTGGAGTGTTGTGTAAAGGAAAGCTGGCTACAGTAGTGCTGGAATGTTACTTAAGTTGCTTTTATTTGTTATTTGTTTTTAGGGACAGATGTAGTTATCATTACTATCATTACTCTGTACTCCTTGTTCACAGGGAGAGATTTCACCTTCACAATGAAGGGATCCTATGAAGAAACCAAGAACATTTCCATAGGTCCTTCCTTCAGCCAGAGAGGCAGTGATTCTACCATGTTCCACTATATCAAGTACAGCCAACCCAACCTGGACATGGTGTTGCCAAAGGAACATTTATACTGTGGTGTATGTTTTTGCTTATGGACAGTGATAACAGATAAAGTAACTTTTGGGAGAAGCATGTCGAATTAACCCTTTTCTGATAGATTTATACCTCTGGTTTGTACATAATTTTCCCTTTATGACATTCTTTCCTCTATTTTAATTCAGCATGATTCAGACAGGAGGGAAAAGGATAGAAATAGTCCTCTATCTGTGCCTCTGAATTCTCTGGACCTGGGAAAGAAAATGACAGTAGTGAGAGTGAGTAACTTCTGACAATATTTGGAATTATTTCAACAAAGGGGAAGCTGTGCCTATGTGATACTGGATCCGGGATTAATTTTGTTATTGAAAACGTACTAGCTGAGTATATATATGCACTGCTCCACATACACTTGAAAGTATAACTGGTATTCAAGGAAAAACTAACATTGCTTCAGGTATATTTTTAAAGCAGGATTTAGCAATGCTTGTGTGCAGAAGGCCTGAGAAATAGATTAATGTTTTATTACTAGATGATATATATATGAATAACTGGTATTGCTGTAAAAAAATGCCATTGCAAATTTTCAGTTGTTTAAAATGTTTGCTGTTGTCATTCTTCATTCTCAGGATGCATCTTATGAAGTGTCTGTGAAGGAAGAAGATGGGTAAATCTTGCTTCTTCTGAATAATTAGTTAGGCCAGTCCTTTCATAGTATGTTCTTTAGATGAAGGGTAGCTACAGTTTAAACTAGCTTCTTATTTCAAAACCAGAAATAAAAATTGTAATCAATTGAAGAAGACTGAGATATAGGGAAGTGTTAATAAATCATGTGTTTTGAATTGGTTGGTGAGAGCCCAGGATAAAATAAGTGGTGAGCAGTCACAGAGTAAAACAAGTCGCAATATTTTTCCTGGTCTTTTTCCTTGCTAATGTCGGTGCTTAGGAATGACTCTGTTTTGTAATGTTTATAATACATACACATTTATATACAACATGTTTCTATGTCTTTTTAGCATCATTATGCATTTACCAGTTCACTGCAGTAAAAACAAGCAGACAGCATGAAATTAATTTACGGACTGACTCTTAGTGATTTTTCAAAGGGCAACATTACCCCCTCCTGACGAGTTTGCTACATTGCAAGCAGACTGAGATGATAAATTGAAGCTTTTACTGAATGTTAATTAGAAATCGCAGAAGGGACAAAATAACCTCTTTGGGAAGAGGGGGGAAAAAAAGTAACAAAAAGCCAAGCAAAGTAACAAAACCCAACATCAAACAGCCCCAAACCAAAAAGAGCTGACTTGTGAAAATAAAAGTTATGGAATTAATGAATCATGTGGTGTTCATGATTATGTACAGATATGAAGGGAAACAGTTAAGAGACCTTTTCCAACTCAAAGATTTAAACTCATGTTATCAGCAGAGAAGGGCCTAAAGCAATGTTAGAGTCAGATTAGAGTTGTGTTTTTCCTGTAGTGCGTTGAGTTTTGGCAACTGCTGGGCCTACCTGCTATTCAGGAAACATGTACATAGAAAAAGACCATGAACAAATGCCCAGATTTTGAGGGCTCTATGTAGAACAGCTTAAGTTCAGATATGTTCCTTATGTTTTGTCAGCAGGGAAACCGATTCATTTAGTTTCCTCATAATTACATGAAATCTCCATAGTAGGGCAGAAAATACATGGCCTGTGATATCCTATGTTTATTTGCATATGGTGGTCATCATGTGCATGGAAATAGACATCAGTTTAAAGAAAAACATTCTGATGCAGATTTTTGCCTGATATCTCAAGCAGTAGCTCTAGATGACTTACACTTAATATGTGTTCTTTGTTCTTGTCTTGTGCTCTAGTAACAAGAATTTAGATCTGCGTTTGGGGTTTGATTTATGTGCAGAGGAAAAAGATTTCATCTGTAAAAGGAAGAAGGTTGTTGCTGCTGCTCTAAAAAATGTTCTTCATCTCGATGAAGGCCTGCAGGAGGATGAGGTGTGTGGGACAACAGCTTGTGAACCTGAATTATTCTACCCCCTTTGAATGAAGAGAATGTGATGTACTTGCACACCTATCTATATAATTCCTCCACATCTTTTATACTAAAGTGTATAAACCAGGTTATCAGGAGCAGCTATATAAAATTTTTGGTGCTCCCAGAACACCCATCTCTTGATGCTGTGTGTGGGAGAACATTTGTCAACCATATCTTAAGTGCTCACAGACTTGAACAGTGAGTAGAACACTCTCTAGAGAGTTGATCACTTCTCTATTTCATCCATTAATGAATGACCCCATGCCTTTGTGTGCTAAGCAGGTGCCAGTGGTGGCAGTCATGACCACAGCAGGAGGAGTGCGGTCCATGACGTCAATGTTTGGCAGTCTTCTAGCTCTACAGGAGTTAGGTGTTTTGGACTGCATCTCATACATCAGTGGTTTATCTGCCACAACATGGTAAGGAGAATTGGGCTTCTCTTTGTTGTTCATGTTAGCAGAGTATTAACTGGAAACAAAATGCATGTGTGAAACATAAGCCTGTGAATTTTCATATACCGGTGTTGAATCTCAGTATTCTTTTTACCAGGACCATGTCAAAATTATATGAAGATGTAAATTGGTCACAGAAGGATCTCAGAGGGCCAATTGATGATATCCAGAAATATGTGATCAAGAGCAAATTGCACTGTTTCTCTACTGATCATCTGAAATACTACGAGAAGGAGTTGTGTAAAAGAAAGCTAGAAGGGCACAAGCTCTCTTTCACAGACTTATGGGGACTCTTCATTGACTCTATGCTACACAATGAGGTATTATATATCCATCCCCTTTTCCAGAGGATTTCTAAATTTTCCTATCTAAAATTTTGAAACTAGTTATGCCTGAAGAGGAAAGGGTCTCAAAAACTCTGAGGTCACTTTTTTTTGATTTTTAGAAGAAAAACATGGTCAGCCAAAAATGTAAGAATGTGGGGGAAATGTCTGGCATGTAAAAAAGTCAAGGTGGTCATTAAACTAACTGATTTGTGTCCTTTAACTTCAGGTCAAGTAACTGTTCTAGAAACACGCAGAGGATAGGTGGCTCTGACAAAACAAAATTCAGGAATAGCCATAACAGCAAACAATTAAGTGGTATTCAGTGGCTCTTAGTTGATTTCTATCTTAAGCATCTCCAAGGTAGCTAAACAGCTTTATGTTTCCTTGAGTCAAGCTGCAAGCTAGTGAATAGAGAAAGAAGTTTCCCATATTTCCACTTCAGCCCCAATTTCAGAACAAAACCTCAGAAGCATCACTGGTAACACTTTGGCAAGGTTCTGGAGAGTTCATGAATGCATTCAGGTAGTCAAACAACAAGTAAATGGAGCAAAATCTGCTGATACTTAATAGATGTTTTATTGATAGTCCATATTTAGAAACCATATAAGGGCATCATGTTCATCTTTTTCTATTATTTCTGTTCTTCATAAACAGGAGAATACTCATAAACTCTCTGATCAGCAACTGGCAGTGAATCAGGGGCAGAATCCACTGCCCATTTACCTGTCTCTCAATGTCAGGGATAAATTTAGCACTCTGGATTTTAAAGGTAATGATTATTATATGCATTTTTAATAGATCTAAGGAGCTTATTATTTTTTTTTTTTAAGTCTACAGCAATGCTTTTACTGCAAGTGCAAGCTAATAAATCTTTTAAATAATTCCTTTCTTTGCAGAGTGGGTGGAGTTCACGCCTTATGAGGTGGGTTCCCTGAAATATGGGGCCTTTGTTCGCTCAGAGGATTTTGGTAGTGAGTTTTTCATGGGCCACCTGATGAAGAAGATCCCAGAATCCCGGATCTGCTTCTTGGAAGGTGATTTACTATCTTGGAAAAAATGTTAACTTTACGAAAATATAGTTGGCTGCAGGGAATAATAAGCATTTAATAATTATTAGTCTGCAATTGGAACAATCCTAGCACCAGATCATGTATCCGATGCAATTTAAACTTCAAGCAAACTGGACAAAAGCAGCAAAATAAGAAGCAAACTCTTAAGATGAATACAACTAACTTGCTCTCGTATTATTAGGTTAGAAGAAATTATTAGGTTAGAAGAAATCAGAACATGTTGGAACAAAACAGAACTGATTATTTGAATTAAGTAAAAGTCAGGTTGTGGTTTTAAAAGTAACACTAGTTTCGAAAGTAGCCTAATAACCAAGTCACTATGTGGAATTTTTAGTAGTTATATTATAATTCATAACATTTTGTAGAGTGAAACAGTGCTCATCTAAGCTGCCACAAAATTTGAATCCAAGTAGATCTCCACAATTTTGCTGTAATGTTCAAAATAACATTAACTATGACTTTTTACTTTTCTGTCAACTTTCAAGGTACATGGAGTAATATATTTTCTGAGAGTTTTATGGATGTTGTCTACCTCTCTGGTCATTCTGAGGACTTCTGGCACAGATGGACCCGAGGCACTGAGCATCCCATTGGTTAGTTATCTGGATTACTTTTTACTTGCATCTGAGTTGTCTTCACATCTCTCTGAAATGTGAAGATTGATGTTTTGAATGGGTTAAGATTTATGGCCTATTTCCTAGGGAACACCAAGCCTTTGTGAGAGAAGGAAAAGTAGGAAAGAAAATGTTGTGATGGAAAACAGGAAAAACATTGGTCTGCTAAAACAATGTTTCAGCATCCCTGGCAAGTTCTGTTAGTTGTGAGAGGGCTACCAAAAGCCCTTTAGGAAGGGAGAAGCCAGACAGGGATCGAGTTGATGCTATGGCGCTGAAACCCACCTCTGTCCCAGAAGAGCCTGCAGGAAGACACTTGTGCCAACTGTAAAGGGTATAGTGGTGGTGTTGATCCCCTTGACTGGGGTTGCTATGTGCTGGTTGGTGGGTGCACCCTTGAGAAGAACTTCTCCATGTTCCAGCAGTTTCCTCAGACCGAGCTTACCATTTTCTGCATGCTCACTGGACTCTGACAGACCACTGGGCTCAGATTCTTCTATCAGTTTATGTAAATTGTAGTTGCATGTTGCTGTAATAATCCTCTTCTGTCCATTCATTACTGATGATTATGAGCTTGTTCTGGTTTGGGGGTTCACTAAACTCAGAGAGTTACATTTCTTTGCCATTTATTAACGTACTCAGACAAACTCTTGATGTTAGACAATCAAAAATTTAGATTTATTCTTTGTTATTACTGGTATCATAAAGACTGATGCAGACATAGACCATCTTACCATTGTCTCTGCAGAGGAACACCCTGCTCTTCCCATGGGACCTCATGAACAGACAACTCGCTTATCCCTTCCCAAGGGTTACCTTTCCAATGCTCTTCGAGAAATGCTGACAGGACGGCCATCAGTTTCGTACTATCATAATTTCCTCAAGGGCTTGCAGCTACATAACAAGTATTTAGAGAATGAAAGATTCTGCATGTGGAAAGGTAAAGGCACCTAGTTTTAGATGCATTTTTGGAGGTCATTTGAGTGCTGATAACTGATGAGGACAAATATTTGATAAAAGTTAGTGTAAAGGCAGATTCTGATTAATACTGTTATAACCAGTTAAGTAACTACACAGACTGGGAAGCTCTTGGTGGAATTTGTTTGCTGAGCCCCAAGTTATTTAATTCAAGTCTCATTTCTGCCTTGGAGAAGTCACACCAGGGCTTGCTTCAGTTCTTAGGAGAGAATCACTAGGAACTAGCACTGAAGTTGAACTAAGTAGCCACATGTTTACACTAACTGAAAGAGCAGTCAATCATATCTCTTTGAATGAAGTTGACTCTCAAAACTTCTCCCTCTCACTGATCTCAAGCCTGATCCATAGAGGCTAAAATGATGTCAAAGCCTAAGTGTGGTCTCTGTCCTTTCTTTGTTGGACTGATTTGGAAAGAAATGGGCTTGCTTCTTCCATAAGTAATTGCTAATGTAAGTTTTTGATTTTCAGATACAGTGCTTGATTCCTCTCCCAACGAACTGAATGCAATGGGTGACTACCTAAAGCTGGTAGATACAGCTTTCTTCATCAATACCAGCTGCCCACCGTTTTTGAGGCCAGAGAGGAAAGTGGATGTCATTTTGCATTTAAATTACAGCGGAGGATCACAGACTCGGGTGATGTTTTGAAACAGTGATTCTTTATCTGTATGACTCCAGCAGATGAATTTCACATATATATATATATATTTTTTTTCCTTCAGAAAATGGTATTTTGATAAATTTTAATTTTCTGTTTGTTGCTCCAGCCATTGGACCTATTTTCAGAGTACTGTTTAGAGCAAGGTATTCCATTCCCCTGCACAGAGCTGAGCCCTGAGGATCGGGAGCACCTGAAGGAGTGCTATGTGTTTGAGGACAGTTTAGAGGCACCCATCTTGGTCTATTTCCCACTTGTGTGTGATACCTTCCAAAGATACAAGGCACCGAGTAAGTTTAAGCATTAATCAATAACTGATCTTGATCTCAGATATGATGTGATTCTTTTTTTTTTTTTTTTTTTTTTAAATGTAATTTTAAAGTCCAAATTATCCATGGAACTAATCACTTTTCTAAAACTAGAGACTGGAATGTTCTCACTTGGTATAGTCACCATATCTACAGACCCACTGTGATGGATATAATTTTAGAACAGATGAGCTTCAGAATTAGTATCATTAACGACTATATTTTGAGGCAAAACTCATTTCCTATCCAGGACTGGCTTGTTTCCTTTAATAATACAAGAACAGAAGGCAGCTAGTAACATTATATCTGCTTATAAATGACTTTATCTCTTAATATGATGATGACAAGATACTAATGGTGTGCATAGTTAACAGTCCTCTAATTATAATAAGTCCTCTAATTATTTGGTTTACATGAAAATAAAAAGAGAATAGAAAGTATGGAATACAGTAAAGTGAAGGATTTTCCATGGTAGCAAGCTAATCTGATACCTATCATTTCAGAAAAGCTGCCAGGTTATTCTGTTTTGTTCAGTGGTAGAATAGGTAGTGATTTATCTGTGATACTTTTGTGTGCATCATCTCTAATTTTATTGTTTCCAATTTAGTAGAAGAGTAAACTTTCCTTAAAATAATGAACAAAATTCATGAACTGACTTATTGGAGAAACCTCATCAACTTCACCCTTCGTTCTGCTGCATCTGTTTAGAGTGCAGTAAATCTCAACTGCATTAGGAAAAGTTCCCCTTCCAAGGGCATTCAGGTGTCCTTTTCCATCAGATAGTAGATAAGGAGCTGTTATCTTGGTGTACCCAATGAAGAAGCTAAAAAGACAAAATTCTGTCTTTACAAAAGTGAAATATTCTCATGATAAACTGTAATCTTAAGAGGAAGGTATTTTGCATGACAAAGTGATTCTTCCAATTAGTTGTGGACCAGCTGCCACTGAGGCCTATCAGCGAAGTACTGGATTTTATTACTGCCACAGAGGCAGTATACTTATGGCAATATAGTCTCTATCAATTTTCCTGAAAGAATCCAGTTTCCTGGGGCTGTCGCTGTGTATTTTGTGTTGCCTGCCAGGAGTTTTGCGCTCCAGTAGCCTTGCTGTGCTGAACTTTGCTATGTGTCCATTGCAGATGTGGAGCGCAGTCCTGCAGAGATGGAGCAGGGAAGAGTATGTGTGTCCAATTCTTTTGGTCCCTATGGTACTGGTCAGCTTACATATACTGAAGGGAATTTCAACAAGCTGTTAAACCTCTGCAACTACAACATTCTGAATAATAAACATTCGATTCTTCGGGCTTTGCAAACTGCTGTGGAACGAAAGAAGCGATTTAAAAATTGTTCATCAACTCAGTCATCTGAACTCTCTTAAAGTATATTCGGACAAGTCCCATCTGGAGATAAACAAATGTTTTGATAATAGACTAACAGATATCCCAGCAACATGAATCTGTACAAAATGAACCTCCATGTTAACTTACTAAAAAAGAAAAGCATGTGTCTTATTCAGTACTGTATGGTAGGATTAATGCTTGTTTTGGCATTGATCATAGGAAAATCTTGATTAGTTAGTAAGACTGTCCCTAGTGTTCCAGTGAATGGGAAGGCATTTATGGAGATAAAGGGAAGTGTGTTTCATCCTCACAAAAGTCTGTTCCAAATTTACATGCAGACCTTAGCAGTATGTGGTCTTTGATCTAGAAATCAAAGCAAAGATGAATCAAAGCTATCCCTTGCTCAAAGAGCTCTGCTTGTGACAGAAGGTACACTAGACAATGAAAGATGCTTGCATGTGGCAAATGATTACTGAAAAAGGTAGAATGGAACTGCACCTGATGTTGTCTTCTCAGTAACCATCTTTTAGGGAGAAGTTGAACCTTCACTGAATTTATGATTCTGGCCATCATTGTACTGAGTCTACATTTTTTGAGTGATTACTATTCCAGAGTGATTAACATATAACATATAGGCTGAATTTATTTTTTTTTTTTTCCTGACAGCTCTGGGATAAAAGTCATTTGTCTGCATCCGTTTTGTTGGGCTTTTTTTCTGCACTACTGCCTGCTAAGTGGAATTTGAAGCTGAGGATTCAGCAGTTGAGTTTTGAATCCTACACTTTAATAGGCTTGGAAAATAGTTTGATGACCCAGCCTTTGGCCTTAATCTTATCTTCATTTATTAATCTTCCTATATGTGCAACAAAACTCTCAATAGTTGTTCCATTAACTTCTGCAACGGTCAGTGTGTAAGCTACTGCTACAGTTTTATTCTCACATATTCAAAACACACAGGGGAGTGTGCACAAGATTTTTGTATGTTTTAGATAAACGTCTGTTTAAGAAAAAGCATTTATAGGTCATTCTAAGAACTTATTTTGTCATGTGCTTAATCATATACAGTGGAAAACTACCATTTAAATAGAAAATAACCATGCATGTTGACCCTGCTCTGGGAAAATGGTACCTGGTATCTCCACCTCACGTGCAATGGAAAATAATTATCTCTATCATCCTATCTTAGATGTCTCCTTTTTTTTTTTATTTTTTTTTTTTAATTTTTTTTATTTTTTTTTAATTAAGCAGGAGATAACACCTTACTTGGTTCCTCTTAAGCAACGTTTATTAGTGGTTATCTCCTGCCAGACTTTGCTGCTGTATGAGTCAAACCAGAAGCTTCCTTTTAGAAAGGAAATTAATGGCAGCAATCACTTGGACTCCTTTGCATGGCTCTCAGATGGCTGTGTTCAAGAACTCTTTTTTTTTCTTAGTTGCTAAAATCTTTCATTTTCAACTCTGTGAACTTCATCAGCAAGATGGCAATAGTTTTCTGTGAGCGAAGAAGATAGGGAGGATATCTCTCTAACAGTTCAACTGTTTCGTAAGTAAGCTTGTGTTCAAATAATGATGATGTAGGATTTAAATAAATATGTATGTGTGTATATAAACATATTTTGCTATCTACTTAAAATGTATTTTAATTATTTTAAAGAATCCTTCTCACAGTTCCAGGAAGATGTAAGAGAGGCAGTACCTTTTGTGCTGGGATATTCTGCCAACCGGTTGCTGGTGGTTGCAACACTTGGCATTGCTCCTGGAGCTTTACTCACCCAAGGCGTGGTGGTGATGTGTTGATGTGCATATTTGGCAGTAGATGCAGAAAATTAGGATGGCTTAGAATAAACTGTAGAAAGGGAGCCCACTTTAAGAAATCTGGGCCCACTAAGTAAACCATTGAAAAGTCTTAAGCTGTCCAAATTGTTTAGCTTTAGCAACTTCATATTTTGACTTGAGAGAAATTCAGTATTCGCAAATACTGATGTTTGTGTAACACCCTGACTCCAAGGATCCAACATTACATATGAGGTTAATGTTTTCCCTGGGCTTACCAAGTTTGTTGGACTTTGTGTAGTGGCTTATGAGTTTCCTTTACAATGGACTCATTTGACTTCTTGTCTGGGGAAGAAAAGGCTTCTTTTTCTGTCCTTTGAAACTGATTCATATTATTGTATTGCAGCAATACCTGAGTCATCCCTGTGATGTTATGGCGAAAGGCAGTGTAAAAGTAGAGGGGAAACAATGTTTGTTTAAATGTATATCAAAAATAACAAAGCAAGAACAAGATCAGTATCATTATGTGGGCATATGGGCACATTTTTTAATGGGAGCTGAGGCCTAGTGGCCTACAAATGCTCTAGTAACGTACTGGTATATTATCCGGATTTTTGAAGTGATTCAGCAATGGTGTAATTGTTCTAATAGGCAGGTGAACAATTTCTTTTTTTGGAAACACTTGTTTGTGACTTGTCACACGAGCCCTACTAAATGTGATGGCACTCTATTGGAAGCAATTAGCTGTGAACATTTATAGTCTACTGGGACTCAGACATTTTTTAGGCTGACTGTAGGTGAAGTTAACCCCTAAATTAGCTCATGACATGAAGTGACTTTGGCAATATTATGAGTATTGGTTTGGACTCAGTTGGGCTCTAAATTTTTCTGTGAAGGTCCTAGGCTATGTGTCTTGCCATGCTTATGCTGCAGGAATTACTGGCTCATTAGCTGACACAGAGATGTGTTTCACACCTCTTGTCTGAGAGGGTTAGAAACCATTCAAACAATGCTTTTTCTTCCTTGAAGTGTCCAATGACACTAGGAAGGTCCAATGACATCAGTCTGAGAGAGGGGTTTCTGCTGGGCACTCACATTTACACAGACTGGAGATTAAGAGATGATGGTTAAGAGTTAAGAGATGATGGTCATGATCATCTGTGTTTGAGAAAGAGCTTTTTTTTTTTTTTTTTGTTTTTTTTTTTTTTGCAAAGAGTTGAAGTCCATATTGCATATGCTGGGGATGGCTGCACTAACATTTTACTGGTGATTTTTATATGGGAGAAACATTCAGTTACTTCTGGTGAGTGAGTAGGAGGGGTGAGATCTTTATCTCTTCAAAGGATGTCAAGGACGTGCGAAATAAATTTTAAACAAGTTTCTCAATAGGTTTTGGAAGTCAGAATCCTCCTTCATGTGTGTCATAATCAGGATAGTGCCCTAGTAAAAATGTAATCCTCTCTACCCCCTGTCAGCTGGTGTGATTTCTCTCTGTAGTAGTAGTGAATTTGTACTTATAGTTCTCAGGGCTTTGAATTCACACCAAGACCGAAGGTCTCTCCTACTTACAAATGGGTGATATACGGATTTTCAGATTTTCTTTTCTGGCCCCTGTACCTGGTCCCTTTTAGACTGTTTGAAAAACCTTTAGCAATTTGGTTCAGCATGTTGTTTAGGTTAAGGAAAGAAAGAAAATGTCAGACCATACTGAAAGATCTTACCATATCGGCTTTGGAGAAAGCAAAACTTTAAATAATTTACATGATTTCTAGTGTGAAATTGTTTAGAAATTATTTTTTAGAAATATGTTTTAAATTTTTAAATTAAGGAATAAAAGGTTTCATTTGCAAAGTTCCCTATTGCGTCAGCACCTTTCCAAAGTCATGTTATTACTGAGTAGAGCTCAGTTCTTGCTTCTGTAAAGGTACACTTCTGATTCTGAATGTTTTCAAATCAAACTTCAGTCAAAGATACTGAAAATTGTTGTGGTCCTGGCACCAGATTTCTTTTTGGATACCAGCAGCCTCCAAATCTCTTAGAGCTGAACAACTATGCATGCTTACGTGCAGTCTACCATACAGGTTCTGTGTTTCCCACCTGACAGAAGAGGAAAGCATGGGCACTGATGGCCTCTGTAGCCTTCACACTGAGGGTATCGTAGAGTATGGAAGAGTAAGTATGTTGAAGGTGAATGTTTCTCAGACTGAAATCTGAGACTATGGCGGAAGGGGTGTAATTATTTATCTATGGTTAAGCCCTCTCACATGCAGAGATGATAGCATTTAGCTCCATTGTGCAACTGAAATTTGCATTTCTTGATTGATTGGCAGGTGAGGGTCTGTGTAGTGTAGATTGTACAGCTTACAGATCTGTTTAAAATAATAATAATAAAAAAAGACTGAAAGGAAAGAGAGCTATAGACCTGACACTGTGTTTATTTACTTGTTAATTTGTATTATTAATTCTGAATATTTCTTTTCTATTAAGTCATCTCACTGTAACTTCTTGCTTCTTTTTGGGGTATTGAACTACCTTTCTGGTTTAATTTAAACATTGGTCAAGATGCTTAAGTGATGAGAGGTCATTATGGAGGCGGTACAATTGTACTTTTGTAATAATATGAAATCCCCCATTAGTCACATATTTCTGTAGCCCTGGATGATCAGGAGGTGATGAAGGAGAATATGAGGTAATCATAGGATGTTGGATGCAGCTGTTACTGCAGCTTATTGCAACCTGCAACTTACTGCACTTACAATATCCAGATAATTGTGTCCCTGTTGGGGAAGGTAGTGTTTGCAGTCAGGCAGTTTAAATAAATTTTAACTGCATAAGATTGGCAAGATAGTTATATTTGCTCCGCTTGCCTTTAACTGAGGCAGCGATACAAAAGCATGTGTATGTAGATACATACTTCAAACCTGATGTAGAACATAGGGAAATTATATCTTCATTTCTACTTTCCTTTACATTGCTCAGAGCTTTAAAGACTACTAGGTGTTTTCTTGGCAGTAATTGCCTCTCTAGTCTTTATAAAGTGAAATTAGAGTGTAAATAACATCTATATGGAGAATACTACTGTTTTTTATTATTTACTCTGGAAATGTACTGGCAAAAAAAGATCTATATAGTTCTAATATATGGCTTACTAGACTTTGAGTAACTTCTACCATGTTTTACTTTGTGGCTGTCTTTGTAAGTCTCCATAATTTGAAAAGAATTCATGAAAAATATAAAAAAGCCCCAACGTGATAAATTATGCTTTGAAGTATAAACCTTTTTTGAAATCACAATCCTGGGACACATTTCTAAGTCTGTAACACAACAGTGGGACAGGCTGCAAAATCAGAATTCATTTGGACAAGGATTGTATGGGCCCTGCAGTATTACCTTTCCATGAGAACAGTGATCAGCATACAGGCTTCATCAGTTATGAGAATAATGTTCTGTTACAGGTGTTGTAAGTAGTGTTTCATTTTATCATCAACAAACTGATAAAAAAGTTCTCTTCCAAAATCTCATGTGTCTGGGATAAGCTGTGGTTAAGGGAAGGCTACATCAGCTACCAAACTTGGTGATGGTTGTGAGTAGGAGAGGAAGAGGTACTTAGGAACATGTTTTGGGTGAGGGAATAATTATACTATTTTGAGAAAGCAATCTGTGTATTAAGCTGTTCAGCAATGAAGATGCAGTGAATGTTATACTCCAAATTACAATTGTAGATGTTGTACTAAGGGACATGGTTTAATGGGTAAATACTGGCAGGTAGACAGTTTGACTAGATGATCTCAGAGGTCTTTTCCAATCTTGATGATTCTGTGTTTCTATCAAAGTAATTGGGGCAGTAAAGGGGCAGTATTGCACAGGCTTTGAAATAGCTGGGGTGGTACCAAGGGGCTGCTCTGTTTTGTGGCTAAGAAATGAACTAATGGGTTCTGATCACACAAGGAGAGGGCAGAGTCCGCTGAAGGACTTTCTCCAGCATAGCATCTGCTGGGGTGAGCTGGGGAAACTGAGCTGAATGACTGATCCCCTTTCATTTGATATATAATGTGTGGTTTATTTATTTATTTATTTATTGCAGCAGATTCCTTCTTTGATTTTTAATACTGGAATTTCTCTGGAAAAGCTTTCTTCCTCCTAAAGCTGGAAAGTCTAGTTTTGCAAGAGCATAAATGGATTTATGCCTGGATTTAATCATAAGCATTTGACACAGATATAAAGTAACAAAGGCAGAAATTAAGGAAGAAGTGGATTCCCCATCACTGTGAAAGAGGCTGATTTAAAAATATGTTTCAGATACTGCACCTTTCCTTACCACATGTTCTGTGCCCTATTTGGGGTCTGTGATGCAAGTGTTAGTTCTACTCTCCCCTGTCATCAAGCAGTGAGACAGGAAGGAGTGTGGCAAAGCAAGAATCTCGTGTCACATACTCCAAAGTCTGCCAGCCTGCAGACACATGCTAATTCACAGCTCCTGCAATACACTGCCCTTATAAGCACTGAGTCACTGCACATCAACTAAACCATAGAAATATAGAATGGCATAGTTGGAGGGGACCTTAAAGGGGACCAGTTCCAACTCCCTGCTATGGGCAGGACTGCCACCCACCAGATCAGGCTGCCCAGGGCCCCAGACATCCTGGCTTTGAACACCTCCAGACACCAACAACCTCTCTAGGCAACCTGTGCCTCACCATACTCTGAGTAAAGAATTTCTTCCTAACATCTAACCTAAATCTACCCTCTTTAGTCTAATACCATTCACACTTGCCCTATAAAAAGAGGCAGCAGGAGGGATTTAGGGCCCAGATGTTTCCACTGTGGTGCTAGTTGGAGCTGCCGTGAGTAGGCGCACACAGGAATCCTTTGCATCAAACTCTCTGCTGAATGAGTGGCTGCGCTCCCAGGGCCCACGCACCAAGCACAGCCCCTCCTGCCTCACCTGTCCTCCCCTGGGTTCCTCCTACTGCCTGTAGCTCCTGCCTTCCTCTCACTGCACAAAACTGCAAACTTTTCTCAGCAATGATTAATTTTTTTTTCTTTTTTTTTTTTCCCTACAGATACACTAAATATCCAGGCAAAGGATACTGAGCATGTGATGAGGTCACTGAGACTGGCACAGAGATGTCCAAATAGTTTTAGATGAGCATGTATCCTGCAAATTTAGCTGCGGCACCAAGTCAGTTTACCTTGCTGAGCAGTTTGCTGCTTCAGGGGCTGGATACAGTTCAGGGTATGGAAAGCAGCTTCTGGGATTTCTTCCCAGTACTCTGGTAGCTGTGTGATGGGGCTCAGAGCTGTGATTTAGTAAGTAACAGACAGTCAAGTTAACAGTTGTATAAATGTTAAGCTTCATTAGCAGATGTATTTTCTAGAAACACCTAGGCAGACAGGAGTTTCATTGTATACTGAAAGACAAAGTAAATTGAAAAGGAATCTTCTCATTTTGCTGACTCAGCTGACATGCTCCAATAGGCTGCAGGAAGCAGGGAGGGGACAGCCTAATGACTGGGAATAGCAAAGGGGTGGGGCAGGAGAACCTGGTCATAAAATCCCTAATCCTCCACCCCTAATATGCATGAGAAGTTCCTACCAGCCATACAGCTCAGTGTATTTTATCATTGGACTTAGATGCAACTGAGGCTGCAATGGGATCAAATTTAAGTTCAAATGAGGTAAGCAAAAGAAGCCTATAGCAAGTGTAAAGTGTGTGGAATTCTAGTTTTCCACAGCAGAGAACCAGCTGTTTTAGGTGGATGGGCAAACCAAAGGAAGCAGGTTTGCTGTTCCTTGGATCTTACAGTTGCAAGGAGTGTTTTCCTAGTCTAGCATTGTGCAGAACCTTGTAGCATGTCTGTTTTCCAGTTATGTTTTAGGGTTAGCAGCATTACTTACTGTGCTTGTTGAAAGGAAAAGCTTCATGTCAAGGAAGCAAGAAGTGTCTGTGGAATTGTTGGCATGGGTTTGGTGACTGGTAAATCACCTAATGACTACCATTAATACTCATGGCGCTGAACATGATTTTGAATGGGAGATGTTTTAAATTGTCAGCCTGAAATAAAAGTTAAACATGTAGTTTAGTTTTCTTAACTTTGCCTTGTATTGTTCTTCCTAGACTTTTACGGGCACCTCAGCGCCAGTGGAGAGAACGGTAGGTAGTAATTAGCTGCCCCTTCATTAAATGCTGTCCAGTGCTGATTGTAGAGTACCAGAAAAATGTTGGGAATTTAGTGGCTCAGGGGAAAACTGTGCTGGCTTAGTTACAGAATGCTGAAAGGCTCAGCTGCAGTTTCAGCTCTGTAGGTGACGTATTGCTTTGCTTTTCTGATGCTTTTGGTGCTGTTGGTGTTGTGCTATATCTGGGCAGATTTGTTCTTCACCTGTGCTTGTTCTTGAATTCCTCTCCTTTTATAAGTTTTGATTTCTTTGGATGAAATTTGCTTCTTGCATTGTTCCTTCATATGAAGACTGTGTAAGTGGGTGTTTCAGTGTTTCTTAGTGCTTCAGTATTACTTGCAGTCATTCTATTCTGTGTGTTACAGTGACCTCTCATATGACTTTCGCTGTGTAGCAGCGTTTGAAAATTCAGCCTCAGAACATGTAAAACTGGAATAAATGTGTCTTATCTGGTCTCTCTGTTTTCATTATCCTCACAGTAGAAGTAGTGTCAAAACTCTGAATGCAAAAGTAAATAAAAACAAACAAACAAGCAACCAAAACCCTAAGGTTTCTTGAGAATGTCCTAAGGATGCTTTCTCTGGCAAATGAAAACTTCCTGAGCTATTAGCAGACATTCAGGTTGATAATAAGTATTAGCATAAAGTAAAATGTCAGATAAGCTATTCTGAGCTGATGAATGGGGGGCAGTGACAGCAGAATGGGGTTGTCTTCAGATTGCCATTGGCTCAATGCTCTTGCCCTGCACTGGGGATGTGGTGGTTTATTAGCCTGGTTGGTTTAAGCTTTGATCGCATGTGATCCTGGTTGGGGGAGCGTGGTGAGGCTCTTATAGTTGGTGGTAATTTTGGTCTTTGTCTCATGAACATTTGCTGCTAGTGATGGTATCTGATGTCTGATTTTAACTGAGATCCGCTTGCTGCTATCCACGTTCCTCCAAGGTGAAATAGCGTAGTCAAACAAGAGTTTGACTGCAGAGTTTCTTCAGAAAGTGGCTATTAAAATGATATTTAGGCTTCTCTGTATAATCACCCAGTCTGAAGGAAATATGCTAACATCACGGAAATTATTGTTTTTAATCCTGTAAACTCAGCATTTGTTTTACAGGATCAAACTTGTGTTTTTTTTCTTTGCCTTTCATTTTACAAATGGGTCTCTAGGGCTGAGAGCTGTACAGTTCACTGGCCTTAGGTCATGTCTTCTGTTTTTAAAGTGTTTAGGGTGGCACAACTGAATTGAATATAGTAAAAACAATATGGAGTAGGACATAGAGCCCTTTTCTCTTGCCCTTTTAGGGAAGGAAAACAAGAAAAAGCAACATCATCATTAAGGACCTTTTTTAAAAAAAAAAAAATTTTTTTTTCTTTTTACCATGATAATTAGTAGTTGTGATGATAAATATGAGGATGTCAAACATCCGAGTTGTTTTATGCCACTCTATAGCTCAATAAGGAAACTAGCTTTAATTACCAGTGAACCTCGGGTCAATTCATGGAATTTTTGTTTGTTTGTGATCAAAACTTAAATGGCCACTTAAAAGGATAATGTAAGGTAATTGGTAGAAAAATGGAGGTAGTGCCCTTAAACTGAGAGGGAAAAAAAAAAAAATAAAAAAAAAATCCCAACTCCTCTGATTACTTAAATTACTGTATCATAGCAAAATAACATAGACTAATATGGTCTTTATAGAAAGAACTGTGAAAATTTTAGACTCAGTTTCTCTTCCAAGTTTTGGATTCATTCTAACAAGAAATTCCAGCCGTTGAATTGCAAGCAAGGAAAAAGTGGAAAAAGGCATGACAATGGCAGTCTGAGCCATGCACATTTTACATAGCTCTTGGAAGGAATGAAGCCTTGGTCCACTGGTGCTCCATTTGTTTTTATTCTGTGTTAATCCCAGTGA
The DNA here is from genome assembly GCF_054131305.1 of Coturnix japonica. Taxonomy (NCBI): domain Eukaryota; kingdom Metazoa; phylum Chordata; class Aves; order Galliformes; family Phasianidae; genus Coturnix; species Coturnix japonica. The sequence goes on along the minus strand of NC_140667.1, from coordinate 25,276,959 downwards.
GCTCTGCCAATTTTTAACAGTACCTAGCTATAGGACATATTTAAATGGGTGAAAAAAATATGAAATGCACAGTACAAGAAAAGTGTTTATTATGCAACTGACCTTGCCTGAGGTAGCAGACATGGTAATGTAATGAAATCCTGCCCACCCCTGGGGCTCCAGGACTCTTTGAAGTTAGCAAGTGCCACATACCTGGCAGAGGACAGAGCCATGGCAGTGATGTGGGGCTTGGTGTCTTGCTGGGCTTTCTGACAGGGCTGAGCATTTTCTTGGTCTTCATAAGTTTTAAAGTAGGGATAGATCTTCTATTTCTTTTTAAGAGAAAGCAAAGGAAAGAAGGCTCTGCTCCAAATACATCTGTCACGCTGTTTAGCTTTAATAGTTGCCTTTTCATTTAACTCAATAATATAATATGTGTTTCACTCTAGTTCCCTGAAGAACAATTCCTTTAGAAGTACAGAAGGAATTTTACTGAAATAGAAAAGTTTTAGGGTCCAGTTAGGCAACTCTTATTCATATGGATGAGCACACACATGTGAACGGTGCCACTGGCTTCCCTGGGAATAGATATGTCAGGATTGCACAAGCGTGCCACAGGACTTTTATCTGACGTAGGACAAGGTGACCAATTCCTGTGTTTGTAATCTCATATATTTAAGTAGTTTCAAAAGTGATTATTAAAATGCCTGGCTTGTGTTTCCGGTTTATGAGGTAACAACCAGCTCTCAGACCAAATAAACACAGAAGCCGAAAGTTGTAGCATGTGTAATAGCTGACCTGAGAGGCTTCTAGCCTTGGAATTCACCCAGCCTGTGATATGGTCATCATCAGATTAAAGAGAAACATGTGGAAGTCATTGCCAGCATTAACAACATTAACAGCAGAGGATCCAGTTTAAGATATGCCTCTCAGGAGTTCTTTTCCAAGTGACTGTAAGTTGCTGTGATCTGGATCTGACAAAGCATTCTGACACCTACATTTAGGAGACAGAAGGTTGGAATTGTAAGTCTTTACAACCCTGTGTTAAGCACTGGGGACTGATTCAATATATTTGAAGAGTTAGCTTCCATATACTTGGTGAGTTATACTGATATGGGAATTGTAACAGCAGGTAAGGGAACTGCGTAAGTAGGCACACCCAGCTAATGGGGAGAGCTGAGCTCAGGGACACACGTCCTATATCCTATCTCTGTATGCTACTTAGGGCTGAAGGAAGAAACCACTGCCCACTTGATAAGCAAAGCAGAGGTCTAGACCCTACTATTTAAAAAATAAGGCAAAGTTTATTCCCTAAAAATGGCATCCAGACTGGTGGCTATAGCACTTCCCTGCAATGGGGAGTTCTGCTCCTGTGCAATCTTCAGCATTCAAGAGATGCAAGATCTAGCTTTCCTGGGGAAAGGTGGGCTCTATATCTGCTGCAATAGTACCTAGTCTTAATCTACCCTCTTTCAGTTAAAACCATTTAACTTCATCCTCTCAGTACATACCCTTATAAAAAATCCTCCCCCCTCTTTCCCGTAGACCTCTTTCATGTCCTGGAAAAAAAAGTCAGTCTCTCTCTTGTTTAATGCATATAGGAAAACAGTTCTGGCAGCTCAACTCTAAAGTCTGGGTATGATGTCTTTTTGATGTTTTTGATTGCCTCATGGGCCTCTTGCTGACCCTGGAAGAAGAGGGAAGGGGTTAGCCAGGTTTCTCAGAGGCTTTTCTCCATCCTGGAGAGGCTGAGGGCTTTGTTGGTGAGGATGTAGATCTGTTTCATTGCATTGTAAAAGGATCCAATGCCAAGTTATTGTTCTGTTTGTTTAATTTTGTCCAAGTGCTGTGATACTCTTCAGGATAAGATTTCTGATGCAACTGGAAAGATGTGGTCCAACTAAGCATATAATATGTGTGAAGGAAATAGTGATAAGATACATTTGATTATTTAAGGTCAGCAAATCATTTTTACTTCTGCCTCTCATATTAATATAAGGACTTCAGATGCAAAGTGATAAAACCCATGTGCTTGTGTTAGAAGACTGCGTGTTCACTTTATTGGGGTGTATTATATCTGTGAATGCAGGCATGAGAGGGTTTATGGGTAGAATTAATGTATTTTCTTAGCAACTGGCATAGATGGAAAAATTAGACATTTTGGGGCACAAACCCCCTGTTTTTAGAACCAGTAGACTTGAAGCTCAATATCAGCTCTAAGAAAATGTTAAGAGAAATTATATATTCATACATTGGCTTTAGAAAGAGGAATGGTACCTATGAAACAGAGGAGATGTTAATGTGGGAATGGAGAAGTACAGAAACATGTTAAGGAGTTATCTCCAAGGTGAAATGGGGAGGAAGTTAAGTAATAGCCTAAGGAATATGACGACATGTTAGTTCAGTACACAGAAGTTATGAGGTTTGTTAATAAATATTTTTGAGCCCTAGGTATCTGATATCCAGTAGAGTTTTTAGTTGATTCCCAGGATCATTACTGGAAAGAGTAGTTAAGTTTTCTGCTGAAAACCAGGGCTGTGGATGAGTGTCTTCATGAGAAATAGCTCCTGACTGTCAGCAGCATTTTTGGTCTGCTTGCACAGCTACTGTGGCAGCTATTGGAGTCCTGAAGGAGTCCCATTACATTCCAGACCTGATGACACCAATGTGCACAGTGTAAGGAGGTTCATTTTAATAGTAGAGAAGCACTGTTAGAAGGGACTGTTCCTTATCAGATTAAACTCAGCAGCAGTTCTCAACTTGTGTAGTTTTGAAAGCTGCACCTTCTTGATCAGATCTGGAAAGGGTTATGAGCCAAAAATACATCTAATTTTTCCAGATAGTTTAACTGGTTTGGTAACAGCTCAGCCTTAAAATCTGTTTTATCCACATGCTTGATAGTTCAAAGTTAGAGCATGCAGAGGTCTGACTAGAGACTGATATTCATCTTGCTGTTCTTTATTTTTCTTAATTGCTCTGCAGAGGCCGGTATCTCCTTTCAACTTGCTTACTGTAAAAATACTAAGACTGAGGAACGTCCGGAAGGCAGACTTGCGTAAGTACTTCTGCAGTTCTCAAATATTTTTTACGGTTTCTTATTTGGTCAACATTATTGTCCCCAAGTTGGGCGGGAATACTGAAATGAATTACTATAAGTTTGTAAGTACTATTTTACTGTGATTCTGAAGTACTACTTTCTGCACCTTAGTGGAGGTGCAGAAAAGAGGACAACTTGGACAAGGTTGTGCATTCGATTTCAGTCTTTGTGCCTCGTTGTATGAGACTTATTTTAGAGGGCTACTCTTTAAATGATGGCAACACTTGTACTTCTGAAGGAGGGCTCCCAGTAGAATTCCTGGTCAGAAGAAAGGATAGAATCGGTGATGTGGGAGTAAAATCAGCAGTAGTAGGAAAGCCTATGTGTTCAAGAAACAGTAGATATTGTACTGAGTGACATGATTTAGGGAAATACTGGTGATAGGTGGATGATTGGACTGGATGATCTCGGAGGTCTCTTCCAACCTTGGTGATTCTGTGAAAATAAGAGGCATAAGGAGTTTACGTGTTTATGAAGGGAAGACAGAAGATATCTAGAGTAGAGACTTCTAGAGAAAAATATTGTAGCAAGATCACAGAACAAGTGTGAAATGATAGTGGAATAGTGAAGATTGTGAATTGTAATGGTGTAATGCCACGAGACAGAAAAAATCTTGGCAGTAGAGAAGTCTATGGAGACTGATAATATCCCACTGTAAGTGCTATCAATCTTCTCTGCCTCTGTGGACTCTGGAAGGCATTAGTCTGCTGGACCAGAGCATAACAGCAAATATAAAACATAAATCCTACGTGGGGGAAAAAAGTGCTCACTGTCCAGACCTTGCACTTACATAGTGTAGGGACTCATTGAACTGTAAATTTTTAAAACATGCAAGTTTGCTGAGGAGCTTCCTCACAGCTTTATTTCCAAAGGTGTCTGTCATTTTCTTGTCTGCACTCAGGCTTGCACAGGTGCCTCTCTAAATGCAGTAATGCTTCTGAGAGCCACCTTCATGGGACATTTCAAATTCTCTTTCACATACCTATGTAAAAAAGGTTGTAAAGGCAGAAAATAAAAAGAGTTAAGAAAATCACAAATCTAAAGACTACAAGAGCAAAGAGGAAAGATATAAGTTAAAGAGGGAAAGTCAACATAATGTTTGAGGGAATCATGCTGAATGAATGTAAAAAATTAATTGTACACTCAGGATTTCATGCAGTTTAGCAGTTTCTAAGGAAACCAGCCATGTGTTTTTGTTCATATAGTATATATTTTGGGATTTTATCTAGTGTGATGGGTAGAGAGTAGAGAAAGCTTGTCAGAAATTGAAACTGGTTGCTTATAGGAAGAATGTTGTCGGAACATGTGGAAATTGTGCAACAAGATTATTTTTGAATGAATGTTTACTATCAGGGAACAAATCTTTGTTTCACTCACTCATGGTATTCTGTATTACTTAATCCTACATTTTCTGCAATGCAATACTAGCGTACTTATTTATTGGGCCTCTTCAGTTTTCTATCTTAAAAAATCTCCAAGAAAATATTCTATTTACTGCTTATGTCTCGATGCTTTTTACATTAGAAATTACAGATCATCAAACTTTTATTTCCATAATATCTGCCTTGACACAAATAGTATTTGCAAAGTTATAAAGCCTTATAAGCTGTGAAAGAAACAGCTTTGTTTCTTGGAGGTTAAAAATGTATTTTGATTTTCATAGACACCCACGTGATAGTTGTAAGCTTTGTATGCACTGTCTTTTTACTTAACAAAAAACAGCTATTCAAATGCTTACGTGGTGATTTGCAACAATTAAATACAGGATTTGAATGGGTAGTCACTGCAATTGCACCTGCAAAACCTGCATGCTCAATTGTGTATACATTTGTGTACTCCAGCAGGTCACCTGCTTATGCTTCAATTCATTGTGGTTGTTCAAAGGAAAAAAGTTACTCACAATCACTGTTTGCCACAGTGAATAGTATGGTCTTTCTTCACGAAGCCAACTGGTTTGTTTGTCACAACATATTGACTTATTTCTTTGTTCTGGTCCCAAAAATGGATGCATATTGTATATTTCTTCCATTAAAATACCCCAAATTCTGAGCTTGATTTTGGCTTCCCACAGGTTTGTTTAAAGCATATTTGGCAGTGAATTCTCAAGCAAGAGGGTCTTCTCTTGTGGAAAATTTGTTTTCTGAGGAAACACTATTTTGGGAAAACAATAATTCAGGGTATTTTTGTCTGTAGCCCGAAGGACATGTTCTGAGGCACTGAAAAGGTATTTGAGAATCCAGGTATTACAGTTTTCCTCAAAACCTCAGTATTTTCAGCTACAGGAAGAAAGCCATTTTCTATCTAATTTTATAATGCAAAAGATATGCTTCTTGTTACAATCCTAAATTAATGTGTTTTTGCTGTGCTTTGGCTTTTGTTTTTGCTCTGATTAAACCTTGATGTTCCCCATTCCAGTGTATTTTTTTTTTCTTTCATATTTGCTCATTCTTGAAGTGTTTGTGCTTAATTTACTTAAATTAATCTTTTTCCTTGGTCTTTGAATCTCCCATTGCTATTTACTTCACTAGGAGAAAAAAGAAACATGCTATAAATTTTTCTCCCTACTATAGCTCCAGAGTAAGATAATTTTAATAGATTTAGGTATAGGCCTGATAATTCAGACTGTGTTTTGGACCTAGTTCTGGCTGTGTGATGGAATCCTGGGCAAGTTATTCAAGTTTTCTCAATGTACTTAATTGCTTAATCCTTACATTGCCACTGTGAAGTAACTCACTGGTGTGTGTCAATCTCTTTGAAAATGGAAACTCCACTATTAATCACCATTAACCATTTGAATTTCCATATGCCTACACTTGTGCCTTTGCTGAAGATCTGATTGCTCATGTCCTTCTGATCAGGGCTGTTGTAGGCACCACCTGGATGTGCTGTGCTTCCCACGGCTGTTATCAAGCTCCCTCAGATTGCAGTAGTGTTGTTAACTGTGTGATGAGGGCACAGCTTTGGCAAAGGCATTGTGGTAGCAAAACCCAATTCTTTAACTGTTACTGGAAGATTAAGAGGAAATAACAGGAGGAATATTGTATTTAATGTGACACAATAATGCTGCTACACCTTTTGGGTGTGATGCAGGGACTGACTATAGGTTGAATTATTTGACCTCTTGACTCATAAGGTTCTTTTGAGAACCAGATGACTTCTTAAGCATTGCTAACATGAAATTGGAAGAATATGTATTGCATTCTAGGTATATGACCAGGGTCATTATGTGCTGTACCAATCTTTTGTAAGTTATTCCCCGGCAACTTTCTATCTGAGTGTGAGGGGTTAGAATATGGAAGGAACTGACATCTCTGGTGACACTTTTGTTCCCAGATAAGAATGATGACAGGATTTGTCAATCTGGAGATAGGGCAGTGGGAGGGAGTAGGATAAACTGTAACATAATGTTGGTGCTGAAAGACCAAAACTGTATGAGGAAGATGCCACTTCTAAAAACTGTAAATATGTTAATCAAAAAGAAAATGCTGCATTTTGATTTGTGCTAAAGATTAATGGAGGAGTGATACCTTTTGACAAAACAAAACAAAACTATATTCATTCTAACAAGCACTTGGCTAAAGGCTTTCAACTACCTTTAAGTCCCCCCAAAATGAGGAGAGCATGCTAGAAGACAAGTCTCTTTGCTTTCTTGTGAGTGCCCCTTGAACAGGGCATATACTGGTAGCTTTTCTTGTGCTTTGGTTGTGTTAAACTACTTCCTGCCACAGTCACTGAGCAGTCATGAGTACAGAGTTTCCTGCAGCATGGATAGGTGCGCATCTACAGCAAGTGCAGTACAGTGCTACTGCAAATTAAGAGTAATGTTTTAAAAGAAAAATCATTTTACTGAGATCAAAAAGTGGGAATCAGCATGACAAACGTACAAGGATATTTCTGTTTTCCAGTGAGTACTTTGTTGTATTATTTATTCCTTAAACTTCATGCTTCAGGAAAAATCCCCTATGGTGTTATCTCAGTCTTACTGGTGATAACACATATTGCAGAGTTTCTTTCTTTAGACACATCATCACTCTGTTCATCTTTTTGTTATGCAGTCACCCTTTCAGATTGCTATGTGACGCTCTGGTTGCCTACTGCCTCATCTGAGAAGGTTCGGACCAGAACCATCAGGAACAGCAAAAATCCAGTCTGGAATGAAGCTTTCTGCTACAAGATTGACCGACGAGTGAAAGTAATGAAAATAAATGCTTTTCACTATTCACCTACCTGCACATAGTTAATAGATCTTGCAACGTTGCAGCAACTACAACTGTTGCTTGCATCCTCCTTGGTACTATCTATTCCATCTGTTTGGTACTTAGAACTCTACTATCCTGAAACAATAAGAAGCAATTAATTTCCCTTCAGAAAACGTCCGTAGTATCCTATCCCTTGTCCTAACACATACAGGTGAAACCCAAGATAAAGATCACACAAAAATAAACATACAGTTAGTTCTAGGTATGGTGGAAAAAAAATCCTTTAATAGCCTACAGCAGTGCCTGTTCCATACACTTAGAGACAAAGGTCACACAACAAATGCGGTAGCATTTAATGCAGTTATTTAAAACAAATTCATGACCCGTTTTCCTCATTTCATTTCCCCAAGGATACGTTCTATCAAATCAAGACTCAGGTCAAATGTGAGGAGAAATATGTCACCTAGGCCCTGTGACAGATGAATCTGATTCTTTGTATCTGTATTTATCATTCAGACCCATGCTCCCAAATCCCCTTCCCTTTTATGTTTCTTGCAGTCCTTTTTCCTTCTTTCCTTCAAACACTAGAGGGAAAAAGAAAGCATAGTCTTGAGGTTTCCCTGCCTTATGGAGTTCTTTGAAAGAAAATATTGAAGGAAAACCACAGTATTCTTAACCTCTCTTTGCAGAACGTGCTGGAGCTGAAGGTTTGTGATGAAGACACAGTCACCAGGGATGATGAACTCTGCACGGTTCTCTTTGACATAGACAAACTCAGTGTAGGACGTGCCATTCGAGTGAAGTTTCAACTGAATCCACAGGTGAGAAATGGAATCAGTGAGCATGAAAACTAATCTTCTTCCACAAAAATATATCCTTATACAGCATTTTCTTATAGTTTCATTGAACTGTATTTCTTTGCTATTACCAGAAATACTTAAATCCCTATAGCAGTGCTCCATGCCAGTTTGAACTTCTGTAATAATAACACAGCTAATTCTTTGCATTCAGAATTGAAATGTGAAAAATGGCTGTTTCATGAGAGTGGGCAGATCCTACATCTGCATGCTCATGTGAGATTTAGATGTCAAAATATTAGTTTTAGCAAATGCTTTTTCAATATCTTATACTTGAATATCTTCATCTGACACCATAGTTTCTTTTGTAAATTACTCTTATGTACAGGGTATTGTTCCAAGTGGGAGTATAAATGTTTATTTTACAAATGATGTGTACATTAAGAAAAATCAGTAATATATTCTTCTTTCTCCTTTTTCCTCATTTCAGGCACGTGAGGAGCTGGAGGTGGAGTTCACACTACAGAACACGTGAGTAGACTCTTACATTCTGTACAAACTGTCACATTCAGTATGAAAGTAGCGTGGAAAGCTTATTTAACTGTGACAACGCTTCTCAAATCCTCAGTCTCCAAAGCAGTATGTAGATATATTTATTCATTCAAGTCTAGTAAACTGGAATTTCAGAATTTAAATTTCAGAATTTATAATTTAAATACCTGAAACTCATTTTTGTCCAGGATGACTAATGCTTCCTGGGCATCTATGTCCTCTGGTTCTTTTTTCCTCATTGGATTAGTATATAAGGAAGTACAAGTTAAAATATTAAAGAAACTCTGACTATCAGAAAAAGGAATGCTAAGCCTTGGTATCTCATATTTACCCTTTTCTGGCACTCTGATGAAGGACAATATCTATCTCTGTGGTATGCTTTATCACTCTGGGGAAGTTATTTGAAAAGATTTCTGTCATTCGTTATATGCAATATGTGTTGTTGGACCGAAAGCATTGTTAGAATAAACTTAGAGGTGAGCTGGTATTGCTGGGACCTTCATGAGGCATTCAGGGTGTTTTTGGAGGATGATCATGCTAATATGTTGGTCAAGAATTTGGATAGTGCAATATTCATGCTAGAAGGGGAAATTAGGAACTAGTGGAGAAAGAGCAGTAGCTCAGAGTTATGTGCACAAGCAAAAGAACCTTCAGAGATAAAAATAATTCCAGAATCTCTTATTACAAGTCATGTAAACTTACCAGTCTGGATTGTTTGTTGTTTATGATGTATGAAATCTGGCAGAAGGCCCTGCACCCACAAGACAAATAGTGCCTATCGCAGCTCAGGGTGTCACAAAATCAGTAACAGCACTAGGGAAGGAGCTCCACTAGATATTCCATATGATTTGACTAGGTTCTTCCCGGTTATAGGATGGTTTATAGAGCTGGCATGTAGAATTATACTCGATAATTCTGTTTTGATGAGGGGGGTCTGGGCAGGTTGTTTGGCCTGAGGTGGGCTCATGTATGGGTGCAGAGAATGGAACATGTGAGAGCTGGCTATGTGTGGAAACCACTATTTGAACCTTGCAGCTAGTTACATTTTCCTACAGACATGTTTGGTAGGTAAAGACAGAGAGAAACCATCTTCTAAAGATTCTGAGAATTCTACTGACTGGAGGGAAGTGGTTGGGACTGTACAAGTAAAAAGGATCCTTTTCACTCCCAAGGAAGAGGTTTCTAAAAGACTCACAATCATGAGTCAGTTGCTACAAGAACACTTCTGATCCACTGTTTTATTCATAGTGTGGTAGCTCAGTGTCTAATGCAGTAATTGTGACCTGAAGAACTCCAGAGAAAAGGGGAGAAATTGCTGCACTTGGGATAGGGAATGTCATTGAGTGGATCCAGCAGGCCTGGAAAGATGAAAATCACTTAGGGAAATATGCTTCTTTTCTTAAGGTGCCCTGCTTTCCCTCATTTGTGTTTCTTGCCTGTGAATGGAAGTTGATGGTGTTCTGCCTATCAAGTCTGGAATAAATGTGTGAGCACACTGAAATGATTAAAAATACTTTCCCAGAGAACCTCCTTGCTAAGGATACTGAGGTGGCTTTTTGTTTGGTGGTTGTTTTTCTGTCAACATAGAAAAGTGTTCTATCAGGAATCATGAATGAAAGGGTAGGTGGACTAAAATTAGAGACTGTTGATTACATTACCTGTGGTAAACTAGAGAGATCTGAAACACTGAAGTAGCTGAGATGGGTCACCAGTAAACTATGGACCAAAGTGGCCTCTCCTGTGGTGAACAAGCTCAGCAGGTTTTGGCAAGGCAGCCAAACAAGAATCCTTGGTTGTTCAGCAAGGGGCAAAATGAGCCCTGGGGAACATAATACGCACTTTGAAACTTCTTATTGAGAGAGACACCCACATGGAGAATTTCAAACAGGAAAAGGAACAGCATCCAGGAAAAAATAGGGACATTACCCTGTGGAGAGACAGAAGGATGTTAGTGATGCTGGTTCCCTGCTTAGATTCAGAAATTGTGTAGTGCTGTCAGAGAGAACAAATGAGACTCCTTTGCTGAAGCCAGGCTCCCTGAATCAGGGTTTGTCTGTTGAAACTTGAGGGAAACTAATGGCTGCTGAGCTAAGCTCATGGAGTAGGCACAGTGAAGTTCTGCCTGAAATTACTGAGGAATAGATCTCTTCAAAATGAGATAAGCAGGTATTTAGTGGCCAGAGAAACAACTAGAAGACTGTGTAAGCTCTTCTTGTGATTCTAACAGTCATCTTGAATAGTTAACCTGTTCCAAAAGCATTACCGGTTTAGAGTGGTGTTGACAGAATTAGAGATAATTTTCAGAATTACAGTTTGCTATGTATGGTAGTTTCTAAAAATATCATATTATGATAAGAGCATGCTTTTAAAAGAATCTTTGTTTCCATTTACTTTTCCTTTTATTAAAATTTGGCAGTTTATCTTGGAAATGATCATTATACTGTCAGACGTTATCTCTTTATCTGAAGTAGTTTGTCATTCCTTCCCTGTCTTTATCATAGACTTTACAGATTACCAATTTCAAAAATTACTATATTAGCCTGTTCTTTCTTTCCAACACTTCACATGAATTATATCATACAGGAAATGTAATCCCAGGTCAAGTAAGTCTCCTGGATTACACTTATGATAGTGTCTTTGTCACTCCTATTTTTGTTTGCCTTACTGCAAAAGTTGTTTTTGGGTTACTTTTAAAGAAGTCTATTGCAAAAGTTCCCTCATGATACACAAGTGTACTGTGTGACACTGTTTTTTGTATTTGTTCCTGCTTCATTTAAAACTTTTTACTTTGATAGCTTGGTTTCTACAACTGCATGATGAATGCACTCTCTAGTTTTGCCTCACTCTTGTTCCATTGCCTGGAGTACTTTCAAACATACTTCTCTGTGCTGCCACTACTCGTGGCATGCACTGAGAGCTAGACGTTTGATCCTAACGACACAGAGAGGAAGGCATGCTCCTTCCTCCAAGTGCCTTTTCACCAGCAACCAAGAAAAGGGATTGCAAACACCCATCCAATGTTCTATGGGCCCGTAGCTCGAGCCCAGCTGGCGTGAGAGCTGCTGCCCTTGAGCAGCAGCAGTGACAGAAAAGGTAAGACTGTTGTACACAGACTGTGGAATTGCATGTCTTAGTATTTTTTGTGTTACTTTGTGGTGACTGCCAATAGTAACACAGGCTTTCTCCCTCATGTTTCCACTGGTAGGGTCCAGCAACAGCATGAGCCCTTACGGATTGCTGGGGATACTGGGTCTCGCTGGACTCGGTGGCTTCGATCCCTCAACATCCCTCTCCCTTCTGACTTTTACTGAAGATTGGGCCTGTTATTAAGTGGCCACAAATAGACTTCTGATGAACTAAAAGGTACTTTGAGTTTCCAAGGAGAGGTCTGAGGGTCCCGGGGTATTTCTGGGTCTGATGATCTTCTTTTTGGTCTCTTTCTATCTTTCAGATATCCTGAGTTGAGGAGGTGCATCTCTAACAATTCTTAGAAGAATGAAGGACTACTCTTACACAGCCTTTCCCCTCAGCCCCTTCCACATATCTTTTGTTTTTTTCCTAAATGTGAAAGATAGTGCTTAAAACTAAGCCCACTTAATGCAAATGAATGTAAATAGATGTACAAAAAGTTGTATAAAACTTGAATGTTAATTATTAAATTATGGCAAACATATGATTTTTAGAAAATAAAAACCTTTATTTCTTTCTGTAGTTCTGCTGTGTTGCTTTGAGTAAGTTTCCCTGTGTTTCTGGGAAGCAGCTTGAGGGCTGAGTAGCGTACTGTTCTTATATGTATTTGTGACAGAAAGCTTCAAGTCCACAAGGAGCACGTAAGACAAAAGTTTTAAGTCAAGGAAGACAATCACCCAGCAATCTTTGAGGCTAATACAAATTGAAATAGCTCCCATCTTCCATCCTTCTCTCAGGTCATCAGAAATGTAGCCTACCCTATGCAGATGCCACTAAAAAAGAAAGGGGGAAGCTGGATCTGACACAAAAGAATTACAGTTTTGTACCTAGGTAGCTAAAAGTTGTCTCTGAGGTGAAACAACATGGTTGTCTACTTTAATTGGAATTGTTACATAAGAATCCAAGTGGCATTAACTTCCAACCAATACTGACTGTTTCATTATAAGCCAGGTATGATGGAAGGAGGAAAAGAGAGTTTGATCTGGAGCAGGTGTGGTGTTGCAGAGGCAGAGGATGAGAAATGAACCACTGGATCACAAAGCCCACCACAGTCTTGAGAACCTTGTTCGATAGATATTTAACAGGGAAAGATGTCCAGGGTTTCTGTTCCTTGCTTGCCATGCTGTGCTCCCAGCTGTCTTAGTAAAGCCAAGACCTACACTGTAAAGGCCATGGGTCACAAACTGTATTGGAGGACAGAACCAAAGTGTTACTATATGTCATGAGAGTCATGTGATAGCAGACCATTTGTTAGGGAAACTGACAGCTAGTAAGTGTGAGTCTACTGACAAATTAGTCAAGAAATGGCTGTTATTCAGTACCACAAATATAGGTAAAATATTCAAAGGTCTCTGTCAGAACAAATGCTAAGAACTCTTGTATTCGTCTCTTCTGTGTTTGATGCCTTTGCTGATCTCCAAAGCTTCAACGAAAGCTAAATGCCTTTGCTCTTTTAAAAACAAGTGTATAGGTCATCAGGTTAAAATAGCAGGTGAATAGCAGAAGGCTTGAAACTCAGTATTTGGAAGTTGGAAGCGCAATGTGGAGAGTAAGCAATAAATGGCAGCAGCTGGGCTTCCTTGCTGTAATGATCACACAGTTTCTACCTCTGAAGGGATGTCTTTTCTGGCAGTGCTCAGCACCTGTGCTGTCCTAGTTCTCAGGAGTCTTCCGAGTCATTTGGTGTAACAGTTCAGATTCTTCCACCTGGTTTGAAAGTCATGCTTTGGACCTCGGTTTAACTTCGTCCTTTGTTGATACCAAGAACTCAAATATGCTCTACTGGATACTTACCTCCATCAGGAGGTATTTTTCTTTCTCTTTCTATATTCATCTTAACAGGATATGCAGGCTGAAATCTTTAAGTATCTGTCCAGCTGTTTCTCTGCTTTTCTTGCACTTCTTCATGGAATATATGAGTATAGTGATGCTATAAGACATATAAGGTTTGACTTCAAATAAGTGGACAAGTCTGAAAGGAATCCCATTTTCCTTACAGATAGAAACACATAAGTATGTTCCGTGCCTGATATTCTGTGAACTCATTTAATGTAAGCGTTCAATATGAGATGATCCTACAAAATTCTGAAGTAACTTAAGTAACTGTTTTCCTGAGTTTGCTGCATTTAGCCAAATATAGTAGCAGTTGTGGTTGTTTTTGTTTTTCTCTTCAAGGAAAACGTTGGTTTGGATATGAAACTTTAAGTTATTAGATTTGAGATTTTGGGAGAATGTCACAAGAAATTCTGTGAAACTGTTTTCATGTGTTTGTACTAAATTCTAATAGCCTATGTTAAGTATTCTCATAATACTGGTAATTATGTAGTTGATCTGATTTTAAAGGAGGCTTGATAGATGGTTTCTGCTGAGATGCTGTGCATATCTCAACTGTATAACTGTGAGACTACAGTGTTATATATGTATACATAAAATATATAATATATATATATCCAATAGCTTGGTAAGTCTGAATAGATTACTCATACTTTCTGCACTGGATTGAGGAGTTAGTACAAAAGCCTTATGATTTTAGACACACGTTTTTATGAGGAGCTACCTGGATATTTTTTTGGTGGTGTGATTTTTTTTTTGTTGTTTGTTTTGTTTTTGTGGAAAAAGTATTTAAGAATATAAAAATTAGTTTCTGCAGTATATGAAAAAATTTCTGCCCTTAGATGGTTGAGTGGAAACACATCTACGTATGGCACATGTTAAAATTTCATGTCCAATTTGCAATTGTCTTAATGGATGTGAATAAAATGTCTTCATCTTTATACTTCTGTGGAAACCCGGGCAAGTGTTCTTTTGGGGGGTATAATAACTTGGGCCAAACTGTGTAATGCTCAAAATGATCAGAATGGCTGTAGTGGCTCCGGCTCTACTCAAACTCACTATATTCTGTGTTAAACACTTCATTAAAGGAAGTGTGAAAAATGACGTAAGTAAAAAGAACACTTCATATTTTATGGGAGAAGGATGGAATTACCAGTCACTCTGCTAGAATTTTTCTTGTTAACAGATTTAAAACATTTCTGAATTGAGAATGAATATTAAAGTTGGAAGTGTCAAAACGATGGGGGAAAATATTTATCTGAAATGTTCTTTCTATTTTATTTTTCAGTCTGGACTATCCTGGTGGCATCATTACTAATGGAGTACTAGTGGTAACTATTTCTTACAATCTTTTCTATGCCTGTTTAGCAAGTGTACATACTTCTAACTTGGAGAACCGAGTTGTGTCTCAAAAACTGTATTGTCAGCAACATTGTCCTACTGAGAAGAAAGGCACTGATGAGTAGTTTCCTACAAATTGTTTCTACATTATGCCCTAAACCAGCAGGAGTTAATGAAGAAAGTGATAAAACACTCTAAAAGAGTCCCATATCTCAAGATTCCTATTATTTTAAATAGGTCTCATCTTCATCACTTCCTTGGCTCTCCAAGTTCAAAGCAACTCATGACTTGTTTCTCTTTACTTTCCAACCCAGAAAAATACCATGTCAGTATTATCTCTTAAATAACAGTAATAATAGATAATAGCTGTGTTGCCATTGATCAGCTAGTGGGGTTGGTTAAGAACAGTATGAATCACTTGTAATGACATTTACGTTTCTCTTAATCATCATTTATCCTCTCTTGTTACAGGCTCATGAGGTTTCCTGTTTGGAGGTCAGAGTGGATACAGGGAAGCTGAAGCAGCAATCCACAAGTGAGGTTATTGCTTCATTAACCTATTGTTTTTGTGTTGTGATTCAGTCATTATAACAGATGTTGAAAAATTAATGATCTGTTGTGCATGTTACTTTAGCTGTGTCATATAATACTTAGTTTTGCCATGCTCTGCATTGTGGCAAAAATGTATGTGTCAAAATTCAAGTGAATCAAGTATTTGATTATGTGGCAAATTTTAAATTGATGTAAAAATAGCTCCATATATACCAGCATTTAAAAATTGGCAAAAAAAATTGTATCCTCTGTAGCTACTACTTGTTCGATATGAAAATTGGTAAGAAAGTTTTAAAGTTAAGGGTAGGGTGTTTTTTTTTGGTTTTAAAAAGTCTTAATATAGAAAAAGCTTATTTTGTACGTTTGATTTGAGACTGAGTATGTTCAAGGTTTCTGTATACTCAAGTTGTTTCTGTTTTGATGACACAATTATCGTAGAAGAGTAATGGACAAGGTATCAAACCTTTTGCACTATTTTGAGTTTGAAACTCTTGCCTAGCAAACACGATGTGGTACAGTACACAAGATGAACCAGAACAGGCAGATAACAAATGAATCTTTCATTCAATGTGAATAATCCTAAATTCCTTTAAACTAACACTCCAAGTCCAAGTTTCAGTTTTACTTATTCATGGGAAGTATAGTAACATAATAGCATTTCATAAGTGTGTGATTTCTATTCATAAAAGATTTATACAGATCTACCAGGTGGTTCTGTATTAGTTTTTTATTTATTTTGGTCACCCAAAGCTTACTTTATCATTGAGGTATAAGAAAAATCAGACAAAAAGCATGCAGAGTAAAAACAGATTTCAGTTATCAGTTATGTATGTTTGCTTGGAATAGTTAAAATTATTTTTGTTCCTTGCTTTTATATTTAGATCAGGAGCTTACGTTCACAGTGAAAGGATCCCATGAAGGAAGCCAGAAGATTTCCCTGGGCTCTGAGCCCAGCCTTCAGATCATTGTATTTCACTGCAACATAAATGAACAGACAAGACTGGACATCATTTTACCAGAAGAGGTACATTCCTCTTCTGTATGTTAGAATTAACTATAGTGATGTTAGCAGAAAAATAAATGAAGCCAACTAGTCATCTTAAGAGCAGAAGTGCTAGAGATGACAAACCTTTCATGTGCATCCCTGCTGCTTTTCACATTATTTCAGCTGGCTGACAAAAATGCGACTCAGGAATATGGAGTCCTCTCTTTTCCTCTGAATTCACTCCCTTTGCAGAAGGAAATAACAGTAGAAGAGGTGAGCACTTGAGAACGTTTTTAAAGTAAATATATTAGAACTGCTTTTAATTTTGTCCTGCTAGAAGTAAGGTCACCAGGTGAGCAAAATCACTTTGTAAAATTATATGGATATTTGCTGAAAGTTTTCCAAAATAATAAAGATTGTCATATTCACTTTTATGAAACAGATGGTAGTAACTGCCAAATCTTTGCAAATCTACATAGCAAAATTAGAATTAAGGAGATTCAAGGAAAAAAATAATGATGGCCATACACACATGTATTCCATAATTTGTTACTGGAATAATCCCGCAATTGCTATTAATTTAAAAGACAATTCAGAATACGAGCTTAATTCAGATCTTACCTAAATATTGGTGTTAAGAGCGTGGCTTACTATATGATCTTTTTCAGTGAGGTTATTTGGTGGTTCCTTGCTCTAAGCATGCACACTCTGAGTTAGTGTAATGTGTGAGTTCTTTGTCCCAGGCACGCTTATTAAATAAGAGAGTATCTGGTTCCAGAACGGAGTGTGTGACTTTGTTTAACTGTACCATAAAAAATACCCCTAGACATGTGAATTATCATCTAAGAACCTCATTTCTTGGCTGAGCTTGAAGGAGAAAATTTACTGGCTTTGTTTTCTTCATTTCTAGGATCAATCCTTTGAGTTGTGCTTGACATCAAGAAAATGGTAAGACAGCCTCCTTTTATGCAAGTGTCCAGGATTACTGTAAACAAGTTTTCTAGGGTTTTGTCTCTAGTCAGTGGAGTGAGGAAAACTTTCCATGTGAGTGTTTTGTCCTGTACTCAGGTGGTGCCCAAGGTAAGTGCAAGTCCATTGTGGTTACAGGGTCATGCATGACAATATGAGTTTGCGTCTTTCTAGGTTTTTATTTTCAGAGTTAGTTAGTTTATTTTACGACCACCATTCTTACACATGAATAAAATCACGCCTTTCTCAGGTGAACTTTGTTACCCCTTTAGCTCAATAGTCAGATCTACGTAATGGCTTAAATAAACTCTATATCCCTCTTTGACTTTGCAAAGTCACTAGAAAAACAACAAATGGAACGGTAGCCTGGCTTCTGTTCTTTCTCTGCTTCACTGAGCAAAATGTGCAATGGGACCTAACAGGTGCACCTCTGACAAGCAGTTAATGGGAACACATTGGTGCCAGGAGTGGGTAACACTGAAGAAAATGAGGTTTTATGGTACAAATAGAAACTTGGTGCTGTTTACACCATTCTTTCTCTTGGGTGATATGCAGAAGGGAAGTAATGTTGAGTTACAGAGCACAGGAGGAGTTTGTGTAGAGAAAATATATGGCATGGATAAGGGAGCTACCTGTTCAATGTCATCCCATTACAAAATCTGTTTAAGTGTAAATCCTACAGACTTAGAGAGAAAGCAAGTGAAAAACAAGAAGTGCTAGTTTTTTGTCTAGCTCTAGAAGAGTTGTTTGCTTTTAGGAGATCAATCAAATCACCTTATTTTGTTTTCAGAATTAATCTGGCATCTACCAAATTTACTAGAGAACAGAAAGTACTAACATCAACCATTCAGACTTTGGTGTTCCTAAGCATTAGTGAAGGTGATATTCAGAATAAAATTTGCGGCCACCAGAGGGTGGTGTGACACAAAACATTTGGGCAATATTGAGAACGCTTTTATTTTCTTTTTTTCTTTCTTTCTTTATTTTATTTATTTATTTATTTGTTTTTCCTGCAATACCCATATTTGCTTTTTGGGAAGGCACAAAAAATTAATTGCTGTTGGGTTTTGTACTTTCTCTTCTGCAAAACCTTTGGCTTGTTGTGCTTCATGTTTCTCGAGGGATAAGATTCAGTGTGGCTGCTCATGTGGAAACAATGATGGATAGTCATTTATTTGCAAGATGAAGGTCATAAATGCTTAGCTAGAAATCACACTGGTAAAAGGCATTAAGTATCAGTGTAGCTATGAATGAGCTTATGGGAAAGCACAGGTGAAGAGTCTGCCATAAAGGCCGAATGCTGCTGAGAAAAACACACTCACTCTGAGCATCACACAAAATGCCTAGTGCTACTCACCTGTTTACCTGACACAGTTCCATAAGCAAAGACAGGCAGCTCTGTAAAGCTTCCCAAATGCTGTCTGGATTTCATAGGGCAGTCTGAGTGAGCAGAGCAATGTGATGCTGTGGTACTTGTCCTGATTTTCAGGCTCCATTGTAGACCTCAACAGGACTTCTGCCTGATAACAGGCAGCATCGGTATCGTTTGAGTTTTCTTGGCTGTCATGGTGACAGGATGGAATGGATACAGAAAAAAGCCACTCTTTTCTTGGTGATCTTTCTCTGGCCTGTATCTCTGGTTAAGTATCTTGACTTTTGTTCTCCGATTCACAAGAAATCTGAAGTACCTTGAAAACTTCTTCTAACACTGCTACCTCTTGCTGGCAGTAGAAATGTTTTTTCTGCTCATGCTCAACATGCAGACTTGGTAGTGCTTGTTTATGGAGTTTGCAGACCACTTCCCATTACAGATCCTGGTACTGGCTATAACTGACATAAGTATTGATTTATCCCATTGTCTGTTCCAGCTCAGGAGATCTGGATGTACGCCTGGGGTACAGCCTGTGCAGGGAGGAGCAAAACTTCCTGCAGAAAAGGAAGAAATATGTTGCTGCTGCTCTGAAGAAGATCCTTAATTTGGAGGAGGATCTGAAGGAGCATGAGGCAAGCCATACAATGCCCAGTGGCAACTGCTCTCCAGGAATCAGAGCCTGGCTTGCAAACCAAGACAAGAAATAATAAAGCAGCTTAGTTAATGCCATTTTTCTAGGGCAAGCCTGCTGTCTAGAGCAAGAGGTAATCAAGAGAAACAGTGGTTGGTCTCTGCAGCAGCCTGGAGAAAGCAGGATGTGCCTTTACAGACCCCCAGACTTCTCCAAGCTCTCCAGCTTAATCCATTCCTGTTAATTTCTGCTGTTGCTCAAGGGTCTCAGGAAGATTATTTTTGTTGGGCAGACATGGGACAGCTGGGGGATGCTGTTTGGGAAACTACCTACTCTAGCTCAATAGCAGAAGCCAGGCAGTGTTGATGTCTTTCCTGAGAATTCTGAGTTTTAAAAGCTACGTTTTTTCAGATATCTGAATTAAAAGTGTTCGGGGTTGATTTTGCAGCAGAAAGGATAATGTGGGAAGATGCTTATTGGAATAAAACTGTCCAGCTGGGGAAAGAAAAAAGAAAAGAAAAAAAAAAAAGTATCTTGTAGCACAGTTGAGATGTTTATATGAAACTTTTGATTCTAAATTGAGCTTTGTCACTGTAATCCCTTTTCTTCCTTCCACGTTTGAATCATAAACTTTGTAATGGCTTAAGCCAAGTTACATTGTTGAAAATCAAGATACATGTACATAACAATTGCAAGAATTCTCTTTAGCTGGCAGTTAAAAGGAATAGAGAACTTTTTACTTAACTGTCTATGGTTTGTTGGGGAAAATGGTTGCAATGGTAAGACTGAAATGGTAGGATCAGTTTTCACTTTTGAAAAGAACTCATTCCTTTGGATCTGCTTTTCATGCACTTAATCTCAAAACTTTGAGAATATTCCCCTTGAAAACCCTCAAAAAGCATTTTCAGCCCAAAGCTATCATTATCATTTTAATTTATGTTGGAAGAGATTGGTAAAGAGAAATATGTATTCTTTGAAATTATTCTGATTTTAATTTATTATTATTATTATTATTATTATTATTATTATTATTATTATTATTATTATTATTATTATTATTATTATTATTATTATTATTATTATTATTTTTTTTTTTTTTTAAATTAAGATTTTGCCTTGTTATTTTGTAATTCCCTAGAGGCTGAGCTCATAGCAAGTGTAGGGTAGGACTGTTTTGAATTTGAAGGATCAGATAAATAATTTTCCTCAAGCTCTTTTCAGTGATTTCAGAACAGCTGATCTGTTGATGAAATTAGGAGTTAATATTGCAAAGGTGTAAATAGACATTTCCCAAACAGCATGCAAGATGTTTATGGAAGCAAATGGCATACTAGATTAGGAAAAGATTAAGAGAAGAATAGTCTCTTCAATTGCACCTGGAATTTAAGAAGGAAAAATAAACAACCCTATCAATGCTTGTGCCTCAGGACATGAAGTAATTGCTGGCTGGAGGTCAGGAAGGCTTTGGCTGTTGTGTGGTTTGGCTGATTACAGGGTGCTCTGCATTCTTCTGAGACAATGATCATTGTTAGAGGCAGAATCACAGATCCTTAATCTGCTCTACCATGGCAAATCCTGTATTTTATTTTTTTTTCTCATGATGGCCTCTAATAATACACCTTGAGGAGAATTCCAGGGTGATGATGTTGATTTCCAATTATATACTAAGTAAATAGCCTCCCCCCCACCCAATCCAAGTGAGTAAGACATGAACTTTACCTCCCCTGTCAGTCAGATGGTGACAACAGAAGCCTTTTGCATCACATCCTTTTGCACAAAGTGACGTCACTGCTTACATCAGTGCCTCTATTGCTTAATTTCTGCATTACAGTGGCTCATCTCTAATATGTACGTGGCTTTCTCTGCCTTTCTGTCTTGCTGTGTTGGACAGGTGCCAGTGGTGGCCATCACGACGACTGGGGGCGGGACGAGGTCACTGACAGCGATGTATGGCAGCCTACTGGGGCTCCAGAAACTCAATCTGTTAGACTGCATTTCTTACATTGCTGGTTTATCGGGTACCACATGGTGAGGATTGCCTTAATAAGTCATATGTTTCCTCTCTCTGCTGATAGTGTTGATTATTTGTACAGCACCGCCAGTTTTTAATGAATACACTTAGTTAATCAAAAGCATTTCTATTTTCCCCGTGATATCCTGTTTCCAGTTAGAACAAAGAAACGTGTTCTCAATAAGAGATCAATCATCACCACACAGTCTGTGCCTGATATTTTCATATAATGCTGTATTACCTTTTCATATTTTATCAATTATACCTTAGACTGAATGCAATGAATTTGTCTTTAGACTGGAAATTGAAGAAAGATGGGAAGAAGAATTTATGCCCGCCATTTGCTGGTTAATCTCACTTCCATTTTGGATTTAAAGTGCATCTTCCTCTGGTAAAAGACGTGTTTGGGGCTAGTGGATTTAATATTGTTGAAGATGGTCCAACAAATGATGCTGAGTTACCAGCCTCAGACAGACTGCAACTATTGTTGCTCATTATAAAGTGCTTGCTTCTCCCAGTGGGTATACAGCAGTTGATGTCACAGTGTAAATAACTGTTAAGAATTAATTTATATGGGTTTTAGCCAGCTTCACTCCTCTACTCCCTGTTGGAGACAGTTTTTGCATTGAGTTAATCAGTCCAAAACTTCATGACAGGTTTGTCTAAGTATTATTTCAGTTTCTCTACATGCACGTAGAGTTCTCAGTGTACTTGTCTGTGCTGTGATTTCAAGGAACAATAGGAACTGTTCTGTGAGAACATATCATAACTGCCCAGTACTATCACAGGCAGAAGCCAGTAGCAAATACTAGGGAAAAAGTTAAGTTGAGGGCAAACTTCATAGGGTTTTCTGGGGGCTTGTGTAGTCCGTTTAATAGTCTTGCTAGATTTTTTTCTCTCTTGAACTTCTTATGCTATTTTTGAGCCCACAAAATCTTGTCATCAAAATGAGGGAAATTTGGGAGAGGATGTATCACAAAATGAAAGGATTTCAGGAGTGTCTAGCTTTCACCTGTGAACCCTATATGAAATGAAACAGGCAAACAGGTTGCACAAATGTCTTCTGAAGCCAAACCACAGCATCCGTCTTCTTTCACTATTTCCTTCTAATGTTTCTTCAGGACAATGGCAAACTTGTATGAAGATGCTAACTGGTCAGAAAAATATCTGGAAGAGGCAATCAAGGAAGCTCGCAAGCAAGTAACGAAAAACAAGATCTGCTGTTTTTCCTTGGATTGTCTGAAGTACTACTATAATGACCTGATGGAGAGGGTTAAAGAAGGACGTAACACATCTTTCATAGACTTATGGGGGCTTGTCATTGAATCCATGCTACATGATAAGGTATTAGCCTTTCTTTTTTTCCTAGAAATTAGATGAACATCTATAATTATATAGGAAAAGAAAATAAACCTTGAGATGACACTACTGATCTTGGGATTGCACTACAAGTGAAAATAGTTGATTATATGCTGAATAGTGAGATTCCCTATTAAAACATTGCTCTCACTATAAAATGAGGTTTACCTTGAAGGAGCAGGGGCATCCAGTCAGAAGTGTTCTCTCTTCTAGAAAATAATTAAAAGAAAAATCCATATTAAAAAGATTATTTAGAAATGTAAACTCATCAATTTGGATATTAAATATTCTGAAACATGTTCTGACTAGAATAGATACTTTAAAATTAGAAATAACTTATTTCACTGGCATAATTTAATGTATTCACTTATAAAGCCTTAGTTACTGGCATTTTCAAATGGAGATTATGGTCCCCCATCACATCCTCATCTCCAAATTGGAGGGAGGTGGATTTGATGGGTGGACAACTAGATGGATAAGCAATTGGTTGAAAGGCCGCAGACAGAGGGTGGTGGTCAATGGCTCTATGTCCAGGTGGAGGCCGGTAACGAGCGGCGTCCCTCAAGGGTCTGTCTTGGGACTGGTGCTCTTTAACATCTTTATTAATGACATCGATGAGGGAATGGAGTGCACCCTCAGCAAGTTTGCTGACGACACCAAGCTGAGTGTTGCAGTCGATATGGTGGAGGGAATGGATGCCATTCAGAGGGACCTTGACAGGCTGGAAAGCTGGGCTCGGGTGAACCTAATGAGGTTCAACACGGCAAAGTGCAAGGTTTTGCACTTGGGCCGGAAGAACCCCAGGCACCTGTACAGGCTGGGAGGAGTTGTCCTTGAGAGCAGCTCGGCTGAAAAAGACCTAGGGGTCCTGATAGATGAGAAACTTAACATGAGCCAGCAGTGCGCTCTGGCAGCCCGGAAAGCAAATGGGATCCTGGGCTCCATCAGGAGAGGGGTGGTCAGCAGGGATAGGGAGGTGATCGTCCCTCTCTACTCTGCTCTTGTGAGGCCCCAT
Source organism: Coturnix japonica (assembly GCF_054131305.1). NCBI lineage: Eukaryota > Metazoa > Chordata > Aves > Galliformes > Phasianidae > Coturnix > Coturnix japonica. Next base: position 25,253,078 of record NC_140667.1, on the reverse strand, counting down.
CTGGAGTACTGTGTCCAGGTGTGGAGCCCTCAGTACAAAAAAGATATGGAGATTTTGGAAAGGGTCCAGAGGAGGGCCACAAAGATGATCAGGGGGCTGGAGCACCTCCCCTATGAGGACAGGCTGAGGGAGTTGGGTTTGTTCAGCCTGGAGAAGAGAAGGTTGCGAGGTGACCTCATTGCAGCCTTTCAATACCTGAAGGGAACTTACTCCCAGGAGGGGAGTAAACTCTTCGAAAGGGCTGATAATAGCAGGACTAGGGGAAATGGTTTTAAGTTGAAGGAGGGAAGATTTAGGTTGGATGTTAGGGGAAAGTTCTTTACTAGAAGGGTGGTTAGGTCCTGGAACAGGCTGCCCAGTGAGGTTGTGGATGCCCCGTCCTTGGAGGTGTTCAAGACCAGGTTGGGTTCAGTGTTCAGGGCCCTGGGCAACCTGATCTAGTAAATGTGTATGTTTGGTGGCCCTGCTAGGCAGGGGGGTTGGAACTACATGATCCTTGAGGTCCCTTCCAACCCGGGTAATTCTGTGATTCTGTGTGATTCTGTGTGAGATGATTCAAACAGTGGGAAGACCATTCATTAAATGTTTTATCAAGTTTCAAAAAAGATCAATATAAATATTTGTACTTCTAGAGCAGCGTTACTTAATTAGTTTACTTCTAGTTTATGTTTATGCAAATAAGTTTTATATTGTCATGTGCAATACAATATATTCTTACATATAAATATACTTGTAAAGCATAGTAAAATATGATAAACATCATTCTATGCGCTTCAGCCAAAAAAACCCCTTACATTTCACTTATTCACATACTTCTTCCTGGGAACTGTTTTTGCCTTGCTAAATCTGCATTCCCTGCATATCCCAAAATCTGAGAACCCCTGTGTAGCAGCTGCTGCTTAGTGGATACTTACTGAATTTGGGATATACAGAAGCAGATACTTCTGAACAGTCCAATGAGCTTAAAACTGGAAAAAGAACCTGGATAAAGGTCATAATTCACATTATATTATTTCAAATGCAAATTGTTTGTCACCTCATTCCTTTAACCAATTTTAATCAAAACCAGAAAGATGAACACAGACTCTCGGATCAGCGGCAGGCAGTGGATAATGGACAAAACCCATTGCCCATTTATGTGGCTATCAACCTCAAGTCCAACTACAGTGCTCAGGCATTCAGAGGTAATGGTTATAATCTACATTTCTTAATTTATTTTTATAATGTAGGTAATCTAAATGCATGTAATCAGCTTCAATGGTACAGTAGTCCATTCATTATAATAACCAAGAGCTTGTTTCTCTACCTTGCCGGAAACAAAAGTATATTTATACAGAAGAAGATGCTATATTCAGCATATATATTAAGATATATATATATCAGACTCACCAGATATATATATTCAGACTAAAGATTTTCTGCAGAAGATTGCTGTATCTAAAGACTTCACAGTCTAGGACCGCCCTCCCTTGAAGAGAAAGAAATATGTTCTCTCAGGGCATTAATTCTGTGAGCAACAGGGATACAGCAATAGCTCTTAAACAGTATATCATGAGCTAGATACTGTCTGTTTCATTTGCCCCTGTTCTCTGGCCCTATTCTGTGTAGCAGTAGTTAATGCATTATTGTCTTCTCATAATTTGACTGTTGTCTCCACAGAGTGGTTGGAATTCACTCCTTATGAAGTCAGTCTCCTGAAATATGGAGCATCTATCCGTGCAGAGCATTTTGGAAGTGAATTCTTTATGGGAAGACTTGTGAAGAGGCTTCCGGAGACTCGAATCTGCTACATGCAAGGTGACTATTGCACAGAACACAAGGTGGCCCACTTGAAAGAGAGCTGGTGCTTGTGAGCATATGATGTATGGAGGACAACCCTGGAAAGCACCAGCAAACAGGTTAGGCAGGTGTGAGGCCATATTAGTGAGGACATACTTAGGAAGTATCCCTGCAGAGATGGCCTTCTGGACAGAGGAAGTATCAGAGGGAAATGACTGAAGGTATGTACCAATTAAAATTCTTCCAAAACTATTCCATCAATCAGTTTGTGTTCTCTCTTTCATGTTACAGGCATGTGGAGTAGTATATTTTCCATTGATGTGATGTATGTCTGGAATTTGGCTGCTGATTCAGAGGACTTCTGGTTCAGATGGACCAGAGACAGAGTAAAAGATATTGGTGAGAAATTCTTGTGTTTTTTACCACCAGATTGATTGTCTCCCTAAGTTAGGTAATATTTAAACCTCAGTGATTTTAGCATGTTTTCTGGATTGTCCCGTTTAAAGGCCTATGCTATCAACTTCTCTTTTGGCCCTCAGCTCTCCCCTGTACCACACACTTCAGTGGACCTGCACATCATTCAAGGAGTGTGAGGTAGTGCTTAGTGCCTGGAAGCTTGTTGTCTGCAGGTAGCCTACGTTTAATTCACAGTGTGAAATAACTGAGGTTTATTTGGTAGTACAGGCCTTCAGTGCTCATTTTGCTGTATCTGGTTTACCTTCAGATTGAGGATGGTGGCAACAGTTCCATTATTTGTTTGTTTGTTTTGTTTTGTTTTTCCATATTATCTGTGAAAAGTGTCCTAAACTCAGAAACACTTTCTGTCTTGCAGAGGAAGAACCCTTCCTGTCCATGAATCCTTATGAGGTAGACACATGCCTTCTCACTCCCTCATCCACCTTCTCCTCTGTTCTGCGAGATGTCTTAACAGGACGCCCAACCATTGCACAGTATCCTAATTTTATCAGAGGTTTACAGATGCACAGCAAGTACCTGGAGAGTGATGGATTTTCTACCTGGAAAGGCACAGTAACACAGCAAGTTTTTGAGTAGCATTTTTGGAAGGTTTAGGTTTGTGAATCCATTTAGGATTTCTGATGCTGACTGAGAGCTGACTTCTGAAACTTCTCATCTCCCTTCCCTTGGATTGAAGAAATGAGAGCCAAATTTGACATACATTTCAGGTTTTTGTTTCAGTGGGGAGATAGTGGAGCTATAACAATTCAGTTTGACTGTCTGGGGATTGTGTTCAAGGGACAATAGAAACTCAGTCTGAAAAAAAAAAAAGAAGAGGGATCTACCCTTTACAGCTCCTTGAGGTGTCCAAGGAGGAAGGAAAAAGCTGTACTGTGTCATTTGTTCCTATAAATCAGTGCTGCTTGTGAGTCAGCAAAGGAAGGCAGGGAAACTGAGGGCAGAGTTCTCTGTTCTTCCCTCTTTGTTTCTCTGTAGGAAGTGAATCTTATTTCTTGTCAATAAATCAAAAACATTTTGTGTTTCAGACACAGTGATAGACTGCTTTCCAAATAAACTGATGGAAACAGCTAATGATGACCTCTCCCTTGTTGATACTGGATTTTTCATCAATACCAGCTACCCACCACTTTTGAGATCGAAAAGGGAGGTGGACGTCATTCTGCATTTGAATTACAGCGGAGGGTCCCAGACACTGGTAAGAAAAGCCCATGGTACTGGAGATCCTTTTCCTTTGGGTCTATTTTAGACTACAGCATCTATCAGTTAAAACGGTTAATTTTCCAATACTGGAATTGGAAGAATCAGACTTTTTCTAGTTTCTACCACCATTCTGACTATGATTTTGCCTCTTTGTGACTGAAATTATTGCCCCTATTCTCTAATGAAAGTTACCTGTCCTTCTAGTCCTCTGCTTAAACTAGGAGGCTGGCAGTAGATGCTATTACTATGACAGATATATGATTAAAAGAGTAAACTACTATGAAGAATTCTTTAAATTATTTCAAGAATTACAGATACCGCTGAGGATATTGCTCTACTTCAGGGTAAAAATTGAACTGGTAGGTGGAACTGCCAATAATGTGTAACACCATTCCCAGTTGCCAGCAAGCTCACTATGCTTTTCTATTCTGTATTTGTGAAAAATAGCACACTGTATTGAAGTTACAAAAGATGATGATTAAATGACTTATTACTTAGATTACTAGATTAATTTCTCAGTAGCAAAGAAGGATGATTGAAGACAGTGGATGGATATTGGTGTTTTAAAATCATCAAATTCTTTGCTGCAGTGGATGCAAGGTTTTTGAAGGGTTGACTAAAGAATTATCAGGTTCTCTCGTATTGATTTTTGGTTATCTTTGAATTGAGAAAATTAGGAAGATAATCAAAGTCCTAAGATTATATGAAACAATCTATGTGGTACTAGGCCTTTTTATCTTGTATTACTTTTATGGAAATAGACTAGATGAAGCTTGACTTGATTGATATTGGCACGCAATACAGTTAATGTTGTGTACATAGCAAGATTAACATAAAAGTGAACATTCACTTATAGTAAATAAAGCTGTTTAAACAAACACTTTTCTTTATGAGATCAATAGGTGTGTTGATAAATGTCACTTTTAAATGATCGCAAAGCATGCAGAGGATGGAGTGGAGAAGTGACAAATATTGAAGAGGTCAAGACAGTGATGCAGAATATCTGGACTGATTAGTTCCTTCTCCATTCTTGCAGTTTTGTATTTATTTTCCTTTTCCTCCTGAATCCATTTGGAGAAAGTGTTTAATTAGAACCACAAAACCAGTCTTCTGGCTTTTGGCTTTGTTTGCAGGTTTGTAGAAAGTGGGTGTTTTCTTGTTTTGCCTGAAGCAATGAAGAAAATGAAATAACCACACCATACATTACAGCTTATGATCATATTCCTGCAACTTAACATTCTTCCAAAGGAAAATTCAAGCCTTGGATTATTACTGTTAGCTGCTGGAGCTTAAAAAAAAAAAAAAGAAAAATTAAAAAAAAAAAAGAAAAAGAAAAAAAATTGTACAACTCTCTGGATCTTCTGTAATTTTATTTATTTTATTTATTCATTCAGCCTCTGGATCAGATTGCAAAATATATATCGAGACAAGGAATTCCATTTCCCAAAATTGAGATAAGTGACGAAGACAGGGAAAACTTGAAAGAATGTTACGTGTTTGAAGATGCTGACAATCCACAAGTTCCAACGGTGCTCTTTTTCCCCTTAGTGAATGATACCTTCAAGAACTACAAAGCTCCTGGTGAGTCATCTGTATCTTCCAATTTTAATAGAGAGTTACTTGCTGCACCCTCTCCATTTCATATCTAACCTCTCACTGTTATCTCTGAGATTCTTTCTAATGTTGACATAGACAGCTTCATCACTGACACAAAAAACTACTCTATACTAGTATCTCTGAACCAAGTAAACCACAGAAACTCATCTATTACATTTAGGATGAAAAAGCATTTATTGCACAGGAATTACTTGAGATAGCAAGAAAGCAAATCTTCCAAAATATATACAGCATGGGTAGCAGATCCTCAAGCTGTCACACTATATTGACATGCACCTGTGCTTGCAAAAAGAAATGAAACCTTCTTTAGGTTTTGGTCGTAGTCTGTGTTCTTCCCAGTATAGGACTGAATGGACTGGGATTATTTATTTATTTATTTATTTATTAGTACGAGCTGTGTCCTCTCTCTGAGGGCCATCATTTCTTCCAAACTTCCAGTAAAGATTGCTATTCCATCCTGTACAAGATTGTTTTCCTTCTGCTTCCTCTTTCCTAGCTTCAACAACAAAGATTTCATATTTTCTAAGCAGTGGTCTGCAAGTGCTTCTGCTGATAATGGGTAGTGTTTTTATTCCCAGCCATTTGGCTATAATTCAGCCTCTGACTTATGCTTCATGCAGAATCTGAAATACATGATGCTACTGAACTACTTCCACATCCCTCTGGCAAATCACCTCTTCCCCTTCAAATCTCCCTTTTCTACATAAAATTACTTAAATGATTGATATGAACTACATGCTGTGTTAAAATCTTACTGCTGCCTCTTGTGGTTTTTCCCTCAGGCGTGGAAAGGAGTCCCGAAGAGATGGCTGAAGGCAAAGTTGACGTTTGCAGTATCCTTTCCCCATTTACAACAAGGGAAGTCTGTTTCAGTGAAAAGAATTTTGATAAACTGGTGAAGCTGACTGATTACAATGTTCTGAATAATGAAAAGTTGATTATTCAGGCCTTGCGCATGGCAGTGGCACGGAGGAAGCAGAGGAAGTACTAGCCACCATTTGCAAACTTCAGCCTTCCACGTGGTTAATATGTTTGATACTTGCCACTCTAATCTGTGTTTGGAATTGCATCACCCCTTGGAAATGCTGGACTCCAGTTCATTCTGTTTAAATGACTGTTCAGATGGGCAGAACGGAATCTACAGTGGTTTAATCCAGAACAAACTTCAAAGCAACAAATTTTAGTTTTGTTACCTTGTTGTTTTGCCAATGGATATATATATCATATAATTTAATATAGTGTTTTCTGTTATTACAATGAAATATGTAGCACATTAAAAATGTGAATCAAACCAAAACTCATTCGTTTTTTCTGTCTGGCCAAGCAGCAATCTCTTGAACTGGAATCTCTCTAATTGTTAGCTTATTGATTGTGTTGGTCTTTCTTATCTTAATCATCTTCACTGTGAAGTTTGTCATCTCTGATGCGATTGTCTACTATGAGATTTTTTTAAATACATCTGGCTTTCTTTGCTAGTCTTTCAAAATAAGTGCTTTTTTCAAGTTACTCCCAGTGTTAAAAATAATCTATAAGCTTTGACCATCTATGAAAAGGAAACCCAAACAACTCTGAATCAAGTCAACATTGTTTCATACTGTCATAACTGTCCTTTAAAATGCTATTCACAGAACCACTGATATTCAGCCTGTGTAGCTACTGCATTTTCCAACTTCTTTGATTTTTCTCTTGGAGTTGCTGCCTGTTCTGCCTCTCATCTTCACCTGCCTTGACTGTTCCTGTCACTGGTCCATCTCCCAACTTTTCAGAAGATGCGAAGTGGCTGATAGGTGGTGCATAGAATATGGCAATGCAAGAAGTTCTTTTGAGCAGCCTTTCAGATATAGTTTTTTAACTGTTCAGCATTTTCCTGCAAATAGTGCTGAAAGAGTGATTTCCACATCATTAGAAAACCTAAAGGCCCTCTGAGGGAAGCTAGTTGCCAGAGGCAATCTTCTCACGGTTCTGCAATGGGTAGATCACAAGTTGTCTTTCTCAGCAGCAGCTCTACGCTGTGATACATGAAAAGACTTCTCACAGCAGCTCAAATAATGCTTGGGTTTGTCTTGCTTTTGGTAATCAAAGAGTTTTACTGTTGTTAGGAATATCAGACAAACTCTCCAGGGTAGGACAGGTACTGAGATCAAGAGAGTCAAGATGATATGATGAAATGATAGATTTGTTTTTATAAACAAAGTTCTAGGAAATTGGACAAAAAGTCCTCTGTGCTATGGGACAAACAGCTGATGGTATATCCAGAGCAATTTGGGTGGTGGAAGAGGGGGACTGGATTATGTTTTTCACCTGAGTGCTCAATTTTTTTTAATTTTTTTTTTTTATGCTGGTGCAACACTGCTAAGGACGTGGTGTAACCCTGTTTCCAGGTGCAGTATTGCATGTTGAAATTAAGCTTACTAGCCCTGCATGTTATGTGGCAACTGTAATTGTGATTCAGCTCCAGAACACTAGAATCAGCTCACGGGATCCCTCTGGGTCTTTCCCAGATATCTTCAGTTTGATTTGTGGTTTCTAGGACTTGGGGGAAATGAAACAGAGCAGGGTAGAAGCTCTTTCTATCTTGTACAGGAAAAAATTAACAACAAGAGAGAAAAAAACACCAGATATAGGTATATGACACAACCTGAATTTCACTAACCAACTTCTTCATCAGGACTAATTAGTCCATTTCCTAGGTAACTATGATGAATTGCTGCGAAGATGTAACTGTTCTTCTTTCCAAGTCAGCCATGGGGTACCTTTGCATTATGTCCTGCTGATAGGAAACTTGCCTTTCTGTCTCTGAGGGGGTTCATTCTGCACTCGGATTGCTGCATGATTCTACCTTTATCTTCCTACTGTTTCAGTACTGTCTGTTCAAAAGACAGTGCCCAAAACATTTATTTTCCTGATAAAACTAATTAAGCCTGCAATAAGCTTAAAACTGAACTGTTTGCAGTCTTTTGGGGATTATTTCCTTTGACTGCTGCTTCTTGTGGTGTCTTTGTTATCCATCCTTCATCTGTTTAATGTTTGTCTGGATGACATCTGTTGCATCCGGTTCTTATGTTAGAGCATCTTTGAATGTCTAACATGTTATTGAATTCAAGTTATATAATATCTGTGGAGTTACCTTAATCAATTCTCATTTCATTGCAAAGTGAAATGAAATTTTATTATTATTTTTTTTAATTAAATTTTATAGCAAGGAAGTTCTTTTTTTCAAAAGTCTTCCATTTCATTATCTGCAATGTACTCACTTTAAGAACTGGGATGATCTCACGTGATGCTAACTGCCTGAGAGCACCATGGAAGCTGAGGTAGGGGTGAAAAGTCATCTTTCTTAATATGTCTTTAAGCAAATGCTCACCTCCCATAGGCAATAAAAATCTACAAAAACACTCTTGCCTTCTCAGTGATTTGTTTGGATGTTCTGGGCCAAAGAAGCCATGTGCAGCCAGACAGACCCTTGCTGGTGCAGCCGATTTTGCACATGAGGAGGCATCCTGACAGCTCTCTGTTATGCAAGAGCTATGGAGTCTCCTTAAGACCTGCAAAGGGAAGTTTCCTGTTGGATGTTGACACCACTCCAACTGCAGCTGGGAAGAGTATCCTTCTGCTGGGATATCTGTGTGTCACTTGCCAGCAGAGAGGAGGAGGAGCTGGAGATTGCTCAAGGGCTGGTGGCTGGGGCGAGGCTGGAACTGAGTCAGGCATCCACACACCTGCGTGTCTGCTTCAGGCAGTTTAAAGCACCAGAAGGTTTGGGTGCTCCTCAGTACCCATCTCCTGTCACATTTCACACCTGGTTTAACTTGGAGAAGACCACGATGGGGGTGTTTTACAGCACAGTCGAGGTAAGGAAAGGGAAATGAAGGCTTTGGGATGCACTGTCCAGGCAACTTTAGCAGCTGGGGGGGGGCCTCCTGTAGGAGCATTGTTAAACTCTGAGATTCCTTCTTCGGCACCTGGGTGAGAGTAATGAGCATCCTCTATCTGGGTTTCATGCTCACTTTGATTTTTTGCTTTGAGGAATGTAAGGGCTTTCATACTGCTGTAATTGTACTATATTTTGTAAATGCCCGATTTATATATGGCTGCTGTCTTTATCTCCCATCCAGTGGGATCTGGCAAAACAACCCAGTGATGAAAACTAAAGAGATGTAACTAATGTGAATGAACCCAGAGCAAAAGTCAGAAAGGTGCTAAATGTGGGCTCTCCTAGAAACTGTGGGAATCTGTAGGCATTAGTGAATGAATGGTGACACAGAAGGCTTTCCTTGCTGTATGTGGACCTACATACTTGTGGCAGCAATACTCCCTACTCAACGAGTAGTGTGCATGAGCTCTCCCACATGATTATTACATTGCTATGGTCTTTTTTTTTCTTTTTCTTTTTCCAATTCTTTTGTTGTTGGTGTTTATTTTCTTTGGCTGGTTCACAGTTTTAAACTGCAGAGGTTTTTTTCTCCTTCCATTCCTTTAAAAAAGAGAATTATCTAGGGAGCAAACTACCTCACATTCAGCCCCCCCCCCACGATTTTGATTAAGTATCGTGTTTGTCCATTCCTTGCTTGACAAAATCAAACCAGTTCCCTGGCAGGTTTGTTAAGTATCTTTTGATAACCACCTAGGTATATGTGGCATCTCAGGATTTCCAAGGATGCTTTCCTGTGATGTTGCATAAAGGAATATCAGATAAGCTGAATTATTCTGAGAGAAATAATGACAGAATTGTTTCTTTCACTGCCCCCTTCAGAGAAGTTTGGAATGGGTTTCTAGAAGACATTTTTCAGGTCCTCATTTTCTGAGCTAGTACTGGTGTACGTCAAGTGTAACAGTGGAGGTATACGGCTGTATACCAGCTGACACGTAATGTCACAACATCACGATATCATTACTAATTCCTGCTCTGGCCACTATTTGTTGTGAAATAAAGCAGATCTATTTGACATTCCTTGAATTTGCATAGACCAAGATGTGTATCAGCTGTATTAATACAACACAATGAGGCTTACTGTTTTTCTGTGGTTGGGTTGTAAGAGTCAGTCAGCCACTACATTCTGAGGAGTCCCACAAGTCTCTGCAGAATGGAAAATGGAGGGCAATGGAGATTTGGTCTGTGTCTGAGTTTACATCTAGGGTCTTTGGCCACACCTGGGTGTAAACCCAGCAGGACAGAGAGATGATGCACAAGTAAGGAGCTCAGTCTAGAAATGTTTTGTATGGTTGGTACTGAAATGTTGTATTTAACACTGTATCTGACTGTGCTTCTTTTCTTTCACTCTGTGTGATAATCCTACATATTTTGTACTCTGCTCTTCTATAGACAGAACCCTCTCCGTGCAACTTACTCACTGTAAAAATCATACGGATGAAAAATGCCAGGAAAGCAGACTTGTGTGAGTATCTTTATATACCTATATATACATGTGCTTGTACAGCTACTTGAAATATAACCATGCGTGAAAAACATCATAGAGCATTTCTGAAAGGAAAGAGGCAGAGATGATTGACTGTGGTAGATGAAGTTGAAGTAGCATAGTTCATATTATTTGTTCTTAGATTTTTGTCAGCGTAATACTGAGGTCCAGCCATCAGCTTTATGTAGTTCAGATCTGTTTGCAGAGTGCATAAAATGTGGATTCAATTCTGAAACAAAGAATGGATATTTATTTGCAGGAAATAGTGTCTGAAGAAATTTAGATGACGACAGTTCTTTCTATGGTTGCTTTTTACAGTAATGTCCATCCTGTCCATAACAAAGAATATTTTATGTGTGCTCAAGACTGGATATTTGATGTATCTCATGGACTCATCTTTTATGGAAAGGTGTGGTTAGGCATTGGAATAGACTGCCCAGGAAAGTGGTGGAGTCACCATCCCTGGATGTATTTAGAGACTGTGTATGTGCAGTGCTTAGGGACATGGTTTAGAGGTGTGTTAGGTTGTTAGGGTGTGTTGTGTTAGGTGATGGTTGGTCTTTATTTAATGGATCTTGTCCAGCCTAAATGATTCTGTCATTCTGTGACTGTTGCATTTGATTCAGCCATAGGAGATGTATGTGTCAAAGCATAGTAGAGTGCTTGCACTATTAGCTGTTTCTGTTATTAGTAATTTTTGCAAACTGTTCAGAAATTGACAAATGTGTGAACATTTATTAATGCTCTGTAAACATCTGAACAGCAAAGTGCTAGAGAAGAAGGGGTGACAATCACTTCCAGTCAGAGGAGCAGGCTGTTTATCTTGCATTTATTCAGTTATATGGATAGGAAGGTTTCAGTCTGGAATGTTACTGTAGGAACTTGACTGAGTTAAATTTGTTAAGTTAAAATGATGTAGGCCTGTAGCTCTACAAGAGATTTGTTTGGCCTTTCTATAATACTGCTATTGCTCTTTAGAGACCAAACATATATGAAAAGCAGTTCATGACTAATTTTTTTTCTGAAGAGAAGCAAGTTGAATTCTTGTTGTTGAATGTATGGGGAAGAAGAGTCCATTGAACTTATTTCTAATGTGTGGAAAGGTGATCTAAAGTTCATTTAAAGGCTGGAGGGATATCTCTTGCTACAGCTAAAATCAAACTGGGGGTGCAAACTCTAAGGCTCTGAAAGGAAAGAAAGAGGTGTGGATAAACAAGGCCCTTGGATATATCCCTGATAATCATGTCCTATTAAGTCATCTGCATGATAATGAGCTTACTGAATTTACTCTCTGCTTTTTCCTTCTCTCCACCAACACATTTTGCTTCTGGTTTCAAACTATTTTGACTCTGAAGGGAGTTGCCTGTTTTGCTGCTCTCCTTCTAAACAGTAGAAGTTTTTAGTGCCCGGGTCAGGTACTGAGTTGGTTGAACAGTTGCTTGATGGTATGACACTCTTTGTCCGACACCTTTGGATGGCTGCAATGTTTATAGGGCATGCCCTGGGGTTTGGAGCAGCACAGGATCTCCAGGCTGAGGATATTTTGTATTACACTGTGAAACTTGTACTGGATGTTATCTGCAAAACAAGGCAGTAAGCATTTCACCATCAGTGTTGCCAAGCTGTTATCTGCTTGAAATGGTCATGTCAGTCAAACCATGGAGAGAGAAAATGGCACAAACAAAATAAATACTGTGCTTGTAAAGGTGAATGCTTTGTTTATTGTGTAGTTCCATCTTTTGCAAAGAGAACCTCTGAAAGAACTATGCAAGATACAGGACAGAAGTTAGGAACAATGTTTGGACAGAAAATAAACACCTTTCCTGTCAGGCATGGCAGTTGGTCTTTTGGTATCCATACTGGCATTCTAGGAGATGTGCAAGTAAGAATCGCAGCAAGTCTGTGAGCAAGTCATTTTGTGAGTCTAAGTGAACTGCAGTCTCTGCTTAGTGGATAGCAAGGAGAACTATGTGTCTGCTTATTAGTTCCCTTGACTACGATTTCTCTTGTTATCATTCTTGGAGTGCAGGGCTCAATTCCAAAAAACATATCCTCTCCTCTATACTTGGCTTTGTACCCAGGACCTTGAATTTTGTGGATTACAGTGTTGTACCAGTCATGAGACTGCCTTACATTCACTTGATTTCTGAGTCTGGTTTTGATTGTTAGGTGTTTATTTCCAGTTTATCTGAAAATTTTGCTTTCAAGACACTTCAGCCTGTAGTTTGCTATAGAGTCCGACATGTAGAAGTCATATATTTCAGTTACACGCTTTTCATCATGTCAAACAACACTATGATTCTTTTTTTTTTTTTTTTTTAAATAATGACTTTAACATCTGTATTGTCACTGGCTATAAAGCTAAATGCAAGTTTCCTGTTTGTAATTGTTTGTTTAGGGGTTTTGTGTGTGTGTGTGTGTGTGTGTATACACATACACATCTGGGAAATATTTTTTTCTCTCATGTTAATGATTACCTAGAGATTAGTTTGGCACACTTAGGAAACCCCAAAGCACACGGGCTTCCATCCCCAGCTACACTGACTTCTTTACAGTTCCATTTTCTTAATGATTTTTTTTTCCTCATTAATCCTTTACAAACACTATTTATTTATTTATTTGTTTGTTTATTTATTATAGCTGTCCTTTCTGAATAGAACAGGATGGCAAGTGTCACCTATTTCCCAACCATCTTAAACAGTTTCAGTATCTAAAATCTTTCTGCTTCCCTCCGGTCTTGCTTATCCTTTTTTTAAGAAGTTAATCCAATTTTGTTATATTCTCCTCTGAAGATCCTCCCTTGCACTATTTCTGTACAGTCTCTGCATCACTTTCTTTAATACTCATCTGGTGCTTAGACATTCTTGCAGTGGGGTACTGTGGCTTTATTTCACTATCTTTCTATCTGCTTCATCTTCTGGATAGCAAATGGAAATGAGAAAGCTAATCCATCACAACAGTCTCAAAACTTCTATATCGTCAACTACAGAACAGGTATTAAAAGACTTACTGGAAGCTCAAAGAGTATTTAAATTACTTTCAATTTTTTTTAACTTATCATCTTTTTAATACATCCTTATACTATTCCATCTCTTTTTACCACTAATTCATCAATATGCAAATAATACATCAACACTGATTTCAATTTGAGTATTGATTTATCACTGATGTCATCTGTGACATTAGTGCCGTGTTTGTGATCTGCTCATTCCCTCTTCCCCTGAGAACACCCACGTCCCTGTCACATTCATTGGAGTTATTAATATTCCTGGACCAGCAAGCACTTGCCAGTTCCCACATTTGGGTGTGTACCTTGTCTGTATCCTGACTCCTCAATAGGGTGAGACTTGGATGTGCACCAATCCAACCAACCTTATAAACAGGACACTCTCTGTGGACAATTTCACATTTCATGCTCAAGCTGTTAAAGTACATGGATGCCAAAAGTTTGTGTAGGTACAAATCAAATTGTGGAAAGGTCATTGAGACCCTGAAATAAAATGTAGCTGGTAAAATATATTACTGTTTGGGGATCTGTGGTCCAATCTGATACTTATTACAGGAACCTGCAGACTTCCTCTGGTGTTTGGTTCTTGCACTAAATTATTATTTCATTGTTATTGGTAGAATAGCTATAAGAATGGGTGTAAATGACAATAGTGATACAGTGTACCATGCTAGGTAAAGGCCAAGGTGTGAATGTGTGAGAAAGCTTTTTATTGAAGTTTAGTTATAGGCAGTGGAGATTAACATTAAATGTTGCCTGGAGAAAGGAAACGCTTTCCCAGGCTTGTCTGAATTATGATAGTTATATTGTGAAAGGCCTTGGAAACAAAGGCATTTATTCCCACAGAAGCAGCCTATACCCTTTTTATTAAAAACAAACATCAACACAAAACCAAACAAAGCAAAAAAACCTCAGTCATCTAAATTATCTAATAATTTGCATTTTAGAAAACAGCAATGCTACTCTACCCATCCACAGCCATACCTCTATTCAGTTCACCAGTGTTGGATGAAGAGCAAAAATGCATTTCTTTGCAGGTGGTGATAGTCTGTATTTCATGAGGTGGTCCAAGTAAAGGAAATCCATGTTCATGGTAATGATTTGGGCAAGGAGATCAATATTTGAGATGACATGCTTGTTTTCAGCACAATAAGAAAAACTATACCTTGAGAGCCATAAGAAACCTTTTCCCCTAGAGTTGACCTCCATGTGAGTGCCTACAAGCAGTCCAAGCAGTCCAAGTGGAGGATGATGCCCAGATTTCTGTCCATGAAGGCTGGAAGTTGTGCCTTTTAACATCAAAACTAGAAGAAACTTCATGTTTGAGCCAGAACAGCTGGTGCCCTGCTGTTGTCTGAGGTGCAGCATGGTACCAGGACCATGGTGTTTTTTAGCATGGGTCATGCAGTTGTAATGCTTTCTAATGGCAAAGTGCAATTAAAATCCAGTCCTGCAGCTATCCTGGAAGATAATTAAAAACTTAGCGTAATAATTGCGTAAAGACCGTGCTTTCATAAGCACATGCTGCCACGCCTGCTTCTGGCAGGATATTGCCCCATGGTGATACCATGGCTGCTGCATCAAGTCCATTTCAACAGCTGCTAATGCGTCATGGTCAAGGTGAGGGACACTAGATGCTGTTGGGAAGTTCTGCTGTGTACATCATATGAGCATCATCAGTGCTGTTCATCTCCTGTAGTCAGGTGGAATGCTTGAGTAGGTGGCATTAAAAATAGAGAAAATATAATGCTAATGATGAGATTGACATCTGTGGGCAATGCTATGCCATGCTATCTTTGGCACTTATGTGGTTTGTTGCTTCTAACAAACTGTGTTCTGTAGGGTAGTCATCCTTGACTTTGGAACATGGATCTGAAGGATTGTAAATCTCATGATTCACATTTGCTTTTTACCACTTAATGATCGTGACAAAAAGCATTCCAGGTGGAAATGATGATCTTAGTACTGTAGACAGATGCTAACCACTGTTTCATACCAAAACTTTGGTCCCAAACATCCCTCAATTACAAAGTAGTTCGCGTGGGAAGCCAAACTCTACAGCTGAGCTTTTCACCTGGGAAAGGGAATTTAAAACCCTAAAGCTGCCCTCCTTAGTATCTGGGCATATACAAATTCATAGCCCAATTTTATGGCCCTGATTGAAAAATAACAAGGCAAGAACAATGCGATCTTGTGCAAAGTAGCAACGTCATCTCACTTTGTGCTGGGAATCACAGACAAGATTTCACCTGCCCATTGTGTTGCAAATGCCGTTACTACTCTCTCTACTACCACCCTTGGTCATATAGTACTGATTTAATGACACCTTATCTGGCCTCCCAGCTTGCATTCTGCTTTGTGAACTCAAAAAAATTCAATCAGTGCAACACTTTATGGGGTACTAAAACTGGCTTACTGATCTGTTACTTTCTTACTTTTCTTCCACAGTAACCCAGTCAGATTGCTATGTGAGCCTCAGACTGCCAACAGCCTCGGTGCAGAATTTCCGAACAAAAACAATTCCCAACACCAAGAACCCAACATGGAATGAGACCTTTCACTTCACAATTCAGAGCCAGGTTAAGGTAAGTAATGTGGCTATGTTAGCACTTACTGTCTAGCAATCTCCTGATTATTAGGCTGAAGGCAGAAGCCCAGATGCCTTCATAAATAGAACCATAGCAGCACATAATGTGTGTTTTCTTGAGTGTTCTGATGAAGCACTCACACTTCCTTGTAGTTATTAACCTTCCATATATGAATTAGAATATTTCTGAATGTCAATAAAACCTGTAGAAATGAACTGTGAAACAGTAAAATACTGTTTCCTTTGCATTCATTTTTGAAGTTCTTACCCAAATTCTTCCAGCTAAACAGAACTATCTGTACTATCTTATTCCTATATATATCTTATTCCTATTCCTATTACACAATCTGTTTTTTCATGTTTCCAGAACATTCTGGAGCTGAAAGTTTGTGATGAGGACAATGTAACTCAAGATGATCATCTCCTCACTGTTTTCTTTGATGTCTCCAAAATCCAGCTTGGAGAAAACATTCAGTTGAGTTTCCAGCTGAATCCACAGGTATGGATAAATTTCAAGGACAAAACTAAGAGGACATGGTTAGGTGAAAATGTGTTTATCTCAGTTTTTCTCTCACCTGTTTGGCATGTATCCCTTTCTTACTGTCCATTTAGCCAGTTGAGTGTACTCATCTGTTTCAGGGGCTGCTGACCGCTTTTGTCCCTGTAATTACAGTGACTTTGGGATGCTACTTTTGCAGACAGAGTTAGCAGCGTTATCAGACTTGTTTGGTTGCTCTACTTGATGTCAAAATTTTGAGAGATTTAGGCATTCCTTTGCTATTGGAGATCAAGATTCTGACAAACCTGAGACAATCTCATACTGAAATTTTAACGATGATGTCTAGGCCTGGAAATACATTACTTGTATGAGTGCTGATTTGATTTGATGGGTGTTTTGGGAAGGCTCTTTGTGCTGTCTTTCTTCACACTGGCTCTAGAAGGACCTGAGGGACGTAGAGTTGCACCAAAACCTGCAAAGGAGGAATGCAAAAGACAAAGGTGAAGACTGAGCATGCAATGGGACTCTACCCAACCAAAGTTTGTTTTTCCAGAGCACCCTGGTCTTTATACTCTCAAGCATGCCACTATGTTAGTGTGCTACCTGGCCCATTTATACAGGTTGTGGATGAGGCCAGGAGAGGGACAGGATGGTTTAAAATCACAAAAGAAATTCAGTATTTCTTATGCTGAGAGTAAGTGGGGAACAATGAGAGCTTCTGGCAGGGGAAGAGGAATTGCAGGTGGCCTGTGAATAAGTGAGGATGAATCTATGCTTGCAGAATGGCAGAGGAACTGTCAAGAGGTCCTGAAAGATGTGTTCATGTTTTATCTACAAGGCATAAACTAGAGGCCTGCTGATATAAATCCTACAAAATTCAACATATGCAACATTAAATATAATGGATACAACACAAATAAAATGAAATCTGTTGCACATGCAGTAACTAAACTGGATGTTGGCTCGCAGGAGTCCCCTGAAGTGCACAGATTCCTACAGAGTATCTTTCATCAGGAGAATCAGTATGTGGTGACTGTCTTTTCTTTCTTTCTCAGGGAAAAGAGGAGCTGGAGGTTGAATTCACAATGGAGAGTAGGTAAGTAAAGTTTAAATAGATGATCGTCAGAGAATGTAGCTCAGAGAGAAAATGTTTCTGGTACAAAATATCCATTTACACTTGCAGTCCCTTAACGCTGTCATAGTATGAATAAAACAGATGGGAAGTTCGGGTGTTCAGTAAATGTTTGTGTGTGATGACATTAAAGAAAGAGGTGCATGGCACTAAGTGATGTGTGTGCAACCACACCAGGCATACTGAGACACTAAAGCACTGTCAGGCACTGACAGGAGCACGGAGATGTCCCTGGTTGCTGATGCTCCCTAGCCTGCTGGGATGTTCTGTACAGCAGGGTATCTTAAGTTTTAAACCTATTCTGCTCCTTACTGTCAGTTCCCAGATGTTTGTTTTGTTGTGAGAATGTAGGAAAATGATACTTGAAATTTTAACAGTGGGAATAAATCTACAAGTACTTTTTACTGTGTTTTTATGCTGACTGTACAGTTAATGGAGAAAATGGGCAAGTAAATCAGTCTTAGTGCTGCTATTGATTTTTAAGGTAAATGGTAATATTTTTTCCTTTTTGTTTTATGGCAAGTTAGATGAATTCACCAGCTTTTCAGCTGTGGTCCCCAGGTTTATCCCTCAACAACACAGGGCAATAATGTAATTCTGCCATTTTTGTACATTTACTTAATTGCATCAAAAAATGATCCTATCTGATGTAGTGAGGAGCTTCTCTACTCAGCAGTTTTTCACAAATAGAGCAGCCCCGGCTTAACATTCAGACTCAGGCCTGTAAGAGGCAGACTGGACTGATGCCAAGCTAGAGGTTCATGTACTGTTTGCCCATGCTGGCTGTCCAAAGTTTTTAAAGATAGAGAAATAATGATGAAGAAAAAAAGCATTTGGAGAGTGCTAGTTGTGAACTGACTGTTTTCCATTTTGTCTTTCAGTCCGGATCCTCCTGAAAACATCGTTACTAATGGCGTTTTAGTGGTAATTTTTATTACCTAACCTATTCCTTGCTGTAGGGCCACGTTTACTGCTGTGCTGGCACTAGTGGTGCTGGGCAGCTGCTTCATAGGATGGCTTGAAGGCATTAGCTGTGGGGCAGATCCAAACAGAGCACAGTCAGATGGACATCCATCTATCCCATTCTGGCTGGGTACAACTGGGCTGAGCATCCTCCCTGGGGCACCCATCCCACTTCATCCTGATGCCAAATACCACCTTCCTGGGTTTGGTGGGGGGGTGAACAGATCAAACATATGCCCAGGGGTCTGGCTAAAGCAGAGCTTAGCCAGTAGTGAATACCTTTTCCCCTTTTCCTCCTTGTCTCTTCCAGTCCCGTGAAGTTGCTTGTCTGGATGTGCAGGTGAATGGCGGAAGGTTGAGGAAGGATAGCACAGGTGAGTCTTCACTGATATACGGAGTAAATCTGGAGAGTGTCTTATGGCAAAAGCACTCAGCATTTCACCCCTGAACTCCCCTGTTTGAAACGATTGAAGATGCAAGGTGAAATTTCAGGAGCATCAGTGGCCACTGGAGTGGGCTGCAATTGGCCAAAACTACTGAGTGCAGTGTGAACAGTTTGTGATCTGGTTTTCCTGCAAAAAGACTTTCCCCTGTTATAACCCCTTGTCAGAAGGTTATGACTTTCCAAAATGTTTGTGTACAGCATTGAAGTTTTCTAAGCTCTGAAACAGAGCAAAATCTCCCTGTCTTCAGAGGCAAAGATAAGCATTAGGACTCCTTCCTCAAATTTCACATTTAAGAATTTATTTATGTACAACAATATATGCCAGTAGGTGAAAGATGAGAGGCACAGTATATTACCAAGGGTACCTGCTGTGTATTATAATCAGCACATCACTGCTGTGCTGAGCCTGTGCTTGTAGGCCTGTGTATGTCCTATGCAATTTTTAAAACATCATGCTCTGACACCCCTTAGTACTTTCACACTGAAAAGCACATTTTTTTTGAGACAACTTAAATCAAGGACTCCTTTTTAGTTCTCAGCATAATTTATTGCAGGGTATCACAAACAACCTTGAATCCCACTGACTGCTGGTGGGGTTCAGATTCTCAACATGAAGGTTTCTTTGTAGTTACAAAGTACAGACAGTAGTAGGGTGTTTTTGAGTATTATTAACTTTAACATAGCAAAGACCATTCATGAGGATGTGATGTTTGTTCTGCTGTCTCTTCAGAGAGGAAATTTGCACTGACAGTGGATGGCTCATATGAGTGGATGCAGACCCACACACTGAGCTCATGCCTGTGTGCGGCCACACCAGCGAGGTTCCACTACATCAAACACCATCAGTCGGCACTGACTGTGTCACTGCCACGGCGCAGGCGGCTCAGTAGGGTACGTGGTCACCCATAATGGGCAGATGACTCTACATGCTGTGTTTGTTTGGGGACCTCTAAGGTCTGTGTTGTGCAGACCCATGTAGGCAGAGGATGAGAAGTGAGTGTGTGTATGTGAGGCTGGGGAGACTGCTCATTACCTCTTTTACCCCTTTTATATAACTATTATTATTACATTTTCACCCCTATTTTTTTTTTCTTCTAGTCTATATCAAGTCAAAATGAAAGGGATATGAATGAGTCTGTGACTTTAGCTCTGAACATGCTTCCTATACAAGAGAAAATAACAATAGCAGAGGTGAGAACAATTCCTTCTTATAAAATCCAGTCCAAGGTATGCTCAGTTTGGTGAGTTTCATTCTTCAGTGATTCAGCTACATGACACATGCTACATTTGTGAAGTGAGTGTAACAGTCACTCAGTGTGTAGCTATGCAGTGTTTATTTGTTGGTTTTGTTTGTCCTGCATGTGGTTCCAGGCACACTTTTCAGCTCTGTTCTATCCTTAAGCTGATTTCCTCAGGGCATATCTAATACATTCACCAGTGCTCTATGTGAGCTGACAGAAATAGACATTTAAGGCTGATAATTTGCAGGGGAAGTCTAAAGCAGAAGGTTAAACAGAGAAAATTGACATGCCTGTGTTTCAGATGCTTATCTTTCAATGAGCTCCCTTGAAAACAAAGGGAAACTAAATGTTCAACCATGCAAAGCAAAGGGGCCGTATTGCTATCCAGCCCAGATTGTGCTGGAACCCATTACGGACCTCAAAACCCAGACAATTGCTGGCCAGATCTTGCAGCAAATGCAGTAAAACAGCCTGTAGATGGTGTGGGTGAGGAAGATGCAGGATTAATGACTGGAATGTGCTTACAGTGTTTGTATTGTGATTTTCAGGACAGGACAATTGACTTGTATGCAAAAGCAAATGAATGGTAAGTAAGTTTTCAGCAAGGCTTGATGCAGTAACTGGGAGTCACTTGCACCTACACAACTGAAACCAGCAGGGGGCTGTGCAGGCTCAGTTGCAAGCAGAGATTTTGTTCTACTTCTCTTTGCAGGCTTTAGCGTGCAAGATTCTCCTTTTTCAGTAACGGATAACTAAATCAGGGGTCCCTTTTCCTTTGAGTTTCAGAACTGTGCACTGTTATGCCCATGGACTGAGAGAGCAGCTCCACACAGAAATCATATTTCTGTATAATACAAACAAAAGAAAACCAAGGCACGGAAGCTGTTTCCCTAATTAGCTGCAGTTCTGGCTGATGGTGGTTATCTTGTTACAGGCACATATGGTAGGCAATACTGAAAACTGAAAAATCAATTATATGAGCAAACAAAACCAGAGGCTTGCTATAGGAACTTCATTATAGTACCAGGACAGTACGAAGTGTTCTGTCTTTCATTCCCATTTACACTTTTAGTAAAAGCTGAGGCAATTGGCAGAGGTCTGGCTGTGGTCTTGCACTTTCTCCTTTATTACATTACTGTTCATGAAGCAATTAGTAAACACAACTGGGATGACTACTGCAAGCAATAGTATGTAATATTTGTGTCCTGGTCTCAGGACCCAGGGTCTGTGCTTCAGGCCAAGAAACCTAGATGCCCGCCTGGGTTTTGACCTGTGCGTGGATGAACAGAATTTCCTGCAAAATCGGAGGAAGGTGGTTGCTGCTGCACTGAAAGATGTTCTTCATCTAGAAGAGGACCTACAAGACCATGAGGTAACTAGGAAACACACCGCTTGGGGATTTCTCTCTTTCCTTTCCCTTTGTCTCTGATCTACATGTTTTATTTTACTTTTTGTGAAGTATTGTAAGAAGCTGCCCAGGCAGGCTGGGGAATCACCTTTCCTGGAGGTGTTCAAGAAATGGGAGATTGTGGGATTGAGGGACCTGGTTAGTGGGCATGGTGGGGCTGGGTTGATGACTGGATTAAGTGGTCTTATTGGTCTTATCCAACCTAAATGATTCTATGATTCTATGTGTCTGGGTGTTGCTTTAGCATGACTGTCTTCTTTTGATGTGAATATCCCTTGATGCCACTTTTCTGCTTGTATTTTGTTTTGTGTTGAGCAGGTACCTATAGTGGCTGTGACAACAGCAGGGTGTGGGATAAGAGCACTGACAGGAATGTATGGCAGCATGTTGGGTCTTCAAAAGTTGCGTGTTCTGGATTGTATTTCATACATCAGTGGTTCATCTGGCACAACATGGTGAGGAGTCATTTTGATTCTACTATTTGGATCTTATTATGTGAGGCAATACCCTGCTTTACCTTGGCTTTAGATCTTGGAAAAGGTAAAAGGGGTGTACTGAGTTATTCCTTGTTCTTTGGTCTATGAAAAATGGAGTCACTCATGAAATGTCTGTTGTGCGTTGTACATTTTGACGTCACTGAAGTAACTTAACCCAAATTAAAAGTTGAAACTTTAATGGCAGTGCAAAAACCCTTAATCCTATGCTAAATTTTCCTTTATGATTAATTACTGTTGGACAAAGCAGCACAGACAGCTGGTGGAGCTTCTTGAATTGAATTCAGAGCAAGTGATTATCTATAGATTTGCATTTCTGTTCAAAGTAACCTCGAAACAGAAGGTTAGAGATAGTACAGTAAGAAATGCCCAAAGTATATCCTCTCAGTTCTAAAAGCTTCATCTATGCACCTCCCCATCCTGTTTCCTGCTTGCAGGGCCATGACAAAACTGTACGAAGATGCTGAGTGGTCACATAAGGATCTTGGAGAAATAATTATTGAAGCTCGGAAGCAAGCAGCCAAGTGCAAGATGGGTGCTTTTTGCTTGAGAAGTCTGAGGAATTATTACAAAGAGCTGAGTCAAAGGACCCAAGCAGGACATAAAACATCTTTTATTGATCTGTGGGGACTTATGATTGAATCAATGTTAAATGATGGGGTAATGTCTGCACAGCTATCTTCTCATAAAGTTGGTTACCTAATCTTTATGACCATTACAAGAAATTAAAATCCTAGGAAAAAGTACCTGGCCAGTAACACTATATTTGGTATGAAGGCAGAACACCAGTTACTGCAGTAATAACTTGGAGATGCAGTGCATGTCTGCAGTGAAGCCTAAAATGTGACTGAATATAATGTAGAAATGCTCAGACTGGTTCTAAAGTAACTGGCATGCTAATTAACCTTTGTAGCTGTCAAACAATTTTTTGAAACTCTGAAGTGCTTTTTTTTACAGCTTCACACTTTTATGTTTTCTCTGCTGTAATGTTTGCTATATTTACACAAGCTGTAATCATATACTGTACATACTGCAGATATACTCCTTATGTAGTTTCTGCACTTTGTGCATTAGCACTGAGAAAGAAAATGGCTAGAATTTCATTTGGCTGAAGTACATTCAATACATCCATTTCATGTAAAAGATAAGCTGTTAGTATTGAACAGCTCAAGGATTTTTCCTCTGTGAGTGGCACCTTCCAATATGTTTCATGACTGTTTTTGGCCACAAGTGTCAATAACACCATGCCTTGAATTCTTATGTTAAACAGATGAACTAATAGCAGAATTAGCCAGATCTGTTGTTTGATTGTCATTCCTCCCCCCTTATATTCAACAATATAAATCTAAAGCAGCATTTGAAGTATTTTATTCCTGGTGTCATACACTGGATGTATGACATGGCTGGTTCTCATAACTACAGTTATTCTCTCTCTCAAGATGTTTTTCTTATTGGCTATAAGGAAATAATTCTAGGTGGAAATTAAGATAAATAATATTCCATATGCAGATATTATAAGCTGATGTCTTTATGAAATGGATTATCAGCTAACAATTTTTTAATTATTTTTTTTAATATCTAGAAATGCTACCACAGGCTTTCTGATCAACGTCGGGCAGTGAACCAGGGCCAGAACCCGCTGCCCATCTACCTTGCCTTGAATGTCAAGGACAAAGTTACTACCAAAGATTTCAGAGGTAATGATGTTTCAGTTCTAGGAAAAGAGATTCATTTTTACTTGGGGCTACAGTGTAAGTATAGATACTGTGAATAATGACAAATAGTTTAAAATTCTTCCTCCAAGCCAGAAGTCCTGTTCAGAGATTGTGAACAATAGCTGGGAAGCCATAAGATATAAAGCAGCAGATTAAGAATTTGTACATTCTCCTGGCATGTAAATGTGCATATTTAGATATTACCTTCAGGTGAGCAACACAGCCTAGATCCATGACACTGCCCCAGAAATACCATCAGTTCTTCAGGAAAGCGATTCCCAGAATCTTTAAGTTCACTTAATGAGCATTTTTCATAGTTGACTAAAGGTAATAAATGCAATAGAAAACAAACCACATCCTAGTCCAACTTTCATAAGAAAACATCCCACTTTCTGAAGAGTAGCTTAAAATTTCCTTTATCTCCTACGTTATTCTTTCCAAACCTCATGAAAAGTGTGATCACTGTTTCAGTTGCCTGCTGGATCTAAGAGGCAGTGGTAAGCAGGGTTTGCTTTGGGCTCATGCTAAAACAGCCTGCCTCCAAGAGCACTGAAGTTCACTCAGTGTCTGCTCGTGTTGCTGCTTTTAACAACATTATGTCCTGTGGGCTGGTGGAACTAACACTTGTTGGTATGTGTGTTGGCAGAGTGGGTAGAGTTCACGCCCTATGAGGTGGGATTCCTGAAGTACGGTGCCTTCATTCGTGCAGAGGATTTTGGCAGCGAGTTCTTCATGGGTCGCTTGATGAAGAAGCTCCCTGAGTCCCGAATCTGCTTCATGCAAGGTGACTTAACCAGCCTGGGGGAGTGGCAAGACTTTAATACAAATGCTAATGGTTTGGGAAACTAGCAAGCTGTGGTTTTGCATGTAGTAGCAGGGGTCACACTGCACTAGGTCACATCAGAGAGGGCTCAATACCTTGGTCACATTGATTCAGTATGTTTCCTGAGACTCTCATATGTTTTTATCATGGAGACTAAGAAAATGAAATTAAAAATGACAAATTAGTCATGTATGTTTGCAAATGGCTTTAAGATATCACTTTCCCTTAGCTTGAAAAGCATTTTAAACGTTGCAAATCTGTGTGACTTGGCAGAAGCTGAAGGAAACAGTGACAGGAAATAAACAGAACAAGAAAGAGGGGAATCAGTAAAGGATCTGACTGAAAATAATCCCTTATGGAAAGAGAAAAGAGCAATGCAAAATTTGTCTTTGTGTATATACATGTTGTTCTAAGCAAAACATGGTGGGAGGAAAAGAATGTTGAAATTTCTTCTGAAATAAATTTGCATTATGAGTCAAGTTTAGCACTGTAATAGATATCTGGGCCTACATAAAAGCTGGATAGAAATGCAATAATAAACAAGCAAACAAAAAAACTGTGGAAGGAGCAGAAAGCAGTTTTTTAATCAGTTTGTTAATGTTTAACTCAGTAATGTCTATTACACCTCTCCCACTTCCTAGGAATGTGGAGTAGCATCTTCTCCAAAAACCTCCTGGATGCCTGGCATGCAGCAGACAATTCAGAGGACTTCTGGCACAGATGGACCCAAGACAAAGTGACTGAAATAGGTAAATTCTTAGTACCTTTTAACTTATGGCCTTCCTCTTCCAGGCCCCTCTGGTATAGTAATTATGCTCACATTTCTCCATTTTGTTTCTCTGGTGCTCTTGGTCTCAAAGTAGTGGAGACATTGGCAATATAAAGTGATTTGGTGTTACTGAATAGCCAGTGCTTTGCTTAATCTGAGACTGACACTGGTGAAATTTATATTGGAAGATAAGGCACCATCAGACAGACCTTGATAGAAATATAGGGATGAATATGTAAGGTGTTCCCTGATGTGCTGAGTTAAAAGACTTGCAAAGAATTATTTCTGCCAAGGCTTCATGACACCTCTATTTTTAGCCAGAAGGAAGCTGGAGAGTTATTTTCTTTTTTCAATTTTATTTTCCCTAAATTGTGCATCCTCCCCTTGAAATCTGGCTGAACCTTAAGATTTAGTAGAGGTCCAAAGAAGTCAACAGAGTAGGGATGTATCACACCAGCTGAGAAAGGCAGCTCTGTAGTAAAAGACCATTCCTTAAAAACATGCATGAGCACCTTCATGTTAAGATTCATGCGACGTCAGTGATTCCATGGTGAACAGATTTGGGTGATATTTCTGTCACTGATTCTTCCTCCTCTTTGTTTCTGATCTGATATGTGACTATAATTCAACTGCATGTAATTTATGTAATGCATCTCCAGAGGAACAACCAGACTTGCCTGAGAAGCCCTATGAGATGGCTACATGCATGTTCACTCCTACAAGTGGCCTCTCCACGACTCTGCGAGATATTCTGACGGACCGCCCTGCTGTCTCCAAGTATCACAACTTCCTGAGGGGCTTTCAGATGCACAATGAGTACATCCAGCACGAACAGTTTGCAAAATGGAAAGGTATAGACAACACTCCTGCTCATGTGTCACTTCCAATATCACAGCTGATGATTTTGGGGGGTGTTCAGTAGTGACAGTCCTTACCAGGAGTAAAATAACTAGAGATGGGTTTTGAATGTACAGAAAACCTGACATGAGTTTTGTGCCACTCATGGGTTTGGAAAGACAGACAGAATGTAAGTGGGGAGGCCGAAGAAAGCTTTAGGATTGCTGCACGACATCCAAAAGCAAAGGAAAAATCCAGAATGGGAGGGAAGCATTGCCATCCTTTTGTTTTCTAACTTCGCTGATGTTTTTCTGCAACATACAACATAGCTTCAAATTTTTATTCTTTAGATACCTTGCTGGACAACTCTCCTAATGATCTGAGAGGCCATTCAGAGCACTTGGAGTTGGTGGATGCAGCTTTCTTTTTTGAAACTAGCTGTCCACCCCTTATGAGACCAGAGAGGAAAGTGGATGTCATCATACATCTAAATTACACTGGTGGATCACAGACCTTGGTGAGAAGTCAAAAATGTCATTGTTTAATAATGGTTTTTCTTTTGCTTTCTTCGGCTTTAGGATAGGTGTCCATAAAATGTTACTAGAAGTTTCCAGACCTTAGAAGAGTAGAAATTCTCAGAGGGAGGAATATATCTGTTTTTTTTTTCCCCTGAAATCACCTTTGAAAGAGGTGACTTGCAAATCTGTGTGACTAAATAGAATAGTCAGAGTTCTCTGCTTCACCAATAATGTACATAGTGGCACAATGAAGTTATTATGGTTGTGCTTCAACTTCCATTACAATTGTCTGTAAGATTTTATAGCACAAATACAATCGGAAAAGTTTTTTTCTCTGATTCAGATGAAGAATTTATTTTGCATTTTCCTTAAATAGATACTATATATATGCATTTTTTCTCTTTATGTGGTTATCTTGAAGCAAGGTATCGAATGCACTTACTGTATTTTCTGAACTCTGATTATAAAATGGTTATATACTTTTCCAAATGTGATATTCACCACATAAAAAGACAGAATTCCAAATGCACGCTTGCAATTGTAAACCCACCCCTGAAGTGCACCACAAGAAACACAAAATTCATTTGTTAAGGTTCTGTCATTGATTTCAAGTGGACGATACATACTTTAATGCTGTTCCTACTCTATAATGCCAGAGGAAAAAAAATTATCTCTGTTCTACAGCTGGAAAAGTGCACACAGAGTTACTTGTACTGACATGTCTTTCTAGGAATCTGAATTCCTTGAGAAGTATTTGATTCAAGCAAACTGAGGTGTTACTTCAGTGTATTGTTAGGTAGTTTAACAAAACTTGATCATCACAAATGAGCTTTGTGATTTAGTTCTGTATTTTGAGATTTAATTCCCATGAAATGCTTGAGATTTCACATTATTTCTAAAACCTGGAGCCTAAGTCTTACTGTCTTTGACAGTAAATTTAGGTTTGCAAATTTAGTTGTGTTCTGATTTAAAAAAAAAATAATAACGTAAGACTTTAATTAATGATGCTCTCTAACAATCTTTGAAATTACTTGCTTTCTTCCTAAGTCATACTTCAGTTTTAGAAATGTGCCTTGGCCCAAATTTAAACCCTCTTTGCCATCTTTATACCAGGTATTTTATTTCAAGTCTAATTTTCAAATGACTCCTCAGGCAACTGGAGAATTAGGGACTGCATGTGCTCACATTATCCTCAATTTTACAGTGCTATTGAGTCATCTTGTGCAACTTAACATGAATTACAGGGTGTCAGAAACAACCTGATCTTGTGTATGTTTTCCACCTTTTATACTGCTGCTATTGGGCAATGACCAGCCTCTAAAGCAGGCCTGCAGCTACTTCTCAGAGCAAGGAATTCCATTTCCCAACTTTGGGCTGAAGGATGATGAGAAGAACCTGAAAGAGTGCTATATGCTCGATGGTGCAGACACCCCTGGAGTTCCTCTTCTTCTTTACTTTCCACTAGTGAATGACACTTTCCAAAGATATGTAGCACCTGGTAAGTTAACATTATCCAGCTGTTTTATTGACACAGTGAGTGTTTTGTCCCTGAGTGTTTCTTCTTTATCCCAACATGAAAATCCTTTGCTTGCTTGTTCCTACTTGTGAATGCACTGCATAATGGGATAACATTAATTATTCGTGAAATCTTGTGTATAAGTTCAGTTTGAGACTTGGTGCAGTTCAGAGAAAGAAGTGCATTTCTCAAGTAGCTGAATGGGAACTTATTTCTTCTTGTGGTCTCCATAATTTTACTTTAGAGTGAAGAACAAAAAACAGTTTTCAAATTATGTATTTTGTGACAGTTCTTCAGGAAGAACTACCTTCACAGTATAGAATGTTACTGAGGAGGACCACTGTGCTTTCTTTTTGGGTTGTTTAATGCATTGCTTGTATGTGCTGGGAAATGAAAGCAGTAGGATATAAACTAAGACTTGTTAAATGCAGTCACAGCCTCCTTTTGGGTATTGTTTTAGACACTGCCAATATTTTTATTATGATTTCCAAGGCAACAGACATTCTGCCTCATCCTGTGCTGTACCTCTCTTTATTCCTTCTACAATTAGTATATATTCTACTTGGGACCCATGGGGTAAGACTTTGAATGACCCTCGTGAGATGGTGTGCTATAAATCAATCAGTAAAAGATATTAGTTGCAAAGGAATGATGGCTAGTGATACTTGTTCATTACTTCCAAAAACACTTCCTTCAGAAGTAGATTTTTCAGAGATCAGAGCACTGCACCTGTGCTTGTAACCACATCTGCAATCTCTCAGAATTATTCTTGACACAGTCTATTATAGTCCCAGGGAATTATAGTCCTCTACAAACTACTCCTTCTCCTCCAACAGGCATGTCTCGCAGTGCTGCGGAAATGGAACAGGGCAAGGTTGACCTCTCCAGTTTCTGCTCTCCATACTCAACAAGGGAGGTGTCACTGAAAGCAGAAGATTTCAACAAACTCCAGAAGCTGACTACTTACAACATCATGAACAATGAGAATGTGATTCTTCAGGCCTTGCGTATGGCCGTGGCTCGGAAGAAGCAGGCTCTGAGACAGCCTGTATCACAGGCACAGGCCACTGGTTGAACAGTATTTCCTCTCTTATTAAGAGGAAGGATATTATTTATCACAACAGCACAGAATTATCTATCAAATGCAATAGCTACTTCACTCATCTTGGGGAGTGCCATTTACTTCCATATAGCCTTCTCATAAAAAAACTCTGAAACTTGAAATACCGACTTCCATGCCATGCAGTTCAGTTTACTATGAATAGTTGCTATTTTTTAATCAGGAATTTTGATATCAGACAGACTGGTCTGATGTTAATACCATCTTATTGTTATGCACAGAATGCAAATTCAGCTGTGTGTGTTAGGGAAGTAGTTTTAACTTTTTCTCTGCACTCTCTTATTGTTTTGGTGGTTAGTATTTTTTCATATGCAAAGTATTCTAGCATTTCATTGGGACTGCTGGTAGCAAATCCATGAAGCCCATAGAAGGTGGTGACCAAGCAGAATCAATTAAAATATTTTACTTGGTTCTAATAACTTGAATTAAATGGTGTTCTACCTCATAATTGTTTTGTTTCTCACATATGTTTTTTGTCATTAACTGCCATGAGTTATCACATCATACTTAATTTTTTGGACATGTTGAGTGATGGATATATATATATATATATATTGTGGCCTTTGGGTTTTCAGTGACGCCTCTTTTAATCAATTAAATCAAAGTTTTAAATTTGTTTTGAAAAGCTATTACCATTTTCTCCTACAATCAACCATGTTCTGTCTCAGATCATGTATGTGCACTGCAGTTATCTCCCTGAAAAGTAATTTTGCTTCAGCACTGTCTGAGACTTGTTTGGTGTAATGAGTTGAAATGTTACCAAAACAAATAACACATGAGGGAAATAGTGAGGTTTATGGCGATGGCATAAATAGGATCATGCTGTTCAAATGGAATGAGGTAATTTTTTTTTTTTTTCCGGCGTTTCACACTTGTTAAACAGCTATAAAAAGTACAATACAGCTGATAGGTGCGCTAGTAAAAAATAATATGTTACAATTACTATGGACTAACCTAGTCATTTGACAAGTACATTAAAATGCGGTGGCTAAGGGGAGGGAAAAAAAGCTGGTTTAAATGAACACAAACACATGACAGCTCTTAAACATCAGCACAACTACCACAGAACAGATGAAGAAACATCCAGATCATTTCCTGGGAATGCACTAAATGATGTGTACGTGCACCTGATGAGGGCAACCTGATGAGCAACCCGTAAACAAAACACAGCACTCCTTTTCAAGCTGTACGTGAGACCAGTTTGTAACGCAGGAAGTGATTGTGTGTTGTTCCAAAGAATCAAGAGCTTGTCCACCAAAGTGTGGTTGTTGGTCAATCATCATTGCATCTGAGTGGGTACATAGCATAATAATTATCTTACATTTCTTCCTCTTCACCTAATGAGAATTTTATAAGTAAATCCTTTGCTGTTCTGGACATTTTTTCAGGTATTATGGAAAGAAATATGAACTGTTTTGGTTAAAGAATAAATAAACTCATGTGTTTGAAGAAGTGAATCTACTCATGCAACAGTGAAGAAAAAACTCCATCAGAGAAGGAAGTGCAGTTTCTGTTTCTGATACAAGTTTCTGATACAAATTTTTCCTCAGAGGCAAATTATTGGAGAACAAGTCTTTTGTAGAATTAGAGCTCGTCTTGTTGGTGTTATACCCACAGGAGGGTTGTGAAACACTGATAGGAGCTGGCAGGTGGGCTTTTGTCAATGGCCAGGTAGGGTGAAAGTCACAGGAGTCCCTTGTGTAGCCTGGCCTAAAAGAAGCGGGCAAGAGCTATAGTCTTTTTTTTCTCCATGTTTCCCAGAAAGGCGCAGACAGTTTCTCTCTTACCTTCTATGGCCTAACCAGTCTGAAGATGGCAGTAACAAGAAGAAGCAGATGCTCACCATTTACCATCAGAAAATCCTGAGGCAAGTCAACACTTAACACAGAATCACAGAATGGCTTAGGTTGGAGGAGAAATTAAAGGTTATTTAGTTCCAAGCCTCCTGCTATAGGCAGGGCTGCTACCCATCAGATCAAGCCACCGAGGGCCCCATCCACCCTAGCCTTGAATGTCTCCAGGGATGGGGCATCCACAGCTCTCTGGGCAGTCTATGTGCCAGTGCCTCACCATCCTCTGAAATTTCTCTGAATTATTTACTCCTTACATCTGACCTAAATCTCCCCTCTTTTAGTTTAAAGCCAGTCCCCCTTGTCCTAGCACTAACTAAGCCTTGTTTTATCTAGGATGGTAAAATTCTGACCAAAAAAGATCCCTGACAAGGGGCAGCAGCTGAAATGTGAAACTGAACTGGTATATTCCAAGGGCTCACAGACTTGGCAAAGCTGAGGAAGTACTCAGATCTTTTGAAATAAAAGCAGGACTAAATGACAAGCATGTCCCTGGCAGACATTAAGGATTCAGTCACAAAGCCTATTTTAACAGTTCAGGTTCCTTCTTTTGAGCTTTTCAGTGTCTTTTTGGATAGAATATCAGGCCAGAACAACACAAAAGTGAGGAAAGATCCGACAAACAGTAACTCTGTGCCTCCCACCTCAAAGAAAAAGAAAATATTTGGCTGAACTTCGGAGTCTTCAAAAGTTTTATACAAAATCTTTTTGAAAGTTGATTGCAGTGGTGTAGTGCTGCTGTTTTTCTTCAACTTAGGCATAACTGCTGTTATCTTCTCCATTTGTGCACTGTTAGATGGTCAGGTCATGGGTATCCATTCTTGTGCTGTGTGCTATTGCACTCTTACCTTGATCTGCTGATAACTCTAAGCACCTTGGTGTCTACAGCCTTTCCTCAACATACACCCATGGTGTTCAGATATCAGACTCCACAAATTCCCTCCCCTTCTCTGTTCATACTTTCCCTTTCAGGCACTGAAGAAGGTGGGGCATGGATAATCCACTTACTCCTCAACAGGTGCTTCTTAAAGTTTGCAGAGGTGCTTCATGAGTCACTGCCAACTGTTGCCTCTAATACTGAGGTGACACTCGTAGCTCACTTGTATGCAGCTGGGAGCATGATGGGATCATACTGGAGTGCTCACGAGGTAAGAAATTCAGACTGTAATCCATTAAAAGCTGAAGATGGTCAGGAATGGGTTTGAAATTGGGACTCTTGTGCCTCAGAAAGGTCTTGGGAGATGACAATCCAAATTCATGCATGCTTTTACTTAGGTAAGACAACCTGATGGGTTTCCTGATATCGGTAGCTCTGCGGAGGCATTTTTGGTAGTGAAGAGAAACTGAGATACAATGGGTGATTCATCTGGAGGGTAGGAAGCAGTCTGAGGTACCAGGAGTTCGCTAGGGACGTGATCAATTGCTCAGAGACGTTCAGTGTGGGACTCTCGTAGCTTAACAAATAAACTGAATGAGAGTCTAACTCAACTAGCTCCAGAAACATTGATTCTACAGGCTCAGCCTTTCAGAAGGAAGGGGGACTAATGAACAAAATCTGGCAATGGTCTTTGTATGGAAACTGTGTTTAAAGGAGAGAACACTCCCCTACTCATCCACTCTACTCTTTCCCCTGTCCTCAACCACTAAAACAACCCCATGAGAAGGGACAAAACTAGACTCTTCTTGGTGATGAAGGGCAGGAGAATTATTCTTCCTGTTTTGCTGCAAGACTTTGGAAATTGCAAC
This sequence comes from Coturnix japonica, assembly GCF_054131305.1. Lineage (NCBI taxonomy): Eukaryota > Metazoa > Chordata > Aves > Galliformes > Phasianidae > Coturnix > Coturnix japonica. The sequence continues at coordinate 25,219,918 of NC_140667.1, read as the reverse complement.
AGATACTTATGTATATACATATACTTATGTATGCTTAGGTATGCTTTTTGAAGCGTAAATGTTTCAATAACTCTGCAGGTAATTGTTTTGTCATTGTCCTGCAGTATGAAGAATGCCCATGCAACTCCCTCGCTGTAAAAATCATAAGGATGAGAAATCTGAGAAAGGCAGATCTATGTGAGTATCACAGTCTTTCCTTGCAATTCCCAGTAGTTCAGTTCTGAAAGCAGCAAGTATAACTGAGCACTGTAATTTGTGTCTGTGTATAATGTTGTCACCATGGTTCCAGATACTGTTGTATATTTGAATTTGGACTAATCTTAGAATACAGTCTGTTATAAACAATACCCTTCAGTTTACAGAAGTGTTGCTATTAAAAGAAATATCAAAGGTCTGCTGGGGTACAATGTGAGGTATCTAAACAGCTGAAAAACTTCAGAACCAGTTTTGCCAAACAAACGTTAATTATCAGTTACTTTTTGTGATATGTTGTGATGAAGGCTGTGAGTTCTAATCTAGATGAAAATGCCAACACTGATGATGAGTGGCTATGGGGTAACACAGGAGCTTTGCTACCATCTCTGTCTTTGGCAGACAGCAGAAATACATTCAGATACTTCCACATTTCTCTACTTGATTAAAAAATAATAATACAAAAAAAATAAGAGCATTATGAGCATTATGTGTATATATATATATATACATATGCATATATACATACACACATATACATACATACACACATATATAATTTTTATATATATATATATTTGTTGTCAATCAACTCTTTCTGTGAAATGTTTACTGAAATGTATTTGAAATGCCAGACTTTCAAAGCAAAAACAATATAACTGAAATGGGGGCTTGGTGGAATTGGGTGAGAGTGGAAGCAAAGACAGAAAATCTCAGTGGTTACTGACGTAGGAGAAAAGTGTCAGGACAGCTCAAATATCTGTCTTAGGGAGAAGGAATAAGGCAGGTATGCAAAGGGAAGGAAGTGGTTAGGAATCAATATGTATTAAGTAAACACAAGCGAACTCAGCGAGAGTATTTGCCTTCATGGTCTTTCAGATTAATACTGGATTGATCCTAAAGGTTTTGCTTGGTTGTTTTTTTTGTTTGTTTTTTTTTTATTTTTTTTTTTAAGGCAAGTATGTGTTGTCAAAATGTCAGTAAATGAGAAATTAGTCACTATTAAGGAGAAAGGTGAAATAAAGTAATTTTTAAAAACATAGTAATAGATTTACAGCTTTACATCATAATTCAATGAAACTGATAGTAGTATCTCTAACTAAAATTACAAATAATTTCAGGTTTAGAATTAGTCTTTCCTCAGGGATTATTGTGGAAATGCATTTGTCATTTAATTTTTTAATATACTCATATTTGTAAGCAGATGAAATGTTTAGCTTTATTTTAGGAAAAGTAGAATCCAACAGTTGTATTTCCCATGCAAAGTTACTTGTTTCAATCATTATTTTTGTGTAATTTAAAGTTATTAAGAGAGAAAGCATTGCTGACAGAGTTGAAAAATGGCACAGAAATAGTTGAAGCTGCAAGAAGCTATCATAGAGTCAGAATCTGATTAGGTCAGACTGCATTTTTTTGGAAGACCACATGTCAAAGATGAGTATGCTTTGTTTCTCTTTGTGACACTCTGCAGCTAAAGGAGAGACAGCGTCCTCCTTTGTGCAGGGGGAGTGCTACCTACAACCCACAGCATTCATTCCTCCTTAGATCTTGTGCATATTGTATAACATGGGACTTGTTTTTCACCTTACAGGATGTCTGTGGCAATCTGCTGTGATCACAATCTCCTGAACTTTTCCCTTTGTGTCAGATAAAGGGTCCTATTTGTATGTGGTGAGAGCATAATAACAAAAATTAGGCTACTAATGTGTGTTGAAATCGGATACGAGGAAGGCTGACTCATGAATCAGAATGATTTGCTCCTACGTTAAGTAGAACACAGCATTCCCAAGATGCTGTTGCAATTTCTGCACATTTGTGTTTGACTACAGATTGAGGATCTGTCCTCAGAAATGGACAGCAGATTCTCTTGGACAGGACAAGCACCAAGACATTTTCCCTGCTTCACTCACTCAGGAGATCTGTGGCTCATGAGGTCTGTAGCTCAGAATGTTGCACTTCAGCACCTTACAGCTCACTTTGCATTGGATAGGAGCCCAGATTCCTAAGTGTCACAGGAAAACAACAAGAGCATTTCCAGGGTGTTATCAACTTTAGGGACGTTTGTGTTTATATTGCTGATTAAATAGTTCTAGCCAATTATTTTTCTTTCCCTTACATAGCAGAAATATCTGCTAGATAAAATCTGATATTTTCTGGTTGACCTGAAAATACCTTTCTATGTACTATTTAGGGTTCTCTGTCATACAAAGCCCCCATGTATTTATTCCAGATCTGGCTCTTAAACTGTGAAAACTTTGTAGCTGTCACAAACCTTCATAAAGGCATTCACCACACCTGCACAGTCTGGCTCTGTTGCCTGCATGGTGCTCTTTTTCTGCAGCTGTATAAGGTGGTATGTGGAGATGTGTGTTTTTAAGTGCCTGAAGTCTTAATGTCAGTCATCAGGCTGGCTTGAAGAATGGGCAGAATAGGGAGCTGTGACACAGTCCTAGGGCAGGGACATGAACACGGCTGCTTCCTACCAGCAGAGAAGAGCTGGCCTTGCTGCTGCTGCTGCGAAGGAACTTAACTGTGTCAGTGGAACCACTGGGTGCAGAAGTAACAAGGTGAGAAGGGCTGTGCTCTTCCCATCTCTGTATTCCCATATGCATGAGGTGCAACAGCTGCACTGGATTGCACCAAAGGTGTTTCCTGCCCAAGTATGCGAGAAGCCAAAGACAGATGCTGTGATCTCAGTGCCTCATCCTTGTAGTGGCAAAATCAGTTTTACTTTCAGTAGTATGGCTTCCAGTGGATTACTGTGATCTTCCCTTCCTCTTCCTGTCAGTTGAGATGATGGAGATTGGCTTTCAAAAGGCTCAGTTTGGAAAAGAGCACTAGAACCATCTAGTCCAACCATCAGCCCATCCCCATCATGCTCATCAAACATCCGTCAGTGCCATAGCACCACATTTGTGTTGGAAGAAGTCCTCATGGTAGATGAAGAAAAATGCTTGGCAATAGGAATTTGAACAAAGACAAAGAAATAGTTATACAGGCAACTACAGAGTTGCAACAAGTTCTGTGAACAGAGATTTCTTAATTGGTTAAGAAACTGAAACAAACAAATATGAGAGCAATTGCTGATCACCAGGAACTCCTCCCTGTGACATCATACCAAAGGTGGGACTTACTTACTGTAATTGTAAGCTGTTTAGATCAGGATCAAAGTCTATCTGAATAACTACTAAGGCACCTGGCAAAATGGAGATCTGGTTCTGACTGATGTTTATCATAGCAAACTAATAACCACAGTTAATAATAGGAACAACAAATGAATGAGTGATCTCAATACTGTCTGAATCACCTTTGGAGTTGCAGCTGTTCATAGGCCCTTGGGTAACATTCACTCATGTTACCCAACTCTCCTCTCAGTCTTTCTCACTTCATTGCTACTATCTCCATACGTGATAAAATCCAGTTTGTGTCATGCTTGTTCCTGTCTCAAAGGCAAAAGCTGAGAGCAAAGATGTTCACAAAGAACAGGAAGATTGATAAAGATGATACTTACTTGAAGATTTTTTAGGTAGTTCTCTGATTAAGAGAATGTGGTGCAACTTCTTGTTCTCAATGTTTTAATGTGAAAAATACAGTTTTTGTTTATTAATTCTTTTACACCCTTGAAGAATCTGCAGAATCTGTTCTAAAATCTTTCCTATTCTGGTTTCATTAGGACAACATTATTTGCAGACCATCCATCCATGTAGTAAGCAGTGTGATTGATACTGTAATCCTGCACCCACTGAGCAGAGAATGAACGTTTGGTTTTATGCATGTGTGCTCCTTCAGAGGCATTTAGATGACATGAAGTGTGGTGCTGAGGTGAGCCTTATGCTAAAAGAACAATGTGATAAGGCTTGTGGTATGTGTTAGTCCCTGTCCAAGTTGATTCTCAAGACTCAAAGTAGTGCCAAACAAAGCCTTACCCACAGACCAGGTACACAGAGCTTGAGGACCTTATCAGTGATGGTCACCAGGGAGGAGCTTCATTGATTACCTTGTAGGTAAGAACCAATAACCCAGATGTGATTTACTGTTATGTAGGAGGCCAATGTAAAGAAGAGAGGCTAGATTTAACATGGCTTTGATAGTCTGCATATCTGAAAAGGTATGTGTAAGTGTGTTCATGAGACTGTGGCTTCTCTCCTGGGTATTTTGCTGTGTATTCTTTGCAGAGACAATAAATAGTGCTGCCAGTGAAATATAAAAGCCAGTGAAGGTTGAAAGAGCATCAATCGCAAATTTCAGTGCTGGGACTTTATCATTTTCTACCATCAAGCTGATTGCTAAACCTGCAGTTCATCTGTGCCCTTCATCTGTGCCCATTCATCCACAGTCTGGAAGCTGTGTGTCTATATGCAGTTTACTTAGATGTGAAAGAAGCTGACAGTGACATTTTTGTAGAACAGACGTATAAAATGTGAAGAAATGACTGACAAAAGCAAAGCATGTGTTTGCAACACATACAACTTGTAGTATTTATGGCAGGATGAACCAATGCAGTGATGTAAGCTTATAGTCCAGACTGAAGGAACAAGGAGGTCAGCACTCAGATACTATATTAGAAAATGTGACTTGGGCTGGTATACAGTACAAAGATTTCTCTGTTGCTTCCTCCTGTGACAGTCAGGGTTAGGAGAGAGACCAGTTAGTCGGATTCCATGTAAGATAACTAACATGCCATGATTATTCCGTTTACCGCCTTCCAGCGTAAACATGGGTATCACATGGCAGCAAGTCCAGATTCCGTCTGATATGTTTGTAGCTTCATCTGGAAGGGTCCTCTTCTGAAGCAGGATCAAATTTACCTTATCAGTCACTGATACATATCTAGATAGGGGTACCCTCTGAAATGAGTTAAATTATAAAAATCTCTCTCACTAGAGCTAACTCTTTCAGAGCTGAAGCCGTTTTCCTAATATTTGCCTTTATTTCCATCATGCCAAACTAAGACTCTAATCACTGTCCTTTTTATAATTATCATTTGGACATTGCAGTTCTGACTGTTACTATACTTATTGCCAGTCTCTGCTGTTGAATTAGCAAACTCAGTTCTTTCAGTTCTTTCTCATATGCTAGGCTGTCTAAATCAATCCTCTTCAATCTGGACATATTTAAATTCAATAGCTGGTGATAGTTAAAGTCTTTTTTTGGTAGAAGGAGGAAGAAAGTGGGATAGAGCTGGGGCATAATTTATTTTTTCTTTATGCAACTGTCTGTTTCAGATTCAAATACCTTCATTTGTATTCTTGTCTTGGGCTATGTTGAGACTCAGTGATTACTGACTGAGCTGATATTAGTGTCGATGGTCAAACTGTGGGAGTTTGCTTTTCTCTTATCAATAGGAAACAGTCTTGCTAAAGCCTGGAGTAACTTTTCAAGTTTGCTATAGTTCAGCTGTGTTCAAAAAGAATGACAGATAGAAGGAAGTTCTTAGCACAGCTCTATCTAGGTTTGAGTCACAAGTTTAGAAGTGGTCTCTTTGATACTCTGAAAATATCAAATGTCAATCTTCTCAAAGAGGACCAATCAATTGATTGATTGATCAATTATTTGTTATATGAGGGTACCTTATGCACAATCCACATCTAAATTTATAGTAATAAATCTAAATTTTCCTAATACTAATTACCGGTATAGAAGTCTCTATTTGGAATGTTCAAGTTTTTCTTTCCTTGTATAGGCAGCAAGGGGGGAAAATATCAAATGCATCCTGAAAATTTGGAAGATGATTAATGTTCTGATTTTATCAGAAGACTTGAAAGAAATCCTACAGAATGTGATCCCATAAATTGCTTTAAGCAATACCTATTCATTGCCATATAACACCACAAATATAAAGAAAGTGTGGACTGAGAAACAAGGGACTGATTTAGAGAAATTAAAACAATTGCTGATACGGTATTCTTTTCTTGTGGGTTGGTAATAATAATAGTGGTAGTTTTTGTTTTGTCTGTTGCTTTTAACTGTGGAATATCAGAACAGGTTACAAATGAGGAAATGATCATTATCACTGTTCTACTGATGTGAAAATACAGATAGAAAAGATATATTTAAATGTAGGCAATTGCCCACAGTGGCCTAACAGCCTGGAGCAGAGCTGGGACTGGAGCCAAAATGTCATGAGCCCTTTTCCAGTAGCCTACCCACTTAGTCATCATGCTGCCTCCTCTTAGTACGTAATATCTAACCTGCTACTGTGACCACAAATATGTTCTGAGGGCTGAAGAAATTAGAAATAGCTGTGGTTTTTCAGCAGACAAATAAATAAATAAATATTGTGTAGAAGTGGCTGCCAAGCAATGTACAGAACCACAGAATAGCAGATTTGCTCCAAATGGGAGGACTAGAAAGGGTGAAAAACAGTGCAGATAAAGTGATTCCTGCTGTAGTTTTCACTGTATTTTCAGGATCTCATCTTGTTAAGACATATTCATGAGGTATCAGCTTTTTTCCTGCACTTAGGAAGAGATGCAAAACACTGTTCCCTGAAAAACAACAACAACAAAATCGTCTTAGAGGTATCAGTGACAATCACCCAAGAAACACTTTAAATAAGTCAGGTTAACACACAGATGGAAAGTAAACTGCACAGACCTACAAGTACCCAGCTTGCCTTTCACCTGAAAGCTGCAGCAGTCCCAAAGACTCAGTTGGTCAATACTTTGCAATGCTGTGTTCCCCTGCTGCAAGGCTATTTACTCCCTTCTGGGGAAGAGGCAGTTCCTGGGAGCCCACCACAGTGCAACCTGTATGTATTATGAAGCTTTAATGCTGTGCTTTATCTAATTAGACAACTTTGTGTTCAAACCACATTTAAGGTAATGCTACACTAAGAAATTAGAAGTTTCTTCACTATGGGCAAAGATTGCTTAACTAAAGTGCTTGAAGACTTAACTAGTTAAGTACCTTTAGAAAAGCTTTTCAAAATGTAAATCTTCACCACAAAAGATCTCTTGATTTCCCACAGACTGGGGACATTTCAGTGATAGGTTTTGATACCTAAAACCATTCCTTTTCCCCCCACCAGCTCATTTTATTTCAGCAGCTTCTTTCAGTCTCCGTTAATGATCACAGATTCAGCCTCCTAGACAGGATAAATAGAAGTGAGTGCTGTTGAGTAAAGGCCTATAAGAAAAGTATTAAAACAGTATCTCCTGTTTGCAGTTTACTGTCTATAGAGTGCTGCAAGCTTACGTTCTGTGATTTTTTTTTTTGTTGTTGTAGTTTGCTAGTTAAAACACATCTTCTTGTATACAGTTAGTCAAGCTGATTGCTATGTAAGCCTGTCCTTGCCCACTGCTTCCTCTGAGACTGTCCGGACCAGAACCATCAAGAACAGCAAAGATCCAGTGTGGAATGAAACATTTTCCTTCAGGATCCAGAGCCAAGTAAAAGTAAGATGCAAAGTGGATTTGTTTTTCTTACTGGGGCAGAGATCTCATTTTGTGATCTGTTTGTAGGGTACCATAAAAAAAAAGATATTTGCAAGGGACTTGAGGGATGTGGGAAGTGAATGTAAGAACAGCATGCAGCAGCAAGATTAGATTTTATTTTGTGATGTGTAGAAAGTAGTTGAGATTTCACAACTATTCGCATAATGTTCTGTCATTTTTCCTTTTTTCTTTATTTCTTTCTTAAAATTGCGATTTTCAAGAGTAAAGGTGGGCATCTCAGAGTAAATTTAGCAGCATAACAAGGTATATATGAACCAAGTAATGGTGTAACTTCACTCAGCACTGTGAATCACGTCTAAGATCTTGTGTGGCTCAATGAGTGGGTGGCAAATGGCATCAGGAAGAGCTCTGTGTGGTGGCAGGAAGGAATGGGAGAGTGAGAGGAGCTGAGTATGTTCTGAGAGCAGTAGAAAAAGAGTCCTGTTTCTTGCTGTGCATGTATTTTACCAAATACCAAAACAAAACAAAAAACAAACACAGCCCTACTGAAAAAGAGTGTACTGGTGGATAGCAAACTGGACATAAGTCAGCAACGTGCCCTTGCAGCTCATAAAGCTAACTGTATCCTGGGCTGCATCAAAAGCAGTGTGATCAGCAAGGTGCAGGAGATGATCCTGTCTTTCTGCTCTGTGCTGTTTAGACCTCATCTGGAGTTCTGTGTCCAGAGGTGGAGTTCTCAGTACAGAAGAGACACAGACCTGTTAGAGTGCTTACACAGGAGGGCCAGAAAAATTCTCCAAGGGTTGGAACACCTCCACTGTGAGAACAGGCTGAGAGTGCTGGGGATGTTCAGCCTGGAGAGGAGAAGTCTCCAGTAATAATAGTAGCCCAAAGTCTCCAAATAGAAATGGTCCTAACCCTCTACCTTTATTCGCAGAACATTCTTGAGCTGAAAGTCTATGATGAAAATACAATCACTAAAGATGATCTCCTCTTCACTGTCCTCTTTGATGTTGCTAAAATACAGCTTGGAGAAACTGTTCGCTTGACTTTTCAGCTAAATCCAGAGGTGAGGAATAAAACAGAGTTGCCCACAGGAAGGAAACATATTTTTTGCTATTACCTCCTTATATGACTTACTGTAAAGCAATATGGGAGGGTTTATTTCATATTCATTTGTCCTTCATTTATCCTGTGTGTCCAAACTTCCAATTTCTGGAGCCAGAATACTCATTAACAAGAATAGCTGGTGAGAAAGAAAATTAATAAAAATGCTTAGAGTAAATTAATCTTTTACAGACACAGGAGATGCTGGAAGTAGAGTTTGCATCAGAGAGCATGTGAGTAAAGCCTAAATGGAACCAATCAAATGTAAGACAGATGCTAGAGTTTAATATAACATAGGTCATAGCAGCATCACAGTCACAGCTGATGTTTATCAAATTATCTGCATACTGGCAAAAGCATTCTCTTCCTTATCTACCAAAAATCATCCTGGATTCTAAACCCACTTCCAAGATATACTGGGATAGATAAGGATGATAGGAAGTGCAGCAACTGTATTCAATATTTCTTAGTATTCATTACTACTACAGGTTGCCTCCAGAAGCAGTGGAAGCCCCATCCTTAGAGGTGTTCAAAGCCAGGCTGGACAGGGGCAACCTGATGAAGAGCCTGATTTAGTCATTGGCAACTATACTCATGGCAGAGGACTAGAACTAGATGATCTTTAAGGTCCTTCCAACCCAAGCCATTCTTTGATTCTGTGATTATCATAAAAAATGAGGAAGTCACATTTCAGATGTCTTTTTTAAAACAGCAACAAATTGAAAAATCAATGATTTGTTACAGACTATATTAGATGAGACAGCCTTTAAGGAAAGTGTTATTCCTACAGTTCATTTAAATAGGTACTTAGATCATGTTCTGATTTTATTTTTTGTTCTTTCAGTCCAGTTCCGCCTGAAAAGCTCATCAGTAATGGTGTCTTGGTGGTAATTTCAAAATATTTATCTATGTTGATTATCTTTCTGGTGTTGGGAATGATAAATATGGGAAGGGCCCCAATAAATCATTGCAGTCAGAGCTGAAGGAGAGGGAGATGTAGGGTGGGGGGAGGAGGAGCATCAGGAACTGGCAGCCATCTGCCTGCATGGCTCATGGGATGAGGATGTATTAAGAAAGAGTGAACATAATCACTGGGGATACCCACAGGCCAGTCCTCCATCACCAGCTGATAGCAAGCTCCTTGGCAGAGCTTGAAGTGCTCCTTCGTTTGCTTACTGCCTCTGTGTCATCCCCCCTGGGAACTACTCCTGGGACTCACACAGAGCCATCCCTGTCCTAGATGAATTGGAATTGGCATTCCTGACTGCCCATAACTCATTGCTTGGAAGGAGGTAGCACTTGACTGTGCAGCTTCACACAGGTAGGACTGTAAGGACAGCACTGTGATTTGGCTGCCCATCAGTCCATCTTCAGAAGGCCTTGGCATACACCCACTCCTTCTTTCATTATGTCCCCTTCCTTCCTATCCCATGGACAGACACACCGCTACAGCCATTTTTCTTTCAGATGGCACATCATAAGAGTATCTGTACCTGCCAAACACACAATGGGCAGGTGTCCAGACCCCAGGAACCCAGGTGGCCAGAGATAAATAGCAAAGTGACTCATATGTGGCATGGTTTGGATATTTAATTCTCTCATTATTCATCTCTGTGGCAGTGTCGTGAAGCTTGCTGCTTGGAAGTTCTTGTGGACAGTAGGCAGAAGAAAGAAGCTTCAGGTTAGACTTTAAGCTTTATCATGGAAAAAAAATGTGCTACAAGAAAGGAAATGTGATGACTGGGTCTTAAACCCTGCGAAGTAGAGACAACTTGGATAATTAAGAACTTTTTTATTTGGTCACTTTTTTATCCAGTAATTTCCCTCTTTTTTTTTTTTTTTTTTTTTAATTATCAGTGGAGCACAAATATTTGATGGTTGCAAATAAGAGTTGCATTTTTTCCTCTTTTATTTACCCTCTCCACCCCATCCCCCACCTTCCCCATAATATTTCCTATTTGGGAATATGCTTGCTTTTCTGTTTGTTTTAGAGAAGGACTTCCTGTTCACATTGAAGGGATCCTATGAACAGAACCAGACCCTGTCACTGGGCTCTTCCCTGCAACACCCAAGGCCTCTTATCTTCCATTATCTCAAATATGGTCTGGGAGATCTGTGTATGGCTCTGGCAGAAAAGAAGCCACGCTTCTTCTTGGTACGTGATCTTCTACTCGAGTAAGCACAGCAAAGTCATGGTTTTCTATATTTCACTGGGACATATGGAAGGAATTATTATTGTTAATATTATTATTTTAATTGGAAGTCAATTTCAGTGACCATCTGCTCTGGAAGAGCACTCAGACACCTTAATACCAATTTGGAAGCTGCGGGAGTCAATCCTATTATTAAAAAAAGTTGGTGACAATCTTTTTTATGGTGTATACATTAAATATTTTTCTACTTTTAAATCTATTTTTTTTAGTGTACCTCAAATGAAGAGAAAAAAAACCGTGTTGCATCCCACACCATTCCTCTGGATTCACTTCCCTTCAAGGAGAAAATAGCAGTGGCAGAGGTGATTGAAAATAACCTTTTAGAATAAATCTGAGGCTGTGATCCCAAGATTAACAAGCATTAGTTAACCAGATTACCATGACTGCTAATCCTCATTTTCTGCAGTCCACTGAACATTAGAAAACTACGCAAAATAATAATAGTCTATGCAAAGTAGGAAGGGGGTAGAGTGCCCTTAAGGAACTCTGTTTATTGTGATTGTTTTATGCAAAGGACGTTATTAAACAACACTGGCCAGTATAAGCTCTCACACAGCGTAAGTGATGATTCTCATATTTTATGTCTGGTTTATAGATATTTCTGTGATTCTGGCAATATACGATCTGTCTGTGTTTTTTATCCTGTCTGTGTTGAAATTTGCCACCCTCTGAAGTTTTAAGTAGGCTTTTTCATGGGATGGAAATTCCTGATGCTAGTGCTGGCACAAAGATGGGTATCATGCAACTGCGATCTCAGCAGGTTCTGAATAACCAGGAAGGGTTTTACACCTTGCTTGAAATTACTATTCAGTTAAAATATTGTGCTTCTGGAAGAGATTTATTTTGTTTTTAAGATGGTACACAGGTGTGATAAACTTATATTCCCATACAAAGAGGGTTCTGGACCTGCACATCTTCATCTGAACTGAGCAGAAACAAAAATCATAGTCAAAAGTTTGAGAGAAGGGTTTCTGTGATCAGTTGGACTAATACAGGCCAGAGTGTATGCAAACAGTGAAGGAAGGCAAGGCACACTCACAGAGCTGGTGCTGGATTTTGCTGCATACACTGATGTGTATATCTAAATAGGCTGAAGCTTCTATATAAATGTTAGTGGACTTGGGCAGTACACTTGGAGGAGTTCTAGAAATTGGGATGGTTTTCTTATTGTTTCAACCTTGTATGTCTAACATTGCTCTTATAAAGAGTGAAGGGCTTCAAATATAACTGCAAGGAAAGGACATAAGAACACCTCCAGTACTTATTATGTGTTGTGGTTTTCTTTGTTTTGTATTGTTTCCTAGAATGAAGCAGTAAATTTACGTGTGAAGTCAATGGACTGGTAAGAAATTCTGCCCTATTGTTTTTTGGTTTTGTGATGAAGATCTTTTCTGGCTGAAAAAAATTAAGGGTTTACAAGTTTAGGAAAAAATATGCCTCATTTTCCTTGGTTGTAAAGAATTCAGAATAGTTGAATTTATAAAACTTGGAGTAATTCATGCAATAAATTTTTTATGTTTCACCATTTGTGGTACCTGTAAATGGATACAATATTTATGTTAGATGCTTCTAGAAAGTTGGTGTAGAAAAAAAAGATCTTTTTTTTTTTTTCTCTAAGGCTTTACATCCTTTTCACTTAATCTTTTCTGATATGCCTTTGTAGGATCACAGTAGCAGCTTTAAAAATCCTGATTATGGAATTTACAACTTGTAACCATAGGTCCAGACCTTATTTGTAAGTGATCACATACTCAAGCTTCTCATATTCCTTTTAACCATGGACTCTGTCTTTCTGAGGTCAAGAAACCTTGATGTTCGCTTGGAGTTTGATCTATGCATGGAGGAGAAAATTTTCTTACAGAAACGGAGGAAGTTGGTGGCTTCTGCTCTGAAAAAAGCACTCAAGTTAGAACAGGACCTACAAGACCACGAGGTATGGGGAGCACCATTGGGCCTGGACAGTGTTGTGTGACAGGAATGAGTCAAATCCACAGCCGGTCATTGTTCCTTAACCAGCACTGATGTGTTCAGCACCCCATGTGCTAAACATTAAGAAATGTTTAGATGAAGCAACGTGAGAGCAAGAGTTAGAGTGTGAACTTGTTCATGTACATGCTGCTGTGGGAATGTTTTATATTATAGGGGGGGAATATAGTGTAAGATCAGGTATTACAGAATTGAAGTTTTCATTTTGGGAGGGGTTTTACCTGTGCTTTTCACTTTGCCCAGGACAGCTGGACCAAAGGCATGTTAAATATTATGTGACAAAATGGTCATATAATTGAGTAAATGATGCTTCCTGCTCACACCAGTATATTATTTCTCATTAGCACATTATTTTCAGTGGGAAAAACTAAAACAAGAAAACAAACAACAAGAAAATGGCACGTTTCCTTCATTATACTGAAATCAGAATGCTTTGCATTAACTGAAATGCTTGGTTTGCAACAGGTTAAAGAAGCACAGCTAAGTATTTTCTTGATACAATTGCCTGGAAATATGTATAGGAAATGTCATTTTGACAGTACACTCCCAGTGGGTTTTAGTTGGAGGAATTTATCTTCCTGTAATGTAATTTAGGTTTCTATTTAGAAGGCTTTGTGCGTTATCTCTGCAATTATATAGTCTAGATACTTTTGGGAAATGTAATCCAGTCTTTATATTTGACTTATTAGGGAGGATGAGCATGTCTGGTTCTGAAAATAGTGCTCTCATGAGATGGCGTTCCATGAAGGAAAATGCAACCTAATATTGAAAATATCGAAAGTTATGAGCTGTTTCAGTAATCCAGCATGTTACAATATAGAACACTGTTCTCTGTAGATGAAAAATATCTAAACTGGCAAATCGTCTTTTTCCTTTTTTCTTAATGTCTCAGCCAAGCACCAGCATTTCATGTTTTTCTCCTCTGCTTGGGGAAATGATGTAATGTCAGAATTCTTGAAAGAAAGAAATGCTGTAGTTCATGTAGCTGAGACATAATGTGCTCATATGAACTGTGTTGTTGCTTACCTAGTGCTGTGTTCATGCTTAAAAAGGTTCCAGTTGTAGCAGTCATGACAACAGGAGGTGGCACCCGGGCACTGACATCTTTGTTAGGCAACCTGCTGGGTCTTCAAAAGCTGGGTCTCTTAGATGCTATTTCTTACATCACTGGGTCATCTGGCTCAACATGGTAAGGAGATTCTGAACAAAGATATTGTTTTTCAGCTTTATAGACTGCTGGATGATATTTATTCTCTTTGTTGTGGCAAAGGAAGATGTGTGTATTTAGCCTCAGGCTTTTTTACTTTTGTATTAGGAAAAAATTGTAAACCATTTATGTTGTTTTTATGATGCTGGAATTTTCAGTTTCTTCTCCCAAATCAGCTTTATCTTGATTTTCATCTGCTAAACATTTAACAGTTAACTTGCAAGGCATAGCACTTCAATGAAGTGCAATAAACAATTTAGTCATACGTGATAGAATTTTCTGGCACCTAAATAAAAATTTAGATCAAAGAATCTCCAAGCCTCAAACATGTTTTCATGTTTTTAATGAATCTCCACTAGTTGTTTTTTGTTTGTTTGTTTGTTTTTCTTGTGGTCCTTAAATCCAAGTCTGAAATGGGGAAAGATTCATGAGTATGTGCTTGCTTTCTTTTCCTCAGGACACTGGCACATTTGTATCAGAGCCCTGACTGGTCACACAAGGATATCTCTGGACCTATCCGTGAAGTCCGCAGGCACATGACCAAGAGCAAACTGAGCTGCTTTTCCCTGGAGAGCTTGAAGTACTATGACCAAGAGCTAAAGCTGCGGAAGCAAGAAGGATACCAGATCTCTAGCATTGATTTCTGGGGGCTCCTGCTGGAAAGAGCACTGAGTGATGGGGTAGCATGTCTATATTTTGCTTAACAAGTCTTGAATACCACTGTACAGAAATAGAAGCTCCAGGGACAGGCACTATCCTGACAGCCTGCCAGTGATATCAGACAGATGGTTTCTGTTGACTAACAAAGGGCTTTTGACCTTGTATCTCTGTCAATGTATAGTTACCACCCTGTGGGATGTTTGGTAGAGCAGAAAACCTGTATCTCACTATACCTATATGAGTATCTGAACATCATGTTCCAGCACCCTGATTTTGGTTTCTTTTGCTTTGTTTAACTTGCATAATCCATGCAAAATGAAAGCATTTACTCAGAGGAATGAAAATCCTCTGTACAACAAAATTCCTATAGCTTATCTGAAGTCAAGTAAGCCTTTCTGGGTGCATGAATGCTTAGGTCATTCTTCAGTTAGAAAAAAATAATAATAATGCTTAGGCACAAAATGAGTAGAAAGAATAAGAAATGTAGATAGAAATAAATATTTATTTCTCTGTAATTTTTCAAGTCCATGCGCAATGTCAAGAAGGTCCCTTGGGTTTCTTCTTTTTCTTTTTCTGGACAATGCACAGAAAAACAATCACAAACTGTCTGATGAGAGACGGGCATTAACTCAAGGTCAGAATCCCCTACCAATCTACATGATCCTCAACATCAAAGAAGACTACAGCCTGTCAGAGTTTAAAGGTGATGGCAAAACCAAACTGTATCTGGATTCAGTTGTATTTCTGTTACCAACTACAGTATATCCTGCAACCCCTTGTATTGTAACATTATAAACAGTTCTTTATCTTCCTCTTCCATTTTCAGACTTTTGCCTAGTCTCTGAGGGAAATCCAGCTTCTATGGGACAGGAGAAATGTGGGGAACAGTATTTAGGGCAGCCAAAGTATTCCCAAATCAGAGCCTTAGCTCTGTGTATGGGGTAATTTGGGTTGACCTCTTTTGGTAAAAACTTCATTTATGTCCTATCTTGAGAGGCTTGTTGGGAAGTGCCATAGGAACAAGTCTGGGGAACACTGAGAGTGTGGCTGAAACTGTCTTAATGATGTCATTACCGTGATGAAGACCAGTCTGTGATTACCCTGCTCGTAGGGTTTGTCATGAAGTTGTTTCCTGCTAGGAGATGTGGATAGAATGAATTAAAATGTTCATTTTGTTTCTCTGCAGAATGGGTTGAGTTCACACCTTATGAAGTCGGGTTTCTAAAATATGGTGCCTTCATTCGTGCAGAAGATTTTGGCAGCGAGTTCTTCATGGGTCGCTTGATGAAGAAGCTTCCCGAGTCTCGGATCTGCTTCATGAAAGGTGATGTGTTTCCTTGGTAAACTTCCTTTGGATAGCATAAAAATATACTTAATATGTACAATTCCTAAATACTTTGGCAGTGCCCTGCAACATACAGGACTGAAGTGTACAGTTCTTGCATGATTAAATCAATGTGTTTTGCTATCCTTATTTCAGTAAAGTGCTCCCACTAGTGCAGGAAGGACAGTTTTATGTAACCTTTCTTATTTTATTTTTTTTTCTAATACTAGAAATCTTTATGACACTGCTTTCTATTCTGGTTTGCTCTTCTGCTTCTTCTGCAGAAGAGTCCTTTACATGCAAATAAGTATGATACACAACAGCTCACCAACACCAGTAAGAAAGGATGTTCTTATGACTGAAAAGCCCACATTAAAAACAATAATGTTTGGTATTCTTTATCTAAAGCTCAGAGAAATTGAGCACCTCAAAATATTATGCAAAAAGTCCAGAGTCATATTGCTACCATGTTTAGATAATACCTAGGTATGAGGAAGACTATGTTTAGCTTCAAAGACCCTAATTCTCAGAGCATAATGATTATATTTTTGTCGTGGTGTCATGAGTAAAGAGAAGAGGAAGCTGGGGGACAAGACACATGTTGTCACAGGAGCCAAGAGTATGTATAGGTCTAAAAAGGGGAGAACAAATTCATGGAAGGTAGTTTCACTGGTGACTGTGTAACACTAGAGCCACCAGCTACTGGAAGTACCAAGTCCAGACCCATGAAATGCTGGAGGGTGGAGAAGAGACGCCATTATACTTTCCATTTCCTTGTATCCTTCTGTGCTAACATTCAGAGAAAGGAGGTGGATTATGGAGTTACATGGGAGTATTAAGCCATCTTCTGAGAACATTTTGCCTCCATTGCATCTTTGCAATGTCTGTGGTGTGGTCATACCCAAGGTGGCACACCCAGCACGTTTAGTCTAGGCTGAGCTCTGTGTTCCTGTCCTCAGAACCTTTAGAAACGTAAGAGTGGAGATATAGAGCTATGCTGCCACCTAGTGATATACTCTGCAAGTGCCCTCTTGAGGTACAATTAAAATATACTGGTAGTGAAACATGGCAGCTAAAGGGTGAAGGAAGAGTGTAATTTACAGGAAGAAATAACGTCTTAAGTGAGAGGACAAAAGTGCAAGAAGTACGGGAATGAGAAGATGGAGATAAGTTTCACTCAAAATAACTTGTGGAAAGGAGAAACATACAACAGATGTTGAAGGTGTCTTGTTTTAGGGGACCTAAATAGTCTGCAGACCATCTCAAATTATGCTCTAACCACTTGGATTGTGGCTGTTCAGGAGCAATCCCTAAATCTCTAATTATGAATATAATTGTTTATGACATTCTTTACAGACCAAACCCTTGCTTTATGTGAATTGGCATGGTTTTACTCTCTCATAGAACAGGAATATGCAGGCTAGAAAATGGTGGCTTGCAATATGTACTGGTAATACCTGTGTGTGACAATGACTTATGGTAGCTGAAGGCCTGGTATAATGTTTAAAACCATTTAGGTTCCTCTTGAAGACAAACTATGAGTTGCTGTGAAAGAACTTACTAATATTTTTTATGAGAAGACACTTTGCATGTACTAGAAGCCTGTGGAAAGATCAAAGGGATATTTTCTATTTAAATGTTTCTAAGCAGTTTCCCTGTTCTCTGTTGTTCCACAGGCCTGTGGAGCAATGTCTTTTCCTACAATCTCTTGGATGCTTGGCATTCGTCAGATCCTACAGAAAGGTGCTCACTGAGGTGCACTCAACCCACAGCTGTTGATGTTGGTTGGTTATATTTCTGTATCTGTTACCTTACAAATCTTTAAATGAATATAACACCTGGATGCAGATAGTAGGAAATCTTTATTTTAAGTATTATGAAATTGCTATCAAAACAATGGCTTGTTTATCTGCTCTACCCATCAGAAGGAGATGAGCCTTCTCCACCAGCCAAGAGCCATGAGTTGGAGACTTACGTAGTCACTCCTGAATGTGGCATCATGGGCATTGTTCGGGAAGTCCTGACTGAGCGAGTAATGGTCTCAAAGTTCTTCAACTTCCTAAAGGGGTTCCAAATGCATAATGAATACCTTCAGAGTAGAAGTTTTTCTATATGGAAAGGTAAATATCCCTAAATGCTTTCTTGTTCCTATGTGGGATTTTTTCTGTGTGTGTGTTTGGTTTTTTTCTGGTTAGATGATTGGTATTTTCAACAGTGAAGAGAAGACCAAAGATGAATAGGCATTATTCTTCACTTTGGAAACAAAAATTTCAAGATAAGTGGTCAAATTACAAAAGTGAATTGCAAAACAGCTCTAATTATAGCACAGCTCTGTTTTTATTGAAATTAAAATGTTAACAGATACTCCAAGAAATATCTTGGTTCCTAGGAAGGGCAACTGCTGTTCATCAGGAATGGAAAAAGGTCAACATGAGAAGTGAAGGAGCTCTGTCTTCTTACTGTGGACAGATCTTTCTTTTCTGAGTCAAGATGGAACTTCAGTAATGCAGCAGGATCTTGGAAAACAAAAGTAATGAGAAGAGGCCTTTTTTGGACCTCTTTTATTAGCTAAACAACAAATATATTACTTCTTCCCTGAATCACTCATCATAAGAAATATTTCCTTTTAGATACTGTGCTAGAGAATTTTCCCAACCAGCTGACAGAAACAGCAGAGTTCCTGTGCCTTGCAGACACGGCAGGATACATTGATATCAGCTACCCACCACTCATGAGACCAGAGAGGAAAGTGGATGTTGTCCTACACTTAAACTATTCTTCTGGATCACAGACATCGGTGTGATAACCACTTGGTTCACTTGTGTAATTATGACTATCTTTTCTTCCTTTTAAGCTCTGAAAGAGTCAGAATAATTCATGCAGAAAAAACTAAATGTGGGAGAAGAGGATTCTTGGCATTCAGTCCCTGTTTCCTAGATATCTGGATCTTATATTATTACCAGTTTATCATGACAAATCCCTTAGGGAGAACTTCAGAAGTAGTATCAGTTTAATAAGTCTTTTATTCTAATCAAGTTCATCATAGGTAAGCATTATCTTAGATACCTATACACTCCTAGGACCTCGACATGGCTGCTTGTGTATTCTGTGTGAAGAGTTTCTCCACTAAGGAATATGTGCTTGTGTCGCTCCTGCACACAGCTATGAACATCTTATTTATCTTGCAGAAAAAAGGCTGAGGAGGAGTAGGTAGGATATCAGGAGTGCTAGTTGATGTCTTGGTCTTGAAATGTTGTTCTGATGATAACCAATACATAATTCCTCATGAAAGAAACAAAGACCAGAAGAAATATTGACAGTGATTACTATTTCCTGATCTTTGTGAAGTGCCTGTGGTGAATGTGTTGTGCATTATGAAAAGTTGAGGGAAAGGTAGAGTTTCTGACCTTTTTTCCTGTCTGAATGTAGCCTTTGGAAGAAGCCTCCAAGTACTTCTCAAAACAGGGAATTCCATTTCCAAAAATCCACCTGAGTGAAGAGGAAAAGAAAAATCTAAAGGAGTGCTATATCTTTGAAGATGCAGAGACCCAAGAGGCACCAACAGTGGTGTTTTTCCCTCTGGTGAATGACACATTCAGAAAATACAAAGAGCCAGGTAAGCCATGGGACTGAGTTGATCCTCCCACCACCCCTGCAGCCTTCATTTGTATTGGGATGGAAAGCAAGGGCTGGTATGGACCCCTTCCTCCCCTAATGTGGTTCCTATGGAAAGGACTGTGGGTGTTAATTTAGAGAGGAACAGTGTTCCTCTGGAGAAGAGGATGCAAGACCATCCCTATGCCCTGTCAACGACTTTTCTTGATTTGGCAGGTGTGGAGCGCAGCTCTGCTGAGATGGCACAGGGCAACGTGGATGTTTCTGGCCTTTTTTCCCCATACTGCATAAACAGCTTTACCTACACAGAGGAACAGTTTGACAATCTGGTAAAGCTGACCAGCTACAACATTCAGAACAACAAACATCTGATTCTTCAGGCTTTGAATTCAGCAATAGAGCGGAAACGACAACGCAAAAAATAAATGCTGTCCTAAGTTTCAGAAGGATGTCTGCATCGCTTTTTCTCCCCTGCAGAAGAATCAGAACCTGCTGGTGAATGAATATATGGACTTGGGAAAGTGTTGAGACTTAGCTTGTGGTTCTTCTACACCAAGTAGCAATCCTAGATAAACCCATCAAACAAAAAAACAATTACTTTCATGCACTGTAGGTTTGCACTGATAATGAGTATTTTTTCATGTGTATATATACACATATGTATATACAGTAAATTGAAGCTTAGAAAATATGGAGTTTATTTATGGTTTTTCTGAATTTATGAATGTGGAACAGCAGCACAACTTCTTGCAAATAGACAGGTAAAAAATTATATGTGAAGATAAATGAGCTACAGGTATTTAATGTATTGCAAATGCAGTGAAATAGAGGAAACACTGAACAAATGTGGACAATCTCAAGGGAAAGAGAAAAGTTTTCTTATAACATCAGCATTACATTTTATTGCACAAAATTAAACATAAAAGGATACAGAAGAGCCAAGATTTACTGTGTAAGATACAAAATTTCTATACTTCTGAATTTACAAGTTTTATTATGCCAGCAATATTTAGGCTTGGAAGTGATCATTCCAAACCCTGTAGAGAATCACAAGCTGCTCTTATGGTGCATGCATAAGCACCTGACCTGAGATTGTGTTTTTCATTGAATTCTTGTGATGTTCAGAGTATCCAGCTCAGCATCTACTTCCCATTAGTTTCAACAGGTCTAATAGTATTTCTTGTTATTATAGGTAAGGATGTTGTGAGAATAAAAACACTAAAAACAGAAACATTCAGGTTTTGTGGTAAGGGAACTAGCTAAGTGTTTTAAACTGATATCCATGGATAATTCATGGGTAATTACATAATGTTTTTCAGTCCTTGAATGTATACAAGGAATACAGGCTTTGTGCAACTACTATGAATATCACAAGGTAATTTGTTGAGATCACTTATCTTTTAAATGAAGATAAAAATATTTATCTGCTTTATGAAAGGTTTTAATAATGCAAATACTCTGCAAACCTATCTGAAAAGAAGATGCTTCAGCCATTATCAGATACTCTTAAGTACTTGAAATTTAAATGAAACACAGTGACTTGTTCCTGTTGAAGTAACATATATTGACACGCACAGAGCTGTGTGTGGTTTGTTGTAAGTGATGTAATTGTAGCCAAAATAGAAAATAAATCCTTAATTCAAAATGAAACATGAACACAGAAAAAAATGATTTTTTTAATTTATTTTTTGTCTCGCTGTCGTATTCTGCCTTCATCTCTTTTGCTTCATGCATTCCTCTATGTCTTTAAGCCTATGTCTTCTTCAGTCTCCCATTCTCACCTCCAATGACCTCAGCCCCTAAGGGTTGGTGTGTCCTTGTCCCAGCTCCTTTTCCAGGCCCTCACACTTCCACTAAATTTGCAGACCTGGTTCAAATCTCTATGGAGCTGGAATGACTGTTTATTTGTCTGTTCTCATCAAGGGCTCCTCTCTTTGTGATCTCTGCTGATGAATTATTAAGGCACTTTTGGCATTGCCGCTCCTCTGCTCCAGCTCCCTCCTGGGCTTCCTTGTCATTATGGCAAACCCCTTTTGGGGTATTTGTGCTTCTCCAGGTGCATTTGCTACTTCTCCTACCTCTCTGTCTTTCAGCTTAAGTTTTGGCCATCTTCAAAAGCTGCAAATGGAGCACCCTTCCCTACCCACCAAGGCCTTAGCTGACTCCAAGTTTTAAGAGGCCTGCCTCTGTTTATCCTTCACTGACTTTAACTGTAACCCTTTTGCTTCCCTTGCTGTGTTTTTGTTTGTTGGTTTGTTTATAAGGAGGAAAGACTCATTCATTCTGATGCTGCCACAACAACCCTCCACAGCACCCCCAGGGGCTGAGCATGTCCCCAGGTGCCCTTGCCTCCTGCAGGCCGTCTAGCCAGACCCACACTATAGCTGCTAGTGATGCTTCTGGTATGGGTGAAGCTCTTGGATGGGAACTGGATCTTCTTGTCAGTCCTCCCTTTGCAATCCTCAGTCATCCATGGCAGTCCTCCTCCTGGGGCAGTGAGGGCCTTCACCCAGAGACAATCCGACAGATAATGGTCCTGAGCTGAGGGTAAGACACCAGCCCCATATTTCTATCTGCAGTCAAACTCTGTTGCATTGCCTCAGCCACCCAGATTTTGGTGGTCAGTTCTCCTCCTGAGTCTGTGCTGAAGCCTTGTGTGACATAGTTCTCTGGATGCTTTGTTCGGCTTCAGCTGCAAATTGGGAGTGTTTTCTCAGGGCAGACTCTGGGCTGTACTAAGGCACTGAAGGAATGCAGGTGACAGCTACAGATGTGGGCATTTAAAAGCTCTTTTTTTTTGTAGGCTGGGAGTGTCTCTTTTCCAGGAAATAGGAGCAATTTCATAAAATTTTCTCCTCAAAGTGGGAAACAAACTAGAGGGGGAGATACACTGCAAAAATTCAGGTCCATGCTGTATTACAGCTTTAGCACAATAGAGTAAGCATCATATTTTCCTCAATATTATAAAAGGCAGAAGTCTTGGCAGCTATGGAAATAGGAACTTCAGACAATAGCACAGCGACCTCCTTAATCGTAATGAGTATGTTCTGCTTTTTGTCTGCGTCTGGCTTTTCTTTCTTACCTATTCATTACCTGTAGGTAAGTGAAGGTATTATCATGCAATTGCACATTTGCCCCAGCCCTTCCGATTATCACAGGGATGCATCAAGCACTGGGAAGCTTAGGGAGGTGAGTCAGCCCACAAGATCTCAAGAGAAGCAGTAGTGGGTTTTTTGAACCCCCTTTAAGGCATGTGAGTTCTCCGGCAGTCTGCTCAGGTGAGCACCACTGAGGACAAATGTTAGTGAGATCTTCAAGGGACTTTAGCCACGGTGTTGTGTGGTTGGCAGCATCACTGAATGCTGTTCTGTAGCCTGTAGAGTAATCAAACAAAAAATTATTACAGATCATCTGATTGAAATGAACTTTTTTTTTTTTTTTTTTTTTTGAGAGTGTACGTGTTGCACCATATGAATGATAGGAAGTGTACAAAAGAACATAAGTGACAGGGTAGAATTCCTTTCTGAGAACGCCTGTGCCCAGATGCATCCACAGTAAAGCACTGCTATGTATGTGCAATGACACTGTGTTACCAGACTGAGTGAAAGAAGGAAAATTTGGTGTATTATAAGGCAATTATAGTTATGTGGTGTTGAGATGGATAAGAGAAGAAAACAGATATTTTGGAAAGACAAGATGTCAGTGGGAAACATGGCAGGGATTTTTGGGGGAGTGGGGGGGAGGGTGCGGAAGGGAAGTGGAAACTAATATTTAAAATGGAGATAAAGCATATCCTTCTTATGGTTTATTCAAAGATGCCTTGACAGGTTCTTCTACTGAGAATAATAACAACCAAAAAACTGTAAACCAGTAAACATGATGCCATTAAATCCTGCTGCTGAGATTCTGACTGTTGGGCTGCTCAGATTTTCAGACATATGGTCAGTGAGTTCTTGCCAACTTACAGCTCTCCTTCTCTCTGGTCTTAGACACTGGGAAGATCCAGTCCCTTGTCCCGTAGCAGTAAAACTTCTATTGCCAACTGATACTTTTTGCACCTTCTTGTATTTCAGCAAAAATTCTGCAAATTAGTTGTAAAAACACAGAATGTTTGCACCTCTGCTACTTCATTTCCTCTGGTGAGATAATGGAGCATCCTTTGAGAATAATAACGATCAGGTATGGAGTTGCAAGTTTCTACATACAGTAATATGCACTTTTAAATCTTAAGCAATTAATAGCTACTTTCATTTTGCAATTTCTGCTCTCCAGCTGGCTGGCATCCATAATTGTTTCAGTAAGTCTGTGCTCCAAATGCTTCCTTGAGCACATATTGGTTTGGATTGCTATCTGCTTTGTAAATGCATTGCCTGTTTGTTTTTGTTTTATTTTTGAGATTTGATTGGTGATATAAAACCCCAAAGAGATTAGGATCTGTGGAAGAAGATGTGGGCAAAAATTGCTTGAATATGTCCTGTAATTTGAGATAAACTGATGTGCTTTAGTTGCATATGCAGAAGAGCACATAGTGGAGCCTTAAAATGCCTATTTTGGTCATTCTTAATCTATGACCCATGATTACAGCTGGTAAAGGATCTGATGGCCTGTAACACATAGCTCATTATGGGCATGGGAGGCAGTGTCACATCCATGACATGGTTCTTGTGGTTATTTCCAGCTCAAGTTAATCATGTATACAGTCGACAGAAATGTGAAGGGTGAACAGTGGTTCAGAAGACTGTGGAAAGCATTTTTCTAGTTTAACTCCTGGGAAATTTTCTCCAAATATGAAAAATGTCCCAGAGTCATTTGACTACATATACAGGAAACTTTCTCACTGTACAGATAATCAATGAGGACTGTCCATTTGAAACATGCATAAAATCCAAGAGATCCTAAGAGGAGTGTAGGTGTCTGCTTCAATTAGGCTGCTCAAGGACTGTTAAGTGCTGATTTTTATCTAATATATCAGTAACAGTAACACAAAAGAAACAGAGACAAGCACTTAACTTTGAGTGCACTGGTGTGAAAAGTTATTAATGATGTCAGTTATTAATTATAATATTTACTCAGAAAATAATACCTCTCATTATTAGAACTGTCATGTTTTGATGCGCACAAATGTTGATACATAAATGTAATGGATGTAAAGCACCACACTTTTCTCAGTGTAATCATTATGTCCTAACAGGAATGTATTATAGTATTGTATTATAAAGTCTTAAGAGGAATGCATTACAGAATTTTGCAACTCTGGCTAAAAGCTTGTCTCAAAATTCATTTCCTAGATTTCTTCTCACTTATGACAGAGGCTGACATGACAGACAGCAGCAGTCTCCCTGCTCCCAGTGAATTTCCCCCCTTTTCCTTCCCAAATCACCTTCACCTACTGACCATAAAATGGTCGTAGACATTGTCCTTCCTGAGGAAGAGGATGTAACTGAGCCAGAATGACTTTGCTCTCCAAGTTTGTGTGAAAGTATCTGTGTCTGAGAACCTGTAACATGCAGATCACAGCAGGTCCTGTGAGGGATTCCTGCTTGTCAAAATAATACCACATGCATTTTGCCTGGCCTTTCTGAAGGCAAGCATTTATTGCAGCAAGACAGGAGTGACACTAGCTATGATAACCTGTGGTCCAGTCCAAGATGGAGCTAAAAGAAATCACAAAACTATATTTGAACATGTTAAAGCATGGGAGTTCCTCCTGGAACTCCATTTCTCCTCAGTGTTTCTGTGCAGTCAAACGTTACACAGATTTGCTTTTTTCTTTTCTCCAAAATGAATAGTGTGTGTAAATAAGAATCTTAAGTATGAGAGGGAATACTAGGAACAGCAAGCACTAAAGGAAGTGAGTAGTGTGCTATTTGCCACCGTGACAATTATAGTTCATTAGCTCTTTGAAGTGCTTAGGTTACCTGTTCTTATCTATCCTCAAACTGCTGAAACATATTATGAAAACAATTGATTCCACCTGGGGCCTCTGCTCTTCATTGCAGAAATCGAGACCATCTGAATTTGTACAATCAGGTTTTGAATTAGATAACGTTAGTTTAATCATTAATGACAGGCACTAATGACAGCCTTGGAGTTTTCTTCTTTTGTGATGTTTCCTGTGGATTCAGTTGAGTGGGAGAAGAATAACTTGGTTTTGCTGAAGGCTGAACATATCCTGCCAGACAGCCCAGTGTGCATATAAATGGGCATTACCTTGGCAGATGTAGAAGCCTGTATGCTTTGTCTGTGTATTCTTCACCACATGTTTCCTTGAGGACAGGGATTCTCAGTCTTATGAAAATCCATCACCTTTAGAAGAGTTTCTGAACATCATCATTTATGCTAATAATGGTCCTCTGAACTCAGCAACCTTGGGAAACCTGGCCTGGTCTAAGTATACAGTTATTTTAGTGTCCTGTGTTTCAAGGTTGGGCAAGTCTTCTCTGGCAGGGCCAAAAAAAAAAAAAAAAAAAAGATGACTTTTTTTTTCTGGATGCAACTGCAGGAAGAGTTCTTTAGGATGTAGCTCAGAGTGTCTGTGACCTGAGGCCAAAAGATGCTCCTGCACTGTAAGTGTGGGCAGGGCTACTTTTCATGCTGGAATTACTGATGCTATGACACAGCCTACTGTTACTGGACCGGCTAGTTTGTTATTTGTTTTCCGGTGTTTGAAGATAGTAATTTCCACTGAGTATGCCAGGAGATGTTCGTGTGCTCTTTTGTTCATGCTCATCAGTTAAGTAAAATCTCTGTGAAATAAAGCTAGAACACTGGATAGTATATCCCATTCACATATTTTGTTGATAGAAGTTTCTGGCAGCTGCTGGGTAAGTTCAATTGCCTTTCTCTAAAAAAATTTACAAAATAATCATTCTTATCTGCTTTACAAATGCTTTTTTGTGGTTTTTTTTGCTGTTGTTTTTGTTTTTTTAAAAGTTTACTTTATTTAAGGTACTGCCACATGCAGTAGTCTGGGGTAATGACTGTAGCAAGAAGCACTGACCTTAAGATCTCTGCTATCCTTGCAAATGTTCACTTCTTTCTCCTTGCCATCTTCTTTCAGGCAGTCTGGGACAAGTTCTCCACATCCTTCATTCACCTCCTCTTCCTGCAGCCCAGCTCTGAAAAGTAAAGATCCAGCCTTGGCCTTACTTTCCAAGAAAGAAGAAATGGAAGCAGATCAGGATAAGCCAGGTGCTGCTGGTTGGTGTAGTAACATGTCAGGTGGTCGAGGTGGTACCCTCTGGGAGTGGTTCCTGCAGGGTGCAGGGCTGTGCCTCTTTGTGCATCTTTACAGGGAGTGAGTTTGGGTCTGCCCAACTATACTGAGGCTCTGAATGAAGTGGATGAGTGCATGTCTGCATGTCATGGGTAGTTATATACGTACAGAGACTTTCTATAGGGTTCAGTGGCCATGCCACAGGTGGAGGAGTGCTGAGTTGAAAAAGCAGACACTGGGGGTTGTGGCTTCCTTGCTTTTTCTCTACTAGGCAGGACAGTGTGGGCCTATGCTCACTGTGCCAAAAGAGTGCAAAGTTAGAGGCCCAGGGGCAAGCAAAGGCTGGGAGAGGTGCCCTAACTTCCCAAACAAAGGAAGGTACCACGTCCCTTCTGGCTGTTGTTCTTTCCCTATAAGAGCCTTCCATAGTGTAGTCATCCTTGGCACTCTCTCATCTCCAGCAATGGGAGGGGAGTGAGAGATGGGTGGGGCCTCAGATCATTTTATAAAATAACTTGTCATTGACTCCTACAGGAATAAATCCTTCAAACATGGCTCAGGAACTGCTGCCTGTGGAGGTGCCGGAATCACTCAGTTATGAGTATCCAGGGAAGACAATGATGCCACTGGGTACCAAAGGACTAGAGGTAAGAAATTCACTTTAGAAGTTTGTTTAAGGTCCAATTAAGATGTGTTTGACAGAAAACAAAATCCCACTTTATGGCTGTTTTTATATACATGAAACTGTACGTACTGGTTGATGGGACCAGGCACTGATGTCTCTGCATAAGGTGAAATGTTTACTTCATGTCCTTCTGCTGTCACAGCCAAAGATTTCAGCTTCATAGGCAAAACTGGAGAAGAGTGACTAGCAAGGGGATGGATAGTAGGAAAAAAATGAACATGGAAGGAGACAATATTTAGGGGAGTGAATTGTCAGATCCAAATTCACTTCCCCAAAAAAAAAAAAAAAAAAAAAAGTTTTCTGAATTTCACATTATTTAGGAGAGGGGAAATAAAAAGGCTCACGTTTCTTCCAGAATCAAATATTACTCTTGTTAAAAACCAAGTATTTTCATATCAATATCAAAACCTTGACACATTTTGATTATAGTAACAGCCTCTTTTTTGTTATTGTTCTTGGAGAAGAGCTATGGACAGGATAAAGAATAGAGAGTGGGAGTTAATTTAATTTCCACATTCCCACTTTGTTCCAAATTGGTTTTGTGTTCTCTGGATCAGTATTTGCATTTGATTTTGACTGCATTATATTATATATTGTTTTCTGTGCTCTTGGACTAGATGAAGGCACATCACTACATGAAACAAACAATACAACAGTTCTCTAGGAACTGTCCCACAGTAGTGTTTTCTTAGGAAGCATTTCAAAAGGGGTTACTCTACATTTTAGAACCTTTTTAAAACTTCTGTTCCCTAAAAAAAGAGAGAGAAATAAAGGAATGTTGTGTTTTAATTTTTGCAATTGCAGTGTTTCCTACTTGAGGTATAAAACCAGAGAAGACATATGGGGATCTTTTTCATCAAGGTTTAATGACTGTTGAGAGGAGGAGCAGGTTACCATAAGATCACATTCAAAACATATCATGGAATAAATTTAGGCACTTTTTTGGAGTATCTTGCTACTAAAATGGCTTCTCCTTCATTGGCTTTCTGAAAGAGTTCTCCCTGTCTTGGATTTGGTGACAGTGTGTGCTGAACCATATGGTGGTCTGCTCATTATGATGAGAATTGTACCATAATAAGATATAACCAACAGTTTTCTAGCTGGGGTTTCAGCAAGAGTTACTGAAAGTAGGAGTTAATAATCTAGCCTGATAATACTGTTGTTGTTTTAATGTTATCAATTATTTCTTCAGGGTGAAGAAGATGCAGATCCTTTTAATTGGGATCCTTATAATTATTATTCTGGAGGATCTGGACCTCAAGAAGAAGGTGGAAGAAGTATTGAACCTGGCAAAGGTGATTTCAAGGTATTATAAATAAGGGAATTTTGAACAAAAGAGGGCTGATGGTTTTGTTTGCTGAAAAGAGAGAAGGCTCAGCAAGATAAGTAGTGGTGGCAGCAATTTGAGTATTACAAGGAAAACATCTTAAGGTTTATTGTTTGGATAATTTTTTGTCTACACTATTCAGTACAGCCATTCGTATTTCTCTTTTCCGTTTAATTGGAAGTATACAGAATATCTGCATAATGTTTTGATCCTTCAGTTATTTGTAAAGGAAACCCACTGTTGTATTTCCAATTCTGCAGTGATTTTCACAAATGAAATGGACAAAAGTAAACGATTCTTGTTCTGCTGTAATGATTTTCCAGTGCAATCTTTAGCTTAGCAGTTTAGGGGAGAGTTCTGAAGTACTGTTTCCTGGTTTTGCATGACTTCTGTGTTAGATTGGAGAAAAAAAAATGTAATGGAGAATCTGCTAAAGAAGCAACGTTTGAATGTACTGAAACCATTTTTTGCATTTGATCATTAATTTATTTTTTTGTTAGAAATTATTGATTTTTAATGACAATTTTCATTCTGCCACTTTGCTGTTTGTGAAATAAGGTCAGACATTGCTTTTTATCTATCAGGATGAGAGGTTTAAGTGAGGATATAAATCATGCATAGCAACATCATCCCAAGAAGCATCTGAATTTGAGACAGGTGGTTTTATTGAAATGTGCGTTGTAATTGATTTTGTATATATATCAGTATATATATCAGTAAGCTCTCTCTCTCTCTATATATATATGGATGGATGGATATCAGGTAATCTGAGTTCAATTTAATCATCAAGAAGTTACAGCAAATTCCCATTCCTGTTTCCAGTCTTTTTACTTGTGTACGCTACACTTTTCAAGATTTGACTTTTTTATTTAGACTGTACGAGGATTTGTATTAAAAATAAGTCAATGTCACACAAAGATTTTTCTGTATTCTCTCAGGATATATTCCACAAGTCTGCAGTCTCCCATGATTTTAGACTTGCAGATATTTAGCTTACAGTCTCTCTCATCTACAGGTAGTAGAGATACTGAGACTTTGAGGCATAGATTAGATGAAGAATTTAGTAGATAGTAAAATATGCTGAGAAACAATGAATTGATGAGACTTTAGTACAGTGCCTTCTACTTAATAAGTGAGAAGGAACTCAGACTCACAAAGAAGGAAAGCAGTAAGATGTGAGCTCCTGGCTTATGATCACCTATGATAATTATGCATATGACAGGTGATTTTTTTGTCTCTGTTTCTTAATCCCACACAATGATATGTTTGTTTTTACAATATCTGCTCAGGATATAACCATATATCATAAACTTTTCATGGTGGTGAGATTTTGAGGGAACAGCTGTGACAGCAGTGGACCAAAAGAAATATGTGTGTAGAATCACAACCTTCTTCTATACCACTCCACTACACTATTCTCTTTATAGAAAGATGATTTTTCACATTTCAAAATGTATTTCATGTTCTTGAATCTGGGTTACACGACCACAGTGTTTTCTTCTATAATTAGAACATAGCCCTCTGTGTTAAGTGCCTGTGTGATCATCCCTTTGTGTGAAGGGCACAAGCATGCTCTTATCTTCTTCTCAATCTTTTTCAAATGTAAATGTCACTGAAACATCAAGAGATTTAAATGAGGGTTTCCACCTGCTAAGAGGAATCAGCATGTGTCTATACACCAACATGTTGATTTTTATCTGTGTTAAGAAATATATATTATTCAGGCCTGAACTTGTACTTTGTTTTGCGCAGGCAGAGCCAGGTCTGGTATTGCAGGCATAAGTGCTTATATTAAAATGTTTAAGGATTGCAGCAGGTCTCATATGACAATTAATTTGGTGTAAGAGAAGTGACATAAAGGGAGTAAAGTTCTGAATACAGCAGGAGTCATGTCTCAGAAAGGATAAGATACCACATATTTCAGGACAGTGGTACTACATCTTGCTTTTGAGCAAGGAGTCCTTCTTTCAGGGTTTATGCTGCTGTGAGAACAGCAGTCCTTTAACAGAAGAAGGATGGATTAAACTCTCACCTGTGTGCAAAGCATCTCTGTCTTCTGATGGGTTTTGGAGCTTCTACCCTGCATGGCAAGGTTAGGAGGAGGTTTCAGCTGCTGCCTCTCATAGAGGTGAAATTTAATCATGAGAACTAGCAGCACGCACTTGCCACTGAGTTTGGAGTGAAACAGGAGCTGAGTGAAGCGTAAGTCCCCACAGCTGAAATGATGCAGTCCAGCATGCCTCCCACTTCAAAAATAAAGCCCTGCAAAGTCAAAGGAAGCCACTTCCCATCAGCTCTTAGCTTTGAAATAAACTCTTTCTTACCCACATTTGACATCAGAAACAAAAAACATTTCTGCATTAAACAAACTTCTGAATTCCTCTCAGCATCAGTAGTCATGCAGAGATATTTCAGAGTGTGGTGTGTGTCCTGTGGTAATGTCTGCCTTAGGATGAGACTCCACAAATACCTAACAGCTGTCTAATGTAAACAACCATTTTAAAGCAATCAGGAGTGAGATGAGTCTCAACCTTCTGCTGGTTAACCCAGTTAGAGTTTTTCTCTCATATTTATTCTGGTCGGGAATAGCAAAACAGGACTAAAGGGCTGCACCTTTTTACTGACAACCCCATGGTTAATTTTACTTACAGAAATAGTTTTTTATGTGTAGTTGGATTCTCTGTTTTCAAATGGACATATTTTTCAAGATTAGAACAAAATCTGGTTTGGAACATCTGCAAGTACTAAAAGATGGAGAATAATGCTAACAGTACTGAAACAAATGAGAAACTAGCTCAAATTGTCAGACAGTAAACCTCTGCAGAAGTCAGGATCATAAAGCTCTGAGTGCCCATTCTGCATTGATCAGTATTTGAAATTTTCTTTGTTGGAAATGCATTTCAAGCACAGTACCACATGCACACTGTTATTCCTGGAAAGCATTTTGTGGCCCATGACTGCTATTTGTATGAGGAAGTGATGATCTGGAAGACACACAATGATCTGTGGCTTTATCTGTACTTGTCATGCTGCTGTCGGCACAGGTGAATTTTCCCTTCTGAAATCAGGGTTATCATGGCCATATGCATGAAAGGAGTGTTTCCATTTGGCTGTGGAAGAGTTTGATTCCAGCAATGTCCAGCCAAGACTTCTCCTAACAATGCTGAAAAGAAGATCTGATAAGAAACCACGTTCCTAAACACGCAACGTGCAGCTTGTGAAATCCAGTGATGCCAACAGCTGCCTCCTCAGCGCTCCCCAGTTCCTCACACAGCCAACAGCTGAGAATCCACAGCCCCACTTTCTGGAGGAGGTAAAGGAAGGAAGTAATTAGAGCAGCTGTTTTTCCAGTGTGAAGTATTGGTTCCTCAGGAATGAGGAAGAACTTCAAGGATATCACCAAACACTGCAGACAGCCGTTCTCAACCCAAGAAGCATGCTACAGTGGGTTCCCCTGTCATCTCCCATGGCAGAAGTAGATGGATTACAGAACACTGGCACATTCAGCTTGGCTGAATGATGTTCACAACCTGAACCTGTAGAAATACTCTGTAGAAACTCAAGGGCGTACACTCTCTAAAGGAACCTGATTCACAAATATAGCTCAAGATAAGTTTTTCTACACACACCCCCAATTCTACATACACCATCAGCAGCAAAGTATTTTATTTCTTTTTATTTGGTCCCTGGCTAGTTAAATTGGCACCTGGAGATGAAGAAAGGAGTGCCCTGATGACATCCTGTGCATGATTTCATCTCAACAGAATGCTTCTCTGGGCTAGGAATGCAGGGGGACATTAGTAGGGAAGTTATCTTTGCCAGGAAAGGCTGCTGTGCCAGTAGATGACATAGAAGTAGATGCAGGCATTATTACTGGGTGACTGCAAGGAAAATGTATGGGTGGAGAGGAAGGTCTTTTCATGGTTTTCATAGACAGCATGTTTTTTTCTTTCAAGTTTATCTGTAGAAATGGCCTTTTCCAATGGTTGCAAGTGTAAATTTCTTCTCCTCAAATTTTGTGGGTTTTTTTTGTTGTTTTTTGTTTGGGTTTTTTGTTTTGTTTTTTTAGATCTCATCTAATCTTTGCAGGATGGCCTGTGAAATAGCATGCAGTGTGGTTGCATATTACCATAGGTAATTGTACAAGCACGTTTTGGCACATGATTTTCTTTGCTTCCTCACCACGCTTTTTCATCCAGTCCTGAAAGAAGCCTCCTCCTCACAAGACTGGATGGAAAGCATTCCATATTTCATATAGAAAATTATCAGCTGTGAGCTGGCTTGCAAGAAAGCTACTGTATGACAATGAGATAGTATTCATCACATACACTGAAGATGAATTTCAGGAACTCTGCACGATGTTTCTGTTTGCTTAGAATGACTTTTGGAATACATACCAACCTAAGGGCTATATTCAATACCGAGTATATGTTGGCTGCATCTGGAGGCCGAGGAGCTAATTCTCCTCTCTGGAATTGGTGGTGTTGAATGACTACTCTCTCTTTTGGGCAAGCAAGTACCATATTCCACTAAGTGATTAGACATCGATGTTAAAACAGGCAGCTAACATGAAAACCAAAATGTGCACTGATGTGGTATATATTTGATAATAGTTTTGAGAAATTGTGAGACTAGAGTAATCTGCAGTAGATGTGATGGAATGGTGATAGTCTGTATCATTGGTACCACAAGCGCAGAAGATGCTGTTAGCAATGGCCCATGCTGGAAGAGTCTGCTAGATGAAGAAATGTACAAGATTAAGAAAGCCACAGACTGAAAAAGATGTAAAAAAGGTAAAGAAGAATAACCATCTTCTGGTTTCATGGACTCATTAGGAAGAACTGCCGTGTTTGAGCCTCTTGTGATGTGACAGGATGTAATATACAGCTCAAATAGCATGGCATTAACACCAGCACTTTTGGAGATGGCTGCATGCCACACATTCCTACTTGTAAATGTGAGTGTGACCTTAAACAG
The DNA here is from genome assembly GCF_054131305.1 of Coturnix japonica. Taxonomy (NCBI): domain Eukaryota; kingdom Metazoa; phylum Chordata; class Aves; order Galliformes; family Phasianidae; genus Coturnix; species Coturnix japonica. The sequence continues at coordinate 25,186,012 of NC_140667.1, read as the reverse complement.
GGCTAGGATAGACTTAGAGACACACAAATATGCCAGGAATGCAGACTGCTTGGAATCCCCGGAGAACTCTCCACAGAGAGATTTCTGTTTTCAGATTCTTGCTAGACTGAGAGGGGAGAAAGTTGGATCATTAGTACAATGGAGGAATCCTTCATTTCCACCAACACAGTAACATGGTGTCAAGTTTCATATTGAGTTATTTTTCATTTGAGAAGTGGTGGAAAAGAGGAAGAAGAGAATATGAGTTCTGCTCTGTGTTTGATGGAGCTGCTGTTTGAAGAACTCCAACAAAACTTGATTTCCCTGGGAGCACAGAGAAACTGGAAATGAATGCCCTGCTTTGTTTGTGCGCTGGTATCTCAATGTGCTACATTGCTTGCAGTTGTATTATAGCACTTAAACATAAAGCACACACAAGCACAATTTTGGAAATGCTAAACTAATGTCAGGGTGACAGACCAAAATCAGTGAAACAAGTGACCAGCCACCTCAGTCTTGCTCTTATTAAAAATGTTATTTGGTGACAGCATTAAACAGTAGTTGTAGCATGCTCTTCCTTGCTCTAGGACTCAGTTCTGCTTGGTGTCTTCCACTATGCAAGGCACTGCAAAAAGTTCCTCAGTGTGTGTAGCATGATGACAGTAATAACATTTACATGTAAAAAGGTTGTGATAGGTTTTAAATAGATTGAATAACAGGACTTACATCCTTATCATAGAATCAAAGAATCATTAAAGTTGGAAATGGCACTAAGATGACCACCAACCCACACCTGTGACCACTGAAGACCATGTCATTCAATGTGACATCCACCCTTTTCTTGAAAATCTCCAGGGGTGATGACTTCACCATCTCCCTGGGCTGCCTATTTTCTTTATGCATACATAGCTGGTATTTATATATAATATATCATGTTACAATTGCCACAGTTGCTGCTTAAATACATTAATTTTGCTTAATAAGTTATTGGAATTAATTAGAATAGCAAACCCTCCAGAGAGCAGAAGAACTAATGGGACCTGACCTTCAGGTGATTTCTGTTCTCCTTGGTTCTGATACCACAGGGCTGCCAGGGAGCTGTTATGGGTTCCCTCCAGCTGCTGTTTGTTTCTTCTCTGTAATTGCTGGCTTGTGGCACCTGCCTCTCCTGCAGCGTGAGTGCTGCACCAGATTTCTGTGGGTTCTATGATGTTTTGTGAAACCTTATGATGTTTATTTGAGAAACCCATGTCTGAGACTGATTTTCCCCTGTCAGTTGTGGAAATTTGACCAACACATTAAAAAATCATTACCTGGGAACCAAGGGACAAATGATGAGATGACAGCAACTGATTATCATTTAGAAACAAACAAACAAAAATCGAACAACAACAAAAGAGAAACACTTCCAGAATGTGTCTTAGATAAGAATCTCAAGTTGCTTTGCAAATACTGAATCCATTAGTTCTTACTCAAGCAAGGGAGCTTCCAGCACAACTGGAACAGATGCATAAGCTGGCAGCACCCTATACCATCCTTGAGTTCTTGTGAGATAAACAGCTGCAGGAATTGCTCCATGCTTATGCAGATCTTGCCAAACAATCAGTTTCTGCCTTCTAGGGCATATGCTGGGTTCCAGGGTGCCCAAGCACATTCCTAGCATGTGAGTGTGGTGTTCCACCTTTGCTAATTACCCAGTTAAGAAGTAGTGTTAATTAACTGGGTGGAGAGCTGCATTAATATGGCTTTACTGGTATGCAAAGGTGAGCCAGTGTCTTTGCATGGGGGTAACTGTGAGGACATACTGCTCCATCGGTTATTGCTTGCAAACATAGCAGTTCCTGTTATGCTTTTTCTTTCTTGAGAATGCTTGAAATAGAAGGTGGGTAGATTGATGAAGGAGATTTTCATGAAGAAGTACTAAAAATAAAGGCAGAAAGTGAGAATTTCTTGCAGTACATGGAGGCAGACCAGCAGAACTCCTTTTTAAGATCTCTGTGTAACTCTTTACCAAAGCATAAAGTGTAAAAGAAGAGAGAACTTTAAACACACATAGGAAAAGTAATTTTTGTAACAGAAGATAATTAATTGTTTTCCCTTCTGGAAATAAAATTCTTTTTGTTCTGTTCTACAAAAAAAAAAAAAAAAAAAAAGTTTTTGGCAGCAGTTCACATATTGTTTTAAGTGAGGTTCTTCCAGCCACTATTTATCAGTCTTAGCATCAATTTTGTCTGCTTGTTTATAGTCACTCTAGGAAGTCTCTGGAATGCTATAGAAATAGAAGGATGCTTCTACATGGGAGGAAACCTGTTTATAAAAATTGCAATTGTCAAAGGCAGTGGTTTGGATGGCCTCGCTGTAACCACTTGTGCAGGTGGAAATGTTTCTAGGAGTCTGAGGAAATGACAATGTGTTACAGCTTCAGGAAATGCTGATTTATTTATTGGCTTTGTTAAGAGTAGACTTTTGCAGATATGACTGAGCCAGAGGCAAGTTTTTGGAATAAAGCAGCAGGAAATCACCTTCCTTGGGAGAAGGAAATCACGTTATCCTCTGTAGTAAATGGGAAGAAGTGCCTGCAGTCACAAAATCTAGAGAGACTTGTTTTACAGAAGATTACGACTGAAGTATTCAAAAGAACTGAAGGATGTTGAGCACTTCCCTTCTGCATGGTTTTTGGAGAGAGTGTTTACTTTATTCCCAAAGGCAACCTATACCTAACTCTGTAGCCTTTATATCCTTTGGAAATAGTTCTTTGCCATTAATTTATGTTGTACTTGTGATCTAGAAAAGTCTACTTATGACTGATTTTTTATTTTTTATTTATTTTTTTTTGTTTGTTTTTGTCCTGTAGAAGTATAAAGGAAAAAAAAAAAAAAAAGAGAGAGGGAGAGAGATTATGGGGCAGCTGTTTTTAAGGCAAAGGTCAAAAGCACCTCTCTGTGAGCATTATTTAGGGTTCATGGTGAGAGTTGACAGCTGTTCTCCACAGAGCTCATTTTTGTATGACGAGATCTCGTAGGTTGTTACCTCAAGTGACTGTAACATTGAGTAGGACTGCTGGCATTTTGACAGTTCTATCGTGCTGCTTACAAAGCATTTATTCAAGAGACTTATTGTAGCTGTGTCACATAACTGACCTCAGTGATTTTTGAGTAAGGAGATCTGCAAGCATTTTGCATGCAGTATCAATTGACATTGTTCTATGCCTTCCTTTCTTTGCTATAATACATCATCCAGATTCCATATTAAAAAGTTGGCTAAGTGTTCAAAATGTTTAAACAATACTTCTTTAATAGCAGATGCTTATGTGAAATACAAAGAAACCACATCTGGCTTAGAAAGTCTTTAAACCTCAAGTTGTAAAAGACTTGGAGAATGGTTATAGGTAACACAGCTCTGCATTTGTCTTTTTCAGACCCACCAGTAACACAGAGCCAGAGGGTCCTGAGCTCTCTGCTCTGACCCACTGCAGCTGTCTTTGCATCACACTTTTACGCTGTATTGTTGCAGGTTTTCTTCTGCAGAATAGCAAGATGCTTGGCAGAATTTTTCCTGAATGCATTATGGTCTTGTAGCACTTGGTTAGCTTGCTCATTTGTTGCTATTTTTCCTGCTGAAGATTTATTCATAGTCCATATTCTATCTTTGCTCTCCAGATAGAATCCTCTCCCTGCTACCTGCTGACTGTAAGGATCATCCGAATGAGGAATCTCCAGCGTGTGGATGCTTGTAAGTATCCCATCTGTTCCTACAAACATCTTGTTTTCCTGAAAGTACTTCAGAGATAACTGGACACTGTAAATACAAAAGCAAACATCAGAAAATTCAAGTTGTTGATATCACTGGGATTTATCCAAATAAATAAATCACTTTGGCTGATTATTCCATAAGCCAGGATCTATTTAATCATGCAAGGATAAATGATTAAATGAAAGTATATATATAGTACATAAAATGGTGTATTGTTAAAAGAAGTTAAATGATATCTTGGGTACCAGCAACAAGTTTGCTTTAATAACAGTACAATATCCCTTTGCAAGTGTTTCTAAAATGATCAAGTGTTTATTTAACTGTTACAAACCAGGTCAGCCCTTGTTACTTCCTGCTGTTCTGCTGAATGTGCTTTTGAGAATAAGTACTTTCTCCCAAAGAAAGGAATGTTTTTATGTGTATGGATAAATCCTTATGCCCACTAGTAAATTAACATTTTTTTCTCATACATTTATAGAAAGTGTGTTTCATGAATTTAATACTGCTATTCTCTATGAAGTTTAATTCCTAATAAGCAGAAATGAAGTCAAGGAGTTGCTGAGCAGTCACTGCTCAGTGTACTGATCCTTCTTGCTCTGACCCATGGCATGTTCACCCCCTAGTTCTAAGTGTACCTCTATGTGACTGACACATATAAAAAGCCTGGTGGAGTAGATCTGGTGGATCTGTTTGTCTCTCTCCCATCAATCTTTCAGTCTCAATCTCTCGAATGCTACTATGGCCAGGCGCCCTTACTGCTGCTAAACCTATCACTGCTATCATGACAATCTTCCCATATTTCCAAAAGCAAGGGATAATTTTGCCATTAGGTTGTAGAACCTTGAGAAGAGTGACTGACAAAAGCAAATATTTTTGTCCCCTACAGTAAGGTTTCTGACACAGATAAAATGAACAACAACAAAAGTTTCTAAAATCATTATGTTCAGACAAATGTCACAACTGATTACTCTCAAAAGGCTATCAAAGTGGGTGCAGAGAGATGGATACCTCATCACATCTCTAATGTTTGTGCAACAAACTTGCAGTTGTTTGTCATATGGCAGAGAAGTGACAAGAGCAGGATAGAAAACCAGCACTGTGGAGTTAAAGAACATGCTTTACACCCATGTGCAAGAAGGCCATGTATTAAACACAAAATAGACCTGTTAGCAGTTCTGCTTGAGGCCACTCATGAAAGGGCAGCTTCAGGGTGAAAGAAGTTAGGTTCAGGGGAGCATAGAAGGGAAACTATAATCTTGCAGTCTTTAGATTCTTCTATTTCAGTATGAATGGTAGCAGCTGGCACTACAGCCTAATGTACAGGAAGAGCCTGGGAACAAGTTCTGAAAGATAAAGGTCGAGATTTACTGTGCAATAGTATTTCCATCTTGCCATGTGGTAGTCACGTTTTTCTAGAAGGTGTATCAGAGGACTTCCTGTGTCACAGCTCTGAGAAAGATATAAATGCCATATCTTAGGTTGTATCATTGGGTCACACTCTCTACATTTGCACCTCCCTCCCTGCCCATGCCTGTGGCACTTGTGTGATGACGCAATAAAACAGAAAAATTTCATCAAGGACTTGTCTACTCTCTTCTGCATGTCAGGTGGAAAGATGGAATTACAAATAATCAGGTTGCAGAAAGATGTTGTGCAAGTAGAACTGAAGTAATATTTTGAATTAAATACTAGCTGACTAGTATTCCGGCACCCACTCATATAATTAAGGACTGTTTGATATGCTTTGTATCTCAAAGCACAGTGAATATGCAAGAATGATGACTCACATCAGTTGAACAGAGTACTCTGTAAGCTAAGACTAAGTAGGCATCGATCTCCAGTAATAAACATAAAGTCATATAGTAGTCATACAGAATTACATTTTAAAATTAGTATCATTGCTTCTGGTGTATGAAACATGATTTTTAGCAATTTCAAAACTCTTTTAAGAATTATGTGCATAGAATTTCTGAGATCAGAATCCCAAAAATAAAATAACAAGCAGTCGTATAGAAACAAATCAGTAAAAAAGCTTCTGATGGGGACGTATTCACCAGATTCACCATAGGTTTGCTTGTTTCTTCAACTCTGCTGAAAGGTGGAAAGGGTTATTTTTTGGCAGTGAAATTATTATGAATTTTATTTTGTTTTTAGTGTGAATAAAGCCTATTTTCTTTTTCTTTCTCATTTTTGGCAAAAGCTAACCTTTTCCAGATGAAACTTCCTCAGAGTAGCAGTAGTCATCCAAGATAGACATAATTCCTGAACATGTGTGAACTAAATACTGGAATTTGACAAGTGGTCCTTAAAGCTAGGTCTTAGATCAACTCCTTTACTTGAAAAAGATGCATGTGGGACATTTTATTCTTCCTTCAGAGGTGTACAAATGTGCATCATCAAGGAAAATGTACAGGGCATCCAAATTGACCAGGCTGAATTGACATAACCCCACTGGGGAGGCATTTAGGATGAACAGCCAGTACTTTCAGTTTTAGTAGTCAGTCTCCTAGCAACTTGCTGTGAATCTGCAACAACTATGTTGCAGTTGCTCTCTGCTGTCTATTAATGATGCTCTTGGTGCTGCTTAATGTTCATCCATGCCCATGGGAATTGTGAAGAGCTGAGTACATCTCCCAGAGCTTGATACAAAATTGCTAGGCACATAAAGAAAGCAGAAAATGAAGAGATTGGTATTCAAACAAAATGTCTGAAGAGAAAAGATACTTCCCTGGGAATTAATATTCTCACAGTCATCAGTTTGTGAAGCCCATTGTGCTGTGCTGTCTGTGTGGGAGAAACAGATGCTACTGGGTTAATTAGTATCTGTGGGCTTGAACAGAGGGCAGGAAGGTAGCCTTGGCTAACAGAGTCAGAAAGAAATTAGAGGGAAGGAGGCAAAGAGAGAAAAGTGGTGGAGGAGGTAGGAGTGAGGATATGCAGAAGATGGCATTCTGGACAAGGATGACTGTTGCTGCTGACAGACCCTTACATATATATAAGTACAATATACGTATAACTGTAATACGTACACCTACATACTACTATTATAAATGCTATACACAGTTTTATAGATATTATAAATACAAAATATGCATATATACCTTTATATATTACTTCAAGATGAAATGTGGAAGCTGGTTAAGACCAGAAGAGGCTGCAGTGAGGAGAGTTTTTTCTTTTCTCCATAAGTGGAGTGCAAGCTCTGCTCCTCTGACCTGCCTGCAGAGTCCTTACCTTCTGCTGAAGAGTACTTTCCATTTACTGTTAGCATCACTTGTGCTTCTCTATATAAGGATGCCCAATCTCAGAACTAGGTACTTTTTGCATTACATGGTGTCTGCTCATTTTACTATTAAGAACTGTCCATGTGACAAAAAGTTTTGCATCTTATCATTCGCGTGCTTTTTCCCTCTCAGAAAATATCTTGGAAGAAGTTGCCTTACCTCAGGCATTTCTGCCTTTAAATAAATACTTGCTGTAAGTACCATACAGTCACCTTTTTAGTTTTATGCAGCATTGGTTACTTTCACATTAACAATGCTCTGTTTCTTTCCCTGCACAGTAAGCCAAGCTGATTGCTATGTTTCACTGTGGCTGCCTACAGCATCAATTGAAAAGTGCCGCACCAAAACAGTAAGGAACTCCAATGACCCAGTGTGGAATGAAACCTTCTACTTCAGGATTCAGAGTAAAGTCAAGGTAAGGAACCAAATTTGTCTGCCTGAAGATGTCTGAGTTTGGTGGGTCCTATCCCCTGAACTGTCCCAGGAGTTCAGTACAGAGAGAGATAAGGGACTGTTAAAAATGTTAAATGAGTTCCAGCACCTGGAAACATTCAGTGATTCTATTTAAACTGTTCATAGAGGCATAGCTACTGAGTCCGGAGTTAAATTAGGACAGAAAACCTTAGACCTTAAATAAGCAATATTGATTCTGTAGAGTTTTTTGGAAATGATGTGAATAAGAGGTCACAGAATTCAGATTTCTTGTAGAACTCCATCTTCACATGGTCTTTCACTGCAGCTCAACTATTATAATGTGAAGGGAAATGAGGTCTGGTGTGCCATACAACTAATGTGCTGTTGAACATTGAGGAGGTGCAACAGCAGATAGCATCCACTTCTGATATATCCTCCCTAGTATCTTCTCAGCAAAGTGGATGAATAAGCCTTGTGTGTACCCAGAAACATATATTCTTTATATTTGAAGTGCCAATCTAAAAAACCTGACTTTTGCAGTAGTATGGCATGATGAAAAAATGGCTTTATTTAAGAGTGTTTAATTCAAGATGGTTTCTGTCTGTTTAGCTCTCATCATGAAATCTGGCCCAATGTTAGTGGAGGGTCAGAGACTGAGCACTTTGCTCAGGTTTTAGGGAAACTAAGGGATTCATAGCAGCTAGTGCAAAGTAGGTAGAAACTTCAGGAGATGAAGAAGCTGCTGTGTAAGTATAGACAATGTATTACTCATGTTGTAGCAGTTAAGCTGCACAGAGGAAGAATCCATTTTAAAATTATAGTACTTTTCTCCCAGGTGACACTTAATTCTTCAACTTCTCACACACATCCTCAGTACTCCTTCTTCTTTATAGCCAGTGTATCCAGACTTTAGAAACTCTAAAGCCCCTCTCCTTATCTTCCCAGAATGTGCTGGAGCTGACAGTGTATGATGAGGATTTTGCTACACCAGATGACCACCTCCTCTGTACACTCTTTGATATTGCTAAACTTCCTATTGAGAAAACAGTGCTCCTGTATTTCAAGCCCAGCTCAACGGTAAGCTCTGTGAGACTGGTGTCTGTAAGATCTGGCAGGAGGGGGTATAAAGGGCACAGATACTTGAGTTTTCAAGACTTATCCATAAATTGTAATGTTTCGGTTTCCTGCCCTATGCACTGCACTGCTTTGTCCTACTTCCATGTCTCTAGTGAAGTCTACTGAAATCCTTCTCTATGGTATCTTCCATGAAGAAGTCCTTTTTGGCTACAGCTACTTGACTGCCAGAAGTCAGCATTAGTTGGTACTCGTATCACGGTATCCTTGTTTTATATCCTGGGACTGAACTCAGGAACTGCTGCTCCAATTTGATTCTTCTTCAAAAGCTACTTGATTCCAATCGGTTTAAAATACAACAATCAAGATACTAGTAGAGAGTTACAGAACAATTCCAAAAACTTGGAGTCAGATTTCTAAATCCATAATGGAACATTTATCCCAGTAATTTGTATGTTAACTTCTACTCAAAACATAAATGTAAACAAAAATTGTGGTCACAAATCTGGGTTGGAAAGCCTGAGCCCCTTGTGTTTTTATAAATGATTAAGGAGTGTATATCTGAAACAGTGCAATATGCAAAGGAGGAATCTGATCTAGCTATCTCTGAGCTATACCGAGGCTCTATTCTGCTGCAGAATGAGTAGTCTGTAAAGACTTTTTTTCCCCCATGTAATTCATAGCCACTGCCCTCTGCCTCTTCGATTTTATCTACTGCCATGTTGAAGCTGTGCCAGGAAGGAAAGCTGAAATAGCCCATTTGTATCCCAGCAATGTCTTCTGCAATGCACTACCTTAGCTGGTGCAAAGCCAGCAGACGATTGTTTGGGCATCAGCGTTGTTTCCAGGCTATGAGTAACTTATTTACCCATCTGTAAAATGGGAAAAAGAGACTTGATTTCCTTTAAGATCTATAGATGAGATCGGAGAAATATCTTACAACTTCTTGCTACAAGTTGTTTCTGGTACCCAAACTAGGTTGCTTACAAATAACTCATAAATATCAGCACTGTCTTGCAGGGAGTTTCATAACTCTAACTAAATTACTCAATAATATCAGTCTTTGTTTACCATGTAAGAAGTGATGAGTGGAAAGTACCTTTAACTTCCAAGCTAATAGCAAGGATAATTCATCATTGCAAAATAGAGCCAGGAATAGGTAGGAGGGAAAGGCAGAATTCAGATAGCAGAACAAGTTGCAAATTATCTTACTGGAGCATATTCAGTAAGAGGTAAAAACACAGATTGTGTTGATATACCTAGTAGAAGGAAGTAGGTGAGGAAGGAATCGTGAAACTATCTGATTTTAAATGGTTGTTTGTGATGTTCCACACTGGTATCTTTATCACAGGTTGTACATTGCAACCAATTATTTCAATATTGTATACCTGTTACCTGGGTTTAGGCAAGGGAGAAACCATCACACTGCTTCCTTTAATTTCCTGTTCTTGTTTTCAGGCCCAGGAGGAACTGGAAGTTGAATTCAAACTGGAGACCTTGTAAGTGATAATGCTGATTCCTTAAAAAATGCAGCAGTGACTGTTTGCTAAAACACAGAAACAGTGCTGGGTTCCACACTTTGTGGGATTTCTGTTAAAAAAACCAATATGAGGGCCACAAAGATGGTGAAGGGCCTGGAGCATCTCCCCTATGAAGAAAGGCTGAGTGAACTGGGTCTGTTTAGCTTTGAGAAAAGAAGAATGAGAGGGGACCTGGTCCATGTCTATAAATATCTAAGGTATGGGGGGCAAAGTGGCAGTGTGTGATTCTTTTTCAGTACAATTACTGCAGCCTCTGCTGGATTGAAACACCTGGCTGATCCCTTCTGCCAGCCTGTTCTGTATTTAGCGTATTTCAGAGCATGTTTCCCAGCATCATCTCTTCCATCAGCAGTGTCAGACGTCGTCTTCTGCAAGACGTTTCAGAAGTGCATACACATAAGCTTTATGTGTACGCACATGCAAATACACTGATCTTTTCAAGCCTGTTTTTGTTTGAGCTCTGGGCAGAACCATTTTGATTAGATTTCGCTTGTATCCTTAAATTTTTCTCTTGTAGCACCATTTTGCTCCTGCAAATTCTCTTTCTTCCCTGCTCAATGAAATGCCAATGTGTTTGATATTCTAGTTCAGGTTTTTGTGGTGGTTTTTTTTTGTTTTTTTTTTTTTGTTTTTTTGTTTGTTTTTTTTTTTCCCACCAGCATGGTTAGATTTTTTCTCCATATAATTCATATCCTCTGCCCCTTTGATTACATTTGCACATCAGCAAGTACACGAAGCTCTCTTTCCCTGCAGTAATATGCATGTGTTATAGCAAGTTCTTGGTGGAATATCTGTGCTTCGTGTTACAGTGACAGGAAAAATTTGACTTCCTCCCCACAGATTCCATTTTAGATGATCATGATGTTGCACTGCAAAAAATAATAAAGAAAAAATTAGTCATGACATCATTCAGCTTTGGTACTGGAGCAAATGTCCTCAGAGCAGTAATCAGTCCAGGAAAGCATGGAAAGGAGCTTCTTGCATAGCTGCTGGGGTCCCTCTGGCTCTCACTCTTCTAAGGGGGAGAAAGAGCAACATCATGAACAAAGATAGGTGGGCATTTGTTTGATCTAAAAAGCCATCTTCTTCTTTTTATATCAAAGGTCCAGTCCTTATGAAAGCATTGCTACAAATGGAGTCTTAGTGGTATGTGTCTTTTTCTTAAGAAATTTTCTGTAACTGTTTACTTAATACAGAGGAATAGGAAAATCCTGGGCATTAGCAGAACTGTGAGCTGTTTGATAGCCAGTATGCTATTCTTTCTTCCTCCTTTCCTATTAAGATAATTTGAGAATGGAATATTTTATTTCCCTGTTCATTGGTGAATGAACAATAGTATCCAATTATTTCCTGTCTGTTCTATATTTCAAGGCACACACTTTCCCCCCATTTTCATCTGGTACTAGTGCTCCTTCAATTACATACCTCTGTTTATCTAAGCACAGTCATAAAGAGACTGTGAAACCACTTGTTGATAACCTAACTAGCTCATTCCCTCCAAGGGAGATGAACCATGCTCAGTGGGTAAGCTCAACACTAGATAAGCATACTTACATAGTGTGAAAGAGATGTGAATTCCATAAAAGAAACAAACAATCCCCCCAAAACACTATTAATAGCAATGCTTTTCCAGAAAATGTGATGATCTTTCTCACCTATTCTTGTTCTGTCTTTTACAGTGTCGTGAACTTTGTTGCTTGGAAGTGGAAGTGAATGAGAAGCAGCAGAAAAAGTCAAGTAAGTTTATTGCTTTGGTATCTAGCAAGAGCCTACTAGTGAGAGGATGTCTATTTCATATAACATATTGAACTGGTGAAATGAACAGTATTTGCATTATTCAGTGCAATTAGCACCAGGCAAATTCATTATGTTGTTATAAACTTCGATGACTGTATCCCATAATCCTTTAGGTATATGCCAACAAACCTGTTAGAACTGCATCAAAGTTGACATCTCACTTGTATGTAACAGTAAGAATATGTAGAGTCCTCTTTCAAGAAAAAAGTCTCAGCTTTTCCTTTTTCCTTTTGCTACTTGCACTCCTTTACATTAGGCAATGTTGTGGTCCAGACTCTACAACTGCAGCATCTGCACTCCACCTTTAATCAAGACAGCACAATCTCCCAGTTTAATCATATTGAATTTCTCTTATGCTTTGTTCTGTGAGTTGCTTTTTTTTTTTTTTTTCCAGAGAAGGAGCTTTCCCTTACTGTGAAAGGATCCTTCGAAGGGACACAGGATATCACACTGGGCCCTGATGGAGTGGTCAGCCCATCAGGTCCCACCAAGTTCCACTATATCAAGTATGCTGAGCCAACACTGGATGTCATGTTGCCAAAGAAGAGGCGCTACCACCCTGTACGTTGGAAGTGACCTTAATGTTGAACTGACCATAAATCACTCTCTAGGGAGGAGCTGGAGAAGGTAAACCCATGACTGTTTTTGACCTAAAGACTGTTGTTTTCCCAGTGGTCCTGCAGGTTCAGAACAGAAACAGGATCCCCAGTGCTGATGCTGAATTCACTGCCTATGGGAAAGAAAACGACAATTGCAGAGGTGAGCATCACTTTCTTGATTAACAAAATGTCACTCAAATAGAAATCATTCCTTCTGCAAGGCCCCATAATACTGTCCCACAAGTTTCCCCATAAATGGCTGCCTAAAGGGTGAGAAATATTCTGAATTTTTCTCATAACTCTAACAAACAAGAACTCTGTTTCAGTGGCTGTTTTCTCCATAGAAGCAAGTTGTTCCTCCATTTGTCTCCATCACATGCCAGATAGAGTATCAGATAGAATGATTTTAAAAAGTATCATGATTCCTTCCATACACATATCCATGTTCATGGATGCCTCTTTTGCTTAAGGTCCAAAGAGAAATTTCCCTTTGAACACAAGCTATGGAAAAGACAATAAATCTGCCTACAGTAAATTATTTCCTTTAAGGGATTTAAAATAAAATAAATCTAATAAAAATATTAAACTTCATATGTGAATTTTAAATAATATGATGAGAATATTGCTTTTAGCAGATATGTCTGTATAACATTTGATTAAATTAATTGAAGAAACTAATAAGAAGTAGAATAAGAAGCAGATCCTTGCTGTAAAATATTGTGTTAGTGAGAAGAGACACCTACAGATGTCCAGGGAAAATCACATGCGAAGTGAGAGAACATCAGATTTCAGGGCCATTAAGGCATTCCCCTAGAACAGAGCAACCTTTGTCAGTTAACTAACAGTATGAAGGTTGCAATAATAATTTTAAGGCAGAGTTAAATCTGAGAAATAATGAGTGCAGAATTTCAGTCTCTTCACTGCAGGACTCTGGGCAGGAGGTCAAAGATCTGTTGCATGCCAGAGTCAAAAATCTGTTGCATTCATAAAGAACGGGAAGCATACAATAAGTGGTATTTCAGGATGCTGCAAAAAGTTTGTGAATAACACAGGAAATTGCTACTGCACTAATCTCAGCATCCTTTGTACGAAGTTTGTTAGCGTGGCTTGGAAGCACTTGGTATCTGTGGGTAGGAATATTCCACAGAGAATAGATGAATGGTCTTGAAAATATATGCAGAAATCTCAGACATTTGATTTAGTTATTGCCAAACCTTGCTGGATTCTAAGTCAAGCAATGACCCCGGGAGAGAAATGGGAAAAAGAAACATTCAAATGGAAATGAAAACATACTGTTTATAAATTTGTTTTTCAGGAGAAAAGATTTGATTTGAATGTGAAAGCAGAAAGATGGTAAGGAGTATTCTATTCCTAAAGGTCTGAGCTATTGATTTTGACATTGTTTATACCACGTGGAAAGGATGTACGCAAATGGAAAAACGTGTGCAGTATATTATAAATCATTAATCTTAGAATTTGACTTTCAGCAATAAGTGCTGATTAACATGTATTTATTTTAGCACTATTTTGACTTTGACCACATAATATTATTTTTTGTTAATTTCAGTCTCTGAAATTCAGAAAAATAATAAAATTGATTTTAAAAAAATGAAACAGAAAACGACAACAAGATAAAAAAGAGGTGAACAAATATTGAACTCTTCAGGAAACATGAAGATGTTTCACGTTATCCATAACTACGTGTAACAAGCACCACTGGGCAGCTGATCTTTTCTTTTTGTGCCTAACTAGAAAGCAAAAGAGAAAAATAAAGTAATTCTGAATTCAGTTTTTTTCTCCTCAGCGATGCTCACCGCTAGAGGGGGATGTGCTCCCACTGCCGCTGCCAACATTTGGATAACTGGTCTTAGATTTGCAATGAGAATTGGGGATTCCGTGTGAAAGGGGAACTCAATACCATCATTTTAGAACATCTGAATAGGTTTTTGAATTTGGTAGTTCTTTTAGACTACGTACGTGTATTTCATTTTAAAATACTGTATATTATTTCCTAATTAGTTATTGCTAATGGGATAGAATGCCACCCGTTAATCTTATTAATATTAATATGGTTTCCTTTCCTTCAAAAATAGTTAGAATATTCTCACATTCCTATCACACTGCATAAGCCTGCTTGAAGGGAAGGGTAGATTACCTTGGGTCTATCTGCATATGTGAGTTTGTTAATACGTAAAATATGTGCCTGTGTTTATCTTAGTAACTGTTCGTGCCAGCAAGATCTGGACATGCGCTTTGGGTTTGACTTATGTTCAGATGAGAGGGCTTTCCTGGGCAAAAGGAAGAAATATGTAGCAAGTGCCCTGAAAAATGTTTTTCACCTAAAAGAGGATCTACAGGATCATGAAGTATGTATGTTTGTGTGTGGGTGGTGGGGCTTGAATTTCTAGGGCTTTTGAGTGCCATCAGTGTGACTGTCCCATTCTCCTCTCTCCAACAGGTCCCTGTTGTGGCTATCATCACGACAGGTGGTGGATTAAAGTCAATGACAGGACTATATGGCAGTCTCATGGGACTCAAGAAATTAAATCTTCTGGACTGTGTAACCTACATCAGTGGGCTGTCTGGTACCACATGGTAAGGCCAGTACATGCAAGAGGGTCATTTTGAGGGTGATGCTTTAGCATGGAGCTGCTGTCACAGAGCTACTGATAGCTACCAAGGAGGAGCCTGGTACTGGAAGCTGTAACCTCCAAAAAAACTGCTAAAGCAATTCTTAGGCCTCTTCTTTTGAATGTGAGCTTGAAAAACTAGGTTGGCTAAAGGCCTTTCCAATTACAGACCATTAAACATTAGTTTGACTTTATGTACAATTTTGGATTAGCAGTTCTTTACTGCACTTTTGAATTGAGCCTTCACAGCAGTTCAGTATGCGTATGACAATTACACATGCTTGTCTCATACTTGTCAAAATTCTCTCTAAGTTTTTATTGCAGATGTAAGGCTGCCCTTAGCATCACTCTTGATACTGTTTCCATGTTGCTTTGAGCAGAGGGGATGGGACTACATGATCTTACATCATTCTGTGGTTCTTTGATTAAAATAAAGTATAGTGATACTGTAAGATTAACAGTAAGTGATACAAAAAGAAGAGACAGTGGCTGATGTGAACTGTTTTATGATTCCATAAAACAAGCGAAAAAAAATCAGTCTATTTCTTCATGTTTATGCCTGGGGGATCTTACTGCTTATAGTGCTGCATATCTGTCTTTATAAACATAAAACAGTTAAGAACTTTAAGAAGTATATAACGTATCCTTCAAGGGTATCTCTAAAACAGTTGTTGAGGATTTGGAAAGATCATTCAGTTGAATGGAGCACCAAAAATAAAGCATGTACAAACAGATATAAACCCCTAAATGCAGACCTCTGTCCCCAAAAGCAGAAAGTTTGAAGTGTTCTTTTGCTCCTCTTAATTTTTCTTACCTGCCTTATCTTTCTCCAGGACCATGGCCAACCTATACAGGGATGCCTACTGGTCACAGAAGGACCTTGACTCACATATTAGTGAAGCCCAGAAACACGCAACCAAATGCAAGATGGGCTGCTTCTCTATGGATCGCATGAAGTATTACAATAAGCAGCTCTGTCAGCGGAAAGAAGAGGGATACAGGACATCATTTATTGATCTCTGGGGGCTTATGATTGAATACATACTAAACGATGGGGTATGATGCATATTGTTTTTCTTAGTGAACTGCTTTTACTTATTATTCTTATTTCTGCTGAATAGAGAGAAAATTTGCCTATCAGTTCAGAGACCATACCTCCAAAGAGAGTGAAGTTCTCTGTGTCAACAAATGCTCGGACATTTTTATTGTCAATAATCTCCAAAGTGTATGTAATTAGAATAGGTTGTTGATGCAGCCTTATTTTGCAAGTGCCATTAGATTCTGGCTAACCTTCAGGTAAAATCAGATGTGTTCCCAGGCAGTTTACCTGAAGTGCAGATTACACATACAGAAAGAGCTGAGTTGTTTCCACCTCTTCTGACATAACAGTTTTTCTTCAAAACCAGAAAGACCCCCACAAACTTTCAGATCAACGAGAAGCGCTGTGTGATGGCCAGAACCCACTGCCCATCTATGTGTCAGTCTGTGTTCGGGACAACTACAGCACTCAGGATTTCAAAGGTATGGGCAGTATTTCAGATCCTGTAGTGCTAAAACTGGCAACTGGATTCCTGTGATTTGATTTGCTCTTCTCTGCTTGGTAGCCCTGGTTTATTTGCTGTTATATGGAGAAACAGCCATTACCTCAATGCAATTTTAATACAAGAGCTATTACAGATCAGATATTTCAATATTTTAGACATACAGAATCAAAATCCTGCCAGAAAAGCCATTTTGGAGATATTAGATGGAGCACCTAGAGTAAAAAAGTATTGAATTTGTCTGAGAATCAAATACTGCTTTTTGTAAATGCCCATATCTTAAGTGCTTCATTTTTTTAATTAATAAGAAAGACTTCATAGTTATAATAAAGACTGGAAAAGCATCTGGCCTACTCCCAGCTGAATCTTTTCCTTTGCTCATTGTTTTGATTAGATTTTTCATAAGCAGAAAAATCTAGATTGGGAGGAGGAAAATAAATTCATACCAAATTTTTATGGTTGAGGTTAAAAAAGAAAATGAAAAGGAAATGTGGTCTACAGCCTTTCTGTCCCAGACTTTGCTCACACTGCAGTCATGTCAGACAGCTTCTCCTCATTAGGAAAAGACATCCAAGAAAGTAAAAACTAGTACTACCTTCCTTAGTACCTTGCATAGGGTGCTTAACTGGCCACATATAACAAACTCATTCCTCTAGACATGAGTACCCATATTTAAACACACCTGAATTATTCAAGGGAGAGAAATGCATCCTATTAACTGTACTGATAACAGAGGAGGTTCTCCCACCTAGAGGTGATGGATGCAAGGGCAAAGTGAAATCCAGTGCATGCTTGACTGGTTCTACACATGGGGTGTTAAGGGCTGGAGCCTTGCCATGCTCACTACATACACTCTGTCCTTCCTTTGCCACTATCACTGGGCAGACTGCTCCTACCTCCCTGTGATTAAAGAAACCCCATTGCCACCACATCTGAGCTCAGCTGCTTGGCTCTGCAGGTGGCTGTTTACCAGTTAGGCTTTGTGAAGATAGCACAACAAACAGAAGTCAGACTGGTTTATGTCCTAGCAGTTCTGTACCCAGCTGAAAGCCTGAGAGAGCTCAAAGTGTCCTTTTGTGTTGGTATTACAGAGTGGGTAGAGTTTACCCCCTATGAGGTGGGGCTGCTGAAGTATGGCGCGTTCATCCCTGCAGAAAATTTTGGAAGCAAGTTCTTCATGGGACGCATGTTAAAAAAGCTGCCTGAATCTCGGATCTGCTACCTGCAAGGTGAAGTGTTGCACTGATCTGGCTCTTCAGAGAGTAGTGGGGCAAGTGGACATTTCTGGTCAGACCTACTCACTGCTGCTATATGATCCCTCATCTATTTTTTTGTTTTCTTATCACTGCTCTGGTATGCTTAAACTGTTTGAAATTCCCTCTTATAGATGAAATACATGAATCTCCTTCTTCCACTGTCAGGAATGTTTCACATATTTTCTACGCTTCTGATTCTTCTCTGAATGCATTCCAGTTTACAGACATTTTGACACTGCAGGAAACATGCAGCTGTACTTCCACTGTGAGGTATAACGTCAGTCCCATGTAGAGAAACCTACGTGCTAGAGATGTAGGCTGCCCAGGATTAAAAATGAAACCAGAAGCAAAGGGTCTATGAAGTCCTCTGGTCAATGCCCAATGGGTTGTGTGTAAAGGCAGTCAGCTGCTTTATCAAGGAATTAGACTAGAGTAGTCAGAATTGATGACATACCAACAGATGAACACAGAGCAGTGCAAGTTTGGTTTCAGTCACCTCTTTTTACATTCACACTGCTTATAAGCTCCTTGATTACAGTACACATGCTGTGGTGTTAAATAGGCAGTACCCCAGGGAATACTGTTAAAATGCAGGCTTTCAGGTAGGTCCTTTTAACCTGCTCTACTATTGGGAAATTCATTTTCTAATTACTGTACATGCTGCATTGGTTTCTGTGTCCCACTGAAAATTAGGAAGCACAAATACAGTGGATTGATTAGAATATGTATTTAAATTAACAATGGCAGATAAAAAGGTGGAATTGTAGGGGCTGTATTTTGTCAGCAAAGCTATCAGTTCCCTTGTGAAAAGTCTGAGAGGGAAAATCCTGGCCGGAAGAAAGAGCACACAGCAGAGCAAAAGACCATATAGTATGTGAGTCCTTAAACGGTAAGGTGTGAGTTTTTCTCTTATAAACTAAATGTCTGAGCAGGCACTTCTTCCCTCTGTGAAATGATTTAGGGCTCATGAAAGCTGACCAGAGTGTCTGTAGAAAAGGAGGATCTGGAATAAGAAAGACAGGGATTAAAAGGATGTTTTTGTGATGTCTGCATTATCTGAGCTCTCAATTTTCTCCTTGAGTGGGTTTTACTTCTCTCCCACTCTGTTATTTCTTTACTGTGCAGCAAAGTCATGCAGTAGATGAGGGACAGAACTGACTGCAACAGAAACTGAGGTCACAGAAGTCTACAGAGAAATTGGAGAGCCTCAGCGTTTCGAAATATTTCAGTTATGGCCATTCCAAAATGAATCTAGGAGATCAAAAGAGAAAGAAAAGGAAAAAAAAAGAGTTTATTGTTAAAATGTGTTCTAATGGTCAATAATTCTCTTTATAGGTATGTGGAGCAGTATTTTTTCTGTGAACCTGTTACAAATCTGGGGACTGTCTCACAGTTCAGAAGATTTCTGGCACAGATGGACTCAAGACAAAATTGATGAAGTTGGTGAGAAATGTTTAGACCTTTCAGTTATGGTTATTTAGTCTTCTGAATGCATTTTGATATAATTCTTTCAACTACTTTGAGTCCAGAATCGTAGGATCCTTATTAAAAAGAAGAAAAAAAAAAGGTAACTTCCCTCTCCCAACTTGAAAACTGAGAGGAAGAAAATAAATAGGGAAATACTGCTGTAATTATTAATCTTATGAAAATGCTATTGATTGGAAGGTTCTGTCTTGGTAGCCTTACAGGGGTCACACATCACAGGAAATGTTTTGTCATTGCTCATTATCACTCAGCCATACAGAACAAAGACTGTGTCAGAGAGTAAAGTTATTTTTACTGCGAGTGCAGGAAATCAAACTGTATTTCCATTGGCTGATCAATATTTCCTGGATTTTGATTTTATTACTCAACAGAGTAATTATTACATTGGATTCATCCTGGCTCAGAGATAAATGAGGCCCAGAGGGTGTTTTCTGAAGCAATACAAAAACCACAATTTTATTGCTAAATCATTTAACATGATGGTAGCTCTAATTGCACACATCCTGAAAATGAAGGAATACATCTGTGCAGTTATAGAAACTGCAATATCTCTCCTGTTGCACTCTCAGCCACCAGGTCTGGCATAGCAGGTTGTGATTTCAAGAAACCACCCCTTGTGCCATTTCTGGTTTTCATCTACATGTGCCTCCATGTAGTCACCCTGGAAACTTCCTGTAATTTCTAAGTATGAATGTATTTCCTGGGATACTCTCATTCTACTGATTAAGCATATACTCATGTAGCAGTGGGTTATTATTGGGTAGAAGCTGTCCTCTGTTGTGGTAGATCCCGTGATGCCCTTTTGTTGCCCATCTGACTGAGTGAGAGCATATACTTTAGCCCCATTTTATTCATGCTTACTTCTATTTCATAGAATCTTCATGTGTGGATACACAACTTTCCTTCTAACTGAAGGAACTGTCTAGTTCCCTTAAGGTCTTCCTTTTTCAGGACTAGAGATTGCTTCTGATGAGCCATCTTTAGGCCAGACCTCAAAATCACCAGCAAATCTTTATCTAGCAGCCCCTATTCTGCTTCAGAACAGTTTTATGTTTTTTCTTTTAGACTATGATCAGAGAAACTGAGAATCGTAGAATCATAGAATGACAAGGTTGGAAAGGACCTACAAGATCATCTAATTGAACCATCCTCTCATTACCGTAGCTACAGCAAACCACTAAACCACATCCTGTAGCTCCTCGTCCAGACACCTCTTGAACACTGCCAGGGACTCCACCACCTCCTGGGCAGCCATTCCAGTACCTGACCACTCTCTAAGAGAAAAAGTTCCTTCTTATGTCCATTCTAAACCTCTTCTGGTACAACTTGTGGCCATTCCCTTGGGTTCTATTTGTTGCCTGAAAGAAGAGGTGAAGCCCCATCTGATCATCTTCATCACAACCTCCCTTCAGGAAGTTGTAGAATGCAGTGAGTTCTCCCCTGTGCCTCCTCTTCTCCAGGCTAAACAGTCCCAGGTCCCTCAGCCGCTACTCATAAGACTTGTGCTCCAGACCCCTTACCAGCTTTGCTGCCCTTCTCTGGACATCTTCCAGGGCCTCAGTGTCTTTCTTGTAGTGAGGAGACCAAAAGTGAACACAGTACTCAAGATGTTGCCTCACCAGGGCTGAGTAGAGGAGAAATACATACCATTCCAACCAGAAACAAAAATGAATTAATTATTCATAAACATTTCTCTCCTCCTCTAGATGAAGACCCAGTGTTGCCTACAAGGCCCCACGAGCTAAAAACTCGTGTGTACACACCCCCTGGCAATCTGTCCAATGCTCTTCGGGGTGCTTTGACTGACCGCTTCTCAGTTGCCCAGCATCACAATTTCCTGAGGGGTTATCAGCTACATAATGACTACTTTGAAAATGAGCACTTCTGTCAATGGAAAGGTAAAAAGTTCTTAAGAGACATCATATCCAGGTGGTCTTGGGATGGAATTCTGAAAGAAATCTGTCGATGGGGAAAAAAAAATCTAAAACAAATTATCATTTTTTTTTTTTTTCTGAAAGGAGAAAAGAGACTAAGAATTGCCAGGTATTTAAGTTTGTTTTAAAATATAAGCATGTTTTTATGTAGTTTAGCTGAGATGTCTGTGGCCCATACTGAAAGAGTAGTTTTGCCGCCAATGGAAGAAAGTTTAAAGTACCAATGAGAGCATGGAAAATACCTTAATTCAGCAAGGCTGTGTCTCTAACTGCAGATATGACTGAAAAAGTCCCAGAAAATATGACCTATGAGAGAAAGTCTGAAAGAAATTTGGCTTTGTAGTCCAAAGAGAAGTGGAACAAGAGAGAAGCGTGAATCTATACATAAAAAAGAAAAGGTTATTTTGTTCTTCATATCAGAGATGGATTCAACATGAAACAATGATTGAAATGAAGCAGAAGGAATTTACTTTAAATATTAAAAATAACTTATGGATGGCAAATTACTGAAATAGATTGCTTGGATACTGAATATTTTTAAGAATGTGTATTTGGGTGGTATTTTGAGGTCCCCCTCATGCCTATTTGCTATTTATCTATTGCAACAATGAAATTAAACCAGGTCTAACAGATGGCTAGTTAAACATCATGGTTTTTTTGTTTGTTTGATGTTTGTTTCCCATCAAAATAGCAACAGATCATTTCTTATTCCAGTAAATATTTTCCTTCTAGACACCGTGTTAGACTCACGTCCCAATGAGCTGATGCAAAATCCTGATCACCTGGGCATGATAGATGCTGGATTTTTCATCAATACCAGCAGTCCACCACTTCTAAGGCGACAGAGGGAAGTAGATGTCATCATATATTTAAGTTATACTACTGGATCTCATACATCGGTAAGGAGGATCATGTTTACAGTGTACTGTCTTGTTTTGTTTGCCTATAGAACACCTCATTAATTTAGCTGCTTAATTTTTAACTACTGTATTCCCTTCTTCAAATGCTAGAAGAGGTTGTGATTTCTTCTTCAAGGAAAGGAGAACTGAATCTGCTGAGAGTGGTCTAAATCCTCATTTCAAAAGCTGTGATGTCAGTCCTACATTTATGTATGCCATAATCCCTGTACGGACATAACTGCACATTCAGAATTTGTTATCTTTTGCCTTCCTGGCTTCTAAGTATGTAGTAGAATATCTTACACATTTTCTTCCTGTGATTGATTTTTCTGATTAATTCTATGTAGTTTATCGAACACAAACTTTTCCACTTTTAACACTACTTGATTTACCCTAAACCCCCCAGAATTTCTTCTGCTTTTATAAAGCAGAATCCTGAATGAAATCTCCAATTTTGTTATTGGGTTGAAAGCTTGAGATTACTAATCCATGTGGTACACTAATACGTGGGGTAGCAGTGTGTATAGCAACCCTTTATGAAAAGTAACACACCCTATAGCTCCATGTCACTAAACCTTAATAATAGATATTCATTTTGGGGGCCTCAGGACAGGCAGGCTGAATTCTAATGCTGATCCTATCAGTCTCTAGATAAGGCATGCAAATATTACTCGGAGCAGAAAATCCCATTCCCAAAAATTTCTTTGAGTGATGAAGATAAGAAAAACCTGAAGGAGTGCTACGTCTTCCAAGATTCAGATTTGCCAGGATGCCCTATCGTGATTTTTCTTCCGCTTGTGAATGATACCTTCCAGGAATACAAAGCACCTGGTAAGATACAAGCTGGGGTGAAGCATCAAACAAGACAGCACTCCCCACTTCTCTGTCTCAAGTGGAGTCTGGGGGCTCTCTTTCTTTTCCTGCCCAGGCCCCCTGCTTTGTATTTCTCTCCTTTACTGCCAGCTGTTAGGATACACTTGCTTTACTTCTTGGTAGCAGGGAGGTAAAATTCAAAATTCTGCTTTTGCTGAATTTGCTAGACATGAAAAATGCAAATGCAGGGATGGATCCAGGTGGCAAGCTCCTTGAGACTGAAATCAGGATGCTATTCTGTAAGTAGCAACTTCCTTCCATCATCCAGGGTCTGCAGAGGTCCCAGCTGCTCAGGGGACCAGTTGCCTACTGGTACATTGGCAGTGGTGACTGAAGAGACCTCTGATGCTGATATCCTTGCCTGAACCATGACTTTAATAAAACAGCTGTTGAGCAAGCTACAGATAAACATTATAGTACTGTCCCTCACTTTTCTTTTCTGCCCTCATAGCTCTGGGCACACTTTAACAAGAGGCAGCCACACGTGACTGCATTATTGGTTCATTTAAAACCTGAATTCTCTCCTGGAGGAAAGACTCCCTCTTTCTCTGCTGTGGAAATATCTCATTGCTGACTGAGATACTCGACATCAGCAACTTCTCTTTTTGTACAGGTGTCAAGCGCTGTTGCTCAGAGATGGAGGAAGGAAAACTCGACCTGACCAGTCGGTGTTCCCCTTACTGCATGTTCTCGGTCAGGTATACTGATGAGAATTACCGCCGGCTGCTGAACCTCAGTGAATACAATATCCTGAATAACTCAGATATGATTATGCAGTCCTTGCAAACAGCGATGCAAAGGAGAAGACAAAACATGTGCTGTTAACTATCCAGCTGCCTGTGTCTTCTCGGAACAGTTTTTTCTAGCATGCCAGAAGAACACAGCTTTTTGAACACTGGTTGTTCTGCACTACAAAAGGAAACTGCTCCATGTGGCTCAGTGGGGCTTTTTCATTGCTGTGAAGTGGTTTCTTTAGGCAAGGACATTGCCTGGGAGAACTTTATGTATGCTTTGTTTGCTAAAGTAAGGTTGTCTGTAGAACACTCTTTACCTAAACTTCTTGTTCGATTTTTAAAAATAGTCATATTTTAAGCCTAATTTATCTTATGATATATAAGAAAAACATTTTCTAACACCAAGGTGCTACAGCAGTACAACCTTGCTGACACACTGACAGGCCACAAGGGACATGAATATGAATGTCTTCTCCCTACAATTTCTCTTCATGGAAAACAACATGTATCAAACTTGGAAAATGAAGAAAATCCCGAGACCCAGTTGCAATCTGGCATCAGATCCCTGAGTCAACTCTATTTTGCAAGTATTTTGAAGAGCAGACAGTGGTTGGAAAGGTAACAGGAACAAGTGTGTGCACACAGCTAGCACTGTGAATCATGTCCATCTCCTGAGGAATCTTGGGCTGTGAATGCGTCACACATAGATCAGAAGGAACAACCTGGGAGGAAGCAGCGTATGATTTTTCCAGTGTTGGTTGTTGGTTTTTTTGTTTGTTTGTTTTTCCCTCAGCAAAAGGTCTAATTGGGTCATATCAGAATCTCCTCTGAATTTCTGCCAATTTTTATTGTTTGTGATGAGATTAAAAAAATCAAGATCTTATTTTGAATCTTTAAAATTAATAATAATAAAAACACTGGGAAATTGATTTATTTCTCATATCAAACTTTCTTTCTTAAATCAAAAAGTACTTGAAATTAAAATATTCTACTTCCGCTTGAGAATGAAGTATTGCTTAATTCAAGGGAATTTGCATAATTATGTCAGGACATTCATCAGCAAAAACTACTCATTTGTTTACTTATAGCAAAATGTGCACAGGCAGGAAAGAGTTAAAACAACATGAACAGGCCCTGTGTGGATCCAGCACAAAAATACCCACACCGTTTGTTGCAGGTTTGCATTTTCAATCTTTCTTCTTAATTCCTTTTATGGAAAATGATTTTTCTGAACTCTTGAAAGTCCTGAGGATGAGCAGCAAAGATTATGAATCTATAAACACCATTCCAAGAGTAAATCAAATTGAAGATTCACTTAGGATAGACTATTCTTGTGGAAAATCTATTAACTAGACAAGTTAACTAGATGTCCTAATATGAGACTAAAATAAACCATGGAAAAGTGCTTGGTAAGTCAAAACGTTTCATGTTAATATTTTCACACCTTTATTTTGAAACATAAACTTGCTTTTAATAGATAAACTACCTAGTCAGCCTGGGGAACTTAACCTGAAAGCTTCATTAACAACCAAATAACTTGCTTGGTTTGGTGCAAAATGATGCCTTTTAGGATTTTCGTTTTGGCAAGAAAAAAGGACAAATTTTATTTACAAATGATGAGTTTGAAATTACTTTTCCAATGCTTTTATCACTGAGAATGTCAAATAAAACTACTTTTATGGTGCATCTGTAGTATGACATTGCAAAGCTAAAAGTCAGGGTGTACATTTTAACATGCAAAAATCTTTGAGTTTTGAATGAATACACACACTTTTTAAATTGTTCTATGGTAGTTTCACAAGTCATATTCTGAAATGTGCTGCTTTGTGCTCTGTGTATAACCCTGGGAATTACCTCCTTTGGAACCTGAATTCTCCAGTGTCAAAAAATCGAGTGCTTTTTGTGATAAACTTGCGTCATCCCCAGCTCTGAGAAAATACTGGCTACATACAAATGTTTTGTGTAAATAGTATTGGACAATAAATGCTTGTTTTCAAGATGTGAAATTCTGCTTTGCTCCACATAGTCAAGCATCTCGGTGATATGCTCTAGGTTCACAGTGTGTTCCTTGTTCCAGGAAAGTGAAACTGTTGTTAGCAAAGAACATCACAGTGTCCCAAGTGCTTGCTGTGAGCATCATGAACAAGATGACTGCAGGGCTACAGAGTGAGCCACAGTCCCACGACACCTGCAAAGGGCCATCTCTGATGTGGACTGCCTTTTGTGAAAATGGAGGAATAGTGACTGTGCCTTCCCCACACCAGGGGAAACCTCAGTCTTGCTTTGCCTCAGCTTATGCATTTTCTTCTGAGTACCCCAATGAATTTGGGACAGCGTGGTGCTCCAATGGGTGTATCTTTTCCTTCTGATCTTGGCAAGATGTGAGCAGCACCCCTGGTTTTTCTCACCTGGCATGCCTAATTTTCTGGGAGATGAGTGATGGTACAGAACAGAGTCAGTTTGTCTGAGGTTTTTTTGGCTGTTGGCATTATGGGAGCGATGTTTTCAGAGCCTCAGTCCTGGTTTATAGTAAGCTTTCCAAAGAGGTGTCAGAATAACACACTGACTTTAACCATAGCTGGAGGATGTTGGTGTTGCCAAGAGTTTGCTCTGACCTAGTGAAAAATGCATTTCATCAAACTGTATAACTGCAGCTGGCACATGTAGGTAGACAAAATTCTTCACAGCATTGTGAAACAACATAGCCTATAGCAAAAATTTATTCTACTAAGTCTTCTTTGATGATGGCAATAGTTTGCATGGGAATGTGCAGTATGGGAATGTGCATGGGAATTGTTTGTTAGTAACTATTTTTAACAAATAAGCTCAGAAGTGCTCAGGACATAAATAACTTTTTGTTCATAGGCAGTACAGCAGGAGAACAAGGAAACAAAAGCATTCTCTTCCTCCCATAGTTATGATATGTTATGACCTGCTGAAAATGCAGCAGCTTTTGATGCCCTTTTAAATCCTTTTCCAGTGAGCTGAAAGCTATGCCAGTGTAGATGGCATATGGGTTAGCTGGCTTCTAGAAGAGGCAGAGGTGTGTCCCACTGCAGTGGCCAGTTTGCAGCTGAACCCAAGAGCTCTACATTGGTGATAAATTTTGTGTCTGGCTGGCAGGGTTCATTGGGTCAGGCACAGGAGCCAGGTTACAGCTAGTCAGCCTGAGCTGGAAAGCAGCACTGGAGTATTCACAGGGGTGGAGCTAGGCTAAGGAAAGTTATTGCTTCAAGACTCCGTCTTAATAGAGGTGACAGTAATGAACCATAGGAAAGGAGAAGAGGATACAACTTCTTGGGAAGAGACTCAGCCTGGCTGAGCCTGGGCTGAGTAGTGATAAAGCACCCTCTGATTGTGTCTGCTCTAGACTTGGAATGGCAAGAATATTGAATCTCTTAAAATGGCTTTTGCAACAACCAGGTTAGTCTGAGATGAAAAGCATCTTCCCTCTTTTTTTTTTTTTTTTCTATTAGTTTCTGTATCCTATCTAGTATCACAGGTAATCTACATTTTGGTTATGTTCTGTTTCTGTATCTTATTGGAGTCTTGCTATGTGGAAAGTTCAGTACTCAGATAAAAGGGTATCCTTTTCTTATCATTAGTTATCAGCCTGCTGTTGGCCAGTATTGAGCAAAGTGACTCAAACAGCATACTTCCAGCCATTGTACAGGCAGTAGTATTTTTTCCTATTTATTTTACCACAAGATGCAGCACAAGAAAATGGGAGGGGAATAGCTGAGTTTAAGAAATCAGGCAGAGGTGGGGCTCTGAGTCAGTTTATAAAATAGTCACTCACCTGTATGAGACATCTAAGCTATTGGTGTCTCTGGAAGCTGGGAGATGTAAAGTTGAACGCCAGAGATAACACAGGACATG
This sequence comes from Coturnix japonica, assembly GCF_054131305.1. Lineage (NCBI taxonomy): Eukaryota > Metazoa > Chordata > Aves > Galliformes > Phasianidae > Coturnix > Coturnix japonica. The sequence goes on along the minus strand of NC_140667.1, from coordinate 25,158,340 downwards.
TACGTGACTGCACCCACAATGGAGCCAGGCAGTGCTTTGTCTCAGGTAAGAAGGGTGCAGAGCCAAACAGGGTGTCTGGGGCCTCAGCCAGCTGTGCTGTATTGTGCACTGATGGGACTGCTTTCCTGACCTGTTGTTGACTTTAAGTGGCTGCACAGGAAGAAGAAATCAGGGCTTCAAGAACTCACTACAGAAATTAAAATGACAATGAATCAAGGAAAGGAAAGGAAAACTGCTTGGGGAGTAAAAGTTTATTTACAAAGGAAGCATTTTTTTACACGCTGGGGCTTTCTTCATCTCAGAAACGTGCCGTATGCAACCTTAGAAAGAACTATTAAGTAGCACAGAGATGTGCTTCAAGGTGAAATACCAATTAATTACAGGGTGTGTTTACAGAAGACAGGTTTGCTGCTACTTCAACAGCCAGAGAAGGGAAAAGCTGTCCCAGCGGTATGTCACCAGAGCCTGGAGCAGTTGTCACACCAAGGGTGGACCTTACTGGGCTGCTGTGGCCCTGCCCACCCTCACTGGGGCAACACAGCATGGCAGTGGCATCTCTGGGAGCACTATCAACTGCTGAGGCTCTGTAGGCAATGCCGGCCATGGGCTCTCCTTTGTTACTGCGCACCCATGAATTTGTAAGGAGGATTGCTGTCAGGAGCCAGCATGACTTTAGCCCTTCTCATTCCAGGAGCTGACCACCCAAACCAGTCCACTGGACAGAAGTATGCAGCTGAATTGTGATGGAGAACAGTGGACTTCTGCTACAAAGGTACCGCAAAAGAGAATTTTAAAGTAGAACTGTAGAAGAGAATTTTCTGTTGGTTAAAGCCTGGGTGAGAACAGATAGGTTTCAGTGTCTGCTAAGCAATCTAATTAGGTATCATAACTCTTCCAGCTGCCTCCATGAAACCCCATCCAGCTTATCACTTTGATCACTTTGCTGTGCTGTCTTGCTTCATGTTCAAGTCCTACTGTTGTTTCTGTCCTTGGCAGATGGTAAATGAATCCCGTTTTAATAAGATTAATAGTTTTTATAGAGTGGGTTTAACTAGGCTTTCTGCTGCGTATGTCTTACCAAAGCAAATTTACTGCCAGTGTAGGTAGTAATAACAATGAAATTGAGCCATTTACTCCCACAGAGGGTATGGCACAATCCTGAGCTGGCTTTTCAACACCAGATTTCCTGAATTAACCTTACTTCTGGCCTCTGTGAAAAGAAAGGAATCCCAGCTAAGAGTTTTCCAGGAGACTTCAGGCACGTTAAATGAACTCCTTCCCTTTAGAAACCACAGGATCAGGTGTGCTTTAATAAATTTATTTTATTTTAAACTTTTTCTATCTAATTTACTGCCATTTAATAGAATAGAATCCTTAAGGTTGGAAAAGGCCTTTAAGATCATCTAGCTCAACCATCTGCCTACCACCAGTTTTGCCCAATAAAAAATGCCCTAAGTACTACATTTACCCTTTCCTTAAACACCTCCAGGGAAAATGACTCCCCCACTTCCTTGGGCAGTCTTGGGCATTACCACACTTCTTGAGAAAAAAATTCTTCCCAATATCCAATCTGAACATCCTTTGGCACAACTTGAGGTCATTCCCTCTTACCCTATCTCTGTTACCTGAGAGAACTGGCTGCCCCCTACCTGGCCATAACCCCCTTTCAAGTTGCTGTAGAGAGTGTTAAGGTTTCTCCTGAGCCTCCTCCAGTTATGAATGGTGCCTTTTTCTCTTTTGAGCTAAGATGCTGAACAGAAAGCAATATGTCTACAGTTTAGGGAGTAAGCAATTTCTTCTATTGTTTGTTTGAATGTAAAATGTGAAGATAAGAAAATACTTTCCAAAACACATCTCTGCAATGCAATGGCCATAACATATTCTAAGCTATGAACCCACCCTCTTAAGCTTTTATAGCTTTTAAAGCACATACTCCTTTCATGATTTGTTTCTCTGTGGTGCTTAAGACAAGATTTGCTGGTTATGGTGGGACACATCCACATACCCGAGCATTTTGTTCAACCCCCAGCTCTGCTTTTGGATCACTACAGGCTGTGAGGGTCACTCCACTGGATTCAGTTCCTGAACATGGGTTGAGCCCTTCTAGGAGGGTGTCTTCTGCAAATCCAGTGCCAGCCCCTGGCAGCGCTAGCCCCTTCTCACTCCACTTCCTCATTCCTGACAATGGCTCCCTTATGGACATCTCTTGCAGCCAGGATCCCTGGGGGTCTCCTCACTCATGGCAGTTATGACCCACACCCGACAGCTGGCAGGCAGCTTCACAAAAAGAGCTCTATATGTCGAAAACAAGGTCAGCAGTTCTAATAAAGCTGCTGACAGAAGGCTTTGAACTAAAGTAAAAAATGACTAAGCAGAAAAATACAGACAGCACAGGATTTATTCTTAAATATCTGCTTTCAGTTTCCTTCACCTCTATTCAGTCCTTGCTCAAATCTTTGAGCATCAAGGGCTGGCACAATACCTTCACCCTTGTGCAATTACTGTATGCCTTGACTCTGTACCACACTTTTTTCTGTCTGTGTATCCCTTATTTCTATGCTTTCAGAATTAGGTTTTAGGCACAAATGCAAGTGGACTGTCTTATCCAGAGCTGCTCTCTGTACTCTGATCTGTGGTTTGACCCTGTCAGTGTGCACACTTAGTCACCATCTGTGCAGAAGACCAGTACCAATGCTCTTGGCTTTTCACAGGACTTGGTGTTTTGCTGTTACAAGAAGGTTTGTTTTATCTGGTTCTTCACTAACCTACTTGCTAAATGTCCCCTGTATGGGTAACGTATTTGTTAGCCCCAGCTACAGCTGGGCTAAACATTATGAGAGATACCAGGTGGGCATGTGGCACTGAGGGAAGTGTGTAGTGAGAATGATGGTGATGAACTAGAGGATCTTAGTGGTCTTTTCCAACCTTAATCATTCTGTGATTCCATTACACATATTCCATTTTGGTTTATGATCACTGGTGCAGCACGGGGAATACTGTATGTTTAAAAGAACAAGAATGTGGAAAAATCATATTCCATAGCCCAGTAGTCTGAACTTGAGTAATAGCTGGATGGAAGCCAATTCCCACAACAGTGATTTTATCACTTGCAAAAAGCCTAAAGCAGCTTTTTCATTTCCTACCTTAGAAATTAAAGAATGATCTCCTCTCTGAAATTGAATCAGAATCTCATCACTCTATGAAGCTGGATTTTAACAAGAAAGTAAAGCAATTCACCATGACTATAAAACTCTATACATGATCTAGAACAGTAGAGAAACCTTTCAGCCTAGTACGTAGCTTAGATACGAGCAGAAGAAACATGATATGGGCCATTTTTTAATCACACAGGAAAATTCAAATAAGCTGTTTACAGTTTTGGTATCTCTCTCTCTAGATCATTTCTACCTCCTAAATATACTATTTGCTTTTAACATTCATTCCAAAATCTTGCATATGGCTTTATTTTTTTTCTTGCAGATAGAATCATCTCTGTGTTACTTACTGACTGTAAGAGTCATAAGAGCAAGAAATATCCATAAAGCAGATATTCGTAAGTATCTGTAGTTCTCTGTATGGGGCCCCTTCATGGGGCACTAGCTAGTCCTTTTCCAAGGAAAAAGAATTTTTAGGTTTATTCTGTGGCTGGAGAAGGTCCCCCCTGCTGGCATGCTTGTTCCAGAAATAAACAGTGTGTTTCTCTTTACTTTAGTCATATTCTGTGCAGATGTGACTTTCTAGTGGGCATGGCAGAGATGGGTTGATGGCTGGACCAGACTGGTTGTCTTTCCCAACCTTAACAGTTCTATGATTCTGTAAGGTCACAGGTGTACATATTGCACATATTTTCCACATTCATAAAAGGGATGGAAGAAACAGCTACTGCAGAAAATGCAGAAAGGTCTCCTGTGTTTTCCTCTGGAGTAGATTCGTGCAACAAAAGACAAAAACTGACTGGAAGAATGGGACAAGCAGAGTAGCCTTATCTCAAATTTAGCTTGTACTTAAAGTATCTGAAGGGTAACAAATCCAAAGTACTACAGCCTGCTTACCAGCTTTCACAGATTAGACCAGGTGAAGTCTCTTTCACTTCTGATGGTTGCAGCTGTGTCATTAGCAGGGTCTGTTCTGATAGGATAAGGGGAAATGTTTCAAATGAAAAGAGAGAAGACAAATAGTTAAGATCAGGCTTAAGAGGTTCTTACCCTGACTGAGCTGTAGATATTCCTGTTTGTTGCAGGGGAGCAGGCCTAGATGGCTTTTAAGGGTCCCTTCCCAATCAGATAATCCTATGAAATATAATGGAAGATTATGATTCTATGTAGACATCAAGTAGCATGGTTGATATTTTATTTTTTTTGTTTTGGTGGGATTTCTTGTTCATTTGTTTTTATGTTGTTTTGTCTGACTAAAATGGAAACAATAATTGCTTTGTTCCCTTAATTCTTGCGGGAATAGTGTGATATTTTTGCTCTTACTTACTACTTGGAGGAAGGCCTAGGAAAACTACCCTCTGTTACACTTTATTCTGATTTTACTTTTGTTTTTATTCATTTTTCAAAGTGTCCATTGGTCATGTTGGTTAATACATTTGAGTATGTTTCTCACCGATCAAGTAATTCCTATTCGTTAATGTGACATCTTATTACAGTTTTGACCTTGTGACAAATTACAACAAATCTGCAAGTAGCCTACATCACCAGTATCACATCTTACTGTCTTCCAAAGCAGCTGACAAAGTACCTACAACTTTGCTGAGTAGCAGCTTCTATATGTTAATGAACCCACAAGGCAATTTAGGTTTTTTCAAAGCAAGCACTTGTGTTTGAAGTTGCTGCTCTGCATTTCTGCAGAGCTAAAGCTCCTTAACAGAAACCCCTGTTTTCTGGATCCCTATTCTACAGTGTAGCTTACTGGTTCCACCACAGCAGTCTGTTTTACGAGAGCTGAAACTGGCTCCCAGATTTGAAAAAGGTACCGTGAGCAAACTTTTAGTCTGTGTGACAGTATGGAGTGCCACAGACTTATTGCTTTTTTTATTCTGAGCAAAACTGATGACACAGGAGGAGAAAACCCTTTTTGTAATGCATATATATATAGTGTATATAAAATATATATATTATTCCATTTATTCAGAGAAGATTCATGACCTTCTCCAAGTCTTTTTTTCTCCACTCCTATTATCTAAATTGTAATGATTCTGTTGGATTTGTATAAGTATGTATCATAGTGTCTCTCTTTGAAAGTAGACTCTCATTTTGTGCATGTCATTCTATCCTCTAGAGCAAGTTTTCACTTTAGGTGTCTTTGTGTTTCTTAACATGCAGTAAGTCAGACTGATTGCTACGTGAGCCTGTGGTTGCCAACTGCTTCAGCTGACAAATTTCAGACTAAAACCATCCAGAATTGCAAAGACCCAGTCTGGAATGAAACCTTCTACTTCAGAATCCAGAGTCAGGTCAAGGTACTTCGCTGTGATTTCTCTGTTAACTGTGATCTAGGGAGTACTGCCTGGTTTAATCTTTTTGCAAAGCAGACATATGTAATTATCCTAAGAGGCGAAGAGATATGCAGAAAGATATTAAAATAACACATACCCTCAATGTACTTATCCTTACCATGACAGGCAAGCATATCACTCAGCCACGTGCACCTTTATGATGTCTAATTTCTCCTCGTGCCTCCTCATAGGTAGATGTGTACATGGAGTTCATTTCTGCTCCATTTCCTTCCCTTCCTGCTCCTTTCTTTACTTCCTCTCACTCATCACTGAAGTGGAATAAAAATGGATCTACTGCTTTAAGTAAGTTATACTTGTAACATTACTGTACTTCCCTTTTCAGAATGTGCTGGAACTGGGACTCTATGATAAGGATGTTGTTACTCAAGATGATCACCTCTTTACAGTGTACTTTGATGTAGCCAAACTTTCCTTGGGAGAACAAGTCTTCATGCATTTCAAGTGTGATTCACAGGTGAGGTCTCAAATAAGGTATAGAACTTGTTCACAGGAATATTCTTTTCTGCCTAAAATCTTATTTGAAATGCCTTTCTTTATCCTTTTTGTGTATGGATTGCCCAACCACATAAAACGGAGAAGTGTTTCCATGCTGACTTGAGGAAACCTCTTCATTCCTGCATCTGCAGGAAGTTGAGTGTTGGTGTATTTGACCACAAACTGTAGATGCCTCTGCAAAGTTGCCATTTTGTAGAGCCTGCCCCCATCAAGGATCCTACAGGAGTGTGTCCTCACCAGTAAAAATCACATGGTGCTTTTGTCATCACTTGCTACTTAACCTAGTAATTAAGAAATAATGGCTCTGTGATCAGAGCCAAATGTCAAACCAGTCTAGTTGCTAATTACAGACCTTGGCATGACTGAATAAGGTGTCCAATTCACGTCATTCAGCTTCACAACAAGAAATGTTCCTGTTCAGAGTGTTCCGGGAGTCTCTGAAAGTTGCATTTGAAAAGTTCCAATATACTGAAAGGACAAGGTGTACTGCATAGCTGCAGGGAAGAGTTGTCTGACCCAAAAGCTGGGTGCTGGGACTTTTATCTAGTGTTAAGCAGCACTGCTAACACAGGTACCACCAGCACCAACCTGCTGAGAGAATTTTCATTGCACATCTCTGTGCGGAATCTTTACATTCTTTTAACATTTCCCAGGGAGGCCAGAATAACAACAGTGTAGGGCATGAGGACTGAAATAAAGCCCTGCCACCTCTCTTAGGTGTGCTGGCACCTTGCATGTGAAGGGATGTCCTGTGCTGTGAAGAAAATCCCATACCCTGAGCAGAAAGTATGGGAAAGATAGATGTGTTCTGTGGCTGTGTGGGATCACTGGTGCCATGATCTGCTACCAAGCTGATCCACATTCAAGGCTGTCACATCAGCCTGTTGCACCTGTATGTGCAACCTTGCATATCAGTGCTTTGAATCCAACCAGCCCACATGTCATCCATGGGAGTGGTACTGTCTGATACCATGAAGGCTAATTATGTGTTTAAGGATTCTCTGCTGCTGGTTGTTCATCTACCAGCTGCAACTGGCCTCTCTGGAGCCTGTTTAGCTCTCTTTGGCAAGATGGTGAAATGCCCCCACCTTGGCAAGCCCAGTAGCTTCACTCAGCATCATGCTTGTCAGGTAGGCTCCTTTCTCCAGGGACAAGTGTCACACTCTAGTACTAAATGTTTGGATTGAGCAACTGGAAGCTAACTGATGAAAAGATCTCCCTGCATGTTCAGCTAGAGCATCTCCTTTTCTCTCTAAGTCTCTTGTGCACCTGCCATGCACCATCCAATAGACCTCAGCTAGACACATCAAACTCTGCAGTTCACTGCCAATAAATAACTTATCTAAACCTATCTTTGTCAAATACCAGATGAGGAGAGTGTGGACTTCCACTAGCCCTTGAAAGAAATAGAAATTTTCTGCTGATGACTGTCTAGGTGATCACAGGTGCTGCGTCCAAGCCTTTCGTTTATTCACTTTAGAGCCACAGTAATTAGAATTCATGATTCTCAGGCCTTCATAACATCTTTTTTTGTCCTATAATTGTAACTTTTAGCGTCTTCAATGCAATAAGTACTCTTGTACTCTTTGAGGAAAAAAGTAGTTAACAATGCTTGTTTCTCTGTTCACTATATCTTCTGTCCCCACTTGCGTCTTCCTCTCTCTGGCACTTTCTTCCACCAAGGAATTATGCTCTGTTCCACCACCCACAGATGAAGTCTTAATGCTAGGATTACCTCTGCCCCAGTGCCCTCAATGTACTGCCAGACAAAGTGGTTGTCCTTTTCTGCCGTTGCTTGGCATACCACCATTTTCCCTGTTTGCACCAAAACAGTTTGGCTGCCCCTCTCAGCAGCCCTTTGTTCTCTCTGCTGTCAGATTCAGTATGAGGAAACATCTCTACCAGGAACTATTGCACTGTAGATATCCCAGAAGAAAGGCAAGCTCACCACTTTCTTTGTCAAAAAATGCTCTGGTGGATCCTAGAATCGTCCTATCCATAAAAGATCTTGATACCCTGGGCAGTCAGGCAAAGGTGGCAGGTGCATGTGTTTTAACTGTGCTGCCAGTCATGCACAATGTGTATACATATATTCTATGAATAAGAACTTCCATAATGAAAACCACCAGTAAGCTAGTGTTAGATGTTTTTTTCCTTTCTTTATTTTTCAGAGAAAAGAGGAGCTGGAGGTGGGATTTGCATTGGATAATATGTGAGTAAGCATGAAATGCATCATAACATAATGTACCACCCAGAGAGGTGGCATTGTCACTGTCCCTGGCGGTGTCCAAGAAACATACAGATGTAGTGCTAAGGGACATGGGTTAATGGGCATGGTGGGGATGGGCTGATGGTTGAACTAAATGATTCTATGGTTCTACAATCTGCAGCAAAAGGAAATGGCAATTCAGAGACATGAAATAATCTCACGTAATTGTCCAGTGTGCATCATTTTTTGGTGTTGCTGATGACTAACATGGTTTCCCGTGGAATCTATGGTATGAGCTGATGAACTGGTATGTGCCAGGATGACCTTCCATGAACTTCGGACAGCCAGGGAAAATACCCTAAAATCTTTTCTTTGTCTACTGTAATGAACGTTATTTGAGGACAGAATACTGGAACTGCTGTGCTGTTAGCATTTGTCTTTGAGAACTGCAGGAGAACTTACCCCCTTCAAGGCATAACAGTATCACTGTATCCTTGAACTAGAGCCCATTTTTGTCCTTGGACAAACTACAATTCTTCAAAAACAGTTTAACTATCTGCAGTTTTAGCCTGGAGCTTAGTATGAAGTCATTGCACAATTTGGTCCTGCAGAACCTTTTTTTTGCTGAGCCCCAGGATGGGGCCAGCTGGTATGATACGTGCCTTGACAATGCAATGAGGAAGCATATGCCACAAGTCTCCTGGATTTTTTTCTTTCAGATTTAATATATAGCTAATAATAAGGAGGAAAATGAGGAGAGGGGTGTGGTTCAAAAATTATATTGTAATTACAATCAGTTATTAAAAATGTATTTTTCTTCCTGTTTCCTAGTTCAGGCCCTCCTGAAACCATCGTTACTAATGGAGTACTAGTGGTGAGCATTATGTTTTGTCATCTTGCTTGTCCTTTTGCAACCCTCACTTCACCTGATTCACAATGATAAGGCCAACATGTTTCAGCTTTGCAAAGTTAGCACTTAAGTGCTGTCATTTCCATCGTCATCATTTGCCTCACAGTACATGTCCTTACCTTCTCCTTTCTGAAAGCTCTGGCCCTCCATGCTGCCCTTCCAGCCTCACACTAGCTGTGTCTGGCTTCTCAGATACTCATGTTCCAGCCAGCATCTGAAATGAAGGCTGTGATTTAGAGAGTAAGATTTCATTGGGTCACAGAGCACTGCCTATGTAGCATCTTCATCAACAGCAGCAGGAGCTTAGAGTAGGAAACAGAATCTCAAACTGGGAAAATCCCTGTCTATGTGGTGTTTTATTTCTCATGTCTCTTACAGTCTCGCAAGATTTGCTGCTTGGAAGTTCAGGTGGTTGAGAAGAAGAAAAGGGAAAGGAAATCTTTAACAAGTGAGATTACTTCTCTGTCATTTATTTTTAAATCACAGCTTGTTAATATTATGAAGGCAATTGGCTTAATGAAAGATTGAAAAAAAAAAAAAACAAAAAAAAACAACACAAAAACAAAGCAACAAATGAAACTATGAAAACAACCTTGTGCTACACTTTGTAAGAACTTTTATTTCCGGTTTTGATAACAAAACTGCTGTGTCTGATTCTGTGTCTGCTTCTGTGTTCTTCCTTAGAAAAACAATTCTCCTTTAAAGTGCAAGGCTCGTATGAGGGCACTCAAGGCATTACACTGGGATCTGATCTGGTCTTTGGTTCTCCCCATCCTGCCAAATTCCACTATGCCAAGTACAAGCAGCCAATACTGGATCTTATGCTACCAGGGAAGAAACCACCTCCTTCCTATGTATGTTATTACTGGACTTCATAAAGTCCATAAAGAAATGTTACTTCATAAAAGTAACGTGTCATAAAGAGCAATATTAATTTGCATCAGCAGAAAGGGAGTAACGTTCCTTTATACTGAATTTTCAGCGCTCCTATTTGTGCGGTACAAACTCCAGCACTCAAAATATTGAACTTCATTCCCTTCCAAGTGGAAAAAATATGGTCCTAGCAGAGGTGAGTTCCTGTTCCTTTGTGGGAGAGGTTGAGAAACTTGCATGTGGACATTTGCAACTTCAATGAACTGCACAGCCCATATGACAGAGTTTGTATCCAACTTATTCCCATCCTTGTCAATGCACCTTCTTGCCACTGACAAAACTGGTCCCACCGTGGCACAGCCTGGTTTCTCTGAAAGACATCGGGAGTCATTGCTTTGGTGTGGGTTAATGGGAATGGGGCAGTTAAGGTCTGCAGAGCAGAGACTTCAGTTTCTGCTGGAGGAGACTGGGAACTCCTGTCCCATTTGGTCATTTTGAAATGCTTTGAAATTATGCAAACAAAATGCCACAATCAAATACTGGTGTTTCTTCAGATAATAAGACTAACTTGTATCTTCTACTCTTCAAATGGTTGTGGGAATACAAAGAATGTTGGCATACCACCCTGACTTTACTTAATACTTTTCCTCCTCTTACACCTATGTGAGGCTGATTTACTAATGGGGATAGGGGATAGCACCAATCTCTTGCTGGTGCTAAATTTTTCTTGCTTAGCAATTTTAGATCCATGCTTAAAGAAAATCCAAATGGAATCAGAGGATGACACTTTTATAGGGTATAACAACAGAAAAAGAGGAACAAAGGCTGCTGTGGAAAATAGTGCTATGGCTTTAGCCTTGCTGTCTGTTCTGTTATAGCCCAGGAGAGGTAATGCTAGCAGAGAGGTACATTGTGTAAATTATAATTACTTTCCTTGTAAGCAGCTGTTGTCCTCATATGTTGCATTCACATATAAGAACTGGAAATTACTGAACAACTTCCCTGACAATAAACCATTCAGAACAATTCATGTGCCCAGCTGAATTATTTAGAGCTCCAGATTTTTATCTGCACTGCTAGGATGGCACAAGATATAAGTCTTTCTGCTGCTGCAGGGAAGAGGGATAAACCAGATAATCATGCTTATGCTGTTTGTATTCTTACTTTCCAGGATAAAGGATTTGATTTACACGCAAAGACAGAAGACTGGTAAGAGAGCAGACTTCTCAGAAACTGCAGGAATGTCTTTCAATAGGTGTTTTTCATTAAAATTTTATTATTATTTTAATAACTGCTAAGAAAATTTCCCCTTTCCATCACTTTTAGGAAGCTTTGAGTACCTATTTGTCAGTGTAAGAAAGAATTTTCCTGTAAATGCGATATTTTGTGCGTTTATTAAGTTTATTTGTACTGAAAATTATTGTTTGTCTACTGAATATAATGGATTCTTTTTTTTTTATTATTATTATTTCTGTTCTCTGCTCCAGCCCAGACCACCTTGATGTACGTTTAGGGTTTGACCTCTGTGTTCAAGAGAAAGACTTTCTCCACAAAAGGCAGAAATGTGTTGCTGCAGCTCTTAAGAAGGTCCTGCAGCTGGAAAAGGATCTGCTGGATCATGAGGTCTGTAGGGTAAAGATTCAAAACATCTGATGAGTGCCTATCATTGGAAACACTTACTTTGATACTTAATGTTCACTATTTCTGTGGCTTGTATAGCCATTTGTTTATTCTTTTTCATTCTAAACTTATCCACTGCTTTCCCCAAAACTTCAGTTTTGTTTTATTCCCCCATCAGACATACCCTGGCTGAGTCCCACAGTCTGTACTCTTCTCTCCTGTTTACTCCTAACTTTCATGGCAGCAGAGGGTCCAAAATCCTGCAGCTTATTTCTGTGTACTGTGATTTTCTCCTTCATGTCACTGTCCCAGTTCAGGTGTATTGCTTTTTCTTCCAGTGTTTTTTCCTTGACACTGAGATGGGAATTCTAGCTGTGTCTTAAAATTTCCATAAATTTCCTTCCTGTCTTTCTGAATTACTGTCAAGAACAAAACACTGACCCAGTTCCTCTATGATCTGTCCTATTCCTGTTCTTATTTGCTCTATCTTCCATACACTTCACTTGCTGTTCATCTCTAATGCTTTCAAATGTCTCTATAGCTCAACTTTGTAAAACTTCTGTTCTTTTTCCTCTTTGCTACCTTGTCTCCCTTGCATAACATCTCCTTGGCTATCACCACTTTCCCACTTAAAGTTTTTGCTTTTTTTCCCCACCTTTAATTTTACATGCACTTTTAGTAGTGTCTCATATCTCTAATCTCACACTGTCATTTATGACACTTGCAGATGTTATCCTGAGTTTAACTCTTTTCCTGTTTCAACTTCATTGCAAACCAGGCTAGATATTTCTTGTACAGAAATAGCTTCTTCTATAGTCTTCACTTGATCATGGCCACCCTTGGTGTTAATGTTAATTTTGACGTGTGAGATTTCTTTTTCCTGCCTTTACTGCTGATGCTTTCTCTCTTATTGCTATGCTGCTCCCAGCCTACCTGCAGGCCACCTCCTGACACCAGTCCTTTCTGTCCTTGTGTTACCCAGACCCCCGTGGTGGCCATCATGACTACAGGAGGAGGAATGAGGTCTCTGACTGCGCTGTATGGCAGTCTGCAGGGGCTGAAGAAGCTCCATGTCCTGGACTGTGCTACATACCTGACCGGCTTGTCTGGTACAACTTGGTGAGTAACACTAGGCAGCATCTCATGGCTTTCCTCCTCATAGAAAAAGTCTGTTTCCTTCTGTCTCCCAGCTCTCTCAGCCTATCCTCTTAGGGGAGATGTTCCATCCCTTGGATCATTTTTGTAGCCTTAAGAGTGGAAGCTTTTACTTAATTTAAAATCAAGAACTGAAAACAGAAGCATGAAATGTATTCAAAACCTCTTTTTTTCTCCCCCTTCTTCTTCCTAGGACCATGTCAAACTTGTATAGAGATGCTGACTGGTCACAAAAGGATCTCGATAAGCAAATAAGTGAGGCTCGAAAACATATGACAAAATGCAAAATAAATTCCCTTTCCTTGGAGTATTTGAAGTTTTACAAAAAGCAGCTGCAGCAGCGGAAAAGAGAGGGGCGCAAAACATCTTTTATTGATCTCTGGGGACTTGTCCTGGAGTCTTTATTGCATGATGGGGTACAGTATGTCATTAAACAGAGTGGCTTACAATTTTCTGAAAATTAATATCTGTAAATCATACGTGTTTGTCCTGGGAAAAGTAACTCGTTATGAGACTGTTTAAATGTAAGCACAGTCATTTTCAATATGTTTGGTGATAACTTTCTGGGGTAGGAAACATCACTCTTGCTTCTGAGATTTTGAATATCTTAGAATCACAAAATTAGTATTTTAAAGAAATACAGTATTTTAAGATTTGTTGGCATGTTCTTCAAATATTTTGTTTCAAAACAGCAAAGTTAGAGAGAGCATCTTAATGGGAAGTATTAACATACTTGCAGACTTTTGATTTATGTGGGAGGAGTCTCTCACAAACCTGCAGTACAACACATTAAGATGATTTTAACCATCATTGTTGCCTAATGCTCTTGAGAATTTCCTTTAACTTTCATTGAATGGTCTGTCATCCCAGGCCTTGCTGATATTTAAGTAAAACAACTCTCACAGGAATTTTGGAAAACATGGAGTATCTCAAAATTTAAGGCCAGCACATGTTTTACTTAAGAGGCAGAAATCTTACTGTACTATAAGTTTAGGTCCAGAGGAAATATTACCCTGTTAATTTTTGTGTTAATGTAACTATATTTCTGGGATGACAGAAAGACAACCATAAACTCTCAGATCAGCAACGGGCCATTGATCGTGGCCAGAACCCACTGCCCATCTATACTGCGGTCAATGTCAAGGACAACTATAGCACTCTGGATTTCAAAGGTAATCATCTCTGAGAGTCATTTGTCTTTATATTTGAATTGGTCAATTAGGGAACAGTCTCTTTAGATAATCTAAAAAAAGCCCTCTCTGCTAAAGACCAGAAACTCAGCTGATGTATACTGGCATAATGTCCTTGTAGCAGAAATTTGACCTTCTGCAAAGCAGACTCAAAAATATTCATGTCTTTCCATGTTTGCTAGTCTTCATTTGTATCATGCTCATAATTCCTTCCAATTTGTCTGAAATATTAGACTGAACAGTAGAAATTATTTTCATTTTTACCTCCTTTCATTCAGTGGTAGCAGTATTTTTATTCACAGCTAGGGAAATGCAGTAAAATATTGTTTTCTTCTTTGTGTTCCTTTTCACAGAATGGGTGGAATTTACACCTTATGAAGTAGGATTGCAGAAATATGGAGTTTTTGTTCGCTCTGAGGATTTTGGCAGCGAGTTCTTCATGGGTCGGTTAATGAAGAAGCTTCCTGAATCTCGAATCTGCTTCTTAGAAGGTAATCTATTCTCTTTAAAACATCTGAACCTTTCTTTAGTTTTGAGTTGCGTAAGCTAAGCACTATCAAAGAACAGGTGCATGACAGACTGGGGAGAACAAATACTTTATCTCTGAATTATTGCTAAGTGTAATAAATCCAGTTTATCAACAGTAGAATCCAATTCTCTGTGAACTGATGGTTCTGCCAACTCTACTCCAAAAATGTGACTTCCAGAGCAGCTCCAAACATGATGCCTTTTGCCATCTGAGTGGTAGTTGGCAGTTTCAGTGCTTCCTATAGACAATCTATGGGCGTGTTCACATAGGTTCTCCCCTTCTCTGGGGTGTGTTTGAGCATGACAGGTCCTACCCACTCCACACAGCTTGCCTTGGCTATGCATTCATTTACTCGAATGCAACATTCTCTTTCAAATAAATAGTTTCTGATTATGGAAGCTCAAGTTAAAAACTCATTTTAAAAACAAATTCTAAAAGATATTGCAGGTAATCCATTACCAATATAATTTCCCATTATATACCTCATATTGCAAGTTTTCATCCTGTCTTTTATATAAGCTTTATGATATATATTTTTTAAACTTAGCTCTTTAAATCACATAAAAATCTTACCATTACTTGAAACAAAATATGTCTGCAAGACAAAAACCAAAATACCAAAATAAGGCTTAAAAGTCAGCAAATTAAAATGGAAAAATAAAAATCCAAATTAAAATGGGGCAATTTCCATTTAAAACAAACTAAAGAAAAGTATTAACTTTGTGAATTTTATCTCACGATAACAGTTCTGAGATTCATGACATGTGAATGCTTGAGTTAGAGAACTCTTTTCTTTCACAGGCATATGGAGTAGTTTATTTTCGTTGAATGTGTTATACATCTGGAATTTGTCTCATTCATCTGAGGATTTTTGGCACAGGTGGACCCAAGATAAAGTGGATGATATAGGTTAGTTATATTTCTTTCTTACCCCATGTACTTACTATTAAAGTCAGGTAAATGGTCACACCCATCAATGTGAAGTACACACCTTATGTTTGGCATTTTAAAGAGTTTCTTGAAAGGCTACTTTATTTTTTTCAAGAAGGAATCACTTTTAAAGTCTCATATTGTGGAGCATAATTAATTAATGACAAAATCTCCTGTCCTGTAACCTATGAGCACATTGAGGACTGTAAAGCGTTCAAGATTATTAAGATTGTTTTGTAGACAATTAATAAAGCAAAAAGATGTTGACTAACTCAAGCAGTAGCTAGGGTAATACAAAGAAGTATAACAGTTACCATTTTGAAAGCCTGCTTTCTGTCTGTTTCAATGAGGGTGTGTATGTCTGGAGCAGGTATTTATTGCTGCTTGCTGCTGGATTTTGTTTCCTATCCAAATATGAGCTGCATAAGGAAGTGGCATTTGGCTAGTAAAAGTAGCATTATGTTTTCTTTTTCACTTTGCAACTCGTGCTCATCAAGTCTTTTCATCCCAGGCTTTTACAGTCAGTAAAACACTGATTTTATTATTTATTTTTGATATTTTGAGGGGTTACTTTGTTGTAGGCAGGTAAAACTTAACAGTCTCTCACTGTGCAGAGGAAGAACCTCTCCTACCACTGAAGCCCCATGATTTGAGGACTCGCCTGCTCACCCCTGCCAGCCCCCTCAGCAGTGCTATCCGTGATGCCCTCACTGACCGCTTCTCTGTTGCCCAGGAGCACAACTTCCTGAAGGGCCTGCAGCTGCACAATGACTACCTGGAGAACAGGCACTTCTGCAGGTGGAAAGGTAGCAGAGAAAAGCAGGGAAGGACCTGTGTGCTTGGGAAGGGAATTGACTAGCAAGAAAATGCAATACACAGATTCAATATTAAACATATTCTCCATGGTTAGAGGCCACGCTTGGGCAGAATCACTATTAGATCAGCCAGCTGTGGGACACTGGGGAGTAGCATGGTGAGGAATTGAGCTCCACACCAACAATTTGCCAACAGAACACACCTCTTGATGCTGGGACATTAGGTCCTGTTGGTGGTCTTCATATTCTTATGTGGTAGGTAAAAGAAATGCCCATCACGAATCTTGCCAGTGCGTGCTGCAAACTAGCTCTAGCTGGAGTTGGGAAGATAAAAGTGAAGAGATATGGTGAATTCACCCTCCTAGAAGACAGCCAGTTAGGACTCTGCAGCTGTCATCTAAGTGTGGAAAACAGACCAACCATTTTTGCACTATTGCATTTACAACATGAAATATCTTTCTTTTTAGATACTGTGTTAGATACGTTTCCCAACCAGCTGACACAATCAGAAGAATACTTGTCTTTAGTAGATACAGGATTTTTCATCAATACAAGCATCATGCCGCTTTTAAAACCAGAGAGAAAGGTGGATGTCATCCTGCATTTAAATTACAGTGCTGGATCACAGATACTGGTGAGAGAAATTGAAGCAATCTCTGCATCTTCTTCAATTACTGAATTCCTGGGTATTTCTAACACTTTGGTGCTTTTGATACTGCTTTACAGTATCCTAACCACTATCACTTTTAGCTTATTGCTGCAATGTGATACTTCTTCTGTAAGTTGTACATATTCTCATTTGTTTTTCTTGTACAATATGACTGATTTGTGATAAGAATTCATGGTAAACAAATGCCTTCTCTTCATGGTTACCATGCTTTTCAGTTAGGGTTTTATAAGTCTCACAACCAGCTTGCAAAATGTCCCTTTGGACTCCAAGAAATCCTGATCCTATCTTTTTGTTTAAAACTTAATATCACTTTGTTCATTGATCCAGGCTCTGGACCAGACCTGCAAGTACTGTTCAGAACAGGGCATTCTATTTCCCAAGGTAGACTTGAGTGAGGAAGACAGGAAAAACTTGAAGGAGTGTTACCTTTTTGAAGATGCCGAGACTCCAGGAGCACCAATATTGTTATTTTTCCCACTAATTAATGATACCTTCCAAAATTACAAAGCACCAGGTATGTAATCAAGCATGTTAAAAATAATAACCCACCCCCACCCAACAATTTACATTATAAACTCTCTCTATGGAGAGAGTCCTTTCTGAGCTCTGTTAAGAGCTTTCTTGCCTGTGACCAGAGTAATCCCACCTCTCAGCAGTGATTTGTCACCCCTTCCTTGTAGGTCAGAAGCGGTCCGAGTCAGAGATGGAGGATGGCAAAGTTGATCTCTATGGCCGCTGTTCCCCTTATTCAACATATTCGGTCACATATACTGAGAAGGCATATGACCGTCTGGTTCAGCTGGGTGAATACAACATTCTGAATAATGAAGAGCTCATTATGCAGGCCTTGCACACAGCAGTGGAAAGGAAAAGACAGAAAAAGAAATAATGGCAGATGAGGATGCTTTTGTGTCCCTTTGTGTTCCCTTGTGACCTGCTGAGAGACTAAAGCTCCCTTAAAATCAGCCATCAGGATTCAAGGGATTCCTGCTCAAACCTGCTAAATGGCATTCTCAGATGAACAAAGAAATTGAAGACAAACTTTATTTTCCAAAGAATTTCAGTGCAACAATTCATTGCAGTTGAATTCTGACAGTGGAGTACAGTTTATTGGATGGAGCAGATTATGGAGAGGAATAATGTGCTAAGATGATCATAAACGTGGTGCTAGTGGCCTTAAAGACTTCGAACGTATTAAGCATTTCAAGACAGACCACATTAAAGGCATAATTTATTAACATAACCTGTGCTTTGTGTTTGTGAGTTGATGGTAAGGGCAGAAGCAGTCTGTGGTCCAGGTCTGTGGCACACTACAGGCAACTGTTCAGAGGAAGAGAGATGTGTCATACAGCATCTTGGGTGCACAAATCATATTCAGGGTTGGCTTTGGGCAGAGACAGAGGCAGAGAATGCACATGCCATCAATATTTGACAGGCCACAGAAGCAAAACAGTGATGATGAAGGCTTCCACTGCCTATCTGTCATACTTCTCTGTATACTTCCTCTCCATCTCTTCCTGCCAGCTGTGAAAAAGACAGGAGGAGTGTAAACCTGCAGAGATCCCAGGCAGTTCTTGGAAAGTTTGTCCTAGCAGGCACATCCTTCCATGTGTCAAGCTGCTGCAGGAGCTATGCCTTCCAGGCTGTAATTCTTCTTGGACTACCTCTGTACCATGCCCAGCACTGACATGCACATGCAGGGCTTCATTTGCCAATTTGAGGCTGCCTAACCTAGACTTCCGTCAGTGTTCCCTGGGTGAAAGACTTTGAAGAGCATTTCCCTTGTACCCACAGCAAAGATTGTCCAGCACCTTTTGTGTGCCTCTCACTGCCTGGTATTCCCTAGGGTTAAGATGCTTTATTACTTGTTTATTGGGAAAACAGCAACAACAATGGAACCATAAATTAGGTGAGAATAAACCTCATAAAATGAAAAAAACACGCAGACCCAGATAATGGATTCATAGTTATCTGAGTTAGTGAGAATATTTATTTTCAAATACAAAAAGAAGATTACTTTGATTAAGTACATTGTAGGTAACTCATGCTTTAGGATTATTCAATCATATAAAACATTTCGCAGACCAAATAAGATATGTTTCTCCATAGCTTTCAGCTTCTCAGTTTTTAGTAGGTATTTTCAAGCAGAAACTTCCCAGGACTTCATAGATCTGTTTTATTAACCAAAACAATATTGAAAGCAATAATAAAAATAGGACACACGGATGATATTTACAGCATGTGACAAATATCTCAAGGTAAGAAATGCCTATCAATGTATGCATACATGTTTTCTTTTTAAATTCTGTAGTATTTTGAGAAGATTAGTTTGGAAGATGAAAATACAATTTCTTAACAGATCACCTATTATGATTTGTCAGTGACTTTTCAGCCAGCTCAGTTTTGAATCCATAAGCATACTAGTGAACAAATCAACTACGAGTTTAATTGCTTTCCATTCACTGTTTAACTATTTGTAATCTGTCTTTTCTCTTTTATCACTTATAATTAATTTTAATGTGCTTCATGAAAAGTCAGGTGAAGTTTCTCAGTGTGTGACAGTACAGTATCTACAATTTGCAGCCTGCTAAAAACACCTGTGTCTATATTTCAGTGTACGTATTATTCTGGTTGCAGAATAATTACATGGCAAGGTTTTTGTAGTGGGGGCGTGCTTCAGGACTGGCCTGAGTGGCTTCCTTCCACATTTCAAGGCTCACATGCATGTTTTTATCTTTACTTTCCAAATGAGTATATATATATATGGAGCATGCTTGGCTGAGTCATGTCACTCTGCAGCTTTAAATAGCATCACCAATGTCTGGAAGAGGTAGCTGGACTCGGTATTTCTGTAATGACATATCAGTCAAGGACAAAAGAGCTCTCTGTATCTCCCTACTCTGAAACACAAGAGAGGAGTGTCAGCGGGTGGGAAAAGTGTTGTGAAGTGCTGCCTTGTTACTGTAAGGGACCTGCCTGGATATAGTTACACTTTTATTTCGGTAGCAATGTGGTTTGTCCATGTAAATCCTCAGAAAATATTTTTGTGGGTTTTGGATGTTTCAAGCTCTCAGCTCTTTGATGTGCACATATTCCTCCAGAGTGAAACTTACTCTTGTAGTAAGCACAGGCTCTGTCACCAAGCATTCCATTGCTCTTCAGCCCTTGGAAATTTCTCTGCATTGCACAACAGATGCATTGAGCCAGTAACATGCATAGAGGACTCTGAGCTCTTTTAAAAAAGGGCCAGTAGGGTCCACCTCATGTTAACATGCCTAGAGAAGGCCTTACACCTTTCAGTCATGAAACCAAAACAGGAGGCTCAGCAAGGAGCAGCAGTTGGCTGCAGTAGATGAGACCGGAAGGATTCAGGGGAGGTGTGGAAAGACTGAAGCTCTCAAGCTTAAAGCTAAGCCTGGATAAGTAGTCCAGTTGCTTGGATCCTTCTTTGTTTGCATTCCTTATTTGCAACTTCATAATTATAAGTCCTTAGCAAAATTCTGAGGACAGTTTTCTAGGGCATGGTTATGCTGATACAGTTGTCTTTGTTTGCCACTAGACACTTCTGCCGAGTTATCTTCTATAAGCCGGTCAAGCCCCTTTTGTAAGGGGGAGTAAATTGTAGCATATATTTGTAATTCCTTTACTCATAACTTCATACTTCAATGCATTAGAATTAGCTGTGGTTAATCAGACCATTTTATCAGGCAGGACACATTGCTTTGTCTGATTACCCTGTCCTCAGTACTACTCAGCACTCTATCAATCTTTGTTCTACTGCAAATCTGATCAGTCAGGATGTCACGCTTATTTCCAAACTACTTATGAAAATGTTGAAGAGAGTTTGAGACTAGTAAATGCATTATAATTCCTCAGGAAAAAGAAGAAAGCTATCTTTTTTCAGTGATTTTTTTTTTTTTTTCATTGAGGACTTACTCTAGTATGGGTTAACAGATAGTTAACCTCATTATTACGTACTTCTTATTCAATTTTTGCACAAAAAGTCTTGTTATCTGTGAGCAAAAATCTATAGAGTTGTCACACAGAACAAAATCAGTTTCCTCTCACAAAACAAAACTGATCTTTCACATTTAATGCCTCCCAGAAGGTAGTTCAGGGTTTACCAAAGCTGCTCATCACCTTACAGAGAAACTCTGGCTAATGCTGATCCCAGAAAGATCATTTCCGTGCAGCTGCATTGCATCACCAGTTTACTAAGCATTCACCTTCCTGGTGGAACTCACCTTCCTGGTGGAATTCACCTTCCTGGTGGAACACCCTGTAATTGTTTCGACATCCTTTACAGCCTTATTGCACACTTGTCACTGAAGGAGAGCTCCACTACCCTGGTTTAAACCAGGGTAAGATCAGTTCACTCATAGGAACTGTTTGCTTTGCTTTTGGCAGTACACTGGCATCACCCACATACCTAAAATAAAGAAATTAGAGTTCATATTCATTTTTCAAAAATGAGATTTTCATGAAGCTTTAAATAAATATATTTACAAAAGTAAAAAAAATATATGCACAATAAAGTCAGCCTCTATTAAGAGCACCCAGCAGCTTCTCTGTCCTTTTATTTATCAGCTCTGAACTTAAGCTGTTTACGCAACTCTACAGCTACGTATTCAGGTCTTATGCAAGACTTGTACGTACTTAGTTTTGCCTTCATGGAAAGAGTTTGAGACATTATTTTTACACCAGTTCTCCCCAAGTGTTTTCTTACACACATGCACACACACACATATATAAAATTTGGAAGGGTGGAACCTTCTCCCATCCAAACAGCTAATAGTACTAGTTAATGACTATCCTAAGGGTAGCTCATTATGCACCTTCAATCTTTTTTGGGAAAAACACTCCCATGTGTTGTGAAGTTTTCAGTGTACAATTGCTTTATATGCTGGAACTTGTATTTCATATAAACATGAATACATTAGCATATGTTACATTAAGCATACAATGCGTAAATGGGAAGAATGCATGCAATGTGAAACTACATCTTGACTTAAAATAGGCATTGCTATTAACTACTTTGGGGGTGATGGTATATTTAGCATGTATAACTGCCAGCCTGTAATTTTGAGGAATACTAAGAGAGCCAAAAGTAGTAATATGTCAATAATGGATTTTCATTTAAACACATGATGTCCAACATTCCACTGGCACCAGAGAAACCAATCTCTTAGCACTCTGCTCTATCTCTCATTACTTTTGAAAACTTGCACTACATTCAATTTCTTCAAGGTCTCTGTGTTTCTCCAGTATCCTAAGACTTAAAATAGATGAACGTTAGTTGGACAGGAATCTTTCTACTCTGCCCTTTTAAAACAAATTGGTAAGAATTATCCCTGTTTAATCTTAGCATATATCATTTAATGACCATGTGTCACAAAGCACTTGTGTCATATTTGTTAATAGAACTTGTTATCTTTCTTCTTTGACAGCACAGAACACGTGTTTTATTAGCATTCCTTTGGCAGCATTATTAGCAGTCATTTTGGTATCTGTATGAAGTAATGAGCTTAGATTTTTATTAAGATTTTACTTTTTCCACATATACATTTCCTTTATGTTTACATAGATACATACACTTCTTATTGTCAGCTGTGCAAATCGTTTTTTCTATACTCTGTAACTTATGATTTACCTTGAATTTCCTGTGTTCCCATGTGCTATGCATTGCTTTGTCACATCCAGCTGCTGCCTTCTTATCACTTCTGAAAGAGGTTAGGCTTTCAGCCAAAATTGTGAAACTAGGATAGCTCATATCATGCTACTGAGATTTCCTCTGCAGCAGGAGCAGTTACTTGTACCCCTAAGACATCCAAGCCACCTGGCCCACCCTTACCCTCCCCAATGATTTGCAGTATGCAGTTGGAATGCTGAGCCTCCAGAGCAATCAATCACACCCATTTTTTGTCAACAGCTTGTCTAAACTTACTGTACTCCTGTATTTGCAGATATGTAAGGAATAAAATTGTTTTCCTTTCCCCTCATATCTGTCCAATGTGATCTAACTCAATAGGTTTCAGGCATTACACCACATAGGGTCAAAATATCAACAGCACGTGAGAGCTGCATGCAATAGCTCTTCAGAGAGACATCCAAATGCTTTACTAACATGTCGCTCCTCTACATTTATTATAATGAAGATTCAGGAAGGCTCGCCCCTACAAATTTGCCTTTCTTTAATTTGTGTTTTCTTGACCTGGGAGTCACGCTTGTCTTTGATGTTGGTAAGTTTTAACACAAATTCATTTTGCAATGACAATTTAAGTTAGCATGTAATAGGATGTACTTAGTACATAGTTACCTATCTCTATCTCCTGGAGCCTGTTTCTTCCTTACGCGTTTCTGAAACACTTCCCTAAGATGTTGTGCAACTGTTTCTTTAAAGTCTTTCCATATGGAGCTGTTAATATAGTCTAATCTTTGTGATCAGCGCTTTTTGTAAGTAAGTAAGTGGCCACACTAGATTCCTGCCCAGGTTTTTATTTTGTACAACAGTAACATGTGGAATGACAGTTGGACTCCTTTGCATACCCGCTCCAAATTCTCTCATGTTTGGCTGCACAGCCAACTTTGAATTCCTTTGGAAGACCCTGAGAAAAGGATTTATTTTGTTAGCAGCTCTGTGGTGTCCTGCATGTAGCATCACTGGGAGCACATCCCATGGGCAGCTGGCACAAAGCATGGATGACGGATGGCAAAAAATGCAGGTGGAGTGTCCATGTAACTCCCACCAGAGCCTGTTAAATACTGCTTACATCACCTACCAGATGCCCTGGAAAGGATGGCCCTCCATGCTATTGGTCACAACATACTGTATATAGGGCAAGTTACTCTGGCAGGCACTCATCTTCAGATTGCACAATGGGTCACAGGGCTTGAAGTCAACATGGGAATGGGAAAATGGCTTCTACACATGTGAAGGGATACAGGAGAGAGCTTCTGCAACAGCCAAGCTATTATCCTACCGGAAAGAGGACTGGGAATTTCAGCACTACAAGGTGGGCTGTAGTGAGTACATCATCAAATCCAATGCTTCCTCTTCCTCTTCAGCCTTCAGGTGAGACAGGAAATAAACCAAAGCTTAGCATCCTTTCCTCAGCTGGGGATGACTTTCTTAAAGATCTTATTTTGCCATATCTTGGGTTTTGTCCCAGGCTGTGCTGCACCCAAGGGCTGACAGCCAGAGGAGGAGGGAGCTGAATATTTTATGGCAGAATCTCTTGCTTGTTTCTGTCCCACTCGGTTCTTTAGGAGAGATTTAATTCCCTTGTTGTACTGCATAAGATGTAGGCTGTGGTCTCACAGTGTACTGTCCTATCTTCTTCTGAAACATATAAAATTAGAAAAAAGTTAGAAATTTTATCATACCAAATCTTGAGCCATTAACATGATGAGAGAAGCTATCTCCTGATGCCTCTTAAATACTGCCTACATTGTTCTGGGATGAGAAAGCTGTTGTGCTGGCTTTTACACTGAGGAAGCAAATGGGAACCAAAGGGGAAAGATATGAAAAATGCCTGAATTAGTGACAGTCTGTCACTTGTATTGAAGACCATCATCCAGCCTGGGATTCTCAAACTATTATTCTCATGGGAAAACATGTTTCTCTCTATTTACTCAGCAAATTGATGCTCTGATGATCAACAGTTTTATGCAAATGTACTTTACCTCCTGGAGTGAACTGAAGTGATCACTGGCAATAAAAAGTTGACAATAACATGTATTGTCTTCAGGAAGAGGAGACTCAAGGCAATCCCTCCCCCACCAACGCTTGCCGATTTTATTTAGATCCTCCACCTGTGCTGAGCCACTATTAGGATGCCAAGATACAATTAATGTAACACAGCTGAAAATGTTTAGAAGCCAGTTATTTAACTGTAAATTGCTTTAGCTGTTCTAACCTCTTCTAGAGTTTAAAGGGAGACTGTGGTGACACTGGTAAGGATCAGAATATTGTATATCTTATAGAAAGAGAAGCTAGATTAAGAATTTTATGCAAATTTACTACCAGTATTTCTCTAGGATGCTAAGTGCTTTTCAATCTATTTATGCAATATTTGTGAGTTTGGGTTTTCTCTGAGTTTGGGAAAGTTAATATACATATGAAAACAAATGTCTGTACCCCATATCCATCAAAAGAAGATAATACAGAGCTTTCCTAAAAGCTGGATAACTTTCCTAGTGGATGGAATCATTCCTTTTTCCAGTGATCTAAATTAATTGCCCAAATACTCTCAGTCCATTTCTTTTTATCCCCAGATGTCATCACATTTGAATTGCAGGTAAGTTTGTATATGTATACTTATGTATACTTATAAAGACAAATTTATCTTATTAAATAATGGATATATGGGTCACCAAGAGCAGTAGTGTGGATGAGGCAGTTTCACAGCTCTGTCAGAGCATGACTATCATGATTGGTATTTGGCATTGCTGTACAGAGGTTCCTGTAAGGTCTTGATTTTTTTTTTTTTTTAATATGAACTTGAATATTTTATTTATTTATTTATTTAAGATTGGCCACCATGTATTAATAATCTTATCGTGCCTGAAGCTTCATTCTGCTAAGAGCCATGGGAGTTGCCCCTTCCTGTATCCTGAGGGAGTAGAACATGGCTGTTTCTAGTTAAGATAATCATCAGGAGTTTAACAGGAGGGCTTTCAGAGAAGCTGGACCTTCGCTTTCTTCTTTGTTCAGAAAGTTTTTCAGGGAAAACTGAGGGGAACAAGAGGCGGTAGTGACATTGCTATGGCATGATACAAAAGAACAAATAGTAACGAGGCATAAAGAGAAGTGTGCTGCAGAGGAGCTGGAAAGGATGGAAAAGAGGATATAGGGTGTTAATGGGAGAATGACTGACAGGGTCAAAAGAAAACTAGCAGATCTAACAGATATTTATTTGCCTTTTTGTCATGGTTTTAATAATCTTTGAATAATTGATTCACTTCACATCTTTGAGCAGTAATACTAAAATTGACCTACCTCAGTCATTGGTTATAGTTTTAAATTGGGCTGATAGTCTTAGACACAATTAGACTATTCAGGAAAAAGGAAAAGGAAAAAAAAAATTGTTACAGGAAAAAGCCTAGAATGACAGCTACTTTGAGATAGAGCAATGCTGGCTGCTCTGCATCTCACCAGGAGTATACCTGCTGATTAATAGGCCCAGGGACTGTTATGAGCCTGGCTGTCTAATGGTGTGATGCTTCCACCCCTTCAGCTGCACTGTCAGTCACCTGACTCCTGGAACTCTGCTTCAAAAGTGGTGAGTGCTTTACCTTTGAGTGGTTTAAGCACTCCTTCCTATCCTCTTCCACGTTTACTCTAGTCATGTCTGCAGTGGTCATGAGCAGCTGTTGAACTTCCTTAGATTGCAGTCTGGGTTACTACAAATATACAAACTTTATGTTCTGTTCTCAGTATTTCTGGCCATGAGCAGCTGTTGCACAGCTTGTGCTTGACTAACATCAGAATTGTTTCTGAGATGGGGACAGTATCAGAGAGGCTGTCTTGTTTGTGGTCACAGGGACCTTAGGCTGAAGTATGGAAGGCAGTTTGTACTCAAGATACCTAGTGGTTTCACAATGGGTCATTGCATTTAGCATTCTCTGCTACAATGAGTATCACAAAGCCTATTCTTTATTATCAAATGAATTTATGAGAGGATTTTTCATTTACATGCTATAGAGCTTTTGCCCAAGGGTGTTTTGCAGCTTCACATTGCAACACTCTTGAGTCATGTGTTAAGAACAAAACCACAGCTCCTTAGCACCAGTAGCTTTGGAAATGAGCCATTAAAGAGGATTACTCTGAGTGGGATTCACCGTACCCTACCTCTAGCCACTCAGAAGTTAGGTGTCAAGTATGACTTGAGCACTGAAGCCTCTCCAGTCAAAAGAGAGAGAAGAATACCATGTAGGTGGGTCACTATCTGGAGATGTCTGCTTTATTTCCATTCAGAGAACAGAATACACAATTGGCTCAGATTAGAAGTCTATCTTTAGATGACTACATTTAGGTGAGGTAGAGCCTATTCTCAGTGCCCTGTGAAAAGGCTGTATTTGCCTCCAAAGGATTTGAACTTCATAGTGAAAAAGGAGTTTGAACTTTGGACTAATTTAAGAAATTTGATACTAGCACCATCTTTGAGTCAAAGGCATGTTTGGCTGCATCTGACATAAGCTAAAGAACAGATATCTCATATCAGGAAGGCCTGAGTCAGGAAAGAGTTAGTCAACAAGCAACCCTTAGTCATGTTTCTATGGGATGCTGCAGGTTTTTCCCCTTCTCATTTCCTTTTGTCTTAAAAACCATAGGTGTAGTCTGACATACATAAACGTAAACCTGCTCTCAAGCAAAAGCCTCACCCATTTGCTACCACATATTGCAGAAACAAGACCTGGTCATAATAACCTACGCTGGGCACGATTGAGAAATTGTCATTAACATCGCAGTGCCCCCATCCAGATACAGCAGTTCTGCTGTGCATTTCAGTCAGGAATAAGATAGGCTGTAGCAGAACAGAGAAATACATTTTTTTAAAAAAAGCATGCTTTTGTATGCATATTTGTTTTTCCCCAAACTGTCTCTGGCCATAATTGTTACAGTGAAAACTGTAAGGCAGAAGTTTAGTTATTTGCTTATTAGAGGTGTGTATATGCTTGTACTGCACAAAGCTTATGTCAGAGTGGGAGAGGCTTTTGACCACCACTTTGGAAAGCTTCCATGAAACAGTTTATGACCATACTTTGTTTATGGCTGTAGTTTAACTGGTTTCAATCAAGCAGTTCCCATCCCATTAAAAAGGAAAGGTGAGAAATGAAGTTCATAGCAAACCTTTCCCCTGAATGATGTGATTTAAAAAATAAAAAATATATATTAAAATTGGTTATTTAATAAAAATACGTAAACATGTGTCAAAAGTGCAAGGGTAAACTGTACCTAAGAAATCAATTCTTGCAACTGTGGAATATTGCAAAATATCTATATGGAATATCTTAACTTGTTCTCCTTGTAACACCAGATTTTCATCTAATTCCTTTGCGTGAGCATAGGAAGTGAATGCAATGAGACTGCTGGAAGTGACCGGGTTTGTCTCTAGTTTCTGTTAGCCAGGTTCTTTTACAACACTTATTACCACTGTCAGGAATGACTGTGATTTCATCCTTATGCCACTGTCTAATAGGAAGCATCATGCTTTGTCATCCTCTTAATCTCAAACCCTTTCATAAGCTCTAATTTTAATCATTTGGGAAGATTTTCAATACAAATGCATGTATGCCTAATGATGCTTGCATAATGGATTAGAAAATTTCATCACTGAACTTCCTCGAGGTGTGTTGAACAGATGTAGATCCTCACTACATAAGAGGTTGATAAAATGAAGAAGTTGAGTCCATTAAACTCCAATAGCTCTCCTAAAACATAAAATTGCTCAAGTTTTGTTTTTTTTTTAAATGTTTCAGTGCTTCTCAAGGTGAAATATTTAAATCTCACTTACATTTTCATAGATGAATTTTGTATTAAGTGTGAAATGCAGAAATAAGAAAGGCATTTGAAATGAAAATGTGATACATTATGTTTTAGGGGTCACAGAAATGCTCCTTATCAAATCTCTCCCTTCTTTCCAAGTGGACTGCTAGAAGAAATGACCAACCAACCCTCCCCTAAAATACTGCATACAGAAAAATCCCAACACATACTACCTATAGAAATAATCATGCTTCAATACTTTTTAGTGGAAAAATATTCCTTCCAAAAATTCCTTGTATCTTCCTATGTAAATATTTTCTGATATGATCTTTCCTGTCTCCTCCAGTTTTTGTCCTGTGGACCGTGTTTTCCCACATTGTCCTTAAATGTATATCTTCTCATAATGCATTGTTCTTTCTTGTGCCTTCCAGAGCTGTGTACCTCTCCAGGTCTGCATTTCACCTCAGCTTCAATCCACAGGACCACGGACTGAATCTGTTCCTGGTTAGTTTCTCTCTGCCCTATCCCAGAGGGAATGAGGAACTTCTGTTGGGTAAAGGAGAGGTAAAGGATTGGAACTGTATAATATGGGAAATGTGTGAGGAACAAGGAAAAAAAAAAACAGTACTTAATTCAAGTGGGTTGAGAAGGCAAATCACTCTTGAGGATCTGTCTCTAGATCTCCATCCTGTGCATTGTAGGTAGCTTGGTAACAGAAATCCACAGCTCACTGTTTGGTGATCATTTGTGTAAATCTTTAAAAAACAAGTTACTATGTGAAATATATTGGCAATCAAAAAAGTTCCCTAGCATTTTCCAATTCAAAGAGGTACATCTTGCTGTCTTTGGCCTCCTCTCCCACAATCTCACTAATGAAAGAGTTAGCGCATAGAATTTGTTAGGGACTTTGCATGAAGACAGTAGGCAGATGTGTCTCTTAGGATGTTACTGTAATCACTTTTAGATTATTACTGTAAGGAGTTCTCTCACGTGCCACTAGGTCATCATCAATCAGATTATTGCTTTTAGTACATGTTTGCAGGCCCCCAGGTAGGAAAGCACTGGTCTTATCAGGTTCTGTTCAGTCACAAGAGCTGCAGATATATGTTTGTACCTTACAACAGACTTACTCTTAGGACAAGTAATGTGGGTGGGAAATTTTCCTCCTTCAGAAATCATGGAGGGGTGGAGCTCTGACTCAAGGTAATAAAACACCTGTTCAGCAACTTCTGACACTCTTCAAGACTGTAAATATGTTTCAGAAGACACTGGCAACTGTGGAACCTAATATTAGGGTGCCATTTGGAGCACCCATTTTCAATGCAGCAGTGATCTCGATGGCATCAACATCTGCCTTATCTCAGGTAAGTGGAAAACAGAATGAACCTGGCAGGTGACTCTGAGAGTTTGATTCAGAATTGTCCCCAGAATATAGACAGCTCAAGTCTACCCAAATCTATTGGATATAAATCTTCAAGAAAATAAAATCATTCTTTCTTGTACATTTGCAGCTGTGTGGAGTCAATAGCTTTACACACAGCGCAGAAACAGTTGCCACTTTCCTGGCACATTCCTCCTTTCCACACCTTGCTGATGCAAACAATGAGGCAGCACAAATTGCCCATTCCACGTTGCAATTCAACACTGAGAAGCTGAAATAAGAGGGAAAAACTGATCTTTGCTCCCTTTTTCATCCTTTGTCCTCCTTCTCTCAACAGCATCCCAGCAGCAAATCAAGTCCATTGCAAAATGAAGAACAAAAATGGATG
Organism: Coturnix japonica; assembly: GCF_054131305.1. Lineage (NCBI taxonomy): Eukaryota > Metazoa > Chordata > Aves > Galliformes > Phasianidae > Coturnix > Coturnix japonica. The sequence goes on along the minus strand of NC_140667.1, from coordinate 25,128,166 downwards.
GTGCAGGACACAGAACAGAGCGATGCTGATGCTGAGGTACCAACCAGAACAAGCAAATGATGTGTGGGACAAAACCACACATGAGAAGGGCATTACCTTCTTTTTTTCCTTTCTTTATGTGAAGCATCTTTTTTCCTTTGTTGGTTTTCTTTTTCTTTTCTTTTTTTTTTTCATCCTATTATTTTATCCATTTACATGATGTTTAAAAAGTTTTTATTCCTTAGAGAAATTTCTTAGGGGAAATGTACTTAGTTTGCTGTTGAAATGGGACTGAGTTTGGCTTCTTTTAATGCTGTCCATCTCTATTTATTTTAATGGAGTTTTAGATCAGAACGAATGGAGAATGTTGCCTGTGTTAGCAAGTCAGAATGTAGCTGTTGGTGATGAGTTTGGGCTCGCTTTGTTCACTATGAGTACTGCAACAAAAGGGGAACATCACTAGCAACCTTAAAAAGGCCAGTAACAAGAGCTGTATTCACACTGATTGTGGACCAGTTGTGTCAGTGATGATTTTCCTCTCTGTGTTTGATTAGCTTGTAGCTGGCGGTACTTTGTGCCAAGTTGTTTCAAAGTAAAACAGGATAATTCCAAACAAAATGCTAAATTATGTTCGATTATATCGTGAGGTATGATTCAATGCTCATAGGAAAACTGTATGTTTGATTCTTGTTCCTGTGATCAGAATTCCAAATCAACAGAAAACTATAAATATTGCTTTGTTTTTATTCAGGTGTATCACAAAAAGATTGAAGCCTCTCTTGCTAGGAGCATTTTGGCATTTCCCATAGGTGGGAATTAGAGTATAAAAATGGTGTCTATCATTGAGGTGTCAAATTTGACATAAATGACAGTGGCATAACCAGAACTGAATTGTTGAGAATTTGCTATGTATGTTTATATTTTGTTTATGTATATGTATGTATATATGTTTATATATTGAAGCTCAGAAAGAGAATGTTTTAAAGCAGAAAAAGGGTCTGTTGAGAAGTGCAATGGCCCAATCGTGGTAGCATTTCCTTAATGGCTAACTGTATTTATATTGACGTTGTTTTTTGGTTTGAAAGGCTCCTGGCTAAAGGCATCCAAGGCTATTTGACCACTAATGTAATTATACAAGTGTATAAAGATTGTTAGAATCCAGCACGTTTTTGAATCTATGTAAAGCAATATTAAAAAGAAATTTTATGGCCACAAGCCCCTGCACATAGACGGTACAGGGGATCATTTCTACTGCTTTAATTCATAGTCCTTGTCATAGTTTCTTCTTATCAAATCCATTAGAAGTTCTTTTTTGAACTCCACAAGTAGGATGTTCTCAAGTCACTCTCTATTTGCCTTCTGGCCCTTGAACATGTCTTCTCTATAATAAAGCTTGGCAGAAAACTTGCTTTAAATGCACAGGCTTGTGTGAGCTGGCCAATTTCTGCTTCTTAAGTATTTGGTTTCCTAGGCAGTTTTCAGCCATTCCCTTAATTTTTGTAACTCATAGTTTGCCATCTAAAAGAGGAAGATGACAGTAAGTAGAAGGCTGTTACAAAGGACAACAAACTTTCTTAATGCTAATGCTCAAATATTTGCTCAATTATTTGCTTTATTTTGAGGGGACTTTGTGTAACTGTGTTATAAATAGGACATATACTGGACTGGGTTTGGAAAATCATGCCCACAGGCTGCTGCGTGGAGCTTTGCTCTGTCACCTATCTAAACTGCGAAGCCAAAAATCCCCACTGCTAAATTCCCTGGAAAAAGTATCAACTTTGTAAACCCATCCCTTCAGCTTTTAAAATGGATGAGAGCAACTAGAGAGCTACTCTTCAGTTGTTTCTGAGAGTCCTGAGTTGTCAGTTTGCCTTCTAGCACATTAGTCATGAATACAGGAAAGATGAAACATGTTGAAGATCATAAATAAGCATGAGTAAGCCAGTCTGTAATAACAGCAAATCTAGCAAATTTATCACTATGATCTGTTAGTGAATTGTCTTTCTCATACTTCTACAAATGCAAAAATTAAATGACAAATTATCAGATAAAAAAAAAACTTAGGTATTGGCTCATCATTTGTAAATGCATTGAAAATTTAAAGGATAATGCAGGCAAACATAATCTCAGCTCAAGTATTAACAGTGAGCTGGGAGCATGTTATTCTGCCAGACATGAAATTCAAAATCTGAGAAGAATTAGGAGAATATCCATCACTTTTTGATTTATGTGATATTCATAAAGTGGTGTGCATCCCTTCATAGTTTGCTACAAAACTGCAAAGTAACATAACTTTATTACCAAGATTTTGTCCTTCCACTTGAAAACAAACCTTGCCTTTTCCATAGGTAGAAATAACAGTTTAAGATGTTTTGCTCTAGAAGTGCTCTGGAGCAGCATTTCTATCTGGCATTTGACCAACAGAAAAGTATCATGTGGAGTAATTTTTCATTAACTCTCATCTCTATGGAAGACAAATCTCCCTTTCATCTGTCTCAGATTTACTTAGTAATTAATAGCTTGATAGTAAGCAGTTCTCTTCAGTAATATCGGTGTCTCAAATTATTATGATGACGAAGATCACTGAATATTGCTCCTCCTTTAATGTTCTGAGGAGTGAAGATGTGTTCTAGAAATGCTGTTTTTTCTGTTCTTGCTTTTCTATGAAAGGCTTTGATTTGAGAGATATGGACCTGAGTGTTACACATAGACAGGCTCTGAGAGCTGTGAAATCCTTTTCTTACTGATAGAAATGTTGAATATAAAGACTAATGCTTTAATTATTCCTTCACATTTAAAGTAATCATTGTTTTTTGGGCCAGGCTAGTACAGAAAGGGATTTTGTTTATCCAGTGAATAGACTGAAAGAGCAAGGCTTGGACCAAGAAAGCTCAGTCATCATCTTTTCCTCCACTTGACTCGTCTGGCATGTCCTCTACCACCAGCATACTTAATTGTTCCTTCCAGATTCATGTCACTAGCTCTTTCATCTTTTTAATTCCTTGGATCCCTTTTTTCAATCTGCTTCTTGAGGTCTTTGTTCCAGTGATTGTATTTTGGGTATTCTCTGATGGACAAAACCTGTGCCTTGCTGTCTCACAGGACTCAGATTTCTCAGCCAGTACAGCAGAATTTTCTGTGACAATGACCACCTGTCTGCTGGTACACAGTATTTCCAAGCACAGCTCATTGGCTTTTCCCTTATGCAGCACCAATTCAGAGCTCTCTTCCCAGAGAACGGTTCCATATGAAATGAGATGTTTGAACACTTGCATAATCTTTGACACTATCTGATCTATGTAGTATCTCACTGTTCAAGGAAACGCCATGTAAGTTTTGTTGTGTTTTTTTTCTTCTTAATATAATCCTCCCATGTGCTGGCTCTCTTATCAGTTTATCTTCTTTTGCATTTGCAATATGAGGTCCCTGCAAGGCATTCTTCATGCATCCTCTATTCTGCTCCACTGCAGTGGCATTCAGGAATGAGTGTATAACTGGCACTTGATGTAGATGTTCCTTTGCACAGCTAACAGTAGTTTTTTCTTACTCTACTCTTAACAAATCATAGTGGTGTACATGTACCTCTAACAGCATTTGAAAGCACAGGCTGCAGAATACTGATTGAAGTACTGGTGCCCCAAGTTTTCAGAAAAGAAAGTATTTCCTTTGTGCCTTTATTTCTCTTGAAATATGTTCGCTGGGTTTGTTGTTGTTTGTTTGTTTGTTTTCTTTTTTAATTTGAAGGCTATTTTTGAGAAGGATATGGACCAGACAAACCCAGCTAGTCAATGGTTTTCTTTAAAAACATAACAGGTTTAGGTAAGAGGTCATGGGTTTTCTATGCTGATGACAAAGGAGTGGTCTGCCATAGTGGTGGAAGCAGCCATGTAGAGCTGGCACAACACAGATTCCAGTAATACTGAGATCTTACCTCCCTGGTTTGAAACAAACAGCCTTATTAAGTGTTTTGTGCCATATATGTGACAAGTTACGAATTTTCTGTTTAGTTTTAGTATACTCCCATCCAGAAGCTAAGTAAGCTCCAATGCATCTTCTGCTTTTTGTAGCCTATTACAGAAAATGTGTTTATTTGGAGCTTCATGGCCCTCTTGTTGCTGTGAGTGTGCTGATTCTGAACCTCAGCAAAATGTATTAGAATTTTGATGTCAGTTTACTGAAAACCTTCTGAAATCATGATTCCTGGTTAGAAGTGTGAGCTCAACGGCAAAGCCTTATGGTTATTTTAGGCACTGGTTAGCATTTATATGCCATCAAATTATCAAGATTTTTTTGTTTAAAAATGTCATTCTTGCCATTTCATGAGATAACTTTGTAGCTTGACAATAACTGTATTTTTGTGTGTGTGTGTTTTTTTTAATGACCCTCATATCCTTTATAGAGATGGAAACGATTTGGAAGATTAAGCTGAATTTTGTCATGAGGAATTCTTCATGGTCTAATGCTTTACCCACTTCAGCTGACGTACTGTCTTGTCTCACTGATTTCTCATACCTTGACCTTAGCAGTCTTTGACTTCAATCACAGTAGCAGCAGTCAATGAGTTTTCTCTAATTTCACTTTATACTTTCTCCCTGATGTTTTAATGAAGGTTTATCAGAAAACAGATAACAATTATTTCATTATCTTCTACCAGCACTCCTCCATTTTCACTTTAGATAATCTTTTCAGACTCCTGGTCATTAGCTTTCACAACAGCTTCTTGCTTTTGCTTCCTGTTGTTATTGTTTTTTTGAAGTGACTTTACTAAGAATTACTCATCTGTTTGCCTTCCCCAGCGATCTAAACTCCTTGAACTCTTTCTGAGGATATTTTACCTTCTGTCTCCACTTTCCTATCGATCATTTTCTTCTACGCTTTCTGTGTGGATGCTTAAATGACTGCAGACCAGGGGCTGGTGAAGAAAGTGTACTTTGTTACCTACTGTATCATTGCTGTAACAACAATTATAAGAAATGGCCTCCGCAGAATCTGGATTCTTTCATTGTTTGATTGTCAGTACAATACATGTATACCAGATTTTAAAGCACATCTCCCTTGTTTTTTTTTCTTTTCAGCAGGAAGAAATATCACCTTACTCCCTGCTCACTGTAAGAGTCATAAAGATGACAAATGCTCATCAGGCAGACTTATGTAAGTATAAGATTTTTCTTACCGACATTATACAGTTCTAAAGTCAGTGGATTCCCACTAGTACTAGCCATTTTTACAAATGCAAAACACAAAACTCATACTAGCTAAGAATACATGATCAAATCCAAATTGTTCTATAGAGTATATGTTTCCAGATTCAGAAGTGTTTCGGTTTGTTTTGATTTGTTGTTGTTTCTTTTTTTTTTTCAATGAACAAATAAATTCAGCAAGAGGTCAATAATGCCAGTTTGGGTATGAGTAGAACTAATACATAGGTTGCCCCAAAAGTAATGCCTCCTATTTATTTCCTTGGAAACTGCAATAGATTTAAAGGGCACAATAACACTATTTGATAGAGCAGGTTCTCAGCTACCATGCACTATTTTTTGACATAGTGACTACTATTAGATGAATGCCACCAAAGATGAGCAACAGCCTGTGTGTTGCATTTGTAAAAATCTGCAAAAGCTGGGGTGACAGCTGTGCATGCCCATCTAGAACGCGGTTTGTCTTTCACATCCTGCCACCTCTGCTGAAATGCACCACCCACTGTCTCACTGTGCTCACATCCACTGTTTGGTTTCCACAAATGTTCAGGAAGTGTCAATGAACATCAGTGAGTGCAATTATTTCCACATGGAGGGATTCAGTGACACACCTTTGCTTCATACACACTTCTGTGTCAGACACCATTTTGTCATACTGCCCCTCTGCTGTCGTCTGTTCACTGCAACAGAGTACTGACAGGAAGGTTCAACCTCTACTGCTGTACCACCAACAGCTACCTCTGAAGTCCTGAGACAATATAATAAAATAGGAGGCATTACTTTCAGAGCAGCCCTCATACAATACTTTTCTGGTGTGTTGACAGTTGCAGGGATGTGAGAACTTAGCACCTGTTTCAATACACAGGTGTTTATATTGCATATCTATAAGAAATATGTAAAATACAGGGCTGAAATCCTTACTCTGTCACCCTTAACTCCTTGTTGGTATTCCTTACAGTATGTATCAAAAGTTCAGTGAAACTGTATAATGTGCATGGCCTGAGCATCACAACATCAGCTGTATCATTATGGATGTTTCTGACTCTGGTCATACACTGAAAGTTGTATAACAGGGGACTGTAGTATGTAGTACATTTGTTACAGCTCATGTGCAAAGTGTTCTGAAAAGGTGTGCTATTTGGCTGGCACCCACCCTTAGTGGGTGCTACATTTCCACAGTATTTTTTCTCTGCCATTTTCTTCTGCCATTCCTGTGTGTGCCTCATGAACATGACAGGTTGCTAGTAAGTGCAGCTTTGTGTATCAGTTTATCATACTTCTCTCTTATCAAGCTGTGCCTTTTCTTTGTTTTTGGGAAGACTGTGCTGAGGTTCATTGATACCCCAGCCTCTCCACTGCCCGGTGTCTTACATAATATATTACCTCACTGTCTTCCTGCTTTTTAATAATAATAATTACAATCTGGGTATCTGTGAGTATAAAATGTAATTTACAATTTCTGTTTGCACAGAGCAAGGTCTATTCTTTATCTGTGGTACTCCAAAATACAGTAGTTTCAGTGCATTTGCCAAAGCCTTCAGAGGAGATGGCTGTATTACTGCATGTCAAGGACTCCCAGATTATCTTAATTTCCTGAATTTAGAAACTCAATGTCTACAATAGTCACAATCTTCTGAAAGAGATGAGGTGCCCATGCTGCACCAGGTGTCTCTGCTCCACATTACTTTGGCCTGGAAACCCTACTACCAGCCTTTGCTTCAGAAGACTCCACTGGATCAGACTGCTCAGTACAGACTATGCAGGCAGAATCCTGGTGTAATCCAGGTCTAAGGGCCCTCCTACCTAACAAGCAGGTCATAGACAGATTTTCAGGAAGGCTAAGGACTTGGCATGGTGCCTTCTTGTTTTTCTCCAAGTGCTATATGACTTCTATTGGATAGTTCAGAGATGGCAACACTTTAATCCCAAATATTCCCACTTGTTTTTAACTTCATCTTCAATGGAATGTTATTCTACAAAGACTTATCGCTTCCTCTGTATGTTTCACTCACTTTGGAGTTTTAAGAACACAGATGTCACTACTGACAATTACCTATCCTAATGGAGAGAAGTATGGGTTCATATGGTCTGTAATACTGGATTGCAGAAAAATCAGAGGACATGATTTTTCTCTCATTGCAAGTGCAGTCATGCCACTAGAGTTTTTATAATTTTCTTTGACTTGCTGTATCTTTGCTTCAGGGAATGCTACTTCTTATGTACTTCCATTGATGTTCCTTACTATTGCGTATACCCAGCTTGATCCTAGGTGTTTTTTAAATGTGCATCTTGAGACCTGTGGGATGTGTGGGAGGGAGTCTTGGCTTATCTTGAGATCTGTTGCTACGCCTTTGCTAGTAGACAGTACATGCTCGTGGTTCGGGGCAACCATTGTATCTGTTTAAACACAGAGACAACACTAAAGCAAAAAGAAAGCACCCCACTCCTCCAGTTAACCCTTTTCATATGCCTGGTATCACTCCACCACTTTTGTGGGTTCCTCCACATTTAGGTAATGTTCAGCTCTGACGTTCGCTTCATACTTAACACAACAGGTTTCTGACTTGTCTTGTCATGCAGGTGTTCTCGACGGACTAGAGTTAATTAGTTTTCACTCTGTACTGAGCTGACCCTTATGTCAATTCATATAATGGGTTTGATTCAAATGCAGATTTCAGGCACTCCCTGATCTCACTGAGGGCATTAGAGGGGTGCTAAGATAAGAAAACTAACACTCATCCAGCTACCCTGCAGGTGCTGACTGTCATTACCAGGTTCTAATACATCTATGCAGTTACTCTGGGGAGGTGGTAGGATGTTCAGGAAAAAATCCTGATGAAGCTTATGGGATCTTACAGTCCAGTACCTGCTTCACATTATTTCCTCAGCCCAAAAGATGCAGAACATCTTGAGTAAAAGAATGACTTTACTTTCTTGGTTATTTGTGCTTTTACTTGCTGCTTCTCAGATGTAGGTGCGCAGGGCAGGGTAGAAACTTCCGGGAGGGTGAAGGTACACGCACCAGACTCTTTCATAAATCTCAGTGACTTACAGGAGAAATATCTGACCAAGATGAGGTGGTGAAGGAAACAGTGCATTAGCTCTTTTTCTCACTTCTAACACACCCTCCAATGATTGTATTTGCCAGAAGGACGAGGAGAGAAGGACCATAGTAGCTCAGGTTCTCTATCTTCTAATTTCTTTCCTTAAACAAATCAGTTACTAAATGGTTGTGCAGAGCTGCACCATTGTTAGCATTTACTCATTTTACATTAGTCCCTGCAGCACACAGCTGGAGCTACCCCACTCTTGTGGTCAAACAAGGCATCAGTCAGAGAGGTAAAGAGCTGTTTTGTTGTAAGTGAAAGATGACTTTCCCCAGGTTTCTGGGTAATACTAATGACATTATTTAGTATGTGATAAGGTGAAAACCTTTTGGACTTCACTGGATCTTCCTGAAAAGGGAAGTCTCTATGCTGGATGGTTCTTTGGTTATACAGTACACTAAGAACTGCTGAAGAACATGTGTGGGCAAGCTAATGCAGAAAAGGTGAAGAGAGCAGATGGGAAGTCTGGCCTAATATAATCAGCCTCATCAATACTGGCTAGCTGCAAAGCTGAATTTGAACTGTGTCATCTAATAAGAAGTTACTTGATGTGAGTTTCATATTGACTTCGTAATATTGTTTAATGTTGGTGAAGGAAGATGACCCTGGAGATGTCATCTGGAGCCTGAGAAATAGGAGCAGCTCTCCTCCTCTTAGGTGAAGTGAGGTAAACTGGGATTCAAGGGAAACCTGTCTGTGCAGGTAGAGAGGAATTCACTAGGAGAAAATTATATGTGTATGTATGTATAACTCTCTCTATATATTGGGCATTATGAAGTGAAGTAACAGGACAGATGGAATTTCATAGTTTTTGCTCATTGTTCTTAAAAGACTGGTTTTTCTCATATGTTTTGTTTTTCAGTGCTGTCATCTTTTTTTTCTGATAGACATGATTGATTGTAGCATGTGACTGTTAATTTTAGAAACGTGTCATAGGACTGTACCCTCATGGTGCAGCAAACAGTTGTTAGTGGTTCTGGTTATCTGGGTTCAGTTCTGAATGTTTGTCCCATTTTTAGCATGAGGATAGAGATGAGAAATAGACCAGCAGTGCACAAAAGCAACTATACAAGAAGCTGAAAATGAGAGGAGGGTATAAATGACGCCTACTAGTGACACAGAAGGCTGTGAGTTCAGATGTCTCAGCATCTCCATGGAGTGACATTATATTATGAGGGAATGAGGTTGCCACATGTGCTGTGATGTAAGAGCCATGCATGGCATGAAATTGCTAATGATGCCCAGCAATACAAAGTTGCATTAAAACTAGAGCATGAAGAAAAGGCAAATATAATTTCTCTGTTAGCTCTCAGGAAGTAATGAATGAGCTGGAGGACTTTTTGCTAGCTCTTCCTTGTTTTTTGTTGTTGTTTTCTTTCCAGGGATAAGAGAGACTGAAGAAGCTGGTTAATCATTTCAAGTCCTCCTATGTAAATAGGGTATCACAGTTTTCATGATACATCCCTGTTATTTTTATTGTTCTCCCTATTTGCATATCAAGTTGACTTCACATGAATTAACACCACTTCTACAGGAATATATAACATCAGTGTCACAGCATGAAGGATAGCTGATGCTGTCTTTACAAATCAAGGAGAATGTAGGAAATAGCAGGAATTTGATGGGAAACAACACATCTTCCCATTGGCAGAGAATGTAGACTAACTGTGGCATAAACATATGTGGCATGGTTTCTTTCTCCACCGGAAAAGGATATGCTTTGTCCTAATGGCCCCGCCTCACCTCATCTTCAAGGTCAAAATCTGTTACTAACAATTATACATAATTTGTCTGTGATAAGCTACCCTTACCATCACACCCAGAAGCAGAATGGCTGAGGGAGGAAGGTACCTCCAGACATCATCTAGTCAAACCCTCTGCTTAAAGCAGGATCAGCTGAAGCAGGCTTCCCAGTGCAATTTTCAGCTGGCTTTGGATATCTCAAAGATGGAGACTCCAGAATCTCTCTGGCCAACCTGTTTTGGTGTTTGACTACTCTCACAGTTGTTGGGTTGTTTTTTTTTTTTTTAGTTTTGGTTTTTTAGACCCACCTTTTTGCTATGCTTAAATGGGTTTTCCTGTATTTTGATTTGTTCCTTCTGCCTCTTACCTTTCACTGTGCACTGGTGAGGAGAGTCTGACTCTCTTCTTGTTCCCATTGGGTATTTAGATGAATTGGTAAGATCCTGTGGAGCCTTTTCTGTTACAAGCTGAAGAGTCCTAGCTGTTTCAGTGCCTCCAAATATATCAGATGGCCCAAGCCCCTGATGCTCTTTGTGACCTTTTGATGTGCTCGCTCCAGTGTGTTCATCTCTCTCTCTTGTCCTAGAAATGGTCTCAGCACTCCTGATGGAGCCTTATCAGTGCAGAGTTGACAGGAAGTCACCTTCCGCTACCTGGTGATAACGCTCCTTCTAATGCATCCCAGGGGGCTGTAGGGCATTGTCTGCCGTACTGCTGGCTTATGTTCCACCTGGTATCCACCAGAACCCCTAGCTTCTTCTCTGCAGAGATTTCCCCTGGTCATTTGGCCCTAAGCTTTTTTTTGGTGCATGACATTATTCCCATTCATATGAAGGACACAGCATTTCCCTTATTTAACTTCATGAGGTTCCAGCTGGCCTGATCTGTCAGCCACTCCTCCCAGTTTTGTATCATCTGCAAAATCCATTCCGTAACCCACATTGTTAATGAAGTTGGTAAACAATATTGGCCTCAGTGTCAGCCCCTGGGGTGCACCTCCAGTGACTGGCTTCCAGCCAGACTGTGCTGCTTATTACAATTCTTTGAGCCTTGCAGCTGAGCCTGTTGTTAATCAATTTCATTGCCTGTTTATACAGCTTGTGCTTCCATAGTTTGATGAAGAACTGTCAATAGCTTATTTAAAGTAAATATTTATGAACACAGTGCCATATGGAGAAATAATTTCAGCGTTTAAACTCAAGTAAATGTTTTATCAACAGAAACACTCCAACAAATCTGTAGATGAAACAGTAACAAAAGAGATTCTAAATGTGGTAGCAGATCATTCATGCTCAGCACAGACTTCTAGCATTGTCAGCTTTTTTCAATTTTATTGTGTCTTAAATATGCCCTGTATGGTTGAAATGATAGAGCATCTCTGTTCTCATTTAGAAGAAGAGATGGAAAGAACTGGCCTTTGCAGTCACAGCAAAAATACTGAAAAGTTCTTCCTGTATCCTATAGTAACCAGATATCAAAAAGGTGAAAGTTTATGACTCAGATCAGTGTAGCGTTTTTGAAGTACATCGCATTGCATCTGCTTTGGTGATTTTGGGGGAAGATGGACTCGTGTTTTTGGAATGCTTGGCATCAGGAGTGATAAGTGCATTAATGAGAGGAGGGAAAATCTAGATGGCCTGAAGTCATGTGGAGATCTAGGCTTCCTATTGAGAAACCGTAGATCAGAGCTGGTGATACCACATATCAGGCTAAGTACATCATAGCTTGGCAGGCCATCAGATACTGCAGTGAGGGGAGTTATTTCAGTATATCAGACAGATTGGTAATTACAGCCCTCCTGTACAGTGTAAATAGAATCCTACATCAGTAGTCGCCAAAATCAAGATATTATCCTTTTACTTCAACTATGTAAAAACCTGCAACACTGAAATATTTTTTATGGAATCACCATCAGAGACAGAAAGACAACTTAGATCATTTGTGCAGAGCTTACCTGGCAGTTTCAAGAAATTCCTTCAGATTCAGTGCAAAGAGTTACATGAAGGTCTCCCTGCCAGACAGTCATCAGCCTTCAGGGAGACCTTACAACTCCTGACCAGGTCTCATAGATTTCAAGTGATACTTTGTATTTAGGCAAAAAATCCCAAAGCAATGTATCTGAGCACAGACTCCAGAACTGCCTCTCTTTTAATCTCTGACATGGTACATTTTGCCCATAATTCTGACTGTGTTGCAGACTGCTGGTGAGCATCTGGCACTGCTTGCCTGTGCTTCTCCTCCCTCACACTGTGGGTCTGCCAGCTTCAGTGGGCTGTGAGTGGTTTACAATATTTTATCAGCAGAGTCAGTGTTTTCACTTGAACTTACTCAAATCTTGGTGCATGCTTACAGAAAACAACTGTTAATCTTTTTGCCCACATGGTAGGTAGTTTTAGCGATTGCTGTGGGACCAGATTTTTCCCTTTCTTCCCTTTTCTCACCAAAACGTGTTTATACCATAGGATGGATCAGCCCTTTCCAGTTGCTCCTGGAAAAGTTCAATATCTGAGAATCTCTTTGGTGTTTACTTGGCTCATGACGTATGGGACTGGAATCCTTGTAGTAACTACAAGTTCCTTTCCTTCATCTGCAAATTGCAAAGCCTTTCTGCCTCTTCATTTTTCCTGAGGATAAGGGTGGAGTAGGAAATGGCTTCCAGATCTTTCAGCAAACACCAGCAAAAGGATCCCTGGCTTCCTCTTGACATACTGAAGGAACAATTTTACTGCTAGTAGATCTCTCCCTTCCTACCCCACCTGAGGAGACAGTAGTCAACATGGGTGGGATAATTAATTTTTCTGTCATGGAGGGTTAATAGCAAGGCATGGCAGGTAGTTATTATCTGAATCAGACTCAAACCCTGATTCTTTTAATATTTCTCATGGAATTAAATTACAGACATAGAAATACGAATTTGAAAAGACAAGTTTCTAGATCAAATTCTCACCTTATTAATGTTTTTTGTGTTTGTTTGTTTTACATAAGGGTTGCATGTAAAAAACATTATGAGCATATACCATCATGCACGTAACAGTTATGAAGCAAAGTAGATCAGGATAAAAAAATGTTGGGATTAAGTTTACTTCTGTTACATTTGTGAGCTCCTATAGTCTCCCTACCTTTCTCAGTTGGTTCCTTTAGTGGGTCTGGTACCGTCTTCTTTTGCTATTTCCTTGTTTTAGCTGAAATTCATTTCTTTGCTTACTGCTCATGCCAGTATGGCTCATTTGGTGCTGCTGCCCTCAGAGGTCTGGCTGGATGAGCAATGGCCCAGTCTTACCAAGGAGAAAACTTGTATCCAGTTCTTCTTGTTGTCTATTCTCTGTCCATCAGGGAGACTAAGGCTGGGATATGTGTAATGTAGGGATTTTTGCTGTTAAGATGTAGCAAACACTTGAAAGTATTTATTTTGCTGTATTGTGATAGTATGATCGAAATATGGACAGACTTCTATGTGGCAAATGCCTTTTCCTGCAAACTTACCAGGGAACTGAAAAAAAAATATTGATAAGTGACAATATAAGACTTTTGGCTGCTTATATTATTATATTGCTGGCTAGAACTGTATTTAAATATATGCATTGGGGGCTGTGTATAATTATTTGGATACTCCACTTCTTAAAATAGTGTTGCAATGAACAATAAGTTATCTTAATGTAGCTATATGGTTCCTATTGTCCTGTATGGGCCTGTGGATATGAGAAAGAACTGTCTGTCTCTTATCCATGTTCAAACTACAGAACCCTTATGTGCTTCCATCTTTTGTGCTGTTGTTGCCCTGCCAGACATTTTGTGCCTATGTTTCTATAGTAAGCCATTCTGATTGCTACGTGAGTCTCTGGTTGCCAACTGCTTCAGATGAGAAATTCCGAACAAAAACTATCAAGAACTGCAGAGATCCTGTGTGGAATGAAACTTTCTACTTCCGGATACAGAGAAAAGTCAAGGTACCCGAAGCTCTCATCTTATCTGTATGCTGTTTCTTTTGGTTTAAAACAAAGCAGGATGTCAACACTTCTAGTACAAATCTAAGTTTACTTAAAGTTCTAGCAAGCTGGAGTGAACATCTTTGGCTTTTGTCACTTCCTTCCTCACGGATGCTTTTTGTTTGTGTATCAGCAATTGAGCCTGACCTGCTTGCAGAAGGCTAAGAGAACCAGTGGCAGAGTGACATTACAGAGAAACAATGAAGTAAATCTACAAAGCAGTGTTAGAGCAGATAAACCTCTCTTTCACAGAGAGGACAGGAAATAAATGCATATCAAAGCCAAGAAGCTGTTAAATTCTGGTAGAATTAAAATTTGTATCCAGCTTAGTACTGCTAATCATACTATTCTCAATGAACGCAGCTGGATGAAATTGGAAAGCCCAAGAAGAGTGCAAAAAGTCAGCCTTGGAAGTTATTAATAATGAAGTGAGCTTTACTGCTCCTGTTGATATGGGACAATATAGTACTAACGGTTATCCATATTACTTCCTAAAATATTACATTTGATGAGATACTTTTAAACAGGAATAATAATGTCATTTCAGCCTTAGTTGATAAGACTATAAGCTGTTCCTTATAAAGGAGAATACACTGATTTTCTTACTCTGGTGCTAATTTGTCATCAGTGCTTTTCTATTTACTTCCTCTCTCTAAAGCTGATGCTGAGCATGGAATAGCTGCACAATGTTATATTTATTGAGGACAAGCTAACAGATTGTACACTTTTCATTTCTTTTTCCAGAATGTTCTAGAAATGACTGTTTCTGATGATGACGTCATTTGTGATGATGACCATGCTATTGTTCTTTTTGATGTAGCTAAAATCCCCCTTGGGAAAAGCATGATGGTAGCATTCCCACTGAATCCACAGGTAAGAACACAATCAGAAGTTTAACCAGAATGGAAAAAGCATGAATGTCTTGAGGTAGTAGATTTGATGTCTTGTACCACCAGAACCAACTTCTGAGTTCAACCATAGCAAAATTTCTTAAAATCTTGGAAACTGTCCATTGATGGCAAAATTTTCAGCACTCTCAAATTGCTGTTGGTTTCATCTGGTGCAGATTCTGGCCAAACGCCCAAGCCCCAGACAGATGAAGTTTTAGGGAAGCTTTGCACTTTTACTTAACTGACAGAAAACGACAGTTTATCTAATCTTAACACAGATTATAAAAACAAAAACAATTCAAGGGCACAACTTACTATGGCACTTTTCTAAATGTTAAGTTTTAGAATGTTGTGCTCGACATGTGGAAGCTAGAAAGGAAGCAGTTGCGAAAAACGAAGGTTTACTAGATAGACTTGTAAACATCCTTTGCTCTGCTAGTACAAGTGAGATCTCCTTTTCCTCGGAGAAGAAAAAGCTGCATCTGTCCTTTAATGTTGACAATAGCAAACAAGAAATGGAATATTGTTATTCAGTAAGGCATAAAGAAACTGTGCTTGCAAAAACCTTTGGCTGTGTTTGCAAACCTTTGCACATGTTGGCTGAGTATGTCTCATTTTTTCATTCATTTTCAGGAGAGTCAGGAGCTGGAAGTTGAGTTTCTGTTGGAGAGCATGTGAGTAAAACCCTGTTCTTATGGAAGCAGCAGCTCAGAGAGAGAGAGTCATTGATGCAGGGGAATGTTCTATATACCCGGTATCACCTCAATCAACAGTCTCCCTTTGTCCAAGCTCAGTGTGTGCATCAGCAGATCACTATTAGGAAAAAAGAAAAAAAGCCACAGCATGGAGAATAAGTTCATGATTTTAATTTTACAACATTCTTCTAAAATTGTTATTTATGTAGTTTGGAGTTGACTTCCACAAGCTGGTGATACAGACTTGAGTAAGTCCATAGGTTCTCTGGATGGCTCGTGGCTGAAGATAATACTGCTAACCAGTCTGGGACATACCTGTAGTACTAAGTTTGTTACATGTACTTCCCAGGTGCTTTATTGCAATTGAATCATTTCTGCTCTGTAAGCTATGTGGCTTCTAGTGAAAATGAAACATGCTTTTATGAACAGTAGAAAGGAGAACATAAAACCATTATCTCTCAGCAAAATATGTCCTGTTTAAAAAAAATAAAAATAAAAATCCAGATGATGTAGTTTCTAAGATACATGTTATTTTTGTTTTCTAGCCAGGATCATCCTGAAGCCATCGTCACAAATGGGGCAGTAGTGGTAAAACATAAAACATTATTTGCTTTGTTTTCTTGCTTTCTTTCCTTCCTTGTTCCTTCCCTTAGCTGACTTCAACACTGGTGAGGGAAACAGGGAAACACTGTAAGTCTTCACTCTTTGGTGAGACTTCAGTTATGAGCTTTGTTTTCCCCTTAAAGGAGGCCAACACGATTCTAGAGGAGCCTTCAGACTGCTATCATTGTCTTTTGTTTTTTTGCATCCGTAGAAAATTACGGCTCATTTAGTATAGCACCATCTTACCATATGATAGCAAAGTTCATTCTCTTTTTCACCGGGTCTGGAAGAATACTCCTGCATGTTTAGCCCACACATTCAAGCAATGATCCTTCCAACACCTGCCAGCACTGGTATTGAGATGGCTGGCTCAGTAATGTAATTCCCTGTTCTGGTCATGTCTGTTACAGAGCCGTGAGCTGGCCTGCTTGGAAGTTGAGTTTGACAGCAGGGTGAAAAAAAAGCACTTTGCAGGTAAGCTTCCTGGTTTTTTAACTGAGTATTAGTGACTTTACCCTTTCTAACAATGCCTAGAAATTGTGCTAGCCAAATACTAAAGCTTTTACTGACCTCATCTAAGGCAATTTGTAAAATCTTTCCAGTAAGGAACACTGCTTATTCTGCAGCAGGTGTAGGTTCAAAGTTCTGACTGTACAGAGAGCTTTGTGCAAGATGAGAAATGACATAAGATGCCTGAATGGGAAGTATCTAAACCTCAAGCTGAGATCCTAAAAACCTCTGCTGTACTACTGCTAACCCCTGAAGAATCTTACCTCCTTAGACGTGATAGTCCCTGCCCTTAAATTTCCTCAGGATCTGTGACAGATTGACTTGTGCACATGCACAGACACACCTCATTTTTTGCAGGGGTTAGCCACTCAGCAGCTGGCTCACACCTGACCCTGATCAAGACCCAGAATCTAGGAGTTCCTCTGTCCACCTCCCATGAGGGGCTGCATCTGGTACGCAACCTCAGAACATGCATAACACATGCCAGCAGGATTAGCCAGACTCTTCTGATAAATATGGCCAACTACTGCAGAGTCAGATCTTAATTTAGGGGACTGAGAACTATTGTTGCTCATTATTTGGCAGATGTGAGAACACCTTATAGTGCAAGGTACGTGGTGGTGGCAGTTATTGTGATCGTGGAGCTGCAATAAAAATGCAGCTGTCTAAAACTTGCTGGCATTTACATCACAACCACAGCTGCCTTTTTGTTCAGTCTATTATAATGACACAACAACCTGTAGTGTGTGGGCTTGAATCACAATCAGAGATCAGCTTTCCAGATACATAGGGAGAGGAGAAGGGGATTATTTGAATCTGCCTTTTGCTTCTTTTCCCCCTTTTCTCTTCTGAGTAAAAGTAACTAATCCGTGCGTTTTATCTCATTGTTTTAGAGAATGAGCTAACATTTACAGTGAGAGGATCATTTGAAGAAGTGCAGAAAGTTTCACTGGCTTCTGGCTCTCATTCCCCTCTCCCAGATCCCACTCTCTTCCACTATGCCAAATACAAGCAACCCTCACTGGATATTGCACTCACAAAGAAGAGGAGGATTCCCAGCTTTGTACGTTACCCCTGAACATGGTAGTCAACATGTCAGACAGTCCTATGAACTGACCTTTACATATGAGTAGGCAGCAAGAGAAGAACGTTTCTGTCTTAACCAAAAGGACCTCCATGCTCCTTTTCAGTGTGCTTGTGTGACATGCAGAGAAAGGAAGAGCAGAAGCATCCCCCTGCCTTTACCTCTGAAGTCGCTCCCTTCTGAGCAGGAAGCAATCAGCAAGGTAAGCATCTGCTGACTGTTGAGAATACTTTGCAAACTTTCCCAAATTTCTACTGGTTCCAAAGACAGAGAAGTCCCTCTCTCTTCATACAGAACTGATTGTTTTCTAAACTCCCTTGCTTCTATTGTGACACATAATAAAGTAAACTGATTGGAGCGAAAATCATGGGAGAAGGAAGAAGAAGAAAACGTCTGAGCTGCTGCTCATTCTCCTTATATGATCCATGTTCTTTACCAAGCTGGAAGTCACTGGATGCTACTAGAGCAGAGGGGTGAGGCTCAGCACCCTAGGAGGCAAACTGAGCTGCATGCACACATGCATGTGGAGTTCACCCTTGCATCTCATGTTGTTGCATGAAATACTGCAGTTTGTTCTAGAACAGTTTAATGATGGAGCCTTCCAGGGATGTAAACCACTGTAGCTCTTCTCTTCTTTGTGTAGATAAGCAGTACTTGAGCAAGATACGCCTGAACTTCTTAACAGAGGGAAGATGAAGGCCATAGATGATAGTGTTGTAATTTTAAATTGTTAAATCAGCATATATCTCTGGATAATAACAAAATACAGAGGGGACAGCCTATCTCCCACTCTTAGTTTAACGAAGTTCAGAGCGCTGTAAATGTAATGACCCAAAAGAGCTATGCCTCTTTGAGTGTGAGGAAATCAGACTGTCTTAAAATATCTATATTCATTATTTTACCTTTTTGATTTTTCAGTGCAGAAAACTTGGTTTGCTCTTAAAGACAAAAAAATGGTAAGAGATCTTATTTGTCTTAATACAGTTATAGGATCTTTTAGGTTGAAAAAGACCTATAAGATCATCTAGTCTAGTCACTGCCTGATACTACTGTCCACCACTAAACCACATCCCTTTGTGGGTAATTGTCAGTCAATTTCCAATCCATCTGATACTGTCTGTGTTTTAAGTGTTGGCTTGTCCTCTTTTCAGGCAATGAAATAAAATGGACCTGGAACAATATGAGGTTTCAGAGGCTGTGATTTTATGTAACAGGACTATACAACGAGTTAAGATGTTTTTATCCACAACACATAATATTTTTTGTTGATATTTTACTGTGATCAGTATTATTCATCAAAGGCCAGTGTAAGCACTCATAGAAACCTCTAGGCTTTGAACCATACCTTCTGTTTGGGATGTGAGGGAGTCTGTGGAAGTCTGCACAGCTTTTGAAGGTGCATTTAAAACTCATCTTCAAAATCCTGCCCTCTGCAGGCTTTTGGCTTCGTGTCTGGCAGGGAGCTGTCATGTTACTTGCAGCTCTATCTAATTTCACTCATCTTCAGTATGGAGTGGGCAAAAGAGGGGGAAAAAAAAAAGATCCCCCTTAGTCCAGACAAAGATGTGGTGTTGTTCTCTAGGATCAAACATTTCTTCTTTTCCTGTTCTGCTTTATATGTGAATAATGGTCAAGACGTGTCAATTTATGAAGTAGAAGCAGATTAACTACTGAATGTTGCTGTAAGCATGATGTAAGGTACTTGACATTGTGTTCCAGCCAGGAAGACCTCGATGTACGTCTGGGCTTTGACTTGTGCGCGCAGGAACAGGACTTCATTTGCAAAAGGAAGAAGGTTGTTGCGGCTGCTCTGAAGGATATTCTTCAGTTGGAGGAGGACTTGGAGGATGATGAGGTAGCTGAGACATAATTATTCTTTGCTTTCTGTGCAGCTGGAGGTCAAAATACAGCATTTGTATTCTATTTTCCTTAGTTTCAGGAAATCAGGAAGTTTAATGCACTTACTATAGCTAGATTTGTTGTTCTACAGAAGAAATTAGTACTCATAGGGAAGATTAATAAAAACCTTGTAGAATAATTTGTGTTAGAAGGGACCCTTAAAGGTCACCTAGCCCAATTACCAGTAATGAATATCTGCAGCTAGATCAGAATAAAGTAAGTAAAGTATTCACAGTGCAATATGTACCAAGTATTGTGCTTATGTATGAAGTAGGTTGGGTGCACATAGCTCCTCTTTCCCTACAGAGTTGTAAGAGGCAGTGGGGTCACTATCTTCTGGTACCACATGGTCTGAATTGGTCAGTGCTCTCTTAAACCCATCAGTAATGATGCATCTAGTATTATCATGAAATACCTATGCAATAGTAGGGATCAGCTTTCTCAAGCTTAACGTGAATAAGATATTATTGTTACTCACAAAGAAACAGTGAGACACCACCCATGTTTTCTGGTCTATTGCATCTGGTAAAAATCTGGTTCAGGTGGCAGGAGGTACCATTTTGTGCTCATCATGGTTTTTCATTTTGCAATAGCACTCTGAAATTTTGATGTTTGAGATAGTGGATCTCATGTTTAATTGCACGAGTCCTTTGTAGGGAAAACAAAATCACAGAATGACTGAGGTTGAAAGGAGCTTCTGGAGCCATCTGATCCAGCCCCTGCTCAAGCAGGAACACCCAGAGCAGGTTTCCCAGGGCTATGTTCAGTTGGCTTTTGAAGATCTCCAGGAGAGAAACTCCACAATCTTTCTGGGAGTCTCTTATTCCTTCCATGCCCCATTACAAATTCAGGTCTTGCTTATCCTTGCAGACCACTGGTATGCAGCAGCGTTATTACTTTAGCAGTGTTGCAACACTCTCTTTTCTAATCAGTGAAATCGCTCTCTCCCCTCCCATACTATCTTATTAAATGCATGTATTTTGGGATTGAACAGGTACCTGTGGTGGCAATCATGACAACGGGTGGTGGAACCAGAGCTCTGACAGCCATGTATGCTCACCTTCTGAGTGTGCAGGATCTGAATGTCTTGGACTGTGTTTCTTATATCACTGGTCTGTCTGGCACAACATGGTAAGGCCAAGATAAACAAAGTTTTCATTGGAGTTTGCCATAAGTGATTTCAGTAACTGACTCAAAGAATTACAGTGGTGAGCTGCTAGTTGGAGCCTTATTTAAATGTCTAGTGGTTACTACCTGCAACACCATAAGCTATCATTGTTCATAGCATTTTTAGCCAGTGCTATTAAGAAAAAGCTTTCCTTTTCTGCTGTGGCTTTTTCTCATTTCCTTCAGTTGGTATTTGTTAGCATCTGGAACTAAGGCAGTCCTGCTTAAAGATGCAGGTGGTACTGCATGAATGTGTGTTTTGTTGTATAAATAAAAACATCATACAAAAACCTCCACAGTTTCCTAAAGCTCAGCTTGAGATTTTGCACTTTTCCTTGTGTTTCTTTCTTCTTTAGGACCATGACAAACTTATATGAAGATCCTGACTGGTCGCAGAAGAATCTTAAGAAATCACTCAATGATATCCGAAGGCACGTGCTTAAAAATAAGTTCTTGGCTTGTTTTGCTCCAGACCGTCTGAAATACTACTTGAAAGAGTTATGCCAAAGGAAACAGGAAGGACATCAGATAAGTTTCACAGATCTGTGGGGACTCATCATTGAATCTATGTTCCGTGACAAGGTACAACAGAAGGGCTTTTCAGATTTGCATATTTAATGGATACAGTGGTGAGGGCAGAAGTGAATCAGAGTGGCTGAGATTGGAGGTTATCTGATCCAACAACTCTGCCTGAGCAGCTATGGAGCAGGTTGCTCAGGATTGTGTCCAGTCTTGTTCTGAATACCTGTATAGGTGGAGACTCCACAACCCCTTTGGGCAACCTGTTCCATTGCCTGACCACACTTTTCTCAAGTGGCAGAAGACTGGCTGGTTTTCAGATAAATGCCTGACCTACACGCCTCGTCAGTATCAGTTTCATGTGTTTGCTGACTGTATTATGCAGGCATTTACATCACACCTGGAACAGATAGGGTGAGAATAAAAATAAATTTTAGAAAACTTCTAGTGTGAACAACTTAATAAACAACTGAATTAATATGTAAATATTTAAGTGAAAATCCTACTGTTCTTTTCAAAAAGAGCTACACAGTGTGACAAGGCAAAGAAGCAGCACAGCTGCCCCTCAAGCCTTAGCACCAAACCATCCTCTATCTTTCTTTTTTAACATGGCAGGAGAATAAAGAGACAAGCCACTCTGAATATTAACTTTGTCTGGACCTTGGCATAGACCTGAAGAAAAGAGGA
This sequence comes from Coturnix japonica, assembly GCF_054131305.1. Taxonomy (NCBI): domain Eukaryota; kingdom Metazoa; phylum Chordata; class Aves; order Galliformes; family Phasianidae; genus Coturnix; species Coturnix japonica. Next base: position 25,106,099 of record NC_140667.1, on the reverse strand, counting down.
TCTTCTGAGATGCTAAAGACAGATATTACTCTTCCTGAATGAAATATTTCATGCCAAGAGTGTTTTTCAAATATTTCCAGACTTCCTTTTATTTTTTTTTTCCTTTTAAGATAGTGTGAATAACAACATTTTCTTCTGAAATCTCAAATCTTTCCTTTTTTCCTTAATGTGAACTTAGACCATCCATATCATGAGGACCGTTTGTGTGCTGAAGTATTGAGACAGAGAAGGGTCAGAGAGAGGGATCAGAGCATCTCCCTACATTAAACCAGTGGGGAACATCCTAGTCAGTCTGGTACGCTTTGTTGTCAGAGCCCAGGTTCAGGTGAAATTAGAGGCTCTTTGTGTCATCTGACAGTCCTCTGCTTCTTCTTTCTTCAAAACAGGAGGACTCCCAGAAGCTCACAGATCAGCAGCAGGCACTAAACCGCGGTCAGAATCCCATGCCCATCTACCTCTCCCTCAATGTGAAGGATAAAGTCAGCGACCAGGATTTCAGAGGTAATCATACTTCTGAACTGCACTTAACATTTAATTCCATGAAGGGGTCCATTTAGGTTCAGTTAGATAAATCAGTTAAGTGCACAAATCCCCAAAGGGGCCAATTAGATAGTAGATTTTTAATAGTTGAATCTTTGAAGTCTTCAATATATGGGTGATGGAGAACATTATCTTGAAATTACCTGCTCAGCGTGTCTGTAGAAAGTGCCACAAAACCTGAAGTTTGCAGACACGTTTAGATGTAAGGAGGCAATTCACTATGTTCCATACTGTGAAATACACAGTGAATAAAAAAGCTGTCTGCTGTAACTATGTTAGCTCAGAACCAGTCTGCCTTAAACTGGCTAATATACTTTTTATTCAACTAATTTGAGCCTCTGCTGCTGTAATCAGTCTGTGCTGTTTTCTTTTCAGAATGGGTGGAATTCACTCCTTATGAGGTAGGATTTCTGAAATACGGTGCCTACATTCGTGCAGAAGATTTTGGCAGTGAGTTCTTCATGGGTTGTCTGATGAAGAAAATCCCAGAATCAAGAATCTGCTTTTTGGAAGGTAATTTGTTTACCTGGGTAAAGGTAATGTAATTTAATATAATCCATCCTGGGCAAACCCCTCTTCTGAAATGAATCAGTTCTTATATTTTTATCTACCAGAAGAATTTGTTAAAACTTAAGAATTTGCAACAGGTCACCATATGAAGAACTCTTTATTTTGTCTGAAACATTATTTAGTAGAAAAGGTTTATTTGACTTCATATATGATTATACTTACTGACATGAGGCCTTTGCATTATTTACATACCTCTGCTAGCAATAGAAATTGTATAACATCATACATAATTTAAATTAGCAATCCCTTTTTAGCCCAAGACTCTACAGTAAAGCCTTTTCTCTAAAACGTTACTGCTGCAGCAAACACTGATCAGTCCTCCAGTGACAGATCTTAGTAGTTATGTTTTTTTTCCATCTTGCACAAGAACAATAAAATCACTAAGAAATGTTTTTTTCCTTTCGTGAAAGCAATCTCTTGCCTCATTGTTCTTCCAGCTTCCACCAATTGCACAAAGGAAGTTTCAGGGGTACTTGGAGAAATTAAGGCTTTTTGCCTGTTTGGAGATTTCACTGTAGCTCATGGGGAGGCACAAGAAAGCAGCTTGATGCCACAACATCCCCTTTCCTGCTGATATCCAACAGAGTGCCTGCATCTCCTTTTCCATGGCCAGAAATGTCAGCAGGTCACCAACCCACTTCCTACACATTTCTCCTTGGCATTCTCCACTTCTTCAGAGCAATGTTCGGATGTTTCTGTCTCCGTTCCCAGCCACTGACCCAGAGTCCCCTCATTCAGCATTACTTACTTCAGTGACACAGTTATTCCAAAGGTTTTCTGTGAGTGAAGCAAACTGCTTGGCACCTCAGCCCCTAAACAGAGCAGAGACTGTGTAGGTCCTACAGCTCCTTTTTGTACAGCAGAGCATTTTCTGCCCAAAAGGTAAAGGCCATGGCCAAGCTGCCTGGGTGTAGCCCTTTCCATCCTTCAGTCAGTTTCTCCCACAAATGCCATGTTTGGTTCCAGTTTGTATAGCAAGGAGGGTATAGCAAGGCATTGTTGCAAATACAGTATATGCAACCACACCAGGGAATGGTGTTTTCTTACCCTGAAAGGTTGCAGATAGGTGGCAGTCTGGGTTGCCATTAAGTTCAATCCTTGATTTATTACTTTTTTTCTTCTTCTTTTTTTTTTTTTTAAAAAAAAAAACAAAACAATTTAATGTATGTTGATAGATGGAAGAACTAAAAAATACACATACACCTGAAAGACAAATAAAAAAGATTAATGCTCTTACAATTCCTATTTCCAAAAGCTGTAAGTCAGACTTCTCATTCTGACTCTTGGATATTTTCTGGCAGTCCTGTGTGACAGCTGTGTACCTGTAACAGTGCTATGTGCCAATAAATAAAGCCTTTAGAACTACAAATACTGGGAACTTCAGAACAGGAAATGTTGAGAGCAGCTGGAAAATAGTAAATTTACTTGACAAGATGCTATTTGTAACATTACAAAAATGTATATTTTAGTAGATAGTTTGAAAATACTCTCAGCTCTGCTCATACGTACTGATAAATCAAATTCATTACATATATTTTGGATTAATATACTGATTCACAAAGATGGTTCCTTTTGTTTACCCACAAAAGTGATGTAATGAATAAAGTTTGCTGGAGAACAAAGGAAATAATGAAGGTCATTGTGAATCAAAATGCTTCCAGGTCTTCACTGGTTTCCTTTCTGCCAAATATATCCTATGCCACAGGGATCTGGAGCAGCGTCTTTTCCCTGAATCTTTTGGATGCTTGGTACATATCTGTTAATTCAGAAGACTTCTGGCACAAGTGGACCCGAGACAGAATTACTGACATAGGTCAGTTATTTTTATACCATAATGTTTTTTCCATTGTTGTTGATCTTCTTTTGTTTTTGTTTTTCTCACACTGATTTTTCAAAGCAATTTCAGAATTCCTTCTTCAGGAAATTCTGCAATCAACATTGAAACTAGGAGAAAATTCATGCTGGGTATTACAGTATGATGATCATTATAGTTGTGTGAGGAAAAGAATCCACAAGATTTGTCATGGGAAAAAAAGAGTATGGCCCTCATATTGACACAAGGTTAAAACTGGAGAAAAATGTCCCTGTGTAGTAGGAGTGACTGGATACCTCCCACATGCTTCCAGTTCTCCTCTTGCAACTTTAAATGTGTACTGAAGCTACGCTGAAAGAAAAGAAAGCATGATCCTTGCTTCTGTAGATCCCACAAAATATAAACTCAAGTACTATTGCAGGTCCTTCCAAATTAATCACAAGGATGAGATATGCAGTACCCACCAACAAGTTAACACTCGTGGGATGGGATTTCAAGAGGAAACGTACAACACAGACATAGTACAAACTAAAAAATGAAGAGAAATGTAATAAAATTATGGCTGTGTAGACTGACCTCAACATTGCTACTACATAAAAAGATCTGTTAACCTTTCCTTTATAGATGATGAAACCCTGTTCCCTAAAAGACCCAATGAGCTGGAAACTCGAGTGGTTTGTCCCACTGACAGCTTTTCAGACATCTTCCGAGATGTCGTCACGTTACGTCCAGCAGCTTCAGATATCCTTAACTTCCTAAAAGGCCTCCAGATGAACAACAACTACCTAGAGAGCGAATTTTCTAAGTGGAAAGGTATGGTAATAGCATCCCACTTCTAGGTATATTTTAAACCATCCTTTTAAAAAGTATGCAATACTGAATTGGTTGACAAGCTGACTGCTTTTTAGTTCTGTTCCCATTCCCTGTTAATATTCGAAACTGTTGCAAAAAAGTAAAATTACTCAGTAGGAGAAGCTTCAAAAGTAAGTTCCTAAGAAATTTCCAAAGCATAGTAATAGTAATAATAGTAATAGTAATAGTCCGGTGCGGGTTGGAAGGGACCCGCAAGTAATAGCAAGTAATCAATCAATGTACACCAGTTGGTGTGCCAGCCAGCCCACACTCTTGTGGCAGGGAACTCATGCCATCATGTGCTGTCTCTTGCCTGGATAGTACTCAGGAGTTATGTGTTGGAGCCCTGTTTCATCTTACCTTCACATTTGTAAGAAGGATAGGATGTTCATAACAGTGTTCCTTGTTGCACCAGCTGGGAGCTTGTGCTCAGTCTGTACCAGATCTTCTATGTTACACAAGGAGCTGTGGCAGTCTACCTTAATATCTTTGTGCCTGTTCTCACAGCTTGCCCAGCACTGAGCATATTCACTCTTTATTCTGTTGAGACAGTGAAGTGCAATTTTAATTTTTTTCCCTATTAAAAAAATTGGCCCAATAGAGTTACAAACAAAGCCATAATTGACTTCCCTCAACATACCAGAGCATCTGAATTTGAGCACTGAGTACTGAGCACATCCCCTGAAAAACAAATCCTTCTTTTCCAGACTGCCAGCTTGACTCTCAGCCCAACCACCTGACAGGAGCAGCAGACTACCTCATCTTGATCGATACTGCATTTGTCTTTGCTACCAGTTACCCACCACTCATGAGACCAGAAAGGAAAGTCGATGTCATTTTGCATTTCAACTACAGTTCAGGTTCCCAGACAAGGGTGAGTGTTATAGATTCCTCTTTAATGATCTCTCTCCTTCATCTCTCACTTTCCAGAATGGCCAGTCCTCTACTCAGAGAACATCTTTTTATCAATATTTAGGCAGCAGTAAGAAGCTAACAGATCACTGGGGTCACATGCATTCATTGAGCATTATGCTGTTATCAGTAAAGTAAGCATTTAGTAAACTGATTCTACCCATTTTGTGTGTGAATGTATTTTACTCGATCTGAAAGCAGTTAGATGTAGAACCCATGCAGCTGAAAATGTTGTGACACCATAATGCAAAGGCTCTGAAGAGACACATATGATTCAGATCACCTGCTACCTGGCCTTCCAGAGCTGGGCTCCACTAGCTGCCTCCAACACCTTACTTGGGTACACGCCATAATCTTTCAGAACTTGGCCCCAACTCCACAAACCTTCCCAGTAAAACTGGGGCTTGGTCAAATTCAAAATATCCCTGCTATGTTCTGATGCTTTATTACATTTTCTTTTCTTATGATGGTAAACCAGCCTCTGAAAGAAGCCTCTGAGTACTTTGCAAAACAAGGAATTCCTTTCCCTAAGGAGGTGCCAGATGATAAGGAAACACCACATCTTAAGGAATGCTACATTGTTGGTGAAAAGGAGAGCCCAGAAACCCCTATTGTGATATTCTTCCCTCTTGTAAATGACACCTTCAGGGAATACAAAGCACCTGGTAAGTTTACAGTCACCCTCCATATCATCAGAGGGAGCAGCCTTCCACTTTGTCTTTTCTACTGTACAATATCTGTTATTCAGACCACCCTGTACATATTTGTAGGCACAAATTTCCTTTGCTTATATCTGAACCATATGTAAGACATGAAAATACACATTTTTTTCCTCAAAAGTAGAGCAGCAACTGAGATCAGCCTTGAACAAAAATGCCCTTCTTCAAAATTTGTTTATTTGTTTTGGCTTTTCATAGGTAGATTCTGGAATTAAAGAACAAAAAGTGTATTCTGTTTATCTGCAATGGCAGAAATTAGCAGGGCTATTTCCTCTCATACCTCTCCTCCTTTCCTCTTATGGAATGCTCTGGGGAATCTGAAGGATTACATTGTTTAAATCATTTCCAGGCTTGCACTTCATGCAGATAACCTTGAAAACAAAAGTGAACTGGTGAAATGATGAAAATTATAGCTGAGACACACAGACAGTTTCTGTGCACTATAGTGGGCCCTACTTTAAAACTTCAAAGAATTTAAATAGCAGCATTGCCAGTCATATCAAAACAGATTAATCTTGACAGAGCTCTATTCTACCCCTAATGGTGTCAAAAGTTTTGGTTACTGCTTCTGATGCTAACTAGAATCCATATCTCATGCTATGAGATCACTTTTTAATCACTTCAAAGCCCCACAGTGTACTGAAAACCAAAAGCTCTCAGGTGGTATATGGTCCATAAAATGTAATAACAAAACACCCCAGTTGTATTCTTTTTTTCCTTTTCATTAATTTTCAAGTCTGCCACCTTGTATCTGGACCCACCCTTCAAAGCAGCAGCACAGACCTGTACAATCCTTGTGAGGTTGGGAATGCATGCCCATCCTCTGCTAGCAGTGGGCAGACAGCAGCTTAGCTTACAGTGCTTCAGTGCCATGTCCTTGCCCAAATCCAAACCATACAGCATCTACTATCAATTCTATTCTGTAAACAGGTGGTTATTCTTTAGCAAGCTCATCCACCAGCTTGTATAGCAAAGGGATTTTCAAGCCTGGTCAGCACTAGTGCCCATTTCTGGGCTGTCAGTTCTTTCTTTCCTTCTTGGCAGCTGTTCATTAGAAAACCAGTGGGATATGTGTGAGTGATGTAGAAAGAAGAAAATGTGGGGGAATCCCTATACCAGGATTGGAGGCTGGCACACAACGGTCTCTCCCCTCCCTCAGGTCCAGGGTGAGGACTCTCTGCAGTTTATTAGCAGTCAAAGGCATAAACTGGAGCCCAGGAATTGAGAAGTGCTGTGTCAAAAACAGCATCTAAATCAGAAATCCTCTCATTGTGAGCATAGGGAACCAATGGTCAGGTCCAACTGAGGTCAACTCTTATTCTGAGTCACAGGTGACATATGAAGGCAGTGAAAAAGAATAAGCATTGTGTACTTGATGCTTTGGATATCCATGAATTTGTTGAGATTTGTGATTCCAGGATAAACCTTGGGTGTTTTTTTCCCAGTACCTACAACACGCTGTGGAGGTTCCTATAAATGTATGCTCTCTGGTAGCCTGCAAATCAAGTTCTGAATTAGCTTTCTACCACTAAATGAATTAAATAAGTTAACTGAATTTGTCTTCAGATCATCCTATATGATGAATCTAATATTTCCAGAGATTACACTTGTGGGACTGCCTGCCTGGTTGTTTTCCCTGTGTCTGTGATGTATGTGCTGATTATGCTGGGATGATGAATTGGGCTTGAAAGGTTCTTTCAGCGTCTCAGCCAAATCTTGGGAAACATTAAGTCCAGCATAGCAACTGACGTTACATAAAGCTTGTAGTTTTTATAGCAGCAGGTAGCTTGTGAAATTACAGAAAATATTTATGCCATTTGCTGCTGGGCTGTGTTCTGATTGTGGCTCTGTGAAGTTCCTGAGTTTAAACAAGAGAATGTCACTTTTGAGGTCTGTTTTCTATATCTTTGAAAAATACTTCCCAGCATGCAATAAGAGTTGCTGAGCAGATTATGTAGAGCCAAGGGAGAGCTGAGGTTGCCGAAAAGGCAGCTCTGCAATTGGAAAGCTTGAATCACTGAGATGTCTGCATTTTCAGCAGTCTATTCTGGAGATATAGCAGTGCGGGATATAATATGTGGAAGCAGGGCCAGAAGGAACAGAAACTGGCAATGGCATCAAAAACTCACTGCCTGGAAAGAAACTGTGCTGTAGTGAAGCACTGGCTGTGGTTACCTGCTTTGGGAGAAGGGGAAGAAAGAAGGGAAGAGTAAACATATTTCACTTGCCACCTTAGCTGGAAATGAAAGGTGCTGCAATGTCTAGGACACAGCAACAAGGTGAGGGCTGGGGAGCATCAGCACAGAGTGTGGACTGGGGACCTGGCTGCTACCTTGTCCCAGCAGTAAAATATCCCAGCAATAAAATGCCTCTGAAGGGGAAATCTTTGGGTTGTGATCAACTGTGTGTGCATGCCTGAGAAGTGCCTGACCATAATGGCTGTTCTGATGATTAACCAAGTCACTGTTTGTCCCTTAGGGGTGAGACGCAGTCCCTCAGAGATGGCAGAGGGTGATGTTGATGTTACCAATAGCTGTGGTCCTTACTACATAAACAACCTCACTTATTCAGAGGAAGATTTTGACAAACTGGTGAACCTAAGCTACTACAATGTCCAGAATAACAAAGACTTGATTCTCCAGGCCTTGCGTGTAGCAGTGGAACGGAAAAAGCAACAAAAGAAACAGCAACCACTGCAAAAACCACCACCTGCTGGGGATGATGGCATGGGTGTGCCCAACAGAGATGCATCCCAGTATCTGCCCAACTGCTCAGCAGTAGGGAAAATGAAATAAAACATCCGTAAGCACTGCTAATGGAAAAAAAAGAAGAAGAAGAAAAAAAAAAGAAAATAAAGAAGAAAGGAATTTGCCTAGGTAGTGAAAAGCCAAAGACTGCTGAAAACACTTTGTTTGTCATCGGAAGTGCTGCAGCCTGTCTGTCAGTGAAGGGCATAAACACACAAAGCTGAGCTCTTCCTTAATGAATTAATGTGCTTCCCTTGCTGACAAGCCCCAGAGCCCGGCTGGGTGCAAGGTGCTGTTCTCCTGCTTGCAGAAGTGACCCTTCAGGCCAAGGCTGCATTCTATGGACATGAGGGCATGTGGAAGATGACATTGGCTGCTGGTATTCTACCTGCACTGTAATAAGAGAGGAGTGAAAGTCCTGAACTACAACAAAGTCCATTGTTTCTAAATGAAAATCTATTTGGGAGCTAAGGATTCTTTATGTGAATGTAAATAAACATTAAACTTTATATAAGAAAACAATTTTTTTCAAGTCAGAGTTATAGGAAATAAATATTTTTTTGCAGCAAATATGTTATAGAAATTTGTTCTGGGAGCCTCTTCCTCCTCTAGCAAGCCAACTTAAACACGAGGTGCAGACTTACTTCATGGCTTCTCAGAATGTACTGAAGAAGCAGTGCCACTTGCTCCAGACCTGGGTGTGAAGTGACCTGGATGCCTGACACCACTTAAGATTCCATTTAAGGCTCTGCTCTATGAGAACTGATTTACACTGATTTATTTAGTTAAATCACATTTAAGTGTTAGTGTTACATGTTGAAGGCTTTTAAAACTTCAAAGATTTTTGAGACTATTACCTTTGAAAAAAAAAAGGAGAAAAAGAGGTTGGAATTGAGAATTGGGCTCTCCTGAAGTGTAAAGAAGTACATTCTTCTGTGTGGGCAGTCTGGGAGATTAAAGTTATCTGCAGAAGAAAACACTAGCTGTTTATAAGACTCATTTATAATATGCAGGAGTAGATTAGAGAGGAATATATAGAAGAGAGAATATATATAGAGAAAAGAGTTGTTCATTTGATTACTGAGTGAAACAGATTAAAGCATCTCTGATGCTTAGTCTGGAGAAGAGGATGCTCAGAGAAGACTTTATCACTCTCTACAACTGCTTGAAAGGAGGTTGTGGTAAGGAGGTGAATGGCCTCTTCTCCCACATAACAGTGACAGGATGAGAGGGAATGTCTAAGTTGCACCAGGGGAGGTTTAGGTTGGATATTAGGAAGAATTTCTTTTCAGAAAGAGAAGTTGAGGCATCGGAACTGGCTGTCCATGGAGGTGGTGGAGCCACTGTCCCTGAAGGAGTTCAAGAACCATGTGGGTGTGGCTCTAAGGTCAGTGGACATGATGGAGGTGGGCTGATGGTTGGACTAGATGATCTTAATGATTCTGATTCTGTGATGGCTGGATGAGAGGTATGAGTTTCTAATTGCTGAAGCACTGTACTGCTTCATGTTCAACACTGAACTTAGTTCAAGTGCTGTGGTTTGACAGGTGGAACCCCAGTCTTTGATTATTCTATTTCTAAAGTTTAGCTTCTATTCAGTGTTACTGACATATACCCACAGGACTGCAGACTCTCAGTATGTTTCCCACTGGCTTCCCTGCTCATCAGTTCTCCTGTAGTATGTTTCAGCAAGAGACTGTGGGCCAGAAATGGAAGTCTTACAAATCCCTTTGCTCTTAAGGTCAGGGGTCTCTTCTCAGATGAAACACGGGGATGTAAACCTGTTTACCACCGAGATCATCGTGTACTCGCCTCCTGGAGCACACTGCAGAGCCTTCACAGCCTCTGTGTGCTGATGGTTACATCCTATGGAAAGCAGACTGTGTGCTGGTGTTCCTATCAGTACGGGGCTGGATGCAGCCAGAGGGCACAGCCAGACCTGGGAATCTGGAAGCGCTCCCAGTTACCCACATATGGTTGAAGCTTTATTGTCTGAAGGGCAAACTGTCCTGTTGACAGCAGGAAGCATGCAGGCAGGAAGTCTGAAGACAAGCAGAGCTAGGTGTGTGAGAGCAAGCACTGCCCTGCCCTTCCTGCTGCCTTCCAGCTGCCACGAAGGGGTCATGGAGAACAATGAGCTCTTTACCCCACTTCAGAAAGCACAGAGTGGGACTGAAATAATAATTCACAGCTCTGAGTTCCCTGTTCAGCAAGAACATAGGGAAGAACGACAAGAACTGGCCAAAGTGGTGAAACAGCTTCCACAGAAGGGGCAAAGAGATAAGGCATCTACAACCTAAGGAAGGGACGACTGGAATGAAATGCAGGGAATAGCAAGCACTGCAAAATCTGCACTGAGCTACCAGCCACAGGGGCAACAGACAGCCCAAGGAAGCACTACAATTCCCTTGCCCTCTTTGATGCTCTCTTGCCTCAGCGCTGGCTGCTATCAAGGGCCAGAAGGTAAGAGGCCCAACACCACACTCAGACGTTTTTGCAGATGATAAATAATTAGGAGCATTCCGAATTTGTAAGAGCATTTCACGGAATGAGGAAGCCGGGCAACAGGGCCCTTCTTGAAGTGGCATAAAATGTTTAGACTCAGCATGGAAATTGCAACAAAAGGGTTGCAAAACACGTGTGCAGCCCAAAATAAAACGTGAAGCAAGGAAGCGAGGCTGAGCGCTAGTACAGCACAAGGAGCGTGGCAGGGAAAGGGCACAGCTCAACCTGCTGATGTGCTTGGGAAGGAGAGGAGGCAGAGGGGGAGGATAACAGTCATGGTGGAAGGAAGGTAATGAGAACAGTCATGAGAAGGAAGGAAGGTAAATAGCTAAAACTGTGGGTCAGTGGGCTCAGTACAGTGCTGGGCACGCCAAAAGGGATTTAGATTATAGGGATATTGCAGAACAATGACGTCAGATTGCAACACAAAGGAAGAACTTCAAACATTCTGTTTAAACACAGATTCAGAAGAAAATCCCCACTTATTTATTTATTTATTTATTTATTGCTGGATAGAGAGAAGAAAGTATTCGTTTTATGGATGTCCTCATTGTCTCGGCATATTTATTGTATTCTGTTAAAATCTATTCTAAAATGAGTGGAAAAGTTGATCCTTCAGGCTGGCTGAACGTGCTACCGAGACCCACGGTTAAACCGCGCGGCTAAACACGAGTGCCATCGGGGGAATTTCTTCCACGTTTAGTACAGCTCCTAATGCGGCAGCGGAGCGGCGGCTCTCGGTGACACACGGAACCGTCAGCAGAGAAACACGAGAGGCATCCGGGCGGCTGAGCTGCCAGAGGAGCCGTCGGGTTTCAGTGCGAGGGGCCCCATCATCAGCTCCGCAGCAGAGAAAACCTTGTATTTGCTGGGGGAAGGTTTGTTGGGGCGGCTCTGGTCGGGTCGTGTTGGAGGCTGCAGCCACCCCCCGCCCCGGGCGCTCCCGTCTCTTGGCACCGCCTCCCTACCGGGCAGGGCCGTGTTGGGGGAGGGACGAGCGGAGCAGAGCCGCGCTGCGGGCAGAGCGGTGCGGTGAGGACAGGAGGCGGCGGGATGTTCAGCTGGATGGGGAAGCAGGGCGGCGGGCGGGAGCGAGGAATCGGCGGCAGCGACATTGTGCAAACGGTGACCGGAGGGTTACGGGACCTCTACCTCCGCAAGCTGCTGCCACTGGAAGAGCACTACCGCTTCCATGAGTTCCACTCGCCCGCCCTGGAGGAGGCTGACTTCGAGAACAAGCCCATGGTGCTGCTGGTGGGGCAGTACAGCACCGGCAAAACCACTTTCATCCGGTAGGTGGCGGACCCCCACCCGCGCCCCACTCCCGGGAGCCGCCCCGGCTGCCAGCGGCTCTGCCCGCTGAGCCCCGAGCCGAGCCCCGCTCGCTTCCTGCGGGCTCCGCCGGCAGGGCAGGTGCTGGCGATGGAGCGGGGCGGTGCGGGGATGGGGCTGCTGCTGGCAGTGCTCGGTGTCCTGCGGTTCTTCTGACAGCTTCCTGGTTAAGGAGGTTCTCTCGGTTTCACGTCGTGCTGGCAGTAACCTCGTTGGGTACTTCCTGTTAACTTTTCTTAGAACTGCCTACTTTGCTTTAAAAGAATATCAGTCATCAACGACCATGTAACCATATCTCCACCTCTTCTTTCTCCTAAGTTCATGATATGGTACTTTTGTCGTGTTTTTGTATCTTTCCTGGTCTGGTGAAGTTTGTGGGGATTTTAGGGACCTGGGAGTGCCTGCATTTGTTTTGGTGTGTTTATCTTGTGTTTCATTTTCGTATCTAAACATGGGCTGTGAGAAAGAAGGGCACAGGCTCTTTAGCAGGCTTTGTTGTGATACGACAAGGGGAGATTATTTCAAATCAAAAGAGGAGAGATTTAGCTGGAATATGAGGAGGAAGTTTTTTACACTAAGGGTGGTGAGGCACTGGAACAGATTGCCAAGAGAGGTGGCGGATGCCCCATCCTTGTAGATGCTCAAGGTCAGGCTGGATGGGGCTGTGAGCACTCTTATCTAGTGTGGGTGACCCTGTTCATTGCAGGGGAGTTGGACTAACTGACCTTTTAGGGTCTTTTCCAACTCAAACAATGTGGTGATTCTATAAAGTTTAGAATGCCACAGAAGAGGCTGAGAGGTCTTTGGGTGAAGTTTTGACCTTCTGTAAATGATACAAATACGTCCCTTTTAGTTCCAAAGGTTACCGCCTGTAACAATGTTTCCCTTTGCAATCTGCGGCTCCCTCCCTCCTACACTGCAGAACGCAGTTTGCCTTTGCTCACCTGCGCTATTTCAGATGTTTGCAGAGGCATTTGTGTTCCATTCCTGCTTGGCAGCTGTGTTTGACCTCTGGGCCAAGTTTGGCTCTCTGTTGGGTATTGAACTCCTGTGGATGCATAGAGCAAGTTTACTTGGAGCACTGTATTAAAAATAGAAGTGGGGCTGTCACTTAAAGAAGGGAAACTCAGTTTCAGGTTCCCCAGTGCTAGCCGAAAATCTGTGTTTGTGGGCTGGGTGACTTAGGTTTTCCGAGCATTTCTTTAACCACCCTGACCAATTCATTTTCACTGTTACTTGTGCTCACATGACAGCTGTGTTGGTGGTCTGAGTGCGTTTTCAGGTAAGCATTTGCAGAACAGGTTGCCCAGAGAGGTGGTGGATGCCCTGTCCCTGGAGACATCCAAGGTCAGGTTGGACTGTGGTCTGAGCACACTAATCTAGCTGTAGGTGTCCCTGTTCATTGCAGAGGAGGTTGGCTATATGGCCTTTAAAGGTTCCTTCCAAATCAGTGGTTCTGTGATAGATCACAGAACATCCCAAGTGTTCCTACATGGGTGATGAGAGGGCATGGGTACCCTGAAGACAGAATGGGCCAGTATACTGTGCACCTGAACATGTGCCACCTGCCAGCTGAATTGCTGAGTCATTTCATAGAATATATTTTCCCCTCCTGTAGATGTTTGCCTTGGATGAGAACCCACATTCTTCCTTTATGAGCATTCAGAATTTCTGTCCTTTACAGGTGCCCATGTTAAGTACTGGGATTAAGTCAGTGTGATGGCCCTCAAGTGGTTCATAAGTGCTTTTGGTGCTGTTGCTTTGTAATTAACATGTTACCACTTTAACCATAAAATACTGAACAATAGGGCTAACTGGTATTAACATACAGTCTGGGTGGAGAAGGAAATTTAATTTCCAAGCATTTTAGCCTAATTTCCCAGAGCAGTGAGACTGCACTTGTCTCTGCTGGGGTAGGAGGTCTAAATAGACTTGAATCCTCTGGTAAACGGAAGTTTTGAAGTTGTTTTCTCATACTTCTTATTAAAATCTGTGATTGAATGGGGGAAGCAGTTTCTTTTAGTGCGTTGTGCCCTTCTGTTCCCCCATCTGCCCCTTTCCTCCTGACCCCATTCAGGTAGATCACAGTGTGGTTTCTTCCTTTGCTGGGTGCTGGAGACCTCAGGAACCAAACACTGAGACCCTGTCAGTGACAAAGCAGTTGTTAGTGCTCTGCAGGCCAACGGGCTGAGCTCAGCACCTTCCCAGGGAGCAGATAAGCATTCATTACATCAGGGTTTGCCATGGAATAGATAACACCTGTAGATAGCAACTGACTGAAGCAGGATGGGAAAACACTCTTCAACAGCAGCAGCTTATAATGATAGTATAGATGTTATGTCACGGTGACTGATGTTTAAAATCCAGTTCAGGGGGTGATTTTTCTTGGAAAAATGCTGTAACCTCTCAATATTGTTATAATTCTGGGCTTCAGCTTGTTAGCTTCCTCCAGAAGGAAGTTAGACCTTAACTCATTTTTCCTTTTATTTTATTTTTGCTGGTAGGCTTTTGGCAAGCAAACATTATTTTAAATCTTAACTAAAGCAACTTTTTGCTTCACTTTTCTTCATTTCATAATCAGAAGGACACGCTTGGTCTATTTCGGTGTTTGCTGTCACGTTCATATGTGAACCCATAAATCTGTTGTTCTGGTGAACATTCATTTCAGCTTTACTTGTGATTACCCAGCACAGTGTAATCTGATTTGGAAATTATCGTGAGAACTGCACGTTTTCATGGCTCAGACACATCCACCCAGTTCCTTCCACCAAGTCTTCATGGAAAACACTCATCTAGCAATGACCACATGTCCCAGGAGACAGAAATGGGAAAACAAACACTGACAGCCCTTCTTTTTTTTTTCCCCCTTTGAATACTGCTGATACTCTTCACACTTGGAACAATGCAGAAACCTCCTGGTTTCACTGAGTAAGATGTATTATATTAACACCATTTTGTTGAGGTAACTGACAGTGCTGACAATTCAAACAGCAATACCCAGGACCAAGTGGCTTGTCTGATTGTTTTTTTTTTAATAGGGTGGGAGAGTGGCTGAGCGCCAAGAGCTTATCTCCATGTAAGCTACTTGGCACTGTACCTGTGCAGCTTCTGGAATGCTCTCAGAGTGAGCACTGCTTCAGAGTGGCAAAAGGAGGGACACGAGAAGAGAATGGTGGTGTACCAGAGATAGGTGTCGTAACTGCAAATCTGTAGTCACTTTCATTTCCACAATGTGTCGAACTTGCAGTGTGATACATTTAACTTATTAACATCTCTTTTAGAAGCATAAGAGACCAAGTGTTGGCTTTTTCTTTCTTGCTTGCTTTCTTGCATTTTTTTCCTACTGCTTTCTTTCTCTTGCATTCTTACATGCACTTACTATGCTGAGGAAAACCAGAAGTGAATTCCTCAGCTTGCCAGCTGATGATCTGACTGTTCTCAGAGGTATTACGCAGAGGTGAAGATAGCAAACTTCCTTCTGTTTACTTCAGCGAGAGCTGAATTCTGAGAAAGTTCCCTGCTGTATCTGTAGTATCCTGTGAGCAGTTGGGTGTATGGCAAAAAATGGGCTGCATCATTTTTTTGTTGGAGTTGACAGGGAGAGGCCTTTTTAATTTCTTTGTTACTCAAACAAAATGGAAGCACAGAGGTTGCTTCTAAACTAAAGGAGGAGAGATTTAGTTTAGATATTGGGGAAAATTTTCACTCAGAGGACAGTGAGGTGCTGACACAGGCTGCCCAGGGGGCTGTAGGTGCCCATCCCTTGAGGTATGCAAGTGCAGGTTGGTTGGGGCCCTGGGCAGCCTCAGCTGGTGAGCTGCAGCCCTGCCCTTGGCAGGGGACCAGATGATCTTTAACATCCCTTTCAGCTCATTCTGTGATTCCATGATTGTATGAATTCTTGTACTGCAGCAAACATTTTATGTTAATTTTGTTGTGTCCTTAAAAACAAACAAACAAAAAAGCAGTGAGGAGGATTTGTGGTATCGTGTAGAATGGGAGGAGAGAAGCCTTAGGTCAGTCTCTCCATATATCACACTGCAACCTTGCCCACTACTCATCTGTCCAACTAGCCTGTGTTTGTATGTTAGCGTGGCTCAGCTGAAGCGTGCAGACTTTAGATGATTATCAGCATCCGCCACCGTGAGTAATCTTTGCTATCTCTGGAACCTTGTGAACTGGTTTCCCGGAGTTTGGCTATAGATCTGGCCAAGGGACGTAGACAAATGGTTATTAGTGCAGCAGAAAGGTTATAGCCCAGGTGAAAACAAAGGGAGAAGAGCAAGTCCCTTGAGTCAACAGGATGTCTGCTGTTTGATCCAGACTGTCTTTGGGGCACTTGCTATTTTTAAACAGTCTTCCTGTTAATCTTTTTGAACTCCCTCTGGTGAAAATTCCCCAGGAGGACATATGGTCACGGATGTTAAAAATCCAGGTAGTTTCCTGTGCTGAAATCACACGCGATACAAAGATATTTGCAGCTCTTCAGCTTATAGGAGGCTGCTCTTCCCTTTTGCGTGGCTGGGTGAAAGCGGTAGTTTCATAATGAGAGGAAGTGTGATATAGTTTGTACCGCCAGCACTCAAGATCTTGGGGTTTATTTTAGGCTGTCCTGATTCTGGATTTGTGTCTGTGAGCCAGTGCCTTAATGGAAAATACCTGCCCTGCAAAGTGCTTGCTGTCTGCTGAAGAGCTGCACCAGGCACAGCACTAGCTGCTGGTTGGGACCCGTATTTGGAAGGAGCTCATGCCTTCCTGCATTGTCACCACTACAAGAGTCTGGCTTCTAAAGCACAATCTTTGAAGTCAGCGTGGAAGTATTGCAGCTTTGTTCATATTTGTTCTATGTCTCAAATACAAAGCTATTTTGAATTTACATGATTTTTTTAGTACTGAGCTGAAAAAATGCATGTTGAAAATCCTGAAAGGTGCATGATGCTGTCAACTCTTTCTGAAGTCTGCAAGTGTTGTATGAGCTGGCAGCCTCATGAGCAAGCTATGAGATTAGTCTTTAGTCATCTAAAAGAAGAACACTACTGAAGGTTCATCACCAATGCCTGCCAGTTTTATGATCGTTTCTGATTGATAGCAGTGATCCTATTATCATGGAGATGTCCTAGCCTGCATTTGGATCCCTAAACAGATGTAATAGAATCATCAAATCGTTAAAGTTTTGAGGGACTCTTAAAGGTCATCTAGCCCAAATCCCTTGCAGTGTATAGGGGTGCCTACATCTAGATCACTCTGTGTAGAGCCCGGTCCAGCCTGACCTTGAGCGTCATCAAGGTTGCCCACTCTGGGCAGCCTGTCCCAGTGCCTCACCACCCTTACTGTAAAAGACTTCTTCCTTATATCTCATCTCAGTCTCCCCTCTTTTAGTTTGAAACAATTTCCGCTTGTCCTATCACAACAGACCCTGCTAAAGACTCTGCCCTCTTCAAGATGTGATTCCTTGTGATCTTGTGGGATCTGGGACATCTCTTGTGTGCATTTGATCCTGTGTGATGCTTTTCATTGTGGGTCTGGGAGCTTCCTGTCAGGTCTTGGCTTTCTGTATCAAAATTGGCCCACTGTCTGCATGGAGTCTGTATCTCTGAGCAGATTGCTTGCAGGGGATGCAATATCATTTCTGTCCAACATTGTCTGACCTTGTGCATCTAGGATGATTGTTACTTTCGGCCCTGAAGTTCCGTGGGTCTAACTTATTTAACAACAATTTTTTGATACACAGACCAGAATAAAAGCCTCACTCCCAAATAAAAGTAGGTATTTTGTTTCCTAACTGTGTTGTCTCTTCCTGTGGAAAGGTGAGTTGAAGTTAGTAAAAATCCTGTGTTGCAACAGAGTTCATTGAACGGTTAGATCTGTCAGCAAGCTGATGCTGTGCGTGTGCTGTGTTTCAAACCACTCCCTTTCAGTACTAGAACCACTTGTAATGGCTTGAACCATGGGCAAAAGAAAGTAATGTCTTTTAGTGTAAGTTACAGTACTATGATCTTTGTTAGAAATATCCATATGAATGACTCAGCTGCTGCAGCTGAGGAAATACTTTCCTCCCTGTTTTTGTAAAGGGCCTGGCTTTATCTTTTTTCCTACTTATAAAAAAACTGGAATTTGATATTTTTAACTTTTCCTAGCTAATACAAACAGTGAAATGAAGATAAAAATGCAATTTTTATGGTTCTGTTGTGTTTACTGTGTTTATGACTCTAGTGTGTATATCCTTAGGAATTTTCAAGGGCACTATATTTACTTACTTTCATCTTATTTCTCAGTCATTCATTCTGTTACTTTATATATTCTCCATCACTAGATACCTGCTGGAACAAGACTTCCCAGGCATGCGGATTGGTCCAGAACCCACCACAGATTCCTTTATTGCTGTGATGTATGGAGAATCAGAAGGAAGCGTTCCAGGAAATGCCCTGGTTGTTGATCCGAAGAAGCCATTTCGTAAGCTCAGCCGGTTTGGAAATGCTTTCCTAAACAGGTGAGATCTGGTTGTTTGCTATCTCTTGTTTTTAAGTCTCTATTTCTACTTAATTCCACTTTCAAGCATCGGTATTGCTTGCCAAGCCTTTTCTTCAGTATTCATTTTGAGCAGTGTGAAATAAATGTTCAAATAGGAGCGATTGCTTAAAGCTGATTTGGTTTTAAGATGTCATGCCAGCTGGAACTTGGGATTAGTTTGGTCACAAATTCCCCTGCTCAATGAAACATAGATAAGTACTATTATTTAGTACTATATTTATAGTGCTTATAATAGATAACAGACAAATACTGTAATTTAAAAACTATCATCCAAAATACTGAAAGATCTACTTCTTTTGATACTGTCTTGTTCCTCTATACTGATCTCATACATTGGAAATTTTTCAGAAACATTTCAAAGTTGTGAATTGTAGGGATATCTGTTAGAAGACCTGAGAGAAAGTGATTAATTTTGATGACTGGAAGCTGGTTTTCAAGCACTGCAGTAGACCAGGATGATAGCATTATCTTCTAGATACTCACTGTGTATTTACAAAATCAAGCCGAGTTGTTCAGGGGCTGTGAGTGTTGCAGTAGATAGCTTAACTAGCTATCTAAATATTTCCAGTTAGAAGTTATTAATAACTTTGTCCGTATTGTGTGAGTAATCACCTTGTTTTCTTCCTGTGTTTGATCGTGGTTTGACATGGAGGTCTACTTTTGTGAGCCAATTAATCTAAATTGGTTCTTTCTTAACAATAATCTTTCCTGTTTGGCTGATAAATGCTGGAATATGTGTTAAAAGTTTATCAAGTACAGTTTTATCTCTTGCAGTGCATATTCACAAAAGAAAGTTAATAGCTGCTTATGGTCAGCTTGGCTATCAGTTTTCTGAGAGATAATATGTGCTGCGGGAAGCTGCAGTCAGCTCCAATTTTAAGTACTGTTCTTGGGGTCCCTTTCCTGTGAGATGACTTGCTAAGTCCTGTCCTTCCTCACCACTGTGCTCTATGAAAACAGCTAACAAAATCATACCATGAACAAATAAGTACTTACACTTAATGTGTAATAATGCTATGTGTTTGTTTGAAGGAAAGGGTATTACGTTTGGTTTTTTTTTACTAAACCATCAGTCTAGCTCATGGTGTCAGGTTCGGAATCATATGCAAGCGTAGGTTATTTACTGGCTAAAGAGATGTATGTGCAAAGTATCTAGCTGAATTATTCAAGTACTTTTGGTGACTGTGATATTGTTATACTGCAGTGCTGTAAGCAACCTTATCTTCCCCAGTATTCACATGAGCTCCTTTGTCTTTGTTTTGCAGCAGCAATGCAGTTGCCTGTTTCCTCAGCACCACCCTCAGTCTGCTGCTCTGATCATATTGCTCGTTATTCAAAACTGGCATCTCATTTCTCTTTCCTACTTAGTTGAAAATGCCTTAAACTTCATTATAGTATCTTCAGTAACCTCCATTGTTCTTATATTGCTTTCTCGTGGCAGTCTTTTATTTGATTGTCCAGTTTTTCTTCTGTGGTAGAATGCAAGCTTTGCAGAGGCTGGATTACACTGTGAACTTGTCAGTACAGTCTTCAACCACTGTCCCATAATAAGATTAAACTATTACACAAATCTCTTAAAAGCAGTTCATGATAAAGGGAGGTGAAGGGTTTTGTTGCTGTTTTTTGTTTTTGTTTTTGTTTTTTGTTTTTTTTTTTCAATAATGAGTTGTCCCAGAAGCATCAGAATGATTTGGGTTTTTCATGTGAGGCATTCTGAACTTGTGGAAAATGTAACTCTCAGAGGCTATGTGAGTTACCTATTTTTCATAATACCACCACTGAATTTGTGTCCTGTCACATAGATAGGGGATTATTGCTCAGAGCACACTGTCTGTAATTTAAACTTCTGGTAGTACAGAAGCTTTTGTTCTGTTTGTATGATAAATGCTATTTATTTACAGTTCTCTGCAAAAGCCAATGCAGAAGGCTGGTAAAGTGAAAGCAATCACCATTAACCACTGCCAGAGCAAGTGAGGGCTGACTTGGCAGTTACTTCAGCATATTTTCTGCATGGCTTTCCATCTGCTTCCCTTTTCTTTTGAATATCTGAATTTGGGTGAAAGTCAAAGAACGTGAGCCTTTATTTCTTGTATATGCCCATCTGGATCCTAGCAAAATGTTTGTTTTATATAGTTTTTGGCTTTCTAAATGTTACATGAATGGACCATGTTTTCATCTCTTTGTTTAGTCTAGTTTAGTTTTGGAAGTGTGGTGACAAAAATAGGGGTAAAGGGGTTCACTTCAAAAGATTTTCCCCCTTTTCCCCTTTTCTCCTTTTCCCCCTTTCCCTTTCTTTTTTGTTGTTTAAGATTTTGAGTCTTTCTGAAAGCTAACGCGTTAAGGGGAGTTCTCAAGGTACAATTTATATGTGAGCTAGAGCTCTTTGATAATACTTGTTTCTCTCCACCTTGCTGGCAGGTTCCTCTGTTCTCAGTTGCCTAACCAGGTGTTGAAGAGTATCAGCATCATTGACAGCCCAGGCATCCTCTCAGGAGAGAAACAGCGCATAAGCAGGGGTGAGTTGCAGGAGCTGAAAATAACTGAGCACATTCTCTACCAAAGACTACCAAAGTCTTTAATATCCTGATTCTGGTTTGCTGCTTTGGACTCCACTTTTCTTTATCCTCCTCCTTCTCCACTTCTTAATGTAAGAGGAAGTGATGATTGGCAGCATTCAAGTATCTTCTGCCACTTTTGTAACAGTATGGAAGAAAACATGAAATATTCACAAAATGGAAGCATCGTTATGATCAGCCATTAAAAAAGTGAGCAAGTGACAAAATTCAACACTGTCAGGGATTGCCAAGGAAGCAACAGAGTTGATGGGCATGTAGGACAAGACTGTGTTTCACTCCAAGGTCAATTTCTGAACAATATGGTGTGTACCTTATCAATTGTTTTAATGGTGTAATTGGCCTGCCTACAGTAGATTTTCACCTAGGCAGTGCAAAATCTTAAGTCTAAGTCCTTCTTATCTGTTAACAGAGTTTCAATTTGACTAGTTTACATCTCATCAAGATGTTTTTCAATGTTAGGGTTTTTCTCAAATACATAACTTGGGGTAATTCTTTAATAAAAATGCAATTCTGCTCAATGCTGTTTAGCTTTAGCCAGCACGGTTGTACAATAATGAGGTTTGGGAGTCAGCATTCCTGGTGTATCTGCATGTTGCTATATGGAGCTTTTGTATGGACTTACTGCATGCTGTTTTGATTAGGCAATGTTGTACTTGCCTTGTGTATTAAATATTTTGTAGTCAGATACGTTTCCTTTATGTGACTTCCAAACTGCTCATGCAGATTTGATACTAGTGATTTTGTAGACCACAAACTTGATTTATCCTGTGATGCTGCACTGCACAGCCTGTCTGAACAGCTTCTAGAATGACTTCAACGTAAACTAAGTAAGTGTAATTTTGAAGTTTGAGTTGTTTAGATTTCTGTCTTAAATCGAGGAATACAGATAAAAGCAGATTCTACTGAATATTCTCTGTTGTCCTTAAATATGCTCTATCAGACAAAATTCTGTTCCTAACTGAAATAAGGTGACAGCTTGTGCACTTTGCTGTTGGATCTGCCGTTTCCTTTCACTGAAGGTGGTTGCAGACTTTGACGTGGGCACTCATTTCTTAGCTTCTCTGGAAAGCTCCAGGCATACCAGGAGATTCTTTAGCAGAATTTCTTTTCTGACAGCTTCAGATTTTTGTATTTTGAAATTTTACTGGGTTTTAATTTTTGCTTGTTTGTTCTGTTTCTTTTTTTAGTTTTGATCATCTTTTTATTTCTTATTAAGTTTGAGTTTTGCTAATGAAACTTGATGCTATTTTCTAAAGGATAGACATAAAATATGATTTTTCATAATCTGACAATGGAATGTGACATAAAATAACACCACAGAAATATTATTATTATTGCTTTCTATCCTGTACATGATTGGTGCTTATTCATGTCTGAATTTTTCGGTTAGGTTTCTAGAGGAGGAGTCATGGAATCATTGGAATGGAAGGGACCTTTAAAGGCAATTTAGCCAAACTCCTTTGTAATGAACAGGAACAGCCACAGCTAGATCAGTGTGCTCAGAGCCCCTCCAGCTTGATCTTGTGTGTCTCCAAGAACGGGCACCCAGAAAGTTTAGCTTATGTCCTTTCTGGTGGTGTTTTAGCATGCTTGATGGAAGAATAAGAACCATTCTTAGGTACAGGATCTCAATTTTCACTCTTTTCACCAACAAGTAAATATCAACTTTTAATTTTAAAATACAGGAAAAAAGTGAAGGGACTGCAGAAATGCAGGCAGCACATTGCTTCTCAGCTAGTTTTATTTATAGCCTTGGAAAGCTGACAAAGTGGCCAAGGAGCTGATTGCTTTCTGGAAGATCAAAAATGTACTGTGGGGACAATATTCAATACTATCTTTTTTACAGATGCACCTTTCCTGCCCCTTTTGTCAGTAGGAACATGTGCCCAACGCTTCCTGCCTGTCAGTTCACTGTCTGTTTAAGTGACTCAATGAGAATGTGCAGATCTGTGCTGGCATTGTCCCATCAGACAATGGCTGTCCCTATGCTGCTGCCACCCCGTGAGTGCACAAGGAGGTTATGCAGCATCACTGGGAACAAAAGCTGATTTCAGACACAAATGTGGGTACAGTCTGCAATATCTGGAAGGAACAATGGGTGTAAGGAAAGGAGAAAGATGAAGCAATGCTGCCAGGGTGTAGGGAGGAACTGCTTTGTGAAAGGGAGGAGAATTTGATTAATGGCTTCTAGAATGGTTGTCCTTAGCAGGATTAAAGCAATTACTCAGAAAATTCAGTGGCATTTCCTCTTGTAGTGTTCAGAGACCACGCCTTGATGATTTTACTGCAAATGCCATTGAATGCATGGTGACAAAAAAGGAAACATACATTTTTCTGTCTGGGAAGCTAACTGGTACCAAAACCAAAGGCAAAGGTTTAAAGAAGCATGGGGAAAGACATCATCTGAAAATGCTTACTTTGCTTACTTTGCATTTTTTAGAATCAGAATTAGTAGATATTCATGATTTTCTCAGTTCTATGTTGTCTCTGAAAATGTAGCTGGATATTAGGAAAGGTGATGTGTGTAGCAAAGCACTGTGCCAGGCTTTCCCTGCAGTGATACACTGTAATCCTTGGGATCTGGCTGCCAACAGAAATGCAGATTTTCATTGGCATAACTAGAAATTCATTCCAGGACAGCAGTGTTAGCAAAAAAAAAAAAATAAATAAAAATAAAAAAATAAAAAAAAAATGCATCTATGTGTGGGTCTGAGTGGTGTTTGAAAGAGTGGGCAAGTTTATGTGCATGCCTGTCTCATAACAAGAAAAGAGCAGTAGACTTTTCAGACAACAGCTGTTGCTGTCCAGGTCCAGAATTTGTGTGCTTGAAGGCTTGTTTTCATAGCAATTGCTCCAATATTCTGCCTACCCCAGCTTCGTGAAGTGGATGTTTTCTCCAAACATGGAGGTTCTTCACTGCAGCATTCATCCAAGAGTTACTTGTGTGCTGCTGCTGCAGGAACACCAGCCTCAGGGGTGGAAGGACTGGATGCTCTGCCTGTCCCTGTTGACAGAGGTTAGGTGCCACCCATCAGGTTCTCCTGGATTGTTTTCTGAGTTGGAGAAACTTTGGGAGATGGCATTAGTAATCATTTACTTTGGTCTCCAAAGGGAAAGTCTGTCATTTGTCTTAATCTTTGTTACCAACCAGTACAGCAAATTGATCTCACTTGTACTGCATGATGGCATAGCTGTGGGGCTCGTGACTGTTGTGTCTGGGGTTGATACTTTGACCTCTGCTGGTGATACATGAGAGTACATGTTCATATCAGTGTTTGCAGAGCTGGTCAGCTCACACAGTATCTCCAACTTTTTCATCTCATCCACATCATTCTGTTTTGTTCCCTGTCTCCCTGCTGAGCCCCTTACAGACATCTGACCCTTGTACCTCTGCTGGAGGCACTGGCTCCACCCCACCTGCAGCTCAGGATGAGCTGAAGTGTTCTGCAGTGCTGCTCATATGTTGCTGCTCTCCTGCATCCCTTAGCTGGGTATGAGGGTGACTTGTGGCTTTTTAATATGCACTTGCAAGTAGATGTAACTTCTGAGACACCCTTAATCTGTATAAAGTAGTTGACAGTTGTCTCTGGGACAAGCTTCAGAAGAAGTAGCAGCAGTAGAGCATCAAAAGGCTGAGAAGCATCTACGCTTCTTTCTGAGAGGAAGAGTTGGGATGGAATATCAGTTCCTAGTCAGAGTTTGCTGTTCCTTACTGAAACAAGATGAGTCACATGCATATCCAGCCCAATACCACATCATTTGTGGTGAGAACAGACAGAATGTGTCACTTCCAAATAAAAGGCTTCCTGAATGCTGCTTCATGTGTGGATTAAACTACCAGCAATATTTATAAAAGCATTCAGACAGATGTTACAAGCAATCTTTCCTTCAGAACATCAACAAGTCAGTTTCAAATGATCAAAAATGTCACTGCTGATTTGCATTCTGTGACCTGTCACATCCTCAAAGCAATCAGCACATCACTTGTGAGTTGGATTTCAGAGTTTACTGTGGCAGAAATAACAGCAAGTGTTGCAATGAAAAGCAATAGGAGGTTGGAAATGGTTTTTAAATCCAAAATGTTTTGATTGGTGACTTAGATTGAAGTGTTGCACTTGCAGTTGTTAGTACTGATAGATGGTGCTTCCAGAGTGACTGACATTAACAGTGAGAGGAGATGCTGTGATAAAAGCCCCACTCACTGTCCATGCTGAAATCAGAACCTCTGGAAAGAGACAAACCTGAGTGTAAGCTGGTAACTCACAGCAGCACAAAAGATTGTAGCATGGATAATGGGTGACAAGGCTGAGGAAAATCATGAGGGCAGCTATATTAACAAAAGCTGGTAATAGTGAGACCTGTCTAAAGAAATGTAGGATACAGCTGTACTGACCTCACTGCCCATTCTCTTCCAGTTGGTCCACAACCTCTTTTTCTCCAGGGAGATACTGTGATCCCCTTATTCTACACCCCTACCTTACATTCTCTGAGACTCTCTCCTCTGAGCAGGAAAAGTATAATAGTGTATTCTTTCCTTAGGCTATGACTTCTGCCAAGTCCTCCAGTGGTTTGCTGAGAGGGTCGACCGCATCATCCTCCTTTTTGATGCCCATAAGCTGGATATATCTGATGAGTTTTCAGAGGCTATAAAGGCATTCCGGGGCCAAGATGACAAGATAAGGGTTGTGCTTAATAAGGCCGACCAGGTGGACACACAGCAGCTGATGAGGGTCTACGGTGCACTCATGTGGTCCCTAGGAAAGGTGATCAACACTCCAGAGGTGCTGCGGGTCTACATTGGCTCCTTCTGGGCACAGCCTCTCCGAAACACAGAGAATCGCAGGCTCTTTGAAGCAGAGGCACAGGATCTTTTTCAGGATATCCAGAGTCTCCCTCAGAAGGCTGCTGTGAGAAAGCTCAACGATCTCATTAAGAGAGCAAGACTCGCAAAGGTAAAAATGCTGGCTAAATTAACTGAGGATTTTTGTACAGTGTGTGCTTTCTCACTCTTTCCAGTCTTTCTCTACAGAGTAGAGAATCAGTAAATTGACTGAATGTTTTGTTTTTAAAGAAAGAAGATACAGATGAAAATAGGAAATAAAGACTTGTACTGGGAAGCCTCCCTAACATTAGAGTTGGTCATTACAATCAGATCATTTCTAGGTATTTCTATGTAACATAAAATAAAAATGGGTGAAAGTGAATAAAAAACACAGTGCTTATGGGGCATGCCTATCAGACAGCTCAGGAAGGAAAATAAGCTAAGCTTTATATCTGCAGGACAGCAGCAATGTAATTCTTCCGGTGTCATCTTTCTGCCGTCTGCACTGAACTTTAATTATTTAAATTATTTAATTATTGATTCAAACATCTTTACAGTATTGCAAACTATTTTTGTTCTATTTCTATACCACTCTGTTCTTAGGCCCTTCTTAAACAAATTTGGGTATGAGACCATTTTTATTTTTTATTTTTTTTCCTGTGACTCACTTTCCCATTCTGATGAGAATTCTTCTTATCTTTAAGGAACATACTTGCCTATTGGCACACACAAGGAAAGCTGTTAGTGCTTGTCAACTACAGATGTAATACTTAAAAAAAAAAAACTAAACGAAAAACCACACAACAGAAACGTACTTTAAACATGAGATCCATAGAATAAAGACATGAGTATTCCTTAAGATTATTTATAAACTGTCTTGGAAATATCCCTGTTTAATTGATTCTGTCATTCTAGAGAATATTCATGTCTTGTCTATTAAAAAATGTCATGGTTCTATGCAAAAGATGCTACTTCTTTGTGCTGCTTTTTTTTTTTTCCCCTATTCTGTAGAAATGCTAGAATATCTGCAATAAAAATACATGCATTCCTTTTAGATAATAAACAGTATTGAATGCATACAATCTATACAGTCTATTTTTGCATAGCTGTTGTTTTGTTGCATAGACTGGAAATATGCATAGATTGGAAACTCAAAGAGTTCTGCAAGTATCCAAGTGGTTTAAGACTTGTTATCCTAAATTAATGCCTTTACTTCTATGATAGAACGGCTTAACATTTCTCCCTGACACTTTGCAAGGCAACCAAGGCATGCTGTTACTGTGGCATACTGACTGCTCTGTCATCCTTTTGTGGCTACATAAATGTAGGCTGTATGTACTCACTTGTCTCTGAGTGAATAGGTAGGAATACATTGTTACTTCAATTAGATAGCCTAGCCACTTAACATACTGGGATTACCCAAGCCATTACCAATTGCTTCTCACAATAATTGGCAAGACAAGTAAATAGCATTACAGCTCTCCACTACTGACATGGATGGACCATCCAGCTGGTGCTGTCTGTATCCATGAACGTAGTGTCAGAATGACACCTCTGTACAGATAAAATGCAGTGCAATGTTTCTTCTTAAACTGCACTCAATTTTCTTTTTCCCAAGTGTACATCTGTATTTTTTAAAATGCAGTTAATTTCATTTTTACCTTAAAAGGGTGCTGAAAACTGCAAAATCTATTTGACACCTCTTTCTGTAACTGTGAGGTTCCACAAACAACTTGATAATGTCCTTGAGGTATCTTAGGGAGTATATCTTTATGTTTAATTTTGTGACCTGGGTGAAGAACATTAATGTTGTTAAGCTTAGATAAGCAGTAGTATTGATTTCAACTTTGCTTCTTCTTAGGTACATGCTTATATCATCAGCTATCTGAAAAAAGAAATGCCCTCTATGTTTGGAAAAGAGAACAAGAAGAAGGAGCTGATCAGCAGGTTACCTGAGATCTATAGCCAGCTGCAAAGAGAATATCATATCTCAGCAGGGGACTTCCCTGAAGTCAGGAAAATGCAGGTAAAATGATAGTTTGCACTTACTGAAATCATATTAATTTTATAACAATATTACCAAATCAAAAAAGTTAGGACAGAGTGGCTTAGCATGGTAGTTTGGAACCTTCAGGCAAATGGCAAAGGAGTAACAGAAGTGACAATCGGTCACTGATGTCAGCATGATATGGAAGCAGCACAAAATGAAAATGAAGGATAATTTCCTTATCTTGTCCATTCGCTGATACAAGACTGTAGAAACTGCCTTAGGGACTGAGAATTTCTGACCTTTTAGCCAGTATTTGGTCTCTTGTGGCAGAAAATACTGAACATTTCTGAAGATGCTGCAAATAAAATTGGAGTGTCCTAAATATGGGTATTTATATTGCTTTTGCATTGTTAACAGATGTTTGGATAGATGAAGATATCTGTAGTCACACATTATTCATGTTCACCTTCCTCTGTTCTTGCTGTCGCTGATATTGTTTGCAAGTAATGAAGGCATTGTATTATGTGAGAAGTGTGCCTTAAAAGCTTTTCAGTTTCTTTTCCTGTCCTTTAGAGATTGTATTATGTGAAGACAAAAGATAGAAGTTCTTAATTTATACTTATATTGTTAATTTTTAAATATGTCTTCTTTTTTTCTTTAACTTTGTGTAGACTTTCAGTCACTTCCTTTAGAGAAGTACATCTGTTGTGTTATCAGTGCTTTTCCATTGATTATCCAAACCTTAGTTTGCAATCTTTTGATCTCAGATCACTGGCATTTTATATGATGTTTGAATTAGAAGTTAACTAATCTTCCAAGCTGATGAACTTGAGAAGAGGAGCTAGTTACAGCTGTGATGAAGAATGTTTTTCAGATGGGCATTTATATGTAAATCCCAATTTATGTAGGATATTTAAACTACTAATCATAAAAAGTGATGACTATTTTCATCTGTCTATAGGGATGTACAAGTTTCTTTTATGAATCAAAATACTTAACTTAGGAATCAGTTGTTTGTGTGAGGCAGGAACTTGTAGATTTAGCACAAGATTTTTACAGGCAAGATTGCTGAGAGGTTTTTTTTTATGTTAGGTTTTAGAGGGGGATTTGTATGAGACAAATTGAGTTTTTCTTTTCATCCCTTTGCCACTTTTGTTCATGATAGGAATTTAGAGATTACTTCTCAGTTGGGGTATTGAAACAGTTTGCACACTGCTTTATCAAACTAATAGTGTATACCACTGAACATCAGCAGCAGATGGCAGTAAATGTATACATAAGAGACCACTTCTTTACTGAGGAACAAAATAGTGAGAAAATAGAAGATTTGACCTTTGCTATCTAAGGTGTATTGCACATCATAGATCTAAACTGTTCAGTTGCAGCAAGCCAGGTGACTGTGCATAAATATTCATCTGATTATGATTGTGCATAAATTTCATCTTATTTCAACCTGATAATTGTTGGATGGAAATTTTTCCTTTGAGAAATCCAACTTCTTTGTGCACAGGTGAAGTTGTAAATTGTAAATGTAATTTCCTGGAGAAACTCATACACTTTTGCAAAATTCTCAGTATATTTGATCCATGTATTATTACATTTATGATACGTAGCATTCACTACACTTCTCAAGACTAATTCCAGTGTCAGTTATGGGAACTATTTCAAAATGTTATGGGTTATTTTCATTTGAAATCCATTTCCTATCATTTTCGTTGTATTGGAAGCTTTTTCTATCTACTGTCACCAAAACCTTTTTTATGTCTTTGACAGGAGCAGTTGGAGTTGTGTGATTTCACTAAATTTCACTCTTTGAAACCAAAGCTAATTGAAGCTGTGGATAACATGCTGGCCAACAAGATTGCCTCCTTGATGAGCCTAATCACCCAGGAAGAGAGCAATATGCCCACAGAGATGGTACATGGTGGGGCATTTGATGGCACGATGGCAGGACCTTTTGGCCAGGGATATGGAGAAGGTGCAAAGGAAGGAGCTGATGAAGATGAGTGGGTTGTTGCCAAAGATAAACCTGCTTATGATGAGATTTTTTATACTCTATCACCAATCAATGGCAAAATATCTGGAATCAATGCAAAGAAAGAAATGGTGACTTCCAAACTGCCCAACAGTGTTTTGGGTAAGATCTGGAAACTTGCAGACTGTGATGGTGATGGGATGTTGGATGAGGAGGAGTTTGCATTAGCAAAACATCTTATCAAGATTAAACTGGATGGATATGAACTGCCTGGCACGCTACCTCCCCACCTGGTGCCACCATCTCACAGGAAACCATTGCAGACAGCAGAGTGAAAAATACAAGGGAAGGATGAGGATTTTGGATATATTTCAAGAAATGTTTTGAAGCTACCAACATTTTAAATTAGGCTGATATTTAAACCCTCACAACATTTCACACACGCTATTGAAATCAGAAGTGTAGTAGTCCCTGCTGACCATCACTGAAAAATGCTTATCCACAAGTGCCTTGTATAAATCTATGATAATGTGTGATGGTAAGGTGATGTTGCTTCCATATCTTGTTGCCTCTACAACCATAGAGCGGTGAAAAAAATCCTATTTATTGAACAGCTGACCATCACCAAATGTAACCACTTAAGCAACCGCAAGCTTCCCCAAACTGTTTATTTAGTTAGTGCAAGGAAGCTCTAAATGTTTCATTCACCTGCCCATGCAAGGAACATTTTCTATGCTAAAAGCATTCTTCAGATGTTAAGCATCTCTACATTTGAGAAAGGCAGACATGAAAAGAAATTTTTGTTTTCATTATTCCTTATTTGGATTGGGAGTACAGAAAAAGAGGAGTTGTGGCAGGAGTCTTTTAAGAAGTGCTCAGAATATGACTAGACTTGTTTATGAGCAGACTGGTTTTAAAACTTCAGTACTTAGAGCTATAAAGTACAAAATATATTTCAATCTGTCATCACTGTGTCTTATCTAAATATCTGCTTCTTCAGATTTGTACAGCACTATATAGTCAGTATTATTGTTGAAAGAACAGAATCTCTTTTCTTCTTTGGCTTCAGAGTTTCTTTTGAAGTTTCAGTTTATCTGTACTGCAGGCAAATTCCTGAATATTTCAAAGTGAGAGCAGAATGCTTTCATAAGTTTAAAACAAAACCATAAACTGGTTTTCAATGAAATAAAGCCTTAGATTCTGTTTAGAAAGAAAAGCTGTGTTGTTCAAAGTCAGCATCTTCAAAGTACCTTGAATTGTATCAAAAGATTTTCGTGGGTATTTAATTCCTTTTTACAGGTATTTATACAGGTATCTGTATATATTATTTTATATACTTTTTTTATTTCTTAGGGAAGTTTTTGTCTTTATCTTTTGCCAACATATAGCTGTCAGCAACCAAAGAGAGATTGGATTGATATGGTGGCAGATTTGAGAGATGGAGACACTTAAATGGATCTTTACATCAATTGAAATAAAGTTGTAGACTGGCCTCTCCAAATATTATTCTTTTGTTGGAAACAATCCACAGAAGGAATAGATGCTTAGTAAACATTCATTTTTCTAACAACACAATTAAAATGTTGAACTGATTTTTATCAGTACCTTAAAAGAAGTTAAATTTTGGCCCTGTGAACTTTAGTCTTTTGGGGAGGGCCAGTTCTTTTTTGGAGTCACACTTTGCAGTCAGGCTGGGTCTATCAATGGGAGCAAGAACTGACTTGTACTCCACCATCTGTAGTATGAAATGCCCTGCATATCAAAGGTACTGTAACTTCAAGCATTTTTAATTTGAGTCTCAGTAAGGGGCAGCAATAGTGCCTTCTGAGATTGAACAAGCCAAAAAGTGTTTCAGTGTCCTTGCAGCAGTACTGGGGAGGAAAATACTTTGAGTGTTGTGTCCAGGCCTGTATCAAAGAGCACTGGCACAGCTGACCATTCTTGGAGACTTGTTCTCTTTCATTTGTCTTAGTTTTGTTCTCATATCATTCAAGTACACCATCTTTATTTCTGTTAGACCTATGTCAGAAGCCAAAGTAGCCTTTGTGCATCCCTGGTTTCTTCCATAAAGCTCTGAAACTTTACTGTGAACCTCCTTTATTTCTGCAGAATAACCCATTTTCTATGTAATTTATTTTTGATTGAACAAAAGGTATCATATAGACATGGCAAGGGTGTTTAAAGTCAGGCTGCACTAGTACTAATGATTTGTGCAATAATGACCCTCCAGATCAGCATTGCAAGGGCAGTTACAAGAGAAAGAAAGAAAGGTTGCATGTTGTGACTACTGTAGAGTGTGAAAAACTGAAGAGATCTGGACAATTGCTGATTTTTCAACTCTGTCTCACCTTGTTCTTCTGCTGTACAGGATTCCAGGGTAGACCTGTGTTTGAATTCCCACCACCTGTAGCTTCTAGGAGTGATACAGCAAATGCATTGGAGCCTTGTGATCCCATGCCAGTAGGAATATCCTCCTGCAGTGAAGGGAGAGTATAGTTTCTCAGTGATTTATTTATTTTTTTCTAGTTTTTTTGGTAGTAAAATGGAGAATACTGCATTTTCTTCAGACTCCACGAGAATGTGCTAATTTGGATTAGAGGAGACAAATTCAAATGTGTCATTTTGATGAGTTAAAATACTTTGCTTAGATACAGTTGTAATGGTTTGCTCTTTTCCTGAAAGATTTGAAGGGGAAGGGGAATGCATGAAGCATATATAGTGGAAGGGGTGGATTTGCTCTGTTGACCTGAAGGAGTAGATGTATGCCCATAAATATATATGCAGATCTGTGGTGCCGTGTGCTGGCATCTTTACAGAGGTCATACTTAGTTGATAGAAATTCAAGTTCATTTCACTTGGACTTTAAACTGCAATTTCTTGCACAGCTAAACCAATTTAGTAAGGTGTTGTTGCTGAGGAGACATAATCTGAATAGTGCTCTGCTGAGTTAGTGAGCCAGTGTGCGGAGTATGAGAAGGAGGGAAGGGAGCAGGATTACCTTCTCTTGAAATTGTGTTCTAGGTAGTTATTGGGAGCATCAATATTAGATCACTTTTATTTCTTGGTTGATGTTGTTATTAATCTCTGCTCAAGAAAGAACAAAGTCCTGGACTTGTGGGTTATTTTATACTTAGGATTTTGATTACATTTTCTGTGAAATCATTCAAAACTGCCAAGAATTCATCCTGTGAAATCATTGTTTTTGGTGTAGCCTGCTTCTGTAAGCCGAAGTAGAGACTGCTGCTTTTAGATCTTCTCCATCTGTTCTGCTACAGTTGTAATTCCCGACTGTAATTCTGTTCCTGCAGAAATCAGTTAAGTATTGGGTGTAGATTGGAAGAAAAAATGTGAGATAACTGTTCAAAACTACACTACAGGACAGCAGAAGCTTTTTAAAACAGTGAAAGGTTGAAAATGATGAGTTTGCAAAGATCTTTAGATTGGGATGAGGTCCCAACTGTTAGTTAGGAATGATGAAGAACCTGGTATAAAAGCAACAGTATCTGGTCCCTGACTCGAAACATCATGTATTTACAGTACTTGAAATGTACCCTCTTTCTTCTCACTTCCTTCCATTCACAACATGCACTTGGTTTGGTGGCTCTTTGTATTGTTGGAATTCAAGCAAAGAATTTGAAGTATATTAGGTATGTATAACTTATCATGGAGAACATGAACATGAATTTTTTCTACTTCACATTGCTTACCTTTTCTAATACATTTGTTAAATACCCTTCAAAGGCACTTGTTTATTTTTGAGGGAGCTTGATCTGTGCAGAGTGTTTCACTTTGTCCAGTTAGGCAAACAAAGTTCATTGTTATTGCACTTTTATTATATAATAAATTCCTTGCAGATATTGTAATATATTTTAATATGCTTTGTAATCATTTTTAGGAAGTGATGATAAAGAATGCTGATTTAATAAACTAATATTGAACTACCTGACATGTTTATTTGTATTTTTTCTTTCTGAAAGATGTAACCTTTCAGTAACCAGATTTTTTTTGTATTCTTCTACTTAGGCACAGTAGTTATTTGGCAAGCTGTTTCTCACCTCAGTTTATGTATCCACAATAGGTTGTGGTTATTCCTCTTCTGTGTCCTTGAACTTGTTGCTGAAAATACTGACTACATCAAGGCTTGATTCCAGAATCTAAATTTATATTTAAAAGGAAGAAGAAAAAAACAGCATTCCAGCACATATCGCTAATTAGCTTTTTATAGAGTAATATAATTTTGAAGTTTCTCAGTGTCTAAGTGTGGGATTTTCTTGAAGTCCAAGGTTGGAAGATTAAACAATGTAGAGGTAACTTCCTGTGCAGATTGAAAACTCAAAACTTGAGATGGGGGAGGTGTTTCTTTTGACTTAAGGAGGGTACTCACCTTGAAAAATAGCAATAGAATGGATGATAGTTAAGCAAAAGTGTTTGTTAATATGTTCTTCCATACTGTGCTACCTACTGCTTATAAACGGCTGATTAAATCAATAGAACATTAATGCTGGGCTTAAATTCCACCTGCCTCTCTCCTTCCACCTATATACGTAGGTTTGAAGCATCTCAGATGATGAGATCTATGCCACCAGGATACTATGGTTCAGCTACTGCTCCTATTTGCAGCAACTTAGATTTGATAGTAAGTTAAAGAGCTTTGCAGGCAGCTGGCAATATTAATGCTGGCAAGCTGTGCTGTTATGCTTATGGTGATCACGCCGTATGTCACATGGAGAAATGTTTAATGTGCGAACAGTATGCTGTGTATTCCTTGAGGTTACAATGTTGTTCAACTGCAGTAGTTTGTATCAGCTGTTCCTTTTACAAAGTCAGAAATAGTTTGGAGAAAATGATCTTTAATGGAGTTTGGAGATGGTTTCTTTCAGGTTGTTTTTTTTAGGGAAAGGTGGTCAGTATGGCATTTTTCAAAGTCCACATACAAGAGATTTCAAACTGTAAAATAAACGGTTCACTTCAAGTTTAGATATTCTCCTCTAATCCACACTCTATATATTTGGGCAATAAGAAAAGTGGATATCTATACTACCATCAGTTCAGTGTTAAGCTTTGCAGAAGGTGATAGTTCAAAGATGTCAGATATTCCTTTCTGCCTACCATGCTATTTAATTTCTCAAAACTTTTTATTTTTTAGCTCCTACTTTTGGTGTATTTGTGAAG
The DNA here is from genome assembly GCF_054131305.1 of Coturnix japonica. Taxonomy (NCBI): domain Eukaryota; kingdom Metazoa; phylum Chordata; class Aves; order Galliformes; family Phasianidae; genus Coturnix; species Coturnix japonica. The sequence goes on along the minus strand of NC_140667.1, from coordinate 25,071,043 downwards.
TGCTTTGGCACAGATGCTATTCTGAGTTTCTCTCATCCAAGGCTAGAGCAGGGATGCTCTTATGCTGCAATAGATAACAATTGCAAGCCCAGGTAACCTTCCAGAAATCTTGACCTGTGAGCTAAGCTGCTTGATTTATCCCAGGAAAAAGCAGCTGATTTTGCAGGGTTGGAAATAAATGAACTAGCTACACAAACTGTTGTGATACAGGAGCATTGGATAGCACCTTTCTATTACCAGATAATATTATTTCAGATGCACTATGAGATTATGTGATTATTATTTTAGTTAAATACTTTAAGGAAGTGTTGATGCTGATTTGATGTTGGTGCTCCTGATGCATACTGATTTCCTTGTTCAGATTGTTCTATTTTTATTCTTATTTTTTTTCCAAAATGACTTCATTTTCTGTCTAGCCTGAAAATAAATAAATAAGCAGCAATGTAACCATAACTGGTAAGTTCTGGACTCCACAATTTCAGCCAACAATGTTGATGCATTTTTTCTTTGTTTTGCGCTACCCTGTTTTATGTCTTGTCTGGTAAAATTTGCACAAGTAAAATGTGAACTGTTTGTGTAAGACTGTATCTTTACCAGTTATGTTCATTTATTCAGCCTGACTGGGTGACCTTCAGTATGGAACAGGTATGTGTAGGGTGGGAGGGAGCTGCAGTTGTAACAGACTGTCTGGGACAATGGGGGAACAAAACCTGAGAGCTCACTGTGATCTATGCCCTTCCTGTGAGTAGGCTGCAGTACTCTGGCACTGATTTGTGCAGAAATCTCACTGTTTTGTTTAATTGATAAACAAGGTTAAATGCTTTATCACTCCTGTGTATAAATAGCCCTCTAAAATAGAGCTGCCAATGAGATGAATTTTTTGTCCTTCATCTGATTGTCATCTTCCAGATTAACAATGAGTAACAATTGGAAAAACCTGAAACATGAGGATAAAAATGCATCAATCAGATCTGAGATTACCAATACAGAGATTTCTAAGACCATTTTCAGCATGATGTTAAAACTACAAAGGCTATTCTGTCACTTGAAACCCTTTATTTATGTTTGTATGCAATGGAAACAGAATTAAAGATGTCTGTACCATGTGCTCATCCTGCAAACCCTTTGAAACTCTTATGTTAACTGTTTGAGCTTCAGAAACAGAAGGAAATTTTCAAGATAACACAAACAGCTGCAAGGAGAAAATACTTTTATTTCATGACTAAACAAACAAATGTATATTTTCTGTGTTTCAAAAAGATGAGTGAATTTCCTCATGCCAGGAAAAGTAAATCCATCTGATTTTGCTTTAAACTGTCCCCTTTTTCAAATGCAGTGAGGGGTTCCCACTTCCTCTGCATGATGTAATTCAACTGTTCTGCTTGAATTCCATTCCCTCTTGATGTCATGTAGCCTCTAGCCAGCTATTCAAAACAGAAAAGCTGTTTCTAGTTTAGGCTAGAGTGTGACGAGGATGAAGTTTTTAATAAACCTGCATCTTAGGATGCTGGTTTAGAACCTTGCAGGCAGAGCTCAGCTGCTGAAGGAGCTGGAGCTTCATTGGCAGGATCACTGCTTCCAGGCAGATGGCACCCCAGGGTGGCTGGCAGCAGCACAGGAAAGCAGGTAAGTGGGGGATGGTGGAGGGTGCTCTGGGGAGGAGGCCTGTGGGGAGGGAAGCCAGGAGTAATATTTGGCTGTTTAGGGACAAAGTTCATCAGGGAGGCCTATAAACACAGGGAAGCTGTATAGATTGATGGCTGGGAATCTCCACGCCTTTCCTAAGCTGCTTTTGACTATCACCATGTCTGTTTCTCAGCCTTATTATCCCAAATGTAAGCAGCTTCTTGTAGTTCTTGCTTCCTCTGGCATTCTTGGTGTTCAAAAAATAGATCTTCTGTGTCACACTGAGGTCTGAGAATAGTCATGATCCAAAATACACTTAGGAAACACTCTGGGGTCACAGTGCATACCACCTGTGTCTACACTGCCTCAGCATGGACAGATTTCAGCTGTGGGTTGGAGCTTTTCTGGGTTATCTCCAAGCCTCTTGGGTGGCCATAAACCAAGGACATGCTAGGCAGCTGGTGAGGTTCCAGTGGACATGAGAAGAGTGGTGGCTGTGCTTCTGTTTCTACTTATACTGCAAATATCTACTCCTGATGATCCTTCACAAGTAGATATATATCATGGCTGTCCAACCTTTTGGCTTGCTTTGTCCATGAGTGAAGAGGAGCTGTCTTGGGCCACACATAAAATATATAACATAGTTAAAGTATATAAATATATATATATATATATATATGTATATATATATGTACATATTAAAACAGTAAAAATCAACAAAACTGTAAAGCCAGTGGGATGCAATTCCTAGTGAGTTCTCAAGGTGTTTGTCAGAGATTTTTGAAGAAATTTTACTCTTCCTTAGTTTCATCCTTGAAAACAGTTTCTCATAAATGTGTGTACTGCCAAAAGGTGAACACATGAATAATGTGTGATTGTGAAGCAAGGGATATTTTTCTCTGATCAGATATGGCTTAGAGAAGGGAAGAAGTAAACTACACCTCAGTACTGATGGGATTTTTTATGCTCTTTGCAATGGAAAATCTGGGAATTCACATACCTATTTTAAGGTGAGAGGAAATCTATACTTTAAAAAGCAAATGAAATATCAGATGGGCGAAAAGGAAGTTTCACATCCCTCTTTGTTTTGCACAGTGGTGACAAGAGTGGGAGAGCACTGGGGTGGGGATGGGGACAGAGGAGCCATGGAGCTGCAAGCCAGGATATTTGTGTACGAGATCTGTTCAATCTCCACAGTCTCTGATTCTGGCTTAAGCAGAACAAGATCATGGCAGATAAGAAAGGGTGCTGAAAAAACACATCTTATGTGGCTGCTGTCTTGCAGAAGGGAATCTCACATCAGGGTATTTCCTTTTGAGAAACAAGAAAATGCTTCTGCATACATGGAAAACTCAAGATTGAAAGCAGTGCAAGGTAGAGGCTGTTGCTTTTCTTCCAAGGTCATTGTTAAGGCTTCACTCCTCCGCAAAGGCAGCAAGAGAGGATCTTAAAGCGGGGTGATGGCCTATAGGGGTGATTTTTATTTATTTTTTCTTTTTAAAGGAGCAACACCATTTGGGTAATTAAGAAAATGCTGTATGCTCCAACAATCAATGCTTCCAGACTTCTTTCTCAAATACAGCCTGTTCTGGGATGCCCTTGGCCTCTCACTGTTCAGCTGTCCATCCAGGATACTTCACAAAATATTGTTGTAACTTTTCTCTCACCTTGATAAAGTGTAAATAACTGATGAAAAGTTATCACTGTATAAATGTCTACACTTTGACATGTACATATGTATGCAGTAAATGGATATAGATAGATATTCAGGAGTTAGTAGTGCCAAATCTGACTGTCTTCTCTTGTCATAAAAAGCAAACCACTGTTTCACACGTCTCTTCATTAGATAATAATTAATTTGCAACAGGGAGAAATAGCCACATCCAGGCATTCATCCATAGGTTCTCTGCACTCTTTATTATAAGAGAGAAGACCAGATACTTCCTCAGAATAAACAGTCCAGCCAAAGTGTACCAGGCTTAAGTTAGCCCATTATTCTACTTTTAGTAGAACACAGGTATAACTAAAAGCTTACAGAAGATATAGAAACAGCTGCTGAATTTCTATCCTCTTTATCCTGTGGCTCTGTTCCCATTTAGTGATTATTAAGAATGGCATATTAACTGGCTGCTAAAGACAAGACCAGGAATTTGGAGGGAATATTTCAAGTAATACTTGCAACATATGCATTCAATTTTAATTTTTATCTGACTTAAGTGAAACTGTACATGATATTTCTCTGGATTAAGTATGAAGATAAAGATTTTGTTGATCAAGTTTTATCTGTACTGGACTGGGACTAGATTGTTCGTTTCTTCTTCCATATTTCCTCACCTCATTTTGGATGCTTACAAAACTACACTTGTCAGAAGGCAAAAGGCTGATATTCTCTTACCTTACCTCTGGGGGGAACATTTTCACTTTCAGCTTGTGATTTCAGATGCCTGTCGATTTTCTAGTGTTGATTCCCAACAACAACCCTCCAGTTCCCTGTAATGATGCCAGATCACTGTATTCTGTGGTTGTGCAATCTTGTCAGTGACAACAAGAACTCTGCTGTATAAGTTACCGGAATCATTTTCCCTGTTGTCCTTAGTGGTAAAGTCCATCAGCAGCAAACTTTACAGGTATGCCTTTGCAATGACATCTTGATCCCAGTTTGCCCTTCCAGCAACTGTGCACATGAACTTCCTTAAGTGATGACTGGTAGATTTCTAACTCCTTCTAATTTCTCACTTGTTTAATCTCAGTTAAGTTACTTGGGAATTGCACTGATCATTGTACCCTCTTCTGTGCTTTCATTTTTAGACTCCATTGTTAGGTTTGATTTCCAAGGAAAAAATCTCTGTAGAAATGTAGTCTGTGATGAGTCAGAGCCCTCAGTGAACCTGTGAAAGACTAGCTGCTCTTTACCAAAGGATCAGCATGGTAGATGACTGTTTGCACTCTGTCATAGCTGTTTTGGCTTAGTATGTATCTGATCCTTGTGCTCAAAAATAATTTAAGGCCTGTGGTAGCTCACCGGTTCTCACAGGTTATTTCCTTTAGCTCAGGTGAAAGGTTCATAGGCATATCATAAATACTTGGTCTCTGTTCCTGAATTCAAAGGTTGCTTTGCATGACAGCCATGAGCAGAATGTAGGAGTACAAGTGAATCTAGAACTGAAAGTCATTCTCCAGAATGACCAACTGCTGAACACGAGAAAGGAGCTCCTCCTGACCTCCGTAAGTCCAGATCTTTTGTGTTGTTTGATCTATTCTTACTGTAATGTATCATTACATCCAGATTTGGCTTCTAGCATGCTTTTACATCCAGCAAGTACCGATATTCTGTAATATCTCTGTTTTCACATAAATGCCCATACCGGGAGCATTTGTAACAGAATTTCATAAAATCTGTGAGCTGTTTTTTGAAGCAATAGTTCAACAGCAGTCATTATCTAGGGTGACTGCGATGCATAGCTAAAAATTCTTTTATGGAAAGGAGGTTACAGACACTCTAAGAACATCTGGCAAATTCAGAAATGGCTTTGTTCTATAGGTTCGTTATACAGGAGTGGATTAACATCACCCCTCTGGAAGGCAAAGGCAATTCTTTGAATATCTGCTCTTCAGAAGTAGAAAGTGGGCTATGCTGAACTAGCTCAGAGAATAAGGAAGTATTGCAGGTGTCTTTTTAATATTTCCATTCCAAAATTCTTCCTTTTATTTTTTTTTATTCTTCCTTTTATATTTTTCCTCTGTGACTGTGATTCTTCCTTATGTTGCTGCTGAACTGTTAATCTCCAGTGCTGTCCCTGTAAATCAATGAGTGTTAAAAAACACCTGGGAAAAGAAAAAAAAAAAGAAAAAATATGTGGTAGCAAATCACTGCTTCAGCAATTCCCACGCTTTTCTGTCTTGTAAAATGGCAAAGTTTTCCACACTTATGAGAGAAAAGAAAAATATCAGGCAAGCAGCTTCTTGTTTGTTGTGATGCTGTTTCTATATCCATTTTACAGACTACAGTAGGTAGATCGTGTTTTTTCAGTGTTTTAGATTTTATGAGTTAAAAGGGCACAGAGCCCACAGTAGCTATAGAACTGGACCACAAATGGTCTGGGAAGAATCACCCTCTGCGTGTTTTCACAGGTTTTAAGTTTTCATTCCCTTTTCTCTTTGCAGTGGGGTGACAGCAGCAGACACATCTCTTTTCCACAATTACAGCAGATTTCCTGGTCTTGCAGATAGGCTGATATCCAGGTAATACTAACAATTATAGTGTTAGTTCAAGGAGATGACATTTGGTCACAATAGATGCCTGTAGCCATGGATTTTCAGACAGGTTTTTTTAGATGGTACTCTTGCCTTCAGAACAGCAAGGCCGCTCAACAGATATTCACACTGTAGGCAAAGTAACACCGAAATAATTGGTTGGTTGTGAAACCTGGTTTATTTCACCAGAGATTCTTAAGGGGAGACTCTTCTACTTTCTGACGTTCCTAAGTATTCCTCTTGGGTTCTGTGATGAATTACAAGCCTGATTTTTCAATGGTATGCATGAGGTAGACAAGTACTAGCCTCAGGAAAGGCAGTAACAGTCACTGACCCCTGGTCCAGAGCATTGTTCCAGTGATAATGGAACTGTGCCATCATCCCACAAAGGTTTACAAAAACCGAACCTGTAAGAGGAAAGAACCAAGTTATTTCTTTTCTACAAAGATCACACCTGCTTGATATACTGTGATCTAAAAGCCCACAAAAACATCCCAAACAGCCTTTGGATAACATAATACACTTTGAAGCAGTGTTTTGGATGATTTGCAGATCCCTCTCTTTCTGACAGACTAAAATCAGTTCTCAGTGATGTGCTTTCAACACGTCCCATGAAGTTATTGATGACATTGATATCTTGGTTCTTATGGGATCAAGTGGCTAGGGAGAAACTGAAAGAAAGTAAAGATGCATTAATATGTTTCATTTTCATCCTGACAATAGAGGTACAATTTAACAGGGAGAACACTTCTAAGTAAAAATAAAGTTGAATGAACATAAAGTGCAAAGTACAAGCTAAAGGAAGTTAGAGTATTATATTGGGTGTGGTATTGAATTCTGTACCTATAGGAGCTGGATTTCCAGTATATATTGGGTACAACATTGTTTGTAGCTGGCCAAGTTCATCTCTTCAAAACTGACCTCCTCATTGGGACTTCTTACTTCCTAGGTCACCATGGATAGTGAATTTGAAAAAGATCACATCAAAAGGCTGCAGGAGCAGCGTATGTTCATGCAAAAGAAAACCTTCACCAACTGGATGAATAATATCTTCTTCAGGAATAATGTAGGTACCTAATCCTCCTGAGACTTCTTTTCCAGGTTTTGTCTTTGTTTTTTTGTTGCTTCATTTGAGATATTCTTGCATATGTCAATTTTTGTGCATCTTTCTGAAGTGTCACAATTACTTACGTATGCAAGCAAGAAAGACTGTTTAACCAGAGTACTTCATCCTGTATCTTTTGCCTCTTAATCATTTCCATTGTCCATGTTACGAGTTGCTGCTCAGTGGCTCTGAAAAAGTTGCCTTAGGTCTAGAAATTTCAGACATACTATTATGCAATTACAGAACAGTGAGGTTTCAGTTAGTCTCAGATTTCCAGAAAGTACCAGGGGTAGTGTACAATTGACTTGACTGTGCAAGGTAATCCACCATATTCCAAAAGTCACCATTTGCTGCAGATACATTATTTGTGTCCGAAATGAATTTATCTGAGACACAATATGGAATTATATTTTCCAAGAACAATTCACTTTTCTACTGCCCATAGTTGATGTTAATGAAAACGGGCCTTGGAGACACCAAACAGGACCAGACCTCTTGTTTCCATTCTAGTTCATGAATACTGTACAATGTTTCAATATTAGACATATGTTTTTCATTTTAGTGTTTTAAGTCTCAGGATTTTGTGTAAAGCCAACCTCAGAGTACAATCAACTTTGAAATTAATTTTTCTTACTCTTAGTGAGGAGCTGCAAAACATATTCTCATTTTCCTACCTGCAAGAAAGTTAAGCTTTTATGATGTGGGAAATTATTTATATATAGCTACAGATCAATAAATACTTTGTCATTTTATAAACACATTCAAGTTCAAAGATTAAAATGTTAGTCTCCACTTCCTGCATAGTACTTGACTGTGGATCATAAAAGCATGAGAAGAAAATCCTGTGACAGCTTTCCAAACCATATATGGTAAGAAATGATGCAGACCAAGAGCTTATCAAGGTCTTCTCAGCAGTGTAGTTAAGCTTGCCAACATGGACTTTAACTTGATAATATCCAACTACAGGACACTGCAGTATTCTCAATTGTACTATTGACTGCTTCAAGTTTAGCATTAAGGGAATGCTTAATGCTTAAGGGAAATGAGTGAATTTGTTAAGCAGTCTTTGATTTGTTTCTGTGGAGACAGATGTAACAAAGCTGTTACTGTTGCTCAATGGGGCATGAAGCATATGTAGGGAGACAGTCTCCTTACAATTAAATTAAAATGGAACTATTCTTCATGGATAAAACTTCCAAGAATATAATAGCTTTAATTTCTTTGTTGTAATATACTGTAGGTTGAGTTGCGGGATTAGTTAAATGCAAAAAGTAGTAAAGGCAATAAAACTGAATTTTTCATGGAAATAATCAGCCAGAGAAAACTGCCAGTCCTTTTTCTACACAAAGAACAGAACTGAAGTCTCTCTATGTAACTTGCCTTTAAATTCTCAGTGATTCACAAAATAATAATAGTAATAATATAAAACTTGTCAAGAGTGGGGGGAAAAAAGCATTTATCCTTTATTTCACCTACATTTAACTATGGTCCAAAATGAAAAGCAAACAAAAAAATCACAAAACTAACCAATTAAACATCAGGAATATTTAATTCGTTTGTTCTGTTGTTTTTTGAGGTGAAAAGATTATTTACAGTGATTTCAGAATCACAGCAAGTTATTGTTGGGTGTGTTATGTGGTTTCATTGTCATTGGATGGCTGGTGGCTTAAGGCCAAAAGGAAACACCTAAGGCAAGCTTCTGTTAGATCAGAGTACACGCTGTGTCATGGTGTGTCACTTAAGTCACTGGGTGACATTTACTACTGGCAGCAGTGGGATACATTTTTGTAGATCCTAATGTTTTACATAGTAATTGCACTTAAGTGTGAGACCATCTGTAAATATGGAGACTTGAGGTGACAGTGAAGGTCTAGGCAGGAGACTTAAGATTTTGGAATGTAAAATGAGTCAAGGAAACTATTCTATATCTTCTCATTTCCTTTATTTTCCTTCACTTAATTTTGGACACTTATCACTTTACAGTTTAAACAGAATGCATTGCTCAGAGTAAAAAGCTGAAAAGAGACTTTTCAATTGAAATAAAACACTTCATGTTTATGCACTGACAGACAGCAGACTCAGCCGCACAGAAACAAGGTGTTGTTTGTTTAGTACTAGAAGTCAAGGGACCTGTGGGCCAAGTGTCCATCCAGAGCTGATGTTGTGTGACCGGTCTTTGCAGGTGAAGGCTGAAATAGAAAATATTTACACAGACCTGAAGGATGGCATCTATCTCATGCAACTCCTGGAGCTGCTCTCTGGAGAATCTTTGCCCAGACCAAATCGGGGAAAGATGAGAGTGCATTTTCTGGAGAACAACAGTAAAGCCATTACATTTCTAAAATCTAAGGTAAGCTGATAGTAATATTGATGTTATAGATAAGAATAGATTGTATATGTTACTAACTTGTTTGTCTAATGTTCATAATCATTTCCACCTCTAATACGGGGCAGAATGTTCTTTGAATACAGGTCAGGTTTTATAAAAAAGAAAACAAAAAAAAACCACCAGATTTTTCTTACTGTATGAGAAATCTGACCTACAAATACGTAATAGTCCACCAAAAATGTCACACCTAAATGAAAATGAACTATAGGTGAACTATATTTTGAAATGCTGATTTAAAATATTGGTTTTAAACTTCCCATTTAAACAAACAAACAAACAAAAAAAACCAAAAAGGAAAGAGGAAAGCTATAAAAAGAAAATGGACTAGCAAATAGGAATATGTGACTGAGAAAGAGAGAACAGCACTACAGGGGGAAAAAAGCATAGGAAACACAAAAGCATAGGGAAAAGGGATAAAGTTACAGTATCAGTGAACTTTTTGTATTAGTCATGTAATTACCTCACTCTTCCTTGGTTTGGTTTGTTTTTTTTTCATCTGCTGGGATTTTGGAAATAGAAGCAGATTTATCCTGCATGTCACAGCCATATTCCCTCATAGGTGAAGAAATGTCATGCACTGTAAGAACAGGACGAGGCAAACAATGGACATTTTTGGTTGGCGTGGCAAAAAGGAATGAGCAATTTCTTAAAACAGTCCCCTCATAACTAAAGTCAGATAAATGTTCTCTGAAGCGTGGGTAGTTCCTGAAAATCTGCGTACAATTTCTGAATAAATTCAAAGATTTTTTGGCAGCAGTTTTCCTTCCTGACAGCTTAAAATTTTAATTATTTGCGTTTTATTTGTGCTTTCCCAAATAATGGGGCAAAGTAAACAGCAACAGGCACTGATGAAGACACATGGTGTAAAAGTGGGTATTTGAGAGCTTCGATTCAAACAGTTTCAAGCAAGCCTTTGCAGTAGTTTTATATATTCAAGTTGCATATTCTCACTTAAGCTACAAGATGGGATGCCATTTTCTTTCTTTTTTAAACAATCAATTTCTTGTATACTTCCCTGCCAAATCATCAAAGCTCTGTGTCACACATTCTGAAGGAGCAGAGGGGTTTCATAGCAGTAAACACAGAAAGTATGTAATGCATTCTTCTCCACTGACTACAGAACCAGTGTAATACAGCATTAGGCCTGATGCCCTCCACCTAACAAATCTGTTGAAAGAAGCTGTGACTTCTTCAGTAAGATATTTGGATTGTTTGGTGAGACTAAGAGCTATATGTAGACTAGCTCTCTAGAGATCACATCCAATGATCACTGAGTTTGCCCAGGTGCCAGTCCTTTGGAGGAAAGTATCATTGAACTGTGTTTCTTTACTTAACCACAATTTTCAAATACTGAACAGATATTTGTTTATTAGCAGGTGCAAGTGAAAGTGATTGGTCCTGAGAATATCGTAGACGGTGACAGAACCTTAATCCTGGGACTCATCTGGATCATTATACTTCGATTTCAAATTTCTTCTATCAAGCTCGATAAGGTAAAACAAGATTTTTTTATTTTTGCCTGGTTAATGGAATTCAGAGGCTTTGTAGAGCTTCAGATCAGAAAGAACTGTTTTGATGACATTTCCTGTCCATTTTGATCCTGCAGATCTTATAATATTACCCAATAACTTGCCGGCAAGTTGTAAAAGGAATTGAATCCATTTCATAATTTCTCAAAGAGAAAGAAAGCAATAACTTAGAGATATTTGTATTCATCACTCTCTTTCACAAACGTTTTACTGGCTTTAACTTCAGAAAGAATGTCTCTGATGTCACTTATCTCTAAATACGAAATACATGTTGTCTTTCTCTAAAGAAAATTATTCTTCTTTATTATTTTTAGAAAAAGGAGTTTTTCACTTCAAGCACATGAAAGATAAGCTCCTATGAAGATACTGTGAAATCAAAATTAGCAATTTCTAATGATAGAGCTGAACATTTTATTTTTTTCTGAATTCTAGATCAAAGTGAGGAAAGCAAATGAACTAAGCTTTATATCTCTCTTGCATTTACTTGACTTCTACAAACCTTGCAGAAAAGAAAAAAAAAGAAAAAATTATCTTCCTTTCATATCATGATTTAGGAATTCATTCAATTAACTTTTACTCTGATAGAAAACTCCAAATTTTGCATTAAGTCATTCTATCTTCATGACAGATTCAGCTTGGAACTCATAACTGTTGGAGATGATTTACAAGTTGGACAGAAGTAGTATGAAGTTATCTTTATAGGAATATAAAACAAAGATAATACTTCTGCATACTGAACACGCTGATTTTTCTTTTCTCTGCTGTCTTCACAGGAAGAATTTGGAGGCAGAGCTGATCAGCTATTTGCCAATGAAGCCCTACTTCTTTGGTGTCAGCATAAAACTGCCAGCTATCCCAATGTAAATGTGAAGGACTTCTCTAAAAGCTGGAGTGATGGACTGGCTTTCAATGCACTTATACATGCCCACAGGTAACAGTTGAGCTCAGGGCAATTTGCTTGTTGCTTTTTCTAGTTCAGGCACAAGTTGTCTGAAGGCACAATAGTCTGAATAACAGATATTTGCCAAGAAACTAAAAAATTATCTCCTTACCCTTTTTAACTGAAAACTCCTTTCTTATATGGATACACTGCCTCTGAGGAAGGAAGGAAGGACCAAAAGCTCTTGCTTCACTGTTCGTTTTGTTGGAAGTGGGATTTCTAAGGGACTATCACACATTCTGAAGAACACTGCCCAATGCTTGGTCTCTCACTCATAGACATTAGACAGTTCTCCCCCTAACAGTTCTGCTCCATCTTCCAGTCAGGATACTCTGAAATTTAACCAACTGGGAGTTGTCTCCCTGATCAGAATTGCCACTCTAGTGGGCAATGGTTTTCAGTGGTGAGGATGAGAAATACTAAAGGTGGTCAGAGATTTGCTGGGAGTGGTATTTCAGTTTCATAAAGGAGAATCTTCCTCCAGCTATATGGTTCTGATGTTTCTGAATAAAGCAGGTCAGACAGAATAATTTCAAAGTTATTCCTTATCTAATAAACTGTCTATGGTTTGTCATCTGAAAGAAATTAAGACAAACATAAATTCCTCTTCCACTTTTTCTTTCTGTTCTTCTCCTTGCCCAGGCCTGATCTTATCAATTATAGCTCACTGCGGCAGGACCAACCCATCAAAAACCTGAACAATGCCTTTAATGTTGCTGAGAAAGAGCTGGGGATCAGCAAGCTACTTGATGCTGAGGATGTGGCAGTACCCTCCCCAGATGAGAGATCCATCATGACTTATGTGTCACTCTATTACCACTATTTCTCCAGAATGAAACAAGGCCAGACAAATCAAAAGCGACTTGCCAAAGTAAGTGCATTGCTATCTTCAGAATTAAAAACTTAAATACATAAGGTTAAATTTGTGTTAGAAATGTATTAAGTGCAAGGTGAGCTTCAGGATCATCTGAACTGAATCAGATGCCATCAAACTGAATCAAAAACATTTTCTTGTCTCTTGAATGCTTAAAAGTGTCTCCAGGCTTTGATTCCTAGAGGGACTACATTTGTCTCTGGATACAGATCCCTTTTTAACCTCTCAGTTTCAGTTTGAGAACTGATGTGCATCTAATTCAGCTTCAAGCTATGCAGATCTTATTAATCTTGGGAAGATTACAGCTCGGCAAAAACATCTAGTCAACAATTTCCGAATTTAACAGGAAAGAGACTAATCTGTATTTCTATTTCCTTTGAAAATCCTCATCCTTTCTTTCTAGCTCCTTAGTCAGATACAGATTGTGAATAAACAGGTGAAAAATGAGCAAGTGTAACAGAAGGAGGAAATGTGCAAGAAAAAAAAAAAAGGAACTAAAGCATAAAACAATAAAATAAAATTTCTTTAATAAGATTTTTTTTTAACACTTTCACTATACATTTAGTCTCACATATGATGGAGTTACGTGTGAACTACCTGCAACATGCGAATGGAAAAGGGAAAGAATTTTGAGTGGACCCGGGCCAAAATATTGTGATCCTTCTGCCAAGGACTACTTCTCTTGGAGAGAATTTATTTTCTACCTTCAGAATACTCCACACTATATTTTTTCAAATGGTCTTCAGGAAACCTATACACTCAGGATGAGTCTATATTCCCCCCTCTGACCCTAGAGGGGGGAATATATTGCTCAGTAGATGACACAAAACTGGAACATTCCTAATGGTGACAAGGCATTTTATGAAGCAGACTTTGTTCAGCTAAGTAGTCTGGGACAAGAACAAGATGATTCTGAAATGTTTCTTACTGACAGTGATGTTCTCTGAAGAACTGTTGGATGACAGCCAGACTTTGAATTCAGTTAAATAAAAGATTTGGCACAAGTGTGGAGAGTAGACAGTAAGATTTGTCTGGACTCCAGCAGAGACTCTGCTTTTCAGGCAGGATGAACAGGCTATATCTTTGTATTATGGGCAAACACAGGAAGAGCATTTCTTACTCTGTCTTGTTTTCAGTTTTTGTTGTGCTCCACTTTTGTTTGTTTGTTTGTTTTCACTTTGTATAGGTATATTCATGCATTCTTTTTTTTCTCTCTCTCTTTCCACTTACTGCTTCCTTTTTCTCTGTTTCTCCATTGGTATTTTCATCTGTCTTTAGTACTGCCTGCCTGCCTTCCTGTGTTTCTTACACACGCAAGCATAAAGAAGGATAACAAAACAGATGTTAATCTCCTCGTGTCCTTAGTCCCCTCAAATAGGCAGTTCTGAATTTGCTAATAGGATTGGAGAGGGAAGTCTGAATGTGTCAAGGAAGCCTTTGAGTTGAGACTATGTGGGTGACCAGGATGGCAGGATTCATCCTGGAGAGGTAAATCTGCTTTCACCCACCCACGTGAGGTAGCCATGCACTTACTGGGATCTTTCAGCAAGAACTGGGTACGATGGCAGAAAATACAGAAAGGAGCCCTGGCAACATGGGCTGCTTTTCCTTCACTCAAGGTTGGTGCTGTTTTGCTACTCTTCAAGCACTGTGACATTTGTTCATTGCCAAGTGCACTTTCTGCTAGGTTAAAGCAAATAATCACTTGCAAGGCATAGGCCTTTGCTCAGCGGCATCTCCCTCACTAATCTGCCTGCCTGCAGAGGCAGACAACGTTGTTCAGCATTAACCCTGATTTCGGCAGGGAGGCTGAGTTAAAGCAAGAAAAAACTATAAAGACACAAAAATATAAAAAATGCGTAAACCAGAAAGGAAAAGATGACTTCATTCAAACATTTCTTTAAATTTCATTATGAATTTCATTCTAAATGGATTTTTGAGATATGTGGACAGTGGAGATCAATGCAGGTCAGATTGCATACAAAACAGATGACATAGACTAGAAAAATTATTGTTGAATCAGAATTAATGTCCTTACCAACCTGTTTAGCTATAATGTGTTTTGTTTCTCTGATGAGTTATAAAAAGTGAAATGGCTCCAATAAAAGAGATTGAGAGGGATCAGTCTGTCAACAGTCTGCTGTTGGCATGTGAGAGAGCTAAAATCTTGTCAGATGGTCTCCCACACCCAAGATGTTGAGACTAAGAGGAGTTGATTTCATATTAACAGATAAGACTGTTTTCTTTTTTTGAAAGAGAGTGAAAACAATCTCAGTTTGGTTCCACTGTGAAACTCTGAAACCTCTGTCTGGGAATTCTGCCTCTGGTCAGCTCTCATAGGAACTGTCAATATTTGTCATATGCATGCTATTTTCAAATATAACCTTTTCCTAAATTTTAAAAAAAAACATAATTAAACATTAAATAATATTTATTTAGTTGTTTTGTTTTGTTTTCATGACAAGTCATCTGGCCCCATAGGTAAAATCTATGTGATGTACCTAGTGGATCTAGGACAAGTTAGAGCTAGATTGTCTTTAAGGACCCTTCCAACTCAAACCGTTCTATGATTGTTGTATAAATCTTATGACTGTTGCAATTTGCTTGTTAAATACTGTCCTGTCTTCCTGACATACATATACTGTTCTGTTTGGATCCTAAGTTTTATTTCCAATGATGTCGCATTCTGTTCACCCATCTTGGTTCATTCTGCTTATCATGTGGCTTGTAACTTCGTATTCCCATTTCAGATTGTGTTCCTCCTGAAGGAGATAGATGACTTGAAGCTTCTGTATGAGCAGATGGTCTCTGACCTCCTGAAATGGATTAAGCAGAAGGTGATTGAGCTGGATGACCGTATCTTCCCCAACAATCTTCAGGAAATGTGGCTGCTCATGGCCAATTTCAAGACCTTCCGCACTGTGGAGAAACCCCCTAAATATCAAGATAAGGGCATGATTGAAGCTCATCTCTTCAACATCAGGACCAAGCAGAGAGCCAACAACTTACGACTATATGTGCCTCCAGAGGGGAGAACACTGCAGGATGTGGAAAAGCACTGGAGTATCCTGGAAAAGGCAGAACACAACAGGGGAAAAGCACTTCAGAAAGAAATGCTGAGGCTAGAGAAGCTGGAACAGCTAGCCAAGAGGTTCCTGAAGAAGGCAGCTCTGCGTGAGACTTACTTGGAAGACATGAGAAAAGTGATTGGAAAGCAAGATTTCTGGCCAGAGAGTGTAGATAGGATGGAAGCTGCCAGTAAGAAGCTGGAAGCCATTGTGGCAGATGTACTCCCCAGGAGGGAACGCTTTGCAGCTTTGGCCGAAATGGCAACAGTCATCAGCCAGAACAACTATCACAGCAAAGATCAAATTGTAAAGAAGTGAGTGATGATCTTAAGACCATGTGATGGTGGAGGCTGAGATTGTTAAAATTTTTTTTACATAGATGAAAGAGATGAATCGTGCCTATGAATCATAGCTCTTCTCATTAGTAGAACTGACAGGAATTTCTTCTACCTGTGAACAGCTTTAGCAGATAAGAGAAGTGTTTTGTCTTATGCTTGTTTGGTTTGTTTTTGCTTCAATCATCAAAACTCAGACTGATTTCAAGTGATAAATAACTCCAGGGTATTTTAATCTGTATATGAATATATTTTCCTGCCAAAAATCCTATATCCCATCAAAAATACTTATAACCATATACTTCTTTTTCCTCAAAATCAACAGTCTGTAGTTTGGGAGATACAATTTTTTTAAATCACAAAGTCTTCCCAAGCTGACTCCAGTTCTCAAGTTTTGAAAAATTATGACTTCTCTGATTCTCTGATCAGTATATCCTGACTTAGGACTGGCTAAAAATACTTCACCTGCTTTTCAGTCATGGCCTGTCCTCCTCCACAAGTGACATGCCTCGTGTGTGTACATTTATCTTCTCTAAAGCTGTGAGAACTGGGAATTTTTGCTAGTGAGGCATGAAGTCTTTGATTCAAGCTGATCATCTCTCTCCTCCTTCATAGGGAAAACAGCATTTCAAAGCAATGGCAAGATCTTCTGGATCAGCTGCAGAAACGACAACGCTCCCTGAGTACAATGCAGGAGATTCTTGCCCTCCTGAGGGACATTGATGCCATTATGGAGGAGCTGAAAGAGCTGCAGGTACTGAGCTCCCTCTTACAGCACACAGCTCACGCTGTTAACAGTGTGTGTCCCTAAACAAACCCTCATATTCTGGGACTAGTGCACTCATTTTCTGGAACCAACAGAAAATAAATCTATCAGTTATAGAGAAAAAACACTGTTTTTACTTAGACACCAAACTTTGGGTTTCAGTTCATCATTGCTGGTATCTACTTGGGAAAAAATTAAAACACAGCCCTTGTTGCAAGGACTCTCTAATCAGAAGGTGAAATATGGTATTGCTGCTATAGATTCAAATTATGTTGTGTAATAAAGATGATACATCTCTCACCTAAATTTAGAAATCTGATGGCAAAAGCTGAGAAAAACAAGAACAGTCCAGGTAACTGCACTGAATCACCTTCTGGAAGTAACTAGTATTTATAGAGCTGGAAAGTTGCTCAGGGAAGCTTCTGGGTTTCAGCTACCAAAATCTATAAAAGGCAAAAGTTCTACAGCAAAATGCACAATGCTCACTGTTAACAAGAATTTTCAAGTGTTACCAGAGTGTCAGACCTCAAAGTCTTCTCTTTATCATAGGAAGTAACTGCTTTCATATTAATTTTAATAATTTTAATTAATTAATTTTATAGCATTCATCCTTTGGTCTTGCCTTGTCTTACTTAAAGACAGAAAAATCCCTACAACTGCAGGCAGAACTGCACCTAAGTTGAAAAAGTAAACAGGTTATGTGAAGGTGTGAATTTCAAACTAAAGATAGAAAGCATCTGTAGATGATGAATCTATTTGTCCAAATGTTAGCAAAAACTTCTAATGGTAGTGACGTTGTTGGAACCATGATAGCCTGAGGATATAAGAAGAAAGATCAATAAGGAAAGATAATGCTCTCTGTCAGAATACAATTAGACAGAATAAAATAAAGAGGACAGACAGTAAAGCATGCAGTGCTTACATTGGACCAAATAGTAAGTTTAAGTACTTACTATTATACTTGACTTCATTATCTAAATAACAAAAATAGTAAGTACTTCACACTTAGTATGCCATACTAGTATGAAGAATGTAATAAGTAATGAAAACAATTCATTATGTACATAGCAAATTAGGTTTATCAAACAAGAAAACTCACAGTCAAAACATACCATTAGATTGGGATACTGTAGAAGTCTTCAAATACAGACTGAATCCATCTGCCTGCAGATGGATATATATAGAAAAGGGCTGTACTTGTGCACACAAATCCTGAAACCTGAAGTGCTTGCCTAACAGAAACAACTTAGTTGTGAAAACTGATAGTTATTTGAAGAGACCATTGCTTGCTCTGCCGATGATAGAAACTCAGGATTGTTGCTGTTACATTGTGAAACTGAATGAGAAATTTTTTTGGCTTTCTGTGGCTGACATAATTCTTTTACATTTAGAAGTTATCAGAGTCAACAGGAAGCTTTCAAGCAATTTCTTTGTACCGTTGCCTTTGATGCCCTCTCTGCAAATGCCTTTTTTTTTTTTTCTCACTTTGTTTGCAGGCAATAGTGAATTCCCAGGACTGTGGGAAGCAGCTCCTAGAAGTAGTAGATTTGCTTCAAAAACACAACTTGATTGACTCGCAGATCTCTTCCTATGATGATAGACTGACACACATAACTCAAAGGACAGCAGAAATCAGCAAGGACAGCACTGTCAAAGCAGAAGTGCTTTATGCAAAAGTTCCAATGCTTCGTCAGCTATATCAGAACCTTATAGCTCAGAGCAGAACACGGTATGACGGTTTATGGCTCCTTCTTCCTGATTAAGGTGATCAGTTAATCCCTTAATCAGAAGACTCAACTTCCTCACATTTGAAAATCTTCGTTTCTCCATTTATAAATAAAAAACACAAACAATTTGAGTGTTTTTACTACAGCTATCTGAAAAAGATCACTCACCTCCATAGCTAAAAAATAACTTCATTCTTAGCATTTCTTATGTTTTGCTTTATGTGCAGTCTGAATAGTGCATTGTTATCTTGTCTCCTAGAAGGCAAATGATATTTAATTTTGTTTCCCTTGCTTTCTTGAATAAATAAATTAAATGACAAAAAAAAAAGAAGAATTAGATACATTTAAATTTTGGGTTTTCAAAGTTCTGAAGTTTATGCATTATTTCCTTAGGATCCTAATTCTAACTTGGGCATGTTATTTTCTTTGTTTCAGAAAGTCCCAACTAGAAGAGGCTTTGAAGCTCTTTGAGTTCTTCCGTGACTGCAAAGAGGAAGAATCGTGGATCTCTGAGAAATGGAAAATTGCGAGAACTACAACATTAGGGAAAGATGTCAACCAGATTACAGCTTCCATTCAGAAGCACAAGGTATATTGCTTTGCTGGTAGTGTCTATTCTTTGTTATAGCACAATTTTAGAGCGTCTATGCTTCAAACTGTGCAGTAGTTATAAGAAAACTATCAATCTGTGTAGAAATTACCACTTCTGAGAGCTTACTGTGAACTAATGCCACAGGTTTGGCTACTGACTTTTTCTAACATAGAATTGTTATAAACAAGTGGACATGAGGGACAAAAAGCAGAAGCCTCTTGGGCAAGTTTAATATGCAGGTGTGTTTGGTTTTGTATTTCCTACTTCCAGAAATCTAAAGAGTACTGAATTGGTGGACCATAAATAAATATCTCCCTCAGAGAAGATGGCATAACAATTTTTTCTTTGCACAAAGGTTAAAAATATAAAAAAGACAATTGCTTATGTGTGGGGAGCAAAGATCATCCCAGGTCTGGGCACGGATAAGACAAAGGGCTCTTACAAATACATGTACTGTAGTAGCTGAGAATAAAAATTCTCCTTTTTGCTCTTAGCTGGCATTGAGTGAGTTGTGTTCATGTTTCTCCCACCCCTCTGCTAGGCTCTTGAAGCAGAATGCAACTCACACAGGGCCATTTGTGCAGATGTTATGAGGAGGGGCTGGGATCTGAGCCAGAAAAACCCTACACACGAGGAGGAAATCCAGAAACAGATAGACAGACTCCAAACATTGTGGCAGCAGCTCCAGGATGAGGTGGCTAATCGCAAAAATCGCCTACAGGCAGCAGCTCTCATCAAGCAGGTAAGCAGGTCTTGCTGTGACATGTGGAATGGGGGACACAGATGTGGTTCACTTCTGTCCCTGTCCCTGCATACAGGGCAACAGCAAAAGGAAGCTTTCAGGTGCCAGTCTTCAAAAAGAGATCTCCATGGTTCAGTCTTATCCCTCCTGCAAGCCTGCCAGACTGGAGATTAGAGTGGTTAGCAGAGAACTGTCTCTGTTAAAAATTCTTATGGAAATACTTCTCCTAACCTTGCTGATGCACAGTAAATTTTGAAGATGGGATCCAGGCAGCTGTATGACATTTTTCTAACAACAACAGAACACCTCTGATCTCACACACAGAATCCCAGCAACAAAACAAACACACCAGAACGTTATTCTGTAACACACTTGTGTTACAAGTAACACACTTGGATGAACTGTTTCAAAGTCTAGGAAATGTCTGACTGTTTCCTTCTGATCTCTGCAGATCTTTTATCTGAACAAACACTAACACATCTGCAGACAAGAAGCTCTTATAAAATCAGTACTCAAAAATCACATTACAGAGTCTCAAGTATTATTACTACTCTCCCTTTCTTGCATCTACCCTCTGTCCGTTTCCCCCATGAGTTCCTTGAACAAAATTTAACAGCTTTGTTCTTGGAAAAGTCTAAATTCTTTCAGGATGAGACCCAGCATTTTCTTCTGCTCTGTTCCCTTCAGTACTTTGCTGACATCGATGAAGCAAATTCATGGTTGCAAGAAAGGCAACCCCTTCTGGCTAGCAAGGACTATGGAAAAGATGAATCAAGTGCTGAAGCGCTGCTGCATCGTCTTTTGCGCCTGGAAAAGGAGATTGCAGCCTACTCCACAGAGATGAGGCGCCTGAAAGAGCAGGCTGTCATTGCAGCAGAGCAAGTCCCAGCTGCAGTAAGTAGGTTAGGGATTGTGTCAGTCTTTGTTCCTTTGTTTTGTAACAATAGAAACTGGCTGGAAATTTCACACGGAATACTTTCCAATGGGAAAATAGTGTTTTAATGTTATCTAAACACAATATTCAGAATTGTCTAAAAAAGAGCTTTCTTTTTTCAATTACTATTATTCAGGAGGAGTACTGACTTGGAAGAGGAAGACTTGAAGGAGTACTGAATGGAAGCAAATTTTTAGATGGCACAGTGCATTGGCCACTTTTAGCCTATATAAGTGTTCTGTGAAATGCTAGAAATATGTTTATGTGTAATATTTTCTTCTGCCAATCTTCAATAATCTTTTGTCACTCTTGATTCTCATATTCATTTTGTTTGGCTTCAAATATGATAAAAAAAGCATTTGCATTAGGTTGCAGATCCTGTGGTCTGTTAGCAGATTTAGAAGTTAAGAAAAATGGATGTTGATGTTGGCACAAAATGAGAACTTTTAGTGAATCAAAGTATTTTAAACTGAGCTAGATAAAACCATTCAGTGTAAATGAAATGTTTTTCAGTTAGATGATAAACTATTTCAAACTAAGTTAAAAATAAAATAGGATCAAAAAAAATCCTGGGAACATTTTATTAGAGGGTCAGAATGTAGTGGTTTGAACCAGAAAGTCCAAATTTTCTGTGTATGTGAGATTTTAATCCAAATTAGAAATATTAATCCCCTGATTCTGTTAAATTTTGTACAACAGATAGTGAAGACAGAAGTCCCAAGTGACTTAAATCAAAAGACAACTAAGCTACCATTCAGTCGAACCTGGGCTACCTCTGAATCTGTACTTCCTGGAAGCTCCAGTTTAGATGCTCATTTTGTTCCAGAGAACATTTGGAAGACTCAAGATGAAATAGACTCACTTTATGAAAACCTACAGAGCATGGCTGAGGTACAGTACCTCCATTAATGCTTTGTGCTTCTCTTATGCCTTCTCAAGGTAACAAGTTCTGTTCTCTGTCAGCATTACCTGGCAAAACTACCAAACTACCATCCTCGTATTTTAGTTAATGTAAATGAAAGCATCTTTTTCTTTTAAAAGGCAAGGTAGTTATTAAAGCAAGTTAGAGCAAAAGTTGTTAAAGCAACGAAATTCTTCATCTGTCTCACAGGACAGAAAAAAGGCCTTGGAAGAGATGATTGGGTATTACCGCTTCTGTAGCTCCTGTGAAGCATTTCAGTCATGGATGAGAGAAAAGGAGAATATTTTTAGGACTCTTCAGCCTCAAGCAGACAACGTGGAAGTCATGCAACAAAAATATCAGGTATTCTCTTTCCCCACTCACAAATGGCACATTTTAAATCAGAATGACCTTGGGAGAAAGGAAAAAACTGTGAAAATAAGTTTTGAATGTTTTTCATTCATTGCAATTTATGGTGCTGTCTATAAGTCAAATACTTCTTTGGTATAAACTATGCCAACCTTGTTGAAGCTGATGTCCATTTATCTTCTGTGGCTATGATATTATGGTTCAAATATTGTGGTATAAAAGGATTCTTTTTGTGGTTTATGTTATGACACTTGAAGAAAAATGTCATGTGAAGAAAACAATCCTATAGTGAACTTACATCCCTATGGAATGGGGCATGTGCATAGCACTAGTGTGTATGTCAGGAGAGGTCTGGACTATAGCGGAATTGCTGGTGCAGGTCTGTATTGTGTCAGCAAGCAAGAAGATGAACAGTAAGGTGCAGAAGTCACCTGACAAAGTGGAAAATGAATGTATATGGAAATTATCAAGAATAGCATCCATAGAACTGGAAAAATCTCAAGTTCTGCATTCTTGTATCTTTTCTATTTTAGAATTTTTTAACAGAACTGGCTGCAGGAAAAGGCCAGCTGGGAGAAATTGAAACCTTAGCTACTAAATTTGGAAAGACCAAATACACTGGCAAATACACTGAGATCCAGATTTGGCTGGAAGAAATCTATTCCAGGTAAAGGTGCTACTGGTAAAACAGAGAATATTTTTTGTGGTGGTCATTGGAGAGCTGACCTTTGCATGCCTGATCTAAACCTCACTGAGAGAATTTAAGCCTGGTAGATTACTAAATCTCAGAATCTTGCTGAGAGGAGGATTCTAAATGTACTTGAAGTTCTCTCTTTTGAGTTGCATAAGTCACCACCAGACACAGAATGGTACAAAGTGGCAGTGTCAGCAGGGGTCAGGGACTCATTTAGCAGGGACCGTGGCTGGGCTGAGTTCAGGGCTGTGGTGCAGCATGACTGCACTTTAGTCCAACCTCTATAGCACAGTCTCTCATGAGAGAAGCTCCCAAGTGCTGGGGTCAGACCTGGCAGCTCCCAAAGGTTGGGGTTTCCACAGGGCTGTTGGAGGGGTATAGGTCATGGTTCCAACAGCCAGAGTTGACTGCTGTGGTGCAGTAAGAGCTTGCTGTGCTGTATGGGGTGGGGAACTGGGAGCTAAGGACAGAGACCTTGGCAGGCAAGGCTAGTCCCACAGGGAACTGAACAGGAAAGACCCAGGTTGGTAACTAGCATCAGACATGAGTACCAACAGTCCCTACTGTCATTAGCAGGAATGGGGCAGCCCTGGACAATACGCTAGCTGCCCTGAGCTTGATATCTTGCTTCCAGGGCCGTGCCCTCACAGTGAGATATTGCTTAGGGTGAGGATGCCCTTCACTATTACTGAAAGAAACACAAAACCCTATTTGACTTCACAACGTAGCTCAGAATAGGTTGTATACATCTTCCTGTGAACTCTACCCAGCTGGAACTGTGAGGCACTGCTGGGTCCGTTTGATTAGTGTTGTTTATTTACATCATGTTCAGGATTTTTGGTTTGCTTCTTTGAGACATCACTGAGATGAGCTTTGAAGTTGACGTACTGGCTTTCTCCTCAGTCCACTGAAATCCTAATTAAATCCATTACACAAAATTTTACTTAATAGAGAAAGAATGTATATCATATGCTTCCCTCCTTGCTTTCTGAATCCACCAGAAAAAAAATCTCACCCCGGCTAAAACTCTAACAAAGGCTATAAACTGAATCTTTTTTTCAGGTGAAGGCAAGTTCTGGGTTAGTGACAGGCTACAGGCAAGTAATTGTGTTCTTTTTCCCTCCAAGATGGGAACACATGGAATCTCTGAAGGAGGAGAAAGGCTCAGAGCTGATCGGAGTGGCTGATGTGAGGACATTTCTTGAGGACTGTCAGAGCATAGGAGTGCTACTACAAGACAAGATGGGCCAGCTCAGAGATCTGGAACCAGGAAACTCATCTGCTGGGCTGGAGTCTGACAAGCGCAAACTGTCTGTGGTTGAGAGAGAGGTCCTAGTGTTGGAGAGGAAAATTGAATACTTGAGGAGCGTTGCAAAATCGTAAGGAAATTGCTCTTTGTTTTCATATTCTGCACTAATTCTCTAAGATAGCATTATAAAGAGAATAAGCAGACAGTGAAATTTCCCTTGAAGTTTCTGAAGTGGCCTGAAGAACCAACTTGCCCATTGGATTGAGGTCCTTTCTCTTGAGAATGGCTGGTGAAGTGGATGTTTCCAGGCTTTGCTGCTGTGGAAATAATCTGTAAATACAGCAAGACTGTGACTTTATCAATTTACCTATACTGATGGGAGTTACTCACAAATTTTGAACTAGGTATAATTTAGGAACTGAAAGAGGATCATCAGGGGAAGCAAAGATGAAGGAAGAGTAGCTGGGAATTGTGCACTACAGTTTAAATTTGAAATTGTAAAGCTTTTTACTTCTTTAATCTTCTGTATATTCACAATGTACAGATACAGTTGAACCACAAGAAGGTTATCAGAGTCTTTAAAGTACGTTTTCTGTGATACACCCTTTTCACACTGACATTTTTTGCTAGTTTGGAGTATTTGGTGCCTTAGTTTACTTTCATTTTAACAGAAGTTTAAATATCCAAATTTATTACTTTTAAAGGGCATTGGTTCAGTCTTCAAATTTTTGAAGCTATTCTTACAATTTTTTTGTGTTTTACTTCTAACTGTAGCATTAAGGACACCAACCCTGCAGAGAGCAAGGCCATTGCGGAGGAGGTGCAGAACATGGAGAGGCTTCTAGTAAACCTCAAGTTGGAAACCCAAAGGAAGCGTGACATTCTGCAGCAGGCCCAAAATCAACAGTCCTTCCTGCAAGACAGCCGCAGGCTCCTGCTGTGGGCAGAAGGCATCAGGGAGAAGCTGAGAAGTGAAGAAATGGGTGTGGACGTGGCTTCTGCAGAGCAGCTGCTGAGGGAACATCAGGACCTTCTGAAAGAAATAAGGTCTCAGAAGGAAAGGTAGGCTGGGCTGAGCAGAACAGGGTGATATTTCAACAACACCATGAAGATGAAACATCTATTGTGTATATAAATTATGCATGAAGGTTATGTTGTTTATTTAAATGCTTGTGAAATTTAGAGTCAAAAGAAAACTGCTGAACATAAAATCTAGTCAGCTGTTGCATTCTTACACCAATGTCATGGAGGAGATATCTGTTGGAGCAGAGTTTCACAAGCGCTCTTGACACTTGAATACTGCCACCTGCACTTTCACTTCTCTTAGTTCTTCCCTTCCTATGCTCTATGTTTCCAGATGCCATCATTTTCAGTCCTATTCTTATGCAGCATTAGAAAGTTCTAGATACTGTGTTGGTCCTTCATGTTCATTTAATGGGAAAGTCTATTTATATAGGGACTTGTACAGAAATCTTACCTACTACCTCAAGCCTGTGTCCCTGAGCAAAAACAACTACACGTACTGTATAGTGTACAACAATGGTTAGCAAGGACAGAGCAAGAGGAAGGGAAGGCAGCTTAGAGTTTAGGTACTTCTGAGAGCTGTATAAGAGAGTTAATGTATTCACACAAACTAATGTCTCACTTTTCATTCTTTGAGAAGATTTGTGCAGCTAGAAGAGCTTGGGCGTAAAGTAATCCAAAACCAACCCAGTAACAGCAGGACCAGAGATGTTCACCTGTCTGTGGAGAGGCTTGCCCAGGAGAACAAAGAGCTGGAAAATATGTGGGAACAGCGACAGAAAAAGCTGAAGGATGGCTTGGAATTGCAGAAGTTCAACAGAGAGGGAGACCGTATCAATGCTGCCCTTTCTAGCCATGAGGCTTTTCTTCGGGGTAATGACCTTGGGGTATGTACAGCAGCAGATCTATTTCTTTCTACTTCATATCCAGGGAGTCACACATTCTTTTTAACTAGATCAACTTCCTCATTCTTATGGTCATGGCATTTTCGTACTTTGAAACTAGACCGTCAGGTTCTTATTTAAGCCCTTACGTCCTTAATCATCATAATGAAAATTAGGCTTGTCTCAAAAGTATTTTCAAAAGCAACTAGAGTTGTTCCGTCTCATGCTGTGTTTGCATGACAAATGATTTAAATACAACTGAGTCACAAACTGGATATGTAATGCAAAAATAAATAAATAAATAAAAAGAGGTTTTAAAGCTTAAACATAATTAATATTTTTTCATTGAAATAGAAACCTGAATTTATATAAATTCAATTGGTAAATTGTCAAATGTTAAAGCAATGAAGGGGGAAAAAACATAATTGTAGACATTATTCACAAGATCAGTGAAGGACAAAGATACCTTTTATATTTTCATTTGAAAAATGTTGTTAATCTGGGACCAAATGTTTAGTTATTGATATAC
Source organism: Coturnix japonica (assembly GCF_054131305.1). Taxonomy (NCBI): domain Eukaryota; kingdom Metazoa; phylum Chordata; class Aves; order Galliformes; family Phasianidae; genus Coturnix; species Coturnix japonica. The sequence goes on along the minus strand of NC_140667.1, from coordinate 25,044,513 downwards.
TAGCCCAGATGCAGAATTCAAATTTTCTTAAAAAGTGAAAATGGAACTGAAATTTAGGAACAAATATATGACAGCTTAAACAGATATGTCACAATCCTAAGCATATTTATTGTTTGTTTATAGGCTATATATACACACAGGATATTATACGTAATTTTATTGCTAAATGTATGTTGTGTCTATCTCTGAAAGAGAAGGGGAAAGTAAGGACCAATAAGTTTTTAATTGCTACATGAAAAACATACAGCCAATAAAAAAACTTGATCAAATTTACTTTCTTAAATGCAGGATCATGTAGATGCTGTTCGAAGCCTGCAGAAACAACATCAGGAATTTGAACAACTGCTAATGGTGCTAAAGAGACGAATTGAAGCATTTAATGAAAATGGGGCAGACCTAATAGAAAATGGGCACTTTGCATCACACATGTAAGTCCAGACTCCCTCCTCCTTTTTGTTCAAAGAAGGAGGTAGAAAAAACAGTAATTTCACTGGAAGTATTTAGCATTAATAAACAATTGGATCAACATTAAAATCTTTTCTCTGAGGCAGGATTCAGTTGATCTCTAAGGACAAGAGGCAATGGATTCAAAGTAGAAAAGAGGGTCGATTTAAATTACATATCAGGAAGAAATTTTTTACAATGAGGATGGTGAAGCAGTGTCACAGGTTGCCTAGGAAAGTTGTCAGTGGCCCACCCTCAGAGGTGTTCAAGGCCAGGCTGGATGGGACTTTGAGCAACTTGGTCTAATGGGACATGTCCCCAGGAGGGAGTTGGAACCAGATGATCTTCCAGCCCAAACCATGTTATGATTCCAGGCTCTGGTCTCCTGAATTAGTATAGGAAAAAGGGTATATTTCAAAAAGATAAACATCCTATGCTTTCAGGACAAGTGAGTCTCATAAATTAGGTTAAAAGTGGCATTTTACACAACACTAGAATAATTGCTCTTTTATTATAAACTAATGGTATTTAAACTTCTTTAAGAAAAATATATTAAATATCTGCATAATTAAAATTTTCTCTCACTTACACGTATCCTGTATTAGAACTAATATGTTTGCTGTTAAAAAGTTTGTAAGGAAATAATAGCACATCAGGAACAGCTTCATAGTGGAAGCTGATAAGTCATCTATAAATTCACTAGAGTCTAGTAAGAGAACCTCTGAGTAAATAAAAATCAGAAATATAAGGTCAGAGTGGACATCTTGGGTCAAAAAGTCCATGCTTTGTCATTACAAATGATAACGTCTTGAAAATTTCCTCCACAAATTCATAAAACTACTCTTAGAACCAGGTATCTTACCAGTTCTACTATCATTACAAGGCTATTCCAGAGCCTCACTGAGCTTGTATCACAGATAAAATTACTATTTACAATGGAATATTTGAGTAAAACAAAGGCCTAGGTGTTTTAGTCTAAGATATGTGACTGCAATTCACTAATGGAACACAGTTTATAGAAATGGAAAATCTAAGGGAGCTGGAAAGTTAGTCTTCAGATGAGCCACAAAAGGTCATAGGACAGGGCTGTAATCCCTTCCATCAAGAAATGGGTGAACTAGTATGATAGTAATGCATACAAAAAAATCATATGATCATTACAACATTGAACTTATTATTTTTATTGGTAGTATTAAAGAGAGAATGGCTACACTCCGGCAAAGATGGCAACGGCTGATAGAAAGCAATTCCAAGAGAAAACAGAGCTTGTTGGATTCTCTGCAGCTGCAGGTAAAATGACTGAACGTGCAGGTTTTGTCAAGCGTGTGTGAAGTAAAATTACTGTTCATCTTAGTATGGGATACATCTCAAACATTTTTGCTGCAGCTCACTTTCCACTTTCCCTTTGGCTATGAGACAGAAAATGTCACTTTCCAAGGTGATGTGTAGGGGTTAGATCTTACAAAACTATAAGCACAGCAAAATTAAAAGCCAAAAATTGAGAGATCAAATGAAAAAATATCAACAGAAAGTTTTGTCTAATGGATAAGTTTATTCTGCTCATTACTATTTTTCTGAGTGTTAATCGTCTGGCAAAAATTAAACTTTCACACTAGATTAATTGGGGAGAATACTTTGTACATTCCAGTGTTAATATTAACACTTCTAAAAATGTTTTAAAAGCTACAGTGCATTTAGCTTAATTTGTGATGGGCTGCCAACATAATGAAACAACTAACTTAATTAAAAGTGTTGATTATACAGAACAACTTTCATATTAATATATTATACTTCTCGTAACTCTTGGGAAAAAAATCTGGACTTCATCCTAGTGGCAAGGATGCACTAAAAATCCATGCAAAACCAGAATTTATATCTATTTAATCCTATCTGTTTCTGTAAGGAATTCAACCGGGATGCTGCTGAGCTTTTGATATGGATGGAAGAGAAGTACAAGATTGCATCGGATGAATCCTATCGTGATCCAACAAATGTTTTACGCAAACTGAAGTGGCATGAGGCTGCTGAGAAGGAAATGATGGCTAATGAGGAGCACTTTGCAACACTGATAAAGGTGAAGACATTTTTGAAACTAAGTTTTCCACCTGGTCCCAAACTTCATGACATTGATCTAATACAAAAATGTGACGTGCTGTGTTTCTCCAGAAAGGAAATCAGCTGATTCAAGACGACCATTATGCTGCAGATTCTATCCAAAAGAAGATGTCAGAGCTAGAGAAGAAGTGGAAGGAATTGTATAGGAAGATGATAGAGCGAGGTGACAAGCTAAGACAAGCTGGGCAGCAAGAACAGCTCATGGAACTGCTGCAGGTCAGGAGGTGGTGGGGTGCAGAGGGGAGGGCTACCACAGGAACCTGTTTACTCTGTTGATAAAAAATGTTCCTTGAAAAAAAAAAAACAAAAAAAACCCAAAAAAAACCAAACAAAAACAAACAAACAAACAAAAAACCAGCAGAATACTCTGCACATAAAAGCATGTACTAAGTTGTTTGGGCACAAGATAGATTAGTTTCTACAATCTCAGGAGAGAAGACCCAGTGTAAGGCTAATCAAGTTCACTCCAAAGCTATAAGGATGATAACAGTGCCAGCACCAAGATGCAGTGCTACTAAACTCAGACTCAGCACTACATATGGTTATCCCAGACTTGGAAACCAATCAGATCTCTCTGCAGGGCTCAAGATTGTGCAAACAAACATGCTAGCTTGGGGTCAGTATGAAGGTTTAAGTCACAGAATTATATTAAAGTAATTCAGGCAAATTTTGTGAGAGGAAAGATATGCTCTGAATCCAGATATTAGTGTTTAATTAAACTGCTGTTTTATTGAAATTAAATGCTAAACTTTGAAGCCATTGGAGATTCATTTGAATTTGAAGATAGTTCAAAGAGAAGATTTCGTTGTCATGTACTTTTGTAGATCAGAAAGAAAAGCATGCCAAAATGAGGAGTGAAGTAAAATATTCACAAGAAGAGCCTCTTGAAGGCACCTGGCCATAGTGTTACCAAGAAATAACAATAGGTGTCAAATATTAAACACTGTATCCGAGAAGTTGTCCTTGGAGGAACTGAGTGAAAGAAAATGTTTCAAGGTCAGTAGGAGTGGCAGTAACCTTTTCCCTATAGGATGCCAAAAAGAAGATAGAGAAAATTGAGAAGGTTCTTCAGGAAGCAGAGACAGGCCATGATTTGCGCTCCAGCCGTGATCTACTCAAGAAGCACAGGCAGCTGGAAAATGAGACACATGAGCTGGCAGAGAAAATGAACTCTATTGTGTCTCATGCAATGAAAATGGCCACCAATCACTTTGACTCCCAGAGAATTCTGGATGAAACACAAAAATACCTAAAAAGGTGAAGTACCACTCTCTTTTTCTTTCCACTCCTTATGTCATATCATATTTTTTGTTCCATCTTCGAACCATATTCAGGAATGATTTATCCTGTTAGTTCTGCTTCAGCAGTGTTTTAGTCTATACCTGCACAACTGCTGGGTGATAGACTTCAACATCTGTTACTTGGAACTTGCTCCTTGCCTGCTGCACTCCTACTCTGGTCCTTTGGTTACCCACCGGTCATCAGGTTGCTTGCTAAAATGTGCAGTGATCGATATTCAGTAGTGACTAACTTCCTTAAAACTTCACTGGACAAGCCTTTGGCTTCAAAAGAGAAAAACCGTTCTTTCTCCTCTGCTTCCATTTATTGTTTTTAGTCCAAATTAAAAGTTCTCTTTCTTCCAAGCATCATTACTTAAATTGCTGGAAAGTGAGGCATGGATAGAGTGTTAACTGTATTCTTCTTTTGATATATGTTTACATTAGAAAGGTGAGAAAGTTGTTAACTGAGCACCGGGCACTACCCATTGCAGCAGGCAATGACCCATGCCAGTCTGTATTATGACCAAGGCTTGTCATAAGAATCATAGCTTCATAAAGCTCTGTTCCCGTTCCCCTTGCCCTGGTCAAATCCCTTCCATACTTGCCAAAAGTAACCTCTTGCAGTTCTTGTATATACAGCCAACATTCAAATTTTAATTGCAGAGAAGTATCCAGCATTCTGTAATCATCACTGTTATTATAGACTAATTCCCTTGGCAGGATTAGGGTAGAGCTTTGTTTAACACATATGTTTTAATGGATGACCCCCAGGTTTGAGTCTTTACAAGCACCTCTTGATGAGAGGCGTAAGCTCCTGGAAGCTGCAGTGGATCTTTATGAGTTCTACCATTACCATGATATGGAAATGAACTGGATTAATGAGCGATTGCCTATTGCCAATTCCACAAACTATGGGAAGTCCTTGGATGTGGCTCAAAGTTTGTTGCAAAAACACAAGGTATCTCTTTTCATCAAGTTTACAATAGCTTGTCAGCCCACTGAACATCACCACAGCCTGCAAACAAGCACCTGCATAATTCTCCTTCACCTCCAGGAGGGTTGTTACAAGTAAAATCTAGTGCAATAATCATTGAAATGTGATTCCAGCACACTGAGACAAGAAAGCAGAGTAGTGTGATTTCCAGAGCAAACAAGGAATTCCTGTAGTAGCTGCAAATTTCTTCCTGTTTTACAGTATTCTTATTCTGAGGAAGATTATAGCTCTTCCCATTAAAAGTGGATAAAAGCTAGTGTACTTCACACTAAATAGAGAAATTAAGTTCTTGCTTTGTGCAGTGGTCTGGAAAAAAAATATTTCTAGTCTCATGCTCTCATACTATCTCAGTTATACACTTACTGCACTTCTTTGTCTTCATATGCCCTTCTTTTCTTCCTCATTTTATTTTTTCTCATCCCTAGGAATTTCAGGCAGAGGTGAATGCCCACAAACAGCAAGTCCAGCGGGTCCTGGATAAAGGAAGGACAATGGTTGTAAGCCAGCATCCTTCAGCTCAGAAAATAAATGAGAAATGCCAGGAACTTGTGACTGCCTGGCAGGGTCTGGAGAAAGCCTGTGAGGAAAGGATGAAGCAGCTGCAGCACTCAGTTGGGTTCCAAGAGGTACAAATTGCTCCCACAGTAGCTTTTTCAGGCAAACAAGAGGATCAAAGATTTTAAGTGAACAACAAAACAGCTTAAATCTCTCCCTTTAATTGTCTTGAATTCACTTCAGCTCAGACTCATGGGGCCATACTCAACAAAATGATACTGAGACAGATCAAGATATTCCACTTAAAGCAACTTAGGACTTTTGACCCTCTTACTTCAACAAGATAATGGAACATAATTTTAGCCTGCCTAGAAAAAATATGTATCTGGATTACACAAATTTATCAAGTCTCTAGTGGGTCATTTGGAGTCCAGTCACTCAGATGACATAGGTAGTTTTTTAGGCATAATAATATTTGCACAACGTTCTTAGGTTCACCTAAAGTATGTTCCCTGTAGAATTTAATCATGTGGATATTGTTTCCTCCACATGTTTAAACAGCTGTCCATACTGTATGCTTTATGAAGTCTGATCTTTGTAGGTGGTTTGAATTCCTCAGAAATTTATCACCAGAGCTTTGATGCTTGAATAAGACCTCAGTTATTTTGCACTGATGTCTTAAATCTGTGACATCCTTCATATGATTTGAAAAAGCAACTTTATGTATAAAATCCTCATAGTATGATTTATATGAGGATTCTATAAATTAAACACCATTTTAAAAAGCATTTTTTCCAGGGATTTGGTAATGCTAATGAAGTCTCCCTTTGGTTCATTTCTTATCAGGTAGGACACCCAGATTTTTCTAAGATTCCTGAGATTTAGACTAGTCATGTGAAATATTAGTCCTTAGGATTAAATAGTCTTTATTAGTTATTCGGTGTGATATTATGGTAGACCTTATAGTGTACCCTTTGCTTCAAATTTATTAGGTCAAAAGAATAACACGATTATTATAGAAACTGACACAGACATTATTTTGCTTTTGCTTTGAATGATAGTTTCTAATGAATACTTCAGACCTGGAGGCTTGGATAGCAGAAAAACGTCCACTTGTGACCAGCAAGGACTATGGTAAGGATGAAGATGGAACACTGAAACTCCTCAAGAAACATAAGGTATTTCAGAAACATTTTAGAAATTCTTGAAAAGTTTAGTAAAGGATATTCAAAGTTTGCATGTGTGATTAAGTTAAGGAATTGAGTTGCTATGTTGCTTCAGCAAGGAAGGACTGAATATTTGAATTTATGGATCCATTAGCAATTTTTTTTAAACAAAGCTAGGATCTTGGTTTGCATGTCATGCTCTGAGTATGAGTAATGGGTGCAATATACCAGGCTGCAAGTACACTTTAGTGGCTAACACCATGCACACAGGAATGGGCTTGACTGGCTTTTACAAATATTCTTAGCATGAAAACATGTTTGAAAGATTTTGAAGCTTGTTTGATATTATATATGTAGTTTAAAATAAAAAATAAATAAATAGTGAGAGAAAATAGCCTGAAATTGATCGAGACCTGGAAATATCACATGCTTCCAGAAACTTTTCCTCTTCTTTTAATGTCTCCATTGATTGCAATATTGTCTGGCAGAAAAGTTGATACAGCGAATGTCTTGGATATTGGCTCTCATTCCACTGTTTTCTTTGACAGGTCCTAGAGCATGAGATTGCTGTTTACCAAGATCTGATTAAAGAACTAAATGAAAGTGTCCAAAATCTTCCAGCTGTGGGTTCCATCCAGTATGTTGAGGTTGATGCACCAAGGGAACAAGTTCACTCAAGACTCCGTGAGTTGCAGGAACTAGCAGCAATAAGGTATCAACTAGAAAATTTGTATCTTAGCTGACTCTAGTCTAAATTGCCCCTATGTTTGTTTCAAAGCCTAGATGACTAGGCTTTGACTCAAAGAAGTCAGCCAAGGGCATCTCCAGTTACCTGACTAGGATTTTTATCACATACATCATGTCCCCTGTTTTTAATTGTATTTAGGAAACTGCTTGTTTCTGCATTTTATTTCTGTGCACCCATGGGCATTTTATTATTGTTACATGAAGCCTCTACAGTTTGCTGAAGGAATTTAAAGCCACCAAATTTCCTCTTCACCCTTCATCATCCTCCTGTAAAACAATCTGAGATGCCAGATCCTGATTTTCCTTCCTGTTATCTGGAATCTGATATTAGAAAGGGAAGGGAGGGGCAAGCCTTGTTTTAGAAAGTTTCCCTTACTGAAAATGACTAGAAAAGGACTTTATTTGTTACAAAAAAAGAAGGAAAGCAATTGAAATTGTTTGTATTAATGGCTAGTGCCATTGCTACAATAAGAAGGCTTTTGTCCTTGAATAAGATGTGTACTTTTCATTTTAGATCCTTTCTCCTATTAAAACAGTAGCAAGTTACAACAAGTCAGTTTGCTTTTACCCGGGGTTTTTAAATACTCCTAGCTTGTTGCTGGGAAGGAACAAATGCCCATTTGAACAGTTTAGATTTTACCTCCTCAGAAAATTCACATAGAAAATGTATGAAGCTCTGCAAGTTGCATAACCAATGCATTAATCTGAAAATTAGAATACTGAATATTTCAACTATAATTTTTAATATTGTTTACAGTTTCTAAAGTTTTGTTTACCATGCAAGGCCTGTCATGTGTCAGGCTTTGTTATAAGACACTGTATGAAACCATAAATATGCAGCAAATTGCAGCATTTTGATGGATAGGCAACATGAGCAGAATTACGTACAATGTCTTTCACAGCACTCGCCTTCATGGTGCACTAACCTTAGTTAGAAAGATTTCCTTCTCATTTTCATTTACATATGTATTACTGTCCTTTTCAAACAGACAATATATGTATGTTATATATATATATGGTAGAGTAAAGAGAAAGTTATTAATTGACCTTCTCCTGTACTCCCTTATTCTAATTGTATCTCCCCCCCAACAGAGGGAAGAAGCTGGATGAGACTCTTCTCTTGCATGAGTTCCTACGAGAATATGAAGATCTGCAGGACTGGATGGCTCAGCAGAAACAAGCAGCCAGCTCTGAAGACTATGGAAATGATTATGAGCATGTCCTGGTGAGTTTTTTGAGTAACTAGTCAAAAATCAACCAACCAAATTGTATGCTGTCAGACTGTAAAAAGATTCTAAGATGGTTCCTGAAAACTTAGAAGATGAAGATGAAAAGCATAACAATGAAAGCATAAATCACTGGGAAATAGGAGTAGAAAAGGATCAAGGTGGGCAGAAGTGAATGACTGGTGATGTCAGGCAAGCAGCATTGCTGGACTTTTCATCCTGTTACCATGGGGCCTGAGCTGCATGAAGCAGCTGCATGCTAAAATGCTTACTCTTTCTGATATTCAAAGAGAATCTCCTATTTATTTTTTATAGTCAGATATTTAAATGTGGTTTACCTCCAGCATTTCTGAAGAAAATTCCTTATGTAGGGACATTACAGCCATATCTTTTCACATGGCATAGAAGTTATTATAAAGTCAGCACATTTGAAATCAATAGACATTAAAAATCTTTATTTTTAATGTTTATTTCAAAATATGTTCTAAATCTTAAACTCAGAATACATTATTCAGTCATAGCACTCAGTAAAGTCTTATATCCCTAAAGTAAAAACATACTGTTTTAATAATTGCAATCCATTGTACATTGAAAAAAATATAATTGTTTCTATCCTCGGTAATCATGCTTCTGCCTCATATCTGCATGACAGACCTTATGTTTTGCTAACAATCTGTAGCTCCTCATTGTCTTTGAAAGTAAAGTCCGGTCATTTATATCCTCCTCTTCAGTTTCTCCATCTCCATTTTTGGTCAGCTTGTTACTTCTCACTCTGACAGCCATGAAGGTTCAACAACTATCAACAACTTTTTTTTTCCTTGTTTTCCCTTCAAAAGCAACTTCGTGCCAAGTATGACACTTTCCGACACCAACTGGAAGCAACTGGGAAAAGAGTTATGACTTGCCAGCAGCTGGCAGAGAACTTGCTAAACTACGGTCATTCTGAGTCCCGTGAAATCCGGCAGAAGCAGAAAGAGCTAAGGTAGGACACTTGTGTAGGCTCTATAATGATTTGTCCTTTCAGTTCACACTTGAGGAGGAAGTGAGAAGAACATAGAAAATGGTAAAGTATGCCCCCCAATTCTCTGATTGCAAAATGTGTGGTGTGCTCACTGATAGAGAGCTGTTGCCATGCCTCATTAAAATATAGACTACTATAATATAGACATTATCTGTTTGCTGATTTGCTTTCTTGCAAATTGCATCAGAGGTTCTCTGCAAGCAAGGGGTAATTGAACTTCCTTTGTCCTTTGGAGCAGGGTCAGCTAACTATATGGCTGGAAGTTTAGTTGAATCATTATTGTTTCTAATGTTTTTAGTTTGAATCCCATGATTGCTCTGCAGCTATTAAGATGAGCCTCTTATGCCTAGCGCTGGTCCAAGCTGGCCTGAAAGAGAAGGGTCAATGACTAGTAGAGTCTGATTTAATCCCTCAAATCCTGCTGTGCCAGTCATAGTGCTGGACAGAGTACTGAGTCCTGGCAGTGAGAATTAGGGTAGAACTCTATTTAGTCATTAATTTAGTGTCCAGATGAGTGTGACAGATTTAGGGAGACAAACTCATGTAGATGAAGAGTTACACTCACTTTTAATTAGAGCTTCACATATATGCTTCCTCCAGGAGTCTTTTTTCCAGGTATTTCTCCCCTTCTAGTTGTAAATTCTGAAGCATATAAAGCCTGAAGGACCTATTGTAGAGGTGTGCCCATGTATGGGCAACAACTCAAGTGTCTGGAGCAGACAGGAAGGGTATGGACAGAGTAGACAGATGTCCTACCCCTCAGAGAATCACTTCAGCAGTGTTTAATGGCAGAGTGACTGAAAATAAAGTATAAGGAGGTCTTTTTCTTAGCCTTTCTTCAGATTTCTAACCTCCTTTACTCCTAGTTTGCATGTCTCACATGTGTTGGTTTTGTTGTGTTGTTGTTTTTTTTACTATTTGTCCCTAGAAACTCTTGGGAGGAGCTGTTGGAAATTACCAGATTACGCGGTGAGCGGCTGAAAGATGCTGAGGTGATTCACAAGTGTTACCAGGATCTGACAGATGCTCTGGCCCACATTGAGGTAAAAAACACTGGGAAGATTTTATATGAAAAAAACTTCCATTTCAGCTTAGTTTGTGGAGTATTCTTACAATCCTCAGCATGCTTCCTGCTGTCTTTAAAATATCTCTGTAAGAAACTCACATGATTACTCAAACTGTGTAAATTTCTAGTGATAGATACAGACAATACTTTCAAGCTCCCAGTATGAAAATGGGAGAGGGGCAAAATCTCAGTGAAATTCTTCGGGTCTCTGTTTTATCTAAGAATCCTGAAGAATTTTTAGAAAGAAACCACATAGTTGCTATACTGAGAGGTGTGGTTTCCTCAGTGCAGATGTGTATAGAAGGCAATGTAACAGAGATTGCACTGTTTGCAAGGCAACAGAGCTTTGCTGGGTTAAGTGTAGTAGATTTTTCCATTTCCTTGTACTGACAAAGGCTGCCCTATTCAACTATGTTATTCCTGTTTTCTTTCCCTGTTATAAATGGAAAATCAAATGTCACATACTCTACTGTATACCAGTTCAGGTTTTCAGGACCTGGCACATATTTAACTTCAAGAATGAAGTGGTTAATTCTGTAGCTGTGACAAGCGACAGTTTAGAAACATTCCACAGACCAACTTTTGCTTTATTCCTATGCTGAGTTTGGCCCAGGTAAATAGTACACACTTCTTGTATTGTTTCCTGTTAATAAACTTCATTGCTGAGTGGGAGAGAAATTTGTCATGCCCATCCCTTCATTTATCTCCTGCTTAGATGTCTAAGGGGGAATACCTTTTTCTCAGAGGAACATAGTAATGGAAAGTCTCTCTTAGGTGACCAAATACAATGCAGTTGTATCATAGTTGTAATACAACACAACTCCTTTTACAGCACCTTACTGAGATGTAATGTTGGTATCACAAATGAGCCTGTGAATCTGTTACAGAAATGCTCCTCTATGATTAGAAACATTTTTCTGACTTTTCACCTAGCTGGACATTGGACAAGTTTCTATCCACTTTATTCTCTTGACAGAATTGTTCAGTGTTTCTAATCTTTACAGTAATTCCTCCTTCCAAACTTAACTCATCTTTCCCAGACATGCATAGATAAGATTCGTGTAAAGATGATTCATAGATCATCTGCAAAGAACAGCCTGAAACTAGTGGTTGCTAATATTACTTTAATAATTCACTATATGTCACTGCAGTGGCTATTCAAGATTAATTCACATCGCCAAACCTGTAAGTCATTCTCTTTATTGGCTGATAGAAGAAAGACTTAAACCTTCATCTCTCACAGTCCAATTCGGTAGCTTAATTACTGTGATGCTTACCAAGGAGTTACTAGGACAGGTGTGCTAGGACAGAATTTTCTGGCTTCCTTTTACTTGTCATGGTTGAGTAGTCCATACTTGTGCAGTATGCATCCACAGCATGACTGAAGTAGACTGCTGGTGTGTTTTGCTTATAAGTAGTGAGTAACAAAGCTTAAACTGATTTTTCTCCTTGCTAGGAGAAGTCCAAAAGCATCCCAGATGATGTTGCAAAGGACATGAGAGGTGTGCAAACGCAGCTCCGGAACCATGTGGCCCTGGAACATGAGCTCCTTGGAAATGAGCAGCAGGTAATGAAAGTCATTTGCGGTCTTTAATGTATTATCACAATGTAAGTTTCCAAGACAATCATAATGATGTAGTATTATGAATATATTCTATGAAAGCCTGGAATATTCTAAGACTCTTCCTCCATGTCTGCTGCTTTATTAATATATTCAAAATCAGCAGGTGATTATAAAAGTAGGTCATTTACAATCTTGTAGATCAGGCACATGTTATAATGAGTACTGACTATTGAAGTGATTCACAGGGATATTTTTAACCGCTATTTGAAATGTATGATTATGCCAAGCTTTATGATGTGTCTACCACGTAGTCCAAAGCATTCTAGATGATTACAATGAAAAAATCCAGGATCTCTTTAATGAGTAGAAAGGCTGAATCAAAAACAAAACATGTTAATTGTCTATAGAGGATTATAGAAGGATAAATGGGGCAGTAGCCTGGAGATTTCAATACATTTAAATGATTAGAATTTAGACTATGAGAAAGAAGAGAAAGTCTTGTTATAAAAACTTGCGAAAAGTGTCAGCTTGTAAGAACAACTATTGCTTTGAAAACTGCTTCGTACATGGTAGATTTGCATAGCTCTAATAGACCAGAGAAACCAGTACAAGTTTAATCTTCATCCCTTTATTTTGTTCATTTAACAGTACTGTTAACACAATATGTGCTATGCTGTGATTACTAAAGTTGCTATCTCAGAATCACCTTTCAGTTTCCTCATACCTTAGCATTACAGAAGAAAATGCTGGAGCTGATGTCACCAGCTCCTTGTTTCTTCTAAAGTTAGAAGAGCATGAGATGTGCATGAGTAGAATGCAATCACAGTTAATCTGTATAGTCACTGGGGAAAACAAGGTATAGATGCCTGTTCTTTGTAGTGTTCATGTAGTAAGAATGGTAAAAATGAGAAATGAAATCTGGCTAGTTGAAAAATGTCGGTTGTGATGAGCCTTAACAAACACTGGATGTCACTGTTATTCCATCTGAAATTAGGGATAATTTTGTTTAGCATGAGAAAACTTAGATCAGAAAATTTTACTTGAATTGTAATTTTATTTAAAATTAACATAGTTTTTGTCGTAATTTTCTTTATATTATCTGAATCTCTATGTCTCTCTTTCTTCTTTCTTTGCTATGTACAGCTGCAGGATCTGATCCGCTCTGCAGATCATGTGCTGAGTCGTTGCTCAAACAAGCAGGCATCAGACCTGAAAGCAAAGCAACAGGCAATAGCCACTAACTGGAAGGCCCTGAAGTCTAAAGTTCAACTGCGTAAGGAGCTTCTGGAACAAGCACACAAGCTTTACCAGTTTCATGCACAAGTAAGCACTTCACACCTTCTGTCGCTTGTACACAAGGATACATGTTTGTCAGTCATAGGTATACTTCTGAGCTGCAAAGGTTGGTATGAAAGGCTGCAGACGCTATCTGTGTTATTAACTGATTAACTGCTTGTAGCTATTTAGAATGGTATTAGAGGAATTAGATAAGAATCTTTTTACCTCCTGTAGGAAGTACTTACAGAGTACGAGACTATAGTTGTCAGAAATGGTCATCACTTTGCAGGAGTAGTGATAGATTTCTTTTCAAATACTCTTGCACTGAATAAGGTATAAAAATAGATGAAGGCTCCTATTTATAGTGGTCAGAAGTTGGATCTCTTTCTCTCTCTCTCTCTCTCTATGGGCATGCAATAATGCTCTGTTAATTTATTTCATGAAATGTATTAAATACATGCTGGATCATGGCAACAACCTCACGAGTTGCTTAAACACAGAGATCCCAGCGTAATATCATTACCTGAAATCACCCATAACCATATTTCAGGCTTCAGGAGGGAACACAGTTTGCAATAGAATACTGTGCAATTGTAAATAGTTTCAGTGAAATCACCTGTGATACATCTCTGCAAATTAGTAGGTAATTGGTACAAGTACTACAGTGGCAGGTACCAAAAAAGCGAAGATGTCCTCTTCTACCAAAACCTATATATAGTAAATGGAAACAAACAATTCTTTTTTTCCTATGGATGCTGACCACACTGTTCCTCTGCTTCCAGTGGGAGGGAAGAAGTTGCTAATGTAGATTTCTAGGATATCTTAAACGGGACTTTTTCTTTATGACATTGTGCTTAGATTAAAAAGCAAATAATGAACAAATCTGTGAGTCTTTCTGTGAAAAGAGAATTCTGTATAATCATTCTGTGTATTTCTCTGCATCCCTACAAGTACGATTTTCTGTAATTGAAAAACAGGGTTTTCCCCAAATGATAGTATGCAGTAACAGCAGGGGGTTCCAAATCTTCTGGTCAGCAATATCAAGGAATCAGAACTTAGACATAGACATATTCAGTGTTTCTGAATTGTTTAAGACCCCCTCTTCTGAACTTTGTGCAGACTGATGCCTAGTCAATCCTTAAATATTGCTGGCATTGCCAGTCCAAAAACAATACCTTGTTGGCTTTTGATGTGTTCCATTGCATTAAGTATTCTGAGATGTACAGATCACTTTTTCCAAAATGTGTAGCTTAAATCTTAAGGAGTCTCATGCAGGAAAAGAGCATTTTTCTTCAGCACTTACTGTCTGTAAGTATTCTAAAATACACCAAGCAACCAGTCTGATAATCCAAGCTTTAGATGTAACCTCAACTTTTACATTTTCTTGGGTTTCAGGTGTGGGACTATTTCTCATGGACATCAGAAATTATTAGGGAAATGAGGGCCAAGGAGACTATCCGGGACATATCTACTAGCAGCCTGAGACTTACCCAGCATCAGCAGCTACTGGCTGAGATTGAAGCACAAGAAGAGAAGTACAAACAAATTGTACAGCTTGGACAGTCACTCTTGCAAGATGGGGAAGTAAGATCAAAAGAGGTAATTGAAACACATTTGAGTTCAAAGTTGAACACATTCAGCTACTCAACAGTGATGTAACTATCATTCTGAACTAAACATTATTGTAATCATACAGATGCATGGATACACTCACACATATTCATAATCATGACCAGTGTTTGCCTCAGCGTGTTATCTAGGCTGGGTACAGAAACATTTCCTACCTTAGCAGTAGATGAGTGCTGGCCTGTCCTGAGGGTGCATTGCAGCAAACTTGGGTTTATTGAAGAAACTTGGTATGTTCCAAACTGTGGAGATAATTCTACATGCTTCCCAAACTGAATTTTAACAGAAATATTCTGCTTCATATCATAGTTCTAAATTCATACCAGACAGGTTGAACCAAAGACCTGACAACCAAAAATGAAAATAAGCATATCAGAGAGTTTAAAACCAGTTGGAACATTTTCTGTGGCAGAAAATTATGCCATTGTATTAAATCCCCAGACATGAAAGACGAAAACCAAACTGCTAGTTTATTTACTCAGGACAAATAGCTCCTAAAATTCTTATAGCATTTTTCCTCTTCCAGTAACTAGTAGTTTACTTCTCCCCATCAGTTCAGTAGCATCTCTTGAATATACTCAGACAACTGGAATTCTGTTCTCCTGACTAAGCTATTTCCTGAAGTTTCATCTAATGTTGTAATGTATAACTACGGTAACATGGAGTCTTCCTGACTGGAAAGTTTTTTGCCTGTAGAAGAATGCAGAAAAAAAAAATAAAAAAAAAAATAAAAATCAGTAATAGTATATCTGTAGATATGCAGAGTTTGGAAACTGAAAATACATGAAATCTAAGATTGAGACGTATTGGCAAAGTATAGCAGACAGTTATGACATTAACTTATGTAAGTATCTGTCCTATCCCAATTTTAAATGCTATTAATTGCACTGTTGTTAATAAAGATAAGTAGGATTTGATTCCAGAAGGTACACTTGAGAAAAAGTTACCTTTATTTGCTCTTGACTTGGACTGCTATATATGCTGTAACAATCATTCCCCTGTACCTGAGATGAGGCACCTTTCTAATTATCTCTCTACCCAAACATAAGTGCTGGGAATTCTACTTTTCTTTGTTTGAAAATTTTGCTGCTATTTAAGGGAGTTTATCTAAGACTTCACATGATCTTTCTCTTAAAACCTTGTCCTCATCCATGGTTTATGATGACCACCAACATGAGTTTTTGAAAATTGTGTTTAGATTCAGCAGAAGCTACAGGCTCTGCTGGAAGAGAAGGACAAAGTATACAGTGAATGGAAACAGAAGAAGAAGTGGCTGGAAAAAATACACCAAGAACAAATGTTCTACAAGGACTGGAATTACCTGGACAAGCTCCTGAACTCACAGGAGGTATGTGAATTGTACACTTGAAATAAGCAGACTTTTTCAGCATTTTAACTCCTCCAAACTAAAAGGGACATTACTGTGTACCTACAACTTAAAATCCTTAAAGCTATGTATAGACAACATGCTTTTTATTGTTATTTGTGTTGCAGCATCACTTGTAATTGCAAATAAATATAAGAGAAAGCATATGAGAACCTTGACAGAAGAGGGAGACAACAGTCCAGTATTAGTTAGCTTTAGTTAGATCTCAGCATACTGACTGCTTAACCACTGGCAAGCTATTTTGTATGTTGCAGAAAAATTGGGAATCATAAAGATGGCTTGACTAACAGATTTGCAGGTGATGCTGGAAACCTTTCCCCAGACTGAAATTTGAAAAAGTGCTGGGAAAATGCAGCTTGTGGAAAATCGATGTTGACAGTGTGAATTAGTCCAAGAATAGGAGATTCTTTCTCTTTTCTGCAAGGGAGTTGATAACACCATGGAGATCTATGAAAGAATCTGACCAGGAGGAATAATGATTTATTTTTAATGTAGTAGAGAAAGATGAACTTGTGTCAAAAGCCCCATACCCCATGAAATTAAAGGGTTTATGTAATTAATGCAAAGCCATGATATTCTTTGTATTATCATTTGCAGCTCTTGAAGTATGTTTCTCACCAGTATCAAATTATCTTTCATCCTTTTTGCATTTTCCTGAACTTGTGGGTACTATCTAAAACAGTTACAGCCCTAGGTCTGACATTCACTGTTGCAAAACTGGGAGTGAAGAATTCAAGTGTCCTTCCCAGTCACACTGTGCACATTCATGAAATAATAGATTGTTGCAGCTGTGCAGAGGCTTAGCATGCAAACCACATTGTTGGGATGAAGTCGTTGAAGGGTTGAAACAAAGCTTAAGAAGGTTGTATCTCACCAGTATTTCCTATTAAGGAAAAGTCATTCTTCATTCTCCAAGACCACTGGCAGCACAAAACAATTGTAATTGATTTGGGCTGAACTCTGGTTTCCCCCTGTGTTTTGCCACAGGCACTAAACCTTTTGGAAAAGTGATGCAGAGCTGTGCTATGCACTGATACTCAGCTCTTTCAGGTACATGGGTTTAAAACCTTCTCTAATTCACTGCTTGTGAGAAGTGTGAAGTGAGAATCTTCATGATTCCCTACAAGTGGCAGACTTGGCAAATAAAACCTACATTCTCAGTTTGCGCTGAGACATGATACCAAGAGTTTCACCTAGTTTGGGGTGTATTCAGATGCATTCAGGATGAGTTTCAATATACATCACTCCTGAATGCACCAGTTAGGCCTTTCTTATCAGAGATTATTCATTTTCTTTAATGCTCTTGTCATGTCCATTCTTTTCATCTTGGTTTTAACCCACAGCTGATGCTGAACAAAATTACAAATAAGAAAAGAGCTGTCCAGGAGCATCAGCTTTCCTCAGAGCCAGAGATTATTAACAAAAGCACATCTCAGCCATACTTCACAAATGCCACTGTTCTTTGCTCATTTTAAATCACACTTTACTGACTTTAAGTCAGTTTTAATGCTTTGGGACCAGGAGATGTTGGTGTTCACCTCAGTGTCCTAAGCACTGTCAGTCTACAGTGAGTTTAACTACACAGGGATGCAAGTTTAGCCTGTTGCACCGCTGAAAAGCCAGATACTACATACATACATATATACAAATTAAACTGTGTCTTAAAGGAATTAATGGAATGGGATCGTGAATATAATCATTGCAAGAAGAGGATTCATGAAGGAACAGAAAGGAATCGCCTTCTGAATTCTACTTTTTCCTTAATATGCAATGCATTGGCCTGGGCCTGAGTGAAATCTCACCTCAGCTGGAATTCCTATATTTCCAGAATATCCCCTATTCCTTTCATTCTCTCATCTCCCTGATTGAAAATTCTTTGAACAGATTATTTGTGACCTGCCAAACTCCACTCTGAATGAGGGAGGAATTCTGAGAACTGCTGGGTTTTTTTTGCAGCTGCAAACATCTGTCCTTTGTATCAATAACTACAATCAGTTACTGAGGTTTCTTAATCACTGTTTATATTTTAATTCTTTGCATTTGAAGAAAAATTGGAAGAGGAATCTGTTACATTTGGATGGAGCTCTGTTACCACTATCTGGAGTTAAAATACGCCTGCATAGTGATTCAGATTTTCTCCCTAGGGAGACAGGCAGGAGGAGTCCTTTCAAACACACTTGCAAAAATTATTCAGCTAAGACATCTATTGAAGACTCCCAAACCACTTTCCCAATGGGAATTTTCTCATTTACTGCTTTCAGAAAGGACAGAAGCAAACATGCATTCAAAAAGAATTCCTCTCAAGCAAACTAGTATAAGCAGTCACCCCACCCCTTGTTCTTTTCTGACTTCTGTGTTCAAGGAAATACACAGTCAAGTCACACACATTTCATTGTTTCACATCTGTAAGAAAGCAGCTCCTGTCAGCCCGTAAGTACTGGATCCTGTTTTCCCAGAACTTCATATGCTTTAGACCAAATCTCTCTCAGCAGCAAGGAACAGAGGAAGAAAGAAGGCAACACACGAGTGTTTTAAACTAAGAACAGCTACTGAGAACTGCTCTCTCATTCGCTGCCTGTGCCAGTGTGACAGGTTTGACTTCATGCCAGCATCTTATATTACATCCAAGTTACTTAAACCTTCGAAGGATTTTTGCAGAATTTAGTCTAGGATTGTTCTATGCTAAAGAAAATAGAGCACATGTGGAGGAAATTATGCAAACATCTATCTTTTTTTAATTATTTTTTTTTATTATGAATTCAGTTGTGCCATTGCTTGGAACTGTCGTAGGAAACTCTCCAAAGACCTGCAAACTGAGATCTTGCCATTCAGAGTGCAGACAAGCAACAGCTGAAACGGAGAAGAAAGAAAAAATCATTTTTGCTTTGAGCAGAAGCAGTGTCCTGCACATTCTGCTCTTTTCCAACCTTTTCACAGCAGCAGATACATTGCTCAGGTTAGCTGCCTTCCTTTTCTTTTTTTTTTCTTTCTTTTTTTTTCCACAAGTGGAATAACAGCAAGCACACAGACTGTCTCTGGCAAGCATTTTTGGCTCCCTCCTACTCTGTCTGCATTCTCACTGTCAGAACACTCAGGGAGCAGAGCCTCTGTAATTTATCTTTCTGCCCATCCCGCTCTCGTATCACTTTGCAGACGTGATAGGTAGTGGTGGCATTACTAGAAGAGTTGTGTGTTTTTATTTTGAATGTGGATTTTTTTAGTTTGCCTTTTTTTTTTTTTTTTTTTTTTTTTTTTTCCCTGGAGAATGCTTATTAACCTCTCATTCCTTTGCTTCAGAAGAAGAATGGAAATTTCCAGTACCAAAGGAAAAAGGAGTAGGAGTTGGTTTTAAAAAGAGGGAGAAAGGCAAGTTTCTGTGGCTTTGGTTTTGCACCATTTAGGACTAAGCTGCAGAATGTATTGCAGGGACCATCGCTGCAAACTTTCATCTGTACCCATCTATGTCTCTACTGCGGAACTGATGCTATCTCCCAGCAGAATGACCCCACCTCCTTCTTTTGAATCTATTGTGAGAGACAGGCCTTTCCAAAAGATGCCACCAACAACAAGGCATCCTCCCACTGGTCGATCAGTTGCAGAGATCACTCAAGGATGTGCCAGCTCATCACCAAGCAGTGTGTCTTCTGGAGCTTACTGTTCGAGGCTAGATGTCGTCCTGGAACACACAGACCGGAGGAAAGGTTTGGGGAATGCTAGTAACTGTGCAGATCTTTCAGATAGGATATCCAGGTGGTCCAGTTTTCACAGAGATCCTCAGCAACGTGGATGTGGAAGTTATGGCAGTTGGTCAACACCTGCATCTTACAAGCAATATTCAGAAAGAGATAAAAGTGTTCATTTTTCTTCTGAAAAAAACAATCCCTTGAAGTTTGCTGTATCTTTGCCCTCTGATGTCCTTTCCTGCAAAGCTGCACCAAGCTGGACATCACATCTAAATGTTGACCTACCTGCTATTCCAGATGTTTCAACACTCTGCAGCAAAAATCGGTGTGCATCTCTGGAACCTTGTGATTCTTTCCCACTCCAGAAAGGCTGTAGCCAGTGCAATGTCCAAATGCAAGATCTCCATGCTTCAATGAAGCTTTATATTTCAACTTGCAGCTTGACAGTGAAGCCTTTTCGAGCGGATTCCCATGCAAGCAATCATATTCATTCAAGTCTTCTCATGCCACAATTAGAAAAGCTGCCTGAAACTCCAGCTGGTCTCTCAACAGGATCCCAGAAACCAAAGTCATGCTTCCCTTCAGGAGGGTCTCCAGCTCTTCAAATCACAAGATTTCACGTGACTTCCTCTAACTATCCTAGCTTTCCCCAGGAAACTATCTCCAGAGATATCTGGCTGTCCCCAGCTGCACTGACTGGAAGAGAAAATTCAGCTCATGGGAATGAGGTCACAAGCAGAGATTTAAGTCCAGAGCTGATTGTCTTTCAGAACCATCCTTCATCTAATCTGGAGTTTGGGAAGACTCCATGCGATGGGCAAACTCCTGCTCACCACAAGGTTTCCAAAATCACCTTGATACTTGCAGCTCCTTGGACTGCAGTGCCTATTCAAGTGGTAAGAGAATTTAGAAGGAGCCCGAATCCAACAGTCTTTATCAAAACACATGGTGCAGATATAGCTGGTCCACCTCTTCATCCTATGGGGATTGGGGCTGACCTCTCTTTATCAGTGAATCCAGTTTGCTGCTCAGGACTGCTTTCTACCCAACAGCCTTGGGCAAGGTCTAGTTTGAGACCTTCTCAGGAAACATGCAGCCTAGAAAGTGTATGCCCTGAAGACCTTTTGCCAAACATGCCAACTCATACAGTGTCTTCAGCTCACAGACACACAGAAGATTCCTGGTGTCCGTCTATCGCTGTCAACATTGGTTCTGGGAGGAAAGTGGTGAAGATTTCCATTCCATTCTAGGAACATTTGCAAACACTGGTTTTAAGCTGCATTAACTGAACCATGTGGATTCTTTCTTGCATGCCAATTGCCATGTTCCTGTTACCAAGAGGATGACTTTTGGGTCAGCCAGAAAGCAACTTTTGTTCTCTGTCATCAAGGCTGCAGATACCTCTTGATCCTTCCTAAATGGAGCTGAGCACTCTGATCTGATCCAGCTCTTAACAAATGTTTCATTTTAACCATTTGAGCTCTGCCATCAACTTTACATGCACAGTTCTGTGCATGTACTTACAGGTTTTGCATAATTGGGCTCTAGTGCTCAGCACTTTTAAGGTTCAAGGCACTGAAGCCAAAAACTGGTCTTCATCTCTGACAGTCAGTCTGAGACCTGGGACAAATCCACAGTGTCATTTTCCTTACATTTTTCTTTCTGTTTCTTTATTTTATTTTTTTCTATTGCTTTCAATTTCTCATTTGTCAAATTGTGTTGTATATCTAAATGGTTAATACTCGGGTTTGTAAACTTTTTATAGTAATCCTTGTTTTCAAAAATCAGTTAAAATTTAACAACAAGGGAAGCAAATAATTTTCCCCTTAGAAAAAGGAAGATATCACCTTTTCCTGGGGGGAAAAAGGGGAATTTAGTCTCCATTGCTTGTCAGATTCAGGTATCCCAGAAACTACGCAGCAGTGAAACTAAGGGGAGTCTAAGGGGAATATAATCTGCCTTCAGACAGATATTCATAAGTAAAAACTGTAAGAGCATGTGATTCTTATCTAACACCTTGAGAATTTTGATAGATGGGGTGGTAGCACTTACAGGGATACAAACATGTTTGGTTTCTGTATTTCCCTCATCTACCTTTCCAATATCAGCTAATTTTACTCTTACACAAAAGGGATAGCATGTAGTGGATGGGAGGGAAGAAAATTATTAAGTACATTTAACATTAGAATTCCAGTCCTGTTCCGCGAGATCAGTGGCCAACAATACGGTGATGTCAGTATGATAGAAAAGGTGTATGCATGTGTTTTTTAGAAACAACTTAGTGTGTTTTATTTCACTTATGACAAAGTATTGTATTACTTAGTTGTGATTAACATGTAATCATAGTATTAATCATATGTATTTGCTAAAACTTTTTCTCCATTATTCCTTTCTTCTTATTATTTTTTTACTTTTATCAGAAGAAGGTAAAATCAAACCTTGTTGTTATCATTTGTCTGGGCAGAGTTTGGACTGGGTTACACACTTTAAGGGAAGGCATTTAAGTCTGGAAGTAATACTAGCCTTTAGTACATGCATAAAGCTGAAAGATTTTCAGTGAAGTTCCAGCCATCTCAGCAGCAAACTCCATGAAGGCAGTGTGGGGCAAAATATGTTAAGCTTGCTGTACTGTGAAGAGGAGAAGCAAGAGAAGGGAGTGGATTCACAGAAATACTTTAAATACTTTTTCTTCTAACGAAATGAGAATGACATTTATTGGAAGCTAAATTTTGTACAGGGCTGTCTCAGCTTCCAATACGTCTGTATGACTGTTTCATTTAGTATTTCTCCAAAGAGCAGAGCTGGCCTGTGCTGTCACATTAAGTGTGCGTATAGTGTATAGTGCTATTTTACTTCAAGTGAACTTTTTTTTTGAGATGGACTTCAAATTTCGTTCTGTGTTATCTCATGCATAAGAGGTGCAATCACAGCAGTGTGGATGAATCTATGTAATGAGCTCAAAAATAGTGAAAAACTCCACTTGAAGTAGCAATAAACCTCATTTATGTGCTTTGCATTGTTAATAACTTGGCTATTTGCTACATGTTCCGTTACAAATACCAGAAAGGGCCAAGTCTATTTTGTGGTTTTAAGCGTCTTTGCAAAGTCTTCTGTTAAAAATGAGTCAATTGTATAGTGAGTGGTCAGGTCTCTGGTGCTTTTTGTGGCTGAGAATTAGATTCCTGATGATGGGTCATGATTCATAATGGAAACAAACTTGAAAGTAAGTTTGTACCTGCTGTGTGCTGTGGGAGGCCCTGGTAGGTTACCTGAGGAGAGCTATGCAATGTTTTTGTATTTTAAATTAACACGTCACTTTCAAAGCAGGAGTTTGGGGACCTGTCTGAAGCCATTCCCTACACCAGAAAATGATGTAATTGGTTAAGGTCCAACATCATAGTGTGGGAGCCAGTTTCTGTTCTGCCTTCAGATTAATACAAAAAATACTTAAATGAAAAATTGTTGCAGTTCTGATTCTAGCAATTTCCATAATAAGATTTCTGTTTACAAGGTGAATGGAAAGTTTTTAATTCATCATATCTTCAAGCAGCACTGCTAGTGCTACTGACGCTGGCTTCTTGTAAGCAAACTGCAATTGCCTCTCCTGCAATGTGTGTAGCCGCTTTTCTAACAGTTTTCTTTTTCAGCATTAAAATATGGGTTCTCAAGCACACTTGCATGAGCTTCTGCTTTGGGGGCCTGCTCAAAAGTCAGAAGCACTTTTTCCACTGCTCTAAGAGCTCAGGGAATGAGGCTTGAATGTATTACCCATGCATAGTGATTTTCAGTAGGAGCAAGATACTGAGCAGTCAGAGGCAGCTGATTATGACTCACTGTCCCACACCCCTGCTCTCAAATGTCTCTCTTTTCCAAGGAAGGTAACCATCTTTACCAGCAGATGTCCCTTTGCTTTTTCTTTCACCATAGTTTAGAAGAGCAGGAAAGCTACTGTCAATTTCTTCATGTATAACACTGTAGTTTCACTGCTAACAGCTGGTAAATAAAAGTCCTGAAGTGATATGTGGAAAACTGTAAAAATTTCATTTTTCCTCAGGTGAATATTTTTAAAAATTTATTTATTTTTAACCAGAAATTATAATAATGATCCACAAAATAAGGTAAAGAAGTTACACTGCCTTTAGAGCAGCTGTTAGAACATGAATGCAGAGGTGCATTATGTGGCTCTGCTTTCGTACACAGCAAACAGAAGTGAGAAGCGTCAGCTGTGTAGGAATGGAAGCCAATTATAAGTGGCTTAATGCAGCAATAGAGCAAACAGATGTGCGTGGATTTTTTTTTCTTCCACAAAGCAAACCAAACACAAAAACACTCAGAGAAAAAACAATCCCTTATAACTTTATACACTCGGTGAGTAGACAGATCAAAGGATTAATGTTAAAATGACAAAATACCTGCGTTCTGGTGGAAATTGTATTTAATATTCACAGGCCAGACTTCTTAAAAGTGTAAGCCTATTGTACACGTCCTTCCCCTCTTCCTGACAGTGATTACTGTGTTGGGATTTACTCATGTCTCTCCTGATACTCTGCATGGATTAGTACAGTGCAGTTTGAACATCTGTCTGGGCGTGATATTCTTCTGTACATTTTTTTTGACATGCAAAATATTTCTCTCATTAACTCCCAGAAATGAACAAGAAAGTCAGACTAAGACTAGCTTTCAGTCCTCTAAGCCACAGAGGCCAAGCGGAGTAGCAGTATCAAGCTCCATCAACCAGCCAGAGATGAAGGTGACAAAGCAATTGCCATATGTGTCTATCCAGGAAAGCCAGGCTCAGGTCTCCATTCAGTGCAGCTCTGATAGGGCAGAGCCTCAGTGGGGCCTTCAGATGGGGCTAGGGGGCATTCAGAGAATGATCAGGGCTGCCTGGGACTGCTGGTGTTGTGGGTATGGATTCTGTTGCATGTAAAATGTGGCTGGAAAAATCTTCAGAAGATTCCCCAGAGACAGAATGCATGGAAGGAGTAATCGTGCAACCAATTTTCTTAACATCAGGAAGGAGTCAACAAGCACAGGAGTGCATTAGGGATTCATTAGAAAATGTCATAACAGTATTAAAAGTCAATAGTGAAACTCTGTTAAAACTGATTTTTTTTTTTTAATTTTAATTTTTATTTTAGACTACAGTCTTCATACATCAGAGACTGATATGATAGTAAATAAAATTAATGCAGGACAGTTAGAAATTCAGCCTGAAAAAATAGCAGATCTAATACGCTTGTTTCAGGTGCAACATTATAAAAGGATCATAGAATCATATGATGTTTTCCATGAATAATCAGCTGAACAAATACAGGATAGAAACAAACTGGTCTTATAGCAGTTCTTTTAAAAAGATTCTGGAAACTTAATGTAGATTACAAGGTGAATTTGAGTTCAAGGTATTGCATAAAAGATAAGCACCATACACAATTGCGTGATTACAGCTTGAAAGGCAGCAGAAATAAACTCTCTGCTACCTTCACTCTGGCAGCCTCAGCCAAGTACTACATCAAATTGTAGGAACACCATTTGAAAATAAATGGAAATGGAGAAAACCCAGGGGAGAGCAATGAGAATAATTAAAAGACAAGAAGACACAACATCTGTGGAATGATTTATCTGTTCCAGCATAGTTTTAGCTAGAGGTGATAGAAATCCCTATTAAGCCCATGTAAGCCTACAAAAAAGTACAAAGCTAAAGCAAATGTAAAAGAAATTATTCTCTTTCTGCGCTGAGGAGGGCAGAATGTAATGAGATGAAATACTAGCATTGCATTTTCAGGTTATATATTCAGAAAATCTTGTTAATGGTGATGGTAATGAAGCAGTGCAATAAATTGCCAAGGGAGGCTGTAAAGTGTCTGTTAAGGGATGATGTCTTCTAAGAAGAAACTGTCAGGCATGTCAGACATGGCAGTGTTGATCTGGCTTTGGATTACAAGAATGGCTGTTGAATTTACCACCAGCTTTGTGATTTAGAGAAAGCAGAGAGAGATCCATTTACATAGTAGGACCTGCTATTGTATCTCTTTCTTACTCAAGACCATGAAGTTCTGCTATTTCATTTCCAGTTTGAATTGCCTTTTATTCCTTTCATTTCCTCTGAAGTGTGCTGTAGGGTTAATATCCCTTCTAATATTTATTAATTGGGATTATGTGATGTTTAACCAAGTGAGAAAAATCTAAAATGTTTTTTGTAGGTTTATTTGAAAAGCAGTGACCTCGGAAGCTCTGTAGATGAAGTAGAGCAACTGATTAGGAAACATGAGGCTTTTGAGAAGCTACTGGCATCACAGGATGAGAAGGTACAGTAAAATAATAAGGAATATTCTACGAATACAGGAGCTAGAATAATTCTTTTTTTTTTTTTTAATGTGGCAACAGATAAAATTGCTGAACAGATGTGATATGCTTGATTCAAAGAAAAATGGGGAAGCTTAGTGAAATAACAGACAGAGGAGCGGAGAAAAGCATTAAACAATCCATGCCCAGGTCTTCTCTGCATTGTCATGAAGTAGATGAAAAAAAAAAAAAAAACAAAAAAAAAAAACCACTTAGAAAATCAAATGCTGGGACTTAGCAGTTAAAATATTTAAAGCAGACCATACTTTGTTATGGATACCAGAAGTTTTCACCTTTTTTTTTTAAGAAGACTGTGGCTTTTGAAGCACATAAGATACAGTATGTCAGAGTGGCTGTTTTTCTAATTATTTAAGTATATGTTTCCTATATAATGTCTGTACTAAATTGTCTAGCCTCTTCGCATATATGGAACTGAAGCCGAATTGCTCACCCACACCTAAAAGAATCTGGCTGGCTTGTGGCCAGCTGCTGTAATTCACCTCTGCTAGGGCTGAGCGCTGAAACCTGGGTCTGTGCCTGCTTTTCCAGATGGAATAAGCTCCCAGTCATGTACCTGCTCCCTGGCAGACTTACTCTTGTGTTGAGAACTACCTCCCAACACCAGATTTCCACTAAACAATAAAATCAGGGCAGTCATAAGTGCCAGGCTTGCTCCATGACACCTTGCCCCATCTGATCAATAGGAAAAGAACTCCTGCAGCTAAAGCTTTGTTTCATCTAAATAATCACAGAGTGCTAAAGTAACAAATGAAAAGGAGGTAGTGGATATGTTGTAGTACTGGGCAGGGGGCACTGTGGGGGAAATGCTGGTTCACCTGTCCCTAAAGCTTTTTACTCCTTCCAGCAAAAAATGGTATGGAAATTAGCCTGGTGTTTTATTTCTTTGTTGAAGAAGCTACTGCATAGAACTGGCTTTAGATTTGTTGCCTTTTCAGATGATGTCTCTTCAGGAACAAGCAAACAAGCTAGAAAAGGATGGTGGATTGGATGGGCTACAGATTCAGCACAAACTGAACACCATTCTTCAGAGGAAGCAGCAGATCAAGAATCTTTCCCAGAGCAGGAGAGAAAAGCTGCAGACAGCCCTTCTTCTGGCACTTTTCTATCAGAACTTGGCAGAGGTAAGAGAAACTTAGACTAGGGTGGGAGTGGAAGAATGGGGAACTGCTTACATCTGTTGGATAAAGAGCTTGTTCTTGCCAGAGATTAGCTGGATTGATAATTTACTTTGAGATGGCAACTGCTGTATTGCTGTGTTCATGTGGTAGGTGAGCCAGTACCGTTGCAGTCACTATCCATACCATTGTGGTGGGATTGTAACCATTTGAATTGCTTTATGCATCAGAAGTCCTGATAAAATAAAACTAATCAAAATGTAACTGGCAGCCACTACTTTATGCTTCCTTTGATGGGACTGAAAGTGTTTTAAGACAGAGTGAACACTGTGTGGAAAGCAATATGGCAAGGGCACCAAGTTCTACTAGTGGGTGTTTACTGAAGTCCTTCAAAACAGATCTATAAGTGAGTATAGTTCTTCAGCTACTATACTCTGCGGATTAGGTTAGCCTGCATTCTGTTCTGGCCATATTCTTGTAGCCAAGCAGCTCTGTTCCTGGCACATCGGTTGGAAAGATATAGCAGGTTGTTTTTTCAAAGGCCAGCACAGTTGCGTGTGACTGAAAAATGTCTTAGCGTCCGGTGTGCTGACATAAGCAGCAGCACATAGACAAGAAGTGACATTTGCAAACACTCTCACTGGCCTGGTAAGCCCTTCTGCTGCTACAACCCTCAGAACATTCTCCATGTTTTAAAGAAAAATTGCAGGTACTTATCACCTCCTATCCCACAAAAAGGGCACTTGTCCTGACACAGTTCAGATTAGGGTTGTTAGCAAAGACCTGTCTTACACTTTCTTCTAACAACCAAATTTTAAAATAAATAAATAAATAGCTGATAAATTCCATTTATAACAATATCTATTTAGAGCTCCCCCAGTAACAATCAAATATTTAAGTGACCTCTTCTATGGCTACATCAATGAGCAAGAGCTGCATTCTGCTTTCTAAAATGAACATTATTAGGAATTATTTACTCAGTCAAATATTAACCTATATTATTTATTTATTCCTTCACTAGGAATGCTTCTTAGTTGCTTCCCATCTGTAATCTGAAATTGTCAAATGAGTGCCTGGGCTGGGGTCCTCCTTCATGACATCTTCTTGAATAACACATAATGTAGCATCTGGCCTTGTATAGTGAGGAATTTCTCTGCATTGATTCAGCCAGGAGTTCTGTAGTTTTTTTCTCTCAAACAAACTACTCAGTTAGTCTCTCAATCTAAATTCATTGCCTACTGCTGCAGAATGTGAATGCCACCATGGAATTTTAAAATATTCTTACAGTAATATTTTCCTTCCTCTTTGGTTGGATGGAATGTTTAACCTAAATTTAACGATGTTCTGGGTGTGTATGAGTTCGTTTATGAGAACAGTCCCCAGAGGAGTGTTAAACTGCAGAGATGAGTTTTGAATTAGATTGTGCAATCAGTGAGGTCATTGCTTATTCATATTTCTTGGGAGTCTCCATCTCTGGAGGTATTCAGAACTTGCCTGAATACTTTCCTGTGTAACTTACTCTTGGGAACCTGCTTTATCAGCATGGTTTGACTCAATGATCTCCAGGGTTCCCTTCTAACCCCTACAAATTTGTGATTCTGTGATAGTACAAATCCCACCCCCCTGAAAATTCTTACTCCTGAATTCATTTTAAGTAATTTCCATGGATCAAACAATTTTTTGTGTATGTTAGCAGAAAGCAGAGGTCACAATTTTGGTTAAAAATCTCCCAGTTATTCCCCAGAAGTTAACACATTCATACAAGATCAACATAGTCCTCAATTAGTGATGGCAGAATGGAGAGCTCAGTGTCATATTGTCCATTTATAAAGCTAGCTGCTATAGTTTGTACCACTGCCAGGACATAGTACTTTGTTTCTACGCAAAGCTTGCAATGACAAACTGAAGATTTAACATGCTTGCAGCTCATGGAATAGGTCACACTCCTAGAAAGTGGTACTGAGACAGACTTCCAGACTATTGTATTGCTACAATAGAATAGGCGATCTTGCACACATCAGTCTTAACATAGAAGGCAAATGAGCAGATTGCTACTTAGAAATATGTGTAGTTAACTAAGTTATTGCAGAGGAAGGATCATACAGTTCAAAGACTTGACTTGTAAAGCTGTCTGAATTTTAATGCTTACTGTGAAATTTGCTCATCATATTATTGGTAC
Organism: Coturnix japonica; assembly: GCF_054131305.1. Classification (NCBI taxonomy): domain Eukaryota; kingdom Metazoa; phylum Chordata; class Aves; order Galliformes; family Phasianidae; genus Coturnix; species Coturnix japonica. Next base: position 25,014,761 of record NC_140667.1, on the reverse strand, counting down.
TTAACTTCCTTTCCCTTTTACCCTCTATAGAAGAGAACAAGCAGCATTTACTTATTTGTTTCAAAGGAGTGAGATAGAATCATAAATATCTGGAGCATGCACAGCTTGTGTATGCTTGAAATACTTCTCTTACTAAAAAATTACTTACATTTTGAAAACCCAGATTTCTAAATTGATAGTGCCCACATTTTTTATGAGTCCCACTGAAATAAGACTGTTCTCCTGTATCTGCAGCGAGTATAGCACTAGACTCACTGTCCTTGTCTTCAGTAAAGTGTGGATAAATTAAGCCACTCAGAGGGCAGATATGTTTTTTTAGTAGTTGTTTGGCCTGCCATTAAGCCCTTGCCTATTATTAAAAAACAGGAGAGAAATCACCCTTTGAGAGGAGGTGTGCAGGGAACACTTTAGTTTCCCAGCCTAACTGCACAGATGAGCCTCTATCATTCAAATGAGAAGTAAGTTTAAGTGACCTCAAAGTGTTACTATGTGTCTGGGTAATGGGAGAAGGCCCTAGCTTGTGAGGAGGGTGTCAGAAATTAAAACAGCAGATGACTGCTTGCTGTCTTGGGCAACCTTGACATAAGGCAAAAGACTTCTCTTTGAATCTCTAACTGTACTTCGAAGGGAAATGGTTTCAGGAGAGTGCACTGCTAGTAAAAGCAATTTTTCTTGTTTGTAAAATTTCAGCATCTGTAATAATACTTAACATTTTTAAATGACCGAGAAAATCTTCTAGTTGTCAGCTCTTGTACGTAGTGCAGTAACACAAGGACAGCCAAAATGCTTTGAACCTGATAAGGCTGGCTTCAATTTGCTGTCCTGTAGTCAAAACTTTTGGGAACTGGTCTGAGGACAACGGAATTTCAGAGTGTGTCAAGTATTCACTTGTGTGCTTTGATGGACAGAAGATATTTATATCAATGCAAAGTGATTAAGTTTAGCAAACTATTTAAAAAAATATGCAAAAGTCACTATCCTGTTGTTCATTTTCTTCTACATAAGTTTATGCATTCTAAGAAAGAATTTCTTAGGAGAAATGGTAAGCCTTGCAATATTAGTCTTCATGCTTCAGCTGGTGATCCAAATGTGAAGGAACTAGAATATTTCAAACATTATGATGTGTAATAGCAAGGAGACTAATGCTTGCTTTCAAATACTCTGATTAGTGCTTTGACACACCAGTAAGGCTTTATTGCTTCTTATTTTTCATTTAGATCTTACAGCTTTCTTTTATAGATGAGCCACCCAATTTTTAAGTATCTTGAACTAGCTTGCAGGTGGGTTGATGACAGTAATAGCAGGTGAAACTCAGAGCCCTAAATCCAAGGCTCAGCTGCCACAAGCTTGTTTGAAATATGCCTAAGTTGAGGCTGCACATCTGCTTAAGAATTCACTATATCTAACCTGGAAGTTTGCATATTATGTTTACATTTTGTGATAAAATTTGGGGCATTCAAGGAATTTTTTAATTATTCCTGTTGTCAGATAAAAATTATTTTCATTCCTACCTGCTCTTATTTCTTTTCAAGTAGAATAGGTCAGAAACTGGAGAACCCAGGCATAGGAAACTTCATAGAACCACATAGTGGAAAGACACCCCAGGGTGACATGTAGTTGTCATGCTAACTTAAGTGCTTCATGCTGCTGCAGGCAGAAGACTGGATCAGTGAGCGCATGCAGAAGCTAGAGGATCCTTCCATACAAGATCCCAACAGTTTGCAGGACAAAATGAAGCTGCTGCAGAAGCATCAGGTCTTTGAGGCAGAGATTCTAGCAAATGAAGAAATCATCACAGCTGTTAATAAGGTAATTCTAACATTCTGCTAATTATCTACGTTATCTAAGGTGGGATGAGAAGAATGGATGGCTTCCTCACTGTCTCCTTAACATTTTTTCTCCTCAAATGACAAGAACACAGTTACTGCGCCATGGAAATGGAATCCCATTTATTTAAAACAAAGAGATTTCTTAATTTATCCCTCCAGAGGACTTCCATCTTTCCTTATTGTCCACAGAGAAAGATATCACTAACTTCCCTCTTACCTGAAGGTGATTACTCCTGCAAAAATATACAGGATTTCATGCTCAGCAGCTGAACAAACTCACTGAAATTGGGCAAATCATAAGGCTGAAGGATACAATCATCTGTAATGCCTCTCTTGTGCTTTCACTCAATGGCTGTCATCCTTGGCAAGTGAATATTCAAATCTGTTGTGCTTAATTACCTCCCAGAAGTGAGAGCATTACAGCTAAGCAGTATTACTTGGGAGCTGAGAAATTAGGAAGTCATTGTGCAGTGCAGGTTGGGAAAGTGGCAGTCGTTCTAGAACAGTCTTGTAACATAGTAATCACATTAGAAGTCAGTAGTAACCTTCATATTTAATTCCCTCTCCTGGATGCAAAGAAAGGAGAAGCCCTGGTTTCAATGGGCCACCCAAAATCAGGGGAGATCCGCCGCCAAGTCCGCATGCTTCAGGAGAGCTGGGAGAAGCTGAAGAGAGCTGTTGCTGCCCGTGGAAAGATGCTGGAGGATAGTCGAGATTTCCTGGAATTCCTCCAGAAAGTGGACCAGGTGGAAGCCTGGATCAGGGAAAAGGTAACTGAGTTCTAGTATTTAAACCAAGTAGAACACTAGAGACTTGGTATATCACAACAAATGTATGATACATGTGTCAACTTCCTGGACATTTTCTTAGGGCTGCCTTCATGAGAGAATTGTGATGAGCTCTATAGACAATATGAAGGGTATAATTCAACAGATTTGAAAACTTTTCTGAAGAATTTCTGTGACAAATTAGGTCAAACAGATCATACATAAAATCTGCTCATAAAGAAGTTATTTTTTCTCATGTGTCTCTGTCAAAACAGACATAAAAGCACACTAGAATATAAGGGACTTCAAGCATATGACAACTCACATTCAGGTTCATTGTGTGTCAAATCTGCAAGTTTCTCTTTGAAGAAAGTGTCATTAATTGTTTTCATTCAGAGCCTAATCAGTAACAGATTGGAAAAGTAATTCAGACCAAGTCTAGTCATCATCTAAAAATCAGAAGTGACTACTTCAGAAGTTGTAGGTCAGTGATTCGCAAAGGAAAATCACAGAACTTTTTGCAGCACTATAAGCATTGGAACATGTTGTATTCTTATACTCAACCTTAAATGTTTGCCTATCTACTTCTTCTTTCCTCAGGAAGTCATGATTAACATAGGTGATGTGGGAAATGACTATGAACACTGTCTGCAGCTCATGAAAAAGCTGAATGAGTTCCGTGGAGCAACATCAGGGGTAAGAGGTGTTTTTCTTGTCTATTTCCACATTTCTTGTGATGCTGGAAGCAGCAGTTAACTTTATAGCATATTCAGTTAGTAAATACAATTCCATTACTCCTAGAAGATGAAAGATCAGAGAAGTAGGAAGCATTATCACCTCCTAAACCACTGGGTTCCCCACTGGGAACTCTGTGAAGCCATCTATCAAGACAACACATTTGAAATAGCCTCTCTTTCTCTTTATGAACTACACAGATGTGGACAAACAGGTCTCCATGTCACACAGGAAGGATCTCTGTGCTGACTTCCTAGTCTGGACTATTAGGCCTATTAGGACTTCATGTGTTTACTTCTTTGTGCACTCATAATATTCTCTTCATGCTGTTTGCCATTTATACTAGTTGCCAGTTACTGTACTGCCAGCTCCCATCTTCTCCTTCTGTTGCCTAACAGCAGAAGACAACAATCTTCTTTTATGCAAAATAAAAGCATAAATGTGCATGACACCTGGGAGAAAACTCTGAGATCCCCCTTGAAGAAGCCAACAAGATTTTCTGCAACAGTGCATTAGAATAGGATCTGGTCAGAAAGCCAAAACACTTGAATTTTCGCACCATGGAACCAGGGAAGTGAAACAACCTTCATTTATCCTTCAGTCCTCACCAGTTGAACTGTGAGCTAAGGGTCCTGCTATGCACTGTGCCAGCTAAAAAGAAGGATAGAGACAAGAACAGTATAAAGACTGAACAAAGAAGTATTTCCATTGACTAAGGTAGATCTTATATGCCCTTGGTCTCACATGTTCTTGGTCTTCAATATTGCCTGCTCCTAGGCACTTCTCCTTTACTACTTTAAACATGACTCCTACAAGAAACTACTGAGATTGATACCTTCATAGCTGGTGCTTGAATATACAGTGCTTTATAGGATGATCCAAACAGAAGTAGGCTGGTCTTGGCACAGTGTGTACATCAGTTTAGTCTAGGTTTCCCCACTAGACAAATCTGAGAGCAGAGATCAACTATCCCACACTGATGGTTGCCATGTTTTCTACTCAGACTCTGTTATATTGTGTTGCTAGCTCCCAGGAGAGGAGACTGAGGTTTCTGAAAAAGCAATATGTGGCTGTCTACTAGTTTATCTTGTTTACTTTGTGGCTGTTCATAATACTGAAGTACATATGGAAATAGACATCCTGGTATGAATGTTCCATAAATAAAATTCAGATTGAATAAATACTTTTATTTTTATTAAAAAATTGCTGGCATCTGGCAACTGTGCTTCTACTACTCCAATGATTAATGTCTCCCCTTTAAGCCTATGATTTACTGGTCTTACAAAAATATAGAATGTTTTTGAATCCTGGAGCAGTATTTTGTGTTGATTATTCATAATGCTTCAAAAGAATTATCCATTATGATCCAAAAGGTATATTTGCAATGCACAAATGTTATCCTTCCTGTAGTATATATGTTACATGGGAAGAAAATTGAAAGGCTTAGCATACATTTCATTATGCAGTGATGTTTCTTCTAAAGGAAAAGCAATAACACATCTTACTATCCGATTTATGAATTGTCTGGACAGGTGCCTATCTAAATTGAAGATCCATGAGTCTTTTATCTGTTTGATGGAGGAACAGTCTGACACATCTCATTTGTTTCTTGACAGCCACCTATGTAACCAGCAGCTGCAGTTATATTTCCTCAACACATGAGACCCTGCTGGAATGCCTGGCTTAGAAGACAGCATCTAACAGTCTTCATTTAGTCCTAAATCATTGAATTATCATTACACAGTGTATCATCATTAATGTCCTTTCTTGACTGAACTGTTAGCTCATCTGGGACTGATAATAAGTGTCATAATATTGTTGATTGAAATTTCTGGTAGTAAGATATAAATCTTGCTTGTTGCTGCTATTGATGTTTTGCATGTGTCAGACTCAGTCACAAGCCTTTTGAACATACACCTGAGCTCCTTTTCTCAATTTACAGGAGACAACAGTGGATGATGCTCACATCAAGGCTATCAATGCCCTGGCCATGAAACTGGAGATACAAAACAAGGAAGAGACAAAGACAATATATCAGCGCCGGAAGCAGCTCAATGAAAAGTGAGTACTCTTCTAAATCTTCTACACAAAATGAAAAGAGAAAGTTAGGATGAGGTATTTTAGGTGGGCCAGGCTAAGTGGAGTAATGTATTTTCTTTAACATCATGACTACCAGACTTCATGCACTAGAGCTGCCTTTCAAGATTTCGGAGCAGTTAGTCAAGAGGATTTCTTATCCTTCAGAGCAAAAGTCTTGTCTGTCCTTGGAGGGAAACATGCTTTTTCACTGCATTTAACAGGCTACATTCATGAAGCTAAGACTTCCATATTCTTTCTGCTACTTCATAGTCCACTAGTTAAAGTAATCTAAGGAAACTGTATCAGGACTCTGTAGCTTTTACTTTCTATGACATCCTGAAAAACTAGGAACAAATATAGCCAGATAGCTTCATGAGGCTGATTTTTTATGCTGCATCTGCTATTGTAAGGAACTGGGGATAAGTACACAATGTAGCTCAGAAATCTAGACTTTCTTACTTAGAGATGAGCATTATGAAACTCACTTGTGGAAACTTTCACCTCTGAAATACACTCCTAAAATATTATTTTCCAATAAAAGGTGGAACAGTTTCCATGGTAACCTGAATGCATACAGGAGGAAGTTAGAAGGAGCCCTGGAGATTCATGCCTTGATCAGAGAAATTGATGACATCACAGAAAGAATTACTGAGAAGGTGAGCTCCCAGATTTGGATTAACTGACATAGGAAAATGTTCTGTTTTCTGAGTGACAAACCCAGGTATCTGTATTACTGAAGATATACTGACTATCTAGTAGTGGCCCTTGACAGTTGTGTATCAAGTCTGCAGGAAGACATTAAACACACTGCAGATTGCCAGTCCTTAAGTCACTCAAGGCTAAAAAGGTAAATTTCAAAGTAAATTTTGAATACCAGAAGTTAGATGAACTACCATAGAACTTGACCTGAATTAATTATCCTCTTAGTTTGAATGTAGCAATTTCCAGTGTTTCAAATTCAAAGCTAGTTCGTTTAGCACTAACTTGTTTCTCTCTCCGTGCAGTGCAATGTAGACATATATGAAACTTTGATAAGTCATATAAAAATTTCATTTATTTTTTTTTCTTCATGTGGATGTACAAATGCCTATTCTGATTTATAATTTTGAGATTAATAGAAGGCCATATAAGAACTAATGACTGTTTATTGAACTGCAGGCCAGTAGTCAAATACATGATGGAGCTACTTCAGGTTACAAGACCATTGGCTTGAAATTTTTGTAACAACTTTTGTGAATGTATTTCTTTATTGTCTGTGATTTCCCTTCTGATGGAGTTCTGAGGATTAACTTTTTTTCCATATTTTTGTGAAACACAGCTATTGCAAGTTTCTGCACCACAACTGAATAGGAAATATTTGGCTATTCTCAGCTATGTGGGGGGAAAAATAATTGAGAAAATAAATGTTGAGAAGTGTTGGGATGCACTCCCTCCTTTCTGTTTAACATGTGAATGCCAAGGAGCATCTTCTGTAGAACTGTGAATATTCAAAGTTCTTGTTCTGTTTCTGTTGAGAGTGCAGACATGAAGAGCTCTGCAGATACTTTAAAAGACAAAAGAGCATTCCAATGGCAATAAAAAGAAGGGGAAAAGGAAGCAGTTTGATAGAAGCAAAATGTTACCCTTCTTTGTGTCATCTTCATCATTTACACTTCCTGTACCCCTCCAGAGCGTCCTGATACAAGCACTGGATTATGGGAAGGATGTCGAAAGTGTGGAAAACCTTATTCGAAGACATGAAGAGATGGAGAGAGAAATCAGTGTTATTAAGTCCAAAATAGAGGTAAGAAGTGCGCCGGGTTAGTGAGTGTTCATGACTGTTTAAGCCCTTAATGAAAACATTGTCAACCAAAAGCCCACACTGAAAGTAGCATTTTGATGCTGCTACTTGCTGAACAAGATACAAAGTACTTTTGAGTCCCCTGCTGAAGGGCATATCTAATTGCTTCTGTTAACTGTCATGCCTCCATGGCTCATGTCACCTCTCAGAGCCAGATTAGGATAACAGAGGTTATGACTACCCCTTCACTTTTCTCCCTGTTTATCCCCATTCTGCAGAACTGCTTTCTTAATTGTAAATTAACATCTGAGTGCATGAAGCAAAACAGATGCATCTTTCTCCACCTGGATAATTGCTAAGAAATCCATATGTATTTTTTGTGTGTATAATACTGATTATATTTTAGTATTACAATCGAATCACCCACTTTTGAAAACTAGAATCTTAAAATGAGCTAGTTCTGAGAGGTAAATTCAGGAATTAACATAAGCTTTTTTTGGCATAAATTCACCCCACTATAAATCTCTTTCCAGCCTTTGGAACTGGAATCTTTCCGCCTTTCCACAAGGAATCCATCCATAAATGACAAGCTGACTATGAAGCAACAGGAGATGAAAAACAACTGGCTACGACTCCAGGGACAGGCCAAACAAAGGTGAAGGCTTCTTGTGATATGAATATCCCTCATCAGGAGCAAAGCTATTCCTTGGGATCACAAATCTACTCTTTAGGGGTTTTCCACAAGTTTTTGAGGGTCCTTTCAAAGCTTATATGGATAGCTAGGACATCTCTATTTGGTAAAAGGGTGACTTAAGACAACAAAATTTCCACTGATGTGACCTCAGGAAAGTTAGTCCAGTGATTTCCTAGCTTAAAATGACTTCCTTACTAAAATATCTCCAGGCTATCAGATAAAAATTCTCATGAACGTTTTGTGAAATGCTTATTTTTTGAAGTTTCTAGAATATTTTTTTCTTGAATATTTCCAAAACAAGAAAGACTTAGGCCTGAGCAGGAATTGTTTCTGGAAACAACAGCTCTAAGGGTTTTTACATTTCTTATTCTAACGAACTGTCATAGAAAAGAAGGTAAGCCTGTTGTCTCCAAGGCATCGTGCATGTGTGGAATTTTGGTTTACTGTGAAAATGGGGTCAGCAAGGGAAAGCTAGGAGGCTTGAATTCACTTCAGTCGCCTTCTTATAGGATACCTTCCTCTGTTCATGGGGAGGGAATGGGAATTAGACAACTCTGTGTTGGACAATGCTAAGCTGTACAGCTGTACTTGTGTTGCAGGAAGGAGAAGCTGGCAGCCTCATATCAGTTGCAGAAGTTTAACTCTGAGATGAAGGAAATTATAGACTGGATTCAAAACATCAGAGGTTTAATGGAAGCAGGGGGGCTTCCTAAAAGCCTGAATGAAGCAGAAAGCATGATTGAGGAGCATCAGCAGAGAAAGGCAAGTATCATTACTTCTTCCAATTGAATATACTCCTCTAGAGTATGGTGACTCTGCATGTGGCAGTAGGGTTTGAAACTTGCCGAACTTTGAGGTTCATTCCAACCCAAGTCATTTTATGGTATTGTCAGTCATTCCTATGGGAATTAAATGCTGCAGACACAGCAGAATTCCTGCTGCATGAATTGACAGTAACGTGGTGAGAAGACTGTTTGCACTAACAGGCCAGTGACAAAAATCACCTAAGAACTGGTGGGCTATATAGTAGCTCATTTCCCAGGAAGCCACATTACCGCTCACTTCTGCTATCCAGCTCTGCAGGTAAAAAGCTGATTCAGTTTCAAAACATGTTCACTTCTGATCTCTTACTCAGCTTGCCAAGAAGTTAATGTCATTCTTTGAGCTAGATTTTGAGATGCAAACTCCATTTTCCTGAGAAGAAAATAAAACCAGCAATTTGTCTCATACAGGGCAGTGAATTACCATCACGTTCTACTATATGTTCTCTTCTGAAACACTTCATTTCTGAGTACAAATTACCACGTGATCTTTTGATGACTGATTTGGTTCACATTTTTGATGATTTTCTAAAAGGAGTACTATTATTAACTTAAAAAATAAAAAATTGATATTTTACTTTTTCCCACACATAGTAGCTATCGTTCAGTTCCTGTGTTATCTCTTCTTTGTAGTTATATCTCCTTTTCTAAAAAGCATATTCTCAGAATCATGACTAACAATGAAAATCCAGTGCTTTGTACTTCCCATTACTAGCATGAATAGTACTGAATTCTAATTCATTTTAAAGACGTGAATTTAGTGTCAAATAACTGATGCCCCTTCTTCTTTTGGTCTTTTGTCTGTTAATGGTTCTTTCTCAAGTGAAATATTCAGCTTTTTTTTTTCTTTTTTTTTTTTCTTTTTTTTTCTCTTTTTTTTCTTTTTTTTTTCTTTTTTCTTTTTTTTTTTTTTTTCCATTAGTAATAGAAACAACAGAAGACAGTATAAAAAGCTCAATACACTGCACACTGTTATGGTGTATTTTGAATTTAGATAGTAATAAGATCTAGATCTAGCTCTTGATCATGCTAGAGAAGGAATCCAAGGATTCCTCTGACAGTCACACAGATAAGGTGGAATCCAGCAAATTCTTCCTATTGCACTGGGTTGACTAAACTTGTAAAAGTCACAATAGAAAATAGATTTATTTTTTTTAATGTAGTTAGTCTTTAGGGGTCACTGTAGTTGACTGCCAAGCAGTAATCTGATTAAAAAATAGATTTGTATTTTATAGTTGTTTTATCAAACTCGAGGCACCATCACCCATCTCAAAAAAATCTCTAAAAAGAGCCCTCTGTAATTTCAGACACTTAGTAGTCCATGACATCATTTCTAAGGTGGTTTGCAAGATATTGCACTGCATTATTTCAGTATGTGGTTATTTTCATTTTCAAATGGTTTACATTAGGAATTCCACACTCCGTTTGCAGAGCTCACTCTTGCTTTTAATCTGTTCACCTTGAGGATTCAGTATAAAGGTATAATTCATTCCTCAGACCAGGAGAATTTAAATATTTCATCGTAGCACCATGCAATAAAGTTGAACAGTGTTTTTGATGTAATAATCTGATGCCAACTTACTTGGCAGGAGAGGAAAAACATCTAGGTGCTGTTTGTCTCACAAGAACCACATTCATATAGGAAAACTCAGTAGGAGATACAGTACTATAAGTGTTCAAAACTATGTTTGTTTATATCTGAGCATTTTCCAATCTGTTTCTAATTGAATTCTGATTTTGATTTGTAGGAGACCAGTTGATCCTAAAGCAATAAAGTCATTTATTGTCTTCGTTTATTTTCTCTTAGGCATTTCTATGCTTTTTCAGTAACGTAGCTCAGCTCAAAGATGAATGATTTTCCACACAAATATTAGTGTTGGAAAGTTACAGCCTATGTTCTCCCCCTTAAGGCCTGTATTCTGAATAGTTGGCATACCATAAACCCTTGACATCAACTTTAGTAATATATTTTAGGAGGAGATTGAAGCACGAGTGGAAAGATTCAACTCTCTTAGTAACTATGGTCAACAACTTGCCAATTCTGGTCACTATGCAACCCCTGAGATTCATCAGTCTCTCTCTAGACTACAGAAAGCCTGGTCTGAATTGATCCAAGCATGGCAGGAGCAATATATAAAATTGTTTCAAGCACAAGATTTACAGGTAAGTAAAAAGACATTTGAAATGAAACACACATCACACTGACAACTTTCCTCAGTATAAGCAGTGTATTTATGACGGTGTCTTACCATTAGCTGAAGGCGATGTAATAATATCCAGTGTTTAACACTGGTTTCTGGAAGACAACTGAGGGCAGAGCACATTCAATGATGGCAGGGCTTTTACTGTATCTTTAAATTCTGTCTTTGCAAATTAAATGCATTTTTGTTGAATGTACAACTGTCTGCTTTTCAGAGGCCATGAAACTTGACAAAACTCATGCATTCATTTAGTTGGCAAAAGGAACATACTTGAAATAGAAAGTCCTATAAATTCTAAACTCTCTCCCCCAAGAAAAACAGTGTGGATGGAGGCATGTTTTTAAACAATTGTGGGGAAGGAAAAAAAAAAAAAAAAAAAAAAAAAAAAAAAGGACAAAATCTAGTTTTCTTCCTCTGTTTGTTTTTTCTTTTGTTTGTTTGTTTGTTCTACTAGACACATCTAAAAAGCTTCATGTGTATAAGAACTTAAACCATATGGTAAGGACTGCTTTCATGCTTCTTATGGACTGCATTATACTTACTTCAGGCCAGTTGCTTTACATAACATCTCTATGCATTATTAGCAAACATGTTGCAAGTACTCATATTGTATTCAGTGCCTGAGACAAAAAGAAACAGTCATCTTATTAAAGAAAGAACTGCAGTAATTGTTACACACGTGGTTTTGGCAGCATCCAATGTTTACTGCCATCCAATGCTCTTGTGGTTAGATTTTGCAATGGCCTCAGCAGTTTAGGTATTTTTCAGTAAATTCTTCCAAAGTCATGAGTGTGTCCATTTTATAATTCTTTCTCCTCCCTGTGCAGAAATTCTATGGCTATGTGGAACAGACTGAGAGCTGGCTCAGCAGCAAAGAGGCTTTCCTAGCCAATGAAGACTTAGGGGTAGGTGCTCCAAGTATTGATAATTTTCTCAGCTATAGGTTTGGGGGACAGGGAGATGTGAAGTATGATGATGTGCTGCTTCTTTCTTTCTTTCTTTCTCCATCTTTCTCCTTTCAAAGTTACTGCTTTGCCTTATTGACAACTTAGGGTCACGTTTCCTTCCAGTACTTTAAATGAGATGGGTTTCTCAGCCCTTAGAGTAATGAAACAGTCCGACTACTCCTATTATAACAGGAAAAAAAGACTGTTTCTCTACCTGACCTTACCTGACTCAAGCAGATTTCCTAGCAGTGTGTGAGTTGTCACCGTGGTCATTTCTGATATAAGTAGTGTTGCTCTACTTTAGCTACTTCAAGTATCAGTAACACTGCAATAACTGAAACTGCAGACTAATATATGGGTTACAGAAGTCATGCAAGATGCTGGATAGAAACTCTGATGCTTAGTTTACCTTTGGTACCTTGCATAGGTACCAAATTAGCTGAAGGAACATCAATTACATCTCAGAGTTCAGTGTAGACATAATTGGTACAAATCATATGAAAAACATCTAACACTAGTGGCTCGTATCTGGTTATTTTATTTTCATTGTGGAGATATGTACATACAGTCCCTTCATCGAAGTATAAAAGATTTAGAAGGATCCATTTTCCAGCCGTATTTAGCTCAGCAGTGCACAGAGAACAGCATGTGAGTACTTTCTTTTCCAGTGACTTTTCAAGTAAGCACCGGGTAATTTAGATGTTTTTCTGGCCCATTTGATGTGAAATTTTGAGAAGACAGGTTTCTCCAGGAGCTTTATAATATCCTCTTAAAGAGCGAGAAAGCAGATTTCATTAAAGTACCATTATGATGCTGCTGATTCTGAAATTAATAGTGCAGAGGTGTGCTGAAAAGAGAGTTCTGAGTCTTTGGATTCACAAACGTTACATGAAGTCAGGCTCTGTGTGTCTCTCCAGATTAGCTATAAGGGCAGGCTTCAGCCTTCAGATTCAAAACTGGATCAGAATGCTTCCAAATCCCATGGGTTGAAACTGAGGCTCTAATTTCAATCTCTTTCTGTGGCACATTTGTTGATTTAACTCTCATCTCTCAGAATCCTGCATTTGCTTCTGAAACAGTATCAGTCACAGGAGTGACTTAATAGTAGGAGGAGATCATCTTTTTCTCCAGAGAAGTGTGAGATGCTCTTTGTAGCACAACAACCAGCAGAAGTAGCTAAGCATCCAGTAGTTTGTTCAATTTTGACCATGAAACAATGGTCTCAGGCCATGCATAAAACATTAATTTAGACTCCGAGTCTCAGATTCAATGCCAATAAATTTCAAAGGCCAATAAATTTTCTTGACAGCTTGAAAATGTGGGGTAAATGTCATTTAGCTTCTGGATTATCAGTTTGGTGGATGGAATGACTCTGATTGAAATCAGCTTCCTTTTGTTGAATTCCATCCAGGACTCAGTGTCTAGTGTGGAGAGCCTGCAGCGGAAACACATGCAATTTGAAAAATCCCTGGAAGCTCAGATGGAGAAAATTGATGAGATGTCTTCATTTGCCCAGCAGCTAATTCAGAACAAACATTATGACTCAGACAACATCGCCAATAGATGCCAAGCTGTTCTGAGGAGGTGAAGTCAAGCCCTCATCATGTTTGCTACCCATCACTCTTGCAGTGAAACTGCCCACGTAGCTCTAAAATCTTTAAATGTTTTAAGAGAATCATAAACTGGTTTGCATTTACTTGAGTTTCCACTGCTATCTGTGGTCTTGCAAAACTTGCTCAAGTCTAGTTAATATTTCATCAGAAAGTTTCCAAAACTGCAATAAGAGGGAGAGGCAAAATTCAGAAAAAGGGCAATGTTCCTGTAATTCTGTACCCTAGTGTGGCCCTAGGGGAGTGCTACAAACAGCACACAGCGTTCTGCTGTGCCATTAAATAATACTGTAATTAAATGCCATCAAGAAAGGGCATTCATTTTCTATACTATTGCTTTTTCTCTGATCTGGTGGGTTGATCTTAAAGCTCTGCTCTAATTATCCATTAGGGCATTTTACAATTATTTCTAATGTGAATTACTTTATTTTTCCTAGCATGTTGCATATTGTCCATCTTAAACAAATGCAAACACTAGAAACTATTATATTCAGTGCTGTGGTAGATGAAAAGATCTATGTAAAATCTACATAAAGGGATCAGAAATTACTTATGATGAAAGTGAACGTACAAATTTATTAATATAATCAAATGCCTCTATCAACATGAATAAAGTGCTGCATGGCCATATTTGGAAGAAAGATAAAAGGATGATGTAGTTTTGGCCTGTCACGTGTTGTTAGTGACAAATATCTTTGTATCCACAAGCTTTCCATAATGTTCGACTGTCCTCAGAAAGTCACTAACGGTGATTCTGAGATGTAGGAATCATACATACAGAATTTGTGCATGCTTTAAACATATCTGCTAGTAGTTCTTCCCACAGTATACTGAGTGTCTTCTCTAAAAGTCAGAATCATGGAAGGCTGCAAACTACAGACAGTTTTCTCCTAGAGGTTGAGGGTTAGATCATATGTTTTTTAGACATGAAAATTCAAAACTCTTTACATATCTAATTCACTCTGTGTTTTATTCCTTGTGCATCTGTCTTTTTTTTTTTTCAGAAAAGAGAAATTACTGGAGAATGCTGCTGTTCGCAGACATCTACTAGAGGAATCAAGGCTTCTGCAGAAGTTGTTGAAGAATTCCTATGAGGTACAATTGCACAGCATTCACTGCATTCTGGTTCTTAAAACCTGTCGTGCTGTGTAGGTCTGAAACCCTGATGGGATTTAATGAGAGAAAAGTCAAGGAACTGAGTCTATAATGAGATGATAATTGAAAAATATGTAGATAAGGGTTAATGGATATTTTTCAGTATTCAAGCAACAAATTCCCTTCATTTGGACTACAAAAGTCAGTAAGAAATAGGTGCATTAAAAGGAAATGTGCCACCAAATCATAATCCATGGGAAGAGATGAAGTAGTCCTCTTCTTGTGAGATACAGTAAGGCTAGAAATAGGGAGGTAACTGCCCTTTCTTCCACAGGTAAACATGTGCAAATGCACACAATTTTTACCACATAAGAGCAATTTCATAGAGGCAGACATCTTTCCAGATGACAGTGCTGGGTAGAGAGGTGTAGGGGTGACCTCATCATTACAGTGTTTTATACATGCAAGGGGAGACCCTGGCAGATCACAGCTGAAGAAACACTGAAGTTTTTCTCCTCTTCTGTTCTTTCCTTCCCAAAGGTGGCTGCCTGGATCAATGAGAAGAATAGTATTGCCCAGGATGATAGCTGGAGGGACCCAAGCAACCTGCAGACCAAGCTGCAGAAACATCAGACTTTCCAAGCAGAGATCATGGCCAATAGAAATCGCTTGGATTCCATCAAATCTGTGAGAGAAGCTGGGTTGTTGGCAACTCTGGGCAACTAGCATGAAAAACTATAAAAAAACCTGACTTACACAGACCTCAAACAAGCAAGGAGAAATCATTGTCCCCTCAGTTACATTGTTCACTCTGTCTCTGAGAAGGCTGGAAAGCTTGCTCTTTTGGCCTGTGTACTTCCTGTGCCCACAGGGTTCTTTCAACTTATCTGTTACTGCTTAGTGTTAGCTTGTTAACTGTATTCACTGTGATGCAATGAAAGGAGATGGGTGCTGTGAATAATTCATCCCACTGACTTCTAACACTTCTCTCTGGTGTGAATCACACTGTAGAGGTATATCTGTTTCTTTCAAAATGGAACCTAGGTAACTGGATGCACACCTTCAGTAATTCAGATAAGTTTTATCCAACAAAAAGATCCAAGATGAATTTTCAAGTATTGCCATTACATAGACATACTAGTAGGAGAGATATGAGGGAAGTCTGACAAGCTTTGTCAGATACTTGGCAGAAGATTTGATCAGATGATTGGTTTGGTAGAACAGACTGTTATATCTTACTAACCTTATTCTCAGCACAGCACTGACTAGCTGTATTTTGCAAGAGATAACTTGCATAAAATCATTAAGGATGGAGTTCCTCCTCAGGTTCACCTTATCTCATGCAGTAGTTCCCTTGTACAAGATAGACAGTTCACTTTTCTTAACATGAAAGTAAGGGAGAAGGCTCGGATAGGTGGCTGGGCTATCTCAAGCAATGATCATGGAATGCAGAAAAGAACTCTGTGATCACAAACTAGGCTTTCTGTCCAGCCTTTGCATAATGAAGATTCTCTTTGCCCTTAAATGTTTTCTAATATTGTTCCAACATCTCAGATAATTTTAGAGGCCAGAAAGTCAGGAAAATCTGTCCATCAGTTTGATCATTCTCTCTGCTGCAGGAAGGTGAGAAGATGATACGTGAGAGACACTATGCCCCTGAGGCCATTCAGTCCAGGCTACAAGAAATGGAAGAGCTATGGGAGGAGCTACTAGCAAGCTGCCAAGATAAACAGGCCAAGCTGCAGGATGCTTACAAGGTAAGACAGATGCACCAGTGGTTGGGTTTTTGTGTTATTTCCAGAGGCAGCATGAATGCCCTGCTGCACCCTTATATATGAATGTGCCATTTAAAACAATCAGACCTCAAGACCACCAGAGCAAAAAACTGCAAAGTGAGGAGTTATTGAGAGGAATTAGAGATCCCTAGTGAGAGGAAAGGATTTGAGGTCTGCTTGCCGTTCTGCTTTCTACTGCTAAGTTAGGTTAGGTTTCCAGAAAAAGATACTGAGGGAAAATATGTACCCTTCCATCTTTCAGTTCTTTGGACTCAGTTCTCACTGGCATCTTTTCACCATCTTATGAGAAAGATGCCCGCAGCTGCTTTCCATTCTCCTAGTTCTTCTCAGGCATATCACTTCTCATGACTCTGAGTTTTGTACAGGCTACTCTGTGGGCATAAAATAAAGATCTGCCTTTAAATGTCTGCCTTATAAGGTACTGTGTCCATCATTGGTATCTGTGCAACAAGACACAAACAAGATTATATCCTGATGCATTTGTTCTTCTATTTACTCTGACTGAGTCATCTTCTTCATTTGGACCACTGCCAAACCTGGGAAGAAGTCACTGAGCCCTTGGAAGTTTATCTGCATTTGTGTGTAATTCCTACTGAATGGGGCTGCCATTATATATTGTAATTTATATCCTAAAGGTTTAATTGACTTTTTTGTTCTGCTTGTCTCCAGGCTCTTCATTTTCAGCGGAGTATAGAGGATACAGAAAAATGGCTGGAAGATGTGGAAAATGAGCTGAAAGCCCCATATAGCAGCAATGATCTAGTGGTTCTGAACAGTCATCTGAAGAAACAAGAGGAACTGGAGCAAGATATTGCTAGCCATAGGGACAGGCTGCAAGAGCTTGTGAACACAGCTCAGGAATTCCAGAAGGAAAAGCATTTCCTTGCCGATGAGCTAGAAGAGAGTGTTGATCATCTGGTGCAAAGGTGTGTTAGTGCCTGGTCCATCTCCTGCAGAATTTTGCCTATCTTTTTCAGTCTTCTTTTTCTTCTCTGCATCTTTTTTATTTTTCACTGTCTACTTTATTCTGAATAAAACCTTTTGTGTTCATTCTCTACTGTTTTGCGGTTCTCATTTGTGTTCCCTTTAAAATCTTCAGATACAAAAGTCTACGTGATCCTCTGCAGGAGAGACGCAGGAGTTTGGAGGAAAGCAGACTTCAATACCAGTTTTTCCGAGATGTTGATGAGGAGTTGGCCTGGGTTCATGAGAAACTTCCCATGGCATCCTCCAGAGATTATGGCCAATCTCTGGCAACTGTTCAGAGTCTACAGGAAAAGCATCAGGTAATGTCATTCTCATTCTTCAGAATCAAAGAGAGAATATGCAATTCAGTTTGCCACAAGAAAACTGCAGTGCGTTGGCTAGCAGCATTCATGATGCCAGGGATAACTCTTATCCTTGTCTGATAATGATATTTTTCTCAAAGGATATGTCTGTGGTTTGACATGTGGGATTCCATGTTTATCACTGCAATGCTCTGGGTACCACTCTATATGCTTTTCTGTGGACACAGGCTTTTTCTGCAAACTGAGTTTAAAACCTGGCTCTTACAATATGAAACAGATTTTGCAACTGTTGTAAATGCTATTTCTTTGAGCAACAAAGGATGTCCTAATGTCCGAACATACTATTTAACTTGTTAAGTACACCCAAGCAAGCTTATTGCTCATGTGTCTCAGGATGAGCTCCCAGAAAAACATCTTCCCCCAAAACTTCTCTGCTCTGGGGGGAGGGAGTTAATAAGCTTCTGTGATCCTTAGCTGACCTTCATTCCAGTGGTAACTTTCAAGATAGCTGCTGAATTATTTCACAACATCTAGATTGGCTATCAGGCACAGCAGTGCCTGGAACACTATCATCTCAAATTCTCATAAAACAGCAGCTGCTTTTCTAATTGTTTTTGAGTAAGGATCACTCTCTCTCTACAAACATGTGGTGGAAGGAAGAAAATGCTGCTAAAACTTTCCAGCAGCTATTGGTATTTAATGTTAGCAAAAGACAGCACATTTAAGTGCGAGGTCAAGTGCCTCTTGGGGAAAATCTGTGTAATCTGCAATAGGACTGGGAAAGATGGAAGATCTGATAAGGAGGGAATACGCATATATATATAAATACATATTGTAGGCACAGGCATTTGGTGCAATCTGCATGCCTAAAAATAAGACTGAACTTGCAAAAGATTTTCGATTATTCCAGGGGTAAAAAGTTTAGGCTGGTACATGTGACATGCCAGGACATGAATGAATTCTCTTAAAAAGTAGATTTATCCTAAATGTGCACTCACAGTTTAATGAAGAACTGTAGCTGCAGAATGTTTATAATGCATCTTCCAGAATATGTAAGACCCATGGATATATTAAATCCATATTGTATATAAGTCAAACATTGAATATACTGTTTGTTCTACCTCCTACTTTTTGACCTATTTAGCCAGGTTTGCAAATTTAATACTTGCACATTACCACGAAAGTGGTAGTGCACTAAATGTATCAAGATGACAAAACTGAATGTCATGCAAAAGTGCATTTACGCTCAAATATAGCATGCATAAGTATAGCTGCTTAGTCTGAAGAACAGTTTCCACTCACTCCCCCACCACCCTTTTCTGCTGGTATAAATGAAGTACTGTGAATGCATATGCCTAAATGTTCAACTGTAAAGTTGTTCTTCCCACTGCTAGTGTATTATTAATACAGAGTACAAGATGTTTTAAAACCTTTGCTGCTGGGTTCTGCTCTGCTGGGGTCAAATATGGTGTCACTTTTCAACAACATAGTGGCTGCCTTGAAATTAATAGGGGAAAGTTAAAGGCAAGGTTAAAGTCAGAGCTGTTTTGAAGCCAAGTCTGATACTTAAGTTGAAAGAGCAGTTTCTCTCCCCAGAGGGCATCTCTTCTACAACAACACAGCACCACAGTCTAACTCTGAAACCACCTGTTTTATAGCTTTGAAAATAAATAGAACAACTATGAAATGCTGGAGTTTGCTTTCTTTTCAATGTGCTTAGGCTTAGTTAACCATAGGATGAACAAATAAATTGAAAGTGTGGCCCTTGCCTACCAAAGATGAGGAAAGCAGAGATATACATCTGCTTTTTCAAAATCTAGTTTTCAAACATTCATTTCAAATAAAGCCATGTTTTGATTCAAGAAACATGGTGCAATATGAGTGGGAGTAGACATATCTGAGTAGAATCTGCAGGCCAGAGGTTTGTGGTTAGAATCTCTTCTCTCCACACTCTGAGGTGGATACAAAACAAGGTACAAATTGTGTGGTTAAACTTGATTTCTGCTATTGTTCCTTCACCCAAAAGAGATCTTGCACTCCACTCTAAATATTCACTCAGATGTTGCACCTGTGACCCATCTGTGTGTATAGAAAATAGATTTATAATGGAACTACAACAAAATTACACAACTAAATAATTGTAGTATCTATCTGGTAGAAAAAAAGCTATATAGCTTTTCTTTTTGGTCTGTCATTTTATTCCTTCCAGAATCTGGAGAATGAGATAAGCAGTCGGGATGTTTTGACCAAAGCAGTGCTTAGTACTGGGCAGAAACTGGTAAGGGGAGGCCACTCAGCCTCTCGCAAGATTATGGAGCAGATGAAGGAGCTGGAGACATCTGTTGAAAACTTGAAGACAGAGGCTCAAGTGAGGAGACAGCGTCTCATGCAGTCATATGAGGCCCATCAGTTCCTGACTGAGGTAAGAATGGTTCATGAGGAATTTATTTTGGCCTATATTTGCTTTAAAAGATACGCGTAATGCTGAGTGTCTCTAAATACTGATATATGAGCAGAATTCATACTGTTCTGGTTTTTTCTATCTGGTAAGTACAGTTACAGTGGAGACATAACAGTTGTTTTTCCAAGTAACCGTAGTGAAGGGTAAACAAGTAACTGTAAGAATTGGGATTTGGGCATACGTTTTTTGGAATAACTAGACTAGACTGGAAGGCACCTAAGCTGCTTACTATTTTGACTGATGCATCTCTTTGAGCACTGATGCTTTAGAGTTTCCTTTGCCTTGACCTAAACTAAAGCTGTGTATAGGCTCATCCCTGTATTTTATACAGCTACTGGACGTGGAGGCCTGGCTGGCAGAGAGGAGCTTCATTCTAGAGACTTCTGATTATGGGAAGAATGAAGAATCCACACAAGCTTTACTACGTAAACTTGAAGCCACCAAGCTGGACATGGAGGGTTTTAGGCCTCGGATTGAGAAAGTGCAGGAGACGGGTGCCAACTTAATAAACAAAGACAACCCAGAGAGGTAGGAAAGAAAATGTAGGCTTCTGTTTTCTAACAGAAATTTCCCCAAGGAAGACAAATACGGAAAAAGTTCAGTTCTCATTAGCTGTTCAATGGCTTATTCAGAAATGTTATTTTAATGGACATCAGTCCCTTCTTCACTACCATCACATACTCTCAAACTCCCAGAAAGCTTTATGATTGTTTTAATATTTTCATAACTGTTGGTGTTTCAACAGCAGACCACTTAGGTCAGCTTCTTTGTCCACTGTCTATTCTGATGAACTTTCATCTACTTCTCAGTTGAACTCTCATTATGTTGAATAATAATTGTTCAACAAGTACCGTGTTTGGGAAAGGCAATAGACATTCTTGACAGTTCACTGTTTTTCATTGCCAATTGTTTTTATTACTGAGAAGAAAGATGTAGAAAAGAACAGCAATGTGAGATACTTTAACTCTTTAACTAGTTGGTTCTCACATCTTCTTATAAATTGCTCCATGACAACAACTGGACTCTTCAGCATTTTGAAGGCGTTACAAATCCAACCTGTTAGAAAAGGCAGTATCCAAAAAGAGCAGTAAAACAGAAACACACTTTTTGATTCTTATTTGTTTTATGCTGTTTGGTTTTGTTTGTTTGTTTGCTTTTTGCAGTCCAGCCATACTTTCAAAGCTCCAGGGTATCCTAGCAGACTACCAGTCTCTCCTACAAAAGGCTGAGATCCAGAGAAAATGCCTGCAAGAACAATTCCAGTTGTATCAATTTGAAAGAGAATTCCAGCTGGTGGATGCCTGGCTTTCCAGTAAACAGTCAATTGCAGAGTCTGATGACTATGGGCAGGACTTAGATGGTGTTGAGGTAAAAGAAAATAAAAGGTGTTGTATGTGTTGTGTGGTAAAGCAAGAAAATATTTGCCAAAATTTTTGTGCAGCTGTTGAAAGTGGAACATTAGTGACAAAAACTAAGCAAACCAGTTCTCACTGCAGCAAAGCCTCAGGCTGGTTACTGTTTGCTTATGGAAGGCTTTCAGTGGTAGCATTCTCCAATGGAGAATGGAGGTGCAACAGAGTCAGCTTTTTCCTGGGATAAGGTGAGGTCATTACACTTGACTTCTGACACTGTTCCTAAACTTGACAAAGCATAACCATTTGGTCACAGTCTTGCAACAATTTCAGTGGGAAGTCTTGAAATAGAGCATTCTCACCTCTAGCTGCTTGTTTCAAGGATGAATTTCTCCTAAGGTCATGTGTTGCAGAGGGGTATACTTTGTTTCTCTCCATGGTTGACTGAATTAATGTCTTCAACAACTGTTACATATTCTGATAAGTTAAAGAGGTTAGTTTCCTAGTTCTGGGCAGCATTTTTTTTTTTTTGTCAGATTGTGGGTGATTTTTCTCTGTAACTTGAAAGGTTTAATGATCAAGACAACAGATACTTTCTTCTGATTCCAGATCTTCTGGGCTTATCATGTGGTTAACACTCTGCAGTGAATAACTTTTGTGTTGTATACTACAGAGGAAGTGATTTTTCCTCTTTCTTTAAAAGACATAGGCATAATATTTTATATCTGTGTTCCTGTTTATCCTATAGGTACAGGAGAAAAAGTTTAAAGATTTTGTAAATGAGATTAAACCTCTGGGACATTCCAAGGTTTTCTCCTTTAATGAATTAGCATCTAAACTAGAGAAGGATGGCCACAACAAGACACATATTATCCAGAAAAGGACAAAGCAAATTAACGAGATGTGGGAGAAACTGTGCCATGCCATCCAGACAAGGACAGAGGTAGGAAATACACTGAACATTTAATTCCCTGCATTTTCATATATCCCTCTTCCCTTCCCAAACCAGTGTATTGCCACTGTAGAAACACAAAGGTAAGAGTAATGGGTATATTCTGTGCTCCATCTTCTTGATCAGTTTCCCTTTCTAGCCATTGCTTTTCCTGCTGTTTCTGGTGAGACCATACATGAAAGATGCCTAACATCCTGCTGGCATACTGTTTACCTAAGTTCACTGCTAGATCCAATTTCCTTAAAAAATTAAGCTAACCTAGTGGTTTACCACTGCTCACAGGAGGGCAGCTCTGCCACTTATTGGACTCTTATTTTCTTTTTCTTTCTTTCTTTCTTTCTTTCTTTCTTTCTTTCTTTCTTTCTTTCTTTCTTTCTTTCTTTCTTTCTTTCTTTCTTTCTTTCTTTCTTTCTTTCTTTCTTTCTTTCTTTCTTTCTTTCTTTCTTTCTTTCTTTCTTTCTTTCTTTCCTTCTTTCCTTCTTTCCTTCTTTCCTTCTTTCCTTCTTTCCTTCTTTCCTTCTTTCCTTCTTTCCTTCTTTCCTTCTTTCCTTCTTTCCTTCTTTCCTTCTTTCCTTCTTTCCTTCTTTCCTTCTTTCCTTCTTTCCTTCTTTCCTTCTTTCCTTCTTTCCTTCTTTCCTTCTTTCCTTCTTTCCTCTCATTAAATGAGGGTATAACTGTCTATATATATTTTTACTGGGTCAGTGAGTTGACATCAGACAAGGGAAATGAGAGAAAGTATAATAGAGAATGCGAGGACAAAACCTTTACCTTTTGGCAGCAGTTAGCTGTAAAATCAACTCACACCATCCTGTGAAACAGTGGTCTTGGATGTATTTAGAAAAGCAGAAAGGAGAATTAAATTCAACTTTTTAATGGCTTAAGGAGGACGTAAAATGTCAGATGTCCTCAGCTCTTTTCACTACTGTTACATACACATTTTGAATATGGAATACTTCAAGCTCACTATAGTATATCTCACTATGCCATGAAGTTGATGCATGACAATTGTTAACATAAACAGTGAAACAACTTCAGAAAATTTTAAATTCTAATTTCAGAAAGCTTAATTTTCACCCAACTCACCTTATTTTCACTGCAATATACGTCTCTATTCCAAGCAACTAATGTTGTATTACCATCAATGTTTTTCTTTATTCTAGAATCTGAGAGCAGCCCAGCAAGTTCACCAGTATGACCATGATGTGGATGAAGTAAAGGGCTGGATGCAGGAGAAGGAGGCTGTGGTAGACATAGATGATTATGGATACGATCTTCCAGGTGTACAAACTCTTCTGAGCCAGCTTGAAGGAGTGGAGGTGAGGGTGTATCTATCATGAAGCAGCAGGGGAAAATAAATAAAAATAAATAAATAAATAAGTAAGTAAATAAATAAATAAATAAAAGGAGGTCAATGCTTGATTTGAAATGTTCTCAACTGCCTTGTTGGCAGAACAAAAGATAAATTTATTCTACTCTGAAATATCCATTGTGCTTCATGGAAGGGGTGTTTTCCTCCCAGTTTGACCTTTATGATATCAAATAATGACTACTTTTGCTTCTCAGGATAAATTTCTTTTCTAAAACTTATTCCAAACTCTTTTTATAATTGCAAAGTTATCATTTGAACTTCAGGAAGAGACTTCAGCTCTGTAGTTACCAAAATAAGCAACTGTGTCACATCTAAAGAAGATTTTTTTTGATGTTTGATGAATGTTACAGGGCGCTAGAAGGATACCAAGAGGAAAAACCTGTACAGTTATATTTCCAGCCTCTTTGCTGCCAGTGGATAGAAAAGATATGCACCATTTTTAAAATCTGCTTTTGACAAGTGGAAGTAGGGACTTAGACTTACAATCCATTCTGTTTTTGTTCCAGAGAGATTTAGGAGCCATTATGAAGGAGCTGGAACGGATTCGTGGAGAAGCCTGGCACCTCAGCCGCACATACCCACAACTCAAGGAAAACATTATGGAGAGACTCACAGATGTGGATGAGTGCTGGAGAAACCTGGATAAAAAGTTTCTGGAGAGAAAGGCGAAACTGAGCCAGGCAGAACAAGTCCAGCTCTACTTCAATGACTGCAGGGAGCTAATGTATGTGTCGGCTCCTTGAGTCTGGCTGCAGGCCTTATTTCTGGTCTTCCCCATATAGGATTTTCTAAGTTATGCCTTTGGTTATTTGACCCCTGTTTCAGGAGTTCTACAACATGCTTGCAAATTTCTTTGAATGGTAATACACAGCATCTTCTCAACAGCACTTCATAGAATTGACCACACATCAGAGGTGACCATGTCACTCCACTTCAGCACAGTGTGCATGACAAGCCTATACTTTTAGCCTATTTCCTAGACATCTTGGAGAATCAAGTCACTCTGAATAGTTTTAATTTCAATAAAATTCTTTTATTCTTCTTTTGTAGGGCATGGGCCAATGAGATGCATGCATTAGTGATATCTGAGGAACTAGCAAATGATGTCCTGGGAGCTGAACTGCTTATCAAACGTCATGAGGAATACAAGCGTGAGATAGAGAAGCAGTGGCTAAAATATGAAGAAATACAGCGGGCAGGAGATGACCTGATGAAGAATGGACATTTCATGTCTGAGGAGGTGTGCTGATAAGTTAAATATTTTACAAACAAGATCAATCAAATAAGTCATATTAAATAGGCAGGGTTTGCAGCTTAATCTATTTTTCAAAACAGAAAAACTAAAAAGGACAACAGCATTTACTTCACAGCATTACAAATGTTCTTTTTTTTAGATTGAAGAAAAACTGCTAGAGCTGTCAGAGCTGATGAAGAAAGTAAAGGAGAGCTGGAACTTGAGGAAAGAGTTGTACGAAGAAAACTGGGAGATTCAATTGCTCCGCAGAGAGCTAGAACAAGCAGAAGCATGGCTGGCTGCCAAGGAGAGCTTTCTTTCAGACCCTAGCTATGGGGTGAGTAAGGACAGAACTACAGTGTTGAAATGCTTCCTAGCACATTCTGACTGCTAGGAGCATGTACTAGCTCAACTCTGAAATTAAGCCAATCTAAAGAGCAATGCAGCCTTGAGATTATTGGGGCGGGATTTTGGTGCTGTTACAGAAGAGAACCTGAGTCAGGTGCTGCAAATTACATGATGGTGAGCTTCAGGAGGTGGTGGCTGCCAGGGGTTGGTAGAGGGCTGGGAAGAATTGCATCTCATTTCTTCTTCACATAGTAAGAAATCTTCAGATGGTACCACATTCCCTGTCATGGAGAGAACCTGCTCTGAAAGGGAAAAAATTCCCTACCTCCTGTTGGGGTAGTAGAATATTTTGCACAGATGGCTGATAGGTAGTGTGCAAGTTTATTTAAAGACCAAAATCCACTTTTTTTTTCTGCTTGTTGATTATATTTTGATCATTCTGAAAATGGGAAAACACTGTCATAAACTGAGATATTCCAACACAATGAGAGAGCAAGGCAGGGGTTTAAGATGCATGTTGTCACTAGGATAGGGAGAAACAAGGTGTGTTTGGCTCAATCTAAAAGCCATATGTACACAGTTACAGTTGAAAGCCAGGATACTGCTTGGCTTCAGTGGAAAAAAGAAGGGGGGTTTTTTTGAGTTCTTTTTCTCACATACAGCTGTCAGACTGCAAGTTATAAACAAATAAATAAAGGCAATTCTATTTGCCTAAATGGATTGGGTGTAGATGTTGGTGGTCTCAGGGTTAAACTTTTTCAGTAGACTTGAGTTTTGACTTCTGTATCTGTTCATTTTTTCCACTCAGGATTCTGTGTCTGAAGTAGAGGAACTACTGAAGAAACATCGTGACTTTGAGAACATGCTTGCAGCTCAGGAGGAGAAATTTGCTCAGCTCAGCAGGAAAACAAAGGTGAGAGGTAGAAGGCTGCTGAGTTGTATATGAGACAGAAAGATCTGGAATCTTAGACATCTGGAGCCAGTCATTCCACATAAGAATACTCACTGCTTCTACAGCAAACTTAGAGAAGCAGTGACACAGTTTCTCTAGAGCTTACTGAAGTCTCTAGACAAGGTCTAGAGTTTATTAAAGTCTCTAACTCAAGGCATAACAATTACATTTAGTTCTAATTGTTAAAATGACAGTGAAGGTACAGTCCTTAAAATTTAGTGCCAGGAAAGAATGCATTTGGGAAACATTTCCTGCTTAAAATAAAAGCTTCTCTGGAAAGTACCTATGAGTGCATTACTTATACAGATAATTTCAAAAATGTAATATTCATGTCCTACAGAGGGAAATGAATCTTCTGAAACAAACAGATGCAGAAGAAAGTGAGCAGAAGGATAAAGGCAAAATTGTACGGGTTCCTTCACTGAAAAGAAAAACATCTGACAAAAGGAATCCACCACCAAAAGTGATAGAGATAAGGAACACAAACCCACCGCAGTCTGTGCAACCACCACTCCTGTCCTGGACTCCACTTGAAACAATTTTCTCCCCAGTTGAAAAGCCTGCAGTAGCATTCCAACAGTTTTCTTCTGGGAAAGTCCCCGAGGTGCTGAGCAGCAATAAAACAGAAATGAAACCTGAAAGGAGACTCAGTGAGATTATCACTCCACCTACACCAAAGACTGTGGACCTACAAGATACATCTTTGGCACATCACAGTTCTTTAACCTCTCCTTTATCTCCTACTCCCATAAGCCTGCAACACAGCAGCAATTTCTCAGGATCACATGCCACGGGCCTTTTATCACCTCAAGAAAAAGGTGCTGAAAGCTCCTCCTTCTCCAACCTGCAAACAAAATTAGTGGCAACATCACCCAAGCCTGACCAGAAGTCATTTGATAAATCACCAGATTTACTGCTGTCTAGGTCCTCACAGAAGACACTAGAGACTGCATCCTTGGTAAGTCCCAGGGATTCTTGACCTTCCTCACAAAACTGCTGGTCTGTGCTAGTTCAAATAATAAACTACAGAAAAATCTGCAAGAAAGTCCTTTGCAATCAATTTGCTTTCCAAAAACATTAAGCAGATACGAACAGCTTAAAAGCATTTTTAATTTGTTCAGTTTTATAGATTAGGGTTTGACACCTGCATTGGTTTCTGGTTTTCATTCCCTAATGAGAGGCTATTCATACTGATGGACATTCAGCAGAACACTTAACAAGAACCAGAAAGTGCTACCTCATAGAGACAAAGCTGCTGACTTATTCATGACATCTTGCCTTTCCATAAGCATCTCCATACTTAGTGCCTATTGATTTTAGAAGTTACAGAGAAGCAGGACTAAGTAGCGCCTTTGTTCAAAGCCAATCAGCTGGTGCAAGTCTAGAACCAGGAGTTCCTTGTTGCTCACACAGGCAGCAAATTCACTGTTAACTCATATATGGGTAAAAGTTGTCCCCTTCCACTGTGCACTTTAAAAGAGGAATGTGTTTCTCACATGCCCAAGTATATCAGTGCAACACTGGACAGTGGTGTAACTCAGCATTATTGCAGGGGTGCAATTTAATACTTTAGCAACTGTAAATTTTATTTAGTAACATCAAAATAATATTCAAAGGTAATAAAATTTACTCTTCTGTAATGGATTTTTTTTAATCATGCTATCACAGCCAAAACACTGAGTGGCTCTTGGTCATGTAATGTTTGGATGTCAAATAGGCAGAACTCTTGTATTGTAAGGATGTCATCTCTGTCCCTTGTAAACAGTATTACAATACTCTTTATTCTGAATAATAATGCTAATTTACACCTCCAAATGGTGGTCGACCTCCAAACTTGGTCAACCAAGTAAGAGAGGTCCAGGACCTCTGTGTAATAATCCAGTTTGAAAGCCAGCTTGCTGTTACAGGTAAGCAAATGATTGGGTTTCAAAAAGAAACATTAATTTCATAACAAACGGTGATAAATTCTCTGAACATACTGTTCTAGGGGCATATGGATTCTCTTCACATAAGTAGCAAATCAGAGACGTGATTATAAACTAGAAAGGATTTCTGGCTACTCTGAGAACAAAAAGGAAAGGGGCAGCAGAGATCAATTTCTCAGTGTGGAATTTACCTAGAAATCGCTTCAAAAATTGTAACATCTTCAAGGGCTTTTAAAAACTTTAACAACAACACTCTTGTCTCAGGTTTCTGCAAGTCTCCAGCATATGGAGGGGTTCCTAGAAAAGAGAGACCAGCTTCTTCCAGGACGACAACAGGTAGAAAAAAAAATGCCTCTATTCTGGGTTAATTCACCTTTCCTAAAGTTACATTCCAGATCAGGTCAGACTTCTTTAGAATAAAACCATGCTGAAGAGGAGAGTAGGACTGTAGGTTTAAATTGATTACTGCTAAAGAAGTGTCCACTGATTCCATCAGTACCTGATCCAGTCCTTAACAGACACAATGGCACTGTGCCTGTCATTGTAATCATGCAGAACGGGGTCTGTCTAAGCATGATAAAACAGATATCCAAGATAAATGAGAAACTTGAGTGTTCTAATTATGCTCCCCTTCAACAAGTTTCATGATCCTGTATCAGCGTATGATGGTTTCTTGGCAGAAGAAGCTCCCACTCCCATGCTTTCAATGGTTGAAGTTTCTAACTTTACTAGAAGAGGAAAAAGGTTTCAGTTCATTTTTGGAAGCTGTGCTTTGTTTGATCCAGGTTTGAATGAGACTGAAATCAGAATTCTTATCCTGGGAAGGAATAATAGATCAGTAAGATAATGATAATAACAGAACAGGAAGTTTCCTAATATTTACCACCAATCTGTAGACATCTAAGCATTTACTGTGATACTGCATGTAAGCAGGTAGCCTTGGAGTGTTTGTTCCATAGAATTTTTCCTCTGACACTTTTTAACTTGAAATATCTCTCCTAAAAATTGAAGCTGGTATGGATTTTATCATCTGGAAATGAAATCTAGTTATTCTACTCCTTTGTACACATCAAATTCAGTCTGCTTTGATACTGAACCTCCATCTTACTGAGAAACTATGACTCTTTTTCCTCAGCACATTTTCCTTCCTTTTCTCTGAATCACCAAATTAATCAACTTGATTTACTGTGATTAATTGTTACAACAAAATAAGAATACATATACCTAATAGGAGCTTTGGAATTTGGAAGATTCTCAAGACACTAGATTGAGCTTTCACTGGTACATAGTTGCAGAAGGAAATAACAGTTGCTTTTGCATAGTGTTCAGGTGAGAGTTGAGGAAATTAACTAAAAGTTGGCAACTGTGTCGAATGAAACAATACATTTACCCAAACTAGACTGTGACCAGCAGGCATGGCCTGGTTCCAGATGGGAAAATGAAGTGAGGCTGTTAGTGTCCAAAAGTAGACCAACCTTTAATAACACTTCTCTCAAAGTAATTGCTGACTACAATATGGAGTGGAACTTTCTTGAGCTGTATTGTTTCATTTGTTGAGTCCTGATTCACAGAACCCTTTACTTGAATCATTGCAACAGTAACTACTGTTTTTTAGGAGGTAATCATGACAAGGAGAACTTCTGTGATCATTATCTGGATACCTCCTGGCTTACTGTGGAAGCTGCCCAAAAAAGATTTCACTACTGAAATTAAATATCTAGCTAATCATTGGATTTTATTATTATTTTTCTTATAGCCAGGCTCAAGGTCTTGGAAATCATTTTATGTAAAACTTGATGGACTAAATCTTGATTTCTACAATGATGAACAAGAAGCATCTAAGGTAATTTATTTTTTGCATCTTTCTAGTAATGTGTGTGTTACATTTGCTTTATTTTGGGGCTAGGAGTAATCAGTTCTCTTTCAAGTGTTGGTTTTGTCAAATCCTACAATTGTTCAATGGTCACTAACTATGAGACTGAATAATAAGATCTGACAAGTTTTCAAACAGTCTTTGAATCTGATTCAAGTATCTGCCTTCAATGTGTCTATTGTTCCCCTGTGGTTCTTCCTATTCATTGAGCTTGATCATAAACTTAGAAGCAGAAAAAGATACTGTGGGTGTGTAATCAGTCTACATGTTGGTATAGAATTGAATCCTGGGATAAAAGATACAACAGGTATTTTGTTTTGATTTTTTTCCTCCTTCAGAATGCATCCACACTCCTGTCCCTCAGCATTGTTGGTGCCAAATGTGAGAGGCTGACAAACTATATCAGGAAAGAGAACACCTTCATGTTACGGTAAGGCTTACAGAGAAGTGTGCTAATAAAAGTCTACATAGCTTTCCTGTCCTGATGTATTTGCCTAGCCACCTAAGACTCCTAAGAGGCATAACTACAGTGTCTTACAGTGCTTACCTCGGTCAAAGGTAAGACTAACCAGGATGTTCCCTCTCCTATCCCTTTCCACAGACTGAGAGATGGGGCAGAGTATTTCTTTGCAGCACCTTCTCCGATGCTGATGGAGAACTGGTTGCAGGCACTGCAGAATAATATAGGTATGTTCTCATTTTCTTCAATTGTGAGAACTGTGTTTTAGCAAGCAATGGTGAGAGAAAGAGAAGAGAATGAGAGATCATCCTTAGAATGGGGCATTTTAAGCCTTCCTTTTTGCCTCCATTAGACAGTAGTACACAGTTACCTGCCACCTTTCAATGTAGTAACCTGGCAGGAGAGTTCCCTGGGGTGACAAGCAAAGCAGCCTTTCAGTTGTACTGCAGCCAATGTCAGGTTATCCCCAAAGAAGGGTATTACCCAACTGCCATATCCACCATTTCAGTAAAGGGTTGCAATGGCAACTGGAAAGGAAGCCAGGGACATAATTATAATGAGTTTCAGAGAAAACTGGTATGGACCCAGGATTGGTTACAGACCCCAAATTCTGCCTCTAGTAATACTTCACTACCATGTTTTTATTTGTGTTCTTTGACTCTTTAGGACATAAAAACAGACCAGATTCCATGGTGATGGTGAGGCCTTTCACTCCAAGCACTGAGACCCCCCAGACAAGTCTGTGGGACAGAGACTCTGCTGAAAGACTAACCGGCAAGAATACACTAATAAGGTAGGGCATTCTGTGCTTCAGTGCTGAACAGACACCACCACTGTTTGCACTTAGTGGTCACCTACAGAGGTAGATTGCCTTAAGATCCAAACATGCTGGTTCTCTGTTGTTAATCTGGTAGAATACAGTATTCTTGAGCAGGGCTTTGCCTCAGTTCACTTTCTCATTTATGATGTGCTACAGCCAGTTTTTGAAACTGGGCTTCAAGGAAGTCAGCCATATCCTGTCTGTGGTTAACAAGTTAAAACTGGGAATCCCAGAGGAATTATTTTATCACTTATTTTAGTCACTGAAGTTACTGAAATGAAGTGTGTGATCTGAAAACTGGATTACCTATATGCTCAGTGCAGACAAATGTGTTCCAATAGATGAGGAAACCAGAGAAAGAATCTAAACTAGAAGCCCTGGATTTTTCCTCTGGATATTCTCTCCAGAGGGGTCTGAAAGGAACCCAGGCTCTTACAATAAGGAACCAAATCAGTTGCCTGAAATTGCATTGTTTGAAAACTTCAATCGCAGACCATTTTTAGAATCCAAACACAGACACTGAAAACACATCAGGAGCCAAATTAGGAAATTTGGCCTATAGAGTAAATTAATTTCTGTTGCATTTTGAGTCTGAAATAAATAAATAAATAAATAAATAGAAATAAAAAAAAATCATCCAGGCTGTGATGTGAAACCCTGTTCCCTCTGCAAGGTTGATTTTTTTTATTTTTTTTTATTTTTTTTGCTGCTGAGATAGAGGCCTAAGAAGTTCTTTGAATATACACAATGACTTGAATTCATCCAGATTGTCTCTGATTTTCTGGTGATGACTGTCATTCGTAGGAGAACACCATCTTTCAGAATCAAGCCAGAGAAGGAATCTGCAGCACTCTTCAGAAATTCAAATGAATATGGGACTGCAGTGACCCAAGCCTCTATCACCACTCTGAACCTAGAACAAGGTGGTAATAACACGAACCTGCCTCCATCTCTACTAGAATCAGGAAGAGAAAAATAACATTTGCTTAAATGAAAAACAGACCCTTCACCACTGTATCTTAACCTCTGTAAATGTATTCATAAGTTTTAATTTAATCACTACCTTTGGAACTTATTTTAATTAGGTGTTCAATCTGGTAAAGTCATTAAATATAATTAAAAAGAACTACATCTGGGATACTTCTGTGGATACAACTGTCATTTACCCTATCACCTATGTAATATCTGCTCCAAGTCACTTGATGGAAAATGAGAGGGAACTTCAGTCCAGACAGCTCACATGAAATGACTTCCAGATGGAAATGTGTCCATCCACCCTATTACTGGAACAAGTATCAAACCTGCATTTAGCAGTCTTTGTTCAGTGGCTAAGACTGAGGACTGAGGTGTAAAGACGAGGACCCACACTAGTCCTCTGATGCTGGCTAAACAAGATGTAGAGCCTTATGTAGAGCTTGTTACTGACAAATGAGAGGAACGAGGTGCTGTCAGCTCAGTGCCTCCCTCCCAGGGCTCATCAGTCACGCCAAATTGCATTACCGTGGTTTTAGATGAGATCTGACTTAAAACCTGCAACCTGATCACCAATCTCCATAGATGAAACATAATGAAACATAATTACACATAAAGATCTGTCTTGTCTTAAAATGTTTTAATGCCCTACATTTTGTCGTGAGGTGTTGATGTAAGGAACCCACTGAATGAGTGGTGCACAGTTAGGACAGCTTTAGTTGTCTGGTGCTCTGAGTGTCACTCTTCAAAGTCATGGCGACTGAACATGAACATTCATCTTGCTCTATGATATGCGAAAATCCCTTGACAGTCACCTATGTGTCTCTCCCAGGAAAAAGGCAAATGAAAGAGCACTTATTTCATAATGAAATGAACTTTTCAGGGTTTACCAGACTCTTCTAGGGAAGACATTCAGCCTTTACACATTAGAAATGCAAAATGCCGTGGGATTAAATTATTGTGCATAAACCTCTCTTTCTGCACCTGCAAGCATACCAGTGTGCTTTATGCTATTCTAGTGTAAATTGTTTTCAACAGCTGAAAATGGAAATGATCATCAGATCCAAGTGGGCTGTAATGTTGTTGGTTACCAAGCATCACTTTTTACTAAGAAAAAGGCACATTTGCAAAATTGTTACACTATGCTATAAATAGTCGGTATGTTCAACATTCATTTCTGCAACTGTTTCAGTGTTTCATTTGCCACTACAGTGATCAAATAGAGAGGCAATTATGCATTTTGCCAGAGGCATGGGAGGGCTTGAAAAAAGTAGATTGTGATATGGAAGCGTGCCATTATTGTATGTTAATTGAAGAATAAGAGGCATCCACACCCACAGGTAAGCTGGGGCTCACTAGTAATTATAGGGGCAATATTTTATAGTATGGTGTAGTGTTTTTCCTAATAGTTTAGATATAATAGCCTGCTTATTTCACCAGCCGGATCTCCCAGTCCTTGTGCTTTTATGAACTCTGACATCCCAAAGCAGAAGCTTCAGGTGCATGTGATATCAAAGGAGGATACTATCCACTTCATTTCCTCATCCCTATAAAAACTACATTTCAAGTCCCATGCCTTTACCTGCTGCCTTAAGTCCTTGCACTTCAAAGCGCAGTGAGGAGGCAGCTTGGGAAGCACAAGCCATCATTTTCTGAAAGGCATAGGCCGCTGTTGCTCAATAAGCTGCTAGTAACCAGTAACAATAGATGTGTTAATAAACTGAGATGCGTGTGAGATATTCCAACATTCTTTCTCCCAGAGAAACCTTCCCTCCAGAAGTCCCAATGAGAGTGAGAAGAGAAACATAATGTGATGTATATCAGCAGTAGGAGGTCTTCCCTGCAGACGCACTGTAAGGTAGGGAATGCTGAAGATGAAATCACCAGTCTTGTTTTGTCCATATGTATGTCTTCTGTCAGCACTGACTGCCAGGAACCAGACTGGAAACAAACTGGAAAAAAAATTGTCACAAAGTTATCTGAGACACAAAGACTGTTCTGGCTTTCCAATCCCAACCTGATTTTGCTCCATCCTTTGATTCTTCTCTCCTTTTTTCCTCCTGCAAATAACTCTTTTACTTTCAGGAAATGATCCCATTAACGTGGATTATATATTTTTTGTTGACAATGTCAGTGCCAGTACTAAAACTGCTGCTTTCATATTCTCTTGGCTCATTCAAAGTTCTCCATGGACTTGTTGTTTTACAGTGTGCACTGGTTAGCAGTTTATCATTGCATGGAGTTACAGTTTTATGCTACTTTTATTAGGTGTACCAGTTAATTAGTAGTGAACACTTGAAGCAGATAGCTAAACTCATTGCCGAAAGTACCTTGCAGCTTCAAATATAACATATAGGCATTAAGATTAAGAAAGCGGGTGACAAAGGACGTTGCCTTAGGAAAGCCAAGAGCTGCTGGCTCAGTTAACATGATCAATTGCTTACACGCTGTGTTACACAGGTTTGGTTGTTCTGGGAATGGGAGATTTTGGACCTGAAAATAATGTTAGTTTTTCCTTCCACCACTCTTTTTGCCACCACAAAACCAGTGTGCAGACATAGCAGGACTGCTTAGAGTCCCAGACCTTTTTTCACTGAATGGTGCACTAGTAGTGTGCTGTACCTGGAAATACTTAGCATCTGCAAGCAGCAAATTCCTCCTTTCTCCCTGAGATAGAGTCACAGTCAGTATGCTCTTAAAAATGTACTCCTGCCCAGAGCAAATACGTGACTGACAGTGCTCCTCCAGGAGAAGTCCAAGCTTGGAAGAAAGGCCTTTGACAGGAGACTGCTAGTAGCTTTCAATTTTCTTCCTCTGCACCTCTGCCTGGATATGCAATATGGTGACTCAGCTGCAAGTTTCGTCTTTGTGTACTTATGGCTAAGAGGTATAAATAAATAACAAAGGGAAGTGGCAGACCTGCAATAGAAGCAAGGCGTGAGATTTTGTCTGGAGACAAAGTGCTCTCTTGTCCAGAGGTTCACCCCCTGCAATGGGCTTGTGGAGAATTAGTTAAGTTTTAGCTTTCTTGTTCTGAAGCAGCTTTTTTAACCAGTCAGTCAGCAGATCCAGAGGGAAAGAGTATCTCTGCACACTCAGAACAGTCTGCGGATGAGCTGGGTCACCTGAGGTAGCGACACCAGCCCTGCTGTGCTGGGCTGAGCCAGGCAACATCGGACGCACCCCACAGAGCCCTGCAGCACCAGGTGGGGCTGCCGGAGCTGAGGCTCCACTTGTTAAGGTATGGTGCAATCATGAGGAGTAGCACTTTGTTGGAGCCTTATTTTCCCCCTTCTCATCTCTGTTTCTGAGCCCTTTCAGAAAACCTAGCACAAACAGGGGAGAAATGTGTTGTTTTTCACCCAGGACAGTACAGTGGCTGAGGCTTTTCCTTGTGAAGTGAAAGCTAAAGCTTCAAGTCCTTGATTCCTCAGGTAAGGCTCCTGTCTTAGCCATTCTGAAACATGGTTCTTGCTCTCCTTTGTCTCAACTAACTTTTCAGTGGGAGAGACAGAGAGTGCACGGCCCCAGATTTATGTAAATGCTTTTGGTGTGCATGCAGCACCTTGAGTTTAAGTTCATGCTGATTCCAATTGCAGCCAGTAAGGTGGGCTAATCACCATGCTTCTTGGCTTGTTTGACTCTCTTGCTGTGCCTCTACTGGAGCCATTTTCTGTCACAAAAAAAGACAGTAATGAAAAGGGGTGTATTTTCACTTAGAGTTGGTCTTTAGCTATTTTTACACATCTAAAAAAACCTTTTTGTAAATAAAACTTCTAGGTTATTTTTATACATTTTACAAGGGCATATAGCAGCAGGACAAGAGGAAATGGCTTTAAACTGGAAGAGGTATTTAGACTAGATACTAGGAAGGCATTCTTTACTTTGCGAGTGGTGAGACACTGGAACAGGTTGCCTAGCAAGATTGTGGATGTCCTCTCCCTGGAAGCATTCAAGGCCAGGCTGGATGGGGCTTTGAGCAACCTGGTCTAGAGAGAGGTGTCCCTGCCTATAGCAGGGGGGTGGGAACTGCATGACTCCTAACGGTCCGTTCCAACCCAAATCATTCTATGATTCTATGATTTTAAACTCATTGTTTAACTGATAATATTGAAGCTCAGTAAAAGGCAGGCTTCTGTACACATTTAACTACTCAGAGCAAAATAATGCAGCGTCCTGGCAGCAGCTCAGTACAGCTGTGTTTCTACCCAGCCTGTGCCATTCTGCTCAGGAGGGTTTGTCTGCCACAGGAGTGCATATTATTTCCACTCTTTTCCAGCCTCTCAGTGCCTCTGTAAGCCAGAACATCCCTCTGATTTTTCCATCCCATCTTGGAAGCAGAAAATGCCCTACAAAGCAGAACTAGCACTGGTGCTACCATGAGGAATCCAGTCCTGTGCCTAAGAAATGCGTAAGAACTGACAGGGGTCTGGTGCTCTTTTGCAACATTATGTTTTAATGGTTGTATTATTAAGCAGTTAAAGGATATAAGAAATTTCTATACAGATATATCTAAGAGTTTTAAGAACAAATGTTTTTTCCTCTGTGTTCGACAGCAGATAGCTAGCTCTGTTTTTCTGGGGGTTTTCCAGCTGAGTGTTCATCTGAGAGCTGTGACCTGGGGTGCATTTCAGATGGGCATGTTGCAGGCATGAATTCATCTTCAACAGTTAAACAAACAGAACTAACAACTCCACAATGGCACGCACGGACCTGTCTATAAGCAAGCCATGTGCCTGCGGGTGAGGAACAAGCACACAACATTTCAGTGGTCTTCTCCTTTAGACTTGTGTTCACCACAAAGAAGAGCAGAACCAAGGAGCAGGCATGAGCATAGGACACTAACCAGCTGCACATCTCTTAGTCCTAAAAACAAAATACAGCTGTAATGAGGGGACAACATGTGCCAGCCACCACTCAGCAATCCGTGGGCGAGCCCACCAGGTCCCTGTCCTGTCATACTTTATGCTCACAGACACCCTCCATGGCCTTCTGCCACACCAACAGACCAACAACATGCGCCCTCAGCTTCACGAAACTAACAAAAAAAAGAAAGCAACCCCACCCTCTCATAGGCAGTGATGCAGCCCTCACATAATTACAGGCTTTGAAATGCAACAAAAAGCATTTAAAACTTAGGTACTGTCTTTTAAGGCTACAAGGGTAACTACATGGGACCCCAAGAAGACACTGAGGCACATAGCACAGAGTGTTGGCTGTGAGATTAACCAGCAGCTCTGGCCCAGTGTGAAGTGCAGGATCATGGGTGAGAGTTCTCTGGCTAAAGGACCATCACCTCATCTTCCCACCTCCCTCCCCACCTTGACCTCCCTCATCTTCCTGTAGAGTTTAACAGTCTCCCAGAAAAACTATTCCCCACTGACCCCCATAGGTTATGGTACCCTGGGTTTGTTGGTTTTTTTTCCCCATTATTTCTTTCATGTGTCATAGGGCATCTCTGTCTGCGTTAGCAGGACTGTGCAGGCACAAACTACGACCCAGTTATTGCTAGGAGGAGCACACAGAGCCTCGATTTTCTCAGTGCATTCAGAATGTGTCACTGCTGGCTACATGCTGTCAAGATGCCCAGGTGTCAGAGACCACTCATTGTAGCCCATGAACAAAATGTTGGCTTTTTTTAGCAGCATGTAAAATTTAGGTAGATGAGATAAAACAGCAAACAGCTGCCTCTGCTCACTGCACCAGGACATGCACTCCTACATGAAGGTCACAGATCTTGCTGGTAAGACTTTCTTTTCTGAGGTACCCCTCTGCTGCCATCTTACTTTTCAAGTCAAATCAAAACAGCTCTCTGTCTTTCTTGCAGCAGCATCTGATTCTTTCTTTTCCTGGTGCTCCTTAGCTCAATAAGCAAGCACCATACAAGGAATAGTGCAGAGGCTTACTGACTGCCTTTACTTGCAGCAGAAGACAGCATTTAGTAGAAGCAGGGTTCAGGCAATGAAACTTTTTAGGGGTGCTGTCTCTCTGAGCTCGGATACTGCAAGTATATACTAAGTAGGCAGACCTGTTTCTCTTTCTTTAATTTTGATTTCAAGTATAACTCATTCTGGATATCAAGTACATTTCCAGCACAGAAGAAATGTGCAAGAGTTTCCTGGGCCTCTGTAAACGTCCTATGTTTGGAATAAATATGCTGAAAGCAGGCCCAACTCCTTCACTGCTGTGAAACCCAGAAACTTCTCTGACTTACATTCTGTGTACTCCACATCCTTCTCTACCATCTTTTCAATGCTGTGGAGAGCCATAAAGATATCTCAAGCTCCCAGGTCAAGGCAATATCTCTCACCATAATCCCAAGCAAATGAGAACCAGGCATCATTCTTTTCCAAGTATTTTCCTCCAGCAAAGAGGTGTGAAAAAGAATTTCCATTTTTTTTTATTTGTGTTCCATTTTAGTGTAGCACCTATTAAAAATACCTTGCCTGTGATGTTAGGTGTAAAGACTGTAAAGGGGAAAAATATTCTGTTTGTGAAAATACAGTAACTATGCACTCTGTTACATTAATTATTTTATCCTGCACTCAGCTTGCACTCATAAGAAGCACAAGCTTAGGTCTTGGTCATTGTTCTTGAATTAAATGTAGTTACTGGTGTCTATGGTAACTACTCACCCTGAGTTTTTTATCTCAAAAGCTCTTGACATTTTAATTCATAAAGGCACTGCCCATATAAATGAAAATAATCACTCATGCCTTAAGCAGCAATTTTCCTCCAGCCAAAACTCAAACCATACTCTCATGTCTTCTCTTCTTGAAATGTAACTTCCCATTTTGTGGCAGTCTGGAGCAGCATTTCTGTGCCAAACATTTGCAGGGGAATGGAATAAAAGAATAATTTCTACATCAGCAAAGGGAATTAGCCAAACAGAATGTAACAGTTCACATTGCAGATTGGCTGTAATTCACAGGTATATATGACTCTTTGACCTGACTTCAGAGCTGAGCCCACCAATTCAGTGCAAATTCTTTCTGCTCAGCCTAGCTGAAAATCTGGACATTACTGAATGCAAATGGCCAGGACTTGGTTTGTAATTGTATCATTCAAAAAGCACTAATAATGGGCTCAGGATTGAGGGAACAGGCACACGTGAAGAACTATTGCTATAACCACCACCATTTTTTTACAACACTTGGAAATTCTTGAAAGGTCTCTGCTAACCAGGACTCCCATTTCTTATCAAGTAAAACTACACTGTGAGGCTCCTGTGGTCTGAAAACTTGGGGGAGGAAGGTTAAATAAATCCTTTTGAAAGCCAGGAACTTGAACAAGTCAAGATGAGAAATGTACAGGTTTCCTCAGTCTCCTGCAAATAATGAACATTTGCATTGATGCATTGTAATGTGACTGTGATTGTTATGAGTTCGTTGCAAAGTGACTGTTGTAGCCTTCAGTGTGGAAAAGAGTGAAAGCCCAGCCTAGGCATATCCAGCTCCAGAGTGGCTGGGAAGATTCCAAGTCGTGTAACTTATTTTCCGTTCTATGGCATTCTGAAGTGCCCGAAAGAGCAGGTCCCTGTTGTTGAGGATGTTGTACTTGCTCAGGTTCACAAGTTTGTCAAAATTTTCAGGAGAGTAGATTAGCCTAATGAGATAATAGGGGGAACAGTTGTTTTCCAGGTTTACTTGGCCTTCTTCCATCTCTGAGGGACTGCGCTTTACCCCTGTAGAAGAGAAAAGCCACCATGGTGAGCTTTGCTTGATACACAGCGGTTTTTTTGTAACTGGCAATGAGACTCCAGGGTGTGGGGCCCAGGCTGTCAATAGAAGTGCCTGTATTAAAAAGGTCCAAGCTTTGCTTTCTGAAACTTCCTGATATTTGAAGAACTGTATTATCTGTTCTATCCACACCCAGATGCAGCTGCATCTGCCTCAAGCACAGAAAAGTGCAGTCTATAAAGGCATCGTAAATGGGAAATTCACAAGCCAGTTCTTTCTCTTTTCTAGAATTTAAATAGTTAAAAGCAGGAAAAATAAATACCCACATTCCACAAGGTGTCTCTCAGCCATCTGCAGATGAAAAGCTCCACTGTTAAACTTGAAATCTACACAAACAGGTTGCCAAGGACCCCCCTCCCCAACTACCCATATCAGCTGCTCTCAGCTTGATTGATGAATCAGTGCCTGCTCAGAGACATGCAGCTGAGCATCACATCTCACACATTCAGGCCTGGAGCACTAAGAAGCTGTGGCAGCTGTGTTACTCTGCATAATCTCATCCATCTTTCACACAGAGTGCCCCTAAGACACTCACTTCTTTTATCAGCTACCCTCTGTTCAACAGCCTCACCTGATGGCACAGTGCCATTTGGACCATCTCCAACTTCCACCTAACAAGCCCAATTCCCTCTGCTAGGCACTTTGTCTGCAGTTTCTAAGTATGATTTTGTTGAAGTATCTGTTAACACATATACTTTCTAACCATTGAGTGGTGAATCTAATATCAGAAAATGAGCTTTACTTAGCCTCCATTGCCACTGTTCATAATTTTCCCTTAATACATCTTCATTCATATCCCAACGATAGAGGCAAACATACATGTATGACTGATGGGTAGTAGATGTGATAGTCTTATACAAAGGCTGTGCCCTCTCATAAAATTGTTAGGAAGGACAAAGAAGATCAATATTGTAGAAAGACAAATAACCCAAAATCAACTAAAAAGATTAAACTTACCGGGCGCCTTGAATTCCTTAAATGTGTCATTGACAAGGGGGAAATGAATTACTATCGGTGCTCTCGGGTCCTCTGCATCTTCAAACACATAACATTCCTTTGGGTTCTTTGCCTCTTCTTCACTTATCTCCACTTTGGGGAATGGGATTTTTTGTATCTTGCAATATTTGTATGTCATCTCTAATTGCTGTGGATACAGAACATCATTGCCTTAAAGGATGAACTAAGACAAGCTTTACTGATGTATCACAGAAATACTGTAGCAAATTAATTCAGTTCCTAGAAATGTGCTGCAATCTAGATGTAGACCAAAATAGCCACAGAATAACCCTACTTTCTGCCACCACATGCCACAAGTCATTAGACAGTTATCGCCACACTGAGTTTTTTGTAATGATTAGAAGGAATAATAAAAGCCACTCTTAGAATTTGTCATGAGGAAAGGGCATGGGAGATCATGATCTTGTCCTCAGCAACCATTTGTTACTGCAATATCCAGAGAATCCTAGAAACTGAATGCCATGATCCAATACAGAGAAAGGAGCCTAAGTTCTTTAGACCTATCAGCCTATATTGTTGTGGTCTTGAAGGAAGCTTCCATTCTCTTCCAAGCTACAGTGACTGATTTGCTCTTAAGCATATGATCAAGCCTCAGACAACTATTTACTTGAAGGTTTTAATAAATCAAGGATCCACATGCTCTGTCCCGGTGATCAGCTCCCATGTCCCCTCACACTACAGGCACATAAAGGGGAATAATTCTCCTGATCACCCAAGTGGCTCTGCAGAAGCTCTGAAATATGTAGTTCAAACAATATAAGTGGGTTGCCTAAATGTCTACATGTACAGCAACTGAGCTTCATTCAGTCTTTTCCCTCAAAACTCCAACAAACTCCAACAAACTCCATTACTCTCCTCAGAAGCTAACCTTTGTACTGTAAAGATCACTTCTACACCTTTACCAGTTAGTCACTTTTAGAGTAGCTGGCCATTGTATAATTTGAGTATCAGATATAAATTTGGCTATGAAGTCTTACGGCTTTAGAAGAATTTGACCAGGGCTGCAAGGAGCAGAACATACTCATTTTCTTACCTTGAACGCATTCCCCAAACCATAATCAAGTGAGATAATGACATCTACGTTCCTCTCTGGCTTGAAAAGTGCTGCACCACTGGTGTTAATGAAATAGCCAACATCTATCAGGCAAAGATATTTCTGCAGTGGTGTCAGACTGTTAGGGAACGAGTCCAGCACGGTGTCTAAAAAACATTATGAATATAGTTAGCAGTGCACTGGTCAAAAGAGTAAAGGCAGCCCCTTGTCATCAAGACGAAGCTCACCTCCCTCCATAATGCAACCCCACAAATGTGGCCTCACAAAGGCAGGCTGTGAGGAAGCCAGGCAGAGGACAGGTGAGACACAGACTCCACTGGCCTCACAGCTGCTCTGGGGATTGTTTTTTTCACAGAATACTGACTTAAGCTGATCTTATTTTCCCCTGCTAAGAACTGGGAAAAAATGCAAACAACAAGAACAGTTTCACAGTATAGCAACAAATCTAACAAATGCAGTACATTGCTGCTCTTTTGCATCACTCCTTTTTGACTTCTGCATTTTCTGGTTTAGACTCCTCCCTTGAAGTGAAAACTCTGACTTCAGCTTGCTTTCAGTGTCTTCTCATATAAATTATTTTAACCATGTTGTAAAAATATCAGACGGTGCATACAGCATTTTCTCCCAACAGCTTAAAGTATTCAGGTATTGCCTGAATTAATTAAATCTCACATTAACTCTAAAAGCAGCAAAAAGTAGATTACAGAAACCAACATATTGAAATCTAGAGCCAATATCCTATAGCT
Organism: Coturnix japonica; assembly: GCF_054131305.1. Lineage (NCBI taxonomy): Eukaryota > Metazoa > Chordata > Aves > Galliformes > Phasianidae > Coturnix > Coturnix japonica. The sequence continues at coordinate 24,971,844 of NC_140667.1, read as the reverse complement.
AGATTCTCTTTTATCTCTCAGAAAACCACCAGCCACCTTGTAGACAGCAAGTCTGGTACCATTTCCAGTCTCATGAAACAAGAAACATTTTGCAGTGACTATAAATAACAAAACAGTGTTTTAAAGACTTCTTCAAGTTGACAAAATGATGTAGCAAAGCCCAGAGCAGACCCCTCATTCCTTGAAACATCTGTGCTTAGGCATTTTTTAAATGTTGGTTGCAGAAATACTGCACATCTTTCTGCTTCCTTGGCCTCATTCCGTAGTGCTGATTTAAACTGTGCAGAATAATTCCAGCTCATTCCCCAGCCTGGAACGTTTGACAGCATCTTGAAGTAATAACTCATATTTTTTCATTCCCTTAGAGTCAGATTTTTACAAAATTATTTGCTTCTTTTAGCATTTATGGATGATGGGGATTTACAGATTCTGATACAATAAGAGTTATTTGCTTGCCTCCTCAAAGAAGAAACAGAGTGTACTTTTTAGATCTATTTGGCCTGGTGAATACTTAAAGTTGAAATTTCACTACATCCAATATCTTATCACGAACACAAAACTGTGCAGCATTTATTCATGGCTTCATAAGTGAATTAGAAACCAGGCTTTTCCTTGGGAGAGAGTCTACTGCCATTTCATACCCAAAAAGGACTTTGAAGAAGTCCTTCCTCAAGAATTCCCTCAGAAGCACCATAAATGTATTATAACAATTACCTGCTATGAGTTCTTAGATTTCAAATTTATCACCATCAAAACTATGCTTTGCACTTGCCATTTAATGTTTCAGTTAATCTGAGCTCCAGGGAAGTATTTAAGACAGAGCTGTATTCCCAAGACTTCACCTACCATTAGACTATCATTTCTGAAAAGCTCTTAGTACTCCATAGGCCCTAAAAGCTCCACATCTCTTGCCATTGTCAGCAAACTTCAGGTAGCAATGGCAGCCACACATAAAAAGTGTTGTGACTTACATGGAACAGAGGAGACAAAACACAAACTGCAAAAGGGAAAAAGGAGCACACATTTCCTTACTAAAATCAGATTAATAATGTAAGATCCTCCCACATTGCTACCTGCTCAAGGCATAAACAAGGACTGGATTACAGAAAGATTTATGGTGTACAAAAGCTCAGTTCCATTACCTGCATATCATTTCACAGACTGTTTCATGGTTTTTGAGGGAAAACAACCATGACTTCACTTTGTTCACCTGCAGAGCACAGGCCGTAGAAAATTAATATTTAATTTATGCAAAAAATCTACACTTTTTGTGTGTGTGTTTTTTAATATAGATCTAAACCTATGTGGCTCTAACTTTCTTTTGTTGGATTTTGTAATTTCTGTTTCTGAAGGGTTAAGGAGAGGTGAATAAATCACCCAATACCACACAGATAGCAACCACACTTTTGCAGCCAATCCTTTCCTTCATCTGACCAAGACAAAAACCAGTTGCCTTATGTTTCCAGTGTTACCTTTGCTTCTTGACCTCAAAAAGAATTCACATTTCTCTGAACCTTCTGACTACTATACCTATGCAGAATTACAAACTTCCTGTAGAAGAACATGCTGTGACTCAATTTACAAATCTTGTCAAGAAGTGAAAGAGCATCTCATGAACTAGTTTGTTTTAATCTGTCACTCTGAAGAAACAGACACATTGAAAGAGCTCCATCTCAGCAGATTTCCAAACCCCGAGCAAATATCTCTAAACATGAGATTTCCAAAGTCTAATAAAAACAATCTTGAGATGTTACCTGCACACTGCAGCTAACTCTTTGTTGCAGTTACCTTTCCATTCAATAAATTTTCTCTGATGGACATAATCCTTATGAAATTCTAAGCCTCTCAGGAAGTTGTGAGACTTTCCCAGCAGCGGACGCTTCGTTATAATGTCCTGAAACATTTCATACAGCTTCCCTGACAAACAAGATGGAGGCTCAATGACAGTGATATCCTCTTCAGGAGAATGTTTTTCTGAAAAAGAGAAGGAATCATGTGAAAAAACATATGTAATCTGTTCTGCTGGACAATTCTGCTGGCTACCTGGTGCCCCCTCTGTGTTTCCTGCAGTCTGTTGAAAAATGTTTGTACATGACCATTTAAACACAGAGATGTTTGGTTTTGTTTAAAACAAGCACACCTTTTGCCTTTTACATGCTTTCTTTGTACTTTTGTCTAAAAGCAAGAGCTACCCTTCTCATCTGTAGTCACAGGATTCATTTAACAGATCACAAACAAATTCTAAACATTTGCAGCTAGCATGAAGTGTTCCTCTGGGAATTAAGATTAAAAGGAACTGTAAGAGGAGAACATCATCAGGTGATCATTCTGATACAGGTGAAAATCATACTGGAAGATCCAGAATGATGCAATACAACACATACCAGTTTAGAGAGAATATGTGAGAGATTATTCACAAACAGTTGCAATGGTGTATTGTCCTTAATCATTTCCTTAACAGATGGCATGATCTGGTCAAAAATGAATAGTGACTTTGAAATTCTTACCTATATCTACCATATCTTTGGCCCATCTCTCCCAGAATTCATTTGAATTTGAGGACCAGTACAAGCCATCCAGTAAATTCCTAGTAAAGATGTTTGTCCAAAGACCTGTAAGTCAAATCACATGGGAAAAATAATGAACCAGCACGTTAACTGCTAACTATTTCAACTAATTACTTTTTTTTAATTATAAGTATCAATGTTATGTATTTTTGTTCCGTATGAATTGACCTTGTCATGTCACAGTTTAAGTAGAAGAGTTGAAGCTTAATAATGAAAACAATTCAGTGTTCTTCCTCAAGGGCTAACTACCCCCAGACCATTCACCATATAGTGCAAAGTAACAAAATAAGATGTATCTTTCTAGGTCACCTTCCAGATAGCAGATCCGAGATTCTGGCAGCTTCTTCACTCGTCTTCCCATGAAGAACTCACTGTCAAAATATTCTGAAGGAATGGAGGTTCCGTACTTTGGAATGGCCACTTCATAAGGAGAAAATTCCGTCCACTCTACAAAAGAATTGGCATCTACTGTTTACTGTCGTACAGAATAAGGAAACAAAACCTATCCCCTACAGCTATCTGAAGGTTTTGTGAACATTGCTGATCTCAGCAGCTCAGTGCTATCACTAGTTTATACTGCAGACTACGCTGTCTATTTCCATAGAACTGAGAGATGATCCACTCACGAGTTTTTTCCACCTCGGAAAGAGTCTAACGTTAGCATCAAAAATGTAGACTCATATTTCTGTATAAAGATTCTGGGAACCCACTTGTCTCTCCAACTCCGCATCATCAAATGTACAATAAACAACTGTGATGCAACCCGCAAGTAATGACCTGTATGAAAACTCTACTAAACCAAACATGACAGTCTACATGATAAAACAAATAAGCTTGAACACACATCAGCTCAGAATTAGAAAGCATCACAGTGTGGACATGGCTATGCAGTTTCCTGATTCAAACTGCCCCCGCATAGGTATTACTGTGGAACAATAGCTATAAACCTAACCTGAGTCTTAAATGTCTTTTTCTTTCCATTATCTGATCACTTTAATATTTCTTGCTGAATATAGTTTATTTATAGGGTGTCATATCACACCCAAATAGTAACCATACTCCTCTCTAGAAATTTGCTTTTAGATAATTGACAATTATACTACACAGAGCCTCTACAAACAAAGGAACAATCACAGCCATTTCATAGATGTGGAACCGAAGCAGAAAAAAATCATACGATTTGCTTTCACTCGCTCATAATGTCTTTGGCAAAACTAGAACTTCATCCCACACCTTCAGAAATGCCTTTTTTTTTTTTTTATGCCTGAGAGTGATTTTCAGCAGATCTGCCCTTTCTAATCAACATCCAGCAGTTTGCAAGAAAGACAAACATTTTATTGAAAGATGAATCTTGAGTAAGGGCAAGCAACAGAGGCAATCCTCCCGTATTCCCCTGAGATATACACAATGCCAACCTAGAAATTATCTTTAGTTCCTACCAAGAGTCAGAAGAAACATTTGGAATACTTACCCCTGAATTTGAAAGTACTGAACTTTTCCTCTTTGACGTTGAGGACTGCATAGAAAGGCAGTGGGTTTTGCCCATGCTCCAATGCCCTGCGCTGGTCTGTGAGTTTGTACTTTCTTGGCTAATCAAAGGGATAAAAAAAATTACAGTGAACCTCTGGAAGATCATAAGCTAAAACCATTGACACAAACTACATGAGCACTGATTGACAACAGATATTTTATTACTCAGAAAAATTTGTGAGTCACATCTCCTTTAAAAAAATGCTTCTTTCTCCTTCTGAACTTTCCTTCATGGTTGTCTTTTGGATATCTACTAACCTGTACATTAGTATCTAAATACCCTGACTGTCTGTATCCCACAGATCTTTACTAAGTCTCAGACTAATGATAACAAGAGGATAGTTTATTCTAATTCTGAAGCATACAATCAGAAACAGACATTAAAAGATTTGATTTTTCAGGGGTAAACTGTTCAGTTCTTTCTGAATATTTGCCAACTCAAATTATTATCTGTTGGGCACCTTAGTTCAGAGGCATCAACAGACAATTGGCTACTCCAGAAAGACCTGGCTAGAGAATCCTTTGCCATTATTTACAAGTCATACTGGGATGCACCAGTCACTCTGGATTTGTTCCACACATGGTAACATGCAATCAAAGTGGGAGATGTTAAAGCAAATGAGTGGATATTTCCTAAATGTGTGGCAGAACCACATACCTCGTGGTGTGGTACATACCCGTCCATGTAAGAACATTTCCTGAACAAGTGACCACAGTGTTGTAAAAGATGAGACGTGTCCTGCTTTTGCCCTTTCAGCAAGTTCCTTGTGATAATACTTCAAATGATCCATAGACATAAGGTTGAGCTTGCATTTTGTCACCTGCGCTTTTACTGCTCTGAGTGGCCCCTCCAGACTCTTCTGTGACCAATCTGCATGTTCATACAGGTCTGCTAGGGTCCTGAAGAACAGAAATGTGAGAAAATAATCCATTTCTTAGTAAGAAATACTGTATTTACACATGACGTTAATCAAAGCGGAGTTGTTACGTTAGAGAGCCAATAGTAATAGCTTTACCAGGGAATTATGTTCACTTATTAACAAGGTGAGACTTAGAAAGAAATGCATATCTCTCACTGTGGAAATGTGGTGTCACAGACATTCCAAGTATAAATCACATCTTCTGTTACTCACCATGTTGAGCCAGAAGCCCCAGTGAGATAGGTAACGCAGTCCAGCAGATTTAGCTTCTGAAGAGCTAAGAGATGGCCAAACATAGCTGACATTGCTCTGAGGCCTCCACCTGTTGCCATAACAGCTATTACTGGGACCTGCTCAAAACATAAATATCATCTTCAAAAAGTTACTCACTTGCCTACTTGGAAAAGTCTAATTACAGCTCTTACAATTTCCTCCTCAGGCTTCACTGGAGGACAATGGAATTAAATCAGTATTTAGACAGCCTTTACCAGTACCTTACTTTAATTTATCTCCAGATACTCAGAGAGGTTCCCATAATCTCCAAGCTTGGATGAGTTTGGATATGCAGTGATTCTAAATCTCCTCACTCCCTTTGTTCTTTATTGCAGTTATTTACAACAGATAATGATATAACTACAAATAATAAAACTGCAGTGAAGTGTAATTAAGAATGGATTTGAGGAAGTCATGAATAGGATTTAGGAAAAAAAATATATTAATTTAAAAAAATGATTCTTTAGACAGTATCCATTCAACAAATAAAATTACATTGAGAATAGAAATGTTTGCTTTAAATTTTGCCCTGGATCTTGGCAGCAAAACGTACTTCAGCTGGAATTTGTTGGAAAGGGCTCTTTCTCCATCCTGAAGAATTTCCACTTTTTGTGAAAAGTGTTTGGAAAATGAAAAAAAAAAAACAACACCAAAACAACCAAAAAACCATAAGCCTAAAGAAGGAACATCCCAATGATTTCATAAATTTCCACTTGAAGTCAATTTCAAATACTCCTGTTGAAGTCAATTTCAAATATTCCTGCTTTCCTACTTATTTTGGGTTTGCCTGGTTGTCTGTCATCTCGCAAAATGTACCAGTGTCTCATTTGATGTCAACATGTTGTACCACATTGCTGGAAACTCTGGCCTTGAAAAGAGATATATTATAACTTTGGGAATTTGACCTGTTGAAGAATATGAAGGCCTGAATAGCTGAGCTGAAATTTTAGATGAGTATGGGATGTGCCACTCTGAGAACTTCAGTAATGTTGCCATTCAAATCAATGGGTTTGTCGTCAACATGCAAAAACTACTAGAAGGTTTGTGGGGAGTTGCGTCAACCCTAATTCAATAGGCCCACACCCCATGCCTGGATTCCAGCTCACAGACCTCATGCCCATGTAGATCTCTTTCCAGATGAAAAACCCTTTTCAGGGCACTGGCAACCACTCTCTTCCTTTTTTGCAAGAATTCCTGCTCTTCTGGGCACAGATCGTATCTTAAACGCACATCAAGTCTTTCTGTGCTGCAATGTAAATAAATCCAGAGGCATTGGATTAGGATTGAAAACGCATATGGATCTATTTTCACCAACTGTAGTCTATTAAACGTCATAACAAATCATGATACACTGTTCATATTTACAGGCAGAAATGCAGATGCAAAGAAATCAACTGTTTAACTTCTAAATTGTCTCATTATTTTCTGATGTTTCAGTCTAAGTTTTACTGCCAGCTTAGGACAGCAAATATGAAAGGGAAAGACTTTTACATATCCTTCCATAGCTTTGTTGGCTTAATCCTTTCTATGTCTCCTTCATAGAGTTTCTAAGCAAAGGTTCATCTGAAAACACCAAGTTCTTTCAAGGGGATTTTACCACAGATCTCTATGGAAATGGTATGATGAAAGAGGTATTCAAATAATTTTGTTTACATTTGTTGTCTGTCTCATTATTTTACAGGGTACTGTTTCATCTCCCCTAAATGATGCTTATTTTTTTAATTCATATCACTGGTTCCACAGGTACACTTTCTCAGGAATACTTATGCAGTTTGAATAATGTACAGAACCTGGATGTTTTGCTCAAGTCAAATTCCCTTCTCCCTCTGCCTTCTTCATACCTATCCCTTTGGAAGAAGACACCAATATCTTTGGTTCTTTGAAGCAAAAGACATCTGACTAAGTTCCTCACTATTTAAAATTCTCTCTCTCTCTTTTTTTTTTTTTTTTTTTTTTTTTTTTTAAGGTGGGGGAGGAGGCATCTTAGCATGACTCTTTTGCCCCAGAGGCATCTACAGTTGCTCTGTTGTGGTGACTGTTTTATGATGACTTAACTGTTGACCTATTTTGCCCCAAGTCATTTGCATTCCTTGTATCTAAATGAAGGATTCTCTGCTCTAGAACAAACAGTTCAAAGAGTAACAAAACTTTCAAAGAAAAAAATAAGCCCTCTTACCAATCATTTAGTTGGAGGTACAACTGCAGTGGCACATTCTGTAAACAAAGAAATGCAAGCAGGAATGAAAACGACTGTGTGAAAAGAAAGTTTAGAAATCTAGATTTCCAGTGATTCCTTGAACACCCCACCACTACCACCATCCGGCACATAGGTTTTTAGAAAAAATTATCAGTAAGGGGATGGTAAGGAAAAAAACATCACACATTTTCTAAAGAGGCAAAGAACAGAATAGGCATTATTTTGCCACAGGGGTATTAAAGGCTAGCATCTGGAAATTATACGCAGGCTTGGAGTTGTTGACATGAGGTATTTTGTACTCCTTAGCTGTTTGGCCAGCCCAAGGAGATAGGACTATGTTTCAACAACTTAAATAGCTCTTTATTAAAAAGTGCATGCCCCAGAAAGCTGTTAGGTTAGACAATCTCCCTGTTATTGGAGGAAAAGTAACCCAAGCTAAGTTCAATTGTGAACCTTACCACTAGGACATCATTGGTAATGACATACTCTGGAGGGCCAGGACTAAAAAGAACCAAAAGAAGAAACAATTAGTGAGAATCCAGTTGTTTTTTTTTAACAACAGTTTCATTACTTCCTGTGTAAAATTGAATACAGTTACATTAGTGTCATTCTTTACTTTCTGAAAGGTATACTATATGATCGCCTGCTAAGCACATGAACCAAAATGCAGTACGTAACAGAAGACCCCACAAAAATACCAGTTCTTAGAACTACGAGAAAAAAGCTGTATTTGTCTATTTGGAATCATGTACTACCATTACCAAATAGCCACATGACTCGGGAAAAAGCAAAGATGACTAATCGTGTACTCTCCAAATACTTATTAGGAAAGAAATTTTTGAATGATCTAGATAATAATTTACAACTGGTCACCAAAGAAAGGCAAATTATAATTGGTTCCCATATATGTATGACTGGAAAACACAAAGGTAAGTAACATAAGGACTTTGTCGCTGACATCTCACCTTGTAAGACCCAGATCTGTCACTGAATGGTGTTACTCACAGAACTAAATAACTACAGAGTCTAATAACAGAACCTCTCATTACAGCTAATACTCTAAATGCACCATATTGCACACATTCCTAAGCGCTTCCCTACACCCCCTACACTTGAGCTGTGAAAAATCTTCTGTTTATTTCTAGTCTGAACCTGCTCAGCCCAGCTTCTAAGAACTGCTTCTCACTCTGAACATGAATCTGGATGAAACTGACTCCACATTTGCAGGAGATGCTTACAACAATGAGTCTCTCATAAAGGAATGGATTTTCTGAGTTAACGTTTTCCATTTTACAGCTGCCTGTTCTAATCATGCATTTCACCAGTTTTAAATGGACTATACTATTTCCAAGAGAATTTAAAAGAGAGAGAAAGTTTAACTGATTGAATTTGTTCTTCTACAGTGTTAACTATCACTTTGAAGAGGGGGAGATCATAAATGTATTATTCATAGATTGCACATTCTTTCAGTTTAACTAAGCTATCACCTAATGATTTATCTGATGCTGTCTACATCACTCTACGTACATTTTGTTTTCTGGTCCTTTAGAAACATCATGGTGTTCAAGGCATTGTTAAACTAGTGACAATAGCACATTTGTTATTTCTTGTATGCATCTTATGTGCAAGTTGTTGAATCCTGCTAGTGTTACTGCAGGATCATGTAAGCGCCAAACATAAGATTTGTACACAATACACTAAAAGACAGGGTTTGCTGGGGAAGTTAAGGTAAAACAAACAAATTTTAAAAAACTGAAACAGTAACTCACTGCTGGGAAGAAGAGCTGCAAGTTCTGCTTTCTTATTACACTGCCTGCAGATACATACCTTTCAACTTTGGAATTTTACTCACATTTTTTCCATCCAGAATTCCACTTCCAAACTTTCCCATTTCTTAATGCACCTCTCTTTCTAAAAAGAAAAGAGTAAAATAAATGCGGATTATTAGAGGCTGCAAAAGTTCACTGGTAGAGAAACCCAAAATCATAGAAGGACTTGGGTGGGAAGGGACCTTAAAGCCATCTCTTTCCAACGCCGTGCTGTGGGCCGGACTGTCACCCACCAGATCAAGCTGCTCAGGGCCCCATCCAACCTGGCCTTCAGAATGCCTCCAGAGATGTAGCATTCACAAGAAACTTGAAAAGCATTTCACCACCGTGTCTGATGTCTCTTCTGTTAACATTACCAAATAATCTGTATGTCACTTCTTTCCAAAGCTGAGATTGCAGGAAATGCACGTAAGATTAATATTCTACCACTGTAGGATATGTAGAACTATACAACTTACAAAGGCCCATAGAGGAAAAGCTTGGCTAAAACAGAAATAAAATGGATTTCTGCAAAGATGGTCTGCCCAGGATAAAGGTGCTCACACTCAGTAACAAATATGACAAATTCTGGTGTCATTTCCATTTAAATTACATTCATGCAGAGATTAAGGGAAGGAGAACACTCCCAGGCAAGGAGGTTATTGAATCATTAACATTTCCCAGTGATTCAGTGAATGGTTGAGAAGTACATTCCACCAGACAGCAGAGTCATGAGGGGGAATCCCTGTTAAGAGTTCTCAGCCTTCAAAAAGTAGCTGTAACTCTGCTATGGACTGTCTCTTTACTATTAAAAGCGTACAGCAGCACCTCAGCCACAACTCACAGGAGTCCAGAAACTGTCACAGAACTATCCCAGTTTTGTTCACTGGACAACTCTCCTTCAAGGACTCCTTAATAAAAAATACCAGTAGAACAGGCATCCCTTACCTATTGGCTATGAAAACCTCAATCAACTAGAAGAAATCCAACATGAACATTAACACAAAAAGCCTGAAAGAATCATTTAATTCAAGTGGTTAGTTGATTATCTTCAAGTTTTTAGTAAGAAGTCATCAAGAGGAAAATTTCTCTAAGCATAGGAAAAGTAGAATAAAGTCAAAAAGTAAGGAAGTTGTTTTGGGGAATAAAAATGATGAAAATGACTATATTTACAGATGCTAGCTATTAACATTTATTTTGCATGCACAGAGATGGCTGCACGAGATAGAATTCACTTCATTTTCTGAATCTGTGAAAACAGATTACAAAGTCACAAAAATCTACCACAATGATAACTGACCTGATGAGATATTGATGACGCAGACCCAAATTCTATCTAGCCCAGAAGTCAACATGGAAAGTAAGCAATTCCATGTATTTTCAGACCTTACCTCCGATTTCAAAGCAAACTTCTCACGGACTCTCTCTCCAGGTCTGACTCTAGCAATATTAAAAAGAACTGTGAACTGCATGTCATCTTTGGTGAGTGGATCTTCATCACACACCGCCAATTCTAAAATGTTCTGGTAGTAGAAGAAAATAAATATGAACTCTTATTGAACTGCTGTTTTCAAGAAAAAATATTTTTAAAAGGGCTACTGACTTTTACAGCCGATTGACTTGCACAGTGGTACAAATAATGGAACCCATGCTTTCTTTCAGGAGTCTGGTAATGTGGAACCGAATCATAAAATTCAGCCCTGGGAAATATATCGTGGAATAGAAGACAACAGCCATCAGCAATCTCACTATTCCAAGACAGATAAGATGTTTGGTGCTCTGCACCACTACCAAAAGAATGCACTTATTCAGTTTGTTCATTCTCAAAGTTCTATTAACTATGCAGCAACCCTTCTATCCTTCCCTTACAACCAGCAGATGAAATACTCTTTCCACACTAACCATTCAAAATTGCCCAGAGATGAGGCATGCTACAGCAGTACTCATATCTCTCAGGTGACAACAAAGGGAAGGGAATCCAGATTAGCTCAGATGTAGGAATTTATATCACAGATGTTGACAACTTATTGAGGGGAACACTACTCTGTATAACTAACTAATATATATATACTATATATAACTATATTTGCTAACAAATCAGCTGGAAATTACTTCTCATAAGCAATGTCTTAAGGTATTTAGCATATTTGATCAACAGGGAGCCAATTGTGGACTCCCAGAAATTCCAAATTGTAAAATCTCTGGTTTTTTTGTTTTGTTTTTAATACCTCAACTTCTCTCTGGATCCTAAAGTAGAAAGTCTCATTCCAGACAGGGTTGTCAGAATTCTTGATAGTTTTGGTCTGAAGCTTTTCATTTGAAGCAGATGGCAGCCACAAGCGCACATAGCAGTCTGATGCAGTCACTGCAGCAGGAAAATAAAATAAAATCCAGATGCCAATATTATAGATGGGCAAGGCCATGATTCTGGGGAACAATAAATACTTTAACAAAATAATAATAATAAAAAAATAAAAAGTAAAGAGATCATTGGTTGGAAGCAACCAAGGAAAACCATCTTGGTATACAAGCTAATTTCTGGGTAGCTACAAATTGCAAATACCACATGCACGCATGCACACACAAGATACACTGAAAGCAGTGTTTCCCATGCGAAGAGAAAGAAGTAGAAAAGAGCCCACTGACAATTCATCAGGCACATTCTCTACCATTCCAGTCAATTGTGTTTAGAAGAAGTTCAACCGAAATTAATGCTAGCTCCAGAAAAGACAATTAGGATGGTTACAGGAAAGGAAAACACATATTATAAACAAGATGACATGAGACTGGCTTGCTCAGTCTCACAACACAAACACAGGGGGACAGGACTGTTGTCTTGAAGGGTTGGTTAGCTACTGGTGAAGATCTGTTGCAGTTACAGGCCAGTGTGTGCCCAAGAACAAGTTGGAAATCTTCTCAATTCCAGCCTAAACCTATTCTTTATGGTTAGTGTGGTCAGTGTCTGGAGCAGCTGTCCTTTGGGAAAAGCAAGATGGGAAAGCACATTTACTTTGAGGAGCTTGACAACGGTGTGAAAAGAAATCTCCAAGTTGATGTCTTTCAGAGCTGGAGTCTGGACTTGACTGATGACGTCTACTGCAGCCCAAGAAGCCTAAATACTTCAGACTGGTATCAAGCAGTGAATAACAACGCCCCGCAAGGTTTTGGCAGGAAAGTGGAACTGTCCCTTCAATAGAGTAGACAGAGCACGTCATTGAGACTCAAATACAGGCCTCGTCACACTATGGCCATTCTGGTGTCCACCTCTGGACACGATAGTTGAAGTACAGTGAGAGTATAAAAAAAGGCATCTTGAGGTCTTTTTGCTGGCTGAGGAATACACAGAACACTGCAAAAAAATGACAGCTGAATGTCTGATCCATCAGACACCTTGAGAAGGAGCCATAGGAGGCTGTGAAAGTGAGATCAGAAGTTAAAGAATGTGGAATAAAAAAGTACACAGAAAAGTTTGCTTTGCCTGCACATTCAGCACATGGTTAGGGTAGGATTCACAGAGGTTCTTCTTAGTCAAAAACTTAGGAACATTATTTAACATGAAACACCCCAAATGACCTTCTATGTCTGAAATTCTATTTTAGAAGGTCTGAAATTCTCCAATTGACCTTTGACTCCAAGAAAATGTATAGACTGCAGTTCCCTCACATGGTCTACTTTCCCTTACTGGTTCAGAAAGTTCAGCTGGGAGTCTTGGATTTTACAGTTTCTCTGAAATGCCAATAGATCTGGCCTCTAAACCAATGATACTTCAGGCATTTGATCTAATTGCAGCCTGACGTTAGTACTTCTATTGCTCTGCTTTATGCATATATGTTATTTGTATACCTTCAGAACATAGGAACATTGCTCACTGTGTAAACTCTAGAGGTGACTAAAAACACAAGCAAACCACAACTCACATAGGTCTCTTGACTTGATGTTCCTGGCTTGTATGATTCTTACAGAAAGCATGTAGATGGGACAAATCTTCATCTGCAGAGAAAACAAATGCAGTGAGTTTCATCAGCTCATCCTAAAGAAATCATATGTATTTTGAACTGTACAGAGGACTGTCTGTCCTTGCTGTTTGCCTGTTTGAAGTGAGAAGGTCACCTTTCAGTGGAAGTACGCCATGCTAAGATGAAAGCACAGTTACCTGCTATTTGCTGAGTCCTTGTAGACTATTTGCCAAGTAGCTTGAATAAGTGAAGACAGCGAGAGAAAGAAGACAGCAGCTCATATAATGCTATAGGAAGCTTCTGTAGTCACCCTAAAAGTATTTGTTTACAAACAATCCGGTATATACATGGCAGTGGAGATGGCTGTTCCGCCAGTCTGCAGAGGAACTTATGCCACAGCTGGGTCAAAACTGGGCCTCTGGAAGGCAACACTAGGAACTCACAGCTGCCTGCTTGGGTCTTGGTACAGTACTGATACTGGCTCTAGATTCAGCAGTTACCAATGGTTTAAAAGCTTCTGATTTCATATCCCAAGCAGGACTAGATTTTCATGATGTTTATAAGTAGGCCAAGTTCAGCAAAAGGCATCTAGTAGAATACACTACAGGCTCTAAGTGGACCATACAACCATACACTCTATATCTCTAAGAAATTAGAACAAGGACAAACATGCTAAAAATACTCCATTAGCATCCATGGTACTTTAAGCTACACACTGATTGGAACATGACATCTGTTTGTCTAAACCAGAGTATTCCACTGCATTGCAACTATATACATATATTTTGAAAAGTAGCACCGTGATTAATTTTCTTGACACTGAAATGATTAAGCTCAGAGACAGTAGGAGCTAAGGAAGGGGGAACTCCTCCATACAAACAGTCACTATTCAAAATCCGAAACTCTTTCTAAATGTGATGGAGACTAATGGACATTAGTTTAACACATTATGGATATTATGAGTCCAGTGAGGACAATTCCAAGCTATTCCAGTAGCCCAGTAAAAGAATTTGACTTTAATTTTCCCATGCAAATAGCTATTAAACACAGAAGCACCATCTGGAACACTCAACATTCCTAGTGGGTTTCATTAACATGAAATATTGGATTTTGTAGCCAATTACAGGGCTGACTGTTTTTAATTAATATGTTAATTCTATGCTGTTTTGTAACCAACTTCCCCTTACTCAATGGAAACCCAAATCGTTCTCAGATTTCGCCTTCACTGGAAAAATAAATGTTGGTGTATAATTTGCCCTGAATCTTACGTTATGAAAATTTCTTAATTTCTTAATTTCTTACAAGAAGGTGCATCTGCAGTTCACTATCAGGCTACTCTTAGTTATGACAGGTCATGCTTTTGCATCTTCTCCCACTACAGCCAGAAAGACTCATTCCTCCTCTCTTTCAACAGCAAGCATTTCATTTAATGGAATATCACCTAAGATGACTGTTCATTACTTCAGATTTGGTGCAGCATAGCTTTAGTGTTGTTGCAGGGAAGACATAAACAGGTTCAGATGGGTAAAGGTGGCTGTAACAAATCCTACAGACTGCAAATTCCCACGAGAAGCAAGACATCCTGCTCCCAAGGCTGCAGTTACTCCAGATTGTGGTAGCCATTGAGAATCGATTTAATTCTCTTTCTCATCAGAAAAAGGCTGAGCTCATTTCCATCGAACAACTTTTCATTTGCTGTTTTCATAACACAAAAAGGAAAATGCAATATTGCTATTAATAAAAATTGCTAAGCATAAGAGTTATATCCAGATAGCTCTTCCGGAGCTATCTACTTGAAGTTCTACTAATCTTGTTCCTTACTTCCTTGTGAGAACCAAAGTTTCCTGTATAAGCTCACAGAGACCAACACAACATTTCTGGAAACATCCAGAGTCAAATGTAGTCTTCACTGAAGCACATCACTCTATTTTTGCCTAGAAATACAACCATCCTTATTTTCTGGAAAATTAATCATGCCAAATTGAGGCCAACAATAGAGTGCAGGACTCAGCTACCTGTGTGTCTGTATCCTAGACAATGACACTCCAGACCAACAAATAGTGGCATGTCCAAACTCCCAAGGAGTATTAGAAAAAAAAACGCATTAAAAAAAAATCTTCTTTTCACTTGATAGCACTTAGCATTAAACTACATTTTTGTACTCTTTGAGCAAATTTTGAGGGGCCATTTCAAGTCTAAAATAGAGAAAATCCAAGGAGATAAAACAAGCTACAGCTGTGTAAAACCCTAAGCAAACTGAAAATTCACATCTGTTTCCAGCCTCACAGTGATGATTGTAATAACACATTTGCTGGCCTACTGTCTGGCTTCCAGAGGATAGTCATATACCTGCCAGCTTCAGAAGGACACATAATTAGCCTTCTCTACTGTTTACATG
This sequence comes from Coturnix japonica, assembly GCF_054131305.1. NCBI lineage: Eukaryota > Metazoa > Chordata > Aves > Galliformes > Phasianidae > Coturnix > Coturnix japonica. The sequence goes on along the minus strand of NC_140667.1, from coordinate 24,956,195 downwards.
CAGTTAGTCACTTCAGGGTTTCATCCCAAAAAGAGAACTTTGAGAATATATGAGCTTCTCAAAGCTCATTAATAAGGAAAAGCCTACTGAGACAGTCTTTAGGTGGCAATGAAAGAAGCAAACCCTACCAAGAGCTCATATCCTTGATTTCACTGCTCACTGCTCCACCATGCTGCTCCCAGAACAAGGTCCCATAGCTACACTCATTGGTAAATAATTACTCTAGGTTGTACGAAGATTTTAATATGAAAAGTCTGCTCCATTTCTTTTGGCATTCTCTGAATGTTTTGTCAGTATTTTTAGGCAGAAATCATTACTTCTTTCCATGCATTACCTTTTCTTCCTCCAGTGGCACACTACAAGCAGTGCAATATCTCATGCAAAGGATCTCACAATACATATAATCATTTGGCATACTCTGATCATTTCTTTTATCTTAGATACTGATGATTTGCTTCAGCTACAGTTTGGAGGTGGTTTATTAAATTAAAGGCAAAGTGAAAAACTTAAAAATAAAGAAAAAAACACAACATTTTATGACCTTCATAATCAGCCTGATTCCAAAACACTCTCATCCACATAGATTCTTTAATAGATAATGTGGGTTGAGGGCACTGGGAGTTGAACTTTTAGAAAGAAAATCCAATTTTGTTTATGAATATTCACTGTAATTTCATGTTTTCAGTGATGGATTGTTTCAAGAGTGACAGTAGGTTTGGGATGTACCTTCCTTATAGTGTACCAGTCTTCTCTTTACCTGTATGGGTGAGTCCTTTGGGTATTTGTACTGTTTCTAAGTATCTTATCTTAATATTAAAAATATATATATTCCATGTTTCAAAAAGAACTACTGGAGTGATAACTCTTGTCTGAGCAGAAGGAAGTACCCCCTTATGAAAACCAAGAGTGTTCTCAGAAAGCTGCGAATTAATACTGTCTGCTACTTCTGTGCCAGCTTTGTAGTATTTTTAAGCTGCAAAACAATTAACTTGGAGATTTTCAGTGGAGCTTTCTAGATAATATGAAGTATCCATATTTTCCAGAGAACTTGCTTTTAGAATCTAAAAGAAATAGAAGAAAATAAAAAGAACACAAAGCGTGATTTTTGTCCCTGTTTATCCAATTAAACATACTGAAAAATACGCATTTTCCTGGCAGAATGTCACAGCTCCTGCAGTACTAAATAAATATTCTTCTGTGGGAGCAAACACCTTCTGACCTGAAGCTATGCTTGAACTCTACATTTTGTCCTTATTGTCCATAAAGTGAAGAATGCTTGAACTCAGAGGACAGCAACTATAGCATTAGGTTCAAATGCAAGAGCTTTCTCTGTAGTAAAGACTTTTCAAATGAAATTTAATCTATGCTATCTACCCATCTAACAAATCCTGTGTTACCTTAATAGATACAAGAGATACTTTGAATGGATGGATGATGCTTAGTTATAAGATGGATAGATAGCTCTGCATCTAACAGCTAAGTAGACAGATTAGCTACAAATTTTATCGAAATAGTTCTTTACATGTGTAATTCATACTCTTTGTCCTCAGCACAGAACATCAGACTATTTTTAACCTTCCATTAAGTCTACCAATTTAAGCTACCAACAGTTGAATCTTTTAACTTCACCTGCAAACATGACTGCAGCAAAGTACAGTAAATATTCTTAAATCTTAAAGATAAACAATCTCAGTAAGCCATAACACGTAACACTGTTTCCCACTATATTTAAAACATAGCAATAGCCATATTTCTTTCATTCACTGTAAATTTTGACAGAGAGTTTGATACATAAAGAATGTTTAATTTGTACATAATTCAGACGCGGCACCAATTACTTTTTAAAGACACACAGGAGAACGTGGTTCACAGCCAATAATTCTGTTGATTTATACTAAAAGCCATCAGTTAAAATCTCTGAATGGAACTCATTGGAAAACTCAAGTCCAAACAAGAAATATTTCCCCTCGAACCACAGACACTGTAAACATTACATTAAAGATAGCTAAATCAGCCAAATGGCTCATTAGAACTCCCCCCTGCAGCTGAAGTAATACAAATTGTGCTTTGTTGCTAGAAAAAGCTGTCGTTTTTTTTAGCTTGGGCAAGCAATGAACATGTGCGATCCTGAGAAAAGCATGCAGTAGGTCTAAGGTACTTTCGTTTTGCATGAAGTAAACTCAAGGCCAGCCCTCCTCCACCCTGGTGTTCATTCCTGCATGTAACCTTATGACAAAAGGGACACATTTTTACTGCATTTTCATTGAACGTGGCTCACACGTTAGTAAGGACAAAGAAAAAGGGAAAACAGAAAACTGCAAAGTTCAAGAGGACCCTGCTATATCGCACCAGCAGCATCTCAACAGACACAGAGAAGAGCAAGTTTACTTGTGAGAGCAAGAGCCAGCTGTTCCCAGAAGCAAGGCGTCAGGCCACAGCAAAGACAGGAGCTGCAATTCGCTTACCTTGGCTGGTGGGCTCCCCATAGCACACAAGATGGCGACAGCAACAGAAAACCCAATTTGGATAACAGATCTGTCAGCTGACAAACACGCTCACGGCTTGTTGTTGCGGCTGAAATAACCTGAAGGACACATATAATTTATACAGGCGCTGAGCTCCACCCTCTGCCTCCTCTGTATGGGGAAGAGATTCAGCCTACGTCTGAGGGAGACATTTGCAATGTCAGAAGTGAGGAAAGCTGCAGTTATCACAGTTCTGCCTGTCACTTTATGCCTCTTACCTTTTGTTATTACCCCAGTACAGTCCTTCCTGGCTCATGGGTGAATTCTGCCATGTTCAGAAAGTCTCACTTCACTTTCCATCTCTTCCTTCTAGTCAGTAGATGAATTGCCTGTATCTTTTATGTTCTTCCACAGAATAATCTAGGGGGAAAAATATGTACATTTTTTTAAATGAAGAGAGGGGATAGCCAGATCTTAGCTATTAAAATTGCTAGTGTGAGGTCATTTGTGGAGGCCCTTTTCAATCCTTTTTACATGAGAGAATTGTTTTAATATATTACTGGGAACTGTACTACAGACCCGTAAATCAAGCCTCCTTATTTTGAGTACCTGTTGCATGATAACCCAGCGCAGAGGTGTTGGTGAAATTGGAATAAATATTGCTAGGAAAAGCTGTATACACCTTCTGGGCTTTTCCCCTTCTTCTAACAAGAGCATGCCAAGTTTACATCTCCCAGTTTCCACCCCGCCAGTGTTGGATCTCGAGGCATCCTTTGAAGAGGCCATGGATACAGTTTCCTCCACCTCTCCTGTGCCATCTGTGGGTTGCTGGTAGACAGCCGTGGGTTGCCAGTCAGAACAGTGCTCCAGGCAAACAGTTCTGCCTGTGCTTTAATCCACATTTACAATTTCATGGTGGCTGCCTTGCAAAGCCAAGCTTGGAAAGGGCCTGGGGGCCACCATAAACTTGCAATAAATATGTGCTCACCTGAGCACAGTAATATCAGTCACAGGAAGAAATAGGATCAAGCTTCAGCAGACACCTAATGCTAATGGAAGGTGAGAGAGTGCAAATCTAGCTTTCAAAAATTGTAGGTAGTTTGGCAAAACCAAAAAGAAAAAAAAAAAAAAAGTGTAACCAAAAGAACTGTTTAAGAAAAATAGGTTTACCTGAGCTCTTTGGTTTTACTTTTTTTCTGACATGCTGTCAATTATGTTTAAACCCCTTTATAAGGCACTTCTCACAAAACAAAACAAAACAAAACAAAATAATTGACCATCTGTTTCATTAGGTTGCTCCTGGGTTTATGCAAATGATAATTAACAGCTCAGATTTACACTGCAAGAAGATTGCTGTGACTGACAATGCAGCCACTGTGCTACAGGACTGGATGCAGGATTACCCAAGCAGCAGGACAGAGCCTGAGTACTAAGTTGCCATTTCTAAAATACCAAAAAGAAAGATATCTGGAATAAAGATCCGCTCTAAAGTGCAGCTAATCAAAGGGCAACTACAAAAGCCCTAGGAAGATGAAATAAAATCATCAGAAAGCAAACTGGGGTTCAAATGAATTAAACACAGAATTACTACATTCCTGCAGTAAAATGGTTCAGACAGCTTTGCTTGGAAGTGTGTAGCATCCCTTTTCTAGTGACAACAAAAAAGCAAAGATAAAGAAGAAAAATCTCTTATCCAGAATGGATAAGTTTTGGTTTTCCTCCTCCATAGTGCTGTTGCAGCTTTGATCACAGTTTCTGCTGCTGTAGCTGAATTGAGAGACCAAAATAGTAGGCTGACAAATTCACCTCTTAAATAGAAGGCAAATGGAAAAACAGCCAAAGAAAAGTGAACTCCACTCAAAGTGGGGTATGTCTGCCTGGAAACGGAGCAACACATTCAAAACAGAACAGCTGCAGCAAGGAGACCCAGGCCTTAATGGAATAAGAAAGAAGAAAAAAAGCTCTTAAACGTCTTCAAGTCAAGGTGTAGAAGTTATTTTGGAGAGCTATGGAATTGATTTTTCCAATAGCCCCTCCAAGAAATTAATGTTTCCAGTAAATCAGAATGGCCAAAATACATAAAACATCTTGTGTTGCTTGTCAACAAGCACACTGACAAGTACCACATCCATTTCCTCCTGGTGATGGGGGAGATGGGCTACGTGATGTCAGGCCTTACTACAGACACAAAGAATGTACAGGATGGGGAAAGTAAGACAAAGAAATTCAAGTGCATAGAGAAGGAAAAATAAATCTAAAAGCTTAAATCCAAAATAAAGAGGGCATTCAGCCGAATGCATTGAAGTAAACTAACTGAATCATAGGCAGTATCTTCAGGGAGGTGCAGAAAGCCCTCCCCCTCCCTTTCTTCTATAGGTGGGAAGAGTCATGGCAAGATTATATCAGTGGAGCTGATAGATGTAGAGAATATAATGTTTTATCTGTGATTATAATTTGTAAAATGTTGCTCCGGACAAAAAGAGAAGAGATATTCCAAAAAGTCTTTACGGGTTAATTAAGTTGATATCATCCTGCTTTTACAACTGAATCTCAATTATTTTCTGAATTAATATTTAGAAAGTACTTGGAAATAAACTGAGAGAATTAAAAACAGAAATAGCTGTACCAAATCATACTCGGGTTGAAATGCTTCATACAGAAACTGCTGGCATTTTCCAACAAGAGACCCTAAGAAATACAATCGAAATGGAAGGAATGCAAACTTAAGCTGTTCCCAGTATGCAAGAAACAGAAGATAATTAATATGGTGTTCAGCTTCACGCATCTTATCCAGCGTGTTGCTCACTAACATCCCTTTGTATGAAGCTACTAACAGCCACAGCTAGGATGTCAGAAACCAAGCTGCAGAATGACAGCAATTCAAAATGGCTGTGATTTGGATCATCCTGTTGGAATAAACTTAAAAACTAACTGAGGTAGAGCTTGTAAAAGCTACTGAAGGCCCATGGAGCAGTTTCTATTATTTATCCCAGTAATGGCACCAGCACAGCAAAATTTCATACGGGAATGTCTCTAAAACGTACCCTCAGTGAAGCACTCGGTCCCTCTGATGTTCCATCCTAACAGCTTATCAAGTATGGCAATTACTGAGACCCTCTCCTATAAAAATAAATCACAATGTTGCTTGAAAATGTTTTTTCATTCACCTCATGAAATCTCCTAAGAAGAGAGAAGTGATGGATCTTGTTAGGGCTAGATGCTGCCAGATTGCTGAGAAGATGGAGGTAGGAGATGGGGTAGCATCTTGTTGCACACAACAGTGGCAATGTGAGATGGCAGCCATTTTCTCCATGCCTCATAAATCAGATCCTGCCTTGCTCAGCTCAGTGGCTGGATTAGGAAAATTACAGTAATTTGAGGAAATAATAGTCTATATTCAAACATAAATTTTTCAGTGTTTCCTCTATCTCATCTATAAAATTATAAAAAGAATTTGCACACACAAAAAAAAATCTTATTAAACTGCATTGCCATTTTTCAATTAAACAGTGTCATGAGGAACAAGAATATAGAACAAAGCTTCAGAAATGTCAGACTGTCAGACCTTTCAAGACCAAAATATTCCATTTTTACATAAAAGCTTCTTAAATTCCACTGCTCCCTCTCCACACAATCCTGTTTGAGCAAAATCCACACCTAATTTGAAATTATTTCACACCTCTGAATACACTGCAAACATCCATTTACATCACACCTAATATTAATTAGAACAAAACACCACGTTATCACTCTCTGAGCAGCAGTCAGGTGATAGCAGCATTACTAAGTTAATAGTCTTTCTCGCTATCAAGATCCAAACCTGTTTCAGAAAAGTAAAAGGTGCCATATTCTCTTGCCCATCTCATGAACCACTGCAATCTTTAAGATACCATACAGTAAAATCAGCATCTCTAGCTCTTCATCCATGTCTTTATCTTGACCAGGGTAAGAAAGCTAATAATTTCCTGAGATATTTTGCAGGTGTGGGTGTAAATATGGTGAGATGGCGATCTCTGTAGCTTGAAGATGGGAGGAAATTGCTTATTATTTATCTGGGGGTATCTGAGGTCTGGAGTGCTGTCTTTCCAAGATGCGTCAAAGTAAAACCACACATTGAAATCCACCATGTCTAAGTTCAGAAATTGTTCTTTTGTTTTAAACCAAGTGATTGCAGAGCATCTAATTGAAATAATTGAGTAAGAGACCTCAGTGTAATTCCACTCAAGCCAGTTTCTGAGACCTTTATCTTCAGATCTTATTCAAATAGTCTGACACTGATGTCAGTTACCAAATTGCTTGAGTAAAGACCTCTGAAAAGTTAGGTAAGCATTACACTTCACCACTTGGCTGACAGGAAGAACTGACTTATGTTTAAGGCATTTAGTTTCAAATTACCAAAAAAAGAGTATCTTTCTTAGTTGCCACACTTGTATTTTTTGAATAATCATCTTTTCAGAATCAATAAATTAACATTTGTTTTATTCTATTGTTTTTCAGCTTAGGTGAGTAAAAATTATTTGGGGCAAGATCTACTGGGGCAATGTTTGCTACTCAGTATTATTGTACAGACTAAGAGTAATTAAAAAACAGAGTTTACTGTCATACTATGACACACAGCGTTACATCCTCTCTAACTCTTCTGCTGTGTCAAATCCTCATTAAGCCCTGAAAGCAATTTTTTTTCCAAGGATCTACCTTTACCCAAGTACAGCCCTTAGATGTCGGCTCAGAAGAGCCAGAAGAAACATACAGGGAAGAACCACACAAGTTTCTTCTCAGAAGAGCCATACAGGAACTGATTTCAGGTAACATGAAAAACATGAAGGGTTCAGTTCCCTCCTGGCAGTAATTACCCTCCAAACAGTGCTCCAGGATTAACAAGATTAAGGACAGTAGCACTCCTTGGCCCAAATGCTAAACTCACCTAAAGAAATGAATAGAACTACTTTTTTTCCTGAGGAATTATCTGGCCCCTTTCTCTCTAGTGGCACGCAGATTATTACATCTCATTATCCTCCATATCAGAAAATCATGGGGTTTTTCACTATCTTTCAGACATTCTTCTGAAGTTAATACAGTGTTGTCAAAATCACCAGGCAAACTTTTCCCTTTCTTACACTCATCATTGTATCTTAACTTCTTTTTTTCACCAAAATTTGTATATATCAGCCAAACTTTCGGAACAATTTTAAATGGAATAACCAGAGTTTGACTGAAACTATTAGAGCTGTTAGAGTTTATGAACTTTACAAGTTTATTCACAGCAATAAAAATCCCCATGACTTGCTTCTGGTGATGAAGACTACTTCAAGGGCTCTACAGTCATGGGGATTTTAATACAGAAGCTCCTTCCACATTGATATTTATCCCTAGAGAAAACATTTCAAAGAGAAAAGTTCTTCCAGTCCACTTAAGCCATTCTTGTGACTAAAAAGACTTCAAAAAGCTTTCCTAATAGTGCAATTGGGGATACAGCCCGAGAGCACCCTCAGCTTTATTCCCTCAGTATGAAAGCTGTTTTCTGTCACCTGCTCCCCTCTGCCCAGCATAAAAGGCAGATCACTGTAAGCATGGAGCCTGGCACTTTAAATACACTGAGCTTCTCTGTTCATACCAGCAAAGCTAATCTAACCTGTGTAAAGTCATCCACGGAGCCTGATGCTATCTCTGAGTGCCTCTATGCATGCAAATCATATCTGATTTAATTTTCTTTTCAGCAGCACATAAAACAAAACACTTGATTGCAATTTTAAATGCTGTCATTCTAGTAGAAAACTCTTTTTTCTTAGGCCCAGCCCTTTTTTAACTTCTTCATTCATGTCATACTGTGGGACATCTGAAGTTCCCAAGATTTTTATACACTGTTTCTTGAAGTCTGAGAATCCAGAATGGTCCTCATCTCCTACCAAAGTCAACGGGAATATATAGACTTCTTCAGCATAAAAGAGAACTAGGGTGCTTTTAACCTTAGACCTCCAAAATGGTTTATGTGGCAGAAGAGACATGAGATGGCCAACAAGCTGGAAAAATCTTGTGTAGATCATGAACTGAATCTGTTCAGAGCAGAAAACTAAAATAAGCTTTGTACAGTGCCTGCTTTCCCAGAGGATACAGAACTATGGGCCAAAGGTCTAAAACTGAGACCTAATATTTGAGGTCTAAAAGGTCAAAAGTTACATCTCCTTGGCTTAGCCAGGGAGAGTCCACATTAGAAGACACAGACTCACTCAGAGACTCTAGCTTCCAGGGGTAGAGATCTGATGAAGACTAGATTCCAGATGTTGAGCTCTCCTAAGTGTACCTCCAGGAATCAAGTCTCACCCACAACCTACCAATGCAATGGAGCACTAACCAGTAATGGTGCCTACTCTGCAACACAAGCAATTTGTACTCTGCAACCTCTCCTCATGCAATAGATATGTTGCAAAGTAGCAAAGACCCTCGCCTTATATGATTCAAACCCACTAATTGCCGGTGTTCCCCACAGTGCACTTAGAGACATACTGAATGCATTTGTCAGACAGGCACTAACAGGCAAGTTGTGAACCGCAAAACTCCAAAATGTCCCATGACTTACCTGCACCAGTACCAGGAACTGGAACACTCATCTCAGAGGAAATCTTGTTGGCACATCTCTCCTCACCCTCCCCAGATAGGTTTCACTCATGTATACAGAAATTAAAAATAAATAAACGAAAGATTCTGAAATGTTCCTGGGCTGATGTCTCAGTTCTCATGCCAGGACTCTGCCTACATGGCTGTTTCACTGCCATATGGGTGGGCAAGCAGTCACTTGGGTAGGCTAGAATTTTTGATGCTACAGGACCTAACTAGCTGGAAGCAAAGGAACCAATAGTTGAAGGACTTCAAATGGGCAGCTCATTCAATTGCTGACCAGCCTAGGGGGTAGCTCCTGGTAACTGGGAGAAGCTAGCAGTGTCATGGCATCACAGAATGGTGGGTAGCCAGTAGAACAGGCCAGGTAGGTTCACAAGATTTACGAAAGCATGACAACTTTCCAAGCAGGTTTCCATGAAGCTGGAGAACCAGACAACCAAGCAGTGCAAAACCCAATCAACATTTTCAAAAGAGTAAGTGTTGCATCAGAAGACTTATGATCAGGTCTATTAATCAAATATCACTTCCTCACGCATGCTAGAACTGTGAATGGGAAGTACCTGGCTGTTGTTAGCAACTCCTGTTTCTTCCTCCTCCTCAGACCTGATACACAAACAGCTGACAACTTGGACAGATATGTGGAGCACTGAATGGATTGTGCAACACCTTTGTGCTCTTGCTTACGGGCAAAAGAGGAGAGAGGAAGTGAGAATTTAAATCATAATGCTCCCTTCTTCTCTATATAAATACTCTTTGACTCTGTCATAAATTCTCCACACATCCTAGGCAAGTTAACAAGCAATCTGTACAGTTAAATGAAAGTAGCAATAATAAGTTCATCTGATATCTGGGACACTGGAGCAATGTTGGAAGAAAGATGAACTAGAAATGCAAAGAGAAATTGCCATTACAGAATGTGAATAAACCAAAGTTAACATTTTCAAACACCCTTTTCAGACACCTTCAGTTTATGAATACAGACATTGCATCCAGGTGCTGCTGATGTACAGAGAAACTCAGTGTATTCCCTACTAAGCTTCTGTATCACAGGAGACATCATTTTACAGATGGTCTGGGGAGTACCAAATAGAACACTGTCCAGACTTATGTGGCTCTGAATCAAATTAAATTAATGCTTGTATTACATTATTACAGATGCAGCTAAATGTTGTTCACTTGTCCTCAGCCAAACAGCCTTCAAGTCTGTGGGGAATAACCTGGGAGTCACAAACTTAATTAGTAGTTTCACTCAGACACCAAGGACAGTTTGTAAGAAGTAGTGACCAAGGCAGTTTAATTTTCATTCAATATGCTCCTGTATTATAATGTCTATATTAATAACTTAAACAGAACACATTACAGTATCCATGGCAAAACCAAGAAACAAAGGTACTGTAAAGCTATTTGATGCTTTTCTAAATAGGAGCAGAATTTTATAGCTGTATATTAACTCCTCCTTTTATACCTAACACTTTGGAAGAACTGTACAGAAGAACCCAAGCCATCCCACTTCAGTCTCTAGAGACAAGAACATGCATTTGATTTCTTAATTTTGGTTCTGGCTGTGATCATTCTAGGATTCACTTCCTTCCTCCTCACATGTGTAATCATCACCATTATGTAGCCAGTCTGTGTCAATACAGTATTTAACATAAACCATACTGATGACAGAGCATCTCTGCATTTTTACTGCTACCTGCGTGATGCCAAGCACGAGCACAATTCCCATCACTTACAACAGTCCCTCACCACTCTGGACTATTCAGGGGAGAAGAGGAACTCCATGAGTCAAAAAACAACCTACAGCAAAATACAGAAAGCTCAAAGTCATCTGTAGCTGGAACAAGAAGGGCTGAAAAGATACAGAGACGTCTTCCTGATCTGCAGCTACTGGAAGTTCATCAATAGTTTCTCAGGTAATACAGTACCAGCTTTCCTACTGCCCATTTAGTAGTTACATCATGAATTTAAAAAGTCAAAAGCTTTGACCCTCTTAGATATTTGCACATGTTCTCCTCAAGAACACTCCAACCGATACGAACAGGGCAACTCACAGTTACAAGTCACTTGCCACTTTAGGTGCTGAAGTGTTTGATAAAGTAGAGCACAACAAAGAAATATACTCAAACCATTACTTCAGCCTCCCCTCTGTGTCCCCCACCAGAAACCCACCACAAGAAGTTTTATTTGTAGGCTTAATTGCTATTTAACTCCTGTCCTTTCACTTCTGCTTTCCCGTGTGTGTCGGTGTTTGAGTTGGTGTTCATGTAATTTTTTTTCTGAGCAACAGCTCATCTGGGAGTTTTGTTGCTTTTAACAAAATGGGGTTCTTCTCTTTTGACATTTCTCAGTACCAAGTATCAAAAGTGATAATAAATTCTATTTCTGAACCTTCAAATCTGTCTTATAGCTAAACTATGTATTTTCCCTCCTACACCTTCCTTTCATATTGTGACCCCTGGCTCGCCTCAGCCTCCACACCACATTTCCCTCCCACATAATCTCTAATTTTAAACCAAGCGTGGATGACTGGCTCAATCAGACAGTAGGAATTCAGGAGGTACAGAGAGAAATGTATACCTGGTATAGGTCATGTTAAATAACGACATCTGGCCACAGCTTTACAAATCCCTCTTTCTTCCATGCATCAAGACTTCCTTTACATCTCAACATGTATAAGGGTCTAACATTGACTGATATCCACAGGCACTGAAAGCCCATGCACTTTATAAAAAAGGCTCACATAGAGACAAACTGTTCCCATTATTTCAAGGAGTCTATCTCTTAGCCTGACAACATCGGAATCTGAATGCCCTCACATAGAATGTAATTCCTCAACAAATATGGAGTAACAGAGCTGTCCAAGAAATACATGACATGTGACAACACACAAAAGCTGTCTCAGAAGAGGCCTTGCTTCCAGAGCCTGGGGGTCATAATACCATGAGGGTAGGAACCACATTCCCTTCCCCTTCCTCACACCTTTCTTCCCTGAGTAAACATTGTGAAGAGAGCTCCTGAGCCAGTGTCTATTTCTTTATTCATATCTCTACTATACAGACACTAGCCCTTCACTTGCATCTCCATCTGTGTCACTGGGTTTCAGCTTTTCCTGTTTATAGTTGGTGTACCAGCATGGCAGCAGCACCATTAGGATAATTACAGTAGTTAAGATAGGACTCCCTCACACACTACCAAGAGACCTTTGGTGTCTCAATAATGAGGTCAGCAGTTACCAAGATTCATAGAACAAGGACAAATTGTTTTGACAGTGTGCCAGATCTACTCCCAAGATGACCTGTACATCTCCTGCTTCTCTGCATTACCATTCCATGCTACTCTGTGCTTCAGGCTTTTCTTCCACAGGATGAACCATATCAAGCAGAAGCTCCTATCCTAAGAGCCACCACCAGCACAGAGGCCACAGAGGAATTATTTCAGTTCAGATAATTAGAAAAGCAATGGGGGGGGGGGGGGGGGGGGGGGAAGGGAAGGAGAGGAATCACAGCCCGAAACACTGTATACTACTAAGCTGTTGCTACAGTGCAAGTAAGAAGAAATGCAACTTACGCTGTCACAAATGCGTTTTGCTCTTCCAGACCCAAACCTGTACACTGTTGCTGTCTCTTCAAGAAAGTCAGATATGCTGGTGCATCTCTGCTCAGCTCTAGCCTGTGAGATCTGACCATCCAGATTTTGTTTAGCATTTAGTCTCATGTCCCATTCAGTTATTCCCAATAAAATATAAATAGTGTGCTACTTCCTTTCAGAGGATTCCACTATGACTATGTAAGCTTTTAATTAAATGGCATTTTTGTTAGACTTGTCTTCTATTACATCAAAAATCCGTGAATCTTCTCTATAGCCATTTCCTCAATTCATGCCAATGCATTACAGTTCATACTGAGGCACCAGAATTACTCACGGAACCACACTTCACAGACCTAATGACTTTAAGTAGGCTTGGCTGTGTATTTAAATTAAAGATAATGACAGATAAACCAGCCTCAAAACAGGTTACAGCTGAACTCCAGGACCCTAGCACAAAATCAGTACTGAAACTATCACAGAGGTACATACACAGTTCTCAGCAGCTATGCAGAGAATAAGCCTCATACAAGGCACAGAAGCTGACTTTGGAAAAGCAGTGTCTACCTACTGTCCAAGCAATATAAAAGCACCCTGCATTCTACTTAGGTGGTGAATCACTGCCAGAGTCAGTCATTTCTCCTCTCCATGGAATCTCAACCTTGGCTACACAAACTGTGAGGCTGTTAATATAAGGCCGGCTGCTCTAGGCTCCCTCACTATTTTACAGAAGAAGCAGTACACACTGTACTTGTTGTGCTACACAAGATTTTGTAGTCTTTCAGTACACCTTGACACAGACATGTATCATCGTCTTGGCTAAAGCTCATACTGTATCTGTACAGCAAGCATTTCACTCAGTTGTTGCTATAGCTGTACGTTATGAAACATCCTAAACATGCAATGTATCAGCTTTTGGCACAGCTCTCTTGAGTAGGTGTGCTGTGCAATGCATTTGTCAGGATTAGCATGCACTAAATAGGATTCTGTGGGCCTCAGGATCTGCAGTTTCTATTGCTCTGAGTTCCACAAGGCCATGTTTCCTGTGGTCAGATAAAACAAAGGATGTTGTGCATTCAGATATACATAGAAGGAGAGCTGTGACTAAAATGCAGGACGAGTCCAGCACCACTGAATTTTTAAATCTCACACTCACAACAATTCAAGAAAAAGTTTTCCATATAAGCATGCTCCAAAATGCAGACTGAGAGAGAAGAAAAGCCTCTGGGCAAAAACATTTCTGATACCTTCCAGGAAGACAGAAGGAACCAGGAAACAGGCACTTGGTATAAAACACTTTCCTTAAGTATGTCTATAGCAAAGCTTCTGAGAGTTTGTCGATTTTTTGAAGCATCTCCTTTAGATAACATGACATAGTTGGGATACTTTGAAAACTTAGAATTGCTGAAGGCTTTATTGCGAGGGTTTCTGCTACCTTAAGACACAGTGACACCATGTGGCCAACTGCTTAGTCCAGTAACTATGCATTAATGGAAAGGGTAGTGTAGACTTCCCCTTATTTTCATTTAGCTTTAGGGATGCTCAGATGTGACTTTAAATTGACTGGTAAGAGTAAACTCAGATAGAACGACTTTCAGCTGAACAAATACACAAAATGAAGCCGTTCTGGATTTCAGCACGTATTCAAATGTTTACAAAAATGTCATCAGAAAATGCACCAGTGAGTTCAGAAAGTAAATATCCATCAGCACAGTTTGCACACATGCCAAAAGATCACATTCACTTCATAGATACAAACCAGTGATTATATATAGTGATATAATTCAGAGTTCCATGAAAATGCATATTGAAGGTGTGCCTACCCTATGGCTTAATTTCAGTGGCACCATAAAAAGTGAAATTAATTTGAAAAGGGATAGATTCCTGCCTTGCTCTCATGGTTTGTCTGTATTCCAAGTAATTACAAGTACCTCCATTTAGTTTTACAGAAAGACCTCAGGAGAACATTTAAATTCACAAGTGGGAACGCTGCTGCTAGGAATGTTCTTAGTGGAAATTATCACCCTTCATTATATAACACGGTGATTGATGTGATGAATCATCCCTCCCTAGTACAGCTCATATTTTCCAGATCAAGTACTGCACATCCAAAAGGTACAACTCATGAAGAACAGTAAGAATGGGCAGATATCTTCTTTGAAAGACAGAGACAAAGGCAGACAGTAAGACAGATGAAAATTCAATACGTATATACACCATAAACTGAGGAATACATTAAATCAGCTCTTCACTCATTGCTGCCCAAAATAACATTCACTAAAAAGTGTGTATTTGGGGCAGGGTTCAGAATGTGCTGCACTCAAAAGCAGGAAGGAAGAAAAAGCCTAAGAAACGTCTAACTCTTGGTTGCAGAGGATTTGCAAAGTTATTGTTCCATAAACACTACTATTTGTATTCATTAGATAGACAACATGCTGATGTGCTTTTTTGTTCAGCACTGAACACCAGGTGGACAGTTTATTTCAACACTATCAAAGTGCAGCTGAATTTAAACTCAGCATGTTGGTTTGAAAAGTGTTGCAACAAGATTTGCACCTAAAAGATGGTAATTTAGACTCTGGGAAGAAACAGCTACGCACTGGACTTCCTGTTTCTTCAAAAAAAAGGAGGCTGAGCTGGGGAATTAATGACCTGAGCCCTCCAATTCTGTGACCCTGACTAGTGAGATTATGCTGCCATCTTGTGACCTGTGTGCTTCTCCACAGTGACACCAATATGACCCCTATACCGGGAGGACAGCATATACCTCCCTGGTATAAAAATGCAACACATTGTGAGTAGCTGAGCTCTTCAGTGTATGCGGACCTGTATCTTCCTTCCTTAGCTCTTACCTGCGACTACCAGGCCACATGCTTCAGTGACACTTCCACTGCTAATGGCTGTGCTGTCCATGGACAGGACCAGGTAGAGACCTGCAGAGGTGATGACACCCACAGTTTAAAGGAGGAGAGTTTTGTAGTAAAGACTACAGAACATCCCTCTGCTGCCAAGAGAATCATCCACACTGGAAAGCAAAACACTTAGCCAGCATTTAGATATGACAGTATGAGGTGAAAAAAGACACACTCTTCACATCTGGGAAGGAGAATGATTATAACTGATTACACAGTTTTGCACATTGATAATAATTTTTTCCTCTCTAGGTTCCCAAGTGTAGAGCTTGTATATATATAGTGGAATTTTTCATGTTTAAAAAAAGTGTATTATGATTGGCTATATTCTGAATCTAAAGGAGGTTGTTTCATCTGGCCAAATGAAATACAGCAGCTGTATGTCAAAGTGGATATGATGTCCCCTTGAA
Organism: Coturnix japonica; assembly: GCF_054131305.1. Taxonomy (NCBI): domain Eukaryota; kingdom Metazoa; phylum Chordata; class Aves; order Galliformes; family Phasianidae; genus Coturnix; species Coturnix japonica. The sequence goes on along the minus strand of NC_140667.1, from coordinate 24,940,202 downwards.
ACAACAGACTTAAGTTGCAGCAACTGCCCTTTGGAGTATCTGGAAGAAGCTTAGTACAGCTGCAATCGTATTGAAAAGCAAGTTAGGAAACTAAGCACTGAGTTCCTTATTCATAGCTCAACTGCCTGTTCACTCTCAGGATACTTCAGAAGTGACAGACCTAGAATAAAACCTTGAAATGCACATGCAAAGAAAGAATTCCAGGTGTAAGCAGGCTCGAACAGCCTGAGATATGCAGGTGGTAGTTCTGAGCTAGGATGTACATGAATGCCCATGGAAGGAAGTACAGCAGAAAGGTCCCCTTAACACACATAACTGAAGATAAATCACCACCTTTATCACTACCAAAGCCTCAAACACCATTTTACACCCAAATTACTGAAATATTTCCTTCCTAATCCTTGTATGCTGAAGTAAACCAAAGCGGCATTCTGCATTTAGACTTCATCTACAGTTTATGAGATGTTATATTTTCTTCAGGGCACACCATAACAGAATGAGGGTTCCCACCTACCACTGGGAGGTTATATTTGTCTGCTCTTGTTTTTGAGGGAGGCCAAATGTATTGCATTGACTGTATGACTGGAACCTCTAAACTTGTGACAGTGGGGACTGTATACTTGCCTAAAGCATGAAACATTCAGGCAAATACACAGCCAGCTGCACCATCTCTGAGACTTAACAGCATATTTCAACAATCATCATAATAATAATTACTGCCATAGTGGTGCAAAGCTCTCGGCAGATTTACAGCCAATACATTTACAAAGTTCAGTCAAGAAATAAAATGAAGTGTAAAGTCATGTACTTACAGTCCCCCTCAGTGAGCCAGTGATGAAAGACACAGACCTTCCTTAATCATCATTTGTTCCTTCAGAACACAAGGAAAATGTCACAGATTTCTTTCTTTCCAGCATTCCTGACAATGCAATTTGTCAGGAGAGACATTTGCTATGTTCATGTGGGGAGCAGTCACTTACACTCTGCTGCAAGTTAGCAAAGACCGTCTGATATGGTACATCATGGTCCAGGAGAGATGCTGCAGCTGCAAAGTGCATGGGCCTGAGATCCAGGAGAACAATTGTTTCTGCAACTGAAAATGTTTTCTATTCTGGAGAGCCACTTTCTAATCCCCCTCTTCAATGCTGAAAGTGAGTTCCAGTTCTCATAGCTAACTACTACATCTGCTTTGGAATAGACAAATTAAATCATCTCACATCAAATCTTATCTTTAATATGATATACCCATCTAATAGAATAAAGTTCGTTCATTTCCTTTCCTTTCCAGTCAGCATTAACTGATACTAATGAAGCATGCAGCATCAACAAGACATCATTTTAAGAGTGCTGGAGCTGTAGATAGATCCCAATGACCATCCAGGGAAGAAATACTGTGATCAGCACATACACAACATTGGTATACTCCTACATACATATACACATATAGAAGTATAAATTTGTTTCTACTGATCTCTGCCTGTCCCTGTATCTTTCATTACTCTTTCTTTTACAGCCATCTTCATCCACAGCTGAGGAAGTATTTCATCTTTCTGCTGGGTTTGGATGAACCACGCTCTTGCACAAAAGGTCAGCTGAAGGTGATATATCAGTGAAATGCCACAGTAGACTTTAGCAGCTAGAACAGAGTTTCAATGATAAATAGTTGCTACTATTGAAAATAGCACTAAGTACTATTGAAGCTGAAATAAGAAGCCTATAAAGCAGGCTGATACGGCCTCTTTTCCTCAGGAAGAGAAGGAAAACTCTTTTTTACAAGAGCAGGAGGTATTCAGTTGTGAGAAAACTTCTAGGAATCCAGACCAATGTTCAAGATCTACTAATGTTTTTTGTAGGATGGTAGTAAACCAAGGATACATTGAACATTCATAGCTGGCAGGTACACAGTCACTCTCTCAATCAAGCAAACTTCATCCACATACAGAAAAAGATACTTGCTAGTGATATGGGTAAGAAAGTGGTTCTATTTCCCTGCAGAAATTATTGCCATGGCAGTATTTGCATCTTTCTGTTTTGAAAGCCCACCTCCACACATACATTTTATTTGGGGACAAAATCCACCTCTGCAACAACAGTTTGCACTGTGTCTGTCATTTCCCCCTTGATTCACAAGGAAGGCTTAAGAGACACCATAAGAACAGGGTGAGCCTTGGAGCAAATAACATTTTTATATCTTCCTCATATGCAGTCTTTCCTCTATAAGAGTAATGTAGATTCAGAAAGACCTCAGTCTATTCCAGTATTAACTGAAATAAGTTTTACTGTCCTTCCTTTCAACCTACCTCACTGCAATAATCTGTAATACAGATATTCTCGAGATACAGAACTCACTTTTATTACCTTTATCCACAATCAGAGCTCAAAAGTTGGCATTCTTATAACGAAAGTGAATAATGTAGTAGTTAGTACACCCTGTGCCTGTTGGCCTGCAGAAGTCAGAGCTGTCTGAGGGTGCTGCAGAACTGCCAGCCAAGCAAATTGTGCTGATCAAAACATCTCTTTCTTCAGTGAAATTTTTTTTTCCTTTTTTTCCTTTTTTTTTTTTTTTTTTTTTTAAATAATAAATGGCTTTTGAGAAACCAGAGCTTTTTCTTTTCTTTCTTTTTCTCCCCTCTTTTTCAACTGCAAAGTCTATTTGGAGACACTTGACCTGACACTATCACTTTCAGAGGCATGAAAGGGATAAGGCATGAAAATATGTTAGAAAGGGAAGCTTTTGGTTTTCACAATTCACTGTAAGAAAAATTGTACAGAGAAAAAAGCATTCCTGACTGTACCTACAATAGGACTTTGCACAGCAAGAAGGGCAGAAACATTCATTCCTCTGCTTCCCAGAATAACTGCATTTCTGCCCATAGCATCCTAAGACTCCTTCCATCTAGAACCTCCTTGACTCTGTACTAAGTGCATGCACTGACCTACAGAGAAATTATCCCCTACTTTTTACGTGTAGCAGGAGGGGAGCTCTTGTCTTCCAAGACTGCTACATCATAAGGAGAGCTTTGTTCTACAGAGTAACATGAAAGCACTTGAGACACACACACGAATTACTCAATTCAGGGCTCTATGTACAATGATTTAGCCTGAACAGACGGCTAGGGTGTTATAAAAGAAATGCATTTTACTCCATGAGTGTGAAATGAAATGACTCTTTTGCCAAAGTTGGCTAAGAGTCATACGAGCCACAGAGAATACATAGGATTTATGAGATTAACCTCTGGATTCCTTCCTGAGTCCAGGAAATTGCATTCCTTTGAGATCTGGACTGACATTCATTAACAATGAAAAATTATGTTCTTTTGCAAGGAGCACAACAGGAAGGTAGAAGCACTGAAAAGCCAAAGTGTCTTCCATGAGAAGGGAATAAAAAGTATAATAAGTCAGTCCTCAAAAATTCTAATCTCACTCCAGATAAAAAGAAAAGTTGCATCTGCAAAGGATAGAGAGCAAATGTTCTCAGAAATATAAGGATTTTTCTTAAGCTGTGAATTGGCAAGTAGTGAGGTATTTCCTGCTTCAGCCCATTATTGTCCTGTGCGTGGTGTTTTCTATATGGCTAGTCAGGCAGACAAAAATGATAAAGAAAAAATGACCAGAAAACAAATGAAACAGAAAATTAAGGAGAAAAAGGAGACAGCTCTGAATCAAATACAACTCAACTCTCTCTTTTTCTTTTTACTATATCTGCACCAAGTGTCATGCAGTTGAGAGAAGAATCCCCCTATACATAAACTGCCACTTCCAAACTTATCCTGACAGGTGAAAAAACGTGCTTATCAGTATATGAGGTCCTTACAAACATACCTTTCACTGGAAAGCAACATGATTGTGTTCCACTTTCCATCAGACAGTGCACATCCTGCTAGAATAACCATGAAGACAAAGTACTGTGTTTTCTCTGCAGCCCTTAGCAGCAGTCCAGAGCTGCATGCTGGGGATCTGAGGGAGGACTGAGAGTTGGTGTCCATTCATTGTAACAATCAATGCTCTGTCAAGAAAGACGTAGAAAATATCTATTTTTTCCTCAAACAAACAAACAAACATGCAAAACAAACATGCAAAGCAGGCAAGCAAAAACTAATTTCTCTGCTTCAGCTCAGAAGACGATTTAGCTCAGCATCCTGGCTTTGTCAATAGTCAAAACAGATGTTCACAAATAAGTCCAAGAACAGGACAAGTGCATAGTGGTTATTCTCCAAAATACTCTTACAGTCTCATATAATTTGTAGTTCTGGGACTCTGAGTGGGAGAGACAGTCTTTACATTTAGTCAGTCCTGACACATAACTCTCAGATACATTTGCCCACTGCACTAATCATACCTCGTGTACTGGTGTGATGGTAAGTCATGTGGAGCAGGTTTGTTTGTGCAGCACCTGTCAGAGAGGGGGTCTACTCTCAGCAGATCCACAGTCTTTTTTAAAAAAAAACAAAACCTGCTTGAAGATCAATGGAAAACACAGTTAATACAGTAGAAGTGAAGGACAAATATCTTTTATTTACTTTATGGTTTATACCTAGTACTAGCGATATTCTGTCAGTAGCACAAAGGAGCACAGTAGATTGGTATTCATCTCACACAGTTGCTGGCAAGAACCAATGACTGGTCAGCAGGCCAAAAGCACTGAGTCCAGCTGACACCATCATTCTGTCAGTGTCATGCACTGACCTGTAAGACACTGCCTAGTGCTTGAATCCTTAATCTTAGCATCCAGAATTCACAAACAGCGTATGTATTCAAAGTAACATCAACCCATGATGCAAAGTAGATTCTCAGAGCATCGCAGACTGCAGATTGAGAGTTCAGCCCTTCCATCTCGAAGGCAAAATGTATCACTTTCATACACCACTATGTACAAACTGCACTGCTACCAAAGTAATTCTTCACTGTCTCAGGAAGAGGCAATCTAGTCCTTCTGGAGCTGCAAGTTCTAGCAACAGAAATTGAAAACTGAGCAGGCTGGGTACAAACAAAGATGCTCTACAGATAGCTATGTTCTGCTAGTATGACACTAATGGCAGCTCCAAACAGCCTGTGTTCTGAGCCAACCCTTGGTCCTGATTACTGCAGCAGAATTCAGGATCAGCTGGGCTGGTTATAGTATAACTAAGAGCTATGAGATAAAGATATAAGCCTAAGTTAATAGAATGCAACTTGTTAATAATTTTCTCCAGGCAGTATCTCGAGTCAGGTCACATCTTTCTGTATATCTTTCACATTTTTTTTTTTTTTTTTTACCTCTGAAAACCATTGAGTTTCAGCATCCCTATATTTTGTCCTGGATGATGATAAATGACAGTGCTGCTTTGCAGGAAATGCCGCAAAGGGTGTTAGTTCATTGGAAACATTAATATTCCTTCTAGCTAAGCTTCATTCAAAAGGTCACTTGCTCTGCGCTGCATTGGGCTCAGATTCCTTTTCCAAATTACATTTGTAAAGCATTAAAAAGTGTAGGATGGGCTTTTGCAGAAGCAGCCATGCAGAGATGCTCCTTCTCCTTGGTAAGAAACTAATACTGCTACAGGAGCACATTTTCACTGAAATCTGCCTGTTTGGTGCAGCTCTTAGTAAAATTCCACCAAGATCTCCAATATTCGCTACTTTTCCAGAGGCCTCAATGTACAGATACTTTCTCAAAGATGTTTTTACCTTTCCTGTAACTGTGGTTCACTTTTCTCTAATAAAGACATTTGGACTCATTTCATTCTGTAGTTTCCTTTGAGTTATACCTTGCATACATATAAAATGCTTCAGGATCAGCTTTAGCTTACATACAAATAATCATACCTGGTACTTGTAGGTATCCATTGAAGAGCTTCAAGGATTTTCTTCCTTTGTCAACTACACAGAGCCTAAGAACATATCTGTCTAAGTATGGGAAAAGAACCCATGAAAGAAAGGTCAGTTTTATAAGCTTTCTCAAGGTGCCTTCAAAAGTACAGGGTTCATTGCTTCATGCAGTGCTCAAATCATTTCAACCTGGTGTTCCTGACCAAGAGTCCCTGCAGCCTTTTCTGAAGGGCTATTTAGAGTCAGATGGAGCCACACGAAGAAAAACTGCATTGTGACACAGAAAACCCACAATGAAAAGAAACTGTATCCGAAGGTCTCACAGCGTGCAAAAAGCCTGTGGCCTACTTCACTGACAACTACTTTAAAATAATAAGCTATATGTGTGACACATCGCTCAGATCACATTCACTTGGGCTATGTCAGATTCAAGGGTGCTGGGCTGTAAGGCTACAGTGGAGATTAAAAAGATTCAAATCACAGATGGGATTTTTTCACAGCAATTAGATTCTCTCTGGGGTAGTTTCCATGTTGAGAGACCACAAGTTCAACCACAGCAAAGAAGGAAAACTTAAAGAATTCAATGACAAGTCAGCAGTCTCTATTACTGCTCAATTACAAACGAGCTATGGAAATGATAAAAATAGGCCACTTCCAATTACTTAATATTAGTCTCCCTTTGGTTTCCAGTTTCTATTTCCTGAAGATAACTTTGAAACCTGAGTTTCTGAGAAGGCCAGCTGATTTAAAAAGAATACCCTGCACAGCTGAGCCAGCTGACATATTTTCTTGTTTGAATATGGCACAGATTCAGCTAAATCAGTCTTTTCAGTCTTTTTACTGCTTAATCAGTCTTTTCAGTCGTTCATGCCAGTCACCACCCACGTGATAAATAAAGAGCTTTCAATTGGCTGCCAAAGCTTTGATTTCAGAGTGAGAAAACAAAGAGGTCCTGTGTGCTACCATCATCGATGGAGTCAGGTTGCAGCTCTCCCCTACCTCGTTTCAACACTGTTTTCCTTGAATGTGACTACTGAATGTGGCAATGTAACAGACTGTATCAACACTGGCAACACTGTACATTTACTGATGGAAAGTATCTTTCCTTTAGTAGTAGCTCCCTGTAGTGAAAGTAAATGCTTTTCCTCAACAGCTCACAATATTGTGATTCAAAATATAGGTCTGTAAACTGCCCACTGAAGACTGAGAAAGCATTTCTTCATTTCAGAAGGGATTAAAACAGATGTGAGGTACACCACTGAACACACTGTACTGCATAAGCCTCACTGTGTTCAGTAAAAACAAAAGAAATAAACCATTCATCTCCCAGAAAACCTCCCAGCACATGCTGAGCCTGAAGCACATCTGGATGAATGACACAGGTGTTTTTTGACTACTTCAATAAAACAGAAAAATGATGGAGAAAAGAATGTCCAATTATCCAAACTGAACTGCTCAAATGTGTTTGAATTCCCTTGTTGACACACACTGCTCTTCTGCTGGGTCCTATCCATTCACCAGCTGCCATTTGTGCAGGATACAGACACACGGAGCACAAACAGAAATGAAGAGATAGTAACAGAAATCCTTATAGATCACCTGTATGGGTGGCCAGGAGAGAAAGATGCCTGCTGAGCAATATTCACCCACCTTCTGAGGAAGGGGCAAGAAACTGGAAGTATGTAAGGGAGCACACTCTGCATCAGATACATTGCATTAGAGTCCACAGCCCTTTAAGGCCCAAGCATTGCTCCCTGAGGAACCAAGGTTACAATCCTGCCTTCAGCAGGAGCCGGGCTCCCTGGGGGCAGGAATTCCCCTCAGCAGGAATTTGTGCTCTCTCTAAGGTGAGGTTTTGCTGCCTCAAAGACAGACACCCACCTTCTACTTCCTTCTGTGCTCAGAATGGGATTACAGGAATAAACTGAGCTTCAGCATCCAAAAGCGGGTACTTAAAACACCCGCATCAGCCCCAATCTTGAGCAGTGTGTAAACTCCTATGCAAATTTTCCCCCTCCTCTTAGTGATATAAGAGGTTAAGAACAGCATAGGAACTCTTCAGCCAAGCAGAGAGATAGCTTACAACTACACTAGGATCGCTGCCTGTGCATTTACAGGCATTAAGACAGTCAAAGCCTTTGTTCAGATAATTTCAAGTAAACTGTGCATACACAGAGACATATTTATTGAGTAGTGCAGTGCAAACTTCAGTCTGACATGTAGCATATCTGGAATCAGCAGGAGATACCACCAGCGTAACCTCAGTAAGATTCATTTCTTCTGGATTATGAAGTATCAGAAACAAATGTTATTGCTGCACTTCAGAATAAATGAGAAGAGTGCCTCTTCACTCAGCTGGGATCCAAAATGTACTCAAAAAACTCAAAAATGGGAAATTACTCGGGAAGATTTTGGACCTAATACAGTAAGAAATGAAATACTTATCCTGCCGCCACTGCTGGCAGCAATACCTCTACTACAGATTGCTCTTAGGAATGTCTGAGTTCATCAGGTGTTTCCAGAAAAAGGCCTGTATCCTGTGCCAGGCATCTTCTTGTGCTCTGGCATGCTCCCTCCACTGTCCACCCCACTGCACAAACGCCCCAAGCACTTTGTGGATTGAAGACTGGCACAGAGGCAGGTAAGGTGGCTCCAAGAGGTGTCCTGCTCCAGAATAGGAGCAAAACTCCACCTTCCGTCCACACTGATGAAGGCGCTGAACAGCATCCCGGCAGTAGAGGTCACTTTTCCAGTTCTTATCATCCAGCCCTGTCAGGAAGAGGAACTTGGCCAAGGACTTCTCCATGGGAATGCGACTATCCCAAGTCGCTGGGTCTCTGTGATCATCTAGGATATCTGAAAAATCTATAAGACCAGACTCCTCACTGGTCTTCACTCTCCCCAAATCATATGGGTGGGCAGGAATAGTGAAGCCATCTCCCCTTAGGGGAATGAAAGAATTAAAGCCACTTCCAGATATGCTGACAGCTGCCTTGATGCCAGGTAGAAATGTGGCCATGGAAAGGGCTAGATCAGCTCCTTTAGACAAGCCCAAAACGCCAATCCCAGAATCCTTCACCTGAAAGACAGTTACGAAACAGCCATTATCAACTACTCGTATCCTGGGCTGGCATAATATCACTCCTTTGGCTTCTTCACAACTCATCTCATTAAAATGTCCTTTTTTTTTTTTTTTTTTACCCATTCCCTTTCTCTGTTTGGGTGCTATCGCTCCCTTATTGATCCCCTCATAAGAGTGACTATGAATTCTACAGCTCCTCAACATTTCCTCCCCTGTAACACTTTTTCTTCCTGGTTAAATCCATACACAAAGCATCTTTGCTTCTTCAGCATCCTGACTCAATACTTCCTCTCAGTACTGTTCATTTTACAGCTCTCGCCTCCAGAAACTCATATTAATCTTCTCTCTTCAGGCCCCCTGTGGAAAAACACTCTTCCATAGGTTTACTTGCATTGATTGTCTTTCTTAACATTGTTTTTTCCAACTCAGATACAGCTGACCTGTTATTTTCTGTTACATCTTAGAACACACAAAGCTCATTACACTTGAGGCTGAATAAATTCAACAATGTTTAACTTAATTATAGTGAAGGCTCTTCACAACAAATTGATCTTGTAATGCACCCTGGTCCTGTAAGATACTCTGAAAGTTTCACAGCTCTAAAGAAACAACACAAACAGCAAGGTTGAATTCTGCTCTCAAAGCTGACTAAATCCCTCTTATCCATGTGCTAGTAAACAACTATTTTGCTAAATGAACACCACATTAAGTAGCACTCCATTCAAAGCTTAAATTATACTTAGTCTCTTATGCTTTAAATGATATATTGCTATAAAAGTATTTCTCTCATTCCAGGTACTTACTCAAATACAACCCCAGCATATAAAACAAGGCACACTCTCCCATGCTGCAACTTCAAGAGATTCTGTTATTACAGCGTTCTATTACTGTGAAACTTTGTCAGAATCAAAAACCTGCATCTCAGAAATAGTGGAAAAAGTCAATGGATTTTTTCTCTTCTAAAATCTTGTAAAAAAATTAAGATAATCTGCCTAAGCAGCAGTAGTCCAGGAACTGTTTTGATATAAATCATGTACAAATACTGGTGTGCATAACAGCATTCCACAGATGGCCGTAAGGTGCTGTGCAAAGCAGTGATCCAACTATTTGCAAAACTGGAGCTGAGGCACATTCTTTTCCATTTAAGATCGTACTGTCTTTCAGACATGCTGTCTCCCTCTTCACCTCAGAAACTCAGCTACACACAGTGATGTATAGCATTTTACATTAAGAAATTAGAGAATAGTTTCCAGTAGGAAGAGTACCACGATTTGTCTCCTACCTGCTGCTGCTTCTGCAAAAAGTCTATAGCCTCCTGAAAATAATCCAGTTCAAGAATCTCTGGCATAGGAGGAAGATCTTCAAAGGCCATGTAAGCCAGGGCTAGAGTCACAAAGCCTCTGCTAGCCAGAAGACTTGCTCTGTATTCAACAAGTCCTCCTCCAGATCCATACAAATCGATAAGACCAGGGAATGGTCCGGGTCCTGCAATGAAAGTTATATATATATATATATATAATCATATATTTATATTATATATATTATATATATATACAGACTCACGGAGAAAAGTTTCTAGAGTTGTCCTTCCAGTAGCAACTACTCAAAATCCATCAGAACAGATATCAAAAGGAAATCATCCTCTGAAGCTTTACATGTCAGTTCTCGGGCATGCATACAATCAGTGTCGCTGACAAGTACTATTTCTTTAAGGATATATCATTGCAAGTCTCTTCTATGGATTATTTCAGACATTTCTGTGAGCAGCACAGAGTATGGAAACTGACTTCCAGAGTCTCTCATCACTGATCAGTTCTCTGCTAATTATGAAGGTGAATTCACCCTAGTGCCAGCTAAGGGAACCATTAACTGGGGCCTTACTCCGGGTTGTTAAGTGTATCCAGGGGCCCCAGGGAACACACAGAAAACCAGAACAGGATTCGGATTACAACTCACCAGGAGGGAGGAAGAGAGTTGCTTTAAGCCGACCTTCTCTGACTGAAATCCTCTTTACTCCCTCTCCTAAAAAATACCGCTCATGAGTGCATTTTCCCAGCAACTGGCTCATGTCCCCATGGCCCTCATACACTTCCAAGTCTACACAGAAAGGGGTCATGACGTTCCTCTTTGCCAGCCGCTTATGCGGCGTTTTGGACCGCAGAGACCACAGCAATCCCATGGGCTCCACTCCAGAATAGCTGCCCCCCAGCGCTGGGCAGCTGGTCAGATCAAGCTCCCCACTGTCACCAGCCCTGTAGTGAGCGTGGGCTTGGAAGAGCTCCCCACCCTCATCCAGAAGGCAGGCTCTGAGCGTGACCGCCTGCTGCGGGACGAGTCCAGTCACACAGATCTGAACGGGGTCATCGAACAGACACCTGCGAGAAGGCAGAACGGTCACCTGCACCGCCATCGGGCTCCGCGGGAGGGGAGAGGAGCCTGCTGCTTTTTGGAGAGACTCAAGCTGTGTGAAACGGGAATGTCGGAAGCCTGCAGCTTCTCGGGCTTAAAATCTGTGTCAAAGTCCAGAAGGAAGCACGGTGACAGCTTCCTCCAGCCAGCAGGCAAGGGCGGCTGGGAGATGTAGTTTGGATTACGCTCACATCATCTCAGATGTCATGCACAAACCGACCTGCAGGGACAGAAGTTATCATTTCCACCTGGCATGCATTTTATTTCAGGATATGTAAAGTTTAAACTAATAACCCAGCACCTCAAATGGCAAAACAAGACAATCAAATTGTCTTGTGTCAGCTGTCTTTATAGACTGGGTTTTTTTCTTCACAGCAGTCAATCTTCTCTATAGGGAATCCTTATTTTCCTTATTTTTTTATTTATTTGTGTAAAATACATTTCCTGAAGTTTTTAATGAATCTTTGAAGATTGGCTGATAAATACCAACCTCCACCAATCCTAAACAACGATATCTGTCTATTTAATAGCCTCATATTCCTGCTCTGCAGGTCTCAGACATGTAGTGAGTGGTCCCATCTTGTTTAGTGGCAATACAGAACTGAATTAAGGCTATAGGAACAAGCTCCTGGCTCACACAACCTGACTGACTGTGTGTTAGGCTGGTGATAGAGAATGTCCCAGTCGACTCCCCACAAACTGTCCTTCTAGACTATTGTATGCATCACACTGTTTGAAAAATGTCAGAATTAGTACCAATGTAAGCTTTTAAACTGACCTTTTATTGCAGAAGTTGTAATTTCTCAACATCAAAACACCACAGCCACTGAACTTAATGAAACACAACCAGACAGGCCTTTAGACTTAAGCTGATCAGATATGTTGGACCGATGCAGCCTGATGCACACAGGGGTAGCAGAGCAGATCCTTCCTCATTTGTTTGGCTTGTTAGGAAAACAACCTGTAGATGTGAATGAATGCTGTGGTTTCTATTTAGGGATTTCCAAAATCCAGATTCTTTCCCTTAATATTTTATTTTGCTCACCATCACCAACACAATATGCACAGATCTAAAAATTCTGATGCCAATTCTTCTTCTTACAAGCCAGAACACCTGGTCAATTGACCTGAGACTCTGAAATCAAGCAAAATAGCCATGACTTGTCCAACAGATGCTGCTGAGGATAATTCAGTGCTTAGCTCTTTTCACTTGTATCGTGCTCCAACTCCAGTTACGGACGCTGATGACTGCATCACACGAGAGAGAAAGACTGCAAGTTCCAGTGTCCCACCTCTGTCATAACACTGTCACAGCTTTTGTAAGACAATCTAGCAGTTGATAATAGCTGTACTTCAGGTCATATTCCATGTCATACCAATAATTCACTGAGGAAAGAAAAAGAAACAAAAAGGCATTCCTAAAGCTGTAATGTAATGATTTGCAAGCATGTTTACAGATAGTTTTAGACAGCTCAGCTAAGTAGAGGTTTTCCATTCTCACTGACCAAACTTTGAAATGAGCAGAACTGTGACTACAGCCAAACATAAGGCAAGCAAACATTTGAGTTCTTCAGTAGCGCTGCCAGTGCAACTCTGTCTTCACCAAACTAACTCCTCTTCAGACTCTATACTGGGAATTCCTTGGAGCAAAAATTTGGCAAACTCTATGTGAACACATTTCTGCTTCTATGTAGACCACAACCAGCAAATGCACTGCAAAGTTTAATATCTAGATAGAAACTTCTCTTAGAAAAAGCATGTAGCAGATGGCAAACACACCATTACTTCACAATGGTTGTTAATGAGACAGTGCTGTAATTCTGTGTCTCACTTTAAATTGGTGTAATGTCTGCTAAAAAAAATAAAATAATAAGCCAAGCACTCTAATACTGTACCAATGGTTCTTGAAGAAGATTATACACTTGTTTTGGACTCTCCCTGCACCAAATCCAGATAACACTGACTTTCAAAGCACATACAGACTGCAGTACAGTTAACAGTCAAAAGGCCAAATAAACACAGCAACCCTTTAGTATTTGTTAGACAGAAAAAAAAAAGAGAGGCCAGAGGCTTTCAGCTGGAAACAGCTCCACTTTTTCTAAGCAGTCTTTAAGGATTAAAGGATTTAAGCAGCAGTACTGGGGGAAACAAACAATTGGAAATACTACTTTACAGCTTGTCTTTTTATCACAGTATCACTGATGCTGAAAAAAATGGCTTCCAATATTTGCACTGCATCACAAATACTAATGTTGTTATTCACAATATGGTATTTACTTTGTCTGGGCAGGCAGGATCACTCTAAGCAAAGGGTAGCAAAAGGCTACCAGCAAACCTGGCAAAATATAGAGGACATAATGATAATTATGTCTCATAATATAATATGATATAATATGCCTCATACTGCCTCCCACCCATCCCCACTCCTCCACTCAATGCTCAAAATTCTGTAGCATTCTTGGAAAGGAGGGGAAAAAAAAACCAACAGAGAGATGAAGACACAGCCTACAAGGAAAGAGAAGGCAAGACTTTTGATAAGCACAGGGGAATGGTAAAACAAGCATGAGCTCATTAGCAAGGCAAGAGACAGAGTCAGAGAAGATTCCAGCTCACATAACATGGACTGGCTTTCACATCGTGTCTACATCCATGCCTAAAACTCACATTTTCTGATTTCCTTTCCTTTCTCCAAAGTGTTTTGTGTTGACGTGCTGATGTCACTTACTACATGAAGTTCCTTTGTGCAAGGTATGTAAATTTGCAGTTAGCAGATGAGGCAACCAAATACTCTCCTCTGAATCATAAACAAAAACCAGATTAGCTTTCATTCTCCTGATTTAACAAAGACTTTTCTTCTGCCACATCCCTAACAGTTGTTGACAATCCTAAAGATTATAACCAAAACAGACTGCAAGAAGATAAGTTGCACAGCACAGAACAGAATCAGCTTCTTCTGAGATCTTTCTTTCTTCCTGAAGGGAGGCAGATGATTTTGTAGGGAACTTTGGTACCGGTTATATTTTGCTATGTGATACCTACCCACACACCCAGCACAGTTCAAAAATGTATGTGGCAAAGCCACGTATTTTACCTGCTATACAGCCATGTGATTGCTGAACATGGTGGAACCAGAGCGATGGGAGGTATAACATCTCACCAGCTTTCACTGTACACTGCAAAGGTTTTGCCTGAGCATACTCTGGATATCGTTCCAGATTTGGGTTCAAAGGGTCCAGAGGGATCCAGGGCACCTAGAAGGAAGAGCATGTGTATGGCAATAACCCTGGCAAGCATTTCCAGCAAGATTCCAGTAAAACAACTGACAGCTAAACTTTCTAGTTATGCAACAGGTATTATGCTATTATGCCTAGAAAAACATGACGTGTTGCAACTGGGAATAGGTCAAGGATGCAAAAATCTGCCTCCTTCAGTGAAGTATTTCTCATTATGGAAAAGCTGCTAAATGTCAGATATCAAATTTAAATCTTGTGGCATAACTTACAAAATGCCTTGCAAATTTTAGGACTTCCTTCTCTTCTCCAAGTTTCTCATCTACTTTGATTCCTGACAGCTAAACATCCCTCTTCCTGCTTGCACATCCCTGCTGCCTGCATTAACTTCTATGCCCAACAGTCACAACCTAAGTTTCTAGGAGCACCACTATGGAAGCATAGAAAACATCCCAGCTCAAGTTCAGCTGTAGCATCAGTGCATTGCACTAATGAGAGAAAAGACACTGATTATTTGTGAAGCTCCTCTAGGTCTGTACATTCTAATCAAGTACATATTGTTACAACTAAGAAGCCACAATCTATTCATTGAGACATGTATGTATTATTGAACTGGGTGATACTGCTTTAAAGCAAAAACAATTTCTTTACTGCTGATTCACTAAGAAGTCCTTTGCTGGATCTATTTCAGTTTGGTGCAAGGCAGACAACGTATGACATCAGTGGTTTTAGAAGTGCAGTAATGTGTGGTCTTTTTCCCCTTGGAAACCAGATATCCTTTACAAATAATAAAATGCAAGTGAAAAATCTGGTTACTCTTTCAAATAATGAAGAATTTCTAAAAACCTATCAAACACTTCAGTTAGCTCAGCAGCGTCCAAATCCAGCTTTACTTTACAAACTGACTGTGTTCTTTTTGTCATTTTTACCTTATCTGTAGTCTTTTCATCCACAATTTCAAATGAGCCATCTTCTGACACTTTGTAAGTTGCTGCCTGATAGAGCTCTGGAATCACAGAAAGAATTAAATGGTATAACTGAGAGTAGTACTCAGAGACACTAATAGAAGGGCACATCACGCACACACAATTAAGAAAAAGGACAGGGCTCTATTTTCTGATTTCTTCTTAAATCAATCTAGCAAGATAGCTTTCACTAGTTGTTCACATCTTGTGGTTAGTCTCTCACTTCTAATTTTACCCTAAAGGAGTTCTTACCTGCTTCAAATAGTGCAAGCTGCTTTGCTTCCACTGCTTATGACTTTCCAACCCCTCGAGGAGTTAGAAAAAAGACTGTCCAAAAAGACAGTCAGTCACTCTTTTACTGTATGCTACCAAATGTAAGCATCGCTCTACTCCGTTTTTTAACAGTATCTTTTTTTACACGGTATGAATCATATGACAATGCTGTAAACAGAATAAAAGTAGTATAATCTCCAGATCTAATACTAGACCAGGCTGCCCAGGGCCTCATCCAACCTGGCCTTGAACATTTCCACAGATGAAGCAACCGCAACCTCTCTGAGCAATGTCAGTGAACCTATATAGGATGTGAATACCTGACCTCAGAATAAAGTCTGTCTTACAAAACCACATGCTGTATGAAATAGGAGATTTCTGTGCACATTGGAAAGAACAACACTGCATAAACAGGTTCTCTCTGCTTTCATTTTTATGTCTTTCAGTATTTAAACCTCTCCTTCCAGCCTTCGGACATACATGCATAGTAAATTTAGTACCGTATGGAATGAAGGGACGGTCACTTGGTGGATGCAGTAGAAACTGTTTCTCTCCGGATATCACACAGTACAAGTTCTCATAATGATCTTTATGTACTAAGATTGAGGAGAGGAAAAAAAAGAGATGTGGAGAGAGAGAAAAAAAAAATCAGTGCCCTTTCCTTCTCTACATCAGAAACAAAAGTAAAACAGCAGTTGCCAGCTTCTCATCATCAGGTTGCTTCCTCTATTTTGTGACCATTGGGCGTGAAAATCAATAATATAATGTTGTAGCAAATGTACTCAACCAAGAACATTCCAAACCCCTATATCAGTAACACACAACACAGGTCACAAAAACCTGCGTGGGACAGTATCACGTGAACTTGTGCAGAAAGATCTGACTGTATTTATAACTAAGTCTTATCACTGACAGGACGAAAATCATCAGTGCTTTGCATGATGCAAACCAAGTCCACTTAACCCTGTTCTGAAAGCATAAAAAAGACCGACAGTGCCATACAATACCTACAAGATGTCACAGCAGTTGATTCCCCAAGCCAGAAATTCACAGCATCAGGCTTCTTCCCTATATGGTTATGGAATAGAGAAACATTCTCAACAAGAAAGCAAGTTGAAGTGTCACGTTGACAAGTATTTTATCTTATTTTCTGCCAACTTGGTTTATTTCTGTCCTTCAGCTTCCTTCCTAACTATGACAGCCTCCATTGCAAACAGCACTCTGCAAGCAACACTAACCCCTTTCTACAAAAGAAGCCATCATAGCACCCATCAAACTTCATAATGCATTACTACCCCACACCAAACTCATGGTTACAGCCCTTCATTTTCCCATCCTGAAGCCCTGAAATTTAGTTCATGGATAAACTGCAATAAAACTACAGAAGTTTACCAAGAGCCTCACTCATCCACGGTATATCAGGCTGCACGTCGCACATCAGCTCAGGGAACTCCTCAGTAAGGTTTGAACACTGCTTCTGCACATAGAATACATTGGGAGAGGTCACTTTCTTCTCCACAATGTCCAAAAAGTCCATAAAGGGCATTTGGCGCTCCTCTGGCATGACAAAACGGTCGTGGAACACTGCATCTGCGTAACCATTTGGTGTTACTGCCACGCTTACTACTTTGTGGCCCATTACCTCCCTGCAAAATAAATCACAAGTTTACAGCCAGACCTTCATTCACTCCTATGGACACTACTTACTCAAACAGCTCATTTCATGGACAGCCGAAGTAAGAAACCTGACTTTTCGTGGATGGGTGTCTCTGGGCAAGATTTCCTACTGCTGACAGCCTGTTCCAATTGCTCTCTGCAGTCAAGGCAAGAGGAATATCTCCTGCCTCTCTGAATTCTCCCATCTCTAACAGGTGAGCCCAAAAAGAGGCTCCCTGGTCCTCAGCAGAGGCACAAAGAGGGGCCCCTTTTGTTCCTTCTGTCCATGAGCTGTGCCAAGATGCAGTTGGTCACAAACAGGTCGGTCTGTGTCGGTGTTAGTAAGTAGTTACAATCCTGCCCTTACTACTCAGTCTGAGCTGCTGGGGGCTCTGTGTTTGTATGATAAAAATGAATCTCAGGTTTCCAACGCTGTGGCAAGGCGAATAGTGAACGCTGCTTTCATACAGACCAGCAGAGGGCACTGGGGTAACTGATCAACACAAACAAGAGCACAAAAGCCCTTTCATGGAGGCAAACTGGAAGCCCTCCCATACCTGAGATACTCCAAGGTCCATTTGCGCAGCGCTGGCCAGTGGCCAATGGCATTCCGGATGATGCAGGGTTTATTTGGGCTCACCCACTCTCGGTAGAACTCCAGCGGGGACGGAGGCCTATCAAGATAGGGCACACACTCCATCCACCCCAGCTCTGTCCAAGCAAACAAGCAGCAGTTTTAGCCTATCAGAAACGCAAACTGGCTTCCAACTCCCAGCCACCAAGAGCGAGCGGTGCCCGTCCGCCCCGCTGCCTCCCACCCCTTCCCCCCTGCTGCTCTGCTGGGCTCACCGCGGGCCTCCCGCGGGAAGGCGGCCAGGCAGCCCCGCACGGCCCGCAGCGCAGCGCCCTCCGCCATGCCTCCATGCCGCACCGCCTCCCCGCATGGCACCGCCTGCCAAGCACCGCCCACGGCGGAGGGGAGAAGCAGCTCCCCCCCCCCCCCCAGCCCACCCAGCGCGACCCCCGCAGGGCAGCGCTGCCCCCTTGCAGGCACGGCTGTACCAAATGAGCACGTTTTTATTGAAACACTTCTAAGACACGGAATACAAATGAATACAGAGTTTTAAAAACAGCTCCCGCACGGGGCGCCTCGCAGTGCAAAAAAAAAAAAAAAAAAAAAAAAAAAAAAAAGAAAATGGTTTTTATTTTTACAAAATCCAGAAAAAAAGGACATTCACGTGGATTATTTCACTTAGGGAGAAGTATAAAAACATCTATAAATAAAGAAAGAGAATAGATTTTTTCCCCCCTATTTTAAACAGGTGAAGGAGAAGGGCAGTGCCGACACCCACAGAGCTGGGGTGCCCACACGACATGCAGAGAGGACATGGCTTATTCCTAGTGTCGCTGCCCGGTGCCCGTCCATCCTTACGGCAGGGCTCAGCCCACGACCTACACTGTATGGAACAGCTCAGCCACAGAAAGCACCTGCTCACCCGCGGGCAGCACCAGACCTGTCGCTTGTTTTAATGAGGTTTGTATCATTTAGTGTTCTGGATGCTGCACATCCAAGGGAAGGGGTGGCACGGAGGAAGGGAAATACCATATACATGCATGGATTTAACAATAGTGCTTAAATAACTGTATTTTTTTTTCCTTATATATAATTATATACATATCCTTTCTTTAAAAAACAAAAAAGTTAAAAGTTTGTACGTTTCTGCTCCAGAGAATGAGGGTTTCTCTATAAGGGGGTGATGGATTCTGCATAAAATGGGAGGTTTTGGTGAAGGAGCTCCAAGGCCTGACCCAACCACCACCTGGGAGAGCCAAGAGAAAGGAGACACCTGAGAGAGGAGGCAGGAGAAGCAAAGGACCCATGTAAACACACGGCCTGGGCACCCCGAGGGAGGCTGCAGCCACTGCCCAGGAAGGACACTGCACCTGCTGCCCTCCCCCTGCACCACCTCAGAGGCCTACAAGCAAAGCAAGGGTCCCACAGCAATGCTATTCATAAGCAAGGTGGGGGAAAATACACAATTCTCATTTTGAGCAGAAATACTAGGTATGAGAGGACTAAAAGCATGTAAGAAAGACAGGTAAGTCTAAATTCTTAATACGGACAATGCTAAACAAACAACTCGTTTTAGTACAGGTGTCTGGTTGTATCTGTTCTAACACCCACACAAACCTGTAAGAGGGATCACAAACCAGTATGAGGGATAGGCTCAAGCTTAACACCTCCTCCCAAAGACTTTCTCACTTTCTAAGCAATTACTATTCCGTGTTTCTCTGTCTGTAACAAACTGCATTTACAAGGTGCAAGAAAATGTACCCCATTTGTGCTCTG
Organism: Coturnix japonica; assembly: GCF_054131305.1. NCBI lineage: Eukaryota > Metazoa > Chordata > Aves > Galliformes > Phasianidae > Coturnix > Coturnix japonica. The sequence continues at coordinate 24,920,429 of NC_140667.1, read as the reverse complement.
CACTGTAAACTAGAGTTTTTAGGAATATGCCCCACTGTTAGAATAGGAACTTAGCAGGAAAGAGAGTTGCATTCATCTCAAATACAAAGCATCAACACACTTGTGGCACTAGCAGCTCTTCTACTGAACTTCTCAGTTCTTCTAAACGTTGGGCAAGCAGCTGGCTCCATTGCCTTTGAATAAAGATTTGCTTAGAGGGCAGCAAGCAAGGAAACAAGAGGCCTGATAGAACATTTCTAAAAACACTTTCTGATTCATTCAGCAATTACAGATCACCACCTCTGTCCTAAATCTACTTTCCTGAAGCTTTTCTGTACTTTATCTTAAATGGTTACTGGCCAAACAATGTTCTTTGGACCAAGACCATCTCTACCTCTACTGTTTTCTGAATGTCCTACATATACTATTCTACTTTAAACTACACAGCCACCCTCCATCAGCTCACCCACTTGCCTGATGCCTCTTTTACCATCATTCCAGTCAGAATCTACCTCTGGTTTCCTGCATGCAGCCGTGATGCCCAAGCAAAATCCACTCCAGGAAGCAAAACCTGCTCTGATCAGCTTAAAAATCCTATTTGCTTCACACGCCTTCTTTCCAAGGAGCGCTGCTTTATATTGCTATGCCATTTGCACTGGTTGTTGTTGTCCTTTAGTTTGATGTGAACTTCACTCTGACCACTGGCTCTCTCCAGCCGTTTTTGCTACTACCACATAATTGAAATAATGAAGTGGATAATAAAACTGCACAAGGAAATAGAATAAGGAACCCTCAAATCATAATCTTCAGAACCAAAAGATACCTGGGTTGAAGGGGCTGCTATTTTACCTGAGTGTCTTGAGGTCCCAGCAGAGCAAGAAGTTACTAGGACATATATGTTCACAGTCTGAAAGAGGAAGAACTAATCATCCCAAAAGCAAGCTTGGCTCACACTAACTCCATCACAGCCCAGCACAACTGCCACCAGACACTTCACTTGTAGCACCTCCAGCACACCTTTTTACTCGAGGAAACCAAAAGAAAGTTTCTATACTTTTCAATTTGTCTTTGTAAAAACCTCTCTGCCTACGGGACCCAGCACACGCATCAGTTCAGCATAGTACAATGATGAGAAAGGACTCGAAGATACCACTTCTCAAGTTTTAGTACAAGTCCACGGAAAGAAAGGTTAGCAAGGACACCTGCAACACTCAATGAGGCAGATTTACATGAGGGACAAAAGCAGTTGGAAAGCTCTGAAAGCACTCCACATACTGCCACATTGCAAAGAACTGAGCAGCAGTGATCAGGCAAGGTAACAGTGACAATTGCAGATTATTCAGCCCTGGATTCCACTGAAGAAATAAGCCATCCTACACCAGTCTGGCTGGCCCAGTAGTAAAAAAGGCTGCACTGCAAATCCCCAGTCACAGAAAGAGAAAGCAAAGCTAATCAACATACTGCATTTCTGAGTGCCACAGGGCTTCAAAGAGATGACAGCCAGGACAGCAAAATGAAAGAAGACTGCTTCAAGCTTCCAGCCCACAGAACAAACTGATGCAGTCTAGCTACCTTTAAGTGAACGCCACAGACGGTAGCATTCTCTCATGCACATGAAAGCTTGTTACTTGCATTAGTTTTATAAAGTGGGAGTATAAATAAGAAGCAGTTTTTAAGCTCTACCTTAAAATAAACGCAAGTAAATTAGGAGATTATAGAAAGGAGTGAGAATTACAGGGGAAGGTACTGAAGAGTTTCACTGTTGGTACACTGGGGGGGCGGGGGGGGTGTTGTTTGTTTTATAGCTTATTGTTGACTAATAAAATATCACTGGACAGTTTTAAGTCATAATAAATAAAAGTTAGCAGAGTCTTAGAGAAGGTGAGAAGAATACTGTACACACAAATGCAAGAGGCGATGATTTTCCATGTCAGCCAAGAAATCAATGGAGAGAGGCTGGGGGTGGGAATGGCAATAATCACATTCAAAAATATTTTGGTATATTCTTGGAAAACCATTTTCTGTGGGTAGCTGAAACAGAATTACAAAATGGACAAGAATCCCAGCTCTCTTGGGATGTAAGTATTCTGTTTTCCTGGAACAATAAGAAAAAATACCTTTTCTATCAAGCCTGTGAAATCAACAAATCATACAAGACAAGCAGTTGCACTGAAGAACTCTCACATCCAGAGTTATGCTGTTGGAAACCAGGCTTTCAGTGTGATCTCTCCACAAATCAACCATATCCCCAAATTTACCAGTATTGATAACATCAAAGTTGATATCCAATTCCTAAATGTGAAAGGTGGCTGAAACAAACTTTCCTATTTGTATATAACCCCCTTTTAAAAATGTCTGCAGAAGAACATCAACGTAACATCAAATTCCAGATTAAAATTATCACTACTGATTTTGTCAGGCAAACTCCAAAGCTTGGCCCAAGGGCTGTGGAGTCTTCCCCCTGGAGGCGAATGAAGATAAAACACAGCTAAGAGGACTGCCTTGTGAAACAAAGGGAAAAGCAGACAAGAGTAGTCATAACAACAGTAGGATTACTCCAAGTAACAAACTATGGAAGGAAAAGAAAGAACAGCAAGACAAAATTTAAGCAGAAACCAGTTCATTAATTGCACAGACACTCCAGCCTGTCTCCCTCTTGGAGATTTATAATACAGAGATTGTTTCTCGCTGGGATATGGCAAGAGATTGACATTTTTTTGTTAAAGGATAGTTACTGGTCATAAACATGACACAGAACAACAGTCAGAATAAATTAATAAATAAACCCATAAAAAGTCTGCTTCTTGATTCTCCTAGAGTTTTGGAGAAGGGATCAGCTTCACTTGGACTCCTTTGTTTTCAGTCCGCAGTTCAGAAGTTCTTGGATAAATGAGATTTTCTTTGTTTCTTTAGGTGCCAAACATCCTGATCTCCTGGCTAGGAAGAAATTTCAAGGCAATTTCTCCAAACTCCTCTTTCAGAACTTTGTCTAAAGACAATCTAGAGACAGGAAGTTGAAGACGACTGGGGGGAAAAAAAAACACTAAAATTGTGTCCAGCACATTCCTAAGAATTAGAGCAAGCCAACTGTAGGAGCCTGAGGAAATCAGTTTATAAAGGTCACCCCACCAGCTCTAGACCAGTGTGATGACAGCATTGGTCTGAAGATCTCTCTGTGGTCCTCCTCTTCGGATTATTTCTGTGTATTCACAAACACCTGAAAGATGCTGCTTTTAGAGTTTTTTGTCCATGCGTCGTTCAACAGCTTGTAACAATAACTCCGAGTACTGTTCCAGCAAAGCTAATGTCTGTTCGTCTCCTAAACTCTTGGAACTTGGTAGATTGGCACCACATTTGTCATTTATTGACCTAGCAGTATCTTGTGGCTTCATCAGTACCTCCTTAACCTTTGGCAGTTCTTCCTCATGCTTCAGGGAGTCCAACTCTTTCTTCATTAAGGAAAATGTTTCAGTCAGGAGGCCTGCTATTTTATCTTTGTCAGTAGATGACTCTGTATCATTTAGCACCTGAAAAAAGGGGATAATAAAATGTAAAGTTCCTATAATATTCTGTATCTCTGAAACATAGTATAAATACTAATTCCCCAATTGCCCTTCGAAAAAGAGCATGCTGTTATTTTCAGTTTACAGATAGACAAAACAGTTTGGAAAGTTAATTGATTTGCTCAGAATGCCATACCAAGCCACTGGAAAATGCAGAAGTTGAAAAATCAAGAATACTGCCTGCCCAGTTCAAGCTTAGGTACAGAGAAGTAAACAGCCAGGCAGCTTCTGCCACTGAACTCACAGTACAGAGAATAATTAGAGTGTGTAAGCACGCATATTCTGTACTCTTGGGCTGTAAAACCAATCTGTTAAAATAGATCCTGTGTCAAAGATCACTCACCGCATGGTAAAGATGAATGGCTTTGCGCATGCTGTCCTGGAGCTCTGATACCACATGCTCACATTGCTCCACACTGATGCTTGATTCTGAATGGGAGGAAAAAATAAAAAAAATAAGTAAGATACAGATACTTCAATATCTGAGATCTCACAGCTGGGTTGAAAACATTTCTTTACACATATTCAGAAGATCATATGCACACAGTTCTTATTCATTTTTGTTCTGCATGAACTTTCCTTCATATTACTGACAGATGCTTCTTGTTTCAAACATTCCTGTTTTTCCATTGCCTAGTTTCTTCAAAGTCAGTAATGGTCTCTATAGATTACACAGTGCTGTTACAGTCAATGACAGTCAGAGATCACATATGCCATTTTCATTCATAGTTAAATTCAACTTCAAGTCTTCCAATAGCAAAGGGTTGTGATCTGAGGAGCCTCTAATTTGGCATCCACCTAATCTGAAACCTACACACTCCCCTTTATATACTGTTCTGCACCATATACAACAATGAGCTATGGGAGCAAAGGAGTATGTTGACTTATTACAGTGTTCTCTAGCGAGGACTGAGCTCTAGATGACTGCTGACTAACAAACACAGTCATAAAGGAATCACACTTTTTAATGGCTCAGGGTACTGTGACACCATAATTCAAAGACTGAAAATAAAAGGAAGGCTTTCTTCCAGCCTTCACTGGGCAATACTTCCATAGCATCAGAGCTGAAGGCCTGCAAGGCTTTAATAAACACTTCTATGAGTTAAGACATAAATCATGAACAAGGACACTGACACACACATACAATCTGCAGTTATCTTCAGTTTACAATAGCCTAGACAAAGGGCATTCAACTTCCTTTAGTTACCTAAAAAGCAGAACTTAGTCACTTTACTGCTATTATTTCTGCACTTCACAAAGGTTATCATTGAACAGGTGGAAGGGGACCTCATCTAATTTCATTCAATAATTTCATAAATTCATGAATATATACAGAAGATGTATAAATGCTGCTAGACGAATATCCACTCATATGTACATGTTGAAAAGCAAAAAGGTACATGAACAAATCCATCTATATTCTTTTTCCTGAATCACTCAGCCTTGTAGAGTTTGAGCACAGTGGGCTTCAGTTCCATCCAAGGTTCTTGCCCTGCTACCTTTATTGTTTTTTTTTGCCCTACCTACTCCCACCTTTTCCCTCCCACTCCCTCAAAACAGTTCTTTCTTCTCACTATTGTTCCTGGATTTCTCCTCTGACCATGGTTTTATGCTGGTCTCAGTTCTGTGAGATGCCAGTCTGGAGAAAGGTCACAAATAAAATACAAACGCTTGAATAACAGGCATTTTCTGTCTGCAGAGCTCTTCAGAAACCATCAGGGAATATTAAACACAGCAACAGTATTCAGCATATCTTCAGCATTTTAACTGTTGTTGTCAAAATGCTTTCACAAAAACAGTTAAGTCTCCTGAAGAGCAAATGTTACGCAAGCAGGAAAACTGAAGGATAGAAAAATTAAGCAGAATCCAGAAGTCACAGAGCAAGTCAGAAGCAGAAAGATCTCTGACTGTCAGCCCTGCAGTTCTAGTCTAAATTGCCACGTTATGTTCCACAGAAATCACAGCAGATTGTCCACAGCAAAAGTCAGCTTTTCCAACATTTACCACTAAAAATATGGAAAAAGTTATTTCCAAGAAGGTGAAGGCTGACAGCTGTCAGTGAGGACAAAAAAATGTGGATCCACTGTACTGACTAAAGGATGCTTCTGAAGTACCCTGACAGGCCATGCTGTGCACTGCACTGGGAGCTGCCTTTAAAAGCAAACAATAAAAAAAACAACCCTTTTCTCTGAACCATCTGTGCTAACTCTGCAAACAGATTCCTAGCAACCCAACAAAAATCATGTGATACATTCATCGCTTGATTTCCAAGTCTAGAAGAGAAAACTCACTATGAAGTGTACAAACAACTCGACTACTATTTTCCCACTGTAGAAATGATTCCACAGCTCTAAGTTGCATTTCTGTTGAAGGACACCTCATCACACTAAGGCTGAGAGTTTGGAAGTTTCAGACGCTCAATGTTCAACAAAGCAACTGCTCTATAGCATAACATTAAGTCCATCAGACAAAACATTTCCTATTTTGTATACTAGTGCCTCAATCTTAGTGTTTGATCCCTCTAGAAATTCCAGATTCTCTCTCTCTTATAATGCTTTTATAATTGCATTTAAACACTGCAGTGAGTGGTAGAGCAGCTTGGGACCACAAAAAGTTATTGATTAAAATATTCTAGAAATGCTCCTCCTCAGATGTGAATAAGAAAGCAAAAGGGCTTTTAAAACTGTTCACTGGATAGTCCCTCTAACGTGCAAGGTGTCTGTGCATTGGCTGACATCCAGCTTCACACTGTACAACTCAGCCGAGGAATTCAGGAAGACATTTCAGGCTTTGACACAAAAGAAAAACCACTGGAGACCTCAGCCTTGGCAGGTAGGACTTTTGATTCAGTTTGAAGTTACCAGCTAGTTTTCATTTGTTTGAAGTACCTTAAATCAGAGCTTATAACAAATTCAAGAGCTCTTTCAGCATGTAAAATAGCTCCCCAGCTAGTACCTTTTCCTTCAAATTAGAGATAATTTAAAAATCCATGCAACCTGCAGACATGACAGCAGCACTCACTTTCTTGCTCTTACACATGGCTACAGCAAGGAACTCACTTTTGCCGAGCTTTATCTAATACAACAAATCTGCAGGTAAGCAACTCTGGATTCTGCACGCTTGCACTAATCAGTAAGTGCTTAGTGGTGTAACTTTATTATCACTATTATCTTGCTAGGTCCAGCTAACACATATTGGCCTGCACCTTCATTTACTGGTCAGATATAACTTGAGAAGCGCAAAATTGGTGTAACCTACATGTACTACTGGGGATTCCTAGCACGTCATTTTTCAGGACTCACCAAAAGTAATGTTTGAGTTCCCAGGTGCAATTGCACAAGGAGCTGCTGAGATCTACCAACCATTCAGATATAAGACTCAGAGGAAATGGAAATTAAAGACTCAGAAAAAGATGTCAGGCTGAAGAAGACTCTCACCATTGAGGGGATGACTTATGGAACGAGACAGGTGCAGACAGGACGAGACAGGCCAGAAGCTGGACGTAAAGAAATGTGATGGGATCGTGAAGCGGTTCACAAAGACAGGAGACAGAAGGGGGAAGATAAGAGATGGGTATCCATGCACACCTGAGACCTGTGCCAAGGCAGTTACAGATGTAGGAGACCTCGGCCTGATGGGTTCTAGTGGGCAAAGTCCAGGTTGGTTGTCTAGCACACATGCGATGCCAGTGATCCTCTCCTTACACCTGGGCAGTGTGCTTTCTGGAGACTTCAGTTGCCGGACCTCTGAAAACTCCCTTGGTTTTAGATTTGTGACCCCTGGCTCAAACTGGCAACCTGTCCTTGAAATTGTACTCTCTATTGGGCTCTCCTTAGAAAGTCCTGTTGAATTCTCTCTACCAGAAACCAGACACCCAGAAGCTTGATTCTCCTTCTTGGAGGTTCGGACCTCAGGGAGTGAAGGTTTCTTTTTACAGGCCCCAGCAGGTGACTGTGGAGACTGTGGCTCAAGCAGGGTTTTGGTTTTGGTAGTGGGTGAGAAGGAGGCCAGTGTGGGTCTATCAGGCAATGGCTTAGGAATGTCGAGAATCAGGTGTGCTCGGTTTGACGATGCCAACTTGCTGTGAAAGGACTTGGGAGACGAGCAGTTTACAATTGGCTGAAGTGCTGGCTTCACTGGATAATTTTCTTTTACTGTTAACTTCGTCTTCTCAGCATCTGCTGTGGGACTGAACTGCGTCTTCTCTGCCGCTGGAGGGCTAGTCCTCCCATCAGTCAACACGTCGGTGGAGTAACCAAGGTACAGATTTTCCCCTACAGATATGCTCCTTGACATCTTAGCCCGGAAGCTGGTTGTAGGGTTCATGTAGGACTTTGGTTTTGCAGCCCTGACATCTTTGGCCAGCAGAGCACCAGATCCATCCATCTTCAACAGACTGGATGATAACGCCCTGCAATTATTAGGTCTGGGATCCTTCTCAACCACCATAAGAGTATGAGGACGCTGCTTGGCAGAAGATACCACTCCAGGACCCTTATCTGTGAAAATTAAACAGACAAACATGCCAAAAACAGACAAGAGCCTGCAGTAAATTCCAAAACTGGAAAGCAACAGAGCTGCTTCAGTCTATGTGCCTCAGCTCAGCCCCCAGAGGAGGTGTACAAAATCACTACTTCAGGTTAATATTACCAAGCTTCAACTCTTTCTTTTTTCCCCATCCTTCATCCTGCTTGCACACTTGCTTACCTGAGGAGAGACCTGTTCTTAAAGCATACAGCCAAAACACCTCAGACCACCATGACTGTTAACTGAGAAGGCAGAGGAAGCAGGCAAGAACTGTCGGTTCTCTAATCTACTCACTTATGCATGGAGTTGTGGTGATAAGATTCATTTTTTAAAAACAAACTTAGTGCTTACTAACAGCTCCATTGAGTTGACTGTTTCAAAACTGGGGTTCCTCCACTTCTTTCACACAGAGTGCATATATACAGTAAGCTCCCCTCTTACTGCACTCTTTTTCCCTTTTTACTCCCCTCCTCACCCTCGGGAGCTTCACTTTTTGTCTGGAGCAACCGCTCATGGCAGGAGGAGATTTCTTTGCAAATAGCCAGTTTCACCCTTGGCATTTCTCCTCCTAAAGCTGCCAGACAAATATCAGAAACTACTAATTAGTCGACCAGCATCTGTGCTACAAAGCAAAAATATTTTCCCTTGATGGGCTAAGAATTATAAGTCACACAAAGCTTGTATCTCAGAACACAAAAGATAGAAATTTAATCTCCACTCAAACCTCCCCATTTCATATATATCATCATTCCAGTTGGAGTCCTTACCCTCATGAACAAGGTCATGAACTGACTGTGCCTTTCTCATCACTGCATTCACAGGGCCTTCTGGAAAGGATGCAATAACTCGTCCAGGAGCCATACCAACTCTGCTGGTCTCCAAGGCCGACTTGCGTTTTTTCTGGGCATAAACAGCCTGATGCAAGTTTACATTATCCAGGAGGTGGCTGTTTTCCAAAGCATCAGCAGGATGGCTGCTGTCTTTTCTCAGCGAGTCTTGAGTGAACTGACTGGTTGGAGCTGGAGGCTCGGTGGACTTTGAATCCAGTATCAGATTCGATGAGGAGAGTGACAAGCGCCTAGAGAAAGCAATGAAGAAATCCTAACTAAAACAAGTAAGTACGTAACCCTGGACAATCATGCATATACACTAAGCCAGTTTAAAAGCCTTTTCTTTCCATACCTAGACTTTTTAAAGGCACAATAGTCCTAAGCTGTTAACAGTACTATTTATTCCTGGATGTATTGATCTTAAAGCTTTCTACATCAGGTTACTCAATCACAAGAAGCACTGAATCAATTTTTCAGGGAGGGACATGTTAAAAGGTGAAGGCAAGATAGAAGGAAATGTTCCAGGCAGAGGGAAGAATGGGTAAAGTCAGGTCATGTCTCTTCTCTCAGCTCACCTTACTAACAGTGAAGTCTTTCACATTCTAGATACTCCAAGACAAAATAATCATAATTTGTAGCCTTATCAAAGTATAGTTACTATGAAAGTTATTCAGTACCTTCAAGAGAAAAGTCTTGTTTTCTCACCATTTCGGACAAGTACAGAAGGCTTACCTCAGAAAGGAGGCAACTTTTAGTTTGGCATGTTTGACAGAAAGATTAGAAGTGTGGAAGTTTTCATAACATAGAACTACTTCACTTATCACACCTCTCAAGTGCCAGTAACTTCCTTCATTCATCACTGCAATTTCCAGAAGCTTATACAATAACTAACCACTGACTTTCTTCTTAAACGTGAGGTTCCAATGCAAGACAGATCAGGAAGCATGCCTGACAGCAGCAACAGCTGCATCCGAATAAAGCAATGATAAAATTCCATAATGTGGTGAATCTAGACACAGCTGGTAAAACACAGATGTACTTAAACCCAGCTCCATTCTACGCAATTAAATTAAATTAAGCCAAGATTCCATGTGGTTATTTTGGAGGAATAAGAAGGAGATTTTTGTTTTAAACACTTATTAACTTGAATCAGCAGAAGCATTTACACCACCACTATCTTTTGTTCCTCTTTTTCTTTTTTTTTTTTTTCTTTCTTTTTCTTTTATTCTTTTTTTAAACACCAAGGGAAAAAAGCTCAGAGAGGCCTTCTGAGAGGCTTTAGGGTTGAGGACTTTTTGGACGTATAATATTCCCATGGGGCTTTGTACAAAACTGGAGTATCCTGTGGAGGCACAGGACTGAGAAACGAGGGTGAGTCAAGAAAGGACTGTAAAACAAAGGAAAAGTTGACAAGCCTACTTTCATTGTCCAAGCTGAATGAAATGCAAAAGAATAAACAAAGCATAAATGGTCAAGAGTCAATTAGATGACAGTGATTCCTCCATCTTAATCAGTCAAGGTATTAATCACAAAACAGTTAATCAGATTCTCAAAAGAAGAAAAAGAACAAAATAACAGTAATGCATTAGGAAGAAATCAAACAGCTATAGTGACAAAGGACAGTCTGTCCGAAACACAACCAACCTGCCAGGTGCAGAAGCCTGCTATCTAATTTGGCCTGGGCCAAGACCTCACCACACTAGTAAAAACAGACAGACAGACACACTCAAAACAAGCAGAATCATACCTGAGAGCTGGAGACTGGGAAAGAAAGCGAGATGAAATGCTGAGGTTTTCAGTTCTTTCCAGACTCCTACATGAACCACCTAGACATTCTGGTTAAATGGGAGGGGGGAGGGAAAAGAAAGAAAAAGGGGAAAAAAAAGAAATTTAGTTACAGACCAAATAAACATTCTGATATATGCAGTTTCTTCTCACAGAGACTGTTGAATGCATTTCCCCCTCCCCCCACATTCAAGAGGATTTTTTGAGCTCAAACAACAGAATTAAATAATTTCATTGCCTTTGTCTTTTCTGTTCTACTTAGATTATTCTGCCTTAAACTGCTAATCTCCCTAAAGGGTATGCCTCCTCCTCCTTCTCTTCCCTTTGTGTCCTATCCTGCCTGTAGGACTGTGAGGTACTGGCATCAAGCAGGAAACAAAACAATCAATGGGAAAAAACAAATACTACTAAAACAGACAGCTCACACAGATACTGCTACGTGCAACCATTATCAATTCTAGAAAGAAACGCTTTGTTCTGGAGTTGGTCAATAGAGATTAACCAGCTCCTTTGCCACTCTGATGTCTCCTCTTATTCTCCCCCTCCACCCAGTATTTCAGTCTTTTCTTTTGTGACATTTGTTATGTCTTAACATACCACTAGAGGCCACTACACACCACCTATGGGGCCACACATACAATTAATTGTCACATAAACCAGGAAAAACTCGTGCTAGAACAAGCGAACCACTCTTCAGGATTCTAAGGACAATAATTAACCCAAACTAATGCAGACTTCAATCTGATCCACAGAGACAAACACACACATCAAAAGACTTGCCAGATGCCTCTCATCTTCAGGCATCTCTTCATTAAATCCCTGTTTCCCCCTCCTTATACATTTCTACGCAGCAGAATGTCCTCCCAGAGAAAGTGCTCCTACTAAGAAGAGAGCTGTACCTTTTCCATCAGTGCTGCCCAGGGTCCCAAAATGCTGCTTGAGGAACTTCTCCTGATCAGGTATCTGAGGAACTTCTCCCACTAGCACGCTGCTACCCACATCCTCCTCTCCTTCCTCTCCCTCCAGATCTGAGATGCCGTCCACACTCAGGGGCTCAGTGCTTTCAGAATCTGGGAAAAGGCACAAACAAAAAAGAAAATAAAAGCTGTAGCAGTACAAGCACAGTAATGTCAGATTAAAAAAAGATATTCAGCAAAGATGCTAAACTAAGCAATTTAAACCTTAAGTGCTACAGTTGCCAAGTCAATCAGCATTAAGTGCACATTCTCGGATCTGTTCTAACAACACCCAAACAGCACAGCCTATGGTATAATCAATAGCAAGCCTGTCTCCCCAAGCTAGTGAGAGAAAAAGTCAAAGGTTTACATGGCAAGTGCACTTCAACCAATTGCTTCTTCAGAGGCTTCACTGAAGCACCTGTTCAGATGAGCCTGAATCTTTACAGCACTACTAGCACAACTAACAGGAATGTGACCTGAGCTCAGCTCATGAAGAGACTGAGTACTTAAGAGATCAGGATCACAGTTGATAAACATAGCACAACACAGTTCAACCAAGTTCCTGCAGTGTCTCACATCAGGTACAAATTATAACATCTTTGCATCTTACCTTCATTTGGATGGTCTGGGCTGGAAAGACGACTGCTGCCGTAATCTACAGAGCAGGCACTGTCTGGACTATGTTTGTCTGGACATCCATTGCTCTGATAATTTCTATTTAGCTTCCCATGGGGCAGTGCTTTTACCTGGAACTCACTACAAGAGAGACAGGAAAGATACAGTACTAGAAGATATTTGTTTTAGATGTAAAGAAGAGTGCTGTCTAACTTTAAGGCCTTACCTGTGTTAATAACAACCTTGATTACAAAATTAAGGCTTTAAAGAGAAAAAGAAGTTCACTTCTTTTATGATTACACATTTTTTTTTGCATTTCATTAAGCTTGGACAGTGAAGTCTCAAAGGGATTGTCTGACTTTCTGGGTGTTGTCAGTTTCCCATGATTACAAGGTATCAGCACTGCACTGCCCTGGCTTGATTTCCAGCACAGTTGGAGAACAAACAGTGGTCTACTTGATGAAGATGAGTCTCAGATCAGGCACATGATACAAACTCCAGCTTGGCAGCCATTTTAGTCCTAATGCAGTAATTTTTTCATGTTTAAAACCCACTTCTTTGTGTCACATTAGTGTTACAGAACAGAGATCTGATTTGAGTGAAACTAATTTACTGAAGAATATCATGTAAAAATACAGTACTGCATGATGGAGATCCTCATTTCTTTTGTGACTTTGAGTCATACACTATTGTATGACACAGATGCTGTTCTTTTTGCCTGATGCCTGAGGGTAATACAAGGTAGACTGCAGAAGTCACTCAGTGGAACTGAATGGCAAATACAATGCGCAAAATGTGCATACTTTGAGATATGTCCAGCCCATATCCAACATCAACCAAATGCTTCCACTCCTTAAACACTGGAACAGCACGTGGGTTTGTCCATACTGTTATCATAGTACAGTTTAAAAAGTAAATCAAGAGAAACTGAGAAAAAAACTAGCAGCTTCAGCTTCAAAATCTTGGCATGTACTCTCTTGTGTAAAAGTCTGCCTAAAGCCATTAGCTCATTCTTTGTAACAGATGAGGAAGAGACATAGGAAATTAAACAGTTATTAGCATCAGGTTAAGAAGGGAAGAATAATATTTGGGAAGGAAAAATGGCACGTGAAATAATATGGAAAATTCAGTAAGGTAAAATTAAAACAGAAGAAATAGCAGAGGAAGGTTTAAGGTTCTCCACTATTTCCAGTATCCCTGCAAATTCTAACTCATGTAGCCCATTGCATTTCCCACAACAGCGTCATCACATACTACATGAGTTAGATTCTAGCCCAATTAGGTTTGAAATCATCACAAATGATAGTGTCACATCATTTCTCCTGGGCAGATGGTTTTCCAGCTTCCAAATTTTCTTCTGCTTATTTCAGCCCAGATGAGGGAGAAAGCAAAATACTGGAAAAGGCTGCTAATGCACAGCCTCACATGAAAGATTATTTTAATGGTGCTTTCTTCATTTCAGCCTCCTTTAGCACCAGGATGTCATAAAACCCTCAACTAAATACATCTGGCATCAATTAGACAGTGAGTCAACTCATCCAAGTTACCATACAAGCTGCAAGCAAACTAAAGCAAGAAAGGTCTAAGCCATACACAGCAGAAGGCTTATTTTTGTTTTTAACCTGCTTGGGTCTGTGGGATGGATTTCATCTTGTTCAGGGTAGATTACGCACTCCTCACTCTCAGATGGTTCCAGTTCCTGAGAGAAAATCCCCTCTTCACAAGACAGGAGTCGAATCACTTGAGGTCGTACACAAGATCGGTTGTCTTGGGGAGCTACTGAGCTTCCACCCTAGTAAAAGAATACAGATTAGGTATCACCAGTGTTTTTACTTTAAGTCAGCAGCTGTCATGCACAGCTAGAAAGTACACATTACAGCACAGAATATCATAAAAAAAATCTGAGATTAGGAGGCAGCACTCCTATGTTTCTCCTTCTCTTCCTCATCTAGGAAGTTCAACTGTTGTCGTTTCCTATTCTAATCTTGATTTGTAATCCCCTAAAATTCTATAGTGAATGCTAGACTCCTCACACCTCTCTGTCCTCACAAGAGAAGCATAAGCTACCCAGAAGCAGTTGCTTCTTTTACTGTTTACAGACTAATCAGGCATAGTTCAGAAAAGTCTGTTGGCCAAAGCTAAAAATCACTGGCTGACTTACACACAGTGAGTCCTCAAGTCACAAAGTTACAACAGAAGGAAAAGCTAATGAGAGTAGGCATCAGGACAAGCTGCTGCTGGAAAACAGGTATTATTCTTCTGAAGTATTAGCACGAGTTGCTTACTGTGGCCAAGATCATGGCTATGTTTCAAGGATGACAATAATCTAGCACAACCCACAGCTAAGGGTTGAGCCACATTTCAATTGCTACTAGCACTAGTTTTCCTAACAGGAAATTGGGCACACATGCATGTAATTCCATGCTCAGCTTGTTTTAACCACAAATAATAAAGGAACTAAGAGAAAATACAAGGTATTCCCTGTGTCTTTGGAAGGAAACCTTGATCCCCTATGTGCTCTGCACTGAGTACTAACTACTACAGAGATGAGCAGTTTTCTCAGAAGGCATTTATAGTTCTATTTCAATATATAAAGAATGGCAGAACACAGTAATAAATACACATAATGAACAGAGGCAGGACAGATGCACTGGGGTGGATTCACCTCCACCGAGAAGCATCACCCTTACTTTGTTGATGTGCATGGGGAGATCTGCCTGTTCTTCTCTATCATCCCCATTGCTGTTTTGAGACAATGAATCTCGACTTGGAGAACGGGAAACAGAGAAAGACTCCAACTGACGCAAGTCAAGCATGGATTTCACAGTCATTTCTATGTTGTTGGTTGGCTGGGACCAGCGCCCACGTTGCCGAGGCACCTTGTTCATTGGTGCCTCTGAACGCTGGATTGCTGCTATCTCTTTGGCCTGAAGGAAAATGAAAGAAAGATGGTCTTAAGGATTCAGCTGACAGAAAAACAAGACAGAAGACATGCAGCCCATAGCAAAACACAATCATATCTGTTTTCATATAAGCCCCAAAGCTCTCCATCAGTTTAAATTTTCTCCCTTAATCTTAAATTACAGTTTTGTTGCAGTTTTTCACATGACTCAGCATGAGTGCCTCACTCACATCTAAGGATATGATGAGCTTCAATTCTACATGACATTCATGCCAGAAACAAAGGGACCCAAAGCATAACATCTGATGGAAAGATACAGATGTGGATAGTTGAAGTG
This sequence comes from Coturnix japonica, assembly GCF_054131305.1. Classification (NCBI taxonomy): domain Eukaryota; kingdom Metazoa; phylum Chordata; class Aves; order Galliformes; family Phasianidae; genus Coturnix; species Coturnix japonica. The sequence goes on along the minus strand of NC_140667.1, from coordinate 24,904,932 downwards.
AAACAGTCTCTTAACTAGGCATGATTTCACCATTCCAAATCATTCTTCACCAAGGAGCTTCTCAATGGTTTTCCACTGCAGCTGTACCTTTTCCAGTAGTGTAAATGAAGAGTTTTTAATCTACATATGAATTTCTTTTCCACTTTCCCTGTCATAAGAACTACAATTTATAGGTTTAGCAACTCACCCTCCTCATTTCCCACTGGGAAAGGCTTCTTGAGAGGGTAAGATCTGGATCTGGAAAGGGAAAAAGATATTTACCTGGTTGACATCCTTGGCCAGCAGTTTGCCTTTCTGAAACACCTCTTACCTCATCTTTTCTCCACTGCAGCATTCCTATACCACCCAAAACCATGCACCACCATGAAAACATTTTCTTGTGCACTACCAAACTGTTATACCAAATTTCTAACAGACAATTTGACATATTGTTTTCTCTGACTCAGCAGAACAGGACAGTAGAACTGAACCCCAAAGCACTAGTTCAAAAAATGCCCGACCAGCTGGAACTAGCAGGAAACGTGGCAATTTAACAAATGAGCTCTAAAATAAACCCTTCTTTAGATGCTGGAATTGGTAACATTACCTAGCGTTGCTGAACCACCCATTTCTGTCTTGGACTTTCTCTTTCTGTCCATACCTTATTGCCCCTAACTCAGCATCTTGTCTCTTGCCCACTTCACACTCATGACATTTTTTCTCCATCTCTGCCCAAGCCCCTCTTCCAATATTACCTGAGTCTCTCTCAGTGTTGCAGTTGGACTGAACATGGAAAGACTGCAGCCCACTTAATTCATCTTCGTCGTTCCCTTCATCTTCACCATCCTTGTCGCTGTCTGATGAAAGTGCTGGCACAGAGGATAGGGCAGAGATGGATTCGTGCCTGGGAGGCAGGAATTTGAAGTATTACAGTCTGTCTCAAGAACTGCTCACCATTTAAAATCCACCATAGATAACACTCCGAAGGTGTCTCAACACTAACAAACAGCCCTAGTACAAGCAAAATTCACTCTCTGAAAAACAAGGCAAGTAAAGCCCTACAAAACAGTGTGTAGAAACTTCTATTGAAATTATCTCTTGCATGTGGAAGGATAACAGAAATTAGAGCAAAAGTAAGTGAGCCAGAGCAGTTCAAGTGGAATGAAACCTGGCCTTCCTTTTCAGAGCCAGGACAGTATAGCATATTTGAAAGTCAAGTGTTTTTCCCCACTCGTAAGCATTTTCTCTCCGGAATTATTTTGCACATCAAAAATGTCATAGACATATTCCCTGTTTGACAGCAACTAGATACGTGGCAAATTATCACAGAGGAGTCAGTTCACATCAAGGACTTCACCATGCAGAACCTGTATAAACAGCCCACACACTGTAAGAGTGCCATGCTGCAATTTTTAGCCTTAAGGCTCAAGGAATAATGTAAAACATACTTTGGGAAGATCTTTAATCAAAGTAGATCAAACAAGCATTTCCACACAGACCTCAGAGACATAAGCACAGAATTTCCCAACAACTAAGGACACTTACCTGCACCAAACTATTATCTCTTTCTTTTTTTCCACCCTTTTTCCTGTCTCTCCCCTCACCCCTTCATTCAAAGAAACCAAATGATTTAATCCATTTTGGATAACAATTAAACGAATGCAGAATCCCAAAAATAAATTTGAGTAGCATCCACTCTATGGCCTTAAACTGCAGTGCCAAACTCATCACTAGTGACGTTTATAAAATGTTGCTGGTGGGTGTTGAGTACCAAGCATTATTCACAAGATAAATATAGTTCATCTACCAGATGCAAAGTAGCCTGGCCAGGAACCAAGTTCTCCTGCAGCTGACAGATAGCAGACAATATTAAAACATAGCTTTAACACTACTTAAGGTATTATAATTTTTCCTCTTCCCACATGTGGCATGATTTTAATTTCCATTTTATTAGGAGTGGCTGAGCAATAACTACCCAGTCTTTTCAGATGAGCTTTAAGGTGTGCTGGCAAAAGAAGAACAAACTGACAGTGCAGTCTGTTGAGTCTTCAAGTGAAATGGTTTCATGTTGGCCGCAATATTTTTGACATATGAGTTTGCCAGTCTCTTCATCTTTTCCACAGTTGTCTTATGCGTACATCTTGTCATTCTCATGTTCTTATGACTGAGCAGGGGAATCCCAATGAAGTGCAAGCTATGACGTAATTTATCTTGCAAGGTATATTACGTTTATATATGATAGGCATTATTAATTTTGTATCAGTGACTCTGACAGCATCCTTCTGCTTGTGCTTATCCAACTTGTATGTGTGGCTTATGAAGGAAGAAGGGCTGGATTATTAGACCTCTTAACATCTACCTGGTTGGATGTTTCACTACAAGGAGGTGATGTGGCAAGGTGAGGTTACATGTTTGCTGAATTCCTGCATGTCCTATCATTTGTATAAATGGAGAAGGGAGGATTGCTATCAGTGTGTTTTATGTTACAAACAGAAGGACAACCTCTGTTCCTTAGATGGGGACTGAAAAAATTAGCAAGGGGAAAAGAAAAAAAAGTATGTTCCAGCATCCTCAAGGAGTTTAGTAAGAAAATGTAAAACATATTTGGGAAGTTAGATGGGCTTTTTTTTGTTTGTTTTTTTTTGTTTTTTTTGTTTTTACCTCATACAAAGTGCCAAACAAATTACAAAGTCAGATGCATCCAGTATGAAAGCAAGGTTGTCTTGCATTACCCTGCAAAAATTCAAGAACCCTTCCACATCCTTGTTTTCACAACTCTCATATGCTTTTCAAATTCAGTCCTGTGACTCAAATGAGGATAAATGAATGGGGTTTTTAAAAGCACCTTAGCCACTGACTTCAAACTTTGATACTCCTGAAAATGAAACCTAGGTTCACAATGGTTGAGTGTTCTAACTGTTGTGCCCATCCAGGTCAATCCCTCAATTCAGACTTCACTTCTTTCTCCCTTCTTTTCCTGCCTTCTTCCATGCATGCTGAATTATCTTCTAAGCACACTCCACACATCTCCTCAAAACACTTCTTCAGCTCTTGTTCATTCTTAGATGGAAGTCAGAGTAATATAGTATGAGGTTACAAGCATGAGAAGTCCTTCAGAATGATCTGAAAGCATTCTGAAAGCCAAGGAAGATGAGTTCTGGGTTTTTGCTGAATTCTTTTTGAAAGAAGATTCAGTCAACCTCAACAAAGCATCGTTATACCTGAATGAATGTTTCACAATAGGTATTCCAAAGCTGCATGTACAGACATGTCCAGGTCTCACAATACACACAACTAACTTAGAGCAAGGATTTTATTCGTCCTTGCTCTTATCTTCTTCCTTTGCTAAGGAGCTACTCCCTAATAGCACCATGCCCAGGTCTTGCTCTCTGTGGTTTCTGCAGGGTCTGACAGCAAAGGGTCAATGGCAGAGCTGGACCTTCAGTTAGAAAGTCATCAGGACGCTTATATAATACAGACTTTCGAGTGCCACGTGGAGCTCTAGTTTTAAAACATCCAGTGCTAGGGGGTACTCTGTATTATTTTACATGTCCTGAATTTAACCCTTTTTTCTTTTCTTAAAATAACACAAGAACAAAACATTAGAATGTCAGTTATCCATTTAAACAGATGTGTTATCAGTACTGCCACTCTGATCTCGTCCTACTTAAATAGGTGTCTAAAGCTGATGATCAAACTTTAACATCTTATGTGGTAGGGCACACCAGTGGATTCCGCCCTCTGCCAAATGCCTAAGAGTTTTCAAATGAAAGTTACCCAACTTTTCCTGACAGAAAGATCACAGTGCTGCTGCCTTCTGAGCTTCCCTGGTGTTAAAACCAAGGCAGCTCAACACAGACTCAGGCGCCACTTTTGATCTGGCATCAAAAGCCCAACCTATTCTGAGACATGGAAACTGCACAGCTTTCCTGGACCGGACTAAAGCCCCACTGAGAATTTGATAAGGAGCAGCTCTTTCCAAGTGGATCCAAGGGCACACTGTACTTCTTTGGAAAGCATATGTTAATTTTAGACAATTTAATTTGGATAACATTTCCATCTCCTGCTATTTATACTAGTGCTTCAACCAGTCACAGAAAAAGTGGCTTTTAAAATCAAAATGTATAAACAAGGCTATAATCCCTCTAAACATTCCACAGTAAAACCAGTTTCAAACTTCCCTTCCAAAAGCTTGAGACAAGCTTTTCTAAACAATAAATGCATACTTGGATCAAAATCAAAACTGTATTAAAAGGATTCTACATGACTCCTTTGCTGAAAACACAGATGTCTCAAAACCAAAATGTATCAACAACATCAGCTGAATACAAGTTCTTTATCCTGATCAATCAGAGCCCCTTGTGTTCAGCAGATAAGAGAAAAGCATACGTCAGCAATTCTTCAACCAGAGACATAACTGGAAGGTACGTGGAAAACTGTGGGTCATACAGGTCACATTAGTTCCAAAATAAACTGACATCCCATCAAAGGAGACAGAGGAACCATTCAGAGCAGCAGCTTTAGTCTCTCCAGAAGTTCTTGGAAGAACTAAAAAAGCTAGGACTTAGGTTTGAAAGCTTGGACGGGGAGAGTTTATGAGGGAGGATTACAAAACCTTAAAGACGACAGATGGTTGGATGCAGAACTATAGTTTAAAGCTCACGAAGCCAGGGAACTTTCAACAAAACCAGCGGAAGTGTGGTTTAAAACAGAAAACAATGTTTCTTTCCACAGAGAGAAGTGAACTCCTGCATCTGGTCACAAAGTGGGGGTGCAGAAGGAGAGAACAGTACAAAGTTCCAAAGGGATTTATACAAATTCATCGAACAATAACCAAATACTAAAGGGAACACGCAGATGCACCTCCTAACACCCCAGATGCAACAACTGAGCATAAGGCGAGCGCACTGCAAAGATCCATATAACAAAGCTCTCATAGTGTTTCACTAAATAGAGACAGAATACTGAACTTTATGAAACAGTGGTTTGACCCAGAAAGGCATGTTCTGTGTTTACATTCCAGAGGTTATTCACCTGGGTTAATCCCTGCCCTGCCAGTTGCAGCTGGACATAGAGAGTGCTCCAGCTCCCCACTGCCTCCTCAGCTCCATTCTTCTTCCCCAGTATTATTCTGGTTATTCACCTTACCATACTCTCACATTACAGAACTAGTAGAATGCTACTACTCCCATCAAATTCTAGCAGTACCATTCTAGACCAAACCTAGTCAAACAAACAACATACTATCAGGCACAGGGCATTTCTATGCTACTGTGAGTCTTTCTGAGACAACAGGTTTTATATCACTAAGTGCAACACCACTCTCCACTGCAACCAGCACATACAGACTCGAAACACAACCAAAACAGATACAAGGCATCTACAAAACCAGATTCATTTGTTTCTCTTCTCCCACCTCAGTAATGCTGGTCCAATAGGCTCTTCCTCCATATTCAGTCCCAATCCAAAATGCTCTGGAGTTACGTTTTTGTTGATCTCCCTTGACCACAGCGGTCGATCAAAACTGAAAACAAGCTTTCAAAGCTGACCAAACGAGAAGATTCCAAGCTTGCAAAGAGGTTACCAAACAAGTTTAATAAAGTGCTGAAGTTGGCGTGGCACTAACACCGCCCTTTAGCAAGCATGTGTGACGGAAGCAAGTATCACCTAATGCAGAAGAGAACTGGGATTATCTGTCACAGGCTGAGCCTCAGTAGGGTAAGGCTGCAGCTGCTGGAATAATGGAGTCTGCTATAAAAAGCACATAGCTTGACAGTTCCAGAATTTTGGCTAGAAAAAAGCCTTCACGAGTTCTCTCATATCATTACTGAAAACACTTCCTAGGCAAGAGCTGTTTCAAGAATGAGCAGATCGAGACCTTCCCAAATGAAACTATGCAGACAGACTTGTTTAAATGCTACTTGCTCCTTAAGGGAGTAGGAAGTTCCTTGTGATACTCTAACAACCAGTATGGTAAGTCTGGTTATTGGAAAATGCTTCGGCACCTTTATATCCAAAACTCAAATCGTAGACATTTGGAGAATAAAACTGTGGGACATAACATCAAAAAGTTCTACTTATCCTTATCCCACATCAGTTTGGTCAGGACTCCTTCCTGCATTGTTTTTGGTCAAATAAGTCTCGGCTACATACTAACTACAAAGAAACTAAACTAGTTTTTACCACACTAGTAAATTATGGTTCTCTGCCACTCATGTTCTGTATAAAAACAACGACTGTTTTTAAGCACCACTTTTTAAAGAAATGTCACCAGATAAACTTAGATCTATTCAGTTTGTAGGCTGCTTTTAAGACATGTTGTTTACTTAGCAAAAGTAATAGTATGATTCAGCTGGCAAGAACTTCTCATGGAAATTATTTTTATATTTATTATTTATAATTAAAGGTGACCTTCTTCAAAGCCTCCTGGAAACAGTTAAAGAAACAGCACAACTGTAAGAACTCTTTCAGAATTATAATCAACATGGCTAACTTACAGAGCTCACAAGCATATTTCAGTACTGGCACTGCAGAAAATGGTCTCTAACTTCCATTTCAACCCAGACCAGCAGAACTTTATTCACGAAGCAGCAAATCTTCCCTGCTGGGAATCTCAGTACTGCTAGATAAACTGCTTATTAAAAGTTTCTGATCGCATCAGTAAACTAAATTAAGATGCCAGTGGCATTATATGCATACTGCAATCAGTGAAGCAACACTAGGTAAGCCTGTCTGGAAGACCACAGTCAGGTTTCTGTACCCAAAGGAAAGGCATAAACGCCACAAGAGAACAGTCAGAACTTTTCAAATACTATCAGCAGAAACAGAAGAAGTTTTTCGGTTGAACCCAAGTGCCATACTTCTCACTTTAAGCTCTACAAAGCCAGCAAGCTCCTCTCAGTCTATTCTTCTCACCTCATAAGTCCAGCTGTCTTGCGTGGAGGAGACTTTTCTGCCTGCTTCCCCCTCTGCTTCATGTCAGACAGTCGCTGCCGCATGTTGATGGTCATCTCTGAGCTCAGACGCCAGATGAAGATACAACTGAAAGAAGGAAAGGTGAAACTGGGTTTAAGTCTCCGTTCAGTTTATTGAAATTATCAATTCCCTTTGCAAGGGCAAACAAAACTTTTAAGTTGTGGTAGGGAGAAACAGAGTAGCAGCATCATGGAAACTCAACCCCACCACAAGCCTCATGACAAAAAGGTAAAACCTGCCAGGCAAAGGTTCTCTACGGACTAGAGTAACTGCAGAGATTTGTGCAGACTCGTGTATGATCCTGTACCTTTATTTCTCTATCAGCTTTTCAAAAGTGTTTAAGAAAAGGAAACAGTGTCATCTCATTGGTCTCCTTTTCTGCATTTTTCCTTTTCTGCAGAAACCTGGCTTTAAAAAAAATTCCACACCATATCAGAGAATATAGTATTTCATCTTCAGCTAATAGAAAATAAAGCAACCAGTATTTCCTTTGAAATATAATCTCAGTGCTGACTAATTCTTTTCATCTCACCCATCTTTCCTGTCTAGCTGGATGTACTTACACTGATGTAGAAACAGAGGTGGTGTTACTGCTATCACTTATAACATCCTGCATGATACTCTGGAATCCAAAGAGAATTTAAACAAGTTCTTCAAGAATTGGCAGCATCACCATATTCACTGGTACTACAGTTGACCAAGGAATCTTCAAACAAGAGCCTTTCCTTCTTCCCTTGCTAATTTATAAAAATTCATCTGCTTTGCCATTTTGAACAACAATCATGAATTTTTGGTCTCCCAAGTCTGAGAAAAAATGCCAAAAGCAACAGTATCTTTTCCACTTACTTTGTATCATAGAAAGGTATTTTAACAGGTTTCATTTTCATGCCACATCAAAAGGAAACAAACAAGAGAAGTCTGTGGAGATCTTTGCAAAAAGATGACAGTTCTCACCCCTCAGTCCTACTTGTTTATGACAGAGCTCAGGAACGTCACTCCCAGCTATTCAAGTCACATACAGACACAGAAGCTTCTCATCAACAGCTGTCATTCCCTTCCTCAGATTTTTAGCAAAGAGAAAGTTGTGAGGCAATGCATCTGGGCGCTATGGCAACCCTAGGCAGCCAGCTGCTTCTCCTCAAACAGCAGCTCTCTTGAACATAACAGCAACTATAATTGGCTGCCAAGACAACACCAAAAAGCAATAAACAAAATTCAGAAAGCAAATATAGCTTGTTCATTTATCCCACCTCCACAGCAATCAAAACTGGCAGCAAACAGCATGAATTTGTAAATACACTGCGACTCAACAGGAAGCCCTGTGTAAGCATGTTTCTATCTATCCCTTTTACTTCTTTTTCCTCTCCCTTGCAGTAATTTTCTCTCAAGTCTCCCAGTTCTTGTGCCCTTCTTTATCCCCATTTTTCTTTCTATTCTGTTTCATTTTTTACACATGCTATGGCATGTGAACAAACTATTTTCCTCTGTTCTCTTTTGAAAAAACACAATTTCTCTTCTCCTTATAGCTCAGTTCTTCATTAATCCCTTTCTCACTTCTCATCCACCTCCTCCACACCCCTCGTGAAGAAAATGACACTCATATGAACGAGGGAATACTGCACTAAAATCACAAGGATAACCAAGTATCTCAAACCTTCCATGTTTCTGAAATTTATCAGATATCTACAACAAAATAAATCCTTATTCTGCAGCTTTTCCCCTCTTCCATTTACACATGTGAAAGATAAAGAGACCAAAAAACCTAATTATTTACTTTTTACTGAAAGACAGAACTAAATAAGTGATTCAACTTAAGATGATATATTTCATGTTCTTTAACAACTCTCTCACTCTAAAACCTTTTCTGCTTAAATTGTGTTTTATTAATAGGAGAAGGGAAAGAAAAATAAAAATCTGCATTACTGTGCCTTGAAACAACACTCCAGGAAAAATTATTTCTCAAAGGAAAAATCTTATTAGGTTCAGCTGATTTAAGCACTCACAGATTCCAGTAGCAGGGCGTCAACCCACCTCTACAATCATTATATTTGGCATATATTCTGCCTTTCCCTTAGGCTCAGTCTAGTGATTACTTACAGTTCTCATGAGCTGATTTAGCTCAATAAATCAATAGAAGCTATAGCTGGAGAGTGGGATGGGGCTGATTTGGTGATCCACATACATTAGCTTACTGAGAAGTCAGCTGCAATACAGCTAACTTAGGGAAGCAGGGAAGAGGACTATGTGGACAGGAGCAGAAAGACTGGGGACAAGTCAATCTCTTTTTCTGCTAAACAGGCCCATTCACCTGATGAAAACTCAAGCCTAAGAGACGAAGTTTTGGCACTACTGCTCATAATATCACAAAATCCATTACACAGCATTATGTTATGGACCTGAGAGTGGAAGGTAACAAGTCTTTGTCTCCTTTCTAGCAGGGAACAGTGCCTGTACTCAGAAAAACACAAGCAAAATACTTCACATCGATGCCTTGTTTTATGGAAGGATAATCTTTGCCAACAGCACTCATTTTGGATTCAGAAAGCTCTGACATTTCTTTGGACTTTATAAAACATTACTCATAAAATACATCAGCCTTCCTTCTTGACAAACCAATTCTAGTGTGAGATGACAAAGCTGATACCACAAACAAGCAATTCACTCTTACCTGTCACCAGAGACAGAGATCAGATGCTTGCAGTCATTACTGAATTTCATCCCAGTCACGATTTCTGTTTGAAATAAGAACAATCAATAAACCTTTCTTTAGTTATTCCAATAGGTTGAACTGATCATTAGCCAAATATGACTTGAATTGCCAAGCTAAAGACAGATTAAAGCCAACACTTGACATCTCAAAATGCCCGAATTACCATAACCAACTAACAAAGAATAGAAAGGGTATCATAAGGCAAAGTAAGCACGAAGACTGAAATTTCTTCTTGTCTACAATGGATAAGCCTCTGCATGGCAAGAGTATGGTAAAGGCTGAAAAAAGCCAAAGACTACCTTATATAGACTAGTAACTGTGCAAATAAATACATAGCCTAAGGGGCATGCATGTGTGCAAAATTCATTCTAAAACTACAACCTAGTCCAAAACACCCTCTAGGTAAACTTTGGTAGGGAGGAACCTTCAGAAAACTTTGACTAGTATCAGATAGTTATATGGTCACCAGCAGAAAAATGCATTCCCAGAAGTTTACATGCCCTACCTGAGTGCCCATACATGGTTGCAACACACTCGCCCGAATAGAAATCAAAGATGGAGAGGTTCTTGTCAGAACAACTGGTTGCAATATAAAGCCCAGAGGGATCCGTTTGCACCTGTTGGAAGAAAAGTGCAAAGACTTGTTGAGAAAGTTCTTTCAAACTGCATGAAAATGGTCCATAACACTAAAAACAGTCACAGCTGTTGACAGAATTAAGTGCAAGTAGTTCTACTGAATTTCAGTTGAGCACCAGGCTGCCCAGCATCACAGGACAAATTTCCAGCCTCTGTAAGCAGCTAAAACAAACTGACTAACTAGAAAACTATTTCCAACCCAATCAGAGACTAAAGATACTTAAATTAAATGCCTACATCAAATACTTCACTAGGGCTAAACATGCTCTACTTTATGCTTCGTAGAACTTTGAGGAATTGAGAGAAAAGTTTGCATCTTTTTGAAGGACTCATTATATTTAAATAATTATAGCTTTCTTTGGCTAGGCAGTATCTTTGGCTTCAAATGTCACTGTTTGGGTTCTACTTGCTAAACTGCAATGCATGTAATGATCTCAGAACAGCATACCAAATAAGTTTGAATTCCAGAGACAACTATAATCCCTTTGTTATATAACTGTCCTAAAAACAAACAAAGCAACATTAAAAACAATTGAGATTCCCCACTTGAGCTACACATGAAAAAACAAATATTAAAAACAACAACTCTTCCATACCTCAATGTACCAACATCACTATTAGCACTAACCCTATAACAACACTTCTTTTACCAGGGGAAGGACAAAGTGGCAGATACATGTATGCTGCTCCAAAGCCATAGACGTACTAAGCAGGTGTGAAAATACAAACGGACTGTCTAAACAGCATTGGGGTTGCCCAGCACTCAAGACCCAAAGAACACGCACTTTTAAAGGCAGATGATGTTTAATTTCATCAACTTATAAAGCCAATTTTATTTGCCCTCTGGCAACAACACTCCAGTCAACAGGTGACTCCACCTTAAAAAACTGACAGCAACAATCAAGGAAGTCAGAATGAGCTATCTGGAGCAGAAATACAAGGACTGAAGCAAACTGAATTATCTCCTGATGAATATTGTTGCAGTTCTGCTTGCTTTTGCAGCATGAGCCTGTGCCACGCTTCAGACAGAGGACAGAAAAGTTATGATCATCCACTGATTCTTCCTATTTTAGCCTGATGAAATCCACTTTAGCTGTCTTTAAGGACAGAGGTAGAAGGAAGAAGAAGCAGGATAAGGAAAAGCAAAGTAGCAAGCAAGTAAGAAGGGTAAAAAACAAACAAACAAAAAATAGTATTGTGCTCAGATTCATGTATCAGTTTTTGAGCTCTAAGGTGTACTCAGAACAGCAGGAAAAATAAAAAGGGAAGAAGAAAGAAAACAGCTTACTTTGATGAGGGTGCCATCTTCACCTTGGGATCCCTTGTACAGCTTCTTCTGCTTCCCACTGCTTATGTTGAAAACCCTGAGCGAAAAGTAAGACAACATCACACATGTAAACCACATACTGCTCTGTGCCTTCTGTCACCAGGAACCTTCTCTCCTTCTGCTCCTCATGACAGGTCTCACCCCTGGGAGCTGAAGCCTCTACAAACTATAATTACCTTTTAAATGGTTTAAGAAACAATCAGTAATGTGGAGGCCCAAGATTGGATGATTCAGTATCAAATAGGTTAGGAAGAACCTAGGAACAATGATGGTGCTGGAACTGTCTCGACCTATTCATTCACAATTGCAAGAATATTTTCAAGACAAGAACTCAACTAACCTGATGTTACGATCTTGACAGCCAATGGCTGCATATTTCCAGCTGGGGTCCACATCCATGTCATACAGAGTGGTCTTCCTAACAATGTGATGTGTTCGGGTAAACTGAACTCCTTCCCCAGTCTAAGCATGAGGGTAAAAAGCAATGTCAAAATCAAATAGTTAACTAATTACTAAAAACTTCTAACTACAGATGGCCCTTCTAACACAGCAGCATAAAACAACCATTCCCACTAACAAGGTCTGCTGGGAACAACTCCTCCCTCCAGCCCATACTCTTTCACCACTCTACACAATATCTGGGGCAGCAGAAGAAAAGCAGACATCCTAACAGCTCTCTACTTTGCATTTTGCTGAGATGTCATGCTTCACAGAAATAGTTCTCTGAATGCAATCTCTTGTATTGAGACAGAGTAGGAAACACTGCGGCTGAAATAGCAATAAGCTCCTACACAAACTCTGATATGACTCTTTAAATTAATTCCTTTGTGGTGAGATTATTAAAAAACAAACAAACAAACAAAACACATCTGAAAAAACAACACAAAGCTGCAACAATGTTACCTTCTGTGCAGTGCGGAAGTAGATGCTCTTGTCTGCCCCGCAGCTTATCATTCGCACTTTCCCATCATTGGCTAGAACAGAAATGAAGGAACTGATAAAAACATAAATACAAATACAAGGTGAAAGAAACGCTTCCATTTATACCACTGCCCTTTTATTCCACTCCTAATTAACTAAACTGGCTCTACCTTAGCTGTAATGATGCTGCAGCAATAAAGAAGCCCGTTTTAAGGGACAGAATTTGTTAATACTCCAAGTGCATGAGTCCTCAATACAGAGAACTTACATAACAGATTAGGATGTAAGGATGTAGTTCTGTCTTCTTTCCCAGTAACATGCTAGCATTCTTATTCCCTATGTGCCATAACACTCTGTGGCACCATGACAAGAAAAAAGTAAGTTACACTCAGTATAAGCTGAAAATGGACAATAGGCACATCTCAGTCTTCAAACTCAGTCACATATTTCTTGCTCTCTTATTTAAGGGTCAAGACTTTTTCTTCCCTTAGCACACTGCTAGCACACAAATCTGTTCCTTCATCAAAGCAACATCTCAGTGGAATGAAAATGTACCCAATATCACACAAGCCCACTCGAACAGCACAATAGCACCCACTTAGAGCAAGGCTGCATTTAGCTTACAGAACTGCACAATGGCCTTAGCTGCCAGGGCTATGAGTGCATTTCCCCCACCTTGTGTTAGTTCAGGTCACTGCATTCAAAGCCAACACACCAAAAAGACAGAGCTACCAGAGGACTTTGGCCAACTTTAGAGCTACTTGAGAAGAAAGCTTGAAAGATCCTCAGCAGAAGTTCTCTGAAGGTATTCTACGAAGCTTCAGCAAGGTCCCCACTCTTCATTTCAAAGCTACTTTTAAAGCTCAGGTTCTCATCCTTGAACCCCAACTAAACATCACTGCAACAGCACTGCAGCCACACCTATGCCTGGCTACATACCTACTGATCCAAATCCTGACCCTTATGTTCAGTTTCCTGATTTGCACTCAAACCTGCCTTGTAGCTACAGACTTGCTTGGAAGTCACTTTACTGTGAACAGCCCTACTGATCAGACTGAGACAGACTTGCTAACTTGTCTTCCTGATTTGATCTTGGATTTATCTTATCACTATAGATATGTCTGCTGATCTGAATTGCTGTCTTGATCTAGTTACTGTCATTGGACTCTGCCTGCCTTAAAAAGGAGGAAGAAGTAAAAGGGAAAAGAAGGCACCTTCTGCTAGGACTAAAGCTACAGATGACAAAAGTGTAGCTCTAACTTTAGCCTGGTCTAACCTAGTATTTAAGTAGATAAAATGACTTCACAGCCACAGCGAGACAATAGGACAACAGCCGTACTCAGGTCCAACTTTGGAGAGAGACAGTGGGTATCTACCTGCAAACTTCACAGAAGTGATGGAAGAAGAATGTTCATCCAGGGTCTGCTGCAGGCTGTAGTCCTTTCCAGCATCCAAGACATGAATCAGTCTATCCCGACTGGCTGAGGCTAAGAGCTTTAGCCCTTTAAGAAAGCCAAAAAGAGGGTAAGGCCATTACTGAAAATCCATTTTCTCTTCCAGTCACCATTTTACAACAGCTTCTTCTTAAGTCATCTAAGGGACATAACATTATAGTATAGCGAATTGCATGGACACAAAGAAATGCCCTCAGATTTAACACAAAAACAGAAAGACAGAAAGAACAAGTTTAAATCTCAGCCTACAGTATTTCAAGGAAGAGTAAAAGGAACACGTATTTTTCAAAGTCTGGTTCTGCTGGCCCAGTAGAGGGAAATAATTGCATTTACCTGTGTCAGGTTTGGAGTACTCCAGGCATAGAATCTCAGAGTCATGAGCTTCTACCTTCAGCATTTCCTGAAGAGACTGCAATTCATATATCCTAAGACATAATACAACTGATTTCAGTATGTTAATAAAACCAGCAAGGTCTGGGTTTGACTCTCATGACTATGCAGCTCTCATCTTGTGCAAGAAGTTCCATGCAATTACCTGAGAGTGCCTATCCTGTCCCCCGAAGCCAGGTGCTCACCACTGGGACTCACGCAGACAGTGCGTATCCCCACCTTTGTGTCCATCACTTGTGTATCAGCTTTGTCTGCACTTCCCCCTGAGTTGTAATCTGTGTCCAGAAGTACCTGAGTGTTGTCATCTACATAAATGATTTTCATCAAGTCCTGGGGAAACAATAAACCAGAAAAACATTAATTAGCTACAAAATATTAAAATGAAGTATCCTTACAAATCAGGCTTCTGGACAACATAAAAACTTCTCTGGCAGTAACTCTGTAATCGGTGACACCTTTCAGCTAAAAGCAAATAATCCCTTTCATACTGCAGGGGACATGTCTCACAGATGTGGCTCACAACCACCACTTGCAAACCATTCCCCCGTGGGTTGGAAATTAACAGCCATTTCAGACAAATGATGATTTACACATTATACTCCCTTTATGTTTCTTCAGTTCTATATATTTTATTAAACATTTGCTCTACTTACAGAGAAGCCTTCATTGAGTTAGAGGTCTAGAGAAGTTTGAGCCTTAACTTAGAAATACTTAAATATTAAAAAAGAACAATCCTGAGGGCAATGAGGAGTTCAAACCCTGGGATCTTACATTGCTCAGGATGTTGCGGTGCAGGGCGGTGCCATGAATGTTGGAGCTCTCAGTGTTCCACAGACGAATGGTGTTGTCAGAGGAGCAGGTGATGAAAGAACCAGGGGGGAGGCATGACTGATTGCTGTCTTTCACCTCAGGATACATCTAAAGGCAGGCAAAATCAACCTCTGAATGTGATTACCCTGCACTGGCATCACCAGCAGCAAATTTCATAACAAAATTAAATGAAAGAGCTGTTCTCTCTCCATTGTGGAACAGCAAGAGACAGACAGAAATCCTCCTAAGGAAAATGTGTTCCCAAACTAGAGTTTCTCATTCACTTGAAATGTTATCAAGATTATAAACATGCTTCCCTGAATGTAGAATGCCTGCAGTGTCAGCATCTTTTTGTTTCTAATTATTCAAAAGCTACACAGAAATGTTAGAGAATTTCAAGTACTATTGTGGATTTCTAAACCAGGAGGAGAGATGAAATTACCCAATATACAAGAATAGTCCTCAGCCTCTTCCCACTTACTTTCCTTCCACTATTCTCTTTCCTGACCACTGTCAGGATATACACCATCATACCAATTGTACTGTTTCCTCTATCTCCTAGCCTTTCCTATGTCCATTCAAGGGAAGTCAACTAGATAAAATGGAAGGCAATAACCACTTGAGAGACTAATGCAAGAAGTACTGGTAAATGGGTTAATGAGGATCAGAGCTGAGACCTTATTACTTGTTTCATTCCTCTGACTTCAGAACACTTGCTCACTACAGACCTTAAGCAGCTTTTTTTGAAGTCAGCAGTAAACTCTTGGGCATTTGTGAAAGAAGCCCCTCCGTACAGCTCTGTACAGTTCAGACCCTTCTCTGACTTCTCATCTTTTAGTAGCAAGATTTAATAGCAAGATGCAATAACACTGAACTCCAACACAAGCCCCATAAAAACCACAGTAATCACAGAAGATCAATCAATTTTTTTCTCTCTGCATTCAGTGTTTACAGTTAAGTTTGGCAGTTCTTCAGATTACTTCCCCAGCCACAACTTGCAACCCAAATCTTGTACCTGGAGACAACATTCCCCATCTGTCTTTACCTCAACATTCCACACACAGGAGGAGTGATACAAAGCCGAGTAGACCTTGCCCACTTTCTTCGGGTCTTTGACATCCCATACATACAGGCTGTGGTCATTGTATACACAGGAAAGCCACTGGTTGGTGGGGTCAAATGTCAAGGCAATTGTGTCCGGATACTTCGCATCAGCCGTACCGGAGAAAAGACGACTGTGCAAAGAGAGGAGAGCCTGGTTAACTTGTGCTTTCCTGGAGTTCAAGCAAGGAGGTCAAGCACAAGAGTGCAGATTCACTGCAGGGATCTGGTAAGTAAAGTTGTTCATACACGTATAAAGAGCAGTTGGCTGGGAAGACCTGTCTGCTGAACAAACAAAGCCCCGAGGAAAGCCAGGAAGTCCCATAGCAAAAGTCATTCTCCTTACCATGCAACCCAGAGTCCCACCACAGACAGGCCTTTCACTCTCCCTGAAGGACCACCAAAGAGGATACTTAATCATCACTGGAGGTCATCATCATTTACCAGTGCATAACCAAGTGGCAAATCCAAGTCAAGCAACCTCAAAAGAAAGGAAGGATCATCTTTTGGTGGGTGCTACTTTATGTTTATTGATTGCAGAAACTGCTCCTTTGCAGCAATGCAGGGGAGGACTGCCACATTCAAAAGATAGCATACCAGCATAGTGGACAAAGAATGATTTGTTTCAGTTGCCACCTATCTGTTATGCTTCCCTTTCACCTCTGCCCCACACAAAGGCTGCTTGGAACACTCATGAGATAGGAAACTGCAGATTGGCACTCCCTCCTAGGCAGGCAAGCAAACTCAAAAACAGAAGAATTCTGGAGAATAAGGAAATGTGCCCTTTGCCACATCACAACAAGATCATACTACACAAACCCTGTATCTCCTCAGCAGGAGTCTCCTATTAATTTCTGCTACCATGCACATAGAGAAGAAGTTATCTCCCAAGTCCCACAGTGATACTAACAATACTGAGTAAGGTAATTATTGCCAGATTGACTGGGTGTTGACAATAGGTAATTTAAAAGGACTGATGGAGATGCAAGAATGAGGGCCAATGTATCTAGTAAAACAGACAACTGGAGCCCTGCTACTGCAAGTGCAAAGCTTTGAGATCTGAAGGAGTGTAGCTCAGATCCTATCAAAAAATCAAGTCATGAATACAGCTGTGGGCAGTTGCAGTCAACTAAAAGGTGGCTCTGGTATTCACATGGATATAAAGAGTCCTGTGTTTTCAAGCTTCTTTGGAAGTAATAAAAAAATTAAAATTGCAGCCTACTCTAAGAATGCAAGTTTAAGAATCACACTAATGTTTCAGCTTGACTGACAAAGAGAGCAACAGACAGAACTCTTATAAGATCTGCGAATGCAATTGCTTGGTTTAGCACTTCCAAAAAATTATAAACTTTAAGCTGAGATAGATCTCTTTCCAGCTCAATTACTGCACCTACTTCCACAACTCACCAATACCCTAAAGGAGAGCTACACAGTGCACTATTTGAACTTTTTCCTCAAGTTACCAATAAGTTTAGAGGAAACCTGTTGGGACACCCAAGAAAAAATAGTTTCTCTCTCCAAATATCCACAAGAATGATGGCTGGATTCATACACCCTTGGATTTCCTTTCCTACTGGTGACAGCAGTGGAAAAGGCAATAGAAAAAAAAACTGGGAAATCATCCATCTATCTCAAAAGGTCAGAAATTGAGAGACAGGGCAGAAGATACTGATGTGAGGGAAGAAAACAAGACAACAATGTACAAAATAGAGAGAAGAAACACCAAGGGCAACAGTAGAAGATCTTATTCCATAAAAGACTGCAGAGAAGCCTTTGAAATAATATTCCATGAGAGCCTGGGCTTTCTGTTAATATAAGGAAGCTGCTACAGAGGAGAGTTTTCAACATTCACCAGTGATAAGCAAAGGATGTGCCATGGCACAGGGCAACTGAAGTGTGGCACAGCATTCCATACCTTCTCTGCCAGATATTAGCAATCCCAGGGAGATGAGGAGGAAGACATGCTGTGTGAACCAGCAAACAGCTTTTGGCTGTAGCCCAACCCATTCCAGGCAAGGCTGTTACAGTTCTAGGGAGATCTGCCACATACTGCCTATTTTAGTCGACAGAAAGAGCACACAGCAGATGGCAGAAGTCTGGGGAAAAATTTTAACCCATACAAGCCTTCCTTGCCCACTTCCACCCTCTCCACAGTACCTGGCTTCAGTCACACTCGCGATGTCTGTTCCTAAAAAATGCGGCTTCGGCAGTGTGGTGACAAAGTGAAGGTTCAGAGGGTTAAAAATCCGCACGGTGCCATCAGCGCAGCCACAGAAGATGTAATCATGATTCACTGAGATGCAGTTTGCCACAGTAGTCTGAGGAGGACATAGCACACAAGGCTCGTGAGAAATGTGCTCTCACTTCTAAGGTCACCAAACACACAACAAAATGAACAGTAGCTTGACAGACAAAGGAATCATGATTGGAGAAGTGAAATGAACTTGAACGCTGGGAGTAAGGAAAAACCTAATAATCCAAGTTTCTTTTCTGAAGAGCTTCTACTTCAGCCTTGCTCTGAACTTTGCTCTGTGACATCCAACACTGCTGGCAAGCAAGGAGGACCTCACCCTGTACTACTGCACCAATACATTACCTGTCCAAGAGTTCAAGAAAGAAAAATAAAATCATTCTCCCCCTTCCAATGGCATCTATACAAATGACAGAAAATGGAAAAAATGGACCATGGTGATAAGGGGATGAGCTCAATGCAAAACTGTTTTCCAACTTACTGTGAAGCTGTCTGTATTCTGAGCAAGAGTGAAAGGCAGAGTTTAGAGAAGAAAAAGGAAAGAAAAGAAGAGGCATTTCACTTGAGAGAAAGTATGGAAAGATTTTTGTCTTGGTTTTAGCACACTGAATCCTTTCAGGTGAACATCTTACAATCAGTGTGAATGAAAACAGACCCTGTAAAATTCTTAACTATGGGCCTGCTGGTTTAGAATGGCCAAATTCACTACCTACTACTTAGGAAACCAAGAATTGAGATGCAAACCAGGTTAGACACTGCAGAGAAAGCAGAAATTAGAATCCTTCTAACATTATTTCTTACACAGAAAAATCCAGGAAGGACAACACAGGGGTTGCCAAAGCTACTTCAGGACATTGCTTTTCCAAAAGGCAGTGGCTGTAACACAGAGTTGAGAATGAAAGACCCTCAATGATTAATAAGATCCCTTTGACAAGAAGCAATGCCATTTTTGTCTGGCTTTCCAACCAATGTAAGCCACAAAGTGGCAGAGGCCCAATGACTTTCACTGCTGGTGGCCAGCTTGTGCTCTCCAAAAGCTCTTACTATCTGTTGTTCCTGCTCTGCTTCAGCAGGCATGAATATCACAGAACATGCAAACACAAAACTCACCCTCAGCTCCACCCATTTGTCTAACAGCCTTTTTTCATTGAATTCACACAGCAGGCCTGAAGATGTGATACAGAAGGTGCTGTCAGCTTTTTTGCCTCTTCCACATGCCACGTCTGCAAAGAAGTTGTTCCTCAGTTCTCCAAGCAATCCCGAGCGGCCTAGTAAGGGGACTGTGGCATTGACCTATCAATAAAAATACAGTTAGTTAGAAACAGTGAGGCACTCTAGGAAGACTTTTTTTTTTTTCCCCCAAGAAAAGAGAAAGAACACCAAGCCTCCAAGTACACCAAGTACTGAAAGGCCTCAAAGAAAGAGAGCTGCAAACAGCCTACAAGAATATGCAGTGACATGCTTTACCTGCTGTGGGTGGACCCACTGGTTGCATTCTACAACCAGTATTAACAATTCAGTGGGGCAGAACATGATTAATGCCACCAAAAATGGGCTTCCAAACATTGACCTTTTCGTGGTCAATCTGTGATTTATACCAAATGTCAACAGGTAGTCCAAGCATGAAGAAGGAACATCTGTTCATGAGCACTGTTCCCCAGGTTAAACACTTCAGTTGACTGTTCAGAAATACACTCACAACCTCTTAAGATGCTCGTAATGACATCAAACGGCTCTCCCTACTTCTGTGCTGCAAGGATATCAATAGCTGCAGTACTTTTCAACCTTTTTTCCCCTCCTTTTGTACATTTGACTACAACAGAACAAGCAAAATGCTGTATATCTCCAACAGCTATGCCCCTGCCTCAGCGCAGGGTAAAACAAGCTGCCTTAGCAGCATGCATTTGCTATCAATCTATAGAAAGATAAAAACACAACAGCCAGGGATGTGGAGCTGTTCCTGAATTTGTTTTCCTTTCCTTCCCCCTCTTCTTTCTAAATTTATAATTTTGTATTCCTTTTCTTTCCAAATTTCAGTTGGGTCCTTCTTCTCCAAAAAGGCGGTCAGGCACTGGAACAAGTTGCTCAGGAAGGTGGCTGAGTCACCACTAGAGGTGTTCAAGAACCATCTAGATGTGGTACTAAGGGACATGGTAAGGAATATAAATGGTTTAATTGAATAATCTTAGAGGCCCTTTCTAACCTTTTCCACGATTCTGTGATTCTAGCAAAATCAAAGAATTCCCAGTTACTGCAGCTTATTGAGACAAAATCCACCCTGCCATAAAATGAAATTACTTATTCACAGGTTGTCCTTTAATGGCCTTTTTCTTACCTTGGAGGTCTTGCTGTCATCCAGGTACCAGAACTTGATGTGTCGATTTCCAGCAGTGACAAAGTAACTACAGTCCTCTGAGAATGATACGGCTGTCACTTTACTTGAGACTTTGTTGGCTGCCACTACAATGTTTTTCTGGAAACACAATCATTTAGATAGCTTGATTTTTTATTTATTTATTTACTTATTTTGCTCAGAAGCAAAGGAAACTCATTCCAATTACAGGTACATATTCATTACAAGTGCTGCAGTAGCACTATTCAACGTTATTCACTTCTGAATACAACTTCCCCGGAGGAAGCTGAGAGCGCTGATTTGGCAGGTAGAACAATTCACATTTACATTCAATTCCCTCTTTCACATGGACTGAGAACAAGTCAGCAGTCCTGCACTACTGTCTGCAGGAACTTGCTGTTTGAGCCTTGATATGCTGGTTGCACAATCACAGAGAACTCAGAGCAAATCCATTTCCCTTTCTAAACAGGAAGGCAGGCCATAAGCCCAGCACAAGGAGGAGTTCTCCCAGCCTCCAGGCAGAAACATGGGCAAACCATTTGAGCTGGGGAACAGGCATTTTCCATAAGGAAAACAGTACTTGTTCCTTCATGAATTCTCTTCTCCTTCAAGACAAGAAACTTTATGGAAAGATCCAAAACACAAAAAGACCACATCTGTACTGCAAAATTCAAAGCAAAACCTGCTGCACTTCTCTATGCACCTCAAAAGGTCAAAGAACTTTAGTTTAGCTTCTCCTCCTCACCTTTCTCCAACGATTAGAAGAGTGAATTAAAAAGTTTTCTCATCTGTCTGTGGTGGGTTTTCAGTGCTGTAGCACACAGCTGGAAAAAGTGTACTGTTTATGACTGCTGCTTTTAGGAAGAGGTTGTTTTGGTGTTTTTTTTAAATAGACAAGCAGCACACACAAATATTTTCCAAAGAATAAGACACAGTTTTTCTTTCCACAGACTGTTACCACAACCTAATGGCAGACATTTGGCCTACATCAGCTTTCACCCACCATGCTTTCTATAAGCTCCTGTTCCAAATCATCAACAAATGAATTAAAGTATTAAAAACCCCAAAACAATGAAAGTAAAATGAGCCAGGTGCATCCACTACCACAAGGAGGAAACACTGGCTGAAGAAAGTTTCCTTCCTCAATCTCATGAATTGTTTTTCTAATAAGCCTTTAGGAAAGCACGAAGCTTTGCCAAGGCTTCAAAGTTCAGGCTCTTCTGACAGGACAGCAAGATGTCACACGTCTCCAAGTATAGAGAATACCCCTTCAATGAAGTGATTTAGACCACCCCTAAGGGGATTGGAGCTCTGTCATGTCCAAACTTGTCTGCATCTATGAATGTCAAAAAGATAATAATAAAATAGAGGCTGGAAGCAAGATGGAACCAAAATAGGTTACTGACAGACTGTCTGCTCTTTCTAATTTAGCAACACTTTTGTCTACCCAACCGACTGGAGAGCTTACCTTCCATGACCACACATTGACTATCATGTCATGTTGGTACCCCACGGACACAATGTACTTGGAGCTGGGAGAGAAAGCCACACAGGCCACCCCGTACTTGTGCTCCTGGAGTTCTGCCACCTGGGTCCGTTCGGCCACATCCCACACCCGAACAGCTGGCATGTGCCCACTCTGGAGGGGACAACAACAGAGAACAGTAAATATTAACTTCTGAGGTGGGTTCTGATACATATGGGGAAGGTGGCTTGGAAAAAGATGTCCGTATGCTGGAATTGCAGGAGGGTCAGATTAGACTTGAGTTCTTGCAAATCTTTAAAGACTATATTGAGACTGACAACCAAATGAAAATATGCATTTGAACTGGAGTCTGAAATGCCTTAAAAGTAAGACTATATCTCCTGCTTTAGTCTTTTTCTTACTCTCCTCACAAAACAGCCAAAGTCTGTAACACTACTTTTCATCCGTTATGTTTGCAATGGGAATTCACAGCCAGTCTCTGAAGAGGATGACGTGACACACCATCTCTGGACTCAGTGAACTGCCTAATGCAATGTGGACATCAGAGATCTCACTCAAATCAGGTCATGTCACACAAAAACATGACGTGAATGTTCATATTAATTATCATATAGCATTTCAGGAAGGCACCATTTCTGTCACAAAGGTAACACACACATGAATGCAAGCTGGTAGAGTGTAAGCAAGATAGCAATGAAGAAAAAAGACACTGAGGTAACAGACCTTTCTTTTTCTACACTTGTTCTCAAGAGAAAGAAAAACTCACAGACTTCAGAAATGTCAATTCAGCAACTTGTGCCAGACAATTCAATTTTTTTCCTTTATCTGTTATTAAACCAAAATAAAACAAGAAGCAGCAGATGAGCTGAAACATTGGCCAAGAATGTGTCTGACTAGCAAATTCTACTCCAGAACCTATTCATGATTTCACATTGCAATCTGCCAAACCAGTATCTTGCAAAATAATATTTCCATGGCAACGAGGCAAAATGGTACCTTTTCTGATCGTGGCTAAGTCATCTGATTGTGTAGCAGAGGCAACTTTTATGACAAGAAAGAGAAATGAAAGTTTTAATAACTCAGAACTGTGAATGTTTAATTGTCTTGTCCAAAAGCTTTGCCAAGTGACTGTGTATAGCCTGGAAAAGTGCTATGGTCAGATTTTGCTGCATTTGTTACAGTTCCCTCCCCTGCAAGACAGAGCTCAGGTCTCAAGGTGGCTGTCACGATGTTACAGTGAGATAAATCAGTTGCTCTTCCAAGCAATTACTGCACTTAAACACATATATACATGTGTGCATATATATATATACATATATATATATATACACACACATATATATATACTTCTCAGCATCTCAGAATATACTTAGAAACTTTAACAAATTGAATTCATATTCATAACAAACGCTTACCAAAAGCAAGCTTGGTATGGTTCCCATACATGAGGAATTTATGCCACCACAGAAGAAAGTTAAAAATAGGTGAAATATATATATGAAATACTCAAAAGACATATGATGCATATGGCAGGCCAAGGATAGGCCTCTGTGCTCTCCTTCCTGAAAAGCTAGTCCTGCAGGAAGCTGAACTGGAATGAGGCAGTATTAACATGAGGCTGCTAAAAGCCAGTTCGACAAAGTTAATTTTCAGTATGCTTTTCCCTGTGGGACCGCCCATAGGACAAAGTAAAGAAGAGACTGCTGACACCAGCAGGGGACACTACTCTACCAAGTAATATCTCAGATGGGAGGCACGTGGGAGGATGCCAAAAAGAGAAATGGTCCTAAGACAGGGTGAGACATGTTTTGCAGCAACACAGAAAAAAAACCAAAACTTTCACATATAACTGGGAAAAAAACAAAAAAAAAAACCAAAAAACACAACTTGTCACTTTCCCTAGTGAAGTGTTGAGCTGAAAATCTTAGGTTGTCAGTAAGAAAAATATTCATGTCATTTTTCATTTCTTTGCCTATTCCACATGAAAAAATAGAGCAGCAGAGAGGTACAAAAAACATGGATTTATCTTTTTTTAAATTTCCTTATGCATAGAGAAAAGAAAATTACATAGAAACATACAACACTTTTATATACTTACCTTAAGACTTCTAGAGTATAAGGAGGCACTAAGAACACACTACAGTATAGAAGCTCTGATGGAAAATCTTGGGCGGGCTGGGGAGGTATCAAGGCAGCCTCTGACCTGAAACACTACTACTTCCATCCTTGACCCCGATGGGGAGTCACCCACTGACATGACAGCTGCCATTGCAATGACTGCTCTAGGGACCTCTGGAGTGCACAACTACCTTCTTGACAGCTTGAACACAGAGCTGTGATATATTTCTTCCCTCTGTGGCTGAGACTCGGGAGGGGACCTGTTTCACACATGCTTGCTCTCCATGTCTTCAACAGCACAGACTAGTGGTAAACTACCATTAATCTCAAAAAAGAGCAAACTGAGCCCAATCCTTTGAGAGACAGTGAAGATTTCTGTACATTTCTAACATCCAGCAATTCCAAATTCACGACAAAGTCCAGGTCTTGAGCTGCCAATGCACAACACACATGCAGTGCAGTTACCCATATTCCCCCCCCCTTAGGCACATTTGAAAAGAGGAAGCAATTGTCACCTCCAGTCAAACATACAATGCCAAACCACAGGCACTCAGATCTTCTGTCACTATTCCAAAAGCTCCAGTCCATACGTACTTTTCACTTTTTGCACAACACAGTTCAACCTCAAGCTCTGTTTGAGATTAAGGGCCATCCAAGTACTCTTCACTGTGCTAGAGTAGACCACACTGTGTGTGTCCTCTCACTTATTTCCAGTCTACCTTCAGCCCATGCAAGCCACTGCAGAAGATTCATCCCCTAAGCTCATGAAAAAAAAAAAAAAAAGCAGACTAAAAAACTGCCAGCAAGACCATCCAGAGCTGCCCATAACCTGATCAGTCCTTCAAGAGATGCAATGTTAAGATAAGTTTCTCTTGGCAAAGGCTGTTGTTCACTGGTTTGTTTTTTGTAACACTCTCTGCCATGCTAGACAAGGTGCGCCTCTCTTCTCCCGCACTTACCTCTCCTGTAACCAAATATTTTCCATCTGGAGAGAAAGCGAGTGCTGTAATTGTTTTCCTAAAACAGAGAAAATGACACTGAGAAACATTTCCAACAAATGATTTCATTTCAATACATCATGACTGGGGAGTAGGCTGGGACAAACTGGAAAGAGACTCAAATCACATGTACTAGCCTGACACGATAGTTTTGCTTTACTAGAAGTCTTAACACTTACCCTGGGGATTCCCTGGTGCCCAAATCTCTAGCAGTATGCCTACAGCACTGGATACACTCCAAATATTAAGGTTCACCCTCATATTCATGTCTTTATTCTAGACACAGGACCGGTCTGAGTCCTGACTCCAATAATGAGGCCACAGTTTCACATGAAGAAAAAAAAAAAACACAGATACCAAAAAAAGTTCCTGCAAGGCCTCCAAGTTGTGCCTGATGACAGTTCCTCATGGGGCCACAAAATTTATGAGCTGTTGGCTCATCAATAACAGCACCCTACATCAGAAGGAGGTAGAGTTAAGCCAGCAGGCAACTCTCACGAAGGGGATTAGCTGGGAGCAATCGAAGTTCCTATACTTTGCTCAAGCCTTAAAAAACTTGAAATCCACCTCCCACAAAGAGCCAAGTTAGCTTGAAACTTTACTCACCTGGAACTGTTTAGAATATGGTGTTGCTTATTTTTCCTAGGGTTGAACAGCACAACAACACACCTAGATGGAAGAAACAGAAGAAAAAAAAGTTTGCGTAAGTGTATCTATAAAAAAAAAAAAACAAAGAGCTGTCCTTGCTGCCAGAGCAACAGAGTACAAAGCCTCAGAAAGATGTTCCATCCCCTAACTTCACAGGATGAGCTTTGGTCTTGCAGGAAATACAAAGGAAGAATTGCAAATCTCTCCCATATGGAGGTGTTCTGTGTACTAGTATCATAAAAATTACCTTTCTTGCATCTGTAAGCCATAAGTACCTGATTGCTCATGCTGGACAGAAAGGTTAATGATGGGTCTATGCAATGGCTCTAATAGATTAAGTCCCCTGCCATAAAAACAATCATACGTACCAACCCACCACAAGCAGCCTGCAACATTTCCAGGTCCCACATCTTCTCCACTCCACATAAACACCCAACAAAGTTTCAAAAATCCTCATGTAACAGCACTTGTTTGGAAGAAGAGAGCAGTAGCCACTGGTTACATTTAAAACAAAAAACAATAAAAAAAAAAAAACACCACTACCACAGGGCCCTTCCTGCTTGCTCCTGAAAGCATAAAAGGAAAGAAAAACTGGCCTAAGGCAGAACAGCAATTGCTCTAATGACTCCGTGTCCTATCTCTCACTTCATCTCTAAAATAGAAATAGAGGGTTTTGTCTCTCACACTATTAACATACACTGCCAATGCTCAGAGTCCTGGCTCCTCCTTTGCAGCCATGACAGCAGAGCACCGCTAGATATCCAAGGTACGCTGCCAGCGGCCCTAACTGCCAGGGACTGCATTTATATCACCATCACACTCAGGCTCACCCACAGCATGTGCCAGGCCACAAACATCAGTCACAGGAGAAACGCACTGAATAGAGAAGTAACACAGTTGGTCCAAAGTAGACAAGGGAGATGACAAGAGCATAAGCATTATGGTAACAATATGCCAACATAGGCAGCAAACAAGCGATACAGCTTGACACCATACTGCCCAGGGCCCTCTCTGGGCTCCCAGCAGCACTTGGTGCTCACAATGCTGTTGGCCCAGGTTTGGCAGGGTCTCACCTCTGCCATCTCTGCAGAGGCCTTCATCTCCTTCCCTGGGCCAGGCAGCTTCCCCTTTTCATGGTCTGGCAGGGCTACCTGCCAGAAGCAACTTACATCTTGAAATGGCAGAGAACAGGAAGGAGTACTGACACACCAAGGCTTTGAGCTCAAAGTCCCTAGTGGAAGCAGCCATGCTCCATTAACTTCACTAGTTCAAAGCAGACCCAGACAGATGCTATCAAAGCTTTAACCTCCAAATCACCAGCCATTCACAAGAAATGTCCCAGAGTGGACTGCTCCACATTTCCTCCCATCATTCTCCACTCACGCCCTGTGCAGAAGGCCATAGCAATAAAGGCATCAGGCTTTCTTAACAGTGAAGGCTAGCACCCATGACTGGAAACACAATCCTGTACAAGAATGCAGAAGAGGAAATAAGGAATCTGTTCAGACTCAGATTGATCCTTCCATACTTTTTATCCTGGGGAACCAATCTGGAGTTTCAAGTCAAAGCTATGCTATTAATTTCTGAAGGATTACTGTAAAGAAGCAGGTGGTTTGTGATTCATTAACAAGCCCAGTGAGGTTAAGCCTTGTAAATCATGAGATATGGAATAGGAAGTTAGCGGATGTGAATATCTGTCTAATCCCAAATCTCCAACTAATCAGAAAAGCAAAGTAAAACTCCACTACATTAAGTTTGATAGGTTTAATGGTCTAAAATACTGTTGGGTTATTGACAATGATTAATTTTGCTAAAAATAAGCTTCAAAGAAACCATCAGAAAGAATAAAGGGAAGACTCAACATCCTGGAAAAGAATTTCCTACACGTTCTGCAGAAGAAAATGACTTCACAGAACTGAAGGCAGTCTAAAAACACAGGAAAGACAGAAAAAACAAACCATGGTCTTCAAATCAGGCAAGTAAACAAACTACTTCCTAGTATAGTGAGCCACTAAGATCCAGGTCTTTGCTGTTAGTAGCTTCCAGAACAGAGCCTTTGACCACTCACAGTCATGAATTTTAGCTCAGCTGAGCTCCAAAGTTGGTAGTTTCCCTGTGAACCTGCCTTCCTTTCTCCTTATTGGCTCCCAGTGATGACCAGATCTCCAGTGGGAAGATAAGGGACAACCAACTCAATACCACTGAGCATCTCTCAGAGCATCTCTGTCTCTTTGCACATGGTTATGTTGAGCTGTAAACTAGACTTGCTAATCAGTTATGGACTCATATGCTAATTAAGTCATTTGGCTAAGCTAAAGAGGCCTTTTCAACTTGCTTTCTTGCATGAGCTGCTATCCAACAAAAAACACCCCACTGCTATGCTTCCCATCCTCCTGTCTGCTGCACACAAGAGCAGTGAAGGATCCAGCTAATGCCACAGATACCTTATGTACCAGGATGGGAGGCCACAGCCCATAGATCTCACAGCAAGACACAAGTACTGTCTAGGGAGTAAGGAGCACCTAACATTGACAAACTGCCCCCTCTCAGCATGCCTTGAATGGTGTGTAGTCCTCTCCATTTCAGAGGACACGTCCTCTCAAAGAGCAGAGGTTAACTGCTTTTACCACTTTAACCTCTCGTGAGCGCTGAGCGCTCAGGGCAACCTCAGTGCCTGTTCAGGCACTTGGCAGTTCACAGCCCCACAGCAGTTCCTCCACCTCACATAGCCTGGCAAGTCATCCTTCAGCAGAACCGGCGGCAGTTCCCAAACAATGGAGCTGAGAGTTCATGAGTATTCTGGCTGTGCTTTGTTTTAGCAAAGTAACTAGGTGTAGCAAAATAAAAGGAATGGAGACAAGGAATGGTCAAGATCATTGACCCACCTATTCTATGCTTCCTCCAATTTCATTATTGCTGCCAAGCCCTCAGGAGACTCAAAATACCTATTCCTTTCTATTCAGGTCAGCTTTAATCTTAGTTAAAATAATAAAAATAATTACTATGGAAAATTAACTGCATAAGAGAGCATACAGTCATCTATCCATCCTACCCCCCTTTTTCTGCAGTTTTATAAGACTTCATTCAGCATTTCAGAGACAAGAGAGGTGCAAAGGACATAAGGGAAGAGAGTACTGGTCTTTTTGTTCCTAACTTCTAACTGTGGATGCAGACCAAGTAAAGTGCTTCAAACATGCACTTCCATAATGGTCATGTCACCTCTTCCCAAACTGAACCTGTCAAAACAAATTTAAGTTCACGACACCTTTGTCAGAAGAGAACTTTTTAAATGCTAGTGCCAACATGAAAACTAACACCAGCTCCAAAAGCACTTGATCTGGGACCTAAACCAATACTACCATGATGCACACTAGCTGTTCCAAAGGTCAGTGCTGCTAGCAATCTTGTTTCAGCACAAACTCCACTACCTTCTTCAAAGCTGCACACACAGCTCAATGACAGCATCACCTTTTCATGCACTAGTACAGCCTGATTTCCAAGACATTTATAGAAGTTGTTCATTGCCGTATAGATTACTGTTGTACAAACCATGTAACCAGCCAGCTAAGATCAAGTGTCCTGCTTGTTTGTACACTGGCTCCTGCAGAGACCATTGACAATTGCATACATATTTAAAGGTTTATTCCTAGATCCACAACGTCACCCACAACCTTCAAGTAACACCATCCTGATGCAAGCAGCTTTTAAAGACAAAGCAGCTGTGGAATCTCTCCCAGGTCTCCTCTTCCTGGTGGAGCAAGCACTCAGGTAACCTCAGCAATTACAAAGGCCAGAATTGGCTATCACAGCTATTTTAAAGGCTTTTGCAGCATCAAGGAAGCCACTTGGGTCAGCCAATAAGAAAGCAGGAAAAGGTTTCTGGCAGAGTTTTCTAAACCTCCTTGAATGCACAAACCCCATATTACATATGCATAACCATGCACTGCATACGCAGATAAAAAGCTGGTGTTGCTTCAAAGGAAGAAAGGAGGGAAATGTTCCCACTGGCTCCAGTGGAAAAAATGTATATAATTTTTATATACATAAAATAAAAGAAGCAATTTTCATAAGCTAAATATAGAAGCAGGAATGAGGAGGAATTGAACATCAGTGTCACATTTACATGAAGCATCTGACTCACTAAGGAGCAGCAGATCACTCCATGCCCTTCCCTCCCCCTTACTTCTGGTCTCTCCTCCTCACAGTTCCACTCCGATTCTTCCCCAGATCCTAGTTTGTCAACATTTTACTCTTTCCTCATTGTCCCCTTGTTTCCCTTCACACCTCACTAGTCATAGCTGCCTTCCCCCATCCTTCTTTAGCAAGCTAGTGTCAAAAAGATCTCTTCCAAAGTCAGTTTTCTTCCTTCCTGTCTCTGCAGGACACCCACCTCTCCAAGGGGATAAGGAAAACCAGAAGTCAGTGATAGCATTCCTTTACCAAGTTATTCATCAACCCACTGTTGCCATAACTTGCGGGACACAGAACTGGAGCTGGAGTTCAAGGGTCAAGTTCTTCTCTCCCACAAGTATATAGCCTATGCTGTAAAGAGAATGCTGTGTGAAGAAAAAACTCCATGAAGTTGAGAAAACAAATTCCAGCCTTCCCCACAAGCAGCCTCTTTCCTCAATGCTGCAAGAATAAACGAAAAGAGCAAACAATCCCATTCCTTCAGAATCGGTCCATTTCTCAATTTCTGGTTCAGCCTCTGTTCTCTTCCCTAAAGTTATTCAAATGAGACTGCAACAGCTTCCTACGCACAAAATGCATGAAAAAGAAAACAGGCATTGATAAGAACAAAATCTTTTCTTTTTTTTTTTACACTGCACTGGTTGCCAAGGGAAGCTCGATCAGAGTGAATCAGTATCTACAAAAGCTGGTGTTAATTTTCTATGTGGCAACTCTCCGCCAAAAAGCTGCTTTAATTCACAGCCAGTACTGGGTGCGGGTTAACAGTGATGAGAGAGGATGTGCACACTGGCTATGTAACTGAATAGGTATTTTATTCAGGCTATATTAATTAAATGCGTTCTGAGAAGAAAGGCGTATCTGTTGAAAGGTTAAGAACTGGGTATCGCGGCCTGAGAATAAAAGCCCTCAGAACTCCCTGCACCAAACCACAACCAAGAAGGCTGGGAATCAGATGCAGAGAAACCCATACTTCAGGAACAAACACACACTAATGGAAAGACGAACAAGAAATCCTCTGTAAAAAAGAAAACAATCAATATTATTAAGAGTCTCTAGGCTAAAAGTATAGGAATTTCTGGTTGCTAACCAGGAATGCACTTGTTGTGCTTAAAAGGTTGGGTGACACCCCAAACCTGCAGGACTGGGAGCAAAAATACGGGACAAAGCAGGCTCTGCTCCAAAAACCACACAAATGGCAGTACTAGAACAAACTTAAGTCCAGTATCTTGCCTCTAACAGGGGAGGAATGCACATGCCAAGGGAAGAAAATAGCAGATTGTAAAGACACTTTCTAGACTATGCTTTTAGCCTCCAGAAACTTTCAGAACTATCTTAAGGCAGTGGAAGAAAGATTTCTGGTTTTAACCTATCTTCCAGCATCAGCAGGGCCTCATCCAAACTAACCTTTAGCCAGTTAGCTCCCTCCTGCATAGTAGTCTCTTAAACATTTAGATCAAGTGGTAAAAATTTAGAGTTTTGCACTTTTAGACTTCTCCATTCCAGAATCCCTGAGAGAAACTGAAGAAGTTACTGTTTGGGGCGTGCTTCAAAACAGTAATGGATCCAAAACAGCAGTGGGCTCACCATGTCTTCCCCTGCCACAGAGCCACCGCAGGGCATTTCCCTCCACAGTTCTTTCATGCCTAAAAGAAGCAGGAAAACTGAGGAAATCTGGTTGCACCAACCCACATGAAGAGGAAAAGCCACACAGTAAATTTGGTCTGAAAGGCAAAGCAGAACTGACAAGATGGATTTGTACGGCTAACCCTCAAAGGGACAAGTGCAGCCTCTGCTCCTCCACCACTCAGCATGTGCTGAACTCACATCATTCATTACTGATAGGCCAGACAAGCCTGGTATGAGAGAACACAAGAAGAAGGAGCCTAATAGTCTCTTTGTCCAGCACCATTTGCTTTGCATAACCACAGGATAGTGTTCTGATTACTGTCTTCAGCTGAGGCAGGGTAATGCTAGAGACAGCTCACTTCCCAGTCATCCTTCAGTGCATCGAGATAAAAGAGCAAAGAATGCAAGAGAAAAACTTCTGCAACATCAAAACATCAAATACTGTGGCTTCAAAATGCTCCCCCACAAAAATCAGGGCCTGTATGATCTGATGGCCTGCACAGAAATAGACAACTACTTCGCTCACCACCTGGCGAGGATGCTGTCACCTCACCACCTTCTGTCAACAGGAGCCACCTCAGCCTACGTGCACAGGCTGCACTGCAGGGAAGGGGACAGAGCTTAGTGCTCCTGCCTCTCACAGTGCCAGTGCTAATTCATGCTGCACCCAGATAGAAGCTTAGGCTATCTCAAGGTTTGTTTTCCAGGTACAGAGCAGAAGGAAGAAGAGTTTTAAGACTGGCACCCTTTAATTGTTCAAGCCTAAGTGCAGGATGATGGTTCAGGAAAACAAAGTCATGTTTGTAACCCCACAAGATGAACGCAGGGACAAGAAACATTCCAGGCCTGCCACCAAGTGACGTACACCAACAGCTGTGCTGGGGACAGTGAGGATGTCCACAGAGCAGGAGGCACCCTCCCTGTGGGGCAGAGCTGGGCCAGGTCAGTGTTGTGAAAGATGTAGACAAGAAGTGCATGTGTAGAAAACGGGAGAAACAGGCTCAGAAGGAAAACCACAAAGTATAGAGCAGCTTACCAACTGGGAATCATTGCAGCGGCAAGAAAGTCGAAAACAACTCCAATCATTATGGCTCAAGGCTGCCTAGTCACCACTGATTCAACAGGAACTTACCTTCAGAACATCCTGATTCCTTTCAATGCTCCACAAACAAGAGAGGAAGGAAAACCTCATAGATGAGATCCATGCTGCTTAGGAAACTGGATAAAACCCTCTCCCGGAGTGACTGAGGAGAGGCCATCCCCTCTGCCTTGTGGAACAGCCCATTCTCCTCTGGCCTATGGCAAAGAACACCACAGCCTGACACACCAGCAGCCACACATACATGTGGATTGTACATTAGTCTGCATGTCTGACAAGGCTTCACAGGATACAACATACAGGTGACAAACACACACACGCTAATACACATACCCACACACATGCATACGCACACAAGGTTCATGACTAATACACACAGAACCTCCAGTGCTCTCTCCCAGACCACTCACTTCCCATCAGGCAGGCAAGCAGTGCCAGCAATACACCTACATGAAGTTTTAAATCAACTGGGCTAGGCGTAGGAGCTGCAGAACTGTGCTTTATTTCAGCACTCTTGACAAACACCCACTGAACACTACAAATCAGCAGCAGCCCCAAGGGCTGGAGCAATGAGCAACTGATGATAGGAAGGCTGGGGAATAAAAAGGCTCACTGAGACAGTTCATGACACAAACCACACTGATCATCAGTTAGACAGGAGAGACTGAGAAGCTGTAGAAAATGGAGCCTTGAGCAAAACCTGACCGATGCTACTAAGATGACTGAAACAGAGAACCAAAATGTGGCTGCATAGCTCAAGAGCTCTGTGACAAGGCAGGGAATGCAGCTTTTTCCAGGATGGATGCTACAGAATCACAGCATATTGCGTTGTTAATTCTTGGGAAAGGGCTCATCTCCATACACTGATGGCTTCACCCAAAGTTACAGCTGCCACAGGCATCAACAAGCAGAAGAGAGCAAGTCTCAGTCTTTACAGAACAGCCAAGGCACCTGCCTCAGGGATCTCCTGCTCCCCAGTCATGCTCCACCCTGCCGCTTGCTTGCCATAGCCAGTCCCCCTTCCATCAGCATCTGGCTGACAGATTTGTCCTCCACAGCACAAGTAAAAAAATCAGAGGTGCCAAAATTCTTGTGTTTGGGGGAGTAGGATGAAGAGCACGAACTTGCTAATGATGTAGGCTCTGTAGTACAGTATTGCTGCAACAGTACAGCCTCAGCATCAGGCTGTGAGCTATACGCAGAGTCTGAAAGGCCTCAGGCTTGTCAGAGCTGCTGTCTGAACTCCTGAGCTGCCCGTAGTTTTGTTTTACTCGGTTTAGCTGTGACAGCAATTTCTCTAACTGGCCAGGTGTCCATGGCTAATTTGTTCTACCTCTGTTTTGGGGGTTGGTTTTGTTGTTTTGTTTTGTTTTTCTGTGATATACCCACAGATCATATAACTAACAGTAAGAAGCAGTTACTTTATGTAGAATGAGATATTTACAACCAATACAATCATGTAGTGGAGATAAACACAGGTGCACCACAATAGCAGAGGCCTTGATAAGTGGACAGATAAGGCACCGCACAGAGGAGCAGAGGCACAGGCTGATAAGAGGTGAGGCACATGCTTGGCAGCAGAAACTCACCCAGCTGGGACCAAATCACAGACAGTTAAAAAAACAGAGACACGGGAGCTGCACAAAACTGGAATAACAAAGAAATCGAGGAGCTAACATCTAACATGCATAAAAAGACACCATAAAAAATTGATTCAGAAGTAACATGGAGCCGCAGACAAACTAAGAGTGAGAAAAGTGTAAAAGCGTGTTAACATATCAAAAAAACCACCCCAAGTGGACACTGGAGTGAGGAAAAGCCATCAGCAACATCCACATCAAAATCCTTCCAGTGAAGAGCTACAAAGGCCAGAGATTTACAGTCTTACCCTCTAGCTACTGACTTTGAAGATCCAGAGAAGCCACACAAGGGTGAGCATAACACCATGAAAGAGGGATAGAAATGAAGAAATGCATTACACTTTTAGTTGTGTTATCACCATTACTGACACTTTCTGTATGGATGTATTCTAATGCACTATTATTCTTTTTTTTCTATAATAATCTATAACAATTAGTAGTAGACTGATAATTCTTGAATTAGTGTTAAGATTTCAATTACATTAACAATACATTCCTGCTTTTATTTGCACACATTTCTTATATATATAAATATATACACAGGGTACAACTTCTTTGCTCATAAACATTTAAAGCATAATTAAGTCCCACATGTAAGTAATATGCCAACATCTGTTTCCAGCAGCAAATGTAGCCAGAAGATGCTCCCATCATCCCCCATCATGAGTAGCTCCCAAGCACCAGGGAGAAGGTTCTATGCATCAAACTCATTATCTAGGGCAAATGAACATGACAGCTTATGGCAGGGGCCTCAGGGCTTCGATTCTCTTACCACTAGCAATCAGCGCAGTCAGTATCAGTGGCATCAATCACGAGAGCAAACAAGCAATAATACAATTTAGCTATGCCCTGTTTCCATGTGATTAACCTCGGGAGGAAAAGCCTGCAGCTCCTTCTGGCAAGGACGTTGGGGTGGACCCAGGGTGCCCCACTGCCCCGCGCTGCCTGTCTGCCTTCCTGATCAGACAGCAGGAGCTCCAATGCGGCAGGGAAACTGGAGCAGCTTTTCCTCCTGAATGCTTCAGTAAGCACGATTCCTGCAGTATCTACACAGAAGCACCAGAGACAAAAAGCATTCCTGCTGCTTCAAAAGTGTGGCGTAAAGGAATTGCCCGCTCCCAAGGGCTCACTGGTTTCATCTCAGCAGTGGCTGAGCTCAGGGCTGCCTCAGTCTACCAGGGACTGCAAAATGGCACCAAAGCCTCCTGCCAGCCCAGCTTGCCCCAAAGCTCAGTGCTGCAGCCAGCTCTACCCAGCATGGCTGCTGGGCAGGAACAGTTCTGATGTGCTCTGCTTCATTCAGTTCTATCCACTCTGTCTTTGGGAGCCTTTGGACAGCAATAGCTTTAATGGAAGATGAACATTTACCCCTGCATCGCCTAAAATGAGATAATGCAGAGCATTTTAACTGTGCTTGTGTTTGTTTTGTTTTTTTCCTACAGAACAGCTAACAAGCAATGGTTGACACAAGACCTGAAAGGACAGCTTTCCTGGAAGGAGAAGCAACCACAATAACACCGCCCTACTCTCTCATCCCTCAGAAATATGGTGAGGTTGGAGTCCAAGAAGCACTGGGTCAGCCCTATCAGGGCACAACAAGTGATGCTGAGGACAGGCAGAGGCTGATGCCAGGCTCTTGTTGCTGGCTGGAGGCACTAGGTATGTACTCAGAGCAGGATGGTGCCCACAGACAAAGCTGCCAAGTCCTATGTCCAAGCTTCAGCAACACTCACTGCACACTTGGGTACACTTAAAACAAACAGAATGCATTGCTTCTTGGCACTGCTTAGCCTAACAGAATGCTGCCTCACCATTAGCTTGTTGCCTCGCTAACACTGAGGGAAACCTGAGGCCATCTCAAAGTGCCAGGTCTTCCAGGAAGAAGAAATCCAGCATCTCCCCTCATTCACACCTGGCAGTAGGGTACACACTCTGGACTGTATGTACTCCTTTGGAGTCAAACTCTGGGATTTGTGTGAAGGTTGCCAGGAGACACAGTGCTTGTTTTGAGATTCTTACAGAGGGTGGAGCCCAGCTGAGGCAGTTGGTATCTCATTTTCAACCCAGACTTTGCTTTCAGTCCCCATTTCCCTCCTACCCACCCCCCACTCTTATGCAAGCTCAGGACTTGGCTCCTGAGCAAGTCCCACTGCAGCACCAAGGCACTGGTTGCTGGAGGCACAGCTGCTGCAAGGGCATAGCAGGACAGGAAGGAGGCACGCTGTGACCTGCAGGTTCCCTTTCCCTGCCAGCCCCCTCCTTTCTCAGGCAATGGGCAAGCCCCAGGGGCTGCACAGTATCAAGATGAGGAAGGCCTTGTACTCCACAACAACCAAAGCTTTGCAGCCATTCCTCCTCCCTGTTCCATAAACATGCAACACATTTCCAATCCTGTCAAAGCTCCCTACCTGCAGAGCTCTACTAGAGCTGTTGTTAAATAAAACAGACATGCTTGTTCTCTTGCTCCAATTTCTCTGTGCACAAACTGCAAATGATCCTCACCACACGAGGGTTTTCTTCTTTCTCCTTTATTTTATTTTTAAATATATAATGACTTCCCTTTAGCTCACATACTGGTAAATGAGGTCAGAGCACAGAGTAACAAACCAGCCATCTAATCAGGATTACTTCCCAGCTTTCTTCACAGTTTAAAAATCAAATGTCATTGGCACATTTAGGTAGATAGTGCAAAACTCAGGACAACTAATGCTTCTATCAATAAGACAGGCTGAAGTCAGGTATAACCAATATAGTCCTTTCAGCAGTCTCTGCTGTAGCTACTCTAACAAGCATGACAATCCTCTTGTGTTCAGGGAAATGGAATGTTTACTCTGGATCTGCAGGAACAAGTGCATATCACACAGTTTTCCTTAACATGGTATGTCAGGTAACCAAAACAGCAGCAAACTCACAAGACTCCTCCTCCCTACTTATGCCCTACTTGCAGCCTCTGGAATCCAGCACAGGAAAACTTTAAGGGCAATTAAATGTTTTTCTTCATCACAAAAGTTTTCATTGCAGTCTTGCACAGATAAAAGTGTTCCCATTTCCCTCCTCTGACTTTTTTTATCACTAACATTTTGGCAGCAGCAAGAATCCACATTCTAACACAAACTTTCTCCAGGGCCCAGCTAGCTGTAGGGGTTCCCCTGGCATGCACTGTGCAGGCAGTGCCTGTACCCGCCCCACCACATCCCCAGCTTTGTTGCCTTCCTGTTCTTCAAACTGCCACTATCATCCCAAATACACAACGTTTTCCTGCCCGTAATTTTCAAGGCAGGAAGAAATAAAGAGTTATGAGCTCAGCTTAATGCAGGGCTGCCCAACAAGGGCAAGGAAGCATTCTCCAGGAGTCTGCTTGGGGAAAAGGTAGCTGCTCCTACACATTCATTCCCTCTTCAGAGAATCGCTGGCAAATAATTTGTGAAACACTTCCCAAAATGGTTCAATGCAACTGAAACATTCCCTTGAAAAATTCTCTATTCAGTCTAAATGAGAAAAATGAAGGCTTGCATTTAGGATTTTGTTTTGGGTTGTTTCTGGAACCTCTGCTACCAAGGGGCACTGGATTTCAGCCACACTTCAGTCTCTGAGCTTGCTGACAGGGGAGCATCACCTGCTAACAGCATGCTTCCTCCCACTGAAGATGTTAGTAGAGGAAGCACAGATTACTGCTTTACATGTAGGGGCTTCTAACACCACACTGGGATGTAAGCAGCATGGACATAAGCTGCGCTGAGCACAGCCACATGCTGCAACCCCTTGCTGGCACTTAGCAGAAAGGAGGAAGTAGGCAAGCATGGATGAGCATAGGCTCACCCAGATAGTATGGCAGCAGAGCTTACGTGCAGAGGAAGCACTTTGGGAGAGAAGGCTCATACTGCATGACTGCCACATGACTGTGGAAAGACAGGGGATAAGCAGGCATGTTGGTACCTGGCGGCTGAATGGAGGATGCCACCAGAACTCTGCTGCTGCCAAAACCCTGAATAGTAACTATGGGACAGTGTCACATTTCATCTCTGTTTGTCTGTACAGGACTGTAACAGCTGGCTTTCTGATGCACAGGACAGAATAGTGATCCACCATTCGGTGGTAACTTAGAGGCTAGATTAGCACATGGCACTCTGGAGAACTATCCTTTCCCTGCAGTGGGTAATTACAATTACGAAAGAGTATTTGTGTTTCATCACTCTGATGGATCTGCTGTTAATGGAAGAGAGAGAAGGAAGGGGTTGGCTTCTTTTTGGACCCTTTCAGAACGCTCCATTGGGTTGTAATGGCCCAACTCAAACCCAGGTGCAGTCACAGCTTTCCAGTTGAGATTGTTTTTAACAATCTAAATGGAGGGAATTTTCTTATCTTTCCCTCTGGGTCCACAAGCACAATTGTGCCAGCTGGAAAATCTCTCCAACTAGCATGTAGAAGCACAGCATCCTCACAGAAGAACAAAAAAATCACAACAGTCCAGATTCCTGAGAGGCAGGGAGAGGAAAGCAGCACAGCCCTTACAACATGACTGTACCATTCTGAAAAGGACTAAAGCTGCCTCTGGAATGGCTAAAGAAGCTGAAATACACTTGAAATCACAAATGCCCATTTTAGGGTAGGCTTTTGTAATCTTTACAAACTTGCACATTCTTCTTTAGAAATAAGCATACAAAGAAGGCTCAAATTCTTCAAAAGTTTGGGTGACATAAAGTTGAAGAAGCCAGCACCAGCAGAATTGCATTTATACATTTGTCACCCAGCAGTTCTGTACACCCAGTACTGTAGTGTCCCTGCACCTATTCAAGCTGTACATGGGACGGGGTCCAGCAGTGTTATCATCTACTACTAACAAAAATAAGTGAACTGTAACTGTACAGAGCTGCAGAGCTTTGCACAAACCACACATATACAAAGAGGTAACAAAAGAAGTGAATTCTGCAGCAGACCAGTACTGTGGGATCCAAGCAAAGTAATCAATTAGTTAAGAAAAATATGCCCTGAAGTAAGACAGTAATGCCTTAGGATTTCACTGCTGC
Source organism: Coturnix japonica (assembly GCF_054131305.1). Taxonomy (NCBI): domain Eukaryota; kingdom Metazoa; phylum Chordata; class Aves; order Galliformes; family Phasianidae; genus Coturnix; species Coturnix japonica. Next base: position 24,865,192 of record NC_140667.1, on the reverse strand, counting down.
ACGTAGCCTCCAAATCTAACCTGGCCGTGTTCATAAGTCTTAAAGAGACTGCCACTCAGAAAAGAATCTTGCCGTGGTCATCAGTGGTCTACTAGGTTTGCCTCTCAAATTCATTCCAGTACTACACTGTCTAAACCCTTCCACTTAACACAGGAAAGAAAGAAAGCAAGGCAGCATCTTCATCATGCCTTGTAACACTATGCAATGTCTATCTTAAATGTTATTCTTTCATTGTGGGATTTATGCAGCTCAGGGCAAAAAGAAATTCTTCTCAGTTGATAGATTACCACACAACATAATAAATTATCTATAGAACGATGGAAAATGATGACTAAAACATTCCAAGAGACTCCACATGTGCATGGCTGGAAACCACTTGTCTACCGGAATTGGAAAGAGGTGTTTGGGAGCAAACCAACAACCACTTCTGGAAAAATAAAACAAAGTCCTTGCTCTTCTGCTTCCAGTGGGAGTTACTGCTCAATTACGTGAGACAGCTCCACACGTGCTGAGCAGACTCCTGGAAGGATTAAAACCGATTCACTCATTTCCTGCTGTGCTCCTCCCCTTCCTCCCACTGCTGTGACACACACACTGTTGTCACTGCCTGTTGGTGCAAGACCTGGCATTTATTTCCCTGGATCCACAGGGTTATGACTTAGAAGAGTTATGACTTAGAAGGGCTAACTGAATTCAAGGTTTCCACTCAGTACTGTGAATGCACAGGGGATGAGTGGAGGAATCGAGTGATGAAATGAGAACGAGTGACTGGGGCTCAATACTGCTGCAGCACAGGTTGGCACATGAGAGAGCTGCAGCAGCATCCAACATTAATGGGACCGTAGCAGTAAAATAAAATATGAGTTAGCTGAGTAGTTTTCCCATTTTGAGCCCATCATGGCAATAGTCACTTCTGAATATTAGTTGTCTTGTTTAAAAAAATCTCAAGGCAATAAGACTGAAGGAGAAGATCTTGTGGCAAATAGCAGCAGGAGAAGAAACATTTAAGTTTGATCACACGACTCCTTTATCAACCTCCCTTCCCATGTGCAAACAAGGATGTTACAGTATTAAATGTTTGCAGTATAAGGGAGTGTCCAACTCACTTGTTCAGCAGATGTACTGCATATGCACAGAGCCAGCCAGGGGCTGTGTCTGTACTGGCAACAGCCAGTTCTGAGAGAAACCCAAAGATACTCAGTTTACTGTCTCAGTGGAGTCTGTGGATTAAACCCACACCTGATTTTAGATCTGTACCATGTAAGAAATCATCCCTGAGAGCTGAAGGCTGAATCTCAACAACTCATTCCAGGAAATCTGTATCAAACACAGATTTCCCCAGTGAGGAAGACTAATGTGACTAACATGAAAAATCCCTGACTTTTATCAGAATAGCTGGGAATTGATGATAATCAGGGCCAGACAGAGACCTAAGCTGATGAGAACATAAGAGCGTGTTTAAAAGACACCGTACATCGAACAGCACAAAGCTGTTCTGCATCAACAGAGGAAAAGCATGGGCTGTTCTCCCCAGCAGGCAGGTACCTCACACGAGGACAAGGTTCTCAACCAACTCAAATGACCAACTGTGAGCCAAGGAACAAAGAGAAGTAAAACAAATCGGCCCCACCAGCCTACAAGGCTTAAAAAAAATAACCCACCCCCCCCCCCCCCCCCCCCAGACACACACACACAACCCACATTCATCCCTCCCCCCCCAAAAAAAACCCAAAAAACAAACAAATTAAAAAAACACAGATAAGCTGATTCAAGCTATCTGAGCAGTTGGTGTGGAATTTAAATGGCAGACATTTTTCCCCTTCAAGAATTTCTCTTTTTTTTTTTCCCCTCCCCTTTTTAATGTTAGTCATTGGTAACCTCAGAGGATTTTCTTAGCTTTGTTTCCATTCTTGTTTCTAGGAAACAGAACCTCAAAGAGCTACTGGGAAGAGGAAAAAAAAAATTAAAAAATTTTAAAAGAAAGGTGAAATAAACCAAAATGAAAGAACGGGGAAAAAGGAATTGGAAATAAACTGGAGGAAAAAAAAATAAGACAAAGTACCAGGCCTGCTATAAGAAATAACAAATTTCTGCTTGTTTCTCCAAGGACAACTTTGTCACTGCATAACACTAACAGAGATCAAATCAGGCAGTGCTGGGTTTATTTCGCTTGTCAGCAGCAGAACAGGCAAGCATGGATGGCAGATATAAGACTTTCGGAGAAGGAGGGGGGTAGTTTTCTCTCCTATGTTGTCTTGTCTCCCAAGACAACAGCCTTATATGAAAGCAGTGGCCTAAAATATCTAGAGCACTCTGTGCCTTTGGCCTTCTTGGCAGACGTGAAGAAAAAAAAAGCCTCCTTTAACACAAGCATCACTTTAAAACAATACCAGGGCAGCAAAGCAGCCAGTGGAGAAGTGATAGCCTCATTAAAGTCAAAGGAGAGAAAGGATAAAAAGTTCAAAAGCCAGCGAGAAGGAAACAAAATAATAATGCAGCGTTCAGCCCATAGGCACCATTATGGAGTTGGAATGAGCTTGTGTTGCATTGCTTCTTTCAGGAGAATCAGAATCACCAGAAAAGACAAAATCCACAAAAGCAATCATTTAATAAACAATAATAATATTACTTTAGACAAAAATAAGAGACCAGAGTAAAATTCTGCTCAAAGAAAGTCTAAACTTCTAAGTCCTCATTCAAACAAACATTCATGTGCCTGGTTTGGATGAAGTCAGGACGCCTGTGGCAACTGTTTTGATCTCAACCAAATTAACCCAGGTGTGTTGAAAGTGTTCTTAGGAAAACAGAGCTGTTACCTAAGTTAGCTTTCAGGGGTACAACAAACTGGAGAAGCAAAACCTCTGCATTGCAAAACTTCAGTAGATGAGTAGAAAGCTGAGGAAATCACTGGAGTACCTTGAGCACCACTGAAGGATGACCAACTTGCATGGACAGGTCATGAACTTTACCCAGTCTGTAAAAATCAGCCACATGTAAGAAGCTTCCCTGTCCAGTACATTCAAATAGGAACAAAATAAATACAGCCAATGATCTAGTAATGCCAGGATTCTTGCAAATTATCCAGATGAGATAAATTCACTAGAAATAAGGAGGTAAAGACAAATACTAACAAACTGAATTTCAATCACCTTATAATAAGGTCCGCACCCATATCTCCCTCATGTTTTGACTTATTAACAAATGCTATGTTAAACCAGGACAGAAGGATAGTATGGAGTGCAGCAAATCACACTGGCATCACAAGACAGGATAGCTAGGGCACAAAAGCAGCAAGTAACATAAATCATTACATTGTTACAAAACATCTGGCATATTGCCTGGGCCATGAGATGATACCACCACCAAATGAGAACAAGAATTCCTCTGTGAAGTCCCAAGGAACCACATAGGCTTTTAATTATCCAAAAGGAATCTCCAGGTGCCCTCATGCTTGATTACATTCATGTTTGGCATGTACCAACTCATCAGAGAAGGTCACTGTTAATAAAACTCACCTATCTTTAGCTATCCAAGGGTCCAAAACATTTCAGTTTAGTGCACTTGTTTTCTTCTTTCCCTCTCCTCCTCCTCCTCAAGTGCCAATTTCTTCTGCATCTTTTCTGATGCTGAATATGAGGCAACACATACTGTAATCTATCTGCTTGTCTCTGAAGAGTTCAAGCATACAGGACACTGTCAAGTGCACATGCAAATCGTAAACTTCCATTTAAGAAAAACAATAAGAGGAAAAAGCCCATGCTCCACAATAAGAGAATGGCCTTGTAAGACTCAACACACTGCAGAAACCCAAGGAGTCAAACAGTGATTTGTTCACCTGCATTTACTTTCAGGACTCTCTCAGAAGTCCATGTGAGGTTCCTTTGGAAGGTTTTCCTTGCTTTAATATTGATACAGCTCAAATGATGACATGGCTCTGAACCGCAGCTAATGAATGCTAACAAGGAATAGAAACATTTTTGCCAAAGGCTCCCGACAGAAGTGGGAGATGACAGAATACAGCAGACAGGATGACCTGTGGACACTGCAACTCAGAAGTTCCTCTGACCAGATGTAGCTTAGACTGCATCCTCATCATCTTTGGATCTTGAAAGGCTTAGGCATAACAATCAAAATGGCCTCTTCATAGATAGGACTACTGACCGATGTCACTGCAAGGGCACTTAGTTGTCTTTGAAAGGTCATGGGGACTGGGAAAGATTCCTGAATAATGCAAGAAGGAAAACGTCATTTCCATCTTCAAGAAGTGCAAATAAGATGTCAGGAACTACAGGTTGGTCAGCCTCATCTCAATCTCTGAGAATGCGACAGAGCAACTAATCTTGGAAATGACTGCCAAGGAAACATGAAAAACAAGATGATAAAGTAGTCAATATAGATTTATGAAGGGGAAATCATGCTTAACTAACATAACTTTCCACAATGAGGTGACTAACTTGGCATATGAGTGGGGAGTGGTGGATGTTGTTTACCTTGACATTAATAAGGCCTTTGGCATTGTCTCTCATAACATTATTATAGACAAGTTGACAAAGTACAGGTTAGGTAAATGCACAGCAAAGTAGATTGAAAGCTGTGTGAATGTCCAGGCCCAGAGGGTTGTGATTGGCAGCACCAAGTCTTGTTGGAGGCAAGTCTGTAGTGATACACCCCAGGAGTTGATATAGAGGCCGTTACTGTTTTCTCTCCATATTAGTGAGCTGGACAGCAAGGAAGAATACACACTCTGCAAGTTCACAGATTATACAAAATCAGGAAGAGTGGCTGGCACACCAGACTGCTCTTCCATCATTCTAAGCAACCTCAACAAGCTGGAGAATTGGACCAGCGGGAACATAATAAATATGATTCCACCTTTTACATGTGGAGAGTATGCCTACACAATGCCATTAGGAGGTACCACCCTCCTAGTTCTCCTACAGCTTGCTGATCAGGAGATTAATCTAGCTTCAAAGAACAGCCAAGTTCACATGTCTTCGGCAATCCAGCTTGGAGACAGATAAAGTATCTCCACACTGCACCACAATGGGCAGTGAAAACTTCTCCTGAAGTCATTCTTCTGTCTTTGCAATTTCTTTTTACTACAGTATTGTACTTTTCCATCTAAGCCATAGTCATTCCCCATCTCAATAGCCATGTCTCCACCAGCAGGGTAAACAGAAAACGTTTTTCCTCCCTTGCTTTTTCAATTTACCATCTAATTATGAGATCTCAATCCCACTCTTAGACAGTCCCCTTAAAGCTTTTCAGGTGCTACTTACTTTCACATGAGTCTCATCCCACAACCCAGCTACTCTGACGTGATTTACTTCTCTACAGACACATGCTCTGAGTGAGCTTTACCTTCAGCAAGATCAGGATCTGGTCCAGAACATCTACAGTTTTGCTAAACATGCAACTCACAAAGCCACCTCTACAGCCCTCAGCTATCTTCCTCTAGATAGCTCTTTTGCTGTCCAATATCTCTACCTAGATATCTCAATTTGCAAATTCGATGGGTTGCACTTCAAAGAACCCATAAGGAAAGGGCTGCCAACATGAAGTCTGAGATCTTTCTCCACATTTGGATAAGGAACAAGTTATAAACTGCAGGGCATGTACAACAAGGGTTTGTCAACTCACTGAAAGCATCAGTTGTTCCACTGGGTACTCACAGGCTTGAACATTCATCCCACTGAGTTATGAGCAAGGTCAATACACTACAGACCACAGTTAAAAAGCCCACAATGTACTTAACACCTAGCTTGGAGCAAGAGGAGAGAAATGAATACCACAGAAGGGATATTATTAAAACTTGACAGGTAAGATGCAGTCCTTCTCCTTTGCTAATTACACTAGCAGTGCTGATGCTCATAATTGACCACTATGTTAAGAGACTAAAGAATGGTGAATTCTACCCATAGAAGACTGTACTGGAAACACCTTGGATCTTACACTGTCATCCCAGTCCTGGTTAATCTCAGATTTGAAGAATGTTGTTAGTGACTCACCCTGCTGGATAAGCAACGAGGCCAGTTCTGGGGTCGCAGGCTAATCCTCTGCCTCCCGACACAGTTATCCCCAGCACCTTCTCCAAAGTCACCTAGTGCATGTGAAAGAGAAAAAAAGTAGCATCATGAGATACAAATACAGTTCAAACGGACCCATATGCAGACACTACTGGTCTGGTACTTCACAATGGCTCTGAGAGGAATCATATCTCCTAGAAATTCACTGACAAGCACCCAGGCACAGAGTAAGGTTAAACACAAGTTCAATTTTCAATGCAGACACAGTAAAATACTGCTGGGGCACAGAGTTATTCATCTACCAATTATTTATCCGTGCCAGAGCACTGCCATGCATTACAGAGGACTGCAAACAACAACTAGTATGGAGCAAGAAGCTGGGGTGCACATTCATCGCCCTGTGATTCCCACCTTCCCATCACAAGCAGCAAAATACTTTCTCTACAGTTCTTTCCCTGAAGTCTTTTCCAGGTTGACCCATTGTCTTTATCTTCTCCATCCACAGTGTGGTTCCAGCTCTATATTCCTTGGAACTGAATAGTCATTTTTTCCCCACAGCGCTTAAACTGGAAACCATATCCAGTGGGCCGCATCTCTCCCCAGGAATCTCAAGAGACAGAACTGCTCACATTATTGGGTTAAAAAACTCATATATACCACTTATATACCAATGACCCATTCAAGAGACGATAATTCAAAATGCTTGCTTTGCCCCCAAGCAAAGATCTCAACTATTTTAGGAAAGAAAAGACAACCGTGTAGAGCTTCCTGGAAGATAGAGAAATTCATAACCAGACCTCTGCGACAAGAAGCCAGGATAAGCATAACACAAAAGCTGCCAAGACAAGGGAGAATGCTGAGAATGGGAGAGGAAGCACCAAAATTCAGCAGTTTCCCAAAACAAAAAACTGCAGTGGGATTACACTGCACAAAATCTGGTATGTGGCACGAAAGGACTCAGCATTTGAACACAAACCAGTTTTTGCCTCAGGATTCTTCTGACAGACATAAAATTATTCAGTTTGCACAGCTCAATTTTATTTATTATATATTTTATGCATACATTCCTCAGCAGGACTGCTGTCCCTGCCAAATTCATGGATTTTACTGGGTCACAGTCTTCTGCTTTCAATTATCTTCATCTAAATTATATTTGGTTAAGGCCTTAAGGCATGGACGCTGCATAAGAAGGCACCATTGTAAAATTACCACTACCATTAATGGCTGCCCTGAAGACCAACATCTTGTATTTATACCAACATCAAGTACAAAAGGTAAGGGCAGGGCAGGTTTCCCCACGCTACCCTGACAACACAGCTTATCAGATGAAGATTTCAGCTGTAGGGTGAAGAAATTAGTCTCATGGCTTGGGTCACTGGAGAAGGTAACAAAAGTAAGCCCACTTAGGGAGCTAACAGGTAAAACAGGGCCAAGGTGCCAGCAGCTCACTTAAAGCAGGACATCCATGTCTCAGTGATTTCCAATTTGGACTGGCTTCAACCCATAACACAGAAAATGGAAGACGTTATAACCCAATCTCTGGGGAGCTCAGTGGTTTGTTTTTTTTCCCCTTATTAATAATATATCCCAGATGCTTTGAGGCAATGTGAGAGAACACCAGTTGTTACCTTTCCTCATAAAATAAGCACCGCTGGAATCACAGCTTTTGTAAAATTCATAAGGGTTTATGTTTTGTATAAGAACATACAATTAAAAATGCATTTACCAATCCATCAGTATAGCAAGGAAAAAGTTAAATGTTCCCTTAAAAAAGTGAGGGAGAACTAAAGGAGACTAGAAGGATGCCTGCTCCTCCAGGTTTGTTACAATACTTCTGCATAGGTTTAGCTTCACAAATGCACAGAAAGAAGAATTTACTGAGATTCAAGCACATATCAGTCCCTAACCCGTAACACTAAGAAAGGTTTAAATTCCCATAGAAACTGCATACTTGACAGCAAAGGAGGAAGTAGAAGAGACATGTGCCATTCAAGTACTCCAATCTAGATACTTGATGCTGTCAGCAACATCAAATTTAGCAATGCTGTGCTCATGCTGCTCAGCACAGGCTTTAGCTCAGGCTGGCTGTAATCGCAACTGTCCTGGAAGGCACTGCCCGACCTTGGCTATGCAGCTAATAGCATTCAGCAGCAGTTCAGCAACCTACTTTCACCAACAGGTATGGTTTTCCCCCACAAGGACATATATTATCCCTGCAGTGCCATGTTACACCATCACCGAGCTGATCCCACAGCCACCTGCTCATGAGACTCCACCACTCTCCTTCCCCCCTTTATCCTATCCTCCCTCCCTTCCTGGCACTTCCCTTGCAGCAGCCTCCCTAGCAAGCCAAACAATCAGAAAAAATGTTCTGTGGGTTTTGTTTTTGTTGTATCAGATGAGGTTTAGACTGAACATAAGAAGGAACTTCTTCTCTCAGAGAGCGATCAGGCGCTGGAATGGCCTGGTGGTGGAAGTGGTGGAGTCACCATCCCTAGCAGTGTTCAAGAGGCGTCTGGATAGGGAGCTAGGAGATAAGGTTTAGTGGTTTTTCTGTAGGTATGGTAAAGGGAGGATGGTTGGACTAGATGATCTTGTAGATCCTTTCCTACCTTGTTATTCTATGATTCTGTGGTTCTCTGTTTGTCAGCCTGGGGAAGCCACAGGGAGCTGAAAGACAGGGAAAAGAACTGGCCTCTTTTACTGGCTACTAGATCTGTCTAGCTGTACCACCAAGATCCCTTCTGTACATGGCATTATGGAAAAACAAATCCACTCCCTCCTAGTTTTGAGGAGTGTGAGAAACTGAACAAGAGCACTCATTCATCTTGGTACTATCACCCAATCACCAGCAGCACATCATGCTTTCTCCAGCTTCCTCTCTTGCTCTAAAGTCTGCAGGGGCCCAAGGCTGTTCTGCCAATAAACTGTACTTGTAGTTACAAGAGGAGGTGGAAAGTCTACCTTTCTCACAAGGCCAGCATTCACCCTGATACAAAAGGAATAGTTCAGTCTTCAGGTCTAATCTTCAACCACCAATGAACACCAGTGAACAAAATGACCCTTGGTCCCATTAGAAAATGACTACCAAGGTCATACTGCAGAGGTTGCTAGACCTACTGCCACAGAAATGGATACCTGCATCAAGAGATCCACAATTAACTCTCTGAAAAACATTCTCCCTCTTTTGCTCTTAGGCTTAGCTTTAAAACTTGCCTTGTGCAAAGAGTCTGAAAGACAACTCTACAAGCCTCATTCAAATGGATGTTCTTACAACACCTCAGCATGTGTGGTAATAATCTTCAGGTGTTAAAAACAACTTGTCTTGAAAAGGAGGATAAACACATTTAAAATTGGGCCTTGTGAAACTTGTGAATGCCATTCCTACCTCCCTGCCCAGAAGGGAGCTTTATCTCCATGATCATCCTCCAGCCCAAGTGACACAAAGGCTCAAGATAGTCAATCACGCATCAGAAAACGTGACATAAGAATAAACAAACTTTGGGGGGGGGGGGGGGGGAGAGGGAGGCAGTAATGATCCAGTACAGACTGGATTCCTCTCAACATGCCAGATAAAAGGAATGATTAGTATAGTTAATTAGGGCAGGAGAACACCATCATTTATTCCCAAATCTCACATAAAGATCTGCTATCAAAGGGTAAATAAGTCAAGACAGGTCTGACATTATGCCACTTCTGAAGTTCTGGCAAAATGAGGTAGGAATTCACGTAGCAAACTCAGTTTCCCAGTTCCACACAGACACTGCCATTCATATAAATCAACCAGGTGGTACTTCAGCATAAGCCAGTCACAAAAAAATTCCCTGATCTGTTCACAACTCTGATCTGAGCTAACCACAGCTCTGGAGAGTACCACTGCAGACCTGGAAAACCAGTGGGTTTGTTACCAATAATGGCCCAAATTGCTTCCCACAATCATCAGACGTGTCCTTGCTTGCTCAGGTCATCACATCCAATAAATGGGCCACCTCACCTCCCTCACCCAAGCCAGGAAACAATTGCAAGACCAAACCTGTAATTCTCTGCCTCTTAATTAAAGGCCCAGAAAGGAGGCTGGCTATCCACGTTCATTACTTCATCCCGAGGCTTCTATTAATAGCATTTGGCATTTTTAGTCACAGTTCCCTATGCGATTTGCAAGTGCTATCGCATGGAATCACATGTAATATGCTTCTAGAGCTCATTTGTATTGTAATCGCATACCTGTTAAATAAATGAAGATGAGGTGGTTAACATCAGCTTTTTTTTTTATTTTCCTTCCAAATTTGGAGGCTCAAAGCGCACTCATAGTCAACAGAAATAGAAAACAGAACTTCAGGTATGAACACTTCTCTTGCAACTCCTGATATCCATCCATTTTACACACAAATCTAAATTTAGCTGTTCAGAGTTGCACAAATGGGTAAAGAAATTTCAGTGCCTAAGTAGGTCACCCTATTCCTTCCACTTCAGATCCAAGATCATTAGGAAGCTCCCACAGCCCCTCTTACCTGGTAAGATCAGATCAACAGTCTTGAGTTGCAACTGCCAAAAGGTATTCAATGCAGCCAGGCCTTGCAGTAGAGGGGAAGAAACCTTGCTGCAGCGCAATACCCACTGGAACTTAAAGGGCACACCTGAGTTGCTTCCCTCAGGCATGTTTCCTCCAAAGTACAAGGGGGAGCCCACACCTGCATAACAAAGCCAAACTACCTTCGCTTTCCTGCTGCTGTTTAGATAGTCCTTTCTGAAGGGCTGGTCTAAATTAGCCCCTGGCAATTTTGTCTGTCTTTTCAGGAAACAAGGCATTTGACCAGCAGCTCCTGGTTCTCAGAGTATGAGTTTCTTACTTGTTTCAGTTCTTTCTGCTGTTTTGGGGAAGTTGAAAGACATACCATGAGCTATCATTTCCACGTGTCAGAAGGACAACACAGGATCTTTAAGGAAAGCTTAAAGCTTAAGAGTCCCATCTCACTCTTCAGCTCCTAGTAAACCCTCTCCCCTACAGTTTGCATCCCTTGGGACTATCTACACATAAAGTCACAATTCTGACCAGTGCACCCAGGCCAGATGTTCCTAGAGTGTGTAGTAGCAGACCTCAAGACACTCTTTGAAAAATGACCATCGAGCACAGTAATCATTTCCACAAAAAATGGATGCCAAAGAAGGTAAATCAGCCAGTGACACTGCTGCCAAATCTACAGCTCACAAGCTCTCTCCACGATGCTTTTTTGCTCCTGATGCCAGCTTGCCACCGCTGTTCTATGCCTGCTTGCCCACCAGCAAAGTTCCACAGCCTGGAGTCATCTTAAAGGAAGGTATGAAAATTAACTTTTCAAGAGAAAAAAAAACATTAACACCATTCTTAACACAGTGTTTCACCTGTAGGCTGTATGATGCTGTTATCCCATCACTCTCCCAGGCCAGAAACAAAAGATTGATAAGCCCAGTAGTTTATCAGCCCCTCTTCCACACAGTCACATGTTCTCTGCAAATTTAAGAGGGTTTTTGTTGTTGTTTTTTTGACTCAGTCACTTCACTTCCTATCTTCTAATACTCATCTGCTGTCTCCTACTCAAAATCTTGGCAAGGATCTTCAACACTGTGTTACATTGTTGCAAGAACCATCTCTTATTGCCTGCTTTAAACTTGACTCCTATTAATGTTACATTGTTGCCCCTTAACTCTTGTGCCGGAAGAGAGACTGAACAGCCCATCTCCATACACCATCTTTAGGTCACCAGTGACTTTCAAGGAGCTATTCTGTCACCCCGGAGTCATCTGTGTTCCAAGAAGAATCTCCACTTACCCAGCAGGAGCCTGAACACCACTTGGTATCTTTGATCAGTTCTACCACCCTTCTTTGAAGCTCTTTTGAGGCCCACTATATCCTTCCTAAGATGGAAGAGGAAACATCCAGACTACACACAGCTTTCAAGTTGTGAGTGCAGTAACTGTTAATACAGAAGATCAATAGGGTCTTCCGGTTTGTGCTCAGTTTTATTCTGCCATTAATACCTGATACTTCATCTGACTTTTTGATATCAAGATCATTTACAGACAACAGTCAAGAGGTCATCCAGCACCATAAAATCATAGAACCCTATCTGCTATGCATTTGGAAATATAACCTCCATTCTCTTTGCTCTCCTACAGAAAGACAAACCCTATTCTTCAATCAATGGTCTTGTTTCAACTCCACCTTTTCCACCCATGCCTCTGTGAGCAATTATTCATGAACAAGAGCCTCCTCAAAGGGAGTTCCTGCAGTGCAATTATTCCATTACACTCCAGAATGGCTACTTCAATAAATGTCCACACGCACACAGGATCTATTTTAAAAGCCCTCCCGTGGGCCTGCATGTAACACAGTTAACTTTGAATCCACTTAATTAACTAACAGCACTATCTCAGCATGAAAAGACAACATCCATCAGAGTTCATCTCTCATCCACTGCACAGTGTGCCTGCCCTCATTCCTCTCCCAACTGAGCACGGGTCTATTAATAATGTACTTGCAAATATATGGGTTTCTGAGGAAGCGCTGCACACAGAAATCCCTGAGATACAAACTATGTGGAATGCTTTAGAAAGCATTCCCTAGCACAATACAGTGGCCATCAAGTAATCACTTACCACCTTGCTTGAGGAGCAGCTACGTAACTACCTGCTCTTTTACTTCAGAAAAAATATTTTCATAGTCAGATTTGAAACCCCATTATTCTTCAGCTATGGCAATACACTGACACAGAGAACTCCGACATCAGACCTATGTTTCACAACAGTGTGGTGGCTCTCACATCCAACTCCTCATATAGCGTTCCCAAATTTTTTTTCTAGCAGTGCTGCACATGGGACAATGTATTTTCCATGCAACACAGCAAAGTTCTATCTGTTCACTCCAGAATATGATAGATGAAAACACATTGTAGCTGTACATTGTCAGCATCTAAGAAATAGCTATCTATTTCTTACATAAGTGAAATGTGATACAGAATGCCAAATCTCACAGCTGGCCCTGTTCATACATCTCTCCTGCAGCCCCTGAGCCCCACTGCAAAAAAAGGAAATAAGCACATTTAACTTCCAGGGACCAGCACACAAGTTGTGGGCTCTAATCTGCTGTCTGAACACACTGTCTGATCTCTTGTTACTGCTGTACAAAAACAAAGGCTTGAAGTTTTACATTTAGCTCTGCTGTGTTTCATCTGACACATTAAACACAGAACACTAATTACAGTATACTGTTCTACTTAAGGGGCTGTCAGCATTTCCACCGTAAAGCCTTCATATTTCAGGGCTTTATAACACAGCTGTGAAATATTCATTTTGTATTTGAGCTTGACACGCAAAGGTCTGGCTTGGGCCCAGGTTCCTCTGTCTGTTTGTTTTTTGGGAGCTGGAGTTTTTGGGTTTCATCTGGCACAGAGAGGGTTGAGAAGGGGGGGATGGAATTAACTGTAGGGGTTGTCTTACTAAAGCAGGCAAACAATAAAAATGCCCAGCTCCACTGTTGGTTAATGACCCTCATGTACCCAAGACCTTCCCTTATTTGTCTCAATATGCACATATTCTTTTTTTATTAAATAAATAAATAAATTATATCCTCTCCAGCCTGAACCTCCTGTTCCTCAGTACTCATTGCTAGCACTAGATGCTGCCTTAACAAGCCTGGAGATTTATAATATTCCACCTGCAAAAGCTCCAACCCAAGACCAGTTCAAGACGCCTCTATCATAAAAGAGCAGTCTACATGTCTCCTGCAGTAAGTCCCACAAGCTTTGCGTACGGTTACAGCTGCAGGCTTATACCAGTGGCCTCCAGGAACCATCCCAATACCATCAGATGCAATTCACACAGCACAAACCTGATGCAACATTCCAAGGTGCTTCCAGATTATGTTCATTTTGGAGCAACATTAATGAAGTAGAGGATTCAGACCAACATCTGGCCACTGTATAAAACTGCACATTTTAATTTATTTAAATATATATATATATGACCAGAATATCATTATCTTCAACAAGCAGTAGCCATTTTTAAATAATTTTGATATCCCAAGTAGTCATTTAAACAACAGGGAATGATTTTCCACAACATAAATCACAAACAACACACCTTAGCCTAAGGATTAGTTGGTACAAACTGACCTTCCCAAAGGGTTTGAATATTGAATTACATGAAATATTACATTTGTGAGCCTGCATAAAAGTGGAGTGGGTGGGTTTCACATGGAAATGCCAAACCTCAGTTCTAATGGCCCTGCCTGGTGTCACTACAATAGTTGTGAATGTATATTTATTAAAAATTATCCAGGCAGATGAGAGAACAGGGAACAAAACATGGACAGAGGTAGAAAAAAGGGAACGTGAGCAACACAGGGTCCCTGCAGGCTGTCTCCTTACACGTGCCTGAACACAGTGTGCGTGCATATGTGTGTCCATCTCGCCGCACCCCCTCTCTTGCCTGCTCTCCCCTCTTGGCCTCCCCTCCGTGCTGGCTGCTTTCAGTCCAATTCCAGCTGTCAAGACTGCATTCCTGACCCGTCAGCCCCAGCTGTCAGTGGCTACGTGCTGAATCTGCACTCTGCCTTCTTCTTCATGCACCTGGAATAAGGCAGGCCCAGGGAGGCCATAAATGTCAATGCATGGCCCTGGGGAAGTGTGAGAAACACTATTAAAAGCACTTCTAGCAGTAGCCATAGCAAAAGAGCTCACGTGCAAATGTCCCTACAGCCTGCAAAAGAGGATACACAGGCAGTTGATTTACTACCAGTTTCTACAGTGTGACCTAGTTATCATAGAATCATAGAATGGTTTGGGTTGGAAGGGACCCCAAGGATCATCAGGATCCAACTCCCTGCTGCAGGCAGGGCCACCAACCTCCATATCTAATACTAGACCAGGCTGCCCAGTGTCCCATCCCACCTGGTCTTGAACACCTCCAGGAAAACAGTACCCACAGCCTCTCTGGGCAGTATGTTCCAGTGCCTCACCACTCTCCGTGAAGTTATCCTTAATTATTTTGTTTCTTTCCACTGCCATGCCCACACCAAGGTCCAATTTCTGCCAAAAATATTGCAGGGTGTGGAAAGACCCATGTAGCATAGCCAACCCTGGGTACAGGCATAGCAAAGCAGCATCTTCTCCCATTCAGCCATCATCTTAACCATAAAAGCTGCCCAACTCAAACATCCATGGCATTACACAAAAGCTTCAGAATACCCAGGCTTCAGAGATAAGGGGTGGAATGTGTGCGCAAATTGTCCACCTTTGTCAACGTTATGATTATACTATTTTGATTTCTGTGTGAGGAATTTTTTGTTGACACAAGAGAAGATAGTGTGATTAATGCTTATTTTTAAATAGGAAAAAAAAAAAAACAAAAAACAGACAGCAGGTTTGCTGGCACATCAAGAGTCAATCCTGACTTATTTCAGACTAAGTGTATACATGTGGAGTCAATCTGACCTTCTCCAATATGCAGACAAACCCTCTGGGAAACAGAAACGCACCCTGTGTGGGCAGCCTGCAAAGAAGCCATACTCTGAATTCTCAGGACTTGGACTCGTGCAGGGTCTTCACAAGAAACAGATTTTTCCAATTTGTAAACGTGCATTAAATTTTCATACAGCAAAGAGAGCAGGTGACATACCAGACTTTATGTAGGGGGGGGGACTTATACCTCCCACTTAGACAATTTATCCAGTGATTCTTCACTGTAGAAAAAGGAACCAGTCCACCTTCCCTAGCAGGGAGAAATAACTGTAAGAGGATTAAGTACAGGCAAAGACTTGCAATGGCCCCCCATGAATCTGTCCCAAGAGTGGAGATCAAAGGAATGAGGATGACTTTGTGACAGTGTTATATGTTAGCCTTCTCCAAACCCAACACAAAGCCTGAATATAGGCAAAGAAAGTGCTTCAGTAAGAGGAAAATGTGAAAAAAAATAAAAAATAAAAAATAAAAATAAATTACTACAGCTTTCTCAGGCAGCATTTCAGTTACTCATATAAGGGTTTGAAGTCAAGCAGGAGCAAACAGCTCTCCAAGTGAAAGGGGCACTGTTTATCACCGTTAATCATCACTTCTCAGATGGGAAAGGCTCTCTTAGTAGTCCTTTTCCCCTCCATTTCGCACAGGGTTTAGCACTTATAAGAGGTGAGACAAGGGAAAGGAAAACAGCCAACCAGGGATTCAGGCAAGGGCTGGCAGGAGTTCTGCCACCACGGCTCTGCTATAGTCCCTCCCCAGAGCCCCAGACCTGAGCTGGACTGCTCCTAAACACAAACAGCCAGGAGTTAAAAGTCCACAGCTTCACTGCAGGACAGGCACCAGCTCCAAGGGAACTGTGGCAGCTTTGCATAGCTCCCGACTCCAGGGAAGTTAAACACATGGGTCGTAACACAGTGTTTCCAACACTGATATCGCCGTGGTGAGGAGCTCAGTCCTAAATCACTCCGTGCTGAACTCTATAAACAACACATACATTCAAACTAAACATGGACACGGGGCAGACACACTGAAAGGGAGGGCTCCAAGAGCCCTCTCCACAGTTAACCCTGCTGAGGGAAACCAGAATAGGAAAACTACTTCAGTAAAGCACCACACTGAGATTTCTATCCCTGGTTTCCTCTGTTTCTTCTCGCTGGCATTTATTTTTGGTTTAAAAGCATCAGTGTACTGTTTGTCCAAGTCTGTAAGGATGTGGGGAGGGACTTGGTGGCAGAGCTGGTTCCTACAGGAGTAGGAACATGCAAGACAGAGCTATACAGGGTGAAGGAAAACATCTTAATCAACTTGTCTGAGGTGACACTCATAATTCATTTGTGATTTCTTCATTCACTCATAACATGCCATGCCAAATCAATTCATTTTTATCCTTCATCACTGATTTACACAGCAGCTCCACCTAACAAGTCACCAACTTCCATTTTTGAGCCATTATTTAATATCTTGTCTATACCCAGCCCTCACTGGCACAAGGGCAACTTTCAGGTCTTTCAGAGAAGGAGATAGCTCTAAGCAGCATAACTAAGTCTCTGGGAAAGAGTTAAAGAGATTCCCTGTAGACAAGAGCATGAGCTTTCTATGCTCCAATACCTTACGGAGAGCAGATATCCCTGCCCTCCACAGGAGGTCAGGGCTCACCTTGCAGCACCTGGCAGTTCTTTCCTCAGCACCAGAACTTGTGCAGGGCTGGGCACTTTGTCCTCCCACACACGCGTTGCCCCAAGACTGCTGTGACTTTACAGGGGAAAGTAAATTCTTACATCCTCAGGAGACTAGAAAATGGTTTTGGTGTAAGCAAATTACATTTTAAAAAAAAGAAAAAGGAAAACTCTCACATCAGCAATTTAAAAGATGCTAAGGCTGGAAAATAAATACAACAGGAGTACACAGCATTTATCATACAGACAACACTCACATGGAAAGAAGCAGGTCGTAAAGAGATTAGCATTCAATCTCTCCCTAAATGCATTTTGGATTATTTATTGTTTGTTTCACATTACTTGTGAGAAGTCACAATGAACAGGAAGGTCTTCTGTGTTCACAGCAATATGTGCTCTCACACAGCTTGCAATCTATAACCAGATATAAGAGGATTGGATGAAAAAGAAAAAACACACACCAAGGAGAAATGTCTTGATAATCATTGTGTAACAAACAAGAGACAGAGCTGGGAATAACCTCAACTCCCTCCCAGATTCCAGCAGCTCAGACCATGCTGCACTATTACTGTACCTCACTCCTGCTTGAGGCTAGGGACAAGAATGTAAAAGAATGCTTAAAAATGAATCAAAGGAATATGAGAAAGCATTTTTCTCCCACACCAATCAGGATAAAAAGAAGCAGCCACCAGCTCCCTCCCTACCCCGAGCTACCACTCGCTGCCTGGCTCTCTGCAATCCCTTCATCCATTCCCTGCCCTCTGCCCTGAGAAATAAGCTTCTTACAGAGAGCCTTTATCATCAACAGCCGTTTATGCACACTAGAATTAAGCAGCACTTCACATCTGCCAACCAACACGCCTACCAAGCACCCAAGAGATTTCTCCTGTTGGCCAGAAAGGAGACAATGTCCTCCAGGAGGAGGAATCCAAATGAAGAAGGGCCAAAAACTGAGAAAACAAACAGCAGAAAAACTGTTCAAGCACCGATTTCTACTTTTTCCTCAACAACCCTTATGTGCTCCTATTAAGTGCCCTGCTGAGGTGTCCCTGCCCCAACAGTGAAGTCAAGGGAACCGAAAAGGTCCCAAGATTAACTAAGGGTAATGATGTAAAAATGAGCAGGAGATACAGCAAGAACTTTGTTTCACTATTTGGACCGCTTGGTTCGGCATTAGAAAGACAATTTACAAGCCCAATTTATAACCACTCCAAGAAGCTGCTCAGGCACAGCTGTGGAGGAACACTGCACTAATGGAACTCCAGGCTCCCAGCATATCCATTTCCCTCCTCAGAGCACCACCACAGGGCCAGTTTTCTGTTGAAAGGATGCACACTGCTGCTACAAGAGAGACAATCCTCACTCTGCGTACACCTACCTCAGATGCAGAATGTGGCTTAGCCTTTCCCAAAAAAATAAGAATTTGTTGCCGATTTCATGGACTAGACCCAACACCCTAAAGATCTGAATAACTCCCTGTGCAATTCAGCAGCAATAAGCATCACCCCATTGTCTCTCCTGCCACAACTACAGAGGAAAACATCACTAGACAAAAAACTGCACAGAGACAAATAAGTTACCAAGATAGCTACTAAGCATTCCGAGAAATGCATTAAATCATTTATTCAGAACGCTTCACTTTCTCTACATTCCTCGCCTTTCAATCACTTCTGCCTGTGATTTTCCCCAAGAGCTTCTTCAGTTTCCTTTCTGAATGAAACAAAG
Source organism: Coturnix japonica (assembly GCF_054131305.1). Classification (NCBI taxonomy): domain Eukaryota; kingdom Metazoa; phylum Chordata; class Aves; order Galliformes; family Phasianidae; genus Coturnix; species Coturnix japonica. The sequence continues at coordinate 24,846,271 of NC_140667.1, read as the reverse complement.
CCTGTAAATGAGAGGCACAGCAGTCCAACACAAGCTCACTTGTTTGAGGAGTAAGAGGTAACAACAAAAAGGGCACAGGCTGCTATCTCGGTGCAGAAAACCTGGAAACACAAGACATAACACTGGCAAAGCAGGTCCCCTTTCTTCTGTACTTGAGATTCAGGAGCATGGGTAACCAGTAGAATTGTCAAACGTGAGAACTGAGGAAGTAAAAGCACACTCAGAGGAAGCAATTTTATTCACAGGCTTAAAACCCTCTTTGTTTGTGTTGCCACCTACAGCTCCTGCCACACTTAGAGAAAACAGAACATGAAAAATACCACCATCTCTTTACAGCCCTTGTCAAGAAATTCAGAAAGCCATGGATCCAGGCACACAACCAACTGCTCTTTCTTCAACACTTCACAAAGCACTTCTGGCTTTGTGTGTTTAACTCTTAGCAAAATTATCTGCTGCCAAAAGCAGAACATGAAGAAAGAAAAAAAGACCATGGACCTTCACACTTAGCAAAAAGTCATTACTCTCAATTCTCATCTTTCCAGTCAGAAGTTTCAGATGCATTCACTTACTCAGAAACAATTAGCAGCATCTGTCCTTGCACGAAGTACCTGAGTGACACATGTAGTTCAGAAATACATGCCACAGATGCCCAGAATGCTGTGAATGTGTTCAAAGCCAGGTTGGATGGCACCCTGGGCAGCCTGAGCTGGTGGGTAACAGTGCTGACCACAGCAGTGGGTTGGAACTGGAGGGTCTTTAAGGTCCATTCCAACCTAATAGCCATTCTTTGATTCTGGAAGGACCTGTTTACAAGTTATCCAAGACAAACAAGCACTTATAGTTCTAAGATGGAAATAACACCAGCCACGAGCAAAGACTAAAACCACATAATCAGCACATTTTGCTATTTCTACAGTGGTCACTTCCTACATTTCTTTTGGGCGAGATAAAAATCTATTACTAACAGAAAACACCACAGATATCAGCCCATGCTGACCAAGCAGAGACTTCTACTAGTCAGTTTTATACAAAGAACCAGCCAGGTACTTAGAAGCTGCAGAAGGACCTAAGGAAAGTGCCAAGCAGGGATACTTCACAAGATTCAGAAGCTGACAGCAACACCCCCATGCACCTGAGAATCCCAGCCACACATCAACTTCATTTCAAAACACCATCACAACATGATGACCATGGCAAACAAGTGCCCAGACTTCCCTAGTAACGAGAGCAGGAAAATACCAGCCAGAAGGAGTTAAAGAAAACGGAACAGTTGTTTTGGAGTCACAGAACAAACTTGTGGCTTAGGTCACTACAGATTGAACTCCACAGGATTTCTGACAGGTGTTCCACCACAAGAGAAAAGAACTGAGCAATCACCACGGAAGAACCCAGTGTTTCACATACAAGTACTTTGTGTTTTGTGCTCTCCTCTGAAACCTGGCCATACAACACTGTGTTACTGCTTTCTGCCACCTTCCCCCATCTTTTCAACTCATTATGGAGCACAGCAAATTCCTCCTGAGCCAGCTCTATGGAAGGGAAACCCTGGTGCTACCCCTTTCTTATATTTACACCAACATTACTGCAGCAGTTCCAATATAATTTATATATAGCTCTATGGCTTATTTCCAGGCAGAAGTAACTCAATGCTGGTGTACATGTGTTTAGACCACAGCAATTGGAAAGAATGTCCCATAAACACTGTCAACTTAGCTGTTCCACTGTGGCCAAACAGGCTCTACCACAGCAGAAACACAAGCTGTGCCAGGAACATAAAATTAAAAAATATATATATTATCCAGCAAGAAGCTAATTGAGCCACTCGCCACCTGCACAGCACTGACAGACTTCCACTGTGGTCCCAACAGATTTATAGCTGTAAGTTAATAGCCAGCTCCCATCATATCAAGATATAGCATCTGACTGCCAAGAGACCACGCAGGAGTGACCAGGGCGTGTGACAGCGTAAGGGCAGACATGCAATACACAGAGCATCTGCCAAGATCCTCTTGCATTTCAAAGTAATCTTATGAACTTATGGTCTGGACAATAGTCAGCTTCGTACAGTGCTATTTGTAAACCCTGCTTGTACTGCATATGCTTGCAGTGCTACCATGTATTAACAAGTCTGACTTGAGCCCAAACACCACAAACTCGGGGCCTGAAACAAGGGCAGGGTGCAGGAGCCGTGGATCCAGCTCCATGTAGGTGAAGGAGGTGCCTGGTACAAACACACAGGATGCTGATCCCACCAAAAAACAACAAAACACTTTCTCCTTAGGTCTGAATCCAATGTGACTGAACTCTAAAGAGGAGGAAAGCACTCTTATTTATGCAATGTAGAAAAATCAGGGACCAACCTCTCAGGCTGAGCAGAGATAGGACCACAACTACTTTGCCCTGGGCTAACAACAACCCAGCCCTATTTTTCCATAATCCCACACATAACTTCAAGGAAGAGCCTTCCTGAGCACATTAAGCCAGCATTTCACTTGGATCACAGGAGGCTCCATCTAGGAGCCTCTGACTGGGGAGAAATGAGAAAACTATTTCCACATTGTGGGGACAACGATAAGGGTACAAAGGGAAAAAGGAACAGTGCAGAATTTCTCTGGTTGACTGCTCACTCAGTGGATGAGATTCAACAAAAGTCTCTCTGTTCCAGACTCCACAGAACTTGTTAGCAACACGACCAAGAAATAGGGATTAGCAGACAAAGCGCTGCTGAGATGGCGAAAACAACTGCATAAAGACGACCACATAATATACATATAAGGCATGCAAACATCTCGTGTGCTTGAGATGGATCATCATACATGGACACTGATCTTGCCGTCAGCCACAGAGGTACTTATCTCCTCATCCATTGGGTGAAGTGGAACCACTCACACTGCCTCACACACAATTAAGCACATGCTTTTTGGTTTTTTTTAAACCTTCAAGGTCATCATCACTGTAAAAACATTACACAGAGTTGTGCAAGACTTTATGCATATTACAGCTGTAACACAAAACCAGTGTCTCTCCATAGAGCGAGGGGGGAAGTTACTGTACTAATAGGCACATTAAGAAGCATACACTCAAACAGAAGAGAGGACGCTCCTCCTATTAAACACACACACACACACACTCAGAAAAATAGAAACATACTCATACTGTCACCCAGCCAGGCCCCAGTATTTAAATATCCTCTACAACACAAAATCCTGCTTGGCAGTTGTTTATAGTACTTTCCTTTCTGGGGATACAAGGAAAGGCATCCAAATTAAACCACCCTAGATAGCAGGAGGGCAGGACTTGGGTCAGAACCCAGGCAGGCCTGGAAGTAAATCCCTCTGCCAGAGGGATGGCCACATGTTACAGGCAGCAATTCCTTCACTTCCCTTAAGCAACACCCCTCCCCTGCAAGGGAAAACACCCGCTTTGACATTTTATAACGGATTTTGCTTCTAAGCCCTTCGTACTGCCCGAACCACTTCAGCAGCTTATGCTGATCACTGATGAGCTGCAGCTCTGCCATCACTTCCAAGCAGAGCATCCCAGTTCCAACAACTCCCCAGTCAAGCTGCAGACCCCCAGCTCCCTTCCCCACTACCCAGGGCAGACCCCCAGCTCCTGCCTGCACCAAGTCCTGACTTCACCGGCACACTCTTGTCATCTCCAAGGGCTGTGGGTAGGGCGGGACGGCAGCTCCTCCCTGTACCGCAGGCCCCAAGCACCAGAGAAAAACACCAAGAGAGTTTGCCTTGCTTGCCAACAAACCTCCAGGCAGTAGCTGATGACTATTCCCAATTGTTTTAAACCTCTGTAAAGTACTGGCAGCAAAATTACATGCCTTCTTGCAACAAGTACTCTTCCCAGGACTCTCATTCAACAGCATTTCGCCATCCCTGGTTACCTCAGGAGCTCCTCAGGTTTTGGGTGCTCTGTAAAACCCTTTTGTTTCACAACAGATGTAAGTTTTTCCAAAGCAACAAAAGCGATTCAGTTGCAGAGCTGGAAGCTGCCCACTACGCCTCACTCAACATCACCTGACAGTGAGGACAGTGTTATTACCCAGCGCAAAGTGGTGCTCTCCTCCAGCCCTGCTGATTAGCTTGAAAACTAGGACACCAGAGCTGCTGCCATCCAGCATCGTTGCCTGTTGACAGGGACCCTCAGCACACTCTGGAGGATTTGCCCGGACTGGTGGCTGTGCCTGCTGCTTTTTCCCAGCCCCGAGTTCCAACTACCTGGAGCTCCCCGCGGGCACGCACATACCACACGTTCCCCACGCAAGCCCCACATCCGCAGCACGTGGAGCGTCAAAACCCGCGTGGGAGGGCGGAGCCATGGAGCGATTTTTACGCCCTCCTTCGTGCATTGGCCGGCTACGTCTCCACTGCAGCGGGGGGCTGCAGGCTCCGCCCCCGGCCGCTCTGCAGCAACCTCCTCGTAGCGGAATGATGCGGGACCGGAGCTCCGTGCCGGACACTGCGGCAGGTGCGACGTCCCGGGCACCTCCGGGAGGCGCAAAACCGCGCTTGGAATCACCGTATCTAGTGCAAAACTGGGAGAAGAGTCAAATACAGGTTGTTTACACAGCTGTCATAAAGCCCTGGGCGATGAGACACTTTGCAGTAAGTGGATAAGTATCCTGTCTGTTTTACATTGAGAGAAAAACCACACAGAGGCAGCCCGAATTGTCGAGCACAGAGCTCAAAACCACGAGCTGCATCACAGAACTGCACAGCTCTGCTCCAAGGCTGAGCTGCCCCAAAGCTTTTCAGCAGCGTGGAAATATTGTGTAGCAGCATGAAAAACGTCACTCTTAGCCCAGCCTTGCAGCAAAAACACCAACACTGATGCAACTCAACTGGCAGAAGGCGGCCCCTTGGACGGTATCGCCCACTTCTTTGAGGGACAGCCTGCAAGCTCTGCACCTAGATTGCATTACGAGCCATCCAAGGAACTCAAGGTCCTTTGGAACAAAGTCATGGGCTGAGCAACGGGGTTTTTTGTTTGTTTTTCTTCAAATCAAAGCACCTCTAGTACAAACAGGCCTTCAAAGGCACATGGACCCTTCTGTGCTACTCAAAAGTAAGCACCAGATTTCAAAGCATGCAGGAGAGCTCAAAGGGTAACGCTGGAGCACAGGAGACTTTGCCAGCACTTCAATGCACTTCACCCACCAGCTCCCTGCGCTGTGCCCACCAGGCAGCAGAGCAGGGTTTCTGAGCAGGTAGAATTGTGTTTCACTCTGCCTGCTTGGAGGAGGAAGCAGAAGCAGAGCTTTACTAACCTGTAGCATTGAGTCCACTGGCAGTGCCATCAAGTCATTCTCTGTCTTTCACAAACTCCATCTGTCTGCTCTCAAGGCATTTCTTAATGCCGTGACTCTCTGTTGCAAATGCAACCCACAATAAGCTGCTTTCTTGTGGGGAAATGAGTCTCTCTGGATCCATGATGGGGGACACTTCAGCCTAACTATGCAAAGTGCTTGGGAGGGGCACAAATTAAAGGACCATCGCTGTAAGAGTAGCGCCTGTAATGAAGGAATGGCACTCTACAAATTCCATCAGGTATGAAATTTCATAGTAGTTATTAACTCATCTCACTCGTCTTGAACAATTGTGAATCTTAACAGTGTATTTTGCAGAGCAAGCGGGACTGGCTTTTATTGCCGCTGGCCTGGAAACACTAAATACACCAGCAGTTCATCGACTTTTCTATAGCACTATTTTCAGTCTGAGTTTCTCCACAGTAACTAACAACAGTCCTGGTCTCCTGGGATGTTAGCAAAATTACAAGGCTTACTTGGGTTTCCACAGCTCTAATTCATACGGTTCTTCATCTGCTTGTGCCTTGCTGGAAAGGAATCATTGCTAGAGCTACTGAAATCATTAATGACAACAGAACCAAATCAGCATTTCCAACAGCAACGTTTGGGGACTTTTAAGCAAATAATCCTCAATGAACATACAGGCCTCCAGCGGGAGAAGTGAGAAACATCCCTGGTAATCTCCAAAAGGCAGGGGTTCGTAGCTAAGGCTAAAATTTGGCTTCAGAGGATCAAGATTCAACGTCTGGTTCTGCTTCAGACTTCCTGTGGGAGTTAGGAGCTGTGGCTGTAGAGAAAAAGCATTCCTTCCTCCCCCCCAAAAAAAATAAAATGGGGGGCATTTTATCTTTTTAAAGCCTAAAACTGCTTTGGGCCGAGTCGACTTCATCGCATCTGTTTAGTGCTCACTGAAGCAAAGTAAAGATGGGATGCTTGAGTAGCCTATGGTCATTCAAACACAGTGACTCACCTTTGGACTAACATTTTTGAAGACTGCTCACATGGCACAGATCCACCTCTGGTCACAACAGCCACAGGCCTCAGCTGTATTTGTTAAGCACAACACACGGACATGCACAGGGCAAGACTAACCAGTGCCATGAAAGGAAAGAAAACACTGGGAGGTTTTCTAAACTGCAGGAGCCACTCTTTAGTGGGCACAGCCTCAGCAGAGTTGTAGGGTTTCAGGCGAATGGAGCAGCCCACATGTGGAGCTGGAATCCAGAGCAGAGCACACCACACCACAACCCTGCTGAACCTGCAAGGAGCCCTCAGAAGCATCAGCTGTGTGGGGAGAGGTACAGCAGACAGAAGAGGCCTCAAGTGTCTGAGACTGGGCTTGGCACTAGTGTATTATTCAGACCTTAGCTCAGATCACTCAGCACTAATATCAGGGCCCGTTCTGCTAAGTACCGTTTGAGAGCCATGTAAGTGCCACTCCCTGCCCTGAACACTAAAACAAGAGACTACTCTAAAACAAGCCAAGGGCTAGCTAGCATGGTATTTGCTTTCAGTCTTGGAGAGAAATCTGTTCCAAGGCTCACCAAGCAGCTTCTCCCCATGACGAACAGAAGCAAGCTCTGTCAAGCCAATGATATGCTGAGTGCCCCCGTGCCTCAGCTGGAAATGGAGGTGAGGCCCTGCTTTACACCAAACAAAAGTAATAAATATACATTTTATCTCATTAGTGTGTGACATTTCCCAGGTGTCTGCAGACCCTTTATGCCACAAAAACAAACAGTGGTCCTGCCTGGCCTGACTCCCAACCATCAGTTCGACTGCTTTTGTAACCGACCAGGTGATACACCACAGATGCATACTCTGCAAGCACAGATAGCAAAACAGACGGTGCACCATGGAAGAAGTCTTTTCCCACTGTGTCCATGGATGATTTTCTTCACAGCCCCCAGCATGCTGCAGTGAAGAACTGCTCTGACCAGCAAGCAGCAAATACACCACCTGCAGCACCACTGACCAGCCCTGGGTTCTACCTTCCTACTGTTCTGGCCAGGTCTTTGGCAAAACACATGCATCAGCCCGCTGTAGAAAAATGGCCCTCAAGCAAAAGGGGGTTGTCAGTCTGTATGTGCACGGCTTATCCAGCACAGCAGGGACAGAATAAAACCTGCTTATGGGTCTCTGCAGCCAGGTTAGATTTCTAAGTCCCACGTGCCTTCTCAGAATACCCAGCTCATCTGAGGGAGATGAACAACGTGCAATTCAAGACCTCAGCAGCTTTGAGAGGCCACCCAGGCAAGCAGCACATGACCACCCAGGGGATGCAATAACCAGGCAAACCCACTCAGCAAGATACCTGACTTGTGTTACTTACGCTAGCTACAACTCACCTGTTGCCAAATCATTGCTCCCACCCCTCTGTGTGGGTCTTTCCGCTACTCTTCATGGTAAAGACAGCATGTTATGGAGAGGTGGACAGACAGGTGGGATCTTCCCAGCAATCCTGTCTTAGGTTTGGCAGGAAGGACCACAGTGGTTCTTGGATACAATTGCAGGATACAAAGCCAAACACAGTGAACTGCTATACACTCTATCCACAGAACAAGAGGCAACTGATGCTGCTGTCCAACAGCAGAAAACCTTTGGCTTTGACAGGCCTCATGGCTATAAACCACATTCAAAACTCACTGTAGGCTCCAATTCAGACCAGAAGACTGAGCCTACTGTCCCTGTAATCTCAAGACAGGGTGTAATGCAAACAAACGTAGCCTGGAAAACCTGTGCATGTAATTTTAACAAACACAAGGTCATCTTGAGCACCATGTACTTGAAGATGAAACAGAAGGGACAGAGTAGTTCAGTAGGAAAGGATTTAGCCCTTGAGCTCCAACACTCTCGATTGTTCCACTGACACCATCCACAGACAGTGAAGAACAGGTCTGGCCATGGATCAGCCTTTGTCTTCTGCTTTAAGCGGCACTGTTATAAGCCTGACTAGAGACAGACACAAAATCCCTTCTATCTCCGGATGGCAGCCCCTAAGCTGTTGAAGCAATTGAGTGTGTTTAGGCCGAGCTGCTGTGCAGAGATCCCCAGTTATCAGCTGGGGTCAAGCAACACTCACAGATATTGAAGCAGAGCAGGCCAGATCTAGGCTAGAAACATCCCCTCCACTGTGCCATTGGCTCTACCGGTCCCAAAGCTGGAAAACACTGCCCGTGAGGAATCCAGCAGGTTTTGCTGAGGTGCGACCATGTTGTTCATGGAAACTTACAAAGAACCATACCCTGCAACAAGCCTCAGCGGCACCTTCAACGGTTTAATAAGAGGCAATGATTTTTGAAGGATACACACCACTGATTCAAACTTATGTGTGCTTTGGTTCTGTTCCAGTTCAGGCTCAGCAACTCTCAGCTGATCCAGTTAAGACCAGTAGTAGCAGCCTGAACTGATTCATCTTTAAAGCTGTAATGTTTTCATATAAAAAGGACTGGGCACTGAAGGCAGGAAACTACAGGAGGCAGGCCAGAAGTATTGCTCTATTCCCTGTGTCCAGGATGGCTTGTGGTCCCAGCCAAATCCTGAAGCTTCTCAGGGGAACTAAGGAGCTGGAGAAGAACTACATTGAGAATGGGCTGCCAAGCTGCCACAGAACTGATTTCCTCATAAACCTGCGCCTATGCCCACTCCACTCACAGGTAAGACACAGAGGTGCCAACAAGCCAATGGAAAACCACAGGCTGGCGATAGGAACAGACATCTCCTCAGAAGAGGACAGGAAGCCCCATCCCACTAGGAGTAGCACAGGGCTGATTTTCAGACTAAAAGCTCTCAAAAAGGTTTTGCAGCCACCCAGTCCAACCCAACAACACGCAGCAGGACCATATCTTCCACATGCACATGTTCACATGACATCTGATGAAGGGGAAACCACCATACAACAGTCCCTGTGCTGGAAACCTCCTGCTGGGAAATTTCAGGTTTCATTCAAAGCATTACTCTAAACTTACAACTTGAAATATTTCTAGCTTAGAAGAAAGCAGGTGAGATCAAAGATAGAAGCTGCAAAGTTGAAGCACGTCTCTTTGACTCTCTGGCCTACTCTTAAGGAGAAATCCGTAAGCAGATTTTGTAACAATCTGTTTTCACACTGACACTCATGATCTGGTTTTAGGACCCCCCCCCCCTGCACACACATTAATAAAACAAAGATGCAAGCAGAGCTTATCAATATGAATGTTCCCTGCAGGAACTACACCTGCTCCACTACACTACTTCAGTAAGCAGAGATTTCTGTTGCCAAGTTGCAGGGTGCTCACAGCAACCAGGGCATTTTAGCAACAGGAGGTAGCTCACATCTGCCGTTTCCTTACTGTCCTGCCACTGCCTCCCATGCAGCACAAGCAAAGGCACTCAGTTCCCGGCTTTTAACTCTCTCTACTGGAATCACAGGCATGATGACCAGATGTGTAGCTGGGTTTCTGGTAGGGCTAATCATCCTCTAGAAATGGAACACAAGCCAACCAACTTCTGTGAGGCAGTTTTAAAACTTCTACATTGCATACTAATATGCTGCAGTCCCAACCACAGCAGGCCTAGAGGTAAGTCACCATACTCTGACCATATATTGGTTCAACATAAAAAAGGAGTTCTAAAGAGAACAGGAAGGAGGGATTAACACATCCAAAGTCACAAAGAAAAGTTTAAACGCAGAGCTGGTCACATGGCAACAGAAATTGAAATTCCAACAAAACAGAAGTTGTTTTCAAAAAGCCACAAGAAAACCAGCCACTGGATCCAGTCTGTCAACAAGCTTTACTTAGGGAGCTCCTGTTTCTTTCCCTTATTTCTTATATTTTTAAAACATCCATGATTATGTGCAAGTTCCTTAGTTTCACTTCTGTAGAGATCTCCTCTGGGGAGTATGGAAGAACCATGCATTAATTACAGTCAAGGAAAAAGTCCTAATAAAAGTCACAAAACAAGTTCTCTCTTGCATAGTTCCCAAGTAACACACTGCATGTCCTGAGCGGCCCTCATGCAAAATATCTGTACTTACCCACACTCCCCCATCCAGAGCAATGAACAAACAGATCCTTGCAGAGCCAGGCTCCCACAGCCTGCCCCATCCAGCCCAGCAGTACACAACTGCTTGGCTGAAAGGAGCCACATTCCACAGAGCTTCTCTTCAGCAGGACCAACTGCCCAAGGGGTTCATCCCTAACCACAGAGACAGCCTGACAGCACTCACACAGCCCAGGGGTTATTTAGGAAAGAGCAGGGACACTTACCACAAATTGAGGAATAAGAAAAGAAAAAGAAAGCAAAAAAAAAAAAAAAAAGAAAAAAAACAATTACAGCTCACAGAAGTCGAGGCAGTGCCAGTGGGGATGTTTATCCAATTTCAAGTGAGTGGCTGGTTGCAAAAAAGAGCTTGCGAGACTCAAAAGAAGCACAGAGGTAAAGAAAGTTGGCTCTTCGCCTACATCCCTACCTACAAAATACCACCTTTCATGCATTAATCTAAGGCAACAGCCCTGCTCCACCCCATGTAACTAAAGGAGCATTAAGCAGAGATGACCAACCAAAGCTGCATATTTCATGGGCTTTTTCATACTGCCATGTTCACCTCATTCACGTGACACACACCTCACAGAGCAAGTCAGAGAGCCCAAGAAACAACAGCAGGGGAAGCTCTTCCTGCAGGTCAGCAAAGATCCCTCAGGAGCAATGTGTGCAAAGCTCAAATTTCAGTCGCAAGGATTTGTTCCAAACTGCAGACCAACAGGATCTTCTACTGCTGTTTCAGAGAAGGAGAACTGCTGCTCACCTTGGAAGGCAGAGGAGCACATGCTTGGCAGAGGGACAGTCATAGATTTCAAATAGGCAAAGGAAGCGCCTCTGCTGGACCTTTGCTAAAGGGCCCACTCTTGTTTGTCTTGCCCCTTTGAAGAAGGCAGACAAAGTCATTGAGAGAAATTCAGAGCAGACTGTGTTGGGAAACCAACACCAGCACCTAACACCTCATCAAGAGGAATTGCTTTTACCGGCCAACTCCCTGATTAACTGCTCACACTACTAAGACACAAAACCCAGCCCTTAAACCCTAATTTCATAGTGTGGAATTTATCCATCACATCCTCAGGGAGTCAAGACAGCCCTGACTGCAGAACTGATACAGTGGAGCTCTTCCAAAACATATGTGCAAGGCAGAGCAACAACAACAAAAACAATCAGGTACCAGAGAAGGCCTGAGATTTATAGCAGCAGCCCCAGTTCTGAAACTGAGCGGGCTGAACTCGGCTCCTTACACAGAGCTGGAGCCCAGAGCCCCTGTACATGGTAGTATGGAGGCTTTGGGCTGTTCCTACAGTACAGGTCAACTACCTGCTCTTCAGCAACAGGCAAAAAGCAGGTTTCACTGGCAGCACCCAGGCTGCATTACTTGCAGTGCATGCATGCACATGCACACACTGAGGCCAGGCACAAGCACCAAGGACTCTCCTCTAGACAGCTCTTTTGTGGCAAGAGAGGACGTCATGGTGCGCCTCAGTAAAAAAGAGCCATCTCCAGGAACTTCCAATCAGAAGCAGAGCATCAAGAGCAGGGTTTCGTGCTGGGACAGGCCCTTTAAACAGAGTTTTCTCTTTCCCCTGCAGTTTTACATACATCCCTTACTCCAGCGGCTAACGTCCCAAGCACTACTGTTCTGAGACAAACGAATGCACTTTGCATTCACGTATTATAAGCATTTCTTATTTATTACTGGGGAGGGATTAATCTTTCTATTTATGGAGACAGAGCAATGCAAGCACTGGGTGATTTGCCCGGGGTTACAAATGAATCAGTGGCAGGGACAAAACCAGGTGCCCTGACTCAGATGTGCCTGCTGTCAGCATAAGGAAATGCCACCCAGCTCCTCTTCTACCCACAGCTGGAGAGAAGTCATCCTCCTCTCCTCATGACAACAGTGACTGTCTGTCAGGAATCCTCTGCAACACCAAGAGGAGCCACAATTTTTTTATACAGGATCAACTACACCTCAAACTAAGTGCCCCCTAGAGAAGGGAGAGCTTAGTCTGAATCAAGGCAGAGAAAGAAGATGGAAGAAAGCACATTCAGGATGGCAGAATGCAAACCCCCATCTGAACAGTCACTTCAGAGACACAAATCTCATCTTTCAGAGCATCCCACCCTTCCCCAGGTGCTCAAAGAACACACCTTTGTGGAGCAAAGAGACATTGCTTACATGGAAAAACAGGTCTCTGTTTCTTGTTAGTTGCCTGTAACACCAGATTGCAGTTGGGAACATGGAGGAAGGGACAGCACTACATTCCTCCTGCCAGTCATCCATAACAACTCCATATGCTAGAATGTGGAAAAACCTAAATGCTTTCCAATACACCATGACTTCAGACTGGGTACTTCCAGTCACATCCAGCATGAATAGACCCTGCCCAAAGCTCCCAACTAAAAGGCATGTATCAGATACTCTGGTCGCCCCAGGTCTCCCACAGAGGTATTTTCAGTACAGATGGGACTGCAGGCAACAAAGTTAAAGCAAGCTGGTATCACCAAGCAGCACTCACCTTATTGCCTATATCTTCACGCTTGCTCCCAGGCTTGCTTCTTCTCAGCTTAATGGAGGGGGAGCGAAGGAGGTTTTTGATCCGACTTGTTATTGTAGACCCTTCAACCGACATCATCTCCAGGTATCAGGAGACACTTACACCCCACGCAAACCGTGCCTGGGGAACAAGCCCAGGTCTGAGGCAGAAATACTCGACAGCTCAGCTGTGCTTATGCGTGTTCACACATTTCTCGGCAATCCTGCTCCACAGCTCCACTCCTGTTACTCGGCTATTCACAGTGGCTGGCTGACCTTCCTTCTGCAGATTCCAGAGGATCAAATCAGCAGTAACCTAAACTGAAAGATGCACTCGAGGGTCAGTAAGATATCTGCAAGATTTTTTAAGCTTCATTATTTGCAAGAAATGCCAAATTAAAGATCTAATAACGAGGGTGGCTGCAGAATTATTCCCTCTCAGAGGCTTTCACAAAAGATTATCTTTCCTTTACCATCAATTAGCAGATTTAAACCAATTCGAACCAGCAGACGGCTACCCTCTGGTAGCGCTCCGCTATCAGTCGCTATGAGGTCTGTCCATCAGCCCCTTGCTTTCGCTCGAGACACGTTGGCCCCACCTCGGGCTCTGCAGCCCAGCAGCACAATGCCGCACTCGGTTATTAAGCGCAGAGAATAAACGTGAGGGACTTTTTAACTCCCACAAATTGAGCTCCGCTTTAGGTGTGCACAGGGAACGGGCGATACCCGGTAATAAAGGTACGTGACAGCCCCCATCCCCGCTGCTCCGCTCATCGAGGGGCTCGAGGAACTGATGCTGAGCTCCAGCCAAATCCCTCCCCGCCACACACCCCCGGAGCCGGCCGGAGACACCGGGGCAAAGCCTGCGGCAAATCACCCTCCCGGCTTCCGTGCGAAATGGGGGCGGGGGGACGACGGAGAAGGAGCGAGCTGAGGGACGGCGGAGCCTCCCACCACCGCGACCCCGAGCCCCGCTCCGCTCCCGCAGCTTCGCCTACCTGGCGCCCGGCAGCGGCGAGGCCGGCGACCTCGGCGTCCCGCAGCGCTCGCCCATGCAGCCGGCCTCCCCGAGGAGGGGCCGCCGTGCGAGCCGCCCCCGCGGGCGGGGCGGAGGCGGGGGCCGCTCCCTCAGCGGCGGCGGCGAAGGGGGCGGCTCCGCGCTCGCCGGCCTCGGCCAGAAGCGGGGGATCGCCCTCCCGGCACCGCGGCCGTTCCGGGCCGAGCGTCCGCCCGCCCGCGCCGCCCAGCAGCCGCCCCCAACGGCCGCGCCGCCACCCGCATCCCGCCGCCCCCGGGCCGCCCGCCCGCGGTCCCGTTCGAGCTACGGCGCCTCGCGCGGGTCAAGCGGGGAGAGACGGGGCGGAGCGCGCCCCTGGCGGAGGGATCGAGCGGCGCCAGTGAGGCCGTTAGTGCGGCCGTTATCGGGAGGGGGCGGTGCGGCCCTGTCAGCGTGATGGGAACACGGGGCGGGGGGCTATAACTGCCGGGAGAGACACAACCGCCGTCAGAGACACAACCGCCGCTCAGCTGGCGGCCGCAGAGCCCCGAGTGCTGCCTCAGGGCGGCGATGTAGGGTGAAGCACGCTCTAGATGTGGCCCAGCGTGCATCTCCACATCCACAGCCTAAAGAAGAAACAAACCGGAGTTTCTTCATGTGAAAAAATCCTCCCCCTTTCTTAAGGTGGAAGGGGGCTGTGAGAAAGACTTTTCAGCAGGGTCTGTTGTGACAGGACAAGGGGAGATTATTTCAGACTTAGAGGGGAGGTTTGGATAGGATGTAAGGAAGCAGTTTTGTACAGTAAGGGTGGTGAGCCACTGGAGCAGGTTGCCCAGAGAGATGGTGGATGCACCATCCTTGGAGACGTTCTGGGTCAGGCTGGACCAGGCTCTGAGCACCTGTGGGTGTCCCTGTTCATTACCAGCAAGTTAGACTATGTGACCTTTAAGGGTCTTATCCAACTCAAACAATTGTACGGGTCCATGATGTTAATTTGCCCTCAGCATTGACCACAATGGGCAGCGCCCTGCCAGCATCATGGTGCGTGGCTCTGTGACCCTGCATGGCCTGTATTTCAGGAAAAGGTTGTTTGCATTCGCAGCACGCACCCTTTGGTGCTAAGTTCTGTGCAGACTGGGATGAGCTGTGGTGAGTGGGACCACTCATACTTTCCATGGGGTTAACAACACGCACCAGTCTGTGTGCCTCTGGGACCTGACATTGCACAACTGTGGGGAAAGCACTTAATAGTTCTTAAATTTCTGCTGTCCAGCAGGAAAAACAACAAAGTCACCACATGAGTGAGAAGCACGCAAACATTAGGGAATGATCTGGGAGATGTCTTTGCAAACAAGTGTGAGAAACACTCCAGTCAGTAAGTCTGACTCCAGCAAGAACCTAAGTGAAGCAGCATGTTTGATTTGCAATAGCAGTGGCAGAGGCACACTCTCTTATGGCAAGACAGAAAACACGCACCTTGTTGGTAAAATACACACTGTGATATACCCATCCTCTCAACACAGTTCTCTCTCCTAATTACTCATCAGTTGAGTATCCCAGGCTCACAATCCTCTTGATGCAGTTACTAAGGAATATTTCCATATTAGGTCTGTTACCAACCTGTTGTTTTTAAGTATATCTTGTATTTCTTTATGGAAGTAGGAAGGCAATATTTCATAAGATTATTGCACTTTTTCTAGGGATTAAAGTGATCATGATTGTTCCATCCTGTGCTAAGCCTACCCTGTAGATTTGCCTTATCTTGGATTAGTCAGAACACTCTGGTTCTGCTTTTAAGCAAAGAATTTGCCCTATCTTGTGCTGGTATCTGCCTCAGCAACTTATTGTGAGAAGCAACCTATGTAGCCATTTTATAAGAAGGTTATAAGTTTAGTAAGGGCTTATACTTTAATATTAGAAGCTCCTACTGCAAAAACACAACCTAACTCTTGCACAAGGAATGGCAGAAATGTCTACCTGGGAGATGCTGTTTAACTGCAGCCAGTGTTGTTCAGGTGCTGGATGCTGAGTGCAGCATAATATATGTGTGATTACAGTTCTTTGTGACTGTGTGACTTGAAGAGAAGAAAACACGTACTTTATTTTTGCCTGTTGTTTGTGTAGGACCTGCTGCAGCGGTCAGCACCCCGACTGAGATCAGGGAATGATAATTGGAGGCAGCAGGATTTTCAGCTTCACTCTGAGGTCACGAGTTCTTCCCTTCCAGAAAAATCAATCTACCATAAATAAATGATATCATTTGTCTTTGGCATTTACTCTTCAGTGATGTGCTCTTAAAGCAGTCTTGTGGGAGGTGCCACAGATAATTAGAGCAGATGCCTCGTAAATGAAATGCCCTATTTTTAAGCATTAGGTAATTAACTATCTGAAAACGTTTTCCTCTGTTGCAGAAATCCTCTGTGCTTTCCTAGGAAATAGCATATTGCAAATAATCCCATAGGCCTCCTGTAGGGGCTCAGAGCAAAAGGAATGATTTCAAAGTGGCTTTAATCAGAATGATTTTCCTAATTAAAAAAAAAAAAAAGTCTTGATAAAAAGGCATGTGAAAGAAGATATGAAGCAGCAGAGCACCTCTTGGTGTGATGTTAAAGTGTTTCCTTGAACTTGTTCCCCTCACAGACCAAGTTCTCCCCTGACCCGTGGGCTGGCAGGGAACACAAGGCGACCATAGTTGACCTCACTGTGCGATGAGGATGCTCATGGTCCCCTCAGTGGATGTGCAGAGAGTTGCACAGGCATGGTGTAACAGGGTTAGTGAGGGGCTCCATGACTCCACACTACACTGCAACCACAACCCGGGGAGGGGGGGGGAAGAAGAGGAGGAGATGAGTTTTAGTAAACTCCAGAATCAAAGCAGGTATTTAAGAACATAGGACAGTAAGGAACAAAGGAGAAAAATGCTGGGTTTTTTTTTCTGTATAGAGGATATTTTACATATAATTCTGCTCCAAGTAGGAGAATGACTGAAAGCTTAACAATCATTTAATTATTAACCTTTTCCTCAACTATGAGTTTGCCCTGGCAAAATGCACCAAGGATCCTTCACAAGACATCCAAAGGTCTCCTAAGCTCCACATACAGCATCTCAGGTACGAACCCCCACCACAGTTGTTTTTGTTGACTTGTTCTAAAGTGATCTTTGTTCCTTTCTCAACTTTATTGTCTACATGGGATAAGCAAAAGGAGTTTCTGGAAGTTGCTTTCTGAAGGAAAAATTACAAATCCATTTAAAATTCAACTCAGGCAAATAAATCCACTTATGTCTTACTCCTGTTTTCAAGGAATCAACAAAATCCACGCCCTCATTCTAAAATGCTTTTAACATAATTAGCAAAGCACGTATGTGTGTCTTTTCAGCTCCCCAGCCGAGGCTGTGCATCTGTCCTGTGCTGACTTACCTGATGCCTGAGGTGTACATACAACTTTGGAGCTCACTGAGAGGTACTGAGTGTGATAGCAAAATACATTTTGGGACAGGTGGTGGAAGACTGGAGGAATGGGGATGAAAGCAGCCATGTGGATAGAAGAGGGCTGTATTTCACTATACTGGGAGGCATGCAGAGGTCAGATGTTGGACAGAGGTCCCTATTTGCAAGGGGGACACCCAGAGCTGAAAACCACATTATAGGTAAACCACATTTGGCCAAACTGGTGCTTAAATAAGAGATGCCAAGTCCTTGTTCCCCTTCCTAGGAGTTATTTGTGTTCCATTGTTCTCCTTAATTACTGCTTTCTGGAACTGTGAAGCACAGTACCATTGAACTCCAGGGGATTGATAAAAGCTTCCCCTAGAGCAGCCGCTGTACACCATTCCCAGCTTGGGGCCTGCCAACATTTCTCCACAGAGGCATGTACACCTCCACACCTCAGCCTGCTGGCAGGGGGGTGCCAGCGAGTTTGGGGAAGGCAGCCCAGAACAACCACACTCCACAGACTTACAAGCACTCATAAGGGCTGACTGAGCCACTGCCATTCTGCTGTAACGTCACCCAAGGGCCCACTTCCCAGAAAAAGGTTGGGCTGAGTAAGGTTATGTTGGGTCAGGTTGGGTGAGACAGAGCTGCAAGCATGGAAGGATCGTGAGGGTTTTTCTGCATGTGTCCAAACACAAATCAGGACACAGCCACCCTTTATGTGCCCTCCCTCTGGCAGAATAAGCAGAGCATACTAACTATGTTGTGTTCACTCTAGGGCAGTTCTGAATGCCAAAAAAAAGGGATGCTGCCATTTTCCAGGTCTACCCTGAGGCTCCGGGACACCTGAACACCACGAGGGAACGAACTCCCTGCATTTTCCAGCCAGCAGCTTCCCAGAAGTTCTATCTTTGGGGCCAGCTGAAGCAGCATGCCTCTGCCACAGGAACCCAGGAAGGAAGTGTGCAAATTCTTCTGGTGCCAACCTGCGTGCTCCCCAGCGCCTGCTGCCCCACCGGTATGTAGGTCACTGATGAGTGTCTGCCTCTGAGCCCATCTGCCCCTCTGTTAGTGCTCTGCTCACCATTAGCCCCCACTTTGGTAATTGACCTAAATAAGCCTGTTTGTTTCATTCTAATTCAAACCATGCTTTCGAGAGAACAGTAATTAGGGAGAATAATGTAGCACAAATACCTTCTGCAAACTCAAAGAAGAGTGTGCCCTGGTTGGAGATAGTCTTTCTCTTGCTGATGGTCAGCAAGATGACAGCACAGAGAAGCACTCAGCTAGCATTGGGTTTAGCTCTGGGAAGCCAGCAGCTCCACAGAGCTTTTGGCTTAAACATGCCATACAACCCTCACAGATGCTTTTTATTGTTACTTACCATAAGCAAAATCAAGGACCTGTAGCAGCTCTGGGCCTGATTCCTGAATAACGTACCTTAGCTTGTAGACTTCACCATGCAGAATGAAACTTGACCTTCCTACTACCCATAGCAACGATAATTCAGTAGAACACCACAAACCCTGGACGGCAATTTCCCTCAGGACACGGCGTAGTAATACAAGTCAAGTAGAAGAGGAGTGAAACACAAAACTCATGAAACAAACCTGTCAGAGAGAGCTGGCAAAGGCATGCCCCCCCTCAGGACAAGGACACACACATGTGCACCGTCCCCTTCCTTTAGGGCAGAACACTTTATGGAGGTGACATCAAACAGGAAGGGGTTAGCAGCAGCATTTGCACATGTAAGTCTGTCTGGAGAGAATTTAAGTGCACATCTAAGTGGTACGTATGGATATGCTCATTTCCATGCCAACATGCAACACTGTTCTGATAAGTGGTGTTATAATCTAAGTGGGATAAGCTTTTCTATATGTGGTGCAGTGTGGCTCAAATGCCAGCCACAAGAAAATGTGTCCAATTAGTCATCTGGCAAGATGAGTGACTGAAAGAGATGGGAGTAGAGATCCTGATCTTAAGCTCATGGTCTTCAGGTTTCATGAGATAGCAGATACAAGAGAGCTCAGGGCAGCCGTGTGACTGGAACTGGTGTGTTTGTGAGCAGTGAGGTGCAACAACCCCAGCAGAGAGAGTAAGAAATTCAAATGGAAGGAAGATCCTCCTATGGATAGAATCAAGGTGAGGAAACAGACGTTATGTCAAAGATGCAATAAACCCACCACTTGGATGCACACCCAGTGTGACAGCTGTTGGGAAGGCAGGAAGGTGGCGGCAGCAGCCTGGCAAAGTCCCCCAGGCATGTGGCACAGCCCCCACATCTTGGGGTTTTCAGGTCCTGTCTAGAGAAAGCGATGAACAACCCAGCTTGGTCTGATGGCTGCCCTGGGCCTGAGCAGGAGACCGAGCTGCACATCTCCAGGTCGCTTCCCACTTGAGTTTTCCTTTCAGCCCACAAGTGCCTACGATTTGACATAGCGATAAGGCAGCTAATGAAATTGCCATGACAACAAACTGGGTTTATGCTGGCTGTTACAACTTCCTGCAAAGAGAGAGTCTTGAGAGAGATGTTCACAAAACCCAATGAGATTAATGGAACTAGACTCATTCGAGCTTGGCTTTCAACCTGATGAAAAAATTAATGTGTTATCAGCTTGTTACACAGCTCATTTCTGCTTGTGCTATTTAATTATTTTATTTAAGATTAATGGAAGGAAATTACATGCAAACTTGTGAAAAGAAGTTAATTGCATCCACCCCCTTGGGCAGACAACCAAAATGACTCCAGCTGGTACACCCTGTATGGGGGAAGGCAGCCACGCCACAACCAGAACCAACAGCACACAGCTGAGCACAACCAGCCCTGTGCTGCAAAACCTATTCCTTAAATACCCACCCTGTCATCCTCCTAAGTAAAAACACATGAGGCAAAACGTCACCATCACTCTGGGTCCTGAACACAATGTGGCTGCACCAACACCTCTCCCCTGTCAGGCTGTGCTGTCCTCACTGCTCATGGCAAACCCTGTGTCAGCCAGGGCCAGGAACCCAGCCCCAGGTTCCCGGGACACCCCCCTCCCAGGAGCAGCTGCTGGCTCAAGGCCATCTTTGTAGGTCACCGACGCTGCCGGCTGGCTTTTCCCTTTGGCAGCGGTATCTCTCTTCCCCACCCTAAGAAAATCAAGTTTTCTTCCAAACATGAATGTGGCCCTTGTAAGCTGATCTGCAATATAATTATTTTCTCCCTTGCTCAGCAAAGTTTGCAAAACTGGACGTTTTCCCCGTCAAAGTCAGACAAAGAGGCCTTGTCTGTGCTGGAGCACGGTAGTAAACAATTCCCACTGTGGCTGCCACCAGTTGGGCTCTCCTGATGGGAGCTGCTTATTGGAAACTTCCTGGAGACTGAGGCTCCTGGCGCAAGCTGACAGTCCCTGTCAGAGCCACTAAACTTTGGTGGGCTGCGACTGCAGGAAGGAAGGCTTTATTTTATTGCCTCAGACATCCAAAAGCTGAGGAAGCGACTTTAAAGCTCCACAAAGCAGACCTGAGCTGAAAGTCTGCTTGCTTCATTTGTTAAAAGCAAAAAGTCATCACAAGTGAGAAGTGAGAATGCCAGCTGAGGAACAGGAGCTAATCATCACCTGTTGCAAAAGGCCTGCAAGAACCTCCTTTTTCCTTCGCATTTTTGCAGCCAGTCACCCCAATACAAGTTGTAACAAGATCCCATCAGATCTACATCGTTTAAAAAAGTGTCAAGCCAACTAGAGCAGGAAAAAACCTACCTGCTATGTCATCCACCTTGCACACCTCATGCCCACATGTGCTGGCCCTGCTGCTTTCACACTCAGCTAACATGGCTCCCTAAGGGATGTGGAAGGTTTGCTGGATCACGTTTTACCCTGGCTCCATAGCTGTTTTACAGCAAAGCCCAGTCCGTCCCAGGAGCAGGGCATGTCAGCCAGCTCTTTTCTAAGCCCAGCACTGCCAGTGCCCGAGGCTTGGGCAGGGACCAATGGAGCTTCCTGATGGAGCTGTGCCCCACATGTAAGGCCTACAGCCCTCCTGGCTGGGTGCTGCCCAGCTTCATTCGCACCCAGCAACAAGTGGCTCCCGAGGGAGGGCAGCTCTAGCATTTATCCCAACGGCTCCATGCTTCACGTGACACCAAAGAAAACCAGACATCTTGTCACTGGCCTTACCTGTGAGCTGGGCTACATGGAGGAATGCAATTCTGGTTTTAAGTGGTTTGTGTCAAAGCAGAAGAAAGGAGCACCAGCCTTTGGGGCTAAGAAGAGCTCCTGCAAGAGGAGCCAGGTGCCCTGGTAGCCATGCTACTATCGCCTCAAGCACAGACTCTCCCCTCTCTGGTTGCTACCATCCTAAAACAGCCATAGAGATGTTATGGTTCTGCTGATTGGCCACTTGCAAATGAGAGCAGTCAAATAGCTCCAAATGAAACAAGCCAGCCCAGTCCCCACCATTGCATGCCCCTCCTGAATGCCTTCACTACCACACAAATTGTGAAGTATTCTACATCCTTGCATCAGTCAGGAGCCCTATCGAATGTGAATTCATTAGAGCCATGCTGCACACAGTCCTTGCCCAAACCCTCTGTGCTCATTGAGACCTCTGTGCTGGTGTCAGTACCGCAGCCCCATGGTTTGTACCACGCCACAGCTGATCAGCAAGAATTTTGCCACAGTAGCTGCTCAGAAGAGTTTCTTAGTCCAGCTGTTGACTAAGGAGTTAATGGAAAAGGGAAACCTCTAAAAATGGTATACTGCTTATGTTTGTGTTGCATCTTTTTTTAGTTGCTATTTAATTGCCTGGCTTTAGCCCACAAGACACAACAAGCTGCGATGCTTGCATGGGGCACCCCTCTGTGTTGGACAGGGGAACTACATGGGGCCAGCAGGAACAAGCCCAGTGGTGCAGCACCCTCAGTCCTGCCACCCATCAGAGGAAAGTCAGAACTCACCTAGAAAAGCCTGACATCCTGATGTCCTCCTCCTCCTCACAGCTGGTCCCACCAGGGTGACACGGCTGAAGAGCCCTAGATGCACTCAAATTCCACAGCCCCCAGCACTGATCATCAGGGAACTCTCTTGCTAAGTTCTTTCTATTGCAAACCTGATGGGATAAACACTACATTTACATTCCTTTCCATTCCAAAATATAACCCTATCCCTTAAAATAAAGATCACAGAATGAGGCCCTGAAGGGTTTCAGCAGCTGTCAAAAATATGCTGACTACAACAACACATTTTTGTTCATTTTCTCCTCTGAGATTTGTAACGTGTGTTATTTCCCATTTAACAGATCAGGGAATTGAGGTGACAGCGGTGACAGCACTTTGTAGCAGGCATTTCATCTACTTCCTCTAAGACTTATCTCCTCTGACACTTCACCTGGGGACACACCTTCAGACTTGTTTCCATAAAGACAGCTGTGCTGTACGACGTCTGTAAAGCAAAGGTACAAAAGATTAATCTGAATTTAGGGCTGGGGAAGGAGCATGAAGGGTGACTTCCACAGAGACAATCTTCAGCAGCCTGTGTGCGTGCGATGACCTGAACCAAGCAGCAATGCTTGCGTCACCAGGGATTCCGCCTCTGAGTCCACGTGCTGTTGCTGGCTCGGTGCAGCTCAGTACAGTGCTTGTGTCACTGCAGTGTGCCACCACTGCCCCTCCCCAGCCCCCTCTCCACACAACAAACTTTCAGAGCCACTTTCTAGTTCAGCTTGATTGGTTTATTTTAGTTTTACATTTTGTCCCTCACATACAGTTATTCCATAGTCCTGCACTGTTAGTTTTCTACAAAAATATCAATTTTTCAAAAGCAGAAAAGAGGGAAAGATATATTTTAATATATAAAAGGAAAAAAAGCTAAATCTGACATTTCATTATATTCTTAAAAACATTCCAGTCTATTTACAGGTGTGTAAAAAACAAAATCTCCAGGTCTCTTGGTCTAGTGAGGATGTGCGCCTTGCAGGGCTTTCCTTCTCCTGACTCTAAAACCTTCCCATGTCACGTCACATTCTTGCATTATTGCCTCTACAGACAGCATACAGCATTTTAAAAGCTTTGTGCCAAATAAATGGGAATTTGAGGAAGAAAAAAAATCCAAAAACCAGGGTGGGGTATGAGGGGGAGCAGCATTTAAATTCATAGCGTAATATTCACCACGGTCAGGAGATGGTGGGGCGAGGAGAAGCAAGAACAGAGAGCATTTCAAACACGCTTTGTTGCCCGGTGCTGCACCAACCACCTTCTGCAGCTAAATCTGGGCTGTGCTCCTACCTGACGTACTATGCTCAGCAACCCACATTTTTTCCAAGCATTTCCCGTCACCTTGATACTGAACAAAACATCTGCCAAAGCAGAACACTGATTTCAGATAACCCTTGTGTGGCTTCAAAGCTGCCGCTTCCTTTGTCTTACAGAAAGAAGCGTGCAAAGCACAAAGCTTTTTAAAAGCACTCAGACAACACAATCCCGTAGTTACACATCAGAAGTCAGCGACTGCAGATTTGAAAGGAATCACCGCAGTTCTGGTTGCCGTTTCATGCACAGGGGGGCATAAAAGCACTTGGCAAAGTGAACTGCCACAGGTTATTAAAAAAACATCTGGATCCTATTAGAAATGCTCAGAACCAGATGCCCAGGTAAATCATTTTATGTCTGGTGTAATGCTACCGAACTCACAAAGTTACTCCAGACTTCCACTGACTTAAAACGAGGTTTAAAATCCGTAGCAGTGAGCAGAGTATGTGTATTCACACATAAATCCCCTTAGAGAAGGAATTTTACAGCTGTCAGACTCCTTGTGGCTCTCAGGCTGTCATATATTCTCTCTTCTAAAGAATTAATATAACGCTGCTATCAAACATTTAAATAGTAAATAAGCAGATGGCAATGAGATACATGCAACTTATAAGCCTTATAACACATCACCACTTAGAGTGGCAATGTGAAGACACCTTACTCACACAGGCTCTGAAGTAACTTGCTTGCATACCTCGCTCTAAGGGCTCCTCTCCTTCTCAGCATAATAGAAAAATGATTAAAAAAAGACCAGGAAACACCCAAGATACACACATCCCCTAGGGGGCCCAAGCAGACACAGCTCCAGAAGTTGCAGCTTACCCCAAACGGTTGCACAGCACGCAGAGCAAACACTGCTCTCTAACTGTGGAAGAACATCATCACTCAGCACCACACAACCTCAGTGCGGGAAGATGAGATCCCTCCTGTAGTGCCACACAAAAGACTGGGAACCTGGGATGAGGGGGGAGAAATCCCAGCTGCTGCCGCCGGAACAGCGAGTTCAGGGAATTACATTCCTAAACGTAAAGCAAAACGCACCATCTATTTTCCAAACTGGATCGTTATCACAGCCATGCTTTCTGCCTTCCAGGAGCAGTTCAGAAGCCCCTCAAGCGCACCATAACTCCCGATTACAAACCTGATAGGAAAAGACTGTGTATGCACTCATTAACAAATCATCTCTCCTAGGCTGAAAATTTCATTTTTCAAGAAAACTATGAAAACAAAAACTGCGTACAAAAATATAAATATCTTTACAGTCTGCAGGCCCTTCACCTCCAACAGAGGGACGGTGAAGAGCACCTACAAGTTATTGAGTAAGCAGTGGCAGAGAAGAATAAAAAATACATCTTGTGATTCAATACTGCCCTATTTCCCTGGTAATGAGCATTTTTGTTGGCTTTTTTTTTTTTTCCTATACACATCTTGTGCAAACGCAGTGAGAAACCTCTGAGTACCTTTCCTGAATTCATGAAGAAATGTAAGGTTTGAAAAGCTATACACATATTTTCATATATACATTCACATATACACCTCACTCCTTTATTTTGGGCTCCAACAGTCCCGAAAGCGTTATGTATTTCACAAAGAAACACTTCCTATTAACACATCTGGCCACCAAACGCATCTTGAAGAATGGCAGGACGAACGAAGAAGAGAACTGGGAAAATGCTCCAGCTACTTCAGCGCTGTATTCAGAGATGGAGCCAAGAGGTACCCAAATTCTTCTCTACTCTCTGAAATCTTCACTTGCAAATGCCCAACCATCCAATGCAGAGTTACTTGGACAGGGGCATGAGGTCAAACTGTGGGTTCCCAATTTTTCTTCTTCTTTTTTTTTTTTTTTTTTTAAGAGCTTACCTACTGTTCTAGTTCTAATCACAGTGGGAAATATCTTTCCCATGTACTAGGAGTTCTGTGCATAAGCTACTAAAAGGAGTCTCTGCCAGAGCACTAGCACCAAGGAACTGAAACGCTTCACTTCAGCCCTCCACACAATCTGCAGTTTCCCTTCCTCTGCTCTAGGTAACAAATCTGAGAGTAATAGCAATCTCATTTCTTCACATGCATTGTATTCTGCAAAACACTGGATACAATAAATGTGAACAATTCCATTTCTGCATAGATAGTTTGCCTGGTACAAAACCAAATACACCTGATTTTTAACTCAACAACAAACAGCTGCCTGTCTACTAGGGAAAAAAAAAAATCTGTCAACAGCCTACGTTTCTCAGTCCTCTTATAAACTATTTCCTTGAAGATCCTATTTTGGAAGGATACCACATGCCCAGCAATGGTTTACAGATCATCTTCCATATTTTGTGAAGGGGAATGAGAACTCCCAGAATACAACAATGAGGTAAAAATACATCAGCATGCTTTAGTTTCATAGCACTTATTTCTCAGTACGGGACCTGCCCTCAGATGAATAGTGCTGATGCCATACAGAAAACAAAGTGATGCAGACAAGGGAGGTTGCCAAATGCAGCCATTGGTTCACACTGCTCCAGATCTCCATTCCACTCTCTGATAAAATATACGCACACTTATTTGCCAACTGAATTTGAAGGTAGGGTCCCAGAATTACTAAATTTTGTACGCACAGGAGCTAATGCAGGCATTACTTTGTTATCCTGTCCTTCTTGAGCGGTTAAAGATGAAGTTTTTACCCCAGCGGGTGCCAGTTTTGCAACTATAGGTGCCAGCAAGGGCATCACTTTAGCACTCTGCCCTTCTGAGTCCACTGGCAGACTTGCCGCTTTTAGGCCAAGTGGCGCCAGCTTGGGCATGGGCCTCCACAAAGCGTCAGCATTACTGGCCTCGGGATTAGTTTTCATCTGCAAAATGGGTGGAGTCACACCAGTGCTCTCTGCCAAGTTTGTTACAGTTTTGCCATTCCCACCACTGGTTACAGACAGGTTGGGAAGCGCATCCTTCATTTCAGCACCTATTACAATTTTCAGAACATCTGCTTCAGATGAAGGCTCCGCAGAGTTCTTGTCCCCCTCAGTAAGGTCATCGTCTTCCAGGTGCAGCAAGAGAGGGCTTAAAGAGCCACCAGCCTCTGGAACCTCAGAAAGGTCTTTAAAAGCGCCTCCCAGATGGCCGAACTGGAAGGAAGAACCATCTGCAGTGGTCAGATCTCTGGCTGTTCCCTGGCGAACTTCTGCGTCTCCATGGGAGAAATCTGAGCTCAGAGCGCTGGGCAGCTCTGACATACCTGAAGCGTCATCATTCAGTTGCTGATTGAGAAAAGCAATCTCATTGAGCAGTGAAGTGAGGGTCTCATCAGTGTCATCACTCTCCTCAATGCTGCTCAATAACTCACCTGCATCCATCTCTGCTTCCTCCATTGCGGAAGCTACTTTCCTCAGTTCCATTTCTATCCTCGAATCTTTGATCTGCAGCTTACGAAATGGCAGTTCTTTCATTTTCAATCTTTCTCCTCCATGATCACCATCCTTCTTCCTGGTTTGGCTTCCTACCAGCTCACCAACGCAGAGCTTTTTGCCAAAAGGCTCTGGAGGTTCCTTTGCACACGATACACTCTGGAGCTGTGGAAAACCATCCTTATTTTCAAAGAAATCTTTCACGGACCCTGTGGCACTCCTTCCCTCACTGTCACTGCCTCCAGGACACGCTTTGGTCTTTTCTTCTAAGAGGATGCTGTCACTCTTCCTACTTTCCAGAGGCGTTACCAAAGATTTCTCAGAAGCCTGAGTACTTGCAGCTGGCACGTTACAACTTTTGTTTCGGTTTGGGTTTAGACTCAGGTTTTCTTCAGCAGCCAATGATGTTACATTAACAATCTTTGGCATCATGAACGAATCTTCACTTTCTGCAAAACCAAACAAAGCACAATCCATCTCAATCCATAATAACTGCAAGACAATTCCTATTTATATTTCATTTGCTTACTTTTCTCAGCTAAGCTGCAAGTCACAATTTAAACCACTTGCACAGTTTTGGTTAAGTGAAGACCCAAACATCTTAATAGTGTAGTTTTCAACGTGTGGAAAAAAAACACTTGCCCGGTCCCTTCCTTCAGAAGGTTGGCAAAATGGAAGCAGCCGCAACACTTACAGCTCTTATAGCAATGCACGAGGAAAACAAAATCTTTGTCCTCACAAAGGTTTTCAACAGCCCCACTGTCCCTTTTTCCTGAACTTGCTTATCTGGATACTTTAGGCCAAGGACACATTCTAGGCCTCAATTCTTTTCAGTTTGCTGAGGGCCAGAAAAATCATTTAGACTAAGAGAAAGACTTAGACAAGATAAATTAAAAAAAAAAAAAAAAGAGAGAAAAAAAAGAAAGCTCTTGTATTTGGTCCTGTAGGGTCCTTCCAATCTGTTACAAAGACTTAATGCTGATTTCCCTTGAAAACATAGACAACAGCATCTACTGTTACTTCCTAATAAGAGAAACAGTTCAGCCTCCTTTTTTTGCAAGGGTAACCTTCCTTACATACATGCAGAAAGATCCATAAAAAAATCAAGAGCCTACCTGAATGGGACTCTGGGGCTGGTACTACTGCTGAGGGCACTGGGTTTCCAGCAACAGTTGATAGTGTAATGGGAATGGCAGAGTTAGTAAGGATTCCTTTTACTTGGACAGGAACCGCTGATCCTGGCAGCTGAATCATCACAGAAGCAATACCTTACCCAAAAAAAGGGGAATGGGAGTTGAGAGGAAATACGATCCTTTCAGATACTCACTCAAGCCTGGAAAATAAAAGCCTTACACTTCCATGCAAGGCTTTACACGGTAACACCAGCCAAAAGTGGTACAAGTATGGATGGGTTAGGTGACGAAAGAGATCTCAAGTTTTTCTTTCTGCCTTTACTTTCTGGAGACTTCCCACCTCCCTAATTTGGGAGCAGTCAAAATTTAACAGATTTTACTTACCTGTTGAAAAACCAACAATTTGAGATAATCATATAAAATTTACCTTATCAAAATCAGGTTCTACCTCACTAAATTGTAAAGAATGAAAAATTAAAGGAAAAATTGAATACTACCACATAAACGGAGACACACATCTCTGAATGCATGGTTATCTCCGTTAAGATGTTCTCACATGACCATACCTGGCTGTGCTGTCATGGTATTGCTGGCAGCTTGAGGCTTTAATTCAGCCTGCAGGAGCGTGGAGGGCACAGCTGCTACCTGCCCAGGTACCAGTGGGCTCTTCAGCGTGAGCACCTGCCCCTGGGGAGTCATCACTAGGCTTGCAGCAGTTAGTGTCAGAGAGGATGAGGTGTTCTCTGCAAAAAAGAAATGTGTCAATCAGCAATTTCTTTCAGCACAGCACCTTTAATGCCAAACGATACCCTGAAAGCCAGCATCAAGCACAGGCATACAAGAAGTTCCAGCTAGAACATCTGTGATCCTGAGATTAGAAATGTGCCACGGAAGTGATGCTAGCTCCAGGAACCCTCTCTATGCAGTGAGAAACAAATCCACACTTCCTCTTTAGGCAGCCTAATAGCCTAACCCTCTAGAGTGACATTCTGATCAAGTATCACATCAGACCTGATGAAATTAAAAGGCGACTTCATTCAGTGACAAGTGCATTGTTTTTAACCCACCTGTGGCATGGCTTCCTTTTCTGGCAAGTATCAATGGCTTGCCTCTCCTATTTGTCATAGGCACTTTGCTCGGATCTCTGGGTAGAGCAGAAGAAGATGCTTCTTGACGCGTGCTAGCAGGTGAGGTTACAACAGTATCAGATTCTGCTGGCTGAACACTCTTCTTCTTTTTTTGTGCTTCTCCAGCTTTTTGTTTGGCATACATATATTCTAGCTTCTTTAGGACAACCTCTTCTGTCTTCCCTACAAAAACATCATTAGAAAGTTAGTCTAGCTTTCCAAACACTCTTTCCAAACCTAAACACGTGAGGATGAACTTCAAAATTATCACAGTGACGTGATTTAACTATTTCACAGTAGAAAACCTCACCAAGCAAACAGCAGACTTAAAACCAGAGAGTAATAATTATGTATTTAGTACAAGTTTTTGGGTTTTTTTTTTCTTCCAGAAGCATCCATACGTTTCAGAACTTTTCTGCAACTCTGATAAGAAGAAATCAGCTTGGATATGCAGTAGCTCCTGTTCAACAGGTATCACTGGGAGACAGAAGACGCCCACATCTCTGGAGAAATACCTCACACCTTTCCTAATAAGTACAATGATCAGCGTTATTTGTATGCTGTATGAGATTTCTTGGACTGACGCATGCTGTTAAATAACATCTAAAAGAAAACTCACATACAGTTCAGCACTGTTTAACATTGCAATTTTCATATCAAAACCAGATTTTTATGAATTTCCTGTAGTTGCTCACAGTTTGTTGGTCTGAGGTAAAATAACTACACTGACCTCCTTCCAATTCAGAGTTTAAGTTCTAACGTGGACGATATCCTTGTGGGCCCCTTCCAACTCAGGATATTCTGTGATTCCATGAGTCTTAAAACCCCACAGTGAGCAGCAGCTCAGAGTACACCGCAATTCTCTTTTACAACAGAGCTGCTTCCTCCATCTAGACTTTACAAGCACTAGTTTTCAAAAAAGCAGGAAATGGGCAGTTATTTGCAAAATAGAGCAAAGAGTCAAGAGGTTTTGGTAAGGATGTTATCCAGTACATAATTGTGCATACTTGTGAAGCACTGAGCAGAAAAGCTGTTTTGGGAAGCAATCAGTCACAGAATTATTTTTTTTTCCCCACTAAAACATACCCAACACACAGGAACTCAGGCCCATGGCTTGCAACACAGAGATTATTCTACGTTTCCTTTAGGCATTAAGGAAAACAAAAGCATTTCTTATCAGTGTGAGTGTATCACTAAGTCGGAGCTTGACATGCCTGGGTCTACCTAAATTTACATGAACACTGATAACTTACCCAGATCCCCCCCCAAGACTAGATCTACTCTGTTCCACAACTGAAAGTTTTTTCTTTTATTATTCGATGTGGTTTGTGCCTAAAAAACATCCTCACCTGAAAGTATGGAAACTTTCCGAATCAAAGTATCCTGTTTGCGTGCCAATAAGTTCTTCAGTCCAGTAAGCTTATCTGCATGATCAGTCAATCCCTGGATTTCATCGAAGGCCTATAAAAATATCAGGAAAATTATTTATAAATGAAGAACACACACACAAATTAGAAAATATTTTTCCTTCCAAGAAAGCTTTATGAAATTTATTCAGACATTCTTTTATCATCACGAGAAAGCAGGACTCAGAATCAGAATGTAAAGTGTATCACATCATCATATCATTTTAGTTGAAAAGTGATAAACATACTGGTCACCCCCAGCCCCCACCCCAAGTTCTTCCATTTTAAAGAAAATCTATCTCACCATGTCAGGGTACAGCTGATGAACATCATTATGTACCTACAACTTATGTTTTGTTTCCTATGTGATGGGGCAGTGCAAGTTAACAGATGACACAAAGCTGAGAGGAGTGGCAGACACACCAGAGGGTTCTGCTGTTATCCAGAGTGAAATTAACAGGTTGAAGAAATAAGCCAGTAGAACAATTCTAGGCACCAGTACATACTAGAAGTCACCCAATGAGAAAGGAGCTTTGTAGAATCTGGAAGAACCTGGAGGTTCAAACTGACACCAAGTTGAACATAAGCCAGCAATACGCCCTTGCTGCAAAGTGGACTAACGACACACTGTGCTGCAATAAGCAAATTATTGTCAACAGGACAGGGTGGGTAATACTTTCTCTCTTCTTAGCACTGGTGAGGCTACACCTAGAGTAGTGTTCAGTTCTGGGCTCCCTAGTACAAGAGAGGCACAGGCACACTGAAAAGGACCACAAGATGATCAGAGGCATCTCTCCGCTGAAGAAATTCTGAGACTCTACAGCCTAGAGAAAGCTTGGCAGGGAATCCTATCAACGTACATAAATACCTGAAGAGAGGGTAGAAAGAAGATGGGGGTGACAGAGCACAGGCTTGCCCACAGAGGCTGTAGAGTCTCCCCACTTCAAGATCTTCTAAAGATGCCCAGACACAAGTTTGAACAACCTCCTCCAATTGGACCTGCCTGAGCAAGGGCTGGACCAGAGAGCCCCCAGAAGTCCCTTCCAAACTCAACAACACCGCAATACTTTGTCCAGATTAAAGCTCCCTCACCGAGGCTTCAAAATACTCACTTGCTTGAGAATGTAGCATTTAGACACTTTGGGAAGACTCTGCAACCCCAGAGCTCTCTTCAGTTTTTCAAAGAGATCTCTCATTTCATTACGTCGTCGGCGCTCATTTGCTGTGTGTGTCTGGCGGTAGTATGCAAAAATATCTACCTGGGACTTCGGCCTTCTGCTCCAGATTCGACGATTCCACTGGAAAAGTAACCACATGGACCAGTTTAAAGAAAAAAGGAATTCTAACAGCAAACTATTCAAAGGCATGCTTCATTTGCAATGTCTCAACAGACACCTGAAGATATCACATCATGCTATTCATTTATTATGTCTTCATGAAAGCACAGTGTCAGAAGCATGAAATGCTGACCAACAAAAAATGACCAATGTAATCACATCAATCCTATAAAGAAACGATCACGAGCAGCCCTTTCCATCTGCGAGCGTTCTGTTTTTGCAGTACAAGGCTACGTGGGTAAGCCATGGTGTTACAGCAAAGTCACACATTTGAGCCCAGTGGTTTTTTTCTGTTTGTCAAAACTCACACTAGTAAATGAAAATATCCATTTTTTTTCCCTGACGTTGAACTGATTTCATTTGTATTTTCTTTGATGGGTAAATATAAATAGGAGTGGACAGACATACGATACCGCTGATACTGAACAGCCCAGACATGTACCAATTAACAATGTCAAGGTCAGACTCTGATTTTGATTAATTTTGTTTGTGTCCACAAATCCTGACAGGCACTGATTACCCTCACAGGTTTAAATATTTGGGTTTTTTTTCAGCATTACCCTCACAGTTTTTCTATTATTATGATATTTACTTTATGATGAAATAATACTTTAGAAATCTGTATGTAATAATTTGATGTCATTTTTGGGCCTGCTACGAATCCCAGTGAATCAGCAGAAAGACTAATTGGGTTCAGCAATGATATTCCTGAGCCCTTTGGCCTTGGGAGGAGTCTGAAGGCTGACTCCCTACGCTGACTTTTGCCCTCATAGGCAGAATAAGCACAAGTAAGGCTGTAATTCCATCTGCTCTTCTGCTGGGCACAAAATTCCTTTACAGGAAGGGCCTCTTGCCAGTTTCAAGGGCAGAGGGAGTAACACATGAAGGAGGGAAGGTGCCCTAAAACCCATCTTCATCTCAGGCAAAAACGTATGTACCAGTCTGCTCTAATATACAAGACATTCACCAAATTCACAACCCACCTCAAACCCCACCCTCCCAACAGGCAGCTTTAAGCTGACTTCAGGTGCATCGCTGACAGTCATCACAGTTAGTGAAATATGCCCTAAAGTGACCCTAATGTACCGCATAAGTTCATGGGGACAGCTATGAGTTTAGCTTCAAAAGGCTTCTGCACTGTCTTTAACTTGCATAAGGATGCATTATTTAAGCTACTGTTTTCAGAAATCCTTTGCCCAATGCTGCAGTCTATATAATCCCACATATTATTGTTTTACGTATTTTATGGTATTATTTTAACTTATGTACAAGTTATTTACACCAAAATCACAGAACCTTGAAGAACACAACAGCAAGTAAGAGGCAGGTATTTCTTCTGTACAAGAAGTTGAGTAAGAAATCGCTGACGGCAGTTGCAGCCCTTCTTTCTTAAATGAGATCTGAACTGCTTCCCCCTTCCCCAACACATATTTTGTTTCTTGCATTTAATCATCAATACACAGAAGGAAGATAAATTGCATTAGAGCTGCGCTCAACATGAAAATTTATCTTTAAAATGGAGATGTGATACCAAAAGGAAGAGGAGAGCGTATACCTTCATAGGATTTTCTGATAATTTTTCATCCGAAGCATTACGAGCATGGTATCTGGAAGAAAGGCAGAGAGTTTTTCCCAACACTACTCATCTCATGCACTCTATCCTCGTTAAGTATTTTTCAACAGCCCAGAATTGCTCAGCTTTATCCCCTGAAATTAATTTTTCCTTTTAACTACACACAAGCAGAATACTGTTCATCTTTCTCAAGGAAGTCAACTATCTTCAATGCCACCGTCCTGGAAAAAAAGAAATCAGCTGGTCCAAAAGCTGTAAAATTAGCCCACAGTTCAACAGTGAATTAAGCCCGTGTCTGTTAACTTTAGGAAGCAGTTCTATTTGATTTTACAGAGCATTTTGGCTGTTGTTTTCTTTTTGTAAACACGGCTTAACAGATGATGTAACCACCTCCCTCCCACAACAAAGATCAACCAATCAAAATCCTCACCTTCATTTCTATCCTTACATATAAAAACAGCTTCCTCATATTATTTCTCAGGCATTGAAGAAAACAAAGAACAACACACATATGAAAGAATTATTTGTACACTGCAGCATGTTGACAGCTTATAGAGAACGGCTGATTCGCTCTCAAAGAATGAAAGCTGAGCTGCACCTTTGGAAGAAAAAAAGCCCAGAACCACCTGGGAGAAACAGAGTAACTCCCATCAGATTACTGCTGAGGAACAGCCATGACCGTCTTTACATACTTTAAATAAACAATGTTTTTACTTTGCATTGTCGTAATAAATGCAAATGTAGCAGCAGCAGCAACAACAAATAAAATGACAACAAAAAAAGAGCCAAGCTACCCAACCATGGCAGACTACATACAGATAAGAATCTTAAGGCTTTCTTCACTGGGGGCAGTGGTTCCAAAGTCAAAGCTTTCATTTACAGGATCATGGATGAAATCCATGACTGCTCCTGCCTAGATATCTACCAGCAAGAAAAAACAAAACAGAAGCTTGCAAAATCATATTTAAAATTCAGGCAGCCATGCTTATAATATTCACTTTGCAGGAACTGAGTCAATTCACTAATAAATATTACATATTGCAAGATACATATCCTCATGAACAAATCAATTACAAAGAAATGTAAAAGACAAAACAAAACAGAAGCTAAGATACCTCACATCTACTCTTAGTTCTGTCAGCCCCATCCTCACAGACACAAAGGTGCACCAACACTTAGGAAAACCTGACACCTTGCTTTATCTTACCATTACGTGAAATCTCTTGTTTAATAGGCTTACTCAGTATTAGCTCAGCAATAAAATACAGAACTGTAGTGCTCTCCAAGGATGCTTACTTCTCTTTGGAAGGTCGGATATTAGCAGCTGTGGCCTTCAGACGGGCAATGTTAATCTTCTCTGAAAGCTCCTCCACGGTCTCAATGTCCACCTGCTCGTCATCCTCACTGTATTCACACGCATCCTGGAACAGTTTTTGTTTTGTTTTTTAAAAATGAGTATCTACTTCGCAATAGAGCTCAGGCCAAAACACTTCAGTCTCAAAACAGTAATATTAAGAACCTTTAAAGAATGGCACTCTTCTGCTACGCCAGCCAATAAACAGTGCTAAGCAGGCAGCTCCTGTAACTGTCATCCGAGGAATGTCTCCCCACTAGTAACTTCACCACATTCACGTCCACTAATAAATGTCAATTTTATAGATGATGCAACTCATTAGTGACAGAACACAGTGACGCTGCTGTCTGAGGAAACTCTTATTAGAAAGGAGAACCCACTTCAACTTCTCAAATGGCCGTGGATTAGACTACAGTGATGTAATAAAAACAAGAATAAAATAAGAGTGGCCTACATTGTCCCACAAGCATAACTAACATGTTGTTAATGATGAATACTTACACAGTTATCACTCAAGAAATTCATACCTGTGAAGTTCTTAACTATGTTAATAGAAACATTCCTGATTTGCAGCAAGGAGCAACTCCTTGCTGATAATTTCCTTTATGACAGAGGACTACCATCTCTGATTGCTTCGAATGCGATACAGTGAAGAGCACAGTAAATTGCCCTGTCAGCCCCCAGTGCCCATTTAGAGTGACCACTACAAGTTGCCACAGAAAATAATCTGGATTTTTCAAAGTCTTGTATAATAACATCTCCCATGGCTGTGTCACAGTGGCTACAGAAAACAGCAACCACTGTAAAAAATTAAGTCTGCCTTCCGTTACTAATGCCTATGTTGGTAATAGAGCCGTTAGTAAAGTATATAGTGTGTTCATGCATATATACACAGAGAGAGAAAGAGTAAACACATTTATAATGTGTATGTATATGTATAGCACATATAATACATCCACAGAAGCACACACATTACAGCCTACAGAATCTTCTAATCTTTTAAGCAGAATGAAACCATGTACGGTCCTCTATGCAAAAAATACAGACTTCTGAACTTCTCACATATGGACAAGCTGAAGCTTCTTCCTGAATGATGAATTCTCAAGAAATTACTAATGAAATAAGGGAAGGTGAATCTCAGAGTCAAAGTCAAACCAGAACTACATTTCCATTTGCCTGACTGAAAAGCAAAGAATGATCCACATTTGTACAAAGTCACGAAACTGAAGAATGTAAACATGAGTCTGAAATTAAGGTCTTATACCTGGGAAGAGAGAAGGGAAGGGTAAGCAAAATGGAACAAATTTAATTAGAAGATGGAATACACTAAAATTACACCATTTTCCACCTTCTGTGGAGCTTCAACAGGAAACACAGCACAGCTGTCTCCACAGCTTTTTTTTTTATTAATCCACTATGAGCACTAGTAATTCTTATTTGATCTCCTTGATCACTCATAAAACATCCCTTGCTGTTGGAAACCCAAAGATATCTCCTCTAGCATTCCAATTTTATCCTGTGATCCTAGAGGCAAGAGATGCAGAGTTTCTCTTAAGAGAGTGAAGCCATGCAGGGAATGAGGCTTCTGCAGGGTTGCTCCAAAGATGCTAGAATTAAGAGTGAGGAAAAAAACCCCAAACAACCATGAAATTAACTTCTACTAGAACCATTACCACAGTAAAGCTGTTGAATGGTGACAAGTTGCCCTGGGCTAACCAAAGGGCTGAGAGAAACATCCAGATAGAGCTGTTTTCATGGTGAAACTTGTTACATGTTATCAGACTCAAAAAATAGCATTCAAAACCTGAGGCACGGTGTATTTTCCAAAGAAGACAGAATAACTCTCCCCTGACCACTGAGAACATCACCTCTTCAAATGTACAAGTCCTGCCTGCAGACAAGTAAAACAATCAACACTTCCTACTTTTAACAACAAAGGCAAAAATGCTTCAGGATGAAAAGTCTTCCCTCTCTAATTGTTTTTTTCCTGAATTCCCACATTAGGAAATGTATCACCATTACATGTAACTACAAAGTCCACTTCTTAAGTTCTGCCATGAGATCAGCTATATCTGACATGTAGTAACAATCCCCCCTTGGCCAAATTCTCCATACAGCTTAGCATGACTTCTTCTTTGGTTTCAACTTCTAAAGAGCCTGTGGAAGCTTCACCTTTCTAAAGTTAGCAAGTCCCACATTTCACAGAACCACAGAATTTCTGGGTTAGAAGGGACTTTAAGGCTCATCCAGTTCCAACTCCCCACCATTGGGTGGTGAAACTTCCTACTAGACCAGGTTGCCCCAAGCACCACCCAACCTGGGTCTGAACATTTTTTCCCCAGCTGTGTCACCCACAACTTGTCTAGGGAAGCTGTCTGTCACCCTCGTAGCAAGAAACTCCCTCCTCTTATCAACTCTCCTTTTTTTAGTTTAAAACCATTAACTCCAATCTTGATCTCTGTGATAAGTTTTTTCTGCAATAGTGAAAAACAGGTCCAGCAACATCTCTCCTCTGATTGGACCTTCTATCACCTGTACTGGGAAGTTATCCTCAATGCATTCCAGAAGCTATAAAACTCCTAAATGCCTTTGACCTTAAAATAATGGGGACACAACCCTGCACTAAACCAAAACCTAAAGCTGCTACAGAAACATCAGCACTTTTCCCCTCTCTGCACTTCAATGCCTGTTTCTAAGTGCATTCTTCTGCTCCTGGCCGCCTACATCCCTCTTGCTGGTTCCTGAACAGCAAATTGCCTAATGGCATCAGGTTTTCTGTGACAGTAATAAGGAAAAAGGCAGATAACACACATCCCTAGAGATTACCCAAGGAAACTCTTCATTTCATGGATCTGCCTTGTATTCTACAGTGTCTGCAGATCTCACATGTGACATATCCGTATCAAAAGCTCAGATCTTGGAAAACCTGTCTACTCATTAACAGGGACTGGACTTAGGTATCTGTAGTTCTTCACAAAGGACTTCTGCCACTCAATATTGGGTCTTCTCAACCTTAAGAACTAGCATAAATTCTAACAACTCATAGTTATGGGAATGCCACTTTAACGAGCACCATTTGCTGTTGAGGAAGGTGTTTGTTCAGACCTGTAAACTACTCTTGGAAATCTTCTCTATGCTTCCCACTCCTCAAGTCATATTAGCCACAAAGCTCTAGTGTAACTCTCAAGGGTTGAGCAGCTCCAACTCTTCTGAGGTCTTTCAGGCAGAATTAATCACAGAAGCAGTGCTACACAGAGGAATGCAAAAGGTTTAACACTGACCCACTTTCATACTCCTACTTCTGTTCTGTGTTTTCAGGCCACTGCTGATAAACTTCAGCCCATTCTTAGCAAAGGAATTTGTTTCCTCATGAAATAAATAATAAAAAACCATAACCTGCACACCTCAGGAGCACAGGAAAGGGAATGGCCCATCAAGAAATATTTTCCTCATTCTGTTGATCTACTGAAAATGTCATCAGTAACAATTAATTAAATAAATAAATAGCAATGCTTTACTGCAATTGTCCCAAACAGGTGATCCTGGCTGCTTCAAGTCTTCTTGAGACAAATCTATTCTTACCAACAAGCCCCCAGGGCAGAAGACTACAGACTTACTTAACTAGATTTAAAACTGAATTCTCCATTAGGCTTTGACGTGTTAACTCAAGCTGCAGGCAGCACACACTGACGCAGCAAGAATTCAACCAAATTCTGAACAGGTTTTAAAATTCCTCAAGATCTCAATGCCCAGCTTTGCTGCTCTAGAACCAAAGCTAGTTTAATCAAGTTTGTATAAGCTTATGGTAAATACTTAGAAAATACCTCGTATGGTTCCCTGAACTGTACTAACCACTTCGGAAACATGCAAAATACACTTCTTCCAAAACAAATTCTTCTTAGAATCTCTGATAATTGGTTTTATTGTTCTTTCATAGGACATAAATAAAACACACAGATCTTTAAAACATCAGTCCTGGCAACAGGCTCCTCTGTGACCAAGACACTGTGTTTTTTATCTGTTTGTAAACAGATTCTTAAGGCTACTTTGTCTGAGGTTTATTGGGCAACTGATAACTACGAACTGCAGTTCTCTAAACTTGATGATAACGCTGCTGAAGACACAGAACTGTCAAACTGCCACCACCCCAACAACACAAGGCAGCAATAGCTCAATTTTGCAAATTGGAAGAGCTTCCAAAAATCACAGATGCTTTTGTTTTCATCACCTTCACGCAGCTGGGATGCTACTATCACGGCTGAAAACTGTGAGCTGCTATACCAATTCATTTGTCTATTTCTTTCTTAAATAAAATATGTTCTTCAAAAGCTATGGCTGCTGGCTCAACTGAGTTAGTCTGAGTATCATTAGAAGAGGAAGTAGTCTAATTTGGTCTTGAATAGTAGATAGGAATTAATAGACAAGGGATAAAAGAATTTTACATAATTGGAATTATGTATCTGGAGCTTCATATTCTGAAAAGGCTAGCGCGGACTACCATATTTTAATCCATTTACTCTTCAATTCTTCTCCCTTTTATCTCTTTCTACTTTAATCTCACCCCCCCCCCATCCCCCAAAAGACTGATTTCTTACATCATTTACACCAACCAGAAAATCCCAACTCTGTATCTTTAACTAACAGTGCACTGTTTCTGAAGCTGCATACAACAGAAATGTAAGAAGAGGTTACACGTATGACTGTTTCAGCTTTGGAACAAAATCAGATGGAAACTCTACTAACATTAAAACCTAAACTTATCTTACAGAGATTAACCACATTGCTTCCCTTATCCTGTGGCTTCTGTAACCAGTTTCTTTTCTATTGAACACAGAATGACAGCTTTCAGTGCTACTTGAATTTATTACTAAACTTCAAGAGGAATTCCAGGAACAATTCAAGCATTCCTTCCAGAAACAAATGTTAAGTAATAAGAACTAGGAACATCCAGTAAAAGGAAACAGCTTAAAATATGAGAAATTCCAGACTGACACAATTTAGAATTCCATGTCATATTAGCCAGAACCAAGTTGCTTGAGTCAATATAGTAGCAATGCCACATGTAACAGTAACACTTTGACTACAGCTGTTTCAACGTAACACATAATGAGAAACAGTTTCCAAAAGGCCACTTACATGCCTCCCAGTAAAAAAAAGAATTTACAGTAAAGAAGTCAGAAACATTTTCACTTGGGAACCATATCTAGGATTTCTACAGAAACTGAAGCCTAGAACACAATTATACTTTTCCTTTCCAATCCATGGATGCTGGTTAATTAAAAGAAGTCCCTTCATAAAGAGTAAATACTTACCACTTTTTCAACATCTATTTCCTCTTCACTTGAGAAATCAAAAGCGCCATCCAGTATCTCATCAGCAGAATCATCAGTTTTTTCATCTTCATCATCATCATCATCTTCTTCTTCCTCTTCCATATAACCAGTTGTATCAGTAGTGGGCGTAGAACTCTTCTTGTGATGCTTGGGTTCCTGTGCCTTCTGCTCAGGTATCATGAAGTCTCCTCTCTCAGATCTGTCAGCTTTCTTATCTGCTTCACTTCTGTTTTCTGAAACAGGAGCAATGCTGGATATTTTGCTCCAAGAACTGTTAGCATGTATTACAGTATCTTCAACTGTTTTGATTTCCTCCTGAGAATCAACAGCACCTTCTTCTTCGTTTTTAATGCCTTCCTGCGTGGCTATGTTGGTTTTGCCTTCCTCAGTACTTACCACCTGCTTATCTCCCAAAGCATTATGTTGCTCTTCTGCAGAACTTATTTCAGACTTGTTTGGTTTTTTCTCTCTCAAGCTTTCTGCTTCTGCAGAGTCCCTGCACTCCCTTTTTTCCACTTCTGGCTGCACAAGACCATCCTGGAATTCTTTTTTGTTCTGAGACACTTCAGCTCCTGTCTGTCTGTCTTTGTTCTCCAGCTGCGTATCTTGCTCTTGCTGTCTCTGGGACTGCCCAGAACTTTCTTTGTTACTCTCTTTCATATGTGTCTGCACTTCACCTTCCTGCTCTTTAATTGGTTTATCTTCCCTTTCAGTATGTATTTGTTCTTTTTCATGGTTCTTCAACCGTGCAGTCTCTTGATCCTTAAGACTCTGAGCATGTGCATCATTCACAGGAGCAACTAGAGAATGATCTAATGATTCACAAACTGTTTCAGAAACAGTTGAAACAGCCCCTACATTTTCAGAAGAGACACAATTCTCTTTCACCTCTGTGATTGCTTCATTTTCCTCATCACTCGGCTTTTCGCTGATGTATGAATGGTCACATGATATAACATCCGTGGAAACATCATTCTGAAGACAGGGGCCATCACCACCAGAACCCTCAAGCACCTTTGTATCCTTCTCAAATGCCTCTAAAGCAGTGGAACTTTTAACGGGTGTGACTGTCCCAGACACTGACTCTTCAACATTATTTGACTGGTTTACTGACACCTCCGTTTCTTCTTGTTTGCCAACTGACACCGTGACCTCAGTCTCTGCAACTGCAGTCTCCTCTGAGTGCAAATCCTTCCCTGTTTCTGTTTGCTGAGCAGCACCCGAGTCATCTTTCTGGCTTACTTTCTTGGAGTCCTTCTTCATCTGAAGAGATGCAAAATGGTGAAGAATGGAGTTCGGTACAGTCTTCTGTCCTGGGAGCTGAAGTAAAGCAAAACTACCAGATTGTAAAGGTACGACATTAGCATTTGAAGCTGGTAGAACGCCTGAGTTGCCAGTTATTTTTGATTCAGCGGTGGTTAGATTTGTCACATTACTAGCAGCAGGAGTTGAGATCTTTAGAGTCAGAGTGCCTGCTTGTGACACGTAACTTGTTACTGGAGGAGGAGCAGAAGATGCATGAGTAGCTGGAGTGGTCGTAGAGGATGACTTGGGTCCTGCAGTTTGTGCAGTTGAATTTTTGACAGGAGAAGAGGAAGACGCAGAGGAAGCAAGAGAAACAGGTGGCTCAGGAGGCTTGGAAGGTGTAGGCAACCGAATTCCTACAATAGATCCTGTGAAGAAAAGAAAATACCAGCTTATACTTGCCCATACAGTTTTCTTTCAGAATACGATGCTGTACCAGAAGCAGCCAGCATTCTCACAGATCACAACATAACCAGTGTCATAACAATTTCTTAGGGAAAAAGTCAGTACTGAATAAAGTAAACTATTCAATTTTTATACCTTGCTCTATTACTTTCAGTAGGATAAACGAGTATCACAGACAGAAATACGGTGCAACAGACGTAAGTAACACATCAATCAACCAAGAAAGAAACCTTGGGCTTTGTACCTGGATTGCGGAACATCGCCGGCTGCTGCATGTTAGGCTGGACACTGGGCTGGGCACCTGGAGCTCGAAAATGCTGCAGTGGGACAAGCTGAATTATCTGTCCATTAGGATGCCTGAACAGGTTCACCCCACCAGGGCTCCTGAGGGGCTGAAGAATCATCCTCTGTTTCTGAGGAATCTGCACACTGTTTAACGGTCGCAAAGCAGGGGATGTCTGAGGCACTGGAATCAACAACAGTCGCGGTCCTACACGTTTCTCTGTTCCAGGAGTTATCTTTGGAGGCGTCTTATTTAGAGCTTGTGTTTGTGGAGTAGCATCTTCTAAAACAGTTTTTAAAGTTACATAAAATCAGGTTAAGAAAACATTCTATAAATCATGTATTATCCTTAAATCAAGCACAGATGTTTTAGAAACAATTGGATCTTTATACACACATCTAGTTCTCAAC
Source organism: Coturnix japonica (assembly GCF_054131305.1). Taxonomy (NCBI): domain Eukaryota; kingdom Metazoa; phylum Chordata; class Aves; order Galliformes; family Phasianidae; genus Coturnix; species Coturnix japonica. The sequence goes on along the minus strand of NC_140667.1, from coordinate 24,803,609 downwards.
CATGACTCAAAAAACCCCCAAGTAACAGTGAAAAGGTAATTCCACGCCTACTTCTTCAATTCTATACCAGTAGTGAAATCATAGCAATCACAGTAATAACGGTGCTACACATTTCTACAAGCCAAGAAACAATGGGAGAATTCAAGCTCATTTCACAGCAGACACTGACCAGGTAACTTCTTTTTCGCCCTTTTCTAATAGTTCAGGCTAGGCTGGAATAAAAAGAAGCCACTTAAGAGATTACATTTCTTACCTCATTTTGGAAATAACGGTGAGACAAATGAGTCTATACTTAAAATGGGTTCTGCCAATTGCATATTGTGATCCAACAATGAATGAGGAAAGAAAAACGTGAGCATTTGCAACAATACACTGAGGCAGACAAGTCTTACCTCTTTTTGGAGCTATTGAAGGAGCTGACTTCACTCCTGATAATATAATTGGAACGGAGCTGACAGAGGAAGCTGGTGTGGTTACCACAGATGTAGCCACTGCAGTTGTTAGTACAACTGTAGAAGGGGATGTCGTGACAACAGGACAAGTAATTGTTGGTGCTGTTACTACAGTAGGGAGTGACAGAGTTGGTACTGGAGCAGCAATCACAGTTGCTTTTGTTATGTTCACAGTGGCAGTAGAAGTGGCAGCTGAGGAAGTGGTGCAAGTGTTGATTCCAGGTGTTGCAGAAGCACCTGTGACTGTAATTGCAGGAGAGGATACAGTTTCATTAGCTCTTGCTTGGCTAGGAGCAGACACAGTAGATGGTGCCACACTGGTACTTTCTACAGTAACAGGAAAAGTGGTGGTGGCTGTAGTGACCCCAGGAGAGACAGTGCACTGAGCTGGAGCCAGACTTGAGGGAACCACAGGAGTGACAACCATGATTGGTGTAGTATTGACACTGAACTTCTGTGGCCCTGACACAGGCTGGCATGTGCTCACTGAAGGAATCTTCTGCTGCAGAGCTCCAACTTTGTTCATCACAAACTTTGTGAACACACCGCCAGGGCAGTGTCGAACAGCTGCAAACAAAAACTTGCAGGTCAAAATTTTAATAGACTTTTCTTTGCTCTTCTTCAGGCACTACAACTGTCACTTCATCAAGAATTTGGGTTTCCATTCAATTTATGAATACCTCGTAATTAACCTGAAACCTTCATGGCAGTCCTGAACGACTCACATATTAGAAATATGCATATATTCTACTGCACTTCCTCCTGGTCATACAAAAAAAAATGAGGTCTTGAGGTGCTATGTTATTCACCATGAAACTATGAATATATAATTTCAGTACAAGGAAACAAATGACTAGGTACAATAACAGGCTCAAACTATGTTCTGAATCTCAAATTCTTCCTGTAGCAGTTTTTTCAATCTTCCTCTATTTCACTGCTTCTTGATTTTCTGACTGTATATAAGTTTAAAACAGCCACAGAGGAAGGAGGACCACAGGAAGAAATCACTATTGGGAAGCTCCTTCCCCTCATCCCTTGCTCTCCAGGGATCAGAATACCGTATCTGTATCACTCCAGATACTTACAGGTGAGGAACAGGACCCAGATACATAGTACAACAGCACAGAGATCACCGCACAAGCCCAACTTAAGTATATATGCAACGATTGCTTCAACCATCAATGAAATGCAGCCACCTTTTGAACAGTGCATTAACATGTAAAAAAAAAAGTAGTTTTACCACAGGAAGAACAACACAAACATTTACAGTGCAAGGAAAATTTAGGCAGAAGGAAACAGAACCATAGTTAACATTTTGCCAGGACACAGGTAACATCCTTTTCTCTTGCAAAGCTTCTTCAGATATTTTGTGAAGATGGGGGAAAATGTGTGGCTGGGAACTAGATTTCTTTGTTGGTTTTTGTTGTTGTTTAAAGTCATGCTAAACACGGTATTTAAAAGCAAATTCACCTCTTGCCATGCTGGGTAAGCACTCCAGTACCAACTCAGACACAAGTACCAAATGCTTTTCCTGATATTCCTTCCTCAATAAAACAAACAAACAAAAAAAACCTGGCAAAATAAAGAAACTTCAAGAGTGCTGACTAAGTCCAACCCTGTTTAGCTTGTGAAATCCAATGAGACCACAGACCACTGTAGTTATCAGCTGCACACCTGTTCTTTTGCTAATCCAGACTTGGAACGTCTTGTATTTCACTGTACTGCTTCATGCAGCTTTGCTGGTCTCATAGGTTCCAATTCTAAGTTCAACACCATCAGAAAAACAAACTTTGAAGAACTACAGCTCAGAGTTATCCTTTCCAACTTTAAACCCCCATTTTCATTTCAGTGCTTGATGAGAAGCAATTAAAAAATCATAGTAAAAAAACTCTCAGAACAAAAATTGAAGCTCAATGGGCATCTGTACCTCTTCTCCCTTGTTTCTTGAAAATATGCTCTAGTATTGTTAGTAAAATAACTGAAGTCAACACCACTAGTCTTACTGTGAACTCAAAATAAACCTTTCTACTTTAGAGAGGTTATTTATTGCAGAGGCAGCTTAGTTGGCAAGTCAGCCAAAGGCAGCAAGTACTGTTGCTAAGAAATCAACAGCAATGCTGTACACTTGCTTTTTATTTTACCTTCACGCAATTTAAAATACAGTAATAAGTTCCAACCTACCTATCTGTCTCAGTGGTGGGAAAAGAGCATTCAGAGTCTTCACACTGGGGTCTGAAGTAGTGCTGGTGGAAGATGTAGTTTTGGGAGCTGATGTTGTGGGCACCTGGACTGATGGTGTCCCAGAAGCATTGGATGCTACCTTGGAGATCACAGTACTGAGGGTTGACTTATCAAGTACTGTGGGTCGCAGCCTGCCTGTGGCATAAGCAGCTAGCCGACTGGCGGGATGTAATGCCCCCATCTGTCCCAAAAGCAGTTTGGCCTGAGGATACCTTTTATCATTAACCTGAAAAAAGTGGAAAAGGGAAATTTTGTGAAAAGGATGCTAGTTCACCACCTCTGGAGAGGTGTTTCATTCCACAGGACTTCTAAGCGTCCTCTTCAAAAAACAAAAACAAAGAGCCACATTACAGTTCAGAATGGGAACTCCTAATTTCCCTGCTGGTCAGAGTAACTTCAAGCAACTCTGTTATATCATTGTAATACAGATATTAGATGCTGCTCAAGACTCTCACACAGAGCCACAGAGTTCAAAGGAGCACAAGAAATCACTGAAATTAAGTAGAGGGAAGCTAGCACGCTTTTTTCTCTCCTACTTACACTGCAGTCCTGAGTTAAGAGTGGTTTTCCAGATATGAGGACAGTTTTAGATAGAATTCTCTAAGCTATGAACACCTGACAGTACAGAAGAAAGAACACATACATACACATCGGGACAAAACTCTAAGGACTTTGCAAAAGCTCTGTCAGCTTTCTTTTCTTGTCTGTACTGTATCACAAGCTGACCAACCTCACATTGAGATCTGCAGTTGTAACTGAGAGAACAAACAAACTTTTCTGGATACCAGGCTGTAAGCCTAGTGGTAAACAGGAAATTTCATACTAATTTGGTTGGCAGTATTGCATTTTACTTCCAGGCTGCTCAGTAGTAGCCTCTAAAAGGCACTTATTGTAACACACCGTAATGAAAAAGACCTCTACTCTTTAAAACAGGAAGTCTGCCTCTAGGCTGCTCTTTCTGCAAGCTTTTTCCTGGGAGAGCAAAGCATCTACAAAGTATTACACAAATGCACTCAATTTTCATTTTCTAATTCATACACCTCCAGTGCAAGTGGTGTTACTACGACCACAAAATATCCTTGAAAAAGAAGAGATCCTAGCCCTACAGCTCCTGCCAGCAATCCCTAATAGCACATTGGCAGCATGAGACTGCAGAGAAACGACATGCTCTGAATTTCAGTCTCTTCATCACTAACATGTACTCAGAAGACAACACGAGCTATTAGTCAAGACTAGCAAACTGAATAAAAAGCAATTTAATGTTTACGGTTTCCTTTTAAAGTTTTGTCCCAGTGAATACACCTACTCTAAAAATACTCTTTCTGCGGCTTCTGACAGCCACTTATTCAGAAGTGTTAACTGTCAAATGCATCTGCAGGGAGTTTTCAAAAGCTCAAAGATCTTGAGAAAGATTCTGCACTTGCGCCACCAAGACCTAGAAGGCCAAAAGACCAACCTAAATCACCAGACTTCAGACTTGGAATCAGATGTCCTGTTAAAAGGGACAAAGTTACAGAGAGGCAGAACCATCACTGGATATGAAGAAATCTTGTCCGGACAGTAAGAAGACTAGGTAGACAAATTAAAAGAGTGTTTGCTCTCGTCTTTAAGGGGTTCTATGATACTGGATGAAACTGAATCTAATCTCCACAGTAAAGGCAGAGGGACCCACCTGAATCAAGCCTGAGTGGCTCATATTAGCTTTGCGTTTGTTGACAACCAGCTTTCCTGCAGGAGAAATTCCTGCATAAAAAGGCAAGCCTTTGCCCCCATGCAACTTCTCCCGTAGCTTGTCCAATGTGTAAGCCTGAAAGGACTTTACATTTTCTGCTTTATCGCATGACGGCACTCCACTATCGGGAGTCTCCAAGTCAGGTGACTCAGGCTTCTCATCACTGTCCTGGTTGGATGGCACTGAAATTTTCACTCTGGAGGAGTTCACAGGAGGGTTGTCTGCATCCTGAGCTTTGTGTTCCGAATCCAATTCAATAATGAGGCTACCAACTTTGAGGCTCTGTGGCATGTTACTGTTGATGTGCTTTGATAAGATGGTCAAGATCTTATCGCAATCTTCATTCCAGTTGCAGTCAGACATAATTTCGATAAGTTTGGATGGTGCACATGGAGTGGTGGGATGAACACAGGAGGCGGAGGAAGAGTCCCCCTCACTATGGGAAGACCACGAACTTTTCTCTGAGAAAGAATTGAAATAGGTTTCTGCAATACTGTGGCATTTTAATCACCTGGATATTCAAAACAGTTTTACTCTGCCCACCTCCACCCTTGTCTCAGCTGCAGGGCAAGTACAAAGAACTGTTCAAAACATCACTTCCCCTTGCAGAGCTTCACAAGCAAGCAAAAATGCAAAACTAAGGTAACTGTTTCTCACAGTTAATTCACTGTAGCCAAACTATCTCAGGTTGTATCCCGTAGCATCTCATAAGCTAAACAAAGCTGGACCGGTTCAGTGTGTGGATGTAACACCTCCAAGCAACATCAATATGGAAAGCATCACTCATTATTCCAGAGATGGTACTTTTCTCTTGGAGTCAGAAAAGGACCAGTGTCCAATAATGCTATTTCTGACAAATAAGCCACTAGCAGAACTGTCTTTTGTGGAAGATGTTTAACAGAAGTACAACTTTTTGCTGTCATTGGAAATCCAAACGCCACTTTTTGCAAAAGTATAAGGATGTTGAGCCCTGTGTCCTGGTCATTGTAATTTTGACATACCAATTCAGTGTTTTCAACTAGTTGTATTATTTTTCCATTCCCATCCTTAAACACAGAATGCTGTTGTATACATTAAACAGTGGGGAAAAAAATCAGCTTAAAAGGGCAGCTGTATTTCATTAGTGGATGACACAATGCCTTGAGTACGTCTCATTTTAAGAACTGCAACATGATTTGGGCCATTTCAAACAGAAAGCGACAAAGATGCCTAAACCTTCCTCTTTATGAGTTACAAACTCAAAGCCACATTCATACATAATGTACTGCAAAAATTCAGTTCAACCTTTCAACTTCAACTAAAATAAACCAACATCAAACAGCTCCATATAAAGTAGAGGTACTTCTTTGACCCATACACTTCTAAGTGAAGAACACGAGGGTCCAAGACTCACAAAACCACACGTAAACTTATTACTTCTTAAGTAATGAAAAAGTAATGAGAGTAGGGAAGGAACCCTCTGATTTCCATTCCTTATTAAGTATCTAATTACCATCCTTAAACACAAGTCTGCTGTATAATACAATCTTTTATCCTGAATAAACTACTGTAACACAACCTTGGTGCGATGGCAAATACTTGGGAGTCAGCCTGCTGTATCTCCCACATTACACACGTACAACTGATTAAGGAAAAAGGAAACTGCAAGCACATCATAAGAGTTTTATTGGCAATTGTAGGAACTCCCACAGCAAACGCACTCGTTTCATCAATAGTTCCTTTCTTTTTAAGGAAAAAATGCAAAACTATCAACACATTGAATTATACTCAAGATTCAGCTCTTACCTCCACATTTTTCAGGGTCTTTGTTTATCTCACTGGTTTCCTTCTTACAAGATTCTTTCTTAGAAGACTCTTTTTTAGGTAATTCTTTCTTAGAAGTTTCCTTCTTCGAAGCTGGAAGTCCTTGTTCATACATCTGTGGAAAGAAAAAAGATGTAAACAAAATATTAACTTTGTGTATCCTCTTCCATAATAAAAACACATCACAAAATACAGTAGTTTGTCACATTATCATCCAGAACCACAGAAAGTATTTTAACTTTGACAGAAACCAAATGTTCATCTTCTAAGAGCAATTTTAAGACTCATGCAATGAGGCATTCCGCAGCCAGGAATTTCCACAGAGAAGACAATTTATATCATAGTAACAAGGTAAGCTCACCATCACTGCATGCTAATTGGGTTCCATCACTACATCACCATCAAATAAAAGCCAAGCTGCCACGTTATGTAGAAGTTCCAGAGGAAAAATTTTTTCCCATTTCCAATATTTCTACCTGTTGTACAATATATGCCAGACACAGTGTAATTTCTTACCTTTACAAAAGAACTCTGTGAATCCTTTTGATCCTTCTGTTGCTTTTTTTCCTCCTTCCCAGGCTCGTATACTCGAACCCGTGCACAAGTCATCATACTTTCAAAATACAGGTAGACAGGATCCTTGTCCTCTTCTCGAATCTACACACACACAAAAAATACACCTCTGCCTTCTGGATGTGCACTCAATTTATAAAGCAGTTTTGCTATCTAAAAAAAATTAACATTACTCCTACAGTAGTAAATATAAAAAGAAAGCTCTAGTATTAAAAGTTGAATCTTTCCTCCCGCCCCACCTACGGAGGTGTTCAAAGCTAGGCTGGATGGCGCCTCGGACAATCTGATCTAGCTGGTAGCAACCCTGTTCAGGGCAGAGGGGTTGGAATTGGATGATCTACCAACCCCCATTCCAACCCAAGCCACTCTACAATACCATAGCTCAGCCTACAGATTGCTCCCAAATTACAATGGGGAAGAAAAACAGGAAAAAAAATCTACTTCTCAACAGAGAAAAAAGTCGTGAAGTGACATTCATCAATTAACTATCTGATACATATTAGGTAGCAACTCTGACATATTTTCTTCTTTAAATACAACTAGACTCAACTTCACTACTGTTCTTCCTCTATGACGGCTACTGCTTGTGTTAGATAAAGGTGAGGGGAGAGGAGAGGCAAAGACAGACTCGTACAACACTGGCAGTGAAGCCACAAACAAGAACACAAAAGCTTCTATAACTACAGTGATCCTTCGTGTCACTGTTCAGACTTTTTTCACAAATAAGTTATTAACAAGGCTACATCCTGCAGACAGTAACTGCTACAAACATTACAGGACAAGCAACCATTTTACCCATTAGCAGCATATATTACTGTATTATTTAAGAGGTTATCAGCAAAACATCACCACCTTTCTCACTGTGACAGAAAATCCTCTATAGACATATACACGTCAATTCATCCTAACTTATCAACATGCCTATCATCTCATTTTATCTAAAATATACAGAAGTTTTTGGCAGTATTTGCTTTAATTTTCAGCTTAAAAAAAGGAATTAACATATCCCATTTCTTACCACGGGGTTGGGTTTAGGAGTATACACTCTGCCTGTTTTCACTCCACTGGAAGATCGATGCTTGCTAGGAAGCACAACTTCTGGGTTAGGCAGGACTGTAGATTTAACTGGTTCAATAACAGATGGTGTTGGAATGTAAATAGGTTCTGGATCTATTTCACCTTCTACTTTTACCCACAATGGACAATTCCTAAGAGGCTTTTCTGGCTCTGCGTCACAGATAGCTGGAAAAAAAAAAAAAAAAAAATTAAAAAACCCAGTAATTTATACAAGCGAAAACTAATGTAGCATGGCAGTAATGGAAATTTTAGTTTGAGTCTAAAGTCCAGCCACATACCAGTAAGTAATTCATACTGAATTAAGAAGATAATACTGGTATATTTTCTTGTCTCACATCCAAACAAGAAGCCACAGGGATTTGTTCACTAATGAAAACGATTCTACACTAATCACTGTTTCCTAGCAGTGCTAAGACAGCAGATTAAAAAACTACTACAGAGCAAGGGATCTTGACAGCAAATACAAATTTCAAACATCCTAAAAACATACTTTATAACACAGAAAAATTTATTTACTCCAGTGAAACACCAGATAGCATCCCCTTTTTTTTTTTTTTTTTTACCATTGACAAAATTATTACTAAGACAAAGCTGATAATGTACGTTCATGGCCAATTTCTGTCATATTTCTGAATTTCTGTATTTTAGGACAGGCCTAAAACTGTTCTACATTATTTCTATCACAGTCAATGAATTATACAGTTATATACAGGAATTGAAAATCAAGCTCCAGATGCTTACTTGGTAAGAGGAAGAGCAGAAGACAGTAAAGATTACCAAGAGCCATAGCAGTAATTGTATCTTTAGTCTCTGAAGGTATTTATGGAGTTCAGAGACGGTTAAAATTACCAAAAAGAAACTATTTATTTGAGCAAGATGAACAACTGAGTGATGCAAAAAAAAAAAAAAAAAGGCTGTAGTAGGTAGGAGGTACTAAAAGGGAAAAGGTGTGATTACCTGCCACTCAGTTATACCAAGAGAATCGTTGCAGAGATCTCTCAGAGCTCATTCCCATTTCTTAATTTAGTAATGGTATCCCTACTAGAACCTAAGAAAGTTTCCTGGCCAGACAGCTGATTTCAGAGAAGTTTAAGAAATTACTTTTACCCAGCAATACTCACTGTATTCCACCTTTTTTCTTTTCCTCTTGTCTTTCTGCTTCATCTCATCTTCTTCTCCAACACCCTCTTCTTCTACATCTTCATCTTCTTGCTGTTCTTCTTGTGATCCATACAACACAAGATTTCCTCGCACAGCCTTTTTTAGTATTTTCTTGTGTTTTGACCCCCCCTTCACCACCAGTACTTTCCTCTTCAGGCAAGTACACCCAAACATACAGTCTGGTCTGCGGCAGTGGGTAGGCTGACGTTTTTCCAGTGCTAGACTGGCACATATACAACCAAGTCGACAGAAATCATTATTGCAAGGAGGTGCTCGTCGTCGTATCATTTTATGGATAGGTTTGGTTTTGAGAGAAGCCTGAAACAGTTTTAGATAGTAAGTATACACTTGAAATTTTAGCAAGATGAAATCAAGTGCAAGTGAAATTGCTATTCTAAGTTCATTCAGAATAATAACTCCCTCCTACTACATGGTCTGGTTATCTATGAAAATCTGTCACACGTATGGAAAAAAATACAATAGAGGAGAGTTTATGTTTTAATATTCTGAGATGCAATTTAAGACAGCTAAACAGCCTCTCTATGAAGTGGGTGATGAAGAAAGCAAAAGAGTTTATCAGCTGACATCAAAGTTACACGATGTCTTTTTTGTTTCTTTGAGTTAGCCCTATTGAAAAAAAAAAAAGTGTCAAATAGTAAGGAGGTGCAGTTATGGAATAGCAACTGTACCCATCAACTTTTAACAGGGAAATTGGGATAATTCGTAATTAACGTTATTAATACAGTTAGTATTTTCACATACTGTTAAGACAGCAGATCTGAACACTGCAAGGCTGCAACACAAAGGAAGATCGTGTTTTGTCATGCTCATAAGTAGCTTCACTCTCATTTTCTGCATCTACAGGCAGCTTCAGTAACTACAGACAATTGAAAAAGCAACAGTACTGAAAGACAGAATGAAAAATAGTGCTACCTACCTGAGCCGTAAGCAGGGTAGCCAGAGAGATATCTGCTCGTTCTTCTGTAATGTAGGTTCGTGGTTTGCCATCCCAGAGAGCACAGTCTTCCAAGTCCATTAGCTTCACTTGAGATTTAGACAAACCTGGCGGACGAGATGCTTGTTGCTGTTGTGGCACATGGCGCAAACTTATTTGTTTTGGCAGTACGCTTTCATCCAGATTTGGTATCAGGAGACCATCTGCTTGGTTACTCGAACTGCTACTTGAGAGAGACTTAGCAGCCTTTTCCACTGATGCTGAAAGGTTCTGTTTCTGCTTGGCAGGAAAAGGTGAAGGCAGTATAGGCTTGTAGGATGATCTCCCTCTGCTGTTTGAAGATGTTTGTCTGTTTTGAGTCCTTGTCTTCCTAGAGGTAGATGACAGAGAAGCAGGCTTGAAGGTGTGAGATGTGGATGGAATTACGGTAGATTGTTTCTTCAAAACACTGTCTAGTGTTCGCACGTAGCTAGTGCTCTTGGTGGGAAGCTGATAGACCACAGGGGAAGTGGGCGTGCTAGAAGAGAATCCCATACTCGTTTCCATCAGCTTCCCTTCATTTTCCAGGTACTCATCCAGCTTGTCACTGCAGAATGCTGAGCGATTCTTCAAGGAACCTTCTGAACCTCCACCTAAATAAATGAAGGGCATTTTACCTGGCCCCTGGGAAAGCATGCTGACAAGCTTTTATCTTATATATATATATATACATATGTTTAAATCTTACTACAACTCAACAGTATAGAAGAGCTAAATACTTCTTTAAAGAAGTATGTAATTACTTTAAGAATACAACACACAAATATCAAATATAACTCAATCTCAAACACAGCCAGCAGTCTGAACAACTCTTTTTGTAGAAATTTTACAAGCATGTACATTCATAAAAAGAGAAAGTCTTCAACAGTCAGTGCTTCTGTGCAGCTTACTTTCGTTTGCCCTAAATACGTATCCCACATGTATCTGGCAACAGCAGAATAAATCCGTAATACCCTGACACAACACTGTATTCAAATGCAGAGAGTACAGTAGAAATATTTCACCTAATTTCCAAACATGACCTGGCAAACTGCTGAATACTCATTTCTCTCTGTGGCAGGGCAAAGAGTTGAATATGTAGAAATATTCACCTATCTAGAGTTAAAAATACATCCAATCTAAAAGAAAATCATTGTGAAGTCTCTAGGGCAACAGAAGCCTGGACTTACCACACTGTTCCCCAGGTTAAACCAGATGAACAAAACCAAAACCAATACCACTTTGATTTTCACTGAAACCTTCTGTGTATAATAGAATATGTTTTTTGTTGATTCTGTTCTTTTTATTATTTTCAGTTTCTCTTTTCCCCTTATAACCGCTCATTCTTGGCTGTTCATGGAAGTAGTAGCAATATTCAAGAGAATCCCAAAACAAAAATAATTCTCCCATTAAAATACACACTAAAACTGAATTGCAAAATCTCTCCAAGATTAAGAAAAAAGGTCATAAAAATATCTGCACTCGTCTCATCACTTTTATTTTAATCCCATTCTGTTTCTTCTACCTTCATTTCTAGAAGCACCATGAAGCTTCCCCCGCCAGCCTTTGATCTTCCTGAAATCATTTGTCTTTCCTGTTCTTGAAACAAAAGGAAATCCAGTATCTGGAAAAGAAGAAAGCCAGCCTCAGTTTGTAAATCAAGATTGACATAAATATCCTAGTGAATTGTTTATTTATTTTCAGAGATGCATGCACTCTAATAGATCAAAAGGCAGAATAAGGTGCCTTTTTTCCCTAATTAAGGGAATAAGTAACAAAGCCAGGCATCCAGGACAATTATCATGTAACTATGCATTCCTCTATCCTATACATAAAATATCCTCTCCAGTTTCACCCTTCTTCCCTTAGCAATAATGCAAGCAGTTGCTTTCCAAATGCAAACAGGCTAAAACGGGACAAGTAAGTTTTGAGCTGAATGGGGAAAGTAAGTTGTGCTTCTCATTCACAGTTTAGCTAATGAATCTGAGTGACCTGTAGGAACTACATTTAATGTTTGCTGTTCTGTCAAATTCAACAGAATATCTGTGAAGCATAGAGACAGAATAATCACAAAAGTTAAACAGTGACAGCTCTGTCAAATGATCCACGATCTCTGAGTGCTGAAGTGTAATGTGGATATATTAACAGGATCCTTTGTAGCTGTTTTATATATTGCTAGTCTAGAAGTAATTGCCCTTGACACAGAGCTGGACTAGGGTGCTCTGAATTGAATGAGCCTCTTTTGTGGTATACACAAGTCTGGGACACAAGGACTGCCACTTTACCAGCTCCAAAATCAGTACAGGGAGAAAACAACAGCAGTCAGAATACTGAAGCAAGAGAGACACTGGAATTAACCACCCTGTGCTTTGTTTAGCTAACAAGTTTACTGTTAAAAAAACAGTATTTTACCAGTAGTAGAATCAGTCATATCTTAATGAGAAACTGCATTTGTTGGGATACCAAATAAATTAACACAAGAAGTTGTAATTTTAAAAGCATATTTCATCAAAAGCTTTGTGGGGAAAAAAAGAAACAAAACAAACAAAAAACCCAACAACAAAAACCTAATCAAATAAAACGTTAAATGCTTTTTACAGTGTTTTGTTTATGGGCTTTTGGAAAGTTGAATATCCCTGCCCTAAGGAAAAAGAATACTACCTCTGAACAGCATCACGTCCCGAATCCCTCTGATCATCGACTATACAATGTAATACTTTCAATCAAGCAGATTTGTGTTCCACTCACCTGGAGAATTGGGGTTTGTTCCTGGATAGCTCCACAAAGAATAATTTGAGTAGGAAAGGGGAAGCTGCACACCCAAGTATTTCAAGTCAATGCTCATTGTTGGATCCACAGAATTTAACTTCAATCCCACTGCAGGAAGCAATTATCAGTATCAATGCAGCAAGATGTGAAGGAAAAAAAAAAGTAAGAATGTCTATTAAAAAAAATAAAGTTTCACATTATAGACAGACTTTTCTAACATTCATCCATGTTTTAAGGGTTCTGAAAAAAAGTATTAGTAACTGTTACTTAGAATGGATCTTCATAGTTATGAACTTAAGAGTATTTTACAGAGATAAAATAGGAAGAAAATTGAATGACTTGATACTGTTTTTGACTGCTACTAAAGTCTCTGCAGAATTTTAGCAATCAGAAGGTCAGTGTTCTATTCATTTCCACAATAAAGCTGTATTCAGTTTCAGCTCTCTCATGATCTCTCCATGGGATTTTCCCAGCCCCCTGCCCCCCATCTCTTGTTACAGATAAGCTTGAAATTAGCTAGCCAGCCATCTTGTTACTATGCAATAAATCAACCCGCCTTCCTTTTATTTATTTATTTATTTTTTTTAAGCAGGGATATGATTCTATGATTCTATGGCTAAAATGAAACCAAACAGTCAGATTTGCTCAGACACTTTACTGCTTGTTAACATCTTCCTTACATCCCCCAGACGGATGGATGTTTGGAAAGGCTTACTTAGCCACAAAAGGTGTCTTTACGAATTAGCAAATCAGGTAAGGATACAGAAATAATGAGGAAAGCAAAAAAAAAAGCTAGCAGAATTACTATTCAGTGAATGAAAGAATTTATGGTTATTCAGCTCAGCTCAGTCTGGAATAGAGAATATTTGCTTTGTTGGGGTTTTTTTTTTTGGTTCTTTGTTTTGTTTTGTTTTACAAACACTGCTGCCGAAGTCTGAAAATCAGCATTAAGTATGTAAGATTTGAAATAAACATGTATGACTTGATAATGCTCAAGACAGATGAAGTTGTACCTGCGCATATAGCAAAAACCATTAGCAAGCAAAGTCACTTGATTACTGGCAGCCTAAAAACAATAGATGCAGAGCAAATCTCAGATGAGGCTATTAAAGGAACACCTTAACCAAAGACAGTCTAATGAGACACAGTCCTTAAATCTACATGGTAAAGATGAGCACGACAAGTAAGGCAATGCAGCATTTTGTATAAAAACACATCAACTGCCGAATGTCAGGACAACAGCTATTTATTTTTTCAAAGTGATTTTAAAGTAAAAAGGAAAGAACACAGTTTATTCTTCATGACACTGTATTTGAATTATTCTGTTGCTTTCAGAACACAGTCTGAAGACAACAAATATGTCTGTACGGGCATCACTAAACATGACAGGTAAACTATCACTTCTATCAATTTCTCATCATCTCCAGTGCACTGCTAAGTTCAGTTGCTGCAGTCAAACAGTAGCAAATTAAGAACTCCCCCCACAAGCACATCAACTTCATAATGCAAGCTGCAGTATATACTCGTTTTCTTAACTTCACAACTCAACAGCAATTGTAGGCTTCAGGTATATAAGAATATTAAGAGAGCTGAGAGAGCTGTTTTTTTTCACAGCCTACACAAAAGAAGGTTCCAGGAAGACCTCATCACGACCTTCTAATAATGAGGAGAGTAGGAACTGCGGGGCAGAACTTGATCGGGGACTGCAGCGATAGGAGGCAATGTCTTTAAACTAAAAGAGGGTAGATTTGGATTAGATGTACAGAAGAAACTCCTTACTATGAGTGCTGACAATAGAACACTACCAGAGAAGCTGTGGATTAGCAATACAAGCTGGGAGGTAAAAAGCTGAGTGCAGCCCTCTCAAAAAAGATCCAGGGATACCAGTGGATGGCAAGCTTGACTTGAGCCAGCAATGTGAAATCCTTTGTACAGGAGAGACATAGACCTGTTGGAACACACCCAGAGGAGGGCCACAGAAATGATCCAAGAGATGGAACACCTCTCCTATAAGGACCGGCTGAGAGAGCTGGGGCTGTTCAGCCTGGAGAAGGTTGCAAGATGACCTGACAGCAGCCTTTTGTTATCTAAAGGCGAGCTACAGAAAAGAAAGGGACAGACTCTTAAGCAGGGTCTGTGGTGATAGAAACAAAGAGAAATAGTTTCAAGCTTACAGAGGGTAGATTAGGTTGTATAGAAGAAAAAGGTATTTTACAGTGAAGGTGGTGAGGAACTGGAACATGCTGCTCAGGGAGGTGGTGGATGCCCCATCCCTGGAGACCTCCAAGGTGAAGGTGGATCAGGCCCTGTGCAACCTGATCTAGACCTGGACATCCCTGTTCGTTGCAGGGCAGTTGGACTACATGACCATTTAAAGGTCCCTTCCAACTCGAAAGATTCTGTTCTGTTCTATGCCCCATCCCTGAAAGTGTACTAGGCTAACCTGGATAGTGCTATGGGCTACCTGTGCTACCGGGAGGTGTCCCTGCCCACACAGAGAACACTAAGTGATCTTTCTCCTACCTGATCACAAGATAGAAGTATGTTGCTGGGCCTTTCGATGTGGCTAGTGCTGAATCTACAGCAACTCAGACAATCAGACTTGAACATATGAAAAATAGTCCAACTGAAACATTTCTCCATTTCCAGCTCCATCTGCCCTCTACAAAGATTAACTCACCACAGAACAGGCAAGTCCTAAAGTCTCAGCATCTTCTACACAGGCAACATAAAATAACACAAACCCTCTTACTTTGCTGTAAGAGATTTGGGAGTAATCTCTTACTTCCATCCACCCCTTCTGGTTTGTAAGGTGAATGTATGGAAACAAAGACATTGTTACTGGCTGTCTGGAACTACTTTAGAAGCCTCAACAAACAAACAAACCACAAAACAAAACAAACACCCTGCATAAAATACCTTAGATTTGCTGTCATTGCCACAAGTAGCAAGAGAGAAACCAACCACTGTTACAGTTTTCATGTTCTCCTATTTGTACATACAAATGTGTACATTTTTCAATAACATTTGTCTAAAAAAAGTAACCAAAATCAGATGCCAACTGTATTAGGCACACATAGTTTTAAATCCAGCAGGAAGCTATTGACTCTTAAGATCAAGTATAATATACGAGGTGCAACAATATATACACTGCACACTTACCTTCCTGCAGACTAGGATGTATTACTTGCTTATGCCTTAATGTTTTCAGCTCTTCCATCAACTCCTTTTCCAGAACTTGTATTCTCGCCTGACAATCTTCTCAAAAATAGAAAAAGTATAAAAGATATTTCATGTGCCAAAAAATGATTTAAATATTTAATTTCCCAACGTGCCTTTTTAAATTCCCTCACCACAGGGAATATCCACTCACAAAAAAAAAAAACCAACCCAAAATTACCTGGATCATTTGTAGTCAACAAGGGAGCCTGAAGATTCTGTGATTCTTCTCCTCCAGCTCTATCAACAGTGTGAATGTCAAGAGCTTCCTATGTGCATAAAGAGCCTTGAATAATATGCCTCAAAAAACTGCCTTAGTTGTAACTTAAGTCAAGTAACATCAAGTATCACTGAAATATTCAAAATACAAACTAACAAAGAAGAATGTTTTATCTTATACAGAACCCTACATCCCACTGCTTCTCCAGAAGTCATTAAGTAAGACAATGCTATGATTAACTTCGGGACAAGATAATGACAGAACTGAGGTGGTGACACATTTTAAAGCTCAGCTTAAATGGAAATATACCTTCAGCATCTAAGTAAAAACAGGCTGAATTTAATTCATAACAGTTTGGTATTACCTTTGATGCAAAGGACACAAAAAGGACGCCATCAACATCTTCAAGGTCTGGCTTAACATCTGGAAGGATACTCCCAGGCCCCATAGGGCTGTTCTTGCTTGTTATTACAGGTTTCCCTATACCTTTAGGTGGCCGACCAGCCTTCATTTTCAGTTTCCGCGGCCTTCCTCTTTTAGTGGTACCTGATGATAGCGAGTTCTGACTGCTACCAGAGCCTTTCAGGGACGCAGAATTCTTCAGTACTCCAGTTTTTCTTCTTCCACAAATCTCTTTGTCTGAAACCTGACTAACGGAGCTCCTAAGATTAAAATTAGGCGATTTAGATAGAATCCATTGGGCCTCTTTAATTGAGGAATATTTCTGTGCCAGTTTATTTCCAGGAGGCATTTTTTTCATAGCTATCTCCTCAGTAATAGAGGCTGTGTCTGAGTAAGAACCTTTGTGATTTTCAAAGCAGACAGGCAAAGAATCCAGTACTGCATTCAAAGAGGATTTGTCTTTCTTGCAAGAGGACAGCATGGTCTGTGGTAGCTCAGATATCTTCACCGTACTCTTTGTAACCGCACAAGGTTCCAAATAGACCACAGGCATCTTCCCACTGTCCAATTTTAACATTTTTGCCTTGGCAACACCTGAAGGACTGGATAGTACACGCTTCCTAGGCTTGAAGTCTCCAACATTTCTATCTGCTTCACTGTATCTCCTCAGGCATTTTTGTAGGACAGGACCATCATCATCATCAGTGTTAGAATACTCATCGGTTTCTTCATCTGTATCTTCCTGCTTCACGCTTACTCCTTCTGTGCAAATATTTGCCTCATAGTCATAATCATCGGCAGGTTCCTCTTTAACGACTACATTGAACTGTCCATTGGGGTCCAATGGCGATTCCACTCGGGAGCTGCTCTCATAACTGCTAGCATTGGGGCTGGGCAGGGGGAAAAAAAAACACAACAGATCTTTATAAAACTCTCCTGCTTTGCCAAAACATTGACATCTCCTAGAACCCTCTGTTATACATCGTAAAGATGTAAAATGCTCCAAGACTTGAGATGGCTAAACAAGTTGTCATTTACAAGCTTACTTTTTAAGTAGCAATCATTCAAAAACAAACAACCAAAAAAAACCAAACCAAAAATCTCCCACCATATGCCATCATTGAAGACAATACAGTTTCTTTTATGAAAGCAGCAGCATCATCTCCTTCCCTGGTAATACTGGGATAACACTTGCAGTTCTCCTACTTGAGACATAACATGAACTGATGCAAAGTGTTCACATTTTAAATGCTTAGAACTGGGCTCTGTTTACCAAATATCTAATTGCCACTTGAGTAAAAGCCATTTTATTTGCAAAAGAGAAGCCAAATAAATGCTTAATACACTTCAGTTCAAAACATTTAATCAAAATTTGAATTAATTCATCCTGAAGCCACACAAAAACCATTCCTAAACGAAACTGTTGTTCCAAAACTATTACAGAACGTAACAATCTATTCAACTGCGCACCATCTTCCACTCAGATGCTGAGTGCTGACCTAACCAGAATGTTACACACCACACCATGGACAGCCAGTCACACTCCTAATGCTGGGCTTCTTTGAGGGACAGACATATCAGTCAGGAAATTACAGTCAGCAGTTCTGCTAAGAACTTCAAAAACTGGCTTCTCATCATAAGAGAACACTTAAAATACAAAACAGAATGAAACTCAGAAAGAAGCCCTGCTGTAAGAATCAAATTCCTAGGCACAAATGCCACTTTCCTCCTCCTATTACAGCTATGAGCCAGACCGGGACAAGTGAGGTATCATGCACGTGTGTACATAACAAAGATCACATGTTTGTCCAAATATTTTCAATTCAAAAGCAATTATCAACTTCACAGACAACAATAAACAAGCTTCTTTGTAGCGCTGTTCTCATTTCTTTTGCTTTTTATTATTACTACAGCACAAGGAGGGAAAGCAAAGCAAACTTTCAGACTAAACACAGCGCTGCTAACTTAGAAAAGTAGACCTGCGGGAGCATCCAAAACTCCCACGGTATTTCTATTTGTGAACCAAAAACTTCGAAAGACCTTGAAAGGGAAAAGTGCGCAGCAGCCTTTAAGACTTCAGAACCACTCTCTTTTGCTTGTGATTCCCTCCATACTCCCAACATTTGAGTGGTTGCAGGTATAAACGTCCACTTAGGAATGCCCACAGCTGAAATTAAAGATCTGCTTTTCTTACAATGCACTCAATAAAAAGAAGCATATTTCAAAAGCATTGGACAAAAAACATTACCTGGTATAATAAGAATATTAATTTCCAAAGTGCAGTAACAACTCAAGATTCAAACTGTTCTCAGCTGCATGCACCCCCTTATGAAGTTCCATTTGAAGCAAAGGAAACCTTCCAGTCAGCAAAACTAAGCACAACTGTGATAAACATTCCACACTATAGCACGAGGAACTCCACCTCCTTTGGACACATTACCTGAGAGCAGCAGCTCCCAGTTTCTAACGCTTGCACAAATCTAAAGCCAGCCATAATCACTACCCTGTCTAGATGCAAGACAGTGCCCATCAATTTATAGGTAATACTATCTACAGGGAAATAACAGTTATCAAAGCATGAATATTAACACTTTGATAAAGTTTGATATAGGAGGATACCATTCAATCAAACACTGTCCTTGAAAGGCTGATGTGTGGCATGACAACTCTGTAAACAGATGTGAAGGGAAAAAAAGAACCAATGTCCTGAACAACATGGCACATAAATAGTTTCTTCCTTGGGTGAGATGGCCTCAAGTTGCGCCAAGGTAAGTTTAGGTTGGATGTTAGGAAACTCTTCTCTACAGAAAGGGTTGTTAAGTACCGGAATAGGCTCCCAGGGAGGTGGTTGAATTGCCATCCCTGGATGTGTTTAAGAGCCGTTTGGATGTGGTGCTCAGGGATATGATTTAGCAGAGGGTTGTTAGAGTTAGGCTACTATGGTTAGGCTGTGGTTGGACTTGATCTTCGAGGTCTTTTCCAACCTGGGTAATTCTATGATTCTATGATAATTTTTTATTTCCAAGTCCAGAATTTGGTTGTTCTGCACAGATTACAGAACACAGAACAAAAAGTTGGATTAATTTTGGAGGACGTTTAAGGACTGTGAAAAATATTTATCCATAAAATTATTAATATTTCCTAACACAGAACAGAGAAAAACCCTTTAGGGACTCTCGCTCTATAAGCAGCTTTAAGCACACTTCAGAGGTGAATTGACATAGAGGTGAAACTGGAGAAGGCATCTTATACACTGGACCAGAAGAAACAAAGCCTGCTGACTCTTCAGTAAGGTTTGAGTCACTAAAATTACTCAAAAGGGAGAAAAAAAACATAGAAATTCATTCTAAAACAGCCTCAAATACACTGGGTCAGATACTATATGCACTTTCAGCACTACAGTTTTTATCCTTTGGGAAATAAAGGGAACAGGAGAGAGGAAAAAACCAAAACTGCAGAAGCTATTCAGTTTAAACATCTCTCCACATTATTTGTTTCAGTGACGCTCTTCAGACAAAGCAAATGAACGATGTGACCATGAACGAAACTTTAAGCACTTACAACAGGAACTGACTCCAAAGAGAGAGAGAAAAAAAATCACTTGTAAGACAATGAACATCTTCAAACTTGTCAGTAGTTACTTCCAGAGACGTACTCTTTTACTTACAATCTGCACAGTTATGTAAGCGCTGATCCATCATCAGAATGAGTTTCTCTAGAATTTACATCTAAGAAGTACAGGAGACGTTCTCTCTAATACGCTGCTACTGGAAATGACTGCATCATCTAGGACACTTTAGATAACACAGCAATTGGAGCAGTCTTAGAACTAATCACAATCAGAAAGTCTCAATGAATGGAGAACTTCGCAATTCAAGGTTTTGCAGTTAATCGAAAGGCAAGAAGATCATCCCTCCAAGGAAAAAAAAAACAAACAAGCTAACCTTTATCCTCTCTAAACACACTGAATGTAATACAGCCTTTGAAGCAAGCTACAATTACATTGTACGTAACACACTTCTTTCCTTCTAGGAAGTGAGCTTGAATTACACAGTTAACATCATCCCATTTCCTAGTTACTTGACAAAGCAGTTATGTGTAGTTAAATAATGTCTTGGCACACTCATCTACACAAGGTTGCTTCTGATACTGATTTTTTGGCATTTAAGTACTGCAACACTGAAAGTTGGGCTGCTTCAATCTCCCTTGAGGAAGGGAAGAATTCACACAAGTTGTTACTGATTAAACAGCCACCTTGGAGTAAGTAGTACACATAACCAGTCCAAACACACATCATCCTCACACATCCTCATCCACACTAATGAAAAATGAAGAAACAGAGACAGCCCGTTGTGGTGGTAAGCAACTCTTTAAAAAAACGTGCTCTCTTTAAAATTCAAAACAACTCGATTTAGACTTCTAAATACCTCAAGAGTTAAGGAGACTCCCTCAGTATTTCTTTAAAAAGGCAGTTACAGCAACATAACAAAACCCACCAAACTCTTATACTCCTCAGATACATTAGAAAGCTCAAACTGACAGATGACAGTCTAAAGGAAGGAAAAGCTTCCAGCAATGTGTTCCATCATTTCAGGTCAACAAACTCTATCCATACATCTGTCTACTAAGCATCTCAGTATATGATGCTTTATCAAATGCCTCGCTCAACAGGTATTTATTATAAAAACAGAATGGTAACTCACCTCTCAGTGACTTCTTGTTTCAGCTTTGGCATATCAGCGGAAGGCAGCCCAGTGTCCAGGAAACCTACAAAGTCTTGTTCCGTATTAAAGGATTCTTTCTCTGGATTCACATCTGATGAGTTCTGCCCAATGAATGAAGAATCTATTCTCTGATGTAATTCTAACGTGTCAACTTCAGCAGGGCAACTACGAATGCTGGCAGAGCTAAAAACATTACTTTCTTCCAGTTCAAAGTTATTGCTTTGTTTCACATCGCGCTGAGGTCGACTATTCAAGCCATCATCTCTGAATCCCTTAGCAAAAGGATTGTAATCTATTTTCAGCTGGGTAATCTGAATATTCTGGTAGGCTGTAACTGCAAAGAACTCTGTCTGTGGAAAGGTAAACGTATGGACATCTGGGCCATTGAGCTGAATGACTTCTGTGGCTTTGTCTGCAGGAACCAAGTGAAGCCGTGGCAGATAGCGGTGCATAGAATGTAAGATGATATGACCCTCCTGGTCCAGGGTATTGTTGGTAAGCTTGAGTTTGTAGAAAGATACCGGCTGGTGCATCCAGTACTGCCCAGTGGAAGGTGACTCCGGATGAATGAACACTCGTCCGAGAACATGGGGCTCTGCCTTCCCACTGGGCTCCCACCAGCGGCCATTCCATTTGTATCGGTGATTGTCCACGGGGGAGATGTCCATGACCAGGATGTACTTCTGGCTGGCATCCAGCCCTGTAATCCAGTATCGGCAGTAGGGGAACATGCGCCTCCCCTGCTTGGTCAGAATCATCTCTGTGTTGCGATGGTAGAACTCATTCCACATACTGTTGTTGTCTAGGGTGACGGTGATGCCCCCTGAGACACAGTCAGCTGGGAGGCAGGTCTTGATTTTGGGTTTTACTGGCATTAATACGCTACTGGCCAGAGCACAAGCGTCATGGTTGGCCACTAGGATTCCTTGGTCAGCTTTGCCGTTTCCCTGCTGTTGTTTCAAGATAACAAAAAAGGCAGGTGCTGCACCAGACACTGTCCCACCATCCCGGCTGGCCAACACAATCTGCTGCTTCTCCATGATGAGCAGTTCTGGAAGTTCTCAGGTAAAAGGCAAATTCTACACAATTCTGATAATCATCTGCATGTATTCACCATTCTGAAAAAAAAATAAATAAAAAAGTATATTCAGTTTAACTTCTTTAAATACATTCCCTTTCTTAAGGAGGTTTTAACATCTCTCAAGGTTGTTATTTTTGAACAGTTCTCCACTTTAAAAATTGAAACATGAACAGTACTTCATAAAACCAAGCACAATTAGGACACAACAAACCAAGGCTGTTAGTGCATATATAACTCCATTCTTACAGATGTGGGTTACAACACCGTTACAAATCATTTATTTCATTTAGTTCCCAATCACTGCTTAGGGAACTAAGGAATTTCCTCTACCTGCACGCACATCATTCCATCTTCTGCATCTACCCCATGGGTGAGTATGTAACCGACATCCTAAGAGGCAACAGTGAAAATGCCATTTTTTACACAGCTCATGCATTTCTCATTGGGAAAGCTTAGAGTAAGCTCCTAGTAACTCACAAGAACATCATTCAGACATTTGCATTTAAAATCTGATTATACATGGAACATCACATGCAACGAACCAGTCAATTTCTGTAAGAAATGCACAGCTGGGGGGAAACCGGGAATATGAGCTGAGGAATCACCATCACCTGGAGGTAACTGTGCAAAGCAGCTGCCACGTGTCTGTGGGGCAGAACTGAAAAACTCAGAAGGCAGGCGACATTCACCAACCCCGTGAGGAATGTTCTCAACAACAAAGGAATCCAAGAGACCTACCTCAACCCCTCCAACTTCACTAGTCAGATCTTCGTACATAAGTTGGAGGAAAAAATGTTGTGCACAGGTTTTGGGAACTGTGAAGTTACAAGACCTGGCTGCCAGTTTTACTCAGAGAAAGAAATACTTTTCTTACTTCATACTTCACCTTACTGCAAAACTACAGCAGCTTATTAAAAAGATTCTACACTTGGTAAAAGACTCACAAGAGATGGGCTTTCAGTGTGCTTCAAGAACATGCCAGCCATGCATTCAGCCAAGCTACAACACACACAAAAGGCTGTGGAGTTGCTGTTCTGGTCCACAGTATTTAAGAACACTGTGCTATTTCAGTCAGTTGTGGGGTGTGCAGCACCCCCGGTACCAGATGTGCCTGGGATGTTTGTGGTTGCGGTGCAATGATGGGCAATTCATTCAGTACCAGCACCATCTATTCCCAGCACAGTTTCACACACATTTTTACACTCGATGTGACACAGTAGCCACTTTCATTACACCGGAGAGCTCCGTGTACTTATGGAAGCCCCAATTATACCCAGCTTCAGCTACTTTTCAGCCGTGCAAACCCGACGTTTGAAAGCCGGCCCTTCATTGGTCGGCAAACCGAGCAAAAACATCGAGAGCAGCTTTACAACGTGCGGGAAGGGAAACGTGCAAAGCGCACCAGCTCGGTTACCAGACTCCCGGCTGCCGAGGCCGCCGCACGCAGCGCTGCGGGACGGGCATTGAGCGAGCTGCTCGTGCCGCTGGGCGGCGGGACAAGGAACGGCACGGCACAAGGCACGGCACGGCACAAGGCACGGCACGGCATAAGGCACGGCACAAGGCACGTCACGCCGCCGCGCCAGCTCCAAGGGCAGCAGGCACCGCACGCGCGGCGCTGCCGTTCAATGCCGCCCGGGGGCACGGCAGGCGGGCGCCCCGAGCGGGGCAGGTGCGGCCCGGCCGAGCGCTCGTCACAAGCCGCCCCTCCTCCCCGCGCCGGCCGGCCCCCGCCGGAAGCCCCGGCACGGGAGAAGCGGCCGCTCCCGGGACCCGCCCGCGCCTTTCCGGGAAGCGTCCAACCGTGCGCGGCGGGCACGGCCGGACACGGGCACGGCCGGACACGGGCACGGCCGGACACGGGCACGGCCGGACACGGGCACGGCCGGACACGGGCACGGCCGGACACGGGCACGGCCGGCAGCGGGTCCCGCGAGGCGCCATGTCCGCTCCTCACGGGCTGCGCGACGTGCGGGCGCGGTGAGGCCGGAGGACGCGCGACGCTGCGGTCACTCCCGAGGCGGCGGCCCCGAAGCGGCGCCTCGCGTCCCCGGCGGCAGCGGCCCGCGCTGCGCAGCACGGCCCGGCCCCAGCGCCTCGTGGTGCGACGGGTGTTAATTTTCGCAGTTGGGGCGGGAATCGCGGGGCAAGGCGGCGCGGTGCGGTTCCCGGCCGACGCCGCGGCGCGGCGGTTCCGTAGCGGCGGTTAGTTACCGGGCGGCAGCTCCCGTGCGCGAGGCGCCGGCCCCGCTCCTTTCTCTTCACGCGGACCGTGTGTCCGCCAGCTGGGAACAACGTGCGTGCGCACCGCGCTGACGTCATCACGCCGCACCGCGCGCAGGCGCGCCGCCCGCTCCCGCCCCCTCCCTCCCTCCCGCCTGCCCGTCACGTGCCCGCGCAGGGACCGGCCCCGCACCGCGCGGCGCCGCAACGCGAAGCTTCTGGAACGGCCGCGGGATCGACGCCGCCCCGCACGCGGCTCCGCAACGCCCGCCAGCCCCGCCGCCTTCGAAGCCCCGCGCCGCCTCCGCCCCGGGGCGCGGACGAAGCGCCCGCCCGCTCCGCTCCCCCCGCGGGCCGCCCGGCCACGCCTACGGTCACGGGACCGGCCCGGCGCCCCCGCGGCGGCTGGGACGCGCCCAGCGAGGGCAGGGGCGGCGGGGACGGCACCGCTTCCATCCCTCCGTCGGTGCTTCCCCGGAGAACGCGAGCCCTCGCCCCGCAGCACGGCACGTCCCGCCGGCACCCCGCGGCTCCGAGGAGCCAGTCCTGTAAGCGGGGAGCGGCCTGCGGCCCCCTCCTCCTACAGCGGTTTAGCAGAGCAAAGCTCACGGCACCGCGAGCACCCCCAGGCATCACAGACAGGCACCACAGACAGCCCCGGAAACCGGGCCAGGAGAGCCGGTGTGCTCGGTACGATTGGCAGGGAATGGAAGGAGGCTCAGCACAGCCCTCATCCGTCACAGTTCGCTTCTCTGCGTCTGGGCAAGCAGGGCTCGACAGTGCTTTGGGTTGGTCGAGGAAAGCATGTTTTCTAAATCAGGTGCTTTGAGAACAATGCCAAGCATTCGGGAATTGCACATATATTGTATGTAAGGCCATAAATTTTAACAGCCACTTGAAAAACACGCATCGAAACACTAACACGGGTGACTGTAGAGCACTTCTTTCAACTAGGAATAAAAGAAACGCACAGAGAAACTGCTTAAATACAACGTTCTGCAAGTCAGAAAGCATTTCAGGCGGTGCTTCTGCTCTGCCTGCATCAGTTCCTAAAGGAGAGGCAGGAGGCAGAAGGGAGGCTTACAGTGCTACTACCAGATATGGCTGGGGGCGGAGCAGGGACCAACACACACCCAACACTGCCAGCAGCACCGTGTGGGAGCAGGGAGAGAAAGGAGAAGCAGAGCAACTAGCCCGAAGAAGACGTGGAAAATCACGGAGCTGGTGTTCTTCTGGTTCAGGGTGACGTTCAGCCATTCTCTGAAATGGCAGGAGATAGTTCTTGTTCAAAAGTTTCTAAAATATGTCAGCATATGAAAAAGCCAAGGCTGGTAGCCAAGTGCTTTTGTATTTCATAGAGCAAATGAGAACTGAGGGCAAAGAATGAATCAAAAAAGCAACCCAGTTCACGGGCAGTTACTGTAACTCAACTTGTAAATGTGTCAATTCACTGACTGGACTAGGAATCCAGTAAGTAACTTGAATCCCAGCTGCTGTCACCAGCCCTCTCTAATACTTCTCTCCTTCCTTTCTACCATCTCCCCACTGTCCCATTCTCATCCCTCTGGATGTTTCTTCCCTCCTGCCCTTCCTTCTCCACCCTTCTGACAGACATCTATGGAACCTTCCACACACTCCAACACCAGGGACCATTTAGGTGGAACCACCTCAGGAGAACAACACACAGAAGAGCACTACTAAAGATATAACATAATGGTAAAACCACCAAGCATAGAAATGAATTGGTCTTCACCACCCGAGTTCACAATCAGCACAGTCACCTTATGGTAAGGTCACATTTGAGACTCCAATGTTCACTACCAAGTAGCACCCTCACCCACCATATGTCTCTTTCTGACTTATTTCCCGTTCTGCAGTGCCTTGAAAGCATGAATGACAGTCCTCACAACTGTATTTCCCAGCAGCACCAAGTAAACTGTACTCATTTTTTCAGTACTGCCTGCCAGCACAAAGTACCAATTCTAAGCCTACATGTTACAAGTAACAAAGATACAGAACTTCACCAACCTGCAGTCCACAGTGAAACCCAGAGCTTGTCAGATACTCCCATTCATAACTTACCTCAAAAAAGGGCTCAGTGACAGTAGCTGAAACTGGCTCAAACTACAGCCACCCAAAACAAGTGTGATGGTGTAACACACAGCAAAAGGAGACCAGCAGCCCTAGCACACAAGTTTGTCAGCACTGAGACCAAGAAGCCCTGACAACTATATGAAGTCCCAAAGTATGGTCATAGAAAAGACAAGACCTGGATATCTAGTCATGCTATAAGTAGTAAGAAGTGTATGCTACAATAGAATGTACGCTAGAAGGGTTAAAATACAAAAAAAAACACTTTCTCCAGTCAATGTTCTGCCTCCTGGGAGAATGATTAACACAGTATCAAACCACAAGAAAGTCTGTTAATTCTCAAACTCCAAGTGGATTCACTGCCCATACCAAGACATCTAGTCCCACTTTCCATACCATGCCATGTCCTACTGGCCTCCCATTGCTTCTCCAGAAGAGTCTGGGTCTGCCAGAGCTCAATGCTTGCTGGACACACCTTGCAGTACATTGGACACCTTTAGACCTCCCATGCTTAGGCAACAGATCCCAGTATTATACACCATTTTACTTATAAAAGAAGTAGAATAAAATGTTCCTTCAGCTACAGTGCGAAAGTATAATTTCATGTCAAGAAGATTGCAGGTATGATGGTAGAATTTAGTTTAAGTGTATGATTTGAAAAAGCAAACTTTGAGAAACTGTTACAGAGCATTAAAAATAAATAAAAAGATAAAACCAGTCTGTTGGGAGCCTATAAACATGAGGGAAATCAGCTTTTTACATGGGTAGATAGCGACAGGACAAGGAGGAATGTTTGCAAACTAAAGGAAGGGAGATTCAGGTTAGATGTCAGGCAGCAGAATGGAAATACACAACCCATTGATATGGAGTATGACACTGGGGAAAGGACTAGGAGAAAAGTCAGTGCTCGCCTCAAGCCACTATGGTGCTCTACCTGTACAGATATTTATGGCATTTATTATTCAATTAATTAAAATAATGCACTTTCATTACTTCCCATACTTTATCAAAGAGTCATTGATATGTTCACAACTCATATATTCAATGGTTGCTTTATTTTTTCCATATACCGTTACTTCAACTACTGACATTCAAAGAATAAAACAACCCCCTGTGCTTTCTCCCATGCAACGATGGCCCTAATGAACACGCACAGCACCATTTGGATGGACTTCAGCCCCTTTATGGACACACCACGAAGAATGTTTGTCACAAACTACAATCTTCAGTTGAGGATGTTTTCAGCATCATAGGAAAAATACAGCAAAGGAGGTCAGGAAAAGACATCGCTTTCATTGGAGAAGAATGGTCCTGAAATGTTGCTACAGTCATCCATGGCTCTCACCCATCAAACTGTAACTGCCACAGAAGTCCTGTCCCCCTTCAAAGTTATAATATATAGGATTAACACCAACTTAAATACCAAGTGCTGCCAACGGGTTCCAGGCTTTTCTTTAATACCCATCTTCATTTGTGACCTGCTGACATACCCTAGGGGCAGGCAGAACACGCCATACCAGCAGCAAGCACTGCACTGCAACAGTCAATAAATCAGCACAACCACCAGCATTCCTGTCACTGCAATCGGGTCACAACCTTCACATCTTCAGGTGCGTGCTCAAGGTGGGATAGCGAGAGCACACAGGCTCTGAAACCTTTAGAATCGCGGTGAAAAGCTCAGGGTGCCTCACTGGCAGCCTCACTGTTTGCCAGGCTGAGGCAATACCCTCTAATCCTCACGCCTCCCAGCCACGAGCTGAGCTCACACCGGCGTTTCACAGCTCGGTTTTAAACTTCCGATCGGCAGCGAACCGCAGAGCCGGCCCAGCGCCCTGCAGGGAAAGCGCGGCGCTTGTTTACACTGCGGCCCCGGGCTCAGGCCGGAAGCGGCACGGGACGGGGCACGGGGGGCGGAGAGCCGCGGGGAGCCGCCCCGCCCGGCACCAACGGCCGCCAAACGCGACGTGCCCGGGCGCACGCCCGCCGCCGGTACGGCCCGCAAGGGGCTGCGGGAGCGGCCGCGAAGCGCTACGGCAGCAGCAGCCCCGCCGCTACACAGCCATCGGCTGATGGCTCGGGAAGCGCCGGCCACGCCCCCGCCCCTGCCCAGGGACGGCCCCCGGGAGCGAGAGACCCCGGGAGGCGGCGGCCGCTCGGGGCCGGGGCTCCGCCGACCCCTTCCGGACGCGGGGGGCGCTCGGGGCTTATAACCCGCCCTCCCCTCGTCACGTGACGGGCGGCCGCCGTGACCAACCCCCGATGTCCGGCGGCGGCGGAGGGAACGGGGCGGGAGAGCACGTAACACACCGCTACACCGCCACATCGCTACACCGCCACCCCGCCGCCTCAACCGCGGCCCTCGCAGCCGAAGGGGAGCGAGCGCGCACGTGTGATTGGGCGGCCGCGCTCACGTGACGCGCACACCTCACGCCACCTCCTCGAATCAAACTTCAAACCCGGCAGCGGGTCGGGGGGGGGCAGCGCCGAGCGGCCGGCACGGCTCCGGCACGGCTCCTACCTGCCTGCTGCCCGGCTCCTACCTGCCTGCTGCCCGGCTCCCGCCTCCTGCTCCTGCCGCTCCCGGTGCAGCGGGGCGCCCACCGCCGGCCCGTCCCACGCACCCGCTCGCAGCTCCCGAGGCCTTCGCCCGCCACGCGCGCCCTCCTGCCGCCTTCATTGGCCGCGGCGGCCCATCACGTGGGACGCTCCGGTCTTTCCTTCCTCTCGCTTCCCGGCGGTGGTGCCGCCCCCGTCGGGCGGGTCGCGGCCGGGCTGTGCTGGGCGCTCCCGTCCTCCGGGCTGGGGCGGGGGGAGGGGGGGAGAGCGCGGCCGGCGGCGACCGCGGCAAAGCAGCTTCGCGACGGCCGTCGGCAGCGCCCCAACGATTGGCCGGCGCCGCCCTCGGACGCAGTTCCGCTGTGCCCGCCGCCGGGACACGCCCTTCCCGCCCTTCCCCCGCCCCCGCGCGAGGGAAACACGCCGTGCCCGCGTGGGGACCCGATGGCGGCGGCGCTCGATGGGCCGCGCGTGCGCTGAGCGGGGGAGGGGGCTCGGCCGTCAAAGTGCTGCAGGATCCGGTGTGCAAAATGGCGGCGGCACGGCTCCCTCAGGGCGCTGACAGCACTCCCCTTGTTAGCCCGTCCTCATGGGACGGCAGGCACTCGCAGCGCAGGGAAAACAGGCGTATCCCGTCAAAAAGCGGGCACGATGTAAAAACAGTTACACTGCAGAGCCAATAATTGCACTGATCGTCAGGCACCGCCCTTACGCTTTGATTGTGCTGTTAAAATGCTCGAATCGAGCTTTTAAAGCCTGTAAAATGTCAGCGTGAAGGATGCGGCTTCCTGTGCACCGAGTGAGTCAGGAGCGCACGGAGATGTAACGTGTGAATGTTTAATGAAATCAGCCTTACGCACACGGGAGCCAGATTCACATTGCTCAGAGAACTGTGGAGACGGCACTTCCTGCCTTTACAATGTCCATGATGCATCCCAAAGCAAAGCTGCCTCCTCTACAGGCACAGCTGCGGTGGCTGCTTTCTGAGAGTGCCCCAGTGGCACTTGTCTGGGGCAGTTACTTTTGTTAGCTGTGCTCCTAACATCACAGAGCCATACAATGTAGCTCTCACCAGAGCTGTGTGCTGTGCTGTGCTGTGGGGAACAGAGCTTTGTTACTAAATCTCAAGGCCAGGGGTCCACTGCTGGCTCTGACAAGATAAGGTTGGCAGCAAGCACTGCACAGTTTGTCTTAAATATTCCCACAGAGTTAAACAGCAGGCAATGAGGAAAGCCTGTCCCTGTCTGTTGGGCCTCAGAGAACTCAGGAAGCTCCGCAGCTGCCCACTGGAGCCCTCAGATCCCTTCCTCCCCCCACGGCTCCATGGCTGGGTGCACGAAGCCCACCTGAGGCGAGCTGCTGGCTGCAGCGTCTCCACACACTTTGGTCCCGACATGGCGGTGCTCCTTTGGGCTGGAACCTGAGCATGTGTCTGCAGTGAGCCTTCTCCAGCTGGTTCTCTGCTGGGGCTGGTTCTCCAGGGACAGGGGCTGGGATCTCCCCCAGGGCCACACTGCAGGGCATCAGCCAGCACCCTGTCTGCATTAACCACTGCAGCATAGGCCCCTTCAGCTGCAACAAGTCTTGCCAAGCCCGATGTATTTCCAGTATATTTTCTGCAGCCTTACAAATCCTTCCCTGCCCAAAAGGGGTTAAAAAAAAACCAACATCCTCACATTCCCAGGAGCTGGTGTTGTCCCTTTGTTAGGCTCATGAGTGGCTTTGAGAGTAAGGGGTTAAACCTTCCTCCCACTACACAGACTGCAGAGGGGAGGTGGAGGGGAGGGGGGAGTGCTTGCAAGGCAGCTCCTTGAGGGCAGTTTGTTATCAGGATAGAATAAGACCTTTTAATAAATGATGGGTGAGAACACAAACATTTTCTGAAATACACTCCTGAGGACATTTCCTGATTTTCCGAGGGTCCCAGCTCCAGCTGATCCCCCTACCTTGTACCTGTCTCAAATGCAGGTGGTTGCAGGTCCCAAATTCATACGTGTACGCAGAGTAGACACATGGGGGATCCGAGCTGGGTCTGTGTGCTGCTGCTGCCTGACAGACCCAAGAGCCAGGAGCTGCACACAGAGCTGGCTGAAAGCACTGGCCACAAAGCACTTTCCTTGTATCCATGAGCCCCTGCACCAAAGTAGCTGCTGCTGCAGAGGCAACTTGATGGAGTGTTCCTGGCTGCTGCTCTGCAAGCACCTCGGCAGCTGGCTGCTTCACCGAATTATTTCCTTTCAAACTGGTAATGCTGATGATTCCTCAGATATGTGAAGTCTGTAGTTCTCATGCAGCTGCATCCTCACTTGAAGAAGCTTTAATCGATTTGAAGGATCTAAATGGTGCTAAAAGACAAACTACATCCGTGCCCTGCAGCTTCCCCACCTGCCAGCACGGGTGGGCGGAGGCAGGCAGCAGGCAGGGCTTGGGCCAGGGCTCTGCCCCCATCCCAGCCCTGAGGCACTTGTTCAAAGCCTCTGCTTGCATACGATGCATTTCACCAAGATGCATCCAGAGTGGCTGCCAGGGGGATGGATGCCAGAGGCATCTCTGCTGCTCTCCCTTTCTCATGCTGCGGGCCTCACAGGGCAACCCTCAACTGCACACCCAGAAATCTCTTCAGATTTTGCACTCCAAATGTCTGCACAAAGCAAACTAACGTCTTTGGGGTCAAATTCTCATTTTGGTTGCTTCCTATAGAGTTGTAAAACCAATCTAACTGTGCCGAAGTTCACAGTATCCTCCCTGCAAACAGAGGTGATGTTATCTATGGGTTCGTCCACACTGCTGTGCTTTGTCTAATGGCTGGCAGCCCACACAGCGAGGGGGCTGAAACTAGATGATGACGATGGTCCTTTTCAACCCAGGCCATTCTATGATCCTATGATTCCATGACTATCAGGTGCAAACAAGGCAGCACTGTGCTTCCAGCTGTGCGAGCAGCTCCACGAGCAGAAAACCCAGGGGGAAGCCGGGCTGCACCTTGCCCTGCTGTGCACAAGGATGAAATCTTGTTGTCTTTAGGATTTTAGCCACATTTTGCTAATGGTGAGCTAAGGACACCTTTTAATTATCAGAGTACATTCTCAGTGTCAGTCTATTGTCTGCACCACTTGTAAGATATTTACCTAAGGAAGAAATCCAATGTTTTTTTCTAATGAACTTTTACAGCCTTCCTGGAACGAGGGCAAGCACAGATTTCCTACAGTCACGGATTTCTGATGCCAGTAGGAATTTGCCTAGAAACAGGCAAGCTGTAAAACACGATTTTGAGCTCTTGCCAACCTCGGTCAGGCATCATCCCGTGGACATCCGCAGGGAGCTGCTCATCGCCCCTGCTGAGGGCTTGGCACCGAGGCTGAGTGGTGCTCAGCAGCACAAGCACCAGGAGGGAGAAGGATCCCAGCCACCCCATTAAGCATCTTCCTCCAGGGGCAAAGCCAGGTGGGCTCGCAGGCTGCAGGCTGCGTGCAGTGTCACAGCAGGGAAGCGGCTGTGTCAGCTCTGCTCTGCTGACACACTGACTGCCGAATGCAAGAGCTAAATCCCCGAATAAAGCTGCCGTGGGCCAGCCGTTGTGTGCAGTCCCAGCGCTGCAGCCCCGCAGTTGTTTGGGACTCGTCAGGCTGGGAACGTTTCCCTGAGTGCATTAAGGGAGAAGATGGAGAAAATGAAGGCAGGCGATTTTCTGCTATAAATAGGTCCGACTCTTCTCGTTTGAATTTTTGCCTGATTATGCCTGCAGGAAAAGTTGGCCCCTTGACAGGGCGGCAACCCTGAGCCATGCGGGCGGTTGACCCGTGAGATTCCATTTATAAGCAGAAAGTGCAGACACCCTTTGAAGCAGTGGGGCGGATCGCTGCCCCAGGTCCCGCCCGGTGCAGCAGCCTCGATGAGATGGCACTGGCGCAGTTGTGAGCACTAGCAGACGGGCTGGCGTCAATCAGGGGGTGAGCAGTTACCGGCTGCTCGCTCTGCCAGAGATTGCCACCCCCGCAGCAGCGCCGGTGGAGACGCACGCTCGTGCTTCAGCCTCTTGCGTGCATCCTATGCCGTCTTTCGTCTCACCATCCGCAGCCCCGGGATCCCAAACTGCAGCAGGGGGGAGCAAGCAAATACAAAGGGATGGTCTTAAGCTGCCCCAGCTGCTCGGTCAGTGTAAGTGCTGGTCAGAGCCGGAATGCCAGGATTTGACACTGTTGGTATTGGCAGCTCAGCACCCGCATCACATCCCGCCCCGTCCCTTTTGTTGTAGCCCCCAGGTCTGCATCTGCCATTACCTGCACACTCTGCAACCCGGGTGCTGGGTGACGGGCACCGAAGGGCTGTTACAGCTCAGCCCACATGCCTGCAAAACCCTCCTGCTTCTTATGTACCTTCGTGCAAGAGGAGGAATAAGGCAGACAGATAACCCTGGGAAATGTATCAGTAAGGCCTGATGCTGATGGCGGCATGCTGACATACTTTGTTTAGCAATTTGAGCCTTCCTGGGTCTTATGGCTCGTTTCAGTGCAATTTATTAAGGGGAAAGAAGCAGAGGCAGCTGCGAATGACCAGGGCCCCCTTCTCCAGGCTGGCAGCACACAGTGGCTGCAGCAGCACACACAGCAGCTGCCAGCAGTGAGCTCCCACGCAGCTCGGTTAATGACAGGGTAGCAGCCAGGATTGCTGTCATACGGATTAGCTGGGAGAGCAGCGAGCTCCCCAATTTGCTGTGCTAATGGCCGTGGGCAGAGCGCTGCTCTCACCTGCTCCACAGTTTCTCTCTGCTCCCACTCTTTGTCACCTTCACTGACGTGTGTTCTCCAGCAGGTCGTGCAGTATCTTATATTCACAACCAGATCTCGTCTGCATGCAAACCCTCCTTCCTCTGCACAAAGTCCCATCCCCTTACGCAGCACGCTGCCAAAACACAGCTCCTATAAAGACTTTCTGGAAGCTCATCCAGTCCCATTAATTCCCTACTGAACACATCAGAGCTTTAATCAACAAGTGCAACCCACTGCCCCAGTTCAGATGTATCTTCCAGCTCGATTTTAGCCCTGAAAAGAAAGTGGAGGAAACTGGATCTGGGCAGCCTCAGCCAAGGAGCTGGCACTGCCCAGCCTCTTGTTTCAGCAAGAAACTGCTCTCAGCACGGCTAAAGATCTGACATTTCCCCAGCCCGCCTGCATGTAGGAACACATTGGTTTGGCTGCCTGAAGGCAGAGGACACTCAGGGCAGTCAATAAGCAGGGCTCCATTGCCCTGACTTTGCCACAAGACTTCAGGACAGTGGCTGGAGTCTGATTCACACTGACGCCGAGTTCCTTATCTGTGACAGAGCCCACGCAACCAAAGCCCACGTCTGTAAGTTCTCCTGGTCCAAGTGATCGATTTTGACTCGGTTTCCCATGGTAACAAGGCTTCCTGATCACCGCCTGCACCTGCTGTCCCTCACACAATCTTTTACTCATAATTAACTGTATTTGACTCCGGTGAGTGTTTTAACTGAGTAAAGCCTTCAAGGCCCTCCTCCCCACACAGGCCAAGGAGGTGCGGGCATGAGGGCAGTCGTGAATCTCTCTTTGTGCATTCATACAGCCAAAAAGAAGGTGATCATGAAGGAAATGATGGGGTTTTTAAGAAACCAGAATGGCACAACAGTGCCTGCATCAGAACTGCTGGCACAGAGCAGCACTGCATCCTCCAATGCCATCTTACTATCTCCTCCCCTCCTCTTCCCAGTGACTCTCTCTCTGCTGCTGCTTGCGTACCTGATCTGACCGGGCTCGTGCGCAAAAGGGATTCAGTCATCGTCTGAACCAGATCCAAGGGATGGCACTGAGCACCGGAACCTCACAATAGTAACCAAGCCAGCCACTCTGCGCTTCGGAAGTCGTTCTCCCTGCACAGCAGATGGGGGTGAGCGCTCCCTCCCACTGCTCACCATCTCTCATCTTCCTGGTGTGAGTGTACAGGCAGAGGCCGTGCACTGTGCTGCTGGCTGATGAATAATAAACGTGTGATGTGCGTCTCTTCTTGGTGAGCTGGGAACCCAAGGGCTCTTCTACGTTGCACCGAGAACATTTGACTCAGCAGCAGAGTTCTAACCGCCGCCTCCAAGGCTCTTCTCCCCAGGGAGTGCTGTCAGTGGGGGGAAGGAGGAAGGAAGGGGTGCAGAGGCTGCAGGCACCGAGGTGGGATGCGGCACTGCAGCATGCTCCCCGCCTCCAAGGAGGCTGCTGAAGGCTTTTGGCTGGGGCTGAGGCTCTCTGAGAGACAAGCCCACGTTACCAAAGCACCCACCCAGCAAGGAAGACCTGTTGAGAGCATCCTCACAAACTGCCGCAGATAACAGGCTGGGACTCAGACACAGTACAGGTTTTATTATTTAAAAAAATGCATAAAAACTATGACATGCTTCCCAAAGTTAGAGTCTCTATGTACATCTGCGCTTCCCAGGCACTTGCAGGGAGCAAAGCCTTCTGCCCTCACTGCCAATGTGTGCACCGCACAGGTTTCTGCTAACCTTCGTTAGCTGTTATTTTCTCACCTGCATTGACAGCGACCCAGCTAAATGATGAAAAAAACCCGTACTGCCTGGGTGTAAGGTTCTGCAGTTTGTGACCAAGAAACCGTACTGGGCTTCCAGCCGTAGGGCAGCGCTGGGTAGTAGGAAACCTTACAGAAAGGAGCCATGCCCAAGCCCCAGGCTGAACCTGCCCTTCCCTAGGAAGGCGCTCTCAGCAAGGGATGAAACTGGACCCAGATTTTGTAGTTAGCCCCGCACCCGGCAACAGCCAAGAATGGGGCATCGAATGATAGGGCGTCCTGATACCAAGCCTGCAGTCTAACTTGGCTCATTGGTCCCAACCTCGCCAACCTGGCCAGCAACGACATTGGTGGTGTTTGTGTCTGAGGAAAAGCAGTGTGGAATCCTACGTCCTGTGATACTGCTGAGTTTTCAGCACACTGAAAGTAAAACAAAAGAAGATCTAGCAAATATTTAGGATAACTAGAGTAAGATGCAGCTGCACTTCCTTGCTGGGAAACACTGCACAAAACAAATGCTGATTTTACATTAAAATATTAAATTATTAAAAACCACAAAAGCGCTTGCAGTTACAGTGAGTCAGACATGCTGATTGGAAAACAAAACCCAAAGAGCAAAACCATCAGTTTTGCCCTGTGTGGAAGGCTGCGGTGATACGGGTCTATGATCTGATGTGGCTTTTACAGTGTGCCAGAAGACCTCCTAAATAAGACAGCCAGTGGTTCTCAAGCCTTTTTGTGATAAGGACTCTTTCCTTAGAAAGAGATTTCCCTGTTGGCTCCTTCCCCCATCTCACACATACCTTTTCCAAACTGACTTCAGACCTTCACCACAGCAGCTACAGCACTGGATTGTTTGAAAAAGTCGGAGGATGGTTAAAAAGAGAAAGATTAAAGGAATCCTATTCAAGCAAATACTGAATCCTGCTCCTGCTGAAAGTGATGCGTGTCTGCCATTCTCTATCCAAGCAGCCTCCTTCCTCTCCTGGAGGGCAGCACTTTCCATTAATTAGCACTGCTTCCCCACACTGCCGGCAAGTCCTCTCTCTACAAGAGTTTCCTCTCAGTTCCTTTGAAGTTAGATTCTGTCCTCACCCATGGCAGCTGCTCTCACTCCCTTCCCATTTGAAGGCCAGCTGCAAGGCTGGTCAGGCCTGACCTGGCACCAAACAGAAAAAAAAACCACAGAAAAGAGGTATGCGGGGTGGTGAGGGATGCTCCATTTTCTTATTTTTTTTTTCTCATTTCATCGCTCACTGCAAGTCTGAGTACCTTAAAAGAGCCCTGGGCAGAGTGAGCAGCGAGCGTTACTGCATGAAATGTGCCAGCTGTTCAGTGTTGGGTGAATGCAGACCTGCAGATCGCAGTTTGAGAACCACTGAGGTAGGCAAGACGTCTAGGCAGCACTGCTGAGTGAACACGAGGGGAACTTCCCCTGGTGTCCTGATGACGGTGTAAATACCCACTAGTGTTTTCAGAGGTACCAGTCCCGAGGTCACGCAGCCAGGATCAAAGACAACATCTACACGAGAGCGAGCACTGACTGAACAGAAGGTGCATTCAGCTCTGCTCCAGCTGCCAGTGAGAAAGACCAGAGCAGAGGCTCTGACTGCCCACCTTGGCTTTGACCTTTTTTCTGCGGGATGTGAACAGCCTGCCACTCTACCTCCTCCCTCCCCAAATCCAAAGGCATGTCAGGGCTGTGGTCCATCCAAGCTGTCCGCAACTGCAGCCCATACAGAAATGAAAGCCGCCAAAGCTGCCCAAGAGCTCCGGCCTGTGCTGTTTAAAGCCACTCCAGATCCAAAGGCATCAGAGACTCAGGCGACTCAGCTCTGCGGCTGCACACATCCCGTCCCAGGGAAGCAGAGTGTCACTGCTATGTACAGACTAACAACTTTTCTCTCCTTCTGCCTCCAGCTCGTACAGAAGGCTTTTGTTCTCCCCTTCCTGCCCATCTGGATGCCTTTCACCCTCGACATCATCTCCAAGGCACAAGGGGCTCATGATGTAGCGATAGTCACTTGTGACAGCAGCAGCTGCTGCCCCAGCAATGGTCTCGTCACCGTCCGTGTTCCCAAAAGAGGTGTGCACTGCAGGGTCACTGACAGATGACTCTTTGTCCTTCCCAATGTTGACATAGAGAGGGTCTTGGCTTAAAGAGAGTGTGGACATCCTCCCCCGAATCATTTCCAGCTGGGACCGGAGCACTCCAAAGCTTGGGCGTAGCTTGGGCTCAGGATGCCAACATCTGCACATGAGATCGTAGCTGCAATACAGAAGACGAGCATTGAGACACCACTCAGCCAGCCCTGCACATCCCAGCAGCAACTCTACAGTGCAGGACAGGCTTCAAATGAAGGGACCCTTGCAGAAGCGAGCAGAACCAGCTCTTCATGAGCTGCTGGAAGGTTCCACCTCAGCCCTTTAACACTGGAGCTTGTGCAGTCCTTCACCACTTCAAGGGTGCCTTGGAGAAGAACTGCTACCTTAAGGCCCCCAAATTCCCTAACGTAGGACAGGGGTGAGTAGGTTCTGACCTCCATCAGAGCATTGGCTTCATTCAGCAGAGAAAACAGAGGATGGCAAGAATTCTGGCTTTGGTGTGTGATTATTGGCATAAAATTTGCACAACTATTTTTTTTTTTTTTAATAATGAGATTGGGTATGTCCCTGCAGTACTGCAAACATTTAGAGAGGCATTTACTTTCACAGTCACAATTAACAGACATGGAAACTTTTCCAGAGTTCATTGGTTTTGGCCCTGTACAGCTGACGGCACATGGGCAGGTTTTATGGATTTTAAATCCTTGTTTCTCTCTGTTTTCAAAAGCACTTTAATCAAAATAATTAGAGAGTACCAAAAAAACCCCAAACCCTGAAGTTCAAGGCCTGCCTAGTGCTGTTACTGGCCACAGGCCCCATCCTGCCACGCAGGCAGTGTTTATCCTGTGGTCAAACACCAGCTGAGAGTGCTGGTTGCCTGAGGGCTGATGGAAGGAGATGTCACTGGTACCAGCGTCCACACAGGAACATGGGGTGATGCCTCCAGCATGGCTGGGGAATGGCCAGAGCCATCATTCCCCTTCCTGCAGATCACCCACCAAAGCCACATCTGCACTTCTGTTTTTTCATTGTCACCAATTCTGTGGGGAGCAGGGACAAAACACAGTGCTGGCACTAGAAAACACCACAGATAAATGACCTCAGTTAAACTTGTAAGTGGAAAAAATCTGAAGACGATCCTCACTGGGAAATGAAGCATTTCATGATGGCCTTTACTATCAGCTTTATAAGCCTCTTGGATTTCACACTAGTTTTATAGAAAGCTTCAAGGCCTCTGTTATCTCAATCCTGAATCGGACCCCTTGCAAGTGGTTGAAATAACTATAAATGCTCCATATAAAATAGAAACTCCCTACTCTGCAGCAACAAGTTCAATACATTCTTTTACCTGCCCTGTGAACAGCAGAAACTCATGTGAAACTAAGGGAAAGAGCTACCAGCTGTACTGGATCAACCCACCAGCCCACCAGCAGCCATCAGCGCAAGCCCAGGGATAGCACACAAGCTGAGGGGTGAGCATGTAAGGAAGTGTTTGGAGCACATCCCCATGGATTTCCATCAGGAATAAGGCAGGAGCACGGGCTACAACACACCAGCAAACTACCTGAGTGCTTCCTTTAAGTCTGGAAATGCCTGAAACCAATATCCACAAGACTGTTCTGGTTTTGTTTCCACCTGCAATTTAAGGTGGGACACTGATACACAGAATGTTATATGTATTCCTGTCTCCTATGTCTCTGTCATCCTACTATTTCTATGTGAATATCAGATGCAATTTTGACAACTGGACCCAGGTTTGAAAGGCTCACACAGCCTCTGCAATCTAGTTTCCTTATAATCTTGCGTTAGGCTGTACCATGAAACTCATCTCTTTTCTTAGATGCTGGTCTGAAAAGACAGGGAGCAGTGAGCTTCTGGAGACACAGTTGTAGTTTCCACACAGCCAGGAGCTTCTAGCATTTACACTGTTCAAACTCTGGAGCCAAGCTGGCTGCTTGCGGAGCTACCACAGGTTCCAGGGAGTTCTGCCAGCAGAGAGAATTTGATAGCTAACCCAGAGACTTTATAGTGAATGCTTTTGTG
Organism: Coturnix japonica; assembly: GCF_054131305.1. Classification (NCBI taxonomy): domain Eukaryota; kingdom Metazoa; phylum Chordata; class Aves; order Galliformes; family Phasianidae; genus Coturnix; species Coturnix japonica. Next base: position 24,763,629 of record NC_140667.1, on the reverse strand, counting down.
TGATGGAAAGTGGATGGATTCAGGTTGCAGGGTCAGCCAGCTGCCCCCGTTTCCTTCCTGTAAGCCAAACTTCCCAAGGAACCATGTGTCTGCAGGGAGAGGAAGTACTCACACATCTTCCAGGCACTCCGGTGGCTGCTTCAGCCTGTTCCCACTGATGAGGTAGTTGTAGATTTCTGCATTCTCAATGCCAGCATAAGGGGTTTGCCCTCGGGTTACAATCTCCCACATGGTCACCCCAAACGCCCACTGAAAGAGAACAGCACAGAGAACCAATGAACAGAGATCCCAGCTTGTTGGGGTCACATCACGTGAGCAGCAGCGATGCTGGCCCAACTCTAACTAGAAAAAGAAATGAAATCAGATGCAGCTGATGCCAACATGTCATCTCTTGTGCAGTACCACCCTGCAGAGGAACAGAAGGCTCTTGGAGCTATTGCGCTGTCTCCCACCTACAAACTTCTCCCGGGCACCTCCTGATTAGCAAAGAAGAGTGGAGAAGGTATCAGAGCAGAAAAAAATAACAACCACCCTACCCTGCTCTCCATCCCCTAACATATAATAACAGGGGAAAAAAACTCCCACCAGAAACTACCCCATGCCAAAGAAAAGGGAAGCAAAAATCCCAGATTAATGGGAGAAGTTATGGGGAGGATTGTTTAAGCACTAATACGCTCATTCCATAGTGTATGGAATATTCCATAATGCCTGCTGTACAATGGAGTGCTGTTGCTGCATATGTACATGAGTGTGTGCAACTGAGATTTAGATCACCTTCAGATTGTAATGCAGGAGAGCAAGGAATAAAAGTCTGTCCAAAAAGTAGCAAATGAGAAGGATAGGGAGTCAAGAAAAGGAGGTTAGCGGTGAGAAATAAAAAATGAAGAATCAAAGGACAAGAGGAAAATGAGAAAAGGGTTCATCACTCCCACCATAAATCACTCATATTTTACATCTTGGGTTCTGAGAGCACTCAAGGCAGGTGTGTGACACAGCCCTCAAATACAAACTACCAGGCAAACTCCCTTTCCCACCACCAGGGCCTTTCCCCATCCTCCACAATGACAGAAGGACTCCTCCACTGCTACAGAAATACAAGAGGTCCCCAAATACATCAGAGCAAAACTCACCACATCGCTGTGTGTTGTGTACAGATTATCTGCCAGACTTTCCAGAGCGAGCCACTTCACTGGCAGCTTGGAAGCACAGCCCTGACGGTAGTAGTCTCCACTGTAGATTTTCTTAGAAAGCCCAAAGTCTGCAACACTCACATTCATGTTCTCATCCAGCCTAGGGGAAAGTTTTAATCACTAAGAAAAGCATTCATTGGCCGCTTCAGGCAATTAAAGTGGTGTGCCCAGGACTACTTGAGCAGGGAAGTGAGGTATTAAGTCATCAAGTATTACCCAGAAGGATAATGACTTAATCTACTTGACAACCGATGTGAAATAATTCAGTGGTCTCAAATCAGTTCCTTGAGACTAACAGAGAGATAATTAAAGAAAATAAATGAATGGCCATGTTCAGATGGCCTGCACTGTCATCCAAAGTGAACTCAGCTATTTTATAGAGGTTCAAAGATCAACAGTGTTTACCTGCATTGCTCAGTGCTATCACTAAGGCCCATGCCCTGTATAAGCAATCAAAAAACACAAAGTACTTGTCTTGATGCATATTACAGCTGCCTAAACTGCGTCTGCAAGCCATTCTCTTCAGGCCAAGCTAACGGTGTGAACTGCTGTCACACACTTACCTAAACCTACACACTTCAGTAGGTAGTACAAGCAAAGCAAATAAAGACATCATGCCTCCAGGCTGCATAAAGGAAGATGTGACGACACAGGCACTCAGCTTCCTCTAAAGGAAGACTTTTTAAAAAAAATAAATATTATAAAATAGGAAAACAGCAGGAATTTCTCAGCAGTGTCAATTCAGGCTAATTCATCACTTTTCATTATGACTACCAGCCTCCTGTCTGTACAGCTGGACATTTAGATGCCTTTGGAAATCTGTGTCTCACTGCAGATTTCACTGGTTGTTGTCATTTTGTTCAGAGTTCTGCCTGCCAGAATGGGTTGTTCCTTTCCATTCCCAGGGAAGAATCAGAGAGGAAAGAACAAAAAGGGACTTTTTCTTCACTTTGAAGCAGGAGAGGCAGTTTGGGGACATAACAGCCATGTGAGATCACACAGTGTTCACCATGTAATTAGCTTTAAAGGCATTCTCCACATTAGCCATTCTTCACCTGCTTCCCATGAAATTCTCCATTTCTTATACTGCAATAATCAAGTCTTCCAAAGAGATGCAAGGAATAGAGATTTCAGACTATATTTAAATCTTCTTTCTTTCCGACCCAGACAAACCCTTTCTCTTCTGTTGGTTATGTTATAAAGTGGAACAAATAGCCCACGCTGTCACACAGCATTGCAATCAACCCTCTGAAAATATATATACGTCCAAACCAATTATGGAATAGTTTCTTCTAAATATGGTCAGTTTGAAGCTCAACTGAAGGCTAACAGCTGCCTCCCACAGTACCACCACATACACGTACACTCACAGACAAGACTCTCCTATGCCTGTTGTCACCTAGATGCAAGGGCCAGCATCCCCCAAGAAGATCCCTCCCCACTTCTATTGTGCAAGGGGCTTCTCATCCCTCTCTCATCCATTCTGGTCTTTCTTTTCTCTAAAAGTTGATGGTTTGTGGTTCACTTACATGCAGTTCCGAGCTGCAAGGTCTCTGTGTATGAAATTTTTTGAGCTCAAGTACTCCATCCCACTGGCAATGTCAATCATGAACTTAAGGAGTGTCTGAACAGGCAAGTTCTGAAAGAAATAACTGAGTTATTTCAACTTCCAACCTCTTAGAGCAAGATTGCAACATTTTCTACTAGTTTACTGAGCAGGGACAGGAGGTTACAGGGAAAGCAGGAGTTGGTTCTCAGTGTGCACAGGATTAAATACTTCAACGTCTGATCCCAATCAGAGCTTCCCCTGGTGTCAAAATCTGATCATCTGCCAATTCCTCTGAACCCAAACTGATCTGAGCACATTCTCTGAAAATCCATGCCCTCCCTAAAGGAACTTTACAATAACAAAGACTTACAAAAGGGTTTTCCCCAATCCTTGACATCAGCAGAAAAGCATGAAGGTCTCCATGCTTCATGAAGGGCAGGATCACCATGGGAATTGGGAGACGGCCCTTGGGACGGCTCCGCAGACTGACTCCTAGTGAATGCACACAGAGCAAGGGGGATTTAGCAAACAGAACAGGCCCAGTGGGAAACATAGATGTTACTGCGCCCTTCTCTTTCAAAACTGCAGAAAAAAAATGTGCATTTTTCGGCAGGTAGGATCTAAACTCCTTTGTGTGCTCCTGCAGGGTTTGCAAGAACCAGAGAATTAGTTTAAATAACAGATGTGTATTGCAGGTGTATGAGGGCTGCATGTATTTGTTTTTCAGTGCTTACACCCACTCCAAACCCCTCTAGGACTGGAAAGTGCAGGTGCTGCTCCCCATAGCACAGAGGTGTCTACACCAATGCTGCTTTTGGAGCGCAGTGCTGGTGGGCATGTGAGTCTGGGGGTGGTGGTGCGGGAGTGAGCGGCACTGCTGGCTTACCAATCAGCTTAGTGACATGCGGGTGGTCAAACTCCTTCATACATGCAGCCTCCCGCAGGAACTCCTCTATGTCAGTGGAGGTGAAGATGTCCGCTGGAAGAAAAGGTCACTGTAAATTTTTCTCTTTGGTCCTTCGGTGAATGGCTCTGAAGGACATTTACAGATAATGACCTTCAGAAGCTTGTTCTTTGTGGAGGTTTTGCACATCCTCCCAAACCTACATCTAGATGAGGTTTCTGACACTTTCTTCTGGGACGGTCAGCAGTAAGCGTGCATCACAGACAGCTGGCAAATTGCTTCTTGGCAGAGGAAAGACCTGCCAATTAGCAGCTCTTTTCTCAGCAACAGCTTTCCTTGGAAGCCATAGAAATCACGAGTGCATTAGAGATGTAAGAATAAATGAGCTGAAAGGACCTAGACTACAGTTCCAGGGAGGGGAGATGGCATACAGAATTAAAGAAAATGTTCTGACTGAGGAGATGGCTGGAGACCCCAGCAGGGGTTGCAGAGCTCAATTCATCTCTGATGAGGACAGCATGAGAGATCCATGCTTCTTCTCTTAGCACAACTGAGTCTTGCTAGAGCTCAGACTTCTTAAATAACCTCAGTACTGGAGAGATTGGACCAAATTCATTAGTGACGTGTGTCAATATAAATTTGGAGAAAACAACTTGTCACTATTACTCCAGATTTACAGAAGTATAATGATATAATCGAGAATTAGCCCAGCAGACTGCTTCCCCCACTGGTGCTGCTGAATGTAGTGGGAGTCCTCCAGTTCTGCTACGAGATCAGACTCAGACTTGTAGGGGAATATTTGCATTCTTTGCTTTAGGGGAGTCATTTAATATGATTCAGAAGACAGAAGTAAACTATTTCATTTCTACAGCCAGAGGAGAAATAAAGGTCCCTCTAGAGGCTAACAGAGTTCCCAAGTCAGATGCTTGAAGGCAGACAGTTCGACTATCCAGTAAACTTCTTGCAAATTGATTAGAATGATTGTTGAGACTGGAGAATATGTTTTAATTTACACTACTGTGGTATCAGCACACTTAGCACAAACTGGCACTCTGTGGCAGCCAATTTTAACTTCAAAGGTATACAAGTATGATTCAGCTTTCAGTCAGTCACAGTTAATTTCTGCCTTACAGGCAACAGGGCTAAAATAATATAGGTTAACACATGTATATGTATATGCACATACTTGCTTTCACTTACACTTATGAATTGCTTTTTGCGTCACACATCTCTACCCGATGAACATTAGCTGCCCTTGCTCTGTACACTCCTCCAGTGACTGATTGGAAGGAAGTTAGACTACTTTGCCACCTACTGCTGACTACACCATTAGCACAAACCAGACCTGCCTGAGCTGCCTGTGCCAGGTGATACAGTACAGTTGTTGAATCAAGCAATTGAATGAGATCCTCTGCACACAAAAACTTCAGCTAACTGCAGCTATGACATGCTTTTGGTTGCAGTCACCACGTGCTGGATGCTGTACAACCAGCTGAGGTTGTGTAGGTCCTTCCTTGAAGAAGGAAAGACTTAAATAAAAGGAGAGGGAGAGAACGTTGGTAGAAGGGCTGAGTGGGAAGCTCAGAAAGGAGAAAGGAAGAATATCAGTAGATGTCTGATGGAGAATAGGACAGACAGCATTTAGTCTTTCCAAGCTCTCTTCTCTCTTAAGTACTTCAGGTAGCCCCGCAGCCACTTACCTTTCAGCATCTTCACTGCCACTTTCTGGAAAGAGCCATCATCTAGCTTCAGTAGTGCCTCTCGAACTGACCCAAACTCTCCTGTGAAATAACCAGAGCAGGCAGTGAGGGAACAGCTTTTAGTGAGGAAAGTATGATTTACAGCAGGGTCACACTGGGGGTCGCTGACAGGGAAGCTGAGTCAGCATAAGAAACACAGCTACCAGCTTCATTTTTCATTCTGCAACTCGAGTCAGCAGTTTTCAGCATACTTGGGTCTAGTAGCCCTGGTAGCACAATCAGCAGACAGAGGCCACTGTGCCAGCAGTCCAGAAAGGAAAACAAGGAAAGCAAGCAGTCCTCTACCATGTGGACAATGCAATCACAGCATGGGCTGGGACCTCAGGCAGACATTTCTGGAGAAATCACATCACGAGGAATGCAGCCAAGTGAAATTCTGATCAGAGAAGGGGCTGTGAGCAGGAGCAGTAAGTGAATGGGCTGGATGAGGAAGTTCCCAGTGCAGACCATTCTTGGAGGTGACAGCTGTCAGAGATGACAGCCCAGTAATGGTGCCAGCACTCAATCACTTGAGACACAATCAGGTCTTATCTCTCAAAATTCAGGGAACGACTTGCATGAATCATTGCTGGCTAGACAAAATATACAACACTTTCTTCTGTGTGTGTGACACGTCAGTTCATATAAGGAAAACTTTACCCTTGTGTTTTCTCTAAGGGAGATGAGAGGAAATGCAAACAGTCAGATCTTCAAATTATTTTATCCTGAAGTGGCTTTACACCCACAGCATAAGAGACTCAGCACTAGTTCTGGGTCTAGATTTCCCTAATTTTGTAACTGATTACCCCATCCAAAATCTGCTTCTATGAAAGTCTCCGGTACTGGAGAGGAGGAAGTAAAACATGGTACTCAAGGTGAATACCCCAAAACATTATCTTTCCACTGGCTTTTCAGCGTCCTTCACTGCTGTGTGGCATGTGCTTATTTCACAATAATCATATGCAGTGGATATCAGACCAAAGAAGAGAAAAGAAAGGATCTGAGCAATTTTGTATTGCTTCTGCACTGTGGAGCTTTTCTCAGCTGCAGAGTCAGCAGAACCCCAGATAACAAAGCCATGCCCTCTGTTAACCCACATGCTGAAAAGAGGTTGGGTGCGTGGGGCTGACAAAGTAGAACTTTGTCAGATCCTGCCAGCTCGCATCCTTCCACCAAGGACCCCACGGCAGCCAATTTCTACTTTGTTACTTGTTGAGGAGTCAGCCCAGAAATGTTTGAAGAATCCCAGAAACCGGCCAAAAGCTGACACTGTTGAATTACTTAGCATTGTTCAGCCCTCTGGCCTTCGGCACTAAGGTCATCTTCCTGATTTAAAGAGCCTTCTGGAACACATCTGTTCTGGAAGGGTTGGAGCAGAATATAGCTCCCAGTGGGACAGGGTCAAGAGAATGCAATAACACTAGTCTCGTTAAGAAAAAGGAAGCCAAACACTTCAGCTCTCTTTTGTGTGTGACTCCTGACTCATGATCCTCTCTTAGTTATTTGTGTTATTGTTATGCACTTTCACTTGAGAAGAAGGAAAGTCTGACTTGACAGTTAGGACACTAGTCTGCAGTTTGGGAAATCTAAACTCAAAACGCTCTTTTGCAGAGAGTTTCTAGGCCAATTTTTTAGCTAAAGTTAGGTGAGAAGCATCCCAACTTTATTTTGCCCGTTCCTCATGACCAGAAAAGCTGAGAGAAAAGGTAGGTAAGAAGTAAGAACTCCAAAGGTCCTGAATATGGACAAACGCCAGCCAAGTTCAGTACCTGTTCCAGATATGCCCGTTTAAGAGCTCAAACTAACACCTGGAGCCAAACCACTTGATGTGCTGCAAATATCTGAAATCGAATCAGTGTGTGTTTTGAGGCACTGGAGTGTCTGTAGTAGATCATCTGCCTCCGTATTGTTGCAGCATATTTGAATGTGTAAACTGAAGGAATTCTATAGCACTGCTTTTTAAATAGAAAGAGCAGGAGAACTGAATACTCCTTTGTTTAAACCTCTGAAAAAAAATCACACCCCAGAGAATCAACAGCTCAGGAAAGCTGAACATACACTGCAGTTCATGACTCTGTAGAGCCACACTAGCTTAGCCAATATCCCCTTAGTTATGCTAAAACTTTGAAATGTCTTACCCTAGAGGAAAGTGCCATTTAAATGCAATCTACAAACAGAAGGACAGAAAACAAGCTACTTATAATTGCTTCTCCCTACTCAGCAGTAATGGTAACTCGAGCAGACTTTAATGCAAAGTCTTGTTCAGCTTTTGGTTCTTACCCTTGCCTAACATTCGTCCCAAGGTGAACTGCTGCTCCTGGATAAGGACATCTTTGAGTTTTGTCTTCAGCTCATCACTGATCCCTATGCTCTCCACTGGAGGAAAAAAACAAAAAAACAAAGAGTAAAAGCAGGGATACTTCAATGTTCTGCCACGACACCAGGAGTCACCTGACCTGATTCCAGCTCCTGTCTGATTTCCATAAAGCAAGATGGAAAATCTGAAAAAGGAAGAGTTCCTTCTCACATCTTCCAGTCTCACCACAGACAAGATGAGTAACTTTGAGCCGCAGGAAAACATCTTTTTCATTACCAAAAGCACTGAAAGGGAGAGGCTGTGATAGCACTGCCCTTAATCACACCAAGAGCAACTGGAACACAGAACTATTGTGAATAACCGAGAAGACAGAATGCACAGGGAAGGGACACCTGATGGGTTCTGGCTCATATGGACTCATTTGAGTTGATGGAGCTGCACCAGCTTTCAGTAGTTTGACTGGCTGGTCTTCACACTATTTTAAGTACACTACAGTTCTCACAGAACCTGTCTGAATGTTCAAGCCTGTAGCAAACTGAGCTTAGAGCATACTGCTAACATTGTTAAGCCTCACTCATCTGACTATTACATTCTAGTAAAGTCAGAACAGTGTGAAACAGGGACAGGGAAGTGGTGAATTTATGCTTTGCACTAAAATATAAAATGACAGTAACTGTAATTGGCAAGTAAATGTTGTTATGTACTAAGATGGTAACAGCAACTCTTGCCTTTCGCTTTTATCATCACCTACAGATTACCTAAATCTCATTGCAAATTATCCCATAGTCTTGATCCAAAACCACCAGTTTCAGGGAAAACAGAGAGAACAGTGCATGCATGAACACAGTTTTCCACGTAGAATCACTGAGGTAAATGGACTTACACGTTGCTTCAATGAGCTCTGGGCCCTCCCTGTTGAAAGACCTGGCAGCTCTGAAATGGACAGCTGGATCCCCTCTGCCAACCACACTGCCAAAGGCATGGCTAGAAAGCAGAAAAGACACATGGAGCCATGATGGCAAAGGCCATTCAATTCTGAAGGGTGTGACAGACAGTTTGTGTGACTGTACTTAAACCACAACATTTTCTTTGTAAAATAATCAGTCAGAAAACCACACTGGGGGAAAAGCAAAGATGTCTCTTAAGCAGCACTAGGAGAAACTCCCTTACCCAAATCGAGTCTCCTTTCTTCTTTTTCGAAGGAGAATAAGAGCCAGGGCAACGGCTGTGACCAGAGCTGTGAGAATGCCCAGTGCCACAGGAACCCAGGACGTCCCATAAGGAGGCTGTCTCTGACCACCTAGATAATGCAGAAAACATTAGTCAGCAAATACAAGAATGCAAATGGTAAACAGCCCACATCAGGATAAAAAATATTTTGTTTTTAAATGGAAAAGCCATCTTTCTGATTTTCATCTAATCATCGTGCACTGAACTTGGCATAAACAGCTACCCAGTCAGTCTAGCTGCTGGACACAGCAGCGACAGAGCAGATCCATGCAGCTATCAGATCTTATTCTTAATTTTGACCACCCAGAAAGTAAAAGACACTGCTCCGGATTAAACTGCTTTACGTGACTTCATGATCTGCAGTCTCAAGACAAAAAGATTATTTAAAAGGGGGATTTTGCACACAATTTTCACTTTGCCCTGTTGGAGGCAGCCAGCAGAGCCTTGACCAGGCTACAGAGTACTGCCCAAATGCCAACCAGATAACATTTTGAGAGACAAAAGCTCTTCATGCAATCTGATAGAGACTGTTTACACTCCCCCTCCCACAAAGAGAGCCTTGCTATTGGCTCTTAACCTCTCAGTGTTGTTTGCTTCTTTTTTGTTTTGTAATACCTCTCTGCTAAAGAGAAGCAAGGTTTTCAAAGTGCCCTGCAAGTCAAGAAAGAAGTCAAGCAGCATGCAGGTTACAAGTCTTGTCTAATATTTGCCTTCAGATTATATATATTTTTGACTACAAACCTCTTCACAAAGGAAATGGACACGTTGCCAATCTGAGTAACAACAAGGGAAGGAAGATACTGCAGCAATATGGCTATGAAGAGAAGAATATGATCTATGCTTGGCAAACAACAGATAAATTAATCCAATTCCCTGAGAGATTTCTTCTCCAAATAAAATTGCTGATGACTAAATGCTGATTTGAATAGGTTTATTAAAATCTAATATAACCCTTGTATCTCTGGTTTGTTTAAAGAACAAACAAGCTACAGGTAACAGATCTCTAAGCATTTTTCATCTTCACGCTCCCTTGCTCACCCTCAGTTATCAACTATGCTTTACCAGAAGCTAAGGATGAGTCATTTCTGATGGTATAAATAATCCTATTGTGGTGTATATCATAAGAGTATAAGTAAACCTGTCCTTAAAAGAGGTGTTAGGATAATGGGCTGAGATTTGGATTAACCTCTGCACAGATGTGCAGAAAGGAGTAAGATATTCCAACAGGCAGAGTCCTGGCAGGCAAAGGGCTTCTACAGCTTGTTTACTGCTTGCACTGTCAAGCCTTACCATCCACGTTTTCAAGGAAGCATTGTTAGCCTATTAAACAGGCAGGGCTTAAGGAAACAGAGCTCTGGAGAATTCTCCACTTACAAAGAATAATCAGAGCTAGCACCTATCCATCAGCATCTTATCTTCAGTGATTCTGATTCTCTTTCCACACAGAGTTTTATAGGCTCTTGGTTTTACGATACCCTTTTTTGCTGAACCTTTTGACCTGACCTTCAAGGCTGCTAATGAGGAGGGAGGGGGATGTGAAACAGAAGTGCAACAATTCTCAAGCCAATCAGTTGGGGTGTTCCCACCAAACAATCAGGGGAGAAACAGGGAACAACACTGATGTAAAAGATCCTTTCTGATAGCTAACAATAAGGCTTCCCTGGCCCCACAGTGAGACAAGCCTCTCTCAGTCTATTTATCTACTCTGTCTGCTCTGGTAAAGAGCAGGGATTTAGGTCACTTCAAGGGAGGGGTTTCTCCAAAACAAGGACAGATGAAAACAAAACAAATCAAAGTGATTCTCCTTGTTTCTAAACTGCTTGGAGTCAGGAGCCCATCCCACTTTATAGCAAACATGTCAGAAACAGAAATGAATGCTGAAATTCACTGCTTCTCCTGCTCTGCCCCAGATCTTGGTTTCCCTCTCTTGCCACTGAGCTGAGGAGGATGGCTGCAGCCCAAGAAGGAGATGCCCCTCCCTCCCCACCTCTGCTCCTTTCCCATCTCTTGCTCTCCTCTCTTCTGACCAGCACATGCCTTAACACTGCACAAGGCAGATGGAAAGACAGTGTTACAGGATAAGAGTAAATGAGGATTTAGGGGCCCTTTTATTTCTGTAGGAAGCCTTCTATTGCAAAGGTGTGCAAAAACAACCCAAGAAACCTCTCCTGCCTGTAATCATGAAGATTACAGATAGAAAAAAATACGCTATTAGGCTATTCCTTTCCTCTCTGTGCAGTGAAAAAGAGAGGTTTACACTGGGGATGCTTCTGAACATACTAAAATGCTCTTTGTTAATGGTGCACAAGATCTCTGCATAGCCAGGGTGGAGCTCTACTAGCTTGCTGTGATGACAAATATGCCTTAAAGTTTATACAAGCTTAGTCATCCCTGCTGCCGCACTGGGAGCTGGTCAGAAACCACCCCTGGCATTTCTCACTGAAAGCAACCAGTGCCAGCCTGCTATTTTAGGAAGGGAAGCAACTTATATTTTCTACCAGGCCTGCAACAAAACTGTGGTATTTCTGCAGTTCTGCTGTTTAAGGCCAATCAGCTTTTCCACAGTGAACCTTTATTTCCAGACTGTTATTACCCTGAACTGAAGCCGAGAAAACTGACAAAGGATTCATGACAAATATACATGCTTTCAGATAGCACTTGGCCAAAGCATGTGCTGCTCCCTGATGCCTTTTTGAAGTGGTCTGTAAATAAAAACAAGCAAACATTTTGCGTTTCTAGGATTATCCCATTCTAGCTCCCTGTAATATGCAAATCCTACACATTCCCTGGGGCTTCTTTCCAGTGCTGGACATTTTCCAAAGGGATTTTCTAGTCCTTTCAGGTGCTTTTCTCTACATTTGGGTGCCACAAAAAAGACCAACAGGAGAAACTCATTGACGGAGCAGATGATCATCCTCTATTAGAGACAGTTCTGGTACTCCAGCCTTCCATTTCAGCCCCATGGACAAGGACTTGGGGGTTCTAGAGGATAAAAAGCTTGATGCAAACCACATAAGCCAGCAGTGCATGCTTGTAGGCCAGAAGGCCAACTGTCATTCTTGGCTGTATTAAAAGAAGGGTGGCCATCAGGGAGAGGGAGGTGTGTGTTCCCTCTGTTCTGCCCTTCTAAGATACCATCTGGAGTACTGTGTCCAGACCTGGGGCCCCTAGTACAGAAAGGGTGTAGAGGCATTGGAATGGGTTCAGAGGAGGGCCACAGAGATGATCAAAGGGCTTGAGCACCCAGAAGAATCCATGTTAATGTGACTGACCAAAAGAGGTACGTGGCTTGGGAAGAAAGGAGTGGCAAGTGGGGCAACACCAGGGATGATAGATTTCAGTCTTGTTCTGTTTCTAGCTCCTGTTGCAGGACAAAAACCATCTCCTCATACACCACCCAGAACTTATCCATACCCCAGCTTCTACTTCCTGTTTACTGTGAATGCAAGTGGCAAGCACACCAGCACTGATCACCCAACCTGACCTCTTCCTCTAGGAACATGTTCTATGCACGCATGCTCTTTGCCCCCAACACACAGTTCTACAGAGTCCAATCTGTAAAGCACAGCTGCTGTACCATGACCTTCCCCTCCTACCAGTAGCTCAGCCTCTCCATGGAGAGTGCTGCGCTCCCTTCATATAAACACATACAGTAAAATCATCACAAAAAACTACGTAGATATGCTTTAAATCAGGCTCCACTTTCACAAGTCAGGAATGGCCCTAAAATAAATCTACAAGAACCTACATTAGAGAAGATCTCTCACATATACTCTGGTAAATGCAAGCCTAAATGAAAGATTTCAAAGCTCCAAACGCAGCTTTTCTAATGCTGACTTCTCTCCCCCATGTGAAGGAGTGGCAGTGGACACTCACCCATGACCTCCTGAGCTTCCAGCAGGAAGAGGTCACTCCATGGTCCGCACCCAGCTGAGTTCAGCACACACACCCTGATGATCAGGTCTTTGAGAGGGTTCCATGTTGTGAGGTTTGCTTTTGTATCCTGCACAATCATCTCCCCCTGAGAGCAAATGGCAACAAGCTGTAAGATGGCTGAAAAGGGAGCTAAAATGTCTAAATCAAACCATTACTGTGTACTCCCTTGGTGCTACATGGGCCAGGAGCTGTGACTCCTGCTCTAGTCTCAGATTCACCACTAAGTTGAGGTGTCACCTTGAGTTTCTCTTCTCAAAAATCACTAACAGCTTTCCAGGATGTAGGGAAGATAGAAAGTTTAATGATTTCCTTCTTTGTGATCCTTCTATGAAAGTTCCTATATATATATATATATATATATATATATATTTCTCATTGAAAGACACAATTGCTTCATATGTTTTAGACACAAAGATGCACTAACACGTTGCAAGGTATCTGACAATTTTAATCCAAAGGAGGAATCTTGTCTGCTTTAACTTATTGACCAAATCCCAAATTGCTTCTGAATTTCACGGCCAGTTTCCACTTAGGAAGATGAAACCAACATATCTGCAGCAATTCTGGGGACCTTCTTACACATCATTTTCAGTAAAGCCACATGAAGTTTCCACTGCTGACACAATGTAAACTTGATGGGAATTCGCAATATTATCATTCAGAAAGACAGTGATGCCGGCCTAGTACAAAATGGGTCATGAAAGAAAGGAAATAAGTCTCTCTTGCTGCCTGTTATTACAAGCTTGTTCATCATTAATAGGTGCTGGTGAAATGTATATTAAGGAGGGAGAAACCATAAGAAATGGTGTGAACTTCAAAGGCAGATACCTGGGAAAGGTCAACACTGAGAAACAAATGAAAGGCCTTCTACCTGACAGGGTCCTTTCAACTCCCCACATTCTGTAAATTAATTTGCAACCTCCTTTTTGTCATTTACCAAGTAACTCATCCACTTGTCAAGTACACTCCACTGCTAGGATTTGAAAACTAAGTCCCACCACAGGAGAGAGATCCCGTACTCTGAGCTGCTTTTGGGACAAAACTGGATAGGGGCAGGGATCAACCAAATCCCTCGCTGTTGTCCTTGTTGCATATAGAACATCAGGTAACTGGCCTATCTACATATGAGCATTCACACAAAGGAATTTTGCATTAACTGGATCGAAATATTGAGTCAGTATCATCAATTGCTGCAAATCAGAACGGATCCATTTCCACAAGAGGAATGTCAGCAGTCTATCCCCTGGTCTGGATAAAAGATGAGGGACCCTCATGCCCAGAAATGTAATCTGACCATTCTCCAACTCTGTGCGCAATAACTCAGCTCCCCTGGATCCGTTACCTGAGTCATGTTATCCTGAATCCACTCCAGCCTGTATCCCAGGACATTTTCTTTCAGCACATCTGGAGCCACACCTTCCCACTCCAAAACCAAGCCAGGATCTCTTTGGATCACATGGATATTTTGTGGGGTGCTGCTTGGAGCTGAAGGCAGAGGACAGAACACAATCACTGTGCAGGAAAATCAGGTTCTATTCACACTGAAAGTCACTGAAAAGACAGACTGACCCCCTTTCCTGAGATCAGCCAGGAGAGAGCATGAGGGTAGAAACCAATCCTGCAAGCCACCAACCACTATATTGGTTTCAAGTGGAGAAGATAAGATCAGTCAACGTCCCTTGCTTTTCTCTGAAACCCAAGGACCTTGGGGAGCATGCAGGAGAGCTGTGACAGGATCAGTTTGTTTCTCACGCATCATAGCTGTTACCCACACTGGATTATGTACTAACATTTTATGTTAGGAGATCCCCAGAGCAGACAAACTATCTGACAGAGTAACCTCTCTTGTGCTTAGGAACAAGAAAGGAGTCCAAAACAGTTTATCCTGGTCTCTTTTTCAGCTTCAGAACACGCTGCGAACTCATTGCTCTTTGCTTACCAAGCTCCAGAGTCTGGAAGTAAACCCTCTCTGTGAAAGGGGAGCTGCCCATCTCATTGCTGCACTGCACACGAACGCTGTAGTTGGTGGAGTGCTTCAGGCCCTGCACGCCATAGGCAAAGGGGGGCACTGGGGTGACTTCAGTGGAGACCTCCTGGCCATCTGGGGACTCAGCGACCTGTGCCAAGCATGAAACAGGGCAGTCTTACTATGTGAGAAACAGGTCCATAGAGGTATAGATAAAGTATCAGCAGTGTGGAAAGGGATTTGTACAATAAGAACCGTGAGCAATGCTTTATTTGCTTAAGTGACATCACACCCTTATCTTTGGCAACACAGTGACTTTCCACCGGTTGAAAATTTGGTTCGACATACTTACAAACACGTCCTTACCCATGTTAAAAATTCTACACTTGGTTATCATTTCCTCTAAAGAAAATGGAGCGTGCCCGTTGCTTGGACTGCTTCTTGCTTCTGAGGCTTGTCTAAGTTTGGGCAATGAGCATGGTTAGACCAACTTCCCTTTCCCTGTATCCTCACACCACCCCTAAGTCAGCTTCTTTTTCAGAAGCTCACGGTCTTTCCGTCTGGCAGCGGATTAGAGGCTTGGCAGACACCAATGGCTTGATTCAGCTGAACTGTTTCAAACCAAATTGAAAATAAACTTTTTATCATTCCTGCAACTCTCCTCTTCCCCGCCTTCTCCCTCGAGATCTCAACTCCTACGCAACAGGGATGTTAATTCCAATCTGACAGCCCTGCGTGCTTTTAATGCACAGGCAGCTTCAATGTTCCCACTTGTTTTGTACTGACAATAGCAGAAATCTCTGCGTAGCACCCAGGCTCAGCCCATCTCTCTTCTTGAGCACATACGAAGTAGCAGAGCGAGGAGTAAAGGCAAGCTGTATGACTAAAGCAAGACACTTGTGGGTCTCTGTATTCCCTAAGACTATAGCGATCTTCACTCCGCTCATTCCCACACGCAATTTTGGCCCACTGATTTATCTGGCTGAGAAAAAGAACGGTTCTCAAATTTCCTTAATAAAAAAGCACATTGTTGTCAATATCAGTGTCCTCCAAAGCAGGGAAAAAACAATCAGACCTTTGTGCGAAATCCCCACCATGCTGATGGTGCATCTCCGTCCATCACTCCGAAGAGCAGAGAGTCTCACACCTGCCCCCTTTATTCCCTGAACCACGGCTCATGCTAACAGTGTGTGAACACGGTGATTTACTGCCCTGTCTCTGGCAGAAGCAATCTGCCCTCCCTAGCAGGGGGCATGTGGGGCACACACTGCCAGAGCACAGGGCTGAGTGCCCCTCCTCCTCCCGCATGGCTCCAGCAGTGGACAATCGCTCCCTCACTGTGAGCCAGGAGCGTGCGCGTTCTCACATGGGAATGTGGGTCACTGGCTCTCACAAAACCAGAGCCCTGGGAGCAGGAGGGAAGAAAAACCGTGGCATTCCTGCTGCCAAAGCCCACGAGAGGAAAGGCAGCCTTCTGCTGGCCAAGGTGACTGCCAGGTTAACCTGCTCCCAGATCCAGATGCAGCAGCTTCATCCTCAGAATAGGAAAAGTTTGCAAGGCATAGAGGAGGGTGACAGACTGCAGAGCGGGCAGAACCCGAGCCACAGTGTTTGGCCTCATGTCCTTGTTCCCTCACTCCCTGCCAAAAGTGCAAGAGGAACTCAAACCCCAGAGTGATTAGAATTGCTGAAGCCAATGAGCATGCAACCCAGAGAGAATGGGCTGCTCCGACTGGAGCTCACTAGGCTTTGTGAAGGAGGAAGAAAGCCATTTTCAGCTATAAAGGAGAACAGAAGCAGCAACAAAAAACACAGACCAGGGCCAGCTATATATTCAGGCATTCCCTCTGCCAGGCAGCCAAATCAGGATGATGGTTTCTTTAACATGTGAACGGGAATAAACATCAGAGTATGAAACCACTGGTTTCCTCCCCACCTCCCAAATAAAAGAGCTCTGCAAGGAAATTAGCCAGACTGCTTCCAGCATACCGTGTGCTTGTAATCCTTCCTCCTCTGCATAGCTGGCAACACCCCACAGACATTCCTCTGCAGCTCCTATTAGTGCTGTAATCAGGTGGGGAATGCAAAGGGGCTCCCCATCCACACCTACAGATGAGCCCATTGGGAGCGTGCCCAGCTGCACTGTTTGCTCCAGGAACTGCTGTTCTCCTGGACGCCTGGCTGCTGCTCGATCTAATCTCACAGTAAGTGCATATGCTGGAAGCTAACTCTGCCTGAAGTTGGACTCCTACCATTGTTTCCAGGAATTTAAAGACAGGATCCCATTTTTCAGAGCTCTTGAGCGCTGAGCACAAGCTGGTGCTCAAGGATACCATCACCCTTGATGCTTTGGGTAGAACTGGTCTTTGACAGCAGAAGGCCAAACAAGATTTAGAGGCAGGGCTTAAAATTACTCTAAACCATTCCATGATGCTATGAAAACATGCAAACATGCTCGACTTCGTCTAAAGAAACCCAACTTGTCACCTTCCACCATCACCCCCATTTCTCCTGCACCACCCTACGCTCTGCAAACTCCTCAGACAGATGGCTCTGACAAGTCTCACTCTTTATGTAGAAATTCCAGAGCATACTGTTGTCATTAGAGGGGACAACCAGAGCTGTCAATGGGACAACTCGTACCTGAAGAGTGCAAGAATGGAGGGGGGCACGGCCATCAAACCCTGGCACCCAGACCACACTGGCATTGCTGCTGGTGACCTGGCTCACCGTCACGTTGAGGGGTGGCAGAGGCATGGCTGGAAAGGAAACAAAGAGACTTTTCAGCATCTACAAATCTGAGCAGGTATTCACATGGAAATGCACAGAGCCTTCAGGCTAGAAATTATGCAATGAAACTGCAGACAGAAATGGTACAATATCACATCTTCAGAGTGTTCCTGACTGTGGTGAATGAAACGATTACCTTAACATTGAACAAGCTATCCATATCCATTCTTTACAAATGCATCACACACCGGCAAGCTACTCTTAGCAGTGCAAAGGGTGATGCTCTCACCTGCATTACTCAGTCCCCTTCCCTGCCCCTTCCACTGCAAAATGTGACCCAGCCCTGTCTGTGGGCCTGCACTGTGAACAAATCAGGGCTTTAAAATCCCTCTCTCAGCTCAGTCTGGCCCCAAAGCAGCTCTGTCAGCACCAGCTGGAGGAGTGCACTGTACAACCATAATCCAGTTCCCCAAAGCTGGGCTGCAGCAGCACCTGGAACAGAGCCTGGGTGGAACCCGGCTCCTTCAGCTCTGGGGCTAATAAACTCTAAGGCACTCTGTTTTATAGAGGCAATTCAGGGCAAACAGAGTGCTATTACGTGGCTAATGCCACACTACAAATTAATGGCAGAGCCAGAAACAGAAATCAGGATTCCCAGACAGGCATTTAATCAGGAGTTCGTGCTTCCTACATCACAGAGCAGCAGTGCAGCATCACTTCTGCACTCGCTCTGACCAAATACCTCCGTCACCACAGGGCCTCCAGGCTCTCCTCCTGACACATTCCTCCCATCTCTTTTTCACTCCTGAGCCTCTGCTTTAATTTAGATGCCTCACTCCTGAAAAACGATGAGTTTCACAGCCATCAATCTCTCCCTGACCTTATGTTCCTCTCAAAATCATATGCTGCCACATGGAATGACTTTTTTTCTATTGCATCTCAACAGATTATACCCTCAGAAGTTCTCTTCCAAAAATCTAAGGTCCTCAGGACAAGGTTCAACCTAAAGACCATATTTTTCCTTTTACAAAGCAGGGGTCTTCCCTCTGCAATCCCCACTCTGGCAGAGAGCTGTGCTGCTCACCGTGCTGCTACCAGCATCACCACGGGGCCAACACACAGGATAGCAGGCCTGGAGGAGAGGATGAGGCAGAAAACAGATGGTGCCACAGATTAACCCTATAAAGCCTTCATCGTCCGGCAACTTGTGACCAGGAGGGGGGGGCTGCCACCCAGATGGAACAGTGCAGGAGGGTGTGCATGCACATATGTGGGGGCTGGGGGCAGAGTACAGGGTTGGAATGGGCAAAGCATTCCTTGGGAGTTAAGACTTCCCAGCGTCTTGGTTTCTTGGTATTCAGGTTCATAAGGAGAAAAAAGGCTTTTTGCTTGCCTGGGTATCACCAAAACACTGCTCTGAACTAAATAAGCACTATCAGTAATGAGCTGTTAACACATCTACACTGTGAAGCTGAAGAGGGTCAGCTTGCTTGAACCTTTCCCTAATTCTACAGCATGCAGGATGGACGGATGCACTTCCCCATCACATGCTGAACAAAAAGGAGTGGCTGCAGTCATACTGTGAAACCCGTGATAAGACCCTAAAAGTCTTAGCTGCAAACATGAGAGCAAAGGCAGCTGAAAACAGCAGCTTAAGTGTTAAGATTATGTGAGTTAACTTCCCTTGTGTTTGCAGAGTGCCTGAAACAATGGGGCTTTGTGCACTGCTGGGGACTGTGGGCTACAATAACAGTAATTTTCTGCTTGGAGTACACGAGCACATTGTGGGCACAACCAAGAATAGATAATGAACAACAACAGTAGCAAAGAGGAAGAAATGTTAGCAGTTTGTCAATGCCCTAGCAATAATATTTGCCACTGGAAACACAGAAGAAACAAATGGTTTAATAAATTGTAGAAAGACTTCAGAGTCCTCATTAGCAGAGAGATCTGTGCAAGAGAGGAAGGCCCTGACCATACACGTACAGACAACTGCTCCCAGGAGTAGTATCTTTCAAATCCACATGTTTATAGGATCAAGGACTAAATGAACATTATCTGGCCAGTTCCTTCCCCTGCTGATGCCCTTGTTAGGAAGCTCTGCTTGAGTTTTGGCACCGTTTGTTCCAGATCTTCCAACTGTTGCTCTTCAGAAGCACCTCACCCCTTCCCTAGGTTTATAACTTCTCTTTTAGACTGATCTTTGAGGTGTTACAGTTAGAACTATACAACTACAGCTCTGGATTTGACACTTAAAACCTCTCTCTGTCTCTCCAGAAGATGTCACATTCTGGCATATCGTCAGCCAAACCACTGAAACTCACTGTCCTCAGCACTGAAGTGCACACACAGGTGTATGAAGGTGTCAGTCCTTCACAAATAAATGCTGTTAGTTCATCATGTTATGGTTGACCCCAAAGTGTTCTGAGAACGTTTTTGCTGTATCCCATCATCTTATCTATGGTTAAACATGCGTAAACACTTAAAAGAAAAAAAAAAAAAAAAGAAAAAGAAAGAAAAAGAAAGGAAAAGAGATAAAAAGAGAAATGCTTGTTTATGCCAAATGTTATCTCCAGTTATGGCATTATGCAACTTTTAAAGCTTAATAGCTCTGTGAACTAAACTCTATCCCAGGATAAAAATATCCATAGAAGATATATTCCACAATAACTAATTCCCCTGTGTAGACAAGCCTTTAAGGCAACAACTCCAAAGGTTTTTAAATTAAGTTGTAAATCTTCCTAGTGCAGCACACTGCATTCTTGGCATAGCAGTAACCACAATGTTTATCCTGAAGAAAAATACACTGTAGGAATGGCAGATCTACAGCTGGATTTTGAGCTATATTTCAACGCATACTCCCTGCTACAACCATGAATCTGATACAGACATAAGTGGTTGCTGTTAGTCAGGCTGAGCAATAAGCTGTTTCTTGGAACAAATGATTTTTGTGACATTTCTCTCCTGGAACTGATAATCAAGTGATTGAACATGCATTAAAGCACGACTAAAAATTCAAATGTAGAAGCATCCCAACACGAAGAGGAAGGGAAGAGCTGACTGCTCTGCTTACTCCTGTTTAAGTCACCTGGATGCAAGGAGATCTGCCATCAGCCTGGGGACTCATAATGGCAGCTGCCCATGGATGGGCTAAGAATTGGTTTGAATTAGTTTCTAAAAGGTGAAGAACATAAAGATAAAATCCATAAAACCAATGTGGATGAGTAGGCTTTATTGGCCGCTGGTGATTGCCTTCCATGTCTTTTTTTTCAGCATCTAATGTGATGCCAACTGAAGCAAGCAGAAGTAATGGCCTCTTTAGCACTAAGAATATCTATCTATCTCCAGGCAGTAAAGGTTTCCCCAGAGATGGTTTAGATGATATCCAGCTACATCTCTCACAAACAATCTGACGGCTCTGACTCCCTCCTTTTCAAGCAGAAAGTGCTATTTGACATCCCATTTCCATTCCTGAATCAGATGTGCTTTATTTCCAACAGCCTGGGACAAGGCCCTGCGTAGCAAGTAGGTTCTGCCAGAAGAACACAAAGCATCCTTTCGGCTGCTGAAAGCTGCAGCCAGCATCTCGCTGGCAGCTCTGAGGCAGCAGCCCCTCACATCAAGGAGCCCTTCCTCCACTCCCCACAGTGCAAACCCGCCTCCCATCCATATCCTCTCACCTTTAATCTGAACTGTGGCTGTCCGTGAAGAAGACAATCCCTTTACGTTGTGAGCTTCGCAGGAGAACACTGTGCTTTGATTAATACCTGGAAATCAGCCAAGAAAAGGAAAGAAAACATAAACAGCTATATAATCCTGCTCCAACCTTCGGCAGAATTTCAGTGGTGTGATATCCAGCTCATGCTGCACAGGCAGTTGGAGAGCTGAGCTGGGTGCCAATCAAAAGCACGTGGATTTCAGTGTAATTAATGTACTAACCACATTTTTAATGGAGAGAGTGTGGCAGCATAGAAGAGCCTCCCTCAGAGCTTCAGAAAGCAGCACAAAAGAAGGACGAACCTGGCAAAACAGCAGATCTCACACACTGCTCTCTTGGAGCAAGGACCATGCTGAACCATGTGTCTCATCAGCACTCCAGCTCTCAGCCTGACACCTGAGTTCATCTATAGCAGCCACCGCCAGGCAGGCTTCCAGACAGATGTGTCTGCTTCCAGCTAATGCCCACCTGCCTCTTGCCTTGCATCCAACTTTGGAAGGCAGTATGGAGGCACTTTGCAGGGGTGACTCAATAAATGGGATGGTTACGCACCCTCTCTTCTGTGAGTATCTATCCCACAGGGCCTGAACATGTCATCATACTGATATCCAACTGCTCCAAGATGCATATGGGTATTGTTAATTGAGCATGAGAAGGACACATTTGAAAAGCTGCCTAGAGAATCATGACCAAACAGCATTTTTTTTTCACTCTGTTTGGCCCTCAGCTGCCTTATAGGGATCTGTCTGAGAAAAGTTGAATGCTGGCACACTATGGGCATGCAGTTCAGGAGGGAAAAGATCTCTCAGAACCACATGGTGCAGCTTGCACAATGTCTGTTTTTGCCCTGTGATACATATTCTGAGAGCCTGAGACTGACAGCATTGCAAAGAATTTGTAGTAGAGGAAAGGAGGGACTGCCACAAAATAAACGACCAATACATTTTAGATCCTTCCAGTCCCCCCAGTCAGCCAGAGGAAAAGGCTGCCAGCACACAGCAGAGCAGAGGAGCAATTGACATGCGAGGTACTTCCCAAAGACAGGATGAAACACAGGAAAATGCAAAGAGCACCACAAACCAACACCCCCTTGCTCTCCACCGCCAGCACCCCTTTCCAAACACAACAGGCCTTCTACCAAACTGCTTGACAAATCTTTTACAGGCTTGATTTCTGGACACTACTTAATCATTGTTTTCTCCATCATTTGACATTTTCACTAGTTAACAATGCATGACCAACCACCTTTTGACACGTCTCAGAAAAGAGAAGATCCCCATAAGGAAAATCCCAATGAGTCCTATACAGTTAAAATTCTAAGTAATTCAGAAGTGAGTTTCCAGGTGAGAAAACTATCAGTTTTGCCTTTTTCCCTCTGATTAAATAAAAGAGATAAAATGCCAGCACCTGGCCTTTTAGTTCTACCTCTGCCCTGCAATGTCAGAAGTTTAGTGAGACAACATAAGATGATGTCATTGGAAGAAAGGACACTTTTTTTTTTTAACCATTTTTCCCCTTTCAATTATCAGCCTTTTCAGTTTTCATTTCAACCAGCAGATTATATCATAAGGGTGCAGCGTTCATTTCCAACTTGGAACAGCATCAGTGACTACGTAGAAGAGGGAGCTGATGATAAAACCATCACAAATCACAAACCAAGTTCTGATTTACATACAAATTAGGTTTAAAGGGAACGCTTAATTGGATTGGATAGCTTGAAGGATGGCCAGAGATTTAGAGAAACAAACTCCCCCTGGGTGTTAACTGTATTAACACTGAGGAAGAGGCCCCAGAGATGAATCTGAGTCATAAAACCTACTTAGTTGAAGTTTGGCTCGGGGTTGCCAACAATAATAGCAGCACAGAGATGCATCACAAAGCTGTTGGACAAGTAACTAGAATTAAGTTACCTGTAGGAGGTTAATGACAAGAATAGCTACTGGTAGACATACACCGCCCTATCCTGAAAGCAGGCTGAGGAGAGCCCAAAATAACACCAGCTCCTGATGGGAAGGCAGTGCTACCACTACACACTACCACCTGCTCCAGAGCAAACCTTGATCTCTGAGGCAGTCAACCAGCCCATTTCAGCACCAATACAAACAGCCTAAAAGTGCCAAACTACATGAGGAGTTCGGGTTTTAATGATAAGAGTAACCAGCATGGCTGCAAGACCAGAGTGAGGGCGAGAGGGGAAAGCAGTGCATGACATGGCTATATGTGGAAAGAGAAGGTGGTGTCCATTACATGTGAATGCTTCTAGGTTTGTAAGCCAAACGTCACCAAAGGAGTCATTTAATAAAGCCATAAACATGTTCTACGTAGGTGGAACAACGAAAGAGGCACCCATTGCATCATGTCTCCAGTAGCATCTTCATCACAGTGCCAGCTCCACCTGAGCTCTGAGGAGCCTGTGCACCAGCAGAAAATACAGCCACCATCCTCCAAGATGATCTGGCTTTGCATGTTGTGTTCATGATCCCTCAGCCCTCATATGTAGTCAAAGAACATTCCCACACTGTGTGGCTACTCAGTGTCACTCAGGCATATATGGAAGAGAGCTCTCCTCTCCCTTTCCACACTTTTGATGCTCAGTGACCTTGTGCATTGGCAGCAGCCTTACCTGACACATTTAGGATGGAGGGGGAGATGTCTGGAAGCCCCACTCTAGAGTCTCCCATCCACCAGACAATTGTCACTGGTTCAGGGGGACCAACAGCAGCACAGGCCATATGAAATGGGGCATTAGGGGACACGGACACATCCTCAGGTTCCACAGTAAAGTAGGGCACACCTAGAAAAGCAACAGACAAGTGATAGCAACTTGAGAAGCTTCTTCCAACTCTGTTTTTTACCACTAATATCAGTGCCCAACACTGGACACCCATCTACCCTGCCGCTGTTCCTAATCTGACCCTGACCAAGCCTTTCACAAGATATACTAGATCACCTCAGCGTGTGAATGGCCATTCATTCCTACTTTAAGTCAGTAAGAAAAGAATGCTTTTTCCCCAAAATGTCTTTGAAAATCTCTTTTTCACCAAGCCTCCTTCAAAATTCCCCTATAAAGTACCTTTTAACAGTATTATTTGCTCAATTTTTCAGTTGCAGATGTTGGAGCTTTAAAAGGCAACAGACCATATCCATAGCCATGCCTGACACCGTTTTTAAGACATCTAATCCAGCTGCAGATACTTCTTGCCATACATTAAAAACAGAGCCCTCCAAACACACTGAACTAGCAGCTGCAACAAACACATGAATGAGGGAAGAACTCCTCTGTTGAGATGTAAGGATCACTCACAACATTCTGTACAGCCAAATTGGATGGAGGGGCCGCCCAGCATGCTCAACACTGAGAGAATCAGGCTGCCCTGAAATTAGTGGTGATTTGTTACAGAGCTAAACACATAAACATAACTAGCTCAGTATCTGTTCACCACAGTGGCAAAATTCCAGCCTGATGCAACAGGACTTGGATCAGACCCTTAGGGAGCTGCAGTGAGGCTACCTCAGGACTTCTCCCAGCTGGTAATAGCTGAGTGTAATGCAGTGCATCCAGAGATGTGCTTCCTCTTACAGGCAGCACCAAGCCTCTGGTAGTTTCAGTGTTTCAAACCAGTCATGCAGTTTCAGCAGCTATCAGTACTAAGTAACAAGGGACACCCACTTGTGATGACCCCTTTTAAACCCAAGCACAAGCTGCTAATGACAGCATCTACACTGAAACGAGAAATGAGGTACCTCCAGAGAAAGTGTTTGGGAAAACTGCTAACAGAAAGAGGAGCAATGATACCAGTCCCTCACATGCTTAGGTCACACTGTCTGCCCTCAGCCAGAGGTGACAGGCCCACATGGTCCCAGCTGGCACAGCAGATGCTGAGCACATTCAAAAGCAGGCAATTAGTAGGTGCTGAGATGGATTTAATAGCCTAATGCTTGACATTCCCCCTGCTCTACAACTCAAAGCGATGTTCTCCATCTCTTACTGACAGCCTGGTCACCATTTGTGTCCTTCACGTGGCAGTTTCTCTGTGCCTTCCTCTCCTCACTGCTACTTGTTCCTTTCAAGTGAGGTAAATGAATCATCTTAAATAGGCCTAAAAACAGGTCACCCCAGGAACAACAGTGCCTATCTGCACAAAGACCAGTGCTCAGGACAGTACAGCCATCACCAGTAATCATTGCTCATTTGTGCTTACACGCTTTACTTGTTTATTGCAGTCATACATAAAGAATAGAAAGAACTTTTCAGATACCACCTGTGAAACCTCCGCCTGCTTTGTCCTCCTTTTCTGAGAGAGGCCAGAGGGGAAAATACCAGTGTCCCTTCTACCCATGAGCTGGATCTCTGCCTCCTGTCCCCTTGACATGGGCACCCAAGGTCACCTTTCAGGAGGATCCTGCCCTGCTCAGCAGGTTTTATCACTTTGGTAGCAACTAACCAGATCAGCCAAAACCACAATTAAAAACTCTCATAGTTCAGGGAGTGCAGCTGACTCATCTGGCTCAGGAACTTGCACTGCCCCCGTATATACATTACCTGGACACCTTGCTGTCTGCGGCACACTGAGCCTCCCAGTTCCCAGCAGGAGGTGAGTGCCAGCACCCACATCTCACAGATGCACCATGGAGGCAGCTAGCAGCCAACAGCCAGGAAAGCACTGGCAAAATCAGAAAATGAGCCTGTGTATTCCTTATTCCAACATCCATCCTGCGGGGATAATCTTCTACAGCTCAGATTTTAGACAGAATTAAGATGAACTTGTCTGTGTGTGTCAGGCTGGGTTGCTGACTCCATAGGCATAATGGGGGTCAGCAGCCCCAGGGACAGCCCCACATTCAGGGGTGTAATTTCAGAGGGAAAGTTCTGTAACAAAGCTGATCCTTATTTTCAGATGGTCACACTCAGCAGCATGCCTCTTGGCCTACCTCTTCAGGCATCAAACACTATCACGTTCTTAGTAAGGCCAGAATCTAGATTCTACACCAGAAACATTCTCAGACATTTTGTTTTTGTAAATTCTGAGGAGTGTTTCATACAATCAAACATTTGCATTGTATTACAGACACAGTTCAAATACCAACTTCTGTCTGATAAAGACTAAGTGGATCTCCACCCACAGATAGTACGTAGCTCACTGTAAGTTAGATAGATCCCCAGCAGTCTACATTTGCAATGTACAGCACAGTGAATGGTGTCAACGCCTACTAAGGGCTGTGTATGTGACCAGAAAAGATTCCTTCTCAAAGAGGAGAACAGTCACTATGAAAACAGCAAATCACTTCTAGACAAAGCTGGTACACCCAGGGAAGAAATACGTTCAGAGATAACAGTGAAGGTGGGACTGACAGGCATTTGCATTCCCTAGCATTTTCTTATGCTAACAGCAGATAGTTTCAGTTTATTGTTTTTAAATCCACCCTTTATCACTTCTTGTTAATTTTTTATCTTTTTCCACTGCCTCCCAATCCACATGACTATACACTCAGTTCAAGTTTAACTAGTTTCTGTCATACTCGCTTTTCTCATAAAAATGACTGGATGCATTTTTAGCTTGTGCTTCTGCTGTAAGCTTTGGCCTTCATCTGCAGCGCTCCCCTTCTCTAGCTGCAGCTGGTTTTTGTGACTTTGTTCTTTTCTGCCTGTATTATCCAGAAGGGCTCCTTTGTTTTTCAGACTGCTCAGCACGCTGAGCTATCCAATCACTCCTAATGCACCCACCATGCAAATGCAGCCACCTCTGGAGAGGGCCATGGCAACTGGAAGAGAAATAGAAACCCCATAAAAAAGCAAATTTGAAGCTACAAATAGTGTTTCTCAGATGGAGCTGTGCCTGAAATTTTAGGTGGACAGACCCCTGGAACTCATGAAGACAACTGCAGGACATTCCTCCTCCTATGAGAACCACTACGAATGTTTCCACAGCTCTGAATGAGCAAGACCTTCGCTGTAAAATGCCACCCAAACGGACACCACCTCCAGGAGCTCCCAACCCAATCTCCCCTCTTTAAAAGAACAGATTCACCTCTGGCCCAAAATGTTACTAATTACACCCAAGAATCCTGTTCTCTATGCAAATACATTGTTCCCGTCAACTGCCTCACCAAATATTGCACCATCCTATTACTACCAGCTTCCAAGGGCCTAATGAGGCTTAAGGGAAATGAACTACAGGCAATAAGAAGCCGCCAAACCACTCTGCTTGAGGCAACTTTTGGACAACCACCCACAAGCTACATTTTGTCAGATAAGAACAGGCAAACAGTGCCACATCAAGGTGTGCCTATGAAACACTGATGTACAGTGCTTCACCCGAAACTCTCAGAACTGGGTTAAAGCTGTACCTTGCCCTCAAAAATTTGTTTAGCTGATACACAGAACCAGCTGAAGCCCCGCTTTGAGAGGAAGGCTGGAGCAGATGATCCCCATGGATCCCTTTCAGCCTATTCTATGAACTGTTTGAAGACCAAAGGCTAATAAACTGACAGCTCCTTTCCACAAAGCTACTACCCTACCATTTCTTAGTCCTACCCCGCAGCAATCTCACTGTAGTTATCAGCAATGGTTCAGAGCAAAGAAGCCTGTCACTGGAGCAACCCACTCTCATTGCTTCCACCTACAGTATATTGATGGGTCAATCTGAAAAGAAACCAGCACTACTACTCCTCCTTACCTTCCACTATGAGCCACACTTGCTGTGATTCTTCCTTCTTCCCCCCGTTCTCAACCTGGCACCAGTACTTCCCAGAATCTGTCCTCTCGACGGATTTCAGGCTGAAAAAAGTCAAAAGCCACATCGATATTTTATGTGGATAAAGCATGTTTTTGCCCCAAAGGACCCTCTAGAATTTGGCAAAGCAGATGCACAGACAGCAGCCACAGAAATGCAGCCAGCTCTGGGGAGGAGGGCAATGGCCAGCACAAAGCACATGGAAAACCAGTGGAGAAAGGAGGCTTTGCCCTAGAGTGGATTGAAGGATCCTCAGCAGAGCAGACAGCCTCTCTCTGAAATATCCTTGCAGGAAACCTGTAATTTGTGCCCTTTGAGAACTGCAAGGGGTCGGTCCTCTACTTGACCCTGAGTCGTGACTACCTACTCTTTGAGAGCGACAGCTCAGCCCACAGTGCCTGAGCTAGTGGGAAACTCCAAATCACACGCCTCCAACGAGCCCAACTGTTCTGCCTCAGTTAGGGGCCTGGACAGCCTCCTGAGGGAATAAATAGGTCACTTCACTGCGCTCAGTGTTATTCTTATCCTAAAGCATTTCACACTGCAAAACAACTTGCGGCTCTCAGTTTGTGCTTTCCAAGAGGTTACACTGGCCTACTCCACTACAGGACCTCACCTACAAACCTTTCTACACTGTCCCTTGCTCAGCATCAACTCTCCTTCTGAAAGGATGCATCCAAACAGGGGAAAGCAGTCGTGGCGACTGTGCAGTTCATAGGAGAAATTCTGCACCTCCTTCCACCACTAGATATCTGCAGCATCTCAGTTACCTCTAACATGAAGATGGTGTAGAGTGTAAGGCAGAATTTGGTTCCAAAGCTACCAAGTCTCAGCTACCAAAGGCACCAGCGTGACTCCAAGTGCCCACCATTGTAGCTATGTCTATTGCACCCTATTGAGCAGCCATGTGCCTACTGTCATGCAGGGATCCTCAGCAGATCTAAGGCCTACTTTCCTAACACTAGGAGTCCTTGGGAATGGGGAAGGATGTCTAAGGATGGAAGACTGAAAAGGGAGAGTGTCTGCTGAAATGCACACAATGGTCCCACTACAGCCTGATTTTCAGAGCTGTATCTTTCCCTGGAAGCAGCAGTCCTACCCACCCAGCCACACGTTCTGAAACACAGCGATTGCAGAGTCACACAGCGCGTGGGAGAAATGACCGCTTCAGTAAGAGAAAAGAAAAAGGAGAGAAACACTGAGACATCTGGATTTAGCACCCTAACTTAGCCCTGAGGCTGCAGAAAATACTCAGTGGAGAAAAGAAAGATGTGAGAGAGAGATCAGATTGACAGAGGCAAAGTAGAACGTGAGGAAGTAAATGGTATAGATTCAAGACAAACTGTTTCTGTAACACAATGTTATACAACAGCTTCACGAGGCATAGTGTTTTTTCCTATCAAAACATTTATTACAGGCAAGTCACAGAAATCTTTAGTGGCTGAAACTGGAGACTCCATGCAGTGCCACGCCAAGGGACCGAAGAGGAGAAGAAGCTTCAGCTCAGAAGATTTATTCTCAGTCAGTTAACAGTTTTGAGCCCTCAGAGTGATGGCATGCTTGCTTGTACAAACCCTCTTTTATGTATAGAAAAGGAGCCAGAGGAGAGGCGTGGATACTGTTTAACTCACTTCCAGAACTCACCAACATCCACCTTCTGCTGCATTAAGCTCACAGAGAGCTGCTCTGCAGAAGGGAGTTCTTGAGCCTCTGAGCAGAGAAGGCCTGGTATTGTGTGGTGTAAACGTATTAGAAAAATCTCTGCAAAATAACTCAGGGAAGGTTCAGATGCCAAACACTCTTCCTCAAAGAGAGAAAGCAGATGGAGTCCTGGGAGTCTCCCTTTCAATGAGCAAGGCTCATCCCTCAGGCAGACTGACAGCTCGAGAGAGAAAAAAAGAACAGAGTACAAGAGAGAGAACCTGTAAGTCAGGCGTTAGTCTTCCAGCTGCACAGCAGAGTGAGATGAACAAACAAGGCAAGAAAATCCTTTCACCTCGAAGTCATGTCTCAAGCAGTACGAGTGTTAGCAAAGCACCTGTAAGCACAGCAGTCAGGAAACCAGTAAGGTTCCAGTGCATTGTCTCAGCCCTCAGTGGCTTCAGTTCTGCTCTCAGTTATACCCTTGCCATATGCTGAACTGCAGACCAAAGGACTCTGCCCACCGAGGTCACTGCAGTCACACAGCTATAGCTGACAGCAGAACACTGCAACAGTTTCCATGATATTCTTCGTTCTCTGCATCTGGTGTACCTGAGGAAGCCGATCCAGTGATCTTCGTCTACTGGAATGTACACCTGGTCTACGCTTTGCACCACTGCTCCGTCCTTGATCCACAACATCTCGGGATCTTCCATTCCCTCCAGGCTGCAATTTAGTTTGACGGGTTGACCCTGGGACACCTTTAATTTGATTGGAGGTCCTGTAAACTTCATACCTAAAAGAAAAATACTACTCCTCCCCACCCCCAGAAAAAGGGGGGTTGGAGTACAGCAAATTACTCCAAGTTGTTGCTCTGGAATTATGTACCCTACTGGAGTGCTCTGCAAATAGAGCAGTGGTCTTGCCTCTGCTTGGCAATAGCCAAAGGCATTAAGATTGCTATAGCGGAGAGAGGTGGTGCTCAGCCTGCACGTGGGGCTGCTCCCAGCTCTGCTTGCTCAGCACTAGGTAATGCTGCTGGGCAGAACCAGCCCAAAGGGCCAGAGTTTGGCCATGCCTGCGGTCCGGCTGCATTGAGCACGTTCTCACTGCAGCACCACACCTCCCTCTTCTCCCCTGGCTTTTATTTCAGCTACAGAGCTCCTGTGCTGCTAAGAAAGCATCTTGCTTGCTCCATTGTACGCATTTGAAAAGAGCTGGGACACAAGAAAGACTCAATTATGCCATGTTATTCAGCATACGCAGCTCCTCTGCGTTACAGGAAGCCTCCCTGCCATGTACAAGACCTGTGAAATCAAAGCCTGCTTTGCAGCACACCTCACTGTTGAGCAGGGATTTGCCACCCATCGTGGGCAACGTGTGCCCCAGCAGCCTCCCCAGTCTTTGGGCCTGGCCGAAGGACTGTGCTGTGCTCGGGTCATGGAGCTGCAATGCCAAAGCAGCCGGACCAGCACCAGCAGAGCTGCTCTCAGCCACGCTGCCACAGAAGCAATCGGCATCTGGCCCAGAGCAGTGTGTGTGGGTGGGTGGGTGGGGAGCGCTTCCCTGGAGCAGAGTACATCTACGGAATGTGTTACCATGAGAGAGCATGGAAGCCAGCTGGAGGAGCACGTTCAAGAAAGACGGCAAATAAAAGAGGAACCAGAGGATCAAAGGAGACCGTGGGAAAGGAGGAATGTGGAAAATAAATGCGAAGCTGGTTGTGTTAGGGAGAGTGGCCATTTCCTATGCGGTGGCACAGGACCAACAGATGAGAACAGGTCTAGCCCAGCCCAGTATTACATCCCGAGAGCAGCTTCCGCATCCTTCAGGAAAAAAACAACAAAAACAAACCCCAACAACACCACCCCACCACTCTGGTGCGGCCACGTAGCATCACGCATTACAGGCACTGGCTGCCAGCTGTTTGCAGGACGCCTCACTGCCCTACAGAGCACCGCTGCTCTACAACTCTATCACACCCAAAGGTGACCGAACACTGAGGTGCACTGCGTGCCACTCCCCCCCAGCCCCACACCTCCTGCAGCAGTGGGGAAAGCGTGCAGCCCAGCACCCCAAGCAGCCCTGAACATGGGCAGCGGGATGTCCTCCCAGGGAGCCCAGCCAGCTGCAAACAGTTGTTGCCAGCATGCCACGTTTTTGCCTACCTGCTGCTGTTAATTCAGCAAATCGACAAAAAGCACAGCAAAACTGGTAAGCTAGCTTTAGGTTAGGCTCTGCAGCTGGTTTGCAGGGCTAAGGATTTAATCACCTTGGGTGAGGATGATCTAATCTCGCATTACTTAACTCATCTGTAACACAAACTGCATATCTCCGTGCGTGCCAGAAAGCAGCCTCCCTGCCACTGCTCAGCGCTGGAGCAAAACAGGAAAGCCGAAAGCAGCATCAAAGCTCTCTGTGCCACAGCAAACCAGCATGGGCAGGAGGCTGATGGACTCGATGATCTCTAAGGTCCCTTCCAACCCGCACGAGACTATGATACTATGATGATGATACATGGACACTGACCGGCACTCTCAGCTCCGGTGCCTCAAAGGAGAAGCAAACTACCCGGCCTCCCCAGGCCGGCTCTGCTGAAGAGTTAGCCACAAATTAAAGAATAGAGTGTCATTAGAGACACTTGATGGTTTCAGCTCCCATACTAAGTAATGCTGGAGGAAATTAATATACAGCGTGAGCGTTCAGCCCGAGCTGTAATTCTACACGTCGCCTAAGTATAATGAGCCCTCTGTCAAGACCGACCGAAATGAAGAAATGCGGGGCAGGGTCTTTTAGTAAATTCACAAGTTTCTGACAAAACGCAGCCTTATCTGTGGCTCCCTTCCTGCGGGTGTCGGGAGGGGGCACAGAGGTGACCCAGGAGGATTTTAATGTCCCCCTTTCCCTCCTTCTACTCTCCCACTCACGCCTTCCCAAATGTGACGGCACTCCGGCACTGCAGGGAACAACCTCACCCCGCTGGGCTCCCCCGAGCCGACCGGCACCAGCGGCACCCGCTGCAGCGCACAAGGCTGCTCGAAATGAAATTATGTCACATTCCTCGCCAACAGACAGAACTGACAGCAAAAGGACACACCGGCCGATAAAACATACAGCAGATCTGCTTGTGGCCGTTCTTAAAGAAACAAACTCTTGAGACCGCTGAATTTTTGGGTGGCTGGGAACAGAAGTACGGCCTGGTGAACTTATTTCTGCACTGGGGGGGAGATGGCCGCTGCCCGTGCGCGTTGCGGGAAGGTTCCCGGTCCCCGCCGTGCCCCGTCGCTCCGGCTGCCCGCTGCCCGCCCCGTCCCGTCCCGCCGCTCCCGCATCCCGCCGCCTCCCGCCCGCCGGGAGGTGAAACTTCAGAAAACCAGTTCAGAAAGAAGCACAACGAAACCCGCCCGGGGACGCTTCACGCTCGACTTTCCTCCGGGGAGACCCGAGCGAGGCGACGCCTCCGTCGCTTCCCGAGCCCGCCGGCAAGCGCGGCCCCCGCTCCCCGCAGTCCGTCCGCTCGGGCACGCCGTGCCCCGGCCACCTGTGGCCGCGTCGGCCCCGTGTCCCCGCCGGGCTGTCAGCGCCTCACCTGCCGCCACGGCGCCGTCCCGGAGCGCCGCAGCCCACAGTCCCAGCAAGAGGAGCCTCGGCAGCGCCATGCTCCGCCTCAGCTCCATCGCTCCCGCACCACCATCCTCCCCCGGCTCCTCGGCTCCGCTGCGGGAACGTCCCAAGTTCCGCGGCGGTTCCGGCCGGGTTAGCGCGGCTCCAGGCGCGGTGCCGCCGCCGTGCGCTGAGTGCCGGGCGCTCTCCCCCTATCGGCGCGATGCCGCGCGGCGCCTCCTCCGGGGCCGGGCCCGGCCTCCGCCGCCGCCTTCTCCGCCAGGAAATGGCGCTTTCGGGCGGTCACCGCGCACTGTGCTCCCCCTCTGACATCACGGCATGAATATGCATGAACGGCCCCCGGAGCGGAAAATCACCGCCCCGCCGCCGACACCGGCCTCTCCGAGACCGGCCCGAGGCGGGCGGAGCTGCTGTGGGTTGGGGAGGCTGCCGTGTCCGCAGCAGCACCGAAGGGCTCGCACAAACGGGGCATCGGTTAGAGGACGCCGCTTCCCTCCGGGCCTCCGTGTGGGAGCAGAGGGCGGCGTGTCTTGGGAACCCCCCTCGGCGGGCAGAGAGCATGGAGGATCGGCACCCCTCAGCCAAGGCTCTGGTGGGGTCCGCAGACCTCAGGGCACGGCTGTGCCATCCCAGCCCTGCTCTGTCCGTCCTTCCTGCAGGGTTGTGCAGCCCCAGCCTCCTTTCTGCTGGTGCGAGGGCAAGGGGAGGGCTGAGGAGATCTCCACTCTAACAAAGTGACCAGCAAAGTGAGGGGAAAGTCAGTGACAAAACAAAATCTAGCACTTTCTTTTCATAGGGATTATGTTGAGAATCTCAGTTGAAAGATGTCGTAAGAAGTACAGTCATCACAGTGCAGCATTCAGCTCTGCAGTACCGACTACAGCACTTACATAGTGGCCCTGCAACTCTGTGCCCTGCAATGTGGAGCGTAGCCCTGCTGGGGCTGGTGGGGAAGAGGCAGCGAGCCTAGTAAGGTGACGGTGGGAAGGACTTGCTGTGTGACACGGGCCAGGCCCTGGGCTGGTACGGGGTGGCCAGGCTTTGCTGGAAGCAGAGGAACAATAGGAATTGTCAGTAGCAGGGGATCGGGCTTCAGAGTGTCTGAGAAGGGCTTTATTTCAACAGGAAGAGCTGCATGGAAATTGGACCAAGATCTGGCACACGTTGCCAGTTGGAGTGCAAACTGCTGTGGGAAAACTTACAGACAAGTGCAGTATTGCTGTGCAGAATCAAAGGAGCTGGTGATTCCAAATGCTTTTAGGAACTGAAGACAAATGCTCTCTCCTGGCCATTGGTGTTGCTGCATTAATCTGTGTGGCTTTGTTCTGCAGGTCGTGACACCGGTGACAGTGGTGCTGCACTAAGGCAAAGGACACAGCACTGAGGCACACAGGCAGCCTCAGTGCCCTCCTCCTTACTTCTGCTGTGACAACAGATCTACCACATCTGGTGCTGCAGCAGTGCGTGACAACAATGTGATTCCTGAGGGCATCAGGAGCAGCCATGCTCTGTGCTCAGGAGCCCTGGGGTGGCTGCTCAGGTGCTCTGTGCACAGGCCCTTTGCTGAAGCTGCTCCCAGCTTTCCGGTTACCCCCATCAGCAGCTATGGTGTGTAACAGGAGGGAGCTCTACATGGGCCTGTTTACACCTTAGGGAACAGTTCTCAAATAAGTGTCCCAAAGCTGGGCTAGGTCATGAGCAGCAAGGAAGTAAAAACTCTCTGGGCTTCTCAGCCTCTCACAAGGGCACAGCCCAAGAGCTGCTGGATATTGCAGCAGCTTTTGAGCACATTGCAAAGGTTAAACTTGGCATAAACCGTCTCCTTTCTCTGTCCAGCCCATCATAATAATGGGATTGCTAGAGCTTGTTCATGTCGGATAATGACACTGTTTGACGTGGCCACTTCTGAGGACCCAAATATAACATTCAGTCCTGAAATACACATTGGACCAAGCAGGCCACAGCAAGGCATGGGAATGGCGTTTAAAGTTGCAGGTAGATGCAGCAGCTGCACAACCTGCCTCTGTGCCTCAGTCTGCTGTAACTGATTTCTGCTGCTCGTTTATCTGAGCTGCATCCAAAATTTGTTCCCTTCTAACTTATGTTATTCCACCAGCTCTTCCTTTCTTTTTCATCTTCCTCCCTAACACCTCCTTCAGTCAGAAGCAGTGTTGAAGTATTCCAGCCTCTCTATTTCTTGAGGCTTCAGCCTCCTCCTCTCAGATCTTCCATATGTGTTGGTTTAAACTTTCTGTGTGAGCAAAGACAAGAGGAAAGAAACCTATGCAAGGTTTGCCTTTACTCCAGTAAACCAGAGATGAATCTGAACCCAGAGGTCAGGTCTGACCCTGTCCTTATCCCAAGCTCTCAGCTCTGCCAGGAGTGGCATAATATGGAAAATAACAGGGACCGGGTCATTGTGGGATGGGTCTAAGTTTTGATTTTGTTTTGACTTTTATCTACTTCAGGATTTTGGCCCCAGTCCAACAATAATCCTTACCCTGAGCCCAAACCTGGTTCTTCCTCATGTCTGGAATGGTTATTCTTTTTTAGAGGTGACAAACTAACACATCCTATGTGTTACATATCTTTCACAATAAATGCCAAGCTGTCAGAATGAAAATGTCACATAAATCATGCATACAGTGTTTACTTTAAAAAAGATTGGCTCGTACAAATTGAAACAACCCTCCTGATGGTGCCATCCTCCGCAGTGTGTTAGCCAGGTACTGCCCATGTGAAAGCAATGTCTCTGCTTCCAGAGTTGAAATAAACAGTGCATCAAAACAGACATCAAACCAAAACAAAATGTATTTAACATAGTGCAACAGTCAATGCCATAAGAAATCACCATATGCAGAGTTACATATAATCTACACATACTAATAAGACTTTACAAATCTCATATTACACATAGATACACACAGAACTGACTCGGGAGGAAGCATTTGTTGCTAGCCCCTCTGAGGGCTCGGCTTCTGACCTACCTGCCATAGGGAGGCACAACACTTGGTTTTGGTAGTTACTGTATTGAGATTGTATTGCGCTCTCCTGCAATTTGGGGCCCACCTCAGCTACCCACCTGATGAAATGTTGCAGAGCTTGCTCAGCACATGGCAGGTTTGGCACCTGTTGAGGCCCTGGGGATCTTGAGTATGGCCAGAAGCCCCAGGCTGGTCCCTGGCTCTTGGAAGCACCAGCCACCTCTTGTGGGTGACAATGCCAGGCTGCTCTCACACCTTACTGAAGGCTCTGCACCCGCTCGCAGGGAGCCTTGCAGGGAGAGCCTTTGGACCATTGGTGGGTGGGCTGTAGCGGATTAACACCTTTCCCTCCCTGACCTCTCTCCTCCTTGCCAGTCCCTGCAGCTCCGAGCAAGTGGTAGGAATGAAATAACCACAAACCAGATCTACAGTCTTAAAAACAGTGGCATTAACAGGGCATTGATCTACATTACGGCTCTTGACGATTGCTAACACTGGTGGAGCTGAAGGAGGTTAACTACATCTGGACATGCAGCAGCATCCGCTGCAGACCAGGCAGGGCATGGTTAGCAAAAGGCATGCTTTTTGCTTTGTTTGTGTATCTCACTACTTTGTGGTGAATGTCCTCAGCACTTTTCAGGGGCATTTCCTCTGGCTGTGTCAGTGGATGTTGAAATTTGTGCTGCAAATACCTTATTTTGGGGCAACAGAAGCCAGTTACAGGCTGAAAGACATCCTTGCTGACAAAACCCCAGAAAGGTGCAATGAGCAATTGGGAAGCAGGGGTGAGAAAAACAAAAAAAGGAAGATTAGATTAGGGAGAGAGAAGGAAGCATGAAAAAAAAGGAGACAATGAATGAAAGAAGGGGCAAAAAGACTGGCAGAAATAATTTCTTTTAGAGCTTTGTTTGGGGTTTGCAGCAGGTGACTTAGAGCCTGCAGATCTGAATTCTCTTTCTGACTTGACACTGACTGGCTGCAGGCCTTTCAGCATCTCTCTTGGCTTCACTGTCTCTTGAGTTTCCTACCTTGCGGAGCAAATGCATTGCAAAACACAGGGTTTTAAAAATCCTCCCATGGAAACAGCTGTCAAATATCAAATACTGACTGAAACATATAAGAAAGAGCAGGATGGGAAGAGAGGCAGAGACTCAAGAAACAAAGAAATGGTGAGGAGTAAAAGTGAAAGGAAAGGGAAAAATAAACATGGAGATGAATAGGAGGAGGAAGAGAAGCTTTGGAAATGAGATGGGCCATTTGTCAGGGTGACCATATCCTTGTGCAGTGTCAGGAAGAAGAACTGAAATCTGAAGCTTGTCCTGCTGACTGACACTTACAGGCCGGTGGTACCTCTGCAAGCACAGCAGTGAAGTTGTTCCAGAGCTGAGGAGCTGAGAAACCATGGAAGCCCATCACAGAGATGTTTCTAAACAGGAGGAACGTCGGACATAGAAAGGCTGTGCATCGTGTCCTTCTGGCCTATGCACGATCAAGACAGGGAAGAAGCGGGCATCATGGTAGGTAGGGGGGTTCTCGTTGACAGCCAGCTGGCTGGAGTAGGAGCAGCATTGCTCATCGTGGCAGCCCCGATCAGCAATGCTGCTGCTGCGGCTCCGCCAGAGGCCTGTCCTGTGGGAGCCATGGATGCGGCAGAGGGAGAAACGGCTGGTGTTGAGGGACAGGCGGGAGTTGCCGCTGCAGCTGTGGAAAGCATGGCGTGAGAAGATGGAGGAGGTGCTGGAGGCGTGGTTGCAACGCTCGCAGCCGTGGGCCACCTCACTGTACCGACACACCGTGTAGCTGTTGTACGCTGGGGAGTCAGCCAGGTCCATTAGCATGGCCTCCGAGTAGCTGGGGATCAGCTGTCGGTTGGTGCAGATGTGCCACTCTAGCTCTGTGCTGTCCTGCGTGGCATCCCGGGGCATGCGGTAACGGTAGAGGGGCTCCTCCGTCGTGGTGGGTGCTGTGTATTCCAGGCCCAGAAGCTTTTCCACGTGGTAGTGGACGTATGCAGTCCGATACTCTATGAGTACCCTGAGAGGCCATGAGATCATCAGGATAGCTGCCACCCAGAAAGCATAGTGGGACACATACCATGGGAGGTGATCTGGGTCCCCATAGGCCATCATGAGCTCTTTAAAGTCCACATTTTTTAGCTGCATGCCTTCCCTTACCTCCATGTAGTCATCCAGCCCCTCTATTTCTGTGAAGAAGTGAGCCCTTTGTGTCAGATAAGAGTTCTCAGACTCAATGTTGGCAAAGCTGAAGCATTTGGTGAACCTCAGCTTTGTGGCTGTGTAGCTCTCCAGGCCCAGGAGCTCTTTGGAGATGTCCTTGTATCCACAGTGAGAGTAGTCAAACTCAGCTTCGGCCACGTGAGTGTTGACCCTCTCATGGTAGACTTGGGTGGTGGTGTAGGCATCTCCATTGCGGTACCGGGTTACCTGCCGGGTTCGCCGTACAAAGTGGTAGCTGATGGCCTTCCACCAGATGCACGGAGTGGCTTGCTGCATGCGGTTGATACATTCGTAGACACTGTCCACATCAGCCTTGTACTGCAGCTCTCTCTTGACATGGCAGTGCCAGCACTCCACCAGGTACACCACATACAGCATGGATAGGAAGGCCAGTGGGATGTAGACATAGCCATCTGAGCAGGGACTGTCATGGTAGATCATGGACTTGCCCTTGAAGGAGCTGTCGAAGCTGAGCTTGGTGACTCGAGCCAGCTGACACCAGGCCACTGCTCCCAGGCAACCATACATGAGGATGGAGAGGAGGAGGCATTTCCAGTGTGACTCTCTGCACATGCAGGCACTCAGGGATTGCTTCACGGGGCGTTGCTTCAAATCACACCACCAGGGATAAAGGGAGAAAGACAAAGAGAGGAACCTGTCAGTCACACTGCTTTACATAGTACACATGGTGCCTTTTGCCTTCCAGACTGGATTTGCTCGACTGCCTGAGGATGGGGACACCACCCTACTTCATAGAAATGGGAATATTAACTGTTTTGCCAGAAACATTGTGACAGAGACAGAGGTCTTTGGACAAAACCACTTCCTTGCTTCCTCCAGCTCCCAGGAGGGAAGTCCTTCATATGGCAGCACCCACATCCAGGTCAGATGGGCATCTGGATGAAGGTGAGATGGGTCCTCGGATTCTGTACCCTGCAAGGATCCAGCTCCCATCCCCATCTGCACACCTTACTACAGGGCCAAGAAGGTTTTGGAGCAGGGCTGTGAGCTTCCTCCTGTGCTTTGGGAGGTCCTCACACCATGCTGCTGTGGAACCGGGGAACAGTGTCCTTTGTGGGGCCACGGCCCTATGGGTTGCAGCAACACAGGGCTCCAGTGCCTGGCAGAGCTGAAGCTGCTGGCTGAGTCAGAGCTGACTCAGCCCCAGCCCTGAAACCTACTGGGTGATTGACACCAT
This sequence comes from Coturnix japonica, assembly GCF_054131305.1. Lineage (NCBI taxonomy): Eukaryota > Metazoa > Chordata > Aves > Galliformes > Phasianidae > Coturnix > Coturnix japonica. The sequence continues at coordinate 24,723,932 of NC_140667.1, read as the reverse complement.
TCTCTTGGAGGCGAGCCATCAGGAAAATTACCAGATTCAAGCACATTTATTTGAAAAAATTGTCAGGATTACAGCATGATGCACATAGCTTCAGGCTGGTTAGGAGACAAGCTCCTACCTAAAATACCTGAAAGGTTCAAGCTCTGGAGCTAAGGGTCTGTGTGAATGAATGCTTAAAATACAGCATATCCTTCTCTTTGAAGTCACAAAAGTCAGGCTGAGAGTGGAGAGGCAGTTTGCATTCTTGTATTCCTGCTACGCTCACCAAGATGAAGTGGTTGTGGTCCTTACTCCTGCGATGCTGCAGTGAATCAGCTGCATTGTCATGCTATGTTGGGCTATAATAAAAGGCATGAAATCCAGCCAAGCAGCTAGTGGAAGCAGAGTTGTTCCTCTGCAAAGAGCAGTAGCAGCATGGGTTATACCCTTGGCTGGCAGCAGCTGGTCTGTAGAAAGCATGTGACACGAGACCCCCTGCTCACCCAGAGGGTAATGGGGAGGGCTGAATGCATCCCTCACATCACCGCCATCCTCTACCTCTTCTTAAATCTGAGAAAAAGACAGCAAGACATGCTGCTATCTGTGCATCATCATGCCCTCTGCTGAGCCTGATTTCATGCAAAAATAGAAGCACGCAACTACTCCTCCTCCCAAGGGACCACCTCCATGCATCAAACTACTTCATAGAAGCCAGCAGATGCTAGGCTGGGAAATGTCTTCTCTTTTTCTCTTGGGATAAAGCTCTCCCCTAGTAAAGCTTCTCCCAAACCCAGAGCAGTTAAGATTCTGTAAGTAAGCTTGAATCAGCCAGGAGTTTAAGGACCAGCATCTTATGACTCAGGAAATAATAGCACAGCACCACTAGAAAGAATTTACTGTTTTCTCAATGAGATGGAGGCATTGGCACCTAACCTTGCAGGGCTATCAGATCAGATTTAATACTGCTTCTTCTTCTTTTTTTTTTTTTTTTTTTTTCTTTTTCTGGAACAGAGAGCCACTTCTGAGTAACTATAGAGGTTTTTATGGCTCGCTGTGAGCACTGCCAAACTAGACTTCACAGGGTTAGGTTCTGATTTCTTAGCCTCTAATCTGACATTGTGTAAGTGCAGAGCAATTTTATTTATTTTAGGGAGCATTCATCTGCAGCAAAGAAGGACAGAATTTGGCTCCTGATGCTTCCTGATGCATCTAGAAGGAGCCTATAAAGATTTCTATTCTTATCCCAAGCCTTTTGTGTATATTTATGTGTCCGAATGAAGAATAATTATTTTTGACTTTATCTCTTATATTTCTCCTTACTAACAAAATGGGTGCAGAGGAACAAAACAGGTCGTATGCATTCCTTTTCTGCAAGCAGGGAAGACAAAAGACTTCAGTATAAGAAGGAATAAGGCTATTTTCCCTAACTTTTTTTGCAGGAAGCCTCAAGGAAAGTGAGGAAGTGGCTTTAGGCAGTCACTACTTATGGGAGTTTTGCAGAGTGAATTCGAGTCTACATCCAGTCACAAAGAGTTTCATCTCTGGAAACTCTTGTCAAATGCCCACTGCTCTGTCCCAATGCCATTCCTGACCAACGTAGGTTTCTCCCTATGCAAACATAGAAGGATTTCTAGTAGACAGTAGTAATGTAAGGTGTGTGCTTAAATATATCAGGAACCCCAATATTTATGACTTACTGACAGACTGTCAGCCTGGCCCTGCATGCAGCCATGTGAAGGCTGTCCTGTTTTAGGTAAGGCACTATTTGCCAAAGGCAGTGCAATCTTCTCCTTTCCTTTATCTCGCTTCCCTTTGACTAATAACTTCTCTGATCTCTGAAGCTCTGTGGTCCAACTTGCAACCCACAGCTTGGCTCCTACCCAAGGACTGATTCAACCAGCCCTGCTGGTTAGGGTTATCAGTGGCCATAATGGAGTCTGAGAGCTGGCAGATGCTTCTTTATGTGCTTAGCTCCATGAAATGCCACCCCCACTTTGGGGAATAGGGTAGCTCTGGTCTTACCAGTCTTGATCAGAGCTGGGCTGGCAGCAGCTCCAAGGCTTGCAGGTCCACATCTCTGTGAAGACACCTCAAAAATGGCCATCAGCCCCCTTTGCTGAGAGGGCTGGGTCTTCCTGAGTTACCTTCACTGTTTTCACTGTGTCTTGTAAAAAATGCAACTACTCTCCTGGGGTTAGTGAGGACATGTGGCCATAGTGCCCACTGCCAGACCTCTTAGATTCACACACATCTATTAGTCCAGTTCAGAACGACCTTCATGTTCAGAACCCTCTGGAAAAAAAGGCTGCTAAGTAGATCTCATTTTCTGCAGGTCCTCAGTTACAAAAGGATATCTCCTATACAGTCTGCCCACTGGCTTTCCCTCTTATTTCAAATGACTATGTTCCTCTGGCTTATATCTTTTTATTTCTCCTTCTCTTTGCTGAAACAATTATCTAACGCTACTACAGTACTAGAAATACTAATAGTGTTTTCATAAGAAAGACAGGAAATGCAACAAATAATTACAATTAAAGCATCAGACATTCAAAAGTCTAATAAGGAAATGTATCTTTCCATCTATCTCTGCATAACAAATTCATTAGTATGTTAAACCAGTGGCTCCCAGCCTTTATTAATTAACATACCAACTTCTTGCAAACACGGTGTTTGTGGTACTAAGTGGAATTTTCTCCTTTCCAAGCGCAGTGTTTCAAATCAGAACAGGGTAAGCCTGTATTTTGGGACAACTACAATAAATGCTTAAGGAAACTAATAATTTCCATGATAACTTGGGCCAGTCAGTGAATGAGAGCTGTGTTCTCTGTGGAATGCTGCGGCTTCTGTGTCATTTTGATGTGGGGCAAAACCCTAACTCCCTGGCATATATTAGAAGAGAAATGTAACTGAAGAAATTGAGGACAGCAAGCTCTACAGCCAGAGGCAAGCAGTGACTGTCCCATAGTAGGCAAAAACTCAGTCACCTCATTTGCAAACTAGAACTCACAGATTTGAGCCCAGGAAATGAGAAGTTGGGGCAGCCCTCCCCTCAGCTGCCCTTGGTCCCACTCTGCCTTTGTATCGGGGCTTTTTGACCTGTCCTTTCCAAAAAAAATCTCAGGCAGAGCGTTGGGTCTGTGCCTCACTCAAAATGGAGAGGGAGCTCCGTGTTTTCCCAAGCTCTCTTTGTCGTCTGGTGGTATGAAGTCTTCCAAGACGCTAAATGATAGATGCTATTTAATTAGTTGCTCTAGTTGCTGGAAAATAGTCTTGAAAGCCTCAGCTGCTCACAGAGAACTGGAAATTCAACTGACACCTGCAGCAGACAGGAGTTTCCAGGCTGACAACATTTTGGTTATTTCTCCTTCAAGGAACCTTTGTGCAGAACTTAGTTTGCAAATGAGAAAGCACACTGGCAGTGGCTGAAAGGGCAACTGCCTTCAAAGCCACCCTCAGATGGCAGATACCCAAGATCAAACACCAGTATGAAGGGACCTGTGTGGAGCCAGCACACCAAACACACACTTGTCCCAGCTCTGCAGCAGCCAGGTCGGCTTCTGGCTACAGCAGCAGTCATTAAAATCATTAAACAGTACTTTGCATTGTAATAGTGTGTAGATTTGGGCTGTTAATCTTGCCTAGTATAAAGAGGTGGGGAGAAAGCAGAAGAATGTGTGGCTTTGCACTTAGCAGCTGGAGCAGATCATGCCGGGTGCTAGAGGGGTGGGTGGGCAGGGTTTCATCCCTTGTGAGACACCAACATGAAAATACACTCAGCTAGACTGACAACCATCCGAAGTGAGCTTACAAGCAGCTGCACTGACGCTGGCCAAGAAGGCAAAACATTAAAAACTGCCTCACCATGGCACAGCGTCTCCTTAGAAGGTACACTGGAACTGTAAGAACATGTTTCTGGATGACTTATGTCCCTGGTTTTCTTCCTCTCAGTGGGTTCATACGAACTAATGAGTCCTGGGGCATGGGTTGTGGCAGGCATCCTTGCTCCCCCTTGTGAGCATCCGCTGGTTAGAAGGGAATGAAGGGATGCTAGAAGCCCAGACAGCTTCCATCAGCTCAGGTATTTGGGTGCCGACCTTGAACATCTAGTGCCTCGCTTTTGCCAGTGGGGGCTCGCTGCTTTGCTGACCTTTGGACATCAGCATCTCTGATAGCTGGATTCACCAGCTGACCATATGGCTGCCCCTACGTGATGTCAGGGATAGTTATGATACAATAGTTCTTAAGTGTTCTCATGTAGTAATAGGAATTTCTCCTATCAACTTGTGTTATGAGCTAAACTGCATTTACATCGTAAGTCCATGCAACACTACACCTTCTCTCTCTCACTTCTATACCTCACAGGCAACACCACAGTCCTACATACAGCCCAGTGACTGGTACTTGGTAAAAGCTCATCTTGCATAAAGTCTTCCTGCTTAACATTACAGACGAAAGTAAATTAAGAACTTAGAACCCCTTCTGCAATTTGTTCTGATGATTGAATTTCACTGCCATTGTAACTTTCTCTCACTTTATCCCCCATTGATGGCAGTGAGGATTCCCATTCTGAATGTAATGAAGGGCTCTTTTCATACTGCTGCCTTCTCTCCCTGAAGGTGCCTCTCCATTCTAATTATGACACCTCTTGCCTTTCTTTTTGCAAGTTAAGTGGGTCAAGGTCTCAAAGTCCTTCACTGCACAGCTTTTTTTTTCTTTTTTTTTTTTTTTCTTTTTTTTCTTTTTTTTCCCCCCAGCTCTCTTGGAAGATCTCCTTTTTCTCTATCAGCTTTAGATCATTCTTAATGCGTATCCTGCAAGTGGATGCAGGATTTCAGCACTTATTTCACTAGGGTTATATTTAACCATAAAATCATCTCCCATTTCCACACATTTTACCTTTTTAAAAAATCACCAGGAGTTGTATTAGAAGATTTTAGCTTGGGAGCGTATATTCGAGCACTCACCACTTTGCTCCTAGGTATTTTCTGAGTCACTATTCCAAGGACAGATAAAGGATTGGATGTACTCTTCACCTTGAAATGTGTAACTTCAGATTTGGCTTTGGATTGAATAGAGCAATTATTAAATGAAGCAGATCTCTCTATAGGACTGTGCTCACTGTTACAGACCAGCCTCATAATCTTTGTGCCAACTGTAAATGTTACCAGCAGTGATTTTATGCTTAAATACAGTGGATAGTGTCGAATCTAGCAATTATTCCTCTATAACTCTGCCACTCTAATAATTAATATCCCATTAACTTATAGAAGGCAATTGTCTTCATAAAGCCAAACATCAGTCATCAGCACAAGGCTGTGGATGTTGTGTGTGCACTGAGTTGCTCCTCACACTTCCAGTGCTACTGCCAGGAGCAATTCCATGCGCAGCTCTTGACGCAATGCTCAGTCAGACCCTGCCAAAGCTTCAGTAGAGCACATCATTACCTAGCTTCTTGTTGTCATACGCTATTAATCAGTGGTTGTATTTTACTTCGAAAGTGGGTGCATGGCAGTGTGGGCTCAAAGTGTTAATTCTTTTCTTTAGCACACACAAATGTTACGTGTTACACAGCACACAAATGGTTGTGGTGACAATTACAAACCTCTGGCTTTGTAGTCTTCTAATCAGGACTGCTGTAATTAATTTGAACCAAAGGCTGCCAAACTGACCCTTATAGAAGAGGAGAAATAGCCTGTGAAGCTCAAATGAAGCTGATCAAACTGTTTTGCAGTTAGACTTTAAAAAACGTATATGTAACTTTGCCAGATGTCTACTGTTTCTCTGTAGCTTCTAATGATAAAATGGCTTTTTCCTCTTCTGTCAGATTAAGTGCTTCAGTCTCCTTGAAAAGCCCGGCAAGAGCTGGATAAGCAGAAAATATGCTGGAACAGCATGAATTTATTCTAATGCTTGTTTTGTGGACAGTTTGGGGTCCAAGTTTGACTGCCTGTGTCTGGTTTGCAGTCAGATATCTGAGTTCCCTGATTTCAAAAGCATTCAAATTCTCCTTCAGGGAAATCATGCCAGAAGCATTTCCTGTCCTTTGAAACCCCATGTGTGAACATGTTTGCCCTTGGTGGCTGACCTCAAGAGCTTCAATTTTGCTGAAGCAAAATGCTATCATGTCTAAAATGAAAGAATAAGAGAAAACAGAGGGTAGCGAGAACGTGGCACGAATGGAAATAGAGAAATGAGGGAAATGCAGGAGGGGGTGGGGGGTAGGGTGTGAATAGGTGGAAGGGAGGAGAGAATAGCCTAGAGATACTGTGAATGCAGATGTCACCAATGCAGATATCACCCAGGCAGTGAAAGGGAGGCAGCAGGCGAGGATGGGGACCTGCCAGCCCAGGAAAAGAACTGAGCAAGGATTGATATAGGGAAGGAGTGACCCTGTCAGCATCGAGCGACCCACATTGCCAGCAGTCCTCTCAGCCCATCTACAGTCTGAAAGCAGCTCCTTCGGACCAGATACTCCCTTTCTGCTGGGAACTTCTCTAAAAAATTCAGATCTAGAGCCCTGTCTGCTCTACGTTGGAATAAAGCTGTGCGAAGAGGGGGCAGAGAGTCCCGTAGTGGTGACGCTGTGCTGCAGTGGTGATACCATGATCATGCCTCAGCAAGCAGAGATGTGCGGCAAAGCCTGGCATCACTGTGTGCTTCTGCTCTCCTCCCAGAGCTGGCTGCAGCACTGCAGGGTGACCTTATCACTGTCTTCAACAGCAAAGTGACCTCACAGCTTGGGATTGCTTCAGTGAGCAACGAGTCAGTCTTGTCTTTCTTTTTTTCTTTCCGGTTTTATTTTGCAAGCAGTCTTCCTGTTCATGGGAAAAAACATGACAGAAACACTGGCACGGGGCTAGAAGAAGAGAAATAGAAGCAAAGAAGAACTAAAGATGTGGGGAGAATTAATGCCAGCCACAATTTAATTTGCCTTTGTGGATTTATGCTTTCTGATGAACACATCCCAGTGCGATAAATGAAAGGTGAAGAACAATCAATAACTACAAATCACACATCGGTGTGGTGACCTGCCTGGATGAAAACAGATTTTTGTCTGACTACGTGACTTCTTCCATCTTGATCAGGAGAGGGCAGTAGAAAACGTTCCTGAAGGACATGGCAAAAGATAACACAGAGAGGCCCACCAAGACTTTGCTGTGGTGAATCCTCAGCTGTGCTATTGACGGTAACTGAGGTGATCTCTGACACCAGGACCAGCCTCTGCTGTGCTGAGAACAGCTTCACCATTTGTACAATAAGACAGGGTGATGCAGTGAGGGCAAGGAGATCTCCATCTGCCTTCCCCTAGAAGACAAAACAGATGTGGACGCAGATACCACCTTACAAATCCTGAGGTGATCCTGGTGAAAGGCTGGACCAAAGAGGCTGGGGTGACTACAGAGAAGACAACCACAGGAGAAGAGTGAGAGTACAGTTCTTCCTGCCTCACAGGGGCAAATGAACTCCTACGTGACATGTTCATTAGAGGAAGGAGCCTGCAGAGCTGTGCTAACCAAGATGCTAGTGTATGATGGGTTGAAGTGCTCCTCCATTATGTGACCCAATATGGGCACCGCATGGAGCATCAGTAATAAGGCCTGGTGAGGAAAACGGGAGATATTACAACAACCATCTCATAAATCCTCTCCCGGGGAGCCTGAAATAAAATCCTTCCTCCCATGTATCTTAAACTGCAAGAAGCCCATTACCCCCAGATCATGCTGAGCCAATAGAAAGTGCTCTCAGCATGGCTGCCAGCATGGAGGGGACAGGAAATACAAGGGAAAGAAGGCAATGGAGAAAAACATTTAGCATCAAACAGAATTTCCTTTCGGTCCTTGAGGATGTGGTACAGATGTAGCTGCATGTATGTTTTGAACACATCATTTGCTCCTTTGCCATTAAGCTCCTGCCAGAATGAAAACCTCATGCAGGCAGAGCCTGTCATGCCACTTCCAAGCAGAGATGCTCTATGACTTGGTTTAAAAGGAATAATCGGTGTGCAGGGCACAAGTCAGTAGCATCACCAATAGGAAGGCATTTGCTCTGGCAGCTGCACTCCTGTGGTGTGTGAGCATCGCTGGGTTTCTGGTTGTTTAAAGCCCTGCAGAGATTTAATCTCATCCTTCCTTCACCAGAGCTGTCAGGGGGAGGTATCAAGCTGGTAAGGTGATCAGAATGGAAGCATTCAATTCTGTCCTCAGCAGAGACTATCACCAGACAAGACAAACCATGAAATGGCACGTCTTGCTGATCCACCTGAATGCCAGCTGATAGGACCCCCTTGAGGTACAGCACAAAGGCAGCCCGTTACTTCACTCCTTTCATCCTCCTGAATCCAAGCATTTAAGGTACCATTAGAAGAAGAAGAAAGCGGAGATCAGGACAGAAGGAGCTTCCAGTACTTAAGAGTTCTTCAAGAAGAAATAAAGGAAATCCCAGAAAAGAAAGATGCTTGTAGGCAGACAGTATTTATGCCACATATTATGACAGGATAGGAAATATGCTTGCTAAAATTTGAGGGGAAGAATTTGAGGGATGTGAAGCATTTGTGCCCAGTCACCTCCACTGGTGAAGCACACACATGCTGTTACAAGGGAAGCTGCGCAGGTACATTTTTGGCACAAAGGAATCCTAGCAACAGAGTGGCCACCATTTGCAAAACAGAAATCAGTGCTGTTTTACTGACAGTTTTTTTATAAGCTTACAAAATACTACACTACAAAATTATCCCTTTTCCCCCCAAATTGCTGATGTTGGTGCTGCTGGCTTTTGACAGTAGCGACACACAGCCAAATTCCCTGCACATCTCCCTTGGATATCGATAGTTCCCGGTAGACATGTGGTAAATATTACTGGTGCAAGGTTCATAGATGGGCACAGAGCTTCAGGATGGGGAAGGAAATGTTCCTTACATTTGATGAACTTGATGAAGTGATGGCAGGCAAAGGCCCACCAGCCAAGGGAAAATAAGAGACCATCTCCTGGTGCTTCAGCCTTAAAATACGGACAGTGGAAATGGGAGGGCTCCATGTGGCTGACATCTCCTGGATGGATCTTACAGGAATCCATGTACACCATCGTGTTAGCTCCTCACTGGCTGTTGGCAGCCTAGTTGTCTAATGCCTCTGTTTAGACAGACTTTACAAATGAGAAAAGTAGTTCAAAACTCAAAATGAACAACCTGAATGGAGGGTAGAAAAATCTTGTAAGCGCTCAGAAGGAATGTGATCTGGAATTGAACCAAGTTCCAGTGAACTCAAGAGAAGTCTTTCAGAGTAAAGTGTGAATCAAACCTGGTCCAGAACCACAAAGTTTATTATATATATATAAATATATATGTGTGTTTTTTGTTTGGGAGATTGTTTAATAATGGTGCTCCTGTTAAAATGATGTAGCACCCCAGCAGTGAGAAAGGAGGATTTGTGATGAGTATCACTCCTTTCTCTCTCATGCTTATCTTTTCTCTCTCAGATGCACATTCTGCAACAACATATGACATCTAAGTATGTGAAAACTTAACTGGATGCTGAACTGGGATGCACAGTATATCAGCCTGTACAGAAAGAGTGCTATATGTCAGCTGGCACTCCCTGTACATTATGCACCTAATGTAAAGCCAAAGAAGCTGCAAACTTTGTCACCTTGTGAGGCATAATCCCTTCCATCTTCTCCCAGGCACTGACACAGCACCATGAGAAGGGTTGCAAGGTACGTTAGACACTGCTTCCCAACCTTAGCTCTGCTGAGGAAAGGCTACCAGCCTGACGCCATGCAGACGGGTTTCTCCAGCCTTCCCACTCACAGTCTGTCCTGCCTGCTTCTGCAACATCTCCCCCAGCATCTCAGGGACTGAGGATGCCCCTCCTGCTGGGGCAGAGTTAAGGTTGCTGTGGGTGTTGCCTGTGGCATATGGTAGCTCTTCCAAGGGTAGGATGCATGGGGGAAGAGCAGAAAGCATAAACTCCCATGCAGGAACTTATTTTCCTTAATGTGATGTCTTGGGGTGAGATGCAGCTCACATAGGACCCAGCATGGGTGGTTCTGCTGCCAGCAGCATTGCGGGGATTGTAGCTCATCTCACGCTGCTGCACAGATGACGTGAACATTTGGGTTTTCTTTAGTTAACCACCCTGCTATGAGAACTGTGACCCCAGTGATGTTTCATGATGTGCTAATTTTAACTTTGTATTTCTGAGGCTCAGAGGAGCCAGATGAATGACTATATTCTTCAGTGAACTCTTCAGTGAACTATATTTTCCATGATTAGAACTTAAAAATTAATTGACTACTTAGCTGTGCTTTTCTGAAAACTAGAACTCCTGCTATAAGTGAAAAATCAAACAGAGCCTTATCCCTAGTGCCACAACAGTGTCACTGGAACAACTCAGTGTCACTGGCAGCTCAGCAGTGCAGGGTCAGGTGTCCATAGTTTAAGAAGAGATAAAAAGAAGTCCCACAATGTGTTCACAGGATGAAGATTCCTCTTGCCTCATCCCTGCAATTGCTTCCACTTGAGTGAAAGGGAGCCTTGGTACCCACCCTTCCCTTCTGGATGGCTATTATCTTCTACGGTGTCTGAAGTGAGAAAGAGAGAACAAGGCACATATTTGGAGTTTCAAAGCAGCGTACAGACCCCTTGCTTCCTACTGGTATTAGCTGCCCATCTGTCCTCCTGAAGGCACAGCATTAGAAATGACACCTGGCTTGGACCTACCACCTGGTTACCTGTTCTTGTTCTCTCCCTCTCCCATTGATGCACTTAACGGCTGCTTGCCAACTGTCCTTACGACTCTCTAGTGATGGAGCTCCAAGGGAGCACCCTGTCAGAGAGGCCAAAGACCTCAGAAACCATCACAGCCGGAGCCCAGGATGCTGTTCAGAGCTCAGACACGTCTGTCTCATGGTTCCTATCTATTTCTTTAAACTGTCAGCAGCTTTTCATGCAAAGTTACAGAGAAGAGAGACAACTTCTGAGCACCAAGAACAAGCACGTGAACAGAAGATAAAGTGGGGCAAAGGAAAGAACAAAAGCAGAAAAAGATGTGATGTCTCAGCACGGATTTCCTTTTGACAGGATCTGCAATGCAAATATTTCCTGGAACTGCAGGATCATGAAAAAAGAGCTTTGCTGTTCCTCTGATGGAACTATTGTTGGAATTATTCCCTTGTCTTCAATAGAGAGACTGTTTGCATCAAGAAATGAGACCTCTTTGGTTTCTGCCTGTTGAATAAATGGGCAGAAGGGGTAGAAAAAGATTTTACCTGTTTGACTCCCACTCAAAAGGGGCAACATTGTACTCCATTTTAATAACATCATTTAGGTCAATCACATACACTCTGCATGGTCACAGCCTTCTACCCAGCCAACCAGCGGCCAGTATTCAGGTTATTACTCAAGCAGTTCTCTTACAAGAGATTCAGAAGAGCTAAGGGGAAGGAAAAGCACTTCGTATTTCATATACAGATATATATGTGTGTGTGTGCGTGTGTGTTCCATGTTTCATGTTCTCCCTTTAGCCAGAAGGCAGGGTCAGCGCAGCTCTTGGGAGAGATTTGGAAAGAAAACAGCCTTTCTCTGTGAACTGGTACTCAATGGTCCCCCCAAACCTTCTGCTTCAGAGGTGTCAGGGACCAACACTAATCTTCATCACAGGCCCTGTACCCACCCTCCTCTCCACCCCCTGTATCTGACTTCATTTATGGTGGGCACAGAAGCTGCAGTGAAAACGGCAAACCCCTGCAAGAGGAGAAGGCAGACACAGACAGTAGGGAGCCAAGGGGTTCCTGTGGAGCTGTGGGGGAAAGGCTTTGTCAGAGCACGAGGATCTGGTGGTGAGAGAGGCGAGAAACTGTCCTCAGAGATAGGGACAGTTGAAAGCCAGCTGATCTAAGTTATGAAGGGATTTTTGGCTGTTTTCAGTGCCATAAAATAAGCCTTAATAAAATAAGTGTGTTTAATATTCACACGGAGAAAAGGGATGAAAAGCTGGAGGGCTAAACACAGACTAACCCCCAAGTAGCAGGTGGCTATCCAGAGGCACACTTAAGCAGAAAGGACCCAGCTATCTTTTGACCTGACTGCAAAGCTGTAGCCTGCAAACGAGCCATACATGCGTTTTCTGTTGCACTCCTTGGTGCTGAGTGGCCACAAACAGCACTTTTGAAACACATTTCTGCCCCAATTAGCATTGGCAGCAAGAGGCAGCTGAGACAGTTTTAAGTGGTCTCTTTCTTCTGCAGCATTTCCAAGAGTATCAGTGGGTTGATGACCAGTGGTTTCAGAAGCATCTACCCAGGAGGTTTGCCCTCTTTAAATTAGACAGGCCAACTGATTGCACTATGTCATGCCCAATTAGAGTTCTTAAATATGGAAGACAAGATAAAACCAGTCATGGACAACTGCTGTTTGACTCTGCCAATACAAACAAGACAAATACGTATTTCAAAATGTCAAGTGGCTGCTGCTTTCAGCTTTCTTGAGTGATTACTTGGCTCTGGTAGCAAATAAATGACATTTGCACTCACTGGGTTTATTTTCTTCAAAAAAATAAAAATTAAAATTAAAAAAAGAATGGAGCTAAGTTTTCCAAATGTAAACATTTTTAAGACCATTTCATAATTGGCAAAAAATGCAGAAGAGTCACCATCAAGTCTTCAGTGTAGGTGTAGGCTGTCACAATAACAAGTAAGACAAGAAAGACAGTCAGCCCACAGCTTAACCAGGGCAGTACAGAGCAGAGGGGAGGGAAGTAAAGGAGAATGTATCAGAGAAACAGTTAACAACAACAACTGCTGGAATGTTTGGAAAAATAAGGCCCTTCTATTTCTTCCCTTCGAGAGGTAATGCACAAGAATTAATGGGATGGTAAAATCTAACACCACCACTGAAATCGTGACTGTTTCAGGTCATCCGGCTCAAAAAATTGATATCTCAATAGGAAGAAAAAGAAATATTAAAAACAAAACAAAAAACCCACTAGCAAACCACCAAAAAAACAAACCCCAACAAAGCACAGAATGGCAGAGTAGTGGCAGGCAATCTGAGAGCTTGCTCTGACCTTCAGCAACAAAAGCTGTAAACCCAAGTGGCCCTTGGAAGAACTGGAACCAGGCTGCAGCTGGGTACCAAGCAGGCTCTCTGCTTTCTGCTCCACAGCAGCATCCTCCAGCATCCTCCCTTCTGCTGTTTTCAAGAATAACAGCTTGGACTTCAGACACATTCTCTGTTAGTCACTGAGGATTTTATCTCACATTGATTTATCCCCAAATAAAGGCAATTTAAAGCCATTTTTAAGATTTAAGTCTACGTATTTGATCCAAGGGAAATCCATAAATGACAAGAGTCATAGAGAAGCCCAGGAAATGCCCGTTTAATACAGGACATTTCAGTACAACTGCAGATCCAAGAAAAAAAAATACTATTCACATTGGGATGGAAGAAGCAAGAGGAAAAGACCAATGAAGTAGCACTGCAGGGTTAAGACATCACTGTTAGAGGCATTAGACTCATGTGCAAATGTTTGTGCTGGAACTGAAGAAAAACAGAGAGGAGGATGACTGAAGTGAGATATAATGTGCTTAGCAGAAAGATCAAGTGCTCTCATGTCTAGAAATGACTTAGATATTTTTATGGTGGACTTAATATATCGAAAAGTCTTCTGTAGCTTGTGGTTGTAGACCAAATAAATCAAAAAATCCCTTTCAGCATTAACCATCTATTGATCTTCTGCAGGGCTGTAATTACACTGGGGAGCTCTACTGTCAGAACAGCAGCTATATCATGGACCGAGCCACAGCTCTTAGCAATGAGCTGTGTCGCAGGTGTTTATAAAGCAATTGGACAGGTGAAAACCTTCATTTTCACCCACACAAGACAGTTTTTTTCAGTCTAAGCTGAAAAGTCAATTTTCTCTTCTAGGTACTTTAAAATCTGTTGTTTGGCTTTAACCTAAGCATCCTGCAGTTTCACACAGGCTTTGCTGAGCCTACTGTATTTCAGCCACAGGACCATGAGACTGTTGACAAGCCATGGGACCCATTAGCAAAAGCTTTAAGCAGACCAATTGCCCAAAGAAATGTTCAAGGTTTGTTTTCACTTCTGTGACTGCTTGAAGGCTGTTCCCCGCATCCATGGAAGCATCTACATTTGTTATCTCTACATAATGAAGAAAGTTCAGCCACTTCCATGATTTGTGCATGGATTATGAAGTCTTAAGTGGCAAACCTGTCAGAACAGCTGGGAGCAAAGACTGCATCAGGTGCAGAGGGAAATCTCAGGCATTGTGAACACAAGATAGCTGGCTGTCCTGAATATACAGGGCTGTGAGCATATTGTCATTGGCTGTCGCACAGCCCTGCAGCTGTCTGGCTGGTGCCTTGTGGCTCAGTATTTGTTGTGTCAATGCTCAGACACATCCGTCATCCCCTGCCTATGATCTTCAAGGCCGCAGTAAGGGCTTCACAGATGATGCAAAGAAATACATTTAGCCTCATGTGCGACAGTGTTTTCTACTGCATATTAGGCATTGGGAGAGCCTAGACCCCATGGGAAAATGAGAGGGATGACCTCAGTCCTTTGGCCCAAACACCTGAACGCCACCCAGATCCAGGCTACAAACCCATTTGTGCACTCATCCTGCCTATCCTACAACTTACGCCAGCGCCTGAGAGCCGCAGTTCCCTTAACCATCTCAGAAACCTTCGTTAAACGGTAGGCACCCTAGCACAAAGCCCAAGGCATTCTTGGGAGACAAACTTCCACCCGATAGACCCCGTTGCCCCATGCCGCATCCTCCCGGCACGGAGATACCCAGCGGGGCGGCAAGCGCACCGGGGGAGGACCGCAGCGGGGCTCCCAGCGGGGCCGGGCCCGGTCGGGGAAAGCCGGTCACCCCCAGTCCGGTGCCCCCAACACCTGGCAGCCAGAGGCCGCCCGGCTGCGGGGACCCCGCCCGCTCCCGCCGGCAACCCCGGCACTGCAGGGCGCGGCGGGTCCGCTCCGCACCGCGCAGAGCCCCGCTCCGCTCCGCACTGCCCCGCTCTCGGCTCCCTCCCGGCGGCTGCTGGCGGCCGCCCCCGCGGCGCGGCTGCAGGTCCCGGCCGGGCTGCGGGGGCTGCGGCTGCCTCGCCGGCTTCCCCCGCTCTGCGGATCCCCTCCTCAGCCTCCCGCTCCCGCTGCTCGGCGCGGGGCTCGCCGGCCCCTTCCCCACGCCCATCTCCTCTTTTGCCTCCCGAGCCCCTCCGGGCAGGGGGCGGCTGCCCCCGCCGCCGCTCACCTCCTCCCGCTCGGCGGCGGCCGGCCCCGGCGCGGGGCTGCTGCCCGGCCCGCTCTCAGCAGCCGCCTCGGCTTCCCCCTCCGAGGACATCCTTGGCCATCACCGGCGGCGGGGGCTGCGGGCCCCCGAGCCGCCTCCCGCGCCCAGGGCCGCCCCGCCGGGTCTGCCCGGCTCCTTCCACCATCCCAGGCAGGCGGGCAGGGAGAGAGGGAGGGAGGCGGCGGAGGGGAGGAGAGAAAGGCGAGGCGGAGGGGGGGTGCCCCAGCCGCTCACGGCCCCCCCAGGTGGGCAGCGAGCGCCCGGCGGCTCCCGGAGAGCCTCTGCGGGAGGCTGAGAGCCGCGGAGTGAGTCCTTCCCGCACCGGGGGCTCCCTCCCGCCCCCCTCCCGGAGCGAGCCGCCCCCGCCCCTGGGATGCTCGGTGCGGCTTCACGCCCCCGCCGCTCGCCCGCAGCCCCCGGCCGCTTCTCCCGGCTTTTCCCGAAGCCCGCACCCCTCCCGGGCTGGCGGCGGCACCGAGCGGCTGGACGAGGCGGCAGGACGAGGAGGAAGAGAAGAGAAACTGCCCCTGGGGCAGCGCTTCTGCACGGAGCGGCCGGACGGCCAAACTTCTCGGGAAGCCCCTCTCCTCTCCCGGCCGCAGACACCCGCAGTGGGTGCGAGCCCTGGGGCTGTCCCGGCCCTCACATACACGTGTACCCTCGGGGGATTTCTGCTGCGATCCCTGCGGCAGAAGAAATGGAGGAACCCCGCTTCTCCTGTCCCTTCCTCCCTCCCCTCTCCCTCAGCCTTCCTTGCGGGTTCATCCATCCAGTACAGATCGCCCCGAGCAGCCTCTCGCAAACCCCCCGTACTGTCAGCATTCCCTCCGCCCGCCTGTGCCCAGTGCATCCAGGCATTATCCGCTGTCCTGCATCCAGGACTGGTGTACTGCACCATCTTATCTCTGCATGTTTGTTTCATGTTTCATTACACTCTTTGCCTTGTGAGGCTCATCTCATTTGATCTGTTTCTCTCTGTGTGCCCTACAGCAGTATGTATTTTAAATGCTTCGTAAAATCTTGCAAGCAGGCAAGTGAGCAGACTTGAAGCATCAGCCTTAGCTTTAATATTCGCACCTCAACTCCTGCCACAACGCACTTGCAGCTTATCAGTCGTGCTGCTCTGCATAGCCCTGCTCCGGCATAAAGGCTGCAGGTGAGGCTGGCTGGGGGCCTGTGGAGCAATGGGTTGCTCGGTGTTTGTGTGTGAACATACATAGAGAAAAGCCCCAGAGCTGAGATTTTCTAGAATTGCTAAATCTGGATTTCAGGACACTGATTGCATGGGATGACTCTTGGCTGATTACAGAGGGAGCAACTCTCCTGGCCTTGGAGGTGAAGGACACCAACAAGAGACACTTGGCAATGTCCCTTTGTCTTCTATAGCTTTTGACCACCTTGCTTCTGTCAGCCCTGGAGAGGAACTGCAGGAAGCACACGGTGCTGGACAGTACAATGCAGGTTTTCTAAACTACATGAAAATATGCATTCAAACAGTATTTTTTTTTATTTTTTATTTTTTCATTTCCATAAGTGGCACAACAGGGAACAATCTCTCAAGGCAACATTGGCCAGCAGACAGCCGGGAGTGGATCACATCTGGGACGCAGGAAGGAGCATCAGAGAATGCATAAGGAGTGCCCCTGCCTTACCCAGCAAGACCTATAGGGGAAGAGAGAAATTAAAACCCTGTTCTGCTTGGTCAGCTTGTGCGTTTGTCTGGATGCTTTCAGTGACCTCACACACACTATAAAAATGGTGGCAATGCTGGGATGTGATGGAGCACTGCGGTTAGAAGGGAAACGTGCCAAGCCAGAGAACTGTCCCTGGAGATATCTGTACCCAGTGTTACGTGAGCACCAAATTCTCCTGGTAGGGACTGTTACACGGCACCCATCAAAGGCACCAGCAGCAATGATGGGAAGAAACAAAAATGGGGTTCAGAGTGCTGTGAGGTAGCAAGGAAGGGGCATCCCTGATAAGGTGACAGGGGTGAGCAGTTCTCTGAAGTCAGGGACTTGGCTGTTAAGAGAGCAAGGAGATGCTGTGGAGGGAGGTGTCAGCAGCCCAGCCAAACAGACCAGGAGTAAGAGCATCAGATTTAAAAGCTGAGTCACACAAGGACAGAAAACAAAGACCTGTCAGAGCTCAGGTCTGCCTGTCAACCCATACCAAACAGTCACCTCTGTTTAATAAATACATCTAATACCCACTGGGCTTTGCGTCAGCCTGAACGGCTTCAGGAAGGTTTTTAATTTATTTTCATTTCCACAGACACTGTGCTTTTGATGCTGAATAACCTGTGATTTATTTAATCTAAGCCAATCCTGTCCGGTGCTCAGGTCTGCAAGCAGTCCCAGGGACTGGCTTCCCAGCCCTTCCACCTTTAAGAGAAGAAGACATTTCCTGAGGTGATGCACCCCCAGCCGAGCATGGGGTTTTGATCCAAAAAGCAAAGGTTTGCACATCTTCCTACGTGACACACTGTCAGCATCCTGGTGGCACCAGAAAATCATGGGAAAAAGCCTAGAGATGAGACAGACCTGGAGAAGGGATGCTGAAGGTTGCTAGCCCTGAGATTGAAGATTTAGAAATGTCATCTATCACTCGGTGCTGTTACTTCCACCTCCGTGACTCCAGATTCAGTGCATCAATCTCTGTTATCAACCTTCACAACCTGAAGAAAGAGGAGAAAAGAGAAAGAAAAAAAAAAGGGAAGCTTGGATTCCAGAAAGTACTGCAAAAGCTGTGCAAAGCTCGTTTTTTTTAATTTCAGAAATGCAGAGGATCAGTGTCACTGCTGTAAGCTGCCTGAAGAGGCTATTTTTGTTCTTTGGAAGCTTTTTCCTCTATTTTAGCATGGATTAATTATGAATATTTATGTATATAGCACAAAAATTATGATGAGCAGTTTGCAGGCTGGCTTGCAAAATATGTATTGTAAAAACCAGCTCCTTTTTCTGGGCTTTATGCCTGGTCACTCACCCTCTCTAAATGGCAGGCAGAGAACAGAGACAATGCATGTTTGTGGTGCTGCCTCCCCTATTCAGAGCACCAAGGAACTGGTGCAGTCAGGAACTGCAGTCCATGCTGGTCCAAAAGCAGCCCCTGCCACTCTGAGTGAACCTCTGCTAAAACACCACTCATCTTTCCTCTGAGCTTGACTAGGACACAGCACCAATTTAACACGCAGGATTTTGTTCTGCTCTTTAATGAGACACACTATTTGGGCTAAATTTGCAAAGGTCTGATACAAGGTACATATAGGAGCTTGCTGCCTGTCTTCAAGATGAGACAGCTACTGGGATCCTCAGTGCTCACAGCCATCAAAAGTTGCAGAGCACTTTAATGAAAGAGAAACACAAAGCCTTCTGTCCGGGGAAGATTCCTACTGGGGAAATTGCACCGACAACTTCAAATAACTTCTCTGCTGCTCCAAGAAACAGCATAAATTAATATATACTGTTAACAAACTGCCACATGCTGCCCCAAAGCGAACAGGAATGGGAAGAGTATTTCCAATACAGATGGTTTCTAAGTTGACTTATGCAAATAGGCATATTGGAAGAGAAGAGCTATTGCTAAATATAAAAGAAGTCATGCTGTCCTACGACTTGTGTGAGCTGCCAAAGAACAAGACAGCCTATCCCTAAGGAGCAAACCCACTTGTTTCTCCAGGCTTTCAATCAGCCCTTAATGTTTAAAAAAAAAAAAAAAAGAAAAAAGGAAAAAAAGGTGCATTTATAGTTTATAACAAGCTCTTTCCTTTTTAAAATGATGAATTTAAACATCTATTGGAATCACAAGTGGCATTTCCCTCACTGTACCTGTTTATGAGCCGATATAATTTAAAACATCTATAAGCCTTTGCAAAGCCTGTAAAGGGAGAACACCGCATTGCTTCAATATTAGTGCTTAGTGGAATATTTGTGAATTAAATTGTGGGCATACCAAAAGAGATTCTATCTGGACCATTCATAAAATGAGCTCTGATATTCTTTTAGTAAGTTAAAAGCTGAAGAGAGACATCAATAATTTATTAGCACTTGGATTACATCCTCTGGCACTTGTAGTTTACTGCCTGCTTGGAGATAAAGAGGACAGAGGCAATATTGTCTCCTGGGTTGTGAAGTTTTTGCATTCTCTAATATGGTGATGTTGACAAAGGAAGCCTCATTTTTAGTGTCATTCTGACTCTGACAATACCCACGCCTCAGCATGATGCCCATAGCTCAAGGAAGCATGGTGGGATGAACCATCAGCTCAGTGTTATGCGAGGTCTTTCCAGATACCAGCATGCATGCAATGACATAGGAGGCATTGGTACCATACCTGGTACACAGGTACTCCTGCTTTAAATGACAGACTCACTGTCATCTGGACTCACATGTCCAGAGAGGCCTGGGTTTCAAATAGCTAATGTACAAAATTGCAGTGGCTATGGGGAGCAAATACGGCTGGACAGCACTCAGAGAGATGTGAAGCCCAAGACAGGAGCCCTCTCCAGATGCCAAAGTGCTCCTCATTCCTTGTCACCTCCTGCCAAGGTCACTTCCTGGCACTGCTTACCACCTTCATTTCTCAATCAATCTCTTTATTCCAGGCATTCTTTTTCTTTCTTTTTCTTTTTCTTTTTCTTTTTCTTTTTCTTTTTCTTTTTCTTTTTCTTTTTCTTTTTCTTTTTCTTTTTCTTTTTCTTTTTCTTTTTCTTTTTCTTTTTCTTTTCCTTTTCCTTTTCCTTTTTCTTTACCTTTTCTGTGTTCCCTCCCTCCCATTCCCTCCAGTGTCCCTGCCCTGCTTCCTACCTTCCCTTTCCTGGCGGCAGTGATGCAGCTCTCCAGCTCTAGGCTTACTAATGCTATTGCTATATTGTGCAAATTTGCCAGAATTTGCACTGACATTTGCTCTTTTTCATCAGAATGAAATGTTCTCCCTTCTCATCTATTCCTCTGGCTTGTGCCTTTCAAATTTGGCACTACCCATCTATTTCTCTTTCCCTTATCTTGCTCTTTCTGATGTGCTGATTCCAGTATCTGAACAATCAAAATGACGTAGCCTTCTTTCCCAGCTTTTCAGTTTCTCAGTCCTGAGGAACCTTCCCCCACTCTATCCCAATCACCACCACTGAGAACTGCACCACCTCTTACTGTACTCCCCAAGTTGTTCTCAAGAAGTACTCAGCAAGAGAATTCCTCTGCTAACTGAATTGCAGCAGAATCCAACCCCTTCCCTTTAGGGACTGCTTGTGAGGGAGGACATCTCCAGCCTCCACTGACAGAGTACACACTGTTCTCTCTGCCCAGGTTGGACACAAAGGGCCATAGGCAGCACAAAGAACCTAGAGCTGCCTCTGCCCTTCTCTATGTATAGGTTGTTTGTTTTCTGCAGGTGCAGACATTTATTTTCTACTCCGTGAATACTGAACAGAGCTGGATAAAGCCAGAGAAATGCTCTGAGCGGTGGGCTGCAGTGAAAGGCCTTGACCACTACAGCCTGAGCCTGAGTGGGGACTTTGCTCATATTATGCCAAGCCTGAGTCGATGTACTCTGCTGTTCAGTGGGACTTTTTAATGCTACTCACAAAGTGCTTTGGAGCAAATGAGGACAAAAGTCTTTTTATAAGTATTGCAAAGGCATTCCAATTTTAATGGGCTGCTACAGACAATTAGGAGGAATCTGAGCGCCTAGAATCTCTCCTCAGCACTGAGGGGCTTCATGAATCAAAGGGGGTAGCAACTGAAGAAACATAAAGAAAGGGAATTTGCTTGTAATTGCTCACAACACTTTGTTATCTTCAAAAGGAAAGAGAGCTCTTTAGACACAGTGGCTGACCAGAGGAGCAATCAGCAGTGGCTTCAAGTAAAACACAGTGCGTACAGCTGGAGAAAGAGCAAATGCATACCTCTGGTCCTTAGCAGGAACATCTAACTATCATATGGCTTGGCCATCCCCTTTCCAATGTTAAACCCAGGGGCCCAAACCTATGCATTGACCTCCACGTCTCATGTCTTCTGATGAAGAACAGCCATCTGGGCAGCGACATTCCAGAGCCAAGATGATAATCTGGCGGGTTCCCAGTATTTTCCCATGGGAAAAAAGCTGGGCAGTTGCTGCTGCTGCTGTCTCTAGAAGGCAGCCTGCCAGCCTCTGGGGCTCTTGTCCAGTGCCAAGCAGATCTTTAAATGCATGGCCCTCAGTGACAAACCAAAATGAAAAGGTGCCCATACTACATCTGAGCAATCAGTGCTCCAACACAGCGATATTGTGCAGCCACTGGTGTGATCTCTGCTGCTTCTCCTGTAACTGTGTCACTGAAGAAAAGGGCTTTTAAGCATTGGTGCTGCTTGCCGCTAATCGGAGGAGAGCTCTGCCTGACAGCCCTCCTCTGGGAACCATCGACTCCTCTGCTCCTGACGCAGGCAACTGTCACGAAAGATCACAATAGCTATAAATGCCTTTGAAAATAAAATTAAAACAACAACAACAAAACAACGAAGAGAATTTGTTGTCAGGCAAATAATGAGCATAAGAGAGCACTGTAGAAAAACATTTTCACAACAACCTGGTAGAGAAATTTTGGTATCTGAAGCTTTCCGATGACTTTGCTCCCCTCACCATGTACTACCAGTGAGGGAGGAGTCCTGCGCTGGTGTCAGGCAGACACCAAACATCACAAGTATTGAGCCTCTGGGAGAAGAAATGAATTAAAGAGGGTGATAATATCTACTGTATGCAAAGCCAGCAAAAGAATTTCTTCAGTCTACAAGGTGACAGAAGAGTTCAGAAGCAAATTCGTACCATTACCACATTTAAGTGTTAGATGTCTCTGGAAGAGAATTCTCCTCTTCCCAATACCACTTTTACCTCACTGGGTATTACCTTTAGTCAAATGTTTTTTGCTAGGCTGCTTGTCTCTCCGTAGCCAGAAAGCAAGGTGAATGCAGTATGTGTTGCTCCTTGAGAAGCAGAAGTACATAACCACCAGCATGCTTCTCTGGCAACTCACAGCATCTCCTGTGATTCCCAAGGAGATGGAAAAACAGCACTGCCTAAGGAGACCGCAGGGGTGAATCCTTGCACAGATGAGGTACAGCAATCTACAATGGCCCTTTACATTTTCAGAGATGAAGGCAAAACCCCAACTCTGTGTGACTGCAACTAGTTCTGCCATATCACTTAAATCATCAGGACATCACGATCATCACTATTAAAAACTCCTGGCAGATCAAGCAGCATTAGCATAGCTATTTAGAGTTAAGTACTTCAGTCTCGGTTCTCCTGGCAGTATGAGCTAGCTGCTGAACATGTATCTACACTGAATACTGAGCTCCCCAAACCAAGCACATAGTTAAGGCCATGCCTCCTGTTCCCAGGATGTGAGACTGGGATTCTGGGGGAAGTGAGCAACTCTGGGCACTCCTTTTGGTGCAGGTGGGATTTGTATAAAGATATATGCATAGCTGCCACCCTGCTTAGATGCAGAACTATAAGGTTTTCCCCAACCTTACATCAGGAAATAATCTGAAGACAAGAAAGGAAAAATCCTGAACTGAGATTTGCCACTGAGGATAATCATCTGAGCATGTCCAGTGCTTTAAACTGTCATAAATTGTGTGAAATACGAGGCTTAGGCAGTTTGACAGGCTTCCTTTAAAATCTATAACAGCGGAGTTGATTGCATCCACTACTTTGCTCAGATTTTGGCAGACAGGTCCAGCAGCAGCTCTGAGTGACACTATCCTCAGCCCAAGGAAGTTGAAGTTCAGCGATGCTGCTTCCCTCTTAGTGATATAGGGGGTAGATAACATTGCCAGACAGGGTCAGCTCAGAGACTGTTTTCATTTAAGCCTCCTGTGAATCACTGAATGTCAATGACAACGCATTTACTACTGCGCAAACTGTGATTTTCACCTGTAATACCCTTCAGATGCAGTGTTTCAATGACCTGACTTGAGAAGCACACTTGCACAACTGCCCCTTCTAACTTCCATAGTGGTCTGTCCTCTGGAGTCTCAGCTGGCTCAGTTGGACTTTATTTTGATGCTGTAATGAGGTGAGCAAATCCAGTGTGAAAGGCACACACTATATACACCGAGCAAGAAATATCTTTATTTGCTGAAGATGTGTGTTATTTCAGGATATTTTCATTTAGTCTGATAAAAATGCCATTTCTATAGAAACAACTGATACAGCAAACAACCAAGAGGAAATCCCATGCTAACTGTCAAGAGCCAACATAATGCCTAACAGATGCACTGCTAGAGATGAGTAAACACTCTGATGTTTTGGGCTTTTAAAATATGTGACCTCTTCTCCTCACATGGTTAAATCAATTCACATAGAGCATGGATCTGTGCTTTTTATTGGTGAGCACACGGAGGTTTGATTTAAAATATCTTTGTTTTACGTAGTCCTAGGAATCCAAGCAGCCTGTGATCAATGAGGTGTTTTTGTCACAGACAATGCTTCTGTGCTTCCACTCAGCACGTAGGCCACAAAGCTGCAGCAAAAGCCACCCAAAGCTCTATGGGAGGATCACCATCTCTCCTATCGTGCTCTCCCGTCAGCAAGAGAGCTGCCATTGATTACTCACAATCCAGTTCTGTTCTCACATATGCACATTTCTTCAAGAACACATCATTTTTTAAAATGCCGCTTGAAACTCCTGCTGTGCTTTGCATGACATTGCTGTGTATACTTCCCTGTTTTGCTGGTTTGGGCTGACTCTTCCAACCGGATTCCTGTGGAGGAAGGTGTGGATACACACTGCAACCACTAATTTGAGGAACAATATATTACTGTCCCATTCAAGTTCAAGGCTCAGACCCTTGCAGAATTGAACCTATAGCACAAGTGGCAACTTGCTACTGAACATTTCTCCCATCAGTCTCAACTCCTTACAAAGAAGAACTTGCAAGGTCTTGGATCTTGGATTTATTGTCTTATCATCAGTCCTCCAGTCCCAAGCAAACCTGTGTACTTCCCACCACTCTGCTCTTCAACTACTCTGTTCTTGACTTTATTCTCTGTTTTCTCCAAACAAATTTTTAGGATAATCCGCCTCCTTGGCTTCTTAGGCAACTCATCCTAATATGCACCTTCTCTGCAACACAAATAATATTGTTGCATTTACATCTTTACTCTTTCTAATCTCACTAAGGCCACTGCCATATTGTCTTTGTTGTTATTATCCCTTCCATTTTACACTTCACCAATAAAGCATTTGGTTGTAGACTCTCAAGCTTCTCTGTTTTGGAAGACCAAAAACATCTACCAGAGAGTCACATCCAGCTATTTGCTTGTGGCAAGCACAAAGAAAGGAGCGAGGAAGAATATTAGGGCTTGTGACAAAACTGATGAACTCTCAAATTAAATCTCACACAAAAGAGCTCTCCTTAAGTGAGGAATGCTTGAGTTCACCTCCAGCAACTCTTACAGATGCTCTGGTGGGAATTTCCCTGCCAGAATAGGTTAGTAGATTCATGCAAGCGTGTGGATACTTATAATTTATAGGATAAATATGAAGACGCAGAAACATGATTTATTGATAGAGCATAAGCTATATATAGCATTCTTAACTGTATTATTAAAACAAAAGGTAAATAATTAATGGAAGGAAGAAAAGATACATAAAACACAGTCAGTCTTGACAGGAAGTATGCCTGTCTTGCCGTAATTAAGATTAAAAGTATTTGGAGAGCATTTTTTTACATCTTACTGACAAAAAAGATTATTTGCTTACTTCATATACCCACTAAGAATCACTGTGTGTGGCTGCGGAACTTGTGCAGCCAATGTGAGCAAAACTGGAGGGGGGGGGGAATACTTACATCTGCTCAGGCTACGATTACCACCTGTGCATACTGACCAGTTACACCTGGTTAACCCTCAGTTTAGTTTCATGTTAGATGCAATTCAACACTTGCTAGTTTTCCCAAATCAAATGCTGACCATTCACGTGACAAGTATTGCAGAAAAGTACAGGCCAACTTCAGCAGAAAGCAAGAAATAAAGTTAATTTTTTTCATTAGAGTCTGAAAACCGCTCAGGCAAAGCACTATACTCCTAGTGACTGTTTACATATCTCATATACACATTTCTTGGGTTTAAGAGGAAAAGATGATGAGCAGATCAGCCCTAACAAACTGTAACTCAGACAGACCCTGTTGTGTCTCCGGCCATCTACTTTGCTGAACTGATTCCGTTCCAGATACATAGGGTCAAATATCCTGTAACAATATTAGGATATACATTTTCTCACTGGATTTATAGTAATTTAATTACATCATTTCCAAACTAACAATGTTAGCAAGGTCAAATGACCTTAAAACTAGTTATTAAATTCCCTGGAACCAGAACAGCTCCACCTCATAAGCAGTTGTCGGACAGTCTAAACAGTCTCAACACTTAATTGAAAAACATTCCAGTGCAACCAGTGCCAAAGCCTTCCTGTCTTATTACCAAGTAACAGAACCCAAGTGTCTTTCTGGGGTCCAAGGCAAATCATTCATAAGTTCAGTACCAGCAAAGCCTCAGAGTTGGAAAGGTCTATTTCCACCAGCACATCTGCCAAATTCTTCAGTAAAATCAATGCCCTCTTGTCTTGTCTAAAGATAAACAGTGCAATAAGCTAAAATTTAAGTTCCATCTTTTGCTTCAGACAAAGATTTTAAAGCAGTGCTACACAATCTTTACTGAGCCTCAAGCAATAGTGCACAAAAGCCAACAATGCACCAAAGGGAATATGAAACTCATAACTTCCAGACACCATTCTTGTGGCAGCCACAGAATCCTGCTGCCATCAGCAGCATCAGATGGTTCCAGGGAGAAGGTTTTAGAAACTGCTGGTCCTGAGGCTTAACTACATTCTTTATCCATTATTTCATGTATCTTACATCCCAAACCAGCAGAATCTAAAATGACAAAACTAAGTGCAAGATGGTGGCAGGAGGGTAACAATTGATTTCAGTGAAACGGAGAACTGGACCTCATGTTTTTCAACAGCAACTGCTATTCCAGAATAGAATAGATTTGACTTTGATTTCAGTTCCTTTCGGGAGTGCAAAGCAAAGCTCTACCAGCTGATGAACTGCAGTCTGGCAGGGCAGTACCAGGGAAGCACTCTAAACCCTCTTGAGACTCTCTTCTGCTAATCTCCAAATGTTATTAGGAACAGCTCTATTTACTCCTCCTGTTAGGGCCACCTTTAAGCACCAGTAGTAACTGCTAAAACACTCTTGCCAGTATCAGGTAGAAAAACTGCTCAGAAGGACAGAACCGGGCTCACTCTTCACTACTTAGTTGGTCTAACTGGGCATCAGCAAGTGTTTTTGGTGGTTCCTACCTTAAGAAGTTCTTAATGATCTCAAGCAGGGCAGCCTTCAAATTCACTGTCTCAGAAACAGCATTGCTCATCAGAAGACTCACAGCTGAAGGAGATATTTTTGTCCTAGCATTTTCACAGGAAATTTCCATTTTGTATGAGTTCATCACTGGTTCACTGCCACCGCTGTGGTCGTGGTTGACAAGCTGGTTGTCTTTTGATAGGATTAAGATTTATCCTAATTTCTATGGAGATTTAAGTGTCAAACTTGTGTCTGGCTACAATATTGCTGTAGCAACCAACACCGTTTTCAGAAGGGATAATAAGACTGATGAGGATGTGTGTCACTCCTTATGGTATCAGGGCACTCATGGCAAGTCCTCCCCATGCAGCTGGACCACCTGGCCCAAGGTCTCCATCCTGTGTCTGCACACAGGTTAAAAAGCTGAAAGGTGGCCAAGCACCAATGCTTCTGATGGGTATGACTGCTCTCCAGTGGTTTTTAATAGAAGTTGACATATATGAATAATAAATGAATATTCAGGCATTAATAATAAATTATAGTTCTGTTTATATAGCTTTGTGTATCCCTTCTCCTGAAACACCTCCTAATAATGAGAAGGTGCAGACTATACACTTTTAGGATGGTTTTCTGCATGTGTGTGCACATGCTATCGGAAGCGAGAGTCCCGTATTGATACTTGAGGCGGGACACGCCTTTGGACTGCACAAACCAAGCGGAATTTAGGAGAAATAACACAGCGATTAATGCCCTTTCCACCATGCGCCAAGCCGCAAGCGCTGCCAGGCTGCTGCACGCGTCGCCTCCCCGGGCACCATAGAGGCGACACGGCCCGGTGGCTGCGTATCAGAGCCCGGGCGAGAAGGGAGCACGCCACTGAGGGGAGGGAAAATGGCGGCGCCCCGCCCCGACCTGCCAAGGGAAGCGCGGGCGGAAGTGTTGGAAGTAGCGCTGCGGCACCGAGCGGAAGTGCTGGCGG
This sequence comes from Coturnix japonica, assembly GCF_054131305.1. Lineage (NCBI taxonomy): Eukaryota > Metazoa > Chordata > Aves > Galliformes > Phasianidae > Coturnix > Coturnix japonica. The sequence goes on along the minus strand of NC_140667.1, from coordinate 24,696,312 downwards.
CGAGCGGCGGGCGCCGGGTGCAGGTGAGTGGGCCCCGGGGCGGCCCGCGCTGTGGGGCCGTAGCGGCTCGGTCGGCCTGGGGGCCGCTTCTCGGGTCTGTGTGCGCCTCAAGCGCTCCGCAGCCTCGCTGGGTCAGTGCACCGACCGCCCTGGACGCTGGCTGTTGTGTCCCGCTCTAACAGCCTCGTTTCGGTGCTGTTAGGGCCTGGCTCAGGCCTAGAGGCGTCAGGGCGCTTTACCTCCTCAGCTTGGTAATAGCAGGTGTGCCTGCTTTGAGACGTGCCGTGTGATGCTTTCACTGGCTAATAACATAGTGCAGAGAAATGGTGCCTTTCTCTTGACAGCTGGGCTGCCTCGGTGAGGCTGAGGTGTGACTGCTTCTCACTTGAGTTCTGAGTGTCAGCCACTGAGGTCTGAGGTAATAAACGAGAAATACACTCATTGGGGGCGCTGATATGACAGCAGGGCCTTGTTTTCTTCTTTGACCCAAACCTGATTTGTTTTTATAAAAGATTGCAAACTTGGATGTTGAATGCAACACGGCTTTGTGAATGGGGGTAAAAATTAGAAGAGAGGAGATTTAAACTGGACATTAGAAAGAAGATTATTACAGGTGGTGTGGCACCGGAGCAGGTTACTCAGAGAGGTGGTGGGTGCCCAGTCCCTGGAGACATTCAGGGTCACAGTGGATCAGACTTTGGGTACCCTGATGTAGCTGTAGGTGTCCCTGTTCATTGCAGAGGAGTTGGACTAGATGGCCTTTAAGGGTCTCTTTCATCTCAAATGATTCTGTGACAAAAAGATGACAACATTTAGAAACTGGGAGAATCTTTAGATGAATCTTTTATTTTTACATATAGTTGCTGCCTTTCCTTCTTTAACCCTTTCAGATTCATGTCTGTTGTGATTTAAGTTATTCTCACGGGCTGTCAATCTCTACTGCTGCAGAAGAAAAAAATGATTGTAAATTCAGATGATCTAAAGAAAATAAAAATTGGTGTGATAGTGGCTTATAGCAAGCAAGTGCGCTTTTCTGTAGCCTGGTGGCAACTGTCAAAGTTATTGTGCTGAAGTGTAGTAGCACCTAGCTCTAAACAAAGCTATCCCTGATTCTTATGTTGACTTACGTCTGCTGAGAGTAGTGGCAGGGATGGGTAATATGTGCCTCAGGAGCTTAAATGCTGCTTCAGGAGAATCCGAGATATTCTACATCTTAGTGTTTTTGTAAAGTAAGTGCAGTCTTATGGTTAGAGCCCCTTAGTGCCCCAACTGCTTTCACCCTCAGGCTGGTGCTTGAGCTGAAATTGGTTAATCCAAAAGTGTGTCTCAGCACTTGAAACAGGCTGTGGCTTTGTTGCCCCCTGTGCTTTTACACCTTTTTTCAGTCCAGCTGCATTTGTAAAACTATCCGCAGAACTGGCAGGCTTTTCAACAGCTGGATCAGTGGGCAGTCCAAAGCAAATCAGAAAAGTATTTTTTGAGATTCTCAGTACAGACAGAGAATATAACAGCAAATGATTCTGCGTCTGGTGTGTGTAGGTGCTCATGGTCCTTTCACTGCAGTTCTGATCCCTTGCAGACCTCTCTAAGACAATGTACTACTGGGCTGTGTGTCAGCTAGGTGATGGTCCCTTTAGACAAACAGCTTTTGTTCACCTAGCTTTTAAATAGCAGGCTGCAGGACTGGAGACAACCAAACTGCATGGAGGTGGCATCAGGGCTGATGATCAGCACTGTTATTTTTCTTACATGTTTTCTTGGAGTGCTGATGGATAAGAATTGCACTTTATGATGGCCAGGTAAATGCTTCTAATGTTCTTAAATGGCCTTTGGTGGGTATGGAAACAGGTACCATTATAAAGCAGACTATTTTCCTTACATTTTGTGTAGTGTGTAAGTATAATTTAAACAGTTTTTCTCCTGTTGGACTGAATAGTGAAAAACAGTGCAGAAGAACCAAGTCAAAGGCCTTGGTTTTATTAAATTTCTAGGCCCAGTCAGAGCATGGAAATAGCACATTTAAGTCTTCTATCTACTTGCTACACCAAACTAGTTGCCACCTCTGTATTGCCATCCTATAGCAACTTCTGGATGACTTTCTAACCTCTTTAGGCAGTGACTACAAAATTGTCTTCTTGTGACTACCAGTTCTCAAGATGAATGAAAGCAGTTCCAAGGTCCAATATATTTCTGAATAATGTAGTATGTGGAGACTCAGACAACTGTGTATGTGTGACCCAGTGTGGAAGAAGCCTATCACAGAAAGATTAGCAGCACACTTTACTTATAACTGGGCATTTTGCATCTGCTAATTCTACTGCTATCCTTTTGTCTTTGAAGCCCATGATGACAGGGTATGAAACACTTGCCTTCTGATGCATGTGCTGCTGTTTAGGCGTTTCGCAGAGGGACCTATCAACAGAAGTAAGACCATGGCAGGCAGCTCCATAAGTAAACGACAAGTGCAGGTGCTTATACTTGGAGTGAAAAAAAAATGGAGCCATCTGCAGGAGCTGTAGTTTTTGCTGTGTGTTTTGAAGGGAAATAGGCTTCAAGGGAGTGTTTTCGCCTTTTCAGCATCAGCCAGAATTGCAGTGACATTCCAGTTGTTTTTGCTATGTTTTGAGGCAATGTAGCAATGTGCTCCAGTCCCATCCTGCTCTGAAGTTGCCCCTCACTGGTGAGTGTGTTCCACAGCTGTCCTTGATGGTGTTGGCAGAGAATTAAGGCATTTTCTCTGTGGCCTGGAGAAGATTTTATGGTTCAGAGGGCATGGGGGAGTTCCCTTGCTGCTGTCTGTGCCATATGTATGCTTGGTATAAATGGAGGTTGTTGTTCTGGGACTCTTGAGCTGACAGCTTTCATTAAGGCCAGTGTGGTGAGATGTCTGATTTTGAGCTACTAACTCATGATGCTGGCATCATATGAAGAGATCTCTTTCTGCAGTAATGAGTGCTGAAGTGAATGGAGTCCCTGGAAACTCAAAGCCTTGGAAAATCCATTTCAGATTGGTTCACAAAGCTCTTAAATCTGTATACTTTAAATTCATTTTTTGCATGAAAGTTGAGACAGAAAAAGGATTTTCAACAGGTTTCATATGGTTGTTAGTTTTGCTTGAAAGCCTTGATTTTAGAAAAGAAAAAAAAAAAGACCAAAAAGCTGTGAAGCAAAAGAACACAAAACTGTAAAACTACCCAGACTTCTCTTAATTTAATGTTGGTGGAGTGAGCAGCTCTGTATCTAACTAAGGCTGATTAAGAATGGGATCGCTAAAATTGGTATAAACGTTCCAAACGTTGGTCATAAATACTGCATGAGGGAGGTAATTCTTGTGTCTATCAGCAGCCTTCCCAGAAGGTATCTTCCCGCATTCTTTGCAGTGGAAGATGATATTAGCACAAGACAAACAAAACATTGGCTTCAGGACAGGCTGTGCCTTCATGGGGGTTGAGCTTTGTTTTGGTCTGAGATTAAGGCAGAGATTCGCTTTGGAGTTTTGCATTTTCTCATGTGCGCAGCTTATCCACATGGCAGATGATCGTAGTTTTAAAAATCCACATCCATTTCCCTTTCCAGCTTTATGGTAAATCATCGCCGAGTCCCAATGGTCTTTTGAATGTAGAAGAGATCAAATATGTACAAAATATTTCGAAATACCATGAGTGGGAGGGTGTCAATTCTGCAGCATTAGTGGTGATCAGTGATTCAATTAGCATGCCATGTATTTGCAAACACTTTACTTGCTGTGTGTGAGAAATGAATTGATGGTCCCAGGCTCTGGGAATGAGAGATGGAGGCTAAATTTGCAAGTATTTTCATGGCCGGTAGACACGAGGTGGAAGAGTTGACTTCCTCATAAGTTCTGATATGCACTAAGATACAAGTGTTTATAAATACCTCCCCCGGCTTTCAACCCCAAACTGGTCTGAGCAGTGAATGAAAATGCTTGAAAATAGCATAGCATACCTTCTGCCTGGAAAAGGGAGCAGTAGTACTGAGTATTCTGTCTATGTCTACATGGACAGATCCTTGCATCCTGACAGAGATGTTAACGCTGGGGTATTGAGAAGACAGCAGAATGGCGGAGGGAAGAGGTTTACATGGTACTGTGTCTCTGACATCCTTGTTTGGTGCTGATTTTGGAGTAAATTAAATCTACTGCCTTAGTGTAGGTACTTCTGTGGCTTTGCAAATCCAAGGCTGTGTGGTTGGCATTATGGCTTGCTTCTTGCTGGATGGATGCCATTCTGCTCCCAGCTGGATGGTAAACCAGGTGTTGATATATCTAGTAGCATGTTGTTTGGCAGTGAAGAACAAGGTAGACTGTTTGTCTGGGATGCTGGTACAGATAGTTGTGTCCTGGGGTGGTTGTGAAGTAGGGCAGCTGTGGTATATGCAGGAAGAGCAGAGCATCATAAAATTGAGTATTTTTCCCTTGCTGCCTCTGTCCTCTCTCTAGGAAAGCCAGCTATGTGACCAGTTTTCCTTGTGTTCCATAGGTTCCATGTGAACAGCAAGCAGGATCATCTTGCAAAAGCAAGACGACAAGATGTTCTCAAGACCAAAGCCTGGGGAGTCCGAGGCAGACTTGATACGCTTTCAAAACCAGTTCCTTGCAGCCAGAGCTTCACCTGCAGTGAAGATTGTGAAGAAAGCAGACAAGAGGAAGGGAGAAGAAAGGAGCACAGATGCTGAGAGACCCCATCTACAGGACAGCAAGGATGTAGTGATGCTGGATGGTAATTTCCCTTGTGGCAATCTTTCATAAATACATGTATCTTTTTTTTCTCTGTCTCTTTCAGTGTTACTTGCCCCATCACCTCTCTCAACCTGCTTTTTCCCTGCATATGTCTTCCCTGCAATATTATTTGTTCTTAGCCTCATTTGAAAATGCATATGTCCAATACTGCTACCTTTGGTAGAACCACCTTTCCAACACACTGCCTTCAACCCATGTATCAGCTGTCTGCGGTGCTCCAGCAGTCCCCGTGCAAGTAGTGTTTTCTGTGATTTGCACTCATTTGATTCTTGAGTGCTTATTTTACCTCCTATCCAGATCCTTCTCTTAGTGTCTCTGAGATTCAACTCTGCTAACAGTTCCAGCTTTCAGCCAGCAGATCTATCATGATAAGCCTCCTTCCAGTGTTTTTCTTTTCCTTCACCAGCAGTAACTGTAACACTTGTCATGCACTTAATAGTCTCAAAAACTCAATGTTCTCTCTTAAAAGCAACAATTTAAATCTTACGGTGCTTGTTTCCATGTAAGGAAATATGATTCTTGTTCATGAACAGTGAAAAGGAGGCCTTGACTTGCTCCTGATCATGCTAATCATTCACCGTTGGAGCTGTCAGTGAAAGTGTGTTTTTCTGTGAGCACAAACTGCAAGGATATGATGTGTTTCTAGTATAGTCTTTTGCTTCTTCCTTTAATATTTGAAGTCAGGCTTGAGTATACTTTCTTGCTTATGCAGCCCTTTGAAGGGCCCTTGGTGCCAATACATAAATAATAAAACTCTTGAGCATGTTGCTCTCCATTACCCAGTACAAGTCAGAGATGAAACTCATATAATTGTCTTACTGCATCTTCATCTTGTTTATTAATATTTATACATTTATAATATGTGCTGTTAAGGAGTGCTTGGTCTGGTACCTATTATGCAGTAGTTATATATATTCTAACTTGGATCTTGTTTTCCTTTTTCTTTCCCCTCCACAGATTTTCCTGATATTCTCCCTGCTCTAACTCCTGGTCCTCCAAAAAAGTCCAAAATCAAAAGTGCCTGTGTTCACTTTGATGATGAAGATCCAGAGGAGAGACTGGAGAATCATGATCAACACATTACAGCAGTCTTCAGCAAAATCATTGTACGTCTAGCTTTTATGTGATGTTCTAGTGTATTTTGAATGCTGTGAATTGAGACGTGGCAGGGATATAGGGTTCTGCTTTTATTTCCATAGCATAACGAAGCAGTAGTAGCACCATAAACCAGTGTCCTGGAGCATGCTGGGGGAAAAACAATATTTGGGTATATTTTTGTTGTCAGTTAAACGTGGGTTTGAATCTGCTCCAGTATGAATTTGGGTGAAATTCTGATTCTTGTTGCTGTGTGCTGGCCCAAATTTCCTTTTATCTGAGTTTTCTGGTGGTCAGTGGAGCTGGCAGCACAGCCTTTTGGAATGTAGCCTCACTTTGGTTCTAAGTAAGCACAAGGTGTTCTGAATCTGACAGCTACGTAGAAAAATCTTGCAAACTGCTGAGCTTAGTTCACTCTCAGCAAAATGGTACAAATGTGTCTGGCTGTTGTGATGGTTTTATTGAGTTGGATTTTTTTTGGTGCAGGAACGAGACACAAGCGCAGAAGCAGTGACCATGCCAGTGTCTACTGGAGACCCATTTCCAAGGATATTTCATCGTTCTGAGATAAAAAGTGAGGTAAGAGCAGGACCAGCCATTCTGTTCTGCCTTCATTAACTATTAAAACTTTTCCACAACAAAAGGCAATGCATGGCAAGTGGTAGGACTCGGAATGCATGACTTGGCATGCTGGAGATGAGAAGCTGGCTCAGCATCTCCCTGCCATTGCCTTCTTGGTATAGGAGGAAGTTTTCTAACTGAGCTGCCATCAAATAAGCAGTCTGTACCCTACAGTTAAATAATATTGGAATCCTTTCAGTTTAAGGAAAAGGCAGACTCCTTCACATAACTTTAGCAAGTAGGTTCAAATCTGCCCTGTTGTTTTTGCTTTTCTTTGAGGAACAATCTCAGTGAATTTGCCCACCAGATTTGTATAAGTCTGTTCTTACTCAAGTTGCCTTTGATTCCTTCTGGAACAACACTTGAATGCAGTTGCATGGATTATCTTTTACAGTGTCTTGGATTTTGACATATAGTTTATTTCAGGGCTGTAAAACTGAAGCCTATGGGTGCTGTTGTCAGAATAGTTGCTATAGTAGTGAGAACCCCTAGCTGACTGGGAATCAAATGCTGGGAAATTGAATGTCATTGATAGCTATAGTTGCTTGGAAAAAAGAGTTTAGTTTGAAGGACAGCTCTTTTGAGAGGAAAAAGTAATACTTTTTAAAACTACCAATTCTGTTTACCTGATGCAGGAGTGTGCAAAGTAGCTATTAAATGTTAAGACTGCCTTTTCAGCTTCTTCTCTGGACTGGGGATATGCAAGAGTCTTTTTGCTTAGTGTGCTTTGGATTTCCTGTGTATCAAAAGCTGTTCAGAGCCTTGCTCTTCTATTGCCTAGGCAAGCAGCACAGTAATTTAGTCAGGATTATTTTAGCACCACTTGCCCACTTCTTACTGTGTAAATCTCTTCGCCCTGGTGCTCTCTAATCACCTTATAAGAAGCCTTTTCCAAGTATGTGGTGAGCACAGTACAGTACAGCTCCATTTATCCTCAGAAATGCAAAGTATTCATCTATGCAGGGTTTCTAAGCAGCAGGAGATCTGGAACTGTTATGTTTGGTGATATTTTAGGTGTACTTTCCTGGCCCCAGTTCACTTATAATTAATCATCTTTTCTCCCTAGGTAGCAAAAACATTCATATGTTTTGTCTCTGTTCTAGCATTAAGCTGTATATTAAAATAGAATAGCACACATACAGAAAAGGGCAGGTGGCTGCCAGTAGCTTCTCCTGTGTCACATCCCAAAGTCTTTTTTTAAAATATCTTTAGGATCAGATCTGCACACCTGTTAGTGCCAGGTGTGTGGGGGAGTCTGAAGGAGAGAGTGGTGACACACAGCTTCCTTGTTTGCAGGTGAAGGTGGGATCTGGAAGAAAAAGCATCTTTGCACAAAAGATGGCAGCAAGAAGAGCTGCTGAAAAGCCAGCAACAGCTCCCTCTGCTGAGTGCACTCAAATAGCATCAGCTCCTCTGGACGTTCTGAATCCTGAGAGATCAGCAGAAGAGGCACCATGCTCTGGCAATGGGGACAGTAAGTGGAGAAGGTTCTGCTTAGGCAGCCTACCATATTTCCATAGCTTTACTAACTATTACATTATTGCACCTAATCTTTAAATTGCCCTTAGTTTTGAAATTGTGGTCTCTTGGAATATCTGTGATGTGGCAAGGATTTGAAATGGCCAGAGATCCAAATTAAAATCCTAGAGATAGAGTAGCCTTATCACTAATTTCCTTTTTTATGTTTACACAGGGTCAAACAGATTTATTTTTCAAGGCTTTTGCCCTCCTTTTACTTTTAATACAAAAGTATTTCTTGTTTTTTCAGTATTTTTTGCATTTTTTGGAGAAGGATTCATCTTGTGCTTGGCCTCTGATGCAGGTCCCCGTTTCTACCTACGTACAAGTTGGAAGCTCAGTCTTCCATCACTCACTGCTCTGCCGTGAGACTGTCACATTGCTCCATAAGGAATGCTGTGAGGCAGCACTGATGAGTCAGTGCCACCTCCAGCAATTATTTATCTGACGGCACTGTGACAAGGAAAGATGAAACCAATTCAAGTGGTACTGGCATCTCTAGGTGTGCAGGTGTCTTGGGCAGTCTTATCTGCTTAGGAATGACATATGTCTGTCTTTTTCCCTGACGTCCTCTTTTTCACATTGGAACGGATGCCAGATGTCATCTGAAGGTTTTCACCATTTGGCTAAGGTTTCTGTTTACCCCCACCCCTGTCAGAGAATTAGTAAAAGAACCCTCAGTTGTACTGTGTGTGCACAAATCCATCATCCAGGTCTATTACTGTGTGTGCTGTGTACCCTGTTAAAATTGTGCATGTATACTTCTGCCTGAGAAATCCTTTGGGAAGCAGTAGTCCTCTGGCTGTGAGCCTCTTGAAGTCAGAGAACACAGATATATGTATTAATACAACTGAGGGATCAGCAAATTATGTGTCCTCCTCTGCAAGACTGCTGGAGAAGGGTTTTTGTGAGAGGACTGCTAGAAGCAACAGAAGGAGGATAGCCATATTTCTTGTAGTGCAGGCGAGCTGCCGAATGGTAAAAAGTTTAGTGAATCTCTTACAAGACCTTTCTGTCTTCTTATTTCTTTTTGTTAAATACACAAGACAGCTGCTGTGGAAGTGACATCAGACCTTAGCGCAGATTGAACAAGGGTTTGATGTTTTCGTTGGCTGGCTTAGGTCACAGGGTTATCCAGGTTGCTATATGGAGCACGTAAAAACCCAAACAAAGCAACATATATAGTAGAGCTACAAAGACAAGTCCAGGTACTGTAGGCCAGCAAGAGAGTCTTGCTCAATTTGACCAGAGGAACATGTTATCTTGCTGCTACAGTTAAATGAAATGAGCTTTTAAAAGGAGTTTAGATCGGGTGATAAAAGAGACTTGATTTTGTTCAGGGTAGGAGAAATATCTGCCTGTCTGCAGCTTCTATTATATTTAACCTTTAAAAATGAATACAGAAATTTGCAAGAAGAAAACATGCCTGTGTTGAGGGTAGATTCTGCCTCACACTGGAAACTGGGTTACGTAGTAGTTTTCATTTTCTTTCTTGCTCAGCTGATATCAGTTCAGGTCTTCTTGGGCAGAGGAGGAAGCTAACTCAGAATAATATTCTGATTTGTGAATTATGCTCAAATTTACCTTTTGTGGCTTTGTTTCAAGGAAACAAAGTACTTTCTTCTCTGTCTCTCTCCAACTCCTAAAGAAACAAGCCAGTAGTGGTGTTTTATTGATATATGCAATGAAAACCTGAAAGCCCGGATCTCTTAATTTTGTTTCCAGATAAACTAAGCTTCTTTACCCATTTTTTAATTTGGCTACCAAGGTTTCTAGTGTGGGCTTGCTAATGACAAGCTCTAAATGAGCTCATAATGCTGTCAAGACTTAAAATGACTAACTGCTTTATTTGCTGGATCTTTCAGATGAAGCTGATGGTGTTTTCATCTCTCAGCGGCCTTGTATCATAACGGGAGAGGGTCTTGGAAGCCAAAAGAGTGAGGAGGAAGCTCAGGCTATCCACAAAGAGAACTTAGAGAAGCTGCAATCCATGTCCCAGGAAGAGATCCTGAAGGAGCAGGAAAGGCTTCTGGCTCAGCTAGGTATGTGCTACCCGGAGTGAATTGTCTTGGAAGTGTGGAAGCTTACTGAACATGTAGGTGTCTTAAAGTTTCAACAAATTTACAGATCAAAGGTGGGAGCTTGGGATCACTAGTCATTGTTCATGGAGATAGTTTAACTTCCATTTCATATCTGTGGCTTGTGAGTAAGAATCAAGCGTGAAGGAATTTGAGTGCTTATTCCTCAGCGAGAGGGAGCTTAGTTGAAGACTGTTTCATCTCGCCTTTGCTGTGGAATAAGATGGTCCATGCACACAGTTACTTTGTACACCTGATACCTGGCTACATGTATGTGTACTGAGGACCTAAATGGTAATTCACTGAAGCAGATAAGGAAGGTGAAAAAATATTGCCATTTAACTTCACTGCTTATAACAATGGCACGTGTATGAAAGATATCTTGGTTTTGCACTTTCTTATTATGACTGATTTGTGACCTTTGCTCCTTGTCTGTACTACTCAATCCTTAAGAGACTGTAGTGAGGCAAACACTTGGGAGTTTAGAAAGGGAAGGATATATGCTAATTTTTTTTTTTGTTAGTTGTCCTCAGATTATGTGCTCAGCAAGCCATAAAACAGTTAAATGCCTCATCTGCAAACAAGTGACAGTTGGCAGAGAAGGAATATGTGGAATGGGATTCAAAAGACTAAAACATAAATGGCAGGACTTATAGGTCTATCAGGTGTTTTGAGGCTGACAATTATCTGTCTGTCCTTTTGTCAATACTCTTAGATCCCAGTTTAGTTGCTTTCTTAAAGTCACGACGCAGTGGTAATGTAGGCCAGAAAAACGAAATAAAAATGGAACAGAACAAACCGGAGGAGTTTGTGGAATCTCTGACTGTGCCTCAACGTGGTGTGGGAACATCACTTTCCATGCAGGAGTCAGGTCTGGAGGAATCTGTAAGGAGGGATGAAAATACGAAAATGGAAATCACAGGTAAGAGACATAGTACATGTTGTTAATGTTCAGAATATAAATGTAAGGTTTTCTTTATGGTGTTTGCATCATCCCAGATCAGAGTTCTGTGGAACTTTGTTAATTATCCAAATTGGAACTTTATCATGATATTTAAAGATTTTTAAGTTCAAGGAAGAGCATTCTTGTTGTTTCTAGCTGAGCTGTAGATTGGAAGGATGATGCACTGCATAATGGAGGTGGTGAGCCATGCGGTGAGAGGTCTTGCTTTATTTTGGAAATTTGTTCTGAGATCACTGGGAGAAAAATGTGTTTTAAAAGTAAGCGTCGTTGCTGTTCTTATTTAGTTGTGTAAACAGGGAAATAGAAGAGCATGATATTCAAGCAGCACTTGCTTCTTAATTATTTCTTTTAACTGGGACAAGATGGGGACAAACAGTTGGTGGGTAGATCTCCTTGAAAAGACTTGCTGTTGTGCTCAGGGGATAGCATGGAGATGACAGCCAATGAAGTAGCTTGTGTAGCACATCTGTCTTAATGTGAGACTGCTCCTGATGGCCCCACTGTTTGACCTGTATTGCACAGCCCATGTAAGCATTTCCAAAGGTTATGATTCTTTCTTTTGTGTGCTATGGGTGGAAGAAGATGCCAACTTATAGAGAGGTCTGCTTTTTCAGGAGAGTTCTACAGAGCTGTTGCATTTTACAACAATGTTCTAATACTCAGTTTTACTATTGATTCTTTTACCTTGTATATTTTGATGATGGAAGAGTGGTAATGTGTCTAAAAGAGTGAAGATGTGGAAGTTTGTTGGCATAAATCTTTATCTTTGCCTTCAAACTGCCAAGAGACCTTAGTGGGTCTCACTTTGATATCAGAACAGCATTCACTGAGGTATGTGTACCTGTGGATCTCCACATGTTATTCACATCTCTTATTTTCCTTACTAAATGACACAAGGAGTCTTTGGGGGCGATTTTACCTCTTGCTTAATTAAATACTTGTAAGTATCGAGTTGCTTCACTTGTGCTAAGGAAGCCTGCACTGATGCTGTCTGCGTTGGATCTGCAGTTTCTATGCTTATGTGAGAAGAAAGCTGCTTTTTTACAGGCAGCTAAGAGCAATCTTTGTGATCTTCATGACAGTCCAAGGAAGAATTTACCCCCTTATGTTTCTCATATTGTTGCTCTGTTCGCGTTTTTTCCTTTTCTTAGTGTTAACATTAGGCTCCCATTCACATCTTCCAGAACACTTGTTTGAAAGAGGCATCTCTCCTTTATTTTCTTCCAATTTCATGTTAAGCTTTCGCTGTCTTTGTCTCTTGATTCTCTCTTCTGATCCATTCTTTGTCTCCCATGCAGTCTGATTAAAGAGGTCTCCAAATCTGCCTTGGATTTTAGCTTGGTGTTTGCAAGACTTAACAAGTGTTTACCACTTTCTTGATGAGAGGGATGAATCTATGTGTATGTGTGTACGAAAGAAAGACAATTGCCTCATACTCAAGAAAACACCTCACTTTTGCTGTTTCTCTGCAGGTTTTTGTTTTTCATGAACTCACATTAATCAAAATAACAGGTTTTAATTCTTTTCCCAGAACAGTTGAGTGCGCTGCGAGTAGCATCAGATTAAGTGACTTTCTTTTACTCACAGGAACAATAGGAGTGGGCTGTTTAACTGTAGAGACTGAACAAAATTGTAGTAGTGCTCTTGGAAAAGCTCAGTGTACAAAGCGTTGTGTGCTGGTAACATCTTTTACTGCCCCTACAAGATTGCAGACAGAAGAAATTGAGTTTTCCCAGAATATTTGAAATAACAAGGGAAGAGTGATCCAGAACACTGTTAGGAAGCCAAGGGAAGCCTTTCTAGCCCCTGAGTTTATGTCTGCAGCCCATCTTGGCCCACAGGAGATGTAAAATCTTAATTTGCTTGTGCTTGGAATTTAACTCAGATGAATAATCCGGCAGAAACAGTTGTTCAGAATTTCCTAAGGGTAAGGAGGATGACACAAAAGAGCAGGACTGCTCAAAAGTCAAACTTGCCTCACTAATGAGATAAAAGGCAACTGTCTCTAATAAAGAAGACAGTAAAGCCTTTATATAGCAACTTCTAATCTTATCAAATAGAAAAGCAAATCCTGGCACCAAGACAAAAGGGAAAGCAAACAAGAAAAGGAAGCAGTTGGTTGGTAGTCCTTAATATAATGCAACCCTGAAAAAGTTCAGTGCAGATTTTGCATCTAAACTGCCAGCTTCTGTTTCTGTAAATGGTTTTCTCAGTAACTGAGCAATCTGCTGATGCCTTGGAATATGTATATGTCTTGTCTTGTTGACAAGATCATAATGCTACAGGCTGATGATAATGTGTGTAATCCTATTCATAGAATGATTATCCAGTTTAGTGATTAATGGAGAAGGAAAAAACAATTTGTTGAATTACAAATGTCAATAGATCTTTTTTTTTTTTTTTCTGTTGATTTCTATTTCCTCTGATTTTGCATCCACCACCTACAGACATTCCACTTTCTTACATATCAGATGCTTTTCTCCTTCAATTAAAATGTGTGTTGAGCCTTTGGCTGAAATTCTGTGCAACAGCTTTCTGGCTCAGGAAGATAACTGTGTGCTTGGTTCCTTGCCTGACTCACTACCACATTGATCATAAGGGTGAAGCTTCATCCTAGAAATGATGAGTGCCCTTTCTGAAAGTTTATCTGCTAATTGGAGGGAAGTAGTAGGTTGGGTTTGGGGCCAGTTATCAGCAGGGAAATCTCTGATGAAAGAAGAGCATCTCAGAGGGACACACTGTTCTTTGCAGGAGAAGACAAGAGCACTAGTATTAACAGCTGCAATACGAATGAATTCTGGTCTTGTTTTGCTCCGGTAGGAGTGATGATTTTGCTTTCCTTGCCCTCAGTTTGTCTGCTTGTATCAATTTGTGTGATTTCTCTTGAGATAGCAAGGACTCTTTAGTTATCTTTTCTCATATCAGCCCGGGACAGTTTGTACTAGCCAGGCATTACCTGTGCTAACATTTAGGTAATCTCTCCTGCCCATTCACTTGTGATATTTTTCCACATGGTGATCTGAGGGCAATTCTTGTGTTGTAAAGCATAAATGTATTGTTTCTCAAATTGTTCTGGTCAAAACTCATCAACAAGTTAAATCAGTCATTTCTTCCTGTAGTGCCCTCACCTCTGAAATTCTTGTTCAGCTGCCCCATTTTCCCACTGAGCTGTTTCTCAGTCAAGCTGTGTCAGTTATTCTCTTATGATTTTTTATTTTTTTTTTCCTCCCAAGTTGATTTTCTCAGGTCTTTAAAAGGAGACACAGTAAGGAGAGTAGTACTGGAAGTGTCACAGAAGTGCGAGTGGTAGCACTGGTGCCCTCCCTTCAGTGTACGTAGGCTGACGTTGTCCTGGCGTCTTTAAAACCAAACTTCATGCCAGGCCAGTAATTCATTCAGCTGTCTTTGTGTTACTACTGTTCTTGATTCCCCTAATGCTCCCCTTCCTGAATGAAGCTCATTTATTTTGCAAAAGTAGGGCTGGTATTATTTTCTGCCCTGGTTCTAATCATTTGGCCTTATTTGTGTCCTGACTTTCATTTGGTTTCACCCTAATTAGCATAGTCTGTGGATTTTGTTACAGTGCTGCATAATTTCTCTTATAGCTCTCACGAAGGATGAAAACAGCTCTAAGTCTTTGATGTTTATGCATCAGTCAGCAGTTCATTTGAAAATTGTTTTCTCCTTATTTTTCATGGATCCTATATTTGATGTAGTCTTTAAACCAAGTGGGTTGGCAAATAGGGAATAGGATTTTCTTCATCTTTGCTTTTGAAGGTAAAGCTGTCATTTTCTCTCCCAAAGATGATGATCTGCCTGTGAAGCCAAGGAAGGAATGGATTCACATGGACAATGTGGAGTTTGAGAAGCTAGAGTGGATGAAAGATTTGCCTTCTCCCCGGCAGAAGAAAACTAAAAAGGTTTAAAAGCAGAAACTGATTTTTTTCTTGTTTGTGAAGCGTCTGGTTTGTGTTTCTCACCAGTGACGATTTTGAAGTTTTCTTAAATAATCCCCTCGTTACTCAATCTGAGAGATTTTGTAAGGCTGAGAAGGGGGCCTAGTGTTCTCCACAGGATGAGATAATATGTGATCACTTAAACTCTATAGGCTAAAGAGAGCTACGAAGTGAGAGTCTGATAACTCACGGATGTGGTGAAACAGGTCTGAAAGCTAAGGAAAATAAGGGGAATAAACTTTTTTTTTTCTTTTTTTTTTTTTTTTTAAAGAATTTGAAATCTGATCTGGGGAGTTTCTCAAATCAATTGCTAGGTGACATCTCAGAAATAGAATTTGATGTGGTGAATAGAGCGCAAGGTAATAAAAATAACATCTCTCTCCCTCCACCACTTTCTTTATGTTAGGGAATGCAAGCTCGATTCAGTTTAAAGGGAGACTTGATTCCTGCAGACGCTGATTTGCCTACTCATCTAGGTCTGCATCACCATGGAGAAGAGGCAGAGGTAGGTGTAATGAAGCAGAAAGGAAAGAGCACACCCATTTCCATTTTCTGTGTTTATTTTGTCAGATTCCTTTTGTGTCAAGGTGTTTTAGTGACAAAAACCTCAAGAAAGTGTAGAAGGATGGTTTTCTTTGGAAACAAGCTCCTGAAGAGAAGTTTAGTGTATTAATTTCTGTTGTTTGTTTTCAGACAGTGCTGTTAAGGCTTTTCTTCTTCAATGCCATTAAAGATCTGGGGTGTTGCAAAAAGAATATACATCTTTTTAAGTCCGGTTTTCTTCCATCACTTCATCTATTGCAGTCTCTTCTGCAATTGGTGCGAAACAGCCAAAAAACTGTGTTGTGATTTATCTCCTGTTATGCACTATTTTACAGCAAATCTTATTTTAAGGGGTCTGTTTTGTCTATAGTTGGTTGTTTGTTGTTTTGTGTTTTGTTTTTTTCCTCCCCCATTTAGAGGGCTGGTTATTCTCTCCAAGAGCTCTTTCATTTGTCTCGCAGCCAGCTTATTCAGCAGAGGACACTGGCTCTACAGGTCTTGGGTCGTATTGTTCAAAAGGTAAGTGGAATTTACTCCTCCCCATAGCTGACATTTCCATTGCAATAGGGTTCAGATTTTCTGATTCTGGTCGTTTGTCTTCTGTTTTATTGCAAATGAACAAAATCACTGGCAGGGTATTTCTTTTTACACCAAAGATCTCGCTGTTAAGAAAAGTTACAGTGTTGTATAGCAAATTGAATTCCAGGATTCTCTGCGGGAAGAAGCTTTGTAGCTTTCAAGTATTGCTCAGCAGCAGTGCTGCAATTTATGTTCCACTGTTTCTTTGGACAGGAGCTATTTTTATGGTGTTACTTCTGTGACAAAAACTCCCATTTGCAATGACCCCTTAGTTCTTGTTGCCTGAGCCAGCTACATGATGTGCTTGTTCTGTAGGTGGTGAGAATGAGCCAGCCTAATCTTAACAGTGAAGGGCATAAAGCAATATGAATATTCCACGCACTTTCCCACCTAACTCTTGGGGGAAGTGCTAATCCTCCAACAGCAGTGGAGGTTTAGATGAAATAACAGCATGATTTTGAGAAGAAAGGTGGGGCGGAACAGGATGAAATCATAAGCAGGGTCCAGACACAAGAAAGTAAGTTTTTCTGCTTAAAAAAATGTAGATGTGCCTCTCTGGAGAATGAGGAGAAGAGAAAATATGAAACAACTTTCTTAAAACCTCGTCTGTGGGAAACAACTGACTTGCCTAAAGCAGCAGTAGCATCATAATGGAACAGCTGTAGACTGCTCATAGACAGTGTCCCACTATTGATCTAAGCAGAAAAGAATTTCTTGCTCTCTAAACCAAATAGGAAATACACAACAAAGTTACAGAAATACCATAGGAATGTGCAATTATTCTCTTAGAACTTTTTTTCTTGGACTGGCCCTTGAGTCATAGAATTTTAAGTGGGGTGAGAAGTTCGTAGCATGCAAAGCAGGGTGGACATCCTGGCAGATTCCAGTCTGTACGCTGTAATTGCATTTGGGGCTATCTGACCTTCCCTCTGCCTATGCAAGAGAGGGAGTATGTAATGCAGAAACAGTTGTTCATCAGTAGGTAATGTTCCCTAGAAAGGCTACCAATTCTGTTATTTATGCTTGAGCTCTTGCCAATTTGTTACCTACTGTATGGGGCAGCACTGGAATTTAGCATATCTGCATCCGTTTGTGATGTCCTAAAGTTATGTAGCATGGAAGTCTCCTAACTAGCATAAACAGCAGGTGGTCAAAATGTGACTGAGCTGCCCAGTTTTATGTTTTATAAGTGGATTTTCCTGCACTGCTGGCACTGTAGGTCTTTGAGGATCTGTGAAGACTTAAGTATTTCTTCTGGCCTTTTATATCACTACTTTGGACTGAATGATACAAAATTTTTCTGTCCCTGTAGATAATTCTGCACTTTCCTTGGAGAATACCAAGCAGAGCAGTTTGTTATGCTGACTGCACAGTGTAGCTGCTTTACAATAGAGCTGGGAAGAGGCAAGCATGCAGAATGTTAAATTGTAGACAGTTGAGGTGAGACAGCTGTAACATTATCTCTGTATGATATACTTTTCAGGCCAGGGCTGGAGAGTTTGCTTCCTCCTTGAAAGGCAGTGTTCTGCGTCTGCTTCTCGATGCTGGATTTCTCTTCCTGCTGCGCTTCTCCCTGGATGATACTGTGGATAATGTCATGGCAGCATCTGTTGGTGCTCTCCGAGCTCTGCTGGTGTCATCTGATGACGAGGTGAGGAAATCATTGCATCCACTGCTTTGGTTTCATTCAGAATCATTTACAGAATCAGAATGAAAAGACGAGGTAAGTAACTGCTAAAAAAGTCTTGCAGGAAGGGTTAGCTTAGTGGTCAGTAGAATGCTATTTCTGTGCTTTGGGACAGACAAAGAACTGTATTATCAGAATTTGAGAGATTCAGCCCTCTTTTCTCCTATTTAAGTTAGCTCTACCTATGATTTAATTTGGTGCAGGCTGTTGTAGGAGTTCTCTTCCATCCTGACACCTTTAAAATGTAGAGCATGTCACTCTTAGTGTATGTGTATGATATAGACATTTTATTCTTAATACCAACTCTTCTGTTGTTGGCTTTTTGCTGTAATTTTTCTGCTTCTGAACAAATTAGTGACTAAGTATTTTCTCTGCTTTTTGTCAGGCCTCACAGTAGTACTAGTCTCTCTCCATCATTATCCATCATCTTTCACGACAGTATAACTATTTTTCCATTCTTACAAATTTCTTCTTGATTCTTCTGTTAGAAGGCTGAAACTTCTTTTGGATCTTCAGAGATACTGGACGCTAAACAGCAAGGTTAAGGAGTCTTCCTGGTTGAGCAGAAACAGGCTATTATGGGCAAAGCAGACTAAGGCCTGTGTTTCAAGTTCCTTTTATGAGGGCTACTCGTGTGTTAAACTGCAATGAGAATGGTGCTAGGAAAGAGTGGATAGATCTCTAGATGCCTATCATGCAGGTCCAGGAATGGGAATAGAGCTAATAAATGTCAAAATCCAGTTTAACTTCTAGAGCCCTTGGTGGTTATTTATTTTTATCTTAAACACTTTTCGATTTAGCTGCATTTCTGTTCCTTGTCTAGTGGATTTAATTCATGTTGCAGTAATTGCTTTTCATGATTTCCCAAGTGTCTGTGGGTCATAGATTAAAGTTACTTCTCTGAAGAAGCATTTCATCCAACCTGTAAATGTTTAGAGAAGCCTTTATTATGTTCCTATTTTCCTGAGTTAGGTGGGAATCTGTAAGGCATCCTGCAATTCAGTGTTCTTGAATTTTTTTTTTTTGGTCTTCTGTTATCTCTGTATGAGAATTGTGTGTGCTTTTACCCTCCTCATAGAAATATCTTGATTGGACTTTCTCGTGGTACCAAGGGATGGCTGCATTCCCATTTGTGCCCAACAATGAGGAAGAAGAAGAGGAAGAAGAAGAAGAAGAATTAACTGGAGCAGAGAAGTCTCAGAATAAAAAGCAAAAGGATGAAAACAAGCCAGATGCAGATGTAGCCCGTTATGATGTTGTAAAGGTAAGCACACAGCTTGGCCTGAAATCTTTCTGGAAAAATTCTGTGTGCAGCGGCTGTGTGTGTGCTGTTGAAATGTGTACTCTTCTATGTGTGCCAGTAGTGTTATGAACAAAAAATACAGCATCTCTTTGGCTGTTGGATGTTATGTTTCTGTCATACATTATCAGTAGTGTAGTTTTATTAACCTCTAAAATTGCTTTGACTTGACCGATGTGATTTCATCATTAAGTATCTCTAATTTCCTCTGGGGAAACTGGCAACGAGCATGCTGATGACCATGATTTGTTGAAAGATTGAATACAGACATGATTTTTGTGTTCACATACTTGAACTAGAGGTGAAACAATTGTAGAGACTATTAAAATGTTTGTGTGCACCATTGTAAAGTTAAGCAAGAGAATTACAGCTGGATAGTAGTAGTAGCTGAATTAGTAGTAGTAGCTGAATTAGACTGGTACAATGACATTCTCTTTGTATTTGATGCAGTGACTACTTAGCATTTCCCTTATATCACTCTTCATGTTGCATCTCTCAGAATGAATTTCACATACGTCAGGGATGTGTAATTTAGCTTCATCATGAGATCTAACAACGGTACTCTTTGCCATCTCAAACTCAACCCTTCTGGAGCCAATGAAGCTCCTGCCTGCTGCTGTCATTGAGGTCTGTGGTCACATCACTTAGTCCATGTATTCAAATGGCAAGTGGTTATAAACTTCACTGGGCAAATGGATTACTGTACTCAGATATCTGGTTTCAGTTAGTGGCTTTGTGATTGCAGATTTGTTCTAATAATTATGCTGTTTAAGAGGCTTAACAAAAGAGGTACATGTAAGAGATGAGGTCTGTTTGTCACTCTGGAAACAGGTACGTGGTCTGAACTCAGAAGAGATTTGGCGAAAAATTCTCCTTTGTTCCAGCTGTTGTGAAATTCTATTTCACACCTGCTAATTGGTTTTTACTCCCAGTTCCACGTACTGGTAAGAATAATATTTAAGCTAGTAGCTGAATTCAGTCAAACAGAGCTTCAGACTTGCCTGGCTGCAACTTTTAAAGGTATCAGTCCTATGAACTCAAGTGTCATGCCTTTTCCCAAAACTAGAAGTGCATAATGCTATCACTAAGATTAATTTCTACTATAGTCACTGATCATGGTCTTCTGCTCTTTGAGCGATACAAAATCACATAATCCATCTGCATCTGTCTTTTGTTACTGCAGAATAGAAGCTGATGGCTGTTCTCCACTTCTGTCAGCTTTCTCCAATGTGACAAGCACTGTCAGGACTAAAGAAAGAGTACTGTGTTCGATGAAGGTGGTAGCTAGCCAAAATGCATAAGAACCCTTTTCAGCCACATTACATTTTAATAGCCCTTTGGAGGAGAGGTATTCCCTGTTACTTGCAGTTTCAAACTCTGAAGAACACAACTATCCAAAAAACTCACTGGTGGTCTGATTCAGAACAAAAGTTCAGATGTTCCTGCTCTGTTGGGCCAACTTTTTGATTGTTTGCTAGCATAATAGCAAATCGACAGAAACTTCTCTCTTCATTTCCCCAGTGGCAATTTTAATAGTTTCTGTCTGCAAAAGATTTAATTGCATCTGCTTTTCCCTTCCCACAACTGCTTCTCAGGGAGCAGTTAAGAGCATAATGAATATATTTTTTTTCCTTTCAGGGCCTTCTGAGGACAAGGATTCATCACCGGCTGAGGTATATCCTTGAGGTGGTACGACCTGTTCCAACAGTTGTCTTGGATATCCTGCACATCCTTACCCACATAGCAAGGCACTCCTCTGAAGCATGCCTCCAGGTAAATTTGTTATTGTACAGGGGGAATGATAGGAAGAGATTTGAAAAAGGGAAGAAAGAAGCAGATGAAGTTATGACAAGGAGATAAGACAAACTTGGGCATTATGTGTGTATGGCTACTGGAATAGTATGCTTTCAGTTATTTATGGTGTCTGCTATTTCTCTGCAGCTGCTTGATTGTCCTCGCTTGATTGACACCATTGTCAGGGAATTTCTGCCTACTCGATGGGATCCTCATGTGGCTGAACCAGGATGTTTGCTCACCAGTCTCCATGGAGTTGCTTGCTCTGCTGCTATGAAGTTCATCAGAGTATTGGCATCTGGAGGCAGAAATGCAACAGCCAGGCTGGTAAGTGATTATCAGAAGAGCTTTTCTGATATCAAACACCATTGTTTTCTGTGCCTTGCTTCCTCACTAATGATGGATAATTAACTGAGGGTGATTAAGCTGAAGAACGTGATTCAGACCTGACCAATACATATGCAACAAGGAGATATGGGGACAGGATTCCTGTTTCAGTCTCACACTGAGGTAAAAGGAAGCAATAGGGCCACTTAAATGAGTAAGAGATTGAAGTATTTGACATAAAGCTTTCAATCTTTCCCTGTAATTGTTTAGGCCGGGCAATAGAAAGCTGGTGAAGATTTGTGTTCTGTGAAGGGAGTAAAGAAAACAGTAAAATTTACTCTTTCAGTGGATACACTGATGAGAAGCAGCAAGCACAAGTTGAAGTACAAGACAGTTAAAAATAGAAATTTACTGCTAAAGTGAAAGTGGTGAAACTCACAAGCAGGTTGCCCAAGGAGGCTGCAGACTTCCCATCTGTGAAGAAATCCAAAACCCTACTGGACCTCACTCTGAGCAACCTGCTCTAAACAGAGAGAACAGCTTGTCTTTAGAGGTCCTTTCTGACAAGCAACTTTTCCGTGACTCTGTGAGCCTTACAATTAGACCTGCTGGTGATTCAAGCACGGTATAGCTCTAAACCACAGTCTCTGTGAGGTTACCACTATAGTTATCTTCTGCCATTTGCAGGAAAACCTCAGAAATCCTTTGGAAGACAGAGTATGAGCTGAAATAAAGAAGCCAAAATAATCCTTGTGAAGAAGATACGTGTATGTGTTCTGAAGGAATTGTTGACAATATTACAATGTGTCTTCTGTTGTATAGCAGTGGGGAAGCTATTTCAGTCTTTACCTTTTTTTTTTCTTTCTGGATGGAGGGAGGTCTATGTAGTGCAGCTGTGCCCTACAGTGATAAGTGGCCAGCAGCAGATGCTTAGAGTGCACATCAGCATGTATTGCTCTGTACTCTCCTGTGACTTCAATGATAGGCAGCTTAGGACTTCATAAGCCAGAGGTCTTATTTGTGTCTTCGTGTTTTATAGCTCTGGTTGAACTTTTCTGCTGTGAATTTGCCTTAACAGCTCAGGTTATTTTTCAGTACTTCCAGCCCCTCTTATCTACTTCTGGACAGGTTTTCCATTACAGAGATAAGTGTGTTCCCTCATATAGGGCATCACACTGGTGCTATAAATAAGTAACATCAATTCAGAGTAGCACCTGTTACAGTGCAGTGTGCACCTCTGAGGTGTTTTGGTTCAGTATTTTAATAGCACCCAATAAATTGCTATGCAAGAAATTGTAGCATTAGCAGGAGAATACTAAGTTGTGCTATAGAATACATAGAATGACGTGCTGATAATAGGTAATGGAATATTTAAAGTTGTAAGTGGTGGTAGGAACGTAATAGAAAATCTCTGAATTTTATTCTCATTTAGATTTTGAGTAGTCCAGGTATTCCAGGCATGCAAACATTGTTTACAAGGTTCCTACCGCTCAGAGTTTGGTTCTGTTTTACTCTCATATGACTTGTTGGAGGCACTTGAACATGGGAATGGAAGATACTAAAAAACAAAATAGCGTAGGAATTTTTCCTAAAAACAGAGTTCTTCCATCTTCCTCCTCAGGAAGTAAATTTATCTTTGCCCTCTGTTCTGTAGGAGGGGTGTCAGAATTCATAGTTTGATTCATCAGCTCCTTTGCTTCTTGTGGGTGTGCAGTGATTTCCCTACGAGATGGCTCCAAAGCATTTGAATTTCAGATTATCTATAATGTGTTCTTGTGTTGGAGAAAGGCATTGTCGGTGCATTTGTTTAGACAGAGCGCACATAAGCTTTTGCATGTGTGGGAGAGGGAAGGAGAAGCTCTTTTCTATGGTTAAGCAAAAATACCCAGTTGTTGGGGAGGATAAAAGTTATTTCTAGAGAACTGCAAATGAGTCATGTCAGGCTTAATTAAATGCTAAAATAACCTCGGAACATTTTGAAAGCACTAAAATTCTATATTTAAAGAAAAACCTAATAGGAAGGAGGTACCTATTTTGTAAAACAAACAGAATTATAGAAAGATTCAGTTTGTATGACCTCTGAAAGCCATCTAATGTAACCTCTTAAGAGGAATGTAAGAATTCATTCAGTGATTTTTATGTACAGTGCTTTTGATAAATCTCAGTGTAATCCTGACTACTTGAGTTCTACTTATATGACTAGTTAAAGAAGAGTAATTTTTGTTTAAAAGTTTAAAAATTCTGCAAGGAGTACCTAAAACAAGAGTTTGGGCGGCCAGGCAAACCTCTGTGGTTCAAGTGTACTTGATCTGTGTGTGGAATGGATGAGATAACACCCAGGCATCTCTTCCAAGGATACCTCCATCTTAATTGCTGTTAATGATTTACTGACCCTTTGTAGTACGCTCCCTAGGACTGAACAAGGTGAAAACAGGTTAGAACAGTGCTAGGGGAGTTTAGAATAAAGTGCAGTAAAATTTGCAGGTTTTTTGGTGTATGAGGTTAATGAGTGTTAATGCATGTGAGTGAAGTCTCTTATTCCTTAGTCGTGTTTTGCTTTTTGTTTACTCATTTTCATTTGTATTACAGCTTAACAAGTTTGAAATGAAGAGCCGGTTAATTCGATTTACAGCTGAAGATCCTCAGGATCTGCTTCTGCCAAGGGAAGAGGCCATGAGACTGAGCACTGAAGCCTTCCGGCTGTGGGCGGTGGCTGCTGGTTATGGTCAGGCCTGTGACCTCTACCGGTACAGTCCAAAGCTGGAGAAGTGGGAATGGTGGGGGTGGAGGGCACAAAAGAGGCATCGTATTCTAGGGGGGTGAATTTGGGATCTCTAGAGTCAGTTGCTACTCCCTTCTTAATTAAAAGGAAAACCTTCTTCTGTGGGGATAGTCACATTGGAACAGATTTTTCAGAAAGACTGGACTCTGCATCCTTGAAGATATTCAAGACCTAACTACACGTGTTCCTAGGCAAACTTGCTTTAGCTGACTAAGCTTGAGCAGGGTGTTGGACTACTTCCAACTTCATATATTTTGTATTTTAAACTGTAGGGATCTCTATCCTGTGCTGGTGAGGATACTGCAGTCCCTGCCCGAGTTGCTCAGCACTAGCCATGAGAAGAACCCCATGTTTGAGTTATCTGTCCAGCGAGCTGCAGCGGTGGTTACTCTGCTGGTACATGTGACACAAACTGCAGGCTGCACAGTGGAGCTGCAGGCCAAGCTGAGCAGGTAGGCTGTCCAACACCTGTTCGGTGCTTCTGAGCAGTTGTCTTATATTCTCTTCAGTTAGGAGACCTAGCTTTACCCATCTCTATTCCTTCATTTCATATGGTGTACCATCCCACATGCGAATCCCTGCATGTGAGGTGTGTTGCTTTTGACACGAGGATAGAAGAGGTAGATTGAAGGCTGGTAGATAGCTGTATGCCTGCTAGCCTGATAAGAGGGAGGGGTAAGAATCTTCATTTAGCAATGCATTCCTGCCAGAATGAACTAGAAAACTCCTGTGACTTTTCCTGCAGGGGGAAAAGAAAATTACCTCTCTGAGGTCAGGCGGAAAGAAACTCTGTGGAGAACAAGGTAGGTCAGGATTAAGAGAAGTGGGCTGTAGGTTTGCTGGTTTTATTGGATGTCAACACAATGGAAGTTGCTGAAAATACAAGTGTGTTTTTTGGTGAGGAAAAAAAAACAACCAACCAAACAAGAAACTCTGGACTAATTTAGTCAAGGCTGGATAATGGGGTAATGTTCAATAAAACCAGAGTTTAGCTAAAGGGAGAGTAATGCAGGTGAAGAAACTTCAGCTTTCAAGCATAGTTTCTCATTTGGCTTTTCTGTCTAAAATGATTTGTTCTAGTCTGTGGGAATGTGCAAAATTGTTTTTCCCCCAGTGGCTGTCATTAGTCATCCATCTTCCATGCTACACGTAGCTAGAAATCTTGCTATTCAAATTATATTTTAGAGAGAATTGTTTTCAAGGCATCCTCACTATCCTGTGTCATTCTTCTGCTGTGTTTCAATAATAGCTGTGAAGACAGTGAACAGATTCCGCCTCCTCCAGTAACATGGAATCAAGTGACAGGCTTACAACCCTTTCTAGAGACCAGCATGAAAAAATTCCTGCAGGTGATATCTTGGACAGAAACTTGGCAAGTTCTTCAGCCTCTGACCACAACTTACATGATCTACCTGGGAGTTTTTTACAGTGCTTGCAGTCAACAGGTAAGGACAGCAAAACATAGGTTGTCTCTTTATGTCACCAGTATCAGCTCCTGTATTACCGCTGAAAACCTGGGGGAAAAAAAAAAAAAAAAAAAAAAAAAAAAAAAAAAAAAAAAAGGCTTTGAAGAACACAGATGAGGACTAGGTTTTGTTTACCATACCTGTTACCTAGGCTGGGTGCTGATCCTTCACACTGGCAATGCCAAATGTCACTGTCTTCATTTCTTCTTCTAGGCTAACAGTCTCAATCAAGGAGTGTGATAGTGCAGTGACTCATTTGATTTACTGCAGAGATACCCAGCATGCAGTAAATATGACCTAATTCAGTTTGGCAGTCCTTCCTCCTCGTGGGCTAAATTGAGTTGCACATTTTTGCATTTGTGATGGTCTGAGATCCTGCATTTGGACAGTTATTGCAATAACCTTGTAGGAAGATTGAACATTCAGGGTCATACCATATGAACTTTGGACAGGAAGCAATAAAGATGAATTTATTTACTGCCCCACCAACACTGGAAGTGAAATTCTGTAACGTGGTCACTGTTGCACTATGTAACCATCTTTTTAACAGAGTGGGATAGTTTTCCTAGACTACTAAGAATTAAGGATAACATTTAGATTTTGCTGACTGATTTCTGGGGACAGCTTTCACCTGGGGGAAAATCAGATTTTCTTACAGCAATGAATATTTCTCTATCAAAGGCAAAGTATAGTGGGAAAGGGGGGGGGAGAAGTGCTAGCCTGTTTGTTCAGTCTGGAATATTGCTTACTAGGGGCATAAAAAATGGGATTTTCTTCAAGTTAAATGAGAATATCAGAATAATATAGGTAGAATGTTAAGAAGTGGGGGTTGTCAACCACATAGAGCAAGTTTACACCTAGGGAATTTTGCTCCCAAAGATCCCATACCTTACTTCCAGCCAAATAAGAGTTCGTTTTGATGCGTTCTAATACTTGAGTATGAGGACACCTTGAGGTGCCAGCTCTCAGCTTCTGTACTTTCAGCAGTTAAGCTGGCTCTAACCTATAGCAGGATTGATATGTATATGATGTGGTGTGTCAAAACAGCATCAAAAGAGAATGTGACTAAATCAGTGTGTATTTTTGCATTCCTCTGTTTTCCCTTGTTTTATGCAGCCATCAGTCAATCCAGTTGACTGCTTAGAGGAATTGGAACGTTTGACATCTGAGGTGCTGCAGCCCCTGCTCAGCCAGCCAGCCATGCGCAGCATGTGGGATTTGCTCAGGTAAAATTATTTCATTGCTTCATTTTTATGCTGTCCTGTATGGTCAGGAGGGCATGAAACACAGTGGTTTCAGTGGCTGGGAATCCACTCACAGCAAAAAAAAATTTCTAATATTCCTAGAATACATCAAAAAGTACAGTTATGCTTTAGGGGATTTTCTCCCTTCCCATTTATTTACCCTTTACATATGTACCTTATATGTGTGATGCTGAAAGCTGGATGAATTACAGTGCAGTAAGGCCCTGTCTACTCCCCTTCTTTGTCCTTTCTCCCCTCACAACAGAAGGCATCTACTGCAGAGGTTCTCCAATTCCTCCTTGCTTACTGATACTGCTGCAGTGCCTGCCTCTCTGCCCCTCTGTGTATATCAATTTCAGATAGGTTTTATTCACTCTTGGCTTTGATTATTTTTAGTTTTCCTGGTTAAAAACAAGAACAAAGCAATGTCAGTTTGAGTCCTTACATCAGTGGGAGTGCGTGTACCATTCACATTCTGTGTATGAACTAGTTTTATAAAATAATATAGGTTCCTGCAGAGCTTCACAAAGGCCTTGAACGCCCCTTCAGGAGAGAAAGGCTGGATACCAAATTGTCCGTTCAGAAATATGGATAATGTAAATTTGGTCTCAGGCTCTGGGCACTGTTCAGCGCTGTGGATATTCCCTCTTTCTGCTCTAGGGGGAGCCTCACTACCACCCTGTGATCCTCTGGAGAGGAGTAAACTGAAAAATTTGACTTGTAGTAAGGGAAACATCCAGTTTCTTCTAAGAATGTCTTATGTAGGGGACACTGGAAATTTCTGATTTGAAGTGGTATTTGAATGCTCACCAGTCTGGCCCATGTTCTGAAGCTTCTAGCACCAAAATTTCTGACACACAAGGCAGCGTTTTTGCAGTGTCAGTTTTAGATATAAGGTGGCTTTTTGGCTTTGCCTGTCTGATTATTTTTAAAATGTCTGAAGTATGTGGGCAGCTTTACTAGCCTGGATTACATATATATGTGGGGAAATGTCTATTTTTTAATCAAGGTCCAGTGCTTTCCAGTGTTTGATATCAGAGATGCATCACTGCATCAATATTTCTGAATATCATGAACAGCACAGCTGAACACTAGAATCTGTGACAGCTCACTGGCATTAGCTTCTGTGACAGTCCTTACTTGACCAACTGTTGATACTGCTTTCTCTTTCACAGTCATTGTGGCTTTCATTTTGCCATAATGTGTGGCATATGTATTTTCAGTAATACAAAATGCTTTTGACCTGATCTCTTTCATTCTGTGTTCACACAGGCCATGTTCTGCTCTGTGCAACCCTCTGTCCTGTTCCCCGGCACCTGAATCTGTCTCCAGCATTATATCATTGAGTTGTACTGGAGGCAAACCTCCTCTGAGCCTAGTTGGCTCCAAGTCACCTTTCCCTTTCCTCACAGCCCTCCTATTTCTCATCGATAGCATCACCCATATTCACAAAGGACTAATCAGCAAGGTGAGAGTATACTTTTTCCCTGTCAGTTCTATGTGAATGATAGCATGCTTGTGAAGATCAGTATTTGTGTCATCCCAGGTTTAAGAGTGATGCTAAGAGGACTATTAAAATAGAACTGCTGTGATTTAATTAAAAAATATCAAAGTACTTTGGAGAGAAATAACCCCATTTTCAGAACAGGTGAGTCTTTAAATTCCCATATCCAGTTCATGCTGGGAAGATGGGATTATAGAGCAGGTGCCAAATAATGATGAGACTGAAAGGATGGAGTTATAAAGGATATTGAGAACAGTTAAACAATTGTTTGGCTAAACTAAAGTGTCAGACAACGAAAGAGGGATGGTTGAAAGATATATAGCAAAGAAAAATGAGATCAAACTAAACAAAAGAATGAGTGCTACATTGGCTGAAAAGGTTTATTCTGTCTGATGTAGATCACAGGTGTGAGCACTGCAGCAGAAAGATATTTCTCAGGACATTTCTGAAAATCTTACAGCAGCCAACAGGAATTCTTAAGGGGAAAGCAAGGGATGGCAGACTTCAGAGAGGACTGTTTTACTTTCCTCAAAGCACTGACTGTGTTAGTAATATTTGTCTCCACTTCTGTTTCTTTTATAGTACAGCTCTGTACTGAGCTTTGAAGGCCTGAAGGATTATCTGCATCAAAGCTGGCAGACTGCGCCGCCCTCTGTAACTCCCGCATCTGCGTGGATGCTGCGCCATGAGTATCATCTGCAGTACTTTGCCTTAGTATTGGCAAGGAAAATGGTATCCTTGTTGATTCTTTGATTTATTTCAGTCCTGGAGTTAACTTCACTTTAGTTTCTTTAACTCTGGCAGCTGGTTTTTGCAACTGTGTTCCACATAACTCATGTGGGTCTGGTCTTCTGCTATCTTGACTGTTATGCCCCTTGTGCAAGTAATATCTTTATGGTTACTGATAGAGGGATTTAGATCTGAAATACTTTGGATGGCAAAATTTTATTTTTGCCTGTCTTTGGGCTAGAATGAGAACAGCTTTTCTAGCAGCGCTCCTGAAAGATGTCCATGTGAATGCTGACAGTTCTTGCAGCCTCTCTTTCCAGCGAGATCTCTCCCTCAGCTGCTTCCCCCCACTCCCCCCTACAATCCTTGCTGATGGCCTTGTTGACAAACAGTGGTTTTATCTATTTCTTTCCTGTGCAGGCAGGCACTTGTCCAGATTACAGCCGTCACGCCTCACTCCATCACTGTGTTGCCATGGCATTGCTGAGCCGTCTGTTGCCAGGGAGCGAGCATCTGGCTTATGAGATCCTGCTGGATCTTGCCTTTAATCCAGAGTTTCTTCCGTAAGCTGTGCTTTTTCTTTTTTGTTTTGTTTTCTTTAGTCTGGTACATGGGAAGACTTAAAAAAGATGAAAAAGCAGATGTTGGCAATGGAACTTTGTCATGTTTTTTGACCTTCAGTAGGGCTTGTATTCAAATTTTAGATGCTTACGGGCACATTCTCAAGACTTGGAGCCTCCTAGTCAGACCAGCAGCTGCAAATTTATCTTGGTTGTATCCATGTTGAGAAATATGGCCGGTTTCTTTTGATCCCCTCAGTGGCAAGAGTCTGGTGATTTCTGGCAGAACTGATTTTCACTAAGGTTCAGCACATACTGCACTATGGTAGCAAGTCTAGGAAACACATGGGATCCTGACCTGTTCTTAAAAATTTACTAAACCTCCCTTTTAACCGTTACTATACAAGTTCTTACACTTTTTTTTTTTCTGATTTGGTTATGATGTTTTCTACCTTGTACTAGAAATAATATGGAGCACCTCAAATGTGAGGCATCCTACATCTGGCCAAGGTGGTAGCAGTTTATTTTGTTTCTCACAGTCAGTTTAAAACTTATCGTGGTGCAGCTCTGTATGAGACTGGACCAGTGTGCTGCAAAAAAATACCATACGTCTCCAGCAAATTTTCCTTTAAAAAGGAAAGCTTCCCTCCATCCTCCTCCTTGCAGATACTTGTTATATGCCATTTTGCAAAAATTTGGCAAGTAGAATGAGATCATGAGAAATGTCTGATCTGAGATGGTGGCACACAACTTTCACAGGCCCTCTGCCTTAAGTTCTGTTTGCTAATCTGTATGGTTCCTTAGTGGGAGTTGCCCTATTGACTCAAGGTGGCCTTAGGCGATGTACAGCATTTCACTTCAGTACTCTGACATCTGTTCTGGTAAGTAGGTTGTCTCCCTGGACGGAATTGCAGCCTCCTCACCAGAGCACTGGCTTTGTGTTGAAGTTTTTCACATAATGCATTTGTGTTGGTAATTCCAAGAGCAGTGCTGTGAATTTCCTGTAGATATCAAGATAGTTGATGCTATGGATGCTTCAGTATTATTATAACTGAATGCTGCAGAAAGTGTTGCAACTGCTGTGAACTGTATTCTTTCTGATCCAGGGAGATCATAGAATTCAATTTTTGTGTTGTTTTTTTGTTGTTGCTGCTGTTTATTTGGTGTGTGTGTGTTTGGGATTTCCTTGACTGACGTTTGCTTTTATCTTACAGTGAAGGGAAAACCGGAGGGCCAGAAGCAGCTGACTTTTCTGATATCTTGCATCTGGGTACCAGCGCCAAACTGTCACAGCCTGGCTCTGCAGCAGCATCTTCTTCAAAGCCTACTCGTGGTGCCCTGCTGAGAGAATCATACCAGAATCTGCCTGCTATCCGCTCCTGCTACCTCTCTCATTTTGTTCACTTGCAGCCTGCCCTTGTGCGTTCCCAAGCATCCTACCAAGGACGTAATTACCTCATCCAATCAATGCTGCTTCCTGAAGTCAGAGGGCCCATTCTGCCTTCAGACTGGCCGTTCTTTCCACTTATCAGCCTCTACAACAAAGTGACTAATGCAGAGACACGTGGGGCTGTGCTGAACTCTCTCCCACTTGATCTAGTCAACACTGTGACATGGAACCTTCAGTGGATCTTGTTGCTGGAAACTTGGCGTCCTAAAACCCTTCAGAGCATCCCTACTGCTGCCAAACTTGCACGACTTATGTGCATTTTCCTCACAGGTGGTGATCTCTTTCTAGAAGCACCGATCCACTGTTACACGGCTGCACTTCTTTCTGTGTATTGCCAGCCCAAGGCTCTGGACTCCCTGAACTTGGATGCTCCGCTCCCCGGTTTGGCGTCTTTCCATGATCTTTATATAAGTCTGCTGGAGCAGTTTGAAGGTGTCTCCTTTGGAGATCCACTCTTTGGAGTCTTCGTTCTTCTACCTCTGCAGAGGCGTTTCAGTGTTCATCTACGTCTCTCTGTTTTTGGGGAGCACACAAGTATCCTGCGGGCACTGGGAGTGCCACTCCAGCAGGTAATCACACTTCATGGTTCTTACCTGCACATTTCTGAGATACTGGGCTCTTGCCTGTGTTTCTTCAACCCTGTTTTGGTCATACTTCCAGCACTACTCCTACTTTATTTCTCAGTATCCAGTAGAATACTCATTCGTCATTTTAAGTCTGGAGAATAGTGTCCTGTTCCTGTCAATTGCCATTGTTAAAGAATCCTTTCAAGAAAGTTTTGAGAGCTGATAATATGTGTAATGTGGAAGGTGGGAGCATGAGATAGTTCAGTCTACAGTGGACAATGTCCCATGTCCTTCTTGGTATAGTGGCTGAGAAGCTCCTAATCTATGGCTTCTAAGCAAGAAGGACTAATTTGCACCCCATACTCTTCTTGCATGAGCTACCTTTCCCTTAGCTCTTTTCTCAGCCTGGTGAGAATCTGTTCCTATACAGTGCATGGGCAAACACATTTTTCCTTTAAGACCATGTTTACAGTTGGCTGTACTGGAGTTGTGCTTGATTGGGTCACTAAGTGACAAAGTTTTATCTGTGAAGTGCAGGAGTGCATTTCTTTTGAATGAACAGAGCAAAAAAGATTGAATTTGGCTGGCTTTAAGTTCTTTGTCACTTGCAAAATAACAGATGATGCCTGGTCTAGCCTAAAGTTTGCTAATACAAATACAATACAAATTCTATGGCCTGCTTTTGTTGATAAGCTCTCTGTACTCACGGTGCTTCCAGTAGCCTTTTCCTATGTTTGTTCCAGTTTCATAAGTGTAGGAGTGAAATCACTTTATGGGGGGGTTGTTCTTTTTTCTTTTGTTTTGTCTTAAGATATATTTAACATACCTTAGTGGGTACTACAGACTTTAGTAGTTGCCCTTGTA
Source organism: Coturnix japonica (assembly GCF_054131305.1). Classification (NCBI taxonomy): domain Eukaryota; kingdom Metazoa; phylum Chordata; class Aves; order Galliformes; family Phasianidae; genus Coturnix; species Coturnix japonica. Next base: position 24,663,926 of record NC_140667.1, on the reverse strand, counting down.
GCCAAAGATTAAAGTTCAGCATAGATGCTGTGTTTGCACTGAAGTCTGTTGTTGAACTGAGTAGAATCAATGATTTTCTTTTGTCTTGTAAATAAATTGTTTCAGAGTGATATACGTAACATTAGACCCAGAGAACTCATGAAAATAGAGAAGTAGAAAACTTGGACTTCTGGACAATGGAGAAGTGAACAAAACTAAGTTGTTATTAAAAGCTACTCTAGCCTATTTTTCAAAGCTAGACAGTGAAGTCAGAAAAGGTTGGAAGCTTAATTTAACAGCAGCATTAACTCTGGCATATATGTCTGCTCTCCTTTTCTTGCTAAATGCGTACACCATTGTAAGTCTCTCTGATACATTAGCAGAAAATATAGTGCTGCTGAAAGCACTTTGTCTTTTCACTTTGAAACACCTTTTCCTACCTGTGCCAAAAAGCAAGTACCATCACCTGACTGCTAAAACACTTCTTCATAAAGCTGAAGAGATAGAGATCTTGAGGACACTTTGCCAAAGGCGTGTCACATCAGTCAGCATGGGCAGTTATGGTCCTGCTCCAGATGGGGATTGTGCCACTGAAATGTATTGTGTTGTATGGCAGCATGTGCCTTAATAACTGGGGAAAACCTCACCACTTAGATTCTGCCACAGAAGGTAATTTTGCCTTTTGGGTGGGTTTCTTGCAGTTTCCTGTGCCTCTCGAGCGATACACTTCCCCTCCTGAGGATAACTTGAACCTCCTGAGACATTATTTCCGAGCACTGGTCACGGGTGTGCTGCGCAACACCTGGTGCCCTGTTCTTTATGTCGTGGCCGTGGCTCATGTGAACAGCTTTATTTTCTCCCAGGACAGCACAACTCAGGTGGGTAAGGAATGTCAGTGCCGCAGGGTTGGGAGCTTTGGGTTTTGCACCTGGTATTGCCCAGCTTTCATTGTGCTTTTTTGATGAATCACCCACTTTGAACTTGAAAACAAAGACTGTAAGTGTTTGTAGAGCACTGTGCAGTTGTCTGAGATCTGAAATTTGGAATCCACACAGGGGACAGTAGACAGCCACTGTTGTTTGTAATATCCTAAGAAGCTTGCACTAATCATAGCCAACCCTACAGAAACAGAATCTAAGTTAGCAGCTGTGGGTGAATGTACAAAAGGAAAGAACAAAGCATGTGTAATGAAACTGCTGACCACGCAGATATAGTCTGTAATAGTCTTAGCTTCTGCCAGGGACAGTCTGAAGATATGGAGTACTTTTTCCTTTCACCTTCTTTGAATAACTCACTGCCTGAGTTAGCCAAGCAGGAGCCCTACCATGGCCTCAGATCTCCAGCACTGGCTCATCCTGCTAACTCTTTCCTCCCCTGATCTACAATTCTACCTGACTGTTGAGATGTCAATTAGATTTTCAGGTCAAGGGAAGGAGGAGTGGGAAGGACCCAAGTGGTTGTCACTTTCAGATTTTTTTGATAGAACAAGCTGCTCTTTGGACCATCATCTTAATAAGTGTAGCATTGTTCTAGAGCGCTGTATGGCCTGTGGTCAGACATGGCATTGTGCCATATTAATTGAAGTATATGCTTTGCTCTTAGGAGGCTGATGCTGCTCGGAAAAGCATGCTGCGAAAGACTTGGCTCTTGGTGGATGAGGTAAGATCTGTAAGGATCAATGTGCACCACTGAGGCATGGCACTCTTACACATTTGCATTTTGGCTTTTGAAATTTTTGTTTATCTACATTGCTAACTTGAGAATGAGGAGATTAACAGGATTTTAACATGCAGTAACTACCAGTAGTGTTATCTAGTTCTTGTCATGATTAAACTCAGCACACTGAGCCCCCTGGAACATAGATTAATGATTCTATGAATTTCTTGTACTCTATTTCCATGCTTCTTGAAGGGAATTTCTTGTACTCTATTTCCATGCTTCCTGAAGGGAACTTACTCCCAGGAGGGGAGTAAACTCTTCGAAAGGGCTGATAATAGCAGGACTAGGGGAAATGGTTTTAAGTTGAAGGAGGGAAGATTTAGGTTGGATGTTAGGGGAAAGTTCTTTACTAGAAGGGTGGTTAGGTCCTGGAACAGGCTGCCCAGTGTGGTTGTGGATGCCCCGTCCTTGGAGGTGTTCAAGACCAGGTTGGACGGGGCCCTGGGCAACCTGATCTAGTAAATGTGTATGTTTGGTGGCCCTGCTAGGCAGGGGGGTTGGAGCTGCATGATCCTTGAGGTCCCTTCCAACCCGGGTAATTCTGTGATTCTGTGATTCTTGCCTGAGCAGTGTTCTTTCTGCATAGTGATAGGTCCTAGAGGGCTAGTTCTAGCACATCTATGGATAGGCAGCCAGCATGGGTCTCCCTTACCATTTAATCAGATGCTTCCCCCACAAAAGAACAAAACAGATATTAAGTTTCTACATTTCACCTTTTCATCCTGCCTTACTATACCAGATCTTGCCAAAGTTTGTCATTTGTGTAACAGAGCTGTGTAATTTTGCCCTTTATGTTTACTGTTTCAGTCCGTTGTTATAAGTTCCCACTCAAAATCCTATTTGGGCTTCTTGCAAGGGACCATTGAGAGAAACTGTTGAGGAGAGAGTTCAGAAAAGGAAAACTCATGCAAATCAAAAGGCCCTCTTGGAAGAAACTGACTTTTTGTAGCTTTTCTGTTGAAGGTGTTGCAGTTAAATATGTTGGATGTGGTAGCCGTATTGTCTATCAGGTTTACTTTGTTGTGTCAGAAGTAGGAGAAAAGATTAGATTTGTACTCTTAAGACACATCTAATAGCTGCTGTTTCTCTCTTCAGACCTTGAAAAAGCACCTTCTCTACTACAGACTGCTGAATGCAGAGAGTCCTTTGGGCTTTGACCTTTATGAGCAACTCCCTCCTATACGACTGAAGTACCTCCAGATGGTGATGCAAAAAGAAAATAAGGAGAATGCACCAGTGCTTGTCTCCTAACCAAACGCTCATAGAAGAGTACAGCTAGGGGGAACAACAGAAGAACATTGTGCTTCGTGATGAAAATACGCATGTTTCAGATTGCTACCGTGTCTGTATTTGACACTCTTGGTGTCTCTACAAAGTGAAGCACTGATGATAGAGGGCTCCCAGCCCTACTGCACAGCACAGATCTTATCAAGACATGGCAATATGTGTGTGGTCTCTTTATTATGAGCTCCAGAGCATTTACCAGAATTCTCTTTGATGGTTCTGCTTCATCCTGGAGGAGGTGATGATGTGTCTGAGAGGCACTGGACTGATGAATAAACAAAAAGAACTGGAAAAAAACGTACAAACAACATTTCATTAATCCCAGCGGGAGATTGTGAATTCCTAGGATGATGTTTTGTTGGGTTTGTTTTTGTTTAATTTTGGTTCTCCGGGATCTTTCTTGATTGTATTCTGTGCACATTAGTAGTCACAGATTTGTTGTGTCCTGCCTCTAACAAACAACAGATCCTGATGCAGTGGTATGAACACTAGTCATTCTACCTTGGTTGTCTTTTGGGTAGCCCCTAAACTGCTTTCTTTTCTCCCTTATTTAGTTATACATATAACAAGATCAGAAATAATTTTGTTGTAGGCAGAATATTAATCATTCCCCATTAGAGGGGAAAAAAAAATCCGGTTGTTTAACTAAAAGGTGCATTGTTTACCTTCTAAGGAAAGGGGAATGTAATTTAAATTATGAAGCAGAGTTCCAAAGTTAAGATCTTCTTATTTTTTCTTAATAAAAAGCTTATTTGATCCCAGTTTTACATCCAGACTCAGTACTGCAGCCTCAAACACGATGGCTACAAATGTGGTGCCCTAAAAGTCTCATCACATGTGCCAAGTCAAGCCCAGAATTTACTCTTTAGGTGTAAGCTCAGTGAGGTGGATGTTGCATTTATACCCAGTCATTCTTGTAGAACTACAATCAGTCTGGCAGGCTTTTGTTTGGAGAACTTCTACGAACAAAGCTGGTTATTTCTTTCCTGTTGTTATTATGAATAAATTCCTCTGGGAGGTGTATGGTGCTGCCCAGCCTAAAGGCTTCACATTCTCTCTACTTAACAGACAATTTTCTAATTCTACCAGTACCCCCTGAGGTTAGAAGATAAGTTTCACCTTTTTGGTCCCCTTATTTCAGACAGGACACAGGTGGAATTGATGCGTCATTTTAATATTTTTTTTTTCACGATTGCTATTTTTTCTATTGCAGTTTTTTGTCTGCTAATAGCATGTAATGTAATAAAGCACCACGTGGTCATCTGTGGCTTTTACTGTTAAATTATTTTAAAGATATTTGATGTGATTAAAAGTTCAACTGAAGGCATGCAAGTTTTTATTTTAGATGGTTAAAGTCTGAGCAGCTGTCTTGGGAGAGCAACGCACAGTACAATTTAAGGACTCCTGGATGCCCATTTAAGAACTGCCATCAGCAAGGTCTTGGTCTTTTGCTCTTCTGACCTCCAGATTTTAAAAACCTCTTCCAGTCCTTTGTGAAGTTGAGTTTTGAACTGTACATGGGTGTAAATAAACATTTTGATAGTTGTGCAGTCTTTGTGGAAGAGTGAGAATGCTCATCTCTTTATTTAAACCTCTCGAGTTTCATAGCTCTGTTTGCAGTTTATCAATACATTTGGAGTGCCGCATGCTGTGAGGTGTAGTGAGTCAGTGTACATGAGGAGGAATGGATCGGGTTTTGGAAGGTCCTCTCTCATTCCCAGATGCTCCTCAAGCCATCAATGTATGCCCACAAAATAATTCCATCTTGTGACAGGATTCTGCAGGATGCATCAAAAATGGAAGGAAGGGATCCCAAACAGTTCTGTTGACATGCTTATTTGCAGAGCATTTCAAGCATGTTCCATCTTAGCCATAAGCCTTCAAAACTTTGGCAGTGACTAACACAGTACAGCAGCTCCAAGCTTGAAATTTGTCAGGCTTTTGGGAGCCTTCTTTCTGGTTTCTCTGCATAACACTAGAGGGCATTGCTTTCTCTAGTTTAAGTACGAACTTTCACACTTACAAGACAATTGGGACTAAACAAAAAAAACAACACCCTTAGTTTGAACTTCCTGTGTCTTTGTATATACTGCGAAAGAAAACGTGGAGAATTCAGTGAACTTTCATGTGAGGTGTTGTTAAGAATTATGTCTGGAAGAAACAGGGTTAATTCGTGTGACCCTTCCACAGTGTGAGGGGTTTGAATTGCATGGCCTGCTGCTGAGCTGGGGCAGCTCACAGAGAAACGGGCAGCTCAGCAGCAATGCTCCACGCAGGGGTAGGACTGAGCCGTGTAGGAGAGAGAGCTCGGCAAGGAAGAAATCAAAAACTCAGTGTAAGAAGCAGCGCTTGGGATATTTAAGACAATATAGTTGCATTCTATTGTATTTATTGACTGCTTCCAGTTGGCTGTTGATTGTAATAATCCATTTATTTACTGATGCTTTCTGTCTGGCTACTTAGTGTCAGGCAAATCCTGAACACCTTTTGCTGTAAGTCATGAAGAGATGGAGCCAGCTCTAAGTTTTGGATGTACAAATACACCACAGGTCAGGCACATCTCTCACCGGGTTGAGCACAGCAGAAAGGCAACTTTTGCTCTTTTGCACTTCTATACTGTTCTCCTGTAACAAGCCTATGCCTCCAGCCCAACGAATAGGACCCTCTGTGGTGACACCCCCTGGTGTTCCCTGCCTCTGAGTGGTGGCTGTGGTGCACGAGCTGCTAATTAACAAAGGTTGTTTTAAACTGAGCAGCACCTGCTCCACCTTCAGATCCAGTTCTTTAATTTCTATTGAGGCCCAATCAGGAGATACTGGCCACCACCTGGCTCTGGAGGACACCTGTGAGCCCTGCTGACCTGCACACCCACATGCAGCTCCCAGTGCAATGGTCAGTGCACAGCTGAGGGGGCTGTGCAGAACTTTCCAGAACCCTCTGGGTGGTGCCAGCTGGACCCAGGGCAGCCCCCACACCGAGGGGGCAGGTGAGCAGAGGCAGCTGAGCCCTTAGTGTGCTGTGAAGGGATCGGCAACAGAAGCAGGAGGAATGCACTGTGTTTCTTCCATTTCATCTGCTTTTTGGTGCGTGGAGAGGCTGGTGGAGCTGTGGACACTGTGAACCAGGTTAGTAGCGTTGAACTGCGTGTTTTGTGTGGTGGGGTCTGGGCTGCTGTGTGCCTGGCAGGCAAGGAGGAGGGTGCCTGTACCTTCTCATTGGGTTGTGGAGGACATTGTTGCTAAGGTGATGGTTGTGTTTCTGTGCTGTGCTGGAGGTTACCTCATGTTTCCCCTATAGGAGGAGGAGGGTTACCCAAGCCCCCCGTCATGGTGCTTGCCCTGCCCTCAGTGAGGCCTTGCTTTGGGGTGGTTTGCAGGGCTCTGAGTGCATAGAAAGGCTCTAGCAGGCTGTGGGACCCCCTGGCAGGAGCAGCCTGGTCCTTGAAGCAAGGGACCCAGCAAGGTGGGGGAACATGGAGGGTGGCTCAGCTTTTTCTTGCGTCATCCTTGGGCTTCTTGCAGAGCTGAGGTTTCAGTTCCCTCCTTTTTCCTGTGTCCCTCTCTTTCTGTACTCCAAGCTGTCTTTTATCATGCTTTCTTTCCCTCCTGATCTTTATCTTCCTGATTTTAATACTCCTTATTTTTCTTGCTTGTAGCTCCTCTCATTTTTTCTCACTCTTTTGGCTGTCTGCAGAAGCACTCAGTAGCACAACAGTTCAGCTGGAGAAAAGAGGTGCTGCTGCTGAGTTCCAGGTGGTAACTCAATGGCTCCTTGTCTGGAGGTCTGGGCAGATGGCAGTAAATAAAGCTTGTGATGTGCTCACTTGGAAGCCTTAGGACAAAAAGAGCTATAACATTAAGGTTTGGATTGACTACTGTGTAAGTGGTGTGAGCACTGTATCACTTGGGTCTGTTCTGTCAGAGATGCGATGACACTTCAGTAATTAATCTATTGGGTTTGAGTGCTGAAGAGAAAACTGGAGCTTGTGTATTAAGTGACTTTTCTATTATTGCTTCCACCACAGTGAACTTCTACTGCACAAAATTGGTGAGTGTATCTCCAGAGCAATGTTTCAGACTTTTTCAACGTGGGTAGGCTTTTGTTAGCAGCTTCCTTTGCTGTGTGCATTCATTGTGGTTTTTGAACTCTTAGTAGTACCAGGGCATAGAAGCATAGGATCCTTAGAGTTGGAAGGGACCTTCACGAGTCATCTAGCCCAACTTCACTGCAATGAACAGGCATGATAAGAGCTCTCAGTTACCTCCAGGTGTGTGTTGCGGTAGTGAATTGTGGTTTTGGGCAGGGCTGATCTGTGTCACATTGTAAAGATGCTATGACAGCCATGCTAACGTGTTGTGCAGCAACTGTCAAGATAGTTGTTAGCATTCTTCACAGAACACCAGCTCGCTGCTCCTGGCGTCAATATTTCTTTCATATAGATTATAAAAATTAAATATAGAGCGATACAAAAGTTTCTCTGTTAAAGTATCGTGCAGCTCTTGTCTGACATGCATGTCAGCTCACTCACAAAATCTTAGTCGTACCGCACGCCACAGATGGCAGCTCATTTTTGTTCCTCTTGGTTCTGTCTCCTCTAAGATTGATCAGGTTTGGATCGATGAAGTTATTTGGGCAGAAGCTGCCACTGCTCTCCCGCTGTCTGTCCGCTGATAAAAGAACTGGGAGGAGCACGGGAGTGTTAAGTGAACTTTTTAGTGTGAATCTCTTTTTTTCTTTCTTTCTTTCTTTTTTGGTACTGTTAAATGTTATTTACGGAGGGAAGTGTGGGCTTGCTGACCGTTCTTTTTTGCCATGAGCTCTCATCAGCAAGTTTTACTTTTTATAGTCATCTCTGAAGCTCGGATTTCAGTGGTGAATTGTTTATTTTTGTTGAAGGACAGTTTGCAAGCTAAAAGAAGGATTCAGAACCTGGATATCTCTATTCAGCAGCACTTGTAGATAGTTACTCTGGCTTTTCACAAATCAAACAGTTTCACTGTCAGCATACACTGGTGCCATAACAACTCATCACTGTACTGTTGGAAAACTTAGTGGGTACTCCCACACGCATTTAGCAGAACTCCTCTAGAGCTGGTGTGTAATTGTCAGTATTCTCCTGGGACAACAAACTGATTGCCTGCCCACCAGTCCGTTCTGCTACCAAGTAAATCTAGAGGTTAAGAAACAACTCTTAATATTGTGACTTACCTTTTCCTTTGAACCAGCAGTCTCTGCTTATTGGTTTCTGTAAATATTTATTTTGGTCCTTCTCATAGTTCACTGCAGATGGGAGAAAGAAGAAAGCCTGTAGCTAACATGGAGTTCTTGGCCTCTGTTTAAACAGGAAAAACAATTTTATAGCCATTTTAAACCCTTGCCAGGAACAAGCAGTTTCAGGTCCAAATTAGAGAGAAAGACCAATAGGCTGAGGTTAGGGTAATTTCTCGTGATGTAGCAGATCCCTGTCAGAGCACCCCAAACTACTGAACTGGCAGTTGCTCTGATTCACAATGTTTTCCCACTTTGCTGATGTTTCCACCTTGTTCTCATGCTACGCTGAACTTAAATGTGATGGTGTCAAATTGTACCTAAAATCAAATTCTTACTTTATGGTTCAGCTTTACCTTATATTTACAAAGAATGAATTAGCATAGGATCAGGGTTCTTAGAGTATGATAAATGTAGTTATTGTAGATCAATCTTTGTTATTTAGGTAGCCATATATTATTACATTAAATTGTACTAAATCAGTAACAGGAAAATATTCCCACTCTCCTTACTGCATACTGTAAGCTAAACGTTGCTGGTGCCTTTCTGGCTCATCAGCTTTGCCACCTGTGTGAGAGGAGCAGAAATGAATGAGAGTGAGGGAGCCCTATTGGGGATGGGGGAGGTGATCTGCTGGCAGCAGAGGGCAGACTTACTGGAAAGTTGCGTGCATAAAGAAAGAAGTTGTGCTCTTATCCTCTGTGTTCACTAATGAAGCAAACTTCACAATGAGAAACTGCTTCAGCCTGGTAATGCCAAGGGATCATGGGAGGTAAGTGCTCTAAGTAACCATAATTGAGCACTTCTTTGATAACAAGCTTTCCTCTTCCTCTAACTGCAGAGTGATAGTGTACTTCGCTTGGCAGACAGTTGTGGATGGAGAGCTCAATTCAAAGGCAGTCTTTGCTGTTAATACCCAGAGGCACACTCTGGCCCAGGCATTCCTTTTTGTGTGTGAAGGCGTGCTCATGTTAAGACGCTGACTGTTTCAAGGCTTAATTCTTCTGGTGACAGATGTGATTGTCCTCTTACGCTTTTATTAAAGTAAAAATCCCTTGCCATTTTGCTACATCTGTATTTCTTGTCTTCTGCAGATCAAGCTGTGTGTGCCTTCAGGATTTTATTGCTGCTGTATTCCTCTGAGGAATGATGTGTCCACTGCACTGGGAGACTAACTATTCACTAAATAGCTCAGCTGAAGCTTCTGTTACTTGTTTTTTCTGTTCTCCCAGCCACTCCTATGGATTTCCATATTTGATGAACTCCAGGGAGTTTTGAGGCAACACTGAGCCAATGAAACCCCACTGAAGTCCATAATAAATCTCTCACCTGTTTGCACTATGTGCTTCTAAGTTCCTTAGACACATTAACGTTCATAACCTTCTTGTAGGGGCAGCAGGGAGTGTGCACACGTGGATTGCTTCACCTAATGCTGAGGTAGGGAGGACTCGGTCACGTATTAAAGCACACAGAAACACTATGTGGTATTTTAGCCCAGAGAGTGGGGTACTGTATTTATAAGAATTTGTAAGATTGATTGAGGTAGTTATCTAAATTGGATTGTTTCCAGACCAGTGGGATTAACAGCCCTCTTTTTGCAAAAAGCGTTATGAGATCTTTAATGATCACACAAGGTCAAGACCCCTGTTTTATGCTCATATGAAAGATCATGAACTTATAACTACTGATCTGTCACTGTCTTATCTGACTATCTAGTCTAGAGACTACTTTATTTTAGACAAGATTTGTGTTGCTGGAAGCCTGAATGCCATCAAAGCTTTTAGTCTTGCCACATTCCTTGCCTGAGGAAGTTTTTAATGGGTTTTTATTCTGATGTATTTTTGATTTGTCTTTCCCTTTTCATGGCAGGCAAAAGTGAGACTGCAAAGAATATTATCCAGTTTGTACCTCTGTCATTTACTGCTACACACAGGACTGCTTACTGAGCCAAGCCTGAAATTAACTGTTTCCTGGGTTGTTCAGGAGAGTGTCTGCTTCCCAGAGCTTTTCCTGGGGTGTCGCATCTCTCTGTATGGCCACCTCTCTCAAAAGCCCCTGGTTGCCTCTTACTGTAAAACTGTGTCCGCAGCAAACTGAAGAATGCAGCAGCTGTGTGCAACGCACAGGTCCTGATTTTAAGTGTTTCAGAAATAGATGTTTTGTGTGTGCATGCATACGCCTATACAGAACATTCTGGGAAACTTAAAAGCAAGTTCTTTCTGGTAGCCTAGCTCTTGTCTGATGAGCTATGCCAGGAAATTAGAGGAGCTGCCCTCCCAACTATTCTTAATGTATTACTTGTGGCATAGGTATGGAGTGTGGACCCAGATCACAGCATCACTGTTTTTAAGGTGTGGGCATCAGATTTCCATCCTCTCACATGCATTCCTATATGGCCACATGATTTACATGCTATCCATAAACACTCATGTAATAACAGCACAAAACCAGATAGTCACATGGTTCCTGTGAAGGGCCTGTTTGGCCCACAGCAAGGAAATGCATCTCTGCAGTGAGATCTCTCTGACCAAGATAGATATTATTTGAAGAGAAAATGGACAAAGGAAAATACTCTGCTATTTCAGGGTGTTCAGGGAATGAGCTGTGCCCTGTCCCTCTATCTTTTTATTCAGAACTTTTGTCTACCTCAAGACATCACTGCATGTCGTGTGCTTTTAGCAGCTTCTTTTCAGCAGCAGTAGAAGGGGTGAAATTGAAATCAGAAGGTCTTAATTTCACAAGGAAAGAAAATTGTTCTGAGACAAAAGGTTTTTCTCTCTTGAGTCACCAAAATATTATTACCCTTGATTCAATTTGGAAGCTCTTTAGGATGCTGTAGTCATATGGCTGGCTGGCGGTCTGGGTAACCTCATCACTGCTCTGCTCATGAACGACGTGGTGCACTCTGGTCACGCTGCACTGTTTGACTCACGGCTGCGAAGGTCAAACACAAGGCCTCATCTGGGGGCTGTGATCAGCAGGGGCATTGAGATAGTAGAGATGTGTAGGAGTAAATCAGACCTTTCTGCAGAGGTGGGTGGAGGAGGAATCCAACTGCAGAAAAATAACACTGTTTGGTACTGTACATCAGTCAGAGCTTCTGAATCATCTGGGAAAGGCAAGTCAGCAAGACCTATTTGTCCAGAGGAAGCATCTTGTCCTGGAGCTCTGAGCTGGCACAACAAACTTGAAAAGCTCACTTCATGCCTCTGTTTGTGCACTCGCTTTGCTGTTGAAAGTTGATGGCTCAAAATTTCATCTTACAAAATAAATAGGATTTCTCAAAGTAGTCTATAAGTACTAATGCATTTGAGCAACCTTATGCCTGCTTCAAGCAGACTGTTTCTCCTGTTTGACAGATGGGATAGTTGTGGCACAGAGTATGTAGGCTAACATACCTGCCCAAGGTCTCGCTGAAAGTATATAGCAGAGAAAAGTCAGCCTTCTGTAAGTCTTTCCCTCTTTGTTACTCCTGTTATCATAACCAAGGTCTACCTCACTGCTCTTGTGGAGGCTCAGCCCGTGGCTTTTGGGCTTGCCAGTGAACATTAGGCCAGGAGCCCACCTAAGATATTTTGGTACTCTCTCACCCAAACAGAAGCCAACTTATGTCATCCAAACCCCTCCACATGTACTTACCTTTTAAAATAGGTTGCTAATTCAGTGCAGTAGTGTGGAATCAGTTCAGCTTTACTTCAGATGCTTAACCCTGACCTTGAGCAGAGTTTGACTCCAGTGACTGCTGAACGTTTTGGATGTGAGTAGGTGCATCTGCCAGCATGGCTGAGTCCCAAATGTCTGTCATTGCAATTGTGCACACATGTGGGCCAGCAAAGATATGTTTTTAGCCTAGTTCCTTCAGGAATGTGATTTGGGGAATTGTGTTGCCTGTTAGATACACCCTTCTAATAACTTTAGAACCCACAGATCAATTTATACCAGCAGGAGATGATGTGCAGCAGTTTGAGTTTCCCTCGTTTCATTGCTGATTGAATAATGTTGTTAAACTTTTTCTGAGTTGCTGTGACAACTTTGTCAGTGTTATGTATATACAAAGGAAATATGGTGATAATTGTTTGAAAGAAATGCAGAAAACATCACACACCTGGGATTTTGTTCAGGTATTTTTTACACAGAAAAAGCGATGACAAATGCATTTACAATGGTAAGCATGGAGTTGCTATCACATGGTCTGCGAGTAAGTAGGAGGATGCATAGGTGGGAAAATAGGAAATGGTAGGGATAATGCTGAGGAGCAGTGTCCTGGGTAGGGATGGGTGTTGCCATAGGACTTGTTCTGTTCAAGGACTTGACCAGTGATCTGGGAAATAACAAACAACCCATTAGTTCACTGATGCTGCTAATGTGGAAAGTGTTGCGAGCATCAGATAAGTACAAAAGCAACTAAAAGCCTAGAAATCTGGGTGTCAGAATTCAAACAGGAGAAACTTTATGAAACCTTGGTTAACTGAAGGCAAGCTTGTACAAAAGAGGTTGTGAAGTCAGTTCAGGCTCCTTAGTGATAAGTGGAGTCTTTGAGTTGCGTGTGCATGAGCAGCAGCCTCTCCTCAGGGACCAACATGGTGACAAGAGGTGTTACTTCATGCAGTTTGAATCTGACATTTGATGTCCCAAGGTAAAACTCCCCTCCCCTGACCTCTGAGTGAGTAGTAAGCAGTTTTGAAACATGGAATGAAGTGTAAATGTAATGAAATGCCCTTTGAGCAGAGCTCAGAAAAGTCAGACACTGAAGGAAGACCATGGAGGACCTGCTTAGGAAAGCTGAGAAAGACAAAGAAGGGTATTGCTAGATCCCTTAAAAAACAAAAACCAACCAACCAAACAAAAAAACCCAACATTCTCAGAAGAGTAACAGGAGAAAATGTGCATAGAAATTGTGCTTATTATTATTATTATTTAAATTGTTACAGTAATAAAAAACAAAAAGAGAAATTCTCTGCTCAGCTTGGGACTCAGACCAAACCTGTAGACCCAATTCCCTTGTGTGCTAGGAGCATTCTTCTCTTCTTCTTGAGACTGAAAAGAACAATGACCCCTCTCTGATCTTTCACGTTTGCACTTTGGTTGTGTTTTCAGTCCATTTCCGACAGGAACAGTTCCTCACCTTCAGCCTTCTAGATGCTGTGCTTAGGTACACCTGTTTCTCTAGAATATTGCTGACCCGTCATTTTGCAGCAGAGGGGCACGCTGTAATACTAGATTGTGTGGCACCATGAATCTTTCCTGGACTAAATTCACAATTAATCAAATTAACTGAATGGGATCTGGAGGCATCCCACAGGCTTCAAAGGATATGCAAGTGACACTACATCCTTTCTTCAAGTAATCATAGAAATAAGTATTTGTTGTTATAACAAGTTTTTATTACCTCTTGCTTTATCTGTGTTACATATTTATAAGGAAAATACAGCGATAATTGATTGAAGAGCTATACTTTACTTTCTGTCAAATGTCCCCAAGCTGATTGTTGATTTTTAGCCATTTATTTTCCAGCAGTCTTAAAACATTTATTCTCTCACAGGATTCTCTGCTCTCTGTAGTCTCCTAGTACCAGAATTCAGGATATTTGTTCCTCCGAACACATTTCCTTCTGTCAGACTGTTCCCTCTAATTGTTGCAGTTGTTTTTGTTTGATGGAATAATTGAGAATGCATTTACTGTACATAGGGGAGGGGTAGGAAGGAATCAGTCTTCTGTGTCATTAAACATATGGGGTATGGGGGGGGGGGGGACTAAGAACACTCCCTTGCAGGTATCCATGGCATTAATGTCCCTTTTATATAGCTTGATTTTTGCTAATGAACAGACTGTTTGTTCTTAAATGAAGCTTTCGCTTCAAGGGTTGACACTGAGATAAAGGAAAGGCTTGGAAGAATGATGTATGATGTCATGAGGATGCTCACATGATTTTTATTTTATTTTTATTTTTTAAGCCAGAGGATCTGCTCTGCTCTGCTTTGCTATCCTCAGGCAGCTCCTCTGCCATTTGCAAGGTCAGGATTTTCTGGCTCACTCGGAGAGGATGCTCTCTGACCAATGAGGCATGAAATAGCAGTTGGAGAAGGGCTTGATAAATATTGATTCAGAAATTGCCATGGCTGCTGACTCTGCGATTGGCCTGTTTACCCAGCAAATGGAAGAGGAATGGAAAGAAGTTGTCCATTTCTCAGTGACAGTGGCACATGCATTTTTCAACACTGCCCTAGATATTTATGAGGAAAGGGGCTGAAAGCTCAGTCCAGCGTGTTTTCAGGACAGCACTAATCCATTATAGGATACTAGGTTTTGCAATCTTCTACCAGTGGCTTTCCATTCTTACTTCCACCAAACTCTTTAAGAATAGTTACAATATCCTGCCAGGAAGCAGGAAAGTTTTGAAGACAAGCAAGACAGACATTCTGCTGCTTTGGGGAGTGTCTGTGCAGCCATCTCAGACTGAAGTGAATATGCACTGCCAGTGCTTTAAACTGAGTGATTTATCTTGTTGTTGTTAGCCAGCTATGAGCCTTAGTCTGTGGTTCACCTCTGAGAAGCCAGTGCTCCTTACCTTGCTAGATCTCTCAGCAATATAAAATTTGGGCTGGCAGGGTAGTATCACTCCTGTATTTTGCATCATGCAGTTGTGCCTCTAGTAACTTGTCTGATAGGGGCCCAGAAGGCAGGTTTCTTGTATTGCCAGCTAGAACCTGTATTTAAAAAGTTACAGCTGGGGTGATTAACTCATCTTCAGTGTCCTGCTAATGCAGTCATCAGATCTTGGGATTGTCTCAGAGCACAGGTGGAAAAAAAAAAAAAAAGCTCAACCTTTGCCAGTTGTATTCAGTGGAGGTATCCCTTGGGTGAAATGCTCCTGAATGCCATGTAAGCTTAGGAGATCTCTGGCCAGAGTCACAGGGTTTCCCCTTTGTCTCCTCTCTCTTGAAATGAACCCTGCACTTATGCAGTGCTTGCTGTCCACAGTTTTCCTGTTAAACGTGAAATCTGTCTATGTGCCATTTTGAAAACTTTATACCTTACAAACTAAGGGGTGATCGATGAGCCAGTAGAATTTTATCACTTTGATCTTTCTGATCTATATCACCAGCTTGTTTGAACCTCTGCAACATGAACGGGAGTTGTTTTGTTGCCTTTTAATTTCTGTAGCTTAACAAAGTAACTTCAATTACAGAGGTGCCCTGGGGACTTTTTTGTCAGAATCAGGAGCCCTCCAAGTTAAATGTGCTGAATACAGTTGAAGGGGCTGGGAGGGGGTTTTGTTCTAACAGGTCTGTGGTCTATATAAAACAAAAGGAAAGAGGAGCTATTTGGTAAGCTGAGACTTAAGTTCATCTGTGCGACATCTCTTTGCAAATAATGATTTCACTGGGGTAGGGGGGGAAGTGCAGTTTCATAGTATCATTATTAGTCCTGCTACTCCTGTAACCGGGAAGATACCAGCAAGGAGCTGATAGTCTCTGTTCCCACACAACTAACCTTTCTCTGCCTGTGAGGAATTTGCCCTTTCACTCCCTGCTGCTTTCCTGGGAGTGTGTGCAGCCTGGCAGGTGGCTTCACCCCGTCTTCTATGGGGAAGAAAAGGAACTGAGGAAAAGAATCGCTCCAAAGCAGGTGCTGACAGCGGGGTGACCGGGCTCTGCCTTGCCACAGGCATCTCCTCCTGTGTTCTCCTTGCAGTCTTCCATCTTGGATTAACAACCTTCACAGGTCACTGTGCAGTAATACCACCTGTCTGATAACCTCCTTCAGCTGGCTTGGGTAATGAGTCGCTTCTGGAGGGGGATACTATTTTATTACATCTGACTGTAAAGAAATACTGCCGTGGGTTGGGAGAAGTCTGATGCTGTATGGTAAAAACAGATTCAGGATGCTTATCACTGTCCTTCAAAAGCACGTAGGGCATACAATATTACCACTGGAATAAATGACGCCAATACGTTTGCAGAAACCCAGGCTGATAAAACACAGATACTGTGACAGTGCCTCACTCATGCAATCTAAAACAAAAATGATTTTATTATTTGAAATCCATTTTGCTTTGCCTGGAGGTCAGAACACAAAGATTTTCAAACTAAGTAATCAATTTTATCTGAGCTTTCTAATTCTCTTCACATTCAAATAGGCATGATCCTAGCTGATATATGTTATCTGAAGAATTTATGTTGTTGTCCTCAAGTGCCAGTAGTCTGTGCATGCTGAGTTCCCATGTGGTATATGGTGCGTTTTGTGTTTACAAAGTAACAACAAAACCAAGTTAAATGCAAAGCCAAAGCTGCACAAAACTTCAGTTTCTGTGTATCAAAAAGAATAAAGATACATGTTGCTTTTGTGATTACCCAGATACTTTGTTGTAGCTGCAGTGATGCAGCTGGGAGTTGGTCCTTTTTGTATACCCCTCTGTTACAAGACACTTCTGTATTACTGCCCATTTCTGCAGACCAGCTGGGTGATGTTTTGAGGCTTTCTGGCTTTTCTTGTCAGGTACTGTAATGATAAGCAATCCAGTAATTTCTTCTTTGAAACTGAAAAGAGAGTTGTAGAAGCCTGTTTGATACATTGTGAAGATGTAGGAAGAATGGCAAGAGTGGATTAGTTCATTCCTTGAAGGCTTCTTGCCTGGAGGCTGCGAGGCTATAAATCAAAACTGAAGAACAGCCCCTATCAGAGGAATGTGGTTCAGGTGAGACAGTAATCCCAAAAGTGTAAGGTGAATGGTAATACAAAAAGTAGAAGTTCTTTCTCATATTTTAAAACAGGAGGTGAGATAGTTCTTCTCTTCACAGATATGGCATCATCAGATTTCTTTTTTTCCTAGAGTCTTCATTTTTCCATGGATTTGCTGTACTTTATGCTCAAGACACACTGAAGTTAACATCTCCTGGCTATTACTTTCTGTTCCTCTCTTTGGAGCAGCTGGTTCATCACAAACAGGATAACTATGCACTGCTCCAGCTAAGACACGCAGGTGAGGGATTGACAAGGAGCCTGTTTGCCCCAGGGGGTAATAAAGGCTGGGATTTTACTCAAACTTTTGGTATCAGTGAAGAGTTAGCATGGTCAGTCTCAAGTGGTCACTATTGCATATTTGAATGAGTTTTAAAGGCTGATATTTATTGCCTGTGCTTAATCCTGTTGGAAACACTGGGTTTCCCACCAGTTCTAGAATGGCACTTCTCTAGCATTTTCTCTCTGCGACAGTAACTGTGGTTTGAAACTTCCCAACTGCCTGCACTGGCTCTTAATTCAAAATCTGTAGAGTGGATGGTTATGCTGCAATGGATGTATTCCTCATTTGTTGCTGTGCAAGCTTGACCTTTATACCTGAAGTGTATATATATACCTGAACAGTATACTGTAAGTCTGCTGGGAGTGTGGGCTTGGACATATTTCCCAGAAATACAGTTATTGGACTCTTTGTGTAAAATATTTTTTTTTTCCAGATAGACCTCAAAGCATTTTACAGAGGAGGTCAGTTTCATTGTTTCTCTATTATAGATGTTCGTTCCCAAAGGTAAGAGCAAGAATGGGACCTTAATGTGGTTTCAGGAGAAACCAAGACCAGAGTCAGGCCTAGAATCCCAGTTTCCACATGCAACTCAATCACTTGTTCCAGCAGGCCTTGCTGCAGTAGGTGATATTCCTACAGATCAACTTTTATTTATTTATTTATTTGGGGGGAGGGGATCTTAATCATCTGATTATTTTATTTGGCTGCTACACCAAAAGAAGATTTCCATTATAACCCCAAATTCCATTGTTCAAGGGTATCAGAGTGCTGGTCTTTCTTTAGAAGCTCTCACATATAACTACGCAGTAATACTTTCAGAGACTAAGAAATTGAGGCAGGAAATAACAGAGGGATTTCCAGAGGTCAGATTTGGAGATAATAGCAAGCCAATGCCATTTGCTGGGAATAGTTTCCAGCACTATGATGTGTGTTTCCAAGCCCTTTGTACATGCTCACTGCTATTCATAAGAGAACTAAAAATTGCAGATGATGATAGATGAT
Source organism: Coturnix japonica (assembly GCF_054131305.1). NCBI lineage: Eukaryota > Metazoa > Chordata > Aves > Galliformes > Phasianidae > Coturnix > Coturnix japonica. Next base: position 24,645,649 of record NC_140667.1, on the reverse strand, counting down.
CCATGCTCACAGTCTGCTGTTGTGTTTCCCAATCATTCTTAAAAGTCAGTGAGAAGGAAACTCAACCCAATGAGAAACAACAAAGTCAGCAAGGACAGAACACCCTGATTTGCATATGTAGAAAAACACCTGCTTTACATGTTCGAGTGGATGTTGACTGCATGTCCCATACTTCAGGGCAAGGATGAAGAGGGGTGCTAGTGCTCATTGACTCTGGACAGCAGCTGGTTCAATTTGGACCTTTGATTGCCTGTAGCTCTGAAGCTGTTGAAGCATATGCATGCCTGTGTGCAGCCTAATTAGTGCCATTATCATTGTCATTAATGGCTTTTAATGAAGGACAGATGGCTCTGTCAATGTTTCAAACTGTGAAGTTCACTGACCTATTTGTATTATCAGGGAGGGGGAAGGAGGACCCCCAAAACTCTTTTTCAGAGTTGATGGTGGTAATGGGGAGTAAAAATGAAGTTTGTTTAAATGTAAGCCTTATGTTTCCCTGTACAGTCTGTTCTGAAGGCGTGTGCAGAGAAAAACAGGGTTTCTGATGCTTATCTTCATGAGACTTAAACATATCAGTTATTTTTAAGTTTGAACCAAATCCTTCTGAAGAAGAATAGAGGAAGTGAAGGGGTTGATATGATAGGTCCATGCCTTGGAAAGAGCCGTCACTGACAGGACAGGTCAATACAGAGGAACAAAGAAAGAGGAGATAGACAATATGAACTTGGAAGGGTTTTCAGTAGTGGCCAATTAACCCTAGTCAAGAATCATAAAGAATAACTTCAACTTCTTCATTTCTGCTCTGTCCCAGCTTTGACTCCCAGTCAGACCATGGCTCTGGTAACAAGTCCCTTCAGGGCTGTAGCTCCAACATTTATTTCAGAAGATGGAATGCTGCTATTACTCTCTAGGTATTCAAATGGTCAGCAGTAAACATGGGATTGTGACTGAGACCAAGAAGAAAAGATGAACCTAGCAGGATATTACTACCTGTCCTGTGAGCAGCTTTTCTTTGTCTCTTGAAAGCTCACGCTGATCATTGTGAAGTCTGAATTACTTAAAAGAAATTCTGTTTCTCATTTAATTGTGCGGGAAGCTTTTAGTCTGATTGTGATACGAGACTAGAAGTCTCTTTTTGGCAAGGTATGGTCCAGTGTAATATGTACTTATAATATGGTCTGTTAGTAGTATTCACTTCTGACTTGTTACAGAGTTTACCCTATTTACCTGAGTCATTCAGGAGTATCTGTACCCAGACAGAACAGCACAGCCTCCTGGATGTGTTTAAAAGGTTTCTTATCAGAATTGCAATTGTAATTGCTAGTGTAACAAGCCTGAGTTGTATCAATACCTTTGTAGGAATGTTCTATGTAGAACTCCATATTTGTCACTTCAAGACCCCAGAGGTCCCACTCTTCTGTGTGGATAGATTGGATTTTTGTCTTGAAATAGTTACTGTCTCTGTTGCATTGTTCTCAAGCTGAAGCTGCTGCCATTTCCTCATTTCTAGAGATTTAGAAGTGTTTTAAAGAGACTGCTGAAAAATATTATAATAAAAATATAATTTTAGAATATTTTAATGTTAAAGGAATATACCATAGGAATAAACAATAGCTGGAAATACATCTCCTTTTTCTTTGCCTTCCATACCTTCATTTGAAAGAAGAATGTCATTAGCACAGATCTAGTGCAACATCAAATTAGCTGTGGTATAGGGCACTTGTGCAATCTTAACTCATGCACACAGTGATTTAAAAGTTGTGGGTGGGGTTGCTGTTTTTTTTTCTTCTATTTCTTCCTCCATAACAATATCTATTAAGGACTAACTAGTGATTTGCCTGATGAATTTACATTGCCTATATCAGTCTGAAGAAACAATTATCTCTCACTGGGAGAGTTTTCAAACAAAACAGCCATGTCTGTGAATTAATCTCCCAAGGAGTCTCTCTGGAGCTGAAAAGGAGATTTAGAGGAAGTAAAAATTCTGCTCCTCTTCTCTGGCTCCTTCTCAGCTTCCCAAAGCTTCAGTCACCTTCCTGCCTAGTCTCTGTCCCCTGTAAGCAGGGCTTTGGAAACAATGGAAACAGCAAAAAAACCAAAAAGTGGTATTCCTCCTCATATATCCCTGTGCAAATGCAGTTGCTGAATCAGATATACAGTTCCAGTTTGGATGAACACACTCATCACATGTGCTTCTGACACATTCAAAGATGCTATGCCCTGGCACAACACACGTGTATGATTTTTTTAGGTGCCTAGGTTTTCATATGCAAACGTGAATAGGAGATGTAGCCAGTTATCTCATTAGTTCCCATAGGAGGTGGCAGCTAAACAGCGAGGGGTGAAGGGAAAGAGGAAGCATGGCATGCTTCATTAGAGTGAGTGGAAACGTTTTAGTAGGAGTTTATGGAGGGTGGAAATGTCACACTGGTTCTGCAATCAGCAGAAGGTTTAAAAACTGCAAATGTCTGTTCATAAGGGAAAAAGTGCCCCCAGTTCCAATAATGGGCAATAATGGTCAGTCGAGTTCTACTTAGCTTAAGTCATTTATTATTTTAGATTTCTGATCTCTTTCTAAACTGTGCCATAACTATTGTTTAGCGTGCTTAAGGTTAAAAATATATTCAATTATGTGATAGCCTGATTGTAATTTTGTCCTCTTATATTTTTCTTCATTTTCTGTCTTGTTTTGAAATGCACTAGACCATTACTTTCAGAGAAAAGAAAGTTTAGATCTAGTATTCATGGTTTTATATTGGTTTCCATAGGAATCAAGCCTGAAATAAAAAGGATTGGCATATAGCTCACCTGTCAGCTCCACCCAGGGCACTGGGGCTTGAGATCAGATGACACTGAAAAGATGATGCCTGTGACTGCCTTTGCATCCCAATTTAAGTTATAGCCAGACACATGCAATATTTACATGGAAATCTGAAGTCAAAATGAGTTCAGCTGGCTTTGTACTTTGTTACAAATCAAATTACCCACCAGTTTCAGCTTGAAGTGTTTGCACAATTTCAGTAGGAAGTAGCACAAGCCAAGCTGTGCAATTATAAATATTATTTGATACATTGAAAAACTGACATTTTTTCTGGCTATCTGTAAAGTGGATCTGAATGTTCACTTAAATTTAAACCATTCTTGAAGAGCCCTAAGCGCTGTTTTTAATGCTGTCCTGTTTTAGGGAGTATCATAATTTATATGCAAATACTACCTGCATACAGTTCTGAAGCAAAAACCAGGCAGAATCTGACAGAGGTCAGAAAGGCTGAGAGTATGGCTCATGCTTAGGAATCTCTGATGTTTCATTTAGTTGTACTTGGTTCCTCACAGGACTCCGAAGTGGGTGGATAGAACTCTATATGTAAAAGTGAGATTTAAGATTATGCTTCTAAAGTTATTCCTTGGTGAAATATGAGGTCTGTTCTGCAAGGAATTCTCACTCAACTTCAATTCAATTTGAATATGGGCTTTCTTTGGCTCCTTTTTAGTTTCTTTTTCTATTGGACTATATACCCAATACAATAATGGCAATGTACAGCACAGTTTGTGAATTAAGGTACTTGAAGACAAAAACGGAGCCATCTTAATAATGGACTGGCCACGCTTAAGACATTTTCTTTTCTGTGGAGTGGGCCAGCAAATTGGAGCAAGATGGATGCTGCACAACTGACGGGTGTTCATCATGGTGGGGAGGCAAATAAAGCTGGGGTACGACCATTCCCTGATAGGCACAGGCTGACATTGTGGCAAATGTTGCTGTATGTTGTGCTGAGCAGCTGAACCCACGTGTGCCTCTATGAATAATAATTTCTGATCAACTTCTAAACATGGTAGTCAAGTTGCTGTCTGTTACCTCTTAATTAGCATCAAAGCTCAAATCAGCCATGTTCGTGTTACCGCACTAATGGACAAGTGGAAGTGGCAGCTGTGATGTTCCTTAATTTAGTAAGGATTGGCACAGTGCTGTGTGGCACTCCTATACGCAAATGCAGGAAACAAAATCCGTGTAAGATTGCTACTTTTTCCAATGTCTGTGCCTAGTCTGTCAATAGTTCTCTAGCAAGCTATGGGAACATTCAGGTGTGGTCATCAAAAATTTGTCCTGGGTCCAGTGCTGGTCAATATTTTTGTTATTTTGATAATGGGAGGACAAGTATGCTTGCAAGAGCTACAGATAATATCAAGCCAAAAGGACTGCCACTCTTTTGGAGGATAAAATTAGAATTTGTAATGATCTTGATAAATTAAAGAAATTATGTAAAATCCAATAAAGTTAAATTCAATAAAGACAAGAGGTTAGAAAAGTGAAAAATCAAATACACAAGTGTCCAATTTTGGCACCATATTTGAGAATGATAGACAAATGGAGGAAAGAGATCTAAAAAATTGAACCTGTGTAGAAAGATGAAAAGGACCAAGCATAAAAATATGAATTAAAATGTTAGCATATGGCAGGCAGTTGCAGTGAAGATGTTCATCAGATATTCTCTGTATAGAACAAGAAATAATGTGGTGAGTTGTATTCGCAATGAGGGATTTAAATTAGATTTTAGGGTGAAGTTTTATGGTTAGGAAGATGCACCAGAACAGGAGCTAACGTGACAGTTCATGAAATCTGAGGGTTTAAAGCATCTGTGAGATGAAAATCTGTTGATAATGGTTTTTGCATACCAGCCCTACCTTAGTTGAGAGGTTGGATAAAGGTGGAAGATTCTTCAGTGAATCTGTGTTACATAAGAATATAAGGAGAGAGGTGAGTGTGTAAGAATAAATGTGCAGAAATTGAAGTATGTGTCCACCTATCCTGTAATGTAGTTCCATCTTTATTTTCTCACTACTTCTAATGGGAGGCTATCTTGTGCCCGTGGCTTCCAAATTACTCCTTGAAACCTGCTGGAGGAGAGGGATGCTAGTTGAAGGGATCTGTTCATGCTGGAGAAATGGGGAGATGGGAACTCAATGGAGTTCAGCAATGAAAGATGTGAAGTCCTTTACCCGTTACAAAACAACCCCAAGAAACAACTCAGGTGAGTCTGACAGGCCAGATAGAAGTGTTGGAGGAAAGGAACTGGTGGACAACAATTAAACATGTTATAACAGTGTGCCCTCATAGCAACGGGTACAAACTGAATGGCTGGCTGCTTTTGCAAGAGCTTATCAACATGTCGTAGGAAGGGATAACTTCCCTCTGGTCGGCATTTGTGAGTGTCTGGAATACTGTCCACTTTGGAACCTGTGTATGTGAGAGAGATTAACAAACCACAAAGCCTAATGGCAGCCCCCTGGGATAGTCAGGCACTTAGGGAAAAAATAAGAGACAGTGGTCGCAAATTGCAACAGAAAAAATTCTAACTGGATAAAATGATATTAAAACAAACAAACAAAAAAACCCACAACAAAATAAAACACTGAGACATGTGCTCCAAAAGGTTACGGTCTCCTTCATAAAAAAAAATTCAAGAATTATTTGGAGAGGACGCCACTGAAACTTATTTAATGCTCTGTAGTTAGTTCTTTGAGGAGGTTGGATCAATTGACTCCAGGACTCTCTTTCAACCTTTCAGTTACTTTGTGATCCTGTTTTGTGTGGCCAGAGATTTATCAAAGCCCTTGCTGTCGAAATGGTAAAGAAAAATATCTTATAGTTTCTACCATGAAATAGAGATTGGTTTGTGATAATGTTGATGTCGTGTGGAGTTGCTGGGTTGGCAAAAGACAAACTGATACAGAATGTTCATTTCCTTTGTACTATGCGCTAAAGTGATACATTTATTTCAAAGCATGTAACTAATTTATTTAAGAAAACACAGCAAACATTCTCTGACCATCATCTGCAAGAGCTGATGTATAAAGAGATAAAAAGAAAATGGTAGTAGATGGTATGCAGATATTATCCTTAATAGCACAGCTACAAAAAATGTGATGGCATTCACTTGGGCATGTCTACAGCACATCATGTCTGCAGTCATCAGCTATGACAGCCACGGGAAAATGATTGAACTTTGCAACCAACTTTTTCAGTTTAACAACTTAAAGTAATTCCCCAAATGAAAATGTGTCTTGCAGAGCTGCTGGACAGTTCAGCAGTCTCCTGCTCAAAAGTAAATACAAAAATTAAATTTATTGCAGAGTATGGTACAGCACATGGTCACGAGCCAGAAGCAAGACTGTATTAATAACTTGAAGGTTAGGAGACAGCAAAAAATGTGACAGGGTAATCTTCATGCTTAGCTTGGAGCTGGAGAATGTTGAAATGCTTGTGAAAATTACTCTTGTTTGCTATTAAATAGTTATTTCATGGAGCTGCTTAAACTGGTAATACTGTGCATCTTTGCTTATCTCTTCAAAAGGAAGATGGATTTGTCTGGTGACCTGTGTGTTGTGCACTCCCACACAGACATTCTGCTGTGGCTACTGTCTATTGTCCTGGAAAGCTCCTCAGCTTCTGTGACACTGTGATTCCTTCTTTTGGGTATGCAACTACTGCAGGCTTGTTAGCATGCTGTCCCAGATGCTTAAAATTTTGAGGTTCTGAATGATGAATAGCCAAGTGATAATCTTACAGTAGAGAACAGCCTTCCACCCATCCCTCCATTACAGCTCCATTTTTGCTCCCAGGGACCTTCAAACTTTGGGTAGCATCAACAGTCCTCATGGAGAACTAAATGAGCAGATCAGCCCAGAGGACCAGCCATGCAGATGTGTAGCCTCTTAACCACAGGCAACTGAGAGGCCTGATGGGTTCTGTTGCCTTCAAGCAAAGGAGTTACAGGTCTTCTGTATGCTGAAAGGTAACAGTGTGAAAGAACAGGGTAATTAGGAATGCAGGGCAGACTGAGGTAGAGAACAGGGACTGAAGGAAGGCTGGAAAGCTGTATTTTTCTTATCCTTTGCAACAGGCAGGTGCCTGTTTCCTCTCCCAACCAAACCTTATTTCTCTTGAGGCAATTGGTAAGTTATCCAAGCAAGATACAACCGAATTTCAAATGTTTTCTTTATTAAGCTTTGTGTAAAAGTAATGTGCAGAGAAACTGAACAGTAGTGAAAGGCATCCTCCCAATAAGAACTGTTCAATGAACACCTTTCTCTGACTGCAGATTTCTCTGCCTGTGTAATATTTCCTGCTTCAGTGCCCCAAGTAAGCTTTCCTTCAGATCCAGCCAGCAGAGCAACACACAGGTCCTTCATCTGCTTATCCTCATATCTACCCTGTAAAATAATCTTTAGAATCCTTAATTTTATCTACTTGAAATGTCTGTTAAATGTGAACTGTAGAACAGGCATTTACAATGTATGCTTAAGAAGTAGAAGACTTATAAAAATGGTGGGAGGACTGTGTATTTACTTAGTATGCTGGTCCATTTCCAGAAACTTGCCAAGCTTCTTTCCCCCTGACATGTCAGTGCATCTCACATGAGCATTAGCAGTGTTAATCAATCCAATATCTGACTTCTTGAAATTACCAGCCTCTTCGTATTGCTTTTCTAGGCAGCTACAAGCATATCTGTATTATTTCACAAATATCATGCACAAAATCCAACATAAAAATCCAACAATTATAAAAACTGAAACTGAAAAACAGGGGTTTGCCTGAGCCAAAGGCAGTGATATGCACCCTGCCTTCACAGTGCACACTAATCATGTTGGAGTTTGCTACCTGGTATTAAGTTTGCACAGTGTCCATATCTGTTATCATTGTTATGGTTTGTCTGTGCTGAGATGGGGGCTTTGCTTGCTGGCCTGTGAGCTACAGTGATTAGGAGAGGGACACAGCATCTTGTCGGATCTGCTATGGGGAAGGTAATAACTGACAGGGTAGCAGACCTTATTACCACAGCCAGATCAGCATGAGCTTGTGAATCAAAGCTCTGTGCTAACTTAAAGCCAGTGCTATTTTCTTACGTATCAGAAACCTTAGTATCGCTTGCTTAATGTTTGTGATGGCTTCGAGCTGATGTGAGGGTGCTCATGCAAAAACTGCTTCATTTTGACTGTTGGATTTGCTATTTTAGTGCGTTCTCTGTGCATAAACAAAACCTAGATCTGTTCTTAATGCATAACCTCAAGCATCTGAGATGTTTGAGTATCTGCTTACCCTGTACGGAACATGTGCTGCAGTCTCCAATTTTATAACATAGATTGTGTTCACCTGCTTACATTCTGCCTTGCAGTAATAAGCAAAATATAACCTGAATCCCAAATACTAGATCAAGACATGCGTTGTGAAGGAAATCTGCTACAGTAAATAAGGATGGTTTACTTTACCTGGCTTTTTAATTCTTACTGCAGATAAAATATTGCCCTTGTGTTAAACTATGTACTTGATACCAGAGGTTCCCAGTGGGTCTTCTCTTGCTTTTGCTCTTTTATGTTTGAAACGCAACTCCTCTGGGAAGTGAAATTCATGTGAAAAGACAAAGTGATGCACAGAAAAAAAGCCAGGTCTGAGAGGCAGACACCCTAGTCCTTGGCCTTTTTTTGGTTGGGCAGTTTTGGCACATCACTTAAATTCATTGAGTCTGGTTTGTGAAGCTATGCAACGTAACTTCTGTTTCTGTGCCCCCTGATCTCTGCCTGCGCTGTTTGTTTACCTCCTATGTTTTGGTTCTTTCTAATATGATTCTACTTCTTCTGCTCTTCCTGGCTTTGTGCTATTGCTGCTGATTATTCATCTGCTTTCCAGCTCTGCATGTTAATATTCGCATGCTATCACAAGATGATGTCTGTTCAAACTAGTACCAAGCATATTTCAGAAAATCCTCCTGAATCCTGAATAGATAGTAACTTTTTTTCTCTCTCTTTTTCTTCACTGTCACCCTGATCATGGCTCCATCCGTACCTTCTAATATTAATAAGTGGGCTGCTGGCTGGTTCTTACTTGCTGCCCCTCTCTCACAGTTGTAACAACAGTTTCAAAAAAATCAGTTTGAGAAACTGCAGTACTTCCTGTCAGGTTAAACTTTACCTCCCCATGTTGACTGGGTACCATCAGAATGAGAAGCTGTTGGCACTGGGTCTCAGTTGTGCTGCCTTGCTGCAGGCATGACAGTTGATCGTTCTGCCTCGTCCTCAGAGCTCTTTTGCCAGCCAGCATCTGTTTGCTTAACCAGCTGGCACAGCTTGGTATTTGCGTTTGTATATCTGAGGGACAGTTTTCTAACTTTGCTGCTGGCCAGGTCTGATTTCCTATGCTTATTTTCAGAGGTGGTGAACCGTGGAGGAACAGAGAAATAAATGTAATAAATGCAGCTGTATAATGCTTCACTTTGGTTGCTGTTAGTGAGTATAAGATGGTCTTATGTGGTGTGAAGCTTTAATGTGGTAGCAGAGTACCATCAGTGGGGAAAATATATTCTGTGGTTTTGTGTTTTTCTTTGCTTGCTAGGTCTGTGCCTCTGGATACTTGCCTGGTGTTTAACTTGATAATGCGCTTAGCTGATTTTGCAGTTGCAGAGTATCACGTGGAAAAAAACTGACAGAGAGAAGCTGTCAGACTGACTGTACTGAATTTCAAAATATGTTTACGTTTATTGATACTTTATCCTAAATGAAAAGTAAGGTTCTTTTTAGGCTGCCAAATATTCTCTTAGAGCCAGACAGGCAGGTGCTTAACTTCCCCAAGGAGGAAACTAGTTTAGAAGAAGCTAATAGTTGAATTTGTTCTCATAGGGATTTTTTTTTTTTTCAGTGGCTCCCCACATCTGAATAAAAATGCATTTCTCTCTGTGTTGTATTTTGAAGCACAGGTGGGGAATTGCACATTTTTACAGGTGAAAAAATGAAAAGACAAAGCTTTATTTCAAAGCCTACACAACACCCTGAACTGAAATTGAATCAGGAAGCTAAAAGCAAGTAAAACTCACCAACTATCAAAGGTTTCGGTTGCCATGAATTTAAAAGTAATAATCTAATTTTTGCAGCTCTGACAAAAGATCTTAAAACATAAGACTTGAGGTCAGGAGATTTATGTTCTGCTTCTGCTCTGCTCATTGACAAATGGGGAATTCACAAGTCTTTGAAATACTATTTTAATTCTTTATTAGAAGAAAAGAGCTCTCGCTCATTCCATGACTTTTTTCCATGTGGAAAACAGGCATATTAATGCACATTTCTATGCTACCTCGGAGTTGCTTTGATGTTACATTTGTGAAGTGCTTTGAGATCATTAAGGGAAAAGTTATGTGAAGTCATGTATTTTAACTTTCACGAAGTCTGGGTTTTGTTTCACCACTGTCTCAGGATGACAGGGCAGAACTTCCTTTGTGGGTTAATTAATGGCAATCCAGCTGGTTCAGCAGTATGAAGATCCAGCACCTCTCTTGTCTCCAGGACTTGGGTGTACTGCTTCATCCCACCTTTCTGCAGATGGGGAGGTGGAACAGAAAGACCCAAGAGAAAAATACAGGTAGGCGAGATGCTCCAACAGACTGTTGGAGCTGAGACCAAAGACAGGCAGCTAGGGAGCGAGGGATTTCACCCCTGATGGGGTGAAAAGGGGAGGCTGTCAGTGTCTTGCTTAGGGCCTTGCCTAGCTGATTTCTGGCAGGCTGTCATAGATCACCCAACTCTTCAAGCTCCCTGCTCAGTTTCTGTGAAAATGAATATAAAATCATTGAGTCATCACTAGAATCACCGAAGTTGGAAAAGACGTAGAAGAACATCCAGTCCAATTGTCTACCTGTTACCAATAGTAAATTCCAGTAAACCATGTTGCACAACACCATTCCAGCAATAGTTAGTGCCTTTATAGCAGCCCACCAGACCAGCCTCCAGCTGGACTACAGTGAGAGTTGTGGTCCCTCTATGTTTCCCCGCCTTCCTGCAGTCAGTGCTTCCTAATTCCTCACCACTGGCCCCTGCTGACAGGAGAGCATTTCAGCTCTAGCTCTTTAAGTGGCTTTCTGCTCCTTGCCTCTACTGTTACCTCCATAGTCTAGTCTGCAGGAGATACTCCTTGATCCATCCCTTCCCAGGTCAATGGTGTGTCCAGGCTGTAACTATTCTTTGTTTTGAAGAAGGATGCAGCAACTGGACTACAGGCTGGAGTCTTTTCTTTCTGCTCAATTGGGTTGGGAATATGGTGTCTGGTAATGGATCATCAGATTACTTAGAGATGTTATCCATCAGACAAGCAATGAGAAAACCTGTTGATTTTCTTACAGGGCTAAAGATTTCAAATGTTGTTGAATGTGTTGATGCTAATCGTGTATTGGGCAAAATGCCAGAATCTGCCTAATGCCATTCCTGGTCTGACATTTGAGCCTTCATCCTAATGAATGCCAAAGCAGATCCCTCCAACTCAGAGTCATTAATTAGCATGTAATGACTTTGTACAAGAAAGACCTCAGAAATGAGATTCAGAGAATTTCCTAACTGGTAGAACATGGTATGCATGCCAGGTTGGCCTGCTTCCATCAGATTCTGAGGTCTCTTAAGTCAAAGGGTCTGTGCTTCTCTTTACAATATATACCTTTTATCCTTTGCAGAATGACAGCTTCCTATATGTCTGATGCCATTTTGTTCTTTCTGGGTAGGAAATGAGTTTTAAGCTCTGCTAATAGTGATATGGCTCTTGGAATGTCAGCTCTGTTTTTTGAATGCATCAATTTTCTTTCATATACATTAATTAAGATGCTTAGTTTGTAATTTCTCGGAGTGGACTGTCCTTGTATGTCGATGTCAGAGTATATGAATATGAAGTGTCTGTTCTGTTAGAAATCTGAACATGATTATGAGAGTTGGACAGTACTTTATTTCAGTTCCTTTGGAAGGGGATTAGAAATTCTGAGAAGTTTCAGCAGTAACAGTAGCAATCAAATCTATTTTCCCAGTAATTTTCTTGAAAATAGCTTTGTACTCATCTACATAATGCTTTTGTCAGATCTCTCCATTTCTTATTGCTACAATATAGTTAGTATTGCTTGGCAGAAGAGTTGGAGGAAGAGAACTCTGAACTTCAACTCTTTGGCACAGTCATGTACTTTTGCCAGTTCTATCAGCACAAATACAGACTTCAAAGTGGTTTTCCAAGCTCTTGGATTCAGTCAGTGCAACCAAACCATTATAGAGATATGAAGACCCTGAAGCAAACCTGTTCCATTTTGTTTCACTATGGTTGGGTGCACATAGCTAAAGGTTGGGGGGTCTTCCTCCTCAGAAGGTCAATGAGGGCACTTTATATGGCAGGTGTGGCTTTTTTCCTCTGTTGAGAGTATGTAAGAATCTGGAATACGTAAAGCTTCTTATCACATATTTTTTAATGCTTCTACATGTGTTGTTTTTGCCAAGCCAGAATCTTCAGTTTTACTATGAAATGAAGGAAAACTGAAGGAAATTGAATGACTGTGGCTTTGTGCTTCTTTCATCACATTTTTTTCTTTAATGTGAAGATGAAAATAAAGGTTTTTTTCAGCTATGCAGATTTTAAAATGTTTACAAAATTTCAGACTTGCACTGAGAGTAAAATGACTTTTTTTGAGTTATTTTGAAAATCCTTGTTTAATCTTACAGTGGGAAAATCTGGGTAGGAAGAGAGGGAAAACAGAATACTTTGCCCTTTCACAGTAAATTCTGCTTTATAGGTTGGAGCTAAATTTATACTCCTGTAAGAGCAAAGCTCTGTGTGTGGCTGGGGACTGATTTAGCTGGAAGCAGAATAGGAGCTTTTGATGGTAGATTGGAGGAGAAATGTTCTAGGATGTCTCTGCATGGGTCTGCTCCCTCCAAAGCCCTCAAGAACAAGAGTGGAGACGCTGGAGAGCTTTGCCTTCTGAAACTGAATGGAACCCAGCACACAGTGCTGGGAGCGCCCCTCATGTCCCAGTACACCTTCATAATAGCAAAGCTCAATTTTACTGTAACCTGTGTTTCTCTCACCTATTTATTTCTTCTACACACTAATTAAACTCATTTTTGAGCTTGGGCTGTCATAAATTCACTAGTGTGACTCACAGAATTAGTCTATCTTGTTGTGCTCTTAGTAAGGGAGACCAGCACCCACAGCTCCTTGGCACAGAGCTAATAGGATGTGACTTCATGGTGCATTTCAGAGAACACGGGCTGACTGGGGATGGTCTGGCTCCATATAGTCTTCCACTTAAAACCCTGGACAAGCCATTTATTTGCTTACATGCACATCCATTAGTTACATTAATCGTTTTGCTGGCAGTCACTTATGTTAATAGGGTAGCTTTTGTTTCCTTGGGATAGGATATCTTGGTGCTGTAAATAGAACTTGGTTTGTGGGTGTTGAACTATTTGGCTGTAGAACTGGCAAACTGTATGTGCTGATTTGGTGTATGTGTTTAATAAGAACGAGGGACTGATTATTTACTAAGGACAGTAGTCTGCTTCTCACTGAAGTCCCAACCAGCCTTTCAGATACCCAAGGCATAACACAAGTAACAGACTGTGCCCTTCTCATTAAAATCCTAGAAGCATTGGGGCTCACTTTTACTATGTTGGTACCGGGTCTGTCTGAAATGAAGTGGGAAACTGTTTCTGACCTGTGATTTTTCTCATCCATATTATGTGAAAACAGGAAAAACTCAGATTTGAGATACCATGCCCCAGGTCTATTTTGATCCTGTGATGGCAGTAGGGGCTGTTGCTGTGCAACATTTTGTTTGGATAGCCGGGAGTCGGAGCCTTTAAATTATGTTGTCTGGCACAGGGGAGGGAAGAGAGAAGAACAGATTGTTTAAATGAATGATTTTAATCATGGAGGAAAGTGACAGGAAAGGAGATGGTGTAAAACCACAAAATCAGATATGTTTTCATTTAAAGATTGTGGGTTTGATCAAATTTGTTATGGGGTGCTAGTGGTTGAAACTGTTAACTGTATACCTACAAGGTCTCATATTTTGGACTTCCAAATCATGTAGCTTAAGGAAGCTGGAAAAGTTGTTGGTGTAGAGAAGCATGTTGGGGGAGCATAATCAGGGAGAGCTTGTACAAAAAAACAAAAAAAGAAAAGAAAAAAAAAAAGTTAACAGGTTGCTGATTCTACTTTGGAAAGAGAGGGAGAAGTTGAGAGAGTGGAGGATGGCATCACAACAAGGTGAAAGAAGGCAATTCACCAGTCAGCACTTCCTCATCTCCGGAGGCTTGCATTTAAGCACATCCATCCAGTGCAGCTGCAGCTTCATTTTAGGAATCAGGAAATAAGCTGAGTGGCAAAGAAAGATAGGAACCGACAGCTCTCACTGTTCAGGCTCTCCCCTTTGCACTGGGAGAGCAAGTAGAGAAGAGCTTTTCTCCTGCGGATGTGCACAGCACTCACCGGCAGACATTGCTGCTGAGCAGGGAGAATGGTAAAGTGAGGGAGAACTGGTGGAAGTGCCTGGTCCCAGCTGCCCGAGTGAATTAAGCTCAATGCCCGTGTGAGTTTTGCTGACTCTGGTTTGGGGAGGTACTGAATGGGAGAGCAAATGACAGTTGAGAATCTGCTGACATTTTTTTCCAGTGGCTTTGCCATTAACAGCTAAGCTCATGTTCTTCACTTTAACAAAACCCTTTTAGAGCCCCATTAGAGCTGCCTTTGTTTTCTTTAGTCTGTTTCATAGATAATTGTGCCTTGTTTATGGAAAAGCCTGAGGTGAAGTGGAAGCAATTTCTCATCGTTCCAGGTGGCAGCGGAGTGGAAGCCAAATTCTGCTCTTGCCAAAGATTAGCATGTTCCTGAACCTTCGTGCTTCTTCATTTTTACTTTCCCATTGTATTCTGGCACAGAGATGAGAGATGGGTCATATTGAAATAACCAAAGATGGCCTTTAGGTCCTTCCACAACATATGGTGTTTCATGGCCTCTTGCAGAGCCTGTGGCAAAAGGGGACACTTGCTTTGAGGTGAACCATGTCCTTGCTTATGCCACAGCAGGATGCTGCTGCTGCATCTCTTCTTCTGTAGAGCTTTTGGCAACTCAATGTACCTTTGACCCAAGCTTCTCTCTGAGCAACTTTTGCTTCTCTGTGGTTAACCATCAGAGGTTTCTAAAAATGATGGTGATGCCGCTGTTACCAGCCAAGAGTGATTATAAATCACATTCCTGATTGATAACAGATATAAGTTAGCAGAAATATCAGCTTCTTTGTTTCTTACAGCAAGTACATTTGCAGCACTAACCATCCACCCATCTTCTATGCTGACAGCAGCTGGCTTGTCCATAAATAATGAACATGTGGGGCACTGAATATGCATGCTGACTGAAGTGTAATCCCTGACCTGGCAATGTTGAGTTGCAGCATTAACAAGAAATACTAGACCTAATATCCTTTTCTTCCAACTTACTTCTGCTCCTCTGGTTATCTTCTGTTAGGTGATGCCTATGTTATTATGGAGCTATGGAGCTCACAAGAGGTCAATGCAGCGTAATGAGCCTGTCTCTTGTATAGTGCAGTAGGATGTTGGTGTCTGTGTTTCTTTGCTATCAGCCCTCCACAGTCCTTTGGTTTCTATGAAGGATTATACAGAAACAAACCTGTTGATTCTTGCCGTTTTCCAATCTCAAGTCTTGTGAAACTAAACACCAAACTGAAGTAATGTTTTTTTGTTTGTTTGTTTTGTTTTGTTTTTTTAATTCCATTTCCTCGACCAAAACAAGGAACAGAAGAATTTTTATTTGTCCACAGTGGAAAGTTTCATTTACAGGAAAATTTTGTTTTGTTTTCAGGTAACTTCTATAAAAGCCAGTTGAAGCTTAGAGTGCCATAGAATTGCTTGTTACAGGATTATTTGGTATCAAGTGCCTGAATTGTTCAGGTATTTGTAGAGATTTTGAGAGGGAAAGGTTTAGCTTGCACTTCTGGATCAAGGAAATCAGGATCCAAATTATGCACTATCCCCAGAGCTGTGTTTCTAGGTGCCTCTGAATTATTACTGGTGTATTTCAAAGCTTTTTTTTGTTTGGTTGGTTGTTTTTTTGTTGGTTTGTTTTTGGAGTTTCATCCTTATTTGAATGTGATGTGTGCTGTGAAAAGGCTGACACAATTCTAATAGCTTTTAAAGCCAAGGTGCTCTGCCTTGCTTGTGTGCTGTTTTTCCTGTTCCTTACAGATTAGTAAATCAGGAACGGTTTCCTCAGTGACTTGAAGCTAAAATCACAGGAATGTTAAAGAGTGGAATGGAATATACTACATTTGTTAATCTGCCCTAAAAAATAATCTTCCTAGGCAGCCTCATTGCACCTATTCCAACAGCTACTTATCACCCAGCTTTCTCTGCAGTCCTTTGATTCTAGCTTTGCTTGCTTCATGTTAAAAGGGAAAAGTCCTGGAAGTGGTTGTTTCTTCTCTTACTGCATGTTATCTACATATATTGCTGCTTCCTTTTGCTGCCTAAATCAATATTTTTCCCAATAGATCTGGTAGGGTACCTGTCACATAAGCTGGCTCAGATACACAGTGTCAAGTTGCTTAAGTGAAATGAACAAGAAATGAGCTCTCCTGGCTTGGGGGAGGGAACTCTGCAGGCATCTCTGGCCATCACTAGAATAATGATTTCCAGAGAGAAACCATACTCGGGGGTTAAATGTCCTCACAAGTATGAAACTGCACTAAAACATACATAGGCTGCATAGCCATATATGTAACTCTACATATTTGGATAGAAGAACTTACTTCTTTAGGCCATCAACAGTACAGGTACATGGGCACCTTACAGGGAATGCCAGTAGAATAAAACTGTTATGTAATGATCTTAATTTTCTTCTTGTGGACAAACTCAGTGAATTATTAACGCTTGACCTTGCCATCGACAGCTCACCTTATGGAGATGTAATAACAGCTTCTCCTGCAGGTCATGAAGAAAGAGATCAAGTAGCTTCATCCTCAAGAGATGATTTTACTGTTCCTCCCTTTGGGGGTTATGTTTTGATTGCTTAATTCATGCCTGCTACTATTTCACAGTCTCCAGTCAGTTTCATTTCCTGTCAGTTTAACCTGAAAGATGTTAACTTTTTCTGCACAACATGATCTCTTCTCTGCTAATGCATGTATTATGTATGCCTGATTCAAAGAATTGAAATAATCCATAGACTGATAAAGAAGGTGGCACAACCACCACAGCAAAGTACATGTTCTGCTTCCAAGTCATATGGGCATCAGGAAAGGGATAGGAGCTTGGTACCTCTGTGCTTCTCTCCCACTTTCATCTACATTCCTTTAAAGTGATTTAGATTCATACTACAGGTATCTCTGAAGGCTTCTTTGTCTTCTTACACTTACTAATTCATCATGCAGCAGATGCAAATTAAGGTGCAACACATCTATACTGTGGGTTGTCTAAGCCTGTGGAGGAGGAACTTGTACTTTGTTAGGGAGTGTGGTATTTACTCTAAAAGATAAAGAATATCTAGGAGAGCATGTGCAAGGTTGGACCAGGATAAGATGGAATCAGAGATGCTTGATCTCTTTTGGTGAGTGCTATTCCTCCTCTTCAGTTGTCACCCCCACTCTTAGCATTCTTCACTGTTGGCAGCATGCAGTGCATAGAGAAGTTTTCACAGGTAAAACTCTGGAGCATGAACAAGCTTACTTAAGGTTTGGGTGCTGCCGTAGTTGCCATTTCAAATGCCTTTTTGTGTTATGGCTTCTTGTATGTTGGGTAAGCAATCAGAACTGCCTGACTGTTCCCAAAGGGCTAGATGGAAACAGCTTGTGCTTGTTACAGACCCATGCTGAATGGCAGCTCAAAGCAAAGAAATGGAAACCTGATAGGCTATTAATGGTCCCCTGGGATGTCCATTTATTCAGTGTGTCATTTTCTAGTCCTTAAACACTTGGAGTCTCACAGAGCAAGTACTGAATGTGTCACTGCTTCCACTTGGCGAGGGGGCAGCAGGAGATGTTTCTGACAAGTGCAGTGGCATTTCCAGCCCTGTTATTGTGACCTAATCCTACAATAACATGAATCATTGTAATGGAGATGTCATCTGAGGTTTGAGTTCTTACCATCCTGGTCTGTTCTATCATTATATCCGCCAAGTGCAGCAACATAGCTCAATGATATTCTTCAAATTATACCTACAAAAACAAAAAATGATTGACCTGTTGGTCTTAGTTTCTACTTTTATGTACAATGTGTTTACTTTCTACTGCAAAGATGTCAAGCAGAAGAGGATATTGAGGGTAGAGTTGCTGCTGCTTGTGCCTTGATCAAGAACAGTTCACTTTTGCTGGCAAGATAGCAATGGCTTCCATTTGTTAAAAAATTTCACTGCATTAGAAGGACAGAATTCCTGCTGCATAGGATCATAAAATTTGAAAATTATATCAAAGTCCCAAAGGTTGTTTTTCTTTAATGAACCATTGCTGTTTTTTTTTTCTTTTCCTGCTTTGTTAAATCTCTCACCACGGTACAAATTGTAGCAAATACAAAAAGCTGGTTAATCATCAGTGTTGCATTTAATGTTTGGAAAAAAATAAATAAGCTAAAACCAAGGTGTATAATGATGTGAGAGAAGTTAATGTTTGTAGTACTAGACGTGTGGCTCGGAGCAGAGGGCAAAAGCAGTTTGGACATCTTTTTGAACAGACAAAAGGAGAGTAGATTAAAGAAAATGAAAAGCAGAATCCTACAGATCTCTGTGAGAAAAAGGCTCTCTTTTTCTATGTGTATTTATGAGGTCAGATTTTAAGGATCTGCTCCGTTCAAGGCAAGAGGAGAGCTATGCTTTGATCAGAGAAGGAGGTAGAAGAGAGTAGTTCAGTGACTGAGCAAGCAGAAATATATTATTTCTTGGCTAATAAAACTTGCCTGTGTGAAAACAGTCTGGAGGTTCAGCTTAGCTTTGTGACAGCCCTGTGTCCAGGGAGCTCTCAAACTGCAGTTTCCCCTTCAGTTTCTGCAGCTCTTTCCCCTGGAGAGTGTTGAGGTGCTTTAACATGAAGCCCATGTTTAAGTACAGCTAACAGCCCGTGTTTCTCGGGAACATCATACAGACTAGTGACTTGCTTTATATGTAATAGATGGAGGGGGCAGGTGTTCTAATGATGAGTCCAGCGACCTGGAGCTCATACACTCCCCTGCAAGCCCTGTTCCTCTTGCTTACACTGAAGAAGAGTTTTGAAGATGACCACAACAGAGACTGCCTCAAAGTATATAATTACAGCCAGAAGTATGTAATCAAAAACTAATATTAAAGAATTTAATACTACTTAATACACCTTACTGTGATCAGCCTGGAACTGATTAAAGCTTCTGTCCTAGTATGTGCCATTTCTATTTAATATTCCTCATGTCAGATCTCCACTTCTCTTAAATGAGTGGTCAGGAATTAAGAAAGAATATTTTTAGTACGTTAATATGTGGAAACAAGACTGCTTTCCTCGAAGGCAGACGTGCACAGACAGTTTTAAAGGGGTATGCTGTTATTACTACTAACTGTTATTACAATTTGGTTAGCACAGGACAGCCTAGAAATTGTCTATCCAAAGGCAGCATTCTGTTAGAGTCTATTTGGCTGTGCTAATTTTCATAAACAGGAGATTTTACGTGACTTCCCATTAACATGAAAAACACTTTCTAGAGCACAGGTCTTGGAATAAAATTCTATCAATAATTCCAAGAACTGAATAGAGAACACCAGGGCTGCGTGCATGCTGTGAGCTCTAGTACTGAGCTGGACATGGCATTAGGCTGAGCTGGAGCTAGTGTAGGTCCCTCATATGTCATTTTGACCATTCTAACTCAATGTAATCCTGTGTCCCAGTTGTAGATGAAACTGTTGTATATCCTAGAGCAAAGTCTTCTGCAAGATTCAGACAGTAGCCTCAGATTTAGATTCCTTTAAATCCATTTAGTTGTATTTAATGTCCTTACACACAATGAATTAAAAGCTGTGGAAAACCTCTTGCAAACACTAGAGATTGTTATATAACGGGGTTCTGTACCCTAGCTCTTTACAGCTGCTTTTCTAACAGCTTAAAGTTTGTTACAGTTTTGAGAGAATGCTACAAGTAGTTCAATTGGCTTTTTGTTTTCTTTTGCTAGAGCACACTACTACATTTGATGCATTATCAAAACAGAGGAAAATCATAAAATCTGTTAAAATAAATGTTACATGATTAGGAAATATCTCCCAGTTTTCAGGAGTTAACTCTGACAAGGTAATTTGATTTGCATCAGTGGAATTATTTACATCAATAATAGTTTTTGATTTAGATAAAGGCTTCAAATTACAAAAGGAAGAGGTTAGGACAAGGAGAGAGTGATTTCCCACTGTGATTATCAGTGAATGGGGCAATCGTGGTGAAGCGTGGATGCATATCAGATCTGTTTCCTAAGGCTGGAGATGCAGAAGAGAGAGCTCTTAGCATGAAAAATGACAGGAAGGGAAGAATGATAAATAGAGTGGAGGCAGCAGGAATCTGGGAGAGACACAGAGAGAAAATCAAGCTGGCTGCCCTGTGTTCTGCTGATCAACCAGCTTATGTTCTCTCAGTGCTCCATGGATGGCCAAGAGAGAAGGCAAGAAGCAGTGTAGCCAAAGGCTTGGGGGACATGACCAGAATGCTGAAATGTGCAACAGATTTTATTTCTCATCCTTTTGGTATGCTTATCTGCTCATGCGGGACCGATTATTGTGAGCTCTAGTGCCCTGTGAAGCAGCAGTGTGTGGAAAATGTCCCAGTTGCTAAGAGTTACCTTTACATTTGTACGTGGTAGAAAAGTGATTTAACCTGATCCGTACTTTATTTATTAGCAATGCATTTAATGGAGATACTTAATATAAAGAAGGATTTTGAAATATGCTACTGAATTTTGAGGTGACCTCTGTGTTTATTGTTCCCCTTAGTGGTGTAAAAGGGTGAGAAGTCATAAAGTATCTGTCAGTCTTGGTATCCTTTCTGCAATGAGAAAGTAAAGAAGAAAACAGGGAGGTGTATCTTTAGCTGACAAGGTTTCTATTTGTCTATGTTTTTCTCAGCCTCTTACAGTATTCAGACTAAGAGCTGAAATCTTAGAATATTCATTTTCAATTGCAGGAAAATGTGCAGTTATGCTTTCAGCTTTCCCTGGGCAATGAGAAATCAGTTTTAGTGCCTACTCACCAGAAAATAAAAAGATTTTTAGAAAGGCGTCTCCTTTTTAACTGTACCACTGTCATTGTCCAGAAGGTGGCAAAAGGCCCACCTTCCTGATAGAACTTTGTGTCTTGTTGCTGTAGAGCTAGCACCTGTAGTTTGTTGTTTCTGCTCTGCTCCTTCTTGATAAATCACAAAATGCATCTAGTTCTTGGCTCGCTTGTGGACTATCAGCATATTAAATTCTGCTCTGGTGTTGTTTGTGGTGTTGTTTGTGTGAATGAAGCCCAGGACATTGTGCAAGCTATGGCTGAGAGCGTGAACTGAAGTGCTGCTAGCCAGGGGGACTGCAGGGATCAGCGGGATTTCACATGGTTGCCAAACTGTGTCTGAGCCACTTTGTACCTCCTGCAGGTTAGGGGGGCCCTCCAGGCTAACCTTGCTCTTTGATTCACTGGTTCTGTACATGCTGTGTTGCTAGGGGACTGAATTCAGGACGTGCTTCTTTACTTCCCATAGGCTGCCATGGGAATTCTTCTGCTGACCAAGTCCAGCAATAAACCAGCTTGAGCTCCAACATAATATGTTATGAACAGAACTTGATCAGGCAAGATTAGAGCCATTACACAGGCATAAGAGACAGTGTATGGTCATCCATTTCAATTTATGCTGGTAAATTCTATTTCATTAAATCCCAAGATTGACGGTACTGATCCTGATAACTTGTTTTCAAAATATTTATTATGAGCAAGCTGTATAATGCTGATTTTTTTTCACTTGCATAGCAGGGAATGCAAGACAGAACAGGACAATATTCTGCAGGTGAGAAAACGTCAGGAAGAGCTGTTTCTTAATAGCAGTGCTAATTTACATCCTCATTAGCATCCACTATGGGTTTAATTCTGAGCTCAAGGGAATCTGAAAAATGATACAGCACATGTAAGGCTCATCCCTACATCTCAGCAACTACCTCCACCTTCTCTGGAAGCTGTTACAGTTCAGATTAAGAGCTAAATGTTTACCTCAACAACTTGTGTGTTATCTACCATGCACTAAGCTTCTTTCTTTACAGGATGTGATAACTGTGGTACAGAATGAAGGCCAGTTATAGCTAAAGCCTACAGATGATAAAATTGTCGACTTTAAAATCAATGTCTCTTTAATGTGATCATCAAGAATATTCCCTCATTTACAAAAAAATCTTTCACAGAGTTTTTATAGAGATTGCATCAATTATAATTTTATTGAATTTTATTTGATTTCCAAAAGCTCATCAGATACTATGATTTCCTTCTACTCATCTCCACTGTGGTTCTTTGTGTGCTTTCAACTCTAATTTTAGCTTGATTACTTTTTGCAGGGAGGTCTGTATGGACAGAAGTAGGGTCAGTAAGGTAGGCTGGGCTGAGGGTTGATTTAGTCTCTCAAATTTTTATTTTCAATTCTAGTTTCTTAAAACTGCTAATCTGCCAAGAAAGTGAAGGGAGCTGGTTTGTGTCTGGATAAATAAAATTGTTGAGTAATTTATGTGCAGTTTGAGCTCTTACTTAATGGGTTAAAGATTTCTGTGAAGAATTTAACAATTGATACGTCCAATATTAAATAAAACACATGCTTGAGGAAAACTCCATTCCTTATAATTAAATAAAACCTCTGAGAAATGTCACTGCTCATCTCTATTTGTCATGTAGATGCCTTCAGGGATTTGGACAAATAGCAGATAGATCTTCTAAAGGGTGAAGTCACACACGTGCCTATGAGAGTATGTCTCTCTGAAGGCAGTTTTATTGCAGTGTATAGCAACTGGTTAATTTCAAATCTTGTTAAAAAGAAAGTCTTAAATGAGCATATGACAGAAATAATATTTTGGAAGAGTTGACATTTCAAGCCCACAGGAGACAGCCTTTTACTGTTAAGAGCTAAATAACAGCATGCATAACCTTTCAAGTAAGAAGCTAATTGAGCACAGTATCATCTTAGAAATCCAATTTTAGAGAGTGCCAGTCTTTTACAAAATTATTTGGTTTCTTTTTTTTTTTTAAATTTTTTTATTTTATTTTATTTTATTTTTTGTATATTCTTCTCCATTGTCAGGTCATGTCTGATATTCCATGCAGAAGACAATATATCAGATTTAGCTAGGTGTGGAGTGGGAGCAAAGAAAGCTAACCATTTTTGCCTCAAAATACTAAACAGGTAAAAAACTAATAAATTCCTCATTTAGAATAGGGCTGGAAGATTTTGCCCTTCTAGAAGTGCGTTTGAGGTATAAATGCCATCTCTGCTATATATAATGCACTTCTGGCAAATTTTTCAAAGTTCTGAAGCATTGCCTGTATTTAAGTTGTGCACGAGATGCACAAACATAATTGGGGAAATATTTAGGGTACCCCCTCCCCACCCATTTGTATGTATTTTGAGTGTTAACTGATTTCTGGATTTGGAATATCTGCCATTGTAGTCACTGCTACCTATGGTAGCTTTCCTTCTATTATTGGCATGAACCACCTTTTAAAAAAGCAAAAAATAAACAAAAATTATAAAATGTTGATATAAACAACACATTAAAAAAACATTAGCTCTTTGCATGAGTAAAAAAACAGAAGCAGTGTATCAGTTTCAAAATTTGATAGCCATATTTCAGTAAAGAAAGCATCTGGCTTTGATTAAATGTGGTTAACTGTTTTCTTAAATACTTGTAGTAAGAAATAGGTCTATTGATTTCAGTAGTTAAGCAAGGTGAACATGTAGTCTAGTATTGACAACCGTCCTGAAGACAACAATGGATTTTAAATTAAAGGCATTCTAAGTTCAAATTCCCTACAGTTGTTCCAATGAAATAACCTGATTTCATTAGGGCTGCCTTTGTAGTCATGTCTAAGAGATCTGTCTGAAAAGGTGTCCTCGGGTAGAAATGTTGCCTTTCACCTCACAAACTTAGTTTTGTTTGATGTTGAAATTTCATAGATTCTGATGAAGTCACACGTAAACGGCAGAAATACAGCTGTCTTCCTTTCTCTAATCCAACTCCCCTGCAATGAACAGGGACACCTACAGCTAGATCAGGTTGCTCAGCACCCTGCCAGCCTGACCTGCACCCCTGGAGCATCCACCACCTCTCTGGGTAACCTGCTCCAGTGCCTCATCACTCTTATTGTAAAAATCTTCTTCCTTATATCCAATTTAAATCTCATCTCATCTCTTTTGGTTTGAAAGATTTCCCCCTTGTCCTATCACAACAGAACCTACTAAAGAGTCTGTCCCTGCCTTTCTTGCAGGCACCCAGGAGATGCAACTTAATGCAATAATGATACTAGGGTAAAAGAGGAAGACTTTTGCATGGAAAGCAGTGTGTCAGTATTTAGTTCAGGATCTGTTACATTTCTTCAGAGCAATGAAACAACTAGAGCTGCTTAATCTCTGCTTTCAAGACAAATTCCTACTACACTGAGGACTAGTGGGATAGCAATAACACCAATTGCACAAATTCTTTGCAATTTGACACTTCTTTAAAAGGCTGATGTTCAGTGATAGGAATTGCTGTATAATGGTGTTGGACGATCTGGTTATACCTTATAATAATCATTTGTTTTTGAGTGCTATGCTTTCAGTAATTCCACAGTATTGGTAGCTGGTTTCAGTTTTCTGAGCTCAAAATTACATGCTTCATATGCAAATACCAAATGTATGGCAAAAGCAAATGAAAAATGTATTCATTGAATGAAAAAAAAGTGAGAGACTTATTTAGAACAACCTATTAAATTTTCAGCTTGTTTCCTGATCACTGTGAATGACAAAATTTGTCTTGTGCTTTCCACCTGTGGGTGTCCTTATATCTACAAAGCACGTTCTGACATTTTAAGACAACACACCTAAAGTCACTGGCAAGGTGTTACTTAGATGTTAAAAATCTATAGCCCTCTGTATATATGACCTTAATGTGGATTTCCAAGACATTGAGGGTTCTGGTGTGTACTTGTCACAGAGTATTGCTATTTTATTTTACCTGCATCTTTGCTTTGGTAGGGATAGAATTGTCACAGTTGAGAACAAGCTCTCTAAACATTCGTTCTCATTTGGATTTTGTGGAACTTTACAAAAAATGTAAGTGTTTCTTAATCCAATAGGCAGATCATAGATCTGCTTGATTTCTTGGCAAGTTGATAGAGAATCTGGGTTTGAGTGCCCTTAGCTCTGTCATGTGAACTGACTGTAGCTCTTTCACTGTATTGTGTTAACAGACAGAGAAAACAACTTAAGAAATTCCTAGCCTCTGTGTATGTGGATCATCAGCATTTGTACACTGCAGATTTCAGGGATCCCTGATTTGGACTAATGTTTTTTGCACATCACTTTGCTTACAGCCTTTTTTTAGCTGAAAGCCTAGGAGCTGCTTGTTTGAACTCTTAGCCCTCAGGTGTTCTGCTCTAACTGCAGGTGCTAGAATCAGGATTTCTCAGTTATGGCTTCAAGTGCCAACAGTGATATGAAATTAAGAAAGAAGGTAAGAAAAATGCAAAAAAAAAATAATTGAGTGATATTTCACACATTCATAAATAATCCATTTTAAGCCCACAGGGACAGAAATCTACTCTGTGTTTCAAGCATGTTTTTTGATGCCCATTGGCACTGAATTGGTCTTTTAAACCCACCATTGCTTACAGTTACTATTGTTCTCTTTTTCTTGGGCTCCTCTTTGTGACTTATCAATATCCTGCTTAAGTATTGGATAATTGTACTTGTTCCTCTTGTGTTGTCAAATGTGAAACTTAAAAAAAAACACACAAAAAAACCCCCAAAAAACCCAACAACAACAGAAAAACCTTTGTTTAGCTGTCTCTAAACAGATTTCTCCTGTCCTTTCCATCATGCTACTATTTTTAATGTTTATTTTAAGTGTATTTCAGAGCAATTAATGTTTTTTGTGGGACAGATGCACTAACAGGCTTAATCAGCAGTGCTCTCAATGTAACATAAGGGGAATCTAGAGGGGAAAAAGTGGGGATGTTGTCAAGAGATTATTCCTAGGAGAACTGGTCAGCCTTTACACTGTTACCTTCAGACTGTCTTGACACTTCTCATGAAAAACTCTTAACTCTTGTACATTTAGTGTTAAGAATTTAAGAGTTGTTTTTTAAAAAAAATAATACTAGAAACTCACACTGATTCACTACTGAAATTTTTCTCCACTGTCACACTTTATTAGTATATGCACTTTGTGTATATACTAATAAAAATGCACAATACTATTTTCTAAATACATCTGCACTTGAATTTAAATTACTTTTGAAATTATGCTGACAAGTAATGTAATGTCTAAGGATGAAGATTTTCCATTTCCTTTCTTATGCCTGTTCTTTTTTCCCACCATATTTTTTCTAATTCTCCCTAGATCATTTCCTTGTTTCATCATTTGGAGTAATTTTATTCTTCATCAAGTATTTTATTCAGTTGTGAATATGGCTTAGGTTTCCATAAATTTCATCTCAACTCACTAATTATCTTTTATCTGAAAAGGGAAATTAAGAAATGAAGGTCCGTTCATAAAGAATTGAGCCAATAGGGTGGGAGAGCAAAGAATTGCTGATGGCTACAGTGTTGCCTCTGCTAGCTTTTGAGATGTTAGAGTCCTGAGTTCAAATCCTAAATTTACACTTGAAAGTGTTGTTCCGTTTCCCACAAGAGTACTGCAAAAATCATTCTGCAAAACATTTGACTTTATTTCTCTCATTGTCTCTCTGTTGCTCTGGGAGGAAATAAGCTGTTTCTTTCTCCTCATGGGTACTATGGTTGTTGCTGAAGATATCAGTAAGTACAAAAATTGTTAAGGGTTTCCCAGGATCAAATCCAGCCACTTTTGGGCATAGTTTTATAAAATGTTTTATTTTTCATAAACCAAAAAATTGTTTAATTTCAGTGTTATCTAGAACCCAAGTATTCTCTGAAGCGAAGTGAGAAGGAGGGGAGTGCTGTTCTTTTGGCCAAAGACAGTTCACTATGATGCACCCTTAGAACAACCATCCTGTGTCTGTATGTCTGTGTTACTGCTCTCCACTAATGTCTGGGACTGTGCTTAGTGCTCTGTTTGGCTCCCAGTGTTGTCTGGGAAAGCTTGGCACTAGGCTGGAACCTCAGAGCTGGAACCTTCCAAAAGGATCTGGCACCAAACCCAGTTGCTTCTGTATCCCAGAAAAATTCAGATATCTGTATCTGAAAGCTGTAGGTAGCAAGGAGAAGCCCTGGACTACAAGCAGGATGCAGTTATAGACCAGTTACACCTGAGAGTCTGGTTGTACGCTTTGCCAGGAAAGTAATTTCACGTGCTTCTGTCTTGTTAGACTCCAGTGGTACTGGAAGTATTTCTGTCACAAGTGCATTAGACATAAAGTAGGCTGCCCTGATGGCAAAAACAAGTTTTCCAGGGAGGAATCCAGAACGTCTTGAAGCAGATAAAACAGGAATTATTGAAAATAGAGCATTTCTCACAGTATTGTGGTATTTTTGCTTCCAAGTGCAGAAGTATGTGAAAATATAATTATTTTACTTGCAAAGAATTCATGAAAGTTATCAGAACCAATACAAATGTTTCACTTAGAATTTGGTTGATTTGCTGGAGTTGTTGTGTTGTTGCTGTTCGACAATGAGAAGTTAAGAGAAAGTTGAGGCCAACAGAGTAGAAGAGAAGGCAGTATTTTTTTCATTCCTTTCTGGATAAGAGTTAGTTGGATTCAGCTAAAGTGGAGCCATCTGTCATTTGCTAAACTTTCAGAACATGTGTTTATAATTTTGTTAGCAAGTGGGAAATGACCAATAAATGACTGAATTATCTTTCTCACCTAAAACCAATAATTATAAAATCAACACTCCTTTCTGTCTAATTAGAAAAAAAAAACAAAACAAACAAAAAAAAAAAACCAAAAAACCACAAAGCCAACAAGAAAAAGGACAGAGACAACTCAGAATGTTTACTTCAACTTCATTTTATTTCCTATTAGCAGATTCTGAATGAATAAATATTTGACAGCAACTTTCCTGTTATTATCTGGTTACTATTGCACAGGGTCCATGGCAATGGTGCTAAACAAGAAATGGATACAGAAAGTCACTGTAATTGCGTGTCCTTTGCTGTCCTTTTGCTAGCTGTTATGTGATCTGAGAAAACTTGCTTATGAATTCTGTGAGACCTTGTGCATGTCTGTATAAATATGCTAGACCAGTGTACTCATCTTAATTTTTGAATGGTTGAAGGGGTGATGTTTAATAATTTCAAAGAATGTAGTCTGACTTTGAATTGTAGTTGATGTGAGTGTTCAGTGAAGTTCTATTGATTGGTATTGCCCCTGTTGATGTGAAACAATATAACTGCTAATAATGGTACTTCTGTCAGTTCTGACAAAGTCCTCTCGTGAGGAAACAGAAGGCAGATTTGGTACACCTCTGAGTACCTCACCAGTCTGAGATGATAGTAGGTACAATGAGTGTAAAATTCTGGAACTTAGTTCCACGTGGTGAGACTTGGATGGGTTCCTGCAAGGGTCGTTGCAAAAGATGGGAGACCATGACATGCAAAAAGAAAAGCTGTATTAAGAGCTGATGTAGAAGCTGTAGTAAGATCTGGGGAGGAAATGTGGCAAACTTCTGAATCCAGGTTTTTGGGACCATGCAGTAATGGGGTTTACAGGGCCAGAAACTGTATACCAAAGTCAGTTCCAGAATAGAGACCTCTGATATGAGTAAACTTACAGAGTAAGAGCAGCCCATACAAAATGAGAAACATCCTGAACATGCATTTATTTACACACCTGTCTGAATGAAAGTATTCATCTGCAGTAACAGAGAACCTGGTGTTGACATGCTGAATCAGTAATTAACTTTTATAATACCATAAACATTATCTACTCTGGTATCCTTCAGTTTTAAGGGATTACAGGTGTAATTATGCAAATTTGAAAAATTTTTGTAGACTATAGATAGGATCTATGCCAAAGCATGTCTTGTGCAAGGCATCTTGTTCTCTGAGGAGATAGACCTGTTGAGTATTTGACTCTTGGCCAAGTGGTTTCTTGCTTTACATTCACAGCTTTTGAGAAAGACTGTGACTGATTATTCTGTGCAAAGCATAAAACAGCCTTAACACCCATTTTCTACAATATATCAGAAAATGAAGTTGAATAGAAAATCATGAAAAAACAGAAGTTACAACAGAAGTTGGCCTTATGGCCAGCTACATTTTCTTTTTGACACTTATGTCTTTTTCTGGCGTGATGGAAAATTCTGAAGTTTATTTAATGAGCTTGTGCATCTCATTTTGGTAATATGTATGTTGTATTTCAAGCACTTGAAATGTAACTACAGGTGTCTCTTATAATTCAGGAGGAATGCCAGGTTGTTTGTAATGACTTACCCTAGGAACATGTAATACATCCTAATAGCCAATTTTCCACAGATTTTCAGGTTTCTCCACTGGTTTAGGAAAGTTACACAGATAATGACATCCTTTGAAAGCTGGAGGCCTGTGGTGGGGGATGACAGTAGTCAGTGACTGCAGCTTACTGGAAGAATGCTGAAAATTACAGAGCCATCACGGAAAAGGAGGTTGGTGGTTGGTGCCTAAAAATTTCTGCTGAATAAATTGTGTGTGTAGACAAAGACAGATGCATCAACTTTCAGTTATTTATATTCAATTCCAAACTTCATTTTTCCATTTATTTTCAAGAAAGCCTCTTTTGTTATGCTACTCAAACTCGAGTCAGGATCCACAGGGAGCATGTGCTCAGGTAGGGCAGTTTCTCCCAGATAAGAAACGGTATTGTGATGGGGACTTGTAAATAAGGCTTTGGGAAAGCTTTGAGAACACTAAAGTAAGTAACAGCAGAGTTTCAGTCTTGAAACTGAACACCTTTCTGTTGTAATGACTTGCCCTAGGACCATGTAATTGTAATCCATCCTAACAGCCAATCCCAATAGCTTTCTTAACAGAGTATTCAGCAGAAAGTCATGGGATACAGCCTGTAGTTTACTGGCTATGTGTGTAGAGCCTGTTGCTATTTGTTGTTACTGAAGGGAACACGAATGTCCTCATCATACTTAAAACAGCTATGCTAAATCAGGCTGGAATTCTCTGTCATTCACTGTAATATCAGTGGTATACAGATAGCTCTGTAAAAAGTAACCACCAGCAAACGGGTGTAAATCAGTGTTGTGGAAACATCCATGTCAAGCTACACCAGATATTTGGTAGATGAGGTTGGTCTTCCTTTTATGCAGCCTGAGTGGGAAGCATCACAAATGAGATAGATGATAGAAAGCTACTTTGTAATTAATACTGGAAAAAATTGTTAAATATATAAATAAATATTAGGGTAATGAAAAGGTTAGGAAACAAATATCAGAAATAACCTGTGATAAAGACTTAAGTAGAGCAAGGAGATGGAGTGAAAATATAGCCACATAAAAAATCTCCAAAGGAAAGAAGTAGGAAAAAGCAGACTGTATAACAGTTAGAGCAGAAGGAGTCTAGGGCTCCTCAGCAAGTTAAAAGAATCAGGGAGAGAGAACAGGAAACAACAACAGCAACAACAAAAATAGCAAGGAACAGAATTGAGTGAGTTAGTTGATTATTATTTGCTCTGCAAGCCAGCCTAGCATAATTTCTTTAGGCTGTTTCAAAGGAATTCTGAGTGCAGAAAAAGAAGCTAGGAGTTGCTCACATAGGCTGCAGGAAGGCCATTGATTCAGTCCCAAACTCATGGAGATGTAAAACCTCCATATCCATGAGAAATAAAAATTATTTTTATAGCTTTAAAACTGGTCAAGTAGAAGAGGTACCTCACTATCCATCACCCAGCTTAGGGACCTTTATATCCAGCTCATGTGCAATCTTACGCATAGGTAGACTTCTGAAACACAGCATTTTTTGTTTGTATCTTGACATTGTGCACTATCTGAAAATAGTTGAATTTGTGTAAAACGCAAACCAGCTCTTCTTTATGTATATGGTTCTGTGGGATTTCCTTTGATCTGTCTAGTCATGAGCTAAAACTATAACCTTTTCACTGTAAAACTTCCAGAAACAAATCATAAGGGGTTTATGAATCTCTGACTGAAATGGAACTGCAAAAATATTTCAAGCATTAATTCTTCAAATTAGAAACTGTGGGAAGGTAGTTCTGATTATTAAAGTGTCTTGGGACTTGCCCAGGACTATAACACCTGAAACAGAACTATGATCATTAGGCCTCTTTTTACTTTGAAGATAGTTAATGTGACCGTGTTTTGAATGCAAAGGATTGGGATCTTCCAAAGTGAAAAGTAGAGCCTGCCGATCTGTATTCACTAACACCAATTCACAAGATTGTGATAAGAATTAATAAAATAGAAATAGAAGTGATAAACAGAAGAGGTACAGTGAATTAAAAATGACAATGACAAAAAAAACAGCAGCAACTGGAATCTGTAGGATTCCCTTTGTTCTGGTGTAGACCATTCACAACTCATTTCATGCTGACTGGTTCAATAGTTTCCATTAGGTTACTAGACATTCTAAGCTAATTAACTAAAAGCATGTTAAATGAAATAGGAAAGATTGGACCAGATAAATCCTTAGCAAATGTCTGCCTCTGAGCTCATTTTGCTTTTTATTTTTTCTTTTCAAAAACACAATGAAGATTACCTCTTTCCTTTGTCCTCCAGAAAATGTGGTACTTTACGTGTCAGCAGGATAAGAGCAGTTTTGTTTGCATTAATTATGTTTCAATTAATCTTTCACAGTGACATTATGTGATTGTGCTTCTAACAGTTAGAAATAAAAAACAATCATAAAATATTGCAAATTTATTTTATTCACTGTTGCAAATCTGCTTGCTTCAGTTTCCCCTTTCTTTTAAGGGACAAGACAGATAAACAGCATTTTCCCATCTCACATTTAAATATTTAAGTACCTTGTCAGTAGGAGGACAGCCATAGTCCCAAAATTAGGAGGAAGAGAAACAAAGGAGGAAATAAAAGCATTTAAAGGACTCGAGTACAGAAGTGAAATCTTTAAAAATGCATATTTTCATGCTTATGTGTAGAATTGGCTCTGTAATGTCATTAGGAGATGACTAAAGAACAGTCCTAGTAATAGCCATTGATATGATATCCGCTTCATATATTAAGAGGTGCATTAACAGTCTGTAGAGGGAAAAGCTTGGAAGGGCCCAGAAGGATGTATGCACACTGCCAAAGCTGCTGCAACAGCTTGTTTGTGGCAGGATGTTCTAAAAATCGTCAGGTGTCACAACAAAAGCCACCCTCAGAAGTAAAGATTGTAACAGGCCAGCATCACCGCTAGACATCTTACCCTAGAAATAGGGGTGACAAGGAGCTGGAAAGGGCTGAACCAGTTCCCGTCCTTAATGTTTTCACTTGGGCTGTGTGTTGAGAGTCAGAAAAGCAAGGTGTGAATACAATAATTTCTAATTTTAGGATTAACTTTAAGAATGTTTTTAGCACACTGTGAAAAAAGCATAAAACAATGCTTAAGTCAGCACAGTGCTAACCTTTGCCAGTCTGGAATTTAGCTGAAAGTAATGATGCTTACCTGCTTAAGTGGTAACATATGGATTCAATTCAAGAATGCCCAAAGCTGGAACAATAGATAAGATAAGCACATTGGAATGTTGGAAATATGCAAACCCACCCGCAGGCCCCCCATCCACACCAATAAATTATTAACATTGGAAGGGAGATGAAACTACATCATGTGCAACTGCCAAAGATGCGTGTGAAATACCTGAACAGTAATAGGACTGATTATAGACTGAATATTACCGTACATTTGCATGAAATTTTGTGATTGTATCATAGAGAAGAAAGATGTAATAAAAATTCCTTTGAACTCATTTAAATTGCATGATGCAAACCGTCAGTCAAAAAGGTCACTTTGACAATGCTGCAAATGAAATGCCAGATTTGTTCATAGTGTATAGTCACTGTTTGCTCATTTAAGTGGTTTTGTAGCAGGTCTTGTCTGTCTTGCAGTGTAAGCACTTGCAACCAGCGTTCACTGGTAAAAGTCTCTGTTGTTCCTCACCTTCACTGTTTGTAAACAACTTAAGAGTTGCAACTAAATCATATTCATCCAACATTAAGAAAATACACCTGAACTGTTGAGAAGTATTTCAGCACCTTTTAAGTTGTAGGATGCAAGGATAACAGCCTTCAGAAATGGACCTCAACACCTTTGTATATGTAAAGATGACAAACTGAAATCTCTAACTCTGACAGTCTTGTGGTGAATGAAGAAATATGACACATATTTTCTGCTGCATCGCCTTCAATGATGGCATATCTATCTGTTGATTGCTTTGCATACATGCCCTAGGCAGTAAACTTGAAGTAATTATTCATTCTCATTTTCCATTAATTTGTAGATGGTGTCAAATTTTTCACAGATAGAATTTAAATCTATCTGAATAAACACTCATTGGCAACATTAATATCATTTAATTATAGTTAATTCCTTACATTTTTATTTTAATGTTCTTAATGCAATCCTCTTGCTGTCTTAAAAACACTTAGGGAGATGGCGGATTACTCTGTTTCAGCTGTGTGATGGTAAAACAACCAGCACAAGTGTTTTATACAGGGAACACCAAGTTCTCAGATGGTCTGGCCACTGCAGTGGGAGGTGATCTGTGATTTAAACTTTGTATCATTGGTGCTATTGAAAGAGTGCTTTTGCATCTACAGGCTCTTAGGAAGTGGTGGTCATATATGTTGTCAAATACTGCTGTACTCATTAATTGTAACTGTACAATCTGTGAAAAAATTGTACACAATTCAGAAAGTGCAGTTTCCTAGCATTGTTACATGGCTAGACAACTAAATCATTGGGTGGCCTTTTTCTTCATTGGTTTCCCTGTTCAACACACTCCTGTGAGTGTGGAACTTCCTCAGCTGACTTTCTGTTTCTTTGTCGTCACGGTTTTGAGCTCTCTGTCTTGAGCAAATGCTGGCAGTTCCAAGTACTCTAAGTCATTTTGGATGACTGTTTTTCCTCATCTGTTTCCTTAGGTACCTTCAAGTCCCCAGTGGCTCTTGACAAACATTTCTTGTAGGATAGACACACTTTTTATTTCAGTTTTCCATTGAATGAAATGTCAGCATATGACAAACTGTTTTTTGCTGGTGCCACACTCTGATTTAGCAGTGCTGAATATGGATTCTGCCATTATTCATTAGAAGGTGCTTTATTATTTTGACACTGCTTTCTACTGACCTCTTGTACTGGAAGTAATGGGGACTTGTAGTGACATGCCTAGTACGTACTTCACTGCAAAGTGCTAAAACTCATGAATCCTGTTGTCAGGCATTTCTAAAGCTGAGGCACTGTAAAATGGAGCAAGGATATTACTGACATGCACAAATGACTGTTTTGATACGTTATCTTCTACGTGGGAATGAATTTAGTAGTCTGGGACACAAGTTTGTTCTCTGCCAGCCTGCAGTGGCAAAATTTTGCCTGCTTTGATCTATGGGATTACTTCTTTTACCACCCACATCTTTACCTATGCTTCTGGCCCGTGCAACAAGCCATAACATTTTCCTTGTAACTGCTCCTTATTTGAAGCTAGTGTACATAAAATATCATTGGTCCTCTTATATTTTAAATCTGTAAATGATTCCATGCATGTCCTTTCTAACATTTTCTTTCTGATGTTGGAGGATTTCTGATGCAGTGCAAGAAAAACCCATTTAACAACTACATTTATCCCTTTATTGTCATTAATCATTTTAAGGGTTAAAGCCACACTATTAGCTGTTATCATTTGGAGCAAAGAACATTATATGTGGCAGTGACCATAGCTCCTTTATGCAGTTTTTACCCTCAGTGATACATCCAAAAATCTAAGTCCACTTTCTGTCTGACACCAAATAATATATTTTTGGAAGAGCTTGTTTTTGTAACATATAAAATGTAGTTCTGGATATTTTTATTTCATTGCTCTTTTCTCAAGTATCCCAGAGAGACTAACCATCATCATATCTCACTTCTTTTTTATGTAACGTTGCAATCGTGTATCTGAAATAAAAATATTTCTGTAGTCCTTTTGTTTGTGGGGAAGGTTAGGGTGAGAATTTCCAGGTCCCTTAGGCTGTAAAGAGTTTTATGATCATTTTCAGCTCACACAGTTCCTCCATGCATGAAGACGTGGAGCTTTTAATGTATGTGGAGTAAAGCCAAAGCTTCTTTTTTTATTTATGTACACTAACACCCAATTTATTTTTTTTTTTACATGTCTGCTCTCCAAGTCTGACTATGCAATTTTGAAGAATTACCAATATTCTCAGCAGAATCATTCGAGGACAACTTTATTTTGCACTTAGATATTGTATCTCTAGGTTGGACCATCTTTGATTAATGCCTTAAGTTTTCCAGATGTTTTTGTAACAGCTAAAATGTAAATCTGTTAGACAGTTCTGTAGAATAACATTCGGGATGCTGAGGCAAGTTGGTCAAGCATGTATCTCTTTGCACACTCCATCATTCACATGAGTCTGTACTCTTTTACCTTAGTGTGGTTAGTCTATATCATGTTGTCACACTGGCTTTGCTATGCTGGATATTATTTCCATCATAAGGAATTTACATGGTATTTTTTAGCTTTTGCCCTACAGCTTGTTTTCCGTACAAGGTTCATGAAGTCTTTGCGTTTCTCTCATTTTCTCATATCCTTGACCAAAATGTCATGATATGGACTTTTGCACTATGTATGCTATCAGATATGTGCTGTATCTTCCTACAAAGTGCATCTGGCAACAAATCAGCCCACATGGGAACAGTATCTTCCGAATAAATAGTTGAAAATTATAGGAACATCTGTTTTGCTTTGCATCCCATGCAGAAATTCACTTGGTATTGATCACCTCTCCAGTGCTTTCTTCTTGTATGTGGGGGAGTATTTTTCACTCTTTAAGACTTGTCTTCTGTGTGTACATAGATGTGAAAAGTCCATTTTTTGTTCTGGTAGTGACTGATGCCAATGCTGGAGCCTGGCTTGCTCTCCAGGTAAGTTCTTCCACTTCTCCTCTGCGCAGTTCTGTGAAATTTTCTTGGTAATGTGGCAGGAACTTATCTTCTTCTTACTATGGAGGAACTTGAAATCCCCTTCTGTATGTTTTTGAGGTGCTTTCTGTAGTTTTTAGTTGCTTTAGACACTTGACTGGCAAGAAAATGAGTACTTTGATGTCTCTTAAGACCCAGTATAATTCAGCACAGACAAACAGGTTGATTACTTGTTTGGTTTTGTTTGTTTTTTTTTTGTGCAAAAGTATCTTCTCCAGTATTGATGAATTTAGCTAATGTCCATTGCTAGTGAAGATAACTCTGTTACAGTAAAACTTAAAAGCACAGTACCTTCCGTTATGGTTTGGATCAAAGTTCTGAGCTGCCCTCTGTACTGCATCTGCAGGATCTAAGAATAGGATAAGCAAATCTGCTTCTTTCTCATGGGCTTGTTCTTTCAGAGTTGCAGAGCCAGAAATGGTATCATTATTTAAGACTTCTTCATATTTTCAGTTGCTGGTATCCAGATACTGGCAGTGCTCTAGCTTGTGCATCAGTGCCCAATTTAAAAGCATGCTATTGTCACAGTTGCTTTTAGACTGATAGTTCAGTTCTCTGCTGATACAGCATTGTTCACTGCTTCTAATTACTTCTACAGAGATTTCATTTGAATTAGTGGTGTTGCTGTTATTCCCTTTTTGGTGATAGCTTTTGCTTCTTGCTGTACATGCTTTTGACTACTTGCAAGCTGTTGGCAAGTGCCATTTGCTTGTAGTTCATGTCCCCTTTTCCAAGTGTTGGCCAGTGGTCTGACTTCTGTTGTTGTCACACTCTGAATAGCTTCTTGTATTGTTTTTCCATGCCCCATCCTTTATCTTTAAAATTTTGTATTCCCTATAATACCAACTTTTCTCTGAGTGGCTTCCTTTGCTTGGCAGATGTAGATTATCTTGCCAAAGATTAACTTCAGACCTTCCAATAGACCAAGGTTTACTTTCCTGAGCAAGGACTCAAACCCTCTGAAATGGCTAATGAGACAGTCAGTCTTAGATTAGTTTCCCCCTTCTCTGATTTTACTTCCTGTTTAAAAGCATCATGTGCATCTATTTCATTTTTATAGAATGCCCCGCATTTGTGTAATGAAACTCAGAGCTCATCTATCTTGGCCAAACTAACTGAAAACCATGGAAGATATGAACTGCTTTAAAAATGAGTGTTGTCAGAAACAGTGCTATTTGTCTGTATCTGCTGCTGCTACTAGTTCCTTGCGGACACAGACCTTTCTGTTTATAAGAGAGTTTAGGCAAGCAAAGGAATTCCTGACTTGTGTAAAAACTGGAGTAAAAAATTATCTGCTTTGCAGTCCCAGAGCCTCAGCCAAAGTAGTTATTTATGAAGGGATGGAAAGCTGGCAGACGTAGCTGTATTTTTATTTTTTATTTTTTAATTCTTTTTTTCCTGATGTAGGAACATACACTGTTCTTGCTCTATTATTTTGCTTGGGGAGCAGTTTATGCCAACTCAGTTTACAAGCAACCATTAATGTCTGTCTTGTTTCCACACTTTTATAATTGATGTAGCAGTAGAGGAGAGCCTCAGAATGACTATTTCTTCTAAATCCAAGTTGTATTAAAAAATATGTCTCCTTAAATCTGTTGAAATAACACACTGATGAACAAGGAGCAAAAGCAAAGATCCAAGTAAATAAATTATTGCACAAGTGTGCAAATTCTACCCTTGAATGGTGCATACTTCTTATAGGTCACCAAAAAGTTCCACAGGTTAAGTAAATACACAAAATTAGTCTTTTATTCTAAAAACCATTACTAAAAATGGAAAGCAGATCCTTGAATGTGCCAGACATGCCTATCCTGTCAGGGATTTAATACTCGTAAGCTCCAAAATTTCTCCATCACATGCAGTGAGATGGTATTTTATTGAGTCTTGGATATTCCTTGTTAAATTTGCAAGTTTTCAGTCTGAATTGTTTTAGCCTACATTCACATTAAGTTGTGCTAATTTGGACTAAGGCACTCCTCACCCAGAGGAAGAGTACATGCATGGAGAATTAAGTCAGAAACAATGTATTCTGATAATAAAAAGAATAGGTGTTTTAAAATAAACTTCACTGTGAAGGAAAAACAACAACAAAACCAACAGGTGGACACAATGAAGGTAAAATAATGTGATTGGGATGCTTAAAGGGCCAGAGGAAAAAGGAGCTTAATGAATGCAGAAAGCTTGAAGGCAGGGCACTGGTACTTTCCTGTGGCACAGGTCCCTGTGACTTTTCTCACCAGGTGAGGCTGCCTCACTCAGGAATGAGTGGCTGTAAGGAAAGAAAGGTGGATATATAAGCTGTGGGCAGTGAAGTCCCATTTCTTTCTCACAGCAGTCCCTGACAGGACTTTCTGGTCTAGGGAGAATTTTTGTTATCTTTCTGTGATTTTATGTCTTTCTGTTATCTTAAGTACAACTGAGTTCTGTCCCAGTGTGGACCTTTGTCGAGGCAACTTCAAGACTAAGAAAAGGTAAAAGCCCAATGAGATGCTGAATTCAGCTTTTCCTAGTGAATACTAATGCCTGTCTAAAGCAACCTCCTTATGGATTTGCTGATCGTGCAGGAGCGGCATGCAAAGAAGGGAGGAGGAGTGAAAGGGAGGGTGGAAGAAAGCGAGGGCTCTAGGACCCATGCGAGCCTTCATGAGCAGGAGGTGGGAGTTCTCCTCCGAGGCAGTCCGAGCCCAACCTCAGAGCTCCTGCGGAGCCCGCTGCAAGCCGGGCACGGCCCCTGCTCATCCCAGCCCCGAGCGCCCGGCTCCGCTCAGCCATGAGCCGTGCTGCTCCAGCACCGCTGCGGCTCTGGGTCACCGCCGTGGGTGAGTAACTTGCTCTTTTTGCCCCCGCGACCTGTGGTACCAGCTCCTTCTTCTCCCCACTGGGGACTCTGACTTATTTCTTTGCCCATTCTCTTCTACCTTTAAAAACAGTAAAGCGTTATTTTCAGAGCACTGTGGAAGTCGGAGGTAGGGAAGAAAATAATGTGTCAAACATATATGAAGTGTGTGATGTGGGAAGATAAATCTTGGTGGTTATTGATTCTAAGTAAATATTGTTCACTGAAATGAATGGGCGATCTGTAGTTTAATAAGGGCTTGAGCTGACTGAGGCTGTTACACTGGAGAGAGGTTCTGTCATTGTATAAAGGTTCGGCATAACATTAACAGCTATCCCCCAGTACCATTTTGGTTCTGTGACTACAGGATTGCTTTCTTTAGTACTGCGCTCTAAAGATGGGGGAAAATAATACTCCTGGAATAGTAAAGGTTGCTCAAAGGAAAAGGTTTACTTGGAAAAGATGTTTTGTCCAAGGAGAAGAGATGAGGATGGATAAAGGGAAAAGAGGCTATCAAGACTTTAAAAGAGTTATGAGCTCCTACCTAAACAGTGGGGCTCAGGCTGAGTTTTGAAAGGAATCTTTGTGCTGCTCAGTTTGTCGGTCAGCTTTGGTTCTGAAACACAGCAAGAGGAGTGAAATCACTGTAGGAAAAGAGGGGAGAGATAGCAGGAGGAAAGCAGCAGTAACAGGAGGGAAGTTGGGAAGTGTTAGAATGCACATAAATGACAATGGAAGAAAGAAGGCAGGAGTGGGACATGTTTACTGTATGTGCACTGTAGTTAAAAAAAAAAAAAAAAAAAAGTAGTATGAAAACTAGGAGAGAAAAATCTGCAGATCTTTACCAGAACATACTGAACAACTTCCCAGGGAGCTGTGGTTACAATAGTAAGCCCAGTACAGAGAGAGGAACATCATTTTGATCTCTGGATGAGGGTCAGGGGATACTTCAGTGTATTTCAGTGTAACAAATCATATTACTTCCAGGCAGTGGACAAGGTGAAACAAACAGGTTGTTTGCAGCTACAGCTTCCTCTTGCTAATGCAGTAAGGATTTCTCTATTTCTCTATTCTGTGCTAAAAGCTAAGCACCTATGTATATTGTTTTATTTTTATTTGTTTTTAACATGAAGATATGCTAGTACATCATTTTTTAAGCAGGTTTCACCATTTAGTTCTAGTTTTAATTGAGTGTCAAGACATAGCTTAGAGTCTTTGATTTCAGGCTTTTTCTGTCCTGTTACTTCCATGGGGAGGAGAGAGCTTTACCATCAAAAGGGCCCAGGGGAAGTACATTCCATTCAAGCAGAGCTGTGTCCCCCCACAGCTTCTGCTCTTATGCCTTGCTTTTTCATCAAGAGCTGCTAAGTGTCATCCATGTGTTTTTAGTGTAGTGACTTTCAACATGTGAGTAAGGTTAGCGTAAGTAGTAGTCATTGTACTTGCTTTATTTCCAAGTCAGTAATTTGAAGCATGATTGTGTTAGAGCAGAGATTAATTTTTAAGGGGAAAAAAATAGAGGAAAAAAAAATACAAGAACTAGATAAAAACAAATGTACATTTTGCAATCTCTGTCCAGTCTTCTGCCAAAAAAATCTCAGTCACCAGAGGAGAGGCTTGAATGCTTGAGTATTTAACTGTGTAGCTGCTATCCTGATCTTCACATCAGGGTGGCTCATCTCACTGGGATATTATGGTCAGTTCTAAGGCTCTGCAGTTAATGATTTTAAAAACCACTTGTGTTTCCACTGAGGAGGTTTTCCCAGAACAGATTTGTAGAGTAGCTTTATATTTCCTTACTTTCTTTGGAAAGCCTATAGTCCTGGTAATGAGGGAATTTACAGGTCTGCTTTTCTCCATTTTGTTTTGCTGGCTGGCATACATCTTTCTGATGAGCTTTTAGAGTAATTGAAGAGTTCAAATCCACTGAAAATTTTAGGCATGCTGTAACAGCGGAGGAGGTCAGAACTCATTTTGATGAGTAGAAATCAAGACTCTACAAGAATGTGCAGAAAGTTAGAGAAAACAGGAAAAACAGAAATGAAACCAGACACCTGAACCAACCAACAGCACAACCAGAAAAGGATTGTGTGTACCAATGTGCGTTCTTCAGTGTCAGGGCAACTTCACAGTCATTCTGAGGCTGAGATAGGACTCTAATCTCAGGTCTTGGAAAGTGGCATGGAAGTAAGTAAACAAAGCCACCACATGAATTGTTTTGTCTTCATACAGACTGATTCTCCTTTGATTACCTGAGCTTGATGGAAGGGGGAAGGTCAGTCCTCATTTCTGTCAAACAAACAACAACAAAAAACCCAGGGTCGTGCTTGGCCAGATTGTGTTCTTGCCTCTGGGTGTGGATTGAAAGCTATTTGCAAAATTACAGCACAAAATACACTTCTGGCAAATCTCAAACCCTTTACTGAAGTGTACTCAGGTTATGTCATTGGCTCAGAACTTTAGCTGTTGGATCATAAGCACAGCTCCAGCACAGCTGAGATAATATTAGTAGAGGCATTTTGTCCAGTTTCTCTTTGTGTAGCCCTTTCTAATAGTTGTATTACAGCTGTCAGAG
The DNA here is from genome assembly GCF_054131305.1 of Coturnix japonica. NCBI lineage: Eukaryota > Metazoa > Chordata > Aves > Galliformes > Phasianidae > Coturnix > Coturnix japonica. The sequence goes on along the minus strand of NC_140667.1, from coordinate 24,604,103 downwards.
GATAGGATATTTTATGTTTAGTTTCAGCCTGGGAAGTAGTTGTGGTTATGGAGAGGCGGACAGGTAGTTTGAGGAGTAAGGTGGCCAGCACAGTTAAAGGGGTGTGAGTGTGTGTAATCACAGCATGGCAGTGGTGAATACTCCGGCTCTTACTTTTCTCTTGTATTTGTCCCACAAATTCTTTTCAGAAGCCCAGAAAGTTTTCTCTCCCCTCCCTATGGGTCTCTCTACCTCTTAAAACTGAGCTGGCCTGTTTTATATAGTGTGTACAGGCGGGTTTAAGTTTAGTAAATCCACACATGAATGAAGGTACTATACAGGAATACTTCCTTTTGTCATAAGCCAGCTGAGAACAGATTTATGGACCTTGAAGTAAACCTTTAATGATTTGAGTATCCCTTTCAGTAGAGAAGATCACGGCAAGAGTGGAAGGGGGCTGCATTCTCTTCTGCTTCTCTGAGGAAGAGCTCTTTCTTTCTTGTGCCTGTCTGTGCTGCGTTAAAGTAGCATACAGTAACAGTCATACTGTCAGTATTTTCATTAAGATAGGTCCAACCAGAATAGCATCAAATGATAAATTTAACTTGGGAGATAACTTTATGGTTCTTTATTATGCAAATGAAAGTGTATCTACAGATGCTGTGCCCAGGCCGGATATGTAATTCCAGGAACTGTCACTGAAATTCAAGCACTGAAATAATAAAGACAGTTGTATTTTGAAGTCACAAACACTGCAGTGTTAAGGACCCTTTGAAATACAAACGAAATGTGAAAAATGATAGGCTATAGATGAGAGTCCAGTAGTAAGGGAGCACATAAAGACGAGCACTGGAGATTTGTAGACTATGTCAACAGAAAGGACTGAAGTGAAAGAGGAAGAAATCTTGTAGTGAGATGTGTGTACTGTCACTTTAAAGATGAAGACAGTGTCTTGTGATTGGCAATAGAAGTCCATCTTTCTGTCAGAATTACCATAACATCACAGTTCCTAATTAGTCCATAAGATCAAAGTTAGAGAAAAGGAAGCCTCATGTCAGTGATAGTTCAAACAGATTCCTCTCCCACCCCCAGAGCTCATATTGAAGATACAGAGGGCTCATGTTTTCAGCCTGTTTGTATGGCTGGGTTTGCACTGGTGGTGCTAGTGTGTAAAAGTGCATCTATAGTGTACATATGTGACTAGAATGGAGATGATTTTTATTCTTTAGTTAATTTCAGTGAAAAACGCTGATGTGGTAAGACTAAAATGCCTTATAAAATCTGGGTCTGTGTTTTGAGCTGTTGTATATGGATGTTTTGCGTGTGCATGAGTTAGTACGTGTTGGGGAAATTAAAGTGAGTCAAACCATTTTCATGGATTTTTAACACAAGGTTTGATATTATGTGTTTAGTTTTGACTTGAAATACTATAGTTCAGTGCTTCCTGAAATGGGCAGTTTGTAGATTAATGAAACACTTGAAAATTTTTTCAGATTGATCTATGGAGGTTTTGATTTCTTTTTTAAATCTTTGGGTTTGCCAGTAACTTGGAACATGCAGTATTAAAGCTGCTCAGTTTCCTTGGGATCGCACCTAACGATTTGTACCTGGATTTGTATGTGCAGGTTGTTGTCCTCCGGCTGGTGCTCACTGCTGTGTATACACACAGGGCTGGTGATGGTGTTGGTAGCTTGTTATTGAATCAAATTCCTCAGAAATATAAAGGAACAAAGATAACCTGTATTTTTTGCAAATCGTTAGTGAAAGCAGTGCACAAAGCAGCTGCTGAGAGGAGAGGCAGGTGAGCTCTTTCCAGAAGTAAACGGAGAGGAAGGAATTCATGGGTTTCTTAGCTAATGCAAATTGATAGATCTCTATGTGAGCACAGTTGCAGCAGTAGAACATTTCTTCTGTGTCTGGAGACTTTTATCTGAGACTCTTACAAGTAAGCATGATTTCTGTACTGAATGCTTAAATCAGAGGAGGAAAATAATGACATTAATTATGTTAATTAATTGGATCAAGCTTATAGTCTTTTCCTGTCTCTCAGCATCAGTTCTTCCTCTCACAATTCCTCTTCCTCTCATTCCAATATAATTGCTCTACTGCTTCGCTCCTGGAGTATAATAAACCCAGTGCTTCGATGTGGTTTGCATCATCAGCAGGGCCCCCATATCTGTGCACACAAAGACAACACCCATGGCAGTTATGAGAGCAAGCCAGCTTGGAGAAATGGTGAGCTGAGGTGTTTGATGAGAGATGAGTTACAGCTGGTCTGACAAAAGCGCTGAGTGAATAGGGAGAAGTAAGATCTTGTATAAGAGGTGACGGATCATGCCCGTGTTTCGTGTGTGCACAGCAGCAACTCTTATTTGCCTTTTATGTGGTTTAGACCGTGCCTTGTTCAGCAGCTTTAGAGGTTAAAGTGGCTGTATCTGGAAGGTGGCACGTTCCTTCCTTTTTTGGCCTGATGTGCAGAAGGGGAAATCAACATACGGACCCTTTGCAATGGAGCAAATGGAAATAGCATCAGGACCTGCCCAGGTTTTGAATGACCTAAAAGACTGCAGCTCCCAAGCGGTGGCAGCATCTCCCTGGAGCATTTTGCATCCCTGAGATATACTGTATCTAAGTGCTTTCCTTGAGGTGCTGTAACTCCACAGTGCTGCTGCTTCTAGCGAATATGATACCAGCACAAATTATGGGCTTTTGAGGAATAATGAAAACAAAACAGCATGAAAGGAAACCATTCAGTCCACTAGAAAAGACAGCTCTGCCAGCATATACTGAGGAAATAACTCAGAATTTTAGTGAGACGCTCACCCACAGGCCAGGCTTTATTTCTTTAGGACTTAGTTTGTTTTTCACTGTGTTCTCCTTAAGATGAAGCTGGTTTGGAAAATGTAAAATTTGACATGACTGTACATATACCGTACATACATATGTACAGTATTTCCTTCCTCTTGTCAATGCAAAACTTGTTAACATTTCTAACTGGCTTTACAAGAAATTCCCTGAGAATAGCATTGTCTGAATTTAAAAGAAGAAGAAAGAGACACCTATTGACACAGCGGCTTCTCAGAGATGAAGGTAGTTGAGAAAGAGACTGAAGTATAGAATAAAAAGATGAAGCCTTTCCAGAAAGCACAGATGTATCCTTGCAACTCATTTTAACTTTGCCCTTTCTGATAGGAGAGCCATGTCTGTTAATAAGACATCACAGATTTCCAGCTAATTGGTTTCTGAAATCCCATAAGCTTTGGCACATTAGCCAAGAATTACGTATTTATTCGTACATTTCAGTTGCTCACTTAGGGCTTTTCTTATTCAGTGTGTATTACAGCATGTGCTTGGGTATGTAGACAGCCAAATTTTCTTGCATTAAAGCATCTACACCTCCCCACTGTGTCTGTGTTTATAAGGGTATACATTTATATATTCAAAATACAGGAATGATAAAGCAATTGATTGACAGACATCCTAGGCAGTGAAATGGAGGGATTTGATTGTGATTTGGAGAACAGAAGAAAGTACAGGGGCAAGAAGCTTCTATTCCTGCACTGTCATAATGAGTTTTTGTACTATCCAGGAGCCAAACAAAATCCAAACTGGAATTTTTTCCCCTTGAATCAGAACCAACTCAGTAGCTGAATTCTTATTAGAACCTAAATATGAAATGAATCAAACAGGTTCCTGGTTCAGATTCACAATTCACTGAAACCTTGCTTCCTACAGCAGAGATGCTGTCAGCACAGGTGCAGCCTCAAACTCAATGAGGTTCTGGACGGATATGCATTCAGCTTCTTCCTCCCTGCCTTGCCAGAAGGCTCTCACAATCTCCTATATAAGCAATGCAGACTTGGTTCAGACCACTCTGCAGATGTGACCTAAACCTTTCCCTATGTGCTGAGGGTGAACTCTGAGTGCTCTGCTGAGAGACAGTGGGCAGTACTTTGGATTCAAGCTGTCCCAAGAGTGCGCTGTAAATATCTGCTGGACCCCTCAGCTGGCTTTTGGCAGTTGTGCCAATACCCCTGCTTGTGTAGATTTGCTTATGTATTTCTGCAGTGCTATGTGTGCAGAAAAGGGAAGACTTGAGGACCTTAACTCCCGCTCCTTTATGCAGTGCAGTAATTCTTTGTTCCCCTTGTAGCTGCTGGCCCTGGGGAGGCAGGAGGAAGCTATGGGTAGAGGACAGGAAATGTTCAGGGCAGGCAGGGAGCAGAAGGTAAGAGCTCTCTTCTGGAGGAGATGATGAGCCTAACCAGTGTGATCTGGCATTACCAAAACAAATTGGTTAGCAGCTGTCAGCCTGAACTAAACAGTCTCATGCAAATCTGAATTTAGAGTGGAACTGAACTAAAAAATCATTTGCCTCATTGTGTAGTTCATTTGACGATCTTGCAGAACCTGATGCCCTTGACTAATGTTTTAGGTAATGTAAGGAGCATAAATGATTATTCTTGTGCACTTCTAATACTTTACATGTCATGATCTTTTGGAGTTTTCTGTTGTTACATTTAACTATAATTTTCATTTTCTGAGTATTTGTGGTTTGCTTTCATATTTTTCCTACTGGGCTCTAAGTCGTTAATACAGATTTACCAATTTCACTTCAGCTAAGGGTACACTGCTGTGAAATTTCCTTGGCCTTGAACATCTTTTTGGAGTTTGCTCTATGACTTTTGGTGTGTACTGGATATATGCTGGAATCCAGATTTCTTTACGTTAGCAACACTTTTAAAGTCTGTAATTCACAACAGGAGCGTTTTTTGTGTTTACAGTCACTACAGGAGCCTGAATAGCATTTAAAATCTCAGAAAGAAGCTTTCTTTAACCCCATACAGTCCAGCAGTTCATCCTGGGTTTTAATGAGACAGTAAACTTTCTAATTCTTACAAGCTCTAAGATTGGAGTTTAAGTATATTGATCAGAGAATACCAACTATTGCCTTTTTTTTTTCCTTTCAAATTTCCTGAAGTCCCACATGCCTTCTGCCCTTTCAAGATCTGTCAAGCTATTAGCAGAGTTTAAACTTTTACAGAGTTTGACAGATTGTGTTTTTCACTCTGTTGAGGTTTCAGAGAAGAAATTTGAAAGTCAGTAAAATCTACAAAAATAGCCTTGTGAATTAATGATAAGCAAAGGGTGGCGAATAAACTAAGTTGGCTTTTATTTTCTTGCTTCAGAAGAGCTTGAATTCTGGCTATTCAGAACAGAAAAGCATGAGACTTCTGTAAATCCGGCTATTTCCACCTCATCTGAAACTATAGTTTATTTGCTCTGATTAGACACAAGCACTTTGCTTCTCCTCTAAAAGCTATTTTCATTTTTGATATGCTGATAAGTTTCTGGTAAGGCACAGCTTTTTTTTTTATTTCTCCCTCTACCTTTCTAATTTCCTGACATTTTTTCTAGTATTTTGTACCTTCTTTGCATATATGTACTCATGAAAATTAATGAAAAGGAAAAAGCAGCATTTTTTTTTTTCCTGATGGAGAGTTCTTTACCTATTTTAGGACTTGAAAGTCTGTGCTAAATAAATAAATTTAAAAAAAAAAAAGGATATTTGCTGTGAACAATCTCTCTTTCACACTGATAAGAGTCATCCAAAATGAGATTGCTTTGGGAAACTTAGGCTGGTTTTCTGTTTTTCTTTGTTTTCTCTCCAGAATTTATCCCCCCAGTCATTTTAGTAAGTTTCTTGTAAAAGAAACCAATTCAGGTTAGGTACCTGAAATTAGACAATATGAATGCAGACTTTGTTTAATGACACCAGCTTTCCATTGTGTTGCAAGGAAGCAAGTGTTAGACTCAGCCTTGTTGCGTATGTGCCATTGAGGTGACAATCCCTTTGTGAATTGCTACCACTATAAAAATACACAGTCTTGTTTTACTAAATATGAAAGCATTGTTATCAACTCTCTCATTCTGTTAATGAGAAATTCTTATTTTCGACCTTGTTAGCTTTTCAGTTATAAAAAATTTTAATGATTTTATGGGACACACCATTCAGTTGTGTAGTCTGGATCCAATCACCAATGCTATGGGAATAATGATGAAGAACGCAAGGTGCATCATGTTATCATGCGGTGTTCATGTCACCCCTTAGCCTTTCAAATGAAATAAGCTCTGACTAAAGCCGCGTTCAGACTGTCAACAAAAGAGCTATGTTGAAACAAATGGGGATAAGACTGACCCTGCTCTGAAATGTAGAGCTGGGGTTTACATTTGTAATCGAAAAGGAAGGCAGCAAGAAAGTTTGGGGCCCTGGCTTAAATTGAATGCACAGTATGTTTAATATACTTTAATATGCATAGAAATACACCCCTTGGTTTAAAAAAAAAAAGGGGGGGGGGGGGGGGTGCGGTGCTTAACTGTTAAGAACACTCTTAAGTGCGTCCTCACAAAGGAACAAAGAATAAAGCTGATAAAGCAACAGCTGAAACTGCTTTGCCTTTAGCCTTTTTGAGTTTGGCAAAGGGTAAATGTATAGCATGAGCAGGTTTTCTGATACCTAAAGTCTACAAACTCATGTCTCACATCACAAGACAGGGTTAAAAATCATCAAATTAAAACAAACATATTTATGAGCCATCTGGTTTCTGAGTCTTTCCAGTTCGTGTTTCCTATCCTGGGTAACTATTAAGCAATTTTTGTTGCTGTAATTTTCATGTCATTATATGGCTCCAGAAACTACATGTTTAAGAAAAACACTGTAAAGAAAATAATTCAGAATAGAATTTTAAGCACTGGCAGTGCTGGATACATTCGTCATTCTTTCAATTGTCCTAATGTACTACTAAAAGCAAATGTACAGAATAAATCTTTTTTTTTTTCTTTAATTAAAAATATATATTTATTTTTTATTTATTTATTTTTAAATGTGACTTTATGTTAGACAGAGTGGGCTGGGAGGTTATGCTATCTAAGTCATTATTCAGTGTGGCAAGGGACTCAGCTTTCCTAGGGTTAATTTTTGGTTCTGTCAGCAGCTTTCTGTATGGTCTAGGGAAGATGACGTAGTCTTGGTGCCTTAATCCTTGCCTTGCTTTGCCTGTTTTATCTCCCTTATTCAGATGTGACGAGACATACAACAGTATGTTCTAGTTCCTTGAGATTCATTAAAGTGTACAGAATTATTTTTATTTATTAGACCTTTTTTAATGAAGTGTAACAAAAGAGAATCTATAACTCACTTTCAGTGGAAATTTAAATGTGTTGTTTTGGAAAAAAATAATCATATTTATTCTTTCACGGTGAATGTTAGTTACTGATAAGAGCTTTTGGACAGTATTGGTGGAGGAAATAAAAGCTTTCTCCTTAAAGGTGTACATTTTTATTGCTTTTCTATAATGTATCCTTATCTGTTCCCGAGAAGGCACAGCACTGATGAATAGATGTGAAATATCTTGTTTTTCTTGCGAGTTGATTGATATTCTGCATGACAGCTTGGTCATTTGTGATATGGTGTCAACTTTTTCATTTGGGTAAGAGTGTATGACTATATTTTCACTTGGGGAAGGGTGAGAAAAGAGCTATAGCTCCTGTTGTGTTTCTAGATACAATTAAACACTGATACTGTTAAAAAGTGACACATTTTGTGAATGCTAACTGAAGTACAGTAATCAGGTTCTCTTTCTCCATCTCCATTTTTTTTGACAGATCTGTATATTGAAGATCGTCAATTCTTTTGAGTTAAATTTGCTTTTTGTGAGTCCTAGAACCTTTCTGACTCCTTTGCCTGCCATGAACGCCCTGCACATTGCTGGCCCTACTGCTGCACATGGCTCTTCCTCCTGTGGCTTGGTATCTCTGCCACGCAGACAGCAGGGGCACCTGGCAGGCTGAAGTCAGTGAAAGGATGCGCTGTGATCTTGAAGTCTTCTAGGAAGTGTAAGGCTCTTGTCTTTCTACTTCTCTTACATGTGGCATGATATCTTTATGCCTTTAGATCCAAAGCACAGATTTTCATATGCATAAAGAAGAGGGAACAAGTGTTAGCAAAGAATAGAGCAACCATTACTGAGTGAATGCAATTTGGAGGTGAGCACTGCTTACAGTGGCTGAGATTGGTAGCTATGATACAAATAAGACATTTGAAATCTTGACTACCAAACTAAATATCCTACTGAAAATTGTGCTTGGTGTCACATTCCACCTTCTTAGCCTCCTCACTGTACTTGTTTGACCACTTTCCTCTGCTGGAGTCCAGCTGGTGCTGAGAGGCTCAACTGTGAGGAATCCTATATGGGAAGTGCAGCTGGCACTGGCAGGTTCCCCATGCTTACTGGCAAAGCTGATGTTGCTGACAATAATTTCTAGCTGAGGCATGGCATCTGCAGCCCTTCTTCAGAGCCACAGACCAGGGCTCTGCATTGTATGGATGATAGTCTGGCAGATGGTTCCATATTTAGCGAGAATCATGAATCAAGTAACCAATGTAAGGCCTGGTAACACACTTCTATCTTGAAAGAGTACATGCTAAAAGTGTAGGGATTATGTAGAATCACATTAACTGTTGAAAGGTATGTGTCACTGTGAGGCATTTTATGTATTTAATCACTTTGCAAGCTGCCTTATGTAAGGGACTCCACAATGATATATTGCACGTAAAGCCAGGCTTCATTTAGGACTTGCTGTGATTCAGGCAGTTACTGGGGGCCAACAGAAAAGAAAAAGGCATGAGCTTTTGACATCGTGGTGTTTGTTTTCCTCATTGTGTTGGCTTATATGTGCTGGCTGCTGTCCTGGGAGAAGAGAGCTAGGTCTCTGTCTGCTGTTCATCTTGGCTAGCTCATTTGGGGGTTGAGGAGGAGAAACCTCATTTTTCTCCTGTGTGCAGACTGATCTGGAGTATCTCATTGCCACTGAAGAAACTCCTGGGACATACATAGCATCATTCATAGCTGTCTGATAAAGGCCTAGTTGAAGTGAGTTATTGTTGAAAGGTCTCCCATAAGTTTCCCACCAATCACTTCCAGAAAGGAGGTGTTCTTCTCATGATTCCAAAAGACTGTAGTACTTAAGAAGGTATCACCACAATCACTTAGGTGGTGGAGCAGGTCTGGACTCCAGCAACCACTGTTTTTCAGGAACTCAGAACTGGTGAGAGAAACTGTCCTCAGTCATTTTCTTTCAGGCACCATTTTGTTCATTATGTTAAATCAATTTATCCATGATCAGATCAGTGCTCGTATAATCTAGCAATCAGATATTTAAGTTTTGTGCTACTTATTTCTGTCTATAATGTTTTTGGTTATGAGAGTTGAGGAGTATTTTGAAAGTACAGCTTTTTGGGTATTCAGAGTTGTTAAACCTTGAAGCTTACCCTTACTGTAATGAGAGACTTTCTTCCCTGGTGGGAAACAAATTCTAATGTCATCCTTACCAATTTGGCATTGAGCCTGAAGTGGTCCTTCAAGGGAAAGAAATGGATTGTTATATTTAATTACTTCCTGTGGACGTACGTGTCCTTTTATCTGCTTTCTATCTGGGAAATGTGGACCTTGTCTCTCAACTGCACTTGCTCTTTGTAAGGCCCAAAACAACTGTAAAATAAAAGTCAAGATTAGGAACTATCCTTCTAAATATAATTATTAATTACAACATAACTGACTGTCTTCTGTCTTGTGTTTTCACATAGCAATGGGATTATCCAGATATCATCCCCACTTTCTTTTATGTTTCCTTACCGGTAAGGAAGCAAATAAAAAAAAAATATTGAAGTGACCATTCTTCTGTTCACAAGGTCTATTTCCTACCAAAAGTGGATTGGAACTTTTCTTAAATCATGCTTATGCTGTTCCAGGCCATGAGAAAAATCTGTGTCATGTTTTTTTCAACCCAAAGATGATGTTTTTGGATTCAAAAGTAAAGTTCAAATGTTGGCACAAATGACAGAAGTGTATTTGAGAAGAAGGAAACAATTTGCCAAATAGCCATAAGGATGCCTAACTTATCCCTGGCAGTTAGTCCATTCAGGAAGTGCTCAATACCAGGGCTCTCCCACCCACTGAGAATCTCTTACACCAATTTCATTCCTTGCAACTGTAGTTTGCACCTCTTACACTGTGCTGGCTGCAAGTGAAAGTATTCATTCTGGAGAGTCATCTTGCAGGTGGCAAATATTCAGTACAGTGTCAATAAGTGTAGTCATAATCCTTTCCATAAGAGAACCTGCAGATCTTAGGAGGCTGCCCGGATTTGTCTCCTGCCAAATGCTTGGCTCTCATGATCATCTGAAGTAGTAAGCAATGAAAATATCACTCTTTCCTGTTCAGCATATCATTAGAGGTCTGTACTTACTGTCTTGTTATTAAGAAGACTGTTTATATTGATGCAGTGATTGGAGTTAGCATCCTAACACTGCATGGTTTGATTTCCTGATAAATACTCCAGTCTTCTTTTCTTTTTCTTCTCAAAGTCCCCACTATTTCACTTTTATTTTTTTTTCTCTAACAGTTCTTGTCATCTTACAGACTCATAGAATTATTTAGTTGTAAGGGACCTTTAAAGGTCATCTAGTCTATCTCATTGAAATGAACAGGGACATGTACAGCTAGATCAAATTGCTCAGAGCCCCATCCAGCCTGTCCTTGAGTGTCTCCTGTAGTGATGCATCCATTACCTCTCCAGGCCACCTGTTCCTTTGCTTCACTACCCTTACTATATACCCTTCTTCCTTATATTTAATCTAAATCTCCCCTCTTTTAGTTTGAAAACATTTCCCCATGTCCTATCATCACAGCCTTGCTAAAGAATCTGTCCAGTTCTTTCTTATAGCCCCACTTTATATATTTAAAGGATGCTCTCAGGTCTCCCTGAAACCTTCTCTTTTCCAAGCTGAACAGCACCAGCTTTCCCAGCCTGTCGTCATGGATGAGGCGTTCCATCCCTTGGATAATTTTTGCAGTCCTCCTCTGGACATGCTCTCACAGGTCTGCATCTCTCATGTGCCGAGGACTCCTTATCTGGATGTAGTACTCCAGGTGAGGTCTCATCAGAGCATAGTAGAGAGGCAAGATCACCTCCCTTGACCTGCTTGCAATGCTTATTTTGATACAGCCAGGGATATGATTGGCTTTCTGGGCCTCAAGGTCACATTGCAGGCTCATGTTCACCTCACCTCCCAGCAGTACCCCCAAGTCCTTTTTGGCAAGACAATGCTCTGTTATTTCATCTCTCAACTTGTATTGTTAGTGGGGGTTGGCTTGACCCAGGTGCAAGACTTTGCACTTGGATTAGTTTGACCTCATGAAGTTCTTCTGGACCCATTGCTAGAGCCTGTCTAGGTCTCTCTAGTTGGCATTCAGACCCTTGGATGTGTCAACCACACCACACATCTTGGTGTCATCTGCAAACTTGCATCATCAAGTATCATCACTATATCATCATATATATCTGATCTGAAGAATCCATATTCTACTGATTTTGAGCTTATGCTTATGTGGTTAGCATTTGCATTTTTACTTCTCAGTTGATTATTATAACTGGGTTTTGTGATTTTGGCTTGTCTCTTCCTTGACATCATTTCCACCTCCTTTTCTTCATGCAGTAAGTGGGAGTGTTGTGGGCAGTAGTTAGGGGACAAAGCAGATTACCTGGAAACACTTTTCGCTGCAGTTAACTTGTTGATCAACCCAATCATAGTTCAGTGGATGCTATGGGAGCTCCCCCAGATTTGTTAATTTCCCCTTTGCTGTCACTTCCAATGCACTCTTTTTCGAGAGAGCAGCTTGGGCACTGGCATTGTAAACCCTCGGTATCAAAGTGTGTGTTTATAATACAGTGTGGAATTTAGCTGAAGTTCTTGGTCATCAAGAATGAAAGGGATAATGCCAGAAGGTTTATCTTACATTTTGCTCCATTCTGTTTTAGTCAAAAGTGTCGATGCATGCAGCACTCTATTACTACAGTGTCAGAGTTTTTTTGGCAAGTGTTCCAAGGTATGAAATAAGCTAGTGGCAAAATAATTCAAATAGTGGCACTTGTGATTGGATTCCTCTTGGCCAATTTGCATCATTTAGTAGGGGAGCACCTTAAGTTTGTCTTCTAGGCTCCTCCTATCATGCTTTTCTCTCTCTAACACCCAAGTCTTAGGTGGCTGAAATCATAAATCCCACTTTATTTACCAGACACTTTATGGCAAGGAATAGTTTAATCTTCTAACAGTACTCTTGTGCACTCTACTTTTTCACAACTTCTGCCTATGAAAATTAAGTTTTGGCATGAAAAAATTGGAATCTCTCCTTCTGGAAAGTAATTTGGCAGCTATTGAGAGGAGACTTGTGGCTGTACTTCCATATTTTCCTGGCGGTATTGAAGAGAAATTATAGGAGATGGAATCTTCCGTGCTGCTGCACATTGCTGCTGCCAAGGCACTTGGTTGTAGGCATACTGCTAGATGAAGTTGAGCAAAAAATTCCCGTATTCATGGTCTCATATGAAAATATAATTTGAGAGAGATGGTTTCTCTGACAAGAGAAAGCGTCAAGATTACAGGTCCTAATTCCACTGTGTAAATTTGATCCATTAGCTGAAAAGCTGAATAAAAATTGAAATAGTGATGGTTTATGTGAAAAGTAGAATGAAGCATGTCTTTGTGGTGGTGCCAGAAGGGAGTCTGCAGGGTAGGTATGGGTTGTGTTTCACTAATAACAAAGTCAGTGGCACATCTATTAAGAAGTTATACCTATATATATACAGTCTGTAAATAATAGTATGTAAACATCAGTCATCGGGTCAGTTTGTTGTAAATGTAAATGTGGAAACAGTTCTTTCAGCGAAGAAACAGAAAGTGCAAAGATTGTGTTTAGTAATCCATAGACAGACTTACAAGATCCCTGACAAAATTTAAGTTTATTGTTCTTTTTTATTCAGCATCAGCTGAATGTCCCTGAAAAAACCAGGAGCTTGCTGAGCTAACATTTCCTGGTCTGTTCCCTGGAGACCTCCTGTGTTCTTTAATATCTATGTCATGCAGTGGAGTATGCAGTACCAACAAATAAACTAATAAATGATTAAAAAGAAAAGTCTATGGGAAGGATGCATTTAGCAAGGCTTAGCAAAAAGAAAGACTTTTAAATAAACTTTCTACTATGTTTTGGAAAGCTGATAGAGTATGCCCTTGTCATTGGAAAATCACCTGCTGCAGGTGTGTTTTACAGTTGGTTTTTAAAGAGGTCAACAATTGTAGGGGATTTTTACATAGATAAAACCATTATTGTCTCCAAAGAATTAGGTGGGTTCATAGTTTTACGCCATGAAAAGTAGTCTTTTAAACTGTATTTCTGTACTTAGTTAAATTAAGTGCAGTTTTGCATTATTTGCTCAAGATTGCAATCAGGATTCAGTGTGACATCCATAGAATGCTCACTGTCTTTTCATCCTCAGAGGCTTTTTGTGTTTCAGTGCTTTCTAAAATGGATGTTAGGGCAGAGGTGCCACCTCCCAGTTTATAAAGGACTTTTGGGCTCCATTTGTCCAGTGCTCCTGATTTTAAATTTCTTATTATGCCTGAGAAGGTAATGCTCTTTTATTGTTATATGGCATACGAGTACTGTAGTCTTTTTTTTCCTCCTCAATACAGAATCTACTGTTAATGGAACAATTTAACTTTTCACTATAATTATTGAGAACCTTACGATCTCTGTCTAGTAAATGGCTGTGTGTTGATTCCCTTGTTATATGCTGTTTAATATTCTAATCTGTGTGCCTTCGAATCCTGCAGGACTGAGGTAGGAATGGTGTAACATAGCATGCCACTCATTCACCCCCTTTTCTCTTACACATCCTACCCTTCCCAAGCAGATTTACAATCTCACAGTGGATTATCTCAGACCTGGAGTGCTCTGGGAAGTGGGTACCCCAGGAGCTAATTACAGAGACAGGTACACCAGTCACTGGTTCACTGGATATCTGTTAATAATTTGATACTTCTAACCTAGCTGAATGACCTCAGATTCTCTTTCTTCTCTGTGTTAGAGAACAGCCATTCACTTCTTTTATTTCTGCATTGTGGTTATTTTATTGCTCATCTATACCCTTGTGGTTATCTGATATATATCACTGTCATTTGAGAATAAAAATATCAACTGTGACTCCTTAGAATTGGTTGAAGTTTTGTGCATGTGTTGGCCAGGTAAAGGACTGAGGGATTAATCCAAAATGTTGGTAGATTTAACAGTTAGTGTTTCTGTGCTTACAACTATTCTGTAGGTATATTCTGTAGTTCATATTGGAATTGTGTCAGCCATTAAGGTGCACCAAAATGCTGAGAGCCAGATCACTGCAAAGTGTGAACATTGTTGTTGATTCTTGTCTGATGTGAAGTAGACAAATATGGAATGATGTTCTGCAGCATGCCAGCAAAAATTAATTGACTTGGAGTAGCTAAACAACACCTGCTATTCTTTGTGCTAGCATTGTCACAAAAACTGGATTGACATGGAAGCAGTGTTTTAGAAAGCAGTTATATTAGCAAGAAAAAGAAACCATAAAATGAGGAGACAAATGCAGTGAATGTTAAGGTATGTAAGTAAATTCATTCTTAGATGGGCACAATATGAAGTTCTATAAAATAAGGGCCTTAGACAGCGCAGAAAGGCTCTGTATGTGTTGTGAAAGTACTTGCTAAGAATAGAGATGATACATTTTCTCAGTAGGGTGCTTGAAGATGAATACAGTATTAAATAATGAAGGGGTTAACATGAGTTTGAATTGTAGTGGTTGAAAGGGATTGCGCTGCCCTCTAGCTCCAGTAGCATCATGTATGGGGAGTATGAAAGGGTTTTCATACCCTTCTCCCGCCATAAGCCTACCTCTCTCCCAGAAAAAAATGTCTGAATGATGGAAACAAAGAGTCTATATAGGAGACTTGGAAATAAAGTTGTTTCCAGCAGTACTAAACTCTGTATGGCATCATGATCTGATGTAGAGGTTTAGGAGGATATTCGATGTAACTTGCCAACTGATATGAAGACATAATAGTATGCAGTTAGAAATCTCACATCTCTGCTTCGTTGTGCAGCTTATTACTGAAAAAAACAAAAAACAACAACATTAAAAGCCAAAGCTTCTAACTTTTGTCACTATAGCTGTTGCTATTGTAGGCAAATATTGAAGTTAAGAAATATGTAGCCAATTCAGGAAACTACATTAAATTCCTATTTGTGTTAGCCAGTGAGTGTTAGTTTACTTGAAATAGGCAGGAAAGATTTCCTTTTATTAGGTGTTATTCCAGTTTATGTGCAGTTGAATCAAAATAATTCCTATCCAAATGCATCTGGATAAACTTACATTTTCATAAATTAAATTACACTTACTGAAAAAATTGAGGGCAACATCTATTCTAAGGCAGTCTAGAAGACAAGGCTTCCTTCTCAGGTAGTTCAGATGTACCTCACAAATCTTCTTAGGGTGCAGTGATCAGACAGTAGTTAAGCGATTTGTGAAAATTAGTATTTGTTGTTGTTGTTTCTCACTTTTTTTAAGAGTTGCTATGGTGCTGTTTGTGTTGAGAATGGAAAACAGTGGGTCATCTGTGACTTACAGCTTCAAAGATTTGGGGATCATTTAGAATGAAGTTAATGCTGCCAATAATGTCTAACTATTAACGAAAGAAAGGAGAAAAGAGCATCCTCAAAGCTATCTGCTGTTCAGGCCTACTGAGTCCATTTTTAAGAGACTTGTTCTCATGGTTTGTCTGTCCTGTTGAACAGGAAAGTATCTCCAGTTCACTTTGGAGTGGCTGGAATTGAAGGCACTAATAATAGACAGTATAATAGTTCAGTTCTGCAACACATGCAACACAGAATCATAGGAGTTGAAAATCATCTAGACCAACATTCCTGCTCCAGCAGGTTCCCAAGAGTAGAGTACATAGCAAGGAGTTCAGGCAGGTTTGAATATCTCCAAAAAAAGGAGAGTCCACAACCATGTTCATATAGAACTTACTGTGTGGTTTCATCTCAGCTAGGTTGGCCAAAGAGGATGCAGTTCTGTTGTTAATCCATGACTGGCAGGCATGCAATAAACTGAAGTGCAGCTTCAGATCAAAGACAAATAGCCATCACTTTAAATCTTTTGGTAGAGGATTGATGAAAAGTAATTCCCTCTGCATTAAACTCATGATTTGATGTGATGAGCTGATGTATTCATTTCGTGGTTCATATGCCACTTATATATACATATGCCTGGTTCTTTCAAATCCAGAAACCCTTAGCTTTTGTATTTGAAAGATATTTCACTCTCTTTTAACTACAACATTTGTTATCACATGTTGTTCAACACTTCAAGCAGCAGTGAAATATCAACCTGTAAAACACAATTTGCTCATCATGGGATCCAAAATGAACTAATAACAGGTAATAATCCACAAACTGCTATTGGTTTATTTCAGCAAGTCTCTTTGTACATCAGGTCATTCCCACAAAACCAGGTCCTTACTAGTCTATGAGCTGAGTTAACAGAAATGTCCGTAGAGATACAAAAAGCAGAAACATCTAAAGAACCAGCACCCAGCTCCACTGAAACATGACGAGAGAGTTTGAAATGATGCATCAAATTCAAGTATTCAGAGACCTGCCTGGAGCTCAAATGCTTTTATATTTAACAAGCTTCTTCAGTGAAAGTTGGTTACTCCTAAAATGATTGTGAGTCAGTAGAGAGTATCTTGGAGCTAGAACAGAGAGAATGTTGCAGTAGAGTCAGACTGCAGATGGGGAAACAACACCAGTGTTGCCTATACTTCAGTAGAGGGTTGGAAGGATTATATACATGAGAATTCTTCGGGAAGTATATGAAGTATCTAAACGCAACTGGGGGAGGAGGAGGGGAGTCAAGGGAGGCTATCTTGACACTTGTGTCTCAATGCATCTTAATGTTTGACTCACAGTGTATCACTCATTGACACTCAATATATCTCACTGAGAATATCCAGAACACTGTTGAAAAATGTTGCTGCGTCACTGAGGCTTGCAGCCTCATTTCCTCAGGGTTTTCAGATGATTTGGTGTTCATGCAAGACTACTTGAACTTGAGTAATGATGCTGTAGCCTGCTAAGGCCTGGAGTAATCCAATGTATGACTTACAGATGACAGCATATTCACTTGAGCATCTCAGAATGCTGCAAGAAATAGGGCTACAGGACCAATCGGATCCTTTGTGTTTTTGAGCACAGACTGACAGTCCCAGACATTTCTGCCATGAGCGTTTCAATGGGAAATCACCATAGAACATTCACCCTGTGCTACCAGTGCTGGAAAGGCAAAAAAAAATGCAAGAGCTGACTGTGACAAGAAACTTTCAAATCTGTGGCAATTGAACTATCATACGGGTTTTTCTGACTGAGATCAAGTGTAGGAGCCAAGGATTGTTTGGTCTCTTTTATCTGTGCCAGTTACATCATTCTGCCTAAATATGTGGTTGCATCATTGAATGATGACTCAATTTGAGCTGCATCATGAATACTGCTGCAGTGTTGCATGAGCATCAAACCAAAATGGATAACTTAACACATGCTCAAATGCTTATGGGAGCAGCAAAATTTAGTAACCACTGTTCCTCTCACTAGCTTGGTCTTTTTAAATCCCTGAAATCTTTTGTGAATGGCTCAAATAACAGTATTCTCTGTGCTAAGCTTTTTCCTCTTTAATGGACTGTACTGAAAAGAAATAATTTAGCTTGATTTTGAAAATGCTGTTTATGAATTTTCCAAGCAAATTGTCCTGGTGTCTGTGTTGCTGGTGAGGAAGTGAAGTAAGTCAAAGTAGCATGTAGTTCAAGTATTAAAAAGACTTCTAAACAAAGAGATGAGTTAGATTCTAACTCTAATAAATGATATTTTCCATAGATGTTTCATCTAATGGCATAACAGTGAAAAGATGAGATGTGCTTTTAAATTTATTTATTTATTTATTATGGTATTTGCTGATTCCCTTATCATAAGCTGTAAGTTCAATTGTCCATTCAATTATCTGCTTTTTTCCTCCTCACACTCAAGTAACCGTACATGACAGAATGTACGGTATGACAGAAGAGCTCTGGGCAGAATACAATCTGCTCAGTCTCAGCCTTTGTGTTGAACTACAAATACCAACAAGGCAGCTCATTGTTATTGTCAGTGAATTCTTACTGATACTTACAGGTTGTGACTTTCCATGTTTTGTGTCAAGGCAAGGGTCTCCTTTGTTTCTAGTCTGTCTAATGTTCCCTCGTAATTCATACATTAAATAGATGTGCAGGAAGTGCTCCATCACAAGCTCCAGGTCATTTTTATGGTCATTATGTTGTCTCTCTGCTGATTCACAAGAACAGAGCTTGCCAGGTAGGTGGGAGAGGATATCTTTTTGAGAAGATACAGGATACGGAGTTGAGTCTCTTCCTTTCTTTGGCCACATCTTCTTCCTTTCCCTGTCCTCTGGACAAAATAGCTAATTGCTATCTTTCCCCTGTCTTTTGTGAAAAACAAACAACTAATTAAGAAGTAAACCTTATAAGGTTTTGCCAGCTTGATTAAGGGTTTTCTCAGCCTAATGCATAAAGCATTGGCTTTTCATGCACATATGTTGGGAAATGTAACTAAAGTGGTTGCTTGGTGCATACAAAGATTGCAGAGTCACTTTAAATACATGCAGAAATAAAGGAAGAGCAATCAGTCAAAAGTATTATGCCTTCAGGGAATGTAAGCAGAACAAGTGCTGTCTTTATTGGGAGGGGTAAATATGTTTTTGGCTTGTTGACATGTGATGGATGTTAGCAGCAAAAATTACAGGCAGTGCCCCAAAGAAAGAATGAACTCATCTATTGAAAAATGTGGTAAATTGTATATCCTTTATCAAAAATAACCGCATTCTTCAAGTCAAGTAGCTTTAGTGTCTTATCTACTTATGGCCAAAACCAAACTTTCACAGTCAGATGTAAAATTGAAAGATGCTCTCATATGATATAGGAAGGATGTATCCTGTGTATTCTTCAGAGGAAAAAGCTTTTTCTCTTGTACGTTCAAAGGCCTGCCTGTTGGGCACGTTGTCTTCCCTGCTTGAATTTCATAGAAGATGTTTGACATGACTTGAAGAAATCACAGCCTCATATAGCTTTAAAAGAGGTGGCCCACAGCCAACTTTCAAATAAACACTTTCGTCTCTTTCATTAAAAGAAAACATTATCATAATATTAAATTACAACTCAAGTGGGGAAGGTGTCTTTCCTTTTGTACCAGATATTGTTCTTTGAAATCATAAAATCCAGATTGATTTTCACATGAGGTTGACCGAGGAGGAGAAAGGGAAAAAATAAATAAAACAGAAACACTGGTTGTTTTTCACATTCCTCTCCTGGTTATGAAAACAAACATTTGGATAACAAGCATCTCCTTAGCCACTTCTTTCTTTCCCTGAGCTTTAATATATTCTCAGTGTATTTTATCTTTCCATCTGTCTCTCCATATTGACAAAAAGGGCTAACATTACTGCTGTACCTTTGTGAAACATTTTTAAGTCAGGTGTTGTACTCAAGTTCCTGATGGTGCTGTTATAAGAAAGAGCAGGAAGCTTGCCAGCGAATCTAGCTGAGATGAAGGAGAAAATTTCATGAAAGAGCTGAGAAAAGGCCAAAGTTTGTCCCAGTCCTAGATAGAAAGCCTCTGAGATGAAAGAGTCCAACAACTAGTCCTACTGATTTGTGTTTTTATTTCTTTCTCTTTAAAACAATGCAAATATGTTATCACTCAGACTACAACAGTCACTTTTGTAGAATGCAGAATGGGGTCATCAAGATAGGACATCAGGAAAGGGACCTGACAAAGCAGCATGCAGCAGTCTGCCTTATTCTAAGTTTGTGCCAACAACTATCTGCGGATTTTGTGTTCACACAGTTCCTTGTGTCCTAACCCCTTCCAGCTCAGCTGGGGGTTTTATCCCCTGCTGACAGGGATTTTCTTTGGCAGTTGCTGACTGGCTGCCTCTCTCACCACATATCACAATGTATTTTGCATTCTAGATGCTACATCGAAAACAAAAATCTGCTTCGTTCTTGACCTTACTTGGGATTTCTTGGCTCTGTGTTTTCTTTTAAGGGATTCCAGACACCTGCTTTTCATGCAAACTGTGCAGTTTCTACCTGCTAAAGGTTGCTGTTGACCATCTCCATGAATTTTGGATGTTTGCTTCTTCCAGCTGAGTAATTGGCTGATATTCTTGGTAAAATTCTGCTGTTGTGGTTTCCCAGTGAGTTAATATTTTAACTCCTCCCTAGTTCATTTATCCATAGATGTAAAGACATTAAGCACAGGTAGAAATGAGTGTATTCTTCTCTGTTAGACTGAACTGGTAAGTGGTGAATGGTACGTTGCAACAATTGTCACGTCAAACTACTTGCTATTTTTCCAAATGTACTTGCTAAACACAGTACATTTGAAATTATCTTTTGGATATTTTTGGGTCTTTTGCAATGAAAGGTATAGCCATAAATGTAGTTTACGATGTTTTGCTACGTTATAGTACTGAAACTCAGTAGTAATAGTAGTAGCTTGCTTATAATAGGTTCCATCTATATATTATCGACAGAGAAAGAACATCAGGAGCATCACGGTTTTACTGAGTAGCTGACACTACAAACTTGTTACCTACTTTTTCTCTGGATGCTTTTTCCTATTGTGAAAGTATTCGTACTGTGTTAGAGTAAGAGACTTGGCCACATTCTTACACTTCCATGCTCAGATCAGTACTTAAATCACACCTGGCACTTCTGATGCCAGCCTATTTCAACTATTAGTACAGTTAGTGCAACATTCAACAGGAGTACAATGGCAGTAAACTTTTCATGTTGCAAGAATTTTTGACTTCTTGACAGGGACTTCTCATGTAGCAGCACAACATTATGAATGACTAATTAGCTCTGTATGTTCTTACGCAAGTAATAGTGTAACAGCATTTTCCATTAAGTCTCTTAAGAAAAAATGAAGTATCCGATACGTCTCCATCTTCCCTATCCTCCTCTGCTTGAGTTGAGGGTGGTTTTATTTATTTGTTTGTTTTGCTGTTGTTGTTTTTAAAAGTTTTTTTGGGGGGTGGGTGTAGTTTCTTCTGGACTTCTTTTCATTAAATGGTGAAATTGTGACAATTGTATGTATTGAGCTGGTTGTTTTATATGTCCTGTATTTAATTTAATACATGAGCATTTTCTCAGTACTATATGTGGAAAATACATACATTTATTTGATGTCTGAGCAAACTGTTGTGCAAATGATTTTGTTTGCTTGAGAACGCAGTGCACAACTCTCTCCAGGGCAAAACTGTGTTGAGAAGCATTTTGCATGCAGTTGAGCTTTGGTAACTGAGATGGCAACAGTCTTGAGAGCATATAAGATTTTAGGAATTTTGCTTCTAAGTATCCCCTCAGTGTTGCAGAATCCATGGTAGTTGAGCTCTTCAGCAAAGTGGATTTGGGCAGCTTGTAGTGAAGGTAGGAGGTGACATTGTTTATGACGTGAAACCACAAAAGCGTGGAATTACCTGCCACACATGGATTAGTTTTCAATCCCTCAATAAATCTCTCAGGAGATTCATTCAGAAACTGAATATTGGAGAAAAGCCTGTAGGATTCTACAGCCAAGAGTCTTGGAGAAGGAAGTCAGTGTTGGCTCTGAGAGCTCCTGCTACTCCTGCATGTGAGCCAGGAGTGGCAAGAACAACAGTAACTAGGCTTGCCTTTGCATCACGCTTTCCTTTCATTTTGCTTAAAGCAGTTTCCACAGGAAGTTGATCCCATCACATGTGTTTTTATACATGTGAGTCAGCTGGCTAATGGCAGAGTGGGCATGAGGGTCCAGCTCCTGAGCAGTGTGTCTGCTGGATGCACAACAGACGTGTTACTTCTCTGTTCTGATGCCTCTTGCGCAGCTCGCTCTGGGAAAAGTTAACAGAGGAAGGAGTGTGTCTCACAAAACTGCCTCAAATGCTGTATGGAGTATATTTAGAGCTGGGTGATTTACACTGTTCTGTAGGGGTTAAATTCTCAAAGGGGAATCCTTAGATAATAAGGAGCTGTTGGCAGTCATCCTTGTGTCAAAAGTAGATCAAAGAGAAAGAGGTGCCGGAAATGTGCCTTTGTGCCTGAAAAGCCTCCTTGAGCAGAGCAACCCCCGAGGGATTCTTGGAGCAGTGCATATACATTTAGAGCATTCCTAAGGCTCTTCCTAGTAAAACAAGGAAGGAAAGGAATGTTAGTAGCCTCTAAGATCAAGGGACTTCAGGGGCAGCTCAGAGTAATTTTTGTCCTTGCTGCTTTAGCTGTGTTTTGTAAAATCAAGCAATTGAAAATAATTTTATGAAATTGAATTCAATGAGATCAATTCCACATTCATTGTAATAATTCAATCAAAATCTGGATCTAAAAATTATATTTCCATTACTTTCTTGCTTGCACGCAGTTTCTCATTTCCTGTCAATTGCTGCAGTGCCATGCCATGGAAGCTGAAGGGTAGGGCTACAGACCTGCCACAGCCAGCAAAAGGCAGAGACATTTTGAGCATCTGCTAGGGGGCAACTCCAGCAATTATGTCTCCCATTTCTCTTTTGTGTAGTTTAATTGGTACCTCTGGGCAGTTCACAGGGGGATCTTTTTTTGGTCTTTTAGTGTATGAGTTCATTGAAAACTAAGTATTCTGTCTCATAGGAAATAGTGACTTTAGAAATTTTGTTTTGCTTATAATCATGTTCAAGACACAAAACCTTAACATTTTTCACAAACTGAATTCCTCCAAGTTTATGCTTTGACTTAATCCAAATGAGTCATTTGGAATAGCAAGTCTGTTTTGATAGCACTGAAATACTTTCCTTCAGCTAAGTATTAAACCATTTTACTGTTAAGGTTAAAAACTTAGAGCTTGGTGCAGATTATTGAGTAAATAAGGCACATTCTAACCTTAAATCTAACTTAATGTTACTCTAACTGTTTCCATGTAAATACCCGGAATATATTAGTATTTTCTCTTAATGAGTGGAACTGGCATTCTCACATGAAACTGAAGCATAAGAAAGTAGTTACTGCTTAGGATTTTATGGTCATCATGAGAGAGTGAGGCTACTGTTAGTCTTTTAAGGTATTCCTTGCTTCCTCTTTCTACCTCACTCTGTATCAATAAACTTTACATCTTCCTTCACCTTCTCTTGTGACTATGTGTGTCACATATGTACATGTGAATTCATATGTATATCTCCTTTTAAGCTGCAACTGAAAATATCTACAAGTGCTGTTCTGAAGGAATATGACAATAATATTTCTTCCTCTAAATTTATGCCCAAGGCACAACAATTTCAAAGTGCTGTTCCCTTGGAAAGCAAATATGTTGGGTATTCCTTCCAGGTTATTTTCTGGACTGCAGAAAATTATTAGAGTTGGACACTTCAAGTTTATCCTCCTCAGATGTGTATCTAATATAAACCAATCATCCAAACTAAGCTACTTTTGTGATGGAGACTGCTTCTTCAGCAGTTTGTTTTAAAATAAGGATCTTTAGGTTCATTTTCATGCTTCTTTCCTATAATGACAAAATCATCCTGAAAAGTTTGCATCCTTTTCCCGCAGCTTGTCATAGCTCTGGTTTTGATAATGAAAATGTGTATGTGGCCAAGCTATAAACTTGATTGGTGACATTTTTCTAGGTTAGTCTTTCAGCATTTTCAATGAGAAAATTTTCGTTAAGAATTTATATACAATAGTTTTAAAGCTGGAATGAAAAAAAAAAACAAAAAACCACAACATTTTAAAGGTTTGAAAAGGAAATGAAATGTTTAAGAGGATCAGAAATGTTTGGGTTTTTTTGTTTGTTTGTTTGTTTTGTTTTGTTTTGTTTTTACTTTCTGATTCATTGAAAACTTAGGATGTGGTGAATGCCCCATCCCTGGAAACTTTTAAGGTGAGGCTGGATCAGGCCCTGGGCAACCTGATCTAGCTGTGGATGTTCCTGTTCATTTCAGGGCAGATGGACTAGATGGCCTTTAAAGGTCCTTTCTAACTCAAAGGATTCTGTGATTTTTTTTTTTTTCCTTTATTTTGGACAGTTTTTCTAAACCTGAGAAGATCTCTATTCCCGGTGAGAAAAACATATGACTCCCTTAATTTATTTTAAATGTCTTTTTTTCCCATTAATGTATATGGAGAAGCAAGAGAAGAAAATGAGCCATCGCCCCAGGAATGGTCAATGTTCAAATGTAAGGCTATAGCTCAGACCAATTTAATTCTACCTAGAACAACAGAAGCTTTAGATTATACAGACAGATCTCTTATTACAACTGTTGGTACAATCTGTTAACTCTCAGTATCATGTCTGTTCACGAGCAGAAATGGAATGGATGCCTTTTCTACTAGCAATCACCCCACTCTGAAGAGAGAAGAAAAAATAAGTAATAGAAATGGTAAAGCAAAATGGAGCTGCTCTATACAGTTATCATATAGGTCCTTGAAAAACTTTTGGATGCTTTAGGTAGTACATATGTGCTTCCTGGCAGCGTTAATAGAGGTGAAACTCAGTGCAAAACCTCACCCTTATTGTCTGTGAGTAATAAGGAGATACTATTATAAATATAGACATACGCGTAATGAACAGCTATGCTATAAAAAGAGAAATCTTTCTAAGTTAATGTGACAATATATGCAGGCATGAGTATGCACATATATACAGTGCACAATTAGTAGATTAGAAGGACTCGGTAGATGGCCTATTTTTGGATTTCAGGAAACATTTTTGGCATGCTATTTCTCAACTGTAATTAAAACAGTCATTGAGATCTATTTCAGTAGATGTATATGTATGCTGAAAATGGCATAATAAATCATAACTGGCAAGTCACTATTCAAGAGCAATGTGCCAAGTAAGGGCAGCAGTATTGAGAGGAGGACCAAGGCATCTATCTTGAGTGCATCTAACAGGTAGATCTTACATTAAAAATGCAGGTGATATGGGCAAAAATTTTCTGTGTTCTGTCTGGTGGCTGTTGTGCAATGGTGGCAACCTGCAGTGTGCTACTGTGTGCTTGAGCTTAAATGATTCTTCTTTAATTATTGTAACATTTATTACTTTATTTTTTAGTGCAGCTTAGTGGTTTTATTAGAAACAAAATTCTGGGGTTTGGAAGGATGAGTCCATGTTCTGCAAAGCACTGAAGAGAACTGGAAGACATAATTCAGAATACATCGGAAATGGCCACGAGTGACTGGATAGAGAAAGCAAGGAAATGAGACACAAAGCAATATTCTGTGTAACGAGGGGCAGGCAGGAAGCGGGCATACTGTGAACAGTAGGAAGGAGGACTACAGGAATTTTACACTTTGTAAATGCCTAATTATTCTGTATGTTATGGAAACTGAAGATGATCTTTTATAATCCAAATGAGAACATTTGATATGAGACAAAGAACTAGAAAAAAGTTTATAACAGCTTATTAAAAAGGATGTTTTGTTGCAACATTATTTTTAAATGAGTTCAAGTTTGAGAGAAGTCATGGTGTGAATGTAAGACATTCTATTTTCAGTCACTTACATACAACCCGCATGAGACTATTACTATTACTATTACTATTACTGATAACACTTGATATTGAAAACTGTATTGATAATCTGCTGATAACATAAAGACTAAGATATGAAGTGGTAAGTCAGAGTGCAACTTGCCAATACAGTAAACTGTGTATCTGACAGGCAAAGAATGAAGATAGAAAGGGTGAAAATGCCTTTTCTGAAATGAAATATGCCAAGGAGAGATTTGATGTGACATTGGATAATCAGCTAAGAAGAATTTTTTTGACCAAAATGACTGATCAGATTATATCACAGATAAGTAAGGAGATCTCAGGAGAGAGCAGAATGGCCATCCGGTATCACATGAGATTAGTGCACACTGATGTTTGCCTTTGAGCAAAAACCTTGAAAAATTGAGAGGGCTGTAAGAAGATCCCAAGATATTGCTTCTTATAATCAGCTTTGGTGAAACTGTGTTTTGTCATATTGCTCCTCTTCTTGGTTACTACCACAGTGTATCTGAGCAGAATATAGAGAGTGATGAGGTGAGCAAGGCACACGGACCAACTGATGAGCAAAGAATAAGGAGTTTAACAGCAGGCAGCAGGAGACCACAGTGACGTTTTCAAGGTGAAAGGTTAACAGCTTAAAGTTATAAATACTCATGAAGGAGGATGAATATTTATTGAACAGAAAGTGGAAGGTTTAGGAGTAATTGAAAAACACAAGTATAGGTAGTAGACGTGTAGTCTTCTCATTGTCTAGACTGGCTTTCTGACAGTCAGATCTATTAGTCTCTACATTAACTTGTTTCCTAAGAGAAGTAGTGAGAAATATTGAGTTGCTATTTTGATACTGCAAGGGACAAAATGCAACAAAATGCTCTAAATGAAGTTCCTGTTTTGTCGGGAAGATGGCATGGCTGAACTGGAGTTGGCTTCCCATCATGAGTTCCAGAAGAATTTTCTGTGGTTTTCTTTCATTCTGCAAAGTAGTATCAGGATTCAGGAAAAATTTCAGCCCAGCAGGTGTCTGAATGCGTTTTCTGTAAGATACTTAAAGAAATGGAATTACTTTCTGAGTGCTGCAGGCTTCTGGTTTTCTGGTGTTCTATTACGGAAAAAGCAATGGCTTTGTGCTATGCTGTTAAGAGATCCCATATTTTTGTGGTGACAGTTGAGTATTGTTACATTTACTGTTTCCTCCTGATTGTTTTATGTTCCTTAATTCCAGGGTTAACCTATAATCACAAATTCCCTCTCCATCTTTTACTTCCTATCACTTAAATCATTTTGCTGATGAAGACAGAGAAATCAGCTAGTTATACAAAAGTCCTTATTGTTTGTTTAATGTTGACATTCATGCCATACAAGAATTTCAGACAAGCATGTATGAGAGGATACGATCGGAAGCACCTCTGAAACTCTTAATTTCACAGAAAAGTGAAGTAAAGTTTCTATTAGTGTCTGTATCTGATAGATCTTCAGTATAGTGAGGCTGGATGGGCACAGAAGTAATTGAAACGTAAATAGCCTAGAATATTACAAAACTGCTTTCAAGATCTCATTTATGCATGTATTCATCACTGAGCCCTCTTCTTCCTAGAAGCCAGAAATCTTTTGCTATGAGAAAATAAATGGATGGGTACATATTTCTGTGAGCAGCTTCCCTGTGAGAGGAGTGGAAGGGCAGGCACTGATCCCTGCTCTCGAGTAATAGCAATAAGACCTGGGAGAACAGCATGGAGCTGCATCAGGGAGAGCTGGGTAATGGGACTGGAAAAGACTTCTCACCAGAGGATGGTGAGGTGCTGACATAGGCTCCCTGGGGCAATGATCATGGCACTGAGCTGCTAGAGTTCAAGGAGTGTTTGGACATCACTCTCGGACATAAAATTTGAATTTGGTTGATCCTGTGTAGAGTCAGAAATCAGACTAGATGGTCTTCGTGTGTCTCTTCCAGCTTAGGATATTCTGTCCTTCTACTGATTTGCTGTTGCTTGATAGCTGTTCTAATTTCCTTTCCTCAGTAGCATGAGAAGACTGACAAGCAGCTGTCTTTAGTACTATAATAAGAGATGTAATTCTCATAATATGAAACATTTTGTAGGATTTTACCGTGGGATGCATGTTGTCATACATACTAAAATGAAAATAGTTGTAGCAGTTTGAAATCAGATCAGATATTGCTGGGGGAAAGAAAGACAACCCAACAACCCTAAAAGCAGTGATAAGTTAATGAAAATTTAACGTATTTTTCCAGATACCACTGTGTGTTTTCATAAAACCACCGTACCACTTAATCCTGTTTTGAATAGCTTAGCTGTTGTAGGAATAAGAATGCACAAATACATAGGTATCAATGCCATAACATGATCAAATGTCACAATTATCAGTGAAGGGTTTTTTTTATTTATATGACAAAGGGATTTGTGAGATAGTGCAATGGAAGTAAATAAATAAGAACTGTATTGAAGAGGCTACATGTTACTAGATATCAGATTCAGGGAAGTTACCTGATTCCTTTGCAAGTCCCAGCCTTCATACAAGGAACTAAGGAAGAATTTTTTTCTGGATGTATGACTAATGCAAAGGTTTTGTTAATGTTAGTTAATGTGTTTCCAGAATAAAAGTTGTAGTTGCTGGCAGGCAGGGCAGCCATTGGCCTGCTGTTCAGCTGTACAGTTGTTACAACGCAAGCACTATTGGAACACAGTGTCTGTTTAGGAGTTTTATACTGATAAAAATAAGGATAGATAAAGAATAGCAAAGAACATGATAGTAAATAAAATATTTTGTTGTAGAAGTGGCAGACTATTTTGAAGCATTATCAGGACAGTATTACTTCTGTACACTATAATGAGGGTGGATTGATACTGTGAGGTTCTGTTAAATCTCTGTTCATGTTTAACAATATGGGAATATAGTTTTGTGTAGAAACATCAAATTCTCCTGTTGTTTTTGTTTTGTTATAGTTGTCTCCTGTTCTGGATCACATGAAGTAAACTCTCCTACACCAAGTCCACCTGAGAAGTTCTCCCTGATAAGAAATAGGATGGTGTCATTTCTTCAGCCTTCTGAACCAGGTACCATGAGTCCCTTTCTTTAAATTCACCTTATTTCTACTTCAAAATCTAGGTGCAAGTGAGATGCTGTGCCACTAAGTTCCTGGCTGGAAGTAGCACAATGACTCAGAAAGACCAGTGTAACCTTAAGGGAATTCTTCATATCATTATTAAAATAAAATAAAAAAATTCTCCATCAACACAGTGAAAATACACCAGATTTAGTTTAGGGAGTTTTTTAAACAAAAACTATTCAGTGGAACTATAGCAGCCATAAAATAAAGTAGCTTTCTTTATACCAAATGAAGGTTTTTTTCCAATTGGAGTTTTCAGTTTTCTAGGAATTTTTAAAGAACAGTGAGCTGAAAAAAATGCTTGTGAGATAGATAGAATGTATTTGGTCTTACTGCGTTGCCAGGGTAAATGTCACGTTTCATAAGCCCTCAAGAGAAAGGAGCCAGTTGTCATCGGTGGTATGTAAATGTGAGGATTGAAGGGATGCCTTTCCACTTAGTGAAATAATCACGTAATCACTTAGGTTGGAAGAGACCTCTTCAGATCACCTAGTCCAATCCACTTGCTCAGGGGGAAGGGTCACTGAAAGCAAGTTGCCCATGACCCCATAACTAAAATGTGCAGCACATTTCCAGTGTTTTACTACTCTCAAGTGTTTTCTTATGTTCAGATTGAATTTCCTGTTGTTTTTTTTTACTTTGAGCCAATTGCCTTTTTTTTTTCTGCACTGGGCAATAGTGACAGTTGTCTGGCTTCCTCTTCGTTCACTCACATTAGGTGTTTATATACATTGACAAAAAGCTCCCATGAGCCTTCTCCATGTTGAACAGTTCCACTCAGTCCCTCTCCACATATGGTCCAGTCCCTCAGCAATATTTGTGGGCCTGTGTTGGACTCATTACAACAAGTCTTTATCTTTCTTGATACAGTGGAGGTGAGAGATCACAGCCTATTCCAAACTTCAGTGACATAACATTCATATTTCTCTCAGTCCTGCATGCTCGGTGGTGTGTGTAAGCATAGTTACAGTTAAATGTAAAGATTAGACAAACTTGCCTACTTTATCTGCTGTACTCAGAAGGTGCTTTTTCTCCCATGTCAGCTTTTATTACATTTTTTGTTTGTTTGTTTGTTTTTTCTAAAAGTTAAAGTATTACAAATCCTCTGGAGGCTCTTTATATTTTCTTCTGTCCCATTTGTGTTGCCTGTGCAGCAGACTATCATTGTTACATTCTTGACCTTAATTCTGTTCTTAATTCCTGCCTTCTCTTCTTCCAAGTAGGAGGACTACCACAGAGATAAAATTGTGTCATTTATGAGTACAAGGTCTGAATGCCCTCTGAATGATAGGATCCCAAATATGAATGTTCACTCTTGCAGTTTCTTATGGTCTGGGTGTTCTCAAGTTATTACTGTAATATTATTA
This sequence comes from Coturnix japonica, assembly GCF_054131305.1. Taxonomy (NCBI): domain Eukaryota; kingdom Metazoa; phylum Chordata; class Aves; order Galliformes; family Phasianidae; genus Coturnix; species Coturnix japonica. The sequence continues at coordinate 24,574,097 of NC_140667.1, read as the reverse complement.
TTATTACTGAAAATAAATATTGTGCAAGTTAATATCAGCTTACTGTATCTATTCAGTTCCATTCTGTGTGGGAGAGCTTTGTACAGCTAACGTCTCTTCAGGGAGTTTGTATTAGATTGATGAGAGAACAGTGAATTACTTGTCTGGTTTATAATATGCTTATTATGAAAAATTCTGGCCAGGATGATCTAGTGTTCTTAGTGCTGCGAATGGACTCTGGAGTTGTTAGGAGGGCATTCTTGTCTGTCTTGCCGGAGAAAAGCAAAAATGCTGGGGGAAAATAAAGAAAAGAAAAAAAAAAAGAAAAAAATATATATAAAGCTTGCTTTGCTCAGCTATTCTGCTTAAGACCTTAGGGCTTCCTTTGTTCCTCTCTGTTAAAATGTTAAATCCTTACAGTTCCAGTATACCTGCTGCAGTAGGTATTATTCTCATTCAGAATGTTATCTACTTAGGTTGCTCCAAAATAGTGCCCCCAGTTTATTTCCATGGAAACTACAACATATACAAAGAGCACAGTAATGCTGTTTGATAGAGCAAATTCTTAGCTACAAAATGCTATTTTTCAACTTATTCAACACCACTAACTATGCTCTGTTGCCAGAGCTGGCACGCTGCACTTGTAACAGTCTGTACCAATGGAGCTGATGTACAGTTGCTGTTGCCACTGCTGAAGCACATTACCCACTGACTCACTGTGCTCACATCCATTGTTTGGCCTGCATAACGGTTCAGCAAGTATCAGTGAATGTCAGCGGGTGCGATTTTTTCTTTATGGGTTGACCACCCAATAATATAAATTCACTGTTGATACTGGTGGGAAGATGCTGATTTACATCTGCCAAGAATTTGCAGAGTTGTTTTTCTCTCAGGTATGTTCCTTCACCTGCTCTGGAAGAGATTCTTTGTTGTTATTGCACAGGACAGCTTTCTCTTTTCCTCTCCAGTCTTTCATTTCTTGAGAGATACCCCATACGCTGTAGATCTGCTCATTTATGTCCCTATATAGGCCTGCTACTTGAACTGGAGAAAGCCTCAATGAAAACTTTTGCTTCTCATGACAGAAATCTCTTGTATCACTGGCTCAAGCTGCTCATGGATGACGTCTACAGACAGTTTTGGAAAGCCAGACTGGGTATTATCTTCAGTCAGCATCCTGGTGTCTCAGGAGAGTCAGCAGCTGCTTCTGGAAAACAGCTCCTTCCAAGGAGGTGTTGAAGGTAGGCAGAGTTACAGTTTCCCCCCAGTGGACTTTTGCTTTACCCCAGCTCTGGTAATAGCTGTGGGCAGCAGCAGGAGTTGACAGACCTCAGTCACGTATCTTTAAAACTACTGCCATATGCTGGTTCTGGTGTGCAACTATTAGGTACATTATCACTGCCTAAGATAATCTGTCACTGAGAGCCTTATAATTTATATCATCCTCTATATGTACTGCCTGCTTTGTGTATGCATGTACCCTGTATCTAGCCAGCTCATTTATATACTCCTTTTGTTTTTCCATGTTTTAGCATTAGCTGCTTCTGCTTACACATGGATTTTTGTTACAAAACTCAATCCTTTACAAGCCAGGTCTGGCTCCTCATGTCTGCTGGCTGATGAGAAATCTTTGGCTTTTGTTTTGCTGGACATATTCACTCTGCTTTGTTTAGTTTCTTCTCATTCCTTCTGTTGCTTCTTTGCGTATTTCCCTCCTTTACTTTATTCTTCTTTCTTTTCTTTCTGTTATTTGTACTTTGTGCATAGTCCTCTGCTTTCTTTATGAGATCTTTCTCCAAACTCTTTATCTATTCTCGTATTATTATAGCTCTTCCATCCACAACGTGTCCTTTTTTTTTTTTTTCTTTCTTTCTTTTTTTTTTTTTTTTTCTTCTCACAGGAGACATTTTCCTTCTGAACACGAGTCGGTGGCCAGATAGATGCAAGTTCAGCCTGCACAGCCCAATCCTGCCTGGGAGCATGGACTCTTGTTTGCTGGAACTAGCCGTATATTCACAGGATGCTGTTCCTCTCCTACAGAGGTTCACAGTTGAAATCAGATATGTGGACACAAACAGAAATATAATAATTTCTCTGAAAGTTGGCCCAGAAGAGGATGCTGGGTAAGACGATCAATTTGCAGCTCTTTAGACTTTAAATTGCAGGGTAGGGTGGAGTCCCTCTGGGCCACTGTTTTCCAGTGTCTTCTCTCTCCTTGAGGTTATTGCTTCTGTCAGAGCAGAAAATAAAAGTAGAACTGTCGGGACTGAGTTGTGCAGCTTCCTGATAGGATGTCTGTAATAGACACAGCTTATGTTTGCCCCCTTTGCAGAGAACACGTCTAATTAGGAGTCATTCTTTCTCCCTCCAATTCAGGAGAGTCAAGAGTGGCTGACTCCCTCAGTGATTCTAGGAGTACAGAATTTAAAATGCACTCAATTCAAAGGCTGTGTTGATGAAATGTCTGATATCTCTAAGTATTCAAGGGGTCCTTTTATAGTCCGATTTTGAGATACGGCTAGTCCTTTTGTAATTTCTTCTTTCTGTCTGCTAAGTTCAGGAGCATCCTATTTTGTTTTATCTGTAGAGCTCAGACAGTGGAAAAGCAAAGGCAGGAGGTGCAAAGAGATGAAGGGAAAAAAGAAACAAAGACAAAAACAAAAAAAAAAAAAAAAAAGGAATTGCAGCAACCCTGGATCTTGTCCTGCATTTTCTACTCTTTGATCTTTCTCACATTTATTTTTTCATTCCTGCATGAAGTAGAATGCAGTGAGGAGAAGAAATGGGTAAAGGGAATGAATCACAACAGGAAAAGAAGGAGAAAGGTCCGCATGTCATCTGATTTTGCCATTTTCCATGTCTGTGCTTTTTCTTTCACTGCACTCTGCCTTGTAAGAACCTGGGTCAGGCACACAACAGAGTTTTTTATTTCCATCACCTGACTGACTCCCACGGAGAACTTAAGCAATAGATCCCAGTGCTTGTTTTCTTTGAATTCTTTGGCACTTCTCAGGCTGCCATGGAGATCTTCAGCCAAGACTTTTGGTCAGCCAAAGACAGCAGAGTTTGACCAAGAAAACTTACTTTACTTCAGATCCATCTCTCACTCCTACTTTTAGCTGTTGCTCACTTCCTTTCTGGCTACTCCTTCCTCTTATTTTTGCCAGTTTCACTAGGAATCTGTAACATTTTGTGGGATAAATTTCTAACCTCCTTTTCCATCTTCTTTAAGTACTTGACAAGTTTCTACTTGCCTAAGCAACTGCAGCCACAGTTCCCCAGAATTAACTCGTAAAATACCCTTTGAGATACCTACCTGCCCAGATCAGACTTTGATCACACAGTGCAGCATTTCTTAAATGAACCATAGTCATTGTTTAAGAGCTTATTTGAGCACTACAAAACAATTTTATATAAAATTATTGTCTGAAAGTGATGTTATTTACATACCTTGAAATGGAATTAGCGTCACTGAAAATTGGTATGACTGTTGGTATTACTTACTGAAATGAAACACTGGTAAGCACTGAGGCTTTAGTTTTAAGAATTTAAAGGTGGCAAGTGATTGACTTCTCTTCTAAATCAAAATAGAAAGGAGGAGAAGCAAGAAATACAAAATAGTTAGGAACTATTTTAAGTCAAATATCCTAAATTTACCCCATTACTATGGAGCAAGTCTTTAAAATCTCTGCACAGTTCCAGAAAAATTTGTGTGTGCAGGCAGAACAAAATATATATCTACAGTATTTTCGCTGCTTCTTATTAGGCAGATACACTGAAATAAGCAGTCTTTTGGTAATTAAGTTTTAAACAGTATTGGTTGCTAAGAACAGAGACCATCTTGACACATTCCCACTTACCAGAGGGAGTAGAAGTTATACACACGTTCATGTGCTACCCAATCACAGCTGCACAATTTGTAGAATAAAAGGAAGATAGTGAGAAAGTGACCTAGAGATAAATGCCTGTGTGTAATACATATTTTAATCTCCAGTTGCTACTGAGAGATTATCTTGAAGTCAGAGTGAAACAAGAAATAGAAAGAAGGGTAGGTATCACTTTTTCAGGTAAATTGTCCAGAAAATCCTGCTTCGGTTGTCTCTGTCATCCTTTAATTCCAAAATCAAGCTGTGCTTCATCATGAATTCCAGCAATTCTAAATCACTTCTGTGAACTGCCCTCTTTCTGGTCCTGGCAGTCATCTGCTGATTGCTGTTTCTTCCTTCAAGGTCCATCAGCTACACAGTTCTCTGAAGCTTAGAGGTATGTCACTCATAAGAAAAAGCTGTCCCAACCACCTCACTGTTAGGTTTTATCTGTAGTATTGAAGCTGCCACCCATTTTTTTGCAAATGCACTGTAGCAAAAGAGAAAAGAAACAAACTTTCAGGCGCTGAGTTCTCAGATAAATAGGGCAAACTCATATTTTTTGTTGTTATTTTATGACACACCTAGAATAAATGAGTATTCTGAGCTTCTCAGTTAGGGGAAGAGCTGCTATGGGAGTGAGGTGTTTGAAATTCTAACATTAAGAGCCTGCATTTTTGCTTGCAGGTCCAAGATTTCTTCATCTGGCCCTTGGCTCAAAGTTGACTTTGCTTTCTTGTGGTTGCAGTCCTGCTGCTTGTTCAGATCACTGATAGTGTCTTTCTGACGACTTTGCTTACCACACCTTTTTCCTCATTATCATATAGAGCAAAAAACGAATCATGCCTGAAAATTCTGTGAAAAGTCCTATGTTGTTCTGTTTTGAATGATTTCATTTGCTTATGTTTGCTGTTAACCGCAATTGTTTCAGTGTTGTGAGACAAAATTCTCAGTGACAGAACTTGTGACAATCTTTTCCCTTTCTGTGGTAGAGTGTGCTCAGTAAGCTGGGCTTATTGTTTTCTGTTTTCTTTCTAAAACATGAAGCACTGGCCATGGTACTCTTGGTAGTCCAAGAAAGAATGAGTTCAAGGCCACGTGCACAAATGGTCATCAGTTAGCCAGCCTTGCAAAAGAATTATTGCTTATTTTTCCCTATCTTTACTGTGTTTTTCCTTTTCTTTTTCTTTCCTTTTGTGGAGCAGAGTTGCTAAAATGCCCTACCGTCTTCTGAGGCACCTATAGAAACTTACCATCTTTGAGAATCTTGTTCACCCAGTCTGGGTTTTATTGTCAACAGAAGTTCTTTAACTTCTGCTCTGGTATGTAGAGGTATTGCCATATAGATGATCTTAATGTCTGGAAACACCTAAAGTCATTTGGAATTAATAGATTAGGTGTCCAACTCCATAAGCCTTTGAAAGGGAATTGTCTGGTAAGTGTCCTTAGAAAATGCCTAATACATACTGACAGCAATGAGCACAGCTATTTAAATTAAAAAATAAAGCTATGAAAGGAGAGACTGCACTGCTGTTATGTAAGACTGATTTTGAACACTTACCTAGGAGTATGGTTTACTGCCTCTCATGCTTCTGTTGAAATTGCACCCAAAAATATTCTGGGCCAAGAAAGAAAGTAGCTTGTTAGTAAGGGCAGGAGCTGCAGGTGTATGTTCTGTTCTGTCATCTATTTCTTCTTGCATCCAATGACTAGCTTCCTATATGAGGAAATGTAAAGCTTCTGATTTGTATGTTCACTGAGGCTTCTGATTTGTATGTTTACTTGAGGCAGCTAGCATAATTTTCTGCGGTAACGCCTGTAGTGTCCCCCAGTTCAGAAAAGGTTTTAGCTTTCATGTTAGGGCTTTTTTTTTTTTTTTAATTTATCACTCTTAATGATGAAATTGTTCTTAATAATAAAACAGTCTTTCTTAAAATGCACGGTCTCTTGCTTGTGTTGGAGATGGAAAGGCATGACATAGCAAAGATTGGTAAGGAAAGGAAAAAGGTTTTGTTTGGCCAAGGCTGGTGAAAATCAAAAACGGAATTTAGAGGTTAGCAGGACAAGTCTTGAATTCTAGTGCTGGAAGCATCAGATTGCTTGCAACTCCAAACTTTATATCTATGCAAATTTCTTAAAATGATGTCAGATTCTGACAGCCCTTCTATACGTACAGAGCAGTTTTAACATCTGTATTTGGAATAAGAATATTACCTCATTAGTTGAGATCTGGCTTGACATAAAATCGATAGTAAAGATATTGCCAAGCTTGGCTTATCTGAAAGCCTGCTATAATGATCCATCTTCTTAGTTGCTCAACAATGGGCTTTGTTCCTGATTCCATTAAGAAAATTAAGTTGGTTCTGATATCCCTTGCTTGGATGCTGGGACCAAGCAAATATTTATAGTATTAGAAACCTTGTTGCTTTTGTATGTTGAGGTGGAGGGTTTGTCTGAGTTTGAATGCCTTGATGATGGTGAGACTCTGTATGTCTAAGTATTCTGGGTGATGGAAAGTTGCTTCCTGTTGTTGCTGTCTCTGGATGCTTGTAAGCTTTTCCAGTGGTGTTATGTAAATGGACTAAAATTCAGTGTTAGGGATCTTTCATTGCAGAACTGGAATGTTTTATGGAGTCTTAGGGCTCTGACTCAAAATTGCTGCCAGTTCACACAAACAGTGGTCTAAGATGCTAGTCTTCCTCTTCTATCAGAGGCCACTGTTCTCCCAGCTGAGATGGCAGAGAAGATGGTGTGTCTTTCTCAGATGTGATGTTCACAAATTGGTTTATTGACTTGGGCAGTGGTTGTACTTCATTTTGAAACACTGGGCTGTAAACCGCAAGATTCAGAGTGTGTGGCTTGTAAACCATATACAGTTAAGCTGCAGAAGTGAAACAAGTCATTGTTTTCAGCTGTGGGCAGTAATCTCTTTAGTTGCTAAAATAAATGTAACACCAGCTGTGAATCATGGGCTGGCTGCTGTGGGTTCCTCTGCTAAGGATTTTAACAGTGGTGATGATTGGGGGCTGTATTGTAGCTTGGTGGAGGTAGTGGAACTCAGTAGTTAGATGGTCTTGTGTTCTTAATACGTAAATGGAAAATATGTAGGGACTGTCCTTATCTGCAATGGCTTGCTGAACCAATTAGTTTAAGGCCCACTGATTATTTTCTTTTGAGGCCAAGTGGATACAATGGAATGATGAACAAAACTTTGTCATGTAGCAGAAGTGATACAGTTCTGGGTCAGAGATGAATGCTCTTGGATGTTGTCTCGCAGCTTGGCTGAGGGAATACATCTGCATATCTTAGTACTGGATATACCTGAAGCTGCACTTTAATGCAAAATGAAAAACTAAACAACAGCAAGCAAAAGCGGAGAAGATTAAAAACAATTAAAATAACTTTGACTTATTTTCAAGTTGCCAGTTAGGTAGTGTGTAATTTTCACATTGTGTCCAGTACGCATGTGTTTGTCATCTAAGAGTTGCCTTCGAAACAGTTTCTGATGCAGGCTGGGGGCAGGTGATCACTCCATGGCAGCTGAAGAATTTCCTGCATGAACAAGAAATAGGAACAGAGCCTTATCAACACATCTTGACACTGTGGTGAGGCCTCCTTCCAGCTACTAGTGCTTTCTTCCCCCACTGGCTTAGAGTCACTCACTGAGGGTGCCAGCAACAACATCAGCGAGTGGGTGGATTACAGATAAATGTATCTCTCTGGTACTTTTTTTAAGAGTAGCAGGAATTCCTCTGTACCTATCCTTTCTATAACCTCTTTAGATAACTGTAACATGTAGTTTTAAATGTACTTTCTCGTTTTCTCATCATGAGGTGGAAGGGCAGAGGGGTTTTTTAATTTGTTTTTAAAAAGATTGTTAGGAATTTTGCAGGATTTTATTATGTTTTTTATCTACACCTGGGTACCCTGACTCCAGGTAGACTGATTTGAGTGAGGTACTTTGAAAATTCCCATCGGTTGTCACAGTTTAGCTTTCAGTGCCCAGCAACTATCCTTAAAATTAGAGCACATGCCATCATCCATCTTTCTCTGAACTGCCACAAGGGCTCTACAGCTGAGATAACTTTGATGTTTTGGAGTTACACTGTTTATGTGTGGGGACACGTAAGTTACAACAATAAGAGCTGAAGCAAGGATAACTGAATATGTACTTTTAGGTAGAATGTCATTTGTTTTAAATGAATGCCTGCTGTGTTGTACTATATATTCATTAATTCCTTCCCCATGTAAATACCATCACTTCTATTTAGTGCAGTACAGAATCTGTGCTAGATATTCTGTGGACTCCAGCATGCTCTTTGTATATCTGATGGCTCCTTGTTGTATTCTAGGGTGAAATGGAAATCCATGATGGCTCGGATTGGCCGAATGGAAAGACCTTTTAAAATCACCTTGCTGTACTCAAACTGTGGAGCACAAGAGTCTGGACTACTGGCAGTGGGCTCCTTGCAGCTCAGAAGCTGCTTTCATGGTATGTTCTAATATAGTCAGGTTTGGAATAATCAAATGCTGTCATAAAAGAGAGCAGCATCCTCACAAAAACTGGTGAATGTAAATAAAGATTTGGTCAGATAGGATATGGAAGAAAGGACATAAAAGGTCAGAAAGGAGGCTGAGTGTCCTCTATGATTTTTGGCAGTGCTTACCTTTCAGGGGTCATATTTGAATGTATGCTGTGTGCACACGTTCTCAGAAAGCAGAGTTGGAGCACAAAATTTCAGTACTGTTCTCTACTTTTCATTGCATTTGCTTTGCACTGATGCTCATACAAATGTATGAAAAAGTAACAGAGCTCATGCTGGATCCAGCAACAGGATGGAAAGAAGTCTCTGTCTAGGTTATTTTAGCATTTAGTGTTTTTCTTTCTCAAATAGTAGCAGAAGGCTGCCCTGTGTCACCAAAGCCTTTTCCATGCAGGGGCTCTATCCTGCAAATTTGTGAAGAAAAACAACTTCGTGGTGTCTATTTTTTACTGCCAGGCTGAGAACTTGTGTCCAAAATGAAAATGATTTGAATGTAATTTATCCAAAGTACTGAGTGCCCAGCTCAGAGATGATCAGTTTTACCTAGCATTTTCAGTCCTGTTGCCAGTGTCATGCAAGTGATCCTCAGTACATGTGCAGAACCCTGCTAATGTCATTCAGGCTTCTGGGAAGCGTATGAGTCTGCTGGTGCAGGCAGCCTGTAAGTTGGAGACATAATCAACTTCACTTCCTGGTTTTCATCCATTAATATAATGCTATTGCTTCTGTTTTGCAGGCACTGTAGAATTAGCTTTGAATAGAAATGTAAGATCTAAAAAGTTTCAAATGTAAGAATCCTGATTTCACAGAACTGTTTTGTCATATATCATGAGACTGTTTTTAATCATACTAGCGATTTAATTTTATTGCGGTCAATTTTTTTGTTTAACAAATAATATACTTTTAATGCAATATTTTTTACACGTAGTCATGATTTCAGAAAATATCACACTTTAAAATCGTATGCAGCCTGTTGCTGAGTACTTGTGTGGTTAGTTCAGTATTCCTGGAGTGTAGCTGGGTTGGCTAGTTGGGGTGTGTGAGTGAGCCAGCCTGCAGAGGAAACATCTTTCTTCGTGGTCTAGGTGCCACAAAGATGGCATAACAATATGTCAACAGCACAAGTTAAGCCTGATTCTCAACTGGACATAAGAATGTGTCCATCAGGCCCGGACATAAGTGCATATTGCTGTCTCCAGCAGCAGTGTCGTGCAGCATGCTGCTGCTGTGTGACAGATACGTGATCACATGTGCAGAACCAAAGAACTCAACATGGTAGAAAACTGTAGGATCCTCAATAAAAACAAACTAAAAATCTGATTGCCTGAAGATAACGCAAAACACAGCAGAAGATACTGTGTGCAGGAAGGGGAAAGGAGCAATGAATTTGGTCTGTGTGAGGGCTGTGACAATCTTGGAATCTCATGCTGGATAAAAGCCTGCATGACGAAGAGGACAGCTAAGTATCATTTATCACCCAGACGACGCTTTCTGATGTCATATGTGTGAAGGCTGATGCACATGCAGGGATATATAAATTCTGTTGATTCATCTCTGAACTTCTTTCTCTCTCTCTCTCTTTTTTTTTTTTCTTTCCACCCCCTTTAGATAAAGAAAATCCAGATCTTTCTATGTATAACAAAGGCTCTTCCTCCCTCTGCCTTCACGGGGGCTGTGTTAGCCACTTACAAATTTGTGAATTCATCAGTGATTGCCCTACCAAAGAAGTGGAAGGAGTAAGATGTGGTGAGTCCCATTAGAATAATCAGTTTAGAATAAAGTACAGGTTAAATTGATTCTGTTTCTAGATTAATTCATTATTAAGCCTCCCATAATAATTTAGCCTATTTTTATTATTTTATTATCAGGATTCTTCTTGAAAATTCACTCCATATAGGATAAAATTGATTTATTATTATTTTTAATACTGCAATAACACATTCAGTGACCTGTGTTTCATAGTCAGTACTGCTTCAGAGGAAAGCAAAATCTTATTTATGCATCTATGGTTGGTGGGTGAGAAGTTTCCTATGGACTCAATGTCTGAACCTCCCTTCAGTGGAAAATGCTGCTCGCTGTTTTTGTGCCAACTATCAACGTGATCGGTCACAAATCTGTCCCTCCAAGACGTACGAGTTCTCCTCTTTCCTAACAAAGAAAGACTCTAAACAAATACACACAGTGCTGAGAAACATTATTTATTTGTGTTTTTTTTTCTTTTTGCAGTTATGGTGACAGAGATCTAGAGTAATCTGTTCACTGCCTTTCACAGAAATCCTTAGGATGTCTGCAATTTCGTACAATGTATGGAGTGATTTATCACTCTAGACTTTAGGAGCTGCTGTTTTCAGTGTCTGCAAAGTGTCTAACAGTTCAAATGGCAAAATGTGTTGACTTTTTTAATAACTGTGGAAATAAACAAATGAGACCTATGAATATTCTGACATTGAAAGACAGTATAAGTGGGGTAGTTTCAAGAACTACAGTAAATCTTTACTTTTTCTGCTGTTTGCCTTCTTCCATAATCAGGTTTCTTCTATTTTCCTGCATTTTCTTATGGTCCTTTGCAGGTACTCTCCCAGAGGGTTCACACTGCTCTTTTGAAGAGGGTCCATGTGGCTGGACACTGAATGAAACTGCAGCGTCTCCTTGGACTATCAGGGGCTTCCATGAAATGATTCACAATGGCTCATTTGTAGGATCTGCCTTGCAAGCCACTGGAGGTAGGTTCTTCAATGTTATTTCTTTGTCTGTGAGTGCATATTTTATGTGTGCATGTATGTGTGTGTCAGCATGCATGTGAAGAAGCCTTGAATTTCGGGATGTGGGTTTTTTTTAATTACTTTAAAATGTTTGGCATTCTTCTTTCCAAAACAAATTTAGCATCAGTATTATCTAGAATAATTTTAAATGTAGCAAAAACTAACTGTTGATCACAAAACAAAACTTGATATGAAGTGTTCTGTGGGAAATTCTACTTGAAACTCTAGGAGTCCAGGATGTCTTCACCTTTAAAGAGAAATATATGAGTTCTTTCCTTTCTCTATATACCTCTGCCCTCCTTGCTCTTATGAGATAGGCAATTGCAGAGAACTTCAGCAGCATCACAAAGTTAAAATTGCCCTACAGAACTAAGCATACTGTAAAACACAAATCTTTTGGAGACTCTTGTCAGACTCTGACAGTGGGTTATAAAGAGAGTCATATCTAAGTCCATCCCAAGATGTGGTGATAATAAATGTTTTGTGCTGTACAATACCACAGGAAAAAAAAAGAAAATAATGAAAGGTCAGATAATTCTCAGAACTGTCTGCTTTTTAAATAAGGAGGGAAGCCAAATATTGGTGTGATCATGTTTGAAGTCAGAAGCTGAGTTTTGATTCACAGTTCCCTATCAAAGTAGAGAGTGCTCATGTGAAGTCCTGTTTGTCTCTTGAGAGCTCATACAAACTCTTACTAGGAACAAAGACTACAAATAAGCGCTTCTAGCACTGTATTTGTCTTAGCAATTGTTGATGTGCATGGTGTAAGTATTTGGGCTGATCAAAGAACTCAGAGCAAACTGCTGTGAACTGCTGTATGAAAATGTACTTGAGTGGCTTCTGGGGTCTGTACACTCTACTTGTGTTGCAGGGAAAGATTTAGGATATTGACTTCAGTGCTGCTGAAATCTACTAGGGTGTTCACTGTAATTCAGTAATAAATGTACTCTCAAGCCATGTTTCTACCATGTCCTCCTACTTACACTGTGCTTCAGAACAATGATATTTAACAAAAAAAAAAAAAAGATCTTTTTTCTAATTAACTTTTCTGTTCACAGGACACTTCCTCTATCTGCGAGCAGATAGCAATCACACAAGTGGTATGGCCAAGGCTGTCAGTGCCAGCTTGCCAGCTAGCATTGCCACTGAAGATTACCAGGTATCTCCCTCTGCCTAAGCACATTTGTGGAGCTAAGTCCCAGTCTGTGCACTCATTTTGCAATGTGCCCATTTTCTCTGTGCGGTGTATGAAACACTACAAAGCGCTTTACAGTACTATAAGTGTACTGCCTAGCTAGCAGATGGCTGAACACCAGAAAGGAGAGACAAGGGTCATTCCCAGTAAATAAGAGCAGGAGTGATGAATCAGCTCTTGGATACAGAAAAACTCCCCAGCTTGGGTGCATAGACCATTCCTCTGAAGAGTACCCAGCACCTGAATTGTATTGGGTAGTATTAGACTGCAGGAGAGAGTTGGCTGTCTGAGTATGCATGCTGCAGAGACTTTTCTTCTTAAATTCTGCATTATGCTGTTATGAATTAACAAACTTGGCAGCTTCACTGACAACAGGAGCATGAAATCTGTGGGGCGTTAGACCTTCAAGGAATAGGTGAGGATAATAGGCTGTCCTTTTTCTTCAGAACATGGCGTGGATAAAATCACATATCCTGCCTTGAGCCTAGATACCTACTAAATGTATGGGGAGCTTCAAGATGCTGAACCAAAAAATATTTAAATAATATTGCACCCATATCACTTAGGAAAATTAAGTTGCAAGCTTGAGCTGAAGTCCAGCTCTGCCAGGGGAAAACAGAAAGCTTTGAAGCCTTCTAATTAGAGCTGGCAAAAGAAATACAGTGCAGGTGCCAAAAATATATCTTCACTGTTTATTTATAAATTCAGGTCAAGTTTGCTGAATAGTTCCAACAAAATAAAATGTGCCCGAAGCTAGGTTTGCAAAACCAGGAGAAGTAACTGTTGGGCATCATACAGGAGATCCAGACCCAGACTCTCCTTCACTGACACAGATTTGAATATCCATTTCAAAAACAAGGAACTTCCTGTTGTTGCATATATTTGTGCATGTATTCCATCTCCTGCTTGAGCACCCTGTAATACAAAGAGCAGCTGAGCGCTCCAGGCATCAGTAGAAATGGCAGTTTTCTCTTGATCTGTGGCAAACTGTCAGTGATACCCACAGGGAGAGGAAGGAGTCCTGCTTCAAAATATTTGATCTGGTGATCAGATTGCTTACCTGCCACATCAGTGCTATGATTCAGGTGGTATCTGTGACTTGGAGCAAGTATATAGACTGGAGATTCTGGCTGTGGAGGCAGCCTGTTTGTTCATTTCCTGGTATTAGTGGCAGAGCAGTCCTCTCCTTGTAGCAGTTTTGGGCTATATAGTGCCTTTGTATGGATTGAGCCACAGCAGCGCAATTAATATAAGCGATTACAATAAGAAACCTTAGAAGATTTAAACTCTTTCAAACCTTTTGACAATAATCTTTTGGCTGATGAGAACTCTGGGAAATAACGTATTTAGCACCTCTTTTCTGCAGTATTCCAACTCTAGTAGAAACATTTAATGATAAAGTTTATCTTGAGTTTAAGCTTTTGTTCCTTTGCTTTATTACTTGTTGCTCCTGAAGGAGGTAACAATCACCCAGATGATATCTGAGGCCACTGATATAGTTGTTAGTATCTGAGAACATGAGTGTCAGTCAAGGTCTCCAACAAGAAAATTTTGTGCTAGGAAAAACGATGAATCACACGAAAGCACTGGGGCTATTAGTGATGTGTGTGATTAAAGTTTGACCCACAGTCTCATATCCTGAAGGAGGAGGTAGTAAGTACTATCTCCTATTTACCAGAGGATACCATTCTTTTATTGCTCTCGCTCTGTTACAGATCCAATTCTCAGTGCATGTTTTTGGCAACTACAATGGTACCATCTCCTTCTCTGTCAGGGAAGAGAGAAATGGAGTTCCAATTACCTTGCCAATATGGGAAAGAGCAGGAAGCTGGAGCGACCATTGGTTTCTCATCACTTTACCAATGCCAGTGCTTCAGAACAGGTAAGAACACTATCAGTAGCACCCAGAGATATCCCTATGGATTTTGTAAATTATTAGTGTCTTCACTGAGAAGTATCACATTCATTTCTGCCTTCTTCCAGGCCCATTTCTACTGACAAAATTAGAGGAGTATAGCAATTCTGCTTGCTGAGGTAGTCTTCTGTCTTCCTCCTCCATTCTGTGTCAGTCAGTTTCAAGCTATGAAATGGTGTTGACAGCAAGTTATTCTGCACAATACAAATCATTTTTAAATTGCTCCAATCTGTTTCTTGCATTTTCCTCAAGAAGGCCTGTCTCACATCACACTTTAAACAAAAAGAAAATCAATCTCAAAATCTATGTAATATAAATGTAAGAAGATCTACTACTGTCAGCAATAAGTATTGTCTTAAAACTTCATGGGTTAGAAGGTTTAAGGCTATTGCTTTTAACTTCAGATATTCTCGGCATCTTTTTGTAAAAAGTTAAGGGCTTTGGGTTCGGAAGTGGTAGCAATTCAGATCCAAGCAGCAGCAAAACAGGAAAGGGGGAGGGAGAATGTTATCCCATCCTTTTTCCTACTTTAATTTCATGATAACCTTTGGTTACAGCATTATTGTGTGCTCCTTCAGAATATGATAGGTGTGCAAACTGGCAGTGTAGTATGTATTCTTGTCTGGCAGTCTGGAGCCCTGTGGATAAGCAAATGTTTAGACCTGTGTATTTAAACTACGACCAGTGAATTTGTCCAGAATAGCTCTTTCCCTTGGGCATTTTCATCCGCACCTAGCCAGAGCAGAGTCTTTTGGGCTTTTCAAAGTTGTTAAAGGGCTTCTGCTTCTAATAAATGGTCGCCTATTTTTTGTCTTCAAAGCTTCCCATTTTTGTGTCAGACCTCAGTTCTGAAGGGAAATTGATCTGAGAGGAAATGGATGTGGCAGAATGGAAAGGATACCAAATGGCTTTAGGGAGCACTAACCAGCACTCTCTGAGGAGGGGGTGGGGGGGAGAGAAAGGAAATTCCAGTACAGTTAAACTTGAGATAGCTGAGCACCCAGGCAAAACAAAAAGGTTGCTGATGTGTGCATGTTTCAAACGGAATGAGGGGAGTTCCCTTCTAGCTCAAACAATTCTGTGATTATTACAGGCTGTCCCTGCCCTGCTGTTCCCTACTGCTTCTAGTCATATCTCGTGCTATTTTATTTAGATGGCCCCAGGCCTATCGTCAAAGTTTATTCTCAGTTTTTCTACTCCATTATCTACTTGCTCCTTTCTTTAAATCTCAGGCCCAAACCCTGTATGTTTATGTCCAAGCTCTGGAAATCAGTTTAGCTAACTTTTCTCCTGTTTATCCAGATTCAGTAAAACAAGATGTGGGTACAAAAGAAGGGGAAATGTGCGGTTTTTAGCACTGTCTTCTATAAATGAACTCACTTGCTAGGAGAGGAAAAACTACACAGTTTGGTGATCAGCTGGCAGTTTCTCTCACTTGGTTCACATACAGAAGGAAAAAATGCTGCTATCAGAAGAAAATCAGGCAGACAGGAGACCAGACAGCAGAGAAATTGAGAGGGCTGTATTTTAGAGCCAATAAAATGAATTCAATGAGAAGGGACACTGGAAACCCCTCTAGCTAACAAGCACAGAGTTCAAAAGACAAATGCCTCCTCTTTTTCTGAAGTTGGAATGGAAGGCATACAGAGCCCAGCATTTGTGAGATGTCTGTTCTTATGTACTGGGAGATAAGAGTCATTCTCCAGGCACACACTTGTAGTCAGCTAGAACAGAAGTCTATCTTGTAGCACATCATGGCCCTTCTGTTCTGACTCTATGGACCAGATGCAATATCTTATCCTGACCAAGGGTATGCTGACATAAGTGCTTTCAGTATGGATTAGGCTGTGATGCTGTATCTTTGGCCGTGGATCCTAGAAGTTCCTAATCTTGGCCTCAGGTTTCTGTGAGTTTTGTCATCCATCAAATGCTCTGGAAAGTTGCTGCTTTGAACTGATGTGCAAGGTCTGAAAATGCAGAGGTGCTGCTAAATAGAAAGGCTTCTATAGGAAGGTGATTCAATGGTAAACTTGCCTGCTAGCCCCATAGCTAAGAGAGTGATCATCCAAGGAACATGTTATTTGAATTTGCTGTGCCAACACATTCCCAGAGGGCTCAGATCCTGTAGGTATGAAAGCTTTTATTTGAAGCATAAAGGACTGTTCTTGAGAATTAGAATCTTAAAGATTCTTACTCAACTTTGCAACATTATATTAACTGTGGATGTCAATTTGTGGGTTATGCAGGTGCCAGTCTGCCCGCAGAGGCTGTGGGTCTCCTCCTTAGTGATACCCAGAAACCTCCTGGGCACTGTGCTCAGAGTGTCTCTGCTTGACAGGGTTTGGGCCATACAGACACAGAGGCCCCTTCCAATCTCAACCATTTTGTGATAAGGATCAACATTCGGTTGGTGGACGGAATATGCACATATACCTTACTGCCAGTAGTTTGGGTCAAGAAGGTACTGATAGGCAGGTCAGCACTTCATCATAAATCATGATTAAGCGTTGTCAGTAACAGCAGTAGAGGTCTTCTCCATGTGTCTTTAATAAGCTGTAAATAGACTGGACATCAGGCATCTGTTCATTTCTGAAGTTCAATGAAAAACAATTTAGTCCTATCTATTAGAAGAAGGTCCTTCAGTTCATTTTCCTTCCTTCTTCTGAATTCAGAATGCAGCAATGCTCATGGGGCATGGCAGGCTTCCTAGATGAGTAGTTAACATCTGATCATAGTGGGAAAAGTGAGGTAGCGCAGAGTGCAAGCACTTTGATTATTTGTGGCTGAAATTTAAAATGGCCTGATATCAGCTGAAATAAATTTGTGTCACCTGGGGATAGAAAAAAAGATTAATTTTCCCTTTCCTTTTGCACGTGCCAAATTGCCACCACCACCAGTGGTGATTGATAAGGATGGTTGTGTGTGCATAAATATTTGTGAGGGAGAGCATCTGTGTGTGTTCAGATAGCAGGGGGAACAGGGTTCTCATCTTTGTTCCGCATGAAGTGTGACATTATATGAGTACTGGTTGGTCCTACTAACTGTTGGTGTGTGAATCAGATTTCTAGCAAGCTCTTATGGCTGTTCAGCAGCTTGTGCAAAGGTAAGATTCTAAATTATGATTATCACTGTTGGTTGGTAAGAGAACATTATATTTTTACTTGTTTTTTTGTTGTTGTTGTTGCTATTTTTTTTTCCCTTTGACTCTTTGTCCATCTTCTCAAAATCTTCTGTTTTTATGCAAAGGTTTCAACTGCAACTCCTTGCAAACTGGGGCTGGAATTCCCAAGCTGACATCGCTATCGACAATATTACTTTTGGAACAGAGTGCTTTGCTGATGGTGAGTCCTGCATGTTACAGAATCCCTTAAAGAATTTGGGTAGTGTAATCAGGATCCAGCTGACCAGGAACATACTTGCTGTGTTTCTCCCCTTCACCAAGGGTTCACATGAATCAGTTATGTTAGCTTTTACATCACAATGTCAATTTTGTCACATCTCCTGAAGATTGCAAATAGAGGAAATTTTGCAGCATGTCAGTTTAGTACTGCTCTTTCTTTTGCCCAATCTCTATCACATAGTTGAAAGCTGCCTGTGTGTCTTGGCAAGAAACTCTTGACTTATTCCTGAGCTTTAAGTGGAAGGATTACATCACATTGCTTTTTAGCAGTCCTCTCTGACCTGTGCACCCTGGCAATTGATAGCTGAAAGAAACTTGTTGAAAACAAAGGGAAAAACGACTGTATTTTAGGGGTTGAAAGGAGGAAAACAGAAGAATAAAATGTCTCTCTGGCAGTAAAGTTTAGGTTATTACAACAAGTTTGTTTTGCCCTGTAGGAGGTGCATCAGATGTCACTGGCAGGTACATACATACTTCTCTTGGCTTCATTACTGCTAACGCTACTGATGACAATGTACTCCATTGAAGATGAAGCCAGAGCTGATCTCCAAAACATGCTAGCAAAAGAGTTGAGTTTCTTCAAGTGGAAAAAGGATGCATACTTGGGAATATTAGAAACGACCATCTCTTAGTCTCTGCAGAAAAGACTGATATTTTCTGTTGTTTAAACAGGAAGAGAACATTAGGCACTTCAGTCATGGCTTCTGTTGCAAATTGAATGTTCTGTGCTACCCTTAAAAGTACCCACTCCAGTATGTCAGCACTTGAGTGTAGTGGCAGGTCCTTGCAGAGACTAGCTGTTAGCCTAATGCGAGAAGGCCTATGTTAAAACTGGTATGTATTAAGAACTTCCCACCATCTACTGCCCTTTTGTTCTCCCACCTTTGTCCAATTAGGTCTCACATTCTTTGCCTCTTAGTTACATGGGCACTGAGTAAACCCTTCAATAATATGTTGAGAATGCTTATATTCATTTGAAATTAAAAGGAAGAGGTGTTCTTTAGGACAAAGCCATTTCTTCCAGCTCCTTAACACCCCTGGCTCCCAAATACACTGTGTTGTGCTTACAAACGTTTTTGTTTTGAAATGTGAGTTAAGTTTTTAAGGAAACTGAAGACCTGGTTCTGAAGCACCTGGTACCAGGTGCTCTTTGTGCCAACTGCTGTGCACCCAACTTCTGGACTTTACTGCTCTCCTGAGAGCAAATGCAGACTCTAGATACCTGTGGGAATTTTGTTGGCTCTAGTAGAGATATATTTTTTGATAAATGGGTGGGGCATAAAAGACACTGCAAGAATGTTTTCAGGGCTTGTCTAGTAGACTCCACCCAGGTTTCTCCTCACTTTCAATTACTATAAATCTCACTGATGTTCAGGAGAAGCAGCCACTTACCCCATCAGAAAGTGTGACCCAGAGTTGCATGACTCATGCAGAAGACAGATATCACAAAGGAAATGTTTCTCGGAAGCCCTGTGCTTGCCATTGTTCCTTGAATCTTCTTTGCAAATTGACGTTTTCTCGCCTCTGAAAGTAACTCCCTTGCATTTATCTTCTCATGATTTTAATTCAGTTAGGTTGCAGAGAAGCCCAGCAGCTCTGCTGTGTTTTCAGTAATGAAATTATTTCTCCCAAGCAAGGAGAGGTTTCAGATGTCAGAGAGAGAGCCAATTAAGATCCAAACAGTGAATTATTTGCATGAGGGCAACAGGAAGGACATACAGCAGGAAGGAAAAATTCGCTGTTTGCTATGATGTAAATATTAATCTCTCCATCTATTTCAATCCTTTATTTCAATTTTCTTCAAAATCTAGTGCAGACCTTGAAAGCACTGCTTGTATGTGTGTAAGCTGGGAAACTAGATGGAATTTTCTGCATCTCTCAGCACTGAGAAGAAAGAATTAGTAACGTTTGGAAGGAGGGGGGTGAGGGGGGAGGTAGGGGAGAGGAGGGGAAGGGTAGTGAGGGCAGCTCAAGAGACATCAGTAAGGACAAAGAACAAGCAGCACATTCTTTGGGTGGCAGCTCCTGGGCAGGGACAGATGATTTCCCTGTGAGAAAGGCTAAGCAAAACCATCTTCTGGTTAATAAAATCACCTTGTGTTAAGGCAGTGTCACAGATCAGATGGCATGGGGATCTGATTAATTGTGGGAACTTTTAAGGGACAGCCATAAAGATACAAGTATTTTATCCTCTTAGTTAACTAGTGCTTCTGTAGAAAGAGATCAGAGTTTTGAGTGTCTAAATAGGAAGATGTGGGTTGGCATGATGGTTGTCTTCCTCAAGGCTTTCATGGCCACTGCTTTTACCATTAGCTTTTAGTGCTCTGAGGATGGTGTTGTTCCAGTTAAGAGAACAGGTTTGTGGTCCATCAAAGTGTGCTCTACTGTCCTGGCCAAGGGATTACTTTTCAATCTGTATATCATTTATACGTTCTAAAAATACTGGTTGTTAAATGACAAGACTGTCTGAAGAGAGCCTTTGTATGTCATATCTCTTGTTTTTTTCTTTGGAATCCCCAGGTTATCAAAGCTTGGCCTGCCAGTGTCAGTGCTTGAGGCCAGTGGTGTGGGGAGGTTCAAGCTGCTCAGCACAGCCCCGTTTGGTTGAGTTAGGAAGGTTCTGACTAGAAATGCAACTGTATCAGCCAAAGGGCTGGGAAATGAAGCCAAAGGGCTTTATTCTGGTTAATCCCTGACCCAAAATTACTAAATCCTTCTTCATCACAGTCCCAGAAACAGGGAAATAGGAACTGTTTACTGTAGCTCTGTCTCTGCAGAAGATTCCTTTTCCTTTTATGATTTCTGCTGTCCATCTTCAGTGTGAAAATCAACAGCATGAGTCCTGGAGCGATGTAGTTGTTCTTCATGTTTTTCTGATATAAGTACACCTAAACATGAATAATTCTTGTTCCCTTCTGTTCACTTGCAGCCAATGTTTTGGCTATCAGAAGAGCCAAAAAAGAAGCCAAAAAAGACTAGAGTAGCAGCCTCTGCATGCCAGGGCTACACCATATTTGTAATAATTGCTACCTTCCAAATTTGTTTCTTGTGGCACATAAAGAATCAGCTTCCTAAGACTTAATGGCTCATGTGGGCAGGCTGATGCTTAGCCTGTCGTGCAGCTCTCATACTGAAAACAGAGGAGACAGAAGCTTTCTTCTAGTGTGTGAAAGTTTGAGACTGTTTGGAGAAGGAGGAGAGATTGTTTGTTTGGAAACAGAGCATTGCCTTAGGATAGCCAGTTGGGATGCTGAAAAAAAGATAAAATAAAAAAATCCATGCAAACACACAGACCAAGTCTATATTTCAGGGATTGATTTACATTCCATCTATCTGGCAAACATAACCAGACTTCTTGTACATCTCTAACTATCTGAAACTGTTTTGACCTTTGGGATTCATAATTCACTGCAGGCCTAGGGAGACCAAGCATATTTTCTGGCTATGAGTTGCCTTTTTCATTTGTTTTTCCTTTTTGCCTTTGATCCAGATCATTTGTTTCGGGTTAATTTCATTTTTCACTTGCTTGACAACTCCATCCATTGAAGTTCTCTATCTCAGTATGAACAGAGTGTGTCAGTACAAAGCTTCCTTTTACTTCCATCCATCAATGAGCTTTCACACAGACCTGGAGGGAATATTCTCAGGAGTAAAAGCACAGCAAGGTCTCCATGCTTCAATTAGTTATTTGGCCTTTCTGACACAGCTAACAAGTGTGTTAATTATCACTATTTAGAGCAGTGGCTTTGCAGCAGAGATAATTGTCCAGCTGGAACTGAGTGAGTCTCTTTTGAATAGTGCATCAAACAGCTGTTAGATTCTCACAACTGGAACAAATGGAAATATTTGTAATGTTTTTCAACTAATGAAAAATGTTCAGTATTAAATTAACTGAGGGCTCATGAAGTGTCTCCTTTTTCTTACGGAGATTTTGTTACAAAGATCTGCATACAAATGGGTAATTTAACTATGGAAACAGGATGCCTGCAGATTATAAATCAAGAGTTATTACTTTTTCCTGTTCTAAGGAAGCTTTGGTTACACATGGTGCTCTCGGTGTGTTTAGATGCTTTGGCTCAGCCCCTGCTTTGAAGTCCCTCTTCCCTGAGAAAGGGCTGATTTTTAAAAGCTTATTTCACTGTGCATAAATGTTGCCTTTTGTTCCGTGTTTATCAGAAAGATTTGTCCAAAAATTTACAGAAATTGCCAAGAGTATGCTGCTGCTTCTCTACTGTGTCTGTCAGCATGATGTTATTTTATTTAGCATATTATTCCTTCAACAAGGGTGGGGGTGGAGGGCTATGATGTTCATTGGTGAGAGAAAAGTGATCTGAAGCTGGTTTACCTACCATGACACTGTTAAAACCCAGAGATAACATTTATCATGTCCTTTACGCCTTGGACCAGCAGAGCGTCAGTACTGGTGTCTCTTTTCCCATACCATGTTTTTCTCAAAGATTCTTGTAACCATAGCCAGTACAGTTTGCTGCCAAGGAGCTTATCTTGCAGAAGCCTCCATGGGATAACACAGGATGTTTGTTCATGTGCAGCTCCACTGATTTCAGCACAGGTACAGGTAGATAAGCCAAGATACAGGCATATGAAAATCAGTTAAAAAAAATGCTGATTGTTTAAAATGCTTTTTCTGTCAAAGGTATTATATACTTACCTTAAACAAATGGTTTAATGCTGCATTGATTCATGCTGACTTTTAAATTTTGCATCTCTTTTTCTCTATCATTTTCCTATCCATTCTACAAACTATTACAGGAAGACAACCAATTCATTTTAGGGGAAAGCATCAGTACCCACGTGAGATTAGTAGTCCTGATGAGCATCTTCTGAATCCCCTGGAAGAGCCTTCCCTCCCAGGTACATGATTTAGTACCAAAAACGTGTCTCTTGCCTGTAGGACGTGGCTTCCTTATTATCTCTGTGTGTGATCTGCCTGAGTGTGGTCTGCACAACCTATAGCAACAGAGCAATGAAGTATAATCTTTCCCAAAGTTGTGGAGACCATGTCAAGCCTGCTTGGCTGTGGGGCTGCAGTTTCCTGAGGTCCGAATCACCAGTCTCTTAAGAGCAGGATGTTTGTAAAGAAAAGTGGAGCCCATAAGTAAAGAAGCTTTAAGTAAAGGCAGAGGCTGCCTGACTGAAATGGAAAGTGCACTAAGGCCGGTGCAGGAGAGAAAGGTATAGATCAGTACAGAAAGCTGGGGATAGATACACCCAAGAGCATTCAGTAAAATGCAAGATCCCTGTGTCTTGAGGTTGCTTTGCTGCTAACAAAGAGCTGTGTGCACAAACCTCCTGAACTCTGTTCACCTGAGATCTGACAATCCATATTGCTGTCAGTTCCTCCATTAGCTTAAATGGCAGAGACTTCTGTAGTGGAGCTACCACTCTGCATGCTGGCAGGATAACATCTGTAGAGGATAGTTTTGCTTGTCTTCTCCTTTCAAGAAGGTTGAATTCCTATATCGCTTAACTCTGCCTCTGTGTGTGCACTGTATCACATGGTCTTTAAAACTGTAATCACCTCTCATCAATGATCACTAGTTGCAATGTTAAACATTTTCAACTTTCATTTCTGTGTGTATGCATGGGTCAGCCCCAGATATGTGTACAGACTGGGAGAGCTCCTGGAGAGAACTGTCATGCAAGTTTAAACTTATTTTTTTTTAATTATAATGATGAGCATATGATAAATTGACATATTCAATTGAAAAGATCTGTACATAGCAAACACTAGTGTACTGTGATCTTTCTCATAATAATCTAACTAAAAAAAAAATCATTCGTGTTTTGTGAACAGCAATCATTTTGTCATCAAAGAGTCACAAAGAACACATAGCACCAGGAGCAGTTGTTCATTCTGATGACACGTGTCCTGTAGTTAAAGAGGTCTGTGAGTTAACTGTACATACCTGAGAAGTAAAGGGAAGCTCATATCTACCCTGCATCTGTTCTGGTCACAGGGGACACCTCTGTTGTTCTCTGGTGGTTCTCAACATGTGGTGCCAGTGGTCCACACGGACCAACTCAAGCTCAGTGTGACAATGCCTACAGGGGCAGCAACGTGTCAGTGACTGTGGAGAAGGAGGGCAGGCTCCGAGGAGTCCAAGTCTGGAGAGTGCCAGCCACAAACCGATACAGGTACGTATCAGAGCATGTCGGTGAGGCAACCATTAAACTACTTTCTGTAAATATAAGTGTGGGACCATCTTAGCTGAGCAGGTGAAGAGATAGAAAAGTAGGAAAGAGATAGGAGAGCTAGCTCTTAGGTTCTGTGTCTGAGCTACTGTTGAAGCATGGGAAGGTGGAGCAGTGACTTAGAGGAGATTAGAACAGGAGTGACTGCAGACATGTAATCAAATATGAGTGCTGCCATCGTTTTGGACCCAGAGCCTTGGTAATTTAGATTTGCCCGTACCAGTTCCACTCTGTTTGCCTCTGAAATCTGTCTCTAGTGCTCCAATGTAGCTGATTGATCCTCTTGAGCAGCCTCTGCTGTGTATGTCTCAGAAAAAGAATGGCCATGAGATGCTGCAACAAGAGCCTGCTCTGGAGCAATGTCTGATTAGGAGTGCAGGCTGGGGAGAACTCACAGATGGAGCCGCTTTTGAGGATGAAAAGTGTAAGATTTGTCTCTTTAATTACACCTTTTTCTTCCAGAATTTCTGCCTATGGAGCAGCTGGAGGGAAGGGAGCCAAAAACCACAATGAGAGGTCCCACGGGGTCTTCATCTCGGCCACCTTCCAGCTGGAGAAAGATGAGCTGCTGTACATCTTGGTGGGGCAGCAGGGGGAGGATGCCTGCCCTGGGGTGAGGGTACAAACGGGCAGAGACTTTGCAGATACAATTCACTGAGATTCAGTGGGTGGCTTGGGGTTTGCCTGGACTGGTGATGAAAGGTAGAAATCCCAGGATCCAGTCAGTATGGTAAGAACGAATAAACCAAGTTAGAAAGAATCTCAAAACAAATATGAAGAGCTCTGAAAAGAAAATTGACCCCAAAATGTGCAAACAAGTACAAAACCCACAGGAACTTTGCTTTGAGCTCCTGGTGTTTGAATTCATCATTGCCTTTCTTCTGCTTATTTTAAGAAGAAGCTACTAGGCAGGGGTTGTGAATTCCCACTCTTATTTTTTCCACAGCCTGGATTTCTTTCTGCCTGCAAGGATTTTGGATTATTTTCTGTAATTTATAGAAGCATCTACAAATCCAAAGCTGCACTGTGGCTGTATTTTCCTAGGTACTCTCTAAGCTTAGAGACTAATGTCTAAATCCAAAGCCAAATGCTGGGAATCTTCCCACTAACTAAAGTGGACCCTGAATTGCTATGTGTAATGACAATTAAAAAAACACTTGTGATGAGCAGAAACTGCTAAAGTGAGTGACTATACGGATGTCCTCTAATACTAGACCCAGGGATGTGAAAGTCTTTGTCACTTAGGCTCAAAAGTTACCTTATCAGCAAAAATTCTTTGTTCCTACATCTTTTTAAGAAATGTGATCTGCCAGCCCATGCAGACCATTTGTATTTTCACTTGCGTGCAAATCAGGGGAGCAGGCAGTACTATCCCTTGTGGAGGAGCTCCCCCTCCATGTATGTACTTCCACATGCATATTATGTATGCCTGATACATATCACAAGCGATATTATCATACTGAGATAGATACATCTCCAGTAATTTGAGTGTGCCTCTTGTCTCCTTTCAGGCCAATCCTCAGACCCAGAAGATCTGCTTAGGGGAGTCATCTGTCATTGAAGAAGATTACAAAAGAAAAAAGGACCTGAAGGAATGGGCTGGAGGAGGTGGGGGTGGAGGAGGAGCAACCTACATCTTTAGAGTAAGTATTGCCTCTTTCCCTCCAACCTGAGTAGTGTCCTGCAAAGCGGCTATCTTTCACCATCTGTCACGGCATATAAAGCTTAGTTCTTAAATGAAAATGATGAGAAAGGATTGTCTCTCTCCTCCACCTCCCCCCTCTGCCTCTCTTTGTGTTGCTCTGTCTTTTTCTATGTTTTATTGAGTTCTTTATGTCTTTCCATATTCTCAATCATGTTCATCACTGTCGTTAAGCTAGCTGAACTCCTTCATCAGTTCTTGATACTCCACACCTGGGTCTTGTTTTAATACTAGCAGCAGTTGTAACAACACAAAAACAAACCACTGATATTCATTTGAATAGTTACTTTTGTACACAGAAACCCAGTGTAAAACAGTTTTATAATGTAGCCAGGAAACAATCAATACCATTGCCCTGGTGCTGGGCCTCTCTTCTTTGGATTGCTTTTGTGCTTTTTGATGAGTTTGTTGCGAGTTCACATATTGAAGGGATGTGAAGTTTTTCTGATGTTTGATGGGGGGTTTTCCAGCAGAAGGATGGGATTTTCGAACCTTTGCTCATCGCAGCAGGAGGAGGAGGAAAAGCCTATCTGAAGGCTCAGGACAACTCCCTGGACAACGTACCCCTGGAGCAATTTGAGAACAGCACTGCAGTACCAGGAGTCAGTGGAAGAACAGGGGCAGCAGGTGAGATGCTAAAATTACACAAAGTCTGAATCAAATGGCTGAATGCACAAGCTGTCCTGTCAGTGAGGGGCTTCTTGATCTTTCGGAATTCTATGGTAGTAGTAGTTAGAAATATGCGTCTGTTTTATAAAGGATGTCTTTTCATATGGTCTATCTGTAGATAAAAAGAGAATGTACGGAACAGATGATGAGTGGCTGTTCCATTGGAGTGCCCTTCTCTGAAAAGACACTGAGTGAAAATGATATTTGGGATTTGGAGCACGCTCCTCTAAACTGTAACAGTGGCTTTAGAAGAGAAGACTTTTTCCCTATTACTGCTCTGAAACTCTAACAAAAAGTGCACTTCTGGAAGTATCCTAGAAATGGAAGCTTACTTAGAGTCTTGTAACAAGTGTGTGCCAGCGGCTCTGCAGATCCTGCTGTGTAATATCCTTATAGAAGGGGCCGCTCTAGTGAGATAAAGAAATCCAGTTTAGTTTTTATTTCCCCAATGAATTCGGCATCTAACAGGGCTGAAAGCCCTAAGCAGTTATCCTAAAGGAGACTGGTGGGCTCCTTATTTCCTCTGTACCAATACAAATCAGTGCTGAATTATTGGCTATGCAGCAGGTACTACAGGTCATACACTAGCTTTCCACTTTGTTGTTAACTGTAGCAACAAGAAGCTTGTCTGTATATTCTCTTACCCTTTAACAAAGAGTTAACTTGAATGCAGGCACTTATTAAGAAATTAATTGAATTTTCATTAATTGTGCTTCATTCACCTGCTCTCATTTTGTTGTGATTGTGAAGGTGGAGGTGGTGGCTGGCAAGATGTGACATTGCTTCCTCAAGCTGGCAAGTCCCTCTTGGAAGGTGGAGAAGGGGGTCAAGCTTGTCATCAAGCATTAGCCAAGCTCCAGTGGGCTACATCTGGTGGTTTTGGTGGTGGAGGAGGAGCTTGTACTTCTGGTGGAGGAGGTGGAGGTTACAGAGGTAGGTCTACTGAAGAAATAGTTGTACTGTCTCATTTTATGCAATTCAGAGCTAATGCAACTATGAACTAGAGCTCAGTGCAGAAGTACACTGCTGCAGAAAGTGATTTACAGACACTTCAACATGAATGGCATGAGCACCCCCCTCCATCTCTATTTAATTGGGAAAATCAAGGTTATAGAAGCTTTTCTAAGTTAGTATATTTCAGATGTGCTGAACAATCCCTTTATTTGTCCTCAAATTGCCCAAGGAACTGTTTAGTTTATTTTTTCTGTTTAAAGCAAATGTATTTTTACCGAGATGAACTGAGAAACTTACACTTGAATAAGCCGCTTCACCAGCCTTGGTACTGGCTGGGATGAGTGAGCCTCATTCATTGAGGATGTTATACACAGTAATATCACTGCCAGAATGGAGAGTGACTGCAGGTGTTTAGAGCCAGGAACAAAATGTGGCACTTCAGAGGCATCACACTTTTGCAGCACACAGTGCTGACAACTGGCCATACTCTTCTTTCTCCAGGGGGGCACGCCTCTAACAATGATGATATCACAGCTGGTGGGCAGTATGGCATCTCGTTTGTGAATCCCATTGGAGAGATCTTCTTGCATCCCCTCGCAGGTACAAGGCACTTTTTCTTCTTTCTCTTCATTCTTCCTTCTCTCTCTTTCTTTTTTCCTCTCCTCTTGCTTTTTCTTTTTATAGCTTTCATTCAGGGTTATTTCACTCAGCCAGTTCCTCAGCTGGGATTACTGCTTTAAAATCATCTGTAATGCTCTGGGACCTTCTTCCTCTCAAACAGTTAAGCCAGGAGAAGCATCAGTCATCCAGTTAAACTGCACATCCTCAGTCCCAGACTCATCCAAGTCAGTTCACTTAGGACTTCTCTGTTTGCCTAGAATTCAATTCCTTCTTCCCCTTTGGACCATGCAGAGAAAGAAGTTGTACCTGCCTACTCCTTTTACTGTCCTTATTTTTGTTTATTTTTATTTATTTTTTTCTTCTTACTGGGAGAAGATGGGAAAAGTTAAACTAAACTAAACCTGCTTGTTCTGTCTGATTCCTCATTCAGCTGTGGAGAATGATGGTGAGGTGGAGGTTCAGATCTATCTTAACTGTAGCCACTGCCACTCAGACAACTGTAAGAGAGACCCTGACACCAATCTGCCAGTCTGCCAGTGTGAGATGGGGGCTGTGTTAGCCAATGACAATGTCACCTGCACTGGTAAGATATGGTTTTATCCTAACTGGATAATGAATATATTCTTTGTAGTGTCTTTTTCCCTGGCTTTTGTATTTATAGACCATTACTCAGTACTGAAAATTCCTGATGTCATTGTATGCTAAGCTGCATGTCTGCCACCATATAAAAAATCCAGGTCTGGATTAGGTGGGAGATAAATTAAATGTAAAGAGATGCTGTAAATTTATTGAATGGATACAATGTATCACATAGTTAAGCATAAATACCTTACCTGTATATTGTACCACCTAATTTAAGCCACAGATTACTTCCTTCCACAGTTTCCTACTGTGTCTGTTCAGCTGATGCCTAGTATTCTCTATTTACTGACCTGGTCTCTTAGAATCCCAAAGCATCAAGACTGTAGTTTCAACTTGTTAGCAGTAATGCTACCCATTAAGAAAAGACTGAGGAATGCATAAGCAATCTGTGTTTTACTCCTTAGATTTCTGTCTTAACAATATTTTTAAAATGATTTTTATTGGTTTTTTTTTTCCAAATTCCAAGCCTGTAAAGGGATTTTCTGTATTTTCCATAGGATGGCTTAGCCGTGATCTTTGTACTGTTTTCTGAAACAGCAACTGTGACAGGGGTTCTTTCTCACAGTTTGGCTTGTTTCCCAATTAATGCACCTCTGTTGTTCATTTTCCAGTGCCACAGGGTCATATCCCAGAGGGACATCTGCCTCTCCCACTCCTCCTAGCTGTGGTGGCTGTGATTGTGATGCTCGGGATGATCCTCACTGGTGGCAGCCTATCTATCAGTAAGAAACACTCTGTCTTGTCTTCTTCTCAGTTAGATTAGACAAAAAGGGACCACCCAACCACATTCAGCTACTTTTACTACCTGGAGCCAGAGTGTTTTGGTCTCCCAAGTGGTTCAGAGAGGCAACAGGGAGAAAGAAATGATAGAAAACATCACCATCCCACAGATAAGCACAAGCATAATTCCCCAAAGCCAACGTCTGCTAAGCCCTTGTGTTTACTGCAGAAAAAACCTCGGACAACCCTGTAGGCTGACACTTCTTTTGCAGCCATTGCTATATGAAGTCGCTGTCTCTGTAATTGAACACATTCCTTCAGAGAGACAGCGTGCCTTTTTGCTGCCTCAATGCCAGCAAGGTGTCTTGTGAGACAGTGTTTCCTCTGCCGATTTATAAAGAAGCAGACGCAACTTAAGTTTCTTCCAGGTGACCAGGACTCTGTAGGGACAAAAACGTTTGCATATTCAGCATTAAATCACTACAGAAGAGAGATGCAGGAAAGCTAGTGACACTTCTTGTGCATTTGTAATTCCCATCTTGGTTTCTCCTTTCTGTTCTGTATGCCCAGTATTTTGTTTTCTTTCTTACACTGTGCATTTTTATTTTCCCCATGCCCAGTTTATCACCTTAAGAAGCAGCAACTGGAAGGAGCCAGAGCACAACTGCAGAGCCCAGAATATAAATTGAGTAAAATCCGCACATCAGCCATCATGACAGATTACAACCCCAACTACTGCTTCGCTGGGAAGGCCGCCACTCTGAGCGAGCTGAAGGAGATCCCACGGAAGAACATCTCTCTGCTTCGGTAAGGCTTGGCGCGGGAGGGGAAAGGCAGCCTGAATCAAAGGCAGAGGTGGGGCTTACATGCTAGTTTTATTCAACAAGCATTCAGGACAGGAAACTGAGGGCTCCCTGTCTGACTAACTGGAAAGCACCAACTACAGGCAAGGAAAACTATGACGCTTTATATGTTTTCTAAAATACTTGGATGCCATAAAACTCATTAAATACATTTTTTGCATTTCCTGACACAAGGAAATACACGCTAAATTGCTCTTAAAACTTTATCATCTTTGTGTTGTGTTACACCATCTCCTGAAGGGATCATCTTGCAGCTGCCTTTATATGTGTCGCTTGTTTATTCCTCCACCCCCTCCCCAGTTCTTTCTCGCCTTGCTACAGCCACACATTCTGACAGTGCCATAGGACTGAGCAGGCTGTTTGGTTTCATAGAATGGTTTGAGTTGGAAGGGATACATTCAGAACCATTAATGATCCAACCTCCCTAGTTCAGTGATGGCATTAGAAGATACTGAGAAGTTATTTTCAGAGGCTTTGAGATGAAAGCAAAACTCTGCTATCAGTTCACCTTTTACAACAGGTTTTCTGCCTGTTCTTGGGCTGGATGATAAGAAGCACTTAGCCAGTGCTTGGTTCAGAGGCACAGTAACAGCTGCCCTCTTTCTCTTTCTCCCAGGGCATTAGGACATGGTGCGTTTGGTGAGGTTTATGAAGGAACAGTGGTAGGCATTGCAGGGGATCCCAGTCCTCTCCAAGTGGCTATTAAGGTCAGTACCCACAGTTGTTTTTTTCATATACAACAATAATTATCAGTAAGAGTTCTATTATCTTACTGTCATTCCAGCAGATTGATACAGATCACATGCATAATGACAGAGGTGTGTATATGATGCATGTTTCCTCATGCTGCTGCATCTGGGAGTTATAAACTTTGGTTTTTAAGTTATGTGGCACCAGGAGAGGGCTGAAAGTAAAGTACCGTCTGCCTTGTTTGCTGCATGCCCATGAGTTGTGATATAACCTAGGATAAGAGATTTCTTCATCCTGTGCATAAAACAAAAAATCCTGGCTAATATTAATATGAAGTATTTATGTGACAGGAAACAGCAAATATTTAGAGGAATGCTTGTCTATTTTTACTTCTACATTTCAGTTTTTAAGTACTCTCTTATAAGTTTTTCATGTGACTTTACTATATTTCATAGTGCTGTGTGGCATTAAATACGCTGCTGTGAACTTATGTTGTAATATCATAATTTGCTATGTCATTAATGCCAAGAGAGAGCAGGCTGATTCTTGGTAAAATTACTGCTGTTGCCTCAGGAGTTGTCAGTTACTCAGCCCTGAAGTACAAGATGCTCATTGCCTCCTTCTGTTCTTGTGACTCACAGGATTAAGTCTACTCCTATGGGTTCAGCTCAAAACATAGATTTCATTAATAGAAATAAATCCTGTTGTCTTTTGTTGTTATTTGCTCTGTCTTTCAAAATTCTCCTTAAAAAATCACATCTCATAGGAAGCACAATAGCACAGTGCCAAACAGAAGCAGATCAGTGTGTTGTGGTTTTCAGTGTGAAGACTTTGCACTGTCCTGTGTGAAGCAGTCGCTTATTTCAGATAGCAAAATGTCTCCTGTATCCCACACTGCCAATAACCAGAACTGGGTTTCCATACCAGCCCTCACCACACTAAGCAACGACCACCACCCATTTCTGTGTGCCCTTTGAAAGTGCAGCAAGGGCTACACCCAGCTGTGGCTAATTCATCCATAATCCTCCAATTGGCACAGGAGCATGCACTGCAGCTCCTGCTGCCTTCGCTTTCAGTTCATATCTAGCAGTGGCAGATGATGCCCAGATCTGCTGGCAGAAAAGAAGCTTTAAGGCTGTATCATGTAGTGGTATGAATCAAGTGGCTGTGTGTGCTACATGACATGGAAGCAGGTGCTGCAGTGTGGACTTAATAGCAAAGGGAGAATAAGTTCACACCTGTGATTTTAAAGTGCAAACTACATCTCCATTTCCCCAGCCAATGCATTTCTTAATGCAAATCTGAAATAATGCTGCTCTACAACACTGCACATAGTTAAATGCACACAAAACAGAGCCTCCAAGTAGATCACCACATTCCTGTTCCTGATGAGTGGAATGCAGGCAGTTCAACTGACTGGCACTAAAGAGGTGAAACCCTCCTCGTAGCATCCTGAAGTCACTCACATTCCTGTTATGTGCTTCTTTTTGTTTCTTTATTCTTTGGTGCACTCCTAAACATTCTCAATTATTTGTTGGGACGGCCCTCGCTTTCTTAAACTCTCAACAGACACTGCCAGAAGTCTGCTCCGAGCAAGATGAAATGGATTTCCTGATGGAAGCACTGATTATCAGGTATAGCTCAAGTGTTTAAAACTGATGGTGAGTAGGGGGAAAAGGAGTAATGCAGGTATGAGAAATATTAGCTCTGTTGCTTGGATTTGGAGAAAAAAAATAATATACAGTCTCTTTTTTTCACCAGATAGTGTTCTGGTAGTGTACGAGATACTGGTTTTGGCCACTTGTGTTTGTGTTTATCCTGAACACTGTATCTGCGGGGCTTTTTTTGTTGCACATCTGAATACAAATTTCTCCTGATTGGTTCTGCTGGTCATGTTCAGGCACAACATTTTTGTACAAGCTTGTTCTGCATTTGAAATGGCTTCCTTTGCAAAGAAAAATTGCTTTTTTTTTTTTTTTTTACCAAGTATTCATGTATCAAGTAATCACACATTGAAGTTCTTGCAAAAATAAATTATCAGTGGTGAAATGGAAGCAGACTGTGCAACAGGAAAGCTAAATATTAGAGCCACTTGTGCAGAGAATCAGAAGTTCAGCCTCTGTAAGATGACTACCAGGGAGGGTACAACACAGGCTGTGTGAGGGGAGGGGAGTTTTTGGTCTTGGGTGCTTGGGTTGAAACAGTATTATCTCTTGCAAATAGAAGTAAGGATTTCTAGAAGAGTAATTTGGGCAGCTGAAGAAGGTAAGAAAAGCATTTCAAATGGAGGCTTTTTCAGGCAATACGCTATTATGTGCAGCCTTTTTGCTTTTCTTATCTGTAGAACTACTTGCTGTAAGTGCTTTCTCTGGGAAAAATCCTTGTTTTGCCTTCCCCCCCCCCCCCCCAAAAAAAAAAAATTTTAAAAAAAAAAAGCCGAGTGAGATACTTCAAAGCTTCAGTGTGGATAAGGTAGTGAACGCGGCTCTGCACTGTGCCAGTAGCTTGCACAGATGGAATTTATCTCTTATAATTTTGGGCAAGTTCCTCCACCTCTCACTACCTGGCCCAGTTTATGCCTAGATGCTCTTTTTTTGCTGCTGAAGCACGATTCAAGCATAAATTTCATGGTGTATTACTGCTTCATAAAGTCTGCAAGAAGTCTGAGTGGCAGATGAACCGAGGGTAACACTGATGGGGTTTTTAAAGGGCAATTTCAGCCAATTATAGAATGCTTTGATTCACTTCGTAGCACATGATCTTCCCCAACCTCCTTCACGTCATTAGTTCCTGTATTTTCCAGGTCATTGCTGTCCAAAGACAGACCCTTCTTTCTGAAATTGAGTCTTGCGTCCTGACTGCCTTTTTTTCTGCTGTAGTGGGGTAGAAAGCCACCCCCAGATCAGCTGCTGTTGTGGGTATTAAATTGGCCTCCCTTTTGCACACTAGATACGGAACTGAATCCACCAGACTGGGTAGCAGTATATCTGAAATAATCAATGCTGAATTAAAATCACCACATAACAAGATTTTGTTTTACACATGCCAGTACTGCTTGGATGTTTGGGGAACCCTGATCCTGGGAGTCTTCATAACTAGAAAGGCATTTGGATGTGTGTGAAGTTAGAATTTGTTCAGTAACTTGTTTTGATTCAGGTCATCAAAGCTCAAGGCAGGGTGAAAGTGGCAGCTGTCGGCCAAGTACTAACGTTGTGTCTCCTTGTGTTGCTGTGACCTTGTCTTTTAGTAAGTTCAATCATCAAAATATCGTGCAGTGCATTGGTGTTAGCTTGCAGACGCTGCCTCGCTTCATTCTGCTTGAGCTCATGGCTGGAGGAGATATGAAGAGTTTTCTTCGACAGAATCGACCCAGAGTGGTGAGAAACCTTCCCTGCTCAGCTTGTGGTTGGTTTGAGCATGAATGAGGTTGACTGGGGCCTTATGCACTCCTACATGACTTGGTGCAGTTTCACAGCTTCTCCTCTCAACACACATACTGTAGTTTTACATGTGCATAATCCTATGCCAGTACTAAGGTGTTCTTAGAAGATCTAGCTTAATTCCTTCTTCACAGAGCAGTAAATATACTAATTAGGGGCACTTAGAGTGGTATAATAGCACCCACGTGGAGGAGTCTGTAATTTTGATTGTGCCATTTTGAGTGGAAGTGCTACAAATTCTGCAAGTAGAAAAATTCTGTGGAAAACAGAGAATAAAAATATAATCCTTGTGAATCAAGTTAGTTGTAACGTGAGGAACGGTTATTTTGAAAATATCATGTGTAAGCAAATCTGCCACGCTGTTAGCTGGAATGGCAGTAGACAGCAAATACAAGAGCTGATTTCCCCTTAGTGTACTCAAAGAAATGTCCCTGCTCACCTCGCTGAAAACAACTGGCCCCATCTTCTGTGGCTGCAGGGACATGCCCGCCCATCTCAGACGGAGGGATCCCAGTGAAAGAGATAAGGTCTCCAAGTCTGTGATTCTCTGTCATCTTCTTCATTCCCTCTTCATTTCTTCACCAGAAATGCCTGTTTTATAACTACAATAATTCTCCCTGGCAGGTGTCCAAGGGCTTTGTACAATAACTTGCCTAGCCAATAAAAATAGTGCTGAATGGCTGCAATGTACGCTGTGTGGTTTGAACGGGAGAAACCACAGAGATAACAGCATCCAGGAACAAAAGCAGATTGAAAAGAACAATTTATTTGATATCTCTTGAGCTTTTGATGAGCAATGTAGTAATTTCTCCCCACCGTTCCCAAGAGCAAAACCGAAGTTCTTGGAGAAACACCAAGGAGATTTCCCTACAGGAACATAAATGACTGTATGAAAATAATCAGGGCTCCTGGAGAGAGATTTCCTTATTGTTCTTAGGGAAATGCAGACTGTGTTGGGCGAGTGCTGGTCCCAGAGCCCTGCGATACAGCGTCCCTCTTCTGCACACTCTGCCCTCCCACAAGAACAGAGGAGTTGATGAATGCTGAGCACTGGAGCAGAGAGGCACACTCATGCATCCTTGCTCTTCCCTTCTCTCTAAATTAATTTGCTAATCTCTTTGGTTAATAGATTGACTCTATAAAAGCAAGGTTTGGATGGTTTGTTTTTTTGTTTTTGCTGTTCTTTGTCCAGTACTGGTAGGGAGCAGTTTTCTCCCACCCCTTTTCTAGGCTATTCAGGTCAGGACACAACTAAGCAACTGACATTCAAGCACTGTGCTCAGGAGTACTAAAATCTCCAGGGGGAAAAAAAAAAAGAAAATAGCTTAAATAAAATTTATCTCCTTTTCTAACTTTTTCTTTTGAGCTGCTTGTGTCCCTCTCTGCTCCTGACTGTTACAACCTTTCCCCCACCTGGTGCATGCCTCACCCTTTCCCTTCTGCTGCTAATTACCCTCTGCCTCTTCTGTCCATTGTTCTGCCCTCAGCACTTTCTGTGCATCCTTTTCCAGAACCAGCCATCCACGCTCACAATGCAGGACCTGCTGAACATAGCGAGGGATATCGCCTGTGGCTGTAAATATCTGGAGGAGAATCATTTCATACACAGGTGAGGAGAAACAGTCCCTTCTGACGTGGGTTTCCTTCAAAGCGTGCTAAGCTCACCCGGACTCTATTTGCAGCGCATTAAACGGAGCTGCCTCCAGAGGGCAGCCAGAGATTTCCTCTACCGACACAGGCGGGTGGTCAGGGGTGCAGGCTAATCCCTCTGCTCAGGAGGTGGGCTCTGCTGAAGAGAAAGGAATCTGCCTGTTTGCAGTGAATGGTTTCAAGCGTTTTCAATCACCAGGTGATTACAATGTAGACAGATACATTTGAAGTTAGCCCTGTAGTCCACTAGATGGTAGTGTCACGCTGTGTTTGCTTGTAAACTGTCCGCGCTCTTTTCCGATCCCCGTGTCCCATCGCACAGGACAGCCCGTATTTCAGCCACTGTCTCCAGTGGGGTAGAGCAGGGTTAATAGGAAGCAAAATACCAGAACTCAGGGCTTTCTCCCGAGTAGCTGAGCTGCTGCGTGATCCAGAGGAGAACATCATCGGTCTGTTCAATACTCTTTCTTCTCCTTTGTTCAGCAAGAAAATGTTGGTAGGCTTCAAATGTGAATGAAATACTGTAGAAGGAGGTACAGGTTATTAAAGGGAGCCTTCTGAGATTGCCAGCTGAATGCTGGACTCCTCTATTTCTGGTTAAGAATTGTTTCTGCTCATGAAGTTCCCAGGCACAGCATGAACTGAATTTGTTCCTAAGTATGAACTCCATGCTGAGTTCAGTGGGTGTCTGTAAAGGAAAGGAGAGTCCTTTGCTCCAGGGGGTGACACAGGCTCCAAGCCTGTGTGCAGCATGAAGTTATGCAAGTTGTCAGCCAATTTACCCCCACCCCCAACAAACACACGTACTTAAATGTGATGTTGTACTGGGCAGAGGAGCAGAGCTAGGCAAGGGTGTGTTCAAACTGGGGAGACTGAGGGAAACAAGTAGCAAAAAGCCATGAGGTTGAGATAGGGGACATGTTATGGCTCTATGATTAGAGCATCTGTGACAGCAGCATGTAAAATCTTTTGCCATGTCAGCCACAGGCTTGGGATGTGGCCTCAAGTGAAGTCTCTTCCTCTCCACGTGCCTCAGTTCTTTTTCCACATAGACTAAAAGCGTATGGTAAATTTCAATTTAAGTGGCCCTAAGAATATGGTAAATTTGAGGCTTAGCAGACAAAGATTTAGAACCCCTGAACAAGTGCTAATTAGTAATTCTTGTAAGTGAAGAAAAATGCATTGTATAAGGGCTGTGTCTGGATGGGGAACTGAAGAGGTGATGGCAGGATCCCAAATCCTGTGAGAATTTTTCAGGGCTGGCAGTGGGAAGAAACACCTGAGTTGTTCAAGGAGCTCATTTGGAGATCAGGAGGCTCAGGGGAGACCTCATTGCACTCTACAACTTCCTAAAGGGAGGTTATGATGAGGAGGGGTTTGGCCTCTGTTCCCAGGTAACAAACAGGACCTGAGGAAATGGTCACAAGTTGTACCAGAGGAGGTTTAGACTGGACATAAGAAGGAACTTTTCCTCTGAGAGAGTGGTCAGGCGCTAGAGTGCCTGCCCTGGGAGGTGGTGGAGTCGCCATCCCTGGCAGTGTTCAAGAGGTGTCTGGATGAGGAGCTATGAGATATGCCTTAGTGGCTTGCTGTAGCTACAGTAATGGGTGGATGGTTGGACTAGATGATCTTGTAGGTCATTTCCAGCCTTGTGATTCTGTTTTTTCTTGGCAGTCAACAGGACCCCCACACAGCTGTGATTTTTAACGATACCTTTGAAAAAACACCTTTTTTTTTGTTGTTGTTTTTTGTTTTTTAGAAAGAAACATAGTGTCTTAATGTGGCTGAAGCAGAAGAGGTTGGATCTGTACCTTGTCTGAGACTGACCCTGTTTTCTGCTTTAGTAAAAGCTGTTAGCAGGTAATGCTCAGAGTACACTGAGTAGAAATGGTAGAAAATGTAAATGCAGTGTAATAGTTACAGCTAATGAAAATGACTGTGTAATTAGCACAGTTCTTGTGTTCACTAAAGTTATCCTCATTTGTGTTAAGATGACTCAGCTAAGACTTGCAGGGACAGATGTAACATTCTTTCTTTATTCCGTTAGTTAGTTAAGAGCTCAGAATTAGACAGAATTACACATTCACAAAGTGGCTGAGGTTGGAAGGGACCACAAGGGATCATGTAGTCCAACCCTCCTGCTTCAAACAGGGTCACCTACAGCACATCGCCCAGGATCATCCAGGCAGGTTCTGAATGCATCCAGAGGAGACTCCACAGCCTCTCTGGGCAGCTGATCCAGTGTTCTGTTCATAATGAAGAAGTTTTCTCTCATGTGCTTTCTTTTTTTTTTTTTTTTCATTTCTTCCTTTTTTGATTTATTTAAAGAGATATAGCTGCAAGGAACTGCCTTTTGACCTGCACTGGAGCAGGTCGAGTAGCCAAAATTGGTGACTTTGGGATGGCCAGAGATATCTACAGGTAAGTGAAAGGCCATTTAAGTCCTATGAATTACTCAGTAATCTGTACCCATTTAAATGGTTTGAACAGCCTCATCTAATTTGAGGCAACTGAACTGTATATTTACAGTTCTGAATCTGATTTCCAGTTAACTAACTGGGGTAAACAGACTGTAAGTTAACACAACTATGCCTAGCAGCAGATACACTTAAATTGTGTCATTCTGGACTGGGCCCTAGAGGACACTACAACACATATGGATGGTAAACCGAACTCAGGCAAATTTATTAGCTAGTTGACCACAAATAAAATCAAATGTAAAAAATATTTGTAATTGTAAATGTACGAGGTCAAGATGACTTTCTGTATCAGTGCCTCATGCACAACTTAGCACATTTGATCTCTTTAGCTATGCACCTCCAACGTTGCCATTTTCCATCTCAGTTGCAAACATGGTATAAGATACTGCTCAGATGGTACAACTCACATTGATGATTTTCTCTTATTTGGCCCCCAATACTGCATGCATTCTCTCCAGTTCCCGTTGCTGTGGTGATTGGATCTTTTATGCATCTTAGCCCTTTGAGGCTGTGTGACATTCTGCATATATTTAATCTTTCCCAGAGCAAGTTACTATCGCAAGGGAGGAAGAGCCATGCTTCCTGTCAAGTGGATGCCGCCAGAAGCTTTTCTAGAAGGCATCTTTACCTCCAAAACTGATACCTGGTAATAAATGTCTATTAATAACCTCTGCTACTCACTAATAAACCTCATTTACTGCTCCAGGGAAAAAAGTCTACTCAGCAGGAAGCCCTAAAGGTATCAAACTTCCCTGTCCAAAGTGTGAGTAAGAAACTGAGTGAAAACTTAAAAATGTAGTGCAAATGGAGGGGAGGGCAGAACAAATAGCCATAGATAAATGCAGAGTCTCATACAAGGGTAATCAAGAAATGAAGAGAGAAGACCATTTAGAATCCTAAATCTCAGTCAAAAATGCAGACCCTTCCTTCAGCTCTTAGTATCTACCACAGTACTTACTGGTGACAAGGCCTGCTCACATACGTTGTAAACGACTGTCTCTGTACAGCTCAGGTTTACTATTCTATCCTTTTTTTCCCTTTCTTTTGTATATAAAATGACAGCAGATTTAAGAAGAAGCCCTTCCTTGTTGCTGAGGAAACAATATTTATATACTGATTCTTCGTGTAGCCTGATTTTTCCTTAAAATAAGCACCCCTTCAACAATGACACATTCATGCAAAAGTGCTGGGGAATGGAAGCCTTCCAGTTGCTTAAGAACTCCTCTCTTCCTATGCAGTACTCTTCAATAAGCAAACTGAAATATTACACTGACCCAGTTTCCTGAAGTTGTTAATGCTAGAAGACAGGGGATTGTGTATCAGAGCATAACTGTAAGCAGCCAGTAGTAAATATTTTGAAGGGAAGTGCTACAGTTCCTGTAACAGGCTATTGTACATAATGTGTATGTACTGGAAATCTCATCCACCTGTGCATCAGATAGTGACTCTTAAAATTCTGACCCTACTGAAGCCTTTGCAGATCCCTCTTGATTTCCCTGGGTCTATATTGTAATTAGTTCTTGGTGTCACTGCCTAACTGACCTGTAGATGTAAAGAGAAAAGATCAACCATATAATGACTAAGGCAACAAAGTTTTCTTTTTCACTTTCCCTGAAGGTCTCTAACTTGTTATGTTCACAGAATCATCAAGGTTGGAAAAGACCTACAAGACCAGCCAGTCCAACCATCCACCCATCACCAACAGTTCTCACTAAACCATGTCCCTCAACACAACATCTAATTGTTCCTTGAACACCTCCAGGGTCGGTGACTCCACCACCTCCCTGGGCAGCCCATTCCACTGCCTGACGAGAAGTAGTATTTCCTAACGTCCAGTCTGAACCTCCCCTGGCACAGCTTGAAGCCATTCTCTCTAGTCCTATCACCAGTTACATGAGAGAAGAGGCCAACCCCCAGCTCACAACAACCTCCCTTCAGGTAGCTATAGAGAGCAATAAGGTCTCCCCTGAGCCTCCTCTTCTCCAGACTGAACAATCCCAGCTCCCTCAGCTGCTCCTCATAAGGCCTGTGCTCCAGACCCCTCACCAGCTTTGTTGCCCTTCTTTGAACACGCTCATTCCTGAGCATCCTTTCACCAAACACTGACTCAAACATCTCAAGTCTGTCAAAGTAAGATAGGAATCTCCAAGTCAAATGTAACAATTCTTGTTTTCTGTTAGACCATGCATAGCACAGGGTGCTTTGGCATTTTCTGTTCTAGAAATAACAAATGCAGCAGAAAGAACATTTTCAGTTATTCAGATATTTTGAAGCATCTGCAAAGCTACTTTGGGAGCCTAAACAAGGGTTTTCATTGATTGTTTTGTTGCTGTTGTTTTCTAAATCAAAGTTAGCTCACAGCCGTGCTAATGACACACTTCTGTAGTTGGTTCAAAAGGTCACTGCTGTTTTTTCCCCTACCCAACTTTGTTCCAGGTTTGTGGAGCACAAATGAAACCTAATCAGCACTGTCATCTGGTTTCTGACACAGGTCCTTTGGTGTTCTTCTCTGGGAGATTTTCTCTCTAGGCTACATGCCTTATCCCTGCAAAACTAATCAGGAAGTGCTGGAATTTGTCACCAGTGGAGGAAGAATGGACCCACCAAAGAACTGCCCAGGGCCTGTGTAAGTATTTCCTCACACTCTCAAGCTGTGGTTATCAGAATGGTTGGGCAAAAGCATCTAGACACCTTCCACTGGGGAAAGGTGATTGTCCTAAATATTATCCCAGTATTACTGAACATCTCTTGAGCCACTGCCTCTCACACCTAAGTTAGACCACTGCAGGATTTGCTTTCTATTGGGATCCAAGGATGCAGAAACGTCTACATTTGCTCCACCCCTTTGAGCCATTCACCAAGTACAGTTCTTCTGGACACAAGCTCACATCACATTGAAACACATCTTTCACAAGTATCTTTCTTAATGGATTCTCTTTCATTTTAAGGTACCGCATCATGACGCAGTGCTGGCAGCACAGCCCAGAATACCGGCCAAACTTCTCCACCATCCTGGAAAGGATCAAGTACTGCACGCAGGTATTGGCCCACAGGAACTATGTGGACAGTAATCCCCAGAATGCCAGCCATCCAAATGCGCTATTAGTGCAAACAAGATTAAGGCTCCTCACAGGCTGATGTACTTCCCAGTGGTGGTATGGCTCAACTGTTCTTTTTATTTGTGCTTTCATCTGCCTACCTTAGCTCTCCTGTCTTCAGCCCAGCCAGTCAGATGATGCTGTTCCTGTGCAAGTGGCTGCTTCCAGTTCACTGCTTGTTCAGTAGAAAAGTGTCCTTCTTTTTGTGATAGAAAGGTATTTAGTGTCTGTCAAGGTCCACACTTGCCTAGTGCTGGTTGAAAGTCATGGCTGAATTGGTTGTGGGGGAAGATGGCACAGCAAGTTCACCATCTGGTAGAATTTTACAGTCAGAGGCATGGAACCAACCTGCCTGAGAGGCAAATTATATACTGGCAACCCCCAGCTCAGATGCTGATTTCATTAAAGCGCAGCAACTGTTCAAAGGAAGCGCATAAATGAGAGAGGACTTTTACAAGTTCTAACAGTATGCAGTACCTAGCTGGCTTATGGCACCTTGTACGAGGTGCAGCAATGGTGCCTAAACCTAATGACAGCCTCTGCCAAAAGCTTTTCTTGCTCTCATAGCTTTTCCTCTGAAAATGCAGGTGTGACAGTCACCCTGGGGGCACTCAGGCTGTGTCATTTCTGTGCAATCCTTTCTTCTAGGACCCTGATGTGATCAACACGCAGCTGCCCGTGGAGTGTAGCCCAACACCAGAGGATGAAGGAAACACGGTTGTGCGCCCAAGTGTTCCCAGTGGGGTAGTGCCCCTGTTGGTGAGCCCTTCTCTTACGCCTCAGATGACACCTAAAACCCTGGATTCCCACCATACTGGGCACAAACTTGTACAATGTCCACAAGAGCTACTGGTGGAGAACCTCAGCAACCGGACTGCTCGAGGGCCCAGCCTGCCCTGCCTCAGCGATTTCAACAGCACGTCCTGGATCCAGAGTCCGAACCAGAAATTAGAATTCAGCAATCCACCAACCCACAGACTGAAGAATAAAACTAAAAACCTTTGGAATCCAACCTATGGATCATGGGTGCTAGAGAACATCTGTCACTTAAGCCCCACCTCCAAACTGAAAGCAACTCCGGAGCGAGAAGACTCAGGCTTTGATGGAAATTGCAGTTCTCCTCCCAGTTCTCGGGCATCTCCAGCATCTCCAAGTCGAAGCAACTGCCCTCACTTAGATATTGGTGGGATCGAACTGGTGAAACTTCAGACCTTCCCCTGTGGTAATGTAAATTATGCATATGATGATCTGTGCTATGGCACTGATCGCTCACCATCAGTTTTGACAGGGGTCAGAGCAGCTGTGCTAAGGAGCTCCAGTCTGCATACAGAGGAGAAACCTTTTTATAAAACAGAGAAAGCAGCAAGAGAGAGGGACTCTGGTCTGTCTTTGTCAGATGACCTGAGTGTTACACCAGTGTAACAGAGAAGATTCATCCAAAGATCAGAGAACGTGAGTGTTTCTGGAAAGGCAGACTTGACCTGCTTCCTATTTCACTTACTTCCTCCATGTAAGTAAGTTCCTTTAGAGGGGTGATGTTTGTTTCAACATCAGCAATGATCTGCTTCCTCCTTCTACCTGCCAGATCCCCCAGTCATTACAGACAGTTGCATTTCTACTTCTGTTCACCAAATGTGTTCCAATGGACCAACTTAGTTGTAGAGAACAACAGCACTGCTGCTCCTAGTCAGCATACAATACCTAACAAAAGACCTCCTTTCCAATCTGCTCAGGTGAAAAGAAACAGACCTATTATCCAACCACAGTGTTTGGATGGAAATAATGACCAACACAGGTTGCTCTTCTTTCTGACCTAAGAAACCAAAAATGCATGCTGTGCCAGCAGTGAAGAACTTGTGAAGACCTGCTGTGTTCCCTTGAGATTTTTACTGTCCTGATGACTTGCCTAATGATGCTCACATAGTGATGGGAAAATAAATGAACAGCAGCCATCTTTTCATCTGTTTAATAGCAGATCCCTTGGAAAACATGAATTTGCTGCTTAAATTGGAAACAACAAGAAGGATGACAAAAATTCCAGGATCCTCTGAGCATTTTGAAAACAAGCAATGAAGAGGAAAACAAATTTGTGTTTTGAGAAAAATAGCTGGTGGAGCTGATGGGATCTCTTTGAATAACAAGGAAAATGTGCTGCTTGCCTCATAGTGTCGTGTTCTTCACAGCTCCTGGTGTGGAAGGGGCAGGTGGCTTTCCAAGGAGTAAGCTGCTATGGTGTGATGGGAAATGGACTGCTGTCATCTTTTAATGGACTTTATTTGGGATGGACTACATTTTTGTAAGTACTTTGATACGCAGCAGTGATTTCCTTTGCTATGTTGATAAGCATTACTGATGTTCTAAGGTAACAGTAGCACTGGGTAGGCTGTAGCTGGTTCCAATTTTCATATATACTCCTTTGAAGTAGAAACTGAGTATTGCAAGGAGCAGAGTGAAGACCATTTGCTCAGTACAGACATCACCTTACAGCACTCCTTCTACAGCAAGGCAGAATAGCTCAGCCACTGGAGAGAGTTAAAACTGACTTGGCTTCACACACCTGAGCGGATTGTCATTCTCTTTAACCTTTCAAGCATACAGAGTTGCTGGTTAAGGTAGTTGTTTTTTTGAAGAAAGATTATTTCTAAGGCTTTTTTCTGTTATTTAGGGTCTAAACAGATGTTTACTGGTTAAAGACTGGAGCTTGGAAAAGTAAATGTTTTGGTTTAAGCCTGAGCAGTCTCAGAAGCATTTTGTCCCTGTCCCACTCCTGTTCTGTGCACAACCAACCTGCAACAGCAAACTTCATGCTGCCTTTACATGTAATCAAGTTGTATGCCAAGATGTTGGCTGTAAACTCCATCTTGTTCTCTTCCATGGGGTGAGGTGACCTGGTACAAGCTATGCATGTAGGGATTAGCTGTACACACACAGTCTAAAGATGTGGGTTAGCAGGACAGAGGTTGCTTTGAAGACAAACTTCATGTCTTCTGTGTCATTGAGGACTGGATACTGCTGATATGTGGTACAGAATAGCACTGAGTGAAGAGTCTGAATCCATCCTTGGTCAGTGAAGTGTTTTTTCAGTTCAGGTTTAATTATTTGCTTATCTGGCTTCATACTTGTTCTCAGCTTTCTATAGTCTTAGACCTTAAGCTTCAGAATGAGTAGTTTTATATACTGTTACTGCCAGATCTGACTGGTGATGATGATCCTTCCAGCAGTAAGCTATACAGCATAGAAAAAATTCCAAATCCATGTTGTGAAGTTACAGGTGGTCAGCA
Organism: Coturnix japonica; assembly: GCF_054131305.1. Lineage (NCBI taxonomy): Eukaryota > Metazoa > Chordata > Aves > Galliformes > Phasianidae > Coturnix > Coturnix japonica. The sequence goes on along the minus strand of NC_140667.1, from coordinate 24,529,413 downwards.
CAGTATTATTCGTGCTTTCAGCCCATTGCCTGTCCTACCTCATATCCAGGAACTGCTACAGCCAGGTTAGATGAGGTACAGTTAGCAGGAAATATAGGGTACTCATCCTTTCCCCTTGCAGAGGCTGACATGTCTGGTTATGTTGCAGGCAGCCCATCTCTGCAACCTGCTTGTCAAAAATAAACAGATCTAATCTTGGCTAGCTGGATTAACAGCAGCTCACCTATATACAATAATGCTAGCGTTTCAGTGAGAAGGATCCCTGCTGAGCTCACTTTGAGCTTCTGTTGTTTTTCCACATACGCAGCATTTGCTTCAGCTTGATTCCTAAGTTTGGAGAAGCAAATACTGATAAAACTACATATGTAAGGCATTGAAAAGTAAAGTGAGTGCAAAGTTCCATTACTCACCAGTGCTACAGTTGGTCTTGCATGCAGCTCTCTCTTAATTTATTCACACAATGCAAATATGATAATCAGTCCAGCACTTTGCACGACACAGATGTTTGCAACAAACAGTTAAGTGAATGTACTTATATATACAGGAAGAACAGGGAAGAAGCTCCACTGAACTACAGTAAACCTCTATCCAGCCCGGTGTCTTATCTCTACAAGTGACCAACAGCAGGGTATTCAAGGGCAACAGTAAGAGTAGAATAAGCATGTAGTGATTGTCTCCTACATACGCTTTTCTAGCTTACAACAGCACATAGCTCAGGGTGTACGCAGTCAGATGCAGTGCAGTGTCTCCTAACAAGACAGGACGTGGATCTGTACAGACCAAGTGGGCACTAAAAGAACTGTATGAGAACTTTAAGCATCTGCATTAGCAACATGCTTTTTATATGTGCTCTTACCTCAAGTGGAAATAAAGGTAAGCAAACTTTTGTCAGCGCAGATGCCATCAATCTTTGGCCTGTAATAGCTTTTCTGTGCATATCTGATCTCTTAGATGCTTTTCAAAAACCTCACAGCAATGATTTCTTTAAATGACGACACAGGAGGAAATAATGCTAATACTGCTCCTGCTGTGGTGCAATATGCTGCCCAAACCAGGTTACTGAAAAAGAAAAATAGCTCTAAATGATGAGTGCTACAACCAACCACCAATTCCTACAATCCTTAGCCTGTTAATACAACCACAGATTTCAGAGTATCCAAATTATACCATTTCAAAATAGCATTTACTTGAAATTGTCTTTTAAGGTGATGCATGTAATGCATAATGAATGAGTTGAACCCATACTGTCAAAATTAGATTACCTGGGCAACTAAAACCCAAAGAAATTATTTTGCTCTATGAGATCAATGACTTGAGCTGGAGACTGGCATTATTTAGTCACTTAATCCATCTGGAATGTCTTCCAACAGTTCCCCAGTGAAGAATCAGCCCTGTATAGGGATACTATAAATTGTTCTTCCCATTGGGTGCCTACATTTTAACAAAGGCTACCACCTCCATTTAGTTGTGTGTATATAGAGATGGGTTTTTTTCCTCTGGATTTGGCATTAGTACTTTATGCTCCTTCATGCAGCCTCACACCTACATTTTAAAAGAGTGGACAGTAATAACAAAAGATGAAATAATGTACGTTTCAATCTTTTTTTTTTCTTTTCACATTCGTTGATCACAGAATCACAGAATGACCCGAGTTGGAAGGGACCTCAAGGATCATGTAGTTCCAACCCCCCTGCCTGGCAGGGCCACCAAACATACACCTTTACTAGGTCAGGTTGCCCAGGGCCCCGTCCAACCTGGTCTTGAACACCTCCAAGGACGGGGCATCCACAACCTCCCTGGGCAGCCTGTTCCAGGACCTAACCACTCTCCTAGTAAAGAACTTCCCCCTAACATCCAACCTAAATCTTCCCTCTTTTAACTTAAAACCATTTCCCCTTATATTCCTGTTATCTTTTCTCTCCTCTACTTCAAGTGTTTTGCATCTTCATTTTCCCTTTAAACAGACGATTTTTAACTGCACAGATTTAAGGTTTCCACTTACATCAACCCTTTCCCCCAGGTAAGTTCTCCACTTACTTCCCAGTGGGCTGGTGTACACCAAGACAGCTTCACAGATATAATTACACAGATACGGGCTTTTGCAAGTATAACTTATTCCACCTCCAATACCCTCCCACTCCTTACCTGAAACAGAACTCTACTGCTGGGAATATGGCTTTCCCCGAAGTACGTGCATCTCTGCAGCAGTGTGAGCCGTGGATAACTCTTCTTCAAACCGTTGAGCAGCAGCGCTATGCCAGAGAAGTTTTTTCCTGCAGCTGTGGCCTTGCTCTTCCTGCTCCTAGCTGCCAACCCTTTCCAATGTGATGCAGAGACTTTAGGCATGACATCACTTAACATCTGCTTGTCTCATCACATGACACCTTCATTTAATTGAACCAGTTTTGATTTGTTACCTCTGAACAAGGCAGCACTTCTTGTCAACTTACGTTATTGGGTGACTACTGTGCATAAGTAGATGACAAGCCCGCTTCTATGCAATTTCAAATTGGACAAATGTATACTTTATATTTGCAACACAAAATAAAGACACTAATGCTGGCTGCTTGTTTCCCTCTGTGTTAAATACAGTTTGCACACAGGTTAAGAGGACACTGCCTCGCTGAGAAACGTTGCCAGTTGTGGAGGACTGACTCCAGGAACAGAGCACTGTTTATCCCCTGCTGCCACGAAAGACAGCCCTGTGCAAACAGTTAACTGCTCTGTGCCTTAATGCATTGTTTTTGTAATATGCTGTAAGAAATGGATTTTTGAGACAGAACCTACCTCTAAGAAAGCCATCAGACTTTGCATGGTGTTGGGAACGAAGCTGCAATGTCAGCTTCCAGGTGTCTTAGAACCAGTTTTATTTCAGGAAATAGTGGATATTAGAGCCTAAAGCCACAAGAAACACTAAAATAACGAGGTTTTGTCCCTTGCATAGCGAAGTTCTTTAAGAAAATATTATTCTTGTGTGACCAAATCACCATGGATGCCCTTTTTTCCTTCAGTCTCATGTATTTATTAGCATACACACTTAAGAGTAACAAACACTCAGCCAATACAGTCAAAAGTGACCACAGTCAGCATTGCATTGTAGTGTTCAGAACAGAAGCACTGTTGATGATACAGGCCATTTGATCTCAGTACTGTCAGAATAATAAAAAATAATGACACCAATTAAAAACAAAAACAAACAAACAAAAAAAAAGGAAGCAAAAGCCCTGTGAGATACTCCAGGGTTTAGTCCAAATCCCACTGAAATCTTTCCCAATCATCCGAACAGAATCAGAATCAGATGGTCAGTGAATACTCCACGTGCAAAATACAGAGGCATTTAATTTGCACCACTTTGGTTAAACTTAATCCCAATGTATATCCATGGGGAACCTTAACACCTATCATTTTTAAACTTTTCCAATGTACTTCTTTGTGTACTTCTTTTTATATTGCACCTTCCACCAAAGAACCTCACAGCATCTTGCAGGCAAAAATGAAGTACAGCCTCATACCATTCTATGAGATAAGGAGGTACTATTACCATCGGTGAAACAGGAACAAAACAGGCCAAGGAGAGCTGCCCAAGGGCAAAACGCAAGTTGCTATCAAAGCTGGGGAAGAAAAGTCCTTCTACTAGATGCATGCAGCTACAGAACTGAACTCTGCTGCATCTAACTAGAGAGCTCAGTGACCTTAGTGCATAAACCAAAGGTTTGCTGCTCTGAGCATGGACAAGTGTATGTTCCCATGTGGAAACACGTGATTTCAGCGTCTCCAGAGTGAGGCACTATCCCAGTGGAAGCATTTAAAGAACTGTGTTCTGAACTTACATGTGCCTAGGTTGCCATGCATCAGCTCTTAGATGGCAAATGCCTGTGCATGTTGATCTCATACAAATGTAAGCTTGTTCAAGGCAAGTTACTCCATAGCAAAACAAAACTATACAGCTTCCTCACAGCAGCACGTGAATGTACACAAAGAGGCACTCAGGGACTTCTGATGTGAATCAAGCAAGGTTATCTAACTTAACTTACCCTGCAATCATTTGCTCATGATCTCACAGCCTCCATCCCCTGAGAGCTCCAGTCCTCACATCTGTAGTCCTACACTTGCCATTTGCTAAAGAAAAGCTCCTTTCCTTTGCACCTTTCCTGTAACAGCAGCAGAATATTAGATTGTGGTTTCTTCCTTTCTAGCCCTTTGATAAGCCAAAACTTCATTTCAAATCAAACTTGTTAGAACTATTTAGCATCTATTTAACATCTAGAATGAATTTCCAGAACAAGGACTGCTATAGCTGAGGTTCTCTTTCTCCCCTCCCCTTTTCCATCTTCTCACCTACTGCACAGTTCTGAAGAGGTTCCCTTGTTATCTCCAAGTCCAGGTTCTACAAACCACCCTCAGAGGTGCCAGCAGCAGTCAGGTTTTTGAAGCTACCACTACCACGTTGCTTCTACTTTAAAACAAGACATCAATTCTAAAAGTCCATGACACATTCTCAAGTGACACTGGAGTATCAGCTAACTTTTACCCTCTAAATCCCACCCCCCATCCAGAAAATAACTTGCACTGGTGCAAAAGGTTCTCATGTGTTAACAGAATAAAGAATTAATGAAAGTTAATTAGGCAAACCACTCATTAATTGTATCACCCTCACTGTCTCATTATACTTTATCCTTTATTTAACCTTTTCCAGTTCTGTCTGTTTTTTTGTTTTTTTTTTCCAAACCCCTGAAACTGCAGTCTTACAGAAAAGGCCGCGTTATTAAAGGTCCCTCCTGTGAGATTTATTTACTCCTTTTTCCTCCTTAAGCACTGCTAGCACGTAGTTTACCTGTTGGCTGCAAAAAAGGAGGACTTTTTTCTTAATTAATAGTATGAAAATCAACGCAGATTAATTTGTTATCTCACAGCAATCCCAAAGTTAGGAGACATCTAAAATACAACATGCATGCTCAATACTGAAGCTCACCTCAACTTAAAAAACAAACTAAGTGTAAACTCTTTGAAATAGCTAAAAAAAACTCTGGAAAAGAAAAAGAAAAAAAAAACAGTGGAGAATTCATTTGCACACTATCATGGAAATGAATTGAGAAGGACTCAAGAAGGCCACAGAAGAAGTCTGAATTTGCAATGAACTGCAAAAATAATTAACAGCTTCAAACAACCTGTTTGACAAGGAAATGTCCCCGCACCTCATTATATCCCACAGGATACCCATTCTATGTCCTCTAACCTTTAGGGCATAATTGCATTTTTAATACTGCTGTTTTGTGTAGAGGTGAAGAATAAGTTCTTGAATCTGATCTCGTAGAACATGAGTCTGTAATCAAAAGTAACTCTCTGATTTCCCTTTGATTCAAATTACAAATGTTACAGATGCATTTCATTCCAGGGCTACACTCTATGGGACTTTTGCTCATGGTCACAGTTAGTTACTCTTGAAAAAGCTGCTCCCCCGAGCACCAAGTTACCTTCATCCATCCCAGAGTTCTTGGAATCTCTTCTGAGCAGAGGACACTTGCAAGAGACAGCCATCACTGATTGATGTGCATTACCAGCTCATGATGTTAGGAGTGAATTAATCAAACACTAATCTAAGCCTTGTCCTTATTTTGGAAACTGCATCAACATATATTTATATTAAAGCCTGGAATGTAAGTGAACAGGTGAATACTGATAAGTCATTACATCTTGTTATATTTATAGAACTGATAAAGTGACAAGAGGCAACCAACAGAAATGGTACGTGAAGCCATTACAAGAATTATCACTTCAGTCTTCCTCATTTTAACCTAAATACTGTGAATCACTGTGAGTTTTTTTGTGGCTGTCCCTCGGCCACAGCAGAAGAGAGTCAACCACAAGTGGTCCTGTGATTCCAGACAGGGACTAAGGGATGTGATATATTGACATTCCCTCCCCCCAAACTGCCCTGAGTTAACAGCTGATATATTGGAGGAGGAACATCTAGGAATTATCATTAGTGTAATGCTGTGAATGCAAAAACTTGTCCCTCCTGATTTCTGCTCTATACACTCGTATATAAAAGTACTTATATAAGAAGTCTACACACTTAAGTGGCAGCAGTGTACTAGGAAACAGGAGCATGGCCAAGAAATCACCTCTTTCACGTGCATCAGAAGATAGTCAAACTATGATCTTTAAAAGATCACATTGGTTACTGGCTGCTAGTGTGTGCATCTATGTGCATGTGTACAGCGGTTTTATGTTAAAAATGAGCATGCCTTGAAAAACCCCTTAGTTCCCCAGTCTGAGTGCTAGAGTGTTATCACTGATTTTCACAGCTGTAGTTGAGCTGCAAGAGGCCAAACCTGCCAAGCCAGGCACTTTTCCAACAGCCCACCTAGTCTGAAAGTCAAATGTTTCTGGATACAACAGGCTGCTACTCGCTCCCTGGGCTATCTGTAATCTCCTGAGAGGCTACATAAAAAAGCAGAGGCTGCACTTGGACAGAAGTGAATTGAGGCTAGGGTGGGGATGAGGAGGACTAATCAACAACAGTTACCACATACAGCCACTACAAACTGCTGTCTCACTTTGCTCCAGGATTCTTCTGATTATCAGCAATTTCCACCTTGAGTACACCTATAACATAAGGCAGCAGCTGTTGTTAGTCCAACCTATAATATACACAGGAGCAAGAAGACTTGGAATAAGGGCGAAAGGAAAAAAAACACTCCTGCTGGTTTCAAAACTATCCAGTTCCCTGAAAAGTTGTTACTCCCCCCTTGAATTCCCAAGCACTTGCTCTGGATTACTGAGAGATAAACCCATCAGTTTACCAGAAATCACAGTCTTTCTGGTTTACCATACAGACCTCTTGACTCATGCTGGTGTGATTCCTGAGTATGGAGATCTTGATTCTCTGAGGACCAGTCTTACATTAGGTTGGTGCAATACAGACCAATCTGGAGTTAGTTGTTTAGTTCACAGAGGGCTGGTGCAAAGTCATTTCAAAAACTAGCTGCTGGGTTCTGGATGCATTTCCCTCTGCACTGTGATGACCTCAGGAGTCTGAAGGGAGCTAGTTAAAGCAGTTTCCTTCTGAGTGATCTCAGCAGAGAAGAAAGTTAGTTACAAAGCAGCCCTGTAAGTTTTGTGCCACTTTCAACTCATCTTTCCGTGATGCTTTCCAAGATGCGAATCAAATTGTCCAGTCCCAACAAGTACCCATCCTCCCTGTTGCCTTCTTGCCAGGGGATCCTATGATCCAGTGTCTGCCCATCAGGGAGAAGGGTGGTCTTCCCAAAATCAATCAGCCACACGTTGGCATTCCCATTGCCATCATGTACAAAAAGTAGTGAACTTCCAACGACCTGGAAAGCAGATGGAGATGATGTTAGAAACGTATCTTTAGGTTTCCTCTATCACTTATGCCTCCCACTAAAGCAACTGCCTTCTCACCTGAGACCCAACAGTCTATAGGGCCACCCTGCTTGCATATTTACAATTTGGATGCATCGTTTATGTAACAAAATCAATCAGTAACATATAAATGGGCAGGGAGTGGAGAACAGGGACCCAGCAGACAGAGGGAAGAAAAGCAGTTCACCAGCCCACTTGGCAGCTGGTCTCAATTCGAGCAATTGAGCAAATGCCAGTAACTATATTCAAATAAAGAACATAACCTATGATCAACAAAACTGCCTCCAGTGACAAGTGGAAATCAGCAAGGCGTAATAAAATGTCTGACCTCAAAATCTTGAGCTGTAATAAGCAGAACATAAAATGCCAATGATGCCCACTCTACAGCAAAGTACAGAAGGAAAAAGTATAGAGCAGAGTAATACAGATGCAATGCAAACCCAGTATTCTGATAAAGACTCGATCGTCCAAACACAACTTGATTCTACCGCACCAAATGCAAGCCACATTTACCTCTGCAATACGCCGAGATTAGAGAAAATGACACAAAACTGGTACTACTAAACTATTCTCAACAGTGGCCCAGAGCTCCAAGTGCTGGTATGTTAAAAAGATGAGAGGATTCATTATTCTTCAAGATCTATTATCCCTGTATCTTCATGATGAAGGCTTTGAGTTACCTGTACTGTAAACATGTTAGATTCCTTCTACCATAAACTCCCTTCTAATAATAGAGTAGGCAATTCTGAAGAACATGCAAATGACCAAAAGCAGCAGCACTACCCCTTCACACAGCATTACACTCATTACACTCACTGCTCACCTCATGTCGCTTGAAGAAGTCTGAGGATTCAAGAATGATATGAATTTCCTGCAGACGCTTGAGGTATTTTTTCTGGAGGGTGACAACAGAAAAAAAAAGAAACAGGCAGAGAATGAACGAAGATATTTTGCTTACAGGAACCAATATAACAAAGAGTTAATTTTAGACTATGAGTCCTTCAAAACAGAGCTGTCATTTGAAAGTCAATCTGAAAATACACTTCAACAGGCTTCAGCTGCAAAAGAATAGAACAGATTTCCTCTCCTACATGCATTAAGCCAAGCATGCTTATCTGCCTTGCTTTGGATGCAACAACACAGTCTTCTCTGCAGCCAAATACTAAATGCTTCTTTTATTTTTCCATCTTTAAAATATTTTTTTCCAATGAAGATAGAAGTTTCAAGCAATGAAGAGTCTCTGTTCACCACAGTGTGAGAATGAGCTGGTATTAGAGAGTCAAAGAATATATATCCAAACATATAGGGGCAGAAAATATATAAGGGGAGGAACATCCACACATAAAGCTCTAGTATGCATTTTAATGCTGCTCCGTTTTACCAAGCACACTGCTCCTGGGTGGCTACTCTTTCCTCATAATGGCTTCTACATTGCAGCAATACGCTGTGGCAGCTTTTGAAGTTCTGAAGACAAGAGAGACACGTTATGACATCTACCACATGCCTGCTGCGTTTCCTCTGAAACCCATGAAGTGGCATACAGGAATTGCTCTCTGAGGCAAGTCTCACACACAGGCAGTCAGCCACCAATCTCACTTCCTGTTCACATGCTCCGTTTTTCTTCTCTCTAGAAGAAATTCTCACATCACAAGCTTTCTGCCAACACAACCCTTGCTTATAAATCACCATCCTTCTGATACATCTTACATGTACGGCGGAGACTGGTGGCAAGTCACAAGTTTGATTTTTGGACAGCATGAGAAACCTGAGGAACTCATGGCAAGAGCTGCCACAAGAGGTCTCAGCCAACCACTACTCACTGCCCAATGAGTCTTCATGTCCAGTCCATCTACTCAGTGGGACTGGAAGCCCAATCCTGTTCTTCCTCAGCAGTTTAATCCTTTTTTAATTCTTGTACCAGAATCTGTGATTCTGTGATTCTTCTTCCAGAAGAAGTGTGGCCCTCAAGTCAGTTGAACGGGTCAAAGATCAGTGAACATTAAGAGATCAGACTTACCAAAATAATTGTGTTGCCCTCGATAAATTCCACAAAAACCTGGAGCACTTGCTCCTGTGTCTTCGTAGTTTTGAAGTTTGTGTTGCACGTTCCATCTGCTTTCTGCACAAAAACACAATTTATGCCACACATCACTCCTCTCATCAGCCAATGCCCTTGAACCACCATCACTCAGCTCAGCTCTCACTAACCAGATGAAAGTAAGTAGTCAAACAGGAAGAGAGGAGATAAACCTCTTTTTAAGCAAGAGGTGGAAAATAAACAAAAGCTGATAGGATAACTTGAAATGGCACTTCATATCCTGTCGAGTGTAGTTAAAAAGCAAAACAAAACAAACAACCCCAAACCTCGTGGTACTACCAGCCTGCAGAAGGGTTTTCCTCACATCTCAGTAGTAGCAGCACAAAGGTTCAATGGGGCAAACCACAGTGACCTCTTTGGTTGTCTTCTTAACAAGCCTGACACAGCCAAACCGTGACAGGGAGGGGCAGAAGGGGATGGTAGGGGATGGTTTCAAACCCAATTCTACCAGTTTTTCTTCTTCTTTTTTTTTTTTTTTTTTTTTTTTCCTGTTTAGTTTTTTGTTGGCTTTGTTTTTCATTGAGGAAACAAAACAAGTGTAGCAAAGTAACTGAACAGCAAAGCCATGGTGAAGAACCTCTCACCAACCAGACATTTTAGGAGAAGAAACAGAACTTTATTTCAAGGCCACACGCCAGATACCAGTGCAGTACGTCAGCCTGCGGAGATGTGTAAGTTATGTAAAAGAAGCAGCAGGTAGGCAGTGACAGTGAGGAGCCATCTGATCTGAGGTATGATAAAACACAATGGCAGGTAGAAGACATCAGAATGAACTCCAAATTTCTCTCTCTTCTCTGGAGTACAGTTAATTTAGAAATAATCTCTCCCCATGCCCTAAATCCCACAACAAAGTCTGCAAGAGCTGCTGTTTTCTCTTTTTTCTTTACTTTAAATCTGGACATACTAGTGGCTTGCATCCTTGTTATATAGAAATACTCTAATGATTTTATTCCTTCACAGTGTTTGACGGGAAACATAACTGCTGCCTGTCTTTTTCTGCTGTAAGCTATCCCAAAGGACTGCTAAAAGAATGGTACCAAAGGAAAGTAACTTCTGAAACCACAGTGAGATTCACTGACAGAACAGGAAATGAGAAGCCCTGATTCTCAGCCCCATACATAACTGCAAAACTATTAGCTTAGCTTGAAGAGATGACATTTGCAAGCCATGACTTCATACAGTCCCTTTGGGAGGGGGTCTGAATCCCATTTGCAGTGAGCCCCTTAGCAAAAGAGCTTCTATTAATTCATTTTCTTTATTTCTGCTCCTTACTCCAGCAGCCAAAAAGCAGGAATGTTTGAATGCCCAAGCCTAACACATCTGCTAACCTAATTCCTGGACTTATCAGGATACCCAAGGGAAAAAAAAAACACCTCTTTTTCCCCCATCAATAACATGCTGACATCACTAATGATCCTCACGGGCTTTCCTCTCAAAATGGGGATTTGTGAAGCATGGCATTGCTCCCCTAAAAATATACAGAATGGGACTTACAGTTCAGCTACAGTGAAGCAGACTGGGGAATACTGACTAGCTGCATGGCTTGAAAAACTTCTGCCAACCCTTTTTCCGCATAAAAACCAGAAGAATAATGCCTACCTACATCCCCGATAACAGCACAGAAAGACCAAAGAACAGGAAATGCACTGGAGTACTACATGGCATTTCTTGTGCTTAAAAAAAGGATGATTTGTGTCCTTTTTTGCACAGCTACAGCACTGTCTCAACAGAGGGAAATATCACACAGTCTGTGTGACATACTGCTCCTTCCCACTTCTGACAACCAGCCAAATCACAAAGAACAAGCCAGGAGGTTACTGGAGCTCCCCTATGCTCCCCTAGCTCAGTCACTCTTCAGGACTCAACACACATCTGTAAGTCTTCTACACTGACCAAAGATATTCCTAAGAACATACACAAAAAGTCTCGAGATCATCTGGGTTTCTGATTCCATTAGAGAGAGCATTCATGGACTTAAAAGTGGCATAGGAATGAAACAGGTAACTTGGATAACATCATTATACAGCTGAAAGGTAAGACAGAAAGTATGCTGGCAGGATTAGAGCCAGACCATCTACCACCCAGACAGTTCCTGCATGAGGATGCCTGTGTCTAACAGCCAGGAGTGGGTGGCAGAGCATACAGGGGGCCAAGCACAGCATGAGCTGGAAGGACTAGTTCCTGTGGCACAGCAGGAGGATCTGTGAATAAGGAAAGGAAAAGACAACACGTAGAAGTGGAGAAGACTGGAATGGTTAAAGAGCCTCTGTTCATGTGAGTCACACTCTTTCATTCCTTTCTTTTCCCTATGTGCTAGAACTATGAAACAGATGCAAAATCCAAGTAATAATTGAAAGCATTAAAATATACTTAAGTTAAATGTATATGCTGACAAAAGGCACAGCCGTGCTCTGATGAACATCCTGAAATCACAGAGGGTAACTAAGCCTGCTAATCTCTTCATGCCCCTCATCACAGGCTTCAGCTAGCAAGTACACATGCAGGGTGCAGGGTGTTTGAGCTGCCCTCACCAAGCGCTATGTTGCTACAGGTACACAATTATCAACACCCAAGCAAACTAATTTAAAGCTACCTGTGACAGAGCCAGTGTTAGAATTATAGAACGGTTTGGAATTATAGACCATCTCATTCCAAACCCCCTGCTGTAGGCAGGGACACCTCCCTCTAGACCAGGTTGCTCAAAGCCCCATCCAGCCTGGCTTTGAATGCTTCCAGGGAGGAGACATCCACAGCCTCACTGGACAACCTGTTACAGTGTCTCACCATATTCACAATAAAGAATTTCTTCCTAATGTCTTCCTACCTAGTGTAAATCTACCCTTTTCCAGTTTAAAGCCATTTCCCCTCATTCTGTTACTACATGCCCTTATAAAAGGTCCCTCCCCAACTTTCCTGTGTCCCCCTTTAGGTACTGGAATGTCATTATAAGGTCTCCCTGGGCCTCAAGTTGCATCAGGGGAGATTCAGGTCGGACATTTGGAAATACTACTTTTCCAAAAGAGCGGTCAGGCAGTGGAACGGGCTGACCAGGGAGGTGCTGGAGTCACTGACCCTGGAGATGTTCAAGTAACATGTAGATGTTGTACTGAGGGATGCAGTTTAGTGGGAAATACTGGTGATAGGTACATGGTTGGACTGGATGATCTTAGAAGTCTTTTCCAGCCTTGGTGACTCTATGATTCTAATGCTTTTAACTTGCTTTGCAAATAAGCATAACTGGAACAAAAACTCTTTTCTGTGATTTAAATAGAATATAATTGTGTATAAATTAATAAATAAATAAAGTGCTGGGGAGAGGCAGCTATTTCATCAGTTCTTAATTCCTCCTTACATTTTCATTGTATCTCTGCTGTGTACCTGCTTGGCTCCCTCTTGCAACACCCCTGTGGTTGAAACAAGCATGGCTGCTATACATCTGGTGCTTAACTTACTTGACCCAACTGTTATAATTGCAACTTATGCTTTAAAGCAACAATACATTGAACTCCATGGATATAATTAATGCATTTTCACATAATCCATTAGAAAACCTGGTTAATTTGATTAATTAACAAATCAAAGTTCAGTCTAAATTGAACAGTCAGTAGCAGAGCTATTACCTTAATCCCTTCAATCCTAAAGCCCAGGTTGGCACTAGAGCTGATTGTTTCCCTCCACTGCATGTATCGGGGCTTGGTGACAGCATGCTGAGCATTCTCTTCAGCTGTGGGAGCAAGAGGATCCACTTCAATCATTTTCTTGTACATGTCTTTACGCAGCTTTGGTTTCTCACGGGCTTTTGTCAGCTCTTCTTCCAGGTATGTCCTGCAAAGACATCACATCCCAACAAAGCTGCAAGGATTTCCCAACTCTATTTTTACAGTTTCGGTTGGCCTGGAAAGCATTATCATTACCTCAGTTTTGCATGTGGCAAAAGCAAAGCATGAACTAATGACCACATATGCTTATTTAGTGAACTACAGCATGAATCAAGATTTATCTTGTTCACTTCTTGTTCTGACCATACCTTTACCTTACAATTACATGTTATTCTTATGTTTTGCTTACAAGAATACGAGAAAGCTGAATTCCTGTTCTGCCATGACATACAACTGTATTTTCAGAGGACAGTTAAGAGAGATCACTTGTAATGAAATCAAAAGGGCCTGCTGAAGTCTTACTGGCTACTCTCTCTTGAGAAAAACTTCACTTATGCATTTTTACAGGCCTCAAAAAGCAAATAAGGTTTTACGTAATGTTTTCTAGAGTAAAAGATATAAACGTTCTTCAAATAGTAATGAGCTAGAGCACATTATCTGAGGAACTGTAGCTCCAAGCCAGAAGAAGTAACTAAGAAAGGCAAGACAACACTTCTACGCTTTTATCACTCACTCTTGGGAGCCACTAAAAAGGTGCTATCCCATGTTCTCTGCATTCCACTGGACCCTAAAACTTGTCCCTCTACACAAGCTTGCACTGTGTCAGGATCCTGGAGTGTACATTCTTAATCACACTGTAAAATAAGCTAGACTATTGTTTAAGAGATGCTGTCACTCATTACCTGAGTGTCAACTACTATGAACACACGTATTACTGCCAATCCTTCTTTGCTTTGTTCTGACCATATCAGAGCAACAAATTTCTACTCTGATTTAGCAGATAGTTCACTTAAGATTCTCTATCTGCATATTTCATTGGTCACATAACCAAGCATCTGAGTTGGCACCAAAAAGATTACTATAACAGTTTCTGCCTCTCTGTATTGTTACTTGAGGCCTTCAACAGGTTCTGTATCTATTTGTTACACTTAGATAACTTATTTGAGGTTTTCTCCTAAATCATACACAAGTCAAGGAAAACAGAAAAAGAAAAGAAAGTGAGAATCTGAAGAACAAGGTGATAACATCACACAGATGTCAGAGTGGGGAAAAGTCGGTCCTGGGCAGAAAGTCAACACTTCTCCACAGAGAAGATCTGTATCACTGAAGACTCATTCAAGCTTTAGAAATGGACTTTTGAATTGGTACTCAGTCATTCAAGCTTGGAGATGGGAATTTTACACTTCATAGGGTTTTGGTTTTTTTTTAATCAGTGCATAGGCAAAGATTAAATGAACTGGAAGAGAGTGAATGATGTCAGGCCATCGCAGAGAAACTTTGCTCCATATCACCACTGAAAAAGATCTTTATGTGGGTCACGCTTAGTCTACAGATCATTCAGTTTCCAGAACCCATGTGCAATCAGGTACCAATGGGACATGGACTCCTTAGGCTGCCCAAGGCAACTGTCAAACCAACAACAGGTTGTCTGGACCGAATCCCAAGACTTCAGAACTGTTACCAAGCACCTCCAACACAAAGCACCAGTACATTATCCCGCCTCTTGCCTCCTGCAAATGCATTTAGGTTAGAAAACACATTCTCTATAGTGTCTCACCTGATCCCCATCTTACAGTCCATTACACACGGCCCTTCAAAATCAGTAAGCAAGTCATCCAGCTGAATGTAGGTCTCTCCATCTCTCTCCACTACACCATGGAAGCAAGGGACGCAGGATCGTAGAGGGTCTTTCATTAATCGCTCAAAACATTCCTTTTCATTCTCTGAGAAGCGTTTGAGAATCTTACCACTATCAGCTGCCTTGAAACTCCCTAAAAAGAAAATCAAACACATGTTGTTTGCCTGACCTGCAAAAGGGAAAACCACCTTCCCCCACTACTCCAGCCTCATCTACCTCATCAGCATGACATCAAAAGTCTGTTCCCAAATGAGAAAAGATAACATGCCACTCATAAAAGTTAAATGCCCAGAGCAAACATGGTTGTTGGCGGTGAAAATCCATTTGGATGCATTCCCACATCAGAATTTATAGCTTTAAGGAATGCAGCTGCTCCAAACCATTTTTGTTTTATCCATACTAAACGCTCTGTTAGGATATTAAACATTACTATACTTACTAAAATGTACAAGAAGAAACCACAAGCCATACTGACTCAACGTTCTGACAGCCTCTTTTAAAGCTGCATAACACTGTCAGCATTGGCTTTGACCTTAATCCCCACATAAGGTATACCTGCTGAGTGTGTACATTCCAAAGCAGCACAGTCCATCAGTGATCAGGAAGCTGAGCACGGCCCTTTCTACACGCGCAGCCTGTGTCTGCACATGCACATACACCCAGGTACTGTGCCTGCCCTGGGGAGCCCTTCTAATCTGCAGGTACAACCTGCAGCACAATTGTTTTCACAGCCACGGGTCTGAACGGTATCCAGTACAAATGAAAGAGTGTGCATAGGCCAAGATAAGCAGTTATTACACTCCAGCTGTGGAATTTGCAGCCTGTCAATAACATCTGAGAAAAGTACATGTTTCATTCACAAGTACTCTTTATTTAATCTTCACAACAGAAAACAGGCCCCAAAGTAGGAGCCTCATTAAACCTGTGCACTATATTTTTATTGCAGATGGATCTTTCATCCATTGCAACCTGGTTTCTTGCTGACAAATTCTGACACCAGCACTGGCTCATTACAAGGGCTAGGGTGACGATGGCACAAGTTTTAGTTTAGAAAAAACTTGTCCTGTTACAGAAGAACAGCTGCAAAAAATGATGGACTAAATGCAATCACAGAAAACTATCAAAAGCAAACAGAAATGGTATCTCTCCCAGTTAACTTTGGTAAACTCTCAACCTTCTTCTTCTACCCTACAAAAGCACTCAGAAGGGTTATGATTACACAAAGTTCAGTGCAGCACTCCACAGAGATCAAGCCAACCCCACACATACTGTGATAGAAACCACAGTAAGACAGGGTCATCTTGGCACTGTGTGATATACGTCAGTACTCCACTATGCAAATGCAGCTACTCCATTTCGAGGACTAAATAAATCTCTCTGCACAGCCTTGAAGTGCATTACACTAATGCATTAACATACAAAGCGCTGGTTAGAGAACTGCATTAAAGCACGATGCAGCGTAGGCGCCTGCCCACGTGTATACTAATAAACCCCACACTAGCACATAGGGAACAAGGGCTGCATAAAAATTAAATGAAGCGTAAGAGAAGCAAACCTGTTGACTTCTCCTTAATGGTGCTTTTTTTTCTGTTTGTTTGTTTGTTTTAAGCTTATAAATGAAAGTAATCCTATATTGGGGGCACACCAACTAACTTCTACTGACACAAAATTAGAATTAGCTGATTGAGCTGCTATATGCATTGTATGCATATAATGAATAACGACAATCCCCACTATGCAAACACCTGGCCACCAAATCAACTGTCACCATATTTGCTTTCCTCTCAAGGGCTTACTCCATGCCAAGAGTCTGGGGTTGGCACCAGAAAACCTGCCCTTGTCAAGGCTGGGGTGCACAAGGGCAAGGACAGTAATGCTTCCAGATAGGGGAAGTAACATATTGGCTACTCAGTCAGTAAAAATGATCCCACACCACATTCCAGAGACAAAACCATTGAAGATACTCATCTCACCTGTATGCCCAGCCAGCTGCACCCATGAGTAGCGTTTCTTGAAGGGGCTAATCACTGGTAAGTTAACCATGGTTTTAATTGTGTGCCATGCCTTTTTCTGAAATGCAAAGAAAAGAAATATTAAATCAGGCAAAATACGATATCCTGACATATCATAAACCTACCATACAGCTTCAAGCACACTGAATTGATCCTCCCTGATTTGTAAGCACTCAAAGGTAGGAACATAAAACAAACACTGCAACCATCTCTGGAAAAATACACTTGTAAAATAGCAGACATACATAGTCAAATATAATGCTCCATCATCCACAAGAAAGCTGTCTGTAAAAAATAAGAGTCAAGCCGCACCACAGGCCTGTTCTGAGCCACACCTGGCCCTCTCTCTCTGTATCTGAGTCATGCAGAGAGCAGACGCTGAAACTACACTTACGCATGTTTAAGTTTCCATGAGACACGAATACGAGCTGTTTGCCACTGTCAGCAATATTTCCTTTCCCAGAGGCTTTCAACATCACGTCACGATTAACAGCTTTCACCAAGTCAACAAGTGAGTCTCATCGTATTAGGTGCACAGAACACGCATCACTAATCAGGCTCACAGTTCACTCAGTGCCCCCATAGCACACATTGGCAGGGTGCTGTACAACTTATTCCAGGTCACGGATTTTCCCACTGGCTCCTCTCTTTCCCTATCTCGTTACTTTTTAACAAAGCTGGTCACTGCTCAGGCCACCTTGGCTGTCCCCCAGGGCCGCTGTCTGGATCCTGCGCCAGGCAGGCAGGGAAACAGAGCAGCTGGTCACAAACAGCAGCTGAGTGCTCCATCACAAAGGTGGAAAGGTGGAGGAATAAAAAAAAACAACACAGAGTGGAATAGAGTTTCATGCTTTGGGACTAAAACCCTGGCAAGTCAGAACCACAACCCTCTAGCTAGCACGTTACATGCTGAGAAATCCTAAAGTGCACCACAAACAAGGGAGGCAGGCTCATTTCTTCCATCACTAGGATGTGACACCATGCTGGAGGAAAAAACCAAAGCTTGTAACAGCATGTACTGGCTATGCACAACAGAACAGAAGTGCAAAGCATAAAGTAAAACTGCAAGTAAAGAAACACAGGCAAAGTGTAGCTCTCCAGATCACGCTCTGACCTGGCCGCCCTTCCCAGATTTGTTCAGTGATAGCACTATTGGTCATTGTGTGGGGGCAAAATTGGGTGGCTGCCTTACCACGTACTAGGAGGATGTGTGAACTCACAGATACAAGTAGTATCACTTCTTGGGATTTATTTTTCCTCAGGGAAGTTTTATGTTATGCTGTAACTTGAACTAACAAAATATAATCTCCATACAGGAGCACTTGTTCTGAAATATGATTGCTTTCCTATTTAGCTTATCTTGGATTTGAGAGCAGCTCGAGCTGAAGTCACTCTTGGTTTGAGCCAAGCTTCCCATGCAGCAGCAATACTTTCATAAACATACTGTGCTAGCAAGAGGAAACATTCAAAGAAAGTTGTGGATGTTAGAGAATTATGAAGACTCGGATGTACATGCTGAAACTCCACAGATGTCACTAGCTCCAGCTAAGATACAGCTTAATAAACCCCTACAGCAGGTTTATACGCCCCTGCAGTACCATACTCCGTATTATTTGCCTTAGATCATTCCAGATCACTACTGCACACTGCTAGGCAGCAGCACTGCTGTAGCACAGGGCTAACTGCAGTGTAGTGAGAATGAAAGATACCTGCACAGCACCTGTAAGTGGCCCAAGCCTCCTTCTGGAGGAAAGAGTAATGTAAATATTGTTATTCAAGCAGAAGAGATTAAAAATGATTTCTGTGTAGCCTGTTTAGCAGATAGGAGAAGCCCTTCTGTCTTCCCCAGTTTCTGCTGCAGACAAACAGGATCCAAAGCCATTCACAGAACAACCAGAAGCAAGCACCATTCTGAGTTGAAATAATCCCTCTGAATGCAACTTCTGCCTAAACTGAAGTCTTTGAAGATTCCAAGCTAGTTTTCAGGTTTGTACTGCTGGCTCCCCACCCCACAACCACAAGTCAGTAGCATTCTCTATCCCTTCTATAAGGATCCTATGCTCATCATGATGTCCCACTCCTAACACACTGTATCATGTCTCCCAATGATGTGTCATACTGCTATATCCAGAAGTGATGAGAAGCACAGGTTTCCAAGGAATGCATGTCAGCTGTCAATGCAACACCACACTCTAGTGGTTTTCCCACCTCCTCCCTCCCACCCAGCCCTCAAAAGCTGCAGCTTTTATTTGTGCTGTGGGTGTGAAGGAGAGACAATGGGCCAAATCCAACTTCAGCTCAAGTGAAATTTGACTGCTTAGGTTATAGCTGCCTGGGATGAATATGTTTCAGGTACTCACGCAATACAAAGTGCTGACAATTTTTTATTTTATTATTTACTTTCTATCTACTGATAACCCCCTTTCCCCTAAAACAAGGAAAGCAGGAAACTGGAGCTAAGTTGGAAAAGATCCCTTTCAGCTCCATATCAGTGGGGCACACTGTCCCAGGCAGTGGTTCAGCAAATGTACTTTTCCCCCACTGCAACTTTCAGTCTCCAACCCCACTCAAGTGAAGATGCAAACTGAAGGATGCAAACAGGGCTGCAGGCTGTTGGAGCAGTGGCGTGAGTGGGAAGATGAAAACTTTGTGTGCCTGCTGTAGGAGGAATCTTTCTCACATCTATTTCTAAAGCAAGATCATCCTCTTTGTTAGTGATGATATGTGTTTTTCAAATCACTGCCTCATGCTGCAATAGCAGCAAGGACCGATGCCATTGCCCATGTGTATTTGCAGTCCTTATCTCCCTCAGCCCCCTTACTTCTACATTTCTGCTCAGTTTTCCTTGATCTTCTACTTAGGCTGGATTTCTCTAGGCCTTATTTCTTCTAGATTCCCAGACAGTGTTCTATGGCACATACACATGTACAGGGAAAATTTAGATCTATATATGAGGATAATCTGAATGCCTCAAGATCAATGTAATTAAGATTTTTCCAATAAGAAAAAAAAGCATTCCAAAAGGCAAAGGTGCAACACTTTAACATTCTTAGATTGAGCACTTAAGTTACTCAGTGTGAACTGTATATGGAAGTGTTAGTTACATGTACACACACAATAAAAGATGCTACAATGAAAGACGTGGGATGCTGAAGAGGACAACATCTAGTATTCTGCTAAGGAGCATGTGACAGGCTGTGCCACTAGAACAGTAGCTAAGGAGCAAAAGAGAAAAAATGCTGTGGAAGAGAATGGAAGAACCAATCCCTGTAACAAAACCACAAGGCATTCAAAGGACTGTGGCTTTGTGCCTGACAGTGATTTGTGCTATTATGCGGACTGCTCTTTTGAATCACTGAATCTGAAGCACAGCACTGAAGTGTATATGTATACACTGGGCTGATGAAGTTTTCCAGACCATTCAAAACTAGAGTTCACTGTTGCCATCTCACCCATCCCATTAAGAATCAAAGATGAACAGCAACTCTGAGCCACTGATTCTTGTTACGATGAGAGCACAGCTTCATACATTACTGCTATGCAGAAGCACAGCCATCGCGATTCTGCCTCAGTACACCAGTAGGACATGGCTGAGCAAAACCCACTACGCTTCCTGGGAGCAGGCTCATTTCATTCTGAGGGATTCTGGATCAGGTCTGAGCACCCACAAAAGTTAATCTGTTTCCCTGAAATCCTCCCACTATTTCAGGAGAAGGGCTATAACATCCTAATAGCTAAGCTCACTGAACAGGGAAGAGGAGTCTGCTGAGGGCATTCCTTTAACTGTATAGGGAGTGCCTTGTTCTTTTTTTGATGCTGTTTCAGGGGCTGTATAGACCAACTCAAATCTCTCACTGAGTATATACCAAATATCCCAGGGACAGATGTGTTCTGATCCAAGGGTGACAGAGACTTTTCCATCAAACACGTTCAAATCTCCCTTACTTAAAGGGAAAACAAAAATAAATGCCTCGGTTCTGCCAACAGCTACCACACATGTAACTACCCTGAGGCACTGACAGGCAGGTAAACAGGAATTTGCAGTCAACAGAGTCCTAATTGAAACAAATAAAATGTATAAATACCAATTACATCTAAAATAATGGGGATGGGAGGCTAGGGGGGGAGATTTAAGCAATAAAATCCATCAGCTGTAATAATCTTAGCACATTATTTGAAGCTACAGTGAGTTAAAGAACAGAAGTAAACTAAAACAGCATTAACAGGGTCCCTAAGTTCATTTTTCTATCATCAGCAAGGCAGAGTAGTAGTTTCTTGCCTGAGCTGGTAGATTTTCATGGAAATTCTGCTTAACAGTAGTTAACAATAACCTCTGCAACCTTTTTCCAGGACAATTTCAGTAGTTTCTTTATCTAAGATCCTGCTGCCTTTTTTCTCTGCTCTAGTACAAAGCCTACGCAAGCCTACAAAGAGCTATTATGACAGCAAGAAACAAAAGGATAGTGAGAAATTTCCTTATAATTTTTCTTAAAAGGCTCTAAAGACAGAGTACTTAATCGTCACTTATCATCCTCTACCATTCCCTTAAAGTCGTCACATCATTTAACTTAAATTCTGCAGCTCTGGGACATGGGGGCTGAAATGTGATCTGTATTGTGGGTGCCACTGCCTACACAGTGTCTCACCAACACCTAGATGGAAAAAGGATCATCCACAGGGACTTCGAAGGAATATAAAAAAAACTATAATCTTCAGAAGGCTGCCACACATTTCCAAGTAATCCTCTAAGCTCCATGCATTGAAATCACAAAACCACCAAGCAAGATGTTGCCTGGCAGTCCCAGACAACTCAGTGCAAACCAGCAAGCTTGACAAGCGTGTGAGGTAACTGATGGGCGCTGGTCTCTTAAAGGAAAGAGTAACCAAAATAGACTGGAAAAAGCAACACCTGAGAATGCATCAGCCGAAACCGCCTTCTAGACAGTGGGCCCTATGCCGAAAGGAAGTGCTGCTAAGCAGGGTGTCAGTCCTGAGTTCCCCGTGTACCGTGTTATTCATTCCCAGTGGCTCACCTTTCCTCCATGATTTTCTTTTCCAATACTTCTTCCTTCCCGAGTCACATGTTAGGACCCTATTACTCTGAGTCACATAACAAATCGTCACAAAGTCAATATGACTACACAGAGCTCTCAGAAGTACCCATGTGAACAACTGATAGACTAGTCCCGCAAAAATCTCCTGTTAAAGATCTGTTCCCTCTGAGCTCAGTGTGTTTCAGAAATGGTTTCACTTACGTAACTATACATATTTACTTAAAAACTTAGGGGTTTAAAGCTTTTAAAACTGAGTTAATGATCTACAAAATCCTTTACTGTTCTGCTCCCCTTAGTTTATTAAAACTGAAGTTTGCTCAAACGTAGTTTGTTTTGTTTGCTTAATTTTTCATGCTGCTTCCCCCAACTATTTCAATCAATTTGGAAAATGAAATTAATGCATTCCGCTTTGTTTCCCGTATGGTTTGCCACTACCTGCAGTGGCTTCCACCTGATACATTGGAGTAGCTTGTATACAAAGAGCTTGAAATAGGTCTGATGCTACTAGCCATATTATTTCAATAAACTAAAGCTAGCCTGACAAATGCAGTTATCACCTGACTCACTGCAGCACTACCAGCTATTGCCATAAAACACTTCCTTATGAAATCATTCTCAGTGGACAACAATCAAGATAGTTACTAGTCTAGTTAATTACCCTTTCCTTAGACATGCTTCCTGTGAGAATGTAATCAATAACTACAGTTCCATAATAACAACCTAAAAAGGATTACACTTTAACAATGAATCACAATATTCTACCAAGACAAGTCATCGGCAGCATAATCCCCCACAAACCAATGAGACTGCCCCAGGTGCAGCTTCACAGCTGCCAACATCAAAGGTTGAGGGACTCCACTGCTACAAGTGTGAGGCTCTGGGGCAGCCCACTGTGTAGTTTCATTTCATGGAGATCTGTGGATTTGAATGATAACTTATCTAAAAAAAAGTAATGAAAGCAACTGAGCAACAGGAGACCATTACAACTGCAGAACTTGTCTCCTGAGGGATCCTGGTTTTGATTTCTTCCAGTTCAAGGCTTGGTATAATTGTATTTGCAAACCTGAAGAGGCAGGCAGCTGACTCAGTCAGATTCAGATCCTGAAGCAATGAATGCTTTCATGCCTAACAGAAGCAACTAGTAACTATCCTGGCTTTTTTTTTTTTTTTTTTTTTTTTTTTTTTTTAAAATACTATGTACAGATATGCACACTTGAAAATACCTAAAGCATTTCACTGCAGTCAATCAGAATTTCATTACTACTTGCTGTTATCATCCAGTCCATAGAAACTCCCAGGCTTGGGATCAGGCAGCACTTGAAGAAAAAAATTAGAAGACCTAACAAGGCATCACACTGCAACAGACAGGTCGAGGAATATCTGTAATTCTTCCTTATTTGCTGGAAGAACACCAGTTCAATACCCAAACTCTGTGCAGGGAATTCAGGTGCAAGATTTGCCCATAACTTAAACAAAACAATGTCACCAATCAATAAAGCTGGTTCAGCCATATGCGACACTTGGTTTCTATGTTCAGCAGCTAGTTTCTATGCTTTTGCCCCCTATTAAAGGTTTCTGGAGTCCTCAAACTAAGGAGATTCTTGCTGCCAAGTCTACTACCCACTTGTCTGAATGAGACATGAATCACGAATCAAGACAAAGATCTCAATGGGTGGGAGGTGAAAGAGCAAGCCAACAAGAAGAATGCTTCCCAAGCAAGTCCAGACAGGAAGGTATAAGTAAACACTCACACAAACCATTAAAACTAAGTTTGAGTGCAGCATTTGATTTAGCTCCCAGGATGGGGTTAGGCTTTTACAGCAGATGATTTAGCCCTGCATTTACTGTGGTTCACCTTTTCTTGTCACTGCGCTATGATCAGGTTTCTGATGCACACAGTAAACACTACTCTGCACAGTACCCCCAGATGCAAACATTCATCACCAGGCTGATGGGTATTTAGGTCTGAATACAAAAAGTTCTCAGTGGTAACACATACCACAGCTTGCCCGGCTCAGAGTCCAGAGCTCTAAGTACAGACTTGGAAAAGTCCATGCCCTGAGCTGATAAGCAACAGCGTCATCTGTTCTTCAGACTGTCAGATGCACGATGCAAACCAACATCAACCGATAATTTGTCCAAATCACTGCAGTTGGCCTTCTGTCACAGCAGCCGTGTTACTTCAAATGCTGCCAACATACACTTCAGGAACATCATCTAGGATGCTGTTACTCTTCTTAAGGAAATTACAGAACAATCTCCACACACCAAACTCCTTGGGAGCCTTGACCACCCTCGTATCCCTTTTAGTCAGCACAGCCCACAAGAAACTAACACATGCTCCTTCTCACACAGCGGAGCTTCCCGCAGCATCTGAGTGCCAACTGGAGCTGGGAGACCGATGATCAACAGCAAGGGAGAACACACAATCCTGAAGAAGAACGGCAGTCTGCACGCTACATGAGCAGCTTCCTGATTACCACTTCTAGACAGGCTGCCAGGCAAAGTGTGACTACACCTTCATCTCTGCCTCTTTCACCACCCAGCCTCCAAAGCTCTGAAAAGCAACGCTCAGCCTGTATGCAGCCCTTGACACTTCTGGTTTTGCACTCAACCATGGGTAATGGCCACAGCTGCTCAAAGCAGCACTTGGCAGGTGTATCCTCCAACTGCAAGGTTTTCGTTTCCTGTTTGTACCACAGGCAAGATGGGCTGAGCTAATTCTTCAGAGTCATGAGAAACAGTTAACGCAATAAGCAGAAACAAAGCTGCAAGACAGAAGCCTCAGGTTCCTGCATTTTCTCCTCTGTCATGCCTCACCATGCATTATGCAGTGAGGTGCGTATGTTTTCTGGCTTGCTACCCTGCAGGATACTTGGTAAGCTTGTTTGATATTTGTTATCTCTGGACTAAAGGAAAAAGTGAAAGCAAGAGAACTTATTGGACAGTAACATATCACTGAATTACCTGGAGTGCAAAATTACATACAACCCACTTCACAGCTGGATTCTGCTTCTAAATCCAGGAGAGGCCCCCTCCAAATCAGAAAGCAGTGCAGCACAGTGAAAGCATTGCTTGTCATTCTGCAAACAGCACCAGGAGCCACAGTCAGCTGATTATTCCACAGCAATTGTATTTTGTTTCTCTTCATTAACTAAGTTATCTACTGTCTGTGTGCCACTCCCAGGCCAAAAGCCAAAGGAATTAGATGGGTTTTGTTTACTTTATCACAGGCACTTTGTAGAAGCCTATTTTTAAGGGGCAATATCATTAGCTGAAATAATAAAACGTAAACATTTGCTGTTCTGAGGGATGAGATTACCACGGCCATTATCTCCACCTCCACAGTCTGTGCTTTGCTCTGAAAGACATTGGTTCTCCAACAGGACAGAGCTCTGCCACCTCTTTGCTCTGCTGGGCAAACCCAAATGAGAGACATTCTGTTAGAACATCAGTTTTCCTGGAAACCGAAATGTTATTATTCAAGAAGTACATGGAAATTTCCTTGCTATAGGAAAGTTCATTTGCTTTCAGAGCAGACATTTGCAATTTATCTAAGCTGTCCATCACCCAGAATAATTTTGTGGTAAATCAAATATCACTTTGACAGATGGTGTGGCAGAAGGAAAGAAATCTTTCTTAACCTCCAAAACAACTGTAGTTTGATTCCTCAGAAGCTTTCTACGCCAGTTAGGCAACTTGAGAATTCTTTGATCATCCTCCATTAATCCTCTTCTAGTTATGGGCCACTTATTGACATCAGTCATGAGACAAGGACATTTGAAAAACCACACTCTTTAGATTAAAAGAAAAAAAGAAGGAGCTTAACATCCTATTATAGAGGACACTTAATTTTATCAGTTCCTAAATATTCATCTGTTTGGAATTCTTTAAACCCAAATACATCCACACATCTTTATACACAGACCAAGACATCCAGCTTAAAACATAAGCACAATTTGTCAAGGCATAGAAAACTGTCATTTGTGAACTGCGTACAACCTCAAATCCCAAGGTACTACAAGTACCAATCAGGTATGGTTTCTGTATAACATCAAGACAGACTGCATTCAAGCAAGAAGCCAGGAAATAACTTCAAGAAGCTAATCTCCCCCAGCTGAGCTCCAGGCACTTGGGAAGGAAACTGAGCACACATTTCATCCCATCTGCTATGGTGATGTAGGCTAACTTAGACACACAGCTCTAGCCTGCACATCCAGCCTAGGCTCACCATCAGTTTATCACCTCAGAAATTCACTATCCACAGAAGAAAATCTAGTTTGAATAAACAGAAAAGATAGGAATCCTTTATTACAACTTCTCATTCATCACTAAACACACTGGCCACAATTCTGCAGTTGGTCTGATAGTAATGATTTGCCTTCTAACAACTGGTCAAAGACTACTCCCTTCTTTACCCTAAACAGAAAGGCATTTCTGAGAGAGATTTATTTTTTCAAGTGTTTTAAATCCAACTTCTTGCTTTCCTACCATGGTAATTCAGCTTACAGTATCCTGAAGTGTCAAACACTCATTTGCATGAGATAAAACTGCCATTTCACTACAGCATCTTAGTGCAGAGACATGCCCTCCCTCTGCTGCAGCCCCAACAACTACAATAGCTGTATTTCAGAACACCGCTGAATGATGTAATTAATGCTTGTAAACTGTATTATAGGCACTCAAATAAGGCATGCGAGACTCAAGTAAGAAGCTGCACAGTGTTAAGTGAAAAGTATTATTAGAGCCTAAAAATACGTCATGTTAAAACAGATCAGACGCACTGGTAACAGTTTACCATCTGCTCTTCTAATCACAAGACAAAGTCCAGTACTCCTTCCTCTCCTCCTTTGCTGCCTTCAAACTCACACTTCCATTTTCCTCTAAAGAGTCATAAACAGTCGCTGCTTCTCCTATCATATACTCCACTGTTCAAACAGGCCCACCCTTTGGAATGGAATGCAACTGTCAACATGCGATAGGACACTGTTACTCAGCTGGGTGCGGTGTTTACCTAGGAGAAAACTACATCTTTCAGTGACTACTTCAGTAACTGAGCTTAATCACAGTAACTGTGAGATTATTCCAAACCACTGAGTTGAAATAAGTTTTTGAATAAACAAACAAACAAAAAAAAAAGCCACATTCCTATTTGGGTTTGCATGAAAACATGAGTCCAGTGTTTTAGAAAAGATAGGAGTCCACACGAGAACATGGAATTTGGTGAAGGTGGGGAGCAAGAAGGCCTTCTGGGTCACAAGATATTACTTGTTTTTGAAGCAAACATAAGACTAGCAAAACTCTTACTGCCCCCAGTCAGCACTGGAAATATGTAAAGAATCTGGTGAAGAGGATAACTTTACCTTGACAAAAACTACAGGATCAAAAGAACTTCTGTTAACAGAAGAGCACAAGGCAAGTTGAATTCCTCCTCCGTAGCAGTAGCGGGTAATCCCAGCAGATTAAATTATTTAAAATTTTAATTTCCATAGCGTAGCCTTAAGAAAAGGAGTTGAATTCAGACCTTACATAAGCAGCAGTGACTCAAGACTGAAACAAGGCATCTGAGTACTGAAGACCTGTGGGTGTCTGAACAATAGTGTTGTACACAGTACGTTTCCTCTGCCCTGAAGGTAAACAAACGCATTCAGAATGAAGATCCCGGAGAGCCCACCTACTTTAGAAGCACAGACATGAACTGCCAATTATTGAGGAGCTAACAATAAAATAAACAGCCTAGTTTATATATAGACCATTTATCTACTGAGAATTTAAGAGGCACAAAAATCCAACCCATAAACCTTAAGAATTCCATACAGTTGGTCCCTAGAAACAGAACTGTGAGCTATGGTCCTCTATAATGCACAGCCACCTGCAATGGCCTTGGGAAATCTGGAAGCAGCAGCAGCTTCTGTGCCAGACTGAACACAGGTGTGTGCAGAACCTGAGAATAACCAACATCAGCACAAACAGCACAATGCTATTAGCATGGGACGTCCTCTCTCCCTGATCCTACTGCTGGAGGAAGTCGGATGCATATTCTCTTTGGTCTTACTATAGACTTCAGGGAAAATAAGACATGAAGCTGTTACAGGAGCCTGAGATTATTGCTGAAATTCACACAGATCATCAGGGCAAAAGTCTCCAGAGTGCCAGCTCCCCATAACATATTTAAAACACAGCTTCCTAACTGTTTCTGCTGAGTGCTTTTGGTAGCCATGGTGGTATGAAAAGCACATGACAGACATAAGCCCCTAGAAGTCAGAAGTCTCACCTTAAAAATCCCTCATAGGACTTCAAAAATGGCAGGATCTGGCCACAAGGGCCTTGTGATTTAATTGTTTTGTCTATCTAGATCAGTACAAGGAAGACAAAAACACTGCTTATCTGAATTCCGTGGAACAAGATTTTACAGACCATATTCAGTTATCAGTCCAAAATTGTGACACTCAGCATTCTGTGCTACAAGAAGTGAAAGCTGGAGCGTAGGAAGGTTTCCTAGTTTCTTCAGATTACATTCTCCTCTGTGCAACGCTGACCCTTTGTGGAGCCAGCATTGCTGTTCCTACAGAACATGCATGGGTGGGAAGGGCTGAGGAAGGAGCTCACAGCAAGCAGAGCTTATCATGATTAGAACATTCAGGTCAAGTGCACTTAGCCAACAACCCACTCAAACCCCCACAAAAAGATAACAAACAGCCAATCCGCACACACCAACACCGTTCACACAGATTTTATCCTACCACTGCACCATGTGAGCATACAGCGATAGCGAAACACACAAAGACCACCTTTTAACTTTTGCTCTAACTCTGCCTCTTTCAGAAGGGTCTCAAAACCCAGATTTCCTGTGTATCTAAAGCACAAGACTCTGCTTCAGTGTGCCTTATTCTCCTGAGAATTGCTCTAATTTATATGCATCAAAGAAAAAAAGAAAAATAACACCACCACCAGTTTGCTTCAGCCTGAACATTTCCCACCAAAAAAAAGTTCAGTTGTTTCCAACACCAAAACAAAGATACTTTCAGATCACACTATTGATGAACCCTGTGAGAAGTTTGTTAACCTTGAATCTTGAGGAAGAGACTTAAAGTCCAGCAAGAGGAGAGCATTCCAAACAAGAGCAAGCCACTGGAAAAGCAAATGCCAACTTGCCTAAATCTAACAAACTGAAAAACCTCAGCTTTATTTGCACTAGCTACCTGTTAGACTTGGGAAATTATATCTGTGAAAGCTGTGGGTACAGCACACAGAAGGGACTGATGGAGCTCAACTGTGAAGACTGCTCAGAAACAGTGAAGCTCAACTATGCACCAGGTAGCTGTGTCCTAGCTCTGCCCAGGACAAGAGGGCCATCTCCCCAGAGGCTGAAGGTCCTCTCCAAGTACAGTGCTCCTGAGGGCATCAAGCAGCAGTCATCTCTAGTGCACTGAGCAGCACATACTGTGGAAAGAAAGCAAGGATGAAACACCAGTCACGTGTCAGCACCTTCCACAGCTTGAACATCTTTTAACAGCATTCAATAACAATGTGGAAAGCTAAATTCTGACACTTCACATTTAGCAGATTTCTTTGCATTAGCCCAGCCTTCCTTCAGTATTCTCCCTAAAAGAGATGACTAAAGTAGTTTGCGCAACAGATTGTGAAAATAAATTCATTAAAATTTCAAAAGTGCTGTTACCGCAGCGATGAAGTTACACAATAGAAGTACCACATAAAACTCATTAACTGCTTTTACAGTAGATTTCCAGTATATTAAGTAAAAATGGTAATGCCAATGAGGTCAGAGTTACCAAAACCTACTTGTTATAGAACCAGGCATCATGCATTTACACTGAAGGTATTGCAATTACAGTACATTACTATATAATTAGAGACTGTATTGTAAGCGGTGCATTGAAGGATGAAAGTTAACATCAAGATACATTCCATATATATACATACAGCTATTTGGAGTGCTCGGTTTTGATTTGAAAAGCCATCGATGTTCTAGTGCAAATGTAATTCTGCATCTGAACATGTTTGGAAGGCGCTGACACATGACAAGTTTTCATCCTCACTGCCTTTCCACACAGCGCACTAGAGATGACTGCTGCGTTTAACATGCTTGTGCTGAAGAGAATGCCTGTAGGAGTGCTGTGCTTGGAAAGGACCTGTGGGAGATGGCCCTCCTGGCCTGGGCAAAGCTAGGACAAAGCTGCCTCACGCACGGCTGAGCCTCTTCAAGCTCCTCCAAAGACTGGGGTGGCCAACCACAGCTCACAGCTGAGCTCCAGACTTGGAGGAGCACCAGTTGTGGTTGGACTTGATGATCGTTGGGGTCTTTTCCAACCTGAGTAATTCTATGATTCTATGATCAAAGAGAAGAATTAGACACCTATATTCGGTTCAGCACTCTACTGCAGGAAATGAGCACCAAGTACAGCACAGATATACTGTCCACTGTGAGCATCACTGAAAAGCCACTGCAGTGTTCACTACTACACAGAGCTCCTTGAAAAAACACAACAAAAATCTGTGTTCTCTGTTGAAGCTCAGAGTAATAAGGGCAGCTATAGCTAAGGCTGGGTCACTGCATGTTAGGATGTGGAAGAAAGCAGAGGACAGAATCAGCTTTACTGACAAAAGTTGATTTCACAGAATCACAGAATTATCAAGGTTGGAAAAGACCTAGATCATCTAGTCCAACCATTACCAATACTTCCCAGCTAAATCATATTCCTCAACACAACATCCAAATGTTTCTTGAACACTCCCATGGTCGGTGACTCCACCACCTCCCTGGGCAGTGCATTCCAATGCCTGATTACCCTTTCTGAGAAGTAATCTCCCCTGGTGCAGCTTAAAACCATTCCCTCTAGTTCTATTGCTGATTACATGAGAGAAGAGGCCAACCCCCAGCTCACTACAACCCCCCTTCAGGAAGTTATAGAGAGCTATAAGGTCTCCCCTGAGCCTCCTCTTCTCCAGGCTGAACAATCCCAGCTCCCTCAGCCGCTCCTCATAAGGCCTGTGCTCCAGACCCCTCATGATTTCCTATCAACTACATGATTTCCTATCAACTAGTAAACAAAAGCATTCTGTACAAATGCTCAGTATAATTTAACAGGAAATATCATTTAGCATATGAAACCGGTACTGAGACTATATTGCTTGTATTTACCTTTAATGCCTCACAGCCTGAGTTATGCCATCACCAGCAACTTTCCTACTCACACAGTTCTGCAATATCCCAGGTTCCGATTAAACAGGTAACTCACAGAGTGGACTGATGATGAATCATGTGGATATCAGTACCAATTACACAGAGACATCCATGTATCTATACCTGCTCTTATCACCTGTGACCACACCTTTCTTATCAAGGTGGCTCAAACATGGATGATGAAGGCTGATGAAGTAGACTAAAACTGAATACGAGTGAAATAGAGGCAGCATCAGCGAGCTTGGGTAAACAGCTTAAAGAGTTTGTGTTCACTGTGCCACCTCACTTTTTATTTCAGCCCATAGATAAGGAGCGTTCCTGGATTCTGGGAATAAGCCAAGCTCCCACAAAGCAGCGTCTGTGTTATGCTTCCTACAGTCACCAACTGGCTTGGAGATTCTGTCCCAGGCTCTGAATTTGGATTGTGCCAGGTCTATGATATTGCTTCAAAAGAACTGCTAAGCAGACCTTGGTTAATGTTTTCCCAAGCTTGCCAAGGAATGGAAAGTTTGGCAACAGACAACAGTAGCCAGGCATGATGGGTTCAGCGTAGTTTTCTGTCAGTCTCACCAGCCCGTGTTTTATAAAGGAAAGGAAAATTCCATTCCTCATGGGAAGTTCAGAGTTTACAGATATAAAAACACAGAGCAAACGCTGTCATGTGCTATTCCCTAAAGCATTCTTCATTACTATCAAGTATAAATCAGTCAAGCACTGGAAATAATAACATTCCAGCTGAATGCTACTCTGACGCTGGAAGGAGAGGGAGAGAGAGCACCTCTTTAAGAGGAAGCTCTGCTAATAGAGAAGGCTGAGAAAAGCAGCTTAAAAATGAAGTCTAAACTCACACTATGCAAGATTCGAATTAACAAGAACTGACAAGTTAGTTCTTTCTGCCTCTGTAGAAACTACACTGACAGAAAGAATTAATAACTAGGATTATACTGGGGATATACACGGGACAAGATTGTTCTTTGCTTGCAAGGTGTGAAAGGACAACATTGCCTTTTCTGCCATCACACTTATAGATAATCACGAAGTGAAGCATAGCTGGTAAGCCTCAGCTCTTCTCTCAATCCTAAAACAAACACCACAGTCAATTTAGTCAAATTGTTTCACTTTAACACGTTCTATTGATAATAAATCTTAGACCTGAGTGGAGAGGTTATTTTATGTCTGCGATACCTGTTTTGTCTACCGCCTGTTCAACAGAAACAATTCAGCCTCAAACCATTTTAATAGGCTAACAGCAACAATACACACAGGCATGCTAAATTCCTAAACCACTGCCAGCTGCTGCTTTTATCCCTTGTCCAACCAGCACGGGCTTCAACTCTGCTGAGTTGATGGTAAGCTGAGAAAATTCTGATTGAAAAATGACTTCTTTAACTATAAACACATCGCCTGATGATGAGGAGCCAACACCACTTCCGCTCCCTCTTCCTGGGAGCAATAAGCATTACAAGGAGGTCCGAACTTGAGAAGAGTACATGCAGAGAACCTTCTATAGCATAATTAATCCAACAGGTCCATCGAGAAAAAAATTACAACACGGCTCTCCAAATTTTAAACTGCATACTCAAGCCAGGTCATTTAAAATGTAACTTAAAAAATGAAAACACTGGATTTCATTCAAAAGAAAAGAATTTTATAACCTCTAAGCCAGTGTATCAGATGTATGTAGGGTGAGAAAGCTTTAACTCATAAGACATTTAGTTGCCTTCCAACTGATTTGACTAAGATCCCAGTCACTTCCTACATCACTACATTACTAATGAACAGTTGCTGCTAAAACTGATACTGCTGATGTTTGGATATATTCCACCATTTCAGAGTACAGTGGAGAACAAGCTGTCCTGAAATCAAGAGGTCTCCCAGTTCAGAGCTATGGGCCAATAACATAGCAATACAAAACCATTCTCTTGTATTTGTTTAGTATGTAACAGGAAGATGTCAGTAGCAAGTCATTATATATCATTATTTTTATCATTATTTTAAGTATATTGAAATTCTGTTAAAATTAGTTGCTCCACAACTAGCAAACTAATGGAGGCTGGTTTCTACTGAACTATTAGCCTACTGCCCTGCACCCTTCCTCAATTAACAACAGCTTGTCACTGTGCTCCATAAGCGTGGTAAACCCTCCATCCCACCTCACAGCTGCACATCTCTCATCTGGTGCTTGCCTACTCCACCCAGAGGCTGATGTTCATGGAACTTCACAGAACTTATGAAGCAAACTTTGGGATGCTCACCCCACTGTCAAAGTCAGCTGAGTTCTACTGAAGTTGTTAAAATTAAATTGATACAGTGATTACACAATCTTTCTTTCCTTTGAAAGCAGGCTAAAAACCCATTAACAGCCTTACTTATGTCATCCCTTCATTCTCGTTCTTCATTTAAAAATAACAATACTGTTCTACTGCATTAGCTTACATAACCCACCCCTGAGCTGAAACACTTGAAACTTCCAGGCTGTATTTATTAAGCATACGTGTCTCTGTTTGTTCATTTTAAGGTGCTCACTATTATCAAAAGTAATAGTAGGGAGATGGATGAAACCACGTAACGGCTACTGCCCAAAGTTTCTGGACCGGCATCACTGCAGGCAAGAACCGCATTGCTTTTTCTCTAGTGAGCTGTCAGCCGTTCTCATGGTTACTGATGCAGGAATTTGCAATGACAGGTCACAGTTATGAGAACGAGCAGATTTGTTTGGCATGCTTCTATCTAGGAAATAACACTACCCTAATGAAAAGGAGAAGAGACTGCTGCACATCATCACGCTACTCAGTCTCTGAGGAAGCCACTTTAAAGCCTTTGTCCCAACAAAGAAGGTGCTAAACAGACTTAACCCAGTTCTTAAAATTGCTTGTTCACACAATAAAGACAGAAATACATCTCTTGTATTGTCTTCATTACTATAAATGGACCAATGGAGCTTTTTCTGAAAAATTCAACTACATACACAAACTTTCCAGATTGTGGGCAGCAGGAGTAGAAAAAGCATGCTTTCCATTTAAATTCAAAGGAAGGCAGGAATACTAACTTCAGCTCATGCAATAGCAGCAGTACCAGCTTCTCCCACCTTTCTAACCATTTGCTGCCAGAGAAGCCGTCCTCCAGGAAAGCCAGATCAGTTTACTTCCCAAAGCCACTACTACTGCAAAATGAAGTGTGGAATTGGTGATGAGGAGGCAAAACATCTACCTAATCTGCTGACTTACCCTCAAACATCAGCCTTCTATATACAAAACAATGTTCAGACCCTTCAGAACCAAGATGGAACTGCACTGTAACGGTCAGCTATCATTCCCAAGGAACTCACTGTTCCATCAAGGGCCATAGCATTCCAGGGACATACCCTCATATGGCTCTCAGTAATATGCAAGATGTAATGCTGTCACAAAGTGCCAATTGGTCCATGCCGGAACACTCTGTGAAATGCTTAACTGAGTCACTGATGCTCTCAGAAAGCTCCTTGTCTACCCAGCAAGCTTCCAGGAAGAGATTCTTCCAAGGCATAGTCAGGCATAGCACTGCCAAGCTTATTGTCCCAAGATTCAAGGCCTGGCAACTTGCAGGCAGCAAGCCCTACATGCACACCAAGAGCCTGCAGAGTTTTCTGTGTTTCCCGTGGGTCTGTACAGGTAGCTCAAGGGCCCACTACATTTTGACACACCTGAGTATTAACTTCCTGGTCAACAGTAGAGAGGCCTTCCTGGGAGGGCTTTCTTCAGGTCTCAAGTTTCTGCATCTGCAGATGGAAGCCTTGAAGCCCTGATAACTAGAACGCTATCAGAACTTCTGCTCCTGCAGCTGAAAGACCTGGGCAAGTTTCCAAGGTTCCTATGAAGCACTGAGGACTCTGGTAGGCTCAATAGCCCAGCAGCAGTCCTGGGAGCCCTGGTCTGAGCTGCATCAAAGGGCGTCAGGCTCTGCGTCATTTCCAAAGAAACATCGGAGGAAATTCTAATAGAAGGAAAAATTCAAAACGTCACAGTTTTCCACGGATCAGAGAACACCAAGTATGGCTCATTTCCACTGCAATTCCCTGCAGAATGTCTCTGATCTGTGTCCTCCCTGAAAATGAACCTTCAGCTGTTAAAATACATGATACTAAATCAACAGACATAAATAAAACACACAAGCTTACCTTTAAAATACAAAAACATCCCTTGCTATCCCAGAATTTCTAGTTATTCTCATATGGATACGACTGCTGTGAGTCCAAAGCCTTTCATTTTAAAAAAGGCAAACAACAAACCAGATCTACTCATCCTTCCTCGATACTAGCAGTAGAAAAGATGCATCCTGTGAAGCCAAAGCCACAGAGGTTCTAAGCAGGTACTACTCCACTTGCCTTGTTAATTACTGTTTCTTTACTGAAACGGTACCTCTAGAGACCGGGCAACTGAGCACAGGGCTGGAAGTTTTAGAATATTGCCCAATAGCAAAAGACAACAGCCACACAAACCAGTGTGTTCTGGTCACCTGCTGGGATGTTCAGCCTACAGGTCAGCCACTTGAAACTAACAGTAATGTGAGTTACCAAAAGAAAAAGGGCAGATTCTTGGGATCCAAGTTCTCAGAGGGTACTGTGGCAAGGAAGGGAGGGATGAACTACACCAGCACATACAGAGCAGATCAAAGATTCAGCTCACTTAATTTATTACGCAGCATCATAAAGTTTTTGATAGTGCTGCAGTTCTAGAGTCTGACGTACAAGACCCAGCTTGCCAACCTGCTGCACAAATGGTAACGGACACAGGTGTCCATCAGAACCCAGGCTGATGGTGGGTAGTTTATCCCATCAACCCTACAGGTGGGGAAAAGTAATCTGACCCTTGAGGGCATTTGACCAGGTGTGAATACTTCAGCACTGAGACTTTAAAGAACACTGAAGCTGCACTGAACTTCAGAAACTTGCAAAAAGCTTTTTCATGAGACTGAATTCTCACAATACCATTGGAGGTCTTGATTTCTCATACACCGAGATGAACAGGACATTCTTCCAGCTTAAAATATTTGTCATATGGCAATTTTTATCCTCCTATCATCCATAAAGCCTTTGTCACTTTTAGAGTTTCCTTTTCTTGCCATTTAAAGATGAAAAGAGCCTTTTTCAATTTCACACAGTGCCCAGAAGCCCCCTATGATTCAGGTTAAATTAATGCCATTCACATGCACTCAAATTGCATGCTTTAGATGCACACATGTATAACTACAGAGAAAGATACAGAATGATTCAGGACTCGGTATTATATGCCATATCAGTACTTCCAACTTGCAAAAGCAACCTCAAAGCAGCTCAGTTTCTCACCTGAATACCAGTTTCTGCTTTAATTTATGTGCATAGACAAGTTAACAGATGCTATGATGCCATCCCAGAGCTCTCTGTATAACTTAAGCAATCCCAGTAAACTCTCACTCTATGTTTGCCACACGTACAGCTCAGGATTACCTCCACGCAGCTCATTATCACACCCACTCGCCCACTGTAATAGCAGCGTTGTTGAGTCAAAGGATCCAACAGCTCTTTTCCATCTTTAATTTCTGTTCTTACGCTACTTGCACAGAATCCCTGCTAGCACAGCACATAGCTCAGAAAAGAAAGGCATATGGTGATAGAGCAGTAATTGTTTCCCTCCACACACCAGTTTATATCTCAGGATAGAAGGTACAAATTAAGTAGCGTCATTACTGGTTTCTTGGAAAACAACATGACAAAGTACAGAACTTTTCTCTTTCCCCCCCAAGTTGATGCAAACAAAGCCAATATTGCGCACAACATTTTAGTTCCTGTACTATGTGTCCTCTAAAGTAGTAAACCCGCAATTAGCATGAGAAAGGTCCAGCTGGAGGTATCAGAACAACCAGCATTACTTCTTGCATATGTATTTCTTTCAAAACATATGTTCTGCTTGAGAACAATAGAGTGCCAGTGGGCTGGCAGCAGAAAAACAATTTAAGTTATGGTCTCACTAAAGGTAGGAGGAAGAATTCGCTACAGCAACGTATTACACTTATAATCCCCCAAGAAGCCCATTACAGACAGTCAGGCATATGTTAATGGCCACGGAAGAAAAAACACAACCAAACCCTAACTAAGTGCTTTTAAAAGTGCACTTCATGGATGAAAGCTGCCAAATTACAGAGAGGATTTACTGAGAAGAATGTGCTACTGCCAGGATGGACAAAAGCACGCTTTCTACCCACTCCAAGCTCCTCCCCATCTCCTGTCATGCTCACAGCAAGAAGCAGCTCAAAAACTGACAGCCTCAGAACTCCGGGACTGGAGGAGACAAAAAGAAAAATAATAACCCCGCTGGTTAATGCCAGGAAAAATGTTATTTTGAAGATCTAACAAAAGAGGCTGGGAAACAAAACAACCAAAAAGACCCGAGCAACGAGCAGAAAAAAACCAACACCCCTCAAAATTACTGGGACAGCAAACACAGTTCCACAGGAAACCAAGAACACCTAATGGGTTTTTACAAGGGCCAACAGCAAGAAGTGCTTTGAAAACAGCTCCGCCACCGACCCACGGCAGGACTTTCCCGGAGTTTGCATGGAAGGAGACTCGCACAGTTCCCCCTCCCAGCCGGGCGACCAGCCTTTTCAAACGAGGGCGCTCGACGAAACCCAAGCAGGCTCTCGGCACTCGTGGGCGAGCCCCGCACGCTGAGCCCCGCTCAGCACGAGTCTGTTTCCCCCCCTCCCCCCTTTCTCTTTCTCGCTGCCGTTGTTGTTTCCCCGCCGGTCCCAGTTACGGAGCTCCCAGCTCACCGGCCGCCCCCTACCTGGCTGGATTCCTCTCCGCGCTCCAGGTGCACGATGCCCTGGCTCCTGCCCTCCGTGTCGCTCAGCACATCGTCCTCCGAGTCCTCCAGGAGGGACGAGGAGCCCGTGGAGGAGAGCGAGGAGGTGGACAGCCTACGGGACTGCAGGTGCAGCGAGCTGTCCGTCCTCAGCCAGCCGCCCTCCGGGTGCGCCGGCGGCGCCTTGGGGCCGCCCTGCGACTCCTCGCTCTCCTCGGCGGTGACGGTGAGGCGCGGGATGACGGGCGGCATCACGCCGTTGGGGGGCCGGCAGCCCCGCTTCGCCGGGTCGGGCAGCTGCCGGGCGGCGGCGGCGGCGACCGCGGCACAGCGCGCCTCGAACAGGGAGCGCAGCTCGCCCACGCTGAGCCGCGTGGCCCGGCTGAGGTCCGGGCTGCTGTGCAGCGCCGCTCGGGGCTCCGCGCCGGGCTCGGCGGCGGGCGGCTGCCGGGCAGAGCCCCACGGCCGGCGGCCGGGAGCGTGCATCAGGGAGCTCCTGCGCCGCGCCAACGGGGAAACTTCTTTTGTGGCTCAGCCTCCGGCCGCCGCTCGCAGCCCGGCGGCGCGGCTCATGTCCGGCCCGGCCTCCCCGGGCGGCTCTGACTCACCCGCAGCCGGCTACCGCGCCCGCCGCTCCGGCTCCGGGGCCATGGGGGCTCGCCGAACCCGCCCGCCAGCCGCCGCCGCCGCCCCGCTCCGCCTCGGCGCCGAGGGGAGGAGCGAGCCGAGCCCCGCCACGGGGAGCCCCGGCCCGCCCGCCCCTTCCCTGCCACCGCCTCCTCCGCCCTTCTGGTTTCGCTTTTCCCCTCGGGCGGCCTCCGCTTCTCTGGGGCCGCCTTCCCGCACTTACCTCGACACGAGCCGCCGCTCGCTCCAGCCGCCCCCAGCGGCCTCCTGCTCCCCGGGCACGGCGGCTGCGCAGCGCGGACGATCCCCGGCCCGAGCCCCCTATCGGGGGCGGGCGGCTGTGATCGCCCTGCCGAGCTCTGAGCCCTCCTGGGCCGACACGGGCGGTGTGAGCCCCGCGCGGCACGTGGCGCGGCGCACCTGGACAGCTCCGAGGCCGCGTGGCACGTCCCGCCGCCCCGTGGGCTCCGCACACCAGCGCCGTGCTCGTAAAATACCCGAACTGCGTGTCCGTCCGTCCGCGCTTCGCTACCGGGCTGTGCTGTGAGGCTCTCCCACATCCCGAGGTGCTGCTGTGGCCCACTCACCTCTACTAAATGAGTTTCTCCAGATACCGCCCTGCTTGTCCGCTGCCTGTAGTACAGCGTGCACTGAGTGCGGAAGCTGGGGCCTTTGGGCCAGGAGAGCTGTCCTGCCTCAGAATTCCATCAGCCGGGATGATTAGTAAAAGTAATAATTGGAGAACCAACTGCTAAAGTCTTTAGCTCAGTTCCTGCTCATTTACCTCATTGTTTCCCTGCACCCTTCCATCTGTTTCTCCCATCTGCTGTCTCCAGCCTGGTGTTCAGCCGGTTGCTCTTTGGGTGGAGCAGAACGGCTGTAGTTGGGCTGCTCAGCCATGCCGTGCTGCCAACCAGGGCCCCGCAACCCACCTCACTGTGTCTGATCACTGGCAGCTGGGGGAGCCCTACAAGCTCAGTGCCTTCGGACTTAATTCTATGACCAGGTGCGGTGGGTTGGGCAGGGCCACAGCTGCCCACAAATTATGTTTGCTTACCAGAAACGTGCAGGAGAGAATGGCTTGCAGCAGTGTTTGCCCAGTACGTGGGGCAGGCGTCCTGCAGGGAATGGACATGAGCAGGTCTGAGTTCTCCCTGGAAGAAAAAGCAGGCACCACTTACATGACAAGCTGTGCAAGTCACTTCATAATTTATAGTTCAGAAAGGCGGTCTTAAAATACAGTTAGGCCCTGCACAACACATTCAATTTTAATCAATCGGTATATTGGACCGGGCTCTGAGCACCCCAATATAGCTGTAGGTATCCCTGTTCATTGCAGGGGAACTGGACAAACCACCTTTAAGGGCCCAACTCAATGATTCTATGCACAAAAATAGGAAAATAACATTTTAATAATATCAGTTAGTGGCAATTGGTTAGATAGGATTAAAACAGGTTAGTTAGCTGCTTTTGTAACACGTCAGCATTAGAGAGCTGCTGAACTCTGAGGTTTAGCTGAGATTTAATTTGAAGTCTTTCAGCACTAGCAGGAGAATGAAAGACTTTGGTCTGTCAGGTGCTGCATTAACTCACAGCTGCACAAGCTTTAGGAAAAATAACTGTGTCCTGACGGGTGAAATGGTGAGAAATTGTATTTTCCACCTGTGAAACGCTGTGTTCCTGGCAACAAAGGGCTGTGAGTGTTCATTATGATGCTTGGCAAGAGCCAAATCTGGTAAAATATGAAATAGGTGTCCCTCTTTTGCAGGTGTGTGAACTGACATACAGATGGCCGATGAGTTGGCTGCAGACATGTAGTGAGTCAGGGGTGGAACAGGGTGTTTGGTTTGTTGCTTGCTTCTCTAACCACCCGCTCACATTCCCATCTCCAAGGCAATACGTTCATCTACCTCAGTCATTCTGATTCATATTGGTATTCTTACTGCTTTGGTTCAAGTTTCACACACTCCTGCTATAAAAACAACTTTCTGCCTTTATTTATATTGGCAAAAGAAGGGACTATTTTGTTTTCATGAAACCTCTTTCTAAACATTGTTATCATTAACATATTACTTATTCCTTTTAGTTTGCATTTCTATAGGGTGCCTAGGCCTTGACAGTACAAATGCAACAAAAGATACTTGTAGAAGATTTGAAGGGTTTCACACAGAAAAGAGTTTAAATATGAGGTAGAGGAGAGGCTTGGGTTTAGTTTGGCCTACTCGATAAAATTCTGCCCACATGAAACCTTACCGATGGCTTGAAGCTCAACAGCTGGAAAACACCACATCTTTCAGTTCAGCACGGGCCTAAGAAGACCTCAAAAGTAGTTGGAAGTTGTGATTCACATATTGCTTTTGGATGCAACAGATACAAGTGAGATAACGTTTATATCCAATTACAAAATCTCAGAACCAACTGGTGTAATAAGGGGAACAAAACAGAACAAAATAATAATAATAATAATAATAATAATAATAATAATAATAATAATAATAATAATAATAATTTTTTTTTTTAAAAAAGGGTCAGCTTTCATATGGGAATGTCCTTCTCAAGGACAAGAAGATCGGTTTCTGACCCTGAAAGGTGTAATGGAGACCCTGCCTGGCACACGGGCCATTCACAGCCCGAATGTTCCCCCCAGCGGCTGAAGCTGAGATCACCATTGCTCTGGGAAGGGGAAAAGAACAGCTGGCGGGGTCAGGGCTTGGCGACGTCAGGGCAGCAGCCGGGGTCTGCAGGGTGCTTCATCGGCAGGAAGAGGCTGGGACTTCGAGCCCAGGTTAGATGAGGTGAAAGAAAGCACCGTGCTAAGTAGCAGCTATTTATTTTACGGATTAAAATGTTGTGGGCTGTTTGCCAAATTCCTCTTCAAGCTTTCCTCTGCAAAAGTTGGAGAATTTTTGATGTAAACTCTGCTTAATGAATGTGTCAGCTCAGTGTATGCCCTGTGGAAAAGGATTTATGAATCTACTTTTACCCCAGAAGCAGTATAGCTGTACCTCAGACACCAAGTTTTAAAACCCTACTGTGGATTGATAAAGATGTACGTGTGAAATGACAC
Source organism: Coturnix japonica (assembly GCF_054131305.1). NCBI lineage: Eukaryota > Metazoa > Chordata > Aves > Galliformes > Phasianidae > Coturnix > Coturnix japonica. Next base: position 24,487,623 of record NC_140667.1, on the reverse strand, counting down.
AAGCAGTTTTCCTGCTTTCCCTCACCCTGGCCCTCTAACCCAGAGCCTGAGGGCCAGCACAGCATGAGCAGAAATCACTTTTGTGTTGCCCAGCCCTGCTGTCAGCTCAGCTGTGAGCACCCCAAAGAATTACACCTGAAAGGGGAGTCCAAACCTGATGGGAAAACATCGGGGAAGATGCTGTTTAAGTGGCATAAGACAGTAATCTCAGATATGGATTCCAAGGATATGAGAGATGACTTGACAGGGGATTTGAGCATTGAGATTTTGGGTGAAAGTGAGCACGGCCGTAATGATCCCAGTAAGGATCAGAGGAACTACAGGAAAGCAGTAAACTGTGGGGGACCTCTGGTGGCTGAATTTCAAATTACATCCTTAAATCATATTCCTGAACAAAAGTGGCTAGAACTTTTCAGTCGGCTCGTACAGTAGGTTGTAAGAGCAGGAGCTGGTAGGCGAGGCAAAACACACCAGGCACATCCAGACACCAGAGCCCCTGAGAAAAAGGGCTTCAAGATAAATAAGGTGACAGCCACGCTGGTGAGAAAAGACATAAGGCTAGGGAGAAGGAAGGAGTGCACGCAGCAACCTGCTACCAAAATGACCCGCAGTGGCTTGCTGATCCATAGAGCACAAGGTTGCTCTACAGAGAAGTGCTACAGGAGGTCAGAGCTCCAATGGAAGTGGAGAGAGAGGAAGTGAGAAAACACTTTCCTCCCACATCTGCCCTATCTCATACTGCAGACTATTACTATTCTGTGCTAAGGAAGGGGAAGAGAAAAGCCTTTTCTCCCTGTTTATCCCCAACATTCCTGCTGCTGGCATCATGGCCAACATATCCAGGCAACAGAATAAGCTGAGGCTCCAGGTGCACTGCTGTGCAAGCACGTGCTGAGAGCAACAGCACTCACTGTTAGCTTGACAGGTGCATTAGTCCAGGGTGGCTGCAGGCTGATAGAAGGGCACCTGAGATGCTCACATAGTTTCCTATTGTGTTTTTACTATTGTCATCTTAAGTAAAAGATCTAATTTCTAGGACTTTTACCAAAAAAATCCACATGAAACTCATGACAAAACAAGAGGAAGTGTTGCTGTTTTATGTTTGAGATTATTATAGATTTTTCTGAGTTTTGAGATTAAAGACAACTATATTCCCAATAGTTCCCTATCAGCTGACTGAGAATTCAGTATTAAGACTTGATTTAAAGATAAATCCTTCAGTGAAACCACTAATGAGCTTTATGATCTACATAAGCACAGCTGCTATTTTTGGCTAGCTACCTATAACCCTCTCAGAACATGGGGACTTTTGCCTATTCCCACAGTAACAATTACATTAAATTCTGTGCATTTACTCTCTATTTATAATAGTGTAAAGAAAAGCAGGATGTGTCTCTTTCTGTATGCATACACACAACGTCATTTCTAGAAGTTTAATTTTACCAGTTCGCTGAGTGCTCCAAGGAAGTATTTAAAGAGCAAATCATGCTTATTTCCTATCAGATGAAATTAAAAGACATCTCAGCAGGAGGCTAACCCAGGTCTAACACATTGGAAAATATAAATTATAAAACTTCTGCTGATTATAGAGAGTGCGGAAATAGCATCACTAGTTTAGATTTAAAGAAGATAAAAGCAGAATCTAATATTTTCCAGAGAAAGTAGTCTTTATTCTAGCAGTGAATCTGACATGGTAACTGAGCTGAAACAGTCTTCATAATAATGGCTGTTATTGCATAAGTATGGGCAGAAATTTATATCCCAACAGCCATGGGCTTTTATTTACCTTTGAAGTGGAGAAATACTGGAGAAATCCTGAAACTTTTTACTGAATTGATTTAATAGCTACATGATTTTTTTCTTAACAAATACTTTTATTTTTTTCTCCACACAGTTTGCTTTGCCAGTTCATTTGACAAATTTTGCATTAAAAATCAAATACATCCTGTAATGTCATAGCTGCACTCTAAGATATTAATGAGTTTATTTTAAGGAAAAGACAAGCAGAAATAATTACTAAGCAATGAACAAGCAGGTTTGTTTTTTTTACTATGTTGAGGGTCTGTCTTGCTCTTGTGCAAAATTACTCAGAATATAGGGTTTTATTTAGAGTTTTTTAACATGTGCTTTAATTTACCTAATTGAAAATAGTGCCAATCTGCTTATAACAACTCTGACTTTTGTTCTGCCTGTTTCCCACGTGCGGGGCCGTTTCAGCACCGCGGACAGCGTCACGGCCATAGCGCGGCCCAGCCCTGCCCCGCGGGGAGCCGTGCTCAGAGCCGGGCAGGATTGATGCTTCTACAGGGTTATGTTAGTTACTGCTTTCTCTGGAGCAGGTATCTCCTGTTCTGTTTCACCTTCGAGTCCAAAAAGCTAATTCTATCAGTACTGCCTCTGAAAAGTGTCTGAGAAGACGCTTAAAAAGTCAAGCAATGACAGCATTGTAGCCTGAATGATGCTGCAAATAAACACCTGTTGGTACTGTGTAACCAGCAAACAGCCCACTGCATTAAAGGTTGCAAGAAGAGCATAAAAAAACACCTGTGAACACGACGAAAAACAAACAAACAAACAAAAAATGTCTGGAATATTTTCTTCCTGTACTCAAAGTATTTACCTTACGTTTGTACCACTTTGCAAAGCTGCATGGTGACCATACAGAAAGCAAAGAAAAAAAATCACATGAAGTTCTTTACAATGGGACAGCTGTCAACCTGAAGCTTGATCTTTGGTTTCAGTTCTATCTATCTATGAATCTGTTTGTCTATTTTCAGTTGGGAAGATTAACTATTAATTATTAACTATTAATTAGTTACCCTTTTTACTAACTACAGTCTAATTAATTTTCTTCTGTACATTTGTTGGAGGAATAATGAAGCTAGTTTCACTTAAAATGCTATTGAAGTACTTACCAAAAGGCTTGAGAATTTGCCTCACGAGGACAAAAGCACCTTCAGAACTGACAATGCTGGGCTGAAAAGATATAGGAAAACTGAAATTAAGTTTCTGGGGTTTTGTTTGTGGGTATTGGTTTTCATTTTAAGAACTGCACTTCCCTCACAAGTGGTTTTTGGCCATTTTCATTAAAACCTTCTGTCTTTGATACACATCTATGTGGATTGCTGAAAAGCAATGTTATCTGCAGCTTTTATCACGTAAATACAACAGATGAATTTTAGCTGAGATGAATAATAAAGATTGAGCTGCACTTCACAGACAGAATGCCTAATGGCAGGTTGAACCTCTGCACATAACTGTGTAATGCCTTATTTTCCATATGACCATGGGAAGATCATATGAAGGTCATAAAATATATTCCAAGAGAGTGAATGGAAAAATTTCTTTGTGAACCAATGGCAGAGATAAAGCACACAAAACTAAATGCATTTGCAAACACGGGGAACTGAAAAACACTGAATCATAATGTCAAAGCTCAATGAGAAAGCTGGAAAGTTAAATTCATAATGCCATAGTTTCCTAACAAGTTGCAAGGAAAGAGAGAAACGTGGGCAATCCTCAGATCCATTAGAGAGGGATGTTTGTAGCAAACAGATGACAAAAGTACTGGGCTAAGAAAACAACTTGCTTGAAACTGAATTCTTGTTCCAGTTAAGGAGGGAGGGGATCAGAGGGAGAGAAGCAGGAGAGAAAGAACAGACACGAGATGCTTGAGATTCAAGACTTCAGGTTAAAACGAAAGGATTGAAACAAACAAGACAGCACGTACCTCTTGTTTCCGAGTATTTCACTCTTGCCTGGCACACACTTCACCACCAGATGGCCCCATAGTAATCAGTTAGTAGCGTCAAAGACCTACAGGCGCTTGGATCTGTTAAATTTCCAAGGCTGCGCCAAAACGAAGGTCTCCAAAAGCCCAGCCATGTGCATCTGAAGTTTGAACAGCTCCAGGTTCAAGTTTGGATTAGAATCCAGGTCTCATGTCCTGCAACCTTTGGATGTAGGACCATGGTTCAGCCTTAACAACATGAAAAGATTAACAATGATAAGAAATTCACAGTACAAAAAGGAATATAATCTGGGACAAACCTGAGTTCACTCTTTCAATCCATGCAATGCTCCTAAGTTCACAGGACTGGAAACAGCTTAGGGTACCTTGCTTAAGGAGAGGTGGAGACTGCCTGTAACTGCAGATAGTCCAGTTGGAGCAGGAAAAATGAAAAATCTGTGAAACACAGCCAGGGTGCTAAGCCTGAGAAAAGGGGCCTGATGAGCTGCTGAAAAACAGCTTTGTCAGGCAGCTGAAGGCAGAAATAGGTGGGAGGGTCAGGAGATAAAATCAGGAACTTAGCAGGGAATATTGGTACCATGAGCCAGCAAAGGAGAGCTAACAAATTCTGGCACAGATGGACTCCTGGGATCCTGATTCACTGTAATTTTAATCAGTATGCTGAGATCACTTGTTTTCCTGTAAAAATAATTCTTATTAGAAGCAGCACTGTAACTGTACACCTGCGTATATTCAACACCCAAAACTTCCAAGAGGGCCTCCTTCAATTTCAGGCACTTCAATCAGACAAATTAGCCATCTATTTTGATTTAGTTTGCCTTAATTTATGTAAGCTACATAGCATTAATGCTATTTTAATCATACAGCATGATCTGGTATATAATTCTGGAAAGGAGATAAGAAATGTCATGATAAGGACAAGAAATCTGGAGACTGTAGAGATTACATCTTTTGACACATTAGCATTCTGAAGTTGGAAGCAGTCCCCTCCCAGCTGTGAGCTGTTTCACTTGAACAATGACTTGCACTTGGTTTTCCCCTTGGTCAGAGGTCATTCAGTGTAGCTGCAAGAACCTGAAGTTTGATTGCTCACGCTGCTCACCTGTAGATATCTTTTATTCTGCTGGCAGCAGCACTGCTTTGGGAAGTTCTCAGAACAAGAAACCACCAATCATTGGCTGCCTGTTATTTTAAGATGCATTTAAAACTGTATGAAAAATTAAGACTATTAAAGGACAGAATTGCTGATAATATATATATATTATATATATATATAAATTGGAGGAAATGTCTGTTTAAGGAAATAACTGGTGGCATGTTCTCTGCTGTAGATGTACATCAGTCAACCATGGGATCTCTTATACCTTCACAAAGGCTTGAAGGAAAGCAGCATTTGACTTCGCATGAATTTTTGCTTCTCTTCCTTTCCCACCTTAGCTTCATATTTTATCCAAACTGGAATGTCTATCAGTACTTCCTAATTCTTTGAACTCTTCTCAAAATCCTGTGAGACAACCTTATATTAATCTACTGAAGCAGTCAAATGGCTTTTTATTTATTGTTGACAAATGGTTTGTAGCTATGTTAATTTGATGGAACAGCCCCAAGCATTGTGGTCTTTCTTTAAAAACAGATGTTGTTGAGAAGGATGAACAAATAGATGAACGTGTTAACTCACTACCGTTTATTACAGTAATTAGATATAAAGCATAGCAACAGTTATATCATGAACAAATATAATGACAAATCAGAAGATGAATTATAGCAACCTTCAACCCCTTCTAATCTACTCTGAGATCTAAGCCCCTCTCCCCTCCATGCTGCCTCTATCCCTGTTCCCATCTGCACACACCCAGCTTCTTCCCAGGAAAACAACACCCAGAGTTAGAGCTGAAATGAAAGGAGTTCCCCAGACCTTCTTCTCCTGCAAAGGTGGGTGGGAGCCAGTTCAGCTTGGAGCCTCTATTCTGGATAGCACACTTAGAGGGAGGAGAGTGCAAGAAATTTCTCTACCAGGTCATCGGGAGTTGTCTTCATTCCAAGGTCATCATCGTCTTCTCCTTTTCACCATTAAGTGTACAGGTGTCTTGAAGTTCTTGCAGGCTGATTGCGGGATTATGTCTGAAGCCTCATTATTATCCATTATTTTCCAGCAGTTAACTATCATCCTCCTTTTGTTAGTGTTGATAATACACAACTGTTCTTGTACACTGCTTCCTCCTAGAACATCTGAAGTTGTATGGGCATTCTTGAATCCCCCACAATTGTTGTTGTTGAGATCCACACCAGCTAGACATAATTACAGCAGCCAGTAGTTCCTGGAAATTTACTGCCATACAGTTTGAATACAGTTTGAATATAGGTAAATGCTAAATCAAAGTCCGTCATGAATAGCTATAGAGGTTTTTCTGCATCAATAGCCCCCAGTTACTGACTAGTATTTGGTGACAAATGAATTACCCATCCATTTTCTGTCACCACTGTAACAAACGTGAAAGAGGAAATAAGAATAGAAAGCCACCCATGCATAACAGCAAGAAACTGGTGGGGAGTGTTAACACTAAAGTACTGACAAACACCTTCATCAGTATCATTTCTTCAGACATTTCCTAGGCTGGCTGGTGGTGGCAGAAAAATTGAAGTACCTGTTCTGAAGCTTATGGCTCTGGAAGGAATTATCATGCTGAAGGAAGTTATCAAGCAAATCTTAATTTCCCTCTTTTTCCTCCTCACAATCTGGCAAAAGATAGGAGTAGTACATACATAGCAGGAGATGGCACTAAATCTGATCCAGGAAAGAAAAAGGCCACATCCTTTTGCACAGACTTAACTTCAGTGGGAATCTTTTCCAGCTTCCTCTGCCTCAGCACAAATAAAGTATTAATTGTAATAAATTAAATTTAAAACAAACAAACAAACAAACATGCAAAGCACAGGCTTTCCAGAGAGGCGAGAATGTTGGGGGATAGTAGGACTGTATGGATACCAAATATGGTGATCCAGAGCCACGAATCACTCTGAAGAGAATCAAAAGATTTTTATTTTTTAAGGTTGTCTTGCTGAGTTTGCTTAGGTTTCTTGCTTTGGATCCTTTCTATATCAAAGGATCCAGTGCAATCAAATTATCTTGTCCTTTTCTGTGTAATAAACTGTGAGCCATTGGATTGAGGACTAGCCTGGCCAGTCTTTCTTTGAAGATACAGCTGGTAGGAAATAACTCCATTTGACAGTGAGATTTAAGAGATTTTAAGTTTGCTCCTGAAATCAACATCCCCTAAAGGCTGCATTAATGGAAAGTTTCTGAAAATTGTTACAATTGACATGATAGTAAATCATTTTCAGTGAGACTAGGTTTCCAAAAAACAGGGCAAAAGTACTTAACAAATCTCCCTGATCTAAAACCAAAGCTACCTAAGAGCAGAAGAGATGGATTATGTTTTAAATGGCTTCTCACACGTTTCATTGTTTCCCTCACCATAACCTTGCAGTTAATTTGCATTCATCTTTCTGTGAGGTAAGAAAGCAACAGGAAATATATTACCTTCACCTAAGTATCACACTCAGGTAAGTCTCCAAGGCTCAGGGTCTCCAGCAGGCACAGCTGTGAAAAGCCTGAACAGTGTTACTTGTGTTGACTAGTTGCTAAGTTCTTTTGAAGAATTGGTCAGAGCCACATTTCCACTATGAGTTCAGATCCTGCACTGCCTCCATTGAACAGTCTAGAAAGTACCTCTGGTTTCTTCTCAAAGGAAGATATTTTTTAGACTTTCCTCTTAGATCAGATCATCCCTGTCCACAAAGGCAGTAAAAAGAATCAGAAGACTCTGAAGACACATTAGGGAAGCCCTAGCTGGACTGCTGCTGACTATGCTGCTTGATGGAAGAGGCTTGTATGTTAAGAGCACTACCAGAAGGGAATATAGTCAGGTATTAAGTTCTCTGTAACACAGCTCCAGATATCTAAAGTTATTTGCTTCTTTCCTACAGGATGCACATTTGAGGCTTTTTATAGACAGAGTGGTTTAACACTAAAATATTCGATCTATTGCTTTATCTTTTTCTTAAAAAAATATATAAAAATCATTTTAATTAAAAAAATCTGTAAAACACTAATTGTGAAAAACAACATTTTTCACCCTTTTCTCCTACCAACAGACTAAAAATCTATGTTTTACAAGTAGTCTTCGTGAAGCAAACATATCTATATGATCATCAGAAAGAAAAAAAAAATCATATAGGTGAAACACTGTACTGCAAATCAGGGCAGGGATTTGTTATAAGAGTGCTTAGAACGAATAAAACCATGTCTCTAAACACCACTAAAATCTCTTCAGCAGTCATATACCTATCAAGCACCTGTAAGAACGAGTTCAGCTCATTTTGTATGAAATAAATTTTTCACCATTTAAGCTGCATTAATGTTTCAGAGAAAATAGTCCTCATATTTCAAAGTATAGTTGAACAAGAGAAAATCCATTTGATATAATTTTTTAATCTTCTCAATTTGTTCTGAGCTCAATTGTCTGAGGTACTCCAAGGTGATGTCTCCATTAGTTCGTTTCTCTGAGCTGTATCTCTTCAAGCTGGGGTACCGCAGGCTCCCTGGTGCACCAATTGCCTTTAGAACTTGCTCGGAATCTAACCCTAGAGTTTCATACTTGCCCAGAATATCATAGTGAATGTTGCAAGGATCACAGAGCAGAAACATGGGTTTCCAGTGAATGTCAAGAGAATTTGGTGGTACTGCTGTAATGAAGCTGACAAACTCCTGGAAACTCACTTTTTCAGTGGAATTTTTGCTTTTCCTGAACATTGCCTTAATCCGATTAGCAACAGTGGCACTGTAATATGGCTCAAAATGCAGCAGCTTGTCTCTGTAAGCTGATACCAGCCGTTCCAATGGGTGTCTGGTGAACATCACATTGGTGTAACTGTTTAGGAATTCCTCTTGTTCGCCAGGAGGGTAAGCACTCAGCCTTTTGATCAGCGAGGTCCGATGAATGTGGTCATGCTGAATTTCAGAGGCTTCCACATTCAAGCCTTCTTGGAGAATAAAAATAGTTCTCTTCCAGTTGGAGCAGCCTACCTTGGGCACCTCACAGTAGGTAAATTTATGTTTGTGCTCCACAAAAATCTGGCTTGCAACATGAGAATCCAATTTACTTTCTAATTTAATGAGGTTGTTCTTCTGGCAGACGGAAGCCAGGGTGTTTCTGCGATCACGTTGAACTGTTAGCCAATCTTCAGTGTGGTCAGGAAAAAAACCTGCAACAAAGGAAGAAGTTTAAACTGCTAGTCTGAAATACACAAATCCTTTTCTTTGCTTAATTATCTAAGAATTATCTACGTCTATCTCCCTGCATACATAAACAAAAAAGGATGTTAATATCAATCTTTTCTTTATTGTCATCTGACTCCACTACAGCAAGAATGCAAGAAACTACCCGGCTTAGTGAAAAGTTAATTAAAATGAAAACTGTCAGCGTGCTAGCTATATTACCCTAAGGAGGATGGGAGTTTAAACACTTCTAATACCAAACATCTTCTCTGTAGGTATCTTCTCATACATTACTAAGACCACTATCAGAGTGACAGCAGCTTTTCTTACTTGGGCTTCACAATTACTTTCTAACACATTTGGGAAGGGTAGACTTGCTTCTAGAAACTGTTATGCTGGTAATTTATTACTCACCCAATAGATTTTTTTGTCTGCTAAAGAAAAGCCCAAAAAGAAATATCCCAAAAATTAAATTTGGGAGAAGGAAAATTAATGTCTTCGGATTCATAGTATTTTCACAGGAAGGAAGACGAAGGTACCTCTAAACTGGAAATCTGCCCTTTTGTCAACAAGGAAACATAATACAGGTTAGATTTTGTGCAACAGAAACAAAAATGACATAATTTCTTACAGTTTAGTTGAGCAACATGAACAAATACACAGTCACATATATTAACTATTTACTAGTGTCTACCTTAAACTGTTAGAATATTTATGCAAATGCATGCAGCATTTTTACACAGTAAGGCATTTACCTAATGTTTTGGCATTTTCTTGGCTGCAAAAGACCATTGTTAGACTACAAGAAAACACAGAATTTTATCTTCAACTTTTAACATTTTCTCAAATCTGTATCAATTCTCCCTTCACCATGTGATCTATTGAGTTAGAATCATAGAATCACTCAGGTCAGAAAAGGCCTCTTAGATCATCTAGTCCAACTGGGCACCTGTCCCCACTAAACCACATCCCTTAGCTGGTTTCTTGAACACCTCCAGGGATGGCAACTCAATCACCTCCCTGGGCAACCTGTTCATTCTTCCAGAGAAGAATCATTTCCTAATATTCAACATGTGCACATACACAAATGTATGAGAGTTGCGTTAGAAGTAATGCCTCTTGTTTTATTATTCCGGCCCACAGTACCAGAGGTGGATGTTGGTGCTATGGCAGTAGAGTTTGAACCTTGCCACCAACATTCCATTGCATTTTGTTGCTGAGTGACAGATGGCACCAGAGGGGCAGTCTGACAAAATGACGTCTCATATACAATTGCATATGAAGAAAAGATGTGGAATAGATTTCTTCCATGTGGAAAAAAACCTGCACCCATTGACATTCATTGATGCTTGCAGACTATTTACGGAGATCAAACAGCGAATGTTAGCACAGTGAGGTAGTGGGTGGTACATTTCAGCAGTGGTGACAGTGATGTGAAAGACAAGCCACATTCCAGATGGCCAAGTAGATTTTTCTGAGTGGCATGCAGGCTCTTGTTCATCGCTGGTAAAAATGCATTCCTAACAGTGGTGACTACATTGAAAAACAGCATTTTGTAGCTGAGAATTTGCTCTAACAAATAGTATTACTGTGGTTCTTCGTATTTGTTACAGTTTCCACGGAAATAAGTAGAAGGCATTACTTTCAGAGCAACCTATGTATTTTTAAACAATATGCACATCTATGTGTTCATATATACACAAATATATGTACAGTTCAGAAACAGATTAATAATAGTTACACTGGCATACTATTTGCTCCAAGTAAACTAACCAGGTGGGCTGATAAGGATATAAAGTCTCCAGGTGATAAACTTGCATAGGTGTGTCTCAAGCTAACTTTTTGGCAAAGGCAGACCTTGGCCACAGCTGAGCACATGGGTGATCTTCTGCACTGGACGATAAGTGGGACTTTTCAGATTAAAAGAACGAAAAGGCAACAGTACTTACGTGTGTTCGTGACAAATTTGAAGCCACAAGTGAAGAAAGGTATCAGTAGGGCCAGTCACTGGAAGGCAGGGAAAATCTCTGCAAACAGATAACATTCTCAGCAGCTATGTTGCTTTTTCTACTTACACCTCGCTAATCCCTTTGAAACGACAAATGCAAATACGTGCTTACCTGTATATGCACAGGTATACAACAGGTGAGGAGAGCATGATGCACAAAAAATGAACAGGAAAAAGCACGCTTTGCTGGACACAGTTCTGAGTATGCCCTTTGATCACTACAGCCTCCCCATTCCAACTGATGTTATAGATGAACACAGGGAAGGGAGAGCAAAGTAACATGAGTCTCTGCAGGTAGGCTTCCCTTTTCCATGGAGAATCATTAGTGGATTAGAACATTTCAGCAGGCTGCAAACAGCCAAGGGCTCACTGCATGAAGAATAATCTGATCTGTCTCCATGTGGGGTCAGACAAAATTCAAGTCATATTTCTAAGAACATTCTTCAAATTTTTCTTGATATCCAGCAGCTTTGGGCCGTGACCACTGTCCTGGGGAGCCTGTTCCATGCCCACCACCCTCTGGCAAAGAACGTTGCACATGCACATAACTAAGTCTCTTCTCTGCTGTTGTCATATCAGACTCTTATTACTGTACCAGGTTTCTTTCTGACCTCAGCAACTGCAATGCAACGTTACTCAGTGCTATCATTAAGCTGCTTGTTATTTTCATTACATCACCATTTTATGCCTACTAACTTCTCCTTTTCCATTTCATCTCCCTGTCTTGTCTTCCAAGACTTTTCTTGTCATTTCTCATGCAGAATTAAAAGCAAACTTTACCTTCTCATCAGTCATACCACTAGCCCCTTCCACCATTAACCACCGCCAATAAACAGTTTCTGCTGTTTCCCCTGTTGCCTTCCTTCTCTAGAAGTTGTTTCTGAAGCATTTACAAATTGAGTGTATTTTTTACTTAAATTCACTCCTTAAAATCCTCCTTTTCTGGGATGCCAACACCACTCAGGCTGCCAGTATGCTAAAACTGTCACCAACCACCACATAAAAGAGCAAGCAAAAAGAAAAGCCAGTTTGGGGATGAAAAGAAACAAAGCAAGGAAGAATAAAAGAGGACACAGAAAAAAGCAGCAGAGTCCAACAGAAAAAATCCCAGAGTCAGGGAGCTGCACCGTGAGGATGTGTGGAAGAAGTGGGAAACAAACACTATGCAGCCTGCTCAAAAGATGCTATGGGGAAAGGAGGCTGAGAAAGGGGGCAGAAAAGACACAATGAGTAATTCTGTGAAGAACAAATGTTAAAGAAGATACTGTCAAGGAACAATGAAGGACAGATTTTCCCATAGGAATGGGCATCTGGGAGCCAGGTGCAATAACAACACAGCCAGCATGGCAGGGCACCACCAGCCTGAACCCATCCCCACTGCTTCTGAACACCAAAGACCTGGAGTTGGTGGCCAGGTTCAGCCAGTATGATCATCAGGAAAGGCCATGGTGACAAGGTGCTAAGGGTGGGGCTGGTTGGGCCAGGCCTATGGCAAGCAGGTCTGTGGGGAGCTGGAGCCCAGCCCTTCTGTGGCCTTGATGGGGCTGGGGCTGATAGTCATCAGCTGATGGCCCAGAGGTTGCAAATCTGGCCCTGGGCACAGTAGAGAGAATGCTGGGGGTGTGCAAGGTTAGTCAGGAACTTGTTTGTACTCTCAGGGCCTGGCAGACCATGTGAGAACAAGATTTACATCTTCTGCTTGGATACCTGGTAATGGCTGTTGACCTTGGATGATTGGTGTGCCCACTCTTTTAAAGAAATAACAACTTCTCATGAAACAGCCTGACTCGACAGAACTGTGTGTATTCATTTGTCCTTCCTTCTACACAAATCCAGGCCTACTTTTCCTTTCCTTTTTGCTCTCTTCTGTATTTCAGGATAAGCCATTCAGCAGAAAGGCTGGTGTTTACATCATACACTATGGCACTTGAAGTATCAAGAAGCTGGGCAACTGTAGGATTAAAGGAAATCACAGACAGTACAAGATTAAAATATCTTCTGGTTTTAGGCATCACAATCTTGAAACTAAAGACCTGACATTTCAGAGTATCTAACATTATAGTACACTCTAAGTTCAAAGTACTCTTGCCGATTCAGCTACAGATATGCTAATAATGCCTGCAAATATGGCTCCAGAGCCTGCTTGTGTACCCAGAAAATGGAGAACAAACGACCACTCAGAGTCTGAAAACCTGGATGCCTCAAATCACATGAGAATATTCTAGCAAATAATTCAAACTCATCATAAAAATTCTTTCCTGATTCACAGCAAAACGTCCCCCTTTTTCCCTTTCGCTGTAGACAGGGGGAAACCTACTGCACAGCCCTGGAGCATCCCAAGAGCACATCACCTATGAACTGAATACCAAATTGAGCATAACATGTTTCTTTAAACAGCAACCACAACAATAACAAAAACTCTGGAAAACTATTGAAAAAATGTCTTAATGCAGCATAATAACACCATGCACAAAAATCACTGTCAGTGATGAATAATTTATCAACCTTGATCAGTTCTGCGGTATAATAGATAGATAGAATAATGACAGAATAACCAGTAGTGCAGCAGGTAATCTTCTGATCAAACCTGGGGCTAGCAATGATGAGACCCATATGACTAAGAAGGTGAGATTCAAGCATGCTGGATGTCATTCCTGTCACTGATGGAGAGCGGTCCCTAGCACAGCTTCCACCTGCTTCCCTCACCCTCTCCATCCACACGACCTGCTCAGATTCTTCCAATTCTGGTACCCCCTGCTTGCACTCCACTCCCCAGTAGCTCTCCAGCACTGTCTTTCCCTCCTGCTGGACAAGTATTTGTGCAGGCACAAATTGTCCCTTAGTCCCAGCCCAGGTGGGCCCCCCTTGAAGTCCCAATCTCCAGTCCTAAAGCTTTTAACCCAGTCTCAGCAAATCCTTACCTCATATCCAAAAGGCTTCCTCATATCATTTCCTGTCAGTTTGCAAATCCTGGTTTCCAGCTTCTCAGATGCCCATCAGGTCTCACCCTGATGTCTGTATGTTCAGCTTTCCCCATGCATGAGCAAGGACTTTGCTTGCTCTAACTGCCAAACTCCTCCCTTAATTTCCTTAGTCGATTTTACACACCCCTCAAACACAACATTTCTGAGCCCAGCAATTCAGATTTGTCTCTCCTTCCTCTTCCAAGCCTCCTACACAGCCTCACCGCTTCTCACTTCTGAGCTCTGTACTCGGCACATCCCATGCTGTTCTTTAGCTTTCCTAACAAATTTAGTATCTCCCCAACTAAAATGACACATTTTCTTTTCCATTCCCTCCCACACCAATTTTCTCACTACCTTTCAAGGCAGTTTCTTTCCACTGATTTCATTCTATGAATCTGTTCTGCCAGTTATCCTCAGCACTTTCCAAAAACATCTCGCTCATGCTTGCCCTGCTATTTAAATTGGGTGGCTTACTTCTCAGTTTACTTCTCTGTGCCACCTCAACCCAGCAGAGGTTTCACTGAGAATATACAAGAGGAATCTCCTTAACCTCATTTTTAAATGCTTTTTCCAACATCAGCAACGTACCTGAAATTCTCAGAGGAAAGGTTACCAGAACCACTTGATGTGACAAAAAAGATCAATTTCCAAAACACCCTTTATAAAAAGGCTGTAAGCAATTTTTGCTGAAAGGCTTTTAAAAAAATAATACCCAGAGGCAGATTTCCAGCATGGAAAATTGTTTGAACACTTGAAATTTGACAAAAATCCTATGCAACTGTAAATGGTATTGAAATGAGAAGAGTCAAGATGCGCGTTATCCTTAGCAAAGCCAGAAAATGAATGAAAGCCTTTCTCTCAGACACCAGAATCCCTGCAGCATCCAATTTTAGCTGTGTAGTCAACTTCCCTGTTCTTGGCAGAGATAAAAGAATGAAAAATAGGCAGTTAAAACCCCTCTGTAGGTGTACTTCATCATGGTATGATTTCAAACGCTAAACAACGTCCCAACTTGTTTACTGAGATTCCATGGTAATTTCTATATGCATAAATTAAAAAGTGATTAGAAAGTAACATGACAACAAACCAACAATCCAATATTGCGAACCAATGTGATAACCTCAGTGGAAATTACCACCGCTTGGAGGAATGAAAAAATAGAACAAGACTCAGAGAAAGAGAAAGCAGGTCAAAGAAACACACTGTTTTACGTTACCCCTGGGTCTGCAAAGAAAAGGGAGAAAAGTTTAAATATTCTTCTTACCTGAACTTCAGGCCAGGCAAGGTGTTTCTGTATCCACACAGACGCGTTCCAGGGGAAGGACCTGAAACACTCTGCATATGTATTTATCCTCTTTTTGACTGAATACACAGCTAAAAGACGTGACTGTTTCCTTCAGTAGGTGATCATCTCAATTTGTATATTACTAAGCAGTGTGCTGTGTTTGTCTCTGTGTGTAACAAACTGCATTTAACCACCCCCCTTGTATGGTCTACAGCAGCTTTCAGAGCCTGCCAAGCGCTTCAAAAGCAGCTTGCCAAGAGGCTGCCTGCTAAGCAACTGAGAGGGAGGATAGTTGGGAACATGAGGGTAAAGGTGATCTGGTTGAGAACAACTGTGGTGTGATAATGCGTGTTACTTTTAGATAAAGAAAAAGAGGAACAGCAATTCAAACCAATGACTCCGTGCAAGTAGATTGTAATAAACCCTGGCACACGGCAGGTAATTTCTCATAGGAAACATAGCTAAGGCAGAAGGAATTCAGTAGAGTTGGCAGTTGCTTAAAGAATTGATGTTTAGGGTACAAGGACAAACAATTCCACACAGTAAGAGGATAGGAAGTATGGTCAGAGACCAACTTGGCTGAGCAACATGGTCTTCAATGACCTGAAACACAAGAAGGAAATGTACAGAAAGTGAAAGCCAGATCAGACTGCTAAGGATAAGAAAGAAAGAACAGCATAAGATAATGAAAAAGGTCAGAAAGGATAAAGTACAAATTTAACTACTAAAAGCAACAGATATAAGGGATAGCTATATGACAAATCTGTAATAGAAAAGAAAAAAAGCCACAAAACAGTTTATGTAGAAGGCACACCAATGGAGAGAGCACAGGGAAGAGCAAAGAAAATCGGGCAGAGGTCTAGAAAAAAGGTTCCCCCCCAAACAAACAACAACAAGAAAAAGACAAAATTGGGAATTTTGGGAATTGAGGTTCCTAAGTCTGAAGAACAGAAAGCCAAGCGAACACACGATAATACTCATCTATATCAGCTATCTGCAAAGAGGCAAGGATTGAACTGTTTTCATCTGTAGTGGATATAAGCAAAAGGCTTAAAAAACAACAGCATGAAAGTTTACATTACGTATCAAGAAAATCCATTACAAATGACGATAATGAAATATCTAATTTCTAGGTACAACTGATCCTCTCCTAGAGATTCAAAATGCAAGAGCCCTCTTAAGCTCTTTTCCAATAAGCATTTTTGCAAGCCTGTGGTTCACAGTAGAAGTTGTGTACTTTAGAAGTCCTATCTAACCTCTCTAGAAAAGATAAATTTATCAAAGTTTTCATGCTAGATCATACCGAGCCAAATTGTTTTGATACAGTGACTGAAACAGCAGCACTACTGCCCAGATAGCACAATGCCACCTAATTATTTTTCCTACAATATATAATATATCCCCTCAGCTCTTTTCCTGGAGCCTCCTAATGGAGTCTGAGGACACACAGCTCCTTTGCCTCAGGAGACACTTATTATGATGAGACACGAAAGGGTGCAATACTAAGGGAAGTGAGATGTGGGGAGGAAATGTGGAGACGTACTTTGTTAGAGGGCTGCAGAATCAAATCGCCGCCTCATCATCTCTGGCATCATTCATGCCTTTCTTCATATAAATCAAAATCCATGTTCATGTGATCTTAATTAATTATCCTCACTGGGTAGGAAAGATTAATCTCCTGCCCATCCTCTAATGGTCCGTGTATAGATGTGCTTGGCCAAAGAACATCGTATCGATGTCCATCAGAAAGAAAGTCTGAGGGGTGCATGTTGTACTGATTGACAACAGGAGTTCCCAGGATCTGTGCCACCATTGCCAGCAAAATCTCAGTGTTACTATCGCTTTTGCAATGTGCTTATGTCAACAGTTTCAAGTGATTTTATACAGAAAAATACGGTCTCCTGAAGCAGTTTTATGCTTGCAAAAAGTTACTTTGTTGTCATTTCAGAAAATATTAGAAAGATTAAAATCCATTTGACGTCACTTTCCGACCTTTCAAATTTCTACTGAATACTGAAAATACAAGATGCTTCGGTTCTGTGAGTTACAGCTTTTAAGATCAGTGTAACATAGCCCGGCGTGAAGCTCATGCTCACCTAATACATAACATACATATAACACTCCCAGAGTCACAGAACGTAAATTTTTACACAAAATTCCTCACCTTACGATTCTTTTCCAGGAAAATTTAAACTTTTCTGAATGAAAGTTCTGGTCAGGCCAATGTATTTCACCTGAGCATAGACTTTTCAACTAACCACACCCATCTAGACTCAACATGGGCTATCAGTGCCTGATCTCCCCAAGTAAATGCCATCATAGCTGCACCTCTGAGTCCCTCTTCTAGTGAAGATAAGGTGTAAGAAAATATAAGTTTGATATAAATACAATTAAAAGTCCCAAAATCCAAGTTCTAGCACACGAAAAAACAGTTATCATTAGGACAAAGTTTTGCTTCTTATCGAACAAAAGAGGTCACTGATATTTTCAGATTAGATAGATATCCTGAGACACTGAAACTGTTTCACAATATTAGTACTCTCATAAGGAAGTTGTCCTGTTTTATCAGTATTCCGTATCATGACATCACATGGCAGGCTGTTAGTTAGCATTCTTCCACATGCAGTGACTTTCATAGCACCATTTTCCAGGGCACATTTTGCTTCAGCTGGTTAGAACGATGAGAAGCGTTAACTTTAACCATTCTTATTAATAGCTACAATATTTAAAACTAAATAATAAATAACATAAGCAACAGCTTTCCTACAACTTCTATTCCTCCAAAAAGAAAATAAGCAATAGCAGTGACTAGCTAGCTTTAGGACCACTGATTAAAGAGTCACCAGGGTTGGGAAAGACCTTGAAGATCATCCAGTCCAACCATCCACCTATTACCAATATTTCTCACTAAACTGTGTCCCTCAGTGCCACACCTAAATGTTCCCTGAACACTTCCAGGGATGGTGACTCCACCACTGCCTCGGGCAGCCCATTCCAGTGCCTGACTGCTCTCTTGGAAAAGAGGTAGTTCCTAACATCCAACCTGAATCTCCCTAGGTACAACTTGAGGCCATTCCCAACTAGTTACATGGGAGAAGAGGCCGACTCCCAACTCACCACAACCTCCCCTCAGATAGTAGTAGAGAGTGAATGTTACCCTGTAAAACTATCTACATGAAGTCCTGCATTAATACCCTCTGGAAAGGCCAACCAGTCAATAGACTAAATAAATAAAATGTGTTTTTTCTCCTATCTAAGTATAATCATCACTTCTGAAATTAACACTTCACTGATGTTTCTGCATCTGAAGAGACCTGCTGAAAAGTCAACTGCCTTTGACATCACCAATCCTAAAGTAAGAACTGAGTATCTCTTAAGACACAGATACAGAACACAGATGCTCTGATTTTCTTGTTAAACACCCAGAAGGGGAATAAAGTCATATTCTACAAATACAGGGGAAAAAAAAAGAAGACAAATACCTCTATATTTTCTGCCTCTGAAGCTGCGTGTTTGGATACAGCTTTTACAGCTCTGGCTCCAGTTTGCTTTCCGTTTACTCAGTAGTGTAGCATGTATAAAAAGAAGGTGTAACCGTTGAATGCTACATGTTCAGCACAGCCCCTTCAGCCCTAACAAAGACGTGAATAGATAATGGGCCAGTCCTACCGACAGCACTCTGCGGAGTGACTGCTTGTGTTGTGAGGAGCTGAAGGGATGCAGTAACCTGGCCTTTCTGAGCCTGTCCCAACATCTGCTGACACTAATGCAACATCTCTCACTGAGCTAATGAAAGCCTGAGGTCTGACACGGGACACAGCAACTCCCTGCAGTTCCAGAGGCTTTGCTGGGACACATCTTTTCATTCCTTTTATACCCATCTTTTACTTCAGAACTGAGACTGTCAACAGTGAAGCTTAGTTCCTAAGTTTGAAAACCAGACACTGTGTGGTGAGACCCTGACTGACCTGTATCACTGGTACTCGTCTATCCAAAAAGGACAACACCCACAGCAGAACCCTCGTGTCTTCTGTTCCTTTAGCACTGAACCAACACAATTTCTATTAAAAAACACTGTGATTGTTAATAATTGCTAACTTAACGATTGAGTAAACAGTACAAAACTGTCTTAATAATTGATATTTGATTTTTCTTGTGAGAACAGCACTCGTTGACTCCTGTCTGTTTAAACAGAAAGGAAAAAGTGCCACAGCACAAGTTCACTGCAAATCACTTCCCATTACGTTTCTCTGTTGCATGTTTTTTACTTAACCTCTAACTGGTAATCAATAGGTTATTTCCAGAAAAGCAGACAACATTGATTAAAATATTGTTGGTTTGTTTTTGTTTGTTTTACATTATAGAACCTGTCTTCAACTCTTCTGTGTCAACTCACCATCACTCTTGTATCCTTCTCTAGTAAAGAAGATACGTGAATTTTTCCCAGCCTGAATTTGCCCAAACTCAGTCACCAGCCCTAGAGCCATGATAAACGTTTATCCAGCTATACGAACAAGTTTCTATCATCAACCTTTGGTCCACGAAGTGAGACAAAGACAGGAATAGAAACAAGTCAATAAAGGCTTGGATGACCTTGAAATGCACTCACTGAAAACAGAGCTCAGGTATATCACAGAATCATAGGGGTTGGAAGGGACCTCCAGAGATCGTTGAGTCCAACCCCCCTGCCAAAGCAGGTTCCCTACACCACGTCACACAGGTAGGCGTCCAGGCGGGTCTTGAATATCTCTAGAGAAGGAGACTCCACAACCCCCCTGGGCAGCCTGTTGCAGTGCTCTGTCACCCTCACAGTAAAGAAGTTCTTGCACACATTCATGCAGAACTTCCTATGCTCCAGTTTCTGACTGTTTCCCCTTGTCCTGTCTCCACACACTGCTGAAAAGAGTCTGGCCTCGCAACTTTGCCCCCCACACCATAGATATTTATAGACCTGGATCAGGTCCCCTCTCAGCCTTCTTTTCTCAAGGCTAAACAGACCCAGTTCAGTTAGCCTTTCTTCACTAGGGAGACGTTCCAGGCCCTTCACCATCTTTGTGGTGGATCTTCAAATATGCTTTGGAAATATAGAAATTCTATTTTTAATTGCAAAATGTATTAAGCAAAAATCAAACTTACATACTTTCAATCTCAACAGTAAAATCTGGGTGGGAAAATTCCAAACAACTAAAACTGTTTCAAAGGAAAACACTGCGCAACTTTAGAAGTAAGAACATCTGTATACAATGCCCTTTACCTTCATATGTGGATAAACATCACCATACATACTCATGCTGTAGTTCAAAGCATAGTATCAGTTACACACTAACTGGTTTATTATTTATCCCAAATAAACCAATAAAAACAAGTGCTATATACTTCAAATCAAATATTTGTAAGTGCAGGTGTGTCTCAAGCAAACACTCGGTAGGGAGAAAGCTTGGTCACAGTCAAACATAGGGTGATCTTCAGCACCTGATCCAGGGATAAGATTTTCTATGTCAAATAATGAAATTACAATAATTCCTGTATGTGCTACTGATAGGTTTGAGTGCTGTGGCAAACAGTTGAAATGATAGGGTTGCTGAAAGGCTGGAAAGATCTCTGGAAACAGATAGCTGCATTATCGACTTCACCTGTTCTCCACATCATCTCTATTAATCCCTGAACGGTGGTTGTTTCACCATCCACCTTTTCCTTAATTCAAAGCTATTTATATTTGATTACTTAAATAATGAATACCAAATAGTTTGTTCTGAGCTATGATCAAACTCCAGTGGTATTAAAAAAAAAAACCTACTGATGTTTGGATTTGGGGCATTTTTTCCCCCTTCTCTTGACAGGGCAGAAGAAGGGAAGTAACTTACACTTGAAAGACAAGAAAAAGCAAATAGATTCATTAAAGAATATCAGAAAACTGAAATAATATATGAAGAGAAGCTCCCACAGTACTTCAGAGTCCAAGATACCTAACTGATAAAAAAAATCCTGCTCATAATTAAGATACTCACCCTTCATACATCAGCTATCACCACTCCCTCTTCTCAGGTCTTGATAAAATCAGCCTTAACCTGCTGTAAGTATAAATTCAACAGTCTTCCCCATCCCATCTGCTCTGTGCCTCTTCTCTCCATTTCACACTTCAATCACACCAAACATCCACTGCACGTTGTTGCTCTGAAGACATCACCCGTCTTTACTCTTTATTCATCAAAAGTGCAGCACCCTCAGCTGCAAGAATTTCAGAGTGACTATATACGAAAGGCTCTCTGGAAGTCCAGGCAAATTAAAGCCGCAGAATTTCTTTTAACTAGATAAATTCTCTTATCAAAAATACCAGATCAGTACAGCGTGATCTACCTCTAGAAAACGTGTGTTCCTTTTTCCTTTTGGCTCACCTTACTTCCTTTTGCACGCTGTTGAATCAGACTAATGGCCCCATTGTTGGTTAGGTCATTTTTACTGCTGCTCCTGACTCTTCTTTATTACAGGTACACTGTCTGCTAGAAGAGTAACTGATGATAGTTCTGTGAACAGGATCAGTCCTGAACGGGATCAGCAATCAACTGATAACAGCAGAATTTCATACTTTTTTTCAAAAGAACATTGCAAAATATTCTTGATGCCACTGTATTAGAATTTTTTTCCCCCTCAAAGATGTGTACAAAAACTCATTGATGAAAGGGATCGTACATTTTAGGGTAGCCACCGGACAGGCAGAGCAAGAAACAGAGCCATGCACACAGCAGGAAGTATGCATCACATAAACTTAATCATTTGCTAAGGTTTGCTTTCTTTTCAGAGATAAGTTCAGGAACAGTAACGTTTTAAGCAGCTACAAGCCTAAATCTGTACAAACTAAGACAACTTGATCAAATCTCAGTTTGACTCCTTTTTCTGTAATCACCTGCATGAGACCATTCAGTCACAGAATCACGGAATGACCCGGGTTGGAAGAGACCTCAAGAATCATGTAGTTCCAGCCCCCCTGCCTGGCAGGGCCACCAAACATACACCTTTACTAGATCAGGTTGCCCAGGGCCCCGTCCAACCTGGTCTTGAACACCTCCAAGGACGGGGCATCCACAACCTCCCTGGGCAACGAAAGCCTTTGTTACATATTCCACATTGCTGTAAGAATTTTTCATGCCAACTTGAAATGGAGACACAACATTTGTCCTTGAAGCTTTTTTGCTAGTTTTGTAGCCCTGTACCCACATTTAAATAATGCATACGGATGCACATTC
Organism: Coturnix japonica; assembly: GCF_054131305.1. Taxonomy (NCBI): domain Eukaryota; kingdom Metazoa; phylum Chordata; class Aves; order Galliformes; family Phasianidae; genus Coturnix; species Coturnix japonica. The sequence goes on along the minus strand of NC_140667.1, from coordinate 24,465,091 downwards.
CAATTATTTTCTATACAACTCAATAACACCTTTTGACATTTCCAAATGGAGAATTGTACGTTTTCTTTATCCATATACTCTCTTATGGTGACAGGGCATAAGAAACATCCTATGGATAAAAGATCTTCTACAGAAAAACGACAACATTTCTATTTCCTTATTCTGTCGGCTGAACTCTGAAGTTCGGTGGCCTTTCATTTTGAATTGCGGAAGAAGCTAATGAGAACGTAAGAAATCCAAGATATGATTCAGAGGGCTGGATTACCTCTCCTATGAGGAAAGGTTGACTGTGCTGGAGATCTCTGAGGAGATCTCATTGCAACCTTCCAGTGCTTGAAGGGAGCTTACAAACAGGAGGGGGACTGACTTTTACATGGTTAGGTGGTGACAGGATAATTTCAGAGTTATTGAATCTAAGAAGCAGCTCTTCCCCTGATTTTTTTCTGGCTGCGTTCACTCTGCGCCATCATTCTGGAGCCAATACTGGGACATTTTTTGATACATCAGAATAGAAGGCTTCTTTTTGCCCTGCTATCACACCTGTTGCACTGCGAACCTCGTGGCAAGGCACGTTCAGGAAGGGATTGCACCTAATGAAGTCTTACCAATAACCCTAATACACAAGGAAAATAGCGCACCCATTCTATGTAGGTTGCTCCAAAAGTAATACCTCCTATTTACTTCCATGGAAACTACAACATATACAAAGAGCACGACAATGCTAGTTGATAGAGCAAATTCTCAGCTACAAAACATAATCATGGCCATCAGTTATGCATTTTCACCAGCAATGAACAAGAACTTACATGCTATGCTTGCAAAAATCAGCACACTCCTGACCACCTGCACCTGCTCCCACAATAGAAGACAGTTTGTTTTTTTTTTTTCCCAGAGGAAACCGCTCAGAAAGTCCCTGTGTTCTCCTCAGTGTCAGCACTGTGGTTATTTCCATTTCAGATGTGGTGATGTACCTCTGCATAACTCTCCTGAGACTATTTCCATTCCTCTTGCTGTACATCTGAGAACAAACTGATGAGCTAAATTAAACCGTGTTTGTGTTGTGTGGTGCCAGCACTTGTGGTCAGGTAACTATTCATTACTTCTCCACACAGTGCTATATCATCTCAATTCAGTTAGTAGCAAAAGCAAGTTTGCTTTCAGTTTTCTGATAAGAATATCTCAATTGCAAATGGTATAGCCATTGTGCCACATCTTCTTAGATTCCATTACACATATGTAACTCACGTTTTTGATTATGTATGAAGATGAAATATCAGTATAAAGTTACTAGTCTTAAACTACACCCTACCAGGAGTGATAAGGCTTTATCTTAAACCTTAAACAGAGCTCAAAACACATTGAAAGTGCACGCTGCCAGCTGCTGAGACCTGCTATAACTTCAGAGGAAAACACTTTCTGTTGGGCTGTGCTAAGACCAGACAATCTTGCACAAAAGTCTGCCACAACACGGAGCCTACCCACTGCTGGATCAAGGAAGTGTCCCTTGATTAATATACAGCTGGTGTTTGTGATTTGGGTGGGTTGAAAGAAGTGCCACAAAGAAGCCTTGAGCCCTTGCAGAGGCGTGGGGGTATTTACTGCATGCTGCTTGTACAATACATAGACAATGGTCTGAGAAATTGGGGAAGGTGAATGAGGAAGAGGAAAGAAAACCTCCTTGTTTAAAGGTAACCTCCTACACCAGTAACTGCTTACCTCACAACAAAACACAAGAGGCTGGGCCTTTGCCCACAGCTTTGAAACACAGTAATTGGTGTCTTGAAAATTTACTGAAGTAGTTATTAAACAGCAGAATTTACCTGCACAATGTAAACGACTATTTAGGATAATCCTTGATACTGCTTATCACTTCATCTTGGTGTGTCTGACAAACACAGAACTGCTTGTAAGATCCTAGTAAATAAAACAGGGAACTAGGGCCTACTGAAAGATGTCGTGACTTAGTTTAATGTGTGTGACTAACACTCAAAATGAAGCTGATACATGACTAAAATGAGCACAAACATCATGGCACTATGTGAACAGTACTGATCTGCAAGATTTCAGCAAGACACTGAATGCTGTGAGTGAAAGCATCACCTTCTTTAATTTCTTCAGTGTCACTTTTGATATATGGCACTATTTGAGGAAGATCCACTTAGGGAAGGTTTCAAAGAACATAATCTGAATGAAGATGACTTGGGGAAGGTGAGACAGCAAGGACCAGGGGTTATTTTATTTCCAGACATCATTATCAGACTACTGCCTGAATAATATCCAAATAAGCTTTGCAAAACAACTGAAAAAAAGTGATCTTTGTTTTCTAAAGATAAAGCTTTCATTCCCATAGTAAAACTAATTAAGCATGGCTTTCATCTGCCGTTGCTTTGAAGCAAAATGTAAACCCTTTTCTGAAGGAGCAAGTAGCATCACCTTCAGCTCAAGAGGTAGATGGAGCTTTGTTCTGAGCTGGCACAATCATTTCAAGGCTTAGGGAGACAGCAAATTCAGTACTAGAAGTCTCCATCTTATTATGTGCCTCAGATAACTGTCTGCTCCAAATTCTCTCTTTTTTTTTTTTTTGCTAGCAACCAGGGCACTGCGCTGCTTCTGTCATTTCAGTTCTGTATTAACCCCATTTTCTTTCACAAGAGCAGAGACTTGCTTCAAATAAACCTGCTGTTTCTTTCTTCCTGTGCCCTATTTTTCATACAGATTTTTGTATGAGTTACACCACATAACAAGAAAGTAAAGTAACAGCCCCCTAAACACACCTCCCTGTTTATTTGAGATGTAAGGATGGTTTCCAGGGGAGTTGGACTAGATGGCCTTCAGAAGACCCTTCCAACTCTAAGGTTTCTATGATTCTAATATTTTCCCACTTAAAGTAAGAATAGTCAGGCATCTTTTAGAAATCCATCCTTTTACTCTTATGTTCACAGTGCCTGTAGGGCTGGAAAAAAAAATAAATCAAGGATGCACTTACACTACTGAAAAGCATTAGAACTCAGGTGACTCCTGTGGCCCAATACACACAGCCCAGTATGAATTTCACTGATTCTCACTGGTAGAGAAGACTCCGTGGCCTCTGCAAGAAGAGATCCTAATTTGACTTGTTTTGCTCTTTGACATTATGGCTGTAAGCACACAGGAATAACCAGATTTTTACTGCCACATGTACTCTTTGTGAAAAAGGTACCCTGAGGCACCCTAAAAAGAACTATGCCTAGTTTCTGTCAGAAAAATGAAGAAGTAGCCCCAGTTCCTTCTAGGGGAGGAAAACAGATGTTTATTTTGGCCTCCAGACTATCCTAGAGGATGAGGGTTGGGAACACATAGAGCAATATAATATCATCACCATATCTGATACTAAGCACTGCCTCTATACTATTCTAATTTTAAGCAAAATGGCTAACAGAAACAAATTAATATGGAGGATCTGAGCAATAATCGCATATTCAAGCGCCTAAAGACTTTGGAGGATCTGGGACAATGATTCCAAGTCAGGCTAAACACTCATGATTTTAATCTATGTCGTCTGCTTAAGATAATATAAATAAGATGAAAAAGTAGACAACCAAGAATTTTCCAACCAGAAAAAAAAATAAAATAAAAATCAGATCTAGTAGAGATTTCAGACTTCATTGGCATGGAGAGGGCTGAAAATTGGTTCAGGAGGAGATACCTACTGAAAAAAGGGTCAGTTGTGAAAAGGAAAAATATCTGCCTTCATTTATTCAGGAACACATAACTGATGTGTTTACTAACAGAATTAGGCAATTTGCATATCTACCTCTTGCCAGTTTTTCTTCTTCCTACATAGCTCTGACTAGTGTTAAATTTAAGCCTTTTCTCATTATTTTAGGACATTGGTTTCTGTGTGGGGCATAAAAGAAAGTTTCTTATTAAAAAGAACAGAAAAATTTCACATGAAGCACTCTGCAATGTCCTACAAACCACCACTCCCCACTGCACAGAAAAGAGGCAGAAAAAAAAAAATCCCAACATTTTTGAAGTACAGAATACACAACAATTTACAGCTCAAGGTTTTTAACCCAAGCTAGTGGGAGAGGGAGTTAAGAGCTCTACAAGCTCAAGCGACTACCAAACAAATCTGAAATTTTGATCCAGCTTGCTAAGAAATACGAAAAGAGCTTAAATGCATCTACTTACCCACTAATTTATGTCTAGTAGTACAGCTCAGGGAAGCTCCTGGTTCCAGTCCATGGCATAGTAGGGGCCTTTGGGGCCTGCTCCACTGCTCCTGGCCAGACCCAATCAAGGGCCTAGGCCAAAAGGGCCCAATTTCACGGTGCTGGGGCAGGCCAGGCCAGAAAGGCAAACCCTCTTCAGGGCTGAGGCCCAAATCAGGCTTCACCAGAGATATAGGTCTGAAGCCCAGCACCTCTCCAGCAGAATGCAGCCCAAGCTGGGGCTGAGGGCCCAGAGCTGAATTCAGAGGTGCTGGGTGTGGGAGGCCTCAGGCGAGGCCCACCAGGCCTCCTCAGGCCTAGCACTTCTTCTGCATGGCAAGCCCTTTAACCAGCACTTACAGAAAGCTATGCGCCTGAGACAGGGCCAGGTGACAGCCTGCCTCGATTTCTTTTAATTAGTTTGCTGCATTTTGTGAAAAACACATTCTGCTAATCTCTTAAAATCCTTTCACTTGAGCCAGCTGCTGCTGGCAGGCAGGGGGTTCCATTCTTCCCTAAACAGCAAAGGCTGTGCAGGAGACTGTACAAGAGCTGGAAAAGACGTCAGGCTAGCAGTTCCCAAAACCTCCTTTCTGCACATTCTATTTCCCTTCCCATTTTAGGATCTGTTCTTGCAGCTGACACATGCATCAGGCCAGCAGCACTGCCAGCCTTTCAGAGAGGATATTTCCTTATCCTCTACTGCATCTTTGTTCCCTCTGCTTTTCTATTAGGGTCTCTGTCACAAGATAGATATACAGCTTGAATGGTTGTGATCAACTTAGTTGTGTTCATACAGCACAATCCATACATTATTCTTCTGTAAGTTTCTTTGCTTCTGTCTGTGGTAGGCAGTAAGAAGGATGGCTGGTGGAGCTGCTTCCTTTTATGAGAATATCCTAATATTCAGGTCCTGGAGTCCCCATACTTGTGTCAGGGCTGAACCATTTCTGCCACTTAAGACCCACTTAATGCAAATTCTCTGGAGCCGCAACAGTCTTCACAGTGTGTTCACCTCATGCTTCCAGCTCCCTTGCAGTGCTGTAATGACTACTACATGGCTGAGATAGCAGGGCTTTGATTTCCAATGCAATGCTTGCCAGCTCCTCCATGTGTGGAGTTAATCATTTTTTAAAAGCAACCATCCCAACACATTTTCCTATCTGCCACTGTAGTTTTAATCTCATTTGTTGAAAGAAGATAAGCAGTGAATAGAAATAATCATAGCACTATAACTGCATTTTTTTTTTCATTCAGCTTCTAACAGACCTTCAGATAATCCTCTGAAATGTTCAGAGTTTGAGTTTAAAACCCTTTTTTGTACCTTGTTTGTTCAGTGCCTCACTCCCACTGCCCTACTGAGAGAAAAAAATATATAGGAGGATTGTGTGAATAACTTAAGCCAGAAATAATATATGTACCAAGCTTCTACAGTCAATTCATGAGTAGCTGTATTGTATAATTAGACAAACGGTCTAATTTTAAACACTGGATATTTGTTAGTTTTTTTTTTTTTCTGCATAAAACACAGCAACCTCTGATTTCTCACACTGAAAGCTCAGAACTCTAATCTAAAACTTGCAACTGAAGTGCTTTTGTCTTTTATATTTTAATATTCAGTTAAAATACTATAAAAATATTAACTTAGAGCATTAAGAAGTATCGACAGAAACCCGATATATCTCTCACTACCTCACATCTACACCCAACTTAGGTCCATCATGCCAGCTTCAGAAAGGGACAATTACCTTTGTATCTCTGTCTTCTCTAAGAAAAAAAGATCATACAAGGCATATAGTATTAATTTTCAAAGCGACTCTGAGCTATGCTTTCTTTTCTTAATTCTCCAAAACAGTAGCTAAGGATTACTCTCTTTGGCACACTCTTACCATCAAATTTTAACACCCTGTTATGTATTTCAATTTGAAACAAGTTATTCTCCTCCTCCCCCCCCCCTTTCCCCTTTTTATGTACAAATGAAAATATTCACTATTACTATTTCTGTGAAATTCCCATTCTTTGTGCCAGAAACCTGAAACCCTAATCATAATTCATTTAACATCTTAATTTAGGTGATGAGGCTAAGCTGAAAGTACATTCAAACTCAGAGAGAGGGAGGGATGGAGAAAAAGAGATGAAATCACCAATAAGGTATATCGTTGTTTGACAACTTGAGAGCTTTAAGGCCTTTAAGTTTGTTGAGAAATATTATGTGAACAAAGCAACCATTTCTCTTTTCTGAAAGCTTATTGTGTAGGTCAGGTTTTTAGAGAAGATTTTTGTAACATTTGTTTGTGTCAAAGACAAAAGACAGTTTCGCTTAGCTGCTCTTACTCAGCGCTGATGCACACACTGTGAAGCCCTTCGCATAGAGCATGAAAAGAAACGACAACTCCAGTAACTATAAGTATTCTTGGATATGATAGTGTCCTAGCAGGCCTGCAATGGAGTGGCTGACATTCAGAGGGACAAAGAGTGATTTAAACAAAATGCAAATTCAACAAAACAGCCCTGAAATGAGGTCAGCTCAAGCAGTTGTATGTAAATAAGAAATGTCTATCAGAAACCATTACAGGAAACAGGAAAGCCCATCAGCCTGCTACCATGCTCCTCTGAAGTTTCTGTACACGAACGCATGCAGCATGATGAATAAACACAAGGAATTAGAGACACGCTTGCAGCTGCAGGCTTGGATCTTTTGGGGGGCAGTCATGGAGGAAGTGCTCATATTGCTGGAGTGCTACAGCAGAAGAACGAAGACTTTTCTTATGACCTTAACTTCTAGCAAAATTCTGCTGTGACCTAAGAATGGATCACACATTATCAACCTGACTGCTAGAAATGAGAATTGATGGCAAATCCCCATCAGAGTCATCCTGCAATTAAAGAAGTTGGCAACGGCACAGGGATGGCAACCAACAGGCTCTGTAACAGCTATGCAGGCTTTGAAAATTGTCACTGACAACTACTCAGTGGATTCATACCTGTACTACACAAACCAAAACGTACTTGAGCATCTGTTTCCCCTGTACCAGGAAATGCTGTTTTTCCCCTAGTTCCTTTGCCCCTATTCACTGCATGGCAAAAGAAAAATAACATCAAGATCTTCAGCAGCAAGTCAGGTACTTCAAAGATCCCATTCCTACAGTTCCTCTGCAAAAGTTGGATACCCCCAAGATACACTTTACTCCTCCTCCCACAGGCTCTTATTACTGAGTCCCAGAGAGCGCTCCTCTCTCTGTCCCTTGGCCTTCAATCTCTTGTAGAAAATGCAGTAGTTCATGCCACTATGTTCTTACCTTAGTTCCAAAAGAGGCTGAACAAACACAAAGATGATAGGTCTTGGTTAACTGTAGTGGTTTCAAAACAAGGTCTGGTTCAGGATGCCCCAGAACAGAGGATGTTGAGAAGTCACGTTAAGATATCAAGGAGAAAGAGAACTTTCTGCCCTGTTTCTTGTACTGCTATCCAACGCAGGATAACAGCCCAAAGGGATGTTTGATTAGACTCAGAAGAGTCATTTTGCTGCCCTTCCCAACCTAGAAGAGGAGCACTACTTCACCCTCTAAGAAAAGCAAATATTCACTAGCATGACTTCTATCAGTCTGACTGCATTCTTGCAGGAGCCCTTCTCCATGCAGCATTTGTTTCCCTATTTGACCGATTTGCATGATTTAACTCCTCTTGCTGAATATCTATTATAAAACCTACCCTCTGTGTCTCTCACCACACAATTTTACTGTGAAATATTCAGTCCCTTGATAGAAAAAACGAATCAACTTCTTACAGCCTGGTCAGAGCAGTCAAAGAGTAAAGTTTATGGTAGCTGTATGTCTGTCAGAAGGAGCTCAGTATTCCTTCAGATCCTTATGAGTTTTCTGCTGTTTTAAGTGAATCCCAAATCAATTTAAAGATCAAAGAGACTATTCTGAAAAACTCCTGGCCCTCCAGCCTGATTAATAGCTTCAGGATTCCCTGTGCTGTATTTCTCGAAACTGAATGCAGCGCTAGCATCTGGTGCTATTTCTCTATAGCTTCATGATCTGCTATTGTCCAGAACAACAACAAATAATAATCATCTTTAGGTTTTGATAACAGTGTTCTACTGCAACAAATAAGCACACTTCCTCTTCCCTCTCCCCCTCCCCCCCCCATCCCCTGATAATGCAATAAGTGGCTATTAAGTTCCTCTTTGTTTTTTAATTAGCTCTGCTCATGTCTACTCAGGCCAAGTCCAGGATCACGAAGTAAGAGACAAAAAGAAACACAAACATTTCCATGCATCAAAGCTGGAGCACAGCCCAAGCAATTCAGCAAGGGAGATGTCAGCTAGTTCCACAACCAGAGCAATTCCACTCAGATCTGAACAACCGAGTTCAGATCTCCCATACCAAGTGAAATCCCCATTTGCTGTTTTTAGTCAGTGATAAAGCTCCTTGCCTTATAACAACAACCCAGGTACTGATCCATTAAAAGGAGATTCACCAAATCCAGCAGCTCAATTTATTTTCAAAAAAGTAGTTCTGCCTTGGTTTTGTGTTTGCTTTTTTTTTTTTGCACGTGTGAGCATAACAGCTCTCCTCACTAATAGCTGCTCTATTGCCTCAACATTTTGAGCTGCTTAATTTCAGCCATGGGATATCTGGACATGAACCACCAGATTTTGTAAGTGCTGGGCCTTCGCTGTCTTCCATTTATAGACACAAGTACCACGTAAGGCATTTTCATCGATGTTATACAATTTGTTTTATTAACAACCTAGAGGCTTCTGATGTGATTGATTTTCTGAACTATGTGCGCACTGTAACTATTAATTACTCGTTAATAAAGAATAAAATTCCTAAGCCTCTTGTGCTCCCCAAGGTGAGTTTTTGCACGTGTTTGCCCAGGTGGAAGGTTACCAGGGCTACCTGACATGGCTGAGCGGTACTTTAACTTCAATCTGTCAAGTTCAGCTTGACAAATCAATTTGTTTATAATACTGAATGATTTTCTACAATACAATTTCAGTCTTTTCCCAGGATTCATTTTCAGCTACAATAAAAAAATAAAGTATATAAATATATATATACACACACACTTATATGCTTTCATACAAATCCAAGGCAACAGTAATCTCCAGGCCTACTTCTTCCATCATCTAATCAACTACAGTTCTATTATTACAAACTGGTAGCAAAAAGCCTTGTGAAAGCGTCTATGGAAGGGTGCTTGGAAGGCAGTGCTGAGCTGTGGGAGTTACGCAGCACATTCAATAGCAATGCCGACCCCTTGCCCTCCTGAGCTCAGAGAACTGGGAAAAAGTCAAGGGAGCCTGTAGGGACCTAGAGAAGAACAGTTACCAGGTTTCCACAGGTCACCCTTCAGAATGCTGCCTTTCACTCTTCCTGTGACCCAATATTGTGCTTCCCTTCCCCACACCACAGCCATCGCTGTGCTGGGGCACAGGGAAGGAAAGAAAAGAACTCAGGACAAAAGGGCAGTTTGCTGAAAGTTAAATAGATCTTTATATAGCACTACGGATTCGTCACTGCATTAGGACTGCGCTTTGAAAAACATCTAATTTTTCATAGTGTTCTAAGGCACAATTGGGATGTGACACTTCTGTCGTATCACCAAACATCAAAAGAAATCAGCTGTTGCTCAACTGAGATGAGAAATACCTGTGATGCACAAGGAGCTGAGGATGTACAAAAGTTGCCATCTCAGACAGCATCCACACATGGGCTGCTGAGTTGCTCAGGCTCTTGCTTCCCAACAGCTACTCCTTCACTACAGCTTCCAGTAAAAGGTCTAAAAACTGATAGCCATGCATCTAGTTTGAGGAGCTGACATTATTATTGTTCTAACACAGCAATTCCACCTGCTGGCAGACCTGCCATCACAAATTCCAAACAAGTAATGAGGCAGTTGCCATTTACGCTGTTGTGCTTGAGGCCAATAGACTGTTGCCCCCAGCTGAGGCATGTGACAATTGCACATTTATCTGCAGTCAGAGAAGCAAACAAATTTAAGAACAGTTTTTTCACAAAGTATGAAGTCACAAACAACAGGGATTTATGGCTTTGGGTGGTCCTGTGTGGAGCCGGGAATTGGTCCAGATGATCCCGATGGGGCCCTTCTGCCTTGGGATAGAATCATAGAATAGTTTTGTGTTTGATGCTGGGTCATCTTCCACAGCTGTTGAAATCCAGCCCCCTCCCTGCTGTCAAGCCAGTATCTTCAGAATTTCTTTTCTGTAACTGGCAGAGTAGAGGAAGGTACCAGGAACTTGTCTACAGTGGCTGCAAAGTCAGATCACTTCTAACCAGTTCTTCCCATTTCTCCAAATCACACAGTCCTAAGTCCAACACCCCAAAGACTTGTGACAGAAAATAATCTGCTGTTTTTGCTTTTATGTACATTATTTATCATTACTTTGTACTCATGAATCTCATCTGAAATGCACAGCTCTGTTATGCTTAGAGTATTAAACTGCATACATTGCAGATAGAGTTTATCAACTCTCATTCTTCTATGCAGAACAAGCTGATAGAGACTTACCAATAAACCAAAGACCTGTCCTGGGTTTTTCCAGTTCCAATCAATTCTGCTGGGAAATTTAGTTGTCCAGGTAACTGCAAATTATATCAAATTAGAGAAACCATTCACATGATATTTACTTCTAACTGGAGGGTGAGGGGATCTAGAATGGCTGATGATGGTGGTGTAGAGCCACTTAGGGCTTAAGCTAAACTCAAAAGAGAAATGACCCATTAATTTGGCTGCTAAACATCTCCCTCTAAGAGGCTAAGTTAACACGCTGTGTTCATATCAGTAGTTTAAGTATTAAAGAAATTAGTTCCCACAATTAATATCCCCAAAATTCAAAGCATAAAGTAGTCTGCACAAGATTAAGTTCCTTCTTTGTTTTCCTTCTCCATCAAAACTAGATGCCAAAATGACAATCTGAGCTGACCTCCATGTGTCTTTTTATCCCCCAGCACGTATAACCAATGAAGCATTTCTGTAAACCCCTAAGTTTCCAGATCTCGCTTTCTCGTATCTAGTTTATTCCTTTTCCTTCAAGAAGCACCAGCACATCTCTTTTTTCCTTTGGCTCTCTCTCCCATAGCCGGCTGAAAGCTATCAACCCATCCTCAAGATCACTTGATAAGATTCCTTTCAGATCTGTTATTTTGCACAGACACTTAGAAGCATGCTAATTAAAAAGAAAATCCTAAGGAGGAAAACCTATTTTGTTGTTCCAAGTGCAACAAGGGTGCTAATCAAGTCTGCTACAGCTCTGAGAACAGTCTCACTCTGTCTCATTCAAGAGATGCGTGCTTTAGCAGCTTTCATTACAAAGGTAGCCTGTATAATCATGAGATGAGTAGAATTTGTGTTTTATAATGAAATGCAGTAGAGATGCAAGTGAACTGGCCTTCTGACCGGCTCCGTTTGATTCCAGTGCTAAGAAGAGTACAGAGTGATCCAGTAGACAACAGCCCCTTTTGCAAAAGAAAGGCCTTATTTTTCATTAATTATTTTCCAGTGTTAGTATTCTATATTTCTAGACTGATAAATGAAGTGTAAGTTTCTGAAAAAACAAACTTCCACAGATAGGAAACTCTTTGCACTTCAGATCAAGGGATAAACATAATCAACCTTATTAAACCAACAAACCAAGTTTATTTATAGAAGTCTGTACAATTGTAATGAACTATATGCTAGGACACCAATGAAACAGAGCAAACAAATCTCTCCCTAATGAGTGGGAGATATAGTCACTCACCTTTACATGCACTTAAAGGAAAAAAGATTACAGCTTTCATACACAGTTCTGTAACTATTCAGAGTACTTTCTTGATGTATTCTCAATATAAGAGGTTTGCACGATAATTTACTGTTTCCTCTCTCCAAAAAAACAAAAACAAAACAAAAATACCCCAAACAAAAAAACCCAAAAACAACAAAAAACAACCCAGTATTTCAGCAGAATCCAGAGTCTTTCAGAGGGTAAGTGGCAGTTTGATAGTTGCAGATAAATAGGACACTGCCCATCATTCAGTTCTGCATTCTAAACTCACTGCGTCTCCCATTTTGGTCATCTCTACTAGAAGTTTCTTGCACCACTGTATGGGTCTCAACATTTTTACTGCAGTACAGCCTACTCATGTTACCACTGAGTGTAGAAGCCTGCTAATACCCACAAGTCAAGGGCAAGCACGTCAAAAATACTGAATTTGAGTTAAGTTGACCTTCAGAGACCACTTCAATTGAACCCCAGAGCACTGAAGCACTGCCATGGGAAAATCAAGTTTTGAGCGGCTTGATTTTGCAATTATTTCTGCAAAGCATTGGAGAGCGATTATTTTGAAAACTGGCTACTGCAAAAGAAGTTTTGATTTTCTTTTTATTACAAATCGTTAACATCATCGAAGCTGTTGGAAAAATAAAAACCAAAACAAAACCAAAATCATTTCAAAATGCATATCTACACAGTGAATTACGATGTTTCCTATGAAGTTATCGTGGTAGATTCCATAAATCCACTCTTAAAAAAGTTAAAAGTACACATATGTGAGAGCCTACAACAACTCCGGAGAAGCTGCTAGAAAAGGCCATGAAATAAAGCAGTCTATGATGACATATTTACGGAATAATCCATTTGTCCTAGAATTATGGACTATTCGGTAAATAAGTATTGAAACATCCCTAGTTACTTCTTTACATGGTAGATTATAGCTGCTTCATAGGTTGATTTTCTTTTTACACACAGTTCATAGTATCAATCTGCACACAATTACATGATGTTTCTTTAAAGCTACCATTAAAAAGGAATAAGAGAAAGTTAAATAAGAACTAGATTAAAGTTTCATTAAGAATCCAACAAGAAGGTAGTATCACACACAGGCTTAAATGTAACCCGCGTATGATTTCAGAAAAACAGTAATGCTCTGACACAAAGAGAGCATCAGCATTTTCCCTCTTTGGGGTCCCCCAGAAACATTCCTATCCAGTTCAGTGCTTAAGTTAGCATATACGTACTGGCCTGGGTAGGAACAAACACGTGCTTCCACGATTACCTGAACGAGGGCCTCTAACCTTTTAGATTTCTAATTCTCTTTTAATTTAGTTCTTAGCTCCATATATTCAGTTGCATCTTGTTTGGAAAAGCTCTTTGTTAAACGTCACTTATTTACACTTCCATTTTTTTATTTTTTTTTTAAATTTTTTTTAAACACCTGAGTGATAATTGAGCTGTCCCCTTGTGTCCAGTCAAATATTCCATAAAGCCGTGCAATTCTTGTGCTAGTGTTGCACTCCACTTGTACCATTTTGTATAAGAAAAATATGCATCAGCTACCTCTCACACGTTACCTGCTGACCTTTCTACTGTGTCCTTACTGTGTCCTTCCCCTTTCACACAAAGTGATTTCTTAATTTTCTGTGTTTGTTTCATAGAAGCCCAGTTTAAATGGTTCACAAAGCAAGAAACAAATGTGATCTAGAGCCCAATGAAGACGTGATGACTTCACAAATATGTTATGTTGGAGGCTTGGAGAAAAAAATAAAGCCCAACCAATGAGCACCCCAGGGGCATCCCAGAAAGAGCTACTTCATTAAGTAAAGCTGGAGTCTCCGGATGTGCTATAGATGACAAGTCCGACATCAAGAGCCGTGTACCTCTCTCATCAATTAAGCACAAATAAAGAAGGGAACATGAAGTTAAACAGCTATATCAGCCAAGCCGTTTTAGTAAGAAGAATCACATTTAATGAGTTTCTTTCTTGCAATCTCAGATGCTCAAGTACAGCTGGTAGAAATTCAAAACAGCCGTAAAGAACTGTGACAGACTGATACAAATAGTACTGCAGCTTAAAAATGATAAAAAAAACACCTGAAAAAAAGTCACACAACCCTCCCAAAAAAATTTACACTTTGAACCTAAGCCAGTTTTTGAAGATTCCCTTCTCCAAAGCTAGGATGAAGGAGGAAGAAGAAGAAAGTGCAGGTGACCTTCCAGCCACAAAGGTCTTGCGCCAACGTTTATTCACCGTGCCTGTGGTGGTATGTAAGGGGAGATCACCAAGTGCTGATTCTGCGACCACCAAAAGAGATCCCTATGGAAATCCACACCTCAGGCTAATACTGAACACAGAGTGGACCAACGAGCTGCATCAACAAAATAAAAACAGAACTTGAACTAAAAGAAACGGGAAGACCCCAAATAGCACAGATCCACATTTGTGAGGGGGGCAGGAAGAAAGGGCAAGAAGGGAGGTCTATACAGTAAATAGTTGAATGGTTTATGTTACAGATGACTGGCAGTTTTAAAGAGTCTCTTCCCAGCTCCATTGCTGCTCCAACCCAGAAGGGAGAACTGAAAGGGGAAGAAGAAAAGGTAGGACATCATCATGGAGCATGCAGGATCAGAAGCAGCAGAGTGGGCATGCTCAAATAAGCCCCCGCCTCTTTTTGTAGTCCTCCAAATTCAGTGATCTCCGAGGAGCACCATCTTTTGCTGGTGGAGCCTTGGAGGTGATGGCCAGTGCCTTTGATTCTGTTGGGGACAAGGGAAGAATGAGGACCAAAATACATGAGAAAAAAAAAGCAAACGGATTTTTACTTCTTGTTTTTGCTAACAAAATCCACCACCAGAGCATATTTGACTTCTCTGGAATACGTCAGGTTAAAATACAGTCATCTTACTGCTCATCTTCAAAGATTAAGCACATGCAATTTTGCTTCAATATCATCTGCAGTACCAAAGACAGCAAACAGCAACTTCATAACGCAGCAGGTTCAGAAATCAATACTTTATCCACATAGCGCAGATGCAGATTACAGAACAAAAAAGCATGGGCATATCAGGCTTTTAAAAGCGACTACACATCCACAGAGGAAGTATAAAGGTAGATATCAAGATTTATTAAATACAACACTCTCAGCTGTCCCTCAAGGACTACGTGAGCCACATACACTGTAGATTAGAAGAATGAATCAGAGAACTCTCATTACCTCCTTTTCTTCATTGGCATTTGGAGCAAGGATACAAGGACATACTGGAAGGAGTGAGCTCTACCATCATATCCCTCTACTATCTTATCATACAACAATCATATCCCCAGACACAACTGGAACACCTACCAGAACTGGGAACCTGAAGATCAATCTTTACATCGAAATCATGTACTTTGAAAAGATCTTCTGAGAGGTCACTGGCTGATTTAGAGTTCACATCTTTATCCTTCCCTTGACCCTGAAAGAAGAATATGTAAATATCTAACCCGTATGCATAGAGACAAAGGTCAGAGATAATACTTTTTCCCCTCACTTCATCACAAATGTATTTAGTTTAGCTGTCATATTGCTAAACAAAGTTAACTTTATTTCCCTATGGCAGAAAAAGCTGTTCTTCTACAGTAATGCTTTACATGATACTTATTTCTAGAACTGAAAAATGCCTATTTACTATTAGTCATAATCTTCTGGAGCAAAACGGTGACAGTGGGAGGAAACAAATAACAAAGCAAAGCGAAGCAAAAATGGGAAACTTGCCTTACTCATGTCCTTTGGAGCATCTGGTAATACACCAGATCCATATTTTGCATTTAGCTGGGCAAGGATAGCAGCTTGGACAGCAGGATCTCGGGACTGCAGGGGGAAATAGAACACTATTTAAATTGGTGGTCATTTTATTAAAGATAATGCTCACACTTATTCATATAAAACCAACAGAGAATGTAGATCAGTTAGTCCAAACTTCAGAATTTCAAAGACAAACTCATTCTGATACCTATGTAACGCATTAAACCAAAAGTTATCCTTCAGAAAGCCTTTCTTTAAGACAACACAATCTTTTTTGTTGTTGTGATTTGCTCCTGTGAATAGCCTTAACACCATCCTCAGATTATTTGCTTTTATCTTTCAGTTCTGGCTAAAATACTGCACTAGAGAAGAAACTGTTACCAGACTATTTTATTAATGTGATAATGGATGTCTGTGTGTAATAGCCTTACTCAACTATGATTCTTCCTTTCAGTAAAGAATCATTTAATAAATAATTATTTAGCTCAATTTCTACAATAAAATCCCTTTCCTGCTTTGCTAATCTGTGGAGACTGACAAGTGCCAACTTTACCTTAAAGGAGAGAAAAGAAGTAATTTAAAAACTAGTACTGATACCAAAATTGTTTCCTATTCCAGAATAGGCTTCAGAGTTTTATCATTTAGAAGTAAGAGCTGATCCTCCAGCTTCATTATCCATCACTTATATAGATGGCAGTAGCAGTTTTTGCACGCTACCACAGTGGAAGTCTGTGTTGAACTGCTTTTATACAACACAGCCCTAACACTTCTGGGGTCCCCTTTCACAAATCTTTAAAGATAATCTCAATTAATTAGAAGCAAAATTAGTTTTAGTGAGTTGGTTTACTTTAGGTACCAACTAAATTAATGTAGTAAATATTTCTACATACGAGAATTCAATATAGATATCCACGGTTGCTTCTCCGTGTGCTTACCCACATAATTTACATCCTTTATGTTGGGGGGGACAACAACACTTTTTTTTCCTCCCCTTTTTGGTGATAGTAAGATTAGGATCTCAATTATATCGCATCCTGGCACACATTGTATTAATAGCAGATGGCACAGTTAGGCACAAATACAAGCAACACTTTCCTTCCTACTCTCTCCATGACACTGTTTTCTGTTGCTCTGCAAATTGCCTCAGACAAACTTCAATGTTATACTTACATTAGACACTATTGTGGGCTTACACTGCCTCCTAGTAAAGGGGTCCATTTGTTGGTTTTTCATGCTGTGACTTTCAGCCTGAATGAAAAAGGCACACCATTCTGCAGTTAGCTGCTTGCATCCTTGTAAATCTTCCCACAGCACCCCATCCATGCAAACACACATCAGATACACATAATATCAAAATCATAGGAAAAACAGTATTATGGGAAAGAAAGATTTTTTTAAACGCCCACAGTCCTATACTACACAAGTCAAAACTGCCCTTACTGAGTACAACAGAAAACACCCGCACAACAGCCCTTAGGGGAGCTGAGGCTTTAGCATTTGTTAAGAAGCTTAACTTTTCTTAAGTGTCACCACAGAGAATTCAATATTATTTTGTTCTCCAAAGTCTCTGTTCTGATTTCTTTGTCTTATAAAATGTATTACATTGCAATTTCAGTCAGGAGTCTCTTGACTGAGCTGGTCAAAATCAAAGCAACACACTTTAAAAATAAATAAATCACATCACTTGCCTACTTAAAAGTTTTATAAGATCATTAAAAAAAAAAAAAAGCAACTTTGTCATGCAATTATCTTGCTCTGCATCATTTCATCTCTATATACACAGAAGTATTAATTTGGCATTATTTACCACAAGAGCCTTCTCAGACTCAACAATATTCCACTCTCTATTTCGTTGGTTGATGTAACTGCAAAAAAAGGGGAAACAAAAAGAAGGGAGGGATAAAGAAAAAGAAAATGACTGTCATTTATCAGCTCTCATACAGTAAAAAGCCTGTCAGCATTCTTGCATCTTCATCTGACCACAGATTACTCTTGTTGGAGCACAACTGCTACCAGGGTTACATGAAGAGTTTCTATTTTTGACATTTTTAACTGAATGACACATACAAGGAAGTGGAGGAAGGCAAATATTAACAGAATCATTGCTATATAAAGCACACAACAAAGAGACAAAGCCTTCCAGTTACAACATGGCTGATGTAATTGATTTCACCACTCTTTCTAAAATAGCACCAACCAAAATACAGAAAGCGCCCAAGATCTTTTTTCTTACCTGATGGCAGAAATGTTTTTTGTTCGTTGACGATCCAGGGCCTCTGCTCTCTCCTCAAGTTCATTAAGCTGATCTTGAATCTGTTTGGCCTTATCTTGATCCCCCAAGTCCTCAGCCATGGCCTTCAACCAAACAATAACTTATTATCACTACTTTTCTGTTTTTAAACCCAAAGAACCAGTCAGACAAATGAGGGATAGACTCAATCAGCCAGCAAACCCTATTCCAGCTCCTCTTGTCCTAACCACATATAATAAGAACACAGCAGAAAGTTAAACTCTCCCTGCAGCTTAAAAAAAACCTGAATTTTTCATTCTGAAAAATTCTGTGAACTGATGACTACTTAGGAGTGCCAGTCTCAGCACTAATAAGACCAGTCAGTTAGTTGATTTATGACTATTTATGCAATTGTGAGTTGCCATTTACTTTAGCAAGTGGGAGAGCAGAAGGAAGAAAACATCTTATTATGCCATCTGGTGATAACAAAAAGGAATTGCAGCCCTCTGCACCATAAAACTAACAATTTACATATTCACACTTAGTAAAAACAAAAATGACAACCAAACACTGCAGTTTAGCAAAAGAATGCAGAACTTATGATTAATATGAACTCCTGGGTTTTATTCTGTATGAAACACAAGCATCCTGCGAAAGGCCTGTACCAAACAAAATCAACATTTTGTATCTTTTTCTTCTGAGATACTTTAGACTGTTTACTTGTCTTCTGGGCTTTGGATTCTTAGCACTGCATTCCGGGAAGTGCACATATAAAACAATCTAGTGGCAAG
Source organism: Coturnix japonica (assembly GCF_054131305.1). Lineage (NCBI taxonomy): Eukaryota > Metazoa > Chordata > Aves > Galliformes > Phasianidae > Coturnix > Coturnix japonica. The sequence continues at coordinate 24,446,303 of NC_140667.1, read as the reverse complement.
TAAATCTTTCAGCAAGGCACTCTTTTCAACACAAATTATTGGCCACATCAAAGTAAAAACTGTTACCCTCCAGCAAAAGGCAATTTAACACTAGTTTTGAAAACAATTGTCAAATGTTACTAAGGAGTAGCTTGCAAAATATAAAAGGAGAACTAGTTTCTAAAGCAGAACAGCTCAAAAACTTCAAAGGACACAAGGAGAGACAACTAGAATTGTTGGCAATTGCCTTCAGTGAAAGAATGCAATAGCTTTTGCTGGATTATTTAAGTTTCCAGTTCTTCAAAATCAAAGACTGTACTAAGCATGCAGGTATCATCTCGTCTCTCACCTTCTCCTTTAACAGCTGAGTTTTCTTCATAGCATAATTTGGAGGGGCTTTTCTGAATCTTTCCTTCTCTTTTACAATCTGTGAAACCAGAAGAAACAGCAAAGATGAGCAAGTATGCAATGCCTACTTATTACATGTACTCTAGAAGCAACAGATCACCTAAGAAACATACTTACAAACACAATATTTTACTCTTTCTGTTTTTTTGCTCTGTCTCTGCTGCATTTTTTATTTTGTGACTTGGTATTGAGTTACAGCTCCATTCCCCTCACTTAACGACCTACAAAAATCTGATGCTAATCACATTTGGTCAGTATGAAGCAAATATTAGGCTGTAGGAACTGTAATAAATGAATCCATCACTATGCTGTTATCTTTTTATAAGTTTCCATACTATGATTAGGAGGTCAAAGCTCTGCAACACAAGTTGAAGAGGAGGTAACGAAGAACAAGGATGAAGTAAAGCAGAAAAGGGAACCAAACAGCTACATCCCCAAGATGCTCCATCCAGTTATAGAATCTCATTTTCTTCTTAGAAAGGTGATTCCACGATCATTTTGCTTTGTAAAGGCTTATCTGCTACTCCACTTTTAAGTACTGCCATAGCTTCACAGTAACATGCTGTTTACCTCCTCAATATCCTGATCATTAAACTTGTAGTTGAGAGCTTCTTTGATGGACACTTCCTTCTTGTTTATCTCATCTAACGTGGGTAACTGCATCCCAGCAGAAAACATCTAAATGAAATAAAGAATTTAGTTTTTACTTAGAATAGCAGCTGTAGAAGGCTGTTGAGAAGAAAGTAAAGTCTGACAAACTTACCGCTTCCTTCCACTTCATAAACTCACTTTCAGTAAATTCCTGATTTGAGACAAACTCCAAACGAAATACGCGCTGATCACTGCCATGCCTGCAAGAAGAAAAATGTAACATCCCTTTCGAAGCTACAGAGCTGTGTAATCTTTTACCAACAGGAAATAAATTGACTCACAAAACCCTAAAACAGGCACTTAAGGCTTCTCTTTTGGCTTACACACTATTTATTCCTAACTTCAATACAATCAGCCACAGCTCAGGAGCTTCAGTCAGCTACTAGTACCAACTAATAGTGCAAAAGAATATCTGACAATGTCTGTAGAGAACAGTAGTATCCTCAGCAGAAAAGGGAAGCAGACTTATCTCACACCTAAACTTTAAATACCCTATTTGGTGACCCATAGTGTGATCTTCAGAAACAGAAAGCTCCTTCACATTTGGATTGGTAGAAATGATCTGTAAGTAGTACTGAACTGTATCGAATACAGAAGCCAACTGCAGTTTAATTTCTCATTCACTGGTTAGTCAAGAGCCAGTAAGCTTTAAAGATTACATTCTGCAGAGACCTGCTATAACCATTACTAAAATTAGTTGCCATTATATACATTTCAATCAAAACACAGAGTTCTCTCCTTAAGTACCGTAAGAAGCTATTGTTTGTTACAGTGGATGCAGATAAGACCTATTTTTTTTCTAATTACTATTTGTTGTAAGACCTCATCATGCATGCCTTTAATACATACATCTCAACACTTGATTAAAGCAATTGTGGAAAAAAAATACAGAAAAGCTCTCATCTCCAAACCACATAGAGAACATTACATGATATAAAAACAACTTTGATTCATGAACTGAATTAGGGTTATTTTGGTATCTTACCGCAACTGCAGTCCTTTGTTTGTCCGGGTACCACCAAGTTGGTAAACCTTTGCAGTCTCTACCACACCAGTTATTTCAGCAACCTGTACACAAAAGGAACAAAGAGCAGATGCAAATGCATGGGTTCACGTCTGTGTTGTCAGAATCATAGTCTAATTAACAATTCTAACCAAATCAAAGCAAGCAGGACTCTTCAGCAGCCATTACCAGGTACTGAATTAGTTGCGCCATGCATTACCTTCAAACTGGCAAAGAGGATTTTCTGGTTGTTGTTATCTTCTTAGCCTACCTCCTAGCCAAATGATGCACACCTTCCTATTTCCCTTACATTAAACTACACTAGGGTTTGTCAGATTTCCCAAATGACACCACACACCCTCTGCGACCATTTTAGTGCAGTTTTAGGCAATATTATTACACCCTATGGTTGTAGTTACAGCAATGAAGTAGAAATAAAGAACCACTTTCCAAATCCTCTTCTAAAGCACACTGAGATCATGCAGTAACTGGGGAATAAGGAGCAGCTCTTATTCATGCCCTTACACTGTCAAAGCAGTGTCCTGAACTCTGGTGTTTGTTACACAAGTGAAGAGACAACATAGCATGAACCAAAGCTAGAACAGGCTCCATTAGTGCTCCTTCCTTCATGCAGTATATTTATATGTATATGTGTGTGTATATATATATATATATATATATATATATATATATATATATATATATACACATACACACACACCACAAACATACACTATATACATACATGCACACACGCACATATCATGTCATCAGTCAGCTTGATTTAAAAGCCAATAACTGTTTCCACATCTTCACCTACCTGAACACACACCTTATATATTTTAAAAGTAGTTTTCTTCATTTCTTTGGCAGCAACTACATTTTCTGGCTAGAAAATATCTTTTTACTTTAATCACTTTAAACAATCATAGATACCTCAGAAGTACTAAGCTGCAAATATTGTATTACAGCACTATAGGAAGAGCTGAAAGCCTTGGAACTAAACTCACCCGATAAACAGGTTTGCTGTTGTGATTTCCAATGCCAATACGGACAAAGCAACCAGTGACTGTCTTGGCAAAGAAAGGCATATGACACCAGCGTTCCAGCTTATGCCGCGATAACCGTACTCGGTTCAGCTCTTCAGGCAAAGACACTGGCTGAGATTTAGGGGGAATTTCTTCTTTCCTGAAGTGGTAAAGGTGAGAAGAAAAATGGACAAAATAAGAGATACAATCATCAGAGCAAGGTGCAGAAGAAGTTTGAAATAGTTAAATTATTAGTAAAAAGAAAAAAAAAGATTATTAGTTGACTGTAGATATGTAAATTTAATATTTGCGAGGAAGGTATAATGCAAAGTCTTATTGACTGGGGATGTTACCCATTACCTTTGTACCACAAAGCAGAAAGACTTGTGCACCAAGTCACAGACACACAGAATTGTAGGGAGTGGAAGGGACCTCCAGAGATCATTGAATCCAACCCCCCTGCCAAAGCAGGTTCCCCACACCAGGTCACACATGTTGGCGTCCAGGCGGGTCTCAAACATCTCTAGAGAAGGAGACTCCACAGCCACCCTGGACAGCCTGTTCCAGTGCTCTGTCACTCTTGCCATAAAGAAGTTCGCGTGCACATTCATGCAGAACTTCCTATGCTCCAGTTTCTGGCTGTTTCTACTTGTTTTACTTCCACACACTGTGCTGAAAAGTCAGCACCTCCCTCTCCCTGGCTAATATGCAACGGTTCTGCAGCAGCTGAACTACAGGACTAAAATTTAAATGGTGTAAATGGGGATTAAGATAACACACTAGACACGCTCATCTATCCCCCAAAAATCCTCTAAAACAGTACATATCTACACGATCTGATTATCTGTATTTTTCAACACATGCAATAATCGTAGCCCTGCATTTACTACTTACTCTTCCTCTTCATCTGAGGATGAGGATCTGGACGAGCGATCACTTTTCTCACTAGATTTATCATCCTCCTCCTCCTCTTCATCATCAGAGTATACTTCACTAGTCTTTAATGGCTGTTTTTTTGCAAGCAATTCCGCTGGAGGAGAGAGAAGAGGGAACAGTGAAAAGCAAGCTGTGATTTTTTTTTCTTTTTTTGATCAAGCTTATTTTTTTGCACTCAAATCTCATTGTTAAAGAAAACACCAAATAAACAGCATAAGCAGAGAGCTATTATCTTGATATCAGAAACAAGTACCACATGTTTAGATCTACTAGTAAACTGAACACTTCATTGTATCTATTCAAACTGAGAAATAATATTTAATTGCCACCCTAGATCTCCATTGTAGTTATCTTCAGCTTTCCAACTTGACTGCATACTGCCATAGAAGATAAGCATAATAACTGGATATACAAGACAATTTTTTCTTCCATGTAAAATAAGAATAAGGGGGAAAAAAAATCTCACAAAAAGGCAATGCATTAAAAGTCCATGGCAAGAAGAACAAGATGACTTGCCAGAGAAGAAACCAGCAAGTGCAGACAAGATAGCACAAGTACAGTAAATATGGCTTGGATGGGTTCAGAGATCAAGTAATAGACTCTAAGTGATGAATTCAAGAACATGAATTAGACTTTACTTAATAACTGGCATTCAGTAAAATACCAGGGAAGCTTGCTCTGTCTTTAGATCATTCCTTATGAGGAAAAGGAATATAAAGAGTCAAAAGGTATCAAATAATTTTCTAGATGATTATACTGGTCAAAAGACCAAGGAAGATGCAGACAGATCATTCAAAGTGTAGGACTGTTGTAATCATTAGAAGCAGGCAGAAACATTCTCAGAAAACTGTAATAATAACACACAAAAAAAAACCAACCAAAACCCAAACCCATAGAACAACAAAGTCTTCATACCTGTTCTGTTCTTCCTTTTCTCTCTTTCTGCTTTTAGTTCCTCCATTGCCTGAGATTTCTTGTCTAATTTTTCATCCCGCTTTGATCGTCGCTCTTTGTTATGTGATGTGACCTAAAAACATGCACAGAAAATCCCTCAGCACTGGGAAGCAATTCACAAACTGAAACAAAAACAACTGACTGCAGACCAAAAACTCTTCAAACAGAAAATATTAACAAATTCAACTTTAAAATAACCAGGTTTTTTTTGTTTTTTAATAGTTTGTTCTTTCACAGTCTAGGCAAGGGTAAATTTATGAAAATAAAGGAGTTTTGTACTTTGTATCAAGAGTGATTAACACATTTTTTCTTTAACATTTCTGCCATCAATCTCAAGCTCCACTTTAACAGATAAAAAAACCCACAGAAATAAAACTGAACTAATTCTGCAACTAACAAGTCATGAAGAAAAAAAGGAATAAATATTAGCCTCAGAGACTACTTCTGCAAGGCCGAAACACCTGGTTTCCTTCAGCAGCAAGGAGATCTGTTGAAAATACTGAAATGAGATATAATGGTCAGTGTAAAGTCTGCAACAGGAATACAAATCCAAAATGTTGGAAATCTAATTTTTACCAACCGGTTCTAACTAGAATACTAAGTAACATTAGAATGCAGTTTCTGACTTACTTCAAGTGACTGCTTGTTACAAAGTCATTTCTGGAAGGCTACACTTTTACATACATGTGAGCACACTCTACATACTATATCTACATACATACTATATATATATATATATGTATGTATGTATATGTATATATATGTGTGTGTATATATAATATGTATATATAATGTATGTGTGTGTGTGTGTGTGTATATATAATATATATATATATAGTATATATATATAAAGTACATTCATATGCAAGTACATATGTGAAGTTGAGAAGGGCAGGAAAAATGAGACTCATCTGACTTAATGTGGGCCTGAGGGAAAATTCATCTCACCCAACTTGACGTAGGTGTTAAACATCTATTTCACTAGAAAAATAACGTAGGCTGAATTGCCCCTTTTGAATACATCCTTCTGTACTGCACAAAGGAGGCAAACAACTACATGGGTAAACAAACAACTAGTTCACAGTTAAGCAAGATTAATTTCATCCCATTCTGGGAAGCTAACTGCCCAGACTTATAAATTAAAGGCAGACTCTCAACCTAACAATTCAACCATTTGAAACTCTAATTCAGTTACACAAGCTTCACTCACACACACCAAAAAATGGCACTGCCCTTTTCCTCCTGGAGATAGGAAAAAATACAGAAAAATTTTTGTTTCTCCTAGAATTCAAGCTTTTCCTTCACATATAATTTAAAAAGCTGAGTAGTTTCTGGCTCTCTCAAGCTTTCACTTGAAAGAAGGCAGCATATGAGAATTCCAGATTGAATACAGGTCTCGTCACAGGAACTCTGGATGTAGCCACAACTCGGTCTTTATTTTGCATTTTTCATTGAATAGAATTATCAGCGCACTCCTCAGCAGGCCAAAGATGTCAGTCTCTTTTTAAATGAACCTGAAAGGCTAAAGATAGCTTGAACATAGAAATGAATCAAATTTTTAAGGGAAAAATGTCTGAAGCAGGGAGAAACAGCATCCCATCTCCTGTTGCCAAGGAAAAAAAAAAGTCTGATACTAACATAAGTTTCATTTCCTACCTGGGATTCTTGGATCTGTGTGAGTTTTTTCTTTTCCTGCTCTTCCTCTTGCTTTTTCTTTTTCTCTTTCTTTTCTTTCTTTTTTGCCGTTTTCAGTTTTTTCTTGATTTCAAACCTATTAGATATTTGAAAGAAAGTGCATGAAGGAACGCCTTCTCAAGTGAGCAAAGTACCATCACATTGCTATCTCAGTTGAAGTGGTCAGTAAACCTCAAGAAACACTTGCACTACTTGCCCTAAGACAGTTAACCCCTTAACTCTGCCCCCACAACACTGGTGGGTCTTGTCCCATTCCTCATTCCCGTCCTCTCTCTTCCCCAAGAAAAATAAGATAAGGAGAAGCTGAGCACAGGAAAGTTCAGGCTTACAGAAGATGAGAGCTAACCTTAAGGGGTAGAGAGACCACATACTAATAGTTTCTCCCAAGAACCCTATCCTTACTACAGCTTAATCTTTGCCAGAATAGCGACCATTGCACGCTGCCTTCAACTATAAAAATAAATAGGCTTTTACATGTATTTTGAACCTTAGCAACAAAATACTTGGTTCTTTCAAGCCAGCACCATGCTAATGTTTTCCTGCTGAAACTCAGCCTTTCTACCTAAACTCACATTTGTAAGAAAGAAAAGTCATAGCGAGTCACCTGCTATGGCACATTCCATCAGACTCAGACATTTTTTGTGATTTATGCACTTCTATTTTGACCTTCTCTAAACAAGTTTCTCTCAAGTCTCATTTTTAGCCATTGTATTCAGAAAAGTCACAATTCTGCTGGAACCATCCTGTGGCAGATTCCACTGCAGCACATACTGGGTCACTTGGCTTTAGCAAAGCGTGCATGTGGATTAACAAGCAAAAGTTTCCAGCAACTGAAATTTAAACTGCGTTATCCATGTGCCACATTTCACCTTTAAAACAAAGCGTAACACACAGGACATAGGCACTGTGTCACATACCACGTCTGCTGTAATCTCCAAAGATTTAGCAAAAGATCCATACAAACAATATTTTGAACAATTCAGCTTACCATAAGAAGTTAATTAACCATCCCTCCCACAACCACCTCTTAGCTCTACCTGCCAACCCCTTGCACAGAACAGGACAAACTTGTTCAAGATTATATCAGAAACTCAAGCTTAAATTCTTTAGCTAGTTTGTATCAAGTATTTTCAGGTGATCACTTTAAAAAGAAAAATATTCAGTTACAAGAAAAGCTATGAATGAAATCCAGAAAAGAGGTGGCCTTCTACCTGCTTTAAGCCTAATCTTTCTCCTATTTTGATCTCTTTGAGGGCAGCAGACAGGAGAAGATACAGCAAGTAATATTAAGAAGTACATGCAGTCAGTGCTCTAGCTATGCCTTGGATAAATAGACAGCTGATTGTACTGATCTGATTCACACAATGGTGTCCTTCCTCCAGAGGCTGTCATCTACTGCTTAAAGAAGCACACAGGGATAACCACACGCATTCAGCAGCTATGAAACTTGCAGAAACCAACCTTTTTCAAGAACATGAAGAATTTCTGCCATATGCTTTAAACCAGCTTTAAGGACAATTCACACAAAAATCTATCACAAAAATTAATCAGCTTTAGAGTGCTAAATGCCTGGACCTCAGACATGGGAGCACAGTTAATGCAGTCGCCACTGAGGAAAGTCGAAATTAAGAACACAGAAAAACTATCTGGAAAGAATGATCAAGCATTCTGAAAGAGAATATTAATCCTAAAACAACGGACACTTAGATCTTAGCTTCCCACACAGTGGTATCTATTAAAAATAACAGAGGGAATAACAATTCTATGTGAACACACACAAAAGTTCTTTGCTTTACAGTTTGACACTATGCAAGAGTTAGAGTCAATCACCTGCAATCTGTTGGCCTGTCTAGCTCTTTACCCACTTTTCTGCTATATTCCCCCTTCCCATTTTTTAAAATTACTATTATTATTATTCAGTGTCAACAAACAAGTCTCTTATTTGCGAGTTACAGAAGCAGAAACTTCAGTTACACAATGTTTATTTCATATCAAATGAGAAAATAAACATTTCACACAATATGAAACACGTAGGATATACTATACATCACTGTTCATTTGTAGGATTTAATTTCAACAGTTTAACCAAACAGTGTGTTGCAGAGGATTTAACTCAGTGCTGTTTACACAACAGCCTGTATAAACATGCTATCAAATATCAACAGCCTAAATTTACCTTCTCTTTAGCACTTCTCTCTTCTCTATCCGATTAAACAGCTCCTGTTCTCTCTCCTTTTCTGTCATCTGTTCCAGTCGAGCCCGGTCTTCTTCATCTCCCATAAGGTCTTCTCCATAGCCATCGTGGAATTCCTCATCTTCAGATGAAGAATCTGAATCTGAGCTAGATGAAGAGCTGTTGCTTTCTGAGTCAGACACTTCTCCTAAAACAAAACCACAAGGCAGTAAAATTCAGCTGGGGCAAAGCCCAATCACTTCAGTGTAGTGTGTTACCAGAGGGCATATATATATAAAATGTGTGCATACAGTAAAAACAAAACCCACTATACACTTCAGTATAGGAAGATGCACGTGCTACAAAAAACAATGAAATAAGTAGTACTGTGTACAAACAAGATTTGTTATAGTAAAAATTCTTTGCAGAACAAGAAAATCTTAGGAGCCTTTTTGATTAATGTTTGCGTATTAAGGTTAGATTTCTATGCCTCCCTGCTTACGTTACTTAGAAGTTTGTTGGATGTGTGTGTCTCACACCTCAAATGCCACTATGGACGAAGTAACCCAAATTTGTCATTTGAAGACTGCAACAGTAGGCATTGCTATACCACAAGATGAAATTAAAACACACTACACTTGTAACTATCAAAGCTGCAATGCAAGCTCCGTTACAGTAACAAACACCTCCCATTTACACCTGTGCTTAGGGAACAGCTGAGTCCCCAGTGACACTGGGTAACACTACTTTTGAATTTGATCCAATGCTGTGATTATCTCACCTAATCAATCACATTACACCAAAATCCAAAAGCAAACAGATACTGGAATTCTTCATTCCACTGTCAGTCAATCTTCAGCACTTCTGGAAATTTCCAGCTTTGCAACCTTACTCTGTGACAAGCCTTGGTTTGTATGTGCTTCGAGGTCCATGTTCAGTCACTTCATGCTTTGGACTGCCTCAGCCGTGCTTAACATACCTACAGCAGTAAGCTTCTTCAAATGTTTTCTTAACTTTGATTTTTAGTATCAACTTAAGTTATAACCTGCAAACCTTCACAGGCATGATAAAAACAGGGAAGAACACAAGAAGTCTGCCCAGCATAGAAACATTCAATAGTCATATTAAAAAAACAAACAAACAAACAAAAAAGCACCTGAGAAAGTTGAAGAATTAAAATCATGACTAAATTTAAGTGTAAATGTACAAAATATGTGGTTCAGGGCAAACACATAAGATAAGCTCCTGCTTGCATTACAGAATCATGGAACTGTAAGAGTTGGAAGGGAGATCACTGAATCCAACCCTCTGATAAAGCAGGCTCCCTACAACAGTTGCACAGTTAGGTGTCCAGTCAGGTCTTGAATATCTCCAAAGAAGGAGACTCTGCAACCTCTCTGGGCAGCCTATTCCAGTGCTCCATCACTCTCACATTAAAGTTCTTCCTTAATTATTTAATGCTACATCCATTTTCTTAGTTGTCACAATAATTCTTTACAGTGAGGGTGACGGAGCACTGGAACAGGCTGCCCAGGGAGGTGGTGGAGTCTCCTTTTCTGGAGATATTTAAGACCCGCCTGGACGCCTTCCTGTGTGACATGGTGTAGGAAGCCTGCTTTGGCAGGGGGGTTGGACTCAATGATCTCTAGGAGGTCCCTTCCAACCCCTACAATTCTGTGATTCTGTGAAAGCAAAATACACCAGTTGGATTAAAAGTAAATGCTATCCAAGCTACAGACAGGTTGAAGGAAGAAAGGTGCTTTCCAGGAGAAAGTCAAGTAATTACATCACATATTCTTCAACCGAAGCAATATTGAGCGGTGCATTTTTAATGGAGTGCCTACAGCAACGCTATGCTGAATCACATCAAAAATACATGCCCAGAGCCATAGCAATTTTAAGTCACTCGGTCTGCCAGTAACATAGAAAAAAGCTCTCTCAAGTAGCCTTTAATATCACCATTTAGCTTTACTTCACAGTATAACAAGAGATGTGATTTCACTTGGCATTCTGCTCTAAGTACATGCTGTATGGAGATGGACAGGTATTATCTTACCCTCTTCAGGTGCTGAGCTCTCAGCTGAGCTGTCTTTATCTGAGCTGCCTGAAGAGGCGGCTTTGTTCATCTGTTTCTTCATGGCTCCTTTCTTCTCTGCCTTACCCGCCTTTCCCTTTTTTTTGTTTTTAGAACCTCCGACAGTCCACTGCAAGGAAAAAAACAAGAAAGGGATCATAATGCAGGAACATCACCCCTCCCTTCTCCATCCCTCCTCAAAATGCTGGAGGGAAAATGATTGGGAAAAAGTCCAGTATCTGACAGCAACAAATCAATCACACAAAGGGTGGGTGGGTGGGAAAAGGGAAAAAAAAAATCTCAGTTGCTAACTCAGTAAATAAAAGCATTTTATAGTAGCTTTTTTCTTTCACTTACTAAAGAAAAATATTATCATTTCAATGTAACAGTTGACAGAACACTCCTTTAAATTAGGAGGAAGACTTCAGAATTCAGTCTCATATACTCTGGGGAAAAATTACTGAAGATAGATGCCTAAGAAAACCATTTACATAACAGGTGCCCAACCGTATTTATAAAGGTTATCATCAGCTTACATTAAACCGAAGAAGCAACAGATGCATTGCTGAAATTAGTTCGTTCAAGAACAAATTTTAGATTCCACAAAGGACTGATTACCTGAGTTTGGCAGCAATCTCAGCTTTGCCAAGAATTCACAGTACACAGTGCCAACAAACCAACAGCATCCTCATTCTTAGACAGTAGTGCCACCTTCTGCACCTTACATACAGCGCACAAGTCAGAATTACATCAGAATCACAGAAGGAAAAAAAAAGCCTAGGCTTAACTTTGTCTTAGCACCGTATCTTCAATTTAGGCTGCAGTTTCCAAGTTTGGGGTCTATGCCACCACATACACATGAACATCAATTTTAATCACTAGACTTTGAGGAGAAGAGACAGTATTTACCTAATAGTGTGACTTCTTACGACATTTCTTCCCTGGTCCCAACCATGTGGGTAAAGCCAGAAGAGAACAGAATTGACAAAGATGCTCTGTAGAAGATTCTAATGTTTACAACGCTTTGCAGCACACTACATCTCCTAGAATTTCTCCAGATTCTCTCTTCAGGAATAAAATAGTTTGTTTCTAAATCAGTATATTTTGAATGTTATCTTCCTCATACCTGTATATTACCCTCACCATTCATGCACATCAACATTTACTCCAACATCACCTTTAAGTGTCAGTGGTGCATTCAAATTTATCTGTCAGAAGTCAGGCAGAGATTGTCTTTTCTGATATGTAAGAACAGGTACCTAGTGTTGAGCCTTGGATTGGAATCCATGACTCAATCCGTTTTGCATCAAAGGACAGTGAGAAGTTGCACAAAAAGCACCTAATTTTATATCAGCCTGAGCTTGTGTTATGGCTTTACTGGCTCCCATACTGAAGCTCTACTTGTTCAGCATCACAATGTTGCTGCCCAGCTTTACCAGTATTGCCACTGACTATCCTGGCCATCCATGCCCCAAAACAAGAAATAAAAAAGCACTACTGGAAAGCCATGAAGTGCTTGGTGACTTGCAGCCCAAACTGAAGTCTCCAGTCCCTTCCTCCTATTCTAGCACATCTGCAGAGATCAGAAAGGCAAACACATGTTCACAGCTAACACTAAGTAAAAACACGCATCCACTTACAGTCACCAGAATTTGTTTGCTCTGCTTCCTTTCCCTCCATCTCAGACATAGAACCATCGCTTCCAAAAAAACTGTCCTTCATTGCAGCTCCTCCAGTTTCTCTTTTCCTCGCTCAAAGAAAGCAGTGCCGATCAACACTTCCCATGCAACATCCACAGCCATAAAGTCTCCTCTGAGCAGCCCCTGCCTCCCTGGCCACCATCTGGAACCCTCCAAGTTCCAGATGCAGCAAATCAATAAACCCATGCAGAAGTGTGCTGTAACGTTGCTTTCTGCTCAAGTCTTCTGAACAAGTCTTGTGTTTTGCTTTTAAACAAACCAAAAGCAAATCACAACTTACAGCTTCAAAGCAGAACAGGACCCTCATTAACATGTCCTCTTTCTAGATGAACTGACATGCCATGACAACACAACACCTTAAGTGCTCAAGTACCAGGTCTGCCTCAAAAGTACTGCTGCCTATTTTATGATGCTGACCCACAACATCAGGTAGTAGAGATCAATATTCCACTACATTTTGTTGCTGTGTGACAGATGGCAGCAGAGGGGCAGTCTGACAAAACATCATCTGAAGCAAAGGTGTGTCAATGAATTCCTCCACATGGAAAAAATGGCACTGACATCTACCTACACAGTGACTGCAGTCTAGCAATTAGAAAACTTAAGGGGTCATTTTAGGCCAAGAGGAGACTTGAGGTATCAACACCAAAACGGAAAAGAGAGAAGCAGGCAAAGGAAAGACTTTCTAAAGTCTCTTAATGGAAGAGGTTTTTTTCAGGAACTATCTGAATGAAGGCCAAAATCCACCTGTCCTCCCCTGTTGTCTGAATCTCACTCAGATCAGCTCCCAAAAAAAGTATCTTAGAAAAAAATAATATATTTATTAAGTTTAACTTCACTGTAAGCTGCAAATTAACATTTGCTCTGGAGTTATTTTTAGAAGTACTGAAAAACACTGAGATCTACAGAGAGACAACACGGGGATGGCAGACACCAGATGTTCTTAGGAAATACTGTACTTCACACCTCAGAGCTCTTGCAGACTTTTGAGCTGTGAAATCTGTGTCCCTGCAGGTTATTCTCATACTAGCCTGCAATTTAAAGTTACTCGCCAACCAAACGTTTGATCTGCTTTGTTCCCAGCTGGTTCACATTACTTCTTTGTGCATGTTAGCCTCCATACAATTAGCCTGCACAACTCAGGTTGACACTTGCACATCTGGTGTATGTGCTTCCATACTAACAACAGCCGCCTTTATCTTCCTTAAGGATAGCTCTACTATTCCGTGTTAACAGCTGAAGCAAACTGTCTCCACAGAAAACCAAACTAGAAAACATACAGCTATGTAGAGGCAGACTAAAGCCCACTGTTTAAAAAGTACAGCAGAGGCCCCACAGCAGTGGAGAACATATTCAGCCTAATAGGCACAGTCAAGCAGCGTTATGAAATAAAAGCACACAGGGAAGACATTTAACACAGTAATCTCTACAAACCCACAAGATATCCCCAAAACAGAAAGAACACATGCAGTTTTCTGCTTATCTGTGGTTTACCAAAGCTCTTGAACTTTAAACGCAGTAAGGAGATTTAAACTTTCAAGCACTTTCTCAGTAACAGCTCCACTAACCCCTCCAAGCAGTCTGCTATTCAGAGCTGACTTACTGCCTGCATGAACTCTGCTTTACCTTTTCTTCTGTTCCACAGCCCTCAGCATGGCTGAAGATTTTGTCACCTCCTACCAAAACTGCCAATAAAGGCCAAAAAACAAATCCTCGGTGAATTCCAGTCTGGTAACAAACATTTATGATCTAACTTTTCATGCCCTGAAGTACCTGCTGTTATCAACCCTACAGCTGTTAAAAGGCACAAGCAAACCCTTCAGTACATCAGAATGAGTGTAGAAGGGTGTCAACCTATACAAACATTGCTAACACACCCTTTAGGAGCATTGCTGCTTTCTGTCTAAACTGATGTTAATGAAGCTGTTCCAAAAGTCATCCAAGCACAACAGAAAGAATTATCTGTGAGCAACAGCACCAGGATAAAAGGAAAAGCAAAAACCTGGAGTGAACCTACCACACCACCACATAACACAACACCTTCAACCCTAATGAGGCCAACACATACTCCTACCACAGTAGCCCCAAAAGCAACTGGTTAGTAGCAAACATACAACAAGTTAACGACAGTTTGGGTTGGTGAGCTTGTGAATGGTCATGGCCACATGTTGCTCCACTGATAAAGAAACTGCCCTTACACCCGTGTCTAGTTTACTGCATCTTTCTGATGGTGGTGGTACTTGTTAACACAAAGCTTTGTGGGCACTGCTGTTCATCTGTAGTCTAAACAGCAGTTCAGTCAACTCAGCCATATATATTTAGCAGAATCACCAGAATACGATTCAGTGCTTCTCTCCTACTTCACCATTTATAGCTCACCCTCAGGCTCTTGGTTAGGAAATCTGACTAAGACAACATAGCTCCTTAAGAAATGATAGAACCCAGCATTCACACACCATGAACATCCAATGTGGCTGAGAGTTTTCAAAGAAGCTCACTCTCACTGAAACATATAATACGTAGGTGATAAAGATCTCATAAAATCACTTGGGCACCATTACACACATTGTATGTTTTGTACAAGCTCTCATCCCTTCATTGCAAAAATGCATCATCTTCCCCTGCCCTATGATCCCCACATGTTCTTCCCTATGGAAAAGCAGAATGTGGCATTAAACCTCAAAAGCAGAGATTCAGGCACCTCTCCTGTATATATGCAATATACCAACTATCCTGGAACATTTAGGGCTAGTCAGGAACCATAAAGGATGTAGGCTTAAGCACATTTACCCACAGCAACGATTTCCATGCTGCTGTCTCAAAGTTCTCATCTTCCTGGAAGTGGAGCAAAATGGTTTCAGCTTTTAGATCCCTCCTCCTAACCCCCAAGCCTGAGCAAACTCCAGAGCAACCTCAAGAGCACTAAGCAAAGCCAACGTCGTTCAAGCAGGACCATTAAGTAGTTAAGTCCAGGGATGCACACAGAGTGACTGGCTAAAGCAGAACTGTTGTAACCCGGCCTGCCTCACCCTGCTACAAGAAGCAGTTCAGAATGCATATTGCAGGCACAGGAATAGAAGCAAGTGTCCTAATTACCTTTTCTCTAAACCTTTTCCTCCTGCTGCATGGAAGTCAGAAAGCACAGTACTGGGAAGAAACGTTATGTAGATTCGAAAGTTCCAGTTGCACAAGGTGCAAGAGAGATACCGCTGCATCTGTAAGGTCTGTGCATACGAAAAAAGACTGACCTGACTTGAAAAACATTTGTTTTCCTAGCAAATTCATGAAGGAATGCACTGCTGTACTCCACATTTAATGGAAGGGTAGACCTTGCATGTAGTTACACTATGAAGAAAACTGAATAATAGTATTTATTCCATCAGTTTTCAGAGATAAACACAGGGCAGAAGACTTTATAATCAAGGTGCTCTTCAAACCTGCTTAGATTTCCAGACAAACTGATCTCCCAGCAGCATGGGATAAATCAGCTGCGTGCCATCAGTTCAGAACACAAAGCAACAGGTTGAGTGGTGGCTCAGTAAGATGGCTCATGTCTAACCCATTCACGGTTCTCTCATTCCTTATTTGATAGCAACAATAATAGCAAACAATTTGCTTTGAGGTTTTTTGTGTGTTTTTTTTTTAAATAAATGCTTGAAACAGAAGCCCAAACATACTTAATAATAATAATAATAAAAACAGCAAGAATCTACACTACTAAACACATCAGAGTGAGTGCATTCTTAGCACGTACTGGAATGACTTCCAGAATCCCAAACACTTAACAGTTAATAGTTCATCACCGATTGATCCTGCAAGTTGTCACAGTGAATAATCCTTCCCATGCTATCGAGAGGGGACAAAAGCAGAACAGTTCCTTCCTCCAGTTTTAAGGACAGATGTAATAAGAAACCCACCATAGTACAGAAAGTTTGCAAAGACATTGGTAACTCTTCAAGAAAACATTCTTATTTAAACTACTAAGTGACCCATTTGTCAGATCCTGTTTTACTAAATCAGTTTCAATTTTCACTTGCATATGAAAGCAGAAACATTTAGTCAGCTCTAGAACTTAGCACCTGTCTATAACACTGCTATACAAGAACTTGTCAAAACCCTAAACCAAAGGAATTCTAAACTCTTGCATGCCTTCCTTCAGAAAGGCCAACAAAACCAGACCCTGCTGCACATTCAAACAGTAGAGTTACTAGAGAATCAAAGCGGCAAAATAGGACAGTTCTACTGTGAAACAGCCCTACCTGCTTTAACCCTCCTCCTCTCTGAGGAAACTCACTCCCAAAGTTGGAACACCTCTCTCCCTTGAATTCAGAGTCCAGCTTCAGCTACTTCATTATCACTTCAGCCACAAATATTACACAGGAAAAACACTACATTTAAGGAGACTGGTCACAGACACATTCACACCACATGAACGTGGGATTAAACAGGCAGTCAACATTACCACATCCATACTATTTTGTGTACAGTTACTCTATGCTCTTTGCTTACAAGAAATATAAGACTTTGAGTCCATATCCATTGGGCTAAATGGTTCTCTATCAGTTCCACCGACAGCCTATCCCACACTACAGTATAAGCAAGCTAAATACACCACGTGACAAATACTTTCACTTCAGAGGTAGAGTCAGACCAATAACCCAGCAGAAGTTCGCTGCTAACATGACACACTCACCTCATCATCGCTGTCCGACGTCTCAGAGTCCGAAGACGCCGTAGGTTTGCTCGCCGGTGGCTCCTTTTCCTCAGAGTCACTGCGCTTCCGTTTGGCCAATGACAAGAGCTCCTGGTGGGCGAAAACACACACTGATTTTAGGGTGTCATAATTAGTTGTACCAGTCCAGGTCAGTGCACTCACCTCCCCTATTATATTTGAGTGGAACAGGCTTATCCCCACTGACTGGGGAACAAAATCTACTCACACTTCATAAATATGCATATACAGAGAGTTTTAATACAGCTGAATGTTACAAAAGGATTTTGAAAGCCCTAAGTAGGAAATATTACCACCATCACTTTTTTTGAACAAATGAATTACCTTTGGGTCTCTGGCATTTAGACCAGGTAAAAATTTAGGAAACCCTAATTACATTGCACAACGTTAACACCAAAAACTAAATGCCACTAAAGAGTCCAGGGCAACAAATGCTTGAGCAGTTCATCTTCCTTTTAAAGACATTTCTTTACTAGGAGAGTGGTTCGGCCCTGGAACAGGCTGCCCAGGGAGGTTGTGGATGCCCCGTCCTTGGAGGTGTTCAAGACCAGGTTGGACGGGGCCATGGGCAACCTGATCTAGTAAATGTGTATGTTTGGTGGCCCTGCCAGGCAGGGGGGTTGGAACTACATGATCCTTGAGGTCCCTTCCAACTCGGGTCATTCTGTGATTTGAAACCATACACGTTATAAAGGAGATATATCACAGCTGATGCTTTTAGCGACTGTTCAACTCTGTTTCAGTATCCTCAGGTGCCAGGGATGGCACTAAAAGCAGGGGACACACACAGAGCAGGCACCAAGCTCAGACTTGTGAAGCAGCCCCAAAAGCCACACAGGTAACCAAGAAGAAGTACCGGTTCACAAACAAACTCATCATCTGCTGCTCACAGACTGTCCAGGTGACAGAAGCAGTAATTCAAACCAATTATTTCTGAAGCTGCAGTGTTGTCTTTGTAGCCTGTGATTTAATTTATTGTTAAAAGCATTGCTCTGGGGCTGATGAATCTTAGTGGTGAGCAAAAATAAAGCCACACCAACTTCTGCAAGCTTGGGAAGACAATACTGGATGGGTTTGAATTAGTTTCACAACTGAAAGACCATCTCCAGAGCAAACAGATTAGAGTTTAGGACCTCAAGTGAGAATACAAACATTGCTGAGGCTGAAGGCCTAGGCTTTTACCTACAAAGTTGGCAATGGCACTTCACAAACCGTGTTCTGAAGACAACAGAGTGTATTTCTACAATAAGAGGCTCCCACAAGGAAGCACCTGGTGTTTTCTACAATCCTTTTCTAGACATCACCTCTAACAGCAGTCACTAAGTTGTACTTCAACGCAGACTGTGTTCCATCATGATATCTCAGTGTTAACACTTACTGCCACCTTTACTCCAAGTAATACAAGCAACTCCTCCTGCTTTCAGGTTCTGAAGTGACTATGGAATTAATACAGCAGGGTGAGAAGCTGACAGCTTTACAAGGCGGCAAGATCAGTACCATCAGGGCAGGATCTATGGTATGATTGTTTAAAGGGGCGTAGAATTTGCAGCTCCAGTCTGCAAAAGCATTTCTGAGCATTTGAGGCCAATGTTATAGCTTCTCTATTAAAAACTCAAAGGCCCAGCACACAGACAGACGTGTAGGCTCCAGCACGTGAAACCAACCCAGCACACACACACACAGCACACGCACACACACAGCACACGCACACACACAGCACACGCACACACACAGCACACGCACACACACAGCACACGCACACACACAGCACACGCACACACAGCACACGCACACACAGCACACACACACACAGCACGGCTCCCCGCCGCCATGCCCCCCGCCCGCGCCTCAGGATCCCGCGGGCCGAACCCCCGCGCATCCCCGCGGCCCCGTGCTGCTCAGCCGCCGGTACTGCCGGGCAGGGCGGCCCGAAGCGGCGCCGCGCGGTCTGTCCGCGGAGCTCCCCCCGGGGCCGCATCCCGGCCGGGCCGAGGGGAGGAGAGAGGGACGGATGGCGGCTCCCGGCCCCTCGCGGCCCGGAGGGCCCGGTCTGGGCCTCCCCGCGCACCTGGTCGAGGTTCTCCTCGCTGCCGCTGTCCTCGGTGTCGGAGTCGATGAGGACGCGGCCTTTCCGCTTCTTCACCATGGCGGAGCCGCCTTCCCCGCGTCCCTCTCGGCCGGCGGCGGCGCGGCGCTCCTCACGGCCCGGCCTGCCCCGCGCCGCCCGCCCGACCGGGACACAAAGGGCACCGCGCATGCGCACCGCGACGGGGCGGGAAGGAGGGCGGGGCCGCCGCGGGTCGTTCCGCTGCCCGTGAGAGGAGCGGGGCGACATGGCGGCAGCGGCCCGTTCCGCTCCTCGGGGATCGGGACTCCGCGCACAGGGCGCTGCCCCGGCCGCATCTCGCGTTCTGTCCACGCTCCGCTCCTGCCCGGCCCCCGCAGGCGGCCGTCTGCCCCAAACCGTAACTCATTAAGCACAAACACACGGGGAAAGGCTCCTGGGTCCCTCCGCGCCGTGCGGGTGTGAGGCCGCGCCGTGGGCGGAACCTGAGCGGCCTGGAGCGCGTTCCCCGCCGGGCACGGAAACGCCGAGGAGCCGCGGCTTGAGGTGAGCGGAGCGGGGCGGCACGAGCGGGGCGGCACGAGCGGGGCGGGGGGGGGAAACCGGGCTGTGGTACGGAACGGCACCGCACGGCCATGCGGCGGGATGCAGCCATTCCAGGGACCGGCCTGAGCAGTCTGAGGGGCCGCGGCCTTGAGAGGTGTCCGCTTAGAGGAGCGCTGTGCCTGAGGCTGTTCTTCTTGGTGTTGGTCGAGAATAACTAAGCGTACATCGGGTGAAAGGTTAGCAGGAATAGCTGTGTTTATCCACTCTTTGCTTTTGTTTAATGTATTTGATTCTTTTCGTATTTCACATCACTGGGCAAGAAATACCGAAACAACCTAGAGGGCCGAGGAAGTGTAATACTCGGCATTATTTGTTATTCCTTTTTCTTAATGGCTCACATTTCTAATTAATGTGACTTTAGAAATATATATATGCACCTCGTGCTTCTAAATCTTTAATTTTTCTTTTCTCTTTTTCATTGAAGGTGGAGATTAACTGCAGTTACAACGCAGGATACATCCAGATACGAATTTGGCTGTTAAGTTAATTTCAACCCTATCGATTGCCCTGCTGGAAGCAGCTCCTTTTAGTTACCAGCATGGCTCTGTCTGTCACGTTGCTGAGCATCGCAGGCTCACACAGTAGATGCTGCAGACACAAAGTTTTGCAGCCCTTGCTTGGAACTGTCCGTGTTGACTCGGTGTCAAAATGTTACAGCAGTTACCGGAGGCCAGGGGCGCAGCCTGAGGTGAAACCGTCTTGGCGAAACATTGATTTCAGCTTTAAGAAGGGCTTTGATGCCTTAAAGACCCAGCTAAAGCTGCTGAAGCAGGAGACCAAAGATCATCTCACAGGACCTGATGGCCAATCATTCAGTCAGTACCTGCTGGAACAGACGAAGGTGATGTGGGAGTTTCGGAGCCAGGAAGATTTAGATAAATGGGTTATCTCCTCCGATGTAGAGATTGGAGGGAAAAGTGAAGTTCACCTAAAGCTGGGTAGGAACAACCAGGGTGCCATGCTGTATGGAGTGCTCAATACTGAAGTACCTCGCGATGGGGAGACCAAATACAGTGGATATTGTAGCATGAGAGCCAAACCAGCCGTGGTAAGTACAGCATCTGTTACTTGAGTGTTTCTCTGTAATCCCAGTGATAACAGGTGGGCTGCTGGTTACTGTGGTTGTGACCCATCACCTTCAGGATTATGAGATACTGCTTGTATAGATGTAATTGCTCTTGTATCCGTTGACCTGGAAGGAACTTAAAAGTCTAGCTTGGCTTTTCTTAGAAAATAGTGCATTTGATCATTTGCTGATGTAACATCACTCAGTAACTCAGTCCTGTTTGTGTTTTCTTCACAGAAGAGGGATTTATAGCAAAACCATAAAATCAAGTAGCTGCAGTCTTTGTATTAGTGTGTTCATTAATTATCTACCAACTGTGAGCTTATAAAAGGAAGGCTTCATTTTATTTATAAGGATGGTTAACTGTAGTAGCGCTGTGATGTTAAGGAGAAACCTCAGGATTGTTGGTGCAAGTTTTGGTTTGGTTTGAGCAGTTCTGGCCTAGAATATCCCTGATGCCACCCTATTGCTCCAGTGACATCACTAACATTCCTCAGAGGTCATTGGAGCTGTCAGAGCATATGAGCAGAATATGGAGCATATCACAGCTTTGAGACTTGGAAGATCTGTGGAAAATACACTTGGGGCCTGGATGTGCTTGTAACCTGGATCATTGTGCACAGTTATTGTCAAAACCTGTTGGGAAATGTGTAAGTGCTTTTAGTCCTCCTGTCAGTCTTCAGTAGAGAAAGTCAGTTACCACAGGGGATACATTATCCCACTTTTCTTGTAACCTCTTCTGAGTAGTCTAGTGCTAACCACAGAATATTAAACAACTATTAAACTAGGCCTGTAGTTAGAGCATTTGTGTTCTTGTCTAGGAGGGGATTTGTTCTTAGGAGATAAATCTGATAATTACCAGATTTATAATGAATGTGTGGATCTTCAGAGCGGTGATACTACGTTTTGTGGTCTCTCATGTGGTCTCTGTTGAGATGAGAGACTGCTCTGATGAAAAAGGACCCATTTTCACTGTATCACAGTAGACGTTATTTGCAGTAAGAACAAGGGCAGTGATCCAAGCAGTAGTGCTCATAATGCAGATTTCCTTTTAAGTACGAAGGTGGGATAATTCTATTTCTTATTTGTAGGGATCTTTTGCTAGGAAGAAGTATTACGACTGGTCCAACTTCAACAGTCTGTATTTACGTGTCCGTGGTGATGGCAGAGCTTGGATGGTCAACATTTATACAGACCCTTACTTCTCTCATCAAAAGGATGACCTGTACAACTACTTCATGTTCACCCGAGGTGGACCGTACTGGGAGGAAATAAAGGTAAACGAATGAGTCAGTAAATCTGAAAGTAACTTTTCTAACTAGGTGCAGTTCTAGAGATTTCTGAAGCAAAGGCTGTTTCAGGGCCATAGCTGTAGCTCTGTGGAATGACAGCTCTTTCAGCAGTTATCATTTATTGCTGTTTAAATACTTGGCCCATTTAATTGTGTTATCCACGTGTCTGTGGTGTATCCACATACAGACGTGGCCCTTTGATTTGGAAGGTCCCAGTGCTGTAACTTACTGGATTGTGGGAGTATAAACTGTGAAAATTAAATCAAATAATACAATAAATTTAGTGTTAGTATATTAATATGTTATCTATTGTGTATTTTAAATAATCTACCACGTGTTTCCCGGAATGTCTGTTGTTTGCTGTTACAGGAGGCAGACCTTTGAACTGGGCTGGCGCTATACATATATACTATATCCCATGCTATAGAATGGGAATATATGTGCTATAATACATACATTATGACAAATGTATGTATATACTTAAATTTAATTAATTGAAACAAACAAACAATAAATTCTACTCCTATCTGAAATTGGCTTCATGAGCTGAGGGCTCTTTAGTACAGACTAACAAAAAATGAGCCACCAAAACTAGAATATCGTGGTTGTCCCACGTGTGTGTGGGGCTGTAGTGGGGCTCAGGAGCACCTGCCATTCTGTATCTATGATTATCTGGGAGCCTGTGGGTCTTAGCGCTGGGAAACAGAACAAGCAGCCACGCAGGGTGCATACTCAGCTCATGCAGTGGGTGGTCAGAGCATGCACTGAATAGATGCAGCTATTGCAGCTTTGCAGGCAGCGCCAGGAACTTTCTATGCAATAACCGTTTTATCTGTAATAATGAATGGACTTAGATTGGTGTAGGATTTGTACCCTGCAACATGGTTTGCCAAACTTGGAGTCACTTGGGGCCTCAGAGGTGTGTGGATTGTTAGTCACAGCCTTTGAATCTGTGACACCCTGTAATGTTGGCAAGAAATGGGAGTTTCAGCTCTTTTCTGAGGACAGTGAAGTGTGTCACTGCTGGCCTGCACGTGTTCCTCACTCACAGCAGCCAGTTCTCGTTTCCTGTCTCTTGTCACAGCCCTCCTTTCTCGTTCCCACCCAGTTCAAATCACTGTTATATTTTTGTGAACTGTTTGCTAGGACGTTGATGTCTTTGAATGAAATTTGCAGTATAGAATATGCAGACTGGATGTGGATGAGCTCTCAGTGGGCCTATAGTGCATCCTAGACTTCTCATTAATTTGTTAAAGCTGACCTGTTGTTGGAAGGAGATATTCTAGATGTGAACAGCCATCTTCCATGCTTCAACCTCTCCTGCGTCAATCTGAGCTATGTCTGAGCATCCAGCTAGCTCAGAATCCAGCCTAACAGCTGGAAACAGCTGCTGGAGGGCAGTGTGGGGCTGGAGCTGGCAGCACATGGCTAATGAGTGACCTGCTGCTTTTTGCTGATTCTTTGGACCCTGAAGTGCCAGTACCAGATTTAGTGTTATTTCATTTTCTAAGGCAGGGTTTGTTTGTTTTTTTTCCCCTTTAAGGTTTTATTCTATATATACTGGTGACACTAAAGTCTATTTTTCTTTTGTTTCTGCTGTCAGATTCCGTTCTCCAAATTCTTTCTGTCCAGTCGAGGAAGAGTACAGGATGACCAACATCCCATCTGGTTGGACAAGGCAAGTTTTCTGTAGGCTTAATTTGCCAGAATTCCTTTGAGGTTGCATTGCCATCGTGTAGGCAATTGAGAGATCATTGGGATATTCAGTGGTTTTAAATTTAAAATTCAAGAGGGGTTTCTACTTGTTTTAAGGTACTTCTTTTGTGTGCTTAGCTTTGCATGTGAATTATCCTACTTTGTGATTTCAACGTCAGTTGACTTCAAAGTAGCTCCAAAGACATTTTTAAGAGATTTAGATAACTTGGCTGTTAAAAAAAAATAAACCTTTTTTTTAAAGGAATGATCAAAGTGACTGAGAAATCTAAAATGCAATTTGGCACAGTACTGACATAAATAGTAAAGGTAAGCATGTATCACACACACAGTGTCTAGGGCTTATGAGGGGATAAATTCTTCAGAACATCATAGAGTTTAGGTGACTCCTGCAGTCACCTGTAACAGAAAGCTTTAGAACTTCTGTAGCCTCCAGAGGCCAGGGGGGCTGACTGCAGAGCTCACTTCTGGGGAAGATAAAGCAGCTGAAATCTTAGAATCAATCTGAGACTGGTTTGAGAACCAGTAACAATGGAGTCTCTGAAAGACTGGTCATGTACAAGAGAAGGTTTTCAAGGCATACGCTACAGGCTAATGGGGAACATGTCTGAGCCCTGGGGATTTTTATGGGGTTTATTACAATTAAAAGAAAGTTATTATTTAATAAATTAGTGTAGGAGTAGGGAATGAATGAAGGACATTCTTTTGAAAAATGCTATTTGAAGTGGAAAACTGTGACTAAATAACTCAGTGTGTGGCATAAAGCTGTTACTGAGTTTTGTGTTTTACAAAATGTTGGCTTTGGGGCACTTTCAGACTGTACCTTACTCTAGAATGGAAGGAACTTATTACACTGTATTTGTGCTTCC
Organism: Coturnix japonica; assembly: GCF_054131305.1. NCBI lineage: Eukaryota > Metazoa > Chordata > Aves > Galliformes > Phasianidae > Coturnix > Coturnix japonica. The sequence continues at coordinate 24,421,359 of NC_140667.1, read as the reverse complement.
TGCTTACATTAGAACTGTTAAAAAAAGGTGTGACAGAAGGATGTTTGTTCACCTCTTTATGTTGTCAATTGACAACATCCAAACCTCAAGGGATGAAAATCCCAGTGTTGCACCAGGCTTAGGCCATTTTCAATACATGTTATGACTTAATGGTAGAGAAGCAACTGTGAATTCCATTGGAGCCTGTATTGAAAATAAAATATTCACAGCTTCAGAAATACTTTTAATATTATATAATAATATATTTATATAATATAGAATATAATATTATTATAGTAATTATATAATACTTATTGAGTATTATTAAATAACTCGTAGACTGAGTGGATGTGAACTACTTATAGGATGTGGAAGTGGTAGATACTGGTTGTAACATTATTAAGATGTATTCTAACTTATGCATCTCTTTTATTAGATTAGTACCCTTGGATTCACACTGGGAGATAAAATAGATGGTCCCTTCCAACTGGAGATTGACTTTATTGGCTTGCTGAATGATAGAGCTCACACAGAAGAATTTGCCTATGAAACATATGAAAGGAATCCTCGAACCTAAGTTGGTCTTGCATCCCTTGGAACATTCATCAGCTGCTTACTTAACGTGTGAGAACATGCTTCAAGTTGTTACAATTATATAAACATGTAAACATTAAATGTTAAGTGGATGAAGTGTTGACTCAGTAATCTGACAAGACTGACACTGTTGGCATCATCAAGCTGCCAATGCCAGGCTGAGAGCTTGCACCTACAGGAACTGGAATACAGCCCGATGAGAGCTGCACTACATGCTTACCGTGTGCTAACTGCTGCCTGGATATATTTTGACTTTTCTCCTGATCTTTAGGGAAATAAAAGTATTTTGTTAATGTAGCGTTGGTTTTTTGTACTCAGTTTGATTTTCTAATACATTGTTTATAGGGCTGTAAAACACTTGAACTCAGTAGGTTGCAACTGGAGAAGTTATGGTGTAAATACAGTGATAATACTGCTTAAGTGTCACAGCTTTAGAAATGTAAAGAACAGGACGTAACATATGTCAGACTTGAACTTCTGGCACTTGTAAGGAACTAAAAGAAAAACCTGCTGCTGCTGAGAGTGAAACAGTAGCACTGAAACTGATTTGGCTCTTATTTTTATGGGTACTAAGAGCTACAAAGTAGAAAGATGAAGCTGTTGAACGGAAGTAAGGCGCCAGGGGGGGCCCCCATCAGCATCCATTCCCTAGAAGGGCACTTCAGCTTGATGAACAGTTACCCACAGTCCCAGTAAGAGCAAACAATGCTTTTCTGATGAGTTATTAGCTTCACTATGTTGCAGAAAGGGGCAAAGCATCAAGTGGCAAATGGTCAGTTCCCTAACCCCCCCCCCTTTTTTTTCTCCTCTGTTCTCAGTAATTTAAGAAACACCTTATTAAGAAACACCTCAAAAAACATTTGCCAAATGGTTTCATTTCAGATGTCACAGTCTAATCAAAGCCTTGACTTCACTTAGTGCCCTCTGCTTACTTAAAAGTACCTTAAAAATACTAATCCTAGCTCTGTTTTAAATGGAGACTGCGACAAAGCACAACAGAGTTGACACCATCTTGCATCAGCAATTTCCTCTTGCACAGATTTGGATGAAGAGCAGAAGGGGAGCAAAGTCTACCCTTTCTAATGGTATCAGAGCACTAATGCATTCACAAAAGGGTAGGCAGGCAAATCAATACAGAAACAAATATCTTCAGAGATACCGAGTAACGTGCAGGCAGAACTAGTGCTACACCAAGGAAGTAGTCACAGTAGATAACTGGTGATAAACAAGGTATGTACAAAACATTTATTTCCCCCCATTTAGTTTATAAAAAAAAAAACTGAGCTTGAGATTTCAGCATTTCATATGACAGTATTTGCTCACCTAGTATTTAGTATTAGAAGTATTATTATTTGCTGAGCTTACAAATGCTGAGTTACCTTTCCTGTCACTGTTTCATCCTAACACATCCAAATAGCTTTTCTATGCCTTTTTTTTTTTTAAATAACATTAGTTTTTGCATTTAAGGCATTAAACATCTCACTCTTCTTAACATCTTTCAAGTGTTTAAGTTGTTGTGTTTTTTATTTTTTATTTTTTTAAATCCTCAGTGTATTGTAGAAAGGACCGAGCCCAGCCATAGCTGATCTAAGCATCCAGTACTAGTTCTGTGGTAGGATGTGCTGAACAGTTGCTACAGGATCCACGTGGAGAACAGGGCAAGCGGATACCTCAATTCCTTTAATTGACCAGTGGAATGTTTTGAAGCTTGCAATCCAAACTATGCATCCTAGTGGGTAACAAACATTCTGATGAAGTCTGCTCCAACTTACTAGGAGACTCCATGAGCATCTCTTCTACTTGCATTTTCTCATTCAACATCTTTTAGTTATGCTAGGTACATAGTGTGATATACAGCAATGGCAGAAAATATCAGTAACCAACTGGAGAGTTCTGCAACAGGACAGTTCTCCAATGAGATGAGAGTCCTAAACGTTTAAGAGCTCAGAAGCTGATGGGTAGAATGTTATGCTCAGATGCATTATAAGATCTTATTCAATCATCTGGATTCTACTAGCTAACAACAACCTGACCCACATTCTAAAGCACAGACAGCACAAATATTTACATGAGAGAAACAGTATTTACAAGTGAGATCCCAGATACTTCTGATTTTACCTAACCCATAGACAGTCCTCTACGGTTTCCAAGAGCTTGAGCTTTTTTCTTCTTTCTCTCCTGCTCGTGCTTCTCCCGCCTGTCTTCCCTGAAGGAGAAAAAGGAGAGGGACCTTTTTTCAGATTACAGTAAGAGCAAAAATAGAAGCAACATCAGGAATATGAAGTTAACCAAGGCTTAATATCTGTTTGAGCAATGTGCAACATTAGCCATGCAAAAAACAAAACAAAACAACCCACCTGTTCTACTTAGTCTAAATGTTTAGATTCAATTGAAATCTTATGCTTAGATGTACAGGTCTAACACTCAAGGCAATATCTCATATACATCCAGTTGCTTTTGAGCTCAGTCTCCCAGTGCTAGAATTGATAGCTTTCCACAGAAAGAGATCTATCAAATCCATAGCTGCTAGGATAGTTATTGAACTACAAAACAAATACAAGAAGTATTCTTTCCTAAACTGTATACTTTAAAGCTCAAAGAGCTCAATGAATCATCACATGACTTTAAATGACACTTTTAATGAAAAGCTACTGTTGTACTGACCTTGTCTGGAGACGTGGCTGTTTGTAGTCTCTCTTATATGAGGTGATGCTGTTGTTGACAGACTTCTTTGGGGGAGCATTTTCTTTAAGTTCTCCCCAAGGTTTTAGTCGTCCTATATATTAGAGGCAAAGGGAAGACACTGAATTACTACATTTAGCGACAGTACGCTTAAACTTCTTGTACATTTTACACTAGCTGGCTTGTGGCCTTTAGGACAAAATGCCTCTTGAGCTGCATAATATATTAGCAGTATATATATTCAGTATAACACAAGAACATTTACTCCTATTTATGAATTTTTTGTTGGAGATTTTTCCTTCAGGAGGGAGGGAGGCTCTTAAAACATACTTAAAAGTAGAACTTTCACATCAGTGCACAAGCTATGTGGAAACCTCAAGAAAAAGGGTAAAAAGAGCCAATTCACACCACAATATAGGAAGTTTGCTCAGTGGCTTATTTTATGAACACTTTGCTGTAAGGAACATGACCAGTGCAGGATCATAGTACCTTTATGTGGTTGATATCGAAGCGGCCTTGAAAGACTTGCTTGGAGATCAAATACCTTCCTGGTGCTTGATGATTCTGCAGACTGAGCTGCAAACTTGAACGGGGTAACAGCTACAAAAGGCAGCAAGATATCATGCTTACTAATAGTGGCAGGAATATCAGCGTACATAGCAACTTGGAGAGTGCCGGAGGACCACCAAGACTAAAGAGTCATTAAACACTGCCTCCTACCACCAAAGACAAGGTTGCAAACAGCTCACCAGCAAGAGGAAGCTCTCAGATCTAGACAGGGCAGAAGTCATGAAATATCTTTACGCTCTGCTTTTAAATAGCATTCTGCTAAGCAGCAGATCTGCTACACCTCAAGTGTGCACATATGAAACAAAGGCGTGGACATGAATTCCTCTTTGGGTGTACATTCAGTGATGCTTGGCTGAATGCTTATGGAGGCCAAACAGCAGTTGTGAGCACAGTGCATCAATGTGCTTTGCTGTTGCAGATTCCTAGTGAGCAGAAGACTTATTTTCCCTACAGATAGGGTTTTATAGCATTTTGGATTCCAAACTAACTAGGGTTGCTGATGTAATAATATCAGATTGTCTTGTGTCCATCCCAGAAAAATGAAAACACTGAGAAGACATCAACAACACATCTGCAGTGCACACTTCTCCCCATACATGTCACATGAAGCTTTTACCATGTGCTCCACAACCTTTTAAAGTTTTTTTTAATCTCTCCCAGTATGTTAGCCTTTCCTGTAAGTAGCCAGGTATTCAAAGTCTTTGCACTTACTCTGTGTTTAAATCCTACCTACTCTAATGATCAAGAAACTGGAAATTGAGGGAAATAAACTACTCCAGTTTCTATAGAATCACTCATGTATTTGTGAATGAAATTTAAATGTATAACCTAATAGTGAGTAGGTTCACAAGTTATACAAACATTCAGTACAACACATCTTGATGTGAAAAAGACAAGTATTTACTATTTACCTTTTAATGCAGGAAGATCATTATTTCTTGTGCTTCTCTTGCTGTTTTTTGCATTTAAGGGTTCACAGCTTTTCTGGCTATCAGGTGTGCAGATCTCTTCCACGTATGGAGACATCCGAGATGGAGTCTTAGTAAGAGAACGTTTGTGCTCATTATCTTTTGTGGCTTCAGAGAACCTGAAAGTTATTAGAGATAATCAAGACAAAGTCACCTGCAAGGAATGCACAAGCAATATCACAAAACAAAGAGCAAGTGTTGCACTTACAATGAAACTGATGACTAGTAAAGATATTCACAGGTCTATCATTAACATCTGTAAATAACAGTAGAAATTTTAAAGAGATGACTATCTTGTTATTTCAGAGATCAAATATATTTGGATGCAATAAGCTAACTGTATACTAACAACTGTGTGCTGCAAATCTAAATATACACATTTTTTTTAATACATGTGTGAAATTGTGAAATAAATTTAAAATCTTTTGTGAATTAATAGTCTCATTAATTTCAGACAAACAACATGGAAATACATTCTGAAAGAGCTTCCTTCTACACGCTGCTAAAGAATCAAGAGGGGCTGCAGCAGGGAGGGGAAAAAAAACCACCAACAAAACACACGCAACACAAAGCACTAAAGACAGAATGAGTTATTTTCATTTGTTATCATCTCCACAGGAAGGAAAAAAAATGTGCAGAGTAATTGAGATATGATAAATAGGAAGAGAAAGCATGGAAATCAAAATTAGCACATTCAGAATAGAATGGAAGTGTCTAGACTGAGTCTGAGAATTCCAGATTGGATGTTCCTTGAAATACGAACAATCAAATCACATGACAGCAAAAGTTACAAATCCCATAACATAAATAACTCATTAGGAGTTGGTCAATATTAGAAGACGTACTGACTTACCAGTAGGAAAAAAAAAACCAACACAAATACACAATATTTATTCAGGAGCCAAAAAATAGTCCTGACAAATATTCACTTGGCACACAAGTGTTAGGATGTGAAGGATATGAGAAAAATTCAAAGGAATGCAATAGAGACACCAGATCAACCTGCCATTAGTAGGGTGATAAGTATTTATACATATTTATACCTATGGATACAGGATATCCAAAGCTAAACTTCAGCTGCTGTAGAAATCCAAGTGAAAGCAAGTGGCTGGTGTTAGTACAACCATTGTGTGTGTGTTAGTACAACCATTAGAAGCCAGGAAAAACAACAGAAACAATCACTTTTGCTGAAAGGAAACGTGTGCAAAAGAATACTTTTAAGGACTGTATATTCAATTCTTTAAGAAGATTTTTGTTCTAGACCCAAGAAAAATCACTATTAAGCATTAAAAGAGTTATTTATGACAAAAATAAAAGTAAAAAAAAAATAATCAGGAGATGTTAATGTGATTGCTTATTTCTGGATATAGTGAAATGTGCATAGAATCTTAAAAGCAAACAAGGTGAGGCTTAATAACATCAGGTATGAGCTCATCTATTTAGCAAGTCATGACAACTTTCTGGTATCAGTTTGGTTCCCATGTGCTAAAAGCAACCTGCTTATGTCAGTTGATCACAAGATGAAGCCCTATTATGATGTGAGCACCGAGTATTTGTAGTCCACTGCAAGCTTCACTTGGAATACTGCATTGAGTTCTAGTTCAGTCATCTCAAAGAGGAATTAATCCAAATATAGGAGGTACTATTAAGTTACTGACAAAACTGAATGACTACACAGTAAGAGGAAAAAAAATGGGCTTGGGTTGCTTAGAGAAATGAAAGCTGGAAGCGAGGCAAGTTTCCTCTACAGTCAAACAGCTGAATAAAGAATTAAGATAAAAATCTTTACTGTATTGCCTAAAGCTGTCAGTTCTATCTTTCAGCCTAGCATTATATCTGTATCTGGGTCACACTTGGAATAGTAATAAAGCAGTCAAATCAGTCTGTTTATTACTTTAAGAGTGTCATATTATATTACTAATAGATAGGTTCATTCTTATTACCTGACATTCATTTTGGTTGTCGAGAGAACAGAAGGATTAAATGAAGATTTCCTTGACAAAATACTTTGACATCCAGTGTTCAAACTGCGTGGTGAGCGTCGAAGGTTACTCGGAGTACAAGTGCCAGAGAATCTGCCTCGTTCTGGATTGGGGCTGAATAAGAGTGTTTTGCCACTGGTGCATTTCTAGGGAAAAGTAAATCACAAATCAGCACAATCTGCTAAGTTTTTCCATTGAGAAGGTAGTTGTAAGAAGCAGGGAAATGATAGTATGTAGAACAACTGTACAGACTCTTATGGTTAAAAAGGGAATGGGAAGGAAGTGTTTTAATCTTAAGATTTTATATCATTAAATTCATCCGAAAGCATAGACTGTAAAATTGCTACAGAATGCCTTTTTCTAGTGCCCTTAAATGATTTGGGTTTTATTAGCCAACACCTGTCAAAATCATTTCTCTTAAACACACATTCACACACTGTATGCCATAAAGAACAAGAAACGTAAGTTCAGGAGTTCAGTGTTACTATTTGGGTACATCCATTAACATTCACCTATTCACTGACATGTTGCTGTTGTTTTTATAAGCTTGCCATGCCCAGAAAGAGGCTTCCTTTGCAGGTGCTATACATGCACTAACTCAAAGCCACTGTGAAGCTACATATGTTACCTACTAACAGAGTCATGTGTAGTCATTGAACAAAGGTTCTTTAAGGCACAATGAAAACCTTTGTTTAATCCCTGTTTGCTTGTTTTTTGGAAAACATCCCTTAGGTTATGTTCTGCAGCAATTAAAAAAATGCCTGTTAACAGAAGTTCCAGGGGACCCTTTCACAAGTAATTGAGAGTTACATATTACACAAGATTATTAAACTATTTATTGTTTCCTGTAACTATTTGTAACCATACTCCTTTAATATATGAGTTACATAAAACTACAGAGAAACTGCATGGAACCAGTTATGTAGGACTCCAATCATAATACTCCAGTCGTAATACTCCATCCCACATGCACAAGGCCAGCTTCTGAACTGCTCTGAACAGACTCTGTGGGAAACTTAAAGAGAGCCCTTGAGGAAATAAGAATATGGCAACAATGAATGTCTTCATTTGTTAGCACTTACTTTGGCTTCATTGAGGGAGCTGCTGCAGTTCTCAAGCTTTTTTTTCTTCCTCTCAATGTAATCAGCAATGGACTCCATTTTCTTGAAGTGAGCTTCATGCAGCCTTTTAAAGTCTAAGAAGTTCCAAAAATAATGAAGAGTTGTGCATCTGACAGACTCCTAAGGAAGCCTGCTACTTCACAGGAAGTTTACAGCACCTATTGTTATGGCCTCAAAGACCTTATTCCTCTAAATAAAGTTGGGGTACCCACAGGTAACTGAACAGTATGCAACAACATCTACATCAACTGCACAGTTGGTTACATGGTAGATGCTCTACAGAATTCCATGGTCAAAGGAAAAAGATAAATATTCCCATAGTGAAGTAATAAAAAATAAAGTGAGTGTATTCTACAAAATGATGAACTGTTATCACAACTGTTCTATTGAAAAAGTAAAAACTAAACAAGTGGGAATCAGGAGTCACAGCACACCTTCCTACTCTTTGTTGCTTTGAAAATTATGAAAGCATTATATCTAGAAGACACCAAATATGCAAGTGGGAAGATAAACATCAGTGTAACTTTAGAGTCCTGGGTTTCTTTTGTTGTTTTTTTGGGGGCTGATTTGGGTGGGGTTTTTTTTTTTTGCACTTTCTAAAGAGAAAACAGTCTCATGGTCCATAGAAACCAGATTTATATTTTTTGCAGAGCCTGTAATTCATCTCTCTTCACACACAGGCAATACTTTCTATTTTTAAGCATGGAAGATTATCTTACTTGGTGTCGTAGCTTTCAGCCCTGTTTTCCCAGGTTTAGATGCACTGCCAACAGGCAAAGGAGTCTTTTTTCCTGCAGGATGAGGATCACCTGGCACAGGAAGATTAAACAAAACTGTTACAACTACTAGAAAAATATTGCAACATCATTACAGCCTTTTATTAAAGCACTTGTGAAAAAATATACCTCATATCCTTGAAGTGGCTTAGGTTTCAGGAAATAAAAACCTCATTTAAAATAGGTAAGTCCTAAGTATCTCAAAAGCCTTTTAAATGATACACAAGAGCATGATTAAAACCCTAACAAACTACAAAGTGAAAAACAAATTTGACAATCACACCAGGTTATTTTCTCTCTCCATACTGAAGTATTTCACAGGAGGAGTTAACGAGAGAACTTTGCTTGTAGTAAGCAAATACAACTCACAGGTCTTTATCCAGTTAATAAGCTCATGTTTGTAAAATATTGATAAGCGAAAAAGGAGCATCTTTTAACTGGCCTTTCTGCCACCTCCTTAAATAGAAACACAAGAGCCTAAGCTCTTTCAATCACCCCTGTCTTCAGGTCAGTACTATGGCAATACAACATACAAAGTCTTCCACTAAATGTAGTTATAGTTTTTCCTCTATCACACAGCCATCTTACCATCTGAAATTACTGCTGAGAGGAAAAAGACATTAAAGCAATATAGATACTTGTGGTTATGGGAAGAGATGAGCGCTGCTTCAAGTGTCAGTGGGAAGGTAATTTTTTTTTTTTTAAATATTTTATTTGCTTTTAACAGAAGCTTCATAGAAAACTTTCATTTCCTTAATTAGCTTTGAAGTTACATATGACCTCTGATAAGAATGCCCCTTAAATTCTATCAAACAGCAAAGACACCCATGGTACATCACAGGGACTGTTACATTTAACCTAACAGGAGGCGAACAATGGGCTGTGTCCAGAGATTTGTTGTGAATCTATTAATCAAGATAGGGAAGATAAACTTAATTCCTCTCTAGGTCAGCTGCTCGCACAAAGGACTAGAGGAGAAGCGAGACCATATTTTCAGTAGCATCATGCTCTAAGATCAAGAAAATCAGACATAAAAGCAATCCACCATTATACCGCCTAACAATATTTGTGTGTTAACAAACTAACAAGGGTATTGTCTGCATATCTTTTTATGCTAGCTCTAGCTCTACACCCAAGAAGGCAATGACAAAGCCCACTCATCCAAAGAAAGAAGAATAACAAGGCATATTCCAGAAGGCACTGATCCTAAACAAGCCCCTCAACCCCCCCCCCCCCCCCCCCCCAACCTCCACCCCCCTCATTTCCTGGCATTTTCAGAAAGGTAAAGATCACTAAACATGGCACTAAGACATTTACTTTTTAGGTTATTTTTTGTCCACAGATTTGAAGTACTACAAAGCTTATTTTTAAGGAAGTTTTTACTTACATTCTGCTCTAGTGCTTTTAGTAGAAGTCTTCTTTGTCTTCTCAGCAGCCACCACTCTTGGATTCTCATTAGCAATTTTTTTAGTAACTTGTTCCACATTTTGGAATACCATTTTTCCCTTTTCACAGTCAACCTGAGGCACCTCATTCTCTTTTGTTTCGGAATGCCCCTGCAGTTAAGCATACTTCATTAAACAATTTGTTCCAACTGGGTATAAGGAAAGGATCTCGTTCTGAGAGCAGCTAGTCAGTGAAACGGGTGTCTAGAGAGGTGGTGTATAAAAAAAAGTTATAAAAAAAAAACAGCTTATGTAAAGCCCCAAGCAGTATGATTTCACCTCATAGCATGCCCTGCTTTCAGGGGGAGATTGAGCAAGAGACTTTCTGAAATGCAACTGAATTTAACCTAGGAAATGTTTATAATTATCAGTATTAAGGCTCTAATCTGCATGATTGAAACATTTCAGCATAACGTTCCTTTTATTAACAAAACTATATTCAAGAAAAAAAATCACTCAATTTCTACATTGCTTTTGACTATTATAGCTTTAGTTACCACTGGCTTTCATTTACTCATGCTGCGAAGACCAACGCCTCTCATCTCATCTTTTCCCTCTAACTCCCTACCATGAAGTTTTCTGCACAGTTTTGACTTCACCCTCTCACTCATCCAAATCCCAAAGCTGCTTAATATTCAGATACTACGATGAACTAGTGAAATCAGTCCTACACCCAGTGTAGGTAACCATGCATTTCCTCAGGAGGATTTCTATTTTTTAGACTAATCACACAAGTCATTCCTGTTCATTATGGAGTGGCGTGCAGTCCAATTAGACAATACCTGTGGTAGAAAGTAATTGTTTTCTGTACACCTGCATACAAAAATGAAACCCTTACCTGCTAATCTGGTAGCACAATTAACCAAGCCTTTTTCTTTTTGTTTTTAAATCTCCAGTTTCATTGGAAGACACAGACACACAAAAGAAAGCAACACAAATTACCTCCGTCTCAGCAGAGGACCCTGTGTTTTCTTCACTGTCATTAGTTTCCATATCAGAGCTCTTCTTTTTCCTGGTTACTTTCTTTTCTTTACATCTTTTTGTGACGAAACATGCTGGATTAGGTATAAATTCGGAGTCCATTGAAGGAGATGAACTTTTTTCAGAACTCTGTATCGGAAAAGCACCATAACATGTAATAGACACACAGGAGATAAGTAGTGCCCGAAGGGGCAGCTTCAACACTAGTGGTGGAAAAGGCACTTCACACAGGTGAAAGCAAGAGTACACTTTAATAGTAGAGTAACTGGCAGTATCTAGATTTCCTGAAACACCTTCACTCCATTTCCATGGAAAAGCTACATAATAAAATAATTGTAGAACTTATATTCAGCAAATATGGGGATGGGCCCAGGGTCTCATCCAGCCTGGCCTTGAAACCTCCAAGGTCACAGTATCCTGCAGGCAACTGGGCACATCCCCCTCTGGGCAGCTTGTTCCATCACTTCATCACTGTCAGTTAAAAATCTTCCCCAACATCTAATCTAAATCTCCCTTCCTTTAGTTCACAACCATTGCCCCCTTGTCTTGTCACTATGTACCCACGTAAAAAGCTGATTTCCTTCATGTTTATAAGCTCCCTTTGAATACTGTAAAGCTCCAATGAGGTCTCTCTGCTGCTTTCTCTTTTGCTTTTGTTATAATGCCAGTTTAACTGAATTGCAGATGTAAAATACTTGGGGTTTAGTTAGTACAGAACTTAAACCTTAGTGTTTACAGGGAATAGTTTTGTACTGATACTAACAGATACATTTAAGGCAGAATTAATGCCTTCTGTTGCTTAAGAGGGCGTATCAAACGTTCACATATCTATCAACATGTGAGCACATTAAACTAAAAGCACTATAAAAAAGTGCTTTTATTACAATTAACATCGTGCTAAAAAACCAATATTTGTAAACGGTAGAGCACAACAAAGTAACAAAGTTTAACAAAGTGTTCTTTCTGAAAAAGAAGGGCTGCCTTATTATTTATTACCGTATTTTCATTCCCTTGCACTCTTCCTTGGAAGTGCTGCTTCAGCGCTTTCAGCAGTTTATCTGCCTGCAGAGAAAGAAAGCAAAGCAGCACATGAACTAAACGCTGCACGGAGCCATCAAACAAACAGGACGCTGCCCAATCCCAAACCCAAACCCAGACCCAGCCCCAGCCCGCACAGACGTTTGTGAGCCCCTTGTTCCCCCGCTCACCCTGAGGTTGGCCTTCAGGCCGGCAGCCTTGGCGACCTGCTGCAGCTCCACGTACTTGAGCGCGTCCAAGGCCTGGAGCTGTGAGGGCAGCGCCATCATCGCTGCTCCGCCAACCGCCGCTCTTCGAATCACGCGCTTAACCGACGCGCAGCTCCTCGATCCCACCCCCGCCGTTCGAACTGACCCGCCGCGTCCTGCCATTGGTTTGGCCGGGTGAGGGAGGCGGGATTAACCGCACTGTGATCGCTCACTGGCTGCCGAGGCCCCCAGCGCTGTGTTTTTCAAGCGCGATTGGCCCCGTAAACTCGGGGCCGTAATTCTCGCCCTCTCTTTCTTGATTGGGCGGCAGAACGAGGCGAGGATTGACGGCTTTACTGCCCAATAGCAGCGCCCTCATGGCGAGGTGGAGGAGGCGGGGGACGCGCTCCAGCGGCGGAGATGGCGGTGAGGCGGCACCTGCAGCGCTTCATCGAGGAGCCGCAGCGGTTCTTGGAGGAGCCGCAGATCCGCGGCACGATCGTGGTGGAGCGGCCGCTCCCCCCTGAGCCTCCCCCGGCTCCACCTGCTCCGGCTCCGGAGGCGCCGCGGTGTTGCGAGCTGCGGCCGGAGGATTCCGCCGTGTTCCAGTGCCGCGGGTGCTGGGCGGTGCTGAGCGACTCGCTGCATCTGTGCGCCATGGAGGAGCAGCGCCTCGGGCTCCTCGTGTGCCTCAGTCAGTGCTGCGGGACGGGGCGGGGATGGGGCCGCGCGCTGCTGCTACACGAGCTAATCCTCTGTCCGCAGGAGTCACCGGCAACGTGATGTGCGAGGAGACGCTCTTGGTCGGACTGGATGGAGCCCTGATGGGATGGTGCGTAGCAACAGCTTTATACAGCACGTTAAATGCCCTTATACAGTGCATTGCAGTCTTACGTGTTTTACTGCCCTGATAGAGGCAGCGATGCAGTGTCCTCTGACAAGTGAGCAGCAGTATCCGTGCTTTCAGAAGCTTTTTTTAATAATATAATTGTTTTGTGTTTCCTTTCAGTACGTACAACACGCTGTCCTGTCGGTCGTGTGGCTCGGCTGTGGGCATTGTTCTTTATTCTGCCTTCAGAGAGCTGGCCTATCTCCGAGGCTTCTTCTGTTTCTTCAAGGACAGCATCTTCTGGTAGGTGCCCTGCCCTGGCTTCTGATGGTCAGGGACTTCATGGCAAGCTGCAAGTTATTCCAGCTGAATACAGCCAACATACCTAACAAAAGCTGCTTTATTTCTGACTCAGAGCATCACTGTGGGATTTTAATGTTCTGTTCTAGTTTTATGTTGTCATAATTCCATCTGATCCACCTCATACTTTTTGAGTCTCCTCATCTTACATCAAAGTTTTAATTGAGCTATTTGCGGTGCTGAGACTCCTTCAGTTCCAGGTCCACTTAACTAACGTGAGCTATCAAAACAAGTCTGCGATAGATGGATCTGATTATAGAATCACAGAATTGTTTGAGTTGGAAGGGGCCTTTACAGGCCATCTCTTCATCTAGTCCAACTCCCCTGCTCCTAACAGGGACACCTACAGCTACAGCAGGGTGCTCAGAGCCTGGTCCAGCCTGACCTGGAGTGTCTCCAGGGACAGAACATCCACCTCAGCTCTGAGCAACCTGTGCCAGTGCCTCAATTGATACCGAGAGGATTTCATGATTTGGAAGTAAACATGTTATTCTATGCAGAACTTTAGGGAACAGTTTTATCTGCTTTAAAATCAGCTTAAATAGTCTGTCTAAATGAGTGCAACTTGTTTGCAACTTTTTTTCTTGTTTTACCCACTTGTTTTCCAGTTATCTCTTAAAAAGCAAAATGATAATTGAAGCTTCTAAAGTGAAATTTCCTGCTGTGACCTTAAAGGATCAAATGGAGAAAGTAAGGTTTCCACGTGACTTTGTATGAAAATAGCATGCAATACTAATATTTCTTGATTTGAAGTATTTTTAATTGGCCAGAAACATAATATTACTGTATCTGCAACACAGACCAAGTTCTAGCTAATCTTCTGACGTAAGTGTGCTGTTTACTTTCTTCTTTAGTGAATGTGTATGGGGCTTTTTATCTACCTAAATGTTGCCAAGAGGGAAGGGTACTTCTCTACATGTTGAAAACGAAACAAACAAAGAGAATCCTTTTAAAATGAAACTTTTCCTAACTATTGCTACCTGTGTTGTGTATTGCTACGTGGAATTGAAAAGCCACTGTTGAAGAATTAAAAAAATATATACACATTTGTTAGATTGAAATGGATTTCAGTGTTTTTATATAGGAAGTGACACTAAAATGCAAAAATGCCATGCAGGCATAAGTTCCCCTGAAGCTGAGATAGATTATTTTGAGGTGAAAGTACGAGTGCTTCATTGCAAACATGTGTTGTGGCGTTTTAGAGAAGCTGTGCATTGATCAGAGCAAGTGTTAGACTCTATTCTTTGCTTTTTAAAATATATCTTAAAGATACATCATTAAGATGTGAAGATAAAAAGATCTATCTTGCCTACGGTGCTTTTCATGTGTTAACTTCAACCCCAGACTCTAGAAATGGCATTTTTAAGGGGTTGTCCCAAACCAATGCTGTCACAGTCTCCAAATCTCACTATGTAAAAACATGTAACTAGAAAACATGGCCCTGATTACAGCCAAGCTCCAGCAACTCTAAGTGGAGCGTTTCAGTGCATCTCTGACACTAGTTATGCTGACCCACATTCATTTCTTTCTAGCGCAGGTTTGTGATTCGAGTCTTGGTTAGTTTTGGCTTTTCTAGACATAGAACATAAAGAAAGTCCAGCATCGTTTTCCGTTTTGAAAGTCATCTGCTCTTTAGCCACTAAAAGTGGGATGCGTATCATTAAACACCCAGAACTTTTGCCCTCTAATTTTACAATTCCCATCTCTTTTTTGTTCTTAGCTGAAAGAAGACCTTGTGAATGCACACGTGCGTGTCGATTTGCTGATGAAGAAAGTGGAACAACTGAAACAAAATAACATGGCAGAAAACAGAGCTCTGCATCACATGCAATTGCCCTAATGCCAGGACATGCAATAGTCGATACTAAGAAAGAACATGTCATTTTAAAGAACTGCCGGAGTCATTTCTGCAGCTCTGCTGAGTTTCATCATTTTGATGAAGTAAGGCACCAGATGGCTGATCTGTCATTTTATTGCACACAGAAAGAACTGGCACTTCAGTGCATCTCTTCAATCTAAGGGGAACACCTGAAAATCCAACATGAACAGCTCACTCGTGCAGCACATAATTCTCTAAGTCTGTATTACTTTGGCTGTGATTCTCCATAATGACTTGAAGAGGACAGAACACTTTTTGCAACAATAAAATCAGGCCTATAGAACCATACAAAACACACTATCATAATGGTAATTGAGAGGAAGTGTTGTAATTTAAAGGTTTCTAAGGAGTTCTAAAGTTTTTGTTCTATCTTTTCATACACATGGAATATATTCATGGCAGCTCGCTGTTTGTCAAGTGGTTCATTAGCTGCATCTGGTATGGCAGACTTCTGAATAGCCTCCCAATGAATTCTTTGAAAGAATCTGCTTGTAAGTGTGGCCTGCAAAAGGAGCAAGTTAGCATTTCCTAGAAGCTGCACAGTTGTGCTTGGTGAATCTATATGGTGTAAAACTAACTGGAGCATGAGGTTATAGATTTCACCTTGAGGTACGATGCTGGCTTCTGCCAAAGTCATCTGGAAATGCAGATACGTGGATCAAGTTCTGTCTGCTCCATCAAGTTTAGTCTGTGAGCAGTTACCTTCAATAAATTTGAGCCTTTTTTGATTAAGACTTCTGGATTGTCTTAGTCTGTTCTGATTAAGCAATAACACAGCCTTGTTAAGAGCTGTTCTGCTGGGAAGGAAGCGGGTCTCTATTAAATTCCACAGCTGTGGATGGTTATTTTCAATGGTTATTATCTGTGTTTTACAACTTGTTTAAGTGCAGAAATGTGGTACTTTCCAATGACAGCTAAATTTGGGCTATCAAAACACCTGAAGGAAGCGTTACTCACTCTTAAGATCTGCTTCAATGCCTATAACGATAGATGCCTTTTCAGCGTGTGCTCTTGCCTGAACCCTTAACTAGAGAGCAGTTGTTTTTAATAGCTGTCACTTTATTCTCATGTAAAGTTTTGAGTTCTATTTGACTACTTCATGATCAAGAACAAGCAATTTATTTTTTTTTAAGACTTCATTATTTAAATTACATTAAAGGAACTGCTTGTATTTAACTGGGCTTTTGTCACTAAACACACTGTGCAAACACGCTCCCTATCAGGTGTTTTCCATTATGTAACTTCATCTCTGCATTACTTCTAAGTGGTGGTTACTTTTGTTGCATCAGTCTCAGAAACATGGTTGATAACGAGACCACTCACTTTTGCCCTTCTGTTTTTCACATTGACTCCTTCCTTGTCACAGAGCTTTACATTTGTACTGTGTACAATAGAAACAGCATTAAGTTCTCTTGCTTCATTTAGCAAAGAATCCACCCCCTGAGAGGAAAAGAAAGCAGCTGTTAGTTGCATTTTTATATATAATCTTTACAGTTGTAACTATTCTTTTTAATAAAAATGATGAAATTCACAAATATGCATTATACAGACCTTGAGTAGTATCACATGTGTTGTAAGCTCACTTTTAAACTGCATTTGGCTTATCTCTTCAACAGGGAAGACTTCAGCTCTACTGAGTCACTGTGTGGTCCTTTGTGTCTGCTCATCAAATGATGGCACTGACTACTGCCCAACAGACCTGCTGGCACTCACAGCAGTACAGTTTTCTAAGTAAAACCTGTTTTAAGAAGCAAACCACCTTAATTTAAACAAATAAAACGCAACTGTATTGTCAGCAGTCTGCAACAAATATTTCCTAAGACAGCAATTTAAACCAAAGGCTCCAGTTTAAGTCATGTTTGAACTTTTCAGCTTTCAATTTCACCCTGACCCAGGCTCAAATTCTGCTGGAATCTACAGTTAATGAAGGAATATTCAGTTTCCTCATGTGGAACCAAATGTCCTCTAGCTAGATATCTCGAGAGATGTGTAGCCAGGGCCAGTCTGGCTCAGGATTGATGGATTCTCTCTTTAAACAAACACCTCCTTCAAAAGCAAGTCTCACGGTCAGGCCACAGCTAGTTTTAGTCTTAAATGAGCTACTGGCTGTTGTCTTCTCTGGAACCTAAAGAGAAAAGCAAACAGAAAATGAAAGAAATAGAGGTGAAGCGGGTTAGTGAAGCAACAATCATACAATTGGTGTTTTATAAGCTAACCTAAGAGTTAGCAATCTCTAAGAAGTTTCGGAAGGTTCACAGCAGTGTTGGTAACTGTGGCTTCTTCAACACAGTCCTCAGGAGGTGGTGTCTTCACTGCTGCATTACAGAACTTCCCAAAAGAAGCACCTGCCTGGAGAAGCGGTGTATTGCAACTTGGTTAATCAGTCTTTTGAACAAACGACACATCAAGTCTTAGTGCATTCTCAGCCTGTGCTGCTTTATTGCTAAAAAAATTTGTATACAGGTGCAGAGTTTCCAAGTTCATTTTTAAACAGTTCCTCTTTACAGCGTCAAAAGAATAAAATCTTATCTCGAAATCCTCAAAGATGCATAGATATAAAAGCAAGCTGCCTTTTGGAAAAAAACATCAGAATTTGCAGGGAAACATTCTTTTACTGTTACCATGTAAAACACGTGCAATGCGAGTACATAGATCCTAGCGATACCGGTAATTCTCTCCACTATCCCCCGTGAGTAATGCCACCAGGAGTTCAGCATAAGAAGTCTTCTCTAACCTGGTTTCTAACTACTAAGCTATTCTTAAACAATCTATAATTACTACTTCTCCTTTGCTGTTAGATTTCACTTCTCAAAAGGAAGGTATCTTCACTGAAGTCCTAAAGGAGCTCACTCCCCAGGTTTTATATTGGAGAGGACAAGCATGAAGAATGGATTCAAGTGCTTATTCATCACACAAGAGAAAACATACATAACAGTTTAAAACCACGTGAAATGTTCTAAAAAAATACCCAACTCAGCATTAGGTGGCCACAGTTAACTGCTGGGCTCAACTTGTTTTACCAAATCGAGTTTTTCTTGAAGAAGCTGGCTCAAAGGATTTCATTTAATCTAACTTCGGTACAGTAAAATAATTAAATCTTCTCTTATAATATTCCTATATTTATTTGGCAATTCTTGTATATCTAGAAAGCATTCGTGAGAAAAACAAGGCCCTATTCTAAACCCAAATCAAGGAGCTTTATGGACGGTTGGCTACACAGTACGAACAGGAGTTAACTTGACACAATTCCTTCCTCCGAGACGCCACCTCTTTCTGCTTAAGAAAGAGGACCGAGCCTCTGGACATGGAGAAGTTTCCTGCACAAGTTAAGCCCACCTGCAAAATGAAGCTAAGCAAGAAGTATGGAATTCTGCGGTAACACGCCAGTATACTTGAAAACAGGAAAAGTGTTGGTGACAGCGGCTGTGCCACATCCTATGTTATTTTCAAACTGCCAGCGTTACTCACTGAAGGACTTGGGAGATATTACAGAAAGCAGAATAAAAGGTGACGGAAAGATGGCACCCAAGTTCCCTTTTATTTAATAAGTGAAATAAAGGAAAAAAAGATTATATTGCAACCCTTGTTGCAGAAGATAAAGACCTTCAGTGATCAAATCTCATTTTCTGTTTTTAAAAATCTCCTTTTCAAAGAACTTAAAAAATATACAAGATTACCAGTATTTTCAGGTTCGTTCCTGCAGATGCCATTATTGCTGGCTGGTACCAGTATGCTTCAGTACAGCTGCCTATGTGGCTAGAGAGTTACCTGAAAATACTGTCTATTAAAAAGCTATTCAACACCTGAAATATATGTACTGTGCTTATTAATTTCAGTCTTCTCCAAATAATTTCTCTCACCACAGACAAGCTTATTACCTACCGTCTGGCAACTACTACACTCATTTTGAGTCTGTTGTTTCTGCTACTGTTTTTTTTCCTCTTTTTCCACCGGTTGCTCCCCCCTGCACCATAAGTAAGAAACTCTGCACCCTTTTCTTTGCTACAGCTGCAGCAGGTGAGAAACCTCATCTCGCCCCTAAACATGCTTAGTTCATGCCCTGCTTTTTACATGCTCAGGGCACTAATATGAACCAGACAAGAGGTTACGAAGGCGAGTTCCGCTGATCCTGGTTCCTGATTTACAGTTTTGGTGCCATGCTTCTGACCCTATCTATACATTCTGCCCCCTTCTCTACGGAGGCAGCACATTCTCTAAAAACAAAAACAAAACAATCCCAAAATTTGAGAATCAAAGCAGGAAGTTCAAGCTATTGGTATATAATTTCCTATTGCTTCGTTATGTATAAATGCATATCTCAATTTACTGGTAATAACTACATTACACTAGACATTGTGAATCATGCATAATTAGAATACTAGCTCTAAGATTTGGTTTGTGGGCCTGTGCCATTTTCCTTCAGTTTCTCCACACAGTTCTTCGTGCCTGAGGCATCACAAACCAGACGCCTTTGATTTGACCTGCAAACGTGCTCATTTGGAGGGGAAGAGGAGAGAAGCAGACGAGACTTACACGGGACACACTGAACAGTAAGTTACCTTTTATCTTTAACCTCAGATGTTGTGAAGCCGTGGGAAATCTGCCTACATTACAACCTGGTACGTAGTGTCAGAGACAGAAACACACTCCTTGCTTATATCAAGTACACCCACACTTTCTCGAAACTCAGGAGAAAGTGCAGAGCAGAATGAAAGGGAACAAATTACGGTAGTGTTCTGCACTGTTAAACGAGACACCCTGGTTTGACTGCTGGCTTTTGTGTGCCAATCAAAGTGCTATAGGGGCAACATGCTGGATTGTTCAGTAAAAGAAAAGCAATGGAATCTAACCTGAACTGCCATTATGCAGCTCTGTACCTGAACAGCAAGCTGGATTAACCTCTGAAGGAAGACCAGACTCCTTACTAGAGAAGCAGTCAGAATTTCTAAGACTGGTTATCCATCAAGTAGCCTTTGCAAGCCTGTTATTTTTGTCCCACATGACGCTCAGGTGCAGCAGCTGCAATTTGTCAAGTTGCATCTTCCACCACACGTACTGCCTAGACCTACTGCAGCAGCACCACTGGGTACGCAATGGTATTTACACGTCACCTCTGGGGTTACTACTGCTGAACGGCTGGTCTCAGTAATGATGTCAGTGGTGGTCACCACACTTGAAATGCCACAATGCTGTAGCGTACAACACTGCTATATAGTTTTAGAAGCAGTAAAACTCAGGAGTTTAGTTTGGAACAAATATCATGCCATAACACAACAACTGAAAAACAAAGGCATTTCCTTTGTGGCTGTGAAGACTGATTTCTGGGATATTATATACTGAAGTCTGAACTGAGAAGAACATGCAGATAGCTTGCCTAGATACAAGTCTTGATTTCCTCCCCTTCTCTCAATTAACGAGACCCTGAAAATTTCTGTTCTGTCACAAAGTTCATGTTTCTGAAGTCCAAACATGACCATGTTTTCATTATTAATTTATTATCACGTAAATGTATTTGCCAATCACAAGAAATGTGTAATTTATTTAATGTAGCTGGATCACAAAGCTTCCAATTTTATCAATAATTCAATAGCTGGAATTTAAGCTGATTGTAACTTCCCAGATCAGTTAGCTTTTCATACACATTACATATGAACCAATTTATGCTTATCTCAGTTACTTCATACCGTGAAAAACACTCACAGCCCTTAATAATCCCTCTGTCAACTTATGAAGAGCCAAAAGGCTTCACCCTATCTCACCTCAAAACATTCAAAGCCTCCCTTCAGCTGGAAATTGCATTCCAAATTACTTCAGCTTTCTAGAAGAAATCTAGCCAGATAGATCTAAGCTTCTGACGCAATAATTCTGTTCAGAATACAGTGCCATCTGTGGACCACGTAGTCTCCACAGACTTCTGTATCTACACTGAAATCAGAGTCAGCTATGGATGCTTTTGAACTCCTGCGGCTCTTTTATGTAACCCTTTGACAGCAAATGCTTTGCTGGGTGCAGAGGCTACAGCTGTAGATCAATATCCCTTTCTGTAACCAGAGGCTTCACAGTGCTTGCCTCGGCAAGACTTCAAGCACTAACAGAAATCAATGGTCTGAAACAGAATGTTTAGCGAGTCTAAAATTATTTTTGCTTTAAAGTACCATTTTTAGAATCCTAAAAATCTCCTTTGGGTTGTACGAATACTCTCCATTTTATTTTACTTTTTAAGACTGGTCATTCATCCATATCAAGATTTGTCTTTTTAAACAAAGAAGTACCTACAGTAAAGTTGTAATTTCAGAAATAGTTTCTTTCCACGGTCCAATATTTCAAGGATCTAATTTCCCTTCAGAGGGGCAGAGCAAGCACTAGACTATGAAAAAGAAATGGGGAAACTTCAGCTACCTGAAGGGATATTTCAGAAAGAACTGCCTGCCCGTCCCCAGCACCCACTGACAGTGCTTCAGATACGTGATACAGCTCAACAGTAGCATAAGGTTAATTAAGTATTCAAGTGCCAAATTCCCTCCGATGAGAGGAACACTAAGAGGAATTCACCCATCTTAGGAAAAGAGACTTTCACCCAACTCCCTGCAGCACAGAGCGCCACAAACTTATTTGGTTATTACCCACCTACTCTACTGTACAGCCTTGCTAACGCAAGTTATTTACTATCACATGCAAAACAGTTATTGCTACTAAAGTTCTATTTTCTTATTAAATCATCTTATGGCTTTGTTTGCATCAGGGATTCTTCCCCCTACATACTGTGCTATTTTGCATTCCAGTTTCAGAGGTATTTTTCAAATCGATTCTCCCGAGCACTAAACTACTTTAGTATGGTACAGCTACTTCTGTTCAGAACTGAACCTAAATGAGCACAAGTCCCCCAGAGCTCTGCTGTAAATGGCCCCCCACTCAGTTTTCTTGGCAATGCATTAGATGCAGAGAGGCGGGGGGGACGCTGTTATCTACACTAACTCTGCAAGGATTACTGGTTTTGCACCAAAGAACATGCTACTTGATTAATTACTTTAGAGATATACCCTATTAAAATTACAAAACCGAGCCACCCATTCCACCCCTCCTCCTAATGGCCATTTACAGGCAGGTCTCAGGAAAAATAAGATGCAGTATCCTCTCTAAACCAACAAGAGAATTTTGTTCTTATAAAGGGGGAAATGTGTGAAGAGCAACACTGGCACCAAATAAAGAGAGATTTTTCCTAGGAAATCAGAGGATGCCATCCACAGAGCACTACGCACCTCAGGAATCATACCACTCTCTTATTTGACCAGCCCAAGCTGCCCACTGAGTGCTAACTCATTTCAACTTCCCCTGGTCTAAGTTTTCCTTCTGAAAAAAGCAGGAGTGACATAGGTTATTAAAATCAAGATTAGAGCTGGAAAGCAATGCTGGAAGTTACCCAAAATACAAGATACTGAATCCTCAATAGTACAGAGGTGGAGAATCTACGATCCATACGCTAGATATTGCCTGCTGAACAGATACAGGCTGCAGTGTTGTTCCTCAACAGCCCTTAACCTTATTACATTCTCTCTTATTAAGATGTGTGTAAATGCAGGATCCACCAAAGGTGTTAAAGAGTCAATAGGACTTCAGGAAAAAAAATATAATCAAAAACTATCCATTATTGAAAGAATTAAGTCTCGTACGTAAAATTGGCAGAGAGCACTTTGCAACCAGTAACTAAATAAATGAGAGTAATGTTTAACTGGTTATTGTAATTACATAATCTGATTTGAAATATACGTACGTTTTTAACTTAACAGATTTTGTAAATAATATTAAGGTAGCAGAGAGGTGCACAAAATGCACACTAACTCTTGAGCGTATGCATAATTCTGCTAATATCATGTGATGGGTAACAATAAAACCGAAAATGCTGCTCATAGAAGAAAACACCTTCAACAAAGACTAAAAGGAAAAGAATAACCTGCGACAGAGAGAAGAATTCTGGATGCTTATGTACACTAGTTTACAAAGATACACTGAAAACAAAATGGTAATGATGATCCTATGAAGCCCGTTCCATTTCTAACGATAGCATGATCATTGTCAAAGGGAGGATACTGCATACTTAGACCATGTTTGTGACATTTCTATTGTATCCTTTCTATTGTTAATTACATTATTATCACGGTTTATTAATAAATTTGTCACTCTGAAATTGTAAAAATACTACTAGGCTCATGCACTGATCCTAACATGGCACTACTGTTTGCTACAAAGCACTAATGCTTATGGAACTATACACATCTCAAAATGGAAGACATTGGTGATTTTGTTGTTTTCAAACAACTTGTAACATCGTTTTGTCCACAAGTATTAAAATATATATATGTATATATATATGATCTATTGCACATGCCCCTTGTTTCTGTAATCTTTCACACAGGAAGATTTCCAACCAACACAGAGAAAAAATGGAGCAAGAAAAAGTAAGTAGGCTGAGGCAGCATTTCCTAACAGCAGTTTTATAAGAAGCCGCTGGAAAGGTATGGCAGTGGGGCCTTCTGGGCATGCATTATTGGAGTATGACTTCTGTAAAAGCCACAGATTGTTAGCCCCACAAAAAACACTATGTTCTAAGCTACAACTTGAAAACTAACATTGTTCTGTTGCCAGGGTTAGAAGTCAGTTCTAATTCTTTTTGCTACAACGCAGGGTTACAAAATGTTGAGGGTTATTCTTACAGAATTGGAAACCAAAGGGCTGAAAGCCTCTAGTCTCTAGTCGGAAACATCTTTGAATTGTTGTTCATACCCATTGGAGAAAAAAAATACATTCCTGTCCCCCGAGTATTTTATTATCAAGCTATGCAAGAATCTACTGCTAGCTCTAATGTCAGAAGGACAAGAACGAGCAGGAGGAAGTAAAGGAAATACCAAGATTCAGGATCAGATGATTCTAACACCAGACACCTTCCAACACATAATCCTAAGATATAAACAGTATTTTCCATCAGTTAGAGATGGATCCTGCTTCTACAGACATCTACTGTGGTAGATGCTTCCTATTGGTTCCAACATAAGGAGGTTCTAAATGAAGAACATGCTTTTCTAGATGCATCTAGTACCAGAAAATTCAGATATTCAGCAAAGAAATCCCATATTCTTAAAATAAATCAGGCCAAGTTGGTGGTTGCCTCAAAAGGATTAAAGTAACTCATCTAAAATAATAAAAGGAACACAGTTCATCACAATGTTGCATATAATTAATTTCAACACTTGTTACAGTGGGCATAATTTTGATATGCAGAGTCTCAACCACCCTGCTTAGCTTACATGTTTCCAGGACGTAAAGATCGGACCCATAAACTGGGGAGGGCTTTCACTAAATCTTACTGTTACAATGCAAGTCTAAACACAGATCTAACTTTACTCCAAGGAGCAGGGTCAGTAGCAACATCTGTCCTTTCTCTGCTATGAAAACTTGGTGCCATTAAAATTTTACCTCATTTTAAGTTTCAGAGTTTTGCCCTTGCAATCTAGCAGTAAGATTTAAGAAAGATTTCAATTGCTGGCTTTCCCAGCTGTTTTTTCAGGCTGTCTGGCTCTCTCCAGTAGTTTTCTGAAACGAAAGACAAAACAAAACACCCCACCACCCAGCCACGCTACTATTCCCCAAAACATAGTACGAGAGCCTATATCCCTTATTGGATCCAGATTTAAAAATATTTCAAGCTAAATCATACTTTGTAAATTGCAAGTTTGGATTAAGGTGCACTAAGAGATCCAGACTTGAAATGGAGATTATTTTTTGCCAAGAAATCTTACTTGCCACATACAATATCATAGCAAGGAGCATGTGAACAGTATAAGATCCCACCTCAAAATGACTGAAAATATCTTATATAATCACAAACAATGGAGACAGAGAACCCTGTGTAAACATAAGAACAACAGATAGCGCCATAATTTGGGAAGGAATAAGAAGAACCAGGAAAAGGTCCACTCTACGCATTTCTGCTATCTCTCAACTCATACCTCTTACATGGCCGAGCTCATTCCGGGCCTGGATGATGGAAACACACAAGTCGTCTCAGTTCTCAGTCACAAAAAAACCTAAAAATCTGATTCCATCGGCAATATGAAAAAGCTGAATCTGTGTCATGGAAGCCCAGGGGACAAGCTGCAGCTTTATACCTCAGGTCTCTTCCATCTCACCAGAAGTTAATTTCTTTAATAAAGAAAGAAGTTCTGTCACATCTTTTCAACTGTAGGATGGTTTTGTTCTTTTTGCTGCTAAGGATCCATTTTAAGCTCAAAGGAGGGAATGATTAATGTGAACTTAATCATTATCTTGTAACCTTAGAGGTCTTTAAAGCTTCATTTTTCTTTGCTAAAAATGAAGTGGTGCAGAGTAATTTTTCCTTCTGATCAAAGTTCTTCATAGCCAGAACCTATGTGGTTTTACACATGCAAATATACATTTTGATCACAGACTGGGATGATGCTGTTACGCACTACAGACAAGGTGATTCTGCATTTGTTCCTGTGCATTAGCTGCTTTGTTGAGTTAACATCAAGATATTTATCTACAGAGTCAAGCCAGGATTCCGAACTACAAAATACCTGTTATGTGTGGGACTTCTCCAGTTGCTTGGCAAGTTTCTTCCTCATAGCAGAGCAGAAAGCATGTCCTGGTTTCCTGCTGCACACATGTCAAGGTTGACATGGCAATGCATGCAGGAATTCCAATATG
The DNA here is from genome assembly GCF_054131305.1 of Coturnix japonica. NCBI lineage: Eukaryota > Metazoa > Chordata > Aves > Galliformes > Phasianidae > Coturnix > Coturnix japonica. The sequence goes on along the minus strand of NC_140667.1, from coordinate 24,395,245 downwards.
ACACAGTGAAGAACTTAACCTTCTGAAAACAAGGAAGATACCAGTGAAGAACACCAGCCAGCTACCAGCTTCATCTGATTGCAAAGTTTTTCCTCATTTTAAAACAGAGTGCAGAAAGCTGGATGAAGAGCTGGCACTGAAGACACTTCTCCAAGGAAACTAATGCTGACTTCTGTTACTTTGCTTATGAGTTCTGATGAAACAGTAGAGTCCTTCTGTAGGAGAAGTAATCTCGAGTCAAATGTTGGGTGAGATGGCTGACATAAGAAGGGAAGAGATCTTTGTTCGTTCAGCTCCATGGAAGTGAAGGACAGGGTTTTGCTCACTAGAACAGAAACAGCCTACGAGCAAGCAAAAGGACAATCATCTCAAATGTCAGGAGAGGATCCAGAATTCCAAAATGAAGAGAAGCAGTTTAGGAAACAGCATAAAATGTAGTTCACATTGATGTACTCACCAGCTCATTACTTAAAACCAAAAACTTCTAATGTATAAAATTAGTTGGCTTCAGATGGCAATAATCCCTTGTTCTATAAGATTTTATACCTCATTCAGATGTCCATAAACTGGACAGTGATATACTATAGAAATACTGAACTATAAACTCACTCAGAAGCAGCGCATCCAAAAACACACTGGTGTTAATAAGCCATGGAACTTCTCAACTGTGGCTCTGACATATGTTATGACAATGTTGAGATAGTGTCAGAATGCAGAGAGAATAAATTCTGCTATAGCAGGTCACAATTCAAAGAGACACTCTAAATTGTTACCTAATTAATAACAAAACTGTCGGTGATGTACTGGGGGAAAAAAAGCACTTATGACAGCTGTAAAATTACACAGATTAAGTGTTTTTTTTTCTCCACACTTGTTCACAGTGTAGACATAGTTCAACAACTGCCATCTTGTCACTGATCTCCTGGTCTTTCAGCAGTGACACTCCCAGAATCACCCAGACACAGAAGCTGTTAAAACATGGGTTTTTTGCTTTAACGTTGACGCCAGCCTGGATTAGAAGGTAACATGAGTACAACCCTGCATTCTCCTGTACAACAATGAGAGATGTGAAAAAGGAAGAGTTTTTTCTCTTTACCTTCTTTCTTGGATATAAGAGCATGAAGATACATCACGTTTTCTAACTTCTCCCATCCCTCCCTTTCCCCTGGTCTGTCCTTGCATGTTTTTCTCATGTTACTCTAATTACCTTCATCCTTTAGTTGTTCAGAAACAATCTCCAGGTTAAAATTTTCAACTCCTGTGTTAGAAGTCGTGAGTAGACTGTGAAAATGGCAGTACAGCACATCACCATCACCTTCGTTACGAGGCACACAAATATTTTAGCGGATCATGACCTTGAGTCTTCATGCCCACATCTGATGGGAAGGTCTTATTCTTATCACGAAGGTGAGGAAAAACAGACCTGCAGAAATGCAAAAAAACATGCCAAAGACTTGTGGCAAAGCTGAGAATGGAATCTAACAGTCTCTTACCTATCTTAACTACCAGAACACGTCTATTTCATTTACAGGGAAAAATAAATCAATCAATCAGAATTCTAGAAGTTGATTGTCATACGCAGACGTTTTGAATTTTCTTTTACTTGATAGTTGCCATTTGGTTACATTATCCAATCCTTCTGTTTAACAAATGTACCTTTAAGATAACTACTCTAAGATAACGCAGTGACACATGATAATGATGTCTCTTAGCAAAGCAAAATGACAACATGGGTCAGGTACTTACTAACTTTTAAAGCATTTATTTGTGTTAGCGTATACATAGTTAAATCAAGGCTTATTCCAAGCAAAGCCGAAGTTGAAACTGACACTGAGAAAAAATTCCAGTTCTCTGACACAATCCTAAGTTTTTCTTAAAATCCCAGTAAATGCTGTATTCAGTTGGGGAAAAAAAGAAAGGAGGGGAAAACGGGAAGGAAGATTAAGAAGAAAAGGAACAACAAATCTGTTTGATTCACTCACCGCTATTTTACAGTGCTCAACATTCTCTTCAGAGAATCTAGAGAAAAAGAGATGAAAAAATTAAATGAAATTGCATCTAGCAAGCCCTTCACATAACAGATTATTATTTGCAGAAAACAGAAGATCATCTACATCTTCAAGGACCTAGTTAACATTTGCAGACATCCTACATCAAACACGATGTTACTTTCCAGATGATCGCAGCTACTGTCTCCTTCCAGTGTAAGAGAAAGGACAGTTAAGTTAGTCAGGGCTAAGTATGGAAGACTCAGGATGGGTAACTTTAACAGGATGCAGTGGGAAGCATATGCCCAAAACAAGCCTGAAAAGCTTTGGTTCAAAAACCATTCTGCTTCCTGACTGTGTGTATCATTCCTTCCCTGTAGTATACAAAGGACTAAATTGCCTTTCCCCCTGGAATCTGTTTTTACTGATTAACAGCCTACAGTCCATATTCAACTCATATCTGGAGAATTAAGTATACATCAACGCTGAAATTAATCGATTGTACATATCTTGAAATACCACATCGAGGAATCACAACACCTTTTCTCAAGGATGCTGAGCCACCACATTTTCCAAGATCAGTCTTTGAGAAGTTGGCATTTCCTTCACCCATTCTAAACCTACAACTTAAGAAAGTCTTTATACAAAAAGGCAGCAGGTGACATAAAGTAACTCATGCTAAAAAATGTCTCACCCGATACTGATTATTTCTTTTAAATTCACTGATTTTGGATGCCCCAGTTTTCAACCAGTCTTCTCGATATACTTTCTATCTGATTTCCATAGATGATGTGGGAGAAGGTTCACAACAGCATCAAAAGAACTTGCTAATGCAACCAGATATAATCCAAGGCTATTTAAAATTAGCAGGCACTGAAACTGACAGTGGCAGCAGCAACTCCATAATTAAAATCTTCTGGAAATGCAGGGAAAAAGTTATTTTTCTTGTTTCATACATTACTTCGGAACATATAATCTAGAACAAGAAATACTTGTGAATACTCAGCATCATATATATACTTTCCTATTAAGCATTTTGAAACTACTATTTTTGACCTATTGCCTACTCATATTTCTTTTACTCTACTGTAAGCCAAAGCTTCATTTCCATTAATATTTTTTTTGGGGGGGAGGTAGGATGTCAATGCATCTTCATATGTTTTATGATCAATGCAAATCGTTTGGTATATTTCAAACCATTCATACACAGACATGTCCAAGCAGGTACTCAGCAGCAGCCTTAACGTTACATTGCTCACAAGCTGCTCTTACTCGGAGAATGATACAGTGCAAGGAATATCGATGTGCTGTAACACATTCAGAGCATTCCTTAGGAAACGGTCTCAGAAGTAGCTGCTGCTTTTAGAACTAGCTGCCAAATCACACATTTCATCCAAGCTATTCCATTGGTTACAAACACATTTCTTATTATCAGGTCATGCAAGATGACACCCCGTGTCTACACAGGATCTAAAACTTCTCATTTAGCCGCTTTGGTGGGTTATGTTTTTCTTACTTTTACCTGACATCCACACTGAAAACGCAGCCACTTCAAACTCCGTAACAAACTAGATTTAAAGAACTATTATAAAGCACGAAACACAAGGAACTCCATGCTAGAGACTGAGTCTGACTCGCATATACAGACAAGGACAGGCTTTCAGCGATAGCTTAACGACGGCTGAGGCCCTTTCCACCTCCCCGTCGGCTGCTCCCCGTGCCGCTCGGTTCATAGCGCATATCGGCGCAGTCTCGTCACGAAGTTACTTTGCCCCGCAGATCTCTCTCGCGTTCCGACGGTGCCGGATCATCCGTAGCAGCAGGTCCCGCCGTGCTACGGCAGGAGGGCGCGGAGCCACCGCACAGCAGCGGAACGGCCCGGCCCAGCTCCCCTGTCCCTGCCCCGCCGCGGCCCGGCCCCGCTCCCGAGTTCCCCCGGCCCCCGAAGCCGTGTGGTGTTGGCGGCAGGCCCGGCCCGCTCCCGCTCCCTCTCCTCGCCCGGTCGCTGCCCGTGTCCCGTCCGTCCCCGCTCTCCTGAGTGCCGCCGCAGCGCACAGGCCGCGCTGCCGTTCGCGGGGCCGGGACTCGCCCGGGTGCGCGGCGGCCCCAGCCCGGCGCCTCGGGAAGCGGCGGAGCGACCGTGCCCGAAGCCGGCCCGGTAATAAGAGAGCGGGACAGCGGGCGGCATCCGGGCGCGGCTCCGCGGCGGAACCCTCGTCCGCCCGCCTCACTCACCTGAGCGCGGCCGAGGCCGCGGGGCCGAGGCCGGCCCGGCCCCCCCGCCCACCGCTCTCACTCCGCCATCTTCCCCTCCTCACCGCGGACACACGGCGGGGGGATCGCGGCTCTCGGCGACGACGGGCCCGCCCCCGCGACCGCCAGCCTATTGGGTGCCGCTCCCAGGCATCCGCCGTCCACTTCGGATGCTGATTGGTAGCCGGCCACGTCCGTCACGGAGGCTCGCCGCCCGCCTCCGAGGCTGTGGTTTCCGATTGGTCCCCTCAGAGCACACGCCCGCACAGCGATTGGATCCGGAGCGAGAGCGGGCCGGGCTGCGCGAATCCGCCGTTGACCTCCACGGGAACGTGAAGGAGCCGCTCGGGGAGGGAAGGGAAGGAAGGGAAGGGAAGGGACGGGGAAGGAAGGGAAAGGAAGGGAAAGGAAGGGCGGCTGCAGCGCAACGGGCCGCGCCCGCGGGATGAGCCGGTCCGGCCGCGCTCTTCTTAACCTTCTCCTTAAGCTTTTATTTTATTGCAGGCATCTGCATGGATTCATTCGGAAGGATTTTAAATTAAAACACTGTATCTTCATTCTGTACAACTTGTGTACCACCTCTCAATTCACAACTCAGATACACACGCTGTAGAACACTGGATAAGACACTGAGCTGCCAAACTAGAGAATCGTGTTTTTGTATGGCACGGAAGCCTGAGGAATTCTGCTAACAGCACTTATCAATCAGCTCCTTCTCATGAAGGAACATAAAAACCACCTCTTGCAAAACCAATGCCCATCTCTGAAACCGGCCTATAAACCAGCATCACTGATGATGCAAAATTCCACGAGCTTAAGGTCACCTTCCTATTGCTTCACATTCCAAACAGCTTCTAATTGATCTAAACCGCTAACAGCAAAGTCACATTCTGCTTTTTTCCTTCCTCCCTCCCCACCCCCAAGGGAGAAAAACCACCAAAACACACACACACCTTGTTTGGAACCATGGAGAAATGTCAAGCTCCTGTTCTTACCATCCGTGTGCTCCTGTGGAGCTCCTGCTTTGCACTACTGCTTTCTTCCGCTCTACCAGCAGAATGAAGGATTTTGGCAGCACTCTGAAAACAAACTAAGTTACAAGAATTCATCCATAAATCACACTAGCAATATTTCAGCAGTACTTAATTTTTCAAGCCTGAGGATGCCCAGTTACAATAAATACTTTGTTTTTTTTAACACAGTGGAAGGTTTATTTATGGATTGACAAATACAATATCCAGTCTCACTGGGACAATAAGGCACAACTGTAGGTTACAACTATACAGCCAGAAAATGAGAGCAAAACTTAATTTAAAGCAGATCGCAACACCTGCAACTTCAAAAAACACTTTAGCGTTATTACAACCCTGTTTAACATGACAGTCAAAACTTCCTCCCCATACAGAGGTTTTTGTTTCAGGACTTGTGCTGCACTCTGCAAAACAAAGGACAGCATTTTGCTGGGCAGTTCCTTAAAACAAACCAGAAACCCTTCAGAGACCTGCGTGTTGTTTTATACAAGTAAATGATTCAAGGAACAAAAGAAAACAGAACGAATATCTGAGGGTACTTGGAGACTGGCAGTATTCATAGAAATATTAACGAATATTAACAAACAACAAAGAAGCAGTTGTAACAACTGATTCTTCACTAAAGAAGCTCTTAGGGCTTTTTGGTTTTATAGAAGGTCCTCCCAGACCACAGGCTGCTCCAGCTGAACTATGTGAGAACATTTACCTTCTAACCACAGAAAAATGCGCTGCTGTTGAACCTTTGGTACTTCTGACATCCTGTTTTGATCAGGAGCAAATCTATTAACTGCATTAAATGAAAGATAAATGGAAGGATAATTATCTTGTACTTGCAGAGAGATTTATCTAGAAATATATCCTGAAATATCACTAGTACTCAAACTTTTAATATGTACTTCCCAAGAGATATTTGCATGCCCGACCTTCCATAAATACATCTAGCACAATCAACACAAATCTAAAAGACCAGAACATCCATATAGGAAAGTGCAAATAATCACTAGAATTAAGAAAAAAAAAAAACTCAGTAATGTTTCATGACACTTACTGGGGCAGTGACAGAAAGACAAATCCCAGCTTTTGGCATGAATAGTTCTCTTGCATTCTGTATGCTGGTAAACAAGTTTACACCTTCAGAGGCAAAGCCACTCAAATGGGAAGAGGGATCTTAGAGTAAAGCAACCTGGAAAAGGTACTTCATGGTCCACTGGCTCATAGGAAAGAAACATTCCTGCAGCAAATGCAGAAACAATTTAAGTGACTTAGTGCGGAGTTCCTATTTCCTTTGAAGACACCACTGTGTCCATCACCACCACGCATTCTCCTACTGTCCCTATTCTCCTACTGTGAGAGCCAATCCCAAAAAGAAGAAAGCCTCCACACCACACCTCTGGACTGTTACCATGCATTCTGTGTTAGTTTTACAGTGACGCCATAAGAACAACATCTTTTTGTAGAAGTCAAGCTTTGAAAGCAGGGAACAAAACTTCCACATAAAGAGCCAACTAAGGAAGAAAGAAATGGCTGTGATGTAAAGCTGCTACTGGAAACCAAGGTGAAGAATTATCACCACACCTAGTATTTGAGCAGGTGCTTGTCTCCAAAAAGCGTTTCAGAAGGCAGTTCTGTGGCATTTTCTTTTTTTCCATTCTCAGATTCAGAGCTCAGAAGAATCAGTTTGTAGATTAAACTGCAGTACATAGGAAGGAGAAACATTTACTCGCAATGCAAAAGACGACAAGAATTAAAAATTAAAAAACAGAAGGATTTTTTTTAACACTCCTTCCCAAGTTGCATGGCAGCTATTTCTCTTAGTTCCTGATGCACAGGGAATGTTCACATTGGTAGAACAAACCAGTGAAGGGTTGGAGATGTATTTTATATGCACCAGTAACAGCGCTCTGGGGAAAGGTGATAAGGAAAGAACGAAGTTCTATTCATTGTATAGTAACGGTAGAAAGGAATGGGTTCTCCATCCATCAGTGAAGAAATCGAATACTCATTTTCTGCTCTACATCCACCTTCTCCAAAACCTGCAATAAAATCCAGAAATAGTTATTTTAGTTAATTTACACAAGATACTTCTTTCCTGCAAGTAAAAAGAAGATGGGCAGGTACATGGAGCATCTTCAATTTGGCATGACATTCTTCCATCTAGAAACTACAATGTTTTGCTGCAGAAACTCCAGCTGTTTAAAGCTGAAGAAGGACGTCAACTAAAACACAACTGATGCAGGACACCAATAGCCCAGAGAGAGCTGAACTGTTCTCAAAAGTAGACTGTGTAAGAATGCATGGTGAGGAAACAGAAGAATGGACTAGAAAAAGGGGCACAAGCAGTTGAACTAAAAGAGCACAGCAGACTATTTTAAAGCTGAATTTAGAGTAAGGTTAAGTTCTAAGAGATTCCTGGAGGTCATTTAGTTCAGCTCTCTCAGACAGCAGGGCCAGCTAGATCAAGTCACTTAAGGCCTCAACCAGTTGTTTTAAATCTCTCAAAGAAAGGGGGGTTTTTATATCTCTAGCACCCAATCCTAGTAAGCATTTCCCACATTGCAACTTGTTTGTGCTGCATCATCTCATCTTTGTCCACATCCAGGATGAGTTTAGTTCCTGTCAATCCCACCCCACTAGGTTAAAACTGCTACTTGGCAGGGCCACTTTTTCCTGCTGACTATATAATGGCTCCTTACTACCAGCTGTTTCTGACAACCATCAGAAGACAATTAACAGGACTACAGCTAGAAGTTTGTATATAAGTATATACTTAGTTGTGTAACAGATAAAATACTCAAGTGAAATTGAATCAACACAATTATAGCAGAATTACTTTGCTGTTAACTGCTCGTCAGCTTATTTGTGTAGAAAGCATTTGTAATAGTAATATTGTTTGGTGCATTAAAATCTCTATTGCCTCATTATGAGCTGGTTTGGGGAGTATATTGCTATCTCTAATTTTTAAGCTCATCACTGTTACATTAAACACCTTAGTCTGGGAGATAAGTTTCATTCAGGATCTGATGCCTGAAGTAGTCTTAGCAAGAGATGAACATTCTGCAGTATGTTCAGTGCTGTAGCTTATGCTAGAGAAACGTATGGACTAATTATTTGCACAATAAGAGAATAGCTTAAAAAAAAGTCCTAATAAGCCAAATGCAGGTAGAAGAAATACTTGAATCATTTATTTTTCCATGTGCATTTAAGTCTGAATGATTTGTCTGTTTACTGCAGTTCCATTTAAGTATGTAATTTACCAACCTTTACAAACTCTTCAAAGGAGATGGCACCATCCGCATCTGTATCAGCTTCCTGGATTGTCCTGTCAGCAATGCTGCCAAGCTGCTCATCTGAGATGTTGACACCAACCATCATCCGTAACACCTGCAATGTATACAAGTCCCTAGATTATTATTTTTTAATCATGAGTGATATAAAACCACAAGTATTCTTAATGCTGTTTCTCGTGTATGCTGCTTTTAAGTCATGACCTAGACAACTCAAAGATTTCCATGGAAATACTTTTAGACATTTTGGGTAGATTACTATTATTATTGGTCCTTTATATAAAGGATTCCAAGAAAGAAAGCTTTCTTCTTCAGCCAGCTTTTTCACTAAGCAGCTGAAAGGCACAGAAGTAGTAAAAAAAAAAAAAACAAAGAAAAACAACAAATAAGCTTCCCAAACCAGGAAAGAATAACACTTTGTTCCAATGCTTCTAATTTTTCCCCACAAAAATATAAGGATACTTGATTTGAGTGTCTACAGTTCAAAATGCTTCCTACAGGAATTTTCTAAGTATAAGCACAAGTGATAGCAGCCATTACCTCCTAACATTTAGTAAAGCATCTTCTGCACAGATTGAAAGTGGGCAGTTTCAGTCAAAATCAAAACCTTGTCCTACATAAAGAACCACAAATTGCCATGTCTACTTCCCAGGATTAGTAGTATGCAATTACTCTAAGCTCAAGCTTAGCTTAAATACATACAGCCACTGATGAACTTTGATTATCTCTGCTGGTCTTCACTGCATTTACACCAAGTTTTATTCTACTTTGTGACGACAAAGACAACCAGAATGACTGCATTCACCCCAGCAACATCCCCTAAGCTAAAAACACCCTTGAAGATTATCTTAAGGGGCTCTAGTTTATTTGTTGGGTTTTTAAGCATCCTAACCAAGAAGACCTTCCTTTTAGGAATCGTTTCTAGTAAGATCTTACTGAGCCTAACACTGTAGTTTAAACCCAAATCTAGAATCCCTGGTCTGATAAAACAATCTGGGCTACCAAATGAGGGTAAGGTTTCATATATCTCTGGTTTAAAGCTTTAGGTAACAAATAGCCACAAATTCCTGCAAGAATTTCATTAAGATTGTTACCAACACCCCTCTTCATCCCAAATGGCACGAAATGTCAGATGATGGAATCTAAAGTAGTCTCCAGTTATTTACCTGAAGCAGCTCATCCCTGGAAATCTTGCCATCTTTATCTAGATCATATAACCGAAAAGCAACTGCAGGGAGAGAAATATAGTACTAAATTCAAGCATCATTGTTTTTCTTTCTGACAATTACCTATAAAACTAATAATAGCTCATTATAAATCATTTTAAGACAATTAAGGTAGAATTTTGACTCGCTATACAACTCATGTTCTGTTCATGAAAAGTTATTACCACATCCAGGAATATTATTGCCAAGAAGTGAAAAACATTAAGTACATCCTCAAGTACTCAAAGTTTCAGAAGTATTCTACCTGCAGAGTTACTTCTTTAAAGCCCTGAGCCACAGAGGCTCTAAGATATAGTCAGTGCTTTAACTTCAGAGCCAGCCTTTTATTTAACACTTGTTCACTACATACAGCTATACTTCAGCTGAAATTAACAACTTTTAAGTGCTCCAGGAAGCACTGCCTAGTGCATTCAGTAAGCAGTATATTACACAGAAGACTGGAGAAAGAAAAAGAAAAGCCCATTCACATATAAAAAACATGGCTTCTAAATATGAAATAACGTTGCAAACCATTTTTAAACACTTGTTGTGAAGCCTTCAGGAAAAGACATATGAACTTAAGATTCAAACAATTCTATCAAATTTTACACAAATATAGGTTGACATTCTGGACAGGTAAGAATACAAGTTCATGTAAAAACCAGGTTATTATAAGATATCATTCCACACAGAAAGACCGTGTAGTAAATACTTAACACCTCTGCTCTCTTCTCAGAGAAAGAAAAGAATATGAATTGCTTCTAATGGAAGGTTCACATTTCTTACATTGCAGCTTGCTATTTCGGCTATTCAGGGGTTCCGGTCCATTCTGGTCTTTGCTCTTTTCGTTATCTTCTATGGGCCGGAAGTGGGCTAGTGTCTTCATGAATCCACGGAAATTCACTTGGTCCTCTCTGCACAAGCATTTTAGACAGTCAGCTCCAGCACAGTTCACACGGGCTTTTTATTTCAATAAAAAACAGTAAGAATGTCTCAAGTGTCCACACCATGAGAATTCTTAATTCCTATCTCTCCAGGGTTTAGCAACCTGTGATTAAAACCAGCTCTCTGCAGCTGTAACCTGGGATCATACTTCTGCAAAGATTGAAGTGTGATATATGAGGGGAAAAAAACTGCAAGAAGTCTTGTTACAGGCTGCTCCCCTCTTTGCCTATAAATTTAAATTCAAGTTTTCACCCTTTGCCCTTGCCTAAGTTATCCTGCAACTACACCCAAGTCCAGAAGTGTATCTTACTGATCTGAATCCTGGCCTACAACACTGAAAATCTCACTGCCTCTTTGGATTCAAGTTGACAGTGTCATAAGATACAGCTTCAATATGATCCAAATTAGAAAGCAGAAGTTGATCTGTTAACAAAGGCACACTTAGAAGGCAAAAAAGCAAAGAAAAATTGAATTTGTTAACTGCAATACTACTTTACATAAGGTATTACTGCTACAAGTTTGCTTTAAGAATCAAAGTCCATGCCCTTGACCCTCTTAAAAAGCAGCATAGCAAGAAGAATGGACAACAGTGACACACAAGCAAATCTCATCACTCAAAGGATATAAAACTCCTGTGAGAGAAGAGTCTCTTATTATGTAATGGAAGTGTACAGAGGAAGCAACATACCAACATGACTAGCAGAAGTCTGAGATGTTCAGTTATCACTGAATTCAAATTCTGTGCTTTAATCATCTCTTTTCTCGTATTAGAGCTCCTGACAAACTACATTTTATGACTATTCACTAATTCAGGCAGTTGGAACTTACCCTTCTGAAAAAAAGGCATTGATAATTCGGTCTCCCAGAGGATTGATGGCAAGCTCTGGAATCCGCTGGAAGTCTTCACGGCTAAGCAAAGCAAGAACACAACACATCTGTATAAACAAATATGCAAGTCACAGGAGAAAAAACTGCTTCATAAGAATTGAGATGCTAACACTATTTGTGCTAGACACAACCCTAGAAACGGTGCTCACTAGTTCTCAGTTTAAGGAAGGAAAACTTCTGAAACAGTTTTGAAGTAAACTTCTTAAACCACGTATTTTGGAGCTACATCTGACAATGATTTCTCCAGACTAGTTCACTTCAGATTCACCAATTCATCACCAATATTCACCGCACTTGTCAGCCATTCTCCCTCCTGCTCATAATTATATATAAGCACATAGCTAGCATACGCATAGCTATGCTTATATTGTGTCAACTGTTCTGAACTAGAAGACAAAAGCTATGCTGATCTAAAATAATGTATTCATGTCAGTATGATCATGAAAACAGGGTCCATTTTATCATTAAAGTTGTCCTGACAATTTTTCTTCCAGCCTAACAATATCTCCTTGACAGGAAAGTGGAGTAATCCCATTGTGGTCAAGGCAGACTCATTAAGCAATTCTCTGTGAATACCTCCAGAATCAAAGGTTTTTTCACTACAATAAAGCACAGCAGTTCATTAGTACAAGATACATTTCATGGTCATCTGGGCTTTAAAGTACAATAACAGCAACACACTAAGGCTACAAAAACAAAACCCACAAAATTGGCCTCCAAATCCCAGCCTATTCCGTATTAAGTATACCGGCCTCTTTAATAACAGTGTGATCTTAAAAACAGGAGGAGGAAGGTCAGAGAAAGATCAAGCAAGACGTTCTGACTGCAAATGAACTCTAAAGTATTCCTAGTACTTAGTTACACCACAGCACTGTTAGTCCCAATTATAGTACGTCTGTTACAACATGGCTAAAACTGTTTGACCTTCTAACAGAATGACCTGATCATATTTTTAAGCCTACATCTGCTCTGACCAGGTATTATTTTTTAATTGGCAAAGTCAGCATCTGCATAACATAATCAACTAGTTACCCTACCCTTCAGGACTGCTACCTTTTCAAGCTATAGCTGAAGGGTAGAGCATGCATTAATAACCCAGGTAGGAGGAGCAGTGGTGTGGGAAATGTGCACTCTAGAAACAATATTTCAGCAACACTCTTCAATGCTAGAATTTAGGATCTAAAAGCAGCAACTGCTCTCAGCTTCCATTCAAGATAAAAATCTCAACACTTAGAATTTTTCTACTTGCACATCACTATTTCTTAGTATCAAGCCTAAATTAACACTCAGCATTCCAACCTCCAGTTCCACTTTATAGCAGATTAACAATTAACCACAAATAACTCCCCAGGTTTCAAATCTATTTGTCCTGTCATTACCAGGATTGCAGTAGACCATTTTTGCTTGTAAAGAGCACATTACTGAGTGAGTGGTTATAATTGAAATAGCTCTAACAGCCATAAAAGTAAATGAATGCATGATGCAAGTTATTCTCCACTTCATAAAGGAAAACTTCCTGCGGTCATTTGGGACCAGCTTCCTGTGGCTGAGGCTGGAGCTTACAAGAAATCAGCTGCCCTCTGCTTCTGTTTTGGTGACACAGCAACATGCTTTTCTCACATGGCTATTTCCAGGGCCCAGATGCCACTAAACCCTTGCTTAAACATAACATGCAAAGCAACCTTTAGCTGCATGTTATTATGGAGACTGAATGTTTTGTATGTATGCCAGAGCATTCATAGTTTGCAGCAAGGAAATTCTGAATTTTAAGACTGGACTCTTTATTTTCCTTCCATTATTTCTGGCTGCCTGCCCTTTTACTTCAAAACGAGTGGGTGAAGCAAAGTAAAACAGTAAAAAAAGGGGGAGATGTCCAGATGGTGAAGACAATAAGAAATATTTAAACTTCTAGAAAAGAATTAAAAGGATATAATATGAAGTAGATTAAATAGCAATGTGGCCAGATTTAACAGGTTACTACTGAAAAGACATTTTATTGTTCTCTTCCCCGTTAACATCAGCTTTAACATTCATCAGACTGCCTGATGGTCTAATGCACCTCATTAACAAAAAGGAAAGCTCCCCACCTTCCTCTTCTCCATTCTCCCAGTTATCACTGATTAATTTGAACTGCTTCTGTTTGCAGATACCATCACAGCTAACAGATGTGCTGAGAGCATGGAGAAGTGACAGAATGATCATTCTCTTTTAACAGCCATGCCAGCCATCTCATCCAACTCCATCCTTACACAAAGTTAAAAAAAAAAAAAAAGTTTAACTGGGGAAAAATTGCTTTATAAACATTAGGCAAAGAATGCCAAAAGTAAAGATGATTAGAAGTGACAGAAAGCAGTACAAATAAAGGAATGCACAGTCAAGGACAGAAGCATAAACTATTACAGTAACCTATCATTCACTGATCCAAACCCATGTGCTGCCTGCTTTGCCAATTTTAGATAAAGCCAGAAATCCTTCACACTCTCATAAGCGAAGGCAAAGAACTCCGTACTCAGAGAGCCGTGCTTTCTAAGCTTCTGACCCACTACCCCAGCACTGTTTTTCAGGAAATACTTTTCCATTACTTAACCTTAATGACTGCTTCCACATATTGTGAGTGCCATAACAGGTTTCAAGATTTGAATGCCCCTCTAAGACAGCCATGGCAGGGAGATGGCCATGCTCGGGGGCCAACACTGCAAGTTAAGAGCACAGTTTGCACATCTGATGATTTTTCCAAATGAATTTCACTTTCCCAAATACCATGTGATTATCAACAAAGGAAGTTAAACATCTCCTGGTATTTAACTCTATGAAACCAACCATTGAGCAATATGCATCATTCATAGAATATCTGACTGATTATTCCTCTTACACAAAATATAATCCCTTTGACATTTAAAACTTTAAATTCACCAACTGAGTTCATAAAAGTCAAAGGGAGGAATTGAGAAAGCATGTGCATAAATTCAGGTTCTGAATGTGCTGGACTGTTCTGGATGCCCTCATCTTTAGCCAGCAAAGACAAAAGCCACATGTAGATTTTGATGATGCTGTTAGCATTCACTCCAAGTAATTCCATTGAGACATCAGTAGTATTTTAACCCATAGATTATCACCTAGTTAGTTTGACACAATAGCCAGCACTACAATTTATGATACATCCGCTTAAGCCTGTCCTGTCACTGAAGAAGTCCCCTCCCATCCCATGACAACTGTTTCCACTCCCACACTCCATTTTGCCATCCCTTCAGCTATGCCAGTCCGTGTACTTGCAGTACAATCACAGTCCAAAAGACTGGAGTCAGGTTAAAAACATCTACACAAACCAGACAGGGATGAAGTGTACTTTTAACCAAAACTAATCACTTAGTCCTGTTTACACAACAGGACAGCACAACTTAAATGTTAACTGATAACTTGGCAAGTGGTGGCACCTTAAGGAATTGCATGAATCATGGAAGTAAATGGCAGGAAGTAGTTTTATATCTAGACAAGTATATAGGTAGGTCCAGCTTTATAGGCCATTCTACAGCCACACTTTGCAAGATCAGACCATGGAAAATCCCCAGGTGATCCTTGAATCTATGCTTACTGGGTTTGGCAGCAAGAGAATAGCTATGAAGAAAATTAATCCCATTCCCACCAGACCAGTACACAATGTTATGAGGTCTCTTTCCTCTTCCCTGCATCATCTCAAACTTCCTTTTGCACTGGTTCCAGCATATTTGTCTACACAGTGTTGTGAAGCAAAACCTGACTGTAAACAGGTCAGATTCCTTTTTTGTTCTTTTGGCAAGTTTTCAAAGATGTAGATCAGCTTCCAAAGATGAGCCTTGAACACCAGAATCAACACAGAAAACAGAATCAACACAGACTTCCAACTGCAGTACAGTCTTAGACCTGCTTATGTTGGTTGCAAAACTGCAGTTCTGGTATGTTCAACCATGAACAGCTCATCTGTTAGACATGTGTAGGCATCATCAACAGAACAGTAAACAATCAAATATAGTAAGAATTCACAATTAGTTCAATACGTAAAGAGCAAACCAGTACCATGCCAATAACCAGGCAGCGCTTTCCAACAGTTTCAGTGAATCAAAGTGAAAAATACTTTGCAGATGAGATTTAAGGTTCATTTTTATTTAACTGTGCATTAGGCTTATGTGTCAGGTTTTGGTAGCAAAGCACAGCATCTATCCCATGGTAGGTAAGAACCAGCTCTAACCAGCTCAAAAAAGGATCTATCAAAGGCCAAATCTGAGGCATTGTGCAACACTGTTTACAGCTATTCGAGTATATTTAAGACCAGGGAAAAAAAACTGCACAACAGCAGCTGTTAAGAGGAGCGAGAAAGTGAGAGAAACAAACCACAAGCCTTTTTCATCACATTTTCTCTCCCCATTCTGTTGAAGACTGAGAAAACAGAAAGGTAGAGCAGAGCTACCAACTAGTGTGAAACCACTATAGACCACAACTAATCAGTTCACTTTTGTACAGCTTTGGAACATCCTGTACATCTTACCTGCTAGCCACTACAAGGAAAAAGAATCAAATGAGAACTTGTTTAGTCACTGATTGAGTTCCAACACTTTCACATTATTTTTGAGCATATTAGCAGACACAGTTGTTGTCAAAGACATAAGGCATCATAATTAGAAGTTCATGCTCTCAGCATATCTTTCTTTTGAAAGTCAGAACAGAGACAACCTACTGGAACAGTTCTTTTAATAATTGTCTATAAACTAGAAGCAGCTTATAGTATAAGTGACAATAAAAAAAAATATGGTTCAACACTTCTAAACATGCTGTTTAACCCTGAAAATCAACTCTGAGCTTTCCTATATTAATTACTACAAACCTTCAGCTCTACAATAAAGACAGCTGTTATTTAGAGTACCTTTACCTTTACCTGGACCTGAGGTCCAGCAATCAGATTTCTCTTGGTCTTTCATAAAAGTTTGAAATTCCATTCAGACAGTGAGTATGAAGGAACCTGTTACAGTAGCCTCAGTGATTCACCAAATGGTAAGAACATACACACACATCCTGCAACAGCAAGCCACCACCATTACAGACATATCAACAGAGATAGACAAATTAGTGGCAGTACCTACCTAAGAGTGCCATTTTCTCCTTTGTCTAGGCTGGTGAAGCGACTATACAGGCGAGTGATCTGACTGTGGGAGACTGAAGAAAGAAAGAAACGAGCACATCAGTGATTCCTTACAGGACTACACACCACACCAAACTGCTCTGCCAGGAGATTTGAGTCACAGTTCCAGAGTATTTTATTTCTTTTCTTGCTGGAAATTATCTCAACAACAGCCTTCCCCAGTCTTTTCCACATCATTCAGGACTCTGTAGACCTTTCTTGTAGCATCTTTATTTCTCTTTATCTCTACAGTTAGTCTCTTTTCATCCATCTTTAGATGGAAATGTGTTTTTCCTCTGCATCTAGAAAGTGACTAGGCTTGACACCTGATCACTTCTTTCCCTTTACAGGATTGTCTGAATCTGAACAGTTTATTCATTTTGCGGTTCACTAAAGTATGTTGCAGGCTTCCGGGACAATGTGTTCAGAACTGAAAAGTAAACTTCTAAACAGGTTCAAGAGTGAACTGGAACCCAAAGCAAGCAGAAAGAAAACAATCACTGCAGACTAAACCTGCAATTTACAAGAGATATTCCAAGGCCACTTGTTAAATTTAGCACAACAGCATCAACATTACAAAATTATTAGGCATTCCAGAGGTACCAGACATCCAGCTCTTTAGAGGAATCTGTGGTCAAAACAGGTGGGAATCTATCTAGAATATTAACTCCTGTAAAACTGACAGAATATGTTGGCTTTTCAGAGCTCCCTCAAACCAAGTTAGTGAGTACATGAAGACTGAATTGAGCTGTAATGTTTGCTCAGTAAAGGTGTGATTCCATCCATTGTTGAACTAGCACATGCTGCAGTGTTTGGATTGAATTGTTTTAAAAGCCTTTACCAGCCCACATACAAAATTTATTTGGGAACAGGTTGCACAGCACTTGTCTGATCAGTAACAACTGAGGTAATTTTTTTGTTATCAGTTCTGTTATTTCTCCAGTCTATTTGTTTAGGTTCAACTGCTCCCTCTTCTAGGATGACCTGCCAACAACTGTTCTTTTTCACGTCTCCTAAGCAACCTCCATTCTTCACACTGGGTTGGGCAACTTGCTCACATCCACATAAGGCAACTTCTCTCCCATCAAATAGGGCAGCTTGCTCAATTGCAAGTTAAGCAACACACACACAAAGTAGATAATACTATTTTCAAGACTAACATCTGCATTTTACTGTTTTAGATACTATACATGCAATCAAAACAACGGATTATTAAGTGAGTATCCTGGGGTTACACCTTTGGTAAAAAACTTCCAACTCCTCCATCCACCATTTTCAAGTCAGTGCACCCAGCTCCATTTTTGGAACAATTCCATAACAGAACGTGATGAGTTGGCACATATTGACAGGAGACGAGGTGTTTGTTACTACCATACTGGATAAACAGCATATCAAAGCAATATGACAAAGGAACATGATTCAGATCCAGCACTGCACTCTTTCTTAATTTCCTATTTGACTCTCAACCCTCATGAAAGCTGCAGCATCGGATGCTTTTCAAAGCTTCCTCAGGCAAAAGAATTCTCAGCTGACCAAAAGAAAACCAGAACAAGGTTACAGCTTACCACTGCTTCTTATAAACAAAAACTAAGACATAAAGCTACTTGAAACATGACTTTATAATGCTCTCAATAAGGCCCTTACAGAAGTTTAAGTCAAGCCCTCTAAGAGAGCAGCTTTATCTTCTATTTTACTTTTGCTAAAATAATTAGAATGTTTTTAGTAGGTAGATATGCTGAAACATGACCAAAACACTAGCACAAGATCATAAGCATACAGTACTTATCCATTTCTAATTATATTAAAAATGCGATATATTCAGAGAAATAAAAAAGATCAAACCATGACAGCACTGCAGATTCAGGGTTTAGTTTTTTTTAAAGCATCCTTAACAGTGACAGTACCTTTATTCCATGATATATGAAAACATAGTTCCTAAACATATAAGTAACCATAAGAAAACCCATCACCTCTTACTTAATTCTCCTAAACTCTCACATAAATATGAGTTTATTATTAATCCGTAAGTGAGCAGCTTCAAAGCACGGAAACAAAGAGTATGAACCAAAGGGATGAACACTTACATTCCAATGTCTTTCCAAAGAGCTTACAAGAATGTTAACAAGGAACATCTTGGACACCCTATCTGTTTTTAATAGTGATCACTGAAATGACAAAGTACTTTTCTCTCAAACTGGAGATTACCTGCCAGTAAACCTAAGTCTTAATGGGCACATCAGTCCCCAGTTCTTGGAAGAACCACCTTTGCAGATGTTTCTGAACTTATATGTTAGTGCCTTCCATCACAACATAAAGGAAAATGTAATACAGAACTTCACTCTGAATTTAAAATTGCATTCAAGAGATTTTAAGTGTCATTGTACGGATTGTGAAAGACTGTGTTTCAAGGTCCCATGAAAATATCTTTTTAATCTGTTCAACTAAGAAACACTAACATAGAGCTTACCACTAGTATTAGTATTATCAGCTATTCAGTTTTGTACTACGTAAAATTCAATCACATGGATTGCTGAATTAATTCCAATAAGTTCAATGTTGGGTTTGCTCTTCTGTACTTACTCCAGACAAACCAGAACAGACATTTTTCTCAAGGAAGCTAAAACAGAATCATTCAGAGAACTTAGCACACCAGTCCATGAGTGGCAAGCAGTACTTTCTCAAACTCTTTAACAAGGTAAGTATTATTAGAATCAAGTTTCTAGCAAATGATCACCTAGTTTATTCAGTAATACTACTGCCATATTCTTCCTATAGACTTTGTTCTTGATAACTTCAGAGTCCTGTATTCCTCCTATCTCGTAGCTCATAGAAGTATTTGCACCTGTGTGAAGCATGTAACAGTTCTAGAGTTTGGTGGAATTTTCCATCTACCTACAAAAGCAGAAAAGGCAAAGGAAGAGACATTCAAAGGAAAAGACATTCTTAGACTCCATTTACAGACTGGAGAGAAGAAAAAAAAGAATTTGATAAAGTTAAGAGGCACTTTATGACAGCTCACAAGCAAGCATGAGTCACAGAATATCAGTAATACTTGATTAATCAAACTGCATTTTACAACAGATAAAACATAGTCATAAAAACACGGAAATTAAGTAAATTCAAGCCATGGATCTTAAACCTTCTTTAACCCATAACATAGGTACTTAAGTAAAGCATTTAGAGGGTAACTAAAGTTTGAGGGGTTTATTGCTCAGGTCATGCCTATACAGCCATCTCAATTTATGCAGCCATTCAAGAAATAAAACTCTACAAATTAAACTGAATCAATAATAAATCAAATAGTAACAGGAAGGAAAAGAATCAAACTTCCTGGAAAAGCATTCCAGATATGTTTTTTTTAAGAGCACATTAAATAGCAAGGCCAACTCCAACCCATGGATTTTTGTGGTTAAAGGGAATATAAATGCAGACCTTTACATGCTCAATTGTTTATCATAGCTCTGCTGTACAAAGTTCACCTGACATAGGGAAAAGAGCATGGAAAGGATCATGGAAAGTATGTTAACTCAGCTGACCAATACACTGGCCAGTATTCCCTTCTCCTGTATGCCTTTTCTGGACCCATTCATTTCTCTGCCATAAATAAGCTATTACTTAAGATGTATATAATACAACATTTTGATCGAAAAGAAAGCAAAGTATTTTTACAGAGCAAGGAAAAACCAGCAAGCATAAGCAGAAACACTTTAAGAGATGCTGATTTACCAAAGAACAGCAGGAAAAAAAAGCAAACAGAGCAATACCATGATATCACAGCCTCTCTGCTCTGATCAGGTAGAAAGTGGCACTGAATTTACCATCACCTTCACCCTGAGGTAGGAAGGCACTGAGGAAGCAGCGGGTGCCCCATTACTAGATGGGCCTAAGGCCAGGCTGGGTGGGCTCTGGGCAGCCCGAGCTGATGGGGACAGCCCTGCCCCACGGCACGGGGTTAAGGGGCAGCTATAGTAACGCTCTCCCAGTTGTTGGCTAATACAATAATTCACTTTTCTCCCTATCGTTGTTCAACACAAGACTTCCACAAGTTACACTAGGTGCCCTATATCCTCGATAACCTTAGTTTTTGTGGTAACGACACAACTAACACTCAAGAAAGGAAAAAAAAGGAAAGAAGTACTATACAATGAGTGAGCAAAGGCCCCTGGGCACTGTGAAGCCGGCGACGACCCCAGCTCTCGGGTGGGCCTCTGCAGGCACTAACACAGCCCGCCCAGGCGGCAGCACGGCCTGACCATCCCAACCCCATCCCAGGGGCCGTGAGGGGAGGCAGAGGACAGCCACCTCCCACCACCGCACGCTTACAGCCCGTCTCCTTCTTGATCTCTTCAATCTCCTCATCCCGAAGCAGCGTAGAAGCCCGGGAACCCATCTCTGGCTCCGACCGGCAGCAACAGCACCCCAGCTCCTCGACCCGAACCCGGCAGCACTGAGGAGAAGAGTGGCGACACGCCCCTTATGGCGCCGCTCCCGTCCCCGCCCCGACAACCGCCCCTAAACGCCAGCCGGCGTCAGCGAGGGAGAGAGAGCCGCGGCCTAGCGCTCCCAGCGTGCTGTGCTCCCGCTGCTGTCTCCGTGTGGTGAGCTCCGACGGCATTGGGCTGCGGCCGTGCAAGTCCCGCCCCTATGCGCTATAAAATGGCCTTGGCGGCGCTGCTGGGCGCTGTGCGTCCGAGTGTGCTCAGGTGGTCATGGATCAGCGCCTGGAGACTGCCCTGGGCAAGAGCGTTAAGCTCACCTTAACCTGTGGGGCTTTCCAGGGTGTGCTGCATCACATCAACCCCGGTTGTAACCTCCTGCTGCACACAGGTTGGGGCTGGTGATGGGCTCTGCCTCTCCTTGGCCTGAAAGGGGATGGTATGGGGCTGCTGGTTGCCTCGGCCTCCTCACAGCCTGGTTAGCAGTGGGGATGTGCCTTACGGGCTGGTAGCTTGTAAATAATCTGGCTTAAAACAATTATGACCTTACAGGGCAGGGTCTGTAAGTAGCCAAAACCACGCCTGGCTGAAGTGGTGTGGATGTGTGGTTCCTAATGCCAAAGCAGGTGTTAGGCTAAATAAAACACAGTCCTGAAGTTAAGATAACAATAATTGCTTTCATCTGTTTTCTAATTTAAGATTATATGAGTACAACAGATCAGAATTTCAACTACTGAGTGTAAAGAACCATTGTACAGGAATACTGTTCTGAAGAGCGGCAGAACTGTTGCATGAAATACTTAATCTAGTAGTTTTTGGATTGGGTTGGATTTATTTATTTATTTGTTTTGAGTTATTAGAACTATGTGGTCCTCTCATCTTGCTTTATTCTACAAATGATAAGCTTTTACCCACATGTCTCCATTTTCTCCTACTCCCTTATTGCAGTGAAGAACTTGGAAACTGGCAGGAGCTCCCCAGGAGTGAAGGTGTTTTTCAGCCAAGAAATAGTGAATGGTGAGGCTTTAATGAGTGCTGAGGCATGGGGGTCACATGTGTTTGATTCAGTCCAATTTTAGTTGCTGCTCAGTTTCTCAGCTGTGCAATTTCCCAATAAAACCAATGGGAAGCAGTGCTGTATAAGTCACATAGCTTTTGTTCCATTGTTGTTTGCTGCTGAAATAATAATTCTCCACTTTGTGAAGGTCTTGTGACTGTCCTGCATTAAAGCTTATGAGTCAAATAAACAGTTAAGTAGGACCACTGATGAGAATAACAGCTTGAAATTAATTAGTTCAGATGCACGTGCTCCCTGTTTACTTCCTGAAGGTGGAAGGAGTAACTGCACATTCATTGTGTGATGTTTTTGTGTTTTGTGTAAGTCTGGGAAGTAAAATTACCAAATGTTCTAGTTAATTTGGCTTTGCTTTTTACTTGCCCAGGTGAAGGTAGTCTCCATTAAGTGGTCTGCTTATGCAAGCCTTTGTGTGATTCACTAATAATAAAAATATGGAATTCTCATTTAAATTGTTCCCAGTATGTAAAGGCCCTGTGCGCTTCTATTGGCGTTTGCTATAAATCTTGGCTTGGAAACAGTGAGCTGAAGAGGTAATAGATGGAAGGTAACTTATCAAGTGTTTAACTGTGTCCATCTGCCTTCTTCCCATGTACCTAAGTGTATGTAAGGTAATTAGTTGTAGTTCTATACTGACTTTGGTTTTGGTGGGATGCAAGCCATCAGTTAGCCTTGTTAAAATGCTTCAGTTCTGCAATACACCTTTTTATAGACCACTTGTGTAAATTCCTACATCAGAATGAGTTTTAAATAATTTTGAGGTTTTTTTCCCCTCTTATAGCTGTGTCCTATTCTGATTAGTATATTTCTCCTTTTGTTGAGAAATAACTGTCAAAATGTTGCTGGTCAGCACCAAAATATAAATTGCTTACTTCTATTGCAGTGGAATTGCTGGATGAACCAGATTCAGAGAAGAAAACTGCAGTGCTGTCCGAGTATGTTGAAGTATTTCCTTCCTTTCATGATAAAAGTTGGGGTGGAGATGTACTCGGTTGGGAGGCCAACACCTGCATTCAATATCTTACTGGTGTTTAAACCCAACTCTGCCAATTTTGTATTTCACCTCACAAGAAGTGAGCAAGGTGATGAGTATCAGGCCTCCACTGTTTAAAAGACTTTTTCAGGCTGCTGCATATTATTTTTTTCTTCCCGTTGATGTTCCTAGGTATAATTTTCTTGATTTATTTGTGGTTTCAGGGTGAATTTGCCAAGTACATTTCTTCTGTGATTGTTGAGTAACTCCAGGGCAGTTGTACATAGGAGTTAAGTTTATTCATTTGCCCTTAAACTTACGTAAATGTAGCTTTAGGTAGCTGGTAAAATTATTCTTTGAACTCCTGCAGCCTGTGGTTCTTAGATGGCTTTGCTTTTGAGTCTTTTGGCAAGACCAGGTCTGAATAGTTTTTTCCTTTTTAGACAAGAACGAAGTGGTACCTAGCAAACAGCTTTCAAAGACAGCAAACACATGAAATTGTGATCAGCAGTGGCCTTCTTAATTCCTGTTGTCTTGTCTCTTTTGGCTTTGAATAAATATACCCATGCACGTACTTAAATATGCAGGTAGAGGACTGTTTAACTCTTTGGTCCTGACTTACAAGTATTTATTTAATAACCTCCTTTAAAGTGTAGTGAAGTTCCAGTGGATATAACTGTTCTACGTATTTATGAACTTGTAAAACCAGCCTTCAATTATAATATCTGATCTGTTATTTATTTTTTATGGATTCAGTGTAAAGATTTGCAGATGTTTAAACTGTGTCTTGAGCATATGTCATGCAATTCAGTCCTTGTAATTCTTTTTTTCCTTGAAACCTTCATAGTTGAGCTCTGCAATGAATGTCTGTTCAGGTTCTGTTTTCACCTTTCACTTTCAGACACATATCCTAAATTTCATGTAAAGATCCTCTGGGCAGAATAAACTTGTTTGAATAGCTTCAAATTCTTCCTTATGAATTGGGCCTAAACTTAATTCCTAAGATTAGGAAGTTGCTTCATGTGTAGCTGTTTATTGTTGGATGCAGGTGGATGGCATCACATTAAGAATTTTTCCTTGTTAAAATATCCAACCATAGTGAAATGTGTAATGCTTCGCTTTTGTGCATGTTTGTATGGCTGCTTTGCTCCTGCAGGTGCGCTTCATCTGTAGAGGAGAACAAAGGAGTAGACACAAGAAGAGCGCATGGTGGCCTGGGGAGTTCTCCATGTCTTTCCCTAGAGAGGCAGCTCAGGGCCTTTAATAGCTTAAGCATGAACTCCCTCCCAGGTAATGTCAATGTTAGCTGTAATGACAGACTGGTGTGATGGGAAGTATAATGGCAAAAGGATCAGTGTGATGAGAAGATGCTACAAAGTAAAGGGAAAGATTGCTCATCTGTCTCTGAGGATCTAGTTTAATAGAGGAAACTCCCCAGGGGAGGGATCTCCAGAGAAAGAGCCTTCTGTAGTGACAGTCAGTGTTTTAGATAGGGTTCAAGAGAGATGCAGCCAGATTCTGCCCCTTCTGATTGTGCTGATGAATTGCCTTCCCCTGTGTTCCCAGGGCTGATGGGGTCTTTTCTCCAGGTGCTCAATCAGTGGTACAGGCTGTGATTCAACAATTCCCATACATGGTCAAGTAGTGTAGTTGGTTTGTGTTAGTCAGTATCTTCCCTAGAAGCTGCAGTTTCTTGGCTTGACTGTTATCTGGACAGGCTGTGCTCTGCAAGAACAGTGGACATGGACAGATAGGCACAGAGCTTGTTATCTGCAGACATGCTTTTTGCATGCAGATATGTATGTGACATCAAAAAGAAACTCCTCCTTTCAGGAATGTTTGTCCTGTGGTTCACATCAATAGTAAAAGTGGATAATTGATCTTTTGGATAAATCAAAGTGCTTCAGTTGTTAAGCATTCCACTTCAGTGATTATTTAATGTTATACTTGTCCCTGAAATTTATATATAGACCACATAGACCATAGGCACTGACTCTGCCTACTGCAGGGGGATTGGAACTGGATGAGTTTTAAGATCCTTTTCTGTGATTTGCAGTTCTTATTCTATGATCTGTTTGTGTGTGTTCAGGAAGTAGAGAGATAAGAGCTGAACTGCTGAATTAGAGTGGTATTGTAACTGAAATATATACCGTCTGTAAGAGTTTGTTCAAGCAGAGAAAACATCTTTTTTGAATTTCATTTTAGAGAAGGAGGAAGAAGAGAGAATACAGTATACAGTTGTTGATTGCTTCCAGAAGAAGTTTGGCCCAGCAGTGAGTATAGAAGCTTTTATGCAGTGTATATGACTTCAAAGCCTCTTCTGTCCTAATTGCCAGTACAGGATTGTGAGCGTAGGTCCATGAGGAAAATTGTTTCTGCAGGCTGTAGTGAAGTTTGAGTTCTAAGTAGTAACCTGCTTCTTTAAGTTGAAATGGTATCCTTGGTGGCATTAAGGTATATTTAAGTTGTATGTACATGATGGAAATAGTTTGCAGCAGATAACATTGATTGTTGGTTATGGTTTTCAGAATCTGTATCAGCTGTGAAACGAGGTGAGGGGTCAGTATTGCAACTAGTGAGCAATGAAGAAGGTAACAGTACCAGGATTTGTTAGTGTTTGGAGAGGGAATTGGCAGTGCTGTTTTTATGGGTGTAACTTCAGAAATGCCTGGACCTTGGCTTTTTTTTTCTTTAAACTGTGTGTAACATCAGTGAATTTGGTAGAAAGGCTTTGCTTCAGAACTAATGATAGACTTATTAGACCTAATAGTATTTTTAGGTCTGAATTAGCCCAGCAATGCTGTATGTCATTGATGCCATTTTGTCTTGCAGCTAAGTCAGCTGAGATTTGGGTACTTATTATATGTATAATGCATGTTCGGATAAAATAGCCCTTTTACCACAGGGGATGATTTCCCTGATTGCAGAGGATTTTAATTTTTGCTTGAAAAGAAGCTGTCTTTTTCCTGCTCCTTTTATACAGTATGTACAGTATGGGTTAGTTCATCTTAATTGTCTGGGAGTAACAGTTTCATTTCTTATACTTAAGAAGATGAGTTATTGTTTTTTACCCCAAAGGAACACCTCCTTTGTGATCCCAAGGAAGTTCCTACAACCTACTTAAAAATTTAAGAGGAGATCAGGAGAGTCGATACTCTTTTAGTTAATCCATGATCTCTGTTAAATCTGTCATTGTTTCTACTTCTGTCATGCTGTGTCTCTAACTGAGCTGATACTGTCTGTTTCTCTTAGGTCACTGTATACTTGAGCTTTGTAGTTTGTGATTTATATTTACATTTCCTAAATTTGGATTATGACCAGAAAAATTCTACCTTACTATTTGTCTCTCTGCCTATTAGTCTCTGGCACTATTTATTTAGCCCTGTTTCCCATTAGTTGCTGCACCTGAAACAACAGGATGTTATCAGTGTTGTTGGAGAAGGTGTTAATTTTTGTCCCCATGGAAATCTCTTGTGGCTTCAGGTAAGAAACGTATGTTTTCCAACAAGTGGCCCTGCATAGCAGCAAAACTGGGAAATGTTTGGGGCCTAGCCTGTGTTTAAGACTTACATAACTGTTAAGGTAAAGGGATATGATTTTTCTCTAGGCAAGTTAAGTGTTTTATGGAAGATATGTTGCAGAAACAATTATGCCACTGTGAGGCAATCTTATAAGTAATTTATATTTAATATGAAGTAGTTTTTATATATTGTATAAATTATAAAATTTATTAAATATAAATAAACTATATAGCATATGTTTAACATTTGTTTGTAAAAACAATATAGTTTACTTGGCTTGCCATCTATATTTACTTCAGTAGAGGTATTACAACAATACAACTTTTGTCTATTAAATAGCTACAAGGCCTACCTAATCATAATGCCAATATAACTGAATTAGATGGAAAGATTAAAGTCTATTTAAAGATAAAAGATCTTGTCTGACTGTGTTATTAATATTTCAAAAGAGATAGAAAAGAGTATTGTTCAATATGCTCAAAAGCACCTTGGTTTATCTTCTAAACGTGCTCAGTCCTAAGCCTATTTATCTAAAGCAAAAACTTCTGTGGGAGTTTTGTACTTCAAACTTGCAGGAGTGTCTGCCTGCTGTGGATGAATTTGTATTAGCTGTGAAGACATGAGTTTGAGGATAGGCCATAAAATTTAGACCATTCTATCTGGAATGTCTTGGTGGAAAATGATATCCTTTATTTTTTGGTAGCAGTTTTTGAAAACAAAAGGAATGTCATCAACATGAGATTTTTGCTTGATGGTGTCAACTATTATGTTATCATAACAGTTTTAGGAATTTGTCTGGAGTACTTCAGCTAGAGTTTTCTTTTGATATGTCTCAATGCAGCTTAAAATGTGTACAGTATATTGCTGGATCATTCTTTCTAGCTTCTATATCTCTGCATGCTTGAAAAAGGAAGTTTCTCACAGGTTAGTGCTGAGGAAACTGAGGAAACCTTAATGTAAGCCCTTATGTGACAGATTGTTTTGTATGTAACAGTGTACTTTCTCCACCTTCACATCCATTGTTCTTTTGTTCCTTACTCATCTCTGCACATCAATTTGTAGATGGCAACAAAAAAACATGTTTTTCTATTTGATATTCTCCTTCTGGGACCTCAAGCTTTCAGAAATGGATTACAAGCTGTGCTAGAAGACAAAAACATTTTGAAGGTAAGGGTGGAAGGTGTAAGGATATCTAAGGTGATAGTGTATATATGTGTCTTGATCACCAGAAAAGTTGTGGTTGTGCACATACTTGTCTGACAGCTCTTTCTTGCTCCAGGTCATACATGACTGCCGTTGGATCTCAGATTGCCTCTTTCACAAGTATGGCATAGTTCTTGACAACGTCTTTGATACACAGGTACTCTTCAGATAATGTGGTTGGGAACAAACAAGGTATGCAGTCTGTTCCTGCTCTTCCTGTAAAGAGCAAAATGAATAAAACCAGGATTTGAAATGAGAAAACAATATTCTGTGCAGTTATTGTTGTTGGCTATTGATTGCTTTGCTTTGGGTTAACAGATAGTGGTCGTAACATATGAATACCTTCCATCACAGGTTGCTGATGTTCTGCAGTTCTCAATGGCAACAGGTGGCTTCTTTCCACACCGCACTTGCACGTTACAGGAGTGTCTGATGCAGCACTTGAGGATACCTTCCAAATGTAAAACCCTCATGAAGTGCAAGCAGCAAATGGCTTTGGTGGGTGATCTCTTCAGAGATTTTTATTTTAGTTTTTAAGAGTGTGATGCTGTTTAGTGGTTGGATTGCTGTAGTTAAGGACATTTTGTAACAGTCATCTGGGAGACAAACACAAGCTTCAGCTGCAGTATTTCTAGTATTTCCCAATAGTTCATTTGAAACTGAGGTATTGAAGAAACACAGAACTTGTGCAATAGAGATTATGTATAACTTGTAAAAAAAAAAAAAAAGTCAAGTATATTATGATACCCAGAACAATTCTGAAACTAGTCCAACAACAAATAAGTAAAAATGAGTCCTGAGTCAAGTAAGGAAAGGGGGAACTTCATGCTGGTGCAACTAGTGTGGAAAATTAGATTAGTGCTTCAGTGACATTTGCCATCTTAGGAATTCTACCTAGTTTCAGGCAGATAGGTGAGAGAATCTCACGTTAAATACTGGAATAGATGCATGTTTTTAAGCAATTCCACCTCCCAAACCTCCTCTGATATCTGCAGGGTTGTATGCAGAGAGACTTAAAAGCTGCGAGTGTTCAGTAACACTAAAGTAGATAGCAAGATCAGGTGATTCAACAGCAGAGGAATATGATTAAAAGCTTTATTATAGTTCTTACAACTAAATAACTTCTTGTTTGTATTGGGATGCACAGGAGAATCCTGATATATGGTTTTTGAGACCCCTTCCAGCTTCTCTGCTTCAAGTACTTGCTCTGAAGGCTATGTACCTTCTGCCTCTCCGCTCGTCTCTAATGGATAGCTTCATGGCAGACTTCACAGCTGTGGTACATGCTTACTTAAATACTTCACAGCATGGATCTGAAGATCAACTTGGAAGTATAAAGGTAGAAATTTCCTTGTTTCTCAGTTTGTGAAATAATCTAAGGCTCAAATGGATAAACTCTGGAAAACCTAATTGAAGTCTCTTCATCTGCAGATGTACAATCTGCGTTATGCCACATCTTGTTTTTAGCACTCAGTAGCAGAAGTGATGGTGTCTACAGCTCTCTAGCTGCATTTCAAGTCAGTCTGTTAGCATAAATCCACCTTAAGTTTGTGTTGCAGTTAGTGAGCTTGCAGCCCTTAAGGCACAGGCATAAATGCATTCTGTTCATTCTAGTCTGACACAGAAATTCTGGGCCCAGTTGATGGTGGGTGGGTGTGGACATGAAAAGAGAGAGGCAGCTGTAAAGTGGTGTTATCTGGAGTTGCCAGAGTTGCTTTATTTTGGTAGGAGACGTTACTCCCCAAGATGTGTTCTATTTTTCTTCACTCGTGTTGTCATTACTTTTGTGTGGTGGTGGACTCTTCTGTAATTCCTCGGTTATCTTTGAAAGGGGAGAGGTGTGGGATTTCTTTGGCTAAGGAACTTGACTTTCCTTGTTAATGGGAAGAACAGTTCTGTGCAAACTAAATAGGTAGTGGTGTTGGTGTGGTCTTTTTCAGTGTCTTTAGTGAAGAAATTATGGTGGGGACTGCAGTGTCTATGAAAGATATTGCTGCTGTTGCAATAAAGAAAAAAGTAAATGGTCAGACATACTCATTCATCACAAACAGAACTAATTTATGGTTAGATCCTGTCACTACCTCATTTTTGCAGTTGTAAATATTTTGAAATATTAGGAAAACTGAGTGCAGATCTGTCTTAAAGAATGAAAATATTTATTTTCCTGGTGTAACAAAGCATTCAGTCCTGGACTTGAATCCTTTAGGTATTATATATAGGCTCTGAACAGTAAATAACAGTAAA
Source organism: Coturnix japonica (assembly GCF_054131305.1). Lineage (NCBI taxonomy): Eukaryota > Metazoa > Chordata > Aves > Galliformes > Phasianidae > Coturnix > Coturnix japonica. The sequence goes on along the minus strand of NC_140667.1, from coordinate 24,365,047 downwards.
TCCAATTATTAAGGATGTAGTAAGAGAAACTTACATAACCACAAGAGGTCACAGTTGCTTCACAGGTAGATATATCTGAAAACATTTTTAGTTTTCAATACCAAGACTTTATTTATGCTTCATGGGGGGGATGGGAGCAGACTGAACCTACCCTTTGTTGTTCCTAATCTCAGAAATAGCAGAAAGAAAAAGTGAGTGTGCGTCCTCATGGAGAAAAGCCAAGACCGTGCAGTTGCCTTTGTGGGTTGCTTCATGTAGTAACCGTTGAGGAAAGTGTGAATAAGGCTAATGAAGATAATTCTTTGCCATGCCTTGGGCCTCTGCCTGCCAATTCTCTTTAGTCAGTTTTCTAGGGGAATCTCTTAAGTGAGAAGTTCCTGTGTACCCTAATAGGCCCCAGGGGCAGAATACAGGAAGCACTTCCTGGCTAAATGCAGAACTCTTGCCAGTTCAGAATGTCCTGGGGGCTTTGGGATATACCCAGGAGTGCTTGATTTCAGACTTACGAATAATTGCAGGTACCTGTGCCTAATTTTGCCTTGTTTGCTGAAAATTCATGATTGCCAGAGAGTGAGCTTGTTTTGTTGCAGCCTGTTTCACCACAAGCTGATACTCTTCCTTATCATAAAGTTTTTGTGAAGAATTTGATGAGAACAAAGTCCTAGATTATCAGAGGCTATGGATAAGCTGCTACAAATAAAAATGGATCAGTGATATTTTATAGCTTTCGCAGCAATAAACTGGAATGAGCAGAACAAGTAGCAGTTATGTATTTTGTGCAAGTACCATGTAAATGAATCTTTGACACATACTGTAAATTTCATGAGCAATTACAGCTGTCACCAGCGAGTGTTGCTTTCAGTTGAGGTTTCATCCATATTTTCTTCCCCTTGGTTGTTTTTTTTTAGATGTTTTGCTGGAAATGGCAGAGAACCAGAGTATTTCTGGGCAGCCTTTCTGGCAAGACTTCCTTTCACCTTGTGTCTGGGCAGCCAAGTGCAGTATTCTGTCACTTGATATCTGTTTCAGCAGTAACAGAAAATGCATTGAGTATCTGGCCTGTGAACTGCTACACCAGTTGGGGGAGATGTAAAGTTGGCGTGATGCAAATCCATGGACAAGAGCTTCTTTTGGGGATGAGTTTTAGAAAAGATGAGTGTTAAGCATTCTGTCAGCAGGTGTTAGCAATAGGAAAGCATTTCCAGTGACCACAGCAGCTGAAATGTGTGATAATGCAGCTCTCTTGTTGATACAGTACTGGGAGAAGAGAATGGCTGCAGGGCAAATGAAAAGGAAAGACATCTCATGGATCTTCAGTTTTAGTTATCCCTGTACATTAATGCTTTCTGTAATTTTGTGTTATCACCTGCAGGGAGCATTTGAATCTGAGTAGCAGATGTTTCCTCCTTAGCACCCAACATTCTACCCTCAAAACAGCTGAGAAACAGTAAACTCTGAACTCCAGTACTTCATTAGCAAAATCATCACTGCATTCTTCTACATCTTTCTCAAACTGATAATCTGCTGCTGAATATTCAGCCAGGACTTCCCAACCTGAAGACTTACGCTGTTTCTTGTATGTTCAGTGTGACTTTCTGCCAGGAGTAATTGTTCACGTTGTGGATGCAGACATGAAGTTTATATGGGCTTCTGTGCCTCTATCTCTAGAATAGAGTTAGTAAAGAAGCAGTGTTAAGTTTCTTCTCCTTATAGATGTGTGTTGTTTGTGTTTGAGTGTTCTGAAATAACCACTGCATTCTGCTGTGTAGGACTTAAATTCAAAGAGAAATACTTCCTAGGAACCAATGTTGAGGAGCAAATACACTTCTACAAGGGCAGTGTTCTGAGTGGTAAAAGTTTACCAGGAGAGCTTTGGAACCAATAGAGTTTTTGCTCACTACCAGTATATCTACTGCAGTGCAGTATATAGTACCAAGTAGCATGTTCATGGCAGGTGATGGTAGGAAGTCTGTTCTCTTTATATATAATTGCATGCTTGAACAGTAAGTCCTCCTAACTGGTATGTGAGTGAGGGCCCCACATGTTGATCTTGTAAAGGGAATTTTCATGCAGATTGGCCTTAAGTGATTGAGGGCATAGGTTACTTCTCACTGTGCTTGTAAATTCACCCACTTGTAAATTCAAGTGGGTAAACAGACTGTGAGTGGGGCTTTCAATAAGTGCTCTGCTATTTTTTTCTTCTATCTTTTTTTCTTCTATTTGGCCTTCTTCTGGATCTGTGCGAATTTCTTGATGCAGGTTTTGAGATGCATACCTCCCCTTTACAACAGCTATGATAACTCTGTCCTGGTGTGTCCTACCTGTGTATTTGTTCATTCTGCTCTTAGTCTTTCTGCCAGTGAGCTCACGGGGCATCTCATTTAGCAACATGTAGCTTCCTGTATCTTCCTATGGACCTTCTTTAAATATTTAGCATCCTCCCATATTTCAATGTTAAATACAGGAGGGGAAAATGTTGCATTTGTTCCCATGCTGGTTTTGTGTTCTGGCTGTTGCTTTGCCCACCAATATGGCAGATGTTTCCTGTGCTTCTGGGGATAAAAGGAAGTTTTAGAAATTCATTTTTCTTATACTTGTGCAAATTGGGATTTTTTTTCTAGTCTGCCTTCATCCTTACTTTCATTTCTATACACCTAACTCTACTGAAGGATGGTTGCTGAGTAGTCTCTGTAGCCCTGCTCAGCAGTTGTCAGTTTCCTTTTGCTTTGTCATATATTTTGCTTTTAAGTAATGCGTACTCAGTGCTGCCTGTATGTTACCTTAAAGTGACTCTATGCTACTTGATAGGATTTGAATTTGTTTGGCTCCTTTTTCCTACTTGTTACAAGCTTATTTATATGTAATTGCCCTTCATAAGGATGAGAGCAATGGTGAATTTCCTTGATGCTTGTACAAACAGGGTGAGCATTGCAGTCCTTGTTAAATAGCAGTTCCTTGAATGTAATGTTTTGAATTGTGTTCCATGAACTGCTCAGAAGTGCATCTCCTTTCATGAAATTCGTAGGCAGCTGTTCCATTTATCTATGAACTACTGACTACTATTCTACATGAAGCTTGTTTGTTTGTTTAGGATAGAAATGCTCTGATTTGGAGAAAAGCTGGGAGAGGTGCCTTTGCAGTGGTTCCTACAAGGAAACATGAACTGAACATAAGTCTTTTGGGGCTTTATAACTTAGTAGTACAGAAGATCCCTGAAGAAGTCTTAATCCCATATGCAAAATCACAGAATCACAGAATTACCCGGGTTGGAAGGGACCTCAAGGATCATGTAGTTCCAACCCCCCTGCCTGGCAGGGCCACCAAACATACACATTTACTAGATCAGGTTGCCCAGGGCCCCGTCCAACCTGGTCTTGAACACCTCCAAGGACGGGGCATCCACAACCTCACTGGGCAGCCTGTTCCAGGACCTAACCACTCTTCTAGTAAAGAACTTTCCCCTAACATCCAACCTAAATCTTCCCTCCTTCAACTTAAAACCATTTCCCCTAGTCCTGCTATTATCAGCCCTTTCGAAGAGTTTACTCCCCTCCTGGGAGTAAGTTCCCTTCAGGTACTGAAAGGCTGCAATGAGGTCACCCCGCAACCTTCTCCAGGCTGAACAAACCCAACTCCCTCAGCCTGTCCTCATAATAAAATATCACTTAAATCCTGAAGATCTGCATAATAAAGGCATGAACAGTAAAGTAGGTCTAATATTTTTCCCTTTAGGCTGCCTTTGAGAGAAAGGATGGAGTCTCCCCAACCCAGATAGTGTTTGTATAAGCAGGTAGTTAATTCATGCTGTAGATTTAATAAGAAGTGATTGTTCTGTTTTGTTGCTGAATCAGAGGAAGCTCTTATCTGGTACCAACAAAAGTAGAGCATGTGTATGCGTATGTATGGCTTCTATTTCTTTTCTTTTTTCCTTATCAGCCTAATTGCCTGGAGCTGCCAAAGGAGCTGCGTCAGCTGGCAGACATCCAGAAGCTGCGAAGGGAGAAGGCAGTGAAGGAGCACAGAATAAATGAGGATGGGCTTTTGATCAGAAGAGTCGTAGAATTAAATGAGAGAAATCCACAGAAGGATGAAACCCACTGAGATGACAGGGTCTATCTTCTCCACATGAAGCAGTGTGTCGAACTACATCCTTCAGTAGTCAGGATCTACTTTATCAGTGAAAGGAAGAAAGTAAAAAGCAAGTGTCAAGTCTGTAAGAGCATCTCAGACTAACCTCAGGTTGGCTGTGAAAATCCTTGATGCAGGTAACTCAATAAGCTTGTGTTATGTGTCAGGACTTTCAAAGAATTAAGATGGAGCTGTTCCTCATGCGTAAGCACTGAACAAAAACACCTTTTCAAGGACAGGTGAGCAGGTTGTTGAGGAAAAATGTTGGTCTCTCTAATCCTAATTTCTGACTTAAGATCTATTTTGAGATCACTTTTTCCCATGAGCTGTTTTGGCTACCGTTTATTTTATCAGACTGTTGTCTTAGATTGCTTTGATACAACTTTGTTTGCATACGAAAGTTGTTTGCAACTGTTGTAGATACTTAAAACTCTCACTCAAACCAAATATGTGAAGGGGGAGCTTGTGAGATGCCTGTTCATTGATATTAGAAAGGGTTTGCTTGGAAAAGTTATTTTCTTAAAACTAACAAAAAGTTGTGGCCGGCCCAGATGGGCTTGGTTTATAGATGGGTCTCTTTGGCATAACTGTACAAGTCTTGCATAGGAGAATGCAAGAGATCACACTGTATGGAACAGCAGTGCCGGCAGAAACAGCAGAGGAATATAGATTAAAAAAAGGCTCTTTTCTGCCAAGACAGAATTACTGTTGTGCTAACTGGCAAAAGCAGCACTGTGCTTGTAAAGCTGCAGCCCACCTGTCAGCGCTACTGTGGCATATAGATAAGACAGAGACTGTAGCGTGTACACAGAAAAGCATCTGTTCTAAAGGGGAAAACAGTTGAATGAGTCTGAGTTATGCTTAGAGTTTTCCTCAATAAAAATTAGAAAGGCGAAACTTATTTCCAGTGTATTTGCTTTGTTGTTCATTGAAGTACTAGACCGCAGGTGTCTAAATGAGGTTATGGAACGGTAGATGTGCTTATTGCAGGAAGGGGCAGAAGGCTGAAGGTTTGATCTCTGCCTGGGGGGGGGTTGGGCTCAATGACCTCTGGAGGGTCCCTCCCAAAGCCTGTGATTCTGTCATCTTTGACAGTGCACTTCTTCAGTGTTGTGTAATTGTAGTTATTTGTGATTGAAGCGTACAGTTATTTTATCTTGGATCACTGTAGGAAACCGGAACAGGCTTGAAACGTTTCTTCAGCCTTTTCATGTGGCTGTTGAGACTTGTTTAATCGGGTCTATGAGGAGCTGCTGTGTTGAGCCCTGCTCAGCACTGGGCTGTGTGTGTTCGGATAAGGACAGCTGGAGGAAGCTCTCACCGTGGCGTCCACCAGCCGTTGTGTCCATCTCCCCTGCCGTACCTCCTCACGTGTCAGTACAGCACAACGCCCGGCAGCTCAGCACGCGGCAGCCGTTCTGCCCGTTCACCCGCCCCCCGGCCTCGTGTCGGCCCGCGGCAGCCGCCACCATGGGCCCCTCCGCCCTTCCGGCGGCTCAAGGGCGGACGGACGTCACTTCCGGTGTTCGTGAGCCTCCCGCCGCAGACATCGCGAGAGCTGCCCCCGCCTCGCGCGAGACTCGCCGGCTCACCCGGCCGCTTCGCCCGAGTCCCTTCGGCAATTTCCGTCGTTGCCAGACTCTACCAATCGGCCCGACGAGCGCATCGATGAGCGCGGACCCCCCGCGGGCTACGCGCGAGGCCGCGGCCTGGGCGCGGTCCCGGTGCTCGTACCTTGGCGGCACCGTGGCCGCTGGGGCGACGAGCCCGAGACGCGGGGCCGGAGCGGCGGGGCCGGCGTGCGGGGCTCGATTGTTCAGGCCTGGCCATGGCGCCTCTCCTCCCCCCCGCCATGGCTCCCCGTGTCCCCGCTCCTCTCCTCTCAGTGAGCGAAAGTGGCCGCCGCCGCCGTCCCAGCGCCCGCGGCCGCCGCCTCCTCCTCAGCTGCAGCGCGGGCGCCATCTTGGCGAGGCGGGAGCCGGGAGCGCCCCGCGGCAGGAGTCGGGCGGCGGCGGCCCCGTGGACGCGCGGCTTGAGGCCGGGCGGAGCGAGCGGGGCGGCGAGCCCCGGGGACACCCCCAGCGCCCGCACCGCGCCGCAGCCGGGCCCAAGCCACAGGTGAGCGACGCGGCGGCCGCGCGGGGACGCGTCGGGCCGGTGTTGGGCCGCGCTCCGCCGGGACGACGCTACCCCCCCCCCTCCCCGAGCGGCGGCGGCGGCGGTCGGGCCTTTTCTTAAAGGCGCAGCCCCTTCCCCGCCCGCCGCCGGCAGCGCCGCGGGCCGCACCCCCCGCTCTGCCCCCGCCGCCCGCGGCGCCGCACGGCGGCCCCGGGACCCCGAGGGCGAACGGGGCGGGGGGGGTCGGGGCGCGGGGGGGGGGTCGTGCACCTGCGGGCGCACGTGCGTGCGGGGGGCGGCGGCGCGTGCGCGGCCGGGAGGGGGAACGGGGGGTGCGGAGTGCGGGCGGGGCCGCGGAGTGCGGGCGGGGCCGCGGGGTGTCGCCATGGGGGGCAGGGCCGGGCAGCGGCCGGCTCCGCTGAACCTTCCCCCTCCCCCCGCGCGGCGCTGCCCGCCCGGCCCGGCCCGGGGGCGTGAGGTGCCGGCGGGCGGCGGGGCGGGCCGGGAAGAGGAGGAGGAGGAAACGGTGGCCGCGCCCCGGCCTCGCGTGGGCGCCCGGCGGCGGGGCCGTCGCTTGTCGGGGTCCGGCGCCGCGTCAGCACGATGCCGCGCCGCCGTGGGATGTGGTGTGCGGCCGCGGGCGGGCCTGCCGCACGGGTGTACGGGGAAACGCCGGGGGGCGATGCCGCTGTCAGACGGTGACGGGGCGGGGAGCCCCTGCGCGATGGGACGGGGTAACGGCCTGAAACCGAGACGGGCGGGTTGAAGTTGGGCGCCGGGAGGAAATCCTGCGCGCCGAGGGCGGTGAGGAGCCGGCCCGGCTGCACGGAGCGCTGGGTGCCCCGGCCCCGGAGGCGGTCAGGACCCGGTTGGATGCGGCTGTGGGCAGCTGGGTTGGTGGGGGCAGCCCTGCCTGCCTGCAGCGAGGGTGGGACCGAGAAGACTGAGTTCCCTTCCATCCCAGTTCTGCGGTTATGACAGTTCCTTCGGACTACTTTTTCCTCATGTGTGTGGAACGGTTCGGCCAAAACCCTTTTTTTTATAGCAAGTCTTCACGTGCATTGCTAGAATGCTACCTTTTTTCTTATGCAAACCTTCTGTTTGTATATGTTTTGTGTACCTCATACACCTGTGTGTTAGCAACACTTACCCGTCTTTCATTTCCATGGATCAATACTGATATTCCTGTAGTCACCCCCTCAGTGTGTACTTGTAGGACTGGGCTGTGACTTCCATGAGGTTGGTAAGGCTGAGAGCAGTAAGGGAGAAGAGGAAGAGAGGGCCACAGCTTGAACTTCTCCCCAGTGCTTGAGGATGTTTCCTCTAGGTCACCTCTAAGCCATCTCTTCCATATGTGTTGCTAAGATTGCTTCAAATCCCGCCTCGTGCTTCTCGGCTGTTAACATGAGCAGGTTCTGTTCTGCTTAGATATAACGTAAAGGCGCTGTGTTCTGCAGAAAGCGTGCTGCGTGGAGAGCTGAATTATGCGGTAGGGGCTGCTTAGGTGGCAAGAAGAAAACGATTCTCTTAGGGCTGTCCTGGGCATGCTTTCCTTTTTGTGAGCTGGGGCAAAAGGGTGACATGCAGACAGGCAGTCTGTGTGTGCTGCCTCTGTGTTGTGGGCACAGTGCCCCAGTGGCTCTTCTCTGTGTTTAAAAGCAGTTAAAGTGGAGCTGAAATCAATGAAGCGCTGTCTTGTTCCTTGGAAAGCAATACAGAACCTTGCTACAAAAGCAGAACAGCACAGCACCGTGTGTGGAGCAGTGTGTAGTTTTAACTAAGTACGTTCCTTGGATAAGTGATTAAAAGGATTCCTTAGCTACTGCAAAGCAAAAAGATGCAAAGTTATCTTCAGTTCCACGTACTTATTCAGCCTGCACGTAGTGGGTCTGCACTATGAAGAGCTTGAGTGCCGTATGAAGTGCTCTTCTGACTGGTGTTTGAAAAGCAATGGGCTCTCAGGTATCAGAGTTGCATTTAGGAGCGTTACTGCCATGGAAGGACTATGTGGGAATTGTCTTTACTTAAACACTGGGCATATAATGAACAGTGGAGAACGGTTGTCTGTGTAACTGTTCATTTATCAAACTAAATGCTGTTTCTCCCCTTTCAGTTTTTATTCTCCAAGTAAAAAACCCCTTCAGGCTCCTTCGTGCCACTGCAATTGCCTGAATTAGAGATTCCATGTGTATAAGAAAAGGTGACAAAAATGCACCTAAGTGATACTGTACTCGTGAATTTCCCTTTTAAGCCTTGACCTGTGTGGATGTGGATGTTTGTGCCAGGAGTGATTTTGGAGATGTGACTGTAGAGTGTTCTTAGAGCATTTGCTGTTACAGGGAGAGTTGTGTGTCTGATTCATACATGTATTCAAGGTGTTCATGTTAGTTTGGAAAACCTTCGTGACAAAATGCAAAGCATAAAAAGATGGTGTAAGAAAAAACATAGGGAAAATCGCTGAAATTCTGAGGGAACTAAAACAGTTTAGAAGGTTGTATTCAATTCTTAATCCTGCTCTCTGGATAAAACTTCTCAAGGTGTAAGTGGAGGTGTGAGAAGTGCATAAATCCCCGTATAAACTGGGATTTGAGCTTTTGGCCCATTTCAGTGTGTGGTTCGTGTGCTGACACTGGTTTGGAAGAGAGCTGAGAAGCCACTCGTGTGGGTTGAAATGCCCAAGTGGACGTGCTCACCAGCCGGCTGGTTGCACTCAGCATGCAGATACTCAGCATGCAGATACTCAGCATGGCAGCTGAGCCCATTGGGATTAGTTTCCCTTGCTGATTTGCCCCAGGCTAAGTACAGACTCTGTGGATTAGTTGCTGTGCTGTACCTTAGCCCTCTGAGGAAGCTTGCATTTGTGTGTGTGCCCTCAGGAGCGTGGTTACCATCGATGTGTGTAATGCTTCCTGTTGGCATAGGGCATAAAAAGAAGAGAAAGTAATCTGCTGGGCCTCACCAAAGTGTAGAAATGCCAGTGATGAAAGGGATATAAGAAGAAAAAGATGACTCCTGGAGAAGCAGTACAAAGAAAGCCCCATCCAGCTAAGCAGGAGCTCAGTACGCTTGCCGCTTATGGGGCTCCTGCTTTAAAATGATACTGGTAGCAGAAACCTGTTGGACTTCATTCAGAAATAGCCAATAGGTGTTAAACGCAGTAAGTCTGCTGTTAAAGCTGAGCTGGTTCATGAGAGCAGTGCTGTGGCTGGCTTGGTGGTGCAGGTCAGTGGGCATAAAACTCAGGCAAGTTGTGTAAAGCCTGGCTGCTTCCTGAGGATGCCCTTGGAGGGCGCTTCTCCAGTGCTGTGTTTGCTTACTGACAGTGGGCAGGCTTGAAAACCAAAGTAAATGAGTAAGCCCAGTACCATCATTAATGAATGAGCAATGTGTTTTAAAGGACAAGGCAGGTATCCTGAGAGTGAACTTGGATCTGTAAGAAAATGTATCGTTTTGAAAGTTATTTCTGTCAAATTGGTATCTAAGCAGGAGAGATAGAGAGCGTAGCTGTTAGCATATAAATAAATGGCTGAATTCAGTGCCTGAGTTCTTCTGTATTCAATATGCATCTGTAGCTCTCAGTCTGGGGCATCGCTGATATATGTACGGGAGCTCTGAAGCTCTCATGTGATTATTTGGTTATTTAGGAGGCAGAGTGAACACCAGTAACTGTTCTGAAGACAAGAGTAATTAACCATGTGTGTACGTGAACCTTTTGGGACGGTTAAAAGAGGAAAACGGTGAAAAGCTTGTGAGGCCTGAGATGTGGGGTGCTGTTACTGGGCCAGCACAAGGAGGACTTCGTTATGATTGCTCTCTTATTATTTTTCCATTCATTTTGCTGCTAAGCTTGTAGCGTTTTGTTAGGCCAAGTCTCATGGGGTAGAAAGGAGCACATTCGGTCTGTTGGTGTCCTCAAGGCATAGTGAAGCAGGAAGCACTGCAACCCAGTGTTGAGGTTGGGGAGCACCTTGGGGTGAAGGATGTCTTGTGGCTGTGAGCAAACCTGTTCAGTGATGGTTCTGTGTGGTATTTTGGCTGGAAACTGAAATGATGCCATATTCACAAAATACATTCCAGCTCTTGTTTACAGAAAGTGTTTGTTTGTTGGTTTTTTTTCCTGATATTATAAGTATTGAATCTTGCTCTTTACCATGCATAATTCTTGTTAAGCTGCTTGTGTGATAGATACATCAATTTTGTTAACATGATACTAAACTGCTTTCACCTTTTTGGCATCGTTTTTTATCCATTCCTTCCAAAATCTCCATCAGACACACAAGTTTCATGTTTCCTCTCATTTTCTCACCTCTTTACTTTCTTTGTGACCCTTTGTTTCTTAGGAGACAGTCTTTGTTTTAGGTGGTGGTTTTTCTTTTTATGCATCCCTTCCTCCCCCCAGGTGGATGATAAAGAATATCACACAGATACTTTAAAACTTCTGGGGCAACATTAATCTTACGTATTTGTTTATTTGTTGTGTAGGGAAGGCTTTCAGGAGCTTCCTTCTGTCTTGCTAACCTCTGCTTGAAACAAATGTTTCATGACAGAGGTCATCCGTTGTATTTCTGCCAGGCATGAGAAGGTCCAGTATATAGAAAATCGAACCTAGGCAGCTTCAGTCTAAGAGTCATTTTTAAATGAGTGCCATTATCCCTTCTAACAGATCCTGGCATTCTGTTGCTTATTCTGTAGCAAAGACATGGCGTGAAGCCTGAATATTTGTTAAGAAATAATACATTTTGCTTTCAACCATGCCTGTTAGTCTAAAGGTGGTGGTCACTTATAATCTTTTTCTTTAATACTGGAAGATTTGAATCTATTCTGTAATATTTTTTTTTTAGTATAAAGGACTTGGGAGAAAGATGCTGACTGTAGACATAGAACAGTTAGAAGAGCAGATGCTTAAGCTTCATTCATAAACTCATAAACAATGTAGTCGATAATTCAGTAACTGAAGAAATACATATAAGATGTTTTTCAGTAATGTAACGTGAAATTTGTTTCATGGTTTGGTAGTATCTCCGTGAAGTAATACAAGCCAGAAGAATCCTTTAGAAGAACATTCAATCTTTCTATAACTGACTTTTTCATTTTATCCTCTTCCATAAGCAAAAATTTTAGTTGGAGGCATTTATGTAATAGTCAATAGTATGATACTTAGGGCATTAATGGTGCTTTCATTTATGCAGCTACAGCTGTAGATTGGATGTGTTGGCATTTGGGTGTCACATGCAGTAGGTTTGCCTGCTCACCTTGATCTTTCTTCTCAGAGGTGGTGGCAGCGATGATAATTGTGATTTCCTCTCAACAGCTGCATGTTCAGAGGCATCTGTGCATGAGAAGTTTGTTCTATGGCCTCGGAGCTGGGTGCCAGGGAGGATGGCAGCTGCTCAGAGCTGGCAAAGCCTCTTTATCTGCAGTACCTGGAGAAAGCTCTGCGATTGGATCAGTTTTTACGACAAACGTCTGCCATCTTTAACAGGAATATATCCAGGTACTAAAACCTTTTCCACAAGGAATATCAAGGAAAGACAAGCATTTTTATAATGTTGTTCTCAGGCAATACCATAGTAGGAGTTTACTTGATCGTTAGGAATGACGTGTTTATTATAAAACCTTCTCTTGTAAAGAATTTGCACTGTACTTCTCTTCTCGTTGATAATTCATCATATGGCCTGCCCAGGTACAAATTAGTAAGATGTTTTAAAGCTCTTTGTCATAGTTGAGTGGCTAAAACTTTCTTTGCCTGCAAAAAATAGGTTGAACAAGCATTAAGTTAATTTTTTAGGGAACTGGCATGTAGCTGTAAGTGGAATGCAAACAGTGTTGTCAGATGCAGCGTTTCTGATTGTAAGTTGTACCATTGAGAAGTGACTCATCAAGGTGCATTTCTGTCCAAAAGCAATTTACTTCTAATTTTATCAGTGTTCCATAATTATAATCTTACAGAACTGAAAAGCACGTGTATAATAGATAGCTGGTATATTACAGGCCTATAGGATTCACGCAAGGAATAAAATACACTTTATATCTTTTACATGTACAGTAGTGCTGGGAATAACAATATTGCGCTTTGATTTGACTCAGCACTACATTTCTTGGTTAGTTTGTGCCTCGAGTATGAAATATCTATCTCGAGACTAAGGACGCAGCTTGATAGCATAACCTGACTGGTCTGATGATTAACTGCTGCTGAGGGTTTAATGCTAAATTATTAACAGCAATATTTGTAGTGTGCAGAATTGCAGCTGAGCCTGCCTTAGTTCTCAGACCTTTAGGCAAATGGCCACATGCAAGGAAAGCTGCACAGACATCTTCTCTTTTGAATGTTTTCCTTTCACTCTCAGCACATTATGTATCTTTTTGCAGCGATGAAAGTGAGGATGGATTGGAGGACAATCCTTTGTTGGCTCAATCTGGGGATCCTCTGATGCAAGTTAAAGAAGAGCCTCCAAATGCTTTGCTTGGGGAATCTTCTGGAGTAGGGAATTCTGGAGTGCTGAACACACATTCCCTGAATGGAGTACTGCAGCCAGGTAGTCATCTACTGAGTTGAATCTGCTCACTTTGGGGCAGGCTGCAAAAAGCATTATTTCTGAAGAAATTTGTTTTTATATTTTCTTTAAACAGAGCCAAAGTCTGAAAAAGGGAGCTTGTATAACTTTTCTAAACTGAAGAAAAGCAGAAAGTGGCTGAAGGTAAGGGTATTACAGAGAAATCTGAGAAGAATAGAAGAGTCCTAGTTAACACCCCGTAGACAGGGGTGAATAAGGGGCTCTGTCTTCTCATCTGGTATAGATCATGGAGTCCTGAACATCTAACAATGTTGGCGGCAAAAAGAAAGTAAGTTGAGCCCTTGTTAGAGCATTATCACAAATTATCACAAATATAATTGCTAAATATGGTAAGCTTATGGTTATGGTAAGGTTAGTTGTTGCCATATCCCATTTTACTTCACATGTACCACAGAGGGCTTAGAAAGTTAGACGGGTGTCATAATAACCAGTAGGATTATTAAGTTAGAAACAATTGCTAAGATCATCTATTCCAACCATCGACCCATCGCGTGTACTCACTAAACCCCATCTCTCAGTGCCACATCTACCCTTTTCACAAAAACTTGACAAGAATTTTTTCCTAATATCGGACCTGAATGTCCATGACACTTAATAAACGTAATAAAGCCAGAGCATTAGACTTTTTTTTTTTCCTGTTGCATCTTCCATGCTCTTTGGCCACACTCAAAGCAAAGGATACTTTTGACACAACATACACAGCAACTGCTTGTGTTTGAAAGCTGCCTAAAACGGTGTGATGCAGTTTAATTGATGCAAGGTGTCATGCTGAAGAAGCAGCACAGGTTATAGTAATATTTGTTATGTTGCTGGAAATAATCTTTAACAGACTTCTTTAATCTTGTACTGTATTGGTCTGTTGTTTGCTGCACTTTTCTTTTTTAAGTAACTGGAGTTGCTCCAGTGTCCCTTGCTAAGAAGAAGTAAGGGTGTTTTTTAGTTGTTTTGTTTTCTTTCTGCATTAAAAAATGGCAAAACAAACAATGCATTCTATAGAGGTTTCTCATGATGAAAAGAAGAATATGTAATAGTCCATAGTAAGTATTGCATTGGATGTTTGTTGGAACAAAATTGAATCAGAGTCTCTATAGATTATAGGCTTTCATTTCCGTTGTGTAGCAAAATGGACGGTTGGCATTTCAGTTTTGGTGAGCAGCAGCATTTTGGTTAAATACCACATTGAGTATACACTGAGAAACATTAAGTTTTTTAGTACTATGTCCAAATTAAAGTGAGCTTTATGAAATGTATTAAATGGACACTGGAGACTGAGATGAAAATTTGTTTCTAAGATAAAGTCAGTATGAGGTCCAAATGAGGGGAGGGAAGAGAGAGTGGAACAGTGGCACTGTGCCATCTTTGCCTTTCATTGTACTGCAGTGTACTCTAGTTAGTAAATACAGGTTGCCAAGAGGTCGAGCAGGAGCCAAACCTTGTGCAAGTGGTGCAGTGTGAGAATAGCAGGACAAATGGTACGGATGAGGTAGCAAAGCACCTGCAACCATACATCACAAAATGCCCTTGCTTATATCCTGGCTTTTCTCACTGCTATAAAGAGCCTTTTGAGACCACAGGCAGTTGCAGTGGGTTTTAAAATGACTTAATTTTCACTAAACTAACAGAACTGTACCTCTCTGAAGATAAAACAAAATGTTTACTTGATTAGATGCTGAACAGCGCTGTAGATCAGAAAACTGTTTTCCATTTGAGGCATTTCAGAGGGAAGACTCTTTGCAAAGGCTAAGTGTTGTGCTTGTGTCAGCCTTTATTAGATAAAGGCTCAAGAGTGTTCTGTGTAAATAAACAATGCAGTACGGTGACTTGTGATTGTTAATGTTTTTATTCATTTATTGCTGTTAGAGTATCCTGCTGAGTGATGATTCCAGTGACACAGATTCTCCAAGTGATGAGGATGGAGAGGATGAAGAATTTTCTCTTTCAAGGGAGGAGCTTCACAATATGCTGCGATTACACAAATATAAGAAACTACATCAAAGCAAATACAGCAAAGACAAAGAGGTAAAAGTCCAGAACTTCCCTATTTCCTTAATTTTCTTTTCTCCTTTATTTGCATTATTTCAACTACTTAGACTTTTTTTTTTTTTTTAAATCTGTAGTATTTTGTGGACTAGAAATAGCCTATAGACTAGAGCGATCTAATGTCAGTTTTATAGAAGGCTTATTTAATTATGTACTAATTGAAAGGCTATTGATACCTTATGCTGAGAATCTCCCAACAGTTTACATAGATAGTATGGATACATGTGTACATACAGCTTCCACAACATCCTGTTATGTTCTTTAGAGCCAACAGGGTGCTGGAATGCAACATTCAGACAGTAGGTATCAAAACTGAGTTACTGTGGCTTAGATTTTAATACAGGTGGTCGCAGTAGTTCATGGCTAAAATTGTATATTTGAACCTACTAAATTACGTTTGCCTCACTGCTGAGGCTGCAAGTAGTGAGGTGATGTTTATCTTTTTGAAAGAGAGTTCCTCGTATTCTTAGTGTTTTCTGTAATTCTTTGGGGTTTTACTTGATTTTATTTTTCTTGTTATACCTTCCTTTTCTATTTTAGATTGTCTTTTTGTATCCACTTTTTTTTATCTCTTCCTTCTAAGAAAATACCTGCTGCATTTCTACATTTTTTCAGATTACATTGGCTCCTTGAAATACCACATAACTGCAGAAGCATTCATACACCCAGCTTCCACATAGCATTTTGATGTTTGTGTATAGCCTGTGCGTAGTTCTTTGGTATTTTAGTTGAACAGTACTTGAAATATATTACATATTTTTATAATCTCCAAACTGCTTAGTCACCTGCTTTTACAGGACAACCTGAATGGTCAATTTGTTCATGTGGAAAATTTTAAATGCCTTTTACCTAAACCTGTCCTTTGATATCTTTTCATGTGATAAAAGTAGGACACGTATGTAACTTGAGAATGCAAGCAAAACAAGTAGGAAGTCCTTGGTTGGACTATTGCATGTAACGTGATGTTTTACTGGGCAGCACCAGTATGGAAAATAATGTAGTGGTGTGTTTTGAAAGTGTAAGCTTCACTACGTGCTTTTCCCGTCTTATTTAACTGAGTGGGTTTGGTTGCCTCTGTAGAACTTGGGGGACTCCTGTGCACAAGTGGTTTCCCTTTGGACTCTCTAATCCCTGGTAACAGTGCTAAATATGGAGAAGTACATTTATTGATATCTTATTTACAATTTCTATATTTTTACAATCTTTATTTCTAAAGGCGTGAACTTGTTTACCTGCTGTTGCTGTTATCTGCTGTATCTGGTTTGTATTAGTGTGCTCATTTACATCTACTTCAGTTGCAGCAATACCAGTACTACAGTGCAGGACTGCTGTCTACCTACGATCCTTACTATGAGCAGCAGCGCCACCTGCTAGGGCCCAAGAAAAAGAAGTTTAAAGAAGAGAAAAAATTAAAAGGTAAAGTCACTCTCCTTGTGTTTTTAGATAATTGCTGTGATTTAATTTCCTTTCTTGTATTATTGACTTTGAAGAAACATTCATGTTTGAACATATTCCAGACTTTTGAGTTTTGGATGGAAAGCTAATGGCTGATTCCATCAAAGAGAAATCAGAAAATGCTGTGCTTTATCTGGCCTCCAGAGAGCTAGGGTAAAAAAAAGATGGTGTAATTGAGAGTTTGTGGTTTTATATTTTCTTTGTGGACCTCTGGGTCTAGAATGAAACTCATGCAATAAGTACTGCATAGCTATTTCTTAGCACTGCTTGGCTGTGTTTCAGAATCCATAAATACTGCTGTGTATCTTGATCCATTTGCTCATTTTCTTTGGAAATTTGATAGTTTTTAGAAAAATATAAGGAACTACCCAGTAACTGATACGGTTATTCCCAAATGTGTAATTGTTCCAGTGAATGAGAAATTGTAGGAAATGAGATTGTTTTCTGGAAATTAGAGGGAACTCAGAATTGATGTCCAGTGCAAGTTAAAATAGAATTATTTCTGTAACATCTCAGCTGGAGTTTTTCAGCTGCATGTTTGCCAGGAAGTACAGTTTCCTTTCTTGACTGAGCTGACAGCATCTGTAGATTTGTAAGGAAGCAGAAAGAGAAGGCTGTGAACTGTCAGTGTAAGGTGAATTCTCTGTAGTGCAAGCACTCATGTTGGAGCTGTGTTTTGAGAAAGTTATTTTGGGCTTCCCTGTATCCTTTCAATCTTTCTGTGAGTTCCTTTAATGCTGTATTTTTCCCACTAATCTTGTAGTGTCCGTATTTTTGCATACTCAAATAGTATGTTTATTATCTGATAACAGCATCTGATAGTTTACTCTGAAAACTGTATTCCCAATAAATGATAACACGTCAATCTCTTTCACAACGATTTGAGACATCTACCAAATGCTCATGTTGTTACTCTTAAATGTCCCTTATGTGTCTGTAAGTAAAATTTTATCACAAGATAAGAAGCATTGTACCAGATCACAGATATTTAATTTCCTAATGAATACTTCCTCATGAAAGGAAACATGCCATAGGAGTTAGCTGCAAAACCATAAAGAAATAAATGTATGGTTCTAGAACTGGAGGCAGAGGTGAGTTTGACTTTTTTGTTGGCTCCACACATAAAGTGCCTTGGATAGCTTAGTTAGGAGAGATGTTGGACTAAATGCAGAAGGTCCCCAAAATAGGAAAAGAAAAATGATTTAATGGTTAATCTTGCAGGAAAGTTGAAAAAAGTAAAGAAAAAGAGGAGACGGGATGAAGATCTCTCTTCAGAGGAGTCTCCAGAACACCACCATCACCAGACCAAAGTTTTTGCCAAGTTTTCTAATGACACACCACCACCCGGGTCCAAGAAAAAGCATATGTCTATTGAACAACTTAATGCTCGTCGGCGAAAAGTGTGGCTTAGCATTGTTAAAAAGGAATTGCCAAAGGTGAGCTTGGTTGATGGCACTACATCATTGATGGTAACAAGAAAGCGGGATAAAAAAAGGTACTGCACATGTATTAATCATCAGGTAATTGTAGGATGTGTTCTTTTATAGGCATACAAACAAAAAGCATCAGCGCGCAACCTTTTCCTTACCAACAGCAAAAAGGTAAGTGTTCAGCTTGATACCAATACTTATATTGAATGTAATCAGCAAACTGTACTCTCTTTGTTTCTTACTGATGATTCTAGCAGGACAGTACAGGAGAAAGATCTGTATGTAAGTAATTTGTATAAGGCTTTTCATTTTTTAGATGTATCATATTGGTGTGTTTTGTAAGCAGTAGAGGAAATAAGCAATATAAATTTGTGTCCTGAAATCTCATTGGCTTTCATAAGATTTACTATGTTTGTTTTTATTTACTGATTTTGATACAATAAAGACTTCAGTACACTGCATTGACTTTTGAACTGCCCATCTATCCAGTAGCTAGAATTTGCTGCTTTAAGCATTCGTGTGTAAATCAAAGAGGCTCTTGGAGGTATTAAAATGTGTTAATTTATGCAAACTTACATAGGAGCTGGGAGTAAAAATGGAACAGTTTTTTTGATTAAGTGATTGCCAAAGGAATTTATTTCCTCATTGGAGTGGTCTCTAAGAAGTGTCAGTATTTCTACCTTGAGGACTTTATTGTAGGAACATTTGGTAATGCTTTTCAAAGCATTTTTAAAGTGTTACACTCAAGTGTGTGATTTATTTATATGCCTAATGAAAAAATTATGTATATGGCTAATGATCATCAGATACAAGATGATGTAGAAAGCATTACGTTCCAAATATACATCAGTAAGAATGGCAATGATTTCTAGGTAAGGAATACAGGAAACAGGTTCTACTTCATTGTGTGCATCCTTACCAAAGACTAGAATTCTTTTTGATGTCTGGACAAATATTCTACGATTATTGTATTTGTAGATATCACAAACTGTATTTTAGCAAGCGAGTGATGCAGCAGACTTAAAGGAATTGGAATTACACTCTTTTTTCCTTTGCTTTCATTTTATTTGGTCATTTGCAATCTCTGTATGGTAGAATTATTGATGTGCAAATTTCAGTGGAGGAAAAAACAACTATAACAAACATCAAACCCAGCAATTTTGACCATTATGACAACGACATTAATTTATATAAACTGGATTGAAAAATGACACTAGTATGCTTCTTTGTGTGATGGTAGGAAAATTGTAGGATACTCCCCCGCTTTTCAGTATATTAAAATGTGAATGTGATTGTGTGCTACCAATATTGTTATTGCAGCAGCCTTATTAAAACAGTGAGTAAAGAGTGTGTGCCACAGAAAAATGTTCGTAGTGGAGTAACATTTGCAGACAGACCTTGAACTCTGGTCTGGAGTACTTTTCATAGATCTACCCACCAGATCAATCATTTTAAGTACCGTGTTGTGCTGCAGCTGTCCTAGGTTTTGGTTTTTTGTATGCATCTCAGGAAGTTCTTGGACATTTATGTTCTCTCTCATCATTTCAAAAGTCAAACTGCTGAGCAAAGTATCACTGTTTTTCTCTTTTGAAGGATCAGATTTGTTTGAAATTGAATGTGATGTACATTGCTGGTTTTCTTTAAACCTGCCCATCTTTCATCTGCATTCAAACCTTATTTCTCCCTAGCTTGCTCATCAGTGCATGAGGGAGGTACGTCGAGCTGCTCTCCAGGCCCAGAAGAACTGTAAGGAAACTCTACCACGGGCACGTCGTCTTACCAAGGAGATGCTTCTCTATTGGAAAAAATATGAGAAGGTAGAAAAAGAACATCGTAAACGGGCTGAGAAGGAGGCTCTGGAACAGCGCAAGCTGGATGAGGAGATGAGAGAGGTAAAGCAAAAACACAGGTTGCTGATAATTAATTTATTGGGTAAACACAGAAATGACCAAACAATTTGGATTTCTAAATCTGGGCCATTAAATTCAGTTGTTTATTCTGTTTCAATAATATTGTATGTATTTCTTTGCTAATTTAAAGTTCTTTACATAATTTGTCCAACATGAGAATCCTTTGAGCTACCTAAATTCTTTACAAATGATTGAGATAGAATAAAGGACACCACATGTCTCACTGACGCACACATGATTCCATGTTAGTTCATGCCGGCCTTTGTAATGATTTGTGCATCTTTCTTAATACAGTGGTCAAGTCGCCTTTTCATTCACATGATATTTTATTTTTCCTGCTGTAAACTAGCATCAGAACTGTCAGAGAATGTGAGCAGGACTGTTGGGGGCCTACAGAGTTGAGAATTTTTCTGTGATGGCCAAATGATCGATTCATTGACCTTCTTAGTGATCAGGGTTGAATTTAAGAAAAAAAATCTTGCCAAAATTCTCTGGTGGATTTACAGTCTTACCTTCAGTATTCAGTGGTGAATTTGCAAACATTGTGTGCCTTAAATTATTAGGTGAATTTTACCGTAGCGTTTTTCAGTTGGAACCTTGGAATGAACAGAGTTTCTGCGACATCTTGCAGAAGCCCAGACAGTTACAGTATCT
This sequence comes from Coturnix japonica, assembly GCF_054131305.1. Classification (NCBI taxonomy): domain Eukaryota; kingdom Metazoa; phylum Chordata; class Aves; order Galliformes; family Phasianidae; genus Coturnix; species Coturnix japonica. The sequence continues at coordinate 24,344,737 of NC_140667.1, read as the reverse complement.
CAGATGTGTACATTTAATATATTCTTTCACTGTTCTCCTTGGTAATAAATAAGAGAACATTAGAGCTACCTCCTATGATTACATTGTGAGTTTTTTGAACTGTTTGTTTCTTTTACTGTAGACCTCTATGCTGTTTTTTTAATTAATCTTTTAAGTTTTTCAGTGTAAAAAAAACCTTTAATCTTTCTTTTAGGAGATTATGTTGTTCTTTGCCATGATTATGTAATTAAAAAGAATATTTCATGTCTATCAGTATTCTATTTTAATATAGGTGTTTATGGTGGTGGCTAGTTTTTTGTATGCAGCTGATGTCCTGGCATTTTTTAATCAAAATAATGTGCGTAGTATAACCTGGATAGGTTGTCATTTTATTAAATTGAAACTTTTTTTTTTCTTCAACTATATTTTAATCACTAAATCTTTATTCTGTCTTTTTTGTTTGTCTGTTTGTTCGTTACCTGTGACCTTGGTGAATGTTTTTCTCTTAGGCTAAAAGGCAGCAGAGAAAACTTAACTTCCTGATCACACAAACTGAATTATATGCCCATTTTATGAGTCGTAAGCGAGATATTGGGCATGATGGAATACAGGAGGAAATCCTACGCAAACTGGAAGACAGCTCTACCCAAAGGCAGATTGATATTGGAGGGGGAGTGGTGGTCAACATCACCCAGGAAGATTATGGTAAGCAATTTATCCACAGTCCTTCCTATGCACTTTTGAAATTTACTGTATTACTTATATTATTAATCATATTTACAATGTCAGACATAAAATTCCTTCTATATAAGAAGTACGTTTGTAATTACTGAAGCTCATCTGATTTTTATTTTTTTTTTAACTTGGGTTGTTGACTATGCAAAGCTCTAACATGGAGATGCTGTTTTCAGATAGTAACTATTACAAGGCCCAAGCTCTGAAGAATGCTGAGGATGCTTACCAGATTCATCAGGCCCGGGTATGTATCTTTTGAATCCATGAAGCAAAAGAGAAAGCAGAGTAATTGGTAAAGGTACCAAAACCAGAATGTTTAATAGCAGCTAAGTCTAGTAGGTTTGTTTGATTTTGTTGCCCCCTTCTGTGTTCAGACAAGTAGAATAAAGATAAAATATCTGGGGACAGGTTTGTTAACCTTTAATTTCTGGCAAACATCATGTGTCTTAATGTGAAGAGTAAAGCCTTTTACTATACAGTTTCTTGTTAAACATAATCTTTGTGTTCACAATCTTCGTGTTTTCGTAATCTTACATGTTTGTTCCTCTTCTTGTTTAGACTAGATCATTTGATGAAGATGCAAAGGAAAGTCGAGCAGCTGCTTTACGGGCTGCTAACAAGTCTGGTACTGGCTTTGGAGAGAGCTACAGTTTAGCAAATCCATCTATCCGGGCCGGGGAAGATATTCCACAGCCTACTATTTTCAATGGAAAACTGAAAGCTTACCAACTGAAAGGCATGAATTGGCTGGCAAACCTATATGAGCAGGTATGTTAGTACATCTTGCAGATTTTTTAAACTTCTAGGAGAATTTAAGTAATTAGTGGAAACTCATTTAAAAAATTAACAGGTTTTAAAAAATAGACCACATATATTGCATCTGCAATATTTTTAGAAGAAATGAAAATATTATGTAAATCACCCATCAGGATCCTTGACTTTGAACAGAACATAAATTTCAAGATTCCTTATGTGAATATTTACAGAACTGCTTATCATTTAGATTATACACTGAGGAGACTTCTGCTTCTCAGAATTGCATACTATTTTAGGCTTTGGGCAGACTGTAAATTGCAGGCAGTGTTGCCCCTGTGCATATCCAGTTTGCAGTGTGATTGTGATGTGTGGGTAGACTGAGGGGGAAAAAAAACACGGCCTAGAAATGAATGAAAGTACAGATGATGTGAAATATCTCTCAGTAGAGGACCTAAAAGAAAGTAGGTTGCTTCATTTTTCAGGTCCTGCATGGATAAAAAAGTAGTAAGATGGAAGTATAAATTTGTGGATTTTTTTGCAGGGCATCAATGGAATCCTGGCAGATGAAATGGGTTTGGGTAAAACAGTACAAAGTATTGCTCTCCTTGCACATCTGGCTGAAGTAAGTGGATTGTAGTTTTTTTGTGGTCAGCATACTTGATAGAAGATGCAGACTTTTCGCATTTGAATTCTAGATTATAAAGCTTCAATGCCTTAAAAGACATTATATCTATGGCATGTCCGTTTGATCTGAAGTTGTACCTTTAAAAGTTCCTATGTGTATATGACTAGATATGTGTGTACATATATATATACATATATGTATATATAATTTTATGTATAATTATATAAAAATAGGATTGTCACTTATTCGGAGTTACAACATTTCAAATGCAGCAATTGTAAAAGTTTGGTGAGAGTGCAAGTTGCTGACTTAATGATTCACTGACCTTTATGAATCAGAGAGGCTTGTAGAATAAAGCCCAAATTCCAATTCTGAACTTTAAGGCAGTTAGCATGGATTTCTGTACCTGATTGTGGGATTTTTTTTGTCTTTTTGTGGGTTTTTTTTTGAGACGCAGTGATTCTTCTGTGCCAGGACAGATAAACAAAAGAGAAAAAGCAACACGAGCTTTCTTCTTCCTGCAGAAATATATATGTATTGAAAGAGGTAGATAGGTTTAAGGGGGAAAAAAAAACAAAACAAAAAAACAAGTGGCACCCAGCCACTTGCCTTAAGTGGTAGGTATTGGCTGGTGAGAGCAGAAGCAGCTGGATTCGTGACCAAGTGACTGGCCATTGTCTGTGTTTGTTTACGTTGGTTTTTATATACTTTGGATGGTACTATCAACATCGGAATGATGCAGAGCCAAAGGCTCTTAAGCTCATCTGTATGTAAGGGATAACAACTAGATAGGCTTGTCTCCCCATTGCAACTTGAGATTTTTGGAAGCATTTATAGGGCTTTTAACTTTTCCTTCTCTCCCTTGCGCAGAACAGCTTACACCAATACACTAATTATTCATCTTTTTTTTTTTTTCACAAGGAGATATTCTGTTATGATGTGATGGAGCAAAGCTTTCCAGTATCACCTGGTGTTTTTTTCCTTCACAAAATAACAGAGGCTGGTAACAATGTGGAGGTGGCAGCTTTCTGGGAAGAAAAAAATGAACAAGCAAGTTTGAAGCAGTGGTGCTTGTTCTGGGAACAACTTAGCTATACTGAACAAAGACTGTGTTAGATATTAGCTTTGCTCTGTTTAATTCTGTGCCACCATGCTGCTCTGGGAGGAAGTTTTATTATAGTGTGTATAATTCTATCTTAAGTAGCAACCGTTACTTAGCAGTGACAGTACTGTATGACACTATTTCCATGTTCCTTCCCCTCAATTAATTTATGGATGCCTGTTTATTTTTTTTAATGTGTGTATTGCAGAGAGAGAACATCTGGGGACCTTTTTTAATAATCTCACCTGCATCTACTCTTAACAACTGGCACCAGGAGTTTGCCAGATTTGTTCCTAAATTTAAGGTAATAAGCACATGCAAGAAAGTTCTTTTATATTTTCTCAGAAGCAAACTGTTTATTTTCCTGAATTCTTTGGCACATCTGGGTCCCTCATTATCTTGCAGTTTCAAATTCTGTGATGAGCCTGGTTCTGATATTTCTTCGTCGTCCTGTCTTTCTGGAGCATTCATTTATCTAGGGCATGAAAAATATAGTAATTGTGAGAAAGCAAGAATCAGTCAGTTACTGCTTTCCTGTACTCCAGTGAAAAACATTTGAGTGTTTGGAAGGAAGGTTTGTAAGGAATATTTATCACTGAAACAGTAACAGCATTTTAGAAATAAAGGTAGACAGAGATTCTGAAGCTTGTGGCTACATCTGCAAAGAGATTATGGTTTAAATGTTTGAGTTGTTGACAGGGTAACGTTTATTATGAAGAGATCCTGATTAGGTTTTGTAAGCACAAGTAAGTTTAATTCTTACAAAGGATTTATAAAACCAATAGATAAAAACCACCTACTTAGAACTGTAAGTAGCCATTATATCAGTGACACCCAGGCTAATTGTTTGAATGCCTTGGCTACTTAATGAGGTGTGGGAAGACACTTGGTCCCAAAACAGTAGGGACCTTAGCTTAAAACCCAGAGTAGAAAACATGAGAGCCCAACTGGCCCAACTGTCTATTTTCTTTCTGTAATTTGCTCCAACCAGATGATTATATAGAATAGACGAGTATCTTTCATGCTTCTTCTCCATTTGGGAAATGGAATACACAAAATACATCAAAAATGCAGCCAGGCTGCTTGAGACAAGAGATCTATCTTTTTAAGTAGTAGTAGTAGTAGTAGTAGTAGTAGTAGTATAGGCCTGGTTTTCCCTGTTTCTATTATTACGTAGTTGTTTTGTGGGTTAGTTGCATAATACCTTTTTTTTTGAACAAATTGTATTTAAAAAAATAAAAAGGTTTGGATTGTTACTGAATATAAATGTTACCAATTTCTGTTAACCACTTTTTTTCCTGCTTCTTATCATGCTGAAACTTGTAGTCATTTATGCTTATGGTGAATCACAGTGAGTTTGTTTTTTCAGGTCCATGGCAGAATATGGAAAATATGTAAAATAAAAGGCTTAACTTGTTTGTTCATCTGATATATATATATATCCTTATTTCACATAATAATAGTGGATAATAGCATCCTTATTTCACAGTGATTACAAGAATGTTCATGCAACATGATGCATGTCGTGTACAGTAACTTAGAGCTTGCCTGCTAGAGGATGGAGATGCTTCCCAAGCTCAGAAACCAGCATTTCTGCCTTCCAGTCTTGCTTGTAGTCCTTTCATCAGACAGATGATGGCAGTGCACAATTAGTAATAACAACTCTGGCTGCTTTCTGTTCAGTGCAGAGCTCTGTTTCAGAGTAACAGGACCCATAAAACTCAGTTAGAAATGAATGGCCAGATTTTTTGTATTGTTACTGACTATTAAAAAATTGTTTTATTTTTTATGTCTAGACCAGATGTGTTAACTTTCATCTCTGGAAACAGTTCTGAAGTATAAATCCAACAGAGTTGGTATTATTAGGGAGAAACAACTGGGAACATTAAACAGGAGAGCAAGACTTTTTAGTTGTGCAAAGACTTGTTTCTTCCATTAATAACGTATCTCTTTTCATTTTTAGAAACGTGCTTCCAGGCATTTTTAGATCAAGATACGCTGTCTTTATATTAGGCATAAGACAAATGATAATTGTTTCTTGGAATTACATTTCTAAGAACTTTTAAAGTACTTTTTGATTTTTTTTTTTATCTGCATAAGAGAAATTATTCCCTTTTGGTTTTGAAGAAAGCTGTTGTTTTGTAGAATGCCTAGGATGAAATTCTTGAGCAAGTACATCTGTATTTGAAAATAACGCCTTTGTATTTTTATACTGTCCAGGTGCTACCTTACTGGGGAAATCCCCATGATAGAAAAGTCATCAGGAAGTTCTGGAGTCAGGTAATTTTGGCATGCCTGTGTGATTGGACCATCTTGATTATTTGTGCATTATTGCACTTCATTATGCTAAGCAATGTGTGGGTAACGGAGTGCTGTGTTTTCATCCATGTGGTAACCTTTGTTAATATCATGAGGTAGAAAGCCAATCTTGTATTGGAGAGCAGCACAGTACACCACAGTTTAGGGTAGTATGATGTTAGTTGAAGGAATTAGGGCCCTACAAATGAAGCAGGCTGTTTTAATGTCAGGAACTGTTCATTCTGGTTGGATAATTTTACTCAGAGTGCCCAAGGCTGGCATCCCTGCAGACCCGTCAGATTGTTCCTAATTTAACATAAGTAAACAGTATTTTATAGAGTTCAACACCTAGCTCTTGTTTGGTGCATTAGGAAGCATCTGAAATTGGCCAGGGACTGAAGGGCTGAAGTTCAGATCCGCTAACTGAATAACATTGTTGTAGATACTTTGAAAAGTCATCTGGGGAAAAATGAAATAATAAATGAGAGGAAATTATGAAACAGAAGTCTGAAATTACAGCATGTACAGATGAACTCTTCACAGTGTGCTTAGATTCTGTGAACATCTGATTTTTACTTTGTGTTTGTAGAAGACATTATATACTCAGGATGCTCCTTTCCACGTGGTGATTACCAGTTATCAACTGGTCGTGCAGGATGTGAAGTATTTCCAGCGCGTGAAGTGGCAATATATGGTGCTGGATGAAGCACAAGCACTCAAGAGTAGCTCCAGGTAATGAATGAACTGGAAAAACATCTTTTCTTTCTAACAATTTGTAATGGGAATATAAAAAATACAAATACAGAAACAGATGTAAGACATCAAGTGTCTTAACATAGTTTAAGTATGTATATAACTGCAACTCTGTGGCAGTGGAATGATCCACAATATTTCTCTTCCGAACATGTTAACATAATTAAAAAGTGACTGTGGAACAGAAGTATGAATAAAGTACAGAACTGTGAAAGTAAATGGTATTAAATGCTGTTCACCTTTGTCTTGACTACTCATACAATTCTGCCACATGAACAGACTGTAGTCTTTAGTGTGCATTTCTTATGTTTGCTCCATTAAATGCATTATTTTGATTACTTTTCCTGTGGCACTTCCAACCCTTCTAATGAAGGTTAGAACCCTATGAAGTTGCAATAAAGCCCCATATTTGTCATAATGCTCTGTGTCAGAAAACTTTCTTTTGATTTGAGTGGAGATGTGTCCATTTCTACTTTTGTAACTGCTTTCTCATAACTTTTCCCCATACTGTCACTGTACACATCAAATCTCAGTTCCATAAGCTCAGGATTCCTTTGGATGGAGACTCACTCAGACTGAAATCTGCCTTTCCAGCATTTTTTTTAAACTGCCCCTCCAAGACTGTAACATACAGCCCAGCACCCTTTTCACAGTGTCCCATAGACTTAGTATTGTAAAGTCTGAAAAACACACAAGATTATGATTGATAATAACTGTCTTTTGGGAAGTTAATTATTCTGATGATAAGAGTTTATTATCATTTGTATTAAAAGTGAGTTAAAACATACTTAGATAAATAAAATAAATGATGTGCATTCCTTTGTATTTTGTAAAAGGCTACTTCCTTCTGTAATTCCCTTTTGAAATTGGGCAGTAGTTATGATGTTATTACCCAATGACCTCCAAGGTCACTAGAAGCAGTTGGTCTTAAAATTCCTTATTTTTTATATCCCACAAAAACAATTCTCATGACTTTTTTTTCTCAATTTTATTCATCAGTGTTCGCTGGAAGATCCTACTGCAGTTCCAGTGTCGAAATAGATTGTTATTGACGGGGACCCCAATCCAGAACACAATGGCTGAGGTATTCATAAGCTCACAAGAGCTGGCTTTGCTTTATCACAAGATCGTGTCCTAAATGTCTGTGAACAGTTGAGAAACCTGTTGTATTTGTGTGGGATCATGTCTTACACACCACTTGCCAAACAAATCCCTAGTATCAGGTCTGCAAGGGCATAATCGAATAACAGTAAAGCTGAAGATATCTAATAGTCAGTAATGCCTAGGTTACAGGATAAAAAATAGCTCTGGTAGCTGTTGCTGTTGGGAAGAATTTGGCTGAGTTTCATTTTCAGTTTCCCTGTCTGGTGATCAGGTAAAGTGGCTTAGCTTATAAAGAGCTGCAAGAATGTGGGATCCTTAGTTAGCTTATCCGCAGCAGAATGACTTTTGCTGATACGCTATTTTTTTCTTTTCCTTTGTAGCTGTGGGCCCTGCTGCATTTTATCATGCCAACATTGTTTGATTCCCATGAAGAGTTTAATGAGTGGTTTTCTAAGGACATAGAAAGTCATGCAGAGAACAAATCTGCCATTGATGAAAGTAAGCGCAGTGTTTGATTATGATGGTTTGTGTATTGAAAATCTGTTGTCTTTTCCAGCTACCAATGAATAAACTTTCTATCATTCTGTGCATGGGAAGTGTCTTCTAAGGCAGAGCGTACATTAGTGAGATTGGGACACTGTGTTGTGTTTTCCACTATTTGTCAGAATTTTTGTTTCTGATTGCATCATGCATAATGAATAGAAAGGCACATGGCGGAGGTGGTGGTTTGATTTCTGATGAATCCTCCCACTTACCAATGCAGGAGAACAAATACTTCAATTATTTGTGAATTTCTTTAGAGCCTATCATTTTGTAGGCCTTGAGAGTATGTTACAAGCTTTCTAAATAAATTTTTATTTATAGAAGGCACTGAACACCTTTTGAGCTTCAGAAGTATAAAAATTATTTGCTGGAAAAAAAGAGTAAGTTTCACAGTAAATTTCAAGGAATAATTATGTTGAAAAATCTAGCTACATGATATAGGTAATTTTTGTTGGAATAGAACACAGCACAGTTGGATCTTGTCACAGAGGTTAAGGTTTTAGAGTTCCTAAATAACCCAAACTATGTCCTTCAAGAACTCATATTAGTGGAACTGGCTGAGCAGTAAGTAGTAGTAGTAGTTTCCTTTTCTGGTGAAGTAATTGTTCCTTTTTCACATTTCCTTGTGTTTCAGACCAGCTATCCCGCTTGCACATGATCCTGAAGCCTTTCATGTTGAGAAGAATCAAGAAAGATGTGGAAAATGAGCTGTCAGATAAGGTGAGAAAAAGTATTGATCCTTAATTAGAGTATTTCAACTTATTGTCGTAGCTCTGTTATCACATCTGCTTTTTACAGGCTGACTTGTCCCTCTGTAATCTAAAATTTGGTTGTAGACCTTCTGCTTCTGGCATCTCATTCCAATAACGTCAATCATCCTAAGCAAGATATACATAATGGCAACATCAGGCTCTTCTCTCTTGGGTTGTAATTTCTTCTTAGTGGTGCTGGATGGACTTGTGAACAACATGTCCCATGGTTTTGGGTCTAAGAGACGTGCTTTTTTTTTAAGTACTTGTTAGTTTCAAAACTGGAACTCTTCAAAACGAAGATGCAAATGTGGTATTTTCAGTAGCTTCTTAATTTTCTTGCTTTCTTTGTTGTGTTCATGTACTTGTAAAGGTCTGTCTCTTGTATTGTTAACTAAGCTTTTCAAAACAGCTGATGGTTAAGTGCTTTCCAGACTGGATCCTGAAATACAGATATGAACACAACTGCATGTATATATATATTTGAGAATGTTAAGAATCACTTAATAGGAGTTTTCCCTGCTTTGATTGTACTGATGTGGTCATGCTTTACTTCTGAGAGAGAAAAAGCTAAAACTTTATTATTGTTTTGCAGATTGAGATTCTTATGTACTGCCAGCAGACAAGTCGACAGAAGCTGTTGTATCAAGCTCTGAAAAATAAAATCTCTATCGATGACCTCTTGCAGTCCTCAATGGGCACTACACAGCAAGCACAGACCACTACTAGTAGTCTCATGAATCTAGTCATGCAGTTCAGGAAGGTAAGGCTATTTTATGTAACAATTTAAGAAGTATATTCCATTGTTAGCTGACAGCTGAAGTACAACTTCTAGAAAACATCATATTAAAAAAACTTATGCTGTAAACATGCAAATTTGTGTGTGGTTCAGTTGTCTTTCTAGAGCAATGTTGCACTGTGTTGGGTTAGAAGAGCTTCAGGCAAATGCTTCTTGCATCTGGTTCCATATCGGTTGTTGAAGACATCATTTACTTGGGGAAGAGAGGGAGTAGCCGTGAAATGAATAGGAAAATATACTATGCGGTGTTTGATTTGAAATTCTAGCCAATATTAGAGTGATCGGTAGTCATAGTTGTGTTCGGATATGAATGCTGCACTAGCCTGAATTCAACTCTTCTTTATGTCTGACACTCCCTTTCTTACAGGTGTGCAATCACCCAGAGCTATTTGAGCGACAAGAAACTTGGTCTCCATTTCACATCTCCTTAAAGCCATACCCAATTTCAAAGTTCATCTACCGTCATGGACAGATCAGGGTCTTCAACCACTCACGAGACAGGCAAGCAACTCCACTTCCTCTCCAACTTAGTATATTTAGTAGTATGACTTAGACTTATTTTAGCTTTGTACACATTAATTAACACTGTTACCTGGTGAACTTTAAATAGCATTTGCCAAGCAATGCATTTTCTTTCATTTATACAGCTGTTAAACGTCTTATGTCTGATTTTCATTCTTACTGGAATCCAGATCATCAGATATTCCTTTGATTGAATAAGAAAGTGGGTAAAAGGAATTTAAAGTAGTTGCTAATGATGTATAATAGAACTATCTTTAATAGAATTTCAGAAAAAAACTTCTCCCTTCAGCAGTTTTTGATGTGTAAGGAAGCTATCGGTATCTGCTTGTAGTGACATGATATGTTGTGAGTATGTACTTGTGCACTGACAGCTTTTAATGCTTACCTTGGATGAGTAAAAGCTGCCTGAGTGCACTTTGCTGATTTTTCTGACTGGCAGTTCCTGAGCAGTCTGTTTTTGTGCTCAGTTTGAGAATGCTCAAGACAGAGATGAAAAAGACATGTTTGAAGATGTGACTAACTGTTCTCCTGCGTAAAATGCAGTTCAAAAACAGCGGTGTTTCTCAGTGTCAGACTGACAATAATGCATGTGCACTGCTGATTCTATGCAATTCCACATATCCAGAGTGCAGCAATACTTACTAAGAATGGGATTGCTGGTTACTTTACTTTTTTTGCTGTTTGTGTGATTGAATGCTGTATGCATTGACACCTTCTTAGTGTTTTTGTTTGTTTTGTTGCTTTCATTTTCAGGTGGTTACGGGTTTTACTTTCGCCATTTGCACCAGACCACATCCAGCAGTCTCTCTTCCATAGGAAGGGTATGTTTTATAATCCTGGGAAGCAAGCCAGGTTGCACACTTGTATGTGAGGTGTAATATGTTGTTTAGGGACAGAACTGAAAGGTCGGATCAGTCTGTCCTCTGAGATAATCTGATTAGAATTTGTTAGAATTCTTTTAGCCTTTCTACCTGAAGAGAAGGGCACTTAGATGGGCCTGAAAGGCTTTATTAATTAACAGTGGAACATGTCTTCTCTGCTCTCTGCTGTACCTGTTGCATCCTGTACTCACTGACATTCTCCTGCCAGTTCCTACATCTGCATCCAACATGTTTGACTCACTGTTTGGGTGAGAGAGGGAGTATGTTTGGCAGACTGTCCGTAGGAGTGCATGTTCTACTTAGCTCTCTGGCTGATGTGTGATCACAGTAACAAATGCATAATTGCCTGCTGATTCCTTGTAGGTCAAATAAATGTCCTTAATGATTGCATGTTTTTCTGGTCCAGAATAAGTTTGTCTGTAAATACCCTTCCCTTGCCCAGACTGGAAAATGAACAGTAACTTGGAATTGGGAAACAGCAATTAAGCTTTATTTTTCAGAATTTCTGAGAGATCTAGGTTAAATTAGAATCTCCTGGTCATGCACTCAGAGTAGCTGTATTAGAGAATGTGTATCTTTAATGGAGTTTACCACAGTTGAAGTGTATTCATTCTTTTAGCTATGGGTGTCTGTAATATGTCCTGGCCTAACTTCAGTATTTCTGTGACATAGGCATCAATGAAGAAAGCTGTTTCTCTTTCCTCCGGTTTATTGATGTCTCGCCAGCAGAAATGGCAAACCTCATGAATCAGGGACATTTAGCCAGGTGAGGACAATATTTTTTTTCTCTCTCTTAATAATTGTAGGAAAAATACAGGCGATGTTAAGGTATCTCTGTAAACCTGCATTTACTGTGCCTCCTAATATTTGTCATCTATCATTAAGGAATAAGTAAACTTGTTTTCTCCAGGTGCAGGAGACCATTATGTGAGGTAATTTTTTTATGCCTCTGTGAGAGAAACCCTCTATTGCAAAGATTTTACATTCCAAATATACAAGATGATCAAAGGGCAAGGGAAGAGTTTGCTTAGGATCACACTGTGGGTTGTTGTCATTATGAAGCATGAAATCTAGACTTCTGAAGAATGTTTGCAGTAATGCTCATCAGTTGCACTTGAACGTGTATTTAACATGTGTGGAATAAGCTTGCACTGTGATAGTTGTTCATCCAGTACATATCTTCTCTTCTCCACATGTCCTGTTTTTAATGTAGATTTAAATTCCTTGGCACAGGCTGAGAATGGTGGATTTTTAATATTTTGAACTGACTTGACTTGGAAAGGAAGGGAAAAAGAATCATCTGTTTAAGATGGTGTTTTCCATAAGTGACAGTACTATGGGTGACATTTAGTAGTGACTGTAAGAATTTTCAGATAAAAAGCAAGTATGTATTAATAAATGAAGATGTGCTCTTTAGGGCTTTGTTTTACTCTCTTACTGCTGCAGTTATTTTTGACAATTTGTTTTACTGTGTTTCAGTAGCAGTATAAATTTCTGTCTGAATGATCTTTGTGACAAACTCTGCATTATATAAATACATATAAATAAATAAATACAGGTTGCCATGAGCAATACGTACATGGAATAATTTGCAGAGAAGTCAGAATGCAATTTTAGGAAGTAGTGGCTGACTCAAACTTGACCCTTTTAAATGAAGTACTTCCAGTTGTATTCTGATTTCATCATTAAGGTTCAGTTTAAGCCTTTATAGAAAAATGAAAATAAAAATTAGCAGATGACCAGTAAAAATCCTCAAGTCAGAACACTCTCAGCCTAAAGTTCTTAAAAAAAACAAAACAAAACAAAAACCTAAAAAACATTTGTGTCAAATGAAATTATTATTGTTAAATGTTTTCAAGCTTTTGTTTCACGAAATGGTGAGTAAATGTGTCTGCTGTGGTTTGTTTCAGATGGTTAGCTCTTTTCCTGTCTCTGAAAGCCTCCTACAGGCTCCATCATTTGCGTTCCTGGGTGGAACCAGAAGAAGAGAAACAGCAGGACTCACACTGTCTAAAGAACAAGGATTTCTTGCTTGATGTAAATTTCCCACTGTCTTTCCCTAACTTGCACAGCTGCACTTTGCTGCAGGTAAGCAAATCCCCATGAGGGAAGAATGGCGTGAACCTCTTGTTGTTACAAAACAGAAGGAAACACAAAATTAGAAACAAGATAGCTTTATTAGTACCCTCTCTTAGATGAAGTATGGAGTGCTGTACAAAAAAATGGTTTGACTACTGTCTTCTTCTTGTGTAGCAATACATTTAAAAACTTGCTACTCAAAAATAAATTTGATGAATTAGAAGTCTTAAAAACTTTATTGGAATAGCTGAATTAAGCTTTGTCAGAGGCAGATTCTGTGTGTAAGCCTGAGAGTTTTTTGTAGTTTTTTCTGCATGTAATCTACTTGTTTAATAAGTATAATCAACTCTTCTCAAATTCAGTACATTGTTGCAGCTGGTGGACACTTGTCCACCATTAGCAATGTTCGCCTTTCTATTCTACCATTTGTTTCTGTTGCTGGCTAGTAGATTACAAATGTGTTCATTTTACTGTGTAGTGCAAGGTTGTTTTCTCTGAGCCTTACTCTAGGATGTGAGTGAATGTTTTGTCACTTACAAACTTGTTGATTTCTTGAGTTAAATTTCCATCAAGTTGTTTCACTGGAATATAAGATCAAAAAAAGATTAGCATTAGGGTCAGGAAAACAGCTAGCATATAGCTGAAATTCTCCTCTAGTGGCAGTCATATTTGCAGTGAAAAAATCTTTTCTGAAACATTGAGATCTTGCCAAATATCTCTGGGGAATATTGCTTCGCTTCATGAGTCTGCAAGGGGAAAGGAGATAGCCAGAATTCAATTGAACAGCGTGTAGAGGAAGTTGAAATTGAAGACACATAAGCAGTAGGAAACCAACCTTGAGCTTGGTGTCATGTTTTGCATCGTTAACAGCAAAGCCAACAAAATGAGTTTTTCTAGTTATCAAACAAAGATCGAGCCAAGTGAGTGTGTGTGCCAATTAACTCTGCCTGTTCTGGTGTTTAAATATTCTGCAATTCCCGTTCTAGCCTGATAAAATGTCTAAACTGTGGATTTGCTTGTGAAATATTTTTTTTTAAGTTGTATTCAGCCATTTGAATACTGTCTGTGTAGAGCTTCTGTCTCGGAAACTATACTGGAGCTCTGTCCTCTCTAGAGTATGGCCAAGGAAAACTTGTGTGTTGTAGAAAATGTTGCAGTCTAACAAAAGGAAAGTAGGAGATGGTATCATTGTAGGCCATTATAAGTCTGTTGGGCAAGCACAAGTAAATGCTGAAATAAAAAATTTATAGTTTGCTATAGAACAGAAGATGGTCTTACATTACAGATGTGAGATGTGGAATATGCATATCTAGCTTTTAATACTAAGAATGAAATGAAAAATAAGTGGATAGACTTGAGACTCGTCTGTACCACAGTCTGGCAGGTCTTAGATGTGTGGTTTTGTTTCTCCAAATAAATCATTTGTGTTGTTTCATGATGCTGTTACTGGTGTCTCTGGGGTTCCCAGGGCTGTGACTGTCATAAGTTGTGTTTCACAAAGAAAACAGCCAGCTGAGGAGTAAAGTTCATAAGCTTGTGCAATACAGCGTATTTGTGATAGCCCCAGTAAAGAGAAAGGAGGTTTAGCCTTACAGTTATGAAGGATTCCTTAGAAGTCTTTAACCTTCATTATAGACAAGTTTCTACTTGAAATCATGTTTAAAAAAGTGACGTTTCCTGAATTTTTCACGTAACTTATGTGCAGAGTTTCTTAAAAATGTGCAAAACTGAAGTTGGTGTAGAAGATCAAGCAGTCCTTCGCATTTCTTTCTGTTAACAGGACACTCTTTTTTTAAATCTTGGCCCAAATTTGAGAAATTTTTCAAGTCAAACTCCCTGAGGCTTCATCCAGGGCTTTGCAAGATAGGAACATGTAGGGAGTGGGGAGGGGGAGAAACAGAGGAAAAAGGAAATGGTATAAATCTGGAAAGGCTTTTCTTAACTGCTCAGATCAGCATTTCCTATGTAAGAGGCAAACTATGAAAATAAGTCAGTAGACCAAAAAAGCCTCCTTTTTAAATGGTTCAATCTAAAATTGCAGTAACATCTGTCTAAAGCTGGCATGAGTTTTTTCATGTGGACACAGGAGTCCCTTGCAGTGTTAGGTCTGTTCATTTGCCTTAGCAGTTCCACACGTGTATTGATTTGTATATGTTGATTGAAATTAATATGAAGTCTGATCTGTTGAGATGAACCCTTTTCTCCTTCGCTTTCCTTGTTCTCTTTGTATAAAACCTTAGTGAGTTTAGGACAGTGCTGGTAGCCGTAGCCCATATTTGCAACCCTGTCTGCTAGATAGGAAAGCCTCCTTCAGCACTTACTGTGATTGCATGGTTGCAGTGGACACGTACATGCATGTTTAACAGTCTTGTCTGTGTGTGCTTAGCTTTGCTGTACTGAGATATAGGAGCTATTTTAGAGCCATGCCTGTGTTCTGCTCTGTAACCTTATCCAGGCTTTTCTACATGGGTGACCAATGGCAAGCTTGTTTCCACTGTACGAGAACTGCTTCTAATACTGTCTGCATGTAAAAATAATAATTTTATTTTGGGTACCTTGTTGGAAGATTTATTCTTTCTTTACTTCTTCCTGTGTACTTCTAGTACCAGCTATACCTTGTATATGGGCCAGGGGAGAAATGAACTTTAACCTAAAGAAACTCTTCTGACTAATAGCTTGCTGTTGCTAAGAGAAGCCAGTCTTCTCCTCTGACCCTTGTTTTCGTTTCTTTACTCCCAGCTGCTGGATCCTGCCTGCTCTGATACGTGCCCTTGCACTCAGAGCCCTGAATGAGCCATCTGCAGTAATTTTCCTTCTGTTGAATTTGTTCTCTCATTTTTTTGCATAGCTGAATATTTGGTATGCAGATGTGTAAGTTGGCCACAGCTGTGTATCCCCAGCCTTGCACTGTGCACTATGCTATTTCAGCACAGTCTGTTTTACCAGGTGATGGAAAGGATCACAAAACCATGTAGTGGACGAGCAAGGGTTTGTTTTCATCTTGATCCACTTCTTAATGTGCAGTTCTGCCAACAAGCAGAAGGGGCTCTGTCGGTGTGGGAATGAACGTGTGAAACAGTTTCTACTTAAGATAGTACTACTGATACAGAGTTGCAGCTGAGTAAGAGCCTGCTTAGGATCATGTTATCCTATGTGGGTCAAGCCCTGCTGAGCGTCAGTGGAAGTCTACTGTCAGCCTTTTCAGACATCTTACATAGAGGAGCAGATATTCAGTAAGAGTTGGAACTTTTTGCTTGATCACAAGTAATACTGGTAGCAGCAGGAAGATCAGCCTGTGTGCTAGGATTGTTTGTATTTCGTAGGTGGTCAGAGCAATTAGTACAGTAAAGCTATTTATCTCCTTTGTCAGGAGGTTCCAACTTATTTTGCTTATCTCTTTCCTTTAGTGTAATTCTTATTACACTATTTCTTTTGTTTTCTTCTTTTGAACTGTGAACTAACCCAATCAATGTAAAGATCAGGTGATGGTGTATAGATTTTAACTAGTGGAGTCACCTGTGTGCTAGCCATCTGCTTCTTGATCAGTGCATCAGCATCTGGAAATAGGGCCAGGAATGTCCATGGTAGGGTACTGCTGTGGCTGATTGGACGTTCTTGAACGTTTTTGAGATACTCTGGATATAAACTTTCCTAAGTGTGGCTTGATGTTCAGAGTTCCAGACACTGAAATTTTAGAAAATTGGGAGTTCCTGTTGATTGAAAGTAGCATGTTGTGAATTTTGGTGCAGTACGATCTGTGGCAAAATAAGGGCATGTTCTGTGATCTTACGGCAGCAAGGAGTTTGCCTCTTAATGTTTGCTTTTTGCTGCTTGTTTCCTGTAGTATGCAGAATAACGATGTTATGTTCTTGCTGTTGTAATTGCATTGAGTATAACAGTTGGTTGGTAAGAATGTAGAAGAGCTGGAATAAAAACAAAGCAGTGGAAATGGCTTAGTCTATAAGCAATTAATTTCATCATTTGATGCAGCCGTTAACAGTAATAAAGGAAATATAACTGATGCACACAAAGAAAGTCTAGTTGTGTTGTCTGTTCTTCTTCTGTGTAGTTGGGCATCTTCAAAGAGTTGTCCTTGATTTAAACTTGAGTGTTGACTGAATGGACCCCACTTGTCAGCAGGGGCAGTCAGTATATTGTTCTATATCAAAAGGACATCGATCCTCTTGCAAATTCCAGGTTTTACACATTGGTATGTTCATGTGTCAGTAATTGTGCCAACACTTGAAAGTTTTGGGGGTAACATTCAGGGCTCTTTTGCATTGGAAGGGAAGAAAAAGTTGGAAAAAGTGAATGTCTAAAGATTGTCCAGTGTTATTTAGTGTCTTAAGTTTGTTTCTGGGCCAGATTTCATTTATTCCCATACTTCAGAATAAATAAAGGAGCAGCTAGAAAATGGCTTGAGAGTTAGATCTGCTGGAATATATTCCTTCATTATAAAAACTATGATCCGAGGGTTCAAAAAAGAAAAAAACAACAACAACAAAACTGGTTTCTAGTTCCAACTGAGTGTAAAGATAAATACGGGTATGAGCTATGCTGATTCCAGGCATTCCAGTATTTGAATGTTGTGGTAACTGCACAGAGATCTTGTACATTACCACCTCAGAAGATGCACAGAGTTTCTTCTTTCCAAGAGAAATACTTGGAGACTGTTCTTTTTCTGTCTTTCTTGTACGCGATTGCAAGATTTGAACGGAGTTTTTCATTAGAAAGATAATAACTTCTCCATTTTAAATTTGTTTTTAGAACCTGGTGTTCAGTAGCCACTGTAAAGCAGTTACTGGCTATTCAGATCATGTCATACATCGAAGGAGATCAGCTACCTCATGTGTACGGTGCTGCCAGGTGACTGAGCTGCCATCCTTCCTGTGCATAGCCAGTCCACGGGTAAGTCCAAGTGAAGTTATAAATTATGTATTTTCTATTGTTAGAATTTTGTTAGAATTGTGTCATAGGAACAGGATGATCTATTGCCTTCTTTTGGTTGGGTAAAAATTGTTGTGAGGATATCCTTTTGCTACTGTATTCTATAGTGCTTTTTTCATAGAGGAAGTGACTGCAGTGGCTAATGAAGGGAAAAGGAAAGTTGTGAGATGCACCCAACAGCAGTTATTGTGACATACGTAGATTTCACTTTCTCTCTTAATAATAAAAGCAGTAAAATAACAGAAAAAGATTGTGAGGTTGATTCTTCCCATCTAATCTAATGGGTGCGTAAGTATGAATGGAATGGAGTGATTGTTTGATGAATTCTCATGACAAAGGGAGCTGAGAAGTAATGCATTTTTCGAGAAGGGTGCTGAGTTTATCTTGTTGCATCAGCTTATGCTCCAAAAAAGAAACACCAAATTGTAGTATAAGTGGACTGAGTAAAAAGTTCAAGATTTTGTGGATATTATTAAATGGTACTGCTTGGGATTGTCTATCAGCTAGTAACTGAATTTTGGAATTACTTTAGCTGAAGATTTCTGGGCTGACACAGGGGACCTGCAGAAGTCCGTGGCTATTGTGTTGCTGGATCTTGGCAAAGCTCGACAAAATACTTAAGATTCAAATCTGGGCTTGAATCTACCATTTGTCATCATAATAGATAAGCATATCTATAGAGAGTTTCCACCTTCAGAATGACCTTTTGTGAAAAAGGAGGTTTTGACCTATGCTCTTGTTAAAAGATAAATCACCAAACGTTGTTTCTCCTAATCGCATGGATGAACATCAGATTTGAGGAAACAGCTGAAAGTAAGATAAACATGCAGTGGATGCCACTGTGCTGAGTTCTATAGCATGCTGAATGAGTTACAGAGGTAAAGTTCCACAGAAATCTGGCTGCTGGGCACATCTTTGGTCCTGCTAAAGATAAGAAAGCTGAAGCTGTGCTCCACCAAGTAGGCAGTATGTAGTTAATTTAGTGTAGTTGTGTCTCTGGATTATTTTTTCTCTGCCATGTAGTTCTTTGCTCTTCTCAACTTAAGTTGGTGAATGAAGTCGTGTGGATGATATCTCCAAATCAACAAACGTTAATTAATAGCACACCTTATCTTGTATTGCTTCACAGTCAAATAAAAGGGGGGGGGGGGAGGAAACAACCAGCAAACCCTTTCTTTTTCCTTCAGGAAATTAATATTACAGTTCCAATTCTTTTTTCTGTACACTATCACATATCCAAGATTGCCCTTAATCAGCCTTCTGCTCTTGAGGAGGAGTCCTACTGTAAGTGAACAGTAAGCATCAGTGGGGCTTAGAATGAGGGTAGACATCTGCTTCAAGTTACTTTGAAGCAGTTACAGGCTAATAAAATCCCTGTAATTTTGAGATATCTGTTTAATACTGTTTATGATGATCCAAAAGCAGTTTAATAGCAGAAGAGCCATTACCAGACTATAGAATGCTATATTCTTTAATCAGTTTTGATGTTATTGATACCGTCTGATCAAAATGTGGCTGCGTGTGTATTTATATATTGGCATCTGGAGAAGGGAAAATGGCTGTTAGGTCTCTGCTTACCACCTGTGCGTTCCTTGATTTGAATTCATCTGTGCCTTCAGTCCCAAGGGCTAGAAATACAACTGAGTTTTTCAAAGCAACGTATCAACACCCAGTCACAACATACAGCCTGGTTTGATTACAAGCAGTTACTCCCTTTTCCTTTAAACTCCTTTAGATTTCTAAGAAAGATATTTTGTCACTCTTTACGCTTAAGATTGAATTACTTCTGAAATATGCATTGAATTCTACCTAAATATTGGTGAGGTGAGAAACAGGCTTAGAAGGTCAGGTTTGAAGGGAAAGATGAAGAGAGATCCTATCTGATCATTTTTCCAGTGAATCAAGGTACTTGTTTTAGTTGGCTAGTGTATCAGAATGATGAAATGGAAGCATTACATTTTGTTTCTAGGAATACAAAGGCTGAATTTTATGTTTGTTGGAAACTTTTGGCAGGAGTGTACAAGACTTGGAATAGCAAAGTGAACATATTCTCAGAAACTGTAGCCTTCTCTTGTTGTTTGACCTGTGATGGATTTTGAGAAATTAATGGAGCAAAAGAAACAGGAGCGTGTGTTTATGTAATAGCAATTTTGGGAGGGCAGTGGGGAGGAGGTATTGGTGGGGGTGCCATCTCCTAATAGTGCTTCCTGAAGGGGAGGTATTGCACGTTACCAGTGCTTGAAGAAATATTCCCAACTATCCTCTGTAGAAATAGGAACTGAAAAGTGATGGCTAACAGTGTCCCTTAAGGGAAACAATACCAATCTCTGCCATAGTTTGCAGTGGACAACAATGCTGAAGCAACAAAATTAGAATTTGGAATTGTGAGAGCTTTTGTGCTCAGAAGGCAGTCCCATGCATGGACTGCAGGTGGCAGTGCAAGACAGCATCAACTCCAGCACCATCTAATAAGTGGTGGAAATGTGTACAAAGCCTTACTTAATGAAGTCCCTTTCACTTTGCAGTGTTGCATGCAACTTACAAGACAGCTTGATTTAAAAATGGCTCTCAGCATCTTGCAAAACAATGGCCTTGCAATTATTCCTAAAATTTTGTATGACTGGTTGGTATTTGTTTCACTGTGTCTTATAATTGTCCTTATGAATCTGTTTAAGGAAGCTATCAGTCCTTGCAAAGATAAACCTGTTTGTGAAACAAACCTTTCATATCTGCTAGGTAAATGCTTCATTGTGAAGAGCAAAACAAAAACAATTAGGCAAAATGAAAAATGCAGCAAGAAGATTGTTTTCTACTGTCCGCTTTGCAATCAGTTGTATAGCAATTGAGTCAAGACTGTGTGTGTCAAAAGGCAAACAGTCCGTGCCTGATTGTTCATGGAGCCTTCTGTGGGGAGGGAAGGTGCTGCCCTTATTTTAAACCAAGTTAAGGTTGTTTTCCATTTGTACGTGTCAGAAATGATGTGTTGTTTTTAAATTTGAACCAGTGTGAAGGTGACTGAAGTGGGATTTGAGGATGAGGATGAAGACAACCTGAACAAGAATGTTGATTTACAATTTTACTTACAGGTAACAGCTGTGCCACTGGAGTTCTACTGCAATGATCGAAGTGCAGAATACGAGCGCAGAGCACTGAGGGAAGGAGGAAGTCTTGAAGCAAAGCAGTGTTTAGTCAATGGAGCCCCTGAACTAGCAGCTGACTGGCAGAAACAAAGCTCCCAGTTCTTCCCAGAATATCCAGGAGGACTGTTGGGAATCAGGCCTCAGAATGGCTGGTCATTCATCAGGATACCAGGTGAGTTTGGAGCTTGTCATGGAATAGAGGTGAGGTAAATAAGGCCATCTGTTCTTTGGTAGTCATGCTGCTTGATTATGGATTTTGTTCAGTTTTGTTTGTTCCTCCTGAGTGTAAGTTAACACTGATATCATAAAATGCACTGTGATTTCACATCCTTTGTGGGCAGTAAAGCTGTCAATGGAGACTGAAGACCTTTGTATTGGTCTGAGGTATTTTGTTGCTCTCGGTAGTGAAAGGATAAAAACTACTTGTAGCAGTTCACCATAAGAAGGATGGGTACAGGGACTTAGTTCAGACCTAGTAAGATTTTCCTGGGAAACAAGGCATACAGCATTTGCTGAGTTGCAATAAGGAAGGCTTGCTCATATTTCCCAGTAAAGTGAGAGATGTAAATGTAAGTGAATGTCACTTTTTCCTGGAATTCGGTTAAAATAATTCAAGACTTACTAGAATTTGATTGCCAATACTACAGTGACTTTCATAAATTGGGCATGGTTTAGTTATCAGAAGATGGTCCTGAACAGTGAGCAGAGTTGTGCAAAAAGCACTAGAGATCTGAGAGATAGCTAAGAGGAAAAACAGCTTACGCTGCCAGATCCTAAGTTATTCCCAGACCCTTTTGGGTCAAGGATGTTTGGCAGGGGAAGTTAGTACAGTAAAAGGAGAATGGCCTTTTGCTTGCTAGAGTCCGGTTTAAGAAAGTACATCCTAAGTACATGGAGTCATTTGAAGAACATGCACATTTGTACCTGTGTAATAGAGAAACTGTTTTTTTCATGAGTTTGCACTCAATTAATGTTTAGCGATTGATTTAATAGTTTCCTTTCTTCAGGAATTCATAGAATCATTTACCAGTTACTCCGAAGTAGAAGACAAGGAGCTAATTAAGGGGTACACTGAGATAGAAATCAGGGTCAGAAATGAAAAAAAAGAGGGCAATATATAATTAGAGAGAGAGCTTCTTTCTCATGAAGGGACTGAGAGCTTTAGAAATGTGTAGAGGAATAAAGATGGGGAACAGGAATCTTACAGGAGTGAGTGAATAGGTACAACATTTGACAAATTGCTGTCCAAGCACAATAAAGCATTTGTTTGTGAAGCTGGCTTAATTTGGGAGGTGTTGGAGCTAAAAGTGGATGAAAAAAAAGTTGTTTTTTACAGCTGTGTTTTAATTAGGTGGAAAGGTGCATTCAAATCTGAACCTACTCTTAAGAGAAGTGGGCACATACTACAACAGGACATCTGTGTTTATACATGCAGAAGCAGGCTCTAGAAAGTGACTGATAGCCTGAAGGAGCCATTTACAGTGTTGAAAACTAGCAAGTGTAAGATGGAGCCATAGGTGTGAAGGTCCGTGGTAAATAGGTGACAGGAGCAAAGGGGAAACCTCTCTCCTAACCCTGATCTATCCTCTTCCAGCCTTGGCGTTCCCAGTGCCCTGGCAGTGGGCTCAGCTGCGATCACTGTGGGAATCTCTTGAGGCTTTTCCTGTTCTTTGAAAGAAAAATGGTCCTGGATTAAATGGCAGGAAGTGTCTGAGTCCTTTTAGCATCGATAAAAAGCACCGGCCTCACTGGCTGTTTACTGTGAGAGCCAGCTAGCTCCTCACTGACCCCATTGTGCTGCACAGACTGTCGGGAGGGGATCCAGGGGTGTCAACTGGAACCCGGGCTTTATCTCTCTTTCCTCTGCATTTTGCATGTCCAGAGGCACTTTTTCTCATTCTTCAGACAGCAGCGAGCCCGGCTGCAATCATAGGCCAGTACTCCTGGCTGGGGTTATTTTGAGTCATAATCTTTTCTAGCTGTTCTTCCTGGACCATGGGAACCCAAAGTATCTCTCTGTTGATAATCATTGTCCACAGCTGGAGGCAGGAACTTTTTTTTAAGACAGAAAGCCACAGAGTAGAACTTTACAGTTGCTGTCCTTTTGTTCTGGTTGTTGTTCTCTGTCTGTCATACAGTGCTGAAGAAGAATCCAAAAAAAGGTGCCCCAAGGATTGTTCTTTGAGGTGCAGCCCAGGACCTCTTTACCTGACTGGTTCAAAGTTCTGGAAGTTCATTTGATGATGTTATTAATATATACATCGTTGTTGAAAGCTTTCACCAATTATTGAAACTAGAATTGCAAATTTTGAAAATCCCATTTAATAAGAGAGGCCACTTTCTTCCCCCAGGGCAAAAGAGAATGAGAAACAGCAATGGGAAAAGCTAGAGATAGAAGACACATTTGAAATAATTTTGATGTTCTCCAACCATGGGACAATAAAATGTCACATTTTTTGTTAGGACTTTACACAGTCCGTCCTTTGAAACACTAGGTGGCAGGCTTTAAGCATGCAAAAATATATGAGTTTGGAAAACAGTGATACCGAGATAACACCCTCAGCGCACTTAGGCTTATAGTCATGTGGTTTTCTCTTCCAAAGATGACAGATCTCTTTTTTGGTTTTGGTTTGCTTTCCTGAAAAAGCTTTCTTGTCAGTGTGGTCTGCTCAGATGCTGAGATGTTAGACAAATTATGAGGAGTTAACTAGCTTTTTAGGCTGTAAAACCATCTGTAAATCAATTCTTTTAATTTTCATTCTATTGCAATTCAAAAACAGTGACTTATGTAATGGAGTCTTAAGGAGCCAGTAGGAAAGGACATTCATTGTTTCCAATTAACAAAAACAGTGAGCATCTAGATGGGCAGAGAAGCAAAAATGAGCTGAGCTTTTCTGTCTCAATTTTTTAGCTGGCGTAATGCAGAAGGTCTACACAGTTAGCAACGGAGGAAGCATTCACAGCACAGATATAATAGCTAATAGTTCTAAGCGACACTGACATTTCACAATTTTTTGAGTTTCGGAACACAATACTGTGGCTTCAGCTTCTGATGTCCTGATACAGATGCCAGTAATTCCAGCATCAAGCCCATTCCTTACATTTAAACTTAAGAATCTAATTTTTCTAGAGATCTTTATTGGAAAGACTAAAACAATGAAGAATCCACCATGTTTCTGGCTAAAACTTTGGCTCATTGGTTTTTCCTTTACTGTTAGGAGACTAAGGAGAGAAGCATGCTCAGCTTATATGGTTTTGAGTTTAGTTACTGGATACTCTGTTAGTATAAAGTTCTCTTTTGTTGTTGAAAACTTTTGATTAAAAGAACCTTGCATATTGCACATTGATCTTTGGAAAATTGGAGTGGATCAGCCTTGATTTTTGCATATACCGTTTGTTTGATATACAGTGTGACGCTGTATAGCTGGGTTTTCTTCAGACTATTGGTTAATTTTTTCTATGCAGCTAGAATTGTGAGAAGCATTACCTGCTGGATGCATTGAAAATATTTGGACTCTGTACTAGCCTGTACTATCTGCTGTTGTCAGCTTTCTGTTTTGGCTGTAAACCTACATTCAGACATGCCAAAGAATAAAGAATGATCAGTGGCCTTTCCAACAGATAGTTTTTTTGGAAGAAAATGTCTCCTCATCCTCTTTCAACAGTAATGTATTGTTTACTGAAGTTTATGTAGAGAATGTACAAACAGGAAGATCTCCTTCCTGAAAAATACTTCATAAGCAGTGCTGAAATAGAGAGGACGTGAAGTATAAAATCTGCAATGATTTACAAGATTGCTGTTTGGAAGTGTTTCTTAAACAGAGGGAAAAAAAAGTGGAGGGCAGGGAAGAGAAATAAAAATTAAGGCAGTGCTGTGAAGGGGCAGTTGTTGTACAGAGACCTAGAGAACTGTTTTTCAGTTCCTGTGTTGGTGATGAGTTTGGTCTTGAAAACAGGTTTGTGAACAATGAGTCTAAAGCTCAGCAGTGGGTAGCGGCAAATGTTCAAAGGACACCATTATGATGTGGGAAGGGAACTGTAGAGTTACGTTACACTTGTTGAACTGGTTAGGACTGATCCTTAGAAGAGAGGAATGACTGTCCAAAGAAGGACTGTGTCCCTTCTCATGAGCAGATCAATCTGTGATGTAATTTTGCTGTGTGGATAAGTTCATGTTCCCAGCAAACAAAAGTTACTATCAGCAGAATGACCACGAGTGCCAGCCAGGGGAACACTGCCATCTCTTTTGTCATCACTCATTGCTTTAGGAATTATAATGTTGTTAAGTGCTAGAAAAACTTAGAATTTACTTAAGCCATTGCTTGTAGCTATTTTGACTGTATTACTTCTTTTCTTCCATTTCTTCTTAGACAAGGAGAGTCTGATCACTGACAGTGGAAAACTTCATGCTCTTGATCTTCTGTTGACACGGCTGAAATCTCAAGGGCACAGAGTTCTTATCTACTCTCAGATGACGCGGATGATTGACTTACTGGAGGTAAGAGATCTGTAGCCTACAGGAGGCAAATTCTGAAGGTGCAAATTAAGTAGCCATGTTTTGGAGAAAATACAAAAATGTGGATGCAGCAAGCCTGACTTAAAATGATTACACTGAGGGTTACTCAACAGATTCATTAATGTGAGTGTGTAAGGTCTGCTATACAGAGGTAGACTGAAGGTCTGGCTTCTTCTCGAACTTCCAGCAGTGTACAGCACAGATGGTTAGGGGAAGATGTATAAGAACAGTGATAGTTCACAGTTATTCTCTGTGTCCAGTATTTTGTAGCTTGAGGGCTTCTTAAGCCAGGTGTGGCTTTTGTATGAAATTTAATAGTTACATCTTGAGTCTTTGTAAATTTTTGTTGTGTGCACTGCCCTGTGGAGAGATGCTGCATGGCTTAATAAGCTTCTTTTGCTGGTTCTGAACTGCTTTCTTCTAGTTTCTTTTGATGCCCATGTACTGGAAGGAAAAGTGAGAACAATCATTAATTTTCCATTGTTAATGTTGCTGGTAATTTCACAGACCCTTACTGTTTCCCTCTGTCGTTTTATTTCAGTGCAGAAGTTTGATAGACATTAATAAGAAGAGATTATCTGGTGTATACGATAGGAAAGAAATCAGTAACTAAGTGATACTCATTGTTTAAATACAGCCATGCTGCCTTAGAAGAAAAATAATAATCACTATTTGATTAGCAGCCATGCTGCTATAGAGCTAGTCTAAAATGACTTTAGTGAGAGGCTTATTAATTTTATTTCCTGTTTGTAATACTTACAGTGTTTAAAAAAAAAAACCAAACAATTGCCTCATTCTCTGAACTTCTGTTGAAGACAGCAAATTTTGTTTTTTTTCTCTGGATCTGGGAGAGGAAAAAGAAATGAGATTGTCTTGTGTTGCAGTCCTTTATCAATGGAGGATTAGTCATAGTAGCTTTTATGACTATCTAATTCTGAGTAAGAAAATAGGAAACTTGACGTTCATTAGTTTCAAAGAGATAAACTTTTTTGACTGAATACGTAACAGATAAGACAATAATTGCATTTGGCAGTGTAATTTCAGTCCTGATAAAACATGAAGGTCCTGTGATCCTTCAGCCATTGGTTCTAGATGTACATGGGTTCCCTCAGCAGTGTTTTACTTGAGCTGTTGTCTAGAAGAGAACAAATGAAAAGCCTGAGCGTCCAGGTTTGTTTTCTGTTAGCATTCCACTGTAAAGGCTTGGGAGCACACCATTTTGCTATTGCACCTCCTAAATTTTCAGCTTCGCTTGTTGGGCATTGTTACTCAAATAAGCCACTTACCAAGTCCTGTGTTTTAGTTTTCTCTCACCACTTAATGAACTATGGGTTAGTTTTGCTGCTATGAAATGGTAGATATAAATGCAAAGAGGAAAAAGATTTTCTTTTGGCTGAAAGAGATAAAATATAATTTCAATATCATCATTTCAGGCAGATGTTTATTTCACACCTTCTTAGATTAGTGCCACGTTTGTTTGTTTGTTTGTTTTTTCCAATGTGATTATTTGCTCCTGTAAGGAAGAGTAATTGCTAATTATTTCAGTGGGAATCATAATGCATTTGTGTGATGAAGACTCAAATTATATTCTGCATGAAGTTCTATGCATTGTCAGCGTTAAAGACTCAAGGAGCACTTCATAGCTTATTCTTTTGTAAATTGTGTGATAGTGAAAATGGTGTATGTCTAGAATAAATGACTTGACTGAGTGGAAGTTGTTTTTTGTTTGTGGTAAAGTTTGGTTAGAAGGTGCTGATGGAGAGGTGGAAATTATAAGACAAGGGAATGCTAAAAGATGTTGAAATACTAAATTGGTGTAAAGGCTGATTGAGACAATAAAAAAGAAGTGGAAAGAGAAAGCCCATGTGATAATTGAAGAAGGGTTGATCAGATTTGGAGAAAAGGTTGCATAGTGCCTAATTGACAACCGTATTGCTCTGGTTTCATTTGGTGGCAGAAAGCTGTTGTAGATGGATAATAAATCGATAATAAATTAGGGCTTAAGTGCCTGTGTGGTTAAGCAGCTGTTCTTTGCTTTGAAATTCTATTGCTCTGTTCCGTAAATCCTACAACCCACAAGCCCTGCTTTGTAGAGGTAAACCAGATGTGACTTTTGGTCTCTTCAACATCATTAATTTTATTTACCTATTTTTCTCTTTAATTTGCTACACGTTGAAGCTTCTCTTTAGCACAGTGTTCTTTTTCTCAGATTCCTTTTAGCAGCTCTTTCACCTCTTCTGCAGTGATGAAGTAAAATGGAGAAATGGGAGCCCTAAGGCTAGGTGAAAAGGAGAGCTGAGCGTGGTACTATCAGAGGAGAGTTCATGAGAGTGCAAATACTGCTATGACTTCGCACTGCACAGCAGTTTATTTGCTAAATGTTGGAGCTTGGAACAAGATGAATCCAATAGTTCTTGCTGCTAAAGCACCATCTGTTTCCATTCTGTCTTCATTTGCAGTCATAGCAGATAGAAAAGAGACACATGCACCAGTAGAGTTAAATCTAACAAATCTAACCAGTAGGAGTTGTGCCTTGTCAGCCAAGGCTCTTAGTGTTAAAATATCAGGAGGTGTATTTGTAAAGAAACTGTAAGGATATATGTATAGCCTGCAGGGCTTTCTGTGTAATTCAGATTGTATTGATAGTTGCACAGTTACCAGAAAATGCTGAGTACTTTAGAACATGAAAAATGTGTTTCATTGGAAAAGTCTTTTGCCCACAGCATTTCTGGTTGATGCCATTTGATTTTTGTCCAGGTAACTGGGTTCACTTCTGCTACTGAGGGCTAACACCAGTATGTTAGTGCTCTCAGTGAGATTCACTGGGGTCTTTATCATTGAGATAAAGCCTGGACAGGTGTTGGTGTGCAGTACTAGGTTTTTAAAACCACTGGTCAGGTGGTTCATAATCGACAGGTAGCAGGTACTGTTGGTTGGTTAGAAAAGGTTCACTGACACAATGAAAGCTCAGGGTCTGGTAAAAGTTTAGACTTTGTGAACATAAGTTTCATAGCATAATGATTTTCATTTACTGCTAGATTTATTAGTAGGAAAAGACACATGCTGTAATGACGCTTTCTGTCGCCCAGCTCTGAAATAACGTCATTGTTCATCTCTTACCTTACAAGAAATGCAAAAACTGTCAAATCATTATTTCAGAAATGAAAGCTGCCCTAAATAAAGTGTTGTTTGCATAGGACTGCTTATAGCATTTACCAGTGACATACAGGCATTTTTTCCCCTAAGCAAAAGGTCTGCTTTTATTGTGTTGATGTTTCTTTCTTTCTTTTTTTCTTTTTATGGTTAATAATCAAGACTGAGCAGTTCTGAGAACAACTGTATTTTTCTGGTGTGTGTTCTTTGCAGGAATACATGGTTTATAGGAAGCATACCTACATGAGATTGGATGGTTCTTCAAAGATTTCTGAACGAAGGGATATGGTAGCGGATTTCCAAAACAGGTAATATATTTTAAAAGATGCTTGTGTGGTTCATCATATGTATGGTAAGAGTCAGTATTAATTTCAATGGAAATAAATGAAGTTTGTGATTTATAGCATCTGATGGACATCATTTATCTGAAAGTTTCTTGGTTGTCTGCCAGCCAGAAGTCGCTGGTACTGATGCTAAGCCTTAAGGAGTTTGTCATCTTGAAGCAGTGTAGGAAGCAAGTTTTAGTGTACTCATAAATTGTTTGTTGCCATTCTAAGTATGGTGTTTCTTATAAAGAAGTACAATAGGAACGGAAAAAATATTCTCCAGTTATTATGTACTCTGAAAACTGACACAATAAAGAAATGCAAAATTTTGCATGTGCCACAGCTTTGGAAGTGTCCTGCTGTGCTGCAAAACAAGCCATGTCACTTAAGCATGTTTCACAGAGTAGCAGTATAAATAAATGATTCTATCATTAATGCAGCAGGATTCATTAAGGAAGCTTAAACAAGGAGGGAGGTGGGGGTGAGCAAATGTTGTTAAGTTGTAAGACATGCTGCTTGTTCAGTTGAGAAAAACAAGATGGATTCTTGCAACTTCTAGTTGGCCATCAGAACAGAAAGCTCTGTAATCATCTTGCAAGTTCAAATATTTCAGCATAACCTTGTCTCCATTGAAGCACATTAAAAATAAACAACTGAATTTATGGTTATTAAGTTTCCTTTTAACCATGACATATGGCTTGGTAGGATATAACTTTTGTATCATTGTGTGAAATGAGGTTACCCTTCCTGAATGTGGATGTGTGCTTTTAAGATGGTCACTGTTGTTTTTCAGACAAGTTAGGTTCCCAGATGGTTTTCTGCAAGGTGAAAGCAGGTGACTCTAGTCCTAGTATTAACAGTCCCAGGGTATCACGACCAAAGACAGGGGGAGCTCCTCAGAACAGTAGAACTTGAAAAATGTCTGTGCCAGTGCCGGAGATGGAAGGACTGTGCAGTGCTTTTTCTCCCTGTTCTGTGCTGGCTGTGATATCCTTCTGGAATCCTGACACTTCTTCCTGCAAGGCCTTTTAACCAAAGAAGTCAAAAAAATTGTTTTTATTAATAAAAAGAAATTTGTTTTTATTAATGAACAGAACAACTAAAGAAAAACAATCATTTTGACAGGAAATCCCTTTGCGATACAGGTCAGCCAGTATAAACAAGAGTTCTTATTAAAATGTTATTTGTGTTCTTCTTATACATGATTTACTTATGAGAATGTTTCCAGAAAAAAAAAAAAAGGCCTGACTGAGACTAAACTATCCTGCAGGATGTCCTAGCAGGGTGCTGAAAATATGTAACCATAATTCGTTCCTGTAGTCTGTGGAACTGTCCTCTTTCTTTCCTTCCCTTATGGCGTTTCCAGAAGCATTTCAAAGCTGGATGTTCAGGTGGCTGTCTGTATGCATGTTCCACTATTGTAAGAGTAGAAAGACTTCCTGGCCAAGGATTAGCTAGATAGTAAATAGGCATTTACTGGCTTCTTTGGCTTGAATACATGCAGATTAAGTCTGGAGTTGGTAGCTTGGCTTTAGTTCCTCTCAGCTGCCTGTAGCTCAAGGTGGAGTTTTTGTACTCTTAGATCTCAGGCTGCCAATAGCCTTCTGTTTCTGATTTTAGAGTTGTTGGTTTGCTTATTTATTTAATCCATACTCATGTCTTAAGCACTTCTCTTGCTGTGCCCTGTCAAAGGATGTCAGCCTCTTTGAGGTCCTCTTCTCTTTGCTTTGTGCCAACTGGACACAGTGTTAAACACAATTATATTTTGCTGGCCCTGTACCAGTGGCACTAGTGAGGTTCACACTCTTAAAAGAAATCCTCATTTCCCTGTTACCACTCAGGTTTTTGTCAGTACATGGTTGTCCTGCATACGGACCTGTCTCCTTCATTTTGTATGTGCATCATGTTAGAACTGCTACAGAATTTCAAAATTCATGTTCTCTTTTCTCTTACTCCTCAAATTGCTGCTAGGACTTAATGCACTTTTACAGGTACCTGCCTTAGTTACTTAAAGGATTCTTAGCTTGAGAGAATTATTCCAAGTCAGATATTGGGATGCTTCGAGTCTCCTTCAGTATCCAGCATTCCTAAATCTGGTGCTAGCAAGTGTCACTTCTGGCATTAGTGTGACTGTGTGAGGGTTTGTGGACCTCTAGTGGGGTGTTCAGCGATGCCTAAACTGTGTCATGGAATCAATTTATTCTCATTGTACTCATAAGAAAACAAGACAAAAGAGAATAAAACTTGCAAAAAATCAGCAGCAGTAGGACTAGAGTTGATTTCTTCAACTGAAGGATATCTGAATCTGCTGATAGACCCTTGTGCTTTTATAAATACCTCTCAATTTGCCAGTGTACTTTTATAGAAGTTTATTCATTATTTTGTTTTACTCCAGCAGTTGTTTGTTCTCTTGAAAGCATCGAAATTGGAACAAAAATTGCATCTAGACAGTTTAAGCATTGATTTTTCTTTATTAATTGAGCAGCATTAGTGCAAGTTTTTATTCATTTGTTCATTTTTATTTTTTAACATTGATCATTTCTGTGAAACAATAAATCACTCCCAAGTCTTAATTTCCAGTGTGGTCAAGAAAAACAAGCCCTGGTTTGCTTTGATAAGAGAGAAGCTGCTGCTTTTACAAGCTGAATGTTTGCTTGTTCCAGCAGTCTTGATTTTTTATATTAACTTTTCATATGTTTTTCTCTAACTCATGAACAGCACAAAACATTCTGAAGTGTTCAAGTAATAAAAATCACCCTGATGACTTGGGTCAAAAAACTTACTTCCAAGGTTACTTCTTGTTCAGTATGCACAAAATAAGTGTTTTTTTTTAACCTCTTTCCTCTCCAGGAATGATATTTTTGTGTTCCTGTTAAGCACAAGAGCTGGAGGCCTGGGCATTAACCTTACAGCTGCAGATACGGTAGGTGAAATATCTTAAAGTAATACAGAACAAAATAAACAAGCTTACTGATTGTTAGCTTTCAGTTCTCACATGCCTCCAAACACCATTTTCCCCAGGCTGCTCTTTTCATGTATCCCAGCCTCACTATTTATCTAGGAAGATTGGTGTTGCTGTATGGAAGCAGATTTATTGAAGAAGATATTTAAGTTGTAGTACAATAACATACTGTATTATATTTCAACCAGAAGTTGAAATGTTGGCAATGTGGATATGTTTGAATGCATTTGAAATACAATGAAAAATATTGTAGAGGGCTGGCCAAAGCTGAGTGAACACAGCCTGCAGTGGGTTGGTGATTTTAGAGATATATATTAGAACTTTTCTTTTTTTTAATATATGTTGCTTTTTGTTTGTTTAATCTCCAAGTACTCAAAATATATGGTTTTATTTAATTAATCTTGTTCTGGTATTCTCTTACAGGTGATTTTCTATGACAGTGATTGGAACCCAACAGTAGACCAGCAAGCCATGGACCGGGCGCATAGGCTGGGACAAACAAAACAAGTCACTGTGTACAGATTGATATGTAAAGGCACCATTGAGGAGCGCATTTTACAAAGAGCTAAGGAAAAGAGTGAGGTAGGAATAAAGAAATCATCTGGAATAGGAAGATACTGTATGAAAAGAGTATCAGAAAATGCGTATCAGGATGAGGAAAGAAATATAAAACTATGTGCACAGTCTTTTTGCTGGCAATCCGAACCATCAAAATTGACTTACACAAAAGCTCTTTTGCTGAGTTGTGCCTTTTACTACTTTTCAATAGAGTTGAGGTAATAAGAGGTGGAACTAATTACTCAATCTGAGACACTGACTGATGTTAAAATCAGTTTGACTTTGCACACTTGCACTCGTGTCTTTTTTTTACCTGGCTTTCAGTGAAGAGTATGATAATAAATGATAATATTTCCTGACTTCTTTGAGTAATTTATTCTTCTCTCTTTTCTTTTTTTTTTCCTCCTAGATCCAACGAATGGTAATTTCAGGTGGCAATTTCAAACCTGACACTTTGAAGCCAAAAGAGGTGGTCAGTCTTCTACTAGATGATGAAGAACTAGAAAAGAAATGTATGTGAAATTCGTGTTACAGCATTTTCTCCATCTTCCACTTCATTAGCCTATGAAATCTGTTTTTCTTACAGTCTTTCCTGGCCTATTTTGTATTACCAGTCTCATTAGTACAAGCTAGTTTTTTGTCACTGCCGAGCTGAGAGGTGAGGTTGTGCAAGAGAGACTCGATGATGAAAGTTTTTATTGGCATTCATTCAGGATCATTACATTGTTCCTGAATGACAAAGCTTTGAGAAGATCTATGTAGGTCATGACAAGGAAAGTATCAAGAAGAGTGCTGCATTTCCTTGTAGTTTTGAAGCTGTATTAGAGGTACACACATTTGAAAGAATACTTCTGCTATAACTGTAAGGTTTCTTAGTAATTCGGGTGCAAATAATTTTAATGTAATAGTTCTCCTTTTTATTTTTCAATGTGCTTTAGTTTTACTATAGCTGACTTTTCATCACAGTTCTGTAAGAACTAGAGCTTGTAAGATTCAGAAAATGATATGAATTATCTTTTCAGTGGTGACAACTTGTATTTCTTTTCTGACAGTGCGTCAGCGTCAAGAAGAGAAGCGACAGCAAGAAGAAACAAATCGTGTGAAGGAACGTAAACGTAAAAGGGAAAAATATGCAGAAAAGGTAACTTGATGGAGAAGTTTTTTGTGTCAGTGACAGAGAGCCTGAAAGGCCTCAGGCACTTGATTATGTGGTATGGAAGCATTTTATGCAAAGTCAGTTTAATAAGGGAAGACTTCCCTTCACCACTGAACATCGGTCTGGTACTTTCTTAATCAGAATACAGTTGTTACAAAATATGTAATAAATAGCTCCTGGTATTTTAATATCCTTTGCAACTTGAAAAAAAAGGAAGTACTGTGCTGTCATACAGCACAGAAGATCATCAGTAGTCTACAGACCATTTGGGGAATCAAATGAAAAAAAAACAGTTAAATGATCATTCACTGACATATGAAAAGGAGACTTAATTAAGATTTTGTTTTGCAAGGATGAAAATGGAATACAGATGAAGCACTAAATACAGATAAAACCCAATAGCTATAAGGCTTGCATGGAATGAGGGAAGATTCATTGTTTTGTTTTTTAAAGTATCATCAAAAGTAGTTTATAAAAATTCTGCATTTTTGAGACTGGAAGGCTTTGCATTAATAATTTTGTATAATGGTAATGATTTTCAGCCTTATTCCAGAAGGCAGTAGAAATCAAAGTAATTCCATAAGAGTAATTCTACAGCATTCCAGCTTTTTTTATGAAGAAGAAAAAAGCCCATTTGCAGAGCCTTTAAGGGAATCTGTTCTTATGTCCCTCAGAAACTTGTTTTGGATAGTTCTGTACCTGGCATTCCTTGAGTTATGATATAACATTGGATGTTGAAATGTTAGTTTTCTTATTCCATTTATTCTGTTTTAATTACAATTTTCATTCTCTCTTCTGTTTTATCTATTTCAGAAGAAGAAGGAGGATGAGTTGGATGGGAAGAGAAAGAAAGAGGGCATGAACCTTGTGATCCCATTTGTTCCCTCAGCTGATAACTCCAACCTGTCCGCTGATGGGGATGACTCCTTTGTTAGTGTAGACTCTGCCATGCCCAGTCCTTTCAGTGAGGTGAGACTGCTTCTTTACACTATGCACTACTTTAGTTGTGATCTTAAACCCTGTAAGTTTCTTGCTTTTCAGCTGGTACAGAGTTCAGAT
Source organism: Coturnix japonica (assembly GCF_054131305.1). Classification (NCBI taxonomy): domain Eukaryota; kingdom Metazoa; phylum Chordata; class Aves; order Galliformes; family Phasianidae; genus Coturnix; species Coturnix japonica. The sequence goes on along the minus strand of NC_140667.1, from coordinate 24,309,995 downwards.
GTGTAGGTAAATGGTGTGTCTTAAAGATGAGCCATGGAAGAGAAAGTAATTCATTGAAGCGGATTGTAAACTACCCACTGTAGTTCTTCTATACTAACTTACTATTATGCCCCCTTTCCTTTGTTCTATTAGCATATCATTATGCCCCCTTTCCTTTGCTCTCTGTCTGCCTTTTCTTGCAGCAAGCTAATGCTCATAAATCTCTCTTCCTTTCAGCCTCTGAAATTACTCCATTCCTGCCTGCGCTCCCACTATCTTTCTGCTTTCCCTTTCTCCTTCCTTTGTCATGTCTGTATTGATAACTGCATGCCCTTCTTCCATGCCATTACCTTCCGTAGCAAGAGCAGTTTTTCTGCTTCTGAGCCAAGCAGTATCCCTAAACTAGCTCCTTAGTTCAGTTTCTTTGTAAGTACTTCACTAGCCTCATCTGCATCTTATCTCTACTTCCTTCCTTGCTTCTGATTCTGAATTAATGTGTTTTTAATCCAGAATTTAGACTGTACATTTCTGGTGGTACTCATCATGTTTTCCTTCATCTATTTTTAATAAAGATTTGAAAACAATTTTTGGCAACAAGTATGTTTTGTTCTATACTATGTTGATTGAGATTCCTGTGTTAGATAATTCCCTTACTGATAAAGATTTTTCTTGGCACTACTATTAGGTTAAGAGTCCTTCTGTTTTCTCTCTGGCAATCTGAGAAAAATGCACATTTGTACAGTAGTTTTCTTAAGTCTTTGCTGAGCTTATTAGTTTCCTGCTTCTTAACATTTACATTCTTAACATTTACATTCTTAACATTTACATCTTAACATTTACATACATCATTCATGAAAGGATGTTAAGTTCTGGAGGTTTTTACTGCTGCTCAGCATATAAATATAGGGTGTGGTGTGAGTAGGCAGGATATGTACCATGCCATTAGAGAAAATGAGAGAAATCAGAACATGTACTATTTAATTACTTGTGATTGTATGTCTTACTGTGATTGTTCCCTTTCTTTTCCTAACCTGAGAAGCTAACGGCTTTGTTCTTCCTGCTTGTGTTTAGATTTCCATCAGCAGTGAATTACATATGGGCTCTATCCCTCCTGATGAGAGCAGCAATGATATGCTTGTGATTGTGGATGATCCGGCTTCTTCAGCACCTCAGTCAAGGGCAACAAACTCTCCTGCTTCCATTACTGGCTCAGTTTCAGACACCATAAATGGTTAGTACTCATGCCTTGATTTAATACTAGCACTAAAACTTCACTTTGTATGCCTAGGTGATATGTATGGTATAACTGAACTAAATTCTGTCCATGATTGACAAGATTTGCACTGAATAATTTATCTTTTCATTGAGAAATAATTTCTGATATGATAGGAAATGTCTGTTTGTCTGTCATTCATTACAACTTCCTTTTTCCTATGTTACTCTCTTAGGAGTTTTACCCCTCTTTCTATAGAATACTGGGCTCACCTTACCAAATGGCAGACAACCACAGAAATATTTAATCTTTTCCTTGAATTTGCCATAGGGCTAATAGTCAGTTCTTTATTTCCATGGCGTGTTTGAAGCAACTATAGTTTCAAAGAATGGTAAAAGTTTTTAACTACCATATCTTTCTTCTCTGAAATAAAGAGAAACAAAGTTCTTCAATGAGTTTCTTTACAAATAGCAGATGGAAAGATGAAATGTTCCTTCAGTTAAAAAAAAAAAAAGTTTCATCCTGAAGTAGAACTTAGAATCCTCCATCTGTATGCAGATAGGATTTGTAACAATGACGAGGAATTAGAGTTAATAAGATGTAATCGATGAATGTTCAAGTATACATAATTTTTTTTCATGAGATGACTGCTTAAATGTCTGCATTAATGTAAATGAACAGTAGCAGTTAACAGGAACAGCGCTATTGTAGGTAAGAGATAGTTATGAGGCTGTATTTGTGTGTCGTCCAACACACTATAGTGGCTAATCTTCTACCATTCTGTTTTCATTAAGGAGTTTCAATGCAAGATGCATCTCTCACTGGCAGAGGCCAGTCAAGTCGAAGCCGCGGTCGTCCTAAAGGAGGGAACGCTGGATCTAAGGGCACTGGGAAAGGCAGGAGCAGGAAATCGATAGCAGGAAGCGCAGCTGCAATGGCAGGTGCCAAAGCAGGGGCAGCAGCAGCCTCAGCAGCAGCGTATGCAGCGTACGGGTACAATGTCTCCAAAGGTACGTGGGGGAAGGGGGGCGGCAGGCCGTCCAGAGCACAGCCAAACACATAAGTTTGGGCGTTGGCTTGTTTACAGCCTGCCAAAAAATAGATAAAACTGTTGGATTGCTGGTATTGCTTGCGCAGTATATTCTGAGATGCAGGCAGGGTGCAGCGTAGTGCTGTGACACAGTGAGAGGGCAGCCACTGTCACCACAAAGGACTCTGAAAAACTAGCTTTGCGGAAGTTTTATCTGCCATTTGAATTATATCAAAAACTTCTCTTTTGTTTTTTGTTTTGGCACCCAGGCAAATGAGGTTGTATTGTTTATCCCATGGGTTTGTCTGTTGCTTTTCTGTATTGCTGTAACATTCAGTTTACAGCATTAAGTTCCAAAATGTTCTAAATAGGTTGTGGTGGAGCTTCAGCCTTTACATTAGGTAACCCAATTGACCCTGGGTATAAATGGAAGACTTGTATGTGAAGGCTATCCCTCTTCATCAAATCTCAAAAATCATGAGTACATTGCAGTGCTTACTAAGTGTTAGTGTGTTGTTGCCATTTAAGTGTTATTTTGTTGCTGAAATCTTTCAGTTGGTACAATGTGCTCACATGGAATTTGATTCTCTTTTCTGTTGCTAGGCATGTCTTCAAGCAGCCCTCTACAAACAGCAATTATTCGGCCTTCTGGACTGACAGATTTTGGACCTTCAAGCGCCTCTTCTCCTTTGAGTTCACCTTTGAGCAAAGGAAACAGTGTTTGTGGCACCCCCAAAAGCTTAAACCTGACCAGCAGTCTCGTATCAGAAACTGCCATTCGGAAGCAAAGCAAAGGTGCCCACACCTCAGGTGGTCGGTAGTAATTTTGAACCCCCAAAGCTTGTCTAAACTGTGTCGGCTATTGGAGAAGACCACCCTGCAAGCTGAAGGCATGCAAAGGAATGTCTTGTTGCTGTCATGCACCTGTGTGAAAGGAAAATCAAAGCACAATAGGAATGGGTGGTTTATGTGAGCACTTTGATTATGTGTATCCCAAAAAAATTTATCTTTGCAGACACTGCGAGAAGGATGGAAAAGGGGGGTCTGGAGTGGCTGAGAGTGTCAGATGTTGTTTTCTGATATGTATCTGACAAAGATTCCTAAGAAAGCATCCAGGTACTCCATGCAATATTCCGAAGCTGCATGTACTTGAAGTCACACCAGTGTACTTTCTCTCTTGTAGCTTGAGGTGGAACTCAGCTTTAGTTTTCTTCAGTGAAATCAGTATCTGAATGCCAGAGTAAGAAGACATTTCTGTACTGGGAGCTGGTTGGTGTACATGCAGGGGGTAACTAGGGGCTAAGCTGAGGATATGGTATGATCAAAAAAAATCTTGTATTCTTCTAGTGTGGACCTCTGGTTGTTTTTGTTTATTTTTTGTGTTCTTGAAGGTTTGAAATGCAAAGGAAGGTATCTCAGGGGGTTTCTGGGGAGTGGACTCGTCAGCACCATTTGTCAAGAATAGGATAAGAACTACAGAGAGCTCTGACAGGTCTAGTGAGAGCAGCAGCACTGTCTCTGCTTTGTACAGTGGAAGAAGCCTCAAGCCAGTGGTTTGGTTTGTCTTTCAAAGTTGTTACCAGCGTGAGCATTCACTGTACTTAGAAAGATTTTTCACATTTTTGAGGTGTGCTGAGCTCTTGAAGGCTCAGGAACGCAATCAGGCTCTACTTGAACAGATCTCGAGAGGAGGGAAAGCTGCAGTGCCGAGGAAGAGTTTGCTGCTGTTCCTCTCACTGTGCCATAGCAGAGCATGGTTCTGCAGCTAGCAGCTCTGCGAGCGGAGCATTGAAAAACAGCACTGAGGAAGAGAACTGTGCCATTCCCCTTTTGAGCCAAATCCTGGGGAGAAAATTTGTCTCGTATCCCAGCCATCCATTGATTGTTCTTCCAGTGTGTTTTCCCTTCATCTTTGTGCTCATCAGATGTACTAGCTTGGTTGAGTTCCCTGCCACGTGCGGATACTGGTAGCCATCTCCCGCAGGCTGACAGAAAGCAGGGCTGCCAGTGCCCATCTGTGTTCTCATTCTCCTATTGCTCCTTCTCCTTCCTCAATGCACAAACCCCCTCTGTAGGCCCTTGCTTTGCTGTAAGCGTTGTCTGCATTGCACTGAGATTTAGGTGTGGGGCAGTTCTTCTGTCTGACACGTTGAATTAAAAGGCTGTTCTGCCGGGGCACTTTCAATCTGTCAAGAGAGAAGCAAGTTTTGAGTTGCAGGTCTGGGCTGTGACAGCAGAAGATGACTTATTATAATTTTTTTTTTCCAACCCCAAATCCTTTGCCTGGCGTCCTACAGTGTGGAGCAAGTGCTTCCTGTTGGCTCTGCCTCTAATTTGCACACCTGAAAATAGCAGAACTGAGCTTAGTTAGATTGATTTTTAAACAGATTTGCAGGGGATAATTGAGGGAGAGATTGTGTTTAATTAACTCATTGAAGATTTCTCCCTTCCCCTTGTATTCACATGTATATATGATAGTTAGAGGGAATCAGACAAATGCCAAGCCTTTTTTTCTCTTTGAATGTGCTGTCTATTTTTATAACTGAACTTGTACATATGTATAAAGAGAGACACACCTTTCTTTTACTAACTGGAGAAGAAAATCTTAAATAAAATGGAGTGAGATAATTTTATGTAAATCAGCGTCTTTGTGGTTTTTACACTTAAAACTAAACAAGAGATTAGGGAAGAGAGCATGGAGGGCGCACATCTGCAAGTGCTCCTGGGGACATGCTGCTCAGTGTAATGCTCTGGCGTCTTTACATTCCTCTGAGTGTCACATTCCGTGACCTTTTTCAGTTACAACCGTGCACGTTATCCTGTGTCTGTATACACCGATGGTCTGGTGAGCTGCCTTGGAGCAGGTATGCGACAGGTCACAAGAAAACAGAAGCAGCTGTGATTGCATAATGGTATCTGAGTTACAATGAGTGAATTTAATGCTGTTGATTGTTTTGGGATAGATTTTTCCTTTAGAAACAAAATTCCTTCTTGCATTTCTTTTTTTCAGTGAGAAGTGAAATGACTTGTGTTGCAACTCTGGTTTTTGCACTGCGAGGTAACGGTGTTAATTTGGCGTAATCCCAAGTCAAGAGGAAAAATACGTTTGTGAGTTGAAAAGATTTGCAACAAACGTATACCGTTGTGTGTGTGCTTTTGGGAGATCCAAGTGTTGATACTGTGAAAGCTGACGACAGCATATTAAAAACTCATTTAATCTTCAGACGAAGTACAGAATGCTATCACAAGTTTTGCCAAAAGCAGCAGCATCCCGGCTGCTTACAGACCAGCAAACTCAGGAAGACCAAACGTAGCAGTGAAGGAACTGCTAGGTCAGATCCTGTTCAAAATATGTGAAACATTTAAACAGATGAATTCTTTGTATTATATATCAGAGCTGAGGTTGTGGAATATTGATCAGGGAATTACAAAGAATTCAGGTCAAAGCTGTTCTGTTTGGTTTTTCTTGCTTTGGGGAACTAAGTAGTGCTAAATAGACATAGACTGGGAAAAATTATAAGGAGGTGAAGGAGGTTTTGTGGTCTACACAGGAGACAGAAGTGCTCCTAACATGGATGATGTGCATATTGCAGTTTTGTTCTGTGAGGTTTCAGTCTGAGCATCTTTTCACTCTGTGCATTGTGCTCTTGTTTTGTGGATTAATGGCGAGGAATGGCCCTTTCCTCTGAGGGAAGGAGGTATTTGCTGCTGGCAGAAACAAAATACTGAATTAAGGGAGTGTGATCGAAGTGGTGAAATGGTGGAATAGATGTCAGCTTTGTGGGAAGTAGGGCATGCTGTGTATGCCTCGTATTGTTTCATTGTAGCGTTGATATCTTCACTCAGCAGTTACTGCAAAGCTGTCAAATACAGTTCCCTGAACATCGTTACTCCAAGCCATTTTCTTTCTGTTGTCCCCATTTAGTCAGCCACTGATGTCTTCTTAGTTTGCAAAGACTTGGACAGATTACTGGAGAAGAATTTTCATCTGGAACTGCTTCAGTTCTCAACGTCGGTGTGCTAATGTCACAGTGACCAAATGTAATATTATTTCTGTGCCTTTTCCCTTTTCTGTTGCACGCTTTTCCCACCAAGTGTCTCTGCGCTTTGCTGTCTCATGTTCTGTTTGTGGAATGCCTTCTGTTTGCCCAGGGCTATGGTTTGCTTTATTGCCATTTTCCTGAAGTATTTCCTTTAGCAGCATTTCTCAGGGGGGAAGGCACATCCAACTCAGTGGGAAACGTTCTGTGCCAAGGGAGTAGGAATCTTGCTTTGGTTGTAGCACAGCTGAGTTGTGGTTGGGAGGAGGAAGAGCCCAACTGATGGAATCTTTGGGGGCAGGATGTGGATCTAGTGCTGTGGGAAATGCTGCCCTATAACCACAGTGCTGCAGTCCTGATGTCCTCCTGTCTGCAGGGTGAGCTGCTCTGCTTCTGATCCCAGGTGTGTTTACAGGCTCTTCCTCCTCTTGCTTCTGCCTGTTTCCTTTTAATTGACTGCTGAGACTGAAGCATATGCTGTAACTCTGAACGAGCCCTATAGGCATATCTTGTTCTCACCTTGCTGCTCAATAAGAAGAGGTTGTGCACTCCATGCTGTCCTCTGGGGGAACTTCTGCACAGGTATCTGGGAAGCCCTTGAAAGCCATCTGCCCAAAGAGATGCTACGTGGATGTTAAGTGTAACCGAGACAAATATGCTGAAATAAAGCATCGTATGCCCCTAGGCAATAAGCACTCTGAATTGTGAAGGGTTTATTTTTCATTTGCAGCATGCATCAGGTGTGTACTGGTGAGTGAGAAGGGGAGGGGGGCAAATCATCATTTCTTTTAGGAGTGCTGTTGTTAGGGTGATACTGATGGCCTGAGCTCTCAGATCCAGCCAGCAGATTTGCACTGTAAACAGCCGTCTTGTTGCATTCAGATTATCATACTACTCCAAATGTCTTGTAGAATGGAGAAATACATGGTGAGATGAGTTGGGTTTCTTCCAGCTTTGTTATCTTTTTAGCTCCCACCTCTTCCCTCAGGAAGGTGAATTTACCACAGAGCTGATGGCTCTTCCATGTGTTTTACACCAAACTATTCACACAGTGCTCATCCAGTGGCACATGAAGGTATTCGTCTGCATCCCAGGCATGAGGAAATGTTTCATTGCTCAGGTATGAAATGACAGCTCCTTCCTTCCTTAGCCGATGAGCATCACTGATAGAATGAGGTAGGGGAGGAAGAGATTGAAACCACTTCCACGTCTTCTGGAGTTTTCCCAGGGGCTGTTTCTTCCTTCTTCCAGTGTTGCCATTAAACCCTCCTCTCTCTGTACTGCAGCACATGAGCAGTGAGGTGTGATGTGGCACAGGGTCCCTTGTTATAACTACGACATTTGTCTAGCACCTGTCTTTCCCTCCTTGCTCTTTAGCATTACCTAACCGTTCTCAAGACCAATGGGCTGTCTTCAGGGTTTCTGGCCACAGGAGGTTAATTTTTAAACAGATAACCCTCAGCCTTGCATTATGAGGTTATGGGGATGGGGAAGAAGAAAACAAAAGCTAAGCATACACAGTGTGCAAGCACTGTGACACTGAATAAACCTCCTCCAACATTAACAACAAACAAACAAACCAAAGAAACCAAAGACTGCTGCTCTGAGATAAGGAGAGCCTGTCTGAGAATACCCTGCTGCTTTGGACTGTCACAGAACTGATGTAGGCTTTCCTCTAGGGAGGAGTAAATCCCAGGCAGGAGCCCTCTCCGCAAGGTGAGATGTCTGCTGTTCAGGTTTGCTTGGGGTTTGTTTTTTTACTCTTTTCTCTGTTGTGGATTTCGAACACAAAAATTCTTGTTTGTGTTCTTGTGCGTTGGCTCATAAAGATCTGACTTCATTGAAGAGGTCACCTTTGGTATTCCTTACATCATTCTCTGTGTTGTTCATAGTTTGGAAGAAGTGCCTGCTCTTAGTCATGAATTTAATGTGTTATATGCACCGCTCAACATGGAAAAACAACTGCTAATTGCTCAGTAATTTGTCACGCAGCTCAATTCCTATTAGCTACGTTGAAAACTTACTGCCATGAAGCTGAATCTGTGAAGTGCAACAGTGGTGATTTGGGACTGGAAGCCACGATGGGCTGTTACAACCCAGGTGATGGGTGTGTTTTGAAACACACCATCAGGAGCTTTGCTGAAGGAGATTGGCTTCTCTGGCTTTGGTAATCTGCTGCTGCCATATGCAATCAGAGGTATGTATTGTGCAATGAGTGTAATTTGGTTATGGTGCAGTTTGCTGTCCTCAGCTATGTATCTTTGTGCCTGTCTGAAATCGAGTTATTTGATGCTAAGAGCGAGTGTTGGGCCAGTAGAGTATTTGCAGACAGATTACAGTGCCCAGCTCTCCCTTGCAGCGATATAATTGATAGCAAATGAGAGAAGTAATGTTGTTTAAATTCCTAATTTAAAACAGAGCCTACGTCTGAGATGTTACAGGAATAAACAGGGGAGAGGTCTGGATCTGCTGGCAACTGCGAGCTGAAGCCATTAGTGAAAAGCTTGGGGGGCTGCAAAGCTCTTTGTGGCTGTATTGGCTTTCCAGAGAAAAGAGAAAATGGGGGATGGTCCCTGGTGTTTGGAGCAAGGTGTGTGTCAATAAGCAGAGCTGGATGGGAGAAAAAGGAGTGGGGCTGCCGCCTGTGTGTGACCTTCCTTCCATCAAGTGAAACAAGGCAAGAATCCTCTGGGGAAAAAAAAAGTAGATTTGTACTCTAAATGAGGCCTTTAGTTACTTCTTGGTGCAGAACTCGTGGGTCCTCAAATTATAGGATGTGCTTCCAGGAATAGATATGATACATATGTATTCTAGAGATGCCAATGCTGCCAAAATGCAGTGTGCTATGTGGCACCAGGAGATGCGATTTCATCTGGCTCCTGTCTGGGGGTCCAGTAGGAGGGGGAGATAGAAGGCATCTGTCTGAGGCTGGCATTGCTGCTCCTGTCCCTGTCTGCACCATGTCAAACTAATGCCTCAGACAAGAGCACACTCTTATAAAGCGGTCTGAAAGATTGAACATATATATATATATATATATGATTTCCAAACCTGCTAGCTGTTTGAAAGGGACTTTTGTTGTGTTGCTTGTGTTTGTTTGTTTGTTTCTTGTTTTTTAAAGGAAACAAGTACCTCATCGGGAAACCAAAACAGATTCCAGCTCTGGATGCCTCTGGGAGCATCCTGAGGACAAAGCCATCAATCGCACTTGTCTGTAACAGTATCTGCCACGTGTCAGCCCTGGTGCTGGGAGGTGACTCCCAGCCGGGCTCTGCCGAAATGTGAGCAGGGCAAGGGCACTGTGTGGGGGATTTGGAAATGCAGGTGTCCTGTCTAGACACAGAGAGAACAAAAAGCTGCTCTTTTGGCTTGTTTTCCAAATGTTTTCAGGTGGCACATATACTTTGTTGCGGTTGCCCCCCAGGCTGTTTGCAGTGGGGCTGTATTTGCTGTAAGCAGGCTGGATACGAGTCTGAGAGGGTTCCAGCATCTGTGCAGTCAGTGTCGATGTCTGCAGCCTCAGCTGGTGGTGGAGAAGCAGAGCAGGTAACCCTGGCAGGTCCTAGTGCCCGTGCTAGCTCTGACTGCTCTGGAGCCTCCTGCTCATGGAGGTGTTTGGGACAGGGCCTGCCATGCAAAGTGTGCAGGACATCCATGGGTGCCCTGTGCTGCCCCAGTGCTGCATGCACCCAGCAGGTGCTCCGATGCGTTAGTCATGTTTCTGAAGGACAGTGAGTGAAAGCTGCTCTGTGCTAAAGTCATCCTCTGAGTTTTCTTCCTGCAGATTTCTGGGTGCTGCAGTATCTGTGTGCAGGCAAAGCACTGTGCAGAGGCTGCTCCTGCTGTGTGAGCGCTGCGGTAAAACCCCCTGGCAGCCTTTCAGGTGCCAGCAGCCTCCAGGTGTCTCTTTAGCCTTCAGCACAGAGCCAGGCCGATCACTGGGAGCCATCATTGAGCGCCCAGGGAAATGTGTCCCATTAAAAGTGAGATGACGGAGGCAGAAAGTGGCATAAACAGAAGGGCCTGAGAGCAGCCTTTGTTTCTGTCCCCAGCACAGCTCAGCGTGGTCTGGAACAGCATGGTGTCCCCAGCCAGGAAAACAGCCCCTCTGTTCTGAACTTTCCTGACCTTCTACGTTATTTCAGTCTCATTCTCTGGAGTTCAAGGTACTGGCTGTGCTTCAGGAATTCAGGAGTATAAACACTCATCGGCTTGGCTGGCACTGCTGGGAGATGAAAAGGGAGCTGGGAATGAATAATGCACATCCAAAACCAAACAAAAAGTGCGCGGGGTTTGTAAACACAGCATGTAGAGCTTTCACAGGGCTGTCCCAAGTGCCCCTGCCCTCTGCCCTTCTCTCCTAATGCAGTTTCAATAAACTTGAATACAGCTCACAAATGAGGGAGGCTGTCTCATGAGCCAAGGCAACTCAGTAGGAGGAAGTTCCAGGCTTGCCAGGTGGCCACTGCTTTTGCTGCAAGCACAGTTTTTTCTCAGCCTGGCTGAGTCCGTTCCTTGTCCCCTCTCTTCCTCTGGAGCTGGTGGCATCTCACTGTCACCCTTATGCTGGGGCCTCGCTTGTGCCTGCCTGTCCGCCAGCTCTGAGCAGCCCCTTGGATCCTGTGCTGCTGAAGCCTTGTGAAATGGGATGGTACCAAAGCAGGAAGTCTGACTTGGGGAATCTTCCATCCTGAGCTGAATGCAAGACAAACCAATTTCAGATTCTGTGAGGTGCTTTTCAGGCACAGGCTGACTTACAGCCTTATGCTGTGGGCAGTGCTACCGCTCTGGCAGTGAGGAATGTGTTACACCGGGAAGCTTCACGGTGCCCAGGTGAGTTGTGTGCTGGGCGATTCAGGCTGGTTCGTGCAAAATCCATCCCAACCAGCGAGCAGCCCCTCCTTTCCCCTGCCTACTGAGCCAGATTGTGGACAAACACATCCGTGCTGCAGCGTGCATGGGGCTCTGTTCAGCCCCTGCTGCAGATGGGAGCGGCAGACAGAGCACAGCCGCTGCAGCGTCTCTAACAACCACGCGGGCCGCTCCTCGCTCGCCAAGCTGAGGCTGGCACTGACCCGTGCTGAGGCCGGGAGCCCCGGTAAGCGCCCTTTGTTTTGATCTTTTACTTTTCCCCTGCCTGCGAAGCATCTGTATGTAATTAAGCGCACGTTCCGGCCCGCCTCCCGAGCGGCAAGCGGGCACATATGGAGCGACACATGTGCGACGCGCTGCCCTCCTCATCCCCCGCAGCAGCTGCTGAAGTCGGCGCGTGTCACCTCCCGCAGCTCGCGTGCTGCCCGCAGGCCCGGGGCCCTGCCACGCTGAGGGCACGTGTGGCTGCTCCTCTGCACGGCTCCCTGCTGCTCCCTGGAGGGTGCTGGCCCCGCTTTCTGAGCGTCCAGACGAGCATCGTTGTCCTCAAGGAGGCTCAGCCCAGGCGTTGCTGTCTGCCATCCAACGAGTGATGCTCATTCCCTGCCCCTCCCGGCTCGGGCATGCTGGAGTTCCCTTCTCACCAGAGATAGACAGCCCCACTGAGCATCTGGTCCCGCACGGGGCTCTGGTGATGCTCTACGTAAACCACAGTAACCGCATTTGTAATAAAGGTGGATGGTGTGAAGCGTGCTGGTTTTAGACTTAGGAAGCATGTGGTGGTGCTGCAAACACGTTTCTGTTACAGCTGAGAAACCATCTATGCTGCAGATACTTTGTTTGTCAAGATGAAAGTACGCTTCCCTGCAAATAGGTTGGTTTTTTAACACTTGAATGTTGCAGCTGGTGGCTAGTGGCAAGGCACAGACACAAGGCAGAGACACTAACAGCTGGGGGAGGAGGGACATCGGACTGACTGCCCCAGGGAGGACTGCAGCAATTAAGTGCCAAGAAACCACAGCTGGAGGTGGGTGAGATGGGGTTCTCCTTCGGCTTTCCCCAAAGGAGCAGCTGAACACCACATTGCCCATCAGCTGTGGCACTGCTTGCTTTAACAGGAGAATAACAACTGGACATTTGTCACGCGTAAGCATCTCCAGAAGGGCACTGTGAGTTACTCCAAAGCTGTCTCGTGGTCCTCTATAGGGAACATGATGCTGCTCACAGTGGTGGCAGCGGCAGCTCATGTAGGAGCTTCTCTGCTGGCAGCAGCCGAGTGCCCTCACTCCATGCAGCAGCACCTGGGGAAGATGCAGCTGCTCAGCTGAAGTGAGAGCCTCCACAGAACAGGGAAAGCAGAGTTTTCTCTAGACTATTACCTGCCTTTAATTAGTGCTAAATTAAGCTGTTTCAATTAGTTTTCACTCGGTAACTCCTGTCTAGAAACAGGTAACACAGGTATGTACTGTTATTTCAGCGTGGAGGCAGCTGGCAACAAGAGGAATCAGGCAGCATGGCAGCTGTCTGTTGCTGCACACACAGCAGCTGTGCGCAAGGCAGGAGAAGATGTTTCTCCTCCACCACGGTCGGCAGAGCCGGCCACAAGTGGCAGCTTCCTGGCACTGTGCTATTACTCCATGGAAGCAGCCTGAGCGAGGTCAGCTCAGGTAAAAAGCACTTGGCATGCCCAGGGAGTTGTATTTCCTCACCCGCCTTGTACAGACAGCAGGGCTGACTTATGGCTGGTGTCAGCACAGTGCTGGGGGGGGAAGGGGGGGAGGAGGATGACTGAACCCACTCCTCTTAAAGTGAAATATCAAAATAGGTGTCTTCTAGGAAATCTGGCTGAGGGAAGCTGCTCAGCAGCAAGACTTGCTTTTCTGTCAATAGATAGGAACTGCAGGAGTATTACAGCTCAGTTTAGAAAACAGACCAAAATAAATAAATAAATAAATAAAACTCAAGCATATTTAAAATAAGAATCAGTTTGTAGTCACTAACTTAAAGAAGTACAGAGGAGTGACGCTGTCAGCTTGTTTTATAACTGGGCACAGCACAGCACCAGTTCATAGACATACAAGCGACAGTAATGGAAATATTCCCTATTTTTTATTTATTTTTTATAAAAGAACAATGTTTGGGAGGAGTTGAGTGTCCTTGCGCTCAGCCCTCAGGAGTTCTTTTGCCAGTTGCAGTAGCAGCAGTTTCCTTTCCAAATACTATAGGTTTTCATGCTGTTAATATGTGAAGCTGAGAAGCCCGAGCTTGCAGCAGTACCTCTGCTTCTACTGACACAGCAGGATCCAGGATTGCATTATGTTCAGCAGTGGTCCTTCACAGTTAAGTACAAATCTACCAAGCACAGTTCTGGGTACAAAGCTGGAACTCTCAGGTTCTTCTCCAAAGGCCCATATTACCCATTGCCAGAGGGCAATCCAATATGAGGCAGGTTAAAGTGCTGCTGCATCAGACAGCTTTCCCATTTCTTACAGCATCAGCTGAGCCTGCAGCAGCACAAGGTCAGTGAAGCCTAGAGCAAAGCTGCAGTCACTGACACAGGTTCAGTGCTTCAGGAAACTGAGCTAAAGCAAGAAGGCACCAATGCAAAGGTGAGCATGGGCTGCATCCCACAGTGGCACATAAGCAGCTTGACACCTCTCCTAAGGAGGAGACACACAACACATAATAAATACAACATAACAGTTTAAAAAAAGTTAAGTGCACTAGTGTGATCCTTTGCAACACCAGGAGGCAGGACCCACAGAGGCACATTCACTTTGTATTGCACTGGAGGTGAGACACGGGAGGGGGAAAAAAAGGTTGTTTGGCAGAGCATGCCCAAGCTCTACCACCATGCAACAGCTTTGGCCAGCCTGAGGTAGAACACAAAGATACTGCTAAAACCCAGTCAAGTCCTGCTCAACCAGTCTTTGGAAAAAATAAGGAATAAAAGAAGTGTGCAGATGAGCCTCTTTCCCCTCCTGAGGAAGCACACAGCTTCAGCTCTCACCCCCAAAACCAAGCCTGAGGGCACAGCTCTGGTCAGATCTCCGCTGCCCATCTGGAAAGCAGCGATGGGCTGCAGGTGCTACAGGTAACAGTGTATCAGGAACCGTGCAGCCCCTTTGCCCCCTCCCTTCCTCCCACCCCTTTTCCTTGCATCCACTCAGCCCTGTGTAGTTCTGTCAGAGCTCAGGCCGTCCCGACTGTTTCGTCCCTCCTACTGGAGCCCTGCAAGAAGTTCTCTCTCTCAGCCTTCTGCGGGACCCCGGGCGCTTCCTCCAGGGCTTTCTTGGAGTGGCACAGGCAGGGCAGGAGGGCAATGAGGGCCTCTTCGATGGAGAACAGGTGCTTGTCCTCCACCTGCGGGCAGAAGTAGCGCATGAAGTCCGCCAGGCGCAGCAGGTACTCCACGTTGTGACCCGCACAGCCGCTCGAGACGATGATCTGCGCCGCGATGTCTTCTTCGGACGCCGGGCCGAGGTAGGAGGGGTTCTGCGGCGTGGCGATGTACACGAGGGCCTGGATGGGCTCCCCCGCCTCCTTGTCCTGCGGGTGGAAGCTGACCAGCTTGGTGTCGTATCCTCCCAGCACGGCTTCGCGCACGTTCAGGTACTGCAGCGAGGCGGCCACCTGCTGCTCCCCGCACACCTCGTAGGCGACGCCCCACGTGCACGCCTGCAACGAGAGGACGGGCGCTCACACCCCGCCGACATCGCACCTGCCCGCGGCCCCCAGCGCGGCACCGGCCGCCCTACTCACCCCGCAATCCTCCAGCAGCGTCACCACCCGGCCGGGCTGTGGGGAGAAAGCGAGGAGACCGAGTTACAAACCGGCTGCCCGACCGCCCCGCTTACCGCCCCTCGTACAGCCCAGCGCTTACCGCCCGCTCGCTGCCGCGATGGAAGGTGTCCCCCTGCCAGAAGCGCCGGCTGTAGCCGCGGATGAAGCCCACCTTCCGCGACGTGAACTCGAAGCCCGGCCTCCACACCAGCGAGCCGTACCCGAAGATCCACAACCGCGGCTTGAGCTCCGCGGCCGGCTCTGGGTTGGAAGGTGCCTCGGGCTGCTCCGGCCCCTCGGGCCGGCCCGGGTACTCCTGGGTGCTCTGCGCGTCCCGCTTCATCGCGCCGGGCGCTGTTGGGGATGCACGCGTCGCCCCGGCCCTTTAAAGGCCGCAGCGGCGTGGCCCCGCCCGGCCGGCTCTGCCCATGGCGGGTGATGCAACGAGGGCGGGCTGTTTCGCCGCCCCGCACCGCGATGGGGCAAAACGGGGCGCGGGTTGCGTCAGGCGGGGCCGTTACCCGCAGCGCTCGTCCTGCTGGCGGCAGGGCCGGCTGTAAGTGAGAGGGAGGGGCGGGGAGCACCGGGACGGGGAACAGATGGAGCCGGGAAGTGCGCGGACAGTGCGGGAGTAGTAAAGAGAACCCAGAGACAAGGGGATGGGGCGGGATCGAGCGATGCAGTGCGTTCCCAGGGCTGGAGCTTGGGCTCCCGGCCCGTGGCGTGTCGTGCAGCCCGCTCCGAGGGTGGGCACAAGTTACAAAGTTATTCGTTTTGGTGGTGGAGGAAATGCAGAACCAGAACTCCTCGTTGTTCTGTTCCCCGCATTCATCACCCACACGGCCCGCCTGCACTCATTGCTTTAGTTTCCTGTTGGTCCCCGTCCAGCGGGCCCCCACCTCTCTGTCCCACGTAAACAGGGCGTTTCAGATACAGTACGCACAGCACAGGCTGCTCCCTGGACCTTGGCACCCGCGCTATGGGTGACACAACGGCGCTGCTGTCGCATCTGCCCTACCATGCCTTATATAGAGAGTGCCCTGCTCCCCAGCCCTGCTGTGCCCAGCTCGGTGTCTAACATGACCCATCGCAAGGTCAGCCCTAATGGTGTGACAGACAAGTCAGTGTCTAAGAGATAAAGAGCAGAAGATTTTGCTAGGTTCCGTTCTTAGAGAAAGCGGTTAAAAAAGCACAAATCTAGCCTCTTTTTCCAGCTTTCCCCAGGATGTGAATGTTGTCCAGCTGAGAAATGAGCTGTGTAAGGCATCAGTCTCACAAGTGAAGCAACTGCGCTTTGTCTGTTAGCTCAAGCTAAAGATAATACACAACGCAATAAAAGATGCTGCTGGGAAGTGGCCGCATGCTTGTCGAGAAAGAACTCATTTCCATTTCCATCATTTGCAGCAAGGAACCGCTGCTTAAAGCAAGAGCCGCAGGGGGCCTGATTCAGATCCCACACCAGCTGAACGCTGCAGGTCTGTGTTCCCTTCAGCACTGTTACACCTGGAGCAATTAAGTCTGAGGTTAGAAACGTATTTTGAAGTCAAGTATCCCATTTTCTTGAGTAAAGGTGTTGGAATATTGCTCTATCATTAGGAGCACAGCCTGGGGAAAGACTGCTTTTGAAGTTACTACGTGCACAGCAAGACTTGAGGAATGTTGCTGGTTTCAAGCTTTCATTAATCTGTTTCTCATTGCTGCCTGTACCTTCATTTTATTAAGGTTAAAAGAAAGGTTGTGAGGATTGGTGGGGCTGAAGGAGCTGAGCAGCACCCATGGGAGGTAAGGAGAGCAGTGGGTACTAAGGGGAAGGTTTTGTGTTTGCCGGTGCTGTTGGAGCTTGTGTTTGTAAGGGAAGGAGGACAGCCTCCAAAGTAAGCCACTGTAATGCTCAGTTGGGTGTGAGGGAGGATGCAGTGCAGCGATGGAGGAACAGGATGGAGCTGCAGGAGTGAGGTAGAAGGTGGAAAAAAATGTAGGCGTCAAACAGCTTGGAAGTGTCAAAGGGAAAAAATGGATGGAAGACAGTGGCCTACTATTAAAAAACACACCTAAATCTCCCTGCTGTTAAGCATTTTATTATTATTATTTTTGCTTTCCTTCAGGAAGGGGGACAAAAGCCAACTGTAGCTTTACTTGTGACATCCTGAAACTGGTTTTCCCAGGCTGCAGGAAAACGTAGACCTAGTTTTTCTTTAGCAGCGTATTCTGTACTTCCCCAGCGCGAGCATCCTCCATGTCAGTGTCTGTGACTAATGCTGTGCCACAGGTGCCTGTTTTTCAGGACAGCAGTGAATCATCGCAGAGCCAGAGGAACCAACAGCAGGGCTGGCATGACACATAGCAGTGGACTGAAACCGCCATTAGCTTCATCTTGCATTTCGGGCTCTCATTATCAGGCTCAATAAGCTGAGGACACACAGTGGCTTTTACCAAAACGTGTTGTACTCAGCTGGCACTGATGGGGGATGGGAAGACTGCTGTTCATTTTCAGATGCCACATCTACCACCATCAACTTGGCACCGCTTCCCTCTATTTACAGTGAGCAAACAAGAGATTCTAAAGAACACATCTGCCCCTTTTCCTTAAGGCTTCAGTAAAGATTACAGCTATTGTGAAGTTCAAACCATGCCACAAAAATATTCTAGTGATGTAAACTGATATTTACATTGCCACATCCACACACATCACCGGGTATCTTACTTCTATGTGTTGAACCCAACTCCTATGGCATTTATGAGTCCACTATCAGGTAGGAGCATACATTGTATGAATGCACAGATGTCTCTGTTTCAAACACATGCAAATAAAGATGGCATTGTTAAAGCTTCCAGATAAGAGCCTGGGGATCAGGAATGTTTTATGGAAGAGTTTGCAGTGGTTACTTGGACTTGTTAGTGTGGGGAAGAGAAAGAAAATAAAGAAAAGGGAAAGTAATCCATTGATCCAAAAGAAAGTTCTCACATGCCATCTGTTCCCATGGTGTGGTAGTTTACTGTCCTACAAAGAAAACCCCATGTTAACTTTTTGGCTTTTGAGTCCTGTACATGGATGAAACATACTGCAATATGGCCTTTGTCAGCATTGCCTTCCATTCTCACTTGAAGCTTGGGGACAGTTTTGACCTACTGGCAGGAGCTGGTCTCAATGGCTCTGGTCACTCTGCTGCTGTAACAGCTGAGTACAGAACCTTGCCCTGATCCCACTGCATCCCAAGCCAGGAGCTCATCCAAGTGCCAGGCTGTGAGCCAGGAACTGGATCAACTCATAGTGGTGCACTGTAACTTGCTGTACTTGGCTCCCCACTGCCTGGCCTTGCTGCTTAGGCATGTGCTGATGCCTGGGAGGGTATTCTGAGGAACTGGATGGATTTGCATGGCAGCAGCGTTGCAGGGAGACTGGGACAAGAGGTAGCAAGGCTCACTTGGGCTGGGCTGGGAACCTCAGCCTCAGCTGAAACGTCAGCACCTCATCCAGGCTGTTTCAGTGGCATGGTTTAGTTTCACTTTGGGCATCAAGAGAAGATAAAATTATGGCTACAATTTTATTTTAACAAAGTAGATCTGAAGAAAACTGAAGGAACTTACAGAAGCAGGTAGGCTGAAGATTGAAAAGTAGAAGACCCTTGGTCAAAGGTAGAAAGAGGTCTGCAATTAGCAACCTTAGCAGGGAAGGACAAGTGTTTAGGGGAGTAACCACTGAATTCAGAAAGGCTGTAAGAAGTATCAGGATGCTCATATGGGATGGAAAAGAGAAACCTCCCTTTGGCACTTTGCTGTGCTTTTAAACTAAAAAAATGGTACTGTACTTGAAGAAAAAGCAATGTTCTGAAAGCTCCTGTGCTTGTGTCAGGGGAGGTGAAAGAACAGGCGCACCAAGTGTTTATAAGCAAGGAATGTAAATATATCCGAGTGGAGCGGGCACCACATGACTGGAGAACAGAACAGTGCTCGTATCTGAGGCATGAAAAATACCATGTGGCGTAGAAAACCAAAGACCTGATAGCCTGACCATGGTAACACAACAGTTTCTAGTATGTGATTTGCTAGGAAAAAAAACTTGGGGTGTAAATATAATTGAAATGCACAATAGACTTAGCAGAACAAATCAATGCAGACTAACCTCACAGCTTTGATAAGTGACTTTTGTAGACAAGAGAATGTACAGTAGATTCTGTTTATCTGGGCATCAGAGAAGTATTCTGTAGGGTGGTGCTTGGCAAGCTGTTAGCTGCAACGTAGCCAGGAGCTGGTGAAGGGGAGATGACGGAAGTGGATGAAGAGAAGCAAATCAGAGTACATCAGCTGGGTACTGTTGTTTTGCGATACAGCAGTGTGGTTCCAGGACACATAAGGCCAGCATTTACCTAATCAATGGGAACTGAATTTTCAGTGGCTTATTGTGCAACAGCGTCAACTGACAGACTGTTTGCAGTTCCAGTGAAAAACGAAAGCATGGGCAGAAGAGGGAAGAGCTGTTAGGATGAAGGGGGTGGAAAAGAGCCCTTCTGGAGGCTGCTGGATTGCTTAGTCTGACCATGTGTAAACAAGGGAATAGGACTGCTTTACATCACAGGGTTTACTCCAGTGTCTGGAGAGAAAGAGAGAGAAGGAAGCTGTTGTGTTCAAACTGAACTGGCACAAAAGTACATGAGCATTATGTGGACAGGAAAGGTGTAGCCTGGACATCAAAGAGAACATCCTGACCTGTAGAACAGCAAGCTTTTAGTATCACATGTTCACTTCCCCAAATGGAGAATAAGCAAGAGAAAAGGACCCGCTTTATCTTGATTTAACTGCAACAGAGGTCATGCAGTGCCATTATGTCCGTTACCTATCTCTCCATACAGTGCATCTGAAGAACATAGAGTTTCCATCTGAGGAACACCACAGGAAAAAGCCCATGTTTATCTTCAGTGAGTTGGAGCCCAGCTCCAGAATTTCAAGAGACTCCTGGCATCAGAAAAGCTTCATCAGTTTGCAGTGATGAGGCTGGGATCCAACTTGCTCACAGCTGTGTCTTCATAACAAGCACTGTCTGTGTTGTTTGTATGAGGCCTCAAAGTCAGGAATTCTTTTTCTGCTAAAGCTGGGACACTGCTAGCAAAAGGATGACCACGAAGCCTCTGGCAGGCCCAAACTAAGAGTCTGTGACTGGTGCACAACAAGCACCACAACAAGAACTCCTTCCCACTATGGCTACCTTCAGCAGGTACTAATATTCTTTATCAGAGGGAGGAAGGGACCCACCTACCACCCACTTGTCTGAATCCTTAACAAGGTAAAAAGGAGGCTGAGGTTGGTCATTTTAGGGGTGGATGTGTGTTTGCTCCTCTGCTCAAAGCAAGATATTAACCATTCAACACATCAGAAGAAAGAGAGGTAAGCACCTATGTTGATAAGAAGCCACTCACTCATCACACTCTCTTCT
Organism: Coturnix japonica; assembly: GCF_054131305.1. Classification (NCBI taxonomy): domain Eukaryota; kingdom Metazoa; phylum Chordata; class Aves; order Galliformes; family Phasianidae; genus Coturnix; species Coturnix japonica. Next base: position 24,289,647 of record NC_140667.1, on the reverse strand, counting down.
TTGCTGTTTTTTGTGGTGTGTGCATGTGTGTCATGTTTCATTTCACAGTTTGAATGCTTGAGCCTTGCTGTGTGTAAGGGAGCTAACTAGCACAATACCAAATGCAAATGAAAACAGAATGATTTTGTAATATAAGCAAATGTGAGTTGCATTTTCCTGAAGTTACTGAAAAGTCTGGTTAATGTCTCCAAAGTGATCATCCTAACAGGTTGAAGGTCATAACAAACAGGCTTTTGTAGTCACAAATACTGGCAGATTTTGCTTCATATGTGGCCATGCTGGAAGATATTTGGTGTTCATTAAGACTGTGTCTCTGTCTTGCATTCCTAGAGAGAAATCCTTTAGCAAGCAGTTGAAAATCTTTGTCTCTATGTTGTAGTACCTCTGGTATCTGTATCAAGAACTGCTTTGGTGCTGGAAAAATAACTGTAGATTTGTTGTGTGTGAGACGATGCATTTGTTTTCCTGGTATTTACTGGAGATGTTCTGGCTTAATAATAACTCTATTTGTTTCATTATTTTCTGCACTGCATCCACTTTGGCTCATCTGTACCAGAATCAAATAGCATTTTCTTCTCCATTTGGTCTGATTGTGTAGGTCTGCCACTTCCCTTGATAAACCCTGCCATCGTTACTTCAGCAGACCCAAATATATCTTTACTAATTACAGGTTCTCTTTCCAAAGAGGAAGAGCAGAACAGGCCAATGAACCCCACCTTGCTTAAAGCACAATGATATTTATTTAGAACAAAACAGCACGGAAAAAAACCCCAAACCACTTATTAAGCCAACAGATGACTTGCACACCTGCTGAGTGATGCCCATCTTCCGTTTGGTGCACTGGCAAGTTCAGTAAGAAAATTCTGCCAGCTCCTTAATTCAGTGACAGCAATTGTGCAGCAGGCTCTGTGTCAGGCCCCCAGAGACAAAGCTGTGTGCCAGGAGAGCAGGCATAGAGGGGAGGACTTGCATGCTCTCAGGCTCCACAGAGACGTTCTTATTTAGCCTGGAGTACAAGAATACAATTAGCATGTGTTACCCAGCAGTTTGCCCAGCCTGTCATGTCTGTTTTGTGGGCAAATGGCTGGAGAAGGCTTACCAGAGAGGTGGTAGAGTCACGGTCCTTGGAGATGTTCAAGAAACATGTAGATGTGGTGCTTAGGGATACAGTCTAGAGGGCAATCTTGGTGAAAGGTGGGCAGTTAGAGGTTGTTAACCTGACTTTTTGCAGTTCCTGTAATAGGTGCCATCCTCCTACTCTTGATCATGCTTAGGACCAAAACAGGAAAAGCATCTGCCTGGACAGGACTGTTGTGTGTTGGCTCTGAGCTCACCCAGGGTGGCCCTGGTGTTCTATGCTTTGTAACCTTAAGTTTTGCAGTAGCAATATTTCATACCTTGGTGATGATGCAGCCACTATGGGAATATCATGACTCTCAAATACTTAGCAACCCTTAAAGGTGATGAGGATAAATAATTTCAAAATTAAGTCTCTTTCTATTTGATGTAGGAGATAGAAAGCTTCCAAACCCTCTGAAGTGAGGGGTGAGGAAACGCAGCAGTAGTAAAATAGAGCAGGTAGGGTATGTAGTGTCATGTTTGTGGCTCTGGTGGTAACAGGAGGCAGGTGGGAAGAATGACAGTAGCTGGGCCTTGGGAACTACCTGCCTGGCAAAGGCTGTGCTGGCTATGAAGATCATCAGGGTGAGTCAGAGCAAGAGTATAAAGTGGGTTGAATTCCTTGTGGCTGCTGTATGCAAGGGGATGATTTGGTGAACGTGATTGCAGGCACATACTGCAGCTGGGAGCCTTGGGCTGCTGCTGCATCTTGCTGCTCATGACTCATGCCAGCATCCATGGGAGGGCTGCCTGGGACTGCAGAGATGAAGCAGCTGGGCATACCCTGATCCTCAGCTTCTGCTCCAGCTCTGTCACCAGCACTGCATATGGAGGCAGCAACTATTCCTCCTTTCCCCAGCCAGAAGCAATAAATGACTGCTCAGAGCCTGTGTCCTTTGCATGCACTCCCTGGGTGTAATGACACTCAGGTGCATTTGGATGATGTTTTGGCAGAGCTGCTGTGCTGTGGTTGAATGTCTAAGCAAACAGGGGTCTTGTGGCAAAGTAGAACCAGTCAATTAATCACTCACAGCTTCCCTGCTTCCAGCACAAATGTGGGGTGAGAAGGCTGCTGTCAGCCTGCAGGTGAAATGCCCAATAAGGAGGAGTAGCTCCCCAGCTTTTGTGAGGTGCAGAGATGTTCCAGGTAGGCTTTCTTGCCATGTATGGGAAGTGTTGACTGTGCATTTCTGTGCTCCTAGGTGCTAACTGGGAGGCCATAGGAAAGTGACTCTCATGGCACTGTGAGCCCTTCTGTGCAGGGGACATGGTGACTCAAGGGACAGGTGCAGGGCCACAGGCTAGCAGTGAGACTGGCTGCAAAGTAATTCAGGCTGGAAGCACCAGCTCTTGGCTGGTTAAGATCACTTGTAAAGGTGTATGATCTCCACAAAGGAGTTCCTCAGCCTCTTCTAACCTGTGGGCACCAGGAAATAAAGCTCTGTTCCATTGGGGTGTGTGTCATGCTTTGCTTGTGGTTTAGTTTCTGTGGCCAAAGCCGGCACGCAGCATTGACAGAACAAGATGTTTACTTTTGCCATGTTCTCATATCTGCTTGGGTAACCTCTGTGCACATGTAGCTGCAATGACTCCTGAACATTTTCCTGCTCTCACTGACCATGTCCTGATGTTGCATGTCTCTTGGCTGACTCTAGCTTGTCTGTATTCCCTACAAGACTGCTCTGTCTGTTACAGTTCTGCCATTGATTCTGACTCCTGTCTCCAACCTTTCCCAGCTCTGCCATGACATAATTCCATTGTGGACTTCTGTCGTGAATTTCTATCTTCACTGTATCCCAGAGCCTGCTACATGCTATGCTTTTTGGAACTGACCTGAGTGCAAGCTAAACATAGCTATGCTGAATTCAACAGCTACACCTATTTATACCAAGTTTGCCTTGTGACTTCTCCCACTGCCACTCACCACTGTCAGCTCTCAGCAGCTCTTTGAAGACTTGAGGTGCTGTTATCTTTTCCCAGTGCCAAATACCATGTCTAGTTATTTATGTTTGCATACTGACAGTGAAAAACCCACCAGATCAGAATGGAAGTGCAGACGCTTTGGCTGGAGTAAAGATAGTGCAAGTCTACAGTCATATCAATGCCTCAGCTTGAAAACAAATGTGACTTCTTTGGGAAAGTGGAGAAGAGGAAGAACTGAGGCTGATGTGGCTTGCTTACTTTTTACAAGTAATCAACTTTAAATCATCCAGTGTGTATTGCAGTTGCTCACCTGCAGCACTCATTTGCAAGAGACACTCAGCTGGTTGCAGCAGCACAGGGCGATGTTTGGTGTGATGTGGAGAAATCTGGATCTGAATTTTACCAGGGTACTTGGCTTGCTAATTGCTAGCGTGAGATCTGGCAGTGAGCTGTGCTGTACGGACACTGGGGAATCTTATCCTAGAGCTGTGGGCACTCCAGTTGCACAGCGCTGGAGGCTGACTGCTGTGTCAGTGGAATATCAAAGTCATAACCCAAGTGACTGGTACGTGATGTAATGATTAAACTGGAATGCTGTACACAAGCAGAGGCATCATCACCAGCTGTTTACTAACGCTGCTACTACCCATAGCCTGAGGTTACATAAGACCCAGCCAGATTTTTGTGAGGCAGGAATGCTGCACTGGTGCCAGGACAACAGCTGACAAAGTTGGCATTTTGAACGATGTGTGAAACCTGTCTTGGTACAGTTTGCGCTGCTGAGGAAAGACTGTTTGTTCTGTTATGTGTATGTATTGGATAGAAACCAGTCCCTTGACTCCTTCCCACCTGTACGTAAACAATCTCTTACTCCCCACCCCTAGATCCCCCAGACCACTGTAACGAAGCTGTTGCGCAGCTGCTTGTGTTCCAGCTTCTAATGAATATGGGTCTGCTCTCTGCACACTGAGGTGCACAGCCTGTTCTTACTTCTGTGGGGTATCTATGTGGGTTGAGACAGGAAGGCTGCTGCCCTACCCTTTAAAAGGTTAACGACTCTCTAGCATAATCATTTTCTCCCTCTAATCTGACAAGCTCTGGTCCCATTGCCAGTAGCAGCAGTCTTGCACTGTCTGAGGGAGATGGGCTTAAAGAATGTGAAAAAGAGAGCTTAAAGAGGTGAATGGCAAGAAGCCAGCTGTGTGTTGCTCTGCAGGACGCTGGCTGGTAGAGACCTTTTCCTGAAGTCAGACCATGGAGGCTAACACCATTATCTTTATGCTGAATTCTGCTTCTTCAAATAGAAATGTGCAGTCGTGGTTCTGCCCAGCTGTGAACTGACCATCTCCATGTGCAATCTTATGACTGGACCCCCTGATGTTTAAAAACACAAGAAAATTAGGATCTTGCCAAAGCAGGACTCGATTACTGTTATTTAGGATGCATTGAAATTCCTTGATGCTGAACTTGATCATGTGCTTAAGATTAAGCAGTTAGTGACTTCTTTGAGTCTGTGCGTAACAGATGCCTTTGGAGTCAGAGGTATGAAGGATCCTTTTTGAACCTGCCAGCGCCTCTTTTCCTTACTCCTGGAGTTGGCTGAGGTGATCAGGCTGCTTTTCAGGAACTGCTTAATAACTCATCTCTCATTGAATTGCTGGTCACCTACTCCCGTCCCGTCCCTGATTTCATGACCTCCCATCAAGCCTATAATATGGGATCACCTGCTAGTGAGGCTGTGGAGAGCTGTTCTCTTCAAGCTGCATGTGGAAAGTTTTCCACTCAGTCTTCTTTTCCTTACTGCCCCGCCAGGCTCACTTGCTGGCCTGTGTATCCATTTTTAGCTTAAATGATCAGGGCAAGCAAAAAGCTATGCAACAGGTTGAGCTAACAACTGATGGCATGGCAGTTCAGAGGGCACATCCACCTCCAAGCATTCTTCTTTTCCTTGAGCTATCTCTTTAAAATGGCTTTCCAAGTTTGCAGTGCCATATCATGCAAAGCGGTGCAGCAGAGCCTATGGACTTATTAGCCCTCGGGTTTCTATGGGTGAGCAGACAGCTCATTTTTGTGTGTGTGTGTGAAGGGCTTGGCCATGGGTGAGTAAACTGTGGGTGGATACCTGTGTAGGCAGGCTAAGTGCAAACACTGAGATTTTGCTGCATGGTGATAAAGTGTCCTGAAATAGCAGCTGCAGAGGGATCTATTCATCTAATGCAAAGCCTACGAGTTGCATTTCTTGCAGTCAAGCAATATAAATAAAAGCAAGAAAATCTAAGCCAAGAACTGTCTCTCTTTTCTTCCTCCTGTCAAGTCACAGTACAACAGAGTTGGGGTGACTTGTTGTATGCTGAATTTTAATTCTGCCATGCCTCTTCTTTCCAACATCAGCAGGTGTGAGGTTTTTCTCACGCAGTGATGGGCTCTGCCCCAAAAGAGTCAAAACCAAACTCCAGCAGAACTTCTGGATGAGAAATAACTTCTTTGTCAATCTCCCTCCGCTTTCCTGCAGCAGATTTTGCCTGTTTTCCTTGAGCTATTTTTGGCTGCTCCTTAGACATATATGTGGCACAGGATGATTGAGAGTAATTTAAAAGGAATTACAAGGTACTGTGCTGGTGGTAATGGAAGAAAGGTGTCATCGTATGGGTGTGTAACAGCTAACATGTTTTGCAAATTGCTCATGCTACAATGCGTGGTGAGGCAAGAGGAGCCAGTCTCTGGGCAGAAGGGTCACTATGGCATGCCATAGTATTGGTGAGATACGTAGCAAAGGTTGCATCAGATTCCTGAGCACTGGCAGTAAAGAACACAAAGGAATCCTAAAAGCGGGAGAAATCCATTGGGGTGGACCAGCTGGTGGCTGCCTTTCCCCAGAAAAATAGGGATCAAAACAGTTAGAAGCTGAATTCCTCAGATTTTCTGTTGTGTCTGCTGGTCACTCAGTGCACTGGACTTAACAAACAGTATCTGTGTAAGAGTCTATGACTGGGCTACTCAAAAAGCAGCCATAGCTCATTCATTTCCAAAGGCACTAAGCAGAATCATTACCCTATCAGCAAGCTCTAATCTGTGTGTGGAGAGATGATGTCCTGGTTATCAGTATCTTTCTACTACACCTGAAATGATTTGATGCCTTCAGCAGACCGCTGTGCAATCGTAATGTTGACCATGCTCTAATCTGTGCATTCTTCTTGCCTGAGCAGGCTCAGACATTGCATCAGTATCCTCTAGCGATGCTTAGAACTCTTTTTTTTACTCTGCTAATTGAGTGTAACTCACTGAGGCACATGAGCACCTCATGCTGTCCCTCTCTGAGGTGGGTGAGGATCAACCCCACTTCACACCTGGAAAGAGAACTGGAGGGAATTTAGCATGCCAGGTCCAACTGAACCGCTCTTTTCTCATACTCCATGAAAGGGAAAGTGTCAAGTGAACATTTCAAGTGATACCACTCTGCTTATTTGGAAAATGATGGCATATTTTATATATATTTGTGGTGCAGTAGGTAGATCAAAGATATTTAATGGTGGAGAGACAGAAGACATTTTCTTTGTGGAGCAAGAGAGATAAATTAAGCACCGGGATATACATTATTAATTAGATATCGTATTGCTTGCTGGGTGCTAGGTACTGCAGCAGGCAATATGTTGAGAAGGACGTGGGGGAGCAGACTCAGGCACCAGCCATATTGCCAAGCAGAATAGCAGCAGTAGTGACACGGTGGCAACAGGCATGTGATGGCCTGCTGAGTGCTGGCAGGACAACCCGGGTAGTCGATGGCAAGAGGGATGCTGGCCCCATTTCAGTGTCTCAGTCTGGCTGCACTGATGCCCCGGTTGATATTTCCTTCCCTCTTCTCTAGAGAAAAGACAAGATAATTTGAAGCACAACGCCAAGACTTTGCCCTCTGGAGGGATTCCAGGGTTGCAGATGGACTGGGCTTTTTGCAGTGCTGCTGGAAAGCAATTACATTTGTGGTTCAGAGGAATGGGAAAGGAGGAGGGAGTCAGTGAACTGACAGCAGGGATAAGAAGGTAGCTCATTAGCACATCATCTTTCCTGCGCCCTTCTGTGTGGGAGCAGATCTCCATATGACATTCAGAGTCTGGCGGGAATGCCATTCTGAGCTAGCAGGAATTTCTCCACAAGGAAGGGCAAGTGGAAAAGTCTAGAGGTCACAAGTGAGCTTCTCAGTGGTCCAAGAGCACAAAGGTTCATTCTATGCAATCCTTCTCAAATGTCACTATCAGCCACTGACCTGGAATATGAAGATGGATGGAAGTAATTAGGCATTTATTTAAAAAGATCAAACAAACAAATGCCCACAGAACCTACAGCTCCAAGGTGAGGTTCCTTAAGGAAAGCAAATCAGCTCTGGCAGACTGTTTGTGAAGTCTAAGCAAGTCTTTCCAGCACTGCATTTAAGCTTGTGCTATTACAGTAACTCTGGTAAATCCCTCAATGTGACAGTGAGGTGGAGGACAGAGCAGAGAGGTGTTTGTCTGCAGTGATGAGGCAGCCTGTTCTGACAGAGGGTCTCAAAGCTCTGTACAACCCCCCACTTTAACCTGTAGTGGGTAACAAAGCCTGACGGAGGATGTGAAGCTAAATCCTGCTCAGAGGGTGGCTGCAGAGCCTGAACAGAAGGCACAGGGAGGAGAGAGGGAATAGATGCTTCACCCTGTGTTCCTGTGATCCTGATTCACACCCATGTAACTCTGTTGGAGTTGGTGCAAGTACACTAGTATGAAGTTGGCTGAGAATTCAGAACCGAGTGCCGTGTCTCTTCACTGCTTGTTCTTTGCTCTGTTAGCACAAGTTTTCCTCACACTCCAGAATGGGATCTGTCGGAGTGATAGGGAATGGCATGCTGGAACTGTCCAGCAATGCTTTTCTATGTAGAAAAGCAGAACCAGAGGAAGATACGAGCTATGTGTGCACAGCAAAATGCAAAGGCATTTTGGACCTATTCATTCAGTGCTAGAAAATTATAAATGGGGCTACTCTGTACCCTCAGGGCAATCACATGTATGGGGGCTAGTGCTAGTCCCTGGATCCACAGGAGCTCCCTGTTTCTGAAAGAGTAGAGTCCATTCCACACCTTACAGACCTGGGAGAGGGGAGATGGTTTTTGGTCTCATTGGAAATGCCCAAATTACCCCCCCATGTCTGTATGGTAACATGAGTTTTATGACATGTCCTCCTGCTGTGGCTCCAACCTGGCACCTCTCCCTGCAGGCAGCACTCTGCAACACCTTCGGCACATTCTCCATTGCAACTTGGACTTCTTATTTACCAGATCACTTGTGACCTTGCTGCTGCAAAGCTTGTTGTATTTTTTTTCCCCTCTATTTGTTTTTAAAAGCACTTGGGGCAGATATCTTTAATCTGTGACCATGTGTACTCCCACTGTTACTGAGCTATCCTTGTGGCCAAAAACTTACTTAGAGTAACAGTGCATGCTTGTGGCCACGCAGCAGAGGGCATTTAACTGTCATCCCTCTTACTCTTTTCCCCATTAACCAGGCTGCACAGGGGCAGTGCACTGCTGGGTTTGCAGTTCCAAGAGACAGCACAGGTCTACTCATGTAAGGTGTCTCTTGTGGCAGGCATTTTTCTGCCACCCACCCTGAGCCTGCATTGCCCCAGTGCTGTAGTCACAGGCTATGAGCACTCTACAGACTTCTATAGCGTTGCTTAGAGAAATTGTTTTTCTGGCTCCAGAAGAGCTCTGAGTTTGCATGCATGAAGCTTATGGATCTATTGCAAATAGTTATTGCCCTTTCCCATTCCTCTCCCTGCCCTCCAGCACAGATGAAGCCACTTGGCATTCCAAGGATAAAATCTGTGTGTCATAGCTGGTCCGCGATGAAGAGCTCCTGCAGCACCAGAACTCTCACCCACTCCCACGCGCTGCCAGTTTGGATGAGCGTGGTATGATCTGTTTCTCTCCTGCCTGTTCCCAGCAATGTGCCCCATAGTTATGAGTGGTGGGATAGCCTGCAATGCAGTTAATGAACAGAATGTGCCCTGCTGCCATTGCCCACTCAGATTTCTGTGCAAGTAGAGACATAAAGATTCGTATTGCTCTGGAGTTACTGGTATAGTCTTATTACCGGATGCTTTAGTAGTAAAGGCATATATTTGTCACGCTCATTTAGAGTCAGCTTGGGAAGTCGGCTTTCATTTCAACAGCCACAGCCACTTTGTCTTCATTCTGTAGTTCAGGATGTCCAGGGTCTTTCCTGAGCTGTGATTCAGATGCACCTGAGTATTGTGTATGCCACAGCAAAGAACAGTTCCTTCCTAAAGCAGCTTTGAGTATTTAGACAAGGCAGGCAGAAGGTGAAGGAACAAAGGTGCTTTTTGTTGTGGTGGTGGTGATTTTTGCTTTGTTTTGTCTATGGCAGGTGAGATGTAAGACGATAAAGTGCCAGCCAGATGCCATGTGCTGGCATCCTGCTAAGCTTCAATCTGTTCAAGCTTGAGGCAGCAGCTTGGTCACTGAGCTGTTCTGAGCTCTCCTCTATGTGTTCTGAGCTTTGGCAGCACCAGACTCACTGGCTTTCTGCAGGTGGACATGCAAGCAAGAACACCACCTCAGCTTAGTTCACAGTCTGCCTTCTTTAATGCATTTTGTGCCTTAAAGCTAACAATTACTGGCAGTACATACTCCATCACCTTCTACTTGCAAAGCACTTAAGTGAGAGGGCCTTGCAAAGAGATCCTTGCAAACCACAAGAAAGGAAAATGCAGGAGCACCGGCACAACGTCCAGCCGACCTGGGGAGTGAATCATGAGGGGCCGTTATGTAGCGCTTCCCACATCCCTGTCCCCCAGGCCTTAAAACCAGCAAGGTGCTCGCTTGACACCGCGCAGATCCTCCCGGATCTCAGCCGCAGGGGTGACGCTAACGCGGGCGGACCGCGCTGCCGGGGCACCCCCTGCCGGCCGTGCCGGGCCTGCGGGGAAGCACAGCCGCTGCTCGGGGCTGGCTGTGCTTTGCTCCGGCCGGGGTCGAAGCTGCAGGACCTGGGGGCGAGGCTTGCCCGGCCTCAACCCCAAGCCCCATCCCCAAACCCCGTCTCCAAGCCCCACCGACATCGACGGGAGAGCACGTGGGCAGCCTCAAGTGAGGCCGCCTCGCTGGAGGCATCAATGCCATGGCCAACTTGTCGCAGCCATCCCCTCCTAGTTTGGTTTCCCTGCTAAGAGCTGTGGCAGTGGGGAGGTTAACAGGGGCCTCGTGGCTGTGCCAGGGCTGGTGTTTATTGCCGTGTTTCTCCTTGGGAAGAAAAGGGGGGTGGTGGGAAGCTGGTCGAGGCCTGAGGAAAACAGTTGGCACAGCTGTAATCGGTCAGGAAGCAGGAAATGATGTCACGAGGTGACAAACAGGAAGCGGCCATGGAAGCACAATGCGCCGGCTTTGGGCCTGAGCGCAAGGAAAGCGCTCCTCCAGCGCGGGTGCCGGAGGAGGGAGTGATTCGTCCCCGCACACTCACACACGGCTGTTTTGCTTTCCCAGATAGTGTTTACACTGAGCTGCTATTCAAACAATAAGATGGGAATGGTAAACGATAGTTTGCACTTCCGCAGCTGCTTTTCCCGAGGAATCTGAAAGATATGAATGAATCCTCACAACATCCTCTTGAGGCACGTTGGTGTCGTTAACTCCATCGTGTGTGTGGTTAATGGTGCTCATCCTTCCAGAGTTGCCCTGTTTTCTCAGCTGCCTCTCAGTGGGGCAGAGCTGAAGGTATCTGCCTTTCTCCATCAGCCCCATAGAAACTCTGCGCACTTGGCTCCATCTAGAAACACGGTTGGCCTGATGTAGAAGTTTTGTGTTTGGATGGCCGTAGTGAGGGGATGGGGAACTTGCTCCACGTGAATCCAAATCAGCTGAAGTTGCCAGATTGTGGAACATCACATATGGGATGAAATATGCCTGTTTTAAGCATTCCTTACCAGTGCTGTCTCACTGGAAAAACAGCTTTTTGTAATTACACGAGTCATATTTACCTTCTATGGGGATGTAAGTAAGTGAGCTCCAGAAATCTTGTCCTGCAGTGTAGTTACATCCAGTGTTTTGCAGACCTTCAGAAACTTCCTCCTAAGCAGCTTACAACGAAACTTAAATACCATTACTACATTGAAAATTGGCATAAAAACTTCATGAAAGAAGTAGTTTGGAGGAAGGCGAGAGCTGCTTTGGCATAAGGAAATGTGGGAGTAGGAGGAGCTGTTGAAAAGCTGGAACCAAGACCTGGTGTCAGAATTGAAAGGGATGACTGAGAGCAAGGCCGTTTCTTCTGTAGTTACCATGCTTTTAATGATGTTTTTTGTCGTTGTTGCTGTTGTCATTTCGTCATAATATATTTTGTTCAGATTGTCTTGTTTCTTTGCTGACAGTCTTCCACAGAACAAGCAAGTGCAACTGCCAACACTGCCAAAACAGAAAATGTAAGGCAAATATTAGACAGCATTAATAGAAAATTAACCTCGAATGCATAATGATTCATATTCATACCAGGAGTTTTGGCCACAGCAGCCCTGCTCACAAACTGTCAGGGAGCTGCATGGTGCCAGGAATGGTCAGGTCCTGTTCTGGCTGGTGAGGGCTCTCCAGCTGTAAGCCTAACTCTCACCAAATTTGTTTGGATATTAAATATGAGATGGTTTAATTTAATTTGTAAAAACAAATGTGATGCCTCTGTGACCTTCTAGGCGGTTATTTAAGAGCGTAATCAACAAACTGCTATAAAGTCAGCAAGAACTCAACAAATAAGCCATAAAGCACAGATAAAAAATACCATCACCAACAGCCTCTCCTTAAACTGCAAGCTTTCCTCATTTATCTGACTATTTGCAAAACACAGCTGTGAACAAGGTGCTGTTCTGCACCTTAAGTCTGTCCTACAGAGCAGCCTGCAGGCTGGGTCAGCTGCAGAGTTAGAGAAAGGCTGAGCCACCGTCCCATTCCCTGGGAGGAGGAAAGGCGATACAATGCTCATAGAGGACATGAAGAAGGCTTTAACCCTTAGCTCGCAGGTCTCATCTCTCATATGTATGTGGTAAATGCAGAAAGATGTTGAGATAAGAGGCTCGGGGAGCAGAAGTTATTTTCCAGCCAGCTCATTGCCTGCATTTGAAAACTTTTCCTTGTCTTCTTCCTGCCCAGGGCTGCACTCCAGCAGCTTGGAGAGCTGCACAAAGCCTGCAAGCAGCTCACAGTAGATTGCTGGAAGGCAGAGAAGGTTGCTGGGTGGCAGCGATTACTGGGTGTTCCTTATATGAAGATTAACTTTGTGTCTATTCTCCATTGTGTCTCCTAAGAGCTGAACAGCGATCTGGAGGAGGGAGCTGAGCTCTCCTTGGAAAAGGGAGCAACTGTGGGAAGGTGATGCTTTGCCATCAGGATTTTAAAGGGGAGGAGAGAAAGCATGTGCTGGTCTCCAGAACAAAATGCTGTGCATGCAACAGTTGATCTCATGCCTTAAATTATTCCCCTACACACATGAACTGGAGAGAGTCTTGTCCTAAATCTGCAGCATGGTATGTGGCAGTGCTGCAGAGAAGGGCCACGCACAGGTTAAGGGGTGCAGATGGCAGCCACGATACTGCTGCACAGAGAGGAGGCAGAGGAAGGGTGGTTTTATGGAGCTGAGTCCCAGTACTGCCCAGACCTTGTCTGGGAGCAAAGTAAACAGGCTTAGAGCAGGTGGGAGAGTGACTTTAGATGTCTCTGGCCAGCAGAGCAGCAGGTCATTGCCTGTGGGCTTCGGGAGCTGATCTGGCAAAACTTTAGCAGAGAGAGCATGGAGCAGGGCTGGAGAGCTTGGTACTGACTCTCCAGAGAGGCCATAAAATAAAGTTGTGAAAATAGTGAAGTGTGGCAAAGGGTCACTGCATTATGTCAATTCTCCGCAACTGGAATTTGGATTGTGAGCAAAATGTGCTGGGAGTGCCTTATCTGCTTTGTAAAATTGTGGATCAGGTATGCGAGATAAGGGGATGACAGGTAAACAGATTACTTTCTCTTAAGCCACTGTAATGCAGGTTTATTCGCAGCTTGCTATGCGTGAGTGAAGGAAAAAAAGACTGAGAAGCAATGCAAGTATTCGAGATGTGTTTTTACAATGATTGCATTATCTGCTGGATTGGATGTTTGTGATTGCACTGTGGCTAATTCAGCCTCTCTGTGCAGCTCTCCCGAGTGCTGCCTCCGGACAAGCACTGTGCAAAATAAAATGTGCTTTGCATTCCATCCTGTTTTAGGCAAGTCTTGTATCAAGCGTAATTTCTGCAAGCATCCCTCTTTTAAGCTGATTAAACTCCTTTCCCTGTGCTGCGTTCTCAGCGCTGTGCTGCTGCGTGTTGTCTCAGCACCAGTGGGTGCTATAGTTACGGGTTTATCCCGGCGGTTGTTTCCCCCTCTAAGAGAGCTGCCCGGAGAGGTAAACGATGCAGGGCTGGAGCTGAAAGTGCAACAACAATGCCTGGCCCTGAAACTGGGCTCTGTCTGTAGCTGAGAAATCGTTTCTGTTGAGTTATAATAGAAGCAAACACCAAAGTTCCTCTGAGTTGGGATTCTGATCTCAGAATTGTTGTTTATTCGTCATTGCCTTTAAGTGAGTTTGGGCTATCTTTTAAATCTGGAAACCAAGTTTAGTTGCAGTCCTCAATCCAAATCCATAATCACGCCGTGGTTAGGGCAAATTATCCTAAGAGGAGTTAGTCAGAGCCCATAGTCAGCTCTAGGAAATCTTTAAGGCATTGTTTGTCGGTGCATTTACAGTCCTGGCATCATCTGTAGCTCCCAGGGGGAGTCTCTGAAGTCCAGGTGAGCCCTGGTAGCCCAGAAGGACCCAGAGCTCCTCCCAGCATACGTGTATGTTCTCACCTGGAAGGCAGGCAGTGCACAGCGCCCTGGTGAGAGAACTTCTGGCCAGAGTTGTGAGTTAAATCCAGGTCATGATATGTGTTCAGCTGGTTTGCTTGTAATTTCTTTGGCAAGGAGCTGGGGATGTGCACACGTGCATAGATTCACATATGCTTTCCATCTCCTCCTGTGTGGAAGCAGGCACAGCTCCTGTTTTTCCTGTGTAGGATCTGTGATCTATTCTGGTAGCTGTGTGGTGCGGTATCGCCTCCAGTAAATATTCACAGATTTCCTTGTAAACTCAAGCTTTTTTTTTTCCCCCTTCTCTCCTGTGTGGATACACAAAGGCATGTGTTGTACCTGCTTAACCCTGTGGGATCTACATAATCAGGTTTTAACGGATTTCAACTCCCTTCTGCCTATAGATACGGTTTCCTGTCTTATTTCGAGCAGGAAGAGAGGAGTCTTTTTTGGTCTTAGCGTTCCTGCTTGCCTGGGCTTTGGGAAGAGTTCTCTGGCTATTTTCCCGTTTGATTTTTGTGTGTGTTTTGTTTTAAGCAGGACAGAGTGCATGTGTGTATGTAATCCATGTGCTCAATTAAGAGAGGCATCTGTTGGGTTTATTTCACATTGCCGAGGAAGGACTGCAAGCAGGGAGCATCTGCTCGGCTTTTTGTCAATGGCTTGTTTTTCATAATTTGCTCTACAGGGTGAATGTTTGGGGAGGGGGAGGTGGCTTTTTATTTCTGAGTTTCGTCTTAAGTTTATTTCTATGGTAGCCAAGAAAATTGACTGGGATTTGAAAGTTAATTTTGCTAAGAAAAGAACTAGGGAGGGAGAAACAAAAACCATCCAAAGTAAATAGCATTTATGCGATACACTCAGAAGGATCCTTACGAGCCATTATTTGCAGTATTTTAATGAGAAAGTAGAAATAAGTTGTTATGGTTCTTCTGTTCACGTCTGTAGATTGGGTTTTTGTTTGTTTTGCTTTTTAAGTAAGTTTTGGTTTGATTTGATTTTGGGAAAGATAAGAAGGGAATCCAATGCTAAGGCACTCTTTTGGCATTTTGTCAGAAGCAGAAAAAAAAGAAAACTGGCTTTTAAATAGAGCAGCAGTGGTTTCCTGTTCTTACAGTTCTCACTTTTGTGCATTCAGATGTTGGCTGTGCTGCACCTTAGCTGATCTAGTGGGAGATCTAATTGTCTGTAACTGTACATGTTTCAAAGACTAATACGCTTGCAGGGAGTGTTTCTTACAAGCATGGTTTTTTTACACATCTTGTGGAAATATCCTCCAAAAGGGCTGGGGAGGATAAAGACTGTGATAGCCAGGGAGGATGCTGCTGTTGGTGTAGCATTGGGAAGGTGGGAGGAAAAGGTCTGAAACTCCCTCCAAGTCCTATGAGCAAAAGACAAATCCCACTCAAACAGTGGTACAGTTCCACAAGTGTAAATGTAGATGCTTAGCAGGGTGAAACTTGGGTCTTAGTGAAAGTATTTGCAGAAAAGGAGTTTTAAAAAAATAATTAATCTTGCTCTGTCTATGAACCTAAAGCCAGCATCCTGAAATGGGATCAAATCTGTATCTTCCGTGCCATAAATTGGCAAGGAGGGAAATATTAACAGAATTAGTTTTCCTGACAATTCAATCCCACCCTATGGCAAGAAAATATATAACATTTAAATCATATATACTTATGACTTAAATATTACATATCACAGTATAAATAACATTCCTGTCAGATGAATGCTGCTCAGCTCAACAACTTTGTTCACAGCAGTCAGTGGTTATAAAAGGTGCCTACAGCAGCTGGTGTGCAAAATGAAACGTGGGGCTGCCTGCAAGTAATGGGTGGACCAGCTCCCTTCTGGGGCCACCGGGAACTCTGGCTACCACAGAATCACAGAACCTAAAGTGTAAAAGGACAAACCACAGTGAACTCCACAGTAGCAGGAAAGTATTTTCATTGCTTGGAAAAAAAAAAAAAATAAAATTCAAACTTTGTCATCACATTAAAAACATTACATGAGCAGTAATAAACATATTTACACTTCTGTTTTGATTATAAATATACATTATATACAAAATAATGTTATAAAACGTAGAAAGTTCAGTGCTTCTGATTTTTTTGTTTTTTTAAATTACTGAAATACTAGTCTTCAGAATAAACTACAAACAGACGAACTAAAACCCATATTATTGATCTCTGAAGGTCATCTTCCAAATGGTCCTACACGGTCAGAGCAGAAGGTCAGTAGTGGACATTACAAAGGGGTCTTGTCTGCACAGTTCAAGGCAGTAGGTGGGCTAGTCCAACAGGATTTACAAGGGCAGAGATATCACTGTCCGAGAGATGGTACGATGCAAGTTTCTTTGAAGAGATCTTGTTTCCTCCTTCCTCATTCTGCTCCACCGCACAGTCTCATCTCATTACTGTCACAGCACTTTCCACTGGGGTGTCCAATATTATTGCTGTCAGTGTTTAGTTAAGAGTTTCTGCAGGCCTCTGCTGTCCAGGGCAGTCTTCCCTCTGTCGCAGTGGGCAGGTGTGAAAGAAACAGGACAAACCTAGAACCTTCTGACTCTGTTCTCCACCTGTCTTGGTGGAGGGCGTCTCAGTGGGTGCTTTAATATGGAGCACTTGGAACCAGGTTGAAGGACAGAATCGGCAATTTGCAACCAGATGGAGAAATATGGGGGATGATACTGCTGCTTCTCCTTTGGAAATTAACAGCTGCAACTTTGAGACCATTTGCAGAAGGTGGCACCTAAGTCAGAATACAACGTAAACCCCCAAATCTGTGTCATAATAAGGGGGCTGAGGGAGAGAATGAGGAAGGAAAAAGAAAATAATGTCTATTCATGATCGCTGGTAGTGCAAAGGGCATGAGAACAGCTGAGACGGTTCAGCACGTACAAGGTTCTAGGAGCTGATTGATTTTAAACGCAAATGTAAGGCTTTAAATAGAAGTGGGATCACATCTCTCCTCATTATCAATGGGAAACAGGCAGCACACATTCTTTATCATCATATCTTTCCCTTCTCAAATGCTTAAATCCAGGAAAATCCTGTCCCATGTTGTGGCTTGGGTCAATCAGTTCTCCAAAGCATCACCAAATGCTATGACATGTAAATTCAGTCCCCCTCTTTCCTTCCTCCTCTTGCCCTTCGTCTCCAATACATGCAGCAGGAGAGAGGAGATGCAAATGGACGTGTAGCAGGAAGTATCAATCACCCCTGCCCAATACTGCTCAGGTAACTGCAAGAAGAGCAGTCAAGTCTCTGTTTGGGCTCATTAGATTCTCTTGACAGATTTTAGGCACTTTTAAACCCATTAAAAAATAAAAGTGGAGACCTCATTTATACTGTATCCATTATCTGCATAGCAATGCTCCTTTCTTCACACCTTCCACGGCAACATCTGTGATAGTTAAGTGCCTCCTCATCTACCAGCACCTCCCACACCAAAGTTCTGGAAAGCCACAGGTCTGTCCATGAGAAATTGGCCTCGGTGTCTTTCAAAATCAAATCAAAAGTTAACATGTTTAGCCCCCCTCTCTTCCCTCTGCCTCCTCCCCTCTTCTATAGCCAGTGAGATTTCTGGCATCAAATGTCAAACAAGGGCAGTAAAAATGAATAGGTCTATTGCATCTTTCAGTAAATTCACAGTCTGTCCAGTTCACCCAGTTCCATCCTCCACCTGAGAGCAGCAAGTTGCATGTAATTACAAACAGTCCAATCCAGTTCTGAATTGTAAACAATGCAGCAGGAACATCCATCTACTGGCATTACCAAATCTGAGGTGCAAACGGGCTGATCTTCAGTCTTATACCTGTCAGGATATAAAAGAAATTGAGGAATGAGAAGGAAGCGCAGAATACAGCAGAACTAACAAATTATGTCAAACCAAAGTAACGTAAACTAGACATTACTGCAGCTTAGCTATCAGCATTCACTGGTTTTGCCTTCATCCAGAGAGAACAGTCAAACAACTCATCTGTATGATGAGTAGCCTTCCCTACCTGGAGTGAGAGAAGGAACACCTAGAGTAAATCTTGTGAATCTGGGTGTTTGCCATGTCTCTGTAAATGGCATATGGTATAGGTGGATAGCTTGTGTGCTTTGGAGAAAACTTTTAGGCTCTGCCATTCTGAAATTAAAAATACTTCTAGGGGTAACTGATGTAAATCCAGCTATTGTCAGCAAAATCTTCAAAAGGAAGATACGGTATTTGGGTCTGCTAACGGAAACAAAGCATCTAACTATCATTTATATCTTTGAAAATCCTTTCTGTTAAACTTTTAATATTGTTGGTTGACTTATATTCCAGCTTGCCTTCAAGCAGAAATCTGATATCCACCCTGGCAAGAGAGACAGAATCCTGCAGATCTGACTTCACAGGTCGCTGCTATATGGCACAGCAAGCTTCTCTTGGAGTCTCTAACTGAAACTAGCACTAATGGTGACTACGCTGAAAGAGACAGGTATTGGTTTGTGATAAATTGCCTCTAACTTCCTTTTGGGCCTTTTTCTAAAGGACCTGCAATCCTTTTGGAACCAGCTGGATCTTCAGTAGCTACTTTCTAAAGTCACTACTAGACACTTCCTTCTTGAGTACTGCTTTCTGCCTGTTCACAATAGTGTTAGCATCTAGATAACTTAAGAAACAACATTTCATTCTATTACAGCCATGAATATGTAGCTAGAGCTTAAATGCCAAGAAGCTGAAATTTCTTTCCATGTCTTATTACAGACTTACTAAATGGCTGTTCTGCCTATCCACAAACGCATCCAGCTACCTTACATTTTCTGCTGGAAAGCTATAGCTTTGCTTGTTTTCACTGAACACAGATTATCTATTGTAGTAATGGGGGTGAAAAAAGAAAATGCAGTTTTATATTGGTGAGCCCCATGAACTATTATTATCTAATTATGAACTATTATTATTTCAATTGTTATTTCAATTATTATTTCAATTGTTTTTTTTTGCTGACTACATAAGAGGAAATAATCCTGTAATATATTGAATCTTTATGGGCTGACATTCAGTGCTTTCGTCTCCCACTGACTTCTCCAAACACAGAATCTGGTTTAATAAAACCAGAGCTCTTCCTTATTTTTCCCCCACTGTATGTTCTGTTTTCTTGGGCACTCCTGTATGTCATGGAGGAGATGAGGTCTATGCTGAGATCCCTGGAAATAGAGCATCCTTCTCAGATGCCACTTTTACTCTGTGAATTTGTTTGCTTATTGATGTGCTCGCTTACCTCTGTGGCTATGATGCACTCATTCCTTTCTTCTGTTATCACAAAGACAGACTGGTACATTGAATCCCTCGGAGAACATATCGCTGATATTCTACATTCAGGCTTTTCACTAAAACGGGACAGAGAGAAAAAGGTGTTATTTGACATCTAACATACTTGACTCTGAAATGCTACCATGAATATGTAGGGGTGGAACAAGATAGCTGTGGAGGTGAGGGAGAAGAGGGCAAAGGATGAAATTTCACATGTTCTATATGATGGCAGTACATTACTTTAGGGAAGTGGAAGTAAAGAATACTACTTGTCTTGCTAGGTTTCTGTTGTGTCCAATTTAGTCAGGTACTCCCTAAGATCCCTCAGTGCACAGCAGTCACAAGCAGAACACAGGCAAGACTTCCAGTATGCATATCAAAATATAGAGGAGCCAACAAATAGATGCCCTTTTTTTGAAGAGAGAAGTTATTTTTACTCTAATCTTTTTCCCATGTAGAAAATCATTTTGCCTTTTTAATAAGCAAAATACTTATTTTTAAATCACTGTTTGCTGTAGCGTCGCTTCTCTGTGATTTACTGAGGAAGGACACATACTTTGTACTTTCATCACTGGACTGGTCACTCCTGTTCCCCTTTACAGCACTCACGTTACCAGCACACTGTGTACAAACTTACAATTACTTTAGCTATGGATACTACTTTGCCATGACACTCATACTTTAGGTCAGAATTCCTGCCTTTGCTTTAGTTTGTTTTCTATGTTCTCTCCCCTGAGTTAATTTTTTCCCATTTTCCCATCTGTGGTTTAGACCAGTATGAAGGTGAGAGGCTTACAAAGGCTACAAGGAAGGTTAAGTTCTCACCTGTGTAGTCGAAGTGGTGACTTCTCTCCTAAACACTTTTCACTTTTGTAATATTTATCTTCCTGTGTCCCTCTACTCGTCAGATCTTTTACCAGATTGTAGTCCAGTTTATGATTCTTGGGTTTATAATTTGACTTCTCCAGCCCACAGTCCACTTCGAGGTCTTTATTTTTATTGGTGTTTTTGAGCTGGGAAGCTGGAATGAGATTGTCCTTCTGGAAGTCAGACAGATTGTTCATCGTCTCCAAGTCCTGCTGTGGGTGCATCCTCATCTGCCTGATGACCATTGCTATCATGCAGAACAGTATGAGCAAAGCCACCAGCCCCACTCCCATGGATATTGCAATCCAGGGGACTGGTTTAGGAGGAAGTGTGATGGGCACTGAATAAACTGGTAATTCACAACGGCTGCCCATGAAGCCAGAAGGACAGTAGCAGACAAAGTTGGCACTATAAAGTCCACTGTAGCATGTGCCTCCATTCTCACATGGCCCAGAAGCACATTCATCACTGGTTTTGATGTCACAGTTCCTGCCGCTATAGCCTGGCAAGCACGTGCAGGTATAGTCGTTGATCAGGTCATGACAAGTTCCCCCATTGGAACATGGGTTCCTGGCACAGTCATTGATGTTAATCTCACATTTCTGACCAGAGAAGCCAGCCCGACAACGACACACACGAATCTGGCCAAGGTAAAAGCAATTACCATCTGAGGGGGAAAAAAAGAGGAAAAAAGAAATCAGTAAGCAGTGTGTTTCGACTACTTCAAGAAAAGGGAGATTATTTTACAGAACAACCACACATCTAAATCTTCCTTCCAGCTTACTTATCATCCCTTAAAACCATGCCACTTCTAAATAATGCTGGTTTAATGTATGTAATGCTTTCCCATTCCATGATAAAGCTTATGCATCATTTTCTTACATAGAAAATGCCAGTGAAAGTTCCCCGCAAGAAACCAAAACTGGGATAGATGTAGAATACACTGAGGGAGAGGGATTAATGTATTAGAGGAAGTGTAAAGGTCAGATTGGATTTCTATCACTTCTGCACTGAAAAGCACAGACAAGTGAAGAAGCCATGAGATTTTTCTGATAAAAAAAAAGACTCACCATTTGCACATGGGTTGCTTGTGCACCTGTCTACTTTTTTTTCGCAGTTTGACCCCGTGAAACCAAAAGGGCAAACACAAGTGTAGCTGGCCCCTTGTTCTTTTTCCAAGCATGTGCCTCCATTGAAGCACGGAGAATCGATACACGTCAAAGCGCTGTGCTCACAGTGAGCTCCATAGTAGCCAGGGGGGCAGACACAGCGATAACCATTCTCCATGTCCTGCAAAACACAACGATAGGCCATTGTTATTTGATGCCACCAAATGATAGTTGTGCGTGTGTTTCTTTTATGGTCAGCAGCGACTGCTGTTCTGTCCCGCTTCATTTACACTTGGATGTGGCAAAAGTGACATTTGCAGAGTAAATAACTACAAGTTGGATTGCGGGGGACAGGGCTGTGAACTGGCTGTATTTGGCACATAGGAGTAATCATGCAACTACAAAAGCAGAGCGGATACAGTTGCAGGGAGCCTAGAGGCAAGTAGGCAAAAACATGACTAATGCCACTACTGTCTAATGGGATCCCCAGTGTCCTTCTGAAGCAGAATGACATATGCTAACCTACAAGGCTGCAATCAGGACATCTATCCCCTCCATGAGAGCCTCCCCCCAATCCTTGCCATGGAAAAGTCCCACCACTTAGGTTACAACAAAACTTGTCTCTTCTTTATAAGCAACATATATCCAAGGCCTTGAGGGAAAGGAGTTAGGGTCTTGGAGCATTAGCTTTAAGCAAAACATGCATCAGATTACATCTGATATCTATAAGCTATCAGTCTTTATCAGTGGGTAGGATCAGTCATTGACTGGGTATGAAAATACACTGAAACACGAGAAAACTGAAAATACAGAACTTCATTTCACAGAAAGCGTTTCATCTAATTGCCTGTATATCAACCAATGCTGCAGTCCCATAGCTGAAAAAAAGGCATTTTCTTTTATTTGCTATTAAAATACAGACTTAGCACAATTCTTTATGAGCTTTGATTTGGGAAGCTTTTTTTATTTTATTTTACAGATACGCTCCCTCACAAGCCTTGGATCTTGCCAAGATCTCATAATGGCTGCCACAGAAACCTAAGGATCAGTTGACCAGTTCTAATCTAGATGATACATCTCCTCCTGTAACAGACTTCCTCCCCCGACACGTCCAGGGAAGGGTTCAGAATGATAGTTGTGAGAGTCAGTAATGAACCTGTGTACTATCGAATTCCCATTATGTTGTTACAAAACCATTTCTGAAAAGGTATACTGGGGCTTGCTTCACACAATGACTTTACATTTAAAATGCCCTTACCGTGCAACTACCGCCGTTCCTACAGGGATTGCTGTCACACTCGCTGATCTCATGTTCGCAGTCAACACCAGTAAAGCCAGGTTTGCATGAACACGTGTAGCTGCCCTGGCCAGTGTTCATGCAGGTTGCTCCGTTTTTACATGGTCTGTGATGAGTGCAGTAGTTCAGATCTGCAAAGATACCAAGTGTTAGAGGAAAGCATTTTTGACAGCTGGCAAAAGACATTCGTACAAAAGCACCTTCATCAACAAAGAGTTTTAAATGGAGTCTTCAATTTTGCTACCAATAGAAATACCAGAGATTCTTATCCAGGTTAAGATCAGTTCTAATCAGTTGTTCGAGACTCTTACAAATTTTACATGTCTATTAATCAAGCTCTGAATTTTAAGAAACTTAAAGAACTTAAGTTCTTAAGAAATTCTCAGTGCTTTGGTATACTCTCCCTTTTTTTTGTGGGCATAATCCCATGATTATATGTATGTAATGATGACAAAGTGGAACACGTACTCCATATATGTTCCTCAGAAAGACACTCTGAAGCACTACAGACACAGTGCACAATATGTCACACAGTAGAAGAGCTAGCCCTGTTGTTAAAAGGTGTGCTCCAAGGCACATTCTGGGAAGGCAGGAAGGAAACAGAACTATTTAGGCTTGGAGATTTAAACAAACATTGGAAATATTTTATTGTTTATTTACTGTGTTCTGTTGTTTGTTATGGATGTTATTAGTTTAAACTGTCTAAATACTCTGCCAAACTAGATGGTTGTTTTTATTTTCCCTTTCAATACGAGGCAGAGGTTAAGCACACAAGTCCATATGACATAAGTAGAGAATCTTTATAAGCACTATAAATGCCAGAGTAATGGAAATACATTTGGTTAATAGCTAACTACCCCACCAGCAGCAACCTGCACCTTTACTTTTCCTGCTTAATTCAGACTTCCCTGTCTTAATCCTATAAATGTCTTGCAAACACTTGACTTGCTCTGAGTACTTAATGATCTCAGTGCCAGCAGTGCATATATGGCCTTGAGGACATGACTGCTCAGCTGGCTACAGTTCAGTGATTCACTGGGTTGAATAGGTGGAAGTGGTCTGGTGTACCTTAAAATGGAACCTGTACTTTTCATTCTTGCTTACATGATTTTTCTCTCATGCTCCAGACTTATCACATGAGTTAACTTCCTTGTATGCAAAATAAGGAAGGCCAAATTATGGTGTTTACTGCTGCTGGAAACTGTTTAGTAAATTGTTATCGTTGTACAGGGAATACATTAAACTTAGCTTGAGAAAGCAGAAAACTTGCCCACTCACCACTCACCCAGGTGGTGTTTTTCTCTTGGAAACAACAGCCACCAAAAAGGCTTGGTTATTTTCAGCCAAAACTACTACAAATGAAGAATCGGTATCTGAGACAGCCTTGGTACAAAATGACACCCCTCCACACACACCATACACAAATTTAATCCTGGATCAGATTCCTTAGTACCAGATTGAGGAATACCCAACCCAAAGCTGTAAGCACAACCCTCAGAACCAACCTTGATCACAGAAGAGGCCACCCCATCCTTCATCACATATGCACTGCCATTGTGTTTTACAAGTCCCGTGGCGGCAGCCTATGTGGGGAATGCATTCATCGCAGTAGCGGCCTTGCCAACCAGAACGACAGCTACAAGAAAAGTCAAATTAAAGCATTAATGACACGGAAAAGAGTTTAAGTTTCTATTACAAGTTGACATTTTCATTGAAGTTCAGATTGCAATTGCCATCTACTCACATGCACTCTCCGGGTTTGGTGCAATATCCATTCTGTTCGGCACATCCAGACAGACAGATGGCTGCAAGAGGACAGAAAAAAAAAGCAGAAATGTTTAGATAAATATGTGTGGCACAACAGAATACACTTGTAAAAGGGGGAATGACAGCTTTTAAAAAATACTTCAAAAACCAGTTTTGTATTTCCAAATCTTTGTTTTAAAAACTCTCAGTACGGGGAGTTCAGGAGCAGGAAGAAGTGAACAGGGAGAGCCAATGTCTGACAAGCTGTCCCTTAGTTTTTCAGTTTACACAACAAACATGAACTCTTGCGGCTCCCTCAAAAGAAAAACAGCAAGAGGTGGCGGCCGTGCTTGCCCTAACAAAAGACTGCAGAGACCCAGCAGGGCCCTGAGCCCACAGCAAAGATTCCTGCTATGACAACGCAACACCTGCCCCACCGCTGGCAGCAGAAGCATGGAAACCTCTGTAGACAAGCTGCTGGCAGCGTAACTTGGGATAGGTATGATTGACTCAGGGACATCAGCCAAGAGCCCTTCTCTGCTGTTCGTTCACTACGTGTAGAGGTGCAGCATGGCACTGGCAGCTGTAGCAACAGTGGGGCAAAGTCCTCAGCGTGCCACTTTCAATCTCCCAGCACGGAGTGGAAAGGTCAGCGTGAAAGCACAGCCCAAGCCTCCAACAGGTGCACTGCGCTCTGCGGGCACACAAGTAAACACAATGCATCCAGCATGAGGCCTCCTGACGCGCTTGCTGCAGAGGACAACGCACTTTAGGCCCACCAGGGTACCTCCATCAAACAGTGCCCTCAGTTTGCCTTTCCTCAAAGGCCTCTTGACTTGCACGCCTGTCTAAGGCTACGGCTTGGGTTAGTCTAGAGGAAGGGCTAAAGAAGCTGTAGCAGGTGCACAAGACACCAGCGGGACAGGCCTGCCCAGCGCACAGGACAAGGGGCAGCACAGCCCACTGAGGGGATCCCTCCAGCACTCACTGAAGCGAAGCAGCCAAGACCTTGCCTATGTGGATGGGCTGCAGGGCCCATCAGTGGTACGGCACGGAGCGGCACTTACGCTTGGTGCAGTACTCGCCGGTCCAGCCGGGCAGGCAGGTGAGGCTGCCATCCGCCTCGCAGACATAGTGCCCAAAGCGGTCGTCGCGGCGCTTGCAGAGACGGGAGCAGCTCTCTCCGTAGTAGTTCTCGCTGCAGACCACGCGGTAGGAGTAGCGCAGCTGGGTCAGCGGGCCGCTCTGCACATCCTGAGACCAGACCTCACCCACCGCCAGTGACCGCTGGATGGCCATCTGGCTGATGAGCCACTCCTCCGGCGGCGGCCGCGAGCCTGCGGGACAGCAAGTAGCGCATCAGGCTGCGGCCAGCACCGCCACCACGGCCACCACCCACCCCGGGAACCCACGCGTGTGACACAAGGCACCGTGACACCCCGGGCACAGCGAGGAGAGACGGAGCGCATCAGTGGGAATGGAGCGGGGTCAGCGCGCTGCTGCCCCGAGGGATGGAGAGGGGTCGGTGTGAGGGAGGGCCCGCAGCAGCGAGCCCAGGCCGAGGGGGGCTCCGCGTCGAGGGCTTTCAAAGTGCTGCTGGAATATCCTTTTCCTCTCTTGTCAGAAAAACATCCCAAAGCTATTATTCCTTTCCAAAGGGCGGAATTCGAGAAAGGTGTAAAATACAGGAAAAGGCGGCCGGGGCTCTTTGGCAGCCTCGCGGCTTTCTCACCGCTGAGCTCCTTTCTTTCCCACGCCAAAAATAAACCGCAGGAAACGCAATTGTGTTGGAGATTAGGTCGGGACAGAATCAAAGCGGCCCCTGACGGGCATCGTTTGGGGACTAACTCCTGATGGTCGGATAAAGCCGGCCCCGAAATTATCGCATAAACATCTGAGCCGGGGGCGGCGGGGCCGGGCCGCCTTTAACCGTTTCGGGCCGGGGGCGCGGCGCTCACCTTGCGGCAGGTAATTAGCGGGCGCGTGCCAGGCCTGGATGATGAGCGAGAAGGTCCCCTGCGGGCAGAGAGCAGAGAGCAGCGTCAGCACAGCCCGCACCCCGCCCGCACCGCACCGCCCCGCACCGCGCCGCTCCGCGCTGCTCACCGGCCACGTGAAGTTAAAGGGCAGCTTGATGGGGCTGTCGAACCGCTCCGTGTCGCGGATGCTGAAGGAGTTGACCCCCAGCACCGGGGTGATGATGCTGCCGAAGGTGCAGGAGCCCGGTGACACCACCGTCTGGAAGTGCTTGAGGCAGACGCGGAAGAAGGTGCGGCAGTGCGGGGCGCAGGGCTCACCGCTGGCCAGCGCCCCGCGGCTGTTGACGAACTCGTGCAGCTTCAGCTGAAAGACGCCGGAGCCGGACGCGCTCTGCACAAAGGAACACAACACAGCCCCGTCACATCTCGGCCAGCACCCACTGACACCTCGCCAGCCCCTCTCGCCGTCGCTGCGACCGTTACCTGCTGCAAAAGCACTAACAGCAGCGTCAGGCCGCAGGCGCGCCGCGCTCTCATCCTCGCTCCGCTCGCTCTGTATTCCCCAAAAGCTCCTCCGAGAGCGGAGAGCGGCGCTGCCCGTCGGCCGGAAGGTAAATCCAGGTGCGACCGTGCCCTCGAGGCGCCAATCCTGCGCTTTATAAACTCCAGAGCCCTCGGGCTGGGAACGGGGACGCCTCGTCGGGACGGCTCCTCCTTCGGCGGGGGCCGGCAGCGCTCGGTAAATGGGAAACTTGCTTCCCTCCGAGCGGTTTATATAGTTGCCTCGCATCCTCGCGAGCTCATTATGTAAACTGTCAGTCAGCGGGCGGGCGATCCCTCCCCTTTTCCATCTTTCCTTTCTGGAAAACGGAGCCCAGCGCTACGGGAGCCCTCGGGTCCCGCACTCGAGTCTCGTTGCCGGCGCTCCGCGGGGGCCGGGCAAACCCCCGGCCGCTCGGCTCTGTATCCCCCCGACGACGGGAGCTCCGAGCGCCGGGGTTCGACGTGTTCCCCGAGCCCGAGCCCCGTTCCGCCCGCCCGCGCCCCGGGGCTGCTCCTCGGGCAGAAGGCGACGACCGGGACGGGGCGCCCGGGGCGCCGCTCCTCGACGGGCGCCGGAGCGGGGCGGGAGCGGCCGCGCGGCCGCCGTGGCCCCGAGGCGGGGGGCTCGGGGGATTCGGGGCGGGGGCCGGACCCGGACCGCTGGCGGCGTTGTGCCGTAGCCGGGCCGCGCTCCGGCGTGCGCCAGTAAAGCCTTGGCCTGATTGCGGCGTGCGCTTATTGTTGGGTCGCGTGTCCCTCATTAAAGCCGAGCACAGAGAAGGCCTTTCATGTGGCTTTTTATTTCAGCTTGTTAAATGGATGGGAGGCCGGAGGGGGGAGGGAGAGATAAACCCTCAGCTGTATGGTAATGAGGCCTTGCCACCTTTGTGCCAGCGTCGGGCTCGCCCGGCTGCGAACCTTTCCGGCGTGGATCACCTGGGGAGCAGCCCTCGGGCTCCGCGGCTCTCCCAAAGGCACTCCTGGTGCAGCGGCGATTCCACGGTCCGGGTTCTTTGGGGGAGCGCGATAAAGGAGGAAGTCCCAGGGTCCGGCTGGCTCGGCCCCAGGCTGAACCCTCGGCCCGGCCGCTCGCTGGAAGCGTCCCCGGATCGGGATGCGGGCCCCGGGGGAAGAAAAGCGTGGGGTGCGGGGATGCCCTCGGGGGCGTGAGGCACACGGCTGGAACCCTTTGTCTGGGCCCGTAACCGGGTCGAGAGGAGGAATGTGCTGCCGCCGAGGAGCTCGGAATTTTGCAGCGATCCGCCCGGCCAGATCCCGGCTTTACCAGCAGCAGCGTCAACTGTCAAAATCAAATCTGATGCTAATAGCTTCGGTACTAAATAAAATGAGAGGCCAGATAACATCAGTGCTTGATAAATGGTAATGAGTGTCTAACCTAGGGGAACAGAAGGGCTGTGGGGCTCTTTAATTCAGCATTGAAAGGCTAGCTGGGTACTGCGGGCTCTAGCAGATGTTAGTATGTGTGTGTTTTGATTTTTGACTTGTATTGGACGTTTATTAGGCTAACCAGAGCCACCCCACGCATGGCCACTCGGCCCAGGCACCATCTGGCACAAGCAGGGCGGCGCGCAAGAATAGGGCCTCGCTTCGGCGCTGGGGATCCCCGGGCAGCATCTACCATATGGACCCGCGGCTAATGTAGGTTACGGAGAGGCGAGCGGGGCTCCGCTCCTCGCAGCTCCGCCGAACTCCGGCAGGTCCCGCGCCGCGCACTTCGCCCCCCTCCCCGGTCCCGGCACCGAGCGGCTCCGCTGGGCAAACGTTTACCGGAGCCGGAGAGAGCGGTTGCGATAGGGGCGTAAAATGGGACTCCGGGGCGTTGTTGTGATTGCGGCTATAAAAAGAGCCCCTCATAAAGCAATACGCCGGGAATATAACAAACCACCTGCTGCATGTTGACACACGCACACGGACTTCAGAAGGAAAAAAAAAAAAAAAAAAAAAGAACTAAGAAATTGCTCTGATAGCATCGGGCGGCAATGCCCGAAAGGCGGAGGAGAGCGGGAGCGCTGCGCTCCCTCCTTCCCCGCTCCCGATGCGGGGCACAGCGGGGGGACACCGCAGAGCATCTCCCTGCGGGCCGAGGGCTCCGGCGCTGCCTTCAGGCTGCGTTTTGGGGCCGCCTCGCTTAGAAACCTGCACGTTTGTTCAGCTCCAGCCCTTCCGTGCGCTGCGTGAGCCGCAGCCCCCGGTGGCTTTTAAACCCCTTAGCTCGAAAGTTGCGCATCGACTCGGAGCTGACACACACCGAGAGAGCCCAAGGAGAGGAAAAAAGAGAGAGAAAAGGAAAGAAAAATCCCTCATGCTTGTTTTGTTTCTGCCTAAATGGCCGTAGCGCGGAGCATCTCTCCAGGGAGAGCCGCTCCGAGGGGTGTTAATGTGGTCGATTTGGGGTACAAATGTTTGGAAATGTTTCCCGATTCGCACAGAAGGAGGGGGGATTTGCAAACTGTTGCTGCCACATGGCTCCTCCAGCCTGTCCATTCTCATTGTAATGAGGCCGGCGCGTGCCTCATCTGCCGCGCGGGCGCTGCCACGGGCCGGCCGGGCACGCCGCGTGCCAACTGGGACAGCGCGGCTCCGCACCGCTCCGCACCGCTCCGCTCCGCACCGCGCAGCCCGGCCCGGCCTCAGCCCACCCGGCCCGACCGCCCCCCCCCAGAAGCGGAGCTCGGGCAGCGCGGCGGCGTGTGCCCGTAGAGCCATTGTTGCTCGGAGCCGAGCCCATAAAAATAAGAACATTTCTATTAAAGGGTATAACGATCACTATTGAGCCTCTCGCTACAAATCGATGGCTTCTTTTCCATACAAATGCCTGCTTATGCCTTTATGTTCTCCATCTGTTTGTAGCTAACACCTGCCATTCAATAAATCGATTTGGCCATTTAATGTAACAGCTTCCCGGGACATTTTTTCGTGCCAGATGCCACAGCAGCTCCAAACCTCGCCCCAGCCCCGCGCGGGGACCCCGCTGCCCAGGGACAGGGCTGGGGCCGGCACCGCGCTGCAGAGCTCTCCTTGTTCCCTCTCTCTTCTGCTTGCTTGTGGCATCGGTGGCACCGATCCCATTTTATTTAGCACCGTGTTATCGTGGAGGAAATTGGCCAGCGCCAGTCTGGGCAAGTAGCTCTTGGGGATGCAGTTTTGGTGCTGCCCGGGCTTTGTGCGCTTCCTGTAGGTGTGCTAGGAGTGCCTTTGGAAGGGAGCCTTCCTGCTTTAGATCTGAATGGATGCAAAAAACGAAAACGAAACACATAATACAAACAGTTCTAGATGTGGCACTGAGGGAAATGGTTAGAGGGCCCGGTGGGGATGGGCTGAAGGTTGGACTTGGTCCACTTAGTGGACTTGGACTTAGTTGTCTTTTCCACCATTAATGATTCTATGATTCTGTGATTCTATGATATGTACATATTTCAGTTATGTGGTTCTGTTTGATGAGTAACTCAGTGCAAGCTGTGGGCACCATCCTCAACGCAGCTGTCAGTAAAAGCCAGACTTCTTATGGAAGCTTGCATGGAGGGAGGCCTGCAGTCCCTTGGCACTCCCACCTGAGATGGATGATCAACACTGGGAGCCTTTCTGTCATAAAGAGTGCTCCTGGGAACTGTGGCTGGAACTGAGTGAAGGACCTAGGAGAGACCCAGCTCTTCATTTGGTTTCAAACCTCAGAGCTGTAGGTGGGACTGTGAGGCTGGCCATGCCTCGCTGGGATCCGGTGTTGGTTCTCACAAAAGGGCACGTGTGGGCCAGCAGCCATGGCTGAGCCTTGTCTGGAGCAGCATAACAAAGCACAAGCTTTGGTTAAGAGAAAACCCCCTTTGTGGGCTCCCTGGTAAACCTCCCGTGGGCCCAGCATTGGGAACTCCTGCCTCAGAGGTCTGTGCCTTCCAACAGATGGTTGGGCCGCCCTCAGCTGCTTAGAATATGTCTGGGGCTACGGTACACAGCACCAGGCACCGGGATTTCTCAAAGGAGGCTGGTAAGTAGCTGCTGTAACCACTTTCCCTGCTCCCTTGGTAGCCTGGCATGAGCTGGGAGCTGCGGAAGGTGCAGGACAGGATTTAGGGTCCTCTCCAGAGGCTGGTGCAGGTGCAGCAGCAGGAGGAGGAAGAGGAGGAGGAAGAGGGCAGTGGGGCTCACAGCATCACACCTGCATGCACACCAGGGGAAGCTGGTCTGAGCAGCTGCAACTCCTCAGAGCTGTATCAGTGAAAGGTATTTAAATACAGCTGGACACCTAGGTAAGGAAACTCCTTTTAAAATCCCTGTGCTGGAGGTAAAACTTCCTGATAAATAATGAGAGAAAGACCATCCTAACTTTTTACCCACAGCATTTTTCTTAACTCCTAGTTAAAAACAAAAAGATGTTAACCAGCAGCATCTGCTTCTGCAGGCCATCAAAAGCGATCCTGGATTGTCCAGATGGAGTTACTCAAGACAGAGACATGAGTGAGGGCTGCCCCCGGCTCCAGGATTTCTGGGTTTGTCCTATTTTAAGAAGATCTACCGTCCTGCAAACACTGCTTATGGGAAATGATTGGATGCAGAAGCCCTTGCAGGGGCCCGCCAGGCAGCATCATGTGGAGCTGTGGTGATGCGGCATGCTGACATTTTGACATAACATGGTGATGATTCTGTGTTAGCATCGGCACTCCAAGAGGAAAGTAAATATGTGACATATTGTTCAGGGAAACAAAATAAACCAAACAATGAAGTCCTGTGCCCAGCGACTGATGCAGGCTCTGCAGGCCCACGCAGACCCTCTTTTCCTTTGTGATCTGGGGATGCTGGGAAAACGAGTGCGTCGGAGTATCCGACACCCATCCATGGCCCGTCCAGCGCTCCTCCTTTTTGTCTTTGTGTGCGGCCGTGCAGGGAGCGAACACAGAGCACCCGCTGTGTTCCCATTGTTTCTCCTGTCTAATGGCCCTACTTAGCCATGGAGGAGCGGGATGGATTTGCGCCTTGTGCACATTGTTCTTGGGGTTCAAAAGAATACTTAAACTAGAGCAGTAGTTAGTATGACAATGGAATAGAAATGAACATTCACTCCAGTGGCTGCGGATGGCACAGGGGCTTAGATAATAGGACAAGGGAGAAGAAAATTAATGAATCTGTCTGTTGACCCATCAGCATAAATATCTTGTCAGTCACATGTGACAGCAGATCTATCTGGATGGCAGAAGCTGTGCTTGCCCAGGCTCCCGGTGATGTTCCTTAAATCAGAAGTTTCATCAGGTAGTTTAGCAGGCTGAAGACAGTTGGCACTTGACTGCATAGCGAGCCCCAGATGGATGAGCAATAAATGCTTGAGAGTCCAGTGATACAAAGCAATGGGGGCAGAGGGTACACGATTCCTTTCTCCTGCTCAGGTGCCCGTGGTAGCAGTGTCTCCTGCAGCCCTGGGCTGATGTGAAGAAGTGCAGGGGCCATTTTTAAGCTGAGTGGTTGTGCAAAACCCTGCCTGGAAGTCTGCTGCTGCTGGAACCCCATCTCAACGCAGGCCGATGAAGTGGGCTAACCACTGAAGTGTCCCTAGGTGACTTAAATCACCTGTGGAAGGCAATACACCTATGGGAAGATCCATCCCATACTGCAGAGACCTGCTATATCCTGATGTAGCTGTTAAGATGGAGTTGGACAGAAGGGTGAGGTGGGCTTACTGTCTTTTTTAAAAGCCTGGAGTGAAGAATGAGGCCATTGCATGTGGTTCTGTAAGCACAAACTCAGACTCAGAGTGAAAAACCTTCTCAGAGGTTAGGATGGGATTTGTCTCACCTCATTTTATCTGTGTGACTGCTAGGTAGGCCATGTTATGTGCCCACACTTCCTCTTAAGATAATATTAAGAGATAATCACCCATTCTGGGGGTAGAATCTGTATCAGACCAGATGAATTGTCACCTGCAGAAACCCTTCTCTCCCAAGTGAGAGAGAAACATTGGGTTTCTAGCTGAAAACTGAATGTCTAGATTAGGGGAGACCCCAAATATTTAGATAGCTAGAGAGAGGTGAGAGTCATCCCTTCCTGAACAGCTGAATGGATGAGTCAGTCAGAATACAGGAGAGGAAAAAAGAACAGCAGCAATGCAGTTTGCCAAATGTACAGCAGCCTGGGGAGGAGCTGGGAGCAAGCAGCGGCTCTGAGCACTGACAGTTGGTGCTGCTTGGGGCACTGAGCTTAGGGTGGGGTGTGCCCCAGTCCTGTTGAGAACACGGTCCTTATGATGGAATGTGCAGAAGCAGCTACTGGATACAAAGAGATGCAGCCTCATAGGTAGCTTGTGCTTTGACACTTCCCTTTGAAACCATCCTAATGCACAGCAAGGTGCCCAACAGAAGGCATTGGTCTGACACAGACAGTGTGCAACAGATGGGGAAGGTGGGGATTGTGCCACAATTGTGATGCTGAAAAGAGTAACTTGTACAATCTGGAAAGACTAACACAAGATTCTTTTCTAAGTTCATTCTTAATAAAATCTGGAGTGTTGTAGCAAATATGGGATGAAGGGCGATTTCAACTGGTGTGTACCACAACCAACAAATACTTGGTAAATTACAAAGCATTTCCATCCTATGGTTTATACATTCATAATGCTCCCAAATAGATATGGTGATGGATCCATAGATTTAAGATACGTCTGGGTTTTATTAATTCATTAGAGGAGCTCATAGTTAACCCTTGAATAATCAGCTTAAAAGCAGAAGGCATATTTTCTGGCATACGGTTTTCCGTGGACATTTTGCTGGTCAAATGCCAAGATATATAACAATTTAGATACCCAGTGTGTTTATTATCTAAGATCTAGGAGAGGCTTTAGCCTTCAGTCTTGACATTTACACAGCAGCAGCTGAAGTCTTTGGAGAATAGCACCAAACGGAGATGCTTTATCCCGCGTACTGGGAGAAGTTTTATTCTGTTAATGATGAATTGCCCAGTGACGGCACTTTACACAACACATTGTACAACTGCTTATTTTGGTTCCTGCTTGTTTTCCCATTTAAGAGTTTTGGCCACACGTTCGTGTTCTGTTTCATTTCATGCTTGCTGCAACCCCCCACAGATGAGTGCTGCTTTTTGTCTCATTTTAGAAACAATTCACAGCTGATTAATTCTTGAAACTCTTGAAACTGATGAAAACAGTGAACATTCACTTGCGAGGGCTAACTCCAGCTTTAAAGTATTCCTATATGTAGCTTTTATGTTTGAGATTTTTGGCAAGGCTTGAATAAACCTTTTTCTCCATCAGACGTGGTAGAAGGAGCTGGAATTGGAGGGCAGTCTATGTCCCGCTGCCTTTATTTTTTACCCACCACAATATCTGCTATGCCTCAGATATCAAGTGTAAACAACAGAGCAGAAAAGTCACTAGGGATGGTTTCCCCTGCACTATCCCCCCGCAGTGGCTGCCATCAGCAGGGAAGCAATAAGAGTAGATGCTGGGAGATACAAATCTAGCCAGGATTTGGCTGCTCATGCAAGTTCTGCCTGCCTTTCTGGCTTGAGGGGATTCAGCTGACTTGGGGTTGGTGGCACAGGAACCATGTAACCTGCACAAAACAACTTCTACAGTAGACCTGCTCTGAAGCACCTCTTTGTGCTGCAAGCAGCAGGCAAATGGTTGAAGACAGGCAGTATATCCACCTGCCAGTTTTTTGATTTTTTCTTTTTGTGGTTCACAGGTGCTCTTAATGAAAGTGGTATGATGATGCTCACCTCAGGCCAGGCTGCCCTGCTGGAAGCTGTTGACCTACCCAGATGCTTGTGATGGGCTCCCTGTGATCTGACATTGCTGATCTGAGCTCTGCTGCTGTCCATCTTTACGGTAGGATAAAAGTGATGGGTTGGAAAGAGAGAGGCTGTAGGGGGATGAAGAGGTTTAGTCTTTGTTGTACAGTAGTTTTTGACTCTTGTGGCTGAGGTTGCTGTGATGATGCTGGGTGTTTAAGGGGAGGATGAGGGTATTAGCTGGCTGAATGATGGAAGGCTGAGAATGGTATTCAAGCAGAGGGAAAGGAGAAGGTCCAGAAAATGTGTGTGATGCTAAATGTGGGTAGGTGTGCTCTTCTGAAGGCAAGAATTTAGGGAGGAGGGTGGAAAAACCGCATGTGTATGTGTTTGTGTTGCTTGGTACTGGTTCTTAGAATTGGTTCTTTTTGTTTGCTCCTGTTTTTTGTCCTTTTTTCTTACTTACAAACTGATGAAGTCAGGTTCAATCTTAAAACTGTTGTTTGTGTTACTTTTCTTGATGCTGCTTCTAATTGTGTGGCCTTTCAAAGGCAGCCAGCAAAAGTGATTAGAAGGTTCATTCATACAAATGACTGTACTCTGAGTGACTGCAACTCAAATGAGGAAATGCCAACAAAAGCTTCTGTACAAGCAGAATGCTTAAAGGACAGACCTTGGCTTAGTAAAATGTAGTAGTGAACACATCCTAGTTAAGGCTTATGGTCTATAAACACTGGAGCATTTTCAGTTTGTTCCTAAAAAAGCGACTGATAAGCTTTATCACTTAGAGATCTGCTGTAGGCTTGGAGCTGCAGACTCCCAAGCAACTCTAACTACAAACTCCTTAGGGGCATATCACTTTGGTATTGCATAATGTGAAGTTTAGCTAGCCTGGAAATATGCTCTTTGTATCCCTATTGGATGCTGCTAAACCCATAACAGGGGACCACTGTATTCTCTGTCAGCGTGTGATCATTCAGATCTGCTCCCTGTGATATTCCAAGCTCCTTCTTGAATTCAGTGCTGCTGTGAGGCTTGGCATGTCTTACTTCACAGAATGGTACCTCTTTTTAGTAACAGGTCCACTACAGCACAAGCAGCAGCAGTGTGAGCTTTACTGTGCTGTGATTATAATGCTCCTTCATGCCAGTATGGAGTGGTAGACACCAGTGTTAGAAAGTTTCTAGTATGCTCATCAGAAAACATGTTCACAGTCATTGTGTGTGGACCAATATCCATTGGCACTGCGGGAGAAAGGAGCAGACTCGTAGCAAGCAGGACAGGTGATGCTCAGAGGTGGCAGTGACTTTTGGTCAGTAGTGTGTTGGGTGGCAACCTGGAAAGCTGCCACAAATGGCATACAGTTTCTGGAGCCAGCAGTCTCTGCTGGTGATTTTGTCAAGGACTGCTGAGTCAGTGATTTCCAGCAGCCCTTTCATTTGGGCTTGCGTACAGAGGAGCCTCAGGGCAGTTGGAATGTGCAGCTCTGCTAGCAGGTGACAGTGCATTTGTTGTTCTAACCTAAAGGTTAGTAAGTCACTGAGGTCACTGCAGTGTTAGACATTCAGAGTGTACTGCTTGTATCCAAACCTGTAGCAGTGCTACAGTCATGGGATATTTTCCTTGGCTGAGCCCAGGGCAGTGTTTCAAGCATGATTTGCCCTGCTGGATCCTGGTGTTTTTCTTAGTGCCTTGAGATGACAGGCTGCCACTGCCTAAGGTGGGGCATCTGCAGAGGTAAGGCAATTGGGAACAGAGCAGTGGTGTGCAAAAGCCTCATTCAAACATCTGTTCCTGATTAGACGCCCTTAGTGTATATATATATATATATATTTGTTGTTGTTTTGTTTTGTTTCTTTTCCTCTCTCCAAATTTGAATGTTGCTTCATTCAATTAGACGTTTTCTTCGGAGTAGTACCCAACTCTAAGTGCCACTCACCCTTAGTGCAGGAACTGGAGATGAAACTGAACTGCTGATGATTTGTATCTGTGACATTGCAGTGTCTGGGACTCTGCACAGGTCTCCCCGCCCATAGGAAAGGGACAGGAGAGGGCCACACAGAACAGATGGGGACATGGAGCAGTGGCTGTTTAAGGGGGCACTAAGGAATGAGTGAAGCAGATGTCAGAGTGAAGCACGTTTCCCTAAAATGGAGAAAGCTTGGCCAGAAATGACTTAATAGTGTTTTCTGTAGCTCATGAGTGTGAAGGTACGAAATGAGATTGTTGGGCTGTGATTTTTAAACAAGTAGGCTTTTGTTGTTGTTAAATAAGCATGATTAAATTGCAGGATACGATGCAATAGGTGCTTGTCAAATGTCATATCCTTAAAAGGATTTAAATAAATAAAGGCCCCATATAGCTCTTCCCTTCAGGTTCACCTTGCTCCCTATTTCACCTTCCCATGTTTGTTCTCTTTTGCTGGTTTTGCACACAGTTTTCCAGCTGATGCATCGCATGGGATCTCCCTAGGGGTTGCCCTTGACTCAACATGTCTCTGGGGGTGAAGGGATCTCTTGGGGCCTGAGCCAGTGATCTATGAGACCAAGGGCCTGAACACTTCAAGGCACCGTGGCTGCATACTCTCATGTAGTGGAAGAGGAAGAAATGCTTCTGGAAAAAGCATTGCATTCCAGAAGAGTTGCTGTCCTGTTGGGTTTTGGTAGTTCAACCTGAATTGGTGGCTGTTCTCTTTCTAGGCAGAACAAGGAAAAAATCAAAAGGCCAAAGCAGATGATTATGTAAATTGTAAAATAAAGAAAACATGTGAGGGATTTTATACTCCCCACACTGGTCTGCTTGCAACGTTCCTGAGTCCTCTGTTGCTCCCACTATGGAGCGCAGGTGATCTCAGTGAACTGCAGCACTTGTCCCTCCCTTCCATTCTTGTCCCACCCCCTTTGCTCTCCCTGAGTGGTTTTAATTCCTATTTCCTTTGGTATTTTCATTCCTTTCCACTTTCACTTTTCTCCTCTCTGCTTGCTCTCCTCTTCCCTGCCTCATAGAATGCTCCTGCCTCTTGCGATTGTAGCTCTTGTATGTACTCCAGTCATCTTTTTTTCCACGTGCCTATTCCTGGCTTTCCCCCCCCCCTTTTTTTTTCCCCTGCTGTCTTGCTGCTGCTCACTTTCTCTCTGCTCTATCATATCTACTGCAGTGGCTAGGTGAACGCTTGCAATAATGCAGACGCCACCAAAGACAAGACTAAGGAAAATGCAGTTACAGCTAATGTATGACCTTGGGTTGATGAGAAGGGACTATGTGGTTAGCTCAGTTGCATTTTCTAAGTAGAAAGTAAATAAATACTTAACCTAAATTACACCTTTATTACCTCTGTTCATTCAGACATCAGAAATGCAGGAAACCACTACAGTAAATAAGTGCTGCCCATTTCTTTTGTTGATTGCCACCCACGTACCTCTCACTGTTTGCAGACATGGGCTGTTCATCTTCACAAATTCCCTTCCCCACCTACAAGGCTTCTCGATCCATTAACCTGACTTCTTCATCTCATGCTGCTGGCATTACAGTAGCTGTAGCTGCAGTGAGCAGGTGTTACCTTGAGGTCATAGATGTGTTCTTGTCATGTGGTGAGCCATACACTGGAGCATGACTTAGAGGAACTGAAAGTGTGCTTCAGGCGCTCATTTACAGTAAGTGAGTGGGTAGCTGAAAAAGTGGATTGTCTGTGAGTCAACACCTTTACCTGCTGTCCTGGTTCCTTGAGTGGGTGGTGTCACAAGCTGGTGGCTGCCCTGCTGTGCAGGAAGGACTGTTGCCTTCCCCATGTAGAATTATTAAGGTTGGGAAAGACCACTGAAGTCATCTAGTCCACCTGCTAATCCATCCTCACCAACCCAATGCCACATCGACATGTTTCTTGAATGCTCTCAGAGATGATGACCTACATAAGTTAGAGCAGAAAGCTCCAGGGGCACCCCATGGTTCCCCTCTTGCTGCTGTTCTGTGCACCCAGGGAGCTGTCAGCAGGCCAGGGCAGCTTCCAGATGCATCTCCTGTTTATCACTTGTCAGTGGTGCCCACTAAGCATGGCAGTACAGCAGGATGCAGGTTGGTGCTATTGGTGTTGCCTTGTGGTGACTGGGAGCCCCAAAATGGTGATGTACACACAGAAGATCAGTTGACATGTGGTTGTTTACTTTTCCATTGTGCCTGAACTCTACCTGCAAGGAGGACATTTGTGCTTATCTTCTTTCAGAGCTGCAGGAATGCAGCTGGCTCAGCTGAGGCCCATCAGTGCACGCTTCTGTTGACTCAAGATTATTCTTTTAGCAGATTTCCGTTAGAGCTGCTCACAAATGTGGGAATTGCTGGGTTAATCTTCATAAAAGATAGAAAAGTTGGCAGCAGAAGGAATTTTTGAAAAAGCAAATTAAAGGAGAGGAAAGAAGCGGGTGTGAAGTAAATTATTTGCACTGGAGTGTTTTCCTTTCTGACCAGAAGAGAATGTAAGGGTATTTCCTGAGGAGAAGAATGTCACATGTAGAGGTGTCCTTCCTTTGCTAATACAGAGGTGAAAATCCCAAGCAGTTAAATATTTTCCAGCTTAGACGTGCCCATTCCTGGCAGAAGAGACTCTGATTAGCATTTGCGAGCCCTTTGGGTCTCCCCTTTAGTTCCCACATACATTTAGTTTGCCGCAAAGAACAAAGTTGCAGTACAAACGATCAAGGAAGCTTTTCCAAATCATGTTATTGTTTCACATGTGCCCGAGTAATTCTTGCAAAGAAGGAAACATGTACTAATATAACATGTTTATCATGCAGCTCAGAGAATGCTGTGGCCATTGCCAGAGGAGATTTCTGCTTGTAAACCTGCCCTGTGGATTTTCACATAAGAAAAGGTTTTCTAGACGGTGGTGTCTTCATTCACTGCCCTCCAGCTCAGAGCTGCTTTTGGAGCAGTGAGCACTGTGCTGCTCTTGGGGCAATCCTAGCGCCTTTGTACTCCTGCAGCAGCCTTGGTCTGAGGGAACAGAGCTGGTGCAATGTTTCTGGAGGGAAAGGGTCAACGATGTTTGAAGTGAAAGCAAACCAAGGGTAATCCCGCTCAGGGCAGAGCCTTTCACGTTAATTTGCTGTGTCTCTTCACCTCTTATGGTGCAGGCAAAAACAACCTTATTATTTTTTCCTCTTTTTCTTTTCTTTTCTTTTCTTTTCTTTTCTTTTCTTTTCTTTTCTTTTCTTTTCTTTTCTTTTCTTTTCTTTTCTTTTCTTTTCTTTTCTTTTCTTTTCTTTTCTTTTCTTTTCTTTTCTTTTCTTTTCTTTTCTTTTCTTTTCTTTTCTTTTCTTTTCTTTTCTTTTCTTTTCTTTTCTTTTCTTTTCTTTTCTTTTCTTTTCTTTTCTTTTCTTTTCTTTTCTTTTCTTTTCTTTTCTTTTCTTTTCTTTTCTTTTCTTTTCTTTTCTTTTCTTTTCTTTCTCCTATAATAATGCTCAACTCAGACCTGCCTTCAGGGAGAGATGCAAGGAGGTTTTTTTTGGGGAGTCTCCCAGGCGTAGACAGTGTACTTATTTGAAGAAGGAATATACAAGTGAAGATGACTTCTTTTGGCCCCCCACTGCTGCAGCCAGATGCTGTTTCCAATAGATTTAGATAAATCTCTGTTTTCTTAGCTTAGTTTCAAGCCTAATTTGCAATAAAAGTTACAAAAATGAAGACTTACTGTTTTCCTAGCAAGAAGGTTCCTTACATTCCTCGGTCACCCATGTCTTGCAGTGTATCAGGAGTCTTGAGAGGTGGCCCTGCATAACCTGGAAGGCTAGTGTTTGGGGAGTGTCTCTTATACGAGATCTGCAGTACTTCTGGCTCCCCTTTGAGCTAACGGCATTGTGTGAGCAATTTTTTTCTCTGACCTAGAAAATGTAACTCCTGGAATAAACATGTCTGACGTTGTGAATGTGACTGTGAGTGTTTGTATGTGTGCATGGGACCAGCACCCTCGCAACTCTGAAAGATGATGTTTCCGCTGAACATATTGAGGTCTCTTACTGAAAACCACCTTGCAGTTGGATGTATACAGCAGAGTGCTGTACAATGTGCAGAGCTGCTGTCCAAGTCCAAGTCCAAGTGTCCCTCTGGTCCAGGCACTCCAGGAGCTGAGCTGGTGACTGGGTGTGTTGCAGGAAGGTCAGCAGCTGAGTGCTCAGGGCTGGAGCTGGGTGGTGAGAGATGCTGGTATCTGGAGGTGGGACTGTTTGCAAAATGCAGCTCCCAGGTTTCAGATACTGGGCGTGGAACGTGCCTGTGTTTTTAATCAGCGTTTGCTCTGTTGCATGCCTCCCATTAATCCTTCGGTGTAGCTAACCTCTGCAGTAGGTGAACTTTTTCCTCATCCCGTCATTGCGTGGCTGGGTTCCACTTTGTACCCGCTGTAATTACGAGTGAAATACAGCATCTTTATGATGCCCCGGTAGTACAGAGCCTACAGTCTGGGGCAGGAAATTCCCATCATTAAGGGTTTGCTGAGCTCTCTCTCTCCAGAAAATGACATTTACTAATTACATCATTTTGATGTATATGATACCCAAACCAAACATGTTATAAATTAGCAAAAGCTCATTTGTTTCATGAAAAGTATTGTTCTTCTTTTATTCAATGACCTTTTTGTTCCTCTACATCCTGGACCAATCAAGTGCCGGTGCAGGAGCTGACTTCTGAGCACAGACAATAGCTTATTCCGTCTATTCTGTTCAGACGACTGTAGGAATAGGCAGTCACTTTGTCATGTGGAGACTGGAGGTTGTATAAAACCCTTTTTCCCACCATTTAGAGAGAGTCTGAATCCTGAGAGGAAAACGCTGTCATAATAATAATAATAATCCAGAAGCTAGAGCCCATTGAAGTTTTCTCAGCTCTCTGATTTGGGTGGGGTTGGAATGTAGCCCTCCATGGCTGAGCCACAGCTAAATTTTTAGGGCTATCACATAGGTTGGCTTTTCTCTGAGTCCAGCAGCACACTGTAGAGTGGTGTTTTTGTTTGTTTGATTGTTTGTTTTCAGTGAGCTTTATATGCAGTTTCAACAGAGAAACTCCAGTGCTTGCTGATGTAACAGGTCCTGGGGCTGCTGGTTGGCACAACCTGTTGATGTAGGCTCCAAACCTCTGGGACAAGGAGTGCCCATCATGGCACTACTGGGCTGCACTGGCTGCTCTGGGAGGGCTGGAGGATGGGGAGTAATGGGGAACCATTGCTGCAGCGAGGTCCTGATGTGTACTCTGCCAGCGGCTTCAACCAGCACCACTGGGAGGCTGGGGCAGAGCAGTGGGGTGGAAGCAGGAGGAGGAGGAAGAGGGCTGAGATCTCTCTAAAGCCCCAGAGCAGCAGTAGCTCTTCAGTGCCACTGGTATCCAGAGAGGAAGCCCCATGATGCAATCTGAGAGGCACTACATGCATGCTGCAGGGTCAGAGGGCTGGGAGACCTCATTAGCATCATT
Source organism: Coturnix japonica (assembly GCF_054131305.1). NCBI lineage: Eukaryota > Metazoa > Chordata > Aves > Galliformes > Phasianidae > Coturnix > Coturnix japonica. The sequence goes on along the minus strand of NC_140667.1, from coordinate 24,247,671 downwards.
CGTATATTTCTGAGTGGTCGCTTAGTACTGCTCTTCCTAACGGCCCTTTTGGAAGCCAGCGTGTACCATTCACAACAAGTGTTTATCTTCCAGCTTTTAAGACGGACGTCAGGATATTTCCCTCTTTATTCATGCTCCATCTTTTCTCACAGCCCAATTATTCATGACATCATCACCTTTTCCTCCTCAGTCCCAGACACAGTGTTTCTGTGGCTACAGTTTCCTGGACGAGAATTTCCAGTTTGAATTGTTGGGGGGCGGGGGCAGGAGGGGGAACACAACAACAACAAAAAAAAGGTTGTTCCGTGTGGAAATATTAAATGAGAAACACAGCTATGGAAAAGTCAGATGTGCACACATGTACATGCGCTGAGCGACGACAACAACAACCACCAAGGTTATTATAATTAATTTAAAATCTGTTTAGAAAAGGGTTCCTTTTATGTTGAACTGGCTCTTTAAGTGGCTCAAGAAGTATGAAAAACAGGAAATCAAACTGCCTCATTAGGAATTGACTCTGCTCAGTAATTAGAGGCTAGAAAACAAAACAAGGAAAAGCAGGTGGCGAGTGAGCCCTGAGCAGGCAGCTATTGTACCATGGCAATGTTCTGCAGGCTGACAGCATTATTTGGTCAGAAAAGTGTTACTTCCATGGAGAAATGATGATGAAAATCATCCCAAGTTAAATGGGAAAGTGCTGCTTTCTCAAAGTGGGTGCAGCGGCTGCGAGCTGGCCTCAGTCTGGAGCTTAATTTGCAATTATGCAGGATTTTGCTGGGCTGAGAAAGACAACTCTGTTTTCCAGCATCGACTGCTTGCCCGTGAAAATCAAGTTAGAAGTAATTAGCAAGTGATAGCATATTTTGCTGATACAATCAGATGAGATAACCGCAGACATTAATATCAATTATATTTTCTAACAATAACCTTTGCTGAGAAAATGCTGCCAGTGATTTCCAGCAAATATCTATTCATGCTTTAGTCATGCTAAGGCTGCTGTGTGGGTTTGCTTTCTGTCCACCTTTTTGCCTCCAGTTTTACAGGAAGGCATTTTCTTTTGCAGAAAGCTCGCATCCAAAGGCTGTGCGTGGTTATTTGCCAAAACCAGATGTGAGATGTGAGTGCTCAGTATGCCCAAGGTGGGGGCCTGCTTTGGTGGTGGGACTTTCTGTCTCGTCCCAGCGCACCCCAGCATGGCAAGCGCTGTGAAAGACAAATGCTTTAGGGAACGGTTTCTTGGGTATCTAAAATAAGATTGTAACTAAACCTTTTCCCAAGAGCTAATCAAATGGATGCCAACAAAATAATCTAAAAACAAACAACAACAAAAAAATGACACGGATATCATCAAACCATTTTTGTGCACAGAATAATAATGAAGGAAGTGCCTTTTTTTGTATGGCTTTGCTGTAGGCAGAAAATAGAAGCTACTTTTATTGTATGCTTTTTTTTTTTTTAAGTGGGAATTTTAGTGCAGATCTCTAAAAACAACAAATACCAACCAATGATAAAGCGTGAGTATTTGCCTACTGTTTACTGCTGATATCCTGTCAGGATATGGTGCAGCTTGATGAGCGCATGTTGACTCAGGATGGGCCCAGGGACTTTGCATGGTGAAATCCTCCATCAGGAATCACGGAACGATTTAGGTTGGAAAAAGCTCTTACAGTCATGAAGTGCAACCATTTACCTGATACTACAAGTGCACCACCAAACCATGTCCCTAAATGTCACATCTACACATCTCTTAAACATCCCCAGGGGTAGGGGCTCCACCACGTCCCTGGGATATCTTTTTCAATGCCTAACTACCTTTCCATGAATAAATTCCTCCTGATATCCAATCTAAACCTCTCTTGGTGCAACTTGAGGCTGTTTCCTCATGTCCTATCACTTGTCACCTGAGAAAAGGGACCAAATGCTGAACTCTAGGAGTGAAGCTGAGCAATGTATTTCCATGCTAACCAGGGACTCACTTGAGTGGCTGTGGCTCTCACTGAGAGTGCTGCAGACTGCCAGCCCCCCTTGGTAGTGCAGGCCTAGAAAGTGTGGATGTGGATTTGAGTGAATTTCTTCTGGCAGTATCTTCAGGAAGGTTTTCTTTGGTTGGTAGACTCATGTTTTTTCCCCATTGACTGACATGCTTGCTGCAAGACTAGAGGTTTCCTTATTAGCAAGCTGAACTCTATTCCAGGGTCTATTGACATTTACTATAAGTGCTTGAGCTTGGCAAATAATCCATGAATATATGTTGACATTTCTAAATCAATTTGCTTTGGCTGGTACTACACCTGTCTAGGGATTACTCTTCGCAAACATGCAATGGTCTGACTTCTGCTGTCATAAATATTAACAGAAAGTGCTTTTCCACACTTGAAACTGGCTTGTAAGGGTGCTAGGGCTAGGCTTGTCCCCATGTGTATTTATTAGGGAGTATATAATATCATGACTTAACTGCCTGATTGCAACCAACTGTGTTACTGAAAATGGGTAACTGAAGCACAGGAAGCCTTTGAATCCTATATTGCCACAATTAACCTACAGGGTCAAGCATTAGAAAATGCATAAGTAAAGATATATATGAATGTGTGCAAACTATAAATAACCTTAAATGAGGGAAAAAACAAAAAGAAAATCCAAACAACTCTGAATACATCCAATGTGAATAATTCCTTGGGATCCAGAGGTTCAAGCATGTCTAATAGTTTCCTGCAGTCTCTGCAGCACAGAAGCTGAGAAGGAGACATGGGGGAGAAGGCCAGGCTGCATCCAGCATTGTTTTCATTGGGCGCATGTAGGTGGGATTTGTGAGCTCCTGAGAATGAAAACCTCGTGGCCCTGGCAGGGATCCAGGCGGCGTTTGGGCAGACATAGTGCAAACTTCCCCCTGCATCTCCAGGGGCAGATTTACTGCAGGATGAATGGGTTCCCGGGCCTCTCCACCAACATGGCCCACATCGCCTGCACGAGCTGCCCACAGCAGCCAGACCCTTCCATTTTTTCCTTATGCAATGGGAGGTGTCATTCCCTTCTGCACAGCAGTGTGATGCTGATTTGCATCATGCTTGCTATTTCGGTCCTGGGAGCCTCAAAGTCACCAGATTAAGTTCTTTCGTTGTTTTTACACATATCCCTTCGGGGCTGAGCTGAGCTGAGCTGTTAAAAATAAGGCACTAGAAAGACAAATGGTTTCCGGGGAGGGGGGGGAAGGGAGAAGGGAAGAGGGCTAGGACAGCTGTAAAATGCTGTAAGGTTAAATAAAACATTTGCCTGCTAGTGTTGTTCTTCCTCATGTTCCTGAAACCACGAACGACCTGAAGAAACTGGAGGAATCATTCTGCTTGCTGTGTATGTTTCTTTTCTTTCCTTTTTTTTTTTTTTTTTTTTTTTTTTTTTTTTTTTTTTTAAACTTGTTACACAAAACATTGTTTTTTCAATTTCAGGAAGTCTCTTGATGCCCTTTAGTTGATTTTGTTTTGCTTGTTATCTGGACAACTAATATTTTTTCCTGTTACGGGGAAAAAAAGATTTTCCCAAGCAGATTAAAGATGTTTTTTAAGTGTATGAATGGTGACATGGTTCACTTTCATTGCTTTGTTTATTTTTAATAATGAAAAACACCTTAATTTATCGTAGCAAGGCGTCCATCCTGGAGTAAACCTTGAATTGAGTTTTTGCTTGTTGTTTCTGCTTTGCTTGAGGCTTCTTATCTAAGAGTGGGCTGTGAGCCTGTTCTCATGCTTTTGGAAAACCGCGGCATGTGACGGAGTTTTCTTTGCAGCACGTTGCTCCAAGGACTTGCGTTGCCTGGTGGCTTTGAAGCAGTCTGCTTATTACTCTGCTGGTGTATTTTACAGTGGTATTGATGTAGGCAGGACGAAGAGATATCAGGTTTTTGGCCTTTCCTCTTCATCCTGACAGGTCAAAAACAGTGATAGCCTCTGTGCAAGAAGGGAATATGGTATGAAGTGTGCAGGTGAGAACTCCAGCAGCTAAGTAGCCAAGGAGGCAAGAAGCTGCTTGGTTTCCAGAAGCTGCAGTACAGTGGGATGAGGGTAGCACAAGATGGTGGCTGGTTCCTGCTGGTACAGGCGGCCTGCGGGTCCACCAGCAAGTGAGGACAAGCAGTCATACAATCACAGAATCAATAAGGTTGACCAAACAGATCATCTAGTCCAGCCATCAACCTATGCCTGTGGCCACCCTGAACCTTGTCCTTCAGTGCCATATCTACCCTTCTCTTGAACACCTCCAGGGATGTGACTCCACCACCCTCCTGGGCAGCCTGTTCCCATACCTCACCCGCTGGATGTGCCAAGGAACCTGTTGGTCCCCACAGAGCTTGTGTCTACTGCTCAGCACACTGTAAGCATCTACGATGTCCTCTGATAGATGGATGAACTACTGGCTTCAATTACAACAAACATCCCCACTTGTCCCTTTACCCACCCGCCTGGAGGAAACACCCGGGGCTGTCCTGCCCACAGGAAGCGCATGGAGATGTTTTTCTTGGCGCTGGGACCCATGATGCTAGAGGCCTGCACGTGCCACCTGACCCCAGCGAGCTGCCTCCACTGACGGCTGCAGGTCGTTTCCTCACGTTCAGAGGAAAGGCTGGGCTGCTCCGACCTCTGGGATTGCTGTGGTTAATGTCAGGCTCACATCAGGAACTGTCTGGGAAGCAGCCAGAGTTTGTTTGCAGAGCCTGCAAGAGAGAGGCTTCCAAAATGAGAGAGTGCCTTGCTCTTCAAAATGCCTGCAAGCAAAATTCATCTCCTGCTTTTCCTGACTATCTAATAACAGAAATGGCAATGCATTTTGAGCAGGTGCCTTTAAAGAAGAGAAACAAAATCTACAAGCAGGAATACGGCACCGTTTCATCAGCAGCTAAAAGGATCTGCATCTGGTGGTGAGAACAGCTGCACCAAAAGACCTGTTGGACAAACAGCTGGACCAGACCCAGCACAGGGTGGCTATGGCCATGTTATTACATTAGCCACTGAAACATGTGAGTTGCTGTGTACAATCTCTTTTCCAAATGAGGGGTGATACGGCTACTGCTATTTTTATATGCTCTAACTGCAACGGTGGTGGAAAAGACCTGGTCAAGACTGAAGGGCAAGGGTATATATTTCTGCACAAAGGTGGGAGAAAATATTAGCAGGAGGGAGTAATGGAAAATGAGGGAGGATGAGCAAATGCCAAAATCACATTGTGTCTGTGTGCATGCACAGATCTCTGCTGTGCTTGTATATGGAGGACACTTCTGTCTGAAGGAGGTATTGTGGGAAGGCGTGGGAAGGCAATGTGGATCCAGACACTGACCGTGCCAGGCACTTCTGGGATGTGAAGGCCATGGAAAGCCTCACCCTGGGCCTACCCACACCTGTGGGCCCTGGGACTCTATCTGAGCTCAGCCCAGGACCCTCAGCCTCTTAATGGACATCTGGTCCAAATATCCATGCCTAACTCATTGTCCTGTTTCCTATAGCTGTCCCCTCCAGCCTTTGGATTATTTGGCCATGTGGCAAGTGTGGGAAAAAAGCTGTGAAAGGAGAGATGGAGCCTGGGTGGAAGGGGAGAGCAGCAGCAGCACCGTTACTGGAGTTTTAGTGCTAAAACCAATATCTAACTAATGGACTTGCACAATAGTAGCACTCATCCTTTGAGAAAATGGACCAGTCATTTAATAACAGGAGAACAAAGGTTGGGGGAGGCATAGCCAGCTCTCCAGGCACATAAAAATTAGAAAGGAAACCAAAAAGTTTTTGATGAAGTTTAAACGTGGGCCCTGTTACAGTTCTGGGAAATGATGAAACATCCTAGGCATCCATCATTACCCTGATTTCAAGACAATAGGTCTGAGGGCCAGCTTGGTGCAGGGTTAGGTCAGCCTTTCCTGCCAACCTTGCAGCCATGGTGAGCTATGGCCCCGAGGAGCCCCTTACCAAGGGGTTGGTCTTGTGCATATGGCAGCTGAGCTGGTAACAGGCAGCCAGCAGGTTCTGCTCCCAGATACTTGGCTTCTCCAGTTCTTCAAAACAGGCAGAAGTGATGCTCCACAGAGAGCTTGGCCTTTGCACCACTATCTTCCATAAAGGCTATAGAAGGATGCCTAGGCTGAAGCAAGGATCAGCTTTGTCAATAGCACTCCACAACATGTTGCTTTTACTAGCTGCTTGTGGTAAATGAGTGACTTTGTGTAGGACTTATTGCAACGTGTCTGACCTGTTGTGGTGTTCAAAACATGTGCCCTGCAACCAGAAAGCAAAAGGCACTTCAGTGAGGTCTATGGGAATATGGGGTTAGTTTCCTTTCCTTCCTATGCCTCCTTCTTATGTGTATGCTCCATGCACATTGCTTGGAGTGCTCTGGATAGCCACCTGCACAAGGCAGTGAGCAGCTCAGGAGCACAAGGAACATGTCCAAGATCAATGCTATGCTTGCTCTGCATGAAGCAGGCTGAGAGAAGCACTAGCCAAAAAATTATCTTCCATGAAAACCACCCACAGGGCTTCAGAGCTCTGTGTGCATGAGTGTGTGTGTGTGTGTGTGTGTGTGTGTGTGTGTAGAAACACAGGACGTGTGTTCCCACTTTAGTCATTTAAGCGCAGCAGTGTAAATGGGCTCCCTAGGGATCTGAAAGACACGCAGCTGCAAAGCATCATTTGGGAGGAAAAAGCTAGCATGGGAGAAACAGAGGCAGTCTCCGGAGCCTTCAAAAAGCTGGTAGTATTGAACTCAGAGCTACTGTTCTCAGCCTGCATATGCCTCCGATTTTATGGCAGACCCATGTGGCTGAGATCGACGTTTGCAGCTGCACAGTGATGCAGTTTTAAGCGCTCAGGACTGTGGCTTATGATCTGTGAGTTCAAGTAGAAGGAAAATCTCAGCCCTAAAAAGGAGGGAAAGCCTCTGATGTCTGAAATGAGAAAACTGCAAAAATAGTCAATACAGCGAGGAAAAAGCTGTCCTAATTTATTCCAGAGCCTACATAAATAGGCTCTTTTTTCTCCAAATGTTCTTCACTACAAAAGGAAACGTCACATTGAGTCAGCTTGTGACCCAGATGAGATGACATGTGTTTGTTTATTTTACTTTTGCTCCTGTTTACAGTGTTGCACTTGGTGGACATATTTTTGTATACACTGTTGCATTCCAGTATCACGATACATTTTTCTGCTTGCTGTCTGAGCCCTGGCCAGCAAACTCTGTTTCTGGATATCACTCACATAAATTAACAAGATCTGTATGTGTGCACTTACTGACTAAGAACTTGTTGCTCTGCAAATGAAACTTAATTATGCATCCAGAATAGTGATGAAAGCCTCTCTGCTTTTTCTCAGCTACATGATTTTAAGGAGGAGATGGGTTTGCTACCCAGGCCTGTTCCAGGAAAGTGCTCTGATGGAACCTAGGCAGGGATTTTAATCCTCTGCTTTGAGGCCCATTATGCATAAGGCAGAGCAAGATACCAGTCCAAGGAGTCATTGGGATGTTACTTCCCACCCTCTGAATGTGTGTTTGTTGCTCTGGACACATCTTACAAATAGCAAACATGAACAATATGGTCAGTGATGGATTCTGTGGGCCATGGAGAATGCTTGCTGTGTGCTGACTGGCTGTTCCTGCAGTGTGCTGCCTGGGTGGTGCTGGTTTGGGATCCTGTGTTGCATGCCTCACAGGTGGAGGTGCCTTCTAAATGTTTGCAGGTCATCAGTAGCTGTTTGTACTGTGTTGCTGTATTGGATAAGAAGCTATTTATTTTCTCACTAGTCACCTGTATGCTTCCCATACTGACTTCACATGCAAGGATCTATTCATGTTGCCCATATAGACTTCACATGCAAGGGTCTATTCATGTTGACCTACACAATGGATTTCCTCTCTGTGAGCATTCTTGGAAATAATGCTTTGCTCCCCAACTGTCTGTGAAGAACAGGGTTTATGGGTTCCACCTAAACAAAGCAGTGGTTTTAGTAGCAAGATCATTGGTTGATATTATGATGTTGTGTTTTGCTAGCTCCAGGTTATGTCAGCAGCACACCGGCTGCAGCTTTTGTTCAAGAGCTAGCACGCAAGTGCAGAAGGGTTGGCTAGGCAGAATGTGCAGGATGGAGACCAGAGCCGTAGATTGTTTTATTGCAGGAATTGGATTAACTCATATGAGCTCATTCTCTGCTCTTCACTGCATTGTATTTGGCAGTTCCTGCAGCACGATTGCATCTAGGTTAAGTGGCATTGTTCTGAGGTCCGGTGGGGAACAATCTTGTATTGACTAAGAGAGGGGGAAGGACAAGATGATCTCATCAGCTTTCACCATTTTTGGTACCTGTGTTTCATTTGTCTGTCTGTTATTTTAACTTTCTTCTCTGCCTGAAGGTGATTATTTTACACAAACAATGAGTGGGAATGCTCCATCCAACTGTGTGGCTTGGAGCTGGGGAGAAACAGTTGTCCTGTCAAGTATGGGAACATGGGCTTGCTTACAAGCAAAGGGCAGCACTTGTCTGGTCATCAGTGTTTGTACTTGTGAACATTAGCTCTTTTGGTTCCCACCACCCCCTCCGAGTGCTGCACTCCTGAGGGGAAAAGTACAAGTATGCAAAAGCCTGTGGCTGTCCTGAGTGTTTCACAGAACTTGGAGGACTGCATTCTCAGAATCAGTGAGTTTTGTGCGAGCGTCTGCTGAGCAGAGTTTGTGCTGCACAAACTGTGCAGGAGTGCATTTGGAGCACTATCAGTACGGACTTGGGTTTTCCTGGAGAAAACAGGACTGCTCCAGACTAACAGAGGTGCTTGGGCTATGACAGAGAAATGCTAATATCAAAGGAAATCCATGTCTGACACTTTCAAAATCTGGATCTTACTTTCTTTGTGGTTGACACCCAAGCACTCATTGGTTAACAGTAAAATGCAGCTTTTGCTGAACACGTTGACCATGCGTCATAGATTTGAACAAAGATCAGCTGAAAAGACTTGGTTAAGGGCCAGGAAAATCTGCCCAGAACAGGAAAAGTAGGAAAGCATATTTTTGCAGTTGAGGTGAAAGGAACTGAAAGATCCCATTTTCTTCTTCCCTCCCTGGAAACTCCCCATGCCCTAACAGTGCGATTCTGTTGTAGCAGTAAGAGTGTGACAACAGAAGAGAATCACCCTTCATGAAACGCTCTTCCAAAAGCGGTGTCTGGTCTCCCCTAATGATATGGAGGAGCTTTCCCACATCACTTATTTCTAGTACTGTGTCCTTTCAGTTTCCCTTTTTGCTTTGAACGAAAGCATCTGCAGATCTTGTGGGGTAGAAGTTATGGAGAAGCTGGCAGGCAACAGTGGGACAAAAGGGGTGTGTGTTGATCTGGCAAAGGATGGGAGTCACTGTGTGAGTGCCTAAACCATTTACATGTACTCCAAGACTGTTCAAACTGCTGCTTGAACAGTGGATTTCTAGCATGGGTTTGTGGATGTTCTTCTGGTGTTTCTGACATTGTTTTACAAGAAGTACCTTGTTTGCCACCAGGACCGCTGTCCTCAGTTTATATCAGTTTATGTGTGCAATGAGCAGTAGGTGGTGTTGCATCGACCTGTCAGAGAAATGCTTGTTTGTGCCAAATACATTGGAGAAATTTTGGAATGGTTTGTTGGTGTGAAAATATGGCCCCAAAATATTGAGAGGGGAAAAGGAACTGCAGCAATGTGCTGGGTACGTGCCAGCTGTCTTCATTAGAAAGAACGGTGAAGGAGCAGGAAGGAACATGTGTGCATTTACTCCTCCACATTTTTCCCTGAATCTCTTAAAAAAAATCCCGCTGTATATGACAGAGCTTCCCAACCAAGGGTGGGGAAGATGCTGGGAGGGAGATTAGGCCTTTGGACTACAATGAGAATAAAGTAAATTCTAGGGATATGGGCAATTCCTGATCCCCTTTCTCTTTGCTCAGGGAGGATCAAGGCACGTTCTAGATGTGTGCAAGCAGAAGGAATGTCCAGCTACCTAGCTGTTCTGTCCTGGGCATCAAAAGAGGGAAGGAGCAGGAATCAGGAGTTGCAGCCCCCCAGTCTCCTTCCTCCAAACTCCCCCTTAACACATGGTCCCTGCCAGCATGATGCTGCAGCTGCCACTAGAAATACAGGCAAATCTGATAATGGGATGGGGGTGGAAAGAAACTCAGGAATAAAAAGAGCTCTCTGTAACGTGTGGGTTACTCTCTGAGAGTGGCATTGCTATTCTCCTAGGCAGCAGCAGGCTGAGAGGCATGTTGGACAAGCAGGTGACCAGGAAGCAGAGATCTGCCTGCTCAGCAGAGATACAGATGCTATTTACAATAAAAGAGGGAGGAGCTGAAGAGAGGGCACTGGGGAGGTCTCCATGGAGACACTTCACCTGCTGCAATGGGTGCCTTTGGGGATTGGCACCATGTCCTTTGAAGAAAAACACCTTTCATGGGCATGGCTGGATGTGTGTTAACCGCAGTGAGGTGAAGCTTTCCAGGCCTGCTGTTCAGCAAAGAGAAAACAGGACTAAAACATTGCTAAGGTTGGGATCCAAGCCATAACAGCCAAGATGTTCAAAAGATGCAGGTCAGCTGTTTGCTCTCAGAAGGGGCCCAATGCTTAGGTATAGGGGAAGTCAGGGAGAGGAGTCTGTATTTCCCTGGGCTGACAACACAGGAGCTTTCCTCCCCCTTTGAGGCTGCTATTCTCCCCCAAACAAAGTGCTAGATACACAATTTTAGAAGGAGATGAGACTTGGAGAGGCAGGTTCAATGGGGCCAAGTCTAAGCTGTGCTGCATGGGCATTTTGGATGCTCCTACTTGAAGGAGGCTGGGATGGTGGAATTCAAGGCGGCAGATTCCAGAGGTACCTTTGAAGAGAGGGAGAAGGGAAGTGACAGCATGGAGATGGATTTTACATATTCTTGTCCTAGAGCTGGGATGTCAGTGATGGGTACGATGAAGTGATGGTATGTGTTGTGCTCATGTGCCAAGTAATGCATCACACAGACGTGGAAATCACCGAATCCACCTAGCATAAACAAAGGAAATAGCGAAGTGATTTACTGTAAAATTAATAAAAACGCAATCTGTCTAAAAATGGAAATGCTCAGACCACACTTTGGACTTTAGGGAGAATCAGTAAAACAGACATGGGAGTGGGACAGAAGAAAAGGTTTCCTCTGCAGCTTTGGAGGTAGGTGATGGACTGATTCATCCAGTGCCATACCTGCCCTGTGTTCTCTCTTCCCAGGGAATGGCCAGCAAGCCCATGAGGATAGCCCTGGGGAAAGATGGTTGTGCTTCATCTCTGTGTGTACAGCCATGGAGAACCGCTGGTTTGAGAGCACTATTGTCATGTGGGGATACATGAGATCACGGAGCAGCTGGCTTTCTTGTGAAACTGTCTGAGCAGCAGAACAGACCAGACAGTGTCTCCCTCTCCTCTTTCATCCATCAGTTTCTTTCTCCTGAGAGAGGTAAAATTTCTCCAGATGAGTTCCAGCAGAAATCAACAGGGGAGTGAAGCCATGAGAGAGAAAATAATTAGTTACAATTATGATAGTTTTCCATTAATGTGGCTGAAAGGTACTTAAGTATAGATTGGGTTATTTGCAAGATTGGAAGGAGGATGTGCTGAGGTGGGCAACAGAGTTTGTTTCTCCTAACACATGATACACAGTTCTTCAGAAGGAAAAAGGTGGTGCTGTCATTTAAATCCAGTCTGGTTGATATTCAAGTATGGTGTCCAAAGGGCTGGTTGGACTAGATGATCTTGTAGGTCCTTTTCAACCTTGTGATTCTATGATTCTATGAAGGAGAATCACAGTATTGAGGCTAAGCTCATTTGTCTCAAGAAATTTTCTGTCTCTAATTGGATATTTTCTTGGTAGCAGGAGGATCTTCATTCTTACCACAAGCGCTGTCCTCCAGGCTCTTCCCCTTCAGCCTATTGTGAAGAAAAGCTCCATCTGGGGACAGAGAGGCATGAAAAAATGGCTATATTTGAATGTCTATGCTATTTCATGAGCAGAGCCAAGAGAGAGCAATAGGCTATGCTGGTTCACTACAAAGGCATGACACAGGAGACGTACTCACCAGTAACCTGAATTACTGATCTGCATTTCCCCTGAAGAGTCACTTTTCTGAGCTCTGGTGTTGTGTAAAACCTTCAAAAGTGACAAAGTTACGTAAACTAAATGATTGATAGACAAAAGAATTTTTAAATAATTTTCAACATTATGTTTCTTTTGTGGAGCGATGCTAGCTGCTAACACAGGGCAAATTCTTCTCAAAATGCTGGAGAAATGCCTGCTCTTACTGGTTTTCCACACAGCTGGAAAAACTTCATTGAGTGGAAAAGTCCCTGGGCAGGCAGCTTATATCAAAACAGATCCTCTCTAGACACCCTATGAACACAGTCTGACTAGATGATCTTAAAAGTCTTTTCCAACCTTAATGATTTTATGGTTCTATGAACATACACATCTTTAAGGATTTTTCCAAACCCAAAATATACCTGGGGAAAGTGCATTCTGGGGGACCCAACTGTGCTTGCTAAGAGGACCTCAGCAAAGGCTGGGGAAGAACTGGGCTGATATTTGCTGAAAACATTCCCATAAGTGGCACGGCATTGTGCTGGCAGAACATCTGAGCACATTCCTTCTCTGGAAGAACATCTTTGATGCTTTGAAAGCAACCTGCCCCCCGCCCAAAAGGTCTCCTTGCTGCTCTGGTGCAGTCACGCTGAGATCTTCTGGAATCACCCACACCAGGACTTTCGTTTCACGCACCATCCCATAGCTGTGTAGGGAAGATGGCAACATGGATGTAAGTTTGGTGCTAGCATCACAGAGAGGCAAGCAGGTCTTGGGGTCACTGTACCTCCTCCAAGCTATAGGCAGCCTGGCCTGAAGGATGGATACATGCTGTAGGAATGACGATGGCAGGATCTGCTCTGATGCAGTTTTGCAGAGACATGTCCCTGGATCCCCATGCACGTCCTGGCTTGGGAAATGTTGGACATGGTAGCTGCTTACTCTCAGACTGAAAGGAACTGCTTCTAGCAGATAGGATGATTCATAAAAACCCTATTTTTATTTTACATTTTAATTTTCTTTATTTTCAGCACCCACAGTATCAGAAGTAGGTTTGTCAAAGCATTTTGGTAGCTCCATAAACTAGAGAGCCTTGAAGAAAAATCTGTTTTGCTTATTCAAAACAAAACCATTGACTCTGAGGCACAAGGGAATACATGGAGAGGCTATGTTTAGTAGCACTAATGTATTGTAGTCTTGCAGTGGTTTTGTTCATTTAAATGTAATTTGGCATTAAATATCATTTCTGCAGATAGCATGGAAAAATGGACACCAGGATTCTTTTTCAGTCCAGAGAACCTTAGATTAATTGACTAAAAATTGCTGCTTGCACATAATCTTTTATTTCCAGACCATCATATTTTCTAAAAACATACACAGCGCCCTACATCAAATTGTAATGGCTCCAGACTAGCTCTTGTAATGAAGCAGAGATGCTCTGCTGAGCAAATCAACTATTTAATCAGCCTGTATTTATGTTACAAGAAACTACACTGTAGTGTGATAAATTCACCATCTGGTCACTTACTGCTCTACACATCTGTATTGTATTATCAGTTTAAACCATAATGGTGGGATTCATCCCTTCTTTATTTAGCAGGTAGGTGTTTAGTCTAAGCCATACTTCCTGCTAATCCATGAAAGCATCTTCAAAGAGCAGTTTAACCTCTCCTCCCCCTGCTAACACCATTTATCTTGGGATGGGATGAATTATCCTTTGGAAATACTTACTTCTCTCTCCACTGACTTCAGAGAATGCAAGGATGACTGACCTAGACCAGACACCATGGGAATAAATGGGCTTGGGTTGTATCAACATCTTCTCTGACACTGAGTGCAGCGAATATGAATAAGTCTGTTAATACCTGCAGAAAAAGATGCTTTATGGAGACCTAGCCAGGCTCACACTGCCAAAACAGAAAGCTTACGGCAGCCAACTTAAAGGCTTGTTTTAGATATTCAGTAAGAGCTTACCTCTCAAATGCAGTAGGAAGCGCCTCAATGATTTCTGTCTAGGGCATTCCCAGTTTCCAGATGTGCTGGGCACTCCCTGTTCAGCTGCTGGAGGATGGGGGTTGCCTATGAGTGTTTAGGACTAAGGGGCCTGAATTTGGCCCCATTGTGGAGTCATTTCCTGTCAGTTTTCCTTTTGTTGTGTCTCTCAATGCAGAATATCTCCTCAATTTTCTATATTTACCTTCCTTCCCTCCTTTTGTGGAAGGCATTGTCATAGCCAGGGTCTCATACAATGTCCTTTCTTGTCAGGAAATGCTCTGAGCATCACACTAGAGCTGCTGCTGAAGTCATTTTGAGAGAAAATATTTGCAACACATGTAGGGCTGGCTTCACCTGGGGGTGATCAGCCCAGTAGGGGAACTACAACCAAACAGGGCACACAGGGAAAAAGCCTCTGCAACCCATGCAGAGCTGAGGTCTCTTCAGCAGGAGGAGCGAGTGGAGTTCCTCAAGAAGCAGCTGGAGTCAATGCCTTCCCCAGGAACATGTTGTATGGGAAATCAGATTACCTGGAAAGCATGCAGTTCTGAGCACTTACAGCCTGTATTCTTCTAGCTGCCCTGGTAACACCTAGTAGGAAACAATTGCTTCAGTTAAATACAATCATAGCTTTTCTTAAAAGTCTGATTCTTGTTTTCCATTGGCCAGCTAACCAACAAAATGATTTGGCAATATCTTTGTTCTTTAGAACCAGAAGAGGCAAGGGTGAACACTGGGTCCATGACCTTGATGACACAGATCTTGTCTTCAGCCATCATAAACATTACCCTAAGGCAAAACTAACAGAGGAAATATATGGCATGCGAGCTTGGCAATAATGGGAATCTTACCGAGCTCACATGGCTCATCATAGAAGGTTCTCATCCTCTAAGGGGCATCTGTGGGAAAGCCTCACCTCACCACAACTGCTCCTTCCCTCTGCTCACTGGCCATGCCCATGCTGGCTGCTGACTCTGGCAGTGCCAGGCAGCTCTCAGAGCATTTCAGATAAGCCATAAAATAACTAAGGCCACTGGAAATGCAGAATTCTCTGTAGTACTGACTCTCACACAGCCCCCAGATTCCATTAAAGCAAGCTTACAGTTCCATCAAAATGATGCTTGTCCTGCAAAGCACCATTTAAGAGTGATCAGCTGGATGGAGATCCTGTAAAAAACCAACCTGCTTTTCCTCCACAGCACATAAGACAGATACAGGGATAGATCAGACTGGAGTTACATTGAACCTTGTTTATATCAAGTAATCCATTTCATGAGACTCATGACAGATTAGCACAATATCTCCTACCACTAAAGCAGACAGTAGCTGCTCTTCCCTCTTTCAGTAGTCTAAAATATTAGATCTGCAGCTGTGTATACACTTAATTTGACCTATCATTCTTTTCTGAGCCCATCTGCTCAAATGGGCTGACCTGGGTTCCCACCAGGGAGGTGCATCCCACAGCTGATGTGGGATGGAGCTGCCTGCACACAGGGCTTCCACTGGCATAACTGGTTACATTCAGGCTATAGGAGAAGTCAATCTACTCCAATAAAGCTAAACAGCAAAGAGAGCTTCTGATGTAGCCTGCTAATTTCAGAGAAACCTAGAGGCTGAGGAACAGGCTTGTCTCTCACTTTTCCATCTGTAACAGCAAACTGGGCCGAGATGGAGCTTCTCTATGAGAAATTGTACCTTTCTCTGCACCCCCAACAACAGCAAAGCTAACAATGCTTTGCATTTGTTGCCAAACCCTATTGTAAAACATTTTATTCTTGTCTCTGTGAAAACACTGGCCTTCTCCATACTTCCGCAGAGCAAGTTCACTCTGCTAGCAATGGCACCAGCACCATCACAGACTGCTCATAGCTTTAGCACTGTGTCATCTCAACTCTTACAAGCGAGACTTGGTGTGACAATGCAATAAAAATACAGATAACTGGTGCAGGGAGACTGTGCTCCCTCCAAAGCAACCTTCCCTGAGCTGGTGCCCAGTGCTCCAGGAAAGCTGACCAGCACTGCTCCTCAGAGCACACACGGGTGGCTGGAAAAACCTACCCTCTATGGATTTCTTAGCAAAGCCAGTTGAAACTCAAAATGTTTCTGCCAAGAGCAATTGCAAAAAGCTAGCAGCTCTCTAGATAGGCCAGGGAAGTTTGTAGCTTGCTCTCATAGAACCGTTACTGACCATGGACAAAAGTTCTACATTAATTGCAGATTATTCACACTGCAACAAAATTGAGCTTTAGGTATTTGTGGGATGAAGTAAAGTTCCCGCACAGCCTGATCAGTACCGCGGCCAAGTCCTGGACTGCTCCTCTAAACAACTCTCTGAAATTCCCAAAGCCATGCTGCCTGAAACTAGCACTTCACCATGTGACCTTTATGAATTTTGGTAATATCAGGCACAGGGCCACTCTGATGCAAGTTCCGTGAAGCCTCAGACCATTTTTAAACTTCCATATTGATATATTTCCTTGTTCCAGTGGTACATAATAGAAACAAAGGCCAGAAGTCCCCGAACTGGATTTTCCCTTGCTGTCTTGTGAGATTTAAATCTACCATGTTATTTGTTAGCTCAGCAGCTGTACTGCACACAGGTTCTGTTAAGCATCCAAGACACCCACCATTTGCTGACTGATGCATTCAGAGCCAGGGAGGGAGTAGCTGAAGACAAATTTCACCATGCTAAGTTCCATCACATTGATAGATTTCCCACTTTTCTTGTCTGCACATGCAAGCAGTTGTCCCCACTATATTTTGGTACAGTTTTGTTTCCTGGGATAGCTCTTCATCAGTTTTACACTGCCATAGGCTAGTTCTCATCATCCCCTTGTCCCATCCACTTACTGTTATTTCCCACCTTTCTGCTTGCATAAAGTAGCTCTGGTGCTTCTGAGTGTGCTCAAAGGAAGGCTCTTCCTGAAGAGGGATAGTTTTGGGACACATTTGTCACACAAAGCTTCCTCTTCTCTGCTACACAGCAGACAGCCACATATTTTAAGCCCTGAGGTCTTCAAATAGAGAGAATAACCTATGCAAACATCAACACAAGTTGTGACTAATCTGGTTCCTAAGAGTTTTTGACTTGAGTTCAGAAGAGCACAAATCCTGCAGATCTGTTGTGTGTATATTCCTGGGTGGCCTCATATACTCGTAATTCAGCCACTACAATCTTTCAGACATCAGTGCCAGAACTTTAGCATTATCTTTTTCTTCTTTCATACTTCTGGGTCCCTCTTCACACTTTCTGGTCTCAGTTCTTCTGTGGCACATCTCCTTCTGTGTTTGGAACAACATTTCTTCATCATTTGTATTCCTCACTTCCCTTCCAGTAGTACCTCAGCCAGAGCAGTAACACTCCCTCCTGGGCCATGCATGTGTGTGAGTGCTGCCATAGCCACCTACCTCATGCTGTTGTCCTCTTCTTCTGGGCACTTGCTCATGGCAGCTGAAGCCAGGTGGAAGCAGATGTCACAGGGAAACCTCAGAAGTGGATCCTGGCTGGCAGAAGGAAATGCTGGAATAGTGCAAAAGACAGATGTTGTTTGCAAACAAGAGCCTCTGGAGGCCAAGCATACAAAAAGCACCAAGGGCACTGCATCTGCCTCATTGTGTCCTCTTCTGTCTGCCATAGACCCATGGGACCCAAGGCCTCCTCAGTGCAAGGACTCATTTAGACTTTCCCCTCTTCATGTCTCAAGCTGGCAAGCAGCTCTGTTGTCCCCTTCATCCCCTCCCTGCTTCTCCAGTCCTGAAGAGCTTTTTTTCCTCTTGGAGTAGATGGCAAAGTGTTAAAGGTTTGCAGCAGTTTTTATATGTTTAACTTCCTTCTCTCTCCCAGTAAACATCTCAGTGGATACGTTTGAGTTAAACAAAAATAAATAAATAAATTCATTTTACCAGTGTCTAAAATAGCAGTCCACAAAGAGAATTCCTCAGTGTTAGCAGTGCGCAATATTGTGGGTTACAATTAGTGCTGAATGGATGATTTGGAATTATTACTCAAGCACACTTACATTGTACCACAGTTACCAAGCAAACCCAGATGGGTTTGCGTTTTAATTCCGTTCTCAGACAAACCACATAAAAAGATAAAAAGTAGTGGAATCTGCTTTTCAGTTGTGAAAGGTTCCTACTCAGTCTTACTTCCCACCAAATACGGGTACTTAAATTCACTTGTAATGCTACAATACTATGGCAAGTACAGAAAAAACAGCAGAGTGGCACAACCCTAGGCTACAACAAATTAGAACAAGCCCAAGTGCAACAGCTGTGGATGTAGAAACAAAGGAAGAAAAACTGCTTACCCTTGGAAGACCCCTGCTAGGCAGGGACCTGTAGTTAACATATCTCTGATTTCACTGCCAACCCTTAAATGAGGTCTGGGAAGGGGTGGGTCCTGGCTCCAGCCCTTCCAGTTATTCAGGAGCATTGCATGCACCTGAGCTCCCCTGGGTTTGACCTGCCTTCCACCAGGTGCTCAATCACTGCTTCAGGCCCTGACTTAGCATTTCTGCTACACACTCCCATCCAGAGAATCTGTGCAGTGCTGGCTAACCGCAAGCCAGGAGTTGTACCTGCCATCCATGTGCTTTGGATGCACCAAAGCAGACCCCATCCTGAGTGTGAGTGTTGCAACACGATGGCTTTTCTCTGTACAGAATGAGCTGCAGTTTCTCCTGGAGTTTTCCCAGCCTGCTGCTGAGCCCTAATTGCTCCCAGCGGACTTCAGTGCCTTGGAGATACAGCCACGGGCAACTGCTTGGGCATTTGTCTGTGTGTCAGAGAAATCAGAGTGTCTGGTATTTGCTGCTGAGGTTGTCTGTCTGCAGCACTTGGTTGCTCTCATCACGTGGCATTATTTCTGTTCCTTGAGCAGAGGTCTTTGTGAGCCTTCTCAGCAGGGCTTCCCAGGTCTTTAGGCTTATAAATTAATTTCTATGAATGCTTATGCCCACAACATCAGTACTGGGAATGCTCTCCTTAGCAGAACTCTGTCACAGGACTCTTTCCAAACTCCATGAGGGCTCTTTGCCAACTAAAACAAACTCAAATCAAACCAAATCCTACTCTTTTTCTTTTCTTTTTTTTTTTCTTTCCCATGAGGAAAGGTGCAATGCATGATGTCTCCCAGGGATGCTGGTGCCTCGAGGCTCCTTCCTTTCTTCCCCAAAGGCCGGGTGCACTGAACGCAGGTGCCTGGTGCATGGGGACAGCGTGCAGCTTTGGCGGACTGTGACAGACAGGAAGCCTTTTACTCTAATTAGCCACTACAGAAGCTTGGCACTTCTCCTCAGAGCGGCTTCCCCACTGATCGGGAGCACGTATCCCGCTCTTCCTTCTCACCTCGCACGTCCCTGCCACCGCAGCCTCCCGCTGGGCCATGCAGGCAGGGCTGTGCAGCACGTTGCTGCAAGGAAGCGGGTGGGGGACATGCAGACACACAAACGTGGGGTTCTGGTGAGTGCAGGGCTTTCTTCCAACTTGGCCATATTCAACTCCTGAGCTCGGGTGGTTTCTGTCCCCTGCTCCCCCTCTTCAGCCAGACTCTCTGTGCTTTTGTCTAGTTAATCGCTCCAACCCTTTGCAGGGCTTCCTGGGGGCTCTTTGGCTGCTGGGTTATGAAGACCCATGAGTTCATTGTTTAAATTAAGTTCTTCTATATGGAAACACCACTGGTTTCCCATATGGTCTTGGCAAACCCACCATCCGCTCTCCACCTAAATTAAATTTCACTAATTGAATTAGTTACCATTTTATCAGCTGCCGCTTTGCAGTAGTTTGTGAACCCCCAGGGGCCCGGGCCACGCGCAGTCAAGAGCTTCCCCACCTTGCTCTCTCATTTATCATCGTGACAACATGCAGCGCTGGGAGAAGCGGGGGGGTGGAGAACGCCCTGCCCTCCCCAAGTATCCCAGCCATCTCTGAGCATCCTAATGATTGACCTCTGTGAGCAAAGCAGCCCTGCGCTGACCTCAGAATGCTGAAAGGAAGCATTCTCCCCTTTGTACGAATCCCCCTGCGACCCTGGCCCTGAATGCAGGACTGTCAGAAGGGAAGCCCCACACGCGGGCAGCAGTGCCCCGGGACCACGCAGCTTCCATATGCCAGGGGACTAATAGCGACAGGGCCAGGCTCAGGGAATCACACCACCCTGGTGAGAGAGAGAGGGGCTAAAGGGAAAGGGACAGCCTGAAATTGGTCTGCCAGCATCTGGCAGTGGAGCATGAAGCGTGTCACCAGCTCCAGCCCCTTCACAGGCACTGGGAGATTCGCTATTGTTGTACCCCGTCCTCCAGCCTGGCAGGATGCTGCAGCATCAGAGTGGATGGTGGGCTCCTAGCACTGCTGCTGGTGCTTCTGGTGGGATGCAGCCAGGTAAGAGTCTCTAACTCTGACAGCCAAACTCCACTGCTTCCAGGATAATCTGTCAAATGGTTACCTGATTCTCCCCCGTTGGTTTGTGATGCAGAAGACACAGCATGCCCATGAAAGGAAAGAAGGCAAACTGGAGGAGGAAGCTGCTACGCCAGCCTTCAACAGGGACAGCACCCTCCTGCCCACAACCAAACACCTGCGTGCCTTTCCAGGGAGCGTGCTTGAGAATGAAAACAGAAACCTGTTAAAAAGTGAACAACGCTAAATGTGCATTTCACCGAAGCCTGGCTTACATCCAGCTTATCATATGTCCTTGTTAAAACGCCATCTCCTTTCAGAAAGCTCTTGAGGGTGTTGGAATATCTAGAGAAGAACAGTCTCTGCAGTACTGTCCAGACTTAATGCTCAATCAGTGGCTGATGCTTCCCTTTTAGTAGTAGCTATCAACATATGCCTCATGACCAGTTCTAATATCTCTTCAAGAATCAACCCCAAAATGCATACACTGTAACCAATGAGTCAGAAAAGTTTTAGAATTGATTCCTTGGATAGGAAATAGGATTTCTCTGAACTGATTACTGGTTTTACACTTGAGAATAGTTTTGTAGACTTTTACCCAAGTTTCTGCTAAGCCTCTCTTTTTTTTTTTTTCTCTGTGAATAGACTTTAGCAAAGATGTGGTGTTGATTTTCTCAGCAGCTCATGACTATATTAATAAGGTTAATGAGATGATAAGCAAGAGCTGTAGCAATATGTAGAATCTAGCACTCATCAAGACATTACCAAAGTAGAAGGGCTGAAGTCATCACTTAGAGGTATGGATCTCCAAAATGTTGGGGGTTAATGTGGAAGAGTTCCAGCTAGTGCAGGGTTTGGAGAAGCAGCTGTATCACCAGCCCAGACAGGGGGTGGGAGGAAGAAGCAGGGAGAGGAGCACACCTGGGGTGGGAGGTCCTGTTGTGGGATGCTGAGTCAGAGTGGTTGTGACCTGAGTCATAAAGAGGATAAAGTGTGTGATGTACACACTGGATGCTGCTGGGGCATTTAACTAGGCTGCCTTGCAAGTCACTGTAGTGAGCCAGAGATGGTGATGGTCTGCAGATCCCTCACCTCCACCACGTTCAAGCACACAGCATTCAACAGGCTAAAGTGATACTGGCCTTAGGCACACTCTCTGGACACCACGGATGCATTTTGCTAGGCCTTTGCTGTAATCCTGCTCTATCCCTGTCCATGCAGAGCTGGTGTTGAGCAATCCTCCAATGTTTACTTCGCTTTTCAAAGACAGTGGAAATTTACTCCAGTGTTTTACCTCATCGCTGCTGGAATGCTTGCAGGCAGCAGAATTTCCAGCACCATTCTGCTTCATCCTCTAAATCCTCCTGCTATAGAAGCAGCTGGCTTTGCAGCAGTGTTACTATTTTCCCCCATTTCACTTGAACCCGTTCCCCCCAGAAAATCTAATTCACATCTTCTTCTGAATTTGCATGAAGCAGAACATTAGTCATAGACACCTCCAGTCTTCCATGCTTAACAAAAGCTCTCCTTTTCCATGAAGGAATCATCTGTCTTCCTGCTTGTCCAACATGGATGTTGATAGCAGGGGGTTCATCCTTCTCCTGGCCTGGCTGTTGAGGACAAATACAAGTCTGCATCATCTATGAGAGGAAGACAATTCTTTAGTGTGAATTTAAGACCATACAGGCCGTGCAGTGCCCTGGCCCTCTTTATAGTAGGGACAACAGGTCGCCACACACCAATACTGAACACAGTTGTATGGTTTCCTTTAGGAAAGAAATGCTTTTGTGCTGTCTAGAGAAAGTACCATATTCTTTTCTACTAATATCACCCATGGTTCACTTTTTGGCAACTCATCATTCTCTAATGCTATTAGAAGGGAGGCTCTGAAACTAATTCGTACTTTCCCTTGGCTGCCAAACTCCTTGGGTTCAAGCATGTTGTATTTCCAATCTATGGCTAAAATGCATGAGTTTTAAGGTCATCTAATAGGTCATGATAATTATACATTTTGCAGTAGCATGATGAATCTGAGGCTAACACTTGAGAGTGCATTGGGGGAACATGGAGAGCGTGCACTCCTCTGAGCTACAGTGATGGGAATCACAATGGTGTATTGGATCCAGCTCTGCTAGCTGTGCCTGAAGATGCTGAAGGAGAGTGGCAAATTGCAGATGGGTCAGACATAAGCTAGAGGAAGAAAAAATCTGCAACGTGAAATAAGGGCTTTTGAGTTCAACAAGTGCTATACTCCTTGAGGATGGTTATGAAGTGATTTTAGCTTTGCTGGTAAAAATCTAGATCAAAAGGAAGTAGCTGATAGCAATGATTATTCTTGTTTAGTCAACGGGATTCATTTACTTGGCTGGAGTTTTTAGAATTGAAAACCGGAAAAAAATGTTCAATTATTAAGAATAAGCATAGCAACCCACTTCATTTGAGCAATCTGGGGAACTACAGTGTTATTCATAGATTACATTCCTTTCAGCAACAGGAGAAAAAATCATCAATCTGTTTTTTAGGAGCAGCATCATAGTAATTCCCATGTTCCTTTCAAGCAAAAGCAGATGATTTATGCATGTTTTGAAAATGATTCTGTGCCTGGTGATTTCAACTGCAGAGGATGAGGCTGTGTAACCCAGACGATCTCTTGAATTGCTCTGTGTTTTGTTCCATTCCTTCTTGAACAAAGGTATTGGGTTGAAAACTTCAGCATTTCACAGGTTAGATTACACAGCAGCCTGGAATATGGTGAAGGCTTTTCTGTTTTGTTTTGTTTTGTTTTTTTCCTGGGGCCATTTCATACTTTCAGGAAGAAGATGTCTTATGCAAAGCTGACCTACAAATGCTCCTCTCTCCTGTTGGCTCTGCTTGGAGCGCATGCTCAGCACTGTACCTGAAGTAACAGAAAAGAACGGTCAAAAGTAACTATCTAGTGTCTAACCCAGTAAGATCTTCAACCAGGAGAAAAGACTATTGTCGTGTTCTGTTTCTGTGTTCCTCTGGTCCTTAGGCCCTGAAATTTCCTTTTTCCCTATCACCTACTAGTTTTCATCTCATGCTGTCTCTCCTGCCTGGCTGATCAGTACAGATTTGGGGAGGCACTCACATATCCTCACGCTAATACAAGCATTACAAGAATGAGAAAGTTCCAGGAATAGGAAATCTGGTATTACTCAATAAATATTAAATAATGAACAACACTTTAAGCCTCAGAAGAAAAAAAAACATTCGTCGACCTTTTTGGTACAAGATAATTAAGTAAAGTACAGATTATGTGAAGACGTTTGATGTTCCTCTCCAGTGTGAGTACTGTATTTATTTACTGGAATGTTCAAGGCTCAGGCTGGAATGAGGGAACAAAAGAGCGGGGCTTTCCTCTGCACAGGCTATAAGGGATAGAAGTCAAGTGCCTTTGCGTTGTGCAACACATGCTTTCTGTAACTTTAATAGAAATGTTAGCGGGGAGCGGGTGGGGGCCACTAGATTGTGTTGATGCAACATTGCTTAGAGAAATTCCAGTTCCTGAAGCTCTTAACAAAAGCATTCACCATCAAGAGGGGAAAGGGTTGGCAAGGAAGGCCTCTTTTTCTCAAGTATTCCCATTTGGAACATATTATTCTTTTGCAACATGCGATGTATAAACTTTGTATAAATGATTAGATAGAGTGCAAAAGCTGAATCTGTTTGCATTTGATTAGACTGTTGTGCTATTGATAGCGCGCCTTTTTTCTTGGGTAGTAATAGTTTTTAAGAGAAAGCATGTCTCTTTTTGTAAAAATGAAACTGGTTTGCAAGTGGGATGGAAGAATGATCAATTGAACTCCAAATAATACATCTGACTTTTTACCTCTCTGCCAGTTTCACTTTCCGCTTTCTGGTCATATCTGTGCTAAATTCGTTTCAATCCGCTTTCTGGTCATATCTGTGCTAAATAAGGCACAGACTGGGATGTGATGATCCAGAAGAAAAAAGGAAAAAGTCCCACACATAAAGAAATAGGTAAACGCAGGAGTGAAGCACTGTACCTAGGCTGACACAAAGGTGCATAGAAACAGTCAGATGGCCCCACATGGAGATTCCAGTATGATCTTCTGGGTCCTTCTCCTATGTCTGACTTTCAATCTTAAGCCATAGTCCTCAAGTTTCCAAGTACTCTTTCCATGTGCAAAATGCTGCTTGGAGGTATCACAACAAAACCCCACTGTCCAGCTGGCTGCATAGCCATGAAACGCCACTGGACATGGTCTCCTGGAGAAGCCTCTTCCCATGTAACCCAGTGAGGCTCTGGAGAGGGCATGAACAAATACATTTCTCAGGATTTTATGGCTGGGGCTCTCCCAGAGAAATTTTTAGAAATTTTTCTTTCTTGGGTGAAAACTGTGATTCACATTTTAGATAGGAAATAACTAATCGGTGGTTTTTGAGATGAAATTTCTCTCAGAATAATCTGTCATCAGGAAAAAGTCCAGCGCTAGGAGGATATCATGGGCAATATTTTAAATTCTGCACTCCCTTAAATTTATCATTCATCTTCATTTCCAAAATGAACCATATGCTCCTTGCTGGTTTTGCCATTATACTGAGGATGTGTGTCTCCTATGGAAAAATGAGCATTTTGCCTAGGTGATAATGTTTACCCTCGGTATCAAAAACAGTCACCAATTCAATTCTAAGCACAGCAGACAATCAGAATCAGTGAACAGTGAAAAATACTGCGGTTCCTTGATAATGTGGTGAAAGTCTTTGTCTTCTGTCACTCAGAGGGACTTCCTCCCCAAATCAAGATGGCATTTTGAGTGGCTTTAATGGCTGCTCAAGAGGGCTCAATTTTGAGTTAGAACATCTTTCCACCCCTCAATATAAGGGCAAATCTTTTTCCTTCCTTATGCAGGAATAGGAATGACTCAAGGCCAAGGAATGAGAAATGATGAAATTCAGGATGCTATAGACAGAAAGATAAAATCCATGCATGTGGGGGAGAAGGATGGATTGAGAACAAAACAAGACAGGTCAAAGAGAAATGGGGAAGAACATTTACAGACACTTATCACTGTGAAGAAATCTCAGATGTGAGGCTGAAGAGGAGGTTATAGATACAGTGTGGTTGGGAAGCAAGCACAGTGGAGAAGAGAGAAGCACTCCAAATTGGATAGAGACATAGAATCATATAATATCCACAGCTGGAAGAGACCCATATGGATCACTGATTCCAGTTCCTGGCTCCACTCAGAATCTCTCAGACTATTTTCTCCAACTGACAGGTTCTACAGAAGATTTAAACTGTTTGCTTTGAGTGACTGCTAGGAAGAAAACAAAAAAGAGTAACTCCAATGGTTAGAAGCTGCCACAAGGCATTTGCAAGCTGTATGAAATGCAATCAGCTAAGTGGTGTCTCCTGGTGACATTACTAAAGAAGATACTGGGTGTTTTTGCACTTCTTGTAAAGGAGGACCTGGTAATCAGGTCAGTGTGCCATATGGAAAACACAATGCAAAGGTTAGATGCCAGGTTGTACAGAACGTTGGAAAAGTTTTTCAGGCTTGATTCCTGCTGAAGCTTGTGTAAGTATAGAAGAATAATGTTATGCGGAGGTTTGTAAACAACAGCTAGTTAGCTGTTTAGCTAATACTGTACTGCTAAATTAAGCTTGGAAGTACACTCTAAGCAACCCAGGGTAAGGCAAGGAAATGTAAGCAGAACCCAGCAGCTTTCTGTTTCCCTTCTCTGAATGTTTGTGTACAGCTCATCAGATATGTTATATGGTCTCAGTCTTTCATATGTCTGCAGTTCAAATAATTCTAGGAGCATCTCAGAAATCCTCATCTCCAACTGCTGGCTGGAGATCACACGGATGTGAGAGCTGGAGGGAAGTGTGGGATGGAAGAAGAAAGCTGGAATCAGCCCTTTTTGTGGATATTTTTATGGCTAAAGATAGGACATCGTCTTGCAACACATTTGAGATGCAGTGACTGGTGAGCACAGAGTTACAGGAGCCCATCTAGAAGAAGCCCACAGCAGCACATTTCCAGGGAGTCAGATCATTTCTTCTACACCCAGAGCTGATATTTTGCCTCTGTAGGATTTATGCCAGCACTGACCTCCTCTGCCATAAATGTGCCAGCTGGGAGTTGAAGCCACATCCCATGTGCTTAGAGAAGAGTGTGGGGTCACTTTCAGAACCTTTCAGGTAATCCAGCATCAGCTCAAGGAGAGGCTTGGCTGCCTTTCCAGCAGCAGTCACCTGTGAATAGTAGCTTGAGATTTCCAGGAGATGGGAAAGCCATGCAGCTGCTACATCAGCAATGGAGGGAACTTCCCTGGGACTCCCTGCAGAGTTTCATCAAAGTTCACTGATTCCCACACAACACATTCATTGATGCTCCATAGCATCCTCTTTATACAAGACTGTTGGGGTTTTTTGGGGGAAGTAAGGCCGTCAGCACTCCATGGTGTTTGTGGGAAGTATTTTCACTTATGTGATGAGACAAAAGAGACCTTTCTCTGACCTGGAATGCAGTGTTTGTTGCTTATTTCACTATTGTATTCCCATGCTAACTTGTTCCAACTCTTGTTCTAACTGTGTGCTCTTGCCTGTGATTTTGGCCATAAATGGGTGGGACAGACAGGTGAAGTCAAAGATAAAATAAGGTTATTTACTGAGGCCCATTACTGTGCTGGCATAGGGAAAGGATTCTTTTTATCCTCTGTCCTTGACATTGTGTTGAGAGGGGACTGATGTGTTTAAATGGGCAGACCAAGAGTCAGAGTAATTTCACCTGGGCAGTGACAACACTTGCTCACATGGAGAATGCTGCAGGGCTAATGAGATAGTGGCCAGAGCCAGAAGAGAGCAGTGTCACTCACACTCTGTATGGAACTGTTTATTTGCAGTCTGAGCCAGAACCACTTTGAATATTCTCCAGGCTTTCTGTTGTCCTTCACTCTGAAAGCAGCTTATATAAAGGGGTGATATATTTTGGGATTAAATATTTTAAATCTTATCTCTGGTGATTCTGACACAAAACTGGGAAAGTAAGATTTCCTGTTGTCAGCATGTAGCAATGCAATTGAACAGACTGGAGGCATGTGTTTGATTGAGAAATGAGAGTGCTGTATCATAGTCTACAAGTTGCATCCCTGGACTTAGCATATGGGTTCCTGGCCACACAATACAGAAATGTCCAAACAGCTGCTGAGCCTGCTTCCCATCCTGACTTGTCAGGTAGGGCAACATCAACTGAAACAGCACCATCACCTTGTTGAAGTTGTGGTCAATATTAGGTACAGTGTCATGGCTGCATTTTTCACCTGCTCTGGGAAGAAGTACATGCAGTCTAGTAAGGAAGAATTGGTCCCTGTATAGAAAGGGATTTGGAGAAAGCACGTCCCAAAGGTTTCCTGGTAGTCTTCACTCTCTGTACCTTCAGAGCTATTGTAGTAGAGGACAGAGAAAGGGCACATTTTTTTCTAGAAATATTGCTGATGATCATGAGGAAAGAAACCAGGCACCTGGCGAGAAAATAACAATTCACCTCTCAAAGGGATGCTCCCCAACGCTGCCAAAAGTTCCTCAGGTCCTTTTCTGCATGTAGTTTGCTTTGAGAGGCACATAAAGACTAACAGATGCAACCACACTGCTCAGCAGCCTGGGAAAGCAGCCGGCTCACTGCCCCTGGAGGGGCCATCCCAGCAGGGCATCGCCAGCCCCACGCCATGGAGGAGCCCCTCAGCAGGGTTCTGTTGGCCAGGCGTGCAGCGAGCGTGTGGCAGAGCGATTCATGCTTTGAGGGGGCAAGGAGGAGAGCAAGTGGCAGATAAAGCTGTCTATGGGAATGCTGGTGTATGTCAGAGCAGGCTGTGAAGTGATTTTTCCTACATTTTCTTTCACATCTGCATGCAGAGCCTGGCAGCCTCTGAGTGATGCAGTGAAGTGTGGCCACACTGCTATGGCCGTAGGCTTTCAAACTTTTTGGACATTAGCAGACAATCCATCTAGACTTTGCACCATCTTTCAGAGCCTCAGGGACTTGGGTGTCCTAGTGCTGTTGTTTGACGTTACTAGTGCCAGAGCTGCTGTTTACAGAGCTGGGGGGAATCTTTCAGCTGGCCTGATGCTGGCCAGAGGTTTAGGGAGACTTGCTGAGCTGGGAGACTTTTCTACGATTGCTTATGCAAAAGGACGTCCTCACCTTTGAAACACATTGCTGTTGTTATATATTGCAGATTCTCTCTGCTTCATGCTGTTGTGGGACATCCACTAGCCCCAGAGCCAAAGAGATTAAATCCAGGTGTGGGGGGCACCTCTTGCATCTAGCAGTACTTCCTGCTCCATGCAGCATCACAGCCATGGCAACCTGTGTGATTGCAGTCATGACCACAGATCAGGTCCAGAAAAGGAGTGGTTAAAAGCTGTGGTGCAGAGGCTTCCCAGGGCTAGCCCTTTCGGGTGCATTTTGCAAGAGTGCCATTAGGGAGGTCTGTTTGCCTGGGAGCTCATGGCCAACCCCAGCACAAATGGAAGAGCTGCTGTCCCCATGATGGCAGTGACCCTGCATGCTCCTCAGGACTGAGGTACGTGACTCAGCAACTGCAAGGGACAGCCCTGGCCCCAGTTCCATCAGAAATCTCAGAAACCTGTGGGAACTGAGGGACTTTGCATGAGGTGGATGCTCTTGATGACTGTTTTCCCAAGTGAAAACTGCAGTAAACTGTGATATATGTACACATGTGCCGGGCTGGTGAGAAGGCTTATCTCTGGAGCGGCACCTAGCAGTCCTGCTCAGGCAGATATATTGCTGTCATTTCTCATGGCTGATACAGCACCCAGCCATGGGAACGCTTCTTTGTGGAGCCGCTATCTTATAGTCTCTGAAATCATTTGTGTGACCAGGCTGCTGCAGAAATCTTTTGTCACCATGGCCAATCTCTAGCAACAGAACCGTGTACACAAACACTATTCTTGTAAATCAGCCTTTCATTAGCTTTGTGGAAGGAGTTTGGAGAGATGTAGCCTAGGAACAGGACTTCATAGGAAAGCATCTGTGGCTTCGTGGCGCAACCACGTGCCTACTGTGTGAGTGATGTGCTGTGAGGAAGGCACTTAAAGCATCCATCGTTTGTGGCACTCGTGGAAAGGAATGGGTGACAGTCCTGTGCTGAAAGTCCCGTGGTGGCTGATGCTGCTGGATTGACATTCAGATTTTGGGGCACATAGATACAGAAAGATGTATCTTCCTGCAGAGGTTGGTACCAGCACCCCATGGCCATGTCTGCATCCTGCACTCACAGGTAGAACTTGTTTTTCCCTGCCTTAACATGATATTCTCCCTTCTGTTATAAATTCCCAAGCGCTGTACATTCTTTTCAGAGTCTCACAGCAGAAACAGCAAACAGCTTTCGGTATACGTCAGCATGAACTACAACGCTTCCCAACTTGACCTGCTTCTAGCAGAGTAAACACAGATGCCTGAGATATGAGCTTAAAAAAAAAAAAAGTATTTCTATGCATATAAATAATCTCCTGTTCATGGTAGTAAAACAACACAGCTGTGCTTCTTCTGGGTCTGAAGGAGTCAGCTTCTCGTGAGCAAATGTCCTGATTTAAGTGACTAACTCTGTGCTCTTTTGCTTTCCCAAGAGCTGTTTTAGGACTTGAGAAGATCAACACAACTGTTGCTTCTTGGGTTTGGGGTGGCAGTGGTTGAAGGCGAAGCAGGATGTGGTGTGGGCTCACCTGTCTCAGGTGTGCCACAGGTGGGCAGTGCCTCCGGCAGTGCTTGGCTGCCCCAGGAGGTGATGGGGAAGGAGTTGGGCAGCTGGCTGGGAGCCGGTGCCAGCCCCTTGGCTCAGTTCCTTATCTTTATGTTAATCTCTTTTTATTATTTTTTATGGTTAGGAAAAGGAAAAAAGAAAAAAAAAACCTCAGAGCTACAGAACACCCTGAATACAATATCCAAGTGAAGACACCCTTTTCTGGCTGACGTAAATACAACTTCTGGTGTTAGTTAAACCCAGGCTCTGATTTTCCTCCATGTCAGCTCCTCACGCTATCTGCAATAAACACACATCTTGACTTGCACCAATGCAAATAAGAGATGTGGTCCAATTATCCAAGCACTGTGTTTGCAGGAAAGTTTTGGCCTGAGTTCCATTTCCATTTTTTCCAGGGACTCTCTTGACTGTGGTGAAACTGTGCCGAGCTCGTGCTCATCTGCAAAGACAGGCCGAGTCACACGTGCCAATTTGTAGCACTCAGCGTGGTGCCTGGGTGTCAGCATGACGGGGGAAATTCCATCCGGCTTCCTTCACTGCACAAGCAGGAGGGAACCTTGTAGAGCTCCACTTCTGTGGGGACGCCTACAAGCACAGAATTCCCATGGAGGAGAAAGCACATGGGATTTAGGAGGATTTTGTTACTTTCTCTTCCTAAAAGGCCTGGGGATTCCCATTTCTGGATGCAAAACTTGGAGATTGCCCATGGAGACTGCCCATAGGGATTCCCATTGCAATCATGGAAGAGACGCCTGAGGTGACAGCAGCTGCTCTCTGCTTGCTTGGAGGCAGCTGCCCAGCTTTCGGCAATGCATTTCAGTGACAAAGTGCCTGGCAGTACTTTGCCATGCGTAATGACTTATTTGCAGAGGGAATGAGTTACACTCCCTTTATCTGCACTTCCAAATAGAAATAGCAGGAAAAATGCCTCCTACAGCATTGCAGCGATCACTCTAAACTAGGACAATCCTTTTTGTAGTCAAAATTAGCTGATAGTTATTTTCAAACTTTCCAAGCTTCCTTTCCTGCTCTCCACCTTCCTCACTTGCCCAGAGCTGCTGGTAGCCTCTCATCACCCCTGTGCTGGCAATGTGCAGAGCCAATCTCAAAAATGGATGTTTTCATTTCAGTTCAGGCAGGAGCCTTTCATTTAGCTTTGGCTAGAAATAATGCTTCTGAGAGAGTGGAGGTTGCTGTGTGCACTTGGCAGGAGGGATGCTCCTTTCCTTCCTTCCTTCCTTTCCTTTTCCTCCTTTCTTCCTTGACATGATTATTTTTGTAGCCTCTTTTAAAAAACTGTTTATTTTTTTTTTGTTTACTTGCTGCCTTCACTCATATCCCTTTTCTTTCATTTGCTTTTTGCTTAATTTGTCTAGGATTTCCTAAAATATCTGGGCAGGATCTCTGAGAATCAAAGGAAGGAGAGATTTGGACCCCTTTACACACCATAAGCATAAAGCAGTGAAGTTCTTTTACTAACATGAGAAAAAAAAGCGGGAGCTACTCCAAAATGAGACCGGTGAGATATTTCCTCTCAGTGTTAATTCTGAATTGATAACTTTTTTGCCCTGAGTTCCTCCAGCAGCTGCTCAGAGTGGCTGCATGGTGGGCATCTAATGGCCTTAAGTTGCACCAGGGAAGGTTCAGGTTGGACATTAGGAAGAGATTTCTTCTCACAAAGAGTGATGAGGTATCAGAACAGGCTGCCCAGTGAGGTGGAGGAGTCACCATTCACGGAGGTATTCCAGAACAGGGCAGATGTGACAGTAAGGGACTTAGGCTAGAGCGGTCACAGCCACGGGCTGATGGTTGGACTAGATGAACTTAGTAGTCCTTCCAACCTTAATCATTCCATGATTCTATGATCTAGCAGCCCACCTCAGCTGGGAGTGGGGATTTAGTTGGCAGCAGCAGCACAAACCCCAATGGGTTCAGTCCTCAGATCCTCTCACCAGCCCCTCACCTCTGGAGAAAAGCCCAAAAGGGGAGAAAAGGAGCTTTCCTTTTAGTGAGCTATACCGCAGCCAAGCTGTTGTTGGTAGCGGGTCTCACAGTGTTAAACAGGAGCTCATGTGCTTGAAGCCTGCGGGTTTGTTTTAGTTTGGCTCATTAATCTAAGTGAAGCGTTTCTGGCTTCGGACGCTGTGAGGATTAAGTGGGGCAGCAAAACAAATGAAAGCTTGAATATCTGGCCAGGTTCTCGGCACCTTCCTTCCAGCAACAACCACTCTAGGGCTGCTGCTGAGAGGGGACCCTCAGCTCTCTGCTACTGTCTGGTGTTTTGTCACTGACATTGCTAGGAACGTTGATCAGACTGACATAAAATACATAGAAATGAAAATAAATCAACAGCTGTTCTGCCAGCCAGGGTTGAGCACAGAAAGGGTGGGTTCTCGGATCATCCCAATGGCTCAGTTTTTGCTCTTTTTTACTGAATTGAGAGCATATGAGTTGAATAACACCAAGGGTAAGATATGCAGATAAAGTGCATGTGCTGTAATTGATTGAAGGATGTTCCTGATTGCAGGAAACTCTTGTTTCCTTACCAATGCCCCCAAGCTTTCCTTCTCTCACTCTTACCCTTTTACCTCCTGAGACATGATTTTTAGGGAGTTTGTTCCTTCTGTCTGGCTTAATTCAGCAAGGCTATTTTGTCTGGTCACAGCCAGTCCTCTGTGTGGTTCAGCTAACACTCAAACCTGAGAAGCAAGCTTTCTTCCAAGCCATCAATCCTCTGCTTCTCTCTGGGACCTATGGAGATATAGCAGAGACAACAGTGCACAACAGTGCACAACTCTGCACCAGCAGAGTTACACCCATGAAAATAGACCCAAACAATGGGGACTCTGGCTGTGCAATGACCAGCAGCACTATCTGCTGACCCTCAGGGTGCAGTTTCCCATTCGGGCTTAATCTGATCTGATGGGGGGCTGCTGGTGAAAGGGCTGGTCCAGCTCTTCCTGCCCACTCCTAGCCATGCACTCCTGGCACCCCCCTTGCACTGAAGGCAAGACCTGATGGAAGATATTTTCTTTTTTTTTTTTCTTTGGTACATCAGTTTTTTTGCTGGATCAATGAACCAACCCTGCCACAGAAATACTCCTCAACACCATGCAGGACACCTGCAGCTATACTGAGTTAAGCACAGCTAGAAAATGAGCCATCTGTCTGCCATACCCATCCCCTTATGCCACAGCCCCCAGCGAACCACCCCTCTCCCCAAGATGTGGATTTGCCTGAAACCATCAATGCAACACAAAACAAGGGTCAGGATCAAAGACAGGGCTGAGCCCCAGAGCTCTCAGTCCACAGTCTTGCAAACATTTGGAAGACTCAGCCTTGTGCACCACCTCTGAGACAGGTTTCTTGCCCGGTTAATTCTCCTTGCTGCCAGGAGAGCGGGATGTGACCCTCCTGACATTCGTTTGGTGAATTATGCTTGCCTTCCGGAGAGCACAAACAAGCTGCTGGACTTCCTCCCTGCAGCCTCAGCCCTGGCCCAGCCCACTGCATCCCCTGTGCTGGGCTTAGAGTGTCACAACTGAGATCAGCACTGAGTTACGCCTCCAAAAATGCCTCTGTGATTTACAGCTCTGACACTACTTTCCAACCACAGTCCAAGAAATGTTAGCATGTAATTGCCATCAGTGTCCCTCGACATGAAACATCTGATGGTTTTTGAAGATCTGGTCTGGAGCATTTGAGAAAGTCACTTGGAGTTAGGTCTGTAAATAGTGATGTCACTTCTAAGAATACGCTTTGTCCTCCAAAGGTGCCCAGGCACCACCCTCGTTGTCCCTTCTGTCCCACCCTATCTAGATGGCTGGAATTTGAAGACTACAATAAGAAAAATGTAAGTAATTTCCATGTCACAACAGCCAGACCTGAATTTAATCACTCAAAAAATCACAGTCTCAACTTCTCAGTAATGTTTGGAAACGAATAAGAAGCATCCTCCTTTTTCATGGGAACAGAAATTGTATTCACATAACAAAGATATTAGGTAAGAGGAAGTATATTGAGGAACTCAGGAAGTGAAAAGTCTTTCATTGCTATATTATTGCAAGAGCCAGTACAAAGAAACATGATTAGTCGGTTCTTCAGCAGCTTCCTATTTCCATCACCAAACTGCTTTAATCTTTAAGATACTGAACACTGTGTTTTTTTCTGTGGTTAATGTGGAAGGGCTTTTGTGTCCAATAGAGTCACTGTGCACAGGTGAAATACGGAAGATGTGATGAAGGTTAGATTTCAGCTGTATACTCCACTTCCCCACCACTGCTCTCTTCTCTTTTCGTTTACTCTGAGCCACAACATGTGTTGATGGAGCCATTATTTCTCCCTTGTCTAATGACCCAAGCTGTCCATACCAGCTGTGAGTGGTTGTCCCCTGCAGAGGAGATCAGTGGTGGCAGCACTGTAATGATGATATATCCAGCTGGGGATAGCGATGGGTCCTGGTTCCAAGGCTGGACCAAAGAGAAGGAATCGTAGAATCATAGTTTCACAGAATTGTCTGAGTTGGATGGGACTTTAACTCTTCTGCAATGAACACCTACAGCTACATCAGGGTGGTCAGAGCCCCACCTAGCCTGACCTTGAGTGCCTACAGGGGCATCAACCACATCACTGGGCAACCTGTTCCAGTGCCTCACCACCCTTCCTGTAAAAAATTTCTTCCTTATATCCAGCTTAAATACTGCAGGCCCCCTGCTCAGAGGGAAATTGCCTGTGTTAAGGGGCTGCAGCTAGAGCGGTGCTAGGGAGCAGTTGCACAATGCATGACAATAAGGATTTTTTTAAAGTATTTTTGAAACCACTGTCAATTTCTAAGGTAATTTTTCATGGAAGCTGCTTATCAGCACTGCAGTCAGAATGGAGGTGGATGTCCTGTTTTCTCCCAGGTTATTTATCTTTCCTTCCACTCAAAAATGAGAACTGAGGGACAGCAGAGCCAGAGTGGAGGAAGAATGTGAACAGAAATGTTTTCAGAAGGAAATCTTCTATTTAGCTTTCTTAATTGTATTTTGCAAATACCTTGGCATCCTTACAGCATGAGCATGTGGATGGAATAGGTGTCAAGGCTGGCTTATTTTACAGACCACTGGTGCTGCCGGCATTGCTCTCACTACTCCCAGAGCCACACACCTTCCCCTGACCTCACCAATGATGCTCGACTGCTTACAAGGAAGTAAACAAAAGGGACTCATGGGGACTTCGGTTCCATAGAAACAGCAGGGAAAATGTCCATGCGTGCCAAGTGGAAAAGGACTAAATCAGTGGGGAAGGAAATTTTATTGTCGTAAGTTCAAAGGGGGTGTTACAAACAAGAGAGAGGGGGAAAAAAAAGGAAAACTTCAGAAAGCAGTCCCTGAAGTAAAACAAAATACTACTAATGAAGATTTGCCTTAGAGCAGTTGTCAAATATGATGTGGTATTTACATCAACTGTGACTCAGGCGACAATTGCTACTTCCCCTTCTAGCACGGCACAGCTCTGCCTGCCCTCCAAGGGCTACAGCGCACAATCCCATGCTCAGACTTGGCCCTGGGTGGAGGAAAGCAATGAATAGGCAGTGGGACGTGGACACACAGCCCCACAACAAGTCCATCACAGCTGGATGTCGGGGAGCATTGTGGTGGTGGTGGTGGGAGAAAAAGCCCTGCAAAGGAGCAGTGGCTGCATTCAGGTGCTCCTGGGCTGTAATGAGATCCTGGCCAAGATTCAAAAGGGGAATATACAAACACAATTCATTTTATTATAAGCCAAATGCAGGCATGGCTTTGGGTCTTGCAGAAAGAGATTTAGGGTTACAAATGCAGAGGAATGGTGCAGCTTGGCCACTGGATTGTTCTCTTTGTTGACATTACTGTCTCCATTTGTGGAAGCCCTTTGTGGGGCTGGGAGTACACTACAGTTCACAGGACAAGGCCATCACCACATGGATAAGCAACAATTGGCCTATTGGCACCACCTGTGTGCATCTATTTGCTACTGTAGGCTTCATGAAGGCAAACTGAGACAAGATGGGCCACAAACTGATACCAAGGCATCTATGCAGCATCACTCCAGGCACCTTTTTCCTCCAAGGAGAGGAAACCACAGCTCTTCCCAGCCCCATGCAGCTGCAGCTTTGTTGAAGAAACCATCAATCCTGGCAGCCACTCTGGTTATTTCTAAGCAAATCACCCTCATCTTCCTGCTCTGATAGGAAAAATCCAAAGATAGATCAAGTTTTAGTCATTTCCACATTTGAAAGGGCTGAAAGCTGGTGAGTGGACAGTCCTATAGGGAGCAACAACTCTATGTGCTGCATTCCAATCCACACCATGTCATATGTCATGCAAACAAGGACAAGTCACAAACTGCACCTGTACAAGAACCACCTGGTTAGGCTTCTTCCCAGTGCTTCCAGCTTACCAAGCTGGTGGTACAGTCAGGTCTGCATGTCCTTCTCCTTGCTGGAGCTTCAGCCAATTCAGCACTTGCCTGCTGGGATTTTGACTCTCCCATCCCCCATATGTTTGTTTGAAGAGATAACTACTTTATATATATACTTGCTCTTTGGATGGGGGTAGGGGGAGGGAACCTTTATTGTTGTCTCTGGGCTTCTGCAGCATAAAGTTCCAGGATTCCTCCATTCCCAGCTGCTGGATTCAGAAAGCTTTTCCTTTTCAAGCTTCCTGTTCACACAGGGTGGGGGTGGGAAGTGGGGGATGAGGGGGGTGGTTAGGTATTGAATAAAAGGAATTAACCATTTCCCTTCTCTGACCTTTGGGAATTTCCGTATGTGAAAGTGGCAGCTTGTGTGTCTAAGAATTATAAATGATGGGACCTTGCGAGATGCTGAATGGATGTGTGACCAGCCACCATGGAGCTGGGCCAGGAGCAAGGAGGGCAAAGGGGAGGAACGAGAAGCAGGAAAGAGCAAAGATACTGAAGGACTGCATGTTTTATAGGAATGAAAACTGCTTATTGTGCTCCAGAGAGCTCATACTATTGCAGCTTCCCTCTACCACGTCCTAGTTCATCTTCTGTTCTCAGTGTGCAGCAAAAAGGAGGCCAGGAAGTAAATTTCCATGAGAAGGCTCTCATGACTCAGATCTCCCTCCTGTAGGGCTTCATCAGCTTCCCTCAGACAGGGTCACCATCCTGAAAGGAAAACAACCATCCTGGCTGGTGTTACGCTGCGTGTGTATTTAATGCACATTGCGTGTATATGAACACACAACCCTCTTTAGACCCTTAAAAAACAATGGGACTGTGCTCAAGAGTGGGACTTCCAGTGCTGTTTCTGAGAATCCTGCGTCTCTTGGTGCCTCCCATAAGCTCACAGCTGCTGGGACACTGTGAGACACACAGGTGCAGCCACATGCATGAGGTGTGGAGGAGGTGGCAGCCATCATCACCACTGCCATCTTCAGGGAGCATCAAGTATCCCAGAGCACACTCGGCTGGTGAAGAAAGAAGACCTATGGCAGAGAGATTTCCTGAATACAGGAGGGGAAAAAAAAAAAGCCTGTTTGTCCCCAGTGCTGGCTGCGATTTGCAAGGCACAGAGGAAAAAATACACTGCTCAGCAGGGCTGCTACTACATCCTGTATAGAACTGCCACGCAACCAGGCAGCCCCATCTGTCTGAGCATGTACAAATTGTAAACCTCACAGGGGTGAGCTGGGGAGTCCCAGCCCCTGCTGATCTGCTGGGATGGCAGCACCCACCTGTGCCTCAGAGCATGGAGGGTGTGCTTTGTGCCACACAGACACATGCAACCTGCATTTTGGGGAGCGTGGATAAGTGAATGGCTTGGGAAAGATCTCCTCCTTCTCTCCCTTTGCTGTGGGCTGATGGAGATTGCTACAGGGGAAGCTTTTCTCTCCAGGCTCATGTAGCTGAGCATCCCTTGCCCACTGCTGCCCTCAGTGATACCATCAGCCTGTGGATGAGACAGAGGCCAGCCGGTGCATCAAAGGCGTGTTAAGTTACTGCTGTGCTGTGAAAGAG
This sequence comes from Coturnix japonica, assembly GCF_054131305.1. Lineage (NCBI taxonomy): Eukaryota > Metazoa > Chordata > Aves > Galliformes > Phasianidae > Coturnix > Coturnix japonica. The sequence goes on along the minus strand of NC_140667.1, from coordinate 24,209,410 downwards.
AGGGAAAAAAATCCTGTTGACTGTGACGAATTAGGGAAGTTCAGGGTGGCACTCACTCTTTTATTGGAGAGCTGCTTGAGTCTGTGAGCAGCTAAAGGGATTAGAGCAGCGTGTGGCATGTTTCTGGTTCTGACAGAAACTTGAACACGCTCTAGTAGAGCTGTAAAGAGAAGGGCCACGTTAGTGGCGAGGGCCAAGGAGGGGGTGCCTGGTTGTAAGTGATTAGCCGCACTTGGGAGACACCAGGGGGCTGAGAACTGAACGTGCCGTTAACTGTCGAGGTGAATTCTCGAGGTGCATTTGCAGCACCACGCAGTGGCTTTCTCTTCCTACACATATACCTTTAGGTATGCTGTGCTCGCACTGGGGCTCTCATGGTGCTCTCTTCTAAAGGAGGAGGAGGATCATCGGGGGTGCAGTGCCAGCCCTACAGGGCTCAGCAACGATTTCCCCAGGGATGGAGAGGGCTCTGGGGTCTCCATTCCCATTCAGCCCCTGCTCATTCAGCAGAATAAGAAGGGAAAGTAGTAAGCTCAAGAAAATGACCATGAATGTAGTACACAATGTCTGCTCTGAGAGCAAGATCAGAAACTAAGCCTACAGCCCAGTGCACAACCTGAATGACTGTATTCCTAAGCAGGAATAACAACAACAACAACAACAATAATAATAATAATCCACTCTGTAATAGGAACATTAAAGATGAGGCTCATAATGTTAACAGGTGTGGAAAAAGCAACGTGGCACAGCAGATGTGATGAGATGGAATGGGTATATCTGGAAGGAGCATCGTAACTTGTCAAACACTATTTTCCTCATATATGCACTTAAATTTGGGTCACGTTGAGTTCTCTAGATAGAGTGGACAGGGCCCATTCCAGCCATTCATGTACTGACCTAGATTTACATGAGCTTGCCAGGACATCTGGACATCAAATTCACTTGAGTTCAGAAGCATCTGCAGTTCACTTATGGAAAAACTGGAGACCAAAGTTAAGATATCAGGAGTAATATCGTGAGAAAGAATCAAGTTCCTTCTTTTCTTTCCCTGCCTCATCACAAAAATGAGATATGTATGTAGGTCGGGGCTTTGGGTTAACATCCGTGCATGAGGTTATCCCTGGGGCATGCACCTGCCTCTAGCTCTTTTATTCATCTTAGAGAGGTCTAAGTGCAGCTGGAGAGGCCAAAGTATGTGAGATTTAAAAGTGTAAAGCTCCAAGTTGAGGGCCTACCTAAAAACCTGAGATGGCAGATTCTCTGGTAAACCCACCGTACCGTTCAGCACGCTGCAGAAAAGCTCACAAACCCTGGCTGAACACCACTGTAGTCAGCATTACTGAGAAAGGTGAGTAAGCCAAATTCAGTACGTAACAAGCTGCTGCTAGAGTTTTGCAGAGTGAGCTTCTTGTGGGTGGTGAAGGAGGGACTGGGGCAGAGTTAAAGGAAAAGCAGGCTGAGTTTCAACCTGGAAGATCCCTCGTTGACCACAGTTTTAAAAACTTAAGAGAGCACAGGATGAAGGAAATCACTCATTGTTATTGCTCTTAAGAAATCCTCTTCTAGCCTTCCTCACAGATTTAGAAAGCTGAGTAACAAACATTATCCAAGACACTGGTTAGCTTACAGAAGATGGATGAAGGTCAGCCCCTGCCCCAGCAGCACCCAGCTGGCTCCTCACCCTTGGCTCTCCTAGTCTGCAGTGGGAATTTGACTGGCTGAATTTCCCTATTGCCACCCACCAGGATCTTCCAACAGGAGGGGAGGATCTTTGAAAGGGAGGATAACAGCAGGAAAAAAGCCCAGAGAGGCTGTGGATGCCCTGTCCCTGCAGGTGTTCAAGGCCAGGTTGGATGGGCCCTGGGCAACCTAATCTAGTATATGGGTAAGTTGGTGGCCCTGCCTGACAGGGGGGTTGGAGATTCATGATCCTTGAGGTCCCTTCCAACCAGGGCCATTCTGTGATTCTGTGACCTCTCCAGCAATGCCCCTCTGCTCCAGCACTGAGACCTTCCTCTCCATCCTGCTACGCTGATGCCAGTGCAAAGCTGGCAGCCTCAGCTTCCTTGCAGCACTATCAGCTATGCTGTGCCCCATCTGTGTAAACTAAACAAAATTTAGGCTCAATTCCCATTCTTAGCCTGAAAGCTCACGTCATCTGCCCATGGCTGACTGATCATAGAATTGTATGAGTTGGAAGGGACCCTTAAAGGCCATCTAGTCCAACTCCTCTGCAATAAGCACCAGAACAGGGTGCTCAGAGCCCAGTCCAGCCTGACTTGAGTGCCTCCAGATCCACCACATCTCTGGGCACCTGCAGAGGGGTGAAGCATACCTTGTTCTGCTCTGTATGTGCTGTGCCCATCTCCTACATTGCAGACTGAGTTGGGGTGCATATGGGTATTCAAGAGGCCAAAATAAATGAAGCTCCCTCCTGATATTCTGCATGTAGTCAGTCTGACAGCACTGTGTTGAGCACACACGGCACCCAAAGAAAGGACAGGAGGAGGTTAGGGATGAGAAGCTCTCTGTCCCTCAATTAGCAGACAGGCTCATATTTAGCAAGCAATGGAGGTTTCCCAACTACACAGCATATACTAAGCTGTGCAACATCTCATTTCTCAGTATTTGCAGCTGCTGACACAGCAAGGATTAGTAAAACAGGCATTAAGGATGGGATAGTCAGCTGTGTGCACTTTCCACGTGATAGCAGGGATACCACAAGCAGGAACTGACTAGTCAGTCAGATACATTCTCTACAAGCATGCCTGGGACCCCTGCCCCACAGGCTAGACTCAGCATGAAGCTTTCAGCTGGGAACATGCTCTTCCTCTGCCACAGGAGTTTTCTTCATTGTGCTGCCTTGAGAGCATATAGACAAACAGCAGTTACCTCAGGGACAGCTGTGGCTCCGCTGGCAAGTCCTGCAAGATTTAGGCAGGCCTTGAAGTTCACCTCCCCAGAGAGGCTCAGAAGGGAAAAGTCACAGCGATACCTCCAGGAGTGGAAAGCAGGGTGAGCGGAAGACCTGGGAGGTGCAGCAGGAGGTCAGCCCAATCCATGGTGCTCTGCACACAGCACACGGATGGAACTGTGCTCTGTTTATCTGTAAACAGTGGCACTGTTCAGCACAAACATGCAATCAGCCTGAGCTTGGAAGGCTTCACGTCCTTCTTGGTAACAGCACGACTGAAAAGAAGGCCTTGGCTCACTGCCCTGAGTGCCTTGCTGGAGCAGGGAAGAGCTGGAGCAGAAACGTTGAGCTTTGATTTTCAAGTCCAGTTGCCTCAACAATATGACCCAGACCAACCCAGCTGAGAGAGCTGGGTGCCCAGGCAGGGTGCAGAGCCCTGGGACAGCTCTGAAAGGCTGCTTTATGCCTGGTCACAGCTTGCTCTCCAGGAATCATCAGCTCTAACACCTCAGCCTGCACACAGGTACCACCTGAAGCTGCTTTCTGTAGGCTAGAAATGCTTACAAAGCATCTATTCCTATCAAGGATCCCCACAGGCCCCTCTCATTTCACAGTGTTGGGAAGAAATGTCATCCCTATTTCAAAGGTAGAAACATGAGGCACAACAAGGTCAAGCAATTATGCAAGATCTAAAGGCCCAACCTCTAGTGCTGTAACAGCTGAAAAATTAGCATACCGTATGCTAGAGCTATCTGGGTGAGTCCCAGGATGTATTGTCCTGTCCAGAAAAGCAGTTTCACACACTCCAGTGCTGCATGTCAAGAACTTTCATGGCTTAGAGAATCAGTAAGGTTGGAAAAGACCACTAAGACCATCTAGTCCAACCATCAGCCCATCCCCATCATGCTCACTGACCATGTCCCTCAGTGCCACATCTACCCTTTTCTTGAATACCTCCAGGGATGGTGACTCTACCACCTCCATGGACAGCCTGTGCCAGTGCCTTACTGCTCTTTATGAGAAGCTTTTCCTAACATCCAGTCTGTTAGATACAGCCCAGGATATCAGGCAGCATTCATTCGCATAGCCCTCTATGTTTCCATTATCCTTTTCACCATCTGCATTAAAGAGCAATCTGTTTCACGAGGAACTGGTAGCAGCAAAACTATATCTGCTTTGTTACTGCTGATGGAGAAGGGATATTTCAGCTTATAGCTGGAAAGAAACATTCTGCTCACAGTCAAGCACATGGACAAACTCACAAGATGTCCATTGTTTGCATTCATTAAATTCATGGAATGCATCAATAATTGGATCTCATAACACTCATGCACAGACAATATAGTAGTGGTAAGAGCTCACCTGAGGAGACCTCACAGTCTCAGGTTAAAGAATTGATATAGCACTCTTACAATCAGCCCCCCAGCCCTGCCCTTTACCTGACAGAGTGTTCTAGGAGCTGAACTGACCCAGGTGCATCCAAACCAAGTTCTTAGTAGCAAATGACAGAAAGCTGATGGTCATTGGTTTAATGGGAAAATCAGTTAAGGTTAAAGAATCCCTTCTGTGTCTTTTCCCCTTCTCCTCAGGAACAACCATGAGTGAGTGGATCAGATTTAACAGAGTATTTTCAAGAGGGGCTTTGCAGTTCCTGCCAGGAAGCTGGAGTAGAGCTGTTTTTCCCACCAGGTCTTGAGGACAGAGCGCATGAAAGTGGTATGTGGAGAAAGCAGCTATACTCCTTCACCTAACACAGGTGGCTTTCTTCCTATCCTCACCACACCTGCGGGATTCAAGAAATCTCAAGAAGAAGAGACGTGCTTGCAATTTGCCTCCTCTCATTTACCTTGGGGAATCTTTCCAGACATTGTCCCCAACAGCATCTTATTTCTGAGACATTAAAAAGCCACTCTATTCAAATGCAAATCAAGTCCTTCCTGACAATAACTGTTGAGTAATTTTGACGTCAATACGAGTGCTCTAGCCGGACGTTCCAAGAATAGACCTGGTGTTTGGGAACGGAGCAAAAAGGAAGCAACCACAGATAATACACAGGAGCAACTCTTTAAAGGAGAGACTGTGAGGGGAAGATAGCACAGCCAGGGGTATCAGGTACCAAAGCACCAGAGGTTTAGAGCAAGGAACAGGCAGGGCAAGCTAGGCCAGAGAGGGCTGATGCACAGGCTCTCCTCAGACCCAGGGTGAGGAATCTGGGCTTGACACCAGAGCAGATCTGCTTAGGCACTTGTGCTATTGACTTTGAGGATGGGAGCAGAAGGACAAGATGTGAGGTGGGTGTCTGAGTGAAGGAGACTCCCAAGAACATCAAGCAACTCAAGACTTGGCAGGCAAGGAGCAAGGTGGACAGTGTAGCAGCAGGGCTACCACTATCTAAAGGACAGGTTTTTCACCTCATCTTGGGTGAATCCATTTGCTCAGAGTCAACCTCCATACTCTTCCCTTAGACTGAATTTTGACCAAATTTCATACATCTGGAACTTCCTTAGGTGGCTCTGCCAGTAGTACTCTATACAATGCCGTCTGGAAGTTCTCTTCTGCACAGTGTGTGCTGTCATGCTCCTAAAGCTGGCTGCAGAGAGGAAACTAAACTTGCACGCATTTAGAGGGAAAGACTTTTAACCAGATCTTGATACCAAAAAGTACATTCAGACACACAACTAGCTATCCAAGAGATGCATACAGCGTATATTACTGATCAGTTGATAGAGCAAACTGCTGTCCCCCAAGGCTCTCTAGGGCAAATAGCATGCTCTTGAGCTGAAGAAGACCCCTTAGGAAACACAGTCCAGCAGAGATGCCATTGATGTGCCTGTGTGATCAGAGGAATACATGCAGGGCTTCCCAAGTGACATGGCATTTGAATACTGTTTGGAATACAATGGGCTTTCTGCCTGTTTTGGAATTTTCTGACGTTCTAAGTACAATCACACTTTTAATGGTTCCATCTGACCTTTCTGATCTGCTGGATCATCAGCCAATAGAGAGCCCTCAGGTGCAAATTTCCTCTTTGCTCTGCACTATTCTGCTACTTCAGCCTCATCTTGTATCAATTAATCACACAGGACTCCCAGAGAGCCTCAGTCTTAACCCATTCATCTCTGAAAAACATCCTTCTCAAATTCAAAATGAGTTTCATATTTATCTGCCAGAGAGTAAGGTGATTAGTGAAGCCACATTACAGTAGGCAGCTATTATTTTATTCCCCTTCTTTTGCAAAACTGATACATCAAAATTCACATGGGAAACCAGTGTCAGAGATGCAGGATCAACGTGTTGCCCAAACCTTCAGTTGTCCTATAGTTACTGGAAAGCATTTCTTTAAAAAATGCTTCCTCACCTCTCTTCATACAAACTCAAGCATAAGTGCAACAGACTGGAGCCCACCTTGAACCCTGGGTAGGACTAGATTAGCCTCCTGAGGGCCCTTCTGCTCATTCTTAGGAGACTACAGGTCTTATTACTAGAAAGCGTATGGTAAATGCTAATTTGTTAAACAAAAGACTGTCATCAGTCACTTTATGCCCAGTTTAGAAGAACAATTCACATCTTTTGAAGTACGTGTCACTTGCTGTTCATCGTGGCCCACTTCTCTTCAATGCCTTTGAGGAGAGCATCACATATCAACATCCTGGGGATGGGGGGGGTAGGAAGTGTACAATGTAAGATGTATGTTCCCCTCTCTCCATACATTTTCTATCACCTGTAGATTTCCTAGAGGGAAGAGAGAGGACATGGCCACTGGGGCATGTAGCCCCTGATCTGACACTGCCTTATGCAGCTGAAGAGACATCAACTCCTGAAAGCCTTGACTGGTTTTATCTGAACACTGCAGTTACAAAAACAAAGTCCAGGCACTCACAGCCCAGCTCAGCATCCTACAAAGCTTACTTCAAGCTCAGGGTGTCCAGTGCTGCCTGGACCAATTCCCCATTGCTCTCTGCCCCACCAACCCTCTGTTATTTGTTCAGCATGGTTTCTTTAAACATTTCTAGGTGCTTCCAGACACCCACAGCCAACACAAAGCAAGTGTTCACAGCCAACATCATGTAGGAGCTCTGAGGCCAGTGCTAGCCTATGGCTGAGGAGAGGCATTGCTCCTCCAGGTCAAGGAGCACCCTGACCAGGGATACGGGTGGCAGGCAGCCACCTCAGGGAACTATAGGCCACGGGCTGCTCCACAGGCAGGGCTGGGGCCGGGTGAGTGCACAGCGCAGGAAACACCTGCTCCTGAAGTGACGACTCTCTTATCTGACCCCAGTCACATCAGGTGGCTTCCTTGTTTGCCTTGGCTGGCAGCCCCCGTGGCCCCCTCCAGCCATGCTGGCGAGCTTCTCTGCTCCTTTTTCCGAGTATGTTCATTGATCTGCAGAGAAAACTGCTTGGAGACTTTCCCAGCACACAGCCTCTGTTCCCCATGCCTTGGCCATACGCTTAAGCCCCCCCTGCACCAAGGAAAGGTGGAATCCAAGGGTACAACATGCACATAGCCTTCTCCAGACCAAAGGCTGAAGAGTGGGACTGTGGCTGCCCCAAGCCAGGTGTCCAGACTTTACAAAAAATAAGATCTATGTTTGTATTTTCTCCTTCTCCCCAGCCTCCCTCTCTCAGACTGAGTGATTACTGAGAATGGCTGGTCCTGGCCATGGGGCCGTGCCCGGGGCCTCCTCCAGGCAGCAGTCAGGCAGAGCCCACCTGGCTGCCCCGAGGTGTCTCTGGGCCATCTTGGGATCCCAGAGCCTTCAGGAGCAATTCCCCACATCTCCTTCCAGCTCTGCCTCAGGGGCAGATCAGGAGCTGGTGACGGGCTCATGCTCCCATGCTGATCTGCATTTCAGCCACAGATGCTGGCCCAACGCCAAGGTGATGCCATTTTGGTTTGACAATCACCTCTTAAACAATCTTCAAAACAAATTTAATCAGCGGGTTAGATATCGACGCATTGAAATTGTAATACTACTGCCATATGAAGATAACAACAGTCACAGCACGCATATATTTTAAAAGTGCACCCTGGTCAATAGTCCCATGAAAGTTATAGATGCGTGACAGAAATTGTTCGGCTTTGGATTTTATGAGACACAAGACATGTTCCTTGCAACATATTTTCCTTTTCTTTTGTGCCTAATCCTTAGTCTTAGACTCTTTTGATAAGGAGAACTCATTTCTCCAGGGGCAAAATTTGCAATGAAAAAAGCCACAGAAGAAACTTTCCATACTTAACATACTATGCAAAGAGGAACAATAAGACAATAATGAGGCTGAATATTCATTATGCTAATCAAATGTTAATAAACTATGGGATAGCATGCAGCTCAGTTTGGCTCCCATCTCCCTCTCTTTATTTCTTGCCTGACTGAATCTCTCTTCCTTTCTTCTCTGCTTCTTTCCTTCTCTCGCTCTATGAGGCCATCTTTATGGAGGCGACCCACACTCAGTTTGAAAGCATTTCTTATTTAAAACAGTCCTGCAGATAGTAAACACTGTCAAGTAGATATGCAACATCTGTGTGGTTCAGGCTGTTGCTGAATATTTCTTCTTTGACCTCAGGGAAGCCTCAGGTCCAGAAAGAGATGATGGCCAATAATAACAGAAACCCCAAATGGATGAGTGTAATTATATCATTTTCAAGACATGGATACTTAAAAATGAAGACTACCTCACATATCTGTCACCTCAGAATGGAATAGCTATGTCTGAACGTCTGACATCCTCATAATTATATGGACAGTGCATTTCACTGCATTAATTATGCAAGCAAACTAAAAAACAAAGAAAGAAAGAAAAACCGTGGGGCGACATGCTCATGATCAGTAAGAGTGAAGGCTTCAGCATAATATGTGTAACCAGAGCTGTACCAGCACCTTGTGTCTCCAGTTTCAGATAATCGCCTGGTGTCAAATCCTTTGTACCAGGAGTGTGCTGCAGAGAAAGGGAAAAAGAGACCAAAACGTAGCGTGATGCTGAAACACAACCCAGCAGGTGACCCTCTCCCTGCAGCTAAACCCTGCCTTAGATACATTTCTGGGGCTGTGACGGTGACAGGCTCCCTCCCTCTGCTTCTGGGGAGAGCAGCCAGGTGAGCTGTTAGCCAAAACAGCATCACTGACCCAAGCATGTTGTGTCTGGGGACTGCTGGGTACTGAGTGTCCCTGCTCCCTAGATGGGGACTTTCATGTCGGGGCTGAGTCAGCACCAGCCTTGCTCTCCTTGAGCAAAGGAAAAGAGACCACTCAAAGATCAGGACAGACATAGTCTTGGAGGTGCGTATATCTTATATCGGGAGACAGGTAGAAATGACTCCCTGCAGACGTACTGCCTCCACAGCCCTTTTTCTTTCTCTGCCACCACGCTCATGACTGCTTCTCAGCCTGGTTCCTGGGAAAGGGCAGAAGAGGATGAACACCCAGGCTCCTCAAAAAAGCCTGTTCCATCAAATCCACTGCACTGCCTGTTCTGTCCTTTCCCTCCATCTTCTGCCTGGGATCTGTCAGCATTTTCAAGTGGCCCATGCTGTGGCCTCACCCCCATGAAAGAAAATTTAAAAAGAGAAGAAAAAGATGACCTCACAGGAAGATGTTTCCAAAGTCCAGATAAGCGTCTCTTGTTGTGCAGCAATGCTGCCAATAGAGTCATTTAGGGAAGAAATCGTCTCTGACAAATCTGCCAAGAGCCCAGGAGGATGCTCACCAGGCAGGGCACGCACAAAACCTGGTGCCCCACAGTCTAACTGTGGGATAGAGATATTGCTGCCACCTTCAGTGCAGCTTGTCCAGGTGTTTGCTTGAGAATCAAGGCTAGCAATGCTTCTGCACTGCATCACTTTCTATTTGTGCTCCCTGGGTGGCACTGCTAGCTGGCTGCTTTGCCATGTAACTGTTTATCTGCGTTTCTTGCCTAAATAAATCAGATATCAGGATACTGAGGTCTAAAGGAAGGTGCTGGAGCAAAGCTGAGTGTGTGTCTGTAGCTGCTGCTAGGAGGGCTTTGGCTTACTTTCTTTGGTCAGGCGTCTGTGTTTGTTTTGGCAGCACTGGTGTGCTGGTGACACTGGAGGCAGAGTTCAGGACATGGCCAGAAACTGAATTTCTGCCTTCACTTGTGTGTGGAATAATAAGAGCAATTCCCTCAGCGTGCAACACTCCACCCACTCAGCTGTGCGGCTCTGCTGCCTCCAACTCTGGAAGCACAACTTTCCCCATCCCGCTGGCTACAAGGAACACAGGGTGTGTCAAGGGGATTTGCAGAGGAAGACACTGCCTTGCCAATGCAGGCTGCTTTCTAACAGATCCTAATGCTGGAAAACATGGATCTCAGCTTGGTTACCCTCCTGCCTGTGAAAGATTGTATTTTAGACTCCAAGGGAAACATTGTGGGGTGGGATCAGCTGGGATGCACCTTCCCCACAGCGTTTCTGCTGTCAGGAAAAGGGATCTGGGTTTCTTTACTCATTGAGGCTGCAGACACCTGCATTCCTCATCCTCCTGTGCAGGACACAGGAGTAGAGAAGAAGCCCAATGCAACACTCCAATGCCAAGTACTCATGCTCCCCCAGGGAACATCTCCACAGCAGGAGGAAAGGGATGCAGCCAGGGCAGTTAATGTCACACCCCTAGGGACGCAGACAGCTGCATGCAAGCCAGGTCCACCTTGCCCATTGCAGAGGAGTTAAAACATTGGGCTGGGAAGGAAGGAAGAAGGTATCTGCATGCACTCGGTAAGTCATGGTGCATTGCTGCTGGAGGGTTGCTGAGTGTGCTGTGGCTTGTACGGGGCATTGCATTCCCTTGCTAGACAATGTGCTCCTTGGCCTCCACTTCTCATCCTGTCTGCTTCAGCAGCTTGCTTGATTTGCCCCTCAGCTGAACATGCTATTGCATGTTTAAGCTGTGAAAGCAAAACAGACAACACTGCAGCTGCTGGGTTTGGGGAAGGAAAGCTCTGAGTTTTGACTTCTAACCACGTGCTGGATTCTTCCTGACAGAAGTGACAAGAAACAGACCCATAGATCTCTGGATGCAGAGAGAGAGAGAGCACGCGCACTGAAGACATTCCATGGCCCTTGTATGCCGGGCCATGGGGCAGGTAAGGATTATGCAAGACACCAAACAAGATGGTCTCTGATAGGCTTACAGCCTGTATGGATACAAAAACTTTCAGAGGCATTCTTTTAAAAGAGGACCAACATTTCACAGGCAGAAAAAAGACCTGTTTGTGGACAGCATGTCCTTGACTGTCTCAGAGATGCTAACACTGCTGAATAGGAAGTGCTCTTTTGGATCTATTTGCTCTATAAACAGAAACAAGGAAGGAAGAAATGAAGGAAGTGAGAAGAGAGTGACACGGTGGATGTGTCATTAACAAAGCTGCCTCTTACAGTGTGTATTTCTTCTCCAAATTAGGGTGAGAGCTGTCCTGCAGGCATGCAGCTGTGCTTTTGTAGCGTAGAGCTCCACTGGCTGCAGTGGGGGTGAGTCAGGCTCCCCATGGCTAATTCCCAGCCATTGCTCAGAGATTCTCTATACTCGCTCTTAGCTCACCCCAACAGCAGCACTGGGCAGCTTCTTGTCCCTGCAGCTGACTGAAGGGCTATGCTAAGGCTGCACACTCGAGGATGCAGAAGGAACTTGCTGTGCATCCATTCAGTCAGCAAGGAGGAAAGGGGGCATGTCCCAGCCTCCATAGTGCTCTTCACCTGCCTAGCAATAGGAGGGGTCATCCTCAGAGGAAGAGGTGGAAGGACCATGGTTTTGTCTGAAACCAGCAGGGCAAGATGGAGTGACTCCTTGTGCCCTCTGTTCCCCTTGCCACTAGTGCAGCAATCAGGTGCAGCCCAGCCACACGTAGCCCAGTCCATAGAGGAACATTTCCCATTGTCCCACTATTTTTTTTCCATCATTGTAAATTTTATTACCTCAAAGGTATGGAATTAGGAAATGAAAGATGTGGAAAAATTCCTCAGACCAAAGCACTCATTTCCATCATTTCCACCTTGCCCTGGATTTCCTTCTCGATTAGCTCCAGCAGTGTCCTTGGTTCAAGCCTTGGAGTCATTAAAACCCTTTTGAAGCTCCAGTGCCCCATGCTAGTTCTCATTGCTCAGCAGAATGATACACTGGGAATAACAAAGTCCACTTTGATCAGCTACTTCCATCCTTTACAGCTGCTTCTGCGGGAGTGATTAATCCCAGCCCTTCCTCCGCTAATAATAAGCGTGTAGAACCAGCAACATCCTTTGTTGTTATTATTTCCCCTTTTCATGTCCCCTTTTGGGGAGAGCTGTGAAAGGCACGCGGTGACCTCTGTCTACCTCCTGCTGGAGGGGTGGTCATGGCACAGGAACCAGTCTCCCAGCAGAGGTCTCAAGCACCTGTGGGCTTGGGGATCTCTGAGCTCTCCCCTTGTCAAGGCTGTGAGCTTCCTGATTGCCCAGCTCCTGGTGCACCTGCTCTGGAAGACTTCGCAGCACTGCTTGTGCCTGCAGTCTTACCTACGTGGAGGAGATTAGTGTTTCCTCCTGGCAGAGAGCCTCGTGGAGATGCAGGGCTGCTGAGGAGGAAACTGGGCACTGGGACTTTGCTGGGAATTAGGCCATCTTTGAATAAAACTTGTGGTCCCCTGGGTCATTAATCTGGCACCTTGCTCCTCTCTGAACTTCTCCTTACAAATAATGAGTATCCTAGGCCTTCAGTTTCTGTTTTAAGCTGACACTGAGCCGGAATTGCTCTCCATTTGTACTAATCTAGCTGAAAGAGGAAACACACTGTTTATTTAATGACAAATGCCAGCTGAAGAAGAGGAGATTGAACTACCAGTCACTACCAACTCTCACAGACAGGATTTCAGCCACAAACCACAAGTCTTCAAATGTTGCAGAGATAAAAGCTTTGCATGTGGGAAATGCCCCTGCAGAAGAGCATTTCAAAGCAGTATCAGTGTTGTGAATGGCCTGACCTCGATAACAGCTCATACAGGCTGTGCTTCGCATTATGCATGCTGCAGAACAGGAGCAAACATCTCACCTTTAACGATAGTCTGACTCTTCAGTGAAAGCTGGTCCCTGAGATGTATCCTAGGCATAAGCTCCTCCAGCTACCTATTCCCAGATCCACTGGTGCAAAAATGGGATATCAGGCTCTGTGCATGTTGCCCTGACATTATGAAGGAGGAAGATGGCAAGAAAGGGAAAGTGAAAAGCAGGCAGATGTGGCTGGTGCTTCTTCTGCATCAGGCCCAGTGACAGGAACCTTTGAATGCAGGTTTGACACAAGAGCTGCAACTAGGAGAGGGAAGTCCAGAGTCTGGAAAGAGAGAGATAGGCTGTTTTCTGGATGGTCTGTCTTGAAGAAATACCACACTGGCCAGGAGCAGGCTACAGAATCAGAATGTTATTCCTTATGTGTAACACCATGAAAAGAACTCCAAGTGACAGCAGAACAGCAAAGTCCCAGGCAGCAGCAAGTGAGCATTTGTTCAATTGCAACAGCTACAGGCACAGAAATAAAAGAAAGAAACTACTTACCTTCAGAAAGCCTCAGGTTCACAGGGACCTCCAGGAAAACACCCTCACCTCCATTGAAAGCCCTTAAATAAGGTCTGGGAAGTGGTGACTCCTGGCTCCACCAGGATCCAGTCTCTTAGGGGCATTGCATGCAGCTGTGCTCCCCTGGGTTGGCCCTGCCTTCCCACCAGGTTCTCAATCACTGGTTCAAGTCATGACTTAGCATTTCAGCTACACCATGATTTTGGGTCTCTAATTGTTTGTCTGGCTGTTGAGTACATTCAGCCCTGCTAGTGACACATTGGAGACTGAGGAAAAAATAATTGCACCATAAAGCTTTGCTTGGAAATGTGCTGACAAGCCAGCAACCACCCCAGGATAAAAGAGCCAACTACAACATGGGCACAGCTATGGCAGCTGCCACCAACCTGCAACACATGGGAACCATCCATATACAACTGGCTGATGCAATGCGCATCTGTATCAGGGGTAGAGTTACATCTCATTTAGATACTTCCATTGCATTGTGCATTCAACAAGTCCGTTTTCCAAAACAGAAGTTGAAAGCAAAACCAAGAACAGGTTAAGCCACTGTCATGTCTGAATAAGAAAAAAGTTGTCAAGGGGAAGACAGAGCAGGAGAGGAAGAGAGTCTCATGGCCAGGGATGGACATACTCATGCATTGGTTGTTAGCTCATCAGGTGTCAGTCTTACAAACTCTTTCAGATGCTTACCAGGAACAATCTCATGGTATTCGGTGGATTGTTATGTCGTTACTATTATTATTGCTATATCCTTTACAAAATGCAGGGCCCTTCTGATTTTTGTTGCTGTGCTCCGCTGAACTTAGTTCACCTGGTAAAACAACTGGCCCTCTGAAGTCAGAACTGAGAAGAGAAATAGGCCAATGTGTGTTTTTCATATGCTGACTTACTTGACCATCCTGTGAATGAGCTTCTTGTTTTCTTCTCCTTGATCAGACAGTTCCACCTATACCAGGACTTGGTATAGAAGTAAATCTGATAGGAGAATACACTTCCTGTTTATAAAAATACCCTTCCTGAGTGGAAGAGCCCTCTTCCTGCACACTTGTCTGGTGCAGCATCCCAGACCTGTTTCTATGCAGACAGGCAGAGTGGCTGGGGGTGGGGATATGGTGACTAGGGCCATTTCGTCGTACTGAAGAACAAAATAAATTAACCTTGCTCTTCTGCCACCCCTTTGAAATCAAGCTGTTTGAACCCCAGGCATCTCCAAACTGTGACCAAGATGCTATCCTTCTGAAATGAAGAGCTTAATCTCCTTGGGTTATAACTAAACTTATCTGTGAATTTCCACAACCGGTATGTCATTGCCATGAACTTATTTAGCTAACTTATAGACAGTGCATCCGGCTCTCATGTTTAATTGTGGCTCATGGTTCACACGTTCACAGCAGCTGAGGATCTGAGCTGTGTACATGAAGTGGTAATGCTAAAAAAAATCCAGTCTCAAAAGGCAGTGAACTGGATGTTTCCATTCATTTTCCTCAATGTGGGTTTTCCTGCTCTTTCTTCTGACCTGGCTGAGATCATAAGGGCTGATGGGTTGATCCACTCTCCTTTCAGGCACTCTCTCATCTCATGCCCATGCACTTCTCAGTGGATCTCAGACCAGATCCTCCTTCTGCCATGACTGCAGCATCCCTAGACCCCATGAGACTCCACAGATCATCAAACAGGCTTCTTTAACAACTGACTTATGAAAGACTCCAGCCACCATCCCACCTTCCCACCATAGTCTGATTCTATCCCTTTTCTACCTCAAAAACTCCCTGTACTTTCCATCTTCCTGAGGCCTCTGATGCCCATGATGAGAGCTGAGTGGTGGCAACAGCTCCTCCTGGGCTCACAGTTCTGCTTTGCTTTCCCTCTTGGATGGGTCATTTTTGCTCTGTTCCATGTTGGAAGTCAACATTTGCTGTCACTACCAAGCCAATGTGTCCTGCTGCCTCATCCCCCTACTTTCTTCTCTGGGCATCTCCATTACATGCTTGGTCAAGTGTAAGGTTATTAGCATGTAATATAAAACAATCAGTGTCCTTCTAAAGGAGGACATGTTTATGGAGAAGGGGGTTCTTTAAATCTGTTTCATTTTCTAGTTTCTATTAACTTCCCAGTCTGTAAGTTCAAAGGCCAGTCTACCTCACAACATCCCCAGCACATGTCCCTAAATTCCTATTTCCAGAGCGTTCCTGCAGCATCTGATTACAACCCATGGAGGGTGCAAGCTCTGAGCCTCTGTGCTGTGCAGAGACTTGGGCAGCGCGTAGGAGGGTTGCCTCAGCCTTGTGCCTCTTCCAAGGAGCTGCAGCACCAGGCTTGTGGGTTAGTTTTTGTGGCCTGAAGGAAGCTCCCCCCAAACAGGCATGGCCACTGGGGACGTGGAGAACTGGGAAGGCTCACTGAAACACATGGCCTGACCCTGCCTGTTTTGCTTTGTTCTGGGAATTCTGATCCCACCCCTGGAAGGCAATGTTGCCTCTGTCCCATACTTTGCACCCTGTGAAGTCAGCTTCCCAGTCCGCACAACGACAGACACAATAATTAGTGTGCTACCTTCTCCCTAATCACAGCAACGCTCTTCTCCACAATTACTTCTTGTCATGCAGCAATAAGAATTCTGCTATTTCTGCCCCAGCATTTATCACTTTCATGGCACGTGGTGTTGGGAAGAGATTACCATGTGGAGGGTAGGGTTGAGGAAAGTCCACATAACTGTGGCAAAGCCTGCTCTTTGGACCTTCTCCTTCTGTGTCATCTCCCATGTCCCATGGCCACCACTGGTGTGCCCACACTCTCCACGCATGTGAAGCCTGGGGGTGAAGCCATAGGGTGCTTGGTGCAGTGGTGTCAGGGTGGTGGGCATTGTGGGGGTGGCACCTGCCTCATGGTGCAGGTGTGTGGCCCGGTGCCCTTCTGCACTCTCCAGCTCTGCCACTGTGGCTGGGACCCCCACAGCTCTTCCGTCCCGCTTGCCCAGATTTCCTTCACAAGGAAAACAGGATACGAGCGGAGGGGGTGGGGAGCGGAGTGTGCCTCCGGCTCATCCTGACACGGAGGGGACAAACACAAACATGCCTGTCCACACAGACGACGGGAAGCACCCGCTGCTCTTCCAGCCTGCAGAGAAGCGTGGGAGTGTGTGCTCCTCAAGGCAGAACCTCCGCTATGAGCGCAGCAGAACAAGTGTCCTCTTTCTTCTTTCCCCACTCCGCAGTTTTGAATATGTGAATCCTCAGTCTGAGTGGTTGGCATTTTGAAGGGCACCAGCCATCAGCTGGCCAAGCACCTCAATGCTGCACTGCTGGGCATCTGTACAGTGCACAGCTCCAGAGCTGAGGTCCACATGGAGCCAGGCATGTTCCCATGTCTAAAGAGATCCAGCAAGTTGGCTAAAGGGAGGCAGGGACCAGCCACTTCTCATGTGAGTTAATATCTGTGAAGTTCGTGCCGTGCCTGGGTCTTGCTGATGAAGCTCAGAGGTAAAAAGAGCCCACGCTCCACACGACCGTCCATGCAAAGACCAGAGGAGCAAGAAAGCAGTTTGTGTTTTTGCCACTGCAGGTAGCAAGTCTGGTTCTGAACACATGCAGGGATCGCCAGGCAAGGCCCATTTACACGCAAAAGAACTTTGCTGAGAATGGCTGCACTTTAACACCGTTACTAAAAAAAAAAAGGAAGGAAAAAAAAATGGTCCGAACATTTGGAGGAAAAGCATTTGCTTCCTGGAAGGAGGCTTGGCCAGTGGAGGCTGCTCCTCTGCTGCCTGTATCTGCCTGGTGTACTTTAGCCTTAGGTACAGGCTTGTGCCACTCTTCAAAAGGCAGAACAGGCATCTTCAGGTGACCGGCAGGTTGGTGACCTCTGTACCCATCATCATGAAATCAGCTGACATTCTGCTGAGGTTTCTAATGAACTCTCCCATTCCTCTTGCTGTGTGCTTGTGAACTTTGTTTCTGCTTGCAGCACCTGAATCTTGATGATCCTGGCTGGGCTCCCACACAGCCTGCACTGGAGGCATGCCAAGCTGTGACTTGGCCAAGGAGAGCTGCTGAGCCTGATCTCTTGTTTGTTCAAAGTGCCCAATGGAAGTTCTCCAAACCACTCTGGCTTGGAAGTGAATGAACTGGAAATATCACAAGTCTTTTGCGAGATTTCTGATACTTCCAAGTCAGGCTGGGAGTATTAAAGCAGCTCCCGACAGATAATTCTGATCCGATGCCTTGGGCTCAAAGAGGCAGCAGGGCACTGAATGTTGTGGGTAAGCTGAAGCAAGCTGAAGCAAGCTAAGAGATAAGAAACATCAGTTTGAAGCAAATTCATGTTTTGTTTATTCAGAGAAAGCAGGGTTTAGGCATGGAAACACACATAATACCAGGGCTTTTGTTTCAGAAGACACAGAGACAAAGCTCCACATTGCTAGTGATGCAAAGTGGCCACAAAAACACTGCCAACATTTTGCATCTGCTGGTCCTGTAAAGTAGACAGGGCTTAAACCTGCCCTGTCCCCACTGCCGGTGCTGGGGACATAGCATGGGGCTGTGCTGAACTAGAGAGCTCCCCTGAGGAGCTGACAGGAAGAAAATGTAATGTGTCATGGAAGGAATCAGGGGAGTTGCTGAAAGATTAGGTGGGAGTGAAACAGGCTGGGGAGGATGAATAGCCCTGCTCTGTGGTGGTGCTCTATGACAGTGGTGGGGAAGGGAATCATCACCTCCCTTCCTCTGTGTTTTAGGAGACAGAGCAGAGACAAACCCAGAGTCCCCTCCTGAGGAAGGAGATGGACAAGGCTCCCAGAACTCCTGATGCTTGGTCTCCTCTTTCCAGAGATGACACAGAGGTACCTCCAGCAAAACAGGCTACTGAGGTGCCCTCCTGATCTAAGTTGTGTCCTTTATTCTGTCCACGGTATTGGGGCAGGATTCAAGAACTTTTCTTCCCAAATCCATCTTACTTTCAGTTTGTGAATTCCCCTCCACTTCCTGAGGCCCGGGCTGTAATTGGCTCCCACAGACAGTGCAGTGGATTGAGCTGGCCCTAGGCACGTGGCATTTGCAAGACTGCCTGTTTCGGGGGGCTGTGGCAGGGGAAAAAAGATAATAAATCTGCTTAGGAATAGCCATTGCAAAGCTAACTGCTACTTGGGACTCCACAGTGCTGAAGCACAACCCTGACAAGAGGGCAACACCAAGTCTGCCCCTTGTAATTTCAAGGAAAATTCTGGGAGAAGCTGGGGAAAAGGGGCTTTTTTCCTTGGATTGCTCTGAGAATCATGGGCGGCTATTTGCCAGCATGGAGAAAGCAGATGTAGCATAGGCAGTCAACCTCTCCTGCTGCTGCCATGAAATGAAACATAAACATGTTGCTCCTATAAGCAGAGAGCTCATCCTTGCTTGTGGTATGTTAGTTATGAGCAATTAGGATAAATACTGCACAGAGATTGGGTCATGGCTGATAGAAAATGCTGGGAGGGCATCTTCTGCCCTTTCAGATGCAAGGGATTACATCCAAGTTCCTGACCATGTTGCCACACCGAGAACATCCCCCAGATGATTTTGGGAAGAGGGACTGTCTGAAAAACCACGGTCAGAAACATCTGGGAAGCAAGCTGGCCTGCCCAAAGTTTACATTGCAGTTCAGCCTAACGCAGACAAAATGGGAGCTGCCTCAAGTTGTTAACCCCAGGGGCACTTGGAATGAGAGGTCTGTGTTGGATCCAGACAAAATAACAATCAATCCCAAAATGCAGCCTAAAATGCAAATTAAACCAGAATAGAAACCATTCGTTTTAAAAAAGTAATCATATAAACAAAGGACAACCGCAACAACAAAAAAGGCAGAAAAGGCACATATTTGCTCGAGGAACTGTAAGAGGTCCCCAACCACTTCCTGTCACTTAAAGATGGAGATGGTTTTTATTCCCCGTGCAGTGAGACAGACGGGGCTTCGTGTGAGAGGGGCTCATAAATGCCATCCTTGGCTCAGCTGTCACAGCTCTTCCTGTTGCATCCCCAGTGACGCCTTTTCCAGGAGGCTGGATGAGCAAGAGAGAAGTGCCAAGACTTGAACTCCAGTCCCATTATTCAGGACTCAGAGTGGGAAGTGAGGTAACAGTCAGAGAAGCCTTGCACAATCAAAATGCTCCCCAGAGCCCGTGTCAGTGTAATGCGCCACACGGTGCTGCCTATGGGAATGGTTACAACAAAGTCATTGCTAGGATGGCCGTGGCTCTTCTCAGGTTCATTGTAAAAGTGTGAGTACTTAAAGCACCCCACAGCCTCACCCAGCTTTTCATGGACAATGCTGCTGACATAGCAGCTGTTGTCCAAGAGGATGGGTTATCTGAGGACGTTCTGAGACAGCAGCTCATGTATGTGGACATTCAGGATGCGTTCTCCATCACTAATTCCCCCCAGATGAAACTCATTGGTACCATTCCTGACTGATTTCAGGGTAAGTGAAAACAGACTTGAGCACTTGATTTCTGCATGCTAAGAAGAATTTCTGCTTTCCTTTGTGGAGGGGATGTCTGAATTAATTGTTACACTTCCATCACGTGATGCTGAAGTGCATTTTTCTACTGTAAAATTTCTAGATGAAAAAGTTAAAGAGAAGTTATACAATGTAAGTGCAAACTTAAAGAAAAATATGAAGTAACCAGAGAAAATACCCTGCTAACACATTATAAATCCAGAAATGCTGTAGTTTAAAAAGCATTACTGTGCTCCAAATGTGTTATGTTAAAGAAATGCACCCTTAGGACACGTGCACACACCCACTACTGCCCTAAAACAATGCTTGCAGGGGGAAAACAAGAAGTTAGTGAGCAAACACAAATTCACCCAAAGAGTTTTCTGGAAACTCAGTTTCAGATCAAGGAATCCAGTTACACTCATGGCAGCACCTTGAGCCTGAGTAGGGCAGTGTGATGGTCCGGACATGACCTGAGGGCCTGCAGCCAGCCTGGCTTGCATGTACCATTCCCACTTGCCTTCAGTTCCACAGGCGGGCGTACCAAAGGACCTGCTGCTTTGGCTCTGTGCTTGAGGCACATCCTGCACGTTGCTTTCCCAGCTGGACCCATCCCATCCCGGCCGGTGACTCAACGTGAGGGATGGAAGTGTAGCAAAGCCCCGCTGTCCTGACTCATCGGCTATTATTGTCACACACAGGTGGATGAGGAGTTTCTCCGGCGCTCCCAGGAGCAGCGGCACTGTCACATATACACTGTAAAAATAGAGCTTTCTCAGTGGGATCGCTACTTCAGGCTGGTCCTTGTGAGCCTGTGGGCACCTGGCAGAAGTGGGATGAGCATTGCAGTGTGCAGAGCTCACAGATGATGCACTGGCACTAAGCCTTGTGAAAGCTGTGTCTGGGGCTCCTGCCTGAGGCCTGCTTCACTTGCCCTAGGCCAGCCCCCACCAAGCGCACGCCTCTGGATGCTGCAGGGGATACGTGTGCTGTCTGCTGAGCGGATCCGGACTATCAGGTTGTACACAGCTTTTGCAAAGCCGCCTTTTCCAAAACTGACACTTCCTGATTTATCAGCTTTGATCTCTTTGGCAGAAGCTGGGGAGCTGTGTGTCTCAGCGGTCAAAGTTTTGCAAGACAGCACTGACCGCACTGCCTTTGGGTGCCGTCCCATTCGTTTTCGTTTAGGGAGGCTCCATTCACTCCGGGTTGCTCACTAACGGCAGATTCAGGAGGGCTGCTTTTCGGGAAGCAATGGCTTAGGGTCGTTTCCCTGCAGCTGCTTCGGCCAAACCCCCTCTGGTCAGGTGCTCTTATCCTCTTGCGGATGCCACGGGACTGCCGAGCTCACAGCAGCCCAACAACCTAACCGGGAAACGGCGATGAGCAGTGCCTTGCCCTTACTCTGGAGGCTTCTGCGGGCAGCCGGGCACCAGTGCCTCCATCAACTCCAACATCACACCCTGGGGAGGAGCCAGGGAATCCCAGGCTCCATTTCCTAGGGAAAGGCTGAAACCTGGGGACGGTGCTGCCTGCCGGCCGCCCGCAGGTTCCCACCGCTTCCTGAGGAAGCGCTCAGTCACGTTTGGCCCCGTGCTGCCTCCGCACCAGCCGATGCCTCCGCGGGGCATACCCGGCACCCACCGCCCAGCCGGGCTTCGGCACGGTCCCGGCGCACCCCCGCAGCGACCCGGCCCCGCAGCCGCCCCGCCCCGCAGTGGCCGGGTACCGTTTGGCCCCGGTCTCGGCCCTTGGACCCCACCTAGCGGAGGGGAGCGGGCGCCGCTCGGGGTTGCCTTTGGCCGTTGTGTTGTTCTTCCAGCCGGCCAGCATCATCTCCCGCACAACACTGGGGTCTCCCGCTCCGTTAGTGCATGGCATCGCCACCAAGGAGATCGAGAGGAGAGAGTAGGACTGTGCATCCGGGTGGAAATCATCTTGTCTGAAACAGGTCGGTGTCGGTGTTTACTTTGTGTTCTAACTGGAGTAAAGACCAGCGCTCAGTCTTGTTTCAATTTCTGACGTGTTAGAAATCTCAGGTTCACAATGCTCCGTGCACAGTCAATACAAACCAGCTCCTGGCTCCTCAGTTCTGAAGGGAACTTCTCCAGCTGTGGGATCCCAGGGTGAATGCCTCTCTGCCTTGTGCTTCTGGCCGGGTTTGATGAATCCAGTTCACATTTGGACTTCATATGAAGGGTGCATAGAGTCATATAACTAGTTAAGTTGGAAGGGACCCTTATATGTCATCTAGACCAACTCCCCTGCAATGGACAGGGAATAGAATCATAGAACTGAGTTGGAAGGGAAACTGGATGTCTTGCTGGAAGTGCATGGAGGACGGCTGCTGACCTGACCTTTGCATTTCTTGCAGCAGCTGTGGCAGGACTGGCACATTAACCATGTCACATTTTCCTGTACAATAAAGCGTCCTCAGCTGCATATGATTGTGAGTGGGAGGGGAAGAGCCTCTGAGGTCAGTGTTTATTGCAGCGGTGCTGAGAAACCAAAGGAA
This sequence comes from Coturnix japonica, assembly GCF_054131305.1. Classification (NCBI taxonomy): domain Eukaryota; kingdom Metazoa; phylum Chordata; class Aves; order Galliformes; family Phasianidae; genus Coturnix; species Coturnix japonica. The sequence continues at coordinate 24,186,949 of NC_140667.1, read as the reverse complement.
AACTCTGTAAGGAAGAAGATCCCAGGATGACGCCTCACCTCAAATGGGAAGAGCAGGGCTTTAGGAGACTGTTGTTTCCTTCTGCCATTGGTGCACTCTGCAAACTTATTCATTAAGATTATCTGCAATCTTATTTGTTAAGCATCCTTCCCATTTCCCACTCTAAAGCAGAGATGATAGCGCTGTATTTTGCGGAACTGCAGAGTGACTGAATGAAGTATGGCTTGTGTTGTGATGCAGGGTTCAGCAGGAGCTCATCCTCGTGTGGCTCAGAGGAATGCAAAACAGCTGCTTCTCTGGGCATGCAGCAGCTGCAGCAGCAGTGCCTCATGGATCCCTCTGCAAACCTGGTCTACACCAACTGGTACCTGGGCATGGTCTGCAGCCTGTGCTCCAGCCACATTCACACGTGCCCCCCCATCTCTGACCTAGAATTCTGCTGCCTTTCCACACACAATAATATCATTCAACATGTTAGGCCACGGGCTTTTGAAGGTCAGTGCCATCAATATGTGGAAAGCGGGAGAGGACAATAACAGGTTGATAAGTCACGTGGCCAATTAAGGAAAAGGCCCTCAAGGGTTGTAAAATGTATCAGATCCACTTATCTCAACCCTTTCTGATAATTTCTGTAAATCCCTGGTAGTAAACATCCTGCTGCTGGTGCTGCCAAGGACGCTTCCCCATTGTGCAATAGCAGCGGCTGTCAGCCCCACTGCTTCTGGCACAGCTTGGCTTCTCTGCTTTCTATCCACAGGGACACTGCTGAGCTCAGTCATCTCTCCTGTGTTCCATGCTCAGGAGACACAGTGAGACACACTGGGCCCAGTGAGAAAACCCTGCTGGTCCTGAGTGATGCAGGCACACCCAGCATGGAGCACACCACTCTTTCCTACCCATCCATCAGATGGGACTGGCCTCTCCAGAGACTGGCGGGCAGCCTGGATCCCTGTGCAGGGACACCTTCAGGATGTGGTTCCTCCATCCCAAAAGAACAGCAATGGGTAAAGCCCTCTGTCGGCGGTGGTCTCTGGCAGAGTCCAGCATAGGCCTGGTTGCAAAGAGCCATCTTCTCACATCCCTCAGACTACAGTATGCCAAACGGACAGCTTGACTCCTCCAGGCAGAAAACAATTCCCCAAAACACTACACAGCAGACAATTGAGATATGCAGTGAGGAAGAAACGGCCCAGTTATCTTCATCCTGTTAGTTCTGTTCCTGCCACACTGTGTCCAGTGACACTCGGAGATAAAGAGCAAGTACCTTATTATCACCATCATGTCTGCCCTTGAGGTTTTATTCTTTCACCCCCTCCTGTCTTTGTTTCTTTCCCCCCTTCCCTGATTTTTTTCTGTGTTGTCTCCCTACTTCCTACCATGCAATTTCCACTTCCCATATGGGTCTCATTCCTACCCTGTCCCCATCCTGTCTGCTAAAATAATCAGCAGTGAGACCCTGAAAATGGCCGTTCACATTGTTTCCGTGGAACTGGGTGGCAAGGCTCCTGGTGCGATGAATGAAGGCAGGACGCACTTCTCAGAGCCATTGTTCCAAGCTGTCTGCCGACTCAGGAAAGCACAGCCTGCTTGGTTTACACCGAGCCCTTGACTGGTGAGTTTTCTCCTCTGTGTGCTGTGAATCAGGTCCTTATATTTTAAACAGTCACTGCTCCATCTGTGAGGTGCGTGCTTAGTGACTTGCTCTTGGGTTAGAGCAGATCCATGGGAAGGATGTTGAATGAGAGCATTGTGACGTGGCCCTTTGCGAGCAGCCATAAACTCGCTTTATTTACCCCCTGATGAGGTTGCAAAGAGCAGGAACATGGTTAAGTCAGCAATGACTGTGGGATAGGATTGCCAAACCATCGCGGAGGTTCTCCTGCTCTCAAGCAGTCCTGATGTCATGGCTATCCCATTTACAGAGTTTTCAGTCAACCAAAAACACAGAAAAGAACTGCTCATGTGTTTGGAGAAAGCTGCATAAACACCTTCTGACTCAGAATAACAACATGAAAACATGCTGCAACTAGCACACATGGTACCTCTCCATCTGTGCTTGTCACCAGGAACTTTTTACTCCATGCCCGAAGGGCACTTCCAGGGAGGTACAAACCATGGCAGATGACCCAGAAAGATATTATCAGGATCTGCATGTTATAAAATAGTCTCTTCTTGAGCATTTCAGATTGTTTAAATAGATTCCAGACTCCCGGCATAAAGAAACCGAGGGGACCTTGCCCATTATCTGAATAGCTGCACTGTACAGTTTACAAACATGATTCACCAAAAGAGCACTAAGTGGGGTTTGAATATTGGTGTAACAAAAATGATCATGAGCTGAGACATCCCATCTGCTGAGGAAATCGTCTAGTTTGCTGGTAATTGAAAATCCAAGACAGCATCATCTCTTTCAGGAAAAACATCTTCCCATATTGGAGAACAGCTTCCCATCCATGTTCTGCCCCAGTTTTACAAGGAATTTATTCCGTCTGCTACTACTGTTCCCCTTTTGACCTGAGCAATGGATCAACATTCTTCTGTGCAGTTTGTATACTCCCAAAGTGTGTACATAGAGGCCCCGCTATAACAAAGCCTGGAGGGTCCCAACCTCCTACCCTAAACAAGAGTTTCCCTGAACACAGTAGAGTGTGACACAACTTCTTGTAAGTGCCAGCCCTTTCTGAACCTCAAAAGGGCCTCCACAACTCTCCTGTTCCCCTTCAGCAGGAATCAGGCTACAAGGACCTATCTGTGGGGATGCAGAACAGGTTTCGTTCAGTCAGCCCATGCAGAAGGCAGCTTTCACATCCAAAGACCTCTTAGGCCTCTCAGCAGGCTGCTGAGCTCAAGTTGCTCATGGTAAATTGCTCTTGAACCACTGACCCATCCAACTTCCTTGTCCCAGTTGTAATTCCATGATCATTCCTACGCTGCTGACGAGTTTCAAAAACTCAGTTCTTTTGCTGAAGCAGAATTCACAGGTAATTACTGTTTTGATTTGATTTGCCCAACAGCTGGAGAAAAGCACAACCCCCAAAGCATGTATGTGGCACTGTGGGTGGGGAAGAAGAAATTCTTCACACACATTATAAATATGGCTGCCAAAGGGCAAGTTCCCAAATGCCTGGGGTCCACATGTGCTATAAAAGCAGCGTAGCATCTTGGCATGGAAAAGCAACATCGTACAAAGGAACCCCAAGTCTCTGCAGGTCACAGTGTCCCCAGTGGTCATGAAAGCCCTGGGCTGCAAAGTGGTACCTATCAGCTGCATCTGCCACAGGACAACGTGTTTTGCTTTGAAAGCAACCCCCTTCAAGGAAACATGTGCTGGGTATACAAATGCAGTGTTTCGTTTATTTAAAGCACAACTGCAAAACCAAACAGTTCTAAGTCACAGATGTCTTTAACGAAAAACAGCTATCAGAATGCTCCTCGTACCGTAAGCAATGAGTCCTCTCTGTCACGCTTTTAGGAAACGTAACAGTTTTGACGGATCAACCTATTAATCACTTGGCCTCCTAATGGTTCATCCAAGGGCAGCCCTTATGAATGTGCTAGCACATTGTGCCGACAGCTCACTAAGCGGTACACACACAGATGTCCCATGTTCTGCTCCTCCAAGATCCTACAATGACAGGCTCTCCTCTGAGATACTAATGAAGACTTCATTCGTCTCTGCCTGTTTCCGCTCATTCGGTCTTTAGTCACTTACCAACTTGTTCCTGTGGCTGCGAAGCATTCACAGCACTAAGAACATGTCAGTTCCTGACCCTATACCACAGCCCCGGTAGCCAGGATGACTGGCTGGGGTGACGCATAACCCCAAGGTGCTGTTGGTGGGAGATGTTCGCATACACATCTGTGACAAACCATAAGGTTTTCTTGTATTCACTGATGCCTCTCATCACTTAGAGGAAATCTGCCTGTGCTCCGCAGCTCCAGCCCTGAGAGCCTTCACATTAAGGCTTAAAACTGGTGTGCAATGAGACCGACAATAGCACCTGGCTTTTCTTTTCAAATTCTTTTCTTAAAAAAACACAAAAAGTCAGCCAAAATCATGCACAGCACCAAACTGCAACATGTAAACTCATTACTTATCTATATTTTTAGAAATTCTTTCAGGCTTAATCATTGCCGTTGTCATTAGAAAGCCAGGAAAGACAGCTACATCTGGATTTTCCTCTCCTTAAACTTCACCTTCAGGAGTAAACACGTGTTTTATGAAGGGGGCTGGCACATGGCATGGAGCTGCAGCCAAGGGAGGCTTTAGTTCTGCCCACCCCTTCGTGCACTGCAGGCCCCAGTGCACAGCTCCTCTCTCCCTCCCCCAGCTATGTTCCAACCGAAGAGACAATATCTAACCTTACTGCAATCCTGTCACGTGCTGTATACCTGTTCCTTGGGGTCTCTATTCCAAAGGGACAGAAGCACTTGTGCCCATTGGTATCATCAAAAAAGCCCTGTGCCTGCCCTTGAGAAAGCTGAGTCCCACCGTCTGCAAGTATGGATGTATGTGTGTATGTTGGTGTTCCAACAGATAGTAAGTGATTTATGGAATAGGAACAGGAAGGATGATGGGAGAACATCTGTAAAACTCCAAGGTTTGGTACATAGCCCTGCTGCTTGGCCTGCTTGTTGTCAAAGGTGAAAGTTTAAGAATGAAGCATCCTTGCCCCCCTGTGCTGCATGAGAAAAGCCAGTGTCACAGGCTTGCAGAAGGCAGTTGTTTGTGCGCAAGGTTCCTGTTTGTTACTCATTTCCCCTCCCTGTCCCAACACTCTGACTCTTTAAAGCTCTTCCAAGATTCCTTATAGGAGGTTTGTTGCCAGCTCAGAGTTTCCTGTTGTACTCAAAGACTCTTATCTCTGCAATCTTCATGCACATAGCAAGGAGATTTGTTTTTATTCACTTATTTATTTTACAACCCAGACCATTTCTGTGGATTAGCTAGTTTCTCTGTTAGTTTCTCTGTTGCTGACTTAGGTGGTGCATTTTCTTGGAAAATTCAACTCCAGTGCTAAAAAAGATATTTTTGCTTTGTCTGTCCTGTGTTATGAGGATCCCCATGTCACAAGGATGTGCTGGAGCTTCTCCAGCTGCAGTCCAGGCAGCTGGCAGCAGTGGGGTCAAAGTGCTGGCTGTGGCTGCCAGCATGACTCTTAGCCAGAAGTCACCTTGAGTAACAGTGCAGGGTCCCTGGCTCAGCCTCTAGGTGCTAAATGTAGAGAGAAGCAAGTGGTAACACTAGGAGACCTGGGTTTGAGTCCTACAAAATGTCACATGGATTGTAGCATCTGCTTGCCATCAATCCTTTAGAGCATCTGGACTGTAAAATGGTGGCCACTGTATAAAGGCACAGCAGGAGGTCTGGTTCTGAGGAACCAGCCACTCAGGGTCCAGTGGTCCCAAATCTTGGCTCTGCTTTGTGACCGTGTCCCTGTGGCCATCAGATATCTTTCACAGTGCAGGATGAAGGTGTGCACCTGGCTGCTATACAGGCACTTGTGATGACGAATAAATTGTTAGGGACCTTCCTGGACACTTGGTCCAGATTAGGAAAGGATTTATCTGCTAGATTGTTTTAGATAAGAAAAGCAGGTGAAGGCCTAACATCTTGGGCCGGTTCTTCCTGCAGGCTGAGTCAGGCCGAGCTGGCCTTGCTCTCCACATGAATCATTCTGTCGCATTGCCTTTATGTCTAGGAACGAGGCAGGGCTGCCCCAGGGGATGCTCTTTGGGGAAAAGCTATTTCTTCTTGCTTCTGTTCTTCCAGGGAAACTGACGGAGGATAAGCCCCCGTGTACACCCAGATGGTGAACAAGTGATGACAACAGCACAGTGTTGTGTCGTCTTCTCAAGTTTCTCAAAGCAAGAGAACGAAATGTAGCTGAGAAGCCTGATCCATCCTCCCTGCCTATGGCAGCCACAGATCATCCCAGAGCATGCCTGGCACTGCCAGGACTTCCTTTGCCAGGGCTTCAGGGGAAAACATTAGATTTAAGTGGCCAATCCTTCCCTAAGGCAGCTGGCCATTTTACATCACAGCGAGACACTGGGGGCTCCTGGATGGCACCAGCCTCATGACACAACTTCATGCACGGTGGGGATCCATTTTCCCAACAGACTCATGAATATGGCAGAGGCAAATTTTACCTTTCATTTCTGAATAGTTTTACTTTTCTAATGAGGTTGTTTCAGTTGCCCTCACAAGAGACCTGTCAAGCCAAATCTGGGTAGCTTGAGACTGCAGCAGTGTCAGATGGAGGAGGAGCAGGTGGCCATGCCCCTAAGCTCTTTTCTTCCCACAGAGTCATCCTTGGAGAATGGTTAGCAATGCAACAACCTTTCTTTTGGCATCAGAAGGTGATTTACTCACAAATTATTGAAAACTCACAATTATTCCCATTTCCCACACAGCAACAAATAATAAACTATTAATATTATCATGACTTGAAGACCTGTGTGGTTTGCCAAAGCAAGATAATTATTTGGCTACTCTGAGCAGACCCCATCAGGCAGACCTTTGTGGCATTCATTTACTCCTGAACCCCCAAAGACTCATTAAGTATCGTCCTGGGGAAGATCTAGAAAACTCCACCATCCCTACTAACAGCACGTGACTGCATTTTGTGGTGCCAAGCAGATCACAAACATGGCTCATCCACTGGAGCCCTCTGGCTTCAAGGCTGAAGCCATTCCTCAGGGTCCTGCTCTAGATGCTCCTTGGGATGCTGCTATCCTGGCTGCTCTGGGGGGATGCACTTGAGGCACTTTATTTGCTTACCGCTTTCCCTTGATCTGAGGCAGTTTTCACTACTAACAGCCACTTCATGCTGCCACTGTGCCAGCATTACAAATTTGCCATGACTCCATGCTATTTCCCCCAAAAAATAACAGCAGCAAAAGTAGGAGAGCAACAGACTTCTACTCTTCCACTTCTGACCAGCAGCAATGCTTAAGATTAGAATCCTCAATTCCACTTTTTCATTTCGGTTGTGGGATTTCGAGGCCAAGTCAGAGCAGGGGGGGAGAAGTGACAGACGGTATTTTAAACTAGTCAGCAATGGTGTGAGGTGAAACTGAAATGTTACTAAGTATCTGAAAGGTCTAAGCCTCCTTCTCAAATGTTCTTTAGACATTCAAAAACTTAAGTCAGGGGGACGGTGCTCAACGGGGGACAGCAGCTCATAAGTCCACTCTGATGCCTTACTCAATTTTAGCCACTTATAAATGAGCTTTTTCCTGGCTTTCCTCAGTGCCAACTGCATGCAAGAGTTGGCAAGATCTGTGTTAGCTTGTCTGGAGTCTGAACCACTTTGCTGAATGCTTAATCAAGCTGCTCGCCTCGCTCTCCCAACAGAGGCCATTTATACAGAGAGGGAATCAGCTGGTCAATGAAGCAGACAAGAGGAGCGAGGGAGAGGGAGCGAGCTCTTTGAATGGGATGAGAACAGAGCCACCGGCACCTCAAGAAAGTTTATCTGCCTCCAGTGCCAAGCACACACAGCGCTAATCTTTTGTTGCCATGAATATTCAAGCCCAGCTGCCAGCAACAGAGGGAGCAGCTGCAGTGGCAGAGCTGGCAGGTCCCCTCGTGGTGCCCTCACTTGCCGACCCTGGCATCTGGGGCTGCCTGGGGGTGGGGAGGGGGAGATGCTGCCTGCGTGGCAGGCCGGGGCCATTCGGCAGCTTGGCCCCGTGCTCCCCAAGCAGCATGAAGCCAGAGACAGATCACCCAGTGCTGTGCTCCTTCACTGACCTGAGTGTGCCAGGTGCTCCAGATGTTTGAAGCGATTTGAAGACCTGGAGGGAAAGGACAAGGAAGAACAACAGCCAGGTAATTGAAGTCTGAAGAACCCCTGCTGCTGCTGGGAAAAGCAAAACTGAGCAAAGAGCTTGTGGGCCCCATGGAAAGCTAGATACATGCAGCTGGATGCAGATCACAGTCCTCATGGTGTATTTGGTGATGGGATGTATTTGGCAACAAGTATGGCAGGCTAGGGACATGCAAGGTCTGGCAGCAGGGGCTGCAAGCAGGCTGGGAGGTGACCATGCTGCTGCAGTGTCATGGAAATGCTAGAGGGCTTCTGGCTCTCGAGGAGTCAGGATGCAGTGGTTGGAAGCCACAACTTCTCCTCAGATGCTCAGCATGTCCTTCTCTACAGTCAAGCAGCTAGAGCACTATAAAACAGACAGCTCTGCCTCCAGTGATACACCGGAACAGATTGCACAAGGAGGTTGTGGATGTCCCATCCCTGGAGACATTCAAGGCCAGGCTGGATGTGGCTCTGGGCAGCCTGGTCTAGTGCCTGGTGACCCTGCACATAGCAGGGAAGTTGAAACTCTATGATCATTGTGGTCCTTTTTAACCCAGGCCATTCTATGATTCTACTATGTGATTCTATGACAAGTCAGAGCAGACATTCTGTGCGGCCATAGCATCATACTTCCAAGCACCAAAGTCATCAGAGGCAGAAATGGCCCTGTCCTAGTGCAGACCACTGGGATCTACCTTGTTTAGCAGTTTTGCCTGGTCATATACTGAAATACTTAATTGAGAGGGGAAGAGGGAGAAAAAATGGGGGAAAAAAAGAAGGAAAAAAAGGAAGGGAAGGGCAGGTTGCAAGGAGCTCCCAAGGCTCTGATGTCTTCCAACCAGATCCAGCATATTCACTGCCACAGAGCTGCAGACAGGGAAGAGGCTTGTCTCTTTTGTGCACTGAAGGTGATTCCCAGAGCCCTTGCTATGATCAGCTGTCAGCTACTGACATTTAAAAACATTTACTTTGTTCTTCTGACTCTCAAAGCCCCTTAAGGAAAGCAGTGTCTCAGAGCAGCAATATGTTAGTGTTGCAATACCATAATTACACCACCTCCTACCCAGGAGCAAGAGGTCCCTGCTCTCTGGATCTCTTTGATCCAGATAAACATGAATGTAATAGAGCCTGCTCAAATATTCTAATTGCTCTCTAGTTGTAATATGTGTGAATTTATGGCAAACTTCTCAGAGCCCATCCTCCTCACAGTCCACCCTCCAGGCATGCATCCCACTTGGTAGTTGAATGGTCACAGAATATAAGTGTTTCCCATGGATTTATGGCAGTCTTAGTGAGTGATATTAAAAGTGTTTATGGCTAAAAGCTTTACCCTCAGCAAAGCCACCATCTCCCACTGCTGCTTTTTCACACTAAGAGATCAAGAGTTTAAAAACTGATTTCAGACTCCCAAGTTGTTACTGCCACAGAAGGAAGGGTTGTGGTCACAAAAGTTATCTTTGTTGGCACGAACTTAAAATCACTGCTCATATGCCACCACTACCGTATTTAGTTCCCAAGTGGCCTTGATGAGTTCTCATCCAGGTGCTGTGAAATGTTGGTCTGCACCCTCAAACACAATGACAAACTCAACAGGTATATGCACAGTGATGCTCCCATGCCACATGAACATGGTATAGTCCAAACTGTAGATTATATATAGGTCAAGAGTGACACAAGACTCCAGCAAAATTGTTCAGGCCACAGCTAACAGGCCAACCTGGGGCATATTGGCCCAGGGAAAGCAGATATGTAGGCAGACCTGTACCTGGGCTCTCCTGGCAATGCAGCTGGGGAGAAAAACAATCTGTTCCAGAAGTGAACAGTGCGACAGGGAATTTCTGGGTTTGCACCCTGAATTCAGCTTCCTGAATTCTTCTGAACTCTGTGTCCAGACACCCAACTCCTTAGACTAAACAATTAATGAACACCATTAAGCAGCTCCGTCTGTAATCTGGAGAGAGCTTACAAATGCATTGTGGTGGAAGGGTGTCATGCACAATTGTGGACTGACCGTGCTTTTGCATATGCATTAAAATTTCCCTTCATTCCTCTGGTTTGGCACAAGATGAACTGCACAGAATGGAAGTGTCTAGTTTTTTGGTGTGCGTGGAAGCTCTCAGCACATCCTTTGCTGGTGGCCAGCTCGAGCAGCAGCTGCTGTGGTGGGAACTATGTCTGAGCCTTGTCTACCAGCTTGTGGCTGTCTCTCGGAACTGAAGTTCTTGGATCCTCTTCCGCAAGGGACAAATCTTCAGCTTAGGCATGAGACAGTGGTTAGGTTGCAGCCCAGGGCTGCAGAGGACTATTTCTGGCAATCATACACCAGCCCCTGCTACCCTGCCTGGTGTTATTTGCCTTGCAGGGGAGATTAACCACCTTTAGAGTTCATTTAAGCCCTGTGTTGCTTAGGTCCAAGCTTTGCCTGTCTTCACTGCAGCTTCTGTGGTTTCCCTTTTCTCACAGCAAACCCACCACTCAGAAAAGCCTGGGGATATCTTCAGGACAGGGTCTTCAAACCAAAAAGCCCCAAGCACCGATGTGCTTGTGTTGGAGGGGGCTTTAAATCAAAGCACAGCAACCTGCTTCTGGACCCATCCTGCTCCAGCATGACTCTATGCCATGCCAGTTTATTATTGAACACTGATAGCTCTGGAGGTTTGAGCTGTTTCTACTGCATTTAAAAGTTCAAAACAATAATAAAAGAGAAGTTGGGAATCTAAACATGTGGTCATGCCTGAGCCTAAACAATGAACCAAACAACCAAACAATCCCAAGCCTCTGATTTGTTGCTGTCTTAATAATCTAACTTAATTTTGGCCAAATGCACAGTGCCTATTTCTTCAGAGTAAACTGAATTGTACAGAAAATGCACTCTCCCTCACGTCACAATGTGCTGATGCAGTACCTCGAGCTCATGCCAGAGCACAGCTGGCTGACAGACAGATTTTCTGGTTCACGCATCTTATCGGTAACAATTCTGTTACTTACATTTCTCTGCTGATCAATGCACAAGAGAACTTTCTGCAGGGTAGCTGAGAAACTTTACACGAAGTCTGAAGAAGGTTTTTCTGAATGCACAGAGCACACAGCCTTCCTAGCACTATACCACGTGCATGCCTGGATTCCACTCAGTACAACGGGGCCTGTCCCACCCACTCCTTGCAAGGTGATGAGGCAGAACCTGGCTTGGGAAGGAGTAAAAGCATTTCCCAACAGGGTGCAGCTGCCAAACTGCACACCTGAGCAGAGTGAGCCAGGCAGGGAGGGGAGCTGGGCTGGTCCCCTGGAGTAGCGCAGCTCAAATCCCAGCTGCCGTGCAGCAGGTGACAAGTGAGGCAGGAGCCCGGGGTGCTCTGTGAGCCTGTCAGTCATGTGCCACTGCCACGAGAGCAGATGGGCAGGCCGGCATGCAGGGATCTGCCCGAGAGCGAGCAAACACAGAGCTCATTCAAGGCACTCTTCTGAATGCACTCACACTTCACCCTCAGCCCGGGCCCAAGTGCAGACCAGCAGCAGATCTGGCCTCAGGCCCAGCCTGGAGGCTGCTCTTAACATTCAGCCTGGGTGCAGCGCTGGTGTCAGCATTGGCACCGCAGCTCCCAGAAGCCGGAGGCCCTGCAGCAAACGGGGCTGAGCCTGCCCACGGGTACCCCACGCACTGTCTGCAAGGTGACTGCCATTTGGTGCCCCCAGGGCTCTTTCTGATGAGGCAGCCTGCATGGAAGTGCGACCCAAATGGCAAATCACTTTGGAAACAGGAGGCCTTTTCCTGGTGTGTTGGTATGCAGAGAGCTGCAGAAACACAAGGCACATCTAGGCTCATGGACATGGCTATATGCACCCAGAGCACACATGCTTCCTCCTGCATACAATTTCACTGTCACTCCCAGACCTGGCTGTGTCCCAGCATTTCAAGAGACAGCGCTCAGTCTAACCTTGTCCTCTGCAAAGGCTACATCTTCACAGAGTTCTGAATAGGTCTGTTTAAACTAGAAGCTTCATTGCACTTTCTTTTCCTGGCTCTCTGCATATAAGCACTGAATTCACCTGAGGCGGGGACAGGGTTCAGGAAAGGAACTGTTTGTTCTGAATGAGCATTCACTTTCTGTCACTTTCAAAAGAGAAAGACAAGTCTAAGTCTGAGTCCCGTAACACTTGTTTGGATGGCATGGCTGGATTCAAAGAGCTTGAAAAACCACACTGATGGATGTCCAGATTGGTTTGTAAGGTGTAATACATCAGCTGTGATTGCTGTGCCTCTTCCTAGCACCTCTTCCCTAAGGAAAGCAATCAAACAAATGTGAAAGGAAACAGAAAAGGAAAACAGAGGGCTTAGCTGAGGGCAACTGCAGCTTTGACTAGAAAAACAGTCCCAGAAGCAGCAGGTCTCTCCCATGTGTTTTATTCGCCCAAATCTTCTCTAGGTTGTGCCATTTTAACCATTTACAGGCTAGGACACCAAAGAGAGATCAGGCACAAGAGGAAGGCTATAGTACAGAGGCACTGTAAAGAACCAGGGATTTAAGGCTCAAAGACCTGGGTTTTAAGGATGTGGAAATGTAGATCTGCACACACTTGCAGTGGCTGAGCAGACACTGCAGGCAAAAAGCACTGCTAGAGTATTGGGGTTCCCTAGTTGAGGGTTTATCAGCTCTGCCCTGCAGCACAGGAAGGCAAAGACAGCACAAGCAGGTCTACATCAGAACAACAACAGTGTTACTGCCCCAACACCAGCTCCCTTCCTCCCAGCCATGGCTGTCATAACAGCTGGGTTGGTTTTGCTGGGGCAGTTTGTTTTGGTTTTGGAAGGATACATTTTGTCCTTGAGGTCTGGGGTTTTTTTGGACAACCAGCATTTGGGGCAATGCCACAGATTCCATCGATGCGGGAGCCTGCTGCGCCTTTTCTTTCTCGACAAGCTCCCAGCCTGTGAGAGCAGCATGATGTCTCTTGATCCTTCCAAATGAAATTAGGAAAATGGGCTGCCTGACTTGCATCTGCCCTACACTGCACAAAACGGCACTGTGGTGCATTTGCTAGGAAAAGTAATAAATGTAATTTCCTCCATGAATTAGCTGTGCCACACTGGCTCCAAAAGGGATTAGAGGGAGAACAAGAAAAGAGCCACTGTCTGCTAAAAATACACCAGCCTTGAGTTATCAAAGGATGCGGGACAGTGGGTCACACTTCAAAACCTGATGACAGCAGTTCAGGGGATTTGTTCAGATCCTTTTCCTTCGCTGTTTTCACAAAGCATTGAGCACCTCACAGTGAGCACGGGACCCAGAGGGGAGGGCAGAACAAGGCCCAGGGCTGCAGCCCCAGCTCTGTCAGGGCCTAAAGCGACCTTGTGTGCAAGCAGGAAGAATTTCAGGTCAGCAGAATGTAATTACTTTGGTTGGAAAGGCGCCAAGATTCTGGCATTAACACCCCCACTGTCTATAAAAGTGCCACGGGGCCAGAACTATAGATTTCTCCATCACTGAAACATCAAGGCTGGAGAGGTAAAGGCGCCTGTAAGCTTTGTGAGCAGCTTGAATTATTAGAGTGGGGGTTGCAAAATCAGTTAAGATAGAAATTCTTAGTTGATAAAACATGACAAAATTGAAGAGCTGATGTTTCTTCCCTTTCCTCTCTTTTTGTAAAGGGAGAATAAATTCCCAAAGGACTGTGGCAAATGCATCCTAGCCCAATAACACACAGATTATTCCCACTTGCACCAGATAGCTTTTTTTGTCCTCTCTTCCCACACCCTTATTGCTTTTTGTAAATCGATCTCATTTGGGACAAAGCCTACAGCAGACAGAGCACCAGTTGTCTCCAGGCTGACCCCAGTGAGACAGGATGGTATGGTGAACAGCCCCTGAACCTGGCCAAGCACCCAAATCCAACTGCCTCCACCTTGGCCATTTTTAACATAGCTCCCTGCAGCACAAAAGGCAATGACTACTACTGCTGAATGCTGGGCCATGCTGGATATCATTGCAAGCCCAAACATTTTGTTCCATCAGGTGCAGAGGTTTCCTGTACAGGTCATCAGAACACACAGCAGCCCATACAGAGGCCAAATCCAGTGCCTGAGGAGAGGAATGGGCATGCTAGCACAACAGCTGCATTGGATTATATTCATAATTCTCAGAAATGTACAGAAACGCTTTCCAGCATGCAATCACTTGTGTTTCAGGATTAGTCTTGAGGAGGCAGAACTTAATTCTTCCCTTTCCTGGCACTCTCCCCTTGACCCACAGGGGATCAATTAGCTCTCAAGCTGCAGAAGAAAATTTGCACACAATAAAGATTCTTTTCAGAAACAGCATTTGGCAAGAACACATCAGGAAAAAAAAAAAAGGCATTGCTTTCTTTAAGGAACAGCATTAACTTTTCCTCTTGCAGAAGGCAGAGAACATCAGCTATGCAGACATAGGCATGAGCTTAGGAGAATGGCAGACCCCACGTACCAGCTCAGTGGAACTTGAGAGAGCCACATGCTGCACGTGCTGTGACTGGCTGAGCTGTGGCTGTGCAGCATCCCACTGTATATGGGTCACAGCTGCATCTCCTCACACTGTGGCTGTACAAAGCAAGATGTGGTTTCACTGCTATCTCTCACAGCTTTAGGTAACAATTGCAGCGCTGCTTTCATAAGTAGCAGTTTTCAGAGTGCAGTACATCTTGATCGAGGTGCAAGAATGACATACATCTAAGAGTGCAGCAGTAATATTGATCTATTAAAAACTGAACAGGTGAGCTGCCCACAGACTGCAGCTTTTAAAACATTCCTCAGTTCCTGGAAATGAGGGCAGTAGGCAGCAGGAAACCACCAAGGACACAGCTGCTCACAGCAAGGTAGAAGGAATGAAATAAGATAGGCTCAATGGAACATTCAAAGAAGAATACTTTCTTCCCTAGAGTGGCAACAGTGTAATTTCCTGGCTTCCTCACGTGCAACTGGGAGTCTCATGTACCTGGATTAACTTTCTGGTTGGACAAGATGACCTTAGAGGTCCCCTTAGAGGTCCTTTCCAACCTTGGTGTTTCTATGACTCTATGAACTTCAGTCTGTCAGAACACCAGTCCCATCACAAGCTCTGGCATCAGTCCAGGCAGAGGACAGAAAACCTCCAACACGCTCTTTTTGGAGACTTCCTTTCCCCTTTCCTCTGCACAGTGACAGAGCTTTTTCTGAATCAGAAATAGGCAAGTCTTACATTCCCATTTCCTCCGAGTGCCTGAAATAACCACACAGCCATCTGCCACAGGTATCGCACTTCCCATTTTGTCAGTGTGTTACGTGACTCTGAGGTCACAGAACAGGCAGGCATCAGAACCAGGAAGATGTGCCACATTTTCTACATCTATTAAGAATAAAGCATTAAGCAAAGATCAGTGATCATGGGATAATGTATTAGGGTTTTGTTTTCATCAGTTTTGAGAAAAGGATGTTGGCTATATGCAGTGAGTGGGGAGCAGCATCCCCACTGTGGGATCAGCTGGTCAAGTGGCAGGGCAGCTCTTCCACCACCCTCATGTATCAGAGTTTACTTCATAGTGTGTGCTGGGGTGTCCCCTGTAAACTGTCAAGACAAAGTACTGCTCACCACCAGATCCTCTTTCCCTTCTTAGCACAGTTCAGGCAGGATCAAGAAGAGATTAAAAACTGTCCTCTTAGAAACCAAGCATTGATTTTCTCATCTCCTCAGATCCTCCCGGCCAACACCGCTGCAGGGCAACAACTTTGCGGAGAGATAGAACAGCTGGGGACAGTAGTCTGTTCAGCCACCTCAGCATAATCTGCTGCCTCTGCACAAGCATCATCAGTTCCACAGCTCTTAACAATTATCTAGAGATTCTGAGTACAGAAAGGCTTGTGATGTGTCCTGCTTCACCACTGCCCACACAGGGCTCAGATGTGCCAGAGCTGGAATACTTTGTAGGGGACCCAAAAACTTGTACTGCTTGAGGCTGCAGTACTCCCTTGCATAGCTTTCTTGTTAGACTTAGACTGGATGTAAGAAAGCTGTTGTTTGTTGTTTTGTTTTTTTTTTTTTACAGTAAGAGTGGTGAGGTACTGGAACAGGTAGCCCAGAGAGATGGTGGATGCCCCATCATTGGAGACATTCAAGGTCAGGCTGGACAGGGCTTTGAGCACCCTGATCTAGCTGTGGGCGTCCGTGTTCTTTGCAGGGGATTGAACCAGAACACCTTTAAGGGTTCCTTCTAACTCAAAATGACTCTATGATAGGGCAAGATTAGCCTACAGAAGTACCCAGTCCCCTCAGAATTACCCACACATTACACAGAAAACACTGAGATGGCCTCTAGAGCTGATGTCACTATGAAAGGCTCTCTTTAAAGACAAATTAAAAGCACGCCATCTGTAAATAAAGCAACCTGCCCCTATGAAGCCAGGCATCTTCACCAGGAAGAAAGGGCCTCAAGCTGAAGGCAATGAAATATCTCAGTAGGACTATCAGAGTTTCAATTCCCTCTTTGAAGTACCACACAGTGCTGGTGTTGTGTGTGCTAATGAATAGGCTCAGAGCTCTCTGATGAGTTAAACACTACAAGGAATGAGATGCCATGTGCCAGCCACTGTTTTCTGTGAAGTCACTGGCAATGCTTTGCTGCAGTTTGACTTTCTGAAGCCTTGAAAGTAGCGTTGCTGAGGGATTCCGCAGAAAAGGAAAAAGAAGAAAGTAGAAGCAGGTGTACTGGACAAACAAACCCAAACACCACAAGGCTTATTTCTGCAGAGTGCCAAGCACCAATGCCTTGCCACACTATCAGAAGCAAATGAGAGTTCAGCAGCACTCCATGTACAGATAAGGGACAAATAGACATGCAAACATACAGAAATGGCAGCCACCTATGCTTAATTCCCCACTGTAAAGGATCAAAAGCCCCTCAGTAATACTGCACCACCTTTCTGCTTTTCACTTCACAACAGGCAAGTCTCTAAGTAACAGCAAAGAAAAGATGAATAGTAACAGACAGTGTTCCTTAGGAAAAATTAAACAAAGCTAACAAACAACCCTCTCAACCACTTGTTTTTACTTACACTTCAATCAGTTCCAAGAAGTCTGTTCTCCACCCATCATG
Organism: Coturnix japonica; assembly: GCF_054131305.1. Lineage (NCBI taxonomy): Eukaryota > Metazoa > Chordata > Aves > Galliformes > Phasianidae > Coturnix > Coturnix japonica. The sequence continues at coordinate 24,170,033 of NC_140667.1, read as the reverse complement.
CTGCTGTCAGGATACACACAGGCTCACAGTTGACTCCCATTTGTCATGACTTTTGTTTCCACCAAAAGAGATCATTCTTTTGGAATACACCTCTTCTTTACATAACCAATCTGTCAGCAGCCTGAGATACAGTAAACTAAAAACTCACCACCACCAAGAGGTGGAATTCATCCCCGTTTTATCCCCATCTCTTATTTCCTTTCTCATTCTTTCTCAGCTCTGTTGCCCACTGCTACTGCCCATAAGCCAGAAGAAACAAACACCAACTCAGACGCACCTGAAATTTCTGCCTCAGGCTCTCATCCTTCCTTATAAGGCTTCAGGGTAAAACCCAACTTAATTAGGGCTCACCTGTTCAACAGAACAGCTGAATGCTTACAGCTTTCCTTAGAAAACGTCCATATAACATAGAAAATGCTTAAGCCATTCTCTTCCCAGAAAATAACACAAGTATCTCAGCACCTGAAAGGGTGGCTTATTATGCTGTTCTGATGCTATATTAGGAGAATAGACCTAGGCCTTATCTGAAAAAGGCAAGGAACTTGTTACAACAAACACACAAGCTCAGATGCCCTGGCCCTGTTTCCTTAGAAACCAGGCTAAGGACAAGAAAATCCAGCAACAAACAGCAATGTCTGTAGCACAGCAGCAAGACTGAATAACAAATCCTTGTGCATGTTTCTCACTGGATAAGCTCAAAAATCAAAGTCCTCTTTTTCCCACACATTATACAGCTGAAGCACACAGGAGTAAACAGTGATTGGCACACAAGGCTTAGACACTCAAGTTACTAGCCACCAGGGCATGGCTGTGCATCACAGTTGAGCCTCTGATAAACAGCAGTTCCAGAGAACTGGCTGATGTACTGGCAGCATGCAGGGTAAAAAAGATTCTCAGGGCAAATATTTTCATTTACTATTCAGTGGAATCAAGTCCAAATTTCAAATAAATCCATCTAGATCTTGATTCATGGAAGGGACTTTGTGAAAGTGAGAGTGCTGGATAGAAACTTGTGTCCACCAGCCCGGGTGGGGAATAAATGGAAGATTAACACAGCACTGAATTCATTACCTCAAATCCTACAGCAAAATTCACAGTGAATGGCACGAAGACAAGATGGCTTGTTTCATATATGGGAAATTACTAATGGGAGGAGTCCAAACACATGCAGCTTTCAGACCAATGGTAGAAATTCATACTCCATGTTTTTCACAGCATAGAAAATCAGCAAGTTATGAGGTAGATGGCTCCAGTAACATTGCTCTGGAGCTCACCAGAGGACAATTCTTCCTGCAAGAACTCCAGAATCATTCAGATTTAGACTTGTAAGAGGCAATGGTGCAATGTGCAAAGCAGCAGAACTGCATTGCCGAACCTCAAAGCATATGGAAATGGAAAGTCATTATTCAGACTAAGCATCAGACAGTGCAGAAGCAAAACGGATCCAAAGAGGAGGTATTAAAAATCTTCCCCAGTTTGTGAAAAAGAAAAAAAAAAAAGCAAAGAGCAGAATGAAAAAAGTGTTTGGCCACATCAGTGGTCTTGATCATAGAAGGACTGGGTGCTCATTCCAAGCACTCAGGGAACAATCTTAGTCTTTGGGTACAATCTCAGTCTCTGGGTATTAGCTCAGTCTGTCTTGGTGGTGAGTATGTTCATCTTCAGAAATACTGACTGTGACCAGGCAGAAACAGGTTCTTTCGTTACTATTTCTCTAACTGAAGAGAAGGTGCCTGCTTGTCCATCAGTAGGATCTTTAAGCCAGTGGAAATACAGGAAAAAAAACAACTATGAAACCTGTTCACAAGCTGATTATTATGCAGATCAGCAATCGTTATCCTTTCTCTCATTACCTCAGATGCTTTCTGCCATCTGTTGGTAACAAACCTGCATCTGGCAGATTACCAGAGGAGCCCTAATCAATGGGTAATTGGGGTAGAGGATTGTGGGGACAGTCCTGGCAATGAAAGCACATACAAACTTACAGCACGAGAAGAAAGTTTGCTTGTCACAAGAGTGACATCCTACACTCTCTGCCACTCCGACAGAACACCTTCCTCTTTTGGAAGAACATGGAGTGAAAAAGATTTATCGCAGGCAGCAGGACAAATTATACCAGCCTCTGTAACGATACCTTAAGCAAAAGGTTAATTTCCAACAGATTATGCCAGTGAGCACTGCCAGGAGAGCACAGAGCAGAGCAAGCACAAACATGCATGTGTTTGTATTGCCACGCGTGCCCCTTTGAACCATCTGTTAATGAGAAGCAGAGGATGCTACAGATGCTTTCAAGTGATGGTTCTCAGTTCTGTCTCTTTGTGCCTTCTGATAAGAACTGCTCAAAATATAGCCCCTGCAGGCTGTCTTCCCCAGTCAGGCATTCAGGGTCCGGCTCCATTCCATGTGGTCCTTCCCAGTCTTGATCACAGCAGCTCAGATATGATATTCTCATTATCACCCCCCCCCCCCTTCCAAAATAAATAAAGCTTTCTGAAATGACACTTAGTGGTACTGAGCTCTCAACAGAGACACGTTGACAGATTTGTCTCATTTTGAAACTCTGTTCTAAGCTTCAAAACTACCAGATTCCTGAAAACTTTGAGGGAAACAACTGCTGGACGGAATAGAGAAACCCAGCCAGCACCTCCACCAAAGGAGAGCAAAGTGGAATTTGTTGCTTACTTTCCCTTCATTAACTGGCTGGTCCATCAGCAAACACTGAGCAAGTCTGCACACATGGGAGCCATCAAGGAATACCACAGCTGCTGCCCCTTATCCAATGGGATCACCTAGAGAAAGTTTAAGCCATAAGCATAAAGCCCTCAGGAAGAACTAGACTTCATCAATTCACGTTTCAAAGAATGAATCAATATAAAAACAGCACTGTAACACTTGAAAGAGCCATTCCATAACATCTGTTCTTCTACCCCTTCATATAGACAGAGAGAACAGTTTCAACTGGAAAGATTGTCAGCATTCAGCTGTCTCTAATCACATTGTAACAATTCTCAACATTTCATTATGTTCTAGTCCAAGGGTGATACAATAAATGGACAAGCTTAAGTCATCTGCCAAAACAGATGGAAGGAGGCAAAAGGGGCAATTATTATTACTATGTATTTATTTACCTGTTTCCCAGCTATGCCTTGTGTGCCACTGCCATGTCCTACCCTCCTGCCTGTACTTGCCCTGGCAGCTGGTTAGGTGCACACACAACATCCATTGCCCAGACACCATCCTGGGAGTGTCACATCCATTGCAGCATGGAAGGAACAACAAATTATTGTAGTAAGAAAGTGGCCCAAAAAAAAGAAGTAGAAATCCCTATAAATATCCAAATGCTGCCAATGCCCACGCATGCTGGGCTAGGATCCAAAGTAACTGTGCTGGGGTGATAAGAACTGTATTAAGCACCTGAGAATGGGGGAGGAGCACCAACACCCAAGCTAAGATGTTAATGAGGCTATGACAGAAAAACAACATCCTGCTGTGACTAAAAAGTGATACTTTACCACACAACGTAACTAAAAGAAGGGAGGGCTGCAAAAGAAAGCTGGTTTTAAGTACGTATTCCTGAGATATATAGACCTTATTCTCTTCCTGCCGTTAAAGGAGAGGGGTCCCTTCTTACATATTGATGAATTACATGTTACAGCAGAGTATCATCCCCACCCAGCCAAATCCAACAACTTCTTACTTTTTCAATATAAATTCAGCACTCCAAGGACGTCATGCAGGCTCCATGTAATGGATGCAGCATGCAACATGCTGGTTCTCTTGCCACAGAGAGCAGGGATTCATATGCAGTAACCTTGTAGATTACCTATCTGAACTGTCAGCAAAAACCAAGAATCCTGTATATGTTAGAAACCTACTTTTGTGCCTTAAAAAATGTCAGAAACAGAGCTGTTTCGGAGACAGACTCGGCATGCTGCTTTTTTTGTGCATGCATTTGTCTGTAAGTTGTTTTGAGGTGGGAATATTGTGTAGCCCCATCTGGAAAGGGGGAAGCAGAACTCAGACCCTCCTGTATAAGATCAGATAGCTGTTTGTCAATGGAAGGATTACTTTCTCTAGCCATCTTGAGCCTCCTATACTCATTAAATGGTATTAGTCAGAAAGATGGGGTGACGGTGAAAAGCCAAATCCTTTCTGGCTGTTATCCGTGCTACTGGAAATGGACTGAGATTTTAGTATCAAACTTTATTTAAATGCCCATCCTATTACTGCACTGCTTCACTCTGAACAGCCATGTGGGGCAAGAGGGAAGTGGCATTAAAAGACATGATACTTAATTGTCCCACTGACACCCTAACAGTTACACAGTAGCTATTACTCTGGCACAGTTTTGAACCATCTTGTACATTTCATCGTTCTGAAGCCTGAAAGCCAGCAGGGCTCTGGATACCCTCTCAGTGCAACTCCCTTCCTCTACTTTTTGACCTGCATGTCAGGGAGTTTTTACAGTCCACCTCCTGTTAACCCATCTTGTATTTATGCCAGAATCAAGGTATTTACTAGAGCAGAAAACAGAGATGAAGGAAGCAAGCTGGAGTCTGCCCCAGTGAGGGAAAGATGAATAAAAACCACACAACGTGTCAGGCACTGAGAAGAAACGGCTTTGCCATTGCTGCTGATTTAGGGCCTCATAAGAAGGCAGTCAGCTCTAGAAGCATTCCAACTTCTGAAAAACAACATTAGAAGGAAGCACTTTGAACTTCTGCCCAAAGCCCTACCTAAAAATTGTTTCTGACTTACAGAGAATATCCAGAAAGCTTGTTCTGGCCTGGCATTATTCACATGTGCTGAAGGATGACTGACAATACCTGTGTTATGTACAGAAATTCTTCCTCATTTCACCTTAATTAAGTTCATCACGAACTTCCCAATTGGTTGGTTTCCTTAGGAGCACAGCCCAGGCAGAACAGGATGCCTGGCAGGCAAATAATCCACACCTTCACTTCTGGCTCAGGTGCCACCATGTCAGCTGAGCAACTCCCCATAACTCTGAACTGCTGAAACATAATACCCAATTCCATCAGTTCCATGGATCTACCACCTTCCAGATCCCTCCTCCATAAGAATACATGGGGCACTGTCATCATCTTAGAGAACTCTGAGATGAAAGGAAAGTTACTTTACAGCAAGAAAGTAAGAATAAACTGAGATTTTTTAACAGAATGAAAACAAACTGCTTATTATGGAATACGTTTCTGAATTTTCCCCTTTCATTAGAGATTTCCTGTGATACTGGGTCTTTTTGTTGTTGTTGGTTTAGCTTTGGAATCCCTACCGCTGCAAGTCCTTGAAGCACATACATAGGATTACCATAAAGTGCCTTCCAAAGGGACACAGCAGAAAGATGTCACGGTTCCAGTCATTGCTGTCTCATTATCCAGGAAAGCAGGCAAGTGTTTGAAACAGACTGTAGAACATAAGGAAGTGCTTTTCTCCCAAAAAGGGCTGCTCAGCAGAATGTACCACCGCAACACAAATGCAGATGTCACTCTGAGACAGTCATGCTGTGTCACACAGGCAAGTATTAAACAAAGAATTGGGACACTGAGGAGAGTAAGCCTTGACTACCAGTTTCCTCCTTGCCCAGCAACATTCTGTGCGGTCTTCCCAAACAGCATGAGCTGTTAGTGGCCCTATTATCAAGGATGGCAACATACTGTTCAGCAATGCTTGGGAGGATTATTTTATTTTACCAACAGACCAGCTATGCATATTAATGCAGAGCTGAATGATAGCCACTATGATCTTCATAGGCTTTTGCTGGCTCTTACCAGAATTGTTCATATGAATGAAAAACAGCAGCCACCATAAACCAGCAGCTTCTAATAACTGCCACAACCTGGTCTGTAGGGAGAAGTCCTAAAAAACAAAACCAGCAACCATCACATTCCTCTTTGTAATGTTCCTAATTAATCCAAAGGCATCGGCCCAATGAACACACACTTCTGAATGAAGAGGAACAAAGGTGAAACATTAGAGATTGAAAAATGTTAGATCTGCTCTCTAAGAAAACCACACCGTGCACTTTGCGTGCCATAAAAGAAACAAAACCACCACCACAAAAAAAAAAAAGCTATAGATAAGAAAAGCTTTTTGATCCCAGTTCTGTAGCAAACATTTACTTGTTAGAAAATCTGTTTGGTATGTACATGCAGAGATGAGAAAAGACTGTTCAGTAGCTAACTGGAAAAGAGAGACGTCTCCTTAAGCAGAGTCCAATAGCCATTAAGCACAGACTGTGATCCAAAGAGCAAGTCCCATGTCAAGTGACAGGAACTTAGACTTCAATTGCACAAAGTGGAGAATACCTGCATTTGGATACCAAACCATTCATCAATCTTTTTCATATTAGCTGCAACCTACAAAGGACAATTCAATATAAAACACAAAATGAGGGGTAGGCTGTGACTCCCATTCTCCTGGATGCTTTTATTGCAGATGCCTCCACCAACCAACAGTTTAACAAACAAAAGGCTGTAGCAAATCCTCTTTAGAAGGAAGAGGATTTGATAGCCAGGATTTCTAGTCAGCTAAACGTACCATCTTAGAGCACTCCTGTACCTTCCTTGTTCCTAAGCACCCAGTGTTATCCAAACAAGCTTTCTTGAGCACCTCCAAGCATCTCACAAAACACTCAGCTCAGTCCTTTTTTCTCTCCATCCCAACCAGTTTCAACTGGTAGATATAAAATTTGTTTAATATCTCCTCCTCCCTTCTTCCATCTGAAAGGAGCTGCCTCACATTTACTTCTATCATCTCTGCCACTAGGACAAGTAGCAGAGGTAATGGCCAGATCCAAGGCTACCAGGTGTCATTTCAAAAGTGGAAGTAGATGCCTCTGTAGGAACTTACACTGGAATGCAATTAAACAAAGGTATAAAAAAAAAAAATGCCATTTAACTGAGTAATAAAGCCTTTGATACTCAAAACCTGAAAGTGATCTGTGAAGTAAAGTTTCCTTTTAATTAGAGATAATTCTTTTTAGCATCTTTGCCCCCAGAAACCACCTTACAGGCCTGACTCCTCCTTCCTGACAAAAAAGGCACCGAGAATATGAATAAATTTCCTCACTGTTGTGTAATATACTCTTCCATCTTCAGTTTGTCTGCAGCAGGCCTAAGCATTTAAATGGACAGCAATGACACCTAGTGGCTTGCTAAGAACCTGCCTTACTGCATTTCCAGCCCATTCATTTTTAGTAATGAGACAACCCACACAGCTCCCAGATGTGTTTCTCACTTGATAGGCAAACAGCAAGTGAATCTGAAGTTCTCCACAAGTTCTCCCATAATACACATTCACTGCTGTCTCCTATGACTTGCAGCATTTCCCCAGTCACTTGCTTGATGTTGAGGCGAGATAATGGTCATGTTCGCTTTAGCTATGCAGGTAAGGCCTGAAGTTCTTCAGCATGAATCTATCTACAGATGTTTATTTGTGTTAAACAGGGCTTGGGCTCCCATCCACTCTTTTGGTTATGCTCTTCTCTACATGCATTAAATTAAATGGCACAGATTATTTACACAGACAAGAATAAGGCTCAAGATCATGTCATTTGTAACAGCCAGTATACAGTTCATTCACAGTTGAACAAAAATAAATAAATACAAAGGACTTCAAAAAACATAACTGTGCTGAAATTACAGGGAGAAAAGATAAAAACGCCGTTCTGAAAGCACAGAGGAAAAGATCTTGCAGACTGGATTTATTGGAGAACAGTAAACAGTTTGCTTCCATCTGCCCCTCCCAAATAAACACCTCATTTTCAGGGAGTGGTATTGCAAAGTTGCCACAAAGCACAAGTGAGAACTTAGCAAAACTCTTGAAGCAGGTGACAATGCAAGGAAAGCTCAGAAGGTATCTCTATATGAATTGCTGGACTACTGACACTTGTCATTTAACCACTGCTGGAGTCTTTTCAGATGGTGACGATTTCCACAACCTCAACAGCAAGCAACTTAGAAGATTTGTAGTTAGCAGTGGTGAGGAAGAATTACATTTGTGGTATACGTATCTATTGCACAAACCTGGAACCCTCACAAAATACAGCATACTGGCCATAAAAAATAATGTAGTTTTAGTATTGTTAACTGAGATGTACAAGTAGCTAAGACTGAAATCAGTGGGTTTTTGTGGTACTTTCCCTACTAACCCATCTAAGGCAGAGACTTGTGAGTTTTAATTCTACAGACCAGATCCCCCTGGAATGGTCTGTAAGGAAAAAGTATTTTTCTTCATCAGAGAAAAACAGAAACATTTACCTAACATTGTTCTGCTGCACTGACAGGGAAGGACTGTAAGGCTAATACTTTTAACACACCAGGAAAGCATGCTGTAATGCCAAAAAGTAAAGAGACAGAACAAATATTAACAATGTCCCAAAGAAAACAAGTAACTTTAAATTACTCTCTCCACCAGAATAAGCTACTACTCATGTAAAAAATAGCTACCTCATGTCTTCCCACTTCAGCTCTGCTTTTAGTACTTACTTTGCACAGACATAATTCACTCATTACACGGTGAAGCTCCCAACAAACACACAGATGGTCTTCTGAAGCTATGAATGGTCATCAAAATTCTTAGGTCAGCTCCTCAAGAAAACCAATCTATATTCCCTTGCAATGAAGCAAAAGACCTAGTTCTGCAAGCCTATGAACAGTATAAGGGACTTGCAGATTGAGGCAAGTGCTTGAGACAAGCACAGGCTTGTGAAAGAACAGAAGAGCTATTCAGAAGACAATATTATTGCTTGACTTAACTACAAGAATCATCACTTTTGACTTAGATCAGTTCTGCTAGTTTTGCAATTCAGCTGCAACCAGCTGAATGTCATTAAAACTTGAGGTTCCTCAGCAGTAAAACAAGGAACCCAGGCAAAGCGCTGGAGATTTTTTTTTCCCTTGTTCCCTCACCCACAACATAGTGGACAATTCTGGGAAGAATGTTCCAAATTAGAGCAATAGACACAAACACTGACTTGCAGCCATTCTCAGAAAGCATCAAATACTGCCAAGAAGGCAGAAGACTGCCGGCTACCCAGTACTGGCTTTAAAAAAGGAAAGCAACATTTTCACCAGTTAAGAGTTTTCTGTATTCTGCCCTTGAGGAAATCTATGACTACATCTCTATTCCAGCACTTGAGGGCAGCCTGAAGAGCAGAGCACAGCAATACAACAGGGCAGTGTTCCTACTTGTCTGGAACACTGGTTGGGGTGGAGGTGAAAACAAGATCCACTATATAAAGGAAGTCAGAGTGGAAGTGGGACAAAGGTGTAAACAGACTTAAGTATTATCAGAAAAAAAAGCCCCCAGAGAAAATTCAAATGTACAAACTTGTCCATAAAGCTTGTGGGAAAGAGAATTTTAGTCAAATGACTTAACTGTACGCTGAGACATCTGCTTGAAAATTATACAGATGCTACATTGTGTAGAAACATGTATTCATGTAGCACAATGTTTACAAATCTATATGCAAGAGCACTTCTCCTTTCGTGTTTTCTCAGCATATATGGCCACAGACTCAGCAAAAAAGGAATTGAAAGGCAATTCTAGCATTGGAAGTGATGAATGAAGACTACACTGTTCAGTGTTCCTCACTGCCTTCAATTTAAGCTCATCTTTATCAAAACAGATACCACGCAACAGGGAAGAGAAACCACAGGCTGTCACCAATGCCTTCTGGGCAACAAGGCACTCCATTAGTTTCACACTGAGAACCTCAAAACTGCAAACAACAAACATCTGCTAAAACAGAAATCCAGTAGATCAGCTCTAATTACTTCTTGAGTTCTTAGACAACAATAGCTATATCTCCACATTTTTCACAGTCAGTTCACTATAATCCTGATAACAAGACCCCATTACTCTTTCTGTAAGAGTTCCACAGAAGCCACTGTGTTCCCATTTTCGGAGATTTTACTTTCACCACAGGAGCTTTACAAGTTTTGAACAAAACCTCTCTGGTATAATGACAGTTGCAGATTTGGAGAACTACAGCCAGCTTTGCATCTCCTCTTCATACTTCTGGGGATCAATAAAAGGCTTGTCAATGGACCGGATCATCAGCTCACCACAGTACACGCACTCAGCTGCCACAATATCATCAATGTCAGCTTTGATCTGTTCCCGGCTCTGCTGCCCCTTCCCCAGACTAGCAGTATCTGCATCCTTGGTACGATGGTGGCCCTTGGAAGGCTGACTGGTAGCTGCCAGCTTCTTCTGAAGATCTTCCAGCTTTGCCTGCTTATAGGCAGGAAGGTTTGGAAAAACTGCTTGGAGAAGACAGTCATAATGAAACATGTGACCACAAAGGAAAAGGTAAAATGGGCGGTTTAGAAGAGGAAAGTCACAAGCAGCACATTTTTCCTGAGGCTCAACAGAGCCATATTTATTTCTCATTTCCTGGATGTCCTCTCGGATTCTCTTGGCACTCTGTGTGGCTTCCTCCATCTCCCTTTTCAGCTCCTCGATGTGCTTGTTGTAGTCCTCCAGAGAGTTACAGATAGCCTCCTTGAAATGGTCAATAGTGACAAAGTCTGGAAAGAATGGCAGGACGTCTTCAATCTTCAGCAGGGCACAGCTGGAGAGGCAGGCCATTGCCTTCTTGACATCCTTCTCTTCCTGAACAACATGGCGAGCGATCTTCAACCACAGTTTCTTCCGGAGCTCCTCATCATCTTCAGGGAGATCTGCACAGGACTTGGCAAGATCAACATCCACCTAGAAGGTGAAAAGAGAAGGAAATTCAGTTAAGATTTCTTCTTTGTTTATCTACCATTCAATGCCTCCATTATAGGAGGTATTTACAAAAAACCCCCTAGTGCTATTTCATTGCCCAGGGCTGCACTACTGGCCTGCTACTTATTTACATGTCAGACACCTTCTCTCCACTCAACCAGTATTCCTCCAGATGGAAGATTTGTGTGCTACCCAGCAGAGAACAAAGTCCAGAACTACAATAAAGGCAGACGCATGTTACGCTGTCTTTGCTGGCCACACATTTCACACATTTCAATGAAGATACAGCAGTGTCTGTGGAGTGAACTCAAGCTAACAAAGGCATTCCTCTGATAATTACTACCGCTAGGGATAGGAAGTTAATATAATCCCGAAGAGGAGCTAAGCACGCATTATTATTTTGTGTTAGAGACTATGGTTAAGACAGACCATATTCTTGTTTTATCTCTCATGCCCCACTCTCAACTGCAAGTTGTTAAAGTCAGTTGTCTACTTAAAACAATTGTAAAAGCTCAGAAGTAAGTTAAAAGTCTTTCCTCCTATACTTATCTGCACAGCTCCAATATTGGTGTGTGTTCACTTCTCAGTGCTTGGTTGTTCAAGATCACTTGAAGTAGCTAAGTTTCCATATCTCACGGCATGCATGCACAGACACACATACCTGTAATGCAAGATCCACAGCTTCCTCATATAATTCCATCACTTTGTATATATGGACGCACGCATGATGGTGCCCATGCTCTGCACACAGGCGCAGCGCGTACTTCAGGTCATAGTGAATCCTGTTTGGGTTGGTTCCTGCTTGTTCCAGGTATGATAGCAATGAATCCGGCCGACACAAAGCATAGAGAGACAGCAGGTAGTTGTGAATAGCTTGCTGGGTTTCCTCCAGCTGATACACACAGAACTCCATGTACCTAATGGCTTCATTGATCTGCTGAGTGCTAGCACTCTGGCTATAGTTAACAAGGGCTGGAATAAGGTTCCTTGCATCCAGTCTGGAGCCCATAGAAATCCAAGCATCAACTACCTTCTTGGGAATATGCTGGATGAGGACTGGAGAAAACTTGTAGAACAGCTTCTCATCCCTGTGCCTGGACAGTACGTTTAGAGCTTCATCGTACTCATCGTGCTGGCAGTGGTGAGCTACTACTCGCTCATAGTCCTGCATGATGACTGCAAAATAGACCATGTGCTCTGTGTCCCCATGGCTTGCCAAGAGCTCATAAATAGATGCCCGGTTATTAAACAGACAGTCTTTGTTCTTAGGGCTGCTCAGGAAGGTGCGAAACTTCTCCCGGGTATCCAAATAGAGATTCCGCTGTGAGGGATCTCCTTCCAATATACCTAGCCAGTTCAAGTACAGCTCTGTTAGCCACGTGGTCAGCAGAGTGGTCTGTGTCTTTTCAGAATGCTTTAGGTTATTTAACTTCTTAATTAGAAACTCCATCAGGGCCTCTTCTTGCTTGGCTTCAATGAACTTAAGGGCAATTTCCTCAAAATAGTTCTGGGTCAGTGCATAACACTTGGCACTGTCTAGATACCTCTTGTTTTGGAAGCAGTGCTCTGCTTCTTTTGCCAGCACAATATCTAGGCACTCTGGACGGTCTTTACAATATTCTTTGGCTAAATCAAATTTGTTCATATTCATATACATCTTCCACACATCTCTCGATTCCCGCTGGACGTGATAGCGGAACACGACTTTCTCAGTGTGGATCCAGATCTGCTGGACCATGGGATCTTTGATCATGCGCGTCAATGTGCCAAACTTCTCCAAAAACACATCTTGAAAAACAACCTGCTCATTCAGCGTGCACACAGCCATCACCCTATCAGGCAGCAGCAACAGAAAGTGGAACTGGGTGAGCACAATAGATATTGGCTTGTTCACAGTTACGTCAATATCAGAAGGATAAACCCAGACCCGTTCATCACTCAAAATTGAATCAGGACGGCTATAATCCAATGTACCATATAAGACACCATTTCCCATCATCCAAGCAAAGGAGCGTGGGTTGGAGCGCAGTTTTGGAGTATAAAAGGCTATCTCACTGAATCCAAAGCTGGCTGGAAACTCCCTGAAGCTGGGCAAGTGGTCAGCGTGCATAGCAAATATGGAGCCGAAGCCTTGCTGCTCTGTACCTTCAGGCACTTTGCCGACAAACTGGAAAAGTCTCTTTCGAGTGGTTGCTATAATAAAAAATTTCCCTTCTATCCCTCGTTCAATCTCCAAGCAGCAGACAGGCGCAGATCCCGATTCCTCCTCCAGAGTGTAGACCTGTCGGAAGTACTGGTCAGGATTAGTGCTGAAGAGGCCTCCCTCACTGACAGATATTTCAGCTTCATAGATTTGCCCTTGGGCCGTTCCCACCAGGATAGGCCCAGTGTTGGTCTCTGTACCAAGAAATTTGTTCCAGCCCACGCTTTCAATCAAGTGACCTTTCCAGCGGGACAGCGCTCGTACTTTCTGAACACTCCTGTTCAGGTAAAGGCATTCACTGGTGTTCAGAGCTATCAGGAGATGAGAACCTGCCAAAGGGAGAGGTACAAAAGGAGAGAACAAATTTACACTGTGCCTAAGCAAGCCAAATTCCTGAGGCTTCTCAGCGTTACATTAGATAAGCACTAGCATCAACATACTTAATCCAGGAATTTTCCCCCCATTTGTGAAAATGTGGGGGATTTCCATAATGGATCAGAACAGTAGTACATACGTTGTGAACTAATATTGCTAATCTCAGATATTTCAGTGGAAAGGTATTCTTTCAGTTTAGTAACTGTTCTAAGGACGAACATTTCCCAGAGTTCTCTCCTATCCCTGGCAGCTACCGATACTGATGAGAATCATCTTCCAAGTTTGTGCTTTGTTAGTTCTTTCAATCATTCAAGGCTACGATGAGCTGCAGATGTTTTACAGTTCATTTAAAAAAAATTCTTATGTGTACACACATAGCACAAAGCAACCACAAGGAACAACATGAGAACCACCCATCTGCCATATTCACAGAACCCATACGGGGTATGCGCATTCAATTGCCTTCTTTAATTTAATTTTAATTGCTTTCTTTAATTCAATTGCCAGCCATCATCTTACAGATGTATGTGCAGCCCCCTGCCTCACCTGTGTGATCTAAAAACATCTTGTAGACTCTGGCTTCATCTTTGCATCCCAGCTCCACTTGATTAGGTTCATCTGGCTTCCCAAGATCAATCCTGCAAAGACAAAACATGAATACATGATGCCACTCAAAGTTCACATGAGCTTAATGTCTTCTTGTTTTCAATATATGCAGGTTCATGGCTTACCATTTTTCTAATCAACAGTTCTCTAGCAACTTCAAAAAGAAAAAAGAAAAAAAAAAGAAGATAAAAACAAGCAATAACTTCAGGCCACCAACAGCATTACCTGAGAAGGGTGTCTTTGCCAAGGCTCATACAGAGCTGGTTAGAGGAGACCACTAAGCTGTTAATTTTCTCTGGAGGAGAAAAGTCAATCCTTTGCTTGTTAAATATTGGTGTTTCCTTCTCCAGTCGTGCATTCACATATCCTGGAGAAAAAACAAACAAACATATGAGTACTTAAGACCAAAAAAACAAAACCAAAAAAACCCCATAACAGCTCACATCAGACTCCAGTCTAGAAAGACAGTGTGACCACTGCCTGCTCTGGGTTCTACTGTAAAGGGAGTTTGCTTCGTGGAACATCAACACTGAGAGCAGCTCCCACACAGACATGTAACTGGAAAGTAGAAATACACTCCACTGTCTTGTCACAGAACTGCAAGCTCATCACAAAGAATTCCAGCCCTGACATTAACTCCTTGCTGAGTCAAAACATATTCAGACTGTTTACTTTTTCAAACCAAATCCTACAAAACAGACAAGTTAACCTGATTTTCCAAAGGATCTGAGGACCATATCTAAATTCTAAGAAATACCTGATGAAGTTAAGTTTAGAGCTCAGGGTTGAAGTTTGCTCAGACGTGGCCACTTTGCAGGATACACACGGCAATTTCAGCCTAATGAAGCAAAACTTCCAAATCAATGAATTGAAATTAGGAATACAACCAGCACAAGTTAACCTAAAAGCTTAGCCACAGGAATAGCAGGTAACAATGTTTAAAGACAGATGAACTGTAACAACAAGGGGGTACAGAGAAGTAGTACAACAGATTTAATTTTCATTGAAGACTAACAGACCTCTGAACCCAAAAACATGGGACTTGTCCTCCTTTAGAAATAGAATGATACAGTCTGTGCAAACGCTCTTTATGAGCCTCCTACAATGAAGTGAAATACTACCAAGGATCTCAGATATGGCAGTGAAGTATGAAGGCGTTCATATAAAAATGAAGCCAAGTGATGATAATCATCAGAGAATCCTGGAACATCTGTATGTTCACAAACAGATCTTATCACAAAGTTGCATCTATATCTGTCCCTTGAGACAAGTTTTCCCACCGACTGCATTTCCCATACGCACAAAGTCTTACATAACCCTCCGACAAAGAAAACAGCACAGGATCTGTCTGACCACACTACCTCAAGCTAGAAAGCCAGACAGACTTGATATATTGAGGTTAACTCATCTGCTTTGCTCCATGAACAAGTGAAGGATTTCTAAAGCAAGCAGATCCACGCAGCAGTTAGTTTGAACAGGAAGATTAAAAGAAAAGGGGGGGGGGAAAGGGAAAAAAAGAGCTATGCCAAGTTAAAGCCATTCATGGCCACATTAACTACCCAGCAAGATGCAAGCAGAGAAAATAAACCTGAGTTTGAGGAACTCAAGTAGAGTTTGAGAACTGCCAGGGAAAACAGACTTCTTTCATTCTGAAGCTCACAGGCCCAATAAACTCTAGACTAGGACAATGAGCACTTCTCTAAAGCTTACTCAGTACTTATAGCCTCACCCAGATTATCCTGAAAACCTCCATTTTCAGCCTTTTTGCTGTTGAAAAGGTCAGCGCAGCAGTGGAAAGCTATATCCATAAAAGGGATAACAGCCACAGCATCATCATCACCAACATAATAATTTTAACTAGTGCCCATAACAGGACAAGGATGTACTTCTCCAGCTTACGGTTCTCTATATGGAGGAAATATCTGTTGTGTAACACACATTCTATTCAGACCGTCCCCTTCCTCCACCCTGACCCCAACACCCCTTTGGTGTTCAGGTGAAATTCTACTGTGGTATTTCCCATCCTGACAAACCTGCATTTTTCCTAAGAGTCTTGAATCTATTCAAACACTTAAGTTCACCAACATCAGTCACATCTGTCAGATCAAAGTAGCTCTTTCCACGCTGGAAGTGGAGTAGCTGAAACTTACATTGCAGCTGTACTTCAGGTCTGCAACAAAATGTATAACTCTGAGAAACAGTACCTGTTCCCAACACTGGGAACAAGCAACTGAAACAAGGGAATAAATGTTAGGTTCTTCCAAGATTTCTATAACCTAACCTTAAGGACTGCTTTGAGAACTACTTACATACACTTCTTCCAAATTCAATTAACATAAACTTCAGCTTGACCACAGTATCTACCAGTCCATGTTTTGTCCCAGATCAGCACAGTAGTCTGATTTAAGAATGACTAAAACCCTTACTGGACTGCACCTTTGCAATTTAGCAGTTCCCAAAACTTCCTTTGCCAAAATCATTTGTCAGCAAGCAGGCGGATTTCTCAACTGTAAGCCAGCCGTGACTGAAGAGAGTGTTGCAGCAGTCAAGAAGAAAAGCTGAGTCCTTGGAAATGTGTTCGCTGTTGGCAGCTTGTCCCAGCACTGTTTTGCTTAACACCTTTTGAGGACACCCATTCTTTATGCAATATCAAAGAGCAAAATAACTTAATGCATGTACCTATTTAAGCATGTAGACTCAGAGTAATTCTATCCATGCATTTATTCTCAATAGGATAAAGAGTGTGGCAATTTAACAATGCTCAACATGTATGAAACCTTACAACCCAAAATGGAAGCAAAACGACCTCTGACAGCTACCACAGTCCTGCTCCCTGCTCCCTGCCACCCTGCCTTCCCTCTCCCTGCCATAGCACCCCGTACAGCACAAGGTAGGAGCAGGCCTCTGAGCCCCCGGCCCTGAGTAGGGGCTGGAGCCTGCCTATCACCCTGGAAGGAGGGTAAGGGTGCTGCCAGCTCTTACCGGAGTGCGGGATGCCCACAGTGGCACGGCTGTGCTGCACGGAGGCGGAACGATACAGGGAGTCCTCGTACTCGTCCAGAATGGACGCCATGACGCCCAGCTGCTCCCGACACCCCGACCCCACGCCGGCCGCTTCCGCGTCACGTGACCGCGAGGTGCCGCACTGCGCATGCTCCGAGGTAATAGGCCCCACCCCTACGGGGGCAGGAATGGCTGCCTCAAGATGGCGGCTGTATCTCGGTTATTGTGCATGGGTGTATAAGACTGCTCCATCCTTCTGCAGTATCGATTGTAATCATTGAATTCACAAACATGTGCCCTAGCACTGCGTTCACAGAGTTGATATTCTGAAAAGAGTAGGAAACAAGGGTTGCAGGCAAAGGATTTATCAGCTCTTTGATTCACTAGGGATGTGTAGAGAACCACAATGATTACGTTTCATGTGTTGTAGTCATATGGCCTTGATAAGGGGGGCTTGTGGGAGAGATTTCAGTGAGTAATTCTGACGATGCATTTCAATTGTAAAACCAGATCCTGGTCTTATTTCTATGGCTGTGCTCACATTCATAGTAGATCCTGCTTAAATGGTGAACATTTTCTTCAAGCTATGGACACAGCCGTCAACATTTAGATGCTGTATAACATCTAACCTCTTCAACTGCTTTTCAGGACTAATATTAGATAATGGCATGGACACATGTACTATGTAAGAAGGTCCAGATTCCTGGGAAATTGATCTTGCGTAAATCCATGCACCCATAAGACTTCCTCTGCCATTTCTGGCTGCCCTACCCAGCCCGTGCTATGTGCACCAATGCATGTCTGCTTGCAGAATGATCCATTCAGTGTCCCATACCAGATGACCATGATCTGCTGGTGCAGAAGAGAGGGCAGGAAGATGTGGCTTTGGGAAGAGGGAAGGGCATAACAAATGCATCTGAGATCTAAATGACTTGAATTGACCCAGAGATTACCTAGCAACACAGTTATGATGTTAATTAAACCCTGGACTTCTCTACTGATTTTCACTGAAGATATGGTACTGGTCATCACTTAATCTCAGTATATGACAACTCCATAACTGTTGTCAACATAAAAAATAAATCCTATTCATAAAAGCTGTAGGCAAACACACGTTCTTTTCCCAAAGCAACAACATCCATAAAATACCAACAAAGATGTAATATACAGCCAAGCTCTCAGCCACCCCTGTACCTGCTTTGGGGAAAATGCTGCAGATGCCTATGTCCCCCAGTCAGGAGATCTTTGAATGGTGACACTTCCTCAGAAGCACAGGCAGCATCTCTGACCACTTGCATTCTATTACTATAGGAGAAATAAGGTTTCACTGTTGTCTTCCCATGGTTATCATGTTTGCTTAGGAGAATCTGAGCTGGAACCTATGAGGGAAGCCATAAAAGAATTGTAATTTACACTGGGAAAGATCAAAGCATGAAAGGAGCTTGCCACCTACTATTAACCACCTTCCCATGCTCTCCAAGCCCATTGTCAGAAGCCAACTTTCTGCATCAGCAAGGGCTGGATGGAACTGTCTCATGCCAAAGGAACAAACACAGACCAACTTATCGCAGCTCCTCCAACAATTCAAGGAATTTTCCCACAAGTGAACTATCAGAATACGTTGATGTTACACACGCAATGCAGAGCATGGTGTCCTTAGCAAGCACACCAAGTGCCCTCATGGAAACTCCTCAGGTGTAACCCATTAAGTGCTAAAATGAGCTTACAAATACAAGGAAGAAAGAGTACAGACATGCTAATTCCCTCACATCTTCTAGTTAAGTGTTTTCACTGAAGGAGTCTAACTGATGGGCATAATTAAATTAAGCTTTGAGCATTTGTCTCCCAATTTATCCTTAGCCAGAAGTTTTCTGTTTCTTTTCAGATTTCAAGGAAGGGTTTTTGATGTCTCGAACCTCTCCCACTTTCCCACACTTACGTTGACATAATAAAAGATGTGCTTTCTCCACCAGGTGGCAACATAATTCTGTTATTTATAGAACATCGCAGAGGCAGGGACTCCTTTCTGTGCAAGTCACATAGAAGATAATTTGTCTTTGGGAAAGGGCTGAGTACAGATACAGGTGCTTAATCTTTCCTTGGAACACTTAATACTTTTGAACCTAGTGGCACTGCCATTTTGTTTTAATTTATTATTCAGTAATCTTAAAATCTAATATAATGCTGTTGGTGCAGATGTGTGCCCTTGCATTTAGCTAACATGGTAGTGAACAGATGAGCCAGAACATCCTTCCGCATCCCCCATGGCATTGCTTTTCATTTCAAAGAGGAAGGAAGATGTTCAGAGTCCAGGGCAGGGGGAGCTGCGTTCTCATGTTGTTTCTCCACTTATCTTTTTTATCATTAAAAGTCATTTCAAAATCACACATCTCTGATGTACACCAGGAACTGATGTACTGACTGCTGTAAAACTGTGAGCTATTTTTATTGCTGTGGACTCAGAAACTAAGGAGTTCCTATCAGTCAAGAAATCTATATGGGAAAGCAAATATTATGACCTTTCTTCCTTTTACTTCAGATGTGGTAATTTTTCTGTGAATAACATAAGCCCAGTGTGCTCCTGGCTTGTGCTTTGTGGCTATTTATGCCTCTATAAGGCTGTAAGAAAATGATATGGAAAACGCATTTGACATCACTTCCTGCAGGTTGCAGTGACTAGACAAGGTGCATGCTAGGAAAAAACAGAGCAGGCTCTTCTCTACCTTTTTTGTCTGTCACGGCTTTTAAGTGGTAATTACACTTGATTTTTCCCAGGGAGGATGTAACTCAGGTGCATGACAAAATGCCCTGTGACTCAGCATTAGCTGTCTCCCTGCTCAGGATTATGAAATGGCCTTGCTGGCAGCAGCTATGTTTGACTTCTTCAGCATTTCCCATGGCATCCCGTGATCCTGTTTGCTCTGGCACCTGCACTGCCCTCTAGCCCCTCTCCTAATCCAGATCCGCACCCACCCTGCCCTGCTGCATGCCGGCACCATTTCCCTGTTTTCATCACAACTCCTTCCTTATTGTTTCATGCTTCCCCCCCACACACGGTACTGTGAAAGGATTCAGAAATACGATCCAAGTGCATCGTTTGCAAAGGGAGTGCGTTGATACAATTTGTACAAATGCAGGTAAAGCAGTGGGTTTGCTCAGCACCCAGTGGCCATGCCAAAAATGACAAAGACACATTTCTCTCTCTCAGTAAGGAGGAAACCCTGCTGTTTTTTAAACAGAGGTCTGCCATCTCCCATGACATGCAGTGCTATTTCTGAGGCAATCTGAGCAGGGTGTGCAGAAGGCTCTGACAGTGGCTCCCTGTCTGTGCCATTCTGTGCCCATGTGTAATTGCTAAGTTACAAATGAGATGAATAAGGGAGACAGAATACCATGACATCTAAGGCTCACTGCTTCCCAGTGGAAGTCAAGAGCACAAAATTCCCAGGATGGCAACCCTGCACTTCAGAGGGGAAATTACATGGAATATTTTGTGCTGCTTTATAGGTTTGCCCCCACCATGAGAGATGAGCCTTTGTTTTCTATTCCCCTTTTCATCCAAACTGTCTCAGTTTTTTTAGCTCAGCCCATAGTCAGACCTCTCCTGCCACAGCTTGAGTGAGCGAGGTGGCTGTAATTTGATAAGATAGGGGGTAATGGTCTTAAGTTGTTTCAGAGGAAGTTCAGGTTGGATATTAGGAAGAACTTGTCAGAAAGAGTGGTGAAGCATTGGAATGGACGGCCCAGTGAGGTGGTGGTGCCACCATCCCTGGAGGTGTCCCAGAAACATGTAGACATGGCACTGAGGGATGTGATTAGTGGGGATAGGTTGACAGTTGGACTTGGTGATTCTAGAGGTCTTTTCCAAACTCAGTGACTCTGTGATTCTCCGACTGAGCACCAATGTGCAGAGAAGTACCTTCCTGCAAATAGCTCTGTGGCATTTTGCTTTCCTTATTTAATAATACAACTTTGTGCAGCTGTATAAACTTTGTTCACAGGTGACAACGACACTCTGCCTATATATGTTGAATTTCTACTGTAAGTCGCTGTGTGCTCCAATGGAGCTCCCACTGCTTTTCTGTTTGAGTTAAGCAGAAGCTACAAGTGCTAGTGCAGTGCAGCTGAACAGAGGCTGAATACCAACAGTATCTGAAATCTGAACTTGGTCTGCCTAGAAAAAAATCATTTTCTACACCTCGTTCCCATAGAAGGGTATTCCCATCATGAGGAATGCCGTCATAATTGGTACTAATTATAAATCCTGGGAGAGAGGCCAAATGTAGGCTTGGAAACTGCTCATGTTGCACTCAGGCAAAAACTGCTGGTGAACTGCTTTGTGTGCACAGCCCATCTCTACTGCTGGCCCTCCAGCTGCTCCAGGGATGGGACAGACTTTCACTGCAAAACCAAAATTGTACCCAAATCTTGCAGAATCAACATGTGTGATTCCTTACTTCTCTGTGAAACTAACCCTTGTGTCTTCTCTTAGACGTCAGGAGCAAGGCAAGTCCTGAGAAAGGAACCCGTGGGAGCTGCCCTGTTTGCTTACTTAATCACTTAGTTTAAATATAGATTAAAAATCACTTAAGCTCATCCACAGGTTAAGTGCACGTCAACCAATGGCTGTCAGAAACAGCAAAGGAGAAAAAACACAGTCACAGAAGCGAGATCTTCCAGGAAGGAAGCAAGAGAAAAAAGGATTCAGTCTCTGGAGCAGGGCAATATGTGCGTCCTCACAGCATATATCTATTTCCAAGTGAAAACCCAATAAGAATCTGAAGCTGCTGACATCTTTTCATCGCACCCCTCTGCTACTGCTGGCACTTGCTAGCAGTGAATAACTTGGTGCATAATCCCTCATTTACATTTGTTTATTCCGATTGAATGGAAATGTCAGGGTTCACATAATGTCACCCGTGCTTGGCACATGTGCTGCGTGACCTTTGTGTACTGTGCTGCTTGTCCTGGCTGCAGAGCTGGGTGTCCTTCTGCCAGCCCCATCTGCGTGTTATGCAGGGAATACAGCCTGGCCCTGTGCTTCCTGACGCTGCTGGGGACGTTCTGCTGTTGTCCACTGAACTGACACCAGAGAGCTTGGCACTGGGAGAGGCTCTCCTGCAGTCAGGTTACTGGAATAAGCAGCTGCTTGCTTCAGCATGACTTGGGTACACATTTTAGCAGCAGCCTCACTTGCAATACTGCCCTTGTTGTTGTACATATAGACATTCAAGGCTGTGCTGGTAAAAATTCATAAGAGGGAGATGGAGGAAACTACTGAAGGAAACTGCAGAGAGAGCCTCCTACTCAGTGCTGTTCCAGGGAGTTGTGGATTATCTGCAAATGGTGCACGTTTGGAGGGTGGCACCAGGTCTCTGCAACTGAAGGAGCTCCTGAGCTCCTCTTCCAACTATGAGAAAAAGCATTTTAGACTGTGCCTACCTTAAGAATCCCTTCTCAAGCCTAGCATTAAGCCATGAAATACCTGGGTAGCTGCTCAGTGTGGTGCACAGTGCAGAGATGCCAGCTGGTGAGCTGTTCATCTATGGCTCCTTGCCTGGTGCATGCAGCTTTCCCTTCCTGCGTGTGGTGGACATCGTATAACGACATGGTGGCATCTATTGCCAACCTGAGTTTTGCTCCTCCACGAGGAGACAGCACCACTTTCAGAGCCGATGTTGCAATACAAGCAGTGCAAGCACCGATGTTTTCCCCGCAGTGCTTTTTGCTGGATGGTGGAGTAACACGGCGATGCAGCGGTTGCTCTGATGGTGCGGCCACTTCAGTTCGAAACGTGGCGACGTATTTCTGCCATTCCCTTCCTCTACCCCTCTCCGTGCTGACCAGCAGCATCGCAACTCCATCCCCACCTGCCCCGGGAGCGCTAGCAGCGGAGAGGGGCGGCCGGCCCGGCCCGGAGAGGCGGATCGGGGCGGTCCGGGGCGGGCCTATGGAAATGGAGGCCGGTTTTGGGCTGCGGGCGGCAGGTGTAGTCATGAGGATCGGGTTGAGGCGGGTCGCGAAGGGTGGCCACGTTCGGTAGCAGCGCACCCGGCCGGGCATGGCAGCGGTCCCGCCGTGCCGCAACCCCCTCTGAGCCCCCGCTGCAGCCATGCCCCCCCAGGAGCTGCTGGACTACGCGCCGGCCCTGCGCAGACACAGCCCGCCCCGGGGCAGCGGCCCCGAGCTGGGCATCAAGTGCGTGCTGGTGGGCGATGGGGCCGTGGGCAAGACCAGCCTGGTCGTCAGCTACACCACCAACGGGTACCCCGACGAGTACCAGCCCACCGCCCTCGACACCTTCTCAGGTATGTGCCCACCTACACGTCTTTGAGGGGTGGCTGTATGGATAAGGAGCTTTCGTGCCTATTTGGTTTGTTAGCTTCAGGGATATCACAGCATTGAACCGCAGGCTTGCTGTCTTCAACTGATATTCAGCAAAACCTCGCCTTTCCCCTCATGGTCATTGAAGTGAGCCTGGAGCAGAGGTTGCAAAAAAAAAAAAAAATTGAACGGCTTTATTAGTCTGTCTAAAAAGACTTCTCTGTTGGCTGATGAGCTCTCATTAGTTTCCCACTTTTGTAAATGCCATCTTTGTGCTTGATCTCCACCCCTCCTTTTTTTCTGGGCCTGGGCTCCAGCTTCTCTTATAAAGCCCAGAAAAATAAAAAGCTGTTAAAAAGATTGTTGATTGTCATCAGATGTGTAGAAACACAGCACTAGGTGATGGTACAGATAGGTAGATTAGAGATGGGCTCAGGTCAGACCAGGAACTAGACTTTCGGTGTGTCATAGTCTCATGGGCTCTCACAGGGATCATTTTCTCTGTCTGACTGTCCTCTGAGTTGCTCACTCTTGCACTGGCAATTGCCCATTTGACCCTCTCTGAGTAACAACTCTGTTGCTGTTCGGGGTCCTGCAGCCCCTTGGGAACAGTTGCAAGGAGCCCCTCAGGTCCTCCATGAGAACCTCCGTGAGAAGGTTTCTGCTCTCTCTGCTCTCTTCAAGCTCATATGTTCGGTTTGGGCTAAGGGAGGAATTGCCAGGGTCAGGAGACATCGTTAAAAATTTGTCTTCAAAGTCTGGTTTCATCTTATGGGGAGAAGAGCAAAGTGGGAGAATAGAGGAATTTCAATTCCCACTGTTAAGTTGGATAAACTTTACAAAAGTCCGTCCCTGGATTCACAAAGCACAGTTCAGGACCCAAACCAGAAATTTCAGCCTAATTTCCCCATCTTTGGGGAATACTTGCACCCAAAACTTCCAGTAGAGGTGGGTCGTATGGATTACATCCTAACTCAAATTCTGTCCAGTGGAGAGTAAAGCCAATATGAGCCAAAGAAGGTAATGAGATAGGAGAAAGTGTTGCATTATCAGGGGGTATAGCACCAAGACCAAGACCCAGTTCCACAATCTGGGTGCTGCCTGCTGCTGGATGCACTGCCAGGCACAGCTGTGCTGAGTGCAGTACATACCCACTGACCTTTCCCCACCAGGCTATCCTGTTCTTCAGGCCCCTTTGCTGTTGTGCCGTGATCCCCAGGGTGTGGACCCGGTGCGGGCGGTAGGTAGAGGCTTGTCACAGAGTTGCTAGAGTAGCTTAGCTTGCAGCAGGCACAAAAAATCCTTGTGCAAGCACTGGCGCAGCAGGTAATGTACATGGTGCCTTTTTTTTCTGAAGGCTGTAAAACCCTTCAGAGATGCTAATTCATTCTCTCAGCACACTCGGGAGGCAGAAGAAACCAGATACTAGAAAGGCAAATGCCCAATGCCTTGAAGATCAAGTCAGCATCTAGCAGGTTCTTTGATCAAGAACAGGTTTCTCTTCCTCCTCTGGGGCAAAGATATGGTAACGATCCAACCGATTCCCAGTCACAAGGAAGCTATGACTTTCAGCTATGCTGCGAGGAGTGGCACTGTGGTGTACGCACCCACCCCTTCATTTTTCCTTCACTCACTGTCTCCCACCCGGTTTCAGTTCACACTTTGTCTGTGCCTCCCTCCTTCTCCCCACTCTGCTCCCAGGGTGCAGAGCTCTTCTCTGAGAGTTTCTATTGGACTCTCCAGGTCAGTTGTTTCTGTCACTTATGTCACCTGGCTAATTACCTTAGAAATTAAAAAAAAAAAAAAGGTTTATCCTATTTCTGTCTTTTATCTTTGCTTTCTTTTTCTAATTTAAAAAAAAAAAAAGAAAGAAAAAGGACAATAAAACCTCCTCCTGGGCCCCAGAGAAGAGGTTTAGCTAGCTAGTGTGAAGTGCCAGCTATTGTCACCTTAGCACAGGATGTCTGCCTCCATTCAGCAGAGCACATCCTCATCCACACTGTCAAGACTTGAAAGTGATTGCTAGTTCCCCTGGCATCTTTCTCTCCTTTTCCTCAGTTCCCAGGCAGACTCTGCAGCGTCTGTGCACTTAAACATCTAACAGTTTCATTCCAGATTTCCATTAGAGGTCCTGCCAGCCCTCAGTATGAGTCAGCTGATACCACATGAAGGCTTACTGTGATTAGGGAGTGAAATGGGAGCAGACCTCGCATTTGTAACTCAGCAGTTTTTCAGCGTGTGGATAGCCTCTGGAGGGGATTTCACTCGTCACTGCTTCCTTAATAGCTTCTTTATTTCTAAGTTGGTTTTAGGTATTTGCTTTTTCTTATCTGGGGCACTTCTGGAAGCAGACATGTTTTTTAATAGATGGGGAAAATCACCAATAGTTCATTTAGTGAAGACTGATTTGGGCATCTTCCCTGAGCCAGGAAGCTGGGAACAAGTTGCTGAAGTTCTGTTTGTGTTTATCCTTACTCATTTTCTTGGAGAGCAGAACGACAACAGAATGTTTTCAGGGCAACTGTTTGTTGAAGGGTTCTTCCTATGAAAAAGTTCCTCAGTAATACGGAATTATTCTTTGAAAATACTGGAAAACAGCCCAAAACACATGAGGGATAACCAAATCAGGACATGTATAACAGGTCTCATATTGTTTCCAGTGCAAACTTAAGCTGTTTTAGTGAAGTCTGTGAGGGTGCTCAACAGCAAGGACAGGCTGAAGTGACTTTAGGGGTCATTTTTAGTAGGATATAAAATGAAGTACTCCAAGGAGAGGGGAAAAAAAAACAAAAAAAAACCTGTATGTGTGTGCTGGAAAACTTCTGTAGTCTTATCCTTATTCTCTTTCTGCTACAGTGCAGGTCCTGGTGGATGGAGCTCCAGTCCGGATCCAGCTGTGGGACACTGCTGGCCAGGTAAGCTCTGTCAGAGGAATGGTCAGCTCTAGTCCTGTGGGACAGAGTTTGTTTGAAGGTTTTTATGAAAGGCAGTACTGGGCAGGAAGGAGATTTGCTAGCCCGGTTGTCAGCCATTCTCTGGTATGGCAGACACAGACTGGTGAATGTCCTAGTTAACGTGTGAAAATGTCACTGCAGCATCATGTTCTTAGAGTTCGGTCCAGTGAAGACCTTTTTTCCTCTCCATTCTCTACAGGAGGATTTTGACTGTTTGCGCTCACTTTGTTACCCAGACACTGATGTCTTCCTTGTCTGCTTCAGTGTGGTAAACCCGAGCTCCTTCCAAAACATTACAGAGAAATGGATCCCTGAGATACGAACTCACAACCCCCGGGCTCCAGTGCTCCTAGTGGGTACACAGGCAGACTTGCGGGATGATGTCAATGTCCTCATTAGCCTGGATCGCTACCACGTGAAGCCCGTGCCCCGGCCTCAGGCAGAAGGTCTAGCAGACAAAATCCGGGCGGAAGCCTACCTGGAGTGCTCAGCACTGACCCAGAAGAACCTCAAAGAAGTGTTCGACATGGCCATTGTCAGTGGTGTTGAGCACAAAGCTCGTCAAGAAAAGAAGATGACAGCCAAAGGCATCAAAACTCTCTCCAAGTGCCGCTGGAAGAAGTTCTTCTGCTTTGTCTGAAGCTGCGCTTGGGAAGGGGAGATAAAAGAAACATGTGATGCCAGTATTACTCCACACCTTCTTGGAGTGACTGCTCCTGTGGCCCCAGCGGGGAGGGTATGATAAGCTGCTGGGCTTGGAAACCTGGCTCTTGCTGGGTTACAGCATCCGATGCCTGGGGAACATGAACTGTTGTGCTGGGATGTGGAACGGTCCAGGCAGCTCTACATACTTGCTGGACATGCCTGTAGTGTCCCAGGCTAATGGGAGCCTTTAATACACCAAAACTTAGTACTGCAGAACAGGCAGGTTCCTTACATTGACAAAAATGGCCATTTTTCTGTCCAAAACACTCTTCTGTAGTCCTGACAGAAAGTGAGGAGGGCAGGGGCAGCTACGGGTGACTGTGTTGTGTTCAAACACAGGCTGCTGAGACTGTAAAGCAAGACTTGGGTTTCTCCTCTGATTCTGCTTGCCCAAATAGGGAGACCCTCTTGGCTGGGAAAAAAAGCAGCACTCTTTCTTTAAAGCCCTGTATTCAGAGTGCCCTTGAGAAGGTTTTTCCTAAATAAAGGCCATTAGCAAGCTGAAGAGAAAATGCACTGGGAGCTGCATTGATTCTTTGAGCAAAATGTTCTCTGAAGAGAATTCTGGACTCCACTGAGTGCCAGTGCTGTAGCCCCATTTGAAGAAGCAGTCATGAAATTGGGGACCTGTTATGAAAGGCATTTGTGTGTGTGGTGATTGGAGAGAAAGAACAGGTGAGGAGCAGCCATGCATGGCTCTATCTGCCTAGAAGAGAGCAAACTGTGTCAGTGAAAGGTTTGTAATGCTGCCAAGAGGTGAAATGTGAATGGAAAGCCAGCGTACGTTACAAAAGAAAAAGAGAGAAGGTAGAAAAGGAAGGGAATAAAAGGGAAAAAGGTGAAAGAAGGGAAAATGAATAAGGAAGGAAGGAAGAGTGTTAAATGATTGGTGTGATTCTGCTTAACCGGTGAATCCTCCAGGGACTAGTGATGTCAGTTTCAATGTAATGTTGTCCACACTAGAATTCTGAATCAAAAGGAGGGATCTGAAGAGAGAAAGTTCTTCTTGGCCAGTAAAATTCTCTGTTACAAACCTAGGCAGGAGAATAGCGTTTACCTCATGCTGTCCTTCCTGAGGTTGCTGAGCAGGAATGGAGGTCTCAGGTCTTCTTTCTGTTGTGCTTTCCTTTCTCAAGGATCACAGCTTGATCTGCTGAAAACAAAAGCAAAGGGAACTCATGAAGTTCCTGTCAGAGACAGACATTTGCTATGTTTGCTTCATTGCCCATTCCCTGCCAGAACACTGTCTGGGTCCAGCGAGGGATCCAAAGAAATTGAGGGAGCACAAAGGCAGCAGCTAGAGGTGAGGTGTCCTACACATCTCTAGACAGGATACCACTTATTGAACAAAGCTCTCAGTAACCATATATCCCTGTATGCATCTCTTACCTGTACAGGCACCTGTGCTTCAGTTTGCCTGTTGGGTCTGTATGCATTTCTTTAACCTGTGAAAGCAAGGATTCAGATGTGATCTGCTGCACTGTCCTTGTACAGAGCTAATCCGCAGGTACAAAGAACAGCAGCCTTGCCCCATGCTGGGGAGAGCAAGCAAACATTGTACTGCAGTAACTTGGTATAAACAGGGATTCTTTCATTCTGGAAAAGAAACTGTACTGAGAGCTGCTTTCTTCCTCTGTGTGTCAAATATTTGTTTAAATAAACGTATTTTTTAAATGTCTGCAATTTGTGTTCATGAATTTGTCAGTGCAAAGTAAGCTTGGATTACAGATAGTGGAAGAGCTAATTCCATTTCTCCCTTGTAAAGTTAGGGACTCAACAGGGGTAAAAGTCCCTTCCCTCCCCATCACTGAAAGCCTTCAAGATCCTCCTGTGGTCTCAATTAATGTTCCTCTCCTTAAGCAGCTGCTCAGGATGGAGGCTGCTGAAGGGACAACAAATAAGTTTGCAAGGCTCTCAGTTCCCCTCCTTCAGCCATCAGCCAGGGACTGGTCTGGAGGGCCTCAGACAAGCCCAAATAGAACTTGCACTTGGAACCCTAATAACAGCTTGTTGCTCTGTCATTAGGCTGGTGGGTAATTTTGCCACTGAACTCACTTAAAATCTGGTAGTTGAGCACTAGCAAGTGCTTAAGGAAGTACTGAAAAGTTTGCCTCTACAACACCAAAACTATCCTAGAAGTTCACAGCACCATGGAGGGCTCCTGTCTGTCTGCATCTGGGGCTCAAATGATAAAAGAAAAAGAAAGAAACATGGTGGAGCACAGGTAACGAGAACATAAAGATGCAGAAACTGGAACAGGGAATTACTGCTGATAAGTGGAGCCAGCTTTGCAGCTTCCCAGCATTCAAGCTCCCAGAAGGACCTGTGAATGGAAACAGCAGGAAAGTGTGAATTAACTTCTCACGGAGTGAGTCATTCCACTGAGCCATATCCTGTCATGTGCACAATAAGCACACTAAAACTCACTGAAACCCGCAAACTCAGCCCAGCTCCTGGGAGGGGTGGTGGTGAAGCTCTTATTAAATGGAGCCCCAGGTGGCTTTGCTAGGACAAAGAGAGGTCTGGTACAGTTCAGGCTTGTTTCTGTGTCCCAGTACTGCTTGACCAACCTGTATTTTCAGATGATGCTGAGAGCACAGCATGGTTCCTAGGAGACGGTTGCTAATACAAACCACCCCACCAAGCTGGAATAAGCTAGCCAAGCATGATTCCATACAACCATTGCTTACCTGAGACAAGAAGGGACCTCTATTCAACCTGATTTGTAAAATGACCAGTACTAAGTGCTATCAATAGCACATGTAGAGTAGAGGCTCAAGTACCCTTCTTACTTCAGTTTCTGACTCAGATGCTGGTTGACAAGCTCCTGCCCATCATAGGGCTCCTACTGGCATAGCCAATGCCACAACTCCAGCACAGGCAAATACTACATCACATAACTCCATATGAAGCCCCAGTAGAGCTCTCTGATGCTAGTGATGGAAGGCATGTGAAGAAGACTGGGGCCTTTTTTTCCTTTCTCTGTATGTAGCACATCTTAAATGGGCTCAGCTGTGCCAAGATCCCAGCTGGCAATGCTTTCCTGAGCTTCCACTAAACCCTGACAAGGAATTAATCCCCAAAATAATACCAAGTTTCATCTGACTCAACCCAGCCTCCTTCCCAGAGCCAGAAGGGCAAGTCTCAAAGGTTCCTTCGGGAGAGCTTGAAGCCCTCTAGGTTACACCCTACTTACTATGAAAGAACAGGCTGATTTCTGACCAGGAGCTGACATGAGCCCAGCTGTGGGGGCAATCAGAGCCTGGAGCCCAACTGAAATGTAATCACAAGAACACTGCACCCTCCCCCTTTCCTGAGAGAGTATGACTGTGTTAACTCCCTTACCACCTTTTTAAATGCACCTCAGGTGCTAACTAGCTTTTTCATCAAGTTGCTTAATGGATTACACTTGAAGCAATCATTTACAGTTTCGAAGTGGGGGCCAGTTTGACTTTTTCCAACTGTATTTTGGCCCGCTTGCGCTGCTTACAGATGTTGGCTCTCCTTTGCATTGTTGTCTCTCTCAGAGCCAAACTAAATCATGCTTTGGTGCATCCAGGTGATAGAGTGTTTATACACAAAGAAACCACTCATCTTTAATCAGACAGCTCCAAAGCTGACCCCCCTGTGCTGGGAAATGCTGCTCAAGCCCCAGCTCTCTGCGTGCATCTGCTCCCCGAGGAGGAATCTCAGGGCTGGCCCAGCCAGCACCTGGGCCTCCTGGAAGCTGCTTACTCACGCATCTGCTGAGTCCAGCCCTGGGCTCCTCGTTCCCACCATATAAACACAGCATTGTACTTGCAAAGACCTATTGCACAAGAGAGCAGGGTATGTTTCAACGTATCCCTGAGACAGGTTCCCTTGGCTGCCGTACCACGTGATGCCCATTCCCAGGGTGACACCATGCCCTTTCCAGCTCTGGGACCCAGCCACTAAGCACCCAAACTTGCCTGACTTGTTCTGGGAGAGCAGGAGGAGATGTGGGTCCCATCCTCCCCCTCCGTCCCCTCACCCCCAGCGCTGCCCCTGGGGCAGTGTTGTGAACTGAAATACACCGGTTTCTGCTGCTGCAGAGGAACATCAGGTGTGGGAAATCTGGCTCGGGGACAAGTTTCACCACGAGTCACTGAGCCAGGCTTTTCTTTCCCATGAGATAATCTTGGGCGGGGCAGACAATCGCTTTAAATTAAAATACAATGAAAATACATGGGCTTCCCAGGGCTTAGGGTAAATCTTTCTTTCCTTGTTTTCTCAGAATGCGAGCCAGGTTCTGCTGCAACCTCCTGCAGGCCTGCAGCATGGACGGCAGTGCTGCATGGAGGAGCCAGGCTGAGGCTGTATGCCCACCACACCTGCAGCAAGTGGCAGGAGGCATCCTGCAAGGCCAAGGCTGTGCTGGGACAGCTCAGCCTGCTGTGGAGGCACCTATGTAGCCCCGCAGAGGAAGAGGGATATGGCAAGTGGGGCTGCTGAATCCCTTTCTTGCAGCATGCCCCTCATGTGTGTGTCCTGCAGGTCATGTGGCTGCTGGCATGGCAGATCTGCTTCTCAGCGGTGATCAGAGACAGGCTGTCATGGGCTGAGGACTACCACCATGGTGCTGTCACTGCATGAGCTTAGCCACTTTGAGACCCACAGCCCTGGAGCCTGTGTTACTTTCCTATTTGGAGGCATACGCTGCAGCAGGGCCCATCGTGAGAGGACTCGGCTCTTCTGGCAGAGGTTGGGTCCCTGCGGGGTAAGACGGGAGAAAGAGGCTGGGAAAATGCTGCTTGAGCAGCACACATGAGCTCGAGGCAGTATTGCAGAGCATGGGCTGTTCTCCTGCTGGGAGCCCCGGGTCCCTGCAGCGGGCTGGGAGGCAGGAGGAGCACCAGGGCATGGGCAGAGCTTCAGAAAGTGCGCATTCATCTTCCCTGCCAGTAAGGCAGAAAGCGCCCGGGGTAGGATGATGACGCACCGCACACCTGAGATCGTTTTCATGGGAATAGACCCGTGAGAGACAGCGAGAGGAAGAGCCGGGGAAACTCTCCCAGCACTTCAGCCGGTGTCAGCATTCACAGAGCAGATTTCACAAGATAAACAAAAGCCTTTAATAACCACACACCGGAGAGAGGCTTTGAAACCCAGTGCAATCCCTGCCAGGAGAGCAGAGCAGCAGAGTCCTTGCACAGCACCAGGGCCACCACCAGCAAGAGCCTGGGTGGCTGTGGAGAAAAAGGCCCTACAGACACCCGAACATCCTCATCCTAGTGTGGGTACCCGAGCTGTGCTCTCAGCCGTGGGTAATAACATGCACAGTGCTATATATAGTGTCCATGAATATTCATGCCCTGTGCTAAGGGGTTTTAATAAGATGGAGCAGATGAAAGATGTCATCCACCCTGGAATATTATCTGGGCAGCAGCGTGTAATCTTGAAGGGAGGGGAGGTGAGGATGTGTTATGCTATGATATCTTCTGTAGGGTTTTACTTTTCTGTAAGCCAAATAGATCTGTAGAATAATGAGTTATCAGCGTATAACTGAAAAACCTTAAATGTACAAGACTCCTCTCAAAAGATGCTAAGCCTGAAATACAGGGATTAACCAGTAAAATACACCTATACCCTGGGAGGAGCATCCTGAAACATCTGCTTATTTGCCCTACAGTACCAGTAAGAACAGGGGAACAGAACTCCTGTCTTTCCTTGCTATGGGTCTATTCTCTGTCTCCAAACATCTCTTTTCAGATGATAAAAGTACTGTGGTTAGTGCTAGAAGAGAGCAAAAGTCTAAATCTGCTTTTAGTCATCAGAAATTTGGAAGTGCTAACTCAGGCTTTAACATCATTCCCCTGTGTGGCTTTGGACAAACAACTTTCTCTCTTCCACTTGAACAAGGGAGCTCCCTCCCCTCCGTGGTATGTGATACAGGTTTATTAAACTGGCTTTCATGGGGTGCCAAAGCACACAAAGGGTTATTGCCAGGAACATCACAACATTTCTCCTCTCATTTCTCAAAAAGGGACAAAAGCCCTGAGATGTGTACGGACACTGACCATCTGGAATCGTCTTTCATGAATTCAGTAGATTTGGGAAACCAAACAGTCCGATCACAACTCCAGCTCTTGGGTTCAGGTAATCGAGGAGGAAAGACAGAATTCCTTTAAAGCAAACATCTCCAACCTTCAGAGGCGGTGAAGGAAACCTGAAACTGCATGTTCTGGAAAACAGGGAATGTTCTGAGCAGGGAACAGTACGGTCCAGGGCCCAGCCTTCCTCAGTCCTCATCCAGGTGGTCAGCTGGTGAAGGGACAGCTTGCTTCTGCTAAGCGCTGAGCTCACTTACGCTGCCCTTCAGTATTTTATTGGCACCTGCCTGAAGTCTTTGGCCACAGCTGTGGTCTAAATAGTTACAGAAGGGAAGAGGGGCCAGCATGAACATTCCAATATCACAAGTATGACTCCATGGTGAGCATTAGCTGCTCTTCCTCAACCTCCTCTCTGTACCTGAAGGAGCGTAACAGTAGGAAGAGATCAAGTCCAGCTCTCAACCCTCTGTTCTAGAGCATGGCTTTGCTGGCAATCAAAAACTACATCTCAGCTCAATTTTCTTCCCACACTTGGCCGTACTCTATCTTAACCCCATCTCAGAGACATGTCAGTCCTTTCATATCCTCACTGAAGTTCACAGAGATTTGCCAGCAATAATCAGAGACAATTACCTCTGCATCTTTAGGCAGGGATATCAGACCTGAGCTGAGGGTGACTCACAGCAAAATCACTTCCCCCTGTGAGGTTCTTCCAGACATCCTTTTTGCCCTGAGACCTCAGCGCCTTTGGTCATTCTGCACTTGGGAAACTCTCCAGGCATGGAGCAAGTCCCAGCTGCTACCCAGTCCATTTATTTCACATCCCTGTATTTTCACCTCATCTGATGGAACTGAGAATATGGTTACAAGCTGGAAGTTTCACCTTTTTTTTTTTTTTTTTTTTTTTTTTAATGAGTTTTTTCCAATGAATTTTATGGTGAAACAATACTGTCCCGGTGAGCATGTTATGCAGTGCAGACAGAGCTGATGGACCACAGATCCATTCTCAACAGTCACTGTGGATGAACCACGAAGCAACCCAACCACACTGACCACTTCTGACTTGGACACCTCCAGGATTCCCATCTTCTTGATGAGAGGAAATGAGCCACCCCTCCATCCCTTCCAGCTCTGAGCTTAGATGTCACTGCTTCTCTCTTTCTCCTCTTCCCCTCAAAGCAGTCCACCAGCCAGGATAGATTTATGTTATTCAGTGATAACCTGAAGGTGCTGCCTGTAGCTCTGCCTTCAGGGTGCAAATACACCGGGCTTCTCTTCCAGGTTTGCATTGGGAAGGAAGCAATTGACTGAAAATAAACTATGTCTCAGCAAATACAGGGCAGTCATTAAGGGATAATATAATTCAGAAAGTTTTACAGCCTCTCCAGCTACCACAGCTGGGGTGAAACTTGTCTCATCAGTGCTGACTAAACAGAGTATGACTGATTTAAACAAAGCTTTACTCTGCAAAATAGACACGGCTCTGGCTGCAGGGGGGGCTGCCCAGTCATACTGTAGGTCACTGACGGCCAGGCTGCAGCAAAAGCAGCATGGTGAACACTCTGAGATGCCAGGGCCTGGCCAGGTGGTGGGTCATGGCCCAGAGTTGTCTACATCCTGCTGAGAGCAGGAAGGCTGTGAGTGTCAGTATCAAGGGAAGGCAGGAAAATGAGGCAAAAAAGCAAGTGTCTCCTTCACACCCAGGACAATTTGGCTGGCATTTTCCTTTTTGAGAAAATTTGTTGTCATCTTCTTAAACATTCATCTTGAAAGATGGACAATACCCTCCTTACTGGTAGGAATTACCTCTGTAATTGTCCCCCTGAAGAGGACAGAGGCACAAAAAGCTGGCTTGTCTGACAGGGCAAGCCTTTCCATCACAGCAAATCACTGTGGTACGTAACACACTGCAACACTGTTTTGGTCCCCGTTGTTCCTTTGCATAAAAGTCTTTGAACTAGAGTTAGTAATTATGGAAGCCACGCTGCAGACAGCTCCTCAGCCACAGATATGTTTATCAGCAAAGCATCAACCTGCCTGGCTTCCCAGAGGTGGAGATGGCATGGGGTCATGCTTGCATCAGCTCATCAGCCCTGCAGAGCTGGGATGATCTCTTGCTTTTGTCTCTGTGAAGCAGACAGCATCAGTGGAGTTCCCATTACTGATTTAGATAGCTGCCCAGATTCAGCAGATTCAGCAGGGGCAACACACCAGTCTTTAAAGGTGTTGGAAAGGTGGAGGAGTACTTCCTGCCACTTTTAGGAGGTTGAAAACAAGGGGGCTTTTAAGTTTAATGAGAAAACAGATCTAGCTAAGTTAAAATAGATGTTGTCACAAAAATGCAAAGGTTTGCTGTACTCTCACCTTCCCTGAACTTTGGCTGAGTGCTGAGTGCCTGGGTATGGACAAGGCAAAATGGAAGACAGGTAGGAAAGGAGAAGATGATTCCTTAGTCACAGAGCCTGCAGGTTTTGAAGAGGTTTTCAGCTGGATTACAATGAGGACAAACCCCTCCCCTTGAAGACAGAGCATGTCTTGTTTATGAAAACAGTCGACAAAGTTGAAGAAAACAGAAGGTAAGTGGACATGAGTTAGGAGGCTCCTTTCAGCCCTGCATACAGGGTAACAAGCAGTTTCAAAGGACTGCTGTACCTTACAATTACCATCAGGCCATGGACGGTTCCTGAGCTTTGCTCAGCTCTAACACTCATCTCTACGAGAAATTGACCTTTCTACGTGCAATGTGTATTACTTCACTCTAACTGCGTCACAGACAAGCATAGACTTGGTCAGGAACCAAACACAGTTTGTGTCATTGCTAGCTCCCAGTAGCCAGTTTTAAGAAGCATCATAGCAGCATCATAAATAGGGACTGAGCCTCACATCCATCAGTTTTTTTCTGGAAAAGCTAAGAAGGTAGCTAGTTTCCTTACTGCTAGGTTTGGGATAAGGACTCTGCCCCCATTAGAGTCAGACCAATAAGAACTGGCCCCAGACACTGGGATGGGAACACAGCACCCTAGCAGACAGCCCCAAAGGCATGACATGAAGGCAGCAGGATTTTTCATCACAGAAATGTGGCCAGCTGAGCTCTGGACACAGCAAATCTCTCTGCTCCCAGGAGATGAAAGACATCTTGGAGAGGAGTTTGGTGGCTCAGTGTTTACATGTGGGTCTGAGCAGCTGCAGGGCAGGGCAACCTGTGACAGCAGGCAGAGAACAAGAGCCACATCGTGGCTCAGCAGGCACCTACAGCTGCCTTCTTTCCCACATTCTGGCTTAAGCATAATCCCAAGTCAACATCAGATTTCACCAGAATCAAACAGAGATCCCCATGGGGGCTTTCTGCCATCCCTGTCCCAGAGTAGCAATAACACACAGAGGGATGCAGTGAGGTTTTGTGAGGAGAGACATCTTTAGGCTTCATCAGCTTTGCTGTAAAGCAGAATGGAGATGGATGAGAAGTGGATGAGAAGACAGCTAGACTGTACTTCCACACAGAT
This sequence comes from Coturnix japonica, assembly GCF_054131305.1. Classification (NCBI taxonomy): domain Eukaryota; kingdom Metazoa; phylum Chordata; class Aves; order Galliformes; family Phasianidae; genus Coturnix; species Coturnix japonica. The sequence continues at coordinate 24,133,534 of NC_140667.1, read as the reverse complement.
GCTGAGCATCACGCATTTATGCTGGAGTGCAGGTCTCAATTAGATACACTTAGATAAGGACATATCACTATCAAAAATTTAGCTCTAAGACTGAAGATGCTTCTCTTGTAATTAGAGCCATCATTGTTTTCACAGCAGAGACACATCTTCATTCAAGAGGGCTCCCATTATGCTTTCTGCAAAGCAGAAGTGTCCCACATCAGGCATTGCATGGTGCCAAAATCTCCTCAGTGGTTCAAAAATGTCTTACTGCTTCCTTTCCTGACATCATCGTGCCCTGTGCAGAAAGGGTGTGGGGGACGTTCAGAGAGGCACACTCCCTGTGTGACCAGAGAATGATGTTCTCTGGCTGCCTGGTGCTGCTATATTTGGGCTATACCACATGGCTCCAGACATCTTGCAATGCATATCAGAAGTCCCACCCACCTTTAAAGAAAAAAAAAGACACAAAAGAAGGGAGTGCTGAGAGTCAAACAAAGGTAGAGTTTATGGGAAAGTGGAGAGGGGTGGGGGGGGAGCAGGCACAAGGAATAGGAAGTCAGGCTTTGAGCAAGCCCTGTCATGTTGCAGGGACCTGCTCTACCTGCCCTCCGTGTGACCGCAGCTCTGCCTGCCCGCTGCAAGAGGAGCACAGCATGGCAAGAAGGGATCTGCTGGTTGGGATGCTCCTGTAGAGCCGATGCACCTGGCAGTGAGTGTGTCAGTACCTTGCTGAAGGTACACATGTGTGTGTCAGGTGGCTCTAGAGAGGAAATGAATGTTTATGGGTGATGTTGCCTACTGGGCTTAGGAAGCTGGCTGTGGGATGGTGACAGAAGACAGTTCAGTCATCTCTGACCTACAGGCACAAATGGTTGCTGAAAGAGACCAGGCATATTCACAAGTAATCACAGCTTATCCTCCATTCCCCTTTTTATAGAAATGAACAACCCCAATACCCATAGCATCCACCTTTCTCCAGTCCTGCAGAGCACAAGTTCATGGCCAAGCTCTGAGCTCAGTGACAAGAGCCAGCACTCAACAAAAAGTAACTACTTAGGCACACTGGACCTTCTCTTTGTCACAGCAGAAGCAGCAGACTCCAAAGACAACTGCAAGCTGAATTTAAGCATTCTGCATTTCATTAGAATCACCAAGGGTAGAAAAGACCTCTAAGATCATCCAGTCCAACTGTTCACCTATCACCAATACTTCCCATTGAACCATGTCCTTCAGCAGAACATCTAAATGTTTCTTGGACAACTCCATCAATGAGTCTATTCCAGGAGGGAAAGTCACTATGAGATCTACAGTAGAAAAGGCATCTCTTGGAGGAAGCCTGGTGGGACAGAGACCTCCAGGGAAGGACAAACACGCTGTGTTCCCCACTGTCCTCTTTTCCCAGTTACTGCTCCTGAGTCAAGGTCCCAAGGCACACCCAGCTGGACAGTCCTCATCCTAATGACTAAAGTCAGCTGTGCAGGATAGGCAGCTCCTTTTGCTCTAAGTACAGATCCTGCTTGAGCCCTTGCCCCATACTGTCCCATCCAGCTGCCTTTTGCTGCAGCAGGCCCAGCTGCAAGGCAGAACGTACAGATTAATACACATTGTTCACCACCACTGCTCCCTGGCTCCTTCCTTACTGCCAGGATGCAGAGAGCTGTAAGAAGAGTTTCCAGCCCACAGTCAGTTAATCACCCACAATTAGCATAAACCCAATGCAACAGCGGGGGAATAAATGAAAGCTGGGAAAGCCCCCTCTTCCCAGCAGCGGGATGAGGCAATTTGCAGAGGGCCCGGAGGTGTGGAGAAGAAGAGCCTTTCATGAGGTTGCAGGTCCATGTGAAATGCTGGGTGAGGGCAGTCAAGGGCAGCACTCCCTCAGCCCAAGCTGGGTTAGCCATCCCAAAAGGCACTGTGGTTTCTGTTTCTGCAGGAGCCTAGAAGGCCTCCTCCTGCCATCCTGTGCTCAGCTGGTGCCCCAGGAGCTGGCTCAAGGAGTAGCACTAGTGGGAAACACATCCCTGACAAGTGGAAGGCATTTTGCCAGTACGTTGGGGGGAATTCTAGAAGAAAGAAAGCAGGGGATTACCCTTTTGTTCAGCTTTCTCAGATCCACTCCTTCCATCTGTGGCCTTGTGGGGAAAGAAGGCCCTAGAGGTGAAAACAAATAGGTATTTTTTCAGAGCTCCGGCTTCTGTCTGGACCTCACCTCACTGCCCCAGGGTTGGCCAACAGAGGAAGTTTCCCTCTGTTAGCATTCAAAAGGCAGTATCTGGCTTCATGGGTGGTGTGCAAGCTTACTAATTTTCCTGGTGGCCAGGTGTCATGGAGTTTACAGCCTTGTGTGCCTCATAGTGTGACAGAAATGCAAGAGAAAAGGAAGAAGATAAAGTCTTGCTGGCTGTGAACATGCATGTATAAATTGATGGGGAAAACAATATTGGGCACATGTGTTGTGCCAGCTCTTTCCTCTATCTACAGGCCTGTTCTCTGAGCAGATCCTGTCTCCAGTTCATCTCAGCAGCTGAGCAGGGAGATAAGGGAGAGGAGCATGGAAATGGTACAGCTGAGCAGCAGGGTGCGGTGACGGACCAGTCAACAGAAGACACGGCAGGGAAGAGGCACATTAGTTGTGTGTTTAAAACAGATTAACTTGAGCTTCAGGGAAAGGTAGAAAGACCTCCCCCTTTCCCAAAATACCAGGGCAAGAAGGAAAGGAAGGTTTGTCGACAGGGTGTAATTCTACAGTGTGAGCAGGGATAGTTTCTAAATATGAGAGAGAACCAGTTCAAACTGGTTTAACAGATACCTTGTGCACCAAAAACCCCTAGCAAGGGCATTAGAACAGCAGCTGTGCATAGAATCATAGAATGGTTTGGGTTGAAAGGAACCCCAAGGATCATCAAGTTCCAACCCCCCTGCCATAGGCAGGGCCACGAACCTCCAGATCTGGTACTAGAGCGGGCTGCCCAGGGACCCATCCAGCTTGGTCTTGAACACCTCCAGACATCCTCAGAAGCAACTCCAGCTGCACAGCCACATGGTCCTGCTACAACCCTGGTGCTCTCTGGTGTCTGCCCTTGTGCAAAGACCATAAATGCCCCTCTAGCCCCTAATATAGATTTTTCTGCCTTCTGAAGGTTATCCCAGCTCTCTGCTGCCTCCTAGTTGGTTATGATGCTTGGAGACTGGCTGGGATATGGTAACATTGACCATAATGGATGGGGAGGAAGGGAACAAGATCCTGCAGCTTGAGGGACTCATTGATGATCATGGCATCTCATACTGAAGTGTCCAGTGTCAGCAGCACAAGATGTCCCTGTTGGTTTGACACTGCAGTGTTCAAGGCATCACCAGTGGGACACTAGGAAACTGCTGCTCCTCCTTGTGGACACCTCAGTGGGGCTGGAAAACCACTTTGGGAACCTGCTCTGGCTGCACAACACCCAAATGAATAAAAAACCACATCAGTGCAACCGGCAGACTGTGGTGGAGGCACAGGGAGCAGAGCTTGGACCCGGCTGCAGCTGGAAAAAAAAAGAATGGCTCCCACCAAGCCTACATGAGAGGGACACAGTGACGTAATGTAAAGAAGGGATTCCGGCTGGGGGAGTCCTGGCAGCTCAAATTCTTGGGCCAGTACAGTCAGTGCTTTACTAGAGAACAGCTGCAAGTACTTTTTTTATAGTCTTGAAGCACGCAGCACGTGGGTCAGGTGTGTCAGAGGAGAACAAAGGCACAAGATACCTCGTCTATGCTGAGATATGTGGAAATTTCCCCTCTTCCATCTAGAGTGCCTGGCTGGATGCACCAGAACCCTGAGCCTCTGCAGCATAAGTTACCTGCTGGCTGCCATCCCCTACAGCCTCTCATGCAGGCAGGCTCTGGCAATGTGGCATACACAGTAATTAATCACTGGGCCTGGTCTTTGCTAGAAGTCCTGGAGATCTGTTAAAGGAATCAGTGGCAAGTTTCAAAACTTCTGATGCAGCTTTGGATGAGGACATTTTGTAGCAGCAGTCATTGATGAAGTTCTACAGTAACTCGAAACACCTCAAGTGGCACCTTGCTTAGGAAACAGATGTCTCCCTCTGATGCTGGTCAGCCAAACTGCCTTGCAAAAAAGCTCCTCCTAACATTTTTACAGTCCATGTTGCAGAACCAAGTGGATCAGCTACAGTTTCTCTTAAATAAATGTTTTCACTGCTGACTCTATTTCCCAGTAACTGTAAATTATTACAGTAACACACAGTTCTGTGCTTGAAGACCAATGCAGAGTATTTCCAATTTCTCTCTCCATTTCGTCAAGGAAAATAAGAGTGCCTGGAAAGCTTTCATAGCCCATTTCCCACACAGGCACCACTTTAGCAAGCAGTGCTTGCTTTCTAAATTCTGGAATAGCCATGGCACTTCAAATCTGCATCTGATCTAACTCTAAAAGAATGTCTTCAAACAGGACAAGTGTTGCAGACACAGGCCCTGAGTGACGCCAACGCCTTGCACAGACAACCCCAGATCAGTTTGTGTACCCCCTTATTTAATGATTGCCGGGGTTCATTTACTCATTCAAACCCCAGGAGGCTGTTACCCAAATGTGGAAGGAAAGAGAAGGGCAGAACAATGGAGCTTTGAAGCTGCAGAGCTCTTCCTCAGTTGGGAGCCACATTTAAGAGCTTAGAGCACGTCTGTAGAGTAAGTCCTGTCATTGCCAATGCTTCTAGTTAGGGGGAGAAACAGCCTTCAGGATTTCTTTTTACATTCTGCAGAGCAGGAAGACAGGCCCACTCCTCCTTCTGCATGGGCTGAGAGCTTTCTTGATAACCTGAACAAACTGTTTGACCTCAAAGCCAAAACAGTTTCTTCCTCAGGCAACAAATTAGCACAGGGAGCAGAAGCAACATATCAGAAAGCAGCACATCGCCGTGTCCTCTGTGCAGGAGACAATATTCCAGACTGCCAGGCAGGGCCAACCCCTGCGGTGCCAGCTGCCATGTTTACAGAGCCGTTGTGCCATAGGGGAGACAGAGACATCCAATATTTATCTGTGAGCTAATGCTTCCTGCCTCTGGTCCCACACAGCACTGCCAGGGACCATTGGGAACAAGTCACTCAGAAGCTCAGACAGTCGGTCCCAGGCTGTGGGACCCTCTGGGCAGCAGCACAGCAATGCATTTGCCATGGGGTGATATGGCTCTGCCTTGAAAAGACCAAGGCAGCACAGAGCTGCTTGTCTCTGGCTGCAGGCAGGGGGAGAGCTGAGATTTGCACGTTGTCAGGCAGAAGCAGGGAGCCAGGGCTCTGCTTGCAATGGGGTGTGCAGTCAGGGCAGGGTGACCCCACATGGTGCAACTTGGTCTTGCAGGGCTTGGGTGTGCAGCTGAGCAGCAGCAGAGTTTCTGTGCTTCACTGTGCTGTGTTGTAATGACTTCCTGATGCCCCTCGTGCCCTCCATCACAACTTGAAACACAATGGCATGTCTTCAATGAATGAGAGTGTAAAAACACAGTCTTCTCTCTTAGGGTATATCGAGGGAGGCAGCCTTGGCCTCTAGCGTCCACAGTGAGTTGCCCACTCCACACTGGGACTGGTGACTCCATCAGCAGGCCTGAGTGCCTCCTGGGTGACCCTTCAGAGAGCACACAGGGGCAATGTGGGTGTCAGCAGCTGGACAGGGCAGCTGGTGTGCGTTGGGGGATGGGGTGTTGTGGGGGAGGTGACAGTGACAGCAAAGCACAGTCTGCAGCTAAGAAAACCCTCCTGTAAAGGGGAGCAGTGCTGAGACACCCTGTGCTGCCTGTTCAGTGAAGTTTAATGTACATCCCTTGCCATTATCTTGTGCCTGAGCCATTGCCAGCCCAGAGATGCAGCTCGAGCAGGTTCTGTTTGAAGTGTAGTGTCTGCTCTTGGTTTCAGACCAGAACCTGTCTGACCAGCTGAAGCCCAGTTTCAGGTTACACCCTGCCTCATCTCTGAATTAGTGGGCAATGATCTCACTCTCAGCACTCCCAAGGAAGGGCTTCTCTCTCTGGTTAATCCTACCTGCTGCATTCACCTGTTCGTGGTGTGCCCCCCTCCCCCCCAAACCGCAGGACCATGGCTGCAGCAACACCTGCAGATGAAAGGGTGGGAGATAGCAGGCATGGGAACAGCACCTTCCCCTCTGCGGGTCATTGGTTTTCAGACACCACTCCCAAGACAGATAAGATAAACAATTCCCTTTTATTGCAACTTGTATTATTGGAGCAGGTGCACAAAAAGTAAATCAAGATGGTAAGTTTATTGCATAGGCTGGAAGAAAAACAGAGCAATGGAAGAAATGATACAAGACAGACCATGAAGAGCCATGGGGGAATCAAACAAGCCCTCCCGCAACAGGGAGAGACATGCAGCTGGACTGCCACCAGGCTGTGGGCAGCCATTTCCTCCCTTCCAGCCTTGAAAGGGTCCAAGAATTTAAACTAAAATCTGTACATGAATTTGTGCTTTCTTACACCCATACACACACACACGCACACACACACCCTGATTTCCTCTTTTCACAGCAGTTTTCTAGGAGCAGCAGGCACAGGGGTTCAGGGACTGGTACCAACCCCACAGCAGACAGAGCGTACCAGGGACTACAGGAACATCAGCTTCTGTTCACAGCAGAAGCCCTCAGCATCCAGAGGCACAAGCCTGATGCTGGAGATGCAGCCATACAAAGCTCTGGGCACCCTGCTCCATCAGCCATGGGGAAGACACAGCACCTCAATGAGGTGGAGGCGTTACACCCTGCCACAGGGCCAGGGATGAGCTCTGGGCCCACTGGGGTGGGAGGACAGTTGGGGAGATTGTCTGGCCATGTTCCTGATGCCAGGGACTTAGGTGTGAGGCTGTGTGCTCAGAGGAGAGGGCAGTAACACTGAAGCAGCAGCACAAGCTTCCTGCAGGAAGCATCAGCTACCAGCTCTGCTCACTGGCACAGCCAGGACTACACAGGTGGCATCAGTGCCTCCAGGAAACCCTCTGGTTCCTTCAAGCATCCCTTCACTGTGCCCCACCAACATCTCCTTCCCTTCCTCCCTCAAGCATGTTTCCTGCACTGCAAGCAGTGCTTCCCCCGGGGTTTCTCTGGGAGCAGAGATTTCCCATGGGCAGCACTAGCTGGCACCACAGCAGCAATGAGGAATTGGATCCTTCTGCCCTCCCCTCACCATCAGCGGGAAAAGGTGGGGCATTCCCTTTCATTTCATGTGAGAATAAATAGGTATTTTGTCATTGTGTTCAGGGTCAGAATGAACACTGGAAAAGCAACCAGGGCAACTCATAAGTGGAGGACACATACTATCCTTAGGTGGCTGCAACATGGTAGCCAGGTAGAAAAACTCTAGGTGCGCTTTTCTGTTAAAAAGCAAAGCCTAGTAATTAAAACAGGTTATTTGTTTTTCCTTCCGTCTTGAGAACAGAAACCACTGGAGAGTGTCGCAGGGCTCTCAGAACAGGTCCAGCCAGTTACCAGAAGCATGCAGCCCACACGGGGCTCACCACGACCAGAAGGACAGCTGGAAGGCAGGGCAACTTGGCACAGGTTTGGGGAGAGGGCAGAAAACTTGAAGCAGAGTGGCAGGAAGTGGCACTGCAAAAAAAGAATTGCTGGCCGTGGTGAGCTTGTACCATTCACCATTATGAATGCTACACAGATTCAATCTCGGGGTCCTTCGGTAAGCAGAGCTGAGCTGCGCTCCAGGTTTGAGCAGGAAGAAAGATGTCATTCAGAGTTTCACTGGATTGTTTGAGGTTAGGAAGGGATAGACCTCAGAGAGCATCAGAATGCTCTCAGATCTCAAGTCCAGAGCAGCCATTTAGCCAAATTAGAACCACATTACTGCCAAACCATGGCTAGATCTTGGCCTCAGGCTACCAGTGTCTTCTAAGAAAGAGCCGTACAGACACAGGCCCCCATCTAAAAGCAAAACTCCAGAAGTTCTTGGGAATGTCCCAGTGGGTGGCTGGGGAGAGACAGGAACAGGTCAGACTGGTTTGGTGGCACCATTGTAAAACAGATGCTCAGTGTCCTCCGTGGTGGACAGGGTAGAGTTGGTAGCGGTGGTTGGCTGGCGGCGGCGGCTGTTCTTCCTTCTGTTCTTCAGGAAGAAGTAGCCTATGATGGCCAGAACCACCATGATGCAGATCCCAAGGAGGACAGCTATCACCACTTCAAAGGCACCTGCAAAGGACACACGAACATGAACAAGTTAGGGGGTCTGCTCCACAAGATCTGCAGCAGCACACTAGGAACAAGCAAGCACAAAAGCTGCTGGAGAAGCTCTGCTGGCAAAGAGGAGGAAGTGTGGGCTGACAGCAGGGTGGGCACTGCAAAACTAAGTGAAGAAGACAACTGCATGAAAAAGGGTCTGGCAAGAGTATCACCGTTCTCCCAGATCACAGCTTCCATCATTTCTTGGATGCACCACGCCCTCTAAAGGCTATTTGGTGACTCTGGCAGAATTGGCCATTTGACACATCTATAAATGTCAGACTCTTCTCCAGCACTGCCTTTTTTTTTCTTTTTTTTCTTTTTTTTTTTTTTCCAGAATTTAGTGGTCCTTTTGTAAACACAGCTCCAAGGAGGAATTTACTGTGACATTTTTTGATGTTGAACACTGCAGCATTCATGCAGATTGATGGAAAAGAAATGAGAAGCCTCTGCAATGATCTACAGAGTCACAAAGCAGAAATTGGACCAGAGGTGCATGAAAATTCTCTCTAGACCCTGTTAGTGTCCTACAAACACTGCATTGTTCCCTTGGTCTCAGAGGGGGAGTGGGGAAGAGGTTAATATTTCCAAGAAAGGGCAAAATATTTTTCAGGGCAGAGTGAAAGCAACAAATAAGCTCTGTATGAGGAGCTGTTACTCACTTAACATATCAGTGTGAGGTTCAAAGGTTTCCCATCTCCGACCAATGGCATCTCTTTCTGAATTGGGAATAAGAAGGGAGAAAAGAGTTTTACAAAAAAGGGAACAAGTGCCTAGACAGGTTTCTGAGGAGTGCATTTCCAGCACTGTGAAAAGACTGAACGCATACAGCATCAGAATTCCTCCTATTTATGCTGTTAGCCTCCACAGCACTGCCTGTAGAGCACTACAGTGTGAAACGTTTCCCTCTTGATTGTTTAGAACTTTTGCCTAATATGGAGAATTTTCTTCATTTCTCTCCTCCCACTTGTGGGGAACTGGAGCCAAGCTAGAAAATGACATTCTTTAGAGTGGCCATTCCATACCTCTGGCTAGTTTTGTCACGCTTCTCTGCACCTTTCTAAGCATTAGCATCTACAGAATTTTATCCAGCTCTGACAAATGACAGGCTGCACTGCAGACATGCTGTAGACATGCACTGTTGCTCATATCAATACACTGCAGAACATTGTGGGGCATGGCCAGGATTTGAGAACAGAGCTGCTTTGTTTGAAGGCTCCAAGTCACAGCCTCTTTGTCACCACAGAAATTAATCTGGAGGGATTTTCCAAGATTGATCGGTATTCCAGCCCTCACTGTTCCTGCTTACTTGTGACACCTGAACACGATTTCATGCACTCTTCCTCTTCTTCAAAGTTGTTCATGTTGCCATCACAGCCCCCATAGGTGAAGCGGTCACATTTCTCAGAGAAGGGATTGTAGTACCAGCGAGGGATGCTCTCTGTGCACTGTCCAGTGTCAGGCAAGTCCACGCAGTGAGCTGGTAAAGCAAAGGAGAGGTGCTCTAGCCCAAGCAGCATCTTGTTTGAGCACCAGCCTCTGCTCATGATAGAAGAGCACGAGCACTGCAGCAAAGGGCAACCACGGTGAGACCCATAGCACTCAGGTGCCCACTGCCCAGCAGGCAGATGCTCAAGTTGGCAAAGCCAAGGTGAGCTGCCACTATGGAACACCGGGCTGAATGAAAAGGCAAGAGCTGGCAGATGTCAGCCAAAGTGCTCCTGACAGTATGTACCTTGCTTACGTGTGACATTGATTTTCTGCAGCCTATTGAACTCACGAGCATCTGCAAGAGAAATATTTTATATTAATCTTAGTTGGGGCACTGCAGCACAGTTATTTGCTACAACAAGCCAGGGAAAGGGAGATACACCCTGAGGTTTGTAGGTAGCTCAAAGCTATGATAGGAACATGGGAAAATACAGTGTAGTAACTAGAAATGATTCCCAGTTTGAGTTCAACTTTCTTAGATTTTTCCACCAAGAAAAAAAGGGGAAAATATTCTCACTCCAGGTTTTAAGAAGTATGAAAAAACGCTAGTCTAGGAAATAAGAGAGGGCAAAATAGGAAGCCTGGAAAGGTAACAAAATGCCCACAGATAGGGAAGAGATTACGTGAATTCAGTGAAGAGGATGAGAGAGGAGGAAGAGATTACAGACTTTGGCAGCTCACCACTGTGCATTTATATTAGCATAATGTGAGGGTGTTAAGGGGATTTTTGATGCTGGACCATTTGGGAGAAATCATGGCTTAATTTCCCACCTCCATAAACTAGTATGATCATTCAGGAATAAAACATTGGAAGGGGAGGGGAAGGCAGGCTCTGAAGTCTTACAGGCAGGCACAGGGAAGAGAGTAGGAGGAAACATCCCAGCGGGGAGATCAGCTGTAGCAGTCAGAGATATGGGAGATGGCAGAACCTGAAAATATGGCAATAGTGCAAGCTCATGCAGGATCAGGAGAATACAGAGCAACAAAAAGCAGAGTCAAACATTGAGCACTGCACTCATCCCTGTGCAGATACTAAGTTTTCTAAGCCAGAATGTGAAGAACTTACACTGTTCACAATACACCTCGTCTGATCCATCAGCACAGTCTGGAGTTTCATCACACTCCAGATAGGCATCAATGCAGCAGCCATCCTTGCATCTGAACGAGGAGGCCTGACAGTTCCCATTGCATACTGTGTCAGAAACAGTTCAGATAGTTCATTAAAATTTGTTCATTTTCCCTGCCAAGCAGATGTGTTATGAAGGGCTTAAAAAGCGGTGATAGGGCTGGCAAAGGCTTCTCTTCTGTGACACTCAACTCAAAAAAGAAGAAAATCATTTCTTGCTTATAAGCCAAGCACTGCTCTGGGAACAGCCATGCTTCCCATCAAAACAGCACCGAAGCTGGAGGCAAGGCATGGTAATGCCCCAGTCACCATGGGGACACAGTGACAAAAGAACCAGATGTGGCCGAAGTACTCAATACCTTCTTTGCCTCCGTGTTTACTGGGAAGGAGTGCCCACTGACTTCCCAGGTCCCTGGCTTAAGGGCAGAGTCTGGGGCAGTGGAGCTGCAGAAGAGGAAGATCACTTAGAATTTTGTGAGCAATACAAAAAATGTGGGAAGCAGGGAACTCAGTGCCATGCAGGGAGAGCTGAGCAGGTGGAAGGCTTCCAACTCTGCTCATAAAGTGCAAAGGCAAATGCAAAGACAAAGCAGAGAGTTAAAAGCCCCACACCTGAGACAGAACAACTCCACGCAAGAACAGTGTCTGGATGCCAAGAAGAAATAAAGTTGTGCAGAATAGCCCTGGGAGTCAAGGTGGACATGGTGAATGTGAATTAGCAGAGAGCTCTTGTGGCAAGGATGTCCAAATTCACAGCAGGCTGGGAGAGCTGGCAGAGACAAGTGGCCTTTCTCCTCTGCCCCTGAGGTGGTCCCAGCTGATCAGTGCTCTGCCCAAGTCTGAGCTCTCCAGTGAACAACAGACACCAGCATGCTGGAATGAAGCAGCAGAGATGCAGCAAGAGGTTGGAGCACATGACCTAGTGTGAAGTTTTGGAAAAAGACAGACTTTTTTGGAGATGAATAGTAATAGGGTGAGCAGCAACAGATACATGATCCAATAAGGGAAACTGATTCAAACAGAAGGGAAAACAAATAAGAGGGCTGTCCAGAGAGAACATAAAATCTCCTTCCTCAGAGATACCCAAAAGTAGCTTGAATAGAGCCCTAGGCAACCTGACATAACTCAACCCTGGCCGTACTTTGAGTAGTGGGTTGTGCCCCAGGCATAATTTCCAACCTGAATTATCCTATGACATGAAAGTGAAAGGTTTGGTAAAGAAATTAGTCCTAGACACCTCACTTTCCACACTGAGTGCTAATCAAAAAGCCACAGGAATGGATATGAGACACTAAGCCTGAGATTACAGCAGGATTACATAGAGGAGCAGAAGGCTTACCTGGCATTTGTCGCCCACTGACAGAGCCTGAAGAAACAAGAGGAAAAATAAGTAAATTTACCACCACACTACTTTGTCAGCTTAGGATCAGCTTTATATTGCTTCATGTTTCACCTAAGAAATGTGTATTTTCTGGAACACAGCCCTGTAGTGGTGAGGAGCAGAAATACAGAATTTAGGTTAAGGATGCTGGATGAAAATTTGGTGAGGGTCTGTGCAGCCAGGGACGTAGCAGGGACATCTGGCACTGAAGACACTGTGCCAGAAGGAGCCAGTTCTTGCCGATGCCCATCCAGGTTGGTTACACCAACATGTGGCCAGTGGTGATGACTGATGCTAAGGAAAGCTGATCTGTCATCAACTAGGGGAACAGAGATCCAGGAGCTGGGCACTGTGGGACCCTCATCAGCTTCATCTCCCCAGCTCTCCAGACTCTATCTGCCAGCCACAGAGGTGCAGTACTTGCTCATAGGGACATCCCAAACCTATGAGAAAGAAGGGACTGATTTTTGAAGCAGACTCACCTTTAACATTCCTGCAGGCAAGTTGACACTCCTCTTCTCGTAAGTAGTTATTCTTGTTAGGTTTGCAGCCACCAAAAATGAACTCCTGACACTGCTGAAGAGTTGGGTTATAAAACCAACGTGGAAATGAACCCCGACACCAGCCAACCTTCTTTGGACTCAAGCAATGCTCTATCAAGAAAGTTAAAATAAAGGGGTCTGGTTAACATGTTTTACCTGCACATACAGAAAATAAAATCTTCCAAAGGAAAGTTTGTCAACAGTGCAGATGTTTGTCTGAAAAAGAAATTACAAAATCCCAAGTGACATGGAGAAGGTAAGTAGGGAATCACATATTACATTTTCTTCTATCAGAGGACAGAGTACTAAATCAAACTGGAAGGTGCCATATGCATAAAAGCAAACAGCAAAGAGTTCAGCTGTAAAACTCCTTGCTTCAGGAGTCCAAGAACTTGTCCAAGAATTCATTGCCCCAGTGCAGTTGTAATGCTGAATACTTTGATCATTAAACAAGGCCACTATATTAAAACATACAGATAACGCCAGGGCCATTTTGAACATCGCACAGATGGCTTCACCTGTCCTGTGGCTTAAGGGAATTGGGCCCTTCCCAATAAAACCATGGGGTCAACAAGTCCTTTTAGCTTCTTCACTCTTTTGCATTCAGATGTACCCCCAGGATCCAGCTACTCTGGGATTACCCCGTAGAGGGGGCAATGGCATGCAGAGGGGATCAGATTGCAGGCCACCTCTTCTATGAGAGGATGAGAAAACCCTTAAATGCAGAGACTCTCACTGTTTCTCAGGTTCAGGGTTCTACAGTGAGAAGTTGACATGCAAGCCCACCCTGCTGACTGTGCTCTTTTCCCACCTGCCCCCTGAGAATAGGGCTGGCAGAGCTCCCCAGCTCAGGCACACTAACAAGATGTCTGTGGGCTCACCTTCAGTCTGCTCAGAATTCAGCACTATGATGGTGATGTTGCTGAAGTCTTGCTGCTGGGCAGTGTCCGTGACAGTAAGCTGGAAAACGTAAGTGCCCACCTGTAGGTTGGAGACTTCTGCCTGGTCTTTTTCATGCATCTGAGAATGCAAAATAAAAGCAGAAAAGGCATGTGTAATGAGAGGATGAATGAAGCCCACGTTTCTGCTGTATGAGGAAGAAACAAGCTTGGTTGCAAATCCCCAAGCAGAACTCTGGCATTAAAAATAGCCCAGTGCTTTGGCTTAGGATTTTGCTTTTTGAGTTGTTTTTTTCCTGGAAGTTGCTTTGGCTGAGCTAAGGGAAAGGAAGAAGGAGAGCAGCATCTCCAGATTTCCACAGCCCCTTACAGCTAGATATTGCTGCTCCTCAAAATCAGCCATTAGCTGGTAAATTAACTCTCCCAAGAAGGTGCCACAAGAGCTCCACAGGCTTTCTAGAGTATTTTGCTGAAGTTTTACAACAACTGTTTGCTCTTCTAAAGCCACAAATCCCATTAAACATCTACAAAGTAGTGTCCATGCCCTAGAGATGCTGGAGCTAGTCAGGAGCCTTGGCTTCTGCTCCAGCTCAGCTAAATTGGAAATCCCAACACAGAGCAACTGCATGTGACAGAAACCAAATTGCTTCCTTTGTGCAACTCCTTACCGTTATCTCTACAGAGGGGTCACCAAGGACCTGTTTCCATTCATACGTGACAATCCCATGGTCATCTGTGCTGTCTGCACCTCTCAGCATCACTGGCTCCCCTGGCTGCACCCGCATGTCCATGCCAGCACGGGCTACTGGAGGACGGTCATCTGTGGAGGAAGAGAAGAGCAAAACATTGGTAGGAGGCAGACCTCCAGTCCTTATTCACATTATGAGAAAAGGGGACTCTTCCAGGGTAAATCAATATGGATGCCATCCACTAAAAGGAGAACGCTTTGATACAGCTGTGCTTCTTGCAGCCTGTGCAAACAACACATGATCAGTACCGTTACTGCTGCCCTCAGCCGTTTAATAAGTCCACAACTCTGGCAGTGCCTTTTGAGCCACGTCTGCCCACAGGAATCCCAGGAGGAGGCTTTCCTTGTGGCTACAGCCGCTGCGCTTTCAGCAGCAGGACCACAGCCCCGCAAACAGCACAGAACAATCTCCACCCCATCACTTATAGAGATGACCTGATGTGGGCGGTAAAGAATGTGGAATGGACTCTCATAATTCCTTCTGCTGGTTCTGTGCACTGCGTTGTGTGCTTAACTGGAGCTGTGCAAGGTGGGATCAAGTTGGACCCCACCTCATCTGCCCCACTCTCTGACACAGGTGCCTTAGAAAAAGCACACAAATGCCATTCACGCCATTGCTATTTTTTGTCTCATTCCACAGACTGGCTTACTAGCAGCCCCCGCAGGCCATTAAACTCATCTACAAACAGTGAGTATAAGAGATGAAAACTGATCTCTGCCAGTGCCAGCAAGGTCAGACGGTGCAGTGACACACAATGAGCCTGACTCATTGTTCCTTTTGGTCTGAAGGCCTTCTGCTTGGCTCAGACCATAAAACACCACCTGGTAGTTCCCATACCAGGACTCAATGGTTGGGTTCAAACTGAGCCTTTTGGAAAGGCATCAGTTTTCATTTTCAATCTAGATGTGTCACTGCCATTTTTATAAAATTGGAACTGAAGAAGTGGATTACTGCCCAAAGCCTTTAGCTGGAAACCTATTCCATCAGTTAATTACTTTCACTGTTTCAGACCTAGTCTTAATTTTCTGCTGTATTTCTGAATTCATGTCCCACCTGCTGCCTCTTGCTAGAGCAGGGACCTGTAGTTTAAAGCATATATGCAAACAAAACTGACATTAAAAACAAGCCATTTGTTAGTTCCTTCATCAATTATTTAAGCAGTAAAGAAGGTTTTGCAGTATGTACTCAGGCAAGAGTGGCCACAGTCACAAGACCACAGTCACAAGATCAAGAGATCTTGAATTCTACATCCAGAATTTTCTATTTTCTAGTATCTTTTGATACTTGGTGAAGACAACAAGCAAAATCAATCATCCCTTTGAGCACTGTTCCTGGCTGCAGACCTGCAGCTCTCCTCCCTCATTGTCAGGCTGCCTTTTGCAATGTGAGAACAACTTAATCACCCTGTGCAGCTGCGGGGCTTCTGGTTAACTTCATTACACCAGCTGCTCTCTACTGTCTGTCACCAGCATTATCTTGTAGTCCTCCTCATGTAGCACCATGGGATGATGCTTTTAGCAGCAGCCACCAAAACAGGCAGAGGCCAGAAAGATGGCATTTCCATTAAAAGCAGAGGGGTCCACTCCAGTGTCCTTTGGCCTTTGGGTGAGGCATTGCTCCCTGCTGCTTCCTTCCAAAGGGCTGCCTGCCAAAGTGATAGAAACTGGCCTCAGCGAGGCACAAAGACAGCTGGAAGACACCAAACTGTGCTGGGCCAGCCTGGCCCTCTTGGCTTTGATCAGGGCTGGCAAAACAAATAAATGAAGTTTTGTTTTACTTTCAAGAGATCTTGCCAAGGGTCACAGGAGCATTTGTAGCCAAAGGAGTGACCGCAGCTGGCAATGCACTCCAAACAAACTAGGAAACAACAGCCCCACAGCTATGTGGCACACAGCGCCATGAGCTCTGGAAATGGATGCTCCTACTGTTCCACTGGGCCTCCTGATTGCATGAACCCGACCCATCAGGTGGGGGCAGACACAGGGGAAAGACCAGTTAGTTCTGCAGTCACAGATTGGTCGTTAACTTACAGCAAATCCAGGTGGTGCTTTTCCTTGACATTTTTAAGCACA
The DNA here is from genome assembly GCF_054131305.1 of Coturnix japonica. NCBI lineage: Eukaryota > Metazoa > Chordata > Aves > Galliformes > Phasianidae > Coturnix > Coturnix japonica. Next base: position 24,117,056 of record NC_140667.1, on the reverse strand, counting down.
TGCACTTAAAACCAAAACAAACCAAAACAACCAAACACACAAATACCAACAGAAAAACAAAATGCTTTACTGAAGGTCGATTGAGTTGTTTTCAGTTATGGATTGCACAGTGAAACAAAGAGTTGGTTCTGATTATGGGGTCAGCTACCTCTCCAGATCCCATCTTTGGTGAGCAAAGTTCCCCATGTGTGCTCATCCCCAGAAAGCCAGAGGGTTTGCTTGTGTGCATGGACTACCAAGGAGGACCTTTCCCTAGAAATGAAGGACTTCATTTTCAGAGGGTTCTACTTTCTCTCATAGACTATGAGAAAGCTCACCAACATTGGTGTATTTTCATCACTGACCCTTTGGTGAGTGTTCTCCACCTGAGCTTCATAAACAAGTGCTCACTGAGCTGGGGTCAATACCAACAAACTGCTCTGAGAAGGGAGGTTCTCCATTCAGCTCCTTTGGCTCTGAAAGGCCATCTGAAAAACGAAAGCTGCCTTTGTTCTAATGCTCTTTGGACTCTGGAAAGTTTCTGTAGAAGTCTGTAATTAACAGGGATATTAAAGCTTTATGATGCCATTGCACGTCATGCACTTTTCTGTGGGGCACCAGCTGCTGGAGTCACGTCATTGAGTGACAACTTCAGTTTCCAATCAAAATACATAGGAAAATGATTTATCTTCTTTGTCACTGATCCTGCATAAAAACTCAATAGAGTAAATGCTCACAACTAAAATCTTCCATATTTGAGTGGCTCATACGGTATTCAGGCCTCAGTTTCTGTTTTTTGCTTTTTAAAAAATAATTTAATGCCACTTCAAGGCTTATGCAGTGAATGGATTACTTGGCTTCAGCTCTACCAATGAGCAAACCTGAACCAAAGTTGATGGGAAACAGAAACTTGAAGGATACTGAATTCCTATGAGAGTTGTAAAAGTAAGTACAGGGCTGGGAGGAGACCCCAGCAGGGACCTTAATGTCAGAAATGGAACATGCTGGAAAAACCCTGTGGAAGGCAAAGCTCCCAGTGTGAGGATTTCTGTTTTGGTGCTCACATACCAACTACTGCCCTTGTGACACAAATTCACAGAAAACCAGATTTCCTCCATTCCAGCACTCACAGAGATAACACCACACCATGGGAACCTGAGACTGTAAAGTGATACCTCAATATAGCAGAATGTGCTGAGATTGCCTCTGCTTGTTTATCATCACTCCCACAGCCCAACACTGTGCCCTGGTATGGCTCACTTCAGCCCCTCAAGCCAAAAGGCCAGACACCCACACTAGGAAGATTTCCCACAACTCATGCAGTTCTCAACACTTGCTGACATGAAGCTTTGCAGGAGGAGAACCCAGCAGCTCAGCTGATCCCTCAGCAGGCCATGAGGCAGGAGCCCAGCTGGAGCTGCAAGACCCTCCCTACCACCCACCCGTCTCCCACCCAGACTGTGCATTAGGAGCGTGTCACCCAACGTTTCACAACCCCCACAAAGGGTTCAGTTCAAGAAACGGACAAAGGTTCAGGGAGGTTATTTTTCAGCCTCACACCCAGAACTGGTTTGCCCAGACCAGAATAAGCTCATGGTGGTTACCTCAACACCAGCCTCCATGATTACCAGCAAAGTGCAGGTGAGCCTGCCCCTCCCCAGTGAGCCAGGCAGAAAACTCGCAGCAAAGTTCAGGCTGTGGAGTGATTTAAGGGGATAGAGCTTCTTAGTTATGCCAGCAAGAGCATTTGCTGTTGCCAGTACCCAGAGGTTTTCTCTGAAGCTGTAACGCCTCAGCAGGGTGGCAGTGGCACACTTCAAGGCTGCCCTGACCCTGTGCTGTTTCCATATGCAATGCTTCCCCCATAACCCCCTCCTAGCTTCCAGCTCTTTCTATCAGGAAACACTCCACAAATAAATTTGTCTTTCAGCAGCCCAGAAAAGCTGTGCTTTCTTTCAAGTGTTGTCTACCTCCGCTTGAAAAGTCATAAGCCTCTGAATCCAACAGGTCTGTTGTTGCAGTACTGTGAATCCTACGACATGTGGCTGTTCTCTTTAATGTCACCCACCGGGGCACTGAGCCACATAAACACATATTTCACTATTGGCTAGAAAAGTATGCTTTTGATCCTCATTTCTGTAGAGCCCATCTGGAGACTGCCACCGAGCACACTCTTGGGGCTCTGAGGAAGCTTGACAGCATATAAAGGAGGGCATCATACAGTTCCCTACCCCTCTTCAGAGCCCAGCCCTGGGGACGATGACAGCCCAGGTCCAGAGCAACCACAAAGCTTTGCATTTTCACAGGGAAGCAGCACAACAGTGAACAGACAGCTTTGTCTGCAGCACAAACTTAGGTCTAAGAGGAACGTGTAGGAGGAAAGCCCAGTGTGCTGAAAACAGCTTCCTTACCCCCAGTTTCATCCTGCCTCTTCAGGTATCCCCAACAAATCGGAAGCAAAACCCACATCCAACTTCCTTATTGCTGCAGGTGGGCACACAGAGCATTTCTGCCATGTTCTCCATTTTCACTGTGGTGAAAACACCTGCTCCACCACTGCCACCCCACACCCAACCCTGCAAAGCCATGGACAGCCTGGGGAGGGGGCTGCAGCCTGCTGGTCTGCAGAGGTGAATGGACCTCATTGCTCAAGAGCACATCATATTTTTAATCTAACCTTGTGAAACCAAGATGCATTGAGGATGATGCATTCCCATTTCTTCCTACAGAAAAGCACGTAGGAGTTCAGGCAGCTGCCAGCACACCAGTTCTGCTCCTGGAGATGTGGCATTCAGTGCATCACTAGCTGCACCCCCATGGGAAGGCTTTTGAGACTGGACCGGAGGCATGGGAATGACTGCTGCTAGCAAGGAGCTCTGATTCATGAGAAAGCCCTAAAATGCAGTGGGAAGCGACTAGGGGAAAGAGAGAGCAGGAGAGCCATCTCTACTCTGACAAAATCTGTTGGCCTTGCAGGCTGGCACATCTTAGCAGAAGATCTGAGACTATACAGCTCAGATGATCAAGTCATGCACCCAACTGCTCCCCAGGACACCTGCACTGTGCCCCAGGGGTGGGCTGGAGGGCTGGGGGATGTTTCCTGGAAGCTCTGCCCATCCCTCCACAGGCAGTAAGCTGGTTAAAGCTGCCAAAGACCAAGTCATGTCAGAGGCTTGTTAGGCTTCCTCCAAAACAAGGGAGGAAGGAAGCAATAGGAGGAATTGGTTTTAGTGCTTCTGAACACGGCATTTTAAGGATACTGCAAAGCACATGGCTGGTGGCCAGCTACAGATTAGCTTGTTTTCCACTTGGATTTCTAGGCCAGGTGCAAACTTTCTGAGCAGGTAAGTGGAGGCTGGGAGAGAGAAACAGACACAGAGTGGATGCAATATGATCAAAACCAAGCAGCCCCAACAAGTCCCATAGAGGGGCCTCACAAGACTGGAGCTGTGGCAAAAGGAAAGGTATGCGAACTGTGCCCTGCCTCCAGCCCCCAAGCAATTAGGAGCTTAATGCAGCCCTTTAAATACAGGCATGTTTCAATTTTAGAGGATTTCACTTTCCAGCCTTACAGGGCTGCAGGGGAGGAGCAAGGAGGGAGAAAGAAGAAAAACAATATATTTTTCTCTGCCTCTTTAAGGATCAAAACCAGCCTGCATTTGGTAAACACACGCTCCACCCGTTTCAAATAGGTTACAGAATGGCTCCTGCTCTATTTACTAATGAGCAGACTGAGGAACAGATCTTGAATTGATGAAATGCAGCAGCACAAATCATATTTGGTAGAAATGAGGCCCAAAGCCCTCACTGCTTTCCGATCCCCAGCTTGCACAGATCGTTTATGGACTCCTTACCACTAGATCCATGATTCTGCATTGCCTGGTGATAGGTATCGTAGACATCCTTCTTCAAGAAGTTGAGAAAGCCGACCTTCCTGGCAAACCTGCAGACAAATGTCTGCTCGTAGAGGCAGTTGAGGAGAAAGCAGCCCTGGATATGGTCTTCCCCTAAGGCTGGGTCCTGCTCCACAAGGGCCAGGTTACAATCAGGGTCCTTACAGCAAGCCCTCATGCAGTCCCTGCTCCGATGGACCATGGGGGATGATAAAAAAGTGGCTCCATTCTGGACGGAGGCATCTGTGTCCAGCACCAAGCCCGGTATCCCTGCTGTAAAGTCCTCCAGGCACGTTTCTCCAAAGGGCTTTCTCTCCTGCTCTTCACCGAAGACCACCCCTGCTACCAGCACCAGGCAGACACAGAGTCCGGTCTGTGGACCTGGTCTTCCTCTGGCCATGTCGGCACCCCGATCCTCCCCACCTTGTGACTCTAGTCCTTTCCTAAAGGGAGAGAAAAGAGAGATCAAGCTAAGAGGGATGGTGTCCAGGTACATGCCAGCGTGGGGTGAGCAGGGACCTGGAGTATGTCCAAGGCCCTGTTTGTCCAGGTGGACAACATGTCCCCCCACCCTGCAGCTCACCCCCAGACCCACGCTCTCAGCCCCCACCTGTATGGCCTTAGATGGGACCGATGCCAGCAGTGGGGTGTTCCCCTGGTCCCCTATACCTTCACCCCTCAGGTGTGCCCTCAGCAGCGTCCAGTGCAGACAAAGGCACAGAAGGGGCAGGAAGTGAAAACCAACTCCCAGAGAGAGGGGAAAAAAAATCAAGTCACTCCTCTCCACGCTGTGTTGCGTAAGAGGAAGGGGAGGAGAGCGGGCTGATACCATCTCCAGCTCAGCTGGCAAGGGAGCGAAGGCTCACAGGGAGCACCCAGTGCAACCCTGGGTGTTTGAGAGCCATACACTTCCTTGCAGAGATGCAAGGGCACCCAGCACCTTGCTGTGCTTCAGCCAGCCAAAAGCCCAGACCTGCTGTGCTGAAAGGTGGTAGCTCTCACAGCCCGGCATCACTGGGGGGTGGCACGGAGCGCAAGTTTCTCTGACCCAAATGAGTCAATCCCCAGCTCGGTCTCACAGCCTGCACCCACAGCCAGAGGTTTCCTGCTCAAAATTATTAGTTTCAATCTTTGGGGGCACAGTATTCCTCTTGTATATACTGTTTGCCCTAACTCGGTTGCATTCCCTACCTTCCTGCTTCTGTAGAGCGGAGATCAAATTCCCTTGTTCCTCAGCTACATTGGTACCACCCCCTTCCTCTACAAACAGTCCAAAAAGCCCCTGGGTAAACTCTTCTTATCTCTCTATCGCAGAGCTTAGGAGTGCAGGGAGTGCTTATAATTTGCCTGGACATTATTTTTAATGAAATATGGCATCACTTCAAAGGCAGCAGCAAATGCAGGATGGTATTGATTGGCAAACATCTGAACAGAGATGGTGAGCCATGGCTGTGCCTTCAGCTTGTTCACATCCAGAGTTTTCAATTTCTGCTGCCTGCTTCTGCCTGCAGCCCCAGTGATGCTGGAGAAATCAAACAACGCCAGGATTGTCTCCTTTTGTTCTGCACCGCCTGAGGCACTCAGTCCCCCCCCCCCCCCCCCCCCTCCCTTTTTTTCAATGTGTGTGGAATGAGTAAGCCCCTTCATAAAGTGATTCAGCCTAAACTGATCTAGCCTGCAGGGGAGTGGGGTTTAATCTCCTTTACTCCCATTAGAAGTCTGTACCAGTCTCCCATTGCAGGCTTTTCCGTGCTCACCCTAAAGGGTTTCAATGTTACTTCACATTCATTTCTTTTTTTTTTTTTTTGCATTGCTGTCCTTTAATTTCAGAAGCTTATTTCCTATTTTCTTCAGTAAAATCACACCTTCGTTCTGCTAGTACAAACCTGCCACGAGCTTTCAATCACTTCTTTATGGCTTAGCCTCCATTTCACCTCCGTTATCTTAGTGGCTTTTTTTTTTCCTGAGCATTTTCCAGATTCAGGGCTTTGTTGTTGTTGTTGTTTTATAATTGTTAAGACTGTTGCAAAATTACAGACCATAGGTTAAAACATGTATCACCAGGGATCTCTCTCTCTGCTGGGAACCCACTGCTAAATACATCTTAGGATCATACGAGTATGGTTCATTGAATCACAGAATCAGTGAATGTCAGGGATGGGATGCACCTCGAAAGATCATCTAGTCCATTCCCCCTACTGCAGCAGGAACACACAGATCAGGTCACACAGGATCAGTACATCTTTTATGGATAGTTCTCTCTGCTATTTTCAGCTGAGCAGCCCCCAGCTAAAATTCCTATGATGATTTCCTAAAAAAGTGACCTTACTTTTAATATTCTTTATATTATGAAAACGTGACCCACTTCTGCTTGGCAGATGAATATGGCTTGTTCATTAGACTCTTAAGCATCGCAGGTTTTGTCCTTCGATGTAGGAGTGATGCATTCCACTTCAGTGCCAGCAGCATTAGTGAATATACCTGTTGTGGGTTAGTTTGTTTTGTTTTGTTTTCTGGACAGCTCCAGTAATGACTCTTTTAAGTGAGGACGGCCCCAGGACCAAGGAATTCTGCTGGAAACCTCTCTCCAATGCAGCATATCTCCTTCCAACTCAGGACCTGCTCTGAGCCCAGAGCTCCCAACTCAGGCCTCATCTTCTGCCAAATGAATTATTCCACATGACTCCAGCTGGGCTGTGTGTTACTCATATTAGCATGAAGAGAAAGCAGGCTGTGTGATTTTATGGCTTGGGAGTGTTTTAAAAGTGGTCCTGACACAGTGAGTCATGGTTACTGTTTGTCTTTCATGGGCCAAGGAGCACCTGCTCTTAGCTCTGCAGTAATAATTATTCAGCTGGGGGGTTAAACTACACAGTGGCTTAATATTTGACCAGGATCACTGCAGCTCTTTGACATGCACGGCTTGCAGTAAACCACACAGGAGCCTATGTCACCAGCCTTGATGTAACCTCTGTGGGGACCCCAGTACCTCTGGGCACCTGGCTGCCGTGAGGTGTAGACCCAGGCAGGCAAACAAACAAGGAGGACTTGCTCCAGGTACTCTTTGCTCAGCCAAGTGGCACCACAGCTTGCAATGGCTTCCCAACAGCACGCAGGCTGCTGCAGATGGCTCCACTCTGCCTGGCTTTATCTGGGAACCGCTCTGTGTGTACCTGATGCTGGGGAGACAGGTTTGCTTGCTTGCTTGTTTTGTCATATTTGCCTCAGGTTAAACCTCCTGGTGTGGTTTAGGGGCGAGACCCGGATACAAGTGACGGCACAAAGATGTGGCAAGGGAAGGAGACAGGGAGGAATCTCACAGGCCGTGACTAACAACCCGTCCTGCGGAATGCAGCCAGGGAAAGGATGACAGGCTGCTGAGTCCTCAGCAGAGCCTTTCCCACTGCTTCAAGGGCAGCTGTGAGGAGGGCACCACAAAGAGAGTGTGTTGTTTCTTTGGGGAAGTTCCTGTCTGCGTCCTGTGTGGCGCTCAGGCTCTTATTTTACTGTTGCTAGTCACGGTAAGGTGTAAAGGGCAGGAGCCTCAGAAAGGAACATGAAATTGTGCTGGAACTAGCTAGGCCAGAAAGCATCTGCATTTTTGCCATGCCTGTGCTAGGTTTTTACAGGGAGATAGGTATGGAAATGACCCCTTTTGTGAAGCAAAGAGCCTCCAGTAGGCAGGAAGCAGAAGTTTAACAACTCCCATTGAAGTCCCCAGAGGCATCCTCAGCTGTTCTTGCTGGGCTGTGTCGGTGTCTAGGGCTCCTCCTTCTCCCAGCAGCCACAGCCCCTCGACAGTCGCAGACAAGCCATCTGCCAGTGCTTTCTCTGCACATCACTGTGCCTCACGTCTGGGGATGGAGATTTCCCAGCAGGTCCCTAGCACCCCTTGGAGGTAGTTGTGTCATAACACACTTCTTGGTACAAGAACTATACGGACAGCCTGAAATGCTGTAAGCAGGTTGGGGAACAAGAAGAATTCCCTTCATCTTTCAGCTACTGCTTCTCTTGCCTCCAACTTTGCTATTGAAGTGCTCACATGAAAACACCTATCACACTTTCAGCACTGCAGGTCTCCTTCTGTAGGGGAAGTGCAAAGCAGTATGAGAGATAGAGCAAGAAAACAACACAGATGGATTTTTCAGAGATCCTGATATAATCCATTTGGAACCTGACTGTCAGCTTCACCTAAGCTTTGAGAGGCGGGGGTCATTCCTGTGCCTACCCCTGCCCGCAAGAGGTTGCAGCACATCCTTACCTTGTGGTGTCAACCTCATGTTGGTACAGTCACCTCTGCTGCCTTTCCTGGCTTAATTTGTGATAACTACCATGTTTGTAACCACAGGGAAAGTGATTATTTTCTAAAGCAGGCAAAGAGTGGCTTCTGGATGATTGGAAGGAAAATTTTCCTCTGGGACTCAAGGAAAAGAAGCCAATCTGCTTCTCCAGAAAGAAGAGCTGGAGCCCTGATGAATTATTGAAGGTGTATAAAAGCCATCGACTTGCAGAGAAGGAGAAACACCATCATCAGTCCCAGCTGCAGATGGAGGTGATCAGCTCCAAGAGGAGAGGAGCCTAACTGGAGCACTCATGCCCTGGTGTCACAGCTGCTTGGCACTGCAGTACAAGCATTCAGTTCTCCCTGACCCAGGCCCTGAGCCTTCACAGAAGCCTTCCTCTGTAGAATTAAATCCCACTCTGCTCCTTTCAGAGACAAAACTCCTCTCTTAGGGCACGTGTGCAGGAAGTGGCTGTACACCCATGGGGATGCAGCCTACCTGCAGAGAACCAGCCTCATGTCCTGCTCTGCATGGGATGCCTGGTGCTGTGCCCTGAAGCCAGCACCGCGCCTTTGCAGGGTGCTTTCACACATAGTCTTTGCACTTCTTCCTCTTGTTTAATGATTGATTCAATTAGCTTATTACCGGAGGAGCCCTACTTTATCTGTGAACATTTCTGTATCTCCAGCTTCTCGTAATAAAGAATTCATGACTAAGCACGTATAATCCTGAGTGGCATAGCAAACATCCTGTGAGGCTGCTTCCTTTGGCTTGCAGCTATCCTGAAAGGCCTCTGGCATTCCCCTGTGGCTGACCCAGGCAGCACCAGGGCACCATGCTTATTGCTTTGTTGACAAAGTGCAAGCATTGCAGTGAGATTGCCCATGGCCTTCTCACATGCCTTATCTCAGCCTGTAGCTTGCACTTGAATGAAGTTACAAGTAACAGCTGCTTGCAGAGCAGGCATTAGAGCCAGGTGTTCCCCTCTTCTCCACATCTATCTCTTGCTTCATCAATTTGACTCAGCCCATTTAGAGTTGGGGGGGGGGGGGGGGGGGGGGAGTTATGGGGGCTGTATGGGACCTGGGAGAAGGGTGGTTTTTGCTGGAATCTTCGATCACTGTAGGTTTTGTTTCAACTGCTTTTCCTGGTCTTAGTGCCCTTCCCTCAGAAAAATCTGTCAGTGTCTGGGGCAGTAGGAATAAAGGGGAGATGTCAGTCTTTGAACACCAGGATAGGGTGTTTCTGTTTGGAGACAACTGATGCCTGGGCAGAGCGTGTCCTTTGGTTCAGATTTACTGTGTGGTCAGTCTGCCTATTAACCTCTGAAAAGTCAATAGTTGTAAATGTGTCAGAAGATGTTTGAAGGGTTTTGGAATGCTTTTAACTGTTAAGAATCTCTCCTCAGGGAATATGATCCCAGTTTTTCATGGTATCGATTTTTCTGGGCAATTTTGGTGTAAATAAGACAGCTTCCAGGGTGAGACTGGAGAGGGAATACAATCAAGTAGTGAGGAAAGCTTAGTAAATTAATTTCCCAACAGCTGTCTCCTGAATGCAAGCTTTAGGCTGTCTGAAAAAGCAGGGAACAAGGATACCATCTTTAGGTATACTTTATCCTTCCCTGTAATGGTGCTGAAGCAAGCTTCAGAATCAGAATTCTGTGAGATTTTCTGTAAGAAAATCTTCGGGTTTGTTCAAACGTAGGGAAAAAGAAGGGCTGGATTACACCATTTTCTTAGTGGCCTATGTAGGACTTGCTGTTGGCCAGTTACTGCTGTCCCCCTGGGCACAGTGATGTGGCTGTGACGGGGGACTTGGTGCAGTGTCCAGAGGAGGCCAGCACTGGCATATCTTCTTTTCCTATATTGCCCGTGGGACTGGAACTGCTGATGTGCTTTGTGATGGAATGAATTGGTTTGGAGCAGTGTCTGCAGTAGGTCATGGAAGGGCTCTGGAGATGGGTGGATAAAGGAGTGTGACACAGCATCTAGGGGACACTGGCACTGCACAAACAAGTCTGGTCTGATTTCTGTCCCTCTGAACTACGCTGCCCATGTGCCATAACATAAGACAGGGCAATAATGTTGCAGACCTTTAACCCCTCTTCTAGTAAGAAAGAGATCGTAAACTAAACAGTGGTAATAAACACCCTTTTACCAGTTTACAATGCTTCAGCAGATGGACCTATTTACCATCTACAGCTACCTTTTTTATGAGAAGGAGATAATGCTTTATCCATTAACCTGCAGTACTTTGCCACACTATGTACAGCTGTACAAACCATATAGCTCTATTTTATTTTTTTAATAAAAGCACAGCTGACTTGTTTTATTGCAGAAATGCCTTGATCAGATGACCTCAAATTCAGGTCACGAGCTTTCCTACACAAAAGTTTTACAGAAAGCTGGAAGAAAACTACAGACTGTGGAAAAGGCTAAATTGGGAGCGCTGATTCTGAGTTTGGCTTGTAACACCACTGACCTGGCATTCTCGTCCTTGTAAAAGAGTGGATCAGTCCATTGGATGTACACACACACGTCAGTCACACCTGTAGGAAAGGTAATTCAAAACCTTCTCTTCCCCACCTCCTGCTGCTTCATGGAGCTGACGTATGTTAAATATTAACAACCTTTGTTCATCGGTTCCCTGCTTCACTTGGCTTATTTTAACAGCAGATGTTATTACACCAAGCCATCTCCCCTCCCTTCCCGCTCATCAGCAGGGCCCACAGTGAAACCCAAGAACCTGCTCGGGTAACCCTGCCTACAGCACCTGCCACTGCGCTCTGGCATCACCAATGCTGCCTGCCTTCAGCATCCACGAGTGGCTCATGCAGTGAGCCAGGAGCTGCAGGGAGACACGCATTACAAGACAGAGGAGAGCATCCAGGGATAAGGAGGAGGAAGTGGTAAGGATGGCCAGCAACTCCAGTGCGTTGCCCCGAGTGACTTTTGAGACTCCAGAGAAACCTGGGGAAGAATCATCACACAGGAGACTGGGCAAGCTAACCATAAAGTACAACCGCAAAGACCTACAGCGTTGGCTAGACCTGGAGGAGTGGATCAATGCCCGGCTGCAGGAGCTTTATCAGTACCCGGTGAGTAGCTGGGGCAAACCAGCTCCTTGCTTGTTAGGGGAATGGGGTGAGAGGCTGTGCGCAGGGGTAGAGGTGTGTTTGCTCAGCTTACTGCAAATAGATCCTTGCCATCAGTTTTACTGCTTGCAGTACCTGAGCTAGCTGGGTTTGAGGTATTCATTGCATCCTTCATCCCTTTGGCCATAACTTTGTGACTTTATCCTGAGGCACCGAGGACAAAGCTGTATTTACAGATGCTGGACATGCTACTGGCAGCAGGGGAAGAAAAACAAAACACATGCTCAAATTACACAACTCCCCAGAGCAGCCTTCCTGGCCTGCATTTTTGTTGGCACCAGCAATGGTCAGTCCTACTTTTTTCCTATGTATCTAAGAGTTGTCAAACCAGGAGACTTGGGAGCAACTAGATCCAGTGCCTGAATGGTGCAGGATATGTGATGTTTCTGGAAGTACTTCTCAGTGTGGGAACTGGCCTGAGATGATGAACATACATTTGCCCCTTTGGAGGCAGGTTAGACCCTGGCATTCCTTGGAAATTTGGTTACATAACTATCTTGGGCTGGACCTGCCTAGCAAAATGCTCCCTCCAGCCTTCTCATGTCAGAAATGTCTGCTTTTACCATTGAGGTTTATGTAGCTTTAAAAGGACTGGAGCCATTTCCTCTATTTCATCCTGTCAGTCAAGATGGTGCTAACTCTGCTTTTATTTTATTTGGTTTTACTGGAATCTCTCAATTTAACACCATTATAAAGTTAAGTGCAAGCACCTCAAGGCTGCTATGAAGAAGCCTGCAGATTTCATCTATCCAAGTTCCCCAAGGGGAAATGGTTCTAGCCACCCCAGAATACCACTGTGCTCTAAGAGGAAACAAGTGTTCCTGATAGGCAATGTCTGAGGGAGGAGATAGGAGACAATCTCATTTCCATCTTAAAATACGTATTCATTTATTATATCTGCATTTATGGAACCAGCAAAAAGAGTGAATTCGGAGTCCTACTGATGCTCACAACTTGAAGGACTAAGCAAAAGGGACACAATAGTTCTGAGGAAATGAGCAAGGAGAATAGCAGCTGCTTTGAGCAACGGGACCTTTTGCCCTTTGGGTAATGGCTGTAGCTTTAAAATATTAGTTCAGAGAGGGTGTTTTTTTTGAGATAGATGTGAGGCATTTCTTGATACCACCAGTAACATAACGCAATGAGAGCAGATTGCAAATAGATTGCCTTTGCTAGCACCACTCCAGCACAACAGTTTTAGCGACTCCCTGGTGTACCAGGTCATACTAAGACATTCCTGATAGGAACTACATCCTGCAATGATGATCCACATCAGAGATTGTTAATACTACAATGATTTAGTAAGTTGATTTAGTTAGCCCTGTTAGCTTGGGCTTCTCTGGATCCATGTCTTCCAGAAACCCACATGACAGCCGGAATAAATGGCACTGCAGGGTCAACTGCCAGCAAGATTAGATCCAACATAATCTCCCAATACAGATAATCTGATTGCTATGCTATTTACTGCCATGAGGCTTTTCACAACAAAACTTAGACTTGGGTGACAGTTTGGGTTTTCAATACCTTTCCCTGCACTTTGAAGCTGGACCACAGTCCCTACTTAAACCAGATTAACACCTGTTATCTAAATAGTCATGTGAAAACTATTACTTTTATGAAGAAATGCTGTATGGGTCACAGTACAGTGTGTGCAACTATTTTGTTCTTAGTTGTTAAGTCAGGTGTGTAACAAAGCTGATCTCCTACTGCTTTTCTGCTTCCTCTCTGGCATCGTGTCAGAGACTGATGGGAAACAGTTCTTTTATTTTCCTGTAAATACTGTCCTTATTGGTTAATGTTTTACAGGGGTCTATATTAGGTGCTGCATTGTTCACTCATTATCCTTACTCTGCTGAGTACTGTGACAAAATGTCACTAGTGTTGTGTTGTTAAAGGTTCGTTTTGCAACTACATTGGAAACAGCAGCCCGCCTTACAATCTTGTAGGGGTTTGTGAAGCTAAAATGTACCTGTGGCCAAGCTCACAAGTGTTCCTAAATAACATTCACTTGTGCTGAGACTCCTACCACCAAAGCTTGTCGGTCTCTCTTACATTAAATCTATATTATATCCCCCCATTCCTATTAGAGAAAGCTGATAAATAATAAGTTATGCCTTTCAAAAGTACAGCTGTTTGCTTCTTCATTACTGCAAAAATCCATAGTATAACTACTACCCATGTGAATGTATGGAGCCAGAAAGCTTAAAATCTCCTTGTATTTGTAGTACCTCTTAAAGATTGAACCTGACCAGCTTCTGTTTGAACACTTTACATGCACTCTTTGCAGAAGTAGGTTGTCCTAAGCTGGATTACACTACATTGCAGTTAGCAACTGACATTGGATATTCTTGAAAAGGTGTTCCCATCACAGATCGTGATCCCTGAGCAGGGATCAAGTGTTGAGGTGGGAGCAGATGATGAATCAATATGTGTGCATCCACCACAGAAGGGCTGGAATACACCTCCTCTTGGTAGGAACCTCCTTATTTTGAGATGATTTGTGTCAATGTCAGCTTTGCAGTGTGGTTTTCTTGTAACTAGTTTCTTCTCAGATTCTCAGTTCTTCAGATGGTCTATAAAGTTCTTAAGTTTGAGGGTTTATGAACTATGTTGGTTTTCATTTTCTTCTTTTTAGCTAAGAGAGAAAACGGATGCAGAAGTTCCTGGGCCAGTAATTGACCTTGAAGATCTCCTGGAAGTCCCTAATGAAGAACAGAAATTAAAACTACAGGTCAGACAGAGGAACTTGGTAACTTCAAAATAGGAACTGCTGGTATAACACAGCATAGCAGTGGTGTCTGGGTTGTTGAAAATTATGCACGCTCTAATGAATGCTGCTTCCCTATGTCTTGTAGCCAGTCACGAATAGCAAGATTATACATTCTTTTTGCAGCTGGAGGGAAGGGTCAACTTATGAAATATTGAAATGATTTCTCCTTGGCTTTCAGGAAATCCTCCATGAGTGCTCCAGCCCAACAGAGGTGAGTCAAGCACCACTGACATACATATATTATGCTGTGCTCTAAGAGTGTGTTTGTTCGTACAGATTGTTGTTGAGCAGTGACCCCTTATGCTAGTTTTACACACACTTTTCCCCCCTGTGCACTTTACATGTCTCAATTTTGAGTTAGGGAGTTAAGGAAACATCATTAACTGTCCCTGTATTCAAAGGAACAGAGCCCACTATTCTGCTGGGTGGCACAGGCATCAGACAGCTATTGCCTTCCCCATATGTTGCAGTGTGCAGAGTCCCCCATCCCTGATTCAGTCGCATGCATTGCAGGTGAACATTGTGCTCAGATGTTTTTAGTCAATCTAAATGCCTTATCCAGCCTTTCAGTTTAGCTGCACAATGACAAACATACAGAAAGTGAGACAAATGCCTTTACAGTGCTGCCTTTACTGTGATGCTACTTGCACTGGAGAGGGCAAAGTTTGCACAAGTCACAGAGAGTCACAGAATTGTTAAGGTTAGAAGAGACCTCTAAGATCATCTAGTCCAACTAGACTAGAGTGGCAATAGATCCATTATAGCACTAATAATTACAAATAAACAAATCAAGAGCTAGCTAATAAAAAAGAATTTACAGTGTGAACAATTCCTGGTCTCTGTGAACCAAGAGTGTTTATTTTTAGTATAATGTTAAATAAAACAATTTAATACTGTTTAAACTCTTTTAATCTACTGGAGTGGAGAGCATAACCTGAATATCAAGAAGTCAGAATAGTTGCTTAGATTTCTGTTTGGAATAACAAGATGACCCAGTTTGGTCCATAGTGCTTGGCTGTGTCAGCAATGGGGTTTATCTCCATTAACTGCTCAACTACCTGGCCTGCCAATCCTCAACCCCTGCTCCAGGTTATCATTAGTCTTACGTGTGTCCTGCTCCACCCCCTTCTCTGCCAGCCACTTCCTTGTAGAACTGGCATTGATCCAGTGAGGTTTGCAATCCCCTACATGAAGCTTCACAGGTTCAGCAAGGAAGCAAGAAGAGGGACAGCGTGCTTTGCCCTACATTGGGAGGGCAGCAGGAGTGGGCAGGAGGTTATTGTGGCAATGGGAAGCAAGGGAGCGTGAGATAACAACATCTTGAGGTCACCTAAAGGTGGAACAAGCAGGCACTGGGAAGAAGGCAGGCTAGCTGTTGCAGGAGGGGGGAAAAAAAGCAAACATGGCTGCTCTAGAGGAAGCCAGGGAAAGAAAAAAGAAGGGTTTTTAAACGCTGTTCTGTTCAGCCATCAAAAGGTTCCAGTTCCTAAGCTAGAAGATGCATTTGCTTAGTGTATGTCAAAATCCTGGTTTCTGTTCAGCATGAAGAAAAACGTGAGAATAATGTAAAAGACATAGTACTCTTTGGGCCAGTGAAAAATGGAATTAACATCCTTCTTCCTACAATTCTTACTGTAGGACTTCATTACAGAATTGCTCAGTCGATTGAAAGGTCTCCGGAGAATCACCAATCCGCAGAAGAGGTTACCTCACCAGTAAGGGACATCCAACTTTGGCCACAAGGAAAAATGTGTCTTCCCCATAAAAAACAGATCAGCAAGATCACTTCAGAATACATTTAGCATTTTGTTATTAAGAAACATGACCGAGTTTGTGAACTTTGTACCAGTGGCTTGAAGTCTCCACTCCTTCCAGATCTACATGCAAAGAAGAAGGCTAAGCTGTATGTTTTCCTGATTCTCAAAGGGCATTTTAACCTGGATAACAGGACAAGATGTCCTTCCTTTAGTTTCTTCTAGGAATTTCCAAGCTGGCTTGGGAGCATCAAATACAGTTCTCAAGAGCACATAAAACTTCCTTCTTTCCATCCACCACAAGGAAAACAAGGCCCTGGTTATCACTCCTTCATCAACATGGAAAGTTGATTACTGTAAAGCTGCACCTGGTTTCAAGTCTGGCTGGGACCCAACTGCGATCTTTTGCCTGTTACTGCCATACCTGGCTCTACAGCATGGCTTGTACTTTGTAGATCTTATTAAGCCTCTGTTAGCCATGAAGGTTCAACAGAAAATATACGGTAGGATCAAAGGAAAACATTCCAGTGCATCTGGTCTTTGCAGAATTTAGAACTTGATGATTTGGAAGCATCTTCTACAGGAGTGAAGCCTGGAAATGATTTTTCTCACCATTTAAAAAGACATTGTAAAATACTTATTTTGTATATTAAAACAGAGAAGATCAGCTATGTGCTGCCTCAAATTGCTCTCTTTTTAGACACTACAGAAAGCTGAACTGAAAACATACCTGCTTCTAAGCAGCAAGTCTTTCACAGACAGGTAGGTCTCACAAATTAAAGTAGGACACAGCCTTGCTGCATAAACTCTTCAGGCTATAACTAATGTGTGGCTGGAAAAACACAGAGGAAACTACATCCAGGCTCTCAGCAAGTCGGTAACTTGACACGTGTTGCAGGGAACTAAGACATCAAATGGAGGATGACTACTTAAGCAGAGCAGTCTCTCACATTATGTCCCTATGCTCTCATGCCTGCCACTCAAACACAAGAGATGAGTTGCTGAGTTGCATCTGGAAGGACTGCTATGTACCAATATGTACCCAGGGGCATGCACATAGTTTGGCTTGATATGAGGTTGACAGGACATGCCTGCCTACCAAGTCTCCAATTTGTAAGAAAAACAACAAAAATATACAGTCCAGGTTTGCACCTGCTGACACTGACGAATCACAGCTCTCAAGAAAAGAAAGCAGCATAGTGCCAAAGAGCTCTGAGCACTGTTAACATCACAGAATAGGTTTGAACAGAAGTTCAGGTGAAAGATCCTGGTGGACAGGCCACTGAGCTGTGTCCTACACTATAGCTGTCATTTGCTGCAGTGCAAGTTCACAGATGTCCAGATTAATTACATATTCCATAAAGAAGCTTTTATTCTTCTGAGCTGTGACAGCACAAATACCTGTAGGGCCATTTCTCTGACACAAGAGACAGATTTTTCTCCATGCAGGGAGTTAATTCTGTACTTGCTCAATTTGGAGTGATGGAAAGAATTTTTTTTTTTTTTTTTTTTTTTTTTTCCGTACTTTAAAGGTGGATGTAGAATCCAGGGGGGAAAAAAAGCAGCTTTTAGAACTCTGCTTGAGTAGAAGTTGTCTTTGTGTATTCTCTTCCATCAGCAGAAAACTGAGTGAGCTCTAGCCCCTGTGATATGCAGTTTTTCCAGCATATCAAAACATTACTACAGCACAAGAGCACACTTCAGGCAAACACAAAGATACAACAGAATACAAAGCAAGAAGATGTAGCCAGTGTTACTGATTTCTCATCTCTGGCAGAAAAGAAAAACAACAGCATAAGGCAGAACAACTTTGGGATTAGTTCTTGAAAGGAAGAAGTCGAACTTGCTTTTATTTACTTTGTAGCTGCTCTCAGCATTTAAGGACAGACTGAAGTACATTTTGTTTACAAACAGCTTCCAGTCAACCTTCTCTTCACCATCACACTACTAGCATAAGGCTGCAACATTTGGTTTGCAAGTAGCATGGATGGAAAGTATCTTTCAGGTAACTTTTGCCTCTTGATTATACTAAGATAATTTAGAACATGTGAAATTTCATGTGTTTTTCTAATCAAAATTTCAAGAAGGTGCATAAAATAACCTTCACATCATTTTCCATTTACTACGAGCTACTCTTACATTCCCCTTAAAATTATTCAGGCAGCTATATTTGGACACACTTGTTACAACAGTTAAGGCAAAGCACACCTGTATGAACCAAAGCAATAGCAAATTAATGCAGTTTATCTAAGACCTCTCTTTGTGAACTAATCTGATTTCAAACTCATCTGTTAGCATGAGCTTGAATTTTTGCTGGGGAGGAAACTACTTTTGATATTTCATGTACAAAACGCTTTGAGAGAAAATGGTCTTATTTCCTTATAGCATGCAACAATGAAGGAAACAAACAGATTCTATTAGATACCAAACTCTCTTCAGTCCTTGAATGGCTGTCACTGAGGTTGATCCTCCCAGTGAGGAGCTGATGGTTTACCACTACCTTTGCTGCTTTACCAGTACCTTTTCAGGGCCAAGGTCAAGGTGTGTGCAACACAGTTATGTGTGCACTGACCAGTTAAAGGTCACACAATAACAATCTGTCATTTGGAAAGAGGAGTAATTGTGCTTCTGAAGACAACTGATTGAGATCACCCTCCTGCTTCTTTTGCATGGATGCACAAGCTACAGTGGGGATGGCTTTACAAGGGGAAAGTGATTGGCCAGCCACTAAAATGGCCAATTACATGCAGAAAGCTCAGCAGCCACAAAAATGTCCATTAGTGACAGGGCAGTGAAAGAGTCAGCATGTGTGTGAGTCTCCCATGTATGACTAAGTTCTATTTCAGGTATTGGGCTGGTTACGTTTCTGGATTCCTTGGGATGAACCCACAGAAACCAATCCAGGAAACTAAATAAGCTGCTTCAGGCTGTTACCTGTTGCTTTATTATTGATGAACACAGGGCAGGGCTCGGTGGACTCACAGTGGAGCACAAGGAATTCAAGTTGTGCTGTGGTGGATGAAACATTTAAGCTGTTTCAAGTAAATCACCAGCTCATAGATAACAAGAAAAAAAAAAAAAAAAAAAAGCTGTAAAACAACAATCAATTTGCCTATTATCTGCTTGGAAAGAACCTTGGGAAGGCTGAAGCCAAAGGAGTGGATCAGTCTTGGAGAGCTGTTTACATCTTCTGCACATGAAAAACACAAAGGATTTAACCTGAGACAAAATACTCAGTGGGTCGTCTTGCTGTCATCACTAACTGCCCTGGTCAAATAACAACAAAGAAAGCATCATACCCACAATGACATGAAGCCAGAACCGCCAGAAAAGTCTTCATTTTTAAGACTTCAAACTCCTCAGGACAGTAAGTATCTACTTAGATCTTGTGTAACACAGGATTCATTGTGAGCTCTTGCATCAGAACAATTCAGTACTTTTCCCTCCTGACTGTTCTAAAGTTAAGGCACTTGCGAAGGATGTTCTTTCCTCTAACAGTCTGTGCTTCAGTGAATTAGGTTTCACCATCCCTTCCTAACAATGAGTTTAGCCAGCACTGTCAGATATGCTAGCAATTTCTCACTGTGTTAACCAGAAATATTACCACACCAAGTTGTCTGATAAAGGTTGCTGCTGAAACTCCTGATCCAGTCCAGCATATTAGCACAAATCCACCTTTGGATGCAGCTTAAGGTATTTACTGTGCTCTGGCCAGCTAATGTGCAGGCAAACACTGTTTTGTCAGCTCACTTACAGAGGCAATGACCTGCACAGGGGCAGGGCAGACAGCTGGGAATGGCAGTGTTAAACCAGACAGGCAAGATCAAGTGGAAACTCTCTGTCAAAAGCAAACCTTTTGTTCGGACACTCCTGGAATTTGTCAGCCTTAGACAGCTGTCTCAAGTCGTGCTATAGTCTTGGAAGAGCTCACCCTGATGGGATATTAGTGCTGATTTCAGGAAAGTTTAATCATGTACTTCAAACAGTTCTGGGTACTACAGCCACTGGCACATGTCACATGCATCTGGACTAGCCCTGGGTGGTATACAAGCATAGTACACTGAGATTCTCTCATAGCCAGGTAAGAAAATAATCACACATACAGCATTTACAACTAATAATCAAAGCCAAACCTCACATTCATAGTAACATACACTTTTTCCAGATTAGCGTGCTGCTTCCAAAGACTACTTCCAACTTAGGCACAGTCACTGCTGGTCACAACAAAGTGCAGCTGTAGCAAATTATCTTTAAAAATTATTCTTCATTTCAAATATATAAGCAACACTGCTCATCAAGGCAGAGTAACCATCACTGGAGCACAACACCCCTGCACCAGCCCAGCAACACCACAGAAGTGTTTTTCCATGATCCTTCATATTTTCCTGATCCACCTGGCAGCACAACTGAGATACCATTGCAAGAGAATGACCCTTTATAAAGGGCTATCAGGAATTTCCAGAAGAGATTTCAACCACAGTCTGCTGTAAATAGTTTTATTACATTTCGGAAGTTTTCATCACACATGTGACCATGACATAGACAATTTCTTAGTGCAAAGTGCTCTGCTGACTTGTGAACCAATGCGTAAGCTGTTAGCAAAAGCAGGAGGTTACTTAACAACCAGCCAACACTGCCTTAAGCATACATCTTCACTATTATTCATGACGCCTTACTGTCTCTATCTGTAGACTCAGACCCACCAGCTCACATCAAAACCTCATTTATCCCAAGCATCGGTGACAAGCCCAGCACTTCTCTGGTTGTGTTTCTGAGGACCAAGACACATGCCCTCCAAGCCACTCTTAGCTAATAGCACATCCTTTTACTGTTCAAAACATCACCCCATTTTGGCTGAAAATCCACTTGGAGACCAGAAGAGAGAGTGGGCCAGATGGGAGGAGTTCATCTCCTTTTCTGCCAGCAATGACTCTGATCACCACTACTTGCAAGGAAGACGATACCGAGAGGTACGGTGGTCCTTCATGTCAAACTCATCATGGCCTTCCCTGAGGAGCAAAAACAAACAGCAGTCAAGTGTAAATATGCAGGCAGGAAACTTGCACTTAGCCACTGTTCAAGAGCAGTCTCTAGAAGAAGCCCATTCCAAGGGCTAATTGACAAGACCACACCAGCAAATATGTGGATTGGTTACTCAAGAGACTTGTTTGTAACAGAAACCTGTGACATGCTTTATGAAAAGCTCTGTTCATCTCTGACTGCTGAAATGGGGGGCACAGCAACAAACTTCAGCCCCCCTCTCTGAGGGCTTCATGTAACCAGAGACTCATCTTCAGCACCACATCTGTGATTTGCAGGCACATTAGCAACTTTGATGACAGCAGCTAAAACTACAGCCTGCTCCATAGGACCTTGAAAAATAACTGCTGTGGCTGTCAGTGTATTGGCAGCCATCATTGTCTTGCTACAAAGTAGTCAGTGTTAAGACAGAAGCTTACATCTCCCACACGGAAACCGTATACCTGACATTTTTAATACAGTTTAAGACTTCATGGTCTCAAGCTAAGTATAATTTCCTGAAGCTTTTCTATCTCATCTCCATTTCTGGTCGAATCTAGCCCAGATTATCCATCAGAGTCAATAGAAAAAAAAAACAAAACAAACAACCATAGGAGGTGCTGAACAATAGTCTCCCTTATTCCACACACATCAATTGTTCCAGATAACAGTCGAAACAAAGCGCCCAAACATGCACTAAAGCAGTACAGACAGAACGTTCCTGTCCACGGCCAGTTTAGTGCCTGAAGCCTGGGGTAATCGCTGATCATAAAAAGTATTCCCATTCAATACTACCGTTCAGCTCAGACCTGTGTTCCTCATATCTCCCCACCTACTTTCTGTTCTTCTGCCCAAGAGGAAGAACAAACAAAAGCAGCTAAACTTACCTATGGCCTATCCCTCAGACAAGAGGAGCTGGAAGACTTACCGAAAACAGCGTTGGCAGTAGAGGTCCCCACTGCAGCCATGGCATCGCAAAGTGGCATCATCGTTGCAGATGCAGCACCAGGGTAACTCATGTTCATCACTGTCATCTGCCTCAGCAAGAGCTATGGCAGTTGGAGTCTGGCTCTAATTCACAAAGAAAACAAAGACACAATTGAAACCACAGCAGATACTATACAGGACTTCCATTGTAATGCAGCAGAATGTCAAATAGTTCAAGGGTTTTCAGGCATTGCAAGAAAGTCAAAGGATAGGCTCCATATGCACGTATGTAGGTGGTTAAATAAATACCCAAGATACCACTAGCATTTGCCCATGAATCTGTATTGCTTAGAAGGAAAACACCCTCATTCAGTATCTAGAGCAACATACATCAGCATTGCCTGCACTGTGCTAAAGGCTGAAGCCCAGATCTTCTAACAGGCACCACAGCAACACCAAGTAATGGACTATTCCTACTGCAAAGGAACCTCTGCAATTCTGTGATCCCAAAAGTGCAACGTGGCATACCTATGAGATGGCTGTTTTCAATAATGCTTACAATTAAATAATTTACTGCACCGGGGACAGGTCAGTCAGGTGTCTGTGACTCACATGTCCACTTAATTCTCATAATATACATTAGAGAAGGTGTACACATTTCCATAATGGGCTGGTATCCACTCTGAACGTAGAGTATCTTGTTACCAGTACCTTCCTCTGACGTTTTAAGAGAACCCAGCCAATTGATTACTATCTAGAGATTCTGTTTTGCACATGCTGAAAGCAGTGGCAACCATCCCACTTACCCTGGTTCAGGCCCTGGTACTAGACCATGGTTTTCTTGACCTAATTTTATTGGCAAGTTAAAAATTCTGTAATATTCACCTTGCTAGGTCAGTTCTGGTTGACTTTTCTAGATTTAGAGGACACTTTCTCATTCAGCAGAAAATCAGCCTGAAAGGATTCCAGACAGCAATTCTTTTCAGAAGTAAAAGATGACTCACAGCTGCGCTCAGGATTTGCAGATGCCACTAATTCTCAGCTTGTGTGCTCTGGAGAAGCTAGGTAGTCTTTTCCCCCTCTCAAAACTGACCATGGGGTACATCAAACTTTTCTCGCAGAGCTGCACTCTCCTTGGACCTTAGAGTATATCATTCCAAGAGCCCCTGACCAGCTCACTTACCCCTTGCTTTGTTTTTTTATGTAGGTTCTGCTGCGAGAATCCTGGCTGAGTGGTCTGATCTGGAAGAATGTTGAATCCACATGCTTCATCTAAGGCTGCTTCCTCTGTAAGCTGACAATAACAAAAAGCAAGAACACTCTTGTTTTGAATACATTTGGGAGCCTTGTTCTAAACAAACCTTCCTCTCTTCTCCTTTCCCTCCCCTCCCCACCCATGCAGTAACTGGAGATGATTGGTCTGAACACATCCATGTAGTATTATCCAGACAAACGTGAGTCTGTTCTGTCTGCACTCTGAACAGACAGTGCAACAGCAAGGGCTAGACCTCAGCTAATGCACTACTCTTTGCAGTGCATCTATCAGCAAATGCTCCTCCTGTAGCTGAATGGCTGCACAGGAACTAGTATTGGAAAAGCACTAGGAGAAGGAAGGAATGAGACTGCCCAGGAACAGAAACATGCTCATTAGTAACAAAAACACTGGGAATAACTGAAAGGAAAGTAAGGAAAACAAGGCCACAGCTGCCACTTCTGACCTGTTTCAGCACTCTCTGAATGGCTTCCTCCTCATCCAATTCCTCATCGCTGTCAGGGAACTTGTAAGTTTCCAGTGTAACTGCAGGAATGAGACAAGAGATTGTGACCCGTATCTGCCTCATACTTTGTGGTCACTTACGTTCCAGAGACAATCTTTTCTAGTGAGAGCTGGTTTAGGCATTCTGGCTCTGGCAGAGACACATCATTTTAGAGGGGGAGTGTTTCAAAAAGCACATTACCATATGTTTTTGAAGTTGGAAGGGAAAGATAAAAAGAGAGCTTTGCTTTTAAAAAACACCTCAGAGCATGCTAGAACAGTCTCAAAGAAGAGGGAAAGATAAAAGCCTGTGCTTACAGTTCCAGCCTTAGTCTTAGCTAAAACCTTTCCTGCTGACTTCATAATGAACAAACCTCTACAACTTCACAGATAACAAAATCCCAGCCTGCTTCTTGCAGAACAGAGGAATTAAATAGGTAAAGGTCTCTCAGAAGAGAAATTATTCTGACACAGGAACCTGGTCTCTCTTTCGGGACTGTACTCTTCACTGATACCCACCTTCCTCAGGGTCTTGTCCTCTGAGTACTGCCAGTCTCTTAGCAACCTCTAAGATTTTTTCCTGCCTAGTGTTTTCTTCTCGCAGCTCAGCAGCAGCCTCTGCCAGAAGTCTATTTTTTTCTTCCTCTAGCTGTTTTGGGTCCAGATTTGCATGGGAAACACAATCTTCACTTTCCCTACTCAGGTCATTCAAGTTTCGGCCACTAACAGCTGAAAAGAGACACAGAGAACACGCTGCTGACTCAGCTGCAGTGTTCCTTGAGTACAGCCAACACCACTAAAGCAATTGCATGTGAGAACCTTGATACTTTCCATTTATAAATAAGAGAAGGCATGTCACAACAGGATCTGCACTTTATGTGAAGAGAAGAAAGCGAGTCAATCTGCATTTTACAGGGAGATTACAGAGAAAACACTGCAGCTGGGAAGACAATGGTATCCCAGATTTCTGATGTTTTCCAAGAGAGTACAGACACATTAAGAATAGCAACAGCTTCTCTCTGGGTAAGTGTCAGCTTACAGAAACAGGGCAGAACAAGCTGAGTAATACAACCCAAAGAAAATAACAAAATGGAACTATTTCCCTGGCAAAGACAATGAGAACCAATATTTATTGGGTGACTGTCCTTTGCCAATCCGCGCGTCACAAGGGGGACATAAGGGCAGGTGATTTAGGTGCCCAGTGTGTAAGTTAGGCAGAGCAACACATGTTCCTTTCTCACTATAGCACACACATTAAGAGACAGAAACAGATCTTCAGAAGCCAAAATAGATACCTTGAGGTTGGACTCCCGGACTATAATGCTCATCAATGGAAACTTCCTCAGCCAGCTGAGTTAACAGGTCATCTGTTTGCTGAGACAGACTTCTGGTATCAGGGGGTTGGTGTACCTAAGGAATGAGGAGGGCAATGGGAGAAAGCAAATGTGAGGAAAGTGCCATACTTAATTCAAAAAAAAATATATGGGAACAGTATAAAAAATGCATCTACTGATGTGGGAGACTCAGTTTATAGATATCTGGTGCAACCCTTTCAAGATTTCATTCTCAGTGTTGCCGAATGCAGACAACTCTAACAAATCACCTAAACTAGGCAAAGTGGGGCTGAATGTACAGCAGCTGATGAATCCCAAACCCAGCTCTGCCACTGCCCCTGGTATATAAACAAAGTGTCCTTCTCAACAGTACCTGTCACCATCCCACTAAAGCCCACAAGAACAGCTGCACGTGCATCACTGCTGAAAAAGGAGCACGAGGAAACAATTTCTCAGGAACGAGACCATTGCTATGGCCAGTAATAAAGTAAACAGGAAACGGAGATTTCTGAAGGGAGACACCTGGGCAAAAAATGCTGAAGGACAAAGAAAGGCCAACATGCTGTACCAGCTTAGAATACAGAGCTGGTGACACAGGTGGGAGAGCTTACTGGTCTGGGAGCCTTGGAAGGAGGGTCCCTCCCCTGCAAGACAGCCAACCGGTCCTCCATTTCCTGCACAGATGGAATGGGTCCATGATAGTCCTCCTTCAGTGCAGCCAGCCTAGCTTCGATCTCAGCCTGTGAAGGGATGGACTCTGCAATTCAGAATAATCCAAGGGAGGGGTTACTGAAAACAAATGGCTTCAAGTTGGTTTTATTTTGTTTTTGTTTTTCCAGAATCATACTCTAAACACCTGCGCAAAAACCTCCCTCAGTCCTTAACTCAAAGGAAGAGTCATCGTGCAGTAACTAGATTACTTTGCCACCCTTTTCTCCTGAATCACTGCCTCCTCTTGAGTTTATTCTTCCAATCCTAAGACCAGTGTTAGTGTAACCTCATTTGGCAATCAGCTGACTACAGATACTAGGGACAGGCAGAGAAACACATGTCCTTTAGGGAGTACAGTCCACTGCTCCCACACCCTTTAACATATTCCCAGGCATCAGACTGAAAACTTGCCTGCATTATCAGGTGACCACTTTGGAGTGCCTTTTCCCCCTTAGAGACCATATGCAAGTCCTTTTAAAGGTTTACTTTCCAACAGTCACTCCAAGGCTGTTCCAGAATCTGACAGCTGTGGACTGGGATAAGAGCCTGGTTTTGTTCTCTGTGAGGCAAGATTCACAGTATAACCCCACAGAGACTGGTACTGCTGTGACTCAGCACAGCAACACATAGGATGATTTCTGCAAAATGATTTGCCCCCCCCCCCCTTCCATTCTGCTGCTACTGTGCCCAACACAGACTTTTACCACCAAACAATGAAAAAGGAGGGAGTGATTTCATAGGTAAGACACTGCCCCAGGATTGTGAAGCCATTTCAAGAGAAATCCCAAGTGGAAGATTAATCTAGAACCTGGCCACTGTGGCAGCTCTGATCACATCACTGCCTTCAGTTCCCTAAGAAGGCAGATACTGATTGCCCAGCACTTCCCTTTCCCTCCCATAGTTTTTCAAGTAGCAGTGTTCCCTTCCAGGGAATTTCTGGTGCCCTCCAAAACTCACTGGGTTTCCTTTCCTCCCTGAGCTTCTCCAGTCTCTCTGCAATAGCTCTATCTTCTTTGGAGAGCCCTCGGTATCTGGAGTCATCTTGACTGAGTGGTTTTGCATCTGCTTTCTGTTGTCCTCTCAGATGCTTTTGCTTAGCCTCAAACGCTGCTACGCGCCTGTGACAGGGATGGAAAAAGACAACTGAAAACAGAGGTTTAAATCTTGAGATTTGAAAACATCCTCTGTGAGCACAAGCTATTTGAAGGACATCAGCATAGAAAAGAAGCCTCTCATTCCTGTACCAGGCTCTCCCATACCAGCACAATGAGGCACTGCTATGAATAAGGAAAACCATAACTCTCAGGTGAAGCAGCCGTGACACCATTTCTGAGGAGACAAGGAACATTTCACCAGCAGACTTATTTCCAAGCCAACCACAATCAGTCAAAGATTAACACAGGCTGCTGTTTGTGAGCGTATTCAGAATTAGTGTCTCCTTCCACCCTCCAAAACAACCAACAAAAAAAACCAACAAAAAACCCACAAAGCAAAAAGCCCATCCTTTAATAATACTGAACAAGCAAACATTCACATCACAACCTCCTTCTTTTGCTGGTCTCTATGAGGACAGAGGGGTTAAGAGCTGAAGGTCTGAAAGGTTACCCTACAGCGGAAACAGGTGGCTGATCAGTAAGTGTAACTCACTTTTTGTAGTTTTCTGGTGGTGACCATTTTGCTGAACTGCTTTGAGATTCTTGTCTGAAATATACAAAAACATCATTATCTCTGAACTCAAGGCTCCAGCAATGCTTCAATCATCTATTCTCTCAACCCAAGAGGAATCAGAATATGTGTGTATAGATCACCTGGTACAGTCCTTTCATGACCCCATTAATATAGTGATCAGCTTATGAAAGTGACTAAGATGATACAGCCGCTTTGGACAGGAGGTGACTTCATTTCTAGTCCTATGTTCTTGTTGTTTTGCATTTGGACAAAATTTGTTTCATTTACTCTGGACACCAGGAGGAGCTGAAAGACTCTTGGCCTCCCAGAGCCTGCACGCCCCAGTTCAGCAAGCAGAGAGCGCAGTTAGGTAGGACTCCCAAGGTAATTAGCTTCCGTACAGTACAGCTCCCTGAAAGGAGCAACAAACACAGAATTATATAATGCAGAAGCTAAATAAAACGTTACAGAAATAATTATGTAATCACCAGTATCGTGACGACATCTTCTAGGGCACTTGAACATCAGTCAATCCTGTGTAACTGTTTTCTGCCTCTCTGTGTTTGTGTCAAGCTGCTGACCTATGCTTACATAAGGTAGTTAGCACACTTTATTCATTCTTAGAAGGCACAGTTACCTGCACTGTGCTAAGGACAGGCAAAGTCAAACAAGGGCAACACCTTCACTGGACTATTTTCAAGGGTTCAACCATTTCTAAGGGTTCAACTGTGGAAGCTGGGTGAGTGCAGAACACCAACTCACGCAGCCTACAAAACCACAGCCAACACACACTATCTACCTGCTATCCACGCAGGGAAAAATTCCTCCTGCTCTAAATCCATAGTACCGATATTAAACAAACAAGGGAAGGAAGAGGCCACCAAACTACCATGCATCTGAAAGATCACCCTTTCAAACGGCAAAAATATAGCGGGGCTTATTCTGGCCTCTCCTAGCCGGGCCATCACGGTCTACCCACGAACACTGGGAGGAAAAACCAAAGGCAGGAAGCAGGGCAGCGTGGCACTTACCCGGTGATCTTCCCGTGGCACTGCTTGCACACCTTCTGCGGAGCGCTCCCGCAGCGGGGCACCGTGGCGCTGCAGCTCAGGCAGGCCGAGCAGAAGGAGCGCCCGCAGCTCCTGCAGCCGCACTGCGGGGACACGAAGCGGGCGGATCAGCTCCCGAGCGGCGGAGCGCGGCGCGACCCGCACCGGGCTACAGCGACGGGACGCACCGACGGCCCAGCCCGGCCCCGCCGACCCCTCGGCCGGACTTGCCTCCTTCTTGAAGAGGCTGAACTTGCAGGCACACCCGTAGCAGCGGCCCTCCATGGCCCTCCCAACACCGCCATACCACGCTCCGCAGCGCCGCGTTCAGCCGGCAGGCACCACCCCGCCCCTCCGCTTCTGCGCGCGGCCCGACGGGAGCGGGTACGGGGAGCGTCGTTTGAAACACGGGCGCTGTGACAGAAGCAGCGAACCGTCACCAAACTGGATCTGGAACCTGAGTTTCAGTTTTTGTCCAGGTGAGGAACCAGCTGTACTATCAGCGTGCCAAACTTGCCCTTATTTTCTGCCTTACTCTTGTTTTCTTGGTGCTGTAGCCTCAACTTATGTCAGGGAAATACACTTTAACAACAAAAACAAACCTAGGAGTGGTAGATTTTTGGGGTGTGTTTCTGTAGTGCTTGATTTCAGGCTGCTTTCGTCTCATAGAAGTGACTGGCAAATCTCTGTCCTGGTTTTACAGATTAAGAGAGCATGTTGCTCAAAGGCCCTGACTCACCTCCCAGATAGGAACCCTGACAGTCCCAAGGCAGGTAAGGTTGGGAATCCTGGACACAAACACTCCTCATCTCATTTCCACAAGCTCGTGGAAATGGCTGTTTGAGCACAGACCTGTTGTGTAACAGCTGCTTGTACATACACAGGAATACACTTATACATGTGTAATCATTACTGCTGTTACTCTGATTTTTAAGATTAAATCCTTACATATTGGTTTTCCAGGCTGTATATAGTATGTGATGAACTCTGATTAGAGCCTCTCAAAATCAGTGCTCACATTTGAATCCTAAACCTGTGACCATGGTGTCCCTGGTGTCTGTTGTCTGGTGAATAGTAATTCATGTATCTCAGAAACTGAATGTTAATAGCAGGCCTCTACCTCATTATTATACATGGGCAATGCCCACTGTGGGCTGATAATTGTCTATTAGATGCACATCCTCTTCTGCTATGCAATTGAGCGTACCTAAGCTCATAGCAGGTGTCTGAATTGTTTGAATCCTCCATTTAATATTCACAGCTAATGGCAGGTGAAAATGAACAGTGGTTAGTATAAGAACGTTCTAGATGTTGCGTTTCCCTGTTTGGTGGGCTGCAAATTTGTAGCAAAATAACAAATTTAACTGAAGTCTGAAAGCAGGAATTCAAAACACAGCTGGAGAAACATTGAAGCTTTTGATATCTGCAGAAGGGAGTGGGATATAGTCTGGAACACAAGTGGAATCTCCAGCAAACCTGCACGTTCATTAAGGAAAGCAGTTAACAAAGACCCCTAACATGACTGATGAAAGGTGGAAATGTTAGACTTCAAAAAGAAAAGCCCTTCCTATGAAAGAGAGAACTTATGAATAATGTATTTCAGAAAATGCATTCCTAAATGCAGCCTACATCAGTACTGTTGAATTTGTGCTTTCAAAACAAATGAGAGTGGAATTTTTATAGACAGGCTTTCTGCCCCTTAGGGCTTATGACTTGCCTGCAAGAAGGGCTTGCTTACAAATAAAGCACCCTGGTCATGCCACATTCCCACATCTAAGCTTCCTATTTAATACTATATTCCCAGGGACTAGTTGCAAGACTAGAATTCCTGTATGCAGTAAATTACTGTTTCATGTGTTGTTCGTGTTTCTCTTTTGAATTTGTGAATGTTAAAACACTGAACCTAGGAAGCCTGATAGTAGAGCCCCACATCTGGCCATGAAAAGAAAATCTGAAGTAGTACTTAGGTTACCATCAAAGCTGTCAGCACTGCATATTTAAACTAGGGACCCATTCAAGTTTGCACTGGCAGTTATTACTTTTTTCCTCCTTGGAAGTCAGACCCAGAGAGAAGAATTAGCATTTATACAGTCTGAAGTTTAGGGTCTCAGAACAGCCTTTTCCCCTCTTCCACAAACACACACAATCTGTATTCCAGTTCTGTATGGAGAACATAAATCCAGCAGGCTATGAGCCGTGCTGAACTGGAAGACATACATTTGACATTTGACATACATACATGTCATACAAAACGTTACTGTCTCCGAGGTTGGGTTCCTCCAGCTCTCATTAGCCCTTTGAGATCAACAGTTATTACCCTCCATGAATGGGATTATACTTACAAAAACTTTGGAAGATCATGGAGTTTGCATCCTGAATGAGACCCAAAGTACTTAGGCACCCAGAGCCACGTTTGATGGGTTTTGCCTGCTGCAGCTTGTTAAAAACAGCACCAGTTTTCAGCAGACTAGTGCACCTTCTGGCTACAGTACAGGTGTAGCCCTCAGGTACTGCATCCAAATTACCTGCCACACTGAAAAAGGAGAATAGACCATATTCTACTATGTCAGCATTTCTCCATGCAGATACACAAACTGAAGAAAGCATTTTATTAGTAAGATAAAGAGATAATACCACACAGGTACTGTCCCAGGCTTATGCCACAGACACCCAAGTGTCTCCTCCTCGCTTGATTTCCTCAATAGTTTGCATAGCCAGATCAGCTCATAAGAACTACAAGTATTTGTTGTCTGCTTTACATACAGTTTCCTTCCACAGTGCAGCCAGGCTCTAGACCTTTATGCCCACAGCTCATCAGATGTTCTTCTGAGGGTAAAAATTATCCAGTGCTTAAAAAGCAAAGCATTACAGATCATTAAAAAAGAAAAATCTGCATAATTCAAGATTTTCTTAGTTGCCTTCCTGGCACTGGGAAGTCAAACTGACATTTTCTATGTGCTGTTCTTCACAAGGATACAGTTGCTGCAAGAAAATTTATTACATTTTATTGTATTCGAGCTTTGCAGTGGCATTTTACTTTAACTTGGTACATCAAGAATTAACAGAATGTTAATGTCCAGAATAGTGATTTTTTTTTTCCTCTTCTTCAGACTTATGAGAGGGAGGAGATGCCACTCTGAAGTCAAGATACTTCACACACCTAACATAATGTTCTCTAAAGTTATTGGCTCTATTTCTATCCAGAGGGCTTTCCATTATGTTTTCAGGCCTCATTTTGAAGAAAACAAACAAGCAACAAACGAAAACCAAACATGGTAATATCCCAGAGAAAGATTTCAATACCTGACACAGGCCATAGCTTACTTGTACAAAGTGGCAGCAATATATACTTCCCTCCATTCCTTCTCTCTCACTGCTGGTTCCTGCCATTCTTAAGTTTCTTCAGTCAAGTCTGCTCCCTGCTCTGTTTCTGCTTATGCAAGTAATGCAATTAGTTGAGTTGAAGTGCTGCACAGGAATGTTAACATGTATTTTCAGTGTGAAGTTGTCATTTCCAGGCTAACCACTGTGCTTGTACCTACTGTATAAGCAAGCGTGGCTTCAAAGCACAAACGAATGTGTCTGAAGGTTTTTCTATATGAATACTGGAATGCAGATTATGGTTACATAGTAGTATTGTCAGAATACAGGCCCCAGAATACAAGTTGCTCCATTGCAATACTCCAGAACTTTCATGGGTGGTTTCTAATGCTACAGGTAACAGAAGTCTCTTACAAAACAAAAAAAAACAAAAAAAAAAAAAAAAAACAAAAAAAGTTGTTTTTCCACTGTATCTGACCGAGAAACACCAGCAATGGGATTACTGTAACAAAAAGCTTAGAGCCTCAGAAGCAGTGGCTAGTTGTTCTCATACTTTCATTCTGCATTTTCCAGTTCCCATCTGTATAGTGTTACCTATGAAATGTATAGCTCAGCTTGAATCCAGGCAACTCCCAAACTGTGTCACTGTGAAATTCAACCAGCACAAAGTTTGCAGTGGAAGTGAAGTCTGAAACCTTCATTGTCCCACAATAAGGGCCAGCTGCTGGTGACGTAGGTCGGCTTCCGTCATGTATGAGCAAATAGTCATAGGTGCATCTGTCACTATCCTCCAGCTCAAAGAATAACATTTTAAGAGATACCTGAAGGAAACACAATGAAATTACAGTTTCTGGATTATATCCATTTCTGTTAGCCTTTGTATTTAGAAAGTACTTATTGTTTAAAGCCTTTATGTACAAGCCCTGTGTAAATTCTGTATTCGTCCCACATCCTGACCCTATGTTATAATACAAATCATTAGTAGATTGTTTGCGTAGTTCATAAGCATTTGGTCTGAAAGGAGAAGCAAGAGATCAAGATCTATTTTGTATGCTTTAAATGTCTTTCTCAAGAAATAGCAAACAACACCTGTGCAGTATTTCAGTTTTCTAATGGGAGCTCTTACCTAGGGATTATTATGAGCAAAGCCTACAAAGTACAAGCTGAACTCATAAAAGTTTCACATACGTGTGTTAAGATTTTCCCTTGATGATCACCTCAAATACCAAGAGCCAGCATAAGGTCTTAAACTGAATTTATGCGTTCAGATTTTCACTCTGAGAATGCCGTTACAGCTGTTATTTTACAAGGCAAAGAAAAATTGATTCCATTAGGGAACATCACTGCAACCAGTGAAAGAATCAGTCCTTTACCTTGTATCCTACTGGAGAGCTGATGACCCAGAAGCATGCCCGGTTTTTGGGGTATTTATTGGGGTAGTTTGGAGAGGTGATGACTCCACTGGGGTCTGTGAAAGTACCTCCACAATTCACTGAGTAGTAGAAAAAACAGAGAAAGGTTTATTAACAAGTATTTTGACAGTAGAAAGAAGCTTGCTTGTACTCTTCTGTATTCTTTCTTCAAGCCAGGAAAGGATGTGCTACAAAGAAAATATTTCAGCAGTGGATTTTCACTGCTTAGCATTTTTATCAGCAGCCGTACTAAAGGAACTGAAAACTTTGCTGCTAAAAAGAAAAACACCTTTGGAGGACAGGGAACAGATGAATCTAAAGCTATATTTGCCATATGTGTTACCACAATAACGTAGCATTCTTATGGAAATACCATACAGCACTTTCAGACAAGAATTAGATTAAGTATTAGAGATTGCATTACTGAGATAAATCTAATGCCATCTAGAAATTACTCCATCAAGCCCAATACAGGAAGAGTAAAACAGTGATATATTTTTAAGATGTCTTCAACTCACATTTTTAAAAGTTTGCAGTTTAAGCTGAAATAAGACAATAACCACTTATTTGTTCACTGCCTTCGGATTGAAAGCATCTTGCAGCACAACAGAATTTTCTGCAGCAGTCCACAAAGCATTCTGTATGCTTGTGAAACAGACTTTCGATAAGTAAATGCAATAAGCACCGAGTTTCATGCAGCAGAACAGAGGTGTTGAATTCACAAAGTATAAGTTACCCAAGGTTATTCTCTCCTGTTGCCTAAAGTGCCCTAAAACCCTTGATAACATAAGAACCAGATCTTGGGTTTGCTTCTCTTTGGCATGATTTCTCTCGGCATTTTGCAGTCTTTTTGTTCTTTGCTTGCACTGCTCATGTTAGTCACAGTCATTACATTGTTCTTATTTACATGAATTCTTTTAAAGATGTGAAGACGCCCAGCAGAGGCTCTGAGAAGAATGTTAATGGTTACACAGAATTACTAGTGTGAAACCCGTGCAACCTCCTGTTTTGCCTACTGCTAACCTTCAGCATCATCACTGCTCATCCTACCATGTTAGTAATGCCTATGGAGGTGCAGAGATGAACAGATAAACCTGCCCTGGATTATGCATTCAAAAATGTGCAGTTCCTCCACGCAACTACAATACTGTACTCCAAGCTCTTTCAAGGAGTGTTCATACCCCTGCTATAGGAGGCTTTGAATCCTGTGGCTGTAACAGTCTCATCACTTGCA
Organism: Coturnix japonica; assembly: GCF_054131305.1. Lineage (NCBI taxonomy): Eukaryota > Metazoa > Chordata > Aves > Galliformes > Phasianidae > Coturnix > Coturnix japonica. The sequence continues at coordinate 24,082,789 of NC_140667.1, read as the reverse complement.
AACTCTACCAGCATTGTTGATCCCGAAGCGACGATGGAAGGCAGCGGCCCTTGCCCACAGTATTTGTCCAGCAAGACAGGAGAGTTCTTGCTGTTTCCACTGTAAACTTTCACATAGTCGGATGAACAGTCTGAGGAGGTTTGGAGATCAAAAGCCTCAAACTGCAGGAATACCTTGAGAAACAAGAAAACACATGTTGGATTTATTGCTACATACAGAGAGAAAGATTCAAATTACCTAAGTGTTATGAAGTGAGTTAAGAATTTTTATTCATGTTACTATCCGTATGTGACTGCAATTTTACTGCCTGTATAAGAGGAGTATAGAATTCCAACTGGCATTGCTGCTGCTGTGCCCAATAACTGATGTTTCATTACTGCTTATCCTTAATAAAAAAACCACATGATCTTAACTGGATAAAGTAGTTATATAGTAATGTTTTATGATATTATCAGAAGCGTTATGAAAACTATTGAGACTTTCTTCTTATTCACCATATAACAGAATAAATGTCATAAAGATAAAACAATGGGGTGTAGTCCTGATGCTGTTGTTCAGACTTTCTATTAAAAATTACCTTATTCCGACGGATGCGGATCAACCACAGGCAGTTGCTATTGTTCGGGTATGGGGATGGGTAATTGACAGAGGAGAATGAGCCTTTGGTTTTTGGCAATACAGAGCTACAGCAATCTGAAGGGAAGAACCAAACAGTGCTGAAGAGAATGAGAACTACACAAATCTTTCTGCAATTCCAGACAATTCTCTCCAACCATTATGATCAGTCAAGCTTGTAAAAAAAAATATGCCTACACTTGTGTTGATGTTCCCTGGTATAAAAACTATTCAAAACCATTACCAAATTAGATCTACTTATAAGTGTACTTGCTACTATATCTACTAATTTGATTATTTTTAAACAGTAGGACTTCACCCACTTATTTCAGTTTACTGAAAAAGATCTGGATCTTTCATTAACTTGCTTAACCTTGATCAATAGCAGTTCCAGTGACATTAGTACATAAATTCCCATCAGCAAATGTATGCGCATTCTTAGATGCATGCAGAGTAAAACTTAAAAGCATTCTGTCAAAGAATGGGATAGGCCCTGAGGAAAAATTAACACAGCACTGAAGTCAGGTTATTAAGGTGGGGATTGGTATACAGTGTCTGATCTCATGTATGTTAGTTTTTCTCTCACTCCTTGCTTTCGCCAAGAGAACTGGACCTTTTGTCCTTTTTATTGTCTGAAGGGGTCTGTGTCAAGTCTGTGTTTTTGGTGTACAAATCTAATTAGATAATTACACAACAGTGCTATTGGAGAGTGATTCAACACCCAGCCCAAGAACACTGTTAAATACTTTTTGTAGTTATCTTTGGGACTGTGACAGGTGCAATTAAATTGAAAACATGTCTTATTTGCAGTTCAACTGAAAAGTCATTGCTGGTAGGTTCCTCTGTACCTACATACACAAGTGAAGAAATGCTGATTCTTTTTAGTTACTGATGACTCTTTAACTTAATTACTCACACAATTCAAAGCAGAATTTGGCACTAACTGTAGTCGTGTTTCTTACTCTTCCTGTGGAAACTAATTGAGTAACGTATCTGAAAAGTCAAATACTTTATAGATCAATTAGCCTATGCACTGGGAGTCAGCACAAAAACTGCACATGGCAGGAGCAAGTCTGGTGTCTTACTTACACTCTTTTGTGCCTCTCAGCTGAAGAGTTCTTGCTTTGGAAGAATGTTAAGTATTTCTAGACTTCAGATACCACAGCAATGAGTAAGAAGTTGATGTGGGCAAGGAGTTAGATAACTGAACAAAAAGCTAAGGGAATTCCTCCCAAAGATGTTCCAAGCCTAAGTGATACCCATACTTACAGCCCCACAGTCATTTTTTAAGTGAAAGAAATTGGAAACCCACTGGCACTACTGCGGAATGAACACTCTAATCGTGGCTGTGGATTGCTCATATGCTTTCCAGCCTTCAGAGCTTTCCTAAAATAAGGAACTCACAGAAGCACTTCCATGATTTCTAGTGGATTTTGCTTATGTCAGAGGGCAGGGAATAGGTCAGCATTACTCAATGACAGCATACTACTGAAAGCAAAGTGTCCTTCCCGAGAAGACTGCAGCTTGGCACAGGGACAGTTCTGATCCACATACATAGCAACCCTCTTGTAGAGCTGGGGAGAGATGGGTGGTGGGCTGAGTTCCTCTGGGGATGACTGGCAATGGTTGCAATAAAAATCAAGCTGGCTATCTTACTGCACTTACTGCACTTGTAGAGCTTGTTGATTTTAGCTACATCCAAGTTACTTAGCCCATCTCTCTGCCCAATGGGCACCAAAGGGTTAGGAACTGGTACAATAGTTGGTTTCCCAGGAGTGCTGGAGAAATCATACCTGTAGAAATAAGGAAGTCATATTTCTAAATCATTTCTATTAAGTATGAACTTAATCATACTTGTGTGCCTCATAATTTTTATTTCACTGTATTGTTTAGAAGTCGATTCATGCTAACATAAATGAAGGAGATGGTACATGATGTAAGCTTGTATGTTATGAACTAGAATGATGGTAATAGTCCTGGATAAATACTTTTCACGAGACAGAGTACATTTTAATGATGTTAAAAAAAAAATCCACCTTCTCTCTGCACCCAAATAGTGTTGTCTAAAATGAATGCAGTAGTAACTAGTAACTGCCCAGCATGGACTACCAAACTGTTTTAGCTCAGTGACTCAGTCTTTGGAACACACCCACATCTAAGGCCTCTAGTAAGAGACATGAGGAGTATAGTGACAGAAAGCATCATCCTATGTTTTTTTCCTTGCATCAATATCAATTCTGTTTTCCAAGCATACTGCTGACAAAGCATACTCACTCTTATTACAGCCATTAACTCAATTGTAAGCTAACAGCAAAAAGAACCATTCCCTGCACAGAATGATTTTTTCTCCCTAGATCCGAATAGATCCTATGAAAGCACACATTGGAAAACTCACGCTCCGTAGTGCATCACAGAAGAGTAGTCATAAGGAAGGCCCAGATTTTTGGAGTTCACTTTTCCAAAGTTTCCTTGTTCTCCTGTAAGGCAGAGCAACTTTTCATTTAGAGAAGTATTATTGCTATCAGACACTGCCTGCTATTGACACTGTCATAATCCTAATAAAAATAAATTGGTGTACAAATCATGAAGTCCTTGCACACTTGAACATCAGAAAGTTTTGGTTGTTTTGGGAGATCCATGGGAGCTTTTTCCCACTGAACCTAGTAGGTTTTAGAATATAAACTGAGGAAAACAAGAAAATGTTTCAATGTAGTCCATGATTCTACTTCCATTCTTCAAGAAGATATATTTGTAAATGGAGGTGGAGAGATAAATACATTTCAGTACATTATAATAGACATTAGAAGCATCCAGCTTATGTTCCAAGAGCTGTGTTCACACCTTCACAGAGAAAGCTGTCTGGCTATCTAGATCAACAAGTTTGAAGTGTATATGACTGACTCACCAAGCTTCTTCCTGAGCCTTTCCACTGTGCATCTGCGATGAACTGCTAATACAGGGGTATAAGACCTCATGAGAAAGATACTAGGTTTATCTGTTACTCACACCAAAGTTATCAGCTATATTCTGGCTTTGATCAAATCCGTCAGCAATGGCTACAGTCAAATGATATAACTTACTTGAAGAATGGACACCCTATAAAACCAATCAGAAACAATCTGTCCAAATACAACTGCTGATAATTTTTCCCTCAGCACAGCTGCTGAGCACCTCCCCACTTCATCTGTTTAATCTTAAACTCCTGTAATAAAGAATCATTTTGATAAGGGGCTGGTGACCAATAGCGTGCGTTCTCTGAGGCACAGCTGGAGGGAGTTCCATTCCATTTTAATATGAATGCACCTATTTCTCTCCATTGCCTAGAGGGCTTTTGAATTGCATCCTGATCCTCTTGTCCATTAGAGGTGAGCAGTGTCAGAGCAGAGCTGAATGCAGTCAGCATTGCCCTGAGGCTAACATCCTGACCACTGAGCACTCCTTAGTTTATTATCTGTACCTCTGTTATTGTAACCAGGGGGTTGTAAACAACAAGCCATCTGGACAAGAGTTCAATGCTGGAAACTTATCAGAAGATTCTCCTGACTATCTGACTCTTGAGTTCACTCAACTTGGCTGGCAAACTTGCAATCAGAGCCAGTCTCTTCCCGTAATATCCATCTGTGTTGGTCCCAGTGAGGGCTAAGAAATGCAAAGAGAAACTTCTAAATTATGCAAGGTATGGGAATGAACATTATTTTGGAGATTTTTGTAGCTCAAAAAACTGCGTGAAAGCTCAAACTGGTTCTCATTAGCATTGGCTTTCCCTGCTCATTACCTTTTTATCTCAGTTCCTCTTATCTCCTGTACTGACTTAAAGAATTGTCAGTAACTTCGCAGCTTCTTTTGAGTTAACAAACTGAGAAGAGAGCATTTCAAAGGCAGTGAAATGTTGCAGCATGTGGCTACTGTTTGGCATGTAGATACTGCATTGAACTCCTGTCTTTAATAGAGGAGTTACAGTAGCCTGGCTGGACAAGGGCATTGTCAGCGAACTGCTACCTTGTAACATGATGGAGAGCTGAAAGCTACCTAGGCGTGGGGACTTAAGCCACTGTCTCCACTAAAAAAATAAAATAAAAACCTTCCAGAATCTAAGTGCAGTGACTCAGAAGAGTGAAAAGGAAGCTCTGAGTACAGTTTTGTTCCCAAGAATTTTAGGAAAAACAAGTAGAGATTCAAGTAGTGGACAGTAAACAATCAGGCTATACTGTCAAAACAAAGGATTTGGATAGCTTCCAAGGTTAACTGAGGGGGGTAAAAACAAACCCCAAACATCCATAGTTATGCAGTCCTGGCAAGGGAAAAGCAGATTATGTGGAAAAACTGGGAGCCTACAGAATGTCTTGAGCTCTATTTGTGTACCACTGAAGTCATGAGGATCTCCACCATCAGCCCTATTAGCCACATTGTTTTGTTGTTTTTCTATAAACAGATGATGCACACTAACAGCATTCATAAACATAGATATCTTTTCAGTTCATTTCCCCTGAACGTCTTTGCCTTCCCACCACCACCCCCCACCCCTCCACCCCTTGTTGCATAGTCTAGTCTTCCTTCCACTTCCCCTGGTCAGCTCAGACCATAGACAAAGAGCATAAGAGCATCAGAGAGAGCACTACTAAAAAGTAGTTCAGGAATATCCTTTAAGAAATCCTGTTAATAAAACATCATGATCTAACTGGACGATATATTCCACTGCTTTACCAACTTTGTTTCCAGAAGTGTTTTCCTAATGTGACCTCAGTTCAAGTGATGGTAACTGCTTGCTGCTTGTGCTGCCCACCTCAGAAAGCAAATGATTCCTTTTCTTTTTGCAGCATTTCATGATTCTTATGATCTCGGTCTTGTGAGTAGAAGTCACATCTGGGCTCAGAATGGCAATCACAACAAGAATTTAGAACTACTTTTTGGCTGCACTTGCTGCAGAGTACCAAACTCACATTGGACAAGAAATCCCACCACAGTGCATGCGCCTCTGTGGCTATTCAGCCAGGTGTTAATGATGATGATTATGTGCACTGCTGTTCTCAGAAGAAATATTCACCTACATCTCACAACATTTGTTTTCTTTTAACACTGAGGGGGCTTACCTGCCATAATGTGTTCCCACATAATTTTGACAAACTTGTCCCGATCACTTCGTGCCTGTTCATGGATGAAACCCAGCGCATGGTTCATTTCATGCTGAATTGCTCCTTTATCCATGCAGCCATTTTTCACCAGGCCTACTGCTTGACGACCTCCAATTTTTCCAAAGTAAGACCAGCAGCTAAGAAAAACCAACGGATAACAAAAATGGTTGCATTCAGCAAATACAAAAAAATACATATACTGAATACACCACACTGGGCCTCCAGATATGCAGCCAGACCAAAATAGAAAAGAAACCGAAAGACATTTTGTATACTTACAGGCGCAGGAGACAGGGAGCTTACCTCTGTCCACGTTCCACATACACATAGTCAGTTTCTGTAGTGCGATTTACAAACTTGACACAGGTCAATGTGGAGACCTCTTGTAGAGCATCAGCAATCCAAGACCTCTCTGCCAACGCTAAGATGAGAAAGGGGCCAGAAGTTTTACTCGCTTAGCTATTCAAACGTAAGTTTCAACCACAGAATATGTTTCTGTAGATCTCTACAGCACTCTTTACCTATTTATCCTGCAAGTGTAATGAAGAAAGGCACAGAGCCTTCAGAGATCAAGTTGATCAGATTTTGAAGGAATATGGAATAATTACAGCTAGTCCATATGCATTCTGCAGGAGGTAGCTGATGAAAAGCAAAAGACTGGCATTGTTTCCTCCATTTAGGCAGAACATAAAAAATTAAACAGTTTGAGGTATAAATAATTGGATTAAAATATCCCAAATAAACCATCTGACCCTAATTAAGTTCAGAAAAAAAACCAGCTTGTTTATCAGAGGTGATGAATGTCTGCCACACACCCCTTGAAACCATTTGAGACATCCAGTGTTAGGAAGCTCAGAAACTCAGTGTTTCTGTTCAGGTACCAAATATAGATTGGAGTGTTTATCTGCTCCTGAACATTTTAGCCTATTTTGGCTTCCTCAATTATGAGTCATCTACAGTTATCTTTCATATCAATTTCCTCATCTTTAAAGTTTGGAGAGAGCAAGGCAGAGAGAATAACCCCTACCTAACCATGACAATTAGATACATTCTAAAACACATGGGCAGAGAAGCAATTAAGACACAAAGGCACAAAGATTTCCTTTTCTCAGGAATGGGAATTGGGTCCAGGCTGCATTTTGCTTCAGTTTCAGCTTCCCTTTAAGGTATTTCAGGAAGAGTCTCCAGGAAAGCCTGACATCAGGGAAGCCAAAATAAGGGAGAGATGGAAGACCTACACAGCTCATAAGATGCCTTCCGGAACAAAGCTCTCCAGATGAAGGCCCTGCAGCCTTTTCCACTGGACGAATCTATTTATGACATATTTGCAAGAAAGTCAGTGTCTAAAAAAAAATTGCTTCTAGTGGTAATTATGACAAATACTTTCCTAGTGTGGATAAATTATGTATTTTTTTCTTCTTTACTTGCTAAATATCAAAGTGCATAGTAGCTAGCAGAAATGAACTGTTATTTGCAATTAAAATTAATTAACTGGTATTTATATAACAAGTACTGCTTGATTTAACACATTTTAGTGTTTATGCCTAGAATATTTGGAGTCTTAGCCAAAGTGCCGTAGGGCCAAGAGATTAGCAGAAGAGACACGCTGATAAGCTCTCATTTGGACTCAGAGTCCATCTGATGCATGGCACAATACCATAAAATGCAAGAATGAGGACTAAAGAATCAATGCTAGCCTAACAGTGTCCATTTGTATACACTTACAGAAATCAGACGAGATGCTAACTGGAACTTTGACTAGTCCATCCTGTGACTTGGGCCATAAACAGCTCTCACAATTGATTGCACTGCGTTGTCCTCTTCTCAGGAGAATGTCTCCTTCATGCACAGCTATTTCACTGTCTGGCAGATGAAGAAAATGAACATTCAAGGCACTGAGAGGTCAAAGAGAAGTACAAAATGGAGATGAGAGTGATAGACTAACCAAACTTTTGTACCTTTGGAAATTGTTTCCAAACAACGTGACAAAAGATAAGTGAATTCAGTTTGAGTGAATCTAGTATACATAGTATGCGAAGACTGGTCAGGCTTGCTTTTCCTTGCCATATATTTATCACAAGCTGTAGCTACTGGTTATGATGTCAAAAACATATAATAGTTTGGGGTACAGCAGAGATGGAATTGACTCACATCACACAGGGAAGAAATCAAAGTCAAACATATACTCATTTGTTGAGGGCAAATGTGGAAAAGAACATTCAAAATAATTACTCAGTAGTAGTTCTTAGTTTCTTTTATTGCAACAGCATAAATAATCAAACCATAATCAAACTGAATGTAACTTTAAAACACATCTGAATTTCATGGATTTTCTTCCGTGGATGTACTAAACATTTACAAGAAGAAAAATGTACCAAATATGGTAGTATTGAGAAGCAACCCCCCACCCGAAATTCGCAGTTATTTATAGAATAGTTGCAGTCAGACTCACCTAAGTCACTGTTTCTTGTAGCTATCTGGAAAAAAAGTATATATTTTTATGCACACTTAGCTCAACAGTGGAAAAATTCTATTATGTAGAATTATGGCAGTTTATAAATAATTTTAAGAGTCAGAGCAACACAGCAACAGCAATATGAAGTCTCAGCATCTCAGAGCAGCAACACACCTGGACAGGTTTACTTAGAACAAAGCTATAGAGAAATGCAAATTGAGTTGGCAGAAGAAAGCACTTCATCTTCAAGTTTCTGAGATGATCTTCTCTGCTCTGCAGCTCAGCTCTCAAAGCCGTGGCTAGCTTACTTGGGACAAGCTTTATGGGAAAGCTGCCGTTAACAAGTGCAACAGAATTAGATAACTAGTAGTAGTTTCACAAAATAAACAAGCTGCAGGACCTCAAGAGAATTGTCAGGCTCTTATTTCTTATTTATCTTCAGAGAAAACAGAGGAAGTGGAGCAATAGGAAAGAAAATCCAGCAACCTTGAAGTGACTCATCTTTAAGAGCCCATGAACTGCTGCAAATTCCCTCACTGCTGACCCAGGGACAGGATATCTGGTAGTAGTCTGTTTACAGCAAAACTCAATGTCAAAGAACTCTTTGATCCATCTGTACTGACCACCTGTCCTAGAAACAGCTTTGCACACTGCCAGGAGCCACCCTACTCTGCAGAGCCCAGCCCTCAGCTGGATACTGCTGGCCCAGAGCAATGGAAATGTGTTGGAAATAGAAGCTGACCATTGTTTCCCTCTGCCTCCCCCCTGTCACCCTATTATGCAATATTACATCATCACTGGGGGCGACTGTATCATTTATAAAACCATGAGCTCCCTGACTTTTGGCTTCCCATCTCTGGGATGCCTTTCTTCATTTGATGTCCATGAACAGAAACAAGCCCAAAGAGATGCACTGCACTGAATCCTAGAAAACCCACAACATAAGAGCAAGCTGCACAATGGAGATGCTTGCACTGAGGCCATGTGAGAACAGTCACAGGCCTGCTCCAAGTTTCAGTGTCTGTGCAAATATCCAGAGATAGAGAAATGCCTAAGGACATTCAGAACATTAGGAAGCAAACAAGATATATGTATGAATTTTGTTTTTGCAGGCATTTTCTAGAAATCTATAGGGTTCACAGCAGAAACTGGTGGAGAGAACCTTCTAAGTATTTCACTACAAAGGTTTTAACTGGCATTGAAGTTTTGCTATGAATACTTTCATTTAACCACACTGATAGCTAACCCCTAAACTTTCTAAAGCATTGTACGTTTCTGTGACATCCAGAATTCATTTAGTTATCATTTTCTTGTAGGTTATACTCCCATAACAAGTATAAAGGATTCTTTTTGCCCTTGGTGGATAATAGGATGAAATTCAGAAGTCCTCATTAGTTAGTTATGCTGCTAACCAGAGGCCCTCCTGTACAGTTCTGAGCAACCTCAATGTCTACTGAGGAACCAGGTACAAAAGAGGCAGGGGGAATCACAGGAGCACTCTGCTACACATCACAGAATGATCAAGGAGAGAGCAAAAGTTATTAGACAATAAAAGCAAGAGAAAAAAAACAGATCACTGTGCAGAGCCTGGAGCTGGGTCACTCTGGGTGAGAATCCATAGGGCTAGAAAAGATCTTTGAAGTTCTGCAATGCAGTTTTGCATATCCATTCCAGGCAAAGCTGTAATGCCTTACTGTCTCCAGTTGCAGTCTACAGACAGGAGTAACTCCTGAGTCAGGAGAGTTACTGCTGCTTAATTCATTTTCTTGACTGTCAGAAAGAATTAGGTATTTTTCAGGTTTCAGATCACCTGCTAACTTCACACATTGTCAGCAGTTATTTTGTAGATACAAAAGATTTTCAGTACTGCTTGCTTACACTATCTAACTTTTTGCTTGCTTTGACATAGTAGAATCTTCAGGTGTTGGGCTCGTTATCTCTCCAAACAATTTGATTACACACCTGTAATCTGTGCCCTTTCTCCTGTGTGCCCTTCCTCTTATACCATCTAAGGACTTTTGTCCTTAGCCATGCTGTTCTTGAGCTGCCAGATATTTTATGCTGGTTTTAATAATATATGTTTATGACATTCTTAGTGATGTTTATTTAGTTTCAATTTCATCCCACAGCAAAGAATGAGCAATGAACCAGGTGGGTCAGACTGATCTCTATCTTCCCTGCTCCTGAAAAATCTGATCAGAAAACCAATCTGATCTAAAACCATAAACATCATCCTGACACTTCATTTTGTTCGAAGTTGTTCTGATACGTAACAGAAGTACTATGCTGCTCTCTAGTGGTTTGCCGTTGAAGTAAGTGGGACATTTTACAGGAAAAAAACAGGAGGAACTTCCCATCACAATTCAACCTGCTCACTCCTTTTTCTCCTGCTTATGCAGCATAAAGCAGTAGCTGCTTACTGCAGAAAACACCTGGAAACATAAGTACCTTACCTGTTCTACAATCTATACCAACAAGCGACCACCAGTTTTGGCCCTGAATACCTCAAAATTTTGCTCTGGTAACTGCAGCTTTTGACTTTGACACTCATCCTCTTCAGATTCACACACTGATTCAATTAGCAGCTCTCAGATGCTCTGGCAGTCTAATAGGAAAGCAAACCAATAAGCCCTCCTGGAATCAATTGTACAGTATATCTGGTGGATCTCAAGTTCTCTTCTGACTGCAGCAAGCTCCGCCTTAACATCATGAGCTCCACATTTCAACTTACCCATGTGGTTCCCTCACAGACCTTGAATACAAACCAAAGCATCTTGGCCAGGAGAGAACAGCAGAAGGGCTGCCCCACAGGGAGAACTCACTAGGATCTGTACCCCAGCACATTTCACTAAACATAATGTAGTCCCACAATATCTAAGAACTACAGGAGTGGGCAACCCACAAACAAGGCCAAACAAGACAAGGCACTGAATTGCACACAGAGCTTACCAACAGAGATAAGGCTAGGAACAAAAACACACAGAACTGAGTTCCAGGAAGGAAACTAAACCAGACAAGGCAGCCTAAGCAGAGTGAGTGCCCAGGACAGAACTATTGGAGCCATCCAGCTCTGACAGTTATGTGTTGCAACAGCCTTCCATGTTTCCTTTAGCCCTAGTGTGGTCTGCCCAGAGAACACAGCTGCAGGCTGGATAACCACATCCTTGGGGTCACCCTGTAGATCATCACCCAATTCTTCAGTGGCCTCTCAAACAATTATATTTTAGAATAGCTGTGAAAGCCATGTTGACTCAGCCTTGACATATGACATTTATCCCTGAGTCTAGTGCTTCTATTTTTACTATATATTTCTTCTAACCATGGGTATGAAAGAAACACAATCACTCATCCTGGATCCTGTCAATGTTCGATTGCACTTTCCCACAGCTCAGGCACAGCAGTGATTTAAGCTGCAGTTACCCTCATTTGGCAGCTGAGCGGTTTCATACGTGAGCTGCCTTGGAACTCCTGCATGAGCATCATCTGCTCCTGGCAAGTCATTACTCTTCATTGCACTGATTTGTGCTAAAATCTTTTCTTCTGAGTACAGATATATTTTTTTTATGAGGCATTCTTCCTGAATCTGAGATTTCTGCACACTCAATCTCCGTAAGGAATGATCCGGTCAGTAACTTTCCTGCCCTGCTCTGTCAACCTCGGGAATGCACAGCTTTTGTGCAGTAACCTTATCTTCCCTGAGGGCCTGTTTTATGTTTTGATTACCTATTGACAATGCTATCATTTAAATATATTTATACATATATATACATAGCAAATTATTACATTTTTATGTGTGTTGTATGTTTTCATATGTCAGAATGTATTTTAGCATTCAGATATGACTTCTACTCTTTTTATTTCTACTGTTTCCCATGTCTGAGTGTGAATGTTGCCTTCTACAGTGTATGGCATACACACATTATATTTCTACCTCTGGTACATCATTTTCATGCCACTTCTAAACTTTCATCCATTAGCTGCTTGTTTTATCTAACTTCTTGGTTTTTGTAAATTTTCCTTTTTAACACCTCACATTAATACTGAGCATTTTTCATCTCTTTCTGTACAATGAGAAGCATAAAACAACTATGTCTCTGGAGTGGCTTTTGAAGAAAGAAACATTAACTCTTGCTAAGAAATAAAGCTAATCCCATATTTAATTGTAGCAGAAATGCTAAGTTATGGCCTGAAGCAGTGATTGAGCACCTGGTGGGAGGCAGGACCAACCCAGGGGTACACAGGTGCATGCAATGCTCTTGAGTGACTGGAAGGGCTGGAGCCAGGATCCACCCCTTCCCAGACCTCATTAAAGGTCTGGCAGTGGGGGTGAGGGTGTTTTGCTGGAGATCCTTGTGTATCTGAGGTCTTCTGAAGGTGGGTGTCTTTTCCTTTTTTCTGTGCTTATGCTATTGTATTTGAGCAAATGCTTGTTGCTTGCTGGGGTGTTGCTATTCTGTTGTCATTGCTGCATTTTTTTAACTGCTTTTAGGTAAAATTTCTTAATGAGTAAGCATTGAGCAATTGAGTATTTTTTTCATAAATCCGTTAAGTTGAAGATTTGAAGGTGGAATAGCATGTTTTGTAGAGGTGCTATGTAGTTTGGAAATATGTGATGAAGATGGGCTATAAATGACACAAGGTGTTCAAACAGGTAATAAGAGTTGCTATTTTCTTTGTGGATTCTATCTGCAGTATTTTGAAGGTATTTTGAAGCACTCTTCTGAAAAATGGGATGTCTAGTTGCTCTTTATGACTACAGAAATTCAGATGCTGACTTGTGTAAAAGCTCCAAGGTTGTTCACTAATGGAATATAAACTGTGTAGAAGCTAAGAGTTCTATATTCCTTCCCACTATGGAAGGAGGAATATTTGCTTTCCTTGCAAGTAGTATTTGGTAAAGGAGCTGAGCATCTGGTCTTCATATGCTCTCTTACACAGGTTTATGAGGCAGTTGAGTACTATTAATGCTCTAGGTTAGGAACCAAGTATGTAATTAATGTCAGGTGGTCAAAGCTGACTGCTAAAAAAAAAGAACACCTTCTTGCAGATTTAGGATTGGAAACAGATGTTCCAGTTTTCAGAAGTTTTTATTACCTGTGGCTCTTGGAAAGCCTGAACATTCAGTTCTGAAAGCTTTATCTGAAGGGAGGTGACAAATGCTTGATAGGTAGAGTCTTTTCAGTGTTTCTGTGGCTCATTTCTATACTTTATTTGAAGAAGTGCTTTGCCTCAAATCCTGAGTGCTGTTGGTAGCAGTTCCTGTGGTTCTGGAGCATATAGTTTATAGTGGGAAACTGGGTATTTTGTATTTTGAGAGAGGAGGTGGTTATCTGAACATCATAAATAGTTATTGTCTTAGTGCTGAAGACTTTCAGTACCAAACTATAGTGTGTACAGTGATGTCTATTAATATAAAACAAGCACAGTGAGTGTATGATGTTCTAAGTGTGTATTATTGAAAAACCTAGAAGGGATCTTCTAGACTGAGTCTAGTTACAGCTGGCCTGTGTGCTATTATCCCGTTAGAAGAATGGGACAGTCAGAGGCAGTATTCATAAGCATAGGAAAATGGTGATTTTTTTTTTTCTTTACAAAAACATGGGAGAGACTTCTAGGGCAATGTGGTTATATGAGCTCCCTCTGTTTACTGATGTTTTTAATGTTTTGAGTCATTTATGCTGTGCATGGTGATGTGTTAAGAGGCCTTCTTGAAAAGCACATATATGAGGTATTAAAGATCTCTTTCAAAATGTGAAGCATACAGTCAGAAAGCATTTCAAACATAGAACTGTTAATGTTAGCTAGCTGTAACTTACAGGAGAGAAGGCAATATATTCAGTAATCTAGGGTTTCTTCTGTCTTTCTCAACTGAAAAATGTTTTTCTACAGGTTTGTTTGTTTTTGAAAGTTGATTGTCTTGCATAGTACTTGTACAGGAGATATGAAGGTTACCCTGATGTGCCATATTATACACACAATCCTTTGCTGTGAGTCAGGGATGAAGTGGGATTGCAGTCATAACAAGGGTTACATAGCATATCATCCCCTGGGAAGTGTTATCACCTATGCTGTCTGCAACTTCAGTTGCTTCTTCTTTATAGTTGTGAATATTCCAGAATTTGCAGGCGCTACATCCTACACAAGAAGAGAAGCCATGGAGAGGGTCTGTCAGAGCATAAGAACACTCTCCTGGTTAACTGCTTTCCTATTCTTTCCTATTTCCATTCCTAGCAGAGTGTTAACAACCTCCCACTGCCCTGAAATACTTGGTTTAAAGCCCTGCTACTCCTTGTAATTATTTCTTTTCTATGTCCTGTGTTCAAATGCATTATATAGGAGCCCTTGTTCTCACTGAAGTAAGACCAGCACCTAGAAAATGAAAATAACTCCTCTAGAGTTAGTTTACAAACCAAAGAGAGGAGCTGGCCTGAAACTCAAAGTGGGAGTCTGTCACTTGTGGCAGCCAGCAACATCTGTGTTGCTGATAAGCTGCAAAAGCCACTTGTGGATTGTGGATTGCACAGAATAAGGGCATATCTGTCCCTGTTGATTGTTTAGTACTAGTCATTCTGGAATACAAATTGTTGATTTGAAGTGTTCACCTTCCCTTAGGACTAGATATCATACCAGACACTGAAATTTGTGCTACCCTGAAATAGACAGCTTTAACACAGGCCTGTCTGTGGAAGATGTGCTGTAGAAAAGAAAGTAAAATTGCCTAATGATTGGACTTTTCCATCTATATTAATGTGTAGCATCAGCTGCTCTCAGTAGAAACTTGTTTTGAGCAGAGACTGTTAAATGTAGATAGTATTTAAAGCTACACAAAGCCTGCTTGTGTGAAAAGTGAAGTATCTCTGTCAGTTATTGTATCAACACAGTGACATTGATGTTCCTCTTCTTGCTGTAGATTGCCAGGCAGTTAGTCTCCGCCAGCTTCAGAAGGCAGTTCAACAGCACTGTCAGTTGCTATTCCAGAGCACATTGGAACATTAATATTGGCCTGATCCAGAGCAGTAGATGTTCTCTCCAGCCTGACAGTCAATCTACAGAAGGCCATGGGAGTGGTGCTGAGAGGGTGCTGTCAGGGTACTGGCACATGTCTAAAGCTCTGAGCAGATAGATCTGAAATAGTTCACAGCCCAGAGCAAGTCTGTAGGGATTCAAAGAGGTCCCTTGGTTTCCATCAGGAAATCCAACTACAGCTATTAAACTCTAGAACTACATTAATAAGGTATTGATCAAAGAGTGATTGGTATGTGTTTGGTGTATTTATCCTAATGAGCGATACATACTTATGTAGCTCCTTCCTGTCATGCCATTCAAAAAGCATCTGAGTCAAAATGCTTTGCTGTGGGATAGCAGATTGGCAGTAACTCCTGCTCAAGCTATGCTGGATGGAGTGTGGGAATTAAGCTGGAAAAGGTTCTTTGGAGGTATCCAGAAGCTCCTAATAGAGGTACAGGGTGGTATGAGAGATTGAAAAGACCAGCATTTCATGTCTTGCTTATTTCTAACCTACCATTGGCTGGGCTGAAGAGGCTCTGCTCTAACAACTGGGAAAGAGGTTGTTTTTACCTTTTATTCTCCTCTGTCTCAAGGAACAAGCTGTTTACCTGTTCTACCTGCAACTATGGGACAAATTAACTTAAAGCAATATGTGTGTGAGTGCAGGAGTGAAAAGGTGAGAGAGAGTATTTTGTGGTGAGAATGTAGGAAGAGAAAATTCCATATACTCCAGAAGCAGCTTGGAATCTCAACAAAACATTAACCAAGCCAATATCTAATTAAGGCTTAATACTGTAAGAAACAGCTTATGCTGAAATAAGTCTCACTATCTCAGTTCAGCTCCACTAATATTGTTCTTCCTGTGTTTTGAGCTTGGAGGCTGCTAGTTGACTTCTCCCCATTATTAATGAGAAGAAAGCTTAGTATAATGAAGGGAAATTGCAATGTGTGTGATAAGTTCATTACAGGAATTTGGCCAGGAGCACAGGTTAAAGAAAAACTATAGCTTTGCAAGCATTATGTATGGATGTGTCATGTTCTTGTAAAAACAGTTATATTGCTAGGGTGTGCTAAAAGGAAAAAACAAAACAAAAAAACAAACCTTTAAAATTAGAAGTTTAAAAATACTCTGAGGAGATGGGAATAACTACATAGATTGCATTGTTCATGATATAGATGAAATATTACCTATAGCCTTGTTCTGGCATCCTGAGAACAAATCGCTGGTGATTCCAAATGTCAGCAGAATCTAGCAGCTGAGTTTTGCTGCCTGTACTGTTCACAGTGTTTGGCACAGGTTCAGAGTAGAAATGTATCTGAATGCTTCTGAAATCTGGGAAGCCCATATGTGAATCCAGTTATGTATCCTGGCATTTTGGCAGGGAGAGTTTTCTATTACAAGACTCTGAAGCATACAGAAAAATATTGCTTTCATGCCCTGTAAGTAAGGGCATGTGGAATGTAACAGCTTTGTTGAAGTAAACTCAAAAGTTCAAGCCCACTTATTTTCATTTCTTTTTCCTCCCTTAAATTATCAGAAATGGCTTTCAGTGCCAAATACGCGACTTTTCATGAAACGCAGCTTCCAGTTTCTTTAAAGGCATGTGAGTCTGTAGATTTTTCAATTCATCTCATATGGTTTCAAAATTAAAGCTCAGACAAGAGTGCACGCTTTCAGTTTTCTTTGCATGAAATGCTCTCATATCTTTTGTTTTTCTTAACATATATTTAGTTTTGCACCATTATATGGTTGAACTGATAACTTCCATTAAGTTTTAAAATTAAACTTAAAATCTTCACTCACAGAGGACAGACTCTAATTAAGGAAGTGAAAATATGTGAAATTCAGACAAAATGCAGCTCTTGAACACTTTGAAAATGAAACACATGGAATATCTGAGATGTACATACATATATACTTTAAACTGAAGCCAAGTCTAACCCATCAAAACTAGAGGAAATTTTGCGTGACTTCAACAAAAGGATCTTACTCCTCAAATGCTCCTACAGCATTATCTAATGAATGTGAGATGCTAGCTGTGCTTCTATAATGACTATTCTTACCTTATTTTTTTTTTTAATCCTTCCAGTTGTAGTGTTCTCTACTAATCACACACATCCATGGAAACAATATATGTTACGTGGTGTATGGAAGGAGGGAAATGGGCTGTGAGAATCCTTAGCTGCCAATAGTGTGTCCTTTCTCATAAAATTCCCTTTGTAAAAATCTCCCTAGAAGGTGCCATCATCTGGCATAAATGCCTTGGCCATGTAATATAAGCACTGTGAAATTCTTCATGCTGTAGTGTAACTGGAAAATCTCTTTTGGTGTTCTGATGACAACCAGAAGATAGTCATAGTTGAGTGTCTCTTTGGTATATTTATTTACTTGTCATGTAACAGTTTGTGAAAGGCACTGCTACAGTTATTAAATACCTAGCCTCATTTGATACTTAATAAAAGAAAACACAAATCACAAACAAACCGATGAGGAAACAAAGAACCAAAAATGCCAGAATAAGTGGACTTGCATGTGGGGTTCAGCATTTCACACAACAGTGCAAAAAACGTCTGCATTCTCTTAAGTGGGCAGGCTGGTAAGTACAGCTCTAGAAGGTAATTAGCACTGTATCTTTATGCAGAAGGATCTTTACTAAAGATGGCTAGAACTGACTTTACATAAGAACTTTCCAAGTGAGAGCAAAAACATAACAGGCTAAAGTCAAAGTGCCATTTGTTATCCAAAGCAGTAATGTGTCCCGAGTTCCTGTCATATATCTACTTGATAGCTAGACAATTTCAGCTTGGAGAGAAGGCTAATAGGTTTTTCTTTTTATTACTGTCATTTTTCAGTATTGTATGAATAACACCTTTATAGTCTTGCTTAGGGCTCTTCTATAAGAGCAATACATTCATATTTAAAATACCCAAGCCTCTTAGTAAGGTAACAACACAGAATGAAGGGGGGAAAAGGAGAATTAAAAACACTATGGAAGTCAAGGTCAAATCAAAAGTAGTTTTCCATCACATTTAACTCTTAAAAATTCTACTATCCCAGTCATTAATAGTAACAATTTAAAAGAAATAGTTCAGTGACAAATCTGCCAGTGGCTTTGTTTTGTTCTCCCATGATAGGGAAAGGATGCTTACATGGACCTGAACCCAAGATAAAGACCATGAAATAGGTTCCACAAGCTCTGAACGCTTTCCTCAGGTGTTTTCTACCACACTGTACTGCAAGTACCTTCTAAACTTTCTTCACAGTGGAGTTACTAAGATGTCTCGGCATGCATGAGTGTGTGAGAAGTGACTACAAGCAAAAAGTTTAGAGCAGAAATGAAAATGACAGATCTCTTTGGAGATCTCTTTAGCTGTCTAGTACCTGTGGGGAAAAAAATACCTTTGAGGTTAAAAGAAATGTGTTCTTATGACTCTTTATTTGTGAAGAGGGAAAGATGTTACTGATTTAATTAACAGCTCTCTGTCCCTGCTCTTTATTTCTTCTTTCTGTTTGCACAGTGAAAATAGCAAGTTAAACCTGGCTTCCCCTTGCCAATGTTTTATGCTCTTTGTAAGAGTTAAGAGGTGCAGTTGTACCAGGGATATCTTCAGGGTTCTCTGTTCTCCATTTTCCTTGTAATGACAGAGCGTCAGTGTTCAGTCTTGAGTACACCAGTATACAAAGTTATTTCTATTTGAGGCATTTTTAAAGTAGATCTGCTCGCTAGAAAGATTCTAAGAGTCGCGGGGAGGAAAATGCTCCCTTACTTTTAGGTTCCAGTTGTTGCCTTTTGCATTTGTTTGTGCAGTAGTACTGTTCTAAGCATCCATTTTTAAGACTGCTTTAAACATGAGGAGTGTAATGACTTAAAAATAGCAAAACTCACAAATTATGAATGAAATAGGCAGTAATTTTAAAAAAAATTAGAACTTTATGGATGAATCACAAGATTGTTTAGGTTTTCCTTGTTACACTGTTAGGACTGATTGATGCTTTACAACAAATGGGCAAGTATTTAAAAGATGCAGGTTTCACAGTTAGGGTGTTACCAGTCCAGGATGTGAGAGAGACTAAGTGATGTTCCCTGCTCTGTCACTAATGTTTTGTGTACTGGATGCTTATTCAGGTTTTGATGTATGGTGTTGTTCAGGCAACTGACTGCTGCAGGTATGCAACTTCCCTTGATTTAGTCACCTTTATGCCTTTCACAACTCTGAACTTAAATTCTCAGAGAGAATTTCATGTGTACATTCCTGCAGTCCAGCTACCTAATGCAGCAGGCACCTCCTGGGGGTGTGGTAAGGGTCAAGGGAAGAGACTTAAATTCTACTGTGATGAGAGATCTATCTATATCTAAACAAATCTAATGGCTAATTTATCATTGTAAGGCAGGATTTTTTTTTTATCTGGAACAGGTTTTCTGGAGGAGTTGTACTAATCAGCAGCTACATTGCCTGGAAATAATTTCCTTTCTATCAGAACCCTTTAGCACATGAAACAACCACTCTTTTAATGCTTCTTTACCTGAATGCTTCATAATATCATTATTTATCCTTGTGTGTTAAGATGCATCCAAAGGAAAGCATTATAATTGTAGGGCTGAGATCTGGATTCTCTGTTATTGTTCAGATATTTATTGCTGAGCCATGTCTGTTCACAAGCATAGACAAAAAGTGCTGAAGTCTCACCTCCTAAAGTTAGCACATGTGACATGTTGTGCTGAATGATGTGCCTCCTAGTCCGCACAGCAAAAATTATGCCCATGTATCACTCACCATTCTTCACACAGGGCTAACTTCATGAAGCTGCTTTTGATTTTGTTATAAGTCATTTAGGGGTGTACTGTGACTAAATCTGGAGGTCAAAATATTTTGCTACTGGTTTTGACACCTTAAAAATATTTATTATGTATTTACACCATGCTGTATTAACTCAATGTTTTGGGTGCTCAGCCTTCACTGAAAATTCTGGACAGGAAAATCTCCTTGTCTTCTCTGTCCTTCAGAAGGGATGGGAGGGTAATTTCTATACTATAAAGGCACAAGCTCTACTGCTTGCAAATAATAATAAAATTAACTGCAGGTGTATATATGTACAGTAACATTTTTCTCATGCTTTTTGAGGAGATGCTTATGATCAGTGCTACTTGTCATGCTTTGCTTCATGTACCAGAGCAGGCTTGACTTGTGTGAAATGAATTAAATCCACCTGGATGGCTTGTTAAATTAAATGCAAGCACTAGAAAGTTCTTTGTACTCGTGATCTGACCACAACATAAATTGCTATTTAAAATGATGCAACCTAATTCTACTAATACTGCTGTCAGTTTTTTAAATATAATTTTATTAGATGATGTGTTGAGGGTATTTTAGTTGAGTAATTATTGTTAGGTGTGAGAGACTGTGTAATACTACACAACTGTGTATCTGAGTGCATGTCTGTGGAGATCTGTGCAGTATGAAATCTTTCCTGGATTCACTGTCTTGTGTTACTGCTCTTCTGAGAAGGTTCATATGCTGGAGTGAAGTATGTGCATGTATGGGGGAAAGTACCAATGAATTCTGCTGTGACAAAGGGCTAAAGGGTATTTCTCTGAGAAGTGACCCAGTTAAGGACTTAAGGAAGGGAGAAGCAAAGGAAAAGGGCCTCTGGGGATGTCAGCCCACGTGGGAGAAGGGAATTGTTTTGCTCAGTGTCACTCATGAGTCTCTAATTTAACTGAAAAACGAAAACTAAACATAGGGCACAGCATTACTACTATTGCCTGAGGGATTTCTGTGGATGAGAGGACAGCATGAAGCAGATCAAAACAAAAACCAATTGCTTTTCCTGTGTGCTGAGAGAAGGCACGCTGAGGTTTTAAGCCAGCCCTTTCTCACCCCCCCCCCCTTTTGGTTTCTAACTAAATAGGTTTCTTTGTACTGGAGAACAGCTAGGAAGATTTAGATAGTCAAGGGCACGTTATTTAGAGAAGGAACTGAAATGCTTCTCAGTAACTTGAAAAAAAACAAAAGGGAGCTCTCCTTTGGGTTCAACCACTTGTCAGGTTGAAGTTGTGCTGTGTATTAACCTCTTAAGTCTTCACTTCTGCAATTATGTGAAATCAGATCGAATGAAACTCATCACCATTTGCTTAATGCTGTTTCCCAGTTCCAGAGATGGTTGCTTCAAATCATCCTTTTTGCACCTTGTTCGGCTGTCGCTGATCGCATCAAACCGTTCGCTAGTAGAACTACCCCTGCATACAGATGCACGCCTGTGCATGGTGATGGTCTTAAAGCAGCACACCTGGCAGCACAACCTGTGCGCTGTTAAAGTGGTGCAGCTGACGGCTAAGGAGCGAGGCTGGCTGCCTCTCTCAAGGTCTGCCCTTCCAACTCTGCAGCACTAGATGAGATGCTGCTGTACATCTCAGACCACCCAAGGTGGGCACCTTCCCCTACGACGGCGCGGCCGTAATGACTCGCAGCGCAGCATCCCGACCCCGTTAAGATGGCTTCCCCTGACCCCCTCGCTTCCTCTTCCGGCCGAGGTTGCCATGGCGCTGCCCCCCCTCGGCCCACCCTCAGCCGCCGCCGTGTGTGTTTACATCGGGCGGGAGGAGCCGGAGCGCTGGGGGAGAAGGGGACGCAGCCGGCGACGACGGCCGCCCGCCCTCCATCCCCCGAGGGCGGTGCGCGGGGAGACGCGGCATGAAGGTAAGGTGGGGCGGGGGGCATCGGGCCGGCACCGCAGCGATGGGGTTCGGAGATCTCCTTGCAGGGCTCAGGGCTTCGCGTGTGGTTCTCCTCTCTTGGGCCCTTCCGTAGGCGTCCGTCCCGTTAGCTTGCCGTGCAGCCCCTGGTAGGGATGAGGTCCGTCGTCTTGTTTTGAACTTGGTGTCCGGGTGGAGGTGGATGCTGGGATGGGGTTATTAAAGTTGTAATGCAATAGCTCTCGCTGGAAAGGTTGTCTTTGCAGTTGTTGTGCTGGCTTGAGGAGTCAGACAACAGATTGCATTGCAAAAATGACTTAAGGTTGTGCCAAGGTGTTTCCTTCTATTGTGCTGGATCTCTTGTTTATAAGTACATATCCTTATGAACTGCTCCCCTCCATCAATCACTCTGAAATATGTGGCACAGCAGGTGCTCCCTGTCTCCTTGGTTTGTCTAGCAGTGAAAATCTTATCCATCCTTTGCATTGTAAGCTATTGGAGGCAGAAAAACTGTATGTGCCTATGGCCTGCACCTGTCGTGATGGGGGAATCCTGACTCAGGCCTTTCTGCAAGCCTCAAAGCTGACTGTGAGATGGAAGTTGCCCAGTTTATGAATGCTTTGAGTCCTGGGCTACGCGACTTTGCTCAGGTTCAGTCTCATCTGCACATGTATGAGGGGCTCCACCTCTGAGTGTGCAGCTCATGGGTGGAGGAAGAGAGGCAGTTTCCAAGCATATGGAGAAAAGTGTATATGAGTCACAGAATTGCAAGGAAGGAACCTCAGTATCTTGAGTCCAACCCCTTTGCTGAAGCAGGTTCAATAGTTTATATAGGTAGTCCAGATGGGTCTTGGCATCTCCTCCTACAGAGATATTCACAACCTCTCTTGTCAGCCTTTTCCAGTGCTCCATCACCCTTACTGTAAAGAAGTTATTCCTGCTATGCAATGTCAGTTTTTTATTTTGCTTAACAGCCAAGTGTGTTGATTTTTCTTCAGTTTGATTGCTTGTTCTTATAGAGTGGGATAACAAAAATATGTATGAAGGTATTTGCAAACAGCCTTATGGCCTTGGGTAAGCTGTTGGCTTGCACTGCACAACAGAAATGTTGGCATGTTTGCTGAGTAGTACATCCAGCTTGAGGCCAAAATAGAGAAAAGACTTCAGCTTCTGTGTTCCTGCATTCAGGGTAAACTGCTGATTATTCTTGCTAAGCCCCTTATTTCTGCTAAATTCCTCTTTTGCCTTGACCAGAGCAGGAAAGCTTATGGCTATTTTGAATGGCCTCACAGAAAATAGGGCAATATGTGAGTGAAGTCATGTTGTGGTTGGAAGGAATTTGTGTGTTCAGAGTGAGAGTCTAACTTCTTTCTTTTTCCCCCTTTTATCAACTGTGAACATTTCAGTGTAAGAAGCTCCATAGTTTTCAAGTAGCTTACTTCAGTGCGTATTGCTTTCCACGTGTACCACCCTCTGCTGTGGTTTTTGTCTGAGTTTCTTCAATGTAAGATGCATAATTTAAAGTCTTAAGATGGGTTGTGTGTGATGGAAATAATTATTTTTAATAAGCAACTGGAATACATCAAAATATTTGTGCCCAGTTTTATGAGCTCATATAAATGGGGAAGAAATTGAAGAGGAGGAGGGTTCTATGTGGCATGGGAAATGGATCTGAACCTTTTTCATGGACCTGCTCACAAATAATTTGGTTTGACTTTAAAACAAATCAATGTAAAATTTCAGTGGCTGATCAGTGCAAGGAAATGATATTTAAGAGTCAAGCCTTTTGAAAAGTTAGCTTTCCTATTCCTTCCTTAATTGCTGCTATGCCCTGGGAAGTGTACTTGAAGTTGTGTGCTTCTTATCAGCATTTGTTTTGAGTCTTTTTTTTTTGTTGTTGCTGATTAGCAGGTTGCTGAGAATGCAGGGCTGTCAGAGTAAAACAAGCTGATGCTGGCTTGTATAAGGATGGTCTGTCTGGTTGGAGGAGTGGAAAGTGGCTGAGGAGAAGTGGTAACATGAGGGGAGTTCTGCTGTGTGAGTAATCCTTCCAGGTTCTGTAACTAATGTCTGATGGTTGCTGGGGAAACTGAAGGTTGTGCTTAAAAATAAAGCCAATCAAATAAAATAAGTAATCTAATAAAAAGGTACAGGGAAGGCAACATGGCAAATTGGTTGTTTAAAGCTTGAAGTGCTGAAGCTGGAAGGGATTCAGGATCATCTCGGTGCTCACTTTGCTTCTGTTCCCATCTATTTCAGGCATTGGTGGGGCATCTATGGGGCCTTCCAGGTCACACGGAATATAAAATTGGTTGAAATCTCTATTTCCTGAGGTATAAGACAGGAATGAGATGCAGTAGCTTGAGGGTGGACCAGTGTTATATGTTGGAATACATATGTGATGTGTGAAGAATATCAGAATTGTAGGTGTTGGAAGGGACCTCCAGAGATCACTGAGCCCAAGCCTCTTCCAAAGCAGGCTGCCCAGGGAGGTGTCCAGACAGGTCTTGAATATTTCCATGGAAGGAGCCTACATGACCTCCCTGGGCAGCCTGTTCTAGTGCTCTGTCACCCTTACTGTGAAGAAGTTCTGCATATTGGTGTGGAACTTCCTGTGTACCACTTTATGGCTGTTTTCCCCTTGTCCTGTTCTCAGACCACTGAAAAGAGGTTGGGCATATCCCTTTGTCTCCCATACTTAAGATATTTATGATTGTTAATAAGATCCCCCTCTGTCTTAAGACTTAAATATGTCAAGACCAAATGATTTTCTACAAGCATTAGGAGCCTGGCTACCAAGCCTCTTAGGGCAGGAGGGCTGTTCTGTTTATTGGGGTTGTGGATAACTGTGGGGAGAGGACCTAGCCCTTGCCCATTGTCTTGTCAGCCACCTGTTACCATCCCACAGTGAGTTTCTAGTATTGTTCTGCTGAGCTAAACTCTGTATTTCTCAGGTCTTGTCAGAATTGAAGGATGTGCTTGTCTCCTAGCTAACAACCTCTTTATACCTCATCTTGAGCAGGTGAATGAATTAGGGCATTAGAGTCATCCCTGGTGGCTGCCTATTGCTGCAGCTGCTGCATCAGCTGCTTCTACCAATGCTGATCCTGTTGTTGCTCTAACTTAAAAGCACTCAGGAACAAAAGGCATTGAGTACCGAAATTCTTCTTTGGGAAGGCAGGCTCAAAGAGGTGATTTCTGTTGAAGTAGCTGCTCCCCTTTTCATTGAATTCAGGTGATTCTGAGAATTATAGGGGGAGTTGGTGGTGTTTGTGCTCACATTTAAGTTACAAACTTTGGAATGAGAGTGTGTTGTGTGAAAATGTTTCCACTTTGAGAAACTTCTATAGCTGTAGTTAAGAAAACAAATGGGAACTTGCTGCCTGTGGTTCTGTTTTCTGACTGCTTTTGATAACCTGATGCTGGCAGGTGAATACTAGAGATCTAACATAAGGAAGGCATTTTGAAGATGAGGTCCAATCAAAGGTTCGGGAAAACCAAAGTAAATATTTCTCTTGCTTGCAGTTTCAAACAGTTTGGTTCCTGAAGGCTGCTGTGGTTTGTCCTGCCAAAGCCTGATGGATTGTGTCTGTAATCTTGCCTAGCAGGACTCATGACAGCTGAAATGAAAAGCACTTTGGGAAGGAACAGCTCATAAAAGAGAGCACCCGTGTACCTTGGAGATCCACAGAAACTGCAGACAACTGTCAGCAGAATAAGTTTTTCCTTAAAATCAACAGGTGCAATGTCTGCAGTTGTTATGATCAAGTGTTTTCCTCTATCTGACAGTTGTTTTGTTGCTGGGTGAAGCAACTCTAGCTGTAATGCTGTATGCAGCAACTTATGGTCTTATTTACATTTCTTGCAGTTAATTTAGAAGCAAATGAGAGAGGTTCCTCTGATGGCTGAAGTGAAAGGAGCATTATTGCTAGCAGTGAATCTGACTTTGAGTCGATGCATGCTGGTTAGGTGTAAAACTGGAGAGCACAGGGCTAGCAGGTGTAGTGCTTGCCCTGTATGTTAAGTAAATAATCTGAGTTGCCTTTAATACACTATGACAATAAACACGCAGAACAGCAAGCAATACTCGGAGATTAAAGATCTGAAATGAGAACTCCTTTATGAGGAAGAAAATAGACTTTACTACCTAGCCATCAACAGAAGCATCAGGATAGTGATGTGCAGCTTATTACAATCTCCTTGCTAATTTTTGTCTAAATTAAAAGAAAAAGTTTTGAAGAAGTTAGTGTCTGTTTCAGGCTCTTCCATGGGAAGCTCTGACATTGGGAGTGCTCGTGTTGGTCAGTTTGGATACATGCTTAGATACTTTGCATCTTTTGTCACAGTAACCATTGAGTTCTAGCTGTGAAAGCCCTTGAAG
This sequence comes from Coturnix japonica, assembly GCF_054131305.1. Taxonomy (NCBI): domain Eukaryota; kingdom Metazoa; phylum Chordata; class Aves; order Galliformes; family Phasianidae; genus Coturnix; species Coturnix japonica. The sequence goes on along the minus strand of NC_140667.1, from coordinate 24,056,503 downwards.
TAACTGTTTCAGCTCATTAAAGCTATAGCGGTAGTTGTGCTCTGTTACAGAAATGCGTGCAGGTAATGTAATTCAAGTTGGCCATATGAAACCACTGTTAAGGAACGCTGCTTAGTGCAGCTCTCTGAGCTTTGTGAAATACTGTATGTGAAAGCCTCACCTTACTGAGGACAACAGCAAGGAAAAAAGTGTTGTCGGTAGTGTGCTTAAGACAGTATTAGTGAACTCTCCAATTGGCCTGAGTCATTAAACAGAGGGCTTCTCATCTGCATTTCAGACAAATTTCTCATGCAGTCTCTGGCTATAGAGATACTTGCATGTCTCATCAGGAAAATGGAAAATATTCCTTCTGTAGTATATGCTGTCCAGTTTCTTTAGTCATTGCCATTAATCACTAAATCTACCTGCCAAGAAACAAGGCAGGGAATATATACTGCTTTTTACTGCTTTTGCTATTTGGAAAAGTTGTGGGTCATAACATCTTGTTAGTGTTTTCTTTTGATGGTAGAAGTATTTCTTCCTCTTCTCTATGATACTACCTATTATTATGTATTATTGTCAGAGCATGACCAGTTGTTGTTAGAGATTAATCGATGTTTTAATATATTGTTTAGTTAATTGCTTTCAGATTTGTGTGCAGTGCTGTGGGATCATGCCTTGGTCCAATATCATTCTGTATCTGTGCTCTGTTTCAGAGTCTGTCAGGTGTTGCTGTAGTGATTTTTTTTTTTGTAGGTATTGGACTGTCTCCAACTTCAATGATTGTTAATGTTTGAATTATGCTGTACAATCACACTTTGCCTTCATAGAACTTATTTTTTTTCCAAGCAAGTGCAATTCTATGCAGCCAGCTTTTCAGTTTAAAAAGAAAAAAGGCATTCTGGATGAGGAATACTCTTCCTTGTGGAGACAGCAGTTCAAACTGGAATTGATAGCAAATTATGGAGCCTTTTTTCTGGGTAATTTTTCAGCTCTTATGCTGCGGCAGTATATTACCTCTTGGTGATTACACTGTTGAACCAGCTCCAAGTGAGAAGTGTTCTTTGGGTCAGGCCAGTACATGATCAGAAGTGAGGTGTTTTGGTTTTGTTTGCTTATTTTTCAGAAACGCTTTCTGTGCTAATGCTAATTTAGTTACTAAACTCAGATGGAAGAGATTTGTCAGTCAAAATGAAACTCAATAAAATTGCTAGCTCAGAAGTGTAGAACTGTCAGAACGACTGCGGACTGTATTGACTTTTTGCTGTGTGAGGGTAAGAAGTACAAAGCAGACTGTTTACTATCTTGCTGAATGGCAAATAGACTGTGGCGCTGCTTTGTTGAGAACTTATTTATGCCAAGTATATCCTAATTGGGATTACTCGCAGTGTGAAGTTGTTGTATTACTGTAGAAATAGGATTTGACTCTTCTGCTGAGAACAACAGAACTTGAGCTTGATTTGGGGTTAGCTGCACATAAACTCAGTCCTGTTGTCTCCTTCCTCTGCAGGCATGTTCTGCCCCATTGTTAAGGCAAAATTAAGTGTTGTTGAAATCACAGCCTTCCTAATGTGTTTGCCCAAGTACAGAGAAGAACAAGTAATCTAAGCAACTTTTTCAGTATGTTCTCAGTGTACTATGAACAAAGTGCTATAATTTTACTCTGCTGTCATCCTCAGCATTTCTATTTCTGTACTTTCCTTTAATGTTCTAGGGGATTTATAACTGCAACTCAAATTCCCCTTGGGCTGAAACCTAGCACAGAAGCTCTCATTATGAGCTAACCTTGTTTTGCAGAATTAAAAGCAAAGCATCCATCAAGAGGCTCTCTTCAACCTGCAGGAAAGTGGGGAGAAAACTGTTTATGGTTGCAGATCAATTTTCCTCTTCTCTACAGGAGAAGCGCAGCCAACTTTGGAAACCCCTGAGATGTGGGTGTGCAGTTAAGTGATGGCTGATTCACCAGAGCTTTTCTGTGGCATTTGGAGAAATTTAAATGGATGTCTTAATTCTACAACATACTGAAAGTTTATTGCTGAAATAAAACCTGCAGCTGCAGCAAACACCTGCCTCCAGAAGGTGCAGCAACAGTGCTGCCAGTTTGTTTCTGCAGTTGGAGAGCAGCTCCCAGTACTGGCATTCAGGTTGGTAGTGTTGGGTAGTTCTATGCCTTAGCTGATGTTAATTACCTGTTGACAATTAGCTCCTGGGAAAAGAGGCTTTGTGTTGATCTACCTATACAGAGTCTACTTGCTGAAAATTCTTTAAGAGCAAAGAAAAATCTTGTTTCCTTAGGTAGACAAAAAGCCTCAGTTTCTATAGATGGAGGAAGGATGTTCCTTCCATTCTAAACAACAAGCACACTTCCAAGTGTGAAAGGTGGGATAACTTAATTTGATTAAACATGAAACTTCGTAGGTAAGTTCTCTGGAGCTTCATTACAGTGGTTGGATAGAGGAGAGACCCCAAATTAATACCAGCTTTATTGATGTCATTGTAGGAAAAGCTGAATGAGATGTAGCTGTTGTTACTGGGTCTGAGGAGTCTTTTGTCATCGGCACACATTGGGCCTAACCATAACATGTCCCATTTCCTTCCTGTCTGGAGGATGAGAGGAACTGCTGGGGGCTTTTTGTGCTTTTAGGAATGGGGAAAGTATGTGATGCACTGGAAACCAATTGTATTTAGTCTTGTGGGCCATGAAATAAGCATTCTTTAAATGTAGGATAGAAAAGGTCAATGCTTTCACTAAGGTTCTTTGAAACTGCCGTAGTTGATTCCCAAAGCTCTTTGCAAACTCTCCTGTGGTTAGGGGTGAGTTCACTTGTTTCTTCACACATATCCATCTAGTTTTGTAACACTCTAGGGACACATCCATCCTTCATAGTTATCAGCTGAGATACATATTGTGCTACCATTTAAAAAAAAAAAAAGTAAAATGATGTTGGACTAGTGCTCAGAGGAGTAGTGGAGCCTTCATTTCTATTAATTTTCTTCTGCTAGCTTGCCTTATTGAATGGTGTTTATGTAGAATACCAGATGTGAACATTGGTGCTGGGCAGGACAGAGGATGTGTATAGGCCAGCAGCTGTAGGTTTGCATAGGATGAAGCAGGAGGTGTGATCTCATGGGTCACTATGGGGCTTTGCTAGGGGGAAGGCAGGTTTGAGCAGGGAAAGAAGTGAAGCTCTAATCTTAAGGGTGGAGCAGGGAAAAATTTGAAGATGAACACTGGAAAGGAGAAACGGCTGTGAAGTGTTCAGGAACAAGAATAGAAATGTAAAATTTAGGTCAGGAAATGTGCACTTTTTTTTTTCTACTCAGAGAAATTAGTAGCTGGAGTTTGGCCAGGAGGCCAGAGTAATTTTTAAAGGCTGGTCTAAGAACTGAAATACACCACTGCTGGTGCAGCCATGGCTTTAGGCTTTAAATTCCCCTAGTTTCAGCTCTGTGATGGGGAAGTGATTTCTAAGAGACTTCACTATAATGGAGAGAAGTATGAGAGTATTCATGCGTGTTGCCCAGTGGGCTCTTTTTTTTTTTTTTTCCTTTGGATTTTTGGCTTTTTCTGTGTGACTTATCTAGGGAAAAATAGTGTTTCTAGGAATAGAGTATGAATGACAAGCAGGGCCAGAATTGTAAGGTATGTGCCTCTTTGTTTGGGAACAGCAGTGAAGCTGTTTTCTAACTAGTCATAAACTGAAGGGAACTTGAAATATTTGCCCAAATTGCTTGACATTTCAGTTATTAAAAAAGTAAATTTTTACTTATTTCACCCCTTGCTGTTGGCCTTTTTTTTTTTTTTTCCCTCTTTCACTGAGCCTAATCATGGCTTGGTGAACAGTAAGTAAAAAGCCTGCAGTTTAAGAGTATACATTACTAGTACAGACTAGAGGAGTCTAAAAGGCCTGAATGTGTGTGCAGAGGGAACTGGCGTTTTCAGTTACTTCAGGAATGTTAGTAGGGACTTGCTAGAAAGCTTAACAATTCCCATGACTTACGTGTTTGGGTATTCACAATGACAGTCTTGTGTCACTGTTGACTTAGATGCGAAATGGGCTGATCATGGTTGCCTAGTGTTGGTAGTGCTCCTGCTCTTTTTATTTCTTTATAATCTGCAGAGAATTAAATGGGATAGGCTGTTTGTGTGGCCTACTGTGCTGAAATCATATATTGATACAGTTGTCCATTTCAGTGTCATCAAGATAACTCAGTGCCTTGTGGATGACCCTCACTGAGTGGGGACATTCTTTCTGTCATTGCAGCATTTGTAAAAATATAGTCTTTAAATATACTGAAAATCCTGGCATAACACTAAGTCCTGAATTATATTCAAGTGTTGTGTCCCAGGGAAAAGTATGAGTTGCTGATAAGTGATTACAGTCCCTTTCATCGCACTTATTTAATTCAATACTGGCAGTCCTCTTGATCCATAAATACACAGCCTCCTGTGAAACACAATGTGAGACAGCAAAATGCAGTTCTTTTCAATTGTATGTTCCTAGGCTCTGTGCCATAACCTCTTCCTATAATAGCACATGTTTAAATCAGTGCTTCTTCAGTGCCTCTAGTGAGGAATTGAACCACTTTCTCAATTTAAAAGACTATACAAGCCTATATAATGAAAAGAATATTGTGCAGTTAACAACCTACCGATGTTTCTGAACTGTTGATGCATCTTCTGGAATAGAATAGTTCAGTTGGAAGGGACCTACAAAGATCATCAAGTCCAACAGCCTGACCTCTTCAGGCTAGCCAAAAGGTAAAGCACATTATTAAAGGCATTATCCAGTTGGAGGAAGCATTGGTGTGAAAGCAATGTCTGCGTGCATTACTTCTGCCATAGCTGGAGCTTGAAATGATTATTACAGAATTGCTGTACATTGCATGGCTGCTCATCTGTAAGCCATTAACTTATACAGTTGTTTGTATCCCACTCCATTATTCATTTGTCAAGGATCCTTAAGAATGGAAAAATAAACCTCACTGATGCCTCATTCTGGAAATAATCATTTAAAATACAAGAAAGTGTAGACCAACAATTTTAGCCATAGCTTAGTTATAAATGTTGTTATAAGAGTTTCCTGTAATTTTTGTTTGCTGTATGTTACCACGCTCCCAGAACTATGGACATCTTTGCTAAATGTTGATGCCTAGCTTACAGCAGGTGAACTCAGTTGATGTAACTAAAAAGGCAATAGACATTAATCTAATGTATGAAGCTGATGTAAAGAGTTTCTATCTCGTGAATAATATCTGTCAATTTTTGAGCCTTAAGTATTACTTCCAGATATGGATACTAGAACTTAGCATCTCATCTGTTGTTAACTGTTTCTCATTTTAATTACTTAGTGAAATTCAGTACTGGCACTCTGCACACTTATTCTGTGCTCTCAGTGATTAAAGTGATATACTGAAGTTTGATAAACACAGATGTTTGAGACTGCATCTCCTAGAGCTCCTTACTTAGGGTAATTAGTGGCAAGATACAAATGTGATAAAATATCACTGAATAATTTGGCTTATACCGTAGAAGACGTTTCCAACTTCAGTTTAGGAAGTAAGAGACTTCAGGGCTCCTTTAAGGCAGCATTTTTATTTTTTGTTGTTAGTTTTCATGTTAAATCTTGAAATATGGGAAGTAAATTCGTGCTTTTTTTTTTTTTTTTTTGCTTTTTTTTCAGTGTTTGGAACATTTATCAAAAACACAAAGAAGTGCTCTGAAAACAGCTCAAGTTACTGTGATTTCTCATTAAAAGATTCACTTAAAATATTCTTTCTCACTGCTAAGAACATTCTATAAAAGTAGGAATCTTGGATCATGTACTTTTCATGCGTGGGACTGCAGTAGCAAATGTTAATGCTGTGAATTGAAAGTGAGTGTTAACAAACAGCACCTCAGCCGCAGACTTCATAGGGATCTGTTCTGGGCTCTGTCTTCTCCCAGCTGAATCCACTGCTCAAGGCTAAAGCTGACCATCAAGCTAAAATAAAGTTTCAGGATTAGTGTTGCTGGTGTTAATGGCTGTAGTGGAGAGCCATGTGGCTGGTGAATGCTAGTTAGATTGTGCTTAAGGAGGAAAACAAGGCATAGTGCCGTGACTCACTTCTATTAGCATTTTGCATCCTTGTGCTGATGGAAATGGCAGTAGATATAAACTAAAGGGACTTCACTGTCACTGACTGTTGTGTTAAATATTGAGCAGATTTGTCTAATGGTAGCAAAGTGAGGCTACTGACTCTTCTGCAGTAATTAATCTGTAGTTGATGTCTGTGTTTTTCTTCACTCCTGGGCAATCAATGTCTCATCAGGCAGCATACAATATTAGTATGGCCTCAAGTGCGCAGGATTCTGTAATTGTGGGTTGGTTTGCTTTGTTTTCTTAAGTAAATTTTGTCTGGCAAACTGGAGAGCACAGGTAGAGGATTAGGAGACCTTGTGGACTGGAACTATTACAGTTGCGTTTCAGAATGTTTGCAATGAAATATTGGTACCTTGTGTCCTACGTGTCTACACTTCTAATATGAAAATACATCTTGTTTTAGTGTACTAACGTAGTTCTCTTTTCCTTTCTCCCTCAGTAGCATTAATGGATAGAAATGTATTGGAATATACTGCCTGTGGCTGATACAGAAACTTACTGAAGTGTATACTCTATTCAGTTTCCTGCTTCTGTCTGGAATTTTCTTTGCACGTTCTTAAGAAAAATAGATCATATTAGTCAGGTGAAGTGATGAGAGTAGACCTTGTTGTCTGCAATTGATTCTTCAGTTTGAGTTTTTGGATCAGGTTTTTTCAGTCCAATTACTACTTATTTATGCTTTACGGTAAATATACTTTTTTTCTGCTTTCCATGATAACTACCGTAAGGAATGATGGAGTGTTTTAACCAGTGCATTGATTAGAGTGGTAAGACCAGTACAAAGCTGGCTGCTCTTGGTATCAGGTGTTTTTAAATGCAGAGAAAATCCTGCTTCAAGCCTCAGGTAAAGCTTGTGCAGTCATGGACAGCTGATATCAAGGTTGCAACAGTGGCACATGCAGTAAGCTTGTATACTTGTGTATGTTGATAGACATTTTCAGGTACTCTGGACTACGAGCCCATCTATGCTTTCAAAGAGCTTCAAAGCTTTGTTTCTAATGGGTTCTATGTTTTTTATTTCATTTGGATTGTATTAGTGTTTGAAAAACTTTTTTTTTAAAAAAGAAGCTCCTTAACTAACCCTACTGTTTACTCTTCTTGCACTTATAGGAGGAGTGGGAATGGGAGGACAGGACCTTGTTTGTTTTAATTTGATTCTCCGAAATAGAGCAATGATATTTTGATATCTCCGTGGTGGATTCAGTGGTGTTAAATATAACTGAATGCTCTCAAAGTTGACAGATCTGATAAATCGGCTCATATCTGTACACAGGCAGCGTTAAAGGCTCTTTCCAGGATCCTGAAGGCTGGGAAGAAGAATTGCAGGGCTTTGGAGAGCAATCTGGTAGTTTTCCAATAGAGATTTGTGCTGCATGTGCAGATACAAATGTGACTGATAGGGGAAGGTTGTGTAGTCAATAGACCTGGTTGGGTTAGGAGGCGATAAACAAGTTTGTTTTGTCTTTCTGTGAAAAATGAAGTGTCGGGGCCATTTGTGTAACTTGTGTTTATCTACTGCATTCAGCAGGGCACTGATGTTTAAGAACCTAGTCTTGGTGAGTTGTATGTGAATCCTCTTAAATCAAAGATCCTATTTCTTTTCTTGAAACTTCCAAATGATGGTGAATTCACTGCCACCCTTGGGAAAGGAGGATTTTAAATGTTTCCATTTTATGTGTTATAAATGAAAGGTGAAAATTTCTTAGGTTATCAGTTTGATCACTCAGACCCTCATACTTGTTTAGTTGCTGCTTCTGCTAGCTTGAAGATTTTTCTTTTTGCCCATCCTTTAAGTAATCAGACCACAGACAAATGTACCAGCAGCATTCTTGGTGAGCTGTAGGGAGCCCCTCGTGTCCTTAACGTCTGGCATATTATCTAATCCAGAAATTAGTTCTGTGGTTCCTTTCTGAATGTTGTCCAACTCACCTCCTCTTGTTCTGTTCTACAGGGACCTAGCATAGAAACACAGATGGTGGAAGATGAAACTGAGACGACAAGTGAAGATCTGCCCCCTCATCTGCGGGAAGAACCTCCTGAAGGTACTGTAATGGCATTCTGTACAAATTCTTTGCATTAAACTGGGGAAGTGATCAGGTCAAGGAAGTACGTTTGTGATTTGACTTGAAGGCCTTTATTTGCCTCTTATGTGCAAGGGATAAGGCTTTACTGAGAGCTGAGCCAACCTCCCACACAGGGCTCCGGCCAGCCCCCAAGCCTACTTTTGCATTTGAAGAGGGCTGCACCCACTGCAGTGCTGATAGTGTTCTGCCTTCTCTTTAACAATGTCTTCTGATTAAAATTGTTCTACCTGATCATCCTGCATGTAGGGTTAGGAATAAAAAACCTCCTGTATTGTTTGTGTTATCTTGATCTATTGTTAGGGAAGACTTCCAAGGTTGTCAGCTGTGTGCCTTTCTGCTATTGATACTGACTGCAGCAGAGCCTGGTTAAAGACGAGCATTTTGATTTTTGTTTCTTTCTGCCATCTCTCTTGGAAGCCAGTTTAGCCATCTGAGGAGGAGGCTGTGAGAGGCTGTCAGCCAGTAGGAGGTTCAGAAATGCCAATTTTAATTAAGAATCTTGTTTAGCGACATGCTCTGGATGTATATGGGGAATGGATTGTTTTCAACTGTGTTGCAAGTGTAGCATGCATATATATATGTGTGTGTGTAACAAAATAGGTGTTACCTTATCTTGAATAGAAGCTTGTAGCATTGTAGCAAGTGATGTTTTGAGCTTTGTTTCCAGTTCAGTGACTTGAAACACAACGGCTCCTAATCATTCTGGACAGCTTAAACAACCCCGAGTGTGCTGAGGTTCTCATTAGCATCTTACTGTTAAAATATCATGACATGTCCATGGGAACCATAAATGTGTTTTATTTTTATTTAAGAGCAGAATCTGTTCTTGATATAGCATTTGCACTGACAACCATTGTTAAAGAGCTTATGAACCAGATAGTTTTACGTGTCTGATGCTCGCTCTTGTTGAGTATTCAGTTACAGTTTCGACATTAAGTTCTGATTTGTTGCTCTGTCATTTTATATACTGTCTGGCAATTATGATGCAAAGTGAGAAGTTGCAGAGACCTGCATTTCACTTACATGGAGCCAGGAGTCGCATGTGGGAAAGCAATATCCTCTGTATGCATATATTAATGATTATAATCCTGATTTTGTTCTTTTAAGTAGTGCTAAGTCAGCATATAATGACAGTGCATAGTTGAAGTCAGAATTCTGGTCAGCAGCCTGAGCTGATGCTTACATGAGCTTGGAGATCAAATTCTGAAATGGAATGTGTGGGGCATCTTGATTCATTGGTTCATCTTAGATTATTGGACTATTTTTTGAATTGTGTAATTAGAAGGGGTTTTTTTTAAATGTGACTGTGTTTTGCAAGGCTCGGTTTATGTCATTGAAAGTTCTTGCTTCTGCCTGCGGTTCTGCTTGTTTGAATACTGATTAGAAGTGTCAGTATTAATATTCCATGTGTGACTTGTTGGGTGGCCTGGGAAATGTGTGTGTCCTGACCATGCCTCCTTTGCTAGTGTGAGGAAGAGAACTGGAGTACTGGAATTGGCTTGCCTAGGTAGTGGTGCATTAAATGCTGTGAGGTCTCTCAAAATCTGAGATGGGAACTGTTTTGACTGGCTGCAATACCAAGACTAACGAAATGGGAAGGATACTGAGAGCATGACAGGAATAGAGATGTCTTGGGAGAAATTGCTCCTGAAAAGTGGCTATCAGGACTGTGCTGAAATGACAGCTAGAATGGGTGGTTCTGAATAGCAGGAATGTTGCACAGAAGCTGCTATCTACCAGCTGGGCCCAACCAGAATTACTGTGGAGATTGTATAGTTGCACAAATGATTGTAGATACGCCATGACAGAAACAGATCTCTGAAGTTTTCAGTATGAAATACCATAAAATACTAACTTTCTGTTGTCGCTCTTTGCTGCTTGCTGGTTTCTTCTGATAGTGTTTTCCTAGTGAAGTCAAATGCCTTGCAACAGGTAAGCCATGTTGCTGTGCCTGATGACTGGGTTAGGGACTGTGCCTCTTGGTAGAGGATGCAGAAGACTGCATCAGTCACTGGCTGCCAGCTGGTGCTGTTTGTATGCCCTTCTCCTGAAAGAGGGCAGTTAGGAACAAGGTGCTTTAGGAATATTGCAGTGAAATAACAGGCTTCTTTTCAGGGCTTGTCACGTTTGTGAGCTGTACTGCAGCGTGGCCTTGTTCAGATGGAGGGGAGATTTAATGAGCTCGCCATGCCTGTAGCTCTTGGATAAGCAGATGTATGACACAGTGGTACAGCACACAATGCTTTCTGTGTGCTGGAGATGAGAGAGGTCTGCTGTGTAAAACAGAAATTGACATGGAAATCCCTGAGAGGTAAGAGTTAGAGATCCAGTGGTGACCTAAATCCATTTAATCTGAGTTAACTGTTTACTCGGTTTTTCTGACAATATTAAAGATTTCAGCTGCGGGAGACCCCTTGTGTGCCCCCGCGGCTTTTCATCGCGTAGTTCGGGTGCTGTGCGGCCGCGGGGGGGTGCTGCAGCACTACCCGAGCTCCGGGCGCTGGGACGGCCGCGGGGCTCCGGCGGTGAAACCCTGCGCTCCGGGTGTCTGCCGGCGTCCGACTTGTGTTTGCCTTTATTCCTTCTGTGCATGTGCATACGTTTCCTTTCTCCCTACCCTTGATAGCCGTGCCCTATATGTGTTAAAAAGCAGGTGTCGGGAGCTGTAGCGATTTGAGCAGTGAAGGGCAGCCGTCTCCGCAGAGGATCAGGTCTGTTTTAAGTAGCGTGAAGCACCTTTGTCTTTGCAAGAGGTGGCACACGGGTCTGTTGTGGTGTGTTTGAACACTGATCTGCTTTCAAGCAGATTGTCACCTCAAACGTGTGCTGTTAAAGGGCAGTGTGGTCACTTTATTGTTGCCTGGGTACAGCAGCTCCTGGCTGTATCTGTTGTTTCTTTTTCTGCTTGTCTCAGGGTTCTGTTGCTGACTGTTTAATACAGCATATTGTTAATTGCTACTACCACCTCACTTTTCTGTCCTTTTCCCATAAATTAACCAAGAAAGGTAATGGCATTGAAACCTTCCGATGATTAGTGTCTATATTGCTATCCATTATGAGTAGCTAGTGTTTCTTGTTAGATGAACTGATCTCTCCTGTTTGATGACTTAGTGACCCTGACCATTCTCCTACTTCTTCACCCTATTGCCAGGTTGAGGGAGATGATCTTTCCTTTTATTCAGACTTGGTGAAGCCACCCCTGGAGTACTGTGCTGGGTTCTGGGCTCACCACTGCATGAGACATGGACACACCGGAGAGAGTCCAGTGAAAAGCCACAGGATGGAGCCAGGCTCTTTTCAGTGGTGCCTGGTTGCCAGAACAAGAGGCAGTGAGCACAAACAGGAACATGCAAGTGTTTGTCTGAACATTGGGATGTGCTTATGTGCTGTGTAGGTATCAGATCAATAGCATAAACTGCCCAGAGAGGCTGTGAGGCCTCTTCCTTGAAGGTCTTCAGAAGCTGCCTGCATGTGGCCCTGTTCTTAGTTTTCCTGCTTAAGGAGGGGTTGGACGTTGTGGTCCAAAAGGCTGCTGCCAACCTAAGCTGTTCCTCAGTTATGTGGTCTTACACCCTGTGTGTAATATTTCTGTGTATTAAAAGTCCTCCTGAAATCTGTGTACACGCTTTGTCTATTACTCTAATTCTTAAGGGAAAAGTGGCTTTACTTTGTCAGACTGCAACTGTTACGCATTCCAGGAATGAACCCTTAGTACATCCTGGGGTATGGCTGTTCCTTTTGGCCCTGCACTGCTAATTAGCATCCGGTGTGCTAAACCTTAGCACAAGATTCTGTGGTCTGGTTGAAAAGCTGTGTTGCTGCTTAATGGCAGGAGGCCCCTCTTGGGAGCTTACAGACCAGTTTGTTCTTCCATGGCCTTCATGCATTAAGCATTAAAATTTTATTGGCCAACCTGCTATGATCAGTCTGTCAGTAAGCATGAGTTGTCTGAACTGTCTGTGTGATCCCTTCTGCAGACCTAGTAGAGATGTTCATTCTTTGTTGCTGATGGATTGAGCCTTGTGGAATAAAACTTTATTAAAAGCAGTGGGTCTTAGCAGCTCTGCTGTGTACAGCAAACCTTGGGGAATTTACTTTCCAAATAACTGTGCTGTTCCTAATTCAGATTTTTACGTTTGCTGTGAGTAAAGAGCGCACACAGTTCCTGTAAATCAGATGATTTACCCAATTTGAAACGTAGTATCTCGTGTGAGCCCTATAATCTGTCTCCATGGAGGCATATAGCCTTTTTTCCCCCTGCTGTTCCGTGTCTTCTGCAAGATAGAATTCTATTGTGTACTTCTGTGGGAAGCTTTAGGGTTATTTATCCGCAGTTTGGGAATCTCATTCAAGGAATCGGGGGATTTAGTGGATCACTCATTCACTCAAAGAAGTGCAAGCATGTCATATTTTACCTGGATGTATTAGTTGTGCAGATCTACCTCCAAAAGTAGAGTTGCATTTTAATTTGGGTACCACTGTGCATTTGAGGTTTCTGAAACTAGCCTGAGTTTTATCCTCATACTGGACTGATGTTGGCAAGAAGATGCCAGTGGAAACATGTCATCTGAGATGTGACGTTCAGTTTGCATCCACACTGTTGAACGAGTGTATTCCTATAAGCAGTTTGGTTTTCTCATGAATATTTTTCCTAGTAGTTAAAGTGTTGTTGACAGAGAGACATCTCCATCAGTGATGAAGTTTTATTGTCGTGCTGTGTCTTTGCCAGTAAGTGCCACACCAAGATGTAAATGCTGCAGACCTGAGCTGTGTCACATTTTCTATCTTTTTGTTCCAAGTAGTTTTGTGTGTTAGTTTCCAAACTGACTATAGCTAAATAAGTGCAAAGGAATCATGCTGGAAAATGGTGTAGTTATAGCCACTAAGTTTCCAGTCAGTCTTAAGCTCTGGGCTGAAAAATGTTACTTTCTTCTGGTATGAAGGAATTTCCTTATAGTTGCCTGTGGCACTTAATGTAATCCACTACATACATACATATGTATGTGCTTACACAGTCTACCATGCTAATATCATCAAGAAATTCTCTGTAGGTGTGCTATTTGCAAAGCCTTGCTCTGCTTTCCCAAGTCAAATCGCTCTTGTTGCTGCGCTGCCTACTGAGGTCCAGCAGTGCAATCCTTCCACAGAGGAGCTCTTTAAGCGACCTGCTTTTCTTGTCTAATGGCCAGTTGGCAACACTCTCAGCCTGGATTCGCCTCTACTCCTGTGGTCATACAGCTAGAGCGAATGGCTGGGAACTGGGACAACAGTGATCTATTCCTAGCTCTGCTGTTGACGTATTCCATGTTAGTATCCAAATGGTTCAAGTCTTCCTTGAACCACGTTACTCCTTGTTGTACGGAACAGAATTGACTCATCTTATGAGATGCTTGAAAAAGCAAATTGTAACTTTTTAAGCTTTTGGAGGTAGGAGATACTTGAGAGCTAATATAGGAAAAAAGAATCGCAATGTATAAATAATATAAAACTTGATATATTGACTTGTCAGACTTTTTTTTGAGCCTGTGAAAAGGTGATTGAGCATGCCAGGTAACATCAAATAGAAAGACAGGTTTCTTAAAGAGCAGAGAAAGAAATTAGCAGTGAGGCTGTCTGTTCTTTGTATCTGGGACTTTATGTACCTGGCATGTCTTCTCATCTGTAAAAACATTTCCTGAGCTGCTTCTGTGAATGTCCTGGGGCTGGAGAGCAACGATTCAGTATCATCTGTCTCTTCTTAAGGCACAGATTCAGTGCAGCCATACTCTTCTGCTGGCCAAAAAAGTTCTCATTTCTGCAAAAAGAAATGACCTGGAGTGTCAGCTCAGTTTTGTACTCAAAGTCTACCTTAGTGTTTCTGATCAAATGGTAAAGCACTTTGACATCTATCCAGATTCTAATACTGTATTTCTGTTTAATTTATTACTCTTATTGCTTTAGTGAAAGCTGAGATTCTTCCTCATTTGAATTCTCCAGTGGCTATATAGGCTTCCTCATGCTTTATTTAATTTTGCTCTCTGAGGGAAATCAGTGGTCTGAAATTGGAAGAAAATACTGACCCAGCGTGTACCCCATTTTCCCCCTCTTTCACCTGCAGCCCTGCTATATTATTGCTAGTGTGTACCTGCTGCTGACAATGTGCATCTTCTGTTCAGCAGCTATATTACGTGGTCTCCTAGAAACAGCATGAAAGCTATTTAAATTGTTTTTATTCCACTTCTCCCTCTGCCCTATTCTTTCCTCTTCACTATCTTTATATGATATAATGAGATGTTGCTTTGACAGCTCAGCATCCCTTTTCTCCAGCCTCCTCCATGCCCTGCAAATCATTCTGTCACTAAGTGTTGTATGTGTGCACAGCATATGCCGTTAATGGCAGCATAAATAGCCTCCAAGTGCCTGGTGGATTCCAGAAGAAAGGTTCTTGTAGCTTAAGTGTGGGGAAACCTCTTATCACTGGATCTTGTTAATACAGTAATGTTGGGAAGCGAGTCAATAACCATCTGTTTTTCCCTGAGGGTGTTTGCACATAGGATGGGGCAGCGATAGTTTTACCACTTGCCTTGGCACACTAAATGTAAGTAATGTGCATCACACAAATGTTAAGACATCTCTGGGTGAAGGGCCAATGAGAAGCTTCTGCCAGAAGATAAATCTGTATCTATTACTAGAGAATGTATTTTATCCTAGTAATAGGGTTTTGAATTGCAAGAGTGTTAGGATTCTGTTTTGTGAGTGAAAGTGGCATACCTTATTGCCTCGCTGAAGCGACAGATGTTTCTCACCATTTATGTAATAATTAGAGGGAGTCACAAATGCAGGAGAACATATATTTCTACAACACATTACTCATTTTGATGTGGATCTCAGCCAGTTGTTTTTTAAATAAATATTTTGGACCAGTAGCTATCGGTCAAGTTCTAAAGCTGAGAAAAGAAAGTGGCTTATATTTATTTCTAATGGGCTGGAAAAAAAAGAGGCAGGTGAATCTCACAGCTACAGTCTGAGGTACTAAATAAGAATGCAGTGCCATAAATCCAGGTCAGAAACGAAATTGAGTCGGTATATCAGTGTGTTAACAATGATGGTATCTTGAACTGCTAAACTATCAGTGTTATAGCAGGCGATTAAATCATAAGGCTGGTACATGAGGCTGTTAATTCTGCCTCAAAATGGAGTGAAATGCCCACTTAACATTTTGTAAGCATCTGTACTCCCAGCCTGGCTGCTTGTCTTGATTCTGGCTGTTTGCAAACAAATTGGAGCACTGCTCTACCTGCCAATGTGACTGTGTGATTAGCCTGGCCTCTCCAGGACTGGCTGCTCTGGATCACAAAGCTGCCCTTATTCTGAAGGGGAGGGCTTCTTTTCAAAGCTGTTCATGAACTTAAGGGTGAGCTGTAGAACTGAGGGCTTGATGTCCTTGCCTTCTCAGGTAGTGCTCTTTCAATAAATAAATAACATTCTTCCTCTGCTACTGAAGCATCAGGTAGAGCTGTAGAGCAATTTTTATTGGGAGCAGTCTTACTTGTGTGTGTGTGTCTTAGTTGTAATTTTCTGATCACAGTGAAGACAAAGGCACTTTATTAACGTGGAGGTTTCTCAAGCAGTTGTACTACTTTCCCATCTCACAGGAGACCTGTCCCCTTTCTATCCAGCAAGCACGTTGTCTAGTTTGGAAGACTTTATCTAAGACTGTATTGTATTTACTTCTGTCTTATTCTGCCCTCCCTGTACAACTAACACACTGGTTTTCAGTTTTAGCTCAAGGTATGGAACATTTGGCAGAATGTACCTGCTGCAAAACTTTTAGGTGACTTTGTGTTTTTTGGGTTATATTAGTTAAAATATATTTATATAATATAAAATATAAAATAAAAGGGGCACACACACACACACATATATACACATACCTTTTTTCCTAGGTCATCTCCAGAAGGAAATAACATGCATTTTCTTCTCATGAAATATTAAATCAAGCTTGCAGGTAATGGCAAAAACTTGGCCTTGATGGTTCTATGACTTGTGAGAGAATCTTAGGATCTGGGTTTTTTTGAAAGAGTGTCTTGGAAGCCTTGTGAAGTAGAGACAATAGATGAATAGACAGGAATTATTTTTTAAAAAAGACCACAAAAGAAACCCAACTTATTTTCTAGCACAGAGACCTCACCTTTGGAACAAGTCTTTGGGGGCTTTCAAGAGGCAGGCAGGAGATGAAGAGACCAAAGTGTGTATCTGTATGTGCCATTTACCAAAAAACCTATTCATCCTTGCATCAGTATCTAAGTAACTGATAATGTAGATGAGTTCTGCTGCTTTCACTCTTCTGGAACTTACCTTTTGTTGTGAAGGTGATAGCCCTATGCAGAATTTTGAAGCCCAAGACCATTTTTTTGTACCCTATGTAAGCTGCTAATGCTTCCTTCTCCCACCCAGCTTCTCCAGGGGCATGAGGAGGGGACGGCAGGTATTCAAGGCTTTACTGATTTATTTATTTTTTTTTCTTTATTAGCTTATTTCCCTCCTCTCCCCCCCCCCCCCCCTCCCCCTTAAAAAATTCTCAATTTCTTAAGCACTAAACTGGGATAATTTTAAGTAGTTATGTGAAGCAATTGTCTTAGACTAAGTCAAATTTGTAAGTGTTCAGTTCTGAAAAGTGATGGTGTGTAGTGCCCTGTACCTCTTATGTGTCTCTCCAAAACCTAATGAACAAGACCCTGAGATTTAATACAGTGTTACTACAACATTGTAAACTTAGGCTTCTGGGAAATGCAAATAGAGTCTGTAAGTTTACTTGAGCGTGGACTGTGTGCACATATATTTTCAAGTTACACATGTATGTATGTATAAATATATATACATACATGTGTAACTTGAAAATAGTGTTATTGTTATTGCAGTGTTATGTTATGAACCGAACTGTAATCAAAATACAGTTTGGTCCTTGGGTTAAGCAATGTGCCAACAGATGGTGGGGCAGGAGATGTTCCTGTGAGCCCTGGTGATGCTCTGCCAGTGCTGCCCCAAAGCAGCTCAGCAGCCAAAGAGAGAGCTTACCTCTTTCTTCAGGAAGTGTGGGCATCACTACATGGAGCTGACTTCTCCACTGGTCCCTTTTAATGTAGATGGAAGGATGTGCTGTCCAGCTGAGCAGAGCCTGTAGCATATGTGTGAACTTGTATGGAGTCTGAGGGCAGGGTTTGGGGATGGTAAGTGCTGTGAGGCTCTCCTGGCATTCTCAGGCTTTAGGGAGAAAGAGATGCTAGCACAGGTATTGTTAAAGATGCCTTATGAGAGCATACAGGAGGGCACTTTTTGATGACTACACTTCTGGCAGCTTGAGTGTAGCCCAGTGATTTAGGCAGTAGGGAAAGAGCAGGGATCTTGGCACTTTGACGTCACTTCTCTCGGCTCAGATCCAGGTATCATTAATATAGCATGAGAGGTTGGTGTTTGATTAACTGGGAGGTTTGCTCCTGTTTTGTGTCACGCGATGCAAGCTAACCACCTGGCATGCTGACATGTGCTATTAAAAAGAAGCACTTAAAGCTTAGTTGGGAAGGGAGGGGGTTGAGAAGCCTGCCCGTGTGCTCTCTGCTGGATTGGCACCTGCATCTTCCCAGTCAGTGCTGTGTTCACAACTGCTTTGAAGCACCTTCTTCAGCTGTCCTATGCAGTCAAGCATTCCTGACAAAACTTGTGAGCAGCAAATGCCAGATGAGTTGTACTGTTCAGGCAGAGATTTCTGCGGAAGTGGTGTCGGTGTCGCTACTTTTCCTTCAGATGGTCCCTGGCCAGCGCTGCGGTGCTGGGACTTGGGATAGGAGTGCTCCAGGGCTGGGATTTTCCACTCGAAGGCTTCGTGGAAGCTCCGGCTGCTGTTGTTGCCGCAGGCAGCCCAGTAGAGGGCTGCCGAGATCCGGGCCCGGCATCCTTCTGACAGCCCAGGTCTGCCTTTGGCTGTTGCTAACCGGTAGGGTTCGAGTTGTAGGGCGGCTCTTCTATGTGCGTTTGCGGCTTCTGTGAGCTGAAGTTTAAGGCAACGACCTAGAGCGTTAGTAATGCGGCATTTCCCTCTAGTTCACTTCTTTTTATTTGAAGTTTTCTTGATGCTTCCTGTTATGATGGTGTCCTGGTGTGGAAACCGTTCCAAATTTCCCCAACAGCAATATGATGATGCTTTTAAAAGGATGTGCTATCCAGACCAAAAATTAGGTTTACGGGTGCTAAATCTTGAAAGGAGTAAAAACTGTAGGTGCTGAGATCTTTGCTTTGCTTTCAGACCAGCCTTGCAGTGTAACGAGAAACCTCCTGCTGATTCAGTGGGTACTTTGAATTCCACTTAAAGTGAGATGTGCCCTCTGAACTGTTTCCAGACAGCTGTGTAAAGCTTGTGAAAATGCCCAAATTGCCTTGTCTGCATCACAGCTTCATGTCTCCTGGTGCAGCTGGAGGTGGGCAGCCCTGGGCATCCTGGATGGGCCAGCAGTTCCAGCGCAGCTCTCCACTGCCCCAGGGCATTTTAGTTTTGTCACCTGCACAGCTGAATGCTTTTTTCCTTGCTTTGCCCACTGATTTATTCCTGAAGCACTGCAGCCCTGTGACCAATGACTTTCTGTGAGAATCAGTTTAGATTTTTGGGAAGGGGAAAGCCCTTACATAAGATGCTCTTTCCTGTTGAAGCAGGTGCAAGAGGAGAATAAGTTTTTAAATGAGCCTGTTAATTTCCATGTCAAGGTTTTAACCTTTTACTTGGAATGTTGTTTTTTTGTTTTTTGTTGTTTGTTTGTTTTTTCCCTCAAGTGAATTGTGTCCTTGTAGATCATGGAGCGTGACTAGGAGAACAACAGCAGTGAGTGAGCTGCTGGCAGGTGAGGGATATGTTCAAACAGCTGTAGAGTTTCCAAGTAGTTGTCTGTCACACCAGCAGCTCTTTTAAATGACCTGTTGAATTAACTTCCAACTTGTAAAGTGTTTTCAGAGTAAAAGAACAGTGTTTTTCACTTCTTCCTGCCAAGTGGAAAAAAAACCAAAACATCAGATGGAGATAAGAGGTTCTGTGAGGACAGTTTGGTATGGAGAATAAAATGGACAGCTTCTCAGGATGATCTGGAGTCCATTAGTAGTCATTAGTTTGATTTGAGATCATGAGAAAGCTTTTAGTTCAGAGAAACTAACTGTCCTTGCCCTCAGTTTGTTCTGAACAAGCACTTGGACTGAGGTGGTGACCTATGCTGAATTACATCTCTTCACCACACTGAAAACCAGATCTATGAGCAATGAGTTGACAGGAAAATGATCTTCAACCCAACTTGGAGTACCTAGGATATATTTGGGCAGTTATACCTGATGAACAGGGGAAGGATGCTCTTCAGATTGTGCAATTTTTATCTGCAGCTTTAGCTTGTTTCTAAAAGTTATGGTCATATTTCTCATTTTGGGGTTCTAGTCCTTCAGGTGTAAGAATCAGTCTCCTATTGAACAACTAGGACATTGACACTTTTTAAGAGGGATTAAAAGGGAAATTTCACTCCCTTTTTTCTTTTCTTTTTTTTTTTTTTTCCTCCCCATTTCCTTCTGTGAACTTGGAATGGGTACTATTTGAATTTAAAGCTGCCTTCATCATAACATGGCAATATCTCCCACTTAGAGAAGGCAATGTTAAGAAAGTGAAGCAGTAAAAACCTCCAAAGCTGAGTGAGCACATGCAGGAAGGGAGGAAAGAGGTACGTAAACTGACTCTGGTCAAGACTTTGACAATAATGTAATAACCTTAAATGAGGTTTGTTCCCAGCAGACGTCGAAGACATCCTGACCTTATTTAACTCTGATTTATTCATCATGGGAACAGATTTTGTATCGCTTGTATTTTGTGACTGATGGGCAGGAGTAATTTCTCTCTCAATACAGATGAGTACACCATGGTAGACTCCATTTGCCACATTGACAGGAGCAGAATGCCATCAGCCATGGCAATAGCTGAAGAAATGTTTTCCTTCTCAGTCTTGCACTCTTAATGTGTGCATGATGCATGTGTAGCAGTAGGACAGAGGGAAGGTTACTGAGTTATATGAAACCTGAGTCATGAATTCCCTTTACTATCTGAGATCTCAAATCACAAGGAAAAGGAGTACAAAACCCTTTTTTTTCCTCTTTGATTTTTTAAAATCTGTGAAGAATTGTCCCTCCTTCCTCCCAACCCCACTCTCATATGCTGTTTTTGTACGTAGTACAATTTTACACATCTTCTGCTTGCAGAGATGCTACTTCTATCTGTAGCATTTCCAACTGTTATCATTCTCGTATGCCAAATTTGTTTCATATGACTACCTTATCACACACATGTCCTTGAAAGTAGTAATAGCCAGCCTTTCAGAAGGGGACAGTTGTACACAGCTTTTCATTTTTATTCCAGAAAATTGCAGACATCAGTTCCCACAAATAAATACCTGTTCTTTGTGGCTGATGCTGGAGCTGGAGTTGGGGAGATGTAGGGAGGGGGAGAACAAGGCAATTGAGCTGATGCTGAAGGAAATAGTGTTAACACTGTTAGTGTTACATTGTGATCTGTGAGCAGAATGAAGTCAGATATGTCAGGTCTCTTCCAACAGGATTCTGCTCTATCAGAGATTAAAAAAATCTTAAGAATTCTGATTGTGGATAAAAAGAGGGAATCTGTTGTGAACAGTTGTAAGGAGAGGGTTTATGAAGTTCTTTCAAGCACAAGTGAAATATTGGCCCTCATCAGCAAACAATCACTATATTAACAGATTATTTCAGGGCTGTCCATTATTTGTTGTACTGATGGACTCTGTAGGTACATTTCATGTCAGGACAGAAGATATCTTTATTAGCTCTGTAGAAATACTTCTATTCTGTGATTCTTTGCTGCTGACAAAAAGTCCCTTCAGAAAACATTGTATGTGATTTGCTTCTATTGATGGGAAGGTGCTATAAATGAAGAGGAGAGAATGACAAGAGACATCTGTGAAGATCTTGGCCTTAGTATGCCAAAATGGTTCAGTACTACCATGAGCTCACATGCTGAACTGCATGCAAGCTTTGAAAAACTTCCATTAAAAAACTTTCTACCAATGCAGTCTTGCATTTGAAGCATTTCTTTCTACTACCAACAAAGCCCACGTAAAGGTGGATAACTTCTACTGGATGTTCTAGGTTTCTTTAGTGGATTCTTCTGAGGTTCAGTAAAAATCAGTTCCCAGTGAATGGAAGGATCTTGGACTACAGGAGATTTTAAATGCTGTTTACTATGGGTGCTCTGCAAAGCAATCCAAATGTGAAACCATAAAGTCTATGATACCTGTCTACTTTTTGAGATTCAGAAGCACAGCTGGGGTGTCCTTCAAACTCAGAAGGATGCTGTGGGGTAGAAAGCTTTGGGTGTTAAAAGGTTCTTAAGAGTCACATGAAGCTGTGCAGGCAGTTGCTACTCTGCAGACATGTTTGGAGCTCTGCTGCTAGCTATTTTTCTGTTTGGAATTTGTTGGTTTTTTTTTAGTTTCTTCATTCGTGAGCCTTTAAAATGGGCAAGATAAGGTTTTGTAAACCTGTGACACAAAACCTGTGGTATCTGCCAAAGTTTGCAGCTTTGTCTGAAAGGCAGGCAAAGAGGAATGGTGGCGGTACCTTATTCATTTTGGTTTCTTAAATCATAATCATAGAATTGCTCAGGTTGGAAAATACTTTCAAAACCATCAAGTAATGTTTTGCTTTTCTCATTTCTAAGATAGCAAATGGTGATTTCATAGCATAACTCTGGGGTGCAATTTAACATTTGCAATGTGCTGTACAGGACTTAAGGTGGAAGAATACAGCAAGACAGTCCGATACTGCATTTCTTTGGCTGTGCAATCCCATCTATGTCACCAGACCATGGTCTGGTTTGTTGCGGAGGAGACTGTAATGCTCAGAACTTATTGAGAGACAGTGTAGGCCTTAAGCTGTCCAAGGACTTGATCAAAACTTGTGTTGCCTTTCTGCCATCTCATTTTTTCCTCTGTAACGACAGATATTTTAATGTAATTGACAATCCCTTTGAAAAATACTCATCTTATTGCTGTATTTATCACTCCAAATCAAAACTGATGTTTATGTTAACTTCACTGGAATTCCTAAATCTCTGATGCTTCTTCTGAGACTGAATTCTGCCTGTCAACATATGCTGTTAGTATGCCAGGATTCTCTGGTTTTAGTATGAACTTGATTGATACTGACCTTCATCTCAAAATTAATGGAGGTCCTGTAACCTGTGAGGTTTTTTGCACTCATATTTAAAAGGGTTTCCTTTTATTTGTATAAATATACCATTACAGAATATGAAAATTCCAGTGCTGAATTTTGCACTTGCCTATTCCATGATAAACAGTGTCTTGATATTTGACAGCTGCATGATAAAAGCTGTGGTATTTGCAGGAGAAGAATGAGGATGCTTGGCAGGGTGGGATGATTTAATTTCATCTTGCCACTTGCTGCTACTGGCATTCTCACGTTTTTTCCCCCTCTTTATTTTTAGTGATCCTTTCCTTCTTTCACTTTCGAAAGTTAATCTTCCACTGTCTCTTTGCTTTCAAGATTGTTTGCTGCTGACCTTTAACAAGCCCTGCAAATGTTAAAGTAGGTCGTATGGTTTGCATAGCTTTTAACAAATAAGGAATCTATAGAGCCGGTGAATGTTCTGACATCAGCCAAGCTTTTTTTTCCATTCTGCAAAGCCCCCAAAGAATGGTTCTAACAGGACAAAAGGGATGGCCATTACAGGAACTTCCTTAGCTGAGGGCAGTTCTCTTTTTAATAGAGGTTCCCTGTAATACCAGCTCTACTTCTCATTTCCCTCTTTTCACTTAAAGCAATGGCTGATATGATTCCTGCGCTTCAAGAACAACTGACACTGTGAATCATTTCAACCAGCTTTGGTTTCTAGACCAGAACTGATGATCTGGTTTGCATTATTTTCTTTTTTCCCCACTATCCATTTGCTTTCTCCCTCTATCTCTGTGAAACTTACGATACAGCTGAAATGTAGTGCAAGATGCTTAAGTAGTTTTTTTTTAATGTTTAATACATTGGGGTATTTAATTTCAAGCCTGACATTAAATTTAATAAGTTCAATAATTCTGTAAAAAATTGTCTTTAATTAAACAGTTTCACGCTGCTATTCAAACACGACTTCCCATTCTCTCTGAAATGTGTCTGCGCTGCTGCTTAGCTTGTGCATTAAAACCGTAATGGCCTGTGTGACAGTGTCCAACATGCTGTGATGTTCCCACTGCTTAAGATTCACTTCAGTTTCAAGAGTGAAAATCTATTTGTAAATAACTGAGTGATTCTGGTATTAACGAGACCTCAAGTGCTGTAGTATTTTCAGCGGATGGTGGGTAATAAGTGTATTGTTAATGCAACGCTGACACCTCTACTATGCGTTTCCTTCTCAGCAGGTTTAAATAATCTTTCCAAATCACTTTTGGAATTTTAATCCATATTAAGGTGCAGTGGTTTTTTTATTGTTTTTTTTTTTTTGCTTGAGTTACCAGAAAGAGGCATGAACCATACAATATTGTTTTTAGCATTGCTATATCAGATAACACAGTTCAGAATTTCTGCTGGCTTTCACGCCTGTAAGAGCAAGGTGTTTATTCCCCCCCCCCCCCCCCCCCCGCCTCTGTAGCACTGCTTAGATGTTCATGGGAGATACAGCTCCTGAAGGCAGATAGGAAGATGCATTTTTTTTTTCTTTGAAGTGAATGTGACCAAATTTGTCTCTCTTTTTTTTGTAGCCAAAATGTGCTGGGGATTGTTTCTGTCAAAGTGGCTAAAAATCTAGACTTGTAAGAGCTGCTGGTGTGTATCTCATTGGCTTCTAACCTACCTGCTGCTTTTAATTAAGTGTGTTAGTTGCTCCAATAATAATGCCTGCTATTTATTTCCATGGAAACTACAACAGTTACAAAGAACAGCCACCACACTGCATCATGGGCTGACATAACAAAATAGGAGGCATTACTTTCAGAGCAGCCCTCATAATCTTACTAGCAGCCCTCATAATCTTACTCCATGGCACCTGTTTATGTTGTAGGATTGCTGGAATGCAAACTCACTGAGGTGAAGAATTCCTCCTTGTAGCTGAGCAGTACCAATTCTTAAGAGATGTAATGTGTTGGGTTCCAGCTGTAGTTCAGTGTGTGTTAATGTCACTATCCAAAGTTGTGCTGTTATTTTGTCTAGTACCTCTCTGGCTCTGATTGATCAACTCCTTATGCTGCTGTCTTAATAGTTTCAAACTGGCATGTGCTAAGAAAGGAAATTCATCCTATTTTTTAATTTGCCGAAGAATTTGTGGTTTTCGTTCTCTCATTAGTCTTTAAATATATTTAAAGTAAAAAATACATATGTTAGAACTTATACTTCTAGTCAAGCAGGACCATTTAAATGTCAGCTGGAGAAGTTTTCCTGAGCATGATGAGCTTCCTAGTTAGACCCATCCAGCTTTTCTGATCCTCTTCAAGAAATCGGCATATCAATGTAATGATTTTCTTTTTACTTCTGAAAGACTACATGGATTCTTGTGCTCTGGTGGCAGTAAGTGTACTTGATCACAGACCGATCTCCTTTCTCCTGTGAAAGGTGTGAAATTGTCCTGAGAGAAATTTACAACAAATCTTGGAAAGAGGAATTCCTACTCGAGCGATGTTGTTTTTTCTATGGAGCCCAAGAGATGTGAATACTGTTATCAAGTTTGTACATATAATTATAAGGCAATGAACTGGGAGCCTTTTATAACTAAAATTTGCAACTCTGGTTTCTGACCTGAGTTTGATCCCTGGGCTTTGGTCTGTGGCGGACTTATCTGCGTTTGCTGTTTCAACATCTGCAACTTTTGATTTAGCAAAGGCAACTGAGTGCACAGGGGGGAAGAAAAAAACAACCCACAAAAACAAACCTGGAAAATGAAACAAAGCCCAAACAAATAATTGTGTAGCTCCTGATGTTATGTTTTAATTGGACTGTTGTATTGTGTAGAGGATGGGCCACAAGGGAACAGCCAATTACTCTGTTTATCTGTCTAAAAGCCTTTTCATTATAGAATACTGATTAAGATTATATAGCTTCATATTGTTTCATGTTATTGATTTCCACCAAACCCAAGTCGATGGTCTCATTAATTGACAATTACCTTTTTTCCCCATGTTTCAGAAAATTGACATGAGCAACCTGAGGTGTTAAGTTTAATTTGAACGAGCTATCAGTATGCCTGTTTAATCTTTAACAAGAGCCATTAGGTTCCCTCCTTTTAATTTTACTCAGGCCTTTAAGGCATCTCCAGAGGGAGGCTGTGACCCTTTCAGCATAAAGGGAGCGAGGCAGGTCTGTAGGGAAACGATGAGTATCTGTACTAAGGCTTTTTTGTCAATCAGTGCCAAAAGGAGGAAATCAATGTTTCACCCATCACAGCTGCTGCAGTAATGTTTGTGGCCCTCAGCATGTACCGGTTCAGTATAGTTCAGCTGGAAAGGACCTTCAGTGATGGAGTCCAACTGCCTGATTCTCTTCAGAGCTAATCAAAAGTTAAAACATGTTAAGTGAGGGTATTGTCCAAATGCCTCTTGAATGCTGATAGGCATGGGGATTCAGCCACCTCTTAGGAAGCTTGTTCCAGTGTTTGACCTTTTGGTTACTGGCAGTTTTCCTAATGCCCTATCTGAACTTCCTGTGTATCCTGCTATCAGAACCAACAGCAGACTGGCCTTGCAGTTGGCAGCCAGCTCTATCCATCCCCTATGGGCCTCAGCTGTATTTTGAGATGGTTGAGAAGTGTGTACCATACTGGCTGGTGTTGTTGCTACTGGGGCTGTTTGGAAGTGAGGGAGTGAGGCTGCTGCTCTGGGACAGAGTGTCATGGCTAATGACTGAAATGCATAACATACTGAAACACTAAGGTGTTTTTCAGTCCTGGATCAGGACTGAGCTGCACAGACAAGTGCAGAAAATGATATTTGGGAGCAATGGCACTTCAGATACTGATGAGAGTGTACCCTAGGTTAATTTCACTCTGTTTTGAGGGGAAAGCTAACAATGAAGTCCAATCAAACTCATAAAGGTGATTATGTATAAACAGGAGGGGAATTTGCATTCTTTCCCTCTCTGTGAGCTGACATAAGCTTACAAACAGAACACTTTTCATTCAATTAGGAGCAGCTCCTGAATGGTATACCTGGTTCTCTCGTGCTCCTGTTATTATGTTGTTTTAGCAAACTGTAAATAGTTTCTAAAAGGCGTTGAATTAATAACTGCACAGGCTGAAGTTCTCCATTTATATTCAGAACAGATTACATTACTGTAATCTTACCCTTCCTTTCCTGATCTTTAAGTGGCTCCCAATAAAGAACAGGAGACATAACCCTTATTTCTGGCATTAATGTCAAAGTACACAGTTATCAATCAAAAAAAGAGAAAAGACCTTCTCTCCAGTTACGGAAGTGAGACAATATGAAAAGTTAAAACAATAGTGTCACTGTTACTATAAAGGTCACATCAAGGTGACAGTTCTGAGTTTTGTTGAATATTAGGATAAAAACTAGAAATAAAGATGTTTCATTAGCCAAGGATTTTAGTTGTCTAGAAACTTACATACTATGATTCTTTTTTTTTTTTTTTTCCCTTTAACTTTTTACTGTTTGGGAATTGCCGGATACCAGAAGTAGAATCTTTTACGTTCCTTAAATTAAGTCATCACAGAAGTGGCAATACAGGGTCGGAGGACATCAGCATGCTAGTGGTAGCACCATAGCGTCATCTCTTCAGGAACTTTCTCAAGGCTTTAACCACAGTGAGCATTCAAGTTCTCTTATGTCTTCGGAAAATATGCTTCAGGACAGAAAAACAACTAGGGCAATAACCCTCTGTGTTTAATCAGAGGAGATAAAAGCATCTGCTTGTGAGCAGCTCTACCTTGCTAAGTTAAGTCTGTTGGACTTGCTTATGCAGGAGCATTGGATATTTCTCCCTGTGTGCATACCAAAGGTGAAATGCCTTATACCAAATGTGTAAAGCAGTGAAAATATTATTTTCAAAGGCTTAAAAGGATCTTCCACTCTATTTTCAAAGCATGATTAGAGATGGTCTTCTAGGTCCCATCCCATCTATTACAGCTATGTATTGTTCTACAGAACTCATCTTTGCCTTCTAGTTGTAGTTCTTTTTCACCAGATAATGTCGGTGACTTGAAATTAGATCATGATCTTGATAGGGCTTCTTAAGAATTTTGTGCAACTTTGATTAGTCTTCAGACTGTCCTCGGTACTTTTCAAATGGAAACTGCAGTCCTTTCCTAGAAGTTATTTGTTCATTGATTGTTGTATCAATGCTATTATTTTGTTTGGGTAACAGTAAGTGTATCGCTGTAAATACATTCTTTTGTTTAGTTCAGTCAATCTCTCTAAGAACAAAGGAGATTTATGGTTCAATTACAGACGCTTCGATCTCTAATGAGTTGTAGTAGAAGAGATGGTAGCAATCTTCTGTGAGGCACAATTTGTTACAACAGTTTTCTAACAATTATAATATTTATTATGCTGATGAATTTAAATACTCTTTTTAGCTTTTCTTTGCTCCATGCCCTCTGCTAGATTCTTTCGAGGAGATACCTGTCTTTCTAGACCCGGGGAGCTCAGAACTGGTTACACAGTACTCTAGATGTGGCCTCCATTGCTGTACTGCTTGTCTTTTAGCATTGCATCAGGCAAAGGCATGTTTCTGAGGGTACTGAACATGCATGCAACAACGTCCTTGTGGACTTCCCACAGCCTCATTTCTAATTTTTGTCTTGACCTGTTTTAGGACTGCATCTCTGTTATGTTTCATTACATGATACTTTATGGAAGAGCTGGTTTTTATTGTTTGGCTATTTTTAGAAGAACTTTTTATTTTTAATCACGTATCTTCATTTTATTTATTTCTTTCCTGGTGGGGTCAAAAGGATAAAAAGTACAATAAACTTCAGTCTCTGAGATTGTCGCTGAAAGAATTAGAAGCTTGATAGGTCTGCATTTTCTCTTCTTTAAGCCACTGAGACATACTGAATTGATGTGAAGCCTTAGGCCTTCCATTGCTGAATTTGTCCAGAGCATGAAGAATCACATTATTACAGAGTGCACTTGAAGCTTGAAGTATAGAGAGTGTGATGACTACATTGATGGTTAACTTCTGCACCCTATGAGTCAGTGTCATCAGCACACTTTAATGTCTAGGTTTGTGCCAGCATTTGCGTTCATGTGCTTGAGTGATGGCAGATGATAGTGACTCATGCTTCGTTTACTGATGTCCTATCACTTTTTCTCTGGCTTCATTGGTCTTTCCTTGAATCTCAAAGAACAATTACTGGGAAGGAATAAAGTCTGTATTCCTGAATAGCGTTAAAGGATTCAGAAGGACTCTGAATGTTGTTTTACCTATGAGAAACGGGTGTTTTTCTTTGGGTTTCCTGAAATACTGGTATCTGTCATGTCTTCTGCTTTTATCAGAGTAGGTTAAGGTCCTATTACAGGCTTAATCTTAAGGTGGCAGGTCCTTCTTTTTGGAACATCCCATGGTTTGAAAGTAACCCCCCCCCCCCCCCACAATGGAAATGCTGGACAGGAAAGCTTGGGCAACAGCTGCATACTGTAGCACCCTATGACTCATGCCCTTATTTAGAGAGCAGTGAATTAATTTGCTTGGGATGGTTACAGGTATCGACAGTTCTGTAGTCAGAATAAAATGTCAAGAGAAGGGTTGAGTTGCATCTGTACTGCATGTTATGCCGTATACTCTATGGGTTTGTGCTACTTCTAGGATCACATTGCATATTTATGCCTAGGTTAAAAATCCTAAGTCTGTGTGTGTATTAGCTGCCTTCTTGTGCTCAGGGCATCAGACTGGTGCTGCTGGGGCCATGCAATGCTTTGGATGCTGGTGACCTCCTGACTGCTGGTAACTTGGGGGTGGCTCCTGCACCTACAGTGTGTGAGCCTGGAAGGACTTGGTTACTCTCTCATGACTTTTCTTAAAAAACAGAGAAATAGATGTGTAAGCTGATTACACGATCTTAACTTTGCAGCAGAATCTTTGCATTTGTGTTGTATGGAGACTACTTTCCTGCTCTGAGAAGTTAGGAACCCAGCTGACCATTGGGATTGTGTCTCAGTTAGATGTGCATTAATGTGCTGGGCTCTGTTGAAGGCAGTACTTCTAATTGCGTATGTTACCTTTGAAACAAGATAGACTCCTTGCTCTGACTTTATTCTGTCCTTTTAGCCATCAATCTTCTAATTGAGTTGAAAAATTAAAAGCAATTAGAAAGTTTTAATAAAAGATTGAACATGAGATAAACTTTGTAACCATTAACAAAATTATCAGAAGAGTGCTTCCTATAGGGAGCAAGAGGAGATGTGAAAAAAGAGCAGGGTTGGAGTTTCTTCCCTGAATTATTGTGCTCTGTGTAATGAAGCAGAAGCTTACACAGCCATGAACTAATTTGTTACAGCTCCTCACGAGATCTGTACTCCAGCTGGAGAGAGCTAAAGAGATGACAGGGGTTATTTTGGAAATGGAAGGAAGAAGCTTTCTTTAACTCATTTGAAGTTTTGGGTTTTCTAATGCTATCTTTGTTCAGAAGCCATTTGATGTAGATCAGTTTGTTTAACCTCTGAATTGTTAGTGCTTGCCTGCTTTTTCTTTCCTTTCTTTTTCTTTTGTTTTTTGAAGGCCATGAATGCAGAAGAGGTGGTGACTAAGTATTGACAGGTGATGCTGTTCACATGCTGATACGATCCGTTACCAGCTTTAGCACCAGGATGTTGTTTCAAATCTGTATAAATGAGAAATATGTTTATCACAAGGGTGCTTAGCTGTGCTTCCTTTTTGATTCCTTAATTTTTAATGTGTAATGATTCTGCTGCAAGCACTGCTCATTTTTCTCAAGGCACCGCAATGTTCATTAGGAGCTGCAGTGTTGTATGGTGCAATGTGTTGCTGATGTATTAAATAATATATATTTGAAAACTACATTTAAAATGATGTTTAGAAAGTGAGTTTCCCATGAACAAAACAGAGGAACTGTCACTTTGCCCTTATCTTACCTTGTTACCTCATAGATTGCAAGAGATGCAAGAATAGAAACATTTGGAGAAAGTTATTTTCTTGTGTTTCTTACATGAGTTGTGTTCTTTACCGTAAGTTGGAGGGAGTTTTCCAGTAAATACTTTTATTAACAAATCTTAATTTATTTTGCAGTAAGAAATCTGACAAAACATGCATAGACAAGAATTTTCTCCTGTAGCTCAGAAATGTGATAGCATATTTCTAGTAAAATGGTATTATTCTTCGCTGTTTTTCTTTTAGTGATCCTTCTTTAGGATTATCAAGTCCTTGACTGAGACTTCAACACCAAAACAAGCATATGTGCTAGTGTGAATCACAAATGCTACCAGCTTTGTTTGCAAGTGGTCCCAGAGTGCAGCTCTGTCTCTTACAATCTGGCTTTTCTGGCATGGGGCTCATCTGCTTTCCCTTGATATGGAAGAGGGTCTTTTTTTTCCGAAGCCCTTCATCACTCAACACTTTTCCTTCCCCTACGTGAGCAGCAGCAAACCCAGGGGCACAGAGCCAAAGTCTGTCATTTGTCCTTAGCATCCCAAGGACTTTTGGAAGGAAAAAAAAAAAAACAAAACACAAATACCAACCGAAGCCTTCCGTGGGGGCAAAGGATATAACACCTGCTTGTCACTCACAAGTCATTCATTCCATAGCTTTTACTAAGTCTTATAAAATGCTGGTGGTTCTTAAGTGCTGAACTGGAATAATCCCAACCTGTCGGTATTACTTGGTATATGTAGAGAGTGCCACTGCTTTAAACAAGCAACGTCGTCTTGTTGTAAATAACTACTCAGGACATCTGTGCTTCCATTTTGAGTTTATCAGGATGAGCTTGTACATATTGGCAGCTGGAGCATATATATATATTTTTAAACATTGTAGCTCTAAACGTCATGCATTGGAAAAGCTATATGTTTCTATGATTTGAATCTGCTCGCATTCTTTGCCCTTTGCTTTTGTATGGGAAAACATGGTGAAGAAAATTCTGTTTATCCACGTTTATCAGGTGTATTTGCCTGTCTGGCTTTTAGCAACTGTGTCTACTGAAGTGCAAGACAAATTATCAGTAACCGGTCATCTGGTTTCTAATTTGTCCTCTGCAGACTTCATTTACCTCCTTGTTTGCTGAAATCTACATAAAATCAGTAGAAGGGAAAAAACAAAGCAGTGAATAGAACACCAGTGATAAATGAGATACTAGTGTTGGCAAAGGTAGCGAGTGCTGTGTTTGCAGCTGAATTCTCTGGCAGGCATTTAACACACAGAGTGTAGTAGAACAGTATCTCCAGGAAAAGTAGAATTTGGGGTCATAACAAAAAAAAAGCCTCATGCATTCTTGTATTTTCAAGGCAAAATATGGTCTGAGCTCCTGATGCTGGGTTCTGACAGGAGGAATCAGGATTGGTAATTGTGATAAAATCACAACTAACTTTTGTAATAGCTTTCTCTTGGGTGAGCATCCCTTCAATTTAATGAATCTGGTTGTTCTGGAAGTTGGTATAGAGGAGTAGCAGGGAAAAAAAGTCAAAGAAATCTAATCTCTACAAGGATTACATTTTGACTTTAGTGGTCCTGGGTTAAGTGTGTGGACCTTGTACAAGAACATTGTGTGCACTTCTCACTAAAAATACATACATAAAAATGCACATACTCAGCAGAGGAAATAAAAGCCTTGTTAGACTGAAGGAAAAAGATGATCTCATAAGAAAACCAAATATACTGAATGTATGCAGAAGTGAAGGATAATGACTGTTACTTAGGCAAGAGGAAGTGATCTGTTCCTTCATGTAAGACTATAATGAGTGGCAAAAAGGAGAAGGGAAAACCTTTTCCTTTTTTCCATCTTTCACACAATAGCAATCCAGAACAATGATTCTTTTGTATGATTAACTCTGAATATTGATGTCAGGTTCCAAAAATGAATCCACGTGGTTCCATGGTGGTAGATATTGCCCCCACTTGTGCTGTTGGCTAAATGAAATGTCCTCTGTGAGAGCCTGTTTAATAGCTCCTTCGATCATTCCATATAACACAAGGATTCAATCCCACAATGTCTGTTCAGAGTTAACGTACCATTTTGATTTCAGAACAGTAAAACAATAAGCTATTGCAACAAGTCAGGCATTTCTAGATCATGGATATGTACTGTGGGCATGGGAAAAGGCACCTCTCCAGAAAAGAAAAGTAAAACTTCACCATGACTCGGATGTGCTGGTAAATAACAGAGGGGGAGAGTGTTTTAATGATGTTCTTCTGAATATCATCTTAGGTTATTTTGTTCAGCATGTATCAAGCGTAACTTAGTTATATATCTTCCTATAGACACTGCTTTGATTTGTACTCTTTCCACCAACCTTCCTGGTGGTACTTGAAGAGCAGCTCACTTAAAATCTAAATAGGCTGCTGTTAAACTGCTTATTTTAGGCAGTTTACTTAAATGTTAAGTAAACATTAAGTACAGGTTTTAGGACCTGATGGATGCATTTCTAAAACATGCAAGAGCAGCAGCTTAAGGTGTCTATTTGCTATAAGCAACTATTTCTGTGATAGATGAGGGAAACATGTCTTTGCTAGCTGCTTCGGTCCTGTCCACTTTCTTTTGTCTTAAATTGCTGGTAAAGGTGGGCTTGACATGGATTGTGAAGTAAGGTACAGGCACACACTGGCTTCTCTTGGTTCTGTAATGGAGGTTGTGACCTCTGAGACTGATAACATTCCTACATCTATTTTCCTGGAGATTTTTTTTGTAGGTACAGTATTGCCCTCATAAGTCACCTCATTTGTAGCATGGTTTTGGGTCATGGAGTGCAAGGGTCGCTTTCAGTAGCCTAAATACTGGAGGATATTGTCATTGCAAAATGTCCTCAAAGTAGTGCTCTGGAAGAAAGATGCTTGCTTGAAGGAGTGTTGTATATTGGGAACTTTACTTTCTTCACTGTTTTGTTAACACATTTGAAACCTAGATAGAAACTTGCTTTCAGATGGTGTCGAGGCTTTTACTTTACATTAGCCAAGCAGGCTTACTGACTGCCTGGCTTCAATAAACAGTATGTATGCATGTGGTTTCAGAAAACACATAGGGTGCTATTCTTCACATTCCTCAAAACATTGCAAAGGAGTAATGGAGCTGCATGTTATGTTGCAGTTGGGCACCCTCTTGCTCTGCAAGGTTTCTTTCAAAAATGCAAGACATGGCAAATGTACTATGTTATTTAAATAGTGTATACAACCAGAGTCTCTTACTTCAGTTCTGCTTGTTGCTTGTCCTCATCCCACTGTCATGCTTAGTTTCCACTACTCTGACTTATAACTTAACTAAAAAAGTGATACTAGCTCTTTTTAACTTCAAAATAACATGAAAATGAGCTTAGAGTTATGGGGTTGTATTTAAAACCAACCATTGCAAATAACACATGCTTGTAATAAGCAGAGTTGAGAGCTCTGCTCCTGTGTTCTGGTTTCTTCTGAATGCCATCACTTGGCACTTTCTGTAATTATAAAATTTTCATAAGTTGATTCTAAAGCTGTAATACTTTGTTATATTTAGCTGTTTGACTTAATATGGGCTGAAGCAGTACTTCTCTTCACTGTGCTCCGTTGCTTCTCCTCAGAAGTCTATGAGTGAAACGATCTTGTCCGACTGTGAGAGCAGGGTCTTTTGACTGTTTTTCTGCATTACAAGGCAAGCAAGCTCAAATCCTTACTTTGATGAAGAGTACTTTATCCTAGCTCACGCTGATTCAGCTGTGCAGGTACTCAATCTGTGCTCCCTGCTTTGCAGGCTGACATTCTAATCTTTTTCTTTTGTTAGTCTCAAACCACAATCCAATTCTGAGAAATACTGGTTCAGAGCAGTGTTTTTCATCACATTTCTTGGTTAGTGTTCGTGCTGGTGAGTTAGGTATGCTGTAGATCTCCCAATTACAAAGGGAGGTCATTTTGTGTGGTACACTGTGGTCAGTGAGCTGAACTTCTAAACTGAAGGTCTCCGAAGTTCACAGCACTTGCTATTGTTCTCAGCACAGCAAGAGCTGTGGGTGCGTTTAGTTCTTCATTCCAGGGACCATCTGTAATGCTAATGGAACATCAGGAGTGTCTGAAGGATGCACCCTATCTCACAGTTTGGTGGTCCCAGTCTCTACTCTTTTTCCTCTAGGCTGCACTGCTAGATGCTATTGACATTGCATTGCTTCCGAAAGTAGCCTGCTTTGTTTTTGTGCTAATAGTGAAAACTGGGGCACTTCCTCAGTGTTTTTATCTAGAGAACTAGTAATGTCTGTGATATTAAAGCCATCCGCATGTTAGCAGCCAAATAGCTGTGGGCTATGCTGTTATTTTTTTTGCTTCTAAGGCGTTACCTGTATCTCCAAAAGAAAAGTACAAGGGCTGCTCCAAAAGTAATGCCTCCAGTGCTTTGTGCTCAGGGAGGTGGTGGAGTCATCGTCCCTAGGAGTGTTAAAAAAGTGTAGATGTGGGACTTAGGGACATGGTTCATTGGGTAGTAATGGTGGTAGGTTGACATTCGGACTGGGTGGTCTTAGAGGTCTTTCCCAACCTTAATGCATCTATTCTGTGATTCAGTTTTGTTACAGATGTCAGAGGCAGATGCTGTGGAGGTATGATAGTAGAGGGTGAATGAATAAAATAGGATACTTGAAATGAGGACAGTTGAAGACAGGAAGATTGATCAGTAATGGAGGCTAGTTGTACTGTTCTCCATCTAGGTTGTTCTTTGTCAAGTTATGTGACTATACCAAGCCCTAAATGCCAGAAAGCAGTGGCTGTAATCTGTGCTGGAAGGAGGGAATTATTTGTTTCACTTCCTTAATTTTCCCCCTCTCTACAGATTCTAATCTTTCTGGGAACCTGTAACTGTCTTTGAGGGACTGTATCCTTGGCTAGTGGCTGAAGCACGAGGTGGTGGTAGGGCCTTTTCACTGGCTCTTACCTTCTTCAGCCATTGTTTGATTCTGGAACTTAAGAGTTAAAGGTAGAAAAGTCCTTAAAGTCACACTGTCCATCCCACAGTTGATGCTTGTGGCACGAAGCATCGGACCCTTGTGGCATTCATTAATGCTGCAGCATGAGATTGTCTGGACAGATTTGTTCATCCACCTATCATTGTCTTGGCTTGGAAAATGGTGTCGGATGTGATTGTCATCCTGGTGCTTTGCGTTGGCAGATTAGTGTTGCTGGTTTCTGCTATTCCATTGAGTCAGACAAAGAAAATGGACTATTTTCTCCCCTCCACAAATTCAATTACAGCTTTAGTTGTGGATAACAAATACATTCATGATACTTAATAGCATCAAAGAAAGAAAATAATCCAAAAATGTTTGTCATAGCATCATAACCACAGGCTGCAATATTATACTGAGTCATTTCTGCATGTGGTAAGGAGTTGGGGGGGAGGAGGAAACAGGGAGATGAAGCAGTGTGCAGATGCTGTGTAAGTCTTCTAATGCAGAGAAATAGATGAGTGGTTTCTGTGGGGCTGGGCCTTTACTCATAGGAAACCTTGAATTTACAGATTTGTTCAAAATGATTTGATCTGTACTGTTTCCTGTCACACAATGTGCTGTGTTCAGATACTGCACTGCATCTGTTATGAGAGATATGGTGGATTTGGGGACTCATGAATAGAGAGAAGTGGAGAAGCTGAGCTATTCATAACACTTTCAGGATGGCCACCGGAACACAGCCACTTAATTTTGGGGATGGTGTTTATTCACTCAGTTCATCTGAGTGAAAAAACAACGCACTCTGGCAATCTGCATATTAACCTTTGCTGAACTCTTGCATAGAGCATTGTTGCTGCTGCTTTTGGTAGTGTTTCTGCCTGGGTCTTTTTTGCCTTCTTTGTATTGTACTTTCAAATGTCTTCTGTGTTCCTAGAGATAGGAAGCATGGCTGGTTGTCTATTTTGGTCAACCTGTAGAGGCTTTTTGAATGTGTTGTCAGGAAAAAAGGGGAAAGAAGAAAAAAAAAGTGCCTGCCAACTAACAGGAGAGGTTGCTTGTTCCCCTGTTGATACCTTCCCTGTTTGTTGGCATTGCATTACAAATGGATTTAGGAAGAGTTCTGTGCTAAATTTCTCCTCTGCCACACCTTTTTCATCTTCTGTTTCTGCTGTGTAGATCTTGTTAGAGTAAACCATGGCTGAATTAGCACTTCAGAGATTATATGATGCCTCAGATGTCTTTGGTTCTGTACTTAGGTACGTAGGTTTTCTGCCCTTCCTACCTTCCTCCTATTAATTAGTGCTGTGTGGAAAAGCTGACTGCTGGTCTTTCATTACTGAGTTGTAGCACTAAAGCAGTGTCATTATCCCATGAACCTACTTTGAAGCCCTTAGTCAATTCACTCTTGCTAGTTCATGCAAGGTGTATTGGAAAGGCTCAAGATGAGAAAGCACGTTCCTTCACTAGGTTGCATTAGTCTCCTTCTGAGCTGCTGAACCTTGAGCCCCAGGCAGAAGAACACATTTGTTTAAACCATGGCTTTTCAGAGGAAAAAATGGATGTGTATTACATTGGGTACCTCATCTTTGCAAAACAGAGTGATTACCTTCATTCGAATCACAAGCCTTATCAAGTAGCAGATTGATATTTTCCTTCTTCAGTTGAATGTGTGTTTACGTGTATGTTGTTGTATGTTCATGCATTCCTAATGTCAGAAATTAAATATGAGAGCTTTTTGCTCAAAGACAGGCTGGCTTTTCTTTCACTTCAGTTTTTAGTAGTTGTACAGTCTGACTATGCATCTGTGTACTAAGCAGTCCCACTAGGAGAAAAGGCACTCTTAAAATAACCTGGAAAGGTGAAGTTGAAAGAAATCTTAAAACTAATGCTGTTTTTCTTAAACTACTTCTGAATCTCAGCTCATACATGAACTGAGTCCCAGCTCTTCCATAAGCACAACAGAGTTAGTGAATCAGTGCTTGCTTCCAGTTCTTCAGAGCACACATATTAGAAATCCATCTTCTGAGCAGGAGTTTTCAAGCAAATCTGAAGTCTGTGCTTACAAGTAAGATTGATCACTCCATCCAGAAGGGTGGAGCAGCAGATCTGTGTGCATATTCTGACAAAATGGAAATGGAAAATGTGTCAGTTTTTAGCATTTGCTGGTCATTATAACCTAGAGATTTTGTTCTGCACTGATACTGAATGATAGAGTTGAGACCTCCGTCCTTACATTCATGACATCTTCCCATCACAAGCACAGGCAGAATGGTGGCAGCCAAGCTGATGTAATTATGCAAAACAATGCAATTGATTAAGGATTTACCAGGATTAGAGGAGTACTTTCTTTTGTAGCTATACTGTTGTTTCGTCTCCCCTACATGTGTTCATGAGAAAGACGGCATGTTTTTATCACATGGATAAGACTGATAACATACTGTTGCTGGCGTGGAGGATGAACTTCTCTGAGAAACTTGTAAAATCCTCTCCTCAGATAAAGTTATTGTGATTCCCTCTTGTGTCAAGTAACTCCATCTCTCAAGTACATGCTGCCTTAGTAAGGGCATGCCCTTCAAAGCCAATCTTTCATCTCTTCGATCCAGCTTTAATTTTTGGCATGTCAATCACTTCCATGGGTTGTGTCATTGTAACTGCAGGATTATACTGGATTATTCATTTATTAAACTTTTCTAAAGTAACATTTGGATGTAACCAGAATTAATATAGCTACAGAAATCTGAAGTAGAGTTGCATATAGGCTTAGAAGCTGTCATATTTTGGCTAAAGCTGTTTAGAGCAGCAAGTTCTCTAGTAATACTGAGCAACATGGAGACAGCAATACGGCTATTGGCTGCTGTTCATGTAATTGCCCAGTTTTCCTCCCTTTGGCATCCCCTCTGAACTTAGCAGCCTGCGTGGAGATCTTAAGATTGTTATAAAGCAAGTGATGAAAGTAGAAAGGTGGACCTGTGTTGGAGATAAGGTAACAAGGTAGTAACTTTGTCTTATCAGCCAGAGCAGATTGGGAAGGAAGTTGCCTTGGCATTTGCATCTTAATTGTTTGCTTTTAATAAACTCTCGATTTACTGACTCATAAAGGTTAGAGTTAAATTCATTCTCTCTCTTAGCGATAAACTTCCCAGGGAGGATTCTGGAAGTGCTCTGTGTGTGTAGTAAAACTGTCACATCTTATGGAAAGAAGAGGCTGAGGTGTGTGCAGCAGGGCAATGCAGGGCATGGCTGTTGCAGCCTTTCACGACCCATGAACTTTCTCCTCCTCAGTCTAAAGCCTACAAAACTGAATGAGGAAGAGTCTTTAGGAGGAGAAAGTTACAGTCATTTCTGTGCGTGCTTTGTTAAAGTATGGTTGTGAGCCTTCACTGAGTATTGATCCTCATGACTTTTGAGCAGAAAAATGCAGTTAATCCTGCTTCATGGGTGAGGAGACTGAATAGAAAAGAGGCTTATTGAGTTGTCCTAAACTACACAGCAAGACAGTGATGAAGGCAAGGAATCCCTAATACTCAATCTGTTACTCTGACAATTTATTCTCATGGCCACAGCAGCATTTATACAGCCTGAAAGTTGTGATCCAGCCGGGTCTGTTCCAGAAGCACATGATCTGCTATTGCAGGAATGCATGTCTTTGCTCATCCATCTCCTTAAATCAGAACAAATAAGGGCTGTCGCCCATTTCTGTCAATGGCCGTGGTTATTTCCCAGTGCCCTGTTCTGCTGGCTGTGCAGTGCTGCTGCTATCTGCTGAATCCTATTCAGGGCTCTGGCTCAGCATGATGCTGAGAACAACTTCTGTCTAGGGATGGAAGTTTGAGGCAGCAGGTCTGGGCTGGTGGAGTAAACCATCATGTTGAAAGGAGCACAATGCAGTCATGGTGAGATATGTATTCTCATGTTTATCATAGCTATTTTTAACTGTGCCTTCCTGCTGTTGCTCAGAATAAACAAGAACTCTGATTTACTGCTGAAAATAGGTTTTGTTTTGGAGATTGTTCTTGTCGAATGGGCTCTTTAATGTTTTCTTTTTTCCTGTTCCTGCAAGGACACAAGAGTAGCTCTTCTATCTAATGGAAAAGAGCTCTTTATTAGGTGGTAAATTAATGCAGGGTGTTTAAAGCTCTCAAGTGACTCTCTGGCTATAGTGAAAGTACTTTTTTCTTTTATGACTTCACTGTGTGTGAGCTTTGTGCTTTTTCTCTAAACTTAAGTAACGATACTTGGAGAATTGTTCTTCTATGCTACATCTT
Source organism: Coturnix japonica (assembly GCF_054131305.1). Classification (NCBI taxonomy): domain Eukaryota; kingdom Metazoa; phylum Chordata; class Aves; order Galliformes; family Phasianidae; genus Coturnix; species Coturnix japonica. The sequence goes on along the minus strand of NC_140667.1, from coordinate 24,016,922 downwards.
GCATAGTTGCAGGTGCATCTCTAATGTAACCTACTCTTTCTTTTCTTTAGAGTCTTCCTAGAAGTCTTTGTTTGAAGATGGCAGTTCTACTCCTTGATACTACCATGTAGCACTTCTTAGCTCAGCCTTTCCCTTACAGAGCTCCCCTGTGAGTGGCTTATCCCCTAGCTTAGATGTTTTAAATGCTTTCAGGCTGAAATGAAATGTATGAGTTCTTTGCCTAGAAGCAACTCCCTCCCTAAAATTCCTTCAAAAGCAGGTTAGCTGTAGAGTGTAATGTAATCCTCCGCCTGCTTTCAGCACTTCCAGCTGCAAGTGTTTAAATGCTTTTCAAACATTAATACTTGCAACACTACTGTCAAATCAATGTCTTGATGCAAAGGATAAATAGATTCGTTTTGCGCATCTGGAAAGAGAAGCTAAGAGCAGAGTGGCTTACAGAAGGTCATGATAGTAAAGCTGGGAGTACAATAGAGTCTAGTGTCAAAGTTTTAATCTGTTTTAAAAATTAGATTCCTTTAAACAGCTGACGAATTGTCTTATTTTTGCTGCATCTTTCTGAGATTATCTTATTTTGACTTGAGACCTGCATGTGGTGATGGTGAGGCTGTTTTTTAATGTGTGTGTATGGCTCTTGACTAATCGAGCTGACCTCTTGACCAAGGCTTCTAAAGGCAGCTTTAATAAAACAGTAAACTGACTTTAGACTCATTAACAAGTGACCTAATTACATAGCACTGTAGGTAAGAAATGCAGTGGTTTAGAGCTGCTCTGTCTTCTTTCAAGTACTTATTTTAATGGTTGCATACACAGGATGTGCACTGCAGTCAGCCACGATAAAGCCAAGCGTTACCTTGCATCTGCACTAAGAAACACAGCATGTTGAGGATGGACTGTTTTGTTTAAACTTGACATAATTATGTCAGTTTCTCCCAGAGAAACAAGCCTTTGCTGTCAATACTTCTGTGCTTGCAGGGTACAGCAAGATTGTTGGGATTTTAGTAACAGTTGAAAGAAGAAACTTACAGTCTATGTAGACTGGATGGATGAGATTTCTGCTTTAGTTTCTGTCCTTTCTTCCTTTTTCTGTATTCTGTTCTAGTTCTGGCAGATAGAAAAATCAAAAATATGCTTCTGATTTGATCTTTGTATGTCAAGTGAGCTGTCTCTGTCATTTCAGTGCATATGTCCTCAGGACACAACTTTAGGCTGTGATTTCCTCAGGCTGCTGTTCTTTTTCACTTGCCTATGGATGCTGGTTGGCCTCTTCCTTGTTTGAAGGTCCTTCCAAAAATGTCATTCTGTAAGCAATTGGTCAGTTTACATCTGTCCAGTGACCCAATCAAAAACCAGCAACTGCAAAGTCAGCTATTTGGAGTGGACATTTAGAGAACTGTGGGAGCCTGGGGTGTGCAGAAGCCTTGGCAGATGCTTGAGGTGATCGTTTTGTGTGTCTAACCTGAAATCTCTCATCTGGGACAAGAAGGAGATGCATTACATCAGGGAATGAACCATTTCTAAAGTGAATAAAAAAAGGAAATGGCAAATTTAAACTTTTACAGAGTCTTTAGCTCAAGCCCCATGTACCTGCCTGTTAAACAACTCTTTGCTATGCAGCAAAGACCAAATGGCAGCATTTATATATTTGTGTTTAATAATATAGAATTGAGTGCAGGTCTTTATTTTCATGCAGAGACATCAGCTGAAACCTGTAAAGTCTACCCAAATGCATAAAAAATATGGAAATTGACTTCCTTTATGAATTCCAGTAGGCCTCTGTTTACTATTGCATGCTAATAGGAAGATGGAGGAGGAAAGTGATGAAGGCATAGCATGTGTGAAAATAGAGTTTCCATTAACCTGAGGTCTTGTGGCTTCCGATGCCTGAGCATCACTCGGGATGCATCTGCTCCTGAGACCTCATTACTTCAGGGCACAACTTCATGTATACTGATTAAGGGATCCAAGGGTGGTTTCCCAGGTCTCTTCTGCAAGGCTACTGTAGCCAGACAATTGCAGTGACTTGAGCAATCATCTGAGGGCCTGACTACATCTCCTGCTTGTTGCTATGACTTAAACAGGGAGGAGATCTGAAGTAAGGAGGCTAAAGGAGACAGTGCATTCAGAAAGAGTAGCGGGGGGTTGTGCAGAGAAGAAAAGTCCAAGAACAACTAACTGTTTCAAGTCCAAAATGTACTTGCAAAGGTAACTTGTAGGGTTTTTGACTTGAAGGTGTTACTTTTCAATTATTTTCTCTGCTAATGAATAAATTAAGACAGCTTTCAAAGGGAAGTTTGCAATCTTTTCTCCCCTGGTTGCAGCTCTGTTTCTGTTCTGGTATTAATCTGCTTTCATGTGGCAACATATACTAGATGCAGCATTTCTTTTCAAAGTGGTTTCTGGAAGTGCCTACCCATAAGTGAAGGCATTGCTCCGTTGCTCTGCTTTGCCCGTGGGAAGTGATGGAGAACTTCAGGATACATATAGGACCCAAGGATCCTAGACTGCAACCAAACCTACTGTATTTTGGCAGGATTTTATTTATTTATTAGGGCAAGTCAGTGGGCTGAAGACAGGTGCTTTTTTTTTTCACTTATTCTATAAAGGTTACTGCTATTCCTAAAGTCAAGAATAAGGGATTTTGATGCTTTATCTGAACAGCCTTCTTTGCGTTTCTAGTAGTCTCTGTCATGTATTTGGACAGATGTGTGACTCAGTGATGAGTGTGCATGCATTTCAATTTGCACTCCTTTTTAAAACTCCCTTGACATACAGTCTCTCCTATGCTCTCAAATAGCTTCCTGTGCCCCAGCTCTCTGCAGGTGTAAGGCTGTAACCACCTGACAGGGATCCTTTAGAAATTCTTTATATAGTTTTGCTTTATGAGATCATTTGCACGTGAATCCTGTAGCAACACTTCCTGCAGTCACCTCACAGAGCAGGGGGCTATAGCAATATCTAGCACAATAAGCACTACTGGCTTTTGTGTTGTCTGGGCTTGCAGATCTGCTTTTCTGTATTGTCAGAAATCAACAATAAAAGTGAATGGTCGTGTTTAAATGCTTTTATAAACTTCAAGTAGTTCTTTGTTTATGTACTCATTGCCCATTTCTTTTACTGATAGCTGGAGGAGCTTTAGGAAAGTCATGCTTCTGTCTTATCCGTCTGCCTTTACTTCTCGATGGTATGTGCTCATGTGAATGTTGTTTTGTTGGTTTGTTTTGGGGTGGTTGGACTGAAAGATAATGCTGCTTTTGAAGAGAAAAACTTGGGGAAAACTGAGTAAGGGGAGGGAAAATACGTTATGATCAGCTGGTTGATAATATTCATTCTGACTTTTATGCAGAGAATTGCTCATTATTTTTTCAAATTAGCCCCAGAAGTAGGTAGTCATAAATTATGATCTGGAGGATTGGTTTGGCAGCCAGATTCAAGTTACTGCTCCTGAGGAGTCATACTGCAGAGAGGAATAGCGTCTGCACAGTTGAGCCAGGCGGATTTGTCATCCAAGAGGTCCTCTAGAATCCTCTCTTAGATCCTCGGTATCGGATTCAATGACAAACTAATTTGAATGTCTCAGCTTGTCTGTAACGAGCAAATCACCGAACCTGAGAAAACAGCTGAGCACACGCTGACCTTTCATAGCCACTAGGTGTTCCCGTGTGCTGTACTGGTCGCGGTGGTTTGTCCCCACTGTATAGCCCTTGGCTGTCAAACTTAGGGTACCATCCCTGCCAAGGGCAGCACATGTGTTCTGAGCACGGCGGTGTGGAGCTCTGCATGTCAGCAGTCAGTCAATATCAAGTGTCACATTAGAGGTGGCAGCTGCTTGTCACAGCAAGCAATGGGGGGCCACAGGGAGAACAGCAATTAACCTGTGAGAGCCAGCCATGTGTTGGCAACATGAAAGATTTGGGGTGTCAGCCTGTAGTAGGGATATAGGGATTTGGAGTCAATTGTCTGTCTTTTTTTTTTTTTCCAGCCTTGTCTTGAAATATCAGTCTGAATTTGTAGAAAAAATGTGAAAAACAGAACTGCTTTTTTTCCCCATATGAGTATGAATAGTGTCGTGCAAAACCTTTAAAACATTTTTGATATCTTGTTTTCTAAGGTGCTTCTTTCTCATTGCTTTGTATGTTCCTATTGGATAGGATATCCTTACAGCCAGTTAATCAGATTCTATACTCCTTCAAGATGTGTTTTATCTGAAAATCAACCAACATCAGTAAGGGCATTTCTATCAAAATTTAGTCTTATCTGGGCTCTTGCAGAATCTTTCTTTTAACCTTTTCCAAGCTTGCAACTGCATGGAGGTGTCCAGTGACAATCTGATCTTTGCTTATATAATGGTTTCTTAATAATGAGTGTCAATAGAAAGCAAGAATGTGATTATATTGTCACTTTGTAGGAAGATTATAAATAGAGTTTTAACAGATTCTATATCACTTGGAAGGCTCCTGCTGCTCACCAGTGGTGGTGATGCCTTGAAATGTTCATTAAAATGACTTGAAGTGTTGTTTGAGCCCAGTGTGTCTCACAGTCAGCTCAGTTGGCTGCTGTTTTCAATTCACTGTATCAATCAGACCTCAAGTCTCCACATTTTAATTTCTTTTGCAGAAGAAACAACTTTCTTGGCTCGTTTGTACACCACAGTTGCATAAATTGCCTTCTCAGCTGTCAAAAATAGGTAATGGACTGCTTTGTGAAGAGTCTGTACTCAAAGGAATCTGGAAAGCTGTTTCAGAGTCCTAAATCTGGGTTGATTATGTACAAAACTTTGTTTTTAAGCTTAATCTGAAGTTTAGATATTATAATTTAGCACCTTCTAGTATCTTTAGTAGCAAGCTGTAAAGGTTCAGCCATAGAACCTGCTGGTATGTTAGATGCCGGATGCTGACAAGCACTGTCAAACACTGAGCATGTAGATGAGTTTGGCAGGATTTTAGGATTCTCATCAAGCACACAGAAGTAGTTTCAATGGGTATCCACAGCACAAGTGTTTTTTTTTTTTCCTACCCACTTGAAAAGGTGAAAATCTAGGCTTTCACCTTGCAGATTAATTCTCCCTTTGAGAAGCAGCAAATAGAATGCTGAAAGCAATTGCCCCTGGACTGCCATAACCATGAGCTTCAGTAATTGTAGCATTTGATACAGACACTTTGTTTTAACTCATCTGTTATATTCCAACTGTAAAACCATAAAATTGATCAATGATTTGGTATTTTTACAACATTTCAACCCTTTGAGCAGTCTTTGGAAGAAGCCTAGCTCTCCTAGCTCTTCCTAAAAGTTCACATGAATGAGTTTTCTTCCTGTTTCTTCATTGTGTGTTACCATGTACAAGTGCAGTACCCTGGTTACATCAGGCAAGGCACATAAACTTCTATGTAAAATGATGAAAGGGTCTCTTGAGGCTAGTTAAATTAGAGGTCCTTGGAGTAAGCATCTCCTTCTGTACTTAGAAGTCTCTTAACTCCTTGCCCAAAAGGGCAGCAATATGCGTCAACAATTTGGATCCTGGAGACCGCACGAGTATTAGTCACAACTTTCTTCTCCAGCTTCAGAAGTGGCCCTTTGATGAATACAATCCCTGGTTTAGGTGCTAAAAACTAAAATGTACGTTTTGTTTGCCTATGTTCCCTCTTTATCTCTTAGACGAATAATTCAGCTTTGACTAGCTGACTCATCCAGCTATCAAAATCCTGTTGTTTTTCTAGGTAATGCATGCACCAAACATAGAGTATATTTTGTGATTTGAGGCTTCTGTTTTTCTTGCTCTAAAGTATTCCAGCTGTTTCAGTTTTGTGTCACCTTAAAAGGGGTGAGCTCTCTGGATGACTCCTCAGGGACAGCCAGTTCTAGCTCAGCTGCCCCTTGAGATGAGACTGCAGTGAGCTTGATGACTGTAGGAGTTGCAGTTTCTAATGGCTGTCAGGACAGAATGGTCTCTGTATTAATACAGCTTGTGGATACTGCTGGATGGCAAGCTGGATGTGAGCCAGTGATGTGCCCTCACAGCCCAGAACAGACTGCCTGGAGAGGTGGTTCACAATATTACTGAAATAGGCCTAGAATCATAGAATTGTGAAGGCTGGAAAAGGGCACTAAGGTCATCTAATCCATTCATTAACATCCCTATGATGTCCACTAACCACATCCCTCAGTGCCATACCTACATGGCTCTTGAGCTCTCCAGGGATGGTGATTCTACCACCTCCCTGGGCAGCCTGTTTCCATATCTCACCACTCTGAGAAGAAATTTTTCCTTATACCCAACCTGAACCTCTCCTGCCCCTAAAGTTCCAGTGGCTATATATATATATCCAGACTTAAAGGTAACATCTGTGAGCGGTGATAGTGAATGGTAATTTGAAGGTTTGTTTGAGGAAAAATTCCTTTTTGAGTTCCTTTTTTTTTTTTTTTTTTTAAAAAAAAAAAAAAAAGGAGACGGGAGCAGAGAACAAAGTGCTTTATATAGCTGAAATATGTGCTGGTCTGAGACTGGGATCTGTTGCATTTAAGGACAGCTGGTTTCACCCAGAGCTGTGACCAGGAGGTGGCAGTGAGCTCAGGGTAGCTGCTGGGCACCTCCTATTGCTGCTATGCCCCTGAGGCCTGGCTCTCACCTGGGCCACCCTGAACTGGGCTTGTTCTGCAGCTGGAAGGCTTTGTCAGTGTTATGGTGGCACAATAAGCAGCTCACACCAACAGTGTTTTCTTGGGGTTTGCATTTCTGCTGTTACTAGAGAAACAGAGCTCACAATAACCCCAAGCTATGAGTAGAGATTCCATTTACACATGATGCCACCCTCAAATTCTTACTTTGCCATGGTCATTTTTTAGTAGCTCATTGAAGTGCAGCATCCAATATGAAATGCTTCTTTTTGCAACTGAAATGAGATTGGTGAGACTAGACTGGCTTTAATTGCTTTTGGTTCACAACGCACTCTGTTGCTAGGTGCTACGTAGCTCAGCACTGCATCCGTCTGCTGAAATGAGTCCCAGGGGAGAAATAACAGGGTTGGGGAGCTTGCGAATTAGGTGTGATGTACATTGTCAATGAAGTGGGGGAGGAATGGGCTAGAATTGGCCTTCAGCAGCTTTGTCTGGTCCAGGATTAAGAGTCTGGCGTGGGGGTAAATGTAATGCATAGGGTCACAACTGCAGTAGCTGCCTGGGCCACAGGTCATGGCCAAGCTGTGCCATCAGAGCTCTGCCTGGAGGTGTTAGCAGCATCTGTCCTCTCTGCTTTGTTTAGTGTAAGAGCTTGCTTTCCTGAGTGCTAAAATATGCTTGTATAAAAATATCCACTGTATACTACACATAAAGACTTGCTATAGATTTCTCAAAGGAGAGGTGAGGAGGGTGTAGCTGCCTCTTGCTGTGTTTGTGTGGTGATGGCAAGTCAACTTTGTCAGTTCTGCTGACATCCTTGAAAGGGCATGCTCTGAGACAGCAAAGAGCAAAGCACTTAGGGGATAAAGTTAGGAAGAAGGGCGTCTATGAGATGAATACGTTGCTGACAGCCCCATTGTATTCCTAATAATCCATCTCACCAGAAGAAAAACTTCAGTTCACAGCCCTGAATTTATTTTGCATCTTTCACGTATTGTAGCTCTGCTGCTGTCTCTGATTCAGTTTTCTCCTACACTCCATCTCTCAGGTAAATGAAACAGTATTGAAACAGCTGTCTGTTGCCTCAGAGAGTATTGCTTCTATGCGAAAGACAGCAGTTTTCCATAGGATGGAAATTATATAGGCTCCTCTGGGGATAAATATTTGTAAGTCTGAATGTCAGCCAGCTGAGTGCAGCACCCATATTCTCATGCGCTTTTCAGCACTGGTGTCTGCTGTTATTGCTGAAAAGATGTGTCTAAGGGAGGCACCTAAGAATGAAAAGAGATAAAAAGATGTACTTCAGACAGTGTTCCTTTGGAGTATTGCATGTGTTTGACCTGAAACTTTTGCAAACTACGTATATCGGATCACTTTCATTCACTTACCGCAATAGTTCTACCACAAGAAGGTATGCAAGGCTTTTAGCACACAGGCCTTGTGAACATCATGCTGCTTTGTTTGCTCACAGTTTTTTATCCCCTAGAAACTGCAAATACCCATTTTTTAAATATTTTTTTCCCTTTAAATCCGTCTGTACACAGATCTTAGTGGTTTGTGTAGAACCTGAGCCGCCTTCTCAATTTTTTCCTTTCTCATTCTCTCCTTTTTCTATAATACTTGAAGAAAAAGTTATAATGCACTTAGCTGTGCTAGCCAATATGTTGACATTCTAAGTACTGCATATATGCAGACTATGTTAAAAGTACATGAAGTGATGCACTCGAGCTAAAGAATTGTTCAGGTTAGGCTCCCTTGGCTGCTTCCCCTTTTCATCTGCATTATGATGGTGATGGGCTCGCATATTTGTGTTGTTTCTTATGGAACGCCCACCTTCTTCAGTGCATTTGCTTGCTTTCATTTGTGTGAGTCTATGCTGTTAAGTGCCACAGACAGTGCAAGTGGTAATGTAAGGGCAGGAATATTTTTTTCTCATGGACAGCTCTGTAATGTTAATGCCATAGCAGTGTTGGCACGCATGCATGAAGCTGCATTTGTAGCAGGGACATGGGGAAGTGTTCTTATCCTGACTAACATAAATTGAAGCACAAAAGGATCTTCTATTCAGTTGCGTATTAGGTTCTGTGTTCCCCTGGGTCAGAGCCTTGGCCTGAGTGAGTGCTGTGGCTGAGAAGGGCTCCACTCCGTGGGGCTGGAGAGTCCAGAACTGTCTTCTTCCTTCCTGCCGAGATGAGCAAAACTGACATTTTCAACATCTTGTAGTAAAATAAAAACACGGGGCTTTGGATGTCGTAAGAGAATTCATGGCTGTCACTTGTTTTGCTTCCCTTTTGCTGATATCTTTAGAAGTTGATGAGTGGTGGCTGGCCTTTGATTGTGTCCTGATGCAAAGCCACCCTGGTGTTGACAGTCCTCAATAATTAATTGGTAGCAGACCAAGCATTTCAGTATGACTCATTCTCATGTTTATTTTCTAATTCCACCTGCCATCCGGAATGTTTTCATTACAGCAGCTTACATCACAAAATCAACTGGATAAACAAATTACTGAAGTTTTCAGCATCTCCTCCATTAAGGTGGATGAGAATTGTTTTCCTTTAACAAGAATCTACTTCTGCTAGAGAACTGTAGAGAGACTCTGCCTTATTGACACTTCTGTGGCTGTCTGTGAGTCTGTAAGAAAAAATAATGGCCCAACAGAGGTCCTAGGAGAACATATATGAACGTTTCATAAAATGGCTGTTCAGTGCCAGAATGTACAGAGGCAACAATAAACCACTTCTGTGGGCTTTCCTTTTGTGTTTCCATTGACAAGTATAATGGATGCTGAGGCAGATCCTGCGTAGTCCAAGGTTTCTTTTCTTTTTCTTTTAAAACAAGTGGATCTCTTCTGGTTATTCCATTTATATTTTTGCTGGAACGTAATAAATAGCAACCACACTGTGGAAATCTGTAATGCTTTGTTCAGTTATCATCAGGTTAAATATTTTTTTCTTTGAGGTCAAGGAAAAGCTTTGTCTTTCCATCCTGGATAAAACTGTTGGAAGCAGTTGCATTTAATTCTGATGTGCTTGAATAGCTTTTCTACCAAATAACTTTATTTCATATTCTGCCTGGAATCAAAACAAAAAACCACCCTTATTTCTACATTTAGCTCCCTTGTCCAACTCACTGCTACTAGAATGTATTCCCATTCCCAAAATTATGATAAAATGGATACTTATTTGATACAGGCAGAAAAATAATTTTGACTCTTAAAAATTCTGGAGCCATCTGACAGAAGGTAAGCACAGGAGATTCTTGGGCATCAGAGTGCTTTGCCCAAGAGTAAATGAGGATCACGTAAACAAATGGGATGTGGACAATTGTCCTTTTTCATTCTGCAGAAGCCAGGAAACAACACAGCCGTCTGGGAGTCGTGTAGCTGTCTTTATGATGTGATCCATCAGGCTGAGACCTAAACGCATGGAGCCAATCTTGCACGCATTTAACAAGAGAATTAGCTTATAAATCTGCAGCTGTTGTATGCCGAAGCACAGGATGTGTGAGTTTGCTTGCCAGGCTTTAGAATTTGAGCTGCTTTTTCGCATGAACTGGGAAATCAAGGTCTTATGCAAAAACAGGCAGATTGGCAAGAACAGAGGTGAAACTTATTGAGTTGGTACAGTCCCATCTATGCTCCTGAAGGCTAGTGATAAGAGCTTGGGGTCAGATGGGTTGTTACCAGCATGTAACATCATTAAATACAGTGGGAGTCCTCGTGCCCAGGGTAACCCCCACTGTTTTCAGGGTGCCTGATCTCTTGGCACAGAGCAGTGCTGCCTGAACCAGGTGTCTGCAGCAGTGGTTTGGGCTGCACACAGCCTGCGGGTATCCTCTGTGAGATGTACCTGTGCTAGCTCAGCGCTAAGGTGGATCTCTGGGAAGCTGCTACTTTTCAGTTTTTCATGCTTCATTAGAGCTGAAAGTTCCTTATACGCAGCGTGTATAATCCCCTCTGAAAGAGAGGCACTGGCACCAAGGAACAGCCTCCAGCTGCAGATGGTAGCTTCTGTAGCTCCTGGTTTGATCCAAAAACATAACAAAGTTAATGCAAGATGGAAATTTTCAAGGTGATGCTTGCATGATTTCTTTTGTTGGAGTGGCAGGAGGAGGATATAGCAATGTGGAAGTGGGGGGTGCAAAAGTTTCTTCATGGTACGTTGAAAGAAATGCTCAGTCCTAACCTTTACATGGCATGAATGAACCAAGTTCCTGATCGGATTAACTGATTGTCTGGGACAGTGAGCACTGTTTAAATTAATAATACCACCTGAATAGTAGGCTTTATGAGAAAATAAGCTGAAATTTAGTACTGTTCTTTGTTCACTGCCACAGTATGGCACAGCTCCTATCTTTGCTACTCCTAGCAGGTTTCTTCTATATTGGTGTTGGAATATATCCATAGATGTCCCCACTTCAGCTCTGTTCAGATTTTTCAGGCTAATCTTAATCCTAGGTACAAGAGGTAACAAAGACAGAACTGGGTCCCTCTGATAGGCAAGGCTGTCTCTACTCAATACTTATGAGGGCTTATCTATTTTATCCCTGAATATTTATCCATGAGTGGGTGCTTGCACTCCTGCCTTAAAGAGCATACCATGTTCTTGTTCCTTTAACAAGATTTCACAGTAGCAAGGCTCAGTTCTCTCCAAAAACGTTTTGAACGTATCAACAAGTCATTATGTTGGCATCTAATCTTTTACCTTCAAAACTGTGGGGTTTCTTTGTTGTTGTTGCTTTTTTTTTTTCTTTTCTTCATGCATCTTTTTTTTGCTCTTTGTGGTGTTCATGGCTACCTCTTTCCATTTGGTTTCCTTTTACCTGAAGTCTCTCACCTTTGGGTAAGATGTTGTTCAGACCACAGCATACTGAGCCAGATAATGCATTAATGGAACAATTTCAGGAGCCTCTCATTCTGCTTGCAGCACAGCACTGATCCCTCCCTCTTGCTCCCCCCCCCTCCCCCCCCTCTTCCATGGGCTAACTAAGTCAACTTCTTTCTGCTTGGTGAGGTCTCAGGAATGTCATTTCATATTTTGAGTAGCTTAATGAAGTTTGGACACGTTTTCTTAGCCTGGGTTTTCTGTTTTGGAGTGATAGTGTTAGCCAAAGCATTGTTGCTGTTGAGATGGCTGCTACTGATGCTTTGCTCTTTTCATTGCCCAAACCATGCATGTTTTATAGATAGTGATTTTGTAACTAGAGCAACAGGAGCGGAGTACAGAAATGGGCATATTTCCAGCCCATCATGATTTGAGCACCAAAGTGAGGTCTGGGAATTTGTTCTCAAAACCCCTCTCTTTCCTTAAGTTTTGGACAAGTTGTGTGTATTCCTTGTCTTGGCTGTTCTGTCATTAATAAATAAATAAAAGAAGCAAAACAAAACTACCTAATTCCCTCAAGATGTTGTGGAGGTGTTTTGTGCATTAATAAATGTCTGTTAGTTGCAACAAGCAATGCTCCAATAAAGCAGTGCTGGAAGAAGCCAGAGGAGGAATGATCCAGAAGTCTTCCTCAAAGATGTGCTGTGCAGCATAATGGCCCAATGGCTCATTAAAAGTTGACCATCCCTACCATCTATTTCATAAAAAAACAAACAATAAAAAACTAGTTGGAAACATCACGTTTAAGTGAAAGCTGGGAAGAAAAATAAATAGGAAGTTAAACTTCATTTCTGTAGCTGTTTCTTAACTTAATTCTTCAGTGCTTCCTGTAAAAATGTTCCAATTTCAGTCATTGTTGTGGATATTCGGCTCCCATTCGGACAATAAAGGGAAATGGTCATCTGCCATCTGCTAACAGCAGTACCAGCTCTCCCTGCAGTGTACACAGATGCGACTGGAAGATCCCACTAAACAGCCAGATATTGCATGTGTGAACTTGAAATAAAATTGGCGAGTACCCGGGGAGTGTTATTTTCTGGGAGTCATGCCCATCACCAAGTTGATTGCATCCATGTGTTTCAGTGCTGTACAGCCATTAAAAGAAGTCTGAAGCATTGCTTTTGAATATCTCTAATAAGGGAGGATGTGATTTCAAAGGCACTTCCAAAACTATCTAGGTAAAAATAAGTGAAATATGCTAGATAATGAAAAGCCTTTGAACTTCAGTGATGCATCTAGAGTGGTAATGTTGAGTACTTGTTTTTATCTTATGAAATGTATAGTAGCACTTAAATTGTTTAGCTTTAGCACCTCCACGTAGCACAGGCAGTAAAAAATGGAGAGTTGACTTCACAGTAACTATTAGCAAGGGATTCTCAAGTCACACAGCATTATCACTGTTATTGCTTATTTCTACGAATGCAGAGATGATGGGAGGGACTGCTGGATCATTGAAAGTGCTTTCCCCGTAACAGCAACAGCCATGTGCTAGGCATTAAGCTTGGGAGCATTCACAGAATATGAACCCCATGTATTCTAGGTGACTGTATGCTTCTTAACAACTTAGCAAGAGTCAGTAAAGTGTAGTTAAGAGACCAGAAGCTGCAACAGTGGCGTACCACAAATTGCAGTGGGAGGGTTTGAGGGTATCACTAATATCTTAGTCATGTGTTTGTGCATAGAGCTTGTTTGCATTAGCTAAAAATTGTAGGTTAATCTAGGAGTTATACCAAAGATATTCAACCTTTTGGCTTGCCTGGTCTGCATTGAATGAAGAGAAATTGTCTTGGGTTGCATATAAAATATATAATATAGTTTAACCAAGTTTTGTTACTTATTTAAAATATTTTCTATTAAAGTGTTAAAAAAGGGCAACAAAAGCATTAAACTAGCAGGACAGACACATGAATTAGACTGCATACCTCTTTAAAGAGGATGGCAAGAAATCCTTTCATTCTGATGGGGATATGGGGTAGTGGCACAGTATAGAGTTTCCATCTACTCCTAATTTTTGTGCATGATCTAATGTGAAATATTTATGGGGTGTACTGCTTTTACTTTTGTCCCTGTAGTTGTACTAACAGTAAAACATCCTACCCAAATTTCTGTCAATCTGTGGGCATTCTTTAGCACTGTGGAAGGGAACAAAAATAGAAAAGTAATATTTTCTATTCTGAATCCTTCAGATAACTTAGAATCTGAGTATGGTATTAATAGAAAGGAGAAATAATGCAAAATGTGATCCAGTCATTTATTTTTTTTTTTTTTTTTACTTCTTTAGAAAGCCAGTCACTTGTACTGGTTCTTTCATAACCTTGTCAAGATGTCTTCAAACAACGTAGATTTCTCACTTCTCTTCCTCCTCCTAAATGTATAAAAGCCATTCTAGAGTTTCAATCCTGAGCCTTCGTTTTCTTAACTTGGCTACCTGGACTTGGATACAACCACTTTTATAGGTGCTTGGTCTGTAAGTGAATCACTGTTCTTTGTTTGAAGTAGTTGGTAGATCTTTCTGGATGATTGTCTTATCCATCTTCTTTCTCTGCATTGGAAAGAGGTTGTTGTAATCTCATCTGTCTGTAAAAATGCTCAGGAACAATTAGCTGAAGCACACAGAGCGTGTGAGAACAGGGGATGAGCAGCCAGCCATGCCCTGGGGTGCCTAGCTGTGCTGCCTCTGCAGTGGGCTGGTCTGTGAGGACCCTGACATGGTGCTCACAATCTCTACTCATTCCACATGTGCCCAAAGTGGTGCCCTTTCCCCTGGTAGGGAGCAGCAGAGGCTGGAACAGTGAGCAGGGTTTTATCTTACAACAGCTTTGCTTTCAAAATGAGGAGATTTGGGAAAGCAGTTGGCAGTGGTCCTCCCTCAGCCCTGGGTTTGACGGGATCATTTAGGTTAGAGTGGGTTCCTCCATCCTGTGCTCCTGCCATCCCTAAGCTCTTTCAGCCTGCTAATCTCTATCTCTCTCTGCAGCTGTTTGAGTAAGCTTTCCTAGCTGAATTCCTCCTATCTTTTTGCTGCTTTTGTTCTGCTCGTCTGTCCTGAAAACAGGGTAGTGTTTTACCTTCTGATCTCACATGCAGTCAGCGTGCAGTCTCTGCTGAGGAGGGGATGTGAGACTGGAGTGGGAGGCTTGCGATGACAGCAGATCAGGTCCTTGCACACCATAGGAAACATGAAGCAGGTTCTGCTTAGGCTTAGAGCAGGTGCTACTGAGGTCAAATGTGCTGCTCATTTGCAGATCTGTCTTGAAGCACACACAGATGCCTACTGATCACCTGCGTCAGATGGAGATGAAATAGAAACAAATCTGCTTCATAGCACCTCAAGTTTAAAGTTAGCAGGTGTGTGATTTTCTTCATCCTGCTGTGAAATCCCATACCTCAGTGCTTGCGACAGAGTTACCAACATTGGCTGCCTTTTGAAATTTGCCTTTGTTTTCTTCATGCCTTTGAACTTTTTCTGTACTGATGTTTTTCACCTACTGGATGAGGCATTGACAAACAAAGGAATTTTCTTCCTTTGCTTCAGAATGGTGACAGATAGGGCTCTGAAGTTGCACCACCATTGCTCAGTTATAATATGTTGTTGCTTCCATTTTTTCCATTTTCATTCTAACAACCTGAGGGTTAGGGATGCTGGGAGAGCATGGGGCAAGATGCTACCAGAGGTAGGAAGCCTAAGGAAGTACTGCTGTTGTGGCTGGGTAGAAATGGAAAGAAGAAGGTGCTGAGCAGAGGCTGGTTGTGAGAGGCTGGGAGCAACAGCAGCAACATGAGGAGCCCAGGCGCTGGGGTGCTGGCAGGTGAGGATTGGGTTGGAGCTTATCACTGTGGGCACAGCGGTTGTGTTGAAGTGGTTGCAGAACAGAGATGGGCTTAAACTTGGCACAAACTGAAGCATTTCCTTAAAGCACACAGATTTCAAATTATTGTTTTTTTATTGCACAGGAAGAACTGTGTGTGCAATAGATCTCTACCAAAACAGAGAGCTAACGTGTTAACCTCCTTCTTCCTTTGGCTCTGCGGGTATTTACCATGATTTCCACAGAGCCATGGAGCACGTGCCCTGCTTGCTGGTGCCCTGGCACTCAAATGAGGTCCCAGCCTGCATGCAGCTGAGAGATGGACAGAGCCTTGCAGTGCAAGCATTTCCCTTCATCTTCTGGTAAAATGAATGAGGACCTCTTAATTGCTGGATCAGGTAGGAAAGGAGTTCTGCTAGCCAGGTGTTTCAGGCAGCACTGATGCCCTGTTGGAGTCAATGCACCTTGGGGATACGCTTGAGTGTAATACACAAATTTGACTGCTTTGCTGGAGAAGAATTTAGTATGGCCTTTCCAAGCTCACTTTTCTTTAATGCACCCATTATTACTCAGAGAAGCGACAGAGTAAACAAAACATTTGCTTTACGTGAATAAAATATTGTCTGTTGAATTTCTGGGAAACCATTTTTACCCTTTTCACCACTGGTAGAAAAAAAATAAATTTTCAATTTTCAATAGAGCTCTTGGAAAGCCGTTTTCATCCTTTTCAGCATGGGGAAAAAAAGAAATTAAACAAACAAACTATTTTCATTTTGGTGGGATTTATCGTTTTAATAACACCACATTCCCCACTAGCACTGCCATCCTACTTTGTTCCCTCTAAGGATCATTTGGAAATTAAAACGTATATCTGTATTTTGTAGAATAAATCTGATAATGCTAAATGGAGCAGCCATAGTTTTCATAGGAGCTGTGGCTATGTTTGTTGAATTAGACACGAAGAGGTTTTTTTTGAGCCTTTTTTCTTTCAACACCCAGAGCTCTCCATTTGAGTGATGAAGTTGAAGCTAGCCAGGCTGTGGGGGCTTGTATGTGATTTGTCTGATGCTGCATTAGTAACATTTTGCTTCTGGTGAACTCACTTCAGATGTACACAGTCCTTCATATCTGTATTTCACATGTCTTGCATGTAAACTGAGGAGCAACAACTGTTAGTGTGTAGAGAATGGAGGGAGAGTAGCTTTCAGTATAGCTTTCAGTAACTCCTCAAGCATATCAGAACCTGATGTTTGCTTATCTCGGGAGTGTTTGCAGTGGTACTGGAAAGACTTTTCCAGAATTTGGGTATTTTATTAGTGGGAAACACTAAAGCAGCCTGTTTTCTAATCTCTGCTTGTATGACGCACAGTTAAAAGGTAGAATCCATTTCGTTCCTCCCTCAGGGGGGGAAAAAGAAAGAGGTCAGTAAAGTTTGTGATCTCCTGTGTTACATGTGGCCAAAATCAGCGGGCCTGCTCTCCTGACTTGATGTATTATAAGTTTACAAGTTAGTAAATGACAAAAGCAACATGATGTGGGGTAGTGACTTAAGTACGGAGTTTGTATTGTCAGTTTTATTAACATGTAACCGTCTGTTATATTGCTGGTAGCTTACACTGCATCTCTTCCCAAATTCTCACTGATTCTCATTGCAAGGCAGTGCCTCTTGTGACTTTTATCAGATTAAGTATTTTCATTATCACAACAAAACATTTTCTAGTGAGTGTTGCAGGAGGAAGTCGTATTTCCAGTGTATGGTCCCTTGAAAGCCACAGCCCCTTGTTGAGTGTTTCCAGTTTTATTAGTCGATTAAAGCAAGGTTTTGCAATGTACGGTTCTTCTATTGTAAAGTTATTTTTCCCAAATGTAGCTCGTGGAGGTAGGCAGAAGGCTTTGAGATGGAGGATTAGAGATTACATTGAGTGAGATCTCCAGGTATTCTGAGTGTGAGATGTAAAGCTCTTTCAAGGATAGAAAATAAATGCTTTCTCACAGGTTGGATGGGAACTAATTCCCTTTGTTGCTCGGGGTGGTAAACATTGATTTCCTCTTGGATTCAACAAGTTTAGACAGTGTGAAATTGTCTTCAAGGCAAGGAGCACCCACTGCGTCGGCGGGGGCAGATTTTGCCGCGGTTACTGCAGGTTACTGCAACGCTCGTTCTGCGGTGAATCTAGCAAGGCATTTCTTCTAGTTTTTCTAAGTATATAAATTTGCAGAGATTAAGCTGGGAAGCAAAAGGTCTGTCTTGTGAAATGCTTTTGGAAGATGTTCTGCATGTGGCTGTTTTCCAGTTTTATTCTTAATTTTAAAATCAATACAAGTTTATGGTCTAAACCTCTCTTGCAAAAGATTAATTGATGGTTGGTTATTGAGAGCGAATTACAGCTGTGCTATTTTGGATTTTTAAGGGAGACAGATAGGTGTCCATCTAACATTATTACTGCCATTCTATTTTAGCAGATGTCTTCTCGTTCGCTATCTGTCACCATGTTGAAGAAATAAATGAGCTTGTACTTCTAATGAGCTAGATGCATTCCTCAAAAGCTAGGGTATGTTCTAGAATCCCAGGGTGAATAAAATGTCCTTTTCCTTTTAACTGTGATCTGAATTTAACAGCTGTTGGTCTCCCAAGTTCTGTGTTCGGTTCTGCCACGGTCACTAAATGTCTGCTTCACAAGGAAGTGTCTCAGGAAAGCACTATCATTAGGTAATATACTTCATCTTCTTTGGAAGTGTCACCTTTTTCTCAATTTCTCTGAAGTCAGATAATATAAAAACAAGAGCTGGAGCAATGACGGATGCATAGATAATATTTGTTTGACATCTCCTTGATGAAGGCTGTCAAGAACACTTTGTTTCTATGGACGTAACCAAATGCCTCAATTCACTTGAGGTATGGAGAAGCCAAAGCCAAGCCTGTCCTCATCTTTCTCAAAGAACATAGAAGTTAATATACAGTGAGCACTGTTAGTGCAAGTGTATTCATAAGCCCTGCTTTTGCAAGCTATAGAAATATTAAAGTGGTGGATTCTGAGGGGGCTGTCAAGTTTCCAGCACCTGCATTTGTTAATAGCATGCTCTTTTTAACTTCCTACATGTGAGGATACATCTGCTGGTATCTAAAGATGCGTTGTCAGATAAGGTTTGAGGTGGAGGTCCTCTGGTGAGGAGCTGCTAGATGGTTCTGTTTGTCTCTGCCTGCACAAATTTCAAAACAAGGTTTAATAGTAACTGGGTATTATTTTGGGAGCAGTTTGAGTGTCTGTTGTAGATACAGCTTGGGAAATAAAGCAGCAGACTCCTGTCACAGCATTTATATCTGGAAAAGAGAGAAGTTTGCAGAGGTTTATCAGCACGGTGGTCTCCAGTGTGAAGGACTGTATATTTGCAGAGTGCTGCAGAGGCTGTCAGCCTGCAGTGGGGGAGGCTGCAGTCTGCTATCCACCTCAGAACAGGGCTTTCAGAAAAGGATGTCAGGCTGTATCCTGGAAGATGCATGAAGGAATCTCTCATGCCTGAAGGTGGAGCATGGCTTTCGGTCCTGGGCATGGCCCAAGGGGATGGGGAGTAGTGCTAGATGGGCAGTGGGGAGCCGGGAGGCTGACCAGCCTACCAAGCTTGCTGTTTGAAGGGCTGAAAGATTCTTCTATGGACCTTAGGTGGACCAGATAACTTCTTATGACCTCCTGGTAGCCCTGCTTTTTTCTCCTGTAACACGCATGGGACTGCAAATCTGTTTCAGTTGCTTTTAAGGGCAATAAGTGTTGTAAATACCCTAAATGTGTGTGCTAATACAAGTCAGACTGCCAGTTCTGAATTTCTCACTGCAGTTCTGTGCAAGATTTGGAAGGAAAAATATCCTTAGAAAGAATAACAACTTTTAAAGGCAATGAAGACTGGGTAATTTTCCTCTGGAGAAGAGTGATTTGAGAACTATGACTAGGGGTCACATCAAAAACTGCAAGCAAATTCGAGGGTAAAATTGTTTCATTGTCCCTCGTTCTTTCCATTTTATCAAACTGACAATAGTGGAGGGACGTTTTAATTTTTCATATTTCACTTTTTAATTTCATCTATTAAATGAATTTTTAAATAGAAACTTACTGCTTGCACTTAAGACCCTTCTACAATCTGAATATCTTGGCACATTTAATGTAAGTGGTAAATTGTATGGAAGTTACCTGATCATCTCTTCCATATTGCTTTTAACTGCCAATCTCATCATTCAAAAACACATAGCACGTGCCCAGCTGGTGGAACTTAATTATGTTCAATTTGTCTACCTTAATTATTAAAGACCAGTTTTTAGAGAGTTGACTTCTATGCCTCATCCAGCTCTGTTGCCGGCTTAAGGGAACAGCTCTGTGAAAAAAACATGCTTTTGAGGAAGTGCACATTAAAATTAGGCATTTATTTTCCATTCCTTCTACCTTTTCTTTCTAAATATCTAATTTTATATTCCTTTTCTTTCTAAAATTCAGTTAGAGCAGTAGGATAGTATCTTAAAACAGACAAGAACACCAAGACATATGGAACAAACAGAAGTGGAAGGTATACTTTGTGTAAAATTAATGGGCAATCTGACAATGTAATGGCAGGGCAGTTTTTTCTCCTGCTTCTTGACAGAGCCTCCTATGAGTGGTTCTCTTAATGCAGCGCAGTGAGGGACTGGTTAGAAGTTTGTTGCTGGCATTGGGAGGTGACACAGCTTGCTATGATGGTCAATTTGTGGGGTGGGATCACGTTCTGTAGGGCTGGAACAGGAGCTCTCAGTTGACCACAGAAATGTTTCTGAGCTTCTATGATGAATGTTTATCAGCAGAACACGCATGTCGTTTTGAAACAAGACATCCGTAGTGAAAGTGTTGAGAAATGTTTTAATTGCTTTGCTTGAGGCTTGGCTTTATTCCAGGAGGAAAGATAATTTCAGATGCTTTTCATTTCCACTGATTCATTTTTTTCTATCCATTCATTAACCACAGCAAAAATGTTTGCCCTGCTTTGCTAGGTGTGTCCTCTTGGACTGCATCCTATAGGCTGTGCTCTGAATAAATGGAGAGGGAGCTTAACCATTTGTTCCAGCCCTCTAATTATAACCACAACAGTCAGAAAATTGATCCGAACTAAATTAAAAACCAAATTGCTGCTGCTGCTCCTACTGTTTGGATTTCCTGAATATTAATTCAGCTGGTGATACTTCTGAAATCGGAGGATTGTTTGTTTTGAGGAGAGAGGGGAGGAGGACGTTTAGCCCGGCTGAGCTTTGACATTGGGAATCTCTCATTCTTATCTGGAGGTTGGATTTGGTGATCTCCAGAGGTTCCTTCCAACCCCTGCAATTCCGTGACTGTGATTTTTTTTACTACTATTACTATTTTCTTTTCCCTTTTCCACCTCCTCCCCGTTCTTTTTTAATCCATTTGTGAACCCCCATGGCAAAGTACACGCTAGCCCTGCTGGGGAGAGGGCTTCAATAATTCAGAGCGCATTATGCTGGCAATTCAATCAAATACAAAGTTACCTACGTTTCAGAGACATTTAAAATTCCTAGTTACGTAGGAAGTTAATTTGAAGGAGCAGCTGAATGCCTCCTGGAAAACACGGAGTTTCTCTTTAGTACCCATTCTGCTTGCTTGCTCTTATCGTATATTTTCTGCATTTCTCTAACCTTGTTCTTGATGACAAAAGACATTTGCATGAAAACAGGATCTTTGTTTCTTAAGTGTTCATCTGTTCCCGCTGTTTATTTCCCACCTAAAGCCATAATCCTCTGTTTGTAGCATCACAATTGGTTGCAGTGGAAATTATTATGTCGTCACAAACGGAGGATTATGACTTCAGGTGGGGGGATAAGCAGCAGGAACAGATGAACTCTTAAAAGCAAAAATGCTGTTTCATGTAAATGTCCCTGGTAATGAAGAAGAAAGGGAGGCAAAACATGACAGAGAAACAGAAAATTGGTATGAGCAGACTTGAGCCTGAACAGTAGGGCAGCAGATTTTCCTGGAGGCAGGAGCAGCTATTTTAAATTAGGGACATGTCCATGTAGAATTTATTCTCTCTCTCTCTCTTTTTTTTTTCCCCTCAACTAAAAAAACCCAACAAAATACTTGTGTTGCTACTCAAATACAGAAACGGCTGCTCAGTTTTGAGGGAGATTTTCATCTTTGTCTTATTCCTTTGTGCATGCATTTGTCGAATAACTTTCAAACTTAGGGGGTTCCCCTTTTTGTGCCCGCTGATTGGGGTTTCCAGGCTGAACCCCACCATTTGCAGTGGAGCATCTGCGCCGTGTAAAGCAGGATGACCCTGCTGGAAGCTCATCTAAACCACACTGCTGAGCCAATCAGCCAAATGCTTTTCACGGACTGCTTCCATTTAAAACCACAAGCAGCAAGCTGACATTTCTCTTCAGCATCATAAGATGGAAAGCTCTGAAATACCCAGTAGCAATCTCAGCTTGTACCTTATTTTGGTTTTATCTGAGTTTTTTTGTGGTTTTTGTTTTTTTTTTTCCTCCTCCATGTTGCAGCTGCTCTATTCTTTTGTAAAAAGACATTAAAAAAATTATTGGTGCAAACCAAAAGGTTCATGAGAACAGAAACTAAAATACAGAATAGAAACGAGCATGGGGAAAGATTAATAACAAAGCCTATTGTGCGCTTTCTGTGGTAACAGCCAATTTGACTTGCTTTCATTAAAATTCTCCTTGTTAGCTCGGGTGATGTGTTGGGGTGATGGGCTATTTGATGTCTAAGAAGTGGTGAAAAGTTAGCTGTCTAATGATGGACTAATTAGAAAGCCCATCCTAGCAGGATCCATGAAAATTGATTTGCACAGTGCCATTTTTGCTAATGAGAATCATGAATACATGTTTGCAGTCCCTTACTTACTCTCCCTACACACAGCTAATGAAGGAGAAGCAATCATTAAGAGCTCGGCTACAATCTATCCAGTTTCCTTTGCCTTTTAGGAATAGCCATACTTTTAAGAAACTGAGCTTAAAATCATGCTTTTCACAGTGAAACAAGCTCTACACATCCCCCTCCTATAAAATGAATATATTTTCTGATGCTCCTCTCCTCAAGTTATCCTCACTGAGCAGGGAGCCTGTTCTGTGCGCAAGGTAGAGAAAATTGTCGTTAGGGTGCGAGATGAGAAGAAACCATAAATACACGGTTTGAGTAAATTAAAATTAATGAGATGATTTTTCCTACAAGGGCATAACATGTACATTCACAACTAGGTCAAACATCTTTAATATTTATATGTCTAAGACAAACAATAAACCTGTTACTTTTAGTATCTCATTGTATGTTTTTATTTATTTATCCAGTTGCTTTCAGATGCTTTTAATCTGCCCAGACGGTGTATGGCCAGCCAGGCCCATATGGCACAAAGGAGATTATCCACAAAATTAGAACTCTTGGCAAAAAAAGACCTCCTGAACAAAATGTGTTGTTGATGAGTGTGGTGTGGTTACCCTTAAGGAAATCCTCAGTTGTCCCTGGGACTCTGTCCTCCCTTCACCTCCCCAGCATCTTGAGGCTTGTGTCAAACTGGCTTTCCCAGGCCAAAAATGATCAGGAGTTGCCTTGCCTTTTGCTTTCACCTGCATATGTTCCTGTAAATTCTACCATAATTAAAGAGATCTGTAGGGTTATTCAATTATACTGTAGGTTAGCTCTTTTAAGGGCATTTTGACTGATGGAACCAATAGCTGTAAGTGTAGCATTGCACTCTAGGAACTGGCTGTTGAGAAGTTTTAATACATTTTTAGTGAAGTGAATGTCCCATAAATGCTATTGAGGAAATAGAAGCTGAAAGTGTAAGCAGATGAGGAGCTGAGAGTTACAGAGAGCCAACAAGGGGCTGATGAGATGTCTTTGTAGGGGTGCAATGAGGGAGTCAGCCTGAAACTCTGTTGTGAAAGCCAGGAACAGGGGGAATGGGTAGCTTGAAGGTAGTGTTGTGTGGATGGCTTAGAAGAAGGAGGCATAGCAGAGGAGTCTGAGAGTGAGTTATCAGAAGAGAAGAATGGAAGAGGAAGGAATAAGAGCGTACCAGTTTCTTAGGTTTTTTTGTTAGTCGAAAGGGAGATATTACTAAGAGGACAGTAATTTGTTCTGGGATGGAAGATTATATTCAGACAGTATCACAAATTAATACAATATTGGTGCCAATACTTTAAATTTGAGCAAGAAAAGTCCAATTTATTTTAAGGTAACTAATGAAACTGAGTTGTCTCAGTATAACCAAGAAGAAAGGTTTTTCCATCTTGCAACAAAGGAATTTGGGTGAAGTCAGCACTTCAGTTTCTTTCTGAAGTTGAGCCTGCCTGGTTTATCTTGCAGTAGGAGTGCATGCATTTGCTGTCTTAGTTCAAGGAAGCTCCTTTTGCATTAGTCCCCTGAAGCAAAAGCCTTATCTGTTTTTAGCAGTGAAAACAACTGTAAGTGCATTCATTTAATGACTTGCTTTTTCCCCTGAAAGAAGAGATTTTCTAATTTAAAAAATTACTTTTAACTCCTCCATTCTTGCATTGTGATGTAGCATCTGTAAAACATACTGCGTACGTATGTTTCATTTCCTTGTTTATATAGCTTCTAATGGTAGGTACAGGATTTTCAACTCTTTTCATTTTTTGCATTTATTCCTTTTTGCTTCTGTAATGGAAACTTCATGAGAGATTAGGAAGAAATGTCAAACCCATATGCACTTTTTGCACCAGGATGGGTTTTCCGTCTTCTTATAATGCACACCATTTAAGATCTTAAGCCTGCGACCAATATGTTAGCACATAAAAAGAAACAAAAACCTAACCCTTTTTTTAAAGTAGCCTTTTTTGGACTTTTTTTTATGTTCAGGGGGTTGAAAAAAAGCAAAAACAAAATGAGTCTGCAAAAGCAATTACATTGATACATAGCTCAAATAGAGATAATACAAAATGGCAATCAAGGAAGATTATCCAGTACAGCAAACTAGAGAAGATTTATTTGTAGGCCATAGTAGGACTTTCGGAACTAATAATTCTTCTGAAAAATAAATGATGAAAGGTATGGGCATGCAGTAATGTGGTCCACTAGCAGAGAGTAACATACAGTGTTGATGACTGATTATCTTTTTGACAAAATACTGCTAAACATGAGCTCAGACATTTGGGTTTAATTTACAGCTCATGTCATACAGCTGTTAACTTATAATGAAAATACACTAGATTAATGACTTGTTGGCCTGCTTGGGACAGAAAAAGAATGTTGATGTGGGGAAATGGTTTCTATTGTCATTTACTCTTGTACAATTTTGATAAACATATTAGTTAACTGTAATATATTGTGTAAAGCAAACATAAAAGCATATTGCCTGATAGGGTTTTGCTAAGATGCTGTTGAAATTGGACATGTAGCTAAGTATCTATTTACAGCTCTGAAGCCTTCTGTATTTTTTCTCTGTAGAAAACACCCATGCATACAAGGAGCTGCTGTGTCGTAAAGGATTTGGTAGCTGTTTAAAAATAGATGCAATGGGGAATAGGAAACCACTGGACAGTGAATTGCCTGTAATAACTATGGAGTGATCTGTGGACAAACTTCTTAACCTTCCCTTCCAGTGGTCAGGGCAGAGGCATAGGCTTCATGGACACACAACTACTTGGCTGTAACAAACCAAACCAATAAAGGAAATGCCACATTAACAAGAAAGCAAAAAATGATGTTAGAATCTACCTAGCAGGCATCTTGTGTCCAGCTAGTTAAGAAATTGTCACCTCTGTAGTTCTGTTCTCCCCTCAGTGCAACTTTTGTGATACTTTGCGCTCCCACCCCTTTACATGTGCTACTCAGCTTTCTTCTTTTAATTTGTCTTTTCCATCTAATTCTTCCAATGGAGCTGTGCCACCTTCTTTGCACACAGGCCAGCTTTGTGTGCTTTAAAACCAGGAGCAATGCCATGCACAACAGATTATGAATCTTTTGTGTTTTGCAGAAGATTTTACCTTTATGATAGTGTTAAAATGCAGCCTTTCCCAACCATGGAAATCAAAACCCTTAAAAAACAGTAAAGCAAGCATTTGTATTTTGAACAGTCTGTCCTGGATTTAGTCATTTATTTAGACTGGTCAAAAATTGGAAGTATCTCCATCATTTGCTGAGCTGTAGTTGTGGGAAATGATTACAGAAAGCCCAGTCTGTGTTTTCAGTGGAATGATTAGGAATCCTACTGCCATGGAATAGAGGAAGTTTTTGTAATTAAGGTGATGAATCATGTTAAAGTAGCAGTGATTATTAGAATAATTTTTGAGGAACTCATGGATAAAAAACTATTTTAATCATCGCACTTCATATTACACATTAAAAATACTGAAACCTTCATAATTTTTTTTATATATAAGGGATGCATATAATGATAAGTAATTTATATTGAGTTATGGGTACCATTACCTAGTTGTCAGTCATATAAATTTGCTGTGCATTTTGGTTTTATCAGATAGACTTTTGTTTATCCCTGGGGAACTGGAATGAGCTTGTAAGGCACCCTGCATTGTAGGCCTCCCCACCTGCCTTCCTCCAGGAACCTGTCACAGTTAAACCTAAAATCAATCTGCTTTGCACTTTAGGGTCTTCTCACCTTGCCCCATGTGTCTTTTGACTGAGTGAAGTCTGCTGTAAACCAGATGAGGTGTGGAAGAAAACCCCACAGGATTTTCTTGCTTGCCATGCTGAGGACCAGCTGGCTTATGCGCTCTGCCTTCCCATAGCTGTGATTTTCCCCCACCTCTTTTATCCTTTTCACAGTTGGGTAGTATCACTTAAAAAAAATAAAAGTAAATCCCCACAACAACTTGATAATAAGAAAGTAAAGAAAAACATCTGTAGCTTTATTCTAAACTTCAGTCAGAATAAAAAAGTCTCATTTGTAGTTTCCTTTGCTGATGTTTTTCAGTCCATGCTAAAAAGAAATGAAGACACTTGCCTAGGGAAATATCTTGGAGAAAATAGGGAAAAATAATTTAGTTGGTAGTACAGGATTTTTGATTCATTTCTTGAGTTTCTGATTTTACCCTAGAGCTTGAAGTCTGCAGGTCATTATGACTGGGTGGAAGTGGCTGTAGGTCTTAAAACTCCAATTTTTAAAACTGCATTTTATTTAGGATTAAGTCTTAAACTCTCGCTGTCTCAAGAACTCTGTGAGTTTGGTACACCAGAAGTTCTGTATATGAAAGTCAGAAAGCAGTGCTGATAATGTGATGATGATTGGATCCAACATGAATGTAATGCTTTGCTCCTATAGCCTCACTTGCTTTGTCCAAATGGCTCAGCAGCACAAGAGATGGAATTCTGAAAACCACAGCTCAGATATGAGCCATCTGTTAACACCAAGCAATTAATTAACTTAGCACTGATTGTAGTTGGTTTCCTACATTGAACGTGCATTGCGTATACAGGCTTTGTACGCATTGTCTCTGCAGCACAATAATTTAATTCTTAGTTAGGCATGGTTCCATTTAATTTCAGCATGGAAATTTTCATCCACATCCTGTTGCACAGAGTAGCTTCTGAAGTAAAAAGTTAAGTTTTGAATGTCCTAGCCCTTCGAGAGAGTCTGAGGCAGAAAATTCCTGCAGGAGCTCCAGGTACCTGAGTTCAGTACCCAAATTCCAGTAGGCACACTGTATCCTTTGTTTACTGTCAGAATAAGTAAATATTTATTTTCTTGTAACACTGGCTATTGCTCACATACTATATTTTCAGGTAATTTTCTTATTTCTGAGACTTCAGTGAAAGAACTGATGCTTGTACCTGTGTTTTTTTCCAAACATACCAGGCTTTATGAAGCCTGTTTTCAGTGCCTCATATCATATGCCACATAGGAGAGGGTTGCTCTCCTAAAGCTATAGAATACTGCTGGGCTGTGATGAATAGTGACAAAACAAGAAACTGCTTTATCACTGTTGGGGGAAGAAGAGGAACTCAGAGTGTTACTGTACTTGCTGTGACAGGTAAACCTTTTAGATAGCACAGTTATGCTTTCCATTGTATTATGCGTGCGAAGAAAGAAGTGGAGACATAGAGAGCAGCTTAAATGGGTTTTTGTATTTCACATGTTTCATATACTTAGAAACTATTAGTAATTGGTAGTGTGCATGGGGAACTGTATGTTTTGATTCTCAAAGCAACAGTCATATTCAAACCAAGTCAATGCAATCCTCTCTCTTTCTCTCTTTCAATAAATTTTAAATACGAGGTTATTTTACCATATAGTTATCTATTATATGGGATAAGGGATGTAAGAGGTATCTTCTTGTGCATTTCACGCTTTCTTCTGTGCAAGCTGATCTCTTCTAGGGTAAGGCCACTGTTATTGGAAAAAGAGATTGAGTGACTGACATCCATCCAGTGATTAAAGTGCTGGTTCTTCTGACACTACTGGCTGCTGTCAGGAGAAGCCAGAAGTGAGATGAAGTGAAGGACTAAGCTAGGAGAAATACCTCTCTTGACAGTAAAAATGTAGGCATAACGTTCTCACTTTCAATTGATTTTTTTTAATCTTAATTTCACTATGTGAAGCAAGTCTTGTGATATAGAAGAAGCCAAAGGGAGCAGGCAAGCAAGGTCAGGCAATAGACATTCATCTCAAAGCTACTGCAAAAATATTTCATTTGTATTTATTATTTATTGACTAACTTATATTTGTGTAAGTAGGTAGAATGTAAATATTTTGTTTCACAAACTTGGAACTGTATGCTGCAGTATTAGTTTCATCTGTTTGCCATGCTATGCCGCAGGCCAAGCATGAGGCAATCAGGAACATACCATGAAATGCCTTTATTAAACAGCTTTCATCCTAGGTGCACGTTGGACTGTATTGAGTAGTACAGTGGTGTTACTCTGAGTGTGATGGTGTACATGGTGCTTGAGCTACTACTTTAAGTCTTCAGAGAATGGCAGGGTGAGGGAAGGATGGATGAATGTTCATCTGCCTCCATATTTCTCTGTCAAGTTTTTAGCTGTATATTATTTGGATATATGATGAGCTGACTTTGTTGCAACAGTGCCACAACTGTCTTGTGAGGACTGTCCTCCTTCAGGTCCCCCCCTCTTTTCGAGTCTAGAAGCTTATGAAGGAAATTGGGAAAAAATTGGAGATTTACCTGGGCTGCACCTCCAAATGCCTGCTTTTCATGAGTGAAAATGGAAGATCAATAAGGTGAGGGTTCAGAACATGATTCTCTACTCTTGTGGGATGAGTATATGAGTCAGAGCAGCATGAGAAATGCTTTCTCTTGCTAGCAATATAAGTTGGACAATTACTTGGGTGAAGAAGCAAAGAATGCTTAGTGGCAGGTATTATGTTGCAGCACGGTAGCAGCCTGAATGTACTGGAGTAGAAAAATCAGATGAGATTAAACACTGTGTAGGATTGCTTCCAGTAGAGGTAGATAGAGAACAGGGACAGCTATGAAGACAGCTGTCCAGCTTCTCCCTATTCCTCAAAGGAACTTCACAACAGTAATTTTTGAGGGAGGAGGGTAAATACTAACCATTTTTTCTTGGGTGTTCTCTGAACATAAGGTGTTATGTTAGACTCATGGTGAAATGAAGAAAATCATGGCTGAACTTATGGCCATCAGAATTGAACTTAGGAAGAACACAACAGAAAAAAGCTTGCTGAAGCTCAGAGCATTCTAACAAGATCAGAGACAAGGCTTTCTGTTTTTTATGAATATAAATAGCATTCAAAATTACAACTAAATAGGCTTCGAATAAGAAACTTCATGTTAGGAATATTAGTGACTGCTAGGAGGGAAGCAGGGAATAAAATAGGAGAGACTGCTGTAGTGCAGGAAGAATTCATGGGGCATCGTCATCTCAGTGCTTCGTGTGGTTTGGGTTCCTTTGTTCTTCTTATCATCACTCCCCCCTCAGAAAAGAGATAGAAGGACTAGCAAAGATGTGGAGAAAACTGTCAAGAATAATTCAAGGTCTACAGCAATTTCCATATTGAGGAACAGTTGTAGACTGACTGTGCATTGTGAAAAAGAAACTGCCTGGAGAAAATCTGGGCTTATTAAAACATGAGTATCAAGAACAGGGAATGGTTGTTAACTAGCTCTCCTTGATGAAAGAACTGCAGAGATCGTTAAGGAAATTGTTAGCTGGTGGGCTCAAAACAAATGAAGGACGGTATCTTTGTTCAGAGCACCAGTGAACTGTTATCATAGTGCCACAGGTTGTTTTGATGCAAATGTTTGCATGGATTTTAAAAATGAAGAAAGAAATTTGTGGAAGGAAGATCCATTAGGACCTATGGAGCAAAAGGCTACTGGATATAGCTAAGTCCAAATGCCTTAGCTGGGAACAGTTAGGAACTTGGGGAGTATGCAGATGGAGTGTTGTTTGCTATGAACCTGCCTTGTACTTCTTGGTTGTGCTCAGGCAGTGTTACCCTGAGAGGCCAGTACTGGGCAAGGTATTTTTTTTAGTGTGATCCAGTTATCAATCCTTCTCCTTTAAAAAAGAAAAACAAAACAAAATGTAAGCTTGTAATTGATATTTTCTTTGGGCTAGGTAATTCCTTCGCATGCCTTTTTGACTCTGCCTGTGAAGCATCTAATAATGATGTTGGGAGCAGTCATGCTGAATGATACCTGTTGTCCATTTCAGCCAATGGATTGGATCTCACTGTGCCTTTGTATTCCACTGGGTTTCTTTTTTTAATCACAACTACTTCCATAGCTGTGGTACTTCAGTACAGTTGTGGGAGATGATAGAATTGTTAGAAGGATACTGGGAATTTGAAATCACACAGGTGCTTACAGGCTATGGCAATATGCTGATTAGGAATGCTTTATTGAGAGCGTTTAAATTCCTCTTCCTTTACTGACAGTCTTAATATAAAACTGAAGCGTAGAACTACAAAAATTATGGAGTGTTACTGCTTTACATAAGTACAGAATTCAGATCCTCATCCTGTGTTTGCTCTTTTTAAACTCCTTGTGAAATAAATGAACAACCAAAAATTCCCAGGTATGGGAACGCTTCCGAAGGACATCTAGACACCATTATATTGTGGTTATAAAAGCAGCAGCAGTGTACATGCAGCAAGAAACAATATATATGGGCCCATTTGAAACTCCAACTGCTCTGGACATCCTACCCACAACCTAGCTTAAAGACCCTCCGGTGGCCAAAGCAGGTGTGCTTGGATCTGTGTCATGCAGACCTCCCTCTGCAGCATTTCTGTCAGCCCTGGCTGGTAGGTAGCATCTTGGAAAGCATTGCCTGCCTTCTCATTTGTGTTTTTGCCAGATTTCTTCAAGTTATGGTGGGGCAGGATTATAATGGAGGATACAGTGAAATAAGCAGCCTATTTGTCAAGTAATACAAGCATTGCATGATGTCTTTTTATTCAGCGTAAAGCATTTACAGAACTGTAGATAAGTAGATACCCAGCTAGAAGAAAGTCCTCTGCCTTCCATCCCTTCCTGCAATTATGTACATCTCCCTAACCAAGAGGATGGGGTAAGTGCCTCCTGCTGGAGCTGGCAGTGGGAAGAGGAGCATCAAAGTGCCTGTCACAGGCTGTTTTGCACACATGGACGAAAAAGACAGGTCAGTAGGAAGGCTGCAGAATCAGTGACAAACTGAGCTACAGAACAAATGGTGGTTGCTTCAAGGCTGTGGAAGGCAACACATACAAATGTTACTTCATGATGTTGATGTGAATGCTGTCCTCGTCAAAGAAGCCTTGGGATGCCCTCAGCCATGTGGCTGTCATGTAAGAACACATGGCCCTTTCTAACTTCTTTATTAGTATTACGTTGCTAATGTGGATAATATTTTGCTTGAGCTGCAAATGTCTCCTCCTTTACTCGCTTTTTCATCCAAGTAGATTCTGTCTCTCTCACTGAGGGCAATTCAGGTAACATAACTCTCCTTGCCTTTGTGACTTTTCACCCCTCTGTACAAGCAGCCACAATGAGACTTTTGTTTAGATTTTCTCATTGTCGGAGTAACTAAGTATGAAAGTTACTAGTGTTAGTATGTTCAGGTATAGAAGGGTAACTGACATAATTGAAAGAGAATTCATGCTTTCTGGAGCCATGGTTTTGGGAGTAAGATGGTATTCAACTCATCTTACATCTGGAAAGGGTAAGGAGGAGTTGATTGTTTTCTCAAAGCTGGAATGACTCGGTTGAATCTTGGTCTGATACCTGCTGGGTGCTCTGCTCACTGAAGGAATGGAGAATTTTGGCAAACGGAGGAGACGGGAGGTCATTGGCATGTAGGACAACCAGAAACCTGCTGCTACTGGAATGCAGACAGCATTCCAAAGAAGGAGCAGTGCCGAGCAGTGTGGGTGGCCCAAGGCAAGGATATTAAGGCATTTGTTGGGTGAGGAGTTGGGGGCACTGGCAGCGTGGGCTTTGTTTGCCTTGGGTCAGTCTCACTGCTTTCTTAGTTTGAGCTCAGCTCAGGCTTAGCTCTAAATTTGCCTAGATTTTAAAGCAAGTTGGGGTGATTTTTTTTTTCATCTAAATGTGTCTATTTTGTTCTTTTCTGATAGTGAACAAGCCAGGCATGGTTAATAACAAGTGGCTAGTTCACTTATTTGGGATTGTTCTTTTCAAGCTTAAAAAAAAAAAAAGAAAAAGGTATGTTTGGAAACTGTTGTGAGCTGTCAGCTCAGATCGAGTATGGTCTGTAGCTCAGCGCAGCGTGCAGTGTTTACTGCAGACAAAAGAAGGAAGTATTGTTAATTCTTGCTGCACCATTTTCAGTGCAACCTGAAGAGAACTGTTCAGAACAAGCCAGGTGTCGGCAGAACCCTGACAAGAACTCAGCCCTGCCTTCCCCAGCATTCGTGGCGCGTTAGAAGCCTGGCACAAAAGTCCTACTCATCCATCCTTATTCCATCCTGTTTACCACAATTTCCCCTCAGCAGCAGCCCAGCAAAGTCCCATTCCACGCTAGTCCTGGCTGTGGACTTTTCAGTCAGCACCGATAATTAGACTTTGAGATAAGCCATCTGTTTGCCAGCCCCTGTGGTCCCTAGGTTTGGCACAGGGCTGCGCTGGCGGGTGACAGGCCTGCAGCGGGAGGGGGCTGGCGGTGACACAGCAGCTGCTCACCGAGATACCGAACGCTCTGGCAATCGAGCACCTACGTGCAGGGGGTTTTAAAATGTCACCGGCCAGCAGGAGAAAACAGTGCTCCCAAAAACAGTGCGCTCTGCTACTCTGGAGCTCTGGTGAGGAAATGGAAGGGAACAGCCTGCGCTAATGAGGGGAAGGCAAGGTGGGAGGGCATGGAGAATGGGTTTGGTAATGAATCCATGATTTCAGTGTGCTTCTGAGCATCTGGGAAGGGAAGGCAGGCCCAAGTTAATTCTGGCTGATTGTAGATGGAGGAGAGCAGGAAAGACCTGCCTCTGAGATGTTGTTTATTCAGTGTGTTTGGCAGTCCCATTCCTGTCCCTTTCATGCAGATCAGCACTACCTGAAGCTCTGTTTATGCTGAAGTGTCTCAAATTAGCATCTTCATAGAGAAGTTTAAAAGTAAAATGCACATGTACTGAGCTTTATACTGAGGCTGGGAGACCTGCTGACCCCTGCTTCCAGTTTCCCCTTTTATTTTTCCCCAGCCTGGAAATCTCTTTCTCATTGCAGACTCCTGTCTCCTCAGACTCTGAGGTTGGAGTGCAAAAGCTTAATTATTGCTGGTATTATTTGTTATTATTAAAGCTCCTATCTAGTCCAGTTCCTATAGGCAAACAAAATCTGTTTAGCCTGTTTTTTTCCTTCTGTTTCCTGTTGTGCAGAGAGCATCTCGCATGAGCAGAGAGGGATAAATATTTGGTTTCTTTCTTTCCAAAAGCAAGTGGAAGCTTAGCTCAAATCAGTCACTCTCCACCTAGCTGGATTAACAGCAGCACAGCTGCAGTGTTTGTTTATGAGCCAGGAAATTTCTTACTCATAAGGGTAACCCCATGAATTCCAGCTCTGTGGGCTGGCTGGATTCAGGGGTGCCCCAGAAGTGTAATGCCTCACTCTGGACCTAGGAAGAAATGGAAAACATTCTGTTGTTATAATGGACGGAAGTGTACATCCTATAAAGGCTGATTTCATTTATTTTTCTGTTGATGAAGTGAAATTGTCAACAATTGAGAAGGGAAGATGAGGGGTCCCTCTCTTCCTTAAAGAAGAAAAAAACAACCAACCCGGGTGCAGAAGTGTTAGCAGCATTATGCCAGTGACCCGGGAGGCACTTCATATTAGCCATACTTAGCCATGCCGACACGTGGATGCTGAAGCAGCTGCAGCAGCATGGGGCAGAGCGGCATGAGCCGGCGCCAGTCCATCGACCTGCCTACAGCTGGGCTCTGGCTCTCAGACAGCAGCTTGTCTTCGTGCCTTCCCTGCTGCAAGAAATGAGGCTGCTGGGAGAGGAGAGGGACTTAGGAACAAGCTAAGGATAACAGGGCAGAGGGGAAAGAAAAAAAGAAAAAGGGCTATCAATGGAAACCGTATCAGATTAGTGAACTTTAATTACATTTAATTTTAATCCTTAACATTTATCTAAAAGGTGATTGAGGGAAGGTTTATTAGGATTCTGCGTCCCTATAGCCCTTCTTTGAAAGAACACTGAACAAGATGATTGCTTGCGTGTCTAATTAGAAGTTTTTCCCCTCTTGATCACCGAAAGTCAAATTCATTTACTCTGCTTGAAACAAGGATTTAATTTGATATTTTTTTTTGCATCAAAAGATGTCTCTCAGACTTGATACAGAACCGCAGCCTGCTAATCAAGACGAAACCCATTACCAACCCTGTTTTATGAATATTCACATCAGAGGGCAGCACCAACCTCATTAGGAAGGGTGTTGCAATCATTATTAAACGGTTGGAGTCCATTATGATTCAGAGTACTGTAATGATGACAGATACCCACTGAGGGCAGCTGAGAAGAATACTGGAGCATAATGACCTCGCTTTTTTTTTTTCCATCAGCCTATGGGGCTTTTCAGGGCTTTCAGCTTATGTCGTTTGTATTTTTTTCATCAAGTGCGTGAATGTGGTCTTAAGATCCCCGACTCTCTTGCGCAAGTGGTATGGTGAGAAACAGAAGAGCAATTAGAGAGCCTGGAGGTTACGTCTGGGTGATGTGGTCAGTCAGTAATACTACTAATTCTTTTAGATCTTAGAACTCCATTAATGAGTTGTTTCTTGCCAGTTAAAATTGAAACTTTTAAGCAGGATCAAGCCTTTTCTATTCCTTCCTTGTAAAATGAAAAGACTGTGCTGCTGTTAAACCTGAGTTTGATCATTCCAGCAGCACAGCTGCTGTAGTTAATGGACCATTGGCACTGTCAGCATAAGCCCTTTCTCCACTCTCTTTTTGCTCTTCTGCTCTGCAAATAAAATCCACTTGAGGTTAAATGTTACTACAGACAATTTACTACCTCTGTCTTGCTTTCTTCGGATAACTGCTTTATTTGGGAATGGTGAAAGGTGAGCCTGAACTCTCCTGGCTTGGTTAAATTTACATAAATTAATGTTGTGCAAATTAGCATAGCATTTTTTATTTTTTTTGGCATTTACAATAATCAAGAGGGTTTATGTACCTGTCAGTATACTTTCAGAGCTCAGAAAGGGAGGTTTCTGATCACAAGCTTTGTGTAATGTTTAAGTAACTCTACCTAACCAAAGGAATTCATGTGACTCTTGCAGTCTCCAGATGTCTTCTGCTTTTTTTTCTTTTGTGTGTGTGTGTGTGTCCTCAAGATAATTTGCTGTCTTCTTTTAATGATCCTCCTCTATTCTCCTTCATCCTGGAGATCACCTGTCAACCTAGAAAGATGTTCTCTTTGGAGTCCTTTGCTCACCCATGAAGGGTGCTGGAAACAGTGTAGAGGCTGCATGTGCCACTTCTATTTCTTCTGCAGGATGGGGCTGGAACTGGGCTGTCTCTTGGAGTAGTGCAGTCTCAGTGCATCTACTGTAACGCGTTTTTAATTGACATTTCTTGCTACAATGTTCTTTTTATAAACTTGCAAGAGACTTAATGCAACTGGTGAGGCTGGCTGTAAATTATTCTGTGATAATGATGCTATGAAAAGGAAGCATTGTGGGAAATTAACAGTAAATTTTAAGCAGGGCAGGTACATGTCACCAAAGACTATCTTTCTTTGGTCTTTTTTCAGCTTGGCTTCCACACTAACTTGTGTGACATCTAACTTGAGAGCCTTCACCTCTCCAGCTCCCCCAGCTACCATCTTGAGAAATATGAATATGTCCTTGTTACTTGAAGCAGAGGCACTAGTAACATTGGAAAAGTAACATTGGTCTTAAAATAGAATAAGCTGTTTCATCCAACCACAATATTAATTAAATCTAGTGAGGGGAGTCGAAATGCAGAGGGTCTTGTAATAAGCAGGGCAGAGTCCACCCTTGATTAATGATATTGCCAAGTAGATTAATTAAAAGATTAACTTGAATACCACCTAGAGGAGTCTGTGGAGAAGAATGTCTAGCATTTCAACAAGAGAATCTGCATTAGATATCTTGAAGGTTGGGGCACATCGCCTTTACTGTGGTTTGGCAGAAATACCAAGCTGTGAAGCGGGCTGCCTCTGGCAGCAGAGAACACTTCCTAATTAGACTATTTGCACAACACTTGTTGGCAGGAGAACATGTCTTATTTAGGATCTTTGGGGACACCCCTTAAGGAAACCTTTCCAAGATGAGTATTTAGACCAAGCCATCACCTATTTGTCATGTCCAGATTCACTTTGGTCTCCAGAATGTAAAACTGGTAGCTGTTTATCCAGCAGTGCTCGTGTTTAGCAAAGGCCGCCTCTGCTCTGAGGTTAACCTGGGCCTTGGGGGAGGTAGATTTTGGGTAAAGCTTCACTGGGTGACAAAATGACTGTTACCGTTTGCAATGGGAAACTTTGTATTTTGCTGGCTAAAGCAAGGTCATCATCTCAGGTTGATGTGTTCCTTCATTATACATAGCAATATGCAACAAGTAGAAAAACTGCAGCCCAGACTTTTCCTTTCTCTTATCATTATAATATACTTCTAAAACAAGTGAAAGAGGTTCATGACAACTTGGTTTGGGAAGCAGCCATTTCTATAGTGAGATTTTCCCTTGCCCTGGATTAAACTGCTTTTTTTTTGTTTTGAACAGTGTTATTTCAGATAAGTCTATCTTAATTGATCCCCCGAGAGCCTATGAGAGGTTCCCTGCTGCACTGGCTCTTGCTTATTAACGCATCTTACTATTAATGAAGATATGTAAATACCAGGTTGTTTAATAAAGGGCTTCACTGTTATTGCACGCTAGGCCTGCCATTTTTGCAGATATTTGCTGATGTTGGCTAACCGCAATGCCTGCTCCTTATCATCTTTTTGCCATGTAAGGCTACTTGTGATGCATTGCAAGGAGCTGTAGAATAGGTAACATGTCATCTCTGGTAGCAACATCAAGTGTGCTAAGGGAAAGAGCAGTTTTATCTAGGTGTAAGTTTTCAGGAGACCCTTAAGATGCTAGCTTCCCACTTGCATTGATTTCTGAATGTATTTTAGTGCTTGACTCTTCCTCTATGTACTTCTACTTTTGTGGTTTGTGGAACCCTGAGGTTCTTAAGGAAATTCCATCCTTGTATGCCTCTAAAAGTTGTGTTACTGACTGTTGTTCTCACTCAGAACACAGCTGCCATTTGTTGTAACTCATTTTGTTTGTCTGCTGACGGATTGGTATAAACACCTTGCAGGAAGAGTATGGAAAAGTAGAGGAAATGCCACTCCCTTATGAGTTACAGTGATTGTCTACAAGACAGATGATGCAAATGTTTCTTAGCAGGTTCAATTAAAGCACTGACATGCTAAGTACAAGAACTGAAACAGTCTTATTAGTGTCCCTTCAGCATCTTTTGCAATTGGTCCTTCTTGCAGATTGTCCAGTTTCCTCTGTTAGGCATCAGAGGATGATTAATCGACTGCAGTTCAGAAAACCTAGGCTATTTATTGATGGTAGTCTTCCTATGCAGCGGTAATGCTATTTTTAAGTTATAACATGCATTATGCACATAAAACTGCTCTCATTTCACCGTACCTTTTTATTTATTATATCCTACAGAGAGCACAGTAGCCTAATTCCTTCTCTGACAGTTGATTTTAAGTTATTGGTGCTCCACTGATATCTAACCTGATGTTTTCAGGAGCGTAAGACATCTGCTTCTCTTAAAAATTTTAGTGGGATCTATTCAGTGCTTATGAGGAATGCGTTGCTTTAAGTGTTCAAACATACAGCTTGGAGTTCAGCTTTCAGCTCCTGACTTCAGCAGCTGTGATTCAGCTCTTCTGAAACTTGCTGTAGGAATTTTGTCCCTACTCAAATAGACAAAACTTATGTGCAGGAATTTCCAAGGGACTTGGTTATTCCAGAAACTGCAGGGATGATGGGAATGCAGTTATGCCTGTCCCTTCAGCTGGTCACAAGGACTGTGAAGGCTGGAGTCTGGCACCATTTCCTCCTGAAGCACTGAGAGAAGCAATATATACTGTGTTGTCCATCTCCCTCTTCCTACCAAATGTGAGGTTTCACAAGCAAAAGGTGTTAGGAATGTAGACTCTAGAAATGCTTTTCTTTCTGTTTCTCTCTGTGAAGTGACTGTGCTGTAAAGCAGGTTGAGTAGAAGCAAGCAGTTCTGTGGTATTCACTTACATTTATGGGCTCTTCAAGTGGTATGTCAATGGAAAATGAGTGTTGAACAGGTACTGGCTTATTTAGTATCACTTCAGATTGAAACACAGTTGATTTTACATGTGCAACTTCAACGTAACTGGAGGAAAAATGTGTTTCTGACATGTTCTTTTTGATAAACCCCTCAACACTCATTGTCTTGGGGGATAGGACACATTCCCCACATATAATTAGCCTGTCTCACTTGAGTCTTCACCAGAAAATGAAATGAGTACTTTTCCATCATATTGAAGTTATCCTCTTGCTTCCAACCCACACTCCAATTTCATATGTCAGTTTCCTCTGTGAAGCTGGAAGTCTGTTCTCAAAGAATATAAAGGAAGTGCGTAATGAATCCATAATAGACATTTTATGTCTAAATGCAGTTGGATGTATTGTTTTAGTATTTGTGCATATATGCATAACGGCGTGTAACAGCCCTCCCTGGCCTGCCAGCAGTGTCTGTTCCTTTCCCAGAGCAAGGATCTCTAATGCATAGCACAGAGGAGATTTCAGCCAGCTGGAATAGAAAGGACGTTCCTATCTGTGAAAAGGGGGAATGGCACACATTTTTGTCCATCCTGTTCCATGTATCTTTACACTATTTCCTATACATACGTGGCATCAATTCCCTTTGGACCTACAGTTACCTAAGTGTTCTCAGTTCAATAAGCTGCACCCAGTTACTTAATTTTGCTCATATTGTCAGACTAAGTTTTAAATTCTTGGGCATTTTCACTTAAAGGTAAATACCCCTGAGAAATTTCAAGAGGACAACTTAGAGTACCAAAGGGGTGAATAAAATGTCCCATTGGTCCTTGAAGGCAATCACTGTTTTCAGAGCTGTGTACTATCAGTAGGATTGCATGAGTAGGAAGTTAATGACATTTATCATGGAAGCATTCCTTGGTAAGATGTGATTCTGCTTGCTCCAATGAAGACTGGTTTGGTGCTTGCTGTGTGATTCCTTGAAGACCTTCTACCTGATTTTTTTGCATGACCTCTCCAAGAAAAAGTGTCTGGTTCTGAAGAAAACAGGAGAGACACACTTTTGATTTGCTGGCTTTATAGTTCAGAGGGCCCTATGATGGACTTTGGTGTTATGTATGGAGTCTTCTATCGCTACTTATCATTTCTATCTGTCCATTATCAAAAAGCATTGTAAAGAGAAGCCTAAGAATGCTGTTCATTCAGAAGTCAGGCAATATCAGTATTTGTGCTGCGTGTACAATCTGGTTTCTTTTTCTTTAAGTGAACATATATGTGCATACTGTATTCTAGTTACCTGGTCACGTAGTGCTTCTCAGATATGTGCATTTTTGTATAAACCTTAGATCCCTTGGATGGTACATTTTATACTCCTTTAATCTTCTCTATTTCTGCTCATTTCACTATTGTTATGGTTTCAAGTCTTTATAGATTTTTTTTTGTCTGTGACTCCG
Source organism: Coturnix japonica (assembly GCF_054131305.1). Classification (NCBI taxonomy): domain Eukaryota; kingdom Metazoa; phylum Chordata; class Aves; order Galliformes; family Phasianidae; genus Coturnix; species Coturnix japonica. The sequence continues at coordinate 23,977,419 of NC_140667.1, read as the reverse complement.
ATCTTGTAATTGAATTCATTATATGCAGAAACGGTGACATGGAGAGAGTAGTAATGAAGTGAATGTGGTTCTTCAGAGGTACGAGTATTAGCTCAAGTGGTTACAACTGTGTAGGGTTGGGGCTGCAGGCCATGGGCACCGGTTGCTCACTTCTGTTTCAAATAGCAGCTTTGCCTATTTTAGGTAATTTCCAGAATTGCAAGAGGCATTAAAAGGCAGTTTTATTGGAAAATAAAAAAAAAAACAACAATGTTGCCAGAATACACACATTTGTTTCTAATCCTGGAAGTTGCCAGAATATCTGGGATTTTAATAAAACCCGATTTTATTTTATTTTGTAATATTTGAGAACTATTTTAGTGACGTTACAGGTTGTAAATATAGTTACAGTTTCCTTTTGCTTCCAAGGCGTGCACAGTTGGACTTGGAGTATTAAGGTGACCTGGTTTTATAGGCCATATGGAAAGTAGTACCAATAAAATACCTCAGAACTCTTTAAAATAGCCTAAAATAGAGCAGCGTGGTGGATGGCATAAAGAATTTATTTCTCTCTGTTTGAGATGACCAGTGCAACTTGTCTGCCACCTATTTAAGTCTTTTCTGTCATGTCACACTACCTTGTTGCTTGGTTCCAGTTCTTTGGAAATTCCTGTATTCTATGGGTTCTCAGGATATGAAATCTGTCGACTGATTTGTTTAACATGTGCACAGGCTGGAGGAGGAGGGGTTGAATGGAAGCTGGGACTGGGCTGCCAGGATCCTGGGGGTTGCAGTCACTGGGAGAGGAAAATCCTTGTGATGTCTCGTCCTGGTGAGATACCTACCTGTAGGGATTTTCCCATGGGTAATTCAGTCTAGTTACACAGAAGTAGTGTTTGAGTTGAGATAATGCGAATGTCGGTGACATGACAAGCCATCTGGTTTTATAGGCATTTGACTGCCTCATACCAGCACTGTTACAACTTCTCAATTTCCCCAATGAAAGTGAAGCCCTGATGATGAGCTCGTGTATTTGCTTTGTAGCTGTAATGTCTGTATTACTCTTTAGCATACATAAATGCATGCAGGTGAGAGGTTAGGACCCTTTTGTTAGGAAAGCTCCTACAATTGGATTTGCATCTCACAACTCAGACCCTACAGCAAATCCCAGTCATGCTGGGATTCAGATCCGGATGAGATCCTGAGGAGGAAAGGTCTCTGGGCTTCTTTGCGAGCAGTTCAGCTGTCGGAGCACTGTGGAGTAGAAGTGCACAAGCAGAAGCATTCTGTAAGGCTTGGAAAGTATTCTGTAGGGCTACTGAAGATACATCTGTTTTTGTTCTGTTTTTTAACCCAAATGTTGTGTGGGTGCTTCAGCCATATACGGGTGATGAATCCAAGGGAACCACTTATCAGTCAGATCACTTATCTCAGGGGCAGAGGGCACATGTGACAAATGGGTGTACCCTGTGTGTGGTAGCCTGAAAGGAAAGAGAGAGTAGCAATGTTTCCTGCAAAAAAGGACTCCTGGAATTTTAGTCTGTTGTAATGGATCGGGTTAGTAAACATGGCTGTTCGCACATTAACTAAAGCAAGTGGATAGGAAGGGTGACAAACTGGATTAAAATGCAGAATTTGTTTGAAGTGATAACCTTGTTGGTACGCATAGCCTAGCATTTCAGGCAGATAGCAGTGGGAGCCCGGCTGTCACTCAGAGGGAGAATTTGCATAGGGAGAGAAAGACTGGCGGCTGCCTTGGGATTTTTTTCTTAAACATAGCAGCAGGATGTGTGTCTACCAAATGCCTGTCTGTTTCTAGAGGATTTCATAGAGAACGGGTGTGCCACGTTAAAAAGCGCTGGAGCAGTGGCTGGGAGAGATTGACTATCAGGTAGTGCTGGGTTTTATGACATTTAGCTGTAGCAGAAAACAGATCACAGACCAGAGAGGAAACAGCCTAATGAGAGTATTCAGAGGTGTTGAAATAAAGTTAATATTGTCTAGGTGATGACATAAAAGATGACTTTGTGTCTAGAATGGTAATGAGGATGCTCCCACCTTTTTTGCTCCCGGCAGACTGAAGCGAGCAGGAAAAGCAATATAGAGAAAAGGGAAGTGTCAGTGCTGGCCTGAAGACAAGGCTGGAGAAATCATAAAGTGCTGGCAGTGAGAGCTACCAGCAAGTGCAGGGAACACTCCCAGCCTGCACCTTGCTCTGTGTTGCTTTGTGTGTTTTTTTTTTTAAAAGAAAAAATGGGAAGGTTCTGATGGCATCATCCATGGTCTTTGGCTGATGGTTGACCCCAGCCCACAGGACCATTCCCAGCACCTTCATGGGGGATCCCACAGCCCTGTGCTGCAATGATATAGCTATCTGCAGGCACTCCAGCCTGGGTCCCAGTGATGAAGCCTGGTAGCTTGACCTAGAAACTCAAAGAAAATAGGCTGAAGAAAAAGGAGAATTAATGGATTAACTCTGAGGAGACAGTGAGAGGAGGCTCTGCTTCGTTCTGCTGCTGCTGCTTCTACAAAGAGAGGGTTTTCTGTAAGCGTATGCTTCAGCCTGTGTCAATGGATCTCTGCTAGCTGGTGACCCAGAAGAGCAAAGCATTTTCCTCTGGAAGAAAGGAATGTACAGGCCCTTTTTCTCCCATTTACAGAAGCTTTCAAAAATACAGTTCCATCTCGTTTAGAATAATGAAATGCAGAAGTTGAGAGGTTAGGAAGACACAGGTAAACAGCAGAGGAAAAATGCTTTCTGATTAGCCTTATGAAGAACACACTTGGAAAAAAGAATTGTTGCACACGGTAGGGACTACAAGGAGAGATGCCTCTACACAGGAGAGAAAAATAAGCAGGGGGAGCAATTCAATGACCACGTTTTTCAGATGCCATTTAAAAATAAAATCTACAGTTACTGTTCGTGTTCTGAAAGTACTTGTGGCGGCTTTTGTATATTGTGTGGGAGGGTCAGTAGTAGTCTAATCTCCATGTTGTTATGAGGGGTTTGGAGAAAAAATCAGTATCTGCTTACTGCAATGCAGGTGGCAAAGGTCTGCAAATTTCATTCAGATAAGCCTGTTTCATATTAAGAAGATGCTGATCACTGATATTTGACATCTGTGACCAATACAGAAATCACAAAGTGCTCTGAGGAAGCTTAGGTTTGGGAAGGAGCCTTGAAAGGTTTGCCTGATAAATTATTCTGCTGCTTTGCTTGACTCTGTGACTCAAAAGAGGAAAGATAGTATTTTCACTGCTAAATGAAAAATGCAGGGACAATAAGTTGACTGTCTCTCTGTCTGCCTGTGCAGCGGATTTCTGCACTATCCATCTTGCACAACAGTGTGCTTGTTTGTGACCTAAGAGATAAACCCTGAGTCACAGACTGTACCCTGCTCCTGTCCGGCTGTAAAATGATCATTAAAAGAGCTCTGACCTTTCTTTTTCTTTCTCATGTAGTTTCTGGAGTGATCTAACCAACACTAAAGGAATAGCCATGGAGTTCTAAGTTTCCCTAAATAATTTTCATTCAGACCCATGGCATGCAGTTATTTTTAATCTGTCATTCTTTCTTTTATTTTGAATATGAAAACTTTAATTTGATTCTCTTGTAGCTTTTTAAATGGAGAAAAAAAAAATTGGTATTTTTCTTTTAATCTTTTGAGAACCTTTGTGTAAGTTCAGTCTTTTCAAGTCAAAGGGCAGCTCAGGTACCTGTTCTTTCTTTGCATTGAAGCAGTGTTTGAGTTGTAGGTCTGCCATTTATGAGAGAAATGTGATGTCGCACCCCAGCTCCCTTGGCCCTGCAGGTAATACTGATTATCCAGATTTTCTTACAGTCTTGTCTCACTTCTGAAGCATTTCAATGACAGCGTCCAGGATCATCATCTGCTTATGATTTCTCTTCTGAATCAGGGACTCGTGCTACTGTCCTGGAATGAGTGTCCCTACTTTTGTTAATGGCCAGTTCATGAATTTGTGCCCTGTTTCAGGTGGTTTGCTCTCATTTCAATCTCTTTCATGGTCACTCCATACCAGACAATGTATTTAGCTTTGTAGACCACTTGTTGTAGATGATAATGTAGCTGAACCTCATGTGCATTTCTCCAAATAGAATAATGTTTCTGGTGTTACCCCTATATCATTAGCCCTTGCCCTTTCTCTTTGTACTGGATTGAGACTCTATTGTCAAGCACAAAAATCCGTGTGTTGGGAGTGGTGGAGGTTTTAGCCTGATGCACATACAGAGCTGATCTTCAGTACTTTGTATAATTCCTTACCTGTACATTGGCAGATTTTCTAAATCATGACGTAACTGAAGTTATTCTTGTGCTAAGAAGATAAAAACTCAAATATTAGAGTGCAGACATGGGAAAATTAAATAGGCTCATAATCTTGTCCCATGTCATAATACCCAGTGTCTGTTTTAAATACTCTGAGATAGGCTTACGTCTGAGAAATAATTTTGCACTTCATTTGGCGGATGATGCGGTCTTCTTGATCCTGATACGAATGAAGGCTCAAGGCAATAGGTAGCACTTTTTTTAAAACAATAATTAAAAATGTACGTATGCCTACAAGAATTGAAGTTAGACACCAGAGGCTTTCAGCTATGGTCTGTAGAGAGGACAGTCTAGTCTCACTGTGAGAGGAGAGAAGATTCAGGAATGTCAGATGTCATGCTGAGATTGCCATAATAATGAGTTGATACAACTGTGAATTTATGTGTGTGTGTACACAAATAATACAAAGTAATATCATATGTTATTTATGTATTATATTAAAATAATGTATGTGATTTGGTTTTCTTCTTAATGATCAGATTAGACACAAGTTGTTTTTTTACTTATACTTGACATGAGATTCTCCTCTCATATTCTCTCACATAACTGGGATCTTAGGCTTCATGCATAATGCTAATATTATACGGTGTGTGTCAAAATCCAAACGACTGGTAATGTTATAGTTAGTAGATTAAGTTGCTTGAGACTATAAACACAATCAATTTGCAAGACCTATGGTGACTTTCAAATAATCTTTTGTTCTGTGTTTTTGAAGGATGCGCATGAAAATGAACTGAGAGCAAACAGCATGTAGAATGGCACAGGAGGGAGTTTTTCATTACTGTTGTATTTATCATTTAGTACAACCCTGAGCTCTGTCAGACTTAAATGGCAAAGTCATTGTTAATTTCAAAGTTCAAAGTGTTCTTTAATCTTTCCCTCACTCATAAATAACATGGTTTTCAGTGCACAATTCCCGGGCTCTCTCGCCAGTATTCTCAGGTTGTCCTTGATAGGTGGGAAAATCCGTCTCGCTAAAGGAGCTGTGATTCAAGAGGTCAGAGCATTGTCTGTCTCTGGAAACAAGGCCCATAAAATACTGCTTAACAAAGGAGTCTATTTGCAGTGTGGAGCCTCAACATATATCTGGTAAGTGCCTGGATGTCAGACCTGAAGAAAGAGATGAAAATAAAGAAAATAAATACCCTGCGCTGCTGAACACTTGCCAGTACACGGAGAAGAAGAAAGAAATCCACGAAGGGAGTCATTTCTTCTTTTTATTGAGGACTTTTCTTAACAAGGATAATTTCTTTCTTTTTCATGGGTCCAGTGTGTTTTCATTTTTAGCTGAATGGAAAGGAACATTTTGTGACAGGCTCTCTCATTCATTTACAGCTTTCATACTAATAAGGCACACAGTTCCTAGAAGCTGTTTTCAGTGTGGCTCTAACAGGTCTGCTAGTAGATTAAATGGTCAAGGTGGATTTATGAAGGGATTTAGTATGGTTGGAGCTTCGGAGAAATTTTGAGTTCAACTGAAGTTAGTTATTCCCAGAAGACAGAAAGGTTTGTCAAAAAATAAAGAACATTTTCCATTCTAAGCCACCCATTCTGATCATTCAAGATCTAATTGTAGTGAGGAGAAAGATACTTATGACTTTTTACATTGCTTTGGTGAAAATTCAGTAATTCTGTCTAGAAACTCCACTTAGAACAGAAGACTACATTTATCTATACATATAATATATATATTTGTATATATATTATATATACAATATGAAGATGTGGCTGGAATCCAGCCTAAATTATGTTCAGATTAGTAAACTGGAAATGAAAATATCCACTGCTGATGTGCTGAGCTGGCCCTGTATTATACTGATTAACGGTGTGCAGTCCTATGGACCAAGCCCATGTCAAACTTGAATGAACGCTCATGTAATGAGTTATGTCACCCCCTTCTTAAAAGCCACTGGAGTCTTATGATGTATTGTTATGCATTCATACAGACATTCACAAGCATATAGTCTCTTTCTCCTTGCACTAAAACCTCTTGAAGTAATTCTAATTATTTTGTCTTAGATGTTGTCTGTATTAGACATGTTTTCTGTATGGAGACCACAGGACTGAAACTCCTGTCCACACAGTGTCAGTTGCAGAAGACCACTGGTTTAATGGAAAAGCTCTTTAAGCCATTTGCCTTTTTCTCATGTCAGTAGCTGCAGAACTCTCTTGAATCCCAGCTCACTAACCCCTTTTGGATTGCAGGCTGCCTGGGATGGCACAAGTTAAAGCAGTAGGGATCAAGGGGAAGATGGCATGCAAACCAGTTCTAGCAGGGAACTAAGAGATGATGGGAGCAAGAAAATGTCTTCATCAATGAGTTGCTAAATAAGGTGATCTTTTTATTGAGTGGTTGACAACTGAAGTCTGTCTAGTCATGCAGAGTTCTGGTTGGGCTTAGGGAAGGTAGACAGGTTTGCTGGTTTTAGGTTGTCTATGTCTTAAGGCCTATTTTTCCCCCTTTAATCCTGAGATTCCAGAGCAGATCACAAAGTAAATTCCTTTTAAATGATATCTATTTCATATAGATTGGTGTGAAAGAAGTGAGTGAAGAAAAATTCCTTCCTGATCACCCAGTGGTCAGTTTAGGCCAACCAGCCTAAAATTATTTTCTCCTCTCATTTATGCATATGTAGCTGACTTCTGTGTTAATTAATAGACTCTGAAGAGAAAGAGCAGTTAGCCCCTAGAGCTTCCTCCCAACCCAAGCAATTTCCTAGTTCTGTGCTCAGGCTCTGCGGGTTCCCAGCCCCACTGTAGCCACTCCTTGCAACAGACAGCTCGATTTGCTCTTGTGCTATCTGAAGCGACCAGCTGTAGTCATTAGAAATGTTGTCTTTATGGAATAAATCACGAGGTCTTTTGTTTCCTAGCATGAAGGGCAGTGGCCATTTCCAAAATGATATCTATTTGTCTTTCATGCCTAAGTTCTCCTTTGCCTGAGACTTCATATGCTTTAGGATGATTATTGCTGGTTTTGGAAGTTATAATACTTCTTCAGGCTAGCAATAGCTTTGTTCTTGCATAAATGTTGTGGTGTTTTCTGCTTGTTTGAAAGAGAATTTCTGAAACTCTCCGGCTTCCGTATTATGATGAAATATAATTGTTCTCAAAGCACAGATTATAATGTGGAAAAGATGCCAATTCCTATGAATGCTTTTAGTTGCAAGTAAATTCACACTGATGCGTGTAATCTTGTTCTGATGTAAATAAGGTTGCTGTTCTATCAGTAGATGCCGCAGTACCTTGTCACAGACTAGGGAGATGATTTACTTGATGCAAAGTGGAGCAGGTTTTATTTGTTGTTGTTGCTGGGTTCTGAGCTTTTGCATTTTGCTTTGTGGTTGTGTTTGTTTTAAGTAAGCACATCATACAGACTGCAAACTGGGTGTACAATGTTTTCTTATTAAGGACAGCTCTACTGCCGTCTGTTCGCGGCTTTTATGGTAAACACACTGACAACTGTGAAGCAGATTCTCTGCTTTCAAGAGGGGAAGCTCAACTGTGGGCTGTAAGAAAGCCATGCTGGTTAGGTCTGCAGTGCAGGTATGTTGTTATACATGTAATTACGTGTGTGTGTAGCTATTTGTCACCAGAACCATTCTCATGTGAGAATGGATTTGCTGCTGCCCCTGTATTCAGAAGTATGTCAAAGAATTTCTGCTTTACTCGATGAAGCAGCTCAAATACTTCTCTTAATGTTTCGGCTGTGGTTCAACTCCAGCATGATAGAGTCTGTGGTAGCTTTGCCTCCAAAAGAAGTTGCTTCTGGCCCAGCCATACGTTCCCTCAGTCCTCTCTGCTGTCAGTGCAGAGAGCTGTGCAGCTTTGCGATTAATCAGTCCAGGAGCTGACTGTGAGTTCCTGCCCAGCCCCATTCTTTCATTCCCAGCCCCGCGGGATGAGAAGAGGCCGGAGCAGGATTGCTCCCAGCAGTAGTGCCAGCTTCTGCCAGCTCTGAGAGCTCGTGGGACTGAGCCCAAGGCCCTTGGTGCTCTGAGGCAGGAAGCATCAGTCTTTTCCCAGAAATTGTTTTGCAGACAGTATAGACTTATGTGAGGTGTACTGGAAAAGCAAACCTGTCCAAATCCAAGGAACCTTTTTCCTCTTGTTAATACCTTGGCTGGCTGTAGTGTGTGTTTGACCTTTTCAATCATCCTTTGCATTTGCCTTAGGTGCATATGTGCCTGCTCTAACAGCAAGGGATTACAAACTTAGTTTCGGGCTCCTCGGTTGTGCTCTGAATCACGTCATCCACAGCATGACACAGCTCTAATTCACTGTGTGGGTGAAAAGTACCATGCATTTTGCTTAGGGAGTTAGGAGTCTGTGGGCTGACCAGTTGGCTGGCAGGTGCACAGCCGGAAGGGACTGAGAAGCCACACCAATCAGTTGCTTGTTTAAAGAGTAATGGTTATGTTCAAGAGGATAAAGCACACATAAAAAGAGAGAGAGACAACCCTTTCCCCTTAACTTGTGAAGGTTTTGGATTGCAGCTGGAAGTAAGTGATAAGGGACATAGTAGAGCTGGAAATGAACAGTGACCATCTTAAGTCATTTCAAGTGTGTTTTGCCCACGTGGGATATGAAGCAGCTTTCTGGTTTGCAAAGGCCAGCAAATGGATGATTAGTGAACGTAAGGAAGCTCTAAGTCCTTCCAAAAACATTCTTTGTATGTTTATTAAATAGAGTCGTTGTGAATGACATATGATTCAAATGTCCTTGTATTTCATGCTAACAAAGCTGATTGATATAGCTGCTCACTGCATAGAAATGCTTTTTCCCTCCTTTTATGGCTTCATCTTAGTCTGTTCTAGATAGAAAGCGGCTCCTTCTTAGATACTGGCAATGACCTTCAGGGCCAGTAAATGAGAGAAGCAGAAATAAAATCCTTTGTCCTTTTTCTGCAAAAAATCAAGATGTCCTCTAAGGCTACCCACTAAATATGGCATTATTTATGGGAGCGTTTGCTCATTCAGTGCTCTAGAAATGAGGAAAATCTTAAAGCCAGATGAACTTCATTCCACTTGAGCTGTCAATACAGTCATGCAAATGGTCACTAAAATTAGTGAGCATAGCAGAAATAGGTAGGAGCCACAGATGGCCACCAGTCCCTTGACAGCAGCTCTTTATGCTGTCAGGTGAAGAAAACTGGACTGGGATTTTGGTGCCACCAGGCTAAACTGAAGCATATCTTTTGAGAAGTGGCCCTAGTGGACTGCAGGGCTTTTGCTGACCTGCCTTGATTCTTCATTGCTGGGAATGGTTTTGAAAACTTTCCCTGTTTTCAAGCGAGATAAGTTAACCAGCAATGAGGCTGCATCCAGGCTTTTCTTTTACAGTTACTTGAACAGAATGTATTTATTTCTTAATTAATTGAATTACAAATGTGATTAATTTTATTGAATTACATCAATTGGAATGAATACAGTCGTGTGGAGAAAATACCTTGAAGTAATGGACCTGAATTTTTTTTGAGCATTTGGAGTCAAGGTAATACTTAGTTTCAGTGCACAGAACAAAAATAGTTTGAGTTCAATTAGTTCTGTTTTTTAGGCTGTTCCTTTAAAATTCTTAGCAGCTGGTCAAAGAGGACAATATTTTACGAGTTTGCTCTGCTTTAGTTGAGTTTGGGGTGGTGATTGCTGCTGCAGTAGCAAGTGAGTAGCTTGTCCCAGTGCCTTTATGAATATCTATAGTATTATTTGCCTGACATTTTCAATCCTCTTCCCTGTTTCTTGCTATGTAATAACCCATATGCATTTTCTCCATCATCTGGGCATCCTCTCCCTGTTCTTTGCTTACTGATTCCTTTGCTCTTTTCTTAAGTGTGCTTATTATTATCCTGTGCTTACGGAATCTTAAGTGCATATGGCACTGCTTGGAAGACTTGACTAGCACCTTATTGTGTAGTCTATGACTATGCCTCACAGAAGAATTGTGTGCTAACTGTTGGAGAGGGTCTCTCAGCTCACCTGATGCAGTCATCAACATCAGAGTGAAGGAATTTGCTTTGTAACATGCTGGCATAGCTCCTTGCTTTGTTTTACATTAACTCAGTAGCTTTATCTCCTCTGTCGATTTGCAGACTGACATGGTACAAAACGTTTTTCCTGTCTCTAATTTTTGTTTCTTCTCCTATCTGGTTGTGCTGGGATACAGAAGAGATTCACAAGGTGCAGTAGGGTTATGTTAGTGCTTGGATGCTGTAATTGCCTACATAAAACCGGGCTGCTCTTTGAACTGAACCACTGCACTCAAATGTTGCTTTTTGCTATGCTAAAAATACTAGAAAGCTGTATATCTAGGTCTGCTTTTCTTCTTTTTTTTTCCCCCTCTAATTTTCTTTTTTACTCCACACCACAGCAGGTAGGATTGCCTATTTGCTTACTTTTTTCCTAAGAGGAAAGAGATGCCGGGCCCTGTGCTGCATTAAAGCAACCCTGATTTTCCGTTTTCTTTCACTTTGCATAACAGTAACTAAAGAATTTGTAGTGCACTGAGAATCAGCAGAGCTATTCTCTTCCCCTCATAAATGCGCTGTTCCCCAAATGAAAGGAGAACAGGACGGAGGAAAGGAGAAGCCATAGACCCTTCCTGCAATAAAATGATACAGTTCACCTTGGTTTTAAGAAACTGTCAAAGAAAAGATGTGAGGATAGTGCTGGATTTGGAGATTTTAGTCTGATAGTCCCTAGAATAGATGAATCTTTGCTTGTGTTTCTTGATAGTGTGCTTCTGATCTACTCCAGTGAGAAAGGAAGTAGCCGGGACTTCAGATTGAGACAGTTAGGAAGTGTGATTGCAAATCCACATGGGTTGGTTGGTTTGTTTGTTTTTCTCTCTGCATGAAAACAATAGTTGTTTCTTATTGGTTTTTCAACCAAAGGAACTGCAAGAGCTAGTATACATCTTATCTTGTAGAAAAGAAGCTAAAACCTTGTTTCTTCCCTTTTTCTGTTTTCCTTTTTTTTTCCTTTTTTTTTTGTAAGAGTGTGTGTTTGTGTGTGCTTTTTTTTTCATATGGCTCTGTTTTTTATTTCCCATGGTTGGTAATCTAGCAGTGCTTCCAAAGTGCAGCTTTCAGTGCACAATGCCTCTACCTAAAATCGAAGGGAGACTGAGGGTTCACAAAAAGAAGCTCAAGACTTGCAGAATCAGCAGTGATGCTCTGCCCTGCTGTCTTCCTTTTTATTTCTTCTAACTCCCCATTATGTCTCCTTTCAAAACCTGCCTTTAAGTCATCTTCTGCAATGGTCATAAAAGCAGCAATGAATTCTCAGAGCTACCTGAAGGAAGTGGTAGGTCTGCTGAGAGAAATGCTGGCTGTTGGCCTCTTTCCTCTGTGCTGGGAAGTAGGCCATGCCCAATATCCTCCAGGGAAAGCCAGCATGTTCTGTGGCCCATCCATTGAATGAAAGCATCGCTACATCTGTTTATTATATAGATAGAATTGCAACAGGAAATGTGACCTGAAGACAGAGGAGAAAGCTTTGTGCAGGCTTCAGAGAGACCTTGCTGCTTGGCAGGGTGGTTGGTTCTCCCTGCCAGCTCATTGCCTCCATGCCATGAGGTGCCTCCAGTTCCAGGAGCCTTCTGTTGTGTCTGTGATGTCAGTCATCTGCTTCTTTGAGCAGACTGTAACAATTGCTGGAAAGGGAGTGAAAAAATGGAAAACGTTATTTGGAAGAAAGAGATAAGAGGTAAAGGAAAGGATCGCAATTTAAAATCTTTAATGATTCAGTAGTAATGCAGCATTAAGTGATGTATTTTTGTAGTCAAACAAGGCCTTCACCGCATACTGGAGATTATTTAATGCTTACTTTGCTGTCTTGAGGTTGACTAGAACTTAGAAAAAGTCCTTAATGGGAGAGAGGTGATCGGACTTTTCACTATGGTTGGTACTTTCTTTTCTGAGTCTGAGACTCAGAGCATGAGTTCTTGATAAGATCTATGAACTGCTTTTCTCCTGTGATTATTTTCGTAGGGTGTCCGTGCAGCTGAGAGGAAAAACAGAGCATGAGTGCCAGGTATTAGTTCTGGAGAGCTTTGCTGTGCGACAGAAACAGAGTGGTTTGGGTGGTGGTTCATCTGTTTCTTCTGCTGACTTGGAAGGGAGTGGATTCAGAGATGAATCTACTCAGTTGTTCTCTAAACAAGTCTCAGGTTCTCAGTGTCAGGGAAAATCTGCTGGGGAGAGCAAGCCATAGCAAAGAATCAAAATGGGAATGCCTTGAGCCCGGCTAATCACAAAAACAAACTGAATACATCAGAATTCCCTAAGTACCGCAATATGATTTTTATGCTAGATGTGTATGAAAGTGCAGGCTTAAAAAGAACTAAGCTGATGAGTTAAGCTGTCTGGAAATTTTTGTTTGGTTTGGTTTGTTTTAAAAAACAAAACAACAAAACTTCCCCATGTTTGCCTAAGATACTCCAGACCAGACCTAGGAAGAGGGAGTGAAGTAGCAGGATCCCACATGTGTTCCCCTGTTGGTGTTTTTGCTGGCACAGCTAAGAATAGGGTAGTTGTGAACCGTTACTGAGGTTTCATAAATTGGAAGCGAGAAGCACATTGCGATGAGATGAAGTTGTAATGCCCTGATACGTATGGTCCTGTTGTGCATTACTTCCCCTTTTAGTATTCTGCCTGCATTGCATACAAGAGTCTGTAATCTCCTGAAGTCAGTTCTGTTATCTTGGAGATTGTGAAGCACAATGCAACTAGAAAAGGGGCACAGGACTTCCAGTCAAAAGAATTAATTCATTTTCCAGCTCTGCTGCTGATTCTTCTTAAGCTTTGGCACATCACTTAATTTTCTTGGCTCGGTCTCTGTGTCTTTAAATGCCACCGGTCCCTAAAAACAACTTTGTAATTAAAATGTTTAGAGCTTCCTTAGGAGAGAACCTGAGGGCTGTGGTTGTATGAGACCTAGTTTTTGTAGGACTGCTACACATTCATAGGAGAGCCCTTGCATTAGCAGAAACTGAATTTACGAATTGCTTTCACCCTTTCCCAAATATTCACTGAGTTCTGTTACACTTAATCTGTGTCAAGAGACCCCCTACTCCTGTTGCTTTAAAACCAGCACTCTGAATCTGACGTTCTGTTTCCCTTTAAGGACGCTACTCCCTGTGCTTTGTGGGCTCTCTTCTCCACCTCAGGCTCCTGTCTCTCGCTCTGACCGTGCTGCTGATACTGCTGTCTGGAAGCTGCACAGCCTCCTCTCTGTCCCTTCTAACTCTTATTAAATGCAGTTTATCTCTCTACTGTTAAGTAGTCTATTGATTCACTTTAGAGTTTATTAGATTATTACTGTCTGGGGTTTGATTTTTTTAGCGTTTTTTCTGGTGTGTGCATGTGCACATATGAGAACAGATCAATGAGCAGGGACAATGCACAATTATTTACATGGCTACAGCCGCCACTCTAATGTAATATTGTCATTTAAATGCTTGCTGTGTATTCAGACAGTGAAGGTCTGTACTGCCTGCTCTGCAGTGCTGGAGCCCTTGGGTAATGTTTTTCATAGCTGTTTATTCCTAAATACTCTTGATGGAAATACAAATACCACCAAAGCTCCGTATGTGGTTTCAAGTACTGGGAAGAGAGAGGACAGAGGGGTCCACACTGTTTCAAAATCAGCACTGAAACTTTAAATCTTGTCTGAAAAAAGGAAAAAAAAAAGAAAAAAAGAAAAAAACCTGAAAATCATCAGGTCTGCTTGTGAGAAAAGAGTGATAAAACCAAGTAGAAAATTGATCTGCAAAGCCTGCAAGTTTATTTGTAAAATTCCCCTCCAGTAGAAGCATAGACACTTGAGTAAAAACGTACTGCCAGTGCTGAGCTTAACCCTGTGCAGCCTGGCAGGTGTTGGGAGGACCTGCATTGCTATTTTGGCAGGTTTTCTCTGGCTAGGAAAAGTAAATCATTCTCAGCATTGCCTTACAGTTGAACAAGTGATTTGCATTTGTGAAATTTACAAGCACTCGGCGTTGTTTTGTATTGTGATGGAGCCGTGTATTTTCCCTGTGCTCACAACAGCAGACTTCTACTGGATTGGTTTCCTTTTAGCTGACTGGTGGGAACAGTGGCAGGAATTTGAGGGTTTCAAGTGGTGTTCAGCCAAAAGGGATACAAGCCATGTTCAAAGGGATGTTAAAATTCTATCCCAGGCACCTGGCTTTTGTTCTCATGAATATAGGAAGATCTCCAAAGGCCTCTTAGCATTGCCCTCCTTCCACCCTTGGTGATCTGTCCTCCAATAAAATAATCTTCATCTGGAGATCTTCTGTGCAGCTAAAAGGACTCCACCCTTTTATGTGCAGCCTCCGTTTGTTGGTGTGTTTGGCCAGCCAAACTCAAAACATATACCAAAATACAGCCAGTGCTGACTGAACATCTACTGCACTTGGGGCTGCACTACTGTATTGACAAAAATGTGGAACTATGCACATGGGTATTTACCCAAAGGAAAAGAATTCATATCTAGCGTTATAACAGTTGATGTGGGCTTACGGTTTATTTGTGGAATGAAGTCTTTCTCTTTGTCACCTGATTTTTTAACTAATTTGTTTCTTTACTGACTCATTCCTTCTCCATTGCAGCAGTTCTTTTCTTTCTGTGGTGCAGCCATTGGTGCGCTCCACTCAGAGCTCCTTACTTCTATTCTTCTCCTAACTTAAGCTCCACTGTAAAGTTTGGATTAGTTCAGCTGGGAGAAAGCAGCTGGTCTCATTCTATACCCGAGCTTCTCTGCTGCTATATAGCATGCTCTGTTTTATGTTCATATGGTTCTCACCTAGGGCTCACCGGCATAGCCTTGGGTTTTCACTTTGTTGTCCTCTACCTGTGGTTTTGTTTATATAAAACCAAGGGTAAATTGTTGATGTTATCCAAAATAGATTGCGTCGCCTGAGGTGTGCAGTTTTCATTTAGGGTGTTAAGAATTAGAATTCTGTGCTCCACGCTTCTTTCTGCTTCTCCCCTTTTCTGCACCTGCTTTGCTGGAACAGTTTCCATAGCAATAACCTCTTCAAGTTTTCCAGGAGTGTTATAGGAATGATTTTCTATCTCCTCCTCCTCAACAATTCAGGAAAATGGAGCTTATTACAGATACTTTTTGTCCTCTGCGCCTCGATGGGAGCCTGGCAGGGGCACTCAGCAATCCCAGGTAAAGCTGTCTGCAGCGCACAACTGCTCTTCTGTGATGAGGAGCCCAGCTGGGCTGCCCACTGCTGCAATTTGCTTGACCTGATATAGGTTGTCTTTCCTCCTCTGCTGACTCGGCCAGTGGCATTTTTACACCGCTCTGACTTTGTAAGTAGAGTGAGCAGGACAAATGTAGCAGAGAAGCATTCTGAAAATGAGGAAAAACTCTTATATATCCTTTAGAATAAGAGGCAATAATTCAAGTTTCCATCACGTTTCTTTCTTCTGGCAGACATGTGAGATTCTACACAATAGTTCAACTTGCAGCTCACTAGCATATGGGAAAATATAAATCCCTGGAGAAAGCAAGCATTAAGCAGCTGTCTGGAAACCCTCAGGAGTCTGACAAAAGGGGGAGGTGGATGTTAACATGTGACAAATGGTGATTATTTGGAAAAGCAGGGCATCCAGGGGCAGCTACCGGGTTGTGGTTTGAATGTGAGAGGTAGGAGGTATCTGTGAGGCTGATCCTTAATCTGTGATCTGCTGGGCCAGAGAGAAATGTGCTGGTCAACTTAGGTATCTGTGTTAGGAGCATCCAAGGAGTATCCTGAGGTTCAGTCAAGACTTGCATGACTAGGACTATATTTTAGTTGTATATGATTGCATACATGAAAAGCGATCCCAAGTACAACTGGATTGACTCCACTGTAAGATGTGTTTGTGTAACAAGGAAAGGACATTGGAAAGAGCTGATTTTGTCTGAAGGACTGCCTGAGATGAGAATCTGTATGGCTTGATGTTCACAATTGGAACTGAAATGATAGGACTTCACTTTAATTCCCATTCTTCTTCCAGATTTGTCACCAGATTTGTGATTTCTTTGGGAAAAGCCTTTCCTTGGACACAAGAGATGAACCCCATCCCAATGCTAAGATCCTCTGTATGCCCTTATCCGAACTTTGCCAGTCCCCTCACTGTGTAGGCTTTGTATTTCACTACTAGTTTCAGCCTCAAAAAGACATTTTTGAGTGTTTTAAAATATCCATGTTGTCATTTCTTAGTTATCAGAGCTTTTCTTCCTTCTGTTTTCCCCCTCAACCTCAATTGTTTAGACTCTTTAATAATTCATATCCCTTTTGACTTCACACGCTTTCTTGTGCTGCCTGTGGTGCTCAGTCAGAAAAGTGCTCTTTGCAGAGCTTGAAAAGATCAAATGAGAAATTAGTTAAAGCCAAGTAGGTGGAGAGCATGTTTCACCTGCTAATTGGAGTACTAAACCTACAGGTGTTAGGGCTTCTACAGCAGCACAGCCAAACTGCCCATGCCGTTTATTACTGGCTGATTTTTCTACTAATTATGGATCCGAGCTTTGTAGAAGTGAGTTGCTGCTGAAGAGACTATGAATTCAGATTTCCCTATTTCTTGTATTACACCTCAGCTGTAGCACTGTGCTACTGTCTTTTGCATGCAGTTATATGCACAGACTACTAGAGCTGGGGCTGGAGAACTTCACTAGCCTTTCATCCCCTTTTTACAGTTTCTTTAAGCTTCTTTTACTTGAAATCCCGTGTGATGCTCTCTCACAGGCTTTCAAAAAAAAAATAAAATATCATTTTGACAACCTAATCTTGCAAAAAGACAAAGTAAGAGTATTTCTTCAGGAAAGTGTCATAGCTGCATACATACAAGATCTGGTTTTTAATTATTGCTACACCCTCTAGCTATAATAAAAGACCTGTCAGTGTATTCATTCTGTCCCTATTCATATTCAGAGGGTTGGAAACTAGAGTTTGAGATTCGTTCTGGATTGAGGTTAGGCAAGCAAGGTCTTTTCTTCAGCATAATGACTTTCAACTCAGTTTGGTGACTGATCAGTTCAGCCATCTGAATTGCGTATGCGCAAAGAGAAGCGGGGTTGTGCTTTTGCATACATTCAATTTTCATATTTATAAATCAGTATCTGCCTTCATTTAAAAAATGAAGTGTCGTTGCCTTCAGCTTATAAAGAGCAGCTGCCACCTCCATTAAAACTTTGAAATGTTCCCTTGAGAACTGTGAGAGCGCATCTGTCTGCGCCCAGCAGTGGTCTGAGCTTACAAGTGGGAGCAAAGTGTCCCTTATTACTCGAGAGTTTAGACAATAGATCAAAGATTTGAAGTATAAGCAGCTATCTTTCTTGGATGAGCCTGTCTACATGGGTAATTGCAAAGTTCTAGCTGATAAGGATAGTCTTGCTGCTGCTGAACTTAGGTAGAGTACTGTTGTTATCTTCTGTGGAAACACACCTTCACTTGACTGTATGAAAGACTGAGGTAGCAGGGGGTGGGTTTGCTCCAGAGCTGGGAGCTTTGGTGCAGAGCTGCAGTAGCACTGTGTGGGTGATGTGCAGGGTGGAGGAGCTCAGGCACGCTCCCTTGGTGACTGCCTTGCTTCTGTCAGGACATAGGCTGGTGTTTCAGAACTGCTGGGGTATAGGCACTGCCAACAGCAGGAGGGGGCAAGAATGAATATCTCTTCCTAGGGCCGTGCTCTGCAGGGACTGCACTGCCACTAAAAGCCCATGCGCAGCTCTGAGCATCCTGTCCCACCAGGTTTTGGCTCTTGGTAGCCAGTTGTGCCCTGACTGGGTGAATCACCCGGGGAAGGAACCCTTTGTTCTGTTCATACAGATATTGCTTGCTATGGCTGCGCTGTGAGGGTTTAACCGTGCTCTTGGATCACATTTGGAGATGTTGCGTTTACCCCTAAAGAAAAATACATCACAAGAGATTTAATTGTGTAGTGAAATATCAATATGCCGCAGCTTCTGCAGCTGTGAAGTGGAGACTACAGCTTGTGGATATTTAAAAATTAATTTTTAACTAGGACATCTTCATCTATTAAGTATTGCAGTTGTCTGTACCTCTTGTCTTGGCAGGCACAGTCACAAACAACCACTAGTGCTTCAAGTTTGAGTTAAGAATCAAATTAGTTTTAAGGACTTTTTCTCCTGGACTGAGATCTCCTCTGCCTTCATACTTTCTGTACATAAAGTTGTTCGTTTGTGTAATTTCATGGTGTCTTTCAGCTTTCTGGGTTTCACATCTAATTAATGAACTCCCTTGGCATCTATGTAGGTTGTTCAGCTCTGAGCTCATTATTGGCACCTTCCAAATGAGGATTGTAAAATGCTCTGGAGAAAGTGGTAGTGGCTGGGTAGTTTTTTATTTGCTTTACTAGCAAGGTCACCTAGATTGTCTTCTTGCGTCTTTTCCTCATTCTTTTTCTTTCCCTCTTTGTGTTTGAAGCTCTTCTCAAAGAGCAGCATGTGACAGAGGGCTGTGGTGAGTGTGGGTGCTCCTTCTGCATGGGGCACTTGTGTGGGTGAGCTTGAGCCTTTGAGACCCCTGTTATCCTTGTAATTTTGGTGGCTTCATTCAGAGCGATGGGCTCACACCAGTGCTGTTTGGTTAGATGAACAGGCTGTGAAACAAGCATAAGCTCGGGCTGTGACATCAGTTATTTCACCTCATGGATTGATGGGTGTTATCTGGAGCTCAGCAGCAGAGGTGAGGCAATGCTGGCACTGTCCGGGCTCTGGGCTCTTTGTGCGTCAGCGTCCTTGAGGCCGAGGGAGGCCAGGGCGGGCTCGGAGGTGCTGGGCACAGGGAACGGTGGAGTCACAAAGTGATACGTGTCAAACCTGCACAACTTCCAAGTTCAAGTGTCTGACTTCACTCGAATTCTCTCCCCTTGGGGGAGAAGAAAAAGCTTTAATTTATGAAGTGTCACAACACATTACAGCACATCACATCCCAGCACGCCGCTGCATGGAGCTGACATTTGTTTGCTTTAATTCCTCAAAATAGCTTTTATTTAGAGCAAATGTTCCCTGTTAATTCAAACAGTTCTCATTTTCCTGTGCTCTGTACTTGCCAGTTCCCATGGGGATAGTTGTTCCTGCAGCGCTTTGCCCTGTGTTGGTGAGCTGTCAGGCCTCGTCAGGGGTTTTAATTATTTTTCTTATTAATAATGAAGAACTTCTTTGTTGCCTCCAAACCCAAATACTCACCAGATAGGGCACAGCGATGCTTATGCTTCTTAATTTAGTCCTCTGACATACCAAGCACTTGAGTTCTGCCAGTCTGGGTAGGGATGGGGTGAGGTGTCAGAGGAGCAAATGCCTCATCAGGACTGATGTCCTGTTGCTGTAGGTTGTGTGCAGGTGCTGAGGAGGCACATACCTAGTGGAGAACAACAGAATATTGCAGCTTTTGTATTCAGCAGGAAACATGGTCAGACTATAGAATTTTTCTCTGCTTTGCAGAAGGGTGGGGAGCTGTTGTCCCCTGAGAACAGAAAGCACTGCACACCACTTGAAAGGCTAAAAAGAAAGGAGATGGGAAGCTCAGTCACCCATCTTGTGGTGTGCAGTATGTCTTTTGCCTTTTGTGTGAACAACTTCAGTACAGTTACAATATTCTTAATCTTAAGAACAGGCAAACATTGCCTTTTAATAAATCTAGAATGGCCCATTTAACACTTGTCACATCTGTCTTTACCTAGAGATTCAGTGTGATACTTGCTTTTTAAAAGGTGGCCAAAAATACATGGTAGCTGTTTTGGATGTGCCTATTTTCTTTGGAGAAGGAGGTATCTTGTCTGCTTGGAAATTAGTTGTTGGACTGTTTGCACAACTGTATGTGGACTCTTGCTCTTTTCTAACAGCTTTGACAGTTTGAAAGTTCTTGGAACAGGAATGATCTTCAAGTCTCTTTTAATTTGGAACAAGCAGATAGATCAGATGTTTGTCAATGGTATTGTTCTTTGTTTCCTTAATCTTTTTTCTTTTCACCCAGTCTTCTGTTGTCCTTCATTTTGCTGTGTCTCCTTTGAGGAAAAAGCCAGAGCTGCCTGTGTTCAAAAAGGATTTCTGCCGCTCACTTCTCCGAGTGGTTCAATACATTAGCAAATCCCAGGTCTGTGTTGCATCAAGCCCCGTGTCACACTAATTCTACTGGAAATGCTGCTGTCAGAAAGTGTGACTACAAGCAAGGTGAGAAGAGCACTAAACAAGCAGTGGAAAGCACTGAAAGTCTTGATCGTTCTTACTCTGTGTGCATTCTTGGAAACATTTCTGCTGTTTCCTCTCTTGATACCTGGAACCATTTGCAAAAGCAGAATGGAACAATTTCAATATGACCAGCAAGCTTGAAACAGTCAAGCATAGTAAGTGAGGGTCTCCGTGAAGACCTTGTGTCTCTGGTGCCATCTCAGATTACCATCTGCTGGGCTTTGGGAATTTCAAATTAAGATTTCTGCAAACAACCCCTCATACAAACAAATCTGCCTCAACTTTCCGAGCGTGTTTGGATACTCTCCTTGAGACTGAACAGCGGCTTGAACTGTTGAGGAAAGTGAGAGCTTGAGATCTCAGAATAACATCAGAACAGTTTTATTTTTAGAAACATTTTCCCTTATGGTTGTAAAAGCTAAATGAGTGAAGGAGACTGTTTTGGAAGAGTGAGTGGGGGAATGGTGTGAAACAGGAACGGATAAGTGAGTGAGCAAGTTGGTCTGTTGATATGGGAGTCTCAGCACAATCAAAAACAGTGCTGATGTAATTTAATAGCAGAGTGTGCCTCTTGCCTTCCTTTTCCTTGCCTGAAACCTGTTTTCTCATATTACGTTGTAAAGTAACCTGCATACATTTAATCGTAGATTGTCACGCTTTGTTTTCAGTAGTGTCTCCAGATGTCTATGTAGGACTTGGCTCCTCTCCTGAAGTGGAAAACAAGTCTATAAGGAGACTAAAATGTTATGGCCCAGGCTTTGAGCATTGGGAACAGCCCTTTGTGAGAAGGAATCAACAGCTGCTGCTGCTGCTCAATAGTTATCGAAATATGCCCACTGTGAGTGGAAGACCTGGTTCCATAAGATGTTTGTTTACGCCACAGTGGTAGACTGCCTTTAGGCCGGGGTTAAGGGATTGTTTATAGATAAGTACTTATAAAATTTGTGTGTTTTTTTTTTCCCTGTAACAACATGTTCTTCCTCCAGTCTGTTGACACTTGTATACAACTGATCTTGTCCAACCAAGTATCGTCCTCTTTCGCTGGTCAGATACCCAAGTCCCTTCCTTCCCCTTTTCCCCATTTCTATTCATCACTATTCTTTGTGTTGAAAGGTAGATAAATAATATCTTCAGTAGAAACCATGATAGATTGGTTTATTCCATGCTGCTTTTGCTCCCTTTTCTGCTCATTGAGATGGGAATCTTTTGTTAGTTTTGGAGCTGTTATTTATGAGAAAGCTTTCCAAATGCTACCGTTTTCCTTGCTCTGGGCATGAAAGACTTTAAAGTACATATATATGTACTTTATATGTACTTTATATATATATATACACATGCAGACATATGTATATATATATATATATATATATATATATTTGAAAATAATAATTTAGAATAAAAACAAATCCACTCAGTTAATGTAAACCAGTTTCTAGTTTGTATTTGAGGGACCCACTATATTACCCATTGAGTCTCTCACACCCAAGAGCCATGGCAAAATTCCCACCAGTGCTGATTTTCTGTCTGTGAGGATTATGTGTGACACTGCTTTTGACTTGTGCATCGTCTGAGATGTGTTTCTCTCAAGGGAATATGTGACACTTACGCCCCATGCCTGTCTTGCATTCCCTGTGTAATTTAAGGTGTTGGCTTTGACCTTTAAAGCCTGAAATAGGATGAATTGTGTGCAGTGAATAGTTGAGGTGCATCTGTTTGTTTCCCATCCTACTAACAGGCAATTGCTTTAAGGAGGAATGGGTTAACTAGGGGGATTTGATTCTGTGGTACCTGATGTGTATTGACTTGCCTATGTCTGAATTTGTAATCTTTTGAGATAGATGATGGATTCTCCTGTCTGTTGCATTGAAGGCAAGGGAATGTTGGCTGTGGTGGGGGCACAGTGGGGGAAAGTCCCTGGCTCTGCACAGCTCTGTGGTACTGTGTGGACTATAAAGCATTACTGGCTCATCCCATGATATTATAAAAGCATGAGATAGGCTAAATTGTAAAAGCTTTGAAAGAAAGAAATAAAAGTGGGGGACAAAGGCAGACAGCTGTGGAAATGGGTCAAATTGACACACCATGGTGAAGAACCTGGTGCTTTACACAGCCACCTGTCTCTCCTCTTTCTCTGGAAAGGTTCTGAGCCAGATCCCCTCAGATTCTGTGCTCAAGCTCATTTAGGTAGAGCCCACAGATTCACTTCCTTTTGTCACCTCTGACCTGTTCCAGGATATGTACTTCATTCTCACCCAGCCCTTGCTGTCTGTTAAAAGGGAGAATGTGAACTTTATGGAAAGCTTTCTCATTTAATGACACTGTTTTTGTATTGCCTGGTGCCTTAATCTGCTGCTTTGCCTTCAGCAAAAAATAAAGAGGTACTTGAATGAAAAGGAAGAAGTGATAGCAGTCAAAGAAGAGGGTTGTTATGTATCATAATGTTAGCATTCTTCGGAGGGATGCTACTGTAGTTGGACAAACTAATCTTTGCTTGCATAAGTAGACAGAAATGCTGGCAATTTACAGCATCCGCTTATACCCAGATGTCAACTCACATTTCCAAAAAGAATCATCAAGTCAGGAGATAAACAGCTGGTACAGGCAAAAGGAAAATAAGCTTGTGTTTAAAGGAAAAAAAAAGTGTTAATTTGTATGAAGTGTAGTGTGCTGGCATCTAAACAAATGGAAGTTAACAGCCGAGAGCGGAGAAATGAAAGGGCTGGGGTTTTGTGGTGTTTTTTTCTTAACATATGAGAATTAAAGTCTTGATTTCTTTGTAAAAGCTTCTTGGCTTCCATTTGTTTGTTTGTTTGAGTTTCCATCCAGTAAAACTTGGTGTGCTGGTATCAAAAGGGATAGCTAGTGGTGGTGCATTTTGGACCTCCCCACAAGCCTGTCTGCCTGTGCTTTAAGTTGGCCGGGGCCTCAGGGTATGGCTGCAGGGTATGTGCCTCTGATTTGAGATTTTGCCCCTGGAGCACAGAACTCCCAGCTGTGACCAAAGGATCCAATGGTCTGCAGACAAAGCAGGGCTCAGGGGTAAGCACTGGGTGCCACACACTGAAGCTTTTTCTTCCTGAGAAACAGTGCGTTTGTCTAAGCTGATGAGTATTGATCTCTGGATAATTATTAAACAGCTGTATGTAAAAACAAAGCATTCCTGCAGTCACAAAGCACAGAATTGTAACTGCATGGAAAGTCAGGGCTGGGATTGTTGCTGAAAGAGCATCTTACAGAGCACACTGGCAGGCAGCATCCTTTGCAGGGAATGAGAAACAGCAGGACTCCTGCTGGCCTGTGGACCTCCGTCTGTATAACGGGAGGTGGGTTTGCATGCTATTTGGCTTGATAACAGAGCAGAGTAAGCAAGTCTTTACTACAACATCAAAACAACCCCAAAACCTTAAGTAAAGAACCATAAGTTCTTTACTCCTTGAAGCAAAATAAAGGGCAGAGTATTTACTGTTTTCCTCCCTCCCTCCTGTTTGTTCCTACTCCAGTCTTCTAATGCTCACAGGGCCCAGCAGGGTTTTATGTGGAAATCGTTGGGATTATCTCCCAATTTTTTCTCAGATAATTCAGTTGAGAGGTTATACAGAACTGAATGGTTTGGAGACTTGGGATCACTGAGCTAGAGGCTTTAAGGTGTTCGCATGCTCCTATACAGACAGAACAGTTCGATATTTATTGGATGTGCTGCTAATTGGCTGAAAAATCCATCGTTCCTTCTTTTTCTGTCTTTTCTCAAGGTTGTTTTCTGGGCTGGCAAGGGCAGGAGGCATCTGGATATCACTGATATCTATAGTGGCTGAAATCTCAGCCACTTTGGGCACCTGTGAACTATGCTACGTGTTCCCACCTGACACTTCCCAAACTAGCAGAGGTGATGGCCATCCCTGTGTTGTCCTAGGGTACAGCAGGTTGTGTGATGTACAACCTGAGTATGTGATGGTGCACGCAGAAAGGCAGCCTGTGACTCAGAGAGTAGGCATGGGGCCTTTTGTCTAAGTGGAACTGCTCACCCCCAGCTCTGAGCACAATCCCATGTCCTTTCCAGTAACAGCACCCCACAGCCTTTCCCTCCACTGGTGACTGAAACAAATAAATTGTAATGAGACTAGCTGTCTTAGCTGTTACAGTATTTACAGGATAAATAGTTTCCACTTCATAGCCATCAATACCCCCGCCCTTTAAATCCATTAACTTTCTGACTGCTATATGCTGCCTTGGTAATGGGCTGACACTGATTTAAGGCTAGAAAAACACCGCTTAGAGCCCTCCATTAGAGGGAGAGAATGTAAATTGTGACCACGCCATTTGGTCTGGGACTTAAGATGTCTACAAGTGACAAGTTTCAAGTCATGAATTAGGCTGGGATGGCGACAGTATAGAATCTTCTGGTCTCAGCTGAAGAACTAGCAGGAAACTTGGGAATTAGCAATGCTGGCTTTGCTGAGCATCTGTACTCCTACAACCTCTAAATGTGGCTGGGGTGGGCTGCTCTGCAGCCTCAGCTGATGCCTTAGTCTACCCTGGACCACCATGTTTGCAGATGCTCGTGGTTTTGACTACCTATGGCAGTGAAAGTCTTCCAGAAAGAGAAATACTTTATCAGAGCTGTCTTCAGTTCCTCTCCTGTACCTGTCACGGTAGCGTCAAATGGTTACTGTTCTTAATCTTTTGTAGCTGATTGCTGACTCTTCTTTGCTTCCATTCTGCCTTGTTTTAAGGGAATTGAAGCAGACTTTACTTATTTATTGATGGCTGGAAAGGAATACCTTGCAGCCTCCCTCCTGCATTACTGTTGCGACCGAGAAAGAAGAGGTGGGGAATCAGAATAGAAGATCTATCACATTCAGCCTGCAAGGCTATTATTTGAGCTGCCTCAAAAAAGGTTGAAGTTTTTGCTGCATGTTAAAGCATTGGCGCCTGGATTTTGTTAAAGATGACACAAGTGGAGAGGTTTTATTTGAATCCCACCCACATGATCTTCAGGGATTTATATACAACAGAAAATGAAGCTGCTTCTCATTTTTGCATATCACAGGCTGGCCTTCTTATCTTGTGATGCAAGGAGAGTACGTTTTTCAGAGCCTGGGAGGGAAGAGCAGGGGGAGCAGAAAAAGAAAGGTTCATCCCTTTTATCTTCCCCAGTATATTTTGTGCGTGTTAGTTAAAGCCTCCGCAGCCAGATACAGCTGGACACGAAGCGATCGAGGCTGCATAAGGACAATTCAGCCACACGCGGGCTGGTAATGGGATGCCATTTCTAACTCTTTTTGGCCTCTCTACAGCAAGAGAATTGAGTTGAGCTGTATCCGTGGGCAGTGATTTTGCAGATAGAAGCATATGACCCCAAGCAGCTAATACGAGAGCAGCTATTCTGGCTTCATCCTGCATGAGCAACCAGCATTGAACCCATGTTCTGAAAGAAACAAACCTCGTGTAATTTTGCTGCCGGTGTCTTTCTCGTGAACCTTTCTTCTCCTGCTCAAATTGTTTCAGTAATGTAGATGGGACAGACAGTGCAAATATGATTTCTGACACTGCATCCGGCAGTATGTGGTGAGGGATAGTCTGAGAGTCTTTGTTCTACTTGTGTCCTTGACATCATTACAGTACTGGGAGGTCATTGTTAGTCGCCATCAGAAATAAGCCTCTAATTCCATTTGAGGAATAACAGTATAGAGCAAAGCTCAGGCAGGAATTTGTGAGATGTACTTTCAGGTTGTGCCAAAGGGAAAGGTAGGTAGTTGAGCAGCCAACAGCCAAGTGTGCTTGGGCATGCTTTGGAGCGAGCGAGGAGGGTGGCTTTGCTCTGGGGCTGTTCGTGCACAACACAGCCAAGCATCTGTTTCATTATTAAATCATTATCATTAGCTAATTTCTCAAAGCCCTGACTCTGGAAGAAAGGAAGCGTCATGTCTTTCATTGTGTGCATACCTGCAGGTTACTTCATTTCCTTTGGATATGGTTCTTGATGGTCATTAGCTGAAAAGCACTGAAGTCATTAAACGGCCATAGGTGCCCTCTGGAGCCACTTGCTGGATGTTGATAAAGGAAAATGGCAGTGCAGTATAAAGTATAATCTAATCACCACATCTAATTACAGACAAGCATAAGCAGCTGAAGAATGCTTCTCTAAGAATATCATAATTGTCTTCATCCAGCATTTCCAACTTGGAAGCTGTGAGCAAATATCGACTAATCCTCCCTGTAGCCCCTGAGGGTGGGAAGGTAAATCTATTACTGTTTATTAAGAACTTGTTTCAATTAGCCTTAACCGCTGTTGAAATAACTATGAATTGTTGGAAGAATTAACGGCACTTGCCTTGCAACAGTGTTGACCATCTTGGATGTCCAAGTACTGAGCAGCATTTCTGATTTCATTTGGCTGCAATTAATGCTTGGAAGCTTCAGATAAATGCCTGTTGCTTTTTATTTCCATTATTCTTTAGTGTCTTATTAAATGCTAAATATTCTTATTTGGTAAATATTTAACAAGCTCTCTGGGGCTTTGTAAAATGTATTGTTTTCAATAAACATACACAGCGCTGTATTATTATTACTACTATTATTATAATTTGAGGGAATATTTTTCTGTGCAGCATAAAACTGCAAACAGTAGCAGTAATGTCATTTTTTCTTTCTTTCCTTCCTGCTTTCTTTCTTTCTTTTTTGTACAACATAGAACCACTGTAATTTAGTTCCTATAATTGGTAATGTTCTCTCCCAGCTCTGGGTTAGGGGGGCAGGGATAGAAATTATGCATAAAATCATTAAACATTACTTAACATTTTGTGCCTTGCACGAGCTTATTTTGACTGCTTCTGTTTTGGGGTTCTTGATGCTGGGGCTCATCGTTGCTTGACTGGCTGATGGCCCCTTCATGCTCCCAAGGATGGTATTGTGCTATGGATGCTCAAACCTTCCACTGCAGAAATGGCATTTTGTATGAAAGGCTACACTTGGAAATATGGTATTTTGAAGCTTTCCTCCCATCTTAGACCGCAGCATTCATTTTTCTTCTTATAATGCGTGCATCTCAATGACAAGTCAAAGATGGGGAGTCATTCCTCAATCTTTGATTATTTTTTTTATCCAGTTGGCTTTTTTTTTGGCAATAGTAGAAGCTTTAGTCCAAATTTATATCTAATGTATCTGCCAAAAAAATGGAATATTCCGTGTTTGGAGGAGAAAATGGAACATTTTTATTAGTTGCATGAGAACGTTAGCTTAGCTTAAGTCTGTTCAGGCTTCTGAGGATTTATGCCCCGGGCAATCTCTTAAAAAATTGCCATAGGTTTTGAGCTTTTTAATGTACATTATCATGCATATTTATCATCTTTTTGGAACTGTCCCTTCTATGCAGAAAACTGCTGCAAAGCTGTAGCATACCATATTCTGTAGCATTCTCAGCAAACGTTTCCTGTGTGATTTTGTTAAACTGCTGGATGTGACTCCGTGCTGAAATAGCTTTCAGGTGCTTACAGTGGGTGGCTGAGTATCCCCTGCCCCCTTTTTACTCGTACAGAATGAAAAACTGCAGTTTGTCGCCTGTTGTTTGGCAAGCTCTTGGTGCCAGTAAGCAACCCACATTAATGTTAATGGAAGCTGCGTGCACAAAGCTACCCAATAAGCCAGGTTCCTCCTTAGTCTGGACTACCAGGTGGTGAATGCCTTGCTGTGGTGCTGAGGGTTGCCTCTCACTGCCCAGAAATTCAGTCTGCCGTGCCCTCATGGCCTAAGCTGCACCTAAACCAGATTCCTCCCTGTTGTGATGGGTGGGAGATGTGATGGACAGCAGCAACCATCCAGCAGCAAATGGTGCATGGTGGAGGGGCCTTCCTGCCAATAAGCGCTGGAGAGCATTGGACTCAGGTAGGCACTAGGAACTGCAGGATGATGTAGCTGCTAGCTCTGGGCAGCTACCATGTTTGCACCTCCTCACCTTCCTGCCTCTGGCTGCAGCTGCACTGGGCTCAATGTGGGGCTTTAATAAGAAGCCATCAAAGGAGAAGTGCAAGCAAGCAGCTGCCTCCTCAGCAGCACTGGCTCCCCTGAACTCTTCTTACTTTCCTTTTTCTTGATCTTTTCAATGCCCCAGCCTTCTATTGTATGCATGATTGTTAAGAATTGCCTTTTCTTCTCCCAGGTCTCTCAAAATACCAAAGCAGTTTGGATGGGTAGAAATGCTGCTGGAAGCTGCTTGGGAGCAGAGTCAGCACTTCTCACCTAATCGCTTCTCTTACAATCGTATTTCTCCTACACACCTATTTCTGAAAAGTATGTTGTTGTTTTTTTCCCCTTGGTACAATACAGTGTTTTGAAGTTTGGTCATTTTAGTGCTTCACCTGGATTTCCTTTCTGTGACGATCCCAGCCCTTAAGTGCAAATTCAAGTGATTGGACTTTTTGATGGCCTTTATTTTTTATTATTTTGTCTTTGGAGGGCGTTGATTAGACTCTCAGCTGAGACTGAGCACATTGTGCTCTGCCTGCTCCTACTCTCTTGTCCTGATACGATCTTGTTGCTCCTGAGTAGCCGTGGTGTTGCCTCTCCCTCGCTCAGAACTGGTTACAGTGATGCTGAGGCAAGAGGGGCTGTTTGATTGCCCCCTGCTGCCCGAGCTCAGCTCCCACTGGAGCTGCTAACCTGCTGTGTGCGTATGGGCTGGCTGAGGTCTGATTCCGAGTTGTGCATTTTCTGCACAGTAACCTTTGCTCTTGTTGTAGAACGTGATCTTAGAGGCGTGTTTGCAAGCTGCTTTGATAATAAGGAGTGGGTGGGTGTTAACTGGGAAAGTGCTCTGGTTCACCTTCTTTTACTCTGTGAGCCAATTAGGCAGCTTCCTCCCTGTTGTTGTTAACCATAGGTGGCAGCAGCTTTCTAATTCTGTTATTACGTGTGCAAGCTGCTCAGTTTCTCCAAAGCTGAGGTGATGCTTCCTTCAGACCTCAGCTCCTATTCCCATTTGCTTAGCTGAAGCTTTTTGAGCTGCAGTCTTCAGGCCCCTGGGGACTGCTGCCTTCCTTGGAGGCCTCTCTTAAAAGCAACCAAGAAGAACAACCAGTTGTTCACGGACTCAGACTTTCTTATACGATTTTGCACCCTCCCTATAAAATGCCTTGAGGGATATCTAAATTGCAGAAGGCTGAAAAGGACTGAGTAATATACTGTAAAGCAAAACAAATCTGTGCGCTAGGAATCACCATTAAATCTGTCAGTACTAATGCTACAAATATGCACATTTTGAGCAGCAAAGCACAGGCACCTCTTTTAACAATGCAATGGGTTGTGGGGCTTGAGGCAAACATGATAGATGGTGATGGATGCTCTGCTGAAATATAAGAAACAGGCATCGCTCTTAGATCCCTTGAATTGAACCAAATTATTTTTCAGTCTTATTTGCTAGATCAATTTATTTGTACGTTAATGGTTGGACTTGATGGCCTTGGAGGTCTTTTCCAACCTAAATGATTCTATAATTCTCACAAACTTCATGCTTCTCCTCACATCTAATTTTTTCTTACACGTGCTGCAGGCTGCTTCTCACACTCAGGGTTCCCTCAGCAGTGTGGCATATATGGTGAAATAGAGACAGCAGCAGGACATTTCCAGGATCTCATACCTGAAGCTACGTGAATACATCTGGAGAAAATTAAATACTTAGGCAGTGCCAGTTTAGCCAAAGAGAATGGCTCATGTTACAGAAACTTTCATGGGAAGAATATTCTGTCTCCGGGAAGGAATTACAAACCAAACTCACAAAACTCCCTTCCATGTTCAGTATTCTCACTTGAGATGTAAAAGATGGCTTCTTTCACTCCCTTGCTAGGTAGAAGTCCTGGCCAATGGCTTGTTGTCATTCTTAGGTGCTGTCTGTCTTGCACAGTGTCTGTTGGAACAAAGAACTTAAAAAGCTTTATGGTTTCATTCAGAGAGGGAAGAAGAAAATGTGTGAAATCCTGGAGTGGCGTGGGATGGAAAAGCCGTTGCCACTCACCTGTAGACACAGCATGTGTTGCCATCTGGACATGTGTTGATTCCTGCAGGCTTGCTTTCAGTACTTTGGCAGATGAGCATATGCTTGTTCTGCACAGTGCATAGGTGAATTTCCCCATAAGGACCTTAGTGTTAAATGCAGCTGCACAGCTTTCAGTAGACAGAATAACTGCTTAAAGCCGGCTTAGCTATCTTCTCTGCACAGTACCAGTGAGAGTACTTGAGATCTGAATCAAACCATTCCTGCACAGCTGTGAAGGTAATGCTTCCCATTCTGAGGGCTGGGTCTTTCCTTGTAACTGTGGTGATGCTGCGCTGCCCCTTGACTTCTTGTGCTGCTCTTTTCACCACTGGTTTTACCTGTATTAACTTCATTCTCTAGTCCTTAAGCATCAAACCATTCAATGGTAGCATTGTCTCTCATCCTTACGCATACATGTGCTCTGCAGCTATCTACTGAGCAAGGAAAAGCAGCAGCGTGTCTAACCCACAGTACGTCTGGCTGTTGCTTGATGAGATCCTCCATAGCTTGAGGAGCCGTGTCTTGTTTTGCAGGCCAGGCTGAGGAAGTGGTGGTTATCAGTGAGCAACAGTTTGTAAGTTGGTATTTTTTTGCCTAATAATAGAAATTGTGAAGCCTGAACACTGCTGGTTTTGTTCACAATCATTGTTCCCTCTTTTATGTGTGTGTTTGCCATGTACTGTTGAAGGGAGACTGTGGCAGGACAGCGGATGAATGCAACCATTAAATTTTGCTGGAAATGATGAAATGAAAGCGCATTTTATATTCATACCTGATGCATCATTCTCCCGCCTCCACCTTCTGGCCCATCGCATTCCAGTCTGTTTCGGAGATTTAGATGCATTTAAGTCAGATCTCCCATTCCAGAGTATAATCTACATCCAATTATCAACCCTTAGGGATACATTAGATGTAACTATTATATCTTCTTCTGTCAATAAAATTATAATCGCTGAATGCACAAATGTCCTACTTTGGTTTCTAAAAGCATCATGGAAAAGAATGAGACAAAATGAAAGGGCTGTTATGCTGCATCTTACACATGCTTATATGCAGAAAATTGCCAAAATCTCTAGCTGAGGTATGTATCTCCTCTTTCTGTCTGCTGCTGACAAATACTCAGCTGTGAACAAGCAAGTGCCTGCATAAGATCTGACAAAATTAGATGCAGAGATGAATGAGGTTTCTCCTCCATTTGTCCCATGCCATATCCAGTGGAATCACAAAGGCCCGAGTGCTTGTGGAGCTTCACTCAGGCCTGTCTGCACAGAAACACTTGGTTAAGTGAAACCAAGTTAATGACAGAGCTGAATTTCAGATGTGTTAAAGCTCAGTAAGCCTCCTTCAGCACTCTCCTTGAGAAATAAATTGCTCTGAGTTCTCATTAGCTTGTTCAGACCCCGTTTTACTTCTGACTGAAAACATCTGCACAGGAGTTCCACGTTCCTTAGTTAACACACCTTAAACTTACACCTGCAATTAATTTGGTTAACCATTCCTAAGTTTCCTCTAATTGCAGCTACGCCCTAAGTGAACCAAGCCATATTTAATTAGCTCAGCACAGCCCAGAAAGCAGTAGTCACTCTTATCAGATAAAGTCCCATTTCCCTTTCAGCCAGGCATGGTTAGTTACCTGCGCTCCTGAAACAATCTTCTCTGACAGTAAAGGAAGAATTTCATCTCCTAAAGAAAACTGCACAGTACTTGAAATTAAAGGAATAAGGGGAAGGGGAAAGTTTATTTTGTGTGAAGATAATTCTGAGATAATCTGCTACATAGTGTTTTTGCACCTTGATTTAAACCTTCTGGTATTGACTGTTATCTGAGACAGAAGAGAGGAGTGACCCCTCATTGGCTGAGGAACACAGACATTTTAGACCCTGAGTTCAGCCCTGGGTGGCAGGACTGCAGGCAGGGCTAACAGTGTCTTTCTAAGCCAGTGCATCAAATGGAATTTCACTTTCAAATGTTTCCAACCCAAGTATTTCACCAGCCAAAAATACTTGCTCACAATACTGGTAGGTGGTAATTTCTGTTCTTCTCAGATTTTAAGCTGGAGCTTTAACCCGAGTGCCAAGGGAAAGGAGAGATGTCCTGAACTGAAGAAACACCAAAATTACTATGATTTGGTTAAGGTTTTGATGGTCATCAGGATTAAGGGGGAAAAAATGGGCGAAGTGCAGGTGCATTTTGTATTGTTTTGTTTTGCTTTAAAAAGGCAACCAAAGCTCTGTTTCTTTGTTTCCATTTGGAACATAATTAAGCTTTCTTGCCAGGTGTCAACTTAGGAAACAGCTTGCCACAACCAAAAGGAGGTGATAACATTTGTTCTGCTTTGCACTATCAGGGAGAAAGATGGGATTTGTGCGGTAGCTTTCTATACAGGGTGAATGGAAGAAATGGGATTTTAGGAGAGATCAGGAGTGTGAATCAAGTATTCAGTGCTTTTAAGAGTGTGGATTTTAATGAGTGGTCAGATTTTCAATTCAGTGCTCACATGGGAATTTTGCTGAGGGATACCATGGCAATTTATGTAACTCAGAACAAATTGTCCCATTGCTGTACACCACCACTGCATTGGGGCGGAGGACTTATCTCCATCAAAACCTGTATGTTGGTCCTTCTAATTATCGCTGTTTACGCCCTCACAAGGGCTTGATACTGCTATCTCTAGAATCACCAGCTTTTCTCTGAGATGAAGATTAGTTTTCTGTGTGCTTACAACTTCCTTATAAAATTGCTTTCCAATGTCTATATGCATGCACATGCATGCATGTCTGCGCTCTGGTATATTATGTAAAATAACTCTGCTTTGGGAGGATGCTCTTCTTTCTTTTACTCTTTTCCTTTCTCTGACTCCAATTTTCAGTGTCCTATGGGCTGTTTGTTCTTGAATAGGTGACTGCAATGTAATTTCAGGAAGAAAACAAATGAGACTTGGAAGCAGCAGAACAGGTCCAGTTGCGGGAGGATGGGTAACAAAGGAAATGTGCTGGAAGAATACTCTCCTGCCTTCTGTCTTTGGAGGGCTATATAATTTATAACTGTTCTCTGCAAAGCATCTGAGGCAGTGCCAGGTGGTGGGGAGTTGAATTAACCCCTGTGGCGTGTAGTTATCGGCAGAGGCCAGACCTGTGGATCGATACCTCCGTGCAGTGAGTCACCATATCAACTGGGGAAAGTGAATCTGTAAGCTCCTTATTTCTCCATTCTTCTAATCGCGAGGCTGTGTCTGGCAGTGATGAAGATGGAGCAGACGCAAATGCCTGATGCTCGAAGCTCTTTGATTTCTGAGTTGATGGGGTGAAGCCAATGAAAAGCCATGAGAGGCTCAGAGCTGATAGCTAATTGCTTCTTTCCACGACTCCAGCACCCCCTTTCTCTTCTCCCTTCTCTCCTTCCCCACAAGTCTGGTTACACTCAGTAGCTGTACAGCGTGTGCTTTGCTTGACCGCCAGATAATTTCCAGCATCACTAGTTAAGCCTGTTTTTTATCATTATTAATAATAAAGGATGTTTTAGTCTCACTTAAGTGGATTAGCCTTGCTCCTGCCTGCTTTTTGATTGTTTTTGCTGCTGGAGGCTCACTCTTCCGATGAGAGTACTCACAGATAGAGTATATTGCCAAGCTGGTTTGCCACTGAGGCATACCTAATAGAGGCCAGTGTAATTGCGTTTTCAGGGAGCAACTGCAGCACAAGAACACGTCTCGCTCCAAGAACAAGACTTTCATTGGAGCTACAGAGCAGTCTTGCTCAGCTGCCGAGTCAGCCGCCTCCGCTCACGTGCCCTCAAAGCTTGTGGGAGCACCAATCTTCTGAATGCAACCTCCTGAAGTCGTGCCTGTTGACAGCTCAGTCTTCATGCTTTCCTGAAGACATGTGTGCCTTCCAAATCTATTACACCCCCTCCACCTCCCTCTTTAAGAAAGAAAGAAAAAAAAAAAACACTAAAAAAAACATCTAAAATTACGTTCTTTTAAGTTTTTCACATCTCAGAGGTACCCATTGGTTGCCCATGTAGGGTGTGCTAACAAATCAAGTGATGTGTTGTTCTTTTCTAGCTGCACCCACTCTCTGGAAGATTGGCATCTTGGCCTAAGAAAAATAAACCTGATAAAACAACTGCACCAAGTTTCTTACGAAGCCCGGTATAACATGTCCATCATACCACTCTCCTTCCTTACCCACAAAGTAAATGAATTATTTGTGACTTTTGAACAATAACAGGTGTTGCCAACCTTAAAGCTAATTGTCCCCCAGGTGGGACGTGAAGCAGTTAAAAGATTAGCAAGCCCTTAAGATGAAGGTGGCGGCTGTGAGCGGGCACCTGGGGTGATTGGCTGCAGTGATTAATGAAGACTGAACTCTGGGTTGCTCCTCAGGTTAACAGCTGAGCTTCTAGCTATTGTTCTAAATCTTCTGTCCCTTAGCTTATGTTCTGACTTCTAACCTTGCTTTCTAGTTCAATTGTTGTTCTACATCCAGTTGCAGACGTTTATCCTAACCACTGGGCATGACTGTGCTTGCCCTGGTCTCTTTCTCTTAAACTTTCCTCGTGCTGGGTTTAAGCTTTCAGGGTTTTCTATTGCTTTATTCTCAACTCATCGCCATCCCCTGCCAACTGTGGTGAGTAAATACATATGTGCAGTTTTCTGTTTTATTGTTCCTGCCATAACCGGAGACATTCCTGCATGACAATGTGGAGTTATTTACCTCTGTGTGCTGACTGTGTTGTCCAAATTGTTTGTCCCCATCTGTCTTCTCCCCAGCTTCTTGCATGCGGTCAGTTCTACATCCCTGAGCTCCCTTTTTCTGGGTTCATATGCAAAGGCACACTTTAATACTTACTAAATTGAGGTCAAATCAAAACCAGCTCTCAGGCTGAAACAAGAATGCCTAGAGAGAGATTTGCACTGCTTAATTGAGGAAAGTGTTAGATTAGATAAGGCCTTTAATAGACAAGAACATGCTGTTTTTAGCTACTTTGATTGGAAAATGTCTGTTATGAGCTTGAACAGGAATAAACAGTTTTTTTCCTATTACTGTTACTTCAGGGATAGTTTGCTTATAGTCCCAAGGCATTGGGCGAGGCTGATGTGCAAGGCTCAGGGTGAGTCTGTGGGTCTTTGAGCTCTGATGACAATGCTGTGCTTCATTGCAGCCATAACAGAAAAGTGACTGTGGTTACAGGAATTGTCAGCCACAGGCAGAAGGCTAATGCTGTAGCAGGGCTGCAACAGGGACGTTTTCCTTGGCTCACCAGCACGCGAGGAGGGACAGTAAACAAGGCATTGCACGGAAGCCAGTGGACAGAAAGGTAGACAGTAGGTAATGTTGTCTGAGTCCTGCAGATGGGAAGCTAGTGGCTTTACTTCTGACTAGGCATTCATGCTTTATGTGTGGGCACAAAGATCCTTGCAGAGAAGGAGGGACTGAGATTGTAAGGGGATTGATATGAAAATACCAGGGAGCGGAATCAGGTGCAGGAAAGGGGGGGAAGAAGGATCACTGTTCCCTTTGTTCATCCCAGAATGATTTGAGTTTGGAAGCCTGTCAAGATAATTGTGAATGAGTTTTCCACAGACCAACTCCAACTGGCTAGGTGAGGTCACTGTGCTTTTGAAATATTTGAGGTAGTGGTTTTAAACAAGTGCCTACCTCAACACAAACAGGAATAAAGCAATCTTGTATAGTCTTGGTTATACAGTGACCACTTTGTTCTGTTTTCAGTGCTCGCGGTGAAATGATTTGGCTTGCTAAAGTGGAGACTTTGCATCCTTTCATAGAGATCTACTCCCATCTGAAGTCTGCCTGACTGTGTGTTGCAGACGCTCTATGCTTCTGCTCTCCCAGAACTGAATTTATATTTTCAGTTCTCATAGTGGAAGTATTGAAGCTGGGGTGAAAACCTAAATGGAATTAAAGAAATGTTTTGGTTTAACCCTGGCAGCTCCAGCCTGCAGTCCTATGCAAATATCTGCAGGAAAGGGAAACTCCCTACATCCCGATTGATGCAGGAGGAGCCAACAGCTGGGTAGCTTGCTGAAACCAGATGCCTTGTGGTAACAGTGCCATGGTTACAGTTGCAGGCTGAAAGAAGTTTTAATTGGTGTGTACTTCTTTCCTTGTGAAACTAGCTAGGGACAGATTAGCTTGGGAACTTGTGTTCTCCAGAGTTTCTCTGTAATTGTTGTTTGTTTGTTTGTTTTTCTTTATAAATGTTTAATATGAAGTCGCTGAGTTGGGATTAAGGCTGAATTATGTTTTTCTTGGCAGCCGTGGTCTTTGTTATTGACCAGAGGATTTAGAAAGTTGCATTGCCCACAGCTGTGAGGATGCCTCAGGAGTGCATCTGGAGTAAATAGGCCACAGACTGTTTATCATCTTGAGATCATCTTCTGTTTGTGCACATTATGCATAAGCCGAAGTGCTGGAGGGTTGGAAACCTACAAGATGGAATGGGTCAATTGTATGAATTGGCAAACAGAAGATTTCCTCCTTCACATGCTGTACTTCTCTGTTAAATGTTCCGCTTTAACAAAGAAAGATGAAAGGTGGGTGAAGGATTTCTTATAGGCTTGCTGTTCTCATCCAAATCTCTATCCAGAGCACTTCAAATTAGTAAATAAGGCAGAAGTTTCAAGTGCAAACCTTACCTGTGAAGCAGCATTAACTTGCACATGTATCTAATGCAAGCCAGCAAAAGCAAAGAAGTGGAGAGCTGAGTCCTAGTTGGGTGGTTAAATAGCCTTCCAGCAGCTGCTCAGAGCCCCCTTCCATCACTGTGCTTATGGCAGTATCTCTTGGGGTACTAGTGAGGTGAGACACAGTTGTGAATCAAGCTGCTTCAAACCACGCTTGGCTTTTATTTTTTTTTCCTTTGTAATGGGGGCAAAAAGGGCAAAAAGCCATCTTGTACCATCTCTTTCATGCAAAAAAGAACTGCCTGAATATTTCAGAGGCTTGCTCTCACGTACTCCTTTTTCCTGCCTGCTTCATACTTGATTTTCAGACAGACGAGGTCAGTTGGGCACATGGCTTCCCCCCATGAAATGCAGGTGCCTTTCTGTCATACAGAGTTGATCAGCTTTGGGCCAGGGGACAGCTGTTGGCCCAGCTCTGCACTCCCTTTTCTGTTTGTCAGCAAGCTCTGAGGAAGGTATTAGTCACACTTGTGCCAGAAATACATCTGCATTTTCCCATGGGGTCTCTCCCTGAATCACCAGACCAGCTCCACCTTGCCCTAGAGCTGCCGCAGAAGGACACCGCTGTGCTTCAGAGCATGGCACAGCCTTGCTGCCTGCGTGGGAGCCACGTTTCCCACTGCTGAGGTATAGCTGCCTCTCAAGAGGAACATAGCAGCTGTTTTATGACAACACTATTCGACAAAACTGCTTTTGCTAATGGTGAAGGGTTGCAGTACAGCATAGCATTAGTATTTCTTTCCAAACATGAAATGTAAGTGCAGCCTATATATCTCCTGGGTGCTGATGAGAGAATAACTCACACAGACTAACTTTTTGCACTGAGAACACTGGCAATAGGCTGCAAAATAAGGGCAGCTTTGGGGTTGTGGAGCTCAAAGTAATGTATTTCATAGTAGGATGTTGTGTTTCGTAGTGTCTCTGTGAGCTGTGCAGCATTGTGTGGTCCAAACTGAGGAGATGTTGTGAGCCACACATATCCACTTGTACACACGTGTCCTTTGCAGACCTTGCACTCTTCTGTCTGCACTGTGGGGCGCCCACAGCATGCTCAGAGAAAGCCTGAGTGCTGACCAATAGCTTGCATCTTACTTCTGCCTTGTCTGCCTCTGCCAGTGGCTTTTGAAGCAATTCATTAGTAAGCTTCTTCAGCCCTTGTGGTTTTGAGTATGTGGAGTTTGGGATGACATAGCTGCTGGTATAGTGCTTTGTTGGCAGCTTGCAACAGGCATCTTGCTACAGAACTGCCATTCTCCTTTCTGCATCCAATCTACATCCCACTTGTGTGACTGTCATGCAGTCCTCTTATCTTACCAAACATCTTGGAGTAATTTGAGTTACTTTCACAGGAGCATCATTCCTGCTACAGAGAGGATGGTCAGTATTCCATTATAGATGGAAAAAAAATGCTGCTTCCTCCCTTGTAGCAACAAGGCAGTTCATCAGGTTATGCTTTCTTACCCTTCCACCTTAGAGGGCAGCTGTCTGATCACTGAGCTTTGTAAAAAGACAAGGTGAGCACCAAGGATTGAATTTGCATGCAGCTTAGCTATTGCATTGGTAACAGAGCCTAGATGGGTGTTGTGTGCTAGATGTCCCAGAATCTCACATTTTCATGTAGCTGATCCAGTAATTTGTGAAATGCCCGTAACTCCTGAGTCAGTGAGCTTCATGGGGTAATAGTGCTCTGTATCATGGGAGAATAGCTCACAAAAAGTTGAGAGAGCGTTCTCTGAAAGAAAGCATTGGAAAAGGAGCACGTGCAGTATATTATCATGCTCTGTGGGATCACAGATTTTCTGGAAATTTGAGCTAAGTAGGGCTAGAAGTCACTTGTGTTAAGTCATCCGAGCAGGGTTCTGCCACCTGGCTGGGGATCTTCTGACCAGCTGAGCCGTGTGGACTTTAATAAAAAAGGCTTGATTTTTATTAGAGGTGGCTCTTTTTGCCATCTTTGAGGTCAGCAGAGGTTGAGAAGAAAAAAAAGAAGTATAAAATGGAGGGACTTGGAGCAATAATAGATTGAGTTAAATATAACATAGATAGGGAGAATGCTGTGTGTAGAAATGGGGAGGCCTAGGTTGCAGATGGTGGTCCCTCTGTTGCTGGGCTTCCCTTGTAGATAATCAGTTAACACTGGCAGAGAGCATAAAGCCTGACTGGGAGCTGAATGAGGCAGGGAAGCTGGTATGCATCATGTATCTGCAGGTATGGAATGTTATGATGTAGGCTGGTGGGATCCTAAGTTCTCCTTCTCTGTTGGCACTTTGCCTCTGAACTGAACTGAACTATCCTCCATGTGGATTTCAGTGCATTCCCATGTAACTGTAACCAAAGGCTTAGTCTGATCTGCGTTATCCTCAGCACCCCCAGAGACCACCACAGCTGGACTATGCTCTGCACAAAAGCTTTGCAGGCAGCACACAGAGGATATGGCATCCTCTGCCAGGATCGTCACTTTTGATTCTTCTTGTGCCAGTAGTCACAGCAGCACGTGACAAGAAAGGTCTCAGGAGAAGTATGAATTCTTAGTCAAATTTTCGGTGGAATGATACAGGTTTGACTTAGCTGGTGTCCAGATGACTCTTTCCACTTCCCTTCCCTTGCCTTGTCATGAGAGAGCTGCGCTTGAAGTTAATCCTGGGGCTCAGGGCTTTTTCCCTTTGACAAGCTCCCAAGGTAAAGTTCTCCATAGATAATACCTACTGGCTGTCACTTGTTAGGAACTGTAACAGTTGGTGATGGTAATAGCTGCAGTTTGAAACTAGCAGGGAAATGCAGGTCTGGCATATGGACATCTAAAAGCTATGGAGTGATGGAGCTGAGGAAGAAGAGATGTTCGCTAGCTTTTGAGTTTAGCATCAAGCTGTCTTGGAATTTGGCTGCAGTAAGCAGTTAGTGCTTCAACAGAGAAATTTCCAGCTAATCTTTTTTCCTGAATTCGCCGGGCAGACGGCACTGAGTCAGCTCAGCCCGGTCCCCACTGTGCAGCGGCTGTAGCCAGTCTCACTCCATCACTTTTAATGAAACCGAGTCTCTGTGGTTTTCACTAATTTACTCATACGCAAGAGAAACGAGGAAGTATTTTCCTGTCTCTCTCTGATAATGAATGAGATATGAAAGAGCTTCATGGCCAGTAAGCACCCTGGAGGGACTTGAGTTTGTCAAAATGTACAAGGCGTCTTCATCAAAGTAACAAAATGATTTTCTTTCCCCTTATTCCATGAAGTGAAAATTCACATGGCAACAGCCAGAAACGTGCCTGATTTTGCTTAGACAATAGAATTGACTTTGAAAAACTGAGTGTGTGGCAAAACCAATAACATCTCTTGCATCAGTATTTTTCGGAGGTGTATCATGCAATAATAAAGGGTTGCTGGAGGCAGACTTTAATGTGGGGCTTTTGCTGTAGTCTGGCTTGGCGTCTGCACTACAAACCCCCGCTTGCACAGTATAGTAGGTTGCGCTCAGAGCACAGCGTGGGCAATAAACATGCTTCCTTCAAGGGATATGTCAAGTTTTGTTTACCAAGAATTCCCATTTCTGTTTGCAGCCCTCCTCCGATGTACTTTGTGTACATCAGAAGGACAGAGATAAGAGTTTACAGAAGATTAAACAGGCACAAACACATTAAGAGAGACAGTAAGGGATGCAAATTGTTAAACAAAAATATTGAAGTCCACTTTAGAT
The DNA here is from genome assembly GCF_054131305.1 of Coturnix japonica. Taxonomy (NCBI): domain Eukaryota; kingdom Metazoa; phylum Chordata; class Aves; order Galliformes; family Phasianidae; genus Coturnix; species Coturnix japonica. The sequence continues at coordinate 23,936,463 of NC_140667.1, read as the reverse complement.
GTCTTCGGGGCTTTTCAGTACCCAAGCGTAATGAAATTAGCCAACTATTGCAGCTCAGCTCATGTGCTTAGCGTCGCTATCAGAAGGAATCAATAGGAAATCCAGACAGTATGGTTTTAGGGTGCAAATTGTAGGCAAGTGGAGAATAGCTCCTCGGGAATATTGTCAGCTCTGCAATTTCGACGAGGTAACTTGGTGCATTGCTCCTTAGTGCACTCTTATACTTGAACCATTTCTAAATCACAATCCTCTTTGAAAGGAAAAGTAAACAATTTACTTTTCTCTACAGTTTCATATATAGAAACAGACAATGCTTGTAGAAAGTACAGACCTTGAAAACTGAGCTGAACACACTTGTTAGTCCAAGGATGAAATTATCTGGCCAAGAGAGAATTTTATCTACGAGCCTCCCATTGAAATCTGAAGGACTACAGATATTTTTTGTAATTGTATTTGAATATTCAGCAGAGACAAATACTCACCGAATGTACCTTTTCACCAACACTGCATATTAATTGTTTAAAATACTACGTCTGTAGCATGTAATTTGAGTGTCATTCATTAGTCCCCTTTATTATACTTACTGCTTCATTCTGATTTCAGCATTTCCTGAGCTTTTAAGCAATTGTCACACATTGATTACCAAAGGCTTCACAGCTCCTCATCGCCTTGGGGAGCCTACCTGTGTTGGGCTGTGATGGCAGAGGGGAGTTATCCTGGCACGGTTGTCTTTGAATTCTGGATGTAAGTTACATCCTGACTGGATGTGATATTATTTGAGATGTGTCCAGCTTTTATCGTGGTTTTCTTTTTTTCCCACTTGTATCAGGCAGATATTGGAGCCAGGAGGCTCCAATAAAATCAGCAGGCAGTTGGGGTAGGCGCTTTGCATGCTCATGGCAAGGCACAGTGTCTGGTCCAAAGAGCTTGTCAGTGTCTTAAGACAAAACCTATCAAGTGAATGAAAGAAGGAAGCTGAGGCTAATCATGACAGAAATCTCCCAGTGTGCAAGTTGTCTTCTTGCTCCATGGGGACCTGATAGTGGCCTTTTTGTATCTGGAGGGGGACAGTAGAAAGAAGGGGGCAGACTCTCTAGCAGGGACTGTTGTGAAAGAACAAGGGGAAATGGTTTCAAACTAAAAGAAAGGAGGTTTAGTTTGGATAGTAAGGAAGAAGTTTTGTACAGTGAGGGTGGTGAGGCACTGGAAACAGGTTGTCCAGAGAGGTGGTGGAAGTTGTCCTTGGAGACATTTGTGGTCATGCTGGATGGGGCTCTGAGCACCTTATCTAGCTGTAGGTGTCCCTGTTCACTGCAGGGGAGTTGGATGAGATGGCCTTTAAAGGTCCCTTCCAGTTCAAATGAGTCTATAAGTCTATGTTTTGCCAGTTTAGAATCCCTTCTTAGGTGAGTGAACTGCTAGTATCATTCAGTTCTGCTAGCAGAGAGAACAGTGCTCTCCAGTGCTGCCTTCTGGATGTGTAGCAGTTAGTGTCACAGCAGTTAGTGTGGCTTGTCCCTCTAGAAAGGAGTGTGCAGCACACATTCTTCTGAGGAGAGCTGAATAATACAGAGGAAGCTGGATTGCTCCTGCAGTAAATTATCTTTACTATTAACCTAGCTTAAAATACACGCCTGGGCTCCATCGAGCCCCCTAGGCTTTGTGTGCTGGCTTCTGGTGTGCCAACACAACCCCAGCACTTGGTCTCTACAAGGGATGGCTGAATAACAACAGAATTTATTGGAACAAACCCTGTCATCTCTGAAAGGTCCCTATTGCTGTTGGGAGTCCTCTCCTCAGCATGACTACCAGCTTCTTGGCTCATCTCTTTGCTCTGCACTATGGTGTGAAATCCTTTCAGCGCTCAGAAGCTGCGTTAGAAAGTTAGAAGATTTGCAGTGCAGTTAGAAGATTTGTGTATGGTGGTGGTTGGCTGTAAGGAAAGGCAGGGGATGGCACCTTCTCCTATAGGAGCTGATGCTCGTAGGTGGAGTTCTGCCCGTGTTGGCAGGCTGACTGCCTGGACATCTGTGCCCTATCAGCGCACATCGTCAGACTGAACACGCTCGCAGCTGTTGACCTTTAAGAAGCGATCTCTGAGGTGATATTTCCCTCACAACAAGATCTTGAGCAATAGACCTGTCACCTGTGATACCAGTTGCAAAGCGGTGTTAGTATGATATTGAATTTCAGGCACTCTCATGCTCTACGCATCATCTCTAATTCATCACTTCTTGTGAGGAAAAGCTTAGCACAGTTCCTGTGCCGAGCAAAGCTGAGTTCTGTGTTAATCAGGAGCATGAAATATATCTCACCTATAGAGAGCAAAGTTCCTCCGGATAAATATTCAGATCATTAAGAATGCATTGCATGGAGCAAAGGCTCCAACCATGGTTTCCACACTGTGGGTCCTTTACCAGCAGAAAGATTTTTTTTTTCTTTTTTTTTCTGAAAATCTATTTAAAATTAACAAAAAGAATCATTAAGCAGAATAAGACTTTTAAAAATGCACTTTCAAGCTGGGAAACCACCTCGTTTAGTATAATGAGTGAGCAGATCCTTGGGCCCCGAAGAAAAGCAAATTGAAGCAAAATGGCTCCAGCTCTGACTTGCATAATGATGGATTTGGGCACGTGTCCTGGCAAGTAACGATCCCATCTTTCCCACGGGGCTTCAGAAAATTGAGACAGAATGCTCTGGCCAGGATGCTGTTTCCAACAGGAAAAAGGAAAGGGCTGGTGGCAATGTGAATACAGAGTGAAAGACAAGGCGGAACCAAGTTGAAGAACTTGAAGTCTGCAAGCACTGGAGGAGAGAGTGATGATAATGCTGGCAGAAGAGTGAAAGGGCAAGAAAAGGGGATGGGCACAAGGCGCTGCAGATCTTGGAGGAGGGGTGACTTGTGGCACTGGGGAGGAGCTTCCATAGAGCAGCTGGTTAACTGGGTTAAGAATGAATGAGCAATCACTGGTAGGAAAATTAATTCTCATGTAATCTCTTATTAGTGCTGAAATCTTATTTCCATCGTGTTTTGAGAGAGGAGGAACTGACTCACAGAAAATGTAGTGGCACAGCACTGACAGCAGCTGTGCACCTGTATCAGCCCCACGTTCTCATGTCTTCTCTGCACAGTGATGGGTTTCTTTATGTGGTAGAAAGAGTAGACCACTTTCATCCTTCTTAGCCTTTCTGCTGAAACATTGCCCAGAAACTAGAATGTTGAATGGCTGCACAAGATACAGAGTTATAAGATGTGGATGCTGTCTCCTGGGAAATGGACTGGCCCCCTTCTCTGCTATTTCAGGCAATCTGCTGCACGGTTGTGAAATGTGAAAGGAGCAGTGAGTCTCAACTGATGTATGCTCGGATTTACCTCTGCCACTCCCCAAACTCTTTGGAGATCACGCTCTATTTATAGGTTCTAACTGCTGCATGTTCTGTTCTGGCCAAGTACCAAGTACATTTAGTGGCAAAACCACTTGTCCACTTTGCAAGTATACTCTAAAGGGATGAAGCTTTGTGAGGATGGGAAGGGGATCGTGTTCTCCAGAACAGTGTTCAGCTGTCCCAAATAAAGCATCTGTCATGCTGTAGGCATTTTAAAGTTAGTTACTAGCCTTCAGAATAACATCAGCAAATGTCCAGTTGTCCTCAGCTATTCTAGCTAGGAGCTCAGTAAAAACATGGGAGTGGTGTAGCAACTGCTTACATGCCCATCAGACTTTGTGGTCCCAGTGGAAAAGGGCAGTGCACTGTCTGTTCTGCATGCAGCCTGCTTGCTGCTTGATCCTTCATCCATTCTCTTTTATCTATCGTTGTGCATGGGAAGCAGGGAGACTTATTTGTTCCTCTGTCTGTGGCTTCTGTCATTTTTTCATTATTGCACACTGTCAAAATGTTGCCTCCCTACACCTCCTTTTTGCCTGGCTCCCTATGGAATTCATGCAGAAAGATGAAAGTAAAACCATCTTTCTTGGCTACTGGAAAGGCAGAAGGTTCATTCTGATATGCATGGCCTGTGGGGAGACAGAGACTGCGCTGGGGATGAAGAGGAGAATATTTGAATGGAAAGGAGCCATCTGTTTCTTTGGTAAGGGCATAGCCTACCCTCTCATGGGCTCTGAGATGTTTATGTGCTGAAAGAGCACCTATAGTCCTGTCTTCTTGAGCATCTGCTCTGCCACTTGAATGCATCCATGGTCCGGTTGAGACTGGTATTAAGAGGCAATGCATCAACTTCTCTTGATAGCAATGCACCAATCAATGTTTTATCCTCCTGTGAATCTTCACTCACCACAAGACTGTCCTGCACCCCAGCTAAAGCCTTTCACATGGATGCCAACACATGAGTCCATGTGCTGTATGCAAAGTTTAGAACCACCTCTTTCTTGATAGACTCTTGTCTCCAAGTAGAGAATCCTGCAGAGTTTTGATGCTGGGGAGGGATGTGTGCCTATGGCTCCAGTTGCAAAGGCATTGCCAGAACTCTCACGTTACTATTCTGGATTCCAGCTGCCAAGCAAACCACCACCCTAAATTTGACTTGATCCTGAGGTCTTCTCAGACATGTTGTGGTTGCCAGCAGTCCTGAGTCTCTTTTCAGAAAGGCTGAGCTGCTGAAGCCTCATGCAGTGGCTGGGCTTCAGTGCGTACAGTTCAGCTCCAACATATCTCTGCATTTTCAGCTGGATTCTCTCATCTTTTTCTTCCTTTCTTAAATTTTTTTGTATAACATTGTTATGTCTGTTCCCTCACATACCTGATTCCAATGGAATTTAAGGTTTAGAAACTGCTGCTTGTTTTTTTGTTGTTTGATGTTTGCTTGTTTGTTGGTTTGTTTGTTTTCTTTTTTCTATGTACTGACTGCATTCAGTGCTGTTCAAATTCCGTCACTGGTCTTCAGGAAACTGTTATATTTGGTTTTGACAGTAAGTTCTTAGTTACTCTAGTGCTGCTAGTGTAAGTCACAGAAATTGCTGGCATCCCTGAGATTTCCTGCAGCCTTTGGAAGAGCAAAACAACCCCTCTACACCATCCTGCTCTGAGTGTCCAGCAGCCCAGCAGTTGCATGGATGGCATGGCATGTCCCCAGGTAATGGCTGCTGGCATGGGGACGGAGGGGAGGAGTGGGCTGTGCATGCGCCAACTGAAGGAAATGAGTGACAGCAAGAAAAAGGAGCCTATCTGAGCTTGAGAATGAGCCCCTCTGAAACAGGAATCTTTCCTCTTTCATTGGCACATAGAGAACTTCACTTATTCTGCATTCACAGTCCTCACATCCACTGGAAGGAGCCAGATATCCTGTCTAATACGTTTGCAATTTGAGGAATCAAAGGTTTATCACTGTCCTTGAGAAGTGGAATTAATGCAATTGTTTCTATAGTGCCAATTAAATCCTCTGTTTAATTCTGGGAGCCAGCTGGAGATGTTTGTGGCTGAGCTGTACTCGTCTTAATGTCTCTCCCTTAGCTGCTGCTGGTGTTTTCTCTCTCCAATGTTTTATATTCCAGGCCAGTTGCTTCTGAGGTCACTAGTGAGCCCCACTTTAATCTCCCACATTTATGACCTTCTCATTCAACCCTTCATGATCTCAGACTAAGAGCTCCCTGCATTCACTTGCATGTATATCATGAAGCGTGGGGCAGTCACATCCTTACATATGGAAAGGAGCCATTAAAAGCTGGTTTCAAACTGCCCAACTGAACAGAAAGCTTTTCTGGTTGATGGTTCCCCCTGGCAAATTGTACTTTCTGTGTAGAGGTATTGGGAATAATGCTTGTTAGTCCCAGACTTCTAGATGTTGCCTGATGCTTCATGAAAAGCTTGATGTTACACACAACGTTTCTCTGCAGTTCCTGAGCAGCTGTCCAAGCCACAGCACCTGGGAGCTTTTAACGCTGCATATTTGTGGGTTTCATAGTCTTAGAATCATTTCAAAACTTTGCAATCACCAAGTGACAATGTAGCAGATTTAGTTATTTATTTTGTTCCCTTTCTAGGTTAGCTTCTGTTTAAAACTTAGTGAAGACATTCTGAGTGTAGCTTTGCAGACTGGTGGTTATTGTATTCAGAAGTGTTGTTACAATGACAGCTCATTCCTCGCATTAATTCAGCTGGTTGCTTCTCTTCTTGCAGAGCTCTGAGGTGATCTGTGGCTGGGAGCACAGAAGCCTGATCAGCCCAGTTTTCCAAAGAACTCACCTGAGATTTTCTGAGCAGAACCAAATGCCCTTTCTTTTGGACTTTTCATAGAAATTGAAGAAACAAATGAAAGGAGAGCTAGCCTCAATGTGTTCTCTGGCAGCAAGTTAAATCACAGTAGCCTGCACTGTCAACACAACATGGAGCAAAGAGAAGTCAGTGCTTTCTCTAATCACTTTCCTCATGTTCAGGCTTCCACTTCAGTCTTGCCTCAGTGGAGCACTTGTCAGCTGGCCAAGCCAACTTGTCATGGTGTCTGTTGTGTTCCTTTGTCCATTCCGTCCCCCTTGCATGAGTGACAACTGTTTAATTAGCTTATTGTACAAAGACGGACCTGGCTGCAGGTCTCTACTAGAAGCATCACCACCAATTCTCAAGATGAACACATTGCCTCATTTCTCCAAACCTCATATTACGAGAGTTTGCTTCACAATTGACATTTTTATTTTTTGAGGAAGCAAACACGCTTTTATTTTCTTAATTTTCTTTTGTTCTCCTTTTATCCTTTGACAATTTTTTGTTTGTTTTGTTTTGTTTTCCTTTTATTCTTTAATACTTTTTTTCCTCTTTTTTTTTTTTTTTGCCTCAGGGAGATCTGCTATTAAAATATTCAGCCGTCTCATTTCTCAATGTGCAATTTGTCAGGAAGTGGGTTTCCATTAAATTCTTGATAATTAGCATACTTGGACTTTGATAGACATTTTTCCTTTCCGCAACAATATTTTTTTCTCTTCGCTCATTATCTGCATACAAGATCAGTCAGCTAAATTTCTGTCTATCAGACGTCTCTATCGGTTCATTTTTAACCAGTTTGAGGCCTGTAAGTATTGTAATGAGTTACTGTGCTGGATCTCGGATTTAAATGGATCTTAGGTGAAACGAGTTGGGAAAACTCTGCCTAGAATATGCTGTATAGTTCCTCCTTTCATGCTGCCTGTTTTTTGAAGTTATTTTCCTGTTTTCTGTGGTAAAAAAGGGAGCGGGAGTTCAGGCCTGGATGTCACTGGATGCGCTACTGGTCGGCACCAGGGTGGTGTTTACGGAGCCCAGTCATTTAAAACAGGGAATGTAGTGTTTGGAAGGGGCTGGCAGGGCTTCAGGAGCCTCTCTGTGTACGTTATGATTAGTTCTAGCTGGGCACATTGAGCTTGTTACTATCGCAGGCTCTGGATTCAACTAATTTTTTATTATTCATCACAATGTGTTTTTTGACTAAACTGAGTTTTCCATTGCTATTGCAGCTGTTTTCTCAAAAGAGCCAGCTCTAAATGCACAGTGTTGGTTTTTTTCCCTAAACATATTGCTTAAGAAGCACATGGACATGGCTGCATTAACATAAAAATCTCTTCATGCTCAGTTACTCATCAACTGGCCTTTTCTCCCGTGGGTGGCTGTTGCAAAAGAACTTTTCAAAGTGCAAGCACTGATGCAAGTTCCCAAGTAGTTCTGTCCAGCAGCTTGTCAAAATGTCAGAGAAGAAGACAACTGCGGCAAAAATCCAAGTCCTTCCCTCAAATGACATCCATGGAAATGTGCAGTAAGCTTTGCCCCAGGGTTGTGCGCAACGGAATGATATATTAAATATGAGGTAGGGTAGCTAATCCCAGTAAGCCATGGGCTAGAGAGAGCTTTCTGCCAGGAGCAGGGTACAAGTTGGTCACAGCTGGCTGCAGCAGGCCATCCAGTCACATTAACTTCAAAGGGGGTCTCAGCAGCTCTAGGTTCTTCCAGGCATACTAATACCATTCAGGAGCAGGGAGAGGAGGAAAAGATGCTCAAAGAGGGTAGATCAGGTTGCCCATTGGACAGTTAGTGAAAGGAGATTAAGAGGAAAGTAAGAATTGTCACGGTTCTGCATGAATATGTTCCTTAGTGAAGGAGCAAAGAGACTCTTGGGGCACTTACACAGCATGGCCGGAAATATGAGCAGCAAATGACATAAAAGTGCTTCTGAAATTCATTTTCTAATCAGCCCTTTCCATGCACGTCTGCTGTGGTCCCACTCGGTATGAGGTGCTGTGTAGCTCCCACGTTGAATCCGGGGCAGACAGAGCACTGGTGGATGGGGGTAGCATGGCCTGCTTTACATCCCTTCGATCTGGAGTGCAGATGGAAGGATGAGCCAGCTCTTTGGACTTTCCTGGCCCCAAGCAGCAGGGCTGCTGATGGGCCTCAGGTCCCCTATTTGCAACTGATTTGAATCTTGTGCACTTCAAAGGTACTGCCTGTGAAAGATAATCCCTTGCTATGCATCAGCCAGTGGCTTCTAGCAGACTCACTTTTAAAGAGACAGAGCGAACTTTGAAAATAATACCAGTGGATTTGGATTCCTGTCCCTCTTTCCCATAGCCAAACCTTGCTCAGACCACTGATTGACTAGTGAAATGTGTACTGAGATAAACGGATCGTAAGAAAATCAATCTGGAAGTTGCACATAAGCTAGAGACCAGAGTCACGCTGTGAGCTAAACGTAATTGCAGGAACCCCTTTCCTTTAGGGAGCCCTCATTCTTCTGTATGGGGTACTTGGAGAGACAGAAAGGAGAAGAACAACACTCTCAGACATAGGGCTTTAATTTTGGGTGGTGCTTTGTGGAGCTAGGGGTTGGGCTTGGTGATCCTTGTGGGTTCCTTTCAGCTCTGAATATTCTAGGATTCTGAGATGGGGACAGGCTGCTTTCACTAGAGAGGTGGCTGCAGGCCACTGCATGCAGGCCTAAGGGTGCAGGCAACATGCAAATATGCTGCAGAGAGAGAGCGGGCTCCCAGCTGCTGGCTCATCGGTCAGCGCTTCCTTCTCTCCTTCAGAAGGGGACCCTGTCCTGGTTTCTAAGCTGCTGCAAGCCGAGTGGCTGCTTTTAATAGAGTGTGCACAGACGATGGTTCTAGGCAATTGAATTAGGGTTGCGTTATTAGTCCATCTGTGCAATATGCTCTGTTTATTGACAATCTGGTTAGGGTGGCTGAAGCTTGTTAAAGGTAAAGTGTTTCCTACTGCTGAATTTTGGGAGGTGTCCACCTGTTCAGAGGAAGCAGTGCAGGAAGAAGGGCTCTCTTTAAGCTGGAAAGGTGCTCAGGGCAAGCTGCTTATTTGCCCTGTGTTCTGACTTTATGTAAGGGAGTGGGTACGGAAGTTTCAGCAGCCAGTGGAGTTTTGCTTTGCAGTCTTTGGTGACATGCATGCTTCCTCTGCACCTGCCTGCAGCAGGGGCTCACCACTGGGAAGTGGGATTGTGCGCAAGGTGCCAGAGAGAGCTCTGTTCTGCTCACATTTCTAAAGGTAGTCCAAGAGATTTCATCTGCGGCAACCAGAAGCCAAAGTAGATCTCTGAATGTCAGTCTGCCTGCAAGATATCTTTGTGATTGAAATGCACGTACATCACAGAGGAGATCTGGATGCTGCTTTGTTTGTTCTGATGGCTGTGGCTTGACCTTTTGCAGCAGGTTTTACACACGTGCTGTAGATGTCAGGCTCTTGCCTATAACAGCAGCCTTGCTGCGGTATTTGAGATAGAAGGCTTATCTTTGAGGATGATCATTAAGAGAGTAGGGGACAAATACAATTTCTCATGCCACAAGTACATTGCTTTTTGAAGACAGCAGGTGTCTACTGTTGCCTGGGGGATAGAAAAGTGACCAGAATCATAACTCTTCACCAAAACCATGATTCTTGTTAAGGCTTATGATTTCCGCAGAATTTCTTGTTTCAGAGCTTGGCTGTCAATGCTCTCCTGTCCTCCTCACCAGCACCAGATGTTTTTTCTTGTATACCAGGGCTTTCCATAGTGGTCTAAACAGCCTGCATATAGTCTTGATTTGTCATTTTCAGTATTGGATCCCATGAAATGTGATTAGTTGTTGCATGTTATGAGCTAACACAGCATGTCTTTCTATCTCTCTCCGTTTATAGGTTCATAGTGAAAGCACTGATCTGAAAGAAGCTGCAAGGATGAGTAAAGAGGGTGTGGGGCTGGTTGAAAAACTAAATATATGTAACTTGACTAGAAGGCAGTTTATAAGGCCTATGGTGACTGTGGAGTTTAAAAGTAGCAGGAAGAGGGAGAGTTGTTTAGGAGGCACTGACAGGGATTCAATTTAAGCAAAAGATCAAGTACAGATATTTTTGTGATAGAGATAAAATCTTATCCCGGAATAAGAAGAGCCTCTATTCCTTTCTTTGTACCAAACAAAAGGTAATATCAAAGCATGGAACAACAACTACATAACATAAGAGGTATGTCTAACCTTAGTAAGGTTTATATTGTTACTGAATTTGAAGTTGAGTTGCAAAGCAACTTTAGTTTCTTGAAGTCCAAGTGGGGTCTCCAGGTGTAGAAGTGAGGTTCTGGAACTCCAGGTGAGGTCTCACCAGCTCTGAGTAAAAAGACAGGATCACCTCCCTTGACCTACTGACCACACTTCTTTTCATGCATCCCTGGATATGGTTGGCTTTCTGGGCTGAGAGAGCACATTGCTGGCTAGAAAGCTTATGGCAATACTGGTGAAGCACTGGAATGGATTTCCCAGAGACATGGATGCTCTGTCCCTGGAGACATTCAAGGTCAGGCTGGATTGGACTCTGAGCACCCTGATCTGTAGGTGTCCTTGTTCATAGCAGGGGAGTTAGACTAGATGGCCTTTAAAGATCTCTTCCAACTCAGATGATTCTGTGATTCTAAGTCAAAGCTCCAGAGATTAACTGTCTCTTGAGCACTCCAGGGTTTCTTATTGTGGCTGATTATTTTCAAACAGTCAGGAGATAGATCACAAATTCTTACTGAAACTGTCCACAACTTGAAAAAGTCAAAATATTAAGCGATATAGTTTGTACTGGCATGAAAGCTGACAGGAACCTGGGAACATTTATCTTCAGTTACCTGACAGTGGCCTAAAGCAATGCGATATAAAAAGGAGAACAGGAAGGGCGCATAAAAACTTGCTATTCTTCAGACCATATGCGTTACCATAATGTGCTAGTCCTGCCTGGGAGCTCTCTTCACTGGGAGCTGCAAGGCTGCAGAATTCAGTCCGTATGAAAATGAGCAACACAGTCTAGAGACAGCCCGCATTTCTAGGGATCAAACCTTGAAAAGCAAAGGATCACATAAAATGTCTGCATCGTGAATTCATTCACTTCATCTGGAGTAAGGAAAAGTTTATAACTGAAAGCTAAACTGAGGAATCCAATCCATCCAGGTACTACAGAGACAGAAGACTGTGGAATATCAATGCGCTTTGAAATCGGTATCTTCGTAGACCCTGGTGTATTTGTGATAATTTGCAAGTAACCTGACAGTGCATGAAATAATTGTCTTTGTAGATACAAAACAACATTGACATCCACTTTGAAATTTAAATGAAAGAAACACAGTAGAGTACTTTCAGAAGCACAACCTTGGTGCATTGACTTATTTTTTCTTTATAATAGGTTAATTACTTGAACAGGTATCGGTTAAAGAGGTTCTATTTTGTTATAAAGCAGAAACACCCACGGATGGCTCTGTGTTCTCGAACAGTCACTGTATATTGCTTCCCATTCTGTATACAAACATGACCTAAAACAAACTGATTTAATCATCCGGGAGTAAATAATTGTTATTCAGGAAATGCTTTGTTTGTCCTGTCCTGTTGCCACTCTGAAGTGCAAGCCACAAAGCAAATAGCAATAAAAAAGCAGTCTCATTTGATTATTTGCCGTGTGTGGTGCACACAACAAATGCACATACAGCAGATTTGATAGCTGCTCAGAAAGCTTCACTGGTGCCCAGTGTCTTTAATGCAATTTCTTAGAAATAAATAGTTGGATTTGAGCAGAAGCTTTCACTGAATAATTCTGTGCTTTTCAATGTCTGTGGCTTGCCATTGTATGGCATCTGCAGATGAGCAGGGAGTTATTCAATATTAATAGGTTTATTTTATCAGGTAAAGTGTTTATTAAAGAGAGCTCCCTAGTATATGATAAAATCTTTATTCGAAGCTATGAAGTAGAGATAGAATTTGATGATCCTTCTAATGCATTCGGTACAAAACCATTTCACATTTCCAACAAAGACTATTGCTGCCCTAATTACAAACTGTTACACACTAAATAGTAGAATTTAATCTTGTCTAGGCTCAGTATCAGTACTTGCTTTATCAGTCTTGTCAGGTGGCATTTATTGGGGGGGGGCACTCAATTTCATGCCATTTTAAGCAATTTCACTGGCAAAGCACATAGTTTCACAATGTGTTTAAATGGAAAATGGAAATTCTCACTGAAAACTTGTTAAAATCTCATTTGCGTTAGCATATAGTCCTCTGTGGGACATGAGGCCATGTAATACTGCAGTCCCTTCTATAGCAGCGCCCTTCAGCAGTCTCCTCAGCATCGCTTTGTGTGAGAGCCTCGAGTTTAGTTTTACATTCAGTACCTGAATTCCTGCATTCAATAAGGGAAGTATATTCCCAGTATAAAATGTGCCAAATTGAGAATGTCAGGGCAAACTGCTCTGCCAGTTGAGCTCTAGCTGTTAGCCAAAGCTACCAAGCAGTGTGCTACCCTGTAGGTAGCTTCAAATCTGTTATTCTCCCCAGATCCAACACCAGATCTCTGCTGTTGACATGTGCTTTGGTGGAGGGGGGTCCGGTGGCACAGCCTCCCATAGCAGTGCTTGGGTGAGGATGCATGCACAGTGCAACTGCTGCCTGGTAAAACGTTCTCAAACCCTGATAGCAGTACGTGTGCAATGCAATAAATGGGTTCCTTGGCTATAAAATGTGGGGAGCTCCCAGCAGAGGAGTGTGCTCAGGTAGGAGGCTGAGGAGGGCAGAGAGACTTTTCTCACAGGCTCCCAAGTTACAGGTAATGTGCACATTCCCTTTTGTTCTTCAAACCATTTCCATTGCTGTTGCAGGCATGCTGCATTGCTGGGGTGTCCATCATGCAGATGTGAGCATCGCCTGTCAGCCTACAAAGGATATTTGTTTACCCAAATTTCTTATTATCTCTTCCTTTTTCTTTCCCCCACATAGTATGAGGGGATAAATTGGTAATAAGTGAGAAAATACGGCTTAGGTTTATAGTTTTATTCCCTCAATGCTTGATTTCTAAAGAACATAGGTTTATTTTAAAGCAGTCTCCAAGCCACAACCTGGCTATAATTCATGCTGCTTTTTCATACCAGGACACAGGGAGCCCTAGGTCTTGACAGAGATGAGCCTTCTGGAGATAAAAACTATATCCTTGTTGCTTTTAAGTGTGCTCAGGGTGGTTTGTCATAGAATCATAGAATGGCTTAGGTTGGAGGGGACCTTAAAGATCATCCAGTTCTAATCCCCTGCTGTGGGCAGGGTTGCCAACCTCTATATCAGGCCACCTGATACTATAGGCAGTGGGAACTGGAATTCCAGGTCAGTCACACTTGGCTTCAGGTAGGTTTTATTTGACAGTTGTTTTTTTTTCAGAAGTTCTTAACAGGAGGGCAATATTGAGCTCCCATAGAGAATCTGGCTGTACCTCTTCAGTGTCTCCCTGGGAAATATGTTTTGAAAATCGGGCTCGTGTTGGTGCCTGATGAGCAGACAGAACATACTTTAGAGGTTGCTACTCAGTCATTTCATTTCATGTCTTGCTGCAGAAATCATTGGGATCAGGAGAGGCAGGAATGCAGCTGGCAATTTGTGTTAGCCGGTCTTTTTAGCTTCTGGACTTTGATGAAAGCAGTATCTCAGTTTGGTAATACTACCAGCTAAGCCTGGTTTCATTACTTCTTGCATGGAGTTTTGTGTAAAAGAGATCAGGAAAAAAAAAAACTGGAATCATAACTAAGAACAGCAAAAGGAAGTCACAGCAGGAAACGGGCATGTCGTGTCCCATCATGTGCCAGTACATCTTAGTCCTCAATTGTTGTAAAATCCATATTCTATTTCTGTTTATCCATCCTTTCTTCTGCTTGCTCAGAATAGCTTTACTTGTGATATCCTCATCTGTCCCAGCTGCGTGCTATTTTGGAGCAGAAGTTGCCATTTGCAGCAGACTTCCATACTTCCGTACTGAATAACCTCTTGTGATGTGCAGATATCTAGCAAAGGCTATCAGGGCAACACTGGAATTTATTGCATGAGTGACCTCACTCAGTTCTCCAGGGGTTGAAGATCAGTGCACTAATTTATGGTATCAGTCTACCTTCAGCAATTGGTACGGTTTCAAATACCTTTTGTGTTTCAGGAAGTGTCTTGAGTTCAATACATTTAAATCACTTTTATATGATTTCAAGTTCCATAAGGTAAATTTGTTGCCAATATAAAATGTCTTCAAGTACTTCAGGAAGAAGGCTTTGTTTGAGCTGGTGTTCATTATGGGAAGATTAATGGGGCCACTGATCCCATTAATTTGCTTTTGACCCTTAACTTCATATAATAGGTCAGGCATCCCTACTTTTGGCTTCAGGGCAAGTTTACTCAGTGAACAAAATTTCATCTTGTTGTATAACATCTTCCTTCAGATAAGTTCAGTTTGTCTTTAGCATCTGGTTTCAATAGGGGTTCTGCTTTATATCCAGTCCTACATCTGTGTAACTTGAGCTATGGAGGCAGTTACACAACTTAGGTACAATCCCATGGCACATCCTGGTTTCTCCCCAGTACAGTAATGTAACCGTGTAACCGTGAAGAGATCTGTGTTTGTGAAGTCATATACGACACCATTCTGTCTTGGTTCACAGCTTTTCTAGTTCATATGTACACCCAGATACACGCACGATATGTTTTGCAGGTTGGTTCAAATTGCACCAGCTTGCTTCCATTGTAGACTGACTGGAGGAGAGCTACCATTTCTCTAACATGGTGTGTCAGTACCAAAACTCAAGCACACACAGAGGTGTATCTTCAGCCTCTGGTGAAAATTGGTTAAGCTCTATTTGTTGCAGTGCTGACATTATCATCTCGTTAAGCTGTGGTGGCAGAATTGGGAATATAAACTGCAGAGTTTATGACTGCAGGTCATCCAGTCGAGCATGGCTGCCTAGAGCGTGCTTGTCCATGTCTGATTGTGGTATTCCCAATCCAGAGCGTGATTACTGGCAGAGAGGGAGGCAGCATTTGGATGGATGGGTAAAGCAAGAAAGGGAATTGATATGCTTTTTTTTTTCTACTAAGTCAGTTTGTCTTTAATCTTCAGACAAATCAACCCCTTTCTTGATGATTCGTTCATTGTCAGGAACTCACAGGTAGTGAGCCTGGATTTGGGTCAGGATGCTCAGGGTGGGACTCTGAGCTCCCACCTCTCCGTCTTCTCTGAAGGCACAGGAGGTGCCCCACATCGTACTGCACAAGACTTAAGTGCAATCCTACAAAAATGTGAGTGACAGTCAAGATGCAGCTTACCAGCTCGCATTGTACTGCCCTGGCTTTGTAAACAGAAGCAAGTGGTATCTGAATTTGCCTTTTACCCGACTTTCAGTCTGTGCACCTTACCAGCACAGTGTGTCCCCTCAATGCTCTTTGTGTCTTTGTGCCCCAAAAGTAGGTGATGCTGTGACAGTGCATCCCAGCTCATGCTGCCTGCAGTGCTCGCTGGTTCACTCAGTGCTGCTGGCCCATCATGCACAGTGCCTTCTGTTCTGGCTCTCTTCTTGTCCAGCTGGAACATTGCTGCTATATGGGAAACACTGCCATTCTTCCCTGGCTGTTTGGGATGGTCTTTCGTCATACTGTTTGCTCTTTTAAAGGCCCAATATTTCCTTTAAATACTTTGGTGGGTTTTGGTTATTTTGTTGGTTTTTAGTTGTTGTTTGTTTCAAGTAAACAATTTCTATCATCTCTTGAGTTCAAGGTTTTCAGTGAGCCTTTTCTATTCAAGGATGTTATTTATATACAGGAGTGCAGTAAAAATGTGAGAAAGCTGTACCTTGCTAAAGCATATTGATTAGAACTTAAAAGGCTTTTCTAAGGCTCTGTTTTAGTCTCTGCATGCCTTTTATTTCTTAAGTTCCACAGAACAGCTTCCTCTGATGCTCTCTGCTTTGGGGAACTTCTGTAATCTAACTGGTTTCCACCATCCTCTTGTGTCTTTTATCCTCTGTCTCATAATTTAAAGGGATTTTGTCGGCCACTTTAAGGACGTTGCTTTAGCTAGAATGTACCTTACTTTTAAAGCCATTTAAAAATCTTTTAAAGCCTCATATTTCTCATGCTGGCTCTTACGAGAGAGCTTGAACCAAAAATAATCTTGCTGAAGCCCATATCTTTCCTGAAACTCTTGGAATGAGAAGTACTTCAGTGCTTCCATTTGCAGATAGGTTCCTCTCTGGGCACTGGCACAGCTTTTGCTCTTGGGCTGCACATCTGGACCTCTCTCCAACCTGCTCCCCACCGTGCTGCCAAGTCCCAGTCTGTATGCAGCCTCTGAGCAAAAGGAAAAGATGCTCCTGCTAGGGGCTCATTCCTCACACAACCTTTACTGCTTCTGCCTCTTACCTGGAGCCATAACCCCTAGAGTGAGTGCCTGAATAGGGCCACATTTTCCAAGCATCTTTTTTCTCAATTTAGGATCTTGTATTCCTACGTAACCTCTTGAAAGAGCTCATCTTTTCCAGAAGCTGTGCTTCTACTAATACTGCTTAACTGCAGATTAATAATGATCTCTTAGCCAGCATGCTTCCTATTAAATATTGATGTTGTGGTAGCACATAAAGGCTGTGGTCGGGGTCTAATTGTGCTGATTTATTCAGACCAGTTCTGAGACCTCTGCTACCTCTGGCTCTGCAGCCAACAGCCCTCCTTGTCCTTCCCTGTCATTTCCTCGCTCAGGTCAGCACATGAAACCCATCCCCGATTCCCTGATGTGGAAGCCGAGCGGCCAAGAAGAGCACTGTGCTGACAGCTCTGCACGGTTCTGCTCTCTTCATCCCGCTTTTCAGTTATTCTTGGACTTTTCAAAAAGAAAGGGACAGGGCAGGCTGTCTGCTGAAATCCCCGGCAAGTTTTTGCCCTCGTCGGTGTATCTTTTATATTTCTGTTGATTGTAAAAGTATCCAGGCAGCTCAGGTGAGCAACTCCCTTCTTCCCCCATGCACAAATCCGCTTCTCCACTCAAGCTACTGAGCTCAGCTGCTGCTGATGCCTTATACACGTTGAAGAATCTTAATATCTTTCCCACTTAAAAAAATTAATCTACTTTAATCCTGCCAGCACTGTAAGGTTCAGAGATGTTTTACATTATGTACAGGTAGGATTATGGCTTATTCGTTAATAGATGGGAAAGGGGGATTTTTTCGTTACATCCCTGGTAGCTTTCTCTGTGCTGAAATCCTAGCTGATGCTTTTTTCTCTGCTCAGCTTGGCTGCAGAAGGTGAAGATACAGAATATGAAAAGTAAATGCCACAAGTCTTGTTGAAAGCAGCAAACTAGCATCACTCTCTGTGACAGAGATGCAGTGTTCTGAATTAAGCTGTGCAAGGGCACCTGCCCTTACACCCTCTACTTTCCTGTTAGACACTGTATTAGCATCTTAAGTTTTCGTAGTTTTTCAGTGGCTTCTCTGATCTGGAACAAAGAGAATTTCAGATCCACAGCAAGACACAAGCTTATCAATAAATAAGGAAATCCTGAAGCAGGAAGAGGATAAACTCGTGGGTCCGGTTGTCAACGCAAATCTGTCATGTCTTAGGCAGCACATCACTCTAAGGCAAAGCAGAAGGAACTCTCAGCTTGAAGTGCCCCCAAACCCTTCTTACAGAGCTAGGGACACTGCAAGACGCATTCGCCTGGTCTCCCTGGATGACTGAGAATGGAGCTTTGTTGACAGGCCATAGACCAATTGTTTATTTTAAGAAAGTGGGACAGAATACATTGGTATGTTACAGAGCAAAGTCATCTAGCTGAAGTAACAAAGGCAATTCTGAAATAAGACAGTTGTTTTTTAACTTTCCTTTTTTCCCCTCTTTTTTGTCTCCATCATAGCTGGAAGCCTTTATTAGCAGTGCCTGGAAGGTTGCAAGCTTTTGTTTATGCCCTTACATCTTGTAAGCAGTAGGCAGCCCAAAAGGCAGGTGAGCTTTGAAGTAGTGGGTCCTTGTAGGTCCAGCAGGTTCTTTCACACAAGCACATGAGCTGTTGCATACGAAGGAGACCCATAGGGCTAAAAGTTGTTAGGCTCCTACTTACAGCTCAGTAAGTCCTGTTTGTAGAATACAATTGCAAAGATTTGAGATGGGACCAGGTCTGCGGAGAGTTCTCATAATTCAAGGGGATTCTGTCTGCGTTCTAAAATGGATGTTTATTGTTGGTATAAGGAAAAGAGGAGCAGAATCTGGATGCTTTAGAATTTGTAAAAGCACTAATAGGAAGGCTGTGCAAAACTGAAGATCTCTCCAGTATTTCCACAATTAGTGTGGTGAAGGAGAAATTATGATCACAAGAAACGAGTAAGCAGTACAGAAATAAACCTTTTAGCAGTCAATCTGGGAAAACGTTTGGCATGGTTCAATGCCTGCTGATTAATAAACAAGGAAGATACAGAGAAAGAAATCTAAAAGGGGGGAGGAGGGGGGAAATGCAAAACCGAGCAAGCATACAATAAAAAGATTAGGAAAGTTGTGTGGTCATGCAGAGTCAGATGCCTGAGATGAGGATTCCCCATCTAGAATGAGGATTTAATGAGATCTCTGATGTAACCAGAAACTCAGTTTGAAATGGGAGATGCTGGCACCGGGGCATGGTCATGGCTGTCCCAGTGATCCCAAGCAGTGTTTTGCAGCACCCGATACTCACAAAGGCAGTCTGTGTGACACAAAAGCATCTGCAGGAGGCAGAGGTTGGGTCTGGCTGGAGCAGGGCTACTTGTGGCTTGTGTGCTGGATGCCTCCAGGTAGCTCTGCTTAGGGCCGTTGGGTGATCCACGTGGTGTAATACTCAGTTCCTGCATCCTGCTCGTAGCCTCACTCTGCTGGGGTAGCCCACAAAGCCACTGTTGACAGCAATGCCAGCCCAACGTTTGAGTTTACAAAAAGGAGTAAAAGGCACAGAGGCCAGTTACCTAAGCTGCAGCCACAAGTATGAAAGATGGGGATTTTAGACTCTCTGTGGTAACTGGAGGAACATTCTTTTCCTTTCTAAAGAATTCCCATCGGTCAGATATGAGATAAGCTTCTGTTCTGACCACTATCAGGTTCATGCCCTCAAGTACCTTGCTCCTAAGGATTTTGATGCCAGCTTTGTGAAGTTAAACAGTTCTGCTTTGTGACTGTGAACAAGTGCATCGTTCATCAAAAGAACCAGCTGAAAATGCACAGGGTGCTTTTCCTGCCAGTGGGCTTTTTCCCTGTGGTCCATCCCCCACGCACCTCCAGTGGGGCTGCTAGGAGTGAGGCACCACTTAGCAGCTGCAGAGTTTGGACTGTTACTGTGTACCATTCTGCCTATATCTAGAATCTTAGAATCATAGAATAGCCTAGGTTGGAAGAAACCTTAAAGCCCATTCAGTTTCAACCCTCCCCCCTCCCCTCTTTCCTGCAGTGGGCAGGGCTGCCATTCACCACACGTGGCTGCCAAGGGCCCCATTCTGCCTGGCCTTGAGCAACTCCAGGGATGGGACATCCACAGCTTCTCTGGGTAACCCGTACCCTGCCATTCTATGAGTAAAGAATTTCTTCCAAATATCTAAATCTCCCCTCTTTTAGTTTAGATTTATTCTCCCTTTTCCTGTCTATATCAGTCCATGTAAAAAGTCAGAAATGGGCTGCAAGCTGGTGCCACACACAGTGGAGCCTGAAGGCCAGGCTCCCTACCACTTTCCTTACCAGGGAAGCAAGAAGAGCTGTTCCCCCTGCCCTCAGCATACAGTATCTGCTGTCAGCCTGAGTATGATTTAGTGCTCACAAAGAAGTGGGAGACGTGATCTCATTTCAGTTAGAACCTGGAAATGGCCCCTGGAGGCCCACAGAGGAGCCTGGCTGCTCCTTGCCACATCTTCCCCACCCCACTGCTGTAATTCCCACTGCCAGATCCCCAAATCCAGCACCAGCTCAGCTTTATGGAGCATTAAGTGACTGAATTAAATCCTCAGCATTCTCTCGGCATCAGCCGGGCTGAGAGAAGGATTTCACGGGCTGGGGTGCTCTGCGAGACCGTAATTTATAACATTATGCAAAAGCTGCTCCTCTGAGTTTTATTTTGGCTTGCTGCAATTTCTTTTTATTAAGGCCCCAATAGTATTTGTTGTTTTTCTGTTTGCTTTGATGTGGGAGTTTTAGATTAAATCTAAATAAATAAATGAGGTTTAAAATTAAATTAGGTTTTATTTGCATGAGTTGGGGAGTGAAGTGCATCTTTCTTCCACCGAATAAAACCTAACGGACCCATTACCCATCCCAGAGCCCTCACTTGCTCCTGAGAAAAAAATGACATTTCCCTCAGCGTCGAAAATACTTAAAAGTCCCAAGAATAGATTTATAGGAATATTTTAACCTTTTCTTTGATCCTTGAAATGTCATTGTTCTGTAGGCTACATTGCAAAACGTGACCTTTTATAGGAACCGTGGGATGGATTTGATCTTTGGAAGACGTTTTAGAGATAATGCACTACAGGGTGCAAGGAGCGTCTGCTCCTGAAAAGGAGCTGAAAATGCTTTTGTCTGTGGATATTTGTGTTTGTGTTATATCTTAAGGACAAAGGATTGTGTACAGTGAGACTTGTGCTCCGGGGACAGCAGCACAGGAAATAATAAGCGAACATGGTATCTTCCTCGATTTTAATGTGCAACAGTTTGGGTTTTGTTACATTCATAAGAAAAATGTAAGCAGCAGATTTTTCACACGGGAGCTGCTTGTACATGGATGTTTGTAATGTAACGGGCTTGGTGGTTTTTATGTTGTTATAGGCACAAGGCTACACCTTGGCTGGGAAATCATAATGCTAAGCAGTTCAGGAAGGAAAATGTTGACCCTTTGCTTCAGGTTTGCGTTTGCTGTGGTGCTGTCCCCTTCCTATGCAGCTTCGCTCCTGAGTTGTTTCTCTCTCGCCAAACAGTCCCCATGCTACCACACGTGGATCCCAGAGGACGTGTTGGTGTAGAATGCCTGGCCTGATGTGATGCTGAATGCAGAACGCTGGGGAAACAAGGCAGCTGCAGGTCCGCAGGTTCCCACCAAGAGCACTAGGTCTGTGCTGGCTGGTGGCTGCTCCAGGCCAAAGCTTTTTGAAAGGTGTCACAGCTCTTCTCACCACTATGATAAGGTGAGGACAGTGCTGGCACAGAGCAGGTGAGATTTCAGGTGGCAAGGACCCTGCTCTTCAGGGACTGGCAGCCATGGCATGACATGGAGCTGGAAAGCTATGGAAGCCTGAGCAGCTCACAGACGCTGGGCCTGAAAGGTTTGTATACATACCTAATGTGCTGGAAAAAAAATTAGTGTCTGGGAGTCACTGGCCTTTTTCAGTGTGACATGACTATCGGGAAGTGATGGCTGGTGACATTTTGAATGTAGGAAGTGAGGTGAGCAAAATCAGGATATCTCCACAGCAAGTTGCAGCAGGAAATGCTGTACGCATTGTACCTTAAGTAGAAATACAGCAAGTAAGATCAACTTGCCTCACTGTGTTCGAATCAGTGAGCTGTTACTCTGATGCTCTGACAGGCAGGGCTCAAACAGACTCTGCACGGGACACAGTCCCGCTTCCTTAGATCATCTTTTGTCACATCTGTGTATTGTGTTTGGTCTCTGCGTGCTGCTAGAGACAAACTGGAAATCAGAAGTGTGGAAAGATGTTCTGTGAGCTTTTCTCTGTGTGAATGATAATAACGATGAAATGCCCGAGTATGACTTAGCCCTAGAATGCTTTGAACAGCTGAGAACAACTTCCAGGAGAGCAGGGAATGTTTCATTTGTGTTGCTGCAAAAAGACAACTGCATAAACCCTGTGTAGTCCAGAGAGTCATCAGCAATGCTGATGTGATTTGGTTGCATCTTGCAACTTCTTAGAGGTTATAAGATTGTTATAGGATACATATATGCTGTATGACTTGCACAGTGCTGTAAGATCTAAAAGAGTATTTTGTTATCCAGGGAAGAAAAAATCTGTGATGATCCAAGTAAGAGTTAGGTCATAAGAAATCGCTGCATGTAAAAACTCTCTGACAGCCAAAGATGTAGTTGTCCCCAAATGCATTTAGGGTTGTTTCTGTTGCCTTCCTCCTTTATGTCACTGGACTCTGCCTGCGGAGTATTTATCTCTATTAAAAAGTGACTAAAGAGTAGGGAAGGGAACATCAGATGCCTTTGACATCATCATCTGTCCTTGCCCTGCGAGAAAACAAGTTCACTTCTGGGCAGTTAGTGAGATGCTGCTTTTAAGTCTCTGTTTTAATACATGGAACACTGTATTGCTTTGGGAATTCAGCTCCTCTGCCCCAAAGTCTAGGAAGCAGTTCTCCAAAATAGTATTCTGTGGCAAAGTGTCACTGGATGCGTCCTCTGCACCTTAATGTGAGAGGAAGCATTGGAAGGAATCCAGAGCAGAAATTCAGAATTAAGCTTCAAGTAGATAGTCACACACTTTGTTATTTTCCTCATTTCCCCAAGAGACTGAGAGCCATCCCACTACTCTCTCAAGATTAAGGGCAGGCAATGGAAGTCTCCAGCAGAGTTCTTCTGGAAATACTGCACCTGGTTTTCTTCTCGGTTGTGTAATCTCAGTAATTGCCTTTGTTCTGTAAGACAGTAAAATTGATCTATCCTCTCCTTAAATCTCTTCGAGCCAGCGCTCTCAGGGCAATGGGAGAAGCTGGCTGTGCCGGCCCGCAGCCCACGTGAAACACCCGCAGCGGTGACCAGACTGAGGGAGCAAGACCTTTCTGAGGCTTTTAAGTGTTAGTATGCGTTCCCCACTCTACTGCTGGAGAAGCTTTGGAGTCATTTTTTCCCAGTCTATCTCTCTAGCTTCTAGCAATCAGCAGCTTAAACATTTCCCCAGCCAAAGACTCCATCTGAAGCATCATGTTTAATAGTCACTGATAGAACCATTCTCCATGAATTTATCTAATCACTTTTGGAGCCATTTATGCTTTTGACCTCCACAGAAATCCATGGCAGTTTAATTCCACAATTCAAGTATGTGTTGTCTGAAAAATCGTTTCTCACATTTGTTTTAAACCTGCTGCTTTCTCATTTTACTGGCTGCCTCCTGGTTCCGGTGTTATAAAAAATAATGATTAATCATTCCCTATTCAAATTCTGTATGCCATTCATGGCTTTATAGCTTTTCATCATGTTCATCCTCAGTCGTATCTTTTCCAAGCCGGAGAGATGTAAACTATTTTTTTCTCATCTGGAATCTGCTTTGTACCTCACAACCAACAGCACTGCAACATTTCTCACCCCTTTTCATTATTTTCTCTGGTCCTATTACATCCTTTTCAGGGTGGGAAAAGCATAATTATGCATAGTATTTTAGATGTGCACTTTCCGTTGATTTATACAGTAGCGTATTTAGGACTTCTTAACTTCTTCTTCATAGCTCCTTCATGATAGCTACATCCCTGGTTTAATTCCGCGGCAGAAGAATGCTGAGGGAAGTAATTGGAAAGCTGTGGTCTACCACAACCCAGTGGAGTCAGAAGAAGCAGTGTTCCCTAGAACTGCAGATCTGTAGCTCAGATCATGATTTATCATTTTCTTTGGTACGGTCTCCATCCATCGCCCCTCATTTCACATTCTAATGCTCTCATTTCTTCAGTGTCGTGAATTGTTCATCTAGAAAACTTACTAATGGAAGATGTCAGAAATGTAGGTGGATTTTGCTTTTTTTTACTTAGAGAAATTAACTCCTGGATGCCTTTCTGAGATGTTTGTTTTCGCTTAGGATGTTGTGCTTTCAAAGAGTTATTGCTTAATAATACCAAGTTGCTCTAGGGTAGAAGGCCAAGTGCTACGATTTACTTTGTTGTATGGATGTAGTGCAACTCCCACCCCTCAGTAAAGACCGCTTTCCTCCCTTTTTAAGAGGTACTGAGGAGGGCATGTGAGAAAAAAATTATTTCCTGAGGTATTTTGTGCCATGAGCCACATTGCATGAGCACGCATTCTAATTCAAGAGTGAATTTGTCATTCCCATTGGCATTTGGAGGATTTCAGAGCACTTAAGCTTTGCCAGCCCTCCTACTCATAAAAGGTAATATTTAAGCTGAAAGTTGAAGGAACATGAGTTTGGAATTCTCTATTGAATGACTAAGTTCAGAATGTGTTGTCTTCATATTGCCAATTGCACCCACGTCTAGAACCCTTTTTTTTCATCCTCCTCTTCCTCCCACACCCCAAACTCCACGTCCTACTCAATGACAATCAGTTGTACCACGTTTCTCCACCTGGGAGAATGTGACCTTGCAGAATGTCCTCTGAAGCAGATGTTCTAGGGAACCTGCTGCAGAAGCATGACAGGGGAGATCAGAGGGGGAGAGGTGGCTGTGTCAAGAGCAGCTCAAGGGCTGCACAGATGCCGTTGTCTAAGAAAACAGCAGCTAACAGAAGGATGAGCTGAGAAAAGAGAAAGCAAAGCTTCCCAGAAGAGTAAGAGCATGATGCTGTGTTATTATGATCAAGTCCAATCCTGGCCCATCTCCCCTTCTACTAGAAATCACAAGGTTCTTTTTCTCTTCTACCTGTCTTCCTCCCAGGAACAGATGGGAGCTCTGTTTCTCCATTCTTGTTCCCAAACCAGCCCTCTCTCTTCACTGTATCCTCTCCTTGCTACCAGATGCACAGTCACAAGGCAAATGACCCAGTCCTCCGCAGGGACACAGTTTGAAACCCACCACACTGGCATGGTATTTACATGCAGAGGAGTTTGGACTAGAAACCGTAGAACATGAGCAGGCTGTGGAAAGCATTCATAATTACTTCAAAGTAGACTGAGAGTTTTGCAGCCAACAAAACTTGACAACATCGAGGAATAAAAAGAGGAAAAAGTAGATGTATCAACATGTGAGTTGAACGTTGTGTCACCTAGTGCAAGGACAGAGAGCCTGTCATAGGATCATGCCAGCAGGCCTGCAATATGCCTTTAGTCCCCAGTGGTGTAAGGTCACTTGCCATGCTGAAAGGAAAGCTAGCTGACTGTGTAAGGAGACACCTGAACATCTTGACACTTTGATTACCTGCTTACCTGATCCCTTTTCTCTCCTTCTGTGCCCTCATTTGTGTTGGAGTTCTTTGAGCAGCATTTCTTCACAGTATTTGAAAAATACTGTAGAAAAGTGTTTCAACCCAAGGACCTGTATGTACTGTAGTGGAGCATAATTGTGTGATTCTTGCATTGGAAGATCACTACCCCCTTCAACTCGCAAAGCCCAGCTGCAGAACTCTGCATTTATTTCCTTCTCCCTCCCTTCCCCATGTTGACAGCAGCATACAAGTGATGCATCCAACTCATGGCTGTCTGAAATTTCAGCCCTTATGAAACACAACAGACCATGGCAGCCAAAGATTTTTATTGTGCCCTAAGGTTGTTGCAAGCTGATCATCAGAATAGCATGAATCAGTTGTAGCCATCATGTTGTTTTTTCCCTGGTGTCACAAGCAATGGAAATGCAGGATTGATGTGTTCTGCATTCTGATCGCAGGTGTTCTTATTACTGGGAGATCTGGTCAGATGGTAGTTTCAAGGCTTTGCTTGTCTGCCTGCATCTGGCTCTTACCTGGATACTTCTCACAACTGTGTCCTGTGCTGTTTCAAACCTTTCTAACCAGAACACGTATGCGGAAGTGCTGAGAAGTCTGCAGTGACGTGTCAAATAAACACCTCCCACACACTTAGCAGACAGCTGTGCTCAGGCACTCACACCACAGGATTTGTCTTGTCTTGTTACAGAATGACTTGTGCTTCACCAGCCTGGGCACTGAGACCCTAAGTGCGTAAGGAACTGCGTCAGGAAGAAGAGGTGCCTGGCATGGCCATTGATGAAGATTAAGTAATTCTAAAGGCTCAGTTTCTTAGTACAGCTCGGGTTAGGTTTGTCAGATTGTCAATCTGTAGCATGATTCACTAGTGAGATGATAACTCCGTATCTGGCTCACAGACTAACAGTGTGCTTGCTTCCATCCTTACCACGATGACAAACTATCTTCCTTTCCTGTCCCTACTTATAAAATGTGTCATACCTGTCAAACCGTGGAATTAAACCCTCCATTTCAAACCAGACAGGAGCTGCAAAAATCCATGGTGACTCCTGAGAAGAAAACTATGGGGACATTTTTCTTTCCCTTTCTGGATTTCACTTGTGTTATTTCTGTTTTCTTCTTTCCTGCTCCCTTCATCTTTTTAACTTCTGAGAGCAAGCCAAGACCTCTTTGAACACATTTTGACCCAGTGAGCACATTTCCTCTTAGGCTCCTCCAATGGCCTCCACACAGGACTGCATTCTTGCCTTCAGACTTGCACTTCTGCCATAATTGCATGAGCCTTCTGCTCTGTTCCTGCCATGAATCAGCTTTAGTACTATTCATTATTTTTCTGTGTGTGTCAGGAAACCAAATGGAAGTCACCCCTTTAGATCATTTCTTTCTCTCTCTCTTTCTCTCTCAGTACTGGAGATGATGAACAAATGAAGATCTCCACTCCAGAAAGCTTGTAAAAGTTCAGAAAAAGAAAATAAAAGCCCCACTCAGCTTAGTAATGCATTCTGAGCATTACTGAGCTACTGTTCAAGGCGATGCTCTGTGTGGAGCTGGAGGAGTCCATTTACCTCACCCATTAGGTGGAGATGTGCTGGGCAGGATTTGAGCATTGTACCCACAGAGGCATGTGTTCACACAGGGACCTCATAGAACAAGGGCAGATAGAGCAGAGGGAGAGGATGTCTGGAATAAACACTGGAAGAAGCTGCAGGACTCTAATGGCACTAGCATCACTTCTGTGTTTTCAATGCATGGGCTTCTTGAGCTGGCTCCTGTTTACCAGGTCTTATTTGTTCCTCTGAAGTCACATGGCAGGAGACCTGGAGTAGAACTTCATAGACCTTGAGAGCCATGTAACTGATGAGAGAGGCAGAACTGGTCCCTTGTAATCCACTAATTTCCAAATGTCATTAGAAAGCTTTTTTTTTCTCTTTTGCATCTTATATTCCTTGCTCTTTCTGCTACTCCTTTATGAAGATATAACCTGACAAAATTTCCACTTTTTACTCAAATCAGTACAAAATCCTCCGTGAGTCGCTTCATGTTGTAGTGTATTTTTCATGCTGCTCTCAATCCTTACTGCCTAATTTTTGTGTTTAGTCTTGCATCATTCCTTTCAAAGACATCCTGAGGACAAAATCTAATGGCAGGATTCTTCTAAAAGGTTGCTGTGAGCTTGGCAGAATCTCAGCTCATGGACAAGAACAGTACATCAGTGTAACACAATGTCTGGGCAGTTCTTACAGAGCAAGCAATTAAACTACGACAACAGTGACCTCTGAAATGCAACGTCTTGGCGTACAGTAAATTTTTCCCTGTTAAAGGTTTATATTATTTCCTCAAGAACTGGTCTTGGAGGTTTTTCACACCACAGTCTGGATGTAATTGGTGCATACTGCAGATTTATTCCTCCAAGAAGTCAAATAACCTGTATATTTCATTACTGAGCTGAGTGGGGCTTTTATTTTCTCAACTTATTTTCCTATCAAATATTAATTTCTCTGTTTTATGGTCCACAGAGGATTTGGACCATTTGGTGCTTGCAGCAAGTGGAGGCAGTTCATGGATTTGCTTCTCCTTCAGTGACAGTGCTGCCAATGGATTAGTGGATTGAACATGGATATCAGTATTTCGTTCACCCAGCCAGGGCTATTTCCCCCCAGAATGAAAATGTATTAAGAACCATCCCAGCAGATGGTTTAGAAGCTCTTAGTATTGCTGAGTCTGGAGTCTTGCAGCAGTTCCTTTATATGCTGTCTTTTCAAAGAGTTGGAGGCTTCTGGTGACTGTTTACACGATCTGATAGTGACAGGACAAGGGACAATAGTCTAAACTAAAAGAGGGGAGATTTAGATTAGATGTTTGGAGGAAGTTCTTTACTCAGAGGGCGGTGAGGCGCTGGCACAGCTACCCAGGGAGCTGTGGGTGCCTCATCCCTGGAGGTGCTCAAGGCCAGGTTGGATAGGGCCCTGGGCAGCTGAGCTGGTGGGCAGAAATCCTGCCCATGGCAGGGGGTTGGGACAGGGGTGCTTTAGTTCCCCTCCAACACAAGCCATTTTGTGATTGTATGAACTTTATCTTGATAGGCTGCCTCCTGCCATGGATCAATGGCAGACTTGAGGCATCCTCAGGACAAGGCTCTGCACAGGAGGAAAGTATCCACTAGGAGAGCCTTAAGGGGAAGTGTGGAAGGATAAGAAAATGCGTGTCATTAGTTTTTGCAATGAAACCCTATCTCCACTTTTTGGTGGTGCATTTGCATTACAATATTTTATTTAATAATACTGTGACTTAATAGTTCTCGAATAATACACTGTAATGGAATATGATAATTTGCATGCAAGTTTAGAAACATTCATAGCATTTTAATTTTCTTGCTCTAGGTTTCCCATTATTGCCTGCATGAATTAGACCTCTAACAGACATTTTCAGTAAATCTTTTGCACTAATAATTTTGCAAGTAACCTTATTATATGTGTTCTTTCCTGGAGATGAGGCAGCTAATGATGAACCAGAT
The DNA here is from genome assembly GCF_054131305.1 of Coturnix japonica. Taxonomy (NCBI): domain Eukaryota; kingdom Metazoa; phylum Chordata; class Aves; order Galliformes; family Phasianidae; genus Coturnix; species Coturnix japonica. The sequence continues at coordinate 23,907,596 of NC_140667.1, read as the reverse complement.
TTGACCATTTGTACATATGCCCGACGCTGAACTCCTTAGCTGTAATTTAGAGAATAAGGTAAATAAATAGGGAACTAAATTATCAGCGGTCTTGCATTAACCCTGTGTGCAGTCAAACTTCCTCTCTTCAACTGTTCTTCAACTGCCATTATTTCTCTCTAAAGTAGATCGTGGTAACATGATACATTTGGGGAGAGAGATGGGAAATAATTGCTTAACCTTTTCATAGAATCACAGAACCATTAAGGTTGGAAAAGGCCTCTAAGATCATCCTGTCCAACCAACTGGTGCAACTTGAAGCCATTCCCTCTCATTTAATTCATCATTCTCTTGCTCATTTAAACCCAAATTTTCTAGTCAGAAGTGAGAGTGTAAGAAAACACCACAGGAAACAAGCTCCTTATTGTATCCTACCTTTTATCTTAGGCTCTATCTCAAGCACTCATGGAGAAAATGAGAGAAACAGATGCAAGTCAAGTCTTTCTGGATCAGAAGACTTCCCACCCCTTAGGAAAGCTCCTTTGCCAACAAGGCGGAGGGTGCTCTGAGCCTGACGCTCTCAGTTGTGCTCCTAGCAGCCTGTTGAAGGTCCTGGTGGAAACCTGGATCCTGCTGGTGACAACGCAGAGCAGGCAGGGAGCGTGCCTTAATTCCATGGCTTGCTCTGCTGCATGGTTAACTATTTTTGCACAGAAGAAAACACTAAAACAAATCCACGCCAGAATACAAAATTGCCTAAGTATACAGTACTCTACAAGCAATTTGAAGATAAGAATTTGGATCTTTAGGGCCATTAAACCTAGTTTTCTTCTATCCTCAGTGAACGCTTTCGCCTCTGAGCTATTGCATAAAAAAGAAATGCACCACTGGTTTTGTGAATCCAACCATTCATTTTCAATATTTTTTTTTTCCATCTAACCAGCACTATAAAGGGCATGTTTTATTCTGGATAAACTAGGATGTTTCCTGTGGAGCACAGCAATGGCTTCTGGTTTCCTCCTGTCTGTGCTAAAGAATTTTAAATTGAATTTGATTTGAAGGAAATCTTTATCTCAGTTTTTTTCTTTATTTTTCTTTTTTTTTTTTTTTTTTCATACAACAGCCATTTCGACACAATGGGGGGCATCATTATTTCTAATGATAATAATTATTTTAAAGCATTTCATTGAATAGTTTGGGATCAGTTCTACTGCACGTCCTGGCCCAGTGTTTTAATCTCTGATGCCATTACAGTCGGGAGGCTCTGGTTTACTTTGAGTGGATCTGCAAAGTTAGTTAAGAAGAGCAAGCTCATTTATGCTATCCTAAATGTGCAACGTTTCTGACACACCAGGGTGTCGGTGTCTATTATAAAACCATTTGGGAGCACAGACCGCATTCACTGACAGCCACAGCCCTTGTCTGATCCAGCAAAGCACTTCGGCACCTGCTTAATTTTTGGGAATATCCTGTGGGCTTCTATGAAATTAGTCTCAGGGTCTTATGAAACATCTTTCAGGACTGATGTAGAGCACACGGTACAGGACAAAATCCAGTCCCTAATGAGCTTACCAGAAAACCCCACCGGCACACTCAGCGTGTGCTTTTTAAATGTGTATAATTGGGTCAAATGAAAACTAATTCCCATTGGAGTCAGGCCATGCCCAAAGAACCCTTCCGGGATTATTCTTTGAAATCCTTCAGGCAGAAATGCTTCCGCGCCAATTTTGACTTCAAAACACTTTGACTGTAAAGCTTGTTCAAGAACAGACTAACAGGAATTCCTCTTCTATGAGAATTTTTCCTGTTCTCCATCCCCTCTCCTAACAGAATCCTCCTTACTTTCCTCGCAGCCTCTCAGCATACTAGAAGTTGTCAGAAACAATTTGATCAAAGTTCATGAGGAATGAGTACCTTTGAGCAGAGTTCCTGGCTGCAGAATTTGAATTTAAGAGGTTAATATTTTGAAGAATTGTTAGGCTGTGGAAATTGAGCTTTACAATGAAAAACCACCTTTGGACCTTACATCTCCCCCTAACAGAAACCCTCCTGTGTGTGGAGGTGGGCTGTATTTCGAGCACTGCTGTGCTTCTTTCTGATCTCAGCGCTGTGATTTCCCCATGTTGTGCTTTACCTGAGGTCTTCCTGTTTCTCCTGAGCTGATGTGGGCTGCGATGCTCCTCACAGGGGATGGGGGAGTGCTTGCTGCAGGACAATGTTAGCCCTTTATGGTACAAGTCCTTTAATGTGGAGCCTCTGCTGAGTGTATGCTCTGATCTCCTCTGGGATAGCTTTCATTCTTGACAGTGAAAACAGACTTAATCTGTCGGGAACAAAGGGGAATGATTTCTCACTTTCTGGAAGGGAGGTCTCCTTTTGCATTAGGACCGCTGTGCAGAACAGGTGGATTCCATCTCCTGCTGAACTCATCTTTGCACTCCTGTAGGGATGCCTGCGGGCAAGCTGTGCTGCCATGCGCTGGCAGAGGAGGCAGCCCACTAACAGCCCTTCCCCAGCTGCACCTCATAGTGTGATGGAGAATCGCCCCTTTCTCTGCTCCAGACTGACGGCGTCCTGCAAAGGGTACTAAAGCACTGATGCTTTTTGAAATTTTAAATGGAGTACTGGAGGCTTCTACTTTGCCTCTCAGCCTTTTTTTTTTTTTTCAGTTGTGAGGATATCTTAGTGCTTTTGCAAGAGCTGGAGATGGCAGGCGATGGATGGATGGGTCAGCGTGCTGGAGCGCAGCCACCCTTCAGAGCTGGCTTTGCCGCAGGCTCTCAGCCCTGCAGTGCTGCGAGCTTGGAGAGGAGGCTTTGCACGGCCAAGGGCAGTGCTGGCCTGCAGCATACAAGCCTGCTGCTGTGGAGCAAAATCAATGGGATTTCCCATCAGGCAGCAGCCCCGATGGTTGGTAAATTTGTAGATGAGGCAAACTGCAGCTTAACCTAATACGCACTGCTGCTCTGGGAGCCCCAGAGCTTAATAGAGTTGCTGCATTTAAACAAATTAACATAGTTGTGATAGCGAACGACTTTGATTTTACCTAAAGATGAACAAACTGGGAGTCTAATGAAGAGCTGCGGTTTCTCGGAAATCTCACAGTGCTGCTTCCCTGAATGAGGCCGAGGGGGTTGCTCTGTTCAAACCTGCCTCCATTTGGACATAGATGAAAGGTCACCCTCACATCCTTTTCTTCTTTTTTTACATTTTTTTCTTGTCACAGTGAATAAGTCTTAACTTACCAATAACACCTAAGAATGGTGTTTTTCCTGCTTGTTATCCAGCACTGCTAAATCTGAAGTTAGCCCTCGGAGATCTGTATGTATCTGGTGCGGCGTTTGCGGAGTTCATCAGAACAAACCAGAACTGACGACATCTTTAGGGAGGGAAAAAAAGAAAAAAGGAAATCAATTGGTCTTCGTGTCAGAGTTGATCAAATGTGTAAGGAAGGAAAGCATTGCCAGACAGTATCTGGAGCTGGCTGGCTTCTCATCAAAATACCGCTCGTGTCAAACTCCGATAGTTTCTGCGATAAGAAAATAATTTACCACAGTTAAGAGAACATGGGATATTGAGCACTAAGATTTTCACGTCCTCTTAGAAATCTCGGACTGTTTGTCCTTATCAGTGCTGTTTGGCTTTGTTGTTGTGTTTTGGGTTGTTTTTTTTTTCCACTGGACAAACATTGATTTTTCTTGCTGCCAAACTCTGCATTTCTAATGGAGCTTGAAATTAACATGATTTTTTTGTTGTTGTTCTTGTTTACCTCCTTGATTGCGCACCAAGAACCTAAATGATGCTGGCACAGCTTTGGGAACGAGGTTTCCTCCAGTCTTAGTTGAACACAGCAGAGACAGCACAAAGCATCTGTTTCTGCAGGCATCACACAAGTAATGGCTCCAACATGGTATCAAGGGGCGGTTTTATGTGTCTGTGACATTGATGGAAAGGCCTGGAAAAGCTTGCATTTGTTCAAGATATTTGGGATCCAGAGGATATTCTTTATCCTTCTCTGCTGGGATGATCTTTGTAGCATGCTGCACATATAATCTTGAGGCAGCAGCCACTGCAGTATCCTGTAATTCTGCAGTTGAGTTGTAGAACCTATTCTGTGTTTCAGAGAAAGCTTTTGTGAGGTCTGTAAATCAGTCAGAAATATCTTGATTCAGAGAAAATGGCAATTAAGCTGACAGAACAGTGTTCCTAAAGCCTTCTAGCCAGCCAGAATTTGCGGTCCCTCTTGACCTTATAAATTGTGATGCTGAATTGAGGTGCTCCCCTCGTACAAAGCCTCAGTTGCTGCAGTGATCCACTCCCGGCTGGAGTGCCTTGGAGCGGCTGGCTAACTCTGAGCAGCTTCAGCTGGCTCTACATGACAGTGTGCACCTTGTAGAGTAATTAGGAAATCTAAATGTCTGAGTATTATTTTGAAACTTTGCAGCTGTCCTTTGGCCCCAGCGCCAGTTCCCCATAATCCTATCAAATATACTTGGAAGAATCCTTATAGTCAGAGATCATGGTCTTATGATATATATGGCTGAATTTCCATGCTGTAAGTGTGAATGGATAATAATAGCACCAGATTTCTCCTTTCCTTTGATGTTCACAAAACAGGTTAAAAAAAAAGGAAAAAGAGACAATTCTAAAGCCCTGTAATTAGAAATAACTAAAGATAAGATACTCCTGGGTCCTTGCACTCAGGACCTTTTGCTAACGTGGGTGAGTTGAGAGAGCTTTTCACCTCACCGCGACAAGAAAGCCTATGATTAAATCCCAACTCTGCTCTCTGCAATTTGGATACATATGGGCCTGGTCTCATTTTCTCAGCTGTCTGCCAAGAGGAAGATGTGATCTTTGGCAGGAGTTCGTGCTCCTAAGCATTGAGAGCAGGAGATATCCACCGCAGAACAATTCTGCATCGCATCTGACTGGCAAAGTGGCCTGAATATTGGGTCAGCAATTTTTCCATCAAATTGCTATCAGTTATTGTTGATACAGAATAAAGGTTGTTAATTAAGCGGAAAGGATTTGGGCAGTTCAGGGTCGAGACTTGAACAGCTCTTATTCAGTAAGAGGCTGCTATCAGCATCCTTGTCAGCTATTAGAGCTGGAAATTCTTTTAAAATTAATGTGTTAATGTACTGTTCTACTTAGGAAAATGGCCGAGTGTGAATGTGACACTGTACATTTTGTATTTACTTTCACTCGCTGACTTCAAACTGTAATCTGTTTGCTTTCCAACGAGAGCAGTGATTTTTCTTTCTACCAGAGGCACAAACTTTACCTGGAATCTGGAAAAACTGCTCTATGGAGTCGTCATCACCAGAGGTGATGTGTGAAGCAGCCATAAGGCAGGGCTCACAGCACACGTTCCAGAAATGCAGAGCATCCTTGGTGGTGCTGCACGCCAGATTCCATCTTGTTCTCCTCTCTTGTCTCTGCAGGGCCGAGTGGAGTTGAAAACTCTTGTACACTGGTAGTCAGTGGTTTAAAAAGTGAGGAGGGGCTGGGAGCTGAGATGATAAAGCCCCCAGGGATGAGGTTATTGTATGGAAGATGGCCAACAGATTTGTACTCTAGGACAGAGAATTTGGATGAAATCATTTAGAGATAAGTCATCAGTACTCCATCTACAAGATACAGGTGTTAAAGAAGCAGCACCATTGTCCTGTCAGGTTTATTGCATGCCAGAAACTTTACAAGGTGTTTTGCATCTCTTGGCTGTGATGCTGTGGGCCTTGACTCAGCAGCATTCAGTGGCGTTCCTTGCCCTATGTTTTACTCCTATTTGTTTCTGCTCTTAAGATTAAAATGTCGTATTAGATTAAGAGCTCTACAGATGTCAGCAGCGTGAAAGGCTTCCCTTTCACTTTAGCAGGAACGGGGACTGAGGTGCTGCGTTCCTGAGGGCATCTGATGGAGTTTTGCTAATAAAATCTGATTTCATGAGGTTTGCATCCTATTAAGACAAGAAAGGATCAGGCCTGTGAGCATGATAGCAAAGTGCAAACACAATGGAAAGTCTTTTATGAATATTAATAGGCCATGCAAAAATACAAGGCAAAAATGGTGATGTGGTGGTGGAAGCAAATGCTGCAAAGTGCAGCACAGGGACCTCCCTTTCTCCTGGCTCTCCACACTCTGTGCCCATGGCTGTCATTTTCAAACACTGGTTTTAGAGACTGGGAAATAGAAGCAAAGGAAAATGGCCAACAAGTTGGCTGAGTTGAGGTTACATGTCCCACTTCCAAAGGGTGCTCCCATGAACAGCCCTTCAGCACCTTCTGCCCACCATCCTGTGCCAGGGTGGGCTCTCCTGCTGCTGATGCAGCATGGAAGTTGGCAGGTCTCTGGGCTACTGGAATTCATGGCACGTCCTGGCCTTCCAGTTTGTTCATGTTTCACTTCTCACAATGCTCATCTCTCCACAGAGGGATCTGAGAATCCCCGAGACATTGATTATCTTTCTTTACACACGTTTCTTTATCAATTGAATTATTTAGTAAAGAAGTACAGTCATATATTATTGATATAATTTGAAGTGTAATCTTACTCTTCTGCCCTTAACTGCTTGTTTCAAGGAAATAACATTTCCTTTCATTCATCCCTGAACCTCTGAGCATTTCATTGCTTTACTGGAAACTGAATCATGGAGGACATGGGATTTGCTGCCATTCATAGAAGAAGCAGCCGAGAACTAACATCCAGGTGCCATGCCTGCTAGTCCAGTGCTAGCCACACTAACATGTCACCAGGCAGCAGATGTGCCAGGAGAGCTGCCCTTATATTTGTTAGCAAAATGCACACTGTGGAGCTCTTATAAAGTGATCCTTACCTAAAGCAATGCTTGTGATCTCTCACTAATGGTTTGATGACTTGGATTCATTTCCTTCCTTCACTGCTGTCTTCCATCATCCTTGCTATTACTTTTAGAGTAATGGAATCATTAAGGTTAGAAAAGATCACTCCCATCAACAAGTCCAACCATCAGCCCATCCCCACCCTGTCCACTAACCACATCCCTCAGTGCCATATCCACACACTTCTTGAACACCTCCAGGAACTCCACCACCTCCCTGGGCAGGAGTTGCTTTCTGCCTCAATCTTCCATGTGCTGACAGGGACCAGCAGCAGTTGCCCATTGCACAGCAGATGTAGGAACATCAGGGCACTGAAGAGCTCTGCTGCAGCAGTCCTGTAGAGCTGGGTAGAACAAGGTACCCTGCTCAGGAATGTGACTTTACATCTCAAGTAGAATGGTGCACAGCCAGGTCTGAAGCACCTACAGCCTGTTACAGGAGTGAGTAACTGACGTAATAAAACTGTCCTCCTCTTTATTTCTCTGCTCTTTGTTAGGCAAGTGAAAAACAAAGTCATGCTCCTGTGCTGGTCTCTGGCCCTTGGTGGGTGAGAGGGGTTTTTTATGCTTGGTCTCTTCAGGGAAAGGCTGCTTGTTTGCATTGTATTTGTGGCATAATTACAAATGGTACAGATCATTTTTATTAGCCAAGCTGTCTGCATTAAAGTGATAGATTCTTTTGTATTATTAAGAACATCCAAGGGAGTCTCTACAGCAGCAGGAGAAAGATGATAATTTTTCGTTTAGCTTAAGAGCAGATGGTTACAGAAATATTCTATATAAATAAATTAAGAAGCCACCCTGGCTAATAGTTAAGTAAACAGGTTTGGAAACAGCCAGCACAGGATCGGGCTTTTCTGTTCTCTTCCTTTCCCTCTCCAAGCTCCGTTCTGCTCTGCAGCTTACAGCCCCATATGGATAGGGTGTTAATTAAACCAATTTGCTTTTGGCCCAAAGTCATCTAAACAACTTGAGTCCTGCTAAAACAAACTCCCACTCCCAAGCAGCTTCATGAGTACTAGAGAATACTTACCTAGCCTAAGCATCTGGGCTGTAATCAATGTTATTGATAAGCATTTCCAAATGTCTTTTGTCACGGTAGCAAGGCTCTGAGAGCTCTGAGGGAGGTATTACTTACATCCTTGGATTTTATAGCCAACCTCTGCAGTCTCTGATGAGTGCTGTAGTCACAATGCCGTGCTTGCCCTCGAGAATTTCTGCTCAACAAAACAAGTAAAGTAGAAGTGGAGAAATGGGAGGTGATTAGAGGAGGGAAGTCAGATTCTGTAGCACAAAGGCTGCAAATGCTACAGCTGCGACAGCCAGAGATGGTGGATCTTTTCCTGGCATACAGACTCAAAGGAGATGTTGAAAAGAGGGCCTTGTGAAAAGCTTGGGCCTCAGTGGCAGTCTGTCTGCTGTGCCTACAGATGCCCATCTGCCTTTCCCCAGGCCCTTGGTGGCACATCACGATTAGTGGCTGGTATCAGGAGAGATTACACACAGACAGGTGCTGAGTTGCTCCGTTGGTGCAGACTGGGTGGGACAGGCCTAGCCCGGACAGATGCTTCCCTCAGATGACTGGAGAGCTGTTTCTAGATCCCTACACAGATTTTCCACTGGGTGTGTACTGTACAAACGGGCGGTATAGGAAGCAGTTTGTGTATTACCATTCCTGATAGCAATGCTTGGATATCACACAGCAAAACCAGCGACTGAAATAGTATAAAATGACGAACTTAAAGTAAAACTAGTGGCTGCTTCTCAGTTACAACAGCATACTAACTTGTGGGAGCAGGCTGTTTTCTTAAAGCAAGAAGTTTGGAAATGCTCTGATGCAGGTGTTAACAGCTGTAACATCAGGTCTGAAATTGGTATGTGTGCACAGTGAGAATTTTGCAGCTAACCTTAACTGCTCCTGATGTTTCACCACCCAAAGCCAGTGACAGGCCCGTTCTCCAGCAACATACATCTTCACCGCATCAGTGACTCTGGAAATTGAGAAGTGATCTGTGTGTGGTCTACCTCTCTCTTGCTTGATAGACTGATTTTTTTGTACCTTACTGTAGCATTTAAACTGAAGTCTATGTGTCTCAAAGCAGCAAACGACTTTAAAAGTAGTTTGCAGTGAAGAAAACTCCATTGTTCACTAGAAGAAGTCATATCATGGATTGCATTGACCAGGATAAAATATGTATGGTTTTGTTACATTCTGTACATTTCGGTAGATAACAGAAGTGTGGACTGAGGTAACGTTTATGCCAAGGAAAGATCTTTGTCTACACAAACAACATTCATATACTTCAGATTTTAGATTTCAGCAGCTGCAGACCGATAATGCCTTACATTTCTTTTCTAAACCTTCTTGCTAACAAGCCCTTATGCGAGTGCTGTGGGCTAGGAAGGAAGGCTGAGCTGTGAGTTTGCAGCCTTTTGCTGGCCAGATTTGCAAAACTGGAGGATTTTTGCTTTGATTAACAGGATAATTAGAGCTGTACCGTGAGCATAAGTTTCATTAAGCTTTGTAAGTGCTCATTTCTTGCTGTGACCTCAGAGCTTCATTGCCATCCTTAATGCTGTGCAGAGCGGACCCGATATGTCTATTTAAAGACCTCCCGCATGCTTAGGCAGGGCCTCTTGCTGCCTTGCGTCCAGCTCCCCTCTGGCAGCAGTGCTCTTTCATCACTACTGGGTTTTTTTTCCAGGTTGCTGTCAGTCAGTGTAAGAAATTCACACTGAGGTCATTGATGCAGTGAAGCCCTGTGAGCGGTGAGGGCCAGGGTCAGGAAGTCATGAGCCCCAGTGTCACTGGGGACAGAGCTGAGGACACCACCTGCATTACAATGGGCCTGCGTGGCTGCGCTCCCCCTCGCCAGCCTGATGCCACCCCTTATCTTTGTCCCCTGTTCCCTGTGCTCTTTCTTTCACACTGGAAATCAGTCCCACCTGGTGAGTCTAACTTGCAATAAAGTCTTTGCGGTGAAGCTGCTGACTTCAGAGAAAAACTGAACTCCTCATCAATCATTTTGCCTATGCGGTGTCTCTCAGTAGGCAAATATTCTACTGGCAGCATCTGCCGTTGCACTTGAATTTTTCTGCTAAGGGCCCATTTGCTAGCTCCCACACATACTCTAAACTGGAGAGAATCCATCCTCACATCAGGCACCTATGCAGTTCTGAGCTTCCAAAACTGAGTGAATTACACAGTTCTTAAGCAACAAACTGATGACTGTGCCCCTTGAGCAGGGAAGGTGTGGGGCAGGAGGTGATGTGGCACGCATTGCCATTATCTAGGGGATCTCCTGGAACCAAACAGATGGCACAACAATGACAACTTGTTTAGCCAGAATAAGTAGTAAAGAAACAATGGTCCTGCATTGTAATTAAATTAAATGTGGTATTGAGATGCATGCATGGTAAATACATGAATCTGAAAGTTGGCAGCCTGTGTTGGGATGTTAAAATGGTGGATGCCAGGTGAAGTTTGTCAGGATATGTGACATTGCTGCTATTTTGACGTCTCAGAGAGAATGGGCTGTCGTACGGTGCTTTCTGTGAAATCAGGTTCAGCCTTTCTAGCCAAATTTTAGTGTTTCCAGACCTAACCACTGCTTTTCCATCTCCTGTTATTTATGGATGGAAAGTTTGGCGTTCCCACATCTGTCATCTCAGTAAAAGTCACTTCCCAGACAACCTGCCTTTCCATGGGATCCCCCCCAGGTGCATGTGGAGGAGGCAGGTGGGGGCAGAGACAAACATCCCACAGTGGTGCATGGGGCTGTACGGCAGCTCACTACCTACTCTGGCAGCTGCACCCAGCAGGGCTGAGTACGTGGAAGAGCTCAACGGTGCACACCAGCTCTGTCTCGGTGTGCTGGCTCCTGAGAAGCTCTGGTATGTATAATCCACCCGTCATCAGGGTTTGCCGTAAGAATAAATTTGCAAGCAGACTTTCTTGGCTCTGGCCATAGCAGCTTCTTAAAAGAAACCTTTTTTCTGCCTTTCCTCCACCTCCCTTTCAGAGACATGACCAGCGTTTTCCACAAATGGAGAAGTTTACACTTCCCCACTAATGGCGGTTCCTGCCAGAAATGTTGCTTTAGTTGCCACAGCAACAACTTAACGCATTTTTAAAGCCCCTGCCGCTGGCCGTGCCTCTGCCCTGTTTGTTCTTCTTGTGCATTTCCCCAGCACCACACAGGGCCGCGCAGGCAGTGACTGAGAGCTCTAATAACCCCCGTAATGGATCCAATTATGGCCGTTAGTGCTTCTGTTGTGAATACATGAATAAGTAAATTTGTGCGTGAGGATGAAAGAGTGTGTTTTTAAGGCTGTCCGAGCCATGCTGGGGAATGGTGGGGCAGCTATCACCAAGCCCTGATGGAAGACAGCAGCCAGAGGCTCTCAGTGCTCAGCTCCCTTCCAGACCAGGCAGGATCCCTCAAGCTGTTCCATGGTGGCCCATTTTCACAAGAAAATGTCACCATGTTCTCATGGCTGTGGGGGTTGTGGCTGAGAATGGACTGAGCAGCACAGCAAAAGCACTAGCAAATTCTTTGCTGCAAATGTTCCGCTCTTTGAGTGCTCTTCCCTCAGTGCAGGATGATCTTTGCACCTTCTTCACACCCCAGAAAATCTGTTGCTTCCTCTAACTGTTGCTGGGCCTTCCTTCCCAATGTACTGTTAGCACAGAAACATCTGTCCTCACCGTGCTGCAGGCACATCTTGTGGTCTCTCATCATCCTGCAGTCAGTCAGATGGGAAAGGTATCCTCTCCTCGATGATTTCCATCCTCACCTGCCTCTTCCTAGCTGGAGTGATAGGAAAGTAAGCATCTTTTGGGCAGCATGTGGTAGAGTTAGGTGAGGAGGACCTGAGTGCCAGCTCAGGAGAAGAGAGAAATGATCTTGTCAGTGAGTGGTCACCTTCTTCAGCTCATAGGGAGTAAATTCCAACACTAAGTAGGACTGAGAGCTGTAGGGAGGATGTTAAGTGGACAGTGAGCTTGTTGCACCCAAGGTCACAAAAGGCTCCAACTCCTTAGGATGTGGATCATCAGCCAGATATTCTTACACTTGTGGTAGCTCATGTTTTCCACCTGTGTCATTGTCCATCCCAGAGCTGCACTGCCTGGGTTTATTTTTCCATTGCTCTCATACTGAGTCTGTCCAGACTGATTGCCACAGACTGTGGTGGTAATTCCCCACTCTCAGATTTACATGTTTTATGGAGTAAGAGCTGCTGAACATCCAGAACATTATGTCCTGTAGGGTACCTGGTGGCCCTTGTGAGTCTGTGAGAGCCAGGCTGATGGTCCTTCATTAGCATTCAGAGGACAAGAGCAAGCTGTGAAATGGAAGCAGCCTTAGCTTTCCCTGAATTGCAACTACTGTTTTCTGATGAGCTGTTGGAGGGCCGCTTTACAAATCAACATGTGAGGGATAGGCTGGCACAGGCTAACAACGTGTCTGTTATTGGCCATAGATGTCCTCTTAAAACCTGAGATTAATTTCTACATACTGGGCTCTGGTTCTATATAGCCTTTCCTTTTGAGGTTTTATTTTCCTGCCCCACAGGGATTTGCAGTATTGGCTTGCTCTTGTTAACTGCGGGGAATCTGAAATACTAGGGTAGGAATTACAGCTTGGAAAAGGTCCTTGAAGGCAGTTTCCAAGGAGTGAACTTGTTTTATATATAGATCTGCGTACGCTATCCAGGTCCCAAGAAAAGTTTGAAGTACTCATCAAAATGAGATGTTCTCTGCCATCTCCCAGCCATCAGGAGTGGCTGAGAAAGGAGTTAAACCAAGTGTGTCCAACCTTCAGCTCAGTGGGCCACATGCGGCCCCACAAGGCCTTCAACTTCTAACATGATTATGTGATTCTTAGTGGCATTTTTCATGTGTTGATAGTGGAAGGGAGGACTTGGGGCAGTGCTCACTTCACCTCTCACACCCACCAATGGCACCGAAACCCACCTGTATGGCACAGTACATGGTGAGTAAAATGCAGTGATTGCTGATTATCTCAGCTCACCTACATGGGTGTGGGCCTGGTAAGACACAGTTTTTGTTAATAAGGAGACATGTTTGTTTTCTTATTTAATTATTATTGAGCTTGTGTTCCTTTGTAAAATAATTTAATAATCTAACGAGTTATCACATTCATTAGTTACACAAAAACAAGGTAAATCCCACTGGCCCAAGGTTTTTGTTGCCTTCCCTGTTTCATGCTTTAATAATATATATATGTTAAAAAAAAAAAAAAAAAAAAAAAAAGTTTTGTTACTTATATAGTGAAAAAAAGAAGTTTTGTTACTTATATGCTTTAACTATATTATATGTTCTGTATTCAGCCCAAGACAATTCCTCTTTATTCAGTGTGGCCCAGGCAGGCCAAAAGGCCAGACACACATGAGTTAAAGGAAGGCTCATCTCCTTGAGGAAGAAGCAGTGATTCTTTTCCCCCTTACCTGGCCTCACCTAGCTGTATTGCTGGAGAGCCCATTTCTGTTATGAATCATTAATCTGAATTTCTAATAGCAGTAAAAGACTCTGAACTTGGTCGACAGAGAAGTTAACAACCAGTTTGCCTGAGTCCTAACGGTTGATCACTTAGCCTTGGTTATTAACTGCAGGCAAAGACCAGTTTCTGGGAGATAATTGGGGTCATAAACAATAGCTGTATAATGGAGCCGATGCCCTAGGAAGGGGACTAAACATATTCAGCTGCAGAAAAACTTACTGCCATTGGCTGACATCCAGGTGCTGCCATCAGCCAGCCAGAGTTCAGACAGCCAAGTTGTTGCTGGAGGGGAAGAGAGGCCTTTAGTGCTCAGCAGACAGCGTCGGTCTGTGCTCGGGATGGCCCCTAGCTGTAGAGATGCTTTGCGTGCGGCCACAGGAGGCTTGATAAAAACTCATTAAGCAGGAATCTGGAAGGTGTAGGTTAGAGGCCACATGGCTCTTCGTCCCTTTGAGAAACAGGGCTCAGCATTTAGGAACGGTGTGTTCTGCACCCTGGGCTGAGGTTGTGGTGTCAAGCAGTGTTTTCCAAGTCAAAGGTATGTGGGGGTTGAATTAGTCCCATAAGGTTGTTCTGGCTGAGCAGTGAACAGGGCTGCACGCATCCCGCTGCAGGAGCCATTGCTTGAGCAGATGTGTGCTTATGCTCAGCAGGTAGGAAATGTGTTTGCAGGGTCTGCTCAGCCATTTGGGCTCTGCTGCGGAACTACTGGAGAACTGAGATTTCTCTGCCTGGAGTTTCCGAACATGGAGTTGTTTTGTTGCTAAGAAAAGAGTCCAGAAAAGCACCATTAAGAGCTAAAAGGACACTTAAATAGAAACGTTTTGATTTTTTGGTGTTTCGTTGTTTGGTTTTTTTAAACTTTCTACAGTAAAATCCAGTTTCTGATTCCTGAATCCATTAAAATTCCCTGCTGAGGACACAGTGTACATGGAGGTCCTCCAAGCCATGACAAGATGTTTTCTTTCCGTGGAGGGCCTGTTGGGACTAGATGATAGCTTGATGGGATTTCTGATGAGCCGTCAGCCTCTGACAAGATTCATGTCACTCCAGTTGTTCCCTGTAGGCATCTGATTGGAAACAAAGGGAGGAAAATAGAGGTGCAAATGAGTTTCTGTAATGATGACTCTAGCCAAGCTGGAGTGTGGCACATTGGGGTCTGGAGTTTTTGAAGGTTGTATTCTGTGTTGAGAAAGAGCATAGCATGGGACTGCACATGGACCACAAGCAGAGCTGAACACCCTGATGTGAAAGCTGGGATGGTAGCTGACTGGATCCTGCAGCTCTGTACCAGGGTACTTGGAAACATCTTTGAATAGTCACTCATTTTTAAAGGAATTGACTGTCTTGTTTTATTGCTTCCCATGTGTGCAGAACTGCAGGAAAAAAAATAAATAATAAGGGGTATCTGTAGAGAAAGAGTAATACTGTACTTCATTTCCCAATAGCAAAATCATAACTGCATTGCCATGCTGGGTTGCATTATAGAATCAAGACAGTAAAAACGCAGTTTTAACGTGGAGACCTGAAAGGCTGCTGTAGGCGTGCAGCTGAATTTTTCCACTGAGCCCTTTGCTTTGAAAGAAGCCAGCCTTTATCTTGGCTTTGATTCAAACCAGGGTGGCACTGAAGAAGGGCAGTGATCCCAAAGGGGTCTGAGGTCCTCCAGGCTGTCAGCTTTCCCTGGCACTCCACTGTTCAAGGCAGGCATAGGAGAGGTTTTTCAGCAGTTGGTAAAATGAATGAGAGCAGAAGTATTAGCGGTATTTCTCGTACTGGTCTGAAGTACTGATCTCAAAGGAAGGCTTAGGTATTTCAGCTTCTCTGAGAGCATCAAAGAAAAATGCTACTTTATCTGTAACCCATGTCACAACACCGGGTAGAGCCCATCCGTACCCACTGGGAAGCTGAGCTCGCTGAGCCCTGCTGTGCCTTACTGAAATCTGCTATGAGAAGTAAGAGAGCATGAATATGGAAGAAGGTGAAGGGAGCTGCCACGCTCATGGCTGCACATTCCTGAGCAGCAGCTCTTTGTCTGTGCAACACAAAGGAGGAGATGTGATGTCTCCTTGGACAGTGTTAGTGCTACCATTAATTTATGCGTTCGAGGCTGAGATTTTTGGGTGACAGGCTCGCTAGGAGCACAGCAGTGGGAGGGCTGGTTGTCACACTTAGATGTGATAGAGGTGAGGGGACATGCAAGAGGTCTGGACATGGTGCTGGGGTGTGATTTTTGCACTGGAATAGGTTAAATTGTCTGACACGCAGCTTGCTCCTGTTCTGCCAGCTCATCTGCTTGCTCCCAGAGGCAGCGTACCTGCCCACTCACCAATGCAGCGCTCTCCCCCTGACAGCTGAGCTGGGAAACAAGTTTTTGAGGCTCTGCCATTGAACACCTACCAGCAGCAGAATAACATGCCCGTTGCTGGCATGCTAAAGCGTGAGCAGACAAACACATCTGAGCCTCCCTGGTGGACTCCCAGCTCCGCTGTTTCTGTAGCAAACAGCTTTTAGCTTAATTGTCTTCTTCTCCTTTGGATGGACAGAAAGACTCCTGGATAGCCACTGTGGTGAACGGGTCACTTCTCTGAGTCAGAAATCTTCACTCAGACCTTAGGTCAGTTAAAATTTGTGCCTTTGCATTTTGAGCCTCTCTCCATTTTTACTTCAGTTCCTCCATGTGCCTTTAGGGCGGAAAGTAGGCAGATAATCAAAATAAATGGGCAATTTCTAGATTTCTCTGGTGCCAGCCATTCTGCTGGAAAACATCAATGCCCGTTGCTTAGTTGCTCCAGGAGCAGCAAGAGGAAATGCCTGAACCTGGGTCACCCCAGTCAGCACGGCAGGACCTGTTCCTACATTTTCTGGGACAAATTCTTGGATGCCTCATCTGCAGAGTGTCTGAGTGGCAATCGTGTGCTTCCTTAGTGTAGGCAGATTGAGCCTTCAGTAATAAGGCAAAATTCAGATGGCAGCTGATGGATGAGCAGAGCAGACTTCTGATGTCCGATCTTCCAGCTTAGAGCTCCTTTCTGCCAGTTAGATGTGACCATCTTTCCTTTCCGTGATCCTTCCCAAACAGCTGCTGGGACCGAACTCAGGCACCTTTTGATAAATGGTGAGGTAGGCACATTGTCATGGGAAGGAATTCTAGCCTCACAGGGCAGGGGAGGCTTAACCCGGTCTGCCTTTGTGTAAAATCCACCAGGTAGCACCAGAGCATGGAAAAAAAGTCGTTTCTTACATAAGCTTGGATTATGTTATTTACTCTCCACTGTTTGTAAGGGCCTCATAGAACCATGAAAATGACCTTTATTTCTCTGCAGGTTTTGTCCTTTTTCATTTAACAAATATTGATTTTTTTTCGCTTGCGTCTTCATCAGAGCTGAATTAACAAGGCTGTTTAACAAGAGCGTGTGATTCATTTGGGGTCTTTTTGTG
The DNA here is from genome assembly GCF_054131305.1 of Coturnix japonica. Classification (NCBI taxonomy): domain Eukaryota; kingdom Metazoa; phylum Chordata; class Aves; order Galliformes; family Phasianidae; genus Coturnix; species Coturnix japonica. The sequence goes on along the minus strand of NC_140667.1, from coordinate 23,890,790 downwards.
CCAGGTGCTATCACGAGCAGCTGAAAGCAGCTCAGCAAAGAATGTGCAATCACTGTTAGAGAGCTGTCGGAGTAGGCGTATTGCCCTGACAAGAGCTGAGCTAACATGGGTCAAAGAGCAAGCTTTAAAAGATGGTCTCTTCAGCCTAGGCACAAATACAAGGAAAGGTTGTTTTTAAGGAAAGTGCTATTTTGTGTGAAAGCTCCCCTCCTCAAGCCATTAAAGCCTGGAGGCACTGAAAAATCATCATGGCCACTGGATGATTCCATTTCCACCCACAGATCTCAAAATGAGATTAAGAACCTGCTGTGCTAGGCCATATTCACAGCAAGAGGTGATCCTGTCCTTATGATCCAAAATCACAGTGTCACGGTGATGATACTTCAGCAGGACGAGGAGCAGGAGCCACTGGCACAGCTTTCTGTGCTTCCTGCCAAGCAAGCCTCTTGACTGAATCAAGATCTTGTAGGTGGAGTAGAGAGTGGAAATGGAAGGTAGACAGGGACATAAAGTTCAAACAAAGTAAGCCTGATGGCCACTTCTGATGCTTTTAATGCACTGGAGAAGGGAAGCAAAGGCCATCTGATAGCTGTCCACTGCTGTTCATGCTTCCCATAACATGTCATTCTGGCTTCTTTTGCAGGACCTGGAGGTTTGTGCAGGGGGGGGAATAAGCAGCTGCCACAGTCAGTTGGGCAAATTGAGATCTCATGCCCTTTGGGATTGTCTCTCTACACAGTCAGTGGCCTTGAGACATCCTGTAGGCTTTTTAGTGGGCTGTATGGGCAGTAGCAAAAGCCTGACCTTCTGTGTGTATTTCACAATGACAAAAACAGTCATTGTGTTGGAAGCGGAAACACTGTGTCTGGATTCATTTGTCCTGTATGGGCAGTGCCCATGTAGCTTTGCTCCTGGGCTCTCCTGTGGGCTCACCTTCCTTACAACATGCGCCCTGTGGTCAGAAATGACATTTGTTTCAAATGAGACTAGGGTCTCATTAGGGCAGAAGTTGAACAAGCTGGTAAAAATGGAGTGTCCTCATCCTTAAGCACTTGTGATTTATGTCAGAGGATGACAACCTTTTGAGGACTTTGTCCCAGTGTGCACTTTTTTCTCTCTCAGATTGGAGGTTAAGCATGCCAGTGGGAGCAGGGAGATTGTCTCTAAGAAGCTCCCTGAGACCAATCAATTAGTGCTCATTATTTCCCCTCTGCAGCAAGAGGACACTTGCCTTCCTTAATGTTCCGCAGAGGTGGGACAGGCTGCTGCTTCCTGGTGCTAGGCAGCATCTCCAGCTGAAAGATGACTATGGTAGTTCCTTACAGACTGTTGCAACCGCACTTGCAAAATTAGAGAGCAAGCTTACATTCCTCCTCCAGTTAATGTCTGTTCCTACAAAGTAAAAGGGAAAGAGAGGACATGGCATTCAACTGCAGTTTGGGCCACTGAGCAGGTGTTTGGGCAGACCGGAGGCTGACCTCGTGCTTCACCACTGGGTTATTAACTGCCCTGAGGCCAAGCTCCCTGAATGCCCTTGTCAGTGGTGGTTTCAACAATACTACCACGTCTTTACAAGGAGTTTTGGTGATGTGATGTTTCCCAACAAAATGGAAATTCCCAACAGAAAATTCCCAACCAAGGTGAAGCACTGTACAGCTCCTCACACTTCCAGAGTCAGAGTGCTTTTCCCCCAGGCTCTGCTGAGGAAAACAAGCCATTCTGTATCACTGTTCATTTACCCTCCTGAACCCTCTCTTGCAGTGCTGCAAGGAAGATGTTTCAGCAGTTAATAATGCTCCTGGGGCATGTGCAAGGAACAATTAAAGCTCATTGTGCCAGTGAGGAGCCCTGGGGTGAGCCAGGCTTTGGAGACAGCTGCCCCCATTTTGCTGTGTGCAGCAGGATCTCACAAGCCATCCTGTATTGAAGAGGCAAATACATCTTGCTGATTGCAGACTCTGAGAATTAGCATTTAAAAGTCAAGGGGTAAACTCAATGTGGCATTTCTAGGCTTTTTGCTGGTGGCAACCACCTTGGTTTGCAGTGGTTGGTGCTTGGGCAAGCAGGGCTGGGGGGGGTTACATCTGCAGAGCCCAGCTGCAGCATGAGATATGTGGCAGGAAGGAAACACAAGTGTGTGAGGATTCTGCAGTGCTCCCTTTAACTCTTTGCCTTTGACACAGCCAGATCTAGATTCTTGATCCTGAAGTGCTGGGAAAGGCAGGAACAGCAGTTCCTTCATCACAGGCACTGATGCTTGGCACAGCTGTGCCCTGCAAGGGTCAGCTCAGTCTTCTCTAGAGCCATGGAAGAAGGCAAAGCTAGCCTTTCCCTGGAGAAGGGTCCTCCTTGGAGGAGTGCAGTGGGGTTTCATTGATGCCCAGCCCTCAGAGCAGTCTCTGCCTGCTTTAGAGGCTTGTGCAGAAAAAGCAGCATCACTCCCAAGCTGGGAATCTGAGCTATACAGTCAGCAGCTCCACAGCCGGCTGGTGTGCCTGGGAGGGGGCAAGCTTTTCCCTTGCCGCTGTGACTTGTCTGTAGGTTGGAAACCTCTCCAGAGATAAATTGGAAGTTGTCGCTGGCATTTCTACTGAGAATGTCAACAGGAATCTGTCAGCGCCAGCCATGATGATACAAACACGGTTCCCCGTTTAAAGCTCTGCACCAACTGTACCTAATTAACCTTCATGACAGCCCAGCAATACGAGGAAATAGGGATCATTAACTTCAGCATTGCTTTACAGAAGGGGAAGGGAAGCAGCGGTGCCAACCCCACGCGTTTCAAATTGAGGTAGGCTCAGAAAATCACAAGGTTAAAAATAACAATAATCCATGTGGGACTCTTGGAGCTTTAGGAGTGCACTTGAACCAAACTCCAGCTTTTTGTCCAAGAAACATCAGGACTGGAAAGTTCTCTCCCATGCACATTTTGGTGTGACTCAACAACCGAGGCTTTTAGAAAATCACGTGTTCTCAATTGCAGTGGTGCAGAGGCATTAAATGAGAGAATGATTTACTCAGAGTTGCTTAAAATTCAGCAGCGAAGCTGAGACTGGACCATGTGAGTCATTGACCCTCCACTCCTCTCTTGTTCCTCCAGACCAGACATTTCTCCAGGTAGAGGAACCTGTCTCGGTGCACCAGCTGCCATCACAGGGTCACTTAGTGGCTGCCAGAGGTGTCATTGAGGCAGGAGCTGAGACCTCACCCCATCTCACCTCTGTGGAGGGACAGATTGGAGCCAGGCACTTGTTTGCATTTTGGTCTTTGAGCCAGCCCAGCTCCTTGGCCTGGAGCTCAGCTAGGACAAAAGTGTCCTATGGATGCAGAGCTGTGCATGCAGCTCCTTCTCCTTACCTTCCTGTCCAGAGGCTGTTTATATGACTCAGTAAGAAGGAACAACTGGTACTAATCCTCCTTGAAGTAGAGTTTTCACCTGGATGGGACCCCATGAGGAAGCACTGCTCTGTATGGTATGCAGCAGTGAGACCCCAGCTCTGCACTGACAGCATGGGGACAGGGAGGCTGTGGACAGGAGGAGCATGCCGTGTGGGAGAGTGACCTCAGCACAGAGAGTCAGCATTTGTACATCAGAGTGCTTCACTCTTTTCCTCTTCCTTTTTCTGTTCTGAGCTGTCGTGGGGCGAGGCGAAGCTGAATGGACCCTCAAAAAGGCCAGGTCATTGATGGAAGAGAAAAGGGCCTGACAGATGGTGAAGAGCTTTTATGAGCAGCATGGGCTGTGGCCGGCTCCAGGGAACAGAGTTGTTCCCGTGCTCTGGCTGTGTGTCTGTCTCTCTGATTATTTTGTGTATTTCATCTCTGCTGCCTGTCTTGCCCTTAATCTGGGCTCCTCTGTGCCAACAAAATGCTTAGCTCACTCCATTGTCTGAGAGGCTAATTTGCACTGTAAATCCGATGCTTATCTTACATGACAGCTTACTATGGGGTTTATTGCAGTCCTGAAGACAAACTAAGCAGGGCTGGCTGGAGAGCTCTCTGGAGTATAGTACAAATACGACTTGTTACAGCACACTGCCACGATAGGATATGTCCCTTTGCATTTTGGGGCCGTAAGGGATTTCTCTTCTTCTTTTCAAATATATTCAAATTCAAGGGTTCTTTTTTTCCCTGTTATTATTAATGTTTTTTTGTGGTACAGCATCTGCTCTGTGTTGAAGCCCTGGAGATGCTGCTGGAACAGCTTCCCACCCTCCTAGGGTCAGGTCCTTTGTCCCACCTCCCTGCTGCCTGTGGAGTATAAGGACTATGAGAGTGGCTGCAGAGCAGGTGCGGGCAGTGTGGAAGCACTGATGCTCCAGGATGCTGCAGCTTTGTTGACTCTGCCTAGCTTAATCAGAAAGAACCTTTGTCCTTGTCTCTCTTCATTAGTATTTCCTGACACTTTCTCCAATATATTGTAGCTCTTTGCTGGCAGAGTAGCACCCCCTTCAATCTCATCTGCAGTTGCCTCCTCCCCTCTGGTCCCTAGGCTGTCCACCTGCAGGCAAGCACACAGCACCTAAGTGATTTTCACAGTGGTGTTGGTCAGTGAGCTGGGCAGCTCCAGTGGCCCCAGAAATATGTGGAGAGGGCTAAAACCTCAGACAGATGGGTTCCAGGTAGCCTCGGACATAAGTTTACCCAGGGAGAGCCAGGGAGATTATTGCTGCATTGATACAGCACTTGGTTCTGCAGCTGAGCATTCTGCTTAATGCCCAGAGCTTCTGCATTGCAGTCCTTTGAGGGACACACAGGATCCTGCTTCCATGGCCAGCAGGAACACAGGGACCCTGTGGTTCCACCCCACCCAGGATGGCACACCCATCCTTCTGGGTGCCGTCCTGCCCTTGGGCTGAAGACAAAAGACAAAAGGTGCCTTACTGGCTAAGCAATGTGCAGTGGCTGGGCAGCTGGCAGCTGAACTGGAGATGGAGCCAAAAGGTCTCAGCAGCAACAAGAGAAAGAGAAAAAAAAGCACTTAAAAACTGCTGGGGAAAAGCCAGGCAACGTGTTGGATACCCAGTAGAAAAGTTGCTGCTTAGGGTTATATCAGAGAGTCTGTATTAGCCCTTCTGAAGTTCCATTTTGCTGCCTAGATGATTAGACAAGTGTGTAATCTAAAGTTTATTGCAAGTCACCAGAGCTGGCAAGAAAGAAAAGAAAGAAAGAAAGAAAAAGAAAAAAGAAAGAAATGGAAAAAAAGGAGCAAAAAACTTGTTTTCCAGCAGTACTTAGAGATCCTACTGTGTCTGTGTCATGTGGACGGTGGGAAGACAGTCTCTGCTCCAACAAATTCACGGTATTGCTGAGCAGAAGCACACTGAATAGCAGATGTGGTAGGGATTCAGGGTGAAACAAGATGCTAACAGTAAAAGGAAGATGTTTGCTCAGACTGAACAAGTCTGACATCTCCATCAAGCAGGGCAGCAGCACGCTGAGGCCCTGCACCTTAGTGAGCTGCTTCTTGGCTTTCCAGCCTTCACAGGGCCTTTGCTTGCTAGCAAAGGAAATACACTGCCTGGAACAGTGCTGGCTCCAACCTGCATGGAAATGAGACGGGGTAGAGGCTTCAAAGAGGGTGACCAAGTAGAAGATTTCTGGTGCCTGGAATAGTATTAACAACCAAAGAAAGAGGCTGGTAGAGAGCAGGTAAACACGAAGCTTTCTTCTCAAGGAGCTTCAGAAAAAAAGGGGGTGGGGAGGACTTGAGTGCTTGGAAGAGGCAACCAGGTGTGGATGTAGCGGGGGCTAGGAGCCCTCCTACTGCAATAGTGCTGTGCAGCCTCTTCACCTCTCTTCTGAGTAGGCAGTGGATGAGGAGGAGTGCTGCTGCTCCAGGGCTGCTGCCTTCCCAGCTGGTGCTTGCTTTTTTTCCTGCCACAATTGCTTTGTTGTATTTCTGCAATTATTAGTAACTCATCTCCTGTACGGAACTGGCAGAGAATCAGAAGGCAGAGACTCCAAAATATCTCGTCCCACGAAAAGAGCAGCTCCTCCTTTGCTTGGCTCAGCGCTGTCAGCTGAGGCAGCAGGGAGGGCTGTGCGGGGGCTGCCAGGAGGGCTGCCAGTCTTGGATCCCCCCGCAGCAGTGCGGACTGAGCCCCTTCTCAGGAGCTGGCGAGCTGTGAGTGCTACGTCTGCAGGGCTGTGGGCAGGTGTGATGGCAGCTTGGGTGGGCACAGCGTGCTGGCCTTCCTCCAGCTGGCACAGGTAGACAGCATGACAGAGCGTATCAACTTAAGCTTAACAGTCTTAACACTATTAAATACGGCGCTGAGCTCTCTGGAGGGCTTGTACAACCTGAGGTGACGTCCGTGTCACTGTATCTTTACTGCAGTTTGCTATCTGTGCGAGCTCAATTACAGCTTCGGCACATAGGTGTGTGTTGCACCTCAGTCTCTCATCTGACATGTGTGCAGGGCCGCCTCCAAACAGCTGCTTCTGAGGGCCTGTGGCCATGCCAGCTTCAGCTGCTGCTGTCAGCAGCCCGTGCCCCTGTGCTGGCTGTGATTTACTGCTGTTAGTCAACATGCAGAGGATGGAATTGCGTCTCCCATTAGTGGCATTTGCAGCAAGTTGCATGCAGGAGCAGGGCCATGGTGGGGAACACTGCCTGGGGAGAAGGCCTTCAGCTCGGCCCCACTGACTGGTCCGTCTTTTTCTCCCACAGATGCCAGCAAGGACCATCCGCAGCAGCAGGCGGGGGTGATCTGGAGAGTGACGGGCGGCCTGTTCAGCATCACCCGAGGAGCGGTGGGGGCCACGCTGGGAGGAGTCGCCTGGGTGGGCAGCAAGAGCCTGGAGCTCACCAAGACGGCTGTGACCAGCGTCCCTGCTGCAGGCGTTGGACTGGTGAAAGGCAGCGTCTCAGCCGTGACCGGCGGCGTTGGAGCTGTGGGCAGCGCAGTCGCCGGCAAAGTCCCTTTCACCACAAAGAAGAAGGACAAGGCTGACTAATCCCCATCACAGCCCCTTTCCAAAAGATCTCCCTGCCTGTACTCTCCCCCACACAGCACCTCTTTGAGTTGGAACCAGCCGCTTCAGGGAGGGTCAAGCACCTGAGCAGACTTGGGCAGCAGCCTGCTCAGCACCACCTGCTTGGCTCAGGGCTCCCAGAGCTGTTGTCTATGCCTTTCACTCCCATCACCTCCTGGGAACCATCTCTGCTCCGAGGACTTCAAAGGCACAGTTGTCTCTGTCATGTGGTTTCCTTCCTCCCTTCTTCCTCTTGTGAGCACAGGGGGTGGGAGAGGCTCCATCTGCCTGGAGCTGGGGACAAGGGGACAGGGTGAGTTACGCCTGTCTCGAGGTGTGGGTTGTGCAGTTGAATTCAGCTTCATCAGGGAAGACAGCCTTTGAAACAGCACTTCCTTCAGCCCTGGGAGGTGTGCTTGGGGGGTCTGTCTGGGGGAGAACGGCAGAAGAAAGTCCCATTGACACAAAGGAGAGATACTGTGAAAAGGGGGAAACCTCATTCCTACCCTGCATCTTTTAGGTTTTCTTTGCAGGGCCCACCCACAAGCTGCTCCCAATCCCTCACTCCCTGGCTGAATTGCACCCTTCAGAGAAGGTACCCTCAATCTCAACAGAGCAGCTCCAGCTATTAGGCCACATGAGAGTATCACATGTCCCAGGGCATCAACTTCTATGTGGATTTTTTCAGTGGGAGGCATGAAATCTGCTGTATGTTCCCATTGGGGGAGAGAGCTGCCAGTAGCATCTGCCAGGCATCTGTGATGTTACAGCGCAGGTAGTGGATGTCCCACTGGTGAGAGAGGAGAGGTGTCCTTACAAACCACCTTACAAACGACACAAACCAGCCCCTGGGTTTGACCCTTCAAGTCCTTGCAGTATCCCCATCTGCTAAAGGGACACTTTGGCTCTAGGCCACACTCACTCCATAGATGTCACTGGTAACCACAAGCAAGCATGTTCCCAAATGCCACCCAAGTTCTGCTCCAGGGAGGGAGGGAAGGCTGAGAGCCTCACTCTCCTGTGGCTCTGCACCCTTGGAGCGGTGCTTGGCTGGGAGTGGGATGCACTGCTTTGGGGGAACATGTCCCTGAGGAGCTGCAGCCCGGCTCCTCTGAACCACCATATTGCACTAAAAGCCCACCCAAACTCTCAGTGCCGCAGAAACCCAGACACCTGCATCCATCTGGGAGCAATAGCCATCCTCAATCTGACTCGTGATGCTCGGGGGTCGGTGACATCGTGCACTCACACACACACACACACGTGCACACACTCACACTCCACGGTCCCCTGCGATTCTCGGGATGAGGAAAGCCGCAGGTTCCAACGTTAACTCTGCCTTCCCTGGCTTTGGCAGGTTAGTAGCCTAGGTTGTTAGCTGTTGGATGCGTAGGCAAGTGAAGCAGTGTTTGTGCTGTGTTATATAGATATGCATATGTGTTAGCGTGTGTGTATGTAGCAACCCACAGGCATGTTTTCAGCCAGGTGAGCAAAACTGTGCCACTGCCGTGGAGGTTCACATCATCATCTTTGGCACTTCTGGCATGTAGGTTTGTATAGGGTCCTTGTCACAGTAATCACAGTTCAGAGGAAGATGTCCTCTCTGTGGCCCAACAGCTTAGTTTACTGAAACCAAAGGAATGTGAACAATCTCCTTTCTCCTGTCTGTGCCGTTTGTTTACTTTCTGCCCTATCTTTGGACGTCGAAGCCAACTTCCTTGGTTTTCATTTCCTCTGCAGGCTCATTGCATTTCCTGGCTGCCTAGGCCTCAAACATCAGGGAATATTTAAGTACAAGTCATCCCGTTCCCCATCCTGCCTGAATGTTCTTGGTCTTGTGAAGCCGTTTTGATTCTGACCTTTATTCTATCCACATTTTGGGGCCGCCACAAGCCGCTGTGTCCCTGTGCTCATCATGCTGCTGTTAGGTTCTCCCTGTGCTCCTGGCTGGGCCGCAGACCTGCTGTTTGCAGTGGGAAGAGCTTCCTGATCTCCACACTGTTTTACTTTGGATAGCATGAGAGAGGTTTAACCTACATCTTTGTTTCTAAAGAGGAAGCAGCGTTCAGTATGAGTGCGCATTTCCTCTCCTTGTCTCCTTTGTTCTTGTGAAGGCCAAGTTGACCCAGATGTGTTGGTTCTGTCTTTGACGGCAGCAGCTTCACAGAAAGATCAGGTCTTGTGTGCCTGCACTTTTGCTGGGATGCTCATGGCAGTGAGCAAGACCAGAAGAAACCTTTTCTGTTCTTCCTTTGTAGCGAATGCCCTGCAAAGCGGGAGGGCAGTTTGCACTGCATGGATCTCTGCTCACCGCTCTCCCTCAGTGTGTCTCATTTCTTATTCCAAATCGCAGACTGCTTCTGAATCCATCTCTAGCCCCAAAGCTAAAAGCTGCTTGTGCATAACTGGCTGTGCTGTCACCAGCCCTCTTGGAAAGACACAGTTTCTTACCCACTGGGACTCCTCACTACCTCTCCAAGGCTTTAGGCAGGAGAAGATGCTGTGAAAGAGCTTCACATAACTAGGCACCTCTGGACAGATGATGGGAAGCTGATGGTGCTCTGGTGACCAGTGTCCCACATAGGCCTGATCTTCCTGGGGAAGCATTAGGTCCTTCTTGAGCTATTGTCTGCAGGCATGGAAAACGTGATAAAGGTGCACTGAGAAAGGCTGTAGGGGACCTAAGGGTTTTCCATCTTTGCAGTTCTGCTCTTTGGTGAGTCCCTGCAGTAAATGGAGTGAAGCTCCCCATTTGTTCTCATTTGAGGGATGGCCTGCAGAAGAGGTGTGAGGGAAAATCCCAGCTTGCTCTGCTGTCCTTTGAGCCCAATTAAGACAGAGCTCATGCACCATAAATAGCCAAAAAAAAAAAAAAAAAAAAGGAAAACTAGCAGCTGGGGACAGAAGATTAAATCTGCTCAGAAACCAGGGTCTCTTGCTGTTTGATGAGTGTTCAGGAATATGTGAATGTGGGGCTCAGAGGAAGGCCTGTGGAGGTACAGCTGTTGGTTGCTTGATCTGGGTGACCCAGTCCTGAGCTGCTCTTCTGGGCACTCTCTGTGCCAGAGCAGAAGGAAACACTGTTGGTATCCATCGCTGTAAGCACAAAGGTGCCTCCTGACAACATCAGTGGCATGATGGTGGGATCAGGTTGGGATGGGAAAGCTGCTGGGTGCTGCTTTTCTCCTCCCTTCTTATTGAGACTTCACCCAGCCCAGAGCCCCCCCCAGGCCACTTCTCACACAGCCTCTTTGAGGAAGAGGCTAAGAACTACGTTTTGCTTAGATCCCATTGATGCCACCTGGGGGGATTTGGGGACAAGGGGACAGTGTGAAGGTGGATGGGGGGATGAAGGGAACTCATTCAAGGAAGATGTGGGTCCTGGTGTTAGGAGGGGAAGACTGGGGAGCAAGAAAGGGAGGAGCACAGAGGGAATTTGATTCTTAAGACAGGATCTGAATCAGAGAATGAACGTAAGAGAGTTTGCCCTAGGGAAGAGTGTGGAAGAATATGAGTTTTGGGGTGTGGTGTTTTTCTGCTCCTGGCTGGAGCCCTGCTTCCACAGCAGTGATGGTAATGAGGTTGTTTCCATTTGGCTGGATCAGTGTGCTCAGTAGAGGGTCCAGGCACCAGGTCAGCCCCTCTTCACTCCCAGATCTCCCCCAGGCATTTGCCAGGATACCCACACTTCAGGGCCAGGCCACAATTCTACACACAGCTCAGTGCCTCCACCCCACCCCTCCCTGCCCCAGCTGGGTGTTCCTCTGCCCCAGGGGCTTACTCTGTCTCAGAGGAGAGCCCATGGGCACTTCCTTTCCTCCCTTTTCCCTTGCTCATCCTGTTAGCATCCACTTTCTATTTTTCTTTCCCTTCGCTTTTTGTCTCGCCCTTGGTGCAGAGCTCTCCAAAGCGCCCCCAGAGACCTCAGTTACACATCCACACTCACATTGGCTAGGAGGGCAGAGAGGGTGACTGCTCCCATGGCTGCCCTGGCTGGAAGAGGAGTGCATGTCTTCCACCCCTTTCTGTCCGCTTGTGTTCATGTCTGGAAAATCTTAACCCACTTCTTTCCCTCTGGGTTCTCTTGTTGGCTCTTGTTCCTGTGGGTGGGTCATTCCTGTGTCTCCATTGCAAAGTCATCCTGGTGAAAATAACAGCACGAGCATAAATGTGGAGATGGATGGAGAGAGCCACAGAGCTGCCAGGATGGATGTCAGGCCCATCTCTGCTCCTCCAGGAGCCAAGGAGCCCTTTGCTCACCTGGCACTGCCGCTGCGGCCATGTGGTCCCATGCATGGCACCAGGCTCCAGAGGACACTTTTGTTCTTTGTCATTTCATTGTCTGTAATTGGTTTCCAACTGAATCTGTTTGCTTGGTTTGTTTTGCAGTGTGTTTCTGGGAATATTCTGCATCTCTGTATTTTAATTACAGTAAAATTTGAGGATAAAAATCTTTGTTGCGCTGTTTCTTGTTTCCAGTGAGAGAAAGCAAGCAGAGGAAGTGCAGCTGAATGAAGATGTTAGAGATTCCTTGGGAAATAACATCTCTCCCCTACGGGCTCTAAATGAGGCACCAAGCAGGGCTGAGGCTCAGTCCCCACTTAAACTGGGACACGACTTTCAACCGTGATTCAAAAGCCATTTTGCTGCAAGCAGGTTTCCTGATTGGAATGGCAAGAGCACTTTTGAGAAGACTTTTAAACTCTGTTTCTTCTTTTGGTTTAAAGACCAGAGCAGATGAGGACTTTGGTGCCAGGGAAAGGCTAGCTGCTTCGAAAGTAGAATCTCAGCAAAGGTGGAAGAATTTGCCTCTACAGATGCTATTTCTTGATGCAGGCTTGCACAGCCATTTCTCCTGGCTGAAAAGAGAAGCCTCCTTCCCCCTGCAGTAGCCTCCTGTTTTGAAGCTCAGGGGTGTTTTGCTTCCCTCCATACAGCTGTGAGGAGCCTCAGAGCAGCCAGACCCACATGTTTGTTCACTGGCAGGCAGTGTAGGTGCCAGATGAGCACAGCCAGTCACCCTGGCCACTTCACCCACTGCACAGGCACTTCCCATAGCAGAGCTGCCCCACGCTCCTGGGAACATGCAGGCCTTGAACAGGGGTGATGACAACACAATGGAGGAGCCACCAAGCTCTGGGACTGCTGAGGGAGGAGGAAGTTGGCAGCTCTGCAGACTGTGTCCCTTTCACTGGGATAAGGCTGGGAGCCAACAGCTCAGCATTTGTTAAGTGCTGACAAAAGGATTAATTTAGTAGCTAATAATAGGGCAATCAAGCCATTTATTTGGTTGATGCTTCACTGGTGGTGGAAAATGAAGGAGAAAGTGCCTGGGGTGGTGGAGCTCACCCCAGAGCTGCCCCCAGACCAGCCAAGGGCAGTGAATGGAGCAAGTGTTCATTGCAAAGCATGCTGTGCCCGTTCTGCTCACAGGGCTAGGCATGTCACCATGCAGACAGCAGAGGTGGTTGATGAAAGCCATCAGATTGACCACCACTGTTCATAATTTCTCCACCCCTACCCAGCTCAGGCAGGTTTGCCAAATTAAGCCAATTTGCTACATGCCCCTAACAAGCTGACCTTGTGTAGCAGCTGCACCTGTTCCTCCAGAGGTCTTTAAAAGAGGGAGGAGAGGAAGGAGCTTCCCTTCTTCTTTCCCTTGGGGTCTGGTTCTGCAGCCAGTCTGTGGACCCTGCCTGCAGGGTTAGGCTGTCAGGAGAGTGGTGTCCCTGTTGGGTTGGAGAAGTTGGTCAGCAGGCAAGGTTTGAACAGACAGGCATCTTGTGTTAGACTCTGAGTGCTCTGCAGCCTTGCAACATCACTTTGTCCCTGTCCTACTGCCCTGTTCAGCCCCAAGGATGTGGGGTGCCTGGAGAGGGTTCCTGCCTCTGCTACCAGCTACCAAAGGAGATCTCCAGGAGAATCTTTTTGGTTGCTTGTTCTTATTCTGGCTGTTTAATGACCTGACCTTGGAGAACTTCTTTCTGTCCTCCAGGGTACGAAACAACAATACTCATGTGAATAGTATTGAATGTGGCATAGGGCACATAAGACCAACAGGAACGTGGTGGGGACAAGTTGAAGGGGCTGTGCTGGGGCTGCGGGTCTATTCAGCTGAGCACATCAGCAAGCTATCATGCCTGGAAATAACCACAGGTTCCCACTTCTGGCTTCACTGCTTGCATTGCTACATGGTTCAGATGCAAACGTGTGCTTGCTGAAGGAAGCGGCTCGCAGCTCACTGCCATCCTTGTGGGGATGTGTACTGGTCTCCAGCCCAGCCTGACACCACTGCACTGGGAGCCAGGTGGATCTGCAGGTGCCGGTAGGTACACCCACTCATAGTGCTTACTGAGGTCTTTCAGTCAAACTTCACCTCCAGGTCAGTTTTATTGCACTTTTATTTACAGAAAACACAGAAATAAAGCATTTGTGTTGGGCTTCTACCAAACCACCCAATCACTTTCTTCCCTTTTCTTTTTTTCTTTAATTTTTCCTGTTGTGGGATTTTGGCACAGAGAAGTATCACAGGTGTTACCAAACAACTATGTAGGAGCAGCTGACCGCCCATTCAGCCCCATAACGTAATTCCAACAGACATATTGAACTGAGATCTGAGACAATGAGGTTGCTCCGCGTTCAGCTTCCAGTCTGACCTGCTCATTGGGGGACAAGGGGGATAATTCTGGAGGGGACAATGCCATTCATAAATTATATTTACCTCTTACATTGTAAAAGTTAACAGTGCAAAAGTACAGTACCCCAGGTACCCTTCGGTTTGGAAAGCTTGAAGGTTGCTTTATACATTTTTGTGTGTTTTGTAAACATTGTTACCCATCCACAGTTCTAGCTCTTGATTGGAGAGACCCAATTCCTCATGCGCCCAAAACGTGTAGAGAGGCAAGAATCGCTTCCTCTGAACTCCATTGAGATTCCCGCTCAAGATTTAGTGCAAATTTTGGAGAGAAGAAGACGAGAAAGAAGGGCAGGGAGGAACCAAACAAAAGAAAACAAAATAAGGCAACAGTTTGAAATGGTCCGTATCAAAAACGGGACCCGGACTTAGGAGAAGGGCAGGAAGTCTCTCTCCTCCACCAGGCTGATGGAGAGATTCTTCAGCTCCTCCTCAGAGCGGGCGGCCCGGTAGCCGAGCTGTGCCAGCACCTGCTGACAGGCGCGCTGTGTGAACGCCACGATCTCGTAGGACAGACGGAAGCGCCACTTCTCCGCTGTCGCTGCCGAGTTGCGCACCGTCCCATACTTGTGCTTGGATGAGGAGCGGTCCCCCCGCGTGTTGTTCTGTATCCAGCGCTCAACGTTGCCATCCATGGGGATGCCCAGGAAATCGTAGATCTCCTCGGTCTTTTTCATGGGGTTCTTGGCCAGGTCTTCGTACCGCACCAGCATGTATTTGCCCTTGAGCCACGGCGGCCGGTTGAGGCCGGTGGAAACAGAGTTCCAGAAGTCCTCACACACTGTGGTGAGCTGGGTGACGTCCAGGTTGTAGGGCTTCCTGCCGGTGCCGTCCCAGATCCTCCAGAGCCGGTAGGTGTCCCGAAAGGTCTCACTGCGGGATGCCAGGATGCCCCGTGGGTCCCTCACCAGCTGGATCACCTTCAGGTTTAGTCGCGGGTCCTCCACCAGCGCCCTCAGGTCATTCACCTCAGGCACTCGCACAGTTTTGATGGCCACATGCCCATGTTCCCTGCAGGACTCAGTGGCCAGTGTCAGGTTCAGTGCGCCGCACTTCTTCACACAGTCCCCTTCCTCCAGGTGGAGATCAACGGCACCCAGGGCCTCGCAGACTGGCGGTGAGCACAGGGCCTTGCTGGCTCCCCTGCGGAAGAGACGGTCGGTGGTGTGGTTGATGGGCTGGGGCTTGATGTAGTTCTCCAGAAAGTAGAGGTCGCAGTCATACAGGCTGCGCAGCAGGTCGCGGCTGGCCCCCAGCATCACCCGCCGGTCCGTCGTGCTCTTGCTCTGCGTCAGCTTCGGGATCAGCGTGTACTGCACGTGGTAGAGGGGCTCAAATAAATAGAAGACGTCAAAATGCTGGTTAAAGAGCTGTCCCACGAATGAGGAGCCGCTGCGGGTGGTGGCAAGGATGAGGACATGTGTTTTCCTGGTGGAGAGGTTGTAGGTGAAAGTGGGGCTCTCATCACACAGCCGCTCGGCTGCATCAGCATCCTGGCTCAGGCTGCAGTTCACGGGGATGGGGCAGCTGTGGAAGGATTTGGCGGTGAAGGTGCGGATTGCTGTGTACTGGATCGCAATGGATGCCAAGGCTAGTAGGAGGACAGCCTTCCAGGAACATTGCATGGCTGGTCACCTTCATGGAGCTTTTTCACAGGTCGTCTTGGTGTCTGCAACCCAACAGAGAAGGCATGGGGTGAGCAAGGACCGGAGCATTCCTACTACCGGCAAACGCCCTGCCATAGTGCACACACATGCGGTCTCACCACATGGGTCCCAGCCACATGCAGCAGAGCCTGCCTCAGGAGAAGACAACAGCAAGAGGCTGGCACGCCACCAGAGATGCTTCCAGCCAGGACTTCCAGGCATATAAAATGTTCTTCAGAAAAAGTGTAGGCCTGGAGGCTCCACAAGGTTCTCCAAACTCTTTTGGAGCTCCAAGTCGACACTTTTTCCAAGGCTTTTCTATTTTTCCAGGTCTGCCTATTCGAGAGAGGTCCGGGATGTGCCATCTTCTGAGTGGAAGCTGCCAAGCAGGACCTCTTTCCTGCTCTCTAGTGCTGGCCAGCCACACTGCACCCTTCACACAGAGCCCCAACTCCCCTGCAGCGGGAGGACGGCTCGCACACGGTCGCCCGCCCTCCCAATCTCTGTTCCTATTCCCCGACGGGAGGTGCGGAGCTTCGGGACGGTGCAGTGCCGGGCTCACGCCGATCCCGCAGCCGGCACCCTATACCCCCCATCCCATCACCGCTTGTTTCCATGGAAACCGCGCAGTGACTCAGGACTTTGGGACCAGCTGGAAACCGCAACCCAGAGCGGCAGCCGCCCAGGGGGGGCGAGGAGGGCGGGGAGCGGGGCGCGGTCGGCCGGGCGCGCTCCCAGAGGCGCGGAAGGGGACGCGGGACGAGGTGCGGGACGAGCAGCTCTCCCGGCACCCGCGCTGCCGCAGCACCCGGCGGGCAGCACTGCGGCGGGCTCCGCAGGGAGCGGGTCCCCGTGGCGCTCCGAGTACGTGAACCGCGGGGTTCGCGGCACGGCCGCTACGACGAGCGGCGCTCCGGACGCGGCGTCGCTTCCCCGGGCAGCCCCCGAAAGCGGCTGCGACCGCTGCGGCCAAGCTCCCTCCGTCCGGGCACGAAGAGCCGCAGCGCTGCAGAACAACTCTCGGTCGGGCACCCGCCGCCGCTCCCGGTGTCCTCCGACTTCTCCCCGCGACGGGATGGATACGTTGCGGACGGGCTGCGGGGCGGCATCCCACGCGGTCGGGTCGGCTTGGTCGCGCCCGCTCCTCCGCACACCCCGGCAGCCCACCCGCCCGGGGCAGAGGCACGGCCGAGCGGCGCGGCTCAGCGCCCGGCGGTGGGACCGCGGCAGAGGCATCCCGGCGGGCGGCAGCGAGCGCTCGGCACCGCCGCACAACACGCTCCGAGCTCCCTCCGGCCGCGGTTCCCCCCGGTACTCGCTCCGCTCCCCCACGTGCACCGCCGCTCCCACGGCACTTCCCGCAGGACAGGGCTCGGGGCGCCGCGCTCGGGACCGACCGCTCGCTCCGCCCACGACCCCCGTCCCCATCCCGGCCGCGTTTCCGAGGGACCGAGAGATCGTTGGCACTGCGCGCACCCCGCAGGTCGCTGCCCGCTCGGAGCGGCACTGAAATCGCGGAGCTTGTCGCCGGGGCTTCTTTTGTTTCCCCTCCTCCTGGCATTTAGCGTTCGCCTTCTCAGTTAATTAAACGCTCCCGAGTCGGTCCCGGAGTTTTCTTATCGCAGCATCCACCTGCGCCTGTTTATCTCTCATCTGCTCAACTGCATCGCTCCTCCCGAGGATGCGGCCGCCCGGATGAGCGGCTCCGCTGGCGCTCCCCCTGAGCTCCCAGCTGCCAGCGAGCATCATCATCCCTGCAGGACCCGGGGGGTTTCTCTCCTGGAGGAGCGACCCCGGCCCACGCAGCCGCCCCTTCCCGCAGCGCCGGGACCCGCGCAGCTTCGACCCCCCGAGTTCCGCCGCATCCCTTCCCCTCCTCCCGGACGCGGGACGGCGGCGATCCCGCCGCCCTCGCCCGGCACGGCGAAGTTGCCGGCCGGTGAAGGACCCCGGGCAGAGCCGCGCCGCGGGGCACCGTTCTCGCCGCCCTTACCTGGCGCGGCGCCGCGGCCAGCTCCCCCCGCATCCCCGGCGGCCCCGCGCCGCGGCTGCCGGGCCGGGCACGCCGAGCCCCGCTGGCGGAGCTCCGCCGAGCCGAGCCGAGCCGCGCCGCGCCGCGGGGGCCCAGCGCCGCGCACCGCCCTGCCCGCGCCCACTGCCGGCCGGGGCCGCCCCTCCACGCCCCTCGACCGCGCTCGGTGCCAGGGAGAGGCGAGGGGAGGGCCGGGAGGGGGCTGCGTTCCTTCTCCCCTCCCTCCTCCCCCGTTCTCTCCCTCCTCCGGGCCGCCCGGCAGCGCAGCCCCGATCTCTGCCGAGCTGCGAAGTCCCCCCTGAGTTTTCCCCTTTTTTCTTAGTAGCGATTTTACAGTTATTTTTCTGTTTTTTTCCCCGGGATGCGTCCCGGAGCTCCGCAGGCGCAGCACAGCGGAGGGCCCGGGGGGCGGTCGATGGGTGGGGGTGTGAGCTGCCCTTCCGTTTGCCGGCATGTGCTCGTTTTGCGGCGTGCTCCGCTCCTCAGACTGGTATATATGTATACGTATCTCACGGGGGCTTGTGGTCCTGCGTCAGGAACCCACCGCAGCCCAGGGAACGCTACCACGAGAATCATAAAATCGTTAAGGTAGGAATCACCGCGTCCGACCACCAACCCACCACCACCGCCGTGCCCACTACCACGGCCCTCGGTGCCACATATACACTGTTCATAAATCTCCCTGGGGACAGGGACCACCCCGCCTCCTAGGCAGCCCGTTCCAATAGTTATCCCCCTCCCCGCAGTGACAGCCCCCATGGCAGCTCCATGCCCTGTGCCAGCCCTCCGGTCCTGCTGCTTCACACAGGGCTCAGCCAGGCTGCTAGCGCTTCTCCGAGCCCAAAGGCCACCCCAAAGACTCCCATTCCCGCAGTCACCTGAGCAGATTGCCACGGAGCCCTTGTGTTTTCTCCTGTTGCATTGAGTTATGGCTCAAAAAATGTATCTTAACCACATAACTGCCTGGGAGGGTCTGCCATAAACCAACGGTGAAATGGGAAGAGGAAAGTGCCCATGGCCATTCCCATTGCTTACGTGCAGCCAGGGATGGGCACAGCCAGGATCTGGGGGCAGAGGGTGCTGCCACTGAGTCCTCCCCATCCCCTCTTCTTCTCCCATTGGGCAGCAGTGAACTGGATTTTGGGTGGACCTTGTCCAACTGTGAGCAGTGGGCTTTCACTGGGTGGTTGGAAACCACCAGTGCTGTGGTGTCTTGCTGGCAGCTCACCAGCAGGAACTGT
This sequence comes from Coturnix japonica, assembly GCF_054131305.1. Taxonomy (NCBI): domain Eukaryota; kingdom Metazoa; phylum Chordata; class Aves; order Galliformes; family Phasianidae; genus Coturnix; species Coturnix japonica. Next base: position 23,872,199 of record NC_140667.1, on the reverse strand, counting down.
CCCAAGACCTTCCTGTGTAGATGTATGGGCACGGAAAGCCATACCTCAGTGCTGGCAACAGAGTGCCTGCAGGTGGGTGATGTGGTACACCAGGCATGACAGACACAGAGATGCACATTTCATATTGGCACATGCACAGGAACATGGCGATCCCATACAAACCACATATCAGAGCATTATACTACTTATTTCAGTTTTTCCCTAGTTAATGTGTTTGTGATAAAGAGTCAGAGTTCTGTTTGTTAATGGTTCCTTTGGTCCCTCCTCAGCCCAAGCAGAGCCAAGCTCCGGCTGCAGCTCTCTTCCTTCCACCTGCAGCAGATTTAGGGGCAGGACCTCAGCTGTGAGTCATTGGGCATCCTCGCCCACCTGCCTCCTATCCAACTCACCCTACCCTCCTCCCCAAAGTGCTTGCTGGGGCTCATGCAGCTCTGTGAGGCTCCCATCCATCATTCTACCTCTGTGCTAATGGCTTCAGGTACTGGGCCTTCAGGGTTGGCTGGGTAGGGTGGGTTGGTCGGTCGGTCGGTCGGTCTGTCTGTCTGTCTGTCTTGCTGCTGCATGAGGGTGGGCCACTGGAGCATTGTTGGTTTATGTTGCAGGCGACGATGATAATTTTCTGCCTGCTGCCTGCACGCTTTTAATTAACAGCTCGGAGGATGCAGGGTGAGAGCAAGGTGTAATGAGCGCTCCGTTTGCATATCAAAAGGAGCATCATTAATATCGCTGCTCACAGGGGCTCTCTGAAGGCAGCCAGCTTGTGGGCAGACACCCAGCAGTGGCACCATGTGTCACTGTCCCCATGCTGGTGGCACTGGCAGCAGGGAGATGGCCTCTGGGAGCTTGGTAGCCCAGTTCATGTGGGAACAACCTCATCCTGGGGCAGCAGAGTTTTGGCACAAGGCTCAGCTGAAGGCCTTGACTCCAGACAGAGGGGAGCTCTCAGGGATTTCTAGCTCAGGATCCAGCAGCATCCACCATGTTCTGTGTTAGCTCTGCTCTGGGGCTGCCAAGCCCAGCTGGAGGTGACTCTGGGTGAGCCTGTGCCCAGGAGGCCAAAGTAGTGGTGACTGGAATGGAGCTGTCCTGCTTCCCTACAGGGGTGCATCCAAGTGAGTGGTCCCGCATGGGTGGGCACGTCTCTGCAGGATGCTGTGCACTGACGCTGAGCACTTCTGTCTTAATGTGTCTAGGAAGTCTGTGCACACAAACTCCCTTGCCATCCCAAAGGATCTCACTTCCTTCTCTAGAAGCTTTGTGGTGGTGGTTGTTTTTTGGTGTTGTCTCTGTTCCAGCAGCGCTGCTCCACACGCAGCCTTGTCTCAGGAAGGAAAGAGCTGTGCCGGCACACAGGCACAGGAAGGCTATCAGGCACACGCAGGCTGCCAGCTGCTTGTTTGCTGTTTGCAGAGCTGCTGTGATTTGCAGCGGGTGCTGCTTTGGCGTGCAGATGGCTGGGAGGCGGCCAGGAGCTGCCGCCACCTGCACAGCGGGGTCGCGGTGAGATCCTGCTGAGATCTGCTTCCCCGGGGAATGTCCGGCAGTGCGTTGCTGCAGCAGGAGGGGGATGGGCCCGGGCACCTCTCACCGAGCCCTTGGTGCTGGGCCATCCTGGCCCTGTGAGCTGCTCAGGCTCCAGATGTGCGCAGGAGCTGCCCTATAGGGGAAGTTGTGCCCAGCCCTGGGTCCTTGCCAGGGAGGTTTAATCGACTTTCCTTGGGGAGAAGCATTTCCATCTAATTTGGCTCTTAATTAACCCCTGCACCCCAAAGAAGATCTGCAGCCACTTGTAAATTAAATATGAAAAGCATTATTTATCCAGGACCAGCAGCCTAATGGCTGCGGCTCTGACGTTTATGGCTGCTAATGATGATGGATGTGGAAGAGAGGAGCAGGGAGGGGAGCACAGGGGAAGAGTTCTCTCTTTTAAGAGTGCAGACAGCCTCATATAGGTTGCTCACTGGGGCACCAATGGACTCCTCCCTGCTCTGAGAGGAAATGGATATGACAGGAGCATGTGGAGTGGCAGAAATGCTCTTCTGTGTAATAAGCTCCATCTCTATGGTGCTGAGCAAGGTGAGACACTGGGCTGGTGTGAAAGAGAGGAAAGTGGTGTCCACTCAAAGCGATCAGGCACATTTCATACTGTATCCAATGTGGGATGGGGCAGGAGCATCCCTCCCACCCTTCTCACCCTGGGATAGGGCAGCCTTAGCCAGTTGCTGTATGGTGCTTGCATCCTGCTCAATGGCAGGGTGACCCTGGAGCAGTGACAGCTCTCACTCTGCCAGAACACAGGGTGGGATGTTGGTGGCCAGCCCCATGCACAAGGCATCCCATCCCCATCACAGAATACCACCGGTAATGGGGATGCTCTGGCTTCTGATGACATTTGTGTGTATGGTTAATCCAGCACAGAGTCTCATTGAGTTTCTGGTCTCAAACAGCTGTTTCCTGGGGAAAAAAAAAAAAAAAGAAAAAGAAACAACAAAAAAAACCCACCCTGTAGTCAAAGTGACATTTTCCTTTCATGTCTCTACATGTCATCACCTGGCCTCCTGCTCATGTAGGTGCTGGGGAACACCCAGCTGCTCTTCCTGGTTCTGCTGTGGTTCCCTTGCACAGACCCATTCCTAGGGCAGCCCATGCCCCTCTGCACCTGATACTGAGAAGAAAGTGTGGGGACAGGTCAGTGGCTGGACTAAATGGTCTTTTCCAACCTTAATGCTTCTATGATGCAGGAGCCCTCCCAGATCCATCAGGCCCATGCATTTCTCTACTTTTATTGGCACTTATGCAATTTGTCAGTGTGGTTCCCATCCATGTGGCATGTCAAGAGATCATTAGAGCTCCTCACTCTCTCCAGTGGTTATGAATCACCTAAGCCAGGCTGTGCTCCCATTCCCTACCCCCGTTCCTCCATCTTTGCTGCTAATAACTTACTTAGCAGTGGAAGACAAGAGCAGATCCAGACTCACTGCAGTTAATCCCTTTACCAACCCAAAGCCCAACCTGCTATTCTCCCACTCACAGCTCCTCGCTGGCCTCCCAAGCAAGAAGGCCAGAGTTTCCTGCTTCACAGCAGCTGCCAGCACTGCTTCGTGTCAGAGAAGCCCTAAACAAATACTCACCTTGTTGTGCCTCATCCATCACCGGGCTGCGGTGTTTGAGGAAATCCAGGAGATTAGTGAGGCGGGAGCTTCTTCTGAGATGAGCACACTGGGCCATATTATGAGATGTTCTGGTTTTAATTATCATTCCAATCAATTTGGTGCACACAGATGTGCAATTTACTGATCTGTAATTCCCCAAATTACCCCTGGAGGCTTCGTTTTTATTGTCGGCGTAACATTTGCTTTGTTTCACAGAATCACACAGAATTATCAAGATTGGAAAAGACCTAGAAGATCATCTAGTCCAGCCATCACCAATACTTCCCAGCTAAATCATATTCCTCAACACAACATCCAGATGTTTCTTGAACACTCCCATGGTGACTCCACCACCTCCCTGGGCAGTGCATTCCAATGCCTGACTACCCTTTCTGAGAAGTAATACTTCATTACCTGCTGTGATGTTCTCTTCCAGGCATTGGTTTCCCCATTGCGGCTCCCCCTGTGTGCCTCCTACAGGCGTCTGGCCCTGTTCCCGCAGGGATGCATGGGATGGTTGGCCCTGCAGCACTCCCCAGCAGCAGGCAGGAGTACTCCCAGCAAAGGTATATGACTTAATTAATTAGTGTTTGCAGAATGCAGCCAGGGCACTGTACGGGAGGTGTCAGGGAAGATGAACACATCATGATAAGTGCTCTCTTTATGGAGATTCATAATTACTCCTTCTGAGGGATAGAACCACTTCCAGCACCGCACTTCCACTGCTGGCTGTTGCTGTCGCGGGACGAGATGCAGGGGCATGAGGGGCATTGAAGCCAGCCTTGATGGCCATGGAGGTCCTGCTGGGAAGAGGGGATCAGACAGCCCCATGACCTGGCCCCAGCTGTGCCTGTTGGGCTGCAGATAATCCCTATTTAATTCTCGTGCAGATGGTAATCCAGTCTCAGATGTAGCCCTGTGCTTCCTGACCCCTTAATCCCATTGCCACAGGGCCCGTTTTATGGGGGAACTGGTGACATGATGTAGGAAGTCCTCTGGTTCTCTGCAGTTGCCTGTCCCTCTTTGCTCTCCATTCCCTCCTGGGGATGGGAAATCGGGCTTTGCTTCCTTTCTTGGCTCCTGGGCACCATTTGGCAGCAGGGCTGCCTCCCAGGGAGCTGTTCTGGGGCTCTGCAATAAAGAAGTATTCACTGGTGAACATGCCATGCTTCAGTGCCACGAGCCCTGCCTAGCCTCAGGGTCAGAGCTGCTGGGCTTGGGAGTGGGAATGCAGATGCTGGGCTCCCTGGCATCAGACAGCAGGGGAACAACCCGTTCTGTTCCTCTTTATGCTCCCGTGGCCTGGCATTAAGGGCAGATTCATTCATTTGGGGCTCTTTGTACAGAGCTGAAGCCTCCTGTAGGCACGTGTGGTGCAGCCTGGGAGCGGCTGCTTCTGTTTGCGCCATCCCAGCCCTGCAGCGCTCAATCCTTTGGGTGTGGAAGGGCTCGGCTGAAATCCTCTTTTGAAGCCCAAGTCCTGCGGGCAGATGCTCCGTCGCACTCTCTCCCTCTTGCATGCATATTCATCCAGAGAAAGTGCTGCTCCCCTAAGGTGAAATGCTGGATATTAATTTTCTGAAGTTCTCGATAAGCTATTGAAGATTAATTTTAGGGAAAGCCGGGGGATATGACGGATTGGAGCCCGAGCCTGCTTAAATATGCAATATTAAAAATTGATCGTTGTCTCTCCTTGTCATACACCCTGCCCCGGTGTCTGGGGCAATCCCACCACCTGACTAAAGCCGTGGAAAGGCTCAGTAAGCCCAGCGCCCAGCTGAGCGTGGGTTTTAATAACGTGTGTTGCCTTTATTATTTTTAAAATCACTTTTATTAGTTCGTGCTTTGGCTCTTCCGCATGGGTTGGCAGCTGGGGCCATCAGCATCCTGATGCTGTATCCCACAGGCCCCTGGCAGTGGTGCTGAGCTGCTCCCACTGCACAGTGCAGGGGCTCTGGGAGCAGAGAGCTGGGATGGGACACCCCTCACCTCAAAATCACCCCATGCTGCTGGAGCTGTCCTGGCAGTGATGAACTCCTGTGGGGAATTTGGAGGCTGCAGAGCCACGTGCTGGCCCCAGGGAGCGGCAGTGTGGCTGCTTGAGCAGTGAGTGCAGGAGAGCAGCACACTTGAGCAAAGAGCTGTTATCTGCCAAAGGCCCAATCTTCCCTCATTTGCGCTTAGGCTGTAGTAGCACTTGTCCTAATGATTCATCCATGCTTGTGGTTGCGGAGAGCTGGCAGCGAGGGATGCACGGTTCTGCAGCTCCTGGGGCCGGCCCCAGATCTGTGATGCTGGGCAACCGCACCATCCTCAGCCTCCTCCATAGCCACAAGGACAGGAATGGGATGCAACTAGGGGAGCAGAAGGACAGCAGCATGCCTGGCTTCAATAGATGACCTAATGAATGACCCCCATGTGGTCCTTTGGACCCAAGATGTGGTTCGAAGAAAGTACTGATGAAGAGAGATGAGCACAGGTAGTGTATCAGTATTGCCTTGTGGAGTGGGGCTCAGAACACAGTGTTTTTATGATTGCACTGACAAGCATCCAGTGCCGTGCCCCTGCTGGGCACCAGCCTTTTGTTCGCAGCCCTGGGACTGAGCACAGTGCTGTCTTATCCCAGGGGAAGGCCAAGAGAAGGGAGGAAGGCAATGGGAAAGAGTGAGGAGAGTGGTTGGTTTCTTTGTGTGTTTCTTTTCTTTTCCTTCACCAAATGCAGTTTTATTTCTGTGTTAAAAATTTATGGAGCCCTTCATTTAATATTTATAAAGTAAGTGTCTTGGTGATAAATTGCTGAGGAACACAACAGGGCAGCTGTGCTGTGGGTGGAGGAGAGATGGGCAGCTGCAGGGTACTCCCCATGTGCCCCTCACCCCTTGGCCAGAGGGATGGAGAAGGTCCCACGATGAGGCACTGCTGCCTGTGGTGGCCACGTGGAAATGTGGCTGGGAATGGAGAGCCAGGGGCTGGGTCTCAAGGTGACCCCAGCATCGCTGAGAACTCTGCCAGGTCGATGCGATCGATCCTTCTCATCTTTTCCTCCCCATCAGAGCAAGGAGCAAAACCTCTGAGCTCAGCCTCGTGCCACTGTGACCCAGGGGTACAGGAACTGCTCCCTGAGGATGGGAGCACTCAGGGCTGGCTATGAGCTCTGTCCCAGCCTTGCACACTCATCCCCGCATCTTCCCATTGCAGGCACATCACGGCAGTGGGAGCACTGGTGCAGACAAACCATCCTGAGCTCTTCGAGCTGGAGTCACAGCTGCACTGAGCGGGCTAAATGACCTCCCCAGGGCATTTTGGGATTGTTTGCTCCCCGGTTCTGGCTCTCTAACTGGTCCCAGGGTGGCAGGCTGGGAGGAAGCGAGGTGGCCAAAGGCGATTCCAGCCCTTGGAAGGAAATAACTGGTGTATAACAGTGATGGGAAATTGTGCAATTAGTGCAACAGGGCAATGTCAACAAGCTCTTAACGCCAGTTGTTATGGCAACACCAGGGAAAGTGATATCGGGGCTGGAAAAACAGAGAGGCTGGGAAATAGCTGCGGCAGCGGGCAGCATGGAGGGGGCTCAGCTCTGCCATCCCACAGCCCCGGCATCAGGTGGGCAAGGGCTGGTGACACTGTGAGCAGTGCAGACAGGTGCTGACAGGACTTTCCACAAGCAAGGTGATGGAAATCTTGTCCCAGCAGCAAGCTCTGCCATCATGGGGTTCTCGGGTCTGTATGGGGCTCCAGGTGCTGCTGCAAACAGTGAGAGCTGAATGCCCGTGGCTTCAAAGGGAGAGACATCCTAGTCCTGTAGAAAGTGCCAAGTGATGGGAGGATCAAAGCACTGTGGAGAATTGTTTTGCTTAAAACTGTGGTCTTATGGCAGCTTTTGAGTGAATCTTAAGGAAATGTAAAGGGATCTCTCAGAAAGCAGTGCTATGAGCCTTGCAGCTGGTGCAATGAGGAAGAGCGGAGACCTCTGTGCATTGTTCATGGAGCATTGTTACCCATATAGTGATAGCTGAATGAGTAGTTCAGGTCAAGTAGGACACAAGGTTTGAATGCAAAGGGTGCGTCTGTACATGGTTCTGTGCTCAGCTTTGCCCCCCACACACCTCTTGCCATGGGAATGCACACAGTGGGTTTGCTGGAGCTGTTGGTAGAGCAGAAACTGTAACTTATCTGCAAGGGAGCACAGCTGAGATCACAGGGAGGGGAAAGCTCCCTTAAAGCCAACAAGTTCCTGATGAGTGTGGGTGACCACCTGAAGCTCTCACCCATAAATGCAGTGCGGTGTGTGCGCTGGTGTCAGGCTATAGAATCCATCTGGAGAACCTCTAGCATCAGCTCTAGCCAAAGGTGCCACAGGCTTCAGGGCTGTGACAAACATGGGCAGAAGGGTGGCCCAGGAGCTCCCCAGCTAAGTCCCCAGTCCCTGGCAGAGAAGGGAGGAAAACCATTCCCTGTGGAAGTGAATTCTTCCCCAGCAATTCCCATGTGCTCCGTCTTCCCACTCCTTGGCCATACCCCATGCGCACCACTGCTGTGCAGCTTCCTTTGATTGCTGCAGGAAAGCCTTCCCCAACAGAGAATGTGTCTGATTTCTCTCGCTCCATGGCAGCAGCTTTGGAGCTGTTGAGATCCCTGGAGACTGAGCAGCTTCAAACAGTCGGAGGAGAGGAGCCCTGGTCCCCTGAGACTCCTGAGCGCAGCACAGCATCCGCTTTTTTGTGACGATGCTATCAAGATGTTTCTCTATATTTCTTCCTTTGCAAATCAGGAGAATGGAGCTCCTTCCCTCCTGCTGTTGTCAGTGGCTGTTGGGGAAGGTGTTTTCATTTTGGCTCTTGAGTTGAAGAATAGAGGAGGAGGATGTGGGGGAGAGGCAGCAGGAGGGAAATAGCAGAGAGAAGGGTTCACCCATGGAGGGAATAGCAGCAGGTGATGAGGCTGTGGGATGCTGAGCATCCAGCTCTGGTACCAGCAGGTGGGACAGGTGAAGCTGCCTGCCTCTGGGGAGCCCTGAGGTCTCAGCTCTTTGTGCAGTACTGTCCCATGGCACTCAGGAATGCCCACTCCCAGACTTTGGAAGCTGACTCTCCCTGCAGAGGGTCCCAAGGGAGCCGAAGCCCCCATCACACACAGCACTCCATTCTCACTAACCCATAGTAGAGGGCTGAGCAAAACCTGGCAGTCGTTAATTCCGCTGGAAGGATGAGCTAATGAGAGGCACCTTGTGAGCTTCCCTCCCAGCTCCTGCTCGCTTGGTGCATATTAATCTTCCCCACCACATGTGCCAGCAGCATCCCCGGCAGCTGAGCGCACTGCTGCGTGTTTGCTTTATGGGCCATTGTTCCCGTGTCCCAGACCTCTGCTTGACTCGCTATAGTTCTTCCCAGCAAATTTGTTCCAAACCGGATGATTTAGTGGCACGCAGAGACCTGGGATGGGACAGGAAGGCCATTCACTGTGATGGAGTCCCTGCTCATGCTGCTGCAGGGAACAGGAAGGACAGGGTGCTTGCTGCAGGGACAGCTGATCCTGATTCCCCTGGCATCTGGTGGCATAGTGTGGGGTCTCTCTTCCTGGTGAGGGGCTCTGGGGCAGGGATTGGTTGGTTTGATGGCAGTTCTGCTGCGATAGGTCCATGCTAGTATGCAGAAATGTAATTAATTCTGTGCAGCGGCCAGGGAATAAAGGGGAGTTTGAGTGTGGAGGCTGTAAAACCCTCCTGGGTGAGCACATCCATCTCATCTTGAGCTTTGTAAGCAGTCCCAGTTGCATACCTCCTAAAATTACTCCCATGGAGCCACAAATTCCCACAAGCTGGCTGTAAGGCTGCTGACAAGAGGCTTGCTTTTCTTAGGCTGAGAAATAGCTCACAGCACCTTCAGGATGCATTGACCTCAGGCTGTATAACACTGACCTGCAGCTTGGAGAGGAGAGGAATGGGGGATCGAGGTAGCGAATCCCACACGGATGCACTGCACACCAAAGATGCAGAGCAGGAGCCACCCCATTCCCATCTGGCTTGGTACATGGTGGGCTCCTCATGCACATAGCTTACAGCATGGCTTTTCATTTGCCTCCTTACCAACATGATTGATGTCTCTTTACAGGAGCATTTTGGAGGGCTTGGTGACAGGGAGGGCTGACCTCTGGGTGCAGAAGGGAGCACAGTTTGGTGCCATCAGACCCCAGCCCCCTTTGGGGCTGAGTGTGGGAGGGCTTTGTTTTTTCTTGAGCTCAGATGTCCAGCATGGTGCCCAAGCCCCAGAAACAGGATGTAACTAAATAATGCTGCTAGTTGAATGTGCTTTAGGGCTGTATTTCTCTTTGAAATTAATTCTTTGGATTCAAAACATCAACTCATGGCATGGATTTACTGCAGGATATTAGAGCCATGCGTGTATCAATGCTTACACAATGCATGCTTGTTGCTCAGAAGCTAATGCTAGGTTAGCAGCTCAGGAGGCATCTGAGACCTGAAATGAAATACCAAATAGATTTTGGCAGCAGTAATGGGCTCTCTAAGTGCAGAGAAAGTGCTGTCAGGGATGAGCTCGGTCAAATGTGAGAAGCTGCGAACCCAAAGCACAGAAAGGCTCGCTGCCACTCTTGTCCTAGAGGTGACATCTGAGAGACTGAGGTCTGTCGTTCTGAAAATCCTTCAGGATGCAGAGCCAGACAGCGAGCCCAACTCATCTGCTGCGCTGAACGCTGCCCTTAATGAACGGTGTGGCTTTCAGAGAGCAGCGCATGTGAGAGAGCCTTTTGTCCTGTATCTAGGACAGGTGAGGCAGGCCAATGGAATGCAGCGCAGATCCTGAGTTTATACATGTTTCCGTTAATCACCATCCAAATTAAAGCTTATTCAACTGATGAGTTCCTAAAAAAAAAATATAAATTAATCAGCTAGTGAATAAATGCAGTATTCATTCTCCCAGCGCTAAGTGAAAAAGAAGAATCAGAAGAAGCATTAATTGCACCATAGCTGGAAGGATCAGGTTTACCTTTGGCAGAAGTGGGCAGAGCTGTGTTGGAGCTGCGGAGGACACGGGGGGGCAGCAGCACCCCAAGACCCCCCATGGCACAGTGCAGTGATGGGCAGAGCCATGCCGGGCTGCCAGCTGCTGGTGGCTGCGTGTTGCTAAGCAGGGGGAAGTTCTAACGCCTTGATTAATGCCCTGACTCCGGGTGAGTAATTAGAATTAATGTGGGATATCAAATCAGGAAATCAGGCATTATTAGGAGGAATTAGTGATTTATTTTCATTTTACGCCTGGCTCACCCCAATTCCCCAACACAGACAGGGGATTTGGCAGGAGACAAAGCTCCTTATTTACAGCAGGGAGTGGTGATGGGAAGGGGGTAGGCAAAGAGCTTGGTGCTGAGCCCCCACCTGAGGGATTAATGGCAGAAAAAGCATGCCAGGTCTTCTGGAGGTCCGTCTGCACCCCTGCGACAGGTGACAGCAGCAGGAGAGGGGAATGGTGCAGGTCTGACCCACCGCACCCCTGTGACCTGACAGCAGTGGCTTAGTCAGGAGGAATTAGCCCAAGGTGGAGGTGTGTGAGAAAAGTCAGGAGAAAGGACCCAATGGGGAGAAGAGGCAGGAACCTCAGGTGACAGTACCCCAAGGGGCAACCCCAAACGACAAGCAGATCCATCTGCAAATTCATCTTCTTAGGCAGGGGTTTTGAGCAGTTTTTCCCATTCTTTCTTTCTTCCCAAGTTGAAAATGTCATTGGTATGGTTCTTAGAACCTTCTATAGCATCTCCATGGTATGTTACTCTGCCTTTGATGTACCTCATGTGCAGAGCGCATCCCAGACAGCAGCGGGGGGGAGATGCAAGAGCAGTGCACAGTGTGCCCAAAGGCTGTCTCTCAAGAAGTTATCTACACTGAGAAAGGTAAGCAACCTGTTTCTAATTATTTTGAGTCTGTAAACAGGGTGGAGATAGATAGATAGATGATAGATAGATAGATAGATAGATAGATAGATAGATAGATAGATAGATAGATATCCCTTTTCTTTCTGCCCATCCACCAGAGAAGAGAAGCAAGTTAACACAGAGATCACAGACTCATAGAGTCATCTGAGTTGGAAGGGACCCTTAAAGGCCATCAAGCCCAACTCCCCTACTATGAACAGGGACACCTACATCTAGATCAGGGTGCTCACAGTCCTATCCACCATGAGTGCTTCCAGAGATAAGGCACCCATCTCAGCTCTGAGCAACATGCTCCAGCACCTTACCATACTTAAAGGCAGATCTGGGTGACGTGGTCCGGCTGTGTCATGTAAAAATAGGGTGTTGCTGGGCACTGCTGGCTGGGCATGTGGGTGGCAAGTGGTGGAGGCCTGGGGACATCCCACCCTCCACTAAGTCCCATTGGATATGCAGCCAGCATGCCCAAGGAGGCACAAGCACAGCTGAGTGCTATAATGTATCCTGCTGCAAAGCATCACAGGTTGGCATGTAGATTCTCATCAGAATGGAGAGGTATTTGTTTGGTTAACAACTTTGTAACACAGGCTTGGTTGGAAGAGTTATGCATGGCAGGTGGCTCAGCATGCATCTGGGCTCCAGGGACACAACCTTAGGAATCATTGCTCCTGCATGAACGGCTACAAAATGCTCTCTGATGTGGCATTGAGCAGCTCTCAGGTTTGGCAGGAGCTCTGACTGCATAGCATGGAGCCCTGGAGATGAGTCTTGCACCAAATGGGGTGGCCATGTCCTCCCAGCCAGCTGTGGGTACCGCATTCCAGAGCTGCAGGGTAGGAGCAGCCGGGTCACCTTGCCCTAGGGCTGTGGGCAATGAGGCAAAGCACTGCCTGCGGGCTTGGTGGTGGGTGGAGAGGAGCTAAATAGGACACAGGACTGTTGTTATCTTGCTTATACACATCACTGAGGAGTACAGCTGAGTGCTGAGCAGCAGAGCCAGTTGGCAGAGTTCACATTATGCTCTCCCCAAGTACAAGACCAAGTACAGGAGCAGCTCAGTGGTCTCACCTGTATGTCTTGGGTTTCTTTCCAAAGGGCAGTTCAGAAATAACGCCATCAGCACCCAAGTCATCCCATTGGCTTCAGCAGTACACACGCTGGACTTCTGGTCCAAGGTAGTGATGCTGGTGATAAGAAAGAGGCAGGGGCAGAGGGCTTTTTGTGGGCTCCCAGAGGACACAGAAAATCCCAAAGAACTTGGTAAAGCATGTGGCAGGTCAGACCTCGCTTCCTAACTGAGCGTTTCTGTAGGGAGTCAGAACTGGCAGCAGCTCCCTTGGGGCCATGGGTAGGTGGCCATGGGTGGAGGTGCCACAGGGGCAGCGGGCAGCACCGGCACTGGTACCTTCCGCCCTGCAGACCGAGGCAGGCCCTGCTGCAGCAGATTGATGGGTGTCTGGCAGGAACATCCTGCTGATAGCCTGAGAACAAAACACAAACAGGGAGAAATGACAGCTGCTCCTGTAGCTTTTCTATCATTGCCGCCGATAGCAGCGCGGCGCCTGCAGCTCTGCGATTGATGCGTCCCCAGGGATGCTGGGAGCGTGGACGCCACAATCAGGGAGGATAAAAGAATCGCTGCCGGGACCCGGAGGAGACTTCGGATCCTTATCAGGAACAAGAAGGACATCAATCTGGTGCCAGCATGGGGCTGACAGATGCAGCCCATGTGCTCTGCAGCAGCACATGCATGGCACGTGCTGCTGCCCCATCCTTGTCCCCTCTCCATCCCAGCCACCCAGTGCTAGGCAGCAGCTAGAAGGAAGGGCAAAGAGGCAAGGTTTTTGTGTGAAGTTTCTTGGTTCTGCGGTACCACTCCTCATGAGTCGTTGATAAATGACAAGGCTTATAGTGCAGTAATGAGCTCTGATTTTTACAGCAGAAAAGGCATTTTGTTTGCCTTGGTGCATGCACATATGCGCCCAAGTGCATGCACCTCCAAAGGGGAAACTATTCCAGCTGACTTAAGCATGACAAGGCCTCGTTACATCGTGGGGCTGGCACTAATGCCAGGTAAAGACTGTTAATTAGTTTAGAAGCAAAGCCCAGCAGCAGTTTTCATCTACATCTTGAGGAAACTGCATTGTGACCATTTAAATCTCCACTGCTGCTGCCCTCTGGAGAGCGCTGGCAATTTTTCTCTCTCCCCTGGAATAATGTTTGTCTCTATGACTTTGCTCCATCTTTCATCTGATGGAGGGCTACTCTAGAACTTGAGCAGGCGAGGAGGTGGTTGGGATCCAGAGCACACAGCTCACCCACTTGAGGCCCAAATATGGTGGGGAAGGAAGTGGGTGAGATGGTAGCGTGTCTCCTAACTCTTTGGGGCCTCACTGAGAGTGGATTTCATAATTATCATGGGATGATAGAATGGCTTATGTTGGAAGGGACCTCAAAGAACATCCAGCCCCAGCCCTGTGCTGTGGGCAGCTGCCACCCACCAGATGAGGCTGCCCAGGGCCCCATCCAACCTGGCCTTTAATGATGGGGTACCCACAGCTCTCTGAGCAGACCACACCAGTGCCTCACCTTCTCTCCTGCTAAGGCTGCTGCCTCTGCAGGATGTGGGGTGCTCCCTCTAGCAGAGAGGGTCTATTTAGGATGTGAGCAGGGCAGCTGAAGGTGCCCTCTGTGCCTGCTCCCAGCTCATGTTCACCAGCTGCAACTCCTGGCAGGAGATCTCCATCTAAAAGTGGGCCGAAAGCCACAACCAGGTAATTGCTAAAGCAAGCAGGGCCGTGTTAATTGAGACAACTACAGCCAGAAATGTGCTCCCAGTTAAGTCCTGGCTCTACTGCAGCTGCTGGGCAGGCACTGATGTTCATCCTTGTATCCCTTCTGTGCCATGCCCTACCATATGGGCACAGAGCAGTGTCACTTCCCATGGGGGCTTGGGGAAATGCCGGTGCCAGGGGAGGACGGGCTGGACCAGGGGCTCACCCTGCTGCACCCTATGGAGGAGAGCAGGGAGGGGTGGTATGTGGCTGTTATGGCAACGGCAGCTCTGGAGATGAAGGGAAGGGAAAAGGCATGCTTTAACTCATGTTTCCATGGCAACAACCATCTTCAAAGACCAGGATAAAAGACTAATTTTTTTAAAATAGAGGAGGTTTCCATAGAAGGAGCACCTCTGTGGGGGTCTGGGAGGTGATCCAGGGGCGTGGGACCCCCCTGGCAGGGGACGGGACCTGGCCCTGCAGGGCAGTCAGGGCACTGTGTGGTTCAGGGGTTGCAGGGTGCTGCACTCCTCCCCTAAATACTCCTCTTGTTCTCTGGGTCTGTGCCCAGCACACCACAGCCTGCAACCCAAGCACTGGAGAGCACACTTTTGGCCACAACCACAGCCCTCATGTTGCAGCGCTGCAGCAGAACTTGGCCTCTCACAGCACAACTGCTGGGAGATGAACTGGAAAGGACAAGCAGAAAGGCAGAGTGCATTCGAGGGCCTGGGTGAAGTGCATGCAGAACACTGCATGACCAAAGGGGCGTGGGCTGAAACATTGCAAGTGCTTGGGCATGTGGTGTGTTGTTTCTCTAGATATGAGGCAGCAGCACAGAACAGTCCCATGGGTGCATCAGCGTGATGATGCTTGGTGTCTTAGGTGATGCCTTCCCTGCGTCCTAGACTTGGAGTCAGCCAGGGACAAGACCCAGTGTCTGCAGTGGGCTGTTGGCAGGATGCAGCCTGCTCCATGCACCATTTGCTGCCCATAGCCTGCAGCGTCATCAACCACAGCAAGATCACAGCCATTGCTTTGGTTCAGGAAGGGTGTTCAGCAGACTGCTGAGCAGTGTGGGCTCCTCGCCCAGCTCCATCCACTGCCTCCAAAGCACCCCCGCTAGCATTGGCAGCATGGTCTCCATGCTAACCATAACAGCCAAGGCCCCATGTGTTTCCTGGCAAGCTTGACCTAAATTCGGCAACAGGGTTTGTTCTGCAGCTTGCACTGCAGCGGACAGGAGAGTCTGCAGAGGCTGTGGGGAAAAAAACAAACCTTGAAAAGGGGAAGCTTGGATTGAATCAAATCTGGATCACATCGCAGCTTTCTCTTCTATGTTTCTTTAATTGGAAGAATGAGAAGTTCAGATTTCGTTTATTGTTCCCAGCTCCATCATTTTCAGTTTCTGACATGCTACAGGGGTTGCTATCTCAATCAGCAGTGTTGACTGTGTGGGGAAATTCTAGCTGCTGTGATTGCTGCAAGTTCGGGAAGGGCTGGGCTGTGTTCTGGGCAATGTTTTGTTGGGTTTCAGAGTTAAAGCTCAACATCTTCAGAAGGTATTCACTGCTCTGATTTGGGCTATTGCAGTGCAACACAGCACTCAAACAAAAAACATGGCTTTAGCAAGTTCCTGTCTTGGGGAACAAGAAAAGAGCCAGGGCTCAATGACAACAAGCTGAACAGGTCTGCATGCATGTGCCTTTAACTACCCTAACCTCCAGAGGACTCAGCAATGATATGCTTAATCCTGGGTGTTTGGCCAGCTCTTAACTTTGTTAGGCAGCTCCCTGGAGGGAGAACAAAGCTGCTCACATACACACAGGTCTGAGCCGCTGGCAGTGCTCCAGAAAACACTACTCTTTGCTGCTGGAGAAGGATGCTCAGTGAGGCTGTGCTTGTGCTGATTCAGGCACGTCCCCAGGACGGATTAATGCTTGGCAGAGCTGACCTGGCACAGGAAAAGAAAGGGAATTGCTGCTCTTCTGTGGAGAGAGCCAGGGGGGCTGCTGGCTCCAGGTGTGGCAGGAGGAAAGCTGGGAGCTCCCAGTAGGGCCTTTCCTCTGGGCAAGCTGGGTGCTCTGGCAGCCTCCTGGGTTGGCATCACATGGCTCCGGGTTCTGCCTAAAAAACTGACCTCATCCCAAATACAGAGGATAAAGACAAAGCAGAGTCACTCTTCAGTTTCCCTATCTGACCTAGCCGTAAAAACTCAATTTGAAGGCAACATTAGGGAAGTAAGATATCGTTTATCAGGAGCGACAGATCCAATCTATAAATTAGCATGCCCAGCTGGGAGTCAGGAGGCAGAGATATCTATCAATTCTCCTTGGCAGGTGGACACAGGCACACAAATATGGTCAGTTCCCAGAGCAGCACTGGTCTCCAGCAGGTCTGAGGACCCAGAAGAAGTCTGAGGGCAGAACCAATGACAGGGACATGACAGGGGAGAGCCCTTCACACAGGCACGTAGTAAGAGGCCTTCAACAGAACAGGGCTGCTTCTCAGTCTCAAGGCATGGGATATTTTTAAATGCTCCATCAAAGCATTCGGTATATGATGAGTTGCAAAACTGCAGCAGTCCATCAGGGAAAAGCTGGCTATTTTAAGATCTACATCTATATAGCTCGCCCCCACCTTCTGAAAATAAAAGTTAAACCATGGAAATAACATCTATAAGACCCACACAAACACAACCAGATGTGCATACAAAGTGCTGCCTTTGTGGTTTGGGGTTTTAGGGCTGCTCATCTCCCAGCCCCAGTAACTTCTGGTGATAATTGGTACAACTGTACGGGGAGAACTTCCAGAAGGGGAACAGCACCAAAACAATGGAGTTTAGGGGATGCCACCAAGATTGTTTGAGGTCTCCATAAATAAAATCCCATAAAGACAGCAGGCACTGCCAGCCTTTATAGGGCTATAAAACACCCCCAGATACCACGAGGGCTGGAATGGATGGGTGAGGAATCTCATTTTCCAGGATTTAAAGCAGGTGAGAGAGTTATCTGTGTGTGTTTTTAATAGCAATTAACGCTGCCATTCAGGAGCGCTTAGTTCTAGCCACGCAAGGCTCCAACCGTGTGCCAGCGCTGCCCTCTAGTGTCACTTGTGGCACTTGGCTCCGGCTGAGCCCCAAAACGCAGCTCTTGATGCCTGCTCCCAGCGCTCGTTGTTGCCATCTTGTCGGCTGGGCTGCATGTTATCAGCTGAAATGCTTCCTTATAAGTAGGCCACGTAACTGATAGGGGAAGGGGAGGGTTTTCTGGGCAGTAACGCCTGTCTTCTTGCAACAATATACAGCAGGGTGTGAAGACGGAGCTGTCTTGTGTACATAAGGAAGTCAATCGGTGCTGCTATAGCATACTAAACATGCACTATAAGGAAGCTAAATATATTTAACTTCTCAAAACCAAGGTTAAAATGTAACTTCAGCCTCCCCTAAGTGCCAGCCTGTGGAAACCTCAGCAAACTGTAACAGGAGCCAGAGGGTGAAATCTTGAAGTAGGCGGGCAGCTACAGGCATGGAAAGTGTGTATTACTCAGAGGGAGATACCCAGCCATCAGAGTCCCACTGAATTCCACACCCCTGGGCACAGTTTTAAGTAAAGTGGATGTCTTGTGTTTGGGAGCCTGGTCCCCTCTGCCACAATGGTCCCAGCTCTCATAACCAATTAATAAGCACCTTCCCCTGCCATCTCAGAGGTGCCTCTGCCCTGAAGCACGGGCAGGCAGGCAGTGCTCTGGCACAGTAACACTGCCAGACAGCTTTCCACCCAGGCAAGCCTCTATTCAAAGCACTTGTCAAAAGCATTGCCATGCTGCAGATGAGCTCTGCCTGCGGAGATTGACCAGCTCAGCTATCACAGAACTGTGTGATTATTGGACAATAAATCACTTTTATTTTGGAAAACACTGTCAGCATCGGGGAGTTATATTGTCAGAGCTGAGATAGCTGTTCTGGTCAATTTTCCCATGCGGACGTGCCATACATTTACTATAAGTCTGGAGAATCATCTCCTGAGAGAAGCAATGAACACTTTATTGATTGGGATATTTCAAACTCGTGCGGGATGAAGCAATCTTCCCCGTGCTGAAGGAACAGACAGGATGTGACTGAGGGCTGGGGCTTCTTTTTTTTCCATTTCTAATTTCTGTGCTTAGTTTGGAGAAGACAGCTTGAAAAGCGTGAGCGAAACGCAGAGGAAAAAAGATCTCTATCTGGCCCTCGCACTGTCAAACTTGCTTCATCACTGGTAGGAAAGGTATCTTTGAAATTCAAGGTGTGTGCAGTACTGAAGCCATGTGCATGTGTAAGTGCAGAGCTGCTGGGAGGGCAGTAAACACCGCAGACCTTGCCCTGGAAATCACTTGAAATTGTGCTTTCTGCAGGTGGCAGCCCCAGGTCAGCCAACATGAGGTCCTCCAGCAGAGCCTGCTGAACTGGGGGGTCGGAATTGTACAAAGCAATGTTTGACACTGAGCTCAGGGCTGCCTCCCATCGCCACGTGCTCTCCAGCTTTTCATTCAGCAGCCTGATTGTTCAGCACTATGAATTTGCGACATGATGGAGGGTTTGGTATTGAACAGGCTCCTTTATTAGAAAGCGCTGTTTAGAGAAGGTGGGACACGTTGGCGGGTGGGCGCAGGCAGATGGGGGCTTTATGCCCTATGCCATGATCCAGGGCTGCGGGTCAGTCCCTTCAGCCTACATCCACCCCTCGGAAGCAGCGTGTTGCTGCACACTTGCATTGCAGCAGGAGGTGCAGAGTTCAGCACCGCCCACACGCCAGTCACGCAGCAGTGAACAGCAGCGACATTTTTATGCTTAGATTTACACGTTGGCACGGCAGGAAGAGCAATAAAGCAGCCAGCGCTTCCCCGTGCTGCCTTTATGAGCTGTGTGCGGATGTCACGGCGCCTACTTCACTCAGGTCGTACCGGGAAGGTTTGATTTACCTCCACACAATGAGAACTTTATGCCTGCAAGTAAGACTGGCACGGGAGGGATGCTGACAGGAGACAGCAGGGCCAGTATTATTCCCAGCACTGCTGTGTGCAGCTCCTTAGTATCCAGGCGTCTTCATCCCAGCCGGCTGCCAGCCCTGGGAGCCTGAACAGGCTGCTTTGGGGAGAGGAGTTGCCTAAGAGGTGGGGAGGGGAACGGGTAGATGAGGTCTTTATTTCCCACAGTAGAACATGTAGGCTAAGAAGCCTACAGACGTTATGAGCTACGAAGTAGGTAATTTGTGCCTGAATAATCCCCCAATAAAAGAGCTGCCCTCGTGTGATGTGACACTCCATTGAGCAGAACGGGCAGCAAGAAAGGCAAGCAGAAGGAAACCACCCCCAGCCAAGCACTGGGGAGTCTATGAAAAGCGGCTGGAGCGCAGAAACTGCGATGCTGTGGGCTTCAAGAAAAGAAAAAGAAATCAAAATCGGGCGGAGCATCGGCACGGGCTGCACAAGGACCCTGTGCTCTGCTCTGCTCTGCTCTGCTCTGCTCTGCTCTGCTCTGCTCTGCTCTGCTCTGCGGAGATGCCCGGCGCCGGCCGTCCCGCTCCGTCGGGCTGGAGGTGGTTGGCCGGCCGGACGCGCTGCTGGCCGCCAGACCTCCATCGCCACTCCCCCCGGCGGGGCCCGGCCCGCCTCTCCCCGCGACCCCGCGTTCCCTCCCGCTATGGCGGCGCGGCCTGCACGACGGGGAGGCGGCGAGCGGCGCCCGCGGGGCGTGAATAAAGCGCGGCGGGCGGGGCCGCGGCGCTCCGGGAAGCGCGGGGCCGGCGGCGGCGGTGGAGGCGGCTGTCGGAGCGGAGGGTGAGCGGGGCGGGCGGCGGGAGGAGGAGGGAGGCGGCGCCGGGCCGAGCCCAGCCGGGCTGACGGGCTGCGGCCGCCATGAGCAGATCGCAGCTGACGCGGACCGGGATCTTGCGGATGGCGCTGGGCGGTGCTGCCGACCCTCTGCTGCCGGCGGAGGGCGCCGGGGGCCGGCGGGTGCCCTTCGTGCTGCGGGCCCTGCGCATCGCCCTGGTGGTCAGCCTCTACTGGTTCGTGTCCATCACCATGGTGTTCCTCAACAAGTACCTGCTGGACAGCCCCTCGCTGCGCCTCGACGCCCCGCTCTTCGTCACCTTCTTCCAGTGCGCCGTGACGGCCGCCCTGTGCCTCGGCCTCAGCCTGGGGGCTGCCTGCGGGCCCTGCGCCGCGCTGCCCAACCTGCGCCTCGACCCCAAGGTGTCCCGCAGCGTCCTGCCCCTCTCCGTCGTCTTCATCGGCATGGTCACCTCCAACAACCTCTGCCTCAAGCACGTCGGCGTGGCCTTCTACAACGTGGGGCGCTCGCTCACCACCGTCTTCAATGTGCTGCTCTCCTATCTGCTCCTCAAGCAGACCACCTCCCTCTACGCGCTCCTGGCCTGCGGCATCATCATAGGTGAGTGGGGATGGGCCTGCACCTGTCCTAAAACGCCAGAGAGCCCAAGGAGATGCTCCTGGTGGTTGGAGGGGGACCTGGTTAACGGGACTGTGGTGTCTCCTTCTGGGCTGCAGCATGTAGATGTTCCACTGTGCACAGTAGAATTAACGCCTGCTAAAAGGTCCTTGGTTGCTCTCTTGACTCTTCGGTCCTTCTTCCTGCAGTACAGTGGAACACTAAGTTCCCACTTCCCTGCTGAGGGCTTCCTACCTGCTTTTTACAAGCATTGCTTAGCACCTCTTGGTAGGCAGAGCCACGGTAAGGGGGCTGCAGTGGCAGCTTCCTCAGGTTGAGTGGTGATCCTTTTCCTTGACTTGCTGTCACTTTAAGCACTAACAATTATCCACTTTTAATGAAGTTTCATTGCCTTTGCTTAGTACCATTCCTTTTCTGCAAAGACCACAGGAAAAACTACTTGTTTTCTACTTATTTCCAAGTGGATGTTAATGATTAACTTTGAAAACAATATCAGTGTTTATTTAAATTGCCAGCACTGTTGGGACCGTACAATGCAGAATGCCAGTTGAGATAGGATTAGTTAGTCAAATCAAGCATAAATCACCACCAGAAAATCTGGTTGTGTGGTAAGAACGTAGGGCAGGGCATTAGTGGGAATTGCTCACAAGTCTTTTGTTCCAAAGGCTCAATAAAGCCAAAAGCTGTTGTCCATCTTGGGGCCATTCACTGTCAGGAATGTTAACTTCAATCCATTTCCTGATGGACCTGTGTTCATGCTGGTGTTTAGACAAGCAGATGGATTTCAATAAGGCAAACATAGTTCTCTCCATAAGAGCTAACAGGGGGCCACTCTGGCTGAATAGCTGCCCTCCCCAGGTGATGCAAGCAGCTGGCATCTAGTCTAATCTGACCTAGTCTAATGGTCAGATGTTCTCCAAGTCTGTGGTGCTTTCCAGCCTTCCAGGCTACTTTAAGGCTCAATCTCCCAGCTCCTTCTTCTGCAATAGATGCATTGTCTGTATGCCTGCCAGCATAGCCAGGCATCCTTTGTACCCTGACACAGGGTTCTTCCTGTCTTCTTTCTATGCATTGAACTTGTTTGGACTTAGGCTTAGTTTAAAGCACATGTAGGGTGCTTTGCAGGCAGCTTCCCACATGGCTCCCAATATGAAGCAGCTAATGCAAAGGCATTGCAATACTCCATCAATAGATGATCTCCCTGTTTATATTCTGCTGATAAGGTGGATGGGGAGAAGTCTCTCTGCCCTGGAGCCTTCATCTCCCATTTCAGAGATGGTTAAAGAGTGAGCATCAAAGTTTAATGCAGTGAAGACATCTTTCTGCCTTGCGCCCTCTTTTTGATCAAGTTCTTTAGTGTTACACCCATATGTAATACTTTCCATCTTTCCACAGCTTATCTGTCTGTTATTGCTAACAGCGCAGCAAATCCTGGGTGGGGGTGTGAGGCTTTTATTCTAATTTTCTTTAAACTTTCAGGATAAGAGGAATGTGTCGCTGTGTGTCCAGTTTGATCTCTTTGCAATTAAAATCATTCGGTCTCCTTCTGAAAGTGACCCATATACAAAGAATAGCGTTAGCTTTTGTTCTCAGCTTTTTGGAGTAATAGTTTCTGAGCTCTTGCTGCTTTCTCAGTGTGGGAATCAGTCCTCTGAGGCCAACAGATAGCACAATTAATTACCTGCACTCCTAAAATAAATCTTCCCAGGACAGTAATCGTGACACTTTGTGGGTTAACATAATAGAAAGGGGAAGCCTTCAATCCTGTCTCTGCTTGTGGCTGTGGTTTTTCAGTATAAGGTAGATGATGAATCACTGACTTGTGTGTTTTGAGTCCTTTGGCAGTTCAGATGATACCTGATTTCTTTAATTGCAGGTGGCTTCTGGCTGGGTGTTGACCAGGAAGGAGCAGAGGGCACTCTGTCATGGACAGGTATCATCTTTGGGATCTTAGCAAGCCTGTGTGTCTCACTCAACGCCATCTACACCAAGAAAGTGCTGCCTGTGGTGGATGGTAGCATCTGGCACCTGACCTTCTACAACAACGTGAATGCTTGTGTCCTGTTCCTCCCACTCATGATGATCACGGGCGAGTTCCACACCCTCTACCACTTTGACAAGCTGGGAAACCCCAGCTTTTGGGGTATGATGACCCTGGGGGGATTGTTTGGCTTTGCCATTGGGTATGTGACTGGACTGCAGATCAAGTTTACCAGCCCACTCACCCACAATGTCTCTGGGACAGCCAAAGCCTGCGCCCAAACAGTTCTGGCTGTTGTCTACTTTGAAGAGACCAAGAGCTTATTGTGGTGGACCAGTAACTTGATGGTTCTGGGGGGTTCCTTTGCCTACACGTGGGTAAAAGGGTTGGAGATGAGAAAAGCACAAGAGGATCCTAATCTCAAAAGCAGTGAAAAAAATGAGACTGGTGTGTAGGAAGGTCCAGCCTGCACCTCTGTTTCTACACCTGGGGAGTTAACTTTCAGTACTCCTTCCTGGGGAGAAGAGCAAGGAGCAGGAAAAGTATTCACCTGCAGCAAATGGGGAGCTGTGTCAGGAACCAGAGCCAAAGAACTAACTGACTTATGTTTTATCCATGGATCTCCCCATCTCAGAGGCAGGGTGAGAGCACGTGTTCTGGAGAATTAGCAGACTGGGTTGTTTTTTTTTTTTGTGGTCATTTTGTAAAATGGATATTGCTATTGACCTAGTCTGACTAATTTCTGTCATTGGCTGGGGAGGGGTGGGGGGTGAGGGGCCATGGGCAAAGAATGGGGTGGGAGCTCTGTATAGTTAGGAGTCTAGAATGAAGTAAGGGTCTGAAGTTACAAAATCCTGGAGCTCTGTGTGTGGGAGGATCAGGTGGCCGAGCTGTTGGGGATGGTTGCCTGTAAACTCTTCTGCTGCACAAAAGGGGAAAAGAAGAAAAAGAAAGGAAAAAGCAAGCAAACAAACAAAACAAAAAAAAAAGTAGATGGCAATAGCAGTTATTCCTATTGCCTAGTTCAGTGCCAAGGACTGGAGATTCCCTCCCTTCTGGTTCTCTACAAGCCGAAGACACAGTGGTGCCTCTCGATCCCCTTTCCCAGAGTCAATGTCTTGTCCTGCAGAGATCTATACTGCCTGTTTCTCATATCTGGTTTCTTACTTGGGGAATTATGTTCAGAAGCAGGGATAAAACTTCTCATTCCCTTTTCCTGAGAGGGAGAGCATGCTCTCTGAAGTGACCGGCCTTACATCAGCCCTCTGAAACACAATGGTAGCACGGTGAGTTACCTGTGCTACTCCTGCAGAGGAGCAAGGTTGGCATCTGCCTTTCTCAGTGATGAGATGGAGAGTTGTTTTCCATTGTGCTTCCTTCAGAAGGATGTGTGCTGCGCCATCTTTGGTGTCTGCGGTTCGGTTTATCCCCTTATCCCCTCCGTTCCGGCGAACCCTTCGCTAAAAATAACACCTTCGGAATGTCGCATTTTGTAATCCCTAAATCCAGCCCAATAAAACCCGAGTCGCTCTGCGTCCGTTCACGTTGAGGTTGTGGGAGGGGCGTGCGAGGGTGCCCGGCTGTCTCCCGTCGCGGCCATAAGGGGGCATTATAACACCGGGCCGCCTCGCCCGCCCCGGGTCCGCCCCATCTCAATCACGGCGGGGCGGTCCCGGCCCGGTAGAGGCTATTGCCCGTGATGGCGGCGGCCCCGTCCCCGCCGCGCGGCTTCTGCCGCTCCGTGCACTGGTTTCGCCGCGGACTGCGGCTCCACGACAACCCGGCTCTGCAGGCGGCTCTGCGGGGCGCCGCCTCCATCCGCTGCATCTACATCCTGGACCCGTGGTTCGCCGCCTCCTCGGCCGTGGGCATCAACCGCTGGCGGTGAGCGGGGCTCGCTGGGGGGCTGGGGCTGCAGGGAGATCCGCGCTGGTGGTGCGGGAGGCGGCCGGGAACTTTATGTAACGTTATTAGACTTTCCCTAAGCCGGCTGCGCCTCCCCGCCTCCATCTCTCTTGTTCGTTTGGGGAGGGGGGGGTGTGTGTGCTGGGCCTGCTGTGTGGTCAAGCTGCCCGCTTCCTCCCTCTGAACGTGGGCAAACGTTTGGGGTGAGTCACGGCTGTGCAGAAAGAGAGCGCACCCAGTAGGCTGTGACGTTACATAACGCTGCCGTGCCGAGTCGCGGTGCTCCAGCCTTTGGAAATGGCGGGGCAGGTAGGGGTTCACCTGTGCGAGGCTGCCCCGTGTGCAGGTGAGCACATCCCTGCCCTCGTGTCATCCGCCGGGTGCGCTGGACGGGGCGCCCGCCTGGCTGGAAATCCTCCTAAGCGTTCCGCCATGTCACATGGCCACGCGTCAGGCTGGGGAAGCTGTGGCTGTCGCTGGCTGCTCGCCTGGCTGCGTCTGGGGGCTGCTTTGGGGCTGCTTACAAAGCATTTCTAGATGGCAGGTTGGAGAATGGCTGGAGGTCCAGCGGTGTGCTGCGGTCACCACAGTGCGGGTGTAAAAATCACAGCAATTGGTGCATCCTGGTACTGCTCGCGGCAGGAATCGGGCTGTCCGTAGAGCAGACTTTCAAGAGGCTGAAGTGCTGTTTGTACGCTGCTGACATTACTCATCTAGGAGAGCCGGAGCAATGCTCCCAGCACAGCAGTTTCTTAAAAGACCTTTATTGCAGGTGTACAGGTAGCAGTTGGTGCCACTGGCTGCTGGGCAGAAGTGTCTTAGCAAACTGCTTATGTTTATTGCAGCCCTCTTGTTTCCCAGAGGGAACCCTGGCTTAGTTTTGCTGTTTTTTCCCCTTCATTTACTTGTATTCTGAGGTCTGCGCTTCAAAGCGAGTGTTTCCTTTTAACCTGGCCTCCAGAAATGTGTCATGTTGTAAATCCCTTAATTGCATACCCTATGTAAGCTGTATAAGGCTATAACCTATGTTTGATCTTCAGAATGCCTTGGAAGGGTGCTGTTCCTGTTTAACAGATGGGAGGTGGGCAGGGAGTAAGGAAATAGTTAATTCTGGTTATCCAGACCCACTTCTGGGTCTTCTGTGCCTTGATGCTTAGCCTTTGTTGCCCCAAACCCTCAGCCCCTTCTCCAGAAGTGCAGAGGGATCTTGTTCTACCACCAAGCTTGCAATTCCCATTACAGTAATACAGCTGAGTAGAGAGCTGACCTTCGCTGTTTGCAGAGCAGCTGTAGGTTAGCCTTCCTCTTAACTGTATGTGGTTTTAAGAGAGCTTTTGCAGATACCCGAGTCTTCCAGGTCACACTGCATAGTGGGCATGTAGGAGTGGGGGAGAGGCAGAGGTTAGCAGACGTGCTAACCAAGGGCTGTGAGTTTCCCAGCAGCACCACGTGCTGTTGCAGAGATTAAAGTTTTAAAGCTGGTGTCTTTCTCAGGGCTAGACAAACAAACTGGAGTTAAGACATATGGTAGTGGAGGCAAAGACTGGACAGATTAAGTTGTTTCATGGCAAAATGAAGAGTCAGTAAGATGCAACATTAAGAATTAAAACGCATAAATGCAAAAAGCACTGGCTGGTGCAGCAGTCTCATAACTGTAGACAAACTAGGGATGAATAAGAAGTTTTGCTTGTTTGGTGTTTTTGTTTATTTTTGTCCTAACTTTCAGTTTGATTGGTGATGCAGATTTGTTGGACTCCACTTGAGCTTCCTCACTTGTCTTTGGCTGTAGCCGGCCTGGCTGGTGGTAACTGCTCTTTTTGCTTCTCTGCAGATTTCTGCTCCAGTCTCTGGAAGATCTGGACAATAGTTTAAGGAAACTCAACTCTCGCTTGTTTGTGGTACGAGGACAGCCGACAGATGTCTTCCCAAGACTTTTTAAAGTAAGAGAATACACTCTGTTTTCCTCGCTGTACTTCAGAAAAGTGATGTCCCATTGTTGTAGATGACTTGGCTTCTTGTTAGCTTCAGTGCTATCCATTATGGCAAACTTAGGAGCTGTACATACTCTTGTACACAACCTTACAAGCAAGTGAGTAGAGTGTAATCCGTTGCTGGGGTACCTGTACTTCGCATTCTGGAATGGTGGCTTTTTGCCTTTGCTTTTGCACGTCAGGCCTCACAGGACTGTACTGCAGTCTTGCTGCCTTTACTCAGTAGGAGCGTCATATCCATGTGCCTTTAGAAACAGCTGAAACAACAACAACAACAAAAAGCATATTGATCTGCAGGTGAAGTGCGAATGAGGCTTTGTGTCATCATTTCAAAATTCAGAAGCTTTTGTGCTAGCTGACCTTCCTTGTCTGCTTCTATTCAAGGCTGCAGTTAGGCACCTCAGCAGCAAAACACAGCTTAGGTCCAAGCTCCTTGTTGATGTACTGTTTAGGACAATGGAATATGCACTGACCTCTGTGGTCGATGATGGATTGGTGGGGTATGTTTCTAAAGTGATACTTCAGTACTGCAGACTGTGAGATGGGCAAGGCTGGCAAGAGTATCTCCTGTAATACAAAGGCTCCTCAAGTGTTAGAAGTGTATGACTCATTCTTCTCTGTCACATCGTAACGTTGTTTTGCCATCATCTTTGAAGCTTTCTGGCAGCATCTTTGCTGGAATGACAAAGCTACAGGAAAACAGGGTTCACCATGGTCTTATAAGCTGTGTTTGTCATATAGATTGTACTTTAGGGATGGTTGACAGAAGTAGTGCCCCCAAAGCCTGCTGTAACCCAGCTGCAGAAAAGAAAAGGTAAACTTGAGTCAGCACCCTCCTGCTGTATGTTATCCTGATGTATATTTGTGGGAGGAGTGCAGTCTTGGGGAGGGGAATAGTGTATGCAGATCAGAAAGTGCACCAGTGTTTATTTTGGCTTCTGCAGGTTAGCACGTGACAGAACTTATGTGCTTCTTTCAGCCTTTTTAGAGACTGCGTTATTTTTATCTTTTGATCTGCAAACAAGTCTAAGCTATTAGTAGCCCATGCCCTCCTTATTTTAGTTCAAGGACTGGGTACTTGCAAGCTAAGTGAAACTGTGTGGGAGAAATATACCCATTCTGATCAAAGAAACAGAGAAGTAGTCAGTAGGGTCTGAGGTTTGGACATATGGTTGTGAGATCAGCCAGGCCTGGGGGTTGGTACAATCTCTTCTGACTGGGCAGGCAGTTCAGTGGATATCTTACATGTGCTCTTAACAGAGTTGGTGGGTTTTTTGTTTTCTTTTTCATTCTACTACAAGGTAATTGTGTGGCTTTTGTGGGAATTCAGGCCTCTCCTGAGCTGATAAACTGAGCAGCAAATACTGGATAAATGAATGGCAGCAGCTTGTGCTTTGCTCTCAGCTGTTGTGTGGAGCTGACACATGTGGTAATGCAGCACTTACGTCCAATTAATTTCTGCTCTTGCTGCTGGGAGCTGAGCTGTGTTGTTGGTAACAGTTGCTGCAGTGGCACTGTGTGCATGGGTACAGTGAGGCAGGCAGATGAAGTGTACACATTAGCTCTGCTTTAAACTTCGTAGTAATATAGGATTTTTGTCACCTGCTGTGGTACATACGTGTTGTAGTTCTCTTTCCTTCCTAATAGTAATTTTACGATTCAAGGCAAGCTTATATGGTTGTTTTCTGCTTCTAAACTCCCATCCCAGTCTTGAGTCTTTGTTTTTAAATGATCATTAATGAACTAATAATGTCTGTTCCTTGTGCAGTGCTTGTGTTTCTGATGCCTCTTAGGTCTGGTTCTGAGATGGAAGAGACCATCCTGTGCTTACAGAAGTGACTCACTGTCTCACTTGGAGACTGGTTCACATCTTGCTTGTGTGCAGGTTTTTTTAAGTGTCTCTATAGATTTCTGGCTGTGTTTGACTAGAGTGTTTGCTAAACAAATCTGTGGGCTGCTGCTCTGTTTGATGGATGCCTCCTGAGGGTCACTGTGGAAACCATTAAGCCTCTTCTCATAGGATTCATTTTCTGAGGAAAACTAGGCCATAGTCTTTGAGAGGAAACTATGCAGTGCCAAAGCCTGGAAGAGGCAGAGAGCTATTTCATAAGGCCTTTGTGAGAGATCTGCTGCAGGTATGAGATAAAAAATGGATTTATGGATCCACTAGGCTGAATAGAAGTTCTACCTTTGGAGAGTTAATCATTTCAATCTGAATTGTAGTATCATACATTACTTTTTGGAGCAGAGATGTCTGCTAAGTTTGTCCTTTTCCCAATACCACATTTCTTGCTTTTAGCTTGGGCAGTGGTCTTCTATTGTACAATGGCTTTATAGGGAGACATGGGAAAAGAATTAAGTGTATTCTCTTTAGTTGATAGTAGTCTGCATGCAATCCTTGCTCAGAAGTTTATATTTTTGTATTGAAAGATTTCTCTGAAATCATCTTTTTGCAAATACTGGAATGGGATGGCAGGGTTTCTTTTGGATACAACCAAACAAGGTGGTGTTAGGTCAAGTTGTAAGCTAAGAACATAAATAGAGAAGAACTCCAGCCTCCTTTTGTGTGGTTCAAACCCAGCTTTCAGGAATTTGCACAGCATTTGCCAGAGCTGATAAAATTATTGGTTCTTCCGTTACTCCAATGACAGACTGCTGTTCTCCACAGGAAGCTTCCCTAAGTTCCCAGGAGCTGACAGTAGCAATTACAACTTCAATGATTTAGTAATAGTGCTGGTTAAAAAGGTTTTCTTTTTGGCACCTGCTTGTGTTATTTCTTACAGGAATGGGGAGTCACTCGTCTCACCTTTGAATACGACTCAGAACCATTTGGCAAGGAGAGAGATGCAGCTATTATCAAACTGGCCAAGGAGGCTGGTGTGGAAGTGGTCATTGAGAACTCCCACACGCTCTACGACCTGGACAGGTAAGGGCAAAGTGCTGCCTCAGCTGGGATTGCTGTGGCTGGGAAGACCTCGGTCTCCTCATTTACTTCGGTTACTGTATGTTGATCTCTGTCATCCCTTGTGAGCTTGGAAGGTGTCGCCAGGATTACTCTGCGCACTCCAGCTTTTGATTAGAGTGCGTCAATATGCAGACAGTGACGTGAATGTATAGAAAGGTGTTGCCTCAGGCTAACTAATCTGTACTTTACTGTCATTTAAGTTGCTCCGCTGTGTCCTATTGATTGATTTCCTTGGGCATGACCTGTCTGTGTGGACTGCTTTTTTTTACTTCACTGTATTAAAGGTGTCCGAGTTATTGTCTCAAACAGAGACAATAAAGGCAGGGCTTTAACAGATGGATGTGCCAGGACAACTGGAAGAAGTAGAACAAGGTAGATTGGGGCAAACTTACCTTCTTCTAAAATCTGAAGGCCTTGTCTTTATTGTGCATTTGTTATGGCAAAGTCTTTCCTATATCTTGAGGTTGGTTTATTTATATGTAGGTAAGGTTGGCTTAAGACAGTTTTTCAGCTAAGACTATACAATATGCTTGACTTGAACCATGTTTCAGTGTTATTCTTATAGGCTGATTTCCTTTTCTTTTTTTCCTTTAGATGACTCATATCAGTAATGTTGAATGTAGTTTTCCTCCTTTAAATCTTTAGTATATGTAATTTCCTGTGTGAAAGAGCACTGCAGTTTAGCATGTGCTATGTGGAAATGTTTACATGTGGGGTAGGGGAATTCTTCACCTCTCTCATAAGGAGGAACTCCTCTCTACCTTTCTTGCATTAGAAGATGCTATGAACACTTAATTTATCCTCACTTCTTCAGCACCCCTCACACCCTTAATTCTGTCCTCCTTGTCTTTTCCCACTTGGAGAGTCTTAGCTTATTTACATTTTCAATTGGAGTCTGTTCTGCAGCTGTTCTGATGTTTTTTTGTTGTCTTACTTTGTATTTCTGTGTGCTTATGGGGTGATATGGAGGGTGAAGAACTGTAGCTGGTGTTCAAGGTGTAGGAGCAACACGCATTCACTTAGTGCTGTAATATCCTTCTTTCAGCAGTCACCAGTGTTTTTGTTAGTTTGCTTTTCTGACTGTCATTGGGCTGATGTTTGTGAGAATCTTATCAGGTGCCTTCCAAAACTCCTGGTGGAATCTGTTAGCCAGATATGCCCTGCTCCTGAGCTTAATATGGCTAATAGATTGAGGGGCACAACTTCCCATTACCAAGGCTAGTTTAACCCTCCAGCATATTGTACATAGCCATTTGTTCACTGGTCCTATTAGTATTTTCTACTAATCTGCCCAACATATCAAGCTTTCTGTTCAGTAGTCCCTCTGATGCCCTGAAGTGCTTTTTAAATCTCACTTCATGCTCACTTTCTTGCCTCCTCACTATGTGGATAGTTTTAAGGCAAATGATATTTAGTTGCAGCAGCCTGGCTACTTCTTTACATCCTTCAGAACTCCTGGCTACATGTTGGCTGGTTCTGGCAACTGTTTCTGTTCAATATCAGTTTTGTTACATGCTTCTTGTTTCTGCTTAGCATGCTTTCTTTTTTCTAATGCCGTCCTCAAAATGAAAGCCAGTGTTGTGTAATTGATCCCAGGAGGATGCTGAATTGATGCATGCCAGAGTTACGCTTGGAGCAGATGTGGTAACTAACACTTTTGGCTATACCATATACCTCAGCTATACCTGCTGCCTAAGACAACATTGTAAGTTGTCTTTCCATCTTATGGACCCTTGATCAGTTGTTCCATGGAGCATTCATTTATAGCAGCTAGAAAACAGTTCTTGCCAGACCATGGGTTGTGACAATTGCCTGGTCTCTGCAGAGTCAGTCGAAGTCTCCAATTACTCTGACATTTCCAGGTTCTTGGTGTCTCTGGGGTTTCTCAGCAGGTAGTACTGCAGTTCTGAGACTGTATTCCTCTTGGAAGTCTCTCTCAGGCAGGGCGTATCGCCCTCCGGTCATGTTATCCAGTCTTCTAACTCATGGAATGTATTATTCCTCTGCTTGTTCCTTTTTTTTACTTGTATTGTTTGTAACTGAGTGTTGGTGGCCTTATCTTGCTTTAATCAAATTTCTGACAAGACTATCAGGCCTGTTTTTGAGCAACACTGACTGATCTTTCACTTAAATTAATGGTTCCAGCCATCCTTCCCTTCTCACCTGCAGTATGTTCTGAACACTACCACCAGAGCTCCTTTTTGACATCTACCAAGAACCTGTTCTGTTAACTTGTGAGTCCTCTCTGGTACCACCAGTGTAGCTGTTTCGTTATCAGAGCCTCTTTCCCCTTCTCTCGCCCAGACAAAGTGAGGGCTGTGCAGAATCAGTATCAGTCCTGGAAAAGAACCCTAAAAACCTGGAGACACGCAGTCCAGATCATCTGTGTTCGAGCTGTAGGATTCAGACAGCATAGATAATCTCTTAGATATCAGCTTAGCCTGCTCAAAGGCTTTCCTTGACCATTATTCTGTCTGACAACTTCCAGCTGACGGGTTGTTTTGTCCCTTCTCTGGATCTTCCTGTTCTCTTCTCCTAGGGATGTAAATCCTCTGCAGCCTGCTTGCTGACAGTCAGTCTATTGGTTTCTGTAATCCCAGACAGGCCTGGGTCGTGCTGGGCGTGCGGTGTTGGCCAGAAAGGAGCACTGTGAACCTGACTGTATGTAGCACATATTAGGAGTGGCTGTACCTCAGACACTCCTGTCAGATGGAAGTAATTAAATGCCTTTCAATAGCAGTGCTGGCTAACTCAAAGGAACCAAGTTACATATTGTGGTGGTTCTGCCATTTGTGATTACACCGTGCCAAATAAGTGCTTTGATTCCATCTTTGAAGTCATTTAAAGTTTTTTATGCCAGACCTTGGTGCCCTGGGGGCAGGTATTCTCTCCCTGCGCTGACACTCAGCCTGTTGTAATGTCACCACTCCGTCTCTCACGTGCTTATACATCTGCAGATGTTGAATTGTTCATCCTCTGTCCAGTGTCTGTTGTGTAACATATCAGCTGATTATCTATCTTCTCTTTGAATCCAGAGAAATGCTGTTCATTTCATCTATGATTAGCCCTACAAAGGCTTATGTATGGGTGCAATTGTATAAGCTGAAGAGGTTCATTGAATAGTATTGGTGAAATCCTGGGAGTGGTGGTCTTGTTAATCTGTGACCTGGGCTGTGTAGGAGAAAGTCTTGTGAGATTGTATGGCTTGGGTTAGAAGGATACTAGGAGGAGGGGATGGAATCTGCTTGCAGGGCTTCCCATAAAAGCTGTGTGCATTAGGTTGAACTGTACGACACACAGTATGTATTGTATAATACCCAATATTGTACAAAGCCTGGGATCTGGTACTTCTTTTCATGGCAGTATTGGGCAAGATGCAAATTTTGTTGCATAATAGCAGTGTCAGGTGCTGTAAAATGTGCCGTTTGTTCTAGTCCCATCTCTTAATGATTTGTGCCCCAGATCCGGCAGCTGGCTATTTGGGAAGCTGTGGCAGGGAACTACTGATGATGTCAGCCAGGGACAGCAGCGCTCACCTGCAAGTCGCCATGCTTTGCTCTATTAGCTGTTTGCTCACAGAACCTGTGGGTCTCAGGCTGAGCTGTGGTGGTTCTAAAGCCTTCCTGGAGCGCTTGCTTCACTGGAAAGATCCTGTGGCCTGGGTGGCACTGAGGAGCAGAGCCCAACATCACAGTTCAACTCAGCATGGCAAAGCAGAGCACACGTGAGGGCGGCTAAGGGCTGGGAAAGCCGGCATGTCGCTCCTCCTCACCACACGTGCAGCTGCCAGGAAGGGCAGGGAAGGCACATGGTGGTGGCTGAAGTGCTGGGCTCCAAGCCCAGCCCCTTGCATAAGCTGTTGACTGTACGGGGTGGGGAAGGCAGTGCTGCTGCAGCTCTGTGTGAGCTGTGGGGTTGGCCGCCTCTGCTTTATGTAATGCTGGCTTTCCTCTGCCGCCTGCCTTGCTGTTAACTCCTTCCTTACTTTGGGTTCCCAAAGGTCTCTATGCAAGGCAAACTGAAGCAAACTAAGTCTGCACTAACCTAGCAGGCTGCAGGCGCTCAGTGAACAGAGAGATGAGGAATTGTAGCTGCTTGTTTTGTCCCGTAGTCAGACACAGGTGAAAAAACCTGAGACAGGTCTGCCCATGACTTCATGTTGTGGGCAAGCACGGTGCCTGCTCTAATCAGAGAGGAATGATGCAAAGTGGGATTTGTCTCATCTGGGATGGGTGGAGGGAGGGATCACCATCAGTCTGGGACTTGTTGTGGCAGACAGGGAGGGAGGTAAGGTCGGAAATGGGCCAGGACATGGTGGGGAAACAGATGCAGGTCTGGGATTTGTCGGCTTAAGGAGTATTCAGGCTGAGATTTCCTTCAGAAGTCTGGTGAAGAGCGCTGGGAGCAGTAATGGTAAGCCTGATGCAGCAGAGCTGGGTTTCTTTTTCCCATGGAGAATGATTACTGCGAGGTTTTTGTTTTGTGTTTTCATTTTAAATATCCCTTTGAGGGATGCATCAAGTGCAAGCTGTATCTGTAAAGATTTCTGTATCCGAAGTGAAAGGCTATCGTGAGCAGAGACAGCAGTTTGGCTGTCATTTTCTTGTCCTTCCTGTGGCAGCCAGGCCGAGTTATGTCACTTTGCTTATTTTGTTTCCAGAATAATAGAGCTGAATGGCAACAAGCCACCCCTCACCTACAAGCGCTTCCAGGCCATCATTAGCCGTATGGAGCTCCCAAAGAAGCCAGTGAGCAGCATAGTAAGCCAGCAGATGGAGACGTGTAAAGTAGATATCCAGGAGAACCATGACGACGTGTATGGGGTCCCATCCCTGGAAGAGCTGGGTATGTATTGTGAGTGAAGCTGGGGTTAACTGCCAGTCAAAATGGGCTCTATTGAAGCTGCTTCTGATGACTGGCACCTACCCAGGACAGCTCCAGTGTTGTCTTCCTGCCCTGCAGGCAGCTTAATGTTTTCAGCAGGTGCCAGGCTTTGTGAGAGGAAAGTGCTGCTGCTTTTGCACTTTCCGTTGATGCACAACATCCCTTTTAGCATTACTCTGAAATGTTCTGCATCTGCCCTTAGGTTTTCTGCTATTCTGAGCACATAACCACTGTATCAGTGTCTCATGTCCCTGCCAGCTGCTGTCCTCCTACTGTTGTCCTCAACAGGTTGTATAACAGACCCAGAGAGGAAAACTAACGGTGTTCCAGGCACATGTCACTTCATTCACTTACTGTCAAGCACTGCCAACTTGAGAGTTTAGCTTGCTGTGGAAGGACTGGAGTAGCAAGTCAGCCATATTAAGCAACCACAGCATTTAGTGTGTATTGACGCTGCTAACATTTATTCCCATCTGTACTGTTCATATCATACAAAGTTCTTTCCCTCAGGCTTCCCTACAGATGGTCTTGCCCCTGCAGTTTGGCAAGGAGGGGAGACGGAGGCCCTGGCACGGCTGGATAAACACTTGGAAAGAAAGGTAATCCCTTCTCCTGTTTAAGGGATCATTCCTGCAGCTTTGGGCTCCAGTCGAAAAAAAAGAAGTTGAACATTAGCCATTGCTCTCTCTTCCTGCTTATCTTAGCAATGGCCCTTACATTGGCCTATGCAGGCCCACGTGATGTTGTTGGAGTACTTCTGTCATCTTGGATTGTGTGGGGATGAAGGAACTCCTGGGTTTCTTCAAACCCAATGTAGTAAAACTGTATTAGCTGTGCCACTGTTAGAAGCACATAAGATTCTACTCTTTTTTTTTTTTTTTCTCGCTCCATTTCATTTAGAGGAATGCAAACTTGGAAACTCTCATCCAAGTTGCTCAGTTCCTGCTGCATGCTACGTGCCAGCTCCTTTTGTCTTTATCTGAGGTACTTGCTCATAGACAGTTACCTCTCCTGCGTATTTCACAATACTCTGTGCTCTGTGCTCAACTATCTCAGTTTCTCCTGTCAGATCTGTGTTCTTCGCTATACTGTGCATGAAGCAAACAATTTTGAAGTCATGAAATTAGATTCAGGTGCAGAAAACTTCTAGACACTTCTTGTTTTTTTTAGTTCTGGTGACAGCCATAGAGCTCAAAGTGTAAATTCTTGCCAAAGAGGGATTAAACTGTCAGCACTGAACGGGTCTGAATTTCCCCAGATACTCTAGTTTAGTGTGCAAAATGAGATAGGCAGACTTGGATGTAAACAATTGCATTAATATGCATCCCTGGGAGATCTCAGGGTTATTAGCTCCTGTATGCAAAGCAAATTTAGTCATTTTCTTGACTAAAAGGACTAGTTTAAAGCAAAGATTCTGTCTTTTTTGAATAGGGTGTGGGCACTGGAGTTGTCCACTTGAGATCTCTCCCAGCAGTAGCTGGGAGAAGTGAATAGAAGAGACTGTGCTGCCAGGCCTAAGTAAGCTGACAGATTTGGATTTGTTTTGGCTAATTTCTCCTGAATATGTTTAGGCATGGGTTGCAAATTACGAAAGACCAAGGATGAACGCCAATTCATTGCTGGCCAGCCCAACAGGACTCAGTCCCTACCTGCGTTTTGGCTGTTTGTCCTGCCGCTTATTTTACTATCGTCTCTGGGAGCTGTATAAGAAGGTAAGATAAGAAGTTTGTGGGGAGGGCAGGCTGGTTTGGAGCGTAGATGGATGCCAGTTGCCAGACACTGTGTCAGAACAGCTGCAAAAAAATGCTATTGCCTCACTTGTGTTTGTCTATTGGATAAAGCCTGTTGCTGCTATAAGAGACTTTTGGGTAAGGAAAAGGGATTGTTCTGTACCTAATTGAGCAGGTCTCGGACCTTATGGTACTCTATTCTTCAGGCTGGACTCCTGTTTTGTGAGCCACGTAGAGCTTTTTACTGTTAGTTATGGGTGGTTCAAGTCACTTGTCGGTACAACGAGTGGGCATAAAGCATGTTCTGAATCCATCACTTGGGATTTCTGGAGAAGGAGGATTCAGAATCGAGCATTATGGCAGTTGTCAGTAACAGTCTTGGGAACTGGGTATAAAGGCATGGGTGGCTTGCAACTCATCTGAGTGAAGCCAGTCCTCCCCTGCTTGTGAATACTGTTGCTCCTTCCTCTACAGGTGAAGCGAAACAGCACTCCTCCCCTCTCCCTGTATGGACAGCTTCTCTGGCGAGAGTTTTTCTATACAGCAGCCACAAACAACCCAAAGTTTGATCGCATGGAGGGGAACCCCATCTGCATCCAGATTCCCTGGGACAAGAACCCTGAAGCCTTGGCAAAATGGGCGGAGGGCAAGACAGGTTTCCCTTGGATTGATGCAATCATGACCCAACTGAGACAGGAAGGGTGGATCCACCATTTGGCCAGGCACGCCGTGGCCTGTTTCCTGACCAGGGGAGACCTCTGGATCAGCTGGGAGTCAGGAGTCAGGGTGAGTCTGACATTTCCAGAGGCTTGCAGGAGGCCATAAGGAAAACAAAGTCTCCCTGGCACTTGCTGCAAGGATGGGCACACAGGTATGGCTTTTGCTTAGCATGTAGAAGTTGCGTGGAAGAGAGGATTTGCCAGCAGGCTCCTGGCCTGCTAGCAGTCTGCTTTCCACCATAAGGGCCCAGAAAGTATTGAGTCTCCAGTTGCTGTAACAAAATGTTAGTGGAACCCATTGGTTAATATGGACTTTGGGGTTGGGTGGGCTGCCTTTTTTTTTTTTTTTTTTTTGATAAAAGTTCACTCAGTCCATCTGTTTCATTTGAAAGTTCAATGTCTTTTTATAACCGGACCTTTCTCCTTATTGCTTATTGTGTAATCCATCACCGTGCCGGTCAGGGAACGCTCCATGACTGTGAAATCAGAGTCTAAATTCTCACAAGAAAAGAGGTAAAAGACAATCCTTTGGGGACATCTGAAGGGACAAGCAGCTTGAACTTAGTGGGTGTACATACCTCCCATGAAAAAAGTGGAGGTAGATGCATCTGGTCAGAAGGCTGTCAAAGCAGAGCGCAGCTGAAAGAGCTTCAGGGTCAGATGCTAAAAGCGCTGCATATGTGCATGAATGTGAATGAGTTATTGCTGAAATCTGTCCGTCTCTTGGAGTGGAAACGAGATCTGGGACCTTCAGAGGGGTTCATTCTTCTTACTTTGGTGCTTGCTCTTCTGTGCAGCATCTGCCTGCTTCCCACAGCTGGTGCTTTGCATTTATTACACCTCTCCGGTTAGGATCAATACCCCAGGCTTGCTGTAACACTAGGTAGTGATTTAGTCTGTAGCTGCATGAGGGATTAGCCAGCATCTTATCAGTGTGAGCAGGCAGTGCCTCCCTATGTGAAGGTGTCAGGAAGTGAGATGTATTGACCAGCCACCTGGCTTCAGCCAGCAGTTTGCCTCCTTGCTGCTGCTCTGGTTTCTGAGAGCTGTTTGGTGCCTGCCATTTAATATGGCATATTGAGATGGCACAAAGTCCTGACTGGGGGAGCTCACACTCACTGTCTGTTCCTCCAATTGCTGCAGGTGTTTGATGAATTGTTGCTGGATGCAGATTTCAGTGTAAATGCAGGCAGCTGGATGTGGCTTTCGTGCAGCGCGTTCTTCCAGCAGTTCTTCCACTGTTACTGCCCCGTGGGCTTTGGACGTCGCACAGACCCCAGTGGTGACTATGTGAAGTGAGTAATGTGACTTGAGCTTCTTTCTTGCTTGATCTTTGAGCTTAAGTCAACTTGGGGCTTTCTGTGCATTCTGAATGCTGCCTTGCTGTGCTCTAAGTGACGTGTGCATCTTTTTACTTGTTGCAGGAGGTATCTGCCCAAGCTAAAGGGCTTCCCCTCAAGATATATCTATGAACCATGGAACGCACCAGAATCTGTACAGAAGGCAGCCAAGTGCATCATTGGAGTGGACTACCCCAAACCCATGGTGAACCATGCGGAGACCAGCCGGCTGAACATTGAACGCATGAAGCAGATCTACCAGCAGCTGTCACGCTACAGGGGGCTGTGTAAGTACCAACAGTTGCAAAACATCGTGCCTCTAACATGACATAAAATGCTTGGAATTAGGGTCATGGTTTAAAGTACATAGTAATAGTCTCTTTCTTGTCCTTGCAAGAGCAGCAGTCCCTGCCAAAGCTGCTCAGTTTCCAGATAGAGCTACATTGAGCTCTTGAACAGCTAAGAGTTGGGTTTTGTTTAAGAGTTGGTGATTGGTTCTGCACTATGTGCTACCCATGGTATATTCTTCACTTGGGGAGGGACGGGTGGGAATAGGCAGAGCATCCTACATAAATATGCTGTTAAGTCACTGTGTCTGTCTTTGACCAACCCTGAGGAAGTACAAATCAGAGCCCATCCTCGCTTGGCAGTTTAGGTGTGCTGGCTGGTGATGGCTAAGGTGTTTCCATGTGAAAGTCTTCTCCCAGCCCAAATATTTCTTGTTTCTGTTATGTTCTTCTTGCTTTCCTATAGGTTTATTGGCATCAGTTCCTTCATGTGCGGAAGACCTCAGCGGCCCAGTTACAGACTCAGCTCCAGCACAGGGCAGCAGCACCAGTACAGGTGAGGTGGGAGCGTTTGTGTATTTTGGACATAACTTTGTGTCAGCTTAAAGACTGTGTGCAGGAGAGATTCCTTTTCTAATAACAACACAAGGGGGAATGGTTTTTAAACTGAAAGAGGGGAGATATCTATTAGATGCTAGGGGGAAATTATCTATTCAGAAGGTGCTGAAACACTGGAGAAGCTGTGGGTGCCCCATCAATGGATGCACTGAAGACCAGGTTGGATGGGATCCTGGACAGCCTGATCTGCTGGGTGGCAGCCCACCCATGACAGGGGGTTGGGCCTGGATGGTCTTTAAAGGTTCCTTCCAACCCTAGCCAGTCTGTGAAGTGTTGCAGTGACTGTTCTTTCTCCACAGCAAGCAGACTGCCACAATCTGAACAGGCATCTCCAAAGCGCAAACATGAGGGAGCAGAAGAGCTGTGCACTGAAGAACTGTACAAGCGAGCCAAAGTGACAGGTCTCCCCGCTCCAGAGATCCCTGGCAAGAGTTCATGATTGTGAGTAGACCCTGGCGTGATCTGGCCTAAAATGTATTGTTCCAACAGCTAGCAAGGCTCGATTTTATTTGCTACCTGCATTTTAATGAGCAAAAATGGACTTGTCTGGGGAGAGAGGTGGTTCCTGATTGTATCTGCATAGCCCTGTGATTTGGCAGTGGTCTGCCTTCTAGTTGCTTTGCTTTTGCTCAACAAGCTGTTAACTCAGTAGTCCAGCAGAGAGCAGTACCCTATTTCTACAATAAGCACAGAGCACAGGAATGTTTGGGTTTGAGCTAGTGAGGGTTTCTTCCCCTTCGTGAAGGGTTTGCAGGCAGGTTTGCACGTGTCATGAAGACACAGGCTGGAGGAGGGGAAGGTTTTCTGCCTGAAACGCTCCATATCCCAGGATGGAAAGAGCTGGTCATATCAGCTTTTTGGTATGAGGGGAACTCAAAGTAAACGCTTTATTTTGCTTTTTTTTTTTCCTGCAGCCGTCCACAAACAGCTTGCAAGTGAAGAGTGAGGGTGCTGCAGAGGTGACCAGAGGAGCAGGAACTGCTGCCTGTGCAGGACTGGAACGTGATCTGCGACAGAAAATCGGGGGCCTCGTAAAATATGAAATTCCAATAGCTGCCACAAGGGGGCGCCGTGTAGTGTGTACGTGGGGGTGTCGGGCTTTCTGATCTCCAAAGAGCCAAATATGTCTCTTCTCAGCCATGCGCTAAATCTGCCTGTGTCTAGGAGGGCAGGAGCTTTCTTTCAGCTTGTTCACTCTCAAGTGTTTCTGTCTTTTCTGACAATGGATCAATGCATGTGACTTGCTGCATTGATAGAGAGAGCAGCATCTGCACACGTCAGCAATAGTGAATATCCTTTCTCATCGTTAGTACTAGGCAACGAGGTGTGCTAACTTCAGTTCACATTGTAGTTGGAACTGAGAAGGAAGCTGCTGGAATATCCAAAGTACCCGTCCTAGAGATAACAGGGAACGCTCTGTATCTGTTTTGTTAAGCTAGACTGGTTGGGATGAAAATGCTTCCCGAGTAAATCCAGTGATGCACTTGTCAGATGAAGAAGAAATGAAGGATAATGTGGTATAGGAACAAAGAGACACAAACTGTCTACACATTTAAAAGGCACTTAAAACTTGCCCTGCAGAAGAGTCTTGCTGCTGCCAGGTAAGCTGCAGTGCTGTTGCCTGCAATGGGCAGCTTCAGAGCAGCGTGACACGAAAGGAAAGGACTGAGAGAAGGGGAGATTCTCTGGAGAATAAGACCGTGCTTTGATGTGATTAAAGCAGTCTCTCCAAAGCTTTCTGATCCACATAATGTGGGAGCTGTACCTGGTGGGGAGAACAGCCCAGGGCTCAACGCTTTGCCACGTTTCCTTCCCTGAGTGAGAGCTCTCAAATGGAATAACCAGTATGTAGTGAGTAGCCTGTGGGGTGCCTCGTACTGATAGAGGATGGTAGCTCCTTGAAGCGAATCTTCCTTGGGCTCAAGTCTGTTGTCAGTTCTGTGTGGATGTTTGTTCTTTCCTGTATTGACATCTGTGTTTTTTGAGTTCCTACACAGTATTGTCCCTGTATCTCGTACTATGTGCGCTGCTCTGAGTTCCTATTCACATTCATGCTGGTGCAGTATAGTCTGGCAGGACAACCATGTAGCTTCCCTGCCTCTTAACCATGCACTTTTTAGCCTGGTCCTGCTACAGAATGTCATTTCAGCGCAGTGCTGGCTGAGTGCCCCTGCTTGCCTGCACACCTGAGAGGAAAAGGGATAGTGGTAGTGCAGAAGAGCCTCTGTTCTGATAGTTGTTAAGAGGGATCACATCAAGTAGTCAGTCCCATGCAGTGGGCTGCTTCTGGCACTGTTCTCATTTACTGTCCAAAACCTTTCATCCCCCACCCTGTCATAAATAGTGCAGAGCTAAACATGAGCTTATGCACCTGACAGCTTGGGGAGCTTAGTCCTTGTGACCCACTCTTACTGGGATCATCAGAGTCAGTTTTGGAGCCCAGAGCAATGGGAGCTGCAAGCAGAAATTGACTCAAATGTATCTGGGGAACCTGAAGTGGTGGAGGAAGCAAATTGGTGGTACAGCCCAGTAACCTTTCCATCCAAGTAATCTCCCTGGGACACTCACCTGTTGGGTAGACTGTCCAAGTAAGTGAGTCACTTTTCCAGCTCTTTCTTCTAAGCTACTGATCGGAGTCTCCCTAACCCAGTAATCAGCAGGTTTTGTCTCCTTCTCTCTTACCCAGACCTTGCTCCCACTGTTGGCAGGAAGGTATAAGGGAAAGGTGACCTTCCCCGCCCCATCTTCTGCTGCAGAGGGAAGAAAGGGGAAAAACATGCACTTTGTTTACTTAGACTACAGAAATAGTGAATTCTGTCATTTGGAGAGTTTTGTGCTTAGGAAATGGTCTGTAAATATGACTTTTTATATATGTGTATATATAAATGTCTTTAACCTTCTCTATGCTGTCATCTAAGTTATTTCATTTGTTAAATGGTGTTATTTTTGCTGGATCCATGGGGATAAAGAGTGCAAAATCTCCCAAGCGATCCATCATTCTTAACTATCAAAATGATCAAGGTGTGTAAAACTGGGATGAAGAAGCAGAATAGGGGATGATTGTTCTCTGTTTCCTGTAGTGTTTAGGTTTGGGCATATTCAATTAAGTTACCAGATGTAGATCCAGCACAGCTGCTGCTTCCTTACGTAGATGTGTTTGTGGGTGCTGAGCTTGACCAAGCTAAAAAACCTAAATTGCTCACTGGTTGACAGCTAAAGGAAAAACATCGATAGCTATTAGTGAAGATACCATCTTTGTTTCTAGAAAGAGCAAAGGGTTGCTGGAAGCTGTGATAACAAAGGAAGCATCGTGAAATGCGTGTCAGTAAGGAGATTTGCATTTCATGGGCTAATGTCTCAAGGCTGGCTGCAGGCTCTGACTCCATACAGGCATCCCAAAGAGGGGTTTTGTTTTCTGTCACTGAAAAATGACTCAAGGTTACAATATTTTCTTAGTAACCAGCACAACTGAGCAATTTGTTGGGAAAGCCTGACAAGAAAAAGACCAGTTTTGAAGACGGACTCTTAGCAAAGAGGTGCTGGAGACAAGAGGCTACGTGTGGCCTGTGAGGCAGGCAGTGTGTGCAATGCATTGGTGACCTGAGAGAGGTGTGGTCAAGGTGCTTGCTATTGCTCAGCTGTTCTCAGTAAGGGACTCGTGGGCTTGAGAAGTACACTGCAATGCTTCAAGTCACCGACGTAACAAAAGTGCTCTGAAACGACAGCCTGTGCCTTAGAAGATAAGAGCAAACTTGGTGCAGCTGTCTCTGCGCAGAGTGTGATAATGCAAATTAAACCTGGGGAGGTCAGTTTTGAGGTTTCGCTGTGCTGCCACAATATCTGTTCTCCTTGGCAAAGGAATTGCAGTGACATGGTTGAAGATGGAAAGTGGAGAACTGAGGATTTCTAGCAGAGTAAGTGATTTCTTCTTGTACCGAAGGTTGGGGAAATTCCCTTCTCCTGTGTCTCTTCTTTCTTCTCAAAGGAGGAGCTGGAGTGGCTCTGGGAGCAGATGGCTGAAAGGTTTGGGTGCAGAAATTGTGCCTGGGTGTGAAGGGCTGGGAGCTGGGGCTGTAGCTAATGGGGCAGGGAGGAAACTGGAGCATGACTGTACCTGGGGGCAGAGGGAGCAGCTTGGGTTAGAGCAGCTGGTTCCACTGGGGCGAGGAGTGGAAAAACCCTTCCTCAGGCCTTAATTTAAGGCTGAATTGCTCTGAATTGAACCCGGTGGTCAGACAGGCAATTTGAAAGGGTGAGACAATGGATGCCTTGTGAGCAGAGACACTGGCTGCAGCAGTTACATAGTCTCTGATTTGCAGGATATATACACGCACACACATTGCTGGGGGAGCGCAGAGGCTTTTATGTGGTGCCTGGGGAAATTCAAGATGTAACTCAATCAACTGTTTCTACCAAGCCCCTTATTAACAGCACTCTGACATCTTAGCAAAGCCTGTGGTACAAAATGAGCTGACAGCCCTTCTCACGTTGGGTAGATTGTTGTGACTGTTGTCCAGGAGTTAGGTGCAATCCTTTGCTGCAGCGTGAGGAGTTTTGCATTTTCCTGACAGCAGGAGTATGGTGTTGTGCAGTGCAGCCCTGCTGCTTGGCACAGATGGGTGCAGGTCTGCTGGGAAGCCAGCAGGTCCCAGCAGCCGCCAGGTAAGTAGTGCCAGGTGCTATCAGGATCAAGGCATGCAATGTAGCAGCAGCAGGTCACTAATAACCTTCCTCTTCCAGACCCTACCTACCATGATTGGTACCTCCATGCCAACACAGAATCAGCTGGAGAGGGGCTTCCAGAGGTAGCAGCCAAGGGTCCTGCAGTGTGTGAGTGGTTGGATGCATAGAGCAGTGGAACAGACAAAAGGCTTAAGCAGATCTCCTAGCTAGGGACACCTGGCCCCACGGGGTACCACAGTCACCCAGTGGGTGGGTGCTGGTGTCCACGCTGGCTGGGAGTTACATCAGTTCTGAGTCTGTCTGGCAGGAGGCCTAGGCTCCCATCTGAGAGCAGGACTGTGTGCCTGGAGGGCTCTGCTTGCTCTGCTCTGGCAGAGCAGCTGATGGCCTGGGTCTTGGCCAAGCAGCAATACCAGCACCTTGAAGGCAGTCAGCTCTGCAGTTTGAGACACATAGATGGACCCAGTGTCACTAAGGCAGTGCCACCCACACCAACTGGTGTTGTGGACCGCTGTATGCACTGCTACCTTCAAGGCTTCTTGAGACAGCCCACAGTGTGTGGCAGGAGAGGCCTGGGGGAGAGAACTGCTGGGAGAAGGCAGAAGGGGGTAATGTTCACCCATGGTCCAGGGAGGTACAGGCCTGTGAGGAGTGTGAGAGCACAGTGAGATCTGATCTGTGGACTCCAGGCATTCCCCTGCTGCAGGCTGAGGCCAAGGGAGGCTGGCACAGAAGGGATGCTCTAAGAGAGCAGGGGTGACTGGGTGCCCTTCCTCTTGAGAGTGGCCCTGCACGTCCCTCACCCTGGGCAGGAGCCCCCAGCACCCCCAAGCTATTGGGGCTCTTGGGTAGTGCTTCCAGCTGTGAGCACGGCTGGGTGCATGTGTCGGGAGGGGTCACACCTGCCCGGCAGCTTGGGGGGGCCGCGGGAGGAGCCCCCCGGCATCAGGTACGTCCCTCCTCGGCGGCCCCGCCAGCATCCCCTCCCTCCGTCCTCCATCCTCCCTCCCTGCTCCTTCCCCGCCGCCCGCCCTCCCTCCCTCCGCCTGCATGGAGAGAGCCACGGAATGGCGGAGCGAGAGAAAGGAGCCGCATCCCCGCCCGCCTCCTCCCCCT
Organism: Coturnix japonica; assembly: GCF_054131305.1. NCBI lineage: Eukaryota > Metazoa > Chordata > Aves > Galliformes > Phasianidae > Coturnix > Coturnix japonica. The sequence continues at coordinate 23,827,653 of NC_140667.1, read as the reverse complement.
TCTTGGGGCTGCACCTCGCCTCGCCCCCCAATTTCAGGTACCGGTCGCTTCCCTCGGGACCCCTGCAGGGCTGTCCGGGCCGCAGCGCCCCGGGGCTCTGCTCCCCGTCTACAGCAGCCCCCTTCCCCCTCCCCCCCACCCAGCCCCGCGCTGCCACTGCGGGCCCCCACCTCCTGCAGCTTCTGCATCCGCTGCAGCCCTTTGACACCCCTAGACCCCTAGCCCACCCCTCGTGTTTCTTCACTCCCCCCCTCCCCCCCACGCCATGCATTGCTGAACCCCGCCTGATCCATCATCCCCTACAATACTGCTTCAGCGCACCCATACATTGCTTCTTTCCCCCCCCTATTCCCATGCCAGCTCCGTATACCTGTCCTCATTTCCCATTCAGCCTCCCGCTTTCGGCCCCACACTCCCTTTGTCACCCCCCCCAACCCTCCATCCCCCATTCTCCTCACCTGTCTCTCCACCTCTCCCCAGCACCAAGCTCCATCTCTTTCTCCACCCCCGGGAGAGCCTTTTTCTAGCCTTTTCCTAGACCAACCCCCCCTCCCCCGTCCCCCGGTGAGGGAAGCAGCAGCCCCATGCGAGCAGGGGTGAGTGTGCCCGGACACATCCTCACCGCTACACCCATCGATCTGGGATGCGGGGGAGGCTGCCCCTGTGCCGCCCCGTGCAGCCTCTCGCGGCGACTTCCGACTGCATGGGCCGGGCCAGGCACGGCCGGAGGTGCCGACCCACAGGGCCAGTGGGGCTCAGGCCTGCCGCTACCTCCTGTTAGCGGCTGTGGGATAGGATGCATTCAGCGGGTAAGGGAGCATGGTGGGCAAGTGAGCCTTGCTTGCCACCCTGGGCAAACCAGGTGCTTCTGGGGCTGTAACATCTTCAGCCATTGCTCTCCGCTTGGCTCCATCACACTGGGGTGCTGAGGTGGTGTTTCTCGTGTGTGCGTGGTTGGCACTGGGTGGTTACCTGGTGACATGTTGGAGGTGGGAATGAATAGAAGCTTCACACCTGGGGCTGCAGCTGGGATCCAGATGCTGGTGATTCTTAGCCTGCCAGCCCTGCAGTTCTATAGATCGGTGGCTGGATGCTGTCGAGCTGTGTCGGGTTCTGTCCATTTCCTTCAGCCCTCTGCCCCCAGGTCCTCTCACTGGGCGCTCCAGTGGCCGCCTGTGATTGCAGCACTGCCTGCCCGAGCCGCTGGGCGCTGCTGCAACATGGCTGGGAGAGCTGCACGCCCAGCAGCTTCACGCTGCGTGGGGAACGGCTGCCGCCGGGCTAGGAAGGGGACGGGGGCTGATGAGGACGCCGGGCTGGCCCCGTGTGCAGCACCATCCCAGGGATTCTGCTCATCGAGGGGCACTGCCTCGTGTGGGAAGTGATATGGTGACTTGAATAGCAAGGGGATGTGGTGAGCAGGTGATGGCACTGAGGCTGGCAGGGCCCTGCAGGCCACAGGACTGCTGGCTTTGGTGTTGGCTGTTTTGGGGTGGTGGGTAGTGAGGGGAGAGCTGCAGGCTCAGGGCCTTTGGAGGTGGCTTCCCACTGCTGCAATGGCGTTTTAGGAGGCAGAAACAAAAGCTGTTGTCTCTTCCATCCTCCACATCATCCTCCGAAAGCCTCGTGCTCAGGGTTGTGTCCAGATGGAAAGGTGATACAGCCAGGGCTGCCCCACTGCACCTGTGTCTGAGGGGCCTGTGTGGGGGCGATGGGCTGGGTACTGAGGTGATGGGCTGATCATCCTGTCAATGCTGTGGTGAGTGATGATGTGAAGGGCTGTGTGCTGGGGCAATGGCAGACTGTGTATTGAGGTGATGTGCTGGGTGTCAAAGTGGGTGATCCTGATTTTTGTGATGAGATATCAAAGGTTGGTCTGGATCTGAGGGACCTTGGCAGCCGGGCTTGCTGGGCCCCCCTCTTTGTTGTGCTGCCCTGACCAAGTGCCAGCACCAAGAGCACACTCTGCTGAGCCTGGCCCCATCTCCTTACCCTATTTTCCCATCTCTTGCCCACCCCACGGCTCCTCCTGCTCCCCAGCTCATCCACTGGCTCCCTCCCGCAACAGGCTGCTCACAGAAGACGCTGTGGGCGTGCACAGCTCCTCCTCCTCCTGCCTGGATCCTGCTGTAGAACAAGCCAGCTGGAGCCTAGAGGCAGACTGGAGAGCTGAGTACATCGAGGGCAGCAGCCAGGGGGGTGATACAGTAAATGCCCCCTCCCTATGAGGGGATGTGGATTACAATCCTGTTAGCACTCTCCTGGTGTTGCTGCAGTTGCAGCCATGCTCCTCCTGCAGCCATGGCTACTCGCGCACTCACCATTTTTGGGTGGTAGAGCAGGGGATGCCATCCATGTCACAGGCGTTTGAAAGCAGATGGGACACACCTTCAGGAGGACCTCTGTGGGCACAGTTCCCTGTTAGACCTATTCAGGGTTTTGTGGGCTGTGATGGAGCTGATGATGTGAGTGAGAGCTGCTTTGCCTTGCTGGTGTTTTCAGCCTCTTTCAGAGGCAGGAGAGAAAGACATGGGTGTTCCCATGGAGGGCAATGAAAGAGAATCTTCATCGCCTTCCTTAGGAAGTCCTGGAGCATCTCTGTGAGATAAGGAAAGGGTAAAGTAACACAGAGACAGTTGTTTTCTTTAATTAACTCCATTGAGCCAGGAAGATTTGAACAGAGCAAAGCTGATATGGAAGATGGAGTCCATGGTACCACTATCTGCAAGCAGAGAGATACCAAATTCAGCGCAGCTAATAAAACCCACCAACAGCACTGAACTGGGAGGCCTGGCAAGGACCCCTCCTTTGCCCAACTTGGTGCAGCGAGGGCAGGGGAAGGAGTGGGTGGAAGGGACACCAGCACTGGGTAACCAGATGCCCGCTGCGGGTGTGGGGACCGGCCGCTGGAGTGCTCCCAGGAGCCGGGCTGGCTGGCTGGCAGGCGGAGGCAGTCAGCATCCCCAGCAGAGAGCAGGGACTTGGCATCAGCTCAGCTGGGGAGGTTATTTTTTGTGGTTTTTTTTCCCCTCCAGGACAGCTGATTCCATCTATTTTTAATGAGCTTGCCCAGGTTGCGCAGTGAGGAGACAGAGCAGCGCCAGCAGCCATAGACTGCGCTGGGGCAGCGGGCACCTGGAGCTCGTTCTCTTCTCACCACGGGTTGGGGGCTGCCTCAGGGTGGGAGCCTGCCCCCCAGGGAAGGGGCCTCCTCAATGCAGCTGCCCCCGAGCATGGAGTCGAGCACGGAGGAGGAGAGCTGGCTGGAAGACCACTGGGAGAAATGGTAGGGGACCGGCAGGCCTGGGGTGAGGGCTGTCCCCAGGGCTGTGCATGGGAACAAGGGGCAGCCCCTCATTTGTGGGTGCATCGCCCTCTGCCCCAAGCAGTGTCATTGGGCAGCAGCAGACTCAGAACTGGGTGCAGCTCAACATTCTCGTGGCTGCTCGGGAGCTGTGGGTGTGGGAATGTGCAGAGTTTGTCAGTGGGGCAGGAGGGAGCTGCAGCATGGGGGCAGAAGGGCTGCACGTGGGGGTCCCTTCTGCCTGTGGGTGCAGGCGGGGGACAGCGCTGGCCGCCCACACAGCATCTCCCCATACCTAAGGCAGGGCTGTGCCCTGTGCTGGGACCCGTGGTGGGCAGAGGTAATGAGCAGATGGTAATGACACCAGCGACCCATGTAACAGGAGAAGAAATCGATTTGTGCATTGAAGACTGTGCTGAGAGCCTCCTGCTCTGCGTCTCTGCAGGCAGCAGCAGTGGGGGATGTGGGACTCTCCTAGCAGAGCCCCTCTGCATCTCTTGGGGACACCTCCATTCCCCGTAGCCCTGCAGGGGGGGTGCCGTGGCCGGCAGAGGACTCTTTGACTGGGCTCTTGTGTTTTCCTCCCTGGAATAAGCATGAGGAGCATTGCGGTAGTACGATGTAGAAATGTTTTAATGCACAGGAGCCAGGAGCTCCCTGGGGATGTGAGTGAGCACGTGAGGAGCGAGGCAGTCAGCACATTTACAGCCGCTAAAAGGAAACCTCTGCAAACTTTCCAAAGGGACATGAAGAGTGTGTGAGGCCATAAGGGAGCCTCCAGGGGCTCACTGGGGTGCTGAGAAGCACCAGTGGCTGCAGGAGTGCTACAGACACCGTGGAGAGGGAATATGGCACAGAGGGGGCTCATTGCTCTCTGTATCAGGGAGCACCTTGGCTGGGGCAGCAGCTCTTGAGCCTGCTTGTGAGGATCCACTCTCTGCTCATTCTACAGCCAGCGGGTAGGTGTGTGTAAAGGCTGCAGGTCTCAATGCGATCTCATGTCCTGGGGTGTCCACCTTCCAGCTGTGCCCTGCCATCTTCCAGCTCTCCTCTCAGAAGCATCTCTTTTCCTGGTCCTTCTTCCCTGTAAAGATCCAGAGAACCCCTCCCAGGGGTTTTGGTGCTGCTCCCTGCCTGCATCCTGGCCCCCATGTGCCATGTATGACAGCAGTCTCCACTCTCCCCAGGCTCACCCACGACATCAGCCTTGAGGAGTTTGAGGATGAAGACCTCTCTGAGATCACCGATGAGTGTGGCATCAGCCTACATTGCAAGGACAGCCTGGCCGCTCGGGTAAGTGCATGCGCTGGGGTGGGGATGAGACGGGGTTCTGTGCTGTCCTGTGAGTTTCATGCTGGTAGTGAGCAGGGAGGTGTGGTGAGACTCATTCTCGGGGAAGCACTGGTGGGCTCCTGCAGCTTCTCATATGGGACCTCCCTGGGGTAGGGAAAGGAGAACTCTATGATCTGCCAGGTCTGTTAGGGGCTGCAACCCTTCCCTGGAATGAGGATAAGAAAAATGTGCTCTGTTGCCTATGTACAACAGAATCCTTCTGTTGGTGGGGTTTGTTGAGGAGTTTCTGTGTCTTTGTACTATGAAGAGCTCTGTGCCATGGCATGAGTGGTTGTGGTACCAGGACTGAGCCCTGTGCCTTGCCCAGCACCCACTGTAGGACACCCTGGGTCTGCTAGTTGCATGGACACAGCGAGCTGATCCTAAACACAGGAGTGGAGCCTACACGCTCAGGAAACAGCTGCTAAAAATACATCCAAATGGCATACATGGGATGTGAAGGATGGCCTGAGGAGCAGAACTGAAAGCAGAGGCAGTGAGAGGGCTCTTCAGTCTGAAACATGGTGGGGAGAGCCACGCTCTATCAGAGCTGTGGAGGATGGGTCTCACGAGATGAGAGCCTGATGTAGGTGGCTGCTGGAAGTGCCCGGGCCGGGGGGAGTGTTTTGGATGGGTCTGGTTCTGTGTGTTGTGCAGAGCCTGGAAAACTGGGAATAACCCTGGCATGGAAATGCTGTCTGAATCCTGTAAGGATGGGCCTCTGCTGAGGGCAGGAGCTAACCTGAATCCTCAGTGAAGGGTCCCTAAGGAAAGGGCAGATGCCATAATTCCCCTGCAAACAAGGAAGGAGCTGGAGCAGGTAGCTGCTGGATGTGGACAGGCAGGCAGAGAGGCCCAGCACAGCCAAATACCCTCTCAGAAGACAGTGCCTCGACAGAGGATTTGGGGTGGGTTTTTTTTAGGTTTTTGGGGTTTTTTTTGGTTTTGTGTTTTGTTTTTTTTTAATGCTGGAAAAACAATGATGACTTCATCATGGGCTATTTTAGCAGATCTCCAGAAATAGTGGCTCCGACACGCAGCCTGCAAGGCACGGCCGGCTCCTCCGAGGCAGGGTGCAGAGAGGCAGGTTGGGAAGCACAAGTGCAAGGTCTTGGTTTCAGGTTTGGCCTTGTTCTGTTTGTCTTGAAGTGCAGGGCCCCTTACCTCTGATTGCTGCAAGGCAGGATAGCAGGCTGCCCATTGCTAGGGCTTGTTGTGCTCTTCATGTTCTGAGAGCTGCTGAAACTGTTTGATGCGGGAACCAAACGTGGAAAAATAAAGTAGAATAAGCTTTTTGGGAATGTCAAGAAGAGTGCCATAGGGAAAAGAGCTGGGATATGCCTGTATTAAATCCTCATGCTCTGGGCCTGTGCTGGATGCACAAAAAGTCTTGAACCAGCCGTGGGAAGAACAAATCCCTTTGGTTTTACAGCAGAGTAAGGCTCCTGGAAGTGCCAGGCTTCTCCCTGCCACCATCCCTGCCTCAGTGCAACCTGCACCAGCTGCAGCTGCCTGACCCGGAGGCTGATGGCAGCACTGTGGTGGCTTGGTGCCAGCTACCCGGTTGCTCTGGGATCCCACTGCATGGAGCAGAGCCAGGCTGAGACGCAGCAGCACAGCGGCTGCTTGCACCCTTAGGGTGCTTTTAAACAGCATCCTCTGCCTCTCCTTTCCAGCACCTTTGGAGTGTGAGGCCTTACCGGTGGAGAGAAACAAGTGGTGTCCACCCATGCCCAGGGCCACAGCACAGCCTCTTGTGCTACAACCCATTAACACGGACCAACAGCAGCTGTAGTTTCCTTTTAGCTATTGAATCCTGAACGTAGCACTGCTCCTACAGCGTATGTTGCTCAAACTGTTTTGCTGTTCTGCATCCTTCTGGGACTTTCCTCCTCTGAGTTTTCCCAGTGATTCGGGATCATACCAGCAGCCTGGGCTGGCTGGCAGCAGCAGCCCACCTTAGCTAGGTATCACGGAGCCAGCCGGGGATCCCCCCCCCCCTTTTCCAATGCCTGTTTCCTTGTTAAAGCTCGAAGCGTCCGAGAAGAGGCGCGTCAGTGGGGGGGGGCTTGGAGGGGGAGAGTGCGGGGAGCGGCGGGGAGCATCCCTGCGCCTTTAAAAGGCTGCGACCGGCCGCCCGGTCCCGTCCCGTCCCGCCCCGCCCGCTGACCGAGCCGCTGATCCCGGCAGGGCCGCGTGAGCCGGGCGGGCAGCGCGGCGCGGGCGGCGGGCGGCGGGGAGGGAGGCCGACTGCAGGCCGAGATGCTGCAGCTCGACCTCATCGACGCCGCCGGGGATGCGCCGGCTGAGGAGCAGACGGCGCCCGAGCCCCTGCAAAAGGAGCCGCCGCCCGCCAGCACCGACAGCTACCGGCCCAAGCGCCCCACCACGCTCAACCTCTTCCCGCAGGTGCCTCGCAGCCAGGTGAGCGCCGGCACGGGGGGATCTCGCGGCGCTGGGGGGATTCTGTCGGGGATGGGTGCGTGGTCGGGGACGTGGAGGGATGCGGGGGGAGATGAGCTCGTTTCCTGCTGAGCCGAGCCCCCCGAGCGTGGGGAGGCTTAAGGGTGGGCTGTGCCCGCCCCGGGCCCGTAGGGCCAGGGTAAGGGGACAGGGAGCGGGGAAGGGACCTTAGTGGGGACGGGGAGCTAATGAGGCGTGGCAGCCTGAACGCGTGAATGAGCCATCCGTCCCAGCGCCGCGTCCCAGATCTGGGGCTGCCAGCGCCGCAGCCGCAGCCTGGGACGGGCCGGTGACGCAGCCCTGTGCGTGCGCTCGGCTCTGGGACTGGGGCCCTTCTCCTGGGCGGCTACACCCGGCAAGGGGGGCATCGGTGTCAGCGCCCCGTGCAAAATCGCAGCGACAGTCGCATTACCCGAAATGGTGGTCAGGAGGATGGGAGTTTGTCTCGCTCACTCTCAGGGCTTGCAGGAGGTTTTGGATGGGGCGTTTTCCCAGATGCAGTAGTGGGGCTGTCCCCAGGAGAGTTATGCTGGAATCCCTTGGCCCCATCTCTCCTGCAAACCTTGCAGACCTGCGCAAGGTGTGCTGCACACAGGGCTATTTTTGCCTTCCTCCTGCTCTCAGCAGCGGCTTCTCTTGCCAAGTAGGAGGATTTTCATGGCAGTGACGTGCAGCTGAGGGGCTTGAAGCTAGAGGCAGGTGTCCCTGCGGGTGACAGATGGGGCGTAGTCGGAGCTAGGTGTCACCAGCCTGGAACCTGCAGCTGATGCCAGCTCTGCCTGAGGCCATGGGTGGGAGGAGGAGGAGGAGGGCACAGAGCCAGGACAATGGCTGCGGGGCAGCTGGCACCGGGGACAAAGGCAGCAGGGATGGGGAGGTGGGGGGCGGGGGGGAGCCTGCTGGAGCATAATGGACAAGGGGACAGCAGGCAGCCTTGTCCCACCCTGCGCAGGGACCCCGAGGAGCCGGTGGCACGTGGGAGCCACATCCAGCTGGGGGGACGGGGACGGCAAAGGCCCCCCCCGGGCAGCTGGTCCCAACCAGCGTCCAGACCTGCGGAGAGGTATTTTTGGGGTGTGTGGGTTGTATAGATGGTGGGCTGGGGAGGGGAGATGGTGGTGTCCTTGCAGGGGATGGTGGAGGCTGTGGGACCACACTGGGATCCATGGGCGTGGTCTGTGCTGAGGACTTTGGGGACAGGAGCTTTCCCACACAGGTCTGATAAAGCTGGCAGCAGGAACACGGAGTGCCTGTGCTCCAGGACAGGGAATCCCATGGATCTTAGTGGGCATTAAGGCAGAGGGTTGCTTGCAGTAGAAAACCCAAGAATCCCAAGCTTGGTGCTTGAGCAAAAACTAGCAGCACAGAAAACGTGGCTGCTGCAGAGGGACAAAGACTTGTGCTGCCCCCAGAACCATCTTCAAAGTCTGGGAGCAAAGTGTGCACTGGCTGCACTTGAGGATGGTCACAGCGACCCTGAGGAAGTGCTTGGGTGGTCTCAGGCATTGCCCAGGGACTGTGATGGCTCTGGCTTCTGCACATCTCTGTGGGGCAGGCAGGGACAGGCGCCACGTGCTGTTTACTGCTGGAGTGACAAGGCGGCTTTGTTCTCCTCCCCAGGACACCCTGAATAACAACTCTCTGGGGAAAAAGCACAGTTGGCAAGAGCGGGTGTCCCGGTCATCGTCCCCTCTGAAGACGGGTGAGTTGTGGGGCTGGTAACTGAGAGCAGCCCCTTGCACTCTTTGGTAGCTCCTAGGAGTCAATCCTTGGCCCAGGGCCGGGGGCAAGCCTTGCCGAAACAGAGGGTTGGGAGACTGTCCCCAGTGGGCATGTGTCCAGCTTGAGTCTGGGGCATCCCTATCAGTGGGAACACAAATACTGCTCTTCTCCTCACAGGTGAACAGACCCCTCCCCATGACCACGTTTGCCTGAGTGATGAGGTCAATCACCAAAACAGCACAACCTCCACCAAAGACCGGGGCACATCCACGGAGAGCCCATGCCGGCGCACGGCAGCCACCCAGATGGCACCCGCCTGCGTTGCCTCATCCCGGCCCCCCGAGAAGCACCAGGCTGCCAGCCGACCCCCACCCCACGGTGCCAGTGTGGTGGTGGTGACGTCGAGGGCTCCCGAGGCCCACCGGGACCGCATCCGCTACCAGACAGATGTGAGGCTGGAGGCCACTGAGGAGATCTACCTGACACCTGTGCAGAAGAACTCAGACCCGCTGGAGACCGAAAAGCCGTTCCTGTCACAGTCCAGTGAGAACCGTATGTCTATCAGCTCCGATATCGACACTTCCAGCTACTCAGCCCTGGCTGGGAAAACCAACCCCTCCATCAGTGAGGAGGATGAGGTGCTGGACTACATGTCCTCCCCTGACAAGACGAGCCTGCCCCGGGCCTCCTGCGGCGGTGGGAGCAGTGGCTACCGGCCAGGCCACGGCCTTCAGAGAGCATCCGTGAGCTCGGACACCAGTGCCCTCTCCTACGACTCGGTCAAGTACACGCTGGTGGTGGATGAGAACGTGCAGCTGGAGCTGGTCAGCCTCAAGCAGTGCTACTCGGGCTACAGTGATGAGAGTGACTCGGCTACTGTCTATGACAACTGCGTCTCCTCACCCTACGAGTCAGCCATCGGCGAGGAGTATGAGGAGGATGCGCTGAAGCGCGACTCGGTCTGCCTCTCTGAGGACTCCACCCCTGAGGCGGACATTCATTTCTCCAAGAAGTTCCTCAACGTCTTCATGAGTGGCCGGGCGCGTTCCTCCAGTGAGTGCTGGGCAGGGAGAGGATGTGGGCTGAGGGCTGCATCCCCTGGCAGCCTTGCTTGGCCCTGGTACCCACTCACCCAACCCAGTGAGATGGAGAAGCTCCAGTGGGCACTGGCTCCACGGCCTGTGACCTCTTCTCTTGTGGTTGGGAAGGGGTGGGCTGGAAAAGCCTTGTGAACTGCAGGCAAGGATAGCTGGAATCGTCAAGCTGTTGTTTGGTTTTTTTTTTTGTCTAGTGTGAGGTATGGCCAAGACAGCACCACCTGAGCTAAGGCTGTGGGGCGTGAGCTGAGGGTCTTGTCCTTCCCTGTGTGTGGTGCTGATGACAAAAGCTGCAACGTTCCCCCTCTACCTTCCTCCCCAGGTGCTGAGTCCTTCGGGTTGTTCTCCTGCATGATCAATGGTGAGGAGCAGGAACAGACCCACCGCGCTGTCTTCAGGTGAGTGTGGGGCACAAGCAGTGTCCTCCGGTCCTACCCAAACCATGGAGCTTCCAGCATGGGAAGCCTGTGAGCTGAACCACAGTCCTTAGGCTGGTAGCATGCCCAGCAGGAGCCAGGCACTGGCTGGGCAACATCTTCTTAAGGGCTGAGAGACCTCCCAGGGCACCCAGGACCACTGGGAGCCACGTGCCATAGGGGAAACCCTGAATTAGTGTCAGGTACCATCTCCTTTTGAGCCACTTGACCCACTCAGGTCTCTATTTAGCGCATCAGATCTTATCTTCTTCCACCTGCTCCCCAGCTGTGCTGGCCACAGGCCTCACGCTGCCCTTGGCCAAGTGGTGTGTTGGTGAGCATGCCTCTAGAGCTGCCAGACAGCACAGTGCTAGTGACTCCCTGCCCAGGTTTGTGCCTCGCCATGCGGACGAGCTGGAGCTGGAGGTGGACGACCCTTTGCTGGTGGAGGTGCAGGCAGAAGATTATTGGTACGAGGCCTACAACATGAGGACAGGGGACCGGGGCATTTTTCCTGCCTACTATGCTATTGAAGTCACCAAGGACCCAGACCATATAACAGGTACCAAGCCTCCATACTGTTTATGTCCCTGATCTCCTACCCAACTCCTCACCACGTAACAGGGGGTGGAAGGAGGACACTAGACAAGGAATGTCGTGGCCATGGGCAGCTCCAGCCAGTAGTGGTCAGAGCTTGTACCCATTGCTGGGTGGGGGACGGTGCAGGTCTGTGAGCATGGAGATGGCCAACAGAGGTGATCCTTGCCATGTGCTCTGTCTTCTAGCTCTGGCCAAGAACAACGACTGGGTGGACCAGTTTCGAGTGAAGTTCCTTGGCTCGGTGCAGGTTCCCTATCACAAGGGCAATGATGTACTGTGCGCGGCCATGCAGAAGGTAGTGTCCCACTGTGGGCTAAGCCTGCCTGGGAACAGGGAGGAGATGGGAAAGGGTGAGCCATCTTTGCATGATGTCTATGAGTTCCAGGGATTTATGTCTCTGTCTCCCACACCAGATTGCCACCACACGCCGCCTCACTGTGCACTTTAACCCACCCTCCAGCTGTGTTTTGGAGATCAGCGTGCGTGGGGTCAAGATAGCTGTGAAAGCCGATGACTCCAAGGAGCACAGCAAGGTAGTGCCTTGCTCACCTCATCCCTTCTACTGTTGCTGCTCTGAGCTGCTGGTGCCCCCAGGCATGGTCACATAGAAATGTCTCCATCCCGTGTGCTCTTTGTTCCATGAGAAACACCATCCAAAAGGTTATAGGCCCACCATTGGGGTCCCTGCAGCCTAGTGAGATCCCAGCATTGGGCTATACAGCAGACTGGTGCCCTCACAGATGCCAAGCATGTTGCTATGCTAGGATGATGTGAACTGAACTGCACCCCTAATCCATCAGCTGTTCCTAAACCTTTCTGCTACTATTTTGAGTGGTGTCCTCCAAATCTTCCCTGTAATCTCTTTAGCTGGGCATCGTGAGCTGCTGATTAGCGCTCTGCATAAGTAGCCTAGCAGAGCGCAGCAAGATGCTGGGCAGAGGCAAGTGAAGCCTTCCCAGCAAGACTTTTGGAAACCTCCCTTGTGGGTGGGTGTAAGAGTGTGGCCGTGGGTACTATTGTGGAGAGCTGGGCTCAGCCTGAGCATTATTTCCAAAGCTGGAGTCCAGCTGTCCCACAGGACTGCTAAGGAAGAAAGCTTTGACTGCTCTTTTATCTGTCCCCCAGGTAAATAAGTGTAGCCATTTTTTCCAACTGAAGAACATTTCCTTTTGTGGATACCATCCAAAGAACAACAAGTGAGTAGCAGGAAGTGTGGGGCAGCTATCACTGCTTTCCCACTGCCAGCATCCTCACCTCACAGCTTCTTGTGAGGAGCAGCCTTTGGGTGGGAATAACATTCCTGTTATGGGCCTGAGCATGGGAAGTGGTCATTGCTGGAGGCTGAGCCCCAAACCCCTTTGCCAAGGTATTTATTCCTGCTTGTCTGCCAGTCCGGTCTTACTTGCTCTGTTCACCCTCAGATATTTTGGGTTCATCACCAAGCACCCTGCTGACCACAGATTTGCCTGCCATGTCTTCGTCTCAGAGGAGTCCACGAAGCCACTGGCAGAGTCTGTAGGGTAAGTCCTGGGGTGGGAAGAAGGTGCTCCCTCCTGAGGGACAGGAGGAAAAAGAATCTGGCACCTCTTCCCTACATTGAGAGGCTCAGGGATAGAGCCAGAGCTGACGCTGCTATAGGCAGCATATTCCTGACGGTGCTGGAATGAGTCCCAGTGCAAAGCTTTGCAGGCAGATGGCTGAAACCCAGGGGATGTGTGGAAGCTCAGAGCTGAGATGGAGGCCTTGTTCCAGCAGCACCTCTGGGCACTAATGCATGAGGCTCCCAGAGCTGGATCAGGGTTCGATCTGAGAGCTGGACAGGGGGCAAGGGCGAGAAGGGGAGCAAAATGGGCTGCATAAATACCACGGGGAGAGTGCAGCTGAGCTTTGCTTCATGCTGTGTTTCAGGAGGGCTTTTCAGCAATTCTACAAGGAGTATGTGGAGTACACGTGCCCCACGGAAGACATCTACCTGGAGTAGGGGCTGGCACGGGCACCTGCTGCACAGCCAGGGCTGCAGTCTCACCCCTTCCACGTCATGCATGGAAAAGAGCTGCTCTGAGATTGGAGGAGAAGCAGGTCCAGGGAACTGCTCCCAGGGTCCTGTGCTGCCTCTTCATGGCTCCCCTTCCTCAGGCTTGGGGGATAGGGAGGGGGGAGGGCTGGACAAATCGTGTTTATTGTAAAAAATATTTAGTTTATTCTATTTGAGAAGTGCCCACTGTCTGCCCAGCCTGAGTGCTGGAAGGGTTGGCATTCTCCAGCCCTTCCCCACTGCAGGCTGGGGTGAAAATGTCTCCTTGCTGTGACCATGGCTCAGCTTCCCATCACATCCCTCAGGGGTGACTTCTAACGCAGTGGCAGAGTCAGATTCTTGCAGGATGAAGACGCAGAAGCTACAGCCAACAAGAACTATATGATGTCTCCTGCCAGGGCAGAGACCATCACTTCCCTGCCTGGCCCTGGGGACAAGGCTGCTGGGCAGGAAGGACAGAGCCCAGCATCTCTTCTTCGAGTGCCAGAGAAAGGATGAATGAGCTGAGACAGCTCACCCCTGCCTCTGCCCACATCCCTCCTCTCTTGTATCTGTGCCCTGGGGAGAGATTCCCTCCTACCTCTGCAGTGACCACACCATGGGGAGGGAAGCGTTTCTGTCCTTGTCCCCCTCTATCCCCTCCAGCTGCAGGTGGCAGAGGCAGGACAGGGCTGAGCCACCCCACTGCAGTGGTTCTCAGCCCTTTGCAGACTGGGGTGCCTGCCAGAAATGGAGCAGGGAAGGGCTAAAGCCTGCAGGGAGCTGTATGCAGCTCCAGGGAGGTACAAAAGCTCTCCCAGTCCCTGCAGCCAGCGGTCTCCGTGCTTCAGCTGGATCTGCTGTGATGGCAACAACTATTAAATATGATGGTTCATGGAGCAGGGCTGTAGTGCTGTTTGTGCAGGGTGGGTTTGGGCCCTGGCTTGTTCCTTCACTTGAGGAGGTTGGAAGGAGTTGAAGTTTCCCAGGTGTGCAAACCTTGGCGGTCAGAGACTACTGTAAGATCTTGGCATAATGTAATTCTTGCTTTTCCATTTACAGAGCCAGAAGGAATCTGGCTATAGCTTCCCTGTATTTGCCTTTAGGTTGTTGAAGACCACAATAATATCCCTTCCCAGACTTTTCTTTTTCAGGCTAAGCAACCCCAGCTCCTCCAGCTTCTCTTCCTATTTTGTAGTGCAGCTGGAGCGGCCTTGTTCCTGCACCCCAGACCTACCTGAGTGCCCTGCTTCTCTCACAGCTGGGCATCATAGTAGTACTCCAAATCAAGGTCGTCACGTTTGGTTTTGCCAGCCCTCTGCAGTACTGCTGGCTGCTTCCGGGGTGTTATGGTCTTGAAGCGAGGCTGTTTTGGTTTAATGCCATAATCTGTGGGTAGACAGTGGGATGAGGACTGGGAAGCTGTCTATGTCATCACTGGAGGAATGAATGCATAGGAGGGAGTTCAAGGGAAGAGCTGTACCATCCACCAAGCCAAAGTGCTTCTGTGGGAGCTCCAGGGGGGCAGAAAAGTCCTCAGGGACAGAATAGCTGCAGAAGAAAACCAGAGGTGGGAGTGAGCCCAAAGCTCTCTGGAACTTGCCCGCATCAGCGATACAAGACCAAGCCTGGTCCAGGAGCACTGCAGTTACAGAAGAAGGCACATCCAATCCCTGTGGCATTACTGCAGGTACTGGGGCAGGGAAGAGGTGGGGAAGAGAAGCATTATCACCTTTGGTGCAGGGGCAGAGGGAGCACAGCCCCCAGCAGCAGAGCAAGCAGCAAGAGCCAGTACCTCATTCTGAGCTCTGGTACGCACCACTGTGCCATTCTGCTGTGAGGTCACAGAGGAATCACCTGGGTAGCCCAAGAACTTTTCACCTCTTGTACTTAAAATCATAGAATGGTTTGGTTGGAATGGATGCTTAAGATTATCTAGTTCCATTCTCCCCTGCTACAAGCAGGGACACCTCTCTCTAGACTAGATTGCTCACAGCCCCATCCAGCCTGGCCTTGAATGCTTCCAGGGACAGGGCATTCATAATCTCACTGGGCAACCTGTTCTGGTGTCTCACCATCCTCACAGTAAAGAACTTTTTTAATTAGGCTTTCTTCTTTCTGGGCCTTACCTTCTTGCACTCTTTCCTTTTCAAATTCCCAAATGAACGGAGCACAGTTCACTCAACTCATGACTTTCATTCTGCCATGTGGTGGTAATACAGATGCCATACAGTGCCAAGCCCAGTTTGGCTGCTAAGGTAAGAGGACTGTGATTCCTGTATCCTGGGGGGCCCATGAGGGTGGTTCAGGTAGGAAAGCTGTCATGTAGACCAGAGCAAAAGGCTTCTAAAGGACAGTATAGAAATGGGACCAGGCTAGACAACTGCAAAAACTGTTGTTCCTGATAGAGAAAGGCTTGCTGGCAGCCCAAATCAAAGGAAAAGAGCTCCTTCAGCTCAGTTCTTTCCATTCAGTCAGTTTATTTGACAGACAAGCCCGCTCCAAGCACATAGGCCAAGCATGGCCAACACAAGCAGGCAGCTGCAGGTCAGTCTCAACGCCACGAGGTGGGAGACTATGCTCTCCAAAAATCTCTCCACTGCCTGGTTTTAGTATAGCACAGCCATACAAAAGGAGAAAAATCAAGTGCTTAAAAAAGGTCCCGTCACCATCGCCGCAGCCACAACAGTCCATAGAAAGAGGTGGCCAAAATCTCTCCACACACCCTACGTAGTGTCCATCATTCACAGCCACATCTGTTAAAAAATTATGTACATCCCCCTCCCCACCCTGCACAACAGGAGCTTCTCATTGATGGTTCAACTGAAAATTAGACATAATCAACATGCCTTCCCCCAGCCCTCCCTTAGAAACATCCATTCCTGATCTTAGCAAATAAGAATCATCTTCTCCTCATCAGCCCCAGTTATAGAAATAGATTTTCTGCCAGGCAGGCAAGTAGTCCATCAGTGGCCCTGAAACGAGAGAAGAGATATCCCACATTTAGAAAGGCAAAAATCTAAAGATGCATGTAAATGGTGCCAATACCCTCTCCTCATTATGATACCCAACAGTTCCAAACCTCTACTTTCACAGCGAAGAAACCCATCAACAGAATAATTATATTTGCCAAGATGGGAGGTAATGTTGGGATGTAGTGCCAGAGATTAGAGCAGGACCAAGGGCTGAGTGAAACACAGTCAGCACAGACACCATGTGGGACACCACTCTCTCAGTGCTGACACATCCAGCTTCTGGTGGGAAGGGACTCTGACAACAACCAAGGGAAAAACCTGCATGCAGTGAGTCAGGAGGACACAGCAAAGAGAGAGACAGCTCAGCAGTAATGGGCAGGTGCAAACACAAAAGCAAATGCTGTACAGCGAAAAATGCTTATGCTGGCACAAGGCTTAATACAGGTTCCAAGGCCTCTCTGAAATCATTAACTGGAAGAGTGGCTCCCGAGTCAGCCAGCTTTGTGCCTTCCTCAAAGAAAGGACAGTTCTACAACGTCTGTGTATTGTACCAATACAAGGTACACTGAAACTAACCATCCCAGGGATGTCCCAATTCCTTCTTCAGGTCAGAAGCTCCTCAACAAATATTCTGCTCAACTCCCATGATTTTACTTCATCTACCAGAAACAGGGATGGAGCAATGGGACCCACTTACGTGTGACAAAGCCAAGTCCAGGCACATAATCAGCCAACAAGCGCAGAAGGAAGAGGATCCTGGCCCTAGGAAGAGAGAGAGTATGAATGAGTCCAGTGGGATATCTCCCATCCCAGCTGTTGAACACATTAACAGTGACAGCAGGAGTTAGGCAAGGGCTTGTATTAACCTGGTCACAGGCACCCAGACCTCTTCAGATCTGCTCACCCAGTCCCCTGATGCTATTTCTGTTCAAAGGGAAATTCTCAGCAAAAGCCCGACAGGGCCCCTTACTCTGAGTATCGGTCATAGAAAGGAGATCTCAACAGGTAGTACAGCAGTAGGATAGTCCGTCTCCTCAGCTCTGCTCGCTCTCTCCTGTTCAGGTCCTTCAGATCACTCAGCAAGCTCAAACTGGAAGGAGAGGAGCAGAGAGTGAACTTACAGCAACAGCAGCCAACAGGAAAATTAAAGTGAATTTCTAAATGCTTTCTGTCCTCAAGTCCCTACAAAGCAGTCTGCACCATGACAGAGAGCAATGTGCTGCAGAAAATACTCCAATATGCACATCTTCCAGTTAAAAACAAGGCTAGCCCCTACACACGTTTCTGGCAGTACAACCCACCACAGAGTGGGAAGCAGGGGGAAGTGTGAATTTTCAGCAGCCACCCACAAAGAACTGACCTTGAGATATCCAGGACTGCTGAGAGGAGCCAGGGTTTCCATGATCTCTGTCCCCACACTCCCAAACTCAATACTAGCAATGTACAGTCAAGGAATAGAAAGAACCAAATAGGCCTAACAAGAGGTACACCGACAGACAAGCAGTCTGCTAGGTACCAGCAAAGCTTTGCAGAGTCCAAAGGAAAACACTCTAGGGCAGTGCTGGAGGGCCCCAGGGAAGGGGCTGGAGGTCTCATGCACATAGCTCAACTGGCTGATGCTGGCCATCAAAGATGTAATGGAGGAGTTCTCAGGCCCTTGCACAAGCAGAGCAGCAGTAGGAAGAGGAGTGTGGGGGTGATTCCACCCTACACCACAGCTCAGCAGATGAGCCCATAGCACCCTCTGCTGGCACCCAGGGTATAGAGAGTGCTCTCATGTAGCCAGAGCAGGATACAGTGGAGCAGAGGACGGGTAACATAGATCGATTCTGCAATGGTTTCTTGGAGACCCAGAGGAGTGGGAGGCTGGTTCATCTCCTCTGCTCTTCGGCTCTGCGTCTCCTCCCTCTGCTGGGGGGACCCCCAGTGCCTGGACTGCAGGGAAGGAGCTGAAACAAGCACATCAGGTCACTCACACAACGAGTACCTCCCACAAGCCAGCTCACGTCTCTGTGCTGCAAAGTGGGAGAGCTCGAAGAGATGCACAAGCAGCAAGACTGTGACTGCACTTCCCCAGTTGCTGCCACTGACCAGCACCCTCAAAGCTTGCCTGAACAAGGGAGGGAATAGGGAGAGATATTCTTAAGATTCATGCTTCTCAAAGCAGAACTACCACTGGTCTTGCACCATGTGTGAGAATTCCTATTGCTTTAATACTCCCCCATGCACGGTGCCCAGTGACTGGCAGGATACACCCCCATACAAGCTGATCAGGTTTTGCTCTCTACTGCCCACACCCAGGCCCATACGTGAAAGGCACACAACAGAAGCAGCTCAGGCAGGGACAGAGAACAGGCTCAGCTACTTACTATTTTGGAGAGATCGCACGACACGGCTGGAACGCCTACCGACATAGGTCTGATCTTTCCCTGAGGAGCTGCCTTCCACATCTGCAGGAGAAAACAGCCACAAGGGTGAGGCTCTAAAGGAATGTATCTCAGCCTGGTCTCTGTATTGTCAGCAAGAAGACTGGACTGAAAGTTTGATCTAGCTCAAAGCGGACCATCTTGAAAGGGCTGTTACAGAGCTCTCAGAAGGTGAAAAGATACATTTGCTTGGCACTGCCCAGGACCATCAGTACAGTAGACTCACATTGACTCACAGCTTGATCGGCAACTCAGCCTGTATCTCCCAAGCCAAAGACAGCACTGAGAGCTCACCTTCAGAGTGGAGAGACTGCTGCTGCTCCCTGTTCAGAGGCACTATGGGTGGAGATGTCTGGATGCCAGCTTTATACCACAGCAGCAGCACGAGACGGAGGATGGCCCTGTGGGCAGACACACGGGAAGCCTTCAATACCCAGATGTGGAGCTGAGTCGTGCTGTGCCTTAAAGGTGACATTCCCAGAAGAGGGAAACACACAGGTCCACTCAGGGAACAGGTGAGAGGTAGTGAACCCTTCTGCAGCACAGTACCCTGCACTGTAGGAGGCTCCAAACTCCCCCAGCCTCAGGGACCAGCTGCTCAGTCTTGCTTGGGATTTTTCCTGAGGTAATACCAAGGCCCCTCTAGATTCCCCTTCCAAGCACATGCAGCCCCTTCCCCACCGCCTGCAGCACTTACTTAGCCAGCTGGATGAGGACAATGATGGTCCATCGGCCCATCTCCCCCCACACCCTGGCTGTCCCCATCTCTGCAAAGACCTCCACACATTCTAGCACGCTCAGCCAGGTCAGCAGCTTCTGCTGGGGCAGTGACTGCAAAACACAGGAAGGGGGACAGGATGGAGGTTCTGCTTGTAAGTTGAAAGACGCACAGTCCAGTCTGGGGGGACCCTTGGAGCTAAAGGAGTGATGTCCCTGAAAGTCACAGCCTCAGAAACAAGAAGGGCCGGGACACTTGACGACCTGGGCACAGCTGATGGGTGCACTTGGAGCACAGGGTCCACTGCTGCTCCAAAGCGAATGCCTGCCAAGCACAAACTCATAGCATCAGTCTGGATCCCAGGCATGAAGAGCACAGCAGCACACCAAGAGAACTTGCTGGTGCTGTTCATCGCAAAGCATAGTGTGTATTGCTTGAAAACCACCCAGAAACACGACAGAGCTGAAGTTCACCTCACCCCACGCTCAGGTTTTAATCACCACGGGAAGTGACTCTTCTGCTTTGCTGGCTGGAACACGGGGTGTGTGACAGACAGGGCCGCTTGCACGGGCTGACACTGAGCCACCCACATCCAGGCCCATGGAGCGGGCAGGCGTGAAGCAGAGGCCTGTCTGGGGAAAGAGAAGCTCTCCTCCTCCTTCCCCAAAGGGCCTAACCGAGGGCTAAGAGCCGGCACGGGGCTCTTGCGAAAGAGCCGGCATCCAGCCGAGCGTTCTCAGCCATAGGGCCCCGCTTACCGCCGGCAGGGCCCGGGGCAGCTCCTTGCGCAGGATCCAGTCGTTGAGCAGCACCAGCAGGTTGGAGGCGGAGTACACTGCAGCGGGAACACGGCGCGGGGTTACGGAGCGCCGCGTGCCGCACGGCCGGGCCCCCCGCCGCCCCGCGCCCTACGTACCGAGCTCCGACAGCTCGTGGGCGTCCGCGAAGCGACCTGCGGGGAGAGAAAGCGGCCGTGACCGGGCGCACACGGGCGGAGCGCGGCGCCGAGGCGGGGCAGGGCCGTTCCGCACCTGGCAGCAGGTAGGACAGGCCGCGCACGGTGCCCTCCAGCTGCGCGGTGGCGGCCGGGTGGCGCCGCACGTAGTGCTCGTAGCGCTGGCACAGCTGCCGCAGCCGCCGCACCGCGCCGACACTCGGGGCCGCCGCCTTCTCCTCCTCCTCCATGCTGCCGCACGGCCCCGCGCTTCCGGCCCCGCCGCACCGCGCACGCTCGGCCCGCCCCGTCCTGCGCGGCACACGGGCACCGGGGCGGGGGTTTAAAGGCACGGCGGCGGAGGAACGGCAGGTGCGGGCTGTGCGGTGTGCTGCGGGCTGTGCTGCGGGTGGGCGATGCGGGCGGGAATGGAGGGATGTACGGACGCGTTCTGGTCTTAGCTGGGCTCGGGAAGGCGGCTCCCTTTGGAGGCTGTGCCTGGGGAGCGCCTCCGCTCGCCCGTCTATGGGCGCCTGGCGGGGGCTTGTTTCCGGAGGCGGCGGGACGGGCAGCGGCAGCCCGTGATCCTATGGGTGGGAACTGCGGCGTCCAGCTACTGTGGGGCGGGGGAGTCGCTGCCCGGGGGGCTGTAGTGCACGGCCATGGGGTTATACTGCACGGACGGGGGCCCGGCAGCCTCGCGTTCCCCTCCTAGTACGTGTGCCTGCCCTCGGCGGGGCCGCGGGACGTGCTTAGGGCTACCCTGCAGCCATACGGTGTGTGTATGAGGAACACGCGTGGCTGTGGTCATTCTCTGGGTTTTGCTGTGTGTTCCAGCCCTGTTGTTCAGGTATAGGATGTGTTTGGCTGCAGCCTGTTGCAGCACGGGGGACTGAAGCTGTGCTCTTCCTTGCTCTGCTCCTTGGCCCCGCGCTGAGTCTGCACGTCCCAGGCTGTGCGACCTGCTGACCTGGGCCCGGCCCACGGCACTTCTGAGGGTGCACAATATGGGCAAGGAGAGCGTTTTACAGCCTCTTGCAGCTTCCCCAGAGCAAACAGTGCCCTGCCGGGCTGCCCCTCCTTCCTCCTGTCCGGTTATCTCTGCACAATGGATGCAGTGTGTGCCTGCAGCCTCCACCGTGAGCACTGCCGTTGCACGGGCAGGCACTTTATCCTCCCTGATCTCTTTGCTTCTCCCCCCCCCCCCATCCCCTGGAGGTTTGTTTTCCAGCAGGCTGAGTTCAAAAAGGGCACGAGATACTGCTGGCAAGCAGCCCGGCGCTAAGCAAACCGCTTCAGTCGGAATTGCATGGATTAGACCCAACTTTTGGCTCACATGCAGCGCTACCTGGGGCTGCTCTGAAATGCAGCAGTAGAGCTGCTGGTGTGAGTGTCAAGGTGGGGTGAAGTGGCACCTGGAGCCTGTGACGGGTCGGGGGACAGCTTGTCCACGCTCACTGTGATGGCTCTGGGGGCATATCTGGTGCAGACTGCTGGGCCTGCTCTCCTTCAAGGAGACACTCTGGCCCTTCCAGACAGCAACTTGAGAGCCAGCTGCTGAGCAGTCTGCCGGAGGCACCTTGTCCACAGCCTGAGGTGAAGCCTGATGCACAGTGTCCTTGAGCTACTTTGAACGGTGGCACCAGATAGCGTAGCTCCATCCTGAATGAGAGGCTCTTTGGCAGACGATTCACTCCCTGCTCCACCCCTGCCTGTCCTGTCTGCCTTTCTGTCTCCCTCCTGCAGTGAGCGAGTTTGGAGGACGGTTGGAGTACCATCGTGGTGCCTTTTTATGGTAAATAAGCTGCAAGGGAGCACTCGCTGCAGGAGGGGCTGCTGCTAAAGCTGCTGAGAGCCCACGAGATTAGGAATGATTTAAATTGCCTTGGTTTATAGCATCTGCTGTGGGGGCAGAAGGTGAAAGGACAGGTTAAGGGGCAGTTTCTGCCCTGACTACCAGGAAGGATCCCTCGGCAACTCTGTTCTTGCACTTACTGTTGGTTGGGGTGACAGAGGTTGGTGCTTACTGGAAATCCTCTGACTGAGGCCAAATGGTTCCTATGCTCCAATGACAGTGGATGCAGGCTCAGCAGTAATGGCTGGAAAAGAAGCAAACCCAAAAAGCACATGCTTTGCCAGCTCATCAGCAGGGGCCATGCTGAAGTCCAGCTTGCTTGACTGCCAGCAGCTTGCTCTTGGCTCAGAGCTGCAAGGCTGCACCATTTCTTGCGTGGCTGACCCCATGCAGAGCACTGCTGTGGGGCTGAGACAGCACTCTCCAGCGCTGGAGCTGGGACACAGGATTTAATGTATTGACGCATGGTTATGCCTTGGGAGGTTGGTACCTGGTGGAAGTAGGTGTTCTTCCCAGCCGTGTCTTCCTGCTGCTCTCCCACCAGAAGGGAAGGAGCCTGGCAGCATGAATTTGGGGCATGGATCATTCTCACCTTGGTGTGGGGTGACCCTTCTGGCCTAGTCTCCCTTGCATACCTGTCCAGCCCCACGGCTCTCGTGCTGTGATGTCTGTTTGATTTGCTTTTGGGTGAGCTCATCAGCCCTCTGGGATAGCTGGGGGTAAGTTGTGGCTGGCTCCAAATGTCTTGTGGGGATTCATTTCTAGAGATTATTTTGGTCCCTGACACATGAGCCCTGCCCAGAATGGAAGGCTTGATGCACTCATAGCGTCTCAGTGGGGGCACCTTTCAGGACAGCCTCCAATCCCTGCCCAAATGAGGCGGTGGGCAGGGAACTGCAGCAGGCTCTGGGGTGGCTGCTTACAGCTTGCTGGGGACCAAAGGGCAGCAGCCAGCAGAGATGATGGTGGTGTGGTCCCTGTGTTCCCACAGTGTTAATGGTTGTCCACTGGAAACGAAAACCCAAATCAACCAAGCTGAAAGGGGGGTTAAGTGAGCCTTCTGACTTAGAGGTATTCCCTTGCTGTTCCCTATCATGGTGCTGCTGCCCTTCCCGGCTTAGCTGAGACTTGGCACCTCTTCTTGGCTTCCCAGGAGGAACAACATGCCTGGCAATGTGTGCACAGCCTTGCTGTGAGATCATGGCTGCCTCCAGATGCCTCTTCCAGAAAGCCATTTAGAGCCCTGTGCTGCTGCTTGGATAACTCCCTGCTCTGATTCATCAGCAGCGTGCTGTCTCTCCCATCTTACCCCAAATCAGCCTGCGCTAGAGGCTGAGAGCAAGAGGCAGTATCTTTTAATAACCATGTGATGCAGCTGGAAAAAACTTCAGGGCTTGTAGTTCTCTGGTGGCCTGGGATAATGGGATGTTTGAGGGGGGAACTGGGCTGGCTCTGGGAACTTCAGGCAGCTGTGCTGCTGTAGGGCCGTTCCTGGCTGAGCAGTGGCAACTGTGGGCTCCACCTCATCTGTATGGCATTGCCACACTTGTATGGAGAGTTTGCTCTTGGTGGTGGGGCTGGGAGGATCCAGCTTGTTTGGCAGACATGTGCCCAGCTTTCCCTGCTTGCAATCACCTCTACTGAAGGTGCCTTTGGTTGCCCAGCTTGCAGCTTTTGGAACTGCACGGTCTTGTTCCCAGCAGCTTCTGCTGCTTCTTCCAGGTGGGTGCCTGAGGCTTGGCTCTTAGCTGCTGATACTGTGTGAGACTTGCAGAGCAGAGGTTGTGTGAGGCTTTGTTGCTGCAGGTGGGTTTTGCTGAGCACTGGTGCTGTATTTCTTCACCAGAGTTATTGGGTTTTCCTACTTAGGTAGAGGCTGTTGTGAGATTTACAGTGCTACCAGCCCTTGTTCAGAATGATGTTGTGTACCTTGTTCCCTGTGGCTCTGTGGTACGGGATCTCTCAGATTGGAGGGGTGCAGTGGGAGCTGTGCACTGCACTCTCATCTATTCATTGCTTTGTCAAGCAGAAAGCAGGTCAGATAAACCAGGAAGATGTGTTAGTAAGTTTTACCATGGCTTGAAGATGTTTGTCCATGTGTCCTAGCAGGTACAAGATGCATGTTCTCAACCCTGTGAGAGCCAGAGGGAAGGGAAAGAGAGGTACACGTGAGCTGCAATGCTCCCTGTGGTTTAAGTGGTTCTCTCTGTCCCCTCTCTGCCTTTATCTTGTCTCTCTGGGCTGTGTGCCTGTCTGGACTGACTCCTGACCCATCCCCAAACTGGCCAGCCTATGTTTCGGTGCTCAGGTTACTGAACGTGATAGTTAATCTTCTCACTGCCTTACAAGCTCAACACTTGCTGCTGCTCTCGTTTGAGGGGGAGCCAGGGGACTTGTGCTCCTCTCCCAGCTCTTGCTAAAGAGTTGGTGTGAGGACTCGCACGTGTTGTGTTGGAGCGTGCCAGCACTTCTGGGTATGGCCCTTGTGTGGGTGGGGCATGTGCTACGGGATGCAGAAGTGCTCTGGGGCTGGGAACGTGCAGCATATGGATCATTTCCCAGGTGCTGGTTGGGTATCCTCAAATAGCACTGAGCTATACTGGGTAGCAAGCTGGGGAAAAGGGGCAGGATGAAAGCGTGGGATGGTGCTGCTGGTTTATAATGCTCCTGGCTGCACAGGGGCCTGCTGCCATAGCCCTTCTGTCTGCTAACTCCCCATGTGTCTTGGTTTTCAGGTGACAGCAAGGTGCAAAACCCTCAAGCACAGCTGGGATGTGCTCTGTACACCCGAAGATGGGATTCCTTGCTTAGAGGGTGGTTCTCACAACTGCAGCCTGCCAGCTTCTTCAGCTGTTCCCAGGTACCCCTGCAACGTTGGCAGCTTCCAAAGGTTGGTAATCTTGCTTGCTGAGTAGATGAGTTACATGTGCTTACATTCATCCTGTCTCCATGTTTCTGTGCTCAGTATTGTAAACTGGGGACAATTGTGTGGTGCTACAGACTTCCTCCCTGTTGGAATGCATGGATGTTGAGGATGTATGGGGAGGTCCTGGTGACTGTGCTGGCACTTGTAAGCCCCTGTAGGCAAACTCTCTGGAGGGAAAAACCAGATTCCTGCATGGATCTGTAGAAAGAAGTGTGCTCCCATCTTTGTTGTTATCTCAGTTTAACTTCCCTTGAATATTTGCATCGGGATCCTCCTCTATTGCTTGTTAGAATGGTCTATTGCTTGTTTCTTATGTAGTGGGTGTTCAGGGACTGGGGCTGAGGAACTGGAAGATGCTCTCTGGCCAGGGGAAATGGGAAGACTCTCTTCTGATGGCTGGAAGCTTGTGCTGATATTCTGCTTTAGTAGCTTCTTTTCTCTCTGCCCCTACCCCAAGTGTTTCTGTGGGGCCACTGTTCTCAGTCGCTGCTTCTCCTCCATCCCTCATTAGTGCAGGGCTTGACATGCCAGCAGGAGGGGGCCTCAGCATGTCTGCGCCTTGATCGGATTTGTCAAGGCTCCTTCCCTTTTCTTCCTGTTCATTGAGTGCTGAAACAAAGCAAACAGAAGAGAGGAATTCCAAAGAATAGGAGTGAGGGAAGAGAGGGATGTGGGACTGACAGGCTGCCCCTGTTCTCCCTTGTCTGGTGGGGCAGAGCGGGAGGCAGAGCATTTCGGGAGGTGAGACCTTTTCTATTCCCAGCCGTGCCACCAGCTGCCTTGCCCTTAGTGCTGGGAGCGGTTGTGAACTGCAGTCCAAAGCTCTTCTGACCCTACTGCCTGCTGGTTTTCCTTCTGAAGCTGTCCCTGTTGTGTGTTGAAGGGCCACCAGTAAGGAGTGAGGCTTGGGCCTACTGCCTTCTCTCAGCATAGACATGGGGGCCTTGATAGCGCCAGAGGGAAACAGTGTTCAGACTGATTTGTCATGGGCTGTGTTAGAAAGGTTTCTCTTTACCTGTGCCAAGAAAGTTTCTCTTCAAGGTAGCTCCTAATGAGCCCAGCACAGTGCTACGTGTGCTGTATGAGTGCCAGGGCAGCGAGACATCAGCCCCTCCCAGCATGGGAGCCAGATAGATGAGTGCCTGAACAAGGAACTTCTGTGCAGGTGGGTCTGGGAAGTAAGAGACAAACATGGCTTGGCAATTGTAAGACTTTCCAGGAGGCAGGGACTCAGAAGGGGAGTCCTGGTCAGCCAGGCTGGTCTCAGGTGCAGTCTCACCTTGCCTTACTGGCCCTTACTCCTGCCTCTGCTGTCTGCAGGACACTGTACAGGTTTCCTCTTCCCCATGCCTTCACTCTCCCTAGGGGTTGGTTCATGGGAAGCAGCAGGATGTGAAGCAGCCTTGGTGCTCAAAGTGTTGAGGTGAAATACATCCTTATGAACAACCCCCACATAGCCCATCTTGCACGTAAGCCACAAGGAACAGCATTTTAGCCACAGCCTGTTCCTTTTCCTCCTTCCTTCTTGTTCTTTCCCTTCTGGCAATCTCTGCGCTCTGTGGTTTAATTAGAGAGCAAAGTAAAATGCTTAGACTCCAAAATGTGCAGATTAGGAGGTTACTAATCCTTTTCCTCAATGGGTGCCCACATTCTATCCAATCAGTTATCAAATTCCTTCCCCAAAGTGGAAGCCCAGCCAAACTCAAGACCTCTGCCTCTCTTCCTGCTTGGAGCACAGGAGGAAGGAGAGAGAGAGATTGGGAACAGGAGGGAATTGAGCTGTGGGTTTCTGCAGTCCTCAGGGTGGGTTTGTAGTCAGCACTGGCTGTTCTTGCTTCTTGTGCCTTGGCTATTTTGGGTATTCTGGGAGCAGTGAAGCAGGAGCTGTGATTTCCCTGCTCGCTCTTTGTCTACCAAAGCAGTTCTGCCAGGATGTTTCACTGCTGACCACAGAAACTTTTCCTTAATTTATTTTTGAGTGCTGCCTTCCTGTCCTGATAGGGAGGAAAGGTGGGGGGGAGCCACTCACAACACTTTCTGGCAGAGGAAGCAACTGCTTCCCTGTACATGTGTGTTCTTGTGTATTTATACACTGGACAAATCAGTTTGGGTTTACTGCTTTCCCTCTGTGCATACACCTCTCTCCATGTTCCCTGTTGTCCTGTGCTCTTATGTCCAAATTTGACCCTGATGGTTATGTACTGTGGCTGAGGTCTGTCCCACTGCTGCGTGGGCTGGGTGTTGAGGAGGTTCTAGTGAATTGCAGAAGACTTGAGCTTTTGTCCTGAACCGCTCATCTGTGCTTGGTTGAGTCAAGGCATGTGGTTTCTTCTCAGCCTTTGTCTTTTGCTGTGACAGTTCAGGACTTAGCTCAGCAGTGTGAGGAAACCCTGGGGGTGGGAACAGAGTGAGCAGCAGGATGAGATAGGGAGGAGTACTGGGGAGGGTCAGCATGGAGTTCGGGTAACAGGAGCATTTTTGTTTCCCTTTGACTTCAGGAACCACCTTCTTGGGATTCACTTCCTATCTTTTTGCCCCTATCAGTTGCTTCCTCATGTCCAGTTTGCAAAATGCTCCCATGTAGGTTTTGTTTGCAGCTACGTTTGCTGACTCTCAGACCAACCAACAGCAATTCTTCTGCAGTGTCAGAGCTAATTTGCAGTGTATGTCTGTAACTCAGGTATCACTTCAGGGCTATAAAATGCCCAGGGCACTCTGGCTGGATGGCAATATTGCTGCTTGAGTTTTTAACAGCCTCCCTCAAGGCAGGGCAGAGCCTGCCCTGAGCCATCCTCATTTTCTATTTATAGTGCAGTTGTTCTATTCTTATGTGGGCAAGCTCTACTTTCCACCCTGCTTGGGCACTGAGGGCATCAATGCCAGGAATAGCTCTGGGTGAAGATGTGTCTGCTGGAGCACAGCTCCCAGTTTGGGCCAGTCCCTGGTGAAAGAGGCCAGTTGCATCTGTGAGCAGCTCTGCCTTATTATGAGTATCAGTCTCCTCTGTGGCCTCATCTCTTTTCTTCCCTATGACATGCTTTCAGGTGGAATGGATTTAGCACTGCAGGAGATGGTCAGAAGAGCAACCCCAGTGAGGGACCTTAGCGTACTGGCCAAGGAGAGCAGACTGTGTCAGAAGCCCTGCTTTTGCATGTGTCTTTCAGCCAGTGGTGTGACCTCTTGGTACTCTGAACTCCTTTCTGCTAGAACAAGAGGTTGCCTCTTCTCTGCTGTATTTGGCCATCCCTTGTACAGGGCCCATAGTGCTTACTAGTCTTGTGAGAGCTCAGCCTAAGGTCTGAGAGGAGCCTGCAGTGCAGAGAACATCAGCACCATCCTTAGTGCTCCTGCTTAAGCACAGCTCCTGCATCCCTTTGGCTTCTATTGCTCTCGGCTTATCTGGAGAGTAGAGCTGAGCAAAGAATTCATTGCTTCAGTGCCCAGAATGAAAAGCTAGAAGAAAATAAGAGGAACCACAACCCAGTTTAAGAGACCTTTTTATCTTTTGAATGTAACAGAGCTCAATTGCAAGCAAAAGAATGCAAAGTGAGACTTTTTGCTTGGAAAACGAAGCATTTTGTTCTTGTCCCAAACTTCTCATGAGGTAGCAAATACCTCAGAGCTGTCTGGAAACTGCAGTTCTCAATCAATAACTATTCAGCCAAAAACACTTACCCAGCTCTGCTGGCAGTGAGGCATCCTAGGCACCTGGGGCCTGACTCAGAGCTGTGCCCTTGGCTTTTACCCAGGGTTGGTGGGGAGGAGGGATGTTTTGCATGGAAGGACATCTCCTGCCTTTCCCTGCCTTGGTGAATGGGGGTAGGTTGCACACTGCTAGCTGGAAATTTGAGGCACTGCTATGCACAGTGACATTCCCATCCCTTTGCTTTGTGGGGCGTGGTGACCGGTGTATGCTCCAGCACAGCCACAGCTCGGAGATGGCTTGCTGCTGGCAGACCTAGATAGAAGCTGGAGCTCCTGACTGCTGATCCTGCTGTTGCTTCTTAGCTCTTACCCCAGGATCTGCTGCTGCCTACTGCATACCTGCAGCAGTTAGGAGAAACAGGGGAGTCAGGAAATGGCCTAGTGAGCAGATTTCAGTGTCCAGAGACAGGGACACGGTGAACCTCGTGCATTCAGAGCTGGCCATTAGCTGCAGCACAGTCATCAGCAAAGTGCAGATATTAGAAACCTGATCCCAGCGGAGGGATGGAGGTTGGGGATCAGCCCAAATGCTGCTCCTCTTCTGTTTCAAGAAGCATACAGTATC
Source organism: Coturnix japonica (assembly GCF_054131305.1). Lineage (NCBI taxonomy): Eukaryota > Metazoa > Chordata > Aves > Galliformes > Phasianidae > Coturnix > Coturnix japonica. The sequence goes on along the minus strand of NC_140667.1, from coordinate 23,798,601 downwards.
CTTCTGTCCCCTGTTGTGCTGCTGCACAGAATCCAGGCTTGGTTCCTCTCCTCCTAGCTGTGCTGGCCAGGAGAGCATGTGATGATGTGATGCAGGCTGCTGTGTCCTGCTGATTCCCTTGCTGCACAGAGGGACAAATTCAGCATGTGCAGAGGAATACAACCCAGGTGTGGCTGAAGGCTGTTGCCAGCTGGGTCCTTCCAGCCTCCCCACAGGCTTAAGAGGAGTGAGAGCATATTACTGACTGGGCTGGGTCTGGGTGGCCCTATCATGCCTTGCCTGAGGGTGGTGGTGAAATGCACCTGCATGGCTTGCAAGCATTGTGTGATGTCTGGCAAACCTAAGCCTCCTGCACACTGCTCGCATGCTATGCCGTGACTCCTGGCTCCCTGTGCTTGCTGCACAGTGTGTAGTGGGCAGAAGCCTGGCTGTGTGCTCAGTTAGGGCAGGCTGTGTCTAGCAGGGCCTCACAATCTTTTTCTGTGATGCACTTCTGGGCCTCAGGTATGGAGAGGTAAGCAGTGAGGCATGTGCCTGTGTCAGACTCAGTCTGGACTTGTTAGTTTCCTCGTGCGCTGGGAGAGAAAAGGAAATAGTTTGGTGATGAAACTCCTTGTTTTGGCCCAGCTGGGAGCTTTAGCTGACACCCTTTGGGGCTGTTAGGTCCTGTTCCCTGAGCTGCGTGCTCTTCTGTCAGAAGAGAGTGGCTTTTTTTGTGACCTTTTGTGGAATAAAATACACAAGAATGAGGCACAGCTGAAGCAGGGAGGTGCTCATCTTAGTCAGAGCTTTCTTTGTAGCATGAGTGGCTGTGGAGGGATGGCAACAACATGTTCTTGTTCTACAGTCCATATTCTGGTGTCTCACCCTGTAGCTTGATCCCGTCTCTGGAATATGGTGGCTGCTTTGCCACAGGTTGCTCTTCCCAAGGAGATACAGAGGTGAAATTCTCGCTTCAGTTTCACTTATCATAAGACTGGGAGAAGGAGGGGTGGAGTGGTTAATCCGGAGCATGGGGCTTTAATCCTGCTTTCCTGGCCAAATTCCTTTCCGCCTCTGTACATTCCAGCAGCTGCTGTGCTCTGAGCTGCCTGTGTGGTATCTGCTGGCTGGTGCAGCCCTCCTTGCATGGAGGAGGCATCTTGGAGACAGAAGGGAGATGGCCCCTGATTGATTGCAGCTGGGTGCTGCAGGAGCCCTCCTGTCCCCTCTTTTTTAACTCAGAAGTGCAAAATAAATTGTCCCCTGTTGCTTTTTCTCAGAGAGTGGTGCCTTTCTTCGTCTCTTTGCTGTGACTGGCCCAGCAGCTTTGCTTGTGCTGGGGGGGAGGTGAGCCTTGGGCTTTCATGTGACCTGTGCCAGCGCTCCCTAAACATTAACTGACAGGGAGCAAGGAGTCAGGGAGAGCAAAGGCTGGCTGGGCTGAGCCAGGGGAAAGCACTGTGGTGCTGTGGGCAGCCTGGGGGCATGGCAGGCAGGTGCTGCTGCTGACCCCTCAGAGGTCAGGCAGGCATGTGTGGCTTTGCAGCCTACCTAGTGATGGTGGTTGAGGTCCCTGCCCAGACCTGGCTGCAGGTTGGCAGCCTCTGTCTCCTGGGGTGGGAGGCCCTGCAGGGTCTGGAGCTGTGTTAGCACAGCTGGCCTGCTGCTCCATGTCACCTTGTATCACTGCAGGAAGTGGAGTCGAGGTGACCCCTCTTTGAGCCACAGACTGGCCTTGGGGACCTTGAGCCCCTTTGTCCTGTGTGTCCCCATCCATGCTGGAGCTGCCCTGCTCCTGTCAGAGGCATGGGGGAAGGAGGAAGGCAACCTGCTGTGGCCAGCACTTTGCCCTGCATCCTTATGCTGGGTTTGGAAATGGAGAACGGTGCTAACTGGGGAACTGCTCGTCTTACTGCCGGCAGTGCTTGACTGGTGTGAGCAAGGAGTCTGAGCGACAGAGGCCAGGGACAAGCGCTGGGGCTGCAGGTGAGGGTAGAGCTGGGTGAAGGTGTGAATGCTGCATGCAGGCCAGTGCATGGCCCACACCACAGGCAGTGCCCTACACAATGTGCACTCACATGATGCCATGGCCACTGGTTCCCAGCGTGTTGCTTGGCTGGGAGCTGCTTTGTGCTTTGCTCTCCCCACTGTGTGGGGGAGGAGTGGCTGTTTAATTGCCTTCCTGCCAACCTCCACCCCCCTCCCTGCATCCCTAAAGCTCCTATGTGATGGATAGCATGGGGTGGGTAGGCCCTGGGGCTGAGCTCTGTTGGGGAGCACAGGGAGGGCTCCTGCTGTGGGTGTTGCTGGCTCAGGGGAGTGGGGCCCACGGGGGTTTCCTCTTGCTGCTGGGGCCGGGCTGGGCAGGAAGGTGCTGTTAAGGTGTATCTATTAACTGCCTGTTCTGCCCAGAGCTCTGCAAAGACAAGCATGAGCCCAAGCAGGAGGTGAGAATGCATCTCCTGGGGCAGTGATTTCTGCACTGCCTGGGTGGGGACCAGGTCTCCCCAGCCCTTCTCCATCTTCATAAGGCAGGCCCATGCCTGCTGCTGCAGCTGATTGGGTGGAGGACAATTCGTGTTTTGTTTCCTTTGCTATGCAGACAGTTGCATCCCATTCCCTCCATGCTGCTGCCCTGCTGTGCCTGCTCCCAGCATGGTGGAAGGCGGAGGGCAGCTCCTCTGTCCGCTCTGTCCCCAGGCAGGAGCTGCCTTTCCCAGCCCTGGGGCCAGGCGCAGGGGAGCTGCAGGTAAAGGCAATCTCTGCATAGTTAGCATTCCCAGCCCTGCCTCCTGCTCCTGCTGCCACTTCTGCAGGGTACTGCTCTTCCAGGCTGCTGGAGCTGGAGGTCTGTCATGCTCCTGGGCCATGGGTGGGCAGCTCTGTTTCCTTCCTGCACCTGCAGCCTGTCCACATAGCACCTGCAGTCCAGAGCCTGTCATTTCTTCTCTGCGAGTCACAGGGAAGGCAGCTGAGCAGCCCACAGCCCACACAGCTCAGGGCATCTTCCAGCTCCCCCAAGGATGGCACGGTGCCCTGCACCTTCCCTGGGAGAAGAGAATGCAGTTGGTTATGGGGTAACAAACCCTAACACTGCCCTTATCTTGGCTGAGCAAAGGTACATGGGGCCTGGGACCAGGGAGGGAGCTTGCAGGGCAGCAGGCAGGTTTCTCTTGGCTGATTTAGGGCTGCTCAGTTCCCCAGTGCTGGGGGCTCTTGAGCAGCAAGTGAATTTAATCTGGTTTTGTTTGTTCTTTCCTCCTCTGAAAGGGGGGCCTGGGCTGGGCATGCCGGGGGGGGGAGATCGGGTTTGAGAGCGGGAGGAGCTGATGGGTGTGTGGGGGGGGAAGTGTCAGATCTGAAAGGGAGGAGTAAGAGGAGGATTGGGAAAGGCAGAGCCAAGAGGGAGCGCGGCAGCGGGCTGAGAGCCACTTGGGAGGCACTGGCAGGAGAAGGGGAAGGCAGGTAAGGGAACTGCGGCCTGGGGCAGGTGAGGGGCCAGGTGGGGAGGGAGGTGCTGGGGGTGCTGTAGAGTATAGACTCCTTGGAGCCTCTCCAGTGTCTCTGCCCCAGGCCTGCTGCTGTCCTAGCCCCATTGTGCTCCCTGAAATTGCTGTCCCAGCCACGTGCTTGTGTGTGGAGAGTACCTTTCCCTACTGGGAGGATCCCCAGCACTGCAGGCAAGTGGGGCAGAGAAGCCATGGGATGAGTGGGGCTGTCCCTTCTTTGTTGGCACGGAGGTCTCTTTCCCATCTGTTGTTTTTTTTGGACAGCTCGGTGCCTGCTGCTCTCCCTCTGCTCTCCTCGCACCCCTCTTGTGCAGTGAGCCCAGCACAAAGTTCGAGGGTCCCCTGGTGCACAGGCGGGGTGGTGGAGGCAGGTCTGTAGGACACATCTTGAGCTGGTGGCAGTGTGTGGAGCCCTAGGAAATGCTGAAGTTCCTCACCAAGGTCCTGCAGGGCGAAGGGACCTGTGCCCACTTGGTGCTTCAGCTCCCACCGTGCCTGTGGGGGTGCTTCCTGCTGGGTGGGCATTGGTGCCCCATCCCCTCACCCAGGTGGTGTCTTCCCAGGCTGCCCTCCCCATCCGGAGGCCCTCTGCTATCTGCACATCAATGGGCTCTGGAGTGTGTGTATGGGGGGGGGGGGGAGAGGGGTGGAAGAGGCCCTAATCCAGCCCATTCATCCCAGAGGCAGCGCAGGCTTTTGTGGGGCCTCCAGATGCTGCGGGGTGGTTTCTTGCTTGGTGGGATCTTTGTCTGCCCCGTGCATTTGGCTCCTGGGGGGGGTCACCGGGCAGTGCTTTTTGAGGCCATCTTTCTATCCCTGCGTTTTGCCTGGGAGGTGACTTAGACAGGGTTTCTCCATCACTTGTTTCCTATGTAAAAAAAGATGGCTTGTGCTTAGAGGTGGGAGCCATGCAGGTGCCTCCAGCTGTGTATGTGGGCACAGCAGTGCTTCTCCCATCGGGCTGGGACGTGGGGACAAAGCAAATAGTGTTATGCTATGGAGCAGTGTCTCAGAGTGGTGAGAGCAGCGTGCTCAAGTCCCCTCTGCTTCCCCCACCCTCTCCAGCCACCTTCAGGCCATGCGTTCCTTTAAGCTGATGCTTGGGATCTTTCTAGTGTGACACCAAGCTTCACCAGGGTAGGTGGCTGCATTAGCCTGAGGAGGAAACGGAGTTGTTTGACCTGCTGGGATCCTGGGAGGGGACAGGGGATTCCACTGGAGTTCCCCAAGCCCCTGCTGGCAGGAGGGCTGGGAAGGCAGCCAGTGGGCTGGGCTGGGGCTCCTTGCTTATCTCAGCATGGGCTGAACTCCCTGGCGGCACAGCTTGCCCAGCCATGTCCTTCAGGCTGTGCCTCAAGAGCAGTCCCGGTTCCTTTGGGCTCCAGAGGCAGTGGGGGAGGGCTCTGCTCTCCCTCCCAAGGGCAGGCATTGGGAAACAGTCCAGGACCAGGGCTCTTACACCCATAGGATGCTGAGAGTTGTTGGTGACCCTGCTCTCTGCTTCCCTGTCCTTGCAGGCTCTAGGATGCTGGGGCCAGCCGGACTGGGCCTGCCCACCTGATCCTTGGCACCTGCTCCTGCCAGCCCATCATGTTGTGCTCCTGGCGTGTCAAGCTGAAGCTGCTGCTCGCTACCATCACCCTCGCCGTCCTCCTCTCCTGGCTCTACCTCTTTGTGGGCAGCCTTGAATGTGAGTGGATTTTTCTCCCTCAGTTCCTGGGAAGGTCCCTTCTGGTTTATCGCTGCCCTCTTGCCATGCCCACACATCCCACCCCGTGTCCCTGCAGATGGCCGCTTTCTCTTGCTGCCACCATGCCTGGGTGAGCAGCCGAGTCGGGATGTGGAGCGGGAGGCACTGGCCTCACAGGTGCGTCGGGTGGAGGAGGAGAACCAGCAGCTCCGCATGCAGCTCGGCCAGGTGCAGGTGGAGGGCAGCGATGGCATCCCACAGTGGGCAGCCTCTGCTGAGGATGGGCCCCCCCTTGGAGGTGAGAGGAACAACCGCACGGCCTGCCTCAAGCAGCGGATGGTGCACAAGTGTGAGGTGGGTGGCACAGCCAACAGGGCTGCTCAGAGGGAGCCGGGGCTGTCATTTGCAGGAAGAAGCCAGTCTCAAAAATGCAATGTTTGTCTCTGGGCAGCTCCTGCACGTTGCAATTGTGTGTGCTGGACACAACGCCAGCCGGGATGTGGTCACCCTGGTGAAATCCATCCTCTTCCACAGGTAACAGGGGATGTGCTGTGCCAGAGGCCTGATGATTTGGGGTTCCCAGATGTGTTATAGGGAAGGTAGTGCTGGAGGAGAGAGGCTCAGAGTCATCTCTCTGCCTCCTGCATCATTTCTGAGACTTAAAGGGTCAGAGGGTAGCTGTATTCCACCCCCAAAGGTGTGAATTTTCTCTGTGTCCTTAATGTCTGCCCCTGCCACTGGTGGGAGAGATGGGGACCATGTCTGCTTCCTCCTGCTGTGGTGCTGAGTGCCGCTGCATTGCCCTTGGCAGGAAAAACCCCCTTCACTTTCACTTCATCACGGATTCGGTGGCCCACCAGATCCTCCAGACGCTTTTCCAGTCCTGGATGGTGCCTTCCATCCACGTCAGTTTCTACAACGCCGATGACTTGAAGGCAGGCACTCTCCCCACTCTGCGTTCTCCTCGCTTTGTATCCCAGCTGGGTGCTTGGAGGGTCCTGGGGGAGCGGCAGAGAGAGCGGGAGGGAGATAGTTAATGCTTTTTCCTGGCTCCACAACCCTGTTGTGCCCCTCTACTGGCCTCCTTTGTATGAGAACATGGCTCTCCTGCCCAGGCAGGAAGGGCCCACCCATGCCCAGCCCTGAGGCCATGTCACCTTGCAGCCAGAGGTGTCGTGGATCCCCAACAAGCACTACTCTGGCATCTACGGGCTGATGAAGCTGACGCTCACCAAGGCACTGCCCTCCAACCTCTCCAAGGTCATCGTCTTAGACACCGACATCACCTTCGCCACCGACATTGCTGAGCTCTGGGCTGTCTTCGGGAAGTTCTCTGGTGAGGATGGGGAGCTTTTGGGACCTGCTGGAGCTCTGACAGGGCTTCCTACCACACCAGCTTCAGCACTAATGTAGAGGGTTTGCTTGCACCTTTCAAACTTGCAGAGGTGTGGTCCACATATGTCCCTCTCTTTCCTCAGAAAAGCAGGTGATTGGGCTGGTGGAGAACCAAAGTGACTGGTATTTGGGCAACCTCTGGAAGAACCACAAACCATGGCCAGCACTGGGACGTGGCTTCAATACAGGTGAGTGAGAGCTGCTGAGGTGGGTTCTGCACTCTCACTGAGCACCCATCTGGGGCAGTGTTTGTATGGGGAGACTGGGGAAGGCTGAGGTGGGCATGTGGAGCTGGTACAGCGTCCTAGAGATTGCATGCACGTGAGGCATGTCCCAGAGGCTGGAGGCATACAGGCTGCTGTGCTCCCTTGGTGACTTAGCATCCTCCTTCCTGGCACCCAGGGGTGATCCTGCTCTTGCTGGACCGCCTGCGTCGCCTGGGCTGGGAGCAGATGTGGCGGCTGACAGCAGAGCGGGAGCTCATGAGCATGCTCTCCACTTCGCTGGCTGATCAGGTGAGGCCTCCAGGGTGGCCAGCCCTGCTGTGTTCCTGTAGCACTGCTGTCATGTGGGAGCCATATGGTCCCCTTTACCCTCCTCTGCACTCGCCATTCTTTCTCCTAGGACATCTTTAATGCAGTGATCAAGCAGAACCCAGCCCTGGTGTATCGGCTCCCCTGCTTCTGGAATGTGCAGCTCTCGGATCACACCCGCTCGGAGCTGTGCTACACCGAGGTCTCGGATCTCAAGGTAGGTAGATTTTGTGGCCTTTGAAGCAGAATCACAGATTCTCCTACGAGGAGCCCTGTGCTCTTCCTACTAGATGCTTCGGCCATGTAGGAGACAGGGTGCAGGATCCGGAGGTCTTGGGCAGTCAGCAGTGATGTTTGGGGGCTTTGGGGAGCGTTGGGTGCTGCTGACATCCCCTCCACAGCACGATACACCATTGCTCCCAGGTAATCCACTGGAACTCGCCCAAGAAGCTGCGGGTGAAGAACAAGCACGTGGAGTTCTTCCGCAACCTCTACCTGACCTTCCTGGAGTACGATGGGAACCTGCTGCGCAGGGAGCTCTTTGGCTGTGCCAGTCTCCCCAGCCCACCCAGCGACCAGGTGAGGCTGACTGCAGCTCTGCCCCTGGCCCAGGGTGTGGGACAGGCAGAGATGCCAGCAGCTCCCTGTGTTCCCCCCTGGTCTCCGGCCACGCCTCACCTTTGTGGTGTTGCAGCTGCAGCAGGCACTCGAGGAGCTGGACGAGGATGATCCCTGCTATGATTTCCGCCGGCAGCACCTCACGCAGCACCGCGTCCACCTGTTCTTCCTGCAGTATGAGTTCCTGGCCCTTCCCAACCCCACCGATGTCACCCTTGTGGCCCAGCTCTCCATGGACAGGTACTTACTGGTGGGGTTGATGGGTGGTTGGGATCCCCCTCCACTGCCTCTGGGTTGATTTTGCAACTCAGGTGCTATTTGGGATCTGTAATGTGGGCTGCTCACCCTCACACCAGAGCACTGCAGCAGGAAGCAGCAAGCAGCCTGCATTGGGAGCAGTAATTCTCTTCGCTCTCTCCTCAAATGGGCTTGGGTGGCCTGCAGCTTCCTGACAGCCCATGGTTCTGGGTCTGACCAGGTTCCCACAAGGCAGGGCTCCTACTCATACAGCACTCTCTGCTCTGCAGGCTGCAGATGTTGGAGGCCATCTGCAAACACTGGGCCGGCCCCATCAGCCTGGCGCTGTACATGTCAGATGCGGAGGCCCAGCAGTTCCTGCGCTACGCCCAGGCCTCGGAGGTGCTGAGCGCCCGCCGCAACGTCGCCTACCACATCGTCTACAAGGAGGGGCAGTTCTACCCCATCAACCTCCTGCGCAACGTGGCCTTGGCAAACACACAGACCCCATATGTCTTTCTGACTGACATTGACTTCCTGCCAATGTATGGCCTCTATGATTACCTCAGGTAAGGATTCTGCAGGACATGCCCCAGCCAGCCGTTCTTTATGTGCAGAAATGGGTTGTTTTCTGCTCAGTCACATGATTCTGTCCTTGCTTTTATCAGACAGCAGTGGATCAGGAAGGAGAAGTGGCTTGTGAGGCCTCATAACCTCCTGTATGGCAGCACTGCTTGATGTCTAAACATTATCCCCTTTGTGGAGCTGCGGGTGGGCTGGTGTGGCTGATGAAGGGGAATGAGGAATAGGGCTGTAGCCACAGAGGTCTCACACCCTTTCTACCACTGTAGGAACTCCATCCAGCAGCTGGAGTTGCCTCACAGGAAGGCAGCTCTCATTGTGCCGGCGTTTGAGACCCTGCACTACCGCCTGACCTTCCCCAAATCCAAAGCAGAACTGCTCTCCATGCTGGACATGGGCTCCCTATACACCTTCAGGTAGGCTCTGGAGCTCCCTGCTACGCCAAAGGCTGCCACACTCAGCAGAACCCAGTGTGGTACTCTTGTGCTTTGGAGCCATGGTGCTGCCACTGGTGTCTCACTTCCATCTCTCCTCGCAGGTACCACGTGTGGCCAAAAGGCCATGCCCCAACTGACTATGCCAAGTGGCGAACAGCCACTGTACCGTACCGTGTGGCGTGGCAGCCAGACTTCGAGCCTTACGTTGTAGTGAGGCGGGACTGCCCCAAGTATGATCAGCGGTTCGTGGGCTTCGGCTGGAACAAGGTGTCCCACATCATGGAGCTGGATGCGCAGGTGGGTGTTGAGGCCACGGCCGGGCAGTGAGGTATTGGTACCGGTGCTGATGGTTGCCGCTCTATCCTCAGGAGTACGAGCTGCTGGTACTGCCCAATGCCTTCATGATCCACATGCCCCACGCTCCCAGCTTCGACATCTCCAAGTTTCGGCTGAGCGCAGGGTACCGGGGCTGCCTGCAAACGCTGCGGGAGGAATTCCACCAGGACCTGTCGCGGAGATACGGGGCTGCCGCACTCAAATACCTCACTGCCGAGAGGAACCTATGACGCCTGGGGACAGTGGGGGCATGCTGCTGGTAGCAGGCGGAGAAGGGAGGCTGCAGGACCTCCTCCTGCCCCAGCTCACCTCGTAGCCTTGCCCAAGGGATCTGACTTGCGATGGGATGTCTGTAGATAAGAGGGAGGATGCCAACTGTGAGTTCAGGTGGTGTCTGTGGGTTGAGTTGCTGCAGTTTGTCCAGAGCATTCCTGTGTTACAGGGAAGCTTCCACTGTGCCGGGGGACTGGTCCTCCCATCCCTTGTTCTAGCAGATATCGATTCACAGCCTTTGTTAGCTCACCTCAGCCCAGGGCCTGGCCTCAAGAGGCCCTAGAGCTGCAGTTTTCCTCGCTCTGCTCCTCTCTGCAGTTCCATCTTGCAATCCTCTGCACATCCCTGGGGCCTCGGGGAGCTGGAGATGGCTGTGTGGACCATCCTTTTGCATCATTTGTGGAACAAGGCCTCACAAGAGGCTTTCTGATGCTCTAGGAGCTGAGGCCAGAGACCACCAGGAGCTGTGGGGTCCTGGCTTAAGCCTGGACCGAGGTTAAGAAGGGTGAGGTTTCCTCCCCATCCACCTGGATGCAGAGCCTTCCCTGGGGTGGCCCAGCTGGTGCTTGGTGCAGTCCTTCTGCCATTGTGGTGGGTGGGACAGCTTCACAGGGGCTCTGTGCTCCTGTGGAAGAATTGATGGCAGGGACCCCCAGTGCCTCCTCAGCTCCTGGCGGTGCCGGGGCTGCCACTGACAATCAGGGATGGGGCTGACCCCAGGGAGGCTGAAGCTGAGCACCGTGGTCCCTGCAGTGGGTGGAAGCAGCCTGGCTGGCTCTGCTCTGCAGCTGTCACACACTGGAGCACGGAGGATGCGTTGCTTTCCTCATGCTATTTAAATTATTTATACTTTCCTCCTAAGAATTGGGTGGTTAGGGTGTCATGGGTGGTTTGGTTTTTGTTTTGTTTTTAAGCCTTCCTTGCACCTGGATGATTTTGCTGCTGTCACTGGAGCAGCTCCAGGTCCGGGGCTGCTGCAAACCTCTGCTGTTCTCTTCTTAGCATTATTCTGGTCTGCAAGAGCTGTGCAGGTGTGAGGATTTCCGTCCGTGGTGGGAAGGGCCAGGAGGAGCCGTGCAAATCGCCTTGTCTGGGAAGGGTACAAGCACCTCTCGCTTCTTCTCTCTTTTTAATTTAATTTTTAAATTAAAGCTTTTTTATTCTTTTTCATACCCTTGGTAAAACTATGTGGTTATTAATGCTTTCTGCACATGCAACAGCTTGGTAAGGGGGGGCAGGTTGGTAGTAATCCTGGTGTCACTGCCCTGGTTGACACAGCCAGCCCTTAGCACAGTAAGTTTGTGTTCCCAGAGCCCGCTGGGACTTTGATCTCCGTGTGCCAGAGTGCAGCAGCTGGAGGAACCCTATATGGAGTGAGCAGGGTGGTTCTTCCCCAGCACAGCCCCTGAATGACAGGCAGGACCTGGGGTGGGCCTGGGGCCCCTCCTGGAGACACAGCTGAGGAGACGAGAGAGTTTGTTGTGCTTTATTTAGTAAAGTGTTAAAATAAATAAATACAAATCGATCAGGTGCTTTGTACCCCTCCCCCCCCTCCCCCCTCGCCCTTCTCCCCCAGTTTAATTTGCTAAAATCTAAACACATTTGTACCAAAACTGAACCCAGCGAGGACCTGAAGGCGACAAAGAGCCTGCAGGTCACTGTCAGAGTCAGGAGTTACAAATAAAAAGGTATCTAAAAATCACCATCCAGCTCCTGTGAGAACAGCTGGGCACTGCTCGGGGTGCTGTGCAGGAGGGCTGCAGTGACAGGAGCCTGACGGGGCTGTTCTCAGGCTGGGTGAGTGAGCCAAGGGCCGCAGAGCAGAGCTGGGTGTCCCAGCAGGGTTCTGCCCTGAAGCTGGGGCTGAACAGGCAGCTCATGGTCCCGGGCCGGCGTGGAGCAGAGCCCTCAGAGGAAGCCCTGGCTGCAATCACAGCAGTGAGACGGGCAGCATGCCCAATGGAAGGAGGGCTGATGGGTGAGGCACTGCTCCCGGCTCTAGAGGCAGCCGCTGCTTTGATACCAGTGGTAATTAAAGGAAAGAACTACATGAGACTATGATTAGAAGTTGCACATCATCCTAGAACAAGCAGAAACACGCAGCCTGCTGCTGCTACCGCCCCTATGCAGCTCTGCCTGCAGCCCAAGAGAAGTGGTGCTCGACATGGTCATCGGCTGCAGCACAGCAGGGAAAATGAGGCATGGACAGATCCTTCCCTTCTTGTAAGTAAATGCTCCCCTTCCTCCCTCTTGGCGTGCCCTCACTCCTAGTGGCACAGCCTCTTCCTCCTGGCAATAAGGGTCGAAACCTGAGGCTGTCTGCTGGGGTGGGACCTGCCACTGCCCTGTTTTGTTCCCCAGTGGCACCCAGAAGGGCTCTCCCAAAGTTCAGGCAGCACCATTTCTATCCCAGTGACAGAAGGGAGAAGGCAGGCAACGCAAGGGTTGGATTCTGTGTGTCCTGGTTCAGGAACAAGATAAAAGATGCAAAGCACTACAGCCCTATGGCTCTCGCTGCTCCCTGCTGCCACCTTTCCCTGCCATCTCAAGGCCAGAGCTCACAAAGCTTCTGTGCTGTCTAGGAGCTCCTGTCACTGAGTAAAAAGGTCCTTCAGCCCTTCTTCCTCCTTATGTGTGGGTTGCACTGAGTTTCTAGAGTGCTCGACCACCCCTCCACAGGGGGACATAAGGAAACTGGGTGCAGAACAGCAGCAGAAGCAGAGCTGAGGTGCTGTGGAGCCTGTTTTCTTCTGCAGCCTAAAAAGCTCTTTTCCCACTGCACATTGTCTTTTTAGAGTACAGATCAACCCACACCACGCACCAAGGTAGTACAAAGCTCTTTTGTTCCATTGAACTCACAAACCTTGTAGCTATGGGGACACCTGTCCCTCCTCTTTCACTCCTGGATCTTTCTGCTTTCACCTTCCCTGCTTCTCACGTGTTCCCTTGTCTTCTCTCTGCTCTCCCTTACCCCATGTGTCCTTCCTCTCAGCTCCTCCTGCCTCCTCTCATCCTTCCCTGTCTCCACATCCTTTCTCTGATCTCTGGCACAGGGTGATGAGAGGCCCCACAGACCCCATCCTCATTCTGTGATCTCCATGATAGCCATTGCCCCAGCACACAGGCCCTTGGCTGGGCCGTTCTCTGCTTGCTCCTCATGTAGCTGAGTTGCACTGGCAGGATGCTGGCAGGCCCTCACACAGGTAAGGTCTTGGTCTTCTGAAACAAGGCCACCTCTTAAATTAACAGCCAGCAGATGTTGGGTTCTCATGGCTCTGTAATTACCAAGCTTACCAGCGCATGGTATAAATAATTCTCTTTATTGGCAAGTTTCAACTATGTGCTCAGCCTATACAAGACACAACGATGCAGAAAGTTCTTGTCCCAGATGAAAGGTGAACATTGGGAAATGGGAGCTAAAGGTAAAGGATAACGAGAGTCATATTTTCAAGTATTACATTCCATTCTGTAGGTGTTACAAACAAGACTGAGGCTCAAAGAAGGATCTGAGTAAGATGGCAATAACCTGGAGACAAGACGGCTGCAGCTCTTGTGTTTTCCTGATCCCACCTGATTTTTAGGGCATTCCCTGGCCCAGCTCTGATCAATGAAAGCAAATGTTTGATAATATGCTGCTAATAAGGCTCGCTCGCACGCATTCAGAGGCCAGCACCAAGCCGGCTGCTTGCAAGGCTGCTTTGGAGACATTTTGCCTTCTGAATGACGGAAACTACGGAATCCATGTGGTGCTGGGGAATGGCCTTTGCTGAGGTAGTTTGTTGGCCAGGCAAGCCTCAGTGCCAAATGAATCAGCTGCACGACACAACGGCATCGTCTTTCTCCAGGTTCCTGACTCTTCAGCATCAGAAAACTCTCTGCAGTTCCCCAGCAAGGCTGACCCTGCCCTGCATCTTCTGAATCCCAAAGGACAAAACGGAGGTGAAGAAGGGTCAGAACAGTTCTGAAAAGACACGACAAAGTCTGCCCAAAAGGGGCACGGTCCACCGGGAAGCGTAACATCGGTATGGGAGTGCTTATCTGAGCAGCTGGCACAGGGAAGCCCCCAGTGAAAGAGTGAATTTGGTTTGGCATCTGGATATGACCTTCTAAAAACACAGTTCATTAAAAAAACATATATTCATCACCAGTGCTTCAGAAGCAAAGAGGGCAAGGGCCCCACCCAGCTGGGAAACAAAAGGAAAGAGAAATGTGCACTGCAAAGTCACAGGTATTTTCCACTGCATCTGCACGAGAAGGAGATGTCGGAGTTTACTCCCTCTATTGTGGGTTGCCACAGCACAGTGTGACCAAGAGGGAGACTGCACCCTGGGTCTTCCCCATTGTTGGCTATATTGCTTTTGGGGGCTGGCTCTGCATCCGTCCAGAGAAGAAGATGATTTTGAAGCCAGGGAGGCCAGAATTGGGGTGTACGCACCTAGACAGCTGGAATACAGATTTGCTCTCTCAAGCCTGGTCAGTTGGGAAGGATAAAACACCAGGTCATTTTTTCCTGCAATCAAAATGCTCTGCCCATAAAATTATCACCTCTTTAATATCTAGGCAGGTGCCTTCTAACTCATGTCCCCGCTGACAGAAATTCACTTGTTCAAAGGACAAAGTCCTTGTTCTGCCCACACAAACTATTGGTTCACCCTACTGCCAAGGTGACTCCTGGCTAACAAAGAAACATCCGCACCACTCAGCCCTGGCAGGATTGCCTTCATCGCGTTTTGCACAGTGCTAAAAGCTCCACTGGCACTAAACAAAGATAAAGAGGATCCTAATGGTAGCACTAATTCTTCTGGCCAGATCACACGTTCGTTTTCAGGCTTTGACCACACTGTACTTTTCCAGCTGTTTAAAGAACAGATTGCGAGGAGAAGCGAGAAACTGTTTCTGCAATTCTTATTCTATTTCTGAGCAGTTAAAGCAGCAGCAGGATGACTTCTGAAAGCCCTTAGCGCTGGGCTGAGTGCCAGGAACATCTCCAAGAGGAGCTTCCTCTGTGGTCTCATCTTCTCCTGCTTTACCACCGAGATTTAAAAGCCACTTATTTCCCACTAATGACAAGCGATGACATAAGGATGAGTTGTTACCTTCATGGCAGTTTGGAGATACAGAAATGCCAGTCATGATGACAGCTTCTTGAAGGCGGGTTCTAATACCAACTTAGCCTGTCTCAAATGCTACATGAGAGAAAAAGAAAAAAAACAACCAAAAAAAACCCCAACCCACCCAACAAATCCAAAAGAGAAGCTTGAAATTCAAAGTTGTCAATGAGTTTGAATCTCACCCTTCACTGGAAACTCTGAGAGCAGGTAGAAAACAAAGCATTGCCCTCTGTGTTTAGCAAACACCATTTCCCCTTCTACCTCACTGCTGCTAATTGGGCTGAAATTTATTCATGCCAATGTACCAACATCGTTGCCAGTGTCAGCACAGCCCTGGGAATGCTCTTTGCCTGTTGACTGCTATTGCTGCAGAGCCAGGAGGGAAAGTGCTCCAACAGGATCAGGGAGTAAAAACTACCCAGCAGCACTGAAAAGTCTAAGGTAAGGTCATTTCTCTGCCAGGCAATGATTAACTAAAGGTGTCCTTTGACAGTCTGGAACACAACGCTGTAAGAAAAAAGGAGATATAAGACTGTACTTATCTACTCGGTTTCTAAAGACAAGCAGATGCCTTGAAAAAGCAGTAACAGCTGTTTTAACATCTCCTGGCTGGGTAACTGTGCTCAGATTTAAATGCAGCCACCAGTGAATTTCATTCCCATCCCTTCCTGAACCAGCAAAGCAAACAGAAGGGCTCTCAAGTCTTCCAGCAACTTACTGCATCCAAGGAGTGCAGCGCTCCCAGCAGAGCTCAGAAAATAACACCAGAAAGAACATAAGAACATGAAGAGACCGCCTCTTACTAGGAATGCGCTTCATGGTTCAGAAGAAGGGGAGTTGCACCCAAGCAACCAACTAGAGAAGAACCTGGCCAGGCTGCCCGATGGTAATGACTTCATTTGCTCATTGGGGTGATGCAAGTAGGGCATTTTTAGTTTGATCGGTTTGATCCTAAGCTCTGCTAGCAAATATCCAAACCGCGAGTTGAGGTTATCACAGGTTGAGCTGGGAAGTGTGTGTAAGAGTCATTTTCCCAAGCTACAGACAAATGTGAGAACTCAGGATATCAGTTCTGAGCTCAGTTCTGAAAATAGCACACAGTCCTAGGAGAAGTCCTTAAAGGTCAGGAGGGTGAGCAAAGGAAAGGGAAGACAGCAGCGCCAAGAATCCTGCAGAACATGCTTGGCTGTGGCAGTAAGGAGACTCTTTCAGGCTATGTAGTGGTTGGAGCGTTTGCTACTTCCTGCTCAGAAATGCAGCCCTGAAATGCAAGGCTTTCTCTGTTCCAGAAGCACCACAGCAGGGACGTGCTAATGCAGCCTGGGGAGAGGCTCAGCTCTGCTCCCACTGGGAGCAATGGGAGTTTTGCCAGCAATTCCAGTGGAACCAGAGTTTGCGCAAGTATTTCACTGCAGCTGTGAAACTGGGCAGCTCTGTGACATAACCCTAAGTGACGTGAGACAGTACTATATGCTGAGACAGACCCCACCGTAACAGGAGAGCAAGGAAAACTTTGCTTCCTACAGCAAAAAGGTTATGTGCAAGAGATGAACTCCTAAAATAAAGGATATAACAAAAGGTGACTTCAGTCCAACAAACTCTCTTTCATTCTCAAGCTCTAATCAGTCCATATCACAAAAGCATTAAAGCCTTAAGCGAGAACACTGCCAGTGCTTTTCTCTGGGTTACACACACATCAAGGAAGGGGGGAGATATGGTAACAGCAGAGACAAGCCAGGCAGATCCTCCAGGTGGGGTGAGATCCAGCGCTGTGGATTTGATTCACTTTAGGGTTTAGCCAGTAGCATGTATGGTATAATCTAGGGAAACTGTCCCATTGGATCTTAAAACACAAACACAGCAGAATGTCATCATAAATAAGCAAAGTCTGTGTTAAAAAATTCTAAGTACACAGCATTTTCTCCAGTTCTGACACCTTTTTAATAGAAATCACTTGTTTAGGAAACAAATAGCACTTTTGTAATTTTTTTTTTTGTTTTTTTTTTTTACAACGTTTCTTACCTTGATCTTATTTTAAGTAACACTAGGAAGACCTCAATAGCTTTTATTTTCCTTTTTAATTTAAAAAAGTTGTTTGTTTTTGTTTGTTTTTCCCCCAGATACAAAGATTTTGCCCTTGCATAAAAAAACAGTGCCCAAAACGATGACACAAGGACTCACAAAGACTCACTGTATCTCACTGACACTATTACTTCTAATCTATACCATGCAAGGTCCCATCTACCTCTTTAATTAGACTGTCAGCCTGAAAAACAGCTTTTCTATTCCTTATTTAGTTCTTGTTACCAAAAGAAGAGAAAAGAAGTGAAAGAAAAGGACATTTCTCTGTTCAGTTCACACATCTGGGTCATGTGCTACTTTGTTCAGGACAGTTTTGCTGTTTATAAATATAGAAAAGGGTTGGAATCTCATTTTCAAGTAATCGATGCACATTTTTTCTCTTGGGACACCTCCATCCAACGCTCCAAGCTGACCCTGGATTCTGGCCCTCTATTCTCCCATTCCCAACATAGGCTTTCTGGATGAGTGTGAAGATTTGAATCAGTTCTGCAAAGCATGTATTTCTCTGATGTGAAAAGGTACAATTTAACCCAAAGCTGTTGGGACGGTAGATCTTCAGACTGTACATGTGCTGGTTACTCAGTGAAAAGTCCATCTCCTTTCCTTTTGTACATCTCCTGTCTAAACAATAGTAAATACTGCTTATTTGATAGACTTGTCCCTTCTGGGCACTGGGATTTGATAATTTATATTTCTGGTTCTTTTTGGTTTAATAGTACTGAGAGTTTAGAAACAGGAAAAGCCCACAGGCTCTTTGGACTTGTTTTTGTTTTCCCCTAGCTAAACAAACTGTTCTGCAAATAAGGATTTGAAACCTGCTCTCCTCCCTTATCCCTGCTCCTCACCCCAAACAAAAATAAAACAAACCTATAGTGGCTGTGGAGGCTGCTGCAGGCACACACTGGTGTAAAATATAGAGAGAGTAAATATATTATTTCACTTGGCATGGTGCTGGCAAAGAACCCCCAGCTGGCACTATTCATGTAACGTGATCCAAACTTTGCATGTACACACAGAATAAGAAGGATCAATTGGCAAACTCCGGTGCCGCCTGGCACAAGCATCTTCACGCTCTCTCTGGAACCAAAGAACTAAAGAATTCTGCACTTTCCAGAAGAAATCCGGTTTTGCTTTTCTAGAGTTTTGTTATTTTGCTTCTCCTCGCCGCCACCTCCCTTGGCTCCTTCTGAACTTCACTGTGTTATTTAGTCTCATCGCCCTTGTTACAGTTCACCATGCAGCTCTGGGAAGGGGAGGGGGCTAAGGTGGAGGTGGCAGCATTAGTATTGTTAGTGGAGTCCATGCCATTGGAGATGGCTACTGAATTGACCTCAGAGTTTATGGGTTTTGAAAGGTCGATGCCTTGGATGAGGCGGATCAGCTGTTTTACCTTCTCCAAGGAGCTGTGCATCTCCTTCTGTTTTGCAAGGATGGTATTCTTCATTTCCATGCATTTCTGCAGCAAAACAGAAAAGCAATACTAAGTAAGTTCAAGCTTTACCCGTGTATGGGTGGAAGAAGGTAAGAGAAGGAATTCAGCGTTAGCAGATCTAAATGTAAGTGTTCAGAAAAGACTGCAGCTGCAACGTCACCTATAATTTCAGACTATAAGAAAACATGGCTCAGAGCTGTATTCATGGAATTCCTATTTGCAAGCTGAGCAACTACACTGCCTGTACATAGCTGCCCCCCAGTAAGGTCCTTTCATCCCAAACCAACACAGACAGTTCCATCCTCTCGGGTTCCTTTTGAAGAGAAGCTTCCAAGTATGTGATATTATTTTTCTGTTAGCACCGCATTGCTGAGATTTCTGTAGCCCATATATGCAAACTCAGGCATCCTATCACAGCTGACTGCTGACTGCATGTGTGCACGCCATCAATGGGATACAGTCCTTGCTTTCACATACACTTTAACAGGAACATCATTTCCTCTTCTTACTAAATAAAGGGGCACTTGAAATGAAAAACAAGCCTTCCTTCACTTGAAAATCTTATTTTGTGGCCACTTCATTCTCTTGGAAGCATTAGTAACCTAGGTAGCTCATAAGATAAGAGTCAGAGGAAGATAACTTAAATGAATGTCCACAAATGATGTTTCAAGAGTGAAAAACTGCATATATCTATATTTGAAACCCTCAGAAAGAAGGAGATGGTAGCTATTTTGCACCTATAACTTTCAGGATCTTACACAGAGATGAGATAGCAACCTTATATTTTTCAAGTCTTTTATTCACACTGATCTCCAGACACTGTTATTTTCAGCTATCCTGTTTTCACGTGCAGCTCTTTGCATCACAAGAACATTACAAAATTTAGATCTAATGTGTCTTTGTTTGATGGTTTGAATTAGAGCATAAACAATGGCTTGATCATGGAAAAAACACCATTCTCATTACCTACTATCAATCCTTGCTAAGGCTTGCTTCTGCTTCTCTGTATATGACAGAGAAACAGCTCTAGTGCTGCTCAGTTTATGCCCAGCCACTGCTAACCAGAAGATGACAGACTCCAGAACTTCCAGCCAGCACCTCTTACCACTTGCTCACAATTGTTTTAATTGTATCATCAGCATTTAGAGGTCTTTAAACACGGGATGTTTACTTTTCATCTAAGAGGTAAAGACACACAGACCAGACAGTGCATCTACACTGGAAAAAAACCAAGTCTATACTTACATACCCAGCTTTACACAAGCTGCCACATAGATGTTAGTAGTTTTCATTTTGTGGTACTGCCTTAGGCCATGCTAAGTGAGGGGCTGAAACTTTGCACTGGCAACTCGAGCCCAATTTGCATATTAAGAGAAAATTAATATGTATGGCTCAATTACTGACATAAATTAAGGAGAACACTAGTGCTTCTGGTCAGAAGTATGACACTGTTCAATTAGTAATGTGTGGAGGCTTGCTGACTGTCTAGCCAGCATGTCAAGAGCCCAAGTGACAGCTGCGAGAAAATAGTCACTTTTGTATTAGGAATGTCTGAAGAGAGCACCAAGTAACTCTTACTGCACACAGAGGCCCAATCATTCAAACTTAAGTGAGGCACTAGAGAACTAGAATTTATCTGCTGCCCACAGACAATAGTGCCGTGGGTCATGTTTGTCACCTGCTGGTATTATAGGTCACTGCATGTCTACAGTATATGGTCAGGAGGGATCGTGTACGAGTGTCTCTAAGTATATGTCGCTTGTACTTCATTCCTGCTCCCAAAAGTCCTGAAAAAGCAGAGTTCTAAAAGAGCCTGTTCAATCCTCAGTAAAACCAGCGGAAGGTAAGTCTAGCACGTGGGCTCTGCAGTTTTCTATCTGCATTCTGACACCAGAACGCAGGTGCAGATTTATCTGAGAGGGCGATACTCACCGTTATAGAATTGCTGAGCTGTTTGACCTTCTGCTCTAGTTGTTCTCTTTCCTGTTTTAAATCTGAACTCCATTTAAGTAGTTTCTGTTTTTCTTCTTCTTTTGCTGCAAAACAGAATACTAATCACCTCCAGAAATAATAATTAAAGTCTTTTTGTTACCACTGCGAGTAGAAGCTCTAAATTGTTTCATTTAAAGAGTGTTACTGAAGTAAATTCAACCCATTTCACAATAAATCACAACCAAAATTTCCCCAGCACACACAAGTATCATAAAAAGCGTAAAAGTTTAGACTGCCATTATCACTTCACTAATGATTAAATTCTTCCTCTTTAATTTCCACTTGTAAAGGAAGTATCGTGCTGTCCCACTCCCACAATAACATTTTCCAGTTTTCAAACTGATAAAAAAAACATTGCTCCCCATTTTCTTACCTGCTTTATATGCAATATATGAATGAACAATTGCTAAAGTTCCTGGCCATGGGATTGCTTCTTCTTTCTTTAACATCTGAAAGAAAAGTGTGTAGAGATTTAGATGGTAAACAATCTATCCCTAAGAAAAGGAAAAGAAGAAAGGGAAACGCAATTTCTCTGTGGCTATCATTAATCTGAGCCCTGTTAACATGAAGCTTTGCAGACCTGTTCTGAGATTTAACAGAGGGAATTATTCACAACTGTATTGTAGCTCCCACAAAGGAGGCCTGTTTCTTACAAATGTCAGCATATTCTCAAATTCCCTCCATAGCCACAAATAAACTCTACTAATGAAACAGAAAAACTTAAAAGAGGAATGAAAAGATAATGCACCTGAACTGAAACTTGCCAGGAGACATAAACATTATTGCATGGTTTGGACAAACTGCTGATCTCAGTTGTTCTGAGGAAAAACTTTCCATGTCACAGAGCAGCTTCTACACCATACACTTAAACAATGCACTTCTGGGCTAATAACACGTCAAACTGTCCTATGTGCCCTTTGCATCAGAATAGTCTTAATAGAATCATCAAGCTCTCTTTATATGAGGATGAAAAGCATTTATGTATTTAAGTGCCTTCCTCACATATTCCTTCCTAAGGAGCTTTAATTTGAGAAGAAAAATGTATTGTGCCTTTTTAATAAGTGAAGCAGAGGGATGTCTCAGGAGATAGAGGGCTTGGTCACTTTTCAGCAAAATAACTCAGTTTTTTCTCAGAACTCCGTGGGAATGTATTACAGAAATACCAAGAGGAAGGATATGTGATGGTACACAGGAGCAGGAACAGAGAAGTGGCAATACTCCCTCCTCATTTGAATTACGAAGTCACTCGAATTTTGCATTGCTGTTCCTCTGAGCAGCACATAATATGCCACGTTGTATTCTTACCTTACCATCTGCCCATGCGAGTGACTAAGCAATATGCTAAACCAGACAGAACACTAACAGCTTCAGGCTGCTGATTAACAGCAATCCTTTGCAACTTCTGAAGAACCACATAATGGTTATGAATACCCCGGTTTACTTCTTTGTCTTGTCATTTCAATGCAATTATAAAGAAAATATTAAAATATTATCTGTTCACTTCAGTTGTATACTTTTACAGAAACATCTGGAAGAAGGAAGACCCAAGGTAATTGCCCACCCTCATTATGCTGATGCTTGACAGTATTATTAGAGAGATCATTGAAGGCTGAGTCTTCGATGCTTGATTTATATAAGAAAAGGGATGTTTATATTTTCTCTATCTGTTGAGGCAGGCTTGTACAAACATTTTACTTATCTACCCAGAAGAACATACCAGTAACTTTTGAATTAACTTGCTTAGATGAACAGGAACATTTCTATGGGAAATAAAGAACCTTTCCCAAAAGTCTGCATGCTTTGGCACAGCAAAAGACTAAAAACACAAGTAAGGACCCTGAGTCTGGGAGTAAGACATACGTAATTAGATGAAATTCACACAACCCTTATTGCAGATCAGATAGATTGGTTCAATGTCAGGCTACCTTGATGTAAGTAAACTAAGTGACATGGTTGTGTTCTTTAACTTGGAAAAATCTTAACAGTGCATTGTGTATAGCCCTCTCTGTCTGTTAAACAGTACCTGGTCTTGACACTTGGGACAGATCCACATGCCCTTGGGAATGGTTTTCAGAGGTGGGTCCAGACAGTCCAAGTGATAAACACGTGAACATGTGTCACACATCAACAACTGTCCACTTTTTCTGCAAACACTGCAAAAATCCTCGTGGATATCGCCCTGTAAAAGTGGAGGGGATGGGGTTAAGGTGAGAGAAAGAGAGAAGGCAAAAAGTGAATTTTGACCTTTGACATCCACATCCTTGTTAATGCAAAGCTTACAACACAACTGTTTCCAAGGGGATTCCAAATGATCAAGCCCTTTTTAGGAAAATCAGGCAGGAAATCAGAAATACTAACATCAGTCATCCCAAACAGTGCCCTCTCAAGGTAAGGTCATAGCAAACACGTATCACCATAGCTTCTCTTAACATCTAGTAAGCCATGTTCCGTCTAATTTTAGATTCTTCTCCCCCTTACCCTGCTTGCTTTTGCCTAAAATGATGAGCTACCCACTTTCTTAACCCTTCTCATTTCTGGATGTAAGCACAACTTCAGTTTGGGAATGCTAATGAGGCGGTCTCTTGCCAGTAATTGTATGTAAGAAACCCCAACGGAGTGACTTAAAAGAACACCGTCAAATATTCAGGTCACCCTTAAAAATGAAAGTAGAAGGAAAAGGTGCTCTGCTTGTAAATAAAAAAGAACAAAACGAACTACACTCTGGAGACAATTCTTTTTACTTCATAGAGGCTACCTCAAGTGTCACCAAAAAAGTCATGACTCAAAACTTTCTCATTTTCTATGGGCAGTGGTTTATGTTTCATTGCTAACGTAGGCTGAGAGCCAAGATGAAGAAATACCAAGAGAGATTTTCCTGGATTTCAGAAAGAGTTGAAAACATTACTGACAACATCTCTTGGCAAAATCTAGCCTGACTTACTACTGTATCACTATCAGAGATATTTCTTTTCTATAGGCATCAACTCCCCAGAAAGAAAGGTCTAATTTTTGTCACTTTTTCTTCTCCCTCTCTCCTCCTGTTACTCCATCTTATGCTTGGGTTGGTAGTTGTGGTGGTGTTTGTTTTCACTTTGTTCTTTGGATAAAAATACAAAGAAACATGGAAGAAAAATGGGTTAGCATCCATAGAATAGGAAAGAGGCATCCGAACTCTCACTGTGGCTTGTTCCAACAACGTGACGTACTCTAGGCCCTGTCTGGAGTCTGAAATATGCATTTCTCACTGACTTTAGTCAAAAGTTTCACACACACAACATCCTCAAGACTGTAATGTTAAAACGTGTGTGCTGAGTCTAACTGTGCACATACTCTCCCTCTGTATATAGGCTTTATCATTGCATGCAATGCTTCATTTTGAGCTGTACAGTCTTTTCAAGCGTGTAAGTTCCATTATCTTGGAATGATACTGGACTTGGCCATGCACTTACACATTAAGTTGCCAGACAAGAAAAATGATGCTAACCTCTACTATGGATAAAATATTAAACACACTAGAAGAATGAGACGCAGGCAATCTGCTAAGGCTCCTACTTCCTGACTCTGTTGCTGATGAGGCCTTTCTTTGAAGGGAATGCTATGCTTCTCTTAATTCCCAAGGTCAGCATTGATGCCGTGTTTTGTAAAAGAATGACCTTCAGTGAATTATCAGTGCCATTTTTTGGTTATGTAACTCGCAGGGATCACTGGCAGCTGGGTTATGGTATTATTTCATACTTTAACACCACAGAGCTCTTCAGTGTTAACAGAAGAATGAAACGAGTGACATTTCAGCCCTCCTCTGAAGCGATCTGCGTAACCAGGCTGGGAAGAGCTTCTTTTCCTCCATTATGCATTCTACGAACACAAGTCAGGAAAGGAAGGCAGGCAGCAGGTGCCAGAGAAGCTAAACCAAAATCCTCTGCAACCTAAGGAAAACTCTCATGTTTTAGAAGAAAATGTTCATTCTGGAGAATTATATGTGTTGTTAAGCTGCCTCTGGCTGCTACTGATTACAAATGGCATTTGGTACCTAGCCTAGGTGTCCAACTAGTGCTGATAAAAAACCCAAACTGACAATCTAATATCTTGCAGAAAAGGACCTACACGAGAGATGTGTATTGTTGCTTCTTGAAGAGGTGACATGAAGAAATTTAGACCCAAAGCTTTCTAAATTCAACAGAACATCATGAAACCAGAAATGATACACTGGTCAGTGTGTGGTGTTTCTGAATGCATCCAAATGGCAACACTCATGCACAAAATCCATAATCCTACTGTTGGTTCCTCAAAACAATAATGCAAATTTCCCGGTATTTCCTCAAAATCTATAACTGGACATAAAAAAAATAAATAAATCCCAGCCAGTGCTCAAATCCAAAGAAACATCCCAGATTTTATGGACAGTTAATACTATATGCATGAAGGGAGTTGGATTTGATGTTGTGACGTGCACCCCACTAATCTCAGCTTCTGGCCCTGCTCCCTGAAGGCTGCATGCAGCCAACTTATGTTAGAGCAGAGCTCGCTGACGATTCTCTAACATATGTTATAGGCAGAAGAAATCAAAGAATAATTTCAAAACAGTGTGAATGTAAAAGGTGATTTGAGGTCACTATTCGCTCTATTTCCTCTCTACCAAGAGAATGGGAAAGCAAATGAAAGCTTTCTGCACATCTAGCAATTTATTTTATTTTTATACAGTATGTAGTGCAATAATGCCTGGCTTTCAGCAATACAGCACAACAATACAATATCAAATCCACAGTATGTGTGTGTAGTTTATGTTTTTGAATGTGAAATATATATGTATATGTACATTTCACTTCAATAACACAGTAAAACTAAATATTTTGAAACAAGAATTGTGTAAGACCACATTAATAAAGATTAGTATAATAGGTATGTGTGCTGTAAGAGAATTAAGTTATCACAAGCAATACCAATCTAGGCATTTCCTAATGTTTATGAGCTTGATTTTGCAGTCTGAATGTTCTCCAACGCTCTGCTCAACTGTAACACTTATTAATTTACTAATAAAAAGGCATTTTGTGACCACAGACTTGAACCATCACCGGAATAGATATTTTTAGACAGAGAACAGTTTTGCATTATTCTTGCTGCTGAGTAATTGACTATCAAAGGCAATTGCTATCTCCCAGGTGAATATGCTATTGTGTGAGGGAGAATCACCCATAACCAAGGGCTTCACAGGCAACTTCAAGACAGATTTGTCATTAATGAATATTGAAACAATCCATCAGCTAGGTGTGAGAAAATTCAGGGCATTCGGAACTAGATTAGAATGCTTCAAGAATTCTCTATTCTTGATTTAGCCTGCTGTCACCAGGCACTGCAAGAAAACAGGACAGCAACACATTGTACTGTTTTGAGAGCCCTTATACAGTAGGAAGTGACCATACAGAAGTCTATGCAAAAGATCTAACACACACTAACACATTAACCAATCCTTCTCATGGGGCCAATATAAAAAAAATGATCTCTCTAGCATGTTTTCTTGTCAATTTTACTGCTTACTTTTAGAAGTCCCCAGAGATGGAGCTGGCACACCCTCCCTCTGGGGGGCTGTTCCACAGCCTCTTTCATCTGACTGTCAGGAAAGGGTTTTTATAGCTGAGTGCTATTCCGCTCTCAAAAGTGACTACATAAAAGTGCACCTTCTAATTTCACATACATATTCCCTGTGTATCAGAACTGCATCTATTTATTTCTATGACTCAGACACACTTCCACTATTTCTATTTCTGTTACCTCTTCAGAACAAATACCATCCCTCAGTCTGTGCTCTCTAAAGGCTGAAACTGCACAGGTAAAAATAAAGCCTCCCAACTCAACTCTTCCTTAAAGTCCATTTCAAGTTGTTGACTCTCAGCTATACATGATATTACATTAAAAAAAACAAACAAACAAAAAAAAAAACAAACTACAATCATACAAACAAAGAAAAGAAACCTAGATGAATAAATAAGCCAGTGCCTTTTCATTTTCAAACTGTTCACATTAATTAGTAGTTACTAAAAGGCAAGCACTTTACTGGAAGTACGCTACAACTCCTGACAAGTTTAGTACAATGAATTGCTTCACTCTTACAGGACAGAGTCACTGCACACTTCTGGACAAACCATACTGTCCATTCATTACGCTGTGTCAGACCTACACAGTAACTCAGGTCAACTTCCCCTGTTATTTCTTTTCTGAAGCTTATGCACAGCCTTTAATTTTTTTCTTAATGCTACCAGCAAGAAATGGAAACAATGAAATAACGGGGTCATCCTCAGCAACTTTAAAAGAGGCTGAGCTTAAAGGGGCAAATCTTAGTTTTTAACTTAAAAAAAGGATACTGGCTTCTTTACAAATTACGACAAAATTAGCAGATTTCGTTTGAGATTCTGTGATCTGATCACATGGCAACGTATTCAGCTACTAATGTAGCTGAACTGCCATAACCAGTGCTGTGAACACTGCTCCTGGCTGTCTAGGGTTATCCAAGATATTTTCCTTCTCTCATTACTGAAACATCACAACTTTTTGTTATTATGGTCTGTAAGTAATATTTTCCATTCTCCCCTTTCCCCTTTATCATGGATGACAGATTCAATTCAGTCAGACAAGATCACAAACATGGCACAAAGGAAATGAGCTCATCTAGCATGCCTAGTGCCTCCCAGTGTTTCAATCCACTGAAAGTTATAAATAAAATCTCCATGGGATGAGAACATAGGTGCAGGAGGAAAAAGGAAGGGTGTTAAAAGGATACTAGCTAGTTTCAATCCACTGAACCAGGACAAAGGATGAGTGAGACTAAAGAAACAAAATCTGCAATAATTTTCCTTGTGACTGTGTTTCCGTGTATCATTCCAAAAGTAACCTCCCTCCCCAAGAATTACTTACGTCTGTGGAGCTGGGGCTAGGCAGGGACACAGGCTGAACAGCCGCGGGAAAAGTAAATGTGGTCTCTGTCTTTTCATTTTCAGGGGAGTCGGGATAACTGGACAGAGGGGACGTGGGCGTCAAAGCCCCAAACCCCAGCACCGTGTTGTACTTAGGTGGACGACCTACATATTAACAAAAGGGAACAAACAAACAAACAAACAAACAAAATCTTACATACCTTTGGCCAGTGGTCCTCATTGGCTAGCATGAAAAAGGAAATGATGTAGCACAGAGAGGAAGTTAATATAAAAGTTACAAGTGGAAGGACAGAAGCAAAGATTTAAACAATTTTTTTTAGAAATATTCAAGTAGAATTTTGCAAGGAAAGAACATTTAAAAGATGTATTTCAGACAGAAATAGAAATAAGTTCTGTGAGAAGGTCGAAGTACTGCTCCCCCAAAAGCAGTCTGGGGACTCCTTGAAACAAGGCTACTCGGTTTTTAGGGAAAATATATTGGCACCAAGGCTAGATAGAAGCCACAGTAACTACTATGGAATCCTTTCTACTGTTATCCCACACATTCCTATCTTTCCACTGCCAGCATAAATCTACTCAAAGGTTAAGTCCTTTATCAAAGGCCAACACTCACCATTCCAACCTCCTCCTTTTCTTCTCATTTTTTTAAACCCACTCACCCACAGATCAGCACTTTCTACTTTACTGGTACATCTTTTAAATTAGGGTGCCTCAAGAACAGTCCTGTTGTGTGACTCATAACCCCAGCACTACCAGCTGTAATCTATCACTAGTCTTAAAATGTGGCTCTCCTCAGATTCTGTGTGTTTTCTTAACCTTCCTCAGTCTAGTATGTTTGACTATGCACAGCTCCTATATGCTCCTTCAGATTAGCAGAAGTGCAAAATGTGTTTGTAACTATTTTTGTAAAATTACGTATGCAAAGTAAGACAGTAAAAAACAATATGTAACCATCATTTCTGCCTCCCTTCTCCACAGTAATTTATGGATATGTAAACACAAAGGACTTAGGATCTAGGAATAATTCCCCAGATCTTATGTTTACAGATTGTTAGTCCATACCTATTAACACTCTAAACCTTGCATTTAAGGTCTGGATCTGTTCCAGAACTGAGTATGTCCTTGGAAATGGATTTCTGATAGCAATGTCCACGGCTGAAATTTCTGACATGCTCAGCACCAGCTAAAGCTGTCAAGGGCACACATGCTTGCATAAGCCTTACAACTAATATAAAGCTACCCTAAATCATAAAATAAATGTATAAACCCAAACCTTCTATCAATTAAAAATGCATGCTACTAACTTGGTGCTAATGGAAGGTGCAGACTCACAACAGTGTGTGAGAAAAAAAAAAAGACAGTAAAACAGCAGTCAGCATGCATAAACAGGCTAAGAGAATATCAAGCACAAAAGCATGCAATCCCTTTAATCGATGCAATAATTGTTCACAGTGACTTACAAAACAGAATTAAGAAATCATTATTAGAAGTAGGAACATTTATTTATCCACAGAGCAAATGTAAAACTCTCTCTCTGTAAAATTCATACCATACTATTAGAAAAAAAGTCTTTTTTTAATGTGATTAGAAGATAGTGGTGGATACCAATGTGCTCTGTTCAAAATAGCACAAGGGTAGGCTCTGTTGCATTGTCTTTATCGACTGATGAGGTTTGTCAAAGAAAGTACACATCAAATGAATGTTTGACATTGCAGCAAAAATATAAATCATAATTGAACTGGTCAATTCTGTACTGCACAAGTTCTTAAGAACTGCAGAAAATCATAAAAATCAGGAAAAATTGTTATGTATGCGTGGTGGTTGATGCCTTGTATGAAAACCAGTACGAAGTTCTCTGCTATGCTGTGCTGACTCATGTCTTTCGTCATAAGATAAGTATTAAAATTTCAACTATTTTTACAGAAGAATTTGGACTGAAGAATACTGCATACCTAAACAAAAGATCATATTCCATTCCTGGACAAGTGGCACTCTGCTCACAATAAAGTGTTCACAATGAGCAAGAAAATCTTTCACAAGACAAATTCTTTCCAAGGACCCATCCCTGCTCCCACTGAGGAACAAGGTTTTCTCACACTAAGTTTCCTCTACTACTCAGGGCACAGACACTTCTTCCACAACCACCTTCTTCTCGACAGTAGCAATACAATTCAGTTATTAAAAAGAGAATCTCGACAGCAGCTTTATACCTCTAAATGATGTTCAGACGTGTCACCTTTCACTTTGCTCTATTTTTGTGGGAGAAGGTGAAACTGAAATGAAACACTGAGCTGCTTAATAAAACCTGCTATGCTAATCCCTAGAAGTCAAGATCTGTGTCTACCATGGAAATTTACTAGACAAATGAAGTACTGTAAAGTCCTTCTCTGTTTTGCCCTTCAAATCAACAAGGGGACTGCAAACGCAAGATGGAGGAAAAGGCACAGAGCAGGAAGACATGTCTAAGTATACCTCACCTCTTTTACGCGTTCCAGGATGCATTGTGCTGTTCAGGTACGTGACTGCACTCTTCTTGCGCTGCAGGGGAAAGCATGACCATTTTAGCTGGCTAACATTTTTGGTAACAACTATATAAAATAGCTGATAAACAGCAAGGTAACACTATGTATGATTACCAGCTGTTTTGTTTTCTGGAGCATAGATTCAGAGAAGTTTGCTTTTTTTACACTAATTCTGACCTCTGGACTGCCTCAGTCCAATATGCAAGCTGACCTAATGGTTAAGACTAACACACACTGCCATTTAATTTCAGTTTTTCATAGGGGAAGGCAGAAAAGGACATAAATGTTGTAAGATCAATACCTCAGGCTCAAAAACAGCTCCACTGTATACTGGATTTGCTGTTGTTCTTCTTTTTCTCTCTTGTCGCTTACTTTGGATTTCTTGAAAAACAAAGCAGTCAGGTTAGAAAACAACAGGCCCTAGAAATTATGAGTTCCTAAGAATGCACTTTGCACATGAAGATTTCTACAGAACGCCATTCATGCTCAACAGAGGAAACTATCATGCTTCTAATTTCTGTAGGTTTGGAACTAAGAGCTGACAAAGAATACAAGTATAGTGCTCAACTAAGTCACAAAATGACCGTCATCTTCTTTCTAAATAAGAGTACTTCAGGACTATGACTTTTTATACAGGCAGTCAGTGTAATTGGGAGCTAAAACTAGAAGCCTCTGATAACCTTGTCAGTACCTAAAAATACACACAGTACAGAAATACATAAGCTGTTGCAATGTTAGGCTGTTTTTCAATGTTTAAGATTGGGAAAACAAATTATAATCTATTAATTCATTTCCTTTACAGGTTACAGTCCCATGAAATCATGAAATAAATGAGAAATCCAGATGTAGATTTCTGTAAAATTATCCATGGTACAACTCCACAGATACAGAGGTAGTTCAGAATGCAAAAGTATTGTCACAAATTTCTTTCCTATCATCAAAGCATACGCTTTCTTTCCAAACACTGATCCTTCTGATCTCAGCCGCATAAGCAACTGCTTTGCATCCATGTAATAAGGAGAATAAAGGACGTGCAAGAGGACCAGTTAGATCAAGAGTACAGACATCCCAAAAGCATGTTTGTGCAAGAAAATACTACACTGAATACAGAAATATGTTAGACTTGTAATTCCCATTCAGAATGATTATGAAACAAAGAGCTCAAGAACCAGCTTAAGACTTTTTTTTTTTACCTTCCAGATGGTCATGAGTAACTAGTCCTAGAGATACCATGAAGGCAAGTTTCTGTGAGAGGGAAGAAAGAGAAAAATATCGAGATCGTGAAAATTCCAATTATTAGGATAAGCTGTTTTATTTAGGCCCTTTAAAATCAGTTGACAGGTAACTAAGCACCAAAAATGTTACTAATAATGCTTTGCTTCTGTAAATCACTTTTCATTTATATATGTTAATTTGGGAACCTAGGCTGAGATATAGGGAAATGTCAATTGCTTATGATCACCAAGTTGGCAGAGCTAGGAACAAGAAAGCAGTTTCCTTACTTCCAATACATTGAGATAACTACGTTATTGGTTCTTAGTAAATGCCAACACAGCTTGCTTGCCAGTAAAATATTACAGGCTGCAGAACACCATCTCCATATTATTGCAGACTACATGAAGCAAGTCTGTTACGGTTTGATTAAGGCTATGGCTTTCTCAAGGGATTCTAATTTTAATGCAAGAAATGCACAGACATCTAAAAAACAAAATTTGTACTGACAATAGCTAATGCTCACATTACAAGTAGCCAGCTTGAATCCATTTAAAAAAACAAACACATTTAGTTGCAATCAGTTCCAGATCTCAACATGGCAGAAAGGCTCTTAGAAATAGCCATTTTGGTTTTTCCATCCCCCCAAGACTAATGGGACCTAAACTGGAATAAAATCTAGGCAGAATGTGTACATAAATGGCTCTTTCCACCCTGCTAATGAGAACAGTAGTCTTTTATTTCTTTTTTTTCCCCTTATAAAGGCAGTTTTCCAACAGTCTAAAAGCTCAAAGGAATGGAAATCAACACTGTAATCTAAGCCTCCTGGCTGAAGGAAGTGTCAGGGAAATTACAAACTTCTATTTTAACAAAAGACCAGGATGAAAAATGCAAATGCATTGTATCTGTTTAGATTTCTTATTCTGTAAACCTGCAAGGTCATAGACTGACAGTTACTGCTACCCAATAGAATATATGGAATGTTAAAGTTTAGGAATCTTAAGGGAAGAAGAGGGCGGGAAAAAGTGTTTCCTGAGGAATAAAGAATTCCTTTCATCCAGAAAACTCTGTTCTGATACCTGTGGATTTTCTTCTCGTTTTGGCTTCGGTGCAGCAGGTGGAGTAACTGTACGACTTTCTGTTTGCTTCTCTTCTGCTTCCACATGGGGTTTAATAGTCTGGGGGAGAAAATAAAAGCGTTTCTCTCATTCTCTGATAAGGAGGCCTATTTTATTTTGACTAATAAAGCAAAACAAATACTTTAGCAGATACAAAGAAAAACACTTTGTATTTTGGCAGTGTATTAATGAAGAATCGGACTGAGAGGAATGTTAAGTACTGTTTTGCTTTAACAAAGGATGAAGCAGCCTCGCAACCATTCCATTAACCCAAGCAGCCATGCAAGCAGTAAAAGTCATCACAAGAGTTAACTCCATTACAGAAGCCGCTACGCTGCACGGGATGGAAAACTTCAGGTAAAACCATTCTGCATGGCTACATGGATTTTATACTTCTGGCTCCTTAATCTTCTTGAAGAATTATGAATGGCTCAAAAACTCTCTGACTCCTAAGACCTCATCTTTTTCTGCACTTTTTTTTTTTTTTCTTAAGTTAGATTCTTCTTCAGTGATACCACAAAACTCATGCATGACAATCCCCGACCCATGGCATAGCTGTTGATCCTACAAACTGAGGTAATCTCTACAAAGACACAAACTCTTCCCCTCTACCATATGGGGAGAATATACTGAAAAGTTAATATATTATTAAACCATCAACATTTTTCTGTATGTTTTTCAACAGTTCCTTGATTTTCCAGTAATTATTTGAAGAGCAAATGAATATTGCTGACATCAAAAGGAATAGGCATCAAAAGTATAGTATGGTAGAAGTACAACTTCAAATCATATGAAAAGTGCACGCACTGCTGAATAACTTGTAGAACTGCCTTGAGGTACACAAGAACCTACTCATGTGAATTCATAGGGAGAACAGAACACAAGCATATCTTTCATGCACTAGATTATCTCAGTCTCTATAGGTGACTTCAAACGTGGAAGATAACTTCAAGGCACTTTAGTCTACGAAAGATTTGTAAGTAAAATGTATAGTAATATGCATAATTACATGAATATGTGTTGTATGTTATAGACAATGCATTATATATTATATAATGGTATAATATTACTAACGTGTAATAAGCGAAAGAATTAAAAGTGAAATAGAAGGTTGCTTCACTTCAACTGAATGGCAAGGATGCAGACACTGCAAACCATGCTAAGGTAAAAACTTAAATAAAGTCTTCAGTGGAGAGAGACTTTAGAACTAATTATCTGGAATGCTCTGCTTCTGAGGGTCTCCCTTCCGCTCATTTAACCCTATGTAGTTATAGTAAACTACCAGTCCTCTAAAGATGAGCAAGTCTATTTTCTTCTCCAGTTATAAGCCAACAAGACTGAAAGAACAAGGAAGAAACTGCTGCACTGGTTGGATTAGATACTTTTCTGATTTTGCATCTTTTTTTTTTTTTTTTTTTTTTTTTTTTTTTTTCCCCCCACTTCTGAGGTTGGCACCACCTGAAAAACAAAAACAATTTCGGTTCGAACACGGTCTCCAAGAAATTAGTACAGCCTTGGAATACAGCTTGCTTGTAAGCCATTGAAGCTGAACAGTAGAGAGGAATAAAAAACCTACAGTACAAAAAGAAGTTAAAGAAGAAAGGTTATTTCTACCCCAAGAGTCAAAAGTGATTTCACAATTTGTACTATTGTTGGAACTTGAATATTTCCAGAAACCAATGAAAGCTTCCCCATTTCATATCCTCTCCAGAATGGGCACCATAAAGCAATAAATATAGTATGTATTTATTAATGTAATGTAATGTAAGACATTTTCTTATCTGTACCTGTTTTTCAACGTTTGGTTTGCTGATCTGTACAGTCTGAGGTCCAGCAAGCCTGGTACCCGGTGCTGCTATCACGATGCTGGTGAGCTGTGCCATAGGGAAAGTTTTGGCTATGGTTGCTGTCTGCCCGTTAACTACACGAACTGGATGTATGGAGTTCTGAGAATTGGGTAAAGAGGTGGGTGTGAACTTTGTTGTCAACATCACAGGCCTCTGAATAAGCTGAGGAGCTGCAAGCATTGGAGGAGGTGCTGGGGCAATAGGAATGTTATTTTGGGCAACTGGTTTAGGTCGAACCTACGGGAAAAGTAAAAAAGAAGAGAGATATTCATACACCAATACTGAAGAAAAACATATTTACTAAGTCTTAGAATTCAGCCTGTATAATCCATGCAAGGTTGATTCCTTACAGAATGTAATTTTTAGCATAGTGCCATAAGTATGATGCGAAAAAGAAAAAGCCACATTTTCAAACCTACTTTCATAAGATCCATCTATAAAACATTTGCATAAGCAGTCACAGTCCCTGAAATGGTATTTGGATGAATGGATATTTATATTACATGTATATTGCCAAGTGCCTCATATATGTCTAAATCAACATACTGCTTTTGCAAGCCAAAAATTAATGCAGTATTTACTGGCACTGCTGAGACTTTCATGTTAGAAGCGTGTCTCAGGGCTTTGTACTGAGTCTCTAACAGTTTTTCAGAAAATCACTGTTATCGTATCACTCTGTACATGTCTAAATAGACACTTGCACATCCACTCTTGCTATATACATAACATTTTCACAATCATATGTGAATCTCCCATATGAAAATGCTGAAGGGTACAGGTAAAGGCAGTTAGTAACATTTTTTCTTCCGTGAGTCACAAAAATTGCTTAATACTCCACTACAAACACTTGTTTATCTCTTGCCCATTGTTTTTACTTACCACATGATTACAATGTGCAGAAACAGAATAAATTACTCTGAAAATGAAGTCTTTTTCACTATTTCATTTCTGTTGTCCTATCCACATTTAGTACTCACAATGGATTTTATCATTGAAAACAAGGTGACGTTCCAACAGATTTCACCATCCCTCAGTTTTAATCAGATTCCAGCCTATATTTTCCTTTTTTTCCTTTGAAACACACTAAGGCTTCTAGTCAGCGCCGAGTGTACATTGGAAACAAAATAGTTCCTTCAAGATTTTTTCTTTTAATGAGAAAAAAATCTGTGTCTTTTCCAACCTGTGAAAAAATTTGTTCTCTACAAGTTTTGCTGCTCAGCTGTGAACAAAAATCACTGTCTGTATTGTTCTCTGTTGCAATACCGAAATACTTGGGAACAACATAGAGACGTCTTGTTTTTCCTTCTTGCTCATGAGCAGCAAACAATAATTACAGCAATTTAAGGCCTTGGGTGATGCATTGATTTTTGCTGACACCAGTTCAGCAAGAATTCACCATTCCTTTTGATGCAAATACATTCATAAATGATCACTATATGTTAATCTCATAATGATAGATGCGCAGGGCAGGAGGAAGCTCAGGATAGTTCTATAATCCCATCTCCCTCTCAGTGCAAGGCCAACACTAAATGCAGACCAAGATGCTCAGGGCTTTGTCCAGATGGGTCTTGCCAACCCTTAAGGCTGAAGATTCCACCACACCTCTAGGCAGCCTATTTGACTCCTAAATATCCCCACAGTGAGAAATTCCTTCCTGACTGGATATTAGGAAAGCTTTTGTTACTGTGAAGGTGGTCAAATACTGAAACAGGCTTCCTATAGAGGTGGTTGTTGCCTCATGGTTGTATTCTAAGAGGCATTTGGATAATGAACTGCTCAGGCAGCTGGACTGGATGGTCTTTGAAGATTCCTTCCAACAGAACCAAACTGTTCTGTTCTATTGTACATCTGGGCTAAACCTTCCCATGAAGATGAATTGTCTCCTCCACCACGATACCAATAAAGACTGACAGGCACGATGTTCACAGAAGATTTCTCCTATTTATGCTATAATTAAGGTCCTTCTTCAATTGCTTGCTCTCTACACACTTACCTGTGGAAGAAAGTTTGGACGAGGTGTGAGTCTGGGAGGAGGGATGAACTGCGGCACTTTTATGGGCTGGGGTGTAGCCTGAACCTGCTGTAAGAATATAAGAGACAGTTCAATCATAGGAAAACAGCTTTGATGTTGTTCACAAAAATCAACACCCTGAATGTATTTTCAGACTTGATGTTCCCGGCTTTTCACTCCATAGTTTTTCACTGTAACAGCTTCTTCATTA
The DNA here is from genome assembly GCF_054131305.1 of Coturnix japonica. Lineage (NCBI taxonomy): Eukaryota > Metazoa > Chordata > Aves > Galliformes > Phasianidae > Coturnix > Coturnix japonica. The sequence goes on along the minus strand of NC_140667.1, from coordinate 23,762,542 downwards.
CAAATGTACTGAAAATGGAAGTACCCCTACTTTCCAGTGCCTGTATACCGTTGTTCACAAACAGAAGGTATCTCGCCTTTTAGTGCACTTATACTAACTACTGTGGTCTGTTATCCAAAATCACTTCATCTGGAGATAATGAAACTCTGATTTGTTTTAATAGTTCATAATTAGCATTATAACCGACAGAAAGTAACTTTAGGCTTTGATGCCCAGCTATACTATCTTATCATACTCAATGACATCCAGGAGAACAAAAGATTATCTCGTACAAATGAGAAAATTTGGAACTCTTCTATTTCTAGCAATATTAGTGACACTCTGAGGGGCTGTAAATGCACAGCCTAAAATTTGAAAGTAAGCCAAATGAAGCAATTAAGCTCTAATTTTAAGGAGTCCTAAATACTTCTCTTTCTACCTGAAATCAATTGGAGTTGCCAAATAATTAATCTGATTAGTGCTACTAACTACTTTAGTTGAGTACTCAGTGAGATTCTTTGAGATCAATGTCCATGTTAGTTTCCACCCTTCTCTACTTCTGTCCATACACATAAGATCGCGATTTACTTCCAAAAGATATCACACTGATTAATTAAAGCTTGGGAAAATATTCTGAGATTTTTTTTTTTAAGAAATGTGCTACCAAAACCTAAATCATGTGTAAGTATAATAGCACTATCACCTGCACAGCCTAAGTAGGTTATTCAGCAAAGAGATTAAGCAGAAGCATGAAAGTCAGATGACAGGGGGGCAACAGATGACTCTGGAAAAGGGGATAGTAGAAAAACCTCCAAACGCTCTATCCTGCTTACAATGATGCCCTATTAGGAAGTAAAATTACTTTAATTTACAGTATTAAACTGTATTTTTAAATAAAGATTTGTATTTAGTGAAGTTTTAATCTTTAATTCAAAAGTGGAATTTCCCTGTCATGATCCTATATAATTCCTAATTTCTTGTCCAAGGAGGTTATATAATCCAATTCTACAACATTTCTTCTTGTATCTCCAGGTGTCTGATTAATTGTTCATCAAGTTAACTACTCTGGAAAGGACTGTATGATAACATCAAAGCACTTTCCAAAATACATGGTTAAAGAAACAGGATCTGTGTATGAAAAAGTGGTGAGCGAAGACATGGTAGTGAGCAGAATTAAGTGGTGTGTCTAACATGAGAGACTTGATCACACAAAGCGAACAGGAGAGATTGACTCAAAAAATGAAAGACAAAACCCCAAAATGATCAAACCATGAAATTCTGACAGCATCTTCACCAAACAAAAGAGCTGAAATTTTGCAGAACACAGCCCATAGACTACATAGGGGCAAAACAATTGCTGCTTCCCCATGACTAACAGTTACTACACAGAGGTGATGAAAGCACTGATTTAGTAAATATTTTACTCCCAGTCTTTTAATTTAGCAATGTCAACCTACAAAGTCTCATAACAAGTCCCTACTTTTTTCTGGTAGAAAAGTGTGATTTATTTTTTTTCCCCTATAGCTGTCTTGCAAACTAAACCACACATACTTGCAGGGCAAACACATGAAATGCTTACCAAAGTAACTGTGTTTTTCGCCACTATTTGGACTGTCTCAGCTCCTGGCCCAGTGACCTTATTTGTTGTCTGGAGGTTGACCGGCGCATTCTGTGCATCAGTGCTGAGGACTGCTTTCTGGTTGTTGTTGATAGCAGTAACCATGGCAATGGTAGGTCTCTGACCCACAACGGAGGCAGGCATGGTCGCAGTTGCTGCTTTCAAGACGAGAGGTAGTGTCTTAGTGGTGATCATAGAAGCTGTAGTTACCGTTTTCTAGAGGAAACAGAAAAAACACTGTAAGAGACAGAGACACTTGGTATCAGACAGGATGTGGGCTGGTTTGTCAGAAACAATAGACAGCAGAAGAAAAGGCTGCACTAAGTCTACCTGCCTACTGTTCAGACATGCATATGATTTTACGCTTCTGAAAACTGGGTAGCTAGAAAGAAACCTCATTTGGGGCACCTGTTGGGAACATTTTATCCCTTGCAGAATTACAGATCGATTCAAAAACAGTTTCTGAGAATATGACAAGCAAGTGTTGGCAGAGGCATATATGTTTTTTGATCTTTTAGTTTCATACTACTTCCAAATGTGTACTGTCAACATCAAACCTATATGCTGGAAGTTTATGAAACAAACCAGCAAACGGGCATCTCATCAATTAACATAGGAAATTTCAAATGGAAACTTTAATTACAGAGATCATAATCAGAGAAAGAGGGAAAAAAAAATACAACCCCTCATAACCTCATTTGTTTCTTTAAGAACAAAAAATGGATTTTGATTCTGGCTAGTCCGAGTTTCAGTTTTAGACACACATACAGCAATTCAGTCCTTCATGTTCTTCCCTAAGAATACCAGCAGGGCTATCCTGGAGTTATGAGCTGGCTGTAAGCCTGTCCAGCTGCAGGCAATTAATTTTAACTTCACTGGAATGGGGGAGTGGGGGTGGTTTTGGTGCATGCACATGATTCCAGATTGCTCTCAGCCTGTTTTAAAGAGAGTGGTTTTGAATCACTTAATGTCAGCATTTATTTGAAATGCATTGATGCACTACGCTCCCAAATTAAGTGTATTCCGAAGTCAAACAATTACAATCCCCTAATTTTGTTTTAAAATGTCCCATCTTCTAAGATACTGAGGAAAACAGAAAAGATCAATCTCATTCAAAAATAAACAAGGCAGGAAAATCTCCATAAAACAATCAGAACACAATGTGCACAGAAAAAATCGTGATGAATGACGCTCAACAGAATGGCAGGTGAACTTATTCCTTCTCTCTTTGGTGTAAAAAATCCAGTTTATTAATGACCCCGCATCTTCAAAACAGTTACTGGCTTCATTAAGTGCTTTTAGAATGAAGTAGGAGTCATTCCCTCTCAACAATGGTGCTAGACTTTAGAACAGGAAAAAATGGAGAACCAGGGGTCAAGGCAGCCTTTGTCACATTCTGAACATGCCTGATTCAGATTTCTCCATTATGATCACAGAAGACCTTTCTTTTCATTATAATAAAGTAAGATATTTCCAATTGGTTTCTTCAGTATTTCCTCTGATATTATTTCCTTAAGCTAAAATGCTTTTTGCTTTCACACCACCATTTATTTTACTGCTTAAACTATACCTCCTGTTAATTACACTAAAGTGTAAAAAAAAAATCACTGTATAATGCCAAATCAAAGAATAATTTGCGCTACAATTTAATACATTTATATATAAAAACTAGTCATAATAATTTGTTCATTGTCTCAGCGTGAACAATTCCCTTAACTTTCTATTTTAGATTTAAGAGCTTCTCACTGACCTCTCCTGTGCTATCTCCAAAGCAAGAGGCTCCTTTCCCCTGAAGCAGTAATACTATTCAAGCTTTTCCAATAAGATGCAACACCGTATCATGTTCACGAGAATTACATTCATCTATAAACATCTTAAAGAAAAGCGTAATCCATCATGTAGTACAAGACTGGGAGACTTTCAAGGGTTTCTGGTAAGTGTGAAAGTACTGAGAGCAGAGTTGCAGACAGCAGATCACAGAGCCTGAATTTCTCTGTTACTCTGCTGAGTATTAATTGCTTCGGTTATTCTAAAAAGTTTTCAATGCATGAATTCATACTGAAGTACCATTCACAGCAAGTTGGCTTTATTTCACATAAAAACATTGTAGTAATACTATCTTTTTGAAAAAATATCCCTCTTACTGGATTATGCTAAATATGTTACGATGTCACTATTAGGGCAGTATATATAACTTTAGTCCTAGACTGAATTACTGTGAAAATAACAATTGAAAGCATTCGCTTTACTAGCAAATGTGTTGTTACAAAAGTTGGCAGCAATAACCTTTACACAGAGACAAAATATTTGACTTTCCTTTATGTGTTTCCTATATCTTTACTGAAAGAGAAGACAGAGTTTTATTGAGGGGCAAGAGGATAGAGAATCTGTACATAGATTCCACCTACAGAAGCATGTGATGATACTTTAGGGTTATACCAACATAAATAATAACAGATCACTTAAGGGTATGAGCTGGCTTTCTTTATTCAGATGAGAGGAAGACCTGCCTTTCAGTTCCCGATTACTTTCTGAGTGCAACAGCATCAACGAGTCTGAAGGGTGCAGCAGTTTTGTGGCTGTTTCACTAGAGGGCTCTTTAACTTTAAACAAAACCTCAGTTTTTGCAACCCAGAAGATGACCTGGAAGTTAATGCGCGAATGCGAAGTGTGGAACAAGGAGAAAAATGTAAGACTGCTTTTTCAGTTGTGTTTCCTGACTGAAAAGCAGAAAACAGTGGTACAGCAAAGGGCAATTCACCATTTTACCACACATCGGTACACACTTCTTTGTTCTGTCTAAGATTCAGTGTAGATGTTTGTGCTCATGACCATCTTTTTCTTAGTTAAGTCTGTTCCAGTTCTTCAATAATTTTTTAGAAGTACCTAAGCCTCACAAAGGTATTTTTAGAGAGCATTCAAAACAACTTGTTCAGTTAATGAGATAACTAAGATCTCAACCATTTCTTCCCCCTCTGTTTTCAGGAAAAGACAAGAATCATTACCAGTCAAAGTTATGGTTGCAACTCCATGCATATGGTGAATTCTGCCATCTAAGTACATGTGAGCTGCTGAGATGGCAACAGTAGGTACAAAAGTCACACACCCCCTTACTACAAAACACGCCCCTGCCTTTCTAGCTGCTTTAGTAGCAGACTTTTGAGATTCTAAATATTTGAACAGTAGAGACTTGGAATTAGCTTGCAATTTCCTTCTCAGCAAAGCAGTCCATTTTCCCTGGTGAGTACAGGGATTATATCTCTAATCCTGCATTGTAATGAAATTCAGTGTGCCTTCCCAATAAATACACTACTTTCTAAAATTTAAACTTTGCAACTACCATTGTGTCCTTTTAAATTAATGTGAGCAGACTCAGGTAAGAATTATTAGATATGAGTTATGCCTGTTTAGAAAGAGCCAGGCAGAAGGAGGGAACTGCTTCCTTACATTTTGTTCACAAAGACTGTGAGTCTTTTAAAAATAAATGACTTTAATCATACACTACATACAGTACAAGCAAAGTCTTTGCTGTTTCTTGAGACCTGCTGGCTATGGGTAATCATACATGCATGCACCTGTGGAAAAGACAGATTCATTTGCTAAACTTTTATTTATTTCTAAGTAAGGTGATGCTACCATCTTTCTTTTTTGTGACATTATGATCTGACTTTTAATCTCTAATAGGTTACTGCAAAAAAAAACAAACAACCAAACAAACAAAAAAACCCAAACAACTGATATGTGTGTATGCACAGAAAGATAAAACTCATATTGGTACACTAAGAGGCCAAAGTGTAAGTTCGTAATTTTCTGTCTGCACCTGTGATTTTTCTGCAGTGAACTTTACCTTCAGCAAGGAAGAGAACTGCACCAGCAATTCTTACCTGTGATCCAATCACGTTTGGAGAGGGTGCAGTAGACTGCTGCTGCTGTTGATGATGGTGTTGCTGTAGCTGTTGTAGTGGTTGTGGCTGTGGCGTCTGTAGTTTGTTTTCTGACTGTGCCAATGGCTGTATTTGAAACTTACTGTCCGGCTGTTCCTGCTTCACTATCAAATTCTTTCGAAGCTGTTCCACCACTCTTTTCTACCAGATAAACAAAAACATAAACAGATATGATGATGGTTATTTTGTTGCATATGTTAGAGAAGATAACAATACCTAAAGCATTTAATGTCAATAAAGGACTATACAAAAGCGTAGTAGTTCTCTTTTTAGAATTTTAAACACTGGTGTTAACTAGAGGACTGAGTTCCAGAATAGTTATGCTGTCCAGCAGGATGACCTTGTTGTCCTTGTGGAAACTCACTCGGCTCCAGGCTATTCACAAACCACTGCAAGACCTCATTAGCATATATTCACTTGAGACTTGTTGGCATCCAGATTCTAAAGTCTGCATCTCTTTCTGACATGCACTCCCGGGCACAGAAAATGACTGTCAAGAGAACTACACTATGTGCAAAGTGGGGAATAGGAAGGGCGATCATTCAGTCCAATATTACTGGCAACTGAATGAAAATCAGATAAGGCTACCTACAACAGGAAGGAAAGACATAGACTTATTTCTCCAAGCTTAAATGCTTCCTGTGATATTACAGCTTTCGTGAAAATTTGAGATTATTTCAAAGAGAAGTTTCTTCTGGTAGCTACTGGGTATCCTTAGATGATAAAAGATCTAACACCAGACCAGGTGAAATACAGGATAAGATACCATGCTGCTGCATGGGTAATAAGGGCTCGCATTTTATGTATGTTCACGTGCTTTAGCACAACAAGGGGTATATACACCACAAGACTTTTTTTTGTGCACATGATCGGAAACAAGCATCTTTTCCAATACTCTAACCACCACCAATCGAGGGTGGCTTTAAAAAGACCCAGATGTGTTCACCAGCATTGTAACACTGCATGGCTGGATGTGGAGGAGTACACTGAAGAGTGACTGGACATGCCAGGGGCCAGCCTGAGGAAACTTTACCAAAAGCCCTGATGGTCAGACCAGCTCAGTCAGAGCTCGGCACTAGCAGAAGAGGCTGCCTGAAGCACTTCCACTTACATGAAAAGAAGAAAACTTTCTGCCAATATCAAGAGTTCCAATTTTTCTTTTGAAGCATTTCTTTTAGGGTGTAGTACAAAAGAAAGAGAGAATGGGGAAAAAAAATAGTCTGGGTACATACAACCAACTGAAACAATCTTTGCCTCTTTTTTATCTTTATTTTTATTTTTTCCATGCAGGATTACGGAACTCTGAAGTAGTGAAGTATCTGTTCTTTATGTAGTTCCCACTTGTGTACTTCAAGCCTACTTCTGAATATGTTGCTTATGAAGAGTTAAGGCTGTACCATGCCTAACATGCTAACCTCACACCTAGAAAACAGCAAAAGTTGCAGGGTTTCAAAAAGGCACTTTCTGAGAACCAGAACTTTAAAAAGCAAAAGAGAACACACAATCAACCTGAACAAACAAACAAACAAATGAATAATCCTGTTTCATGGGGTTGAAAAGTATGAATTCAAAGTTCTGATGTTTTTGCAAAAGGCTGAATTCAGAAGCTACAAAGTATACATGAGGAAGACCACCCAGCTTCTAAAACCTGCCGGGAGTTGTGATGATGGTCCTGCCAGGGATACACATCAGACTCCAAAGGCAACAGAAACGCTGGCTCGATCTCACTGAAAATTCAAGGAGCAGTAGGCAGGAACGCAAACTAAATATTCCAAACTGCACCTAGGAGAATGCTGAAAGATGTCAAAACCTAAACTGGAAACTGTTCCCACCTAGAACAAAGCGAAAATACTAAGGGCATAGAAAGTATTTTTCAAATTCAGATGTTTTACATAGTTTTGAGTGGCCTGTGTCTATCAGTTCATTCAAACACGGAATAGCTGAATAATCATTTAAAATTGCTTTCTGAGAAGATCAACCATGCTAACCCACAAACTGAAGTGCTGCATCAGTAAGCATAAGAGCTGAAAAACATTTCCAAAGAGCAACCCAAGGGGGAGGAGAGGAGAAAGGAGCAGAGCAGGAGATGAAATACTACAACATGTCTATGTAAAACATGCCAAAAATGTACTGTACGGGAGTCTGAAGAATTGCAGTACCAACTCAGGACAAGAGCAATAGGACAACCTTGTCCTGTTTTGCCAATAAGATAGAACGACGGTGCTGATGGGGAGAGAGCTGCTGCGAGCCACCTGGCAGCAGCATATCCTGCCATCCACATCCATTATGCAGATATTAAATTGGAAGAAACATCTAATGCTTTTAAGATTCAAAGCGGTACAAGTGAAGTTTGCAGAGAATGCCAATTGCTGACGCAGTTTATTAAGCTTCCTCTACCAACTGTCAGTAAAAATACCACAGTGCCACAGAAATCGTTATACTATCTGGAAGGCTGCAGGGATTACGTGCTTGCTAGCAGTTATCAAGAGCAGCTCTGAACAATGTATTCTGAAATTACTTAGCTTAATTACTCAAACCAGCTCGGGCTGCCCCTACACAGGCACCAAGCCCAGGCCATGTCCACTCACAGCACCTCACTGCTGCATCCTCCCAGCACCACTGCCAGCTCGGGCCAGGATAACAAGAACATCTTGTCTACTGTGAGGCTTCATACTATTAAAGCAGTGTTTTAAAATGGTTCCTGTGAGTTATTTGGCTGTTCTTAATCAATCCTGAATGCAGTTTGCACCCCAGAACGCACAGTCTGCATAGCTGAAATTTGCCAGTGTTGGTGTAAAGTCCCGGCTGCACATCTGGTAAAGCCAGGGAGATTGAGGTGATCTAGAAGCACCACAGAATTCTTAACAAGTATTCCCAATAATTGCCATTCCCCCAACTCCATTTTTAATTGAAGAATGTTTAAATACTGCATTCTTACCAACAACTTCAGAATTTTAAGCTGAGAATAACTCAGTTGTAAACACATAAACATAACAGAGCAGCTTTCTGAGTGTCAGAAAGCCCTCAAACCCACCCATATTTCTAAGGTAGTTTCTTTTTCCTCAGTACTAGAAATGTGTGAAAAGCATTTGTCTTTCAAGTTTACTGAATTTTCCTCAAAGCCTCTGTTTACATCCAGAATGTGAAAGAAGTTAATAATCACATCCTTTCATCCGAGCTGTATCCTACCCAAAAAATAATTGCTTGTGCTCTGCAATGGTTATGGTCAGGCTGCTACAAAATCTATTTGCCGAGCTGTGCCCCGTAAGCATACTGCATAATTTAATAGCTCTTGCTGTCTTGACATCTTCATTGCTAACTTCATCAAGAACTCTTCACACCACTGAGTTCACAGAGACCTACACACCTTGTATGACCCCTTCTTACAAGTAATAAATGTAATCAATACTGTGACATTTAGTGATAGCACTTTCCCGTTCATGCCACAGGCCAGATCAAACAGAGCACCAGATTATTTTGGTTTGATTAAGCAGAAAATCCACCTCTTCATCTCACTGTGCCTCGGTGAGACAAGAAAAGATGTCTCCTCTGTGCTCTTATCAAACTTTCTTTTGCAGCAAGATTATCGTGATAAAGTCCTTGATAACACTTTAAGCACAACATTATTAGCCAAGAATTATTTCCACTAAATCACTCAATCAATGAACGAAAAAGTGGTATTGTGTGTACAGCATGCTTTAATATACTAGATCCCCCACTACAGTTGGTGCCACGTTTTCTCTTTTATCCAAGCAACATTCAAAAATAAATAAATAAATAAATAAATTAAAAAATCTATTTAAGAGGGTCTGCTTTTAAACTTCAAAAATCTATAAACGAGTTAAACATTAAAATCTCCTTAAAAAAGAGAAAAGATGTAAAGTACCAAGCAGCCTCACAGTGCGTACCTTCAGTATCACAAAACCAGAGCTGTTGTGCTTTGAATTTACCAAGTGCGTGCCAGTGACCTGCTTTCCTGCTCCACCGACTCCAGTAGTAAACTATTAAGTATACCCTGTTCTCTGCTCCCTGCAACGAGCAAGAAATGTTCTCTGGGATTTATAAGTCGCCAGCTGCTGAGAATGAAATGGTAAGAGAGGATTGGGAGTGGGAAGGCTGGAGGGAATTTCCCTGCCCTGCAATCTCCTTTTCCTGCCTCCCTCCCTCCCTCGCATTGCCACTACCCAATGAGAAATCAAAGACCTCTGCTTCTACACAGAATTTAAAGTTACTCTTTAAACTGCCAGGGGTGTGCGTTTGGAGAGTGGAATTTGGGAGTGGAAACATTGCCAGCAAGGACAATAATTGTACACTCATCTGCTGATGGTATCAGAAAGTTAAAATATGAGAATCCAATGATAGAAATCCACGATGCCGTATTTCACAACTGTGTGGAAAGAAATCCATTGTATAATAAAACTGGATTTTAATTCTATTGACAGATTGCAGAGAGGGCTACAGAAATATGTTCACATCTTTAACACTGACCCTGTATTTGTATGGAACTCTGCATCCCTGGCTGTGCTTGACTCACATTCAAGATTGTTTTATGAACAAAAAAAATCTAAATGGGTTACATTAGAAAAAAAAATATCCCCCCACAAAAAAACCATGGTCAAACTTTCTGCTTCTTAAAGTTGTCCAATTGTACATTTGAGTTGAAACAGCCTCCCCTGGGAGAGTTGGGAATGGATCTCCTGTGCTCTGTACAGGCACACAGCCACCACTGCCAGCAGTGGGACTGAGACTGCCAATGCCCTGTTGCTGGGCACAAGTATTGAAATGTACAGTATTTCTTTCTACAGTTTACTAACCTAACTCATTTTTTCCCAAGGGTTTTTTGTTTGATTGATTGATTGATTAAGCACAGACAGATAACCCTACCTACCCCAGTGAATGGCTGCATGGCCAACACACTAGTAAGCATCCCAAAGAGTATGTGCTCCACGCAGCCCATGTAAAACATGTCTAAAAGCACTACAAAGACATAAAGATGTATTCTGCATGTCTACATGCCTACCTATTTTGAATGTGAGATTTTTCCATTAGGATAGAAAAACACTTCTCAAAGTTGCCAGAAATAATCCAGAAATGGCTTATGTATGTTCTGAAAATAATGTTAGCTCCTTCATTTCTAATGGGGGAGAATGCTTATCAACTTTTCTATTTTATTTAAAATTATAGCTAGATTTATAAATGAAAATGACTGAAAATAGCTGCTGTGCCATTCTGTTTTACGCGAAACCTTGATTGCTTTATTTTCGGTACTGTGTCTTTTACCATTTGCAGCAACACAAGAGCAATTAATTTTTGGAAGGGAATGCTGTACCGTGAAATGCCTTATGCATCACTGTCTTCTCATTTTAGAATCTCTCCTACTTGCTGCACAAAGTAGGCAACAGACACTGAACTAGCAGGAGCTCTACATACACTACGTTTTCCTTCAGCTTATACATTAAATAAATACAATATCTCTGCTTCCTTGCCCCAATACGTTTGTTAACTGAAAGAAACCTGCAAGAACAACTACAGTATTTAAACAGAGAAGCAATTAATGAATGGAGAATTAAATATATGACAACAGGCAAAACAGAACATGAAAAACAGTTAAGTGCAGTATTTGTAATGTAATTAAGGAGAAATGGAATGCAAGGACAAAGCTTGACAAGGTTTTTTATTTGGTTTTAGGTTGTTTTACTTCTCAGAAATACTTCATGTCATGGACTAAAACTTGCTGTATAAAACCACAGCACAAAAACTACTGCAGGAAAACACATGGGAATGATCTCCTTGGGTAAGTGGCTCACAGCGCTGCCTGGCAGCCAGCAGTTTCAACAGAGCACCTCTAGCAGGGAGATACCACTGCCTCTTTCCTCGTACCTCTGATTTATCTCATAATGTGACATCATCTTCTAAAGCCTAAATTCATCTTTCTAATCTGCTACCTCCTAATATTTTTTAATAGCCCAAACAGAAAGGGGAGACGCCAAATAGTTTTACAGCATGCTCCTGTGCAGGAACACAGTCCCTAGAATGAAAAAATGAATCAGTTTCAACAGGATTCTTGTGCATCCCACTGCTGTTCCCATGACTGCATCATACCTCCTCTCCTCCTCGTGACAGCAAACACATGCAGACCAGGCTCACACACCATCAGAAGTACCAAGCAAGATGACTAACTTTAGGTTAGAATAGAACGTAAACCTCTCTTCTATGAAGAGGAACGAACATCTGCATGCTGAGACTATATTGTAGGAGAACCTGTTGATTACCTTGAAGTTGTCAACAGCATCCAATATTTCATTTCCAATGTTTCTTTACAGAGATCATAAACTAACTGCAGAACTTAGAAATACTAAAAGAAGGAATAAATACAGAAAGACTTGAAACAGAGATACAGAATGAAGTAGATGCTTCTATTAATCCTTTCCAGTACTAGAAAATATGGAAAATATTCAGTGAAAATGAATGTTAACAATATAAAACGTGTAGAAGTAGTTTTATTCACTTCACTTTGCATGCAGCACAATCAACCTGTTTCAAAGATCACCTGGCTAAGGGATCCTCTAGGGATGAGTGGAAAAGTTAGAATTTCCTTGGGGATTTATCACAGCTGCTTAAGCAGCAGTGGACAGGCTTTTTCCCTTTCGATGGTGTCAACCAAATACTGTTAAGCGTGGATTCAGTTAAACCCCATCACTACCAGTATCACACAGCAATTCACTGTTGAGCAGTCCTTAATAGGCAGAATGAGTTACCAGAGCAAAAAGCTGTAGTTTCATCTCACTCGAGTGAGAGTTTTTTTTCCAGTTTCCTACATTTAAACAGCATGTCAAACAGAGGTGTTCTGCCCAGCCAAACATACCTGCTGTACTCTTCTTTTTAGTTAACCAAGCATGATCAAAATGAAGAAAAATGCCTGCTTCACAGAAAATACATGAAATTAAATTAGCACTGCAGACCCAAACCTTTGGCCTTTCATTGTATAAAGGTTTGCAGATCAGTCAACAGTGACTCTACTCTCTGTGGGGCAGGGGGAACAAGAAAAAAAGTAAAGGTTCTTGCTTAGCCACCCAATTTAAATGGAAAAGGGAGGGAGAACTTTGCCCCTGTGTTTATCTCAGTGCAAATAATATCTCCCTAAGTATGGCTAAAAGTACTCAAAAACTGCAGATGTAGTGAACTACTATCTCTTTTAGAAACATCCAGAACTTCAGTTTATGCAGAGCTTCTATTGAGAGTCCAAAGGAAAAATCACAGATGCAGTTGAGGACCCAACAAACAACACTGCACAACATGAGGCTTCCTGTGGCTCAACACATCCTGCTCATGACATAGAAGGCTGAGAGGAGACTTCTGACTGGGCTGAGATTCTTATATACCAAGAAGACTTCTGAGGGTGTGGGAGAAGCTTTGAATTTCTCTGAGAAATGTAAAATGGTAATTCCATGACTGAAGGTAGACAAATTCAACCTTGAAATGAGATGCAAAGATGGGTCAGTGTTGGAAGAGCCTGCTATGAGATACGATAGTGCATCATGGCTTGACATTTTCAGGACAAGATTTTACAGCTTTTCAAAGGAAATGCTTAATTTAACTCTTAAAGATTATGTAGTATGTGTGCGGGGCTCCGAATCCTGGAAAGCCTTTGCTCATGCCCTGACTTGATGGGCCACAGGGACAGCACAAGTGCCAGCATTGTTTTCAGTCTGGCAGTGGCCTCACCTCCCTGGAACTGAGAAGTCACATAAATACAGTCTTCCCCTTTAGAGTACAAATGTCTCCAGATATATTCAGGGCTGATTTTTCACCTCTTCTAAAATATAAGAAGCTGGTCAGAAACAGAGAAAAGATGATGAGCAACACAAGCTAACCTTCTTCCTTTGATGCCTTTCATTGTATGCCTTGCTTACACATTCATGTTGTTATTGATTCCAGTCTTGGAATGGGAAAAAAAAAAAATCCAGGTGAGAATTGCTGGGATGCTATTTTTTCCCCTCCACTGCAATGTAGAGTGTGGATTGCCTGCTAGGATTAACTGGGCAAATTTCCCCACATCAACCTGCTGACATTGCAACAGCCTTCAGAATAACTGGCAGCCCAATCTATCACCTGCTCTCTGGCCGTGGAACACAAAAACTTTGTCTCCTGATAACAAAACCATCCAAGCTACGCTGAAGTCAGAAGATGTCACACAGGAGTGCTGAGGTAAAATATAATGGCTTCTAATCGCAGGAAGTTGAAGTAGTTATCTCATTCGTCCCTTTTGGTTTTGATGTGTGGCATCTCTTCTCTACTTCCTACCTAAGAAGGAAGTCTTTCTTTAAAAGTCTGCCTGCTAGACGAAAGACAAAAAGCATCTGCCAAGCACAGTTGTTTTTAACAGATGCACATAGTATCTAACTTAACTAACAGGATCAGGCATAAGCATCTAAATACATATATAATTTGGTATTAATCTAAAATTTTGGTCAGTTTCTACAACATAAATCTCAGCAGCTGTTCTTGCTGCCCTCAGAACTCTTTTCTATAAAAGTTTAATCCTCTGGGATCTAAATGCCTTAGGAAGGTGCCATTGCTCCATCAAGCAATGTAACAGTACTGTGAGGAGCATAAATGAAGAAGCCACGTGTGGAACACAAAGATCTTTCTGGCTTTGATGGACACCTCACAGGAAGATGCATTTGAGATATGATATATCAGTATGGACAATAAACAGCGACCACAGAAGGGAACATAAACATTTCTGTCCGTAAGTTCACACCACTTCTTCACAGTGTGCTTGCTTGTTTGACAGTTATACTGTCATCATTTTAGACTGTTAAACCTCTGCTCTAGGGTTTATAAAAGATCAGAGCACTTGTCACTCTCAGTGCAGGTAGAGGGAGATAGAGTGGTTGAGCAGTTCATTTTTCTTTATAATTACACTCCATTAACCTTCCACATGAGAGCTCCCCCGCGCTTTCATACCAGCAGCACCAACTGGCTGTGTTTGATAAGGCTCAACAGAGTCTGCAAGACCAGCATGTGGAACAAAAGGAAGACTTCAGCACTGCAGACTTAGCAGAAGCTGGGCTGAAGTCCTGCTAGTGGCACAAAAACATTCAGCTACATGACACACAGGTGGAAGGACACCAGCTTCACCCCACCTGTTCCCTACAACCGCACTCCAGAACTCCATAGGTGCATGAGCTAGTATTTGAATGCCAAATGCAAAGGCAGGGAATTATTCACTATAGGGAACTGAATATTTACCATGCTTTCACCTCACTGCAGAGATCTGCCAAGAGAAACGCATTTGGAGTATTAAAGCATGCAGGGCAATATAAAAGAAGTTGTCATTACATTATAATTAGATCATGTTGGAGTAAGCAAGCAGAGTACAAGGAAGGAAAATTACTTTTGAAATTTAATTTATTTTTTTATATACTTCCAGTATCTAGGGTTGCTTGCTGTAAGCTTTGAAGACCACACCGGTTAACGAACAGCATTACATTCATCTGTAACCCTCTCGATGGTGACCACATAAATGATAGGCTCTTCTAAAAAGAGAGACTTCTTCGATTAATAATGTATTCCTTGAGAGTTTTAGATTCAGTGCCAGGAAAGCTATTTTCCATGTGCATTAAGGTAGATTAGCATTTGTGTATACTGAGCAATGGTCTCGGCACATGCTTACACAGATAAAAGGGGAACAAATTTGGAAGGAGGGATTGTAAACAATCTGGAACGGGGTCCAAATTAGTTAAAAAATAAATGGAACCTTACAAAATCCGCACTTTCAAATGACATTCTATATTACCTACTGGTATTTTTAACCATCTCAAATGCCTTCATAACATAAAGCTGCATACAGAACTGGCCTGTAGAAGTGAGTGATTATGATAGCCTTTTTGTTGTTTAGCTCCATTATCCTTTCACAACCCTCTTCTGGTGTTTAACATACTGGTATCTGCATGCATCTCCATAAATAAATATAACTAACTTCTTTCCTAAGGTAAGTTTCCCAACCTTCAGCTAATATTTTGAAACGATGTGTCGTTTTCCGTGTCTTGGTAACTTTGAAGTGTCTGAAACAAAATCTGCTTACGCTGCAAACCAAACCAAGCTATGAATCCAGCACTGTCCTTGTTCACAAAGCACAGGAATTTTATCTCAGAGTTTTAGTGAATGTTGCCTCAGATCCCCATCAGTACAAAGGAAACAGTAGTGATACTTCTCTTAGGAACTTCAACACTGTTACTGACGGCTCTTAACATAAATCCTACTTTCACCCTCATAGTAAGTTTTGTTTAAGATTTTGGATCTCCTTTCCCAAATTTTCTTTACCTAAAGACATCCATTTGATCCATAATGAAATTTAACTTGTGCCACATAACATCATTTAACACGTGATGTTAATTCAGAGTTAACGGATGTGACTGAGCACAGTGATTCCAATACTGACAAGCCGCTGTGGTTGCCTCAGGAAAGCAGACAAGTCAGAGGACAGTTACTTCTCTCCAAGACAGACTCATTCAAAGTGGGAACCGAAGTACTTTTGTAATATTTATTTCTTGGATGAACAATGAAAGCTGTGTCTCAGATGCATTTGGTATCAACTAAGAGGCAAGATGAATTTTGTCAGATGTAATTTCTCTACTAAAGATGATGTTCCCTATCCGACTTAATAAATCTAAAACAATGTAATTAGGACATTAAAATTCTATAAAGCATCCATATCTCTTGTTTTTGAAAAGAAAAAAAAAATATTGAGTTTGTACACACAGGAATCTCACTTAATGCCTCTACAACCTGTTCTCTCATCTCTTCTGGTGTATGTTTTGGAAGCACTGAGGACTGAGACTGTTCTTAAAACAAAGCACTGCAGAGGTGCTTCTGCTCTGCCGTCATAGCTACCACCATTTGGAATATTCTCTTTGGATAAGTGGACCAACCTCACCTCCAAAGAACGCAATATTGTGGCTCATGAGACCTCTCTTTCTCAATAATCAAAAAACCAAAACAGCACAACTCTTGACCTGCAAAATGTGCCTCTTCAGAACTTTTCAGCAATATTTGATATTTTCCCCAATGCCTTTTAGGCAATATTTCAGTAGGAAATATTTTGCTCTACAGTGACTCATCATTCTCTTTTTACAGAGGATCTGCCAAAAACAATGGAAGTTGTGTTGTTTTGTTATGTGAGTGAAGGAGATCTTGAGGGTTTTGAGGATCATTTATCTGCACATGCAGAAATATGCAGGTTGGTGCAGGACTCCTAGAAAAGAATTACTGCGGCTTGTGGTACTGTTTATGTAATAATCTTTGGAAGATACATGAACATAAATGTGAATGTGAGAAATCCTTGTTAAACTTTGCAAGAGAATCTCAGTCCAAGAGGCTAAAACTCCACAGGTTGGTGGGGCCCATGGAGCCCATGAGCACTATAGATTTAAAACGAACACTAACTAAGCCTTTGATGAATTGCTCTCAAATTCCCCAAGGAGTTTTCTGTCAAAGAACAGTAAGAAATAGCAAGTAAGCCCTCTTATAATTCTTCTTTATGTGATACAAATATATAATAAGTGTATATTTAGGGAGAGAACGACTACTTCTTTGCCTCTGCAGGCCCATAGTACATTTAAAAGGCAAATTAACTTTTTTTTTCTTTTAATGCTGATGGCAAGGATTAAACAAATACTATGTATATTTGCACATGATGAAGAGTAAGCGTACTTTGAGAGCCAATGCCTGAAGTGATATTTATTGCAGAGAGCATGCAATGTATTGCTGGATGAAGACAGGCTGTACTCCAAACCAGTCTGACCAGCTGAACCTGCACTCAGAGGTATCAGAGAGCTGTAGCGAAACTCAGAAATATTACCTCATCAGCCCTAACTCAGCGCTTCTTGCAAGGCAGTATTTCTGAATGCATTTGCCAGCACTAGCTCACATCACAGGCCCTCCAAAAGCAGCCTCAGCAGGTCTCTCCTGGGTATTTCCACAGATACCTCACACACTGGTCTTGAGGAGCTATAAATCACAGAACAGGAGTTTTCCTCCCCATGGTTTTGCACTGATGGATTTTTTTCTCCTCTTGCTTATTTTTTTTTTCTTTAAAAGAAACACATGTTGCACTGTTGAGAAAGGCTGAAAGATTACAGCAACCTAGCAACTAAAAGACAGGCTGTTGGGGTGAGCCATCTTGCTTTGTGTCCTCGGCACTGAAAGCTTCCCTTGTAATGGGGTCTCAGGCTTTGTTAATAACCCAGTGAACAAACCTGAAGCAGCACTGGCTTTGGCATCAGAGCCTAATTAAAGTTTCATACGCGTAACGGGTGCTCCTCTTAAACTAAATAAAACTAAGCCCTCACAAAACCCACTTTCTCAGATAACCTTTGTAATACGTGGGGCAGAAGGGGAGCTTCAGCCTTTGACTGAAACCTAATGCTTCAGGTGAGGTGGGCTATGGGGCAGGGGGCCTCTGAAGAAAAGAAGCTGAGCACACACTTTCCTTCACCTTACTTCTGAATATAGCAAACCAATGCTGAAACGTAGGGATGTTGTGGGGAAAAAGAGCCTCAGGGTTTTTTCTGTTTTCTAACAAATGCTACAGGGCACCCGTGTGAGAAAATACAGCATCTTTACTTGCTCGTTTTGATAAAACTATGCTCAGCTGTATTTCATCTCAAGTTGGGGCAGGATGTGAGTAGAGGAAAGAGGCTTTAAAAATATCTATCTCACACACCCCCACACGTAGAGCAGTAAATACATGCAAGGGCATGTGAGGAACTAGTGATCTAACGTTACTTTAAAAAGAGAAACACCAAGAGCAAAGTCTGAGAAAAACATTAAGCAGTGGTAATAAGGATGGCAGTATGTGATAGGTGTTGGAGAAGCACAAAAAATAAAGACGTAAAATTGAAATGTGCAAATGGCATTACTTGACTTGGCACCGTGCAGGCAGCAGACTAGGATTTTCACGATAACTGCTTGGAGGACCATATATACTTACACTCATATCAAAAAGATGTTTAATGCAAACCACGTGTGTCAGCCTGCCCAGGAAGATAGTCACACTGCTGCTGATTGCTGGGAAGCTCAGATGCAAAAAAAAATAAAACAAGTTCCAAAAAAATCAGGAAACACAGAACTGGGTAAGAAAAAACAGGTTGTCACAAGCAAAACACAAAGCTAAGCTGAAAAGTGGTGAAGTCTAGCAAGCAGAAATGACTCTTTTTGCACTGACAGGCAAAGCTTGCAAGGGGAAGCACTACACCTTGTCAGGTTGCCTTGAACAAAGGGCACACAAACCGCTTGTAAGGTCCCTTCTCACTGCAGGCCTACATCCTCTGGGATGTCTGAGGCAGCACAAGGAGTGCTGAGAATACTCATTCAAGATTTTTAGCAAGGTCTCAGACAGAACTACTCAATGAAAAAAAGGAAGTCTGTACTTCATATACACGTATGCAAAAACTGATCAAGAACACGTGTGATTTAACCCTGCAAACCCTCCACAATTTGATCATATGCTATGCAGGGCAAAAAGCTGTCTGCAAAAATCTTCTGAAATATTTAACACGTGATAATGCTATGCAAATAGCAACAATAACTCAATGGCTTCATCCTGTTCTGTATATTATGAGCTGCAGGAGCACAGCATTCTGCCTCCACATCCCTTGTGGAGTTCACCTGAGCTATGATGCAATGAGAGTTTTTGCTCTGAGCCTTTAATGCATTCAGCACAGACTCTCACACCAAGTAGCTCCCTGAACCGCAGCATCCATCTTCAGCGTGAGCCAGCAACTGACTTCCCCCACCAATTTACAGTGGCTCGGAAGCTTGCCCGGAGACCCGCATTGGTTGAGAAGCTGCATAAGCAGCAGAGGCACGGAGGCAGCTGCTTTTAGGCCTGCAGCAGCACGCTCAGCATGAACAGCCTGTACGAAGGTTTCTCTCCCACACATAAAATCAAACTGTTCCGTGCCCCTTTGTGCTGACTGAGCCTATCTCTCAGCTGATGAGCAAGTTGCTATTTACAAAATGCTTTCTCCAGCCCTTTTTTGGGAACTTGCAGCCATTGATAACTGGCTGGGCTGGTTGGCACCCAGCGGCCCTGCACAGCTGCTGAGCACACAGCTGGAGTGCCCAGGGATGGGCACCGTGTGCTATCGCTAAACCCGCTCCATTCATTCGGTTGGAATGATGGCTTGGCAATGCTGCTGTTCTGCTAGTGACAGCTTCTAGCATGTTTGCCAGAATTATTGCACCATTTTTTTTTCTTTAAGAGGCCTGAGGATCAGTGAAGAGAAATGGCCAGCCCTGTACACATGCTCCACAATTGGTTCTTTCAGCCACTTGCAGCACAAACGATTTGCAGCAACACACTCCACACCTCCTCATGAGTTACCAGCCCAATCCAAGACAAATACATCAAGAAAAGAAAAAGCTGGGGACAAGATTAACCATGCAAGCTTCCCTTTTTCATGACACTCACATTTTTTTTTATTACCCTGTCACCAGATATTCAAGTGAAAACAAGAGTGTACTCTAACTACTGCTCTGACAAGCCATGAGAGAACAAACCCAGTAAGAAACCTTTCTGTTTGGCTCTTCATGGGGCTCTCTTGCACTCAGAAAACAACACTTTGATGCCCTCTTTGCCTGCCATTTCCAACAACAACGGGGAGGATGGAGGTCTCCGGTTTCTATGACTACCCAGATGGGCCACAATACAAGATATTTACCAGCGTTGGACTGCAGGGATGGCAGAGCAAATTAAGCTGGAGTTTACATTACTTCCCAGAAACTAAAAGAAAGAAGAAATCCAAACAAAATGGGACCATCAAAGAAGGATGATATTTCCTCAGTGCACTCCAAAAGATTTCTGAAAGTAGATGATGAAGAAAGGAGAGATATTTCTTTACAAAAATAAAGAATAACATAAACACAAACAAACTGAAACCCTAATTTGCATGAGTAAATGTTTTCATTAAAACTAGACTACTGGAAAATTACCATCATAACATCAAAAGCAAAAAATAGGTCCCCAAAAATAACATTATTTTATTAATTTACTGAACTCGTGAATGGGTACATTAGTCATCCCAGCATTTTGCAGTGCTTGTTGAGCTCCATGAGCTGCACTTCATAATACAACTTGGTTTTCTGCTGCTTACCCCTGCTTTGGCCTTGTACCATACTTGTCAAAGGCAAAATACCCTGTATTCTAATAAGAGAAGTTAGTACCAGCAATATACTTCACCAACACTAGCAAAACTGCAGAAGAATGTAATGTATGTTCTTTGTAACTTCCTTGGTCAGCTAGTAGAAAGGTAGACTTAGCATGTTTCTCAAAGGCAGCAGCTTCCCAAGTGCACACCCCCTCAGTAGTCTTGGAAGGCAAGTGACTGCGATGGGTCTAGACAGCATGAGTAAAATGCTTTCTGGAGAAATAACCTGTTAAAGCTATTAGTAAGCTTTTGGGGTATGACATACGTAGATGTGGCCTCCTGTAACAAACCAAGCTAAAGAATTTCTTAAATATGTATTTTGAGGCTTGCTATTTTGAAAATGTGTGTATTTTAATCCTCTGACACAAGATAGGTATTAGTCACTGTCCTCTTTTAAGTTTCTTTCTTTCTTTCAACCTAACCACAAGGCAGCTAATAGCCTTCGTTAAATATGTGATATGTGCAAGGCTCATAGTAAGACGGCTCACTGTGGACTTCTAGAGGCTTATATGTTCTTTGGGGAGGGGTGAGGCAAACGAGGACAGAAAGGCTTAGCAGCTGTACCTTGTCAAAATAATCCAAAATTAGAGGGACTGTAACATCTCAAATTGGAACAGGGAGCTTTAAAAGCTTTATTGAAAACTACAGGCACTTGCTTTTCACAAATCACTGTCCTTTTCTGCACCACTAACCAGGCAGGACCTTTCACACAGGGCTGGTCAGTCTGCTCTGAACCACAGGCTGATCACCCAGAACAGCCAGTGCTTCATACCTGGACACTGTGCCTCTATCTGGGCAACTGAGCCTCTTGTCATACCCAGCATAAGAGCCAGCATCTCTCACCAGCACATTGGTGAGAGAATGAATACAAGGCACTGAAGTGTCCAGAGCTCCTGCAGAATTTGGAGCAGAAGCACTGAGTTAGCTTAGTGCAGCAGAGGAGCGGAGGACCAAAATTACATATCAGTAATAACAATTAAAAGATTTGGCAACTCTGCTCAGCTAGTGGGAATTAACTGGAAGTAATTAATTAGCATGGATGCGGGTGGGTAAAGGATACAGCTGGGCATAACTTCCTTTAAGCCTGAACAACACAGAGGAGACTGTGGTCACATCTTGCAACTGCTCCTTGTGCTTATCACATAAAGGCAAGGGATGGCACAATGAAAAAGAAAGTTTCCAACATGCTAATGCCTCCTGGAACTGCAACAGTTTAATGGGAAGAACAGAGTGAACTGGGAGTAAAGGCAAGGAGGAGCTTCGCTTCGCTGCAAGGATGAGAGTACAGCAGCAAAGGCAGCGCTTGGTGTCATGTGGATAAAGCTACTGTAGTTGTAATTTGGTATAATTATCAGGAGGCTGGGACTGACATCTAGGCCAGTGGGTTGCTCTCTCAGACCCTACTGCCAATTGCATACCCCCGACAAAAGCAAAGCACAAGCTTCCACTCTGTAGTGATACTATGTGGAAACTGCTTGCAAATTGCAAGGCACCTGCTATTCCACAGGGTCTTTCAGCTGTCAGTTACAAACAGTTACAACAATGGAACTGATTGCTGACCCCTGCAAGGAAATTGCTCTTAATAAAAACTGAAAAGAACGTGGATAAACACAAGTTTTACAGAAATTCAGCAATAACAATCTGTTTTAATGTGGAGTGAAACTGCCTGGTGAAACTTTGTGCTCTTCCCTACTGCCAAATTTAGTGAAATTCAAGTATATGAAATGAAGAAAGTGCTTAGGGCGCACATCCCATGTGCAATATTTTGTGCTCTTAAAACGATGCTCCAAATACCATCAACACTAAATTCATGGCGTGGTGCTACTTTAGAAGTAGGAGGGAATGTACCTGCAGTCTTTCAGAACCTGAGCTGACCAGAGCACAGGTATTTTCACAAAAGCCATTCACCTACATCATTATTCATCTCTTCCAGTAATGCAATTTAAAAATAATTCATTGCTTGCCTCCACATACAGTCAACAGAAACAGTCAGATAGATGGCTGAATCAGTGATGCTCGGCATGTGCCCTATCTTCACAAATCCCAGGCAGGCTTCAGATGACTTTTCTGCAAAGTCAGAATTAGAAACCCCTGGGTGACTACCGAGACAGAACATCTCACCTTTCTCAGACCTAGACTCCTCTTTTTCTGCCCCACTGGTTGGATGTATATACCACTGCTGGATCCGATAACTTCATTTGTCTATCATTAAAACAGCAACTACGCCCATCTTGCATGCTGCCAATGACAGCAGCAATCTGTTACAGACGTGTACCCGATGCTAACACAGGCAATACAAAGCAGCACCTCTCCCCTCGCTGACATTCACTCTGCTCACAACCACCACTCACCTTTTCCTCTCTTTTCAATTAAAATCAGAGAGGCTATTCTCTTGGTTTAATCTTGTTTCTGTTTTGCAGCTACAAAAGGCTCACATTCCCAACTGGATGCCATTTCTTTGAATCAAAGATATCACCACTACTTACAAACTTGGCCACGGTGAAATGATTTGCGACCCATTTGCTTGGATATTTATGCATCCCTCCTAGTTGGTCATTGACCATTGACTTCCAGGAGGAAAAGCTTTCAAGAAGGCAGGTTATCTCTCCTTTATTGTAAGACTGAAAATCACCTACAAGGATCACTGTACTTGCAGCTTTTCTTCACTTCATGACTACACTGAAATACAACAAAAATCAGCTGCGTGAGAAATTAAAGGAGAATCCTATCAGTCTTGAAAAGTGGGTCAGTTCTATCTGTCCTGAAGATGCGCAAACAATAAGAGGATCACTGCTAAATTAACACCCAGTAAAAAACACATCAAATACATCAGTTTGCTGAATAGGATGAAGCTGATGAAAAACAGATGACTTTTTCGCTGCTAGCAGACTGCTTACAAAAGCAGAGAAAGCAAAGACATCCACATCTATAAAACCAAAAGCAGTTAAAAGCAAGTTTTCCCACATCCAAACATTTAAGTGACTGCATCTGCAAAATGTATTTTGGACTCGATGTGTTTCAGAGGCCTCAAATCGATGCTCATGTTCTACTTATGTATAGTTTTGGTAATGTGGACCGTGCAACCTTCCTGTTCACACGGCTAAGCACCGCTACCAGATTTGCTCCAAACCCAGCTGTAGTAGCAAACTCTCTCCTAGCTTCTCTGCTCCCGTGCTGCTCCCCAGCACCACTGCAGGCTGCTGTGTAAACGGGAGGCTTGGCGAGCGGTCGCCACCTAGCGGAGCCAGCCCGAGTCCGGCACAGCTCTGCTGCTGCTCTTCGAGGCTTTGCTCGCTTCCAACTCAACCCGTAAGGGTGATAAAGCGGATCGCACAGAGCTATTGCTGAAAAAAATATCAGAGACGAAACATGGTTCTGGTACAACAGAAAAAAGACCGGCCCATTCCATCCCTTCAGACGACGTGACAAATCCGCATGTTTGATATGAAGTCCTCAAAATGGGACATGATTGCAAGAAATCCAAAGCACATTAACACACTCCTTTAAAAATAGCCACGTTTGGGGGGAAAATATCCACCAATTGCTTTTGTTACTTCTCCCACTATCCCATTAACTCAGTCAAGAGAGAGCTGTACTGAGGTCCTTGCTTTAAACCCTTGTAGTCCCCTGGCATTACAACTGAAAGTAACGCCCTTAACACTGCAGACAACAGCAGAATCTTTTCCTCATGTTCTTTCATAAATACCCGATTTAATTCATCCGAATACTTTCTTCCAAAAAGCATCATTGAAAAAAAATAATATAGCATAACCGATTAAGGACATACAGCAGAAGACAGGTGCTGGGTATCGCAGTCCCTTCCCACGTGTTGTGATTGCGTCCCACACACCGTATGCTGTGCAGTGTGGAGGCTGACGTTGCCCCGCACTGTACCCGCAGCTCTCTGGGAGCAGAAGCCCGAGGGGCTGCTGGGTCAGCAGGAATTCCCATTGTACAGAACACACATTAACTTCACCGCTCTGAGATGAATCTGTGGTCCCCAAACTTTACAGAAGTGCAGTTAAACGCACCTCCTCTCCTTGAGAAATGCTCCAGGACTTGATGTTAAGCAGGTGTTCTGGCTGTTCATGTTGATAAGCAAAAATAAGCTTTTATAGGCTGGAAGAGCTGAGCTACACTGAAATCAGAGCATGCTAAGTTTAATAATCTTTTCAGTCTTTTTGCATACGCCAGTTTGGCTTTGAACCCTTGAGGAGGAATCTGCTACTAAAACACCTCGACAAAATCAGAGTCACGTGAAGAGGAAATTTAAATAAGGAAAGCGCAAGGAAGAACTTAACTAAAAATAATACTGTAGTAATTAAAGGAAGATGTACCAGAGCACGTGGCATCAAAGGGAAATGTAACAACTTCTCTGTCTCATCTTCAGTCAAGGACATCTCCCTGCTTAAAAGCACTTCATTTTTTTCTTTAAAAGAAAGGATGGGGAATCAGAAAGAACAGTGCTTTAAAAATGGGAGAGCCGGATGTCACACATAATGTTCTGCTCAATTGTTTTCCTGGATACTGTCAGAAATCACTGATTGAGGAACCACGTCCCATCTTGTTTCAGGAAGCCATTGGTTTCGTTCCAGTGCATTACTGGCTGTCTGAGGAGTTATTAATAATTAAACTTAAAAAATTCTTCATTAGTGTTAACTTTACCTGAAATCTTCCTGGTGACGCATAATTTTAAAGGAAATTAAACAGCAGCAACCCGCTAACGACAACCATTACATCAAAGAAAGCGTTTAATTTGAAAAGGAAGTTACTTCTTGTAAATTCACTTCCTTCGATTCCTGCTCTGTAGGAATGACACTACACAAAAAAAGGATTTCAGCTGTCACTTTTTACACCTACGAGAAGCTGAAAAGCAATGGCACTTTACCTACTCCATCTCCCTCTTTGTGCTTCTTTAGATTCCTCTGCGCTAATAAAATACAAAGAAAAGCAAATAACATCTCACAGGTGAAATCACCGTATATAAGCATCAGAAACCTAGCAGGTTGGCTACGTCTGACAGCTCCACAGCCCCCAGCACCTCATCCTGGACCAGTGACCACACCGGGACACCTCTATTCCTTATGCAGAGCTTAGCGATAACTAATGCAATTGAGATTTACATCACCTAGAGTAAAGGGACAGACCAATTATGCCTAAGAAAGCTCTTATGAGGAAGAATGCCTGAAATGCCGCTTGTTTTGCAGGCTTATGCATCTACCCACATTACTGCAGCAGTGCTCGGCTGCACATGTCCTTGTAGCTGGAGTACTTGCCCAAAAAGCGACAGGTGACATCCATTTCCCTTCTCAGCTGGAGGTAATACAAAAGTACATCTCCTTTTCCCAAGGTCTGGTTATACAGGAAGCTGGGCCAGAGACACTTTGTATCTCCCCTTCTTAGCAGCAACACAGAAGAGAAGCCAAGCTGTACTGGGATGAAGTGAGAAAGCAAGAGGCAGCTGGAAGACGAGGCAGTTCCCATGAGAGACAACTGGTCTCTGCACCAGCAGCTGCTTATTCCAACTTGGCTGATGCTGCCAGCAGATTTCCTACACACGAAGCACTGCCATACAGGTTGCCTCCACTCCTCCTCACACAAACGGCCACATTCCTATTCTGGGCATCATTCGGTCACCACATCTTCTCCCTGGGAGCAGCAGAGCCCACACGACACCCCAGGACATGCTGACACCCCAGTGCCAGACAGCTGCACACTGGGAATGTGCCTTCATGGGAGGGCTGCACCCTGAGCCTCTGCCTGCAGGAGATAGATGTTAGCTACAGGTTCTGGCTGCTTCGTTAGAAGAACCGATTAAGTCAATATTATTCCTAGCTCTTGTTTGGATTCATTTATTAACTTCTGCATCAAATATTTCTGGCATGTTTGTTTTACTTTCCTCCTGAAACACTGTATAAAAAGTAATGGGAAAAAAAAGCAAGTGTACAGAGTGTACCGAGGAGAACTGGGTTCTTCACTTCTCTAACATCCTAACCCCCTAATTCTGCACCCGCTCTCTGTGAACTACAGGCAGAGAATGACTTTGTAGCAATACATGCAGCATTACATCATTTAAAGCTGCTCAAATCAGTCTCAGCTGTTCTTAAAACCACCTCCTACTCTCAGTTGCCTCAGGAAAACAATAGGGAGATTGTTGTTTGGGTATAGCTATATCCTACTTCTTCAAAACCTTTTTTTTCCATTTCTTAAGGAGGAAATAATGCTTCTAGACACCGTCACTTGAGGCAAAAGGGGGTAAATCGTGTATCACAGCCTTCAGTTCCTGAGGTTTCACCTGGGTACAACCACCCCATATATTAAAGTACCAGTTCTCAAAATTCTTCACAAACTAGTACCTGTGTCCTTAATGATTAAAAAATAATACATTTGCATGGAATGAAGACTACGAGATGCACATCATACTGTCAGGGGGTATGTAATTTCTCATTTTAAATAGCTGGCGTTTCCTTTAACTTCCTGTTTATAATAAGAAAAGCTACTTTTCATGTTTTCTACAGTGCTGTAAAGCATTTCTAGTGTCAGCATTCTCATTTACCACGAGAAGCTCTTTCTGATGAGCTCAGGACTTCAGCTTAAAATCAAGTTACATCAAAATGAGCTCAACTGAATGCTAATTAGGGTACCATACACAAACAGGTGTGACAAAACCATGTTGTGACTAAAATGCAAAATTCTAATTCACATCAAGCCCCCACAAGTGTCTCCATTAAAGTCCGTCCATTAAAAGACACACACACAAAAACCTACCAAACATCCTGAAATGACAGATTCGTTCACTAGAAAAAATATCACGAGCTGTACAATTATCCTCTTGAAAATCAAACAACAAAACGTCAACTATCAGGTCAATTTAATTCACATACGGAGTTACACATCTGGATGCTGATGGCAAGGCTATGCTTACACGCTGCTATTATACACTATTATGCTACTGATGACTTTAACCTTTCTGAAGGCTACTCTTTTCTTCAGCCTGCTGATTCAACTGCGCCTTGAATAAAACACACGTGGTGCAGGGCAGGAGAGGAGGGAATCTAACAACCAACTGAATAGTAGCAAGAAACCGCTACCTACGATGCTGCAGCAAAAGTGTGATGCTGTTGACCTTTGCTTCTAACATACCTCTCTCTCTCCAGGTATGCACATAAGAAAGCGAACATCCACTAGTGACATTATAAACAAAACAAGGTGTAATGACACAAAGACGATGACACAACACATTGCTGATGCACTCTGTGAGTCTAAACACAAAGATCCGTAGGCACCCTACGTTATCAAGAATGTTGAATGCATTAAAAATCTATGGGCTCGTTTTATCTGTCAGGGCTCACGGAGAAACGAGCTGTTTAAAATCTCCCAAACTATTTGTAAGTTACATCACCAAAGAGGAAAATCTTCACTTAAACAGCCATGGTTTAAGCTTTTTGTGATTTTTTTACTTCTTTTTAACTTTTTAGAAAAAATAATAGTATTAAAAGCTGTTCTCGCTGGCAGTGAAGCTATGGAACAATGTAAAAGAACAGTTTCTAAAAGTAAGTGGCTCTGATCAATATAATTTTAAAGTAAAAATATACCTAAGCACCTAAGCATACATTCATTCAAATTATTCACATATAAATTACTATGTTAGAAAAATCATTATTTCATTTTGCTCGATTTCATTCTTTTACTCTCTTAACAATAATTTGTGCTGAGATAAACTTAAATACTACACCAGAACACAGCGTACATATTTTAAGAAAAACTAGTACATTTAACGAAGGAAAGATCAGTATATTTAACGTGCTGTGTATCTGAGGGGGAAGGGTGTCTACACATGATTTGCATTTAAAACAGACAAATTAAATAGAGAAGGGCCACCCGATATGACAGAACTGAACTGTTTTTAGCAAATATGCCCTTCGATATTTTAGAACTAGTAGATGTTGTCCTTCCTCAGCTGCGTTTTACTTACAGATTACAACAGAAAACCATTTCTCTGTTGTTTTTCAGCTCTTTACAAATTAATTATACAACTGAATTAACTGAATAAGCATAAATGAGGAAATATGCTCCTTACCTGCAGAATGGACTACCACTATCATAATTCAACTTAACACATATGCACTAATTCCAGCAGCATACTAAGTGAATGCTACGAGGTTGTTCATTTGAGCTCCCTTAAAATGTCAGAAACAACCTTGTGTTGCTTAACATTATTAAAATTAGAATTATTCAAATTGAAACAGGGCATGACATTGATTTGCAAGAATTTTAAGTAAGTACTTCTTAAAAAAGAAGAAGGAATCAAAATTAACAACACTTTTTTTTTCATTTTTAAACTAACAACTACTTGTTTCTGAATATCACACCTATATTTACCTATAGGATGAACCACGGAAATACCTAATAAAACACAGTAACGCTGCTAGCAATATTTGGGCCTCTATATAATGTTTAAGAGCATAATTAATCTTCACAATAACCTTGCAATGTTGGTGGAGAGTAAAGTATTCACTATTCTTTAACTTCACATATGGGAAAACGGAAACAGAGAGACTAATTTAAAAAAAATAAAAATCAAAACCCAAACAAATGTAGATCTCCCAAATGCAAAGTTGGGTCCTAAGCGAAAGAAAAAAGACTAATTCTAAAGGCACTAAAATCAATAAAAGCAGATGGAGCTCTGCTCCTGCGAAAACCAGTTTTCCTCAGGATTATAACATTAGACATTTGACAGTCTGGGCTAGCATTCTAATTGTATATTATTTAAAAAAAAAATCAAAAAAAAAAAAACAAAAAACCAACTTGTCTCATTAATTGTGGAAAATAATGTTACAAGAGTCCAGTCCTGCAGCAAGATTGGCCCGTTCTCATTTCTCAGTTTTCCTGTTGCAGCTTCTAGCACGTGATCTTACCTTTTTGTAATTACAGCTTTCAACTATGAGCACCTGATGGTGCTCCAGATACACTGATACTCTGAGGCCTTTACAAGGCAGGATGAAGAATTATATGCTCAGTCAGTACCACTTCTGTGGCATTGGGGCAGCCAGGTGCTAACCCAGGCATACTTTTGCTCTGACTGCAAGCTGATCAGGACTAAGGTGGCTCCAAACACGTACTGAATGAACACCTCCATGTATGCTTTACGTCATGCAGAAGGCTGCTGGTGTTGTGTATTCTGGTTATTCACAGCAGGATATCTATGCTATGTTATATCTGTTCAGTCTAGCCAACTTCTTAGCAGTACACTGTTGCTCTTAATTTGCCTTCAGTTCCACTGAGGGCATGTATCCCCCCCCACCAATATAATTCTTAACCCATGAACAGAATTTCTCTCAGCTGACATCTGACACAATTGACTTTTTGGAACAAAGCCTCATGATATCACTTCAGGTCAGCACTTTTGCTGAGATAGACTACTTCGCTCCCCCTCCCTCCCTTAAACAAAGTGTTCATGAAAACACTGACAAAAGAAGCACTTCACCATAGGCACTAATTGCAGAGTGGTGAGAGGAAATCTATTCCAACATGCCTTTGGCATGTGTGAGCATGTGTGAATGAAAAATACTTGCACACTTCTGGAGCTGGTCTGGCCTTTGTTCCTAGGCTGGAAGAGATCCATTGCAGCATCACAAAACCCAACCAGAAAGCTCCTGCAGTAGCAGAAAGAGGACACAGGGTGGTGATCAGTGAAGCACAAAGGAGGAGGAAGCGCAGGAAGCCTGACTGGAGGAGGCCACAGAATGGGGGTGCTGGCTCACACTGCCGTGCCGGGGAGGCTCTAATGGAACTCGTCCCTTTGAATCTCAGCCAAATACTTAAAAGCGTTACCACAGCTGCCTGCACTGTACTACCTTGAGTCTTAGCAGGAGAAGAAAAAAATCCTGCGCTACACCCCTGGCTCAGCTCACAGGCTCCGCCAGTTCCCCTGCTTAGGCCCAAGGAGCTCCTGCAGACCGCCAGCACATCTCACCAGGCTCACACACACAAATCTGTGCAAATACAACCCACGGAGCAGCACAGGAACCAGAAACAAAGCAGGAAAACATCTGGGAGAAGGCACACCTGCAGTTCTGAACACTCGCCACTAATGTAATACTTCAGAGAAATGATGTGGGTTGGAAGGCTTTACAAATAAAGCAGAGAAACTAAAACCTCTGTGCTTACCAAAAAGCCTTTTACTAAATGGAAGAGACTCACAGACAGCATAAAAAACCTTGAAAAAGCACACAGAAAAGGAAGAAAAAAAAAGGGGGGGTGGGGGGAAAAGGAAGGGGGAGGAGAAATAACCCACTATCATTAATGGTGTGATTTAAGATGTTATTAGTGGCAAACATGTATCCTTCAAAAGATGGAAATTCACCCCTAGCAAACTGCTATCAGGAAGTATCAATTATGACAGGTGAAACGAAAGATGGAAATAAGGAGACATGAGAGGAAATCTGAACAGCAAACAGAGCTCTGACACCAGCACTGAGGCAGCCCTAAGATGCAGCAATGCAGGAAGCCACCCAGCTGCTGGAGGACAGGCGGGCAAGGAAGGTCACTCAATCGCAGAGGAAACAAAAGGACTTCTTTGTAGCAGGCCTTCATCATAGGAGGTGGACGAATGACTATAACTTTACTTTTCATATAAAATGATATGATGACCAAAATGCCAAGGTGATGTTGGAATCAGAATTGCAGGATAAACATAACAGTCACTGGGAAAAATAGATCAAATATCAGTAATTATGAAAGGATTCCGCAACCAACAGAAACAGGCACTTTATATTCATCAGCAGATTAAACTGTGAGCATTGTAACTACCTTAAAGACACAAAAAGCAATCCTAGACGATACAGCTGAACCAGCCTTACTTTGCTACCAGGCACTTTGAATGCTTACCACAGACAACGTGATCAGCAATGACAGAGCAAAACCAATCAATAAATGTACCTGAAAATAAAAATCCTGGATGTTTCTCTCAGAAGCTCAGATTTACGCGAGGTGCAAAAATCATTTTTAGAAAGACAAATCAAAGAAGATGTAACACACAAACGATGTAGCATCATATAAATTAACAGTGGGCCCAGAAGCCTGAATATGTATTTTCCCTAAGTGTGTCCCCAGAAACAACCAAGGTATTATTAATTCAGGAACAGGCAACACAAATAAATCAAAGGCTTAGAAAGATTTTCATGTGAGAGGAAAACAAATATATATATATTATATAGGATTATATAATTGATTCAGACAAAGGGAGTGAAGAAATGCTACAGAGAAAGAAAACTCCTTACTCCTCTTAAAAACCTAAGAAAAAAGAAGCATTACAAAAATGAGAAGTTAAAAAGAGAGAAAAAATGAGTTTTATTTAATAAATAACGTCTAGAACTCACAATCAGAGGACACCACAGTGTCCACAGAAGAATTTATGTTCACTTTTACTTTTGTAAGACATACTTATGTAAAGAAAAGACTCTTATAAATTTATTTACCCTCTTCTTCCCCAAAACACAGAAAATCTAGTTTTTCTCCAGGTTTGAGTTATGACATCACTTACAGTCTCACAGCACATGTTAAAAATGAAGGAAAGCTAACTATATAATCTTAATACTTAAAAAAAATATTTTACCTGTCTCCTTGCCAGGAGTTTGACAAACAGCAGATCAAGTCAAGGTGCAGTTCTATGCCAGCCCACTTATAAAACAATCTCTCATGCAAAAATTAGCATTCTTAAAGAAATGTTTAAAGTTTGCCAGACTATGGAATAAAGGAGCGGTGGGGGGGTTCCCGGAAGGGTGAGAGGTGTCAGGGAGCTGATCCTTACTGCTGTACCTTAAAGACAAACCAGTTGGTGCGAGTCTTGCAGCAGAGTTCAAACGGAGAACCCAACCACGTGGGCCCCAGTGCTCTTGTGTGTAACTTGGACTTCCAGCCAGACATGTCCACAGATGGAACGAGTGCCTGCCCTAGTCCTTTCACCTGTGACACACCAATGGAACTGCCCTAATGGTTCAGAAGTTGAAATAAAGTTTAAGGTAATACCACAGCATGTGCTTAAATATCCATTAAAAAAAAAAAAAAAAAACACAAAAAACAGGTTGGTAACTGTTGCAGATTTACCTACACAAAATTTGTGCAACACTCCATCTCACATGATACTCTCATTAGAAATGGTACTCAGTACATGCAAACAAGCCCTACTACCTTACCATGCTCAATACATGTAAAAATTCTGTAATGAACCTCTTAGTGGATTCCTGATCCACTCGACAGTTCAAAACTACTCAAAAACCTGAAAATTAGGTTTGGTCCATTTATTTATTTTCTTTTTTGTGAGTGAAAAAACTTGCATTGCTTTAAATCAGAAATGTTCAGCATCTATGTACAAAGCATCACTGGTATCTGATGTGTCACAGCCCAGCACAGAAATCCAGCTTCCAGCCTGTCCGATTATAAATAGGCTGCCAATCCGGGCAGCAGCAGCAGCTGCCTCTCATCACTCTGCTTTCCCCCTCCCTTCCTATTAGATTTCTAACATGATACGGTGATTTCCGCATGTTTGCTCCACGCTCTGAAATAGGTGTGACAGGCACAAGCACAAATACGTTTGTTTTTAAGATTAGTCACAACGCACGCAATTCTGTATTAGCCTGTGATGTTTACCTGCTTTATATACACGTACAGGCTAACTGCCCTGCACACTTGTATGCCTGTTATAAATTAAATGGTTTGTCTTATAATTAATCTGTCTATAGAAAATCAGCTAAGCTGCCTTTCCCACCAGACTCTGGGAAATCACACGTGCACCAGAGCACTGGAGCCTGCAGCACCAGCAAGACACAGCCCAACACAGCCCATCCAGCTCACTGGGGTGCTTACTCATACACCGATGTAATGAAAAGCGTGCCCAGAAGTCTACCAGCTCATTTCTGGACTACATACAATCCTAAACTCAAAATTACAATCAAAACCACTTTACTTCTCATGTTATTCACAGAAGCACCACAAAAATACTTCGTCGTCATTAATATTTTGAAATGATTATTATAAAGGACGACTCCCTGAGTATAATTCTTATTATTAAAATTATAGCAAGTGACCTCTGCATTTATATTTACAATGTTCTAAGTCTCGATTCCGGTCCTGCTTGAACACTTTTGCTTCCTATATCTTTTCTTAGAAAGGAAAAATCACCGGGTCAGATGAGCATTAGATTTATCTCATCCTGTCAGCAGAACTGTGCGTTGAGATACCATTATACCAACAAGATCATTACAAGTGGTAGCAGCGTTTGTAAGACAAAGTATGCAAGTGAAAATGTTCTCGAAGGGCTGTTAATGGGTATAGCACTCCAACAAAATAGGAATGCATTTGTGGCTCTTCTACATTCTCACTGGCTGTAAAGTTCCAAGTCCACTTGGTTTAGAGTCTATTTCCACATCATCTCATCTCAATACACACATATTTTAGTACACAATCCGTATTTGAGAATTTTCAGAGGGATCAATTAAAGACGACCTTTCCTTCTGCATGCTTCCTCTAAACTATCCACACCTACAACACACATACAGGTGCCCAGTGTCAAGTTCAAGAAAGCAGAAGCAGAGGTTCTCAGTAAAACACAGCAAGATACAGAACGTTGCCACCGATCAAGGTTAATCTTAAGCCTTCCTTCTTTTAAAAGCAACACAAGTCCAATCTGTTTGCTTCCCATTTTTCTAGATGGGATACTACACCTACAGCCAAAACAGTGTACTGATGGAAAAAAAATTAAGAAGCCAAGATTGGTGATCTGACTGTGTGCTTTTAGCACAGCGCTGGCAAGATCGTGCACTCAGCTAAAATTCACAAGAGATGCCTACATTGTACTGACTGCACTGTCAATACAAGTGCCACACACACATAAAAACCAACCAACAACAAACCAAACAACAAAAACATAAACAGCTTTTCACTTATCCTTCTAGTTTTGTCAATTTTGGCTTGTAAAGATTCCCACTGCCCAGACATTTACTAACACAGTAACTGGTGAGTAACCTTTGTAAGAGCAGCTTAAGCCCTAAAGTTACCCTTGCTGAAACCCACTGGATATCACTGACACAAACACACCAGCTGCTTCCATGTAGCTTGGGCTCCGGCAGATATCATCTTGCAAGCCTGCCCAAGACCATTTTAGAAGTTATTGTTCTCCACTCTTAGTTTTATGTTCTCCTCTGCAGAGGAAACTTGAGGCTGCTTTGCTCCAAGTTTTGTCACCATCAGCTTGTAAAACATTTGAAGCATTTGATTAGCTGAGGTGCAAAACACATAACCACAGCTGCAGCATCTTAAATTATTCTAGATGTTTTTGCAAAAGGGAATCTATCTAGGCACTTAAAGGGAGCTGGTAATACGAGCAGCGTACAGTTCATACATACAGCACCAGGAGTTACAGAAAGAGGAATAATAAACAGGAAAGATTATGTTTTAAAAATACGGCCCAACTTGGCTCCATAAAAGCAGTGAAGAAATGTTCTTTTAAATGAGACTTAAATATGGACAAGTTCAGCACCACCACAGAAAAGTCCTGGGAGGTCAAACGCTGCATAGATGGCAACATGGAAGATGACACGGAAGCAACTGCTCAAGAAGTGACAGATGGATGTGTGGGAACATTAAAGAAGTGGAGCGGGTGGGGGAGAGACAGGAAACTCGGAGAGGGAACATAAGTAAGGAAGGGCAGAATTATGTGGAACTCTGACAGTACCGAAAGGAGCTCAAATCTGATGCAAATATGAATGGCGAACAGTAGGGGGAATACAAAAATAAGAGTGACAAATCAGCAAGCAGGATTATTTTAACAGCTACACATTAGGAAGTGAAATAAGCCTCTATTCCTTCTGTCATAATAGACATGTCTAGAACAGAGCTGAAGAACCTGCAGCAGTTAAGGCATGGTACGGAACAAGGATTGCCCATAGGGATACAAAACAAAAGACCCATATCTTAGGATGCTAAGAATGTAAGCAACAGATTTGTAACTGACCTAGATGACTGCAAGCAGTGGAGTGAACACACTAAAAAAATCTAAAAATTGCACACCTGCATAAAGCAGATTGCACTGTCTGTAGTAAAAGAGACAGAAAACAAAGAAGATGGGACAGAAAGATGGCATGAGATGAAACTTCATAACTACTGAAATAAATAGCAAAGTGTACACCAGCTTCAGTGGTATCGGGATTTTACAAAAGGGGTGATTTTTCACCATTTTAAAACTGATGACGTGGTATCTGACAAACATCTCACGAAAGACTGCCTCATACCAGAAAATGGATCTGGAGATAATATGGAGAAGCAGAATAAAATGTTGCTTCTGAAGGGGCAGATTTGAGAGGTAATGGAAGGAGCTAAAAAATCTTCCATTTTCCATTAGCTGGGTATCAAACCTTAGACAACCTTCACTATTCACATCCTGATTTAAAGCACAGTTCTTAAGCCTTAATCAACCAGTTTTAACAATGTTTAGGAGCAAACAGAACTGCTTTTATATAAATCTCATAAAAGATTGAAGTATTTTGCAAACAGTCTGCACTATATTCTGCTCCAAAAAAACTCCGGCGATTTGCTATAATTTCACATATCACACCATTCCGCCCGCTGCAATCTTTAAAAATTAGAAGTTAAAGAAGAAAAATTTTACACAATGGTCCAAATGACTACCAAGTCTGTTCTCTGTTTGCAGAAGGTGAGTAGGCACTTTGAAGTCTGTACCTTCACTGAAGTCAGCCAATCCTAATTTTGGATATTCATTCCATATCTCCTCATATATAATAAACGGACAAAGTCAAGCTGACTACAAATAAAATGTAAGTTACAGAGAACTGAGACGTACAAAAAACAAGAGTAGCAACTGTTCCCACAATTGAAAAAACCTCTCTATTGTAAGCAGTTCGGTTCGGGGAGCAAGTCCTGTGCTTTCAACACACATGATATAGATAAGGATGAGAAGCTACAAGATGTGGTTTAGTGGCTTGCGGTAGCAACGGTAATGGGAGGACAGTTGGACTGGATGATCTTGTAGGTTCTTTCCAACCTTATGAATCTATAATTCTATGATTCTGTGATAAAATAATTGAATCAGTAAGGTTGATCAGAAGTAAAAATTATCATCACACAACTAGGATGTAATAAAGAACTTGGAAAAAAAAATACAGCAAATTATGTTATTTTATAAATTACCTGGTTTAACTGCTTCTAGGGCTGATGTTAATTGGTGTGTTTCAAGGATGTTTCTTTCTCCATTTTTCCTATGGGTTAAGTCCCTGAGCTACTTTCTTGTTTTCAATTCACAATATTCTAAGACAGTTTCTCACCAACTGCAGCAGGTATTCAGCCTAAACAGCACTTCAAGAATCTTCTATATTTCCTGACATCTTTCCAAACACAGCTGAGTTCCACTTTCAAATAGGTGAAAATTGAGAACCAATGAAACAGCGGAAGACTACCCCTTCTTCCTTTATGAATCTGTATGTTTGTGTTAACAAAAGAACCACGCTATGCAGTTACTCATGCCTTTGAATCTTAATTCAAAACTATTCGTAACATTCTCTGGTTGGCACAGCAATTAGGAGAGTTGTGAGCCCTGCCATCTTCCTACCATCCAGTGTCTTGGTGAGCCAGCTGTCCACACAGCTTGCTATATGGGCACAAGCCTACCTAGGGCGGCAGCACCTTCCTGGATTCTCACCTCTGCCCAATTTCTATTCCAAGGGCTACTCCATTTTCCGTGACAACAGAAGTAAACTCACTATTTAAAACATGAAGGGAGACCTGGGGTCCAATTATTCTTTTTCTTAGAGATAGCATGTATTGATATTCAGAAAATACAAGAATTTTCCTTGAGAGGCTTGATTCTGTACCAGCTCAAGTGAATAGAAAGAAACATTCATTTTAACTGATGAGAATCAGTTAAGAAGGGGTTTGAGTGTGCTGAGCATTGTACTGAATGATTAGCAATATCCATGCATAGACTCTTTGTAAGATTGATAGACACATTAGCTACAAACTACTACAACATGTAATATTCTGGACCACTTTGCAGATGTGACTTCTGCAAGTTTTGTTAACTCTTATAATTAACTGCTACTGAACGTATCCATGCAGAAGCTATCTGATCAAAATTATGCATTTCAACTTCATTTCAAGTAAAATTCAAACCAGCATCGAAAGACATTGTTCAATAATTTTGATCTCATTTTTTTTTACCATCTGTCATTTTACATATTCTGCTTTAAAAAGCAGGACAACGTTTGTCCAGACAATATTTTACCTTTTTGGTCCTGCACTTCTCCCAAATTGAAATTAAGACAGCTGTTTCTAAACAACCAGAAAAAAAAGCATCTGTCCTTTTGTAAAATGAGCTGAACTCAGTTTGTGTGGTGGTTGTACAGAAAGCCGCCCTCACGGCTGATTGGAAGTGAATGTTCAATAGCTACCAATGACACAAGGCCAGTAGATGGAGCATACTACAATGGTGCTTGTGGCAACTAGCCTTTTTTCCCCCTGTATATATTGTGACACGTGTATAATATACTTAGCCTGCCTGTCAGATACAGCACCACGTAAACAAGTCAGAGTTCTAATTAAAGAAAAAATGTGAACATTGCTTTCCATGGCATTTTTACTGTGATGTCCACTAGTAGTCTGTAATGCACTGATATTTCCTGAATGAAAAATGTAAACTGATGTGCAAGTTACCATTCTAAGCACAGCCCTTACATATCTATTATTTATCCTAATTTCATGCCACTCTTCTTCCTGATTCTGTCCTTCCAGCGTACAAAATGATGAGAATACCCTCTCACTACCAAATAATTGAAATATATAATTAAATTTCCATCATCTTCTAATAGTTTTTGCTAAAAGCAAAGGAAAACAATCACTAAAGGGAAACAGAGAAATAAAAAAATCAAGAGCCACTGAAAAATACCATAATCTGTTGCTTTCTAAATTGTTGAAGCCCCTCCCGAAGAAGCTCAAAACTTTTAAACTAAGATTAAGAAAACATCAGTGGGAGGATTACCTTCAGCAGATCTGACTCTATTTTCTTCCCTTCTGCATTCATTTCCAGAGTGTGGAAGTTTGTGCCAGGTTCACGTATGAAATACTAAACACTGAGACCTTGTCCAAAATAGGCACTTACATTTGTAGGCATTTCTAAGCAGCCAGTTCTCCCACCTACACACATCTAGGTGATGTCCAGCCACCGAATAGTCACCATGGCATTATACTACAACTACTTTAAAGCAGATCTTGCCCTTGCTCACGTATGGCAACCAAAGGAGGTTATAGCACTATTATAACCCTACTGCTTACAAAGCAATTTAACACTTCAAAACACCACACAAACATTAACAAATTAATCTGTACGGTCTTTTATAAGGTATTCTACAGAAGTAAATTCTACAAAGTAGAAATTCTACATTCTGCAGCTCTACACCTTGGAACAATTTTTGTGCTTTCATTTCATGCACTGGGGAATAGAATCTTCATTTACGTGACTTCCAGCATAATTACTTCTGAATTAATTAAAGTGAATAAGAAAACAGCAGAACAAGGTGAATGATGTCCGTATCACAATACTTCATTTTTCCCCATTTGCAGCCTTCCTCAACTGGGCTTTTAGAGAAATCCAGCTCTTTAATGCCAAAAAGATTTTAAAATTTCCAAAGAAGCGCAATAATCTCTGTGGTTATACATTCTAACTCCTGGATACCTATCTCATCCCACTTTATTACCACTGGGAAATACAATGAGAATTTAAACGTCTTAAAATTCAAAGAGAGTACGAGCTCCAATGCAGATGGATCTCTGCAACAAAAACACTGCTAGTCCTTTACCTCCTGAACTCTTGTTGAGTACTGGGTAAGCCCTGTTACAGCCACTGCTAGAGATGTGGTCCTTCAGATAAACCAGTCCCAGAGCTCCACATCCTCACAGTACCATATGGAATCCTCTTTCCAGGCTCTTCTCTCCTGACAGACTTGCTGACGGAAGAGAACAAGGCCAGACCCACAACAGTTCTCCACTTGCATGTAAAAGAGAGCGGAGAAGTATAAAGCAGAAGGCTTCATGTACTCCTGTTCCAGACTGAAGTCTCTACTTAGTTCAAAAGGAGCCAGTCCGGTTCTGTATTTGAAAGCTTTTTATAAATCACTGTTACACTGCTGAAATTCTGAAAACAAGTCCTCTCCTCTCAGCGTGAGGACTGTCAAAGTATCTGAGGTTCAGCTGAATCGACAGACAAACTATACCGTATAATTCCCCAGTTTTGATGTAACATTACATGTACACAATGAAAACTGACAAAAGATTCGTACTTAAGGAAAATTACCTTCTTTCAAAAACCAGCAGTTTTTGTTCCAGGTGGAATGTGAATATTTATATTTAAAAATGGTGACACCAGAAGCAAACATTCTGGACAGGAGTACTGATGTGAGCAGTTCACTCAGACACCCTGAAGAATAATCCTCTATTAATTTTACCAGTCTTCAAAATACAACTTGTAGGTGGAGTGGCTATTTGAGAGGAAAAGAATGAAAAATTCATCTCTTCTAGAACCTTAAAATATACATTGAATGATTTATATCAGACCATTTAATAATTTAATTTACGGTAAATTATGGGAACTGGGGAAGTTTGGGTTTGTGGTTAACAGTTTTAAACCTGTATCCATTCTTGCCTTACATTCCTAAAGCTTTCTCACTGAACACTATGTCTCAGGCTAGCACAGGACTTGTCACAACAAGGCTGCAATCCACCTGAGATCAGGTGCTTAAAGACAAAGCTTTAAAGACATCGCTTGATCATAACAACTCTCAATACAGCTGCATTTTCAGAAAATAAACTGAGAAGCATTACATCCAACCCTGTCCAAATCTGCACCAAAACATCATCCTATATCAAGTAATTTTATCTAGACTGCGCCTTCCTTAAATTTAGAAGAAAATAGGACTGCTTGCTAGTCTATGATCAGCCTTCTTTGAACTGATCATCCTATTGCATGGAACTTCACCTGAGCTCAAAAACCTTAGCAAAATACTAAGGCACACTTGTTTGGGAAATATGCATTGTTAAACTGCTACATCCTACAAAGTTTAGGTTTACAATTAGCTGAGAATTGATTCTAACTGTTTTTGTGGGGAGAGGAGTAGGTGCCCTTTAGAAGCTCTCTTTCTTCCTTTCCTTAAATATGCAATTTAAGAGATGCTACTCTTCAGCACTTGAACAATCATTACTGGCTAATGAAAAAGCTTTTATTGCCTTGCCTGTATTTTCCCCTGTAAGACTGAAAATAACAAAATATATCCAAAAGTTTTCCCATATATGGGATGGATTTTACAAACACCATCTTGAAAAGAAATCTTTGTGAAAGATTAGAAAAGGTTCTGGGGCAGTATTCCTACATAGCTGTATGGGCAGGAGGGTGCTTCTGTATCCATTCCAATGTGCATTAGATCAGATTTCTTATATTTAATAGTAACGTAGTTCTTCCTATCGTCTTGGTAGTTTGCAAACAAGAATGAATGTATATGAGTGACTCAATCACTTGAAACACTCTGAACCACCTTTAATTGATCAGGAACCCATCACAGAGAAGCAAAAAGCTTTTGTAAGTTTATCCAGTGAATGGCAGGAAAGTAGGAATTAGAATTCAGAGCAGTTCCTAACTGGCAGGCTATGACTTTTTTGCTTGCTCACTGAGCAGAACATGCTGCAAAAGTGTTTTGCGAAGAGAGAATATGGTGAAATAGTAAGGGGAAACACAGGCAGTAAACATCTTTTGTTTTCCTGTTCTAATGCATTTCACAATGTAGACTATCAAAGCTGTAGTTCCCTCTTCCCCCCTTGCTCTCAGCAGCACCCTCTCAGCTCTTCCCTCCTCCCGAGAAGCTGCAAATCACCCTGCGAGCAGCTGAGCTGCTTTAGGGCGAACAGTAGAGATCAGTGTATTGTAAGTGCTATTAAATTTTTAACTGGTGTCCTCAAAAGGCTGGTTTAACAGAAAGCCCACTATTTCCCCCTGTATATTTATCATTTCAACAGCTGCAGAAGTCAAATTTCCGCATGCAAAGCTCCCAGTTGTGAAGGCTGCCTGCATTTCAGAGCACAGTGTGCCCACTCTGCACAGCTGCTGGTACCTCAATACACCCCATCACAACACCAGTGGATACATCCCAGCTCTTTGTGCCAAAACTCATTTTGAGTCAGTCAGCTGTGTGAAATGTGGAAGAATCTGAAGATGGGCTAAAGAAGCATGTAAGTTGCATGAAAATACTACTGCTTATTGTGCATGGAGAATACAAACTGGCCTCTGCCAGTTAAATGCAATTCACCTTTTAATCTGCATCCACATTGAGTAACCTAGTGTGGAATTAAATAATGTCACATAAGATATATATACG
Source organism: Coturnix japonica (assembly GCF_054131305.1). Lineage (NCBI taxonomy): Eukaryota > Metazoa > Chordata > Aves > Galliformes > Phasianidae > Coturnix > Coturnix japonica. Next base: position 23,720,355 of record NC_140667.1, on the reverse strand, counting down.
TAGATGTAACAGGACTCAGACTACACTCCTACGCCCAAGGGGCAACACACCCCAAGTCATAGCAGGAAAGTGCTTCAGCCAAAGGCACACACAGAGGAGCTTAGCAAAAAATGATCACACAAGTCCCTCTATTGACACAACAGGAACCAGAGGGGAGACTTCTGGTGGGAGCCTGATGGAATCAGCAGGTCTAACCTGCAGCTAGAGGACTTCTGTTTCCATGCCACCTGGGAGCTGTGATAAAGTACTTCCCTACCTCACTTTAAAGCATCTTTCTAGAACTGGCAGCCAGATTCAGGACAGTGCACAAGCAGGAACACTACGACTAGATCCCAGTAGCATCTCTTAGACGTAATAAACTACATCAAGGCTGCTTTTGTGCTGCATAAATTACATGGATTAAAACTTACCTACTCTGCTGGATACATGAAGGACACCACAAAAAGTCATTAGAAAACTACCACAGTGAGAAAATTATTACTCAGAAATGGACTGATTACAAGGATGAGTGTAAAAGGATCCTAGCCATGCAGTAGCAAAAGTGAGCTTCAAACCACACCAACTGCAGTGGCAAGTGTGGTGCGTGCTCTTGTCTTTATAGAGAAAGAGCAGCACAATGAATGAGAACAAGACAGTTTAATTCTGCAATAAAAATACACATTAAAGCAACATTTTACTTTCTCTTTCATCAAATTTTAGAGGCAGTCTTGCTGTTGTGAAGTTTGATTCCCCTTGTCTTGTTTTTGGACCACACACACCTACATGCGAGGAGCACAGGCTGTTTAGCAGTTATTTGTATAATGTTACACAGCTGAGCAGGGTTTTTGAAATGCTTCAGATTCTAAGGAATCAGGTTTCTGACTAATTGATGCTTAGAATCATAGAATAGAATCAATAAGGTTGGAAATGCCCCCCAAGATCATGTAGTCCAACCACTTACCTACCACCAGTATTTCCCCACTAAACCATGACCTTCAGTACCACATCATCTATTGTGCTTAGTTTGTCAAGGTAAACTTTTTCTCTTTAAGAACTATCTAGTTGCTATGGGACAGTGGTAAGCTCTGCCTTCCAGTAGTTATCTGTTGTAATCAGAATCTCCAGTTTCTACAAGCTTTAGCCAGCATTCATCAAGACAGATTATAAAGCTGCAAGCTACTCTATAGTCTTTTTCTGTGCTTCTTGGAGGCTTTTTCTCCCCCTGCACACGCCTGCATAGGAGTGTGCGTTCTTCAGTCAATTCTCACACATCATTGAGCAGCAAGAGCAAACGTCCAGGCCCGCAGCAGGGGGGTTAATTAACTGTACCAGCGGCAAAGGCAGCTCTAGAACTCTCTTTTACAATGGATACAGAGAATCCACAGAGCTAACATTTAAGAGAGAATACAGTAAATTTTGTACTTCTCAGTCATTTATAAAACATTAATTAAAAAAAACCAACATGCTTAGCAGCAGCTCAGGACTAAACTTGCTGAAGACAGACCTCATCTCAAACACTGCCACTGGAACACTCAGTTTAAGTCTCTTTTTTTAGACTGGAATAAGACCCTGCAGATTGACAAATGAAAACATTCATCTCCTTGTCATAGGGTCCGCTCACATATCCTGCAGTAAACTGTGGTTGGATGCACAGGAGAACGGCTTTCTTTCACATTAAGTCAACACAGTAACAAAGACTGTTTGCATACAGCACCATTCCTCTTGCAGGTAATGCCAACAGAGCTACAGCAGTGCTAACACACAAGTTTCAGCCAAACAACAGCACAGCATTTAGGAAGATGTTTTGAAAACAATGGATGGAGTTTTCCAATCCAGGAAAATAAATTGTCAAGTACACGAGCGAACATATTAAGACTGATTGCACATGCACCAAGTTCAGACAGGGATACTAAGTAATACAAATGGGAATACAACCGTTACTCTTTTATTCAAATAACGCAAGCCCAGGCCATCAATCCCTTTTGGGAGAGCAGGATCACTCTGTATTCATGAAGTACATATGTGCTTTGAGCAGGAGGTTGGACTGGATGACCCCTGGAGGTCCCTTTGTACCTTAAATTTTCCATTTACCATACTCCATCAAAACACCAATTATGGAATCAACCCTAAATGCACTAAAATAAAACTTGCATTATATGCTCTTGAGGGTACCCCTAAGCCTGAACTTCTCAATCTTTTCTACTTTCCTATGTCATAATCTTATTTCTCATCACTGGGGCATAACTCACTTCTGAGAAGCATCCTGTACTAGTTGGTTCAATTCCAGAGATCCAGACAATCTGCTCTATTAACAGTGCACTTCACGGGGGAAGTAATATAACAAATATAAGCTAGGGTCAAAGGGTGTTCCCTGCTTCCTCCTTGTGAAGGCATGAGCATCTCAGAGCTTCATTCTTTGGACTCCAAGGATCTTGGACAAAGACAGGAGGAGACTTTCCTTAGGATTTCTTTTTTCATTCTATTGGTTTTAGTAGCTTGGTGGGGGAGGGGGGAGGTTTTTGTTTGCTTTTAAGCTCTGTTGTGTTAGTCTTTGTCATTTACAATTCCTTTCTGGCTGACCTGGCTGCTGGTTTGTCTAGAAAGAACCTGACTGCATCAGCACACCAGTGAAAAATTACTGAGCACCATCTTAGTTTCACAGATGTCTTTCCTCCCAGACATGCTAACCCATCACCCTACTACCAAGCAAAACAGTGGTGATAGAAAACCAGGGGAGAAAAAAAAAAAAGCAGGAAAAAAAAAAAAAAATAGAGGCTGCCCTGCTTGGAAAAGGCAGAGAGAGTAAAAAATAATAATAAAAAATCCTCATAGAAGTGCCTGCCATAATTGGTAATGTGTATATAGGTAAATATTTATATACCATGTTTAAATATTTTTATGCTTTCTGTATTTTTAATTTTTTAGTAACCAACTATATCTGAATTCCTATATTATTTTCACTTGCTGCTATGAAAAGTACTAAAAACTCAACTATATCATTTATCGCTTGATAGTTCCTATGCACTTAACCAAAATATAGCTACCTTACAGCATTAGACTAAAGGCACCCTCTAGAGTTTCTGATTCCAAAAATGCCTTACTGCTAGATTCTGTTAAAGTTTCAGCAACGCTTTGAAACATGAGTACAAAGTCACCTTCATTAATACCTTGATCCTGTACACATTTTGAGTCTAAGACCAAACAAAAATTGTCTTTTCAAATAAATATAACAACTACTATTTATTTTTGTTGAATCAACTCTACAGGACCCAGGTTTTCTTCCTTGCTGCCATTCAGGTACATTTACCATAGATGCACCCCTGCAAGAGGAGACTCTGAAACCACAGATGGTTCAAAGCTGCGGTCGTGCAGCTCTTTTTTGCCACGAATAAATTCTGACAGCTGTCAAAGCAAACTTGTTTCACCCTTCCTTTATTTCAGCCCTTCCTTTCCACCACTTCCCGTATGCCAGAAGCAACAGTGATTCAGCTGCACACAAGCAAAGGGAGCAAACTGGACTGTGCTCAAAAACCAGCACATCTGAGTAAGTTTTCAGGCAGACAATCTGTTGATTCCACTTACAGTGAAGCAACAGAGACATTGGCTCTGGCACAAGAGCAGAGCAGAACTAAACAGTTAGACCAAGCAAGAAGGCAGGACATTATATTCAGCAGTAGTTTTAATGTGATGCTTAATCAAAGCAGCCATATAACCACAACCCATGAAAGCACAAAGTAAGGGACTCTAGCTCAGTCTTGGCTATGAAACATGGTAAATTTGACATCTCAGAAGCACAGCAAACATTCCAGAGAAAGATAAAACACATCATTGCAGCCCAACTTCTCCAGCTCCTGTGCAGGGCCTCTGTAATGATACTATGATACTATGAAGAGTCATCATGAGCCCAGCCACAGGATACTCCTAAGGAGATATTTCTTCAATAACTTGCTTATAGTCTATCAAGGACTAGTAGGAAAAAAGAATGAAAATAGCTTTTAAAAGGCAGGTTTTAGGGGGAAGTAGTCTGAGCAGAGGTAAAGTGCAGGTAACAGGCACAGCACAGACTGCTCTCTCTCCTCACAGGCAGGTATGGAAGAAGTGGATGCTGGACACTGAGCAAATCCAGATGAGGTGAGCAAAATCCAGCTTGCTGTGAGCATGCCCTCAAGACCGGCTGCTAACAGGATCTCCCCTGGGTTCCCTTGCTGACTTTTGATTCAAGATGAACTCCTATCCCTGGTCTGGTCAAAGTTAATTGCATTCACCTTTCAGCCTGACACAGCAGCAATAATCCCCAGTCTTAGTAGAGTTTTCATCAAAGGAGCACAAGATTACTACAGCACCCAGCATTTCCATCTGGCCTTAGAATTTGCTGCTGTTATTAGACACTGGTAGAGGAAAAAGATAACTTTATTAGGGAAATTTGCATAACTAATTTCCAAAATATTAGTGGGGGATGGATGAGAACAGGGCTCTGTTTTCACAGATGGTCTGACTGCCCCACCAAGTCCAAGAGAGCACAGATATTAGTCTGTCCTGTGGGTTGTAGAACAGCAGTAAGAAATAAAACATCAACAAAAACACCTCCACCCTTTGCATGCCTTGGGGTTAAATGCAAGTCCACAACCCATTTCTCCTGTCATGCAGAAACTGAGGAGAGATTATGTCATCAATTAGTCAAACCTTGTCCTTTCAAAGAACAGACTTCTGCTTGGGAGGTCTCAGAATATTTAATGTGCCATGAGACATGTAACTAAACAGAGAGAAACCCCAAGTACCAGGAGTGGCAAAACAAACTTTTTGTCTCAGCATTTTCTGGTCTTAATCAGCACATTGCAGCAGCAAATCATTAATATTTTAGAGACAAATAAAGGATGTAATGAAATTTTGGAGACATCTGACCCACTAAGATATTTTTGAAAGCTAAGGTTCAGAATGACTACTATATGTGTCAGTTAAGTGGGTCTCCTGCAAACTGAAGGCAGAAGGGAAGCTCACTATTAAACCATGTTCCTGAAAAGAGAAGTTGCATATGCTTTCAAAGCTGGCAGAACAGCCACCTTTTAAAGATGTAAACAAGCCCATGAAGCTGAAGAAAGATTTTATCATCATCAAGGCTCTGAATAATCGGCGATATTCACTGAAGCAACTTTTGAATAATATGGAGCCCAAAGAACAGTTCTGACAAGAATTACATCATGGTTAATCCCATGTATCTGAGTATGACCGATGTAAAACCTGGAAGCAGTACTTTTGGATTTATTGTCCAAAAAAATGCCTGCATGTTTTGTTTTTGTCTGGTTGATCCAGGAAAAACACATTCTAAACCATCAATCTGTATGCTACACCCAGCAAGTACAGCCAAATATTTTTAGAAACATCCATTTATTTCCTCCCTTTTAAGCACTCAGTTTTGTGATTGACATTACATCTAGCAATTCTTGGTGACATCAGGAAAACACTTTTGCCTGGCAGACCCTCCTGCCTTTCTGCTGTGGGTGCCATCTTCACTTCTTGCAGCACCCAGAGATGTTTGTGTTCCAGGTGTCAATTTTGATAGGTTCATGAATTTTTATTTATTTATTTTTTAATGTGATATGATACGCATTCATAACAAATCCTAATGAGGCAACTTGAGTTCATAACCATGCTCAAAACAATCTCTCCAGCAAGAGATCAAGATTCAATTTGTACTATCTCTATTTCCCATGTGAGATTTTTTTTGGCTTAAAAATTAAGATCTTTGCAGAAACTTCATTCTTGAATGCTGAAACAACACCAGACAAAAGATACGCAGCTACTTGAATACATTTAAAAGTAATTTGGGAGGAATTATCAAGTCTCTCACCAGTCTTCCTTAAAGAAAACCATTATGAACTCCAAAACTGTTTTGTAATAATTAAATCTAAGGGAATATTTAAAGGAAATTAATATACACATAGTCATAGTCACAGACAAAATCTTTCAAATAATTTTTACCTGTATATAAAACACAAATTAGTCTCATTTGCTTCTGATATCAGCTCAAAGCTGATCAAAATGGATCTTCTCCACTGTGTACTGTACTGTGCACCAAAATGCTTTACATGGAAACTACTGTAGTTCTTAATGCTATGTTAAAAGCAGAACTACAGCCAATGTTTGTGGACAGTTTGAGTGCACTAAAGAATCCCAGTAGCTCATTCCTGAAGTCTTGCTGTATGGAAGAAGCCTCTATCAAACCAGCCCCCTGATGCAGGATTCTGGCACCTTACAGAAGACAGTATGCTGAGAAATTGGTTCTTTGTATGGCAGGTAGAACCGAGAAAGATGAAGCACCTTGTACACCAACAATAGTTTTCACTGACTTAGGCAGGAGGAGGAAACAAACAGTAAAATTCACATTGGCTTGACTCATCTTTGAAGAAAATAAAATATCCTCATTATTTCTACCAACAGAAAACAAGCACTGGTCCAGCACCCACCACAACAAACCTCCTGTGGGGGCCTATAAACCAATTCCAAACCAACACTACGAAAGCAATGCAAGAAATCACATTCATATCAGAGCATTTCTAAAAGAAGCATAAGAGTTTAACTGAATGTTTCCACAATGTGCTAAGAGGTTGTAATACATAACTGGCATGTTGAAAAATACTGCCTGAGGCTAACTACCCTTGTCAGTTTTGTTTTGTCCTTGGCATAATACCATTAAATAAGCTGATTTTTGCTAATAAAAATATTTTAGCCTGTAACTACAGTATTTTCTATGACTTTCTGTGTAACAATAGAAAACACAGTTTCAGGAAGTGGCTTCTTTTCAAATCAACTAACTTAGCGTAGCAATTGGTCAGAGCAGTACAATATGAAAGTTGTTACAACAAAGGTGTTACAAAGGAAGAGAAGAAGACTGCTCACCCATATCAGAAGATTCAAGTTCACAGCTGAAAGCTTCACCAAGGAGAGATCTCCAGAAAGAGATCCTTCCACAGCAGCAGCCCTTAAACAAGGTCTAAGACAGGTGCAGCCAGGCTTCACCCCTTCTGGTCACACAGTTTAATTGCCTATATCTGTGCTCCCAAGGCTGACCAGACCCTTTCCCCAGGCACTCAACCAGTGATTCAGGCCATAACTCAGCAGTTAACATACACTTGGGCAGCAGAGAACAAATAGCAAACAATTTTTTGCATCAACTCTAAATGTTTGACACACTGTCTCTCTTATCCATTCCAAAATTCAATCTAGATGGGGACCAAGCAGCTGCAATAAAAGCTGAAAATACATAAGGCTTCTGAGAAGCAGATCTCTGGATTTGATTCCCCTTCTAACACTTAGACTAAGTCAAAACACTGTTTCTTCAGCCATGGGGTTCCTTTGCTAAGGCATGTAGAACAGAACATGGTAAGTCAAATCCACAGGTCCTAACAGCTGGTCTGGCAAGTTATGCTGTCTATTCAAAAGTAAATCCAATTATTTTCACAGATCAACACACTCAAGTGACTTATTGTACTCTTCAACGACTGAAGGCGTTAGTATGAGAATTACGAGAATGTAGTAAAGTTTCCAGTTTTGTGGCTGACTGACATAGTCACACTTCTGTCTTGCATCCTTCTCCCACTCTAAACATCAGGCATGTTTAGGAAAGCTATTTACAGCATAAAACAAAAAGAGACTGCTGCTCATCCAGACACACTCCATTACTCGCATTTGCACCAGACTCATTTCCCCTGTAGGGTTGGCTATCTCTCTGGACATCACACCTCTCTTACACAGCAGATCCAAGACACATCTTTAACTACTGTAAGGTGGAATGATACAAACACAATAACATATATTCAAAAGGTTATTTATAAGGAAAAACTCACCAACATGGATGTTTTCGCTGGGAAATGCTGAGGCAATCTCCACCAGGGATCAATCTCCAAGAGATGCTGCCTTAGTGGTGGTCAGCCCTTAAATGAGGTCTAGAGGAGGTGGAGTCAAGCTCCACCCCTTCCGGGAGCACAGCTAAATTACTCTCACCTGTGCTCCCACAGCTGACCCAACACTTGCCTCAGCTGATTAATCAGAGGTTCAGGCTGTGATTACCAATTTCCCATGCAACTACTATCAAGTATTCCCATAAAAAAATTAATTTATCTTGAGCCAAGGGTTCCCACAAAAGGGCTGCATCCTAGCACAGTGAGTTTTTGATTTTAGTTGAAATGTCTACTACAACAATATAATCTTCCAATTTCCTTTTCTAAATTGTGCATTTTGCTTAACAGAATGGGTTACTTTAACTGTTCCTGCTTACAAAAAGAAATCTTTAGATTTAATCCTTTTCCCTGAGCACCCAATGAAGGCACTTTAAAAGGTGTTATACAAAACATCCTAAATCCCAGTCATCACAGACTTTCTCCCATCCTTCTTCCAGTTATAAACAGGCATTAAAATAACTACCCACGTGTGAGGTTACTCAGCAAGGCAAAATATACAGGAGCAACTAATAAGCAGCTCTCACCATCAGTAGGGGATTTTCAACAAAATACTGTAGTTTAACTGCTATTTTCTATCCACAAGGTTGCCTTCCAAACAAAGCAGGCTATTTTGGAGATAACGAAGTAAAGATTAAAAAGATGCATCCAACTAGCCTCAATTCAAGAAGTTCTGCAGCTGCATCCAAATCTGACTTAAATTATGGATGAATTCAAGAATTAAAAGTTGAGCAAAAAAATTATTGCTAAAGCATGGGTGGCAGATGGAGGGCATGGAGGTCTTCAGTTTGTTTCTTCACCTTCCCCCCTCCCCCCCCCCTCCTTTTTTTTTTAATGATATACTGAAGTGGTTGTTTGTGATTCCTAAATTAAGTTATTAGATACTCAACAATGAATTCAGAACCTATCAGCAAGACACCTAGATGAAATTATTTCAGGAGAATGGGAAATCCACACTTGGATGCTAGTGTGGGTTTAAGAAAGATTTAGCATTACAAGAGGCCTGACAAAGCATAGCAATATTTCAGTCATCCTATGAAAACAATTACAGCATCAACTTTGCAAAAGAGTTTGGGGCAAAAGATGCATCAGGGTGAACTGCAGGCACTTTGCCTATCTGAAGTCACACGTACAACATTCATGATTTGTTTCAGGCAGCACATCTTGAGAATATGAAGATGGTAACTTGATGAGAAATCATTATATTCACATTTTCACAATATTTGGATACAAATTAAATGTCAAAGATTAAAACAGTAAGCTGACACAGATCTCTCAGACCTTCTAAACAAGTGCTGCTCACCCTGATCAGAGGGTTCTAAAGGTTCCTATGACTCACAGAGGCTGTCAGCTGGACATAAGGAAGAGCATGCTTTGATGAGGAAAAACTGAGTGACTACTTCAAACTATCTGAGAAGGAAATCTACAAATACTCAACTCTGGGAAGGCACAAAATTGCTTTAATATATTTTAAGACTGCTTTATAAACAGCTGGCATAAATGGATGCTACAGTTACATGGAAATTAGAATATCTATCATTCATGCCATTTACTTAAAAATAGATAGGTGTTCAGTAATATGTATAGGTCAGATAAACAACTGGAACCAAAATTAAGCATCACCTGCCTCAAGTTATTAGTTACTACACATTCAGATAGCGTATTTGCACAGTGCCTCCATTACTGACAGAACTGGCATTTTAATGCGTCCTTGATGGAGCTTGGGGAAAGGAGAGATTAGGAACTCCAGGCAAAACTGACAGAAGCGAGCAACTTCATCGTTTATTTATTTCCATAGTTTACATAGTAATATCCTCAAAGCCTTCACTGGGTATACCTAAAACAAAGGCATATCTCACCCACCTTCTTATGAACAATGTAAATACATTTTTAAGCGCTCTTCCCTCCCTGTTAACTGTACTGCTTCCCTCCCGCTCCCTCCCATCTTACACTTACTTTCCACTCACCAAAGCACAGCAGCATTTCACACTTACAGAATATGACTGAACATGTTTTGGGTACAATTTGCTGATAATGCATTCAAAAAGGCTCCATGAAAATTCACCTTTTCTATGGATAACAAGCACGCAAGAAGAGCAAGCTCATAGGAGGTATTTATGCACATTACCAATCCTTTTAGGTCTCGGTTATGGAATGTGGAATAAATGGAGCAACGTTAATCCCATTCCTGACCATTTTTAAAGAACAACTTTCCTCATCCAGTCTAAACCTCATGTTTACATTTATACAAGCACATAAAACCAAAGGCTACATTACAGTACCATTCCTAAAATCCCTCCAAAACTTCCTTTCCTTCCACTTGTTATTTAGTGACAAGGCTAAAAGGAGTCTTACCCAGAACACACGGGATTTGAAGTAATCTAAACTACTTCAATTTGCTTTAAAGCTTTAAACACAAGCAGAAGTCAGTAGATTCATGCATGACATCTATTGATAATGAGAAAGAATCTTGTTTTCCAATGTGCACTTTACCTGGTAAGATTCTAGTTTCAAACATTCTCCTCAGTAAAGTACATTAAACTTTATCCAGTACCCTGCTCCAAAATATATAAACAAGTATCCCCATGCTAAAACTATTTAAAAATACATTTCCACATCACTTCAATCACAAAGAACTGTATATACTTACAAAGATATCTATGATTCTGTGATAGCTTATTTTTTCAATATCAGAGGAAATGCATTAGAATATGTCTGGTTTTCACAAGATTGTTTTCTTGAAGATTAAATTAATTTCTCTGCAACTAACTATATATATATATACATATATACATACATATATATATGTGTGTATATATATATATATATATATATATATATATATATGTATATATATATAACAAGGCACTTCCAATTTATTTTCAGAAAGAGAGAAAGGAGTACGGTATTTCTTTAGCATATAGTAAAAAAAGGTGATGGTGATAGGCATAAGGTCAGAAGATTCTATTCCTGTAAGCTTTCCTTCACACTTCAGACAGAATGTTGCTACAACTTTTCTTAGAAAGTATGATAAGCAGATGTAGAAACTGCTCCATATTTGACATGATGCTGGTAAAAAGCGTTTGTTTCCTGCCCTCTTCTTCCTATACATTTCCTCAGTCAAATAAGTCTGACCTTTTTCATGCCACTGATGTCACAGATAGTAATTCCACCTCAAATTCCCAGAAGGAAGAAAAAAAAAAAAAAAAAAAAAGTATGTGTTACTAAATATCCTCCTGGAAAAATTCAAGACCACATTCTTTATGTTTTTACTGTAAAGGACATATTTAACACAAACAAAAGCTGAATGGTGTACAGGCAATCATAGGTAAACCCCTACTAAACAATACCAAGGAAAGGCACTATTCAAGAACACAAAGGGAAGAGCACTGAAGATTCTATTACTTTCTTACATGTGAAAATAGCTTTGTTTTTAAAAGCACAATAAAAAAGAGCTATACAGCAGTAGAACTAGCTCCAATTTAAAACCCATGTTTAGATTTCGGAATTAAAACTTCTGCAAGAAGTCACTCCTGACTTTGCTTTATTAAAAGAGATGGGTAAGGGAAGTTAGGGGAGCAAGAAGGAAATCAGTTTTAAGAGCAATGCAGTCTCAACTGTAACACTGACATTAATAGCTGAGGAGCAAGACTATTAAACTGAATTCACCTTACTGCCCCAAGATTAGAAAAGCGAGGTAAACCCAGCTTAGAACACCATGATAATAACATAAAGAGACTAGGAGGAGAAAATAAGTGTCAGTATCATTCATTTGTACTGCCCTCTAAATGCAAATTACGTTCAAGAAAGTTGTTTGGTTTGTTTGTTTGTTTTTTGAAGTTTCTCTTTTATATGATAACACAATCTGCAGACATTGCTCCATCATCTTCAAAGTGCTTATTTTCCCCATCTCCAAACTTTCAATGACCATATGCATACTTGCCACACCTTGTGCTGGAACAGTTTCAACCTGTATCAAGTAACATATTTCTTTAGGTTTAAGCCCACACACAACATAGCCTACTTGCTTTCTTTTCCCACTTTGCCAGAACTCTTCTATGTCACAAACTTCTGAACAGAACTCTCATCATTAAATCTCAGTAAGAGATATAAGCCACTACGAATCACTGCAATGACTGCGCCAATGTCAGCACTACGCTCACAGTGCTTCAGAAATTGAAAGGGATCCTAAAGCAACTGAAAGCTTTTAGCTCCACTACTACTGACTTGCTTCTCGCACTGCAAGTCCTCATACAACTTCATTAGATGAAAGTGCAAAGAGAAAGGGCACATTAAGTTGGCAAAACATTTCACAAGCCAGAAATACTTCAGTATTCCACTTGTACAGCTTCATGGTTCCAGCTCCACTCCATAGCCTCAGAGCAGGGACATCACACTGGCTGGAGCTTTAATATTTCACACTTCATTAGAAGCTGATCAAATAGTGACAATTAGGCCTCCCATAACTGTCCACAGTGCAAGCGTTAGGCCCTCAGAGATTATCCATTGGATATTATATATCAAGAGTACTTGGCTCTAAACAACATTACAGATAACAAATGTTGTACTTTACCATCTTCCTCAAGAAATGCACCGGACAATATAAAGAAATTATTTATTACACAAAACTGCACATCTCCCCATCCTGTGGAAGTTAAACTATTGGATAATATTCTCCCCGTAAAACAACTGTTAACAATTCATTTCTTATTCTGAGAGAAACAAAGTGAAAACAGAGATAAAGGCTTTGTTGCAGCCTGTAAAATGCTACTTTAACTCCGCGTATTTACTGCATTCTCTGGTGTAAATAAAATCAGAAACTTCTTTTTCAGAATCTTTTGGAAACATAGCTCACGTTAATCTCCATGAACAAATGTGCTTCAGCACTCTGAGCTGTAATTTTCAGCTGTGCATGAAAGCATATATAGCCGTGGCTTTGGAGGAAAATAATTTAAAGCATTGTATAAACTAATACGTATTTGATAATGCAAGTTTAAAAGTTATAAAGCAGTTTAAAAGTTTCAATAAGATGTGCTTCTTACTTATCTCCCACTATCTCACTGCCCGGCCCTGCTGATCATGTGAACTGGTAGTCAATATAAGTTGCTTCATGGCATCAAGGCAAGCTAATTTTGAAATTATCATGGGTCCCCAGAGCTTCCTAGAGAATTGTGAAGCTGCTGTGAAACACAACCACATGCAGAGGCTCATGCTGGTTTCAGAGAATAAATCATCTTTAAGAGAGGCATGCCATCACAACAGCAAAACCTCAGTTTTTGTTGAATTAGAATTCTCATTAAAAAAACATTTTCTTTATTATCCTTACATGTTCTTTGCTAGACTTATTGTTCCAGAACCAAAACATACAATGTTTTTTAGTAAACAATGTTTCTAGACAAATGTTTATCACTATCTACTCCTTTCATTAGGGAAGGTAGTTATTGAAGACTGAAAAACAGGGATTCTTAAAGCAGGCCAGATAATGACAGATGTATGTAGGTATCTAGATGTGACATTGACACATAACTAATATATATTTTTTTTATTTTTTTTAACCTATTTACACATTTTAAAATGCCTCCCATCTTCAAAAGACGTAAGCTATTGACCCCAGTAGCCAACCTAATTCAGTTTAGTTACTCGCACAATAGCAATAAGAGTCAGGGACCGCTAAGTCAATTTAATTTGGGGGCAATTTCTATATATGAATGCTTTTCTGTTGTTAAAACACAAATGAGAACAAATATCCAGATGTCTCAGTGTTATTTACTTTTCTTCTAGTTACCCACAAGATGCATCTTCCAGTTCTAAAGTGTTGCTATAAAGCATACAGTTGTAATTATTACTAATACATAAAACCTGTAGAGAACTACTAAATGGCAAATATAAGACAATTGTGATGCAATTTATCATGGTAAAAGGAAGTAACATAACTCCAAATTGTCTATTAGGTATCTATAACTGACACACATTTACTTGGTCTTGACACAAGGAAATACTCCAGAATACTCATTTATAAGTGCATAGTATAGTCTAAGGAAAACAGAACCTAAAGATTTGCCTAAAGCAGGATGTTTTGGTTTTGTTAAAGTTTCAAAATAACTATATAATAAGTGACAAAATTATTTCATTCTCCCAGCTCCCTGAATGAAAAAAACAATAGTTTCAACATTAAGAAAAAATTCATAGCTTTCACTGATTATATTAATTGCTTTCTTGATGGACTTGTAATTTTCATCGTGTCTTTCACTGAGAGAAATCAAATACAATCCAAAGCACCTGTTTGCCTATACTTATTTTCTCCACTTCAGTAACTTCAGCAGTTATCACAGAAGCTGGGAGAAGATGCACCTTTAGAAGAGAGTGTTAAAAATACATCTCCCTACCTGTTTCTCACTCAGAGCTGTGATTTTGGCTTGAAGTTCATGAAGCTGTTTCTTCAAATCAGCATTCTGATTAGAAAGAAAAAATATCTGTGAGAAAGATATTCCATTTGTTAACACAGAGTAGTAGCAGGAAGGCTTTTTTTTTTTTTTTTTTTTTTTTTTTTGCATATTATACTACAAATGCAGCACCACTGGATGTACAGCCAATTAAATTCAGGAGGCTCAACAAAGCCTTACTTAAGTTACTGAGTGCAAAAAATCATCAGCGGACCTTTGTAGCACTCGGAGAGAGACAGCTCAGTTTGGAACTCAGATTTCATTAAAACATCCATTAGTGCTCACCACAACATAAAGCACATTTTCACATTCCATCAAGTTTACAAATTAAACAAGAAATGTTTGTCAGTATATAATATGACAGTGTCATATTGTATGCAATAGTACGTCATCTACAGCATGCTCATCTATGCTATTTATGCAAAGACATACATTTGACTACATTGAACACCAGTAACCATATCTATTAAATCTTAACTGCCACACATGCCAAATGAAGGCTAACATACCTAAGTCTTCATTTCCATATATTTTTATGCCTTAGGCTACATTTAAGAGAATTACATCTGCCTTAACACATCATTCATATCGGCACTTTGCTTACAATAGCATTTGAAGATTTGAAAGCAATAAACACCATTATAAAGATGCAGTCAGAAAACAATTTTTACCAGGACTGTTTCTTTTCTACTAAAAATAATTTTACAAACCCCAAACAATAACGCACTTAGTTTAAAGCCTGTGAAGCTCTGAAGAAGTGTGACAAGGAAGCAAACCTCCCTGCAATTTTATTCCCCCCCCCCAATTTATGTTATAAACTCTTTACACTAGATTATGTGCGCTTGCTGTACTACACAACACTAAAACCTAAGACTAATATTGTTATAGGAACTTCATGCTCAAGACAACTTCCCTGTTTTTATATTCATCTACAATTCTGAAACGCATTATAATCCCAACTCAGTTATTTGGAGATAGCTTTGTCTAACATAAACACAGCCTCAGCAAAATAGGATATTGACTAATCATTCTCACTTTCTCTAGATTCTACTTTATTCATTTTTATCCCGGAATATTAAGAACTCTGAAGCAGTGACCATATTTACTCTTAATGATTCCATGAACTTTGCATGGCTGTTTGCAGCCCTGACATATCTCACTAGACATGAAAAGAGAACCAACTACTCTGTAGGCTAATCATTAGCAGACTTGTCTAAAAAGGAGGAGCAGCAAATTTCTAGCAAGTAGATTTTCCAATAATATTTTACTATGGGGACAGAAGCTCTTACCAGCAAGCCTGAAGTAACTCCCCATTTAGCAAACATGAGCACTCAGTTGCTGTGCAGGATAAACCAAGTCTCTTAACATAGCCACTGAGAAAGAGGCAGCTTTTGCTGCCTATACAATGATCCTAATTATCCAGCTTTGGTAGCTCTGAAACACCACAAGACCAAGTGACCACGCTTCAGATAACACAGTGCCGAAGCTGGATAATTAAGATAGGCAATCCGAATGCAGTCTTAAGCAATGTTCATCATTCGGACAAAGTTTTTTAGAAGGAGGATCCTCTTTCTGCTTGTATAATAGTGTTCTTCTTGCCTGAATTATATCTAGAACTTGCAGATTTGGTAAAGAGACACTTCCAGGAGAACCAGAAACTTAATACTTGAGTTGCATTATTGCCCGCAATGGTCCCATGATTTAAAATACTAAGAATGAGACAAAAGGCTCCAAAAAGTCTCGTTGGATTTTCATTTGTTTGTTGGTGTGTACTTTAAAAGAACAATGCAGTCATTTGTTTAAAAGATTCATTCTTAATGGTTTTCTTCTAAAAATTGTGTTAACATGGAACAACATGATGAAATATCTAAAATTCTCAAGCTTCATGCACTCTTATTCTCTCTGTTCTTACAGATAAATATAACAATACAAGATAGATAGTTACCTGCGGATCTTGCTTCATTTGGGCAACCAGTTTCTAGAAAGAAAGAGATGCAAAGATAAAATAAAGACTTACGAAGCATGCCACTGAGCAATTCAAAACCAACATTTTTGGAGAATCTTCATAAGAAAGACACCAAAATACACATTTCATAGTATTCAGTTGCTAGACCTAATCCATACAGAATCTAAAATATATGGTTTCTAACCCCATTTTTATTACCATAGTAAGATTATTGCATTAAGTCATCACTTCTCTTCAAAAACAGTTCTTGAAAAAGCAATGCCTTTGTAGGACAATTTAAGCCATCTGAAGAAACTAATCTCACAGCCACATCTTCTCTAGAACTTCAGCCGCCTTTGCTTGCAGTCACAAGAAACATGAATCACAGAGAATCGCTGCAAACACAAAAGCTGGTTGTACACTCAGACACAGAACATTTCAATACCAAGGGACTGCCTGTGTGTTGGCTTGGCTGGTACCACATGGAAGATCCATGTTCAGAAGTATCTTTGCCACTTTTCTCCCTCAGTCAAAGAGATTGATATAATTGCAGAAAAGATGCCCTCAGCATCCAAGTGAATAGATTACCATTCACTATTCTTTCTCCTTTGCTTCCTTCAAGCAGCTGCAGGAGGATATTGCCTGTTGATAAGCAGGGGAGTTATCAGGCTGTCACTGAAGACACCTAGAGCCCAGAATGAATAGGCAATGAACCACCCTCAACCCTACTCCCAAACCAAATCTCCTCCTTGGTTACAGATACATTTCATCACATTACGTTGTTCCTAGAAAGTAAAAGAGAAACACAGCAAAATCTGTAC
Source organism: Coturnix japonica (assembly GCF_054131305.1). Classification (NCBI taxonomy): domain Eukaryota; kingdom Metazoa; phylum Chordata; class Aves; order Galliformes; family Phasianidae; genus Coturnix; species Coturnix japonica. Next base: position 23,703,212 of record NC_140667.1, on the reverse strand, counting down.
TGCTTCTCCAGTACCAGGAAAAGGAGTGAGGAAGAGAAAGCAAACAAGAAAAATGTTTATGTCCACCTGCATTAATATTACTCAGACAACTCAGACTTGGCCAATGCATTTTTTTGAAGTGTATTCCATTTCACAGCCTAGATGTGATATTAATCAGAAAAAGCACAACACACAAATCTGCCCCAATACTAGCCAAGAGCAAACATGGTCATCAGTTGAAGTACTGCACAAGCATAGTGTTATCTCCCGCCTTTCAGAAATTTACAGCTTGGATGACCTCAGTGAAAGATATCTTAGGCTCAACAGATAGTAACAAACTTTTCTTCTGTTAATCTGCTCTAATTACTTTCTGAATTCGAGAAAACACTCCAAATTCTGTAACGATATGTTCCAAAGTTAAACTAGAATGCTCTAATGTAAAAGGACCTCCTTCTTTTGAACTTGCTTCCAGTAAATGCACACATGAAAGTAAGTGAAATTATGGAAAGCCATTCTCGACTGTTTCTCTACTCATTTTCATACCACATCTATTCACACCTTTCATATTTCAGATTGCGAGTCTCCCCATGTCCCAATCATCCTACTGCGTTGCTCATTTTTAGCACTGCTCCCTGTAATTCTCTCATTCTTCTACATCACTTATAAACAAGGGGATTAGAACTCCATACAACATTCAAGCAGTCTGTACTGCAAGAACTGCCTGCTAATAGCTAATTCAGTCTGTTATTGCAGATGTAAGACAGACAGCTTTTCCAAGGTGCATCACTTTGGCATTTATCTACACTCAACATTATTGTTTCATCATTCAGTGTTATGGGAAGTTGAGGTGCTACACTAGCTCACATACTTAACTCAGTTTTCCTCAGTGTGCTCCATACTAGAGTTTGACAAACAAAAATGTTAGTTGTTTTTTTTGTTTGTTTGTTTTAAACACATACAAAGTCACTGTACAGTCTCAATCAAGACATTACACTTAGTGGCTGTAAACAGTTTTAAACTTATTTATGGAGCATGCAGTACTGCATTATCCCAATCACAAGAAAAACATATGTTAAAATCAAGGTTTTTAAAAACACACAAACCTTTTTGCTAAGAAATGAAAAGGGAAAGGATTCTTTAGCTTCTTTCTGCTCATCCGCTCAAAGACCTGTCCACGAAGCCCACCCCACCTGTGCGAATAGCTAAATATAGCTCCTCTAACACCTCTTGTGATCAAAACTACAAAGAACAGAGTGTTTCAAAATAACCTTAATTAAGTCAACGCAGTAGCAGAATGAACTACTTAGAGTTGATGCATCTTCTCAGGACAAGTAGCACAGCTGGTCATGGAGGGCATCTTAATATTAAAGTTGTACCCTGATATAGCAAGTGACCTGGACAGACTTCCCTTAAGGATCTTCTGCTAAAGAACTAAACACCTAATTTGGTAGCTTAAGATGCGCTCTGTCAAATATGGAGCATCAAAGTGTCAGAGTTCTGAAAGTGAACGGGAATAGGCAGGAAATAAGGAGCAATTCTACAAACAAAAATGCAGTCATACCAAGCATCACTTTCTACAGCTACGTAAGCAGTCATGACAAGTGACATGCTGCATTAAGGAGAAAAACCTGGGAGGCTTTGTTCACACAGTGAAGAGCTAAGCTCCATCACAGATGCCTGCCCGCCACGTACAAGAGGAGGACAAAATGTGACTACATTTATCTTCCAAGCACCCTTAGAAAAAAAATTAGATAAGTAAAAGAAGACAAGGAAGTCAATTATGCAGAACTTCTGTAGCACTGCCAAAAGAAAGGCTATATTGTACTTCTAAATTTAAGAACTGAAATGTATACAATACAATAAAACGTTTCATTTTGAGATTTTTTTTGGTTGTGCCAAAAGAGAGTTAACATTTATGTTGGTGGCCATTTGAGCAGCAGAGCAGCAACCACTTATATGCAGCTCAAGAAGACTTTATGAAGCACCAACATGTTGCTGTAAGCGTTATTTCTCATTGTAAATGCTTAGACTTGTTTAACCCTAGTAATTGGAATCTACACAGTCGTTAAGAAGTAAACAATCTTCTGATATAACGGCTCGCAGTCGCACCTTCTGAAAGAAAATTTAATTGAAGTTGATTTAAGTGCAGATCTCACTTCTCATGAGGGCTGGCCACAGCAAAAGCAAGTGAGACCAAAATATCTTTTATGTCATCAAAAAAAAAAAAAAAAAAAAAAGTAGTAGCCTTCAACTGTTTCTGACCTTCATTCCTTTTCTTCATCATTATTGTGAACAGATATGAAAGCTTATTAAAGTTTTGTGCTCTTTTTTCATTAACTTAGGAGTAAAGGGAAATAAAGATAACACGTGAGAGATAAATGCTGTTATACTAACACAGGCATGACTACCATTCTGCTCGCCATACAGCAGACAACATTTGGAAAAGGTTACTTATTGGCCTTAACTATTTTAATGCCTACATCAATGCCATGGGTAGTTTCTGAATTCTATTACCTCCATAAAAGGTTGTTTTGAAGCTTTGAAGGCCTTGGAGTTTGAGGAGAGCAAAACACTTGTCTTTAGTTCGGAAGTTAACCTACAGTTTTTTTGAACATTTTTCTCCTCAACTGCAAGTTTTATCTTTGTTAAAGCAGACATAACTTCATTTAACTAACTCATCCACCCACTCAAGTTCTTGCTCTATGCTCATCACCGCAACAATTAGTGAACAAGTCATCTGATGACTTGTCCAAACAAGTGTTCTAGGTAACCTGGAAATATTTTCCAAAATTTGTACAACTGTAACTTTCTTTTATCCATTGTGTAACAGCTGCGAGTTTCACGGGTCTGAAAGAAATGCTTGAGAAATACTTGGAAAACTGTCTCTAGAAAATGATTCACTGATAAATCTAATGTTACCCTGGGTTTACAGAGTATAACTATTCCGCTTCAAACATTTTTGAATTATTTAAAATGCTCACATCTTCTTACATTTGCTTGAAGTTCCCTTCCCAACTTAACATTGGAATTAGCTGAAGAATATCAGAAAATCCTTCCAGACAGAAGCTACTGAACACAGTTTTATTTCGGAATTATTTTTTTTTTAATCACTGCTAAAATATATCCCAAAAAATCCCCACCCACAGCCTGATGTGTATATTTTTCTACATTTGCTAACAACAACAGGTGGTGGGTCAAAAAACAGAAACTACGAAATCCTAAAGCAATTTTAAGCTTACAAAACAATTACTATCATAGCTGTCATGGTATTACCTATTAATGCCATTAGTTGTAGTGCTATCAGAGATACTGATGTTGCTATTACTTAATAATATAAAGCAAGAAGGAATACAAATTACCTGGTGAACCTGAATTTCCACTTTCAGAGCCTCCTGTAGAGTCTGTAGCTCCATTCTCTACCTTCTCCACTTTCTCTAGATATGTCTTTGCTGATTCCAGTGCCTTTAGTTCCTGGTTTCCTCTCCTCACCAGTGCTATAGAAACAAACAAAAAAAAATTTGTATTAGTTAGTAAAAGACAGAAGTCAGCTTGAAAAACAGGAAAGAAAAAAAACAGGAATTCAGTGAACTATATTAAACTACAGCTTCCTACCCTAAACACACGGAACACAGGACGTTTAACTAAGAGCTGTATAGAACGCCTTCCTTGGTGTAGTTTAGCCAAATGCACTGCTTCTCACATACCCCAAAGTTGACATCCTTGTCCTCTATCTTAGTTTGCAGGCAACTATTTCCTTCCAATATTTCACTGCAGTTGCATAATAAACTAGAAAACCACTAAGAATGTTTAAAAAAATAAAGATCTGCATAGGCAAGACAATAAATTTGCAATCCAAATGACAATAAATTGTTAAAAGGTATGTACAGCATTAACATACTTCCATGATACTTTTGAGCTGTTTAGATGGGATGGTCTGTGTGCTATTAGACACAACAACATAACATAATAATAAAACAGTGCCTAAAGTTTGTGCTGAGTTAGTCACCTTCTATTTTGAAGGAACAGAAGATAGAAAACACATTGTATTGAAAAACATAAAGCATTAAATCCTCTGCTGTTTCTAGTGGAATTCTAGTAAGCATAAATTCACGATCTTTAATTGTACTTCAAAAAATTGAGTCCTCCCAACCTCTGAGATGGAAGAACACTATAATCAGTATTTCTAGAAGCCTCTAAAGCTGGACAAGAGATTTTTGTCCAGAAATACATTTAAAGTATGAGATTCTAAAGCAGGATCAAGATTCCCATCTTTATCCAATATGCTCAAAACTCAATGGAACTTGTATAAAAATTGGATTAAAGATACCTGTATTGCGATGTATTTATATACATAAGCATAAAATGCATCAGAAACTACCATACAGCAATCTTTCCATACAGACATCGCACATGAAAGAACTGTTGGAGTGTTAAAGTACTTCTAAATTTTCATCTTTGGAAAACTGCTCACAATTACCACACAGGTACTGTCAGCTCAGATCTTGATAATGGGACTTCAAACTGTCAAAAGTCTACTGACAACTTAGATTAGGCACTTAGACTACGAGAAGAGAGTAATTCTTTAAGTTAAGAATTTTCTTTTGATGTTGCCCATGCACAGTGAATACTGAAGTGTTGGAAGAGTCCAAGTTCCTGAAAATAAAGTTGTTTTTTTTTTCCTGTTTGGGCAGTTTTTAAGCCAACCTTGCTTCTCTTTGCAAACAGCATTGCATTACTAAGGAAGACTACTGAGGGTTTTACAAAAGCATTATATTCCAACTCATTCTTTCTCCATGCTACTCGCTAGCACCTTAAATTTACTTATTTAAAGGCCTGATCAGACTTTTGAGACAACACTTGGAATGACCTTCTGCAAGGATCTCTCCCACGTGTGGCCCAGAAGAGCTAAAACGGCTGCCTTTGCAGCACCGCTCTCCATAAAATTGTAATTTGTACCAAGGGATACACACAAACTACATATAGTTCCCTGTTCTATTACCACAAACCTTAATGAGAAAACAGAATCCTGGATTAGTACCTCCAGTCACAGGCAAGAACTACAGCATTAAGTCCCCATCACTGCAGTTTCAAAAGAAATCATGCTAAAGAAAACCACGTGGGAGAGTGACTAATGAAAACTGGAGCCCACTGCTGAGGCAAAAAGTATTTCATAAGCCCTGGAAATTCCATTTTGAGGTAAAGGTTCAGGCAGGCATGAACAAAGTCTCTCTCAGTGAGTCTCCTATGCACAAGATAGCACTCGTGATAAACAGTGAGTATCATTCTACAGCTACATGCTAACTCTAAACAGAAGAAAAAGTCATCTCAGAGAACATCAGAAATGTACGTTATTTTAACACACGCTTGTATAGCCCAGTACTAAAATTATGTAGTACTTCCTCCACAACACACAAAGCCTAAGCAACTACCATTAATGAATAAAAAATAATACAACTTCATTTCATAGACACCTTGAGCAGCTGGCCCATAGCATAGCAGAGCAGACCTCTAAGGTCCCTTCCAACCCAAACCATTTTATGGATCCCCTCATCCAGTGCTCTCATTACAGACTCAAAGCAACTCGTTTTTGCAGTATCATTTACTTCCAGTTACCTTCTGCAGGCAAGGTTGCACTGAAGGACATATTAAGCATAGGGAACAACATTCTCTCTTCAAAAACCAGGTGCTCCATATGGAAGGAGGAGAAATGAACAGTGCTTCATCAGCAAAGCCTGCACAGTAAGGAATGGTCTTGTGCCATCACCTTCTCTGCCAGCTGCTGCAGTTGTCACCAGCAGCACCACTGTCCTCCTTTGTAAAAAAGGCCCAGGATTGGCAATTACTGGGAACTGTGCTCAATCACAGACAAGATACCACATATTTGGAATGGCATCCAAGCTGAGGCACACATCACCATCACCTTAAATATGAGGAAACAGGCAAAGGGCAATGAAGAATTTATTAGGAGGTTCTGAAGCATCCCGAGCATCCAACCCATTACAGGTGGGAGGGAGTATGGAGAACACATTAAATAAGATATAAGATGATCATTTCTAAAAATCGGTCAAGTTGCCAATTTATAAAAAGGAAGTGTATGTGGTTGCATAAAGCACTGTAGAAAACACACTTACAGCCTTCCTCTAACAACCATGTTATCCCTGGCTGAAATTCCCCTGAAGCACCTGAACATTTTGTCAGTGTTAATTAAAAAAAAGTGATCATTCTTTATATCTGGCAAATCCTAGATAGCTTTTTTTTTGTTTGTTTTATGTAGAATAACATCTACTAGAGGGCAGCTGGTTAACTACTACCTGCACTTCTTTCAAAAGCAGGTGCAGATCTACCCAGACAAGTGGTCACACATTCCTAAGTGCAAAAATCCTCAATATCCTTGAGCTTTTATTCCTTCAGACTCAGCTTCCAGGGGAGATGTAATAGCTCATGACCAGCAGCATTATGAACTACCTACAATATCACTTTCTAGAATGTATAAAATTATCCCTGGATTAATCATAAAATGTATTCCATTTCCCACTTTACTCTTCTGATGGCAAAATTATTATTTTAATTAAAATTCTTGTCGGTGATTGAAATTGCATGGACTGGTTGGTCTGCAAACAGCCTTCATCCCGTTCATTTCTAAAACATGCAAATGCCTCGTTAGCGCTAGAAGCAGGGACTTCCAAAGGGAAAACAGGACTGAGGAGCACTTGCATCTCTTACACATCCAGACACACTTTCAAGCCTCAACCAGGAAGAACACTGACAGCAAGACATAAATTTGACACTCCTTGGATTAATTTCAACTTTGGAGACAGCGGTCCTCCAGTCAGTTTCTCACTGGCACAAATTTGTCAGAAATAATCCCGTATTTCAGATGTGATCGCCTCAATTTCATACAGATAAAGTGCCACTATTCACCTCAGTTAAAGCAGCTTGGAGGTTGCATGTTTATACAAAAACATTCAGAAACTGAATGAATCTTGAGTCATGTAAGTGCATTAGCGCTTCTCTATTATTATCTCTATTAAAAAAGAAAAATAGAATCCGCTGCAAAAACCCTAAAATATCATCAAGATATTTAAACTATGGCTATTTTGGAAAGTACAATGTGACTTATATACACATATGCACATGTTAAAATATAAAAGACGCGCAAAAAAGCTATTAATTACTGCTCTGCATATGGAGGGAAACTAAATAATTCAGGATTTTAAGCAAAAGTCTTTCTGCACTCAAAATCCCTTCAGATAAACCTATTTTTCACATTGCACAGAAAAAAATATATATTTTTGGATAGCTAAAGTTAAATGTCTATTGTACTTACAGACTCTCAGGTCCAAATCTCAGCCCTGCAGTGAATTTATTTATAGGACTGAGGCTTCCATCAGTAACGTTTACTTTTTAAGATCTAATTTCTCAATATAAGAATAGATAGGATTTCAGTTTCAGTAAGCATCAAACTTTTCCAGGAATGGATGCCAGCTCTTTATATCGGCTATTCTTAGGTAAACCATCCCAGCTCAGGAAAGAAGTACTTACCAGTTTTGAGGAAGTTATTCCCTTCAGGTTTCTACCCCGTCCTACAAAAGAGGAAAAAGAAAATAAAAAATGATATGACCAACACGTTTGAAACTGAAAAAGAAAATTCAAAGACTTGGAAAATTTGGGGTCTTTTGGGGTTTTCCTGTTTTTATTGATACAGAAAATAAGTACAAAATAACTCTTGGAAAGACAACTTCTTTCTCATAGTGAGGAAAGCCAAGGAGACCTCTTGTTCTAATATGGATTAAAATATGACTGATCACTATCATTAGGCAAATAAGAGATCACAGGTACAAGCTTCCCTAGTTCTGTGCAAGGTCTGTGTGCATTCCCTGCAGGAAACAACTCTTCTCCATCACTGGAAGATCCAAGCCACAAGCCCTGCCAGCTGTCGTAGCTCACTGTGATAAGGTTGCCAACCTTAGGCACGTGCCCACCTCCTGCTCGAGGTTCAGCAGCATGAATACAGCAAACCAGGTGGTGTGACAGCCCAGCCACCAGAGCTCAAAGCCCAGAGCACGAGCATAAACCAAAATCAATGACAGTTTAAGCTAACACGCTGGGTCATGAACTGCAGAGGCCGAGAAGACACACTACCCGATATGCTGCGATATGGGAAGAGCATTTAGCAGCACAGAGAGGTTGGGTACTACTTAAATCATCCTCATATGAATCATAAAAACTTGAGTCAGACTCCTAAAAAGATAGCTAAAATATAAACGATACCTCATTTGCTCAATTTATTTGCTAAAAAAACCCTTCAAAATACTCCCATTTTCTAGTAAAATACTAGAATATCTGTCTATTTTAAGCTCTGACCCCACAGTCAGCAAGACCTTTATAGCAAGGTCTCCATCTGCACACATCACTGCAGAACTGGGTTGAAGCCCCAGCCACGCAAAGGAACAGCCGCAGCCCATGCTCTGAAAATACAAAACCTAATTCCGCCCTCATGCAAGTACTGGGTTTTTCCTGGCACCTCTGCTTCATTTAGCAGAGGATCAACTTAAAGAATGAAGTATCTGTTGAACAAATTCAGTCTCAGTTTGCATGGGTTTCTCATTTACCATCTAAGCTCTACAGCAAATTCAAAATGGGTTTCCTCATAAGTAGTACACTAGTGGGAGCTGTATAAAAACTTATGCTGATACCGGTGAGTTTTCCTAAACAGAGAAACAAAGAGCAAATAACCCTGCCTGCTAATCCCAAGCATCTTGAACAGACTTTCCATCGCTCTTCATATTTTTATAGCATCCTATGCACTAGCCCTTACAATAAGCTGTCAAGTGGTTCAACCTCTATCACCTCCCATGTAGAGACATGGAGACTTCTCAAACGTGAGGTGGGATGCCACCTTCTTTGGTTTTGATCCCAGGTCATCAATAGCATAAATATCTCTTCCTCTGCACGGTAGTTGAACCCCTATAAGTCCTTCACTGAAACAACTCTACCATCCATATCAGTTAGACTTCTTTTTTCTTTAAAAGGAAGAACAAGAAAAGGGTAAATTAATTAGAAAACCGCCCAGATTTCTCACATTTGCCTGTCTGATACAAACAATCTCCAGATAACAAAGTTTAGTAATTTTTAAGGCAGCAGATGTAGAGATAATGCCACTTTTGTCTAGTCAAAAGCGATAGCAAGTAGGGATGAAAATATGGTCAAGACAAATGTTCTCTACAGGGCATCATTATCTACCTTGAAGGCACAGCTTTCTCTAGCAATAGTAAGCGTTGAGCATAGTCTTTAATTTCCTCTTAATAAATACATTCATGTATCCTTAAGTCTACCACATGGCTCAGGACGGCTCTAACTCAATACAGCTGAGGGCTATTGCACAAAGAGATTCCAGCCCTCAGGGGATAGAGCTTCCATAGCTAACAGACTTCCACTTGGCAATAGAGAACACAAGTAGCAATACCAAAGGTGTCAGCACAGCTTGCACGTTCCTAATAGCAGTCACTGCTTTGAAATGAAGGACCTGTCAGTCCAGGGGCTTATTTCAAAAGTAGAATTCAACTGCGCCTCACAAAGCCCTAATGAGTCAGTGGAGCATGAAAATTCAAAACCCAAAATCAAAAACTTGCCAAAAAACAGTTTGTGACCAACTAAATCCATATAACCTCAGTTGTCAACAAGACTCTCTGCAGCTACTGGAAGCCAACACAGAAGAGCATTAATAGAAAAGGTACCAGATAGAATCTGCTTCTATTGAGCAAATTAGATTATTTCTCATTCACGGCAAGAAGACATACACAAGTTGGCACCGTCTCTTAACTCTCACTACAAAACACACTAGAGAATTAAAATTAAACAGCTCGCAATCACTCGTATTAATAAAGAAGAGGGTTTTTTAGCTGTTACTTTAATTAAACTGCACCCAACTGGTCCAAATATCTTAATAAAAAGTAGCAAGTCACATTTTTAAGTCAGTAAACCAGATTTTCAAGACTTGATTGCATGTGACCCTCAGCAATCTGAGGTAACTATGAGCCTGGCCCTGCTCTGAGCTACGGGGTAGAACCAGGTAACCTTCAAGGTCCCTTCCAACCTGAATTATTCTGAGTTTGTAATGTAATACAAAAAGAAGCATTATTTTTGCAGCTCCTTTTCCTACACAACGGCTCTGGATATTTACACTCTGGTATGATTTCCAGAAAACACTTCACTTGTAGCCAAACAAATTTTGATACGCATATATACACACGCTTGAAGTAATAAAAAGATTAAAATAAAGGCTTTTAACCTTTTCAGCATTTCTAGTCAACACATGTAAGGGAAAATACACTGCTATTACCAAAACAATCATATTCTGCAGATCAACTTTAATCTGTTTGAAACCTGCGAATAAAGAGAGAAGTTAAAACACAAAACTCCTGCGTGCAAGGCTTGGTAGCCCCTGAGGATTTCAAAAGAGCTACACATGATGGTTAAATGCTTTTGTAAACAGCACCTGTAGATCTAAGAATAGTTAATGCTAAGTATCTGTACATTAAAATGTTTGGTCACATCAGTCAGACGCTGGTCTTGAAGTTATACAATAATGCTTATGCTACTGTAACCAGAGACTCATTTGGGGAAAAGAAGTAAGATATGGACAAATACTTCTAGCCCTTTCCAGTTAGAATCTTTCCTAACTCTGAAAACCAGCACTGTTATACCATGGATACATAAAGTTCCTGATCAAAGTTACATACCACACTGATATTTAATTCCATTATTTCTTTTTTCTTTGCCAACAGGACCTCTAACTTGTTCAGAGCACAGGACGGACACTGATGTAAAATGACTGGCTTCTGTACAAAGGAAATTTTGACATCTTCTCACGATTCAGAGCATTGCTTCATAATATTAAGCTTAAACCTCCGCACCCTTCCCAAAAAACACACTGCATAGAGAATGTTTCATCTTCTCTGACCGACCCTCCTCTGTCTTTAGATGCAAACTCTTCCAAGCAACTGTATAATTTTTCCTTTAGTAGAAAGGCTTCCCATATACAGAAAATGCTATCAGCATATTCTAGAGTAACAAGTCATATATGATACTTCACAGTGATTTTCAAGTTAAAAACAGGAAAACTTCATGTTTCTTAAAAGGACAGGATTTCTATAGCCTCAAGGAAAAGACAGACCAACCACAGCACAGATGAGATACGCAAGCTCTTTTAAATAACTTAATAATTGAGTGTTCACATTCCAAATATCCCAGTAGTTACATAGGTGCTGCCACTTCCATGACAAAAACCACACCTCCTGCCCCAGCAGCATGGACCAGGCAGGCAGGCAGCATGCTCTTAAATCAGATCTCTCTGTCCATACCATGGAATGGGCACAACTTGGAGTTTAAAACACCAAAAACCTATTTGGTTGGGGGATTGATTGATTTGCTTTCTCTAAAACAGTTTGAAAAACCATCAAGTGGAGCAGATCCATAAGCTACGTGGCTTTGCAACATTTAACCCGCACACAAATACACAACACCCTTTTCTTCAAACACTCTTGGTGTATTACTCAAATCAGAGATGCATATTCTAAAGCCACTTGAAAGAGAACTAAGTTAGCATAGATTCATTCATCAAAGATCAACCATTTAACCCACCTTTAAAATAAAACACTCAGCCTCCCACTTTTTGCTCACATCTACATTCCCCCTTTACAGGTAAAATGTTGCCATCTAAAAAACAAAACAAATCTCCTGCATTAGTACATCCTTCCATACGATAAATAAGGCATCCATGATTTTAAGAGGAGAAAAAAACCCTCAATAAAACTAACCAAAGAATTACAGAAAGTCCTCCTGACCTATGACTACAGGTAAGAACGGAAAAAGTTCTTCCTGAACAGCTACCAAGGGCCCCATGTATTTCCCATATAACCCTTCCTAACATTCAAGAAGTTACCACAAATACAGCTCTTGTTTTTGTGCCCACGGCAATACTACCAAGAACATGAAGCCTCCCTCTGCTCAGTGAATCACTGCTTCCAGCTGAACACAAAACCACCTTCAGTGCAGCACGGCTGAATTCCTGCTCACGTACAGTTGCATTACCCCAACTTGTACGTTGGTAAACTTCTTTGCTGCTCAAGAGGCGTCGTTTATCTACATACACATCAAAAGGAGGCCCCACTTCTAATTAAGACTAAATTTCTGGTTATCAGCAGTGAAAAACCAAAACTCTCATTGAAGAAGCCAGTAGTTATGGAATTTTACTTCATTTTCCCAAAAATGAAGATGCAAATCTTAAAGACAACTTTGGGGTCAGATTCTAGATATTTTTGCTGCACTCTACGACATCCCATCAAGTTGGAATCAGGCATTTTTGCTCATTTTAAATACAGCTTATCAATTAAACTGTCTTCACCCTTAAAATAACATTTTTTGTAGTCTCAAAACTTTATTTTAAACTTTCAAAGCCTTTACCAAGTATCCATCTTTTTCCTCCTTCAGGTGTATGGAAGGTAAATCCACATTAGAAGGATCTGCCTTCCTGGCTGTACAGCCCACACAGTTTTGTTTCAACGTTTAAGAACAATTCCAGAGGGGCCTTATTTGGAGTCATCTTGTTTGACTGGTTTTTTAGATAACACGTCTAGAAAAATCACTATCATCTGATTTTCTCAAGGTGCGTTAGAAAATTCTCATTCCCCTGGTAGAGAGGTTTCTGCCTTCCTTTTATAGTCCCGTGTCTGAAGCCTACTTGGGAAAAGGATATGGATGGGCGAAGGTATTGCAAAGAGCAGAGAAAACTATTCTCTTGGAAGAACAGAGTTTGATACCAAGTAATCCAAGTAATTGCTTTAATAACTGAAGATACAGCAAGGAGAAAAATTAAGAAAACTGCTCCAGTTTTTATTGTAGTGTTTTTCTCTCCAATTCCATTAAGAACAGTGGGATCTCCAACTTCCCGTTTTATTCACTGAAACATGACGGAAAAATTTCATACTGAGTGCCAGCCTTTTTCCTTTTCTAGCAACCCACTTTATCTTGGAGAGAACTGGCTTGCGGGAATTACATATTAGTGAGGCAGAAGAGTTTTGGGAGAGGTCCAGAGTACAACGGGAGCTGATACGGGGAGTGCTTGCAGGGCTGTGGGCAGGAAACAAAACTGGCAGCATCTCGGCTACCGCTGGCAGCGCTGAGCGCTTCTCAGGGGGCAGCTGGGGGTGCGTGTAGCCCCCGCCTGGGCGAGCTGCTCCTTGAGTCCTGTTGGTCTCCTGGGGGTCATCAGGGGAAAAAACAGAATCAAGCAATAACAACAACAACCAGAAAAACAGCTAGCAGCTCAACCACAAAAAAGGGCTGTTCAAGGACTCCGGCCTGCCATTTCCACAGCACACAGTGCTGTTAGCTCCATCTGCCACCAGGGGGAAATGCCAAACAAGTGAAAAAAGTTAGAGCAGAATAATAATGATGAGGAATAAAATTGGAGGGGAAAAGAAAAAGAAAAGAAAAGAAAAAAGTCAAGAAAAAGAAATAATCGTCCCTCTACCCTCTTCCCCATCACACTACACGTTCCCACTGTAGTTCAGGGGAGGAAAAACTCTGCTCAGCAGCACTGCTTTTAGGGAAGCAGCAGCGAAAGTGCTAAAACATAAAAGAAGCATTAACCAGCAGCACCAGCTAACTTTCAGTTTCAGTGTCAGCACAGTGACTGCAAATCAATTAAAGTTTTCTTAGAGCTGGCATTCTGATGAAGAGCAAAGTTTCAAGATTACAAAACTTAGAGAACAGAGATAAAAGAACATGAATTTTTAAAGGACCGTTCAACAGGAACATGCGAATTAATTTATTTAAAGTGAATACATATTTTATAGAAAAAAAAAATCACTCCTCTTTTCAGAAGACTTATTACATTTATACAGAATCCCAGGAGCCTGGACTTTTTTTGTTGCCGTCGAAGAGATTTCAGAACAGCAGGGGTCCCATTAGACACCCTGTTTTTCTCCTACCTTATAAATATCGCCTGTACACCATTTCCATGGTTACAAAGTATAGTGAAAACTACTTAAAGGGGATATCAGTTATGGGAATAGATCAGCATTAAATATATTTTGATAAACGTCAACTTGTGTGCGACAGGAAACAGGCAATTATACGTGGCATTTTAAAATTAATGAACAGCAAACTGGAATGGGTAAAACGTGCTCAACAAAGAAGTTTAGCACACATTTACAGGGTAAGAAAGAGATGAGCTCTGCTATCACAAGGATTTGGAGTTTAAAGCATCACAGGGTGAGAATCACAAGGAGCAACAGGGAGACTCTCAGCGGCAGATGGATAGAGATTAGCTACACAAGCTTCCACTGATGTTACCCTACCACAAATATCAGACAGAAGCTAGGTACATAAGTTATAAGAAGCAAACAGTCAAAATTCAGATGCATTGTGATTAGTGATTATATGGCAGGGTACCTCACAGCAACAGATAATCTCTTATACTTCTATATTTATGGAACGGTTTCAAAAATCAGATACTGTACTTTCAGTAAAGCTCCTCTCAGTGTGCCCCTGAAGCCTGCTAACAGACTGATTCTTCAAGCATGCATGAAGAAAGATTAAACCCCTTGATGTACTGTTAGTCTAAGTAAATCCCAGCCCTACTTAGAGTTTATGGGCCATCCTTCAGTTTCTCCACTTTCATTTCGCTTACCCTGCAGCTGGCACACTCCCCCATGCAACTGATCTGCCCTGCTCTCCCTCCCTCACACTGCTCCAATGGCAAAATCCCTCCTTTCTGGGGGCAGGGAGGGTGTCACACTGCAGGAAGCAGAACAAGTCGCTGACAGGTCTGGGGAGCACCAGCACAAGCTGAAGCACTGGATGAGGGGCAGAAATGAGAGCACCTTCCTCCTTCCTTCAGCAGTCGCAACTCCTATCCTGTGTACACCAAGTACGAAAGCCACACCTTGTTGCTTTTACTTTTGTTTTAAACTGCTGCAATCAGAAGTCATCTTTCACTTTCACCACCTTGTCACAAGTATGGCTGGCAAGTTCGTTTTTGATCATCCAGTGACATAAACCTGTTCTTTTCACTTTGAGCCCAGATGATCTACAGGATGACTCAGAAAAGAGGTATCTGAATCTTGCTATGTCACTGAGCCATCATCACTATCATCACTAGAGCACTGAAGACAACAACTCTGTCGTTGTTTACTTTCTGCTAACAGACTGGGTAAGAGGCTCACTGAGAAAATATTTAGATATATTCGCATGCAACCTGTAAAGTTTTTGCTGTGGGTCAACTTTCAAATCAATATGTTGGAACAAGTATATGTCCAGACATCCTGTCTGCCACAGTTCTTAAGAGAAGTTGACCTCTTCAGCTTAACTGTTAGCTTATTTTTAATGCATATACTGAAACAATTTCATACACATACAGAATAAATGTGAAATTTTGCTCCTAATGTACATTTGCATGATCTATATTTAATGACACTGCAAAGTACTTAAAAGAATACAGAAGCTCTCTTTCTCTTTTGCAGAACTTGTGTTTTAACAGCTCAAACTAAGAAGCTATACATAAACTCTTACCTTAAGCCACAGATCACTCTGGATCTAGAATGTCACAGGCATCTGAATAATTATCACAAGACAATATGAAAATGATTTGTTAGCGAACAGATGTTCACATGACAAAAATATCTGTTTGAGGGGACTGTTAACAGGGAACTGTTTGTTCCCTGTTCTCAAAGTCTGAAGACAGATCAAGATGAAAAAAGGTAATGCTTCTCACCTTCTAGAACAGATTTTTTTTCCCCCTAGAAGGAATATCACAAATTCACTTTCACACAGTTCTCCACTAAAAGCCTCAGACTTCTGTTGGGCGCTCCGAGCTCTGTGAAAGGCAGCGAGGACCCCCTGCTGTTATCAGAAAGTTCTATTTTCCCTATTTTTGAATAAATACAACACCTGTTCTAAGCACAGCCAACTAATATTTACTAAAACCCATTCTCATTCTGCATCTCATTTTGATGTGCTTTTTAATTCAGGCTCCTTTTATTTCAGCAGCCATTCTTTCATTATAACGTGTTATCATGCTGATATTCCTGATGTCTTGAGCACAGAGACTCGCTATGAAAAAAACTAGCTAAAGACCCTCCCACAACAAATGAGATACGCTCTGCGTACACATTAGAGGAAGAAAATAAACAGAATTAAGCTTTTCATAAGTTTCTGGTTTTGCGTACTGAGAAATTATTACTGAGCACTTAAAGACATCACCTTTCAGAAAACAAAGAGCAGCATGTCTTATAAGCCTAAATAAAAAAGCAGTAAACAGAACCAGGCAAAACATGCTTGTTTCCGACTGAGCTGAAGGCAACATGGAAAGCTCCTTTCTCTCCCTTTCCACCCCAAAATAATAGCCTGAGTGAGAAGGGCAGTCACCGCATTCTTGGAGCTGCTGCTTGGACTCAGCACACAAGGAGAGAACAAGCACTGCCTTCCTGTGGCCTGCGACACAGCTGTCACTGGGCCTAGGGCTGCTGGGCCTGCACCGCTACCTGCAGGCCCCAGGCTGCCCATTCGCCCTGCTATCCTCCCAGGCCATTCCAGCATCAGTGCTTCTGTTCCAGTTCCTTGAACTATAGTGCCCACAGTGGAAATAAATAAATAAAAAGAGGGAATTAGCTGTTTACTGTGCGAGGCTGGGCCCTCACTCTTGCTTTTTACCACAGCTTGTGAGCCGCCGATGGCTGCTGCTGTTTGATCCCTGAGCGCACCAGGACCACCTGCCGGGCTGCATTGCTGCTCCTGCAGCACACCTCTGCGGGGAGAAATCCCCTCTGCCAGCTTCATTCCTGCCCGCCTCCCAGCACTCACATTTCCCCATTCTCTACAGGTGCCCAACACAGGCTCAGCGCTGCTTTAATATCCACAGGTTTCTCTCTCCTCCAACACCAATTCCTCACCCTCCTGTTTATTTTCCTACAAAGCGATTAAATGAAAAGTGCAATTAAGTGGTGGCCCGAGTACCTCAAGTGTTCTCTTACGGAGAACTCAATTTCTCTGTCAGGTTAATCCCATTCTGACAACTACTTTAAGCCTTTTACTTCCCCTAATTCATCATTTTTCTTCTCCTAGGACTCCTTATCTATCTTTAGCTCGGCAAAGCCCAGGTTTGGGTGGGGGGAGTTTTGTCTCTGCACTATGCGAACTTTCTCATCCAGGAAAGACTGAGATTAGAAAAACATTTTCCTAATATCTTTACCCCGAATGACATTATGGGTAAAGCACCGGATTCAGCAGTCTCATGAGACTCACACAAAGCTACAGAGGAAACACAGCAGCACAAGCCAAGGTACAGATCAAGCCTTACGATTCAGCTTCAACAGGTAACATCCTGGAGGTCAGACAGACACCGGCATCAATGAAAAACCCTCAGCACAACTGAAGAACACCAAGCCTTGGAGGTAAATGCAGAAATACATATTTCATCTGAATACTGGAGATTTAAACAAAAATGGCTTCTCACTGCACTTTTTCTTCCCCCAAAAACCAAACAAGCAAAACAAAGCAGACCAAAAAATAAACATATAACCACACACCAACTTGTCCCTTCCAGGGAACAACCCACAACAGTACAAAAAGAAGTAACAAAAACCCAAAGATTTCCCGGGCAGTCCAGAGTACACACAACTTTTTTTCAATATAAAATTATTTGAACAGTGATTTACTCACTCAGTGCAACAGAAACCTTGACATATTTAATGCACAGAACATTTATATTAGTCCTCCTAAAGAGCTCATAATTAAACAGAGCAAAACACAGAAAAAGATGAAGAAGTGAAAACAAGTTATCTACACACCTTGAGAAAGCCTATTCTTTCTTTCTCCTTGGAAGTTTGTCATCTGACCTCAAAGTCCAGGCAGCTCTTTCCTCCCTCAGTCCTGTACAATATACCTGGACTGTATTATAAGGTCTGCTTCATCCCTCCTCTTCCAAGAAACACCTGTCCTAGAAGGAAGGAGAGCACGAAGACATCACTTTCCATACCCATTTTTCTGCCCCTTCTTTTGCAAGAAAAAAATACATCCTTGAACCAGGCAGGAGGTGTTTAAGTTCCCACAACAAACATGGCATTTTTTAGAACTCTAAAACAAGAAGCAATTAATGTCTTGGAAGTCGCTCCTGGAGAGTAATAGTCCCTATTGCCATTTTAACCTGTGCTAAATGGCATATTTTTGTATCATCTACAGGAGAAACATTAAGAATTCCAATTATTTCAGCCCTTTCTATTTCCTCTAGTTGCATTAAGCAGCACAAAATATCTGGCACTGGTTCTGTGGGGGAAGTGTCTTGTATGTCATCCTTTCATATACACTTCAGCCCTGGAAGAAGGCAAGAAGTACTTTTTTTTCCTTTCCCCTTAAAGAGACTAGAATGGTGTTTTTTTTTCAGTGAACAGACTCTGTCTCAGCGGTAGCACGTGTTGCTAGTTTCAGTACCCAGTTCATTAAAACAACCTCTGTGGAGATGCTTACAGCATTTCATCTTCCAAATAGAAACACTCTATTAATAATAATACCTGGTTTACAATAACAGAAGGATTAATTCCAGTGCCGTATGTTTCTAAATAAAGTTTACTAGTACAACAAATAATGGTTCGCTGAGGCAGAAACTCAAGCAAGCTTCAGCTGCTTAGATTGCATGTGCTACAAAAACAACAGGAAAACATCACTTAGGTTTCCCATTCATAAACACCTAAAATCACAAGTTCTGCTGTTTCAAAACTTGCATACAAGTTCTTGCATAAGCAGGCAAGATACCAACCAGTTTTATGAATTGAACTTTCTGCAGCTATTAGCTTCCCACTGCAGTCACACTGACTCTACAGACTGTTCAGATTCCACAGCAGATTAATGCTAACCTACCAAAAAAATAAATAAATCTTCCCACAAGTTGCCAAGCATTGCAAGTATGCATCCACACAACAGCACAAACTGCTACGAGCTTCTGACTATAATAACCTAAAATTGCAATTCAAATTACTAAACGCACAAATTGAAAGAAGCTGAGAGAGCGTTGACTCCCCCAACAATAATCTAATAAACTACTTAGATGTCTAAAATGTGCACAGAGCTGTGGGACTGTAAGCGAGGCTGAAGGATGCAATTTTCCTGCAGCGGAAGAAGTGTTACAGTGTGGATGTCGCATCTGCATGTTCATACACGAAGCATCAGTCATCTTGCCCTCCAGGCTAACAGGCTTCTGGACAGAAGTGTCTGTCGCAGCCCTTCTTCCTGCTCTCCGGACACGGTAAGAAAGGACACACATCCTACACTGTCAGCCTAACTACCTCATCCCCAGCCAATTCCTACAGCAGCAGGAGGAAAGTACATTCACATTTAGAAACACAGTAATCAAAGAAGTGTTACTTTCCAGCAATATTTCTTCTCTAAAAATGTCTGCTCGCACACTTCACAAACATTTGACTCCTTAACACAAAAACACTCCCTGAAATTAAACTGGGGTGTTTTAGTTAAACAAGGATTGAACCTATGAGATTTAACACGTGCTATTCACCTGACAGCCAAACTGCTCTAAAACCAATGATAATATTCCCTATTTGAGATCAGTGTTAAGCAAGAGAGAAGTTTTGGCTTTTAAAATAATCAGAGTTCCAGATAAAGTTACAAAAACCCTACTGATATAACAATAGGAGAGACAGGCAGTGGGTTCTTGATGCTTATTCAAAAACTAAACTTACAGCTGGTCATAACAAAAACGTGACAGACTGAGTTAAAAATACAAGACAATGAAGCGCCAGAAGAGGAAAGGACTGAGAAAGAGATGCAGGGATGATGCTACCTACAGGAAGTGATGCAAGTCATAATACTAAGCTTACAAAGCAATGGCCATTAAAACTATGGTGCAAAGAAATCCCATCTCTAATGAATGCTGTCTCCTAGGTGTTGGTTGGAGAATATAGCAGGCCACAGACTTAATGATACAAAGCTCCTGGATATCCAACATCAAAGCCAAGGAAAAGGGGCACTGCAATACATAGATCTGGACCAGTGGAAAGTTCATACACCGCACGATGCATCTAAAAGAGAAAGGTGAACCAATCTGTACATTTTGCATCACCTTAAAGTGAAATCCATGAGGGTACCTTCTCCTCCTAAAGAATATACTAGAAAACTGAAAACAGAACACTGAACAGTCATATAATAGGGAAGGTACCATAGCAAGGATTGCACTAAGCCTGTGAGCATATTTGTGACTAATCTGGCAAAAGCAGAGGGTGAGGGCATGATGACAATTCCCATTACTGCACAAAGTTAGAATGAAAGAACTTCAGAGTTACAGTGGATCTGATGATACCAAACAATTTATTTTGTCATTTTATTATCCTGAATTGACAAGTACAAAGTAACAGAGGGAAAAAATAACCTTAGCTATAAATACACAAGGAGCCTAAACTACACACTACTACTCAGGAGAAAGATCTTGAGATTATTGCAAGCAAAAGTTCAACTCCCAGCAGCAGAAAGTCATGGAAAAAAAATAAAAAAATAAAAAATCTCAGCATTTATGAGAAACACAGCTAAGAACAAAAAGGGGAACAATTCACTGTGATGCCTGCTATCTGTTGCTCTGGACACTCCCCCTCATCAAGGAGTTACAATAGCATGGAGAGGAAAGACAACTGGAGAGCACGTTGATGAGTGGGACTGGTTCGCTCACATCAACCAACCCCACACACAGGAAACGTGGTAAAACTGCCTGGAGCTCGCTGCTGTAGAGCACTGGGAGCAACAAATATAAATGAGTTCAAAAAGCCATCAAGTTCACCTATAATTAGTTTGAAGTCGCTGTTCTCACTGTAGCAGCCCAAACACAGTTTCCATCTCAGGCAGTGGCTGAACAAGTGTCTGTCACAAATTTACTCCGTTAATATTTCAGCAGCTGACAGCCTTCCCCCGTTTCCTATGCTGTTCAGTCAGCTGCTGCTGCTGGCCGCTGATAAAGGCAAGATGCTGGATGAGATGGACATTTGGTCCTCTGCAGTGTGTTAGTTCTTACATATAATCACATTGAGCAGCCATACCAGCGTGTCTTGGGTTGCTTTGGAGGTTGCTTCTTTTGGTAAATAAACCAGGCTATAATTCAAGCACGTAACATTAAAAACAGAAATTGCAACCTCTGAAGCAGAAACCAAACTGTTTTATGCCTAGTGCGTGATATAATGCATCAGTAAAAGACATAAAAAAGCCACATCCTTGAATATATATATATATTATTATTTTTTATTACACAGTCCGTTTTACTGATAAATCTCCTAGAAATCCCTCACCAACCAGGATGTCAGCCCAAGGAGATTCAGGCAGTTAGTCCCTTAATGAAGGAAGGCCTAGAAAGCCAGAACGCAGCACTAAACAAACCATAGACTCTTGCTGGAAAAATTGCCAGGACCCATTTAAGGCTGGCAGCCATTTGGCCTCTTCCCAGCTGACTGAAGATCTCCTGAACCAATGGATTCCAAGGGAACATGTAGATGAATGCCTGACTCCTCTCCAAGAAAACGAAAGTTGCCGAAGTCATCAGTCCTGCCTGACCCTGGAACAGGACTGGATGCTCTCTTTCTTAATACGGAAATCCAGCTAAAGGAAATGCATCACCCCAAGCTGAGGGCCGGGACAAATACTGAATAGAAGTCTGTTAGCAAGTACTGCAAATTCTGCTAGAAAGCACTGCCTAAACAATTTGGGGAACGTCTGCCTTCTCATCACTGTCAGCCTCCTCCTCTTCCGACAGATGAGCTTTAGAAGATAGCCAAGCTGAGAGCCATGCAGGATAAACAAGCAGGTCTCAGTCTGCAAATCTTGCCACAGAACTTCCATTTTCTAGAGCCCAAATTACTGAGGGTCTGGAAAACAAAGCAAGTGTCGCATATATGCCACCTCTGAGTATCACTGCAGGCAGCAAGATGAAGATGGATGTGCCCAATAAGCTTATCATCTTTATCCGGAACAAGCAAGTATCACATAAAAAAAAAGAAAGCACATAAGAAAAAACAGAAGCTTTGCTATCAGTTTCACAAAGCCACAAACAACGCCTCAATAACATTACTGCTCAGCTACGCCAGGGAGAAAGCTGATCATGATCCAGTTTACGTGAAAGATTTCTTTAGGTCATACAAAACGATAAAATAAAAGCTGCTCTATGTTGTGTTTTTGTTTTACCTAGTGGGTAGTACCATTTTATTTAAATAACCTTCTGCTAATGGACCACAAGTTGGTGGGGGGTTTTTTTGTTTGTTTCCATTTGGTTTTGCTTTTTGTTTGTTTTCTTCTGAGAGCGAGGGTTGGTGCCAGTAATGGCACTGGAGCTGGTCCTGCTGTGAGGGAGGACCCATCAAAATAATGCCCTTGTCATCCCAAAGATCATTTGTGCCAACTACACAGGCAACAAGCAGCACTGCAAACCAACAACTCAAAGAAATTGCCTCTCTTATATGTAGTTGGGAACCTCAGATTTACTAGATGTTCTTGTGCTTTGCATTGTCATAGGCTGAACATTTCAAGTCGAATTTCCGGCATTCCCCAAGAGAACTGAAGGGGGATTTAATCACAGCATGTGTCTGTACTGAATTTATTCACCTTTTGGTGCTTTCGCAGATAATTCACGAGACAAAATCTTCCTTCTCCAACCCACCAGTAATGCCTGTCACAGGTGCATGATCTGTCTTCCAGATGCAGAACCTGGATGAGTAACTTTTCTTCTGAATTGTCCCATCCCTCACTGAGCACTGAGAAAGGTGTAAGAGTTCCCAGTAGTATCAAACAAACACCCAAATGCCCTGAATAATAAAAACAAACACTTATCCTCTAGCTCTCCTCCTAAGTTCAAGGTTGGGTGATACTACTTATTTAGGAACTACTATTTAGGAATATCCAGCTGATTCTGATCCACTCCAAAATACAGGTGGTGATTTTAAGGCATCTTCCCACATTGGGCTGTTTGGAGACACAGGTAGAAGTGGACAACTGTACAGATGCCTCCAGATTTACGTCCGTGTGCTGCTATTCCAAGCCACTGGTCCTAGCCATGATGCAAACTGACCTTTCCACCATTACACTGTTCTCATGTTGTTCTACTTCACGTTTCTCTGAGGCACGCACACAAAACGGGCTGCTTTCTTTGGCATCACTGAGAACAAGAATTCAAAGCTTTCTCTCCGTAAAAATGCAGTACCAGCTAACACAAACCCTTCAGATCTTGGGCCTTTAATGTCACGGCAATATCACTGGAGATTATTTTAGAAACATTATTTCATTAAGCGGTGCTGATGTCAATGGGATTAACTGCACATAAATTAACTGAAGCAGCGTGCCAGGCACTAAACCGTTAACATAAGAAGATACTCTGAGAAGTTTCAATCAACAACTCAAGAGATCAGCAAAAACAAAGAATTTACTTCACAGAATTCACACTGTACAGTAATGAATGAGATGCAGCAGTTACTCAAGTTGCCTTGTATTTGGCCTTGAAACTGTCTCCACAGTTACAGAGTTGAGATGTCACAACATAAAAACACTTCAGTAAGAGACTACTAGAACAGTTTACTGCTGAACATCGACCCAAGGCTTATGCAGAACCAGTGCCTCAAAATACAAACGACTAACAAAACATTAGAAGAGCACACAGAGTTCCTGTGCTCTAGAAATACCATAAGACGCTGGCAGATACCACAAGCAATACGGTTTATATGAAATTTAAATGCTTCAGAATAAGAGACACACATTTGAATGATTATAACTCAACACCACACCAGGGCCTAATGCTACGGACGGTCACTGAATCAATCCCATGAAGTTTGAAACACCAGACCCACACCTTCCAGCGAGCTGTTTTACACTAGGCACTCAGGTATATAAGAAAAAAGGAGCTGGGTCTCTCAAGTTTGCATTGGAATACGATTTCTATGAGCGGTACCAGAAGAGTCAGTGGAAGCAATGCTGGACATAAACGCTGAAATCTGAGCATTGCCGACGCTGCTGATTCTCCACTTGGAAAACGGGGTTGTCCGGATTCACAGAGCAAGATACCTGACCCAGAGCAGCACTCACATGGGACAGCTGGAGAATTCTGTTCACATCAGCTGCATACAGAATAGTTTTAACAAGTGTTAACACTTCAATACTGATGAAACTGGTTATTTTTGCTGCGCGCTGAACTGCTTCATGCAACTGACTACATGAAGTCCTTTGTTGCAAACCCATAAAACATGATACAGAAACATAGTGATATTATTATGCACCAAAGATACTGGAAGCATTCACACACTGATCATAGACAAAGAGCATCCTGGAGATGTTTCAGCTCAGTAAATGTAAGTACTAACCTTAACTCTGACCCTCTGGGCACATTAAGAATATGTAACAGTATCTGTAGAAACATAACCATACTTGCATGGTAATTTGAAGGTTTTTTTGTATTAATTCTACTATCACGTAAAGGAGCCAGAAAGGGGGACTAACGAGTAAATAAATAAAAATCCAAGAGAAACAGCCACCACCACCTTCTGGCATTTTTTCAAGCCCTGCACAACGTAACTCTGGTCTCTTTCTGGGCAGAGGGCCTCGTCTATGCAACTCCACACTCCCACAGGATTTCAAATTCTCATCTATTAATCATAATCTCCCCTATGCACCATAAGGTCTCCAATTCTTACTCAAACAACTACTTTCCCTTCAATCCAAAATAACCTAATAATATAGCCCAAACTTCAAAAACGAAAGTACCTTCCACATGCTGTATGATATGTTTTATGAGAGTCTTGCCTCCTCTGGGGCAAGCACTGCTTATTTGTACACCACCCATACACCATCAGCAAATTGCTTTTAAGCTCGCTTCCCTTTATACTGCAGCAACAGTCAGGACTTGAAGGAAGCGGGCAGTTTCCTGAATCAAACACAAGAAGGAAGGCCTTTGCTTCTGGGTTAAAGCCTTCAACAAACTCAGAGCAAAGCAGAATAAATGAACTTATTTCTGCCTCAATTTCTAATCTGAAATGCAGCAATGGTAATATTCACCAGATTGACCCGCTATCTGTTCAGTGAAGCAGATTCTCAGCTAACGACAGGCACACCTATACTCCAGTGAATAAACTGCGCTGATTCACAACAGTGGATTGCCTGGGCCAAATTCCATGCAGTATTAACAAGTCAACAGGAAGCACTCCAAAATTATTACACTGATGTGCTCTCAACTTCCTTCCCCTACATTCCAGTCAGCTGACACTCTTGCTGCTCCCTGTACATATACAGGCACAGGTATCAACCTCAAATCTTGCCTCCCTTTGCCCTTTGACGTTCTCCATTCTCACCCCCTTAGAAACCTTCTGTTTTTTTTCTTCCCCTCATAAGCTCACAAATGGGAATTGCAGCATTTGGAGAATGGTGTTTGTAGCTGGGGTAGTCACACTCAGTGTGGGAGTACTGATGGTAGTCACTAATCTGAAAGGCAGGATTCAAGTCACTATACACTTAATAGAAGTTCTTTTCTCCTCAAAACCATGATTATTCAATAGAAGTAAAAAGATTTACACGTTAGATCACGTAAACATGGCACAGAATCCCTGCCAATCTCACATGGGATCACATAAGTATAAAATTAGTGTTTAATGCAAGAAAAGCTGAGTACAAGACTCCCATAGAGTGAAAGTAGACTTCTGCTACACAAAAAACAGCGTCCAAGATACAGCTTTACCCTTAATCACACTGACTGCCACAGATTCTTAACTGATTGTTTCCTTGGAGTAGGAATGCTATAATGCAGTTATATCCATTTTTATAGATAAATCCCAATGCTGATAGAGAGTGAAAGTGTTTCACAGAACATGGCATGATTCCACCTTCTCAACAAAAGTATCAGCAGTCTGAAGCGGTCTATCAGCTTTCTTCTCCCTCATGTGACTTTTGCTCCCATGGAGCCAGGACCCATCCCCGCAGGGTTTCACCCGGAGCAAAGGCAGTAACACCCTGCTGAGGGACACCCCTCTTTCAGATCCCTTCACATCAGTACTGCTACAAACCTAACCCACCCTCCTGGCACCTTCCAGTTCCACTAGAGCCCCACTGCAATGCTGTCCTAGAAGACGGGAGACAGCAGCCACATGGCAAGAGGGCAGGCAGCCAGATGAGGCCGAACAGCACAGGGTTCTG
This sequence comes from Coturnix japonica, assembly GCF_054131305.1. NCBI lineage: Eukaryota > Metazoa > Chordata > Aves > Galliformes > Phasianidae > Coturnix > Coturnix japonica. Next base: position 23,677,016 of record NC_140667.1, on the reverse strand, counting down.
AGCTAATGCTGCATGTACCACAGCAGCACCAAGAGCCTACAACTGTGCAATGCCAAGACTGACACTTGCAGCTTTCACAATCACAGAACTACTGCGCTGTCAGTGCGGTGACCATTCTTACTGCAACTTCTTTGAACTCATTCTTTTCTATAAAATTTAATGCCCAAGTTTTTAATGGTCCTATTTCTGCGCTTGAAAAGATGTTCAAACACACTTGTCTCCACACACACACGAATTCTTATGAGCTCTATTCATTACCTCATCCTCATCTAGTCCTCTTCCTGCTGTTCTAAGGACTTTACTTGTTAAATCCCATGGGGAAAAAAACAAAAAACCCTCAGAACCTCTGCTTCTCTCTATTTAGGCTCTGGTCATTACATGATGTGTGTGGGGTAGTGTGGAAGCCATATGAGGACCAGAAACATATGTGAAAGCTTATTGTGTGATGCCAAGCCCCTTCTAACACAACCTCTGAACCTCAAGAAGACCGTATCAGTCCGGACAACCAAAGATTACAGCATCAAAAGCAACACAGAAAAAGAAATGAAACACAACACAAGGGAGGTTTCACACTTTAAAACATATTTCATGTGCAAAGCAGCAAAAAACGTAGGGAAAAGTGCACAGGTAGTATTTTACCACCTTTCCCATCTTATGCAAGAATTCCTGAGGAAGTCACAGGAGTCTGACAGACCTGAGAGAAAATAAAGCCCTGCCGCATATGTAATACTTTCCATGCACACAAAGCAGGGATTTAACAGATACCTGTCAGCTTCCTTAGTAAAAGTTTTCGAAAGCTTTTCAGCAAGTCAGCTTATAGGAACAATGCTGTAATCACGCGTTATATCAAAAATTCACTCAGCATACAGAAAATCAATAGTTTGGAACAAAACCAAGAGGCAAAGGAGGCAGATTAAGTTAGAAAAGAGAAAACAGAAAGGAGGTCCGAAGTTCTGAGGAATCAGACATACTGATCTTACACCAGGAAGGAGCAAATCTAAGATCAATCTTCCCACTCACGCAGCTCTGTAGCAATGACAACAGCAATCCAAAACAACAACTTGCAGCGCTTGCATTCATTAGTGCAGGCACAGATCTGCACTGAACTAATCAACGCCTCAGCTGAGGGTATACAGCTCTTCTAGTCGGGGACCAGCCCAGAGCATGCATTTAGATGCAACAGACCAACAGCATCGTGTTTTGACTGGCTGCAAAATTTGCAGCTCATCATCACAGGAACAGACACGTGATTCAGTTAAACACAGCACAACCTATTAGAGCTCTGCACCAACAGCCAGGCAGCCAAGTATCATTCCCACAAGCAATAAGCTGGGAGAAAACACCGCAAGTACATTGCAAGCTTGAAGTCTAGAAGAAATTGCCATCCGGTGTTAAAAATTCACAATAATTATGAGAAGGGCACGTGTACTTAAAGCCCAAAGTTCAAAGGAAAAGCAAAGCTGGTGAAACATATCAAAGCAGGCAGGCAATGGAAACAGACTGATTCTGAAATAAGTCTCACGGTGATAAATCCAGCCATTTCAGCAGGATTTTCTGATAATGCAGAGTAAGAGGTATGATGGGATTCACCTTTGGGAGAGGGAAAAGAATTGCAGCTGGCTCAAGGAGAGCTATCGCGTGCCCAGAAACAGCAAAAACCGTTCTAGTCCTTCCCAGAGTATTCCTGACCAGAACAGAATCAGAAAGGGTAGCGAAGGAAGCTCGGGTTGCCACATCCTTTCCACTCAGAGACACTGAGGAGAGCATCCTTAACACAGCAAATTCATACTGCACACACAACAAGATTTACACGATAGAGAGTTTATCAGAGACAATTACTGCAAGCTAAGCCCTGATCCAAACCAGCAAAAGTTTCACCGTTAGCACAGGCCATCGTAAGCCTTCCACAGAGTTATGAAACAGGTTTCTTAGAGGTGTGGGGTTTTATTGTGAGTGCCTTTTGTTGTTCGGTTTTAATTATTACTTTTAAAATCCATCGCTCATTAGGTGATGCAAATTTTAGACCCATCGCCTCAAATGAAGCAGTTTTTGTCATAGTGGCAAAAAAGAAGAGACAGAGACAAATCCTCGGACGTGTCAAGGACTAATTTCTGGCTTTCATGTAAAATTTTGTTGTGTTAGCACATTAAGCAAAAGCCCTGAATAAATAGATCCCGCCTTCTTACAAAGCTTTACAGGAGCTCAGTATTGGCCACTTTGTTTTAAAGGAACAGCAAAGACACAGGCACGCAAAGTAACTGGTGTGAGATCCAAGGGCCAGCAGCACCATCAGAAACAGAAGGCAGTTTCTTCAAGCCCTGTTATGTGCTACAGCCCTTTAAAACTACCTTCGGGGGGAGGAGGAAATGAAGTCACCCGTGGCACTCCTGATCCAAAAGCAGACTTCCCATCAACTTCAGCGGGGCCTGAATTTCCTCCCAGACCAGGACCATGTTTGCTCTTATGAGATAAGAGATACTTATAGACGAGTTATTCTGTACAGCTATGCACCAAATCCTTTTGTACATCCCTATTACCCACATTCCTTATCTCAAATACCCTGATACAGCAGCGTTACAAGGGGCACTGACACAGGCTCTGCACAGAGGGTACTACGTCCTTGAAGGACAAGATACATCATCGTTCCACTACATGGGGATTTATCTCAGTTTCTTCTTCTGCCGGTTGTGTGGTTCCAATTGGTGAAGGGATTTTCATCCTCGCACTGCAACAATAACAACATTCTAATTATGTCAATACACCAATAGTGACTATCTAGCTAACTGCGTGACCTGCCAGCAGCTTGCTCTCCATGGGCTGTGAATCCTTAAAGAAAACTACATTGCCATTAGCAAACGCTATTAACTGTCACAGCACACACAAGGATTTAGGTATGGATTTCACTTATTTCTGTTTTAAATAGAGGTGTAAGGAACATACAGCCCATACAACCCATCAGTGCTGACAAAATACATCCCTAGCCTTAAGTACCTAAACATGTCACATTTTAAAGCTGTACAGGTGAAGGAGAAAACAACTTTTTCTATCAACTTCCTTTTTCCACACTACTATGAAGGAAATAAACACTCTAAGTTTATACTGCATGGAACTTCATGAGTCTCACAGAGAAGAATTCTGCTACACAGGCCTAGATATTAGCTAGTTATGGTGGATGCACAGGAGCTACATTCCAGTTGCAGGTGTCTGGAGGTCCTGATTGCACTACTACTGATTTAAGCTGTGCATAAGTCTGAATGTCAAAAAGTAAAACATACACAAAATTTTACAGGACTGGAGCTCTTATTAAACTCCTCAAAAACATCAAAAGGTCTCTCATTTGGTATTGCTTGGCACTTAATGCTAAGGCTTTTTTGGTTATTATTTCCCACAAACTTCAGAACTAATAAGCTGACCTAATAAACTGGGAACTAGACTTAAAGCTAAACACTTGTCTACTTAAAAATTAAGACAACTGCAGTACCCAAGACTATAGCAAATACTCAACTTGCTACAGGCCTAGCAATTGAAATCATGTTAACATCCACATTAACTGCAGCAAGTCCCACTCAACATAAGTCAGTGTGAAAACAAGTCATTCTTATGGATACAAAACTACAAAACAAACAAACAAACCACCTTTCTGAAAGCTCCTATTCCTCTACCTCCCTTCCAGAAATGCTTTGCTTTCTTCAATGTTAAGTTCTACTTGAATCCAAGCTCAATGGCCAGAGCAGAAGCACAGTGAGACATGAGCACTGGCTGCTGCTTCTGGCCTCATCTGCCAACACAGGAACCAGGGATTCCGTGTGTCCGTGGTGACAGTAGTGATGTCACTAACCGCCACAGCAGGGAAGTAACGCGCCTCCCTGTGCCCTCATGGTTTCAGCTGAAGCAGCCGCACAGTGAAGTCAGGTCTTGGCAGGCAAAGAGCTGCTCACATGCCCCCTCCCCATGGCAGAATCCACTGTAAGCACCAGGCAGAACTTCAGGAGGCACAAGGAACCAGTAGCACCATGGGGAGACTCCCCCTGCCACGTTTCCATCCACAACGTTACCTTGAAAGATACAAAATTTCCAGAAGATCAAACCCCGTTCTTGCAATCACAGATGAGACTCGCGCAATTACTTATATACTCTTTCCACAAAAACACACGTGCAGCTGGAGGACTGATTTCATCACTTGCTTTTCCCTGAAGATACCACTTGACTAGAAGCCGACTCATGGATAAATGGATGTGCTGCTGCACAGCAGTAGCAGCCAGCTGTACTGATAGGGATTGCTCACAACAGCAACGATTCAGTTTCTAGGATTTATAGCATATTTCACCTGTCACCCTAAGCCTCAAGCTCCTGTGTGTGCACACTACAAGTCCCAGGATGCAACAGTGCAGCACTACACAGACGTGCTTGCAGATAACACTGGAGCACGCCACACTGGGGCCTGTAGTTTGCACAAGCAGCGCTCAGCAGAGAGCCCAGCTGTAGGCCATATTGCACGCACTGCACGGGGATGGGGAGCCAGTAGGTAAGCAGGGCAAGCAGCTATTGCTCGCAGGCTGGAGCTGTTAAGGAGACAAAGACTTCACTATAAACACGTCAGCTATCCAACAATTGAGAAATCAGCAGTTTAGCTACTTTCAAGGATGCAGAACAGAGTACGGCTTTTTAATCTCCCTGCACGTAAAGATGTTACATTATTTCCAGGACTGCTATGTTTTTAACGCTAAGGCCTGTTTTCAAAGAGCGCTCTTCTGAATATCAATAGGAAAAGTACATTCGGTGAGGGGCACATTCTCCCTGTCCAGAATTTAGTCAGCTGGAAAGAGATGCTCTCTTCCTCCATTTCTGAGTCGTGCTGAAGCAGAAGCTCACGTCTCTTCCAAGAAGCAGCCGAGCTTAGCTGAACGCTAAATAGCTGCATCTCAGCGTAGGCCTCAGAGAAGAATACGCTGTACTTCAGCAAAGGGAAGGGCAGCTCCCCCTACCAGTCTGCTCTAAGAAGGTTTTAGTGAGGAAGGAAACAACCGGTGATCAAAATGAATAAGTCTTCCTTGTTGTTTTCTTCCTCCTTCTCCTCCCAAGCTCAGGATTTTTTTACTGTTAAAAAACAGGAAAAAAAACATGCCCATGTAATTCCACCTCTAAGGATCAGTATGTTTCACCAGCCTTTGTGGAAGAGCAGTCCGTGTGGCACTGCCAGCTAGTGAATGGGAGCACAGCACCCAGGGAAACACGCAGAGGGCCTTGTGCTGCAGAGAGGGGAAGGCATCATCCCCATCACCTGATGGACGTCCAAGCATATCGCCCCATAGGCAAAAGGCCTCAGAAGTATCTGAGGGTTTTGTCAATACGGTGCTACTGTCCATAGGCCAAAGACAGCTGTTGCCATAGTTACTATCAGTCAGCTTAACAGAAAATAATTATCGCGATTACTCAGAAGTTTTGCTAAAACAATCTAAATCTTCATTCAGATACCACTGGATCTCGCCCGTTAACCACCTGCAGCCTCTGGGACACACACAGTTACCTGCGGTGGGACGGCAGGCATGGGAAGGGAGGGACATTCCCTTGCACTGACAGCGAGCATCACACAGGCACAGATGCAGCCAGCAGACCAACCACAGCTCCCTGCTGTGGTGCGAGTCGCCCTTATGCAGGCCCAAGGCCAGCCGGGCTCAGGCCACCTCAGAGGCCCCAGCCTGCCCTCGAGTGCACTCCCCTCTACTTCTCCATGCTCCCATTCAAAAACTAACCTCACACTGGCTGTGTTTCAAAACATATTTCTAATTACACACACAACAGTGCAGCCCGTCATTTTAAGAGGCAACCAGCACAATTTCTGCAGCGAGTGAACTTGCTAACACCGCCTTTTGTCCTAGGAGCACGGTGCTGTCAGGGAAGGGCAGCAGCCGGAAGACGCGCGTTTTAAGGCATCAGACATTAAAATAGAAGCGGCGTGAACACGGCCTACGAGACAGCTCACGCTAAGCAGAGCCTCACTCCTTATGTACCACATAGAAATGCATTGCAGCGCTAACAACAAGCGTCAGGCTGGGGGGCTCTTTGCTTTCTGGTGGGGTTTTTTGGTTTTTTTCTTTTTTTTTTTTTTTTTTTTTTTTTTTTGCAGGATGCTCTGAGCACACCATCTGTAATCAGAGAGAGCGTTTGCAGCGACAATGAATAAGAAACCTCAGGTAAGGAGGAGCGTTCAATAGGTCAAACCACCTCAGCACAGAGCTTTTAAGGCACAGGGTACTTGATAATTCCTATGGAGATATTAAAGTGATGTAAACAGCACAATACCAAATAAATTCTGCTGAGAAACCTATACCAAGGAGTGCATTTTTCCCCCTCAAAAGCCTGGGACGATCAAAGTGTTAAAACAAAAGGGTCGGCAGCAAAGTTGTGGCTTTGTTAGGGAGCCGGCACAGCGCTCAGCCCAGTCCAAAGGAGCGGATCTTTCTGAGCTCTCCACAGATTGAAAGATTATTTGGAAAACAGGTGAGTGCAACTCTAAAGCCTGATTGTTACACAAGCGCGCCTTTCCTCAGCGCTAAATACGTTGCTAAAAATAACTGACTTCTTTGTACATTCTGCAGCCATCTATATCTACACTTGGCACTTCACTTTTGTGAGGCTTTAACATAAAAGTAGAGTCAAGCAACTTAAAAACCTACTTGACCAATTTTAAGAGTAAGGAAGGTGCAGGAGCCATACATTATTGACAACTCAGAAACATACAGGTTTTGAGCTTGTTTGGGTTTTTTTTCCCCCCCTTTTGCAATGAGACTGTATTTGTTATAAGAAAAAAACACAGAGTTTCCTCCCAGCTGTAAATAAACTTCTTTTCTTTTGCCCGCATAACGCATCTCTCTATCACCAGCACAAGCCAGACATCGGCACTGTGCTGTGCTGAACATGAAATATTAATGTAGGATACCTATAAAAACTACCCTTCAGCTCACCCTCTACTTGCAGGGTATATCCCTTACCCCTCTCACCAGCAGCATCCCCTGCTCACTGCCCCACCTTCCCAGCACGCAGCTTGCTCCCAAGTAACCTTTGTGTAGTTAAAATACATCAGAAGCAGGATGTGAGCTGCTTTCTGGCACAGAGTAATTGAACAAGGGCAATTCACGAACATGCAGGAACCAGGCCTTTGTGGAGCCTTACACTTCCAGCACACAGCCACGCATGTGACCGCGCAGTTGTGAGCATAAAGGGTGAAGGGGACAGTGAAGAAATACTGTTACAAGCTTGATAATAGGTTTTTAGCACTGCCCTTCTGGATGAGGAGCCTCTTCTACAGGCCAGGCTGTGGAACAGCTCGCATAGCCCACACAGTGCCCCTTCAAAAAGCAAAGCCCTACCAGGCCGTGAAGGCCTTTCTGGATGATTTTAAACAAAACCAAGAAGCAACAAAACCGAAACAACAGTAAAAAGGTTAAGACACCACCATATGTTTCTCACGTGATGCTCATCTTGAGTTTCTGCACCACACGCCAAGTGCCCCTAAAGTAAGAAACAAGATAGTCCTTCAAGGTCTGTACAGACGGTGTGGAGCTGAAAGAGAAATCTCCCTTATAAGCAAATCCCAACAGGGTTGGTCCACTTCACTGCCTAAGCTTCACCCTGCCTCTACAAAGTGCTAAGGAACTGAGAAGCTATGTCACATTCATAGGTAATTATGACCATTATAAACACACTGAGCCAACAGCCTTAGCCACAGCCACACTCACTATTTCAGTGTTCCGGCCACACTCCCAGTTTCTGAAGCGCTACTAAAATACTTCTTATTTTCCCAGGAGAGAAAAGAAAATGCTTAAAAAATCCTTATCAGCTGCACAGATCCAATCGGAGGTTTTTTTTTATTAGAATTTCTACAGCAAAGTTGAACAGGAGCACATGCAAAAGCTCATCTCTAAAAACAGAGCCAAGTTGAAGTAAGAACTCTCTAGGCCCAATGAGTTAAAGCACAGCTGAAGCTGAGCGACCTCGGGTGAAGAGAGCTTCACAAAACCTAAACCAAAGGCAGAGATCTTACTGTTGGAGCTGGAAAACACATCCGTATTTTTCTTTGAACTGCAGAAAATTCACAGCTCCCTTCTTCTTCTCTATTTAAGTTCTCTGAAGGGAAGTTTTCTATTTTCATTCCCTAAAGGAAGAAAACAACCCTCCCCCTCCGATGCCTCCTCCCACCTCACAACAAATCCAGACCACGACGCACAAAAAGAGCAGAGATTAAAAGCTTTCGGATAGAAATCTTCAGATGAATAATAGCAACATAATCCCAAAGAAAAATAATACATATATTCCTCGATGCAGCACTCTGAATTACAGCCCACGGGCACTGCTGAGCCCCCTCCCCATCCTGACCCTGGTTCCAAGCTGCCTGGCTCAGCACAGCCAGACACCAGGGGCAGCAGGTGCTGAGTGAGCACCTTCCTGCTGCTGGGCAAGCAGCTCTCCAGGCTCCAAGGGATGTCCCATACACATCACAGCACGGCATCCAGGCATCACTTAATGCTCACTCTATACCAGCCCAAACTTCTGGATGACAAGAACTAACAGACTCTAATCTAATATCTCTACCAAGGTTAGGCTGAAAGGTTTAAAAACATGTAGAAGCGCCATCTATTTTTTCCCCCCTAAACACAGATTTAAAGGTTCGTTTACTGAGTGACAGAATTCCTTATTAAAAACAGTAACTTAAAAATAACCCTCAAAAAAACAGTTCCATTGAACTATCATGCAACATGCCAGATACAAACAGTCCCCAAACGCTGTGATCTTTACACTAACACCTGGTAACAAACTTCTTCAACTAACATGGGTGGTTCTAAGTATTTCTTGATTGTTTGGAGAGCCTGTTCTTACTAGTAACTTAGTGTCAATGTTTGAACACAAACTATGAAGTTAAATGCACGGCCATCAACAAACTTAACAGAGAAGTTTCAGTGTTACATGTTAACTGGGTAGAAGGCATCAGAGTCCTGGTTTGCCATGGCTTTCAGAATGCTACTTTCCTCACCAATTAAGTTCCGAACAAGCCTCTTTCCATGAAAGCCCGGCACTTCCCTGCTCCATAGCACACCCAGCATCACCAGGCAGGAACAGAGGAACCCAATGACAGAAGCGAGACTATTCAGGCATCCTCCTTGTTACAGGCGAGCACAGCCACGAGAGAGAAACAAAAAGTAAACAGAGAGCTCCGGCCCTTAGTTCTGACACCTGAGGATGCACAGCTAAGGATGACAAGCCCCAGTTATCTCCAGTGCACACTGGTGTCCGCCCCCTGCCCTGACAGCAGCAGGTTTAGCAAAGAAAACACCACGGGCCCACCTGTCCCTATCTGGCATCCTATGAGGCCCCCCTGGCATGCGGGTGCTGTGCCAGGGGCCTGTCCACGCAGCCCCCCTCACAGCAAAGAAAAGTTGATGGCAGAGCTGGCACTGGGGCCCAAACAGCATACAGAGAACAGGAGGGGGGCAGGGAGGAACGCACGCCTCTCCGCAGATCTGCAGGCAGTCACCGTTATGTGCAATTAAAAAGTGGGAACAGGTGTAGCAGATCCCATACTTTGATAGCCGAACAAAGAATATTACAGCACGTGACCGAAATGTGATGACATTTGTTCACCAATCGAAAACAAAAGCCACTCTCCAATGGCACTCTTTCCTCCACCCCCAAGAATTAGGAACTTGGAAACCTCTCCATATTGAAGCTCATCTTCTCCCGGCCTCGTTTTTTGACACTCGACAAGAAGTTGAAGGTAGAGCCGCACGCACCCGGCCACCCCAAACCCACCCCGAGCCCAGGTGCAACGTCCCGCCCCGGCACCGCGAAGCGGCTCGCCCGACAGCAGAGCTCCGAATAATAGAGAGAAAGGGAGGAAAAACAACAGCAGGGAAAAAGGAAAACACCACCGCGGAGACGAGCGAAGAAAGGAGCATGCACACGAGCAGCACACCAAATGGCACAGTCCCACACAGGGCCGCTCCACCTCCGCACGGAGGAGGGCACGGACGGCGGCGGGGAGGACGGGGGCACGGCCCGGCCCGGGAGCGGAGCGCCGCTGCGGGCGGCCCGGGGCGGGGGCAGCGGCCGGCGGAGCACAACTTGCAGAAGAAGCGGAATTTTCCCGGCGCTGCTTGGGCCACAAAGACGAATGAAAGGAAGGAAGAGGAAGGAAGGAATAAAAAAATTTTAAAAAAAAATTAAAAAAAAAATATAAAAAAAAAAAAACCTGCGGCAGCGGATTTACTACTAATGATCAATCACCGACAGCGAGCGGCATCGTCCCCCAGCCCGGCACCAAAGTTCCCCGGCAGCATCGCGGCGCTGGGCCCGGCCGGAGGGAGCGGGCCCGCAGCCCCCGTCCCCGCGGGGGCCCGGCGCGGTGTCATCCCGGCCCGCTCCTCCCCCCGCCCGGCCGCCACCTCCCTCGGCCCCGCGTCCCCCTCCTCCTCCTCGCCCCGCCCGCAAACTTCTGGCGGGGCCCCGGGGGCCGCGGCGCCCCGGGACGCTACAACACCCCCCTCCCCTTCCCCCCACGAGCACACACACACACACACACATAAGCGCACACACACCGACACACACACACACACACCTCCCCGGGGAGGGGCCGGGGGCGGCGGCGAAGTTGCGGCGCAAGTTGGGCGCGGGGCGGGGGGCGGCGGGGTCGGGGAGGGGGGGGGGCAGGGAGGAGGAGGAGGAGGAGAGGAGGAAGGCGGGATACTACACCCTGCTGGCGGCGGTGCGGCGGCGGCGGGCCCCCGGGCAGGACCTGGCTGCGAGGGGGAGGACTCTTCTTCATAGGGGGAGGGTGCTGGGGCCGCCGCTCCTCCGGGCCTCCCTGTGCCCCTCTTCCGGGCGCCTCTCTCTCTCTCCTCCTCTCACTTTCTTTAAGCTAAGCGGGGAGTGGAAGATGGTAGGTTGCTCCCTTCTCCTCCTCCTCCTCCTCCTCCTCTTCGCTCGCTCTCGCCTCCGTGGGGTCCTGTTCCTTCCCCCTGTCCGCGGGGGGCTCCTCCTGCGGCGGGGAGGAGGGGGCGGGCGGGGCGGGAGGCACGAAGCCGGCGAGGCGCAGGAGGAGAGAAACTGTGACACAAAAACAAGCCGCGAAGCTGAACTCTTCTTCAATCCCATTCACCCGGCCCGGCCGCAGCACCGCGCCGACGGATCCCTCCGCCGACGGCCTCCCTGCCTGCCTGACGCGCGCTCCCGACGCGCCGCCGAGCGCGCCCCCGTCCGCCCCCACCCCGCGCCGGGGGGGGTCCGTCCCGCCGCCCTCGGCTCCCCCCCGCCGCTCCCGGAGCGCCCCCGCCGCCCTCCGGCCTCCATGGCGGCGGGGGAGGCCGCGCCGCCTCCTCCCGAGGGGGACTACTTGACGCGTCGGTGCGGCGAATTTATTTCCCTTTGCCTAAGGAACGGGCTGTGCCGCGGCACCCATTGCCTAGGGAAAAAGCCCGGATGTGAAGTGAGTGAAACTAAAGTAGAGTGAAGTAGGGCACCAAACTCTGCCGGAGCCGAGCCGCCCGCGCGCCGCCTCCCTCGGCCGCCCCCCGATCGGCGACGGCCGCCACCAGCGCTTGTGGGGCGGCCGAGGGAGGCGGCGCGGCGCGGGGCCGTTACCCGTCTCCCCCTCCCCCCCTCCCGGCCGGCCGGCGCGCGGGGCTCGGCGCGGGGGCGCGCACGGCGGGGCCGCGCGCAGGAAGCTGGGTCGCGGGCGGGAGGAGCCGCGCGCGCGGGGCCCCGCCGTGAGGGGCTCCTCACAGGAAGTTGATGCAACAGGGCCGCGTCCGAGCCGCCGGCACGGCGAAATAGCGACATAACATCAAACGGCCAAACACACCGAGCTGGTTTCAATTACCGATTGGCCGTGTCAAAGTTATTGGCGGGGGGGTGCCGCGTAACTTTACGGCTTCCTTAAAGCGGCCGTAATTACGTAAGGAACTCAAGGTGCCCCCCCCCCCCCCCCTCCCAGAATGAAATGAAGTTTCTAGTTTGTATACAAGAACCTGAAAACGCAAACCTTACAGGTATAGAACCAACATGGAGTCACCCAAATGGACCTCTGCGCTCCTCGCATCGCTCACCTTTCTATGGGCCAGTCGCTCCCCTCACGCTTTTCCCATAGTATGGCTTCGCAACACCATTCTGCTGTACTGCAGAATGTGGAGGGAGGTGATCCTGCCCTCTGCTCTGTGCTGGTTACACCTCACCTCAGCACAGCAATGGGTATGGATCAGATGGAGCATCGTGTCCAGAGGAAGGCCACCAAAGTGATCCGAGGCATGGATTGCCTCCTCTGTGAGCTGAGAGAGCTGGGGCTGGCTGTTCAGCCTAGAGAAGAGAAGGCTCCAGGAGATTTGAGAGTGGCCTTTCTGTGTCTAAAAGATGCTATAAGAAAGGACAGGTCCTTAGCAGGATTTATTGTGATAGGACAGCAAGAAGTGGTTCCGAACTAAAGGAGGGTAGACTTAGATTGGATATAAGGAGTTAGTCCTTTATGAGAAGGGTGGTGAGGCACTGAAACAGGCTATCCAGAGAGGTGGTAGATGCCACATCCATGGGGTCATTCAAGGTCAGGCTGGACTGGGCTCTGAGCATTCTCATCCAACTGTAGGTGTCCCTGTTCATTGCAGAGGAGTTGGACTGGATGGCTTTTAAAGGTCCCTTCCAGCTCAGATGATTGCACGAATCTATAACGCTATGAAAGAGCCCAACATCTCAGGTTTCCTCCCCATCACTGCTCACTGTGGGTCAAATGTTGCAACCCAGTCACCAATCCAGGGTCTGGTTTTCCCTTCTGTGATAGTTGGAGGCTTTGTCTATAGTCAGCTGCCCACAGCACAACCCAGAGCTGCGTTTGTCCTTCAGAGTGTTCGACAGACGCACCACAAATGTAAATACTGAGCCCATTTATTTCACTGTTTTCTATCTTTCTCATTAAGGAACTAGTTAAAAGAAGTTAGAACCAGTGATTGAGTGTTACAGATTCTGTGTGTTTATTCTGTCGAGGAGGCAATATGTGCAGTTCGACTAAAGTTTGTTTTAGAGATGAACTTTGTCCAAAGTTCAAAGAAAAAAAAAAAAAAAAGATCATTCACTATTACAGCAGATGCACAAAGAAACTGTACGTCATTCCTCCCAGAATTCAGGCCGTGGTAAGTGCTGCACCACACTGCCCTTATTAGGTGCACACTGCCCACAGAGATCTGTGGGTCATAGATGGGTGGCTCAGCCTGTCTCACACCGACCTCAGCAATTTAACCTATAGGTTCTGGTCAGACATGCTGAAAGTGCTCTAATAACAGCATTAATACTCCACTCCTTTTCTTCAGGCTCACAATGACAAAGAAGAGCAGTCCCAGCCTCTGCACTACTTCTGGTTTTATTTCCACATCAGCAAAAAGGGCTTCCCAGGTATGTGTGGAACGTATTGCTTCTGGTAGCATTAAAAGTGATCTCATATATGAAATTGGAAGCAACAGCACTATCAAACACACAGCTAAATGCTTGAATAGACTGGCTGTCATCATTTGTTGGCTTCATACGAATATCCAGCATGCTTCCATTGCAGGAAAAGCAAAGCCTTGCTAGAAGCAAATTTCCTTCTTTACCTTCAGAGTGCTTGCCCACAAAGTTGCCCTCCACATCTCTGCCCCCTAACGTGGCATTCTTGCTTTTCACCAAAAGTCAGCCTTCAGCTTGCACAAATTTTCCACCGTCTGCTTGATCACATCACCCCACCCCCTTCTCCAAGTTTATTTCCAAAAGCACAAGTCCAAGCCAACTCCAAAGCTTCTCCAAAGTTAGTGGAAAACTTGCAAAAATCAACAGGCTTTCGATGATGATTTGCAGGTGTCTGCTTAGTGATGCTGTTTCATACTGAGTGAAATGTGGGAGCATTTCAAGAGCCATTGCTTATAATTTTCATAAGAAATATTCAGAATAATAACTTCTGTTGCTACATGCCAGTTTTGTTACATCCAGCCCATTTTACAATGCCATTTGCTGAGAACGCTTAGAGCAAAATCTATGTTCTTTATCATGCAGAAGCATTTTCATGGCAAGCAGCAAGTGTGAAAGCTTGCAACCTCCAGGTCAAAGATGGAGCCAATAGAGCCAAGTAGCCACATGGTTATTTTCCCTTTCCCCTGTTTCCAGCAGCAAAACTACCTCAAAAATAAACTAAAAGTTAGTTTCTTGCCTATTACTGTTTTCCGCCGTGCTGCCAGCAGGATTGCTAGATGGCTGGGGGACCAAGCAAATACTTTAGACTACTGGCTGGAGCTAGAACCTGAGAACACAACACACACAAGGGGCTTACCATTAATGACAACAACTTAACTGCAAACCGCAGTGCTTACCAGAATGACTCTGGCTTCAGCCATAGCTTATTGCCTTCCATAGGGCCCATTGAGTACAGCAGCTGATGAAGCAGACCCCTGCTTGCTCTGGCCCATCCAAAAGACCTGCTTACTCAGCAGTTGCCAGCTGGTCTCAGCTGGGGGTGGTGCACCTTCAGATTTGCTTTTCTGATGCGCTACCGGCACAGCTCAGGCTGGGGGAGCTCTTGGTGCAGTGGGCTGCAAGCGGGTGAGGAGTGCATTGCTTGGGATCTGTATTCTGGGAACAGTAATTCAACTTTTGCCCCTTTCCCATTGCAAAGCTCATGTTCCCCACATTGCCCCAGCTGCACAGGCAGCATAACACCAAGTTACCTGTGTCTCTAGTGGCTTTGCTCTGGGGATAGATGTGATTTCACAGTTAATCATGGGAGAACTATTTTACCTTACTGTCTATTCTCCCATCGTAGAACATTTCACTTTCAGGAGATACCCTTCATTAAGTACAGAAGTCATAGGATCATAGAATACATTGGACTAGGAGGCACCTCTGAAGATCATCTAGTCTACCATGCTACAGAGCACATAAAAGAAAGCATAGGGCTGTTTGGCCAAAGAGAGTAAGTCTGCACCTGGTCGATCACACATGGAACAGGGGAACCTGTGAGGACCACCATGGTCTCTGACCTCTCAGCAGCTCCCAGACATGCTCATCCTTGGCTCCTGCATAAGCCTGTGCAGGTTTTGGCTGTGTTAAGGTTTTAATATGTCAAGTCAGGAAGGCTGGCTGCTTCTTATCTAATCTGTCTTTCAGCACAATGCAGGCTATTTAACCAGTAAATCCATCTCAGATCTTCAATTTAGGTAGGCCAGCACATACCTTACCCTTCACAAGCTGTTGTTCTCAGCTTCTGGAGATGCATTTGCCCTCAGAGAGATGAGTGGCTCTGGACGCTTCCAGACGGAAGGAAAATCTGAGCAGTGATACTGTCTCCAGCAATCGAGGGGAACGGGTTTCCTTTACCTTTTTTTTGGTATCTTTTCTCTTTAAGTAGATGTGAGCAGTCATAAAGGGAACATTGCTTACGGCTCTCGGGTGGCTGGCCAGGCTGACTAAGCACGCTTACCGATCCCGCACACTGTTTAGAATCACAATGAGCTGGAAACTGCGTGCCAAGACGTGAGCGGTCCAGGGAGTAGTTACTCATTTTTAAGCCAGCAGTATGAACTATCCCATGAGCAATTGCAGCTCCATTATCAGGTAAAAGAAGCTCTTTTTGGCTCATTGCCCTTTTTGTTAGGCAACATAATGCCCCCTCATTCAGGCTGATTTGTTGTAATATTGTCACCCCATAAAAATTTTTCAGCTGTAGCTTGTTGGCCCACTAGTGGTTTCATCCATTTCCCAATCCAAATGCCCTTTTCCACGTACCTTCAGCAGAACCATCTCACTTTTATTTCCTAAGAGCTCAGAGAGGAGAACACTCAGAAAACTGTGGATGGAAATGAAACCATTAAGTATTCAGGGACCCAAAGAAAGGAAATGGCAACCTATACCAGAGCATTTCCATGTGTCACTAGCCTGATAAGCAAATAGAAGTCCACTTGGAGCAGTAAACCAAGGGTGCAAGCCACAGGCAATGACAGCAGCCACCAGGTTTTAACACAGGCACACGGACATATCAGCTGGTAGGTTGCACAGAAATCAGACATCATGGGCAAACAGCATCTACAGAAAAATGTCCATTCCCATAAACGATACGACCAGCAACGATACAACCATCTTTTTAGCTCTTTTAAGTGTTAATGATCATTCTGGCACCTAGTACAGGGGAGACCTGATACAAAAGAGCCTATCCTGAGGAACACATGATGTAAAAGGTCAGTATGGGGGGAGGGGGAACCAAGATGCACCAGGAAAAGTAGGTGGTGATGATAATTTCAGGATGCTAGACACTTCAAATGTAGATACTGATTGCAGTTCTCAACAATCTTTGCATAAAATTGGTCCCTGAATCCTATATATGTAAAGATCCTGGGTTTTAAGGGGATGGAGAACCTAAAAAGCAATTCTATTTCCTTCAAGTGTTTAACTACACGTATATTTGAGCTGAGATTACCAGCTGAGCACTAAATTTGCACTGTTAATTTCAATTTTAATCTCAGTATCGTCTTTTGTTGAATGATGTAGTACGAATAACATCAGTGTTTCAAGCAGTGCAGAAGCAGCGAACTTTGGGAAGTATTAAATCACTGAAACCCCTGTATTTATCTCATGTTGCCCTGGCTGATCATTGTGCTGACAAGTAGGCCAGCTGTGAAACAACAGTTATTAAGGAGCAGTGGGGAAAGGCAGTGCCAGAGCAGAGCTGTGCATGGCTTTGCATGCAAGAATAGGAGTTAACTATGACTCAGTAGACAGAGAGGTGGGTGACAGTGCAAGGATTCAGAGTGGGCTTTCATGGCCTAACAATAAGCAGTGTTAGTCAATGGCAGATTATCAGGAATTAAGTACGCTGTGGGTGCTGCTACTACCCCCAGGCTTGGTTTTTGTTGGGTTTCTGCTCTGGCCTCCTAGTCTCATCTTGCCTCTTTCTCAAGTCAAGGAGCTGCACTTGAAACCAAATGAGAAGGGGCAAAGGGGAGGTCAAAAAAAGAGTCTGTAAGCTCAGGTTCTACAGAATGCAGCTGTAAAGCATCCCCTTTACTTAATTTTGGCTTACATTAGAGATACAGCATAATATATTGCCATCATATGGTTGTAGATTGTCTTGGGTTGGAAGGGACCTTAAAGCTCATCCAGTTCCAGCCCCCTGCCATGAGCAGGAATGCCTATACTAGATCAGTTTGCCCACAGCCAGATCCTACCTGGCCTTGAACATCTCCATGTGTTGCTTCTCTGAGCAACACGGTCCAGGGCCTCATTGCCCTTGCAATGAAAAATTCCTTCCTAATATCTAATCTAAATCTATTTACTCATCCTACAACTACACTATTTGCTGGAGTCCCTCACCCACCTTCCTGTAGGCACCCTTTACTCCTGAAGTCCACAATAAGGCCTACCCAGAGCCTTCTCTTCTCCAGCTTGAACAAGCCCAGCTCCCTCAGTCTGTCTCCATAGGAGAAGTGCTCCAGCCCTCCAATCATCTTTGTGTGGCTCTTCTCCAGACCTGCTCCAACCACTTCACAACCTTCTTATGCTGCAGGTCCCACTGCTGAGCACAATACTCCATGTAAAAAGAAGCCTACAGAGCTACTTTTATTTATAATTGATTTTAACTTCTTCCCCTCAAGCCTTCTGTTTTTTGTGTGACAAGCAAGTTGTGAAATATACCACTCAAAAGTTAGGAAATTCAGCATTGAAGCCTGTTTGTACATTCTTTGATTTAAAATTGATTAATAACAGTAAGATGCACCAACGTTATACTTTACAGATAAAAGACAGTTAGATAGTATCAATACATTCACAAATCTCATTGGCATAGATCCGCTATTGGAATAGTACACGTAAACACAAACTGGGAATGACTGCATTAAAAAAAAACAGTTTCTTTCTGAATTCTGTTAGGCAACTGAGCAGACACACGACATAATTTAGTTAGTTGCTCTTGCAGTGCACTTGGATAAACAGAAGTGAATTAGAATGAAAGTCTCAGGTAGTTTCAAAACACTGCAAAGTTCCTGCTTACCTCAGTTGTTGAAAGCATTAATGCTCTGCTTGCCATTGGCCAAGTAAGAATTGAATGAGAAGCTGCAAGCTCCCTGAAGAAGGTGAAATGAAATGGGAGCTTGTGTCGTTCCCCTTCATGGGGACATTTTGTGCCCATCCCTTGAGGCAGCTGGAGGACTCACTGCCTGTCTCAAGAGAGTTGCATTGGAATTGGAAAGGCAGCTCCTGGGATATGAGATCATTTGCATAAAAATGCATGTATTGGGACTTTTCAGCTTAAAAAAAACCAAAAAAACAAAAAAAAAAAAACAGAGAGGGAGCATGAAAGACCTGGTAGGTGAGAAACAACACGAGGAAGGGGGTGAGGGAGCAATCAGTCACTGCTTTTCATTATGCAAGAAAAAACAGCAATAAGTGATGTGATCAGACAGTGCTTAGAACAAACAAAAAGCAATACCTTCTCACCCAACTCATAATCCCATTTGGAACTCCTTGCTGTACGATGTGGAGCCTGACAGGATAGACATGCTCAGAAAGTCATGAAACAAACCTGCAGAAGGATGCACTGCCAGACTTTCACCACTGACTGCCAGGGGCCTTCAGGCCCCATTTCATACAGCCCTTCCAAAGCACTTGAGGGGGGACATTATCAGGGACAGCATAGGCTACATGAGGCACCTTTGGTCTCTTCAGTATTGTTTGTAACAATCCAGAAACTCAGTGTTCTAGAACAGTGACACAACAGAGATAATAACAAAAAGACTAGTGCAAATGGAAAGGTGTCACAAAGAGAAAGGAAAAGTGCTCACCTGTATCTGGATGTCATGGTTTTGTAATTTTGTAATTTTGCTATCAGTATTCCACATCATAACATCATGTCAAGTATGGATACTTCTGTTGAATGTGCAGTCCACAGAAGAAGACTACATATCCCAGAGAACAACAGGAGTAACAATAAGTCACGGGACCAGGACTCTATATAATCTCGTTCCCAGGCTGGAGTGCCCTCCTTCTTCTCTCGAACTTCTCGGAGAGTGGGAAGCGTTCCAGCCGTGTCGCCTAGAGTTCACAGTAGGCCTCTCGGTTTTCGGAGACTCTCTCTCTCTGTTTCGTTCGATTTTGTTAGCCTTAATTATATTATATTGTGTTATCTTGTATTTCGATATCATATTTAGTAAAATAAGTTTTTCCTCCTTAGATTGTCGCTGTTTTATCCCACTCCCCTTTTCCCCCTCCTTTCCGGGCCCCGGGGGGGGGCGTGGGGTGGCTTCCCCTGTCACGGGCATAGGTAAATCTAAGTAACCCGTGACAGATTTTTTGGTGGAGAATGCGGGCATAGAGCTTTTTAGCTTTTAGAACAACTCTCTCTTTGCTCTTAAAAGAGCAGCAGGTACCGATTGCTACAAAGACAGTGCACAGACGGCAGTATCGCACCAACAGGGATTCCTTGCTCCCCATTCATGATTTGATTCGCCAGTTGGAGAATCAGGGAGTGATCAGTAAAACTCACTCACCTTTTAACAGTCCCATATGGCCAGTGCGTAAAGCCAGTGGAGAATGGAGGCTGACAGTAGACTACCGTGGCCTGAATGAGGTCACACCCCCATTGAGCGCTGCTGTGCCGGACATGTTGGAACTCCAGTACGAGCTGGAGTCAAAAGCAGCCAAATGGTATGCCACCATTGACATTGCCAATGCCTTCTTTTCTATTCCTTTGGCCGCAGAATGCAAGCCACAGTTTGCCTTCACCTGGAGGGGCATTCAGTATACTTGGAACCGTTTGCCCCAGGGGTGGAAACACAGCCCAACCATTTGCCATGGGTTGGTTCAAACTGTACTGGAACAGGGTGGTGCTCCTGAACACCTGCAGTACATTGATGACATTGTTGTGTGGGGTGATACAGCAGAAGAAGTTTTCACAAAAGGAGAGCAGATAATCCGGATTCTTCTACAAGCTGGCTTTGCTATTAAGCGAAGCAAAGTAAAAGGACCTGCCCAGGAAATTCAGTTCTTAGGTATAAAGTGGCAGGATGGACGTCGTCACATCCCAGCAGATGTGATCGACAAAATCACTGCCATGTCTCCACCAACTAGCAAGAAAGAGACACAATCCTTCCTGGGTGCAGTGGGCTTTTGGAGGATGCACATTCCAAACTACAGCCTCATTGTAAGCCCCCTTTATCAGGTAACGCGGAAGAAGAATGATTTTGCATGGGGCCCTGAGCAGCAGCAGGCTTTTGAACAGATTAAACAAGAGATAGCCCGTGCTGTAGCCCTGGGGCCAGTACGGACTGGACAGGATGTAAAGAACATCCTCTATACTGCTGCTGGAGAGAAAGGCCCCACTTGGAGTTTGTGGCAAAGAGCCTCAGGAGAGACCCGAGGCCGACCCCTGGGATTCTGGAGTCGATCATATAAGGGGTCTGAAGAGTGCTACACTCCAACTGAGAAGGAGATCTTAGCCGCGTATGAGGGGGTTCGGGCTGCTTCCGAAGTAGTCGGGACTGAAACACAGCTCCTTTTGGCACCTCGACTGCCAGTGCTGAACTGGATGTTCAAAGGACAGGTTCCCTCCACCCATCATGCTACCGATGTCACCTGGAGCAAGTGGATTACGCTGATTACACAGCGAGCGCGAATGGGAAACCTCAATCGTCCAGGAATCCTAGAGGTAATCATGGACTGGCCTGAAGATAAAAAGTTTGGAACATCACCAGCAGAAGAGGTATCACGTGCTAAAGAGGCCCCACCATACAACGAATTACCAGAAAATGAAAAGAAATATGCCCTATTCACTGACGGATCATGTCGCATTGTAGGGAAGCATCGCAAATGGAAAGCTGCTGTGTGGAGCCCCACACGACAGGTTGCAGAGGCCACTGAAGGTAAGGGAGAATCAAGTCAGTTTGCAGAGGTAAAAGCTGTCCAGCTGGCCTTAGATGTTGCTGAACGGGAGAGGTGGCCAATGCTGTATCTTTATACTGACTCATGGATGGTGGCAAATGCCTTATGGGGGTGGTTACAGCGGTGGGAACAAAATAACTGGCAACGGAGGGGAAAATCTGTTTGGGCCGCTGAACTATGGAAGGACATTGCTTCCCGAACAAAGAATATGGTTGTAAAGGTGCGTCATGTGGATGCACATGTGCCCAAAAGTCGGGCTACTGAAGAACAACAAAACAACCATCAGGTAGATAAAGCTGCCAAAATTGAGGTGGCTCAAATTGACTTGGACTGGCAGAATAAGGGTGAATTATTTCTAGCTCGATGGGCTCATGAGACCTCAGGCCATCAAGGAAGAGACGCAACATATAAGTGGGCCAGAGACCGAGGGGTGGACTTAACCATGGACGCTATTGCGCAGATTATTCATGATTGTGAAACATGTGCCATAATTAAACAAGCCAGAAGGATGAAACCTCTCTGGGAGGAAGGGCGATGGCAAAAGTATAAATATGGGGAGGCGTGGCAGGTTGATTATATCACCTTGCCACGATCTCGCAGTGGTAAGTGTTATGTACTCACTATGGTAGAGGCAACCACTGGGTGGCTTGAAACATACGCAGTACCCCATGCAACTGCTCGAAACACCATATTAGGTCTTGAGAAACAAGTCTTGTGGCGACATGGCACCCCAGAAAGAATTGAATCTGATAATGGGACACATTTCAAAAATTCTCTTATAAATACTTGGGCCAAAGATCATGGCATTGAGTGGATTTATCATATTCCCTACCATGCACCAGCTTCTGGTAAAATTGAACGATATAATGGGTTGTTGAAAACTATGTTGAAAGCAATGGGTGGTGGAACATTTAAGCACTGGGAGAAGAATCTGGCAGAAGCCACTTGGTTGGTCAATACTAGAGGATCTGTCAATCGTGATGGTCCTAGTCAATCTAGCCCCCTACACACTGTAGAAGGAGATAAGGTCCCTGTTATACATGTAAAGAACATGTTGGGAAAAGCTGTTTGGGTCCTTCCAGCTTCTGGAAAGGGCAAACCTATCCGTGGAACTGTCTTTGCCCAGGGACCTGGGTGCACTTGGTGGGTAATGCAGAAGGATGGGGATGTTCAATGTGTGCCACAAGGGAATTTGATGCTGGGGGAGTGCAGTCAATAATTTTATGTATCTATATATATATATATATGTTTGCATGTGTAGTGTATTTTAGTTATTATAGTTGTACATTTAGTTATGTTACATGCAATTCTACTATTTAGCTATCACAATTTTACATACGTGTATATATATGTATATATATGTATATATTAACCATGATGTAATAATGTAGAATAAGGGGTGGAATGTCATGGTTTTGTAATTTTGTAATTTTGCTATCAGTATTCCACATCATAACATCATGTCAAGTATGGATACTTCTGTTGAATGTGCAGTCCACAGAAGAAGACTACATATCCCAGAGAACAACAGGAGTAACAATAAGTCACGGGACCAGGACTCTATATAATCTCGTTCCCAGGCTGGAGTGCCCTCCTTCTTCTCTCGAACTTCTCGGAGAGTGGGAAGCGTTCCAGCCGTGTCGCCTAGAGTTCACAGTAGGCCTCTCGGTTTTCGGAGACTCTCTCTCTCTGTTTCGTTCGATTTTGTTAGCCTTAATTATATTATATTGTGTTATCTTGTATTTCGATATCATATTTAGTAAAATAAGTTTTTCCTCCTTAGATTGTCGCTGTTTTATCCCACTCCCCTTTTCCCCCTCCTTTCCGGGCCCCGGGGGGGGGCGTGGGGTGGCTTCCCCTGTCACGGGCATAGGTAAATCTAAGTAACCCGTGACACTGGACATCTAGCCTCACAGGGAAAACTCAAGGGGAATGGAAGAGGGAAAGCGAGGAGGGGGAGGGATCTCCAACCAGAAATCCTGCCCCTGTGAAAGTCAGCCCTTAAATAAGGTCTAAGAGAGGTGCAGACAGGTTCCACCCACAGCTAAACTGCCTTCACCTGTGCTCCTAGGGCTGACTGGGTCCTGTTCCCCAGCACTCAATCACTGTATCAGGCCATGACTCAACAGTTACCATAGATTGTCACAGGTACAAGTTCAGGAACAAAAGTTGTTACTTTTTTGTTTGTTTGTTTTGCAGAGGTGAAACAAAGTCATTGCAAGAGACTTCTCTTTCCACATGTGCCCATGGTGCACAGACTTGGTGTGCCTGCTGCTCTGCTTCAGTAAAATGAAACTTCTTGTGCTGTGGTTTGTCTTGTTTTTATTTCACAAACCTCTGAGAATGAAAATAGTCCTTAAATCATATTTATTGGAATAGGAAACAATTTATCTTTTAATAAAAAATAGATTGTTCTAACAGAACTTGTGCAGGGGGCTGCTTGAGGACCACGGAGGAAATGTATCACTCATCCTTACTCACCAAAATAGCATCCTGATGCTCATCTGCTCAAAGGACCATTTGGGCATTTGCATGGAAAGAACATGGCAAATTTGTATGAAGTATGAACCAAGGTATTCCTGTTACTACATGCAGTAGAAAAGGGAGAGCCACTGGGAGCGACAGGGCCTGGTTTAATTCTACCTCAGAGAGACTAAGAAGTCCACCCTCTATGGAAAATATGTTCTCTGCAACATATAAATCTATATTTAACACAAAGTTTGCTTCTTCCACTGTGGACCTGAAGAAAGGCTTGTGTACCTAGAAGTTCACTTGAGTTTCCCAGCAATAACAGTATATACTACCTTCATGATTTGCTCTTCTACAACCTCAATTCACAATAACTACAGCACTGCTAAATATATTGAGGCTCAGAAAATGAATTTTTATCTCCCTAGTTTCACATGAACCATGTCTTTCTTTACTTGCACGGGGTGCTTGCTTCTTTCTAGCAAAACTGAACTTACGGTGTATGGGAATAATTATATCAATGGATATTTCTGGGGAATTCATTCAAAAGTTTTAAATTCCTCAAGGAATCCTTTCTGGCAGTGATGAGAAGACTGTATTAGGAACATTAACCTTAATGGATAAAACGAGAGATCTCAAACAGTGCCTGTCCTCGTGGAGAAGAAATGCCTCCTGTACAGATTTAGTGAGGAATTCAAGGAAAAATGTCCAAAGGTGCTAAAGCACTATTTTCAGCCTACCCTGGACTTCAGCAATTCTTCTTTTGCCCCAGACTGAAATAAATTAATTATCTCCCAGAAACAAACGTTTCTCTGCTATTTGTGAAGAGCTGAAGGATGGGAAGTTACACCCCTTCTACCGTGGTGTCCTTGGAGGGGATCAAATAGCTGCTGTTTATTTATCTTTACTAGCATAACCGGCTGTCAGCGGATTATCTCCTTCTGGCATCGAGATGGCTCCTTTTCACCATCAGGCAGCTGCAGAAGCAGCAGAGATTTTTTTGCTGATTTTTGGCTTCCCAATTCATCGTGCCCCTTCCTTTGGCTGTCGGCATGAACTGCGTGGTGGTAAATCTGCCTGCCAGGCCAGCCCATCCTGATCCCCTGATACACATTGGAAAAGTTTAGAGGCTCCTTCTTTGTTTTGGTATTGAGAATAAAATGGCACAATTAGGTAGATAATAGCATCATTCCATATCTACCGGCTCAAGGTCCAGATGCCCCCCAGATGTGCTTTGTGATGATGGAGGCACACACACTCATGCTGGGAAGCAGGGGATCCTCACCCTTGCAGAACTGTTCCAGACATAGGATGTTTGCCATGGGACAGCTGCACCAGCATCTGATTGAAATAAGAGCCACATTTATGGGCACTGTGCAAACAGACTGAGTATTTTCACTCCTAAAAACGTAATATACAGCACTTGCATTAACAAACTCCATCTCTTATCCCCATGAGAATACAACCCCTTTGCCAATACCTGTCCCACCCCTATTGCCTCTCCTAACTTGGGGCTCCACAATGCGCAGAGGTGTTATGCCAGTGACAGAAGAAAGCACGCAGCGCTAGGATTATTTAAATATGGTCCTTATCTTCATCTGGAAGAAAAATCCGAGTGCAGTAATGAAGAATCCTCTACAAGTGCCATCTGCTTTCTCCCATGTTATTATTTTGCAGTACACGTAGCAAACTCTTTGCTGCTGACTTCAGCTAGGGGCATTTCAAGATGTCATTTGAGGGACACTCCAGGTGGTGTGGGTTTAGGAAGGTCCCTGTGACTCCTTTACCTATAGGATCAAGGATATCTTAAGAGTGTATGGGCTAGGACAGACTGGTGCCAACATCTGCAGTCCAGGGTGCTGCCTGTGGTGAGGCCCAGAACAGAGAAATTTGAAGGCTCTCTATGGTGAGGATTGGTCACACTGATTACAAGGCGACCAAGATGCCTATTCAGTCCCATGGTTGTGGATGAGACCTCAGACTGCCACTGTTTGAAAGTATCCTTTAAGCCTTCATTTGGGCTAGAATCATTGTAGAATCATTAAGGTTTGAAAAGACCACTAAGATCATCTAGTCCAACCTGCACTTTCCTTTTTTTTTAAACTTCAGATCAAATACCTGGATCAGAAGAGAAGGTCAAATAAACAAAGCAGAGAAGAAGAGAGACCATGAGATCAAATGAAAGTAAATAGAGAATAGACATGTAATAGGTGTGTATGTGATAGAGGTGGATATTCCTTCCTACTGGTGTTCAAACTATACAGTTTGCCTTTTATGAAAAGTAACAAGATATTGGAGTTACCCTAGGAAGTTATGCACCCAGTCCTGGTGACACAGGCAGTTCACATGCTCTGGTCAAGGCAGGTCAGGAATGGCATATAGAGGTTATCACCTGGAATGCAAAGGGGTGGCACGGACAATGAAGGAACCCCTGGAGGGCATCAGCAGAGGGTGGGTGACAGGTAGCAAGGAAAATATAACCAGAAACTGAGTAAGTTGCTTGAGAACAGCAGGCAGAAAGTGAAATTGGGTTGAAAAAAGTGAAAGGGAAAGATAAAAGGAAAACAACAGAACCAGGGAGAAAGAGAGAACAAAGAGAGAAAACCAGACTGTGAAATCCACCTGAAAAGATAAGTGAGTTCCTCGCTCTGTATCTCTCACTGCAGCGAATATTTGGAGGATTCGACTTGCTGCCTAAGGCAAATTATGTTAAGTAATGGGGAGGATAATGGGGTTTACACATGGAGGGATCTTCTTTCCTCCCTGCTGCTGGTTCAGTAACAAGTGTGTGTCTTTACATGATGTCCTTTTTATAGAGAAGGGCTCCACAGTACATCATGGATTATATAGAGAATGTAAGGGCCACAAGGGCTTGGTCCAGAAAAGGCAGCTGAATGCATTCAAAAACATTTCAATGTTTAAAAAAGTTGTGTGTTCCTATTGTTGTTTGAATTTTTATTTTTTAAATAAAGATTCTGTTTGGATCTATTTTAGAGATGAATTCTGATATATTCCAAGGCTACTCTCCCCTCCTCTATTTCTCTCTTTCTGTCACAATCAATACATTCATCCCTTTTCCTCATGCTGTATTTCAGATTAGTGTTCTCTTCCGTTGATTTCTCTCCTACTTCCTAGCTCATAGGATTTTCTTTTCCCCCTTCCTTCCTTTATATTTCTCTCTTCTCTTCACTTTGCTTATCCATTTCCCTTCCTCTCCTCACCTTTGTTTCTTCCTTTTCTCATGAAATCTCCCTGATCCACATGAGGATTTGATTTTTTACCTTTATTTCTCCTTCTCCCTCTTTCTCTTCATCCCTAAGCGCTTTCCTCAATGCCAAGCACAATTCCACCTTTAATTATTACCCTCTATAAAATCTCTCTTTTCTCCTGCCTCCTAATGCATAACATCTCAAATCATCCTACTTCCCCTCATAATCTTGTGTTCACCCCTCTCTAAGTTGCCTTCTTTCCCCTTCGACTTTTCTTGGCATTTTCTTTCCTCTCTTTGTCCCTGCGAGAGTCCCTCCTGCCTTCATCTGCCTCCATTCCCTTCCTTGTTGGCTTCCAGCCTTGCTCCCAGCTTTCCCTTTCTCCAATGCTCCCTCCAGCCAGTATGTCTCTGCCTCTCCCTTCTGTTTTCCCTCCCTTGCTTCTCCCCTTTCCCCTGCCCTGCTAGCTGGATGTCCCCTGCTTCTTCCTCCCATGCAGTCCCAATAAACCATGATATCCCTCCCCTCTAGTGGGAATAAGGAGTGATGGAAGGCTTGGGACCAGGAGGATGGCAAGAACCACTGGGAGAGTGCTGTAGGGGAAGAGAGAGAGACAACAACCAGAAAACAGCTGAAAATCACACTAGAAAAAGTAAGGATGTTCCTAGCTACCCGTTGCTGTGATAATGAGCCAGAATCACTGAATATCTGGTCTTCTATTCAAATGCAAACCAACATTTATTCATCTGTCCTGCAGTGGTGCCCAAAGGGTGCCAATCAACCCACAACACGGCAGCGTTATTCTCACACTAGAGGACTTGCAATACTGGCAGCACTTTTGCTTGAAGGCAAAGAGCAGGGGGAAGAGTACAGCATGTGTGCAAAGTTGCCATGCAAGCATTAGGCAGGGGGATTCACAGCTGCATGGTATTTCTTCGTTTTCCACTCACCCTGAAACATGTTGAGATGCTTGCTCACAGAAGAGCCAGGTTGACATCTCTGCCATGAAAATATGCTCAGCAGCTAGATATTCTCCTCCTCTCTCCACTGCTTCCCACAGCTGAATGCCACACACTCAGTAACAATTACCCCCCATATTCAGGAAAGCCTAACCCCTGGTTCAGATACATGAACTGGGCAGAAGGAGAGTAAGTCCAGATAAACCTTAATTAGAGACTATCATATTCTCACACAGTGGAGTCTTAAGGTATGCCCATTTTGCCATTCCCTTTGGGCCTAGAGCCACAAGAAAACAAATAACTAGAATAAAGAGTGACAGACTGCCTTTTCTAGGTACATCTCCTGGCCATGTATCAGTGTGAGCCTGCTGTACCCTTTGCTGTATGTTTGTCAGGAGAAGCTAAGTAAAGGTTGTATTCACTGCTATTTGCCCTGGTTCTGTGATATGCAGCTAGTGTGAAATTCAAAGACAACTTAGAACGCTACTGCCAATCCCACTAATGACATTTTCCCCTCCCTTTGTTTAGTACAAAGCAAATCATACCTCAGGTGCTTAATTTTCTTCTAAAAAAAAAAAAAAAATAAAGACATTAAACGTATTTGCTTTTTGGATCCCAAGTAATCCATCTCTGATGCGGTGGTTCTGACTTCCTAGCGACTGCCTGTCTAGAAATACTTGTGAAAGCAGCTCTCTGAGACACAGACATACCTTCAGGATCCAGTTTGAGTACTTCCTGTGCTGCAAATCGGTCGTGAAGCAGAAGGGTCGCTGAGTAGACTTTGGTCCTTACAATTGCAATTGCTTTCTGAAGAGCAGGAAGTTTCCTCAGGCGGCAAAAATATGTTAGCTTCATCAGCAAGACAGCACAGATTGAGGCTGCTGGCACTTAATACATGTTAATTGACAGGAATCCCAAGTTACCCATCCAAACTAGCTCTTCTGAAAGCAATGCTCTGTATACCCTGCCTCTCTCAAACCTTCCACAAGTCTTGACCAACTCCTGTGGCACCAGGCTACTTGTGGAGTGAACTGGTGAAACAACGACAGAGGCTTTTGCGGTGCTGTATTTCAAAGACATAGTAAAGAAGAGGAAAACAACACGAAGTAAAGCGACCTATGCTGTCTTTTCTAGTGCCTTGCCTGAGTGATAGCCGAATCACTGGATTTCTCTGCCTACTCTTCCTTATGCAAACAAGGGGAAGTGATACTTAGTCATTATTATAATATCTAGGGATGCAAATTACTGTGTCAATGATTACTGTTTGTTCTCAAAATACATTCCGTTTCCCTTTATCCCATTTACAACACGGGATTAGTCACTTCCAGTGTTACAGAATCATAACCATTCATTCCTTGAGATGATGTATTAGTTTCCCTAAAAAGAAAAGCATCTCTTAGAGGTAGGCCATTGTTCAATGGTAGGGCATACAGGATCAAGTTGCTTAGATACTAGGGTGATGGAGCCTGTTAAGGACAGAGGTGACCAATAAACAGCACTAAAAACTGCATAATATATCGAGGATACAGCAAATGCTTGTCTAATGTAACATCTGATGGCTAATGAGGATTTGTAACTCATTTGTAAGAACAGCTTTATTTTTTGCAATGATACTGATTGCATCAGGAATTTCATACTACTACAGAATAGTACATAAATTAAAATCATACACAACTATTAGCACACATTAGCGTGCTTCCTTGAATGGGAATTCTACAAACTGAGGAAACATCTTCAAGAATCAACCTACATTGACATGTTTTTGCAAAGAAGTTTATCACAGCTATATGGGTATTAGACAGTGCCAACATCTCCCTCACTGAATCTGGGATGGTAAAAAGTCTTTGATTTCTGTCTTCACGCTGCCTTAGCAAGGAAAGAAACTGTTTTCTTAAAATTGGGCTGAATATCGAATGAGCTTTAATCACTGAGATACAGAAGACAGTTACTGGGGTTATGGTTACACACAAAATTGCAGAGATTGAAATGAAGACTGGAAACTGATACAATTCTTCAAGCCTATATCTGTCTTAGACCAGGTTCCATATGCACTTCTTCTAGGTAAGAGGTAAACAGTGGCTATATGTCTTGACTCTTACATGGTTTTCACACCATTCCACAGGTCGTTCTCCTTAGCAAACGAAGACAACACAGTTAAGATGAAATCCTCAAAAAGTAGGTGCATGACTCATTATGAATATACCTTCAGAAACATTTGTCAATTGTTCCTTGTCATACTGAGAGGAATTTTCAAACAGGGTCCTCCCAACGTCTGCGTGGAATCCATTTTATGCAGTATTTTCATTAACAACCTGTGACAAGGGAATAAAGAGCACTCATCAAATCTGCAGACATCATCTAGCTGGGAGAGGATGCAAACAGTTTGGTGGATGGGCTGAGAATTCAAAACCATCTTGCTAAATTGGAGAAAATCAGCGACTCAGTAAAGTACAAAGTGCTACACTTAAGAGAAGGAAATCAAAAGCACAAAGAGAAAATGGGGAATAAATGGCCAGACAGCAGCACGGCAGAAAGGCAGCTCAGGGTGTGAGCTATGGACTGAATAGGAGTCAACAGTATGATGCTGGTCCAAAAAAAGGCAAAGCTAATGCTGGTTGTTGGGTGTGTGACACATCAGGTAACTGTTTTGCTCCTCCTTGCATTGGGAGGGCTGTACACAGACCAAAGATTTCACAGCTGAGCAGCAAATCTGAGAAGAGGTTTTGAAAGCGTGTCCTGTGAAGAAAGATTCAGAATGGTTTAAGAAAGGTGAGGCTACAGAATAGCATGGACATTGTTGGCTTATCAAAGTGAAATGTTTTCACTGACCACTGGGAGCAGGACAAGAAAACATTTCTGCTTAAGGTCAAAGACTGTAGTAATACATGAAAACTGCTGCTGTTTAGAATCATAGAATCACAAGGTTGGAAAGGACATACAAGATCATCCGGTCCAACTGTCCTCCCATCACTGTAGCTACAGCAAAACACTTTAGTTTAGTTACAGTGTCGCTCAACATGTGACAAACTTCATCAGGGATACTGCAGGTTTGCTCAGGCCTGCCAGTGGGCAGCTAATGTAGCATGAAGATGGAAACAAGCCCAAGGCGTATGTCTAGGGTGGCCACAATTGAATTGTGCCACCCCAGGAATGAAAACAAGATGATTTATTTTGTTACAAAGCCTGGAGATGGCAATATTTAGTTTGACAGTGAGGGCAGAGCAACTTCCTTCTATCTACCAAATTAGAGAGAAACCCTGTGGCAGCTGGTGCAAAAAGGCCATGAATTAAGTCCCCAGCCTCTTCTGAAGCTGTTTCTGAACATCTTGGTGAGGAGATCCCAGGAGGTTTCCAGGGAACAATAAAAAGTGCCTAAGCTCTCACCAGTGCAGAGAGTCTCCGCTTTCATTCTCTTGCGCCTTGCCTACATCCATGTGGACATATTGTGTTTCCGTAGCCACCAGTCTCCGTTGTGATTTAACTTGAAATAAAAATTGACAAATTTTTCCTCCACTTTTTCAGTTCTCCCTAGAGCTGTCTGCAGTTCCTTTGAATACTGGAGCTTTGAATTTCATTAAGGAAACAAAACAATCAAAAACACAGAACAGTTTGGGAACCCACTGAGTTTTTTACTGTTTCTCAACTTGGAGAAGTAAAGTATAGTAAACAAGGTTCTGCTATCCTCCACTGGCCACATTTAGATAGTAATGTGTCCTTTCTTCTAGATGACGTGGGAGTAGAAGATATATATTTGTCTTTTAAAACAATCGAGAAACATAAGGTTCTAGTTAAAGTTGTCAGTCTGGGATGCTTTACAGAACTCCATTATCACTTAAGAAGCAGCATCCTCTGCAGCAGACCTCTAGCTGGAAGGATGCAACAAGCCTGAATTATGCTCTTTGCTGTGGAATAAGGAAGACAGATGAGATATTGCAGCAGAGGAGTGAATGGCTCAGTGGGCCAGGGACTTCACTGGGCATGTAGCAGGAACTAGGACTTATTGCACTTGCCATGTAAAATCATAAAAATTGGAAAAGACATCTGAAATCATCTAGATCAACCATCACCCCACCATACCCACTGACCACATCCCTCAGTGCCACAGCCACACATTTCTAAGGCCTCCAGGGACGGTGACTCCACCACCCCCCTGGGCAGCCTGTGCCAACACCTCACCACTCTTCCTAAGAAACTCCTAATATTCAACCTGAACCTCCCCTGGCACAGCTTAAGGCCTGACACCATGGGGAAATCATTCCACCTGGCCCTGGGTCACAGCATCTCCAGCTACAAAATCAGATCACAATCCTGGCTTTTCCTTATGAATAACTAACTTTCTTTATAAGTAACTTAGAGACCTAAAAGATGATAAGTACTTGATGGGAGATAAAACATGCTCCATGACCCTCTTGTTTTTGTAACAAACACATTTCAGAACTCCAATAGCTAGGTAAAACAGTTACAGGTGCTATTATTCCTAAGGGAATAAGTGCTTCAAAGTGTGCTGCTAGAGCAAAAAAGAAGCAATTCATTCCATTGACTTAACCACATTAATTAGCATCTAACCTGTAGTAATTTAATTGCAAAAATTGCAAAATTAAAAGTTAGCAAAGCAGCCATCAGTGTTCATGACACCGCAGCTCTTTCATACAGAAAAATGATCGTATCTGAAGCACCCCATGGAATTAACACAGCACTCACTGACTGGAAACAGGTTTTTTTCAGACCTTGTGGATTATAGTTAACTTCATCCATTAGCAGTAGCTCGCTAAGGTCACAAACCAGTCCACACCAGCACTCACTAGACTGAAAGGATGTGCTATAGCCCAAAAAAGCAGAGATCCCCTAAGTGACAGTGACTGACGTGTCAAAGAGGTGCCTTGTGATCACAGTTCAAGGGAGTGCACCTTCCAACAGTTGAGCACTTTGATACATAAGCAGAGAAGCAATGCAAGACCACAGATGGAGCCGTTTCATCCAGGGACCTGATTCTCAGTGCACACAGAGATTCCCTTGCAATTAATTGGCTTCTCATGTTGTGACGCTGCCCTTCCACTCGCAGGCTGAAGCTCACCCAACAGCCCCGACATGCTGCCACGTGTTGAAGAAGATAACAAATATTGATCTGTTTTACTCTCTTTCTGCAAATGCCCACACAATTTCGTTTAGCTGAGGAACATTTGAATTGCGGTGGAGATCCAGTACCTTTGTGGCTGGGTTGCTTTTTTTGTTTCCCTGAGATCGGCTGGAGCTTAAGAAACAATGTTCCTTTTGTAGCTCTGGGGCTTTGTTCCCATCATCTTCCAAGAATCGTTTTTCCATTCTAAGAATTATCGAGTGCTGAGCTGGTTTCTGAGATGGCAGAGTAGATGAACTTGACCTGGAACACACTGATCCTGTTGAATATTTCTGATGAAGTATCCAGTTGTTTTATTTCAGTTAGGAACAAGAAACTTCATTTCTTCAAGGTGAAAATGTCTCATTTAAATCATCCTAAGAACACGACCACAAAGCTCGGCTCTTCAGATTTGTCAGAATAAGCCCACACCGGCCTGCTGGCACTTACCCTCCCTAATAACACCATTTCTCTGTGCAGGCAGTTGTTTGTGAAACTCAGCTTAGTCCTTTCACAGCACCCTCTTAGCACTTTCCAAAAGCCATTTAGCACTTAGCACAGTAAGCAATATGTGGCCAAGAAGATGGGAATATAAGAGGGAAGTATTAGGGACTACTGCTGTTTGAGGGAATTTGTGTGTTAAAGCAGATGATAATATCAGAAACAGTAATTAGGTACTGTGGCAGACAGCAAAGAATAGGGCTAAGTATCTCCAGACTCCAATTTTGACACCTTTCTAACCAAATCAAAATCAGCAGTTACTGGAGCTCAGTGGGATCTTTGTACTTATTCTGAGCATAATTTGTTTAACCTTTGTATCTTCTGAAGAACCGGTTGGTCATCCAGTTATTTTCCCCTTTAAATAAGTATGAGCTACACAAGTAAAAAAAAGTGCCCATGAAACAAATACCTGTTAAGAGGGATATGATGTAAGCCACCCATTAAAAGCCTCCTGGTTTGTTCTATCGCACAGAGAGTTTGCGTGCCCATGATTCAGACTTCAGAGCATCAGTAAGTTTTCCAAGCCCAGTACTCTGCCTGCTGCTTTGAGCTGCCAGTGGGCACTCAGCAGTGGTTGGGAAAGCCCTGCCCACGCCTTCCATGGCTTGGACAGCTCAGTCGTGTTGTCCTTAACAATCCCGTGTATTTCTGTCCTTCATATTTCAGTTCACAGACTGTTTTCTGTTTAGCTTCAACCAAATGCAATACACAAACTTAGCCCACTCAGCTCTGCTGGCACATTTTGAACCCCTTCTCCTCGTGATCTTTCACAACTTAGCACTAACATACCATTCATCTTCTCTGCTCCTGGTTCTGTAGAATTTGCTCCCTCCATATGATCTGGAGACAAGTTGGCAGCCCAAGGGGCATCTTCAGTGTAGAAACAGCAGATCCAAATACGTCCACATTAAAGATAAAACATTAAAGTTACAGACAATGCATTGGCACTGGTGACCAGCTCTCGTGCACATGAAGAACCTGTGAGGATGCCCTTGTGCACCTCCTTTTCCCCTCCATACGACTCAGATGATCTCCTACCGCACACAAGGCCTTGCCAACTGTGTACGTGTTTGCCAGTTCAGTCTGCCTCCACCAAGAACATTAATGTGCGAAAGCTTCCTACTTACCTGTACAAGGTTGATCACTGCTGGAACATAGAGCTTTCCTCTCGCTCAGGTCCTACAACCCTCCTATAAATCCCGCTTTTCACAACGGTGGGGAACAAACCTGTGGAAACTGGATTAACTCCACGCTTATCTTTTATTTCCAAGCCCTGCTTAGATTCCAGTTTAAAAGAGTAGGTGGTATAGCAAAAGATAGCGGTTCGATACCATTCAGAACGTGACTCAAAAGACCACAGAAGTGGAAAGAATGAATTCCTCGCTTATCCCATCCTCCTGCACTGCAGCTCCTGCAGGGAACAGATGACACGACACCATCAACATAAAGGTGCACAGCGAGCAGGAGTGCTTCTCTCTGCATGGCCACATTGCTGTCGGAGCATTGGAGATGTACCACAGCCAGCTGACAGCAAGGAGCTCCTACTGGTACAGCCATGGCTACTGGGGCTCAGTGCTGGGCCTTTCCCCAGTCCCTTGGCAGGTCTGTAGTAGCTCTTGCTACCCCTGTCAGTATCCAAGCTGCCAACTAAAGCAAGCTCTGCACTGTGAACCAATGCTACAGCTGGGGTAAGCACTGTACGGACTGAGGGTACCAGCTTTCCCAGGTAACAAACACAAAACCTGCTGGAGAGCTAATTGGGATCCTCAGTTACTTGGGATCCTCAGTTACCTGTTCCTTTCACGTTTACATCTGCTTCTGCATCCAGCAGGGTTTGGGTACTACGCGGGGCAGCTCTACTCAGCTGGCTTTTGTTGGCTTTGATCTTTAAATACAAGGGGAAGGTTCATACAGTCGCAGAACCACAGACGGGCTTGGGTTGGAGGGACCTTGAAGCCCACGCAGTCCAACCTGCAGGGATGGGGCACCCACAGCTCTCTTGCAGCTGTGCCAGCGCCTCACCGCCCTCTGCAGAAGAACCTTTTCCTAACACCCCACCTGGCCGTTCCCATCCCCATGCCATACTCTGGGGTCCTGTCGCTGCCACCAGAGGGCACGGACCCCCACCCAGCCCCGAGCCGCGATGATGGCGGCGCACCCAGCCCCGCCCTCCGCCCGCTCGCCATCTCCATGGCCGGGCCGGTGGCGCCCTCTGGCGGCGGCGGGGTGGAGCCGTCCCGCACGAGGCTGAGAGCGATGTAGTACCGACCTCCGGCCGCCAGGGGGCGCCGCCTCCCCGGGCTGTGCCTTCTCTGCGTCACCGCCCCACGCTCCAAGATGGCGCCTGCTGTCCCCCACTGGTGCTGGGACGGAGAGCACTGGGACGGGTTTCAAAGCAGAGCAGCCTGTCAGCCCCTGCACTGCCAGCCCTGTGGTTCTGATGAAGAGATGCCGTTTTGCACTGAAAACACAAAAGGAAGAGAAGCAGAGGATAAAGGCTAAGCTGCCATCCTGATTTCCAAGCAGGTTTTACCTCCACGGCTCCAATAAATCACGAAGGCAACATGAGAACCTGAGTGCCGATGCAGCCGGGCCGTGTGGCAGAGCATCGTGCTGCTCCACTTCCATAGAGCCAGAGGAGACACAGCAGGATGGGGAGCTGAGTGCCTCGTCCTCCCCTCACCTCTCACCAGCCTTCGGAGCTGACAGATGTTTCCTCCGGGCCTGTTATTTCAGACACCTCCACCATTTATACATCCAAGCGAGCCGTGTGGGTGGAATGGGATGTCACAGACAGGCTGGAAATAACTCAGGCTCTGATACCTACTGGCCTGTGTGGAAACTCGGAGATGAGATTGAATCACGTTACACACGGCTGGCAAATGCACCGAGATGCACAGATGGAGCAATGGTGGGTTAAAGCGAGGTTGAGGCGTTCTGTGCTGAGTGCCAGCATGGACTCCACAGCAGCACCGTGCTCAGCAGAACCAGCCTGGCTCAGCCTGCATGGCTGCTTTGTCAACACACAGAGTAGCATATGGAGGAACAACACTATTTAGAAGGATGTGTAGTTTCCTATACGATCATCATTAGAACTGGACAGAGCGGGCCAAGATGTGTACTCAGGTGAACTCAGAGCTTTCTGCTTTGCTCCAAATACAGAACCCAGAGGGTTTCTGCTGCTTGGTCATTTCCCTGAGCGCCGGCTGGTTTCCTTTGGGCACATCTCAGAACCTGCACTCGTTGTGAGATGTTAATATTTTCCAAGGCTGTCCTGTCTGTCCATGCCAGCCCCTAGAGGACAGGGAGAAGCAATGGGACAAGGGCCCGGGCACGCTCAGCCCCACCCTGTGTCTACCAGCACGACATCCATAGCTGCCAATGTAAACGGCATGAGCAGGCACCTCCATTCACAGCCCTGGAGTGGCAGCCATCAGTGAAGAGCAGCAGTTTTAGTGGCTTGCAATGAGCTAAAAACAGGGTTTTGGTGGAAGACTCGAACTCCTGGAGCATATTCCCACGTTGAGGGAGAAGATATCCATGATTGCTGTCAGAGCTCCTGCTGTAGCACAGCTTTGGCACATCATATCTGCTTCAAAAGCTTTTTATTTTTCCTAAAAGTGACCCTCTAGGGTTTGTTTTCTCTTACCTGAGTTCCTTCCAAACATTGGTCTCAGCTTCACTGCTCTCTTAAAACACTTACAAAGACTTCAGCCAAAGGTTTTCATTTTAGGTTGTTGAACAAGTCGTGTAGCCAGGACTCAAAACCTTTATGCTGGTAATGGTGCCATGTCCTAAGGGGATTAATTTGCCTACCTCACACTGTGGGACTTCCCTTCTCCCAGATGCCTCAGTCCAGACTCCCCATGTTTCAGCCTCCTCCTCTCCCAGGAATAAAATGCTGCTGCTCTGAAAAACACAGGTGAAATTGTAAGTGGCACAGCAAGAACAAAACCCCGGGCCTTGAGCTGGTTTGCTCTCAGGCAGCTCATTTCAAACCTGACTGTCCAGAAGTTTGAATTAGATCAGTGCGATAAGCAGCAAAGAGCCATTCGCTCTGGGAGGGTGTTAGGTCCATTGGTTCTCACAACGTCCCGGTGTGCTTGTGCAGCTCCTCTGATCCTGGACAAGCCCTTTGCTGTAGTGGAAGAAATAACACGTGATGTAATTGTTGTTTGGCGGTGTGTTCGGTAGGTTTTTTGTCTTGTTTTAAAAACAGGCCTCCCTATTGCCCTGCCACTGCTTTCCAGGAAACTTGGTGTTTATTAAGCACTCTGTACATTTGTAGCTCCCTCTAAATGAATAATCAATAGCAATGATAACAGCAGCAAAGTGCTTAGCCCAGCACTGGTAATAATTCATGGCTGCTAACTCCTTGATAAGGTCACTCCCATACACATGTGCCACATCTCCATACAGGGAGCAGAACAGAAGATATTTGTCTTACCAGAAAGAAAGGAAACACTGAGAACATATTCCTTCCAGCAGGTAACAATGCTGGACAACAGCCTGAAGAGCTCTCAGAAATCTATCACGGAGCCTTAACCCCAACACTGAGCTCTGCAAAGCACTTCTTCTAGGAAGTTAGAATCTTTGCAAGCATCTCCTTGATAAGAGTATCCTTTTGTTCATCTCTTCTCACAAACACATGAGAAAGGGGAAATTCCCAGTGGGTTAAAGCACAGAGAGAGGAGCTGGTGCAGCTGTGACTGTATTGGTAGTGCCACCATTGAGCTGCAGTTAACAGGACAAAGCCTGGGCTGCACAGCGCTCCGAGCTGTGTTAGGACCCCACTTACTGCAGCTCTCCTACTTAGAATGCCCCACAGCTCTTTGGGCAGGTAGGCAGAAGGGCTTTAAGATTTTTACAGTGATGCCACTGACAGTAACCAAACCTATGCCATTTAAAAATAGCTCGTGTGCAACCAATGGCTAAATATCAGCTCACCACCCCCCACCTTCCAGCAAAGTGGTTCCCTTGGTGGTGGAGCTGTGGCAGACAGCTGAGGTTGGCTCCATGCAGTCTGCTTCTCTTCCACCACGTCCCTTTAATCCTGGTTTAGGGTTCACAAATGGTTTCTGCCATCTGCCTGGCCTCCACTGTGACCTCTCCAAGGAGTTCACCAAGAGACGGGAGGTTGCAGACATAATCTCTTCCCTGCCCTTCTCCATCAGGAAGCCCAGCTTTACAGTCACCTTTGGGCTTTTTCTTTGCCTTACTTCTGCAGTAAATCAAGTCCATCTGCACATCAATTCCTTCCTGTCAGCTTCTTCCCCCACCTGTGCCCACTAACCTATCCTCAGATCCAGCAATCTTCAGCATGGGAAGAATCCTTAGGATCCCAAAGGGAGTGTCCCACCGTTAAATAATAATCATGCAGAACTAATCACTGGGGGCTGGCAAGGACTTGAAGTCTTTAAAGCCATCTTCCCTCCCATCCCGAGGTGGAGTCACCCAGACAGAGCAAAGCTGTGCTGCTCCGGACCGGGATGCTCAGCCTCCCCAGCAGCCCCCTGCGACCCAGCAGACCTTCCTGGGAAGAAAGCGCTTCCCTGAGTGCAGCCCAAACCCTTTTCTCCTGCAGATTAGGGCAATTACCGCTTGTCCTTCTCCTAGAGGATCAGGAGAACAATCGATCACACTCTGCTTTGTAGCAACCTTTTATATAATAGCAAGACAGCTTTTAGAGTAACTGAAAAAGAGGCGTTTGCTCACTTGCAAAGTCAGGACATTCCCTGCCAATGAACATTCTTTGTTGGAGATCCTTTGCCAGCATAGGCTGAGCACTAAGCCCCACAATCTGCATTTTCCTTTTGAATGACTCCCGCAAAATAAACCAAATATCACATCCAAAGAGATTTATTACATCCCTTCCAAGGGCGAAACATTCCTCAGCTGCATTCCACTTCTGTCTTTTGTGCTTAGGAAAGGGGAAAAAAAAACTCTCTCTGTGATGCCTCTGGATCCCACCCCTCCAGGGCTTCTGTCATTAATAAAGGCGTGCAGCCGGAGCCAGATTTCAGGCTACTTCTGAATGGCTGGCGCGGGGCTCCCGGGGAGAAATCCTGCCTCTGCGAGAGGGAGAAGAAATCGTGGCACCGCGCTTCTCACTGCCGACACCTTTTGTTGCTCCGAGTGACGCCCTGTCCCTGTGGCACAGCTGCCAGAATGGATCTTCTCACTTCCCAGCTGCTCCGGCTTCCCTTGCTCCTGCATGATGCAAGAGTTTGCAATGGTTTTTGGGAGCTCGG
This sequence comes from Coturnix japonica, assembly GCF_054131305.1. Classification (NCBI taxonomy): domain Eukaryota; kingdom Metazoa; phylum Chordata; class Aves; order Galliformes; family Phasianidae; genus Coturnix; species Coturnix japonica. Next base: position 23,637,583 of record NC_140667.1, on the reverse strand, counting down.
ACGTGCTCTCAGGGACGCAGCTTGAAGCGATGGCTCCCCCGGCTTTGCAATGAAGCTTTTATCCAGATGTGTAAAGGAGGATACGCACAGACGGAGGGCGAGGGGGTGAAACCTCTGTTATGTTATCTGAGCTTAATTAAGCTTCTCCCTGGGCAATCACTAATTGATTGACCCCAGGACTACTAAAGGGAGCAAATTTGCCAGAGCTCATTAGAAGTGCAAAGACAGGAATTGTATTTCTTTTCCATTTCAGAGATGAATATATCTCTGGCTGCTGCCTTGCAGTAAATAACTCGTGAAACCAACACTTTCTCAATGAATGCTGGTAGGTGGATTTGGCTGCTTAAAGCCAAACGAGAGAAGAGATGCATCCTCACATGCCCTTTTATCATCACTGTATGCCACCATTCAAAGATATTGCCAACTTAAAGCCCTGATACTCCTTTCTGCTCCAGCCCAGGCTGTGCTAACTGACCTGTAAGCAGTCCCAGTGGGCATCAAACCCCTTTTGGTTGCACATTTATCAAAAATGACTAAAAACAAACAAAAAACCCAAAGCAAAAAATCTGTTTATCTGCTGTGAGATGTGGCCATTGCAGCCAGTAGCTCTGCAGCAACACTGGGAATCTCACACCACGTTATTCAAAAAGCAAAAGATGCTGTGCCTGCAGGAAGCAGCAGGTGAGAGAAGCAACCCTTTGTGAAGCATCACCCCATCCTGAACCTCCTACCTTACAAAAAGCCTCTGAGATCGTTCCAGTCCAACAGCATCCAGATCCACCTTCTGCCACTCAGCCTCACCCAGATCCTCAACAGCTCAAAGCAGAACTTGCCCAGAGCAGGTCCCATTATAAACACCTGCAGCTCAGGGCACTGCTTGCAGACTTCCCCCACAAACACTGACTTCAGCTCCTCGTTGGTGACGTGTGACCCTAATGAGCTGCTGGCCAGGTGACAGAACGTAGCTGAAGGCCAACCTTCTAAACCTGCCTGGCCAAAGTCTTTCGTGCTGCTTATCTTTCACAGTGGTTCCAATGAGACTTAAGCCAGTTCAGCTGGGCATTTAAGGTGTGAAGGGAAAGCCCCAGCACACAGCAACCTGTGGGAGCTGCGCAGGTGCTCCCGTCAGCTGCTTCCCCTTTTTCCTCCATCACTACAGCAGGCTGTTGTCCTATTCCCTCATGCTCTCCACACCTGGACAAGATGCTCCTGTCTCCCTCCTGAAGATGTTTCTGTGCATTCTGAGAAGTTCTGCAGACAGTTTAGTAGAACATTCAGCCATGGGTGACTGACATCTCTCCTGCATGGTGAACAATGCTTTGCAGTCATGGCTGCCTCTCCCCATCTGTGTTTGTCTTCAGCACCCTGAGTTGCTGGCCTATTCCATTATGTTCAACACCAGTTTATAGACTAACACTGCATCCAAAGGATGCTGCTTTGATTATCTGGGGTTATGCCACAGCTGCAAGGGTGAGTCTCAAGGCACACCTATGAGGAATAGAGACCACTATGAGATGATGTTGGTCATCGAGGAAACCTGGCCCTGCAGAAGATGATGTTACTGAGGGAGGAGGTGAAGCTTTGTGTCTCCTCTCTGGAGCGTGTGGGTTTCTCCATGCTAAGACCCTCATGGCCCTCCCCCTCCTGCCTGCTCTGGAAGCTTTCTGTTCTCTGTCCTCAACCACACCCACTATTTAACCATTTAGACATAAAAATCCAAAATAAAAACCACCCAACCCACTAGAGAGAGGCTTTGCTCCAGAGGGGTAATTTTAAAAGTAAGTGTTTGAGGTCAGCGGGTAATTGTAACATTGGGACTACGTGAGCCAAGACAAAAATAATCTGCTGGGTATCTGGTCAAGGAGCAGCGGATGGCAGCCTGCTGTGAGGGAGGGACGACTCCCACGGGTGGGTACCCAGATTTCCTCTGTTGCCATGTAAGGGCAGAAATGAGTCTCCTAAGTGCCTGGCTCTGCTGTGTGCTGCACCTGAGGGAGCAATGCAGGGGGTAGGGGGGACCTTTGTCATGTTTGTTTGGTTTGTCATTCTGGCATCCCCATCACCTGGAACTAACAGTGCTAATCATAAGGTGGGACAAAGCACCAGAAGCCCACAGAAAACTGTGATTTTCCTGGCTCTGGAGGTAGCACGGATAGAACACTGGGCACTTCCCCATCTCTGTAATTCCAAGGACTGAGTTGCTCTCACGTTTGCTCTCAGATAAATGTACCATTAAAATCAGGCTTGTTTTACTGTGAAAAAGTTAAATATAAAAGGAGGGAGCACACCTGTACATGCGTGCTGCTGGCCAGAGCTATAGAGCTGTACCCGAATCAATGCCACTTGTGCTTGCCTTGCAGAACACCCAGCCAAAAAGTTCTCTTCAGTTTTCACTGCCGTTCAGCATTTCCCCTTCCCAAACCACTGTCTGGCCATGAAAGGGATTTATTTTTAATCGGAGGCCAGCGGTGGCTGCAGGGGTCTTTACTTTGTGACCTTCAATTCTGCTTCTAGGAGGAGACAGTGGGTTTCGGTACCTTCTTGCTGTGGCCACCCTGGGTCAGCCCTTCCCAGAACAAATACCACTGCTGCAGGAGGGCTCGCTGCCTCCCCTTTATTTAAGTGCTGGTTACGCAGCTCCTCCTGAATCTGTTGCAGTCGTAAACCGTGCTCTAGGGATGAACAATTTAGGGTTTGGAGTCATCATGGGCCGGCCCTGGAGACCTCATGCAATTGGTTTTCATCTTACACCCACAGTTTTCCTAGACGAGAGCTGCAGCAGAACCCAAAGAGTTTCTGACTTGAATTTGAGTTGGGAAAGACACACAAAAGAAAGGAATTTGTGTTGTAAATTAGATTGCTCAAATTTCAGTGATTTGTCATGGAAATGTGGTTCAATCTTTGCAGTCATAAAAAGTCTCACATGTTCCAGCCCTTCTCACATTATTAGCTTCCCCGATGTGACACGGTGCAGTGACTGCAGGAGGTGAGGTTACTTTCAAACCAGCTGTGGCAGCAAACAAACTCAGCACCCCAGCCGGAGGAGCATTAAACCTGCACAAGGAGGATTAACCTAACAAATGTTCTCTGATCCTACTGATCTGTGTTAGGGGATGGGATGCTTGGCTTGAGGTGTGTTCTGTCCCTTCTGAAGGCTCCAGTGGGGTGTGAGCCTTTGCTGCTTCAATCTGCCACCAGCTGCTCCCCCTGTGATTGCTGCTCCGCCAGCTGGAAGCTGAAACACTGGTGTGACCGTACCTCAATGTGGGGGCTGAATGCTTCCCTGCAGTGTGCCCCCAAAGGGAAATCTGTCACCCGTGGCTCAGGCGCTGAGGGTGGTCTACAAATAACAGGGTTGAAATCAGCGAGCAGTGGTTTCTTGTGCCTGCATCATGGCCAGCAGAACGCTGCCAGCCTGTCCTCTGCCACAACCAGAAGTCACCCAAGGAGAGCGCAGGGAAGGCGAGGATTTCCCACATTCCCAGCATCCCAGGACACTACAACGTAGGAAATATCCTGGATGTCCCATGATGTCTGGAGAAGGAAACAGATCTGGGAATGCTGTCATCCCTATCTGCCATTCAGCCCCTAAACTCCCATTCCTGGAGATGCAGGAGATGTGGGCAGTGTGCTCCCGACCCCCTGAGGAGGCTCTCCCCAGCAGTCACACTCTGCTCCTGTTTGGGCCCTTCAGGGCAGGCAGGAGCGGGGCAGGGGAGCTGGCTGCGTAGAGACATTTCTGCATCTGTTGCCATGGCGATGCGTGCTTCAGGCTGAGCAGCACAGCATCTCCCCAAAGTTGTGAGCCGAGCTCGGCTTTATTTATTTAAAGCCGACCGTAACAAGTGATAGAGAGAGAGAGGCACGTTCCAGGTCCCCGCGCAGGCCGTCGCCAAATGAGTCAGAGGCACCGCAGGCTGTAATCAGCCCACCTGACGTCAAAGAGCTCCATCAGAGAAAACTGCCGCCTGGAAATGTCAACATGCCCAAGTGGAAAGGCCAGGAGGTAAATCTCTTCCTGTGCTTGCTCACCGAGAGGGAAGGAACAATTAACATTCGGTCCCCAGATGCATCCTAACAGCAATCAGACCGAAGGCTTTCCGTCTCCTCTCCCTCTCATCCCACAGTTAGCTCTGTGGGGACAGAGCCTTGCAGCCGAAAGGACCTTCCTGATGCAAGCCCCAGGTCCCGTGGAAACGAGGTGCCACCTCCAGCAGCAGGAGCAGGCTCTGGGTTCCCTGCTGGGACCCGCTCCACGTGCGCACCCTTGTGCCACCACCAGTGGCCATGAGACTTGCCTGAGGAGGATGGGAGGAAGGAAGGAGGGAAGGAAGGAAGGGATGTAAACCACAGCACTTCAAACCAGGGCAGCTCGCCAGCTCCTCCAGAGCGCTCCCCGAGCCTGGCAGCCAGTGCTGTGAGGTTCTGATCTTCCCAAATCGCTTAACACTTCTCCCCCTTTTATTTTTGTGCTAAATGGAAGCATTTTGCTTTGGTGGTCGATCCTGGCGGCGTGCCCCAGACATTATGCCGGGCGCACTTTTGCTCCGGGAGATAAGCCTGTAATGAAGGCTTCCTCCACTGTGTCCCTCATTCCCCATTTGTGAAAGTCTGTAATTACCACCGAGGGGCGAGGCAGACAGGACTGAAACAATGTCATTTGAACTGGAGTGAGATGTGCCTGAATTGCCGGGTTGTGCTTTTCTCCTCTGTGGGCTGCTCCTGGATCTGGAGCTCTCTGTTAACCCCTGGTGGGATGGAGATGCTGTCCCTGCTCCCAGCACAGCCACACTGTTGCGACTGGGGCCAGTCCTGTTCCACATGGCCATGGTGTGAGCACCCACAGCCATCCATGGTGCCCCAACTGTCTCCTGTTGCTTGTCCCCAGGCCCTGACCTTCCAGTCCCCACCTGGCTCAGACAGCAGACTGGGATCTCTACAAGGGCCTCAGGTTCAACCCTGGAAGGATAACTACAGCACTAAGGTCTGCAGCATCCCTGTCAAACATTTTCACGGGTTTTAAATTGTTCCCACAGAAACTAAATGAAGAAATCACAGTCTGAGCGCTTGGTCTGGAGCTGCCGTGTCCTGCAGGGCTGCCTGTGACTGCTGTGCCTCATCCTGGATGGGATCAGGTCCTGTTCCCATCCCCACCAAGTACTCTGTGAGAACACCAGCCAGAACCCCTCCTGCAGCAGAGCTCTGTGCATGCAGCAATGCAAAACCCACTGACGTATACAGTTTGCCCCACATTCCTCAAGAAACACTCATCTGTGAATTTGTGAAACCTCCTGGCTCGCTCTGAGGGAAGCAACAGCTTTGGCTTTGCAGGCTGAGCAGTGCCTGAGTCGCAGCAAGGCAAGGAGCACAGGAGAGCGGCTGCTTTAGTTTTGGGAACTGGGTTGATAGCTCTCTTATCAGAAATGATGAAGCTATCTTGGTCATCCACGTGCATCTGCAGCACCAAATGCCTTACAGCCAGGAAGGCTTATCTGCTGTTGGTTTGAGTCTCTATCAGTCCAAGCGCACCCAGTTGCTGCTTCAGTTTCCTGCTGCAATCAGATTGCAACTAAATCTAAGTATAAAATCAGAGGCAATGGGGCTGAAAGGAGCCTGAGTCACTGCATGGTGCCACATCATGGGGCTGCCTCTGAATCAGACCCACCTATAGGCAAGAGAGATAATAGTGGTCATCCTGCAGCTGCCTGAATACCCCAGAGATGCTGGTACATCTTCTCCTTAGACCACAGCAGCCTGATCCCTCTGTCATTTGAAGAGAGCCTTCCCATGTTTGCTCAGTTGAGAAACAGTGGTGACAGAGGTGATACCCATGTTTAGTTCAGGACAGGAGGTGGGAGCATCGCCCTCAAAGCCAGAATGATTGCAGAAAACGGCCCTCGTGGGAGAGGGTCCATTCTGTGTAGATGGTTTCCAAACATCATTCCTCCTCATATACATAAGAATATGTATTATGGGAAGAGCAGTACAGCCCCATCCTGGCTGAATTTATGTCTTCGACCCCTTTCACCCAGAGGCTCTTCACACTTGACTGAAACATAAGGTAAAAGTAAATGCAACTGAAAGAACCCATTGTGTGCATGGGCATAAAGCCCTTTGTGTGCAGGAGCAGCATGTGGCCAACACTACGAGGAGCAGCCAAGGTGTGCTCAGATGCATGGGGACACAGAGCCTGTGACAGCCATGTGTAACACAGGGTCCTGGCCATGCCTGCATGTCTGCACTGAGACATTTCCCAATGGGTCTCTACCAGCATTACAGCACAGCTGCCTGACTTCTCCTTCCACACACCCACAGCCAAGAAGCAGTGGGATCCATTATGTGGAGCCACGGAAGCAGGGGAAGATCAACAAAACATCGAGCCTTCTGCACGATCATTCTAAGTGGTTTTCCTGAGTATTGGTTGGAGTAAGGATCACGGAGGATGGGGATCCATAATCCCATTTATCCTAAGACACATAATCTTCCCGAAGCTCCTTAATGGTGCCCAGCTCCTTAGTTACTGAGCGGCCGGCACAGCCGAACCCACCAGGGGCACCTCACCGCACCTCACCGCACCGCGCAGCCATGAGACTCTCGGACCCCTCTGTGCGGGTCTGCCCGGCCCGAAGGAAGGAGAGCGCTGCCCTCCGCCTCCGCGCTGCCTTAAGGGGTGTGGGCCCGCCAAGTCCCGCCCGCGGTTCCCCAGCACGGGGCGGGGGCGTGCCGCTACCGGCCGCCGGCGCTGCCCGCCCGGCCCCATCGCAGCGGGGCACTGACAGCTGCCCCGAGCGGGCACCGGCGCGGCGCTCCCCGGCGCTCCCCCGCCCGCGGGCGGCCCGCTCCCACCCGGCCCCGCCGCCCCATCCATGGACCGCCGCCGCCGGCCCTTGGGCGGCGGGACCGTGCCGCCGCTGTGAGCCCGGCCGGGGAGCGGCGGAGCCCCGAGCCGCGGGCACCATGGACAGTATCCTGGAGCCCTTCGCCGCCGAGCGGCTCTTCCCCGCCGCCGGCCCCGGCTTCCTCGACCTGGGCGACTTCAGCGAGGCGGATTTCCTCAGCAATGTGGTAAGGGGCGCTGCCCGGCGGCGGCCAGCCCGGGATGCCCGTCCCGATCGCCCGCTGCCAGCCCGCGGCTCTCGTTCGCCTTGCTTTTTTTTCCGCCTTATTTGCCCTGGCGGCGCGCTCAGGCCCCGGGAAGAAGCGTGCGGGGCGGGGCGGTGGGAGCGCGGCCGGGGGGGCTCCGCTCGAGCAGCGCTGGAGCACGGCGGGACCACGGGACGCGGGGCTGTGAGCCCCCACTACCGGGCAGAGGGACACGGGGTCCCCCCTCCTGTCTATTTCCCACTTCTTGGGCAGAGCAGCGTCAGAGAGACAAGGCGTCCCCGTCCGGCGATAGGGCTGGAATGGTTTGCTTTAGAGTGCAGGGCGAGAGGAAGAGTGTGACTTGCGGAATCAAACTCTATAATCCAGAGATGGGTTATAAAGCAGGTATGTTTATTCCAGCGTTGCGCAGCGCCGGGTGCAAGGGGGATAGCTCCACCAAACTTGCACACCGTAAAGAGAAAAGTGTGTTACAGATATAGGTTAAGCTAATACATAATCAATAGTCTCCTCCTCAGTTTGATTACATATTCATTACATTCCCTATGGCCCCGTTCCCCGCGACCCCATTCCCTCATTCCCCCTGACCCCATTCCCCGCGACCCTTGCCGATGTTTTGGGGGGAAATTCTTCTTCTGTTTTCTTCTTGGTGTTATCTGCTGTTATTGTTCTCCCATGTTGGCATCATCTTGCCCGGGGGGGAGGATCTAATCCTTCTTGTCAGAGGTCTCCGGACAGTTTCTTCTTATCTTTATTGCCCTCTTCTCTGGCTTTATTTTGACTAAGTGTCTGCAATTCCCCCTTTCCCTGCACTTTTAAATGTACAGTTACCCTTTGTCTTGGTTTCTGTGAAGTTCCCCTTTCCCTTTCTATAGCACAGTGTTACCTTACCACCATTTTGAGGCTTTGCTCACTCTTCAAGTGACTTAGGAGGAAGAGCTGCTGCCAGTCCCAAGGAACCAGAGGGGCATTGTTCACCTCTAAGGAAGCTGCCTGGCCTCCCCGAGGAGCCCTGCGAGCTCCAAACCCAACAGCTCCCTCCCTCGCTGCCCTGCCTGGGCTACGGGAGCTGTGCCGTCCCGGTGAGCTCTTGCTGCAAATCTGCTGCCCCTCTGCCCTGGGGCAGGAGAGGAAGAGTCCCAGTGCTCGGGTGGTCCGGTGAGATGGGGAGCATCCTCCCTTGTTCCTGTACAGATCTGAGCATCCCTGAGGACATCCCGATAAGGGATGCCAGCACCACAGCACCGCTGCAGGGGGCAGGGAGGGGAGGGCTGTAGCCCTTGGGTAACTCCGCTTCTTCTCTGCTGCACATAAGATAGCCAAAGCCTTTTGCTCTGGCTCCGACGTGGAGACGAAAGTAGAGATGCAGAATTTGCATAGATGTGAAGTGCAGCACACTCGGGGTGTGGAGATGCATTGGGTCTGGGAAAGAGATTACGCAGGCGGCCTCGTCTCCCAGGGGCCTCACCAGCTCCTACTGCAAGGCAGTGCCGTGCCTGGGAGTGGCAGCAGTGGAGCTGTGCAAGGCCCCGTCTGCTCCAAGCAGGTCAGAGCTTCGTGCTTCCCCTATTCACTGTACACCCCTCGTGGGTGCAGCTGTGCTGAACCTGGAGTGCTTTGTACCAGGACTGCTTATTCTCTTATCTCCGTGATAATTCTCTGTCTTGGCACCAGTGCTTTGACCTCTGTGCAACACAGACTGCAAGCAGAAGGCAGGAAAACCCTCACCCGTGTAGACGGTCCCTCCTTGTAGTTCAAACACAACTTGTGCCTGCAAACAGAGCATGAGAAAAAGAAGCCTTTTGTAAGAGTGCCATCTGGTGCCACCTGCCAGGACAGTGTGCTTACCGTGTGCAGTGACCACGGGCAGGCAGCAGCCAGTTGTGGCAGCTCTGCTGTTGCTGTCCTCAGCTCACAGTTAGAAAAAGGAACGCTGTGTGGATCTCTCACCTGCTGCCAGCACCGCTGACTTCTGCTGCAGTGTGAGTGTCCAGCAGACACCTTCCCTTCCCTTCCCAGATAAGCAGGGGAGATTCCTTAGCTGCTTCCCACCTACTGAATCTGTAGCTGATACGTGCACCAGAACATAGTGCATCAGCTTCCTTGTTCCCATGCTGCATGACAACACGGGAGGGACGAATACACTGACATTTTCCTGTTAAGTCCAGCAAACTTCCCAGGATCTGGAGATGTGCTGAGTTGTATTCACACAGAGCTGTGCAGAGCATCACCGTGCACAATAGCTCACAGAGTTGCCAGTGTCTTTGCTTCATAGATGGGCAAATCTTCCAGATATTGTTCAGCAAGTATTTTTCTTAGAAGAGCCAGGAATTTTGGCCATAAAATGCCTGTATGAGGCTGGTTCTGGGGGTGATTCCTTCTGTTCAGAACAGAAGCAGAAAGAAAGGACGAATGATGCTCAGTGCAGAGGTTGTGCTCCTTGGTACATGGATTATATGGCCCTGAACCACTCACCTCTGTTGAGCCCTCTCTCTCCTAATAAGTCACCTCCTTTCTTTAGAAATGGTTCTCTGTGTTGTTCATTTGAAATCATGACTGTAGTAAGGATGGAAGTAAGGAAGGAGTTAGGACAGTACCTCCGTACATGTGAACCTCTGTACCTCAAAGATTTCTGTGTGCTTGAAACAGAGAACAAAGTCTGACCTAAGGGGGCTGGCATTCAGAGGAAGCCAGGCAGGTTGTAGGGATGGCTCAGCAGGAGCTTTGGGACATGCATCAAAGCAATACTGACTGCTGCTCCTGGGATGGACCAGCTCCTGCACTGGGACAGGCTGGCATTCACAGGCTGAGAGGAGGAAAGAAGTGCTGGGGGTACTGGGCAGCCCTGGGCCAGCAGAGTGCATAGGGGGCTGCTAGCTTCAGCAGGAGCATAACAGTATGGACAGATGGGAGCTCAGGCACAGTGGGACCCAGCAGCAGCCTGCTGGCCCTGTGAGGAGCTTGCTGAGAAGGTGGAGCCAGGCTCTTTACATAAGTGCATGGCAGCGCTCGTAAATCAGAACAGGGAAGGTTTAGACTGAGTATAAGGAAACAATTTATCACTGTGAGGACACAGGAGAGGATGAGGCTGCCCAGAGGTGTGGTGGAATCTCCAGCCCTGGAGGTTTCTAAGACAGGTCTGGACAAAACAAACCGCTCTACATTTAGTGTTGGCCCTGTTCCGAGGAGGGGGTTCAATTAGAATTGTCCTGAGCTCCCTCCCAACCTGTGCGAGGCTGTGATTATGTGATGGTTTGGTTTGGTCTGGTTTGGAAAATCCTAAGGAGAGTGGTGTCTGCTTCATGTGTGGAGGGGACATCTCCAAAGGACAAGAAATGGGTTTATTTTCACTTCACCTAGCTAACCAGACTCACATACAATGACTGCTGCCTACACTATCAGCCTCTGCTTGCTCAAAAAGCTGCCGCCTGCTCTTGAACTGAAAGAACTTTATTCATCCTTTTCCACTAGGCAGGACCGGCCATAAAGGAGGCTCACCTGTCATGCAGTGTTTGCTTATCAATTCCACCTGCCTGTCCCCTGTCCAGTCCAGCATTTCTGGTTGTTCCTGCTGGGACCCATCCATTCATTTACGGTCTTATGGCCACATTCAAAGAGCTCTTACTATTCCAGGTCTTACCGAGGTTGTGAAACTCTTCAAAAGGTTATCTTTGTGTCAGATCCACCACCGTGTTCCACTGGGTTTGGGACACCGGTGGCACAATGAAGCCAGAATAAACCAACAGAATGGCAGGCTCTTGTTTCTTTAAACCTAATACCGCAGAGGGTTTGTTTCTTCCTTCTGTTGCTGAGTTTTATGGTTTGAAAGATACCCTCAAAGATGGCTTTGGAGGCTGGATGTTCACATAAACAAAGCTCCATTTTGACTCCGTGCTTTTCAGAGTGTATTCTGTGTCTTTCTGAAAGGGAGGCAACAAGGCAAAAATGTCACCTACATGTTAGTTTGTTAGTTGAGGTCTCAACTGTTAGAAGCTGCAGAATGTCAATTCAGGCTGTGTCAGTAGCATTCACCCGGCTGCTCTGGGGAATTGCAGTGATGTGCTCCTTCGTAGTGTGATCTGAGCTTGCTGGGCAAGCTGACAGATGTACCTGCTGGGAGAAGAGCCACTTGTCCCTCTGGGTTGCTCCTTGAGCACACACTGTGTTTTGTGCATACTGTCTACTCTTTTCTGCAGTATTGCCACGGCTCCAGAAAGGAGGGAAGCAGCAGGACTGCAAGGAGCAAGCAGGATGAGAGCAATGCTGTGCAACTCAGAAGTGGAGCATAATTTGGAAATAAACGCAGGCTGTTCACCAGGGATGGCCGTCACTCTTGTGAGGACTCTTCTGTTCCTCTTATGCCTGCTACAGGCACTTAAATAGCACTTAAGTGGTGCTTAGTGTTGGACTGATCTTTGTCCTGAGTGAGTTTCATGCTGGGTGAGTTCCCTCCCACCACCTCAGCACACAGCAAGAACGGAGAGCTCAGCAGATGTGGTCATCCATCTCACGCTCCTTCCCGTTGCTAGTGAAGGGACCTTGCTGTAACAGAGGCTGGGACTCTGGGACTGATGTAGTCCTACATAGGAACACACGCAGAATGAATGTTGGCCCCCCCATCCCCTGTGCATGGTAAGATTTGGTCAAGATTTGGCTGACAAGCCAAGTGCTGGGCAAGGCAGGGCTTTTTAAAGTTTTGCTTGGAACATGCTGGTCAGAGTTTCCTGTGGGATCTGGAGCACAGATACAGAGAGGCCTGGCGGGGGCTATCAGACCTGGCCTGATGGAAATGAATCTCAAAGTAATCGTTCCCAGATTTTCCTTATTTCATTAGTTTCTTTGGATCTGTCTCACAGTTCCCCCACTCCATGCCCATGCTGCTCCTCACTGTCACACAGTCGGATTTACACCTGCAGGAGTACTTGCAGCAGGGTGAAACCACAGTTGGACACAACCATTCACAGGCTTCTGAACCTGCAGCATCATCACCAGCAAATCTAGTGACAAAGAGAGGAAGAGATTTGAACTTCCTTTGGAAAACCAGGTGAATACTTCCTCCACAGAGACTGGGGGAATTATCTGCTCATCCTTCCAGGCCAGAAAGAAACAGAGACATCTGAGATACTCTTCCAGAAGAAAACATGTTTATCTGTAGGACAGCTGGCAGCACATGCTGGGGATCCACGGGCCAGAACATTCATCTCTGCCAAAGCGGGAGAAGCCTTTAACTGAACAGCCAGGCCAGAGCTAGGAGAGACCTAGCTCAGAGCTGGAGTGCAGGAGGTGTGTATCCACAACAGGGCTAATCCATGGGGACAGAGCTGTTATCCTGGTGGAGAAAAGCAGAAAGGGCTTTAAAGAAGTGCTTGCAGAGCAAACAAAGGGAGTGCTGGCAGGGAGTGGGAGCACATCCGTGCTTACTGTGCTTCCACTTAGGGTTGTTGTCAGTGACACCAGCTGGGAGGTGCTGAGCCAGTCACAGCTCCAGCCATGTCCCCCCATTGATGCTAGTCCCCACAGGCATTAGGCACTCATTCAGATTCCACTTTTGGAGATGAGGAAATCGACACTTAGTCTGTATGGACCAGACTCTAGCAAGCCTCTGAGATGATCTTCTGGCTCATTGGATCTCCCTCTGGAACCAGTACAAGTGTCTAAGCATGGCTGGACTTAACTGGGGTGATGGGAGTACACCTCTCAGTGATGCCTGCCCCTACCACTCTTCAAGAGCACAGCAGAGTGGAGAGGGGCCAGGCTTGTGGCCACATAAGAGGAAAGAAGAGATTTTTCTGAAGCAGCTCCTTAAAGGGCAATATTGGAAAGAGTGACTTCATAGCTACCAGTGCAGTGCAGTGCAGTGCCACTACTCAAAATGAGGCCAGTTGACACCTCTCCGGTGTTCTCCACTGTTGCTTCAGAGGAAGGCCCAGCCCTGGCCTCACTCTGTTTTTTTCTCAGCACTTCCCTGTAAGTTTTAAGACAGTAGCATTTAGTCAGCATTTAGTACATTACTTATTTTAACAAATTATCAGTGTTAAAGGAAGGGAATGGGAGCATTCCACTCTTTGAAGCTGACTCTGTGGCAGCCACATGGTAGGCTCTCTTCTCATAGCCACAGGGTTAGGACTGTGTTTGGTATGAAGATGTGATTCCCGAGACAGAATTGTACTGCTCATGTCAGGGAAGGATGAATCAACCTGCTGAGATTCTTGTGCCCCTTCTCCTCTTGTGAACACTGCACTGCAGCAAACCATATAGGACACAGAAGTCAGTTGGTGATCTCCTTGCTACAGTTAGAGGGGAATGGAAAGAACTGAGGGATCAAGTGGACCAATACAGCTCAACTAAGAAATGGCCGGCAGCTTGGCAGTGGGTGCTTGCATGGAGCTCTTCCCTTACTCTTTCCTTCCTTTGGAGCCCAAGTTGTGCTGTGAGTAGCTCCCTGTGTCCTTGGGTTGGTGTCTGCAGGTTAGCATTGCTTCTCAGAGAAGAAACAGTGGGAAGTGTGTGAAGAGCCAAGGGGAAGGCTGGAGCAGCAGGGAGCTGTGGCTAGTGTTCTGAAAGGCAGGCTCTATCTGCCCACATCAGCTGTGCTGTGTTTACACCTGTTTGGCTCTCAGCTGCTCAAGAGAGCAATTATTTTTTCTTCTATTTTCCTGAAGGGTCACATATTTCAATGTTTTCCTTTTCAGAAGTCCCCTCAGCATACTTGAACACACCAGCCCTTCCCCTCTAACCCATCCCTTTTTGGCTCCTTTATCCACCATTTCTTCTGTATCTCTCCATCTCTCCTGTTACTCCTTTTTCTTAAATCTCTCCAGGGCTGTCTGCCCTCAGAGCTGCTCTGCTCAGTGTCCAAGTGCTTGCTGCCTGACATGAATCTTGTCATGTTCTTCAGCCAGAATGAGGTCCCCTGAAGGCTGTAACCACGCACATCCACATGCTCTTTCACACCTTCCTTTCTGTGCACATCCTATTTCATCTTCTCACTTTCTAGGACTGCAAAAATTCTTTGGACAGGATGGAAGCAACGTGCAAGGCTATTCTCACTGGAACTAGCATGTAATTTAAACCAGCTCTGCATTTAGTAGCGTCTTTGGGGATCTAAGGTGATGCTTTATATGAGGTAATTCATTGTGATCGCCGTCCAGCCTGTTTCAGAGGAAACTCACCCTTGACTACCTCAGCAGAGTTGCTCTTGGCTTCTTCACACTGTGACTTTGTCTTGATCAGGGAAAATGTTTGTTTAGGTTGGTCAGGCTGACCCAAGCTAGAGAAACCTGCTCCAAACTCCGTTATCAGTGTTCCCAGAATAGCTACGAAGTAACATGTTCGCTCAGCTAGCTGTGTCAGGAGTTCCCATGCAACAAGAATATCAGGTCTCCCCAGGGAAAAATCTGGCAGCCCAAGTTGGAGGAGAAATACAGTTTGGGCCAGGTACCAAATATGTTACGCAGGAGGGAGCTGGATGCAACACACGCTTTGGGCACTGGTGGTTGGATCGTTTGCATCCCCCCTGCAGGTGAGTTTCCTCAATCCAACGCCCAGAGGAATTGCCCTCATGCTGCGCTTTCCTGCCCTGCTGTCACAGGGCCACCAACTTCTTCCAGGTCTTCTGCCAAGTCCAGGTGGGAGCACTACTGCCCAAGGACGTGTTTCTGTATCACAGAGTGGGGCTGTACCCTGTGAACTTGTTAATTGCTGCGTGCCAGGATAGCTTAATGCTAAGTGAGAGCCATTGGTTGGTGGCAGCTGAAGGAAGGAGATAGGCAGGTGCTTTTGGCTGAGCCTGCTGCTGCCTCAGGGAGGGACTGCAAGCCAGGCAGCCTGGGGAGGAGGAAACTAGTGCTGACATTTGTTAAAGGCTGTTGATGGAAGGTTTCTTTCAAAGCCTTTTCAGTCTCTCGATCTGAGAGCTCTTTGCCCAGGAGTGCTGGAAATCTGGCTCTTCTTTCCAAGCAAATGTGCAGACTCTGAGTTGATGAGGTGCCGCTGAGCCACAAATAGTGAATTGCCAATCGAATGATGCTGGGTTTGTTCTTGGGTTTGTTTTTTTTCCCTTGCGGATAGTGGTGCAGTGACTGGGACATGAGGTTGTCAGGAATGGGAGAGTGTTAGTCCCAGCCCTGCCAGTTGCTTTGCGCGAGATCTTTAGGGTGTTATTTGTTGCAGTGTAGCTTCTGCTGCCTAGAAAGTAAGGCACATCCTTATTCCTGCTAGCACAGCGCAGTGCCATCAGCGGGTGACACAAATTAATGACAAGCTGGACTGTGATGGGAAGCTGCTAGCAGATACCTGCCAGGAAAGGTCTGTGGGAGCTACTGCTTTGCTTCCTCGGTCAGTCCCTTTGAGTTACTTTGCAGCCAGTGGTGTTTGCAACATTTTCAGTTTGGCAGCTCCCAGCTGTCCTTCTCCCTTTTCCTTTTCATTTCCCCTACGGGCTGTGCATGGCTGATTTTGACCTCAGATACTTCAGGTTAATCCAGAGTAATCTTTCTGTGTCAGTGTGGATGACTAAGTTAGTCAGCATCAGGATTAAACTGAAGTACTTGGCCAATGCTGTTGCTGTCCTGGCCTCTTTGGGCCATATTGAAAACCAAACAGTTTGTGCTTTATAAATCCAGTGAATGGGCTGTACTCATAGTTCATCCTCCACTGAACAACTGGATCCTGGCTCAGCTGCAAAACCCAACTTTCCCCTGGGGTTGGTGCAGCTTGCTGAGAGAGCCCTGTTACAGCCCTGCCTGAAGCTGTAGCTTGTCAGGACTGTGCTGAGTCCCCACACTCCCAGTAGATGGGTGGTGGTCTGTTTCTAAGGAGGTGACTAAATGAGAGCATCACAGTGCCATGGCTTTACCAGGGCACTGAAGACCCATGGCAGTCTCTCTCGGTCTCTCCCGCTGCTCAGTGCACAGTTGTGCTTTCTCCTTTTCCCAACACTAAGTCTGCCTGAGCTGCCTAAAGCTGGGATCGGCATTGCTCACTTGGAAGAGTGATGCAAAAGGTTGTTCTCCTGTTCTCTGATGCCTCTCCGGCTCTTCGGGATTTGTCAAAGATACCCGGCAGCAGCCCAGCCACTGGATTAGCATTAAATAATGAGCAAATGGCCCGCAGCCCTTTCCAGGCCTTGCAAAGAGCACACCTTTAATTCTTTCCTCACGTGTCTTCTAACCCTGTTCTTATCATACTGGTAGACAGCCGAGGAGCAGACACTGGCCTGGTCAGCTCTGGCGACAGAGCAGAGGGTTTTGCACTTGCTTCTTTGTCACTAATTAGTAGCAGGGTGGCAGCTAGCGGCCGTGAGCTGTGACAGCTGCCCCCGTCAGTGCAGGCAGTAGTGGCTGCATGCAGCTGGGGCACACAGCAGTAGAGCAGCAGCAAGGTTCATTGCTTAGTGTTCCTGTGTGCATCAGGCTCCAGGGGAGCATGGGGAGGTTGCACAGCAGCCGAGGTACCTGTGGGTATAGAGACAGTGTCCTGAGTAGTGCCCATCCTCTGGTCTCAGATGCCTTTCTGATATCCAATGAAACTGGATTCTGTGGAGTTGCCAGAGCATTTATTTATTTATCCTGGGAAAGGGAAGAGGGAAAGAGGCCAGAAGGGATGGAGAATAAAAGAAAGAGAGAGGGAAGAAAAAGCAAAGACAAGAGAGAGGTAGCTATGCAGTTAGCATTCCTGAGCCATCTGGGCCTGTTGGCATGGCCCCAGCTGGATGGGCTGGCAGGTTTATCCACAGCATGATGTAATCTTCATTGCCCAGAATTTGATTATTCTCCTTGCTCTGGATGGCCTCATATCGGGTGCAAGTCTGGAGCGGGCATTTTGATTTCCTGTTGCTATTTGTGGACTTTTCCTGGCCAATCCTCAAGAGCAGCTCAGGCAGTTTTCATTCCTCCAGCTGAAATTGTGATGCCACCCGGCTGGTGTAGTGCAGAGCCAGTCCCAGCCAGCCCATCAGCTGGAGACAGACAGCCCTGCAGAGAGGCCCAGCTGTGCTTCACACTGTGCCACAGCTGGAGAGAAGGGGACACCCCTGCCTTTGTTCTTGGGCAGCTGCAGCTCAGCACATGAATTGTCTCAGCCTTCAGCATCACAGGGAGAGGGCAGCAGGAGAGGCTATCAGGCCACCCTTTCACAGCTGCTCATTGGTTTCCCTGGTCTGCTTGGTCTTGCAGTGGGATGGGGTGCAAGGAGAATTTTATTTGGCCCAAGACTTATTCTTCCCTTTGCTTCATGGGAGCAAAAAACAACAAATGATGTCAGTTCCTCTCCTCTGCCTTCACAAATGGAGTGACCCCTAGTCCTGCATGGCAGGAAAGGGTTGTGACATGCAGAGGGTGAAGGTGAGACTTCTCTATTTAGAGTGCACGCACGCTGCTAGGAAACCTCAGACCTAGCTATGAAAGGGACCTGTTCAGAGTATGCTGTTCCCTGCTCTGACTCAAGAGATGTGGGTAGCTGCAGGATGAGCCATTAGGAAATAGCTGACAATTGCAGACAGTATTCCCTCCCTCATGATGCCTCATCCTGCCCACACGCCTTACTTAGCTTTGTCTCTCCAGGGCCTTGGGGATGGAGAAGCTGAAAGCAGTGACCCCAGGGAACAGAACTCTGTTCGATGGAAAATCCCCCTGCCTGTCTCAGAAGCTGCCCTGGTTGCACCCGGAGGGAGCAGGGCTCTGCTCTCAGTCATGCCCCAGGGACGGCCAAGGGCTGGGATGGACTCACTGGAACCGCAGCACTGAGCTTTTCCACCCAGCTCAGCTGTGCTGAGCGACAGAGTAGCTGAGGAAAACGATGGCCTCTTTATAAACCAACTGGCAAAACTCTTGCATCTCTCCTGGGAACAGGCCAGGGATTCTGAGTCACTGCTCAAGCTGGTTGCAGCCAAGGTAGTCTTACCCCAAGACGTTAAGAAAGAGAGGAGAGATCCACCCAAGAATGCCAGCAGAAAGCAAAATAGTTATAACCATAATTAATAATAATATCATGATGAAAAGATTCAAAAAATGCGCTGCCCTCTCCAAAAATAAAGTTTGAGGACCATTCAAATGCTGGGAAGAAAAGAAGAGAGGAAAGAGTGGAGAAAGGCCGCCAAAGCCTGCATGTCAGCTGCAATGCAAGGAGTCCCATCCAGCTGGCCAGAGTTCAAAGAGCTCCTATTGTCCAACAGCATTTCCAAAACACCATTCAAAACTTTCAGAAAACGAGCCCAAGATGCAGGGTGAGATTTATCACACAGTAAAGGCAATCCAGATGTGTGCACCCTTTCAGAGAGAGGAGATGGGAAGAAGGTGATGGAGGAGAATGAGGGAAGAGGGTTGCACGAAGTCTGCTGCTGTGAGTGTGAAGGCAGGAGTAGGGGCTGGGTGTGTCTGTGCTGGAATACATGCTGGGCACTTGTGGAGGATTTCAGAGATATGGAGAACTCCGTGCTTAGGGAAAGTCTCTTGGCACCGGCATTAAGGGACAGAAGGGTAAGATTTCACTGAAGCATTTTCTTTTTTGTTGCACATAGAATATTGTTGCACATGGATACTAAGAGCCTATTGTTGCTTCTGGTCCTGGATCATATATATTCATAATGAGGCCACATCTGAAGCCAAACCACTGTAGATTTTATCTTGGTTCTCTCACAGCCTGTGTTATTGCTTTGCAGTACAAGCCACCGTGGCAGTACTGTAGCCTCTTTTGCAACAGGAAACACTCACTTCCACCTGTGCTTTGATTATGTTAAAATCTGGCAATTAATTACACTGGAGGACAGTTTCATCTTTGAATGTGCTGCTAACATGCACTTCTACAGCTACAAACTGCTGTCACTGAGTATCCAGATTTTCCCTGCTTGCAGTGAGACCAGTGGTGCTCCTGCTGCCTGCAGAACAACCAGGTAGGGTGACCACACGTGTCACACTCCCTAGATTAAGGAGTGACTTGGTGCCTTTCAGGAGGACCTCTGGTAGGAAGGGCTTGTTCATTTAACAGCACAAAGCCTGTGAAAATGATTTGTCTGAATGCTTAAGCTAGAGAGTCAGTGTTTTAAGTGACTCATCTGTTTGGTGAATGTAGTTAGCTTTAAGTTGTGCTTTTTTTAGAAAGAGGTAGATTTCTCTGAAGCCTTTTGGCTTAGACTGGATGTTTCTTTCTATGAAGCTCAGTTACAGATGATGAGCTTGAAGCATGAATATAGCTCCTGCACTCAGCTGGGTAAGGACCCACGCTTGATTACCAGAACGCTTCTTTCAGGCTATAAAACCTGTGAAGCATCTGCATTGTCTCTAACCAGTCAGATCTCCAACCACGTCTTAGGGCTTTGACCCCATGCTACATTATCTTCTGGGATGGTGCTAATGCAGGCTGCCGCACTAGTAAGGGGTGGCCTGAGAGGTGTTACTGCCCTTCCTGGTGAAGAAAGGATTTCCCCATTCTCTGGAGATTTCTGTTTCTGCAGCTCTACCTCTGAGGTGCAAATGATACCTTCAGGACCGAAGCTGAAGTTTAATTTCCTATCTGCTGCTCAGGGCACAGTTTTTCCACTGGAATATTGGCAGCAGGTCAGAAATCTGCATTCCAAGCTGAATTGCTTTGAAAACAGTCCCGATGCCCAGAAGCAGGAACGTCTGCCATGCGCACGCACGCAGAGTAGGAGTCCCCTGTCCCAACCCAGCTCACATTGAGCTCCTCCAGCTCCAGGATGCCTGTGCACATCACATCCCCAGAGACAGCAAACACTGCAGCAGCTGATGGGATCCCACTCAACATGCTGGTTGCAAAACCCAGCTCTTGCCCAGCTTTGCCACTGAAGATCCCAGCTTTCTATCACTCGATCATAAATTTTGGATGAACATCTCTCACAAAGCATCTGCTCTGGCTTATTTGCTCTATGATTGTCCTTTACAAAGACCCAAGGAATGAAAGCCACCAGTAATGTTTGGTATTAGCTGCATGCCTCAGCTTCTGGACCTGAACAGAGAGTACTGCTATCTTCCTCTTCCAAGGCATTTCTTTATGGTCCTACTGGGACCTGATGAGGGACAAAATGTGAATTATCTCTGATTTTGTTCTCTGAGTATTAAAGTGAAACAGTTTCGATGAGACAAATGAAGCTGATTGTAACGATAATACAAATTCTCCCTCCTCCTGCTGCAGTTAATTCCCCAAGCAGATTTGCTCTGTCTCTCAGAGCACCTTTTCCCATTGCTCTCACTGCCTTTCTTAAAGATTCAGAAAAAGGCCCATAATAAAGGTTGAAGAGCAGTGTAAGAGCAGAGATTTGCCAGCTCTCATGACTCCAACCCAGTACTAGACGGGATTGGAAGCTTCCAAGAAGGTTGGAAGAAATGGTGGAGTGATGTTTATTCAAGTGAATTTTGGTTACAAAATAAACTTCCCCATTCCCCTGACTAGTGACTGGCCTGAGCAGTCGTACCCCTCCAACTTCTTTTTAATTGCATTGTTCATTTGTGCTGTATTCTGTGTCTTTTGGGATGCTGTGATCTCATCTTCCCCTCAGCACAGCAGTACAGTTTGGAACTGCACAGAGTAAAGCAGCATTTTCTTACACTTGCCCTGCTTGCTGCCTTTAATTGCACCACGTGTACCTGTCAGAACCATAGCGAGGCACAAACAGGCATGGCCAAGCATTTGCTTTAGGGCCCTTCTGAACCTCAGATTCCTCCTGGTGTCCTACAGCAGCTCCATCCTGTGCAAACCTCCTGGACCTCTGCTTATTTGAGCTGGTGCTCTTTGTGCCTCCGTGACCAGGAGGGAATCCAGATGGAGCCCTACCATAACGTGGCATAGCCTTACACACAGTATTTTTTCTGTCTTGCCTCTTGCACGTTCTAGCCTTCTGTCTGCTATTTTTCTTTGCATCAAGATTTTTTCCTTACACTGTCCAGGCAGATCTGTCACACACAATTAAAAATGCATGGGCTTTCTCATGACCATTTTGCCTCTAGGTTTGCAGAGCTGGGCCTGAGCTGCATTTCTAGGTAGCGCAGGGGTGCTGCATGCCAATCAGCTTGGCTGCCAAAGCCCAGTTGTGTTCTGGCTCTGCCGGCACTGAGAAGGGATGTGTGCTTGGGTTTTGCAAAGGGCAAATCTGCATAGAAGGTCGAGGGAATATAGCAGGGCCTCCTCAAAGATGTATTTTCACACCTGGGGAGGTAAAGTACACATTAACCCCCTCCTACCCAAATAGGAGCAACTGATGTAAACACCTCATCCTGAGGGACTTGTAGCCACTTCTGTGCGTGGTTTAAATCCTGCTCTAATTATTTTCTACCCGAGCCGGCTGCGAGCTGTAAGCCAAGGGAAATTTGGGCCGCTCACAGCATTTGTGCTGTGCACGCAGCGCAAGTGAGCTGGAAGGCGGCGGCATTCCTCATATCTCCAGGGTGCTGCTGCTGGGAGGAGAGCTGCTCCCGGCTCTGCCGCCCGTGCGGTCCCGTGCAGCGGGGCCGGCAGGGCCTACACGGAGCCGCGGGGCACATCACCCCGTCGGGGCGGCTCCGGATGCCAACGGGGCAGCGAGTGGAAGACGCGGGGCTGCGCTTCCCCCCGTTTCATCCCCTCATCCTCCGGTCGCTGCCGGGGTGCTGGGCATCCCATCGCGATGGAGGGGCCGGGCAGTGCAGTGCAGGGCCGGGCCGCGAGTCGATCCGATGCTTTGCGGGTCGCTGTGTGCCGCGGTCCGCTCCGTCCTAACCCTGCACTCCTCCCGCCCGCCCCGCCGCCGCCCGCTCCTGGCAGCCGCCACCCATCGGCCGCCTCCTCGGCGCCGCCGGCCAATGAGCCGCTGGAAGCGTGCGGGGCTGCCTTTAAGCGGCGGCGAGGAGGATGCGGGGCTCGCTCCGTGCACCTGCCGCCCACCTCGGGCCGGAGCGGCGGAGCGGCGGCTGCGGGTCCCCGTGGCTCGGCAGGACGGCGGCTGCCCGCGTCCCCCATTGCTGCCCCGCTTCAGGGCCCGGCGGAGCGCATCGTGCTGGCGCCGCTCCCCGCATGGCCTCGTTGTGATCGTGTCCTGAACCTCCGTCGTCTGTCCCAGGCCTTGCGGCGCCTAGCGCTGCAGATTGTAAATCCAGGGCCTTGGCACAGCCGTGCTGGGGAAGGAGGTTTCCACCAGGAGCTGCCCGGGACTCATTGAGGCACGGGGGGATGTGGCTGTGGCCGCACCTTCGCTCCGAGTGCCCTGCATGCAGGGAGCTGATGGCACGGCCGGGTCCCCTGCCTTGCTGTCAGATGCGGCCCCCCTCCCCCTCTCCTTTCGCTGTCATTCCGCATTATTCTACAGAAGGCAGTAAATTCTGGGCCCGGTTCCAGATCCGGCTGAGCCAAGCCCTCTGCCTCTTGGAGGCTGGGTGTCAGGGAGGCGTCTGGTGAGCTGCACTGCCCGAGTCCGGGATGCTGAAAGTCACCCTGGGCTCCCTGGGATCTGAGAAGGACGGAGCAGTACTGCCGGTGGGGCTGAGGTTGGGAATAGTGCTGGAGTATGCAGACAATTCAGACTGAATTGCTTCAGCATTGCCATGCAGAGATGCAGGAAGAGCAGGGAGTGAAACTGCCTAGGCAGAATGTGGGGCTGGGCAGAGCTTGAGTGGAAAAGCTGCGGTCCATGATGGCCTTTGGTGTCCCCTCTCACCCATGTAGGTCAGGGTAGAAGGGCACCAGAGGAGTTAGAGAGAGCCAAGAGGTAGTGGACGATCACTTGCACCCCACAGGGAGCAGTTACACTGACTAGACGGTGAGATGAAGTGTGCACAGCAGCTGTCTGTCCCGCATGGACCCCATTAATGCTGTCAAGACCTCCACTTTCATAGGCCCTAAAATTCACTGCATTTTTTTAAGCAAGCAGAAGGACTGTCTGGAGTGTATGGGCTCTTCTTTCCTGGAATGTAAAGGAAACCTCGGTTGTGAAGCTGGAGTGCAGGGGGCTTCATTCCTTAGTGAAAGCAGAGAAGGGAAATGCAGATGTCACAGCTGGGACAGGAGATTTATCTTGGCAAGCAAAGAGGAAAAATACTTTCAAAAAGAAAAGAGAAAAGTCAGAAGATTCCCCTCCCCATCTGCTCTGCCTGCCAGCACGAGCAGAACCTCCAACCTGCAAAGGCCCTTAGTCTCCTGGGCCTGGGCTCCCACCCAGCTGGATTAGCCCCTTGCTGCTTTCTCCTTGGAGCCGGACCATCATAGTGGGAGCAAGGAGGCTGTGAGAACTAAACTGATCCTTGAGGGAGATTGTTTCCAAACAGCTCCACTGGAGGTGGGGAAGGGAAAGTCACAGTCAGAGGATGGATATGTGAAAGGGAAAGGGAGGGAAAGATGTATTCAAAGTGACTGCAGCAGAGAAGTGGATACAAGGAGAGGAAACAGTTTCCTTCCCAGCCAAGTGGAGCCACTGGGTAGGAGCACCTCAAGGTGCACCATGTGCACAGCTGGACAGCAGAATAAGCTTAATGCCTTGATCTCTTCCTGAGGCCCTCCAGAGGGCTCTGGGTGGGGGTAAATAGAAAGCTTGCATTTGGATGTCTGGATGCCTTACATTAACTCCCAGGATAACTGCTGTACAACAGGAAGGGCTGTTCAAATGAGAAGTACACGCACGCACACACAGTTTGCTATTTAGACAACCCTAAGCATGAGGTCAGGGTGAAAACGTGTGGTGGAAATATGTTTGGAAGAGTCAGTGCCTATGTCGGTCACCACGAGTGAGAGAGAGCAGGAGCCAGCAGCTGACAGATTCGCACTCTCCCTGTGGCTGAGGTGGCCTCGGCCTGAGCAGATTCTCCTGTGGCATGAGACCAGATTCAGGCTGCCTGGAGATGAGGAGATGGTTGTCATCCCTGTGCCTGTACACCCCAGTTTGTTCCCCTTGGGCACTGCCTCCCTGTCCTCCCAGAGGTGCAGTGGGGGGATGGGTGGCTAGAAATCAGGCTTGGATCAGGAAATCTAGCACATCCTCACCATTGCATTTCTGTCCCTTGGCTGCCCCCTCCCTGACCGCTCACTGGTAATACAGCTTTGGAAACACATCTCGTGCTATTTCTTGGCTTTGGAACATAGTTAGAAGAAGGAAGGAGGGTGTGAAAGGGAGGGGGGAGATAGCAGGAGGGAATAATGCAAAATGAGACTGTGCTGTGAGCTTTGTAACCCATCTGGAAGCCGTTTCCCCCAGCACGCTTCATGCCTGCTCCCTCTGGCCCAGGATGGTAAAGAATCACGTTCCCCAGTTGACTGGTTCTCCTTGCCCAAGCTGGGCCCATGAAAGTTACTTGAGATATTGTGAAGGAGAATCTCAGCAGACTTGCAGGTTCCTTCGTTGTCACAACTAGAGATGCTTAGAATCTGGCAGCACTGGCCATCATGATGCAGTTACCCAGAGCCTTCTCTATCACATATGTTAAAGAGGAGGGTGGCTGAAGCCTTCTCGGAGTTTTACCAGGTAAGTGTAGCTCTCCCACTGAGGCTGAGCAGCAGAGTTTGCATATTCTGGGCTGTTAGGGTTGATCTGGGCTAAGTAGCAGTGGTTTTGAAACAAGCACTGGGCTTTGCTACAGTGTGCCCATTACAGTTGGATCTGGACAAGGAGATACTTTCTTGTTACTGTATAGCTGCATCTACGAATACTGTTGCTAATCACTGTTACACTGACACCTATCCTAAAGCTAACACTTCCTGCTGGAGTCGGAAGGCACAAAGCCCATGAAAGCTGCCCAGCAGTCTCCTCAGGACTTGGTGGCTCAGCTTCTTGTTTATTCTGTTGTGGAAATACACAATGACTTCTGCCAGTGTCAGTGCCTGTGTTAAAGCTCCGATGCTCAGCCCCATGCACTCATTACTGTCGTCTCACCCCTTAGACACTGCTGGCATTTCAAAGTAAACCTAGAGGCAGAGCTTCTCTTCCCTCCAGGTAGGTTTGTCCTAACCCTTGTTTTAAGCATGAGCGTTAAAGGACAGTGAGTGGAACTAATGCATAACTGCATCATCTCCCTGGCTGGTCTCCAGCCCCACCTTTGTTAACACAAGCTTGTGAAAGAAATTTGAAGCTCGTGGCAGTCACAGACGATTCTTCCTGCAGCTGACCATCCATTCCTGCTCCTCTCTGAGAGTTACACGTTCATTCTAGTTTTTATGGCTATGGCTGTACTTACGCAGGTTGGATGCCTCCTGTCAGATCCTGGCTCTGTGTGCTTTGGTGTTACATTGGCAGCCAAAACTCTGAATCCTTTTACTTGTCTATGATTGGTTACATTCACATCCTTACCATAAGGCTATCATGTTCATGTCCTGTTTGCTTGTGTTGTTTGGAGAAGCAAGACAAAGAACAGCTGTTACATGAGCAGGCACTCTCTGGGGTTAATGCTCAGGACTCCGTACTCTCTTACCCCTCTGTGTTGTAGGGCAGGACAAAACTTGGTTTTCCAGTGCTTTTTAAATAACCCAATTCCATCTGCTGACTCAGCTCCCTTAGAAGAACAGCGCAGATGGAGGTGTTGGCTGTCACTTGAACCAAGTGCAGTCTAGGCAGCTTGAAAATGGCTGAGTGGCTGCCTTGCCTACATGCTGCCAGTATGGGAGCAAGTGGAGAAATCTTCATCCCAGACTTCCCTGGGAGGGCCTTCTCACTGGGAGGGAAACCTCATGTCAGGTAGAATGCAGACAGCAGGGACTTTTGCCCATTTCCCACATGCTCCGCGGGCATTTGATTTTTAAATCTAGTGGCTGAGGATTTGGACGTTGGAAGGCGAAGGGCACTGCAATGATAGAAACTGCAACAGCTTACCATTTCCCTCCCCCACTTGGTGGGAAGTGCAAGTCTGCTCAGCTGGAGCCTACTTCATTCCCCAGCCTCACCCCACGCTTGGGCAGCCCAAGTAATGTTGACAGAGTGATACTGTGCTCAGGTAAAGCAAATATACCTTCCTGTAGGAACAGGAACCTGCACGGTCCAGCATCCGGGGTCCTCTGGCCAACTCCTTCCTCAGTGTTACAGGTGGGGAAAGAACTGCACGCACCCCCTGCTCTTCTAGGAACTGGCTCTCCCAGAAATGTTCACTGGCATTCATGCCTCTACTCTAGGACCTGTGAGCTCTCTCGCACTTTCTCCTGTCCGTACCCTTTTGCTCCTGGTATTTCAATATGCTGCTTTCAACACTCTTCTGCCCACCCAGATGCTTTTACAGTCGGGCAGGTGGGGGCAGTCTGACTCGGCTGAGCTCTCTCCAGTTCATTTAAGTTACACAGTTCCGTCTGTGTAATACAGTCACTTGAATGTATCTGTCTTTTCTTTCCTCTCCACGAGCCAAAAGCGTCAATCTGCCAACGAATGGGATGATTTTTCAGCTGGTGTTTGGCAATCATCATTTTTCTCCCCGCTCAACCGGCGCTTTGTTGTAGCAAATGGAAAAGTTAGCAATCTGAGTTCTGAATAAGGGGATATGCCTCAAAAGAAGCAGGTTCCCTGTGGCATCAGGAGCCCGGCTCCCCAACTGCATCCACCAGATTTACTGGCTGTTACTAGAATGATTAGTGGCATGATTGTTTGTTGTTAACAGCCCATCTGTAGTGTTTAAACTTCATCGGGGAGCAGAATTTCACAGTCATTATCTGGCTGGAGGACAGCTTCATATGGTCCGCAGAGGGGCTGTGAAATCCCAGAGGAAATTAAATATAACAGGGGGTCTTCCTGTTCTGTGGATCCAATTGATTTATTTTTTTTTCCCTCTCTGATAGAAATCAGCAGCTGGTTTGATGTTCTCTGGGGCATCAGAGTGCCTATCGCTGCTGGCAGAGATCATGAGAAGGTGTTTGTCACCACAGGTGCTGAAGACCATGATTTTCAGCCACACTTTTTGTCATCACAGGGATTTCTTGCCTTATTCTCTGCTTGGCTAGATGTCATAGTGAGATGATGCTGGGAAGCTGAAGTTAGGTACCCACAGAGGAAGGAGGAGATGTGAGGGTATAAAAGAGTTTTGCTTGCGTTCACAGCATAGATAAATAAGCAGAGAATCTATAAAACACCTCATCTTTTTCTGTCTAAAGTCCTGGTGTCTTTATCACACTGATGCAAAGAAGGGGTAGCAACTGTTCTTTCCCATCCAGAAAGTGCTTTTGCTGAGGTTTGGCTGCCAGCACAGGAGAAAGCTCAGATTCCTCTTGGAGTTGACACTAATATTCTGTCTCCCTTGGATTTTCCTCAGCATTTCTCTGAGAACCTGGATCACTTCTCTGACAACATGGAGGATTTCTCCAACGACCTCTTCAGCAGTTTCTTCGATGACCCAGTTCTGGCTGAAAAGAACCCGCTGCTGGACATGGACCTGGACCCACCCACTCCAGGCATCCAGGCAGAGCACAGCTACTCCCTCAGTGGAGACTCTGCTCCCCAGAGCCCCCTTATGCCTGTCAAGACTGAAGATAATGCTAACGGTGAGCATGAGACACACATACTGCACAGAGTCAGACACGTCTGTTAGCAGCAGCTCTGGCTGTCTTCCGCATAGAAGGACAAACTGGCTAACCCTTGAGCTTGCGCATGGCTAATCCAGGGAAGAATTTGATCTGCCATTGTTAAATACAGCCCACATTTTTTCCTTCAGCTTGTGCTCTCACAATCACATTGCTCCTTTTCTGGGCTAGCTGTTATTTACGAGGATAATAATTGGCTGTGGTTCTGTGCGCTGCCAGCTTCTGGCAAGCAATAGGCAAAAGTCATTTTAGGATCCTTCAAGCCTGGGTGTGGATGCCCTAGATCCAGGTCTGTTTTGGCATCCGTCAACCGGGTTTTGGCTTGAGTATAGGAAGCATGAGTCTCTGGCTGCAACCAGTGCTGGTACATGTGGAAAGCTAAGTGGCTTCTTTACCAGCAGATCTTTTAGCAGGAGACAGAAAGGAACAGTCATTTCAAAATCTATTTTTAAAACAATTCATTTCGGGATAATTTATGATGGCTGGATATTTTTAGAGCAGTCCTTGCAGAGAGTCCTGTAATTTGCGGCACTGTGTGGGTGTCCCAACAGCTGATGGACAACCAGGCTGCCTGAAAAAGCAGTGGCACAGGCTCAGTATACACAGAAGAAAGCCATTCCTTTAAGAGAGAGTGAGACTCAAGACAGAGGCTTCCCTATCATGGCCAGGAAGGATCCCAGCTCTGTGGTACAAAGGCAGAAGAAGTGAAACTGGCCTTCACTGCCTCTTTGGTCCCTGCAAAATTGCAGCCATTGCTACCATGTGCCCTAGGAGCCCCTTAGGAAAGTATATTGGAGGCAATCCTAAGCAGCTCAAGCCAAGCAAGTACTGTCTTAAAATCACAAAAGCTTTCCATCTACACAATTCTTTTTTCCCATCTTTAACCCCAACATAGACTTTGAGGGCAATCATTCCAAACAGTCAATCAGGCAACTAACAAAAAAGAAAGCAGTGTTAAGTGCACAGACACGTGGTTATTCTGTCTCTGCAAATGGACACGAGGAGGGTGCGCCTTGGGAATGAGAGAAACAAGAAACATGAGCTGTGAAATGCAGTGAAACACCCCCTGAAGCCTGGCTACATGAAGTTACCATAGGGATTCAGCTCTAGGGTACCTGTCACTTTTCCTCTCCTCTGCATCTGGACACATCTCAGCTTCAGTTGCATTCTCTCCAGGCCAAGTCCATGAGTCTCCTGAATGCAGTGCAACATTCCTCCTTTGGCAGCGGCTGGTACAGGAGAGGCTGAGATGGAGGCTGGAGCTTGCTCTCTAAGAGCCCAGGCTAGCTCTGTGCTAGCTGAGGGTCTGATATTAGTGTGGCAAGTATAGGGCTATCTATGCCACAAGTCCTGCAGTGGAATAATTCAGCCCATCTTTCCAGGGCTATCTTGGCTTGTAATGGGATGTGAGTCATATTCTAGTGTAGCCCTGAGTCAGGTCCAGTATTTGTAACACTGTGCAGTCCTTTTGGCACAGCTCCATCCAGTCTCAGTCCTTTTAGACATTCACTTCAAATTAATTACCAGGAGTGGCTTTTCTTTAACATTAACCAAGAACTGCTTGGTCTGCAGAGCTCCCTAGGAACGCCTGGGCTCTGTCTAGGCTTGGAGCTGGCTGAGGCTTGCTGCTTATCAGCTTTCTCCCAGCTTTTCTGCAGATCTTCAGCACTTCCAAATCCTACCCCTTCCCACATGGTTCCCACTAACACAAGTCAGCCAGGGCAAGCCGCTGGGTGCATTGTGACCCTGTTTATCTATGGAGTCTGCTTCCCAGATGGTTTGCACACAGACTGGCTGCTTCAGTTCACAGTACAAGCCCTCCATTCTGCAGAATGTGATTTGATGCCAGGAGCAAGGGGAGCCAGGATCATGCACAACAGTGGGTGCAGAACCAGCCTCAAGGCTAGTGATTGAATTCCTGTCCAGGTCCTGCTTCCCTGTTGCTCTTTGACTTATCACCTTTCCAACCCAGGGCAGCTATGGACAACTCACAGCCATATTTCTTCCTATCACATACAGAGGATCCACAGCAGAGCGTGAGATTCTTGGCATCTGTAAGGGTGGCTAATATAAAGATGTTAACAAAGATGATGGTAGATAGTCAAAGGTTATTAGCAAAGGAAAACTCACCAATGTCGATGCCTTGACTGGAAAGCTGAGGCAGTCTCCAGTGGGAAACAATCTCCAAGAGATGCTGCCTCAGTGGTGGTCAGCCCTTAAATGAGGTCTTAGAGGAGGTGGAGTCGAGGTCTACCCCTTCTGGGAGCACAGCTAGATTACTCTCACCTGTGCTGCCACAGCTGACCCAACACTTGCCTCAGCTGATTAATCAGAGGTTCAAGCTGTGATTTCCCATACAGCATCCCTCCAACATACAGTGGATTCTGCTGTGGTTACACAATGGACATACCTCTGAAATGCCCTCTCATGCAGCAAAACATGGATGTGTCCACACAAAAAGCTTCCTCCTCAGTCCATCGTTGACCCTCTGATGGCTTATGTGTTTGTGAGTCTGCAACCCAGTCATTCCCTAGATAAATCTCCAAGGGTGGGAAACAGAGCTGGGTCAGAACATAGACAGGAAATGGGAGGACAACATGTATAGTTATTTGGGTGTCTGCTCCTCAGACTGTCTGGACTGACAGCACTGGGGGCTGCTGTCTTGCAGAGTCAAGCCTTAATGAGGAAAACTGTTGGTGGTCTGCTCTCCCTTGCCTGATAACTGGCTTCAGCAACAGGCCTCTCAGATGGAGGATGCCTTGTGCTTCTGAGAAAAAGAGAAGCATAGAGTTCTGCAGCACAAAGGAAGGATGGGAGAGTGAGGACTAAAATCACAACTTCAGAAAAGCCAGTAGGCACAACTTTCCTATTGTGGATATAGAGAAGCCCTGGAAGAGATCTAGTGGGCAGCCTGGTCTAGTATTAAATGTGGAGGTTGGTAGCCCCGCCTGTGGCAGGGAGTTAGAGATTCATGATCCTTGAGGTCCCTTCCAACCTGGGCCATTCTGTGATTCTGTGATTCTGTGAATGCTGTGGACTGTTAATTGCTTTGCAGAGGGATGAGATTAAATTGTACGGTCCTCTGTCAGGCCTGACACAAGTGTAGCTGAACTTGTCTAGAGCTGGGTCACAGAGCACCTCTCAAGATCTCTCACCTCAGTAACAGACTGTGGTCAGACAGAAGAAGTTAGTCCAAGCTCTCTGTATGCAAATACTTGTGGCTAACACCTTGCCTCCAACCACAAGAAAGGGCTTGCTTGCATACCAGGGGCAACTGGGACTTCATTACCAGCTGTGGGTTTAGTGTCCTTCAAAGGTCAGTGACAATGCAATTCAGTCTGTATCTGCTCAGCAGCCTCTTAGTTATCATAGCTGTGCAGTGCACCCCTGCCTGCCTGAGGCGCTCCATGGTGATGCTGGCCCTGCGACATTCTGGAAGCTCTAGGAAGTGACCCAGCAGCACTGGGAGGAGCACACTGAGCTGGTATATGCATGGAGTAGCCTCAGCATCTTGCGTCTGTACTTGAAGATTTCCAGGCACACAGAGAGCTGGAAAGAATGGGCCTCAGCTAGAAAGACTTCTCCAGGCAGTAAAATAAGGGGTGCCAAGCCAAAGACAGGAAGACAACATACCACAGGCAAAGCTGATGTAATTTCTGCTCAAGCTTTGAGACCACTGTGTCTCAGGGTTCCAGCCTTTCCTCTCCTATGGGCAACAAAACCTGAGTTGGGCAAAGATGGATTTACAGAACTTTTAACTTTGGTTCACATGGCAGCAGCTTCCTCATGGCAAGTTGCTCTTTCATGCCCTTCTTTGCACAGACTTTTTTGGAGCTGAGAAGGACCTTTCACTTCCTCTCTTCCTGCCAGGACATCTTCTGGACTGAGGCTACATTACAGAGCTGCTTTGGGCAGCAAACAGCTGGGCAACCCCCCTGGCTCTGGGAGCACAGTGTGCAGACAGAGATGTGCAGGGGCTGGAGAGTGAGTCTAAATGTTGCCTTATGTCGAGCCAACTGGGGCACTGTCTGGTGACATACTTAGAAATAGTCTGTCCTTTGTCAAGATAAATGAGTTTCTGTTTGTCAGATAAAAAGAGGAAGGGATGAGGATTAGAGTGAGTGGTGGATGCAGGCTCCAGGCCAGCTTGGAGTAACTTTTTGGCAGGCTGAAGTATTTGAAGAGCAATAAGGGGATCAAAGCTTCAGAACAGAGCCCAGGCCGCTCTCCTGCCCGGCAACTTTTTCCCCCCATGTGAGATGTAACCACTCCTGGAATCTCTGCTTCCAGTGGTGAGCCTGGCTTACACCACATGCATGGTACAGAGCAGGTAGAGTCCAAGGGAACATCCCTTGGACCCTGCTTCATTCAGTGCTCTTCTGTGCTGCTGTTCCTGCCACTGTCAGCAATGGCAGCTTGGCACAGCAGCTCACAGCAGCCCCCAAGCAATGCAGGTCAGCAGAGGTAAGACTGAGGACAGCAGCCCCACAAGCAGAGTGCCACACCAGGCTTCTTCCCATCATCTCCTCCTGTCCTGTGACCGAGCTGTCCTACTCGACACAGCATCAGCAGGAGGCCAAAGAGCATGGATGGACCCCAGCAGCCTCTCACTGCCTTTGTGCTCACCAGCTCTCTAGCACAGAGGCAGTGCTATTCTTGGTAAAACACCTGGCAGCTCTGTGATGCTGGCCGTGCTGTCTGAGGAGCCCAGCCCAGCATCCTCCTTACACTGAGTACTGAGTATAAATAAACTCCAGAGAATGAGACTGAAACATCAGTGAGGGAAGAAACCCCACGGCTGTCTTTGAGCACATTGGCTGCACAGGGAGAGCAGAGCAGAGCGGAGACACGATCCCTCTAGCTCTGTCCTGTCTGCTCTCTGCACACTGGGGGTTTGTTCCCTTTTGTTCCCTCTGTTGTGGGCCCGCACATGCTTGTGTGGTGACAGTGCTAAACTTGGAAAGGCAGCTTCCCCAGATGGGGGGAAGCTGTCTGCATGGATTTGGTTTTTTTGTCCTGTTCTTACTCGAGTTTGACTCTCACGTTGTACATGTTTCAGAGCTGGAGAACGGAGTGTGGGCTCTGGGGCCCAAGCTCTGCTCCATCATGGTGAAGCAGGAACAGAACCTGGCTCTAGACCCGCCTGAGTCCCAGCTGGCTGCCAGCTCCAGACCGGTGCTGAACCTCAACCCTCTGCAGAGACTGCCAGTCCCCGAGGAGGTGAGCACATTGAAGGTCCATCTGGAACTTGGGTTCTCACACAGTGGCACTCCTGTGACGTGGACCCAGTTGTGTGACTGCAGGGTCCTGCTAGGTCATTAAGCTGCTGGGCAGACAGAGGAAGGTGATGTGAAGCCCAAATATTGCATAATTTATCATTCCCCTCCTGAAATAGAGGTCAGAGCAGCACCAAACCTTAGGCTAGCTAGAACTGTCTTCTTGAATCCTGCAGTGAAGCTGCTGGACAGCTTATCCTCCCAGAGAAAATGATGGAAGGAAGGTTTTCTCTGGCACAGGAGGTTTTACAATCTGGGTTAAATACAAGCATATTTTCTTGGCACAAAACCCAAAGGCTTTTAAGCTTGCACATGCTGGAGGCCTCTCACATCCAATCTGCCAGTATTTCTGTAGCCACTCTTTTGCTTATTTTCATTGACTTGTGATTGCATTTTTCTCAGAGAACAGTGTCAGTTAATGCTACGCCAGTGACCCAGTTACCCTTGAGTACAGACCCCTGCCCTGCCACTGTCTTCTTCATTGCCTTGGGCTTATCATATGGCCTTTCACTTTTCTCAGTTACTTATTGGAAATGGAAGCCCTAGTCCAGCTCCTCCTTGCATTTTCCTATGAGGCAATGGGAACTATTATTTTTAAGGAACAAGAGGCCAAGTCTTTCAGTCATATCTAAATTCTTAAGAAGTCTGTTTGTCTGAAAGAAGCTCACTTATACTACTAGTATGTGGGAGGGAGCTGGGGGCTTGGTTTGGCTGTCCCTGAGTCCAGCCGTGTTGAACAGGAAGGTCCAACCGGACTCACACAGATCTCAGCTATCTTGTAGCAGCTCAGTAGATAACAAGAGAGCCTCCCTGGGGTTCACTTCCTTCATTCACTCATGCTGAGCATCTTCCCACTTAAACAGCCATCCAAAACAAATGGGTACTTCCAGCCAAAACTGTGCACAAACTTCCTCTACTATTTACAAAGCTTGAACTTGCTGTGCCCTCAAAGCTCTGCTGTGTGTGCTCGGCAGCCATACCATGGTGCTCTCTCAGCTGTGTTTACAGTCTGGAGGAGTTTGCAGTGTGTCTGTTCAGTGTAAAAACTCCCCCAGCTTGTGGTGGCCTGGGGGCTGGTAAGCCAGGGAGCTGAGGGGCAGCACAGCCCAGATGGAAGAAAAGTACTCTTTATTTAACTCCCAATCCCCTCCAATTGGAAACAGCTGCCCAGTGGTCCTGGTGAAAATCATGTGAGCAGGATGGGGTTTTGTTCTGTTTTCTTTTTCTGCACAATATCTATACTCCCATTTCTAATGAAGACAGATCAAAGGGGGCCTTCCCATGGTAACACAGAGGTTGGTTTAAATTGCACTGCCTGTGTCTAGCAAGGGAAGAACTGCCAGGGATGAAAGTCATCTCCCTCTTGGAGGTACTCAGTGCACTTCTTGACAGTATATCCATCTGCCACTGCTGATTCTCCTGCAAACACGTGCTTGTTCTCTGTCTGCCCAGCAACGCAAACTTCAGGGGGCTACATCTGAATTCCTGGTTGTTGCTGTGTATTGTGAGAGGCCATCTGGGGGCAGAGCTTTGATATGGGGTGGAACACAGAGTGGTGAGCAGCGGCTGTGAACAGAACTGGTGGGAGCGCTGGGCAAGGGAAGTGACAGCATCCAAAATCTCTATCTGCTTCTTTTCCACAGACTCCCATTGAAATGACTCCAGCACCTGTGATCAAAGCTGAACCCAAAGAAGTGAACCAGTTTCTAAATGTACCTGCAGGTAAGCAGACAGATTTTGCTGGTAAACATACATCCTTCTAAATTAGTCAGATACAGATCATTACTATTACTATCATTACTTGGAAGCAGAGCCATGTATGTGAGACAGTACCGGGGTACAGACCAATAGATGAGGGGGAGCATTGTACTCACATACAACCTCTCCAGTACAAAGTGGGGACAGTTTTCAAGTGCTTGGCAACCAGCTGAGTAACCAGACTCGCTTTTGAACAAGTGTGCTGTCAAGTGTGTGAGCCTTACGGTGCTTTTGGAAGAACTCTTCTACAGAGCTTCCTGCACATGTGAACAGGTTATGGAGCAAAACATCATGGGCACTTTACTCCATTTTGATTGACACCAGGTAATCTTAATGCTTTGTAAATACCACCAGTGTCTTTGCGAACGCCCTGTCAGTTCTCTCCTGCAGTTCCTACTTTAGCACATTTGAGGTCAGCCTCATCTCTGTCTCGGGCAAAGCTCAGTCCAGCCTTGTTCTTAGGCATACCCCATGTAATGAGACTTATCGGTTTCTTCTTTCAGTCCTGTTTTATGGCAGTGCCTTTTCTTGTTACTACTTGGCATCTATGCCTGTCCCAACAGGCTGACATGACAGCCATTGACTTGACATCCTTATTTCTCAGTAGATGACCTGGTGCAGATGCCTCCAACTCCGCCCAGCAGCCATGGCAGTGACAGTGATGGGTCCCAGAGCCCTCGGTCCCTGCCTCCCTCCAGCCCAGCCCGACCTGCTGCTCGCTCTTCTACTGCCATCTCCTCCTCACCTCTCCTCACAGCTCCACACGTAAGGATGCAACAGGATGTCATAGTGATGCAGGGCTTCTTGGTGCTCAGAGGGGACTGGAAGCTTTCTGAGACTTGCAGGGCGGGTTTGATCGTTGTTAAGGAGCAGGACTCCTTGCTGTTGCTGACAGCTGCTTTCTGTATGTTTCAGAAATTACAAGGGACCTCTGGCCCGCTGCTCCTGACTGAAGAGGAGAAACGCACCTTGGTTGCTGAGGGCTACCCCATTCCTACCAAGCTGCCCCTCACCAAAGCAGAGGAGAAAGCACTGAAGAGGGTCAGGAGGAAAATAAAGAACAAGGTGACTGCAAATAAGCAAACCATGCAGATTCTGTGATTCCAGAGCCTCAGCTGACTGTGCATACTGTGTATACAGCTATAGCTGGAGAGTGTGGCTTCTAGCCCATCTCCTGTGAGTGCCTGCAATGGGACCCGCAAAATAAGGCATATGATGAACCATCCTGGTCAGGCCTTGTTGTGGGGGCAGGGAAACAAGAACCACGGCATGGTGTAGGACATGAGTGGTGCACAGAGATCGTTAGCCAGGCAGAAGCTATCAGACTTTAGACTGATTGGAAAGCATCTTGTGGGAGAAATAACGAGACCCTGAATTAGTCACCAGTGACTCAGAAGTGGTCTGGGGCAGAATCTGCCCAGATGGCCACAGCACGTACCATGTGAGTCAGAGGAGTTCAGAGCAACCAAAAGATGCTCTCAGCAGCAAGGTCAGGCACACTGCAACAAATACTTGTGGTCTATAGGCCAAATAAGTCTGCATGTCTGCAGCATCCATTCCTCCCAGTTTTGGCCTGGAGACTGGTAGGAATGGCAGACTGGATGGTGACCTCCCCATTTACCTAAGGGTGCTGTGTGTGCAGAGAGCAGACAAGATGAGGGGGCCACAAAGACATGTCTAGATGCTTATGGTACTGACTGCTCTCTGATGGCTGCCCCTCTCACAGATCTCTGCTCAGGAGAGTCGCAGAAAGAAGAAGGAATATGTGGAATGTCTAGAGAAAAAGTAAGTTTCTTCTTCTCTGCCTTACCTTTGACAAAGGAGCCCCGTTCCTTCACAGCCCCCCTTCCTAGTGCTTTTGACTCCGACAGCCCATGTAATCCCATACATATGTAGTTATGCTTCCCCACAGCACCTGAGCTCAAAGGTGACTAAGTCTGGGTCAGAGGTCTCTCCTGTTACTTCCATTATGGCATAAGGGTAGTCACATGTGCTCTACCCAGCAGTGATGCTGTGGTCATTTGGCTCTTTGAACCTCTCCTTACCAAGATGGTAAAGTTTAAAATGCCAGAAGAGTATCAGGGATCTCTGTTGTGTTCCTATGAGAGAGACTCAGTACCCACCTCTACCCTGGGTGACCTATTTGACAGCGGGAAGTATTCAGCAGTCACTGGACTTGCAGTGGGACTGTAAAAAAAAAGAAGCATATTTTCAACTCAGAAAACTACTGACTTGCTCAAAAAGTACAATTCCTTGCAAGACTGGCTGCACTGAAGTTTGGTTTGGGATCTTGCCCCTACTCCCCTCCCTCCTAGAAATCCTCTTGCAGGATGGAGAATGCTCTAGAAATCTAGTGTTTCCAGCTGCTTAGTTTGGCTGCTCCTCTGCAGAACACGGGCCATTTTGGCTGCCCACAAGGTGGGATTTGGGATAAGAGTCATGTTTCCCCACTAGAACTGCTCCTATTCTGTCAGTCCCATAAGGAATATGTCCTCCTAGTGTACTGAATACAGCTTTTCCCCTCCTCCCCATGAAGAGGACACACAAGCATTTGATAAGAAGGAAAACCTTGCACCATTATTAACCACACCCTTTTCTCTTCCCTTCCCAACCCCTTTTTCATACATAGGCTTTGTTTTTCTCCTTATTGCCCTCAGGTCCTGAATATGTGACAGGCCTAAGCTTAAGGTGACATCACCTGGCAATGGTATATGCCAATGAGTGTTGAAAACAACTCCTGGAGTCCTCATCCTGTGGTCTTCTCTGCACTAGCATTCCCAGTGGGCATTCTCAGGCAAAGTAGAATGCTGGGATCCAGCTGCAAGCTCACATTTCTGTTTATATACCATCTTTTTCCCTGTTATTAACACCACCTGAGATCAGCAAAATGGAAAAGAAAAAAAAAACCAAACAAAAAACCCACACCAAAAAAAACCCCCCAAACCCAACCTTAATTAACTCTTCCTGCTGCTGCTGTTTGTTTATCTTGTTTAAGTGTGCAGAAATGCTAAATGAAAACAGATGACTCAAGGCCCCTTCAAATTCTCATGCCCTTTCACAAGCAGTGCCTCGATGTTCATGCATGGGTGCAGGCACTGCAGCACGTCACCTCCAGCTATTGTCCCACACGGACACACTCAGGATGGCGCTGGGGAGGTGCTGCCCCTGGTCAAGTAGCCAGGGCCACAGCAATCAATCTGTGCTGGGGCCTCTTCCCCAGACGTGGATGTACTCAGCGCTTCGTTACGCTAGTGCATTGCTGGGACAGATGGCTTTCAAACAATGCCAGGTTTAAATGTGAACCAAAAGGAGCATTCAATGATTTTTTTAGTATATATAATTATTTTTTTTTTTTTTTTTTTAATGTATCAAGTCTTTGGTCAGCTTGGCTTTCTGCATGAGCTGGTTTGTCAGCATCTGTGCTCGGGCCCTTCACCATTCAGCAGGATACTTTTAGCCCGGTTTTTGCACGGAACGCCAGGTTTGGAGGTAGAGCTGGAAAGCCCAACATCAACAGGCTGTTTCCCTGCCCTGGAGATATTCCCCTTCCCCTGTCCCAAGCGCAACACAGCGCCTTTCCACTCGGGAGCCCTGGGAGCAGCATGCAGGCTCTCTGCTGCCCTCAAGTGCCCACAATAAGAGCTGGCCCAGCATTTGTGCAGAGCCGCCTGGTTCCTGCTGCAAAGCACCCAGCCTGGAAGATTTTTGGTCCCAGTGGGAGAGGGGTGAATTTATAACCCTTCCCCCCTTCTTCGGCACGCTCCTTAGGGGAGGTTGGTTGAGCATTTGGCTCCAGAACCACATGGATGTGCAATGGATGTGGCTACTGAGCCTGAGCCTTCTCAGTGCAAGAGAGGCAGGGACTGTATCTACCTCCTCTGTCTCACCTGTGTAACTAACTGGTCACGGCTCTTATTCCCACAGGGTTGAGACATACACGACAGAAAATAATGAACTCTGGAAAAAAGTGGAGACCTTAGAAAGTGCAAACAGGTAAGGGGAGCTAAATTTGACCTCTCTGTGGGGTATGCAATGGAAGGGAGGCTGACAGTGCACTGGGAAGTAAGAAGTCAGCCCCCTGGCTGCTGGCGTGGTGGGTGCACTCAGTGAGGCACTGGTCTGGGGCCCATGGCAGCAGCGAGGCAGCTGGGTTTGCTTAGTGAGCCTGGAATGTTTGTGTTGGGACGGCCAGGCAACGCCATAGCAAAGGAAGGGAGGGAAGGAGTTCTCTCCCATCTCTTCCTTCTTCTTCTTGCAGCCCTCCAGGGGTCTGATTGTCTTCAGGGCAGGTGCTCTGAGGCCATGCACACCAGGTCCTCAAACCCACTCCTTCTGTTCTGGGGTTCTTTAGAAGCCCTGGGCTTTATGCAGCTATTTCAGGTTTCTGTTGAGAAACAGCTGAACAGACTAGATGGGAAAGCCATTTCCTCTAACAAAGACGGGGATCCCAACTCCCACCTCATCCAGGGCAACTCCCTGTGCGTATGGTATTGGTGGGAACTGTGTGGCTCACAGCCCTTGTTTGCCCTGCCTCATCCACTTGATCACAGTTAGGCTAGAGGAACTCCCTGCAAGCCTGGAGGATCTGCTTCCATCTGCTGCTTCCTGAGAGGAACAAGATGCTCCTGCAGCCCCAGAGCAGGCCCCTGGCTCCTTTGACACTCTGGTGAACACTTACGATTATAATAAGCAGAGCCAGTGAAGAGATCACCAGAGGATTTTTCTGCCTTGGAAGCAGATAAGAAAGACTCATGCCCTCACTGTGGGGATGAGCAGCGGAAGAGCCAGCCCTGCTTCCACCTCCTAAGTACAGTTAGGTGTAAGTAAGGACAGGGCTGGTAAGAGAACAGTTCATTTCTGTACCGCTACAGTATATAGGGATGTGAAGCACTCCTTAAGACCCTGCCACTCTCTTCGAATCCATAACATTAAAGCTACGCTCCCAGCTCCAATGCCAGCCACAGCTGCTGGGAGTGGGGAACACCATGGACCCAGCCAAGGTGACACTGTTGCCAGGCCACAGTCACCCACAGGGCACAGATTGATGCCCAGCCTCCCTGGGAGCACAGGTAACCCCTGGTGTTGAAAAAGCATGAGCCCCACCCTCCAGAATCAGGAGATTGGCCTAAAAGCTGGAGGATTATTTTTCTTTTTTCTCTTGCACCCCCCCCCCCCCCCCCCCATATACCCCCCCTCAAAAAGCACACTGTTCTTTCTAATTGGGTTTGGTTTTCAAGCACTGCCAGGGGGACGCTCTGTGTCTCTTTCCACATGTACAAGGAACAGAGCAGAATTTGGAAAGAGATAAATCTGGGATTCTCCTGCAACCTCCTGGCTCCAGGACTTGGCATTTTATAAAAGCTCACACATATTTATGTGGAACAGCCAGCAGTCCCAAGGGGAAATGCTCAGTAGTGCATATTTCAGTAATGTGGAGCCCTTGCTGACTGCATGCTCTACAGTTAGGCTCTATGGCTTCAGATTTCTTCATCAGCCCAGCGAAGATTCTGGTGGCTCTTCATACCACACCTACCACTGTTCTGCGTTTGTGTGCTGATGCCTGCATTCAGTTAAGCGGGGCAGAGAGACCTCAATACATGTTCCCATTGGAGCAGCCAGAGAATGAATAAATCATTGAACTCTACATTTGGCTTTGCCCACATCCCTCTGCTGAGTTTGCCAAAACTGAAGAAGCTGGAGGGGATCAAAATGTTTTTTTTGTTTCTCCCTCCACCATATGGTTCAGGCCACAGGTCAAGCTACAGAGCATGTGTCTCTGAGTGAAGTGGGAACAGACAGGCCTCTTCTCAAGGTCTGAGGCGACTACAATGTTCAGCCTCCAAATCAGAGCTTGATTTCCATGGTAGCCCAGCACTACAAGGATTTGAGAGATGACTGGCTGGAGCCCTGACCAAATGGGATGCTCATAACTGAGGGCAGTTGCAGTGAAGGTTCTGTTGAATCTAAGCATGAGCAGAGGGTTCTTCAACATAATGGCACCTTAGGGCATTCCTCCCACAGTTCCTGCAACACTTCATATCTCAAACCCATTTTTGTTTTGTGCTCCCTAGCCTGTCTGGTTGAATAACTTGTGCAAGCTATAGCAACAAGGAGAGGTTTGTTTTCACAAGAAAGGAAAATCTGGGTAAATTACGAAGGGAGAAGTGGAAGCTTTCTATTATTCACTGGCTGTTGCCTCTTTATCAAGTTCTGATTTGGGTTGTTTCCTGTCCCAGGACTCTGCTCCAGCAGTTACAGAAGCTGCAGGCTTTGGTAGCTGGGAAAGTCTCCAGACCTTACAAAATGGCTTCCACACAGACTGGGACCTGCTTAATGGTATGAGTGTCATTTTCATCATTCCTTTTAGCCATACTTCCCCAGACACTTCCTCAATCCCTGTTCCTGCTCTCTTTTGTACTGCCCAGCTCTGCTGCCAGTATACTTGCTTTCTCCTCATGTGTTAACAGTACCAGAACTGGACCATGTCACACACACATCAGTAGTATCAGTCCTTTAAACAGCAGTTTGAGAATAATTCCTGTGTTTTCACTACCGTGTTATTTTGCACCAAACAGTGCTTTGTTTGCTTTTCATTAGCTATTGGACATTCAGTAAAAAAAGGTCCACAGTAAGCTTCTACCACAATGGATAGACTTTCTGTTTTTTGCTGAGTCAGTAATACTTAATGTTTAACTCGGCAGCGAGCACAAATTTCTTCAGCATTGCTACCAGTGGGCATTACCTTGTACCTATCAGCAAGAAATGACATCTGCTCTTGCTATGCCCATACATCAGACTTTGCTAAATCCAGCTAGAATCCTTCTATTTTGCCCTTTAGCTAACCAGAATTATTTGGGGTCACCTGTTGGTTTTGATAATCCATTTGCCTTTCATATCTCCTAGTGAGGGATCAGAGTTAAGCAGTCTTGACTTAACTGTTACACTGTATGACATGCCAACGTGCAGCCCTAAGTGGAGTCAATTGCTTATTTTTCCATCTCTGTTTTTTTTTTGGCCAGGGAAGAGCACTCTGATTCGTGATAAAAACACAACCTGAATGAAGAGATGTTTGCCCCATTTTCTCACCATGCTCTGTGTCCTGAGAAGTGAAAAGTTGGTTCCCCCCCTCCACACACACACAGTTCAGTTTCTCCTTTCAAAATCTGCTCAAACTTTTGCTACTCTTTGCCACCTCCATATCAGATCAGATTTTAATGACAGATTCTCTTCTCTGTTCACTGCTTTGTTGCTTCATTCCCAAGTTCTTTCCACAGTTTTGGGTGTGACCCCACAGGACCCAGTGACTCATTGCTCCTTAATGCAACAGCTCATCAGAGCACCGCTGGCTCCAGCAATTCTTCATTGCTACTACCTGAAATGAACAAGTCCAGGAGAAATGCCTTCCAGACATCCCCAGCACCATAAAAACCTGATAAAATACCTAATTTAGGCTCCCAGCAATGTCTTATCTCTCCTTACTGCTCCCTTCATTCCACAGCATCCCGGCCCACACACCAACTCTCTCAGACTTCTGAGCTTTGAAGCATTTCAAGAATTTGTAATTTGCTTTTCTATCTTTGGCCAGTTCCTCTCATTGGCCTCCTAGTTCCCATTTTCCATTAAGTCTCCAAATAGAGCACTGCTTATCAAGGCAGATATGTAGAATAATCACGCCTAGCAGCACGGGAGGGCAGCAGAAGACCCTTCTCTTCTCACTGCATGCCTTTCCTGCTGGATATTTGTCTAGCTAATTCCTGAGGGCTCCAGCTGTGAGCAGCCCTCAGCTCCCCTAGGCAAACTATTACAGTGCCTTGTTATCTTTCCCAGATAAAGCTTTTGGATATCTCCTCTAAATCTTCCTCGCAATAGCTGAAGTTTATTACAACTTACTGTGGATACACTGTAAGCAAGATCAATTTGTCTTCTTTGCAACTGTTTCACATACTTGAAAACTGCTGTTTATGTCACTTCCTTTGGTCCACTCTGCTAAATCACCAGTTTCTTCTACCTTTCCTCATAAGCTGAGTTGCTGAATCACTGCTTATACTCAAAGACCTCCTTCCAGGCTTTTTCCAGTTGCCCCATATCTTTTTGGAATGAAGGGGCCCAAAGCTGGGCAGAGTCACACCTGATTATCCATACAGAATCAATGAGCCATTCCGAAACCCTGTTCATCCAATGAAGCAGAGATTTGCCCTCCACAAAGTGACACTGATTTACACCCACCTTGTGCTTCATCTTCACTCCCAGACCTGTCTCTGTAGCATGGCTGCCTGCTCACTTAGTGCTGTGTGTCTTCTGCTAATCACTCCTGCCACCTCAGTGGTCTCAGCATTTGTCTGCATGCATCTCCCTGCTGTTCTCTTGGAACACTTCTCCCCAGTGGTCAAGATCACTGAACCTGAATGGTGACCAAAAGCCAATCTGCTTGTGATCTCTCCCATCTGTAGATTTGACATTGCCTAACATCCCAGTCAAGCTTTAAGTCGTATCCTGAAAGAGCCACAACAGATATATTTGCCACTCCATCCTCCCAGCTTAACAATGAACTATTCAGCAACTTCTGAAGACATTTTTATAAGCAAATTTTTCATTCACCTTTCCAACTAATTTCATAGTAGTTTCTTCTAGCCTAGTTTTCATCATTTTTAAGAGGTCAGAATGGTGAGGTGTTGAGGTGTTCAACATCAGGAACATGAATGGTACCGAGACTCAAATTAAGAGTTATTGTTATTAAACAGTTTAGAACTTGAACTGAACCAGAAAACCAGAGTTAAACTGAAAGAAAAAACTAAAACAATGCTGTTTTGCAAAGCCCCATCTAAACGCCTTATTAAAGCAAGTACTGTGCAGTTGGCTGTGATAAATTCAAGCAATACCTACTTTTTTTAACCTTGATTTTGTGGAATAAGGAATCTGAATGCCTCGCATAACCAATATGATGTGTTTAGCATCTAAGTAAAGAAACCAGCTGTCCATAGCTGGTTTCTTTACTTCAAATTCAGTCATGGAGAATCTGGAAAACTAAACTCCCCTTTACATTGTATAGTGTCCTTGTGCTATCATTTAATCTACATATTCTGGAATCCACTGGTGATCCATATTACTTTGAAGTACCAGCTTCTATGTGTTACTTAGACTTGGCCACTCCAAAAAGCAGTCAAGAAATAGCTGACTGTCCCAACATATGTTCCCATGGATGACACTTAACTGATTTGTATACATGCTGTAGAAATCGTCAGCTGATGCATTGACTCTTTAGATTTGCTCAAGCTGATCACTGCACTGGAGGCAGCTATTATTACAGCACACTGTGGGTGGTATATTAATGTGGGTATCCATAGTATTCAGGTAATAAGTATTTGGCTCTAACTTCCCATTTGCTCTGTACTGTTAGCTCCTTAAATTAAATGGAGTCCCTTCCCATCATGACAGAACTTATGGACAGGTGCAGAACTACCAGAGGGGAATTTCCAAGGAGCTTTCATCTGCCTCTCTCCTTTTATTGCTGTCCAGTAGCTCTGAATATTCTGCCCACAGCCAGAAGACACATGGCCCAGAATATGTGCATGCCAAGCATAAGTTTAACTCCTTCCTTGAACTCTGTCTATATTGTCAGAATTTGTGCTGCTGCAGTTCCGCTGCCACTTCTTTCCTAGGATGGAGAGCAACTTACTTCCCTTTGTTATCTGCTGTGGTATCTTACAGATGTCTCTCATTGAGCTTGTTTACTTGCAGCCCATTGCAGCTCCTACTGTGCTAATGGCCAGGTTCCCTGTGATCAAGGCAAACTTCATCTCTTTGCTTGTGCACCCTTCCTTCCCAAATTGTTCCCTAGCTGTGAGCATCTCTCATCAGCTGGACAGGCAAGTTCTCACCATGGAACTATAAATACTTCAGAAAAAGAGCAACACAAGGAAGCTTCTGATTTCCCCTCCTTAGATTTCCAGTAGAGATTAGCAGAGCAAGACCTTTCCTCCCTGGGGGTCTGCAGTGACCCTGTAGCCAGCCTGAATACATGCTTCTCACACATATGCCTGTGTGCTGAGGGGGGGGCTTCACTGTTGTTAGTGGCACTGACTGCATGTTGATATCTCTTCACTAGGTGCTGGTGCTCTGCTTCGTTCTCATCCTGGGATCCCTGATGCCCTGTCTCCCAGAGTTCTCTACATCATCACAGACAGTGAAAGCAACACCAGCGCCAGACATTTACACAACTAGTAAGAGTGAGTCTAATGTAGTACCTCCCTTTAATCCCATCAAACCATTACCAACTTTTCTCCTGCCACATCTGTTTCAAGGGGTAGCACTGACCCTCCAGAGC
This sequence comes from Coturnix japonica, assembly GCF_054131305.1. Classification (NCBI taxonomy): domain Eukaryota; kingdom Metazoa; phylum Chordata; class Aves; order Galliformes; family Phasianidae; genus Coturnix; species Coturnix japonica. The sequence goes on along the minus strand of NC_140667.1, from coordinate 23,592,655 downwards.
CTATCCCAGAGGCTCTTGCTCAGTGGGATTCCTGGCCTGTCAGCAGTACAATAGCAGCACATTGTTTAGGCCCGCGTTCATTTTCTTCTAGTCATTTGCCCAAATAGGAAAGGCCGTAATATGAGAAAAAATCCACAAGTCAGATCACTTTCTGGAGAGGTGATGTGTCCCAGGTACCATTTGCCTTGTGAAGCTCATAGGAATGGGGTATCTTACAGAACAGGCCATATCTGGGTGGGCATGTGCTAGCCAACACTATGACCCTTTGTGAGAGACCACAACTGCATAATTAACCCATGCTCTCATTGTTTCCAGTTCAGTCACGGAGCCTCTTGTTCTATGATGAGGGTGCTGGCTCCTTAGAAGAGAGCTATAGCTCCTTCCTAACCATGGACCATCCTGAGGGGTGGGAGGCTGAAAAAGGGCAGTCTGACGAGCCAAGGCCTCATCTGGCAAGGACACATGAGACAGCCAAATATATGAGCAAATCCCATCTGGAGAATCCTGACCAGAACCAAACCGATCCAACTCTAACCCACTTCAAAGAGCAATTTCATGAGAGGTAAGCAGGTGGGGACCACAGCATGAGCCCCAAACCACAGCATGTCATCTTGGAGAAACAAGAAAGGATGTCCCCTCCACTGCAAGCTTGGAGCAGCCAAACTCCCTAGGGCAGGCAATTAGATGAGGAACAGCAACTGCAGGAGACCAGTGCTGGCAGAGAGCATAAGAGCAAATTTGTTTTAAAGAGTAAAAATTTGGAACTCCGTAATCCATGTCCCACTGCTCTAAACACAAGCAGGATGGGATGACTCAGGTGATCCCATGTTTGCTGGTCATTCAGTGGCCCAGAGGAGAGCTCCATCCTGGTTAGGGCAGAACAGCTGGGTAAAGAGGTACATTTACCTAGGAAACCGCAAAAAGCCTTGACTGATGCCTTGTTTTTTTTTTTTTCCTCCTTAGGGAAACAAGCTCCAGTGAGACAGCTGAATACTTGTAGCAGCTGCTGGACCTCAAGGCCTCATCTGTCTGATTGCAGGATTCCCTCCTCGCTGAGCAACTGAGGGGACTCGGTAGGAGAGGATGCTGCATTCAGACACTCCTAAACTGGCCTTGAGTTCAGCTCCTTCCCATCCCCGTGCCCCCCTTTGGTACTGATTCTTTTGAGAGGAGTCACAGGACTGCCAGAACCAGTAATAAACATCTGACGAAGTCCTGAGACATCCTCTTCCCTGGCCTTATCTCCTGCTTGAATGAGCACTACCCTGTGGGTGTGGGCTCACTACAGAATGGAGGGAGGTCAAGAGGAGGCCCTCAAACTGTTCAGCTCACTCCCCAAAGCCTCCCTGGGTGGCTGTCCCTAGGCACGTACCCCTTGCCTACATCAGATGCACATGAAAGAGAGAGTTTTACTGTTCCACCTAAGGGACTTAGCAGTGGGTGATACTGGGGCTGGAGAGATGACTCTGGAGAGTTTGAGCTCATTCCTTCCCTTCTATCTGTTAGTATACTTATGCCTCCATCAAGAGAAAAAACTAGTTCTTCCTTGCTCTAGTTTTCTCTTGTTGGATGTGCCTACATAACTTCCACACCAACTATCTGCATAGATCTGCACACAAACGGAGTGGGGGAGACAGATCCCAAACCAAGATAAACCACCATGAAAATTAACTGGCAGCTTCTGGTCAGCCAGAGCTCTAAAACAGGGAGAAGTTTCTCCCCACAGCCCAATTCTCCCCACCCTCAGCATCTCCGCTTTGGCAGAGGTGCTTTTATTCCTTTTTGTTCCCAGCTTGGGCCCTACAGCGTGGTGCTAATCAGGTCAGTGCTTTCCCACTTCCCATTCTACACATCCCCTGCAATGGGAGTGAGAGAATTCCACTTCCATCACCCTATCACAGCTGCCCATCCCCAGTTCTGTTTCATGCCAAATGGGATCTTGCTAAGAGCTATGAAGAAGAAGGAACTCTGCAACCTGAAGAAGAGCTACCAGAGAGCCATATTTCCCCTCACATCCTGATGTCACCGTTGGCATCTAGTAGTGTTGTGAACACCACTGAGGACATGCTGGCATCTCAGGAGACAATTCCTTATGCCAGGAAAGAGATAGCATGTTTGAATTGGCCAAAGTCACCAAAGACTATTTTAGATCTCCTCCTTCTAAGTGATAGCACCAAAGGTAGCAGCCTCTCCCATACCACTAATCAGGCCAGACTTTCCAAGTGTGGTGCATATAACATGATAATGTGATAGAATGTACTACAATATAGGACAGCAAAGTCTTTGGCTGCAGCAGATGAGGACAAACCCAAACACAGCAGCTGTGGCTGCAGATATGAAGGAGAAAGGGGGGAAAAATACTTCCTACCTTTGGAGAGCCTCCAGCAGTCAGGAATCTCTATCAAGACTCCCTCACCTCCACTGCCAGCCCTTAAATGAGGTCTGGGAAGGGGTGGATCCTGGTTCCACCCCTCCCAGTCACTCAGGAGCATTGCATGCAGCTGAGCTCCCCTGGGTTGGCCCTGATTTCCTTCCAGGTGCTCAATCAATGCTTCAGGCCCTGATTTAGCACGTCCACTGCAATGCTGAAATGACTTCATCTCAAAAGTGTTCCGTTCTCTTTAGTATCCAAACATCCACTTCTGACCCTTTTCCTGCCCCAGTATCTTCTCACTCTGTACCTTCAGTTGTCCTTTGCTAGAAGGACAATGTGGGACTTGAATTTCTAAGATCTGGGACGCAGCAGATTGCACATGAGAGTCTCTGTGTGCTCCACTAGGTCTCACAGCAGAGAGCCTTGAAGCTTGCTTTGCTTCAAGTGCCCTGCACTCAGATTATGCTGCTCCAGCCTCTCCACCAGGCTCACCTCCCTGCTCAAGAACTGGAAGAATTGAGAGAATGGCTCTCACACCCCTCTTTTGGAAACTGTTTTTGCCCCGGAAGCCACTTAGGACAAATTTGGGTACAGCTAGCTGCAACCACACATGCTTGGCCAGTGGGGTGAGGAGGAAGAAGGCCTTCAGCACAGCTCTTCTCAAGGTTCGCACAGGATCTGCTTCTCACCAGATACCAGAGCACTCCCAACCCTCTGCCTCCACCCCAGCACAGAGAACCACTGCCGGGTCCAAGCACACCCTCCTCCACCCCAGCACCTCCACCGTGCATGTCCCCATGCCTCCCACTCCCACCGTTGTACAGAGACCAAGAGCAGAACTCGTTTGTACATAATGAACCTTATTTTGTATTATTGCCGATCCCTTAAGATATTGTATTTTGGAGACTCTCAGATCCTATTTTCAGTATTGTATTTTATTAAGAATTAGTGCGGGCTTAGCACCTATGAACTCCTTTCTTGTCAGCAGCTCACTTTGTCCTTATACTCCAGTAGCTGCCTCTTCCCTCCTGTTTTTTTTGTTTTGTTTTGTCTTGTTTACTAGTTGTTTTTTTTCAAGCCACCTTTTCTCTTTCTTCCATCCCTTGCTCTGCATTTGCTTAGACAAGCAAAATAAAAATAAAATAAAAAGATGCAGCATCAATCCTGGGTTGATGGATCCCTTCATTGCAGCGTGGTTGTCACAGCTTCTCACCACTTGCTCACCAGATATCCCCTTTGTTGTCTGCATGTGGAACTGGTTCAGCGCTGGGAGCTCACGCTCAGTGTTTGGGCTATAAGTAAACTTGCATGTTTTAGGTCAGTAGCTTGGGACCTGTTAACCTGCAGCTCTGATAGTCCATTTACATCTGTGAAAACTGGTGTGAAACACACGGCAACAGGAGGTCTAGAAAATTAAGTTTGATTCTAGAGATCTCCTGGTGGGTTTGTTAGGATTTGGACATTGAAACGACCACCAATGGCCCAGGCAGGAGTCATCTGGACTTTGGAGATGCTTGAAGAAAGCTCCTAAAAGGATAATTTCTCCAGCATCGATCCTTTTAATACTGACACAGTTGGAGAAAGCAGAACCCCCTCCATCGGGAGCAAATCTCCCTTCATCTAGACAAATCCTCTCTATTCTGCAGTTTGCTGGATTGCATTCTGAACCGCTCAAAATAGGAACATTAGGATCTTCCGATCCTTGATGTGCCTCCCAAAATGCAGCCAGCCAATCACACCACCCAGTTTGGCTACAGCAAGTAATTAGAGCAGAACAAGGGAATTAGCAAAGTGAGAGGGCACCTTCTTTGAAGTCACCTTCAGCCTTGCTCAGTTACACTCAGTGCATTTCAAACACAGCCCCCTTCTGCCATGCCAGGTCAGGCTATTTCCCATCTGGGATCATGTTGCTGATGAGCCTGTGCACTGCCAACGCGGACAAGCCCAGCACAAAAGAGTACTGATGGAACACAGTCTTCATTTTGCAGAGATGAGTTATTCCTAGCCATTCTCTGTTACCAGGCCAACTTGGAAAAAAACACAATTGCCTTTGCAGCTCACCGCTGCAGAGCAGGCCACCAGTGGTCCATGGGAACATCAGTGCCTTACAATAAGATGTATTCTATTGGAGCTTTTGGTATAGCATCCCTGCTTTCTAGGTGCAGCATGTTCCCTCTGGGTGTCACTGCTTGGGGCTGTACCTGACTGTACAAATCTATTGTGAGATGTGCAGGCTTTGTTCCTACTCCTTGGCAAGGAGCTTTGGGTGCCTTTGGGGGAACAGGGTGATCAAGCCTCCTCACAGCCCCATGCTGAGTGTCCTTTAACCATGTCAGAGCTGGCACCTTGTTCTGCGTGTATTTTCTTACCTGCTGGAGCTCTCTGCCTTGTGCCTGATGAAATCGTCCATCAAAGGTGAAGGTAGCACTTTGCACCTTGGTGTGACCCATGCAGGGGCCACTCAGCCTGCAAGCAGGAGGCACCAAGCTCACCCAGGTTTCTGTGGGAGGGCCGGCCGCCATCTCACAGCTGCAGAGGGGAACAAAGCCCCTGTGGAGGCTGAGTCATGCTGCAGGAGGGAGTGGGCTCTCCAGGAGTCACGACTGCACGAGAGAGCAGCTGGGGCAGAGGCCAGGGCTGCACCATAGGTCTGGGAGGCACACTGGACCTCTGGGCTGGAAGGCAGCTGATACAGACCTGCAACATCCCTTTCCTCATGCACCACAGGTTGATGTTCAGTGTGTGATAAGCTTGGGGCAAAGCAAATCCAAAGCAAGGTGCCAGACACATGTAGGAACTCTGCAGGGTCCCTTAGCCCATCTGACATGACTAGGACTGAGGTCACCAAGCGCAGCCTCAGCCCAGCACAGACAGATTGTGCAGTTCTGCTGCTGGGTATCATTGCCCAAAGCTGGGGAGCCCTGCCTCAGGCAGATCTCACCCCGTGGCATAACGACCCAGAGCTGCAGGTCCTTCACTCTGCTGGGGCTGCCATGCAGGTTTTGGGGTGCCTGCTGCACACAACTGCTTAGGGTAAGCAGCCTCGGCTGTGAGAGACCAGGGCTGGGGATGCTGCCACGTTCCTCTGCCTCCCAGCCTCCAAAGGGTTAAGTGCCAGTTTCAAGTGTCTCTAAGGTGACACTGCACTCCCCGCAGCCCCCCTCCCCACGCACACGCTCACGCTCCCTATCTGCTTTGTCTTCTGAGTGCTGCTGCAGGATCGGTGCACAGGCACCTGCCTGCCTGCCTGCTTGTGCAGCTGCTGCAGGGGACAGACATAGATGCACTGGGCCCTGGCGCTTCAGGCTCCTTCCTAGGACCCAACACGCTCTCTTCTCATCCCTTTTCCTGCACCTCCAAGCAGCAGCACTGACGTCTTTAAGTCTCTGTCTGCTGTTCCTCCACTCCGCTGTCTCAGGGCAGAGGAGGCAGACAGAGGCTGATCCGCGGTGCCTGAGCCCTGCAAACTGATGTGGAGAGGCAGATAGACAGCACTGCGAAAAGTTGGGCTGCTGCTCCACTGCTTTCCCTTCAACTGTGCTCCCGGAGAAGCAGAGCCCTGCCAGCATCCTCCCAAGACCCACGGGCAGCCAAGCAGAGCGGGACTCAGCCAGGATCGGCACCTCATTCCACATGGCTGAGGGGCCCAGCTGGAGAGAGCTCACCACGAGCAGCGGGGACAGCGAGGGAGCCCGGGGAGCCTCGGGGATCATCCCAGGAACTACGGATGTGGAGAGTGCTGGGAGAGAGCAAAGCTTGGGTCTCCGTGGTGCAGAGCCAGTGTGGGACAAGGTGAGAGGGGCGACGGCAGCGGTGGAGGTGGAAGAGCAGTTCCTGCACTTGGCCATCAGGAAGCAGGTGTCCTACAGGTAGGAGCCCCGGGCTGTGTGCAGGGGTGCTGTAAGGGCCTGGGCTGGGTGTAATGGATGGCTCTTCCCTCTGTCGGGGTTGTCAGTGGGGTCATGCCTGAACTCCCTTCCCAGAGCTAGGTGCTGCTCATCCCTGCATTCTTTCCTTCAGCCCTGTCCTTGCACAGGAAAACAGGGAGCTCCCAGCAGGGAGAAGGAGCGGTGATGCTGAGGTAAGGAGCTGAGCCTGGAAAGCCTCTGGGGCTGGCTGCAGCAGCAGGAACATCTGTTCTGGCTCTGGGCTCCTCTGTTGGTGTCACCGAGCCCAGCAAACCACTACATAAAACTGTCCTGCAGCACTCAGGAGTGCCTGCTGTGGGGATTTGAGGCCCATGGTGCGCAGCTCTGCACTGGGGAAGATGACCTACACTTTGGGATGCACACGCTCACCTCTTGGTTCAGTGCCCATGTGTGCAGCAGCCCTTATCCCCCTTTGAGAAGGCTGTGAAGCAAACTAGGAGCAAATTGCTCTCTAATGCTGTGGTAATGGGAACTAATGGGAAACCGAATTAGTGCCTGTAGAGCAGGAGGGCCCTGGGCTGACTCATCCTGAGCATTCATTACTCTTGCGGTGGGTGGCAAGCAGGGGCTGGGTGGCAGTGTCCTGTCTGAATTAGCACCCAGCTGTGAGCTGGGGCCGTGGCAGTGCTCCTGGCACAGCCTGGCCTGGGGGCTGTAGAGCAGGGGGATGCTCCCACCACTGACACCAGGGATAGCTACACCAAGTAGCTAGTTTTTTACACCAAGAGCGGGTTTTTCTTCCTTTAGCTGTCTTCTTTCAGCTGTGTGTGTTGAGCGGATTAGCCAGCTGCAATTACCCAGCCTCCACCGGGGAGGAAGGGAGCGTATTGCAGTCTAATTTGATCAGCCTGAATTCTCTCCAGAGCTGTCCAATATTACAGAGGAACATTTGCATCCTGCTCTCTGCTCCATGTGCATCCAGGAGTTGGGAGGATCTGTCAAGGAGTCCCATAGAAACCCCCTCACCACACTAACACGTGGGTCCAGAGGCACTTCCCGAGCCCCAGTTCGGAGTTTGGAGGCCCCCTTCCACAGGCTGTTACCCATTACCAGAGTCCTCAATGTCACATGGAGGTGGAGGCCACAGTGCTCCTGCTGCTGAGCCGCCCGCTCCTGCTGGGGCTCATTAGTCATCAGGAGGGGCAAGCGGCAGGAGCCGCTATATAAAGGCTTTGAAATGAGCAGAAATGATATGAAGCCTATGGAAATAAAGCTCTTTCCATAAATAGCTGCCATGGTGTACGGAGGCGCCTCGGGCGGGCGGATAGATCTCAGTGCTCAGGTTATATTTAGGGCTTTGAGTAGCAGTTCCATGCCAAGCTTATTAATGATGCTGGCTTGGGCCACGGCTCTGCAGATTCTGGGACACTTTCCCTGCAGGGAGATGCCCCCAAAGTGCTAGGAGGGCCCCTGCTACCCGGCACCACAGCAGACCCTGAGCAAGTGCAGGGCCTTTGTACCTCATTGCTGGCAATGCTCAGCCAAGGAGTGTGCCTCATGTCACATTAGCTCCTGCACTGGTGTGCAGCAGCAGGGTAGGAGCAGTGTGCTGAGCAGTGGCACAGCACCAGTGCTGCCAGGGATCATTGAGGCAGGTTGATTCTCAGCAGCACCCTGCAGCTAGGCACTTGCATGGAACATTTGCTCATCTTGGGTGCTTTCTTGTGTGCTTTTGGACTGAGACTAGCAGCAGTGACCTTCTGTCACCACCGCCACTCCCGGTAGCACAGCTCGCAGGAGTGTTCATCGAGAGAGGAAACCACACTGCAGGAGTGCTTGTTGCTCAGGCTTGAATGCATGATAAAGGATAAGCTGGGAGCTGCAACTCCCCTCCTGTGCTCCCAGTTCTGCTCCAGCCACCCCTATGGGGCGGCAGCACCTGGCATGGACACTGTGGTAGTCAAAAGAGCATCTCCTGAGCCCCCTGCTTGGCCTTGTCCCCACAGAGCCAAGCAGAGATCTGGGGGCCCAGCTGCTCAGCATAGTCCCTGGGTGACAGATAGGATGCAGGCAGTGGGTAGGATGTGCTGAGCATCTCACACGCTGTTCTGTGCTGAGCTAAATATAACCCATAGTGGAGCAGAGGGGCTTTGTTGTGGAAATAGCAAAGGAGGACATGCTGGGTCACCGCAGCAGAGCAGAGGGGAGAGGAGGGTGGGCTTGTTCCAGCCACTGCACTGAGATACCAGGAATGGGGATCTCTGTGCACTCCAGGGGCAGAGTATGCAGCCCTCCCATCCCAGCTGGGCAGCACAGGAACTGGGAGAGAGCCTGAGCTGTGCTGGGGGAGCAGCAGTAGAGCAGCCAGCCTGGCTCCTGCCTGTCGCCCCACTAATCGTGTTAGCCAGGCAGTGCTGAGCAGCATCATTGAATTGCCATCCATCCCCACCGCACTGAGCCTGCTCTGCCAGCACAGACATCTGTGTCCCCGCTCAGCTGGGAGGAGGTGGCTGGTACCTTGCAGGGCTTGGGTGGCTCGACCCAGCAGGTGGCACACATGGGGGCACATGGATAACCCCTTGTACTTTGTGTATGACCCCTGCAGTTGCACATGGAGAGAAGGACTTGCTTGCTAGGCCTTTCTGAGAACTGTGGGTCAGCATGAGGCTTGGGAGTGTGTGGCACGGGGAGGGATACTGGGCCATGAAACTTGACATAGAAATGTCCGCAGTAGGGTACGGCACACCAAGCTGCCCTCGTGCACACTGCGGCAACGAGGCCATCACATCCTGGTGCTTGTGCTTCACTCAGGTGCTTCCCCAGGGCCCTCCACGGAGCCCAGGATGGGACAAGCACACAGCCAGCCCAGGCCACGTGAGGAGAGCTGGCCCAGGCTCAGGCTGCGGGAGGAAGAGCGTGGTGGCGCCGGCCGCAATGACAGCCGCCCTCGCACTTCCAGGAAGTGCAGAGAGAGGAACCAGGTGGAGGGTGCAAACAAAGCGGGGCCCACACCACCAACACAGCAGCACCGGCCGCACAGCCCTGCCAGGCTCTGCCCTTGGGATGACTCCGGAAAGCGGCTGCCGGGGAAGGAAGAGCGAGAGCGAGCCCCAGGCTGTCTGAGCAGCAGCCGCCTGTGCTGCAGCAGATGTGGAGGCACCGCTCGTGGGATGTCCCCCAGAGCCCTGCAGGGACTGCAGTGATGAGGTACCGCTGGGATGGGCTCTGTGCTGCGCTGGGGCTGAGAGCTGGTGGCCCCGCTGCGCTGCAGGGTGGGGGGAAGGATCCTCCATGGTTTCCTGTGCTTTCCCAGCTCCTCACGCGCAGTTCCCTCCTCTGTCCTGGTGTCATCGGGTGTGCACGGCCTCACCATTCGGGATGCTGGAGGGTCGCACTGCTGCACGGCACATAGGATTCCCCCTAGGCCGGCAGCTTGAAGCCCCCGTCTGCACCCATCAGGGCACCGGCTTGAAGGGCAGACGGGCGCCGCGCATGTGGCTGCCCCCAAGGCCAGCTGTGGGGGTTGCCCTGCACCCTTTGCAAGGTGACGCTTGTGCCTGGCTCATTTGCCATGCAAAGAAGGCCGCCATGCACCCACCGCCCCGAGGAGCTGCAGGGCGGCAGTGACGCAGCCGGGCTGCGAGGCGCAGCACCAGTGCCAGGGTGAACAATGGGAGGACGAGGGAGGCCCCGCTGCTGTCGCCGATCCTCTTCCTGAGTGCGGGGGAGGCAGCAGGGCTGACAGCTTCCTGAGCCCTCAGCACCGGGCCGTGGCTGCTGGGGCCTGGCTGCGGCACCCAGTTCGGCGACACTGGGACTGGGTCAGTCTAAGGCTTGGTGACACTGGAACTTGGCGGCACCAGGACTTGGTGACACCGGGACTTGGTGACACCGAGCCTCAGTGACACTGGGACGGGTGACGCCGGAGGTTGCTGACACGGGGCTCGGTGACACCGAGGCTGGAGCTCTGTCCCCTCGCTGCAGCCCCCACTGGTGTCAGCAGGTCCGGCCCTGGACGGCAGTCCGCGATCCCTTGATGCGCGCAGGGCTCGGGGCAGCAGGTGCCCGGTGCGCGGCGCTGTCCGACGGCAGGAGTCGCTGTCGGGCCGGTTCGGCCTCCGGGCCCGCCGGTGCGCGGCCGCACTTCCTGCCCGGCCGCCGGGCTCGGGGGGGCGGGTGCCCGCGCCGCCTCTCGCCCGTCCCCCTCGGTCCCTCCTCTCGCATGGAGCCGAAGCGCGGGGCGGCGAGCCGGTAGCGGCGACGCCGAGCCCCCCAGCCCGGCCATGGAGGCGGCGGAGCCTCCTCCGCCCGGCGGCTCGCCCTCGTCCTCCTCGTCCTCCTCCTCTTCCTCCGCCGCCGCCGGCGCCGTCTCCGGGCCGTCGGGCGGCGCCGATCCCGAGCGGGCGCCGCCGCCGCCGGGCCGCCGGCACAGCAACAAGCGCTTCACCGGCCTCAGGCTCTTCGGGCGCAGGTGAGCAGCGGCACGGACGCGGCTCCGCGCTTCTCCCGGTGCGCCCCGGGGCCTGCGCGGTGCGGGGGGACGGCGGGCAGCTCGTGCCCCGCGTGTCCGAGATCGGAGCGGTGCAGCCGCGCTGCGCACCGCAGGGCCCGCCGCTGGGTCTGCTCGCCGTCGGTCCGGCTTCTTCCGTCCCGCCGTGTGCCCGTGGCCGGGGGCCGTGCCTTGGGGCATCTGTCGAGTCGCCTGGAGCGTCCGACACGGTGCTCACCTGGAGGACTGGCTGCTGTCCCCCAGCCTGCCAGCTGTCAGCCCCGGCTGCGACCCATAGTGCTGGCGCTGGGCACTGGACAGGGTGTTGACCCCACTTACATGAAACATGGAATCAGCTGAGATGAGATGCCAAAGGGACGTGGTGTGTTCATAGAGGGAGATGAGACTGCACTCTTCTCCTTTAAACTATTGGCACAGATGTTGGGTACCATGGCCCTCACCAATCCCAGCCTTCTCCCCATATAAGTCAGAGTCCCATGTCTGGTAGTTTGTTTCCATGTGCCCAGCACTGCATGTCCCCATCCCCACGCTCACACCTCATGCTTCAGCTATGATTTCAGCAGGCTGTCAGCACTAGGGCTGTGCAAGCTCTGCACTGCTCCCAGGGAGCCCCGGAACCACACTCTGGGCTTGCCTTACTCAGTGTCCTCCAAGTGCTTTGTCCTCAGGTTCATGGCACTCACTTGATTTTTGGGATGCTCAACCCATATAAGCCAAGAGGTGACCACACCATCCAGAGGTGTGTAAAAATGACAGTAGATCAGTTCTGAAGGGATTTCTGGGGGGACCGTCTGGCCCAAACTGCTTCTTCCTTCCTGATGTTGCTCTGCTGACCATGAGCTTTTAAGCATCCTTCTTGTACAGGGGGGATGAAGCAGTATGCGGGGCTCCCAGTGTGGTTTCACTAGTGCTAAATAGAGGGGAAGGGCCCCAGTTTCAGCCCCCACAGCACACCCTGCGAAGTCACGCAGGAGCTGGGAGCGAAGGGCTTGCAAGGTCGCTCCACCCAGTGTGAGAGCTGCTCTCTGCTCTGGTTTCACAGCTGGTGGCGGTGGCCATGAGGAGCTCCTTAACAGTCTTTGTCCTTTCCCTCATATTAGTGGGTATTTCTGGCCCCTGGAGGGTCCTGCTTCTTTGTATAAGCCGTAATTGCAGAGCATGGCGGAGCATACAGAGGGCAGTTTCTCCTTGTACAGAGGGTTTGTGCAGTGCAGGTGCATGCAGTGCAGGAAATGCAGATCTGGCCCGTGCAGCACATTTGGCAGCATGGCTTGAGATGCCTGTCACATTGTTAGGTGTTTAGATGCTTTTTTTCCTCTGCTTCCTCTGACACCCCCTGGGTGACAAATCCATCTTTCAGAGCTGCGAAAAGCTGTAGGGGTGTATGAAGAGATTTGCAAGGAGCATGAGGGAGGGAGAAGTCCCCACGCACACCTCTGAGTGTAGAAACCGTGCTGAAGGTGTGGAGGAGGATTGGTTGTGGGCTCCTGAGAGCTGCCGAATTTGTGCCCACCTGAACGGAGGAGTTGAACGTAGCTCCGAGTTCCATTTCACTAGAAGGAACGACAGGGTTAAGAGGTTATTCTCCTTTGTTTCAGAGAAGTACAGTCAGTCCCTATCCCCAAAGTGCTTTTGAACAGCGATTGCTGAAGAAATTTGTACCTCCTTGGATTTTGGAGTTTAGCCGGAGTGTATTTGGCTGAAGTAAGTGGAGAGGAAACTGCACTGGGAGATGAAGCCTTGCTCTGGGGAGCCCCAGCTGCAAGGAAAAGTCTCCTGAGCTGGGGACATGCCGCTCGGCCCTGCCTGCATGTTCTGTCAAGACCACTGCTTGCTCACGCCACAGCAGCAGAACGTACAGCTTGCTGAGTGAGTGGCAGACTCAAGAAACAGGAGATCACATCAGTATTGGACACTGCTCGTCTTGTTGGACACCCATGGTACCTGTTTATCCCCAGGTTGGCACTCAGTGCATCACAGACATCTCACTGCAGGTGAATCCTGGGGGGGTTTAAGCAATAGGAGATGAGACCCTGAGTTCTGCCTGCAGCACATTAGCCTGCTGTGTTTTGCAAGCAGTCTTATTTCTGTACCTGATAATTGCCTTAAAGGAGGGTGGAGTAATTGGCTCCAGAGCTGACAGAGACAAGTGCACAATACGTGCATCCGGGCCACAGATGGGTAATTCTTCTAATTGGGCTGATAAAGAGATTGGAGCCAATCAGATAATAGGTGGTTGGGATTAAATTTCCTTCCTAGGTGCCCTGTTTCTTCTGGTGTAAGTGAACAGCACGGTTTACCCCTTCCAGCTGGGAAGGAAGTACCATGCTGGGGACACAGCCCTCCTCTCACAGTTCCCAGTGCCAGAGTGGGGAGCTGCTGATGTGAGTCTCTGAGTGGGGCTCGGGGTCTTTACCACGTTCCCTTCACTGGGTACTTATATGTGATGGTGAATCTGGTGTGGCGAGGCCATCGGCAGCACAGCCTGGAGACCATGGCTGAAAGCCCTGGTGGGCCTGCCCCAGCCTGGGGCTGCATGCCATTGCCCTGGGAAGGTCTGTGGGTGGCACAGCATGTGGGTAAACGGCACTCGAGAAACAGAGCTGAGCACCCGCCTACACTTCTCTGGGACGATGCTCGTCTTTCTGCTCGATGCTGACGACATGTGAGAGCCAGGGGAGAAGCACCTGCAGGAGCGCTGGCTGCTGCCTGGCCTTCCCCTGAGTGCTGTGCTGATGGCACTACCGTGTCCTCTTGAACTCATCATCCCTTTGCCCAACTGGCCCAAACCCAAGAGCTGGACACAGGGCTGAGAACCTGCATTGCCTTCACACAGGGGTGGTGCATATGCTCTGCTATGGGTTAAATTCCAGGTGCTTCAAGGGCAAAGTGGGCAACTGTGACAGCAGTGAGGATCCTGAGCTGTAAAATCAGCACGCTGTCAGAGCTGGAGCAAACCTTACCTCAGGACAGGCTTTTTCTCAGAGCGCCTCGCTGCCAGCTTGCCGTTGAGCAATCGAGAGGATGCCTCCTCCTCCTCCACACATGCAGATTCAGATTTGGCTGTCAAACCTCTCGCTCTTGGCTCTGCCAACCTCATGCTCTGCTCCACTCGCAGGTGGCAGAGGGCAGGCAGAGGGCTAGCTCTGGCTAACAGCCCTGTTAGAGCCCCAGCTGCTCCAGCTGAAGCCACCTCTGTCTGCGGAGTGTGTTGCTGCACTGCTGGCAGGGGCTGGATCCTCACGGCTCTCTCCCTGCTGGCTCTTCTCCCTCCCCTGTCTGACATCGGGGCACAAACCAGCTGCCTGCTGGAGAGTAGAGCTGGAGAAAGGGGCAGAACTTCTCATCTGATTCATAGCTGGAGTGTCCCTTACAGGGATGTGTCACCTCAGCAAAGGCCTGAGACAAATAACAGTGATCCTTTCTGTTCCAGAGGGTGAAATGATGGGAAGAGGGAAAAACAGAGGAGGAAATGGGGGGCAATGCAGGTCTTTGCAGGGAGGAAATGCTTGGAGCTGCAGGTAGTACAAGGGACAGAAGTTGGGGCTTTGTGGTTGCCTGGGTCCTGCTGTAAGGAACAGCAGGTGCTCATGGGGCAAGAACAGGCTCTGGGCAAGCGTAGATGCTCTTAGAAATGCATCCTGAGCTCTGGCAGGCAGTTAGGGCTGCAGCGTGGGATTTCTTTCTGTCATCATGCTGCCATGCCCAGGGAGCAGACAGTCTCTCTGAAGACTTGGCAGAGCCTCTGAGGATAACTTCCAACTCTGCTCTCCTCGCAGCCCTGGCTTTTTTTTCCCAGGTGACTTGGTGAGCTGAAGCGTGAGAGTTGCTCTCAGCCACACGCTTGCTTCTTCGCATAACTGGGTGCTGAGCTCAGAAGCAGATTTAGGGCTCAGATTCCTTGGGACCACAAGCCATCCTTCTCGGGAGAGCCTGGGGAGCTGGCAGGAGGTGAGATGCTTCTCCCCAGAGCCTTCTGGATGTAAGGCTCGGATGCAGGGCCTGCTTGGGGTCATGGACAGGGTGTGGAAACACCAAAACCTGTCCTGCTAGTTCTGGAGCTGGCACTTGGCTCTGAAGGAATAAGTGCCTCTGTTTTGGAGATCTTGTGCCCAGGAACTTTCCCCAGGCCGGCTCTCCAGTGTTGCAAAAGCACAGTCCCCTTTCCTCGTGTTTCTGTTGAAACTTGCGGGCATGGCAGCAGCTGCATTCGCTCTGAGAGCTGTGAGCGCTTTTCCCTCCTCCGCGTCAGGACGTTGAGTAGGTGGTGAAACTTCACAAGCACATGTGACGAGGCTGCATCAGGCGGGCACAGGGGATGGAGTCCCCCGCTCCATGTCAGGCGCACGTGTTGCATCCAGCAGTGTTCTCCTCCTGCCCACGATCTGGGGCATTGCTTCCTGAGGGGCTGATTTGTAGTGAGCTCTGAGCTCTGTCCAACTTGTCACGCTGTGACAAGTGTGTCCTGCTAACCCAAAGGAGCTCCTCTGGTCCCCAGCGTTCTTGTCAGCCTGGGTCTCCTGCTCAGCCCTGCCTGCTGGCAGGTCATGCTATCTGGGTGAGGCTGGCTGCAGCTCATCTCTGTGGGGCAGGAGCTCTCTCAGGCTCCAAAATATGCTGCAGCTTTGCAGAAAGTCACGCGGTCCCACTGGTTTTCTGTCCCAGGAAGTCAGAGAAGCTAACAAAAAGGCTCGTTATGAAGGGTTTTCCCCTTGTTTTGGCGCAGCTCGTCTCCCACAGGAAATGTGGGTGCCAATGTGGCCCATCTCTCAGTTGCCGTTGGCAGCCAGGTGTGAGGCTGGGGCAGAGGCCGCACTCCCCAGCATTGTGGGGAAGATGGGGAACCACAGGGCAGGAGCACCTTAACCTGCCTGGGGTCTGATCTTGCAGCCACATGCAGCCCCTCCGTGTGAAAGTTCCCTCTCCATCAGATTATCTGTATCTCGTCCTGCCTTGCCGTCCTGGCCTGGCTGGGATTCAGTGTTAAGCCTCTTACCGCACAGACCTGAGGTCACCGTGCAAGGGAACATCGCGTGGGGCATGCTGAAACGTGGTGGGGTTGTTTTCTGCAGGGATTTTGCTCCCAATGGAGGCTGGCAGATGGCAGGATTAAGCGGCGGATCTGCTGGCAGGGCTGTGCATGCCTGCCTGCTGCTGCACACGGGAAAGGGTCCCATCCCATGGCACAGGGTCTGAAGAAAGTCCTGCCCCCCCACGCTGGGTCACACAGCGCTTTATTCCTGGCCAGTGCTGCTCGCTGCTCCTTCTGTGGGCACCGGCAGGGTTTGGTGCCTGCACACAGGTTTGGGGCAGGCAGGCCACCCTGCCCTGCCCTGCTCAAACAATGCTCCTTCATGTGAGGTCTGTCAAGTGCCTTCATAATTTATTTGAAATTCAAATCCTTGCCCAGTGCTGGCGGCTGGTGCAAAAGCTGCCGGTAACCCAGCTGGTGCGGGGCATAGGAGGAAGAGGAATGAGGCTGCCTCCTGCTGCCGGTGTGGCCCTGGTCCCCTAGCTGCGCTTCCTCTGCCCTTAGCCATGGGCCTGGGGGTACCAGAAGCTGAAGCGGTGAGTGTGGGTGCCGGGAGTACCTGGGCTCTGGCTGTCCCGCTGCCCGCAGCAGCTCCCTGGCAGCAGGCTGTGTGTGGCTCTTGTGGTGTTTGTTTTGGCCCTGGAGTAGAGGTGACTGGCCTGGGCTGGGTTTGTGCCCCAGCAGCGGGAGCGTGGTGCTAGGCAAGGCCTCTCCTCTCCAGCAGGGTACTGCACCCTCCCCCAGGAATGCCTGTAAGACCCCACGGCTGGCAGCTGGGGAGGTGATACAGGTGCTGCTACCTCGGCTGCACACCGAGGCTTGTGGGGAGAGCATGCAGGGATGAGGGATGTTGCCAGGGCAGCAGTGTGCTGGGTGGCTGGAGGCATGGATGGGAGGGCGTGCTGACCACTTTCTTTGTGTCCCCAGACTCCACCTGCCCCACAAAGGTGTCCTCCCTTGTCTCCTTGGCAGCCAGCCCGGCCGATGGGGATCCCGAAGGATAAGGCACCGGCCAGCCGTGTATAAGTACGTGGCATTTTTATTGGCTTGCGCAGGCTGTGCAGTTCCAGCAGCTGCTGCAGAGAGAGAGCTCTCCTCCCTCCCACCCACGTCTCACCCCACGTCACCCTCCTGTTCCTGTGCTAACCAAGGCCACCGAAAGCCAGGCTGCTGCCTGCTGCCTGCTGCGTGTGTCACTAACCTTGTACCCGAGGGCAGCTCGCTGCCAGACTTCCCTCTGCTAATGTGACAGTCTCATCCTGCTGGTGGTCCAGTGAAGGCATGCTGAAGGTTTCTTCCTCCATCTCCTGGCTGTCGTGGGCATGAGGGCTGTAGCACCAGGCCCTATGCTAGCTGAGCACTTCAATGACCTGAGTTTGGCTTATCTGGGTGGCCAAGCAGCCTGAAGTTCAGTGAGCTGAGCATGCCAGCTGGGGTGGGAAACCAGGCCTGGGAAGTAACTGTGACTGCTGCCATGTGGTTGCTGTGTGGGAGCCAGCACTGAAACTAACCATGGAGGGGGCTTGTGAGCATTCTTAGGGAGGCGAGGGGATGGGGCAGGTTTCTCTGCTCCCTGTGGCCTGTGGAACATTGGCCTGTTAAGGGTTTGTTTACCATTTCTGGCTTCTGAACATCCTGCATATCACCAGCATGCTGCCTCTGATCACAGAGTGTCCAGCTCTCCCAGCCCTTGGGCACAGCAGTGCTGTATTCCTGCAGGTGGAGGCTTGGTACCAGTATGGCCACTCTGCTCCTGCACACTGGTGTTAGTGGGGTTTGGAGAGGCCCAAAGCACTGTGGGTTGAACACCAGAGGGCATGGTTGCTCTTCTGTGCTGTGTACTGGAGGGCTACTACGGAGGGAAGAGCTTTTAAGGATCTTTTTGTGGCACTTGCTTGGTCTGAGTACTGTGGGATGGCCCTTCTGCAGGCCCTGTCTCCTTGCTCATGGGCCTTTGCTGCATTTTTTGTCCTCTCCTCTGCAAGGGGAGCTCCCAGTGCTATGGGATTGGGCAGCTAAGGTAGCAGAGCAGTGACCAGCAGCTGGGCCTTCATGGCATGGGCTCTTCATGCCCCTTGTGGCTCCTGGGTGGGAGCACCTGTTGTGCAACCCATGATTTTTGAAGCAGTAAGGTTGGTGCTGGGGACTGCTGGCAGCAGTGAAACAGGGTGAGCAGAGCAAGGTGGCCCTGTGATTACCAGCCTGCAGGGCACCAGCCCACATCCCAAAGGCAATTCGCACTGCCCCAGCAGTGATGTTTCACCTGGGGTCTCCTTCACTGTACAAGTGCCCGTCAGAGGGTGTGAGGCAAGTGAGCAAGAGGATATGGGGATGAGGGAGAGAGGAGGAAACACGTGAGGGCAGACATGCGGAAGGCAATCACAGAAAAAAGGGTGGAGGAAAAAATCAGCTTCTCTTCCTGCCCTACCATTTGTAACGGGGACAAGCTGACCTTTTGCAAAACCAAGAAGTGATGGGTTTAGCATTGCTGAGTCTGTACATGGGACAGGCAGAAAAAGGCTGAGTAACGCTGCTGCATGGTGAAAGTGATGCCACAGATGGGACTAGATACCAACAACAGGGTCACAGTTAAGCCAACAAGCGCCTTTCGGGCCCATGACTTGGAACTTAGTCATGGGGTTTTGGTGGAGGCTGGGGACATGGGGACAGAAGATGCTTTCCTGCCCCAGGCTCAGTGCGGGGTCCTGGCCTCTCACAGCACTGAGCCTTTCCCCAGTTCTCTGGCTGTGCTCCTTTCTTGCAGGGCCTGGCCATGGTTGCTGCTTGCTGTGGAATTTGGGAGTTGGGCTTAGGGCTGTGCGCAGCTCAGTGCTTGTTAACAGGGAGATGGACAGCTAGTCACATCATGATTTTGTTTTCCTTTGTGGTAAATACAATGGGAAGGCACTCTGTTAAGCCCCAGCAGGGACATCACAGGACTCTGCTCCGGGGGCTTTGGTTGCAGCCTGCACTGCAGCTACTGGGTCAGCTGAGGCACAGGTGCCTGCCGGGGGCAGCTGTCCCTCTGCCTGCTGCTGCCGTGGGGTCAGGGCAGAGCTGGAATCCGGCCCTGGGGAGGGAGGAGGAAGGAAGCTGCCTGGTGCCAGGAGCTGCTGGATCTGAGCAGAGGGAGGACAGAGCTGGTCTCAGCGAGCAGACACTTCCTGCCGCCTGCACGGGCGTCTCCAGCTGCCAACAGCACAAGAGCAGGGCTGAAAACAGTCCGGCAGCAGCGCTGACATTTGCTAATGTGAACTCTCCCACCGCTTTGCAAAGGCCGCGTGCTCCACCTGCGTGACAGAGCTGTGGCGGAACCCTCAGGCCTGGCTCCCCTCTGATTAATGGTTTCCTGTGATACCCATCGGCAGCACAGCCACAGGACGGCTGGCCCTGCCCGCCTTTGCCACTCTGGCAGCGATTTCTGTTGACGTTTTGTTATTGTCGTTTTACTGTCTTCTCTCCCCGGTCCCCGAAGAGCGCTGGGTACGGTCCAAGCACACTCAGGCTCGCACGCCCGCACGGAGAAAGAGCTCTCTGGCTCTAATTTTAGCCATGACATGTATGCAGGGAGCGAGCAGCCGGGAGGAGGCAGGGTGTGAAGGGACAAGGAGGTCCCAGCTGCAGGGCCACTGTGACTCACACAAACTGGTCACCAGCACTCGCGGCTTCGGGGTCTGGGGCTCCTTCCTTGTGGGTGTCTCAGAGCCATTTGGCCACTGGCACGGCCCTTGCCACGGCATGGGGAGGGAATGGACTCCTGCCAGCTCCTGGGGCTGCACAAAGGATGCCCTAAGGGGAAGGGAGGGAATGGCTGCCAGAGAAACTGTTGCATCCCATGTTCGCAGAAAGGGTTTGGTTGTGAAACATCACCTTGGGGTGTCACCTCCAAGTGCCTGTGCCAGAGGGAAGCCCCGTGCTTCCACACTCACCCAGCACTGCATGTTCTGCAGGGGCAAACCAGGGTTTCAGATCCGAGGGGACAAGCGGCTGGGTGCCGGGGATCCCTTCTCTTTCTGGGCCCCCTTTTCTTGTGTGTCCTTCACCAGGGGTGAGCCTGACTGGGGCTGTGCGCAGAGGAAGTGCAGTTGGTTATTTTAATGAGCGCTGTCAGGGTTTGCAGAGCGGGGAGGAGGCGGAGGGAGCAGCGGAGCGCTCGCTCGCCAAACTAGGACTTGGTCGGGGAGGGCTGGCCTGACGGTGCTCCGTAGCTACTGCTGCCCTCTCGTCACCTGCGGGGACTTCAGCGCCACTCTGGATCAGGTCACAGAGGCTTTACCTCATGCTCTGCCCTTCTTTCCTGCTCCTCATTCCTGCACCTCACTGCTTTTGGCTGTGCTCGCTGGGAGAAGGGGGGGCTGGGAGAGCTAGCCTGGAGCTGGTGGGTTCAGTCTGAACAGGCAGCATGTCCTAATGTACCTTGTAGGAGAAGCGGGGCGGGGGGCAGACTCCTGAGCCATTGGCTGTGTTCCTGATAAGCCGTGCTGGTTCCCAGAGGCTGGGGTGAGCTGCAGCTGTTTGGCTGTGAGTGGGGTTGGCAGAGGGGCTCCGTGAAACCCAACTCTGTGGCACTTAGCGGCTGCTGCTCTCCCTGCCAGAAGTGGGTTTCCAGCTGCTCATGTAAGGCACGGGCTATATCCCACCAGCATATTATAAACCTGCCTATTCCCCAATGGAATGGGGAGCCAGCCTGTGCCCTGCCAGGCTGTCCCTACCCAGCCACTTGGCCCCAGAATAGTCTGGGGAGGGCACAACAGACTTCGGAGCTTCTGGTATCTGTCCTGGTGCTGGTGACACCCTTTGCTTCTACTGGGAGCAACAGGACTCCCTTCTGCTCCTCTGCTGCAGGTGTCCAGCCTCATCCCCGCATTATCAGTGCTTGTAACTGAGAGTCTGAGTCTCTCCTTGGCTTTGCTCCATGCCTTTGGGAGGTCTGTGCAGCCTCCTCCACTTCCAACCTGGGAGCTGCATATCTGCTTTAGCTCTGTGTCCCTCACTCTGGAGCTTTTTCCCTGTGCTTGTTTCATGCTGCTTCCCTCAGGCTGCTGTGCAGTCCTCTGCTTGGACACCATGCTGGGGAGCTTCCCCCTGGCTTCCCACATGTAGGGGGATCTGAGAAGTGCCAGCTGGACTGCGGGACTTGGCTTCCCTTTAAGCAGAGAGGCATGGAGCTGTGGGCATCTGCTACAGAAACAGATGGCCCAACCAAATTGCCAAGGCTGGCCTGAGCCGCTGCTGCTTTGCTGTTCTGCAAAAGGATCTCTGAGAGATAAGGAACTTTTTAACATCCCTCACAGCCTGGGTCACGGGCAATGCTGATGAAACCAAAATAGAAACTGTGCGAGCTGCTGCTGCCCCATCTCCTGCTCTTGCCTGACCCTCGTGCTCTGATGTTTGCTCACCCTCTGCACTTCATTAAGGATAATTCACCTTCCCAGGCTGTCACTGTGGCTGGTTGGTTTTCAGAATAGAAGCCAAACAGCAGCGGCTTCTTTAAATCTGCGCTGCCCAATTTCTGGATAACCAGGAGGCAGATTATTTAGCGCAGTGGCAAATAAACTTCATAATGTTATGATGGTGGAAAGTTGTCAAGGGATATGAATGTGCAGGCTCAGCCCAGGAGCCTCCAAGGAGACAGCTTTAGTTTAAATGAAGACAAAACTCCATCTTCCATAGACTTCGGGAAGGAAATCACATTGCTGTAATGGGAAGATTACTCTGAGCTTTAGGGCTGGCAAACTCTTGACTTTATGAAGCACAAGTGGAGGGGCTGAGCTAGCTTGGCAGGTATGCCTTAAAGCAGGACTGCGGCACATGGAACCTGGCAGTGGGACTAAGCAGGGCGCCATGCTCTGAGCCCCCCTCCCTGAGCCCCCAGCCTTGAGGTACTGCCTGGGATCTGGGACAGGAGGAGCAGGGAAGGTGTGGGTCATGTTGGGTGCCAAATGGCAGCAAAGGGGTGGTGGGGCCAGAGCATGGAGAGAGGCAGGGTGGAGCTGCCACCAGCAGGAGGTGGGATTATGCAAGGAACTGTATTAAAAACAAACAAACAACAAAAAACAAGCCTCAGACTCTTCTGCTCCCATCCCCTGTTCTCAGCAAGCCTGACCTCGGGAACACTTGGTTGTGCATCTTGTGAAGGGCTTGCCAGGAGGTGGGACAGCTGGTCCCTTTTGCCTTATTTTGGT
The DNA here is from genome assembly GCF_054131305.1 of Coturnix japonica. Taxonomy (NCBI): domain Eukaryota; kingdom Metazoa; phylum Chordata; class Aves; order Galliformes; family Phasianidae; genus Coturnix; species Coturnix japonica. The sequence continues at coordinate 23,570,685 of NC_140667.1, read as the reverse complement.
CAAGGCACGGCCAAGCGCTGGGGACTGCACTCAAATCGCTGTGTGGGCTTGGGTGGCTCCTTCAGTACTGCTTTGCTCCTTGGACGAGCTTCCCATGAGAAACTGCAAAGCTGCATTTCTTTTCTCCCACTTGCCTCTGAGCCCTGCACAAGGCAGCTGCAAGCATCCTGTTGCTGCCTCCATCCCTCCTGCTCTAGTTGTTTGGGGAAAAGGGATTTTGCAACAGCTCCTAATTAAAATGTCAGTGAAGATGCTTCCAGGCAGTGCCTTTTGTCCTTTGGGGACAAACTGTCAGTGTGGAGGGACAGGAGCTGCGGTATGACAGATGGGTGTCATCTTTTCTTTGACAGGCAGGAAGGAAGCGGTGAGGGTCCTGCTTTAACCTGCTTGCTCATGGCATCCCCAGCTCCTGGTGGAGCAACCAGAAAGACTGAAACTGGCAAGGGGTTATGGTTAGCAGTGGCTACCTGTAAAGCTTGGTCACGTCCTTGGTGTGGTCATCTGCCACAGGCACTGGCCGTCAGGAAGGTGCTGACCCCATGCCCTCTCACCAAGTCCTTGCTGCCAGCTGGGTGCCAGGCTGTGCTGCAGAATTATTGTCCCCTGAAAGAGAGCACCTGAGTGAGTTTTCCCTCTGGCTGTTGTCTGCAGGGATCCCATTACCATTCATTGTATGGAACGTGTCAGACCTTGCGGGTTCTTGGATCAGGTCCCTGCTCTGGCACTGTTGCAAGGTGGCCTGTATGTGTGCAACAGGAGGCTGCAGGTTTTGCTTTCATTGTGCCTCATTCTCTGGACGAGCGGTTGTGCTGGGTCTGTGCCCTGGTGCTCCCTTCTGTCTGTGCTGCAGAGTGTCACAGGCTGTCACAAAGACTTCATGGCACACACAGGCTGAGCTGATATTGCTGCCTTCAGGTGATGACACAACTGAAGGTGTCCTTGGCAATGGTTTGCCACAGGTGTGCGCTGGTAAGCGTGACCCACAGCTCACACGTTAAGGGCTTGTGGTTTGGACGGATGTGTTTCTGGTCATCTCAGTCCTATGAGCAGTGCAGAATTACTCACTCATCAGCTGCAGTGATGAATCGGAAGGCAGAGGGGCTGACAGTGCTGGGAAACGAGCTGTTGTCCCCACTATGACAGCTGTCAATGACTCACGCAGCCCATGGGCAGTCACTGCTGCTGTCCTGCTCCATGCTGGCGAGGGTTGTGTGCACCCTCACTTCTGGTCTGAGAGCTGATGTGCTTCTGCCTTGACTATTCTCAGACCTTTCTGCCTTGGAGCTCTCATTCTCGTAGCCCTGCCCCTTGTGCAGCATCTGCCACTGGATTGTGATGTAGGACAGATTACAGCTGGAGTGGAAATTTTGGGTAGAAACCATCTATGCAGAGCTTGGGAACTTGCTCACCTCTCTGCAACCACAGCCCTGAGGGCTGCACCATGTCTTGACCAGCACATTCCCTTCCCAGTCCAGCAAAGGCACTTCCTCTGCAGCATGCAAGCTGGGGATGGGAAACAAGGCTGCATGGAGCTCAGGAGATCTTGGCATCACACACAGGTGACTGTTAGTAACACTTCCTCCCAGGTTTGAGCTGTGCAAGTCACTGTCATTGCTGGGGAGGACAGCTTGTAAACTGAGACAGGCTCTTGTCTGCGTGATACCAGCTCTGGTGCCATAGCACCCACCCAGCTGCCACAGCAAGTACTGCTTCGCAGACTCAGCCAGGATAGACTCTCGTCATGGAGAAGGGTGAAACACGGGCTCATTTCCCTCACTGTAGCCCCGTGGTTGGAAAAAATGCTTTCCAGTCAAATAACAAGAGGCTTGCTGAAAGGTCTGGAGGAGCTGATGGTTTTTTCAAGTCCAGACTTTCTCTAGGCTTTGAAGCTTGTTTGGCTGGCATCCATTTTCTTCTGGGCACTGGCAGGAGGACACCAGACTGCTGGAGGGATGGGGGGAACAATGGCACAGGCAAGAGGACCAAGCAGTGTGTTGCACTGCATCCTTCTGTGTGAGGACACACAGGGCATGGTCAGCACAGTACCCAGAGATTTGCCTGAGGCTGCTGGAGCAAAGTGAAGTAATGGAGCTGAGTATCAAGAAACTCTTTGTGATGTGGGTAGAGCTTAGAGCTTATGCCTTGAGGGACACGGTGTGGTCAGGTGTAGAAATTGACCTGATTTTGTTGCTGTCACCACCAGGGGAGTGATAGCTGCTGGGTGATCAGGGTGCCCATATCAGCCGATCCATGAGCTCTGTGTCCACTGATGTCACAAGAAGCAAGTTTTCCCCCTTTAGTCGCTGCTTGGCTTTCCAAGAGCATTTAGATCCTGCCACTGAGGTTAGGTCTGTCCTTAGAGCACAGGGCTGCATCTTTCTCTGAGAGACCAGGGGGTTCCTGCAGTACCTTCATCCAACCCAGCTCTGCAGGGCAGCACAGACTGAGATACATTCCTGCTTCAGCAAGGTCTCAGCCCACCAGCGCGAGGTAGGGAGCACACCAGGCTGAGGAACTCTGAAGGGTCTGGTTCAAAAACATCCTACCAAAAGCTCCATCTGCAGATCACAAGCTGACTCCTTCCTTATTCACAGAAGGAGATTGAAATGATAGTGTAGAGCTGCATGCAAGTGGTGTTGATGTCCCAGTGCGTGCAACAGTATTTCCTTTTCCTCCTACCCTGCAGATGCCAGGCTGCCTCCAACCAGCCCCCTGAGCTAACAGCCCAGTGATGCAGCCTGTAGAGAAGCAATGAGCTGTTCTATGTTGTGACTCAACTACCAACAGTCTTTTCACAGAAGGTCACAGAAATGTCGGTATTGTTAGGCCAGGGGCTGCCAGGACACAGCTCTCCTTCAGCAGCCTCTGGTGTGTGGTTCCCCAACCACTCTGCACACAGCTCAGATGGTGCACATCAGTGCTGGGCACTCCAGTCAGTCAGTCCATCTGCACTGTCAGCAGCAGCTTTCAATGCCTGCACTGTACCATTTTGAGCTCGGATTGGAAGTCAGTTGCAAGCAGTGGGGATATCTTCACCATCAGATCTGAGCTGCTGCCACGTGTTGCTGTTATGGGTTGCCAGATGATTACCCAGCAGTAACCTTCACTGCTGATGTCTGGAGCGTGAGTCCATGTGCCACTTTCTGACAGCTCTGGAGATAAAAAAGACCGTAATCAGCCAGTAACCAAACATAAATGTCAAGCCAAGGGTGTTATAGCAGGTTTCCTCGTGAGAATGTGGTGTGAAAAGGAAGGAAGCTGTGTTGAGAGATCTTCCTGCCCAATGCAGCAACTCAGCAAGCACTGCACTAGCTACATGCTGGTGGAATATCTGGGACAGAAAGAACCACCCCACCCGTTCAGCTCACTCAGGGCATAGGTGGACAATTGTGCCTCTCCCAGCAGCTTAAGCTGGCCAAGCTTGCCACACTCAGGCAGCTCTATCTCTCATGGTTTTGTTTTTTTTTTGAACATGTTTTATTTGTTCATGTCATTTTTAACACCTGTTGGTGATGATGCAATTCATTGCAGTATCCCACTGATGCTGGGGAGAAGGGGACAGGAATGGAGTGCTGCAGTGACAGGGACAGGCTGGAAGCTGGCTGGTCAATAAGACATGCTTAAGTCCTCTGGAAAAGCCTTGTGGGCCTCGGTGGTGTGATGGGTAACTTGCTAGACACTGGGCGGGGATGGGTGTACATGCATTACTCGCTGTGATGGAACTTGAGAAATCCCTCCGAGGAGGTGGTACTTCGCTTTTGCTTTCAGTTGAGCAAGGCTGTAACTCCCCTAATGCTGCTCTCTGAACTGCACATTCTACTGGAGAGCATCACTATTTTTTTCCCTCCTTGTCCGATGTTACTGAGTACAGATATGGCAGTGAGACTAGAGACTTCCTTGCATAACCAGGCTGGAGGCAGAACCAAGCCCTACCTTTCCATCTCCCACCTTTGTAGCAATTGAAGATCCAGAATTTGCTTCTACCGTGCTCTTTAGAGCCTTGAAACAGATTGGCTGGAAGAGAAGCACTAGCTCTGGAGAATGGGAGTGCTGGTGCTAGTCAGAGTCAGCTCCTTCCGCTCCGACCTTTGCATGCTAAGCTGAGAGCGCTGAAACCGCTGCTGCAGCAGCTTCCATCTGTGGCCCAGTGCTTTTCACAGACAGCTGCAACGTCCTGGCAACACACTGAGCTCTGAGGAAAAGGTCAAGAGACCCGTTAAAGCTCTTTCCAAAATGAGAGGGAAGTTTTGAGCAGGACAGATAGGACGATTTTCCTAGTTCTCCTCCGCTCCAACTTTCTCAGCCAGGCTCCACTAAATGTGCCTGCCCTGCTTTGACGTGCCTGATTGTTTTTCTTCTTTAGTGCTTAGTTTCCATTTGCCACAAATTCTGTGGGCCTGCTGCTGCTTGTGCGGAACTGTTACAGCTGCAGCACGAGGAGTGCCAGCACCAGTGGAGCAAATAGCATGGGGCAGTGAGTAGGGATGGCCTCGCTAGGGCAGGAGCTCATCCGTGGAGCGATCTCACATGTGATTCTGAGGGTGTTTTCGTCAGGCTAAGTTGTGAAAATAAGCATAGGCTGCCTTAAGGAAGAGCTTTGCTTTGAACTAGAGAGGCCCAGATGCTCCCAGTGGGTCTCAGGGGCTGGACCCAACACCATAGCACCCAGCTCTCAGCTCAGCTGCTCTGCCTGCTTTGCAGATGTGGGGCCATTGCCAGCCCCACAGATCTGTGGGCAGCCTATTTAACTCCTGCTTTCTGTGTCAACAGCCAGCGCCCCACCACCAAGCACAATGGAAACGTTTTTTAAGAGGCACTTTGGGAAGAAGGGGCTGCCAGGCCCACGTCGTGCCAGTGTGCTGGCTGTGCCCACGGGCAAGGCCCGTCGCCGCTCCCAGGCTGGGCTGCCCTCCGCTTCACTGGCCCAGCGCCGTCGTGGCTCGGGGGTCCCGCTGCCAGCCCTGTCCTGTTTGCCCCTGCCCCGCCGCCGTGGTCCCCGCCGTCGCTCCAGCACCACACCACCGTGCCTCAGCCCCCGCTTCGCCGTGCAGCAGCGCGGGGGCTGCCCGCCAGCCATCAGTGCCACACTGCTGGGGCCCTCCGTGCTGCTGGCCGGCCTCCTCCCCACCGGGCAGGAGGGTGCCGGGGATGCCTCCAGCTCCTGGTCTGCAGAGGATGGCGATGGCAGGTTGGATCGGGGCAGGTGGTGGGCCGAGGAGAGCTGGCTGAGCGTATTGCCACGGCTGCGGCCGCTGCAGGTCAGGCTGCTGACACGGGGCCCTCGCTGCCTGCGCCGCACATCCTCCCACCGCCTGCCCACCGACGTTGGCTGCAGCCGGGCTCCCCATGGCCTGCCGGGCCGCTACCGTCGCCTCAGCCAGCGCCGCCGCTCCAGCGATGTCCTCTGGCCCGGGATGCTGGCCACCACTCACACGCGGTGGCTGGCCCAGCAGTGCACAGGGGCTGCCTTCCCCGAGTGCTTGGGACGAGAATCAGCCTGCTGCCCCGACAGCTGGAGCCCCAGGCTGCTGTATGTATGGCGGTGCGCAGGAGGCAATGCTTTGGGAAGGGGGGATGTGGTGGGCAGGGAGGGATGGGCAGGGCTATGTGTACCAGGGAAGGCTTCTTCAGGCTCCACAACATTCTGGGGAAGCACCCCGGGGCTTTTACCTGACAGCCCGGTGGGCTTTGACACGCCATTCTTCCTCTCCTGATCTAACAGCTGGTCTTCCCATGTTTTCCAGGAAAGCTATTGCCAAGTCCAGCCTCCAGCACATGGTAGCCCAGCCAAACCCCGCACTAGCGCTGAGGAACGAGTCAGAGAGGCAGATACGCAGCACTGTGGACTGGAGCGTAAGTGGTGGTGTGTGTTGCTGGGCGCTGTGTGGGACAGGCTCCTGGCCAGGATGCAGCGAGCTTCCCAAGTGACTTCGGCTTTGACACTTCTATGGCCTCCACTGTGCCACCATAACTTGTCCCTGGCACAAAGCAGTTTGGGACAGGGTGATCATTTGAGGATGCTCAGAGGAGCACGTTGTCTTGTGTCTTTCAGGAGACTGCAGTCTATGGGGAGCACATCTGGTTTGAGACCAATGTCTCTGGGGATTTCTGCTATGTCGGGGAGCAGAACTGCATGGCCAAGCTGCTGGTAAGTCTCCTGGGGTCAGCCGCATCCCCTGCGTGCTCCTCAGCTGCGTGCTGTGCTGCCACCCAGCGGAGAGACCCAGAAGGCTGGGAGAAGTGGGGGCCTGGGAGGCTGGCAAGACGTGTTCCTCCGTCTCTGTGTGCTGCAGCGCTGCATGCCCAGTGTCTACCAGTGCTGCCATTCAGTTTGCAGCAGGTGCCCAGTGCAGGGCTGCATGCAGCTGCAGGTCACTGCAGGGAGAGGTTGTTGGGATCACACATGCTTAGCGGAAGAATCTGAATTCAGCTTCTCTGGAAAAAACTTACAACAGAGGGGAAGAATGAGTGGAGATCCAGGTCTGCTGTCTCCTGTCCCTGCATGCTGTACTGGAGCCCCAACAGGCCTTGCAGCAACATAGCTGCACTTCTCTCTCCCTGCTTGCAGACTCAATCCTGCTCATGGTGCTGGATGTGCAGCACTGATGCTACCGTGTGCCTGCCCCCTAGCCTCATGGTGCCACTGGATGAGCCAAAGCTCTGGGCCAGACCACGAACATGCTTCCCAAAAATGTCCTATGTTGTTCTCTGGCAGTGTCAGAAGAGCCAAGGACTGCTTTGTCAGGGGGAGAGCACTTCCCTGTTGTGCTGCAGACTCAGGAGCATCTGCTCTAGGCACATACTTAGATCCTGTAACTGGTGAGGTGTCTAGATTGTATGAAACTCCTGTAGGATTTGATTTTTACATCCTGAAATGTATGAAGGAAGTGTGAGAAGTGGTTGAGTTTCTGGCCTCCTTACCCTGCTGTTCACATGCATGTTTTTCCTCCCATTTTCTCATCCTCCAGCAAAAACCTCTCTCCAGGCGTAAGTGTGCAGCATGCAAGATCATAGTGCATACACCCTGCATAGAACAGCTGGAGAAAGTGAGTAAAACCTGTTAAGCCCTCTCTGTGGCTTGCAAAGCTCTGACAGTCTGATACTGGCCATTCATCTCTCTGGGGTAGCATAGGAGGGTTGGAAACTGACATGTGTTGCTGGAAGGAGGGGTCCTATGAGGAGACAGTACCAAAAGGAGCGCTGATTACTTGACTGGGACTCCTGGACCCATTTTGTGTGGCGACAGAGGTGGTGGGTTTTGCAGTCAAGCACTGAACATTGCCAGAGGTTCTGCTATAGTAAAATAAACTCCAGTAGGTTTCCTCTTGGTGGTGATTTTACTGATTCCTATCATATGTATTCAATCCACAGATAAATTTCCGCTGCAAACCTTCCTTCAGGGAGTCAGGATCTCGGAACGTACGGGAGGTGAGACCTTGGATGCTGCCTTGGCTGAGCTGTTGCCTTTACAGTTTGGTTGCAAAGGGATCAGCTGCTGCCAGCGTGCTGCCTGTCAAAGTGCTGGCATTGCTCTGCCTTCTGGCTCCAGAGGGGAGGTGCAGTAAAGAATGCTTCCTTGCCAAGCAGCAGTACAGTCTGAGTGTAAGAAGAGAGGAGACTGCAAGCAAAAGACAAAGCATCTGCTGCTTTGCATGTTACCTAGCTCCTGTATCTGCACGGGAGGAACATGCAAACAGGTTTTCCTGAGAGGGGCAAAGGACCTTTCCTTTGCTGATGTCCAAGTCAATAGAGGAGGCTGTGGCAAGCATCAGTTCCCCAAGTTTCCCATGGATTGGCAGGGGGCAGTGCAGGCTCATTTCTTGCTTTATCGCTCAGCTTTGCCCTGGATGCTACGGGTGCTCCATACAGCGACGGAAGGTGCCCATGGTGGTGCTGTTAGACCTGTTTTGTCTGCGCTGTAATGTAGTGGGTGCAAGCTGAGACATGGGACCTATCTGCTGAGCTGCACTGGTGAAGCACCTGCCAGCCTTTGTGGCTCATCCTCCAGCCTCTTTCCAATACTCCTCAGTTTACCTAGGGGCCTCCCATTAACATAGAAAAGCATTCTTCCAGAATTTTGGCTGCCTGGGTCAGTCCCCCTACAATACTCAAAGACTACACTGTGAGGTATCCCTGCTTCTACCATCAGTGAGGCTGTGGGCAGGGAGAAGGTACCCATGAGCAATTCTGTTCCTCTCCTTGCAGCAGATCAGCAGGATTTTATTTGGGGAGAAGGCACGGGGGCTTTGGGGCTACTTCTTTCCTTGAAAAATCCTGTTGCTAGGAGCAGGCAGTTGACTTGGCTGCAGGCACTCCCATCATCTTGCTGTGTGCAGAAACTGTGTCTCACTGGGGATTTTCACTTTGCACTGGCATCTTTTCTACCCTTCACTTCATGTCATCTGGTCAGAGATATTAAGAGATAAAGATGTGATTTATGGCCAGAGTAACGTTATAGTCTACTGCTTACCCATTCTGTTGTTCTCTTTCTGTGATTCTATCTTCAATTTCTGATGCTTCCTTTCTGATTTGGTTCTTTGTTTTATCTTGTTTTGATTTAATTTCCTCTTTTGTGAGCACCACAATTTGGTCTTGTGCCCCTAAGTTCTTTGGCTTTGCCTTCTTAGAGGTTAGGTGCTGGTGCAGATGGGCAGCAGGCTTACTGCAAGAGCAAAGGTTCTGGCTGGCCTGTGTCTGTTCCTCTTGCCTGTTCCTGTGTCTTTGTATGCATTGGGACTTTCACTTTTTTTTTCCTTTATATTTTCCCTTTAGCCCATAGTTGTCCGGCATCACTGGGTGCATCGGAGGCGACAGGAAGGGAAATGCCGGCAATGTGGCAAGGTGAGAGGCTTCTTGGTGTGTTTTTCCTCAGCCTGAAGGGGAGCTAAGATCAAACAAGGGGCAATAGCAGGACTGGGAAGTAAAAGAATTCCTGCCTAACATACCGCTATTCCTGCTAGGCAGGAGCAGCCTATGGCTAAACCAAGACTCATGGCCTGTTTCACACAGTGAAGCACTACATAAGTGCTACTTGTACAAAGTTGTTCTCCCCCTGGGCCCCATCAGTCCTAGAGGGGACTCACCATTCCTCCCGACTCACTATTCCTAGGCAATATAGATGCTCCTGCAAAGAGCACAGCAACCTCCCTGGTGCTGTAGTGTGGTGGTTGGGGTTATCTGACAGGGATCTAGAGGGCTGCAGCTGCAGGCATGTTCTCTTTGTTTATGTATCTTGGAAAGCCCTTCTGGACGGTGAAAAGCTGTAAGGGAATTCCCTAAGACTCTTATCCTTCTCTCTGCAGGGTTTCCAGCAGAAGTTTGCCTTCCACAGTAAGGAGATTGTAGCCATCAGCTGTTCTTGGTGCAAGCAAGCGGTGAGCAAAGCCCCATTGAATATCTGCTCTAATGACCTCTGCTTTTTGCTGGGAACCCCCATGCTTATCCTCTGCAGCCTGCCACTACAGCTACTCTTACCAAGATAGCTGGGAGCTGCTATGGGAAGCTTTCTTAGTGCCTCCTAGGAGAAGCCTTTCCATTACAAAACTCCTGCATCATTTCCTGCAGCTCTCCTTTCACTGGCACAGGGCAGCTGGAAGGAGAAATGGAGTAGGCTGAGTTTTCTCTGTCTCTCTGCTTCTCCAGTATCACAGCAAAGTGTCCTGTTTCATGCTGCAACACATCGAAGAGCCCTGCTCACTAGGGGCTCATGCTGCTGTCGTCGTTCCTCCCACCTGGATTTTGCGGGTCCGACGGCCCCAGGTAAGGCATATCAGTTCATGTGTTTTTGCATGGCTCCTGTTTACCCAGCAGTTCCTCTATAGTGTTTGGGTTTTGTTTTTTTTCAGAATCCAATGAAATCCAGTAAGAAAAAGAAGAGGACATCGTTCAAGAGAAAATCGAGCAAAAAGGGTGCTGAGGTAAGAGATAAGAGGGGCTGGGGGTGACCTTGTGTTGGAAAGGTAGAGGTGCTGGACAGTGAGGAGCAGAACTGGGAAATAAGGGCTCTTTTCAGGGTCTACACTGAGGTATAAGGTAGAGGAGAAGGGGTCTGGGACAAAGAGTGTTTTGGGAGTGGCTGAAGATCTCAGAGGTTGTCACAGAGATGAGAAAGGCTGGGAGGTGAGTTATGTTTGCTGGCAAGGCATATCTTAGCTATTAGGTTTATGGAGTGGTGAGGATATTCTCTTCCTTCCACTCCTAACCTATGTGATGTTAGGGCTCAGCTGGAGGTAGGAGTTTGCGTTTCACTAAGTCTGTTAATGGACCTGCGGTGTTTCTTGCAGGAAGGGAGGTGGAAACCTTTTGTCATCAAACCCATGCCAGCTCCTCTCATGAAGCCGTTGCTGGTGTTTGTGAACCCCAAGAGTGGTGGGAATCAGGTATGGCCTTGCCCTTCATCTCCCTGAGAAGGCAGCTCTTTGCCATTTGGCTACTGAGAGCTCAGAACAGTTTTGGTAATGTGTCAGCTGCAAAAGGGAAAAGAAACCTTTGCTGTCTGTTTGCTTCCGGTGCTGTCCTCTTAACCCAGACTTTGCCTGAGTATCCCAGAACACCTCTGTATTGACTTGTCACCAGGCTTTCTTCCCACTGTTCACTGCTTGTTACCTGAAATCTTTCTTATCCCCCTAGGGAGCCAAGATCATCCAGTCCTTCATGTGGTATCTCAACCCACGGCAAGTTTTCGACCTCAGCCAGGGTGGTCCCAAGGAGGCGTGAGTACTGTTTGCTGTATTTCAGTTTACTCCTGCAGTAACACCTTTTCCTGGCTGCAGTCTCAGTGTCTGTGCCCTCCCCTCCTCACTTTTCTTGCTTTCCACAGGCTGGAGTTGTACCGCAAGGTCCACAACCTACGGATCCTGGCATGTGGGGGAGATGGCACGGTGAGTCCCCCAGCCTCTTCACACCCACACTACCCTTTGCAATACCTTTTTGGCAGCCCTTCTCACTGTAGTTCAGAACAAGGCAAAAACATACACATTGTGTCTGTGATACAGCTGGTAGCACTGGCTGCTGTGGATCCCCTCATGCACAGGTCCCAGGTGGTCTAGTTGTGTGGAGTGTCTGCATTTGTGGCCCATTCAGGGGGACAGTGTCCCCGTTGGGGCTGCTTGTATCTCCTGCTGCACCCATTTGAAGTATTAAAGAATGTGAATAGTTTCTGTAGTAGCAAGGGAATCCTGTCTCTGCCTCTTTGGCTATGGCTAGTGCTCCACATCACCTTCACCTGCCTCTTGCTCTCTGAAATAACCAACTATTCCTCTTCACTCTCTTTCACAGGTGGGCTGGATACTCTCCATTCTAGACCAGCTGCGCCTAAACCCACCTCCTCCTGTGGCCATCCTGCCGTTGGGGACAGGCAATGACTTGGCCAGGACTCTGAACTGGGGTGGGGTAAGTGACAGGCAGAAGAGCCAACCATGGCCAGGGGTGGAGCTGGACAGAGTACTTTGTCTGGTGCATCTGCACCAACTTTTCCTAAATGCAGACCAAAAAATAATAAGTGCCTTTTGGACATTACTGTTCTTCTGACATTCAAATTATTCTGAATTAGATTATAATATATTAGAACATTAATAAAGGCAATAATTTTTTTCAAATGTTTGGGAGATTTCTAGAATGAAGATGCATTGTTTTTAAATGTAAAGTCCCATTTGGATGTTGTGCATTCAAGTAGAAACTCCTTTTCACATACTTTCCTCTGAGATGTTTTCCACAGTCCACTGTCTCTGAGACACCCCTGGGAGGCAGATAGAAGACTCACCGGGTTCTCTTCTTCACTAGGGTTACACAGATGAGCCTCTGTCCAAGATCTTGTCACATGTGGAAGATGGGAACATTGTGCAGCTTGATCGCTGGAACCTCCATGTGGAAGCAAACCCTGAAGCAAACCCTGAGGAAAAGGATGAGGCAGCTGCTGACAAGGTGAAACATTTCCTCTCTGCCTTTGTTCCCTGTTCCACAAGAGTGTCTGCTACTCTTATGCAGGGCAGCGGGTGGGCTGGGTACTGCCATAAGCCCCTGCCTTGAGGTCTGTGCCAATGCCATGAGGCCATTGAGGACAGAACTGCAGAAAAGAGCTGGCCCACCACCTCAGACTGGTCACCTCTGTGGTGTCCTGGAGGGATGGCTAGTCCTCACTCACCCTCGTGAGCACAGTGCATGACTGCCTTGTCTTTGCAGTGGCCACACACTGGCAGCCTCATTCTGCCAGCATGAGGATTTCCAACCTTGTTCCTCTCTTCCATTTCAGCTTCCCTTGGATGTCTTTAATAACTACTTTAGCCTTGGTTTTGACGCACGGGTGACGCTGGAATTTCATGAATCCAGAGGTACGTGGCATCAGGGTGCAGCAGGGCTGCAGTGTGTCTGCAGTCAGGGACACCTCTGAGACACATCATAAATGCTCCTCAGAAAAGTAGACAAGAGAACTGATACCAGAACAGAGGTGAAATCAGAGGGATGAGAGGAATTGTTGAGGGAAAGAGGGATGTGTGCAATGGCAGTGAGCTGGGAACTGTCCTGGCCAAGGCTGGCTGGAGAGCCATGTTTGGGGAGAGCAAGCGAGGAAAATATTTACATGTTCAGGCCAATGACTTGGATTTTTTTTTTTCTCCTTTCCTTAGAGGCCAATCCAGAGAAGTTCAACAGTCGGTTTCGGAATAAAATGTTCTATGCTGGGGTGAGTGCATGAGGATATCTAGGCATGCCCATGTGGATTCAGCTGGAACATAGGCATGGCCCCAGCTCCTGTCCATTACCTCATTTCACTCCTCTGAATTACTGTGGCTTTTGTATACACCTAAGCTGAGCCCTGTGCCTGAAGCTGGAGAGGTGCTGGAGAAGGTTTGCAGCACTGGGAGCTGCAGCTCTGCCTGGCTGCAGACAATGCTGGTGCTGCAGCTTCCTCTCTGGCCTGTGGTACAGTTGCTCCCTTGATCTCCTGCCACTATTGTTCTCAGGAAGGCTGGCCCTCCCGCAGGGAAGGGGGAAGCCATTCTATAGAGTCCTCAGGCTACTTTGGTCTTTTATTTTTTTAAACCTTGAGCCATTTGCAGCTCCCTGGCTAATTATGCCTTCCAGAGCTTTGCATCTTATTGTCTTAACTATTTGTCTGTCCCTTCACCCACAGTATACCTTCCTACCCAAGTGGCGGGGTGACTGGTATTTTATCAGTACTGAAGGCCAAGTGCTGCTCTGCACCATCTCACATCTCCCACCTATCTCCCCTATCCTGTTATCTCTAAATAGTCATATCAGTGTTATGCTTGAAACTGAAATTGTCTCCCATAACCCAAGTGTCTCAGTAGAGAAAACCCACCTTCCATGAAGCAGGGACTGAGCTGGCAAGGAATGCTTGGGTGTGTTACTGAAGCTGTGAGGTGTCCCAAGGTTTTTGGTAGGCAAACTGGCAAGAGGAATGCATCAGGTTGTTTTGGGAGGGTGAGAGAAGAGGGCTTCTGCCAGTCAACGGGAAGAGGGTTTACTCCTCTCAGCAGCTGGGGTTTGAAGGTGGGTGGCAGGCTTCCTGGATACCCATTTCAGTGAGTGTCTGGGCACTAACTCTGTCTCTTGCCTTGACAGACGGCTTTCTCCGACTTCCTCACAGGGAGCTCCAAAGATTTAGCGAAGCACGTCAAGTTGGTTGTGAGTGTGCAGCAGTGCTCTGGGCCAGGGAGGGGGGCAAACTGTGTAGGGAATGGGGAGCAGCTGCTCTAAGCACAGTGAGTGTCTTAGGGCTGGGGGAGAGGGTGCGTTCCTTGGGACATCACCTTCCCTTGTCTTGGAGGATGGTCGCTTTGAGGAGCAGAGGGGGAGGCTATTTCACCCTGGATAGCTAGGGTGGGCCAGACTCCTTCCTTATGGCAACCTAAGTGCCCCTGTGTTTGCCTCCAGTGTGATGGCACAGACCTGACTCCCAAAATCCAGGACCTGAAGCCCCAGTGTTTGGTCTTCCTGAACATCCCCAGGTGAGCAGTCCCAGGACCTTCCCTAGTGTGCTGGGCTACTAACTGTCATCCAACAGATCTGTGCCCAGGTTTGGGGATCCCTGTCCATGTGTCCACATGCTCTGTCCCTTCACAGATACTGTGCAGGCACAATGCCCTGGGGCAACCCTGGAGAGCACCACGACTTTGAGCCACAGCGTCATGATGATGGCTGCATTGAAGTCATTGGCTTCACCATGACATCCCTGGTGAGTTTGTTGGTGCTGGTGGTAGCTCACGACCAGGAGAATGACTAGTCCTTTTGCCCAGGAATGTCAGCCCCACTGCTTCTCAGTTCCTCTCCTGTGCAGTTGTGGTGTTGGCTTGTGTGACATTATCTTTTGTCTCAGATTTAGGCAATGCTGCCATGCACTGGTCTCTGTGAGTTCCTTCCCACTGAGATCATGCCCCAAACCTTCAGAACACAGTTCACCATCTGGCTGATAGGGGATGTTTGCCCCATCCATCTCTCAGTCTGTGCTCTACTCTCACTCTGGACTCTTTCACAGGCTGCTTTGCAGGTGGGTGGCCACGGAGAGAGGCTGTGCCAGTGCCGGCAGGTGGTTCTCACCACGTCAAAGGCCATCCCCATGCAGGTAGATGGGGAACCCTGCAAGCTGGCAGCTTCCTGCATCCACATCTCCCTGCGCAACCAAGCCAACATGGTGCAGAAGACCAAGCGTCGCAATTCCATGCCTCTGCTCAACGAGTAGGTTCCTCAGATCAGTCTGTCATCTCCTGTCCAAAGCAGAAGGGGTGGATGGAGAAGGGGAAGGACAGAAGTGGGTTATCACCTTCTGACCCCTTTTCTTTTCCCTCCCCACGGCATGCAGCCAGCAGCCAGTGCCTGAGCGGCTGCGAATCCGAGTGAGCCGAATCAGCATGCGAGACTATGAGGCACTGCACTATGACAAGGAAAAGCTGAAGGAAGCCTGTGAGTGACCAGCTGAGTAGCAGAGGGATGGGCACTCTGAGTCCAGCAGTGCCTGCAGCTGAGCTGTGTGAGGTGCTGGGGATCAGGCACAGTCTGCTCTCTGAGTTGTATGTGTGTCCCATTTTTTGCAGCTGTGCCGCTGGGGATCATCGTGGTTCCAGGTGACAGTGACCTGGAGTTGTGCCGGACTCAAATTGAGAGGCTGCAGGAGGTGAGGATCTGTGTGGGAAGGGGTTCTGGTTGAGTGCTGAGTTTGGAGGGAATCAGAAGAAGGATTTCTAGACTGCCTTGATCTGCCTGCACCAACACACACACTCCTGCTTCTGGTAGAAGCTCACGATTTGCTTTCACTGCATGGTGGAGGCAGGTTCCTGAGCTGAATGGCATGATTTTCCCTGCTGTCCAGCAGCTTATTTCTTTGCATTGTTCTTCTGACCTTTTTCTCCAGGCCCCAAGTGTCACTGGCCCAGAGAGATTCTGTGTGGAAAAAGCCAGCACAGAGCCTGCCTCCTCCTAGGTGTCTGGGGAGGCTTCTCCTCTGTCCAATTGTTTGCTGCACTATGTGTTCCTCCGACCTCCTTTCAGCCTTCTACAGGTTCTGCATTTCTGGGCACAGCTCCACTTCTCCCCTGGTGCCTGGATTTAGGTTGTTTTCCCCCTCCCAATACTCTTTATTTGCAAGTAATAACTTCAGTGCTCCTGCCAGTATGCTAAGGTGTATCCCCAACCTGTACACAGGCTGCATAACCTTTGCTCCTGATGAGCAATGCCATTTGAGTCCACAGTGTGGCTCCTGGTGTTTTACTGCACAATCCATTTTTCTCCCACTTTACAGAACCTTGCTTAGTCCACAGTGAGCTGGCACTTGCAGCCTAGGGCATCTCAGATAGGAGGTTAGGAGACTCCTAAGCTCAGAGGATACCACTTTCCCACCTCCAAAGCTGTGCTGATGTTCCTTGGTCACCTGATGTTTTCCCTCTTTTCTCTTTTTGAGCTCAATTGTATTTTCTGGTTCTGGATCAGTGAAGAGACTTTGGCCTGGCAATATGTAAAGCTGTTTGCCATATCTGCAGTAGGGCGACAGTGCAAACCTCAGTGGGACCAAAGAAGGGATAGGGGGCTGCCCAGGCAAACACTGTAACAGCACGCTTTGCCTTTCTGCAGGATTTCTCTCCACAGCCCTCTGCTTTGCAGCGCCTGCTCTTTCAGGTGTGTAAGGCATCTCACCATCCCTCAAGCCCATCTGTCATGTGCATCATGCTTGTCTTGGCTCATCTTCTGGCACTTCTCCAGTGAGCTGGTATGTCAGCTCTGCTCTGTCCCATGCTGCTCTCCATCACTGTGTTTGAAGTTCCCATTTCTGCCCAAGTGCCTGCAGCCCTCCAATC
The DNA here is from genome assembly GCF_054131305.1 of Coturnix japonica. Classification (NCBI taxonomy): domain Eukaryota; kingdom Metazoa; phylum Chordata; class Aves; order Galliformes; family Phasianidae; genus Coturnix; species Coturnix japonica. The sequence continues at coordinate 23,554,378 of NC_140667.1, read as the reverse complement.
TGCAGGGACCTCCCAAAGCAGGAGGGACAAGGTGGGGAGAGAATAGAGGGGCCAAGAGACATCACTGTATTCTCTTTTTTCTATGCAGGAAGGAGATGGAACCAAACCGAAGACACTGTCATCCCAGAAGCTGTCACCAAAATGGTGCTTCCTGGACTGTGAGTATCATCATCTGCTGGGAGTGCTTTGTGCATAAGTCTGGAGTATGACAAGACAGACCTTTAGTGTCAAGCCACTGAGAGCCACGTGGGTCTTGAGACTCAAAGATGCTGGGATCCTTGCAGCCAAGTTCAGCAGTTCTTTGCCCAGGCTGTGCCTCTGGCAGCTACCCAGGAGTAGAGTGAGGAGCCTGCCAGGCAAGGGGTATCTGCTGCTTTCCAGCCCCAGAGCTGAACATGGCTCTGCAGGGTATGTTCAGTGTCCTCAGGACTGGTGGGGTTGCTCTTCTGTGGTGTGCAGGCAGGGGGCCCCCATGCTCTAGCAAGCTGAGAGAGAGACATCACCTTGTGTATCCTGGAGGTATGGGGACAGTTTCCCCACTGGTTTCCAGCTGTTTCTCCCCATTCTGGGAACAGCTTTCTTCTCTCCCTGTGCCTTCACTGACCCAGAGGTCAGAGCTCTCCGTATCTGGAAGCTGGCTGAGATAAGTGACTACCACTGACTCTTCATCTCCCTGACTTACAAGAGGAGTTTATAACTGCCAGCAGCAGGGCTTAGGACAGAGCAAAGCTGTCCACCTCCTGTGTACTCGGGACAGCAAACAACTGCTTAGCCCTACATGCAGGAGAGCTTAGCAAGGACCAGGGAAGAAAGCCAAGGGCAAGAGCCAGCCCTAGCCTAGACTGGGAAGAACAGACCTGTATCCAGAGCTGGCAGTCACTACTGATCAGGTAAAGGATATAAGGCAGATGTTTCACAGGTCCTGGGAGGTCACCTGGGAAAACTGTCCTTCTCGTTGGAGATGCTGCTGTATTTCCCCTGAGATCTCAGATCTCCAGTGTGCGTGTTGGTCCCTCTCACCCTTCAAGGGACATTGGGTACAGCCAGAGGCTGCAACATGGGCTTGGGAAGCCTCATATTAGGCTGAAAGGATGATGCTTCTCCCTTGGGCCTTCAGACCCTTCACAAGGGGTTGCTGAAATGGCTGCTCCCAGGTGTCCCTCCTAGGACTGCTTTCCCTCCTCCAGCCAGTCTCCCAGCAGCAGGTTTTGAGCTCAGGAAAATGTGTCAGGAAAGGAGCCAGCGCCTCATTCAAGACAGCACAGGCTTGTTAAAGCAGCTGAATTACAGGCCTTCAGCAGCAGCTCCATGGCTGTAAATCTTCAGCCAGGACAGAATAGATGGAGCTCTTTCACTCCTCTAATCCGATCCGGGCAGTCCCCACTCAGTTTTCAAAGAAAACTCCCTGGGCCCCCAAGGGTCCCACTGAAGCAAGCTTGCCTGGGCAGCCAAGAATCACTGTCTGGTTCTATCCCTGTCTTGCAGCAACCACAGCAGATCGATTCTACAGGATAGATCGCGCTCAGGTGAGTGTGGGAAAAACAGCCTGAAACATAATCTCAGGTGGGGGAGATTCAAGGGTCACTGAAAGCGACTCCGACTGCTTGAGGCTGGGATGCCTCCAGCCATCACCCGGGGTGCACTCTGGGTTGAGGCAGAAATCCTGTGAAGGTCAGAGGTTCTCTTGAAAAGAGATGGGGTTTGTGCCAGCTTGGAGTGAGGACTGAGGGAAACAAGGCAGGAAAAGCATGTCTGACCATAGCCTCAGGCACTGGTGATGACAAGCTTCACAGGAGAAGACAAGGTAGGATGCAGCTCCCTTACTTTCTCCGTGTCTGACTCCTTGAGGCTCCACACAGTGCCCCTTCCTCTCAGCTTCAGTCAGCTACAGTCCTGTGGGATGCAAGGTGTGGGGTTTGAGGGGATGGGAGATGAAGCTATATGGATGTAGGTCTTGCTTCTGAAGAGGCTGACTTTTGCATTCCAGGAGCACCTCAACTATGTGACAGAGATCTCTCAGGATGAGCTCTATGTGCTGGACCCGGAGCTGGTGATCACCCAGACCGTAGGCACATCTCCTGCCATGCCTGATCTTGTCGACTCATCTGCCACACCTCCTGGGCACCATTTTGCTTTCCCTTCCTCTTCCTCCTCTCCACCCTGCTCTCCTGCCCCCAGGTGAGTCTGCAGTGGGAGGAAATGGGGTGCTGGGCCTCAGGAAGGATGAGGAGCAATGGGAAATCTGTAGTTGGTTTCGCAGCTTTGATCCCTAGGCCAGATTGCAGATGGCATCCCAGGAATTGAATAAGAATCCACTGCCAAATTAGACCAGGTGGGTGGGATGTTGTCCTGCCATCCCTGCTTCAGTGCTGGCTGTGCACTGAAGGCAGTGGAGCATCACAGTGTGACTCAGCCATGGGGCCAAGCTCCAGCACCTGGTCCATGTGATGTGCTGAGAGCAGCAGTGGAAATGGGAGTGGGGATGGGGAAGAACCCAGCTCAGTGAAGAAGCAGATGGCATGGTCAGAAGGTAGCTGATCCTTTGGCCTGCTTCTCCTGCTGGCTGGAGGTGTGCCACAGTTAGGCACCTCCGCAGCTGTCCCTCCACTCGCCACATGCACCTTTCAGGCAATGTGCTGCCCGGGATGGCAGGGTTACTTACACCTTCTCTTCTTCTCTTCCAGTGCTGACGCTGAGCTCTGCCTCCCGCACAAAGGTGAGTTCGTCTGTCCTTACTGCAGGCGCCAAGCAGGGCTCTCAATCTGTCCTGCCTCCTCTCAGTTTGAACTATTTTGGGTTCCTGCCATTGCTTTCTGGCCCGTCCTTTCTCTGAAGTGCAGCCAGGAGCCCTGCAGCTAATGTGCTAGGTGGGGGTGGGTGACCCCAGAGGCAGGCAGCAGAGACCTGATGATGATTTGTGGAGTGGTCTGGCCAGGTGCTCCCCCGGCTGCCGAGGGCAGGAAATGGCATGGCAGAGGGGTTAATCCCCCACCTGCAGAGCTGTGTGCTGTTGGCTGGATTGGGGGCTGTTTCTGCCAGGCCGCAGCAGGAGCTCGGGAGGTGGGAGCACAAGGTCAGGGGCCTTGCTGAACTGAGCAAATGGAAAGAGTTTCCTGGAGCTTGAGCAGAGCTCAGAGCCTGGACGTGTGAGTGACTCACGGTGAGACGCATTCTGGCTGCTGGCTGACACCCAAATCTGCTCCTCGCGTCCATTGCAATTCATCCTGTCCATGGGCAGAATCCCTTGCTTCCCTGCACACATCTCACTGGGGCCAAGCTCTGGCTGCACCCCCAGGTATATACCTCTCTTCTTCCCTCACACTCCTGAGGGTGCAGGAGTCATGTAAAATCAACCTGGCTGTTGTTCGCCCTGAGAACAAGGGGCTGGCACCTGGAGGGACTCAGCTGATAGCTTTGGGTCTCTGGTGCCCAACTCTTGGTTCCCCAGGTAGATAAATAGCATCACGGATGGAGTTTTCTGATCCAGACCCATCTCTCTTTGCAGATGACCTGATAGAAGCTGCCAAGAGTGGTAACTTCAGCAAGGTAGGCACTTTAGCTTTGTGCTCTGACATACCGCTGCCCTTCAGTGGCTCCTGGTGAGGCCTTTCCTCTATGCAGTGCCCAACCAGGAGCAGAGGGTGCAAGCCAGGCAGACTCCTGGCAAGGAGCCTTGGTGCTCAAAGCTCCTCTCCAGAAACAACCTAGTGGACACCCCCAGGGATGTGGTGCCAGGGCTTGGGGGGTTACAGATGAGAAATGAAACTCATCTGGACCTCTGTGTCAATCCCATAGTTCCAAGAGCTGCACCGGGCTGGAAGGGACCTGATGGTGCGAGACTCCTCTGGCCGAACTGTCCTCCACCACGCTGTCTTATCAGGGAGCAAGGACATCGTCAAATACATCATTGAGAATGGTGAGCCAGGCTGGTTCGCTGTGGCCAGAATGCTACCCTTAGCAAAGCAGGCTGGAAGCCAACAACACCCAACCCTCTGCTTAGAGGGAATGCTCCTGGGTGCGGGGCCCCATCCCGTCAGATTTGCTGTATCCTCCCACTGTGACATGGGCTTTCCTTAGCAATTGTCTGCCAGCGCTGGGTGCCCTGGGCTGTTATCCCATCCTTGCTGTGACCATCATGTCTCTGGGAAACATCTCCTAGTGTTGTGCTTCTACTTTCATGGGAGCTGACCTGTTGTTCTTGGCAGCTCCCACTGAAATGCAAGCTGATTTATTTTAATTTGGCTATTTCTTTATAATGAATCCAGAAGCAACTCATCTTCCATAATCTCAGCTGGGGTCAGATGCTGTTGCTGGCCTGAGGGTTTTGGAGCCAGGCCCTTTATGAGCAGTACAGATAGCAGCCCCTACAGCAGGGTGGGTGGTGCAACTGGGGAGCTGGAGCCCACCCCTGCCTTGTGGCCAGGTCTCACTTGCCTTGCACTCTTCTTCTCCGCAGCCCCTTCAGAAATCCTCGATGCCACAGAGGAAGAAAAGTAAGTTGTTGCATGACACTTTTTACCTGTTGGCCATGGTTTCCAGTCCCCAAACAGCATCCTTTGGGCTGACCTTGGGACAAGCATCTTCTGCAGCGAGGGCGATGCCTTTCACGTGCAGCACTTGTCCCTTCTTGGCATGTTTGGGGCCACACCTCACATCTTCTTTCTTCCCCGTAGCGGAGAAACCAGCTTGCACCAGGCTGCAGCTCTGCGCCACCGCACTATCTGCCACTACATCGTGGAGGCCGGGGCATCACTCATGAAGACTGACCTGCAGGTGACAGTGGGAGGACTGGGAGGGATCTTGCTGTGGGGCTGGCAGGAGCTGAGCCACATTGGGATGTCTGAAGAGCAGCTCAAGGGCTGGAGCTTTTGCCAGCGTGCCGCCTGTACATGCAGAAGGCACCAGAGCTGCAAAGAGGAGCTGTTAAAGGTCCCCAGGGAGCCGCTCAGCCCGCACGTAGCAGCAGAGGGGTTAAATTCTCCCCATCCTTTCACTTCTCTCTGTGTTGTTTTATTAAATTAGGAGCGAGGCGCTGGAATGTCTCATCCCTGTCTCCCCCTTTCCACCCTGTGGGGTCACAGCGAGGACAGTCTCGCTGCCGAGCTCCCTCCCAGCCGCAGGGCTCCCCCCACGGAGCCAGGATGGAGCACTGGGGCTCCTCGGGTGAAGCAGAGTGTCAGCAGGCGGGCGAGGAGCTCTCGTTCACATACCACATTAATTGAGATGTGTCTTGATGCCAGAAGCTGCTGCCAGCCCCCGCAGAGCAGTTGCAGGAGGGGGACTGAGGCGGTGTTTTGGTCGGTGAGGTTCCTGACATTGCAGAAGGGAGACGTAGTTGTTTTTGTCTGGCAAAGGAGGTGTAGGAACAGGTTGAGAAGGTGCAGTCCATGGGTCTGGGACAAGGACCCCAACCAGGGCTGCAGGCTTGCAGGGGCTTGTGGAGCTTAGGGGCCAGTTCAGACAATGAGCAGCCCCGTGCCAGCTGCTGGGGAGATGCTGTACACACAATCTCTGGCTCCTGGTCACAGCTTCTTGTTCACATGGTGCCCAGAGGGGTGGCTTGGCAGGACAAGGTGGTTACCAGTGAGGGGAGAGAGCCAGGAGAACGCAGCTGGGGTGGCACATATGGCCCTTCTCTACCCTTTGGGCAGGGCTGTGGGATGCTCCGCCTGATGAACAGCCTCAACCTGCCAGCACAAAAAGAAGCCCAGCTCAGGAATGACAGCCTGCCCCAGGGAACGGGGCTTGCATATGCCTGTGTGAGTGCATGCCTGGCTTTGTAGCTCTCTGGGGACCCACCTGCTCGTGGCGCTGACCTTGTTTAGCCCCAGGTTACAGCCTGCCTGCACAGGCAAGAACCAGCCTCCTTTTCTGCAGGACCTTCAATGTAGCAGGGCTGGAGGCAGCCTGGTCCTGCACTCACGACCCTGAGGTAGGCTGGCCCTTATCAGGTAGCACACATCAGCCTGTCTGTGCAGAGGGGCCCTGGCAGCTCCAGTTTCAGGCTGTGGATCCAGGCAGGCGGTGGTGCTGCACCAAAGCTACTGCAGGGGATGAGGAAGAAACTCTATTCCTCCCTTTTCTTCCCCCTTTTGTTCAATGCCTGCTTAGATTCGGTGGCTGCAGAGCGGAGGCCCCTGAGGAGAGCCGAGCAGTGAGGCATACAGCAGCCTCCAGCCCCCTGCATGCTCAGCACTTTGTGGCATGCCCTAGTGTGTATGCACGATAGGTTCCTTGGTGGCTGCATGCCTGGCAGCAAGCACCGGGGCGTCCCAGGAGTTTCTGTGCGAGCGTGTAAGAGAAAACTGTGCCTTTGCCATCCCACTCTAGTGCATCTTTGCGGTGGGATGTGCTCAAACTTTTGTCCTCGGCCATACCCACACACAGTGGAGGCTCCTAGAGCCTGACCATTGTTCTCAGTGAGGAAATCTGTCTGTGGGTTGTCATGGGGGCCCCTGTGCCCCACTCAGTCACCGTGGTCCTGCTGTGTGCCATGAGATGAGCTGGGCAGCAGCGCTTCCCTTCGGGGGCCGCTTTTCAATGGCAGAGGCTGAGTGCCAGGTTTCCGTGGCCTTTCTCAGCAGAGGGTTTGTTCGGCACTGTGGAGCCCAGGCATTAATGAGCAGGAGCGAGGGGCAGGCAGAGGGAGGGGGAGAGGAGACGTAGCGGCGAGCTGTTAACAGATTTGCTTTTTATGGAGTGCGGGAGTTCATTAGTGGACATAGTCCAGATGGCTGCAATAAGCTGGTGAAATGCGATCCTCCTGAGGGAGCAGGAGCGCTGGTGAGGCTGCAAGAGGGAAGGGGGGTTGGTATTCCCGGGCATTCCCCAGACATACCCCTCATTCCTCACCCTCTCCCCTCCTGCCTCGACAGCGCCGGGGAATAGCATGTCATAGAGAGCAGCCTTTGTCTCCTCCGGTGCTCAGCATGCTGACGTGTTGCCTTCCCTCTGCAGGGAGACACCCCTAAGCACAGGGCCGAGAAAGCCAACGACCCCGACCTGGCTGCCTACCTCGAGAACCGACAGCACTACCAGATGATCCAGCGGGAGGACCAGGAGACAGCTGTGTAGCGCTCAGCGTGCCTTAGCCTGACCAGCTTGGGCAGGACGAGAAGAGGACGGCACCTGGCAGAGCTGTGAGTCTAGCCCAGCCCTCCCTACGTGTCAGCCCAGTCCCTGGAGGAGATGGAGACAGCAGGGCTGTGCCCCAGGTTGGGCTGGGACTCTGTTTATGAGGACAGGGGGTATTTGGGACTTGAAACCCTGCTCTTTGTGTGTCCCCCTTTGCCTCTCATCCACCATGTTCCCCGCTCCAGATGGGCTCTATCCCAGAGCCCCACTGGGGCAGGCAGGGATGTAGCAATCCATCACCCTCACGCAGGGGAGCGGTGGGAGTGCCCCCAGCAAGTTCTTACCTATGACCCATGCAGGACATCACTGCTCGGCCCTCTGCCTGCTACTGGTATCGCTCCATTAGGCACTTCACCTTGTCCAGAAGAAGCACCATGATGTACTGCCTCTGAGTCCTGTTCTCTCTTGTCGGCCTGGGACCGCCCTTGGTCTCTGTGGCAGAAGACAAGTCCCTTGTGTTAGGAAACGTGCACCCACCCGTTCCTCAGAGCATCTGGGACTGGCACAGCTGGATGTGGGGCAGCTGCTTTCAGTGCTGTGTCTGTGCTGCTCTCAGGGATCTCCCCGTGCTCCCAACTTTTGTGACCGCTGCATTCGGCTTCTGCCATCCCCACAAATCAGACTCAGGGTTTTGCAGGGAAACCTGGGAGGTCCCGCAGCCCAGGCACAAGCTCCCTGGACAGGCAGCCAGTGCACCTCCACAAGTTCTAGCAGAAAGATGCATAGGAAGCACCAGGATCCCTGGCCCTGAGTCATGTGTGTCACAGGATGGCATTTGGGGCACCAGCTGCCATGGCACACGAGGCGCCGTCTGCCCTGCAGAGGCCATGAGTGCTGAGGTAGCACAGCAGCCCTTGTGCACACACTTCTACAGAGCAGCAGTCCCTGGCTGCAGGGTGCCGGCAGAGGAGGAGGGCAGACGACGGTTGGCATTGGTGCGTTCAAGTGTGAGGTGTGTGCAAAGCAGGTCTGGGTTGCAGCATACAGGTGGGGTCCCAGGAGAGGAGGCCGGGGCGTCCCCAGTGTGCACTCACACCCAACTGTGGCCGTGCCGGGTGACAATGCTCACATCCCCCTACAACACAAATACTGAAGGAAAAACATGTATCACAACACCACAAAGAACCACAATGCTGACCAGGCTTTAGGCTGGGGCAGTTACCTTTGAGGCTATGGGGCAGCTGCTGTCATCTTCCCAAAGGTTCCAACTGCTGGCCCTGCTAAAGGCCCAGCTCCCCCTTCTCCCCTGTTTGTACATCCCCGTTTTTGTACAGGTAGTTCAGATACACACTGTCCCTCTCCCCGCCGGGCCCCTCGCGTGAGCTGAGTTGCTGTGCAATTCCGAGCCTGGCTGGTGTGTAGGCAGAGGCGGAGGGCTGTTGGTAGCCCTGCCTGCATGGGGTTCTGTGCAATACCCGGTTTGTTGTTCCCAGGCGCTGTGGTAGGACTGTATTTTTGTATCTGTGAGTGCTGGCTCTAGCAGGCCCGGGGCCTGGGGTCAGCCCGCGCTGCCCTCGCTTTTTGACTTTTGACTGTTTGGATGTTGTTGTTTCTTGGCATTGAAATAAAAAAATAACTAAATGAGGATGTTTTAATTCCTTCATGCTGCGTTGGGTGTGAGGTGGGTGTGTGACACCTGGCTGGGGTGAGCCAGCTTGGGCTTCAGCCTCTGGGGCAGCGCGGGGCAGTGGGACCAGCCATATCAGGAGGGGCTGCTGCCCGCTTACAAGGGCAAAGGATGAGGAAAGCTGCTGCCTCTTGGGATGCTGCGCCAGCACCGTCCCTCCTGCAGAGCCACCTTCAGAGGGCAGTTGTGACTGCATGACTGTGTTTGTCACACTCACACTCCCTCTTTTCCCTCCTTCCTTCAGCACGAGGCCCCTTCCTGCAAACAGCCCCTGCTGCTGGTTGGTGCCGCAGAAGCCATCTCCCGCTCGGCACAGCCCCGTAGCACCAGGGCTCTGTTCTGGGGCCCTCCCCCCCCCGGCTGCCTGCACTTTGCGATTCCTGGGTTGAAGCAGCTCCCACAAGCCCGCAGCCCACTCCCGGCCGCCTTCCTTCTGGGGAAGGGGCACAAAATGGCTCTGCTGCCCAACCTCAGCCCCTTCTTCTTCCGGCCGCCGTGGCCGGGGGGCTGGAGGAGAGCCTGGCGTTAGCCCCGCTCGCCCCTGGGGAGAGGTGGTGGTGGGTCAGTCCTTGAGGGCAGAGGGCGAAGGAGGCATCGTCGGGGCTGTGCCCGCGGTCCGCAGAGCCCCGGTGCTCAGCGCCAAAGGATTCTCGGAGCCCTGGACCGCTCCGCAGCGCTCGCACGCGGGGACAGAGGGACACGAGGACGCCCCTCGCAGGGGCTCGAGCCCCCGACAGCCGAGCCGAGCCGCTCGGCCCCTCCCCGCTGAGCAGCTCCCCCAGCCCCCGGGGCCGCCCCTCGGCCCGCCGCCCGCCTTTGTGGCTGGTCGTGCAGCCGGGGGGCAGAGGAGGGGCTTGCACGGGGACTTTGGGCTCCGACCACCTCGGGCTGCCGGCGGGGCCCGACGTCAGGGGCCGCTGTGCTGAGCTGCGCCGCGCGGGGCTCCGCACGCGGCCGCCACACAAAGGCAACGGCGCCGCTCCGCGCCGCAGGTGAGTGGGGGGCGATGGGGGCACGCGGAGCTCCGCAGCCGCACCCCGCGCCCCGCCTCAGACCCCCGACCCCGCGCCGTTCGTAGGGGCTCGGGGGGGCCCGGGTTCCCGCGGGGCGGGGTGGGGGCCAGCACCTCTCAGCCCCAGGAGGGAGCGGGGCGCATCCCGAGGATGGGGAGGGTGTGCGGGAGCGCTTCTGGGAGCGGGGGCTGCGCTGTGCGGGGCGCGTGGCGAGGGGCGGCGGTGGGATGGGTGCGGAAAGGCCGTCAGCAGCCCCGGCCCTGCGGGAGGCGGAGGGGGCCGGGAGCCCCCGCTGCGCTCGGCCAGACCAAGGGGTGCGGGGAGGGCGAGAGCGGGGAGGGACCCGGGCTCCTCTTTCAAGGCATCACCTGGCGCGTCCCTCGGCTCCGATCCGGGGTCAGTCCGCGAGGAGCAGCGAGGAGGGATGTGGACGGGGACGGGGCGGGGGGCTACGGGCCGTGGAAGGCTGTGCTCCGTGCTCCCGGAGCGCCGCGGGACGGGCGCGATGTCCCCGAGCCGGGCCGGGCAGTTCGGCTCCCAGGCAGGGGGGCAGCGCTCGGCACGCAGAGCTGAGTTGCACGCTCGTGCACACACACGTATGGGCGCTCACGCGTGCACACGCACTCACCCGCCCGGCGCTCGCACGAAGATGCGCTGGGAGCCGCGGTGCCGGCAGTGGGCGCCGTTCTCCCGTTCAATCGCTCCTCGGGCTCCCACGCCGCGTGTGCCCGTCTGCGCCAACTCCGCTGGCTCCGCTCCCGGCCCCTCGCGGCAGGGGGTCGCTTTCCATGGCTTTTTCTCCCCCTCCGCCCCCCGGATTCCGCGGGGGCCGGGCCGAGGCGCCATGGCAGCCCCTGCGCTCCTGGTGCCGGGGCGGTGCGCGGGGCTCATCCCTCCCTCCCCCGCCCCAGGCAGGATGCAGCCCCGGAGCCTCCTCCTCCTCCTGGCACTGCTGCTGCTGGCGGCCACCGCCGAGGCTGCCAAAGCCAAGAAAGGTGAGCGGGAGTCCGGGTGGGCACGGGGGGGGGGAGTCTGGGTGTGCTGGGTCTCCCAGCTGCCGCCTCCCTTGCAGAGAAGGCAAAGAAGGAGGGTTCCGAGTGCCAGGACTGGCGCTGGGGACCCTGCGTCCCCAACAGCAAGGACTGCGGGCTGGGCTACCGCGAGGGCACCTGCGGCGATGAGAGCAGGAAGCTCAAGTGCAAGATCCCCTGCAACTGGAAGAAGAAGTTTGGAGGTGCGGAGGTGGCCATGGGGGGAGCGGGGCTGCATTGGGGCCGCACGTTCCTAATGCCTCTCCCTTCCTGCAGCTGACTGCAAGTACAAGTTTGAGAGCTGGGGAGGGTGCAGCGCACAGACGGGTGTGAAAACACGCTCGGGCGTCCTGAAGAAAGCGCTGTACAATGCCCAGTGTGAGGAGGTGGTCTATGTGAGCAAGCCCTGCGCCGCCAAGATGAAGGCCAAGGCCAAAGGTGAGTCCTCACCTCCCCCAGGCAGCACTTAGGGCCAAAGCTGGGCAGGGAGTGCTGGTGGCTGCAATAACACTAACACATCTTCCATTGGTCACTGGGTGCAGCAAAGAAGGGCAAGGGGAAGGACTAGAGTGGGGCGGACGGCATCCTCAGCCCCGGACACACGTGCCTCTCCCACCACAGTGAGCCACACTCCAGCCTTCCTCTTCTCCTTCTCCTCCTCTTCTTCCTCCTCTTCCCACCTCCTCTGCCACGGAGATGCCTTGTTTAATCGCTAGTTTTGTTGAGAGCAGACCCACTGGCCCTGGGAAGCTGCTGCCACTACCCTGGTGGCATTCACCATTGTGATGGAGTGGTGCCGACTGGGTGCTCTCACCTCTTTTGGGAAATGGGTTTTGGTTTCTTTTCCAATAAAAATCTTTTTAAAAAAACAGATGTGTCAGACCCTGCCTGCCATCCCTATGCAGCGCTGCGGGGCTGGGACCCCAGGAGAGGAAGGGGATCTGGCCCTGCACCTTCATGTCTGTCTGCTCAGAGTGATGCTGTGGGGGCGCAGTACCAGCATGGGGTTTGTGTCACCACTGGGGTGTCTACCAATCCCCTGGGACTTGGGGAGCAGAGCAGTCACTGTGCCTGGGGACAGCAGCCTGGGTGCCACCCACATCAGCCCCCCAGCAGCGCCTCATCTCAGCAGCACTTCGGGCTGCTGCCTTCTTCATGCTCCCACCCCTGCCCTATGGTGGGTGACAAAGGCACACACAGGGATGTCCCTGTGGACTGTCTGCATCTGCACTCACTGTCTCTATCAGGGCCTGTGGGATACTGAGGACAACTCGGTGACACCACAGGGACTCCTCAACCCGTGGCCTTTGGTTTCTGGTCCGAGGTCTTTATTTGCTGGGGGTCTGCTGTAACTGTAACACTTCTTCAAAACCCCCAACCAACCCGCCAGGCAATGTGGGTAACGCTATGTCGGGATCCTAAAGGCAGCGGCAGTGAGGGGGGCAGGGCAGCCCTTCTCCAGGTCGCATGGCATTGCCCTGGCATGGAGTGAGACGGACAAACAGACATGGCAGTGCCCCCATATTTCAGCAGAGCCCCAGCCTTGGCAGAAGTGAGTCAACGGCACGATGGGGCCTGGGCTGCACGCGTGGGGCCAGGAGGGGCTGGTGGGACCCCGCATGCTGAGGACTCCGCGACAGCAGTGGCCATGAGGTTACATCCATTTACAAAGCTCAGCAGTCATATCCTATGTCCTCCCTGGGGCCACCACGGTGGGACAGGTGTCCCACACTGTTCCCGCTGGTCCCTAGGCCAGGAGGTGACATTGAGGTGAGGAGGGAGCCCACCACTGCTGCTTGGGCACAGCCCCAACTTCATGACTGGACAGTCCAAGAGGGTCTTCTGTGCACACACTCAAGCCAGCCTGGTCCAAAGTGGCTGGCAAGAGTTGGGCCTCCCGTTTCTTTTCATTTTGGGTAGTAAATGGTCTACAAGGCTATTGAAAACACCCAGCTTTAGGCTGTTTGTGTGCAAACAAGCTCTGACAGCCGGGAGATGGTCAGCCACAGGGAGAAGAGGCGGTCAGTCTGATGAGGAGTGCTGATGGCTGTTGGCCAACACATCCAGGGCAGGGAGCTGGGAGGGCTCCTGGTTAGCACATGTGGTCTCAGCTCACCTTCCTTCCCAGCCCCTCAGTGAGTCCCTGGGCCCAGAGTGGCTGGAGGAGCTGTAGCTCAGAGGTGCCGTGGGCTTTTGTCAGCATACAAGGGCGTCACCTGCCAGCACTTCGCAGTCCATGCTTCTGTGAGAGGGAGCAGAGGACCCCTCCAGGTGAAGGAGGCGAAGGGGAGGACTGCTGGAACGTTGCTGAAGTGGTCCCTGAGCACCAGCTTACCTGGCCGTGCCAATGTTCCTGTACTGGCACATGAGGAGGTGCTTAAAGGTTTTCTTGAATGTGGCATTGCAGAGGGCATAGCAGGCTGGGTTGATGGTGCTGTTGACATAGCAGAGCCAGTAGCCAATGGACCACACGGTTTCAGGAACGCAGGTCTCGCAGAAGGTGTTAATGAGGACCATGACGTTGTACGGAGTCCATGTGAGTATGAAGGCCAGCAGGATGGCAAATATGGTCCGGGTGACCTTCTTCTCCCGGGCTGCCATCTGGCGCTTCTTTCGCACTTGGCTCCTGGCGATGCTGGCAAACTTCCTGGCGACATTGGCAGGGCGGCTGTTGGACAGGGAGTTGTGGTCAGAGGCTCCTGCCTTAGCTGGGACGATCTCGATGGCGGTGACACATTCGGTTCCAGTCTGCTTGGTGACAATTTTGATCTTGGACCACTTGGAAGTTGGGTTCACCCGAGGATGGGCTGGGCTCTGTCCTTGTCCCGCTGGCAAGATTTCCGTTGTGGGCTTGTCTTTGGTGGTCTGGGTCATGCTGACCGTGCTGGACTCATTGGAGGTCTCCTTCTCCTCCTGCTGGCCAGTAGCCTCTGTCTGAGCTGAGGGCTGATCATCCACCTTCCCATTCCTCACCTCCTCCTTCACCTCCACAGCCCTCTTGGGGGAGTTGTTGTTGTTCTGTTTGACTGGGGGAGCCTTGAAGAAGCTGAGAGATTTGCCTTTCCTCTCTTTCCTGCTTTCGGGCTTGTGTCTCCTCACCCTGCTCCTGCTGGCCAGCGAGATGTGGATGTACAGCACCGTCATGATGACCACGGGCAGGTAGAAAGCAGCGATGGCCGTGCCGAAGGTCACCGCCGGGTTGGAGAGGAACTGGATGTAGCACTCCCTCTCGTGGACTGTCCTCTTGCCCACAATGAACTGCCAGAACAAGATGGCAGGGGCCCAGAGAATGAAGGACAATATCCATGCGGCTGCGATCATGAGCCCCGCCATCTTGGTGGTCCTCCTGGCCGGGTACGTCAGGGGCTTAGTGACACAGAAGTACCGGTCAAAGCTGATGATGAGTAAGTTCATGACCGAGGCGTTGCTCACCACATAGTCCAGGGCCAGCCACAGGTCACACACCACGGCCCCCAGTGGCCAGTAGCCTTTGATGATGTAGACTGTGTAGAGGTTCATGGAGAAGACTCCGATGATGAGGTCGGCACAGGCCAGGCTGAAGAGGAAGTAGTTGTTGACAGTCTGGAGCTGGCGGTTCACCTTGATGGACAGCATCACCAGGATGTTCCCCACCACGGTGACGAGGCTGAGCGAACCAGTGACCGTGGCGATGAAAACCAGCTCCACAGTCTTGTAGTTGGTGGGGGGCTGGATGGCCACCTCAGAGCGGTTGCTGAGGGTGACATTGTCGTAGGTCAGGTTGGCCATCTTTGCCTGCCAGGGCTGTGCGGAGAGGTTGTGCATGGGGTCTGCAAGGAGAACAGAGACAGAAAGGAAGTACGTCACACCTGGTGGAGCATGCATCTGTCCAGCCATGGCTGTGAGCCCTGGGAAAGGGCCGTGTCGTGGCTCTTAGTGCTCACCTGTGTCTCTGGCAGCAAACAGCTCCTTCTGGAAGAGGAAATCTGGGACAGGGAAGACAGCAAATTTTGTTACAGCTTCAGCCCAAAGACATCCATGTGAATCCCACTGCATCTTACTGGGCACCGGTCTGGCCTGTCTCCCAGCTGGGCTGAGGCCCAGGGCCCAGCCAGGCATCAGTTTGAGGGTAATTAGCCTCAGATGGGTTCACAGCCCTGGCAGGTGTGGGAGATAATGGGCAGACATTCTGCCTTCACGGAAAACAAGGTGTCTGTGGCTGACCCCCGTGGTGATGAGTGGGAGGAGAGTGGTCTTAAAAATAATCAGTGGGCCAAAATTGGGATGAGGGAGCATTTACCAGGAGGGGAAAGAAATGGAATTGCTGGGTGGGCAGGGAAGCTGATCTTCCTCTCCTGTACAGCTCCAGCCCCTAAACCTGCTTTGAAAAACAAACAAAACAAAAAACCAATCCAAACCCGTCTTTCTTTTCTACTAAGATACAGTTTCTGTCTTTGTTATTTTTTTGTTTGTTTTGTTTCCACTTGAGTTTATAGACCCGCATTCCCCTCTAAGTGCGTTTAATGGCATGGCGGAGGCTCGCACTCTCAGTTGCCCATTTTAAGATGGAAGCGCAGCTCATCCCCCCGCACGGCTCACGAGGAGGGGACAGGAGAGCCTCGATCCAAACGTCCGTGGATGCCACCCAGAGGTCAGGCTGCAAACTTCTGGGTTGAAAAAGGAAGAAACCGGATCCTCGGGATGGATGACTGCAACCGGCGTTTTGAACGCGGCAGTTGGCTCTTTTCAGCCATGCCCGGCCCGTCGGCCAGAGCCTGGGGGATATCTCACGGAGATTCCCGATGCTGATGCCCACACAGCCCCAGACACCGGCCGGATCCCGGCCCTGCACGCTGTCCTTTGCCCACAGCACTCAGCCCCAGGCCAACCCTCGCCATCCTGCTGCAGCTGCCAGCCGTGGCCCTCCCCGAGACTCCCAGCACTCCTCCTTCCCACAGCGCTCGGGATACACGGGGCTTTCATCAGAGCCTGGGGCACAGCTACACTGCTGCTGCCTACTGCATGAATGCTGCCTGCCTTAACGGGATGCTCTTGGTCTTCCATGGCCCCGGGCTGGAGCTCTGTCAGCAGCCAGGTGCAGATACAGTGGGGAAAGGGGAAGAGGCTGAGAGCAACAGATGTCTGCCCACAGCAGCTGCACCCTCCTTGTGTCTGGGATCAAACACCTGTGGGAGAGACAGGGATTGGGGGAGAGAGCAGCAAGAACAGCTTGGGACTGAGACCAAGTCAGCTGGGGAGCAGGGATCGTAGCTGCCCTGCGTGCTGCTTTCAGCCCTGCCCTGGACAGACTCCACAAGGCACTTGTCCCATCCCTCTCACCCCATCCTGCTCCATCCCATCCCTTCCCGTCCCAGCGGCCCCGCTCCCAGCCGAGGAGGCATGGGGAGGCTCAGGGTCCAGGCGCCGAGCTGCCACTCGGGATCCGCCCTGTGACCTGGACATGGACGTCGTGTTTGCTCAAAGTGATGTTTTCCGCCCTTGGCGTTGCACAACTGAAACCTCAGAGTTTCCCACAGCCCGATTAGCCCAGCACTGCTGGACCCAGACCAAGGCAGCGTTAACCCTTAGCACTGCAGGAACACTCAGCTCCCGCCCTCTGAGGTGTGACAGAGGTGACTTCTGTACCTGGCCTCATGCTTGGACCCCACTCC
Source organism: Coturnix japonica (assembly GCF_054131305.1). Lineage (NCBI taxonomy): Eukaryota > Metazoa > Chordata > Aves > Galliformes > Phasianidae > Coturnix > Coturnix japonica. Next base: position 23,537,922 of record NC_140667.1, on the reverse strand, counting down.
CCTCCAGGTACATGTAGCTCAGCGCCATGCAGTTCCACCACTGCCATGCCCTGATGGCACTCAGGCAGTGCCAATGCCCGCTGCTGTTGTGCCCTCTGAGGAGTCACAAAACACATTAAGGCCATGGTGGCAGCAGAAGGGCTGCCTTTCTGGATCTCCAGCATTCGGCTTCCAGGCACTGCCCACTGCCTGCAGCACTCAGCAGCACTGGGGCAGCCTGCCCACTGCGCAGGGCTCTGCCTTTAAAGGCCAGGCTTCTGCTGCCCCTCCTGCCGGCTGACCGATGGAGCTCCTCTGCTGAGCTCTTGAGGCTGAGCAAACAGCTGCCACGGCTCCTGCATTCCCCTGGCCCCTCTGCGTCACGGCAGCAGTGCAGGGCCAAGGCGGCTCTGCTTGGAATGCCAACCCCGGGAAGGCTCCAGTGAGCCCACAAATGCCAATGTGAAGGAGCTCCAGTGGTGCTGCTTGCTTGGTCCCCATTGCTTGGGGCAGGCTCTGATGCCAGAGCAGGCTGAAGAGTGGGGATGAAGGTGGGAGGGGAAGAAAACAGGAATGGCTCAGTGCAAAATCCCTCTGTCTCACTGCCCCAGAGCACACCTTAGGCTTCCAAAGCTGCACAGTTCAAAGGCCAGCACAGATGGATGCTGAAACACAAGAAAACCTCCCTTGGTTTGATGGAGAACAAGAGCAGCACATCCCCATGGCCAACAGAGGACAGACAATGCCCTTTAATGCCTCCGTTTGGAGCATCAAGGGGCAGCGGGGCTGTTTGGGCTCTGAACCTCATGCCATGTTTGCGTGTACATGGGCAGGCGAGCTGTGTTGGTGCCAAAGGCGGCACCCGCTGCAAACAGCTCCCATTGCCCTCTCTCTACTGCCACTCTCCCCCCACCCCCAGCCCTGCAGTGCCCACTTGCCCTCAGCACTGTATCTCATCATGTCAGGGGACAGCAGCTCCGGGGCTGAGGCCTGCTGGGCACCGCCGCTCCTCAGCTCGTTATTTTTATTACCCGACTTTGTCTGCGTTTTCCTGGGGAGATGTTTGTCATTTCCATTAGAAACAACAAACAAACAAACAAGAATAAAGCAAAAAACCCACAACTATGACAAAAAGTGATATCAATAGGACCCTCGTGGGGACAGTTTAAAGAGAAAAACCATGCCCCTTCTGCAAACTCAGAGTAATTGGATCACAGCATTAATTAATCATTTCAGTTCATTTCTCTTCTATGAAAGAACACAGACCGACCTGCTGCCGCGGGCACGGCGTGTGGCTGAGCACACCGTGCTGATGGTGCCCCTCCTGTGCGTCCCTGCCCAGTGGATGCAGGGCACAACATGGGGCCGTTGTGGTTGTTCCTTGGGCTGCCCGTGAGGGTGACACAGCCACAGCCCTGGGCAGTGTGGCAGCAACACAACTGGGGATCGGCAGGTGCCCAAGTGCCAGGTGCTGGGAGTAGCAACGCTCAGAGCATCCCATCGCTGCTCGGGGTCCCAGTAAGACCCCGGAGGTGCGGCTGCTGCTCTGCAGCTGGAAAAGCAGCGCTCCAATCACGGTGTCAGCAAGTAGCAGATTGAAATCACGGCCACAGTGAAGCCAGAGGGGTTCAGAGTGAGGAAGGACAGAACCGAGCGTTGCACTGATTTGAGAACACGCCAGGGGCCGTCCCTTGATTTGAAGCCAATGTCATTATTTTGGGAACGAGGTGCGTGCGGCTGCCCGACCCATCGGCCGCGGGGAGCTCCATGCGGTGCACGGCCCGGGGCTCTGCGCAGCGCTGCGCGTCCCGGGTAGGGAGGGACAAAGTAGCCAAAGGAGAGGGCATCTCGTCCCAGAACCACAGGGGAAGCAAAGGCAAAAACGCACGTAGCGTCCTGCCCGGGAGACAAATCTCCGTCCGAGTTACCGGGGAAGCGAACGCTCCGGAGCCGCGGGACGGGGCACGGCGGGCACGGACCAAGGAGCGGCGCTGCCCGGACAGAGCCGCCGCCGGGTGCAGCCCTGCACCTCTCCGCTCCCCCCGAGGAGGGGAAGCGACGGCGGTTTCTGCTGCGAAGGAAGGGCCCCTTCGTGGACACCCAGGAAAGTTGGAGGAGAGCCCCTACGGCTCCCGAGCGCTCCCCCGCCCTGCACCGCGCACCCCGACGCGTACCCCATCATCTCCCCAGACCCCAGCGGACAGACCCTCGGCATCCCCCGCCCCCGCGGCACTCACCGGGCAGCCCCCAGGGCGCGCCGTCGCCCGCGGCCGAGCGGTTCTCAGCGGCCATGGTGCAGCGCCGAGAGCTCCGCCGCGCCGTCGGGGGCTCCGGCACGCATGGCCCCGGCCGGCACCCGGCTCCCGGCGGCGCCGAGCGGCGGAGGGCGGGGAGGGGCGGGGGGAGGGGGAGGACCCGGCTCTGGCGGCCCGGCCCGGTTCCCCCCTCCCAACATCTCCTCCCCGCCCCCTCCCTCTCCCGCCCCCAGATGTGCCGCCCCCAGATGTGTCCCCCCCCCACCCCCCACAAACGCCGGGGGAAAGCTTTGGATGCGGAGGGGGGAGCACAACGTCACGGTGCCGCGGCCAATCCCCACTCCGCCGCCCCCCTCCAAAAATAAAGAAACCCTCGTGTGCCCCCTCCTTTCCCCACATGTGCTCTCCCCCACCCCGGGCAGATGTGCCACGGCCCCCCCGCACCCCGCAGCAGGGCGGGCAGCCCTGCAGCACCGCGGACAGCGGCGGGCAGCGGGCACCGAGCGGGGCACTGCGGGACGGGACGGCGGCGGCGGCAGCGCCCCAAGGCAGAGCCGGGACGTTGCGGTCAAGGGGGAGCTGAGAGAAAGTGCCTTGGATGCGGCGGCCCAAAGCCCTGACCTCAGGCACACCACACCACACCACACCACACCCTTTCCTCTTCCTTCTTCCCTCCCGAAGAAAATCAGTGCCAGGGAAACTGCCGCGCTCCGGGTGCACCCATTTGGCTGAGCGCTCCCAAGCCGATGGGGCTGCGCAGGCACTGGGCTGCTTGATGGGCCCCAGCTGTCGAGGGTCGGCACTCCAGGCCTCTCCCATCACACACAGCAACTCCAGTACGTCCTGGACACCTCCCCCCCCTGCACACTCCTGCCCCCAGCAGCCCCCACTGAACCCAGCGCTACCATCCACGCGCTTTAATATTCATCAAATACAGGCCTGGTCTAAAGAAAATGTGCCTGATGATGGAACTATTTACATTGCAAATCACTTCTAATAACCCTCCAGTAGGCAGCCTGGTGATAAACGCTAATCCATCTACCAGCCTCTCCACCCCCCGCCCCAAAAATAAAGAAAAAAAAGACAGAAAAAGTAATAATAATAATACAAACAACTCAGAACCCGCAAGAGGGAACAAGCAGGCAGGGATGGGGCTCAGCCCTGTGCAGCAGCACTGAAGCATCAGCGCAGGGAGCAGTGCCAGTGCTGCTCCCCCCATCATGGACCCGGGGGGCTCTCCTGAAGGAAGGAGAAGAGCTGGGGGTAGGGCCAGGACCCCAAATCTGGGCAGAGCCAAAGGATGGCACTGACACCGCACTGCACGGCAGCATCTGCCTTCTGTGCTTTCAGAGATCACTGCTGCTATTTTAAGGTTGCACTCAATTTTGTCACATTTGCCATATAAGCACGACTTGGAATATTTCAATATAATTGTTGTGTTGCAGTCCCCATTCTTGCAGTGCTTATTTGCTTTCTGGGTAATGGAAGGGGTAAAGTGCTTTTGAATCACTTCTTTTATACCCATTATCTAGGGGAAAAAAAAAAAAAAAAAGAAAGAAAAAGGGAAAAGGGAAAAAAATGAAAGAGAAAAGGGAAAAGAATGAAGTTGAAATGCAGGTGTGAGTTGTTCCCAAGCTAAGGAACTGGGTGCTCTGTTGGGCCCTTACCATTCCTGCTCCAAGCTGTTCCCCTTGCTCAGTGCGGTGGCTGGTGCTGCTGTGGCACAGGGCAGCTCAGCAGCACCACCCCAGGGCAGAGTGGGCTGGGCCCCTCATCCCTGCGTGCTGCAGGGACCATGCTGAGGCTTTGGGCACAGCCTGGGGCTCACGACTGAGCTGAGGGTGGAGGAGGCTCAAGGCTGCAGCAGGAGAGAGCTCTGTGCTCCACCGGCCAGGCTAATAACCTTGTATTAAATTATGGGCCCAGGCTTGTGGCTTGTTTGTTTTTATTTTTTTCATAAGCTGTCTGTTTAGATTTATCACTGCAATTCCTGATAGTGCCTTGTCGGGGATCATTACGATAATCGCAGTGCGGTGTCTGCGGGGAAGGGGAGGGGAGACGGGGAGAGACGGGTAGGAGCTGCCCGCAGCCTTTTGGGGCACGGGATCTGGTGAGGGGGAGGCACAGGGCATGAGACCCCGTGAGGGGATGTTGGTGAGACACTGGTAAAAAGGTGGGGATAGAGCCCACGGGGTTCCACTCAGAGGGAGGGGGGAGTCAGCCTCCCACCAGGAGGTCTCCATCCATCTCCTTCTCCAACTCGATCTGAATGAAGATTTTGCAAGGAGGAAGAGAAGCCCTGAGAGAAACCCAGAGGATGCAGAGCAGGTGGAAATTAGAAGGCTCTGTTTTGGCATCAATCCTTCACCTCCCCTTAATTCCCAGTAATTACACCATTTATTTAGGTAAGGCCCTTGGAGCAGAGTGCAGCAGAGGAGAAAATAGCAGGAGGCCCCCCACTCTGGCATAGCTCCGTCCATCCTCTCAGCCTTACACACTTGGGTGTACAAACATGTATGTGCAGCCTTTCTCCTCCTCCTCCTCTCAGCAGTTCTTGTTCTACCCATGCCAGCAGTGCTTCAAGACCCTCTCCCACACCAGGGAATAGTGTTGTGCCCCCCAGTGAGGCTACGGACCCCCTACCTCAGGACTAGGGGATAAGCAAGCAAGGAAGAGTGAGAGGAGTACCTGGAGGGGCAGCCCAAGTGTCCCACGCTGCGGTGGGTGGCTGGGCTGGGTCCAAGCCCCAGCAAGCACCATCTCCATCCCGTCCTGCTGCCGTCAGTGTCATTAACTGCGTGGGAGGCAGAGCTCCCAGGAAGAAAAACCCATTCAAGCTGATGAGCATAAGATAAATAACAGTGAAGAGGGGGTGAAAAAAAGAGCAGGAGGAAGGTGCTTGAGAGTGTCACTCGGTGAGAGCCTATAAAATATGCTGTTCCCTGGCAGAGGAGTCACGGGAAGCAGGGGCAGACACCCTGTAGCAAACATACCACAGCCCTTTTGTTTCTCTTTGTCACTGGAATGTGGCTGAGGTGTTCCCCAACCTGGGTCTGTAGAGGCAGCAAGCAGCTGTGGGTAGTGCTCATCCCTGCTGTGCCATGCCTGCCGCCCTGGCCTTGTCTCAGGGCCACAACCTACATTCCATGTCCCCAGCACATGCCGTGCACTTGGCTGCATTGAGCCCACCGAGCACAGGGCTAATTTCTGATGGGGCTGTCACGATGCATCACATCAAATATCTCATAGGAGCATAAGCGTATTATGCCAACGCAGCCACCTTTGTCAGCCAGAGCTGAAATCCCATCATGAGAACGCCACAGGTTCAGCCTTCCTCAACACCCCTGCAGCAAACCCATGCCCGGGGCCTCTCGGGGCTCCCGCAGCCCAGCACTGCCCGAGCCCCCAGCTTGTGTCCCCCTGAAGCCCAAATGCTGTTGCTCTGGAGATGCACTTAGTGCCCACAGCAAAGCAGCAGGCCCAGCCTCACTTCCTCCTTAAGTAATTGCTTTAATTAGCATTGGGCTTGATGTAGGTGATTAGTTTTCAAGAACTTTTGCAGCAGGCAAACAGACCAGCACAACCCCTCACAGCCTTTGCATTTATATGCCTCAGCTCTAGCCTTGCTGCCAGCTGCTGGTCCATCTCCATCAGCCAACACGAACCCTCACTGAGCCCATCTGGAGCTGAAGTGCTCAGAAAAAACTAACTGCCCATTACAGCTGCCCTGCCACATGGTGGCAGTGCCCGACCTGGAGGAGCACTCAGAGCCTCCAGTGCTCTCCAGGTGCCTCTGCTTTGTGAATCTGGGAGTAGAGAGAAGGCGAAGGGCTCGGTGAGGTGATGGAGCGTGGCTGCAACCTTCAGCGTGAGTGTTGCTCTGGTTTCAGTACTAACCTGAGAAAAAAGCAGGTCCTGCAGCTCCAAAGTCCATCCGTCTCTCCTGGTGGCAGCACCATGCACTCCTGCTGGCTCCATCACAAGCAGCTCCCCATCCAAGGCAGGAGCAGATGAAAGGCTTCTGCTCAGGATGTGGCAGGGAAACAAATCCCTGCGCACTCTGGAGGGTGCCCAGCACACTGTGGCAGTGGGCAGAGGCCTCTGCTCCAGGGGCTGAGAGAAGGGGTGCTGCCATGACTGAGGGCAGCAGCTGGAAGGGGGAGGTTGTCCCCTGCCACAGCAGCGTCACATTGTGTTGCACACCGAGATCCCAATTAGGGGCAGACACCTCACATGCTGAACATTTCAATTAATTTGCCTTTTCCTGTTGGAGTGGCTACTCTGACAGATGGGGAGGGAGCAGAGAGGGCTGCTGCTGCCCAGCAAACTGCACTTCTGCCTCGGCCAGAGAAAGGCTGGCAGCAGCAGCAATCCACTTGTTTTTGGAAGGAGTCCCACCTGCTGCTGGACTCCCTAAGTCTGTGGATGAGAAGAGCCGTGATGAGTGGCTGTGTGCCTTAACATGTGGGGGAAGGGGCACCATCAGCCACTGCCACCAAAGGAGGGGAAGGCTCCCAGCAGCCGGCTGTGCCCATCACCCACCAGCTGCTGCGCAGGGCTGCCTGCTAAGCCTGGTGCTGGAGCACTCATGGGCTGCAGCAGTGCCTACACAGGGAAGTGCTGTGAAGGATTCATTCAAAAGCCCCCTTCCAGCACAGCAGCTCCAACCAACAATTCCAGGGCTCCAGGCTTCTGGCTCCTTTTCTCTTTTCCTTGCTAACCTAAATAACACTGGGACTTCAGCTGTTCCCCTGCTCTTTTAGCTCATTAGGGTGTTTAGAGAACCCTAACTCCTACACAGCCTGGCCAACCCACCATTAACCTCTTTCCACACCAAGAACTGGCTCTTACTTCACCTCCCATTCCCACCTCAGTATTCGTCTCCATGCGGACTTTACCCCTTACCCTGGAGGTGACTCACTTTCTTTAATAGCCTCTTGTGAGGGACTTCATCAAAACCCTTTAGAAAGCTAAATAAAATTCTCAGCGCTGCATTCCTCCTTTCCCCAGGATTTTGTTAGCACATTAAAAGACTCCTGACAAGCTATGGCTGAGAAAAGCTTTTGGTTTTTAAGATTATTTCCTGCTTCTAAGCAGCAAAGCTCTCATTTTGCCTCCTAAATTGGGCCAGCAAACACGCGTGGCTCCAGCTCGGTTTCCTCAGGCAGCTCGTGTTGAATTTCCACCTCGCTCCTGGCAGGGTGCTTGCCTCCGTGCTGCGTTATCACGCTGCAGCAAGCAGATAAGCTGCAGGCTTTTAGGAAGGAGTCTCACAACCCTGCTGCAATCCCACAACCTGCGCTGCACAGTACTCTGTACCTCAGGCAGCTGGGCAGACTGTGGGATGGCCAAAGGCCCATGCTAGAGTTTAGCTCAGCCTTGCTCTAACCAACCTCCAGCTCATGGGCTAAGGAGTCCAAGGCAAGGGAGGGGAGCTGCGCTTGGCACATTCTAGGACTGCACTCCAAAAATAAAATATGCACTTCACACACAAAGTTCAAGAGCACCTGCTGGTTTTGTGGCCATATATCCAAGGCAGCATCTGAGGAGTAAGCCTACCCGCTCCATTCCTACTTACAGCTTGTACAAGCACAGAGGCCAGGCCATGGCTGTCACCACACTTTGGCCCAAAGCTAGAGAGCCAGTTAAGAGGAACACCAAAGCTGCCTGCTTTGATCAGGTCCCCCACCCTTATGTCATCTGTGGGCTTTCCCCACAAGCCCTCAAACAAGCAGCTGCTTTGGAACTTCAGAAGCATCCCAAGTTGATGCCAAGTGGAACGGCTGCAGTTTGCTGCAGCTCCCACTGGAGTTCACTGCCGCTCTGCCAGCATCTCAACGGGGACAGGTCCTGACCAAGTGGCAGCTCCCAGCAGAAAAGCTCTGGGCCCTGCACAGAGCAGCCCTCCATGGCACCAGGCCTTTGAGAACCTCTTGCTAGAGCAACACAGCCCAGAAGATCTTTTCCCAACCATGATGGAAATTTTTCCATAGGTAGTTTGGCTCTGGTTACAGAAATGGACATGTGTAAATGCTCTGCAACACATCCACTGAGAATGGGCCTGAAGACTCTTCCAGAAACCATGCAAGGAGAGGGAACAGGAGATGCCAGGCTGAGCTGAAGCAGAAGCGTTTTTTTCCAGGCTCTGTTTTTGTTTTCAAGCAGAGCAGTAAACAGCTCTGCCCAGACCTGTGCTGCCCTGTGCTGCTCGAGTCCTCAGCTGAGACAAAGCTCCTCCAGCTCCCAGTGTTGGCACATCCTCCTGCCACCCGACACTGAGGCTATAGGGATGCATGAAGCCTTCCTCATCACACAAGGGAATCCCGTTTTTCAGGCTGCTCTCCTGTCAGATCAGGGATGTGGTTGGCTCAGGGCAGGTTTTAGAGTCTCATTAACACTCTGCAATGAGGCCTGGCAGCAGCTGATTTGATTTAAGGTTCATTTCCAGGCTGTGATTTAAGAGAAGATTTGCTTAATGTTCTCTAACAGACTCTTCTGACTGGGAGCCTGAGTGCTGCCTAATGACAGCCTTATTTATTGTAACATCTTTGCAGTGCAGAGTCTAGAGGAGCAGAGCAGAAGCACAGCAGCTGCTGGCAGGTGATCTGATGGCAGAGGAAGCATCCCTCAGTGCAGACAGTGGTAACAGACGCTGGGGCGTGCATTCCTTTATCCAGGACAGCCTGACCCTGGATCTCTTTTCTGCTTCAAGAGTTCAGCAAGACAGATCCCTCTCTGCTTGTCTAAGATGGACAGAGCTGTTACGTACCATTTTGAGCAGGACAGGGGAAATGCTCCACTTTCTCTCTGTTGCAGTACCTGAATGATAGGAAATGCAGAAGTGCCTGCTCATCCCCAGACTGGTTGAAAGGCAAATTGCAATTGAGATTCTCTATTCCTCCCCTCTGCTGCATAGTTGAAAGCCTTCCACTCCAACGCTGAGCCTACCATCCTTCCGGAAAGGGAATGACCATTGTCTGACGTTTGTAAGCTACCTTGAGTTCCTGAGCTGGATGTACCTATCTCCCAAAGTCAATCCCATAGAGATCCATCACACAAATGAAGACAGTAGGTCAAGCAAGGGTTTGTCATATTTTAATGACATTAATCTTTGGTGTTTCCCTCGTTAGCACTCACACTCTCCCCGTCCTTCCTCCACAAACCTGCTAGGGATGGAGAGTTACAAACGAAAAGGAAAATCACATTTGAGACTAAAAACAGAATATCAGAGCCTTGATTTCTCCACTAGAAACTACATGTACAAGGTCAAGATTTCACATGCAACACCTTACATCACAGACCCATACCTCACACCCTGGCCTGGAGCTCAAAGACATTTCCTGCCCCCTGCCAAGGAGGTGCAGCTCAGTCCTGGCACCATGAAACCACTGGGATGGCTCATTCATGTTAAATGTTGGCACAACTTATGAACTGCATCCTGACTGGAGAGCAGTAGCCCCTGTCCCTCTATTCATCTACATAGCAGCTCTGCTTAGGTTCCTGGCAAGTACTAACCTAATTTCTAAGAAGGAAAGATCCCCACGTGTAAGCAGTTCCCGAGCCATGAAGGTTTTGATGAATCCTAGCTCTTCCCAGAAAAGACCACAGCACAGGACTGTGTCCTGGAAGACTCCTCTGCTCCAGCAACAGCGCTGGAGCATCACGCCCAGGTTTGCACAGGAGGGCTGCCAGTCTCCAGAAGGATGCTGCAGGCCTGTTTCCCTTCACTCTGCTGATCAGCCCCTATGCATAAATGGGCAGGAAAGAGGAAAGGGGAGAAGCATTACAAAGAATGACACTGACCAAACTGAAGGGTTGAGCTCAGGGGATCCCACACGACTTCAAAATCTGCATGGAGTACAGCCAGTATTGTTTATATTCCTGTTCTTATTCAGCAGTGGGAATGTTGGAAGTTAAGATACTATGCTTTCTTGCCCATGGCTTCCTCGCAGTTCTTATCCATTGCCACTCACCCAGGACATAGAAACCCTCTGAACTACCAACATCCTGTTGGAGCCACATGTCCCTACTCTTCCAGCTTCCGGCCAGCTGTGAGGTACAGGTCTCTGCTGAGCAGTACAAGGGTAGCACCAACACACAACTCATTTCTACCTGTTCCGCGACTCCCCACTGGTGCTGTCATTACTATAGAAGTTGGTACTGTCAGGAAGATGGTTATTATTAGTTAGGTCACTGTATTCGATTGGTCCCTCAGTGTCCATGGAGGGCTGGGCCTGCTCCGGCAGGTCCAGGTCACCGGTGCCTCGTCCTTCACTCCCGCCAGAAGATGTCCGCGGGCTCAGGCCGTGCTCTGACAGCTGCATAGACTCTGAAAGGATCCGTCCCTCCAGCTCAGATGCCAGCTGCTGTGAGGTGGACTGATGTGCTGATGTGCCCTCAGCTCCAGTGGACTCCGCACCAGTCTGAGAGCTGCGGTGGATCCGGTGACTCACTATGATGTTGTTGCCAAAGCCACCCATGGACGCCATGGTGGTGCTCTGCTCCCGCTGCACCACAGCAGTCATGCCACCTTCTGCCATCAGCCTTTGTATCCTGCTCAGGGCATCCTCCCCACCGGCCCCGTATTCTGGACCTTCACCTGCAAAGAGAGAGCAAAAGCAACTTTGGTGCATCAGGCAGACTAAAGCACCAAGAAAATGCATGCACAATGTCACTGAATAACAGGGCACGTGTGCTGGGACAGAAGACAGGCTTTGCTCCAGTGGAAGTCCAGTATTTCATTTCTGTAACTTTCCTTCAAATGCCAAACAAATGCAGTGCCCTTTGTCAAGAAGTCCAGTGTGTAGGTTCCTGCTCTCCCCAACAGGTATTTTTTCGAGGAACATCTCTTAAGGTTTTTGTTTACTCTCCCTCAAACTTCCCCTCATAATCTGGTTGTACTGAGCTCTGAGGGAACCACTGTCAAATGCCTCTGAAAAAGAAAATCTCTTGGAAAAATAGCCCATGTAGATTAAACCCCACAGCAGGAACATTCAAAAGCCCAGTTCTGTTTTTCACCATTCTCCTTTTGCTACAAACCTTAACCAGACCGTCTGGGGAAAACAACCAGTAATCATAAACTGCCAGAATCATTCCACAGTGGGATCCTGACGATTCTTATTAAAGAGATAAATCTCACTCCCAGCTCCATGAAGCTATCACAGTGCTGATTAGAGGAGGAGAAAACCGTGAGCTCTCCTGGCACCAAAGAAATCAACACAAATGTCAACAAGGCTAAGATGTAGGCTGAAGTTAAAACACAACAAAAACCAAAATGCCACGCTGACTAGGAAGACAAAACACCTGGGACTGTGGGATAGAGATCGTGTCTCCAGTATGGGAGCTGGGATATTCAGCACAGACAACACCATGCTGCTGTAGATGTTATTTTTTGTGGAAAAAACAAGATAGTTAAAGCTGTTAACATTTATGCAGTCAGTCGGTGACAGCTTACTCCTTTTATTCTCTGTCTCAGTGGTATTTGCATCAAATACCATTGACTTCCTCCACCACAGAGTATGCCTAATTTCTTCAAGCAAGCCTGCTGACATACTGCCCTGCTGTAGAAACACAGCAGATATTAAGGGCAAGCTTAATTCTCACAAGCAGAATAAGTAGGAACGTAGCAAGCCTGCTATATCAACCATACATACAACAATTACATAGCTCCTTGATTAGGGCATTAGCGAGACTGTGGAGACACCAGTAATCACATGAGAATTTGGAGCAGAGCCCAGAGGATTGAGCAAGAACACCGACTGTGCAGAGCATGGCCAATAACTGCAAGCAAAGAAATCCTATCCAGGATGTTGATGCATGAGCTAGGAACCAGACTGACCAGCACAAGCAAGACCAAGAACAGAATAAGGAAGGATTGGAAGGACTGGAAACTTCAGTGTGAAAAACATGAATGCCAGGTAATACTGGAACATCAATCTTGAGCAGGAGTAAGTGGAAGGTTTGAGAAGCATGGTTTTGAATTCAGTCGCTGCTGCTTCCTTCTGGGGACACAGTCATAAGCACTTCATTACCAACCATCTGGTCAGGCCAGACAGGAAGCTTGAGAAAGCCAAGATGTGCAACCTGGTTGAGAGGAATGCCAGCCCACCCTACCTACACAAGCCCTGGAACAGCAGGTACTGTGCTCTTGACAGATCGCCTGCTATAAGCTGGCCCATGCAGGAGTGCTGGAACTGTGTATCAGCCAGGATACCCAGCCGATACTCCTTAACATTACAAACATATGCTTCACAAGAGGAGTCCATGCACACAGCGCACACTGCAGCATCTCCTGCTATTCCCATCCCCTTAATTACTACACGTTATGGCTGAATTGCCAGTTAAGGCACATGCCTCCTCAGAGAACAGGCCAGGGCTGATGCCATAGTAGGAATCGGAAGGTCAGAAGTCCTCAGACTACAAGAACTGAGACACAGACATGCTGGAAATGCCAGAAAGACAGATTATCGAAGGCCAGAAGTCAGCTTTACCATTCAAGTGGCCAAGAAGCACCTCTACTCTGGGAGTTAGGGAGTTGTCCTCTCCCCTTCCCACTCTCCTCAGGTTTCAGTTTCAGCTGACTGGATCAGAGCAAAGCTTCCTGAGCAGCGTGCCTTGTGCTGAACAACAGCACAGATTCATATAACAGCCTATTTCTACTGTCTGGTGACTCCCACACATGTTCTTCACCATGCTGCCAAGGCAGACCACACTAGTTCTCCATGCAAGTGAAATAAGCTAACTTCCATTTAGTGGACATTCAGGCTACATACCCAGGCACTTACCCAAAACAACAAGTGACCTGAACCCAAACCTGAGGTCACCAGAAATTCCAGCTTGATGTAGTGGTGTGAGCTGACCCACTAATTCAGATGCTCAAAGATAAAAATAAAAGCATTTTAAAATTAATTCATGTAATGTAGAGGGAGAGGAAGGGGAGGGTCACAGCTCTGCCTAACCAGCTATGAATAACAGCATCTCCCTTAGTGCCAGAATAAATACTACCAGTTACTTTCCTCCCCAGCCTGCTCAGAAGCATGCTCACACTCCCTGTCTGAGGTGGCTAATTCGAACAGAAAAGGCACAGCTGCTTTGACTCATAACCAATTTCTTAACAATAACTTACCTTGGTGATTGGAAGAGTGAAACTTATTTTTCTCATTAGAGTTTAAAAATTGCTCTATAATTTAATCCCAAGAGAGTCAGGTACTTGAAGTACTTAGCACTGTAAAGGCTTGCACAGTACCTGAAGACTATTTTTTTCAGGGAGCATTTTTCAGAGGGCTTTAAAGAAAAAGTGAACTTTGCTGTTCTGTCGGGCGCGTGACACACTGTACAGATCTGCAGCTCTATAGGACACGCTACATTTTACAGATGGGCAGGCAGATGAAAGGTTAAGGGACCTGCCCACGTTTCTGCCTGCAGAATGAGAGGCAGATCTGTAAATAGAGCCCTGGTGTCCCGGTTCCCACACTGATCACAAAAAGTCACATCACATATGACAACAGCATCACAGGAACGTGTTCAGCTAATGCAAAATGGTATGTTTCTTCATAGCACACGTGAGGCACAGCTGCTATCGGGGTATTCCTGCCCATGCAGTCCCTCAGCACGTGTTCCTAATGTCTCAGATTAAACGTATTACATCACAGCTAGGCACACTGACTGTGCTCGTAAGTGCTGCTTAGGCATCCTCAGGATGCTCTGTTTATACCAGAAAAGTTTCATCTGTGTGTGACATTTCTTCACTATTCTTGGTTTAAACAGGATGAAGCCCTTAAAGTGCCTGCTGCAGCCTCTGTCAGAAGTTGGACATGCTGGAACGGTGCACTGGCCAGTGAGTTTAACCTTTGTATTGCATGAAAGCAGTCAATGCATTCCTCCTTCAGAGACAGGCAAAGCAGCAATTCACTGACATCAAGCCTTCTGATAGCTGCAATTTTGGCTCGTAACCGGAGCCTACTAGTACAGTGAGCATTTAGCTAGGTGAATTTTAAGCCCCAGGGACAACAGAGACGAAAGAAATTGAGATGACAATTGCCACTCAGGTCTTTCTATTAGTTCTTGGAAATATCGCTTTCCTTAAAAAAAAAAACCAAACAAAAACAACAACAACAACAAAAACCAACTGGATTAACTTGAAGATGTATCAACATGTGGCCAGAGATAGCATGGGCACATAACCAGACAGGTTTCCTGCAGTACCTCTTCCACTGCTGGCAGCCAACATCGCTCACACCACTCTTCACACATCCAGCAGCCTGAACAAGTGTCAGCCACAGCTTGACACAATCTGGACTGGGAATTACATTTTCTAAAGGTTAAACAGAGGTCATTAACACTCATAAAGAATTTTGCTGGTTTTTGAGTGAGATTTCATATGCCAGTTGAATACAGAGCCGTTCCTCATTGTGCCCATTTGCAAGGGTAAACGTTTACATCATGCCCCAAAAGACTGTGTTTAATTAAGAATGCCTCCAAGTTACAGCTCTACCACAATTTCCACTACATCTGTCAGCTTAAGAGAAAGCAGGAGACAGTTGAAACACTGTTCTAGGCATTTCTCAGTACCTCTCCTAGTTTTTTTCCTAAATGTATCTTATCTTGGTTCACGTGTGGCTGGTGAGCAGAGCTCACAAGGCGGCTATCAACTGCTGTATAACAAAACCATACAGACATTAGAGGGATTCACTTCTAATAAAGTCATCATATACTCATTCCTCCAAAGGAGGCAGAAAGATAATCAGAACAGCAAAGTCCCCGCAGAGCTTTGCATGAGAAAAGGAAACTATTTATACCACCACAGAGCTTAATTAGATTTCTGATGCAATTCTGCATACTTTTTTTCCCTTTGTACAGTAAGCACACATCTGCAAGAAATGCCGTGATCCAGAATTCCCCACAGCAGCAGAGCTCACACGCCACAGGACAGAAGCTCACTCCTGGGGGTAGCACTATCCTGTTTTAATCTTTCTGGGGAGACATTCAGGGATTTTTATTTTGTTTTCTTTTTTTCTTTTCTTGTGATGAGGTGATAGATAAAACGTTCCTTTACGTTACTCAGAATCACATCTGATTTACCCATTTTGCTGTGTATAATACTTGCTAAGCCCTTACACAGTGATTTACATCTTCAAAGCCCCATACAAAACACTAATTAATCTTCACAGCCCCTTGTGTGCTGTATGGGAAGATTTATTCCCATTTGGTAGATGATTAATATTTTGCCCTAGGTTACACACTAAGTTAGTGGTAGAACACTTTCCCTCCCCCATGCCCTTCTTTGGATGTCCCTGACATCAAGATCCTGATTACAGGAAACCTTGTTTGCCTTTCCACAGACAAATAGTTATGGCAGATACAATGGGCAAATTTAACCATCAGAAAAGCAGCACAGCACCCAGTCTAACCTGACTGAATGCACTGGGAAAATATGAGTTTATGATGCTAGAATAACAGGAACCTTAATGCCACAGCAAGATCAGCGGGGCTCAAGCTATACACGTATTTTGCAACTTACAGAAGAACTGATCAACTACGTAGCATGAACACTGGAATCGTCATCAGAGCACACATCCACACTGGGAATAATTCCTTTGTTCTGAGAATCTGTATACCAGACAGGAGAGTGGACAGCCCATTTTGCAGATGAAGCCACTTGTGTAAGGGCACACAGTTCCAGTCAGAGTTCACATCAGATGTAGAAACTGTTGCTCTTCTTTGAAGCAAGAGACAGACTACAAGTCTCTGCCCTTGGCTTGCTACCTTACACTCCTTTTCTTCTGAATGCTCTGTTACAGAGAAACTCTGCCCACAGCACTAGTAAGGGATAACTCTTCCCCACCTCACCATCTAGTTACAAGCCACACTCCAGATCTGAAAATGGAAAAGTTATAGAAAATGAAGAGAAACCTTTAGATGATTGCAGAACAGCAGCACAGGGAGGAAATACTGAAGTTCTCTTTTAACAGAGCAGAGAGAGGTCCCTACACCTGCAACATCAGCCATCACTGCCCTGATGCAAGAAGCTCCCAGAGCTGCTGCACGCTGTGCCCTGTTCTCTGTCTGCATACCGCATTCAGTGGAAGCAACAGTTCCCATAAGCTCAACATTTGTCCAGACATTCTGCATTCCAGTTGAATTCACATGTCCTCAACTGCATTAATGTTCTAGAGAAGTTAATCCTAGTTCTGCTGAGATTAGCAGATAGGAAACAACACAGATCAGGAATTTGCAATTTAACATTAAGCAGAAGAGCCAGTATCAGTGAAACACAAAATCTTATCACACGTGCTGGATGCTGCAGAGTGGGAACTGTGGAAGAGTTGCATGCCAAAAGGCATCTTCCACAATGTCAGACCACAAAGCATATGGATACAGATGTCATGGGGCTGCTCTGCACAGTCAAAAGGACTGTCATGAACTCTCAAAATTGCCCCTTTAATTTTCTCTGCCTTTCCCACACACACACAGTCCAACACCAAGCTTTCAGAGTTGGACCCAAGTGCTATGGTTCAGCACAGAGACAGGAAGCCTGGACAAAATTACTATGCTTTCAAATTATCAGTGATTTGTTATCATAAAGGAACTGCACATCAGCTGCTCAAAGCTCTTTATATGCTGATAATTTCTCCCACACTGGGAAACATTAGAGATGTTTTCCAGTAGCTGAGCTGGACATTCATCACAGTTTTCATTAATCAGACTAAACAGAATACTCATATCTGCCTTTGTGAGAATTAATATACAGTATATTATTTTGTATTTCAAGGCTGAGCTTGTGAAGCTTGCATGGGTTTCAGTGCAGAGGTTGAAGGACCAATTGCTAAGGATGATCCTCAGCAGTTTGCAGCTCTATTGGTGGTTACAGTACAGAGTATTTGTGAGGAGTGATGCCAGTACATCTGGCTTTTCTTGAAATCACTGTGTCTTTGTACAGCTGATTTTACCCTGTGAAAGCACATGAAAAATACTTTTCTATTCATATGGATCATCTTGGCCTGGCTACAGGTAAATCATGCTGGAGAAATCTTTGCTGAAGAGATCCAGAAGTGTAAAAAATGTGCCATGGGATATGGGATCTATATGGAAGTTCCTCACCCAGAAGGTAAGTTCTGTCAAATAAATAAGCTCCTCACCGTCCCCAGTCCCTGCAGAGGTGGATTCCTGCTCCTGTACCTCCCTCTCTGTCTGAGTCTCGGCATTCTGCAGCTGAGGCGCCAAGGTCTGGGTACCCTGTGAAGTCACAGAGGTGGGGGGGTTTCGGGGTTGTAGGCCTATGGCATTCATCAGGCCCATGTCCCTATCTGTCCTCCACGTGGCTCTGCTGGTTCTGAAAAGAGAGAAAAACAAATATGATCATAAGCATTGGAGGTAAAACATCCCAGCAAGATGGAAGCATCTACCTGAGCCTCTTCCTGTCTCCACTCCAACCAGGCAGCTTCCAGCCACTGCACAGTTTGGGGCTGGAGTGAATGGTTATCTGCACTTAAACACAGACACATCTTTCCAGCCTCAGCTAGCTGGTCTCTTGAGTTTTAGGCTAAGAGAGTCTTTCAGTCTACTCACCCTTCCACAGAAGCAGTGTGTCTGACAGGCTTAAATATGTATCCCTGCAGTACCACAGCCTGCAGAAGTATTCGCTCTCGGGGTCACTGAGTTCAGTTGGCAACACAAATGCAGCGCAGAACCATAAACACACATACCACCTCCCTCTGCAGCAGGACAGTTTCTGCTCCTGAGGGTACAGCCTGTATCCTTTCCCTCATCTGGACCCCCTAGTTTGTCAGCATCACACATGAATGCACTCTGGCAGGCATTTCTGCTTGTTCCAGTCAGACAAGAGAAATTCTCTGTTCTCCAAAGCAAATAACAGGAACCGCCTCAAGGCTCATTAGCTTCTCAGAGAAGAACAGTTGAAGTGTATTCAGCTACAAAAGCTGAATATTGGTAATGCTTGGATGCTCTTTCCAAAACTGACCTCTGGCTGTAAGTGCTGGGAATGGTAAAGAGTTTCTAGGAAAGGCTGCCTTGTTCACAGTCAACATTCTTTCGCTAGTTTTTGAAATCTGTCTTGCTTTTCTTACCCTCTCTCAGGAATTTGTTCATTCTCAAGCAGTGTTTCTGCCTCTGATGCTTGAATCCCCTAAAGAGGTAATGAAGCTCCCACCTTTCAGGCTGCTCCTTAGCCCATCACACAAGACTGATATACACTGTCAAAAAAATGCAAGTAGTGGCAATACCCGCTCATGGCAGACAGAGAATCTCTGCTGTTTATTGTTCATTTTCAGCCAGACAAAGGCTGTAGGACAGCATAAACACCAGCTCTTAACCTCCTTGGGATCCTGAAGCTCACAGTTCAGAAACAAGACTTCAACACTTTTGACGAGACCGGTGAGCTTAAGGAGAAGCACTTTTCAATGGGGAAAAAGCATGGTACTGCACTATCATCTTTGTATTTAGGATAACTAAACACATGTATGCGTCATTAGGTAGAGCGGATGAAGCAGCCAACGGGGTTCTAAAGGGATTCAGCTTTATTTTTAGAGTTCAGTCATGAGAAACAACTGTCCCATGGCTAGAAACCAAAAGGATGAAAATCATTCACAGAGGCCACCCAATGGATTTGCACTTGTCTCTACAAACACCACATTGCTCAGTTATCCTCCAAAGGCACCATTAACTTAGCATAGCATCTTTGATGCTTGAAGCTCCACATGTTCCTCCTACACCTTGCTCAAGGATATTACCAAGGCAATAGATGACACATGTACTTCACTATTTCCAGCAGCACTTTTGGGCATCTCACTTTCCAGAAGCATCTCAAGTGGCCTAACACAGTAGTGTGAAAGGAGACAAAAAATTGTGTCTTTAAAGCTGCTGGTACAAAGGGAACAAATGGCAAAAAGTGATGCTTTCAGATGTAATGAAGCCAATAGAAAGGATCAGCTTGCTCTAACCCATGTCCAGGAGACTCACCCAGGCCGCTCAGTGCTCCTGCTGCTGGAATGCACAGTGAAGACATTCTCATTCTGCTGGTCCCAGTGGTATTCAACTCCAGAGTTTAAGGCCCTTGAAACACCAAAGAAAAAATTATTAGTGTGGCAGGACACTGTTTCAGCAAGCATTCATTACATCACCACAATGTGGAGGATGGTGCTGATTCCTGTCCCACAGAGAACGCAGGTCTAGCTCAGTTCATGTTTTCATTACAGGGGTTCATCATCACTTGCAAACACCGAGCATTGTATTACCCAGATAGCTCTGGAGTATCCCATTCATTTCAATTCAATATTAGTACTGAAGCACAGCTATACGAGCTGAGAGATTTTCAGGAAATGAAGACATACAACTGTGTATAAAATCAGGTTACTGTACCTCCAAGTGACTAAACAAAGAATTGGACTGGAAAGACCAATTCTCTTTGTGGTGTCTGCCAGCGATTCCTGCTCTAGGTAATGCTAAGTAAAACACTGCTCTGTATTTGACAATTAGTTTCTTTGTTGGTTCTCATTCTTTCTACCTAAAAATAAATCCCTATGCAGCTTTCCCACTGACAGTCACTGCAGAGCAAGGGCAGACTCAGAGGAAATTTTGGTAAGTTTCCACAAAAGAGTGTGCTAGATCAACTATATCTGTGCCGGAAAAGTCCAAAACTAGCATTTTACAGCAAATGTTACTAAGTTTAGCAAAACAGCAATGCTCCAACAAAGTTTCACAGTGCATTGTTTAAGAAGATATGTAAATCCAGGACTGGCTAATCACCTCACAGGAACAGGCAAGGTCAACAGTGTATTGCTATTCACCGCTGCATTGCTGAAGACACTAAGCTGTTGTAGCCAGGATGCTCTAAGTACCTCCTACAATTTCTGAGGTCCAGCAGCAATTCAACAGGAAGAAGATAATAGGGAATTCCAACTTATTCCGTACCACACAGAAATAAGAGGCCTTCTAGTCACTTAAGAGCATCCATCTTCTATAGGATCAAAACAGGTGACTATGGGATTTGATCTAGCCAGTCAAGAAGCCCTGCCTACATAAAGTGCAAGAGCATGGACAAGACTGTAGTTATTTCAAGCCCAGGATAACAGAAAGAACATTGATATAAGCCTAAGGATCATCTGTCATGCTCTGTAAGCCTCCAATCACAGGATTGATGCTGTGGCAAAAGGAAGAGAAGGACAGAGGACTGTTCAAAGACAGAAGGGAGCTGCATGTGAAGGGAGGGACACACATCACTCCTCAGGTAGTCTGAGAGCATTCACATAGTCTGAAAGGATATAGGACACGTTGTTGGTAGCTGAGTATGACTGAGGCATAAACATAAATACAGTGTTTATGAGTAAACACAAAAACACACATCCTCCATAATGAGATGCCTCAGCAGAACTGCGGTAAGACTCCAGTTCAGACAAGGGAAGGATGTTGCACGTCAGGTGTGCGCTGCAATGGCTAAGTGTGCCAACTGGAGGCCTGGGGCATGGCTGCTGGGTGACAGCATCTCAGGTGAGGGCCAAGGGCAAAAGTTGTAGAAAATGAGGTCAACAGAACCACGCACAGAGTCTGCAGAAGTGATCATTACAGGCTCTTTGCCAAGCTAGCCCTGCACTGTATTATACCCCATGAAAGCAGCTGACACGGAGATGCTGATTTACATAGACTTCAGAGTTTACTGGCAGATGACAATCTACCACTGCACACATGCCGGTCCCTCTCTGGTTGTTCCATCCTTTGTACACCAGAACCTGACACACTCTGCTGCCTACAAAGCGACAAATCCCTGGGTAAGGAACACTTTTTATCTTGGTAGTGAAATTTTCCAGAAAATAATAACCTCCTAATTATTGGCAGCTGTTGTACAATAGAGCCAAACTGACCCATGCTCTTCTATCTCTCCCTTCACACTTTCATGCTCTCTGAAGTACAGACATGGTCCCCACAGCCACCCATGACTGACATTCCACACCTACACCCTGTGCGAGCTACTCGTTTTTCTCAGTTTCCACTTCCAGAAACCAGGAGATTGCAAAATCTTCCCCAGGGCAAATCAGGAGCTGGCAATCCTGCATTTCTCTCCTTCCCCCAAACACCCAACAGCCTGTACTACGCAGAAAGCTCAACACATACACATTTGAGTGATTCATCTTACTTCTAAGGGAGCATCATGATACCAGCATCGTGCTGACACACAACGCGCGAGTAAATGCTCCTGTCCGTTCTCCCACCCATTCTGCAGATGCTCACTGTCGTACAGTCAGGTTCTTGGATAGGAAATCCCAGTTCAAATCCATGCTGTCAATTCACACCTTTCTCTGGACAGTGAAATCAATAGCCATTCCGCTGAATACATGACTTAGCACGCTACTTTTAAATGCTGCCATTTATCAACTATATTTCACTGCCAAGAACCTATTAGCTGCTCATTTACTGCCAGAGAGCCGAGGACTTTGCTTTCCTTTTGCAGGAGGAAGGCCTGTGGCAGTTGGTGCTGCAGCTGCCTTTGCTGACTCTGACATTTAAGCCAAGGTCACAAGATTCGGTCATGATGGGAGTTCAGCATCCTCACCACCACTTTAACCTGTTTTTTTAGCCAGAACTAAGCATGTCTACCATTAAAGCCAGAAAACTGGCTCAGAACAGGCAGTGGGCAGTAAGCATCCTCACTGCTACCTGTCAGCACCTCTCTCCCACCAGGGCCAACCAAACAACTTGCTCTTTCCCAGCTCCACCTCTTGTAACAGACTTCCAGGTGTAAAGCCTTTTGCACGATCTTTGCTTTCTCTTGCAAGCGTGTACATCTCCCTGATGTGGAATCCACGGCTATAAGGTGGGTATCCACCTACAGCCTTAGGATGACTGTTGGAGACTATGCAAAGGATTCTTCAGAATGCATCAATATGCAGTGGAGAAAGCAAAAGCCTGAACCTACTAGAGGGAGTCAGTTGGGCAGTATCATTTATACAGAGATCAGCACCTCACGATTAGCAAATATTTAATCAAGGAAAAGCCACTGTTTTATGGGTGACAGTTTTTTGGCCCTGTCTGCATTAGAAAATTGATCAGATATCTCTGCCTTAATCCAGCTTAAGCAGGTAAGACATGACAACCACAATTACTTTGGTTTAAAACGTTTTCAATTAAGCTTAAAGATTTACACTGGTTTAACCACACCTATTTAAAACAGTGCAGTCTCCCTTGGCAGAAAACCTGAAGGTTTTTTTTTACGCCCTTTGCAAAATATTGCTTGATTTTTGTAAATTAGCAAGCCTTTTGCAGCACGTTTCCCAGGAGATTTGCAAATCAAGGCTCGACTATTCATTTCACAGAAGAAGAGCTTACACTGGAGAAATGAATATTTTTCAGGAAGCGTTTAGCTTTTGCTCTATCAAACTCCAGGCATGGAAATGCTGGAAGCCCTTTACATTTTCCAAGGCATAAGGTAGAAGCTTTGTGTAGCATGGAGCATGTTGCCACTTGGATGTGGACGCAATAAGGAGGACATTCATTGCCGAAGGCTTCCGGGTGAAAAATTGCAATTCTCCACACTGTGTCAGTCATGGACAGTGAAGTCCACTTAGGCAAGTTCTTATTTTTTTTTTCCTTTTTATGGCTGTCTCTAAACCCTCACTGGAAATTTCCATTAGCTTTGTCAGATGCAGAGCTGCTCTCTGACAGGCTTTCCCAGCAGAGCGAGCCTCTGTCCAGCTCCTGTTATTAACGAGCTTGAAGAAGATGAAGGGCACAGACTTGCATGCTTTGCTGAGAGCTGAATAAGGACTCTAAGTGGTGCCTGCTAAGTACCAAGTGGTGACAACTTCAGTAACAGCCCCTCCTCCTGCACTGGGCTACGTAGCTCACATACAGTCCCCCGAAGAACCTAGAATCAAACTCTAGGAGTTAACGATGAATTCACACGTAACGAGAAAGAAAAGATGAAACACTACTTATAGCAATGTCTTAAACAGTATTCGAAGAGTAAATTGAGGCAGCAGCAGTCAGCAGACACTGACAGACATTTGGGTAATGGACCAGCTGGTATATCCAAAATCAGGGGTTGAAGAGAAGGAGGATTAGGACAAAGGTTCTTCAACTCTACCATAACAATAAAGCTCAGCATCAAGATAGCAAAACAAAGAAACCATTTGCAGGTAAGTTACGGATGTCCAGAAAGGCAGAAATAATACTTGCTTACTGTCCTTTCACTTGAGTCATCCCCCCTAGTGAAGAACATACAAACAAAGGCCAGGTTCTCTCCTTCAGATGCTGCCACATGGAAAGACTCAACAGTAGCAAATTCGTCTACTACAGCATTGAATCAGTTTCTGATTAGGGAACTGCTGCCTGCAATCCCTCCCTACCTATGAAAGTATCAGTACAAACCCATTTCTATCACATAAGCTTCTGGCAAGCCCAGCTTGCAACAGACATACTGCACTGCAAAGCACTGCAGCACACAGCCAGGTGAATATCAGATTTTCATGCTGCCAGTGCTCACTTCCTCTAAGTTAGTCTTTAAAGCTATTTTCTCTAATATACTGCCCATTCAACATCGTTAACAGCCAGTTTAGTTTACAAAGGATTTTAGTTTCCCATGATGCACTTTCCTCCCTTTGCTTAAACTTATTAACTCTGAAGAGTTAATTCAAACCATGTCAAGCAAATACAGGGGGAGTCACAGAGAGCAAGGTGATACCATGTCAGGAACAGCAATCCATTGTTCTGGCTCAGGAATGAAGAATCAGTGCGTGGTACTCCGTGCAATGCAATGCCTGGACAGATTCCAGATGCATCCTTGTCAGTAGCTCATTATCTCTTCTACCAGCATGTGCTGATCAGCACAGCAAGCTCCATCCCTGGCTCTCATGATTATCCAAGCAACATTATTGTCAGTACAAGGCAAAGTTTGGCACTCTCAGCAGTTGCCTGGGTAGGCAAACAATCATTTCTAACACCCTACTTCATAAATATTTAGCTTTCTGTACATATGATGAACCATGTGCAGAGGCAGACCCAAGAGAAAACTGGCTGCAGTGCAAACTGTATGGAACCATCACAGGATTCCTGGAACAGCACTGCTGGGCAGTAGTTCCCTTTGATCAACGTGGCAAGCTTCACTGGCACCTCCTACTTCAGAGCATAGCCTTGGAGCACAGCCCGTGTATGATTAGCCAGGGAAGAGCAGGAGCCTGAACACAGGAATGTCTAACAAGATAAGTCACAAAAGAAAAGGGCTGCAAAGAACCACGGGTACTTAAGTAGCATATGAGATTATCCTATTGATCACATCCAGGAGAGCATAGAAAAGGTCATCTCTTCACTACAGGTAGTAGCAGGTGTATTTTGACTGTGTGGATCCCTACAGTCATACAGCCTGCTAGCTTTCCAGAATTCTGCAAGCTTCACCTACATGGAAAGCAGCAACTATATAAAAACTCATCCTGATACTTAGTTAAATTGCCAAAGGTGCTGAAGAAGCAGGACAGCAAGCAGCTTGGCGCAGCTGGTAGCCACGTGCCCGCTTCAGGGAGGATGCCAACTCAACTTAGAATACTATATAAGATGACTGGCCCAGTTTATTCAATTGTGAAACTCTGCCAGCAATGTTAAATACTGGGATTTTTAAGAGGCTCCTTTCAAACTCACACCACTTAAATAAGCTTAGCCTTATTAATCTGGAGGCACCAGTGCCTTATAATACCTTCCTGTCTCCACAGGGTGAATATACATGAGCTTGTTCCACCCATCAGGGGGCAAACAAAAGTGGATGCAATCCAAGTTCCTGGAGACAGTGGGTAAGATTTACAGAAGGCACATCTCTAACAGTCTTCTTACAGTCTTCTTCCCCAGGTGAAAATGTAACATTTAAGCTCAGAAATTATCCTTCATTAAGCTTTTAGAGATCTCAAAGAGAAAAAGATATTAACAAAGTAGAAAGAGTGCAAACTGAGCGGTTTATTCTGATCCAGACTATCGTGTAAGAAGCATCAACAGAAAATGCATGAGGAATTCCTGGGAAGAGTGTCCTAGATTAAGAAATCAGTTTTTTGACATGAGCGATAAACAAAAATTAAGCATCAAGGCAATGACAGAGCAGAAAGAAAGAGTTTTGTATGAAAATGTGAATGTTTGATCATTTTGGGGCCTAAGAACAAATATCATGGTTAAAAGTATTGTCCTTAATGGACATGAAGCTACACAGCAATACCCGTGTTGAAAATAAGGACAAGAAAAGTCTCCTTGCAGACTTTCATGCCCATGCTAATTCCTCCATCAAAATGCCACAATTGCTTTTTAAAGCAGCTTTGCTGAGAGCTTTTTCATGCCACTCTCAGCAGGAAATAGAAGTTACAACCCACTCCTGACAGAAAACTGGGAATCCTCTGTATTTGACTCCTGTGCTACCCACATTGTAATGAGATATCAGCTCTTCTGACATTAGAAGAGACATACCCTCATTTGGAGTGGCATATTGGAGCTGCAATGAAAAATATCCATATTATTACAACACTGTAAGCAGATGGACAAAACACAAGGAAAGGAAGACTCTGAGTTAAGATTTTCTCCTGCAAAGCTGGTAAGATCTTTGCGTATCATATAGTGCACTATGGAGTAGTTATAACACTATTAATAAATGGATGTTTATGTGAATAAGAAGATACCCTGCAGGTCAAATAGCCTGGAATAAACAGGGCAGAAAAATTTCCTGAATGTTTGCTGACTTTCTTCTCACTCAAAAGCTTGCCTGTATTCCACAGTATCACTTAAGAGGCTTCAACCATGTGAAACAGCTTGCAGAGATCCTCTGAAAGGTTCCTCTGCATTCTGGAATTTGTTAGGTTCCCCAAACAAGAACTATCCAGCTCAGTATCACCTTAGACCAAGCTCTAAAGATGGATAACTTGCTTAAATTCCTTCAAAACCCAAAGCCTTGTTAATTGCTTTAAGTGATTATAGGCAGACTATGCTCTGAATAAGCTTTGAACTCTCAGAATATCTTAAGCTGTTTATGATCGATGAGCTCTTCCAGTGGCTTAGACAAATTACAATGTTAGGAGACTTCAGGGGAGTACAAATTGCTTAAGCCTTCTAAGGCCTTAAACATCTTAAACTGCTACAAGTCTGGAGAGCCAAACTCACACATCAGACTTTGAACTTTCACTGGAGTTTTAGCAGAAACTAACAATCACCTTGATTCAAAGACAGCAACTCTGAAGTCAACTTCTGTAGATCTTATGCCAACAGACCGAACCAGGAAAACGTTTTTGGTTTGTTTTTTTTTTCCTCCTTCAAATATAATATTGCATACAAAGCTGCCAAACTCCAGAACCACGACCCTGTCTTGGTCAAATCTCAATGAGATCCAACAGCAGACCAACTTCTATGCTTTTATCTTCTGCAGTTTTGAAAGCAGACAACTGAAAGTGTTCAGTTCAGCATGCAGGGGAACCTGCTCGAAAATCCAAACCTCCACAATTATTCCTGCAATTACATTTTTGAAGACACAGAGTTAAAATCATTTGCAGCACCAGGCAGCTTGTTGGTTTAAAACAGGGAAAAAAATGAAGAAAAAGTTGGCTGTTTCACTTGCTAGCTCAAATCACCACAATCTTGATGAAAAATGCATGTGTAAGGGACAACCAGTAACTCCACAAATAGACTGGATCAAAGCCTGGAAGATCAAAGATGATCTTATTGGAAAGCCAAGGGAACAAACAACCAAATGAGAAACAAAGTCTAATATGGACCTGCAGAGAAAAAAGGTTCTAAGAAAGCAGGATGGACTGGTGCTGCCAAAGAGGGAAAGGACATTCTAAAAATAAACATGAGGAAAATGGAACTCGAATGAAGAAAGGTCTATTTAGCAGTGAGGCTAAGGATAAAATCAATGACGACTTGAAGTGGCTGAGATACTGAATTTTCTCTCTGAAGTCTCCACTTTAAAAAAAAAAAATCCAATGGTATTTATGCAATTAGGAGTAGGGAAAGTCTTTGGTAAAAGACACAGCCGGGCACAGCAGCTAGTTGTACTCATTAATTTTAAAAGGAAAAAAAAAAAAAAGGGGGAAAAAAGTTAACTTTTTGAGGCAGTCACACCTAATTTTGAAAAAGCTTGAGTAAAATGGGAAAGTGACAAAAGGCCAAAAAAGCCAACTTAGCATCACTCTTCAGAAAGAAAGTCATATTTAATGTGACAATTACTCTCTCCTAAATGCAACTTTTATCGTTAAGGAGAGTAATGTAACAGAGAAAGGAGAATAAATCTGAAAACAATGAAAGAATGAGCCACATGCAGTAGGCAGGGGGATTTAGAAAGTCAGATAATTGACTACATGAAATTTAATTGCTTTTGTAGATAGAACTAGAGAAAAAGAAAAGGAAGAGAAGGTGGCAGATGTGATCTGAATAGAATGAAGTAAAGCATCTGGTAACTGTACTGGAATTACATGGCTGTGTTCTGCGATAGAATGATTGCTACTCAGTTCGAGAACCAGTAAGGCCCTGCAGAAGCACAGTGGCATTATGAACAAACCAGTAAGCAACAGGTTAAGTTTCTTTACCACTGAGCTCTGAACCAAGTTCCTTACCCCACAGAAGAAGACTAATGTCACTAACGAGTCAGTGCTGCAGCATATCTTGAACTGGGAGAAGGAAACGAACTTGTTAATAACTGAAGACTTAAAGCTGTCAGATTTTATCTCCAGGATTCATAGACATATTAAATGGAATTGCATGAGGGTATCTTCTACCTAATGCCATCATTCATTGTGGATATCGAATTCACGTACTGAAATGGAAACAGAACTGGAATAAAAACAACATCAGAAAGGAGATGCTCTTTCAAGCCTCTGTATTACCACACTACCTTTCATGTATCTTCAATGTCTGAGTCTCTTGGTACTCACAATAGTCAGGCTTTCCACACTTTGGAAATAACTCAGTTTAGTTTTTATTCAAATGTATGTAAGCAACTTTGTACCCCCTTTTCATCTTTTTTTAATCAATCAAAACACATCTTCAACCTTTACTTAGAAAATACGCTGCATTATGGCTAACAGGCAGGAAACAATGTGGATTTGCTTATTTGGCCACAACCAAAAGACACTGCCCAGATGCAACGAAGTCATTGGCAGACAGAACTCTGGCCTAACCAATACCTCCAGCTGCCCCAGTTAACAGATGGGATGTATGTAGTCTTTGAATCAGATACAACTTCAGGAGGCATTTTAATTCCACTATCAGAGGTTTTGTCTGCTGAAGAAACGTGTCTCTCTTGCATTCAGTTGCCTGCGCTACAGAGCAAGCCCTAGGCAAGGTATCTTCAGTGTTCAGTTCTGAAACATCATTCTCAGAGCACTGGGGGTTGTAAGTTAATATTTTCAAAAGCATCTGAACACTGAGATCTTCTGGAATGTACTCCTAGCCACTGGAGGCACTCAAGATGAAATGACAAAGAACTGATACATGGACCCTGCTTTTCTCCCTTGATAATCCTTTAGAAGAGAAGCCAGCAATAGCCAGAAAGCAGCATGCAGTCTGTTCCTCCTCAATTTCAGTCTGATCTGTTCATGTTCTACAAGACATTTGAGATTCTGTACTGGGGGTGATTGTGAATGGGAAAGCTCCTGACATTACATAACAGGATAGGAAAGGAGCACTAAAAATACAAATTCCTTTTTAATCTAGTAGAGGTATTTCTACTGCATTGGATACTGTGGCTTTCATTCCATTTTGAAAAATCTCAAGGATTCAAGAACAGAACCAAGCCTTGTGCTGCGGAGAGCCAAGAAAGACATACAAAACCCCAGTGAGCACTAGCCATAGTTACATTTGAAGTCAGGTAGCATGCGGTGCATGAGAAACATCCTGGAGGAGGCTAACAGGCAGCAGAAGCTATGCAGAAAAGGCAATGCACAGTAGGATATGAGGGTAGGAGAAATCCACACAGCACTGTCACACCCCCCGTGCTAGACCTCAAGGCCACAGCGAGTGGTAAATACTAACCCACCTCATAGCTGCCATCAAATATCTGAGCCTTCTTCACCCACCCAAAAAACTTACAAGCCACTGCAGGAATCATTTGGTTAGAAGCCTTTCTCTAGTTTACAGCCATAACCTAGCCATAGTGAATGACTAATAAGAAGTATTTAAGTGTCAATAGTTCTCCTTACCTGGGCA
Source organism: Coturnix japonica (assembly GCF_054131305.1). Lineage (NCBI taxonomy): Eukaryota > Metazoa > Chordata > Aves > Galliformes > Phasianidae > Coturnix > Coturnix japonica. Next base: position 23,508,514 of record NC_140667.1, on the reverse strand, counting down.
TTTAGGGAAGGCTATAGAAGCCCCCTCTTCTTCTAGGCTGAAGACCCCCAGCTGCAGGTTTTCTTAGATAAGCATTTGTTCCACTGACATCACTAGCTGCTTTTCTCAGCCACAATACTAGATGTGAATAGCTGAATTTGAAGCTGTTTCTGCTCATGTATCTAGTTTCTTCTACAGCAATACTAACATTCTGCTATCTCTACTGTTAAGTATCTTGTGTTTCATCCTAGAATAAATTTGTTGCTTTCACAGCCACATGTACTGATGGCTCAATCATCTACAATCAACGAAAACCTGAGGCCTTTTCCCCTCTGTCACTTTAACTACTGAGCTCAGCGTTATTAGTCACTAAGTGCACTTCGTACTATTAAATTCTATCTCATTTCTATAGCTCCAGAAACTTTCAAGGCAATCCAATTCATATATGATACTCTGATCCTTCTCTGCAATGACAAGGCTAATGTCACATTCTCTGCAAATTTATTCAGCACACCCTTACAAGGTATTAGTGTAAACAGTGATAACAGCCAGCCCCAGAATAGGTCATGAAGAAGGTCCAACTGTAACTACTTTTGTGATAGTATCCAGCTTTCAATCCTGCTGTATTCCTTCCTTCAGCATACCTTTACTTGCTCCTTACCAAGTCTTGTTCCAATTCATAACAATTTAACTAGATTTAGATTAGCATATCCCAATGTGCTAATTGCCTTACTAAAATGTGTTAAGACCTGAAGCAAATCTTTGTATTGTAAATAAAATTCTCAGTGATAGGTATCCACCTGCTGTACTTTACCATAGTCAAGTCACATTGCACTTGAACCTACTCCTCACAGTTTTAATTTCTCCTTCCTTCAAAACATATCCCATAAATCTGTGTACTGAGTTCATATTATAAATTGCCAGCGTACCCTGACCTTCCCCATTTCTGTCTGGAAGAACAACAGTAATCAGTGCTACCCTAACCTAGCAATATAGTCCCAAACTTCTGATTTTAATTACAGTTTGTTTAGATTTCTGGAAGAACTACTTGCATAACCTCTCATTACTAGCACATGAAGTTTCAAGTTATGCTTCACTGTTTGTGTGTTAGTTTGTACTTTTAGCCTACTCAACTCTTTTCCCCTGAACTCTTCAAGTCCTGTATATGAGGCACAGCTGCTACTCCAACCTGTTTATGTTATCCCTGTAATACTTGGTTTCTAATGCTTTCATTGTACATGGGAATAAAGACCCAGGGAATTATAACCATCTCATTTTTTTTGCTACTGACCACTTTGCCAAATTAAAACAGTAGGGGTGTTTTCAGCAGTGCAATGTTTTTTGGATCCCTGCTGTTCATTAGACTATCCTCATATCATACTCTGTTGATTGCTTAGTTCTTAATTTAATATTTCTTCCCTTCTGTATTACTGTCTATGGAAACAACACAAATACTTTTTGTCTTTCTTTCTCATTTCTTAAGTCAAAGTCATCAAATATTAAGTCTGTTAAGCCAAGAATTACTGAGATGCCATCTACATATAAGAATTTCTCCTCTTTCTCTGATGAGGGAAGACCTGGAACAGGCATCATGGATGCAAACCACCTCAGCTCTGACAGAGTTACTTATTTCCGTGTTCTGATGTTAGAGCCACCACGCAAACTCTCTAGAGCAACGAATATCTAAATATTTATGCAGAGATTTTCAAGTCAATCTGTCTGTAATTGGCCTACAAAATGGTGCAATTAAGAACAGAGCATATCAGGAGTCCTGCTCCAAAGTTCATGTGAAATCTGCAGCAATCATCAGATGCATCAGTTAATTCAATCCACCAGTAGGGAACCCACTGAAGCATTCTGATCAAACTACTAATAAATATCCCACCTTTCTATTCAGTGTCCCATGTTTATATTAAAAAAGTTTATTTTTGTTGAAATTTCACATGACTGTTGCTAGGATGGAAATAAGGAGACTGAAAAGTGTCCAAAGCAACCAGGTGAGCTAAGAAAGGTTTCACAGGGATGCTACAGAAAGACTAGCAGTGCACCTGTAACACACAGAGCAGCTCCTGTTGTGTCTTTAATTAGGGAGATGCCAATAAAAGACATGGCACTCAGCTTGGAGCTACTGTAAGCACCAGAACAGATATTTAACACAGGAGGTGGCAAGCCGAGATAGGCAGACCAAGCCTGACTCTGCAGAAGACAGTCAATCAAGACACTTTGATCCCCCTTTTCCTTTCCCCCAGTTTTTGTCCAAGATCATGTTATGAGTCAAAATCAATAGACCAGATCTTACCACTTCTCTATACTGAAAGGAACTTACAGTAACTAGTGTTTGAGGAGAGGAAAGCCGCTACTCCCAAATTATTCCTCTGCTTAGAAAGTACAGAAACTAGTCTTGAGGAAAGCCATTTTTCCCGGATGAGAGTGATTACAGCTTATTCCATAATAGTATCTTGTAGAAGTTCATGTATAAATAAGGCCTTGATGAAAGATTATGTTCAAGAGAACTAAAGAGCCTTTTGAAGAGCACTGGCATTTTGTGCTATTTAAATTGGTCCAATCTGAATCCTAACAGCAAATTTCACCAGAAGACTGTACTGTATTAGTCACTATTACAATTGTACATATTTATTCTGATTTATGTAGTGGTTCTATGCTGATCATATGACTCTTGACAAGCACCACATGCTTGATCTCATGCGCAACAGATGGAGTCCACATGCATTTGGTAAGATCTCCAGCAGCGCTGCAAGTTTTTATCTGCCAGACTCCAAACTACAAGCTCCAACTCAAAAGAATACCAACATAGCTTAATACCAAGAAATAACTGAAGCAGAGAAATCCCTGAAGTACTCTTGTAGAGCATGAGAAGCACTGCTTCAAAAGAGCCCCTTGCATAAGATAATAGAGAAAAGGGTCTCAAAGTGTTATACATAAACCACCACAAACACTAAAGGTGATTTACACATCACTGCTCACTCTCAGTCATCATCTGTGTGACATAACATGTAAATTAGGTTTAATTGCTTAATTGCAGGTTTACAAAGGCAAAGTTATTTATACAGTGCCATAAGGGGTGTAAAAGTGAGCTAAAGTCTACACATCACACCACTGGGCTTTCAAGTGAGAATCAAAACAATTCACTGCCTTGCTCATAATCATGACAAAAACCTCTGCAGTTCATTGAATCTCATACTTGAACACTGTAATAAATGCCTGATAAGCCTAGGTCAGCAGTTTTCAACCTGTGACTGGTGGATATCAAATGTATCTCTAACACCTTGTATTTGCTACACTCATTGGCAAGTTGTGGAAATCCTAAATCCAACGAGACTGAAAAACATTGCACTAGAAAACTATAAAACAAAGGATTCAGAAATCCAAGACAGATATAGGAAATAAAGTGAGCTACTAAGATGTTCCTCGTAAGTCAACAAAACTAACAATGACAGTATGAGACAGTGTTAACACTGCTGTAGTCCAAAAGGAGTATCATGACTACTTGTTTGGGGAAGGCACCTCAAGTACAATGCCCCAAGCAGTGAAAAGACATCTTATTCCCAGCGGCCTAAGAACAGAATAATGAAAGCCGTTATAACTCCATATAAAGCAAACACTTACTCTGGTCGGCAAATCACCAGATCCCCTTTGTTGGTGCCATATGCCAATCCCAGGCCTGGTTCAGGCAGCCAGCGAGCAGAGTTTATGCTGACGTGTCTTCGCTGGTCAGCAGGCATCGGGTACAGAACGTTGAAAACTCTCTGAAACAAAGACAGAAAGTTACTTGATGAGACAAAAGGCAGAACAGCCAAGGAGGCTCAAATAAACAAACGTTCAGTCTCCCCGCAGCAACAAAGCTGGCGAAGGAGACACGTCACTTTACAGGATGTTAAAAGAAACCACTAATCCAGCAGCAAGAGCAAGCATCTGCTAGAGAAACATACACGTGCCCCTAAGTGCTCAACAAAAAGATTGGCACATAGCTGCAGAACCTAAGAAATCCTGCCACTACAAGATTCTGCATGTCATTCAGTGGGCTGCAGAGCTAAAGTGATGGGAACAAACAGCACAGCCATCAGACAGCAAGACAACTAGGTCCCTTCTAGCCTTCACTTCTCATCTTAATTCACCAGGGAGGAACAGGAAACTGGCAAGTGCATAGGCTTTCAGCATCAACAGCTCATTTTTTTTCCATTAAACTAAACAAACCTTACACAGAAATAATATACGACTCATATTTTAAATCATCTAAAGTCTTCTGAAAATTGCTCAGTTTGACCACCTCCCACAACAACAGGGCACAGATGAGATAAATTAATGTCCAGAGATTATGAGAATGGCACAAGTCTGCAAGTAACAAATCACTCAGTTCACATCCCCTTGCATCCATTTTACCAACACTAAAATGAAAGCTGAAGAGCTCTTAAGACTGAGGGTAGTTAGCACAGCTGTAAAACTGCTTCCTAAATACTGCTGTAATACAGCAGAATGAAAGTTCCATGCACCTGTAGGACAAATATCAAGCTCCACTCTCTGGTCTGCACTAGTTGGGTATCTGAAGTGCATGGGCTTTTCAAGCAAAAACAATGAAACTGATCAGATTATATCTAAGCAGATAATTTCCAGCTCTGAAAAGCAAACATCTTTTGTAGTGTTAATGCTTTCTTTCCATCTGCTAGCCAGCAGCTTGTGTTGGTATGCAATTTGGACTTGGAAGCTACACTTTCAATGGGTTAATTCCAAGTTGAGAAACAAGTTTTCCTTAGATTTTCTGAGGGGCAATCATCTGCACATCCCCAGTGGATTCCAGATTCCCCAGAAAATAGGAATGGTGCTGGACCAGAAAGCATGGAAGAGAACTAGGATGCACTGGAACAAAAGGATGAAGGTAGACAGGAATGCAAACTAACCATCACTGCACCGCTGAGATGGCCTGAACTAACAGTTCCCAGCACGGGTCTCATTAGCTAGCATTACAGACTGGGTCTAAGGACAACAGCTTATGTACCTGCTTTTCTCTACAACTCTATCCCCCTCCCCACACGTTGCCTATCCGATAGTTTAACTCGATCAGTTTGGACTGGATACCATTCAGCTGTACATCCTCCAATAGCTAACACCTAGAACCTTCATCTGGACCATCGTAATGCCAAAAAATCAAGTCAGAGCAAAAGAATGTAACAAAATTATTTCCCATAATCAGTAACACATGTAACCTGTTCTCTGAGGAGTCCACATCAGAGAAGAAAACTGCCCTTTAGGATTTCTCTTGCATGACAGAAGCTGGTCATTCTTTGCCCCAGATATCTCTCAGCAGCCAGCAGTATTTAGTGAAGCTCAGCATTCAAAGGAACAGGCCCTTTGAGGTTTACGTAGCTCTTACCCATCCCTGTCACATTTCCCCCCATTCTCCCCTAGCTTTTTGTACAAAGGGAAAGAAGGAAAAAAAAAATCAGACATATGTTGCAAACACTTGTTACCATGGAGATGATGGTGCACTCTGAGATGGGGAGACTAGATTTTGAGTAGGAGGAGGAGGAAAGGGAAGGGGAGTGGTGCTCCAGAGCTGCCGCTTTCCAAATCAATCAAGAACTGCAACAGTATTCTATCATATCCTTCTTCAGCTAGTCAGAAAAACAGTTTCTTTTCTCCTGAGAACACCTTTGTAAAGCGTCGCAGCTAAGAAGTGTCCTGCTAGAGGTAGCCCTAAGTTCTCTCACTGCAGGTCAGCTTGCATAGCTGCTGTCCCACAGGCTCAGCAGACAGTCACGCAAAGGCAGGGACTTGCCAGCTCCTGATCAACATCCAGGTGTTCACTGGAAATGGCACCCAATGGAAATCCTGACAACCTGCAAACATGTTGGCTGAGGACATAATGTCAAAGGCAAGATGGCTTAAGAATCCTGTACAAGAAGAGATGCTTCATCACTCTACATCTTCATACACTTCTAAACACACCAAAAAGCTCCCCACCCCTGCTGCTTCCCACTCCCACACTAATGGGACAACTCCATGCAGCGTTAAGGGTGATGACATCCGTGCTTGCGGTAATTAGTACATAAAAAACAAGAGCAGCTGTACTGGCATAATCACCACTCTCAGCAGTAACCAGGACCCAGCTAATCAATCTGATGCAGTCATACAGATTGGCTCTTGCAATTGCATCCATTAGCAAGACCCCCTACTCTATGCACAGAGGAGGGAGGAAAAAAAAGTTCCTTCAACATCAGCAGGCAGGTCCCCTCTCTTCAAAGGAGGTTAGAAGTCTTCCAGGAAACATTATTCTCCATAGATCACAGCTAATTTGTTTTGGAGGTGGTTTTTTTTTTTTTTGTTTTTTTCTTTTTTTGTGTGTGTGGTTTTAATTTATTTATTTATTTCCTCTCCTACTAAATTGTATAAAGTTACTGAGATACTTTAGCCAAACTACTCAGCCTGATAATATAGTAAAGTGACTGCATGTCTTTGCCAGTGGGATTGTCATGTAATCACAGAACACCTCCAGTTAGGAGGAGGTCCATAAAAGTCCATGCTTTTCAGGTCTGAAATTCCAGGAATAACATTCCAAGTTATTACTGGAATCTCAAACTGACACTGTTCTTCAACTTCCACATCAAGAGACTACTGCCAATCCTCAAACACTCTTACAGCTAGCAATAAAAATGCAAAAAAGTTGTTAATTCTCCACTTCCCTTTCTTTAGGGCTGGTCCACAAACTAATTGTGGGCCACATGCAACAGTTGAGGCACAAGGGTTTGAGAACCACTATTGTAAACGTCCTCTGATCTTTAATGCACCCACCACATCATACCACAGTCTCCAGAGAGGTTATATTTAATAGGTTAGCATTTTAATTTTGAACAAACATGCTGAATCACACTATCAGTCCATAATCACTGTCAGCAGTCACATCAAGCTTCCAGGCGACTCGCCATAGCCAATGCCAAACTCTCCCATGGTACTGCTGTACTACTAATCCAATATTACAGAGCCACACCATTAGATGTGGCCACACAGCATTTTATTAAGTTGGCAGCTGCAATTCATTTGTTTTCAGACGCTGTTCTGAAACAAGGTTTTGAATGATATGTTTCTCTAACAATAAGCACTGTAAAGTCTGAGAATCGGGAGCTTCACGAGTTGCCCCACCAGGCATTTCAGAACACCCCTATGGAAGCTCGAGCCCAAACAAGCATCATCAGTTTGGCAAGCAGCTCTCTTCTTGGCAGCAGAACAAACAGACTGTCATGTCAGCAGGCAAGAAAATTCCTGTCCCTTTCCTTTAGTAGCCACACAACCCGGGTTACATTATACAGAACAGCTACTTGACCATTGCCTATATTTGTAGAAAACTATGCCTCCGCACTTCAAGGAGATTCCAAAGGAACTCCATCTCTCCTCTAAGTGCAAGGGATGCTGGCAAGGAGCAAAATCTTCCTCCAGGTATACCAAACTGTCCAGGTAGCTAAGCTTTCACACAGAAGGCAACAGCAATACAAAGGGAAAGGAATACTCTGAGAAAATGCTGGTTGTTACCATTTTATATGCCTGTAACAACGGAAGTGTAAGGAAAGGATTGATTGGGTCATTTATGCCTGTGCATTTCTGCTTTCAAAGACTGCTCCACAAGCAACTACTTACCTCTTTGGTGTGCCTTTTCCACCCTCCCTCAATTTCTATGACTAATTTAGGAGTAACACTGAATTCGTATGGAAAAAAGGTGGCTCAAAGAAAGAAGGGCTATAAGGCAAGAGAAAAAGCAAAAAACCCAAAAAACAAAAACCAGCCCCCAAAAAAATATTCAGCAAGACTGCTTCATGCAGAGCACAAAAGCCACCTGAAGTCTACCACTGTTGTTCTCCCTCCAACTTGTCAATGCTGGCACATCAGCACTGTGGGACCTGTTAAAATCACTCAGGAATTAAACTAAATATTTACTTATGGCAGAGAGCCAGAGAGGCTGTATGACAATCAACAGCTTCAAGGAATCCTTCCCAAACATTCTTCCTTCATCATCAAGCCGCTGACTTGAGTGTTGTGCCCTGGGCACAACACATATGCATAGAGCTAGACAGTTAATTTGTACCTGCCCTGGAGGAGAAGGAACGCTTTCTGCTGCAAGCTTCTCCTCTTCAAAGCCCTACAGTTAGTTATTGACCTTGTGCTTCACTCTTTCCCTCCTGTTCCATCTCAGAGAAGTTGCTACCATTTAATAACACCATTCAAAGTCCACCTTCTACTTATATTTATGCGATCTGCCAACAATAAAAAGCTGGACCAGGATCCTGCCAGTCAAAGCAGCAGGCTGCCCCAAGCCTGAGCCGATGCCAGTTGGCAGCAGTGCTGCACCACTCACCTGGGCTGAGTAGCTCCAGGACTGGGCGAGCTGCAGGCACCATGCTGCTTGCACAGCCAGTTCTTTGCTCACAGGAAAAGAAAGCAAGGGAGTATCGATGACTATTTCTTCAGCAGAGTAAAACCTATCTTCTCCTTGCTGGCACCCAAGAAGGATAAAAACATATTTTGAAGCTGGAGGAGAAGAGAAAGTTGGCACAAGTGGGCAGGGAAACTCAGCAGGAACTCTTGTGTTTTATCTTTTTAAATTCAATAGAGACATTTCTGCTCTCAACTAGATGCATCTCCTTTCAAGATGCCAATAAATTTCAAGCCATTACCTTTGCTTAGCCCAGGCAGTAAATTGGGCTGCTAGATCAGCCTTGATAAAGAGTGAGTGGGGAGGGGGTGCAGCTGTTCACTTGTTTACATGGTGAAATCTTGTCATCCGTGAAGCTCCATCCTGACAGGTAAAAGGAGAGGAAAGGCTGGAGCAGATGAGGTTGGTTTATCAGGCACTAGGCTAAAATTTAATTATTAATTTTCAACTGAGTCTGTGCTGTCACCAGAGGCAAGCTGTGAAAACACACAGGAAGAAAAACGTCTAGTACGCTAATCCAAACAGGGCTGAAGGGCACAAGAAGTATTAAGGAGGAACTGTGCAGGGAGGTGCAAGTAAGAACAGAATGCTAGGAACTAAGGTACAGAGGGGAAACTGGACAAAAAGATGGTGAGTGCATAGAAAGCATCAGCCTGAACATCAAGTTGCAAAGCTAGCACTATCCTGCATGGAGTTGCCTCTTCCCTGAGAATAATACCGGCCCAAAGCTACTGCATCAAAGGACACAGGCCAAAAGGGCAAGTAGATTTAACTTGTAGTGCCCAGGGAAGAATGAGAGCTCTCACCACACCTCTAACTTGACGCTGATGGCAGGCACAGAGATGTGAGACCCCGTCCACCCCATGCTCTGTTCCTGGCTCTAGCATTCTTCCTCTTCTGTACAGCTATCATACACTGCTTCCTGGACAGAAGCCACTCCTTACCAGGGGACTGGTAAAATCCAGAGCCTCAAGGCCACCCTGACCTGGGTTGCAGAGAAAAGAGGTTCAGAAAAGAGAGTTATAGGAGAAACATTAGACCTGTGCAGGCACAAGAGACAAGTGTTGACGTTACAACTAAACATCTATACACATAAAGTGCAGATCAACAGAGTACTCTTTGTATGGATACAGGTTATACCATCACAGTAACTGTGGGGACAGCACAGCTTTTCAGCGTAGCTGCAATTATGCTAGAGCTTTAGCCTGAACAGATACCTCATTAAGTAATACACTTTAATAAACTAACCTACATGAGCCATGTAATAAGATGCAATCTTAAAAGCACAATCAATTCACAGCACTGCATTACATTCACTGAAGTTACATCTGAAAGCAAAGGCTACATACAAAGAATATTCAAACAGTAGTAGTAGCAGCTTGTAAAAAACTGCAAACTGCTCTTGTGATTTGCAGAGCAGCAGATGAGGTGCAGTGACAGGATGAAGGCACAAGCAGAGCGAAAACAAAAGCAGTACAACTAGGACTTCACGCACTTTGCATATTCCCATCTTCCCTTCATCTTCGGCTCTGCAATCTGACCTTGAAATTTCAGAAGTTTATAATCTTGCCTCTTTTTAATTGCAGTCACACTACTGAGACTGAGCAGTACCTAAATCAATTCAAGATGGCTTTCTGCCTTACTCACCCCAGGAGGGTGTTGCCACTGAAAGATCTCACCTGGTACATTTTTTTAAGTCAATGTATTCGCATCTGACATTAGCATACTGGGTACGAAGCTGCTGTAAAGCATCTACTGCTCCACTAAAAGCACTGCATGTCCTCTGCTTTGCTGCCAGGAAGCCACCTGCATCGCTGACTTCTATAATGCTGCCAATTACTTTAAACAGCTCTTTGTTCTTTTTTTATTTAAGGTCCAGAAATATAATAAGAAACAGACATCCTAACCTGACCTCCTTAATAAATAACACTCTCCACTCTCCCTTTTTTGCTTAGATTATCATTCTTCACTCCACCTTCTATTTATGAACTTCAAAAAAGCTGCTGAAACTGATGCTTATACTGTGCGCTGCCACAAAACCTACAGACCTCTGCAGCAGAACTGAGCCTGTCTAAAGCAGAGGGCCTTGAAGGCAGAGTAAAACAAATACTCTTTGGAATAATTGACTGATGGATTAATATATTAATTCAGAAGACAAAGTACATCAATCTATGTTTTGTAATGAAGCAAATCTCCCTTCTGGAAGGAGTCTTCCCTTCTGTACCTATTTGCGGATGTAAAGAAAAAGGGATAAATTTCCAATGATCAGAGAGGGGAAAAAAATTGCTCTATTGCTCTAAGTCTCCTCTTATTAAACAGGTTGGACCGTGCTGCACTCATCCCCTCCCCCAAAGCTAATTCCTGCCCACAACAGACACGTCCTTCCATTAGATCTTCTCCGTTAAAATGGAAGAAGCAAAAATAATGCACTTATCTTTTTCGACTTGTCAGTCTTATCCTCAAATGGATCTTATCATCTAATGCTCAGCACAAATAAAATTTCTTTCAACTCCATTTATCTACCCCAGACGCAATAAGATCATACATGAAATTCTTCTTCATTCTTTACTGATACAACAAACCTCTTCCTGCCTTTTTCTGCATCTGCTGCCAGTGCTGAAAATCCTTGCCTTGCTTTCTGAGCCATGGTGAATTAACTGAGAGCTAATCCTTTATTTTCAGCAACCACTGAAACCTTAACTGGGGAGACATGATCTATTTCCTAAAACGAGACGGCATCTGAAGTGCCTGCAGATTAAGAAACTTTTCACAAATATAAAGCATTGTCGGTTCTTCCTGCCCATACTTGGTCACATAACTTAGTGCTGATCAGGAGAGGTTTCATTACAGCACTCCTCTCCTCAGGCTTCTCTTTAGCAGTTCCTCTCTTCAGGCAAGCTCTAGGCATTGTATCACCTGGTACTTTATCTCACAAGTCTGCAAGTCCAACTATCCAGTAGTTTTTAAATAACTGAACATTAACATGAGCTAGGTTACATAAAGAAGCTGATCATTTCAGATAACAAAGCTCTCACCATGAAGATAACACTCTCGCAGTGAAGGAGCTCATTAATTTGATACCAGTCTCCCAGAGGCTGCAAAACCAGGATAATACCTGCAAAAAGCCCTTTCGGCGACTGGTTCAAGCCTGGATCCAAAAACTAGGGCTGAGTAAGCAAGAAGCTGCCAAACAAAACAATTGTGCTTTCAATCAGGCGTGTGTGTGGCTGGAACAGATGAAAGGACAGAAAAAAGGATGCCAAAGGGGGTGTTAGCAAGACAGAAGATAGATAGATACGTATATATTCAGTGCAGACACAAAAGCGAACTGAACTGTGCAAGCAGGACTGTGCCCCCAGCTATTGCTGTCTCCTGCAAAAATCACTGACAGCTGTCAGTGCTGGAACAATCTAATAAAAATATGGTCACTTCTGTGGCAAAAGGAATGACAAGCCTCTTTATTTTTGCCTTTAACTCAAGACTGCAGTCCAAAAGCACTGCCTTTGAATTCCCCATTAAATGTCACACTGAGACTGTAACAGTAAAATCCACAATATGTTAAAGATCTAATGACAAGAGCAAAGGATGTGAGCACAGCTGCCATTCCACCCTACTCTTTGTCTGCTGAGCCTCAACAGAGTGGCATACAAGATCAAGTGTCAACAATATGTTGATGACAGAGCTATATGCACCCTCATCTGGGTGATAAGAGGCTGTCATCCAGCTGCCTACACGTCTGGAAGGAATAACTAGTGGAGAAAAGAGCTAGCTTAAATTTAATTCAAGAAAAATCGTATGAAGAGGTACTGAAAAATCTTCATGAAATTATGCAGGTCTTCCCAGACTGTGGTGACTTAAGCACAAGCCAAGCAGCAATTTACCAAAGCTCCTTTTCCTCAGGGTGACCTCAATAAGATGACTGAACCTAAGTCATCTCAGAAGTGGAACCATCTTTGCCATAATTATTCCTACCGAGTTTATAACTATGTTCCCAACTGCACTGAAACAAACAATAGCTACTGAGCTCTCATGATTTTACATGAACTGCTGGAGCTCAGCCTTACCAATTCTGGCCTCCAAATTAAACAAGAAGTCTTAGCTCCTATTATTCTATCCCACAAAGTAAGCCCATACTGAACTGATGCCATTTTCCTTCACACAAATTTGTTACAACCAAGGTTTAACCGTTGCATGAGTTATTAGCACAGTATTTTCTAAAGGTAATCCATTGAGTTAAGTCTGACCCAGCAGCTTTTGCACAGACATGGGTGAAACCAATCAAGATAACAATTTCATTACCTGTTTCCAAGATGCTAGTTATTCATTTATACCCAAACATGCAAATCTCTGAAGTTTTTCAAGCCATATGCAATACCAATGTAGCACAGCATCTTCTGATAGCGAATCCAGATCTTATCTGCAGCACCCTACATAAGCAGTGCTTCCCCCAGCATAAGTTTTGGATGCCCTGTTTTATAAAACTAGAATCTACTGATCGATAGAGCACAACCAACCATTTGGCCTTAACAAGTCTATCATATGCTTCTCATTGTATCAAAATGAGAGATTTTCTTTATCAATAAGCACAGGGTTCTGCCCCTATGTCCTCTTCCTAGTACCAAGAAAGACATTCGGTCTGTGACTTGGCTTGGACTTTTGATTGTGAAAGAAGCATCTACATGGTTCAATTTCTGCCAGCAGCAGAAAATTTCTCAGAGTAAAAGTGGACATACTATACTCTGCTCTATTCAGAACAGTCAAGAGCTCCCTCTGTCCACCTGTAGATGTCAAAGTCTCTCTCAAATGATGACACGAGAGACAGCACCAACAAGCATGTTTTTTCAGTAACATAGCATGAAGTTGGTACTCTTTTTTTCTTTTCTTTTAACTTTTTAAATTGTTCTTGTTATAGACATATGTCAGTTCACCTGAATTCTTCTGATGGTGGTGACTTGTTATGGTAAGCCATCTCCACACGTTGTCAGTTTACTTTTTACATTATAGTTTTGTCAGAACTCTTTATAACTCATGTCTCAGTGAAGCAAAGGTGCACAGCTATTTGCCATCAGGTGTAAAGAGCCTTCACTTACAGCTGCAGGAGCACTCACAACTCACCCAGGTACGTCAATGAGGTGTGGCAATGCCATCCCCTTTGCTCCCCATACTGAAAACATTCTGTTGACACTTGCACACAGCTCAGAGTACTCAACACAATCTGACATCTTCTCACATGTTCTGTGCATTCTCCTAGTTAAGAATTAATACTCTGAAAGAAAGCTTGTCTCTGTGCTGAAACTTGGTGCACCTTTCTTCTTCAGGCTTTTCTTCCTGCAGTATTTGGAATTCTCCTGTTTAGAATGAAGTGCACACATAGCTCCTTCTGTCCAGACTACTGACCAACCATTTCAACAGGATCTTTCCCACTGCCAGTCACCTTGTCAGAAGTTAATTCTGGGTCTTTTAACTTACCAAGAGCTGAGTCTGGGTTTTCCTTTTACATTCAAATCACAATGCAGTACCTGAGACAGGAATTGGTTATGTCACCTTACTCCCCACAAACTACACGATTAGTTCTTTAGCTTTGCGTCAATCAAGTATTCAATCATCTTCAAGAATCTTATTCTCCTCAGTTTAAAAATTCCTTTCTGAGTTTTATTTTAACTTGAATTACAGCAATTGCATTTTTTGTGTTTTCAGAGTTAGATTTGTCTGGGTAAAACAAAAACAAAAAATTAAGTAAAGTGAAGACATCAGAATTTGTGAATGCCAGGAAAAAAAACCCCTCCAGTCTTCTCACTAATATCCACTGGCAACAGACCAAGGGCATTATGATCCTCACAATTCTAAGTTCCCTAATTTTAATGTTCACATTATTCTATATTCTTTAGCTTCCACGTACTCCTGGAGTCATAGAAAATATAGAAGTCACCCCAGGACCAAGCAGACTGTAAGCAGATACTTCTTATTCAGATCACCTCTGCCTACAGTTTCAAAATAGGCTGCAAAATCCTGTGTTCTTTCTCCAAACCTGCCATCTCTGAAACTCATCTGCATTAGGACAATTCCCAACACCACTGCTTCCTGCACCACCCACTACAGGCAGATTTCAGACATGCTTGTTAGATGCCAAAAAAAAAAAAGAAAAAAGAAACAAAACAAGGTTTATGCATAACACTCCTGTTAAAAGTCAGCACTACTCGCAAGCTTTTAAGTCTCAGTATGAAAAAGAAACTTGCTCTTTGGCAAAGGCAGGTTTCTATCTCAAATGCTAAGCAGATTAAATCTTAAAGGAGTAAGCAGAAAGAGCATGGGTCTCTAGCTCATGATGCTATCACAACTGATGAGAATTTACTACTTTTACTTAATTTCTAAGCACAGTTCATAAGTAAAATCATGGTTCTGACCTATTTAACTCTACCCAGTCTCTCTTAAATAGAAGAACCAAGATGTATACAGATTATCAAGATGCTCCATGATACTATCCAGGACACTTCCCTTCTGCAAATTATACCACCAGCCAGGATATTTCTAGGTGCTATTGCATGTAATTGCAAGAGCTAATTAACTGCATCTTCAAAACTTCTATTTCAACAGGAAGATGAAGAAAACAATCTGAGGAATGGAAACTTGCATTACCCTTACTACTAGCCAGGGATGCAGAGAAAGAAAACAGAAGTAATCACTGAATGTCACTTTTCAGCAGGTTGCCAAGCTTTCACAACAACTTAGGAGCCACACTGCCAAACCTTGTTCTCCCAATGCATTGACAGGTAGTCAGATGGTGTCAGGAAGGAAGGAATAATCCTGAGACACCTTTTAAGAATTTGCATACTATCTGATACAGCATTTCTTCTGAATTTCTCTCTGGGGAGTTCTGCAAATAATGCACAATTAAAACATCCACAAAGAACTGCTTCAGAACACGGCTATGACTTCTTTTTAATTAAGAAGTTGAGCAATAATTGCTTTGTAATACAAACTGTTGGCACAGAAGCAGTGAGGATGTTTTCTGATTCTCTCTAATGTGTACATTAGAGATAGAAGAATATAGTTCCACCAGCACCTTTTTTCCTGTGCCTCTTTCTACTGCATGCTGGCCAAGCTGCAAACAGGTTTTTACTCAGTGGAATATGAATGCAGCAGTCACTGTAAAGATGGTGAGCTATGAATAAAGTTTCCTACTTAAAGTTCTATTTTTACTTTGCATGTCCTAAAAAGCATTACAAACTTATGGAGCTATTGCTAAACTCAAGACAGAAGAAGCGCCAGTTCTTCTGGCGCCAGTAGTTGATTTACTAATTTCTACGACTAGATGAAGGAATAACATTTGCAAGATTAACAGTTTTATGCTTGAAAAACAGTCCAGCAGACTGCACAAAGACAACCAACAACACAACAGAATGCTCAAACTAAACCCAACGTCATCTGGCAGGAAGGCTCTTAAACCAAATTAATTTAAATTGGTCTAGTTGTGACCCTGTCACATAGGCAGAAAGCTGAAAGACCAAAGCAGTCAGAAATGAGACATTTTAAATGTCTTTAATCATGGTGCAGGAGAGGGGGAAAACAGCAAATTAGTTAACAAACCCTGCTAGACTGGATAGATTTGAGAATGTGGGGGAAAAGCTTTTGGAAGCTAAAAATAAACGTGCAAGAAAGATGAAAAAAGCAACCTTTAGAATACATGCACACCATCTGGAGAAAAATAATCCAGAACTACAGCAGATGAAAAAGACAGGGGTGCAGCGATGCAAAGCGAGAGCGAGAAAAATTGGTCAGAAATTTCAAGGTACCTTAGCAAAAAGAAGTAAATTAATGTATAAGTAAAGCTCAATATTAAAAAAAAGCTGAAAAAACATTCTCTGTGGAGTGCTGGTAAGACTCTGTTTGTCACATTACGTACATTCATCACACTACTTATGAAGGAAAGAGAGGAATCTTATGATACTCAACAAGGACAAGTGTATAATCCTATACCCAGGGAGAAATAACATATGTACCAGAACAGGTGTGGGGTGACTTGCTGGAAAGGAGCTCTGCAGAGAAGGATCTGAACGTCCTGATGGGCAACATGCTCAGCATGAGCCAGTGATGCACCTGAGTGGCCTTGAAGGCCCATGGCATCCTGGAGCGCATAAAAAGGATTGAGGCCAGCAGATCAGTAGAGGAGATCCTTCCCCTCTACTCTGCCTTGAAAGGCCACATCTGGAGCACTGTGTCCAGTTTTGGAGAAGACTGAGGGGAGATCTTATCAATGTTTACAAATACCTACTGGGCAGGAATAGATGGGGCCAGGCCCTTTCCAATGGTGCCCAGTGACAGAACAAAGGGCAACCAGTACCAACTGGAACAAAGGAAATTCCATCTGAAAATGATGAAAAACTCTCTACTTTTCGGCTGACAGAGCACTGGAACAAGCTGCCCAGAGAGACTGTGGAGTCTTCTCCTCTGGAGATATCCAAAACCAGACTAGATGCTGTCCTATGTAACCTAATCAAGGAAACCTTCTTTAGCAGGGGTTGGTCTACAGAGATCCATTCCAGCCTCTACAATTCTGTCATTCAAATATATACCAGAATTAGGGGGAAACATGGCTATTTTGGAGAGAATTCATGCTAGGAGACTGAAATACAAGAAAAGATTAAGGGAATACAAAGTATTACTTGGCTAAATGATGACTAAGAGCAAGGACACAAGCATCTAAAGAGTATAACAGACTCTGGGGAAAGAAGGTATGTGCAAAATGGAAATGAAAAAATAAATGGAAAATATTAGAATGGAAGATTCAGACCAAAGCTTACTGATTTTGTTAGTTACACAATGTGACCAAAAAGAATAGCTATAAACTGCAGCAGCTGGAGCTTAGAGAAAAGGTAAAGAAAGGATGAGAGCAATGAATCTTATCATAGCTTTTTATGCAAAGAGATGTGATTTTAGTTAATAGGACTTCTTTACCTTAACTTACTCTGATACAGTACAAAGACTATGGAAAGTGACACTCCCTTGTCTGGCACTGAAAACTGTTTCACTAGGATCTGAAAATGACTGAAAAATGAATCAGTACCAAGGCAAACTAGAAGGATCTAGCAGGATACTGAATCCATGTAATTAGCAATGCTGTCATATCCACACGGCTTTCACCAACCATACCTACTAACCAAACTGGGTTGTTTTCATCAATTACCTTTAATCTTTCCATCTCTTACCTTAAGAGGCCCTTACAAGAACGGCAGCTCAGAATCAGGGCTAAAAACATATTGACTTGGTTCACTAAAGAATATCTTCATTATCAGTCTTACTTTGCTTCATTATGTGGAGCAGGTGATGAAGATAAACATAACTTTTAACACTGGCTGATAAAGCAGCTCATGTAACAATGTACCTGATGTGACCCTCCCTGAATAATGAGCAGCCTAGACAGTAACTACAGAGCATGAAGTTGAATCTAGCACTCTGGGCCAGAGGTAAATTCTCTCCCTAGCACTAGGTCAGTAGTCAAATGGTCCAGTGCAATTCCTGTACATCATTATGAAGGCTCTGCCAAAAGTAAAATAATTAGAAGGCCCTTTAAAAAGACAGAGATATAGACAGAGACCAAAAGCTGTCCATGGAAGCAATTCCACTATAATCATGTTATTCCCCAGAAGTGAAAAGGCTATTATGTAGATATTCTCTACCTCCTGCAAGATGCCTGAATATATGGCAAATCAATCAATCAATAAATTAAATTAAATAGTAAAGAGTCCAAATTTCAGCTTCAGAAACTACCTCCTAAACTATTACTGAGCAGCTGTCTTTCTCTGCTGATGAATGAAGCAAGCTGTATACATTCCCTTAACTCTGTGTCTGTTTAAATAAAGACAGTTTTCCACACATTCTGAATAGTCAGGGTGGGTCACAGCACAGCAACAAAGCCTAAGTACAGAAAAGAAATTCTATTTCCAAAGCTGGACTACATATACATAGAAAGCTCATCAATAATTAGCTATGAACACCCTATTTGGCAAAAAACATAAAGCTCATGGTAAGCAAATCTAATATGAAACCACTGGCGGCTGCTCCAAGAAGTTAAGTCTCTTTTAGGAATGTTAGGAAATGATTCTGAAACCTCAGCCAAAAAACTCCCTCACAGTTAAGCCAATTGCAGTGCCACAAGACAGATAAATAGTAACCCCCCAAAATAGAAAACACCTACTAAGTATTGATATCTAAACTTATGATAACGCATATATGAAACTGAATATTTGTTTGTCATCATATTTGAAACCACAGTACAGATTTAAAATTCTGCTGATATTTATATTCTCCTGTCATGTTTGCATACTTGTGTGATAAATCCCGACACGTGTTTATCATTCAGCGAGCCTGGAGCATGTTACCTTTTCGGTATCATAAACCAAAAACTAACTAGAAGGCCAGAGCCAAAGGAGCATGACACCACTGACAAAAAAAATCACAAAAACAGAATGTACACATACTCACCCTCATAGAGGTTTCTCCACCATGCGGCTGTTGCAGCCTGAAGACTTGAGCAACCATGTGCTCTGTGGAAGGGTGCAATAGGATACGCCGGGAAGCCAGTCCCACCATTACATATCTGCCCATTGGAGACAGGCTCACAGAAATAGCATTAGGGCCTATAAAACAGAACAGTAGTTACTTCTCTCAAAGGTTGACATCCCTCCTGACACATCATTCACACAGTTTCCACATTCTCTTCTAGAATTTCAATAACATAAAGCATACAAGCTCATTCTTCTAAGAGGCAGAAAAGAACAAGGAGTCCTGCACAAGTATAAATTTCGTGAAAACACTTTACTGTTGCAAGTATCCTCCCTCCCCCTAAGACAATGAAGTTCTTCAAAGAATAAAAAATTGTCTTATAGCAGCTCCCCACTACCACCACTTTAAGTATCCAGAAAGTATCACAAACTTCCTCCCAGCAATGCTATGTTTGTGGCTAGTGGGACGGCCAAATTTCTTGTTACTACAGTAGACAGGCACTGACATTCAGACTATTGTGTTTCTCATGGAAGACTGAGTTCTTAGGTAACTTCTCACATCCCCACCCACCCTGATTTCTTGCTGCATCTTACCAAATCGTTTTGTATAAAGCATCTCGCCCAAGTTATGGGGTGCCAGAGAATACACAGCCAATATTCCTTCATCGGGGAAGCCTCGCTGGCTGCTGGGAATGAAAGCTGCCAGTAGCTGCCCATCTGCAGATATATCACAGCTAGCATCATTGTAAATCTTGCAGTTTTGAACAAGCACGTTGACAGATGCTGAAGAAAAGAAAGAGACGGTGATTAAAACATTCAGGCTCAACAGAATAAAGTAAGATTCAAACTTGATGCAGGAGTCAGGACACTAAAAGTACGAGGCATTCAAGACATTTAGCTTCCTCCAAAGGTTTATGAAATATTAACACTCTGACTAATATAACATTTGCTCCAAAACAGAGATAAGACACCACAATGAGCCCAGAGAACGAAATCTACTCACCTGGAGCCTTCAGCCAAGAAACAGCAATGACTGCATTTTATCAAATCCCTCCTTTCTTGAGTACAACACTACCCTTTGCAAAGGACAGCATAGTTTAAACAAGTCCCAAATTGTGACTCTTTGACATACTCCAGCAGTGGTAACATTAGAAACAGTGCACCTTAATTTATTTCCCCTTTTCATACGGAAACCTTAAGTTCCACCTCCCCTTATTGCCAATAAACAGAAGGTAAATGAAAAATTCCTCCCCGTAGATACAGACATTCCTTTCTGACAGCTGTTTTTTTACACCTATCTTGGATAAAGGAAACAAGATAGGAAAGAAACTCTCTAGCCCGTCCACCATTTAATTACTTCAGTATGAGACATTTGTGCAATCAATGAAGCAGCTGTTAAACAGACAAGGTAGTGAACAGCACCTCAGAAAACTAAAGTTTTACTTTAATCTCTGCCAGTGAGCTGCTGAGTGACCTCGTACAGACCTTTCTCTTCTGTGCCTTGCATTTACAGCCTATATGGTCTTTGGGCAACTGAATCTCACTATACAGCTGTGCCATTCCTAGAGTAACAAAGTTCCATGGCTTTTAGTATTATCTCTTCACCAACAGACTATGATATTCACTTCCTCAGCTTAACCAAAAAGCACTTCATTTTCTTGATGGGAGCTGCTGTAATTATTGCAGGAGACACAGAGCTGAAAACAGCCACTTGCAGCAGCAGGAAACAAAGTCATGATGGGGTGTGAGCCAGGACTGATCCCTCTTTGCTGATTAAAAATGTTTGCTGAACTTAATCTTGACTTTTTTTTTTTCCTGGTCTTGAAGTCATTCCTTTTTGCATTCCTCTACCTGCATGGCTGAGTATCAGCTTCTACTGCTCCATTTAAGAAATTTCAATGAAAAAACACATGAGGATAAGAAATGGACTATTTAATTACATTCTGTACTAAACCACCTACACCTGTACTCTAAATTTACTCAGCCCTTTTTTTCCCCAGTTTCAGAGCTGCTAAAAACAGTAATTTTCAGCCTAATATAAATAGAAAGGTGCTGAACAGAAAAGGTAAATAATGTAGTCACTGCCAGTGCTGAAATAACCAAAAATACACTTGGCCCTTCAAAGAACAGACAGTCTAAAATATGACAAAATTCCTGAGTGATCAGTCTAAAGCTAGTTAAAGAGCACAGAATAAAGATAAAGGGCTGCACTACCTCACTTGAAAATGGCAGAATTAAAATGTGCCTTCCAAGTCCCCCCTTCAGGCTTCACTGAAACACTCCACTATCACAAGAGAAGACGGGTATCAACACAAGAACTACAGTATATATGCAATGAACTAGCTACAGGATACATGGCAATTCACTGTTGTAATTTCCATCAAACTGGGAGGATTCCTGCAGAGTTCTTCAGCGACTCATTTCAAAACCTATCCTATTTATTACCTTTTTCCATCAGCTAGACACAAAAGGTGCAGCTGGTTGATGAATTCTTTGACAAAGTTGGTTAACTTCATTAACAGAGCATGACTGGCTCACAAATGGAAAACTGAACTATATAGAAGCATAAAAGAAGGGAAATGCAAGAATTCTGGAGTCTGATAATGTTTTAAAAATTCTGCTTTACCTGGCAGCTCATCAGTTGGAAACAGGATCAACTTTGGTGATCATAGCAATGACTGAAGCACCCACTTGGCATGACAGTGAAAGAGATGGCAGTCCTGAGCTACACTGAGGAGCATGCTCACCATGGAAATGTCAGTGCTACCATACCAGCCTCTGCTGAGAGCATGTGCAGAACAATGAGCACAGTTTTAGTCTGCCATGCCCCAGAAAGATTAAGCCCTAAATGGTACCAAGTCCAGCAAATAGTTAAAAGATAATGGGAAAATATGGCACTTATTTTATGGTTTAAAATAATAATAAATAATAATGGAGAGGAAATAGAATTGCATAAAGTTTCAAAAACCTAAGTGCCAGAGAACATTAGTTATAATTACCTTCAAAACTAACACTGACAGGTGAGAGTAAGTGGGTAAAAAAAAAACCATTAAGTTTAGAAATTAGATTTATTTTGTTTAAAATCAGAATTGCAAGATTCTATAACACTTTTTCAACCAGAGTGGAAGGGGCAAATAATTTAACTAACTTTAAGATAGAATAAGAGGAAATAAAGGATGTGCTTTGCAGGGAACTAGAATTTGGTTAGGAGGGTCTTTCCTCACTCAAACCTCTGGAGTTTTATTCTAATCTGCTATAACCTAAAAAAATATTCTAGTCTATTTATCATACAGCACAGGCTCACTTATATTCTACCAATTTTGGGTTTTTTTTGTTTGTTTTCTTTTGTTGTTGTTTTTTTTCCTTTACTCCTTCAGCACAGCATGCAGAACAGAGTTCTGGTGAGCCCTTCACAGCGATGTCCAACACGACTGTGTGTCTCGCTCTTTTTAAGGCTTAATGCATATGCTGAATGGCTCTTAGAAAAACAGATTGTGAGTTCTTCTGCCAGAAGTGAACTATCTTTCCCCCTCAAAGTTTGCCTGGAACGTAAAACGTCACAGATGCAAGTCACACAGAAGAAGAGTGCCCTTTATTTCAGACTTGCAAGATCTCATTCACACTGGCATCACAGTTCTTCGCTCTCCTGTAACTTGCAAAGGATGGAAGACTGAGGTGGCACAAATGCCCAGGACCAAAGGCACCTACTGTGTCAGCAGAAAACACTCAAGGAACAGTATCTAAGAGATTCCTAAGTCAGGGAGATGGATCAGGACGCCTGTGCATTCGACTATTTGACTTCTTTGAGCTGAAGTTCCATCTATTAACATTAAGTCAAAATAGAAGATTTTAGGGGGGAAAAAACTGCTATTTTTGGAAAACCATTTGCAATAAAGCTGCCCTTTCATCTCATTTTCTTTTGTTGTTAATGCAACCACAGAGCTGACAGAATAGATCAAAAGAAACATCAGAGAATAAATTAATCAAGCTCTTGTGCGAAAATGGAGTGCTCACACCTACAGCATAATCAATCCCACTTGAAGCTAGAGAAGGCCTGGAAATACCAGCAGGACAGCAGTGTTTGCCAAAGATAACCTAGGATACAGTGTTGGGAACAGGCTCTCCTTACCACCCCTGAAGATGCTGCTTTCTTAACAGCTTTTCTTTCTTCATCTAAGTCGTTCTGCATCAAAACATAAATCAGTAAGTAGTAACCAAATCACCTTCCCAACTCAGTGTTACAACTCCTGACTTGTGACTAATTATGGAAGAACTAGATCAGTTCAGCCACTGTGGTTAGAATTTCAGGTTGGATACTGGGAAAAACTTCTCAGAAAGAATAGTGAGGCACTGGAACAGTTGCCCTTGTAGATGGTGAAGTCACTGTCCCTGGAAGTGTACAAGAAATGTGTGGATGTGGCACTGCAGGACATGGCTTAGTGGGCATGGCAGGGATGTGCTGATGGTTTGACTCTATGATCTTCACCTTAATGATTCTATGATATGAAAGTAACAAATAAAAAGCAGCATGAGAGAAACTATATTCAAAAGACAAAAGCAAAAGACAAAACTTTCAGATATTTTACCCATGAAAAGGCGGTATTCTACAGTGGTCACTGATTCAATACTGACCTATTTGCTGTGAGCACTCTTAAGGATCTGAGGTAGTGACAGCAGCAGCACCTAGCAGAATAGTATTAACTAAATGGCCAGAGATGGCTTTGCCTCTGCTACCAAACTCCCCAGCCCAATGCTGATATGACCAACAGTTACAGCAGAAGGCTGGGTTGTTTTAGTTGTGAGGAACTTCCTGTGCTTCAGTTTGTAGCTGTTTCCCCCTGTCCTATCACCATGCACTGCTGAAGAGTTTGGCCTCGTCCCTCTGCCTCCTGCACCTTAGATATTTAAAGACATTGATCAGATTTCCCTCTCAGTCTTCTTTTCTCAAGGGTGAACAGACCCAGGTTGCTCAGCTTTTCAAGGCCTGTGTGCACATGCTGGGTTTGGCATCAGTGAGGTCCCTGCCCCCAGAGCCAAGGCTTGTGAATAGCCGAAGATCAGGCCAGGCCTGCACTAAGCACACCACTGTCACTTCACATTTCAGTGAAAAACATCCCATTTCCAAACTACCTTCTCTTTGTTTAATTATAACAGGAAGAAGAGCTGCTCTGAGGTGGAGGCTGGCCACGGAGCCGTTTGTCTGATGGGAAGTGGAGCTGGCAGGCAATCTTAAATTTCAGCTGCATCATTTCATCTGCCTTAATTCCTGAACCACTTGTAGCTCAAGTCTGTCCCAGGAAGTGCAACAGCACGCTCTCTGTAAGCACACTCTCACTTACGATCAACTCTGATTTATAGAAAACAATGGAAAAAAGTAGCTATTGAGGTCAAATGCTTTACTTGGAAAATTGTTTGTACCCGTGTACCCAAGGTCACAGACAGTCTGGAAAAATCTCCAGTATACCACAGCACTGTTATACACTTAACTTTGCAGTATCTCAATTAACTTGTGCATCTGCATCAACATTTTTACTAAGTGGCACAAGCAGACCATTGAGATAAAGCTTCTTTGAAGAGACATGCTTACCATATAAAATGGCCTGGAGTTTAAAAACAGATCATCAGCAGCACTACCACCAGGTTATGAAGGGAAGGATTAGTAGCCCTAGGCTACATTAACATATTTCTGGTTTGGCAAACTTGCAGCTTCCTTTTTTCTGTGCCTCTGGAAGTGTGGTAAATGGTTGTGCTAGGATTAATCCAGCTGTTCCACATTCATACGTCCCTTCTTGACTGTGGCAAAGGGAGATACAGCTAACAAATCTAGAAAAGCCAGACTTGGGCTGAGTATGTAGGAACAAAGAAGCAGAGTAAAACCAAACATTTCTGAATGGTAATAAGTCAAGAAAGACAATCAAGTACAGCCTAGAGAAAAGAAAGCTCTGGGGAGACCTGATTGCAGCCTTTTAGGAAATAAAGGGGGACTGTATGAAAGAAGGGGACAGATAATTCAGGAGAGTCTGCCATGACAGGACAAGGGGAAATGGTTTCAAACTGTAAGAGGAGAGATTTAGATTGGATACAAAGAAGAAGGGTTTTTTTGTTGGTTTTTTTTTTCCTTTACAGTCAGGGTGGTGAGAAGCTGGAACAGGTAGCCTTGAGAGGGGGTGGATGCCCCATCCCTGGAGACATTCAAAGTCAGGCTGGACAGGGCTCTGAGCACCCTGATCTGGCTGTAGGTGTCCCTGCTCATTGCAGGGGAGTTGGACCAGATGGCCTTTAAAGGTCCCTTCCAACTCAAACAATTCTACGATTTTAATAGAAAGCATGAAGTGTGGATTCAGAAAGGATGGGGATGGCCTGCAAGAAGAGCACAACGACAAAGGAAGCCTTAGCCCAATATCCAGCTAAATAGAAATGAATTCAGAATGGAAGCTTTTTAGTAGAGGAGAGGGAGAAGATAAATATCATTGCCTTAAACAGCAGATGGTCTTTATTTTCTACAGAATTCTGTAAATTATAAACATCTTGTGACTTTTTTCCCCTTCAAAAAAATAAAACAGCAGCCTGCTCCTGAACAGCTAGATGGGGCCAGAAATGCTATTGGCAGCTGTACCACTCTTCAAATACTTTGCAAGCTTGCAGAAGAGTCTCCAAGAATCCAAGTAGCAAGATGCTTCCACGGCAAAACTTCACGTTGTACGTTGATCCCTTACATTATTACTTCAAAGTTTGAAACTTAACAGGATATATCATAGCATTGACACATTTGAGTTCAGTGAAATACTCTACTTTCAAGATGACACTGCCTCCTCCTTCCCATGACAGAATGCTTATCAGACAAAATACAAAGCATCTTTCTACTTCTCAACATCAAGCATCACCATCTAAAAGCAGGGCTTTTATTTTGCACCAGACTATAAATGCCACACCACCACATTCTATAAAAGCATGTAGGAAGATTATGACACAGGCACCAGGGACCTTGTCTGTGTGAATGGCACAGAAAGAAACAGCTTCTTTAACAGCTTCTTTAACAGCATGGGCCATTGCTGGCCTTTTCCTAGATACTTTCTGCAAACAGAATCCTGGTTCCCTCTGAAAAGAAGTAGTTAAATTTAAAATATGCACAGAGATGGTCCAAGTTAAAAATCACTGCACAAACATTCCTATCTCCGTATCAGGCTACCACAGACATTCCAGCAACTGTGCAGCAACCTGTATCAGGATTCCACTGCAGATTAAAAATAGCCTTCTAGCCAAGTTAGTGCTAACCCACCAAAAAGTCATTCCTTGATCAGCTGATCACAAGCATCAATATTCTTGAATCTGCATAACAGAATCTCTTCCAATGCAAGAGCTAGCTTATGCCAGCACAGAATGCATGTAAAATTAGGGTTTAATTCAATAAATGGAATAAGAAGGGAAAACAAAAAACAAACCCACAGCAAAACAACAACAAAACAATAAATTAAAAACCACAAACCAGTAACACTGTTTATCCTTGACCCAGAAGTGGCTTCCACCTGAAATATGGGACAAATCCCTGCTTTGGCAAATGGCTAGAAGCTACACTTACTTCCCTCATCTTTCAACAATGTGGTAAGCAACAGACCGGGATTCTGATTACTGAAACACATTGCAGCATTTTAACCCACAGTAATGCCACTAACATGGAACATCCAGTCCCGGTTTATTAGTAGCTTCTAATGCAAAAATATAAAGATAGCATGCCAGTCATCACTCTATAAACTTGTTGGTAAAAGAATGAGGGGATTGGATACAGATTTTCCTTTTTTTTTTTTAAGCAAGGATTATATATTCTCATGAGGTTACTCACATACAGCCCCAGTTACACAAGGATTTGCTGATAGCAAGCATACACAAGCTAGACAGAGCAGTAGCAGCTCTGAATGCATTTTGTCATTGTCAGCTTTCCCAAAAGGCTAAGCATTTTACAGTTCCCACTGCAACAAGGCAATCAAATAAACCCCTGCAGCATATCACTACCTTCCAAAGATCATAGTGCTTATGGTAGCTCCAGATGGACTTAAAAGAGAGTACGTACTAGTCTCCTTTCTAGCTTACCATTACTGATTTCTGGCAGGTCAAACTTCGTGAAGTCCCACCACTGGAGACGGTAGGTTGTGTTGGCAATGTTGCTGGCCACAGCTGACTGTCCATCTCCAATCACAGCACCTACAGGAAAGGGAGGAAAATATAATCATCTCCAAAAGATAATTATAATTAGTCTCCAAAAGATCATCCAGAAAAAAAACCTGGAGTGACTAAACAAAGAGCTTTCTAAAATCAAACACAAAGTTCAAGGTTCTTAAAGAAGCCTTATTTACAGAAATGGCAACGTCACCTTAATAAGCCACAGAAAACAGGAAATTAATAAGAAAGAATCTCTCTGCAACATATTTCTGAAAGAAAAGAAGGCTGAAAAGCAATAATATTTGCACAGGTTCACAAGGTAGAAATCTCAATCAGGTTCATTCAGTCCGAGCACATTCAATGCTAGTTGAAGATGTATTTTCATAGACACCAAATTTTCTAGTATAGTTATGAAGGCAATAATGTTGCCCTGTCAAATCACACACATTTGAGGACATATTCCTCACTACCACTAAAATCCACATAGAAAGATTCAGGCTGCCTACAACATACACCACACTGTAAGGATCAGAACTATTAGCAATTCTATCTGAAATGACAGTGAGTAGAGCCCACTACAGAACCCAATCCTACACTCCTGAAGAAGGTACTCCTTTTTTTGGAGTCTCTGAGACAGTGGAATACCACAAATGCAGGCTGTGGGCTTTGGTAATATATATATGCAGAGAAAACAAAGAAACTCTGTATATTGCTTGTACTTTCATAGGTAGAAGATGAGTTAGTTCTGCCTGGTAAGGAGGACCTCAGAGCTGGCCTCAGGGTTTTCCTCCCTTTACTGCTCTGCCTGCCTATCCCAGGCAGGGGCTGTGCTGGATGCAGCCCCTTGCTAGCCACCCTAGGATTTGGGCAACAGCCCAAAACATAGCTGAGCATAATATTTCAGTAACTAGCACAAAGAACCTAATTCTCCAGGCAGAAAGGAACTGCCGCTGGCAACTTAAGTAGGTATACACGTAAAACTCAGAGGCATTAAATGAAATCCTTATGGCAACAAATGGAAAGAGGAAACAGTTCTCCCATTATAGTACTACAGTCAAAAATCTGCTATTTCTAGTCTCTAAGACCTTCAATTGCATGCAGCCCCCGTGCTACAAACACATCCTAGCACTCAGAGATGCTCAAGCTATGAGAATTGTATAAGGGAGAACAAAACAAGATCACCCCCATGTACACATGAGGAAAATCACAGCCTCCAGTGGCTCATCAGACTGGATTGAGGCATCTCCACTGTCTGATGGGAAGCATACAGTGGCTTCACTCTCCCACAGGACAGTTGCCACAGCAGCACCAGTGGAAGAACACCTGGCCAGCTCAGCCTTTGCTTCTGCCCATCAGATGCTCACATATTGCTGGCAGGGCAGAAACAATGATGTTTTCTTTACTCTCACGTGTGCCCAAACCCTTGTTCTCCATATCCCCCGAAACAAAAGGCTCCTCTAAACAAAAGATAGGCACTGGAAAAAGCAGACAATGCATTAATGAAATTACATTTTGCAACCAGAAGTGATTGAAGGACAATTAAATTTTGTGTTCCTTTGTCTTCAAAAGTCTCCTTGTTACAAGCTTGTGGCTGGTACACAAGGGCACTCCTTGCTGCATTGCTTCCAACCACCAGAGGGAGAACAAAAAAACTAGTTCTAAGCAAATTTTGAGCAGTAGCACCTGCTGCACTGAAACTGTACTTAGCATCACCAAAGGGTAATGACTGCCTCAACAGGCTGGGTCAGGCCAGGAAATGCTCTGTGAAGACAGGCCACAACAGCACTATTCAGGGCACCTTATTCCAGAATACTTATCTTCTTGTTGCAGAACAGAATCATGAGGTCATCACCTGTTTTGCAATGACAACAAACTCTGTTGACACAGCCAGTAACATGCAAGATGGAGAATAACATAAGCTAGCAGCGCTAGCAGAGCAATCTTACAGTCCCTGTGCATCACAGAAGCCTAGCAACATCACCCACTGCTCCACAAACAGCAAATTCATCTGGCTCATACTACTGTTGCATCTATGGCTACAAGCACCATCAAAAGTGCTATTGGCAAATGTTCTTGAATTTTTTTTTCCCCCTGTAGATATTCTGGTCCTGCTTTCCTTCTACCTGGAACCTTCAGGAGAGTTATGGTTGAACCTCTCATCTCCTTGTATTTCCTAAGGTACTTAAGTCCTACACAGCTCCTCTCTGTCTACAGGACAGCCTTGCACAAATTCCAGTCAGCAAAATCCAAGTAATGCTAGTGCCACAGGTAACAAACATCTTTAGCAAAAAAAGGATCTTGAGGGAATGAGGTCCACAGTATAAAAAGTATATGTTCAGAAAGATTTGGTCAATTTCTCAAAGAATCCAAACAAGTGGGCCTTACACTAATGGCAGTTCCATGATCTACCTGTTTTGACTAAGTAATTACCTCCACTTACACTAATTCTGTAGTTGAAAACCATAATTATTAAATTGTATCTACTTACATACAACAAAAGGGAATAACACTTCTATGGTTTCACAAACCCTGCCAGAAGCCTCCCACATGCACTGCCCTACAGTAGAGACAATTAAAGGCATGAAAACATTTGAGACATTTAATTTAGGAAAGAAAATAATCCCCAGTACACAACTACGCTGTCCTAACCTTTTGTGTTTGATTTCTCTGTTGGTTGGTAGGAGAGACTTGAGAACATGGGGAAAAAAAATTAACAGGGATGTTAAATCGTCAGTGTTATAGAGCTTGTATTCGCTGTGCAGCTCAAGGACTCTTCTCAGCTGCTTCACCTCAACTGGGTTTCAGCCTGAGTAAGAACATAAGAAAGTGCTGATGCCTCTTATGTCCTAGTGTAACTTGAGGCAAAATCCACAGTTCAGCTACTTAAATCTGGGTGGCAGCAGATCAACTCTCACAAGCAACAGTTCTCACCAAGCACTTGACAGTCTGTCCTGATCCCTGGATCTTGTATTGTTTGATGGAATCACAAGTGACTGCAATGGGTACCCGAGGGTCTCGGGCTTGTCATTGCCATGAACAGAACGACCTTTCTCTGCAGAGGAGATGTAGATTTCAAAATGCTGAAATCCAAAGTGAAGGCCAATTGAAATGCAGTGAATGTAGGTTTGATTGGCAGCTTTCCTGCGTATGTCTATCACGGCATAATAAACACTGGATGATAGCAGAAATGAAGATAAATGCTTTCAGCGGCCCCCCTTCTCCCCCCACCGCCCTGATCTCCACCCACCCCCACTCAGCACATGACAGGAGAGTTTAAAGAGTGGGGGGGAAAATGTCTTAACAAAGGCTTAGGAAAAAGAAAAAACACCACCTATTCTTATAGGCCACCTACACGTGCCACTTATTTATCCATCAGTCTCAATCGTTTCAGAGGGTCCAACTCATTTGCCATGCGGAGAAATGAACCTTTGTCAGTAGTCAGCTATTGCTCATTTATGAATCAAGCCACACCAGCTCATGTCAGAGTTTAGACTGAAAGAGAAAAAATGGGCTGCAAAATCACTTTACAAGGTATTTCTGAAGTGGTGAAGAGCAGGATACTTTGAGACTACTGCTATCAGATTCTCAGTGGATGAACTAATACTCAAGCTATACAGCCTTTGGTTTCAAGAATGCAGACCATCTACATGTGATAAAAATTTCTCTGCTATAAACTTAGAAGAAAGTAGAGTTTAACCTCTTTTTCTTTTTCTCTTTTTTTTCTTCCCCTCCCCCCACCCCCAACTAGATCATTTCCCCAAGTTTTTATTGTCTGGCAGATTCCTTCATAGTGAAGTAAAATTTATTAAGATGCTTAAAGATAAGGCAGATGCCTTTGAGGAAGTTGGAAAAGTCCCTGAGCTAATTTGTGACTCAATTTGAGAAAATGATTAGGCCCTGGTATAAAATTCCCCCTAGATCAGTACTTGTATCTTTAAGCATGAGTACCTTTGAAAAGTAATTACCTCTTTATGTGCCCATTTGTAACTGTAGCTAATGATATTGAGGTTATTCAAGGCTTGCAGAATGGATCTATCACAGATGGTGAGTTTTACTTATGCAAATCCTAGGTTTACTACTACCCAGTCTCCAATAAGCCCAAAACACAGGACCAGTTTATTTGAGAAACCAAGAATGAAGCTCTTTGCTGCAAGAATGCGTCAGACTCCCTCAGCCAATTTGGAAACGATTTGAAGCCAGATGAAATGTTACTAATTGTCCTAGTCAATTAGTTGGGGCTGTAACAGCTTCTTGCACATCTCCAACTCTGAAGCATTCCACAGGGCAGCCTGGCTTTGGGGACAGTAAAAACATGCAATCCTGAAAATGTTTTTGACAAGTCACAGCAAATTTGTATTCCAGACTACCACAAAGACACTGTCTTGGAAGTGGCAGAGCTAACTATCTACAACTGGGCTAACACTGTAGAAACAATATGCGTAACAACCTGGTATTTTTAAGGATCTATTTTGGTAAGTAGCCATTTGAAGAGACCATTTTTTTCAATTTCCCAGCATGGTTTAAATAGCAAGTAGGTAAAATTATATGAATGGATGCACAAAAACATTGCGAAGTGTAGTTCAATGACGTGAACAGAGAAAGCCCCAGAGAGATCTATGCTCTCTGAAAGCTGAACCCTTCAAAAGGTTATTGTTTTTCCTTTACCCCAGATGTACAAAATAAGAAGAAATGCAATTCCCCATTCATGTTCATTCCTATTGCAAAATTTCCTTTTAACATGGGCAACACTTAGCATGCCGAGTTCCACAGCCTTAGCAGAGATGGGAATTGAAGTAGGCCTCAGCTGCAGGTAGCAAAGATGAATACTCTAATAGGAGCTCAGTGAGTGCCCGAGGGCTTTATTCGCATCGTGAATAATGCAAACATGACATGCGAAAGGGAATTTTCCTGCTACAAGTTTCAGACCTGAAAAATAAATGAGTTTATTTGCAAGAATATAAACAAGAAATTAACAAATGCCCTGCCCAAAGCCTCCATCCCCAGTACACTCCTGACGGCTCCTCGACATCCTGATACTAGAGACATTCCTCTGTCCGATGTAACAACTGAAATAGAAATGCACAAGGGAACATCTGCCTTTGATGGTGGGGTCTAGCTGTCCCTCTGGGAGACTAGAAGAAGTGAAGGTCCTTTTCAGATGCATTCCCCTCTTGTCCAAATTGTTTGCACTTCACCAATTAAGCAGATAATTTTCTTCTCAGGAAAGAGAATTCCTGCTTCTCTCCTGTTGTTCACCCCACAGAGATGTCCCTGCTCATGCCAACATGATAGCCCAGGAAACTGGAAAACCAACTATGAAAGAGAACAGTGAGATTCCAGGACCAGCAAGATTTCAGCCAGCAATATTCACACAGAACTTCTCAGATGAGGAAAAGCACTTCCCCCTCATGGCTGACAAACAGGTTACATTATTATAGCCTCTGAACATAAACACTAAAGCAAGCATCACTGCTTAGGAAGTACTCATCCTACTCAGGCTGACCAGTAAGGAATAAGCAGTTACCTCTAAAGTAAGTATTTTTTTTTTAATTTTTTTTTTTTAATCTGTGAGGTTCATAGTCTCTTACCATCAAGAAAAAACTAGGTAATGAGGAATACCAATTGAACTGTGGGCATATCAGAGTGCTGAACTCAAGCCTCAGCTCAGTGATGAGCAGGAAGAAAGATGATAGCTCAATAGCTGCTGGGAAAGAGAAGAGATGAACAACACAGTGACCCTGACTTTGTCAACTGAACTCAAAGTAATAGTTGCATCTTGTTAACGATATGTAATTAATTAGTTTGTGCAGATTTATTGCTATAGAGGATACAAAATTTGCACAGTTTAAAAATTTGTTCTTACAGGGTATTTAGTACAATCATCAAATGTTGCTCGCAAGTCTCAGCGTTGCTTTTGTTCACACAACTTAAATGAAGCTTCTAAGTGATATTCTTTTCCTTCTAAGAAAACTCCCATTTGTGATTTCTGAACCTTCTAGCCACCATAGCGAAGAATATCTATGAAGAAGTTCCACTCTGCAAGTTGCTTCACACTATTTAGTAGCACACGTGAAAATGCATTTTAAGCAGCAAAACCCTTTTCCTTACTGAGTACCATGTGACATCTGGAATTCTGATTCTGCATACCATTTCTAAAGAGAGAGAGGTGTCCCACGAGGCACGCAGGTAGAAATAAATGTTACAAGGCTAGAGAGTCAAGTGAAATCTTCCTGCTAATTAGAGATTATTAGAAGAGCTTGGCAGGAAAAGGTTATGGAAACAGAAACTAACACCTGTTACTGGTTGACAGACAGTGGTCACAAGTTGCTTAAGAAGCGGGCGGGCAAGCAAGCTTTCTTTTCAGTTCATTCAGGTCCCTGGCTGGAAATAGAAGTCAAGGCAGAGTCCTCCAATCAGCAAGCTGCCAGAGCCATTAAAAGAAGCATCTGTAGATACTGTTGCTTGTTTTGAGACCATTTCTTTATTTCCATGTGACAGCAGCGTGTCAAAAGCATGCCTCACATTACCATATGATTCAAGCAGTAAAACATGTTTCCTACAGCACAGGCTTTTAGGGAAAATATTCAAGCACTAAAAATACATTCCAATCTGCACTGCACTTCATCTAATGTTTTGTTTCAAGCATGTCTGCGTATTTCAGCCATTTAGATGATTTTGTTTGTAGCAGAAAGAAGTTCTAAGGAAAAGCACTGAGTAAAGGGCTGGAGGAAGGAGTTTACACTTCCAGATGAAGCTGGTATGAGAAGGCAGAAGAGAGCTGAACTTTGTAGTCTTCAAAGAAGTGTGTATTTTCTTCTTTCACCTCTGTCTGAACCTACATATGAGGGTATGTTCACAGCTCTCCTTCCTTTCCAGCTTCACAAAACAGTAGGTGACTCTGCAAGCCAAAATGCCACATCTCTCCTGCCAGAGTTCAAATTTCATGCAATCCCTCTGAAGGTGAACTAGCAAGGTCTCGCAGCTAATCTGTGCTGAGTGTCATTTGGGCTCCTCCCTCTGCCAGCTCCATCCCTTGCAATGCCTCCTCTCTTCTCTGTCAATAAGACCCTTGCACCATTTCCAAGCCCTTCATTAAAGGCTGTTGGAAGTCTGCTTTTTAACCTTCACATCTGTGTTTATTCTCTGCACAAAAGCAGAGTGGAATCTCTGCCTGCCAGGCAATTCCTTTCGTAAAACTTTTTTCTTTCCCTTTCTGACTTTTCAGAGCATGAAATGTGCCTGCTAATCCTAATTGCCTCAGATGGAGAGCCTTGCAGAGACTAAACAAAGGGGCAGCCTTCCACCAAGAGCACAGCTCTGTTCAAGTCGCACAGAGCAGCCACCAGGCTCTAAGCTCAAGTCTCTAGAGCTCCCATCTCATTTTGCTGCATTTCTGAAGCACACAAGGACAATATTCCCCATGCAGATATGCTGGACATAAGGACTTACTTTCCCCTCTCCTATTTAAAGGGCTCTTCCAACACCAGAGCCCATTACGCTGCATGACATGGGCACTGGTTGGGCAGTCCTCAAATACACTTGCTATGTGTCAAAGCAAAGCAGCTCAACACACCTGACTTTTAAGGGTCATTTGTTTGCCTGCATCCCAGCATCAATTCTCTTATTCAACAAAAAGTTTGCAAGGTCCCACCAGCACATTTGCAGCCAGCCTATCCATGAGCCGTGCCTTGACCAGTGGCACAGGCATTGAGAAATGCAATTAGCAGGGATTCATATGCTTTTGCTTGCAGTGATAACTAAGAAGTTAACTTTCTGGTCTAGCAGAGATGCCTGGATTCAGAGGAATACTTCCACTATAGAAAAAAAGAAAAAAAAGAAGAAAAAAAAAGAAATAATCTCGCTTACTGTCATTGCTTAGTGAGGATGTCCTTAGCACCCAAGGCCAGTGCCTGTGAACTTAAGCTGTCACACCACTCACACTATCCACTACGTCTACTGCAGTTCACTTGTCTAACAGCAGCTAATGCAGCATCACACTAATCCAGCCTTGCCAGAACTGCTCTATATGATTTTAGCTAATTCAGAGCTCCTGCAATTTTTGAGATTTTCTTGTAGAGACTTGTCACACTTGCCAGCTTTATCCCACATTCCACAAAAGTTATATGTTATCACCAGCTCCATACCTGGCAGATTAGCACGGCCACACTTTCTTTTCACACTGAATAATTCCTCTCCTGAGCAGAGGCTCAAATAGGACTCCCAGCTAAATAACACAGTGGTGCAGATACATGTAGAACAGATGCTAAAATAGAGTAAAATTGCTTTTCATGGAGAATAGCCTCTTCCTTTATAAGTGAAATCTCTGAAATCCTATTAATGCAAACAAATCAGCAGCCAAATGCCTGCTGCTGCCTCTGCAGCTCTTACTGCAAGGATGTGTGCTTAGCACAACTTGAATTGCATGTGTCTTCTGCCAAAATACTCATCTTCAGTGGAAAAAACCTCAGCTGTGTCCTCATAGAGCACATAAATGTCTTATCAGCCACCACACTGCAGTAACACACATTTTCACTGATCCAAAAAGCAGTATGATCCCTAGAAGGATCCAAATTCCTGAGATTTAACTGTATATCAATACAGGGCAAAGCTCCTACACAAGAGGCACTTTTCATTGTAGAAAAAGCAGCATGCAGTATTAATACAAGCTCCAAGCACAGAAACGCATCCAAACCCTCTGTGCTCATCAGTGAATGGAAGACTTGCAAAAATTCTTACTATCTTTATACACATTTCAGAACTAGTTTTATTACAGCATAAACCCTGAGCATCCTACAATGGAAACGCTGTGTCAGCCCAGCAACACAAACCGAGCTGCCATCACAATGCGGAGAAGTAAGCTAAACACACTCAATGGTTGATTACATTTCACAGCTATAATATCCTGTGACCAGAGTAGGTCTGCTGAGGAAACACTTGCCTGTTCTGAATGAGTACACATACAGGAGGTTAAGATGAAATCATGTCTCCTTGGAGAAAAATGCAACTCCATTAATAAGAATGCAGGTCCTGACAACTTAAATAAACTCCATATAATAAACTAACAAAGTGTCTTAGGGGAAACAGAGAGCTGACAGGTGGCATTCATGAAATGTGCCTTAACTGTGTGCTGCTCTCACTAAAAGCCGCTATTCAGACCAGTGGGTCCCATATAGTTGCTATATCTGCAAGCAAAATTTGCACTAATGTTGCTCTTAAAAGACAGAACTGAAGAGACATCACTAATGGAGCAATTCATGAGGTATCCCCAATCTGATGAGAAGTGAAGGAAGAGCAGGAAATGGGAAGCAAGCAGCCAGGCTAGCTGTTTTCTGGGTGAAGTGGTGAACAGGGAGACAACCAAGAAAAGCAGAAAATGTGCAAACTGGGAAAAAACAAAGCCTAATAGCAGACAAACTAATGGGAAGGTAGTTCAAAATTAAAGCACGGTACAGTAGAAAGGAGGAAGCCCAACCTGGAAGAATGCAATGAGGAGACCACATTGTTCCAGCTGGGAAATAATAAGGTAAAAGTAACCTACATTAAGAAAAGTGCTTGGCCCTTACAATGCTTTGAACACTTTCTGATGAAGGAAGTTTTGAGGGTAGTTTGAGATGACCTCAATGACAGCAATGGAAATTAGACTCTTAACACCATTAGATTAAATGCGCTGAGCAAGTTCCATAACCTCAGTGAATACAGAGATTCAGGCTCAAGGAGTGATCAGGATCCTGGAGCAAGCAGAGCAGGACTAACAGTGGTCCACATGTTGCTGGACCACTGTTCAACAACCTGAAAGAAACAGTACAACATTTAAAACACATGATTCAGCAGCAGAGCTCCCAGAAAGCAGCAGGACTTCCCCAAAGAGTTCAGCAAAGTTCATAACCTTGCGGCGACTTCTGTAAATCAGCGCCACAGCTGAATTCATGCCAGACAGGTCCAATTCACTGCAATTACAAAAGCAACTGCAAGATCAAAAGAGACTGACACTTTATCCCATTATTTTACTAAGTGTTAGAAGTCAAAATCAAAGCTACACAGGGATAAACTAAGACCTAAGCTCAAAGCAGTAGCAGTACATCCCAGCTACTCCACATGTAGCTCCTGGGCTGCACAACAGATGGGTATTTCAGATAGGTTTTTATTTCTTTCTAGGGCAGACTTGACCTTAATCCAATACAAATTAGTTCATAATACTATCAGAGGATACAAGCAGACGTGTTCAAGAAACTGCTATCCAATGCAACCAACACTTCTACTAATAATAGCAGAAGGAAATTCAGACAATGAAAATGGGGCAATTGCAGCTTACTGGTTTGATGTAAAATTTTAGATTATAAACAGTCCGGAGCAAGCCACGCTTTACTAGAGGTAGGGGTCATAAACTAAAAGGAAACTGCAGTGAGGCTCCAAGATCACCTTCACTGCAGGAAAGTCAGAAGTCCAGTGCCTACCAGATCAAAACATCAGCACAGGTAAAGCCTAAGAAGATGAGCACTTCAGATCAAGCTCTCAAGTCCTAGGACTCAGTGTAATGGCACAGTGCCACTGGACAATCTTATTGGACTTCACAGGTGAGAAGGACAGCAGAAGGTAAGCGGTAGCTAACTAAAATCAGAGAAGTAATGATACTGACATCAAGCTCTTCACAGTTCTGCACAATCAGCCAACTGGAAAGGGCAATGTCACCAGGTGCCCTGCACTTAATGCAGCGCCCTGAAGCAAAGGCATTAGAGTGTCTGCACACACTCAGTGGCAAGAACCTTGAAACAAAAGAAACTGATGGCAGAAGGAAGGTCATTAGCTAGCTATCAAGAGTGATTTTTCCTTCCAGCGAGAACCAGAATAACAATACAGTGTACTTCACAGGCAATGCTGCTGCATTTTCTATGGCTAGGGCCACGAGGGTCTGCACCCTGCTCCAGAGAGCTTCCTGCTTGAGAAGGCTGGGCCAGCAGCAGCTGCCAGACAATTCTAAAAAAAAAAGGCCATTTGAACTGTGACCATCCCCATGCAGCAATACACTGACATTTCCAGTCAGAAATGGCCTCTTTGCAAGCAGGGAAGTAAAGATGGGGCTTTGCCTTCAGCTTTCACTCCTTCCCATGTCAAGAGGAACATATGTGTCAAGTGCCTTCTGTGGAACTCCAGCAGCCACTCTGCACACCACTCACATCACTTCCATGCCTTCCACAAAGGGCTCAAACTCTTAGCTACGCTCCCACCCATCATTCAATAGCTTTGCATAACTGTTCATTCCACATGGCCTACAAGATATTTCTCTGAATATCTGAATCACTCTCCACCATAACTGTCTTCCAGTTTCTGTTAACCCTTCTGTCTTGCTATAATTTCAAGTCTATAAGCACTATCAATAACTCTTCTACTTTCACCCCTCTTCTTACTGCATCTTCTATCACTTGAGTGTCAAAATGTTCCTTTCATGCTTTTCAGTGTCCTCATGAGACGCATTTGTTTTGCCTCCTTCCTCCCAATCATGCTCCTCACCAGATCTGAAACCAGTTCCCATTTCACTACCCACTGTAAGATATCTGTGTGTAGTAGTGATAGTTTTCATCGTTTTCCTTCTACTAATGCACCTCAGAGAAGATGCGGATGGCCTCTGCCACGAACCAAAAGACAGATCCTTGAACAAGCTGTGTGCAGCACACCAGGCGACATGTCACATGGATGGGTGTATGCATGCCCACACCGTGAATGCTAATATGAACAATTGTTTGAAATAAGGAAAAGTACTTCTCCCATTTAACTAAAACCCACGCCTGCAATCCCAGCTGCCTTGTCACCACCTTTGACTCATTCCTCAATCCCTCCCCTCCTCCAGCCTCCATTTCTCTCTGCGCAGAATCCCAATTGCTTATGAGAAATTAGAGAATGACATTACTTCTTCCATCTTCCTAGCCCCCCCCATCCCTCCTGCTATTCCTCCATCACATTCAGAAGAATCTTGCCAAGCTTTTAAGCTTTCCACTTGCCCTGATGATATTATCCTATTTCTTTTGTGCTGATTTCCACCCCTCATCACTTGTCAGTACACATTTGTATGCTCTTCTTTTCTTTCACAATACAAATGTGCATTAAGTTCTTGTATCTCTAAATTCCTCAGGCACTGGACCACAGATTGAACGTGTCGGGTGAAAAGGGGAAATGTATTCATCATGACCTTTGTTTTCTGCTCAGTCTTCTTTTCAGCTCTCAAATGCACCACATGAACAGGCAGTCACTTCTCTTTTCCTGACAAACACAGTGCTCACTACGGCAAAACCACTTTTCATGTTTCCAGCCTACCTTCCATCTCTCAAATACTATTAGAGCTGCTTTGCGTTTAGTAACCATTTCCTGGTCAAAGCTCAGAACTAGTTTCCTAACCATCATCGCTCCTGACTTAGCAGAGGTCATAATATTTTTAATTCCTGAATTGCTCCTAAGTAGGCTTCTGTGTATGACTTCCACCAGTACCACACTCACCTCCCCAGAACATGGAGGAGACAAACAGGTGATTATGAACATAACCACAGCTTCTCCCACACCAATCTCTGTGCACTGCCAGCTCTGATGTTTATCTAACTGGTCATATGCAACATCCACACTGCTGTAAAACCAGGTGGGTTGAAACAGCTTGGTACAGCTGAAATTGCATACAGTTATAGGCAGTGCTTGAAGCAAGGGAAAGAGATGAAGATCAGGTTCCCAGATCAACAAGGCCTGTACTCAAAAGTTAGGCTACCAGGGCACTCAGCATGACTCAAGAGCACTTGTCTTCATAGATGAATTCCTGGCTCACAGCTCTTGCTAATTTTGAACTTGTAGAAACACAGAGACTGCTGGATTCCAACTCACACAGAGCTCAGCAGGTGAGCGTCAAACTAATGTTCAAGTAAGCAAAACACAGTTTCCTGCAGCAGTGCAGACATGCAGCTCTTTCTTAGTTCAAAATCAACTCTCTGCGCTCCTGTAAACAACGGAGACCATCTCTCCTCCGTCCCTACCTCTGAACTAGAGACATATCCATTCAAAAAAGAAGGCACTGGAGGGAACGGTATATGCAGAATACACTTTCACACTTGATTTGTTTGTATTTGTTTGTCTAAAATCAGTGTACAAAATCTCCTCCAGCTTACTTTTGATTGAACTATGAGAATTAAAAATTTGAACCAAGATTACATAATACTCTCACCTCGACTAGGGCCCTTATTTGCTGGTGTGGAAACACCGTTAGTATCCTCTGCCTTCTTTAAGAATGTCTGTTTCATGCAGGACATTTACTGCCTCCTGACATCACTCCTACTTGTTTAACACCAACAACAAATGTAGCTTTTATGCTCTGGGAAAAGTCCTATTTATTGATAGTTTGATGTACTGCTCAGTTATCAAAAACTCCAGGATAGCAAGCAGGAGGATCCAATGACACAATCTAATCTACCTGGGAAAGGGAGCTAGCTAAAATATACAGCATCCTTACCAATCCCTTATAAAATATACAACTCTGTTGCCATAACAAGAGCTTCCTTCATCTTCAATCAAGGATTGCTACTGAAGTGTCTATGCAGGTAATTTATAATGAAGTTGGTTCAAGATTTCATCTCCCCATACCATGCAAAATGTGTAAGCAAAAATCAGGATTATTCTCTGCACAGACAACAACAGTCTAATGTGGCAGGTAACTGAGAAGACCCACAGCTCCACAACTCTGCACACAGATCTCAACAGGTTCCCTGCCTTCCCTTCTCCTTCAAGAGTGGGGGTGATCTTTTTATTAAAAAAGAAAGAAAGAAAGAAGCAATGAGCTATGGGAAAATAATTTAAGGCTAAGTGAGCTTTACCACCCACAAAGAGACATGTCCCCAAGGGGCCTTCACCGCCCACAAGATGATGAGCACTTCTGCAAAATCTTACCCCGTCTGATATAATGGTATCGAGAAATTCATCACTTTAACAACGCATACAAAAGAAATCAGCTAGCACCCTTCACTTTCAAGAGCATCATCATTTTTCCCCAAGCTCCGTTTCTTGCCTTCCTAAATCTCAAAGCCAGCTTCAGCTTTCCAGTCACTAAAACAACAACAGAAGGGCCAGCCTGTATCCACAAATTCTATATACAAGCTCTCTCACATTCAGTGCTCATTTCTGTCACAAAGCACTTGAGCAGACCACGGCACATGAAATGATGCACATGGCTACTGAGGCCTCCTGTCCTGGGACCATAGGAGACATCTAGTTGAGGCTATCGCATAGACCAGAAACTGTAGGACAAGCTCGTACACTCATAAACTTCACCCTGAGTTCAGGGAACAACTTTGCTAGTTTAAATGCTTCACCTACCAAAAAAAACCACCAACAGTTTAAACAATTAACTGCCATAAGGTAGGTGGCAAATTCAATGAAGCAGTACCTTAAGAAATAAACAGAAAATTCAATTCTAGCAATACCCAATATCTGCTATTTGTTTCCAGTCTAAATTAGTCTGCATTATTTCTAATTCCTTTTGTCTCCTAAAGCATGCTTTATCAAAAACCCTTCCCCCAGTTCATTGTATCTGGACCAAACAACTATTACCTACTACTTCTTTGATTAGCTAAGTACATGAAGGTTATGGCACTTTATCTGAAGTTTTTCTCAGCAGATTTTTCTTGAGCTACTTCAAGTCCTTCTAAATCACAAAGAAAAGCTGTAAGTGGATTTTCATACCATCTAGAATGGTGGTATTAAAACCATACAAAAAAAATAACAACAGTTTCATACTCTGATATTGCCTCCTTTGTTGTAA
Organism: Coturnix japonica; assembly: GCF_054131305.1. Taxonomy (NCBI): domain Eukaryota; kingdom Metazoa; phylum Chordata; class Aves; order Galliformes; family Phasianidae; genus Coturnix; species Coturnix japonica. The sequence continues at coordinate 23,466,648 of NC_140667.1, read as the reverse complement.
GGTTTTAGAGCTATGTAATCATGACAGGAATTCATGCTCCCCTTGACCATCACAAGGAATGAAGAAAATGCAGGAAAGATTTGTCCACTAAATCAACAGCCAATTTTACTGGCTGCAATCAGATGTGGATTGATCCCAGACCCAAGCTCCTGATTCTTCCACCAACCAACGGCAACAGACCAGTAACAATGAACTAAAGGCTCCTATCCACACTCAACAGCTGGCTCCTTTGAAGTACATCTTGCCTCTGGCCCGGGTCATTGCACAAAATCTGCTTCCTTTAACTGCCCGAAATCTTCCCCATTGTTTCAGCCTAATTTAGGGATTTGAGTACCATACTGTTCCTGTTTGAAACATGCTTCCAAAAACGCATATGGAGGCCTGTGTACCAGGGCTGGTAACAATAACAGTGCAATTGCATCCCTCATCTCTTCTGGGAAATGTAATCATCGTAATCATCCCTCTAACAGAATGGCAAAAGTGTAATTAGCACTTTGGGGCTCTGTATTTGGGACCTCGTAACCCTTTAGCAGAATCTTCTCCTATGAAGGATTGGGAAGGACAAAGCCATAAGCATTTCTGTAGCAGAAACTCTTCTCCTGGGGCAGCATAACCAAGGACAACACATCAAAAACATCTCCACAACTCCTGAAATGCAGCCAGTCACAGACAACATCTGGCACACTTGAGTAAATGCAGATCTTCCCAACTACTGCTAATCTCAGTGCAGCCACATTTCCAGATCCTAGCCAAAACTCCCCTGACACCTAACTCCTCATTAAGCATATCCTGTAAGACAAAGGGGTCTGCACTCACTCTGACTGGAAAAGTTGTACTCATTTTAAATTGCATTTACAAATAAAATTGTAAGTTATGCTCATAACATATTGCAGCTAATCCACACCACCTTTTCCTACAGATTCATGTTGTGTAAGTAGCGGATTGAACAGTTTTTGGCTTTCTGGTTCCACTTACCAAAAGGAAACTGAGACTCTTGGAACAAAATAAGTATCCCTAAAGAAAGCTAGTAACACAGCTTTCTCTAGTAACACTCGCACTTTTAGACAACGTCTGAAAGAGTCAGAAGTCCTCTGTAGAAAAAGTCATCAATGTCTTACAACAGGCTATCGCAATATGTTCAACTAGAAGCAGCTGTACCTACTGCTTCAAATAGAACTCCATTTTCACATACAGGGAGCCCAAATATCATTTCACTACTCTTGTGTACTCCATAATTCAGAGAATCTCTGAAGGTCAGTGATGGAAAGGATCTCTGGAGATTCCCTAGTCTAACCGTCTTGCTCAGTGCAGGCTGAATTTCCTGGCACTGCTGCTCTGCCAAGCAGTATTTAACCTCTGGAAGCAAGGCATTCCCAAAGGAGCACGCTCCATGCAAACCAAACAGCTAATTCTTTTCCTCCCCTCAACGTTCCTTGTTTCTTAGTTTGTTATACCACCTCTGCTGCTTCCATTTTGTCCATTCTGCTTCTCTTCTAGATGTTTTTTTTCTGCACCCAGTTGTCAGGGCAGGATGCAACCAGCCTAATTTGATGCATGTAAAGGTATCCACAATAGAAAGGTACTTCTCCCAAATTCCTTATATAATGATGAATGATAAAAACACTGGCAGCTCCATATAAGATTTAAAGTACCTAAGTTCAGCTCCCTCCAGATGAATCAGAGCAAAATCTTCTCTCTCTAACTACTTCTACACAGGAAGCTTAGTTTCCCAAGTCAGATGACCAACAAATTACAGTGTAAGTACCCCCCACAGTGCAAATAGCTGTGGATTCTTATTTCCAGCTGACTCATATTCCCTATCAATTAACACATTCGCATTTAGCAGATTGAGATGAACCGCAGGTTAAGCTGCAAAAAACATAAAGGGAAGACAAGAACAAAAAGGACTAAGCAAAAGCAAGCTTTAAAACACTAGTAGCACTATTTTGACTTTCCAGTTGCACCTTTATTTAAGAGCCATTTTGAACACCTGCAGTTCTTGGACACAAAGAGGCAACTCTTAGTGTGTGAAAAAACTGATATACATATAATTTATTACAAGTTTATCTTAGTAAATAAACTGGGTTTAGAGACTGTGCATGATCCTTGACACTACTCTGTTCTCTGCAAAGAAACGGGATAGCATCTTACAAGGATTTCTCCTAAAATTCTGGGAGAGGAATTTCATTTGAAGAATATTTACCACAAAGTTCATTTTCTGACGACAGTCATGATGTGGTAAGACACTGCAGCCAGTGCTGCAGAATCTGTAAGACAACACTAGATCTAATAGTAAGATATAGTTAACTCAGACATTCATCACTGGCTTTTTCTGTTAGCTTGCTTCTGCCTTTTCACTTAAGACAACTCCATGAATTTGGCTGAGCGTACTGATCTTCTACTCCTTTTGACAATAGACAGATCTGCAGAGTAATGCAGTCAATGAACATAGATAGCAGTCTGCTTCTGTTACAAGTCTGCTGGGTACTGCTTAATACGAAAAGATGTAAGCCTTTGAGTCACCACCTTCTCTGTGGTCTCTCTATAGCCCATGTCACCAGCCAGCAAACATAAGAAGCTTAAAGCACTCCTCAAGTCTTTTTTTGACTGGAGAGCTGTAGATATCTATCACGTTTGTGACAGACTTGAGAACTGTTCACATTTTTTTGTGGAAATACAGCCTCTTACTCAGAAATACAAAGAGAGGCTGTAGCATTGAACTGTAGACGTATAAAGCAGCTATAGCAGGGAGTGGAAAGTGTGCCTTTGAGGAATTGGAGCAACATCCTTCCCAGAGAAGTGGAGTACACACCTGCTAATGGTGAGCAAAATGGGGGTGCAGGAACAAGAAGGATGTATTTTCCAATCAACTTTCATTGACCTTTTGGAGTTCAGTCATCTATTTCTGTCCTACCTTGTACAGCCTGGCATTGCTGCAAGCACATCTGAAAGGTGAGGGCATCTCAGAATAGAATTCACAACTTGCTATGACACTGGATGCAACAGAACACAGCTAGGTCAAGAAAGCTTAGCTACGGGAGGCATTCACACCTGTGATGCCAGAGGAACTGGAGAATCTAACTGCAGCACTGTTTCCAGGGAAACCAAAGCAGCCTCTTATCACGATCACTTTCACCATTAGCGCATAAACAAAAGGTTACTGGGTGAATTCTAGTAGCAGCAGCAACAAATACTCTTTCCAGTTGTCTATGTCAGAGGCTCATCAACATCCATTTTAACTCATGGTGAGTTATAGTCATTCAGTTGTATTTGAACAAGTGAGCTCTTAACACAGCTAGAGTGCTAACAGATTGGGAATACGCAGCAGGAGACATCATTAGGTCACTGCCCTAATTCTCATTAGGAAAACTATCATGACCTCATACAAATCTTCCTATCACAGAGAAAGGACAATATATACACACCATCTTAGCTAATCTTTATCTAAATGAAACTTCAGATGTTCCAGCTATTGTGCCTTAATAGTTTCTGGCAGAAGTACAGAAACAAGAAGCTGAACTTCTGCATCACTTGTAGACATATGACCTGAAATTCTCCCAGGGACACTAACTCTGAACAACAGGACAGTTTATGTGATTCTGCAAAAATATCATCTGGGTACCATACGTGAAGTCCAGCAACCCAAATCAAAGGCAGGCTGTCAACCTTCCAGTACTATTAAGTTTAAGGTGACAAAGTAATTTCACTTACAGCCTCAGCTTTATTCCAATGAAAGAAATAGCCATCACAATTCCTATTACACAGCTTTGTTGGCACCTACACAGAGAGATGCAAAACTGCACCATTATCCCTCTCGTAGCAAGTTATATACTGAATAGGGATGAGTAATGGAAAAATCTGAAACACCAAGCTTATTTCTTGAAAACATGCGTTTAGTCTCCGGTCTATTACCCTAAAATAGCAAGGAAATCACTCAAAATCTGTAAACGTAGACTGTCATTCAGTGCCATTCAACCCTTCAGTTATCCTGAGTGTGGATTTCCTCATGAGATGGAGAACTTTGAGCAACTGTGCTGGAAAACATTTCAGTAGATAAAGTCTGGTGGCAAAGTCAGAACACACAAACACAATCTGTATCTGCACACTGAAAAAACCTTTTATTTGTGGAGACACGTGTAACAGAAAGTTGTCCACTAAACCAAAGCAAGGTGAGAAAAAAGCATTTCCAGTACAATTTCATTTGAAGATCCCCTGCTGACTAACAGGAACATCAACAAACTGGCCTCTGTGTCAATTTTTAAGGCCCCCTGTGAAGTTCCTTGGCAAACACTGATCTTCTGAGCTTGCACTAAACTGAAACCAATGCCTTCTTTATTTCACTGTACCAACTGCATGTCTTTGTCTACCCTGAAGTAGCTGGATAATTACTATAAAGCCTTCAGGAAAGGCTCATGCAGGCAAAAGAGATCAGATGCACTTCAGTAGAAATGAAGGGGAGTTATTTAAAAAAAAAAAACAACGAATATTTACTCATCTTTAATAACATATTAGGACCTACAGCTGCCTATAATTAGATGCCAAAAAACCATCCATGACTTGATTCTCATACTACTTCCTGTCCTGCTCACAGTGTGACTTAGGATAAAGAAATCTGCAAACTAAATTCTGGACAGAAGTCCTCAGCCTCAAGGAAAAATATATATTTAAAAAAAAAAAGAAAAAGAAAAAGAAAAAAACAGTAGGAGGTGGTAAACAACACCGAGCTGTGTCTTCCTTGATCCAGAGCCAAGCATGTTATGCTGCTGAACTCTGCCACAGCACTAACTCCCATTAAGAAATGTGTAACCTCATCTCACAGAACAGCTCTTTGGTCTCTCCTGGGAGGCACAAATGCCTATCAGAACAAGAAGAAAAAACACACACTGCTGGTTAGACTAGAAGACAAACAGTCCCAAGACACTGTAGTCCATTGTATGAAATAGGTCAGCCTTATTGAATACAAAACCAAAATGTATTTACTGCTTTCACTGACAAAAAAAAAAAAAAAAAAAAACCAACAAAAACATCATCCAACTAGTTTTCAGTGTATGGACGCCTCCTTGGAGACCATAACTCCATCATCTGTGTCAGTTCAATAAGGAGAGAAGAGTCCAAAGGGCAGCATACAGCCCACACTAGAGTATCGGAAGAGCTACCAACTGAACTCCCAGATTTCTGATAAGTCTTGAAATAAAAGGAGAACATGGAAGACAGAAAAATATGTTAGTGTTATACCAGTATTTTAAAAGGTTGAAATAGGATGAGACGTGTCAGTCTTGTCAGCCTGACATTGATTCCAGACAAAATAATGAAAAAGCTGATATAAGATTCAGTTAATAAAGGATTAAAGGAGGACAGTGTAATTACTGCCAATCAACACAGACTTTACAGTAAAATATAACTTGTCAAACTACCAACACTTTTTGGTGTGATTACAAGTTTGAATGCTACTGGTAACAATGTTGATGTAATACATTTCCATACAGTGTTTTACTTGGTGCCACAAAACACAGTGATATAGCGTATCATGTCTGCTAACATAAAGATCTACACTGTGCCAGTAGACGACTGGAGAAGGACAGTGCTACTTGGACTTGTTTTTGTTCCAATGCTACATGCAAATTAGGCTGCTGGCATGAGATATCTGTCTGTCATGATGACTAGTACCCTTTAATTCCCCCCACCCTGAACTCCCATCTGCTTTACCCATCTGTTATCACCTTTCCTACCTTCACCCAGAAGGGCTTTGGAGCAGGAATGGCTGCACGTCCTTGTCAAATACAAGCGTATTTAACCCTGACCTAAACCCTGCCTGACATCTATCTCTAAGTCATCCCATACCAACAATGCCATGCTGTCAAATCCACAGTTTTGCTTTAGTGCTAGCTTATCTGCTTAGGTAACTCGTTATTTTGGGGAGTTCATTAAAGATCACATTTATTCACAAGACACTCTCACCTAGCATGGACCTACTGTCTTTAAGAATTGCAGGAGAACAACATTAAATAATGGAAAGTTGTTCATATAAAGCAGAAAATGTGGACAGAACTTGACAGCAAGAAGTTTGACACTAAGAAATTTAGTCAGTGCAGCACAAAAAACACAGACCCTTAGGATCTGTCTGCTTCTTTTGTTTCCTCTCCTCATACAGCAATAAATGGGACAGGAGAAGCGTAACCAATAGCTCCCATGTACACGTGGCCACAGAAGACTACAGTCAGCTTTTACGCAAGCTGTCAGGCTAGGAATTTGTTTTCTGGCATCTTTCTCAAATCCTGCAGAGGTTGCATAAGAAATACATTTGGCATTTATGGATTTAAAAAAAAAAAATAATCAGAAGTAATAGATTGGATGCACCATAGTATGAAGCAATTCAAGGCACTGAGGCTTAGATTAGCCTGATTTAAGTGAAAGATGATTCATTTTTATCTCAGCCAAGCCTGGCAACCTCACCTGTAATTGCCAGGCCAGGATTAAAGTACTCATGAGTTTTTTCACTATGGTAGTGAAGAAAGAACTACTGCTTTGGCAAGGGCTAACTGGAAAAGAAGGCATATTATCTGCATTGCAACTTTCAACAGCCCCAAAATAAAGTATCCAAAAATGCCAATGCTGCTGACTGACCTAATGGCCACAAGAAATTCTCTATCTCACAACTGCCACCTCGTTTTCTAGTTCTCATCCTTCACACCTCCACCTAATATTTACATCTTCAACTTTCCTGGCATCTGTAACACATTAACATGTTTTTGAACGCAAGTGTAAAACATTTTGAAAGCTGAAAGTGTACGTAAATACCAAAATAAACAGAATGCTGAAATAAAGCATGAGAAGGAATTACTGCATTAGGAGAATTAATTACTTTTATATTTAAGTCAACAAAAGTCTTCACTTGGAATCCCAGCCATTTCCAGTGTGAGGTCCTGTAACACTGCAGCAACCAACAAACCTTTCCTAAGGTATATTCAGCACAGTACCATACAGAAAAGATTGGTCTTGTAATCACAGGGCTTCTAGCAGACAACTTCCATCTTCTTTTGTTAATCTTGGCATGCACGCTGCAAACAGCAAATGTTGTGAATTTTTGGGCTCGGATTCCCTAAAATGTGCAAGGAGAAGAAGCCAGGCTCCTTTCCAGTCACTAAGGAATAGGCAGACTATGAGGAGGGCTGGAAGAGGGATGAAGGCAGGTGTCTCCTGCAAAGCTGGGCTGCAGAAAATCTCTGCAGTGTTGCCTGGCAGCAAGTAATTATCTGCCAGTGTGCTGTTTCCATGTGCCAACAACCAAAGCCCACACAGGCAGCAAGCATGGGAAAGTACATGCGTCAGCTAAAGCTTCAAGCTAATTCCACTGTTTCCTAATAAAAAATAGCGGAGGTGCTTTGAAGCCTAATCTATTGCAACAAGGTCTATGAACCACACATGCACTCAGACAAAAACGACCACAGACAAAAATCCAAGAGATGCTTCTGGCACTTAAGAGCCAGAAGACAAGACCCCTCTCCTACAGATGCAAAAACCATGCAAAAACCACAGCTCCACAGCAGAACGGTTGGGAAATATCCACAACATGGCTTAGGCATAGTTGATCATAGCTTAAGATAAGCTAAAGATCTCTCAAGAGTCTTCACGACCCTTACAGCACTCCTTTCAGTGATGAAACTACCTACAAACAAGAAAAAAAGCACATCTGGTCTGTCTGTCCATACCTTGTCTGCTGTTCTCCCTCAAGCTCCAAGATGCCTTCCCTGTACTTGGGTTAATTACAGAGCAACTCAGAATCAGACAAAAAAGCACCCTCAAGAGTTATGTCATCCAGAACCATTTCATTCATGAGCTGCCAGTGTGTCGACTCTTGTCCCCCTCCACATCCCCTCCCGCCTCCGCTTGCCCTTTAAGGCTCCCAAATGCCTGTGCACCATATGCGGTGGCAGCCTAGCTTTTAAATACACACTTATTAACATCCTAATTGAATCCTGCATTGCCTTGTGTGCATCTTGCCAGCCAGAACACGAACAAGGCACCCTATAATTCAATTAGAAGGACCTGCAGCAAACTGATCATTAGTCTGTCAGGTTGTTAAGTAAAAGACATCTAGAAATAAGGAAGGAAGCTAAACAAAGACAACTGTTAACAGCACCCCTCCCCAAATCACGCTGACATTCCCGTACACATCTTTGAAGAATGGAATCTGCAGTGCCCAAGAACTTGAATGATAGTTTACCATCATGCCATAACAGTCCTCTCTCTTGTTTCAAGGGACTTCAAACATCAACAGTCGGAACTAGCCTTTTTCTGATGGTTCCTCTTCTGCACAGATTCATACATAACATACATAATTTCAAACAAGAAAATCTCATTACCTGCCAAAACCCGGTTGACAGAAGAATGAGTGGCCAAGCCAGGCTGTCCCCTTTCATGGAAAATTCCAGCATAAGGCAAGTACTCTGGCAGCAAGAAGCGTCTGCAAAACAGAGACCGTAAATGTACCTGAAGACACATCTCAGTATCTACAGCAATAGCCTTGGCAAAACATGACTAAATCTCAGCACACTGTAGCAGAAGGAAGACTGGACTCCTCCGCTTTAGCCAGCCACTTCACTGCTTGAAATGAATAGTAAATTACAGATTAGATCTTCCTCTGATCAGTGCGGCTTTGAAGTCACCATCAAGCATATCCCTTACCTCCCACAATAGCTTCCTAATCTTAAACCAGCAAGTCTCACTAAGAATTTCCCATCAGATTCTTTTCTCCTCCTATTATATCCAAACATGCAGGTAAATGCTAAGATCACTGATGATGCCAACACACCATCTCAAGAGTTCCAGAAGTTGCCAACCAAGAAAACATCAGCCTTAAACAAGAAAGAAAACTGATCTGAAAGTGCCTTGGAGTTGTACTGCAACTAGCCCCTACAGGACTTTCTGTTCTTACAAGTAGAAGCCTTACCTTGGGACAAAGCGCCCCAGCGATGGTGCAGACATGCGGGCATTCCGGGGAGCTCGGTGCCTGGATCGATCTCCATTGTCCCTTCAGCAAAAGAAAAACAAATAAAAATTGCATATTGAAAATACAATGTAATAAAGTATTCTACATGAACAGGAAAAAAAAGCATTGTCAACTGGTCATCCTGAGGACACCATTGAGTTTTAATGGTTCTTTTGCATAAGTCATATGCTTCTTGTGTTCCAAATTCACACAGTTTATTATACCAGAAATGTCTGACAGCTTTGTGTATAGGTTGCCTAATACAGAGTTTGCTCATCGTTTGTGCCTCAAAAGCATCAGCAAAATCAGTCAGTTAGCTAAAGTCAGTATGCAAATAAATGAATCAGAAACCTTGGGATTTGGACCATGAGAACAAAAGCAAAAACACCACAGTCCTCAAGAAAATGTTCTGCTAGACGAGGACATCTGCAACATTTCACCTGTTCATTTTCAGTTCTGACTAAGGAACATCATTCTTAGCCTTCTGACATCATCCTCAGACTCCTTCTGAGCTCTCTCCCTTCAAAGTCCAGTCTAAGTGCCATCACAACTTGAAATAGATCTCACTTTTCACAATCTTTTCCTTTGAAGTCAGAAATGTTAAGTGGTATCAGACAAAAACACAACTCTTCAAAAACCTCTCATTCCTTTTCACAACAAATGATTGTACCCTGGAGAATGAGGTGAAAGGTTTAGAATGTTTTGTCCTACAACAGGTACAGGAAAGCCTTCTTCCCCATAACAGTGCAAGACCAAAAAGACTGCCCAGAGAAGTCGTGTGGAACTGCCAGCCTTGGAAATCCCAAGCCACAGTTAGACAAAGCCATGGCTGATTTTGGCAAAAGCAACCCCACATCAAGCAGGAGCCAAGATTGAAGGACCTCCAACAAGCAAAAATCCTGACACTGCATTCACAGATGTCAGAGTGCCTGTAATCACACACACAGCTCTAAGACTGAAAGGAAAACAATGACACTCCATCACCGAGCGGAGTTCTGAAACAGATCTCTGCAACGCTTTACGCTTTCAGTTCAGAAATTTACTTTCTGCATGACCTTGCACAAGCAGTAAGTGTGTTCTCCTTGGACTCCAGACCCCCATCTGTCTGCAGTTCTAACTGCCCTCCTCCGAGACAGCTGTGGGGAGAATATTACTTCCAGACCCCTAGAATCACTAGAAAACTAAATATTCCTTATGTAACACAGTAGCAGTGCATTCCTAACCCACTCCAGCAAGTTGTGCATGTGGTTGGGATTGTTTTCTTTTTTTGTTATTTTGCTTTTTTAAAGTCAGTGAGCAAGAAACGTGGGCTGAGAAGAAAGTCCGTTGCATGGCTGTTTCCCACACACTTGAGGAACCAAGAACACAAGAGCAGAGGTTGTTCTGCAAAGCTCATTAGCATTTCAAGTTATTTCCACTAAAATAAAATCTAAATCAAAGCTCATAGCACCCATTTCTCCTCCTGCTGCAGAAGCAGCATTTGCTATTCACAGCCAAAGCCACACCTCTCCCTGAGGTTTCTGTGAAACCAGCAGGGGTTCCTGAAATCAGCAAAATAAAAGATTCTAATGGTCTTTTTATCAGAAGCCTCCATTCTATCAAGAAGCAGATCAATAACAGAAGAAATACTGAAAAGTCTGAGTGCTGGCATAACAGCTTTTTCCTGCTAATGAGAAAAGGCCAAAGGGGACAGCAAGCATCCTGTTCCAGATCCTGCCACACACAGTAAGAGCTGCCAAAAGTCAGACAAGAAATAGATTTTTATTATTTTTTAAGAGTTCACGTAGTAGTCTTTGAAACTATGCTGATATGCAGCGCTTGGAGAGCTAAAGCCAAACAGTTTTCAGGATCTGTACTTGTTTTGGACATCTACTAGAATTACAAGATGCTCTCATAAAGGACAAATAAAGGCAAGATGAACAACAGGATTACACCCTGTAGAACTATCCAGATAAAGAGAATCTCTGTAACAGGCTTCAAAAGGAATGAGGAATTAGCTCTAGCAAAAAAATTTAAAGAGGTGAAGGTGCAAAGGTTCCCACAGCAGAAATCAAGAGTCCTTAAGCAAGTAATTCTGGTATTTTAAAATGGCACTAGCCAAAGTTCCATAGGAAGGTTTTAGGAGACATGCTATCTGAACTGAAGTGGAAGATAGGAGAACTTGAATTGGAGAACTCTTTTACTGTCCCTGTTTTCATAACCCCCTCAACACAAAAAGCCAGAAAGGTAAAAAAAACAGACTACGCTTCCTTCAGTTTTCATCATGACAGAAAGCCTCTGGAGATTCAGAAAAAAAACAATCTACTTTTAAGACCCCCCTCTTAAAAATTAAAATAAATAACTTTTAAACCCCCACCATTCTAACTACCACTACACTGTAACTTATGCAACAGGATTTGGAATGAGAAACAGTGACTATCCTGCGAGAATGTTAAAATTTCCAATTACAGAATGGAAGCTTAAGATACACTCGTTTAGCTGTTTGTGTGAAAAAGGGATATTACCAAACATCACTCCAAATCACTAATTTACAGAGTCATTTATATCTAAACTCCTATGCTCAACGTCACGTAAGAGTTTTTGAGCATCTACTGCTGTAAAGCTAAAACAGCTGATATTACCCTGGTGCCAGCTGAAGATTATTTCTGCACCTTCTAAAAAGGAAAATAAAAAGCTCCACAGATCAGTAAAGATGGGTGGCACTTTGTGTTATTTCTGTACTACACACTGCCTGCTGACAGAGGGAGGAGAGCAGATGTTAGATTGCCTGCAGTGCCAGCGCGAAGCACTCCTGTAAGAAACTAAAAGCTTCCTACAAAGTTCTCTAAACTAGGAGTGGAAACCTCATGTTCCACTTCCTACCTAATGCCAACTACCCATAGATTCATTCAGTTAATTATTTGCAGTGGATAGTTTCATTAACATAACTTGAAAAGACAGATCTTTCAGTATGTTTGCACTCATAAGATTCCGCTGTAAAAAGTCCCAACAGCTTCCCTGCAAAAATAAGTGAAACCAATGTGTCACAGCAAGTGTTGTAACAGGGTTGAAAAGCCTCCTGGATTAACCTTTGCTGTCAGTGCACCAGCAAAAGCCAATGGCACAGGGGAACTTATGAAGAAGGAACAAAACCAGACTAGTTTGTCTGAGGAGGAAACCTCACCTACAAATGGTCAACAAATGTTAAGGGTCTGTCCCAGAATTCAGGTTACAGATAACTTGCTTAGATCCCAGCATGGGATAATCCAGAACGGCAACACAGAATCATAGAATCACTCAGGATGGAAAAGACCTTAAAGATCACTGAGTCCAACCACAACCTAACCATACTACCCTAACTCTTAACAACCCTCTGCTAAATCATGTCCCTGAGCACCACATCTAAATGGTTTTTAAGCACATCCAGGGATGGTGAATCAACCACCTCCCTGGGGAGCCTATTCCAGTGCTTAACAGCCCTTTCTGTAAAGTGCTTCCTAAAATCCAACATAAACTTACCCAGGGATAACTTGAGGCCATTTCCCCTTGTCCTGTCACCAGTGAGAAGAGACCAACCCTGTTTTTGCTGTAAGCACTTTTCAGATATTGGAAGAGAGCAATAAGGTCTCTCCCCAGCCTCCTTTTCCCCAGACTAAACAGCCCCAGTTCCTTCAATCTCTCCTCCTTCACAATCCTTATTGCCTTTCTTTGGACCTGCTCCAGCACCTCAATGTCTTTCCTGTACTGAGGTACCCAAAACTAAACACAGTACTCAAGATGAGGCCTTACCAGTGCCAAGTAGAGGGGCAGGATGACTTCCCTGGTCCTGCTCACCACACCATTTCTGATACAAGCCAGGATACCATTGGCCTTCTTGGCCACCCTGCTGGCTCATATTCAGCCAACTGTCCATCAGCACACCAAGGCCCCTTTCCATCAGGCACCTTTCCAGCCACTCCTCCCCAAGACTGTAGTGTTGCCTGGGGTTGTTGTGATCAAAATGCAGGACCCAACACTTGGTCCTATTGAAACTCATACAGTTTGCCTTGGCCCATCAATCCAGTCTATACTGGTCCCTCTGTAGCACCCTTCTCACCTCAAGCAGATCAACACTCCCTCCCAACTTGGCATCATCTGCAAACTCACTGAGGGTGCACTCAATCCCCACAATCAAGATTGTTAACATGGTGCATAACAGTTGGTAGGAAAAAAATAGCATTAACAGAGAAAAGGTGCAGGAAGAGAAAGCAATATTCCCATATATTCAAGAAGGCTTGTAAAGCTTATAGAAGTATGAAAGTTTGTACAAACTGGATTTCTTGGTACTTTTCTTGCCTGTTGACCGAAGTATATAGAACAGAGTGGAAATGATGGCTTTGAAAATGGAAATGCAGGTGCAAAACTATGCATTCTAGAGGTTGGAAAAGAAAGGCTTTTCTTCACATGTAGTAACTCTGCTACCGCATTAGTAACTGAATGGATACAGAAGATATTCAAGACCATAAGAAAAGGGAAAAAAAAAAAAAAAAAGCAGCTAGGTTTTGCTTCTCAATCTTGGCAACAGTAATTTTTAATATTTAGAAATTGTTGTATTAGGAAGTGAAATTAAACACACAGCATGGAATTTCTAATGCAATCTGCTGGTCTAACCGTTCCCATTGTAGTCAACATTAAAACTCCCACTGCCTACATTGCCAACAGAATTAGGTCAACAAGGACCATTTTGAAACGCCATTTAATTATCAGAGCCAGTACCAGTAAAGTCACACAAGCAGGAAAGAATCAAATTATGCCAGACCAAGCCAATTGCTCCATATTTTTGGCATTTTATAGCGCTTCATCTGATCAAATTTAAAATGCTAAATCAATTTCTATTGCAGAGGTTTCTGCACTTCATTCTGATGCTAAATAACTGGTAAAGTGGCATCTACAAATATCTTGAAGGGTTGGCAGTGGATTCAGTAATACCATCAATGTAATATGAAGAAAAGCTTCAGACATGAGGCATCTCCTCATACTTGCTAGTAGTTTAAGACTGCAGCAGGTTACTTTAGAGGAAGCAGCAGAAGGGCAGGAGTAGCATAAAGACCATACTGAGAGCTCAGAAGATGCTACCAAAAAGTACTATTTGGCTTCAGAGGCTGGTCAAAACTGACCCAGATCCTTTTGAGAGTGCATTTAGGGTATCAATAAAATGGCCATGAAGAAGAAACAGAATGTGTGTACTTCACAAGGTTCTCTGAGGATCTGGATGGAAAGCGATGACATACTGTGAAGGGCATAATCGCAAAAGCTGCATAGGACGATGAGATAAAGCACATTATGTTTCATCAAAGGTACAGAAGCACAAAGAAAAAGAAGTGTGTGTAGGGGGGGGCACATTATGTTTGCTAGTGATTCTAAGAACATGTCAACCACTTCCTAGCACCACAACTAGTGAGTAAGAGACATACAGAGTTGTGAGCACAATGACAGTAAATTAACTACGGGTTTTACAACTGAGAGGATCCAGACATCAGAAAACGTTAGAACTTCAGCTTTTTTTCTCCCTGATCTTGCAAGCTCCTGAGCATCTCCAGCAAACTGGGAAAGCTAGAAGCATTTCTAGGAAATAAGCCTCTCAAAATTCAGAGGTAAACACAGCATAAATAAAACCCTGACGTTCTCAATATTTCAGCAAGAAACACAGAAGATGAAAGTCACGATGCAAGTTGCTGTAACTCTGCAGAAAGACACAGTAGCTGGAATAACATGCCCTGGATCAATAAGATTTGTCTCTTAAAAGCACACAGTTTCCACCTTACAGATGTTATTTTACTCACAATCCTTAAGACTTGAAAAATTTGTAAACTCAGCACAGAAAAAGGGGACCATCCTACTTACGGCTGAGGACAACATCATGTTACTTAAAAACAGGAATATGTTTAACAGAAAAGATTTAAAACAATATCTGAGCTGAGACTTTTTCTATATGTAGGTACAAATAGCTAAGCATGGCACACTGGGCATATTAGAAAGGGTAACAAATACCAACATTCACAGACTTTAAAATGACAAAAACTTTGATTTAAATGAGCATACAGTCACAAAGATTAAAAGCATCATTTCTTCTACCTGTCTTTGAAAGGTATTGCTGAAGCACATAGAACAGAAGAACACAATAAGAACCAAGAAAAACAAGCAAAAAGAGGCATATGCTACACTAAGAGCTTTTCCTGTCACTACGTGTTTTTGGACCATGGAACAGACTCCCAAACATAACAGTGAAAGTCCAGCGAAACTGAAGAATAAAAATGCTAAAGAAACTGCCAACAGCAATGCTGTCCATAGCTACTTAGTATGGTAATTTATGAAGAAATTAGTTAAGTCACTCAAGACACAGCACCTTTCCATTTTCCTATGTTCTTCTGAAGGCTTAAATGTCAGTCAAAGCAAGCAGGTTTTTTTTTCAAGAAAAGTTTCCTCTGGTGTTCCCACATATTTATCAACTAAAACTTCCCAACAGCAATGGTACTGTAGATTGCTGTGTTACTAATGGCTCTCCTGTCTAGAGGGAAACAAAACCTCCAGCCTTGATTACCTTTTAGAGGGCCATTCTGAGGGAAATGTATTTACAAGATTAAAAATGGCACTTCAGAAGATGAAGTGTTTCAGACAAGCATCACATAAGAGAGGATTTGTCACCCGGTCAAGAGAAATAGCAGCACTTACCCGTTAAACACTGAGGATTAATTGCTTCAGAGAGACACTAATTTCAAACCACAACAAAGCCCTCTTATCTAGGAGCAGAGCAGGTATCCAGTTGACTCTATTCTAATCACCTCACTATGTGGTGAACTTTCAAACAGATGACCTTTTAGAATAAGGTGTTACACCCCTTGAATCCTTATAAAACAGAAGCAGAGGCTGGACAGAGGTAGAGAATACCTACATCTCAGCCTAGAACTGACACTGGAGGAAACTGACTGAGGAAACAACTCTATTCAATTTTTTATTAAAAAAAACAACAAAAAACATCCAACATTACAACTGTCTTTCTTTGGAGACCCCTTAACTGGGCATTTTCAAGCACTTGAATGCAAATATCACTACAGCTAAGTAGTACAACTGGTGCTCATTCAATAGTTCATACAGCAAACACTAACAGCTGTCTCATTGGACTTCAGCGCTGGAATTAAGCACCTAAAGCAAGCACTATTATATATATATATTTTAATAGGACACGTTGACTATTTGTTAGAATCCAAAAGATTAATGCAGTGAAAAGGCAATACAGGAATAAAATAGCAAAGGGACTAGCATGAATGGGATGGTGTTATAAAGAGAAAAGTGCTCAACCACCTCTGAAGATCAAAGCCTGAAGGGAAAACTCCACAAGGGAGGAATCTCCAACCAGAGATCCTTTCCCAGTGACGGTCAGCCCTTAAATGAGGTCTAAGAAAGGTGCAGACAGGCTCTATCCCTTGTGTTGGACTGAACTGCCTTCACCTGTGCTCCAAGAGATAACCACTTTCTTTCCTCAGGTGTTCAATCAGTGGTTCAGGCCATGACTCAACAGTTGTCATTATGCTATTACTATGCTGCTTTTCCAAGATAATTAGAAATGAAAACATAACTACACAATTAACTATCAGTCCTACAGGTTTGCAGAAAGCTAACCACTGCCTGCTCTGTAGGGTCAGCAGCAAAAATGCTGCCTTAATCACTCTCAGCAATACCAGACATCATTTACCAGGTGATCTTGTTTGACTTAAGAGTTTCAGAGACAGAAAATAAAGGCAAAATGAAAACAACGAATATAATTTCTAAGTAGCTTAAATTGCAAGAAAAACTCAGAAGGGTGAAGGATTCAGTCTTGACATGAAGACTGTTTCAAGAAGCCCAGGCAACATACAGTGTGGGATATGATGTGAGCTTTTCTGGCAACTGTCACCTTCCAAGAGACATTCGTTCCTTTGCCACCCTGTTATGAAGATGGTTGCCTTGCTGGAATGTGACTTAATGGTAAAACAGCATGGAGAGGTTAGCAATATCCTGCAGTGCTCCTGCAAGGAAATAGTCACTGCCTGTCACTGCATCCAAGCAGTATTATTAGACATTAAGACCAAGATAAGGAGAATACAAAAGACTGTCACAAAAGATAAAGATAAAAAGAACAGGGAAAATGAAGCTGCAGGCTATTATGAGCAGATCACAAGCCAAACTAAGACTCTCACTAATCCTTGAAAAGTGAAGTTCAAAGAGTAGGTTCAGTATCGTTCCCATTCATCCAGGACTTGTTAGCATTCTTAGCCTGCAACTGTGTTTAAGATGATGAATATAATTAACATAAATTGCTGTGTATCTAGAAGCAACATCCTAGCGCTAACTGCTACAGAAACTTATACCAGAGCAAAGAACAATAATGTGACCATCAAGCTCCAACCAGTTGGCACCAAAAACACAGATAAATGGGCTCCGGGAAGAAAACAACAACAAAGGCAGCTACATGCAACAAACAGTAATCCTGTTTTTTAAATATTTATCTCTGAACTCAAGTAACAAAACACTAACAAGAGCATTATTTGTAGGTGCTCACATAGGAGAGACAGATGACAAACTTTCCATTTAAGACTTCCAGAAAGAAATTACTTTTATTTCTGCAGTTTTCTGATGAACTGAAGATCCTAAAAACCTCATTTCACCAACGTTTAAGCAACAAGTGCATATATATTTTTCACCTCCTCTCAAGTGTTTTGTTAACCTTAAACATAAACATCAGGGTAGCAACAGTAAAAGAGGAAAAGGAGTGTAATTACTGTTACAAACCTTGCAGTTTAGCCATGCTACTTTTCTGTCACCACACCAGAATATTATCAGCTCATCTTTGCTACAGTGTATCTGAACCGAACATCTGGCATCCCATCCACCTGGACATGATGTGGGCTAAGCTCCAGTCACATTACCAAGTAGCTTTCTTCTGTACCTCCCAGATTCCCTTCACTTCTCACAATAGAATTGCTCTTAGTTGCTGTCCTGGAACTGCAGATCAAAAAGCTCCATGCTTATCTAAAATCTCACAAAAGCTTTAGCCTTTCTGAACTCTGTTCTCCTCACAAGAAAACTCCAGTTCTACTTTTCAGAGTTTCTCCTTCAGAAGTTGAAGGCTGACGCTGGAATTAGAAAAGCACTCTGAAATAAATTAATGCACAGCGGACAGGAAAGCAGCAGGTACATTGTGAACTGATTGCATTTCTAAAGATTAGCATGCACATTTTTCATCGTGATATTCAACTCCCTTCCCACACCAAATTTTCACCATTCCTCTTGACAAGCAACAGTGAGAAGAGTCAAAAGCCTGAACTATCCAAGTGACACTCTGAGCTACCACACTGCCATGGCCACTGCTCGTCCCTTCAGGCTTTTCTCAGGTAATATCACTTCAGACACCACTGCGTCCAGGCAGCTCTTAATATTTTCAGGTATTAAGACGTGTCAAGCTTTCTAAAAAATATATAATAAATGATATTTTAAATTAAAAGATTCTGAAGGTAGAGTGATTGCCTGGTTAAACTGCAGAAGTATCTTATTAGCCATGAACTTTCCTGCTTTATATATAAAAGTTAAACCAAAACACCAGCTCCAAGCAGAACACTGGCTACGACAAAACACTGACAGAACACCAAACCAAACATGTCACCTACAGAAGAGGGGAAAAATCTACCATATCACTCTCTAAAATAATAATATCATATTCAAGAGAGTAAAAGTGAGACATACTGACCCAATAAAGCGGCAATCAGCTGGCAGGTTTCAATCACCCAGCTTTTTTAATACAAGAGACTACTGGAGGAACTTGGATTTGCCAATTCTAGTTATAACAGCATCAATAATGCAACTGAGAATAGCAAAAAACAGACATGGTGGGCTCTTACACACTTATGAAGGGACCTCTTCCAGATGCCCATCTGAGAAGCCTAGGTCCAGAAACACCATAAACAAAATGATTTAAAGCTGACAAAAAAAGCTAAATGATTTCACTGTGAATCCTGTAAGCTTTCCACAGGTGATTCATCACTTCCACTAAGCAAGAGCCCGCTCCTACAAAAACAGAGTGCCTATTATATTCTCAACAGAACACTGCCTTTGGTGCTCATATTCTCTGTCTGGGTGCTCTGAAATGTCTCAAAAGAAATAAAAAAGATAAAGCACCAAAACAAGTTCTCAAGGTCTGGGAGGTGATACACTTCTTGTATAGAGACAACACAAGAAAGACCTTCCTATCTGTGACAGTGGCACAACTGAATGCCCAACACACATCCTTTTGAGAAGAACAAAGAAGGACAAAAGAAGAAAAAGCCACAGATGATAAAGTAGTATTAACTCTAAGATCCTTCAAAACCACATTCTACCAGGTAGCCTGGCCTCAAAAGCAGGAGTCAACCACAGCCACACCTTTAGCCCCAGCTTGAAAGACTTCACAGAACTGAAGGATTTTTCAGCAAGGCTTCCAGACAATGAGGTATACTGTACTGTGTATCTGCTTTTCAGGAGCAGATAAAAAAAAAAAAACAACAAACCTGTGTTCTTTCCCATATTTACAGCAGAAAAAAAAAGTTATATGGATGGGAAAAATTAAACTGCAGAAACAGCTTCACCTAATGATTAGGGTGACTGATTTTGAATTACATACTAAAAAAGTGATATCCTTGGAAGCACAGCCTCCCATATTTTAACTGTTCCAGAGTAACAGGCTCAAGAACAGATCCAGTCAAACTTACTGAAGAAGTGGAAAATACAGTTTAGCTCCATAAATCTAAACTTACTACGTGTTTCAAAACAGAATACACTCAAAAAGACCTTGAAATTAGCAAGTTCAACATCTATGAGTGGTCTACAAAGAATCTATTATCACCAGTTACTTTGGAAGAACAAAGTGATGTCATTCACCACTCAGAGACTCTTACTCCAGAATACAAGAAACATTTTCATTTTAGCTTAGAATTCATAGAATGCTAACCTAAAAACCCACTCATACCAATTTATCAGTTAATAACCCAATATTACAGTCTGTATATACAATACATTCTGTATAAAATACTTTCTTGCAGACATGACTAAGTTTACAGTTGTCAGTTGTATTTAATAAGAACTGAGATGACAACAGTGACAGGTTAAACACAGGCAGTACATGCAGAGAGATAACATGTTATTAGATCAAATAATACAGGTATAGCTTGTCTCTCTCCTCCCTCTGCCCATAGCAGCTGGTATAATAAAAGGATATTACTAATACCTATGAAAAAAAAAAAAAAAACAACACTCCATTTCACATACTTAGACCAAAACTACAGCTATCACTACCACAAACAAAATATATTTATGAATTAATTCAAATGAGATTCCGGAGAAACTGCGGGCGTTCTGAAGGAAATGAAATCAAGATACTGATGTGCAGGGCAAGAGGCTTCAGCTTAAATTTATGGGCTATTTGCACACAGACAGCACAGAGGCCAACGCTACTGTGTCCTGCATACTAGGTCATAAGGAAAGCAAAGCTGAAAAGTCTTAACAGTGAATCCTAGAGGAAGAGAATCCTTGGAAGCCCAAAGAAGATGAGGGCCAAAGATGATTTGTGCAGAGTGCCTACCAGACATGTACTAGACTTGTTCCTTGGCCACAGCTTTACATATAGTAAAACCAACTGGTGTTTAATGCTACCTCCACTTTTCATTTTCCTGGATATCAAGAGTTAAGAAGAGAGAGGATTTACCAATTGCATTAATCAGTTTAGAAAAATAAAGCACTGAGG
Organism: Coturnix japonica; assembly: GCF_054131305.1. Taxonomy (NCBI): domain Eukaryota; kingdom Metazoa; phylum Chordata; class Aves; order Galliformes; family Phasianidae; genus Coturnix; species Coturnix japonica. The sequence continues at coordinate 23,445,889 of NC_140667.1, read as the reverse complement.
GAAATTGCTATGGCTTTCACATTGAGAGAAGTCCATTAGATACCAATAGAAAAGCATGAGCTGCATTCAGCAATACAAAGAAACAGTTCTCTGTAATGCATCAGATCTGGAGAAGCAGAGAAATTAGAGCATCTGGACCACGATGAGAAAGAAATATACGACTCTGCTCAGGCAACAAGTAAAAAGCAGGGATACAGGAGTCAAAAGGAGAAGAAAGAATTTTGCGCAAAACATTTCATTGTGTAGTCTCAGCAGAAATCAAATGAGTCAGGAGACAAGTTCCAGCTCAAAGGACCCTGCACAGCAGCTCCCTCTAATCAGCCAGGAGAAATAATGAAGCAGAGAAGGAAAAAAGACAATGTCTTGAATGCATAGACAAGAATTCAGTATGAAACATTCAACCAACAAATTCAGCTACTATACAATAAGGAATGAGCACTTCTCTTTGCTCAGTATGAAATGAAAGACAAGCAATGAGTTTGGTTCACTGAAGTGTTCCCTGACTGGGTGCTCACACCATGTGAATATTATCTGCAGGGGAACACACTTCTCTGCAGGTATTTGCCTGGCTCTGTGAATGGAGGCTCTACCAGCTTTTCTTTTCCCAGCAGAACAAATTGCCTTGGATGAAAAGAATGGAGTAAAATAAATAAAGGTCTGTACTTGTGAGGTGCCCGCCTTACAAAATTGGCTCAGCAGCCAGCACATTTCTGCTTTTCCAGGCCAGGGTATTGCTTTAAAAAAACTACTAGAGTGACTCTTCTTTATTGCCTTACATCCCTTCATTTTCATCTTACAGAAAGCCACACTGACAGGGGAGATTCTCATTCACCCTATACTTCTCAATAACTGCTGCAGCATGAAACAACAGCTTCACAAAGTAACACCCAGGGAAAAAACAAACAAACACAAAAAACTATTCTACCACCACTTGAAAGGAATTAACATCTTGCTTTTCTGGGAACAGTCTTACCAGCACCCTTCATAAAGGACGTCATGTTGATACAAATAACATGGAGCTTTAGCATCATGCCATCTCAAACATGTGCAAATGCAGCAAGCAAACAAGAAACTTCTGACAACAACGAAGTTGACAGCATCCTCTGCTGGTAGGAAAAACGCAAAAGCCCAGATATATGAGGGCTTTTTTCCATTTCTTCCTCTCAAAGAAATGCAGCTCACTACCACACTGTCTATATGGACTACTTTTATAACCACGTTCACAATAATCCTGTGTCTTAAGCATAATATACACAAAAGAGGAAAAATTCAGTGAAATACTTAAAATACTGAGGGAAAAGTCTCCTATTTAAAAGGAATGACTGGAGACAGATGAGAACAGTAATTCTCTTTTCTTCCAAAATTCATTTTCAAATAAATAAATGCCTGAGCTTTTGGTTTCCATGCCACCCAAATGGCCTATTACTCTATTCCCATTTATTGGAAAGGATTTGCTATAAATTTGTTCTCTGGGATCACTTTCGGTATCACTAAAAGTCCAAAAGCAGATGTTGGAGAGCAGACTTAAAAGTCTGTCAGGAGAACTGTTCAGGAAGAAATACAGTGGCTTATAGAAGTGCAGTTCTAAGGTTAGGATGCAGGGCCATTCCTCATTTTGACATGAGAAGCCATTTGCTCTCCTTGCAGGAAATTAAGCCTTAACACAGATTCACAAGCACAAAGTCTTCCAAAAATGCAATCCCAGAAGGTTTAAGTATCCTGACAAAGTTGCATAGATACAAGTAAAAGTAACAGAACATGTTGGCTATCTCCTATAGCCTTAGACTACAGAACTACCTTCTGCAAAGCCTCTTGGTTGTTCTTCCTCTGTCTCAATATTTGAAAGCTCTAATATATTTTTGGCTCCTCATCAATTTCATGACAAAACAAAATTCTCCTTTCCTTTTTCAACCAGTCCTTTAAATCTGGTTGAGATGGAATTATGTGCCAAGTTTGCCTGAAGCCCCTTTCATTTTTCATGACAGAAATGACAAGATCAATTTGTAGCAACCTGTTTTCATTGAAGGACTGAATGAATGATCTAAACTTATCACGCTCCTACAGGAGGCCTGAGATGTCTTTGCTTGGTAAGCAGCAGGAACCCACAAAGTGGTCCTTTGCTGACAACGCACTAGCAAGAGGGCAAGACAGCATATGCACACTTACTCAAAATCTTCAAATTCCAGGTCATTTCCCTCTACAGATGGGCTTGAGTTCTCCGAAGTGGAAGAAGAAGAGGAGGAAGAGCGGAGACGGTTCTGTTGGTATCGCATGGATCGCTGTCGAATACTGTCCCTCCGAGAAAGATACTGAATCATCCTCTGAGCATAATATGCAGCAGGAGATAACCTGAGCGAGAGATACAGACAGACACTTGTTACAGAAGCACAGAATGACAGCTAACCTTGCTCTTCCTTGGGAGCTCCAAGTTCCAGGATGGTGGCAGCACATCACAAAACAGGCTGGTTTTATTTTATCCAGGACGGTGTAAATAAATAAACTAAGTAAAACTAGTTTTCCCTTCGTACATTTCACTCCTACATCATTCTTCTGCTGTGCATACATGAGCACTACAGAGTACCTGTAAACAAAAACTTAAACTGCGGCACAGATTTTATTATTATTATTACCCAGTTCCTTGGTGCTAGATGGGTAAAAATACACTGCTTTCCCACCCTACATACATTCGCAGCTTCTAGTGAACACTTTCTGCAGCACAGTTACTCAACATTAAAACCTGAGAATTGAAGAATTGTGTCTCTCCCTTTGAGTTAGACTTGAACATAAATTCAGGGAAAGGGACCAAAAAAACCCAAAAACAAACAACAAAACCAACCCTCAAAAACTTCAGACATTAACATGCCTATTCATTCAACTTCTAGCTCTTCCATTCCATACACGTTTGACTTTCATCCTTTTCATCAATGCAAGTTACCAGACTATATTTTCATGACCCTGGGATGTACTGATCTCCTTTTCTATAAAGGCATCACGAGCAAAAGACCAATAATAGAGTGTACAGCCATGCTTTTAACTACAGATAAAAGTTTGAGCAGCTTTTAACAAAGAAAAAATGAAACAAAAACTTAAGTAAACAGTAAATTCCAGACAGTAATATAGAGATGAAAATATACTATTTTGCAACCACACAAGAGGTGGGCTTTCCACTTTCTGTGAATGCTATCTATCTTCAGTACAGAGCTGTAATGTAAAGTCTTTTCAGAATAGAACTGTCAGCCATGAGAACTGTTAAGGCCATATTCACTCTCACTCTGACCACCACTACAAAGGTTCACCGAGTTACACTACAACTAGTGACAAAATGTTAACTCCATAATCATCCCTTGATAACATGATTGTTATATGGGCTAGACTTTCTTCTCTGCCCACTCATCCCAATCTAAATCAGAGCTGTGTTGGTTCTATGGTGATGTACTACGAGTAAGATGAATGAATACATTTTTACATCCAGCAGCATGAGCAGCAAACAATCAGACCAGGTCTGACAAAGTGCTCTGCTAATAACCCTAAAGTCATATTTCACTGGAAATCTATATTTAATAGCATTTTGAGAGATTGCTCTCTAAAGCAGCAAGAAAAAAAAAAAAAAAAGTACTAATCCTCCAAGAGATTGACTGTTATTAATGCTGTTTTGGTTGCAGACAACCATCAAGTACAATCAATCTCCCATTTCACCATACATTCAGGGCGTATAAGCTAAAGAGAAGGTGATGAGAAATAAGTGGAGATTAAGAGATGTCCCTCTTCCTCAATGTAAGCTGCCTACACACTACCAGGCCACTCTTTCTTTAACATTGCTAATCTGCAGGCAGACTAGAGGTTATGGGGTCTGCTAAGGTTCTCAACAACCAGCAAAAGTGGTAAGGAGAACCATATATGCGCACTTTATTTTTCATGTTTCCTTTGTCTTTTACACAATGTTAGATGAGTTAAAGTTGTTCATGCTTTCAGAATGTAAAAGACTTGGCTGTACATAGCATTCCTCTTTACTCTCTCTTTACTCCCCTGAAAACTTATCGGGCCAAGAATAATTAAAAGAAAAAAAAAAAAGCAAGGCTTTACAGAAATGCGCATATAAACAAAAAGCTGTTCTCCCCTCCAGCCTTTTGCATAAGCCAATGTCTCTGCAAAAGCCAAGAAAATTAGTCTACAGCATAATATGTGCATATAGACAAAGAAAGGAACACAGGCAAAATGTAACACTAGAAAACACGAGCAGTGGTCTCTGCAATCCAGAAAGCACAATCGTTTAAACCTTTTTCTTCGTTAATTGCTCTCCTAGGGAGATTTTTACAGAAAGACCTGAAGAATTAATTTTGCAGACATTTAGTATTCTCAAGTCATGCAGCACATCACAAGGAAAACACAATGATTCTTGTTTGAAGGACATGAAAGAATAAGCAATAAAGACAGGCAATAACAGATGACTAGCAGCCAGATTCAGCTTCTTGGCAGCTCGTGGCATGTAGAATGGATAGACGATGAAGAGGATTTCCAAAGGTAAGACAAGAAGCTTAAGCCTGATACACAGAAAGAACAGTGCAAGCGATAACGTACAACAATGTAGGGGAGAAACATATTCAAAGCAGCAGGCTGAGGAATTAATCTTTGCAGATGAGTGCATGTGTAACAAGAAAAATAAATAAATAAATAGATCATATTTGTCAGGCTGTATCAGCCTCTGGAATATGGTCATGACACAAATCAGAACTGAGAACCAGCATAAGGGATTTAGCTGTCCTGAAGGGAGCAGAATGCTGCAAAGCAGCATAAGAAATACTGGTTAACATTGAAAACACCTCTTCAGTTCATTCAGCTACTGAATACAATTGTAAATCAGTCCTGACTGCAGCTCATCTACCAGCTGGCTGAACACAAGCCAATCACAGCAGACTGCTTGATTCATTTATTTCCCATCTAAGCTTTCAAAAAATAAGCAATGGCAAAGCACAAGCAGAGTTTATCCAGTAATTCTTAACCCAAGTTTGCATCCCCAGGACAGTCAGCTGTATCTGACGGCACCACCGGACCTGAATTAACCTAGTTTCTTAGGTGACGGGACCCTGAGTACTGAAGCAGATGGTTCGGAGTAGGAGAGATGATGCTGCCACAAGTAACAGACACAGAACAAGGGACTGAGAAGGAGAAATGCTGCTGTGCAAAAACCAGAATCAAACAGCTTCTGCCTCATCCAGAAGCTTTGTCACAGAGATGGGGTTTTCTCTGGGTACTTAGTGCTGCAGGCTGGCCAGTGAGAAGAACTGAAGTAACATGAGGATCTGAAAGAAATCCCATGTTCCTTTGTATAGGTTGTCTGGGAGCATCTTTTGGAATATCTTGAAATAAAGTACTATTAAGAGGTGTTCTTTTGATGCCAGCTCTATTTGATTCCTTAGCAGCTTATAAGACTAATACATACGACCTATGAAGAATAAGCTAAGAGTCAAGATGACCTTGGAGATGTTCAGCAAAGCCCCTGAGAAAATCTGCTGTAGTCCACACCTGAATATTACGCCTGAGGTAACTTCAAAAATATCCTTCCTGCCTCACTCTTCACCTAGGCTGTTCACATGCAGTGCCATTACAGAAAGGAGATGCTGAAACACACAAACATGATTGAAAATAAATTCTTCAGAGCAAGGATGGAGTTAAAGAAAAATAATCCATTGGAAATAACTAGGTCTTGAGGAGCATAGATCAAGTTGGCTGTCTTTGTCTCTCTTTCTCCAGTTTTTTTGTTGTTGTTGCTTTGTTTGTTTGTTTTTAAGTTCTATCTTTCCCATTACAAACTTAAAAACTCAAATACAGTAGCATTCCATTTATTCACCTCCGTCCAATTTCTAACAAGGTCAAGTGACAATTAAAAAGATTCCACTAGCCCAGCACACCAGCAAGATTTATGAAGGAAAATAACTCATCTCACAGCACTCAAATTTTCAGCTCACACTGATTAACATTATGTACCTCATTCTCTGAAAAAGATGAAGTGACACTGAGTGGAACAAATTAAGCCTCTTACAGGTTTCAACACTGCACCGTTCTTTCTAAGATCCTTATAAACTCACACTACTATATCTTCTATAGGATTAAAAAAAAAAGGCTGAACTTTCACATGAAGAATGCTCTATCAGTTCAGAAATAGCTTCAAATATAAAAATACTTCTGGCAATGCTCCTTCTTATGCTTACGTTTCACACAGTCATCCCCTTTTCATACACTTTACTGAGCTTCAGCATGGGAGAGATCTGACACAGACACAGGAGGAAAAAATAAATAAAATCAGTCACCTAAGCAGGCGCTCCTGCTTTTTTTTCCTATTGAAACTATAACTCCCGAGAGCAAGAACCATTTCTTACAATACCTACTCAAGAAATTTGCTAAAAATCAAGTAATCAAGAAAATTCTGAATTATGCATTCCAGAAAATAAGGAATGGTGCATTTTCAGAAATTTTAACACTTATTCACAAGCTAACCTAAATGTAGCAGTATCCTTTTACTAACATTTATAAAATACCATTTTCATCTCTCCAGGTGAATCAACCCCTCTACCTACAATTTAATCAATATTCATCCAGAAAGCTTTTACATTTCTCAGCACTGCTCTGAAACTCAGTTGCGAAGACCATGACATGTTTTCCAATGACCTCACATATAGGTAGCACACTCTACCTCACACCTCACTCACAGACAGACTCACATCACTTCTAAGCCTCTGAGCCATCTTCACAGAGCAAATTTCTTTACAATACGTGGAAAAAGACCTAATATAATACTTCACCTCTATAAGGATTTACCTATACAGAGTCAGCAAAAAGTTGCTTACTAGCATAATCATACTGCGGTTAGTTTGCAGCATCACTTCTTATTTCAAAATCTGTACTTGAAATGTTGTCTGAATAAAAACACAGGTTGTTGTTAATGTAGAAAAGAACAAGAGGAAACTGCTCCAGCAACTTAGATATTTAATTTTGATATACTGCTATACCCATATTATTCTATTATACGATAAATTCTAGTTGCCTTCGATTCAAGCAATTATGCCATGGGTTCCTTCAGAGGCTAAATGATTAAAATTCACTGAAATGTCCTCATTCATAGCTTCGTTAAATGCAACTAATGAAAGCTCATTTTGCCATTAGTTAGTTTTTGAAAGCTTCCATAGCTGCTTGCTGTTAACAATTCTATCATCTCTTCTGACAGAGTCTGTGGGTCACAACATCCCATCTGCTGCCTTCTTAATACACAAAGTGGTAACTGCAAAGATCACTTCTTTCCATTTTTGATAACTCTACCATGTTTGCTTTTTCTAGTCTTCTACAATACTCCCACCTCTTCTGGAAATTAAGCAGCACTACAGGTGTTTCCATGTCTAATGTCAATGATTCATGACTCTTCAGATATAATTGTCAATAATTTGTTCTCAGTTAAGTATACTTAACATTCTGGGCTCTCATACAGATACACTTGTGAAGACATTTCATTCTTCCAAGCACACTGCCTGCTCTCAGCTGTCTTTACTGCAGTCTCCCTTGCTTCCAAATAGACAATTGCTTTCTTCATTATTATTTTTTTGAGAAGATATTTCTGATGCATTCATAACATCTCATTTACTGTTGGACCTGTTTGCCACCTAGTGTTCTCCATCCCAAATGATTTCAGGAATCCTTATGTGCTTACCTCAACAGCAATCTCCTTCCCATTTCCTCATTCACCTCAAGGCCTAATGACTTTTTCCACATTCAGTTTGATCTCTGTCCCTAAGCAAGTCAGTAGGGAGGAGATGGGACCTCGGATCACTCCCAAAGGATTCGGGGATATTTGTATTTTTGTCCATGAAACTGAAATGCCTTCAGATTGCATTTAGATCTTACCTGGCTGGATCTGGATAGATTGGATGTTCCCGGGACCCTGCTCCATCATAGCGAGATAACGAAATGAGGGAAGACTCCAGCAACCTCCTAAAAATAAAATTAAAAAATAAAAATAAAAAAAGATTGAAGTCCTCCTATGAAGTCTCTCCTGTTTATATCCTACTTTCTAAAGCCTCTTAGAACTACTTCTATCATTGGTGCAGAGAATTCTGCAACATACTAAATCACTGACTGGAGATGCGTTTTTGCCACATACCTATACAAACAGTAACATCTTCACCATACAGAAGAAAGAATACCTCAAGTAAGAAGAGTCATCCCAAACTAACTACCAGATTTCAAGAGAAGGATGCAGATGTTATTCCTCCTTTGGAGACAAGATCCACAAAACCGGCTAATGAGCATGGGACAAAGGACACAGTTCAAAACAGAGACTAAGGGCACTGTTGGTAAATTCTCACAATAAGATACGCAATCTAAAATTCAGGGCTCAGGAGGAGGTTTTTGGACACAAAAGTATTCATTTCCTCTGTATCTTAATCAGTCACTGGGAGAGATACGAAATATTCACTCAAGAAGTAAATGTATGCAAATGCAGCCAGACAGCTTGAATAAGTGAGAAGGAAGTCTGAGTCATTAAGGCAGCAGAATCGAAGTATATAGCAGGAACATGTCCTCCACCACAGCTTCTACATGCACCTCTATGAAGCTTCTTGCCACAAAGCGGAGGATGACATTGTTTCACAGCTGACTCATTCCAGCCCGCTGCAGCCATTACATTAACACTTACAAGAGAGATGATTTTGAGCGGGTGTGGAGAGTGGAAAAATCAACTACTAAAGTTTATAAGGCGGCTGAGTTTCCTTTCAAGTCCTTTTTCCTTGGAGCTCCTGCTAAATCCTGTTTTCCAGTCATTGTAAATCAAATGAAAATTGTTATGGTTTGAAAGTCAAGAAGATCTGACACCACATCTGTTCTACCCACCCCCCACACACTTGGTGAGAAAGGTCTGAATCTATCACAGTCTTGGCCTCACATTCATCCTTTGCAGTTAGCATTTGCAATGCAGGACACCAAACGTCAACACAGGAAGCAGGATGGTGGACCAGATCCACATCCAACTTCCCATTTCTAGACAGCAAGTCATAAAATCACAAGAGAACAGAGATACTGAAAGCATGAGCCTGCCCAGAATTTCTCAGGCAAGCACAGCAGGAATGCAAATAACACATGTGATTCTGATGGGAAGGGGGGTAAGTCCGCTACTGGGAGAAACAAGACAGATCTGGATTGCCTTCCAGGAATAAAAGAAATGAATAAAATCTTCAGTTACAAATTTTAAATCTAGAACACAGGGAGAAGCACAAGACTTCTCCAGCTACTCAGTATGCCCTGACTGCAGAGACTCAGGGCTTGCTGCAAAGCACTGGGACTTCACAGGAGGTAAAGAATCCTGTTCACTCTGGCACAAAGCTTCCTGGAAATTATCTGTCTTATTCAAGAATAGTTATTAAATCTGTTATTAAAATGAATTAATTCCCCAGGTCACTGAATCTAAAGCTCTCACCTTCAACACTGCTAGATATTGTGAATCCCTTGGTTCCCCAGAAAGTTACAATACTTTAATACTGGCTCATCAAAATCTCTCTCCTGCACCAAATACGTAAGTCCATACACACAAAAGCAGCCAATCCAGAAATGATGGTACAATAGTTTTAAACAGTAGACCCTACAACTACTACAACCCAACACTCGCAACATAGATAAACAGCTTTTATTGCTTCTGAAAGGCAGAGGTGGATGACTGGATGATACGTCACAAGCAGAACTGATACTTGCAATGTTTTGGTGGGATTTTTTTTGTCTGCTTTCATGAGCTGCTAATACACACACAGCTCTCCCAAGTCAGCAGCCTGCAAGCATCCTACTGACCAGCCCCATCTAATCTCTGCACAAGCACTTCTCTCCAAAACCCAGAGCAGTTTATCCTGAGTCTGCATCAATAGCTTCATGTTCTACAGATGATGCTTCAAACAAAACAGCAAAACCAGGAGCATTTCCTTGTTCTGTGTCACAGGCCCAAATGTGCAGCAAAATAAACTGTGGGGACAGCCACAGCCCACATCCAGCCCACGCAGCATCGTACACCCCACAGCACAGCAGCTGGTGTGCAAGGGGAGGCTTACAGCAGTCTCTTTTAGAAGGAGGTACAAGAGCCACGCTTCGCCCTGCAGTGGCAGCAGTCCCATGCACACCAAATGTGGAGCTTTGAGCAGAAAGGAGCAAGGCACACACCACAGTTCCTTGGGATAGTTGTCCCATGAGGCACTCCGCTTGAAAACAGAGTTTAGACCCTATCTGATCCTTGAAATAAAGCATGAAAAGTCTTGCTTTGTAAGGTAATCATCATCTTGAATGAAAACTATTAAGTGTTACTTCAAGTAAAACATAAACTAGCAGTTGACTGAGCAGATTGACACCCAACACCCAGTTATCCAGGTAAACGGATTTCATATAGGCTTCAAAGCCATGTGATTTTACTTCGTCATCTCCACCCCATGAAGCAACAGGAGCTGTTGAGGGATGACAGATGTGTTTCATTAAGTACCGTCCATAGGATGCACTGAGACTGTGCAGAGTTGAACAGTCTCGGTTAATGCTGTCCTTCAAGAATCTTCCAAGTCTGCCAGCACCAAAGACACCTCCTGCACTACATCATAGCAAGGTGCACAAGCCACTTAGTACGGCCACACTGAAACCACATGGGCGAAGATAATTCTGCTAAGAAACCACTAAAGGTTGTGGATTCTTAATTATCCTACAGCTGTGCCCTCTCAAATTACTAAGAGCAACAAACAGGTGGAAATCAATATACACAGTAGGAAAAAAAAGCAAAGCAAAAAAGGCAAAGTACAGTCTCCTGAGATACAGATGGATCTCTGCACTTAATGCTCCCAAGAATAACAAAATCTGTACTAAAACCTGAGTACTGAACACAAATAACATCTATTACTTAACTAACTCATTCTAGACTAAGCTCTTGAGGCTCAAGTTACAGATTTGAATGCATCTGGTACTGACAAATGGGTTCAATAATAGATACACTGCTATAATCATCAATAACACGTCTAATTTGATACTGATAGTGTAACCTACTATCCCCAAAGAAGGAGCAAATTAATGTTTTTAAACTAATTCATGTAGCATTCTACAGCAGTCTTAGATGCTGCAATTTGCAGTTTTTGCCACCCTAAGTCCCAAAAGGGGCACAGAGTGCATGTTTTCAGTAAGTCCAGGGTTTAACACAACCCAATAGCCTACCAAAGTAGACATTACTCAGGTTAGTAGCAATTTTATTAAGGAGTGTAAAAACAATGCACAGACAAACAGCAGCAGTTACAGGAAAGCACTAGCCACCAAATGTCTAACTATTTCCAACAGAGAAGCATGCAAAGAGAGAACAAAAATACACATCTCTTGCACCTCCTTTGGAAACATTTCACTAGATCATGTCTAACGCCCAAATCCTTTCCGGAGCTCACAGAACCCTCTTCCTCTCCTGCTTGCTGCACGCCCTCACCCCCCCAGCTCCCAGTTTTCGCTACCCAGATATATAACAGGTTAACACTAGGCTCTGTACAAGCAATTGCTCCACTATATCTGTCTAGACAATATGAAACTGTCACAAATGACATCTAAAGTACAATTAGCAGAAAAACCGCAATTTCCACTCTCCTCCCCCGCTCAGAAGGAAAAAAAAAAATCACACATTATCATCCTCCAGGTTGTCAGTCACTGCCATGATGATGAGAATTAACTCTGCTCACCCTGGGAGCTGCTTCTGGCCCAGCTTGCTAAATTCGGAGGAGGAGGATTGCGGTTCTTTGTCAGTTTTGTTATTGTTGTTTTTAAAACTACTACAAGTAGATATAAACTGCCTTTTCATCAGCACTGGTGTCTCAGCAAACGTTATTTCCATCAGACATCAGAACTATGAGACTGCCACTCTATATGCACTCCATTCACTCGTGGCTGCAAACAGCAGCAATCATTACTGTAGGGGAAAGGAAGCGAAGGCCAAGCTACAGAATGCCTTCAACTAAGAGCATAAGGGATAACAAGGATGTGCTGAATGCTACAAATGAAAAAGGAAAATCTCTCAGGATTGAGGCAGCTGAATGCCAGAAGATGCAGCACAAGGGGGAAAAACGTTAGGATGCAATCTCCTCCAAGCACATCAACTACCAGACTGTGCTGTACTCCCTGGGGGCGAGGATCACCACTAAAGCCTCTTGGGACAGAATGATTCATCTAGGCAGGCTTTGAAAAGATACTTAAACGCAGCAATTTAACTTCTCAGCGACAGTTTCTAGCAATATGCAGTCCCCTACACCAAATCTTGGATTTGCTGTCACAGCATGTGCATTACTGAGCAGTGCTTCCATCCAAACACAGAGGGAAGGGCTCTCCCTCCAAAAGGGAGGCATGCAGCACCAAGGCTTTAGTCTCCTTAAAGCCAAAAGGTTGTTCAGTCAGCTTCCATCCTCCTAAGCTGCTACTGCACACAACTGTCTTAGTTTTTGCTGGGATGGAATTGTTTTCTTCAGTGTCTGGTACGATTCTGTGTTTCTGGTTCTAGGAGAAAACAATGCTGATGACACACTGATGTTAGTAGTTGCTGCTAAGCAGCGCTGCACAGAATCAAGGCAACTCTCAGCTACGGGCACAGGGAGTTGGGAAGGAACAGAATTAGGACAGCTGACTTAATCCAGCCAAAGAGATATTCCACATCATATGACATCATGCAGAAGTTGTTCTGAGGGGGGTGGGAGTTCATCTTGTGCTCTTCCACTGCTTGGAGGTTAGCTGGGCATTGGTCAGAGAGTGGTGAGCAATTGCTTGTGCATCACTCAAACAAGAACAACAAAAAGAAACCAGTGCAACAAGGCATGCTAAGGGCAGCACACACTCTCAGCCTTCAGCCATGAAGTAGGCCTAAGACAGCATTTCCTAATCATCCCTTGAAGGAGTACACTGACAATTCTAGCAGCTTCTGTGAACTTCCTCCTCTGGTTGTACATCTCCCCTGGTTTTAGATTCCCTGCCACTCACTGAGAGGTGCTGTTACAGCACTACACCCACACCCCTTTCTCAGCTCCCTGACTTACAGCTAGTAGTCAGCTCTCTTGAGCAATTGTCTGTATGGATCTGTTCCTAATGATTGCAAAAAACAGCAACAGTTTAAAACAAGAGGAGGATAACTGAAAGGAATCTAATGATGGTGCAACAATCAACAGAAAACAAGAAAGCTGAAGCATGAAGACAAATAATAGTCTCCATCTCCCCAACAGTAATGCCACCTGCTCTCAAATCCTAGGCTCATTTATTAGCTGCTAACAAGTCCAGTTAATTCTTAGAGATCACTTACAGTCTCAGTAGAAGATTAGAAGCTGGGCTATGATGAATAAAAACCTAATCCAACCCAATCCAATGGTTTCATTTCTTTTTCCCTTTTCCTTTTCTCTGACGAATAGGAACAAATCATTTCACCAAAGAACTCTGTATGGTCTTGCTTAATTTCAAAAAAACAAACGAAATCATGTATGCAGAATCCATTAGGCATTTTTTAGTCTTTGTAAAACAGCAAAACATTATTGCTATCACCAGTTTCATATTCAAGCTTAAAATAAAAAAGCAATCAGTGTGCAGTTTTAAAGATTGCCTGAAAAGACGATTTCTAAAATTAAGTCCTTTACAGAATCTACACTGATACCTCCAAACTCACATTTCTAGACTTGTTTCAACTTTTGCATGACTGTGCTTAGTCATAGCAAGCTTGGCATCAAGACTGAATTAAGACAGATCACAAGCAGATGACTAGAAGCAAAGAAATGGTCAAACAAGAATATGTTTTTCTTATGCCAGCTATAAGCTCTTGCAAGATATGACACCCAGATAAATCTGAAATATCCCTCAGACATTTACTGATGAAAATCTAAACACTCAGCTAGTCTCACAGCTGTGAGTTAGCTCCTCTAACCCCTCGTTCATATCTGTGTGGTGCAACTTCTCCCCAGTAAAAAGCAAGAGCTTGCGGCTGCCATCCTTACTGGTATCTAAGCACCACTAGGCATTCTTTTAGTCATATGGAGTTTAGGTGATTTTTTTGGTTGTTCTAGGGGAGAAGAGTTACTTAATACAGTGAATGCCCCTTAGGGCCTTCTTCCTTTAGGGAAAGGAGGAAACAGTGACAGCAAAGATGCAAACGCAATCACAGATATGTTCCGAACACGGTCTTTGTAGAACACTTTGGTCTGCTTGGGAGAAAGGGTTTGTGCTAATTCTGATGGGTGGATGAAGACAGAAGACACCTTTCCAGTGTGGCATTCTCAGAGAAACAGAATCTATTTTTCTGAAGGAGAAGCAGGTTGTATATGAGACAGAAATTCTTGTGAAAAATATTTTCTCCCTTGACTGACTCAGTGTAAGAATTCTGTAGAAAACAGGTTTGAAGTATTTTTTTTTTTGAAAACAGACAGCATGTCAGGTGTTCAGCCAGGATGGAAATGAGTCTATTTGAGAAAGAGCATAAGGAAGTTACAAGACATAAAGAACTGCAGGTAAAAGTACAAGAAGTAGAAATAACTGTTTGGATTTGAGTTCTTTCAATCACGAGGCAAGGAGCAGAGTTTCAAGAACATTTAACTGTTCTGCATTTAAGCAGAAGGTAATACTACACATTTGCTCTCTGTGTAGGAACTTCAACCTTCACTTACCACCAGATGCCACAGGAGCTACACAGCACCTTTAAGCTCATCACAGGGAAGGTCAGTGGCTCTGAGGAAGATGATGAATTCTCTTAAGTGGACCCAAAGTCACATTCTTAATCTATTATTTCACCAGCTGACAAAGGTCGTGCATCAGAACAAAAGATGAAGGAGCATTACACAGAGGTCCTCATCACACAGCACCCAAGGAACAATTAATGTGTTACTTCAACAAGCAAGAGGAAGCATATATCCATGATAGTCATTAAAAGGGTCAAGAGCAGCTACAACAGCATTGATTAGTTTAGCAATAACTCTCAGAGGAAAAAAAGAATAATGAAAGATCCTGTACTTATTTTGCCATCACAAGACTTGGGGTGGAGGAAGGAATTCACACAACTTGAGCTACTGTACATGCTGTTTTGCTCTATAGTAACAGATTTATAACTGTGTAGAGGATGGGACAAGCCAAGCTGAAGACAAACATTCCTACGCAGACACTTACCAACATGTCATTATATATCGGATATACAGCCAGAGACCAGGTCCTAGTCATCATGGCTATGAAAAAAGGCCTGAAAGCACGGCCAGCAGATTGCAAACACACTGAACTCCCTGAGCATGCAGACTGCTTTATTCTTCTGAGGACTCTTCTACCTGCCCTCACACTCACAGCGTATGTCTTCCAGAACAAGGAGCATTTGAGATTGCGACACCACAGATTATAAGGACAGCAAAAATCTCTACATAACCACGCACACAGATCTGCGTCAGCTTCTGGGATAATTACATAGGACTCCCACTTCTCCATAGGGAATTGAAGAGGAGGTATCTTTCTTGAGGGGGCAAGAACCATACTGTTATCGCTGTAGGTTTCTAAGGCTATGAAAACAGAAATCCCACTGCACATCTATCACTTCATTTAAAATGCTCCCGGGGCAGGCTGAAATAATGAAAAGACCCAGGACAAGGGATGACCTACAGGACTGTTCAGCCACCTTCCCCAGTCCTCCTACCTCACGAAGATGGGGGAAGATTTGATACTAATGCATTCTGGGCAGAAAAATGAATCAGTTTCCTGGCAGATACTAAACCCTGTTTATTCACAGACTTCAGCTCCTGCAGGTGCTTTCTTGTGAAGAGAAAGGGAGGGCGTCAGTTACATCACACAGACAGCCATTTGGCGCAATCAGTTAAATATGTATGTGCAAAATGTTTAAAATGCGCGTTAGCTATTCAACAGACCAGAATGGCTCAACTAGAGAAATCAAGAATCTTCACTATTTTGGTTACCGTTGTATTACTGAGTCACACCACAGGTCCCTCTCTCTCCCTCCCCATTTGCTCCAGGCCCAAGGAGTGAATGTGCGCTCCACTGCAAATTCTCGGGCCCAGATTCTCTAATAAGGAGCGAATAATTGGATGAGGGCAATTTATCCCCAGGCACACTGTGCTGTGTGCATTCATAAAGAGCGTGAAAAATGAGCATAAGCATGCAATATATGTAAGTGACTGCACATCTAACGATTAAGGGCTCCTATTAGCATTAAGAAGAAGCACATTATACTGTCAGCATCCCCAACTCCACCTCACGCTCAAGAAAGCTCCTTCACCTAAGATGGAGGAATAGGAGCTAAAGAAGTTAACCATCTCAAAGAGCACTATTAATTATGAGAGTAAAATCCTGCACAGAATATCACACACACAAACCCAGCATGAACAGAAGCAACCTTTCCAGACTGAGTGAGCTTGCCTGGACCTGCTGTCCATGACGCTGTAGTGGGAGCAGAAAAGTGCACGGAAGCCCCATGCACGCAGCACAGGAGATAGACAACCTCACAAAGAACAGCTTCCAAGGGAGGAAAGCCATGAGCACTTCTCCCAGCCTGTAGGAAAGCTGTCATGTCAGCTCAAATAGCCGTCTTCCAACTTCTATGCAACCTGCATAACAGATCTTTATTTCCTTACAGACCCCCAATACAAAAGAAAAGGAACCTCAAGTACCAAAACCTTTTCTGCAGGAGAACCAATAGAATAAGACAGTTTTTGGAAGCATGCACCTCTTTCATTTTAATAATGGAAAAACATGTCCTTGCTACAATCCAGGAGAAAAAAGACAAGTGAACAAAAAGAAAAGTCATAAAAGAGTTCCATAACAAAGACTTGTAGGGAAACAGCTCTTCATTTCCCCGAGACTGAATGAAAGCAAAGTTTATCTATTTCTTCTATTGGAGAACCCTTGATTCTAGACCTGGACTGACAAGAAAGGGGTAAGAGAATGGAAGTGGTTTGGCTAAGAACTCCATTCAGGTATTTGATAAGGAAGTGCTGCTTTTGTACCTGCTCAATTTGCAAGCTGCTGCAAGAAGCTGCCACAGCCATTGCTGCATATTTAAATTCAGACCAACAAAAAGAAAAGAAGGCTTAAGCCTTTTCCCGAATTTGGCAAAGACTGTCCATGGTCAGCTTTCTGAAGTATGGAGGGAAGCTCAGCAACAGGGAGTAACTCCCATTAGTCACTGCAAGAATGAAAGCACAGGAATCACTTTTCCCTCAAGCAATTCTCAGTAAAGAAGTAGAAAAGCAACCTTACATTATTCTTCAGTCAGGAAACCGGTCGTCAAAGGCAGAGGGAGGAACGTTTGTACAAGAGGACACATCTTTCACTTGTCCTTCTACATAACGACTCACAGAATATTCAGGAGCTCAAACTTCTAACATCTCAGTAAAACAAAGTCTTTCCTGCCCACACAGACAGCACACTCAGTCTGGGAAAAAAAATACACCAAAGCATGATAGTGGCAGAAAACCTTCAGAGCTGCCACAGAACTGCCCACTTAGGTACCACCGCGGCCTCTCCCACAGTACTGGATGCTGTAACATTTTCATGTGGAAAGCCATTTATATTTTCCATTCTTAAAAAGGGCCAAATAAACAACACCAGCCTATGGCGTGTCCATAGCCACTATGGTGTGTCTATAATATACACATCTCAGCCACCAACACAGCTTGCAAAGACATCTTTGCTCCTGCATGTCCATGCTAACATTTCCAGAACTCACTCCTACCCTAAAATTTTGCCCTTCTCCCCTTAAGTCCCTTTTTCCAAACACAAACCCGAACCAGTTTGCTCTGGTTGCAAACCCCCCCTAACAACATCCATTTATCCTACTCACTACTGAGCTATTACTCATCTCTAGTCACTGTTATTTGTAACAAGTGTCTTTGAAATTCAAACAGCTTGAAACAGCACAAACTTTTCCAAAACTGTTATTTTATACACAAAGGCTACAAGGTTTTGCAAAGAAAACCCTCCTTTCCACAACACTTATGAAAGAACACTACTCTAAGACCTATATAATCTTTTTTCCTCGTGTACCTTACTTAAAGCCAGCTGTCTGGCCAAAATTCTTCAGTCCATGTTTCATAGATTCTTCCAAGCTCTTTGTTGTTCAATCGACAGCACAGCAAGAATTCAA
Source organism: Coturnix japonica (assembly GCF_054131305.1). Classification (NCBI taxonomy): domain Eukaryota; kingdom Metazoa; phylum Chordata; class Aves; order Galliformes; family Phasianidae; genus Coturnix; species Coturnix japonica. The sequence continues at coordinate 23,427,750 of NC_140667.1, read as the reverse complement.
AACATAAATTTTATTCCAGCAGGAAGGTGATGTCTAAACACCACCAGTTCAAACAAAACAGCCCAAAGTAAAAGTGCCAGGACACAAAGCTAGCAAGGTTTCCAGTAGTGACAGGCCTGAGTTTAGGGGCTACAGACAAACAACAAACCCACTCAACATCTAGTGATAGATTTGTTGGTTTAGATTCGGCAAAGGAAACATTTACACTGACATTTACTCTAAGCAGTCAGAACCGTGCTGCAGCATCTACAGCTCAGCAATGCGCTGTTGTTCTCCTGCTCCACTCCTCCTTTTTAATTGAACTTCATACGTCACTGCTGTAATAAATATTAAATATTTGAATAAACAAAGCACAGTTGCTGTAAACAATTAGGAAAAAATAGTAACAACGCTGTTTTTGTTAATCAAGGAACAAAACAAGGTTGAACGCAGCATGCATACATTCTGTCTCCTCCACAAAACACACTTGGAAGGTTTGGGCAAGGCTTCCTTTCCCCCATGCTTCAGTTTCCTTCCCTTCAAAAAAAAGTAAAGGCAGTAGCACTACATTCTTCTCTTTAATTGTAGGCTACCTCTGGACATTCTGATGACACATTTCAGGCATGGAAATGTCTCATGAGAGGCAACTCCAAGCCCATGACAGGAGACAGGGAAATATTTTGGTTGGTTTGTTTTTAAGGATAGGATATAAGTGATGTGCAATTTACTGCTTTAAATAGTGAAAAAGCTACCAGGAGTCAGTATATGCACAAATCTCAACAGCCTGGTCGATTAAAACAAAAACTAGAGCAACATATGAGAGGCTCAAGCTCTAGCAAGAACTCCACAATCACCTTTAAAAGTAACTATACACCTTTTCCATCTCATATACAGCACTTCCCATCACTGGGCAGGAATGTGGGTGCTCCTACTCTGCCAAACAAGTTTAATCACAGCTCGGTCCCAGCCTGACCACAAGTCAACATCACAGCTACTACTTAGAAACGGAAGAGGTATAAGAGGTATCCCCTCACAGTCATGAGTAAGCCATGCCAGTCTGCATCAGGAAAAAACAAACACCGCAAACATATGCATACCATGGAAAAGCATAAAAATTTAGGTAATGGTTCAAAGTACACTTGAACAAAAAAAATAAACTGCCCCATGGAAAAGGCAGTCACCCGGCCTCTAGTCAACACCTGCCAAGCATTAATCCAGAAAACAAGTCACATAGGTAAGTCTCCAGAGGAAGGATGAGCACCCACTTAAGTGGGGACAGAAACCTTCAAGGTAGTTTGTAAATTACCTCCAGATTCGATAGGAAATGAGAGAATTGGAGATGAATTTGGTGAAGTTGTCGAGGTCTCTTATAGTTTCCACTTTTGGGTATTCATTTATTATAAAAAATACCAGTTTCATCTCAAGATCTATTCTTACAAAACCTCAGAAACACCAAGAAGCTGAGCAGCTCCCTCAGCTGTGTTCTGTATCAGTCGTTCCCCCCCCAGGATCCCTACTCACACCTTTCCCCAAACACCAAAGAACCTACAAATGTATAACAACTAAGTAGATAAACTGCAATTTAGGACTAGGGGTGGGGAGGGATGGGACCTCAAGCTACAGTTTTTTCCCCATTTACAAGAACTCAAACATTTGAGTTCTGCAAGGAGACAAGAATAGTGTAGAGTAAAAGCAACATTACCACCTTGTGGCAGCAAGGCAATAAGGAAATGGAAAGAGTTCAGAGAAATTAGAGGGAAACAGACTGCGTGTTCCTTTTCATATCCTAGTGAGTATATGGAGGGCCACAGGCTCCCAGGAAGACCATCAGGACTGAAGACAGATGTTCTGTGAGCTGAAAGAACAGCACTTCCGCAGCTGCCACCACTTTAGGCTCTCGTGGGCCTGGCAGGAGCATAGCAGATCTACAGCCACCCAGCATGTGAAACCACAGGTAGAGCACTGACATCTTTCTGAGGGCAATACCACAGCCAAATTCACTCACCACACACAATGCAAATTACTGGATCTCACTCATTATCCTATATGTAACTTCCTCATCTCAGCCAAGCTCTGCAGTCTCAGCCCAGTTTCTCCTAGTACATTTCGTCCCCCACCCTCCCCCAATCCAGAATAGTTTCATAAGGTAAGGTTTGAGTTGCATGACTGTGGGCATGCAAATAGCACTACTTGTTCTCTGCATCCATTCTTGAAAGATTGCGGTGCACAGCATCATGCCAGAATGCAGAAGCAACAAATGATTTAAGAACTGAGACTTTTCTATGTGTAACAACTCACTAGTTCTGTAGACACCACTCTCATCCCACTAACAAGGCCAGAGATGTGGCATTTGGAGATTTGGATCAGCTTTACAACACTGCACTGCTCCTATTTCATTAGCTAGCTGAAATGCAAGTCAGGAAGGACCACTGCTAGGGTTTTATACATCATTTTCTTAAGAAGTTGACATCAGCTACACATGAGCAAGCGGCTGACTAGAAGGATTCTGTCATATCCTTATTCAACTTGTCACTATAAATCTGAATAGGCCCATGCAACAAAAATGGCTTGAAGTACTTACAGGATCTTTTCCCTCACAAAGATTACAGCATTAACACAATGCTTTCTCAACCCATTTTTAATTAACAATTTACAGGGAAAAAAAATGAAACCAGCTATCATCTGTTGCTCAATTATCTTTCCATCATCCTGATCTTTCCAAAAGCTTCTATCACCAATTTCATGCAGCATATTTCACAGACCAATTTCAGGGATTTCTAAGGCTCTCTTCACTTTGATGTTAGAAGTGAGGCAAAGATCAGTCCAGAGGGGGGAAAGAAAACAACAACACCCTACATTTGAATTAACCAGAACAGCTTGGAGAACCTCAGAAAAGCTGAACCTCAATCCCACCAGCTTCTGCTTAACTAGACCAAGACTCTCCCCGACTTCAAACAGCTCTGACACAGCTTCAAGCTCCTCAGTGCCTGTATTGCTTCCAGGCCAAGTTGAAAATGACAAGGCTGCCACACTGTTGAGGCTCCCAGTGACACATTTCTCCTATTAGAGGTGCCAGAGCTGTTAGTCAGGAATAGCTTCATTACTTACTTATTAGTGCTTTCACAATTAGCCCAAGATTATTAACCCAGCATCAACAGAAAGAGCATGGTTGTTTCCATAACCAGGTAGCATAGCTGCAACAACACAATTCAAAGAAGAATATCTTTCATTAAACTACCTACTAACTTAATTGACCCTCTATGGCAATGTCATCTCAGCAAGCTACTTTTAAGTCAACGGAACCATGTCAAGAAATGGATACCACCCTAGCATCGGGAATGGGAATGTACACACAGTTTCCAGATGCAATTTTCATCTAAGAATTTTCAGCTAGTCTATGAATAAAGTGCTCAATTGTCCAATGAGGACATCTAATGGAGAAACAAAGAAGAACATAAGTTAAGGCTCAGAGTAGGAGCAAACACATGAAGGTCTCTAATGCTAAAACCTAATCTCATGTCCCCAGGTACAAAATTACCTTGATTATAAGTATGTAATTCAGTTAGCACTTGTCTTCTCAGGCTTTAAGACTTACCTCCCCTCCTCTATTTCCCTATCACTTCCAGCATTACATAGCTTACATTTCATGAACCTCAGTCACTATCTTTGCAGACTTCTGAAGCTGCACAAATTAATACATATTTTGGATACTGCCATATAGAAGTGGTTCCAAAACTGCCCATCATGAGAGCACAACCTGTGTCTGGGAGACTCTGGAGCTGACCCAAAGGATGCTCATTGTAAGGAAACACAAACGTAGGTAAGACGGTGCCTGCTGACTTGTTATTGCTCTATGAGGAAAACCTAATAGTTGACTGGAAAAGGGTAAAAAATTACAGCTGCAGGATACAGGTATTCCACACACAAGGTTCCTTTTAAGGACAAAGATTTCGTAAAGCTCCCCACAGGTCCAACCAGTATGCTTAACAGAAAAGCAAGTAAAGCTTTGCTTCAAGGAAATTGTCCCAAGCATTTCACTACCACCAAGACTGCCCTGTACAGATGCTACAATTCTGAAGCAGACAGCAGCAACCAGCACCTGCAAAGTCACCCAGAGGTTCAGTTACAGGATTTCAGCTCTAAAGCCACAATCAGTTCAGCTTCTGTGTGGTGGGGTAGACTGAGCTGTATGCCCCAGGACATTGTTAAAAAATAGTAACTCCTGCAGAACTAGCTGGAGGATTGCACCTATAGATTCCTTTACACCTCACTGTCCAAATAATAATGACTCTGCCCAAATAAGTACCAATAGCCTGATCACTGCACTTGCCCTCTTTATTTCTGACACTGCAGCAGCTTAGTCCAGAGAACAAGCAACGCAGTGGAGCGGAGATAAGAGCATGTAGAGCTGTTTCAGAAGAAAGATGATGTGAAGTTTATTAAGTGCCATTTCAAAGGTACATTTGCCAGTTCCTTCCCACCGCTCTGCTCTTTTATATGGGTCTAGAGGATACCTGAAATAAAACTAGTGTCAGGTAAGTCTCAGCTCAAGAACGAAGTAGTTACCGTGTAACCAGCTTGATACTCTCGTGGCAGGCAATAAAAAACAACAACAACAAAACTGGGGCAAGGATTTAGAAGCAGACAAATAATTTCATGTCCGCCACAACTTACTTGCTATGCAAACACAGCAACAAGAAAGGCAGCCACTGTTCCAGCCCAAGTATAATCAGCTTATCTGCAAGAAGGAGGAAAGAATTCCCTTTCCTCAGGCACTCCTGTGTACAAAGCCTCATCAGTCAGCACCATTGGCACCAAACCTGGAAACTTTATTTTTCTAAAGCACACAGCATCCATTTCTGATGGATGGACAACAGGACTGAACCCTTCCTCTGGTAAATGCATATATCACTTGACCAAGAGGATGACGAACTAAAAGCAGTGGGGAAACCCTATGCAAAGAATGCCTATGTAGCTAAATCATTGCTGTAAGCCAGTGCAGAGGGGGGGCTAAAAGAAAGAAGGGGACAACCTTTAGCAGGGACTGCTGTGACAAGACAAGGGGAAATGATTTCAAACTAAAGGCTGGGAGATTTGGATTGGATATAAGGAAGAAGTTTTTTACATTTAGGGTGATGAGGCACTGGAGCAGGTTGCCCAGAGAGATTGTGGATGCCTCATCCTTGGAGACATTCTAAGTCAAACTGGACTGAGCTCTGAGCAAACTTAGCTAGCTGTAAGCACCCCTTTTCATTACACAGAAGTTGGACTAGGTGGCCTTTAAGGGTCCCTTTCAACTCAATCCTATGATTCTATGACTCAGAAAAGCAGTTCTCAACTCCTGCTTGATCTCCCATGCGTAATCTGGGCAGATTCTCCATCCAAAGCATGCACGTGATATGACATACTAAGGACACCAGCATATCCTGTGTTCCCCCTCTTCTGCAACATCTGAGAAACATCAGGAACACAGCTCATGCCAGAGCTTTCCTACAAGAGCATGTCCTTTTGCCTGTATGCGCTATCATCCTCCTTCCCCATTAAGAGGCCTGCTCCGTGTCCTTACAACCTTCAGAGCCTATAAACAGAATGACAACAGCAGCTATAAAAGACATCAATGCAGTGGCTCTGTGTTTTCATCTACACAAAAAGCACATGAACATGTAAGAAAAAGTTTTCAACTCTGAAAATACCGAAAAACTCAGACCAAATGGGAAAGGTTTAAGAAAAAATGTAGGAGGAAGGCCGGGCATATATCTTACCTCCTGAGTGAATCCTCCTCTGAGCTTTCCTCAGGCATTTCCTGGTTTAAGGCCTCCTGTGATACATTCCCAGGTCTGCTTGAAGCCGACTGGCTGTAAACTCTCTCCCAGTGCCCCGTCTCCTGGTTAAAGACCACTCCCACGGTCCTCTCCTCCTGCGGAGTGGAAGAGCTGCCCAGCTGCAGCCTGCTAGAGGCAGGAGCTCTGCCCTCGGTTCTCTCTGCAGGCTGCACCTGGCTGGTATTTGGAGGCACACCCTCAAATGTGCTTTGGACCTGCCCTGGTGTGTAGCTAGGCGTGCTTCTTTCCCAGCGCAGCGTGTCATTGTTAAAGGTCAGCAGGTTATGACAAGCGCGACAGCGGTTCAGGTGACCCCGGGACAAACTGGAATTGTTTTCACTGCTGTGTGGAGTCTGCTGATGGGAGGGACCAGGCCGATCAGGCTCAATGTTGTTGTTGAGCATTTCTTGAGCCTGTTGCGACTGGCTGGGCTCCCCAGCAATTCCCTGATCTAACTCATGAAGTCCGTCATATTCCAGGAAGAATCTCCTCAAATCACACTGGAGCTCATTTCGGATGCTGGCCGGATTGCTTGGGCCAGTGCCACTACCACTGTCCGCCTCAGCCCCTGGGGCTAGGAAGCCTCTCCCTTCTGTTGCAGAGGTATAGACTGATGCCTGGGAACCTCCCTCCTGCTGCCGCAGCACCGACAGCAAGCTCACGGAGGAGGCACTGGTCCTAGGGGGAGGCATGGCTTCCAGCTCTGACCGGGAGCTCATGTTCAGCACTGTCCTGGACCAGTCTGACCCTCCCAAGCCTGAAGCCATCTCTCTTGCAGACTGCTGGTAGCGGGACTGGTGGCCTGCCAAGGGCCCGCTCAGGGACCGCCGCGTGGGGCCCAGGCTAAGGTTGCGCAGGGTGTTGCCAGCAGCGCTGCTCTGAACTGTGCTGAAAGCAGAGGGCCTGTTAAGTATCCCCTGCTCCTCCTGTGCTACAGATGCCTGCTCTGGGGGCTGGTAAGGCTCTGTTTGCACAGAGGAGAAGGACGTGCCAGTGGCCCCAGAAGACGTGGAGGGTGCATTTTCCTGGTGTGGGAAGAGAGAAGATGGAAGTCTTGCACTAGAGCATCGGCTGCAAAGGCACAACATCCCCAAGTGCTGGCAGCACTCTGCTGTGGGGTAGCTGACACGCTCCCGGAGCCTGTTATAAACAGATGCCCTTGTGTTCTCACTGGCTGGAGGCGGAGGTGGTGGTGGTGGAGGCGGTGGAGGGGATGGGGTAGCAGAGTCTTGAACACTGTTTTGCTCTCCCACCTGTATGCCAGAGGAGCGGGAGGACAACATATGCAGGAAGTTGTGGAGGAGAGGTGTACGCCTCACGGGCTGAGAGGGAAGGATAGCACGCTGGCGATAATGCGGCATCTCTGTGCTGTCCACGGAGATTTCCACTTCCTCATCACTCTGCAAAAGGAAACAAAGTTCAGCTTCCTCAAAGCAAAAATCCTACGCTTCCAGATAAACGCAAGAAAGCCCACTACTATCCCAGACAGATGGAAAGATGTGATAAAGCCTCTTCCTAGAGATGAAAAAAAGTCTGGCATTGACTTGCAGGAAACCAGACTTCAAAGGAGCTCATTTCTGGGATCCAGACAAGCTCTTCCTGCAGCTGAGCGAGCTTCAACTACACACAGTTTATACCGACAGAATCAGCAGCATCTGAGAGTCAGCAGCTGTGGAGAAGCACTGCTAATCATACCTTGCATAGCTTCAAATCCAAGAGAATGTCACAGAACAACTGGAAGAGCAGGGGCATGAGAAAATCTGTCCCACCACTAATGACAGTGGGGGCAAAACAAGTACACTTAAGAGTTCTTTAATAGTCTTGCAAATTATGTGAAAACATTCCTATGACCTATCAGTCTGGCACAGAACTCAGCTTGGAAAGTCTTCAGATTTTTTTAATAGTATAAGGCTGCTTAGGAACAGACTAGGGTCAATACATGTGGAGCATCTTGTAAAGAATTAGCCAGTGCGGGTACTGACACTACCCTTACCTGCTGGTTGGAAGGGTTAACAATTGCTGTGAGCAAGTAGTGTCCCAAGGGATCAAACCGTACTAGCCTAAAACAAAGGCAAAGACAGTATCAATCCTTAGTTCACATTCCACACTGACACAGGAAGTTGGACACAGCACAAAAGAAAATCCTATGTGAAATATATGCAATGAGAATGTGACTACATTACAATCTTTGCTTCTGAAAGATGTCAAAAAGCTGATGTGTTAAGAAAATACATTTATTTACCTGAGGACTGCAGTTATTTTTCAGTCCACAGCAAAACTACAGAGAAGTTAAAAGCTGGAAGCAAGCACGCCCATATCAGTTGAAAAAGCAAGTTGCTTTAGGGAAGATGTACATACATATTACAGTTTGGAATTAAGTACAGAGGGAGAGGTTAACTCCTCTTCAATGTTTCTACCTTAAACTGCTCAAAGGATGGCATCAAGTTTCCAGCAAGTTTTCTCTGTAGTTGCACTTACATAGTAGTTCAGCACTCTCTTCCAGCAACTTCTGGGTTCTCTCATCCTTAATGCTGACAAGTTTAATAACCACGTTTACAAACAAAAACGGAGTAGATCCAAAGACATTTATGGGACTATAAATAAGAACAGCCAAACTGATAAACTATTTCCAATTGCTTTGCCTCCTGCCCACAGAACTCATTCTACTAGTCTGGTCAAAGAGTTGCAGACAGTGCTTCTCTCCACTCTCTCCGTGTGCAGTATCCCACAGGAACAACCCTCAGCCCCTAAGCCAGACCATTTTTAATAGATAAGCATTCACTGCCCCTGAAAACAGGAACTCACCGGACCCGCTCCATTTCGCTGGCTGTTTTCACCACTGCAAAAGGCTCTCGACGGCTCCAGTCCCAGAAATGTATCTCATTGGCTGTTGCAATCAGCAAGAGCTGAGCCGTAGGATGAAAAGCAAGCGATGCAATGGCATTGTTGCTATCTGTAAACCAGCTTTCACTTCCACCCTGGGTGAGGAGTCAAGAATCACAAACAGTTTATCATGCAGTTTGAGATCATTGAGATCATACCTACAGCATGGAATTTACATATTTTCAACAGCAACGGCCACTCTGAGTTCATGTCCAGAACATAGCACTGTCTGCAACAATAACCACAGAAGTATTTATACTACTAAGCATGTCTCAAGCAGCCCTTACAAATGCTGCCTTTCAGAACAACCAGGTGAATACACAGGGAAGACCACTCAGCAAAGTAGAACAGGCAGGGTAGGAGCTTCTCTAATGAAAAGTTCAAATATGCCCAGTGGAATGAAAGATGTCAAGTCCTTTATATAAGCTAAACAGGTACCTTGCAAAAAGTTCTCCAGAAGTAGAGATTATCTGCATCACTTATACCAAATATATGTGCAGGGCTAAGAAGAACAACCTACCTGGCCTGACTGAACGAAGAATCTGTTGTTATCTCTCTAGACAAAGAAGGATGGCTATCATCTGTTTTACATAAAACTTCCAAATAGATTTCTTATCAGGCAACATTTGGGAAACAATTTCAGACTAAAATGGTCAACCACCCACCAAATACAGTTTTAGGAAAGACTTACATGTAGATCCCAAATTCTAACCTCCCCATCTAGGCATCCTGAAGCAATGAGGCCTGGGATGGTGGGATGGAAGGTCACACACCAGGGAGTGCGGCGATGTCCAACCAAGGAATGAACACATTTGCCCGTTTTCACCTCTGTGATGTAGATGTTGTGGTTCACATGTGTGGAAGCCATTAGAGTCCTGGGAATGCAGAAGGCAGGATAAACATCAGCATGAAAAGAATACAACAAGACCAAACTGTGGTTAACTTCAACTAAATAGGGTCTTCCCACTTCTAACCCAGCAGCAGTCCCACACACAAAGGATAAGAGGCTATTGTATCACCAAAGGCAATAGAGATTCTTGTGGCCAGACTTCGGGGTTCATGCAAACAAGCTCATCAGATCTGCAAGCACCAACTTGACTTTTACTGTCAAGAGAGTCAATGTACAGCTCAGAAGAAACTCTTCTGAGTGATAGTTTGGGGTGAATAAACATTCCCATTTTTCCACACCAGCTCAACCAGAGTCAAACGACACTGAGAGATCCCAACTCCATTTCTGTTTCCAAACACAGGCATCAGTCTGCTCTGTTCTCTCGTCCTCAGTATCCCAGTGGATGTGCCCCAACACTTGGTATGTTGTGATGAAGCACCCTTTACCCCCTCAAGTTTTTTTCTATGAAATCTCGTGGCAACCATACAAATCCTTCCTCCATAGAACTACACATCACTTGGACGTGTCAGAAATTAAGTATCAGCTATGCCTGAAGCTGTGAGATTCGGAAGGTGTGCAAGTTTCGTCCATGCACATCAGGAACCAGAAGCTTCTCTTGGCTGTTCAGGCTTGAACAACTCAACGGGCACAAACCTCCTTCACTTCTGTAAGTGCAAGAAGGCTGCTGAAACAGGGTATGAACTAGGAGTTAATTACCTGTCTGGACTAAACGCCAGCAAGAAGGTGGAGCGTGGACTGTCTGGTAACTCAACTTTCTGAAAAAGCCAACAAAGCAGGAAGTGTTGCATGTGTCATAAGATCATACTTGAACTGTAAGCCACACAGACAATAAGGGGAACCTGCTGCAGGAACATATCTATTATCACACCACTGCAGGAACTGAACACAGCCAGAGAGCATATCAAGTGTAACGCATCAAATATACAATCACGAGAATTTATTTCAAATCCCTGCCTCCCACCCCCATCTCCAGCATCAACCTGCACACCTCTTCCACCACCTTACCTTGCCCTCCCATTTCATCCATCGAGTTTTATCCTCCACCAACTCCTGCAGGAGCCGCTGAGCTCCCAGTGCCTGGGTACCTCGTTCCCTACCCCACAGGATGCGGACCGCATTCTTCTCCGGTACAACCTTCATGATTCTCAGTAGCCAATGTGACAGCAACTACTAGGAGAAGATACGAGTGGGAACTTTCCAGATGACGACCAGCACCAAGCTACCAACAGGCTATCCACATTTCAACCTTTAATCTTCATGGAAACCTAGAAAGAGAAGAGAAAGACAAGAAAGGCAGTTTTTAGCTGGATGAAAAAAAAGAACATTAAACGCCATTACACCAGATTTAAGAGGAAAATCTCTCTCCCAGCTTTTGCTGCCTTCTTCCATGATCAAGACCCAAATTTGACAGTTTCGCAATGAAAGATTACTTTTAAAGGTTTCTGAAAGCACCCAGCCCCTTCCATACACAGATGTCCTAGGTAGACCACATTTAAAGAGAATTAAAATACTGGACTCGAAACCCCTCCCAACATCTCTTGCTGTACATAATAAAGAAAGAAGATTCATAAACTAACAGTCCTTGAACCTTAGAGATATCTTTTATCTGGGAAGACTGAGGTAGCAAGAGAAAGAGCATTAAAAAATTGACAACACGTGAAGTCTCCAGGGAATCATGCAGATTTCAATAACAGCAACCTGTAGCACTTCAAAGGTTAAACAACTGGCACACCTCAAGTCCTAATTATTTCCAGTTCCATCCCAACAGTTCACAATGTATGCAAACAACCACTTATCAGACCAAAGCCTTTCACTGAAGGCTGTAGTGGTATAGTGGCCAATTCCATTGAGATGACTCATTCTGTCTGCAAATCATCTTTCCATCTACCCTGTTCTTAGAAAAACAGTTCACCCAAGTAATACCAAATGGCAAAGATGAATGCTTTTAGTACACTTCCGAGCTACCAAGGAAAAGCATTAATAACATCTGGGTGTTTTTGTTTTTGCTTTGACAGAAGCAAACATAGCAACCCTAAGAGCAACCATGTTTCACAGCCTCTGAATGGTGTCACACGCACAGGGGTTTGTTATCAAAAAGCTCTCCAATTAAATTCTTTCAGAATAGATGGAACAAGGAGCACTGCTGCAATGCTATCACGTTTTGATCCCAGCAGAGTGCATATACTACTCTGTCATCTCTTTACAATGTAAAGATCTAAAGACGAGTCCTCCTTGCTTCACGTCACACTGAACAAAACCACCCATATGCTACTGTGAAGAAAAAAAACCAAAAAACCTTGAACCCACCATAGATCACCAACAGGAAAAAAGATTCATGTACACAAGAAGAGCTGAATTTTTATGTGACAGAATTCAAAGCAGCCAGCAGCAAACCTTCCCCTCCTCCCTAAAAACAAAAAGCCTCCTGAGCAGATGATTGAAGACAGCTGCTGCTTACAGGGAGGAACTCAAGAGATAAGCCAGGAAATAAGTTCTGATAAAGCAGACCAGTTTTTATTTGTAAAAGTTCAACAAAGTGCAATGAAAGTGATGAACAACTGCATCAGCCTTCCTAGTAAATAAATTCAGAGCAGAGAAATTCAAGTTAGCTGGAAATTCCCTGATGCTTAATATGAACAATATGGAGATCTTCTATTTTAATTGAGAAGCTAAACTCCTCAGTATAAAGTAAATCTTCTTTTGAGAATCTGTGAAAGTCAGCCAAACCTTAGATAGGAGTTATCTACAAAATAAAAGCCTTACTGAAAAGCAACAGAAAGACTAAAGCTGTCATGCTGCAAGAGCTGACAAAGACAACTGCACAGATGAAAAAAGGACAGATCCAGAAGAAGGCTAATTAGAGTAACATACAGCCAAAAGTGCCATGTAACACCGGAACTGCCACACCAAAGTCCTTTTTTCCCCCTCTGCTACTAAATCCACACCTGTATTCTGCAAACACCAGTCAAGAGACCAGGATCAGAGCGAAAAAAGCACGGCAGAGAAGGACAGCTTAAGAACAATGCAGGCAAAAACCAAACCCATTTTACAGGAGCAAACTATAAGCACAGTTTCATCTAGTGAATCTGAGAAGACAGCAGCCAAATAGTCTTTATGGGTTCCTTCAAGGTGTAACTGCTACATCAATCCAAGAATAAAGGTATAAGCCAAACACAAATGGAAGACCAGACTTGCAGCTGGAACAAGCTGTAGTCTGAAGAGACCTCAAACCTCAAGGTTCAGAGCAGCCTTCCGACAGGTGTGAAGAACAAACAACCTCAGCAACTGAAGAGATTCAATAATTTACAAGCAGGAGAGCCCAATTACTCATGAAAAAGAACAAGCTCTGACAACTTCAGAACGTTTCAGTTCTAGTAGAAAGACTAATATTACACGAAGTACAATAGCAACAAGGAAATCAAGATGTTTATCAAACACCTTGATGTTTATTTATGCCGCGAGCAAGTTTACATATTGTAAAATAAACAGATAACACCTCCAACTGCATTTTGTGAACACCTTGTACTAACCTTACTTAAAGGCTAAGTCACCTTCACAGCATAACAGCAAGTACCTACCTTAAAACAGTTCATCTGCATCTTTGCAGATGTGTACTAATTTCTTGAACTAATTTGGATACCACAAACGCTTCATACGTGAGCGTGTTCACACTCGATGTTTTTCCTGCAGGGACTGTCCCTCATTTTTCAGCCACTGTGAACTGACTCAACCTCTCATTTGAAAAGAAAACAAAATAAACCCAGAGACTTAAAGCCTAAGGACTACCCTGTTAGCTCATCATATGGACAAGTTGGGATCTCTTCAGAAAGGGCTGAGCTCAGCTCCTGGAGCAGAGCTGCCACACCAGAGTCACCGAGCCCTTTGTGGCCAAGCTTTATTTGTGCTTCAGAAGTTTAATCCTTTACCTGAACCAGTCTGAATGCAGGAACTGCTCTCCACTACCTGGCTCAGGAGATGGGCATGGAAAAGGAGTCAGAGCCTTTAAGTAGAGAACAAGACGCAGCACAGATGGAGGCATTACTTCTGATACCTTTAGTAGGAAGACTAATTAATTTCTGGATTATCTTTTGGTGGTTTTGACTAACAGTAAAGCTCAACGAGCTTAAAAATACAACCCATGTCTCAGCACAAAGGAAATCTGCAGTGCATTTCACCAAAGCTGCCCAGGCCAGAGATGGAGCAAAGCAGTACCAGCTGCAGCTATTATGGACACCTGAGCTACGGCAGCTGATGAACAGCTGACCACCAGGACAAGGAACCGCTTTGCAACCAGTACTTTTCTTGTTTTGGTTTTAAATCAGGATGACCCGATGTGGTATGCATCATCTAGAAGATGAGGTGATGGCCTGGATGTGGTCCAGGGCACCAGACAAATTCTGAAAATGGAAACTCAAATTTTTCTACAATTGGCAGCTTTGTTTCCTTAACAGTTTTCTCCCTCCGGGGCATTTCAGGACAGCATGCTGGGCTGTTTACAATTTTGGAAAGAGCAATACACAGCCCAGCCCCAAGCCTTCTGACTTGCTCCACGCCAGCTGTCCTTGAAGAAGCCTCAAGAGCTCCCAGACTTGGATCAATATGAGCCCCACCGTGACTTTACAGATGCTGAACTGCTAGAAAACCATGGCAAAGCAGCAAACCGGTAACACTTTGGAGTGGCACAGGACCCCACGAAGCTGCCAACAAATAGGTGAGGACAGAAATAGAATATAAAAAAAGCACATGCAAATGGCCTTACAGAAAGGACATCAGGATATTTTACGCATTATGCAGCAGTACAGTGCTCCAATTAGATGCCTCAGCACTTTATAGAGATCTTGGTCCTATTTCCAACATACACACCACTTTGGCATTAACACCATTAACAACTTTGTGGAGAATCTGGGAACACAGCTGGTGATCAGAAAACGCTGTTTATAATGGGAGTTCTATCCAAAAGATGCCTCAAAGTTCTTTCGTCAGGTGTAAAGACTTTCAGAATGCACTGGCTATCAAGGCAATGTGATCCCCATAAGTTATGGGCGAGCGCCAGCATCATATATTGCAATACGAGAACAAATGTTGGGGGGAAAAAGCAAACAAAACTAAGCTACAACTTTTGTGAATGATGAAGCATGTGACCAAGCTGCAAAAGCACAAGCAGACTCAGAGCATTTGTAGTGTGAACAGCCCCATGCTCCAGCCATGCTCCCATCTACCTTGTGAGCCCAGAGCTTCTATTTTCAAAATGTCTCTTCTCAAGTGAAGCATCCAGTCACTATCAATAAAGCGTGCCATTTCATTTACTCTAAATTAAGCTTCAGGCTGCAGGCTTGGAATATCAGCACATCATTTCTTAAGCAGTTCTCATGCAGCATTGGCAGTGATTAGTATAAGATCCACGCAAATGTGCAAATATAGGCAGGAATAAGAGGAAAGGATTTAGAAAAAAAGCTCAGCTTCCATTGGGCTCTATGGAACGGTACAATACTCTCAAGAGTATTTTGATTGTATTTAATAAATCTCAGCGATAACTCAACAATGATATTTATATGATCATAACATCAGGCATGAAAACAAGTTGATGAAGTGGTACAAACCACAGCCTTGTTTCTACTTCAGAAACATCTTCCTAAACTTCCAACATCTTCCTAAATCACACAAAACAACACACGTGAGAAACCCCAGAGAATACATCCTGGTTAGAAGAGCACCTCAATTCCACCAGCAGTTCTATTAAAACACCGATTGAATTCATACCAAGCACAACACCATTCCTTCTAGCCCTCCTCATGTCTCCACTTGGAAGACTGAGCTAAATAAATTAATAAATAAATAAGCTTGTGTAAAACCAAAACAAAACTAAAAGCTGATTTGCCCTCTCCATGCTGCATCAGTCCAGCTAAACAAACAAGAGAAGCCAAAGAGTCCTAGTTTGGTAAGTAATCGAACTACACAGCAATGGAATTCAAACAATGCAATAACAAGAAAATCAGTAAAAACGGGTGACATGACTCATACCCAGAATAGCTCTGCTGATCTAAACTTAGAGCCTCTTGCTCCTCCAAAGCTCGTCCCATGCTCAGTACTGAGCAGCCAGAACACATGGATTTCTGAGAACATACCTGATCAGCTGCATAGTTAAGTTTCCTCTCCATACCACTATTTGTTTTCCTTTAACTCCACCTGTACCACCTCTGCTTAAGCCTTAGGAGTATTCTCAGAGTTCTGCCACTTTGCAGGCTTCAAAAATACAAAACAGAAAAGGTTTTTCACAGAGACAACTTCAGTAGTTCACAGAGGTAGAACAAATGACTTCCTCAAGCATGGGTTAATCAAAACAGTGAAGGAAGAAGAACTAGAGTGTGTTCTGCTTCTACCCTCTGTGCCAATGATTATCCTTAAAAAACAAACCAATAAAATACAACACACCAACTTAAATGAAGACACTGGAAATACACAAGTTCCTGACCTCAGGCTACTAAAGAGCATAAAGGCAGCCCCACAACCTATCTGCCCTAAACTGTCGGAAGAAAGGAAAATAAGGAGGAAAACAGAAAGCAGGTTTGTGATCTGAAGTCCTTTGACCAAGACCAGAGAGATTTGGAAAGCAACTCCAAAGCACATCTTCTGCAGATGCATGAGATACACTGTTCTAAGCCACATCTGCAACACTGAGCACTTTCACATAAATCACAACAGGATCATGAAAGAAAAAAATCATACTTGTGCTTTAAATTGGAACTACAAGGAGTTCAGGAAATTAATTAAATCACAAAGACATCAGGAGTACATCGTCAGTATGAGACACTGTACGACACCAACAGAAAGCTGACTGCCAGCAGCATGTTAATTTGTCTTCCCAGACTGGATTAAACGAGCATGGTACTCTCTTAAGAGAACTTCAGTCAAGAGAAGTACATTTAATTGCTAGATATTTACAGCAAAGCTATCAGGAAGCGGAAGAGAAAGTTGCAGATACCAACTTCTGAAGGTCAGCAAACTGATGGTAAAAATGAGAAGGGAAGTAGCAAGAACAAGAAAAAAGGTAAGTGATAAGCTGCATCTGGTGCTCGATGGCTCCACTACCCTGTGATATTTATTATGGAGCACTTTCACTTCTACTATCACTATTTCCATATAAGCTTTATGAATTCTTCAGAAGATACTAGCTTCAATCCACAAGCTAGGAGGAGGATATATAATTTTACAAAGCTGTAATAGACGTCAAATAGGAGACGTGAGATCCAGCAGACTGCTTGTTTCCTAACTCCATGCTGAGCCCATGGTACCTTTGGCTTAGTATTGCACACTGTAGGAAACGAGGGACAGAGAGAAACACAGCAGAAAATAATGCAGATCAACCCCTTTCCCAGAAGGGCTCTCAAGCAGATAACAGAGTAAAGAAACGCGCAATTCAAGGGGAAGCATTTCATTCATTCAAGGCTGAGCTCAAGGTACAGCCACCTTAACAATGCAAGGAAGAAAAAACAACTGGAAGTGAGAACATTGTTTGAAAAACCACAGCTCCGTGTTATTCTCCTGCGCACGTGGAAATAATCAAACACGGTAACGAGGCAAAAAGCAAAGATTAGCTACATAGGAGCTGAAGTCTTTATGCACACCTTTCTCCTCTGTCTCTGAAGGTGTGATTAGCACAAGGGGGGGAAAGAACGCAGTGTTAGGAGCAGGGGTCAGAGACTCCTCTCAGCAATTCCGTGCTGCACAAGGTGGTGAATTAGCGCTGTGTGCCAGCAATGGGCAGCAGGCAGGGGTTGCTCCAGGGACAGCCCAAGAGCCTACACCGACAGTGCCAGAAGCAGAGGGTATGAGGACTCTCCACATTCAGCCTTAGCATCTCATCACCCTGTGTGTCCTCACACAGACCTTAGGAACTGGGGAAAGCAAAGTTCCTGGACACAGGTACAATCAAAGATCCCAGCAGCCAGTGTTAAACCCACCAGGCACGCAGGTCTCCACTGGTTTCAAGCAGCACAATCAATGGGTCTTTCACTAAGCAATTGCTACACAACTGAACAACCTTCAATTTAAAAAGTTCTAGTACTAATCCCCTTTCACTGCCCTGCGACTTTTGAAAACCATAGCTCTTCTGCCCTCTGTTCATTCATATTTTGATTCTGTCACTTCCCTTACCAGGCAAGTGCAGGATATTAACACAACAGCACACAAGGTAACTATTAACATGCACTATGCCCCTGATCAGCTCTCCATACCAGCACAACATGGAGGAAAAGAAAAAAAGAAAGAAAGAAAAAAACACCTTAATGCTATTTGTCTCAAGAGTATTAATGAATTTTAACAACATCAGTGACTCTGCAAACGTTCCAAATTCAGTTTGTTTGCCAACCAGTGCATAGAAAATACTGAAGGCACTTTCCAGCAGTTTCACAAAAAAATATGTTGCAAGAAAGGAGCAAGAACTCAGAACCCGACCCTGTGGCAGGGGGGGGAGTAGTGGACTGCATTACTGTTCCTCTTCTTTACAAATGGTCACTGCAGTTGCACAAAAGTTAAAATTGCTGCATGCAAGAGCAGAAAACAAGCGACCAAGAATCCAGAGGGTCAGCTATGACTCACAAAAGGGCAAAAGAAAGAAAATTAAGGAGAAGCTGTCAGCAAATTAAACAATCTGCGCAACTTCCCAGCAGCGAAGCCCGAAAAGGCAAGTCCAAATATCTGGATCCAGGCACATTCTGTGTTCCAAGTACCAGAAGGATAAAAACCAAAATGCTAACAGAGTGCCACACTCATTGACAACCACACTGCCACAACCCAACTGGTGAGCACAAGGTACCCAGACGTCACCTCACCCCACTTTCAGGAAACTAACCCAAACCAAAGCCGAGCAGCACCATAATGGGCTGCCAGGGAATGTGCATCAGAAACAGGTCACGGCCAGGTCCCACTTCAGCATTCCCATCAGCAATCTGAAAGAGGATGGGAGTGGCAGTGGCTAAGATGCCAGATGACATTTGCAATGGCCACTGAACTAACCGGGTGGGGCAGTAAACAAGGGCAGCACTGAAAAACACAGTGGGTTCCATCCAGAGCGCTGCAAATGTTTTGTGTGGAGGAGAAGCGGAGCAGCACGGAGCTCTCTGCCTGAGCACAGCTGCATGCACCAAGGATTCACTCATACCTTGATAAAAGCCTGTTGTAAATCCATCTCGTACAGCAGGTTAACTTTATTTGTATACACTGCGAAACAAAGTTAGCGACCATCCCAAATGACCTCTGGGATTGAAAAGCCTTTTTTAGAGCAGAAATTGTGTTGCACGCTTCCCAGGGGCAGCACAAGGAGTAACACTCTCAGAGAACTTGGAGCACGGTGGGTGAAAGCAGAAGTGTTTCCATACCCAGCGAAGGACCGGGCTGTGCTCCTCACGAGCAGAGCGGCGTCAGGGCCAGCACCGGGGCACACACTGGGGCCTTTCACAGCGAACACACGGCAAACGCTCCACACAGCACAACGAAACGCTGAGCAGAAGACCCGAAAACGCGGCCACGGCCACTCGCTGCTCCAACCTGCAGCCGGCCCTGCTGTCCCGCGGGGCTCCCGGCGCGGCCCTCTAGATCGCAGGGCTCGGGAGCAGCGCGATGGCCGTGCAGGGGCAGCTCGCCCCGTGTGCCCGGCTCTCCATCCCCGTCCGGCCGCACGGGGCCCAGCAGCGCCGCGGCGCTTCCCCCGGGCCGCCCCTCCCGGTCCCGCGCCCCGGAAGCCGAGCGCTTCCTCCGCACGGGCCGCACCCGCCCGCCCTGCCGGCACGGGGAGCTGGGCCCGGGTTAGGGAGCGCGTGTAGGCCGCGGGCCGGGGCTCGCTCACAAAGGCCGCGGCCCCGCTCCTCCCGCCAGGCCCCCCAGCCCCGCGCGGGTCGGTGCCGCAGCCCGCCGGGGCCCTGCCGGGGCCCTGCCG
This sequence comes from Coturnix japonica, assembly GCF_054131305.1. NCBI lineage: Eukaryota > Metazoa > Chordata > Aves > Galliformes > Phasianidae > Coturnix > Coturnix japonica. The sequence continues at coordinate 23,408,222 of NC_140667.1, read as the reverse complement.
CGCCCGCCCGGGGAACGACGGTTCGGCACCGCGCTACAGCCGCAGTTGGGCCGGCACGGAACACGGAGCCTACCTGGGGCGGGGGCCGGGCCGGGCGGGCAGCAGCAGCCCCCGAAGCTCGCTCACCTCCGCCGCCGCTCCGAGCTCCGGCCAGGCCAGGCAGCCGAGCGCCGAGCCGGGGCCGAGCGGAGGCGCCGAAAGGCAGCCAGGCCCGAGCAGCCGAAAGCAGAGCGGAGACAGGCAGCACCGACCGAGCGCCGAGCTCCTCCAACGGGGCCCTCCCTGCGGCCGTCAGGGGGCGGCAGAGAGGAGGGACGGCACGGGACGGGACGGGACGGGACGGGACGGGCTGCCCTTGGCGGGGCTGCGCGACCCCCTCGGGGCGGGATGGCGGGGCTGCAGCCGCTCGCCCTCGTCCGCATCCCGCCCTCAGAAAGCTCACCCTCCGCACAGCTCAGCCGGCGGGCACCGCCTACTGCAGCACGTGTGGAAGGAAGAAATGCCCGTCCCTTCCTGCCCCGCCAGGTATGTACCCATACCACAGCAAACACTGCCCATACACTCTCCACTTATGGTCTCAGACTTGGCCCCACAGTGAGGTTTAATGTGTGTGAAATGCTGTTCAGAAATCATTTGTAAGTGGTTTGGGTTACAAGGCGGCATAGAACTGTTGCTTTGTAAAACAGTGTGAAGCTTACAGACTTCTCATAGTTATCACCACAACTGTCCACGTTTCCCCACCAATCTCACATTACAGTCATCGTCCTCTAGATCAGGAGAAATGGCCGTCTATAAGAATCACAACAGCAACAATTCAGCAATTAATGACACCTACAAGGAGATAAAGCTCTGGATACCCCTGGAAACAAACAGAATTTCTCCCCGTCTCACACCCCTCAGTCTTGACCAACTTAAGAGGAAGAGGCATGCTGGGCTCTGTATCTTCTCAAAGCAGCAGTGAGCAGCCTTCCTGCTGCCACACACTAACTAAAATGAGTGAGCAGCAGCTCCTGACGGACACGACAGGCTTCAGAGTCCATTGACTCCATTTGCTCATACTCCTCCTCCGCTGGCTCCACGTGCACCGCAGCAGGGGCAGACCACACGTCCAGCCCGTGCTGCAGGGAGATGTTGTGAAGCACACAGCAGGCCAGAATGATGTGGCTGGATTTCTCAGGGGAGTACTGCAGTGTGCCTTTGGAGCCGTCCAGGCAGCGGAATCGCGATCGCATGGTTCTGAATGTCCGCTCGATGACGTTGTGTGTGGCAGAGTGCGCCATGTTGTAGCGATATTCCGCAGGGGTCTCAGGGATGTGCAGGGGGGTCATCAGCCAGGGGCGGAGAAAGAAGGAGCTGTCACCTATTGGCAGGGAAAGGAAGGGGCACAGGTTACAGGCCTACAGTTCACCATCAGTTCCAGGTCTTTGTCCCCAATATTTCTCTGGCTAAAATAGCAAATGCAAAGGAGCACCTCATGTGGTGGGTGGTGACACTGCCCATAGCAGGGGGTTAGAACTGGATCAGCTTTAAGTTTCTCTCCAATCTGAGCTGTTCTATGATTCTGTGAATTTAAATTGGCATAGTTCTGCTTAGGTAGGTCTTGAATACTGAAATATGAATGAATGAAATGAATATACGATAATCAGAGTAAATAAAACAGATTGGAAGTTACTGTTATGGATTTCCAAGAGGACAGATCAAACTGAATCCCAAGCCTCAAGGAATTGACAAGAAGGCAATCAGAAGTAAGCTTACCACCATGCTCCATGAAGAGCCAACAGAAAGCAATGGCAAAGAACTGACTTACCCAAGAGCCAGCCGTCCTTGTGCAGCTCGGTTTCAAAGTGGCTGCTAAGGGCTGCCTGCTGCAGCACGGTGCAGTCGGGCATGCTGCCGGGCCAGTGCGTCTCAGCACTCAGCAGGGCCCCCCTGGCATCACACACCATCAGGCAGTTCAAGGAGTGGAGGCCTTTCCTGTTCACGTAGGACAGGTCCTCGGCATTGGGTGCTTTGATTGCCACATGGGTGCAGTCCAGCACCCCCAGCACACCCGGCATCCCTGCCAGCGCGTAGAAGTCATCCTTCAGGCTCTGCACCGCCGCTTCGTCCTCAGGAAAGTGAATGAACTGGGGAGCTCTTTCCACCAGCGCCTCGGTGACGTTGGCGACACAGCGGCTCATGGAGGCCTGGCTGATGCCGATAGCGTCCCCCATGCGTGTCTGAAAGGAGCCGGAGGTGTAGAAGCCCAGGGCAGCCAGTACCTGAGTCTCGGGGCTGATGGCTCGGGAGCGCTGCGTGGGCCGGGACAGGCTGGCTCCGAGCAGCTCCACCAGGTAGCAGATGAACTGCCGTGGGAAGCCATATGTGGATACCAGGTACTCGTCCGTGACGTCCTCCAGCTTGAAGCGGTCCAGCGTGCGGTGCCCGCGGCCGTACAGCAGGAGGTCGCAGTCCAGCACGGCGATGGGCACGGCCATGGGAACGGGCCCGTCACAGCACCTGCACGAGGCAAACGGGACGGAGGCTCAGCACGGCGTTTAACCAGCAGCCTTGCGGACTCCGTCCCCATTTTCCTTTCATTCGGCTTACGCGGCGGACTCCTTTTATTCCTCGCTTTTTAGAACCCCGACAAGAACCAGCCCTTACCGCCTGGGTCGGCTCGGAGCCGCGGGGCAGCTCGTGGCAGCGCAGGGCCCGGCCCACGGGCGACTCCGCTCAGGGCGGTTCGCCGCTCCCCGCTCCCGGCCGCTCCTTCCTTCTCCCGCGGGGCCGGGCCGCCAGGGCCGCGTGTGGAAAGTGCGGCGGCGGAAGCTGAGGCGCCTCCTCCCTCCCTTCCTCCGTCCGTCCCTCCCTGTCTCCGCCCGCAGCGGATGAAAACAAACAGCGGCCGCGATGCTGACGATGGCGGAGCGGTGTGAGCGGCTGTGAGGGGGAGCGGCCCGAGCCGAGGGGCCGAGCGGGAGGCGGCCGCGGGGCGCTGACGGGACGCCGAGCGCGGCGAGGGAGCGGGGCCCCGCGGGGCGGGCAGCCGGGCCTGGGCGCGGGATGAGCCGCTCCGCCGCCAGCACTGCCGCCCCCGAGCAGGTACCGGGCCGGGGCGGGGGGGCGGGGGGCTGGGGCGCTGTGTGCCGGTGTCGGGGATCCGCGGCGGCGGTGGAGGCTGCGGGCCGGGCCGGGCCTGTCAGTGCGTGCGGCCTGCGGGGACACCGAGCGGAGCGGCCTGCAGGCGGCACGGCTGACACGGCTCCTGCCCGCTGCGCCAAGAGCTGCCTGTTTCACCCGTGTGAGGCTGTTCCGTGTCGGGGAGCGGGGGGTGCTGACGGGCGGCCGCATCCTTCGGCCCTGTCTGAACTGAGCTGCTGTTGGCCACGCAAACGAAATGTGGGGGCAAATCCAGCTGATCGCAGGAGCGGCCTGACGTACTGAAACCGTCCTGTTTGCGGAGAGGGATAAGCAGTGCACGCAGCTGAACAGCCGGGGGATCACGCAGGGTCCCCTGGGTTTCTTTGGGACTTTCCCGACCGTGTGCACACACCGAGCTCAGACGTGTCGCTGGTGCTGTGATACGGGGCATAAAGCCGTACACTGTGTTCCAGCCCATGCACTTCGGCCTGACACGCAGTGCCAGGGCAGAAGTTTGTGTTGACACATCTTTAGAGCTCAGGGAAGTACAGAATGTAACGGCCGGTCAACAGGAATTACTCCGCTTTGTTTCTAAGCAAGCGGAGCTGGCAGGGCTGGCTTTAGGAAGGCACTTCCTAAACTGGGACGTCATTTATCAGTTGTAAAGTTCTGATCAGAAGGAAAAAAACGAGTCTTTAGTAGTCAGAACTTAGCCATACAGTGAACTACAGTGCCTTTGATTTCATCAGAGTGTTTGTATCATATGAATGATTTTTTTCTCCTAGAATCTGCTTGTCTGCATTTTTTTTTAGCTCATAGAATTTGAAGAATGAATGTGGCACACCTTAAGTTAGTACAGTTCCCTTCTCCTTCCCTCTCTTCTCTCCGGGTTTTCAGCAAACCTGCTAAGAAGGGGAAATGGAGATTGACTTTCAGTAACTGCAGTGGAGATTAACTTTCAGTCTGTGTAGAGCTTGACACACAGGCCTGGCCTTGGAGCTGATGTCTCCATCGTGAGCTTTTTATAGTTGCTTATTAATGTGCTGAAAATACCTGCTTGCACTGGCACTTCTTGATCATTGAAGGAGATCTTCTAGGAAAGCTCCCCTGGCAGCCAAGCCTATTTATCAAAGACACTATTAAAATCTTCCAAAACTTTCATGTTTGTTCTACCTGAGCGATTCAACAAGGATTTTCTGCAGGTTCACCCAGGACACATTCAGATGCTGGATTTGGGTCCCGTGTACAAAAGAGTCCTGAAAAAACAGTGGGAGTGGGGGACCCAGTGCAGGGGCATGGTCAGACGATGGGAAAATGAGAACTGGGCTGAGAGCAGCCCACCTTAGGAACAGGCAGGGCTGTCACTGTCCCGTGCTCTTTTCAGTGTCAGTGTGCCACTGTGGGATGGAAACCTTGAGTAACTATTTGGTGTTGATAAATAAAGGAGAGCATTATGAGTTAAAGTTGTAGCAGCCGTGACGCAGGGTGAAATCTCAGTGGAGAGCCGTAATGGAAACAGCCTGTATATGCTTTTCCCAGCATTAATGCTAGTGCCCGCTGTGTTTTGGCTCCTTTCTCCTTTCTACGTCAAACACTCGTACACACTGAATTCCCAGACATGGAAGCATTAGGGCAATGCAGGTGCTCGCAAGCGCTGCTGTGCACCTGTTCATGGCACGGCTACAAGTGCCTGCATGCAGCTGGCTGCTGGCAGTGGGCACGGCGTGCTGAGAGCTGTCCTTCTCCAGGCTGGGCTTGAAGGGGACGGCTCTTGTAGCCTGTTGCATCATGCAGATGAGGTGCCATCGCCTCATGTTCACGTGCCCTTCTCCTTGGTGAAGGAGACTGCAACTGCCAATAGAGCGTGTAAGGTACAACGCTTAGATATCTGACTGCTGGGTAAGGCTCGTATTCTTCACTGCCTCACAGCATTGTAAGAAAGAGTGAGGCTTTAGCTAAAAAAAGCCTCATGTAGCATTTGTCCTTTGAATGTTTTTCTCAGACTTCTGTTTGGAGTAAAGTGGAGACAAAGGCATGATTAAATAGGGCATGGAAGTGGATGCTGCAGAAAGGCAGCAACAAAGCCAAAAGCTGCATGGCCACGATGCTTGGTTTACCTGTGAGCAGCCTGTGTGCAAGGTTCAAGCAGTGCAGTTTGTGTTTGGTTAAGGAATTCTTTGGTTGAGGGGAATCAGCCATCTGTGGATTTCTGAATGAGACCAAAGGTCAGTTCCTTCTGCTTGTTATTCTGTGTAAAATTCAATCACGTTCCCCCAGAGTGGAGCATTGCTTGTGTGACCGGTACTTAGCAAGGGCCCTGCTGGCATCACAACCTACAAGACTGAAGAGTTGGATGAGTTTGGTCGAAACAAGTTTAACAGGTTTCCTTCGTGTTCAGCTCAGGCAGCAGCAGCCAACCTGAGGGTACCAAGGCATTTTTGTAAATAGGATGTTTGCTGTGGTTTAGTCTTGATTCTTCCAAGAGCAATCCCAAAGGTGAGCTCTGTGCTAAGCCCCAGCAGGTCACACATAGCCATCAGAGGATCCCTACAAAAACAATGAGGTGCTGGCTGCCCAGTGCCAGGCCCTGGGTGTGCCAGTGGCTGAGTTCCAGGGTGATCACTGTCCCTGAAATTACAGCTCCCTGACATGAAGTCCTGCCCAATGCTTGCTACTATGCATTAGACTCTAGTGAGTCAGCTGTTATGGCATCGGGAGCTCGAGGTGAGAGTATGAGGCTCCAAATGTTTTGTGGATGTTATAGAAAGCTTGGGATCTCGCAGAAGGAATCCCGATTCGGGTGGAGCAGGGCAGAACTATAAAGCTCTCACTTTTTGAACCCTGTATCCGAGGTATGTCTCTGATGGCTGCTTTTCTCCCCTCTAGAGTTATTCGGATACAACGCTGTTAGAACTGATTCATTACAGTGCGCAGAGCACTGTGTTGATGCTTCATTTCCTTTCCTAACAGACCAGTGAGTCTGACATCTCTCATTATTTTTCTAATATCTTGAAAGTCAATATCCAGACTTTGATAAGTCCCATGAAGAAAATGTAGGTGCTATATTAGGCAGTGCTCCTGCACCGTAAGGATATAGTGCTGATGTTCTGTGGGTATCTGGGGTGACTGCAGTGAAGGCCGAGCTTTGAGTGTTCCTGCTTGCTGACAACTGCAGCGCTGCTGCGAGGGGCTGCGTGCCCTGCTCCATGCACGTGATGTCTGACGAGCTGCTTCAGGGTGATTAGCTGTCTCAGAACAAAACCAGAAACAGGAGTTAAGAATGAATTAATACTTTGAAGGCTTATGAGTAAAAAGCATTGATTAAAACTGCTCATTAAGTCAGCCCTCCCCCTGGTCTCTGTGATTATTAACCTACATGTGAATAAACTGAAAGAAAATTATCATTTCTCTCGGGCCACGTGATGTGATGTGGCAGAAATCTGATTAGTAGCTTGGCCTGCCAGCTTCAGGCACTGTGCAACCTCCACACTACTGCTAAAACCCTTCCTAGTCCTTTGACAAGCAACCCAGTATAACTGGGGGAGGTTGAATGCTTGTCATCAGGCTTTCAAGAGAAGCACACATAGAGCTGTGGTCCCTCCATTGGCAAAAATACATCTTTTCAGTTGGTTGTAGGTGGATTTGCAGCCGTACAGATTTACTGCCACATTTACCCAGGAAACAGTTGGTCTTGGTTTTGTCCCATGTGGTTAACAGTGAATATATGATATCTGAAGCCATTCTGCTGTGCCCAATGGATGGGCTGCTTGGTACAGACCCCAGTGTGGTGTTGGAGTGTTTTGCTTTGTTGTTTTTTTTTCAATTAATCTAGCAAAATTAGAGAAACTGTGACCTGTTTTAATGGTGACCTCCCTTTGTTATTTCTTTCACTGTACCTTTTGCATTGACCAGATATATTATTCACATGAGATTAAACATCACCTACGCCCCTCAAAACTCTTGTTCAAATTTTGACAGACCGAGGCTTTTGGTGCTTATTATTTCTCTTTAGGTGGCTTCTAATGGTTAAATATTTTCAAATGTTGAAATCCACACAGAAAGCTGAAGGAAGACTAAATTCCTGTGTCTGTCCTGTATTTCAGATTGCCGTATGCAATGGACACTGATCTCAGTTTGCAGGACAGGAAGGACCTGGACAAGTTCATCAAATTTTTTGCTCTAAAGGTAATTTTTTCTCTGCACATAAATCTTTATTTTTTCTTGCTTAAGGAAAAAGCCATAGGATCAGGCTGAGGTACATCACACCTCTGTCAGTGCTGGGCTCCCACCAACACACCTCACCAACCCACATTTAGATGGTAACTTCTGTTGGGCTCTAAACTTCCTTTTCAGCCTATGTAACTTTTTATGTTACATTCAAAACCAATAATACCAGAACGTTCCTTTGAATTATGCTGATATGTAACCATAACATTTGGCCTTGCTAAACAATTGTAGGTACTCTGACAATGGATTTTTAACATACTAGAAGTGTACAGATTATCTTCCATTAGTGTCCAGGTTCAGGATGTGATTATAAATTTTGATTCAGTAGTACAGAAAACTGTACAACACCTGATCAGAAAACTGAGTTAGTCATTTCATGTTATTACAAAGAACGGTCAGCTTAAAACCATTTTCTATCTGAAATACATTTACCTATTGCATATAATAATTTGATTATACCTGACAATTAGCATAGCAAACTTCCCTGTGTTCTGGTGACACCTTTTATTTTTCACTTGGAATTTGTCTGTTAGTTTCTGAGCTGAAGTCTGTGCTGGTCTCCTGAGCTCAACATGAATCATGTCCTTTCTGTTTCAGACGGTACAAGTAATTGTCCAGGCCCGACTTGGAGAGAAAATCTGTACCCGATCATCGTCCTCCCCAACAGGCTCTGACTGGGTAAAGCCACGTTTTGTAAAGCAGCTCCCTACACTCTCTTGTTTATTTTTGGCATTGAGAACACAATACAGTTCTTACAGCATTGTGCAGCCCATAATAACTATTCATATAATAGCTATGAGATTTGATTATGTTGACTGCCTTTTTTTTCTTGTTGACACGCAGCATGTCACTCGGGGCTTTTGAAGGGCTGATTAGAGGAGAGATAAACGATACCTCTCAGCAGCTCCTGCCAGCTGACTAAGGCACTTTGCCAAGATTTGCAGGAGAAGGGGTGATGAGTTCCTTTCTGTCACAAGTTCGCAACTCTGCAGTTCCGGACTATGTAGAAATGGGCTTTATTAAAACTAGAGAGACTCAAGGCCCCACTCCGTGGGTGAACATGTGATGCGACTGAGATAGAAAGAACAAGGTTTTTATGGCAGGATAAAGAAGAACATTTGAAGTAGCAGTTAATGAAACGTTTGCAAATATAAAAAGCCTCAACCAATCTGGGAATTCTCTATTTCATAAATATTTCAATGAATGCGGACCTAGTAGACTTAGTATTAGGCCGTTTTCCAAAGAAATTCAAAAAATAACCTTCTCTTTCATTCTGCAGTTCAATTTGGCCATAAAAGATATACCAGAGGTTACTCATGAAGCAAAGAAAGCCTTGGCAGGACAGCTACCTGCTGTTGGACGGTCTATGTGTGTGGAGATTTCTCTTAAAACCTCAGAGGTGAGGACATAATTAAAACAGATGCTGATTTTTTTATTATTATTATTACTTTTTACTTTAACCCCAGCTCACTTTGCAGAGTTCTTACCCTTTAGCTCAAGATAATGTGAAAGCATCTTCAGGTATGAAGTTAGGCAATGTACTAATGAAATGTATCGTCTGGCAGAAACAATTCACTGCAAATCTTGGGGCCAAACACACAGATGGTGAAACAGCAAAACTTAATTTCTTAAGCCATGAGAAGCTTAGCTACTCTGAGGATGTTATTTCCTCAGGTGATCAAGTCCTACAGTAAGGTGCAACACACCTTTTACTATTATTGCACTGTAAGAAAGGGGGAACCAGAAGAAACATCCTTACTGAGAAGAGTGGCTAACAGTGATTGTTCATGAGATGTTAGTTAATGAAAAGGGCTGTGTACTGAAATGAGCCTTTTCTTTGATCCAGGGGGATTCCATGGAGCTAGAAATTTGGTGTCTAGAAATGAACGAGAAGTAAGTGCATTCTTCACACCATCTCTTTGTTTGCTGTTTGTTTGTTTTGGCTGATGAAACTGAACAGTACTCAGTCCATGTTGATGAATGCGCACATAATTGTCTGTGTGACTTGTCACGCTTCACAGGGGTCTTTGTCTAGTGCAGCTGTTGAGCTGCTTAATATTAGTGTCAAGAAAATAGTAAATGTGTTCAGTCTTAGTTCTTTCATTATAATTAGTGTACTTCCCACCCCTCAGATAGAAGAGTTCATCTGTTCAGTAACTCTAAAAGTGTTTAATGTTGTAAAGATGTTACTGCCAAGTGCAGAGCTGCATGGCATTTTTCTGCAAGTAAATCTACACCAGGTGACTAAATTGAAGCTGGGCTCTCAGCTGAGCATTGGGATCTATTTTGGCAATTTGGCAATAAAACTGACATAAAACAATTTACTGGCTCATTGGGATTAAAAATTTACTTTCTTATTAGGAACAGATGACTGACTTGTTCATTTGCATTCTGTAGGTGTGACAAAGAAATCAAAGTCTCATACACAGTATACAACAGACTGTCTCTACTACTGAAGTCTTTGCTTGCTATAACCAGGGTAACTCCAGCCTACAGACTCTCAAGGAAGCAAGGCCATGAATACGTGATATTGTACAGGTAAAGTGGAATGTGAAATTCCACATCCGGAATAGAATAAGCAGCAACTCTAGAACTGCATAGGGCAGTTGTAAATGTGGTAAAAAGAAATCAGTGACAATAAATTCAAATGATTTGGATCTGTCTACTACTGAAAGCTGATAGAGAACTTTGGACTGTGTGTTTATTACCATATAGCCTCATTCTGAGCTGCTGAATGCTTGAAGAAATATTCTGTGTTAGACTCAGCTACCTTTTTCTTTTTACATGGCCTGTCTTCCTCAGAAATAGCTAGAAGGTTGATGGGGCCATTCTAGCCACTATGTATGGGGCCCTTTTTTCCCCCCAAAAGAAAATGTGCTTCCAACTGTTCAACTCATAAAATTAAATAGGGAATGTGGATATGTATAGCATTATGTCCCTGCTGACCTAATAGCTTTTCCTTTCTTCTTTTCCCACAGGATCTATTTTGGTGAAGTGCAGCTGAGTGGCTTGGGAGAAGGTATGGTTAGGCGTTACACAGTAACTAGAGTGGAACTATTTTCCATACTGGTGTGCTATTTGTTACTGTTCCTGAGTGCCACAAACAGAATAAAACCTGAGGTTTACACAGTATTTGTATGTGGCTCAGTGAAGGCTCGTGTCATAAAGTGAGAGGTGTAATGTGGTGCTTTGGCTAAATTGAGAGCGATTGCCAGTTTGACCCAGACTTGAAATAAGAATATGGAGGTACATTTATAAGGAGCAGGACCAGTAGAGGAGACAGTGATCTACACCAGCTCAAGAAGCACTTCAGAATAGTATCTCAAACCAAGATAGGAAGTAACATCAGGAGTTTGTAGATAGAGTGTCCCACTAAGGCAACCTAGCACTGCTTTGTTACAGACTCTGTGTGCATATTTGGAGTTCAGGTTGCAAAGGATAATGGAAGCACTATAGAAATAAGATCACAGAATAAAACAGTGGCAAAAACATTCAGATTCTGTGTAATCAGTAGAACTGATAATCATTTTTTAACTTTATAGGTTTTCAAACAGTTCGTGTTGGAACAGTGGGTACCCCAGTGGGCACCATCACTTTGTCTTGTGCCTACAGAATCAATCTTGCTTTCATGTCAACCAGGTGAGAAGATGAGATAATGCCAGAAACTTCCACAGTAACTTACTATTAAATCCCTCTCACTGTGAGCCCCTAAATCTTTCCCTTCTGCTTATCCTTTCTTGCTGAATTCTGCTTAACAGAGAACATTCTCTAATGCTTAAGTCTTGCAGCAAATGGAGTATTTGGGTTGCCCTGAGTCAAATGCTGGAACTCCAAATTGCTAATGCATGCTTGGAGTTGCAGAGCTGAATTGTAAAGATACTCTGGTCCCATTAGCAGACACTAGGGCTCTCTGAGGATACCTCAAACTGGGATAAAGTGAAGAGTAAAAGCAGCCTTACAATAACGCCATTGCTTGTTGCCTTGCAGGCAGTTTGAGAGGACCCCTCCTATCATGGGGATTATCATTGATCACTTTGTGGACCGCCCCTATCCCAGCTCTTCGCCCATGCATCCCTGCAATTACAGGTGAGGAAATGCTGAAAGAAGTCATGGGCCATGGTGAAGGCATCATTATGCCCAAACACAGAGCCTTTTCCACTGACTGCATGGGAAGGAGACTGGAGGAGTAGGGTCTGTCATACTGATTCAGTCAAGCATATAAAGAAAGGCAACATTTCATGTCTACAGTACTGAGTTCAGCAAGCACCAGGATATTGCCAAATTCTTTGCAGAAGCACTTGGATGCAAAAGAAGTTAAACTTTGCCTCTGTGAATTTAAAATGGTAGCGCTTAATCTTGCTGCTGAACTACTCAGAGGCATGCAGCTCCAGGCATATCCAATGGGGAAAGATTAAAAGTGAATTTCTCCTAGTAGATAGAAGGTTTGTCATCTCTGAAGTTCATGTGAGGGCACTCAAGCTGGGACCAGTGGTATTGTTTGGCAGTGGTTCTGTAAACACCAAAGCCAGTAGCATTGGCTAACATAAGAAAATCTTTCTTTGCTATAGTAAATAAACAAATAAAAATCATAGAGGGAAGTTTCTGTCTGGGGGTAGAGGAGAAGCCCTTAGGATAATCCTGGGCAAAACATTACCATGCCCTCTTTTCCTCAGTTCTGCCAAGTAGATTATGAGTGCCCTTCAAAATTCTCCTTTCAGCTCCACCCAAATACTCCCAGCCTCCTTGCAGCATTTGTCCCAGTGTGTTTTGCTATTTGCTTGTTATGTGGAATATTTCCAGTTTGGATGTTTTTGTTTTCTTGCTACTTTAGAGCTGGTGAGGACAATGGTGCAGTATACCCCTCAGTAGAAGATTCCCAAGAAGTGTGTACTACATCATTCTCCACCTCTCCTCCATCTCAGGTAGGAGAAAACAAGCTCTTTTTATTCCTAGGCAGAACCATTACTGATAGTGTAGTGTGTGTACATCAACTGCTTTGCAAACATGCAGCCTCCTGACACTAATTAAAAGGTGTAAGCTTCTTATTCAGGTGGTTGTACCCTGGGTTAAACCTCATTAGATACTGATTTCAACAAGATGGTAAAGGACTAGAAAGACTGAATTACTGAGAAAGACTGAAAGAACAGAGATACACTGGAAGATGACAGCGGTGTACTAAATACATGCATGTAGCAATACTGCAAAAAGAGGAATTCAAGAGATCAATGTCAAGCAGCATAAGTAGAGGTAACAGGCTGACACTGAAAAGGAAATAGTGAAACACTGGGAAAACATTTATGGCACAGTCATATTTTCCAAGCTGCAGAATGGAAAAGCAGGAAAGAGACAAAAGCTTCATTAGTTGGACCATCTAGAACTAGCTGGGGGAACGGGAGTAAGTATCAGAATATAAATGGGTCATCGTTAGAACCTGGGAATTAGTCTAATTCTCTGTACTTCCACCTACCCATGCCAATGTTATTTAAGTTTCAGTTTTAAAATATACATAAAACAAATGCCTGGTGAACCTTGCAAAACAGCAACTCAAATTTGTCCCTTTTCTACTGTCCATATGCTTCTGACTCCAGAGTTACATACTTCAAAGGCCTGGGCATTTGCTGCTCATCTCTAGCTTTAAATATTCAAGAAAGTTCTTTGCTGTTCAGCCAAGCAGATGCATTTTAAAGACAATCTAAAGACTCTGTAAATCACTTCCCTTAATGTAAAACACAGGAAGAAATATAATTGGAATGTCATGCCAAACTGAAAGAATATGCTGTGGGACTTTCTTCTGCTTCAGAGGAATTAGTATGGTTGGTTTAATAGAATTTGTTCTACTGAGTGAAAGAGGCAGAAACGAGCTTTTCTTAGGAAGCATTTTTGAACCAACTGGCTTTTGAGTGACAGGGCATTAGGCAACATTGAACTGACCAGCAGGCACCCACGGTAAGTCTGACAGAGTAAAGAATTTCCTGTTCTGGGATACACAGCTCAGGAGGTGTGTTTGTGGCTGAGTTGTATTCTGCCTGTTCACAAAGCAGGTTAAATGCAGTAGGGTTCATAAGGAAATTTCCACTTGCTTGTAACAGTATTACATAACAGTGCGAATGTTTGTAAATACAATGAAGCTGGCATTTCCCCTGGGAATGTAAAGTTTTACTGTCACTGAAGGGAAAAAGCCTTATGAAACCAGATGAACCTCGAGGATTCACATCAATCATGAGCCTACGTTCTGGCTTTTTACATGGCTCATAGCTTCTCTTTGCTTATTTATAAACAACTGCCAGTCTTCTCTACAACAGTCAGAATCAGTTTGACAGGTTGGTTTCTTTCTCCATCTTTTTACTTACAACTTAACACTTGGGAGAACACAGGGAACTGTGTGATATAGATAGGCTGTCCAAAGCTCTGCCTGCCTCCCCACTAGAAACGAGGCCTAGCCTGTGTGATACGAGGCAGCGAGTGTTACCTTCTCTCCATCAGCTTTTATAACATATTCATTGTGTGTTTCTGAAGTATCCTAAATGCAGAGTAAAATCTGGCCTCAGACAATACCCTGAAATAAAGCTTTCATAAAACCATGCTAGTAGGAAAATAACTGGTATAAGGTATGTGACTGAATCAGATTTGGGTTACTCCTTTTGCATTAGCCTTCTCTAAGACAGCATTTACTTCTGGTGTCAGTTCTGGTAAGGAGCTCTCTCTTCCCATCCGTATGTTCTAATCTCCCCTTAGTCTGGTCCCTCCTTAGTCTAAGGCTGCAACACAGACATGCAGAAATACAATCTGCTGCCCTTCCAAGTGCTGGAAGACTAGGGGCATGTTCGTTTCACAGGTGGAAAGTAATCAAACTCAATGTTATTTCTACATTCCAAAAGTAAAACTGTTTTTACCTTTTTTTTGTTTGGCTGGTAACAGTTCTATTAGCTGTGGGACAGTATCTGGCAATTATTTTCTGTCATTGTTCACTGGAGTCTTAAATATTACCTGTGAGGAATAGTCTCCTGAGACCAGAAAGCAGTCAATTCTTTATAAAGCAAATTGGCGATATTGAAATATTCTGCTCTACATATAGGCATGGCTGCTGCAGCCAAACTCTCTTTGCTAGCATTCAGTTCATCCAACTCTTTATAGTTCTTCTCTGAAGCCCTTTTCTCTCTTTCTCTCTCCCCTTCTCCCATTCTTTCTTTTCTTTGTTTCCTCTGTGCGTCTGTGTTTGTGCACAGTGTGTTTTTACTGTCACAAAGGCACATTTTCAGACCCCTCCTCCTGTGGTGACGGACACCTTGAAGGTCCCAGTGATGGGGCTGGCCTTTTCACATCAAGTGAGTTGTCAATAGAACATGTTGTACGTGGCCAGAGAGTACTGGCATGACTGAACAAACACAGGAAAGTACACATTTTCAAAGCAGAATGTTTGTTGTGCATGGGAAAGGCTGGTCAAACCAAAATGGGTTATTTGGAAATGTAACAGTTTGCAGAATCAGTGTGCTCTAGATATAAAATACACCTGCAGTCTTTGTGCTGAACAGCAGATCTGCATGAAACAGCCTGTAAAACTCAGGGGATACAGGAGAAAGAGGAACTTTCAGCAAAGTTTTAAAAGGACTTCACTGGAGTGAGTTTAAAAGAGGAAAAAAAGGCACAGCATGATTTTTAGGCTGGCCAGGAGCCCTGCCTACAGCCTTTACACTAAGGATGCAGCAAAGAGCACAGCCTGTTGGCAAAGAAGGGCTGTGTATAGTCTGTCAGAGCAAAGGGACAGAGGAAACAAAAGGCATAAAGGCAACTCAATTTTCTACTCTTAAAGAATAAGTATCTAATTTAATAGAAATACAAATAAATCTTGGTCCCACTGACACTGGAGGTCCTCCCAACTTCACTGAATGTTATCTATATTTGTTAGGAGCTAAATCTACTTGGACATTTCTTTTGTGTGAATTTCAATGAGACTCAGCTGCTTAAATGCCTTTGCAGCTGAAGGTCTCCCAAAGACAGGACAAACACCCTCAAATAAACAACAGCAGCTGCAAGGATTAATTGTTAGTCAGAGACACAGGAGGCAAGGGCACAGCACTGAGTGCTTTCCCTTACTGCCTCTAAAACTTGCACAGTCATTAATTAGAACTTTTCCTGGATTAGAACAGAGATGCTGTTAATTTGAAGGAGGAAAAAAAACAAAACCAAATTCACTTCCACCTGTCTTCCAGGTTACAAAAAACACCTTATAAAGACCTGAGTTTACTCCTCTTTTTTACACCTTACAGGTCTGTCTAAAGTCACGTTCCTCATGTTTGTGCCAGTGTCTCACAACAGCAGACAGAGAAGTAACTTATAGGAAAGAGTGTTTAGCTACCCCTTCAGTACCTGAGTACTGCTCCCTAGAATTCCATAAGGAACTACAGGGAGATGAGTGCAGAGATCTTCAAAGCAACACGGGTTCTTCAAAAAGAGTCAGGTTGCCTGGACATTTGTAGGAGAAATATAAGAATACTGTACATGCTTTTCTTTAACAAGAGATTGCTCTGTTCAGCTTAGTTAGCGTCACGTGAATGAAAGTGCTGCTCACCATTCAGTTTCCTACAAATTACATCAGCATTGGCACTGCCAGGATATCAAATGCAGAGCCCTGACGAGTGTTCCTCTCGAGGCCAAGACAGCCAAAGCAAGAAAAAGTTATTTAATGCGGCTAGATTTCTACTTAAGGAAATCTAAGTGTATTCAGACTGTGGGACTTTCCCCTCCCTTCCTCTCTCCTGCCCCCCCCCCCCCCCTTTTTTTTTGTTTTTTCTTTCTTCTTTCTTAGCTTTCCAGCTCTCGTCTTTCCTATCAGCCTGCTGCCCTGGGAGTTGGATCAGCTGACATGGGGTATCCTGTACTCTTTGCTGGTGGCTTGAATGCTGCACACCCTCACCAGGTACTTGTGGAGGGCAGAAGAACAAGCGTGGCTGGTATTGCAACCCTCTTGTGTCACCTCTACAGCTGAGGGAGGCTTTGAAACTAGTGCATGCGTTAGTATCTTGTCTGTCAGGAACGAAAAGAATCTAGGCTAAGTACAGGGAAAGTACAAGTTGCAGAGGAGTTGAGAATCAGCTCCTCAGCATCTTTGTCTGTACTGGGGTAGGTGTCATGTAGAGAAATGGCTGAAAGATGTCAAACCTGTTTGTAAAACCAAATCCAACCTATTTGCCTGCATTGATGTGCCACTGATTCCAAGCCTTGGCTGTCTTACAGAGCTGTTGCCATTGTAGTTCCCTGAGCACAGCTCTGTAACTTAAATGCAGGGCATGCTGACAGACCACATTGGCGTATTTGCATCCCTTTATCTGACAAAATAAGTTCTGTTCTGTTGTGTAGGACAGTTCTTCTGTGTAGGACAGGCTTGAAGTGGAGAGGAGTAGGAGGAAAACAAGAAAGAGCTTGTACTGAGGCGGTCACCTGCTTGACATCACCTGCTGCCTCATGGCTGTGAGAGCCCAGTCATATGGCAGAAACCATGACTTAGTCCCAGCATGTGGGAATCTGCTCTGTACTGCGCTGTGTTGCTGACCTGCTTTGGAGTTGTCTAACTTAACCATTCCTCTCCATCTCAGTTGATCGGTCCAGGCAAAGAGGGGGGAGTTCCCCCGGTTCCTCACCAGCCAGCACATGGCACTCAAGCTGACCAAGAGAGGATGTGCACCCCACTAGATGGAGTCCACTACTCAGCAGCCACTCCTTCTAGTAGGTAGGTTGGTTTTCTATGACCCTCCACTAGCACTAACCCATTTGGGATCACGTTAAGACAAAACCATTTTCCACTTTTTAGCATAACTGTTGTTTTCTCCTCTCCCTAAAACAGCTGGCAGTTTTATCTGACTGGGGCTTTCCTAGCACTTTCCTGGGTAACATTATGGAAACAATCTTCTCACCAGAAGACTCAGCCTTTTTCTTTGGTTATTTTAAAGTTCCAAATGCCTGTGATAGGAAAGCAAACAGGCCAGAGGAAACACCGAGAGCCATTTAGTGAACTGACAATCCTGGCTCTGGCTGTTGTGATGCATTAGACTGCTACCTCTGAAGCCAGAGTGAATGGGAGCATTCTGCTTCCTTACCTCGCTTGCTGAAAAAATAATGGTGGAACAGCTCTGAACATGCACATTCTGAAGTTAAGTCTCTCTCCAAAAAAAGAAAGGGCTGTTTCAGTCAGCAGCACCTTTTTGTTCAACCAAGGAGTTTTGTTCCAGATAGAAGCAAAAAATGTTTCCACAAGCTCCCCCTTTCTGCTTACAACTGAGGAGAAAGGTGTGGTACAAGGAGAACTATTTCTGTTTTTCTCCTTTCTAATACTGGGAGTAAACGCAGAAAAATGAAGGAGCCTTTCAGAGCATCTTATTTGCCTGTATTGGTTATGCAGTGAGTCACCAGTTTGTCTTCCTTTTCCAGCGAGGACACAGAAACAGTATCAAACAGCAGTGAAGGGAAGTGTGGCTCCCCACATGACCTTTTGGAGACCATCTTTGTCCGGAAGGTGGGAGCTTTCGTCAACAAACCTATTAACCAGGTAACTAGCAGACAGCTTTCTCACAAGCATATGCTGCCTCTCCTGCCTGTTCATACAAAGAGGAAACAAAGCACCCCGATGCCAGAGCAGCCCAGGAGGCTGAGGGCACACATTTCTGCCTGCAGCATTTGCCTGCGGTTTTGTCAGAGGCAAATTTCATAAAATCCTTTTGGGATGCGACAGCTGCTGCATTTGCCCCACTTTGCCAACACCCAGTGTGGGTATGGAAGACTTCATAGTCCACAGTGATCCCACAAAGCAGGCAGCAAGCCTCCTTTCCTTGAAAGGATGTGCAGTAGACCAGTTCATTGCAAGCAAGCAGGCATTAAGGAAGCTCAGCTAGGGCAGCTTAGAGATACATCCAGTTGCTACAGCTGCTTTAATTATGTTTTTAAGCCCTCTCCTAGGCCCTGTGGATGGGCAAAGGGGGTTTGTTTGAATATGTAGCAGTGTGTTAACCCTTGCCTGTCTCGTATAAGATGTTATAAATGGAGTGTGTGTCTGTATTAGACCAAGTGAGTACAACCTATTTTATGTCTTTTTAAATGAGATCATCAGCATCCTGCCAAACTGATGATGGGATCTTAAGCAATTTTTCGTAGACCTGACAAAGGCTTTCAGTATGCTTTGCTGTGCTGGGTAAGCAGAGCCTCTCAGTGAAATTTTGTTTGCTGAATCTCCTCAGGTGACCATGGCCAACTTAGACATTCCTTTTGCTATGTTTGCTCCCAAGAATGTTGAGCTGGAAGATAACGACCCCATGGTAAGCCCCTTCCCAAGGAATAATTTAGCCGTCTCAGCATCCCTCATACAATGTCTGTGTTATTCCCTTCCTTGAACACACTTCAGCATTTATATTGATATGTATATATACTATATTACTAGCTGCTTGAAACCCAGGAACCTGGGTCTCTTGTGTTGAGTCTTGGGCTTTCTTGGTATTCAAACAATGCACGCGTGCTACTACAGCATGTGCTTATCATCCAGTCTAACTACCCACACAGCATAAAAACATGCAGACAAATGAGTTCATAAATAACATCACTACTCACCGTCTTCAATTCCTTGGGCAGGTCAATCCTCCTGATTCCCCAGAAACTGAATCTCCTCTACAAGGCAGCTTACACTCAGAGGGCTCCAGTGGCAGCAGCGCAGGGAACACCCACGATGACTTTGTTATGATTGATTTTGTAAGTGCCCTGGTTGGCATTCTCACATAACACCTATGTCTTGGGTGGGCTTTGGGTACTGGTACAACAGCAAATGACATAAAAGTTGTTTTCATGGGAGGGAAAAGACCCATGATTCCAGCAATCCCCAAACCACAGAGGCACTGATACCAGCAGCTACCAATTAAGTAATTCAGTTCCTACCAACACCTGGGCCATTTGTCCTCTCTAATGCTTAAAGGAACCAGGGATATTTACTGGCAGCAAGTAGGGTCTTTATCTGAGATTATGACAAAAGGGAAGCAAAGGTCTCTGAATGAGAACTGACATTGGTGTTTCTGATTCTAGAAACCAGCATTTTCAAAAGATGACATTCTTCCAATGGACCTGGGGACGTTCTACCGTGAGTTTCAGAACCCTCCTCAACTCAGCAGTCTCTCCATTGACATAGGAGCTCAGTCCATGGCAGAGGATTTGGTATGGAACCATACAACTTCTGTTTGTGGGAATCATACATTATAGTGCTCTCCCTACTCCTAGTTTAAAAGAATCTGACCAAGGGGGGGTTCCTCGCTAATATATTTCCAGCAAGTGCATATTTGTTTATAGCACACCCGAGCCACTGAAACTTTTATGTTTCTCTTCAAGCTGAAAGCTGCTACCACGTGCTTGTTGTAGTTGTCATTCAAACTCCCAAAACTTTTCCCTCAAAACTGATCCTGCTTCTGTTCTTTAAGGCTTAGTGACAAACTGGGCCAGATGTTGCAGTCTGCACACAAGTGAAACCTTGGTGGATCTGCACAAGGCCAGGCCCCGGCACAGAACACGCACTCTGGTCAAAGTGCCTTTTCCAGGGTCCCTGTTTGGATCTTGTCAGAGGACACTTGGTTTTGTGCATGTGGGAGGGGGAGCCCAGAGTGGTGGAGCGGGGTTGGATTGCTTAGAAAAGGAATTTTTGCTCTACGAGGACTCTTAGATGTATTCTCTGTCTGTTGTGAATGAGTCCTGATCTGAACCTTTCTTTGCCCCTCCAGGACTCATTACCAGAGAAGCTGGCAGTCCACGAGAAAAATGTCAAAGAGTTTGATGCCTTTGTAGAAACCTTGCAGTGAAGCGATCGTCCAGTTTTGCTGCAGCATTTCTTCCTCCTCGGGGCATCCTGGAGAACGATGTCAACAAATAATCTGTCACCCCTGCTCTGCCTTTTGTCTCGCTTTGACTGTTCCCTTCCATCAAGTGAGCTGTCTCTGATTGCTCTTCCAACAGCAGGTACAGCTCACCTGCTGGTTTTCCTCAGCTGCTCCACTGCGCAGTTCTGGACTGCTCTTCCTGTTTGCATTCAGTCTCGAATTTATGACCAGTAGGAAGTCAAGCTCCAATGTATGAAACACATTTTCTCTTCAGTCTGTTCTGTCTGGAGGGGCTTTGTGAAAAACTGCCATCTTCTTCCTCCAAAGATCCTGTGCTGTGAGTTCCCTCAACGTAGCTCCTTGCTAACAGACACTTTTTTCCTACAGTCTTTGATCCTGTTAGAGCATAGAAAGCTTTGGGCTGTTTCTAAGGTCTGTGAGTTCAGCAGATCAGCAGCTCTGTCCAGGACATCCATTCCGCAGAACGGGCCATTGCAGCCTGACTTGAGCGTGAGTGCCTGGAGCACAGGGAGAGACATCGGCTTTGGGACCTGTGTAACACAAGTTACCTTTGGTTTTCTGCTTCTGAGGAACCGGGTCTCTGCACAGTCATTGTGTGAGTGACACCTTCTGTAACGGCTCGCTGATAAGCAGGAGTGAAACTGCAGCAGTGCTTATCCACGTGTCCTTGCTGAGCGTGCTGACACTCAGCCATGTTGAGTTGACCAGTTTTGACTGTGTTGGCAAACCTGCACGTAGCAGCTGTGATGCTGAATTCCTAGTCTCTGCTTTTGAAATGTAACTGTAAATAGTAGGAATCCTATTTCTTTAGGGTTATGTAATTAGGAGTCTTAGTCTGAGATTCTTTCCTCTAACCCGCACCAACTCTCCTGCTTTATGGTTAATAGATGATCCTAAGAATTGAGAAATATTTATTGCTTTTAAAGAAACCTATATTTAAAAGATGTTGTTTTCATGTAGTCGTGCGGGTCGTTCTGCCTGGATCACTGCAGACAGCATGTGTGCCATGGGGCCCTGTGCACTCAGTCTCCTTTTACAAGAAAATATCCAGGATATTTATTTTATAAGACAGACTTGATTAATTCTAATATAGTACTCTGTTTTGGGGACTGTGTTTCCATTTCACCCAGTCAGGGCCCACAGATAGAATGAAACGCACACATCAGTGGAGTGGAGTGGCAGGGACTTAGAAGCTGTACTCTGATGGGTATGGATGAATTGCAGTGTTCTTCAGCCATTCAGAAGGCAGTTTCTTTATAGAAGCACATTTTGGGGAGCTTATGGTACTTTTTAATCAGCTGAAACTTTATTTTTGTATGAGCTGGCTATTAGCAGTGTGAGTGGCCGGCAGCACGCTGTGCTTGATTGGGCTGCTGCATGTCTTTTGTCTGATAGAAGGACAGCAGGAGAAACGGTGGCACTACATAGAAACTGAGAGAAGGTCAGTGGTTTCGTGGTTCATTTTCCTCCTCCTCCCACGTGCAACCAGAATGAGCAGCTGCAAGGCCCCTTACTGCCCAATACACTTTTTTCCCCCTTCCTACAGGAGTGCTGTTGTTCCTTCTGCACTGAGGAACTGTCTTCACTTCCCTACAGTGGTTAAGTAGCCAGCCTTCAAGTCAGTGCAACGTGGCAGCTTCTTCAACCGTGCTGCATTCTCAATGGAAAGAGATGGTTAGAAGATGACTGGGAGCACTCTCTAGAACACTAATTCTGTGCCCACTGATAGGAACCAAGCTCAGAATAGAGCTTATTGTAAGGTCAGAGCAATGCTGTGCTTGAGCTTTGCCAGCTCTCTGGTTGAGAGGTGCGCTCTGTGGGAGGACAGGTGAGCTCTGGAGCTCCAGGTTATTGCTGTGTTAAAGCACCCAGCAGAACACAGCCAGGTAACTCACCCAGCCCAGCTTTTCTGGAGCCTCACACAGACACCACTTACTACCTGCAAAACAAGATGTTTTTAGGAAGCTTCTGAATGGCTCACAGAATGATTGAAGTTACACAGGCTTTAACACAGCCAGAGCCACCTTGCTCTACAGGTGGAAGGGGTATCAGAAGGGTGCAGGAACTCCAGGACTGAGGGAGTCACCTTTCCCTTAGCTTACAGCCAGTGCATGGGAAAGCTGTGATCTGAGCTGGTTTGCAGTGAATTCAGGGAAGAACATCTCACCTGTGCTCCTGCTGGCCTTGGCGTGCTGAAAAGCTGCAGGTGGAGCTGGCAGAAAGCATGTCCTTTTTGCTGATCCTGCCCAGAAGGTCCCCGAGCCAAATACTTGTGCTCACATGTTGCTGCGGCTCCTGCATCTCAGAGCAGAACTTCAGTGTGGCAGTTCTTTAATATGGAGGGCTGGAGTTAGCCTATGTAAGCTGCTGGTGTTGAGCTGGATGACCATAGCAATAAAGAGATTCTCTAGGGCTGAGTTATGTGCCTCTTTTCTGGACATTCCTCAGCTTCAACACGTAGTTGCTACATCAAGGCTCCGAGTTCCCTGACCGCCGTGTAAATGCTCAGCTTCAGGAGAGATCTCGCTGCTTCTGTAGCCTACTACAGATTATATTATGGGGGCTGCTCACGTTAGCAGATGTCTGTTCAAATCTGTTTTATGGACAGCATGTGTATAGCTACTGCTTTCCAGATAATTTGGGTGAAGGATAAGGCTCCTAAATGCTATTGTTTTGGAAATGGTCTCCGCTGTACTTCAAGTATTCAAAAGAATTTCCAATAAAACTTTTACGTAAGCAATGTGCAGCCACGCTGCTCCCTTATGTGCCTTATACCTCCACGTCTGCCCACAGGTTTGGGACCGTCTCAACCCATCTTTTCTCCTCCAGGAAACTGGATGCCCCTGCCAGGGGTAGCGACTGCAGTGCACTGCTGTGTTACAGTGATGGTAGGCAGCCAGGGGGTGCATGTACGTGTATTTATCAGCATCACTTTGTGCTCTAAGGAAAGGTGCTGCACACGGTGAGAAGCAGTAATTGCCAGCAAACTCACACAGACCATCCTGGGGGATCTGGGCCTCACTGCAAGGCCCACCAGGATCTTGGCTGTCACCAAGGCTATGAGCAGCCACACGCTGCCCAAGAGTGAGCCCACTTTACACTATTAAAAGCCTCCAGGAACACCTCAGCCTCTATAAGGCTGACAGCTGCTCACAAGCCATGCTG
Source organism: Coturnix japonica (assembly GCF_054131305.1). Lineage (NCBI taxonomy): Eukaryota > Metazoa > Chordata > Aves > Galliformes > Phasianidae > Coturnix > Coturnix japonica. The sequence continues at coordinate 23,384,844 of NC_140667.1, read as the reverse complement.
AATAATGCCGACATAAGGAAGGGGAACTGGCAATACTGGAAAGCTCTTAGCACAAGCCATAAGTAATACACAATTAGTAATGACAACTGAAAAACAGCACATGTGTAGAAACACAAATGTTTCTTACTCTGTTTGCTGTAGTTGTGGCCCAGCTGCTGCCACTGGACAGACGCACCTGGATCTAGGATTACATTTCCATTTTTATTGAAATACAAAAAGTGCAAACTGTGAAATACAGGATTGGTGCCGATTAGAAGGAAATAAACAATGTGAACCAATACCACTGTGAAAACCCCAGCCCTGCACCTGATAAACGTCAACAGAAAAGAAGGCAGGGAACAACAGCAACAAAAGCGATGCCAAACATTCTGCACAGGGACCCCTGTGTGTGAAACAGGCACCAAAGTGGCCCTGAGCTCTGTCAAATGAGCAGACATGGCCACAAGGCGCTCAGACAGCCCCAGCCCCCCCTGCACCAGCCAAAAGCTCTGTGTCACTGTACAACGTGGGGCCATGAAGACAGCGCTAGATCTTAGCAGAGGGGAATGAGCCGGGTGCTAAAAAGCAGAGGGTTGGAGCAGAACCATTTTTCCACCTCCAAAAGGAAAAACGGCTGATCACTAACTTGAAAGGGAGGAGAACCTGGGGCAGCTCTACAGGAAGGAGGAAAATGCCAAAGATCAGCACCCTACACAGAACCCATCCCTCAGATCAACAGGGACACCCTGCCAGCCTGGCTCCTTGCGCCTGGGCAGATGCAGCTGTGCAGAGGCTGTGGGCAGACCCAGTTCCTTGCTCAGGTCACACAAGGCATATCTCAATAGAAGGCATTTAGGGGAGCAAAAAGCAGAAGCAAAAGCAGCCCTGGTTATTGTGCCTGCTCCAGGGCCCCCGGCAGCTCCAGCACGAGGAGCAGCGATCAAAAGGGGATATTTACACTGGGTCCCTTCCAGGATTTGCAAGCACTTTCCCACCATGAGCGGCAGCAGCTTCCTGAACACTCTCCAGATCTGCTCCCTGCAGGCACTGAACTGGAGCGGGCTGTTATCCCTGCCTGCAGGAGATGCACCAGGCTCCGTTTGGCTAAAAAAGGAAACGTTAGAGAATTCACTAAAAAAAAAGGGAGGAGAAAGAAAAAGAAACAGCACCCACCAAACAAACTCCATGCAGAACAGGTACAATCACAGAACCGCCAAGGTTGGAAAAGACCTACAAGCTCATCCAGTCCAATTGTCTGCCCATCACCAATAGTTCCCACTAGAGCACGTCCCTCAGCACAACAACTAAATGTTCCTTAAACACCTCCAGGGTCAGCGACTCCACCACCTCCCTGGGCAGCCCGTTCCTCTGCCTGACCACTCTTACAGAGAAGTATTTCTTAACGTCCAGCCTGAACCTCCCCTGGTGCAACTTGAGGCCATTCCCTCTGGTCCTATCACCAGTTACAACTAGTGGCCGATCCCCAGCTCACTACAACCTCCCTTCAGGTAGTTACAGAGAGCAATGAGGTCTTCCCTGAGCCTCCTCCAGGCTGAACAATCCCAGCTCCTTCAGCTGCTCCTGATTAAGGCCTGTGCTCCAGACCCCTCACCAGCTTTGTTGCCCTTCTCTGAACAATGTCTTTCTTGCACTGAGGGCCCAACACTGGACACAGTACTCGAGGTGCGGCTGCACCAGTGCTGAATTCAGAGTGACAATCACTTCCCTGCCCCTGCTGACAACACAGTTTCTGCTACAAGCCAGGATGTCATGGATGTCACCTGGGCACACTGCTGGCTCCTGTTCAGCCAAGACACTTGCAGCAACCTGCTCTCCCCCTGGAGCACAGCTAAGCTCCCAGCACTGCTGGAGGCCCAGCCCTGTCCCAGAACATCTCTTGTTCCAACCTTAGCAGCGAGTTTCTTGCTCACTATTTCCACCCACAAGCTGCCGTGCCTCCTCCAATCCAGCTGCTAGACCCGCACTGCCCTGCCAGGTTTCCTGCGTTCACACCCATCCCCGTTCCACAGCGTAGCAGGAATAGCAGCTTCCATCATCCCCGCAGCAGATGTCACTTATTTTGATTGCAGTTGGAACAACAACTTTTGATCAGGCTAAAACGCTACAAAAATGTAAATTCTATTTAGCATCCAGTAGCTTTAAAAAAAAAAAAAAAAAAAAAAAAAAAGAGTTCTGTTTGGTCCAAAACCTTTGTCCCTGTGGCCAAATACAGCACAAAGCAGGACTGGCCAAGGCAGGCAGGGCACAGAAGATAAGGGTATAACACACCAGAGGAATAAGGCCAGAAGCTCCCCATGAACACCCCATCAGGCCCAGGCTAAGGAGAGGGATCTCTTCTAGCTCAGGCATGACCTGCACGCTACAACCCCAAACCAACAGCGATGCACTGCTTTGGGAAGGCATCAGGCACATCCAGCCCTAAGCCTGCCTTGCAGACAACCCAATTACTCCAGGCATTAACAGAGCATACAGGATACACCAGATGAGGCTTCCATAGGAGGATGGAAGGTAAAGGAACTGAGGAGGAGAGAAGGCGATGCCCTCTGCAAGGAATAGCTGTTCCCTCACAGCTTTGGCACACGAGCGCTCAGTACCTGGGCAGAAACTTGCAAACCAGGCCTGGTGCACTCCAGGGTGAGGTCAGCCTCAGTGCCTAGACCTGCCGCTAAGGCCACACTCACTGTTACATTGTGCTAGAAAGCTCTGCTCAAACTTAAACAACCAAGGCAGTCTGTGTCTGTCAGCACAGACACACGTGCCTGAAGGAATAGAAGAGGCCTGGTGTTGCTCCCAGAGGGAAAGGCAGTGATCTTCATAGTCTGAGCAGTCCTTTGCCACCAGGGCACCTTCTTCTCCTTGCAATTCAGACTCCCATCTATGAAAGAGCCCCAGTTAGAACCCAAGCACAGCCAGGTCTGATACGCACCTTCCGAACCAGGCTGGAAATACTGCGGGCTGGACAGAAACACCTGAGCTGGGTAACTACAGGAACTTCACCCCAGCAAAAGCTGAAGAGTAGCTGGTGTGGGTGACCCCAGAGAGGCTTGGGCTAAATTGAGCTTCTGTGCGTTGCAGTCCGGCAGGTCTATACAGCCCACGTGCTGTGGAACCTACCCCTCTCACTTGCCTGCCAAAAACTTGTGGCTAAAGTGGTGTTTGCAAGTGCAGGACAAGTACCCAAAGCACAAGGACTGCCTGCTCCATTCAGTGTTTCAGATGCCTCTGGGGAAAGGCAGGATGTGCTCAGTGCAGAAAAATGGCACCGACAGCAAGAATATCTCTACTACATACCCAGCAAGTCTTGCCAGAGCCCTGATAGCCCAGCTGAAACAAGGGGAGTGAGACGGGGCTGTTGGGAGTTTAAACAAACAAACAAAAAATATCTTTGCTGAGGAAAGGACAAAGAGGGCAGAAAAACCATATGTGAGGGAAGGAGGAAAGGATGGCTGGTCATCTTATAGGGCAACAGTCTGGTGATGAGCCCTGGAGGAGCTGCACAGACTGGCAGGTGGGGCAGGACTCCACACAGTAGCTGGGAGACCAGCTCCCATCCCCATCTGGAGCAGCAGGTCTCCTGCTTGCTTACTTACGCTTTCACCACCATCTCCACAGCCCTCATTCTGCTCATCACCCAGGAGATCAACAGTCCCTTTGTACTGGAGACAGCTTGGTCACAGCCCCAAGACAAGGTGGGAAAGGCGGGAAGGTGGGCACAGTGTGCTGGTGTGGGCTGGCTGGGAATCAGGCCTCCACATCCTCAAAGAGCTCCTTCTGGTGGTCCAGCAGGAACTTGGTAAAGGTATTGATCGGGTTGATGGCTTTTAGGGTGATGGCTACATCTTTGGCCCACAGCAGATTTGGGCCAAACACAACTGCCAGGTTGGTGTTTGTCATCTTGTTTCTGTCACTGTGAGCAGATACCTATGGGGGAAGGAAAGAGAACATTGTGAAATCACAGAATCACAGGGGTTGGAAGAGACCTCCAGAGATCACTGAGTCCAAGCCCCTGAAGCAGGCACTCTACAATAGGTCACACAGGTAAGCAACCAGATGGGTCTTGATTGTCTCCATAGAAGGAGACTCCACAGCCTCTCTGGGCAACCTGTTCTAATACTCCCACACCCTTGCTGTAAAGTTCTTCCACGTGTTAGTACAGAACTTCCTGTGTTCAAGTTTTAGGCCATTACTCCTTGCCCTGTTGCTACACACCACTGAGAAGAGCCTGGCCTCACCCATTTGCCTCCCACCTCCCTTTAGATATGCTGCAGAACAACAAAGCAGCTGCCCTCTTCCCTCCCCAGAGCCAGAGCTGACAAGACTCTCCAGAGCAGATGGAAGGAGGGTGGCAGATAGAAGCTCAAGACTGGCTGGGGGAAACACACACAACTGGCAGCAGTCAGAAAGCAAGAAGCAACATTTTGCCAATTCCCACATCCCACTTATGGCTCAGCAACCAGGCCACAGTGCAATAGGACCAGGAGCACTGTCAGTCAATATCTCTACAGATTATCATTAAATAAAATGATCTTCCCTCTTGCCAGTGTCTCTAGCAACAGTAAGCAGGGTGGATCTGTGACCATTCTTCTAGTCCAATCTCCTGCTTGGGTATTTTGCAGTTGTAACTCCACACTTTCAGCCTCACTGGTACAGACCACATTGGCTTAATGCCTGCCTGCAACTCCCAGTCATGAGACTCCATATTAAAGGAACATAAGGTAAAGAGAGGCAGTTTCTTAGCTTAAGATTCATTTCTTCTCAAAGGAAAGGACAAAGCAGGTAGTCAAGAGGTTGATGCAAGGCATAAAAACTGAACTAAAAGACAACTTCCAAGCCTTGGAGCTGCTCACCTGCACCAGGAAGGCTGTCAGGAAACGGAGCACGTGGTAGTTTTCTTCTGGCAGACTCTGAAGTGTTTTGCGAATGACATCCACACGATGCACTTCTTCCACACCTAAAAAGCAAGGGAGATGGGGTAAGTAAGTCTGTAAGAAATTCTCATTTCTCCATGGAAAAGATGAATATCTCAGCACACAATCCAACAAAATCCCAGTTTGCAATCATAGGGTATCCCATGCAGGACTGTCCTTTCCACAGCCAAGGGTGGTTTGGAAGATATCTTTGTCCTTGGCCACTGCAACATTCAGGGAAGAGCACACTCTTGTTACAACTCACTCTGGAAGCTGACAACATGGCTGTAGAGGCCAAAAGTGAGGAGGGGCTCAGGCAGCTCTCTCAAGAAGGTCTTCAGAATCACAGCAGGGAGGTGAACATCTTCATACTGTTGGAAATCTACCGGCACACCTGAGAAAGTAACACAGAGACTCAGCACTCACTGGCCAAAGTAGGATCTCCTCCAGACACAGAAAGTGATGTGAAGGTTGGAGCCCAGAACTAGGGAAGCCACTATTTAAAGAACATTGAGAGGGTACTGAAACACTGCATCTTCTAACTGAGTGGAAAAATGCGTCCCAAAAACATATCCAAAGCACCGCTGAACCCAGCACTAAATCTTCAGAAAATATGAAAGAAATGACCCAGTCATCCATCTTCAGTTCATTCAGCATAACCAGACAAACGTGGTTTATCCTATCCTAATAAACAGGGAAACATTCCCGGGAGACAGGAAAAGGGTGGTGTAGGAAACATGAGTGTGAAGGATTACGCTTTCCATAAATCAGAAGTACTGAACAGTGTCAGATGCTTCTCCTTTGCAACTCGGGTCATACCCTGACGGGCCTCCACCAAGAGGCCTATCAGAAAAGTTGAGAAGCCGTGCTGGCATAGCTGCAACACAGCTCTAGCAGGACAGCAGGAGTCAGAGAACGAGAGGGGCTCAGCTGAGTTGGAGCACTCACCCGTGTTGTATTTTTGCTGGACCTCCCTGACAACCTGCGTGTTTGCTGATCTCCGGAAAATCCCTTCCGTTGTGAGAGCTGTGAGGTGAGAGCAGATGGAAAAGGAAGATCTGTTATGTGGCAGCCTCTAGGAATGCTATTATGAACAATCCATGCTGTGGGGTGTCCGATGGTTATCAACAAATTCCTTTTTTTAACTTTTTTTTTCCCCCTCACAGAACTGAAATTCTTCCTGCCTTCAGCAGCAGCCAAAGGATACAAGCAGCATTTACTACTCTTAGCCAAGTGACAGGATGGCCAACTGAAAGAAAAACATCTCCCAGGCATTAAACTATGCAATCTCTTCAAGGCTGGGTCAGGCCTTTACACCTTATCCTAGATGGCTGCTCTGCTGTGGATTAGAACAGGGAGGAGGAGAGGCCAACACCGTGGAATTAAGAAGGGCTTTGATTTCCCCAGACACTTACCATGCTCCTGCAAATGAGCAATAGTCTCTCTGACCACCAGCGGAACAAGAGACTGATCAGGGCTCTTCTCCCGTAGACTGTGGGAATAGACAAAAAGTTACAAAGGACTGGTCCTCCCTGCCCTGCACACACAGCCCCTGAGACCTCAAGTTGCCTAAACATGTGCTAACTTTGGCTGGGATGACATAGTATATTGCTATCTCTGTCTCCCTGGTTCACCCATTATTCCCATCATGAGACGTCATTCACTGAAGCAAGTCTGGGCTCATTATTTAAATTTATCTGTCCTCCATAAAAGGGCTGTCTACCTCCACCACAGGTAGACACCAGGACAGTGGGGTTCCCAGAAGGGAAGGCTGCTAGTCACAAAGCAGGTGAAGAGAGTTAAACTGTCTTGGTCTTTTCCCTTGTGGACAAGGGCAAAGAGAAACTGACGCATGGCAGAATGATACACAGGATAATTTTATCTACTCCATTTCTGTAAGGGAAAAAAGCCAACACAGTGGTTATCAGGGAACGCCTAGTGATGCTGAGGCATCCACTGCCACTCTCACATTAGACAGTCCATGTACAACTTCATGGTATGCAGATGTTCACCCCTCAGTCCACTAACAGGCTCAGGCACACAGCACCAGAGGGGTGACATGAGAAAGTGTGGTGTTGAAGCTGGGGAATGTGTTCCCAGATTGCTTCAGAGGATCTGTCTGGCCACACAATCCCGGCCCCTCCTCATTTTCCTGCTGCAAAATCACAGTCAAAGTTAAAAATACCTCCAACACTTGGGCAGTATCACTATCCCCTGCCAGCGTCTGTGTTTGCCTGCGTCACTGTGCAGGAATGGGGGCTGGAAATCAGTATAAGAGTGACTACAAACGATGTGGAAAAAAACTAAACAACAGATCTGCGGCTCTACCCAATAAAAATAGCACAGCCCTAAAGACACCTCATTCAGTCTCTAACAGACTTCCTTTGTTTAGACAAAGCTTTTAATGGCATAAAGCTGTCCTCACGGACCTTATTTTGCTCCTCCCTCAACGAGCCCTAACTACAGAAACAATCTCACACTTACTTAGATAGGATCTAGGTTCTAGCCATGGAATGAAAAGGGTGGAACTGAACTAAGTCAATCAGAATCTGGATGCAGATAGAGCTCCTCAGGAGGATGATTACAGTTTTGTAGTAAGTCCAAACTTACTACAGCCATTTCTGCAGCTGTTCAGCTATAAATACAGTGACCTCAAAACAGACTGATCAGGGCAACAACAACATTCAGAGATACTCACTGTTGGAGCGAGACTCCAAACTGCTGGTTTGGCAGTGGTGGGCGTGGGGGAGTTGGCTTCTGGGGCACTTGTGAAGGTTTCTGGAGGGATCTGAGATATTCATCATATCTGTGGCAAAACAAAGGCTGGTAAAAAGCCACTTCACCTCCCAGAAAGAGCACAGACCCAGCACTGCACGTGACCCACTGCTAACACATTGGTAACACCTCCAGCCTAGCACAGTTGATTTCACTTAGGTACATACAGGACAGGCAGGTCTGGAGCAACAAGAACAAACACAAGGCTGCCAGAATAAAAGCAGGGGAAAAGGAAGATACATATGGAATCAAGAGCTGAAGCAGCTAAAGACCACAGCACAGGTAGGAGGCTGGGGCAGCATTGTTTGTGATGAGGAACTAAGATTGTAGTGACTCCGGGAAGACTCAAAGAGGAGCTGAACTGTTCCAAATGAGCAGAGCAGGTGCCTGACACAACAGATACACGCCACAAGGTCCAGGTCAGCATTAACTTTAGTAACTTGCAGAAAGCCCCTGAGGGTTGAGTGGGAGAGTCATGATGGGTGCTCCTGTGGAGAAGTATTTTTACTTTCAAGGGCAGAATTGGGTGCTGGGATCAAAGACACACAGGAAAAACAGCAGAGAGAAACCACAGTCTTTATAGGAATTTGTACTGCTCCTTCTAAAACCACTGCCTGGGTGGAATAATCCTTTCCTCCCCTCGCCTTTCACCCAGTAAAATCCCCTCTTAGAGCTCTAAACAAAAGGAAGATAAGCAGCACTCTTACTTCAGCACTTGACTTGGGATCCCCAACTGTTCCAGCTTTACATATTCCTCCAGCTCACTAAGGAAGTTCACATAAAAAATCTTTCGTCCAAACTTAAAGCTGAAAAACAAGAGACAAGGAGGTATGTGAAGAATAAAGAAATCCACTATCTGAAAAGCAGATCTTACAGGCAAGGAGAGCAGGGGTCTCAAAGAAGCATTGATAAGGCAAAGGGGTAGGTATGGCTGAGTAGCAGAGATGTCCATGCAGCTCTCAACTCATGTATTTTACTTGGAGACGTAAAGACTTTCCAGGTCATGTTAGAAGCCCTGACAGAGGCAGCCTCCCCAAGCCCTGGATTCCTCCTTCCTAAGCAGCAGGTGGAAATAACTACTTTTCTATTATTTTATGGAGTTAGGATTTCAGCATCAACACAAGATGTTAACAGAATTTGTACTGATGCTCCCACTTCCTTTTTTATTCTTAGCAGAATCTATAACACATTATTCCTAATTGGTTGGATAGCAAGGGAGCAGCACAGATCTGCAAACCATTTTGTATTTCTTGTGTCTGAATATTTTTGAGCTCAGAAACAAGAAGGGACAACACAGGGTATGAGGTTGCAGGGCAGGCTTGATAGCCTGTGAATACCTTGTGCTTCCCCAGGAATGCTCCATTATTCCCCAGCAATGTGAGCATTGGGTGAGGCTCCTGTAGTGCTTCCTACCTGATCAGAGGCTTGAAGAGAATCAGAAGAGTCTTGATGAACATGGTTGGATGCACAATATACAAGGCTTTTATGTTTTTCTTGTACCTGCCAAGAGAATGAGGATCCATAAGTGAGGATGACCTTGAGCATTAAAAAGGGGGACCAACCTTTTCGCAAGATTAAAATGTTCTAGATGCTCTGTTCCTTTTGCATTCTGCCTCACCACTCCCCAAGTCACCCATGGCCTCTGCTTTTCCATGCTTCATACTCATGTCAGGATGCCCAGCAGTTCAAGGGCACACTCTACATCATTCCAAGATTTGCCCAGGAGCAGTGACCAGCCTCACAAGGAAGTAACAATTATACCACAGAGCTGACATACTTGCACTGGTTCCTGGCTCTGCTCCTTGCCTGTTGGCCTAAAAAATGCAATTTCAGAAGGAGCTGTGCATCCCACAATTCAGCCTGCAACAGACAAAACCCACCTCCACAACCAGCAGAAACAGGCTATAGTAAGATATGATCACCAAGCTACTCAGGAAAAAGGGGAAGACCTTCTGTACGAGACTACAGAGCAGCATGCTGCAGCTTTGCCTGCTGCCCTCTACTCACTTGCGATCAAATTCCCTGTAGGCATCCCGCAGCCAGCTCAGGGATGGCTTGTTCTCACTAGTCAGGCCATGGTGAAGATAAACCAGTGTGTAATCACTTTCCACATATTGGTCCAGTGTGAATTTCAGGTACCTGAAAACAAACAGCTCATGAACTCTCTTCATACTCTGCCACAAAGGGGCTCTTCCTCCTTTTAGCGTGCCATAACAGAGGACTGTATCCTCAGCAATGGAGGTAAGCTCTTTGCAAGGACACGTCCAGAGAAAAACGGTACTCCACACAGACCTGGCCTCAGGAATCCAGTACCTAGAAATTGCATTAACAGCAGCCTCTGAAGACACTACTCACCCCAGCAGTTTCACATGGTCGAGCTGATGACTTGGGGGCATCCGACAGGCACTGAACAAAATGACTTTCCTTCCATATTTGTCATCACCTGCAGATTAAATGTCAGAGGTTACAAGAGTTTCAGAACTATGTCATGGGCTTGACAGCAAAGGGGAAATGGAACACAGAAAACCACCATAACAAGGCAGAAGTCCAAAATGCCAAAGCTGACAGCAAAGATGAACCTGATTTTCAGCGGAGTTGTTATGGGCCTAGGATGAAAGTAGAAACCTGAGCACCAAGGGCCTGGCAAACTGGCAACATGAATAAAGAACAGAGTCCATGCTTCAGCCCTGAAGGAAGAGCAAGGACTAGAAGCCAGGGTGCTTCATGGCATATACGAATGGAGGCCTGCAGTATTCAGAGCATTAATGCTGCAACACTACTTCTGGGGGCACTGCTCCTGTCACATGCATGCATACGGAGGCACAGGAAAACTGCCCCTCAGAGAGGCAATAACCACTACAACTCTTCTGCACGCAGTCCCAGAATAACTGTTCATGGTCTGGTGTGTATATTTCTTGTTTCACCTCAAGCTTCATTCCGCACACAGAACAAAGCCACTCCATACCCAGGAAACCAAGAAATTCCCAGAAACAGGCAGTACCAGCCACATCCCATAACAAAGTCAGCATCATCACAAGCCTCTTCTATAGATGGATCACGTTAGGGCTACTGGATTCTCCAGATGGGGCTCAGCGGGAGGTGTGTGCTGCAGACAAAGCTACTGTTCACTGCTTCCTAGATTTTCCCATCCATAATGGTATTTTCCCAAAGAGCTGCACTGAGCATTCTATGTCAAAAACCTACCAGAAAACAATCCCTACCACGTGACAGAGAAATAACCCACATGACAACCTTATCTCAGGAGGACACTCCCAGCCACCTCTTGAGGCTTCAGAGGCAACAAGCCGAGTTTTCCTCCAAATATGCCTTCATACATCAGCATACTTCTACCAGCAGAGCTCTCCATCTCCATGAACAAAACCCAAGCAGGTGGGCATGGACAGGCTCAGCAGACATGCTGGGGGAACTGACAGATTTCGATAATTAAGAACCAGGTCTGGATATACGTTCTATTGGAAGTCTGGTTCTCTCCTAAATGGGCACAACATTCGATTTGCTTCCATAGAGATGACCTACTTTTATTTAGCAGCAGTGGAGGCGACATTGTTCCTTTAATGTGAAGAATTCAAGTATTCCCATCTTTCTGGCTACTCACCCAGCAATGTTTTATTGTCAGTCAGGAGAAGAGAGCAGTGAAAGAGGTTACCAAGGTTATGTTCAAGAATACCCACCTTCTTTTCCTATGGCACAATCATCCCATTCAAACCACAATGCAGAAAAGCAGCAAGGATCTCCACTTAGCAGGACAACCCTGCAGTACATCATTACTCTTGAAAGGTATCCTTTTCCCCATGCTGGCTTTATGGCATTCAGAGCATGCAGCTGTTTGTTTCAGCCTTGCTTGGGCTCCAGCACCCAACTATTGTCCAGCCAGACTTGCCATGCAACAACTGAGATCTCACATTAAGTGCAGAACAAACTTGAGGCTTTTAGGAATACTGCCTGTTAGCAAGAGATGACCACTTGCTGCTTCAAATAGCAGCCAGAGAATTCACATACACAGGCCATGACACTAAGAAGCCACTAACCCTGTCTTTTACCTCCATCCTGGCCAGAAGAACAGATTCTCTCTCTTCTTGTTCACCTCCATTTTTCAAGTTTCACTTTCAAGTCGCTCACCAGACAACACAAGACAAATTTATTGATGCACACAAGCCAGAGCCTCTGCAAAGGTTAGGGACACCTGAGGCAGCACCAGGTACAGACCAGGAAAGGGCTGGCGTAGGCCATCACACTGACATACACATGCGCAGGTAAGGGGCAGTTAAGGGAGGACACATGACCCAGAAAGCAGGACTACGAGAGAGTGATGCAAGGATCATCTGGAACAACCAGATACAGCCACAGCCAGGCCACAAGACCAACATCACATTGCATATCCCATGGTAGCCCACTCTCTGCCTAGCCCAGAGTTTATTGGTAGCTTGCTATGAACTTGAGGGTTGGATCAAATGCATATAAGCTCTCTAAAATACAAAGATGAAGGCTAAGAAGTGCTGGAAGGGAAGATACAGCACATTTTGACTCTTCTGCTTGTATGGCTTTGTCTAGAAGAAAGAGGATCCTGCCCACATAGAGCACTAAGATGGTAGCATCTGAGAACCTGATGAGTTTTATAGCAATGAAAGAAAATGGGTGACAGATCTGTGCAGATTGTAGCTCTGTGCTGAAGTCAGAACAGGTGCTATCTTCAGTTAACTGAGGCTGTGATGCATATTGAAGGGGATGGTCTGAAGGCCTGAAAATAAGACTGAAGCTTGATCAAGGAAGGCTTTGATTGTGAAGAACTGCAGCACAGCACCACCTTAATGTGATGCTGCAGGTTGCCACACAGCTCAGCCACATGGGCACTGACTTCCAGACTGGATAAATCACAAGTGAGGAACCAGCTTAAGCATATTCCTCTAGAATGACATAACACTTATGGTGGGGCCTACGCAAAGTCTAGAATCTCACTGTTTTAGTAGACTTAGTAAAAAGGTTTGGGATTGATATTAAAAGAAGAAAAGTGACCATCTAGAGAGATGGCATGTTTCTCCTGGATAATTTCCAGGGCCAAGAAGGAGTGACCCTTTTTGCCTTCCAAATCTAAATGAATTTTTGCATGAGCACCCCATACCCATCACTGAGTTCTGGGTTTTCACTCCAGTTTCATCACAATGAGCTCAGCTTGTCAACATAGGAACACTTAAAACAACTGAATGACTATCCCGTTTTCTCCTGACATAAATCTGATAAGGTATACCGAGATTCAGCTCCCGACCAAGACAAACAATCAGTTGTTGCAATTTATAAGCAGGAATGTAAGGCCCACTCTGTGCATTCTTGATTGCCCAAAGAAACTGCCTCCAGGTGTCCTCTGCCACAGGCTGAACAAACCCTTACTGCATCTCATCCTTCCTAGATGCTCCATTCCTTACACTATTTGCTCACCTGTTTGCAATATTAATCTTACTACATTTTTTCCCCTACCCCTTCTTTGCACCTGCAAGTAGCTAAGGTTTCTATTGTGCACACCTGCAGGCCATGAAGTAATTACTCAGCTTCTCAGGAATAGTTAACAACTAACCAAAAAAGAAGCAGCTGTACACACTGGTACTCACAGGACCAAACCATCAGAGCAGGGCCATACTTCTAGATAGAATGAAGACTAAATACCAAAACTAATGCTTCAGGTGGCAACTTGTATCAGTGCAAATATATCAGGAGAAATTCATATTAAGGTAGCAGCATTGTCCTGAAACAGAACTCTGCATTAAACACATCTGTGCAGCCAAAATGGAAAATACACACTTGACTTGCAAACCTTGCTTTACAAAACCCTGACAGTACGTCTAAGTGCTTCTTCTGAAAATTACCAGTCAGCCTTTCTGCCATGATTTGATGTTATCAGCTTATTCAGCCAGCAACAGAGTGGGCAGTTTGGGGATGAGGAAGGGATATCACTGCAGAAATCTGGGATACTACTCCAAGTTTCACAAAGCTCAGGATGCTTCAGAGCCAGCTTAAAAAACAACCAAAACCTTCTGTAATGTAATTTCAGGTTCCTGCTGAACACAGCTGAGCAGTGTTTAAGTATCATTGGTCGATTTTTGATATCTGTTGAATTCCAAAGTGGATTTAGCCTCTCAAGAAAAGAAAGCAAGAAGCCCAAAGTGGCAGTATTTTAAATACCTAGTATCTTTCACCTAGACATTCCCAATATTTAAGCACTGCCAGAATTATAAAGCCTTATCAAGTGACTTACTGATACAAAACAAGATTTAAAAACCCTAGAGAATCAGATTAGGGAATGCAAAATGGGAGGATGTCTCCATCTGAACACAGCAAACGGGGGAGAAGCATCCACATAATGAGGTGATGAGGATCAGCATTTCCATGGCAAGGCTGTACCTTTCCAAAGGTTCTGGCCTGCTGTTCAGAAACAGCAGAAAGAATTTCACACCAGAAGAGAATTTCCTCTGCACTGAGAAGTGTGAAAGTGCTGGCAGCCAAATTCTTAAGGCCTGCGATTGAAGTCCAGAATACAAACAAAGGCTCAGCAAGCACAGAGTAGCTTAGCACAGCTTCAGACTAGAATGAGGCACAAGTTACCAAAACACTCTGCAGCCAAATGCAGAAGAAATTGGTAACAGTAGATTTCACCTGGAGAATCCAAGTGTAGTGCCAGCTGTTTAATGGGTGAATGCAGCTGTGTGTCTAACAAAGGGAGAAGAAGCAATCCTAGGATGAACTTCTAGAGCACACATGACAACAGGGTAAGTGTTCAAACTGAGCCGGTCCAGCAGGCCACCACCAGAAGAGGAACAGAATTTACACAGAGACCGGAGAGCCCCAAAGCACCACAGGGAAAAAGCCCACAGGCCAAAGTCGGTTCAGATGATTCCACTGTGCAGAGGCGCAGTGCTCAGAACACAATTTGGTGCAGCCTTTGGACTCCTGAAAAGTTGCCAGCATGGCCCGAGGCTGAGCAAAGTTTGGGCTCCCTTGAGATAACCCAGCTATAGGCCACAGTCATGCTGAAGGAATACCATGATCTACAGCATCACAAAAATTCTACCTACCTGGTTGGGCCCCATCAAGTGCACCCTGGTCTGGAGGAACAGAAACAAAGTTATAGCAAGCCAAGTTTTGCACTCTTTCCCAGAAAGTAATCTTGAGTATGAGGTCTCAGTATGCAGCAAGACTGCCACTGGGATGCATTTACTTGCTGTCCTGCAGCAGTTAAACCCCTTCCACTTTATCTTTCCCACAAGTTCCTCATCTCTCCAGAGCAACCATATCTACAAAGTAGAGGTGGTTACTGTCATCCATGACAGCTGGCTCTCTTGCTTCAAACTGCAACAAATTCAGTACAGCCATGGTCCAGTCTCTGGCCCTCGTAAGCTATAGACACTCCCTTCACCAACAGAATGGCAGCTGCTGTAGTGCTACTTTTAAAAGGGTTTAATGCTACTAATTCTGTCCCTCAAAATCCTGCAAAGAACCGCAGAAGTGTACAGCAGAAGGCATAACAAGCCCAACAGCCCATTTGGAAAGAAGCCCAAACTCACTAATAAGAATATAAGGACAATTTAGATCTACAACACAGTTTTCAAAACAAATCTTTGCATTAGATTCTGAAAAGAGAAACTGCCAATTTGCCAATTAGAGGTAAAAAGGTGAAAAAGGGGTTTCTCTGGGAAGGGAGAGGTCTATGAAAGTATTTATTACCATCCCCGGACCCTTTCCATCACCAGCTACACATACTCTACAGACCCAGATGGAACTATTGACACAGAAGGCTGAGCTGAGCACAGCCCTAAAGAGAAACTCTCTGTTCTGTTATCTCCCTTAGAAACTTAAGATTCTCTTAGAAACTCTGTTCCCATGATCTCACATCTCAAAACGTGGGGCTTTCTTTGGATGGGCCCAATTCTACAGAAGCAGCACATCATTCTGTATCATACAGAGATACTCTTTATAAAGTTAAAGCCATAAGCTACAACCAAATACAGCAGAACTGCAAGTGTCCTGTGCTAATGGAGCCAAAAAGAATGCACCATACCAGAAGGGAAAGGATCCTTGTTAGTAGATCCCAGATTTCAAGTAGGAACACCTTCAGACTGTTATTAACTACCTGCCATATTCCTGCAATTCAGCCTCTGCTGAAATCCAAGGCCAAGATTATATCACACTAGTTTGCCTCAGTCTTAAGGAGACGGAAGCAGAACCTCTGCCACAGAAGTATCTGCATTAGGAAACAAAGACTCTAATCAGAAGTTTGGGATAGCTCATGAGCAGCCTTCAACCAGAAGCCTGTGCTTCCTCCAAACGCTGTGTGATGTAAGGAAAAAAAAAAGCACTTTGCAGAAGTGGTTTGTGCAGTGAAACTGAGCCACCTCCACTCCGACGTTTAGCCACATGCAAAGACAAATTTATCTGCTCTCAAAAAGGGCGACTCCAAATCAGCGAGAGCACAAGCACATGCAGTCCTCACCATGGCCTTAAGGTGCTCCATAAACAGACACCTGAAAACTAAAATGTTCATAGATTCATAACTGTGCCATTGTAATCCCTTGGAACCAAGGTCTGGGAGCCTTTTGCTCTGTCTTCCTGTAACACACCACCGCTAGGGATAGCAATGCCACGCCAGCAACTTCCAGGGCAACAAACAGCCTCTTACAAGGAAGATCCCAGCCCCCAAGAAGAGATGGGAGCACAGGGCACAAAGGGAGCTTCCATGGAACTGCTGCACTATTTTGAAGCACAGAAAAAAAACATCACCACATTTTTCTGGTGAACTCTGCAAAATGTTTTTGAATCATTTTTTTCCCCTTAAGGCCAGATAGTTATGATATTCAAACGCAGCATGACTTGCACTGAGTCATAAATTAAAGCCAGCTAGAAAATGAGTGGGTTCCAAACAGTATTTTTGTATTGTTTATGAACATTGAGCATCATCTCGCAACAAGCAATTACTGCTCTGACCACACAGGACAACCCTGGGATCTCAGCCTGAGGATGGGAACCCGCCTTCTGCTCTTGTCTCAAAATAGCATCAGCACCCAGAATACATTTCAGGGAAAGCACAAACAGAATTAGCCATATGCCTTCTGCTCTGCAGTGTAAAACAGGGAAGGACACAGAAGAGAAAGCAAATAAAACAGCAGAATGGATAAAACTACCCTTCATCTGCAGCCGTTTGCCAATATTTACAAGAGAACTGGGGTGGAGCTACTTGGTTTCAGGCTTAGCGTGGCAATGTTCACTGCAGCTGAAAGTGCTGACAAGCACAACTTGTCAGTACAGCCAGATCCAAACAGTTCCATTTCAATCCTCCAGTGAGATTTTTCACTCCTCGGGCTACTTCTGAACGGATTTTTCCAGATTTTCCCAGATTGCTCACTTGCAGTGACAGCCCAAAGAACATTATGTTGGCTGAGTCTCTGAACTGTTAATGTTATTCATTACTGACCAAGAAAACTGAACAAAATGCTTCACCTCAGAACCCAGACTGCAATTCCAGACCCTTTGATCCACTTTACAGTTCTAACTTCCAGGAGATGAAGCAGCAGTGAGTCTCACAAACCAGGTGCCAGCAAACCCCCTACCCAGGGCTGTGTTTCTTCACTTAAGTAAGGCACTGCACCACATTTAGTGGGGAAATCTATAATACATCTTCAGATAAACCAGCTCTGGTGAAAAGTGGCCCCTTTGAGATGCTTTTTGTGCTATACAGAGACACAAAGCCAGAGAACTCACTAGAAACACAAATTCAAAGCACCATAGAGAAGAGAGCAGCCATCACAGCTCCCTGAAGCCCTTCAAGGAAGTGAGGAAATTCTTCCTGCCTGCGCTAGACATCTGTGACAAATGGCTGCTTTCCAACAGCCACTGAGATGCATCTCCCTTGCAGCCACACTCTATTCAGAGCTCTTGTAAAACAACCATTGAATGGTTACCTTAGAACAGATATCCCACAGAAATACTGGTGCTTATATCAGGAGGCAGCCCACAAATTGTATCCCTCTAAGAGCTGATGACATTCCATTCTTATCAACGTCTGTGATCTAAGCACTCCGCTAAGCTCTTAGGTTTTGTCTGGGGTGAACAACAGTATCATTTAACTCACTAGCTCCCGGAGTTTAGACACAGTTTCCTCTATCATTTACATTACAGTCCAGACATTATCAGTGAAGTGGCAGGAGTCCACACATCTGTTCCTTCCCAATTTCAGCAGCAGGAAGACTAGCGCAGATTCAGGTTAATTCCTATCCTGAAATGCCAGCCCATGGAAAGGGTTACTAATATATCTGCAAATCAAAGCACTTGTAGAAAAACTGGAAGACACACCGCAAATTCCTGTCATCCACCAACAAAGAAGCAGAGGGAGACAAAGAAGGGTGAGGTTTTAAGTTCGCCATTATCCTTTGTAACATGAGAGGACAATAGAAAGAAACCTCATCCTAATGAGGGCCTAAGAAAGATTGATATCAGGACAACACATGCCAAGGTAAGCTGCCCACAGACATTTCGCATCTGATCAAGCCCTTCTGCAGAACAACCCTTGATCAGGAGGACTCCAGCTTGTGCCTCTGCTTCTCTGCAAATTCATAACCAGGGCAAGAACCAAAGTGCAGAGAAATAGCAAGAGAAAGGGGATGAGGTGGCTGTAGTTGGTCAAGCAGGAAGTGAGTCAAGTCCCAACAGGTTGAAGAAGCTTTTTTTCCTTAAATAAGGAATGCAAGACAAACTAGAATGACCCTTCTCTCAGACTTACCATAGCAAACTGAAAACCATCTCTAGCTGTCTTTCTCCTGGAGGTCCCAGTACAAAATTACCGAGGGTTAGTGCAATTAAAATAATACTGGTAAGACAACCATACAGAAGAAATAAGAACACTTGCGATTCTGAGTGATCACCTCCCTACTTGCAGTGGGCCTTGGGTCTCTTCCCTGTTTTTCAGCTCTCTAAAATATGCCATGTGTAGACAGGATGGCAAGCCCCAGCCATTCAGATACAATAGAGCTTCCAGACATACTCAGTCAGCTGAGGAAGCTCATAACTGTGCTGCATAACTAGGTAATTTCTGTGACATTATCGTACAGAATCCACATCCTGTGCTCAGGGCCACGCCTAAAACAAATCAGCAAAAGCAACGAGTCCTGCTAATAATGTAATCAAGACAATGAGACTCAAGAAAGAATGCAAGTTTAACCAAGGTCAATGGAAAACTAAAACTTATTGCAAACAGTCAAGAAGTTTGATCCTCCTTTTCTTTATGATGCCAGCTGTCATCACCACATGGGCATGGCAGATGCTCCCATCACTATATTAGAAAAGAGCCCTCCTCAGCCCAGCTGCAAAGATATCAAAGGAGAAAACAGAGAGAAAAGGCCATTACCTGCTACTTCCACAATGTGGTGCCTGGCAATATCATAGTAGGGATCATCCCAGCGCAGGTGAGTGACAGCCTCAGGGGAGCCTTTGGAGTCATCTGCACAAAACATATGGAATAACCACTTAAAAGAATGGATCTGGATGCCTGTTCTATGTGTCCTTGACCTGGTTTCCCCGACCTCCTTGGGGAACAGTTCACCACACAGTAATTGAATGTGTTCATACAGGTTTGAAGAACTGGGCTCTAAAAGCCTATCTCCCACATGGAAGTTCAAGACCCTTCCACCCAGGCAGATGAAACTATGCTGCAAGAGACCATAAGAGATGATATTTCAGGGTTTACAATGTATCTATGCTGCCACCACTAAAGCACAGTCAGTGCCATAACTGAGAACAGCATATTTACACCAGCTGGCCTTGAACGTTTAGCACTGCTCAATGGAAGAGCTAATCCACTTGGGTGTGGTGCAACGGAAATGCACCTATAAAGTTTTCAGGAGAAGCTGGGACTTTCTACATATGTAGATGCGACCACAATGTTGCAGGAGAAACAACTCATTTTTGGCCTAAACCCAGACCCCAAACAAGAAGGATACTGACCTGATTTGGGAAAAGCAGGGTCTTCATCTGCTGGCCAGTTCTTATCGTCTATGGAGGCCAGTTTGAGCTGGCTGAGGGACTGGTTGGTATCATCCAAGTTCAGGTCATCCTGAAGCTCTGAGAGTGGGTCTGCAGCCATGGTCTCCAAATATTGCAGGTTATTTTGCAGCGTCTAAAACGAGAACTGCAGAGATCACTGGGTGAGACACAGAGATCACATCCACAAAAAACTCTCCTCGCTGATTTTTCCCAAAGCCTGCTTTATCTTTACCTATCCAGAGACCACGTTCCCCTCCCCCTCTTCCTCCTCCAAGCCAGGAGCGCTGACATGTGTCAGATTCTTTTGTGTCAGTTCCCATCAAAAGCACATCAGGAGCCTGCACTAACCCTCTCAGTGAGTCTGTTTGACCACAGCTGCGTCCAAATTAGTTTCTCTCCTGAAACGAGAGCAGCAGCAAGATGCCGAGGAAGGTGAGAGGCTCTGCCAGCCCCTGCCCAATACACTCACTGCAGCTAAGAGCTCCCCTCCCTCTGACAAGCTGGCACAAAGCCCGGCTGTTTCCATAGCTGGCCCAGCGCTGGAAGCTTTCCCAGGAATCACCCCCCTTCTCCCCATAAGGGAGGGTCAGAGCTCTCAGCAACACCAAAGTGGGTGCTTCAGTGTGCTGGGATCTGCACACAGAAGCAAACAGCTCAAAGCTTCTTAAAGCTCTGGCTAGTAAGACAGAGAGAACAATACACGCAACACCCTATTCTCCTTTCAGCATCACCCAGCAAATACTTCTGCTGAACCATTGCAAAAGTATGGAAATCACTGCTTCAATGTAAAGTCCTATTGCTAGAATCAGTATTTTTCACCAAACATGCCACAGTACTAAGGATAACAAGGAGTTAAGTGGGTCCAAGAAATAAACAACTGTGTTCTCTCTTGCAAATATTTCTTGCCCTCACTTAGAGCAGCAGTGTGTCAAACCCAGAAGTGAAGCAGCACAACACAGGGCACCTCCTAAGGGCACTGATCCTCAGGGAAGACCCCCAGGAAACAACTGACACCCACTAACGTCAGCCTGCTGGAACCAGCAAGGAAACTCAGGACAGGACAGATATGCTGACCTGGACTGCTCAAACAGACCTAAGTCAGCACCACCACATGGACAGTAATTCAACAGCCAGCAGGCAGCAAGCCAAGAGGAACTAACTGTAGGAACACAAAATGATACCTTGCATCAGCAAGACTCCCTGTAACAGTGCTGCTCCGACAGGCTTGTGCTTGTTTTGCCTTACGAGGGGAGCAAAGAGCTAACAGATGATCTGAGGAGGCACACTGACTTTGTGTGGAAAGAAGATAATCACAGTAAAGGCATTTCCTTTAGCAGAATGGAGGGGACAAGAATATATTGCATCTTCCATCCCTAGAGCCTGACTGTGTATCCATCCAAATTAAAAGATCAAGCCCTGAAGACATGACCTGCAAGAACCCAAGCACTGGAAGGTGTCACAGCCATGTTCAGGGCAACACTCAAGACCACGCTAGGTGTATTTTGACATAAAAGGAAATGGAACAGTTACCATTTGTCCCTTCCCCCCAGACTACTCCAGAAGCTTACCTCCTGTCCTCCCTTATCTCTTACTCACCACTTTACAACCAGTTTTCGCTTCTCTCAGGCTCCCAGAGGGCAAGGGGCCTTGCTAAGCAAATGAAATTAGATTCCCGAAATATGAAAGAGCAAGATGCATCTGGGCAGTGGATGGTCAAGGCTGTACGGCAAACACGCAGGGTCTGACCACTGCAGCCAAGCAGAGGCCCAAGCAAGGCCCTTCCCTGCCCTCCTGCAAGGACTGAGAGCTGCCTGACCTCTGCTCTCAGAGGAGCAGAGAGCAAGAAATCAGGTTCTTCTGAACCATGAGCTCATGCCAGAACCACGCAGCAGCAGGGCCAAATGACAAGCAACTCCCCACCCCTAGCAACTCCTCTGATTTCTATGGTAACGCGAGGCACTGATCCCTATGACTCAGTGAGCTGAAATCATTCCCACTGCAGCTCAGCAGCCCCACCGCCCAGCCCTGCACAAGGCATGATTAATGCAGCTCTCAAGCACTCCTCACTCCAGTGGGCAGAGGCCCTGCCTACCTTCAGCTGCTGCCAGCCACTGACCCAGAGAGATGCCCTCTACACCAAGCTCTTGAGGATGCCCTGTATAACAGTGCCCCCTAAGCAGTCTTGATGCCCTTAAGGACCAAATCCAAACCATCCCAAAGAAAAGCGATAGTACTGCCGCCAGGCCAGCAAGACACCAAGTTTCCCTCCTTCTCACTACAAGGACCACAACTTGGCTTCAAGGACAACTGGCAGCACCTCACCAGTGCTATAAGTGTTGGCTACTTGACAGCACTGGCAGACTTCCCCTTTGGCACGCTCCTACAATTAGTGCTGGTGTGGCACCATGAGGCAGGAGGAGGTCACCGGGACTGTCTACAGTTCCACACCAGGCAGAGAACCCAGAGAAGACCTCTTAGATTTCAGGTTCTGCTTGTGAAGCCCCAGGGACCTTCAGAGGGCTTTCTGCAGAACTTCCCCTGCCCTTTCCCACTGGTGCTAAAGACAGTAGCACACAGTCTCTCACAACAGAGCGATTCATAAAAACACAGTGTTCTACGTGTCCAGGAACTGATGGGCACTGAGAAGATCCGGAGGTGAGAGCTGAGAGGTAAGAAACTAAGCGTGGAACTGAAACCAGGACAGCCCTTCTGTTTAGATCCTCACAGCTCCACATGCTTCGTTTTCTGACAGAGTGACTGCACGCGATTTTTTCCACCTCCTCAAAACGAGCCACAAGCTGGACCTGCCACTGACTGGGACGGCCATCCTGCATCAGTGTAAGGGCAAAACAGCTGTCAGACAACAGCACTTCACCAGACATAACACGGACTAAGAACGTCACATTTAGCAGAGAAATAGCATGGCAAGATGCAAAGCA
Source organism: Coturnix japonica (assembly GCF_054131305.1). NCBI lineage: Eukaryota > Metazoa > Chordata > Aves > Galliformes > Phasianidae > Coturnix > Coturnix japonica. Next base: position 23,362,181 of record NC_140667.1, on the reverse strand, counting down.
TACACCCTGCACAGCCAATCAAAATACAAGCACAATGATGATCCCAGATTTAAAAAGTTAAAGGCCTACTTCAACATTTCCAAACAGAAGAACCACACTTGGCATCAGGAGCATTTCTGCAAAGAGCCAACTACTTCCATTCCTCCCAAGTGCTTTCTGCTCCTGTCCGGGCCGCTCTCAGCACTCGCTGAGCCACGTGCTTTGCTCTCCAGCCAAATAAAAAGGCCTTTTTTGTTAGGAGAGCTGTGGTGCAGAACAGCACGTTGTGCAGGAGGGAAAGCTCAGCCCTGTACAACACAACCTTCACACCACTTATAGCGGGACGCTGCTTACACACAACCCTGCTGCATTGCACTGACACACCAGAAAGGAGCCCGGTACCCCCTAACAAAGCAACGTGCAACCAAAAAGGAGCCCCGCTCCGGTGCTGCCGTTATTTTTCTGCCCCTGCTGCCACCTGCAGCTCCCGCCGGTTTCACTTCAACAGCAGAAACGTTCTGTATTTCCGTACACACCAAACAATTCCTGCACCGCGCTACAGCCCGCACAGCAAACACCGCCCAGTAATGAAAACACGAGGGATAACAACTCTTACAAGGTACGGCCCACGGGAGGGCTCCTCTCCGCACAGCACAGCAGCAGTCACTCAGTCACAGACCTCAGGCTCTCCCGGCTCCACAACACAAAGCCCCGAGGCGGATTCTCTCCGTGCACCCGGCCATGCAAGCAGCCCGTTCCAGGCTCCCGAGCGGGGCCACTTCCCGCCCAGCCGTCCGGCTCCTCCCCTCCCCAGCAGCCCGGCCCGCACCGTACGTGCCCGCTGACACCCGGCCCGCAGGCCCCGCTGCTCCGAGCCCAGCCGTGTCGCCACCCCCCTCCGCCTCCGGTACCTGCGGCCTCCTCCCGCCCGGCCCCTCCGGCATCCGCCTCCCGCCGGAAGCGCTGCCCGTCGCCGGGGAAACACCGCCCCGCCTTCCGCGGTTCTCCGGTGCCTTCCGCCCTGCGGCCCGGGGCTGGAGGCGGCTGAGCCCCCGCTGGTACGTGCCTGCGGCCTCGGCGAGCCGCCCGCTGCAGGACCGAGCCCTCCACGGGCGGTAGAAATCCTGCCCAGCTGCCCTCTGCGGTGAGGGGAGACTTGATCACCTTCTGTCGTTAAATAAATGAAGTCATAGAGTGATGGTTTTCCTGCGGAGCCCTGGGATGGCTGGTAGTGGCCTCTTTCCCCGAGGTTTGTGCTCTGACCCAGCAACAGCCGGTTAATTCACCCAGCGTGATTCTGTGTTTGTGCAGGCGATTCCTACTTCTTCAGAATGCGGCCCGACAAAACCAGAGTCCTTGACGTCCCCCGTTGAAGCCCAGAGGCTGCTGCCAAATGCTTCCATAGGCTGCCAGGAGAGGAAAGCACTTCTCCCATACATGAGCCGTGGCAAGCCAAAGTGCCAGGGACTGAGAATGAGCTCCTCAAGGCCATCCCAAACATCAAAGCCAGCAGCAGGTGCAGGGAAGAAATGGACAAGGGTGTGGGTTGTGGATCCACAGCAGAAAATTAGAGATGGGGCAAAAAGAGGCACATTCAGGAGACCTGGATCTGTCCTTTTCCTCATGTTGGGTTCATCTCAGTGTTTGCATGGGCATGTGGGCCAGTGATGCCAGAACAGCTGGGCAGGAAGCCCAGCAACGCAGTCCTGAAGAACAATTGTAGTTACTTGCAGGAAAGAAAGCAACATTTCCAAAGTGTCTACATTGGCATCTGAGAACATTAAAAGTTGCTTTCATTTCTTACACTACTAGTAGCATACTACAGTGAGCACAGTGAATTTTCACTGTCCCCAGCTGAGAAGTTCCTTACCTGCCCAGGTAAGGATTTACAGTTCACTTCAGTACGCTCAGAAGATTTTTGCCTCTCTCTTCCTTTCTCCTGATCTTTTTTCTCATGTTCATGTTCATGTACAGCCCAGGTATTCCCACTGCTCTATCTTCTTTAGTGACCATTTGCCATTTGAGATGTGCTGAATAAAACTGATGCCTTGTCAGGAAGAAAATGTGTCTTTCCAAAGGCCTCATAGGAAGAGATCAACAAAACCAGCCCTAACAGTGTCTTTCAGACTTGCCTGCCCCATGCTTGCATTTCACATGTAGCACAAATGCTGCTTTCATTTACTGCCTCCACAGATTTAGCCTTCATCTCCATTCTGCCCCTCTCCAACAGCTGCATTTCCCCAGGAGGCTTTGTTTAGAGGCCTGCGTTCTGTGAGCTTTTAATATCTACTGTACAACAGAACAGTATGGCATCACATGAGAACGATCAATAGCACTGCTCCCTTTTGGGGTGCTACAAAGACAGCAGTGTGGCAATCAGATGTTCATTTTTTTCCTCCATAAACTTTAATGGCCAGTTTGTAGACAAGGCGTTAGTCACATCCACAACACCTCGATTTGAGATAAGGGCAGGAGGTGAATTCAGCTAATGAACAGGTAAATCTACTTATTTTCAGCTATTTTCTTTCAAGTCAGGGGCAGATGAGCCTGGTCCTTATCCTGAGCTCTTGAATACAGACCGGTGGAAGCACAGGTGGATGAGGGGAGGCTTACAGTTGGAGCTGTAGTTCTTTCTACTGCTCTCCCTTTGCTGCCTATCCAAGCTCTTGCATATTTCAAATATTGACACAGCTGCAAAGTGTTCTCGCTGGAGCTGGGCTTACATGCTACGTTTGAAGCGTGTGCCCTCTGTGACAGCACAACTGGGAGAGATGGGGGAGGAGCAGAGGGAAAGGAAAGGGAGAAGCCAGGCTCCTATTGCTTGATTTACTGACCTGTAACACCTTTCTTTATTCTGAGGCGATTGGAGAGAACAACTGGGAGCAGTTACGAAGTGGTAGTGAGAGAAACACTGTTGTAAATGATTCATTTCATGCTTGATCTGAGTATGTAGGTGCAGGCCTGTGCTATGTTGCATATAGTGGACTAAGCCTAAGGAGCCCGTAGGTGGCTCCCCTGGGCACCTTGTGATGATGCCACCACCATGTCCCTGTCTTTGCCTTAGCAGCAGCATGTTCCCATGTCAACATCCTTTTGTCTGACAATAAAATGATGAATAGAGCTATTTACTTCTAAGGAAATCCTGTCAAAACCCTCAACACTGTGATGCTGGTGGAGCCTCAACATGGATGGGATCTGCGCAGCACGCCATGGCTTGACTGGACATCTGGTTGATGCTGTACACCTTGGGGTACACAACATCTGTACAGATGTAAGATTGTCTCTTGCTATCCCCCTTTCTCACATTATCTCCAATAAATTGTGTTTTAATTAATACATTATGGAGCCTGAGCACCTTTCTTACTGGGATCCATAATGAACACCTGTACTACATTTTGTGTTGTCAGCAAGACCCCAGTAAGAAATGCCTTACTGGAAGGATACGTGAGAAAAAGAATAGATTCCTGCCTCATCCCATGCTCAGGCATGGGAAACGGCAAGAAATACAGGTGAAGAAGTATGCTGCTTGCTGCTGTGCTGTGTAGGTTGCTGTGCTCTGTAGGCAGCATGTTGTCTATAAGCAGCAGGGATGGGACAACACCTGGGATCCCAAAGATGGGACAACTAGTTATGAGCAAAGAGAAGGGACATCCTGGACAACCTCATCATGCGAGCTTAGTGCAAGATGACGACCAAGGAGAATGGCAAATCATGGCTGAAACTGGCAAAAAATACCATCATCTGAAGGAAACTACAATTATCTAATGCTATCCCTCTTTGCCTTCTAAAATTATCTCCAACAAATGGCATTTTAATCAGTGTTGTATGAACTGTAGTTGCCTTTCTTACTAGGATCCACAATGAACACTTGCACAGGTGTGTGTGTATTCATCACTCATCACTCAGACCAAGGGCGTGGGTGAATCTCACATCCATAAAGTCTTGCTCAGTAATGCTCTGGTGAAGGCAGCTCTAATGTCACTTGTCCCAACTGCACATGAAACCAAACCCAAATTATCAAACAGAGTGTAAAGAAACTGTCTTTGCTGTTATCCTGTATAATCCTGTCAGCTGGGCAAGTCCCTCTGGTTGCCTGCTGAGCTTACAGAAACGTGTGCCTGTTTTTGCCTCCTCGCACAGTGCAGAGCAGTAGTGATGGCTGTGTGGGACAGCAGAGACTTTGATTTCAGCACTTCCCAATCCTCTGTTGGAGCACTGATAAATTATTCCCATCCCAGTATCAGTGCAGGCCCTGCCTGCGTGCTTCTAAATGTTGAATCCCTTCTGCTAAGCAATATGGGGTGTTTCTAGGGCTGTGTCTAATCTTATGCACACACACACACAGGTCATTCTGGCTTTTCCCAAAGGTGTCTTTCCAGAATCCAGGTGTGGTGGGCGAGAGTAGGGATACTCCTGTTAGATGAGGGCGGGAGCCTCTGCAACTGCTCTTTGTACCAACGGCCACAGAGTCATTCCTGAGCCACCCTAATGCTAATATTTGCACTCCTTCTATGGAGACAAACATTACAGTTGTATCTGCTGCACAGAGGCACAGAACAAAACATGCTCTCTGCTGGGAGAAACCACTTTTATGCCCTGTAGCAGCCTCTGAGCCTACTCCAACCCTGCCCTGTTTTCTGCTGTTCTCTCACCATTCCAACTTTCTGCATGTAGGAATCACTACAGCATTCGCAGCTCTGGTAGTTCAACTCTTGACTTGCTTGTTAGCTGATGTTGTGGCACCCATATAACTCTTGCCTTCCTGTTCCCACAAGCCTTTGTTTTTCTGCCTGTTTCTGGTGTGCTTGCTGCTTGCTTGTCAGCTTCTGTTTCCTTCTGGATGTACTTTAATGTGTTCCACTGGCGTGGGAAGAGAAGGGAGAGACCAGACTTCAAACTACTTCACCCTCCTCCACCCCACTGGGAATTATAATGCCACAGGAAGTATACACTGAGGATGGCATTACTGACCTAACTGGGAGGAAAACTGAAAATCCACAGAGACTGCAGCCAGCACCCCTTCTGCTACTTGGCATGGGTGAGGGAGATGGAAGAAACTTAAATTGTGTGTTCTCGTGCCAAATAACAGACTGAACCTGCTGATAACTGTGGGGAGAGAAGACAGCTGGACTCTATGGGGGAAAGGGATGGAACTTGCAACTAAAAACAGGAGGAGGACTGGGAATGGCTAAGGAGATCTCCAAGTCTTGCTACATGTGAGGCTGCTAGAGTACAGCATCCAAGAAGATTTTGCAGCAGGGAACCAAGCCCTGATGATGGGGACGCAGCAGTCATGCCAAGAGCTGCAGGAGAGCAGGGTGACACAGAGAGCAGCAGCGAGCTGCTTGGGTTGGGGCAGCTGGCAGGGACCTCTCTACCAGCCCAAGCTCTCCCTGTGCCCTGGTACAAACGTATCCTCTTAATCCTCATGCCATGTTATACACTGGGATGCTAATTTTAATCTGGAGTGTGGCGGAATGTCCAAAGACATTCGGTTTGGTTTCCACTAATTAAGTATGAAAATGAAAATGCCCCAGAGGGAGGGAAAGATGCCAAGAGAGAAGGGATAAGAGGAGCCTCAGTCCTGCTGTCCCTGACACACCATGACCTCTGGAGTCCTGTTTCTTCATTCTGGTTTAATATTAACCCAGCAGGGCTGTGACTCCACTTATTCTGCTCCCTTTGCATTTCCTCTGCAGCCAGGGCTGTACAGCATGGTGCACAGCAAAGCCACTATGCTGCAGGGCCTGCTCCTTTTCAGCCTCCTGCACCTCACCTTGAGCCACGATGGAGGTAAGAACACAGGGAGATGGGCAGTACTGGGTGATTAAGGAAGGAGGATGGGCTTAATTCCTTCAGGTGGTAAAGCCTGTAGAGGGTTTTCCAGGTAATGCAGAAGGAGATTCTAAAAGCCTGTAGCTGGGAGTGAAAGGGTGCAGAGAGGAGAGTGAGTATTTTGCTTCCCTGCCCAGGAGGATGCAGCAGCACCCAGCAGCTGGCAGGGAAAGCTGTGACAACAGCCCAGTGGATTTCACAGGTCACCTGACTGATGGTGGAGGAGAATGTGGCTCAGAACAAGACCCTGTGTAGCACAGCTGTGGGGCTTGTTAGTTCCTCAGCTCACCCCACTGGCTGCAACTCTGCATTGCCTCTCCAGCCATCCTTTATCTGAAGTTTAGGTCATACACAGTATGCAGCCTTCCTGCTTGCTGCTCCTTTTTCTTTTACTAGAGCCTCTACTTCATCTACTTGTTTTTAATATGAGTTCGGGTCCTTTCTATCCCACTGCTGTGTGGGGCAAGACCTGTCACAGGTCTCAGATCAGGGCCTGTGAAGATGAAGATTGACTTTACCTATGCCTATTGCAGTAGTCTGAAATTGGCAAGATAGAAATTCAGTATTCTATCTTTCTGTCAATTCTGGTTGACAGACAGCAGTAGCAAGCTCCAAGCAAACAAACAAACTAGCAGAGCAGATTTGCCAAGGATAGCAGAAGATTCTTGTCACTTCTGTGACCTGGACGAAGCCAATACTGACAGATGAATTATAGTGAGGCTGCTCTGACCATCAGCTGTGGACCTCACAGGTCCTTGACAAGGCTCCCCTTATCTGTATGGTCAGCTGGGGAGGCTGGGCTGTGGGAGCATTACACCAGCTGAGTGAAAACTTCAAGAGGAGACACAGGGACCCTCCCACCATGAGCATCCCTTTGACTGGCAGTGTTCTGACTCGGTAGTTTTCCTGGAAAAGGGGCGGGCACTGTCACTGCTCAAGCGTCCAAGACGTGCCAACAAGGGATTTCTGGAAGAGATGATGAAAGGAAACCTGGAGCGAGAGTGCCTGGAGGAGACGTGCAATTACGAAGAGGCCTTTGAAGCCCTTGAATCCACTGTTGACACGGTACGTCACAGGCCACATCGTTGTCCTGCAGCCAGCTCCTGCCGTGAGACACGTGGGTCACAGACAGCCAGGGGCTGGGATCATAACAGACAATTTTGTGCTATAGATGGAAAGCTATTGTGCCTATCACCCAGGGGGAGACAAGATATCCTTAGGGAAATTCCCTCCTAGAGCCACTCCTGGAAACACACCGCAAATCTCAAATTCTTTTTCCTCCTTTTCTATTTTAAGTGTGAAGTGAAATAAAAGAGAGCCTTCCCTCAACCCCATTAGATAAGAATTTCATCTTCATCTACTAGTTCACTATGGTGCCACACACATTTCAGCAGCCACAGTCCCAGACACTGAAAGAACAGCTGACAGCAAACAGATTTTGAGCGCAGGTGCCTCAAGCCTCTTTGAGCTGAAACTGATGTACTGCTGATCTCTACTCCTCAATATTTATGGTGGTTTTTCTGTTTCTCTGCTTTTACAGGATGCATTTTGGGCAAAATACCAAGGTACGTTGCTTCAAGTTCCTCCATAACCCATCCTGGAGGCGTGGCTCCCTACCCTCTTAAAAGAGCTCACTCACCAAGAAAAACACTTGTGTTTTGTCCCTAGATGATAATCTGATTCAAACCATGATGCTTGTTTAGATTCTTTCATATAACGTGCTTCTTTCTTCTTATTTTGCAAGTATGTCAGGGCACAAAGATGCCTAGGACAACTCTGGATGCTTGTCTAGAAGGTAAGAAGTGAATGTAGACCTTAAGCTCCCAGATACATTGAGTGCCAGGAACTTGCTTCCTGCAGATTTTGGAAGGAAAAACAAAAATAATCTAAAGTTGGCAAGAAAGAAAAATAACAAGGGGAGTTTTAAATTCCTTTCTTGCTCTTTATTTCTCCATTATCTATTTTACAAACTGCCTTACTCCTCCATTGAAATAGCATAGGGTAGATACCCTTATCCCTGTGACAAAGTAATGCGGTCTTGAGTATAGCTCCAGGTTAGACTGGCCTCTCAGAACTGCTCCATCCTGTGCCTTATAGCCAAAGCAGAGCACAGAGCCTCAGGGAGAGCTCCATCTGATAAGGCAGAGCAAGTTTAAGTGATGTGCTCTTCCCATCTTACAAAAAGAATGCCCATGGTTGTGCAGGCTCACACACATCCACAAAGTTAAAGGAATCTGTGGTACTTCTGACACTGAAAAATACTACATCCATTACCACTGACCCAGGCTCACCTGTTTGGGGATTTTGACAGGTAACTGTGCTGTTAATCTGGGCCAGAACTATCGGGGGACAATTAGCTACACCAAATCGGGCATTGAATGTCAAGTGTGGACAAGCAAATATCCACATATACCTAAGTAAGTTCATCTCTTGCTTTCCCCTGCAGTGTTCTCCAGGGTGCCTTTCCTTCCTAGCCTAACCACCCTTTCCTCACAGATTCAACGCCTCCATTTATCCCAACCTCATTGAGAACTACTGCAGGAACCCAGACAACAACTCAAGAGGTCCGTGGTGCTACACACGAGACCCAACAGTGGAACGGGAGGAGTGCCCCATTCCAGTATGTGGTATGTCTCAGCACTACATCCCCGCTTTTCTCCAGCAAGGGACTTAGCAGTAAGACTGACAATAGGAAAGGGGAAAGGATTAGCAAGGAGGGTGCATGTACAATAGAGGACATGCAGAATAGAGGACCTGTGCTTTAAAAATTAAAAGAGGATGGGAAGGAAATGTCATTGAGTTGCCCATACATTCCCATACCAGAAATAACATCTGACGGTACAGCTTTGCTGAGGGTCACTGCTCGCAGGGTAGCACAGCAGAAATTCTCAAATAGAAATGGATGCCCCTTAGAACTCTGTGCATTAATAAACTGGCTCTAGTACTATTTGCTAACAGTAGGGCAAAGCTATGGATTAAATCACAATTTCTGCCTTTCCAGGTCAAGAAAGGACAACAGTTGAGTACACTCCACGGGTCACACCATCAACCACAGCACAGCCTTGTGAACCAGAGAAAGGCATGCTTTATACAGGGACTCTTTCAGTCACTGTGTCTGGGGCTAGGTGCCTGCCATGGGCCTCAGAGAAGGCCAAAGCATTGCTCCAAGACAAAACCATTAACCCGGAGGTGAAACTGGTGGAGAATTACTGTCGGAACCCCGATGCAGACGAGGAGGGTGTCTGGTGTGTAATAGATGAACCACCATACTTTGAATACTGTGACCTGCATTACTGCGGTAAGAAGCCTTTATTGGTTTGAGTAGGCACAAGTGTCAGAGAACAGAAAAAACAAACAAGACAACAAAACATGACTAGATTAGCATGAGTCATGCATGCAAAATTCCTACTTGTCCAAAATAGCCCTTGTGCTAACTTACCATACCTGTATACAAAGTCATTACCTCTCAGGTGTACTCTTTTCTCTAAAGCCTCACACTGATGGATGATGGAAAGCAGCAATGGTTTTCAAACATCATTCCTCCATTGTTCCTACTGTGCATGGAAATGAACATCTACACTGACTGAAATGTAGAGACTGCAGCAGTAGGCTTTTTACCACGTTCATCTTTTTGTCTCTCTCAGACAGCTCGCTAGAGGATGAGTATGAACAGCAGGAGGAAATCTCAGGACGCACCGTCTTTCAAGAGTTCAAAACCTTCTTTGATGAAAAAACTTTTGGTGAAGGTGAAGCAGGTGAGTAAAAAGTTCATAGAGAATTTGCAGTTTCTTCTGCCCACGCACTCGCTGTGCCTCTGAACTACCAGCTTACCAACTGCTGCCAAAAGTAGGGGTGGCAGACACTTAAATTCCCTGAAGGAGCAGCAGAAGTCAAACTCTAGTTACAATTACAGACCTAATAAGCACTCTCTTCCTAGGCTCTTCCAGCTTAGCATGCTGACTTCAGATAAGATTGTGCTGCTGTGAAGCAGGCAGAGTAATGAAAACAGACTGCCTATTTTTTCAGACTGTGGCACTCGCCCTTTATTCGAAAAGAAACAGATAACAGACCAAAGTGAGAAGGAGCTGCTGGACTCCTACAGGGGAGGCAGAGTTGTACATGGGAATGATGCAGAAGTTGGAAGTTCCCCCTGGTAAGTATTACCTCCCTTCTCTACCCTTCCCACACCCTTCATGTAATGGGGAAATAAAATGAGCAGTCTGACAGTTAGCATGTAGTTGGTATCATTTCTAATCACAGATTCTCCAAGTGGTTGACAAGGCAGTAGAATAGCTAGAAAGAAACTTCTTTCCTCTTGGGCTAAGTATACAAGCATCAGGGAAAGCAAGAGCACTGATGTGGTTCATGGTTCCAACCTTACAGGAATAGGCAGGATAAGAAATCTTTGCAAGTGAAGGAAATAAAGCAAATTGTCTATTACGTAAGTTACACATCTCCAGGGTAGATGTGTTTTCAATAAAGCCATCTGTCTTTTTATCAGTACAGCACAATGTGCTTCCATGTTTACTGCAACCCCCCCTTTCCTTGCATAGCACCGAGACACACCACAAGACACATGCATCCAGACAAGACTTCAATCCTGAGCACTCCTTTTTCCTTGTGCCTAAGGCAGGTGATGCTCTACAAAAAGAGTCCTCAAGAGCTGCTGTGTGGTGCCAGCCTCATCAGTAACAGCTGGGTCTTGACTGCTGCTCATTGCCTTCTTTATCCACCCTGGGAGAAGAACTTGACTACAAACGACATCTTGGTGCGGATTGGCAAGCATTTCAGGGCAAAGTAAGAGCCTAGACTAAGCCAGAGTGAACTAGCTCTGCCCTTAAGTAGTGAGATACAATGAGGTTTGGATAAAAATCAGCATCCAGGAAATACGCAAACTAACAGCAGAGGCCTCCCAGTAGTGAGATTTAATGGAGCTATATTTGCTGTGCTTGCTAATCCCAAAGGTTGAAGAGAGGAGAGTAGAACCATGGGAAGTTTAAAGGTGCCCTCCATTGTCAAGGGGGGACAAAGCACCTGAGAAAATTATCAGCCCCCAGAGACTCTCACTTGCTACAGTACAGTGAGTTCTTTCCTTTACAACTATTTCAGATATGAAAAGAACAAAGAGAAAATTGTTCTGTTGGATAAAATCATCATCCATCCCAAGTACAACTGGAAAGAGAACATGGACCGAGATATTGCCCTCCTGCACCTGAAGCGACCAGTCATCTTCAGTGACTACATCCATCCTGTCTGCTTACCTACCAAGGAGGTTGTGCAGAGGTGAGGCATCTGTCCCCTCAGTCCCAAAAATATAGACTACAACATCCTTCAGGTCATCATGGAAAATGATAAGAAAGATGCCTGTTGAGGCTACTTTCAGGAAAGAATCTGGCAAGAGAAAGCTGCTACAACATACTATGATCTTATTTCTTTCCACAGGCTGATGCTGGCAGGTTACAAAGGGCGGGTAACTGGCTGGGGAAATCTGAAAGAAACATGGGCCACTAGCCCAGAAAACTTGCCAACAGTTCTGCAGCAGCTCAATCTACCTATTGTAGACCAAAACACCTGCAAGGCATCCACCAGGGTCAAAGTCACCGACAATATGTTCTGTGCTGGTAAGTACACCTGGACAGGTAAGGTTAAAGCTTGCCATTGAAGACATGGAGTCTGGGTTCCGCATGAAACTCGTGCTACAAAGTTACTGTCGAATAAACTTGCAAATGCCCTCCTCAAGGGAAACTTTCCCTTGACAGTAACTCTTTCAGCTTTCAGGCTACATAAAGGCAGGAGAATTTAGGAAAAAGCTTTTAACACTACGCTGTCAGGCTAAGTAGCCTAATGGAACAATTCCACTAATTATCAGCAACAGCTGTGTGAGAACTGTGCTCATAAAACAATCTTTTCACCAGCATAAGCAGCAGCTCAGCAGCTTTCTACATTAAGGTCTGCAAACCAGCTATTATAATACTTGGTAGACAAACAACCCATTCTTTACTAACTTGCCTCAACTGTTTGAACCTGTTTAATCCTATGCCACTTCTATGGGAACAGACTCCCTCCGATTAATTACAGCAAGTGTGGATAAAGTAATTCCCAGTGTTCTGTTAAATTTCCTGACCAATAGATTAGAATGAATCTATACTCATATTTCTTGATGTCACAGGCTATTTAATGGATCTCTTATAGTTCTGTCATTTCTCTTCCAAGCTGAGAAGCACTCATTCCACTTTTTTTCTACTATAGAAGGAATTCTGTACTTCTGATAATCTTTATTGCACCTTCTTCAATCTCCTCTAGCACTCTCTTTGAGAGAGAAGAGAGTGTTCAGGACACAAACACAGTAATGATTTATGTGCTAGCTCAATACTTCCTGCTACTGCTGTATTCCTAATTCCTGCAGGCATGTCAACAACTATTAAGCTGAGTTTGTGCTGTTTGCATCTGACAACATGCTTGCATCAGGATAGAAGCCAATTTCATGAGCACCCCAACAATACAGCATTCCTATTGTTTCTTCTTCTAAAAAAGCATTTTTGAAAAAACATAGCTGAGATGGAGACATACAGCAGCAAAAAGGAATCTTGCATGACAGAACACGTGTTCATCAAGCATGACAGTGAAACCTCTGTCTTCTTTATAGCAAGGCTGTAAAATAAGCATCCAGCTGGACAAGGAAGTGCAGAGCCTGCAGAATGGCACACATAAAAACGAGGAGGGTAACTTTTCTCTAGTCAATGCAATGAAAGAACAGAGTGCGTGGAACTTGCACACATTGAAGTCTGTGAAACAAAGGCACAGCAGCTCAAGCTATAGCTGCAAACAGCAGCTGACCAATAGCAATTCTGATGAAAAACAGTAATGAGCACAGGGCGGCAGAGTACAGTGATGTTGCAAAGACAGCAGAGATAGCTGTTATGTAAATATTAAAAACAACCCACATTTGCTTTTAAAAGTCCAATGTTTGTAGAAGCAGTAAGCAACCAGTGAGCAGCAGCTCATTATGAAGCAATGCTTCAAGGAAATGATGACCACCACGCTCCTGTAGTCAAAAGCCTAATTTTCCTTTTGCCTGTAGGTTACAGTCCTGAAGACTCAAAGAGAGGAGATGCTTGTGAAGGGGACAGTGGGGGGCCTTTTGTAATGAAGGTATGTTCAACAAGTTCAAAGGGAGACAGAGTTGGGTTTGTGTGATGCTGATGTTATATAATCACCTGAAAAAACTGCAGCAGAGATGAAAACTGCTGAGTGACTAAAGCAAACCCATCTGAAACCTGAGCTGATCAAATCAGATGCATCCTGCAATCATCTAGCTCAATTTCTTTACTGAGTTTCCTGCAGATATAGATCAGCTGCTGAATTCATAAGCAATGGCCAATTTCCACTTAGAGGTTTAAAAGTAAAGACAAAGTTATGCCAACAAGCTATGTTATCTAGCAGATACCAGTCAACTTCAAAGCGGTAACTGTGGTGTAAAAAGGCTGTGGCACAAACAAATCCTAGATCTGAAAATCTTGTTCTTGTGCTAATTTCATTTTTCTTTGCTTTAGAACCCAGATGACAACCGTTGGTATCAAGTGGGAATAGTTTCATGGGGAGAAGGCTGTGACCGAGATGGCAAATATGGATTTTATACTCATGTATTCCGCCTGAAAAAATGGATGCGAAAAACCATTGATAAACAAGGATAGAAGAGCTTCCCTTGCTTGTTCTCAGTTCTGTTACAATATTCCACTTCCTAAAAACAAACACATTGAAAATCTTGAAGTAGGAGTTAAATCCCTGCAGCTTGACAAAGGAATGTGTTTTTCTTTGAAAATAAAAGTTCTCAACCATCTTCTTCCTCGTGTTCATGCTAAGCTGAATGGTACCTGAATCCACGCCATCGCAATAGCTAGAAGCACCAACAAACAGCACTAGCAGTACTGCTAGTTGTTGCTAGATGTTGCCCTTCAAATGTTCTCCACTCTATCAGCAGTAACAATCAACAGATTTGAGACTTCAGATGATGGACTTATGTCACAGCAAGCAAGACCTCCCTTGGACACCATCTATTCCCCCCCTTCAATTAAACTCATTTTCTGTTCCAGAAATCTAAAATGATAACAAACTGGAGATACTTACCACAAAAACTGCAGCATTATTCAAAACGTCACATCAAAAGCAATGATAGCCCTTGTTGGTAAGACAGACATTGTACTCAGCCACAACAGCAACAAAATACCAGCACTGCTCCTTATAAGTTAGCGTCTTAAGTTACAGATGTCATCAACTTGCAACTAATGACGTACAGAAACAGAGGTTTGAATAGATGAAGTAACATTTCTGCACTGCAGTAGCTTTCTATATGACAAGTGCTGCTGGGACCTGGAAGTATATTTTCCAATGGCACAACTAGATTCAGAAGGAAGCAAATTGTAAACACTCAGTTTTCAAAGGTCTTCCAAAGGCAGCATCTGACACTGTACCTGTTTTGTTCTTATACAACTGCTTAGGATTCACCCTTAAAAGAAGTCCCACTTCTTTTATGAGCTCTTGAGCAAAGACACTGAAGTACAATAGTAAACATGTAATACATAACTAGCCAATCTGTTCAGACCAATTTTCTCTCAAGGTAATGAAGGATTTGGAAGCTCTCTTTGCTTCCCAAAACATCATATTCTCAAATCCCTCACAGTGACATCAAGTTACAGAAACAGGCAATAGATAAAGCCGCTTCTGCTTAAAAATGGAGTATTAAGAGAATGACTTGGAAAAAAGATGGTAGAACTATCTGAAATGCATCAGAAATAAACAAAGTTATTAATCAGTTACTGTGTTTTGCTGCCTCATTGAAATTGGCTTATTTGGGCTGTCCTCAAGTTGATTCCTATTTTGATTGCTCAAGAAAAGTCTAAGAGCAACCTCTCAAAGGTACCTGAGGAAACCAACCTCAAACACTCAAGTTCCACAACTGTTTCAAGTCATTGATAACCAGAGACATTGAAAAATGAAAATGCTCAGCCCTCTTAATGCTCAAATCTTATAGCTTCATCCTTTCGCAACTACCTATTATTTGTGAGAAGCCTGGAAGACCTACGGAGAACCAGGACCATACAGTTTCTGGTGTAAGTCACTGTTAATGCGGACTTATTACAAACAATACAGAGGAATCATTTTTAAAATTCAGTTTAATATTATTTAAATATTTTCTGGGCTAAAGATTAGGCTTTATTAATTTATGTGCACAAGTTTTAGTTCAGAACTCCCAGGATATTGAGTCCAACCAAACACTACAAAGACACAGGGCAAAAACTCATTCATAGTAAACAACCATATCTTCTTCTACTCATTATTCCTGTACTTCACTTCCAATCCAGTTTCAAATCTAAAATAGTTGTTTAAAATAGTAGTATGCAAGTTCGCAGGCATTGCCGCTTTAACATCCTGAACTAATTAACAAACAGCTCTTTAAAATGTCTATTAGACATGGTACAGTAAATAAAAATATGGATTCATTTAAATGTTAATTGTTTCAAAAAGCAGCTGGTAACTGAGAGGTAGTGGCAGTAACTCCAGTGACATCCAAACAACTATTTGCCAACAGCCCCACGTGCACAAAGCTGCTGCACTTACCAGCAATAGCCAAAACTCGCTTTTTGCCATTTAGGTCTGTTTAATAAAAGGGCGTGACCACTTCTGGTTGGCATAGGAGACCGCAACTACGGAATCAGAGCGGTGTGAAACAATGAAGGGCATCATGTTAGTTAACACAGGATGAAGACTGCTCACAATTCACCTGCTATCACAGTGCATAAACTCACCACAAGCACCAAGCAGTATTACAAATCCACTGTAACCCCAGCCAAGGGGTCCTGTGAAAGGAAAATTGCAGTCATTTGCAGCAGCTCTGGCATAGTTCTGTCGTATGTGTACTAATTTAAAACCAAGTTTTACTGTAATCAGGCAAGATTGATTCAGCTACAGCCCAAACGCTGAGACTCCTGTGGTCCACAGAGCAAACAACAAAAGCAGCAGTTACATGAGCCAAGATTAGAACCCAGAGTAACAAAACACTGCTTTAAGCCTACCTGTCCAACTCTTCAATAGCTTTGTTCTAGCGATGGAACAGATATGCAATTTATGCTTTACAACCAGCTCACACAAGGCAGTGAAGGAGCAAAGAGAAAACATCATCCTGAGAGATGAAAGTGCTAGGAAGGCTGCACAGTGTAGGTCTTTAAGCTCTCATACTCGCTGCTTCTGAAGAAGACTAGTCAGAATACGCTCCTCACTCAAAAAGCATTGACTACAGCTTTTGAAGATCAGCACTAGCAGGCATTTTCTAGTTATACAGAACAGGAGGGTTTGCTAACATTGGATGTTTAAGTGCAACTGAATATGGTGCTGTGGTCTACTTGCATTTGTGAACTCCATTAGGAAGACCACTTAATCAAATGAGTTCAGGATAAATGAGGCCACTGACTGTACATCACTGCTAATCTATTTCTTATCAACAGCAGTAGGCTCTCTCAAGGAGAAAGCATTTATACACAGAAGGGACTATGCTTCATCCAGGTAGATGCAATACAAGGATTAGTAATTTAAAATAAGCGTGTCAGCAAACTAAATATTCTTGACTTACTTGCAACTTACAGAAACCATAGTCCAGAATAAAAAACAGCAACTACATGGGAAAAAAAATGCACTACTGCTCATAGAAGAGTGCAAAGTCTCAGGATTGCAACCCAGAGATAGTTATTATTCACTCATCTTTCCTATAAAATATCCAAGCTTTAGGTTCATTTCAAGAATAGCTTAGTTCAATTTCTAGATGCCCAGTCACTAACATTCAGGAATAGACAGCAACTTCTCTCGCCAGCAGTCACCGCTGTTCCTATAAAGACTGGTATAGTTAATGCAAACTTTATTTACAAAAGACACTTAAATTAGTTACTTCATGCCATGTGTCCATATAGAATCAACAGTTCAAGGATTACATGGAGAAGAATTCACAAAATTAAAAGTGAGATCACTAAAGATTTTTCTAAGAGTTAAGAACTAGGAAAAAAGACCTTAAAGACAATATTACAAATAAAAAAACAAGTTATGAGAAACTAGTCTGAGCAAGAGGATGGTTGTTTACAGGTCTGTACACTAAAACTAATACACAGACAGCCTTCTATTGTCAAGAGATGCTCACTGAGAAGCAGAGTATGTACAAATACTTGTGCCACAATGACCCAGTCCCTCCAAAATCCACTGTATTATACATAAACCAGTTTGTATACATCAGGCCTAAATGAGGCCATTTAACTATGAAGACTTCTAGTTTAGTAAACTAAAGCTGAAGACAGCCCAAGCAACCGTGATGCTGCCTCTCTCGCATCTCTATTTGCGACTGCTTTTTATTCTCTCCAATCTTTTTTTCAAGTCATCAATATTAGCTGCTGCAGAAGAGTGTGAAGCTGTGGTGGTTCCAATGCCAGAAGAATGAGTCTGATTGGAGTCCAGGTCCAGATGTTGGTACTGTTCTCGTGACTCACGGAGCTGGGAGAGCTTACTGTGAAGCATATCAGTAGAGGATGCAACTGCAGGGACTGCTGGTTTAGAGAGCAGAGATGTCAGGGGTGGTCTGTCTTCCTGCTATAGTGGAGGAAAGTGAAGCGTTAAGACAGACAATGGCAAAAGCCATTTAAAAAGTATAAAACACAGTCAATGGCCATTTTTTATAAAAAGCACTGAAAACAGAAGAAAGGAAAGGAACAACATTGCTCTAGGTCACCAGTGCTATTAAAGTCAGGTGTCAAAGTCAGAACCGTGCAAAGCTAGCTACAGTACTCAGTTCTTACACTGTAAGTAGCTGATGATTAACTTGATGTCAGTATGAACACAAAGGAACTGCACAAGTCCAACCACTTGGACTAAAAAGTCACACTATATCCCTGACATTTTCAGCCTCAGAGCACACCTAGATACTGATGTGAATTTGTCTTAGGCACAGCAGAGCCAAGCATTTGAATTCTTATAAAGGAAGCGTAAATGAGGTACAATCCCACAGGATTTCCAAATGTTGTCAAATACAATACCTTTGCATTGTCAAGGCCACAACGTTGCCTGAGGATTTTTAATCTTTCCAAGTAAACAGAAGGCCCCACTTCCTCCCCATTTGTGTTTCCTATAGATGAAGGTACAGTGTGGGTAGAAACAGGAACACATGTTCCTTCCATCTGAGGAGAAATTCCTGGAAAGGAGGGGTGTCAAAAATAAGGAAAAAAAAAAAAGATTAAAAACCTCAAAAATAAGCCTCTTGATCAGTTGTTTCAAATGAGATGCAAGAGATGAAGAATTAAATCATATGCATGTGCAAAGATAGTAAGACTGGCTCTTTCAAGTCTGTTAGGTAATCTTCAGTTTTCACTCTTTCAAGGAAAACTATAAAAGAAAGACAAAGCAGTAGGAGAGCAGCTCCAGAAGTAGCAGTGATGCTGACAGCTGGCAAAGGAAGGGTATGTGTATACACATGCAGGATGGGGAGAAAGATGCTGACGCAAATCTAAGATAAACAATATCAGGAACCTAACAATTACACTGTCAGGATGGGAAATATTTGGAGCTTTCCATCTTTTGCTACTTTCTGTAGTCATCCCATCACACTTCACCACTGATTCTAAATCCTCTTTACTTGTTCAGATAACCCAAAACTATTGCAAATTCCAGTTCAGTCTGAAACAGTGATGTCTGAAAGGCATGTTACGTGGTGTTCAAAACTTCTCTGCTAGAAGACTAGGGAAGGATTATACATTATGAAAGCAACGTCTTCCATTTTGAAATAAATGGCAAGTTGTAAGGCTTAGTTTGAAAAGGGTTTTGTTTCCATTAGTTTACTGCAAGGGTGTTTAAAAAGATTTAAGGAGAATTACAGTTAAGTGTTTATAGTTGGTCTAACTGAAGTATAGTTTGCAAGACAGAACAATATCCCTTGTTATCTCCAATCATTACAGTAGGGGGGAAGAAAACTGGAGCACAAGTCCAGTTTTGAAAACATTAATAGCTCAATCAACATTTCTCATTTGCAAAGGGCTTCAGATAAACAGGAAGTTCTGCTTTATATCTAGTCAGATTTAAGAAGTGCTGAGATGAACTTTCTTTTGAATGCAATTTACAGTATAGGGATAGAGGAACAAACAGTAGCAGGAGAAAAGACTAAAATAAGAATCATGCAAGACAGTTAAGTTCTTGGAAAAAAAGCAGAAGTTAAAGGTAACTTTGCCACACAACATCAATTTATACTGATGCTCATCTGTCACATTCCCTCCCTAATACTGCATTAGTCATTTATGTTTACCTGCAATGAAAAGACTCACTAACAAATTTAAAGCATGCTTTATGATGATTTATCCAAAATAAAAGATATTTGCTAGATCAGGGTCACCACTACTGCTGTAAAAGCAGTTCAAATTACCTACAAACGTTTAGATTCCACATTAAACAATACTCAGCAAAAGAACAAAACCACTGTACTGTTTTTACAAGCAAAAGGTAAAATATAAACAGCAGCAGCTGCCAAGTTTGCCAAACAGCTTGTATGCTTTCAAGTAAAAACTCCTGTTACCAAAAGCATGAAGCACAGGTAATACTTGTGCCACACTACAGGACAGAACTTAATTACTTGTATATCATGCACCTTGATGTGATGATAGTTTTTAACAACTTCCTTGTAAATGAAGAACTTCTACCCTGCACACCACACTTAACACAAGCACTAAAAATATGTGAATTGCATTGGAATCCCATAAAAGACATGTCTTCACACATGTGCATATATACACACGCACACACACACACAAATCTGGAGATGTTGAAAACATGACACATGCAAGTGCTTCCTATAAATCAATCTTGTTGCTGTAACATGTACCTGTAGAAGAAGCAATGCGTCCTTTTCCCTCCCTTTCTGTTTCTATCAGCCGGAGGCCCCTTTCCACATAGCTCTGGAAGAACTGAGATGAGTTTTTCAGGAAGGGCTCAATATCTGCATCAGAATATTTCTTTTTGTATTCATACAGCTCTGCCAAACCCTGTGAGGGAAGAGTTTCTGGTTATTACTACAATGGCTGCATACACTACTCTACTGCATCATGCTTTCTTCTTCACAGGAAAAGAAGCCCTTACCTCCTTAGTGTTCTCCTTGGAGCCAATCTTCTTAAATATTTCTGCCAAAATATCATTCACTTTGGCTTTTGAAGCTTTTTCTTCCTAAATAAATAAAGGGAAACTTCTAAGCAGAGCGGGTAATACAATCTTTTAAAAATGAAGGGAAGTACAGACAAACCCACAGTAACCTCATAAGGCCTGTCTGTTAGCTTGATATAAAACCTCAAAAATAAAAACACCGAAGAAAAACATTTACAAGAGTTATGCATAATTACTGTTACATTACCAAGCTGTAAGCATGCTTCTAAGAGGCCAGCATTTAAGAGCTGGTTTGGATATGGTTAACTCTTAGTAGATGAAGTGTATTAGCAAGCAGTTCAAAGCCTATGCTGCACATGTCAACGTCCCAGGAGACCATCTTACCTTGGCAAATACATACAATATTGAGGTAATAATGGAAACACTGAAATTTTCTAAAACAGCCATAAAAGTAGGAGATTATTTACAACGCCACTTGCATATGGGAAGAATAATCCTTACTCCACAATTGCTAAATGAATCTCATTTCCTGAATAAATTGCTGTACAACATATTCCTAATACTTACTGTGCGAGAAGCCCCTTTTTCTGTATCTTTATCTGCTTTGCTTCCAGTCTGATCCATGTTGTGTTTCATTACTCTACACAGGTGAGCCTCCAGCTCAGATTCATTTTTGTTTTCTATCATCGTTAAGTGATCTAAGATCTAAAGAAAAAGAGGCAAAAGCTTTATAGAGTACATGAACAAATCAATTTAAAGAAGTACGCTACTCGTGCCATGTCTGACCTTGGGCCCTTTCAGCTTGCACAGGGTGTGAAGCAGAGTCTTCAGTGTCCTTATAGGAAACTCACTCTTACACTGCTTCAGCTTCTCTTTGGGAAAGACCTTCATGAAAATGTGGATATCCAGTAGAATCCGATCCAGATTGATGCTATTAATGGTTTCTGGTAGAAGACGCACCATTCTCCACAGACACTGCAATGACAGGTTGACTTGAAGCAAGACAACTCCAGGAAGAAATACTTAAATATTTAAAAGCATACATTTAAAAGATACAAAACTATCCTTGAGTTGTTTCACTTTGCTACTACATACATTGAAATATGTAGTGTGTGTGCCTGTTAAAATTAGTGGTACATATGGTCTCTTTAATTAGCAGCACTCTACCCAGACCTTCCTTTAGAAGTGATGTATGAAACTGTATGTAGTAGTACTGGCTTCACTACCACTAACAAGAGACAGCATCTTGTGTGCTCTCAGCAAAAAATGCAAAGATGCCAAGTACACCTGAACACAACACAACATCCCCAGGTTTAACCTTATTAAAAATGCTTAAGTTCTCACTAAATCACACCAGTTATAAAAGAGTGGTGTAAAATATATAAGTCAGTTTCAGCCTGGGATTGTTTGAACACATAGCGCACAACTGTGCCTAAGCAAATACTCCAAGCAGGCGACTGTATCTCCCTTTGTGGAGCACATATAATCTTCTGTAAAGTACTAGCAGGTGTTAAGCTTTCTCTCAGTAGAGAGAACAAAGTCACTGAATTAAACATTTCATAAATATTTCAAACTATAGTCACTTCCTTTTTTATAAACACTACCTGTTCCTTAAAGCTAGGCTGTTGATTTAAATAACCAGGTATTTCACAGTTCAAAACCACTATTAAGAGTCTCACCTTCATGACAAGTTCTGAAAACTTAGGAGAGCTGGCTGTTGCTAGCAGACTGTCTTGAAGTAAAACAAGTAGAGCACTAGAAGGAATAAGTTTAGAGTTGAGTTACATGGGAAAGGACTACACAGAAAATGGCAAATTACTCAACACAGTATCACACCAGAAACTATTCCAGTTGTCTACGTCATGCTGTATAAGAGCTCCCTCCTCACAGCACTTCAGAAGCGTTTATGAGATAGTCGGCTGAAATACCAAATCACTCCAAACTAGTTTGCTTAGCCTGCCTTCAGCAGCAGAGATTATGCAGACAAGCTATGATTACCCACCAATAACCACTGATGATTCTTTATCAATTAGCTGAACAATTTCATGGACATCATTCTTTGCTTACAGCATGACTAACAAACACAATAATTCATTCAAAAAACACAGAACAGATGAAATAAAGCAGTAGTCTTTGGTGTTTTTTGTTTTTTTTTGTTTTAAAAAAAACATACCTCAAAATGTTGGTCTGGTCAGACTTTTCAAGAACTTTCACTACCAAGAGATTGACTGACCGGATGACCTGCTCACCCTCCTCAAGGTCTTCAACCCGAGAATCCAGCATTAACGTAATAAGACCATGCATTAGGTCCTTCAGCACACCGGTGGAGGCTTCTCGAGCCAGACTCTCTATCTGGAATAGCTACCAATTGAAAACAAGGTTAGACAACATCCCTATATAAAATACTTCAATTAAAGGATTTCACTACACTATCAAATCCTTTGACATTCCTGCTTTATCCCTCAACAGGAAGGTTATTTGTACTGAGTAACTTCTGAAAAATACTTAAACATCCAACTAAGTACTCAAAACTTCAGGAATATTAAAATAGAACTTAACAGAAACATCAGAATGGCTGTAAGCTATTGAACAAGTCAACAGGCATTCTTTCCCTCCTCCCTGCTTACTCTCTGGTCCCTCCCTAAAGGTGCACTGGTAAGCAGATAAACAGCAACAAACCTTTCATAAAATCAAAGTGCACTAGCCTAGGTACAAGTCAGCTCAGACATTCCATTTGCCTGCATCATCAGCATAGAAATTACTTGCTTTTCTCCTTAATTTATAAGTCAAAGCCTTACCGATATCATGCTCCCAATAATACAGCTGTAAAGTTTCACTATCTCATCTTTGTCGAGCTTCTCATCTGCCATGTGCGTATTGTAGATTAACCGAAGCTGCATAAATGTAGCTATTAGAAATTGGTCAATGTGGCCAGACATAGCTTCTGCTTTGTCTTCCTGTCTGAAAACTTCATCAATCTAAGATTTAAAAACAAAACAGAGCACCCAAGTCAACATAATAAAAACAGATGAACATTTTAAAATTGTAGCTATTTTGCACAAAAGACATCCTTACCAATTTGCCAAGGTATTTCTATTCTAAGCTTTCACTTGAAATCAGTAAACTACAAACTTCTACTGCTAATTCCAACGTATTACAGATTCCAGAATTAACAACTTTCAAAATCTTCCAGACAAAACATTTCTATATAGTTTTCACACATTTATAGAGTAGGCTTTAACTATAAAAGAAGATATAAAATCCTTCTCTGCTGAGTCTGCACAGCAGCTTACATTTAAAAGTTAAGTTTCATTGGCAACAATCTGCTTCCTCAAACCTGTAGTATAGATGCATACTTGACAAAAAAAATATTTTTTTTTCCTGCCCTTAGTGCATCTGTGTTAGAGTCTATTCTACAACATGGAAGTGAAATTGATATTGTTAAAGCGAGTCAGATGGCCCCTGTGCACTTAGTTTTGTCATCAGGGAGATTCTGAGCAGAGTCCACGTCACCTGACACGGTTTCTCCACCAGAGTGCAGCTCATCACCCTCGCAGAGCAATAGTTTAGTTCAATATGAATAGTTGCTACACTTTAGTTCTCTTACCTGTGCTAGAGCCTGGATGCTTGTATTTATATCACCACTGGCTACTTGAGAAATGACAAAGTTGATGGTAGAAGCAGTGTTGCTGTGCATGTCATCAAAGTGTGGCGACACGGCACGGATTCTAAAAGAGGTGAAAACAGGATTTGTTACCCTTTGGAGAGAGTGTTCTTGTATATACTAAACTGCTATTTTTCAGAATCAGTTTAGAGACAAGAGAGATAACAATTTCATCTTCATAGGGGATATTCAAGGTAGAATGAGTTTCTAACATGTCTGTTACCATACCTGGAAACTCACAGATAACATTTAGAAAAATCAAATAAATAAGCAGAACTCGCTTTTTTCTTGAGAAATAACAGTTACCCAAAATTCAGAGCAGAACCATAGTCCATGACTTTGACATCTCTTTTCAAAACAGTTGACACTTCACTGTCTCAGGTAAAGAGGTCTGAATGTACAAATTGTTCATTTCAGCTTCTCAGAACAGTTCTTAAGTAGCCTTATTGGTTTTACTTAAATCTAAATCTAGACTTACTTGGGCTCAGGAATCAGGACTGGCTCAAAGATGTCATCTAGTTTGTGCTGTACAAGTGCGGGCATCTCACATTTGACAGTACCGTTGTCATTTTCAATTTCATCAAGATCCAGCTGAAATTCCCGTGGAACTGTATGTGCTGTCTCTGAGTGATTGCCCATATTGCGACTTTGGCTACAGAAACCAGGAGAGATGTTTATTATATACACAACAGGCAAAAGTACTAGTACTAGCATCTACTGGTAGCCCTAAAGCTCTCATAATAGGACAGCAGACATTTTGGAGATACAATTTTACCCATGATCCTTAAAATCTTCCCTTTGCTGCTCCTCTAGTTATTAGTAAACCAAAATTTTCTAGGCCAGAAAAGCAGCTACCAGTTACTTGCTTTCCTAGTTACTCTTACAAGATGAGCCCGCCCCCCCGGCCTGCAATTAGGTATACACTAGCTCATTTTGTCAGAGATCATTCAGCACAGTTTAAAGTAGCACTAATGGAATACAGGCTCAGAGCTCATGTGTGGTTTTCTTTGGTTTTTTGGTTTTTTTTTTTGAAAGATAATGAATAGGATGCATGTGTACATAGAAACATTGCAAGCTCAACTAAATCTAGGATTCTTCCATATAACTTGTACTTCATGCTAATTTTTTCAATGAAATAATACATTATTCTCAACAGGGACTTTTATTCCAAATCAAACAGTAAGAATACTGTTTCTGAGCTTTTGCTTCCAATACCATCTCTCCAGGCTCTATGTTTCATATGTGCTCATCCAGTCCTGTGCTATATACTTGTCCTAATAAGTTAAGGACACAGATAAATGCAACACACAGGACACTCTCCCAACATTTCCAACAGCTGTCTACCACAAGTGCCATAACTGCCTGCAGCTTCACCTATAGACATCTTGGTAGAAATCTCTGCTTTTGTTTCTTTTTGTTCAGATAGTAGATCTATAAATCTAGAACTGGCCATGATAAACCTGTCACCCCTCTGGAAAGGATGACTAGGATAGAAATGGAAAGACAGAAGAGCCTTGGCACTAAGGAGTTAGTGGGCAGT
The DNA here is from genome assembly GCF_054131305.1 of Coturnix japonica. Classification (NCBI taxonomy): domain Eukaryota; kingdom Metazoa; phylum Chordata; class Aves; order Galliformes; family Phasianidae; genus Coturnix; species Coturnix japonica. The sequence goes on along the minus strand of NC_140667.1, from coordinate 23,336,985 downwards.
ACTTACATCCTATAAGTGCGATACATAATTCTGTCCATGGAGAAGCAGTGAAAAAAGGCACAAGACCATTTAGAATTCAAGACAGACAAGACAAAAAAAGTTTCAGACATTCTAAGTTATTTGACCTATTTTCACAACATGCAAAGATGATGATACAAAAAATAAAATAACATAGCTGGACGTGATATTAGCACATACACTATACCACCTGCAAACCGTAACACATCATTACATACTTGAGTTTGGAAGACATATCCTCAGCAGGCCCCTTTCGCAGCATGCTAGCATTAGCGCTGATGTTTTGGATACGCTGAGGTTTCTCCTCTGCCTGTCTTACTGGAGCAGCAGATGGTCTCTTAGCTGATCGTTTTATCCTCTCCTCCAACATGCTCATGTCTTTCTCTGACAGCTAAAACAAACAATGCTTTCATTTAGTCACATGAATTATAGAAACATATACCTCCTGTAGGTGACAATTATTATAGAGTGAGATTTGCAATTCCAAGGCAGATCAATACACTACCATCTAGCAGCACTCCAACAGGGTCACTCTATCAGATGCTTCTTCAGAAGCTAGTTAATCCACACTGGCAAGCTACAATATGAATTACAGCCACTTCTAGCCCACGCTGCTTTCAAGAAATAATTTTTAATTAAAATCCCAGCACTATCAATAAGTTTAATTGTTGCTTGTGTTGTTGAAGAACAAAACACCTATCCACTTTCCATATCCTTATATCTACGAATCCCAGGCAACATTTTAACACCATGGAACTACAGAAGCCAAGGTCCTGCTACAGCTTGCCTATTCCAAGCACTTGTAACTCAACCATTGTTTTCCAGTTACTCACATTTCCAATCAGCTTGAATACTTGGTCACCATGAACATTATAGACTGTTACAATGGTGTTCAGTGCAGCATTGCGAACAGTGTTGTCTCTATCACCAATATGAGTTGCCATTTCTTTCAAGGCTTTCCCTGGAGTTGGCTGGCATACGTTCATGCCATACGATTCAACAAGACACCCAAGCTCTTCCAGGCACTCTGAAGGAAGAAAACGACAAGCACATCCAAAATTAAAGCTGTCGGGGAAACAGCCCTGACATCCATGCTGCTTGAGAACTAACACTCACTATACAGAAGTGTTAATGTCATTTGTCACAATGCGCAGTTTATTAACAGAATGATAGTTCTTGCCCTCCCTATTGATAGATGCACACACTTGAGGTGTTTTACAAGAAAGAAGCACACAGATGCATCTAAAAGTTGAATGGGTATGGGAATGACTGACAAGTATTTCCCATTACCATGAGCAAAGTGATATTTAACTTCACATCTAGGCAGTTTAGACAGTTCTAAATTTGTAATGTCTTATCACAGAATTTAACCCAGATTTATCAGGATGAGATATTCGAGGTGACAATGGAGCTGTTTGAGCTTTAGTAAATTATTCCTAAATTAAAACATTTGAGACTTCTGTACAGCATGGAGACACCTTTTCCAAGTTCTACTCATATTAACAGATTCCCTTAGTCCAGTACTATCATCATTGCTCTCCACAACACTTTTATTTAAAAAAGCCTACTCAAGGAATATTCAAACTTAACGTTGATAGTAACTTAACAGATTGTTCTACCTTCCAAAGATTAAAAAAAATAAAAAGACCATTCTTCTTTTAAATAAAATATCCAAAAGGGTTATTTGCAAGTCCATATAATTCTATATACAGGGCAAACCTCACATTCTACAAGTTCTGTTGGCTTTTCACAATGCAAAACAACATGACTTAAAATTGAAACTGGTTAGTATGTAATGCTATTTCCCACCTGCACGCTGTTTGGAGTTCTTAGATTTTGTCCCCTCCATGATGAAAGTAAACATTTTGCTAGCAGGATATACGAGACACATCCTATTCAGGATGGCACGCACATCTTTGCGGATGACATCTTTTGGTTCTCCTACCTAATAGAAAGGCAAAAAAAAAAATCAGGAAGAAATAATAAACATTTTCAACAGTCTCTTCATACTTACGAGTAGTTTAATGTTAAAGACAGTGAAAATTATACTCAGTGCAAAAGCTGCTCCTGGAAAATGCCTTTTTAAAGGCAAATACACAATACATTCAGAATGAGCATTAAACACTGTAGTAAAATTTGTTATCTTGCAATATTCCCCATAAAAAGTGAGGTTAACTTCTTATACAATGAATAGTACCTTTATGATGAGATATGGGATGAAAGATGATGCTTCGTTTTCAGTAAGGTGATACTCTTCTTGACTCAGCATATTGAAAAGCAATTTAAGGTATTCAAGCGTTTTCATAAGAACGCTTGTGTTGGTATCAAAGAACCGAAGGGTAAGCCACTTCAGGATCAGATCCAGGCAGCTGATGACTCCATCTTTCTCACTTTCCAAATGCTTCAAACGACAGGAGAAAAAAAGGGGCAAAGTGAAATACACTGTTTAAGAAATCAGAATAAGGAAGAAGCTATGCCTGTTAAGACAGTCTACACTCACTGACAGCTTTCTGAAACTGCAAGTGCCCACTTGTAACTTGCACAGGGTCTCAATTTCACAGTACAGTTACCTCTAGCTTCTCAGAGTATTCCAGATCAGAGTTGATTTTAATTCAAGATGAGACAACAAGGAATAATTATTTCTGTTGTCATGCACTAGCACAGACCCAAACTTACCTCAATCATAACAGCCAGTGCTTTGTTGTGGTGCTGGAAGTCTGCATGAAACATCTCATCCTGTAACCATTTGGCCACACAACTGGACATCTGAGTTTTCAGCTGCTCAATGTATTCATCACGAGGAGTAGTGAAGTTCCACTTCAACACCTGCAAAAAGTCAGCATTTGGAACTCAAAGCAAGCTGCACTTTTTGTTCTTGAAATAACCTGCAAATTGCATTGCTTCTAGAACTACTTCAGGATATGTTTTCAAAATCTTCTCATTATCAAAAGATAATGGGAAAAATTAAATGGCATTTGCTCACCTTGGCTTACATAAATGATCCTGTGTTGAGCAGTCATCTTTAGGCTGTTACCATAAATACTACCAACTAATTAGACTGGTTGTTTCTAAGCAAGATAGGCCTATTCACTGACAAGTAATCAATAAAGCATGTTTTAAGGAATAGAATTTCTACACACAAAAACACCAAGCTTGTTAAGAAGTACCGCTCCAAGTACGTATAAATAATTCAAGGCAGATCCTAGAATTCCAGCATTAGTTATGTGCAAAAGATTGATCAACTTGGCACTACAAAGCTGAGGATCATCTCTTAGAAGCTGTAAGAAGCTCTTACAAGAACATATAGATTCACAAAATCTGATAAACAGACAAATATCACAATCAAAGTAATATGGGCCTGTGCAAGTCAACTTGGGCACTAAATAACCCAAAGGAGACAGAATAGAACTTTTGTGTCCTAGCATATTTAATTCTAAATGCCAGAACAAAAGGATATGTTAAAATTAATACTACTTCAAAACAAGTGAATGCATTCAGACTTTCTTACCTTCAGTCCTTTCTCATCTTTCATTCTTTGTTCTTTCCCATTTGGGACTATGATAAAAATGGGACCCGATTTGTCATCATCCTCCTTCAAAGTAGGCTTGTTTAATACTTTCTTCCCCTGTACACCCTGAGGAAAAAACAAACAAAAAAACCCCAAACGCAAAGTATTAAGAAGCAATGCAAGACATATGCCTTAGTACAAGCAATAGCAAGCATTAGATGCCAGCCAACCTCATGCTGCCTATGTATAAAAGAGCCAGAGAGAAGCTGAAAGAATAAAGTTGATTAGAATTTTTTAAAGTAGGTGCTCTGCCGCTGTGGAAGCAAGACTTGTGACAGTGTGTGCAATAGTATCCTGTGAAAGATGACATCATTCTGGACCAGTGCATCAGTTACCCACACACATCCCTAAAACCCAGTGTAGTACCTGTTTGATAGATTTGCTCTTTGTCAGACTGGTATTGCCTTTGCTGAGGTTTGTATTAGTTTTGGACAGACTGGTATTGCCCTTGGACACACTGCTATTAACATCTGACTGCTGTAAATAAGCCATAAAAAAAGGCTTTGTTGTTAGAGACATATTTACTTGGAAGAGTTACCGACCCAAATCACTTACATGGGTTTTTATTTATTTCTTTTTGTGTTCACTGCAGAGACATTAACTCCAGAATCAAAACAAACAAATAGCTTTCAGTTTGTTCCATTCATTTCTGTCACAAATCTGGACCTTCATCAGTTATTCTCATAACACTACTTTAGGTTACTTTAAAATAAACAGAAAAATTACAGTAACAAAGAAAAATAATCCAAGCATGCACAGCTGAGGCTATCACTGTGCCTTCAAACATTCCTTCTCGCAGCTGTGCTCAAGGAGATTTTTACCTTTCCAATTGTAAAGGAGATGAATTTCCTTCAATACATGGGCTCAACACTATTGTTCACAGCAGAACAGCAATGGTAAGAATAAATTCCCAATTACATGAAACCAAGGAGGCCAAGCAAATTTATGGAATGAGCTGTTCACAAGACTTATTTTTTTTTTAAATAAAAAAAAAACAGACTTTAAAAATTTGTTACTACCTACTTAAGTAAAAGATACAGAAACACCTAATTTCAGAAATCAGAGAAGCACAATGATTCTTAGTAAAAGCAGTCCCTAAAAAGGGCTGTACTTTTACCAGTAAAACATTACTCAATCAGCTAATTTAATTGAATTAATATCACACAAAATAAAATAATTACCTTAGTTTTAGAGGAAGCTCCTCCTACTTTGGCTTTTTTGGGATCAGGCTTGGACTCCATGACATTTGATCCTGAATCTTCAGCAAGAGCTGGAAAAACAAAGATTATTCCAAATTACCAGGAAGCCTATTTCAGATCAATGTTGTTTCTCTGTTCTTAGAGCAGAATAATAAACTGTTCACAAAGATAATGACAGTAACATGTGATAATCCCCCTACCATCACACAAGTCAGAAGACTTTCTTTCGCATGTTAGCACACGCAGTTCTCAACATCATAGTATGTCAAATTTGTCATAGTTTAAAATATAAATAATCATTAAAGAGCTGTTTCACCAGAAGTCTTCTTAGGTGAATGTAAACCAATCCTTTTTTTCAGTTATTTCCCAGAACTTGAGAGGTTACCTGAGGCAGGTTGGAATTTGGCTGGAGCTGCTCCACCTCCTGCTCTGGAGGATGCTTTAGCAGGAGGAGCTGGTTTGGCTGGCATGTTGGCTTTGGCTTTTTCAAGCATGGCCAGTACCTGGTCTTTGGAAGTAGGCTGCAGAGCAGGGGAAACAAAACAACAGATGCAAAAAGATGACTATTTCAATCCATACCACAAACAAGAAAAACAACAGTACTCTGAAGCAGAATATTCTCTAGTAAGCAACTTCCACAACACTTAGAACATCCATGCTTTCATATATTCCCATTCTGAGATGGGACACTTTGCCCTTAGTTTATTTCTGAAAGATCTATATGAAACATGAACTTGCAGTCTGTCCTAGCTGAGCAGTCCTATGAAGTTACTGGAGAACTCTATAAGTAATTGTATGAGTAAGCCATCTTTGAAGTATGTGTTCAAAAGCATACAGTGAGACCATAACTGGTAAGCTACAAGCAAACAGATTTCTTTCAGAAAAACAGACACTGAATAAAAAACAAGCTCTTACAGTGACAGATCATTTGTGGCCATGGTCTTCCTGAAGTACAGAAAACTGTGTCTCCTGACCTTATTCTCAGCCCCCTGATGTTCAGTGCAGGCAAACTTTTTCATGACCAAAAACATCATGAACCTAACAATTTAACTGTCACTTATCCACTCTTAGTCACAGCAATACCTTCAGCTTGCCGGTGGCTTTTGCCATCTTCTCAAAGCCAAGATGCATCATAAAGAATGGCAGGGCATCCTGTGCCTTTTTACGCACATCCCCATTTCGATCTTCAAGGCAGGAGTAGAGGTGAGGCACACATAAGAGCAGGTCAGAAGGAACAGAGCGGAGGGTAGGCAACTTGTCAGCCAACCAACCAAGAAGCTAAAAGTTTAAAAAATATTTTTCAATAAGCAATCATTGATATTTGGAACATCTAACACAAGCCACAAGAGCATGAACAGCAATCCTTTACACAACTATATAAAGAAGGAAAAAACTATGTTTAGACAAACATACTCTTAAACAACATAAATGAAGTATCAACAATTAAAAACTACCAACAAACACTGAGTACAGTATTTGAACAGGCAGCTATTTAAAACTTGGAGCCTGGTCAGGCAAGAGTGTGTGCTGTTTCCTTCTGTAACACAGGAGTTTCAGAACTAGGTAGTCCAGCTGATTAGCAAGTTGTACTTCATTAACCTCAATATACTAACACACCTCCAGTTCTGTTCTGGTCTTCATCACTATTGTGTTAATTTAAGGGAAAGCAAAACAGTTACCAAAAAAGGCAAAACCTCCATTTTCAGAGGCACTGAAATTTAAGTTACAGCTATCACACTGGGGGACAGCTCATTAGCCCTGTGAAGTTTAACAGTTTTGACAGCAAGAACACAGACTTGCTCCTTGTTTACTCATATAACAGTTGTTTTGTAAAAGCAAACTGATGTTACATAACATAGTCCATAGCAAAAAAAGGTTATTTTGAGTAGATACACACAAAGAAGTTAAGAGAAGCCTACCTCTTGTCTTAGGAAAGGATTTTCTTTCTTGAGCTCCTCAGATAGGTCTTCTCCTTCCAGCCACTCTTTCATGCCAGTTTGTTCAGCCCAGGCATTCACAGTTGCTAGTGCAGCAGCACGAACGTTATTCTGTAGCAATAACAAGATTTAAGAATAATCCTAAAGAAGGGTCAGAAAATTACACCAGGAGATTCTATGCTATGTCTTAAAATGTGTTTTCACTGCTCAAGAAACATAGGATTCAGAATCCTATTTTATCAATACCATCTGAAATGTCACCTCTGATGATTGCCTGTGAATTCTGGCACAAATCGTTAGCATCTTCTTAAGCCTCCCTCTCTCCAGTTGCTCCAAGTAGTTCTTTCCCATGGTCCTAGCTTTGATTTGACACAGTATCTTGACAAGCTCAACACTGGCATTATACAAGCTTTGGTATCAGTCAGTGTCATATTTCTGCCTACATGTTAGAAGCTTCCCACTCAGTCACAGAACAAGACAACAGTGCACACTGGAATTCACACTGATACACTAAAAGAAGAGTTCTACAAGCAACTTTAAAGTCAATAAGGTTTTCTTGGTTAAATAGTGTATTTTCATTCTGAGAATCATGAATACATAAAGTCGTTGTGTTTCCATTTGTGAGATGAATTATGACCCCAATTCCAGTTATTCACAAGCAGTAAAATATATTTCATGCAGAATGCATACCAAAGACACTTTATTTGAATAATAAATCATCATTTAAGCAAGAACAACCCCTCTCCAAAAAACCACCATCACTACTTGCATAAGCTTCCAAAGCTTTAATTACCATCCACATCTCAAAAGCAAACAGTAAGTTATTCACTGGCTTATCTTAGGCAGTGAAAGGCAAAAAAAGGAGAAAGGTATTGAGCATCTTACCTTACTGTCCCCAAGGACTGTAATGACAGGAATGCCCAAATTTTTCACATGCTGTTTGATATTGGGGCCCATTGCTGTTGCCAGCTGCTGAAGAATGCTCAGTGTTTGTTGCACCTGCATATAAACGAAGTCTTTCAATAAGCCACAGTTACAATTATATGTGCAAAATTCCAAGTCATATGGGGACAGTTAACGTAACTGTACATAGGCTTTTACTTCAGAATGCCTGCTTATTGACATATGGAAACTAAAATAGGGTGCGTTACTTGTAGGATGACCTACATAGATTTTCCTTTTTTTTTTTTTTTTTTGGAAGGGTTTTTTCCATTAATACAAAGCAAAGACAAACACTAATAAAAACAGGCAAGCATATCATCTGGAAATATCCACTCCACTGGTTTCAAACACATGATTTCATGACATTGCAACAGCTTTCAGCCATAAACTATTTCTCATTTCCAAACTGGAAATAGCTGAAATAAGTTTTCAAATAACATACCAAGATTTTATTGGAGTCATTGAGTCGACTCTTCAAGGCAGCAGGAAGCTCTCCTATGTTGGGCTGTATGAACTTGGCATCATTAATGATGCTCGTCACTTCATCTAGACCTTCCTTTCGGATCTTCCAGTTTTTGTCTCCAATCTTAGCCACTAGCTCAGCTGTGATCTTATCACTGTACAAGATAGGAAAAGTAAGAAGTCCATTTAGTTACACGCCTTTAGGATTAGAGTGCTTTAATAAAAACAATTTACGCTTAGAGAGCATGTCAGTTAAGCTTCGAATTGCAGTGCAAATGTCTTCAAGTTGTAGAAGATAAACGCACCCAATATCTGTTCTTGGCAGAAGATCCACAACATCATTCCCAACCTCTTCCTGTTCCTCTTCCTCACCATCATCCCCACTTCCTCCATTGTGCCTGGAAATGCCACGAGTTGGGGCTGGTGCTGTCTGTCCTTGCATCTGCAAGCAACAAAAATTTACAAGGGCTATTTTAGAGTCTGAGTAAAGTAAAGGCAGTTGCACAACACAAATATACTACTGCAGTGTAAAATACTTTAAAACACGATACTCCAAAAAAAAAAAAAACCCAAAAAAACAACCAAACACAGGAGCTTTTGAAATCTGTCATAGGAAAAAAGAAACATTGGCATAGATAGGCACAAGGCACTTAGCTCACCAAAGCAGCTGCTATCTTCAAAACTCTGGTTCACTTAAAATAAATTCTAAGAATAGATGCACAGCATTAGTACACATTCCAACTACCGCTGTTACCAGGTAGTTTTAATGACACTTGGTATTAAGAATGCTACACTTCATACCTTTTCAAATTCTGCATCTATCTGAGAGAGAAGAGCTGGCTTCTCATCCTCAAAAAACATTCGCAAAGGAGGTCCCACATAAAGATACATGACTCCCAGCAAGGTAATGGCAGAAGTCCTTACAGCCTGATGGAGAGATGATAAAAGCATTCAGTCTGCACATTAAGGACTGATCAAAATTCTAGATTAAAATAAATTTTCTTACTGGGTTAGTTGCAGCAAGAGCTGTCTTCACATTACTGATAAAAGCTTTGACATTCAGTCTGTGGAAAGAAACCATATTCTCATGAGTACAATTCAAACAAAAAGACAAAGCAAAAAACAAAATCATAGTATATTAAAGACTAAAATAAATGCAATGAGAACAAACAGATGCATACAAATCACCAAAAAGCAGGAAATATTTGCACATCACTACCTTAACTAATTGCATAGATCAGTTTTGGGAATAACCTGCTATGAAAGGCAACACAGTAAACCTAAGATGGTTAAAACCAAAGACTATTTATTAGAGTGGTGGAGTTTAAGTTACTACAGTCCTGTGATTGCTAGTACTGAAATCCAAAGGAACAAGTCTAGTTCTAGTACTATTTTAAGCACTTGAAATGTGGCTACATAATAAAAAGTAATTTTTGTTCACTTGTACCAGGATCTTGATGAAAAAGGTCCAAATTTCAGAAAGAGTAATTCACAAGATAAAGAAGAAAGGTTTAGATTACTGAATCTTCTATACCACCACAGCACAGCAAAAGAAAACAGATGGGCCAACATGGAAGCTTCTTTTGTAAGGTTTCAAACACCACCATTCTACTATCATCTCAATTCATACATTACTCTGGCAGAAATACACACTTCTCAGGGAATTTTTGTCTTAATATCAAGTGCTACTGAAAAAAGCTTCCAAGACTTATTAATGCAACCACCTGTTTCATGACTGTTAAACAATTCAGACAAAGTAACTGACTAAGCAATCAAATAAATTAGCATTTGCTTGCTGATACTCCAATTAGAAATTTATTCTCATAAGTGAATGGTTCATTACTGTATACACATAACAGAGTTCAGCTAGGAGATAGGTGCTGAAAAACTAAGGAACATTATATACTGATTCTAATGAAGAACCTATTTTCCACCCCCATCCAGAACCAGAAGCAATACTGATTGTGTTGGCTAAAATGTCACCCTAAAAATATACCCAATGAGGAAAAAAATAAGCATCCCAGTATGTATTTCTCCATACTATGCCAAACAGAACTATGTAGTGATGTGTCACAGCATGGATGCATCAAAACTATCACTCATCCCACTCCTATATGTGGATTAAGGCTCTTCAGAAAAGTCCTAAATCTTTTAACAAAGGATGCAACCTTACTACTCTTGTCAGATACTTTTGTTCACATATTTAGAAGTGGAAGAGCAGCTGATAAAGTCAATATCAGAGCTGAGAGAACTAAAAGTTCTGTGTACTCGCACTCTTGAGAAAGAACAAATCTTCAGCCCAAAACAAGAAACACTTAAACTCAAGTTTGTCTTGAAAGACATACCCAGAAAAGCCAAACTCTTTAATTGCATTTGAGAGCCAGTTCAAAGTTTCTGACTGATTTTTAGGGTTCTTTTGAGAGAAAGCCGTAGCCACAACCTGAAACAGAAAAGTAAAGCTTGAGTTTTCATTGTCAAGCCAAGTGACAAAGAGCTATTGTACATAAATGAGAGATAATACCTGCAAAAAACAGGCTACTGCAAATAAATCAACTGAGCTGTGTGTAACAAGGCAAAATCTGTTGCATCACCATAGCATAACGTAATTACAGCTGAAGTAAACCAGTACTTGAAGTACTACAAGGCTTCCAGAGATTACCTATATTACAGAAACGTACAAGTGGTTTTTCTTTCCCTCCGAACACTTTTTTATAAATGCTTTTTTTTTAAAAAAACAATATTTCAGAAAGGTACCTATTTATTACTCATTATTTGTTGCATTTAGCAGCTAACTCATGAGGTACCTTCAAACAAATCACTGCTGTGCAGCACAAGAAAACAAAACAACAAAAAACTCATGAAGATTGAAGACTTATTCCCTGAATTGAAAGAACACATTTCTGTCTTTACCAGAGGAATACTTTTGCTATTCACTCACCTGCTCAGCAGTCCATGGCAGTTGACATGCCTCAGCTATCGCTGTCATGGCTTCTTTTGCATTGTTCCCACATTTCACATCACCAACCTTGTCTACAAGACCATCCAATACAACCTGTGCAGAAGTCTTGGAGAAGTTTCCTTTCTGTGCAATCAATGCAACTATATGCAGTTTCATCTGCATCACCTGGAACATTCATAACAGCAAGGAAGTCACTCATTTTTACATATTTTAGACCTCTAAAAAGTATATATGTCCTCAATGTAAAAATACAAATTGTATTTTTTTCTATTAAACTGTGTGTGTTCTCAAGTACGCACATGCATTTGTCTGAACATAAGTTGTGGATACACATTTTAATACTGGCAGTAATACTGAGAAACCACTATTAGCATTTAGAATTTATCTATAACTATACATACATATACACCAACACACCTTTATACATCTAGACACATTCAAGTGTCTCCTGAAGCCTCAACTGGAAGCACAAAAAGAACACCTGATTTTGAGAGTTTATTCTCTTAGTACAGCATCCACAGTTGCCTCTACAGCCAAACGAGAATATAACATATGTACAGGTAGGGCCCTTTTTCAGTTAGAAAAGCAGCTTACATTAAGTAATAAAAACAAACTGTTACTTACTTAAGTAAAGATGTATTACCTGAAAGTTTGTTTCCTTCCAACCAGGTTTCTTGGCCAGCATTCTTACTAGGGCTTGGCAAGGCATTTCACTTCTCTCCATAAGTTCAACAGCCTCAAGGATAAATGTCAAGTTAGCCAAAAGGTCACAAATGGTACAAAAATACCCAATCAAACAAAAACCAAACATCCACACAAATGGAAATTACCTGAACTGTCACGTAGACGTTTTCTTAATATTAGACTGACTCACAGAAATTCTTAGCATAAGAATTTACCTCAACAGCTAAGACCCATTTCAGTAATAGTTTCATAATTTCAGTTAGTCAACACTTCCACTAAAATATTACAGCTCAAGAGCAACTGCAATACAGTAGTATGAGCTACTTGTACATTAACAGCTGATTGCTTTTTGAATGCGAACTCTCAAAGGTTTTAAGACAGATACCACAGCAAGAAAAATCAGGCTTCACATTCCAGTTTTTGTGAGTGCATCATATTTACATGTTTGTAACTACATGAAGTACTCATTACCAGTTATGAATACTAATACTGGTGTCCTAAGTTTCAAGCATCAACTATTTACCGATTGAAACGTTAATGTTATGATCAGTTGCCGCTTAAAATGCAATCAATGGGGACTTGCAAGTGTTTCTGTACAAATCATTGCAAAACCTGTTTAAATCTAGCTGTTCTTGAGACCAGCTTCACAATTACTCTATTTTTAATAGACCTGCATGCATCCTCAATCCATGTACAAATACTTCTCACAAAAACATATCTACATAAAATTAAAAAAAGGTCACTGCACTATAGTTACGGATTAAGAATTAATTTAAATCATGTAAGCTCTTTGTATTTTGCAAGTATTGTTTAACCCACCTCAAACAGCTGACATACAGCAGCAGTCTACTCTGGTATGTCTTTTTAAATGAGAGCTAACAAGCCTAAAACAAGCTGAAGAACTTATTTCTTGCTTTCTTCTACCCCATTTCTCCTTTTATCAGCTGTTGCAAACTCACCTTCTGAAACTCCTCCATGGAGGCAAGTCTCTCTTTCCAGTTACCACTGTCCAGCTGCTGGATACAAGAAGCTGGAAGGACAGCAGCAGCTTTCTCCTCACAAACTTCTATCTGCATACAGATCAGAATAAAGATAAAACATCCCAAAGGATTTTGTGGTAGTAAGGAGAACACATCCAAGGGCATATCATGCACTGGAACAACTCCTGCTCTTGGATGCATTTACAAAATTTACCATAAAATGAAAGAATTCTGTTGCAGGTTGAAAGACTTTGTACAGATTACAACTTAGGGGCTCACAAATTTAGGAAGCTGCTAAACCACACGTCAGAAAAACAATCTCTGAAAAGTTTAAGTAGCAACTTACTAAAGCACAGTCAAAAATGGTGCCAGGTAACTTTTACTTAAACAGAGATAAACTGAAATACATAAGATAATTTTGTATGAAGCCTAGGTTTCATAGCAGTTATTGAGGGGGTAAAGGTATACAGGGGAAGACATCTTCCACATCTGTCTTAATGGAATGAATTCAAGTTATTTTTGAAGAGAAAACAAAGCAAAAACTTCCTTTGCATCTGTTATCTGTATTACTCTCCAGAACTGTATCCTCATTTTGTGCCATATATAATACATGTACATATAATGGAAAGTACTCATGCTGAAGGACAATCCCTAAAGGTAGCCAACAACTCAAATAATTGCAAATAGATTTCATAAAGGAGCAAGTCAGAACTTAAACATTTTTTTTTTACTGTTTGACCCACAAAGGGGGAATGAGGCAAACTAATCTAATGGAAGATTATGGAAGGGAAAAGGTTGTTTTTCTTTTTTCTTAAGTAGAAACAACACATCTAATCCATATGTATACAAACTACATGACTCAGATTTTCAATGCATTCTTGACCCACGCCCAACTATGAGCAGCGTGTAAGAAACCTGATGTAGTTTATTATTAGCTTGAAATCTGAAGCAGAATACATTGAACTCCAGAACACCATGTTTTCAAGCTTTTAATGCCAGACAGAAAATCATACATCCTTAATTACAATGTAAGTAGTTATCTCTACCTCTCTCTGCCTTCTACATCTGTTTCTAATTCAGTAACCCCATGACACCGATCATTACATTAGCCTGATAACATTTATTGCTTTTATGACCTGGTTTCAAAACCAGCCAATATAATAAGCACATATTTGCCCAAGTATATCAAACATCCATTTTGCTAGTTATGAATTCTATTTAAATGCACTGCTATTCCTTACCAAGAAAAACACCTCAGTGAAAAATGTAGTAGCTGAAGAACTGGTTAACTATTTACATAAGGCACTTTAATTTGGATAAAAGCAAGACACTCACCGAGAGCTCCGATTCAGCTATCTCTTTGGTCTCAGGACCCTTCTTGCCTTTAGCCCCAGCACCTCCTGAACCCGCAGCTGCAGCTGGTTTGCCTTTCTTAGGTGGGCCCCCAGGCTAGAAAGAAAACACAAATTAGCAGAGATCAAACAGCTCTCCAATTCATCAGATTCTAAGTGAACTGCTGTTTTTCTACATGTCTGCATTCTGACATCAAAATATGGATTTGGAAGATACTTCTGGTACCGTAACGGTTATGCTTAATCTTCAAAATATCAACAAGTTATAAGACAGTACAACCACAGTCAAACAAATAGAATTGTCAGTAAACTCTTGACAAACTCTTACTTTCACAGCAGGTGCTTTTTTCTGTGGTCCTGGTTTGGCTGCTGTGTCTTTTATTTCTTTATCTCCAGCAGACCCTGAAAGAGCAGGCGCCTTTCCAGCAACAGGCTTGCTTTCTTTTTTCTCAGCAGCTCCATTCTTTTTACCATAAGCCAGTTCTACCTTCTCAGCACATTCTTTAATCTGACAAAGTGTTTTAAAAGAAAATAGAACAAAACATAAAAAAAAGAAATGCATCTTTTTAATTACTACAACTTTACTATTCTAGAAACAACATTAAGTTGTTCAGTCAACAAAGTTCAGTATTACTGCTGTAACACAGGATAACTAACTAGTCGACAGCATTAACTCCTGTTATATCGCTCAGTTAATTTTCTTAGTTCAAAATGAAGCACACTCATGTATGAGGAGTTTAGGGAACCCCTTCCACAGGCAGATGCTCTAAAGCCTAGTTCTTAGCACAATAATCAAGTCGTCATTCAAACCTGTTAACTTATGCAAAAGCACAAAGACTTTGTGTAGTGAAGTATGGATTGAATATCAAATCCTATCTTAAAGTATAGAACTAGGTCACACCTTTGTGACTTAAATCCCTGAGATTTGTTTCAGATGGAGAAAGAAGCATTTGGAGAACAACCCACCAACCAAAAAGAACAAGAAAAAAACCACAAAAATCACACCAGTTCACAAGTAGAGTCTTAAAGCCAATTGCATTTAAGAATGAGATGCTGCAGTGTTTGCGCATCAATATACTTAAGATACTGAGTCAAAGAAAGAATACTCAATATTTTACAAGAAATTTAAAAAAAAAAAAAGACTTTCTCCAGACTTCCTGATCCAACAGTAGATGAAGTAAGACACGTTTTCAAAACAACTGTGGAAAATCATTGACCAAAGTGCCTCCTTTCCTCCTCTTCACTAAAATGCATTTTAGACGAATAAATTGAGCACTTCATAAACTCACCCGTTCAAGCTTTAGTTTGTCGACATCTGCTAGAAAAGGATTCACAGCTTTCTCTCCAGCAACCTTCAGTGCAGTGCCTAGTGCTTCAAAACCAGCATCTCTTACTTCAGGAGCAGAATCATTGATATGCTGCCAAGAAATACAGTGTGCATCACATAGCTTGCAGCTCACATCTAAACAAATGTTTAAAGCCATGTTCCATATAAACCTGTTCCAAACTTAAAAAAAAAAACAAAACAACCTACAACCACTACAGCATAATACTTAATATTCCATTCCATTACAGAAAGAAAGATGATGATCTACTTCTGTTTTCTCATATCCTGATCTGCTCTGTTTCTCAAATACATTTAGCTCCCCATCCTTGGATCTCCCACGCAGCAAGAGAAGGGAGAACACCTCAGCTTTAAGGAATACTGAAACACCATAAAGTTTCCAAGTAACTTTAAACACCACAATCCTTTTCAAATCTCCATTCTGGAAGCCAGGGAACAGACATCTTTCTCCCAAAAACAATCTGATGCTTTGCACCAACACTTCAAGTCAATATCAGAGAAGTACTAATTCCTGCTGCTTTTTTTACCTTAAGAAGTGCAGCACAGAAAGGTTTCAACAGGCTTTTTGGCAGAGTAGAAGGTGTGCAGTGACGGAAGCTTCTTGCAATGAAAAGGGACGTCTGCTGCTTAATCGTTGGATTTTTGTTGTCCATCACTGCCAACACATCTTCACTTATGTTCTGCAATGTGGTCTACAGCGAGAAAGAAGTTATTGCTTCCAGTAAAGGAACAAAAAAGCAAATAGAAAAAGGACACCAATTCTCAGACAATAGGAAAATTGTCAGTGTTTCACTTACAGTCAGAAAGATTGCATCAATGGCTTCCTGCAGTGCTTGCACTACCTGAGGTTTCTTCTCTTTAAATTTCTCTAAGATGGTTGGAACAACCTGTAGAAGAGATAAAAAGAAACGAAGTCAATCCACTCTTCCTAGTATAGAACATGAAAATTTGTTCCCTGATGTTTCACAAAGAAACAAAGCAAACTAGCATCTCTCCTGCACCACTGCACATACAGCAGCCTGGAATACACTAGATCATCCTGCTATCTCTAACATGAACTTCTTTCTACTCAATCTACTAACAAAGATTTTTGAGCAGTTACATAGAAAAGCTAAGAAGAGGTAGGTATAAAAAAATCACAAGTGAATATTCTGGATTTACTGGTGTGGAATACAAAGACACTGACAGGAAATTAAAGAGTTCCACAGTAGAGTGCTGTGTTTTCATTTTTTTATTTTTTTTTTTTTTTTAAGAATTCAAGAAGGTTTATGTATATACACACAGACACACTGTCCCATTTCCCAGCAGCACTGTCCAAGACACTCTTATTTAACTAGAACATTATCTCTCCAGTAGTGAAAGCCTGAACTTTTCCTATACTAGCATCCCTTCCAAGAAGGGTATTTTTGGATTTATCAACTTGAAAAAGCACACCTGATAATCAAACCACACCACCTTGGAGCTTCTCCACAGTTTACACCCAGTACAGCTTTTCAGTCAACCAGACATAGCTGACTCTTCAACGTGCTGGTAGTATGAGCTGCTCCACTTAACTATGGTCTCTATAACCTTCACCATTAGTAACACAACAAAAGAAATCCTTATGTCTAACTAAAGACATGCAGAGCTTTTAGCTGTGAAAAGCAGGCTACTTTCAGTGTTTTTGGAAGCATATCACCATCTGGTTACTTGTATAAGCTCTTGCATAATAGGAAACAGGTTTTCCTATAGATACCTCTTTCTACACAGAATGTGACTACAAGATCTCACTCAACCCATTATGACACAGTGACCATGGATCAGGTGGCATCTTTGTGTTGCTAACCCTTGCCAATTCCCTGTTCACAAAGCCTTAGGCACTTAAAAATAAGTAAGTAAAAATAACCATGTTCCTCATAAGGAACGTTCAGAATGAAAGCAGCTTTCAGAATGAAATAATCTTTGCCCAAGCTTTTGTCCAGAAATCAGGAGACTCCAAGGCTTTGAAGCAATGATATAAAGTAACTTCAACAAATCACCATAAAACATAACACTAAAGGCTGCCAGACAAGTCATTTTTCCACCTCCCTCAGCTTTATCCTCAGCTCTCCTTTATGTATCTTCTTATGCATCCCAAGAAAAACTAAAGTTGTGTGGCATAAAGAACACAGCAACAGTGACTCTCGAGAAAAAAGAGAGATAAACACAACTACTTTCACAGTTTTCCTAGTACTATTGCTGCTAAAACAAGAGCTGCAAAAGGAGAGAAAAGCATTGAACTAGACCACCCAAACATTTTGGTACCAAAGAAGTCTCAGTACTTTGGCTGTTCAAAGCAGGTGACAACACAACAAGCAAAACCCAAACCAATAACTACACATAAAGGCACTACTAGGTAGACCTCAGGCTCAGAAACGTTTCTCCCATCTCTGTGTGCTACAAGTGCATTTCTGTGGGTGTACCTCCAGCATGAGACAATGTAAATCAAGTTCATCCTATGGAAGGTTAATTAAGAGTAGTATTAGTACACAAGATTCATTGCACCAGTAAGCTTTATACCACTGAATGTGAATAAGTATTGTCCTTTTAACCTTAAGCTGCAAGCGATTTCACTTCTTAATCCATCAAGGTGAATGTAAGCATTTGCAATACTACAAAAATATATCTTTGATAAATACCAAGCCCTGAAAAAACAAAATCCCCAATACTTCCTGGTGTCCATCATCAACAAAAACAGGGAAAAAACATACATACTCTTACTTACATGTCCTGCATATTGTCCAAATTTCTTTCGGAGGCCAGAAGCCAGACCAGCAAGGCATTTGGCGGCTAAAGCAACCAGCATAACATTTGTATCTTTTCCAACAACCTGAAAAGGAAAAAGTAATGAAAGGTGGAAAACTTCAGAGACTTAGAAATTCCTTAATACAGTCAGGAGGCTACAGATAACATTACTCCCACCACTGTTCCAACTAAGAAGTTTATGCTACTGAGCATTACCTTAATTAAAACTTTTAAACTTCAACACAAAGAAGTTATAACAAAAAATAATTATTAAAGCATACACATATGCTGTGTTTCATTACCTTTTTGAGAACTTTCACCAAGTCTGCATAGTCACCTGATTCTAACTTAGGATTTTTCACCAGCACTTCCACAGCTTCTAGAGCTTCTTTCCTTTCCTGCCACTTTTTTGCTTCCTGCAAAGCAAATCACAGAGATTAATCTATAAATCTAAACAGTCCTTCAGGATCTTATTTGCCACAAACCATAGATTTTAGAGCTCAACTCTATTCTGAGAAAACCAAGATTTCCCTAAAGCTCAAAACCAATTGCAGGGAAACACAAAATACATCCTGGAAAAGGCCTGTATCTCAGCTCCTTAGAATTACAGCTTTCTTGATGGCAAAAACCAAAATTTAAGACTTATGACATTCTATAATTTGCTTACACTAGTCTGTTATTACCCCAGCAGCAGTATAGTTTATGATGCAAAATGCAAGTCCATCTTTAGACTCACTAGCTCCACATGCCACAGAATTAACCAGTGGTATTAAAGTTTATGCTTACTATTTTCTCATAAAAGTCCTTTGGAAGCTTTGAAAGGATTTCTACAGCTTCAAGCAACTCATATGCATCTACTTGTGGTACTGCTTCTTCCTCATCATCATCTCCTGCAACCAGAATTAAGAAAAACATCAAGCTATGTGATAAATGCAATTTCACAACCACACTACTGTCTAAGACTCACAAAACAGTGTCAACAACTGTGAACTTGCTATGCCAAAGTATAGATACTTTATCATGTAAAGTTCTTACCCTAGCCACATTCTCCTGTGGTGCAATGCATCCCATGTTTTATATCATTTTGAATAGAAGACCCTTTACAATTCAACGCATTTTTCTATAAACCCATGATAAGCCTCCCAGTGGAGTAAAGGGACAGTTTACCTCCATCTCCATCTCCTCCAGTTGCCTGCTGCTGCTCAAATTTTGCTTTCAGCTCTTGTTGGGAACGCAGAAACCTGGTCTGCTTAGGAGCAGCCGACGACACTTTGACCCACTCTTCTTCCAGTTCCTTTAGCTGCCAATGGAAAAAGAATCATAGTATCCACAACATTTTGTACATACCACAGACAAGCAACACCTTACAGAAAGCACTGGAGGTTTCCCACTACAAGTTTAAGACACTGCTAAATATTAAGTTCTTTGGTGGCAAAAGAAGTGACTTCTTCACATTCACTGCTCATAAGCTTTTGAACAGATGTACTCATGTAGCTGAGCAACAAAACCAAAAATGCTAATCTACTCCAGAACAAACTGTAGAATGGCCAGGCCTCTAAAGGTTTAAAATGCAAGTAGTTGAACATGGAGAAAGATTCTTGTAATAGTTTTAATATCTGAAGACAGCAAGGCTAAGACAAAACAAACATGTTGAATTACATTTGAAAAGGCAGTTTAAAAAATAAAAGCTATGCCCTGCTCCAGAAAGTTACTGCTTTCCACTCAAACTAAATTAATACAAGTGGATAGGAAAGAAAGATTAGTAATTTAAAAGTTTTAAATTAATGGAATGTTCCAGTTATCTACCACAACACAATGACACTTCCTGAGGTGGAACAATCACATGAGGAAATAGAAACACTGTAAATGCAGACCTGACCACTCCCAGTACTGGGGGTCTTTTTTCACCACTAATTATTTGCCCTTGGGTTAGGTCTTTGCGATGAGCTTACTCTACTTGTCTAAATGCCCTCCTCAAGATCCAGTACAAAAGAAACAACATTTTGTTGTTATCTCTTTAGAAACAACAAGGGACCAAAGTCTTCAACCCTGTTACTGGGAACTGAAGAATAATGCCTCATTAATGGAAAATTCCAGCTTTGACCAAATTCTACAGGATCAGACACACTGCTTACACGTGTGCAGAAACAGTTTTTTAACCAGACAGTTCTACATACCTGAACAGAATTTATGTTCTGCAATGGAGGTCTCAGAGCATCCCTTATCCAACGGTAGATCTCCACAGCAAGGAGTTTGGCTTCATCTCGAACAGCCTTTTCGCGAGACTCAAACAGTTTTGGCAATACTTTGATGATTGGCTTCAGTGAGATTATTTTTGAACCAAATTCACTGGAAGTTAAAAACGTGGAATAACATCAGAGTCCAAGCAGGGGCCACAAAAAGCGATTTATTTATTTACTTTAAACACCAACTCATGATGCGCAGTCACTACATGCAGAGAATATTCTACATTCATATTCTTGTTTCTTTTTATGATATCATTCAGCTACTGCACAATTAAAAGAATATTTCCCCAATCATAATTCCTTTCCCCAAGCCAACCAGAATTACAATACCAGGCCTCTGCTAAAATTACTTCAAAACTTTTAATCCAACCCATTGCCTAAATCTGTTTTTGCCAAGAAGGGATAAAATAAAGTATCCCTAGACTGAAATTTATGACTTTTTTTTTTCTTTAAATAAATCAGAATAAATAGAATCTCCTTTGTCTATCCTGGGAAGCAAACTGCAGTAAAAGCATTAGTCATTTTGCCACTTGTAGAACGTAGATAATTATAGTAAGCCTGGGTCATCCTCACAAAAAACACACGTGCTAAAATGTGTGCAACTGAAAGAACACAGAAAAGGTTTCCTCAGCCAACCTTCCCTATATGTTGTTGAACTTAACACAGTACATTTTTCAACCACCGTTGAAGGATATCACATTTTTTTTTAAGATACCCATCCAAATAGTAAGCTGCTACAGTTGAAATAAGTCACATCAGAAGCCACAGAATACCAATTGAGGACTATTTTTCTTTCTTGCGAGCTCCAAATTAAACTTTCTAGTCACACTTCTGTTTCTGTTAAGTACTGCATGAAAACGCTAGTAAAAACCAGCTAGTAAGAAATAGACAGTTGCATATCTAAGCTCTAAAAACTCAACTGACGGAAGCTTTATTACAAGTCTCACTTTATGAGAAATGTGAGGTAATATAGCATGCAAAAGAGACTCCAGTATTGGAAGTATCAATCATAGAATACAAACAAATGAATGGCACAAGCTTGTTTTTACATCACAGTTAAAATAAGGGGCATACTAGACTAGACAAAGGGGCTATCTAGAATGAGAACTCGGTGTCTACTGTTCTTCTAATTTTTGTAACAGCACAAGGAATAAAAAAAACTTCAGCATAAAACAAAAAACACTGAAAGCGTTATGTACTCAAACTACACACCTAGGAACAATACATAAAACCTTGCTATCAATGCAGAAACCGTGGAAGCATAATTCTAAATCGGAAGACTAGTAGAGCTCCATGAAATAAACTGATCTTGAGATCTAAAGCATAATAAAACACTACATATAAAGAAGGTATGTCTTATAAATACAGTTGGTAGGAAGATATTGAGGAAGGTTACACCATTTTCTAATTATACCATACTGTTAAACAGATAAGAATTTAAACCAGGTAAAATATGCTCTTAAAAGTAGGACACTTAGCAGAACCTAAAATAAATCATTGCTTACAGCACTCATTTAGTGCAAGAAGAACCATTTAGGCACATACTTCAGCAAATTCACTACCAAACATCCAGCATAAAGGTATTCTTCATCCGTATTACAGTCTTTTCACACGAGCTACTTTTTTATTATTATTTTTGCAGGAAAAGGTTTTCTGGCCTCACTGATACCAAAGTTATCAGCAGGAAATTGACTTAATGAAACAAACACAACCAAATTCTGTGATTCTAATCCTGAAACCCACTACCCTATCTTAAATAAGCTTTTGGTTTTTAGAGATTATTATCAGCTTCTGTTCTTAACAGAGAAATTTCTATATGGACAATGGAAATTGACACAGACAGCTCTTAAAAATAAACATAGGGGTAATGAGCATTTAAAAAAGACCAAAGCAACAATATAGTCAACCAAAGGTGCACACATCAGCAAGGAAAAACTTGAAACAATCCACCACCACCAGCAAAAAAAAATAGAACAAATTTCAACTTTCCTATCACTGAACTTAGCTATTCAGAAGAGTTGTGATATTCTCACAACTGTTATCACCATAAAAATAATCAGTTCAGTAAAGACAGCCTGCTAAAAAAAACAAGAGATGGATAAATGTACTACTGCAGTGAGAGGAAAAAGCAACAACAAAACAAGCGCCACAGTCCCAAACATAAAACCTTACCTTAGTGCTTTCCTCAGTGTCTCTATACATGCAACTATGATTTTTGGGTTCTTGTTGTCGAGACCTTTTAGCAATTCTTCCTGTACTGCCTCCCCTTTCTCAATTTCTATATACATTAGACATATATCTACACCCAGCTCCTTTGCTCTGGCTTTTGGCTGATTGAATACTTTATTTACAACTCCAGAAGCTACTTCTCCCGTTGTCCTGAAAGGCAAGAGAAAGTTCCCTTTAGAAAACTTAAGTGAACTGGTTATTTACCATCATTAGCCACAGCAGAAGCACACACATCATCTAAAACATTGACAAGAACTCAGTCTTAAAGACTAAATTCTAAGTTAACTTTGAAGGTTATAACCTTCTGTAAAAGGTGATTTTTACCCGCTAGTTTAATCAATAGAACTCCTTCACACTGAGTACTATTTGGCATGTTCCTAATACCAGACTACACCAGATTAGGAACACAAGACCCTTTATCAAAAAGGTCTCTATTAGCATATATGAATTCATCATCTCCAGGAATTGCATACAGTATAGTAACATCTAATACCAGTGTACAAACAGAAAATAAGTTTGCTTGGATTATGCCAAAGTTCCCAATACACTCCACAATTCACACCACTTGTGAACTAAGGGGTCTGGAAATGCTGTTAGGATTCTCAAAAAAGCTTCTAATTTATTTGTTTTTAAATGCTTATTTTTTATTTTTTTTAAACATCAAGTCACTTAAGGCCAGTATATCTAAGCATGGATCTGGTCAATTAGGTGCTGCCATTTCACCCCCAGGAGAACACATTATTTCATGGGGCTAGATAACGCTAATAGTAGCAACATCCTGTGAAGAAGTAGGTGAGTATGCAGATTTAGATGGATTAAATTGCACACAGCACCACAAACATAAGTACATTTTATGCAACAAATAAATTCCATGAATATCTCCCAGGAAAGATGTTCCCTGTATATACTGCTCCAGCCAAGCAAGAGGAGGGCTGCCAGCTCACACCAATTCACTGTTTTGCTTCTCTACCATTTCCAAAATCTGTACCACCCTCTTTACCTTCAACATCATTAAGCATTATGTAAGCAACTTCTGATAAATTAACAGGTACGTGGAAACCATCTACAAACCTACTACTCTGCAAGTTTTATAAGTCAGAAAGCAACTTGTTCTCAACATTTAATACTGTAACTTCACAACTCCCGCACAATTTATCTACAGACTTTCTCAGAGAGGGACATAGAACTCTTAACTAATAAACGAAAGGCTACTAAAGGAAAGGCTACTTACTTCCCAGCTACGTGAGCATTTTCAACATAAGCAAGTGCTGCTTCCAGTCCTTTCAACTGTGCCACTGCATTGGAGTCCGTCACAAATTTCTTTACCAATCCAAGGTATTTGGACCACTCAGGACTCTTCTCATCATCAATCTTCTGGAAGAGCTTAAGGGCTTCTTCGTAGCCATTTAGTCTGGCTTTCCACAGCTGGAAGAAGTAGTCAAACATTTAAGTGCCATGCTAATACAGACTTCAACTCACCAATTTCACAAAGTACTTCAATCATAGCTGTAAGTGTGCTCAGCAAGCTGGCATCTGCAAGATTTCCTTCCAGTAACAATTAGAACACTGTGCAAAATACCCACTGCTTTCCTGTCAACAACAACCCAGAAAGAGGTATGTCATTATTCTCCACTGTTCTCCACTAGCTCTAGCAACCACCTCTGGTGAGTAGGTGTGAGCCCATCAGTACTTTCAGCTACAGATGAGTAATATATCCACATGAGCAAGCCTACTGATCTTCTAGCTCACAAACTTATGCCATCCAGGTTATCACGCAACTGAACCCTGCTTAATGAGCATTACTTGAGTGTTTCAGACCTTTTACCATGCTATAAAAATTATCCAACTTTGTTATAATTAGGTACAGGAGTATCATAGAAATATCACAGCACAGACACACAGCAAGCCAAACCCAAAGACAGTATATCCTACCTTGTGTTCACACTTTTGATCGATGGGCAATTTCATCCACTCACTGTCGTCCCCCATTGTAATTCAGGTTCTCTTCACAGTTACAGCAATTCCTGAGGACACAGAGGTACATTAGAACACACATACAAAATATAAGCAAGGTACTACTTGCAACACATCTCAAAAAATTAGATAAAAAAATAAAGACAGCTCTAAAGCACGTCTTGTATTTAATGTGAAACCCACTCTTTCAAGCCTGCAGTTGTATTTACATACAACCTACTAAGACTAGGCTGCAACTCTCTCCACTCTGGAAGGCTAACAGAAGCCTCTGAAGAGTAGTTCCATTTGTAATACTTCCAACACCACAATTCTCCATCTGGTAAAGTCTCAGTAAGCTGACACGAGGCACGCAGTATACAGCTTTGTCTAAGCTTGAGGAAGAATGTATGCAATAAAGGATCTAAGAAGAAATGAGTATTGATGACCACTAGAAAACTGATGCTTACTGATGTGCTTTCTACAGCAGGTGCTATGCATCAGGGTTGAAAAACAATCACATTAGTGTGAGGACAGCTGTTTTAATTACTTCACAAACGGAGCAGTTAAAATGAACAGTACTACAAGACTAACAAAATCCATTTCTGCCAGATAGCCACTTTATGCCCTAATTCTAACAATAGCCAGAATTGGCAACTGTCATCCCGAGACCAGTTTCTTACTTCACGTAGGCTCGACTATTACTTGTTCAAGGTCATAGAAGCGTTTTCTCCCTCCCACTTCATTAAAATAGTAATATTGACCACTAGGGCATGAGAGATGAGACCTCAGGCTCAATGATCATCTCAGACATGCAAGTCTCAGCAGCACTGAGACAGCTCACAACTCCACAGAAGCAAATGAAATCAGAGCAGGTAAGGAGTAACACATTCCAGCACAGCATTTCACACACATACACAACAGAGTTAGATTTCAAGAACTAGTGGCCATCATCATCCAATAATTTATCCCACTAGATGTATAAATACTCAATGCTAACATAATATGTATAATGTACATTCAGCCTATGCCAGTAAAACTGCACTCTTTTTAGATAAAAGCATTTCATATATGAAGTATACAGAGGTTCTCTGCAGAAAAATAAATCCTAGAATTAGGAGTATAATTTCATTGGTGTAAGTTAACACAAGCAAGTCCTGCAAAGCTGTCAGCCACCAACAGCTGATTCAATAGGGAAAGCAGGCTAGCAATAGTCCACAAGCAAAAATGAAGCTCCCTTTATGTTAAAAGCTCTCTTAATAGCTCACCTAGTCAAGGATGCAAAAATGCCCTAGTGTGAATGCAGCTGCAGCAACTGACTTTATCAATCAAGTCGGCCTGGCAGCTAAGAAATACCAGCAAAGCTGTGTCCCGTGTAATATAAGTTACATTTGTGTTAGAAATAATTAATGTACCAGTATAGAACTTAATGTACCAGCGTAGAAATCACTGGAGGACCTCACCAGTGCAGAAGCAAGTCACAAACAGGCACAATGCTTTCCCCCAATCTCACACAAGCCCTTGTCAGGAATAACTTCATACTAAGATTACTCTGTTTAAGTCATTTTCAAACCTAATCACAAATTCAGAGGCAACATTCAAGCTGTTCCTGGCTGTATCCTTTTCTTGAGGAAAGCATAAGGAATCAACAGAAGGAAAAGAATTACCACATAAAGCAGGAAAAGGAGTAAGGCAGTATAAGCAGTAAAAAAGAGCATTTCCTTTGCTCCAGAAATCTGCTCTAACAAGAAAAATCTTATTGCAGGATAGTGACAACCTCCCCACAGCCCCCAGCTCAAACACTGACATCAGATACATCACAGATATCCAAGTACTTTTTACTTCTGCATTCAGACAACATTCATGCTCCAAAGTGTGACCCCTGACATGCACATCCTACTGCCACAGCACACAAAGGAGAAGAGGATCCTGGATTTTCCTTCCCAGCACCATGAGGTACTTTTACATGGGGGAACAGGGAGGGCAAAACTGCCACGCTCTTGCTTATTTTCCCTCTAGTCTGGTCAAGTCAGTTTCCCAACTATTTCTAGTTGCAAGAGCTACAATCATTACTTCCAATTATAAAATGGGTTCAGTTGCCTCCTGCGCTGAATCTTGCACCTAAAAATAGTAATAAAATTATATGTCCTCTATGACAACTTACAAATCCCTTTGGACCCGGCAGTTTATCAGGAAGTATTTCACGGTCACAGAGGGGGGAGCTCCCTTTTAGATACCTATTCTCTCCATCTTCATCGCTGTTCACACCCACCCTAATCCTGAACTCCTGAGCTGTCTGCATCGCGCCTCCAGCACAGTAACAGACTGTAGTTTCTCCCTTCAATTAAGCTCCTGCATTCTGCATGTTCAAATATCCCACGTTTGACAAAAAAAAGGCTTTTTAAAAATGAAGTTTCCTTCCAAAGTCGCGTTCAGCTCTTCTCATTACTTCTCAACACCCAAATAGAGAGCAGGCTCACGCTGCAATAACGCAGCCAAATTGCATTACAACTAGTGAATCCGCAGCAATGAAGTGTTTGACCTAGATAGCTGACTTGTCAGCACAACTAATTTTACAGACTCCGAACAAACAGATTAATAAGTCTTTGGGTAACAGCACTCATTTTGTTAGCAGCCAGACAACGGGGCCTCTGGAGCAACTGAACCACCAAAATCAGTTTTGTGAGAGAGGATTGTTATTAAGGCGGTCAATGAAACATTTACAAAAGCGAGTCAGCTGAGCAATCTGCAATGGAGATGAACAACAAATCCTCCCTGACAGTTCTTGGCACAGCAAACTCATGCAATGGAGCAGGAAGAAAGTGAAGACCAGCAAGGAGAGAACGGGATATCTTTCAAAGGGAGACAACGGAAGAGCAGAAAAATATATAGGACAGCGCAACACAAGTTCAAGTGTAAAAGCGAGAATTTGTTAATGAATTGTAGGGGGAAAAAAAAAAATCATCAATGCATTGATAACGTGTGAAAGGGATGGTAAGGGAATACTTGGATTAAGCACACGCTGCTCTGAAAAGTTCCTTACTCAGCTCCTAAATAAATGCTTTCTGGGCTAAAATTGGGAAGGGCTGAACAGCAGCAACCCTACAGTTTTACTGTACAGGGGCACCACTAAAAAGCCTCTTGACATAAATATCCTGAAACATGCGTGAGTTCAAAGCACATTTATTATGGATTCACTATGTACTGTCATGAAGCTTCACTTTCCAGACCGTTCTCCCATAAGAAGTGGGAATGCAGAGGAGGAAGCCATTTTGTGCTAAACAAAAACCAGATGGTTATTGATACCAATTGTCCACTCATCTCCGCCCGCTTCCATCTATTAAGCATCACTGCTGAGCAAGAATAGCTTTTAAAATACCAAAAGGCTTGATGCCAAAGTGGCCTTCTCAGGAGGTTTACCCAAGAGTGAGCTCTGAACAACTTATTGAAGACAGCCCATTTCCAAGCAGAACTGCATTTGAAATGTTCTTAGAGCGGGTTCTTTCAACATACATCTTCACACTTCTCATATGCATTGAGACAACAGTTCTCCATAGACAGCTCTGTGCCAGGATGGTCCATGTTTTGCTAGCAGAAAGAATTTCTATTTGTTTAACAGCAGTTTGGGGTCTCTGCCTCTCAACATGTGAAGCTTCACTGTCTCAGAAGTTCAGCCCAGCATGTTCTACAGCGCTTGCCAATTAAGCCTTTACATTAATTAAAACTCATTAGCTACAGCATAATGTAGCTCAGAAAAATGCTTAAAATATTCAAGTAATCTCAGCATAGGGGTTTTGTTTGTTTGTTTTAAACACTCAGATGCATTCAGCAGAATATGTGAACTGAAAAAACATGGCCTAATCAACTAACAAAAATAAATAGCGCGGTAAACTGCTTCAGTAAATTGAACATAGGAAGGCTGAAGTCCGGCTAAAACTCCTGAAGTTGAAGAGGTAAAAGCAGGACTCAGAAGACCTTCCAGTCAGGCTGTCAGCAGGCCTCCCAGTTTCAGTCCACCTGTCTTTTGATGACAGACACAGCAACGAGGAGCTCAAAAGCTCATGCAGATGCACCACCACTCAGAGGGCCATCTGATGCTGACGGAATTCCGAAGATTTTAGAAGATGGCACTTTCAATCTCCAGATGTGAAACACATCGGCTCTTGATGACAGGGGGCCCCAGAATAATAAGAAATGCAAGAAACAAAAGGCAAAAAGGAGTTGTTTGCAGGCTGCTGGCTACTTTGTGGGGTAGCTTCTCTGAGCTCCAGCAGCAATGAAATGGCACACAAGAGTAAATGGCACTGCATTCTCTCTCACCTGTCAAAGCTAGCAAGTTATTGACAAGGGGGGTAGCTACGTTCTCTGGAATACGTTCCAATACAGTCCCTGAAAGCAGCTTGGATGCATGGAAATCAGTGGCCTCAAAGTAAGAAACACCGCGACATAAACCAGCCTCTTGCTTCCACCAAGGAGCGATTTCTTACTGCACGGGTAAGCCTGGAGAGAAGCTGATCTTATGGTGTAGAGAAGGGTGGGAAGAACAGGGCAGCACAGGGGCACGTCTGTGTGCAGGGGGACGGCAGCAGGGCAGCGCCCACTGGCTGCACTGCCCCATCCCTGAAGGAACAGCCCGACATCAGGCGAACAGAAGCCAGCAAGATGTTCCTTAAAAGGAGAGACCGCGCTGCCGACGACGCAGACAGCCCACGGGAAGCACCGGGAGCTCCCCGGGCCGCCGCGGCCTCCCCACACCCGCAGCACGTTCCAGAAGGAAGCCCCGCCGCCCTCCCCGAGTCCCCGTGCCCGGCTCCCGCTCCCCGGCTCCTCCCTCCCCGCCCGCGGCCGTTCCCGTCACGCGGCGCCGTGCCGCCCCGCAGGCCCGGCATTGTTTACACGGCCGCCCGGCCTCTCCTCACCGCTCAGCCCGCGCCGCTCACCTGACAGCGCCGGATCGGCGGCGGGCGGAGGAGCCGGCCCGGCGGAAGCGCCTCCCCGGCGGCGGGCGGGGCTCGGGGCTCCGCGGCGGCACCTGGGCGGGGAGCCGGCCCGCGCCGGGGCCAAACAAAGGCGGGCAGGGCAGCGCCGGGGCCGCCGCCGCGACCCCTTTTCCCCGGGCGCTCCCCGGGGCCGGGGGTACCGGCGGCGCTCAGCGGGCCGGGTGGCGGGGCCCGCCGTCTTCGCGAGTCATCGCCTTCGGCAACCGCGGCCCCGTGCCGGCGGAATGGAGGGCAACGCAGAAACGGGCGGGCACGGGGCAGGCATGTCCCCTCGTGCGGCACGGCCCCTCAGCCCGTCAGCAGGAACGAGGCCCGCCGCCTTCCGAACGGCCCCAGAGCGAGCTGCCCCGCCGCACCGTGCCGCGCTATGACAGCGGCCCGGCACCGCTGATTCATCGGCTCCATCCAGCCGTCAGCTGACATTCGGAGATGCCTCTCCTAGCGACAATAGCGACCCAGGAGGAGCTGCCATGGTGGAAACCCCGTGCCGACAGCCTCCTCCCGAGGGAGACAGATGCACGATGCGAGGCTGTGCTCCTTCACACATCATCTCAGCTACACGAACAGCAGCCACAGCGGCAGCTGCTCCGCGCCACACCGAATAATTGAAGTTCCTTTCCATTCAGCTCAGCCTCACCCCTACAACACAGAGGAATGCACACACACACAGCACCACTTCTGCTGTCCAACCTCTGACGTCCACAGCAAGCGAGCTGTCATAGAGACAGCCTCAAACAACATGTATTTGCTCAATTTGGGAGGCTATTTATTCAAAGAGGGCCCAGCAGTGCTGCTTAGCACGAGGCTACGTTGAATTTAAGCATAAAGGTACCAGGTTTTCCCACGTTACTATTCACAATGCCGATGTGACAAGAAGGATGCAGGAGCAGCCCATGGCAGCAGCAGCTCTATTAGCCACACGGCCTGCAATGGGCCATGCTGTTCAGGGGCACGTGGCCCTCATCCCATCCTGCTCCAGCAGGGAATTCACAAGCCATTCAAGCTACATCGCTAAGTTGTCCATAAAGAACATCATTTCTACGTGTTTCTTTTAAAAAAGGCAGAAAAAGAGACACAATGGACCAGAGGGGAGATGGTAAGGGGGAAGAAGAGGGAATCAATTGCTGGCCACTAACCTGACAATCCCTGGTTACAGGGTCTGCATGTATTGACACCTCACAAGGGTCCTTCAAGTGCCATGTCCTGCACACTACAGCCTTCAAATCAAACCCTTCACATTCAGAGACACTTACCTCTACTCCATAAAACATATGTATGAATCCCCTGTTTGCGATGGAATCAGTGACCTACAAAGGGGGTGAACAGCAGTCTCAAAGCCGGCAGATAATTACTCAGAATAGCAAAGGAAAATAAGAAAGATTGACTGAAAAAGCTCACAACGTGCCAAGTGAATTGCAGCTGGGAATTCATCACCTGAAGAGACACGCGAGAGAAAACCAAATCTTAACATCCACTAGAAACCAGGTTTTGGAACTGCCAAGGGGGAAATGAGAGCTCACAGCTCTACCAGACATCAGGACAAGATGA
Source organism: Coturnix japonica (assembly GCF_054131305.1). Classification (NCBI taxonomy): domain Eukaryota; kingdom Metazoa; phylum Chordata; class Aves; order Galliformes; family Phasianidae; genus Coturnix; species Coturnix japonica. Next base: position 23,305,803 of record NC_140667.1, on the reverse strand, counting down.
GCAGCTGCACAGCCCAGGAGTTTGGAATACAGGCCCACATTACATAACTGTTATGAGGGAGAGGACAAGAGTCAGCACAGATAGAGGCCCCACAGACTAAAGTCACATATATATGACAATCAGAAATAACAGCCCTTTACCACGTAGTTGGTTCTTTTGTTTGTTTATAACAGCACAACTAGCAAATGGGAAGCCCAGCAGTGCGTGATTAACGAGTTCTTTGTGCTTCTCATATCAAGACTCATCTATTTTTGCACAATGTAACAAATAATCCTTCCCATAGCTGCTCCCTGGGTTAATAATCCATATTTTGTATTCTTTAGGATTACCTTCAATAAATGCATCTACAATAATTCATTTAGAACCAGTCTGTTTTTGTTGAGGCTGCTTTCATATATCAGTTTCTCTCTGTACCTTAAAGCTGTAACCCCATGGCAGCTGCCTAAAGGGGGCAGAGAGATGCATCTATGCATTTTAAACGGGGGAGAACTAGAAAGCCAGCAGCTGAAAGATTAGGCCAAACATGGGGAGACAGTCAAACTAAATTCTAACTTCAAGCAATTAACCGATCCAGTATTAGACAGCAAAAGCATCAGAGCCATAAGGACAGCTTTGTACATCACCGTTCTTCTTTCTGACTTAGTGCTGCCGGGGAGTATCAGTAGTGAGCAGCCTTTTGTAATACTTCAACATTTGAGTCTCAGTCAGCACCTGAGAGCACCCAGCTCCACAATTTAAGCCAACAGCCACATTCACTACAAGGCTGTAGCCATTCTTCCCCCACAACAGGAGCAATAACTGAGGAAGGCTTCCCATCGCCGGCAGCCCAGCACCCTGACATTCACATGGCTTGTTCTTGTTGGCAGAGAACAGCTTCCAATAGGATCGTACAACACCCAAAATAAGAAACAACAACAAAAAGGGGAAACCCTATGATAATTAAATCGCTGATACATGCTTAAAATTCGATAGAGAGTTACAGCACATGAGTTTAGGGGGACATGCAGCTTCTGTTGTTGTTTTTTAAATAGCAGGGATAGGGTTGGCTTGTACTGCACAGAATTCCTATCCCCTGGCACCTGCTACTCAGTGACAAAGCTCCAGATTCAGGAGGAAAACCCCCTACACAACAACCTGAAAGCTCCTGCCTGGAGCTGGATCACGAGGCTCTGACTCAGAGCCTCACAACACAGGAGGATGGTGCTGCTCCCCACTCCTGCCAGCCCCCCTTTTAAAGGGGCTCAGCAGGCAGCACGTCCAGATGAGAGACAGAGGATCCCACACCAACTCCTGAGCCTCGTGCCAGAGCCTCAGAAACGCAGACACCCTCACGGCTTTGCTTTCAGCCCGCCCTCACCTGAGGGAACGTTACCTCAGGCTGCCGTGCAAAGGAGAATCCACCTGCACGTAGCGCCTCGTTTAACAGGCTGGACGTACAGCGCAGCACAGCAGCCCCCGGCCGCTCCCCGTCCCGCACATCACTGCGAGCCCCCCATGCCGCGGTCCCCTCACGCCCCCACATCAGGCCGCGGCCTGCCCCATCAACCATCGGCCTCTCCCTGCTCGTCAAAGCGGCTCGGGGTGAAGCCCCCAGAGCAGGCCCGTTCCCGCGGGAGGCCATCACGGACCACGCCTCCGCCCCAGCCCCTCACGGGGCCGGCAGCCCGGGCCTAACGGAGAATAGAGGCCTACCCGGCAGCACGAGGGTCCGGCGAAGCGCGGCGGGCGACAGCGAAAAGGAAGCGGCCCCCGCAGCAGAACCCACACGGGGGCGGCCCTCACCTGAGCCCGGCAGGTCGGGCGACTGTCCGAGCGCTGCTCAGCGCCGTTTGAAATCGCTAACACCGCCCGCACCTCCCAGTGTCCTCGCCGCCCATTGGCAGCGGACGGCCCCGCCCCTTCCCGCAAGAGCGGGCTCGATTGGCCTGTTTGAATTGGTCAGCGGCGACGCGTGCTCCGCGCACTGCCGGGCTGGATCGGGCCTACAGCCGGCAGCGCAATGGCGGGCCGGTATCGGGGTAGGGGGGGCTTGGGGTGAGGGACACACGGTGGCGTTAAGGCAAAGGAGTGCGGATACAAGCGGCCCGAGGGGGAGGAACGGCCTGTGGGAGGCGTGGCCCCTCGGGACGGCTGTAAAGGGACGCTGTGCTGTAAAGGGCTGCTGTGCACTAAAGGGCTCTGTGCTGTGCAGTCCTTTATTCTCTCGCTTCAGTTAAAGCGACTGAAGGAATAATATGGGGCCACCGGAATGGGTGCTGTGTGTAAACAGAGCCGGGAGCTCCTCTTTCAACGGAGGAGCATGATTCACAACCAAAAGCCAGGCAGAGTGGTTAAGAAAAGCTAGATTTATATTAAATTATCGTCAACCCCTAAAATACTGAACACAGTGGTTAAATAACTCCAGAAATTCTGATGTCTCCAGTGAGTAACATTAAAACCATTACACAGGAACACGGGGAAATCACGGACGTTATCTCAGGACAGACAGGAGAGAGGTTTGCTTTGTACATAGTAAATCAGTGCTCAAGAGATCATCCTCCAGCGGCCTTTTTACATTCGTAACAGCCTAAGTGCAATGAAGGTCTTTTTCTCCGCAGAATGGGGAAACGTGGTGTACCCCCCAGGCAGCATCTTACTGGGGTTTCTCCATACTTTGAGATAAAGAAACTAATTTCTGCCCACCACACTTGGGGAGGAGAGGCTGGGGGACATTGAGTTGCTCCTTTTTTGCCATATTTGATTCCAGAAGAGAGCAGAGAGCAGCTATGAATGGTTGCTGGGCTGGAATGCGCAGTGTCCCTCCTAAGCATCAGCAGAGAATACACTACAGTGGAGATCACAAGCACCACCAGCTGTTGAAAGGACTGACTGGGTTTTCCTTTCCAGTCTGCACTTGTGACTCAGCCAGCAACTCTTTCAGCTGACTGAACCTCAAGGGACAGGAAGGGGCAGATGATTCCCTCCACCCCCCTCCCACCTCAAGAGTTTGGTGCACAAAAGGTATTTGGAGGTTAGGAGGGAGCAGGGGAGGAAACAAACAAATAACTGTTCCTCCATCCACCTGCTCACTCTCACTTCTAATGCCTCTGCCCCTGTACGTGGCTTCTGTTCAAACCGATTTGCCTACACTTGAGCCTTTGATGTCCCTGCGTGCGGCAGCCCAGACAGGCCAGGTGTGCATCAGTGATATGTGATCCTTGCTCAGCTCCCAGTCCAGTCCACGTCTCAATCCAGAAGTGCCCCCACCCAACAAAAAACAATGTTTTCCAGGCTGGAGTCAATCAAATAAATAATTAAATAAAAAAATCTAATTTAAAAAACAAAACCCCTCTGGGAGTAGGGAAGAGTTCCACATTAACACAGAATTTTCCAAGCCTTCGCTCCAGTTCATTTTCCACAGGAATATGCACCAGTCAGCCCAAGGGTGCAGTTATGAACAGAGTTTATGCCACTTTGCCAGGTTAAAATTGCAACCTCTTCCTTGCTGCAAAGCTACCTCTGGTGTAAAAAGTACAGCCAACCTGCTGGCAACCGTCACATTTTCAGGAGCCACAGGACTGTTAGTATATGAACAAGATTAGAGTTGAATAGGATTGATTTTCCTTCTTTTACTAGCTGGAAAAATACTGCACAGGAGATGCATCCTCTCTCCTGTATTCCTACTGCACGCTTTGCTCTCCTTCCACCATGGGTGGGAATGTACTTGGCTTCTTCCTAGGAAACAGAGGTCACAGTTTGCCATGGGAGATTCTTCACTGGAAAGTTCTGCTTCCAAATATCCGCCTTAACATTTAGGATTTTACCATGATAGTATCTACGTGACTCGAGGGGTTGATAAAAATCTCAGTTTTGAAGGAGTGTCCAGAGATTTTTTTTTTTTCCCACCTGAAGAAATAGATGATAGGAACCATAGGAGTATGAAAGTGTCGGTATGCCTTGAGAGAACACAAGCTCCAGCTGCTGCTGGGTTACAACTGCAAGCGTAGCACTACTTTTATCCCCTAGAGGATAAAGGCTTTGGAGGCCAGAGAATAACTGAGGCTTGCATAGCTGATGGGAAAAATGACTTTGCAAGGAGAGCTATTTAGTAGTAACACTAGAGCTTAAAGTGTCATCTCTCTGATAAACAACTATTTTCAAATAGCCCTTGTAGCTCTGTGATTATTGTCTCCTATTCTAGGTCATATGGGCTCAGCCTTGTAATAAAGCAGCTCCTAACTGTCAGCACTGAGGATTCCCCTCGGGGAAACTCATCCTAGGAATCATCTTTTTTCTCCTCATTATGGAAAAGAAAAAAAAATGTCATAAAGGCCGATAGAACTGGGACTTTGCAGAACTGGGGCCGATGGAGATTTAGCAAATTAAAAATAAAATAAAGTAAAATAAAATAAAATAAACAACAAAAAAGGCAACAGTAAAATTTAGATCTGGCTGAGATTCATTTCCTCCCAATTAATCCTCTAGAACTAAGAACATTCTTTCCTCAAGCACAGCACTCTTAATTCCTGCACTGCAGGAAGCAGTTCTGAAAGGGCCACTTGCTGAATTATTTTCTGGAGTAGAAACATTTTTCAGTGAGAAAGGGGAGAAGAGGAGCAGTGCCCACTGCCAGCAACAGACACTGTGCTCCGATCCGAGAATTCCTGAAAGTTTTTACTAGCAGATGGGAACGTAAGCAGCGATGCTCCCATGAAGTGAGTCGTTGCAACAACTGTGGTTACCCTTTTTATGCCCTGACGCTGTGCTGCTGTCTCCTTGAGCCCCAGGGTACATCCCACCTATTCCAAGACATCACTCCAAGCACAGCTGTTACAACACAAGGCTTTGAAGAGTGCTGCTACTGATGGAGTGACTAAGGGAACTTCTGCAACTAGGAGCTAGCATCATGGCAGCTGTCCTCTCTTCATGGGCATTGACTGTGAGCTGGACAGCATAGGACTTGCAGGTTGCCAGAGAACTCGCATCTGGACCAGATTCAGGCCAGAGGAGTCACTGCAAAAGTTAACACGGCAGCTTCCAAGAAAAGAGAACATATAAATAAACCACAGACAGTAAAATGAGCCAAAAGGGTCTCTGGGTTCCATCCAACCCACCCATCCTCCCTCTTCAACCACAACAGCACAGCTGGCCAAACTCCTTGCTAAAAGGCAGTCACAATCTCTGGGCCCCTCACAAGAAGGGCTAGTCTCTGGGCCCTTCCTTGCTTGCCAGGCAGAGTCCTGTCGTCTTTTGTGCAGAACAGAGGCTAGGGAGGGCTCGAGCATTTCTAAAGCAACGTGTACTTTAGACCTCGCTCTCCGTGGAGGGCTTGCGTTGGTGCTTCCAGCCTGTGTCTGGGAGTGAGCCACGCCGTTCAGGAGTGGCCGCTGCTGTGTTAACACTGCTGCACTCAGATTGTTCTTCCTGTAGCAGCTGCTCAGTTTCAGTGTCATCCAGTGAACCAGAACTAGCCTGGATAGAGACTGTGTCTGTCTTCATGCAAACATGGTCCCTGAGGATCCCTCCTCGAGAGCTCCGAATTTGCTTAAGGTCATCCCACTCTGAATCATCACTGGATAAAAGGCATATCCCCTCCACAATCTTTATCTTCTCCTTGGTGTAGCCGTGATCAGGACCAGTCTAAGGAGCAGAGAGATGAATGAAAAAATAATACATCAGTGGAAAAATAAGCAAAGCAGAGCTGGAACAATGACAATGAAGCAGACAAAAGGCTAGACCTCCATGTAAACAGCCACTGGCTCTGGCTGTCACACTGTCACAATGACAGATTCCATTCTAAGTTTCACCTCAGTTCTTCATTCTCTCCTAGACTTAGATCCTCCCTGCAAGAGCTCTCATTCCAAACTCCAGGAACCTCCAAATTGCGGAATGGAAATGAGAATGATCTGTCTCTTCTAATTCAGCTACATACAACACCTGACAGCAGGGACCAAAAACAACACTAAGCCTAAAAAGGAGTTAAATAAAAACAAGCATAAATACCCCAACCAAAATAAATAAATAAAAGAAGAAGAAAAAAAAAAAAGCAAAAAAGCAAACAAACCCAACCCCATGCAAAGCAGGAACAGCTGGAAGGCTTCATGGTGAAAGTAGGGAGGGTTAGGGAATTGATTTGTCTGCAATATCTTTATGTCTGAGTCATTCTAGATTCACCTCTTAGTAAAGCACAGTCGGAATACCACTGCTAAGTCCCACAGTGATAAAGGGGAAGAAGATTATAGGGAAACAATGGAAATCATTAGAGGCTAGCAGGACCCCACTGAGATTCAAGTAATGAAACCTGCCTTATTTGGCTCACAGACATATAGGAGCATTAGAACATCTAATATAAACTCAGGGAAGAAAGTGAAGAGAGAATACACCTGGGTTTATCTGAGAGCAACAGAATTAAAGAGAATCACAGAAAAGATTTAGATTCCCAGAAAAATCATCCTGTGTTATCCGTTGTAGACACGGCTAAAACTGCAGGAACGTTTGGGAAATCTATGGGATACTACCTCTGAAAAAAAAAGCGAGGAAAAACTCTCCTCTGCATAAGCCTTGCCACAATGCCTGCTTGCGGAGCTAAGTAACCTAACAGGCTGTCATAAATACTTGTACAGAAATTATCTTCTTCAGATCTCACCTACTATGTAACCAAAGCCAAGACCATAGAAAATGACCTCAGCTTCCTTGGCAGACTGTAAGGACATAAAAGCTGATGGAAAAACATGAAAGAGCAATTAGTACGGGACAGCTACACAGCAAAGCTTGAGTGAGGGAGGCAGGATCAAACACATGCACAGAATAGTGATACCTGACATGAGGATGTAGATGGAAATCAGAAGAGGGAAGATGAAAAACTATCTGAGTGGTAAGAAACCTTCTGAGGAAGAAAAAAAAAGGAGAAACTAAGTGCTGCAAGACAGTGTATTAAACCCTCTCCATCACGCCACACACACAAGGTGGACCTCTACAGGGTCTGTAATGTGCCTTATTTATTAAAGGTTCCATATCTTTCCCTGTCCCACCCCTTCTATGCTGCATATAGCCAGGAGTCATGTTCTTATTAACAAATCCTTTCTGGCTGCCTGGATCTCCTCCTGACTGTTGCCTTAAGGTTGCTCTGGGGAGTCACCAACTGGGACTGTGTCCTGGGAACACAATTCTCTTTGATGCCTGTATTTCATTAGCACTGAGTGCTGGTTACTGAAGTACAACACATCGTGGAAGTGGGAAAGAAACACAAGACCAGTCACTGCAGCTCTGGAGAAGTACTGCAGATTGATGCAAAAAAGTCTAATTGAGTAATTTACTAAAGCTGTTCTTCCATTTTCTAAAGGGTAAATTCTAACAAGCTGCAACATTATCACATATGAAGGCCTAAAATACTTAACAGCAGCTTGAATTGGGTTCCCGGGTCCTTAGTAGCAGCTCTTACCTCTTTTTTATAGCATAACTGGTTGTACATTGTTGGCTTGGGAACTGTTTCAATCTTCACCTCCTGGGTAGATGTCCGATATGAGGGATTACTGTAGGTCAGGTTCCCTAGGCCAGGGTCCGTGAACTTGGATTTATTATGCCTAGAGGAAGAGAGGTGTTAGAAAAAAGACAGAGTCCCACTGCCAGGATACAAAGTTCCTGAGTGGAAAGCTCCAGCAATCTTCACTGCCCTACAAAGCCAGAGAGACTGCTGGTTTCACTATACCCTTTAGCTACCAGTATACTCACTACCTATCAATTGAGTAAGGTACTGCCATGTAACCACAAAAGCTATACTGACAATAACTGGAGAGGCTACCTGGCAGAGAACATGTGAGCTCAAACATGTACTGAGATATGAATTACCACACATCCCTTCCCTTAAACCTAAGCTCTCTGCAGAAAATTTAGCTAATAGGGCTTCAAAAATACATGGTAGGTGCATGTCCAACACTTCAAAGGGACAGGAAGCAAACCGTGCTAATCAATTCATCAAGCACCACTTCCAAATGAGAACAAATGGATTGAAAATGACAAAGAAAGACAAAGTGTTCTTTAGTAGTTTTCTGCTCCTTAGGAAACTAGATTTTACTGTAGTCCAAGAGAGGGGAAAATATCACTCACCTATATATGATTAAAGAAGCAATAAGCAGCAAAATGAACAAGATGCTGAGAAGGCCTCCGATGATGTAGCTAACATGCAGTCCCTCACCTGAAAGCGAACAGCAAATGTATGTTATACACTCTCCTTAACTTCCACTGGATAACACTGACTTCAGCATAACACCTCATATAGAATTATAAAAACCATACAGAAGTATGTGAAGCAAAATGTCAGCATGCTGAGCTTTAGCAAAGGCTTTGGTTTGGTGTGACATGAACTAAACCTTTCTTCTCACCCATGTCCCAGCAAACCAGGAGCATCAAGAAGCTTGTAAAGCTGTTGAATAAAGATGAGATGGATTTCCTTGCTGACAGGTTACTCTTGAAGGGGGAAAACATTACCCTAACTACCACCCTCAGCTAAACACAAAGAGAATGGTGAGGGGAGTTAGCATTAGTAGTGAGAGCCCAGTGGATGACATAGGGGATCAAAATAGAAAACAGTATTATTTCAAATGATACCTCAGTGTGAAAAGCTCCCATATAAGGCTAGTGAATGTTTATGGCTGATGTTCATTTTCAGATACACTTTGCTCAGGAGGCATTGGAGAAATTCAAGTTTGATTTTCAGAAGTTTTAGTTTCAAACACTGTGGACTGAATGCTCTGGACACATCTGGAAGAATACTGGTATAGAAGAGTAAAGACAAGGAACTCACCCATTGTTGCCAACACTGCCTCATTGGCATGAGTACACAAGCCTCGTCTAGCATCCTTGTCAGAGCAGCTGAATAACAAAAAGACACAATTAGAATCACTGAACAACCCAAGTTGGTAGAAACCCACGAGGATCATTGAGCCCAACTCCTGGAGTACTCAGTTACTGAAAGTAGTACCAAAGGTACCAAAAGACAGAATGGATCAGGCCAGCACAGAAATCCCTTACACTTCCAATTCAACAACAAAAGCCTTCCTTTTTCTTTGCCAGTATGTATATTTTTCCTCTGGGCAGCAGGAATAGCAAGCTGTAGGGAATTTGCAGAATAAAAGACCCTCTCTTAACTACCTGCACTGTAGCTTAAACATTAGAGATGCAAGGGTTCTATTCTGTCCCCAGATGAGCTGCCCTGTGTCCAGGCCAGAACCACTTGCCCAGTTGCCCAGGTCAGGTCTGAGTGTCCAAGTAAACTAATGCAACAGACTGCTGCCTCCTCTAATTTTAAGAACTTAGGAGTTGATAAATAAATCAGATGAATGGCATGGACTCAGGAGGATTCTAATTCTTCGCTGTGTCCATTATGTCTGGAGCGGGAATAATCTCTTTTGGGTATGGACAGCTAGAGATGGCTTGAATGTTGAATCCTGCACAAAAAATGACTTTCATATCCCAATTCCAAGAGAACAAGAGTACTTACTTTCCTTCCTCTTCTTCCAGAGATGTAAGAGGCTTGGTTGTTGAGGTACCTATTCTGCCAGGTGGTGTCTGACTTTTCTCGCTGGTGATTTCAGGACCAAAGGGCACCGCACCAGGAACTAAGACAACACAGAAAAATAAATAAGACCCCAAGTTTGTAGAATAGGTGATCAAGTTTGATAAGCTATGGAAAGATTCTGAAATGGAAAGCTTACATAAAAATTTGTATCAGCAGCTTTCCCGTTCCAAGCTCAACCGATCAGCATAAAGGACAGAAGAAAGCTCTGCTGCTCACAACAGTCTTACTTGAAGTATAAGGCTTGCAGATCAATGAATGAGCAATGCATAACTAGTGGCAATGGCTCATGTGGAAGCCAGTACTCACATGGTGCTTACAAAACTCACCAGTAGAACAGGGTCTCCCATCTGGCTCATCTGGGCATGCACAGACAAAGTCAGAAGCTCTGGCAAAGCAGAGATGAGTGCAGCCTCCATTGTTCACTCCACAAGCGTTAGTGCCTGGAAGAAAGAAGGCATTTTAGAAGTTCTTGCAGATATCTAGGTAGGAGCTCAGAGCAGTGACTTTTTTTCCTGCTCAGGCAGACACCTCCTAGAAATCCAGCAAATAACTATCCTCTGGTACATGCCCTACATCTGATTGCTAAGAAAGTTGTGATAACAGTAAGGCAATCTTGGTAGGAAGGCACTAGAAATCAATAGAGAGTAACCCAATCACCACAGACACCACCAAGCTTAGATTATTTTGTCTTCAACACAGTGTGAGATGAATAACACAGAAAGTGACATTTGCTGATCAAAGTTGTAAGAGAACACAGTCAAGACATACTTGACTGAAATGTCATGGTTAGAAAAAACATGCCCAGGGAAGACACATTAACAGTTTACATCCAAGGAAATTCACCAACTTCACTTGACATCTACAATAGCACAGTGGTCTTAGATTTTCCTTTTGTATCCATTTGCCCAAATGAAGATCCTCCTATTTACCTGTCTGCCTTTGAGGGGAAACCACAATGATATCCATCAGCCCTTCAACATTGGCCAGGACTGTCTCTTTGTTCCGCCCAGAATATTTGTCCACTCTCTGTATAGACTTTGTTTGCCAGTCAGTCCAATATATCCATCTGTCCTGCTACTCAGGGAAATAGCATGGAGGAAAAGAAAAAAGCAAACAAAACAGAATCATTAGGATGTTTGGCTGCATAGACACAGAATACCCATCAAAAACATCCCAGTGGCAGAAGGCCCAAAGAAAGACCTTCTCAACCCCTTATAAAAACGGTAGCTATCTACACCTTCCACATTTTCAGACAAACCTCCTCCATTAACTCCATATGAAAAGTAATCAGCTCCTCATCTGCCCTTGTTTCCCACAGACTACAACCATTGCCTGTCCCCAAACTTCACTACTGTCTAAACTCATCAACACGGCACAGAGAAAGGTGGGGGCATGGAGGGTAATCTTTTTACCTGTGTCAGAGCAAAGGGATGTGACACCTGGCTGACCAGCACTTGTCGTAGCTTCCCATTGAGATCACAACTCTCTATGCGATCAAGATGTGCATCCACCCAGTATATCCTGGAGGAACAAGGCAAGAGGTGAGCTTCCACTTATGCAGTTCCTTTTTACTCTCTAGTCATTTTCTAGCCAAGATGGATTGGACAGAACAAATTACTTCACAAAACCAAGCTAAGAAAGCTGAAGAAAATTCATTACATTTCTTAATTCCATACAGGTAGAGCAAATTATTTCACTGACCTTCTGGTGTCATAATCCAAGGTCAAGCCATTTGGCCATCCTAGGTCAGTGTTGATGAGGATTTTACGTTCAGAGCCATCCAAATTTGCCCGTTCAATTTTAGCAACGTGACCCCAATCTGTCCAGAAGAGGTACCTAATGAGATAAAAGGCAAATGCAACAAGAAAAAAACATTTTGTTCAACCTACTGAAAATTTTATTTACCAATGAAATTCTTCATTCTTCAGTTTCAAAAAAAACCTCATGTGCTCTGTAGGTTGTGACTCCCAACTATCCTTCTGTCCAATCTTAAAATCTACTGTCTGCTCAGTTTCCTCTGCTATTCAGTCAGCCCCTGGCTGTTGCCTACAGATTCACACAGCACATCTGTTTTTCCACTCACATTGTCCCCCTCCAACCGGCCTTTGTACAACCCTTCTCCCTGTCCCACCAAAACCCCATACCTACCCCTTCTTGGGAAAGACAGCTATGGCTCGGGGCTCATCCAGACTATTGTTGATCAGCACTTTCCTAGAACTCCCATCCAGTCTAGCTACTTCTACAGTATTGCGTCCTGTGTCTGTCCAGTAGAGGTTCCTAGCAACCCAGTCCACTGCCAGACCATCGGTAGTCTTCAGGCCCTGACCAATAACAGTTTCCATGTTGCTGCCATTCAGATCAGACCGCCTGGATGGAAATAAAAGACAAGTGGATGATAGTGAGGAATGGATAGTTCCCGATAGCAATCACACAAAAAAGTCTCCCTAAACCACAGGGCCACTTCTTACTGCTACCTCCCAAATATCTTTTTCCCCATAATCTCCTGGAGGTTAAATACACCTTCAGCATTTAGTTCAGCAATACACATGATGCTGTGTGCCACAGACTAGGTGTGAACAGTGGTATACTGACAGCATCTCACAGTCCCCTCAACTTAATGGCACACTCCATAGCTTGCTGTGGCACAGCCAGCACACACAGCACACATAGCTAGGCGACCTGGGCAGTGGCCAAGTAGATCATTGGCACTCACCTGATGACATCAAGAAAAACATCTGTGTAGTAAATCTTGCCATCCACACTGTCATAGTCCAAAGAAATGACATTGTTCAGCTCAGGGACTGGGATGTGCACATCTGTGTGGTCACTGGTATCCAGTGAGATACGACGAATGGAAGCACGGCTAGAGAAAAGTAGGTAGGTCTCTGGAGAAGAGTCACATGTCTGCTCATCTCTCTTCAGCTGGATGCCAGTGGGGCAGGCACAGGAGAATCCAGTGGGGTGAGGCAAGCAGAGGTGGGAGCAGCCACCATTACGAACTCCACATTTATTAAAGCCTTAGGAAGCAGAGAAAGCACAGTTTTAGGATCAATATGGTACCAAGAGACCAATGCTCTATTTTAAAGGCTACATACATGCACAACCTGCTAGCAGTTCAGTTCATCCTAACTGTAGCCTCTATGACAATCTACAGCTCTTCATAATTTTCCCTTGGAAAAAGAATCGGCCAAATGCTGATAGATTCACAGAATTGCAGCTGAACTTTATTATAGCTGGAAAAAAATAATGCTGAGTGAAAGATCCCACCCTGTGAAGAGCAGCATGACAATGCACCAGAGGCCAGGCTGACAAAGAAGCTTCTGTTTCAAGTTAGCCGCACATAGTGGCAAATAAACAAAGGCATCAGAGAAGCCTGTTGCAAGTGTTTGACGTATTAGGGTCATGTCTTAGGGTTTTGTTGTGTGTTTTGTTTTTTTTTAATTGAAAAGCCAGCACATATTTATTTGGAGTGGATAAGCACAGAAGATGCAGGGAGTCGGAGGAGAAGCCCAAAAGGAGCAGAGGAGGGGAAACATTACCAGGACATACGATGGTTGGAGCATCTATTAGCCTGAAGTTATATAGTAAAGTTATACTTTCAAGAGCAACATTCTACTATTAGCAGCCACAGTAGAAGTATGCACTGGGGAAATTCCACTGAAATAAAGCAACAACTCAGACTCGAGAGCAAGGAGGCAAGATGAGGTTGTATAGGATCCCCAAAGAGTAACATAAGGAAGCTATCCCTAGCACAGAATAGTTTGAAAGCATGATATATTAATATCAGCTAAAGAAGCATTGATTCTGTAGAACAAAGAAGATGAAGCCTACAATAGCTGGGCAAAAAAATTACTAGAACTAAAGTTTCAACGAGCTAAAGAGGAATGAGCATCTTCTGAAGTTAAAAAAGAGACATTCCACTGCCAGTAGACCCAGGTGAAGCATAACATGGCATGACTCATTCAGTCCTCTTTAAAAAAGGCCCTGATGTGTGTGAGAATGAGTCTGTCAGTACAATCCAGTGTAGGAAATGAAATGAAGGGGAAGAAACGAGTGCAGTAAGAAGTAAACAACAGAGCTATGGAGCTGGATAAACAGGGAAAAGTTTAAAAATAGTTACACAAGAGAGAAGAAGAAAAGAAAAACTGATTCTGGTGCTCTACTTCTATCACTCATGCTTCCTCAAAGGATTCAGTGACAGATTTCAAGGGCTACTGTCACCACTATGAGACACTACTCATTTGGGAGCAGTCTAGCAACTCACCTAGGGGCCGTGCCCTATCAACAGCTTGAATGTCCATGAGGCCAGGCAGGTTTGCCCTCACCAGGATGACATTGGCACCACTGTCCTTGTCAGCCCTGTGAATGCTGCGAGTTTGCCAGTCAGTCCAATAGATGTAAGAGTCCAGCAAAGTGAGGCCATAGGGGTGTTGCACTGGGGACAGCAGGGTGCGGCGGTTAGCACCATTGAGATCTGCAGCCTCGATACGCTGAAGGAAGAAGCAAGAACATCAGCCCCACACACAAAATACTTATGATAAACAATGACTATAACAAGTGGCAACCAGAGCCTGAACTAGAGATATTCCTCTCCACCCTCCCAGAGGCCAAGCTCTCAGAAAAGCTTATATTCCCCTTATTCTTTCCACAGCTCACACAAGAGTTTCAAAACAGTCTCCAGGCTACCACAAATCCAATGACAAACAATGCTGAAGAAGAGAATCAGACCTCAGTGTGTGCATCAGCCCAGAGCAGCTGGGACCCAGCCTTATCCACTGCCAGTCCATTGGGCCAGCCCAGGTTGTTGCTGATCAAAACCACACGTCCTGAGCCATCCATCCCAGAGCGTTCCAGCTTGGCATTCTCACCCCAGTCTGTCCAGTACATATACCTAAGGAAAAGCAGCAAGTGTTATGGAAACAGAGGTCAGAAGTTGTGTTCCAACCCATAGACAATCTTCCTGACAACACTAACCCCATCTCGTGGTATAAGGCTATTGCCCGTGGGCTGTCCAGATTCTGCCAGACCAAGACTTTCCTCATGGAGCCATCAAGATTGCCCACTTCAATACGGTTTGTTCCTGTATCTGTCCAATATATCTTTCTGCCAATAGCATCCACAGCCAGCCCATCTGTAGTCAACAGACCTGAGAAAACACAAAGGTGTATCAATCACTTCTCATTCTCCCAGCTTAGTCAGGAACTTCCAATGTTGCCTTTGTGCACCTCATCAAGATGCTTTAGGCTTTGCTTCCCCTTCCACCAAAAACTTAAAGAGATTGCTCCACCAGGAGACCAGAGAATCTCTTCTCTCTTTTCACACTGCACCTCTTTTGTCAAGAGGACAAAAATCAGTCTTACCTGTGGTGATGATGTCCTCAAATTTGGAGCCATCAAGGGCAGCCCGGCTTATTTTTCGCAGTGTGCTGTCTGACCAATAAACCTTTCCTGGGTTGAATAAGAGAAACTTAAATAAATCACCAAAACTCTTAACATCCAGACCCAGATGTCTGACTACCAGCTAGGCAATTCAAGACAGATGTGACTGCACAGAAATAACAGCAGCACAAGGCTGTTCAGCCAGAGTGCAAAATTATGTTCCACTCATTCCCAAAAGGTGTGTACGTGCTGGCTATTAGAATAGATTTCTGCTATTCTAATAAGGTTAGCTTTGCAAAAGGTAAGGGAACGTACAACACTTTTTAAGCTAGTAGTAGAGACCCACATTTTATTTCTCAGAATTTCCCAGAGGAGAGCAATCAGACCTTGCTACACAACAGGTTTACATCAACACAGCATCAGATTCTAGTATAAATCAACAGTCACTGTCTCAGCTCTATTGCTGTAACACGTTTCAGCTGGTAGAAAGCTTTCTTAAATCCAAAATACACAGGGACCTCGCTCAATATAGCAGGCAGCTTTCTCCACTCAGTTGGGTTTATCCTCATATAAGGACATCCTCATCAGGAAAGGAACATTTTCACCATATAATAAAAAATGTATCTATTCAAGTTCACAACCTACAGTAAAATCTGCATCCAGATCTCTACTCAGACATTCAGATACTGAAGTCACTTATTGCCTTTCAAACAGGGAGTTGGATACACTATGAAGTTCAGACCTTCATGAGGATCCACTCCAATTGCGATGGTGTTTTTCATGGTGACATTGACTGAAACAACGACATCAGCAAAGTAGGGAATATCCAAAGAGACCATCCGTATGTCAGTCCTTCTGGCAAAGATCAGAAAGCTGGTCATTCCTGCAGAGAGTTGAAAATGAACAGCTATCAGTGAGAAAAAAGTCATGCAATTGCAGGTGTAATTTGTTGAGCATTCTGGAGCTGACATGCATCTGAGTGGAAAAGGGAAAGTCACAGATGCTTATGGGAGTCTGGGTACAAGAGATGTAATGAGTGACACAAAATGCTTCTTCAATTCCAAATTGAAGATGAGTGCACTCATAGAAGAGTTGCTTCTGGTAAAACGTGGGATCAGATTAGAGCAAAAATATGGGCAAAATGTGAGAACGGGTTTAGTTGCCAAATGCAATTTCAAGAACAATTCCTTCTGCAAAAATGCAGTATCAAATTGTTTCTTGTAGTAATTCCCTGTCACAGAGGAGGTACAGACATCAAGACTGGTTTTTCAAGGTAAAGCAGTTAAGTGCATAAAAGTGCATTCTGTTCTTTAACAAGGACGGGATCAGAATGTAGCTGTGATCCACCCTCATTGAAGATCTTACAGAGCGGACTCACCAGTGGAGCACGTCTTGCCATCAGACTGTAGGTTGATCCCAGTAGGACAGGTACAGCTATAACCTTTCGGAAGAGGTGCCAGAAGGCACAGGTGACTGCAGCCTCCATTGTTAACTTCACATGGTGTATGTACTACAGGAAAGATAACAGGAATCCATACAGCAGCAGGATGGGCACAAGAAAGGGGTCTAACAGCTACAGAAATGCATTCTAGAATGGTTTTAAATACCAGGCTGAGAGTTATTCCCATGCTCTCATATTCCACAGCTTAAGGCACTGAGGGCTGACAGATAGCTCAGCTCTTTTCAGGAGGCAGTGACACATACTCTGCAGCCTGAATAAACTCTAAGCTCAGTGTAGCTTGGGGTGAGTTCTGTACCTGGTGGCCTATGCCGGTGGAAAACATGAATATCCATAAGGTTCTCCAGATTGTCCTGCAGCGTTTCCCGTGCCTGCCCAGTCCTTCTATCTGCGCTCTGGATGCTTTTGGCCTGCCAGTCTGTCCAGTAGATTCTCTCGCCATAAAGCGTAAGTCCAAATGGGTGAGGTAGATTGCTCCCAATCAGCACCTAGTTAGATCACCCCCAGCCCCCCCAAAAAACGTTACTAAATGTCACTAAGGAAAAGAGGCTTCCCTTGCCCTTTCTCAACATCAAAATGTACAGACACAGCACAAGCAGTGATGGGGCAGTGAGAGCCCTCAAACAGAGATTCCCTCAAACACAGTTTACAACTGAAAGGGAATCTCTCTCCTGGTGAAAGCAGCTCAACATGTCTTGATTTGGAAGATTTCACTTTCAACTGGAGAGAGAGGCAGGGGCCATCAGCACTCTGTGCTCTAGGACTTGTGCCTCATGCTCCCAGACTCCCTCCTCAAAGATGTTTTCCATACCTTCCTGTTGCTGCCATCCAGACTGGCATACTCAATGGTCTTCATGCCTGCATCTGCCCAGTACAAGCGCTGTGATTCATAGTCAATGGCCAAGCCATTAGGCCACGTCAAGTTGGAGGAAATGATCACCAAGCGATTTGAAGCATCCATACCAGCGCGCTCAATTTTTGGGTTGGCTCCCCAGTCAGTCCAGTACATGAACCTGAACACAAGGCCAAGAGAGAGGTGAATATGTGAAGCCTGTCACTGCCATTACACTTGGACAGTGGCTGTAGTGAGAAGTAAGAGCCTGTTGCCTTCAGCAGCTAGCAAGAAGCAGCACCAGACTAACATCATACTCATATTCAGCCTTGGGTATTATGCCTAAAATTATACTCAAACTGATATCCTTTCCACAGCCCATGTGCTGGCCTTATTAAAACGTGGAGGAAAAATTTAAAGGTCTAATAACTAACCAATTATTTACCAGTCTTCACCATTAGCCCTTTGTACTGTTGCTGCACTGGTGTTTCAGTAACCCCCTCAAGGAAAGCATAGCATACTTCTTTCTACCCATGCAGTTCCCAGCTCCATACTATGGTAAGAAGTGAAATTTGTTGCTGTTAATCTACCCAGCATTGCTTTCCATGGTGCATTTGATCATTCAGTACTCCCACTGACACAATGCTTTGAAGCAAATAGGTCACTAATGTCACATCATGCTTAAGATCAGCCCTAATTTACCTGAGGAGGTCCTTCAGTTTCAGTTGTGGTTGATAAACAAGAGTGCTTGAGTATAAATTCAATATAGATGTGAAACAATTAAATAGAAAACATCTTGTTTGCTTAATTCACAACATTTTCTTTACCAGATCTTTAGTTGTTAGAAACATGAAAATATCTGACTGCTCTTGCAGCATGACACGCAGTTACTCCAGCTTATCTTGTTCTACTAGAGTCCAAAATCAGGTCTCTAATTTCAGCCTTTGGCAGAACATAGAACAAAGGTGCTAGAGAGATCACGGCACTAAATCAAAGCACTTTAACATCTTAAGACAGAAAAGAATTTCCGTGTCACCCCAGAAGAAAGAATCTCTCACCCTCCAATGGGATCCACTACGATATCTCTAGGTCTGTCTAGGTTCTCCCAGATCAGAACAGTCCTCATGGTCCCATCTGTGTTGGAGACCTCTATTCGATCTGTTCCTACAAAGATTGAGAGAAAGAATTAAGCACATACCTCAGGAATAACAACAGGTAAGGTAAACACTATCCATAGATCAATGCTTTCTTCTCCATCCCCCATCTCTTTTCCTGTCTGGAAGATAAATAAGAAACGTGGCTCAAAGTATCATCCCTGTCACCTGTGTGGCTGTGACTGGTACAAGGTTCTATGTCAGCACAAGTCAGCACTTTCCTAAGCTATCGAAGTATCTATACAATATAGACCTAAGACAGCAGCTAGAGAAGAATCACCTCTCCTACATCTCTTCGAACTTGTACTCCGATGGGAAACAACCTTCAAATCCTACCTGCTGCACCCCAAGATGTACTGTTGGAATACATGATGTGAACATGCACAGATATAAGCTCTGCAGCAAGAGAGCAGTAGAACTTGACTTCTGCTATAAGCCTTTCTAAAGAATTAGCACCAGGAACACTATAAAGAGAGGTTACCTAATGATTCCACTTCAACCTCAACTTTATTTAAGGGCGTCCTTCATTACTCATAATGAAGACTGAAACTCCAGTAAAGCAGAGGAGCCCAGTACCTGCATCAGTCCAGTACAGTTTGTTGGTGACCCAGTCAATTGCCAGTCCAGCTGGACTTTCCAGGCTGGTATCCACCACGACCTAAATAAAAACATAAACAAGAAAATCCTTAGTGAGATTAGACCCTAGTAAAGAAACACTAGCCCAATGCACTACTTACTCACAAACATGACTTTCAAATAATAGAAGTTCAAGCAAAACAATAAGATATGAGAGAGAGCATTAAGGACTTATTAGTTCAAATAAGTCTCACACTAAGTTATACACCTGTTTTTCATATCTGTTCAAAACACAACTCCAACTCTTGAATTCTGTTTGCCTCATTAATGGTAACAAGAGCATAAGGGCACGTACAAGTCCCAAGCATGCAGCTCTTGTTACAATATTGCACATAACAGAAAACGCAACACATCCTCCTTTCAGTGTCTAGGGCTACAACAGAGGAATCAACCGCAGCTTGTAAATCAACATGCTTTTTCCCCACCTTTGGGGTTTTCCAGATAAACAGGAACCTACATCAAACTTGTGTTTTAAGTGCTCACTGACGTCAGAGCCCATTATTGCCAGAACTAGACAAATCAATGAACAATAAATCCAACATGAACTACAGTTCCTCAGGAAGCCAGTGTTTCCCAGTGGTTTCAAATCAAATGCACAAGGAGTCTCCTGGCTAGACCGTCTCCACACATAGTTAACGCTGTACCTCCTGGCCTGATCCATCCCATTTTGCTCGGCTGATTGAGTCGGTGCTAACATCTGTCCAGTAGACATAGTCATCCTTTGAGTCCCAGTCCAGAGCCACTGCGCTGCGCACATCAGCAAGGGGGATGACATCATCTGACAGGTCATCTGTGTCAAAGCTGATCCGACGGATGTCCATCCTTCGGGCAAAAAGCAGGAACTTGTCAAGACCTGATCAAAGGTCGAAAGGTCTCCTTTTAATTTCTCTAAGTTCAACAACACAGTGATAGACACAGACAATTCCCTGCTATTTCCAAACTTAATCATTTACATCATCTCTTACTAACAGGTCACAGCCCAAGATTCTATTGACAGCAAAAATTATCATCTTATAAGAGATTGGGATCAGCAGGGAGTGTAGGAGTAGAGAACTGCATCCTGAGATAATCTTTGCTAAGGGAACAAATTCAACCGTATTCTTCAAAAAATGGCACAGACATTTCCACCTTTGCCATCCCTTGAGAATCTAGGACAACAGTTGGCCTAATTCTCCCACATGGTTGAAAACTAATAGAAACTCTGGAAGTCAGCAAGGTTGAATATCTTGGTCATCACTGACACAGCTCCTACAAAAGCTTTAGGAAAAGCTGTGACAAGCAGTGTGGCATTAGTAGCAGCCCTGGTGTAAAGACCCATGGACTGAACTTCTCTGCATCCCCACCCATCCAGCCTAGTGAAGGTAATGGGAATGCAGAACGAAGAAATACATCAAAAAGGTGGGGCATTCTTCAGCAGGGCCCTAAATATTATCCAGTCAATTCAGCTGTATCTTCTTGGAAGAAACTGCTGCATATTCCCACGACCAACCCTCTGCCACCCACAGAACATCTGGACACGCAGGCTGTGGTCCCACCTCACTTACTCTGAGCACAGGCATGGCTGCTGGTCTTGCGGAAGCCAGTAGGGCAGGCGCAGGTGTAATCCTTGCTGCTCGGCAGGCACAGGTGTGTACAGCCCCCATTGTTGGCCCCACAGCGGTTTCTCCCTGCTCAAGTAGTCAAAGACAAAAACAACCACGCATAAAGCAAAGAGTAAAGGAAAGGGGGAAAACACCAGCCAAGGTGCAAAGCCCCACATGGATAACTTGTCTACACAGACACTAATTGAGAATAAGAAATCAAATTAAAGCACAAACTCCATCTTTAGGAGTCAGTATAGTAGAAAAACATTTAAATCAATGTACTTCCCAAACAGATTACAGTAATTTAAAAGGATTATTCTCATTGGAAAGTATTTACCCCTGAATGTCAGCAGGGGGAGCTGCGGTAACACCTAGCACAGGGTTGCCGCTGCTGAGGCACCTGTATCAAGCTGCCGGATGGAGCAAACGCTGCAGCAGCCCCGGACAGAAGTGGGGGATGCATTAGTATACTAGGTTCAGGCTTGACATCTCTCTGCTTTAAAGGGCAGGTGGCAGGAACAGTTCTACCAGCAGCTCGAATTGGTCTCTACCCTCTCTGCAGTTACCTGCTGGCTGACGCTGAGGATGCAGCGTGTGGATGTCCATAGGGAAGTGGAGTTTGTTTCGGATGATCTCCTGGTTCTTGCCTGTGAATTTGTTGGCACTGTTAATGCTCTTGGTGTGCCAGTCTGTCCAGTACAAACTGTCCTCAAACACGGTGATAGCAAATGGGTGTGGAAGGCCTGCAACAGACATCCAATACAGGGCTTCCATCATGTTCAACAGGACTTGTGATAGCAGAGAGGCAAGGGAACTCTTACGAGTACCCCTTAAGCACTGCCACAGTCAATCTGCTCAAATCCACCATACATTAATGTGACAAGATACTTCCTACCTCCTGTCCATTGATGTCTCATCAATGTCTCATCCACTCCTCATTAGCAACAGAATTCATCCCACAGCAATTAAAAAATAAATAACCATAGAATAACAAGTCACCTACAAGCAGGTGGCTCTGAAACTCAGCTAAGCACCATGTCATTCTGCCTTCTTTGCTGCAGAGAACATTTCCAGTACCCAGCTCCATTACTCACCTTGGCTAATAACAGCTTTTCTATTCCGTCCATCAAGGTCAGCCCTCTCGATGACATGGTGTTTGGCATCCACCCAGTACATCCGATGCCCTGCATAATCAATGGTCAGTCCGTTGGGCCAGAATAGGTGCGTATCTGCAATGATGCGCCGATTAGAGCCATCCATGTTGGAATACTCAATGCGAGGAGTGTTGCCCCAGTCAGTCCAGTAGATCGTGCTGGAGGGGGCAGAGAGACACAGGTCAGAATACTAATGTCACACCTAATGCACACTGCAACACTTCCTATCAGGGTAAAACAATGTTGATCCCATGACCTCATGCATGAGACTGAGTTACAGCCATGGGAGAAGCAACAGCTGGAAAGGTAACACCCAGCACTTTCAGGCTGCTGAAACCTGAAGAGTCCAGAATAGGACTAAAGCTCTGAAAGCCCTCAGCTTGCAAGGCTTCCCAAACTGCAGGCACCAAGCAAGGGGCTTGCACTCAGGGGCACCCTTAGTGACCACTGTTCACCTGACCCTCACATGGAAGGCTCACTGAGGACTCCAGTTTTCACTCACCCCTCCATAGGATGGAGGGCAATTGCCCGGGGTTTCTCCAGGTTCTGCCACAAAAGCACCTTCCTGTGAGTACCGTCCAAGTTTGCTACTTCAATTCGAGATGTTCCAGAGTCTGTCCAGTATAATTTGTCATGTATCCAGTCAATAGCAAGTCCACCTATCTCCAGGGGAGAATTAAGCACAGAATGAAATAAGGAGCAGGCTCTGCTCAGAAAAATAGTTCCCTTTCTTTCTTAGCCTCAAGAAAGGCCCAGTTCCATCCTCCTATCTTATTCTCTGTCAGCAGAGATAAATTCCGGGGGGACAATTATCTCACACCCATTCCATCCAGCCCATTCCATTGCTTAAGGAGAGGTATTCTTTTTAGAATGCGGGGAATCTACTTGTCTCCACTCACCCATCCCCATTCTCATATCATAGACAGGGCACAAGCTTTTGCCTTTTAGGGTGACGCACCTGGGCTTTCCAGACCTGTAGACACCACTTCTTCCACATTGCTACCATTCAGATTGGCCCTCATTATGCGATCCAGAGTAACATCAGACCAAAATACCAGCTCCTTGCTGTGGTGGAAGTCAAGGGCAATGGCATTTTCCAAGTTGTTGAGGAGCAGCGTATACTCTGAGCGATGAGGCAACACTTGCCGGATATCAATTCGATTGGCAAAGAGCAACACTGGCTCTGGCCCTGAGGATATATGAGAAGACAGCAATAGAGTACTTTGATAAGAGTCCTGGCTACCGTTCCCTTTACTATAAGTCTCAGAACACAGTCTTGCAGCATTTGTACTAAGAAATCAACACCCAATTACAAAACAGTTCAGACAGCCCCTTCCCTAACCCCATCACATAGTTCTCCTCTGAAAATGGGCAGTTTTAAAGATTTTGGCAAATGTTCACTCAGCAATATGTGATCAGTCCAGGTCCCATTTGAGCTCATCTCACCTGAAGCCGTACCACTAGGCACACACTTGGCAGTAAGGTTATAGTCTCCCTTGTCTCTATCCACCTTCTAGCCATGCAAACACAGAAACTCTACCATACCATCTACCACAACCTCCAACCACAGCAAAACAGGACACAGTTAAAGTATGCCTCAGCCAGATATAAAGTAAGTCAGTAGATACTTCCACTGAAAAAAATAAAAATAGGGCCCGAGACACTTCCAAAACAGAAAAAGGACACTGTTTCTGCCTCAGGGTGTAGGCCACCTGGATGACAAGGAATAAGACAAGGAAGCAGAGGGTGTCCTGCTGGCAAGGAAAGGAAACAGTGAAACACCACCCTACAGTCAAAATCATAAAATTTTCACAGGTTTTCACCAACAACCTGGGCATACCTAACATAAATCCAGGTACTTCCTTGTGTGTGAGCAGCACAATGTTGCCAGTGAAGCACTAGAGGCAAAGTTAAGAGAACTGGATCCAACAAACATTCAATAGAGTAAGACTGAATTTCTGTTTACCTAGAGCTTTGCAGCTACGCTTGTCAGGACGCAGCTCATAGCCTTGCTCACACCAGCACTGGAAGCCACCTTCACTGTTGGTACAGCCTTGACTGCAATAGCCTTCCTCAGCACATTCATTCACATCTGCATGTTAGAGCCAAAGGGATAAAATTACTATTATAATATTAACAGTCTCACCACAAGCTTGCTTCTGCCTTCGTGCTCCAATTTGCACCCCCTCATAGCCATCAACTGCAAGCACATCAAAGCAGCAGGGAAGAAGCTACTGCTCCAAAAACTCACCCTGGCATGACCGGCCATCTTCCAGAAGCCTGTAACCTGTATGGCAGGTGCACTGCACCATCCCTCGTACCATCTGGCACTTCTGAGCACAGCCACCATTGTTGACATTGCAGTTCTCTTCCCCTGTTCGTGGACCTGTGAAAGCAATAGATGAAGATAACTGAGCTGAAACCACAAAGCAGCTGCTTGTGTTCTCGGCTGTTAAGTAGCAGTCACCCTCAAGAACAGGCTAAGCTAGACAGGGATGATACAGGTTGTGCTGGAAGCTGCCTCTTCACAGACAGAAATGTCCCTGCAGGCCACAACCAACAGGGAACAGCTACTGGACAATGAAGTTCGGTAAATATGGCTGCAGATTCATTATCTCTGCAAACAGACTTTGATACCTGAGAGTATAATCTTCTCCCCATTATTCCTTCTCCACAGTATGCAATTGGAAAACCACAGAGGTCAATGTCCTCAGTCTTCAACCCACACTCCCTTCCATTAACACAACCCAAGCTTTCTTACACACATCCTTCAGCAACAAATTGACTCCCACACACAGTGCCTCCATTTATAATTAAGACCTGACTTGCAGAACTTACGACAGTTTTGATGAGGGCTCTCATCACTGCCATCTCCACAATCATTTGCTCCATTGCAGAGCTTCCGTTGGCCAATGCAACGTCCATTCCCACACAGGAACTGGTCTGGAGCACACTGGGGGGTCCCTGCAATAGAGGAAGAGGAATATAAGCAGACCAGAACTTACTGATGGAACAACAGTCATGGCAAAGTAATTGATAAAGAATGTTTTCTAAGATTGGTTACAATCTTTATATATGAGCAGAAATCCATTACTTCCTCTTTCCTTGAATTCAACTCATCTTCCACTTCACACTGCACCAGATTTCTTTACATTGATTCAGAGGCTTATTAGCTCGCCTTCAAATTGAGGCCAGAGTTGCTTTATTGGAAGTTCAGCTATTTAGTTTCTCTCAGAATGACTTCAGGGTTTTAGACTAATTCCCTTTGGTTCCAGATTCCGCAACGTTCCTGAGCGTGTATCAGAAAGGAGCAAGTTTAGTCATCTGAGATGCCAGATCAGCATGGCTATGGATCTTAAGCCTGCAGAGGAATGTGTGTCTTGTCCAGCACTAACTGCACTGTGACAGACTTGGAATGAGATTTACATGCATCCTTGAAATGTGAGCTCAGGCAACAGGATTTCACACACGAGCTACACACTTCAACTTCTGCTGTTGGCAAGGACACCACGGAATTCCTGTAAGTAAAGTAATGCTATTTGTAGGGACTCTGCCAATCTAATTGTTTCTTCAGCGATAACTGTGCTGCCCTATTGCCTCTTATTTCTTGTACCTCTCAAGCTGACTTTGTTAGTGGTTTCCAAATCATCACACTCTGATAATCCTACGAATACAAGACAATACAGTTACCAGCAAAGAAAAAAATAACTTGGCAGACTGCCTGTAAGCAGAATGGAAAAGGGTAGTTGTGAGATTATCTAAGAGAAATAAGAACTAACAGACACACCAACTGGGAACACAGAAACACAGAGACTCACTTTTCAGGGCACAGGAATACTTTTCATAAAGGATTCTGAAACTTGGGCCACATTTATCATAATGAAGATAGAGATTCTTACTTAAGCTGATCTCCTAGTGTTCTAGGAATTTTCTTTCTATAGCCAACAAAAACGTAATTCTAAGTGTCACAGGTTTCTAACGCATGCTACAGACATTAAGGCTATTTCTCATCAGATGAGCCAGTACGTATTCTACTGTGACTAGAACTTCCAAGTTAACTCTTTGTTGCTATCACTGTAGACCGAATGCAGAACTGCACAACTAATTTTATGGTAGCAAAAGCTGCAGTCAACCATCTTGGGGTTTGTTTGAAGTGGAGAGGTTGAATTTCAGTGGCTCTGGAATTTTGATTTGGTTTCAGGGTTGCAACGGTTCAGTGTTTGAATACTTTGAGACAAGGAAGCGTAGTTACTGCTTTTTCTACAAGTACAATTGCTTTTTCCAGGATTATCACTATCTGCATACTGGTGCTCATGACAGCTGACCTATCTAGAGAAGCAGCTCCAGGACCTCTGCTCAGAGCTCAGCCTCAGCTCTTCCTGTACAATACACACTGTCCAGCCCATGGTTACAGTTCTAAAAAATCCCTTTTATCACCTGTAAACCCACTTTTTAAAATACACAGATGAAGACAGGTCAGTATACACTTCTGGACTCTGCTCACTATGACAAATTCACTGACCAGTATGCATTACTCCTCAGCAAGGGCTACGGACAACCTGAAGGATTTAAGAAAAACAGAAGATTCTAGATATTCCCTGAATCCTACGGTGACATGAGGGTCTGTTGAAACCCTGTTCTTTTCTGTATCCAAATTATATAGAGGAATAACTGTAAGGGAAATGATTATGACAAAGGGCAAGAGAGACTCCTGAGCAGAGGTCTAAGGTAGAGGGGACAGCAGGGGTTGGCATCCTTAACCTCTAAAACAAAGGCTTTCTTCTTAATTTTCACAACATGTCTTCTTCCAATCTACTGCCTGTTAACAATTGCTTGGCAGCTTCATATGGCAACACAAAAGCTATTTAGAATTACCTAGAAAGCATGAGCTAGACTCATACCTGTTTGATGAATGTAGCAACTTTGAACATTATTAGTGTTTACAAGTGCCTCAAAGCTTTGTGGTAAAACATAGCATGGACAGGATAGAAAGATGCATGGATCTGATATCTGACCAGAGAACACAACCACTTTAGTTAGTCTAAGCACAAGGAACTGCATGTGTTTGCAAGCTTATAAGATAACCTACATATCTCATCTCTTTGAGAAACACTGAAAGTTGAGACTGAACTCTGTCAAGCCATCCAAAAGCAACTTTGCTGTCTATTACCTCCAGAATGGAATTATTGGATACAAGCAGCAAGGCAGCAGACCAAACCTGTATTTTCACAGTTCTCCTCATCGCTGTTGTCGGAACAGTCATCTTCCCCATCACAGCGCCAGGACAAACGGACACAGCGTCCTGATTTACAGCGGAACTGGTCAGCTGTACACATAGACGTAGCTGACGGGTCAAAACAAAACAAAAATAAGTTAGATGAGCAAGAATGATCAGAAGAGCCTGGTCTCAATAATACTCCCCCACACACTCATGCATCTAGCAGAAATGGAACACTCCCATTAGTCCCCAGCACTCACTGCAGTTCCTCTCATCAGACTGGTCGTCACAGTCAGAGTCTCCATCACACCTCCAGCCAGCATTAATGCACAAGCCACTGTTGCACATGAACTCCCCAGAGCGACATGGCTGGTGAGATGCTGCAGAGATATTAAACAACAGAGTGAATTCAGACCAATGGAATATCCAAAAAATCTCTCAGTGCTTTGCTTAGACTCTGTTATTCTGGAACTCGGTCCTGACCAGCTGCTTTCATTCATGTGTGCATAAATGTGCTGACTATGCAGTGATTTCTGTCACTACCCTCATTTTCCTGAATTTAAAATAATGAAAGAGACAGCTTATGTGTGATCAATTAGATGGCTGTCTTTCCAGCCAACTCAAAATCCATTTAGGTTCACAAAACAGACATTTGGATCTGTGCATCACCCTGCACTAACTTACAGCAGTCAGATTCATCAGACCAGTCCCCACAGTCATCGTCACCATCACAGTGGTAGATGTCCAAGATGCAGCGTCCATATGCACACTGGAATTCCTCCAAGCTGCAGGTGGCAGCTGGAACATCTGATGCTAACAAAGGAATCAAACAAAAGATGTGTAAGATAACAGCGCACAATCCAGTTTAGATGCAGCCTTCCTCAATCTAGTAACAGACTAGCAAGTATTCAGTGGAAAAGTGTTGGAAATTGCTAGTCCTTGCTGCCTATCTCTGCATGACCTGTATTACTCAGAGGACCATCAGTGCTGTTTGTGCTTCAATGAGGAGCGGTTTAAAGCTACACACAAAGGCAACTGTGCAGTCAACACCCTCCTAAAAAATAAAAATAACAAATATAATGGAAGAAAGTGATGAAGATCTATGAGTGTCGCCTTCTCTCCTGTGCTCAAGATACTGTCCTAGTATCCTCTGTAAAGAATTGTAATGGTTACTAAGTTTCCAAAAGACAGACACAGAAACAAAAGTAAAAACAAAACTATCCTTTTGGGATAGTTCTATATTAAGGATTGAGGCAGCTCAGAACGCAAGGTTAAAGTAGGGCATGATTTCTTAAAAATCTTAACAAAAATACGCACTTGAAGACCAAAAGCAGGCAGCAGAGTGCCCACTTCTGCACATGACCTTTGAAGTTTCTTCATGCCCATCACTCTCAAGCCATCACTCAAACAGTTTTATCAGTAAGGAGCACTGGCATTCCCCAGGCAGAACCCAACAAACTTAGTCAAGGATTTTCCTACTGTTCTCTGGTCACTAGCATACAATGTGGGAAGTGAGGAAAAATATGAGTCCCACAGAACAGAATCTGATGTCTCTTCTCCTACTGTCCAGAGAATGAACTGCATGTTTCAGACACGTGACCCTTTCAACTGAGGAGCTCCACAAACAGATCTATTAAATAAAAGGGAAAACAAAGACTGGCAATCTGGGACAGGAACTATGCCTGTAGGCACGCAGTAAGAGCTCCAGTTCAGCCAGTATCCAGCAGCTGGGTACTGAAATGTGTGTTAACCTGCTCCTTACCAAGGAAGTCTGAAAGAAGTGTTTGGGCTTATCTGAGCAGAAAGTGAAGCCAATGACTTAAATTCTCATGTACTGCGATTAAATTATATGATCTTTTTACTTCCCAATACCCTCCACAAAAATAAATAAATAACAAGGAAAAAACTGAACAGCTTAGTCCCACATTGTTTTAGATGAACAATGAGCAGCATTGGATTTAAGAAAAAGATGACAACCACACTGAAGAACATAAAAGGAGGTAGCCAAACAAAGCTTCTTAGTGAAGTTCCATACCTAAAATGCCTTACAGAAAAAAACTGCCAGCCACAATCTGAGAGGCATTCCAGCTCAGAGGAGCAGGGTACCAATTCAGGTTGCCCATAAACCTCCATAGCAGGCAAGGTTGAAACAACATCTCCC
This sequence comes from Coturnix japonica, assembly GCF_054131305.1. NCBI lineage: Eukaryota > Metazoa > Chordata > Aves > Galliformes > Phasianidae > Coturnix > Coturnix japonica. The sequence continues at coordinate 23,276,672 of NC_140667.1, read as the reverse complement.
CTCACTCCCCCAGGGCCTATTCGTGGCCTGTAGGGAAGCAACAGGCAAAGGAGGGAGAAAAGAGAAGGGGAAAGGCGAGGAAGAAAAGCTGCCTTCCTCTTAGAGCCCTTTCCCAGCTTAGAAATGTTTGCAGCCCCTGGTTTGCTGCCAACTCTCATTATCTAGAGAGATAAAAGACAACTCCTCCGTGCACCCACTCCCCCTGCCCTTCAGGAGCTGGCAGCCCCAGTCCCTCCTCCCAGAGCTTTTTGAAGTTTCCTGCTATCTAGAACAAATTCTGCAAAATGCCTTTGAGAGCACGGTGGGGGAAGGGACCACTGAAACTTTCACAGACGCTAACTGCGCTCAGAGACACAGCAAAGAGGCAGTGGGGGTTAGGAAGGGACATAATAGACTCTTGTCCCATTTACTACAAGGCTGTGGATGTAGACAAGAAAAAAAAAAGAGACAACTGTTGTTGGCTCTCACACTCCCATCTCTCCATTCCCATCAGTCAAATCAGCTTCCAGCTAACTCATTTACTGTCCCTTATCAGATGTCCTGCATAAAGCACCTGAATGGTGAGAAGCTGGTTGTGCAGGCAGCCCTTGCAGCGTGCCAGTTAGCAACATGCAGTCCTTGAAGATATTATCAGTGGGCAAAGTCCCCTGAGAAATTCTGGGTAGGATTCAGACAAGAGGATAAAGAAAGCAATTGTTTTCTCCCTTTTCCCCTTGCCCTTTATCTCCTACAATTTTATACACAGTTATATTCACTACATCATAAGCCCCCTGTTCTGACTCAAGGTCACATAGCCATGGGAAGCAACAGAAAAGTAGCCAGGAACAGATCAAGTATTTCTGTGAGGTAACATGAGAGACACACCATCCTCTCATGCCCTCTACAGTAGACAACAGAAGGCAGCATAGCTGCCAGTACATGCAGAACTGACTTGTTTCTGATCTCTGCTGCAGGAAACGTGCCAAATCTCAAGACAAGAGCAGGTCCAAAGGGCTATTTCCTATGACTACAAAGTAAGAAGAGCACTTACGGCAATTCTCTTCATCCGAACCATCTTTGCAGTCTGTGTCACCATCACAGAACCAGTGCTCAGCTATGCAGCTGCCATCACTACAGCGGAACTCCTTCTCTGAGCATTTCCTCATATCTGCAGAGAAAGCAGTAAGAAAAAAAAAAAAATACTTTGACTTCTCTCTGAGTGCTCAGAAAACAACCACACCATAGTTCTGAAGCTCCTAGGGCACCAACAAACATGCCTGCTCATTTAAATCACACATTTCCACATCATCCAGTGTCTGGACAAAACCACCAGTGCTCATTTAATAGACACAGAGTAGTGGATTCAAAAGGAATCAAAAGAGATTTCACAATGGCAAGTCAAGGAATAACAAGTCACAAATTTGCCTGGCAAATAAGCCACAGCCTGAGATTACAAGCAGCCAGTCAGGGAAAAAAAATCACACAAACTTCGCTCAGATGAGCCAGCTGCAAGCCCTTGATATGCTAAGGGGATCTTAGAACTGCACAGGTGTGTGTGCAATGCCTTTTTAAGCACCAACAGGGGATTCATCATATTGGCAGCACCACTACTCACCACATTGCTCGTCACTGTTGTCTCCACAGTCATTGTCACCATCGCAGTGCCACAGGCTGCGGATGCAGTACCCATTCTGACACGAGAACTCATCTTCCTCACATTCTCGTGGCGCTGTTGGGACACAGTGTAGAATAAGGAAAAGGTAAGACACAAAGATTTATTTTGTAGAAAAACAAACATATGGTGTATCCTAAATAGAGCAACATCCTCCTTCAAGGATACTGCCATGTTGGAGAGTTCATTTCCTTTTCTCTAACAACATCATATGGCCACTGAGTGTCTCTCTCCCACTCCAACTGCAAGCTGACAGTACAGCAAACTCTAGAGCCTGAGAACAAGGACAGCAGAGTAACTGAGCCGTCCGCCATGTGCTGGTATTTTTGTAGAGCTCCAAGTCAAGTTCAAGTGATCCTTACATCAAAAAAGCCTCCTTAAAAATTTAAAATATAATAAGGTTTAACAAGAGCAAGTGTAGAGTCTTGCAACTAAAGAGGAATAACCATATGCATCAATACAGGTTAAGGGATGACCTGATGGAGATGAGCTCTGGGGAGAAGGACCTGGGGGTCTTGTGGACAATAGGTTGGCCATGATACAGCAGTGTGCCCTGGTGGCCAAGAAGGTGCATTAAAAAGGGTGCAGTCAGCAGGTCAAGGGAAGTGATACCCCCTCTACTCTGCCTTGGTGAGGCCACTTTTGGAATAACATGCCAGTTCTTGGCTCTCCAGTTTACAGAAGATGGGGATCTCCTAGGAGACCAGCAGAGGGTCACAAAGATGATAAAAGGACTGGAACATCTTTCATATGAGGAAAGGCTGAGTGACCTGGGTCTGTTCAGCCCGGGGAAAAGATGATAGAGAGGGGATCTGATAAATGTTTAAAGATGTCTAAAGGGAGGTGGGAGGCAAATGGCTGAGGCCAGGCTCTTCTGGGTGGTGTGTAGGGATAGGACAAGGAGCAGTGGCCTAAAACTCAAACATAGGAAGTTCTGTACCAACTAGAAGGGTGAGAGAGCACTGGAAGAGGTTGACAGAGAGGCTGTGGATCCTCCTTCTATGGAGATATTCAAGACCTATCTGGATGCCTGCCTCTGTGACCTACTGTAGGGTACCTGCTTTAACTCGGGGGCTGGACTCAGTGATCTCTTGAGGTCCTTTCCAATTCCTGCATTTCTAATATTCTGTGACTATCATTATCTGGCAAAAGTTTAATGATAAAATTGTAGCTGCACCTTTATTCTTTTTCCCCACAATGTCAAAGTTACCTCCACAGGAAAGGAAATGTCCACTGAAAAGTGAAAGGGAAAAATTAAAATTCTTCTAAAGTCTACAGCATTTGCAGCCTCACTCCACTCTATCTTCCAATCTTCTACAAAAGCTTGTCTGCCGGCCATTGAGGAAAGAAAAAGGGACTGCAGAATTAGTACCTGAGGACTTCAATCCATCATAAATCCTTCTATGGTTACGTGCTAGTCTGGACAACTCCCCAGGACTCTCTTATTCACAGAACCAGCTCCTTTCATTAGTCTCCAAATCTTTTGATCACACCCTTCTCTACTGTTGCCTTATATATATGGGCATTCCAACTTTTCATGAAAAAAAAAACCAAACAGAAGACCAAAAGGATACAGATCTTTTCTTTCATGAAAAAGGGACCAGGAAACTAAGCTTAGTCCTGCCATTCAGAACATCACGTAGAACAGATGTAAAAACCTGAACTCTGCTTTCCAGTCCTCTGCCCAGACAGCAAAGATCAGGGGTGTGCTGATTAAAAAGGGAATTAATTAGCACACAAGTATTGCATAAATAGTTAAAAAGACATGGAACAGATCACAGCCAAGAGAATTATTTTGCATTTCTTGAGATACGATTGAGTCACTCTGGAGTACCACACACACAACTGTTGTAGAATTCAAGAGCTGCAGGGTGATGCTTATCAAGCAGCTGCAATCAACCAGACAGCACAAAATACTGCTCCTAGCTGCAGCCCGCTGTCAGCTCCAGCAGCCAATGCAGTTTCAAAGAAGCTGAAGATGAAGTGCTATGCAACACATTAGTTTCCCAGCACATGCTGCCAACTACAAGACTGGATGATCTGTTTTGGTGAAGGAAAGCTGCATCCCTGAACACCTTTTGCAACAGAAGCCAACCACAAATAACAAAACATAAAAGTGAAAAAAGAAGGAGCTGAGGTCCAAGGGCTCAGGCAAAATTCCCTCTGTTTTAATAAGCTGTAGAAGCACAACAGCAGTGCTCACGGCTAGCAGCCTGCCATGGCAGCTCTTCTGAAGACAGCACCTTACAGGCAGCAGACAAGCCAGCTTTCAGGGTAACTGCTGTCTGCGCAGGCAGCATCCCTGCAGCAACTTTCTCTCTCCTCAGGGAACTTGGTTTGAAGGGAGAAGATGCTGGGGACAGGTCCGCACAGCAGAAAAGTCAGACAGTGGAATGTGAGGCCACAGGAAGTCAGCCAGACAAGCAGTTCAGTTGGTATTTGGCAGAGGTTAGGCATTTCCATGAAGAGGGGAAGACATGAAGCACTCAGCTCAGGGAACTACTTCATGCGACATTAACTGGCAAGGCTGTGGGGCATAAACTGTTCTGCAGCTGGACAGAGAAGCATCCCCTCCCCCAGGATACACATTCAAACAACAAGCCAGGTGCCAACACAGGACATCAGGAACACCTCTCTGTCAGAGGAAGGATGTAGCTTATTGCAAGCCAAGGGTTTGCCTCAGTGGATAGACTCTTAGAATTCCAAGACAAAAAGGGTTAGCTTTCCCCAGCCATGGCAGGTAGGCACTGCGCCCACCTTCTCCCCTTAGAGAGGTGACTTACGGCAGTCCTGTTCATCAGAATCATCCTCGCAGTCGTTGTCTCCATCACAGACCCATGACCGGCGGATGCACTTCCCGTTGTCGCAGTGGAAGTCCAACGGGGAGCAAGTGGGCAGCACTGCAACAGCAGAGAAACACTTCAGTATGAAACTGCAGTCAACTTCCTTCCTGAAAGTCCCTTCCTCCTAGTGGAGGAAGGCTACACCTTTTCTAAACAAAAGACATGAATTTTTGAGTCACGAGGAAGAGCTGTGCCTTAGATGGTGGGCCAGGGTACATCTACAGCTTGTCAGTCTTTCCTCCCCAGAGAAGCGATGACCTTTTCACAATAGAGTAGCTGTCACTACTCCCCACTGAGTTTACTTTTTCTCTTTCATCTGTAAGCCTGCTATCATCCTCTAATAGCACTATTTTATAACAAGGAAAATTACAGTATCAACATTTTTTCTGTATGCTTCACAATGCAATTCACACGATTTCAATTCACAAAGTTCTTTAGGGTAAGAACCATGAGAATCTTTAGGGTAAGAACCATGAGAAGCAGCAGTTTTGGGAACAGGGTTTTGCAAGCCATGCGAAAAACATAAAATATGTGTTTCATCTTGGGGGCTCTGACAGCAATTTAGTCTAAAGAACCTGCAAGGAGAAGTGGGTATCCTCCACTGTGAATAAATTCACTGTAGCTCTGCTACGGGCAATAGAATTCAAATCCTGCTAGAGATCTCCAGAAGGGACCGAGGAAGAGGGAGCGTGGGACACTTTCCTACACAGGATTCTGGTGGCAATGGAGCGGAACCACAAATCCACAGCATTTAATGAGGCCTGGAGCCTCAAAGATGAAATTTAAGAGGGTGCATCAGCCCTGTCCTTCCCCCACAGATGAGCGGAACACTCAACTCCAGTGAAGCTCATGCTTTTAAGCACTGCCAGCTGTGATAGGGAAGGGGCTGCACAAGACTCTGTTCCTGACAGGTGTGTTCTCCAAAGAGCAAGGTTAGCTCAGCGATGTGAAGGGGAGCAGAGGCAGTGCTTGAAATCCTTTCATCCCAGCCCAGCCTGCCGACAGCATCTCCCATCTGTCACCAGGAGGGCCAGCCCTTGCCTGCTATGCTTCTGCTTTCCCTGCCAACACTATCCTGGAGGTGGGAGAGCAAAGGGGGTGGGAGAAGACTGTGAAGACCGCAGCCACACACACAAAGAGGAGGACTGGATAAGGAGAACAAATAGTCACGTTTTCAGCTTTTCCAGCTTCCTTAACCCTATGTTTCCATTCACCCCAGGACTGCTGCCAATGTCCTGCAAAAGCAGTATGGATTACACCACATAGAATCATTCACAGCTCTTAATAGCATGCCCTCCAACACTTCATACAAAGCACCTGTCCTAAAAGCCTCTCACCCTAAGAATACACCAGAGCAGTTAAATTCAGACTTGCTGTAACTGACACCTCTTTTTGTAACCACAAATGTGGATCATCTTTTCAATCACTCCTAAAAGTGAGTGTAGTTCCTGCAGCAGCGCAGGCATAGGCATCCCTGTAATTGACAGGACATCCCTGCAGACGTCACCACATATGATGCTGAAGTTTTGCTAGATGACAAAATACAGAACTGGACACGAATCCTTGCAAAAACGTTCATCACGTCAAGGATGCCTTGTGTAGGTATATGTCCAGATAACACCTCGCCAGTTCGAGGCCTTGGAGAGGTATGAAGGAAACAGAAGCATACAAATCTGTATCACCACCCCACACCTCGGGCAGTACCCTGGTCTTCCAGTGGCTGACCCATTTCCTTACTGTTTGCTTTCTCTGAGCACCCCTGTGCTGCTGCATTAAAGGTGCATCCCCTTCATTCTCTGGGGGACAGAAGGGGAAAACACTCTAGATCCCTAAATTCTACTTCCAGACAAAACCAAGACAAAGTTTTAGATTCAGAAGATCAGTCCCACAGATCAGTCCTCTTTCCCTCAAGTGCAGATCCCATACTTTGCACGCTGAAGCAAACCTTTCCTGGCCTCAGCTGCCGTTTCAGGACTAAGACCATCCCCCCAGCATATGCTTTTCTGTCTGCTCTCCCCAGTCCCAGCGTGACTAATCACCAAAGGACTGCACAGGAGCCGCCTGGAAGGGAATTTGCATGCTGACTCTCCAGGGGAGAATTCTTCAGGCTCCCAGAGGGTTAGGCCATTAGCACTGGTTCAGAGCTGATACCATTATCCCATTGAACTGCTGCATCCCTTCATGAGGTAACGACACAAAATGAAATTCCACCCCTACAGGGAGCAGTTCAGCCAATTTCATACTCCCCCTAAATATAAAAATTGAGCTTCAAGCACAGAGGAGGGGGTGCAGGAGCAAGGGAAAGAGAGCGAAACACATACAAAAGAGGACCTAATTCCCACCCCAGCAGACAGCAAGTGCGTGCCAGCCCAGACAGCACCAGGGGGGAGATAAATCCCCTTCTACAGGAGCTCTCCTTTAAAGGAGGAAGAAAAAAAAATAATCCCAAAACTACTTAAGACAAAAACAAAACAAAACAAAACAAAACCCTAATGAACGAAGGCTGTTTCATAAAGCTTAGGATCCGCCAATGGGATCAGGACAGGGATCCATGTAAATTTGTAACATGAATCTAATCATGCTCAGAGACAGATGCTTCAAAGGAAAATGCAGGAGATTCCAGGAGCAGCTTTCAGGCAGGGGCAGCCTCTCCCCTAACATCTTTTCCCAGCCCTGCCCCTCCCAGCCCACAATCCCTTCTCCCCATTAAAAAGCAAACTGTCTTCACAGAAACATTCCTGCTCGTTCTACACGTCAGCTTCAGTTTCACTGTACAGCCCTTTGTTCTGGGACTGCTATCATTCAGCCCTTCTGCTGGTCATTTATTTCTTTGTACTTTGGTGGAGCTGAGTTTTATTCCTATGAAGTGAAAGCTGAGGGCATATCATCAGTTCATGCTGCTGTAAATATATCCAGACAAGATGTTTGGAAATACAAAGTTAAGAGGAAATTCAAAAGTGAAGATGTCTCACTCGGGAAACACGTAGTATTTGACATTCAAACAGCCCCCACTGTATTTTCCTCTGACACGACAGAATAGTTATACAATATAGTAAACACATTTCACTGCTTTGACTAATTTAAAAAGCCACACTTCCATGTTCTTTCTCCCTCAGACAGAGGCCATGCAAACAAAATGTTAAGGACTTCTCATGTTAGAGAGGGAGCAAGACCTCTCTGGACAAATGGACTAGCAATTAGGAGACTGGAAAAAGAACACTGGGGTTTTCTCCCCGGATTTGATTGTTATTATTACATGACTGTGGGACAGTTCTGGCTCTATAGCCCCACTTCTACCAGTGGTAAAATTAAGGGTGTTCATTACTTCCTAAGAAAGCTGCAAGGCTTTCAGAGGCATAGTTTCCACTGATGAGAAAATAATCATTGCACTAACATGTTTTCACTACTGCTCAGAGCAGGATTAGGTAACGCAATGGTAAACACAGTAACACCTCAGTCCTCCACTTCCATATTCAGTTCCAGTTTCATCTCCCCACATCTGTGCAAATCAGCAGCAGTTTTCCTAACAGAGATATGCAAAGGCAAACCCTAGGATAGAGCTGAAGACAGAAAAATGCCTGGCAAGACAGGAATGAATCTTCTTTCCCAGGAAACAAGTACAAGGAAGGGAAGCCTTTGGGAAGACCAAAGCAAGCCAGTGACAGCCCAAGAGAGCACATCTGCCGACTGACAGTGAGCAACACAAAAAGGCCTTTGAACTTCCAACCATTTCCCTGAGCTCATCCCTCTGCATGGTCACACTGGACATCATCCAAGGTTTCGGCAAAGCTAGGTCTAGTGTAGGGCTGCTGTTCCTCCCCCTCTCCCAACTCCTATTACACAGGGCGCTCTTTTATGGCCAAGCTGCAGGAGAGGGGGAGGGCAGGGGGGGAAAGGGAAGTTTATAAGGTGAAACGCAGACTGAATCACGTCCTGCTGTCCTTTGAACACTTTATCCCCATTGCCTGCAGTGACCAGGTTGCTTTGTATTCAAGGACGGCAAGTGCCCTGATCTGGGTCACAGCAGTTTGAACAATACCGTTTAATTAGACAATCTCTTTGTCACATGAAAAACGAGGAGTTAATTCAAAAACAAATATAAATTACAAAGCTTTTGTAACACCTATAGCTTGAGTCTCATGTGTGTAACGCGCACACATCCACATACACACGTGCACACAGAGATCTGTTTGCTAAACTCTGCAGCACAACATACCTTAGGTCTACAAAGAGAAATAAGGGCTGCTAGTGAGCACCCAGGAAAGAAGAAGTGACACTGCATTCCACCTGCCACATTTTGTAGAATAACAGAAAATGTTTTCAACGGCACTGCTGAACTGTGCTTTGCTGGCTGGAAAAAGAATAAAGGAAGACTGTATCAGCACCCAACCTTTCACAGCCCTCAATCAAAAGCTCTGTGTCTGAGGTGGCATTACATTAATTGTGATGGTTTTTGAAGGAAGCACGTATATACTAAGCCCAATAAAACGATAAAACATGGAGCAAACTTTACTCACAAGAAAGAGTTGCTGCGAAGTGTTATCTTTTCAAGAGAAACCATAAACTGTGTTCCTAAGTAGCCAAACTAGAAGCTCAGAAGCAAAGCTTCACCCGGGCTCTTGAGTGTGAGCTCAAAGCTGGTAATTATGGGGAAAGCGTTATGGGGAAGCTTTCAGTAATATCAGTAAAAGAACTGCAAGATTTTTATCCTCATGACTGCTGAACACTGATAACGGAGGACTGATAAGTGTAGCAGTTGTACTGTTTCTGGCAGCAAAGAGACCATCTCCTGGACTTGAATGTGCTGTTGCTCAAAAGGAATTATGTAAAGCTCCCAAATGAGATGGGAACAGCAGGCCACTCTTCAGTTAAGTTTTAAGGTCAGTTCTTCAGGACCTTGAAATGAAATAGCATTGTTCAACAGAGCATGCAGCTAAGCAAGGAAGTCTGTGTCTCAAGGATACTAAATTCAGAAAAATTCTGAAAATTCTAAATTCTGTTTCAGGATGTTGGGGGATTTGGATTATTTCTTATGAGAAACAGAACTATTTATCAATCCTTGGGCCAAGTTTACTCAGTTGTCCTTTCACCCCTGCCACAGGAAGCAAGACTCATTCACACCACACTGAACTTCAAAGTGCAGGCAGAAGGGCAGAATGAAAACCATCCCTCTGCTTGCACGCAGCTTTCGTTAGGGACAGTCCAAAGTAGTCTCTGTTGGCACAAGGCAGGCAGGCAGCTGAGCTACTCTGGGCATGTGTAGCAAAGGCTTCCAAGCCAGACACTGTCAGTAAGCCAGAGAGCTGACACCAGAGAAAGTCTGTGAAGCTGGCATGACAGCTGGGATGTTGCTTATTACTATTATTACTACAGAACTTTGGCCTGTAAACATGATCCTGAGCAGGAAGTCAACATGTCATGGAATAATTGGCTCTCATCACTGCAGGGCTTCAGATGTGTAAGAAGACAGTTCCTATCACAGCCAGGTAAGCACAGGCAGGATTCTACCAAGAATTACAGGAAAACACCTGAGAGAGCCAGGCAATCAATACAGGACACCAATACAAGCTAAAAATACTTACAGGAAAGTTAGTCAGACTGGGGTGTATAGAAGAAGGAAAAACTACTGCAAATGACTTCTAAAAGCATCATTTACTCTACAGTTTGCAAATTAACATTAAGAAAAAAAACACAAAAGAATTTATATAAAAACTGAAAAATCTCTCTCAAAAAGAAGAAACAGTCCCTGTCTCTACTCCTGTTTTTTCATAGGTGCAGCATTCTCACTCTTCAGTCTCAGTATCTTCCTTAACATACAGCTTGTTTCAAGTTACCTCTTTAACTGAAATTACAGATTACCAGCCCCAGCCTAGATAACTGCTTTACTACAGGGCACTTAGTAAAGTCTGATCACCTACATAAACATATGCAGTGTCTATAGACACTGACCCAAAACTGAATCTCAACTTGATACTTTTCGCTTTTCCCACTACCTTGGGTTTCACTCTCACCTTTCTTTCAGTTGACATAACTCTTGCAAACTTCTTATTTCATTTGCATCCATTTCTACAGTTCTGCAGTTGCTTAGTTTAAGAATCTTTGGTGCTGGACTGCATTAATGCACAAAGTAGACCTTATCGAGAAACATGTCCAGTCTGAATGGCGACTGACCCCTTCAAGGCTCTCCAATAGATTATAGAATAGAAGCATAATCATAGAAAAAAATAAACAAGTTTCTGTGCTCAGGAAGAGGCTAGCAAAACTAATTTAGTTACTGGATAGTCTTACCTCCCCATTTCCCATACTCCTGCTCCGTTTCTCTTCTTTTTTTTTCAGCCTGAGCTCTCTCTTGTTCTTTTGAGATTTTAATATTATTTCTTTAGATCTCAGATCTTCATCTCCGCTTTCCTGCTGTTATAATTTCCATTCTCCTTTACTAGATGTAAACATGCAGGTTTTCCTTTAGCACTTCCACTTCTTTCAATAATTTCTCCAGTTAAGCTTCCTCCCTTGCCCAGTAAACCCTTCATGAGTCATCTTTAAACCAAAGCATTGATGATCTCAGTTTGCTGGTGACCTATTTCTCAAAAATCTGCTTTTCACCAAGGCCTCCTGTGTGTTCATGATCTTGTGCAAAACTGTAAGAAACAAGAACTGAGAAGGAAAGACTTCCTACAGCTGGGATGAAAACACTTAAAGAGGAGTAAAAACAATATACTGATGATGATGAAAGCTCTTTTTTCTTACAGATGTGAAAAAAGGAAAGCAGACAGGGCTGCAGAAATATCCAACAGAGGAAGATTTATTTCTCAATCATGTTCGTGCAGTCTTAAGAAGAGTCTTATATCTTCAGCTCTAGGAAAACTTCCAGGAAAGGAACTCCACAAAACTGGGCCTAATTCATTATACTGTGAGAAACCCACTAAGACTGAGACTTCTGATCAGTTCCCATTCATCTGCATGCATGTACATGGATGCTGACAAAACACAGATACACAGCAGCTACAAGCTAATCAGTGAATCCCAAAGCCAATGGAAGTCAATCCTAGTGCTCATCTTAACACCTCTTCACAGAGAAGCTGGATTTGAAACCATAGCATTACTTCATCTAACTTCAATACACACCACACTGTGTTTTGGGTTTTGTTTGTTTGTTTTCTATTTTTACTTACATAAGAACCATGTAACTTTGGGCACAGAGAGTGTTTTTGAAACAGTGGAGAAAAGAGAAGCACTTCTATCTGTTTCTCCTTATAAAACATCCAGCAAACATTCCAAAACCTCTGCAAAAGGAAAAGATGGCTTTCACTGTGCTCTGCCAGTAGATGCTGGCCCTGGTAGATTACAAGAGTCAGCCAAAAGTAGATCATCTGCAATTTTAAACACCTGTCAGTCAAAAACTAGGACTTGTCTGTAAAAGAGAAACATCTGCAGAGAAGGAGTTAAGACATTCAGCTGTACACAAACACAAGTCACAAATGGTATTCTTACTGCAGCCATCTTCATCGCTGTGGTCCCCACAGTCATTGTCTCCATCACACTGCCACTGAGCTGGGATGCAGGTACATTCCCCAAAAGCACTGACTGCACACGTAAAGTGATTGCGTCCACAGGAGCATTCGGTGCTACTTGTTACGCCTGCAAAAGGAACAAACAAACAGTGTATTTTGAAGAGCGTTAAATACAAATTGACATCACAATTATTCTCTATGTCCAATCCACATGTATGAACGTACAATCTCCTGCAAAGAAAAACATTCACCCCTCTTGCACTGTTGAAATAGGAGATCAAGCTCTATGTTCAGTTTCCTGGAACGGAACTATCTGAAGGCAACAGCAAATAGCAACCTGCCAAATACAGCCTTAGGAATCAGCTGGAAAATAACTTTGCACTAATCACAATTGAGCTGAATGAATCCCAGGAACCAGAACACCCTTTTTAATTTTACAGACTCAGCCTTCTCCTACAGCAGAGCACTGACACTGCTCCACTTAGTTCTGACAACACAACAGAAGGGATATCGAAGGTTCTACTTCTGAGGTTTATCAGGGATCTCTTGACTCCAGAACTTTCTAGATGCCAAATATTAATTTGTCAGTGCTTTAGAGATTTTAGATTCCAGTGAAAGAGTAAAAAAAAAATAAAAAATTTAAAAAAATATATCATTTATTTATCTGTGGAGATTAACCTATGACATTGTCGTGTGCACAACTGACATTCATGAAAGTAAGGAAAGAGGATTTTCAGCTCTACAAACAGACCAAAAGAAAATGCAGTTCAAGTGTCAAGCCATAATCCAATAGGAACACTTTTTTTTTTCCAGCTTTAAAGTTAGCTTAAGGAGTTCCCAATCCTGTTCTCCCCTTTGCCTCCAACTGAACAAGTCTCTGAGCACATCCCAAGCAGTATTTCTCAAGGACACTCACAGCCAAATTGGCTGCTTTATCTCCTAGCACATAGACTGCCATGGGTGCAGCAAACTTTTTATTTCCCATCTCTGTAATAATTTATCTTTAAAAGGCCTGGCAGGAAAGTTATACCATAGGTATTACTGCAGATGTTGGGGAAGGCAATCAACGTGTGATGCAAAATGGAGTAGAAGCAGGAACAGCAAGGTGAATAAGGAACAGAAAGAAGGGCACAGAACTTGAAAGGGGCCAAGTGCCCAGATGTTCCATGAACCCACAAGTTCTGGCTACAGCAAAACCTGACTCAAAAAGACTCACAGTGAGTGAGTGAGTTATGAAGATGTCTAAAGACAAGTTTAATTCTGATGCGAGGTGAAAATCTCAGCCCAGACATCCTTAGGGAATAGTAACACATCACCTATGCAACGTATTTGATGAAATTCAGAACCACAAACCTCCACAAAGCTCAAAGAGAAGTTCCTTCAAACCTACAACACAGGAAATTCAGGACAAACTACCTCCTGCTGGAGCCACCACTACTTAGAAAAGCACAACCACATATAATAAAGGTAGATACTGTTTAAAGTACTTTTTTTTTTTTTTTTTTTTGAGTATATTTTCTATCATTTGGCTCAACAGTAACTCACAGCACTTATCCTAAATACTTGCAGCTCCAATACCCCTTCTTGCTGGAGTACACCAAGATGATGATCATTGTTCTCGTTACCCTCAGAAAGAGGCAAATATGAAAGTGGTAGCAACTTGCTGTATCTTGCCAAGGCCCCATGATATCACATCCTAGGGTAGACTCAGCAACAGGAAAGGATCAAACATCAGTGCAAACAATTCTTAAACATGGGGGGAAATATTTAAGATAAACACAAATGAGAGAGCAGTTGGGGAAAAAAAACATAAAAGAGCAAATTATTTTAGCAGCAGGACAGCAGCTAAAATGGACCTCGCCTTTGAAACAGCACAGAAAGAATTAGTGCAGCTGTCTCAAACTCCTGGGAAATCTACAAACTGCAACTCAATCTGCTGAACTGTTAAACATACCATTATCTTGCTGCAATCAATACCAAGTTATACATACACATCTTAAATCTGCTCCTTCTGCCTCAGTGAAGTTGCAATGTTCAGCCATCTCTGTTTTCACCAAGCTACAGAAATTGTTGGAAGCTGGAGGAGATGTTACAACACAAGAACCAATACCTTCTTGCATGCACTATCCTATACCTATGATACTACTATGTAAACACACTGTGCTTAAATTATGATCTTTGTGAACCTTATTCTTTGTAATCTGTGACCTTTAGGTTAACTAACCTAGACTTTATAATGGTGTGTTTTATATATCATGATTTACTCTGACCTTACGATTGGATGTTATTTTTCAGGAAGCACTAACACTGCTCACCTTGAAGAAAGATGACTCTTTAAATACAGTAACTTACTCCTGCCTATAAACAGCATCAGAGAAAAATCAATCCTAAATGACTAGTGTTTATCCAATAAAGAGAACAGACTGAATGAAGCCTGAGACACTGCAAATAACAGGAATTTTCTTAATTATTTCAGTGTGGACAGTATTTCATCCTTGGTGTAATGTGATTATTTCCCAGAGCTCAGAGCTCCACTGACTTTCCCCTATGTAACAGAAAGGAGAAGCCAGGAAGGAGAAAGATGAGAAGTGTGATTTCTCCAATCACCCCAACAACCAGTGGAAGTAGTGCATTTGGTGTGAGAAGCCTCAATGGAAGACTTACTATTTAACACTGAGCACTTAATAAACATAGAGAGTTTGAGATGGAAGACTAACCAAGCAGGCATTATGGTGGAACATAAACCCCCAGTGTCACGTTTCAGCCACAGTTAGTCTGGGGTCCAGGAGCATGACAGAAGTTAGCACTTGCCCTTCAGGCAACTGGGCCAGCAATCAAAGCAGAAATATCTTCTTACACTTCTGCATATAATTCCGGAACAGAAACAATCAGGTGAACCTCCAGGCTTAGCCATGACAAACAACTTACATAAAACTTTTCATCGCATTGGAGTCTTGGACGTTTTAACAAACCCCTTGTATTCAAAAATCATTTCACTTTTCCAAGAGGAAAGAAATGACATTTTGACACTGTAATATGTGTAAAGCAATATATAGAAGCTATACAGAGAACATTGCCAGATTCTGAGATAACATCACTCAACTTTCCATGCCAATCTTGAAAGCTCATGTGACCACGGCACAAGTTCTTAACATGGTTACAAACAACAAAAAATTGTCTCTGTCTGTAGTTTTAGTCCCTCCAGAAGTGAGAGCAGCAGAATCCAGAAACCAAACAATTTTCATAGCAAAATATTACACAAACAGCCTCTAAATTTTTAAACAGGAAGTCAGTCTAAACACAGACCTCATACTTTACATCTGCCATCACCTTAGTTTTAGTATGGTATGCCCAGTTTCTTCAGATTGTTTCCAAATATCCTCCATCGTTATGTTTATCTGACATACAAAATCTCTTCAGAGTGAAGGTAAAATTTTCACCCCCATCTTTCTCTTCCTAAAAACATACTTAGCATCTTTGTAATTTTACATCTAAAGCTGGCAGAACAGTTCTCTCACTTCCAGCTGAAAAGCAGCAGTAAATGGTCATCCAGTTCTTTCTGCAGCTCACCCTTTTCCTCTTAGTACACTATTTTTTTCCTTCTATTTTTTTTTTTCCCCAGACAGGGGTTTGGTTACTTAAACAAAAGGTTCTTGCCGTTTTCCTCTTCACCCCCCAGTAACTCTTCACTAGGTCAGATAATACAACCCATAGAGAAAAATTTAACATACAAAGGTTCTTTTTGCTGATGAGGTCATCAGCAGCACTGAAGAGCTATTACATAACAGCCCTGTATTTTCAACACCGTCACAGAAATTACAAAGGAAACTTAAGTAGGCAGAATAATTACCATACTGAACTCTGTAGCCCTTGTTTCGTTAGTAATAGCGAATTCTTAGGTGAGACTGAAAACACCTTCTTCCAAGTCCTCGCAGCATGTTTTATTCCAGGAGAGCCGCTTCTTCACTTTTCAGTGAGAATAGTGACAGATGGCAGCTCTTACCTATTTCATAGAGAATTCACCTTTCCACAGGTTATTGCTTAAACATGTTCCTGCTCTCCGACATCCATCACCTCTGACAGACCCTGGTAACATCTTAGCAATAGCAGGACTTTCACACAGTCCCATAAAAATGAAGATACCTCAAATGGATTAGGGCTAAGGATACTGCATCAACAGCTGCCAAAGATCCTGGCATCTATCGGCAACGCCAGTCTGCCTTATTACCTGGTTCATCTGCTGTTAGAAGGCCTGTGTTAAATATCATTTCCACCTCTTCCTCCTCCTCCAAGCCAAGCTTTCTTTTGTATTCCCATCACATACATTCCTCAATGAGGAAAGACGTTATGTCAGATGGCCTTGAACACCAATTGATACATTTTCCCTCTTCAACCAGCACTTCACTGAGTGTTTCTACAGCAAAACAGCTCAGTTTCCTTTGCTTGCCCATCTTGAAAGAAAATGAGAATTTTGTATTTCTCTCTCTTACCCAAACAGCAGTTTCCACTGAAGGAAAGTACAGTTAATCCAGCTTTAGAAAAGGGATTTGCTGACCATTGTATAAGCCCAAAACTCTGCTGGCAAACACAGCAAGAGCAACATTACAGCTCAGTCTGATGTTGGGAAGGGCACCTCATGCTGATAAAAGCCAACAGAGTTTTTTCTTTCATTACTGCCGTTGTGAAAGTATCTGCAGCAGCTCTGATTGGGTACCCACAGGGCTTCCAAATATTTGATGCCTGCCTGGAGTAAAAATATCCTTGTGTGTCACTAAGATGAGCAATCCAAAAGTCTCCAAAGCTTTAAACGGAACTATTTCAATTTGTTTGAGGAAAAACACTACAGTGGTAATTAATTGTTTGCATTAAAAAAAGGGGGGCAGGGGATTTTAAGATGTTGCAGCATTTTCCAAAGAACAGATTTTAATTTCAATTTCAATTTTCTTTCATTGTGACTGGGTATTGTACATACTTTAGCAGTTCCTAAGAAAAAGAAGAAAACTTTTCCAGGCTCAGAGGTTCCTCTTTTAACTTGTAAAAGAAGGGAAACCTCAGTCCTGAACCAGCTGGCTCTTAAACATGTAGCTTAACAAAGTTCTGCGGGGAGGCACGCTACCAAGCAAAACCACCCTTCACTTCTCAAATTAAACTGCAGAGTTATGCCAGGTAGATCTGAAAAATGTTACACTGCATACGGCCACAAGAAACAAAAAGCACAGGGGAGAGAAATTCCACATCATATCTGCTAATTACCATCTAAAGAAAATAAAAGAAGCAGCAGAAGTGTGAAATGAGTTAATGTTTGGTGCAGCTGGTGGATATGTGAGGTAGTGGGAGACGGGAACCGAGGCTGCATTTAAGAAATATGACATGGCTCAGGAGATATGAGACCTTTAAGCACATCTGACTCTCTGAGGCTCAATTCTAATTGCACAGAAGTAATGACTACCAGCCCACTCAAAAACCTCATCCCGCACTGAGTGAATGTAATTACAGAAACAACTATTGACAGAAAAATACTGAAGGATTTGAACACGAAAAGATTTGAGGGTCAAGGAGTAATTATTATTCTCCAAAGCCCTGAAAAACATAAATTAACATCTTGTAATAAACATTGTGACTAGCACCAAGGTCTCTAGATACTTGCCCTAGGCTTTATCTGTTGTCTTCTACAACATTCTACAAAATTACTTCTTCATCTCTAAAAACAGGTACACTACTATTACCTCAGTACAGTGTGCTGAAGATTACTGTGTGTTCCTAAACCCCAGCGTCCTTGAGCAGAAAGAACAGTATTATTGCCATGAAATCCTGTTCACAAAAACTAATTCAAATTGGCTTGGCTACAAGCACACACAGACCAAAAAATCAGCTGAAGAACCACAAACAAAAGATAATGAGAAATGGCAGCAAGTCAAGCTGTAGGGGGTAGAGATGGCTAGTAGATACCATAGGGATCAGCATTAGATCCAGTTCCATTAAATAACTTCATTAAGGATATAGAAGACAGAATAAGTATCATACTAAAGCAGCCTGAAGTGAGACCAAAATAGGAAACATTTTATACAAAACCCACAGAGGACAGAGAAATAACACAGATGAAGCCTTAGAAGATTAGAGTTATGGGCAAGAAAAGTCTGGGATGCAGTAATGCCTGCAGAAGTCAAGGAGCAGTAATAAAAGATAAGCTAGCCATGGGTATATGTAATGATACAACATGGCAGCCAAAAATGTACTTTTAGACTAAATAACGTGTCTCATATTGGAGGAAGACATGTTCATACAGGTTAGAATATCAGTTCCACACACCTCAGGAACAGGTTAACGTAGGGAAGCTAAACAAAATATTGCAACTGTGGCAATAAAATGTATAGCAAATGCATTGTCATGGCACATTACTCTCAATACTTCAATAATATTCAGTTTATAGCCTGAACTAACACTGCATTTTTTCCCCTGTTCACTATCTGGTTCTTCAAATCAGATAAGAGGCAATGACCAGCAATCTTGTGCAACTTTTTTTTTTTATAAGTAGGACTTCTCATCCTTCCCCCCTAAGCCCCCCATCCAAGTGATCACTCAATTGCCTACAAAAATAGCTCATACTAGACAACCCATGAAGTTCCATTATACACACAGGAACATTTCAAATAGCAAAATGTTACACACTTCAAAATCTCAGAACAAAGTTTTAGTCCAGAGGCAAGTAAGAAGTATTAGGTAGAAAACTTCTATTTCCAGATGAATGAGAAACTCCAGCAGGCAAGGCAAGACAGATGACAGCAACGTCTGAGTGTCTTTTTCTTCTTCTCTTCAGATTCATATGCAGCCCTTTCCAGATAGCACTAAAACTGTTCTGTAAGAATCTGATAAAACATTTTTTACTCTAGTTTTCAATTCTCTTGAATCAAATGTGACCATACTGTATGCTTTTAAATATTTATCTCCCACTAACTGACAAATGTTCCGCTTCCTTTAATTACAAGGCCCCCTCAAACATTTGCAGCTGGTGAAGGAGTCAAAAATGCAGGTTTTGTTTTGTGGCCCCATAGGGCTGCCAACCAGTGAAAATCCAGGCAGTCATTTAGAAAGAGTTTTCAGTATTTCAAAATGTCACAATTCAATAGTTTTCCTATTGCCTCTAGTAGAGTGTTCAGAAACATTAAGTACTGGGAACATCCATACTCACTGGCACAGATTCTTGATAAAATAAAGGAAATTGTGAGCTCCAGTAGACTATCTCTGACATTCTCCTTATCGCATCCAAGGCCCTTAGTGGAAGAGATTTGAACTCCTAAATCCTTTTATTCCATGTATTTACATTTTTGCTGTGGACTACTTTGTCTATGTATAAACTTGGATCCCAAGGAACACTATGCTTCCCACCTTGTGAAATGACCTTCCTGTCACTATTAAAAGCATTTCTTCAGGCTTGACATTTCATTATCTGTAGATTTACCCTCTGAACCACTAAGCACTTCATCCATATTATGAAGTGCACAGTGATACTTTAAAGATGCTACCAGAAAGTACATATTGCTGATTTCAGCCTGGAGGAGCATTTCCTTATGTAGCTGCAAGCTCCTGTGCAACTGTGCACCAAAAGAGAATTACAAAGAAGCTGCCAAGGGACAGGATAAAGTGCTCAGCCACAGGACTAAATTACTTGTCACGCAGGACCATTTCACTCAAGCAGAACAGAAATAAAATATTACCTAGAAACGGACAATATTAAAAGGCTGCTGCAGCATAACATAGATCAGAAATATCACCATCTGGCCTAGAACAATGTGGGAATTTTTAGCTGGACACCATGGCCTGGAAGGCAGGAACCCTTTCAGAATGCACAAACCCTATACAAACATTTTAAAATACTACCTTAAACCTACATAACGCTTTGCAAGAATTAGTCACCTCAGCATGATGAGACAGATAACTTTCCATTTTCTTTCTTTCTTTCTTTTTTTAAACCAGACACTAATAACCACTATCCTTTCCTGTCCCATAATGGATACGAACAACTTAGTAGTTATTTGTCATGAATCATACAGTAGAGTAGACACGAAGAGATAGAAAACAAACACTAGGCCAGCAGAAATGTTAGCAGGACATCTTCCAGGTACCAGACAACTGTTAAATGCCAGCCTGGGGGGCAACCTGCTGTTTTAAGAAAAAGAGATAATCCAAAGGAAGGCGGTACTTCTGATGCATTTAATCTACTTGAGCTCCACTAGCACATCAGTTCACAAGAATGAAGTTCAGTGAGTAGTCAGGAATCCTTCTTCTACTCTTGTATATCAAAGTTGATGGAGATAAACAATGGCATAGATTAGGACTAGTGAAGCACTGGAGTTTGTTTCCTCTGCTACAAGACAGAAAACATCAGTATTTTAATTTCAATATGTTTTGGAGTTACATTGCCTCATGTCCCTGCTAGGAAGTTCTCCACCTATTATGGGGAAATTTCTAGATTTTCTTCTCGCGATATATCCTCCTAAAAGCAACATTAAAATAAAAATGTGAGGTGAAAGGCACAAAACTTCTGTGCTTGCCACAACAAAACACAGCATTCTTAACAGAAGGAAACAAGATAAGCATCATCTCTCAAGCTATTCAAGTGTGGCCTGGGCTATGCAGCATCCAAGATTCTAACAATTGGTTCATCCCCTAAAACTTTAACTGACCGAGACAAAGAAGTGTCCTCGGAGGCGCAGTCTGGTTCAGATGAGTCCACCGAATGTTACAAAATACATTCTTACAGACACGACTTCTCCCTTTTCTGACATTGTCACCACTGTCTGACTTACAAGGTTACATCCTGCAAGACCTCCATGTCAAACATTCTATACTTAAAGCAGTCTGGTAGCAGTCTGGTCACAAAAGCAGAGAGCTCAATCCATCTAAAAAGTCAGCAAAAGAAGTAAATACTAGAAGCAATTAACCTACAGTGAGTTTTACACTGCCCAGGCTGCAGGAGCACCCAAGAGTTATTACAGTTACAGCAAGGATACACTGTCACTGCCTGGAAGTGACTTGGAAGAATCAAACATTCTGAAGCATTCCTCCTCCATCTTATTCATACCCTCTAGTTTGGGTAGCCTAAGAATTATCTTTCAGGGCAAACAAACTGTTTGTACAGTTCCAACATTCACTCTGGTTTTGCTCACATTGATACAACATCCTCTTCCAAGTTGAGTGTCTTTGGGATTTCACTAAATCCCTTGTGTAGCAGCTGAGAAAGACACAGCTGTCATCTCACAGTGCATGGTCTAACTCAATCTTATTTGCACTAAAAAGCTTTAAAGTGAAAACAAATGGAAAAAAAATAAATAAAAATCCAACAACTAACAAAGAGAAACCAAGTTGGATTTCAGTTTTCATACAGGAGAACAGCTATCTACTGTCTATACTCTTGAAAAAATGGTCTCCAGTCCTGAAGATGCTACTGAAGAAACAATCATAGGTCACAGCATTAAGAGAAACTGAAATTAATGCTGACTTGCCTTAATCCACTGCCTATAAAATGTACCTGTTGAAGTGCAGCTGTCTCACAGATGAGGGAAAGAGGGCTAAGTAAAGTGGTCAAAACAGGACAGATAAGAGCAGGAAGAACTGCTTGAAAAGTAGCTCTCAGAGGCTTCGCATAGCCAAGGAAAAATAAAAGTGACACTTTTGGATTTGAGTTGGAAAGATTAGAAGTCTGATAATTCTGTGATTCTGTAAGAAGCATATTTAGAGCATGAAAGATCCTACACAACCACCTACTTGCCACAGATTCTCTAAGAAAGTGGCTCCTTTCTCTTTAGATTCAGAAGCTTCTCGAGCTTTCAGTTTCCTCTGCTGCACAATTTAATCTTTGTTAATTAGCACATCACTGCTTGTCCAAACCAGTGCTATCCGGATTTACAAAGCACTAATAACCTTGCTCAGAATACATTCAGGTGCCATTATTGGCCTTCAGGGTTCCTGCCTGTGCTGACTCTGTAAGTATGCTGAATAAGTTTCTTCCACAGGAAATTATTACTCATCCTCCTTCATCCTTTTGATGCTCCACATGGTGGACTAGCTGCAAGATGTTCTCCTTTCAAGAGCACGTGCCCAACTTTTCTCGAGATCTCAGAGACATAAGATTCCTTTGTTCATCTAACCAGTTCAAGATAAAAGCCAAATTCCTCTGTCCTGATCAATCCCAGAACTCTCCAGCATGGATATTCGTAATTTATTTCTGGAAAAAAGATGTAAGCACTGCAAAGTTGCCCTTTTCAGGGAACCTAATATACTAACAGTACTGCAGTTGCCCAGGCAGATAGGGTGGGGAGCCGACAGGAGGTCTCCCCCTCAAAAAAGCCCATTTTGGCTCTTGTGGGCCGCAGTGAAATTCTTCTCATCATTATGGTGTGATAAAGAAAAGGCCAGGTTCCTGGACAAGATGGAGACTGTTCTCTCACAGTGACATTTTAAGGAGTTTATTTTGGTCCCCTTTAAAGAGGCTGTCATGTTAGTGGTAGAGCATCTGAGCTTTGTAGCTTTCCAGCTCTTTGCCACACAAGAAACTAGGAAGTCAACCACAATAGCTTGGCTTAGCAGAGGAGTTCTCCAGGGAAGGGGTAGGATACGCAGTGTGGTTTTGTGGCAAGAAGGAGGCAGAAGCTCATTTTTGCAATCCCACATGCAGGAGGACTTCAAAAGCAAAAGCCACAAGATAAACAGAGCTATCTTGGGACAAAGAGAGTTGTTCTGTATTGCTTTTCCTAAAAAAAATTAAAAAAATAACCCCACACATTATATTATGCTGTCCTCAGAGGATGAACAGCAAAGGGGCAATTATTAGGTGGCCAGACTGTGCTGGAAGAACAGGGTTGGGCCTGGCAAAAAGAGGTACCACACAACCACAGAGACATCACAGCAACTGCAGTGCCTACCAGAGAACTGGATTAACTTAAAAGGAAAAAATGAAAAAGAAAAAGAAAAAAAACAAAACAAAACCTTTTACCAGTAACATTTATTTAAATATATATACATATATATATGTACGCATATACACACATATACATACACAGTTGCACTCAAAAAGACAAGCTTAACATAAGTATGTTTTATGGGCTCAGATTGGACAGGCTCTTTCCAATAGAATTGCCAACAGGAAAAACAAGAACTTGGGAGTTGGGGTTACTGCAGGGCAGCTATGCTGTACATCAGCCCCTATTCAGCCCACCCGCATTTGCTTGATTTCCAGGCAGATCACGAAGCACCATCCTGCACCTCCCACAGCGCCTGGACTTCACACTCCTTTGCATCATTTACAAAGTGGTCACAAAACTCTTCCTCTGCTTCAGCCATAGGTCTCAGGTGCTGTCCATACAAACCCGCAAGCTCCACAGTTCATTCATATTCACAATCCAGAAATATTAACCACAACAGTGAAAAAGCACCACGGGATTCTTTATAACCAATCTCATATTGTTGACATTGGGTTTCATCTTCGCCTACAGTGAAATAATAGCAACATCACTGAGGCAGGCAGAGAAAGATGCAGCAGAAGCAGAGCAATCTCATTCTGGAACCACACCTTCCTAGATATTTGTGTGGCCTCCACTACTACAGTGTCAGAGCACCTGTTTCCACTAATGAACGATTTCAGCACCCCTTGAAGCTGGGAAGTATTACCTTCGATTCAAAAACAGAAATGGAAACCCAACAGCACAGATCGGTGAGTATTTGCATGCCCGAGTCATTTAAAACCAGCGGAAAATAAGACCTTTAAGCTTCATTACACATCTGGCCAAAGAGATTTAGACCTTATTCTCAGTATTGCAAAGTACTCATACCTCCCACCACAGGCACTCCTTCTGCTTGGAAACCTGAGCCTTCAGTGACTTCCCAAAGAGATCGTGGCCAAACTGAGAAATTAACACAGACCCTACCCAGTCCCAGTCCACTTCTTAAACAGGGCACAACTTGCCCTGCCCTACCTAGGTCCTTACCCCAGAGAGCTCATTAAAACAAACTTGCAGGAAATCAAAGTCACTACTGCACAAATGTGTCAGGATTTACACACGCTGCTTGGGAAGTCAAAATAACACCTCCTGCCCCACTTCGCTTGCCTGCTCCCCTAAGCTCCCTGACCCAAATTAACTTAGATCCAAGTTCTGCTTCCCAAAAACAAGGTCAGAGCCAGGCTCCTGAGACCCTCCTGGGGGTCCCAAGTTCCTGTATTAGCCTTACAATTATTAAAAGGCCAACATTAAAGGAAGTCCAGCCCTGAGGCCACTGTTGATCTAATAAACACTGGAATTAGATTTCTTCTCAGTGAAGAGGCTGCCCGCCTGATGGCATAAAGCCAACATTTAAATGCTACTGTTGCTCAGAGCCCTAAATTAGTTTTGGATCTGGGGAGTTTGCCTTGAGCTACAGCCAAAAGAAACATAGGAACTGAAGGGAAATTTGTTAAACGTTAACAGAGCTGCAGGAAAGGACTAGAGCAGGACTAGTAGGTGGTAGGGAGGAAGGAGGGGGAGGTACAAACAAACAGAAGAAACAGAAATAAGAAGCAAGATACGGGAAGACCCCAAGAAAGAATATTTTTGTGCAGAAGTGACTCCTCCATGCAACCTCCCACTCAGTTGTGTGAGCAGCAGACTTTGTAGATCTTGCCCTCTGTTAAGATTTTTTTTTTTTTGCAGCTTATGATGATTCTCACCCATCCTCTTCGCATTCAAAATACAGAATGAGGAAAGTGCTATTCCCAACTCCCTGTCTATGTCAATGCTGAGTTACCATGTAACTTAACTCCCAAGTCAGCTACAAGCAGATGTTCACTCCCAGTCTCCAATTGGGATCTCAACAGATCCGACGTTCTGAGGACTGGTACACAGCCACCTGCAGGAGCAGCTCTTGCAAAAAGCAGTCTGTTCAGGAAAAGGAGGTAGTGAAAACAGCACTATATCCTAACTATCTATTCATGTTGTTCTCCATGTTACTGATGAATTGTACTGACTTACCACAACACCTTTCTTACCCGTCTAAAACAAGTGTTTACACAGAGAGAGGATATTTCTATCTGTTCTAACGTATCTTTCCTTCTCCTAGTAGGAAGGACACGAAGACTCCCCCATTTGCCAGTTGCTTCCTGTGATGCCCAGCCAGTAGCTTCTGATGGAAGCAACTACAGATGCAGGACAAGTAAAAGGAAGACGAGCTACTTCCAACTCAGGAATCTCTTACTGTCTCTACAAAACCTTCTTATTTGGAGAGATGAATTGGAAGATTTTAGATAGGAAAAAGTAATCCCTCGGTCATGTTCCCAAAGGGCCCACAAAGGACCTTTGTTAGCTACCAAACATATCCCTGCTCTTTTCACCTCTCTACGGAAACATTTCCGAGCCAGTGGGCACACACGTGCAGAGTTTGCTGTAGAAAAGGATAAAACGTCTGGAGAGCATATTCATTAGAGTTCTTACATTGCTGTCCTTTACTGTGCCACACTTGAAGCTGAACATTGCTGGGGGGCAAGAGTGTTCCCCCTCCCAAATCCCTTCACACTGCAACACAGAGACCCCTTTCAAAGACTGAAGAGTCTGTTTGAATAAATCATCTGTGCTTCTCAACAGAAGAAGCAAACAACAAACATGATATTAAAGGAAAATTAACAGAAAGCATTCAGCCATGTCCAGACACTAAATTGTTGAGCGATAAATAGAACAGCTAAAAGAAAACCAAAACATAGACTTAGGCCTTTTTCTTCTCATTGAATTGAAATGAAACCAATAAATAACAAGTTTTCACACACAGAAAGGGGTCCCATCTTGAAGCATCTTGAAACTTCATCCTTTCACCACTGAGATAACATGTCCGAGTTATCTCTCCACTTTCAATCTCCATACCAGTACCTGCATACACCTGAACTACAGCTTTGTTTTCTCACATACTGCAACTTTCTTTTAAATACGTGCCTTGTAATTCATGTTATATCCATCACAGGGTTATTCATGTCTCTACCAATTTTATTTGCAACAATCCACAAGGAGTCTGTGGAACTTTCCAGCTCCCTTTGTGAATTTTTCCTATTGCTGCATTTAGGAAAGCAAAGAAGAGATAGGCAGGGACAAGGGCTACTAGATTCTGCAAAATTATTAAACTATAACCTGCTACATTTGGACAAATCCCAGTACAATCTCTCCATCCTAACACACCCCTAAACCTTAATGTCATTCTTCAGCCACTCGTATTTCATGAGGCAGAGTTTGTTCACAGGTCTCCTGTTGTGCACACAACCTTTTCCCCAAATGACAAGTCCTCTCTTTCACAAACACATAAACACAGACTGGGCAACAATGACTTTGGTGAGCTCCTCCCTCCCCCATGAGCCTCATAAAGGGTTAAGGCCCAGTTATCACATGCTGATAGGCATTATACGGTTTTATGTCTGTAATGTCTATGAGGGTTTCAGACTCTCCCTTTTATCGGGTTCCATTGCAATTAATCAGTAGGCTTCTTTTTAAGAAAAAAAAAAATAATAATAAAAACAGCTAGCACTCTATTCAGCCCAATTCAAACTGTCCGGCCAAATCTCATGACCAGCTGGAATGCCCCTTTCCTAGCCTTCCCAGCAGGATGCCCAAGAATGGCGTGTGAACATTTCTCTCTGCTCCTGCTCCAGCGTTAAAATGAACAATAGTCCCTGCCAGTGTCATTATTCAGCAATTCATTTCTTCCTGTCGCCAGACTCTTTCGTTCCTTCTTGCCCCTTCCACTTTTTTTGTATGAAAAACAACAGCAGATCGGCAGCAATATAATAAAATAAAATTGTATTTACTTGGGAGATCTGGGGGAAGGGACAAGGAGGTGCTGGGAGGAAGAAGAGCGCCCATCCCCCTTCTGAAATGAAGACACAGACCGGGTGCATTCTCAGGCCCCAGCTGACCTGCCCCACTCCATGCCTGCTTTCCCTGTCACAAGGAGCATCACGTTTGCCAGGGGGGCTGCAGGGGGGGATAGAGTCCTTTTCTTCTGGAGGATGTTGGAACTGTAATTACAGAAAGGCAGTTTCCGGTGGGAAATTAATATGGATCTCAACTTATGTTCCTTGTGTTTTTCATGAGCAGACCTGTGGCCTTTACTCAACTCTGTTGTTCACCAGGGAATGGGTCAAAGAGGTGAAAGAAGCCGCAACTGCCAGTGCTAGGAGAGACTTGGATCTCCTCTTCCTAGAAGAGCAGAAGGGGTACACTATGGGACAACTCCAAGGGAAAAATAAAGTTATACACACACACACAGTCCTCTCCAGAATGAGGAATGTGTCAGTGCAAAGAATTAAACTCCAGAGAAAGCTCCATGAGTTAACCAAAGAGATAGCAATAGGGAGCATGCTCTCAAGAGTAGACGTACTGTGACTCCACACCAGTGCTCTTTCCCTTCACAGAAGAGAAAGGAGGAGTCAGGTGCAGAGCAACTGTTACTGAATCTAGAAGATTTTACTAAGTTTACTTTCTCAGATGTCAATTTTAAAAGTTTGTTTCCTGGCGTACAAAAATTCTCACAGCAGAACTAATCAACAGTCTGGCAAAGATAATACCCTATCAAACGTGCTTCATAAGCAAAATCAATTGCTATTGATAACACAATAATTTTGAAACACATCATGAGAGGGGGAAAAAAAAACAGCTTTAATGAAAACTCAGAACTAAATTCATCTGCACAGCCTTAAATAGGCCCTTTTTGCACTATACGACACCACCTAACCAATAAACTATCCTCTTATTACTTACAGTACACCAAATGAATGCTGAATTACCATACAGGCCTTCCAGTGATATTCATCACTATAATGGTCTGGCTGCCCACTACGTGGACAGCATCATCTGCCTTCACATCTTACTGCTGGAAATGATTTCATCAACTTCCTTTTACAAACATCTTCTACTTGGAGAGTGAACATGCTGAGGCACTGGGTGCTCCTAAAACACAACAGAAAGAAAGAACCCAGGTGGTACATAACACTGTGGCAACCCAGTCAGTCATAGGCCTTTCAAACTTGCAAATTTCTTTTATCCACAGTGATGGAGAGGAAACAGAAAAGAACCTAAAAGATACAAGCTGTTTTGTGGGTGGGCAACTACATAAGAGCGAGACTTGGGAGCAGGAGACAGGCAAGAAGTACAAAAAGAGAGCACGAGGCAGCATCTCACATAGCATAGCAGCTTTGCCTTCTCATAAGACATGCATTCTCCCACACACTGACACAGAATTAAGTCTCTACTAACTAAATTCTGGCAATTGCTGGAGACCAGATTCAGTTTGGAAATTTTGCTGAGATTTAACTGACTGGAAATGGAAGATGGGCCAGATCTCGGCCAGAGAGTCCTGACAGTCCAGTCTCCATATAAGCAGACCCTAGTTATGTTCAGTCCAAAGCAACTGCACAACTACAGTTTTTGAGCATGAGTATTCCCTGCTCCGGGACAATAATGACACAGTTAAGCATCTCCTGCTCAAATTTAAATTCTGACATGATGCATTTAGAACAAAGATGAAGCTTCTGGCATCATTCCCACTCTAACAAAAGCATCCGGTCTAAGAAGACATTTTTGTCTTTAATGCACAGCAAACAACGCATGCAACAGATTGTTAAACGTAAGAATTCAGCCCTGAACTGTAGGCTTGCTGTAAGCCTTTGCAGGGATGAAAAGGAATGTTTAAAGAAGTGGCCTGCTTACTTTTTCTTCATAATGCTGGAAAAAACACACACCAAAAAACCCACCACTGCAAAACAACAAGAACTGCTCCATGCCATTTATTTACCTGTGATGCAGGTTTTGAAAAAGAAGACAGAAACAGCACGTAGGTAAGAGCTTATCTGACTGCTCCAGAGCTACAATAATGGCCTCAAGGAATTCCCAAGGCCAAAACCTATCAGGAGTCAAGCTGCAATAACTTGCTTCAGACAGACATCTTTTCTCTGATTTGTTCCACAACTGGATCTGGGACCCAGATCAAATAAACTAGGAACTGAGAGATGATTCCTCTACTACCTGTGAACTAAGTATAAAAACATACAGAACAGTTAAGCAGAAATAAGCTATAGAGGTACTAAGCAGAAGAAAAGACTGCTTTCAGCCTTATGCCACCACTTCGGATGAACCCATTCAGAAGGAGCATGTTGGCTAATGTCTCCAACTAAAAGGAGAACAAAAAAGGAAAGTGGCTTAGACCAAACCATTATGTGTTGTCTGCCTACATCTCCCTCCTCCCTCTGATGCCCCCCATACCCATTTGTTTTAACAGGGATGCTGAACGCTGACAAAATCTCCTGCTAAAACCCTGGACCACAGAAGCTGGAGATAAATCCCCCTCTGGCCATCTCAGTTTTCCCCTCCCTCACACATATACAAACTTTTTCCCGACTCCCACCTCTCAAATCCATCTCACCCTCCTCCCCTCAAAAGCGATTAAGCAAAGGCTGTAGAAATATTTGCCCAAAGCCGGAGCCCGTTGCCGGGCCCAGCTGTATTGTTGATAGGCATACACACAGCAAACCTGCACTGTGAGGAGCCCTGCGGGACTCCAAGCACTTCAGGGAGGCTTTGTGAGCCCAGCTCCACATGCACCAACCAGACTATTGTGAAAGGGAAACAGAATAAATGTTACAAACCCCAGTGCTCCCCCATTCCAGTTTCTCCTGCCCCCCCCTCCAAGTGCCCCCCTTCCACCCACCGCCACCTTCCCTAACACAAATCAAACAGAGAGGGGGCCACTCCTAAAGAGAATGAAAAGGTTTCCTCAGTTAGATTTAAGGCAACAAGTCAGAGATGGAAGGAGTCCTTTATCTGCTGGGAAGGCTTCCCACTGCTCCAGAGCTGGGCTGAACGGGGATCCTGGGGGCCAGCTTTCTGAAGGCTGCCATTGATTTGTCACTGGTGATAAGTGAGACCGGGACCGTTCCCACCATCGCCTGCAGAGGGGACGGCTCTCCCACAATGCCCGACAGGGGAGAGAAAACCACAAGAAAACACAGAACCTCGAGGTCAAAAAATCCGGAACATCTCCTTTCTCTAATGAGCAACAGCAAAAAGGGGCGACTACGTGAGCCCCGGGCAGAGGAGGAGAGAGAATGGCTCAAAGGGCAACACGACCTCTCACGGGCACATGAGCCTTCCCCGGAACTCTTCAGCCTTTGCCTCCAAAGGGCCTCCTAGTGCTAGCACAGTCAGACACTATTCCTTCAAAAACTCCCCAGCCGCTCCTTTGCCAATAGCAGAAGCTTTCAAACAGGCTCTATTTACACAGAGACACTTTTTGCTCAAACAGATGCTGCTGGAAACTCGTTCTTCTGCTTTTTGGGAAGGGAAATCTTTTCTCACAGTACTACATAAATGAGAGGCTAATGAAGTACTATGTTTAAAAGGTGAATTCCCAAAGCAACAGGAGATCTTATAGGAGCACCAGAGCTCCCCCAGGGAACATACAAATAGAGCAGCAGCTGCCTGGGCAAGAACAGATGCAGATGGGTGAACTGAAAGAAAGGCTAAGGGAGGGGGCAGGGGGGGAACAACCAACAGGAGAAAAATAGGATTGGTAAAAGAAGTAAAGACCCTGGCCTTTCCTGATGTGACTAATTAGGAAGCACTATCAGAACTAGTTCAACTTGCATTGTAAAACAACTCCCTTGCACTTTCTATGTGCTCCCAAACCTCCCCAGTGCCTCAGGACTCCTTCCCTTCCTTTCTCAGCCCTTAGCAAAACCTCTCAACCTGTTTCTGCTCTGTCCAGGCAGAGAGGCCTTGTAACACGACTTGAGGACCAAGAGATTCAAGTTTCTAGAGGGAGAAGAGTGTCACGCCTGCAGCCTCCTTTCCAATCCAATCAGACAGGATCCAGCAATCCGGAGGATCTTATCTGGCAAGATATTACCCCAGGATAGTTGTACCCAGAACCTAAAGCATCAGTTTATAATTCAGCACGTTAAAATAAATGGAAATTGCCAGGCTGTAAACTGTGACATTCAGCAATATTTTACCTCGCCTTCAGCCATTCAGAGGCACAGGGCAGACCACTGGGAATGGTCATTAGTTTAGACACCCTAATTAAATTTGCTCCCATACAAAAGAACACAGCCTCCACGGATCTTTAAGTAGGAGAATATCAGAATCCTAACAGATAAAATCCAGTCCAACAATTCCGCAGGTATAAACAAACAAAAAACAACCACCACCACCACACTTGAATTCCTATTTCAGAACCATCCAGCAGCCTGTACCAAGCAGCCACATCCTAAACCAGCCAAAGCTTTTTTTTCAGCAGTCTTGGCATGCAACCCAATTACAGCCCACTGAACGCTTCTGCCTCCTAATGATCAAGGACTGAATGACCTCCCCAGCTTGGTGAACTAACTCCTTGGACCACAGCCACTGCTTGGAAACTTCAACACAGGCATATTTCCAGCAAGATTCCAACATGCACACCTGAATAATCTGAATAGCTGCATGAGAAGCAAAACTAACACAGCCAGTTTCAGATGGATCCATCTTTAATAGTCAATTTTGGTACGTCTCTTGCCAAATGCAGGGAGTGGATGCTTTGATGTCTAACAAAATGCAAATTCACAACGAATCTTCACCTACAGCCCAGTCACTTACATGGTGCCTCCCCCTTATTGTGTTGCCTATTTTCATGAATCTTATTCTCTGGGACCAGTTTTTTGAGTGAGAAGATATGCACTCACATTGAAATAGCTCTATATTGCTACTATACAAAATCAGGCTGAAGATGCCTGCAGATTTTTCTCATGAGAAGAGCCAGTACTATCAATATAATAAAGGATTTCTTTTCATACTATTTCCTGGACTAAGCTCCAAGACCTGAGGAGAACATCTAAATAAAAGAAAAAAAAAAAAAAGAAAGAAAGAAAAAGAAATTCCTCACAAAGCTCACAGTTCATTTCAGTAGATATGCTGTTCAGCCCTGGAAAAAGAACTTTTGGCATATAAAAAAAGATGGCACTTAAAGAAGACAAAAAAGACTTCTAACCTCTTCTGCCTACAAAGTTCACCTTACATGCAAGCATACAGCCTTACACTAGAATCATCATCCCAGCGCCAAAAACCACAACAAGAAACTGTGTCATTTTCTGTTCTTACAGATGCATTTACTGTAATGACTTGAGAGTCATTTTCCTTCTCTCATTCCACTGTATTTTTGGGAGACAAGTCAAGTTGAATCAAGCTTTTGAGGCAATTTGTGGTCACTGCAAGAAGTGACGTTATCCAGCCAAGTATAGCATACTTTCTCTGATCAAAGAATGACCCAAGCCTCTCAGCATTATAAATGCTACCTTAAATGACTGGATGGCAGCAGAGATGCTGCAGAACACAGGGCAACTGTCCTAGTTACTTCCATTTGTAGCCAATCTTTATTTCCAGTAATTACAAACTACCTTGAGAAGTTCCTGTTTTTCTTTTTTCCAGTTGGACAAACAACTTTCCTGCCTTTTCTAACTGGAAGAATTATGTAGTAACCTATTTTAATGCTTATGCAGTTAAGTGATTTTATTTTATTTTTTTCAGTCACAAAAATGCGTATTTCTGTGGTGGGGGCCAAAAGGCCGCAGTGTGTGACTGATAACTTGACTGAAGTTGCTAAGGATTCCTGGTACCATGCACTCACATTCCAAGCCTCTGTGAGAACGCAATGTTTATTCCTGTATATCTTTCTCTAAGTAAGAACATCTAGCACATTTGGACCTTCAGCCAAAAAAGCCTTGATGAGCCAAGATCATATCTACCATATCCCAGCCACAGGATGCCACTAAGCTGCACGGCATGAAGGTCATGATAGCATAAACCTCAGCTTGGGACAGAGGCTGAGCTCAGTTAGCTTTCTGATTTTCTGGTGCTTTATCCTGGGTTGTATGTAGTCAATTTTAGATTCTGAGAAGAGTGGTAAGAGGATCGCCGTCCTTCCTTTTTTTTTTTTTTCTTTTTTTTGCATGTTATCAAATACTGTGGGATTACCAATGGACACAGCACTCTGGCAGTCCTTCCCACGCCCCTCCTTAAAACTGCAGCAACACTTGGCAAACTGAAATACAGACTAGATGATTTAGGTATCAAGTCCTCAACAGAGCATGACTGTTTTCCATGGGGAAGATATAATCTTCTGTCCTTCATGCTATAACCTAGTTTCTTGATTTCTTTCCCAGATATCCTCCCAAAACAAACCCTGTTTTTACGCGATAAGCAAGGACAGAAAGCAGCCTTGATATGACTATACTGAAGCAACAAAACAGCTTGTAGGTCCTCCTGAAACAAACTGAAATTTGTGTAAAATGAGAAATAAACTTTAAGACTGTGATTTCATATTCATCAGTAGTGGCAGCTTAAAGAGCTGCCAGCCCTCCAGCCCGTGCCCCTTCATGAGCTGGCACAGTTATTTATAGAGCCTGATAAAAAGTAAATAAGGCAAAGCTGGGTCCAGTGCAGGATGAGCAGGGAAAAACTGGAAGGGTCTTCCCATTCCTCCTCACCCCATCCAGTTGGATTTCTCCCTCTTCTTCACTGCTTATGGAATAACAGTACCAGAGCTGAACTGACAGGGGAGCTGGGGTCATTTCCTGTTTATGACTTTACAGACATGTTTACTGCAGAGTCTCGAGGGTTATTTTCCTCTTAGAATCTGTTTACAAAGTGTTTGTGCATTTAGAAGTAAGGTATGCATGTTGCTATGCTGAAAATTCTTATGAAAAGAAATAAATATGGTGAATTAGATCATCCCACACTTGAGTATTGTAAATGTTTAAAAACCTTAACTGTCTTATTAGGGAAAAAGCCACTGATTTCAGTCTGCAAATAAAGAAGCTCTTCAGTAACCAGTTACCATGGTTTGGTTTTTTTACTCTTGCAAGAACTGTTGTTGCCTACAGAAATCAAGTTGTCAACTAGAACCTTAGAGGAAAGAAAAAGAAAAAAGTCCTAATCAGTAGCACACCTGGTCTAACAATCACAGTGAGATGTTAAGCTATTGTCTGCAAAGAGGGTGCTCTCAAGTCAAATTCTGTCCAAATGACAGTCTAAGCTTATTGAAAACAACATTTAAGCCACTGGGAATACAGCCACCAAGGCCAACTACATATTTTCAGAATTCAACCCAGCAATTTAGCCTCCTGCTACAGTGCAGCAAAAGGAACATTTAATAATTATTATTTGGCATTGTCTGCAGTTAAACTATTCCAAGTCAGGAATCCACGGTGTAACACTTGGATTCCTAACCAAGTCCAAGTTATGCTTCTGTTCTCATATTTCTTGACCTTTGTGGATACATGGTTAAATATCCCTTTGCAATCCACTCTAACAAGTCAAGCCAGCAAAAAGAATAAAAGAGTAAGAGAGGATGAAAAGATTTTTGGAAACCAGTTCAGATACGATTCCCCTCATTAGACTAATATCAATCATGTATTGAAGGCACTGGCAGAAAACAGGAACACATGCTACCTAGGACAAAAAACAGCAGCTAGATCCTTTTAGAAGGGAATTACATCTGAAAATAATTTTCATTCTTCCTGTACCAGACCCCACACACACCAAATGAGTTCATTCAATTCTGATAACGTAGTATGCAGCATGTCAAAGGAGTAAAAAAGGAGAAACATAGTTTCAATAAAAATATATTCCAAGGATGGCAAACACTAGAAGCAAGAAGTATCAACAGACTAATTGGTAAAAATACTGAACAATATGCTATTATATTGACCTTTTCCTTGTTATTTGATACATCTCTCAATTTATTACATTCAAAAATTAAGAACTCTTCAGAGCAAGGACCGCTCTTACTGTATGCACACACACTGCATATAACAATGCAAAGCTCTGATTTCCATCAGAGTGGATCTTTACGTGATCCAATTGACAACTCATGTGTGAGATCCAGCCCACGCAGATCTCCCCCTTCAGCCTGCCACATATTCATTCAGGGAGAAGAGAAATTGCTGTTTAGGCAGCTTTTGTTTCCAAACAGTTATCTGTGTATTTCTTTCACCAACCAGACCTTACAGTCATCACTGCCATTTCTACATCACCTCAGGAGGAAGGTGGTATCGTCTCCTTGTGCGTGCATGTCCAGGCTGGGTTACAACATGACCACATCAGTGGAGGGGTGGGAATACCAAAAAATGAATCCAGATTCTGCAACTGTGGGTCAAAACCCAATTCATCACTACAGATCGGTCATTTAAGGGGCCAGATTAAAGAATGGTAAAGGACTTAGCAAGGGGATAAAGTTTTTCATATTTATATGGACAATTTCTCTGGCAACAATTCAGAACATATGTCTGTGTTTGTCCAAGCAAAATAATATAGTAGGTATTTGCTTCAAGCTGTTTCCACCACAAAAGGCACTGTTAATTAATGCACTGCACCAGTGCTGACACTGATAAGTTGATCTTTCACTACATCTTGACACTAATACAGCATTAAATCATTATGTATGTAATAAAGAGGCCTATGTTTTTATATAAGCCACAGAAAGTGAATCATGAATTCACCTGAATTCTCATCTCCTGTTGTTCCCAGGGCTAGTCCTTCCAAACTTCATTTAAGACAAAGAGAAGTAGCAGCATGCCACTGCCAAATGAAAAATAATAGGTTGGCCTTGCCTCCCTCCATTCTTCAATGAAGTCCATGCTTTCCAGTTACATACAGTCTGTGGTATCACTGGTTTCACTCTTTGGCAGTTTACCTGTTGACAAATCAATAAGCAGATCCAGCGGACACACACATGCAAACTTAACAAGTGGACAAGAACAGTAAGACTGCTTTTGTGGGGCAACCCACAGTTATGCTAGGTTAGGCTTAACGTGAAACCACAGCCCAAGCATCAAGGAAGGCATGTAGCTTATAGGCCAAGTTGCATATATTCCAGGCAGATAACAACCCTTAGCAATGACAACATCCTAGCACCCCCAACACAATTTTTTCTCCTTCACCAAGAGAAGAATTGGATTTACTGAGAACAACAGGCAGCAGGAAAAAGAAAAATCTTCTCATTTTGATATCCTAAAATATGGGCTTTGCATTACTCTCAAACTGTATTTTGAAGGCAATGTTTCCTACGAATTTAGACTGTACTCAGCCTGACTCCGAATCAGCAATTCAGCCTTAGAAATGTAACTGCAAGTGACTTCCAATGTAACCTGAAGCAAACCACTACATATGCTTCCAGCAAGTCAATGTCCATCCTACTGTTTAAGGACATCAAGAATGCAATTTGTACTTCATAAGCAATTTCTTGTAGTGCCTCTAGACATGGATCTGCAGGAAGATAATGGGTAATGGGAGGACAGTTGGACTAGATTATCTTGTAGGTCCTTTCCAACTTTGTAATTCTATGATTCTATGATAATTAGGGACAGTTGGAAACATGGTTTATTTCCTAGTAGAGAAGCCAGTAGTTCAGGCCTCCAAAGATAAATGAAATTTCTTGATCAGACAGAAGACACTTCTTTTTCAAACATCAATCATGTAGCAAAGGACCACAGAAAGCAAGGAGCCAATTCACAACAGTAACAATGAAACAAAATTACTAGAAATTTTAGAGGAGTTCTCATGAAAATCTGCACTTACAAAGACTCTGGTGTTGCATCAGAACTTGTATCACCACCACAGTCAATTCAAAGACACTTTCATTGGCAAAACAAGCTCTGCAAGTGTTACCCACATGTAAGAGACAGCACATCTCAGTTTCTCCCAGAAGTGGATTCAACATGCGAATCATTTGTGCCCACAAAGATTTCAATAAAAAAGGCTACATCACACAGAGTCCAGTGACAGACATGAAAATATCCCAAGGAAAAAATGTTTAATTTCTGGTAAAGTGCGTTATTGTTCTCTCCAATCCTCTTCCATATTTTACGCACAAGATTTGAAGATTTCCTTCTCACCGACTCCTTTCACTTCTCTTTCCAGTTATTAAACATTTGCAGTTTTACTTACAGAGCTATCCCTGTATCCAACTCCAAGCTGCACGTGCCAGTTCAGTATTTGGTAAAAGCCTGACTTAGTTCTGCACATTTCATTTATAATTATCTGTCAGTACAATAACCAAACCTAGCTGGCTTCCAGGTTTGTACATTTTTTGTTAGTTTCTCAAGCAGAAGGAATTTGGATTATGTTATTTGTTTCATTAGCCTCAAAAGAAGCGCCAGATCCCAGATGCAGTTTTCATAGGAATGGACAGCATTTTCATTTGGTTTCAGTCTATGGTTTCTAGTACTTTTATGAGGCTTTTAGGTGGCTTTTGCTGTTTGGCTGAGAGAGCTGTAAAAACAAGCTGGGTTTTTTTTTTGTTTGTTTGTTTTAATGGAAATACCAACAATGGAAATCCTCCCAGTTCTACTTGATAGCCACCACTATATAGATTTCATAAATGTAGATGTTCCACATCTTTTCAGATCTGAAAATCAAGAAGTTAACATCCATTTGGTTACAATGTAAGAACATACAGAGTTCTGGAGTTCATTCTTGTAGAATTTGAGTTTAATTTGCTACCAAAAAGTATAGCAGGAAAATCCAAAACTTGTATTTACAGATCTCATCATTTAAGTAGTTCAAGTGAGTCTTTGCTTGCTAGGACCACCAAGGAACCAGCATCGCCACACTGCCACAGAGCTTCTGCACTCAGGAGCCCCTTAGGCTGGACAGTGCAGTGCCCAGCTCAGCCCAGCCCTATCCTGCAAAAGAAAAATTCTCACAGTTACAGTCTTTTCCCTCCTGTGACCCTCTCCTCATTCTACTTATCTCTAAGGGGAACAGTGCCCAATAGCATATACCTTGAAGACCTTGGTATGCAGACTGCAAGGTCAGAAAAGCTGCCTCCCAGGACATATCTGGTCTTCTGTGGCAAAACTGTGATGGCCCTCTTTCCTCACAACACATTAAGAGGCAGCTTTAGCATCCCAGGCACATTTGTTTTAAAACCTTGAAATACAGGATGAAAAGCACGGTGTTACAACACTGTTCAAGAAAAAGACCAAAACAACCAAGATAACGCATCACACCTTCCTGAGATTAACCTGCAGGACCGATGCACTGCACTACGTTAGCTAACAAATTTAAGTGTTCTGGCAGCTGTCCCAGTCACTTAATCGGAAGCCTGAGCTCAGAGGCTGTTTTGCCTGAGCGAGAAAGTCGAGATGTACACACCAAAGATGTCATCTCTGCCTCACTCCCTTCCTTGCTCGAAGGCTTCTCTCTGAGTACTGTTTACTCTTATCCTACCACTGACTGACAGTACATAGTTTCAATTCACTCCATATCTCCCATTAGTTCCATACTGCAAGCACATTAGATTTGGCCCCGTGTGCCTGATTAAATTAAGCTGCATCTTTCTTTTAAGTGTTAAAATTAGGCAAGTACCTGCCACTCCTCTTCCCTACCAGTTCACCAAAAAATACCTGCAGCACAGGAAGTGGTCACGGGTCACTTTTCAAAAAACTCATCATCTGATGCCGGAGGAAGGAGAGAAGCTAAATATTATTCAAGGCTTTGCTTCTCCAGCAGAATAACCAACAAAATGTTACTACACAGTGTCATAGGAATTACTTATTTTTGGCCATTTCTTTTTAGTTTCAGTTTTCTAAAGAGCTGTGGGTAAAGAACAGACCATAATAAGTGAGAATGAAGCTTGGGGAAAAAAATCTACAGAAGATGACTGAAAAACTTAACTCTTGTTCTAGCCTGGAACCTGCATGAAGAGCAATAAAAGATTGCAGCTTCTCATCTCCCACTTCACAGAAGGCAGGTCACAGACAAGAGAAATGTCAGAGAAACAACGAGTTTCTCCTGTGAGTAGGTGAGTCATTTCAAGGCAGAGAAATTTGCAGTGGAAAATTGTAGAAGGCAAGTATCAACAAGGTTTTGTTTTTTTCCCCTGTTAGGCAGGGGAGAAGCCTTTGAATACTTGTAGCATAGAAATTAACGGATCTGATAAAGATGCAGAAGCATCACAACTGCCCTTCCAGAGGAGCTGAGGCACAGGTAGAGCATCCACCTGCTCCACAGATAAAAGAACTCTGGGCCTGGTAGGAAGGGGGAGGAAAAGTGGGAAAAAAAAACCCCAAACAGAACAACCTTCAGTTGTTTAAGGCAGTGCCGACTGCAGGTCCGAATTCTTTCTTATACTAAACGCAGTGAATGAAAGCCAGTGGAGGGCGTTGATTCATGGACAATGACTGTTCAGATTGGGACAGCTGATGAGGTTACTGCCCTCCTCTGAGTAGAGACATCTTAAATGGCCATGAATCAGCTGGTTGTGAGTCAACACTGGCTTGCAGCTGTTGATCACTGACCAAGTGCAGGACAGCAGTGGGACCCACGGGCAGTCTTCCTTAAAGCCTAGTAAAGACAGTAAAAGGTAGTAACCTCACCAACAAGACCACCCCAGTCCTTACTTGTTTCCATATCAGTGCCCAGGAGTAGAAGTATTTTCAACAATGTAACACTGCATGAATACAACTGTCAATTCAGACTGTAGCACAGCTACATCTGTTTGCAGGACAACCAATCACGAAGAGAGTATACCCCATCTCCCACCTAACTACATTATCCTAAGAGTTAGACATGGACTACTTCTACTTGAGGATTTGTGACAAAAATGTCAGTACACTAGCATCCCTCTGTGTCTATCAGCATCCTTTCATGTTAAACATCCAGAATGGTAACCTCTCATCTGTTTTCCTTTCCCATACCACAAAGCCTACAGTCTTCTCTCACAGTCAGACCAATTATGTTTTTCCTCATGCTAATAGGCACTATGCTGATCAAGGCCCTTTTCAAAAGGCAGCACAAATTAGGGGCATATCCTCAAGCTGTAAGAAACACCTCAGGCTTTTCAAGAGTAACAGGCTCAAAACTCATAGTGAGAAGAAAAAGAAATATCTGGAGTTGTAGGAAAAAAACCCAAACACTTCCTAATGTTACACTCAGGAACTTGGGACAGAAGCAGCAAGCAATCTCAGAAGTTCCCGTCTTCCTCACCTGCTCTCAGAATCACAAAGAAAGGATTTGACTATTCAGCAGTTATGAAAATTTAGAAATAAAATTGGGTGGGAGCACAAAGGGGAAAAAAAAAAAGAAAAAAAAAGAGAAGGTGTGTCTTTAGTTTATTCTAACCCTAGATCCCATGAGACATGTTCAACTGCAGCGAATGGCTGCACCTCAGGCAAGAACCTCTCCCCGCCACTACCAGCTGTCACCGAACCAAACGAACTGACAGAGCTGGAGATACAGGCTGAAGGAGCAGAGCACACATTTCCCTCTAACCTTCCTGCATAGTCACACAATGCTTCTTCTGATCCTTTCAGAGTAGGAGGATGGGAACATCACATGTCTATGTTGTAACAGTTCTCTCTAGTGAGTCACTCCTTCACAGAGCAATTCCTACTGGAAGAGAGGTAGCCTCCTCCTGCAGAAAAGGTGTCATTTTCTATCACTAGTCCTGTTGCTTGTCCATACCCAGACTTCTTTCCAAACCTAATCTCCTAATCTCACTTCATGCCTTTTGCCAGGCAACCATCTCCAGCTTCCTGACTGCTCCTCAACTCCACTCTCCCATTTCATAATACTTTTCCAGACAGGACTGCTCTTCAAATATCCTCCCAGGCATCCCACTCAAAAACCCTTCTGGCTGTACACGTTCCCAAGCCTGATCTGTCCCACATTCCAGCTCTGCAGACAGCTCCATCACCACCTTTATCTCATGGGCTTACCATCTCAGCACTATCCCAGCATGTCTCCTTTTCTACCTCTTGCCCTCGTTACTAAGCTCCTGATGCTTCATAAGATCATCCCACTAGGACAGGAACTCTACTGTCAAGGGTACCTAACAAGTTTTCATATCCTCTTTTAAAGCATTACTAAAATAATTCTTTCCCTACTGTGGCAATTAATTTCTGCTCAGCGCTCTTGTTCACTTTTAAAACTTCCATGTTTTATACTACCTAATTAACAACTTTTTCTGCCATCAGATTTAATATAATTATTCCACTTGGATCTCCTGACATGGCTCTTCTGTTCCTCTGCCAGATCAAGTCCTTGGCTCTCATTTCAAAATGCCTATCTTTGCCTCTGTTGGTATCTGTACTCCTATATCCCCTTCCCTTCTTCTCATGGTTTACCCTAGTCTTACATCTCCTTCCTCATCCTTATTTCCCCATGTACTGGCTTACATTAGTCTTCTTGGCCAACTCCTACTCCCAAAAATACTCTATCCTAGTTCTAATAAGCAATTGGAATGAAAAACTTTCAGAAGCTTTTCCCATAAAACCAAAGCTGAAGGAAATTTAATTAGAAAGCTATGCTATTTTAATATTGGACCTTATCTATCCCACTAGAATTATCACATCCCTGATCCTTATCAGATGTCTAATTTAAAGTACAAACCCTTCAGGCAAATGTAGCCTCTTCCTCCACATAACACAGAGCAGCAGCACTTACACCAATCCTTAAGGTAAGACAAATACCTCAGAAATGCAAACAACTTGATTTTGCCAAGAACAGCTCCACTCCATGCACTGGGACTTGGGAATGACTAGGGAAGTTGGAAGTACTCACTCTTTGAAAATTCCAAAGGCAAGTATAGTTCCCTTAAAGAAAAAAAAAAAAAAAAAAAAAAAGAAAGAAAGAATGCCTAACATTGTCTCCGAAGAGAGAAGCTGGGTATAGACTGTACTGAAAAGGCTTTTCCGTGGTACCTCTAGTCACTTCCCGCCTCGAGTCCCAAAGCCATCACTTATCCCCTTCAGAACAGCAGGAGAGTCATTTCTTTTTTCTTCCCTCTCCAGAAGAAGTACAGAAGAAATAAACCTCGAATGATAAATTATGCACCACCTTTGTGTGGCTGCCTCTTGGCCAGACGGGAAATTTTTCTCCCAAAGCCTTTTGTTTCCAGCTTTGATCCCAGCGTTGGATCTGCTCCGTTCAGCACTCCCTCAGCATGGAGGTGCAGGGAGTGCCGACACAGGCCAAGTTCAAGCGGACTGTGAGTCACAGTCAGGTCTTCCATTAGCCACATCTCCTCCCCCTTCCAAACTGGAACCGTCCTTGAGGTTGAAAAGATCCCATTAAACATTTTCCAGAGGGCCTTACAGAGGATACATTATTTTGATGGATGCTGGGACTAAAGGAGGAGGATTTCTAAGTACAGGGAAATAATGGAGTTTGTTCTAATGGGTTTAAGAGATGCCCAGGGGCACCAAGTAAGTTCCTTCTCTGCAAATCAAAAACACAGAAGACCAGAAAATGGAGCCGAACAACTAACCGCCAGGAAGCGGGGAAATCGGGCTCTATTTAACTGCTGCTCTTGGTTACGGCCAACTTCAGGCTGCTTGGAAAAACAGCACACACACACATCACTGGCACAAACTTAACAGGAGAAAACAAAGAGACAACAGGGGTCAAACTGGGGGTGGCAAGAAGGAGTAGGACGCGAGGCTGGGTCCCCACCCCCTACCAGAGAGTCGGATCAATTATCCCTGAATACTAACAAGATTTCTGATTAAAGAACTGCTGCTATGCAATAGAAACAGAAAGCTCCAGCAGGCGGGAGGGGCTGTCAGGCACTAACAAAGAGACACAGAAGACTATGCCCTGCCGGGCACACGGAGGAAGTCACCACGCCGGTAGCCAGGAGGGGGCTCCTCCACCCTAAGTCACCACTACATCCACATCTCACTGCTGGCCAGTGTCACTCTGGAGACAGAACTTCACTGGGACACTATGGAGCACGGACCCAGGCACAACAGCACATGGGATCTGCTTTCAGGCAAACGTTGGAAGCTCTGCTAGATGCTTTGCTGGACAACAAATCTTTAAATGCACTCATCACTACACTCCAGGGAAGTGAATTCCATTCCCACCCTAACTCGTTCAGAGGAGGTAGCTGGTGTTACGTGCATATCATCATGACTTCAGGAAGTTGCTATTGACATATGACAGCTCAAGAAACAAGAGCCTACACTGTCTTCGGCCATACATTTTTCAGTAAAACTACAGTTTGCAATATGAACATTTAATACACATACAATATTATCCGTTAATCTTAAATGCTGGTGGACCTGCTGACTGGTGGTTACATGCAGAAAAATCTAATGACCTCAGAAGAGCCTCATGAAAAACAGAAGCTTCTGTTATTACTTTCCACAACCCAAAGCTGTGCTAACATGCCTCTAGCGGAATCCTTAAATGTAACTCATAGCATCAGAATCAGGCTTCTGACTGCCCTATTCTACCCAATCCTTTCATTTCTTTGATATGAAGAGTTTTGGTCA
The DNA here is from genome assembly GCF_054131305.1 of Coturnix japonica. Classification (NCBI taxonomy): domain Eukaryota; kingdom Metazoa; phylum Chordata; class Aves; order Galliformes; family Phasianidae; genus Coturnix; species Coturnix japonica. Next base: position 23,233,355 of record NC_140667.1, on the reverse strand, counting down.
GTTTTCAGCTTCCTCAGTTCAGCAAGGCAGAAGTTCACAACTGCCAGTCGTGTAAACTCTTAGTGCAACTTATTTTCCTGCCTTTGCATAGTGAGGGTCCTTTTGTCTGGGTTCAAAGCAGTTGAGTGAACTCTGCTCCACACAGCAACACTGACTGCATCTCAAGAGTCTCTCAGGCTAAGTACACAAGATGGAATACCTCAACACTTAATAGGCAGAGGCAAAAAAAAAGCAACTGGAAAGCTGAAAAACCTGAACATAAACTCACCCACAGGAGGACAGCAGCCAAATACTCCCAAGGTAACAGTCTCAGAGCAACCAGATACACAAAAAGAATAACCACAAGCCTTTGGTTTACAAGTCCCTGAATCCATAGTTACTGTTTTTATCTTTAGCACAAGGAGATGGAAATCTACAGGGAAGATGGTAGGGAAAGATTCAAGAAGCATTAGAGTGCCCATGTCTTCACACAGCATAGACAACAAAATCCTATAAAAGAGTACTGCCTAACGTAACAGCCATGTCAAGGAGCCATGGGCACTACAGACGCAAAAGCAAGAGCTGAACCATCAAGCTCATTAGGTTAATGGATGACAATTACAATTAACGTTATCTACTGTGATCTGCGTGAAATACAGACAACCAGTAAATACCGCATGCCAATCAATGGAGTGGGCTTGCTGCATGCTGGAGCTCCATCTCTGGCTGTTAAATCAGGTGGGAGCCCAACATCCCCAAAGGATAATGGTCAGCTTAACTCTGTGTGTGTATATTCCACCTTGTTACGTGAAACCTGCTGAGAGAACATCACAGATAACTACACTGGAAATAACAGAGAGCTAAATAAATGAGTTGCCCACTTTTAAGGTATGCATCTTTTGATAACACTTGACTTGTAATTCACTTTTTCTGATGGAGAGTCAAGAAAACTTCTGCTGTTTTAAGAACTTTTTGGGTCATCAACAAAAGAAGTACAACTATTAAAAATGAGAAATATCCAATTAGCACAGGAATTTGATTAAGGTGGAGGACATGCACTTATTTAATGCATTTTTAAAACCTTGACTGGTTTTCAAGATAACATCTCTTTATCAACTTTCACAAGTGTTATGAAGCATATATTCCCTTGTGTTCAATGGTAAGTCGCATTCTGGGGCAAATGGAGCCAGCCTTGGGCAAGGCAATTTCTACTTCATTTCTCACATTTACAAAACAAGAACAGTATTTGCCTATTTCACTAGAGCAAAGTGAAGTTGAAGAGGACTATCAGATGGCACATCATTTTCATAGAACAATTTTTAATTACTTTTTTAAGACTAATTTCACCAGAATCACAGGGCTTTTAGAAGCTGAAGTCTAATCACTTCTATTTCTTTTCCGAGTTAATGCATATCAAGTACTGCTGTCAGGTTTGAACTACAAACAACTGGATAATCTTTATCCACAACCACATTTTATTTTGTAACTTCAACAAACTTATTGTAGAGGAATGTCTCCAAGTTTTCTGAAATTCTGCAGCCCAGAAGAACAGAACAGCCCTCTTCATGATTCACAAAACACTCTGGAAATGCAAGTGTTTTATGTACATAACAGCCTATTACTTTGGTTGCTGCATATACCTACATATCAGGACACAGGAAGTGACTCTCTTGCAAGAAGTTAGTTATGTGGAATTGTTTCAAATCAACAAAAAGTAGCAATAATAAGAAAAACACAGACATATCCATAGAGAAAAACCAACAATTTTCATCCTCTTGAAGCATCCTACTCTTCATTTTATAGGTAGGGGACCTTACCCTGTGCTTATCACTGCACCACTTAGACAATAGTCAAGATAAATTTCATGATCATCGTGAGGTGGGAATATCACCCAATCTGATCAACAGCAAACTCAAGTACTCTCAGAATAACCAAAAAACAGAGTTACTACCTGCTCTAAACTGACACAAGGAATACAGAAGAATCAGAATGCAGAATCAGAAGTGGTGCCAAGCACAGGTAGAGGAGATCTTAACTCCCATGCAAACTATACTTCTATAGAGGCATCACATTCAAGTCTGTGACTTGAATGTGTAGTCAAGATGATTGGGGGGTGAATTATTCTGGTATTATTCTTCTGGCAGAGCTCCAAGAGCTAGAACATTCAGCACATCACCTAGACAGGTTCTGTGGCATTCTGCTCTTCTGCTCACACAGAGCATCAAACCTTCTAGCTCTCCTTCATAATGATGCACCAGCAAAGTATGCCATTAACTCTCACCCTCTATGTCCATTTTTACCCGTGCAGCACTTTTCCGAGAGCTCACAAAACTTGCAGACCTGCTTTTTGTTCTGGCATAGACTTTTCCACTAACAGTCAAAGTCCAATCTTGCAGATTTGTATGCTGTACATGCACCTGCACTGAGATACAGCAGAAAATGACCAAGTAGATTTCCTTTAATTTACCTGTTTGGCATTGTGAATTCTGTGGCTGTGGATGCTTTAGGACAGCTAAGCTGCACACCAACCTCACAGGCACTTCTTTGGAACAATGGAAATAAATCTCTGCAGATGCTAGCAGGTGAGAACTAGGAGCAGCAACTTGCCACAAGCTCAGCATCTTCTCTGCCACCTCCATCTTGACACCTCCTTAACTTTTTCCCACCTTCAGAGGGAAAAAAAAACCAAACACTGTGCAGGAATCATGCCCTTGCTGCTAAAGATTTGCTCCCAGAATGGAAAAAAGATGTTCGCTTCTGGAAGAAATCAGTACATCTAACCTTAAATGCACATTCACTTGACAAGAGGATAGGGGAAAGGTCAGTGATGGGAGAACTACTTGAAAGGGAGACAAAGTGCCATAAAAAGTGTCCCAAAGGCATCAAGGCACAACCACCTATAAGCAAACCTGCACTTCACAAACAGACATCCCCCACATGGCTGTTAACAGCCCAGACACATTAACTAGGAGCACCTGGGTAACAGCCAAAGTAAAACACATCCAGATCTGCATCCATGCTAAGACCTGCACTTTAGATCCTTCTCACTCCAGACTGCAGTTAAGTATCTGTGTGGCATTTAGGAACCTAAGAGCACCTCTTGTTTCCAAAAAGCAGGTCTTCTGATACATAGGATTGCATTCAGCCTCTCCAATCTGGTTACGCACCTTCATCAAAACTGCCTGCAATTAGGTCTCTTGTTGGAAGAGAAATAATATTACTTGAAAGCCAAACACCATGTGATTGTGCCCCAGAGGCAATACTTGTAGAACGATGGAGGTCAGCAGCGCTACTGAAAACTCTTTCTGTAATTTCACAGAAACACAGGAGGAAAAGGATGGGTGAAATTATACAGCAGCTGCTGGAGAAGAGGAGGGGAAGAAATTGAGGTACAGAGCTCCCCTCCCCCCAGAGCCTCCCAACTCCATATAAACAGTTCTAAGAAGCGTTCAGATGCTTTCTCCACCGGGAGCACTTGTAAAATAAAACGCTAGCTCGCAAGAGGAAGCAATTGCTTTCCAGTTGGTAGGGCAGCCATAAAGATAAGTTTTCACCGACGGGACTTCACGGAACTGCCGCCCCACTCTCTAGGACTGCGCCCGATCCCCCCCCCCCCGGCCTCGCCGCCTCTATTTTTGGTGCGCTCCAGCCCCGGCCGCGCCGTGCCGAGCGCAGCGGGAGCGCTCCCGGTGCCGGCCGAGGCAGGTAGCCCGGGGCGCCGCCGCGGATCCGGGCTGCGCCTTTAAGGGGCCCGGCGTGGCGGGTGCGCGGCCGCATTCCTGCTTCGGAGCGGCGGCTGTCCCGACACGCCGGGCACGGCAGACTCCGAGGCAACCTGTGCGCCCGCCCCGGCCCGGCGCGCCGCTCGCCCCGCGGGAACAAAGCCCGCGCCCGACACCGCCGAACTTCCGCGGGGAGCAGCGGGCGGCGGTACCCTACGGCTCCGCCCGGCCGGGGCGACGCTGCACCCGGGGACCCCCGCCCGGGCGCCGCCGCCGGCTTCCCGCGGGGCAGGGTTAGGCGAGCGGTCCCGCGGCCGGACGGGGCAGGGACAAAGCGCGGTGCCGGGCGGGGGCTGCGGGGCGCGGGCAGGTGAGTGGTGCGGGACGCTCCCGCGTGGGCGAGGCTCCCCGCGCCCGGCCGGGCAGGAGGCGCCGCGGCAGCCGCTTACCTCTGGCGCGGAGCAGCGCTCCCAGCAGCAGCAGCAACAGCCGCGGAGGCGCCGGCGAGAGGCAGCCCCCGCCGCGCCGCCTCATGGTGGCAGCGCCCGGACCGCCCGCAACCGCGTCCCGGGTTCCTCCTGCGAGCTGCGCCCCGGTCCCGCGTGCCGCCGCCGCCCGCCCGCTCGGTGCCTCCCGCTCGCTCCCTCCGCAGCCGCGGCGGCTCCGGGGTTGGGGGCTCGCTCCCCGCTCCGCCCGGCCCAGGCCCGGCCCCGGAGGAGGAGCCCCGTCGGGGCGGCCCCCGCCCCGCTCCCCCCCTAGCGCCCAGGCGCTTCGCAAACTTTCCGTGCGGCGCGGGCGGCCTCGGGGCGGTGGCTGCGCTGCGAGACCCCCGCCTTTCACCGCCCCCGGGGCCGGACCCTGCGGCGGGTCCCCGCTCCCGGCAGCACCGCCCGGGAGCATCACGGCGGGCTGCACGTCGTTCGCGCGGCCGTGGCTGCCCGACCTGCGCTACCCCCTCTACCTGTCCCAGCCCCTTTTGCCTCACGCCCCTCCTAAACTGAGAGCCTTCGAGCATCTCGTTCCCGAATTCTGTGCTGCCATCTCCGAGAGTGATTTTACCTGCCGTTCGTGGCAAAGCTGCTAATGTTTGGCTTTCCCTCTATAGCTGCGATATCCGGAGAAATCTGACAGTATGGAATCTCTGCTACCCCCCAAAAAGGGTTTGTGTCAGAGCCTACGTGAGTGGAAATTCACGCTTGGACAATCTCTTACATGCCTGCTGGTTTCTGCGTTGCATTTAGAAGTAGACAGGCTCACACTGGATGTTAACAGCAGTTTTATGGTCTTTTGTGGTAAGATTTGACATTTTAATACACGGAGTTGGCAATGTGAGAAAGTAATTAATCTCAGTTGCTTTCAAAGTATTAATTTGGATGGATGGCTGATTCAGATACTCCAAACTCTGGACCACAGGGGAGGATGGGAACTTTGTCAAACTGACACCAAAGGGGCAGCATTAGGAACAGTCTCATTTAAAGCCTTCACAAAGATGAATCCAGAGGAAACTGCAATTATTCCTCTCCTTTAAAGAATCACGAGAGCAAGTAAACAGCACAGCATGTGATGGAGACATTTCTGCCATTCCTATTAATTAAGTGTAAAACAGTGAAGACAAAGGATATTTTTTAGGATGTCGACAGAAAATTAAAGTGAGGGCTCATTCTTGGTGAACTGAGCTCAATCTAAAGAAAAAAATAATAATCCAAAACAGCTTTGTTGGGAAGAACTCACAAGAACAGGAACACCATAAGAAGCAAACCAAGCATAAACTCACAGTAGATGGCTACAAATCAGAGGAAAGGACAGCGTGGAAGTCTCTTTTTTGTATGCTGAATTACTGCTTCAAGATCAAAACAGACCCATTCTATGTAATATGAGCACAATAGTACCTCTACTGTGGAGCTAAATCCCACAACATTCTATAGATAACATGTACAAAATTGCCCGAGAGTAACAACTGGAAAAGATCATCAAGAGCAAAAGATTGGATGGAAAGATTAAAAAGCTTCTCTGTACTAACACTGACTTGGACACAGTGATACACTGAGCCATCAAAAGAGTAAGCAACTTCAGATCAACTTAAGAGAAACAGCTCCAAGATAACTGAAGTGGAATGTCTGGGTACAGAAGGGTGAAGTTAAAGGTGACAAAATGCTAACGCATCTGCAGGGCAATGGTTGACTGGCCAGCACGCCAGACCCCTACACTATTGAATCCCCCTAAACATACAGGGCAACATAACCAAAATTCAGATAAAGCTGTAGCCTCTATTGAGGCTGGATCCTCAGGTGGCATAAAACAGAGAAGCCCTGCTGACTTCAGGCTCACAGAAGCTTGAGACATTTAAAAACTAAAGTACTACACATGATAAAGTACAGGCACTGGGCCCAGAACTCCCTGATAATTACACACTTAGGCCACGGAACAGTTTTCAGCAGTTGAGAGAAGTGTTTTCAAGTTTGAAACAAAAGCCTCTTGAAAAATATTGTCATAAACACAAATAAGTTCGCTCGTTATTTCTGCAGTCTTTCTTTCCCTAGGGAACAGATGTTTTTACCCACTTGTGTTAGTTACAATGTGTTTAGCAGTCCTCTGCAACTTGTGCCTGCATTCCGGCCAATCAGCTTCCTCTCCATGCTCAAATTCCCTGTAATTATATCACTGACTTAGAAATCATTTTGAAATCCCGTGGTGAAATGTTAGCACAGGGTGTTATTCTGTCTTTCCAACAATTGCCCAGATCAGCTGCAGTAGAGAAGTGCAAATTTACATTCCAAATCTCTCCATTACTTGGTATGTTGATACAAAACTATGACTGAATACAGCCTTGATTCCACGTGGGATCTTTGGAAAGTAATTGTAAAGCAGATTGATGCAGTGCAAAAACGGATGTTTCTGGAGAAAGAACATTAGAAATGTTGCAAAATACCGGTAGTAAAATTGAATTCAGTGCTTCGAACATGCATCGCTCAAGCCAGGGAGGTTATAGAAAGACTATGTAGGTATCAGTATGCATTTCAACCCATGCACGAGGTGTGTATTTGCTTTTACCCACAGCTATGAGGAACATTACATAACTCGTAATAATGCATAGATCACTGATAAGCAATAATATACCGTAAGTATCGTAATAAAAACAAGAAAGAAGTAATTAAAGTATAATTAATGATTGATATGACAATACGCTTAAAATAGGCATTACAGAGTCAACAGGGAGAAGGTTATCATAATCATTTCATGTCACAATTCCCATCCCCCAAAACTACAAAATTAAGTAAGTTGAATGGGAGAAGTTCATTCTGAAAATGATGGTAGCTGTTATTTCATAGCAGTGATTTTAAAAAGCAGCTCTGTCAGGAAAAGCAGAACTAATACTGCATCACTGGAAGACAAAGAAAGGAATTAGGGAAGATTACTGGAGAACATATACTTTAACTATTTTTGAACCACAAAGGCTTGAATAAGAAGTAGTAAAAGAGAAAAATATGAGTATTTTTGCTTTTATCTTTCAACGTACTTTAAAACTTTCCCCCAGCAGCTGGTACTGGGGCTCACCTTGTTTAATATCTTTATTGATGACCCAGATGTTGATGACCCAGATGAGGGGATTGAGTGTGCCCTCAGTGAGTTTGCAGATGACACCAAGTTGGGAGGTAACATGGATTTGCCTGAGGGTAGGGAGGCCCTTCAGAGGGATCTAGATAAGCTGGATCACTGGGCTGAGGTTCAACAAGGCCAAGTGCCAGGTCCTGCACTTTGGTCACAATAACACCATGCAGTGCTATATGTTTGGGGATGAGTGGCTGAACCACTGTGAAGAGTAAAGGGACCTGGGGGTACTGGTTGATGCTAGGCTGAACATGAGCCAACAGTGTGCCCAGGTGGCCAAGAGGACCAATGCCAGCCTGGCCTGCGTTAGAAATAGTGCTGCCAGCTGGAACAGAGAGGTGATCATTCCCCCTGTACTCAGCTCTGGTGAGGCTACACCTCAAGTATTGTGCGCAGTTTTGGGCCCCTCACTACAAGAAAGACATCAAGGCCCTAGAATGTGTCCAGAGAATGGCAACAAAACTGGTGAGGGGTCTGAAGCACAAGTATTAAGAGGAGCAGCCAAGGTAACTGGGATTGTTTAGTCTGGAGAAGAAGCAGCTCAGGGGAGAACTCATTGCACCCTACAACTTCCTGAAGAGAGACTGTGATGAGGAAGGGCTTGGCCACTTCTCCCAGGCAACAAACAGGGCCCAAGGAATGGCCACAAAGAGGAGGAGATTTAGATTAGACGTAAAGAAAATATTTTTCTCTGAGAGAATGGTCAGGCACTGGAATGGCTGCCCAGGGAGCTACCAACCCTAGTGGTATTCAAGAGATGTCTGGGTGAGGAGCTATGACATATGGTTTAGTAGCTTAGTGCATAGCAATGGTGATAGGATGATGTTTGGACTAGACAATCCTTTCCAACCTCTATGATTCAAATGTCCTTTCTTGGGAAGTTATTTCTCAACACCTCAAGTTCCCTAGAAGAAACCTTCTAGAGGAATTTCCTAGCAAAAACTTTCACTGTAGCTTAGTCATGCTCACAAAAGCTTGCAGAAATCATGTTTAAAATATTTAACTAATATGAATCAATTTCATAGAAGCAAAATGCATTTGTGCAAGACTAGGCTCCTTTTCGTAAGTATTGTTTGGCTCAGTGGGTAAGCAATAGGCAGTGGACACAGTAAATGCTGTCGAGCTTTTGACAGCCTCACAATACATTTCCATGCAATGATATTTTAAATAAAACTAGCAAAAGGCCTGGAGGCATTTGATTGAAGAAAATTATAGTTGTTATTTACCAAAATTCTGACGTACTTCAATTGTTATCTTTCAAGGCTTGTCCTAAGTCCTGTTTTGTTCTGTGTGTTCACTGACTACTTAGGCAATGATTGCATTTATACTTTATACTTGAAAATCTGTACTAACAACACCTGATAATCTCAAAACAATGGCAGTTGAGATGCAAACAGTAGGAAGGATGAGATCAAATATCTTAAATGCTATCAACAATTGGACAAACTGTCAAGAAATCTACAAGGAAAAAACAGTAATGAGAAACATGAAATATTGTTCTGAAACAATCAATATAAAATATGAATTCCTGACAGAGGAGAAACACAGCAAAAACATATATTAAGACTGTATGTATAACAAACAATATAAATCAACAATGCAATGCTGTTGCCAAAAAATGCATTTCATTCTGGAATGCATTAAAAGGTGTGTCAAGCAAAACAATTTGTTTTGTTTCTAGACTTTGCAGGGTACGAAGCCCCACGTGGCATCCCCTGTCTGGTCTTGGCTGAACACCTTCAGAATATAAACATATTAAGAGAAACGTGAAAATAACAACAAGAAGTTTATGAAACAAAACCTATGAGAAAAAGCTGAAGGAATTAGATTAGCCTAGTCAGGAAAATAAAAGCTGCAAGTAGATACAGATTTCTGATACATAAAAGCTCATTATAGAGATGTTGATCAACTACCCTCTGTAGTTCCAATAGAAAGGCATGAAAGAGTCAATTTGATTTGTGACAAGAAACACTTAAAAGATTTCGCTAATCAGCATTCCAACTAAGTGTTTCTAAACACTAGAACTGACTGTCTATGGGCACTGTGGAATCTCTTCTGCTGAAATGAAGAACAAAGTTTGATAAGCTTGCAGGTACTAGCCTTGATATAACTAAGCCTTGATGCAGTACAGGCTGGACCAGGTGATCTTTTATGACACCTTACAAACCTCCAGTTCAACCATAGATATAATTCTGAGAAGTCAGATAGGAAAGATCATTACAGAGCCTGCATTTTTGTTGTTCAAATTCTACATTAGTGAACATCCTTAACTCACCAGAAAATCCAAGCAAAAAGCAAGCTCTGGGTTCAACATAAAATCACAGGTTTGGTGTCATCAAGTTATGGGATTTTCCAGTTAGTCTTTTAATTTCTATCATTATTCTGCTGCTTCATTAGCTATGTCAGCTAGCTACCCCTTTTTGATATCACCAGTGAACTATATCTTCAATATCAGAATTCACTATTGGATGTAAAAAGAAACAGTCTAATTTTCCAAAGAGCTGAGATGCCCACAGCTTTCACAGCTGGTGACCTAGTTAGTAAATGATGGTCTCTGTGTTAAATACATTCAATGAAATTTTAGCATTGATTTATATTTTATGCTATGCTAACACTTTTTCCTTTACTGCCTCCCTCGAAGTCTTCTAAGCAGTGACACCACTACTTCAAACTCAAATGTACTCTTATATGTCATCAATTGAGTACTCACAATACAGTCCTTTACACTGTTTCTCAAGTTAAAGCCCACTCATTCTTGAGAAAATAACAATGCACGCATTGCATTCTGCTTCATTACCATGATTGTTTTCATTTTTAACACAGTAAATGGAAGATTAACAATTCAGAGCTTGTGTTATTTCATTTTATCCCCCTTTTGTTCATTTGCTGCCTTATAAGCAGTAACATCAGTTTATTTGGAGGAAAACTGTGATCATCTCACAGACCACAATTAATTCTACTTTTTGATACATAACAGCAAACCTACACTAAATGCCTACACTTAAAAGCTGAGATATGAAGAACCCTATAAAAGTTACTTTGTAATGTAATGATCAAAGCACAGATTCATCTGAAAACCCATTTATATATTTATTGTCAGGGCTATGGAGGGGAGACAACAAACCAAGTAAATTGACTCTCTAACTAGGGAGAAAGAAAACAAACTAATCCTTTTCTCATGTTTTCTATGAGATAGTAACTCTTCCTGGGTGTCCTGCAAGCTGGTTCTTCCCTCTCTTGCTGGTTCCCTTACATCTTCTATGTAAAAATAATGCAAATACACCCTCTTCTACTCCTGATTGGACTTCTCCCTGCAGTGAACTGGCAATTACCCAGGCCTTGCACAATGTCTGCATTGCAAAGGTAGCCTATGGTCTAGCCTTAGGAAAAAACACAGTTTAATACCTTGACTGGCACAGGAAGAAAAAAAAATGAGAATAAGGAAGATCATAAAAGGAAAATATTCTGTTGAAAGCTACCAGCAGAAGAATTCAATTAGAAAGGCCTAACAACTTTTCTTCTCCAAACACTTTCAAAATGGGAAAGCAACAAGTTGTGCCTCCTAAATGAATTCTTGCAGGCACTGAGAAGCATTTTCTAAAGAACTGATGAGCTGTGCCTTTCTTTGAAGCTCTTACTGTGGTTTGTAATCAATAACTTCTATGTTCAGGTAAAAAGTTTGTGGTGGAACCCTATCACACATCTAGAAAGAAAGGTGACCTTATTCCTCAGTACCCAGAATATCTGATGGGCTGACTTTTCCTCCTCCTCAAAAAAAAAAAGTGTATCTGAATTGGGCCTGCAAGAGAAACAAGGAGTCATAGGAACAGATGTGGAAAACACAAACATACCCCTTTCAGCTCACAAATGTTTCTTGTTTACAGAATCCCAGCCACTATGGAGATGAGTGACATGTAAAAATGCAGACAGAGATAAAGAGTGTTTTCTTTCTTGAAGATGATTCAGTTCTTATGCTTCATTGGCATGATGGGTTAGGCAAGTACCGCCAGCAGTCTTGAGTCTTCCTGATAAGAGATGTCAACCATCTGCTTTCCTATCAGGTGGCTGAATCAGAGACGCCTCTTAACACCTCTCCCTCTCTTATATTACCTCTTGATAAGTGTGAATCAGAAAACAAATTAATTGCTTCTTACCTACACCAAGTGAGACCTGAATAAAGACACAGATGGGAGCAAGATCCAAAGTTGCACACACTCCATGTGAGTCTAAGATCAGCCACCCAAACATTTACACATACACGTTTAACATCCCTTCTAGTCATACACACTTATGCCCACGTTGTTGCAGTTTTAGCATAATTAAATGTTATATTTTTAATTCTGTTAAACTAAGAGTAGTATTCTGAGAATTCAAGGTAATGTGAGGTTGTGTCTTGCATTTCCATTTGTGCTTCAGTCTAGGTCAGCAGAGTTGATAGAAGCTTAATCAAGGACCACAGCATGCATAAAACCATGCTTTTAGTTCACATTATAAAGTTTGTTGGAGAAACTGCAAGTTTCTGCTTCTCGTAACTCAGAACATACTGAGTATGCTTGGTAAATACCAGAAACATACTCCGGTTACAGAGTTTGAAGGAAACAAATCCATACCAAAATTTCATTGCTCAAGGAAGAACTCTGCTCTCATTAACAGTAGGTAAACTGTAACAGGATTCTGGCAGGCAGGTTCAGTCTCTACTGCCATACCACCAACACCTGCCTCTGATGTTGTGGGCCAACATAATATAATAGGAGGCACTACTTTTGGAGTGGCCTTCATGCTATCAGTTTCAAGTGGGGAATGGAAGCTCTAATTTTCTGCTTTAGAAACTAGCATGATTAAGTCAGCCAATCAAAAGAGAATTTTTAGTACATTCCTCGGATAAACCTTAATATCTTAATTTGCTCTTTCAGTTTCCTCTGGCTTATTTTTTCCCCTCTTAGTAAACTATTTGCATACCACCCCTTCCATCCCTTACCTACTGCTTCTCAATATCTCTTCCTTAATTCACCAACCAGAGATCATCAGTCTCTGGCTTCTCTTCTAGTGACTCCACAAAGACGTCACTCCTGAAAACACCCCAAGCTTTACGTGACAGAAAGGAAACAACATCCTTCACTCTGTCTTCTCATATTACTTTATGAATGACTGGCATATCGTTGTGTGCTTTCAATAAAATTCATTCTTCAGCTCTCATGAAGCTGCAGTATTCTGCAGTGGTCTCTCACAACAACCCTAATAAATACTCGGGCTCTTTTACATATTTAACAAGCACAAGTAAGGGCTGTTTTGCAAGAATTTCACAATTTTAATGAATCTGTAAATTCTTCTTCCTTCTGGTTTCTCCCCTTGCTCCATCATTTGCTTTTCCCTGTAGATTTTAAGATAGAATACTTCCAGACTGTTTTGAATGTGCTAAGTCTCTGTACTGCACACAGGAATTTTTGTCCCTCTCCCATATGAGCTGGCCAGTACAGCTGTCAGAGTTACTGCCTTGCTTCAGCTTTAGAAGCAACAGTTCACTCCCACGCAGACCTACCCATTTTCTTGCACACACAGAGCTTCATTTACTTTTATCAAACAGACACCTGGCCTAATTGACAACACAGTCTGGATGCCTCAGTTTGCAAGGAACATTCGATGGATTAAAATGAAGAATGAAAATTATAGGCCTTTTCGAGTTACCCCCCAGGATGAGCTAAGCCTTGGCTGTCAGAAATGTTTCCCATGCCAGAATTTCATAGTGATATTTATTTCTACCAGGCATATTGGACTTTTTTTGTTTGGCATGAGAGATCCTGCAAACTCTGCCAGAAATGGCTGTTTTTCTTCTCTGCATCATTAGTGCGGCGGCATTCCAGCTCAGAAGGGTCACTCGTTTGGTACTAAGTATTTTTAAAGATGTCGTTTCCTTCTCAAAGAGATAATGGGGACAAAAGCTGAAGAAGAGTGTGTCTCCAGCTTGACATTACAGAAAAAATAAATAACAAAAGCAGATTTGCTTGCTAACACTGAGCTTAAGAACAAGAGTTCAGTTATTCACTAGACATCACAACTGTAGCATATGACTTACAAGTACCTTTAACTTTAAAATGGAGATTCAGCCTCACTAAGTCACGGAAACTATCATAATCATATTCCCTCCTCACAAACAGATCACCTACAATTTAGAACTAGTCCTATGACTAAGGAATAGAATAATGTTTGTTGTCTTTTTTCCCCACTAAAAACTTTATTTAAAATATAATGATCCGTGAACTCAATTAAGCTTTACCCTCAGGTGTTGTTTATTGTTGTATAGACTTCAAAATTAGGGCAGATCTGTAGTTTCTTCCTTTCTGTTCACCATTTAAAAGGACAAAATAAAATCTTCAATCCAAATTAAAATGCAGGTATGGAATAGTAAAGAAGAAATTAATTATAATTGTACAGTACTCACAGTATGGTTTCCTGCACATTTATAACGCCTAACCCGTTAAATGTACACTTGACTTTAATGTGACACTTGTAATTGTACCTGGAACTTTAAAGTCCATTAATGGTACAAATGATAGCTAATTGAGAGAGCTGCTGTTGTCATCAAGTCCTATCATTAGCTGGGGAAGTACACTGTTGTTTCCAAACTTCATTTTGTGGCAGATGTTCAGAGAGAAACTTCATGAATCTAATTTCTCTAAAGCCTGTTGGCCTTAAGAAACAATCTAAGTCCCATCTGTTAGCCTATATTTTACCCACAGAAATTAGTCTTAACATTACATTATTAGAGGGGAAAAAAGAAAAAAGAAAAAAAAAATTGCTTTGTTATGCTAAACCTCAGGTTTGCTGCTTGCAAACAAGGTAACAGTTCACTCAGTCTGGGAAGGCTCAGACCAGGATAAACACGGGGAGTACTGCAGTCTTCTCTGTAAACGTCTCCCAAGGAATCAACAACATGAAAATACAGATTTTCTCATATAAATTCGTTGTAAATTTGGCTGACCTTTGAATTTAAGATGACCATATTTTTAGCATCTGTGTTTAGAGAGTTTAATCAAAGTTCATAAATATAATTATTAAATCAGAAATTTATTGGGAGCTTTTATGGGTTTGCAAGTGACTCATAAATGAATCATCCAACTGTGGCACCACTGATTTTTAAGATGTCTTGCATAATAGAACATTAATTCACATGTTTTCTAATTAATTACATAAAGAAAGCATGCAAAGTTTTTATCCCCCACTCAGTTCACTCTTCACAAAAATCTCTCACTGCTATGGTGCTTAAGATAACATCATCAACAAAAATTGACACTTGTTTGTTTTCCCCTCAGTATCTGATTTGTTTTGCAGGTGTTCTTGGATAAACACGTTTTGTTATCCCACTAGTAATTTTGGGAATGTACCCATTCTGTTAATTTGCCCATGCAAATGTATCAGAGGCCTCAAATATTACAAAACATCACCAGAAACAAAAAATCTAATTCCTGGGCAATATAGATACTTAGCTCACTCTTAAAACAGGACAGTGCTATGGACACTCAAAAGATGAGCAAGAAAAGCTAGAGAGAGCTTTCTAATGTTTCTTGTAAAGCTTTCTTACATGCATAGAAGTCTGATGTGGGACAAGACTGAAGACTCCTCACAGCCTGGTCCTTAACATGTTGCAGTTGTGAACCTTAAAGCAATATAGTCTCCAGCTGCCTCCTTCAGAAAAGAAAGAAAAAGGAAAGATAAGTTTTTTGCCTCCAGTACCTCCAGGCTTTAATGTAATTACTTTAGCAAAAATTGTTATAATTCTAAGTAAATAAAATATTTCATCCTCAGAAAAAAAATAATAATAGAAGCCAGACAAAATGACTCAGTCTGTTTAAAATGGGATATTTCCTCTAGAATTTGTTGCTTGATATCTGGTTCTGTTTATTATTCTATATAATGTCCTCTCTGAAAGAGGAGCCGTTTCTCAGGAGAACTTCAGCTAATAAAAATATTTCAGATCAACTTCAATAGTAGCATTTAGAATAATGAACAAAAAAACAGAAAGGATTAAGCTACACAATTAGTACAGTGGGCTCAAAGTATGTGGGAATGGAAGAGAATAGAAATTTAATCTAAACTACATGTTGCAAAAGACAAAGCTGACCCAGGAAAGAGTCCTCCAGTCTACACATCAAAATATATTAAAGAAATTACAGCAAAGAAAAATAAAGAAAAATCTAAATTATACTACTCATTATTTTCAAACACATGGTCACAAGGACTCATATAATTAAACTAGCCCAATTTAACTAAAGGTGTGATTTCTGATGGTCTTACGTCAGTCTTTGCGGGGAATTAAGCTAAATAAAATCAAATGCTGATAGACAAAACTCGACAAATATAGTTTAAAAAAAAGTAAGTTAAAAGATTCCAGGGTGAACGGTAACCCTGAGAGTCTACTCCATCATCTGCTTGTCCTGAAGTGAGAACTGTACTCCTGATCACCTCCCAAGGGGTTGCTGACAAATCTGCTGTTTTCCACTATCATTCTCCCAGCAGGGCCTGAAAGAACATTAAATCCTTGTTAAAGGGTTCCTCTTCCCAGAGCAGCTATTAAGCAGATGCTTTCCACTGACCCAGAAAAGCCTTCTCAGTTTTAAAGAGCTTTTTATTAAAATGCAATGCACTTGAGTTCTGAGATTAATACGGGGAAACAAACTTAACATCTACAACCAACCTGGCAGCATTTCAACCTTTCTAGGTCACAAGCATGAGAGGCCAGGTGAGTCCTAGAGCTGATGTGTTATATCATCTAATCCTGGCTTCTAGCAAGTCCAGAAAGGAATTACAGTAAACAAGGAAGTCTATAAAAGGCTTCAGAAATGGCATCCTTTTCTATAGTTCTCTCCAAGCTATTAGCATCCAGGTGCCATTACTACTGAAACTTAATACTACCACAAATGGATTTAGAGTCTAAAAGGATTACCTGAACTGGTTGAAAGGAAATAATGACGTCCAATCCACAGAGACCAAACAGTAACAAAAAGAACTCCAGAGAAAATGAGATATCTTATGGTGTATTATTTAAAACCAGGCTTCAAAAGCCTCTTGTTTACAAGAGCTCCAGATAATAATCAATGCAAAATGGTGTTTTACAGAAATGGCTTAAGCAACAAAAAAGAAAGAGTGCACAACATGTAGAATGCTTTCTATCAGCTCAAGAGACTAACAGTAAAGAAAAGGCTTAGAGATTTGGCTTTTCAACACCAGTGAAACTTCCCAGCTGATGGTAAAAAACTGCTTATGAAAACAGAGATCTTAACATTGGTTTTGAAATGGCAAGAACTGTGCTTCAAACCTCCTATCAAATCAAACTGTATCCCTCCTCTCCAGCAGTGGCCTAGAACAAGATACCTCATTGCAAAGCACCAGAAACGCTGAAGAATGAAGTCTATTCAGAATGCTGAAATGAAGCCTATTCTGTAACTATATGGAATAGACTTCATGTTAGAAGACATGCTTACCAAAACACAATTAGTCAATTGGCTTTGCTATGAAGTACAATAGATCATATTCCACAAGACATTGCACTTTTTTTTACTATGCTTTTATATGTACTAACATAATCTTGTATTTCCTCATTATGATCCTGTTCAATACAGAGTGCTGTAGCTTAGGAGCATCTACTGGTCATATAACTAGAAAGATTATTATGGTGGAAGGAGATAATTGAAAATAGATGAAGATGCTCACCCACATCCTGAGCTCAGAGAAAAACTCCAAAGGGAGTAATCTCCAGAAAGAGATCCTTCCCCAGTGTCAGTCAGCCCTTAAATGGGGTCTAGGAGGGGTGCAGCCAGGCTCCACCCCTTCCAGTCACACAACTGAATTGCCTTCACCTGTGCTTCTGTGGCTGACTCAGTGCTTGCCTCAGGTTTTAGGCTTTTTTCCCCTATTGTCTCCCCCATTCCATTGGGAAGCGGGAAAGTGTGAAAATGACCACATGGAGCCATCTATAGGATTAAACCACAACAATATTAAAGTGTTTTATTTCTGCTGCTTTACATTTGTCACTAAAAACACAACATCCCTCATCTGGAACTCCTGGGATTATGACTTTGGGTTGGGATTTTTCTATTGCTGATGTGAGAAACTGCAAAGACTTTTGGAAATTGTCTCTCCTTTAGCTTCTGGGATAAGGGCACTCAGTAGGACCAGTTCCTACTGGCCATGGGAAGAGCTCTGCCCGGACAAGGGCCATTCCCTGAGAAATTCCTAAATAAGCATTAAGGGTTCCATAGCTCAGGACTTTTCTGCTACTTTCCACTTTCCTGTGGAAACAGGCAATGCCTGATGTTCCCTATTCCTTCCTCTCTAGAGCACCAGTGTTGCAAAACAAAATCACGAGCAGAGTGAACATTACTGACAAGACTGATGTAACTACATGGGGTTACATCTCAGGCCACTGCTGGCCCTGCCCTCTGGGATACACTAGTCGCACAATACCCTTCCGTATCTTTATTACCGTTGCCATACGTTTCTCCTCAGGTCACTTTGTCTCTTCAGCCTTTCTCCCTCTGTTGAGTAGCCCGGCCTTGGAGCACACAACCACTCCGTCCCATGGGATGGCTCCTCAGGACCAGGCTGCTCCGCTCCGTCACAGACCCTTCCCTCGAGCTCTCTCCTTTCCCGCCCTTCGCATCCCCGCCTCAGTGCTGCCGTGCCGGGGCGGGGGTTGATGCGGGGCAGGAGCCGGACCCGCTTTCGGGCCGGAACCCTGCCGGTGTGAGGGTGGTTCCCAGCCGGGGCGAGCGGAGGAGCAACGCCGGGCTCTGGGAGCCAGGAGCGTCGGGTGCCTTGGAAACGGACGGAAGCCGGGAGGAGGCGGCGGCGACGAGAGGATGCTGAGCCCCGAGCGGCTGCCTGGGCCCGAGTACCTCGGTGAGGAGCGGGGCAGCCCGGGCACCCGGCTGCGGTTCGGTGTCAGAAGGGCTCGTTGGGGCAGGATGCCGCCCGGCCTCGGGGCCGTGTGTGGCGGAGCGGGTGGGATGCTCGGTGCCCGCCTCAGCTCGGCCGGTGAGAGGGGGCTGCAGTCTCTGCTCGCTTCTTCAGTGTCAGAAAGGGTGCTGCTCTGCAGCTGCCAGCGGGTTGGAAGGTGGGCTTTTCCTCTGAAAGAAAGGTAATGTTTCCCGCTGATATTTTTATGCCACATAAAACAAGAACCTTTTATTTTACAAAGCAGCCACTCCCTTGTGGGCTGCATCCCATTGTGCTGGCTCTGGCAGTTAGTGTTTCTGCTCGGTGTTCCAGTAAACTAAAGAGCAAGGAGATTAGGTGTTATTGTGTCAAATGAAAGGTAATTATGAGGGAAATAAGTCAATATGATGTCACTTAATTGCTAAAGATGAACTGCAAGCTGCGAGCATTTGGAGTGCATTCAAATCAATGTTTTTGAAGTGATACTCTTCAGCCATTACCTTCTAGGCCTAAGAGGCTGTTTGCTAATAACTGTTATTAAGGTATACTTAATTTGCTGCGGCTTTGTTGTACAAGGAAAGGTAAGAAGTGGTGTGTATTGGTTTGTGTTACTTGTTTCAGCATGGTTTTGCTTTCTCTGGTAAGCCAGAACGTAACAGAGCTAGAGAAACATTGTACTGTCTAGTCAATGGAAAGCTACTGTTCCAGGGGAAGGCTGCAGCCGCTGTTTCTTCAGCCTAGGTTAGGGTCAATGAGTCAGGATCCGACTCCCCTTCCAGGGTGCCCCACAGCAATAAAGAGGGCTGAAGAGTTTAATCGAAGGGGTGATCTACATCCTCTTGGAGTAGAACCTCTGCATTTTTGCTACTAGGCTGCTGGTAGGTGCTTTGTACGCGCCTACGTACCCACACTGCCATCTGTGTTATAGAAACTCAAGGCAGAAAGTAGGAGTTTTAGCTCTCTGCACAGGGTGATTCTTGAGAGATTCATTTTGGTGAAGTCCTTATTATGGATTTCAACTTTGGCATTAGTTCAGGTATTTGAGAACAGTATTGCAGCATGCCATTTAGATACACCCTCCAATTGTGCGTCACCCTGTTATACTACATCAGCATTTTCAACTTATGCATTAATGGAGACACTCACTTTTCCACAGAATTGCTCTAGGCTGGAACTTGCAAAATTTCTTTTTTTCCCCCTTTTTAAAGCAAGCCAACTTGGTTTGGGGTTCATTTAATTGTTTTTTAATGGAATAGGTGCTTAACACTTACTTGTGTGAAACTTGTCATTTAGGACTGAATCAGTCAAAACAAGCTAGGAGACAGACTACCAATACTTCTTAAAGAAGAAATAACCAATGTTCTGTTTTACACCTTTAAGGGCTCTATGATTCTATGTCAGATTGTGAAAGAATTGCCTAAGAGCTTTTTTAGTTGATAGTGTAGGGAGGGAGTCCTGTTTAAATTGCAGTCTATACTAGAAAGCGTCTTCATGAGGCTGCTCCCAGATCCTATGGAATGAATTCTGTCCTCATAGTAGGAAATCAATAAAAAGTGTTTTCATAAGATATTTTGTTTGTTTTCTACATTGCCCTGGCACTCTGAAATCACTGTTATTTGGATTTGTCCTCTTCCGTACCTCTAACTCTTGACAATACAGCTGTCTGTTGTGGGGTTGGAAGAAATTGTGAAAAAAAGTTTCACATTCTGTAATTTCCTTCTGAAACTGTTTCCCCAAGCTGCCATATAAGATATTCTTTGAGTCTTCTAGATTGGATGGCACTCTTTCTTTCTTGACTTGAAATAAGCATACTTCACCTCTTTTCCTTTCTCAACACACAAAACAGGCCAAATGAAATGAGCAGCCAAAGTAGTATTTTGTGCTACTTGAGGTGTTTATCTTTTCTTTTTCCTTCCCTTTGTAAAGGTAATTCTGTCATGTCCTGTTTGGACACTAAGAGGACAATATATTCTGACATATTCTAGGGGAAGTAGAAGCAGTCGGGAGTTAAAATAAAAATGAACAATGAATCAGACATTCACTGAAGATGAAAAATAACTGCAAATTTTTGGTATTGGGAAGTGCAAATCTCATGCCATAGTGACTGTGAGACAATAAGTAGAAGAGCAGAGATGACCAGAATTCAGTGAATAGGAAAGGAGATGAGGTCTGCGAAATAGGCAGAAAGGGCTGCAGGGAAGAAGCTGTAGCAAGCAGGATGTTTAAAACTGTGTTTTCACTCACTAAACAATAGTTAGTGTTTGGGGATAGTGATGAAAATGTGTTTTACGTTTGATGGATGAGACTAGAACAACAGTAGGCAAAATAAAGCTTATTTGAGACACTTTTCCATGCCTTCCTCATTACAGTTTAATAACTGGTGATTGCTCCATTATTTATAACAGGCAACAGAGCACTCAGTTTATTGTTCTACTCATGCAGCTGTCTTCTGAAGCTTCAAGTTGTAGATTTCCCCATCTTCTCCATTAAAAAGAAAATGCTGAAGATTATTGCAAATTTCTGAAATTTTCCTCTGGAGCCTTCTTTTCTCTACTCCCTAATTCCAGGATGTTGGTTTTTTCCTTTCTTTGCCAGCATAAGACATGTAAGAACATAAATTTACCATTAGGTAAATGCCTTATTGGTAAAGCATGAGGCTATTAAGTGCCAGGAACACAGTCCTGTTTCCTCATCTCTCTTAGGCTTAATGAGTTGAAAGAGCATTCACGTTTTACAAAGCCAAGAGTAGCTTCCAGCAAAGTACTTCAGTCACACAGTGACCTTGCACAAAGCTGGGGTTTACCCTTTTCCTGAAGTACTGAGTTAGAAAGTCCAACTGCACCCTCAGCAAGTTTGCAGGTGATGCCAAGCTGTGTGGTACGGTTGATGCACCCAAGGCACAGGGATGGGATGCAATTCAGAGGGATCCAGAAAGGCTGGAGCAGTGGGCCCAGATGAACCTCATGAGTTCTAACAAATCCAGGTGCAAAGTCGCACCTGAGTTATGGCAATCCATATAACTATAAGCCTGGGGATGAAAGGATTATATACAGGCCTGCTGAAAAGGGCTCAAGGGTATTGGTGGATGGTAGTGATGTCAGTGATGTGTAGTTACAGCCCAGAAAGCCAACAATATCCTGGGCTGTATCAAAAGAAGTATAGCCAGAAGGCATCCACCTAGAGATCATCTAGAGATGATCCTACCCCTCTACTCTGCACTGATGAGACCATACCCAGAGAGCTGCATGGGGTTCTGAGCAGCCTGATGGAACCATGGGTGTTCCTGTTCTCCGGCATTGGACTGGACGGCTTTTAAACTCAACCCTTCCAGCTGTAAAAATTCTATGATTGTACAATTTTCTTTACCAACATGTTCAATGTTTAGGCTACTGTTACAATTGGAAAGACTAATGCACAAGAAGGGCAATACAGGAAAATAACAGCAAAGGGACCAGTGCATATAGGATGGTATTTCGTGGGAAAAGTAAAGGTACTCACCCATCTCCAAAGATTTAGGCTCACAGAAAGAACTCTACAAGGAAGAGATCTTCAGCCAGAGAACCTTCCCCAGTTGCAGTCAGCCCATAAATGAGGTCTAAGAGGGGTACAGCCAGGGTCCACCTCTTCTTGTCCCACAGTTGAATTGCCTTCACCTGTGCTCCCAGGGCTGACCAGGTCCTTTCCCCAGGTGCTCAATCAGTGTTTCAGGCTGTGACTGAACAGTTCCCATACAGCTATGCTTATATCTAGGGATCATGACCAATGCTGAATCTCTTCACAGTTGAGATATTTGCCAAACTTCTATGGAACACTCCATCTGAAAGATGTTCTGGTCTAAAAAGAGATAACAAATCATTTTTCTTTTCCCTTTCTTACTCTTCTGTATAAATAGGAGAGCTATAATGCGGAGGATGAATGACTTCCCTGCTGATAGATTTAAGTTTGTTTGTACGGATGATAAGTTCAAATCCTCTTAGATTCAGTATCATACTTTCTCCAAAAGATTGCAGCTTCAAACCAAACCTGCTGTTGTACTACAGGATATCTACCTTAGCTTGATAGGTATTACATGGAATCTCATTTTGAGTGAGGTAGATTTCCAGAACTGGAGAGCCTCTGTGTTTGAGTATGAATTGACAGGGAGCCTGTCAAAGGGTATCTAATGTCCTTGTAACAAGCAGTAGTGGTCATTACTTCCACAGTGTTAATAACATGCTGAATAAATTCAGATTGATTTATGTTTTAGGGGAAAAAAGCTCAACAATTGTGCAGTGAAGAGGTGGTGATGCCTAACATCTACACTGCATCTTGCAGGAGGTAGTTGCTGGAGGGATTTGGACGATGAAGGCAATCTGTGTGCGGTCTCAGGATGCTTGTGCAGTGAAAGACTATAATGTCATGGTTTGTTATTAATGTCTGATTAATTTTTTGAAAGAAATATCCAGTTGTGGTCACAGTAAAATTACAAACTGAAGCATTTCTCAGATTTTTTGGTTGAAAGTGATTTTAAATCCACGAATACACAGAATACAATGCGTTGTGTGGCCATTTAGCACACATTCCTGAACAGCTGTTCATGTCCCACTCATATCATAGTGTTATCTCTGGTATGGCTGGGTCTACTTGCACTTTGCTACGCATTCTGTCCTTTAATCTCAGTTTTTAGGGCTAATAGGAAATTATACTGATAAGCTGTGCAAAGCTGTGAGGAACTATAGCTGTACAGTGATTTTGCTCTTAGGTCGGTTGTTTTTATTTGCATACTTCTCTTGCTAAGTCCATTCCGTGAGGATATCTGAAGAAGAGAAAAAGAGCATCCTGAAAGGTTATCAATGCTGAAAAGTCTTTGGGAGCTGATGTTATTCTGTTTTTGTAGTTTATATGCATTATTATTACTCGTGCAATATTAGCAATAATTGTTTTTGTGTTACTGTAGT
Source organism: Coturnix japonica (assembly GCF_054131305.1). Taxonomy (NCBI): domain Eukaryota; kingdom Metazoa; phylum Chordata; class Aves; order Galliformes; family Phasianidae; genus Coturnix; species Coturnix japonica. The sequence continues at coordinate 23,210,176 of NC_140667.1, read as the reverse complement.
TGTCTCTGATGTGCTTTAATACAGTGGGGTCCTTAGTTCAGTGGGGTCCTTAGTTAAGCTCTGATTTAGAATAAAATCAGGAAGTGAATTTAGGAGCGTACAAAGTAGCAGCTAGAGATTTAAAAACACCAAAAATATTTCAAGTACATTAAATCTTGTAATGCTCTTGAACTTCTGATAACTGAAATGAATTAGAGCGGTAATTGCATCAAAGAGTGTATTTTGAGCACTTCAATTGAGGAGGAGGAAAATAATTAATAAAAATCAGTCTCATTATCCAGGAATTCCCACTCCTGATTTTTCATAACATTCTGCTATGCCAGGAATGAAGCAGCCAACAAAAAAACACTCGTGCATACAGTAGGTATTGCTCTGGTAGAGGGCTTGTGATCCTTTAGAAGGCATCTCTCATGACAAGCTGAGCAATAATGCAGCTAGCTGATTTGATAATTTGATAAATAAGACCCAACCTTTGCTCTTGGCTGTGGTTCTAATGCTGCTTTAAACAGAGCATTCCTGTTGACCTGTACTGATGTGTATTTTACCATCCTATATAAGTTTATTCCAGTCTGCTGGTATACTGATCTACAGGGTGAGGTTTTTTGTTGTTCTATTTTTGTCTGATTGTTTTATTGGCCTCTTAAAAAAGGCAAATCTCTTGGAAAAAAAAAGCTCCATCATGTTGCCATTGTGTGCTGAAAGGGATAACATGCAACTCAAGGGAATGGCTCTACAGCATATGTAAGTTCTTTATCCTCGCCCTCACAGCTCCTGGGCACTGCTGGTAATAAAAAAAATACAAATACACAGTATCGTTACATAAAGGTAGTATGTATTTTCTTTCTTCCTCCTGAATTTCTGACTTAGAGAATGTTAGTTCATACATTCCGTTTCACATAGTAGTATTTTCCTTTTCCTTCAAGTCTTCCCTCAAATGTCAGTGCCTGTTCTTATAATATTTTTAGTCAAACCTACAGATTACCAGGCCTGCTTGTTCTTGTAAGAAGAAACAAGTCATTCATTGGCTTACAAAAGGACTATTTTTACTACTATAATTTCAAATGTAAAAATAAATTGATATAATTTCAGTTAAAAGGAATCAGTTGGGGTTGCGTAAACTATTGTAGTGGAGAACGTAGGGATTGTGAACTGAGTGTGGGTGTATTTCTTTCTCTGTCTTTTACTTCTAAGCTGGAGGAAACTCATGTGACCCGATCAGGCCATGCTTGAATTGAACAGACAGCACTCAACCTTGAATTTGGTTTTGAGCCAAAGGGTATTAATTTCAGAATGTACTTTGTACCTTGAGCTAGTGAGGTGGGATGCTGGTGTGTGAGTGGAGTGGCAATGCTGTCAGTGCCATTCTCCCAAGTGCTGCAGTAGCTGACATGTTAGACGCATTGTAATCAGTTGTGCAGACTCTAGGTGTAATGTCACCACTAGCTGTTCATGATGAGAGTTAAACTATTCTGTGAAAGGACACCTACTTAACATCATGTCATTGGCTGCCAGAAGACTGCTCTGTGAACTTAATGCTGTTTTGTTTTTCTGTGAGAGGTTCCTGGCAGGCTTTAGGTTTGACAACAAGAAGTGGTACCTACCAAACGTGTGTGGCAGGCACACTTGATTCCATTCTAGGGTAGTTGCATGGGATTTCAAGGAAGAGTTTAGCAAAGGTGTTGCATGGTCCATTAGCTTGCATGATTTTATATGAGTAGGGAGGAGAGCTGTAGCTGGAATAAGCCACAAACAGTAAATGATGAGAATGATGTATGTGGAAGCTGCAGTAAACTGGAATTGTGTCAGAAAGACAATGAATAGAGAGATCAGGTTGTAATTGTAGCATTTTGTGAGCATTTGAACTTTCCATTCTAATTTGGACTTGCTGCTTTATTTCCAAGTTGGTCAAAAAAATAGGAGCAGCATCTATAACAATACAACATTAACTCCCTGGATTTTCAAAGAGTTTGAAACAGTATTAAAAGCTATGAATCATCATGTTTATTTTGCATTGGACCCTGTGGATTTTTAACTTTGCACTTACATAAATAGGTAATGTTGCCGTATAGTTCCAATGTTTGTTATGGAAAGTACCCTTTATATAAATTATGGCACTAATGTTTTGCTCTAACTAGACCCCTGGCATTTCATTTTGTCTCTCTGGCCTGCTAGAACCTGCCCATAAATTATTTTTTTTATGACTGTTCTGTGTAGGATAGAGTTGGTTGGGCTACAAAGCATAATGCTTGTACCACTCTGTGGAACTCGTCAGCCAGAAAACAGGAAGCCAAAGCTGGGATTTGATTTGGCAGCGTGAACCATGCTACCTGGAAAACAGCATAGCAGATGAAGTGTCAAGGAAAGAGGCTTCTTAAGTAGACTGCAAGTGCTGTTTTTCTTTTTAGCTTCTCTGCTCATAGTTTTCTTCCCTCCCCCACTTCCCTATCTGCCTTTTGGGAAATAAGGAGAGATAATCTTTACCAGGATCCTGAGACCACACAGCAAAAAGTTTTATTTATAATGTCCTTTTTTCAGTGACAGTATTCATCAGTAACCCATACATAATTGTGTACTATTTTAAGGGTGTCAGAAATATCTGAAATTCTGTGTTGAGCATTAATTTATCCTCCAGGAGCAGACTCAAAGGTATTTGTTAGGAGAGGTCAGTCTTAGCGTGATATGTAGCACTGTGGGGACCATACCTGTTTACTCCTTTAGGCGTTTAGGAGAGAGGTTAATAACTGTAAAGAAGTGGAATAGCAAAAGAAATGTGTGTTTCACTGGTAAGGGCTCTTCTACAACAGGGAGCATATACATCCCTAGAACATTTAGAAAACAGTTTTGCAGTTGAGTAGGAACATATTGTGGACTGAGAGGAGTGGAAGCCTGTTTGCTAGTGTGGTTTCCTGACTTAATCTGGTACTGCTGACAGCTCTAGAGGGGCCTGGGAAGATGTTTCTGGGTGCAAGATGGGCTGCATAATGAAGAGGGAAGAAGGATGGGCTGAAATAAAGTTACCCAGCTGCTGTTATCTTAAGACTGTGACTGAGCTGCACGACTCATTCTTCCCTCAGGGGACACAGGTGCGCAGAGCTATTTTTCTTTAATCACTCACATAAATTTATTCCTTTGCATTAAAATAATTAAATAAAGCTACGCCCTGTATCTTTTAGTGCCAGATAATATCTTTGAACCTTTGGCTCACCATTTTGCTATCAGCTGCAAGGTGTTTTCCAGGGTGTGCTTAACCAATTTTACCATTGTCCTAAAAAGTGTTCTAGTCAGAGAAATCCCCTGATAGCAATCAATGTTCATACATACTTTTAATCACTGTATCCACTGGGAATAATCATTTCCGGGCCTCTCTTGAAGCCCACCTGCCCCACACTAAGATGAAAGGGACTTCCATGTTGTGCATCAAGTGGCACAGGCTTGATGCCTACCAGGATATTAAGCACAAATTAAAATGGTTTGAAGAATATTGATGTGGGTCTGTGGTTGGCCAGTTGCTAGTTGAGGGGAGTGATGCTGCCAAGTCTGGAACAGATTGGCAAGGAGCAAGAACAGCCTTCGCCTTTCCTATATCCCCTAAGGGCCTTCTCCTGCTCTTTTTAGGACACGACACTACTTGCAAAGGTGCAGTACCATACGTGTTTAGGATGGAGGTGTGTGCTTTGGGAACAGGGCTTGTGTGCTTTCCAGGTTAGGAACAATTTTCCTGGGTTCGTTATGACTTGTTTTCTGATTGTTGAACTTGTAGGTTTGGAAAGTCTACTGCTTGTGCATCACGCCAGACTCAGCTCTTTGTTCCTCCGAGTTGATTTCCAGCCAAGAACATCAAAGGCACTCAGTGGCAAATCTGTACTGTTTCCTTCCTGGCAAATGCTTGATTTCTTCAGTCTGCCCCCTGCAGAAGCAGCAAAATTGTTTGTCTTGTACAGTCTTACTCAGAAGACTTGCTAGTGTGGTTGGGTACTGGCAGATCTGCCTCTTCTGAAACCTCCTCAGGTTTGGTTTAGGCAGTTACTGGGGACTAACTGTTGAGCAGTATAAATCTCTCCTGGTACTGAGACCTGTTCTCTACCTGCCACTCCAAGAACATTTATTGATGTTTGTGTGGAAACAGATGTAATTTTATTTACACCTTTAGAGAAAACTTTACAGAACAACCTTAAAGCTACTTGGCTTTGGTAAGCAGGGAGGGGCAGGGAACACCTAAATCTCTACAACGACCTCATTGATCTAGCATTGGTGATTTGAATACGAAATATGGCTGTGACTCAGAAGAGATGAAGACCTCCTCTTGGATAAGCATTTTCCAGCATGGCTGTCTCACAGCTCTATCTCTTCTTCCTTCACTTGCAGAATCTGAAAGGATTTGAAAAAGGGTCCACACTGTTAATGACTAACTGTGTAGCCAGGAAAGACAGCAGGAATTTAGGTCAGGAGTTCTGCTATCTGTATCTGGAAGAAAAAAAAACAACACTCTGGTTTCTAAATGAGGGAACAAATACTGATTGGTTTGTTTTGTAAGGCCCCAGCAAGGCTGGTCTGGCTCTGGGCTTTGCAGGCCCCTTGTATTCTAATTTCTGTCTCTTACTATCTTTTATTTGCAGCTCAAAGACATGTCCTCACGTACATGGAGGATGCAGTGAGCCAGCTGCTGGAGAACAGAGAAGATATTAGTCAGTATGGCATTGCCAGGTTCTTCACTGAATAGTAAGTACATCAGGATACTGCCAATAGGGCCAGCCTGAGGGAGGCTTTTGGAAACAGGCAGGGTACATGGAGAATGGAGCTGGACACATGCTGATTATGTTGTGAATGCTAGATTTCACTAGGTTAGCCAAGGGCTGCCTGAGTACGTCTCAGAAACGTGCATGGGTTTTCATACAGTTTGGTACCTCTCCTGTTACATTCATGTGAAGCGGCCACTTTGGGAAATGAAGCCTTTAAAAGCATATAGAAAACCAAACCCTGCTTGGCTTAATCAGAGCTGTTAGCCAGTTTTAAAAGCAGGGATTGTTTCTGGTTTCAGCAGCACTCATTCTTTTTTTGTTTGGATTCAAACTGTTTTGTCCCTTGTGTAATTGTTACTGTGTTGAATGCTTTAATAGAATGTCTCGTGCTCCCCCGCAACCTGCGTAAGTCCTTAAAAATGAAAATAATTATTAGCACGGATTATCTTTTCCTACTAATTTGGGAAGTTGTTGCTTTTATTTCTTCATTTTGGAGGGGGGAGTTGAAACTGTGCTGATCTCCAGTGTTGTTGATGTTGACTCAGCCAATCACTGTATGTTTCGCCAACTTGATGTCTTACACAATGCTTAAAAGTGTTCCGGCAGCTTCATTAAAAAATCTGTTGGTAATGGGTGTGCTTGCAGTTGGTGTGCTTCAGTCTGTCTTTTTATGCCCATTTGAAAGTCTGCTCATTTGCTTCCTTTCCTGTTAAATTTTTCTTGAGACTAATAGATGTGCAGAGCAATTTGCAGAAATATCCATACTACAGCTGTGGAAGAGGATTTCAGTGCTCAGGAGAAGCTTGCTTTCTCAGCTGATCAGAGTGATGTTGGGTTATTTTGTTTGTTTTTTACTGAGGTATGATCAGGTGGATCATCTGACCTCCAAATGAGATCTAACTTCCTACTTAAGCTGTCTGGACAGCTTAGGTTATATTTTCCAGCCCCATGTGTATTTCAAACTTAGAAATATCTGAGATTCTCTCTGGTAAATTAGTAACTAAAATAAGTTATGCAGCAAATCTGAGTGGGAATTCCTAAAGCTTTTTTATTATTATTATTATTGTTTTTTTAATATTGAGACAGAGTAGCAAGCTGCTCAAGGCCAGTGTGGTTTCAACCATGCTTGGCAGGGGAAATAAGATACAGGCCATCTTGCTACATCTGTTTATGTAACAGATCTTTTAGGTAGATGGCACTGTAAAAAGGAAATATGTTTTTTAGCTCTCACGAAAGTACTCATCTTTCACTTTAAAGAAATCATCCCAATGACAAAATGCAACACTTCTTTGTATAAATGCCTTTATTCTGTGGAATTAAGAAAAATCTAACAGGGAAATGACGTTGTCTTGTTCTACTGTTACTCTGTAGCTCAGCATAACTGGAGTAAAAATTGACTTTAAAAGACCTTCAGAACCTATTTTAGAATAGATAAAGTACTTGGTTTTACAAGGATATTTATGTACATGTGTATATGTGTACATGTATGTGTATGTAGCCTGAACACTAAATACATTCCATTTCTGTGGACTATCAAGGTATAAAGATTAAAAAATAAAAATCAGTGCATGGTATCTGGAATGCAACTCTTATTGCACAAACAATACACTTCCATGATGTGAGCAAGTTGCAGGGCTAGTAGTCATTGTTAGGTGATGGCTGTAGAGAATTAATCGGTGGCAGTAGTTATTAGGGATAAATAAAGATACAATCTTGTGTTCTTGATATGACTGGGAATCATGATGTACCATCTGATTCAGGTGACTTTCCACAGAAGTAAAACTGAGATTAATCAGCTGAACAAATAGTAAACAAGTGCTTAAAGATAAAGAGCATGACTGTAATGACCTCCACCCACATCAGGGTTTGTTTACCAGGACTGAAAGCAAGGTGACTGTGCAATACCCAGCTGGAATTATTGTATCTATCCAGACTGGATTTGTTTTACACCTGCTTTCAAGTGGACATCTCAGGATGTTTTCTAAACCTTTGTGGATATATGCTTCAAGAGTTAAATAGTGGTGAAAGAAGTCTTCCACACTTAAATTGAAACTGCCCACACCACTTCTCTGCAGTATTTCTTCCTTCATCATGGCCTGTTTTCTCTTCACTTCCTATTCCTGTTCTGCTTCTGAAAGAATACATGGTAATGCAAGATCATTATAACAAACAGAACTGTGAGCATAGAGCACAACCCTGTGATGGACTTAGGTGCTTATGTTTTTCCCAGTTACTTTCAAATACGTGAATTTCTAAAATGGCTCCATTCACACTGAGCATTTCATGGAGCTTTTTATTTCCTGAAAGATGGGAATAGAATATGTTTGTTTGTTTCACAAGTAATAAGGAACTTGTCACTCTTTTTTTTTTTTTTCCTTTTAGTGGTATGGGTAGAATTTAGCAGATGACATTGTGTCCATGACCCAAAGCACAAACAGCCTTAGTAATTTGCAGAGCTGTGAAACAATTATAATGTGAAATGTGTGAACCCATATTAGAAGTAGACAATAAATGATCAGAAATATGAATGTAGATAGAACAGGAAGTTTCCCAGAGCTTAGTGTTAAGCTCCTGCTGCCCAGTGGAACTGTACCCATCCACCTGACTGAACTCCACTGCTTTGTACTGCTCTGTCAAGCAAATCAATACAAATCTTCTGTAGTTCTGCCAAGATAATGAAGTTTGTGTGTCAAGTATGGTCTCTACATAGTAAATCTTTTTAGAGGGTACACTGTACAATAGCAGTGTTCCATGGACCCCTCTGACTGGATTCATCACAGAGGGGTGATCATGGCTACCTATCACGTATCCCTCATGCATTGCAGTGCCCTGCCTCACTGTGAGTCACTTGAAAACATTGTAGTAGTTATAACAGCTACTTTGTAGGTAATCATTAAGAAAAGATTCCGTTTTGGGGGAGATTTAGATTATCTGACTGAAATTTCAGAGTTGAAAAACTGTGTGGTCATACAGCTCTCTATGTATGGATCAAGCTGGAAATGTTTTGCAGGCAATAAGTTGTTCCTAGTTCAGGAAATGAAAACAGTTCTGTATTAAACTGCTATCCACAGCTGAGCACTAAGATTGCTGATTGTAGAGGGCTGACCCTCTTCTTTACAGCTCTCCTTCCAGAATATTTTTAGTCTTCAAGGATATTTTTTCTCCCACTTTATTCATTTGCTCATTTGTCCCAATCATGTGGACATCTGCTTTCAATCTTGCGAGTTCTCTGAGGCTTCTCTCATCTGACTCACTCCTGATTCTTACAAGAATAGGGCTCAATCACCCTTCTGCCAATTAATCCGCATCTTTTACCTAAAAGAGTAAAATCGTGCCTCTCTCAGGACTGGTTTGGATTTTATAGATTTGCTGAAATGCTACTGGTGTTTGTTCATTGCAAACCCAAGAAATCTCTGCTTTGCTTCTGAATCTCCATGAAATGCAGACTCTTGAAAGCCCTTTGTGTAATTACAGACTAATGCTGCTTTACTTCTTCCAACCTAAACTCTGAGCCAGCGTATCTTAAAGGGACACGTTCCTCCTATACATTATTTATCATCCTGTTTTCTTGATTGTTCCTGTACTGAAGAAAAACAGGGCCCCTGTGCTAATGCATTTGATCACTCAGCGGGAATGTGCGTTGTGTTCTACTTTAAATTTTCTGAGATCTTAAAGGGAAGCTGTGTGCTTATTTCACTTTAGCTGGAAGAAACAGCAAAAACTGTCCTTGACCAAAAAACTTTTAGTAATTTTAGTTGTTTGGTTTTTTTTTCTATGGCAATAGTTGGCTTGAAACTTTCTCAGTTTGCAGATAGATACCCCACTCAGTTCAAGGCTCTTTTAAAAGGTTATTTTTTGTTTTGTTTTGTTTTTCATGTACTTCTCCCAGAGCACTTCTTGTTTTCCCTTGTTTATAGTGAAATGTCTTCCCATCCATGTGCCAGTTGCAGGATGACTGAGAAAGACATCTTGCTGTTTGCATGCAGATGCATCGCCACCACCACTGGGCTCTGTGCTTACTGACTGATGTCCAAGATCCCCTTTTTCTGTAAGGGATATTTCATCCAGGTCTAACTTGAAGTATCCCTGCTGGATCTTGTTCACATTTGCGTGCTTTCTGATGACAGTTTTGATAATATCTATTTAAGAAGTTACCTGCAGTGTGCTTGTTTGTTGGGAATGGTGGTTAGATGTTGCATTTAGGTCCTTTAGAATAGATATTTAGTTTAAAATGCTGGACTAAACTTTTTATGCAGAGGAATGCTTATTTAATTCAGAGTAAAAGGATTGGTAGTGCTGTATAGCTTGAGATCATTGGATAGAGAGTATTGAGAAGTATTTGCTTATAGTAAAGAAGGTACCTCATTTTGTCCTGCTCTCTAGATTGGCTGGAACTATTCATTCAACTTGCTCCTTAGGGACTATTGTGATACTGCTCTTTTGGCTTAATCTAGCAATAGCAGTGACACCAACTTGTTCAGTCTTGTACTTCCACGTTAAGTTACCTAGATAAATCTGTAGGGGAAACAATGTCCTCTTGTTTAAAATGGTCTCTGTACCCTTGGGGAATGGAAGAGGCAGAAGGGAAGGGCCAGAAATGGGACAGATGGATGCCTGTGAGAAATAAGCCACTCATTGGAGGCAATGCTGAATGACAACTGGAAATAAGCTGAATTATCCTCTTATAAAGAGGAGAGATTCTTAGAGCTATCTTAGAGCCTTTTTTTTTTCTTTTTTTTTTTTATCTCTCTGTGTGTGTAGGTCTTATCATCATCATCTTGCTGTCATCTGCACTGTGTCTTTCCTCTTTTCACAGTAACTTGTTCTGTCTTGTTTGCAAGGATAGTATGAGCTTGTCAAGACAGAAATTATATTGTACTGCATGTACTTTACAGCATCCACCACTGTAGAACATTTACAACTGTACAAAGCATGGAGGCATAAACAACAGGAATAGTGAGAAGGTCCTTAGGGCTTTGACGAGTTGTAGTGTATCCCCTTTTTGAGAGACAGAGACTAATTGAGTGTCATCAGCTGAATTTCTTGATAAGAATCGGGGGGAAGGTGATGTGTGTGTTTTTTTCTTTTTTCCCTATTTCTCTTCTCTCTTCTCTTTTCAGAAACTTGTATCTAGGAAGCAAAAATTCTTTCAGATACTTACAGCAAATGTTGATGTGCTCTTTAATACTATTTTTGCAATAGATGTTACATTTCACATGTTCTTCAAATCCTGTCAGAACTTATGAAGTTGTTTTGCTTGGGAAAGAATCAAAATGATCACATTCAGTGCAAGACTACTGTGAGCGTGTGATAGGTATGAATTTGCCGCTGTCAATGGCCAAGCTGTGGAGGAGTTCTTTGGGTTGAGAATCTCAGCTGGGATGACAGGAGCTTGATGGCTCCTGACAGTCTCTTACTTGGGATTCCTTGATCCCATAAGAGTGCTGTCTGTGTCTCCTTTACTCTTCAGTTATCAGAAGAGAGAGGATAAATATGTGCATTCTGAGAGACAGTGCTCGTGCCAGCAACTCTGAGGAGATTTTGCAGCTAATGTGAAAAAGTTACTCAGAAAGACATTTTGAATGTCTTTTTCTGGAGAACAGAAGGATTTACAGGGCTGAGTTTGGTGATAAATCTTTCTGGGGATCCTATAATAGTTGCATAATTCTACACTTACAGATGTGTGGCTAACAGACACAAAGCCCTTCCATTGAGGTCGATTTGTTGCTTTCCAACCTTGTTCCTATAGAGAAGTATCAGAATAGGAAAGTCTTTCCTTTGTAAACTAAGTTTCTGGCCCATAGCAGAAATGGGATTTCAGTACCACCTGCCTGCAGTGTAAGGGGTGTACATTTTGTATGATCATTTGTTATTTTAAATTGGATGAATTTTGTACAGAGCCTGTAGACGACCTGTAGCTTTTTTGTTTGTTTGTTTTTGTTTTTAAATAGCAGAAGCAGCATTTATATCTTCTTCATACCAGCAGGTTCTGCGAAGTCTTCCTTTTCCCAGAGCTGTTTCTTTGTAACAAACATTGCAACAAGTCCTAGCCTGACAAATATGTTGATTGGCTGCCATTGAGTAAACTGCTGGGAAAAAAAAAATGCATATGTTAACAGGAATGACACGCTCATTCTCACCACAGTTTGTATATGTTGATATGTTGCAAATACATTAGAAAATGTATTGATTCCCTCCCCTCTCCCCCCCTCCCCCTCACACACACACATAGTTTACAGGAGTACACATAGAAGTTTACAGGAGTGCAGATGCTTGCATGAATCTAAGCCCTTACAAGGAAATATAGAGGGGAAAAATAAGAAAGAAGAATTTTTAGTAGTAGAACAAATTTATAATGTTTGTATTTAGAAGAGCAGGTTGAATGTAGGAGGCAATATTTACTTTTAACAAGGCCTACGGTAATGTACTCCACACAGGAAACATATAATACTGTTGTGGTGACAGGAAAACCTAGAGATCTTGCCATAACATCAAATGTTAGCACTTCGTATCAGCAACTTGGCAGCGCAGGGTAGTTCTCCATGGATAAGCCTCTACTTCTGGATAGCCAAGCTGCAGTATGCTCTTGCTACTTCAACAGAGGCAATTGCAACTTCTATATGCAGTGTACTCCAAATAGGATGCCTCAAGTACGTATTCATTACATATCAGTGCCTCCTCTACTTGCTTTGTTCCTATTGCTTTTTATAATGGAAATTGTTGGTGAATAGAATACCTAAAGGAGAAATGGGCTGACTGCCTTACGGAAGACCTTTATATATAGTTAACTGTGTCTCTCTTCCTTCTTACAACCTTGAATGCTGAAAGGCAACACTGTTGCCATAAAGTTGGTGCCTTCAGTGATCACTGCATACAGAAAGTATTGGTAACTAATAACACTGGAAAACAAACATTTGAAATTTTTCAAGATTTAAAGTCCAGAAACCTGACAAATTGTGTGTTAGGACATATCTGAGTTAACTGGTGTTTGAGCTCTTCCTCTGAGCTATGTTTGAATGCATTATCCTTTGTCTACTTCCAGTTCATAATTCTGTTTATACTTCCAAATGTTTGGTGTTTCTATTGTAGTTCTAAATATTGCTAATACAGATTTGAACACATGTACTTGATCCCCAGAAGTTAATTTTGAATTATTTTTACACACTTCAAATGTGTAAATTTGTTCTTTAAAACAAGTCTGAATAACTTGAAGGGCAGTTGAAAAAAACAAGAACCCACAGAATGCTGAAAACTGGTTACTTTCATCAGAATTAGAAGGTAACAGAATTGATTTTATTGCTATGCTCTGTTTGCGATACAGTTTTCCTATTTCACCACTCCATTTGAGCTGTGTGCATTTGGCAGTGCAACAAAAGAGATATGTAAGTCATTGCAGCTCCTAAGAACATCTTTAATGAGCCTCTTGTATGTGAGCTCTTTGCGGTTATTTTGCCTTAACTTACCAGTTGAGTATTTCATATCATAGTGTCCCTTTTTGGATGGGTCTTTTTTCTTTTCCCCTCCAACTACCTATTGTTTTTCCTATATCCTCAGTATAGGACAATTACTTCCTTTTTCCTATTTTGATATTTCTGATTGAAAATCTCTGCTCTGCTTTAGTTTGAATACTTGCCTGAGCAGAAGGATCCTTCAGTCAGAATCTTATATTGTATGTCTTCCAGTGAGGAATGCTCTGGAACAGAGCTCAATGTAAAGCTAAACAGATACTCAGTGTAGAGATTGTTTGACAAACATCTTTCTCCATCATTCTGGAAAACTGCTTATTTGTGCTTGCTGAGTCGCTCAGTGTTGGAACATATAGGGAGGAAAAACTGAGACAAATAGCGACTTATCCAGAACAGATGTAGTGAGTCTATTTACAGGCTTTTGCATACAATCTGCAATGTGTATATAAAGCGGTAATCTCTTTTCATACTTGGTCACTGTCTGTAAGGGTTGGATTTCCTGCAGCTTCTGTAAATGTTTTGAAGAAAACTGTTTTAGTAACATGGAATTGGCACCTGGAATTCGGTGGAAATGCAGTAGAACTTGCAGCTTTATAAAAGCATAGTAACATAGAAAACTTGGTAACTAATGGTAATTTTTTTACTCTACAGTTTTTAGTAATTTACATGTAATAAGTCATAGTTTAATCCTTATCTGCAGTGAAATTTAAAAAATATGTTATTTTTCTCTAAGAATATTTCAGATGTCTTAAAATGCAAGAAAACTACTGCTGAATACATGATGACTTCTGCATTAACATTACCTTTCTCTATGTTACTATTTTGGCTTAGTCCTAGTATTTTTGCATAAGTCTATATTATTATATACATACAGGAGATCAATTTCAGAAGAATGCTTGGCTTCTATCTAAGTAGCCTGCTCCAAAAGTAATGCCTCCTGTTTATTTACATGGAAACTACCTCAGATTGAAAGAGTTCAGTAACACTTTTTGATAGAGCAAATCCTCAGCTATAAAACACTATTTTCCAGCATATTCATCACCATATGCTATTGGTTTTGTTGTTATTTTATTATTATTATTTTTTACCAGCAATGGCAAGAGCCTGCATGCTGTTCTCATACAAATCTGTACCAGTGGAAGTGAACCACTGCCATGGCTATCCCTGCTGAAATGCATTACCTGGTGTTTTGTGCTCACGTGCAGTGTTTAGTCTCCATAAACATTCAGGAAACATCAGTGGGTGCAATTATTTCCACATGGAGTGACACACCTTTGCTTCACATGCATTTCCATGTCAGACACCATTCTGTCAGACTGCCCCTCTGCTGCCAGCTGTCACACAGCAACAGCATGTAACAAAATATTGGTGGGAAGGTTCAACCTCTACTACCACATCACCAGCATCTGCCTCTGATGTCATGGGCCAGAATAATAAAATAGGAAGCATTATTTTCAGAGCAACTGTCATCCATTCATAGGATTGTATTAAAATGTAAAGAGGTAGTTTAAGTTTTAGTTACATTTTACCTTCATCAGAAAGATTTTTAAGAAAAAAAATGGAGCAGGATTGAGGTGTCTCACATTTTGGTGTTGTTAATTTCTGGACTATAGAATGTTCTGGTCCTGCAGAAAATGTTGAGGATCATTTCTAATTGTCTTGCTAAGAATAAGTGCCTTCCAAGTATGGACATAGACAACAAATGTAAATCTTTTCCTAGCCTGGTGTACAATCAACAGACACACAGTTAGCGGGGTGTTATTGTTAGGCTGGTATTTTATAGGTTGTATAATTAGAAAGATTATTAGAAATATTATTGTGGTGGAAAGAAATAATCGAAGATAAATTAAATGCTCACTCATCTCCTAGGCTTACAGTAGAAAACTCTAAAGGGAGCAATCTCCAGAAAGAGATCCTTCCCTAGTGGCAGTCAGCCCTTAAATGGGGTCTAGGAGAGGTGCAACCAGGCTCCACCCCTTCCAGTCACACAACTGAATTGCCTTCACCTATGCTCTGCGGCTGACTCAGTGCTTGCCTCAGGTGATCAATCAGTGGTTCAGCCCATGACTCAACAGTTCCCATACACCTGGATATGCCAAGCTGTAAAAAATCAGCAAATGCTTACAGCAATGGGTTTTAATAAGGTCCTCTAATAGGATTCCTTATCCTTTACAGGATAAAATCCTTTAAATGTCTCCATATCCCCATGATTAGCAAACAGCTGTAAGCCCTATAGTTCTGTCTTGGCTGAAAAGTGCATTAAAAAACAAACAAACAAACTTATTTTAGCTTCTTTTTTCTCTCACTTTTTTTTTTTTTTAAAAAAAAACAACTATTATTATTTTCTTCTTTAATCAAGTAGGTTATAGAAATCAAATATCTCCAGAAAAACAGACTTTTGATGCTGTCTATTGATGAAACTGTACAACCTCCATAATGCATTATCCTCAGAGATTTGCAGTAATCTCATTCCTTGTAAAATTAATCCTATTGCATATCTTCAAATAAACTGGACAGCCAGTGGCTGGTCAACAGTACAGCCATGCAGTTGGAGTGAGCATTAAGTGGTTTAGCTAAGTAATCTCTAAATGCAAAATTGATGTTAATGAAAAGTGATGGAAGTCCATCTATATTAAGGAAACAGCGGTGTTCATTTTTTGCCATGATGGAAATACTGGAAGCTGCTTAGTCCTTGATGTGCTGTGTTTCTTACCAACAAAACTGAACAGGACAATGAGTATTAGTTGTAACTTTTTCCTTCTAACATTCTCCATTCTAACCAAGCCTGAAAAGAACAAATATAGGGGCTGCACACATGGTGGAACTGTATTGAATCTCCTTTGAAAATAGTTAAGAAATTATATTTCAGTGGCTTGTGGATTGTAGTCACTGTGGTGTGTTTGTGCTGCTATCTTTTAAACTAATTAAATTCTGACTGACAAAGCATAGAACTGTGTCACAATGAGATATATGGGAGACTACCTGCAGAATGGGGCAAGCAGGCTTTTACTCATGCTTATTGCTTTGGCCTCACCTTTCTGAGAAGCCTGTGTGCCTTTACTCAGCATTATGTTTTGTTCTAAACAGTACAAGATGGGTGCAATCATTCAATAAATTCAATAAATATTCAAATTCAAACTTCTCCTTCAGTGGACACTGATGTTTTGTTATCAAATTCCATCTCCAGTCAATGTCAGTTCCTTAGCTACTTCCAAAGTTGTTAAACCAGGGGAAATCTGAAGACCACAGTGTGTAGTTCTTACTTCTAACTCAGTTTCTCTTCCTTGTACCATCCTCTTTCCCATGCTTCCAGTTCTCTGAATGGTCTCTGAATCATCTTGAAACTATTTCACAGCATGACAGGAGGAGCAAAACTATTTGTTTGCTTATGAATGAAGGCAAAGAATCACAGAATCAGCAAGGCTGGAAAAGACCTACAAGATCATCCAGTCCAACCACCCACCAATCACCAATAGTTCTCACTAAACTGCATCCCACAACACAACGTTCAAACGTTCCTTGAATACCCCCAGGGTCAGTGACTCCACCACCTCCCTGGGCAGCCCATTCCACTGCCTGACCACTCTTTCAGAGAAGTAGTATTTCCTAATGTCCAGCCTGAACCTCCATTGGCGCAGCTTGAAGCCATTCCCTCTAGTCCTATCACCAGTTACACAAGAGAAGAGGCTGACCCCCAGCCAGCTCACTACAACCTCCATTCAGGTGGTTATAGAGAGCAATAAGGTCTCCCCTGAGCCTCCTGTTCTCCAGACTGAACAATCCCAGCTCCCTCAGCCACTCCTCATAAGGCCTGTGCTCCAGACCCCTCACCAGTTTTGTTGCACTTCTTTGAACACACTTCAGGGCCTCAGTGTCTTTCTTGCAGTTGGGGGCCCAAAACTGGGTACAGTTCTCAAGGTGTGGCCGCACCAGAGCTGAGTACAGGGGGACAATCACTTCCCTGTTTCTGCTGGCAACACTGTTTCTGATGCAAGCCAGGATACCATTGGCCTTTCAGTAGTGAAGTGTTCTCTTTTCATTTATTTTGGAATCGTTTTCGCTCTTCAGGTCTTCTTGGCCACCTGGGCACACTGCTGGCTCATGATCAGCCTAGCATCAATAAATACCCCCAGGTCCATTTCCTCTACACAGTCTTCCAGCCACTCTGCCCCAAGCCTGTAACACTGCCTGGGGTTGTTGTGTCCAAAGTGCAGGACCCGGCATTTGGTCTTGTTGAACTTCATTCCATTGGCTTCAGCCTGGCTATCCGCCTGTCCAGATCCCTCTGGAGAGCCTCGCTATTCCCAGGCAGATTGACACTTCCAGCCAATTTGATGTCATCTTCAAACTTACTGAGGGTGCACTCAATGCCCTCATCCAGGTCATCAATAAAGATACTGAAGAGGACAGGCAGGTTGGTCAAGCAGGACCTGCCCTTTGTGAACCCATGCTGTCTGGGCCTGATCCCCTCTTTGTCCTGCGCTTGCCCCATGATCTCCCTCAAGACAATCTGCTCCATAACCTTCTCTGGCACTGAGGTCAGGCTAACAGGCCTGTAGTTCCCCAGGCCCTCCTTACAACCCTTCTTGTAGATGGGAGTCATGTTGGCAAGCCTCCAGTCTTCTGGGACCTCACAAGTCAACAAGGAGCTCTCAAAGATGATGGAAAGCGGCTCAGCTACCACCTCTGCCAGTTTCCTCAGCATACTTGGGTGATCTGGCCCCATGGACTTGTGGCAGTCCAGTTGGAGCAGGATGTCTCTGACTGTTTCCTCTGGAATCGTCAGGGGTTTTGTCTGCCTGGGGTTCTTGACTACCAGGTCAGAGAGTGGAGTACCCTGAGGATAACCAGTCTGATCTTTAAAGACAGATGTAAAGAAGTCATTCAGAAACACTGCCTTTTCCTTATCCTCTGTGGTCACATTCCCAGCCCTATCCAGTTAAGAGCGGAGACTCTCCTTAGTCCTCCTCATACTGTTGATGTATTTGTAAAAGAGTTTCTTGTACCTTTTTACCCCAGTGGCCAGGCTGACTTCAAGCCGTGCTTTTGCCCCTCTGATTTTCTCTCTACACATCTTATCAAGAATGGAGATCATGGCTGTGTGTTAATAGTGCTTGTAGAGGACTTAAATCTCCCATGCTCTCAGAGTATTGAAGGTTCAATAAGGAATTCTTACCATAGAATGACTACCTAGACCAGTTTGAACAAATACTAAATATATTAGCTGGGGAGCTAAGAGCTTCCTTTGTGTAATTCTGGATACATATATATTTCTTTTCTTAACATGTTTGGGGTAAAAGGAGGGTTTTTGAGTGCAGCTGGGTAGCAACATACAGTGATCTCCATAAAACCAGTTACAATGGTATTCACACAGCCATCTCTGTGGTGGGCAACATGCTGTGGTTTTGTGTTGTACTGTAAAAACTAAACCTCTGTTTATTCCAGCAAGACATTTCTAGACTCATTGAAACACCATGTGGTCTGAAATTACCTGATCAGACTGAAAAAGCTACACTTAGTGATTGATGCTTATCTCTGAAGCTTCATTACTTTTCCCTAAGTACCTTAGAGGACTTCTGCATGGTTATTTACCATCTTCCATTTACCGTATTCTATTGTACACCCTTCCCATCTTCCTGAATACTAGATTTCCCAGCTCATAACTCTAAGAAGCAGCTTTATTTCAGAGTAGAAAGGGGTCTCAATATGTGGCCTATTATATCCATATCAGCTTGCCTTACTCTTTTCAAACAGCTATTGTGTTTTAATAGGTCCCTGCCTGGCAGGGAGAGTCCTTAATTCCTACTATGTAAGAATGGCCAGCTTGAGTTACAGCAAACTGCAGGATGCTGCTCTGATCAAAAGGCCTCTGTTTTTAGAGATTCCTCCCCAGCCCTTATTTGCTGCACTTTTTTTTTTTTTAAATCCTGGGCTAATAATTCAACATGGTAAGGTCATTTTAGCTTTTCTTTAGAAAACTTCAAGGTGTTAAATTACTGACCTAGCAGAGAAGAAATCAAGGGAGAGGACTCTAAAAAGATAAAGGGATTCCGGGTAATAAAGAGCAAGCACAGCAACTCCTTTCATCCTTTCCTTCTCCAGAATCAGTAGACTGGCCTCAGAGGGTTTGTTTTGCTACAAAGCAACATAAGAAGGTTTGTTCACTGCCTACTCTGAGCTGTGTCACAGGTGCTGTGCTTCATTTCCTTTCATATAGTACCTGGGATAATCTCTGCACCATCTGTACTAATGCTGCCATGAATGCAGAGATTTCTGTGTCTGTACAAAAAAGGCTGAAAACAAATTGGAAGCATTTGTGTCTCTCCTTTCCACACCCTTCAGCTGAAATAAACTTGAGTGGGAGAGACAGAAAGCATAGCAAAAAGTCCCAACTATTTGCAGTGTTACATCACTCACCAATATGTTAAGTGTTAATGATTTCCTATATTTTAGGATATTTCCTTAAAGCCAGCCATCAGAAATAACTTTCAGCATCTGTTTCATCTTAACACTACTAGCACATTTCAGTGGAAGTGCCTAAAAAGTACTGTTAATTTCATTATAGGATGATGTTGATGTCCTCGAGGCTGACTTCATTCTCCCAAATATTGTTATCCATGGAATTTTAAAAAGCACTCTGTACAACAGCTTTGCATTGAGGTATGCTAATGTTCCTACACTACCTTCCAAGAGTGATAAGGAAGGAAATAAGCCAATGATTGGTCTGCATATTGCACATAGTCTAGTAAACTTAAACTGATATGTGAAGAACAGTGATCTTATGTTAAACCACGTTCATTCAGCAGTAATTTATTCACAGCAGCAGTGAAGCTGGGATTTTTTTTTTTCTCTGGTGCTTGCTATTTCAAGTGTTCCTTCTCAGGGCTCATTCCAGGCAAGGTAAACCTCACTTTGCTATTATAGAGCGTAGTCTTGGGGTGAGAGTGATTGGTTGCTTGGGGATGCTTTAAAGTGTGTGGATGAGTTATTTAACAACAGAAATTTCCTGAATTTTAAAACCTTTTGAGTTCCAGTATTTTCTATTGCTAGAGCTAGTTCTTTGTTACCCATTGTACGATAGTCTCTAATCCTAATACTCCTGATTATCCTTACTTACTGTGCTTTTGGTAGCAACCAAAAAGCACAGTAAGTGCTTGGAGCTCGTGACCTGGGTTCCTTTCAGAGGAACTAAATTGGAAGATGTGTTCCAACTGCAAATGAGCATGCAGTCCATGGGACCAAACTTGAGCTAGTTTCAATCAAATGCTGAAATACCCAAAGTGTTGATATCAAGTCCTCTGTGCTGTTTCTCCCTACAAATGTTTCACTCAGTCTAGCCGTAGCCTCTTTGAGTTCAGCCTCTTATTTTCACTTAAGGCACTCAGTTGTCTATTAATGACTTGGACACTGGGAAGAAAGGTTGGGGAGGGAAAAAGAGGTGCTCTTGCTGGAGAAGCAGCATAATTCTTCAAAGTGAGTTTTCCCTGTTTCATCATGATCTCAGTGGAAAATGCAAACAAACAGTATGCTGTAAGTTAAGGAATGTTGGCCCTTGTTTCTTGCTGTCTCTTTAGTAGAGAGGAGGTCCTATTCATTCCTTCAGCTCTCTGCATGGTAGCCAAAGGTGGTACCTGCTAAGGGGACAGCAGGACCACGACAAGCTCTTCTGTCCTTCTTGGGGTCAAACAACTCTCACTGCATTGTGCATAGTTGGCTTTGCCAAAGTTCAGCAGGCAGAGGCTAACTACTGTAGTGAGTTTCAATTGGGATGTTACCATAGCATCCTGGGACTTTTACAATCTATTTAGAGGTCCAAAGGTTTGAAAAGAGTGCTTGAAAGTTTCTGAACTCTGGCAAGTTGCCGAAATGTAATTACACAAAAGACAAAGCCCCACTGAAAGCAGCTCTGTTTGGAGAAGCAGCACCTGAGTGCTAGAGTTCCCAGCAGAGCCATTTCCAAGGACTGGGGCTGTTTTATTGCAATCTCTTCCTAAAACTCCTCTTTTCTTCCTCTGCCGTGCATGTGCGGTCCCACAAGTGCAGACAAGATGTGCTGCAAGGTGCTGCTTTCTCAGCAGTGCTATTAGGAGGGATTTGGTGCTGTGGTTTAGCTGCTCTAGGGTTTGTGAGGGTAAAGGGTGACAAAACAAGACCTTGAAGTCCCGAGTGCAGAAACTTCTTCAGAGTTTCCAACTGAGCAAAAACTTTGCTCTATTTTTTTTTCTCATCTTTCTCCAGGATGTCCTTTAAGTGTATGCAGGAAGCTGTTTGGTTAATGGAGTATCTGGTCAGGTAGCAATTCTTGTGTGAAATATGAGTGTTGTAATGAACTGAGATTACCTAAGGAACATTTGATTCAACTTCTAGTCTCAGTTTCTGCAAGACAAATAAAATCATGTCATTTTTAACTTTTGTTAATGTTCTGATTTGCCTGTGCTGTTTCCTGGTAACAGAAAGCCAAGGCAAACATTAGGTCTGCAGTAGGAGGCTTTGAAACCTGCAGCCTTGTTAAAAGGATTCTCTGCAAATGACCACAGTAAAACCTGAAGGGGGGAAAAGAGGAGTTAACCAGATAAATGAGAAGTTATTTTTTTCTGCTTATGCTTCCAGGTTTACAGACCCACTTTTAACTGAATGAGGACAAATTAATAGTGTGTTAAGATGCTCTACTTTGGTTGTAAGTCTTTCTTCTGCACAAACACACTGCTAAGCTCTGACCACTTGACCTTGCAAGAGGAATGGGTTTTTCAGTGGGAGGAAAGAAAAGAGAAGACTGAGCAATCCTAAAGGAGGAATCTCAGCAGCTGTTAAGCTTGCTGATAAAGTTGGAACTGTTTGTTGCTGTTGTTATCTTGCTTACTTAAGCTGCTCCTCCGGAGTGGTATCTTGTTTTATTTCAAAAGAAACTGAAAATACATCCCTGCAAACATTTATAAAATTATAGGTAATGTGACAGTCATACCACGTACATGCAGTTGTAATAACTGCAAGAGCTTTTGGTAGTCTTTTTCTTTTTGTAGGGTTTACCTGCAGGTCACGTCCACTTGCCATGTTCATGGTAGCTTCATCTCTGTGCAGCTGTTAAGAAAAAGATGACTGAGTTATTTTTGCACTTATTTTGCTACCAAAAAATAATTGTAAATATTTTTATGCATGTTGTTAGTTCAAAAAGTAAAATTCCTGTCCCTTGAGTTGATGTTGCTCCTGCATAAGGCCAGACATGTCGATTTGTCAGTAGTCTGCCTGCTGGATAGCTCAGCTGTGAGCTGTGGGAGGTGGCTGTTTCCTTTAAGCTGAGTAGTTACAACCTATAAAAAGGAATTTATAAAGTAGAATCTCTGAAATGTAGCAACTTAACAGGTATTAAATTCTAACTCCTGTAGTTGCAGACTTGAGCTTTTTATGAAGAATCTTCCCATTGTATAACTGAACAAAATTTTATTGCAAGACTTGAGGAATTAAAGAAATATTGTACCACTTTCACTCAACTAGCTGATGGCACTTAGCTGTCATTACATCCATATGTGCTGATGTTCCAGCATACCCATCCATTCTTATAACTGAATAAGTATCAACAAATTATATTATACTTTTCTGCTCAGTAGTTTTAGAGCCGTGCCATGCTGAAAACATGAGTGATCTGAGTTTTCACTTATTAGGGCTAAGAAGCAATATAGTAGGGCTGTCTCCTGTGAGTTAATAGTATGTTAGCTTCATGTCTGAACCTTTCCATTATGGATGTGCCAGGATTTGCTTCCAGATAGGGCAGGTACTGCAGTTGTTCTGAGCAACATAATTTAGGTGCATTTAGATGTGTCGTTGCACAGCTAACCCTCTCCATTTCTTCCTCAGATTTAAACTTCTCTGACTGTTCTGCAGTTCTGTGATTCTTTCTCATTCCCTCGGGGATCTAAACAAGCATGCTCTTGCCTACATCTTCTTTCTCTTCCTAGAAATCTCCCTTATATGTGTCATCCTTTTGAATGCTGCCTCCTCCAATTATACAAAGTTTCTTCATTTTCTCATTTATATCCCTCATTCTTCCATCAGCCTGTCAAATCCTTGGTAAAACAATGAAAATAAGAAATGAAAAAAGTCTTATAGGCTATGGTTTGAGATGAGAGGATCTGAAATCCCATTTCCAGCTTTGTCACAGTCATCTTGTGTGAGTTAAAGCATGTTCCTTTCCATTACTCTGTACTCATTCCCTCTGAAGCAGTGAGCTAGAGCACTTTGTAATGAATACTGTTAGCTTACAATGAGAGTCACAGAAGCCTTTCCTCTAATTTTGTTGTATTTTGATCAGTCGCAGTGTATACTTACTTAAGTCAAGTCAGTTGGCACAGCAACTGTGCTTTTCTCTGACTTGCACAGCACTGGTTTCATAAATATGAAATAATTTGTTTGTTCATTATGTTTACAGAAGGAGTATTTCTAATTCCAAACTTCAAAGATCATGAATGTTTCTTAATCATAATGTGATTGTTTGTACTTATTTTGCACGAATTTCCTTCTGAATGGGAGGGCCAGAACCAGTGCTTTCAACACATGGCAGAAAGTTTTGATTTCTGAGACATAAAAGAACAAATTCAAATTCTTACTTGAAAAGTTACATTGGCCTTTCTCAACCCTCCCATCCCCCCAGCTGATACCTGACTTTAATTTTGCTTATCTCGGGTATAATTCCCTCTCAAATGTGAGACTCCTTTCTGAGCTAGGAAGCATTAAAAGGTGATTCACACTAGTTATATTTAAGGGGATGATTTTAAAATTGCAAGTTGAAAGATTTCCCACTGACCACTGGATTTTGTGTAAAGCAGAAATGCTACCTACAGAGAGGTTCTGCTATGATGAAAATAAGCTTATATCTTTTTCATTACTTCTCTAAATTGTCTTCATTCTCTTTCATTAATTCTCTAAATTCATGTGGGCAAGTTAAGCTGCTGTCCCAAGTGAATATTTTTAATGATCTCTCTGGAGTGTTTGAATGCTTTGTCCCACATGCTTGATTCAGAGAGAAGTGCACAAAATCCATCTCTGAGGCGACTCTATCATTGTACCTTTGGTATATAATGTTTGTATTTGCATTTCTATTGTTCTTCCATGCTGAGCTTCACATACCCAAAGGAGAGCTTCTTATACTTCAGAGAAAGCATTTTAAGACAAATGTTTGCTATAATTAAAGTTAGCCTAAAGCACTTACAACTCAAATATGAGAAATCTGCACTAAAATACAGGAGTCTGAATATCAAATTGACTTTCCATTGTAATGGTCAGGTATTATTTTCAAAATGCACTAGTGCAGATTGCCACTTACGGGAGTGCCAGGCTACTTTTCTTGACTCCTGAAGTAGATTTTTTTTACATCTAATACAGTCATGTCTCAGTTAATTAACCTAAAAATGACATCTTGAGGTTTCTGTTAAATACTTTTTTGTTTTGTTTTGTGGCTTCAAGGAAAACTGTGGTGAGAATGGCAACGAAATATAAATGATGCTAAAAGAAAGAGCATCTTCTGATCAGATAAACAACAGTAACTCTTAGCCGGCCATTTTCTAGTGTGTTGGTCTCAAGACTTTAAATGGCTCTTGGACACCCCTTGCTGGGATGCTTTAGAATGAATTTTACTTTCACAAACCTCTAATTCCTATAATTAAGTTCCATTGTGCGGTTTTTGCCAATAGCCTTGTCTCTAGAGGACAGATGGATATAAGCTTTAGAGACTTGGTTTCACAAAATAAAACTGCCAGTGGTTTTTTTGCTACTGTTCCAGCTGGCCTCAGAACATTCACAATGGTTCAGCTTTCTAACCTTTTCTTGTTTTTACTTGTCTCCACAGTTTTAACAGCGTGCGTCAAGGAACACACATTTTGTTCCGTGAGTTCAGCTTTGTCCAAGCTACCCCTCATAACAGGGCATCTTTTCTTCGGACTTTTTGGAGATGTTTCCGAACAGTGGGGAAAAATGGAGGCAAGTATTCCAGTACCATTACGTTGATATCTAAATTGTTGGCTACACTACCGGTGCAGCACAAACGCTGACACTGAACACTGATCTAATATTCTAATTTTGTTAAAAGACATCATCATTGCAGTGGCCTGTGGAATATAAAAAAAAATAATAATGCCCACAGTAAAAATTAGCACAGGAGCACCTTGTTGCCAGTGTTACCTCCACTACAGTACAGCTCATCAAGCAACAGTGAAGCAGAGGGAGGATATCTCTGGTCCTATGCATGAGGATACATAAGAGAAAATAAAAGTGCTGGGAGCCAGTGAGTAGGAGTGGGATAGCAGCTCTGGAGTTAGTTTGAATATGGAGCATGAAGCATGAGGACAATAGATGCTGCTATTACAAGGCAGGTGGGTACTAAGTTTTTTGTCTAGGAGCTCTGTGTGATGTATGGGTTACAGCATTGTAGTGGTGAACATGGGCACCTAAGCTGTGTCTGAGCTAGTCCTGGAACATCTCTTAGATGACATTACAGGAACCTCGAGGCCGTGGGATGGGGACCACTGACAGCTGGGTGACCTCCCCAACCTCACCCACAAGGAAAAAGGTTGAATGCCAAAATAACTATTCAGCACTGTGCTATCTTGTCTTGCTATTCTTAAACTGCACACTCTAGAGTAGGTATTGGAGAACTGGCCAGAGTACAAAATAAACTCATGTAACTGCATGCAACTAAAATTAAGTTTTGGCTTAGTCTTTAAGTTTAGAATTTTAAGCAAACATAATGAATGTTGCTGTACAAATGTGGATTTCAGTGGTTTGAGTTTGGGTTGTTGGCTTTTTTTTTCCACGGTCAGTCTCACTTGTTCCAAGATATTGTACCTCACTCTTTGTTGCAGGGAAGACTAGAGATAAATCTACAGATAAATCTTTAACTTCTGGCTAAGTTTTCAAGACTTCTGCTTTTGATGAACAGAGTTTCCAAGACTATAAATAAGGAGATGGCTTTTTTGACATGCGCTATTTTAAATCCTTTGAAATTTGACAGTTATAGCTAAATGTGACAAAATAATTAGGTACTGAAGCAATCGGGTATGCTGTCTGTAATACTGTCTTACTAGTGATAGATACTCTGTTGTGTTCTAAATCATATATATTGGTTCAGGGATAGCATTTTTAAGGTATTGTGTAAGTTGTGTGGTACTAATCTAATGAGTATGAAGTGAAGACATTTATGATATAAAGTCAGATCATT
Source organism: Coturnix japonica (assembly GCF_054131305.1). Classification (NCBI taxonomy): domain Eukaryota; kingdom Metazoa; phylum Chordata; class Aves; order Galliformes; family Phasianidae; genus Coturnix; species Coturnix japonica. The sequence goes on along the minus strand of NC_140667.1, from coordinate 23,184,764 downwards.
ATCAGGAAAAACAGAGCGTAGATTCCTGGAAAACTGTTACAAAGTAAAACTGAGAGATGACAGCAAGAAAGTCATCCAGCAGAATGGCAGCTTTCAGTGGTGAATGTTGCTGATAATTTGAGAAGAAGCTATCTGATGGAAGGTACTCGTTCTACATTCAATGCAAATTATCAGCAAGCTTTGTCTGTCTAACATTAAACCTTCACCAGGTCATCAGTATCTTCATTTGTTAGAACAAAGAAGTTTTAGCTACATAATGTACCAATTTTCTATTACTTCTAGCAATTGTATGTAAATATGGAAAAGGCCTGGGTGAAAATGTAATCACCAAAGTACTTTGCAAGGGAATGGGGGAATCTTAAGGAAAAAAAGTGTAGGTGAATGCTACTATATTCTGATTGTGGTCTTAAAAGAGTTCAGGATATGTTTTTCTGACTTGAAAGATGAGTGGCTACACTTCCTGGTCTGAGCAAATGTGGCATGTTTACTTGTATATTTATATGCGTTCTTGTTATGTTAACTAGAGACAGAAATGTGTGGCTTTAGAGAACTTGCTCACAAAGTTTTCAGCTATTCAGTCCAACTTCGTGTTCTCTAGCAGTAATTACAGTCTAGAACTTTGTTTTTATTCATTTTTAGTTTTATTTGCTCTGAAATTTTTACCCTAATGCATCACATAACAGGCATTAACTTCTTAATGGAATTTCTCAGTATGTCTGCAATTAAAATATTTCTGCTATGCTTGCACAACGGGGGAACTCAGAACATCCGTGTTATTTTAGGGACTAAACTCAGTTTACTAAGAAGAAGTAAACCAATGCAACATGATGGATGAAAGATGATCGTTGTCATACTAAGGCATAGACTAGATCTGGGTTTACTTCTTTTGAATGCTTTCTTTTTGGGTGAATGAAATAAGCAATAATGTTATGCAACAGATGGTAGCACCCAGGACTGAGGTCATTTGTGTTCTGAATGACAAAATTTCTCCTTATGAGAGCAAAAAATCAAACTAAGTGATGTCCAAAGCAAGTGAGACTTTCAACTTGGAGCTTTCTTTAGAAGAATGAATGGTGGAATGTCTTCTAATTAGATTATTCCAGAAATTAGCTTTAAGGTTTTTTTTTGTTTTGCTTTGTTTTTCATGATCACTGAACTAGAACACAAGACCATATGTACATATCAGAAATAGTTATTTTTGATGAGCCTGCATGGAAACATAAATCTGTCCTTAGAGAGTTTATTGCTGTAGCATCTTAGTTTATGTTGATGGAATTATGACAATTTTAATATCATTATGTGCAGGAGGTAGAAAATTTTGAGTCCTGCTACAATTGCCATAAACAGAATTTCTTATACCATGCAATCTATTTAGCTAGATAGGTTTTTGTTACATTTTTACTCATATGTTCTTTTCTTTGGAGACTGGATTTATATTTTCATTTGTCTCAAAATAGCAAGGAAATGTCTCTAGCTTCACTAAGTGTGTTGGGAGCATAATATGCTTTAAAAAGTAAAGAAAATTTTTAGGGGAAAAAAAAGGAAAGGTGATATATTGGGTCTTTTTTTCTTTTTCTTTTTTTTAATTATTTTTTTACAGTTTGTGAAGCTCAGCAAGGTGCAGAGATCTGTTTTCAAGTATGCTTAAGCATATCTGGGATTCCATGCAGGAGGGAAAAATACAATTGAGTTTATTTTTGAATGCAATTCAGTGTCAAGAAACTGTTGTGGACTTCAAAAAATTTCTTCCATTCTATAAACACTTAGCAGTGATTTGCAACACTCATAGAGGTGGTTAGAGAACATCTAGTTTGTGTGTTGAGAAACACAGAGCGTAATGCCTGGTTAGCAACAGATTTCTCCCAGAGGAAGGTAAAATGACCAGAAGTCTTGTTTTCCTTCTGCTTATGCTTAAATTGACCTCTTGGAATCTAGCTGACCTGCTCTTTTGAATTGTCTGTTCTTCAGGACTCTTTAATTAAAACTGTGCTTTCTCAGTTTAAACAGCCCCTGCAGAGTTCTGCTGTAAAGCTTCATAAGGTCAACATATGCCTCTCCCAGCCCCCTTGGCTTTCATGTCTTGTTGGTTCTGTTTTTAATTAAAAAGATTTTTCCTTAAATGCTTTCCAGCCAATTAAAGATATTTTGCACTGAGAAACTTGTTCCAGGCCTGATATATTGAGAAGTGAACAGAAAGATCAGACTGAACCATTGGTACTTTTTTTTTCTAGATCTCCAGCTTTCTTCAGTAGTTTTCAATGGCTTTTCTCTTTTTCCCCCCCTCTTTCTTCTCTTTTCTTTTTCTATTTTTACCACCTATTTAAAATTATATTTAGGAAAAATAGCTGTGGTCTAACACCTTAGATATAGTTCTGGAATGGTTCAGCACCAGATACAGGATGAGGAGTGGTTGTTACTTTATGTAGGTGCACACAGCACTAAAGCATAGAAGTGCTAGTGAAAAGTATGTTGGAATGTGTTGGTTAGGGATCTTTTTTGCAAGCTATTACATCACCTTCAGGTGTCAAGTACTGCTACTGTATCAAAGCAAAATCTTATATACTTGTTTCTTGCTTCATGTTCATCACATGGCATAATGGTTGATGTTCTGAAACCTTTTTCTTTGTTAGTGTCATCCTAGGTCTTGTGTGTAAGTCCTTATTTTAAATCATTTCTTCTCCTTTTTTTACTCTGTCTCTTGTTAGATGGCAGGATCCTCTGTCCATTCTTTTCTTGTTACCAAAAGCAAATCAGGTCTTTATATACTGTTTCTGTAGGAAAGTTTTAATTAATCAGTAAGGGTTTGTGGGATGTGCTGAAGATGATTAAGCAACGGATTTTAATATAGTATTCTCTGGAAGCTCATTCTGTGGTGAAATAGCCTTATCTGAAATGATTAATCTCCAGCCTTTGTTCACTTTGTAGTTTCACTGGCCTGCAATTGTAGCTGTTACTATTTATGATTTGTTGATGTAGCTACTTCTGGAACTACAGATGACTTTGGAATATTAGGACAAAGAATTTCTGAAATTACATAGAAATAAGTAGATTGTGCTATAGACATATTGAGATATATGCACAGGTATTGTAAGTTAAAACATCTGCATTGCACAATGAAATGGGTTGCAGTAATCACTGAAGTAGTAACACATGGGTCAGTGATCATGTCTTTACTCAACCTCGTCCTGAATTTAGTCTATACCATTTTATCTGTGCAGTTTGTGAAATTCAGTATGGTACAGCGGAAGGCATCATTATTGAATCTGTTTCCCCATCCCCAGTATTGCATTTCCTCTTTAACTCTCTCTGAACATGCGGCAGCTCAACTTAATTTCCAAATGTTTTTCTTTTTTTCAACATCATAACTTCATATACTAAATGTATCTCTTTAATGCACTTTAAAAGAAAAGCAATCAGTTTATCTGTTTTTATAAAAATGTTGGGCTATTTGTGCATCTGACAGTTTTTCACTGGTCATTATATCACTGGCAAATCGAATTAATATGTTCTTTATCTTTTGTTCCAGCTAGAGTGAAACATTTAAATGAGCTTATACTCAGTGATCCTTGCTGCATTCTGCTAAGCAATTATCCAAAATTCAACTGGCAATTATTATTACCATTTGCTTTGCAGTCTTTTGGCAAGTTGCCCACCCCTATGACAGAATCCTTATTCAAACCAACTGAAATGGATTTTTTAAGTTAAGTTGCTTAAGACTTTTAGATTCCAATGTGGGCCTAGAGCGTTAGTTATTCTGAACTGTGGGGAAGTTCCTTGGAATAAAATTAGCTTTATGTTGTGTGATTTGGACGGGGATTCTGAACTCTCCATGTGTCCTGTGTTAAATGAAAGTGGTCTGTTTCTTTTCTTACATTTGACGAGTTTTTGGAGGTAATGTATGCACTGTATATGCATAGACAGTCTTTCAAGCATTGGCTTTGTTAACTGTTATTTTTTAGGATGGCTGCTCTGAAAGTAATGCCTCCTTTTCTTATCTTGGCCTGTGACATCAGAGGCAGATGTTGGTTGTATGGCAGTGGAGGTTGAACCTTCCCACCAATATCCCACTACATTCTGTTGCCCAGTGACAGATGGCAGCAGAGGGGCAGTCTGATAGATTGGCGTCTGCCATGGAAGTGCATATGAGGCAAAGGTATGGAACTGAATTCCTCCATGCAGAAAACATTGTACTTACTGACATTCATCAGTGCTTGCTGAATTTTTATGGAGACCAAACAGGGAATATGAAAACAGCGAGGTGGTGAGTGGTGTTTCAGGAGTGGCAAATGCAATGTAAAAGACAAGTCTTGTTTTGGATGGCCATGCATAGCAGTCACACAGTGAAATGAAAAATGTCTTAATCAGCTCCTCTGTGTGAATCTGCAGGGAAATGTGTGTGGTGCTGAGTATTGGCTTCAGTGCATTGGAAGTAGTGGTGCCAGTGTTGGAATATCACAAAGTTTTCACCAAGGGGGTCCCACAAATAATCACACAGGAGCAAAAAGAATAGCATATGCAAGTTTGTCAGGACTTATTGATCCAATATCAGGCTGAAGGTGACAGCTTCCTGGATTGCTTTGTTACCAGTGACAGGATGTGGTGTCACCACTAGAAGCTGGAATCAAAACTCTATGGCAGTCCATGGAGTGGTGACGTGAATTTCCCATTGATTAAAAAGTTCAAGACCTGCCCTCAGCAGGTAAAGTGATGTGTGCTGTCTTTTGGGATAGGAAACAGGAGATCTTTCTGGATTTCCTAGAACCTGGACAAATCAACAGTGCTGACTGTTGCAGCATGATGCTGACTAAGCTGAATGCTTGAACTTCCAGAGTCAGGCCAGAGAAGGAGGCAGCCTTTCTCTTGCAGCATGATAATGCCAGGTCCCATACCAGTTTGAAGACCGTGAAGCACATAGCCAGTCTTGGCAGGCTGTCTTTTTTTACACCTGTGGTGTAAAAAGGCTGGCATGAGCTGAATTTCTATTGCTGTAACAATGTTGCCAAACTCTTCCAGCAAATCTTTTTTATTGCTAAGCAGGATAATTGATACCTGCAAACTCACAATCTCTGCCTTTTGTTTTGAAGTCTTGGTACCATTTAAGATGCCCTTGCTTAACTAAAATTGTGATGTAGAATTTATATAGTTAAAACAGTGCAGCTGTGCTTAGGTATAGAAAATCTTGCATAAACCTAATATTGTCTTACCTTATTAAACTACATAAATCTGGTTTAAATAAGTTTGATCATGAATAAAGGTGTTTTATGTGATTAAAAAGATCATTGTATTCTACTCTGGTATTCATCCTTGGAGAATTCTAGATGAATATAAGTTGAAATGATCTGCATGCATGATTAGTACTTTGATATGCTGCTACTACTTTCTGAAATTGCAGTAAGGTAATCTGCAGATGAATTATGAAATACAGTTAGTAATATTTATAAATGAAGCCCAATCCATTTTAAATTTGACGTGATTCTTCTGTTGCACAGTGTGACATCCATCTTTGCAAGCTGAACAGAGAGTGATTTGCCTTCAGTGCTCTTACTAAGGACAAACCTTATCACCTCTGATGGTTCAATGCTTCCGTTTTGCGAATTGCAAAATAAAGAAGTAGAAAGTAGTTTTTTTCTTTCTTCCCTTTTTTATAAGGGTTTAAGTAAGTGTCTATGAAATTAGCCTCATCACAGACTTACCGGTTTCTAGAGCAAATGCTGTTTTAGTTTATTTCTTCATTTATTTCTTCAAGTATGACTTGTTGTGTGTATGATTTTTATACTTAACTGAAAAATAGGACTCAGATAAATTCCTGAAATGGTTGCTCAGGTATAAAGACAGAGACCTCAGAAATACTTCACGTCCAGGAAAAGCTTCAGTAGAATTTCACAACATCTGAGTCCTCAATGTCAGTTTAGCCAAAACTTACAAATTTGTAGTAGAAAAGCTTTGTAAGTTCCTGTACTCACAGAGCTGCTTGTTAGAACTCTTCTAAGGTTTTTCTTCCATTAAGGCTTGGGCCAAGAAGCAGTCAGAGTTTGCATCAGCTGATGTAATAAAATGGTATTGATTCCTCTGTAGAAATTGTGTATGATTTCTAATAGTGAAAATAACTCCTCATACTCTACAGTGTCTCTACTATTACTTCTTTTTCTTAAGTGACACTAGGGACTGAAGAGTACAAGGAGTTGGGGACATAGTAAAAACCTAGAGGAAAGGTGACAGTTGCAGTTATTTATTGATCTATTTTGGTGTGGTGGTGGAAAGTACACTGGGTTTCAAAGTTTTTCTAGTGTTCGTTTTTGTAGAGGGAAAAGTCAGGAAAAGTGATACTATTCTGAATGGAATTTCGGACTTTCCCCTTTTTTGTTCCACTGTGCTGCAGACTTTCATTCTGAACTATATTCACACTCATTCTCTGTTCAAATGTCATGTGTTAGACCCAAAGATTTTTCCTTTCTCCACTCTTCATTCTGCTACTAAATATTTCTTTAGTTTTGCTGGCAGTGGCAGAGGAGTTGCTATACTGTGCAGTTATAGTGCGAAGCAGATACTAGCCAGCAGCATTAGGATAAAGAGCATTTAATATTACAGTTTCCGCCTGAAATAGTTATAATTTTTTTGTCTACTCTGATTGAAAACTTCAAATCCTTGAAATGACTGAGCCGCCATAATTGTCCTTAAGGAGCTGTGAAGTGTGTCATTGCTTTCATTTGTGACAGACAGAACCTCTGAAATGTGATATCTCAATTTCAGTCTGGTGAATAATGATGACACTTTTCCATACCTACTGTCTAAGGATCTGTTTTACAGATTTTAAGAAATGAAGCCTTCCCAAACTCCTGTCAATACTATTTTCACTTTACACCTGTAGAAAGTGAGACAGGGAAATGAAGCAGCTGGCTGAGGTTCACAGAGTTGGAGGTAGAATCAAAGTCTTTGACCTTTTGGTATTAGTTATTCGATTTTATATGCTAAAATTGTTTTTCTTACAGATGCAGGCATCTTTATAATGAAACAAGTAAGAAAAAGTATTACTATAAAGCAATGTTGTTTAGATAAATTGTTTTTAAAAACCTGGTTTCTATTTAATTCATAACTGTTTTGAGTGATTGCTGGCTTACTCAGAATAGTATACCACTGTGTATGACCTGCATGGGGTCATAGGATTTGTTTTTTGTTCTTTTCAAGTTTGGCATTAAAACCCCCTGTGCTGTTTGCTTTTCTAGACAGTCTTTAGAGCAAGTTAGAAGTCAATTAGCTAACAAATGCTGTCATGTTCATTGTCTTTATTGTAGAACCACATGCTTAGTATCACTTTCACAATGATCCTCCCCTTTTTGGGAAGACAAGGTAATTTTGTGTGTATGTACCATGGCTCATAAGAATTCTGGTGTTTAGCTGATAACTTCATCACTTAGAAAACAAATTCCCTTGTACCAAAGTTACTCACTTTTTATGTAAAACTGGCAAGAGATTTTCTCTTTTGAAGGAGCTCAGAATAGAAACTACTTTGTATGCTGGACTATCTTCTTTGTTCATCTTCCCTCATTGTAAATGCAGAATATTTTCCTCTTATACAAAGTTTGCAGTCTTTTGTTGTTTCTCCATCATTTCAAAGTACTAACCACTACAGTCTTGTTCAAACATGTTGTGCTTCAAGGGACTATGTTATAAAACAATGCACTATTCTTTTCTAAGTTCAGACTATTAGATGAACTGAACATTATGTCTAGAGGAAGATTTCCTGAGCATCACTGTTCTTCAAAGAGCCATCTTCTGAATTCTTCTATTTAAATCATACAGAACAGAAGCCTAGAAGCAAATTTGGGTCTTTTATGCCTTGCTATTTTTCTGGAAATACAATTCTCTTGGTTCTACTTGTATCTATTGCCTGATGTCCTGCGAGAATATAAATTTAATGCACAACCTAGAAATCTAGTTTCCATGGGCTTCTTTTGTAGTCAACCGAGCCATAAGTTTTAACAGTTCAGGTGGGATCTTGCCATGATTCACTATCTGGGAATATTTCTCCATATTGATTATGTTAGAAGTTTATGTAGAGCAGACTTGGAAGACCTATGTTTGGTCCCTGGGTTAGGCAGCCTAAATATTACCCTTTATCTCCGCATTTCAAAAACTCTATTTCTGGAGGAATGCACTAAACCTTGAGCAAAATGCATCTTTTTGAGGATGCTGTGTTTCCTTTTATGCTGTCATTCACTGTACTGCAGGACCTATAAATAAACCTTTTAGGAAAGCACTTGATTCCATGATGCTTTTTTCCTTTATACTTCTTCAGCTGATAATACAGCTTTTGCATCTGAAGTACCCCCAAAGTAAAGGGAAAATAGTGAGTAGCATGTTAAATCATATTAGACTGGAGAAGGTAAGTAATAAAACATAAGTAATTGAAATCAAACGTACAATCTCTTGAAGTATTTATTTTGGAATCCTGGCTAAGACATCTTGGAGATCTAATGTTGCGTAGAAAAAAAAATCATCTAGCAAAATGCTAATTACCTGGTTTCTCAGAAAGTGAATACTGCCAGCTCCAGCAGATAAAGACATTAAACATGGTTATTTAATGAAACAGGTTTTTTCATTCAGAGTATGGATACTGTAAACTTTAACCATTCTTTCTTTTTCCTTTTTCTGTCAGAGAGATCTATCTGCAACATTCCTCTACACAGACTCACACAGAGTCCGAAGCTTTCTTTTACAAGAGCTTATGCTGAACTCAAACAAATTAGTTCAGTCTTTTGTACTTGCATCATTTCTGGTATTAGGCATGGCTTAGGAGTATATAAAGTGAATAGCTGATATTGAATAGTGTGACAGTGTTATTTGCGTTGACACCAAGCAGAAGATTTAAGCATTTTTCTCCCTTCCCTTCTCTTCTCTGTATACATAATCTAGGGAAGCAAATGTAGGACAAGCAAAGAAATAGAGACGGGTAACTCCTGAATCCTAATCCTGTTAGACTGTGTCTTTGGCAAATCACTTAACCTCAGTGCACCTTTGTTGTCCTATTTATAACCTGGACTTCCACCTGTTGAATTGGCCTAAGTGTTCTTTGGACATATGAGTTTGGTCTGGGTAAGTAGAACTGAGACCACTGAGATGTCTGTCAATCAAGTTTGCCAGCACTGAGACCTTAAGGAACTTTCACTTTTTTTGATTAGCATTAAGCAGTTAATTTTCAACAGAGAAGCATGTAAACTTCATTGCAACTTCCTTTTTGCTGAAGCAATAACTATTCTTGAAATGCATAGTAAAACTGAGCAAGCATTTGAAGTTTAAAAACTTTAATATGAAAAACAAAATATGAATATCAGTCTTCTCTTCTTCTCATTTACCTTCTGCTTCTTGCCATTCCCCCTTTCAGACTAAGAAGTTTTTTCCTATGGGATTTTTTTCTGCCTTTTAACAGCTCTTTGGATGATATTCAAATAAATTCTGGAAGGAGGAAGAAAAGGCTTTTTGATAGTTAGAATGGATTTCAAAAGCTGTATGTATTCATGCAAAAAATTAACTAAACCTGCAGAGAGGAAATATGAAAGTAGCAGCTTTGTTTGTTGTGGTCTTGTTGCAGAAAACTGTCACACACAGTACCCACAATCATCCTGAACTCTTCCATACTTTCAGCAGAGATGAAGTAAACCAATGACTTTTTAGCTAGAAAGCAATTTTTTTCCCTTTTTTTCAAGGGATGGTCCTTTTTTTTTCTTTTTTTTTTTTTAAATTTATTCTACACCTGTCTACAATAACAAAAGGTAGCAAAATAAAAATGGAATTCTAATTGAAAAACAAACATTATCCAATTATCTTAAACAACATTCTCTACCTTTCCTTGCTATCATAGTTAAAAATTAAAACTGGCATACACCTCCCCTCTCTTTACAAGAGTAAGTCAAGTAGCTTTTGCTGGATGCCTAGAATTACCTTGTTTGTTGTAAGATGAGCGTAGCAAAATGTGAGGCAGTTCGGGCATAAGTGGCAGAAAAGTGTTACTGACTGATTAGTAATGCTGAAATTAAAATCAGTAAATCAGATGTGGGGAGAAAAAGCCTTGTATGATGCTTTACAAGCTGGACTTTGGGAAGGCTATCAGTGTGAATGTACTTTCTATTATGTAGCATTCTTCCTTCTAAAACCACTGGGTAACAAACAGTGCATATGCATACTTTTCTTGAAACCTGACAGTGGATTAGACTCAGCTGGATGAATGGGGGTAATTTGGAAATCAATTGGGTGACTTTTTGCAAAATTCTGTTCAGGTTTCATCTGAATTACCTCAGATTCCACTAGTGTTAGTATCTTAACAAGTTCAGCACTTGCAATTCATTGCGTAGTTTGTTCTTCTCTTTCTGCTTATTTAACTGCACTGCTTTTTCCTATGACAATGGTGTACAGGAAAGGTATTGAAGAGATGCTGTATTCTGCAGTTTAACCTGATATGGAAGTTTCTTCTGCAAGAAATCTTTTATTCTCTTCTCACAATTCGATCATGTGATTTTCATGTTTGAATTCCATAAATAATTAAATAAATGAATAACATGTATAGGGATCAGTAAGACATTAGGGCAGTTCAATTGCTTTTAGCTCAGTTGGATGGAGTAACCTAATTGGAAATGTCTGGATACACTGAACAGATGCACTCTCATAAAGCTACAAAGTACAATCCCTTTGCTTTCAAGTAGTATCAAGTGTTTTGAGAAGGGCTTAATGCATCACTACGCAACAAAAGAGCAGAAAACTACTTCATTGTTTTTTGAAGGAGTTTCAAAATTCTGAAGTATGTTAAGTTTTGCATAACAAGAACTCTGAGAAGCAAAGTCCCAACCCCATGGTTTACCCAAGTCAAAGGTCAGTCTGAAGAAGCTGCCCAGTGACTACATCATCTTTGTAGGCTCTGTCCATCACGGAGATGAATGCATCGTAGTAGGGGTGTTGTTCTTTTCTAGGGGGTAGGGAAGTGTGTGGTACACTGTATTATTTCTTAAAGAAGACATCTTTAACTATAAATACTTAAGCAATTTAGAGCACCTGTTACCTGTCATTTTCTGACAATCGAGTGTCCTTTGGTGGTGGAATAGTTTAATATCAGTGTGTTGAAACATCTGAGTAACTGGCAGCTGAGTCGTCTTCCTGTCAAATTGCAGGCATTCTTCTCATATCACACTACCCTCCCTTGCATTCCCTCTCACTGGCTTCAGTCCCTCTCTGAAATCTTCTGTTTCAAGGCCAGAGTCTGCCAAATTGGCAAGAAAAACCGATTATCCCTCTCTTTGAAGAGTTAGTGTCACTTATTAGCATGGGAGAGGACTGGTTGTAAATAAACAATAAATTGCATGGACTATCGTATTTTAATAATGTATACAAGGATATGTAGCTGTCTGGATAAAGTGGATTTATCATTATTATTTAGAAATGACCGATCCTAGATTCTAGGGAGACGCTTGTCACTTAACTGGGAGGCTTATTTTAACTAGAACAACTGAAACTGTCTTTGTCATAGTTCTACCTCCAGAGAACTGGGACAGTGTGTGTTCATGTATTGTGAACTTCTGTAACATTGTAAGATTCAGTTTTAGTGCTGCCAGCTGTAATGCATGTTAAGATCTCTCAGTGCCCCTTTAATACAAACAAAGGGAATATATAAGTCTTCCACCATGCCTTGTTAATGGGTCGCCCAGAGCAAGATGGAATTCTCCAATTTGAAACTTGTTATTTTAGAGACTGTACCTTTTTTACTTTGAAAGCAGTGTAACTAACTCATCTTTCCTCACAATCAAACAGTTTTTAAATGGCTTTAAAATCATACTGGCATGCTTCACGTAGCTACAAAACATTCCTGCAATAATTCCCATTTTTGACAAACCTGGCCCTGAGATACAGATCATATTGCTTTGGATTGACACTTGGCCCAGTCTAATTAGTTAATACAATGCAGTGTACTAATACTTCATTTGAAAGCCTCTTTTAAAGAGTAATACTCTTGTAGACTTTTATATCCACTAAGTACCATTAGGCCATGTAGCCTGATCTGTATAGAACATCATTAAACTTCACTTAGTAACACCGGTATTGAGCCCAAACGCTTTTGTCTGACTGAAAAATCATTTGCATATCTTCCAGAAGGGCATTCAGTTTTGATTAAGTCATGTGGTGCTGAAGGGGCCGAAGGGCCCCTGGGAAACATAGCAGCAGGAAGCAGTCAGATGGTGGTGCTGCCAGAGCAATTAGGCTGGCCTGCAGCCCGGTCCCCATGATGTACTGAGTTTTCATGGGAAGGAGGCTGCTGGGAACAGCTCACACTTGGATGACTTCTGCCCGGTGTGCCCGTACACACTTTCACTCAAAGGTGAGAGGTTTGAGCATTGCAGGCACAAAGTAGGTCAGCCCCTGGGCACCCTCTGCCCTCAGCCACTGCTGGGAGGAGTGACAACTTGTACAGGATGAGAAAACTGTCCTGACAGAGTAGGAAGATTGCCAATGATCTATTTGATAACTTTGGTTTTGTAAGTGGATAGAATTTACTAAGACTTACTTGACTTTTGAACTGAAATATATGATGAGAATAGTAAAATCTGAATGCTGAGCACTACAGTACAATCTCTAGTTATTGCAGTCTCTAACGATGTGATTATCTTCACCTTATACATTTTTTAAAAGTCTATGAAAAATAAATTCTTTTAAGTATTGAACAACTTTGAAGTATTGAAACCAGTTTGTTATCTTTCCTTTCTGATAAGCCAAGTAAATTATTACCTTGAACCTCTCTCTAAGGCATATTTGGTAACCGCATCATCCAGTGCTGCAGCTATTTTAACTCCTTTTCAATTCTCACCATTGTTCCTGAGTTGTGGGTGTATCAGTATAGCCGAATGCTGGTAACTCAGCTTCTCTAATTGACATTGTTTTGTTTACTCATCTGAAGACCACATTATTTTGGTTATGTTGTTCTGAGTAATTATTCTCACTTTTCTGTCTACTTGTCTTTATAGAAACTGTTTACCTAACTGGAGTTCTCTGCACTCATGTTTATCATAGAATCACTAAGGTTGGCAAAGAGCACTAAGACCATCTAGTCCAAACATCAGTCCATCCCCACTGTGACCATAGACCACCTCCCTCAGTGCCACATCCACGTGTCTCTTGAACACCTCCAGGGATGGTGACTCACCGCCTCCCTGGACAACCTGTTCCAACACTCACCAGTGTGGAATGGATCTCTAAACTCAGTGAAAGCAAACTGCCAATGGGTCTTTTATCTGTTACTGTTTCCTCAATTGCTGTATTGCTTAGAAAATAATCACTGTTCTGTTCTAGGCCAGTAATTAAAAAAATGCTTTGCGATGTAAAATGTTGGTGGTATTCTTGGGTATTCCAGGTGAAATGCACCTAAGTGGTGATTCCTCATCTGTGCTTTTAGTTATAACCATTAACCTGTTAACATTCTCATTTATAGCACTCATATTTTTTAATCAAAGCACTGTTTAGCTTAGTGTGGTTATTTCTCAGACTCTGTTATTTGATGCTGTATTACATCTAGAATTTTGTTTCTGCTTGAAAATACAGTTACCAAGATTATTTTTTCATGGTTGATAGCTACTTGTAGATAATTGAAGAAGTCTGGTGTTTCCTGATTTAATGTTTTCCTTGGGAGTACTATCAAACTGGCCATGGTATAAATATCTAGGTTATCTTATGGCAGCACTAAGATCCTATTTCTGCCCCATCCTTGCACTAGCTCTCGCATGTTCCTGTTGTATAGTAGCCACTTCAGTCAAAAGTAATTTTAAGTTCAGATGGAAATTTAGCTTCTAGTCCTACAAAAATTTTCCAGGTGCTTCAGATTTTGAAAATCAATTTTCCACAGTGCTGAGAGGTTATCAGACAACCCTCTTCTAACAAATTATGAACACCTGTTTCTAATTTCTTAATGTGTTAAGTACCACTCCACTACTGACATCTTCCCAAGTCATCACTGAAATGGAAGATACATTGCACAGAAAAAAAAATGATACATGTCGTATTACATATAGCACACACTTGTTCTGAACAACTTATTTACCTCTTTCCCTCCAACCCCGGGATGAAATGTCAAGAGGACTATAATTACCACAGTTTTCTCCTCTTCTGCATGTCATTATCTTTTTGTTCCCTGTTTTTTTCCATTTCATTTTGTTCCTCTATTAAATTTTCTTCAATTTCCTGGTGTATCAGAAGCAGCAGAGACCTTTTTACGTTGTATCGTTTATTTTTATACTGCTTAAGAGTCTATCAAAGACATCTATACCAGTAGTGCATCAATTATCCTTGAATCTTCCAATTGAAATATTGGAAAAGTAGATTAGAATTTCAGTGCATGAACAACATTAAACTTTCTGAAAAATTTATCTATATATGTGTTTATCCTTGCTTTATTCTACTGAGTGGAAAAACAGATGTTAAACTGGGAACATCCAAAAGCAGCTCTTTCAGTTTACTCGTTAGAGAATTTTATTGTAATGCTGTTTGGTGTTCATCAAGTTGAATATCTGCTGAATAGTAATAGAAAGTAATAGTAAAGGCAAAATATGGCTTATGGTCAGATTTCAGTCCAAATGTGGGTGGATTTTCAGAATTTTGAAGTCTTCAGCTATTAATAATTTTCTTTCTGCAGAGAAGTCAAATCTGGTAATTCTTTAGAATTAATTATTATACTTCCAACCAGCTGATAATCAAAAATAACTTAGGAGGAAATAAAGAAAAAAAAAGGGGGGGTGGGGGTGGTGAAGAAGAAGAAACCTTTGAACAGGTGAGTAGTCCCATCACCAGGAAAGAAAACAGAATCAGTTATAAAACCTTAAGGCAGACATGGCACTTCTGAAGGAGATGTACCTTTCCAAGTAAAATACAAACACTTATATAAAGGAGACAGGGTGGAACCATCTGCACCTAATGATTTTTTCCCCAGAGCAAGGTGTGTTCCTGTCTTGTTTAATAAAGCTAAAATTCAGGCTCAGAAAGCTACAAAACAGGAGCTTATTGATCACTGCTGAGTACTAAAGTGGCTGGTTAAAGATTTATTTGTCCCTAATTATGATGACCCTAAACTTTTAATGAAAGCTGCTAGGAGATACAATCTGGCACTCATTCACTACATCTAGTATTATTCTTTTACTCTTGTAAGAAAATTTCAGTAGGTAAATCCAGGATGGTTTACCCCTGTCATTCTCTAGCTTTAATAACCATAGGCTATTTCCTTAATGATTTAGAACTGCGTGATACAGGAGACAGTTAAACTTACTTTCCAAAAGATTAATCTCCTGCTTTTTCACCAGTGTTATTTGTTTGTTTTTTTATATTAGGAATATTAGAGATTTTATTTGCATTTTCTAATCATAGATGCCATCATTTTTAGGACTGTGAAGTACTGTCTATCACTCTGTCCTCTTCACTAAGGAGGAACAGATGTTTTGTGGATTGGATTCTGAGGAAGACAATGCATTACTTTTGGATATGGGAGAACAGGAGAAGACTTACACTTCAGGCTGTGCCCAGCTATTTGACAAGGTTCTAAGCAAGGAAACTGTGCCAAGGAAGGCAACTGTGGTTAGATGAGCACTTATATCTTGGCATTGGAGAAGGAAGGAACAGTCTGAGTATCCTCCATGCTACTGAATTCTTTGCCTTCTTTTGTGGAAGCACAGCTGGCCATTTGTTGAAGACAGCACAGAACTTGTCCAAACAAAAAAATATCCTGGGGGAAAAGAAAAAAAAAAAAAAAAAAGTTACTTCTCAATTTATTCAGGTTCTTGTCCCATTTCCAATGGAGCTATATAAGCAGCTGGGGAGAAGATAGGATTGAAGTGTGGAGAGACTAGGACTAATCTTTTCAGTAGATGGCCAAGTCTGAAATCTATATTTGTACTACAGCTTTGCTTGGTGGTGGCAAAAAGGGCCTAGAGAGACAAATTTGCTCTTAACGCCACTGAACTTCTGTTCCTCAGAAAACAATTTATATATAACCTCAGTTCTCTTGTTTACAGCTGTAGCTTCAGCTATCAACTGCCTGCTAAATTTGTTATGTCTGGTTTTAACTGCAAGCTGAAGAGTAGGCACCTAAGCAAGAAGATGACTAGTATACTGACTCAAAGAACAATTTGCCTAAAATGCTCTGTAGGTATTTGGAGCCTTTCTCTGAACTTTTGATACGGAAAATATTATGGATGTTTAAACTGAGGATATTAGTGACATCTTCTGTGGTATCAGTCCTTTTCTCAGTTTGTGGTTCTTCAGCTCATCTCATATTTTTTTCTACTTTTTCCAAAATCCCACTTGTATTACCATCAATTAAGTAGCTATTTCCATTTCTATTTCTATTTCTATTTCTTTTCCTTTTCCTTTTCCTTTTTTTTTTCCCCCCACCTAACTTTTCCTGTGTACATTTTAATTTGCTATATATACAGAGAAGGGTTTAACTGAAACTGTTTACTTTTTATCCAACTCAAGATGTAGTGAAGTTGCTTTAACAAATGCCTTTAATACCTCTTTGCCCTTCTCAAGCCATGAAAAAGGCTGTAGGAGAGCCAAGAACTTTTGCCAAAACCGTTTACCCCAATGCCTAAATATATCCTCCAACCAAACTTGTAGTGTACTGAGTCAGGCAGCATTTCTGGAACAATTCTGCTTCAGATGTTAAAATCTATGGATGAGTAATTAAAGTACCTTTGCTGACTGCAAGTATATTAGAATAGCAGAGCAAAGCACACCACTGCAGACAGTCAGGAGACTAACATTAATCAAGGTGTTCACCTGTATTTTGCATCGAAGCTTCCGAAAACAAACAAAACCACTGAAAACATTCATCAGACTGTTACCAGTGAGTGGTTCCTTCATCTTGACAGAACCAGCTCAATTGAGAGCTGGTTAGCTTTGAGGATTCTTGCTCTTTACTAAATAATACTATCTCTTACATTCATCTTCTGAGCATATCCACTTTGTATTAAAGTGCCTTCATGTAGCAACACTTGAAAGCCTTCTTCAGAATTCCTTATACCCTAAGTTTTGACTGAGCAATTTATATTAAAACAATTTCTGCTTCCCTTCCCTGTTCTCTCCCTTCTCTCTTCTCCCCCCTCTTCTTTCCTAAGTAACTGTAGGGTGAGAAAAGAAGCCGTTTTGCATTTCAGTACACATAATGTAGCCAAGAGGTTTGTTCATTGCTGCTTTGTACTTTCAGACAAACTAGAAAATTTAGATTAATAGGTTGTTTATTCTTTTGCGTGTTCCTCAAATCAAAGGCACTGGGTTGCATTATTAAAGAAGTTTTGTGTGGCAGGCTTGGAACTGTCCTTTCTGAGCCGTACATGAAGAAAAACGATTGCTTTTCATCCCCCTCTCTTTATGCAGACTGGCACAGGAGAACTGTTAAATGTGGTATCACATACTATCACTTAAAGACCTTCCTTCTGTACAGCTGATGTTTATCTCCAGTGTCATGGGATGCTTTAATGATCTGGTTTGGAACAGAACAGGGAAACCCTAGAAATAGAAACACACATGTCTTTATATTGAAAAAATTTAAATATTCACTAGTTTAATAAAAGGAGGTTTTGTTTAGAACACTAACGACTGTCTGATTCGCGGCATTCTTAGATCTCCTCATTGGGATTCTGTTCATTTATTGTATGGTTTCTCATCCGTTCAGTTAACTACAATGCACAATTAGGGTTTCAGGGGTGATCTACTCAGCCAAATTAATGAGGAAAGCATTCAGTGTTATTTTGAGATGAGACCCGTTGCTGAAGTATGTAGCTAGTTTTTGTAGCTGACTGAATGCATGACAGTGTCCTGATGTTCTGTACCAAATAGGTAATAGCATATCTCCAGGTTTCTAATTACTTTAGGCACTCTAATTCCATTGCCATTCTGTGACAGTTGAGTCTCTCTCCAACCAAGGCCTTCAGCTTTAAGAGTGAAAAGTCTGAGGTGATGTAATTTAAGAGAAGAGGACAAGACTGTGCCTGTCTTTTGTAAATAAACATAAGAGGTAAGATGTTTCTTTGCCTCATGGGTTGTACTTCAGCTCAAGCTGATGTTCAGAATGAGAAAGGCAGAGCTGTATATTCAGCACTTCAATTGATCTTAAGAAATGGAAAGAGTTCTACCTGTGTGTCACCAGCATTGCCACGTGCACGGTGGGAAGCAAGCAGTCACAGACTGGCTGAATTGATGAACTTTCTTCAGCCTCCAGCCTGATGCAGGGTGCAATAATTATGACTTTCTTATTTCAATTTTAGTTCCTGATTTGCAGTCCCTTTGCATAAGAAGAGCTCAGTTTTTGGTCTGAGTGAAATTTAGTGCCTGTACTTCCATTCTGTCTGAAGTACTAGAGCTAGTAATAGGTTCTCCAAGTCTTCTAGGAAAGAGTATTTAAAGAAAACTTTGCCTATAGGCTTGTTTGTAACTATACTGTCATCTTCCACCTGAGGATCATGCAGAGTTCATCTAGCCACTTCTGAATTTCACTTTCTCATGTTCGTTTACCTCTGTATCACAAATCGCTGGCAATGTTGAGTTTCCTTGGCAAGGAGACTTAAACCTTTTTTGTGGAAATGGGAGTGGTGGTGCTTTGCTTTTGGTTTGGTTTGGGGTTTTTTTATGTCTGTCCTTCTGTGATCTCTGCAGAGGCAAGTGGTGACCTGTAGTTGTACTAGTAGCTGCTTTCCCAGCTTTTCAGGGGACAATCTCAACTTGAGCCTTTCCATAGCTGTTCATTTGTCTGGATTGTTCAGTTGTGCCATGACTTCTATCCCTATTATGCCTGCAGGTCAAGATAGCCAAGTTCAAAAATTACTATAGTGCTCCATTTATAATGTTAGATATTAACTTTTAACCTATTATAAACTACCATGAATGTGAGTAAGTAGATCTCTGTTCTTTTCTTGTAGAGGAGGAATAGTGTCAATGCTAGACTTCCAGTGGCACAGCAAGTGTTGTTTGCACTGCAACAGATCTGTGACTGAGCTGAACACTGGCACTTTTTGGAGAAAGTCATAAATATTTTTATCTTCCAAATTTCAGCTGTATTAATTTTACTCCTTTGTTCACTGCTTTTTTCCACTCAAATTTTTGGACATTTTTGAGTCAGATTTGGACATATCCTGATGTATCGTTATCACAAAATACTTATTTTTGTTCCTGACCAGCAATATTCACACTTACGGGAATTAAAATACTAGATTCACAAGGAAGTAGTTTTATACTGCGAAGATGAATAACAAATCATACCTGCTTGTTTTACAGATAATGAGTTTTATGTAGTCAAAACTCCTCTGCTCCTATCTATCTCTCTTTAGTATCTGAAGGCAGGTTATTGCAGCCACAAACTCCACTCATGTATCTCCTCATTTTCCTGTTATACCAGAAATTTCTGGTACTTGTCTAGTTTTCTTTGTGTTTACTGGTAGGCGTAACAGGAGGTATTTTAATAGCTTCCTTTTAACATCTAGAATAGTTAACATTTTCACTCAGACATTGAAACTGGAATCTAATTTGTCTATCATTGAAAAGCTTTCATATCTACACTTATTCATGAGAAGACTTTATAGTGGGACAGACTGCAATTCAAAAAGAAAAGGAAATAAGAATAAAGGCTCATTAAATTCTCAAATAATTCACTGATTTGTTTTTTCAGGCTTGCTAAGCAAATAATGTTGATCTTCCTTGTGCTGTACCAGTGGATGCAGAACCGTGTCCTTCATTCAGTAAGTCTGTTCTGGTCACAGCTGTGTATACAGAGCTGCAAGTGAAAATGAGATGTGCACATAAAGGCTTTCAGTCTATTTCCCTTTGCAGCTCTCATCCGTTTGTTCTCTACCAAACCCCAGAAAACATCCTCCTAAATGGAAAGAGCAAAAGTAAATAGCGAGAAGATTTGTTTTTCTTCTTGATAAACACGTCATTTAAAGTGACTTTCCAAACATATCCCATTTACTGCAGATGATTTAGAAACCTGAACTTCAGCATTCTGTTTATTGCCCACCAGCTTGGATCCTCAAGGCCTTGTTCTTTCTGTCAGTTTCTAATTCAGGGAGTTTATCAGTAAAGTTTTGTTTTGGTGCTTGAACTCAGATTCTCAAGTCCAGAATAACGTCCATATTCTCTAATAACCGAGGAGCTGTTTCTTGTTACTTGTATCTACTGAATATCTTGGAATTTTTTTGGAGGTGGTGTATTTTCTGTTTTCTTTTGGGACCCACTCTATGCTAATGATTTTATTTAATCTGAATCTCTTTAAGAGCTAGTACTGCTGGTTTTAGAGTCCTCAGTTCTGCATGGGGGTGTGGAACAGCAAAGCTCAAAACAGATCCAGACAGGAGATAACTCATGTAAAAGACAATTGAAGGATAGATGTTACTTTTAAATGTGGTATGAAAGTTAAAGCAATATAATTTAATACATTTATACAGCATCCCTTTATTTTGACCATCCACTTCACATAGAGTACTACTAAAATGCAGGAACATCTGATGCAGTCTGTTTAGATGCAGTTCCTTTGCCAGAAACACCAGGAAGCAATCTTTTTCCCAACAGGGCAGCATGAAGAAACACTTATAATTGCATGGAGCATATAGAACCTTAGCTTTAAAGCTCTGCTTTGAAGGATCCAGCAGATTTCCTTTGAGTCAAGAACATATGCTGAAATACATTACGTTTAAGTACTTCTTAAACTATGTTGCTGTATGATTTGCACCATCTGATTTTCAGACTTGTTCCATAAGTCTCACCATTGAATGGGAAAAGAAGGGCAAATGTTGCAGCAAATAAAATGAACATGTGTTTTCTAAGTCTTTAATGGCTAGAGATACTTAAAGAGCAGCTTTCATCTTGGCTCCCCCTCTGATGGTTTATCATACTTGCATTTCCATGATGGGTTGTAATTTATTGTTCATTTATTTATTTTCTGAACAGTCAGGATATTGTTGCACAGGAGATGAAAAAAGAATATGTAAAAGTGAAACCACAAAGAGTACAACTGTGTTAGAACAATGTCACTGAGAACCCAGTCACTAGTAAAGGTTAATATAGTGTTAATCACTGTGCATGGCCCCTCTTCCTTTTAATGGGTTAGTCAACTGTAACCGTATTTGGGATATTAGGACTCCTGGAATTCTTTCTTTTTTTCTTTTTCCCTAAAAAAGGATAGCCCTGTGTCTCTTAAAAGTTCTGGTTTAGTTTCTTCTTTGCATTCTCAGCAGCATGCATTGCAGCAGCAGTCCTTCCAGGAGCTTCCATAGAATACTGATCATGCTTTCTTTAGAAGAAATCACTTCCATATCGTATATGGTCAAAATAATTTGCTCTCAAGGTTAAGTTATCATCTTAAAACTAATCAGTTAAGTGATACTCTTTTTTTTATTATTTCCTCCCTATAGATCTTCAATCTGTCATCTGGAAGCTGAAAAAAGATTAAACAACTGAACTCTTACCTGTTTTCAGTTTTTTCAAACAAAGATTACAGTATGGGTTTAAAGTGTATCTCCAGTAGATGGACTTTGTTTTCTCTAGAAAGCTCTGTGCAGCAACAAGAAGCTGTCCTTTCATTTTCCCCTACAAGAGGCACTCTTTTGTCTAATTTCTTACCCTTCCCTGATTACCATAATATATGCATACTATCAGTGTTAGGACATAATGCTGAAGAATTTAGAGCATTTCCTTGAACCTTCGTCCAGCAGAATATTTTTAATTTGCAGTTCACGGTAGATGGCCCGTGGAAGTGTATTAAACTGTGAACTAGATGGCATTTAAACTTCGTCAAAAATGCATGGTGTCTACGTGAAGCTTTCTGGATTAATGGATGCTTGAAGAGTTATGAACTTGCTGTGCTAAAAGTTAAAGAGTGCCCAACAAGTTTTATTTATTTTTAATGAATATTTTTGGTTATTTTAAAATATACGGGAGATACTGGGAAAAAAAATACCTTATTTCATTCTCTCCCTGTTTGTTTTATTTGTTAGGTTTTGGTTTTTGGTTTTGTTTTTTTTTTTGGTTGGGGATAGGAGGGGGAAGGGCCGTGCCATACCACTCACTGGAGAACTGAAGAGTTAAAATTAAGAGTGAAGTTACAGAACCGTGGCCAAAAGCATACCCTTAAAAAGGGTAGTTGGATGCCTTGTTGTTTCAAGTTTCTCTTAGTGCATTCATTCTGCTTTGCATTCAGACCAGTTCTGTAGTGGTAGTCATTTATAATCATTAATCTAGCTCATTGATATTGTAATGGGCTGCAGACATTCTCTGTGGAGCTTACATGCTTCACTGCGTTTCCTTCTAAATAACTAATGACTTCTTCAGTCTTGTCATTAACCAGATTACCTTCCTATATCCACTTCTCTTATTGACTTGTTTGGTTTCAGGTTTGTTTTCTTAGTTTTTTACATCATAAAAATGATTTGGTTTCAGAGTGTCTGAGAGAACTTTATCTGATTAAAAAGCATTGTCAAACCATAGTTTCATATACTACAATGCCTGTTTTTTGTGAACAGTTGCTTTAACTGTTGACCCAGAGGCTCTTTAAAAATGTCCTTTCCTTTCACACTGTTTTCCTCAGCATTTGTGATCTGTAAAAGAGGACTGGAGAAAACTAGCCAATGGTCTGGGTGCATTGGATGGTACTGCATGGTTTGTGGAAAAACTATGAATAAATATTTGTTGCAGTGAAGTCAAAGAATGGCCAGGACTGTGGATGGTGTTTGGTTCATGGAAGATTCACATTTAAGCCAGTCTGTTGTCCCAGGTAAACACAACTTTACAGAGAAAGTTATGTTCTGGATCATTCATATTTTGTGGATCTCAGCTGGCTTCAGCCACAATGAACTTACTGCTTTACATTATGGCATACTAAATTATGCTGAAATATTTTGTCAGTCTTTCATGATGAGTATGTTGCAAATGCATTGACCCTTGAAAGCCTCTTCTGAAACAGTAGTTAAAAGTCCAAAACATTTTAGCTTCATTCATTATTCATGGAAAACTGTTGACCGTTGCTCTTTATGCTTTTATGTACCATGTTGAAGTCTGAAACGTTTGGGAGATTCCAGGTATTTGAAGTACTTCACAGAATCACAGAATTGTCGGGTCCAACCCCCCTGCCAAAGCAGGCTCCCTACACCACATCACACAGGTAGGCGTCCAGGCGGGTCTTGAATATCTCCAGAGAAGGAGACTCCACCTCTTCCCTGGGCAGCCTGTTTCAGTGCTCCATCACCCTCACCGTAAAGAAGTTCTTGCACACATTCATGCAGAACTTCCTATGCTCCATTTTCTGACTGTTTCCCCTTGTCCTGTCTCCACACACTGCTGGAAAGAGTCTGGCCTCGCAACTTTGCCCCCCACACCTCAGATATTTATAGACCTGGATCAGGTCCCCTCTCAGTCTTCTTTTCTCAAGGCTAAACATACCCAGTTTACTTAGCCTTTCTTCACAGGGGAGATGCTCCAGGCTGTTCACCATCTCTGTGGCCCTCTGCTGGACTCTTTCTAAGAGATTCCTATCTTTTTTGTACTGGGGAGCCCAGAACTGGACACAGTACTCCAGAGTTTCTTGGAAAGGTCTTAGACCTGAGGTTGCTACAGCAATCTGCAGCATTCTCGGAATTCACTATATGTCACTTCTTTCCTCTTTAACCTACACCTCTTTTTCCTTCTAGCCCAATGTCATTGCTTTTTTTACAATCTCAGACCTGCTGTGCTTGACACTAATGAGTTGTTTGCCAGCTAAATATACTTCTTAGGTTCCCAAAGCAGAAAGGAAATACTAAGCAGTAGCTAAAGGCTGTGTGCCTCTCCTTGGCCATAGTCCCATTACTGTCACTAGACTCAGTACACATCTGAGGGAGGAGGCGTAGCACATAAGGTCCGTACTGCATGAGATGCAGCTGCATACCACCTGCCCATTTACTCTGCCTTTCTCGTGATGTGTAGCTATGAATTCTTCAGTTGTTTTGAAGATCTTAAGCTTAATGACAGCTTGTTTTCTTGAATGGAGCCTGATGCACATCTTGCCTAAAGATTACTGATGCTGTCTGAGAGCCCAGGGAAATGTTGATGGTCCCCTCTAGTGAAGTGTAGCCGGCATTCCTGTACTTCACTATTAAGATTGCTGTGGGTCCCGTTTCAAGTGGTTGAGCAGTCTGCCCCCCAGATGGCCAGAACTCCTGCGGGAATGTTTGCTCCTTATTGTTTACATGACCGTGTAGCTCTGGCATTGGATTGATTATTTTCTCAATCAGCAACTGAAAGCTCCTCGGAGTGAGGAAAATCAACTGTTGAACAAGATAGAAGCACTTGGAAGATTTGTTAGTTGCATCTTAAGTGACATGACAGTGAAAGGAAAAAAACTGGTGTCATAGACAACAAATCAACACAAAGAATATCAAATGTAACAGCATTTCAGTTGTAAATTAATCTCACTTTGAAATTGTAAGTTATTTGTGATTTTCCAGTTTCCTGTCTTAAGAGACAATCTTGGTTTGGTTTTACATGTATTTGGTAGATTAAAATGCCTCTTGCTATCTAATGTCATTTCCCTTGTTAGTTGCTTACAGACCAAGGAGTGATTTCTGCTGGGTCATTGGCTGATGGTTAGTCAAGAATATATAGAATATTTGTTACCACAAATGTTAGAACATTCTTAGCATTTCTTACTTTGCTTTTTCAATGTATCTAAAAGGTAATAGAAAGCCATACATTCCCACACTGTAGTCCACCAAACAAGCCTTTTCATTTGCTTCAGTCTAATGTCCTTTGTAGAAGACTAAATGTCCTTTTGGATCATACTCACAGATCTGAGCATAGATTTAGGATTATATATGCTTTTGAATATACACAGGATTATCTTTGCAAACATTAAAGAAGCTATTTGGAGAAAACTGGTTGTCTGTGCAGCAAATAGTTTTATCTACTACTTGCTTTCTTTAGTCAGTAATGTATCTGAGAGATTTAAACCAGGCTTTTTTTATTTTAATTTTTTGTTCATCTTCTTCTGTCTTCGGGGTTGTTCAGCGTGGAGAAGAGAAGGCTTCAGAGTGACCTCACTGCTGCCTTTCAATATGAAAGGGAACATAAAAAAGATGGAGAGCAATTTTTTATATTGTCTGGTAGGGATAGGACAAGGGGGAACAATTTTAAACTAAGAGGGGAAATTTCAGTTAGGTATTAGGAGAAAATTATTTACTTAGAGAGTGATGAGGCACTGGAACATGATGCTCAGAGAAGCTGTGGATGCCCCATCTTGGAGGCATTTAAGGCTAGGTTGGGTGGGGCCTTGAGCAACCTGATGTAGTGGGAGATACAGAGGTGCTGGAAATAGATGGTCTAGATAATCTACTTCTGAAAATACCTCCAGAGATTACAGTTAATTTTCTTTCTTACCGTTTGCTGTTCTTGCTCTTCAGGAGCTCTGAATTCTCTAAAACCCAACTTCATCCAAAGTTCCATCCTGCACTTAAAAGAAGAAATGAAAGAGTTAAAATTATCTTTAGTGTTTCTTTAGAATTTAGTGTTTAAGTTACCAAAGTTCAAACTTGAGTCATGTTTCAGTCTATCTGTGGATTGAGGAATACCGCACTGATGATGGTTAAACTCTTCCACCATTGGAATGTTTTCTTTAGAATCATGAGAATGGAGATCTTTTTGTTTGTTTGTTTCTAATGAAGTTTAAATCGTTCAGTTTCTGGCTGTGCCATGCTAGCCACATGAGCATGCCACATTGTAGCCTCTGGACTGCACCTCTGGCAATGCTCATCCTGCCCTTAGTGACACACATTCTAAGCTGAAGTAATGCTGCCACATAAAATGTTTTATACCATAAGATAATTATAGGGAAATTGAAAAGGACTAGAGGATGATTGAAAGTTTGTATAAACACCAAGATTCTGGATTTTGGAGATAGAATTGGAGCAGTCTTGTTTTTCTTAACCTGGCAAATGGCTTATTGATGAAACAGTTCAAGATCAAAGGGCAAAAAACATCATCTAGAGAACTTTATTTAAAAAAAATAATAAATCTTTATCTCACTCAAAAGATGGTGCTGCTGGAGCTTTGTCTGAAATAAGCCATCTTTTCAGTGGGGTTACTGTTCACGTGAACTATCTAGATTCCCTTTCAAACTGATGTTTTTATTCTTCATGTCAACTGCAGATAAATCTTTTCCTTCTTACTTAAGTACCTTTAAAAGCTCTCTGCTCAGCCGCAGTGTTAATCCTATGTAACTGTTCCCTCTTTCAGCACTACCCCAACAGATCTTTTTAGGTCAGTCTGCTTTAGCTTTCCACTGTATTTTTCCTGAGTCCAAGTGAGTCTCAATAAATCTCTGTCACTCTTTTAATCTTTTTCATATCTTAAGCTGGGTCTTTCTATGTGTTGTTATCAGGAGTCACCTATGTTTGCTGCTTGCAGCCATGATCCTTTGTAGAGTGCAAAACATCCTGTGAAGGTTAGTTGCCTGCAGCAACACTATTACATCTGGGTCTGGCAGGATTTTGCAAATGTTTTCATATGTCAGTAGAAGCAATCCGGCGCTTCAAGCACCCCTCTGGAAGAATTCAGCTACAGAACCAAACTCTAGCAACAGGGTGAATTCTTCAGTTATCCTGCCTGCCTTTGCTGTCATGTCAGATGATCTTTTGGGAATGCCCTGGGATCCTTTCTGGAGGGATCTAAATGATATCAGTGGAAAGACTGGACAGGATTTGTGAGTAACCTGAAGTCAGCTGCTGCTTCGACATAGGAAAGATGCCAGAAGCTGAGTCTTAAGAGTGTATCTGATATCAGAGTGTTAACAAACCATCTTAGCAAGTGTAATACAAATAAAGCCAGTTGTCCTGAACCTACCTTTAATTAGAAGCTCATTAATGACAACAAAGACGATTAATGACAATAGTATTGCATACTCTTCAACTTCTGAATTAAAACATATTAAGTGGGAAATTACCTGAGCCTAAGTTTATCTCTGCTGACATGGAGAGCTTCTGTTCTCACTCTCTACATTTTGAATCTAGCTTCTGTTTCTTTTATCTCTTCTTGTTGGGGTAAAAAATGAATCAGTCAAAGAAACAGTGCTTGAATGGTTTTATTTTATTTCAAATTTTTTCTAAAGAACCATTTCCTCAAGTTAGAGCAACAGGTCTTTCTCCTGATAGTTCATAAAATCTCTCAATGTAAAATTGTATAATTTCATTGCTGATTAAGTGCTATGCTTAGATTCATTTTCGTAGAGCTCTTGGTTTTCTGTTTGTTACTAGTGCCAGATGTATGGAGAAGTGAGGAAATCAGGCTATCGCTGTCTTGCAAAGGAGATGTACAGAGCACAGCCTCTAAGTCAGATGGAAGCTGTGAAATTGTGTCATTAACAATGCTTGTGTTTATACTGCTTTTTTTTGTAGAATTGCAACTCCTATAGGCAGCACAAGAACATCTGGACTTTTATTTTCAGAGGCTTTTTCCTTTTTTTTTTTTTTTTTTTTTTGTTGTTGTTTTTTCTTTTCTTTCTTTTTTTTTTTTTTTGGTACATATAAAGAAAAAATCCTAAGGATGTGATACCATGTATACAAAAAACTCTAAGAATCTAAAGGCCTAAAAATCTAACATTTCAAAGTACATTTTGTTATTTATTAGGCTTTTTTCTGTTATATTTCCAGGAGACTGATTTACCGTGACTCTGACTTTATGACTCCTGAATGACTTCATGGCTGTGGTAGAAAAACAATCTGTGGAAATTTTGTGTCCTACCATAATCCAGAGTGGAAAGCTACATTGCCCAGGGCTCCAGCCTTCTTGGATAGCTGCATATACAAGATGATGAATATCAATTTAAGCTCCTTATTCCCATCAAGGCAGTCCTTCTGTTTCTGGGGAGTTACTAATGTGACTTTTGGGGTCAGATTTCATACACCAACTGCAATAAATATTCTCCTACTGCTTTTGGCATATTTATAGCTGTCATAGGTTGTGACAGCACTGTAGACAGCTACGTCTTGTGCCGAAAGCAGCCTAGATACAGCAGCAATGACTGCAGTTAAGGCTGTCCTAAATATTTATTGGCTTCCTGGGTAGATTTTACAGCCTTCGCTGAGCTCCAGGCATCTGTGGCTAGGCTGCTGTCAACATGAAAGACGGCTGGTTTAAAGATAGCTCAGGTGTGTCTACACTACACTTCATTCAAGACACCAATAGCAGACTAAATGCATCATTTAGCATTCCTAGAGTTTGCTTTGCTTTGCATTAGGTGCCACCTGTCAGCTACACACAAACAGGAAACAGAAGCGGTAAAAGAGTCTAGGTTTTAAAAGCCAGGGAAATACAAAGCAGCTGCCTTCAAGTGCTGGCCATTCTTATCCAGAAAGTGGTGTGTTTGTTTTCCAAGACTATACCACTTGGATGAACATCTCTGTCCACTCTGTCTCTGAAATTTGGGGACAAGTCTCCCATGGCATAAATGGATGATAAACTGATCATGGATGGTGAGGTCTGGTGTGGACAGCTGTCTGGATTTTGCTAGTACTGTGTTAGCAGCAGCAGTACAAGCTAGGCAGGAATCTGAAGAATAGAACAGCAAAAATTGTGAGTGAACAGTTAAAGAGCTTCCTCTGCAACTTTAGCCACACTGATTTACTTCTCTTTTTCTGTTAAGTTTCCCATCTCCTTCTTAGTGGACTGCTGTGTTAGAATCACTCTGCAATTTGTTGATTAGCTATTTTGCAGTATAAAAGTGTTACTTTCAGTTGTAAATGAAGATGGTTAATGTGCAGATTGCAGTTTCTCTTCATCCTTAAGCACACGATATGATCAAGTTTGTTACACTGTGAAAGTATGGTAGAGCGCATATATTTCTCTGCTATAGGGTCAGATTTAAACTCTGTGATTTGCTTCATTTGTTACTGGAACTTGAGATATAGTAATTTTGTGGTGGCAACCAAAGTGGCAGTTGTGGATTCCAGTTTTCACTCATTCTGACTGATATCTTCCTTCTTTTCTTTCTTTCTTCATCTTGCAGCACTGGAGACTATTTACTCAGCTGTGGCCTGGAGACAGGAAGGAGCAATGTGGTCATACACCAAACTGCCCTTGTTTATTCCAAGCAGCTCTTGGCAGGCAGTATGGTGCATGGGCAAAAGTAATTTTCTGCATGGTCTTCACTGACCTTGCTGTAGGGAATAGGAAAACAGTCATCACAGAAAGCTGTAGACACCTCCTAGGGTCTGCGGTGATCCCCCTTCCTGTTTAATAGGTATCCATCCATAGTCTGAGAAACTGGTATGATTTACTGGTCAGATGCCTGGGGTGTCTACAGGCTGTTATGTTATGGTCTAAAAGCCTGCATGTGTTGGTGACTCATTTGAGGGTGCCTCCTCTCCAGGCATAAGCAGCAAGAAGAAAAAGAGTAAAGAACAGGCATATTCCTTTACAGAAGGAGCCTCTCTTTGCTGTTTCTGCTCTGCATGCAATTCTCATCTAAACAGACTACTTGCTCAAAGACCAAAACTGTAATTAATTCTTCACTTGTACTGAAAATGAATGTCATCTTCTGTTGTGCTGGCTGTAGAGGGTCTCCACCAGCCTTTCCTGAAGTCCTTTTAGGCAGACTTGTGCTTTAGCTATATGTTGCTTTGTGGTTTTATGGTGGAAGAATATGGATAATACCGTAATTCAGTACAAAGAATGAGGAGTAAAAGACAACACAAATGATTATTAAATTATATATTTTTAAAAATACATTAATTCCAGGGAATGATATATATTTATGCCTCAAAACTAATGCTTACTTAGTGCCCAGTTACTCCTTTAAGCTGCTTTTGTCTGGAAACCTGGTAGAGACTTTGAACAGCTTTCACAGAAAACCTCCTCCAACATTTGAGGAGAAAGAGAAGGATAAGATTCAGAAGTCTGTGGGAGAATTATACTCCCAGAACAAGTGTCTGCAATGGAGATCAGCCTCTGAATTGTGTTTTAGTTAGAAATGACAATACAAAAGAAGTTACAGTGCCCTCCATATTCTCTAAGATATTTCACATTTCAGTGCCACCACAGAAATCTGAATTCAGTTCTTATCTGGGAAGAAGAGAGATTCTGATTTACTCATCCCTGTAGAAGAGTAGGCTGTGCAAACCCCTATGATAGTATTGTAGACCTGCACAAGCTTGGACTCCCATGTTTCTGACTGCAGAGCTGGCTTTTCCAGGCTGAACAAAATGTTTCTACTTATTGTTCAAAATGACCTTTTAGTACCATGACTTGAAATCAAGGGCACTTTATCAGGTAGAAAGTCCTCCTGAGAGCAGTGCCAAGTATATAATGCTAGGTAGTGTCTGTCCTACAGTTATAGAGTTTTCTGAACAGAAAATATAGTAGCTCTCTCCCCTCTTTCCTCTAGTTCCCTTGCTAATAATGTAGGTAAAGTCTGTAACCTGATTTTGATGACAGTGATCATGCATGTTTCTGTAGTCAGCATTGAAAAAATTACTTCGGCTGGGTTGGACATTGCAGTGAACTGTCCTCTGGTACTGCATATCTGGCTCTTGAAATATCTGACAGAGTTGTAGCATTTTCCCTTTCTCTTAGTTTTGTGGAACCATCTACCTTTGAGATATGATGGGATAGGTGATATTTGGTTGATAATTTGAATGGGAGCTTATTGGCTATGGAAGGTTTAGATGTGACTCTGGTAGAAGAACTGATGTTCTGTACCTCAGTCATAATGCCTGTGCCCTTTGGATTCCCTTCCCAACTACTGCTTGGCTCTACTTCCACCCCTGGCTCTTTCTTTCATACTTCACATTTTTCTGTATATAGAAGCACTGCAAAATTGCTGCCATTCAGCTAGTCTTCTCCATAACTCCACTCCACAGGCTTTTGGACCGTGAACATACAATCATGTTGGGCTTTTTGACATCAATATATTTCCATTCCCTTGGGATCCTATAAAATTCCATAAGATTCACCTCTATGACTCCTTTTGCTGAACCACAGAGGCCTTTCTTGACCAGTCTCTCACAAAGCAGCTCCCTAAAACATAAATCATTTGATTGCTCTTCTTGTGTTTCTTGGATCTTAGTTCTCTGCTTCCTATAATACAGTGACCAGATTTGTACACATTATTCCAAAACGAGGCCATCCAGCTGCCTTACCAGATGCCAAAGTAATAACGTCTGTGGTTTATACTCTGTAGCCTTCCATATACAACCCCAAAACCTTGTTTGCCTTTGTTACTGCTGCCAGATGTTCTGTGGATGGTTTTCAGGCTTATTGTGGTGAATGTCATCATGCCAGTGAATTTCAGCAAATTTAAGCAACTTTGAAATGATTCTTTTTTCCACATTCAAGTCAAACCAAACTGTGTTGTCACTTGAAACTGCCCTGTTTTGGTTACCTCTTTTTCACACTCAATCACCACTACCTGCTACCAGCTTCTCTGAGGGAATCTCTTTAGAAGTGTTTCCCCTTTATTAGGCCTCTGATTGTCTGGTTCACACGTAACTCCCATCTGCGGAGTCCAGCTCTGAGGTCAGGCAATAAGGAAGCGGATTTATTGTTGCTACACACTCAGTCTTAGAATGAGGGTAGAAGAGAGCATGATTTTCTTCTAGAGATGAAGCATGGGGAGAAATCAACCTGTAAAAAGAATTGTGATATTCTCACCTCTCTTTTCCTGCAGACTTGCTGACGGCACAGGAATACCACTGCCTACTGCAGCTGCTCTGCCCTGACTTCCCAATGGAACTCACTCAGAAAGCAGCAAGGTGGGTTCTTATCTACTCTTTTAGAGCAAGATCGGTCTTGCATACATGGACTTGGGAACTAGAATTGTGGGTAACGGTATGAACAGAGACCTTCAGCTTTTAAGATTGTGGAGAAAAGAGATATCATGATTTGGGGCTTAAACTTCTTTCTAGGAATGAGAAAGAATATGTATATAATGCATACAAAGACTGAAATATGAGTGCAGAATGTTGCTCCAAGTTTGGAAGGTGAGTTGCATATAAAAGAATGTTAGCCAATGTGGTTTTAACTGGTATCACTTAAAACTGTATTTACCATCCTTAAAATGTGTTATCCCCCAACACCAGCTTCCTATGGTTGATCACATTTTAAAGGTACTAAGCTCTGGTGAACTACTAATGGTTTAAAGGACTTTAGCTAAGAACATGGTAGCTGATGTGTTTGAAATTTTATTTTAATCTAGGCAAGGCCTAAAGCAGACAGATGACTCAGGGCACTGATAATGTGAGATGGGACTTTTTTACTGATAGAATTTGCTGGTTCCCTCCCAGCCCAGGCAGTTGATTAACTATCTGATGGTAAAAATGTAATAAGGTATATGCATCTTTTGGGATAGGGGTCTGTTCAGATCTTAGTACACACACATATGTAATCACAGCAAGATTACTGGATGAATATTTTAATTCCGAGCCGACTCAGTAGAAGAGGCATGGAAATTAAAGTTTTTTAATGAACACAGATATAGCACTAGAAACAGAATCCAGGCACACAATCAGGATATTAGCTGCTCCTGTGTTGTTCATGGCCTGAATAATGAAGAGGTCCTCAGTTCTGTATTTTTCATTTTCTTTCTTCAGCATCAGAGTCCCTTGAAAATAATGCTAAGACAGAAGAGTGAAAAAGTCTTATCCGTCTGCTAGTACTTCCACCTCGCTGACTGAATTCTTCCCTGGTGCCTATGTCTTGCTATCTGAATTAAAGCTGTGCTGCTTCAATTAATACTAAAAGATGAGCACTGCTTTTCCCTCTGGCTCATCAGCGCACCTCCTGGGCACAACAAAGTGCATTTGCTGGGCCTCCAATGCCAGACTGGGAAAGAATGCTAACCCTGCAGCAGGAATATATCTGCTGCTTCCTTTCATGGAGGTACAACATCACCAGTCCCATGTGCGGGTGTGCATTTCATAGGGTTCCAGCTGAGCTGAGCAGGAATTTTTGATGGTGCATGAAAGGAGACTTCAGCGTATCTACACATGTTATGATGTTTGTGTCAAGGAATTTAATCCACAAGGCTGCTGTAAACTAGAGGCCCCATTCAGGGGCCTGCTGCACTGTTGTGTGCATGCCTTAGAGACAGGCGAGCAAGCTTTGAGAGCAGGTGTTAGAGAGAAACAAAATCTCTGTCAGATGCACCCCATCTCAGGTGGGGATGACCTCACTCTTGTTGCTGGCTGGCTAAAGATTTACTTAGACAATGCTATTACTCTGTTGGAAGATAATCCAGTTGAGCAGTTTCAATAAAACTTGCCATATTCCTGAAACATCTTTCTCTTTGCTTCCAGTTATTGCTCTCTCTCTTTTCCTTTCTCACGTCCCATGCTGCTACTTAGTCTAGTTCCCACTTCCTATCATTCTCCTTGGTTCTGCCTGTCAGAAAGTCCAGACAGTCTTTTGGGAACAGTTGTTTGAGTCCTTGCAGAGCTGGATTGGCACACACAGACCTACTGACGCCATTCTCCTCCTTCAGTCTGAACACCCCAAGCAACTTTGTTGCTAATTTGCCTTGGGAAAGGAATTCAGGTGTAACAGTAGCCACAGTGTTTGCTGATACAGACAGGACCTGAGTCATTACTGGAGCTCCTAAGAAGAGAGCAGTCATAGTTGTATTCTTTGTGCTGCGTGATTGAGATGATCACACAACATGGTGCTCTCCGCTTGTCCAGGAGCTGTTGCTATGCACTGATAACAAACATTGGAAGGTTGTAAGACCAGGCAACATCAGAGCAGAAGGACAGAGGTTACAACAGCATTGGTTTTGTTAGCATGACACCAGAGACATCCATTTTTCTGTTCCTGGTGCCACACAGATGCAGAGGTCATACTGCCCAAAAAACAAGTTATATGTGTCTGTGAGATTTCTTGGACACTTTTTGTCTTCAAAGGGCTATAGGCATTAGCACATTAAATATTTTTATCTACAGGGATACCTTTGATCTTCAGAGGCACCTTCTGGCTTTCTGAATCGTGAAACTGCAGAAGGAGAGAAAAGGAAGGAATTGCTCCTGTTAGGTTATGGGATCTAAGGACCTCACCTGAGCACTTACTTTTCTCTTGTAGCAAACACAAGGATCTCACTGCCTTCATTGAAGTAGCGTGAGCAGAGTAGTACACGGGTCCTGAGCTGGTTTATGCAGTATGGGAGCTTACGTTGCTAAAAGATTGCCGGAGAGTGCAGATCTTGTCCTTTTTGTGTGTTCCATTTATTTTTGCCTCCATGTATCAATAAACAAACCAAGTCTCTGAAGACCCATTTGATCCAGCCTGGCTTTAAAACACATAGAATCAGTTAGCCCTTAATGGTAGTAGAGAACAGTAAAAGTCCTTTGCCTGGTCAACTTGCCGGGTCTAGAATTTGTCCTGGGAACATCCTGTCTAGTCTGGGTTTCTGAGATTCTAGCTGTAGTCAGCAGATCACAAAGTTTCCCCACTGGCACAGTAGCAGGGCTTTCCTGCCAGCCAAACCCACTTGAACCCTAAAAGGCCACTACATTCTTACCAGAATCCTCAAGCGTAGGCATCGTTCTTCAGTCCTTTCTGGATTTTCTCCTTATTTTCCATTGTTCACGGGGGGCCAACTACTAACCTTGTAACCAAGTCCAAGCTCCCAAGGGCCTAAAGGATCATTTGGACAAGAACGAATAAACAATCCCTTGAAAAACTGGCTACCTGATGAACAGTCTTGAGTTTCAGTTCAGACCTTCCAGATTTTGTCCACAGTTGAGGTCCTGCTCTCTGAGCTACTGACAATCCATTGCTAAGATTCTCTCCTTGCCAGTTGTTTCAGAGAAGAGGTGCAGATACGTTGCATACGATGCTCTCTCAGCTTCCCTGGCTGCACAGTCAGCTGGCTATGTGAGGAAATAGCCAGCTGCAGTCAATCTCCTCATAAACGATTGTATTAGATTTAAAAACTTCTCAACATTTCCGGAGTGCAGACTCCTGGGCCAAGTGGAGTCAGTAACCCAGCACCAGAGTGCACCTGCTTCTATTTAGACACTCCTCTGTTACATATGTTCCATACAGTCCCCCTTTGAGGCTCCTTGCCATCTCTAAGAGCAAGAAATGTTAAATTCCCAGACTTCTGCCTACTTCCTGATGCTCTACTTTAAGTAGAAGTGTGGAAATTGTTGCTGCAGAGCCCACACATTGACCATAGCTTTAAATTTACAAAATGAGATTAGTTTATTGTTGTGAAGGTGACATTGTGTTTCTCCACAAAACACATTTAAAAACTCTCCATTATTGTTGTTCCACTTCTTCAGGATGTAGAAATGTACCACCAGCAGCTCTGGAGCTGCTGCTTTGAGAGTGTCTGGGAGATAGACCAGCATGTCAAAGCAGAAAACACAGCTTCCCAGTGATGTGGCCCATAGCATTTCCAGTGCTTAAAGAGTGGTTGGAAATGCCAGTAGCTGAGCAGTATTGCCTGAGAGATGAAGATGCTCAGCCTGCCAGCTTCAAAGCCATTTCCTTGATGTGGCCACTGACAACCTCACTAACATGCTTATTAGTGAGAATTAAGCACTGAAGCTACTGCTTCTTTAGACAGGAGGAGGAGGAGGAGGCTTCTGGAACATAATAAATAAATCAGAAGCACTTTGACATCTTCAAAGAGTTTTGTTTTAAATACTGGGTTTTCTCCTGGGGACCCTCTTAGCCTCAGTCTTTCTTCTTTGAGGTAATTAATTCAAGCTGCTCCGCATGTTTGATTTTGCCACAGCGAACAGAACTGGTCTGAGTGGCAGGGAAGTAAGCCTCTTGCAAGATCCTGTAGCTCTTCTAGGTCAGCCTCCCACACAGCTCCCTGGAGTCTTTTACATGAGACATAACAGCATTTTGCCTGCAACGTGTTTAGACTATTGAGGCTGCAGGAATTGGTTTGTGGATTACATTTGGCCCCATGTTCAAAAGGGTCCTACTAGATGACCTATACTTTGGCTGTAATGAAATGGTAATCTTTCTCATATGGCATGATATGATGGATACTGACCAGATAGGGTCAGAAGACCTGCTTCCGCTTAGTGCTGCTTGGTGGTCCAGGAAAGCACACAGCTGAAAGGAAGTACCAACCACCTTTCTTTATCATCCTCTGAACATTCTGAGTTTGTTTTGTTTTTGTTGTTTTTTTTCCCTATAAGTGGAGTGTTTCCTTCAGTTTACCACTCTGAGCCATCATTGATCAGCCCAAGTTTGATATTCCCCTCTTCAGAGCTTTTCACCCTTACGTAGTAATAGTGACCAGAATGATATTTTCATTTTTATGAATGTTTTTGGCATAATTTAGTTCTTAGCAATTTTTTTTTATATTTTTTTTTTTCCTGAAAGGAAAAGGTGGAATTTGCTCTCACTTCTACTTCATCTTTATGGCATCTGGCTGATGCTTTTGCCATTTCTGCTGTTCAAAATAGAGGTGCATACAACACCCTAAGTATATCTGGGACATTGCAGTGAGAAAGAAGCATTGTCCCTGACCTAGGAAGACTTCAGTCTCTGTGAAATTTGACCTGATAATATATGAAAAAAGACTGATTCATGCATTAGGAAAGGCAGATTGGATGTTTACAGTGGGTACTTCTAAAGGTTGGTGCAAATGAGACATCATGTTATTTCCTTTTTAGTCAAGTTAGGTTTGACCATAGATTGGGAGCTAATCGCTGCTATTACACTTATAAACCTGGAAACAGAGCCCAGTTCTATGAACTCTGGTATACAAAATAATAGTGTAAGTCTCATTCTGCTCACACCAGTTTTATTCTCATGTAAGTGCCTGGTTGTTCTTTATATAGTCATGTGAACCTTTTTTTGTTTTGTTTTTGTGCCAGTATTTGTTCCATTGTGTCCCTCGGGCTATCAATTACATTTAATGTTCATCTTGTTCTGTACATGTTGAAGGTGAAGTGCGTAATAACACTGACATTCAGGATCATCTTCTCATCATAGTTTCTCAAGCTGCATTGGTTTGATTTTAGTGTGTCCACACCTACGCACTGATAGATGCTCCCATTCCCCTTTCCCAGCCTCTTACACCGGGCCAAGCTGCTAGCTGTCCTCAGTTGCACATAGCTCTCTAGCTGCTCTTTCTGTAGATCTGGTATTCCTGCTTGAAGGTTTCGTACTTTTGGAGATACTAAACTGTTTCTCTCATCTTACTCCTAGGATTGTGCTGATGGATGATGCTATGGATTGTCTGATGTCTTTTTCTGATTTCCTCTTTGCTTTCCAGATCCAGTTCTACTATTCAGGTAAATACTGGGAAGCTTCTTCACCACTAGCATGTCATTACAACCTTCACTTTTTCGAAATCTTGTATGGTTTTTCACAGACAATATATAGATAATGGAATCTACAGTGAAAAAGTTATCACTCATACCAATAGATAAGGAGGTTTCATAAAGAATTTCCAAATTTTGGTGAATAGCAAGATACTTCTAATGGCCAAAGCTTAGGCATATTTGTCTTAGCCCCGAGACATGATATTCTATCGTTATCAAGTGTATGTTAGCAACTAACAATTAACTTTTACCAGCAACATCTTTTTCTATGGCTCTTTAATGCAGCATTTCTGCCCCTAAAGCACTGACCCCTGCTGGAGATAGGATCAGAAGAACCTAGAACAAGGCTAGCCCAGCATTCTGGCCCCAACGGGGATCATGAGCTGGTGCCTTGAAAAGAAAAAGGCACTGGGCAAATTGATAAAATTCTCCTCCCTAATACTCACACAACTACAGTCCATTTTCAGCTCAAAATCTTTCTGAAATGCATATAGTTGTTGTAGGTTTAGGATTCCTCTCCTGAAGACTTCTCATGATCCGCATGAAATCATGTAAACAGTTAACCTTCACAACAACCTTTGGCAAGGAGTTGCACAGGCCTGCCACCTGTTCCATGAAGAACCCCCTTTTTTTTCTTTGAGAGCCCCTAATTGTTGTCTACCTTTCCCATATTACTGGTCATTTCTCACATTCTATCCTTCCCCCAATCCTGAGTAGATGGAGTACTTCTTTTAAAATTCCTGACAGGAAAGTTACATATCAAATAATAACAGTATGTGTGTGTTTATCTTTACATGTACTCACCAACACATACACATCTGTGAAAATCCTGAGGTATTTTTAAACTAAGTTCGGGAGGCAAGGGGGAGAAACTTGGATAAATATTCATGTGTTTTTCCTGTGTAGGGAGATGCTTTAAAATATGTTGGCTTGTTTGTCCTAGCACCCTAAAGTGTGATTGGGGAGAGGAAATCTCATTTAGGGAACTACATTGGTAGAGGAAAAGAGAGAAGCATTTCCCTTATCAGGATATGTTCCCAAGCACGGGGTGCTGTTGGGACACTCATGTCTAGGGGCCAGGTCTGAGGTACTAGGAGACACTGGCTAGAAGCTGTGGTAGAGCATAGTTTGTGGTCAGAGTGGAGCCTTGGGTG
The DNA here is from genome assembly GCF_054131305.1 of Coturnix japonica. Classification (NCBI taxonomy): domain Eukaryota; kingdom Metazoa; phylum Chordata; class Aves; order Galliformes; family Phasianidae; genus Coturnix; species Coturnix japonica. The sequence continues at coordinate 23,146,294 of NC_140667.1, read as the reverse complement.
GCCTGGAGATCTGATCCAACCTGCCAATTTTCATCTTTGCAGCAGTTACGAGTCAGCTGCTGCTCCTAATACAAACATCTCTATTTCTTAGTACTTTTCTGTGTATACTTGCCCTGTAACTCCTCTGCACATATCACAACATTATCCATGACAAGTCATCAAAGAAAAACAGTTACAACAGTCATTTTGGGTTGGGCAGAACCAGGCTTGCAATGCCTTTAGCTGTGGGCAGAAAATGCGTTTGGAAAGTTCTTCTCTGATACAACAAATGTTTCCACTGAGCTGCAAAACCTCAGCGCAGCCTCAGGGCTGACATACTGCCTTTCCTCTCCACCCGCCTCACGCACATCACCACACTTCCATTCACTTGGGACACAAATGCCACTGCAGTCCTCACAAACACGCCCTTGTGTACACACTCAAACATCCCTTCCCAGTCCTGCTCACCCAGGCACAACGCACACATGCAGCCTGTCATACGCTCTCCCACCAACCCACACACATACAAACCACTCCAAATGGAATCTAGATTTGTAAACTGCTGACCACATCCATAAACAAACTTGTTTAAAATTAGGTTCTTGCAGTAAACAGTGGGTAGTATGAGGAGCCTGGGGAGAGGCTTTCTGCCAGCTCTAGCCCTGACCTGCCCTGGCCCTTCCTTTAGATCCCGTGTTATATTTACTTTGGAGGAGCACAGAGACAAGCTGGGCTGCAGCCTGGAGCCCTGACTAATTTACTCCTTTTGCTTCTGTTGCAGTTCTATATATTTTGTCCCAGCTTGGTGAGTTCTTAGTTGGTGGTTGTAGGTGAAGAAAGAACATTTCTGAGACTTTGAAAACCAGTTGTATGTTTGACATTAGCTTTCATGCTCCACTGTTTCATCTGTTTGCTAACCTCTGTTCCCTCTGGAAAAATCTGAACAGAATGGCTGGTTTCTCATAATCACCCTAATAGGGAGATGTCAGCAGCTTACATGGAAATGGCTGTTTGTGTCTGCATAATATCTGATCTGAATATGCAGGATGCTTTAGCGTCATGCTTACATCCATTTTCTGTTGGTGTCATGCATAACACAGAGCAGAGAATGACAGTTTAATCTTGGGTCCAGTAGGTCAGGAGGATGCTTTGCTGGTTATAGTCCTGACTTGTAAATTGCTTTCTGGTTTTCCAGAATTCCTGGAAAGTGTGGCTGCTATTTATCAAGATCTACTGGCTGGTAAAAATCCAAATACTGTGATTGTGCCAACGTCATCCTCTGGGCAACATCGGCAGAGGCAACCCCCAAACGACTGCAAACTGCTTGATGGGGTAGAGGCATCTCTCTTCTACCAGTGTGTAGAGTCCTTGTGTGACAGATCAAAATACAGGTATGAACAGAGTCCAGAACACAGATGTGAAAGTCTGTTTCTGGGGTCTCTTTGTAAGATTGGAGCTGTGAATAAATCCATGACTAACTTTCAAGTAGATCTCATTGGAGAAGTATGATGGGAGAGATCATAGCAGAACTGCTTTAACCAAAAGAGAAAAACAATTACATGGGCCTAAGAAACATGTGGGTTTGAGCACATTCTTGAGCTGTTTTATTTGGGACTCTGGTTTTTTTCTTAGTTTTACATGGACACTTTCATCAAGGAGAGGTTAATCTACCATCATTAATTATCTGGAGACAAATGAGTGCAAATGTGTTCCTGGTTCCTGAAGCGTAGACAAGCGACAGTGGGGTGGATGGAGTTTGAAGCCTTAGTACTTAGACAAGACCACACTGCTGGTCTGTACTGGAATCTGGGGTGGAGCTGGTTGCTGGTTACAGACCCCAGGCACAAGAAATCTGCTCCCTACATGCTAGAAACTATGAAGAGTGTGTCTGTCAAAGATACACAGTAAGGCCTAGTGTTTTTCTAGCCCCTACTGAACTACAGCTGGTCTCTTTGTTTTTTATGTTGTTTTGCTTTTATTTATTTATATATTTTTTTAAGAATATGTTAGAAGTTGGCATGTGTGTGTCTCTGAGCAGATTTGGATTTTTCTCCCTTTCCTTGCAAGGGAGACAGATAAGACGGCTCTTAGGAATGTATCTCAGCTCAAAAGTCTTACTTAACAAATTGGGAGCAGATGCAGTGCTAAACAAACAACCTGTTGGCTGGTTGTTTTAAACAGCCAGGGTAGTGTGACAGTGTTAGAACAATAAATTGTCTTACTCTTCCATTTTACACTTGATCATAGAAAATATGATCATCATTCGAAAGACAAGATGACTTTCTGGTCTCTTTTCTCCTAGCTGTCCACCTTCTGCTCTTGTGAAGGAACTGCTGAGTACTGTGCAGAGAATGACCTTCTCTGGGTTCCTTATGGCACTTGCAAAGGATCAGGGAATCAACAGAGCCCTAGGTAAGGTTTCTTTAAATGGTACAACTCTACATTTTCAGTCATTCTGCATTTCTTTGGAATCCCCATTGTACTTATGTCCCAGATTTTACATCACCAGAAAGAGATTGAGGGAGTTTTTCCTATTTTTATTATGGATTAAACTTTAAAAAACACTGCGCCTTACTGTCTGCTTGAAGCTGTGGAGATCTGTCAGCAATAAAATTAGATGTGAAATGCTGTCCTAAGACAGCAGTGTTTTATGTATTTGGTAGGTGTTCATTTTAGCAGCACTGTCATTTTAGCATGCTTGGCTGTAAAGGTTGGATAGAGGTGGTCAGGAAGCAAGGTAGCTGACTGCTTAAATAGAAGTTTCATACTATGTTTTAGCCCTTTATGCTCCCACAGATTTTAAATGACTGCTTTCATTGTCAACAAGAAAAAGAAGATGCACCTAATGGGAAAACTTCAGATGCCTTCTTGGTTCAAAGACTCAAACTAAGCCCAGACTCCCCCAGCTCATGCCCCATCTACCTGCACATCACCATAATCTTTCTAATATATTAATCTATGGCCTGGTGGTATAAAATGCAAGATTCTGCTGCAGAACTGGAAACCAGAGGGATCACCAAGCAGTTCTAGAGCAGAGAAGCAATTGGCAAAGCACACTGTGTAATCCAAACATAATTCACACACATAATTCCATGTTGCCTCTTATGTGACTTGCTTGTGCTTGTCCTGCAAAGGGGAACAAAAATGGCTTTCTGCATTTGATGAGGAGAAGTGGGTGAAGGCTCACACACTTTCACTGATCTCTACTCAGAAAATAATTAGGCCTGCAAGGGTTGGCTTTTTCTCTCTTTGAGTATCCTCCTCCTCTACTCCCAGGCCTGAGCATCACCCAGTCCCCATATTTCAAAGACAGGCCTCACTGAAAGATGGTGTACCTTGCCAGAGGGTTTGTTCTTTCACACAGGTGTGTCATAATAGAAGTGTCCCCCTCCCAGGCTAAGCCTCTTCTTCCAGCAAACCATCTAAGCTGCTAATGCTCTTCTGGGGAAGGGCTGCTTACCCAACAAGATGAAGATTATATATCAAAGGTGCATGCATACAACTCTGCAATCCCTTCTGCAAACAGGCTTAGGGAGCAGTGTACTCACTGGGGAAGGTGATGCATGGATTGCATCAAACAAAATCTTTCTTTCCTTGCCCAGTAAAATCCACTTCCAGTCAAAAGCAAACAAAACAGATGGAAAAAAGGAAAAAGAAAAAGAAAAAAAAGATCCTGCCCAAGGCTTCCATTGTGCTGCCTACAAAGCGTGTGGGTTTTCCCTTCCATTAATGTGGGCCCATCCCCTGGCTCTCTGCCAGCCTCCTCCCAAGGCCTCTCACAGAGGAGGGGCAGCAACCACAAGTCTGACAGGTGCTTGCATCTTGGCAAGGATAGGGGGATTCTTTTTCTGATGGTTTTTCATCTCCTGAAGGATTTCAATAGTGATTTCAATAGTCTTTGGTCTGTAGGAGATCACAAGCTCCCCAAAGCCCTTCAACAAGGCAGGCAAAGGAGCTTTGAGTCAGGATGCCTGCTTCCTCCCCAGTCTCACAAAGCCAGTGGCACCCCTAGAGGAGCAAGAGTAGGGATTAGAGCAGCTTATTCTAGCTGGGGTAACACTGATGAGTGTCAGGCAAATGGGAATCTACAGCTTAACTTGTGTCAGTGTAGACTTGTGAATCCTCCATGTCATTTACTGTCTCCCCCAAGTAATTCTTGCACCCCAGAGACCTTACTAGATTCTGCAAACATAGAAACAAGTTAAGGTTCAGCTGCTTATTCTTTTAATGGAACATGTGAAAGCAAGCACTGGACCTCCCAGCACTCTTGTAGCGATGCCAATTTTTCCTGCTTGTGTGCAGGAGAGACCAGAACTGAAGAAAGTCAGGGAGGTGGGTCTGATCTGAACTGCTTCTAATTTGTTAGATGCTTGTTGCTACTACATTTGTGATAACTGCTGCCAGTTTGTTTGTGTGCAGGAGTGGCTCTCCAGCCCCTCCTTCAGGACCAAGGTGCCAGGGCCAGAAACCAGATGTGTCCCCACAGGGCAGTATAAAACTCTTTTCCCAACAATTCTTAGTGTGGAAGCCAGGTCTCCTCAAAAATAAGAGCATTCCTCACTACACTGTTGATTTGTTACCAAATGTGCAGCTGCACTGTCCAGGCTGTGGTAGGCAGTTCCCATCATCTTTGTGCTGACCTATCAGGCCCTCCCATAGCCCCCGTGTGAGCTGTTACCTACAGAATTAGTAAGGAGAGGTGTCCTGAGAGCCTCATCTTCCTGAGGGCTCTTTCTGAGGTTCTGGTGTTGTTCTACAGTGGTGATCAACCAGCTGTTCCAGTCCTGAACTGCACCCATCTCTTTCATCCTGAATGGAACTTCAGATGTGAAAAGGAGCCTTGTGCTGAGGGAGGGTACCTGTTTATTAAACAGTTTTTTCTTTCTTACCCAGGCAGCAAGCAACAGTAAAATATAGTTCATCCACCCCATGCTTCTCATGCACCATCCAGGGCTAAGCTTCCTGAATTGCAAGGAAAGCAAGTCTCACATCTGTGGAGTGTTTTGATCCCCAAACTCAGTGCACCACAAAAAAGATGGGCAGCACAGAAGTCTATGTCTCCCTGGGTGGTACTATGTGCGCTTCAGGCTGTGGCACATTCAACCTGTTACCCTGATAGTGTCTGGTACTGATGGCTACAAATTGTAATTAGCAGGAACATGAAGCTGATGGAGTGTCATCTCCCTGAGACAGTCCACACTCAGTAGTTCTGTAAAGTGAACAGACCCTGCCAACCCTCTGAGAGCTTCAAGTCCTGTGAGAAAGCACTTAGGGTGCCCCCTATCTGATCTGAGCTCAGCTACAGCCTGTGTGAAGGATGAAGAATATGAGCCATCATTCTTTGTCTGCCCATGATTGTTGAGAATTCATTTCTCTACTGGGTATAAGGAAGGGTCTTCTCTGTCTTCCAGAGCAGATTTAGGGTGATGAATTCATTTGAGTGATTTTCTTTAAGATTACTGCTGAATAGTTTAACTCTGCTGTAATATTTTCCCTGTTTGTTTGTTTCCAGGGGCTTTGCCAGATAAAGGAGATTTGTTTCTGGACCCTGCCATGGATCAGGAACTTGAGAAATTGTAAGTTGAGTTGCATAGAATAGGAAGTAAAACAATGGAAATTGGCACATTAAGGATGGCTTCAGTAAAGTACTATCCCTGGTTTTTTAACTTAACTAAAACAATAGAGATACTAACACTGCAGGCCTTGCAGAGAGGGCCTTTTGTTGGGGTGTCTTGGTGCAGCTAACAAAATCCTTCAAAGGGACTTTGGAATCGGGGGAAAACTTACCTAAGAGGATCTAGAGGTAACAGAAGAATCTCTAATGATCTGAGACATTTTGTTAGGACAATGAAAATGAGGGGTATTGGAGGACACAGGCTCAGCCCAGGAGAAAGATCTCTTTAACAGGAAGAAAAATCATTCACAGAGCAAGTCTGGCAGGTGCTAGTGCAAAGTGTTCCTCCTCTTTGCCACAAGTATCTTTCTATCTGAGCTAGCTGTGAATAAGTAATTATCTCAAGTTTACTCCAAAACTGCTATGGTTAAGGCTGGAGATGACAAGCTAGGCTACCCAGTTTAGCCTTTTCTGCTTTTTTTTCTCTTCCAGGGTAGCTCAGGTTTCAGGGCTTTCCATCTCTGCTCCCACCAGCTCCAGCGGGGACACTGCTAATTTTCACGTCCGTAACTCTCCCAGGATAAACTCTCCCTGGAAACCTCTCCATCATCGTCGAAAAATAGATGCTGAAAGTGAAGGCTCCAATGAAGAGACAGACTCCTCTGAAAACTGAAGGTTGTGAGGGTGGGAACCTTCCTCATCTTTGGTTTGTCCAGAGCTCACTGTAGGTACAGCACCTCTTCCCGGAGCATCTGCTCTGACAGTGGGTTCTGTTCACATCACGAGTGTGTGCGTGGCAGTGCCAGTTCCCACTGCCAGGTCCATCTGTTCCTTCCCAGCAAGAATGCTGCTAGTTTCCTAAATCCAAATTCGTGCAGTAGCTCCTCCTCAGAAGCTAATTCCAGATGCAGTTATGCTACCCTCTGCTGGCAAGTAAGACAAATCAGCAGATGCTAAATCTGCCTGTACTTGGAAATAGCAGGGTGTTCTCTCACCAGGGATCTCTCACAGTTCAGCAGGTGCTGGATCAGTGGGAGTGCTGGTGCAGGCTGATTGCCAGGTAGCTGTGTTTAAACTTGACCTAGACAATAGAGTGGTTAAATTGCCAGTGGCAGCTTTGCATTCATGCTCCATTATAATTATTCCTAGTAAAGCTGCACCTGCATGTGATCAAAGGTAGAGAAATTCCTGAAGTTCCCCAGGTAGAACACCACCTGTCACTGCTTCCTCCTCCCTGAGTCCAAGACATGCCAAAGCAAATATAGCAAATAATAAGCGGGATTTCAGTGGGTACTGCATGATGCTGTCTGGCTCCACTGCTGCAGTTCCATACTGGGAGGCCTCCCACTACTTCCAACAGCATGTTAAGCTTGCCTGGCAAAAGTGAGCTTTGGAGGGGGTGGAGGAGAGAGATGAAGTCTTGAGATTGCTTGGCCACAAGCAGTGGCATGGCCTGCAAACATGTAGGGCACCTGCTCGTATTCGGTAGGCAGAAGCACTAGGGGAGATAGAGGCAGTTTTTAAGCAAGACCTAGGTATTTTTATAAGTATTGGCATTGCAGCACTACAATGTGGCATGTACAGCTACAAAAGAGTTACAGCCTCATGGTGTTAATGGTAACTAACTCCACAGCCCGGCTGGTGCTGCCCTGAACCCTTCCCTAGCCATGCTCCTGTGCCATGGCTGCAGTAGACTGATAAGACACTCTGGTTTATTATGGGCCCTGGGGAGTCTCCTTGCTCTTTCCCCCCGTAGCACACTACACAGCATGGGCTACTAAGAGCTGTTAACCCAAAGCTTATTGCTGCTGTAAGCTGACTGGATTCAGCACATACTGGAACTATTTTAAGAGTAATCCCTTCACTACTGCTGACCTAGCTATGGAGGTAGTGGGAGGTGTTATTTATTTATTATGTTATTTATTAGCATGCCCTTTAACTGCACGTTGACTCCCACCCACCGAGTGACAAGCAAAGCTGGAGAATAAAGCCTGCTGTGTAAGGCCTGCACCACCTCTGGGCTCTTCTGCGCTGCTCTGTCCCCTCCCTAGGGCTCATTCTGCCCACTCCCCCTCAGAAGCTTCTGTCTCCAGCCAGGTGGTGAGGAACTGAAGCGAAAGCAGAGGGAAGCACAGGCCTCTCCCACTCCCCAGGCAGCCACATGGCCCCACCATGCAGGTAGAGGCAGGGCAGCTGCTGAGGCAGCAGGACTTGCAGGTACCGCAGCCCTTTTGGCTCCCACCACACAAATCCGGCTCAGGCCTACAAAAAGATGGGATAAGGTTGGGATCCAACCCTGGAGGTTTCTTGATGGGAAGCCACAGAATAAAAAGACCCAGCCTCTTGTTTTGCTAATACAGTTCTTTTTCAACTGTAGAGCACTTAATAGGGGATAAAGGGCTATTCCATCCTCAACTGCATAGTCAAAGATACCTGAAAATAGCTCTTGTTAAAAACACAGTCAGGAGCAAAGAGTCAACCTGAGCAGGACAAAAATAACAGTCCTCATGCAGCCTCCCTCACCCACAACACACTTCAGTAAAGTCAGAGGTCAGGACTTTTTTCTCTGTCCAAGTCTGGAAGTAAAGTATGGCTGGGCAACACACTAGCCAGTGGTCCAGCAAACATCCCTACCATACTTCAGTACCTGGGACTTTGTTGTTGTTGATATGATTAGAAGCTAAAAAAATAATCTTTGCTTTGATTTGTTCTCCTGCATCAATACATGCTGGTTTACAAGACAATAGGAAGGATTACCCCATGGTACAAAGCAGACCCTGAAAATACAGAGGAATCCGTGACACCATGGATTACCATGCACACTAGAACCTTGCAGCTGAAAATGTCTTACTGGTGATGTGATCTGCAACACCAGCCTGCATGGAAACAGGCAAAAGAAGCACTGAGCAGAACAAGAAACCACACTCATGTCCATGAGGACGAGGTAACACCACATTCAGAAATACAGCATCCCTGTTTCCTCTATCATATGGTGAGCTAAGGTATGGGCCAAGAAGGACAGCAGCACTGATGAGGGCAGCCACAGGAGTTCCCATCTTATCTTTCACAGCAGTGAGGTTACCCCAGTCTCCACTGGCTAGTGAATAGCAGTGGGTTGAGGGCACATTGAATTTTAATACAGTGTGGAATCCAGAGATATTTGGAAAGCATCCTGCGTACAGCCACGTGCTGAACCCTTGTGCTTTCCTTCTCCCTTCCCCACCCACCCCAGATAAACTAAGACAATCCTGCAGAGTATACTCCAGGCAAAAGTGGCATCGGTGCCTCTTGCTGGCTTCCCTGTGAGTTGCAGTCCTTGGGTCATCAATATGAGCCATAACGATCCTGGGGAGGAAACACACCAAGTTACCACAATGCAATGCTGCACCAACTCTAAAGAGGCAAAAAACAAGGTCTTAGGGTGTTTGGGACTGGAATGCAAACAAGAGATAAGAGGTCAGTGAAAATTTACATCAAGACAGAAAACATGCCAAGATAGGAGGTACAATAGGCTGAGATTTTAAGCTCCACCTAGGATTTATCTGACATAACAGACATAACACAATAACCTGTCCACAGCAGGAGTGTAAGGCTGTCCAAGTAGTGTTCACTGGGCACCTGGAATTGCTCAGCTATTGAGTCCTCAGATACAAAAGGTGCATCTGTACCTGGCGCTTTCCATGCAATTTGAGAAGACGGCAATAATCCCAGTGGAAGTCAGGATATGGTTAAAGCACCTAAGCATGACTAGAGCGTAGATGAAGTAACATAACCTGTAACACAGCCTCACCTGGAGGGAGTTCATCACCCCATTGGCTAGGACAGCCATCTTGCCAGCAACTGACTTCACTCCTTGCTTAAACTGTGCAATATCAGCAGCAGGCAGAACATTTCCGATTGATACACCACCTACGAGAACCAGCACAAGTGAGACTGGAGTTCCCCAGCATCAGAGAGCACCCTGACCCCTCCCCAGTCTAGGTCCTCCAAAGCTGCCTCTACACCCCACTCTCCAGCATTAACAAACCTGAGTGTGCATTCTCAGCCTCTCCAAACAGGTCTGCGGAGCTGATAGCACTGCTGCCCGAGAGCTGCTGTAGTCGGGACCTGGCTTCATACTGCAGGAGAAAGGAAGACCAAAAAAAGTAAAGAAGGGGTACAGCCTGCGCAAACAGGAGAAGATAAAGTCAGAGGTGTACCAAATGAAGCACTGCGGAGTACATGTACCTCAGCATCTGCTTCCCGCCCAAAGAACATATCTGAAGAGATGGCTTTAGCCCCTGCAAACTTCTGCCGAGCTTCATTAGATTCCACAACTGCTGTCCTGTTCTCCACATCCCGCCTACTGGTAGGCCTGAGGAAACAACAAGAGATAGCTTCAGCTCAGCAACACAGTAAGGGAAGACTTCTCTCTCAGATCCTATCTGATCAAAGACAAGCAACAAAGCCCCAGGCACTAGCTACTATCAGGGAGCTCCTCTCCCATCTTCAGGGCAGTTAAATTTCATAACTATAAAGACTGGGATTCAACAGGCATAGAAATGAATTAGTCTTTTAGCGAAAGCTCATTTTCTCAGGATTATTTATGTATGTTATCTTCTGCAGTACATGGCTCAGATTCTGTCAAAATACAGTAGCATCTCTCCTACAGCTCTTATATACAATGAAGGTACAGAAACATCGGTGGCTGCTTTACCTCTCTGAAATTGGACGAATACTGGAAACTGTCACCTCTGGTTCCTCATCTTTGTCCATACCCCATGAGGAGTCTGTATCCCATCGTGAGCCAAAGGCATCTTCAAATGAGAAGGGATTATATTTGTACCTAAATACCAAAAATGGGTAATTTAGGACAGATATTGTGTTTGGGAATAAGCCAAAGACTATACTGAAGCTCAATCTTACTTGGGGGGTCCAGATGTGAAGCCTCCGCCATCTTCAAATAAGTCCAATTGGGAACGGGAAGACTTTGCAGCCAGTGGCGTCTCCTGCTCAATTACTTGCATCTCAGACATCACTGAGTGTGAAACAGAACTAGCACAAGAAACAGGCAGTTAGGGCTGACAAGTATGACTGCATCCAGCTGCTACAACCTGTCTCCCTAAAACTGGACATCACCTTTACAGACAGGGCAAGTGCCACATGCCTAAAGGGAGAGCTGTAGGAAACATTCACCACATATCTGGCTTGACTCCATTAGAAGTTCCAAGTCTCCTTCTCAAAGGTGGTAGGAGGACATGTCTGCCTACACAGGGACATCTGTCGAGCAGCAAGGCTCTAGAACTACGCACTGACCGGCCATATGCACCTTTGGAAAAGCTCAATTGAGAATTAGAACCTTTGAACAGGTTCCATTGCTTCTGGGGCCCAAAGTATTTTTAGACAGTCCGGCATGCAAGCGCTTTTACCAGCTCCTTTTGCATCACAGGAGCAGCAAGCAACTGCTTATGAAACTATTCTAGAGCAGGGTGGTTTCAAAGCACCTCCATCTATCCTATGCCATCCACAGCCATACCTTCTTGACACCAAGCCCATGCCTAGCCTCTCTGCTTGTTCGCGCTTCTTCCCTTCAAGATTTTGAAGCTTTTTCTCTTCCTTCTTTCGATCAAGCTGCAGCTCCTGATAAGCCAGTCGCATTGAGGTGACTCTGAAGGAAAGAACTATGGTGAGATCCAGCTCTTTACCCTCTCCCTCAGCCTAGCCTACACCGTAAAAGGGCAAAAACAATCCTGATAACCCTTCAAAACACCAGCTGCCATAACAGCTCAGACCAAAAGTCCTTTCACAAAAGCTTGTCTTCTCGTCTCCCTTACTCTGAGATGCAACTCTTTTCTAGCCATCCTTGATTTCCATGATGTAGGCATTGCTTCCCCACCCCCAGACAGAGGTACAACAACATCTCATCCAGTTTGGCTTCCTCAATCCTGTCCCAAGGTAAACAGAAAAATCAAATACTTCCACATCTGTTCCTTAAATTCTTCCAGAGGTAAAAATCTGAATAAAATATGGCAGCATAACTTCTGCCTTGTTACAATGACCACTTTGGCTTATGGTTGCTGCTCATCCTACTATGCAGGATGTTTTCATATTAGGTGGTCCTGGAGTGATCAGCATCAGCCACATTATCTCTGCTTTACATATGAAAGATATTCAGAACAGGGCACTTACATGGATTCCTCTGCTTGTTTCCTGGACTCCACTGCCTGCTGCTCCCTCAGCTGCTCTGCCACCTGAGCTTGCCGCTCAATCTCAGTGAAGCTCTGGCTACTCACTTTCTGGGCTCCAAGACCTTTTTTGGCACCCAACTTCAAACAAACAAACAAACAAACAACAACAACAAAAACATAGAAAAGTCAGTCTCCCTGTGTAGTCGCTGTGTACAGGTGCAGTACTGCCTGCAACACAACATGGAAAAACACACACGAGTTCACCCTCCAGCAGCAAGTGCTAAGAGATCAGCCACAGTACACTCCAGACCATAACAAGGTCTATTTTTTTCTATTAATATAAAAGCTATCTTTCAAAAGAGGCAATGAGATAAAGCTCTGCCTTCCCCAAAAGTATCTCTCAGTAGACAGCTTGGTTAAGGGCAGAAAGGAAAGGATCAGGGAAAGGACAGCAGTAATATGAGATGTGCTCTGCTGCCTCTCCAGAAAATAGGAACTCCAACATACCCCCTTCTTGGCAGCTCCTGGCTTCTTCTTTCCAATGAGGGAGGATTTAAGGTCTGCAAGAGAAGCAAAGCAGCAAATAAGCAGAAGCGAATTACTTTAAGAAGCCAAAATAAATCAGGAACCCTCACAAACATCCACCACAGTCCAGCTGCTATAGAGTCCAGGGCACACCATGCAGCTTCATTTAACACTTCACTCAGCCAAGAAAAATGCACTGAAAAGCTCCACATTTGCAGGCCAGTGACCTGGAGAAGCATATCCATCCCTGGAGAAACCTGTAAGGCGTTCAGAAAGTGCCTTCAAGTGTTATATGGTTGGTGACCCTATCCAGTACAGATCAGGGTTGCTAGAGGCACAAGATTTACTTTGTACATAAATCCAAGAGAACAAACCTTCAAAGCCAATTGATGCACAGCGTCTCACCAGTGCCTTAGGGACAAAGAAACAAGAACCCTAAGGCTACATTTACATGTACAAACCACCAGCAAAAAAATGGACCAAATGTATTGTGCTATAGAAGCAACAGGTTTCTCAACACCTTGTATCAGAAAGCTGTTAATATGAGGGGATAAGGCACACCACGCCTGTAAAAACAGCCAAGGTCCAGCCAAGCAGCAGATGCCTGTGGAAAAAGTGTAAGAACAAAGCAAGCATAAAGAGGGATTTCCTATGACACTTTTCCAGCTTTTACCATTGCATAGTTCCATAATCTGATTGCCCTTGTTGGGCTTTTATCTCCCTACTTCCTACATCCACATGACTTTTGTCAATCCACACTTGAGATACTGGGCAGGCTGCTGAGAATGATCTTTTCTAATTTTACCATAATTTTTAAAGCATTGAGATGGATGTCCAAATTCCCTATCTGATACTATTTTCATCTCACCGTTTAGAACTTGTTTGATTTTATTACTGCAAGGAGATGGGGTTTTTTAAATAGCAACAGAGAAACAATATTTAGCTTAGATCCCAATATGATACATGTAAGCTTTGGCTCATTCTCTCCCTCTAAGCAAAAGAAGCTAAAGTTAGATTTGAAGGCAGAATCACAAAATGGACAGGCAGAGTTGTGATAAGCAGCCAGCGCAGGCCACCTGTTAGCCAGTTACCTCTGGCAGGAGCAGGCTCCTGTGATGACAGGTACATGGACATGTCTGAGAAGAAACAAATATGGGGAATGAATGGATACTTCAGGATGTAGCCTTTCCACCCAGGATGAAGCCCACTGTGGGCTATGAGCATACTCTTGGTAAGAAAAGCTCAGCAAAATGCTTTGTGCAGACAGGAGAGCAATGGTTGGGACAATCAGATATAAATTCCTGTTAGTCAACAAGCTAAAGAATTACTTGCTTCCAAGTTTCTGGAGGAAAAAGCAAAACAAAACACAAACCAGCCACGTGGCCTTGATCAGCCAAGTTCCAGATACGAAAATACCAAGTTCTGGTTCAAAGCCCCAAAATGCAAACAAACTTTTGAGATGAGATATCCTTGAACATCATCAGCCAAAGGAGCAAGATAACCTCCAATAAGCTGTGGATTGTTGTGGAGATTTACAGAAATACTCAGTATTGCTTCCAAAGGAAGATAAGCTCCTTTCAACATTCTGAAAATAGGTTCATCAGTTCCAGCTCCACTAAGCTTACTACTGAGCAGCAGGTGTAACAGCAAAACTGACCTAAGAGATCCTAAAGAATCTTACTTACCTATAGGAGCTTTAGGAGATGTGCTCAACAAGTCAATTGATGGGCCTTGGCTCGGATCTGCAGGCACAAGAACAGAAGAATACATTCAGAGATCATAGAATCATATCATAGAATGGCATGAATTGAAAAGGACCACAATGATCATAGAGTTTCAACATCCCTGCTATGTGCAAGGCCACCAACCACTGGACCAGGATGTGGCCCAGAGCCACATCCAGCCTGGCCCCGAATGCCTCCAGGGATGGGACATCCACAGCCTTCATGGGTAACCTGTTCCAGCACGTCACCACCCTCTGTGTGAGATACTCTTAACTCCTTTATTCTCACAGCATGCTAAGTTTCACTATCTCTCTGCTAACTTCTGTGCCCCACAGCAACCAAACCAAGCTAAGTTCCATGTTGAGAGCTGCACCTTCCCAAGCACAACTACCTTAGATTTCCACAGAGCAAGTTACACACTCTGCAGTGTTCTCAACATATTAAAAGACAGAAAACGCTCTGAAAGAGAATATACAAAGTTGTTTCTAATTACTGTTGTGCTCCCAGACTCTTGATTTTTTTCATAACGCATCCTAGAAACAGTTTTCTGCTTTATATTCACATGCCATTTTCAGACAGCACACAGAGCTTCCATTCCTTCAAGCCTGAAACAAGCCTTTCCAACTGTGATACAGAACTGTGGTCTCCTGGAAATGAAGTCAGGTTCTTGAGAAAATTATTCAGCAGAGAACTCACGTGATGCTTCACTGCTTTCTGATGACTTTGGTGCTTTTTCCATTTCCAAGGAAGACTGTGCAGGATTCTGGCTGGCATCTGCTACATCCCAGGTTCTGGAAGACTGTAAGGAGAAAATCACTCTAATGATTTGCAGAGGATGAATACATCTCATAAACCTGAACTTACTTCTAGTTCAGAAGCCTTGATTCAGCTTAAGGTTTAGAAACGTGTTCCAAACAACTGACTGTGCCCTCACTGAAGATGACACAAGCCTATGTTCCTTTACTGAGATAATAAAATAAAATAAAATAAAATAAAATAAAATAAAATAAAATAAATAAAATAAAATAAAATAGCAGAATGGAAAACCACAAGGAATAACAGAGCATTGTACAAGCAGTTGATCAAATCCACTTCCACTGGAAACCCAACTAAACCAGATGTTCAAAGTAATAGCCAACCCTTGCTTTAACTGACCAGAGAGACCCTGCATTATCCAGGGAGATTCCTTGAAGACGTTCTCAAAGAGAAAAGGTGCAGGTATTGAGGATCCATACAGAAATATTTATATCTGTGGACTACATTCCAGACTGATGTCTGAATGAATCTTAGTTGTTCTGTGTTACTACTGAACGTGTGTACAGTTTAGAATCCTAAACTAAGCAGAACTGCTCCTACTGCCAATGCAGGTTCCTGGGCAAACAGCTGGTTACCTGAAAGCTGTTAAAGCTATCTGGTTTAAGCAATTCTTCCCACCTGTGTGTGTTCCATGAAGAAATCAGCATCGCTCTTGTCAGGGGAATGCCCAGGGGCTCCACTGAGTCCATCTATGAGCAACTGAAGAGAAGAGAATTAAAAAGAAGCTATCCTACAAGACTCAGCATGAAGTGCTACGTGCCTAACAGTAGAGAACTGCTTGGACTTACATCAGTGCCGTACTTGGCCATGGCAGCACTTGCCAGCTGCCGGATCTTCTCTCTGTACATCTGGGCAGCTCGACTGTTATACTTAGCATTGGCATCTGTTGTAGTGCAGCCATGCTGGCGGAAGAAAGCAGTCTAAAAAGAGAAGAACATTTAGTCTCCTTGCTGCTATGTCATACTCAAGCAGCAATTAGACATGGCACAAAAACTACAAGAACGAGAAGCTTCCCAAAGACAGGAGATACAATACTGAGCACATGGCATGAAGCTTGCACTGATCAACTCAGTTTCCCCCAAGAAGTCTCATTCAAACCCCAGAGGGATGTGAACAATCCCTTTCATTCCCAGAGGAACGCTTCTGTCACCATGCTGAGCAAGAGCTGCCCAAGTGATCAGTGTTACTAACTCCTTTTGATTAAGGGGACCATGCCCTTCATATAAAGAAAGTGTCAGTAAATGACTGATCTGCATACCAGAAAACAATACATGTATAGGTCGCAGGCTGACTTCTAAGTGCACCTAACAAATGCCTGGCCTCATTACACGTTTCAAAGAAAAAGAAAAGAGAGAGAAAGAAAGGTTGGTACCCAGAAAGCCACACAAAATAAAGGGGCAAGAAACTGAGGATATGGATTAGCAATAGAGAAAGCAAGCAAAATGCCTATGGAAGTTCCTCACCGCGTTGGCATTGCTGCCCACTTGCATACACCTCAGCTGGAACCAGTTCCAGTTAGAATCAAGCTCTGTGGACCTGCATGAGAACAAATTACTGCTGTTAATGATAGACAGGTGTGCCAAATGCAAAAGCACGCTCCAAGCTAGAACAGAGATCCCCCTTCTGTTCCACCAGCGTACAGGAGGCAAAGGGGGAAAGCACATCTCAGTGAATTCTTTGCTCTTATCAGGAATTAATCCAAACTTTAAAAGCAAGGAACAAAGTCAGCTTCAGCTTCATACCAAATACCACGGTATCCAAATTGAGAGGGTGTCTCACTGGTACGGCTTGCTGAGAGGTGGGGCCCAAAGCAGGAAAGCTTCCATCCCACATCTGATCTCACCACAGCTCACAGACTCACGCACGGCCCATCCCACCCATCCAGTCAGAGCACATGACAAAGCAGCCCAAAACGGTCAAATGCAGCAAGGGCACGGCACGTCCTGTTAGGGTTACTCAACTTATCTCTGCACGGGCAATGATCACCACGCTGTTACTCAGCATGTAAAAACAGGTACAGAAAACAAGCGCAGCGGGATGAAAACACAAAACCACCTTCCCCACTGGGCCAACACAGAAAAGAGAGTACAACATTCCTGCTAACAACGCTCTTTGCATCGCTCAGCGTTGCCAAACAGACCCTCAGCCCGCTTTATTATAAGCCTCTCGTTAGACTCGCACGGCACGGCCTCCTTTCAACTCCTCCAAAGCAGGTGCAGACGCTGTTACACGAGACCCAGGGGCACAGCACGACGCTGCCCTGCCGAGCAGACACAGGGCACAAAGCACCGCCTGGCCACCGATCTGTTCCCCGCCGGAGCCCCGATCCCCGCCGTCACACACCTGATGAAGCTGAGGTGCACGCCCAGGGAGCGGTGGACGCCGGAGCAGTCGATGCACAGGAACACCCCGTAGGTGATGCTGGCCCAGCTCGGGTTCTTGGCGCCGCAGTCGAAGCACGACTGGAGGGGACAGAAGGACGGCCGGGCTGAGCCACAGCCCCGTTCACACGGGCCCCGACCCCGCCGCCCAGACCCCGTCCCGCAGAGAACCGGCCCCGCCCGTTACCTTGTTGGCCGGCGCCGCCCGGAGCCGCTTGAAAAGAGTCTGGATCTCCGTCTTGCTCGGCTCCGCCGCCATCATCTCTCCTTCCCACACGCCACCGCGTCGACGGGTCCCGGCACGGCCCAACGGGCGCAGGAGCCAGCGGGGCTACGGGAACCGCCCGAGCCCAAACCGGCAGCGGGGCGGGCTGTGCCGTGCCCGCCGGCAGGGGGAGCGCTTATTTTGTTTATATTTGTCACTTATTTTGTTTATATTTGTTTATTTTATTTATATTTGTCACTTATTTCTAATGTTTCCACCGATACACAAGATAGATGGTAGAATTAATTGCCATGGGAGCCTAGGGCCCATGATCTTAGCAAGGCCTGTAAAGTTTGGGGATGCTTCTATATGGCCATTTCTGGGGTTACACAAGCAGTACTGGGGAATCAATCTAGGTAAAAGTAAGTGATAGCTTTTTGTCACGGCTATTTTTAAACCAGCTGAGTTCCCTGATCCCATTCATGGTGCAGCTGTCCTAGCAGTCATACCAGGAGAACCAGCGTTGAGTGGTGCAAGGGCTGCGTGTGCCCTGGGAAGAAAAGAGCTGAGGGCAGCTCCCACAGGGCTGTGCCTTCATCAACCATGACTCATCCCCGCAATACCTGAGCATGGCAAGCAGAGCAGGCATTGCAAGGGCTGAGTTACTTGCTCTACCCCGTCCCCATCTATTGTGCTGCAGTGTGATGCTGCTTCCCTCCTATGCTGGCTTTACTCCGATGAAGTTTACGTTTGGCTGCCTGAGGGATGTGCTGTGCAGGAATTAGGAAGGACACAGTCTGTTTGCAGTGTTAGTGAAAGAGGAATGACCTCAGGTCTATCGGTTAATATCACACATTGTATCTGCCCGTCTGTACTATGAGGCATGTGGGGAGAGTGCAGGCTCCTCTGCTTCACGAAGGGGAATGTGGTTCATGCTCTCTGTGCTGTGTCCCAGGCAGGATTGCTACAGCAGGGTTACTTAAGCTGCTTTGTCTCAGTCAGGTCCCTTGCAAGCTTTCCAGCCCATGCTGGTTGCTCCAAGCCCTGGCAAGGCTGCCGATCCTGTCCATCAGTTTTACATAAAAGCAGCAGGAAGAGTATGCTGCTGCTCTGAGAAATAGTCAGCTTCTTTTTGTGGCCACTGTCAGTACAGGAAAGACCTCCTGCTGCTGACTGTTCCCTGTGAGCATGTGCTGTCGCTGCACAGTTCTTGCTATTTCCTGCGTCTGTTTCTCTTGCATCTCATGTGCTTTGCTGTTGAATTTCTGAACAACTAGCTGGCATCCTGTTCTTTGGCCCTCAGCTTTCGTGTCCATCTACTTCATGTGTGAAGTTTGCCTTTTTCTTCCTGGCTGCTGTGACACCAGACTCTGAGCCAGTTGTAGCCTCCTAATGAGAGATGCCGGTGTTACCAGTGTCAGTGCTGTTCTCTAGCATCATGCAGCAGAGCAAAGGAAGGTAACCAGGTGCATTCTTGGAGTGTGCCATACCAATGGGGATGCTTTGTCAGCACAGAAGTCTTGTTGCCTGTGAGTGTGAGGTTACTGTGGAAGGATAAGTGGCAGAGAGAAAACCCAAGGGCCCTGCATGAGAAGCAGTGGACATGTCAGATGAGGGCTAGAGAAGCTGAGGAGTGAAGTGCTGCAGTAGGTATAAAACCTGCCCTGCACTTTTAGGACTGAACCAAGGAGGTGCTCCTCTGGGGACCCATCTGGAAGCAGGGTGACAGCAGGGAGAAGGGACCTAGCTGTCTTATACTGCCTTCCAGAGCGTGAACCAGAATAACTGTGAAGAAGAGAGAGAGTGTGCATCCTGCCCTCCTGCTTAGACCTATTGGCCTCTCATGCTTTTGCTGAATGAAGAGGGGGGACATGCAGCAGATTCAGTAAACTACCTGTATGGGAAACTATTAATCACAGCCTGAACCTCTGATTAATCAGCTGAGGCAAGTGTCGGTCTGCTGTGGGAGCACAGGTGAAGGTAATTCAGTTGTGCTTCTGGAAGGAGTGGAGCTCAACTCCACCTCTCCTAGACCTCATTTAAGAGCTGACCACCACTCAGGCAGCATCTCTCTTGAGATTGCTCCTTCACAGAGATTGGATAACCAGCCTCAGTATTTTCCAGCTAGACTGAAGGCATCTGTATTGGTGAGTTTTTCCTGTAGATAACCTTTGGATATCTATTACCATCATGCTTGTATTATTACCACCCTCCTTATATTATTTCTACCTTACATTACCTGAAAAAGAACTGGGAGAGACAGTGTCTCATGAGTCACAGTGTGAGTGGTGGGGTATCAGGAACCTAGTGATGTGTGGAGAGAGGAGCAACCCTTAAAACAGGCCTATCATATGTATAAATATATATATATGTAGTTTGTTTTGAAACAGCCCGTTTACAGACACTGAGACCAGTCTGCCAGTGTGCCACACAGAATGTAATTAGTAGCTGTCTCTGTTGGAAAGAGTATTGTACAAAGGCAGGCAGTCACGTCACACACTGACTGCATACAATGCTTGTGGCAAGATTTAAGATAAGGAGCTATTATGCTACGTGTGGAGTGAATGTGTTGTTAAGGCTTACAACTTAGGCAGTTTTACTGCAAATCAAACAAATGTTGTGGCTTGAAGAGAAGCCAGCAAGGGTAGAAGAAGCATGTAAATTAAGGAGCACAATACATGAGTAACTCAAGAGGTAGTGAGAAGCAGCTGTTAAGTAACTGTATGTATGCATGTACATGTTATGTCTTTATGCTTTGCTATTGTAACCCTATTTCCGGTGTTACTGTTGAATGCTTTCAAGCACATAGTTTGAAAATAACTCTCTGACTGGCACAAAATGTGCTGGGGATCTGGGAGCCTTTGGGGATGCCCCAAAGCAGAGAAAAGCTAGCAGATGTACTTGGGGGTGGGGGTAGGGTGTTTTGTACATTGCTGTAGTGGTCAGTTTGGAGATGTGCTATAACAGCTGTCCTTCCAGGCAGGCTGCTCAGCAGGTGACAGTCATAACATGCCCTGTGGCTTAAAGTCATGCTCCCCATACCATGTGGGAGCAAGGTGGGTAGACTGGGCAGTCAGCAGGCCCTGAGCTGTATTGCCATAAACAAAATCAGAGAGGGAGTAAAGCCCCAAGGCTGGCTAGAGATAGGGTGAGCCTTTGGCAGTGCTGGAGGAAGCCTGGAAAGCAGAACAGAAGCGCTGCTTTCTGCAGCAGCCCCACAGGGTCCCCCCATGCTCCTCTGTTTGGTGGCTAAACTGCAGCTTTGCTGCTGCAGCAGCTCCCAGGGCCTGGAGCTGCTGTAAACCTGAGTGCAGCCAGTTCAGCTGAGCTGGGACAGCAGGGTAAATGCAGGATAGTGGCTTGGGGGAGAGGGTGAGGAAGGCTGGTACAGATGCCCATGCCTTGGCTGTCTGTTTTGGCAGCCAGAGGGCTGGCTTGCTTCTTTACCCACTCACCCAATGATGCACTGTGCCGTGTCTGTTTGCATATTTATTAATTATCAACTTAACTGTTCTCAGAGTGACCCACAGTGTTGTCCCATACAGGAGCAATCCAGGAAGCAATGCACACCCTTAGGTCCCCCAAAACACAGCAGCAGTTGGCACCAGCAAGGCTGATTCACTAGCAGACATCATTCTTGTCCTAAGACATTTAAAAAATTGAAGTGGTAGAAGCACAGTCTCCTAGCAGAGGTGCAGACCTTCTGCCTCATTGCAGTCGTATAATCTCTGTTTGCCTAAAGCATAACAGATCTCTAGCACTTGGCTCTGCTGTTCTGCAGCCATGAGAGGGCACTTCTGGAAAAGCACCTGAGTCCAAGGCCAGGGAGGGCATGGCATGCAAGAGGGGAATGTATTACAAACAATATTTGTTGGCTTAATGGGAAAATGTGTTGGGTCTTCCATACAGCTGGAAGGGGGAGAAAGCTGCAGGAAGACCCTCAACCAGACCCCGTAGCAAGGCAGGGTGTAGATGTTACATCTGCCTCCCAGAAGGCAGTCATTAAACTTCTTAGCCATTAGTCATAGTTTGATAAGACACGTGTTCAGCCTTTTGAGGTGGTTAATAAATAGGACAAGGTTTGCTGTATCCAGCACTATTAATGAGTTGCAGGAAACGAGGAAACTAAAAATGAATAGCGGAGAGTGACAGAACAGTGCAGGGACTGGAGTGTTGCTTGTATCACATAGCATTTCATCTTGTAAATCTGATCAGGTTAGTGAGGAGCTTGGATCAAAAAGGATGGGAACCAGGTTGCATCTGGGTGACATTCCCTTGGTAGACATTCTGTTGAACAAGAAAGAAAGTGGCACAGCTGGGACAATGGGGAATATAATTTCCTTAGGGAACCTAATTACGAGGCCTTGCACAGAGCAAAAAACAAGCAAACAAAAAAAAAACCTCTCAGAAGGATGAAGAGAGAAATGTATTCTCTGAACCCCAGAGGGATGGGAATCCATCAGCTTCTCTGATGGAAAAACAAGGCAGCCTGCCAAGGGAAGGAGAGCATTTTCCAAGTCTGTTTCCCCTCAGATTACATAGGAGCAGGTGGTCTGTAGCTGCTTCCTTATTGTTCTTCATAGGTCATGGTTTCATGAGCTCTTCCTCCTTCAGCTTCCTGTGTTCTCTGTTGCAGGTGTCTGTTCAGCACCAGTACCAGCCCTGAGCCTTCAGTGCCCTGGCAGGCAGCCTGCATGCTGTGGACAGAATTCCAGTAAGGTTTGATGCTCTTTGAAACAGTGCCACTGGGGAAGCAGATCTATTACAACCTGTGGCGTGCGACGTCTGCCTTTGGAGCTGGGGTACACAGTGCAGTGTGTCAGTGGTAGGAGAAGTCTTCCTGCATGTGGCAGCAGGACTCCATGGATACTAAATAGTGCTCCTCAGCTACATCTTCCTTGCTACCTTCCACAGCAGTGGTGGGGTTGAGCTACTGTACAGTTTTGTCCTCAAGCAATACAACAGCAATACCTATGTGCCAGCATCTTCACAATGTCAGATGCCACTGCCCTAACAAAGGCACTGCCACCATGAATGATGTCATCTCATGTTGATGTCATCTCGACGGAGTCCATGTTCCTGCATCCAACCACTCATGTTGGAGTTCGTGTACTTTGATCTTCTCTGCTTCTCACCTTTCTCCACAGTGTGCTCCAGGCTCTGGAACCTATCAATCAGGTGAGCAGCCAGTTTATCTATTAGGACTGTGTTGATTTTCTGGGTGCTCTGTGGGAGGAGAGGGTTCCCTGGGCTGTGCTTAAACAGAGGGAGGTCAGACACAGGGAGCAGTGCTTCCCAGCTGTTCAGCAAGAGCGCAGCAGAGACATAACATTTCAAGGCCAACTTGGCTTTGCATGTCTGTGAGGCGGTTGCTTGCATCCTTGAGCTGCTTGCCTGCATTCAATATCTGCAGCAGCTGAAACTCAAGAGACCAAGCAGCCATCAGAGGAGTTGGTTTCACAGACCCTAAAATTATGAGAAATCCAAAAGCTACTGCCTTTGAGAACTGTGGTTTATGTTGGTCTTGGGTTGTCAGGACTAGCTTAACTGTCAGCCCACAATCCTGGAACAGGCCACCTGGTAGTTGATGATAGAATTAGTGCCTTCTCAAGTTTTGAGATGCTTTACTGAAAAACTTTAATGTTAGAATTAGGTAAGCCAAAAAAAATCAAGTGACTTACTTGCAGGGGAAAAAAGAGAGTGTACTAAAGTGAGGGAAGCACCTCCTTGTTCACAACAGAGCAATGGACCTGTTTTGGAGTTTCTCAAATTGTTCACTGCTTCCTTTGAAGGTAGCCCATGCAGCACAAGCACTGATTTGCTGGAGGACAGAGCCAGCAGGGCTCTCCTCCTGTCAGATGTGACCTTCTCCAGCAAACATGTCAACTCTGTTCCCTGCAAGTTACCTCACTCAGCAGAGTTTTCTAAACTGAATCCCATTAGCACAGGGACTTGTTGCCTACAAGACAGAGAGGAAGCTCGCCTGAAGGGGAAGACAGTGACCCAAGGCAGGCAGCACTAAGGAAAATAAAACATAAGCGATGAAAAATGAGAAAGCTGTTTTTTACTCAGATGCTCTTTTGAAAACCAACAACTATCAGTGCACATAAGCAC
The DNA here is from genome assembly GCF_054131305.1 of Coturnix japonica. Taxonomy (NCBI): domain Eukaryota; kingdom Metazoa; phylum Chordata; class Aves; order Galliformes; family Phasianidae; genus Coturnix; species Coturnix japonica. The sequence continues at coordinate 23,122,769 of NC_140667.1, read as the reverse complement.
CCCCGTGAACTGCCATTTGGGTGGGGAGTAGGTAGCAGTGGTTCAGCTCTGTGGGTGGTCACAATGCGTAGGAAGGTTGCAGGGCCATCAAGTGAGACAAACATACAAAGGATGGTGGATGTGGCACTGCTTAGGAACCCTGTGGCACCTGTGGGGAAGCCCTGAGGAGAATTTGAGAGGAAGGGCCAGTATGCTCACAGCTGGGGATGGGGATTGTTTTGGTGTCAGCCTCCTGCTGAAAGCAGGAACAATAGACTCAGGAAGGAAAGAGTTTGTGAAGTCGAAGGGGAAGAATACAGGTCCTGGAAGAAGATTTCCAGCTGATATGCTAGAAGGGAAGTTCAGAGAGGAAGGGATCATAAGATCTATAAATAGCTGGACCCAGTGAAAGCACTGAGACTTTAAGAGGAGAGATTACAGGCCTCTGCACTTAACAGGGGAAAGGTGCTGAGCATTGGAATGCTTCAAGAGAAAGGAAGTCTCAAGCTGCAGCTGTAATTACTTTAAGCTGGGGAGACTGACAACAAACCATGAACCTCAGCAAGTAGGATTATCAGACAGGCAGGATGACCCAGACAGTAAAATGGATGTCTTAAAAGCAATTGAGAAAGTGACTGAGTCTGAAATTTGTTCTGGTAAAATCCACTGCAGTCCTGTTGTTTAGTCATTTTTCCATAAGTGATGCTGGAGTTGTGGCAGCACTGGCATTGCCTCAGTTTCAGCCCCATAACCACCATGGAGCATCCCTGCCAGTCTGTGTTTGGTTAACCTAGGAGCAATTACTTTTTCAAGAAGCAGCGTTCAGGCCCATTTTAACACCAGCACTGCTTTCCTCACAAGCAGGAGGGAATTCTGCAGCCTCTTGTCCATGAATAAAAAGACAGCAGATCTGGAAATGCAACTGAAGCAACCCAAAGTTGTGTAGTTTGCCCACACTTCAGTCAGGTAGAACATGCCTGAAATAAAGCTGAGCACCCAACAATGGCAGCCTTAGGCTAGATCTGTAAACAAAGCAGGAACAAAGGGAATTCAGAAAGATGTTTAACAGCTCAGGGATTGCTGTGCAGAACTGACACCTACTTGTACCTGCCTCGGTGTGGCAAACCAGCCACAAGGATGTGAAATGTGGAAATGGGATGGAAAGTAAACCAAAGCACAAACAGCCCCAAGCTCCACACGGGGCTGTGGGACTGTCACTAAAGGCTTGAGGCTGACCACAGCACAGCTGGCCCATGAACACCACAGGCTTTGAGACAGATTCTGCCTACAGGACAGACAAGTTATTAATGGATCGAGCAAGCTCAGCTTCTGCTTTGGGGAAATGGGTGTGATCTGCCATAGAAAATCTTTAACAGCTTCTTCCTAGAAAAACTCCTCATTAACAGAAAATTCAAGCTTTGCACCATACTTTTAGAGTTGTTCCTGTGGAAGATGCATCTCTCTGTTCACACAAAACCACTCAAAAGCACAGATAACAAGTTTTAACTAGAGCCTTTACACTTAAAAAAAAACAACAAACCAACTTGCATTTGCTTCTGTGGAAAACTAAGCCTCCAGGCAGACCTATTACTTTCATAGAAGACCACTAAGGCTTTGTTGTTGTTTTGTTTGTCTTTACACAGGCTTTCTTTTACTAATCTGTTTGGGTTTGGATACCCAGAACTAAGAGCCATACAAAAATTTACGAGCTACAGTAAGGCAGAGAAATTCTTTATTCCTGATATGTTTTCTCCTGTTCATTAATTCAGCTCTTGGCAAGAATCTGATGTGCAAACATTCTTTAGGAGACACATTCACATAATCTATGGTGTGTCACTATTTCTGGCAGCCTTCAAGCAGGCCATTATGATCAAGCAGTCATGTTTTCCTAGGACAAACAAATCTGTTCAGACTTCGTCCTGTGGAATTTCAGGTTGTTTATACTGTAACCAGGGGTTCTGCCTACTGGCTGTTTCTGTCCTCACCACCAGTTCTGGACCCACCTACTGCCATCCCTAATTACAACCAAATCAAACTTTGAAGAATTGAAGCCTGCTGCCACCTTTTCCTCTATCACTCCCTTCTATGTTTTTATTTTGACCTTACCTGAAAGGCTAGTTTTAGTGTTTGGAAACATCCAGGCTAACAACATCAGTTTCCTCTGTTTATCATAGCATAAGTCAGGTCATCTTTGCATTCATGTGCAATAGACCAAAACAGCAAAGTTACTCAGTCGGGGGTCAGTTACCATATAACAGAGCTGATGCTTTATATGGGACATGGCTCTAAAAGAGACAAGATCTTTAAATACAAATGGTTATACACTGACATCTTTGATTAGATTGTGTAAACCTACTGATTTCTCCTAAAATTGGGCCTAGAATAACAGGTAAAGTCACAGCTAACTCCAAGCTTGTTTCATGTCTGTTGCTTGGGTCTCTAACTACTTTTCTCTTTCCCTGAGAAGTAGTACTAGCAATTCAGAGCCAATTGCCTACTTAGCCACATCCTTTTGGTTTTCATCCTTCTCTTCACACAACTGTGAAGGTACAGTGCCAGAGATGCTTTGAACAAGGCCTGTCCAACAGCCACTGCATTTCTGTGGTCTCATAAGAAACCTAGACAGCATCCATCTCAGATCTTTATCCTCAGCACACTATATCAGTGCATCCAGTATGCTGTGAAAGACTTATTTCTGCTCTCTTGCAGGCACCAAAATCTTTGTAAGACTTCATAATTTCACTAAACAGCATTTCCATCTATCCATCCCCACCTACTTTTTCAGTCCACATTTGCTAAATACCAATTTTGGTTCACTAGCTGCTAACATTCTTATTAGCACAAACAGTCGATCATGTAAGACAGAAGCCTTTTTCCTGTTCCCAAGCTATACTCTATCATTCATTCCTGGTATTATACCAATACATTGGAGGGTAGTAGGAAGGAAAATCCAGGCTTAGAATCATAGAATCACTAAGGTAGGAAACAACTAAGGTCCACCTGACACCAATATTTTCTATTAAACCATGCACCTTGGTACAACATCTAAACATTTCTTGAATGTCTCCAGTGGTTGTGACTTCGCCACCTTCCTGAACAGCTCCTTCCAGCACCTAACTACTCTTTCAAAGTTTTTCCCTATTGTCCAATCTGAATCTCCCCTAGAAAGGCTTTTGAAGCTTTATCACTTACACCAGCTGCCTTACCACAGGAGTCAGAAAACCTGCAGGTGAAGGACACTGAAGGTTTCTGAAAGATTTGAGAATAAACAGAATTGTGTCAGCTCAACTGAGCAAGAAAGAGGAAGGAACAGGAGTTCTCTATAGCCTTACTTATGCAGAGTTCCTTGAACAGGAAGCCTGGGGGGCAGGGCACCCCCACCACCCTATGGATACACATGCATGGAAGCTAAGAAGCAGTTCTGCCTGTTTTGAAGAGTTGCACTTGTCATGCATCTCCCTTCACTAAGTGCAAGCGAAGAGGATCTGTTCCCTTCTGTACTTCTATATTCTTGCAGTGCTCACAGTCAGAGTAGTCTTATTCATCCTTGTTTATTTATTAGAAAATCCCTACAGGTCTAGGCATTTAAAATGAAGCATTAGTTACATGGAATACAGGCCCTCAGAGTCCAGAAGTTGCTGGATATATTGCAGAGGTGGACTGGAGCCATCAGTGACCCAGTGACCTCTGCAGGAGATGCTGGTATGGATGCAAGATGCTGGCAGGGCAGTTGTAATCAGGAGGCAACTTTCTCAACGTAGTTAGCAGGATAGAGTCCTACATGGCCAGTGAGAAGTCGGCCCTTGCACCACCCCTGCTCATCTTCCTCACTAATCTTCATCAATTCTTCACCTACGAGCAAAGACAGTTATTAGGAAGCAGCTTTGGAAAAGGTAGCATGGCATTTTTTTTGTGAACTCTGAGGGAAAAGACCTGATGGTCTGAATCATCACCCCTTTTCTCCCTTATCACACTCAGCATCAGTTTGATTTAGTCCACAGTTATTGATCTCTTCATTAGCTGTGGTCAGTCTTATCCCATAGGCCAAGGAATTTCCATTCCTCAATGGAAGCTTTTTTTTGTTCCCAGTAGTTCTATTCAGTTTCCTTTCCCCAGAAGAAAGTACTTAGAAACCAAAAAGAGCAGAAGGCTCAAGTTTTCTTTTCCACCAGCTCCTCTGTAGCATGTGGGAAAGAAATTTAAGAAGCTGTTAAGCTCTGGCTGGTAGGGGCCAAAATGGCTATTCTGTCATAGGCCATCTGGCTTGACCAGAAAGGCATGCAATCAACTTCTTTCTCAGACTATAACCAGGAAAGACTATGACTTTTAACCTCTCCATATCTTCTTCAGGAGAGGGCAGAAAGGACCTCTTCTCCATCAGTACATCTGCTAGAGAGAGAGGTCCTCTGCATCATTAAGACATCCCATGCTGGTAGAGGCTGGGAAAGAAAGTCATCTGCTATTAAGCTTAAGCCCTACTGGTCCATGCTTGCCAGAGCAGATCCAGAAGATGGATAACAATATAACAAGGCATGCCTTTTTAACCATTAGATCTGCTGGGTGGAAAGAGAGAGCAAAGAGTCAAATTCCAGAGCACGCATACTTAAAGATATTTTATAGCAAAAAAAGGTTTGTTTAGTAGCTAGTTTACTAGCAGCACAGATACTGGAGCCTTGGACACAAACCTCTGCTACTGAAAGACTTCAGCACCTTTTTAGAAAGGGGCTATTTTGGAGTTGTATAGCAGAGATGTCACATACGACAAAACAAGCAAGATCAGAGACACTCAAGATCCAGATGTTCTCTTGGGTTTGAAGATAGAACATTTCAACAACATTTTAAGTAAAGGAAGAAGAATGGAAGGGGCCTACTTGCTCCAGCATTCTTTCTCTCTCAATCCTCTGCTGGGAGCTAGGCTCTCCAAGATATTCATTTTGATATAGCATAATTTTGTTTGCCAGCTGAACTCTGTCTTCAGTAGCATGTGTCACTTAACTAGGCTGTCTCCCAAAACATCCATCTTCAGTTAATTCAAAGGACAGTGCAAACCTCACATTAAAGAAAAGGCAAAAGGGACCTATGTAACCACTTGGATCCACTGCCTTCTCTATACTGTAAGCAAGGCCCAAGCAAACTTTTGATGGGGCCTCACTGTTTCTTAATCTAGAAGAAGTTGAACTGCCCAGTGTATTATCTGCCTTATTAGTTGGCAATGGGCCAGTCCACAAGAAATGCAATAATTATCAGTTCAAGGTAACATCTGGTTCTTAAGGAGTGTTCCAATCATTCACTCAGCCCAAGAGAGGATAGCAAAAGGTTAGTAAGAGATTAGTGCTTCTGTACCTGCTTTAAAGCTCAGCTCATCTGCCTCCTGTCCTGTGTAATCATACAGTGCTCGTACCCGTACACCTGGTACCTTTATGTCTTCCTCATGCCCGTTGGCATCCAGGCACTTCTTTGGAGTGTCCTCATCTGACCACTCCGAAACATCTTCCTTCCCTCCACTGCAGATATGGAAGCAGAGAGGAAACATGATGGCAGTTCTCTCACACACTTTCTCCTTAATTCAGATACCATTCCAACCTCTAGGAGACTACTATGCTATAGAACTAAGTGGAAAAGACCCAGTAGCCAAGCGAGGGTGAACAGGGAAGAAGCGAGATACCAGAAGACACTAGATTTGCTTGAAAGCACAGTAATGACAGGGCCCTGGGGGCTACAAGGCAGACTCATTCTCAGTGTTTCCATATATGCACTTTTCATGTCTTCATCCTACTCTAGCACACCCTCTCATTCAGGGAAGGTCAGACCTAATGGAGAGCCCAGCTGTATCTGGAACAACTCCAGCCAAGAACAGGACAGAGAAGGGAAAGCCATGTCTCCCATATTAAACAGATGTGGCTGGAATGTTATTTTCCAAATCAAAAGCAAGAGCAAAGGGGAAGAGCAGCAGAGGACAGGCACCTAGAACCCAAAAACCCTGAAGAGGCTACATTCCATACTAACTTCACAAGTGTGGGTGCCCTCAGGCTGTCATAGAAGAGGCTGTTCTGCTCCTCTTGATAGAAAGACCTGTAGATGGGCAAATAGAGCCCCTGAATCCATTAGACTGAAATGGCCTTGGAACACCTTTATATTCTCATTCTTTTCTGCCCAATTCACTTACACCAGAGTTCCCCTTTGAAGGCCAGGATGCTAGAGGCACAGTAGGACATTGGTCTCTTCAGCCTCTCCCTGTCCTGACTGCTTCCTGGCAAGGGAGGGCAGCTATACACCCAGACTTGTCAGAAGTACTCGCATCATTGTTAGGGAAAAAACAAAAACACAGATATGCCTGCATTGAAGAAACAGTACAGCTAACTCACAAAGTACAGCTAACTTTCCTTTCCTTACCCTGCCTAGGACAAGCAGTAATAAGGCCAGATCTTTATCACTAGAAGTACCTTAAGGCAGGTACCTAGTGAGAATGAGACAGTATATACCAGACCAAGAATAACTCCCTGAAAACCTCCTTTTCTCTGCTTTCTTGCATTTCTTGTCCTGTGGGACCCTGCCCAAGGCAAGAAGTTAAGAAACTACTCCTACTCAATAATGATCCTGGGCAGGACTGTATTTTTCCTAACCTGAGGCATCCCAGCATTCAGCCCTCACCTTGTCTGCAGAGGAGTCTGTGAAACAACACCATCCCGTGTAGGCAAAATGCTGGTCAATGTGACATCATCCGCCACCTTACCACTCTTTTCCTTCTTAGTGATTGGCCGTTGTGTTTCAAGGGACCATTCCTGCTCAAGGAAAGAACAATAATACTATCAAGCCATTAAGATAAAAAAGCTCTTAAGCATATTTTCTTACCCATACAGAAAGGAAACAAGTAAAGAACATCTGGCTATGCTTCATTTACGGCTGATCAGTTAATTGGCCTTACAGACACGTCAGGCTCAGTCCTACTGAATTCCAAGGTGCAACAAGAGGGCCTGTAGGACAAGTTACAAGAGGAGCTTATTCCAAGATCCTGAGCTCCATCTCCTCCTCTTTGCTCTTGCAGACAGATAAGCTGTAGTAGTTTCAGTTTAGTAGGGTTGTAAACACCCCTTCATGCAAAAAGATTGCAATAAAGCAGTTTCTGAAGAGCCCAGTACCCTGAGCCTGTGATCAAGAAGTCTCACTTAAAGACCAGACACACTAGCACAGGTTAGCCTGAAGGAACCAAATGGCAACTCGCAGAAAGGAAAGAGATCTGCCTGATGCATGCCTCTGCAATGCAGAACTAGCAATCTGCCAATTTCAGAAAAACAGATGGTAAAAAAACAGCAATAATACATTTGTGAATGTTATGTCACCTCAAATTGAGGCCAATTCATGGCCATGCCTGGTCCATGAGTATTACGCCACCACTTCAGGTCTTCCTGGTTGTCTGCAGCCATGATAACTTGATAGAGATCTCGATACAGTGCTTGAAAGCTATGGCCAAGAACAGACAGAGACATCAGTCACTCAGTAGTTCCCCAAAACCCAGTTAGGAAAGAGGACCTTAACTTCACAAATAGCTACATGGCTTATTAAATCCTATGAAGTTAAGGTTGCACACTTTATACCACAAGATCTCTCTTATCTGGGTAGAATGGGCATCTCTTGCTTAAGTACTAGAAGGTAACAGAATCTCAGTCCTCTAATTTTGATTACAGGTAGTAACATGGAGGCTTCTCATATGAAGGCGGCTCCAAAAGTAATGCCTCCTGTTTTATTGTGTTAACCTACAACATCAGAGGTAGGTATTGGTGACACAGCAGTAGAGGTTGAATCTTTCTGCAAATATTCCATTATATTTTGTTGCTGTGACACAGATAATAGCAGAGAGGCAGTCTGACAAAATAGCATCTGACCTGGAAGAGCACATGAAGGAACAGTGTGACACTGAACAGCATGTGGAAAAAAATAGCACCCACTGACATTCATCAGCACTTGCTGAACATGTATGGAGACCAAACAGTGGGTGTGAGCACAGGGAGGTGGAAGGCAGCACATCTCAGCGGTGGCAACAGCAAGTCACCTCCAGTGACACTTTTTATTTTAAAAAACAAGCATGGATTGTTCATTGCTGGCAAAAAAAACCCAACAAAAAAAACATAGCTAGTGGTGATGACTGCACTGAAAAACAATGTTTTGTAGCTGAGAACTGTAGCTCTATCAGGTGGTATTATTGCATCCAATGTAGTTTCCATGGAAGTAAGCAGAAGGCATTACTTTTGGAGCAAGCTGCATAGAATAAAGGCACATACAGGACCATATGAGAAGGGTTCAGAGACACAATAATTCCTGGGGAATATGTACTGGTCAGTCTGAAGAGATCCAATGCCAGTTCTCTGATAAGAATGACAGGGAATGAGCAAGACCTGCTTGATGCAACTTGTTCCTCAGACACTGAATTAGCACCCCTTGCCAGTGCCAAGGGCACCACAGTCTATCAGACCTCCCTCCTATGCAAGAGCTGCTACCTTTCACTGGTGGAAAGGTTGAGATGCTGGTGCAGATTCAGGAACATCTCCTTAAAGAAGCACAACCGCTTGCGCTCTGCTTCCTGACAGCTCTCAAACACTTGCTCCATGTCCTCCATGTAGCGGGGATTGTAGCGGTTCAGCTCTTCTAGCATCTTCTCATATTGATCCTTGCACTATATCAACCCAGGAGGAAAGAGAGCTGCAGTTAAAATGTTGCCTGGAAGTCAAGCCTCTGACCCAGCACCTCCCAAACACCCTTACAAGTTCCTCTTCCACAGAGGAATCTTCCACACTTTGACTCTTACAGGCAGGCAAGCCACCCGCTTTGGGTAGCCAAATCTTCAACTCTGCACTGAGTGGATGCTGCACCAAATTCTCTATTTAATTCTTGATGTATTTATTAGCGAGACCTTATCTAACAGCAAATATATAGACCCCTTGCTCAGTCTCACATGCTGATGTCTCAGTTTAACCCCCCAAAAAATCTTAAAACAGTGAGGTCACACCTCCTGCAAGCCTTCATCAGAAACAGCATTGCTAAGTGATAACACAACCAGTGCTTTCTCCATGAGAGCAGTGTCCTTGTGACCCATATCTACCCACACTCACCTTCTCAGCCTCCTGAGTACACTTCTCAACACGCTCCTGCAACTTGCGCAGCTGCTCCTGTGAGACAGAGGAGTCTGCCTTGGCATGATTCTCCCTTGTATGGGCTGTTTTCTCCTCCTTCCGGGCTGCATGATAGTTTTTCTTAGAGGTCTCCACCTGTAAGAGTGATGCAGAGGAAGTCATTATTATGACCACAGAGATCCTCCATTTGTTTGAGAGAAGACATTAACATTTCATTTCAGTCATTGGCAATTGTTTCAGGACAACCCAAGGGAAACACCAGTTTGGTGTTAACTTTAGAGCATGGTTGGCTAAACAGGTACCTCCAAATGATTACTTTTTAGTGCTAACATGCCAAGGAAGAACACCAAACCTGTTACCAAAGCTGTTATCACAAAGGAAGGAAGCTACAAGACCAAGACACCAACAAGATATCCTTCCCCTGGCATTCCCTGCAAGCCCTACTAGGCTGGATGGCAATTGCCACTTGGACTACCCTCATTCTCTCTTCCCCATTCACACTTTGCTCACATCTTTCATCTTCTTCACCCAGGGCTTCTGGGCCTTGCGGAACCCATCCTCTGCCTCCTTCGTCTCCTTGAAGCCCCCAATTATTTGCTTGTGGTAGGCCTCCTTTTGCCAGGCCTTGATCTTATCTGAATCTTCACCAGCCAGATGGTTCCTGACAACTAAGTGAATCTCACTTAGTTTGTCTGCAGCTGTCAAAAAGGCATGCCAGGCCTTCTCCAGAGTACCGTACTGTGGACCTGCAAGAACAAGACCAAAGGGGCACTTACACCTCCTGCCCATAGACAAAAAGAAAAAAATAAACATTCTTTTCTCCTACATGCATCTCTTTGGGGCCCATTCCATAACTCTGTATCACAAGTCAGCATAGACTTGGTCTCCATGCAGTCCCCAAAGGCAGCATCTAGACCGGCTGTCACAGCTGGCTGATACAGGCACATCTTTTGAGCAGCCTTCACTGCCCTGGGCAGGGTCTGCCAAGGGAGAGTTTCTGTATGAAGTTTTCTTCACAAATCTGGCCCAAGCTTCGGTTTGTGAGTCCAATGCCACTGAAGCACAGTATTGTTATTCTTTGACTGGACAAGAAAGATGGGTGACAACTGAGCTATTCTTAAAATGGGAGACCTGCAGCTTGACTTTAGGCTTGGACTGGCTAATGACTCAGAGTAAGTAACCAAAGTATCTAACAGCACTGAGAAAGAAGGCTTCTTAGAGTGAGTTAAAGGATAGGGTATAACAAAAAATAATAGTCCAAGAATTTACCTCCCTTCCTGTAGATAGGAAGCCTGTCCCAAGGAAACAGCCTCAACTCAGCAAGACAGACCACTCCAGGAACAGAATGCAATTATTACATCCTGTTCCCAGCCCAACCTGCCAGACTTACCTTTCTCCACATTGGTCCTCCACTTTCGGGACCACTCTGTTAGCTGTTGGGCGTAGTTCTTCTCTATTTTGGCTCGCTCCTGGAAGCAGGAGATTAAGTCATTGCAGAGTCGGTAGCCGTCATCCACCCGCTTCACTGTCCGCCTGTAGTTTCCAGCCTGAAATTTCACAAAACACACTGTATTGGTCTTCATACTCCTTCAAAACAGACAGCAGCAGGCCAAGCATCACAGTGAAAGGGAGCACCAGCCCTCTTGAAAGCAGCAGCTTGGTTCAGACCTGCCTCTGGCACTCTGATCTCAGACAGGCAGAGCAGTGGAAGGAGTAAGTAGAGATGCTCTGCTTACCTCTCACAGCTCAGATCAGTATCACCTGTACAAGAACCTCCCCACAATTCTTCCTCTCCCTACAAGCAACATGTCACTCAAACATTCCTACCTCCCTCACAGCCCAATTTTTTCTCCTTACCTCCCAGAAACTACCCTCAGGAGCCTCCCCACCAGCATCATCTTCTGATGACATCACACCCGTTTTCTTGCAGCAGAGAATTTTTGCAGATTTTAGTTAAGCTGAGGAGAGAAGGAAAAAAAAAAAACTTTTTAATATGGCACTGGCTGAACCTCTGCAGACACCACAGTTCTCCATGACTTAGCTAGAAGTCTCAGAGTCCTGCAGGCAAGCACTGTCATCACTGCACCTCCATCAGCAGATGGCTGTATATGGCAGACTGAACCTGCCTGCTGTCCCCCTCCCTGCAGAGGAATGGTCCTGGCAGCCCAGGAGCACATTTGGAAAGAACGCTGCAGAAGACCATCTTGCCAAACCGCAACTGTACAGATCCCAGAGCGAATCCAGCATTTCTCAGCAGCAGTCACCTCTGTCGAGATTCTTTTCCTCAACAAGGCTCACAGAACACTAGCAAAAGCTACAGAAGCAGAGGTAGCTAGAACCATCTGAAAGACTTCTCTCAGAAGGGCTGACTCCAGCTTCCCAGTGTGAGAATCGGGATTACAGCCGATGCTGGGCACTCAGCAGGCAGGCACGTCTTGAATGGGGAGGAGCCCTACCCAATTACCCATCAGCTGAGTTGGGCTCAAGTAGAACTACAGAAATATGCTGAGGCAAATCTAGCTGCAAGACAGCACAGCACGCATACCAGTTACTCAGCCATACCACGTCACTAGAAACATCACTGTAGAGCTGGCACAGCCCACCACTGCACCTGGGTCAAAATGCAGGCAAAGAGTTGGAAAGTGTTTCTCATTCTGTTGTCTTTTGCCCACTCTCCTGTGCAAATGCGTGCTGCCATTCTGCTCCTGACAGCGTGCAACACCAAACACCCTAAGGAAAACTTCTGGGATGATCTTAGGTAAGAGCAAAGTATAATGGAAAGAGGCTCAAGTGTTGACACTCTCATATAAACCTACTCCAGTCTAGGCAAGCTTGGGTTAATCTAGCATAGATGTCCTTTGCTGCCACTTCTCCTCTTGCACATTCCTAGTTATAAAAAGCTTTCTTCACACCCCAGAGAGGTATCTGGTCATTCTGCCAGCCCACAGAGTACACAGCAGAGATGAAGAAAATCACGTCAAGAGTCCGTCCACATCTTGCACACCTTTAAAACCCTTTTAAGCCTACTCTAGCATGAGCCACATCAAGAAGTGTCCCAACAAAGACTGCAGGAATTTCTTCCATTTCTTCTGGAAACAGTCTGGCTCTGTTTGCAGTCTCATTTAACTGACAGTAGGAAGCATATTAACGCTGCTCCAGGAGGCTGAAGCAATGAATGCCAGTCACAGAAGCAAGTTGTTAAATAGGATGTGATGCGCAAATGCATGAACTTTGAAGCCTGAAGAACAGCTTCACCCATGCCACCACCTGTTCCCACCCTCCCTCTCCCCACCACTCCTCAGAGAGCTGCAATGCTATCTTACTGGTTTCCAGGGCATGCAACTCCACATTAGTCCCCAGTAGCTACATACCTGAAAATGAGATGACAGGAGCAGCAGGAAGCTGGCAACTACGTCCTGAGCTTGAACTCTGTAAAACAGACTGGAGAGGACACAGACGGGCACAGTTAGATACCGCTGCTTTACTGTGGGGATGCTGCCTGTTCTGACACATCCCAATTCCAGCATAGGCACAAGGGTGTCCCCCTTCTGCCAGCTACTAGGAGGGGCACCCTGATATAGCAGCTGTGGCCACTGAGCCTCCTAAGATGCCACGTTCCAACACGTAGGAGAGATGCCAGATCGCTGTGTCACAAGATCTAGCCCCAAAGTTAAAATAGAAACAGTGGGGCGGGATGACAGCACTGTGCAGGAAAGGTAGCATCACAACAGCTGAGCAAAGGGAACTGCCCAAGGCGAGAAGAGCCTAAAATAAGCACACTCCCCAGGCACAGTATGTGGGGCCTGACCCCCCTCTTACTGTGCACTGTCTGGTTTGGGAAACCCACTGCCTCCACGTTTAGGCACAGCAAACTTCAGGAGAAGGGGAAGGACATATACCTTCTCCAGACCATGTTTAGTAAAGATGAAGAGTATTTATCTATGAAACAAAGGACTCTAACTTTGCAATTAAAAACAGGCTAGCTTTCTCCTCATGGAGAGGGATCAATTAATTACAACCCATGAAGGTTGTATCACTTTTTCCATCCTTCCCTCCCACTCTCCCCCATCCCCACTTCTTTATCAGGAAGCAGTGAATCACAAACATGCCTTCCATCTCTTGTTTCATGGTCAGGCTGACTACACAGTCCTAGAATTCAGGGTTAAATGTAGCAAACTGTTGTGTCAGAGCACGCTTGTTTGTTTGATGGACAGTCAATAAGAACAGAGGAACCCGAATCCATTCTTTCTTTTATTTTCATGTTCGAGTTGGAAACAAAATTGAAGAAGTTGGGAATGAATTCAAGCAATTGTGAGAAATTAAATTTCTTCCGCCGCTTTCATATCAAATGTGAGCTGTGCTCCCTTATTTTATCCAACTTACAAACCCAGATATAACTGGGTTTACTATACCTGTGATTAGTAGGTTCTGAAACATAATAGTAGCAGTGCTGAATGAGATGAGTGTTCTCGTTGCCCCATATCCTTCACAGACAGTGGCCAAGAGCAGGTATTTCCCCTGCTCCAAGAACAGAGCAAGCATACATGATGCCTCCCTGCATATTTTCCAAGCCTCTAACCATTTGTTGACAGGAGCTTCCTGAGCTGGATGTGGCACCTATGAATTTAGAAGCACCCGATGCATTTCTCTTCCATTAATTTCTCCAATCTCATATGAGTTTTCAGCATCAACAGTATCGTGTGGCAAAGCATCCCACAGCTCAAGGCTCAACTTGGAACCACCACAGTAGCTGGGTGGCAGAGTTAGGGAAAAAAGCAGTATAATATTTCTACAGGTCAGCCTCCATGTCTCAAGTAGCACTCAGTAGAATACACATTTAACAAACATTTATGTACACTTCACAGAAGCCAAGGAAAAAAAGAAACAAACACAAAGAACAGTCCTAAAAGATGGAAAAGGGTCAAAAAGTAAGGAGTGCCCTTTCCTGCCAGGCTTCTTCTGGACTCTACACTGCCCGTGAGCCCATGTCAGTCAGCAGATCAAATTGGATCTGCATGCAGATACAGGGAAGGTACTTCATAGTGCACACAGAAGCTGAAGAACAGCTGCTGCTGTCACCCTCAGCCCAAGAAGAGCAAATAAATCGTCACTCCACCCCCTCGTGCCTCGTTATTCCTGAAACATGTGTGTTGTGTGCTGCCAAGAGCCCAAAACTGGGGAAAAAATGGAGTTTGCCAGGAAAAGCAAATAGAGAAGCATTACACATGCCAAAGCCTGAGGCTGGTTTTATAGCAAGGTGTGGAAATGACAGCGCTACCCTGCACACAGCTCAGTGTAGCAGAAGCTACCATGTAATTCAGAAAGGCTGACAGAGCCTGCCCAGGACAAGCAATAGAGCTGGAGTTACATGTGGATTGACACCGAGACATTCTGATGCCACCTGAGCTGAGAAGAGGCTAACAACAAATTTGCACAGCTAGAGGAATGCTTGTCCTTCCCCTCCTGCTTTCCTTGTTCACATCTTACAGACAACTTCACTGCAGCTCCTGCAAGACAAGCTCTCTGAAGAAAGAGAGTGACCACATCTCCAGTCGCTTTGCACCTCTGCAGGATTACAAATGCAGCTGGCACTGCTACAGCTTTGCACCTCTGCAGGATTACAGTGCAGCTGGCACTGCTACAAGCAGCAATGTAGGTAGACAAAACAGACAATATAAGTGACATTTACACAGAGCTACAGTCTTTGCTGCTAGCAGCGCTGAAAAACAAACAAAAAACTCTCCTACTTCCCTAAAGATCTACTTTCATTTATGAACAGCGTAAGTTATCCAAAAGTAGCTCTTAATCTCCAGCTTCAGGAAGGTGGAATGGCTCATGACTGATTCACTGGTGCTGAGCTCCACTGAGAGAAATGCCACTCGTCATGGCAGAGCTGTTTCCACATTTAACCGTGCTGATCTCACCCTGCTACAGTCAGTCACACATCCCAGACGGTAATTCCCCACCCTCAGAACAAGGTGTCACACTTAAACTCTCTGCTTTCAAACGCCTGCATCTGGGAAGGAAGGCACTACCTGTTTCTGCTCAAGTTTACACAACAGAAGTACAACAGGGTCTCGTTCCACAATTAAAGCACCTAGACTGGATAGTAATTACCCTTCTCAACTTCAGAAACTTTTCCCTAAGGCAGGTGAACCACAAAAATCATCTTCCCTCTAAACCACGCTCCAGTATTTCCAGGCTCCAGTGCCCAAGGCATCACTTCTGTGCACACTGCTCGACTGCCTCCTGAGACTGACTCCCTGGAAGCAACTGCTCTCTTCAGTTTGCCAAACAGCCGCCTCTGGGCCCTGCAAACGCTCAGAGGGTGCGTGCAGCCCTGCAGGAACGTGTCCACAGAAACAGAATTTGTTCACTTGCCAGGCAAGGCCTTCTGCCCAACTTTTTCCCCTTTTCCAGAGTACAAGCTTAAGTACTGGGTTCAGGCAGGCAGAAATGAATTTGAGTTATATTTATCTGGTAACCAGGGCTTCGGTGGAAGGAAATCTTTATTATGGACCAATTTCTATGTGTTGCTTAGCTTAACTTTAACACCTAGTTTTAATTAGGAACAGGGTGTTAATAACTAATTTCTCCCTCAAGGAAACAATACCAGCACAAATCAGCAGCACCTGATGTATTGGATTCCCAAAGAGTTACTTTTCTCGTACAGCAGACAGTGGTAAAGGTTCCACTTTCTCTCCAAGGCACTTCCAGTATAGGCTGCCAATCAACACTTCAATCTCAACAATCCAAATACACACAAGTACTAACACCACCACCTCCTTTAGAGCAGCGGGCACAAAAACCCGTCATTTTCTGCTAACTGGCTTTCAGAAAGGAACTAAAAGGCCGAAGCCAGGAGGGACCACATGACTCATCAGAGCAGTGAGCAGCACTGCTGCTGGTACGGCAGTGCGAAGAAAGTCCTGATGGAAAGAATGAAACAAGGCATGGGACAGCATTTCTTTTCCAGCTTCCCCATCCCTGCAGGTAGGCCCCCAGTAGTTGGACATAGCTCTGAATCAGTGACTGTAACAAGGTGCTCTCCAGTGGTATAACACGGGAACGCTGATACTTACAGGTGTGTTCACCTCTCTGAAGAGGGGCCAGTTCATCTTTACAGCTGGAGACTGCCAGCTAACACAGATCCTCCAAGAAGCCCATGTACCTAAGCTGTCTCCTACCCAGCAAAACATCCCTTAGAGATACTTATCCTACTGATGTGGTCACACCCTTGGTAGGGTCACCTGACTGGAAAAGGGACAGCAAACCATTTCCCAGCCACTCCCTAAGGACCAACGCCTACCAAGGCTGCCCAATGCAGTTTTGAGAAAGACTTCAGATGATCTCTCCAGGCAGGGAGAGGTCAGAGAGCCATCAGGCAGAACAGTAACTGCACACAAAGGTCACTTCAGCTATGTGCAAGCCTGGAACAGAAGCTTGTCTCCAAAACAGTAATTCTCTAGAGACCGCGTAGCTGACCATTAGCAAAGTTCTCCACGGCTATATGGAGTTACTAAAATACAGACAAGATCCTCATCCTCTTAAAGGAGGATGAGTCCTTTAAGTCTGCACAATGTTTCACTGCACTGTCTGCTTTCACCTTCTTTATATGGGTCTCCTCTAAATTCATGCCAAGCTAATATCCCATAAATAGATAGCCCACCACACCTTCCTTCCCCCCCTTTTTTTATAAAAACAAACAGAGAACTCTTTATTTTTTACATGTTCAGACAGAACAAAGTACTTTCCATCTCCATCATCTACTCCTTGTTCAGTGCTCAGAGACCAATGCTACAGGAAAGGCTTCTGCCAACACATCGTTGCTGATCTAAAGGTTACGATTCCTAACCAACACAGCTGTACCAGGCAGACACCACTAAGAGAAACTGTCAACACTACTCCCATAAGACATAGGAGATCTTTAATGTTAAAGGAACACGGAACTGTCCTGGTTAACATAACAGTAAGAGATAATACAAGAGCGTGCTGGGCTATCAAGGTCCATGTTATTTTTTCCTCAGTTATTCTTCCTATGAGAAAGTTTGCTTATAATTGCCATACATTCACTACAGTTGCTGGAATAATCTTGACATGCATGCTGCAGCTGTATTTAACAGGCAGTTTCAAATAAGAGCAGAGAAAAGTTTGATAAAGACCTACCAGAAACTGCACTACAGCAGCCTGATTTCTTAGCTTAGTGAACAGCACAGGACCTGTTCCACACCATCAGCTTGCCTGCTTCCCAGTTCTCACAGAGACAAACACCATCAGAGCAAGGTGGTAACCCATGCAGGCACAGAGCAACTCTGAGCTCAGCTGTCCCACTCTCCAGGCCTCTTCAGCTGCCTGCTTTCACACTGCCTACTTCCTATCCTGTTGCATCAGTCTCTGCAAATAGATGCCAAGCTTGCCAGCAAACTTGTGCATCAGCAACTCATTTTGTTGCTATTCTCTTTTGCTTAACTGTTGTAAATAAGCTGTTTCTTCCTAAATTGCTTAGACTCCAGTAACAGCTGTTACCTCTTCAACAGTCTCAATCTGCACTAAATTTGAACAGCTTTTCCCAGTACTTAACCTACTTTCACCCGATTGCATTTTTCTGCACTCTAGACAAGATCAATAGTCCATCCTGTAGAACAGCTGCCCGTAACTGAAAGTATCTCTGATCACAGCAGCAGGCTGAGGCAGTTCTCCCATTTCCAGTCAGGCCTAAGTAAAGCTTTTTTTTTTGTTTAGAACTCTAAGTAGAAAGAACAGTGATCTAAACCCATCCTTATCCAACACAGAGTAAAGGATAGGGGAAATACTGAGGTAATAGTGCCTTTTTTTTCCCCCTTTCCCAACTAAACAAAACTCTGGCTACTCCATGTCAGTACAACATTCTTCTCCTGTGATTGAGTCACCTTGTAACCCCAGAACAAGGATCAAGTTTACTTGAATGTATTCAGAAGTCTCAAGGTAGCAGCTATTTGCAATCAAACAACCTTCAGAAGAGCCACAGGCCAGTTAGCTCCATTCTAGTACTGAGCTTTCAGTGGCTTCTTGCTTCAGGACTGCATAGTAGTCAAGAACCCCCCAAACAGCTGTCTCTCCTCCTTCCTTCCATTTGAAAGTAGCACTTTCTTTTAAGCCCAGCTGCAGTTCTACCTACTCCATATATAAGTTCTTGGCTTCACTTCACCAAGACCTAGAGTTCTGCTTGTCTCTTAGGAGGGGGAATGGGAGGTAGAGTTGGCAGGGATTTTGTCATTTTGACAAGGCATACAGCAACCACATGCCCAACGATTTCCAAATATAACATTTCTTCACCTCTAGTTTATCAAGTAGGCATCTAGGTCTCCTCAGTAAAAGCTAATTTACTACAGCTGTTTATTAGAAAGGGTTCTTTTTGGTTGTTGCTTGTGTTGTGGTAGAAGCCTGCTGGAGTCAACATCCAGGCTTCACAGATGTTTCCAGGCAGCAGGGTGAGCAGTGCTGGTACAAGGGCTGACTAAAAAAAGTATTTACAATCACTTCAGAAGTGAAATGTGCTCATCTTCTCCCAGGCCTCAATGAAAGTTCTAGTCCTTGTCAGAGCAAGGCAACAAGCCTATTTCAGAGCCCTGCTGCAGTCCATACAGCAGATGCAAGAGCAGGAGAGGCTTGGCTCAGCAGCAAGGATACAGAGGGAGAAGAGGAAGTTAATGTCCACAGATAATCACTTATAGGCGACTGAAAAAGTTGACCATGTCTCCAACAGCCCAGGAAGCAAGTACCTCTCCTGCCTGCACACAGACAAGACACAGCTTGGACACACTCATAGCATGGACAGAGCTGAAGAGTTACTGACGGTTGTGTTGTCTGCAGCAATTCTAACTCTCAGCCTGGAAAAACTGACAGGTCACAGTAAACAACTGTACCATAGGAGAACATGAAATCTTCACAAGCTTAATGCAGGCCCACGATACTAGAGAGATCTCCTACACCCCCTTCTGTATTCTGCAACGCTTAGCGACAACCATTAGATTTAACAAACAAATTCCAACTACCACAAGTCTGAAAGGCTCTTCCTCATTGTGCCATTCTGACAGGAGCAACCACTGAGGGCTGAAATATGATTAGGATGCCAGTCACATGTATTGCCTCACAGCAGTACCCAGCCTCAGCCCACATTTCAGCTTAGAGGAACGTGAAACTATTGTACCAGTCACCAAAACAAAGCAGGATGATTACAGCAGAGGACACACCAGCTTCTCTGTACTGACTTTACCTGCTGGAAAAGTTTCTGCCCCCATGGCCAAAAAAGTATTTGGATGTCAGTTAAACTTAGTGATCACTGTGCCACAAGGTAGGAGGTAAAAAAAAATTGCCTCCTGAATAACTTCTGAGCTGCTGTAAGGATGCAGAGCTCACCTGCTACTCTTCAAAAAGCCAAAGCCCAAATTCTCTGTGAAAAACTCCAGGCATATTAGACACTTTTTCTCTCATTTGCCAAGGCTTTTTCTATTTAACCTCTGATGCAGCTCCCTGTTATACAGCACCATCTACACCCATCATGCTAAATAAGTGGTGAGAAGATAGCTTGCCTGATCAAAAAGTCTGTTTTAGGAAGATAAGAGCCCCTCAAAGGGCTTGAACAGCTCTGCTATTGTTTTGGCATTTCCCCATGAACTCTCATGAGCAGCCTAAATTCACATATTACTGATCAGCTGATGGAAAAAAATAGAGGCAGTTTATTATTGCTGTCTAATCAAGAGCATAGTTTTTTCCACTCAGGCTGGAGGCAGATACTTTTAGCTTTTGAGGTCCCCAGTTCAATCCCTGGATGGCAGCCATCACATGAACCAAACAGTTCAACAACTGAACAGTATCCAGCCCTCGATGTGGCCAGAATAACACATATACAGTACATGCCACCCTGAGGTATAATAAGAGCTAACAGAAGCTCACCTTGCCCCCACGTCATGCCCAATCTGTTCTCAGTTTTGTAGTTATCTCCAAGGAACAAAACTCACATTACAAACATACCTGACTGTAGCTTTCAGGTTTTTTTCTAGAATTCTTTTTTTTTTTGAAGCTTGTGCTCATGCATGGAAAGATGAGAAGTTTCAAGCTAGCTCTCATACGATCCACAACAACCCAGGCTGACTAAATGTATCAGTCACTGTCCCGCAAAGAACTCAGTCTGGGCTCTCAAGATTTTCAGGCTCTTATGGTTACGCACACAGTTTGCCAAGGACCTGCAGCATTTCAGCACAGCCCCACACAACTCTTATTCACTTGCTAAAGTCCAATAGCAGAGCTCCAGGCAGCAGTTGTATGTGGCCAATACAGTGACATTATCACTTACCACAGCCTGAGAAGCGAGACAGTACTTGCTGTAACAAATGCAAGCAAGCTATAGAAGCTCAAACACTTGGATAAGGAAAAAACAAAAAGCGAGAAAAACTAAACAACAAAACACAAACAGAAAGAGCCAATATAACAATCCAATACAGTGGGCACAGCTAAGGAGGGCAGGAAGCAGGTAGTTGAGCTCACAGCCACTCTGTTCCAAGATGCAACTGGAAGTACCATCTAGTAAATATTCTAGGAGACTTCTCACAAGGCACTGGCATTAACACGGACCTCTGTCAAAGGACAACTTGCAGAATACACCTCACGGAAAGGTGAATCCTGCCCCAAAAAGGAATGTGCTCAGTTATGTAATGCATAGAGAGAAGCTCCATTTTGACTCCACCCAGAAAGCAGCTCACCTGGAGTGAGGAGCAGCCGGACCCTGTCATTTTAGCCCACACACTGCAGAGGTGCATTGTGCTCCCATTACGCACAGAGAAACATTTCAGTTGTTGTAGGGCTCAGTGACATCTGAATTCCAGGGTGGAGTGGGAGGCTCTGCTAAGACTTTGCATCGCAATCAATTACCGTAGTATCAGAAACTCCTTCGTGCAAATTAGATGGGCGGTGAAGCCTAAAAGGAGAGGCTCACATCTCACCACTGATAGCTGGGAGCACACACTGGGCTCAGAGCGTACAGTGCGAATGAGGAGCACGTGTCCGGAGGTGGTCAGCTCTAACCTCCTCCTCACCCCCCCGCCTGGGGAAGACGCAGAGCTTTTAGAACTGAGGCAAGCAAAGAACACATAGTTGGCACAGAAAGTTGTGAAACTGGTTAATGCGTTTGGGCCGCGCTAACTTCACTTATTGATGGTCTTGCGGAGACGGCAGATCCCTCCTCCTGCGAGCAGCAACAAATCACAGACCGAGCGCTGGCCGTTCAGGCCCACTAATACCTCCGTGTTTATCAGCTTTCTCCTGCCCAGGGCAGGGAGGACACGGTAACCCCAGCGGTGTGCCACGGCCCGGCACCGCCCGCCGGGACACCGAGACCGCTGCCTCCCCCGGACAGGGAGGAAGGGGAGAGCGGGGCCGGGGCCGCCCCGTCCGTCACGGCGGGCTCAGGGCAGGGGGACGGCGAGAGCCCCCCGCGCCTGGGCCCCAGCGAGGCCCCTTCCCCCGGGGGAGCCGCTGTGCCCCTCAGGCACGGCGCTGCCAGAGCCCGCGGCTCCAGTTTCACAGTGGGAAGCGGCGGGGCCGACACAAAGGGGCCCCTGTCCCCGCCGCTGAGCGGAGGCGTCGGCAGCGGAGCGAGGCGGGCGGGGACCGGGGCAACCCGCCGAGCCCCCAGCAGTGCGAGCCGCCGGGCACCCCGTGAAGGTCACAGCCGTGAAGGCGGCCAGGCTACGCGGTGCTCTGCCGGGAGCCTCCTCCAGCCATACAGCAGCACACCGAGCCCCGCTGAGAAGCAGCGCCCGCCCGGGCAGCGCCTCGCGCAGCCACCTCCGCTCCACGAGGAAACTTTTTCCCTCGCAGCCGCCGCCAGGACCCCCGGCATTACCGCACAAAGCCGGCACACAGCCGACACCACGTCGCTTACCTCGGCGGCAGCACGGCACAGCCCGGCGGGGCGGTCAGCAGGCACCTGGGGCCGAGCGGGACGGGCCCTCCCCTATTTCAGCCGCGGGACGCGGGGGCTCCCGTCCCGTCCCGCCCCCAGCAGCTGCCGGCAGGGCGGGCCCGGCGCTGGGGGCAGCCCGCTGGCGGCGGGGCAGCGCCGAAGAGGCTCGGTCCGCTCCGCCCTCTCCTGATCCAATTAACGGGCCCTGCCGGGCAGGTGGGGGCGGATCGGGGGTGAGAGCGGCAGGTTCTCCCTCCAGGTGGGGAGCCGGGTGACCCGGAGCCGTGTAGGGCAGCGGGGAGGGGACGGAGCGTTGCTCGTAGGAGGCGGGAGGTGCCGGGCTGAGTCCCCCCGTCATGGCGGGTGGCTCTCGTGTGGAGGCCGGAGGTTCCCTGAGCCCCGATCTCCCTCAGGGAGCCAGTCCCTGGGTTCTGGGCTTGCTGCGGGTCTCTTCAGCACGGTGGCCCTTCTCTCAGCCCACTCCCACAGAGCTGACTGTTCACTTTCTCTTCTGGAAGCCTTTCCCTAAGTAACCCAGACTCATCTTTCAGTGTCCCGCTCGAAGCCAGCTTTTTTGCAGTACCAGGGGCTGCCGGCCAGAGTTTCCATCCCCAGCGCCAGGCCTGGGTGGGGTTTGCCATGACGCTGGGGCAGAGCTGACAGCAGAGCTGCAGGGCCCTGCTGGCCCCTCTCACTGCTTCCAAAAGTCCTCAAACCCGGCTCCAAGGACCAGCTGTGCGTTCCTGGTTTTGTTTATTCAATCAGCGGTGAAAGGAAAGACCGAGAGAGGAAAAAGCATTCTATAAGTCTGCACTTTTGCCTCTGGAGTGGTCCTGGGGTATTTTCTCCCTCTCCGTGACTCTCTTAAGTTTGACAGGAGTCAGAAAAGTACCTGCGGTGGGGCCCATCAGGTGCAACAAGGGCCTGTCAGAAAGGATGTGGTAGAGGCCAGTCCTAGTTTGTGCTGGGGTCAATGCTCAGCTCACTTTCACCTGTGTGGAAGATGGACCCACGACAGGCCAAGGTGCAGTGCATGGCAAGCATCCCTTCCCAATGGCACCAGAGATGCTTGTCTGCTCCCTGAAGTTAATTAGTGTCGAGGTATAAGTATCAACTCTGTATTTTACTTTAAAATGATATTTAAAAAATAATTTATTTGGCATAGACATTCCCTAATTCGAGTAGGAGATATAAATACCACAGCCAAATTAATGTACATTAACAGGGTATGGAAAGAGCAAAAATCTGCCACTCGTAGATACTCTATACCAGCATTTACCCAGCTTTATGTTGTACCTGTTGTGGTACCGATACCTCATGCACTGAGATATGCAGGCCAAACTCCAGTTGTTGTAATGGTGCTCTTTACATCAGCAGGCAGACTAAAGTAGCCAAAAATGTTCGTGCTTTGGAAAAAGGGTCCTGGCAACAAGGAGGCAAAATACTCTCCAGTATTACAAATAGCACAGAGCCGACAGGCTTAGTCACAATATGGCTTTACCAGAGCTGGCAACGGGGCGTCTTAGTTCTGTGATAGAGAATGGAGGTCTGTAACTGACTGTATGTCAGACAGAGGCATTGTGAAAACAAGCCTTGTATCCCGCCCATGGGTGATGATGCTCCTCTACCTTGGCTGCATGCAGGGGTTTGAACAGTGTGAGCCCATGCACACACGTGGCAATATCCTTTTAGCACTGCTCCTTCCCTGCCCATCTCGGAGTATCATCCCTGCTCAGTGCTGGCATGCTGGTACCAACTGGTGGCACCCTGGGCCGGTGGCGTGTCTTCCGCACATGGCTTGTGATCCACTATTCTTGTCCTTAGTGAATAATGATGACAGAATTAATCTGATGACTGCAGAGTTTCTGATGGTGGTTTCTGATGAATTCCCCAGATCCTGGCCCTGTTCACACCTGTGCCAGCACTGCTGACTGCCAGCAGGACAAGGAGCAGATTTACCTGCAGCAGTTTCCTTTCCTGTAAACCAGCCCTTTGTGGTGCCCGAGGAAAGCGGGTGAGTACCACTTTCATTTACTGCTATTGCTACTTTACACTCAGGAGAGTGCTGTGTAAGCCCTGCCGATGCCAGACAGGTTGGTGCATCAGAACCCGGTGTGTTGTGTGTTTTTGTAGGTCGTTCTGACAGCTGCAGGCTGCCAGCAGCTAACACGGCGTTGTTGCTGTTCAGCAGGAACGCCCGCAGATCGGCTCTTCGTTGTCCTGTCAGCCGGAGAGCCTGGCCGAGCGGGGCCAAGGGCCGCAATGGCCGCAATGGCCGCAATGGCCTCAATGGCCGCCGGCTCCGGGCTAAGCTCCGCTCCGCTGTTGGGGCCGCCGGGCGCTGCCGCCCCCCCGCTCCCCGCCCCGGTTATGAAACCTCCGGGGAGGGGCCGGCTGCCGCCCGCCGTGCTCGGCGGCACCGGGGAGCGGAGGCCTGGGGAGCTCAGGTGAGAGCGGGGCGGCCCCTCCTGCCGGGCCGGGGCCGGCGGGCGGTCACCGGGGAAGCTCGTCGGTACGGGAATGGGAACTTGCGATGCGGTTACTGCGGGCACGTCCGCGGCTGTCGCACGCGACTATTAAAGCAGTGCTCTGTGCTGGGAGGATGGTGCTGCCCGTCGGCATCGAGGGCCCGCCGTGGTCTGTGGGCCCGAGGCCAGGAGCTGCCAGTCCCAAGCCTGTCCAGCGCTCTGAGCAGGAGCCCGAACAGCGTGTCGGGTGGTGAGCGGCCGTTGGGTAGGAAGTGTCGTCTGAACACGTGGTGGAAAAGCAGTCAGCCTTGACCGGCTTTGTTAAGGCTCTGATCTCTTCCTTAGCGGAATCTGAAGTGCTTTGCTGTGAGCCACAAGAGAAACAGTCGGGCATTATGTGGTTGCACAAATGTACTTTGTGCAGATCTGCAGGTTTGGGGCTAAAACGTTCTGTAGAAGCACATCTGTCAAAACATAGCCTAGTGTTTTAGGATGCGTTCGTTTTCATATGGGAACAAAGAAGAGTTTATTGAACCTGTCCCTTTCCCCAGCAGTGCGCAACAAAAAGCTACTGTCACCCTGATGAAAGGGGCACCAGGTAAAGTTGCTGCCTCCAAGCCACTGGGCTGTGCTTCATTCCAGTTTTCCTCTGTCTTCTTCTGTGTGTGGCAGTCCTACCTTCTGTGCTTTGTTTGCTTTTAGTGGTCAGACAGAATGGCTCCAGTGAACCGGCCCAAGGACAAGAAGCATGAAAAGGCACATGAGCGTCAGTCAGAAGAGGCAAAATCGTCTGGGAAAAGGAAACTGGACTATGAAGGTCAACAGAATGTGCCACTAACAAAGAAATTGTTATTGAGGAAAAACAAAGCCCAAGAGAAAATTGGTAATGTTTCCTCAGGTTCTTCTTCACAGCCTTATTTACCCTAAATAACAGGCATTAACTTGCTGAAGAGAGAGGATGCCAAGGAACATGCTCAGACATGAGTTTTCAGATAGGGCTCTATATTGGAGGGATAACATGGACTGCACTGGGGTAGTACATCCTCCAATTATCTGTCTAGTTGCACTGTGTCTATGTACACAAGTCTGGCTTTTGAGACTCTGTCCCTTGATAGAAGCCTGCTTACTGATAACACTGCCACAGCTTGCTGCAGAGTGGTTGAGTTCCATGGAGTTCCCAACTTAGCAGACATCTGCTTTAGCGTAGGACAGACCGGCCTTGGTCACATATCATTCTTTCTCACATGCAGTCCTTAATGCAGTTTCATGGTCATAACTTTGGTGTCCTACAGCATGCAGTCTGGCATTTCCACCTAATCCTTGCGTATTCTAACTTTCTAAAGCAAGAAGGTATATTAAGTGTTTTCTGACTCTGTGTTCAGACTAGGTGGGACAGAGTTTCCACTAATCACATGTGCATTTTTTCTCCCTCTAATTTGTAGCCTAAAAGTGTCTTAAACTTTTTATTGAAAGAGAGAGAAGTGATGAGGTTTGAAGATGGTGGGAAAGTCTTTGCAGTAACAAAAAGTTGCTTAGACTTCAGTTACTGGAAGGATTGATTCTTACATATGTTGGAAAAATATTTTTTTCTCCTCATCTTTTTAGGATGGGTCCAGTTTCTTGCAATTGAAATCTGTTTTAAAAGGGTTTCTTACAGCAGATGCTAAACAGGCCTAGGATTTGTTCTTAATAACATAATTCTTTGAAATAAAACCAGATCTGAAAAAGACTCAGTCTCCTTCTGCCACCTTTGAAGAAGGAACTGTGAATGTTAATTCTTCTATGGGGGAAGAAAAAGGAATTAAAATATCAATCCTTCTATTCCCATTTCAGCAGGTGTAACAAATGTTGGCTCTGTGTTGGCATATGAATGTAGAGGTTTAGTCTTGTGCCTCTGCCTTTCTAAGCTCTGGGGTTTTATTAAAGGAAGATTTATTTCAGGTTCTAATTGCACAGAATGATACCTACAGTGTTGGTCTTCTGTTTCTTCATTAGTGTCTCTAAATTAAAGTAGCTTTTGTGTTCCCTTGAAAGGCATCTTTCCCATTTGACACCTAGATCTGCTGGAGTGTTACTGACTATTGCTATGGGGATGATTAGATCACAGACACGGGACTGAACAAATCTTGTTTTTATGTAAAGGCCCCTGAAGATAAAAACTTGGAACATGGACAGAATGTAGAAGCATGATGTGCTCTCAGCAAAAACCACCCTGACCAGAAAGGTTTTCACGCAACGAGGCGTCAGCAAGTCTATTATCAAAAACAAAACTCGCAGTGCTCTGGACACACTGTATGAGCTACAGCACAAGCAGATAGAAAATTCTAATTCACAAGCAGGCGTTTCAGGAACTGCACGGGAAGTCATATTGTTACGCTTTGGGAGTTTTCAGGTGTAACATTTCTGACTGATCTTCCACTGTACACAGAGGCTCACCCCCCTCCCACCATGTATTTCCAAATTGTTGGAGTTTTAGATAGATTCCAGGTATGAATCATCAGGTTCTATATTGTTCCAGAGATGCATTGCCTGAAACTTTGCTTTCATCCTCTTTTTGTCTTTCTGGCAAATTTTTGACAAGGAAAAGGAAGGTTTAATGTGCAGAGGCACACACAAAGCTCTGGCAGCCTATGGGAAGCACTGGACTACATAGGTTGCAGAGACTGCTTGCAACTTAGACATGTAAGAGTTGTTCTGAGTCTTTTCTCTTGTGGCTGAAGCTTGTCATGAATTTAACAGAAAATGCAGATGGTTTCCCATGTTGTTTAGTGAATAAACATGATGGGCATTGGGCATTGCTCTCAGTAACTTTTACTCACTTTTCTCTCTGGCAGGTTGTAATAGAGGTGGGACTGTGATGAGAAATACCAGAGCCCTTTTCCATCAGCCAAAATGGCAGTGCAGCATTGTTCATTATGTCTACCAGAACATGCTGGGAGGTTCCATCCGGCCACAGTTCAGGCAGGTGAGGAGTTGCTCCTTCATGGCACATGAAACGTCTCATCTCTGTACCAAAAAAAAAACCACCTTGAAAACAAGTGAGGAGACTTTATAGGGGTTTAATGTTCACAGACACAGTTTGTGATTCCAGATCTGGCATACTCTTATATTTCTCGGTCCTGTAAAATGACTGTCCCTTTCATTTGAGATGGCCTTTTATGCGACATTTTATCCTGTATTCATTTAGTGCTTACTTGAATGATATTTAAACTTGCCCACAGCCACTGAGGTTATTGCACAGTGCTGCCTTTGCAACTGATGCAACTGTTTCGTCATGTTTTTGCATCTGCTCTGCTTTACTAATCATGTGTAATTTAATGTTGATTCCTCTTTTTCACAGACAAATTCCATCAAGTTTGTAATCTTTTCCTAATTTTCAGAGTCATGCTCCTTTCGTTTGAAAGTTAACTTTTTCTGTGCTACCCGTAGGTGGGAAGGACCTAGGCTAGTTTATCTTTCAGATGATTTGCCTGTTTTAAGTATCAAAATGCTAAAGAAATCACCATCCTCATCCAAGCAGTACCTGTTCCTCAGCTGAATAACAATGGAGTTGTGTTATGGTTTGTCATTCTGTTTTGCTCTTGTTCGCTCTTACACTGTGTTGTTGTGCTACAAGCAGTTTGGTTGGAAGGCTGTATTATTATATCTCTTGGTGATGAATAACATTTTAGGATGCTCAGTGCAGGCATAGTCATTGGGTCCTTTTTCTGGTGGGAGATGTGTTCTTCTCCATTGTGTCAGCGCCCAGTATCAATACAAGCCAGGGAACAAAAGGAAACAGCAAAGCCCTGCTGAAAAGGATTTGGGGTATTGGTGTGGATGGAAAGCTGGACATGAGCCTGCAGTGCGCCCTTGCAGCCCAGAAAGCCAATTGTATTTTGCACTGCATCATCAGAAGCAGGTCAGCAGGCTGTGGGAGGTGATCCTGCCCCTCTGCTCTGTGCTGGTGAGACCTCACTTGTAGTACTGCATCCAGGTGTGGAGTCCTCAGCACAGGAGAGATGTGGACCTGTCAAATCACGACCAGAAATGGTCCAAGGGATGCAACAGCTCCCTTTTGAGAACAGGTTGAGAGAGCTGGGGCTGTTCAGCCTGGAGAAGAGAAAGCTCCAGGGAGACCTGGGAGTGGCCTTTGCGTATCTAAAGGGGGCTATAAGAAGGAAGGGGACAGACTCTTCAGCAAGTTTGTTGTGATAGGATGAGGGAAAACAGTTTCAAACTAAAAGAGGGGAGGTACAGGTTGGATATAAAGAAGTTTTTTTACAGTAATGGTGGTGAGGCACTGGAGCAGGTTGCCCAGGGAGGTGGTGGATGTGCCATTCCTGGAGACATTCAAGGTCAGGCTGGATGGGGCTCTGAGCTCCCTGGTCTTCGTGTAGGTGTCCCTGTTCATAGCAGGGGAATTGGACTAAGTGACTTTTTAGGGTCACTTCCAACTCAAATGATTCTGTGATTCTCCCTTGTTTAATGTTAGTTATTGTGCTATTTTAACTCATCCTAAAATACTTAGCTCCCTGCACGTCATTTAAAGTGTGGTATCTCTCACCTCTCTGATTTTCTGAGTACTACAGCTTATGTAGTTTTGTGTGGTCACCGTCTGTTTGCCTGGGGAACAGTGTGTTCTCTTCAGTGCACAGAGGGGTTTAGCATTTTGTGTGAATGTGCTAAGGCTGGTGGTGATTAGGAATTGTTAGCACTCTGAGTTCAGAGATATTCAGGGATCCCTACAAAAGTTATCATTCTCTTTTATCTTTGTAACAGTGTCTACAGCTGCCCTTTGTGCGTTCTCTGACCTCATACCGCCTTTTTCGAACAGCGAGTCCCTTTGACAGGAGAGTGACTTGCCTGGAGTGGCATCCAACACACCCCAGTACTGTTGCCGTTGGTTCCAAAGGCGGAGACATCATTCTTTGGGACTATGAAGTACTTACTAAAACTTGCTTCATAAAAGGGGTAAGTAAAAGGGGTGTATGGAATGGGTAGGAGTGGAAAACTGAAGCACATCCAAATAGTTGCAAAACTGACATCTATTGTGAGATGTGCATAAAGGTCTTGGGCTGCAGAGAAGCCCAAAACTGAGGTGGAGGTTGAGGAGTAACGTAACAATTGAAATGTGTCAGCAAGTCATTCCTTAGTTCCAGGTTGTTCTAGTGCTGGGAAAAACAGAGATGTAGTGATTAAATTCATAATAGAACAATTCTTGGTGCGTGTTCAGTGAGAAAATAACTCAGAAATTGGCAAATTAGTAGTTTTAAAGGGATGCCAGAAAGAAGTGTGCAGAGTGAGTCTGCCTTAGGTCTTGATCTTTCTCTGCTCACCCTTTATTCTGTGTCAGATGAAGTAAAAATATATTTGAGTGGAGAGAAACTAAGTCCCTTCAGCTGAAGTGAAAAGCTGAACTAGAATGGGTGATTTACTTAGCTGGCATGCCCACTGTTATTATATTCACCATTGTCATTCCTACAGGGACTTGAAGAGTCTCTTAACTTTTGTCCCTTTGTAAATTAAACAGGTATATGCTGGGAGGAGATGTATCCTCCGAGAATTCCAGAGTCATCTTTCTCTTTTTAATACTGTGGTGCCAGCCAGCCAAGGAATACAGTACTTGGGGACCGGAGGAGTTACAGTTTTATTGTCTGGAAGGGCTGCTGCCCAGACAGTTGCTGTGTGGGAAGGCATGGTTGTCTTTGCCTCCTGGATGGCTGTAATGTGTTTCACTGTTGCTGTTAAGTACATAGCAGTGATTGCAGATTTAGAGAATGCATTTCCCACCTTCCCCATCACTCAGTGGATTTTTCTCTTGTTCATCCCCTTCCTTGTAGATGGGAGCTGGAGGGGCCATCACAGGAATGAAGTTTAACCCTTTTAACCCTAGTCAGCTGTACACTTCATCACTTGCCGGCAGTACCACCCTGCAGGATTTTAATGGCAATATTTCACGGGTCTTCACCTTCACCGAGAACTGGGAGTAAGAAATGCAGCAATGTTTTGGGCTTCTGTGTCCTGCTGTCAGGAGCACTGTAAAGAAAGAGAGAGAAAGGGAGATGCTTGACTCTTGTATATGGGAGCGGGGCTTTGTCCATATACATGTCTTTTGTCCTCTAAACTTCAGAGATGCTCTCTGTATTCAGGGAGACTCACTTTCTCTTTTTATTTTTCTCTGAAATGGGGTGGTGGGTACGAGAGAGCTTTTCTTCGTTAAGGGGAGGGCTGTAGATGTTTGTTTGCGTACTACTTGTTACACAAGGGAGTGTGGGGTGTGCCTGTGGGTTTCTTCAGCTAAGTTCCATAGCTCTGCCCTGGGACCTTCCAGCCTCCTGACCTGGTAGCAATGCAGCTCAATGCCAGATGTATTTTTTACTGAATAATCTCTTGTTCCCCCAGTACTTCTCCACAAACACCACTGACTTCAAGTGGTGCATGTCATAAGAATCCTCCTGATTCATTCCACCTAACTGTTGTTGCTTATGTAAAATGCCAAAATTAAGAGTTGGTGAAATGAGGAGATGGATCTCTAGAGGCAATTCTATCTGCCTGTGCTTAGAATCACCTGCTCAGTCTATTCTGTGGACTCATGAGGAAGCCTGAGCTCTTCAATTAGTTAATTCTGTTCAGTATTGAAAGGTGAGTGAGGAGAAATTGGGTTAGCCTCCTCTTTACATTTCTCCACCTAACTGTTTTGGTAGCAGCTTTTGTGGTTGGCTTCCAAACTGTCTGTTCCAGTCTTTTCTTAAGGCAGAAGGTGATCCGTGGTGATGCTGAGGTGACTAGATAGGTGAATAAGGTGGGATAGACCTTGATCCTGTCCCAGGGTGGGTCTGGAACTTGTATCCCGATGAAATGCCCATCACACTAATTCCTTCACACCATCCTAATCATCCTAATGCCCGTCACTCTAATTACATCACATCATCTTTCTTCCACTGCTGCGAAGACAGATAAGCACTGGGGCTTTTTTGTTTTCATCAGCCTCTTTATAGATAGTATTTACAGTGCATCTTTATTAAGTAGCTACTCTATGAGCAGCAGAGTGACACTCTGGAACTCAAGTTTGGGGACTCCCAGTCAGCATCCTTGTTTTCTGTCTTTATTTCTGTAGGGTTTCCATGTTTCCTCAGAAGACAAGCTGGGAGAAAACAGCTCTAGTACGAGGTTCTTGTGCCTTGTAGTTAGCAGTAGGTGGTTCACTGCACGTTTGTCCTGCACCCAATGGAGAGGAAGCAGTACTGCTAATGAGGTTTGCAGCCCAAAGCAATGGGGTTGAACCTACAGATACAGAATGTATGTGCTTAGGTTGGAAACAGATCAGAGAGTTCTTGTTAGAGTCCCCTGCCAGAAAGCTGAAAGCTGTGCGTTGTACTGAGAGAATCCTGCAGTGTGTTCCAGAAGATTGGTTGTATTTTTTCCATTCTAACCTTGATACCTTTTGGCTTTGTATGTATTCCAGAAAGGGCCAGGAGATTCTCTTGGAGGCATGAAGTTCAGTCCTTATGAGTCAGCGAAGCTTTATGTGGCATCAGGGGATGGCACCCTAAGCCTGCAGGACCTTGAGGGCAAACTGGTGCAGGTGATCTCCCGTGCCCCGGACTGTGGCCATGAGAACCATAATGTTTGGTGAGAAGGGAGCAGAGTCAGGTTAAATCTCTGCTCTGTAATCCTGTGTTAATGCTGTGGCTCTGGTCATGCAAATGTATGCTTCTTTGCAAGTTTTAGGAGATTCTTGATACGAATTGGTCATGTGAGGGAGCTCTCAGGTAGGCTCCTGGGTCCCTCTCCAAGACTACAGGGTGAGTGACAAGCAAGGCAGCCACAGGGCATTTAGCTTTCAAAGTAGCTGAGTACACTGCATCCACCTTCTGGTGTTGCTTTCTGGCAACACCATCTTCCATCTTGTAGATACTGACAGTGCTTCACTGTATAGTATATGAGGCGAGAAGAACAGAGTAACTTTCTTCTCTTCATTGTGATCAGTGGTTTGTGTTTTTTTGTGTGCAGCAACTCAGGCAGGATAGGAATTCCAAAAAACCATTCCTGCAGAATCTGAATTTCATCTTGGTGGGTTTACCCTACTTTCCCTGTGAGGAGTTCAGGCTTTCCATGCTAATCTCTTCCATCTTCAATTCAAGGATAATTTAGCTGTGCAAGCAAAGCTTTCCCAACAAGTTCCCAAAGGAACACAGCTTTTCTCTTGCTGGGCCTAGCACCCCAGCAGAGGTGTGGTTAAGAAATATGTCTTTATGAGATAAGCCTCTATTCATGATTGTTTCTAGGAGCATAAAGTTCAGATAGCTTAGAAATGCAATTTTCTAATCCTGGGCTCTTGTCTTTTCTTTCCCATCTCTTCCCTGTTTTGTGGAAAACTATTTTAAAAATCCATTTCTATATATTTGCCAGTGTCACTTGGGTCTGTCCATGTGAAGTTTATGAGTGACTTTTCAACCTCTATTATATTCCACTGTCCCAGCGTGCCACACTCCATCTATTGAGCACTTCATAGATGCCTCAGGAATTATTTCATATTCAGTCACCAAAAGCTAGCATTGCTGATAAGCCACCCCCTTTCCTGCTGTTCAGGGCCATAGTATCAGATCAGAGAGAAGATGACAGATGCAATCTGTTGCATTCTCCTTTGTCAGAGACAGGGATAAGGTGTGAACTAGAGCTCTGCTGCCTTCACCTCTCTGTGGGAGGTAGCACTGACCTTGTCTCTTTCCCTCCAGCTGCTGGTACTGCAGTGTTGATGTTTCTGCAAGCTGCCGTGCTGTGGTGACAGGTGATAATTTGGGCAACGTGGTCCTGCTCAGCACTTCTGGTGAAGAGGTTAGTGTGACTCCACGCAGTGGGTTTTTTTGGGGGAGGGAATCTTCATGGCTTGTGTACTTCCCTGCACTACAGGGGCCTGGAAAAGAAAACAGATGCCTTGCAGTTGAGAAGATGAGTCTGCCATTGTTCAGGTGGTGAGATTTTCTGTGCTTCTGCCATCTGAACCGGAGAACACAAAAATAACATTTCTCAGACTGGGACTGTGAGATGTGCTGCCCCTTCCATAAGCGTATTTGATGCTGGGCAGAGTAATTACAGGGCAACCTTTAGTATGTACACTTAAATGCCCTCTGCCAACAATCTTCATGCTTCCAAAAACTTAGTGCATTGTTGGTAGTCATTTGGTAGCCGCTGCTTTGATAGATCCCCTTCTGTGAGTACACAACAGCAATTCAGCGAATGCTGGGATAGAAATTGCACTACTGCTGTTAGGCATGAGAGGGCAGGCACAGCCAGACTGGAGTAGTGCAGAAATCTATCAGAGAGCAGGCTTGGGGTTGGCCCTGCTTATAAGAACCTGCAGTACTGTCAGACTGGAATTACCATTTCTCCTGCCTTCGAGGGTAACATCTGTAAGAATTTACTGCCCAGTGTACTGTGGCCAGAGGCAGCTGTATAAATTAGTGAGCAGAGCTATAAATACTCCATATGAGTTGTGCTCGTTCTAGGCTGGTTGTTCCTTTTTTTTTCCTTCAGAAAGAATGACAAAAGTCTTTTCTGCACTTAGGAGATACTTATTAGTATAGAGATGATGGGCCAGCTTCACTCCTTGGATTAGAAATAATCTTTTGGTGTCCAGTGTAAATGTATCCATAACTAGTTTATGTCTACTTGTTCTTGAAAATTGAAATATTTTGCTTCCTTTGTTTGATTTTTCGGATATATTTCTAGAAGCTGATTGCATCCTCTGTCATCTTTTGTTTTTACCGAGATAAAGAAAGGGAATTGTTTGGATCTTCACCAACGCAGTCCCTTCTTTCTTGTTATATTAGCAGCTCATTTCTGTACCTGTTCCAGTTGTTTCAGTCTTTCTGTAGGCGGAAGACTGGCACTGTGTGAAGTATTCCACATGAGGTCATGCTTTGTACCGTGGTACTAATACTTTCCTTGGTGAACCAGGGATTGCATTTTTCTTTCCTGTAGCTGTAATAAATTGATGGAGTAGAGATTCTCACAGAACTAAATAGTTCCAAGGTCAGTCTTTTCCATTCTTGCTCCCAGTAGGCCAACTCTTAGTGTATTGTAGTTGGTTTTCTTTTATTCCATAAATGTGTGGCCTCTTTGCTCTGCACTAGTAGATTTTTATTCCATTTCTTTACTCTGCGTCATGATTTTTTTCCTTAGTGATTTTCTGTTTGTTTCAGATTTGGAAGCTGAAATTGCACAAGAAGAAAGTGACCCACGTGGAGTTTAACTCTCGCTGTGAGTGGTTATTGGCCACAGCATCTGTGGATCAGACAGTTAAAATCTGGGACCTCAGAAACATTAAAAACAAAGCAAATTTTCTTCATGTACTTCCTCATGACAAGCCTGTCAATGCAGGTGAGTTCCTGAGAGAAGGATTTTGTTGATGTATTTCTCCCATGCATGTATTTTTCTTGCATTCTTTTTTCATCTGAGTCTATATCCAAATTATTTTGGATTCTGTCTTGCTTTTATTCCACAAAAGCATAAGTTGGTATTCTTGTTTAAGAGCAAGCCTCAATACAATCAGATGTAAATTGTTCAGGTTTCATGTAATTTTAAAATACAAACAGTG
The DNA here is from genome assembly GCF_054131305.1 of Coturnix japonica. Lineage (NCBI taxonomy): Eukaryota > Metazoa > Chordata > Aves > Galliformes > Phasianidae > Coturnix > Coturnix japonica. Next base: position 23,087,669 of record NC_140667.1, on the reverse strand, counting down.
AACATTAAGTTTACCTGAGAGAGCTTTGGGAGGAGGTTAATATAACTATAAATATGGCTAACCAGTTTTGGTTGTTTTTTTTTTCACCTTTTGAGTAAATTATTCTTAATTGCTGTTAGTGGTTTTAGTGGTAGAAGCATAATTAAATGTTTTGTTCTGTTTCTGACAGGTAGCTCACAACTCAGTAATTCATGAGGTATTGCCTTTCGTGTTTAGAAGAGTGTATGGTTTCATGGCAGCTTAAACAGATCTAAAAGGGTTTCCCCCTACACGCAGCCATACACTGCAGTCTGTTCTTGTGCTGGCTTTTGTGTTCAGAGGCTGTGTAAGGCAAGACCGGTTAGAAACTGAATCTGAGAAAAGCAGATCTGAATATACTAGGACAGTCCCTTTGATAAAAGCAGGGTATAGGAGTTAAGGCTCTGTTCCTTGGCTGCAGTTTGTATCGATCCATGCCCTGTCTCTTCTGTCTTCTTCATGGCTCATGTACTTTCCTGCACTTGTGACTTTATATCTGAGTGAACATATTACTTTCTTTGCAATGTCTGTTTACGTGACTCTAAATTGAGAATAGTGATTCTTCCTGTGTAACCCAGCGTGGTGGGTCTCAGCTTACTTACTGTAGGAGCTTTGAGTTTGCTTGAAGGTGAAGCCTTGTCTCATGGGACACACGGCCAAATTCGTATCCTTAGTAAAAAAAGTTTATTGTTTTCCAGAGAAATATGACTTCTGTGTTTCATGTCAATCACAGCATTGTGATATTTTGCTTATTGTCCCCCTCTCTAGCTTACTTCAGCCCAACAGATGGTGCCAAGCTGCTGAGCACAGACCAGCGCAATGAAATCAGGGTTTACTCATGTTCAGACTGGACCAAGCCTCAGCATCTGATCCCACACCCACATCGGCATTTCCAGCATCTCACACCTATTAAGGCAAGTTAAGTCACTGTAGTCTGAGAGGAGTATCACTCCTGGTACTAGCAGCAGGCCTTAAAATAAATGGTCTGGTTTCTGGTCAGGATTTAACACTGGTGGGTAGATGTTCGTACTTCTACAACTACCTTCTGAGGATGCTGCTGTTGCTCAGGCTATGGGTGGGATGCCCAGGCTGCTGCTCACACTGCTGGCTGTCTGCTGTGCTTCAGCATCAGTTCTGCCCTTCTTTCTAACTTTGTTGTTTTGTTCTATGACTAGGCAACATGGCATCCTCGCTATGATCTCATTGTAGTGGGTCGCTATCCGGACCCTAACTTCCCAGGCTACACAGCGCATGAGCTGCGAACTGTTGATATATTTGATGGAAACACCGGGGAGATGGTTTGTCAGCTCTATGATTCGAATGCATCTGGTATAATCTCGGTGAGTTGGGCACTGCAGCTAAAAGTACTTCTGAGTATTGAAATCCAGCCAAGAGAGAGGTTTTAGGGATTAGAACAGCAGGAATGTCTGCCTTACTTGTGACAGATTCATGCTCTCATGCTGGGGTTATGACTGCTGGCTAGAGCTGCTGACTCGAGCAGGGCAGTTCTATGGTCATCTGTGGGTTTCCTGTGATGCTCTTTAGGGAACATTCTGCTTTCCAGATTGTTGTCATTATATAAACAGTGGTGCTTTTATGCCTCTGTTATATAACCAGTGATGCTCTTACAGACTCATTTTTTTTTCTATTTTCAGCTGAATAAATTTAACCCTATGGGAGACACGCTAGCCTCTGGCATGGGTAAGTAAAAAGAACCTGGAACATTAAGCTCCCGGGAAAGGGCAGGCTTGTTTCTCAAGGCTAAACAAGTTGCGAGTATGGGTTTCCCGAATCCCATTAACAGTCCTCTACAGTTTCCTACATCTGTAAAGGAAATCAAGACGTTCTTAGTATTCTTCCACTTTGGCAGTTATAAAACAGCATATTTCCGGAAGAGTCAGAAGCCTTCCATGGGCCAGAACGTGCTGCCATCTGCTGGCCATGAAATTATTCCAGAAAACAGGATGGGGAGAAAAAAGGCTTTTTCTGGCGAGGAAAAAATAGAACTTTTCCTTTATTTGACTCATTTTCCAGGCTTTGGAGCAGAGTATTCTATTTTTTTTCCTAGGCTGTATGAGATTATGGGAGCTGACTATAGGTTTATGTTTTATAGTTGTGAGATAAGCCTAGGAATTACCCGAGTGTGTTTCTTAATTAGAACAAAATTCTGTGCGCCACCTAGCGATTGTCTGCAATACGTACATTTGCAGCATCTATACCTCGGAAACGTTTAAGAACAGACAAAACGTTTTGAATTTCTGGCATTTTAAGTGGCATGGCCTAAGGTTTTAAATAAAGGGGCGTTTTAATTAAAAAAAAAATCTGATAGACAATGTTTTTGTTTTTCCTCTCAGGTTATAATATTCTGATCTGGAGCCGGGAGGAGATGGTAATGAAGAAACAAGAACATCTTTTGAAAGCCATGACGGAGCAGGGGATTGGAAGCCGAAGTTTGTCCAGACGTGGAAGGCAGAGGCAGGCAAACCCTGGGACAAGCAAACTCAAAGCTAAGTTATTGTTTTGTGAAGTAGAAGAGACGGGAACAAAAGCCAAAGATTCTAAATCACAGGGAAGGAAGTGAAAAAGGAAGGATCTAGATAACTGATTTAGTATTTTGATCCTTCTTTGATCACAGAGGACAAATTCAGTGCTGGCAGTGGGCAGAATAAGCACTGCAGGGCATTAGCCATCTGCTTTGTCCTTCTTCCCTAGATCTGATTTTGCTTTTCCTAGAGAGTTGCCAGTGGAGTTACCACTTAATTTCTGAGGCACTTCAGAGTTTCTAAGGAAACTTCCAAGATGTTTTCAGATCCTGCTGAAATTCCTGCTTCCAGCCTGCTTGTTATCGTAACTGTGAGATAACAGGATATCGTTTCCTGTTGCCTGCCGTGGAGCAGCTCATGATGAGGTCTCCAGACCTAGACAAATTGAGCTGAGGAAACCTTTGTTAGCAAGATTCATGTCTTGAAAGGTGGAATGTTTGCAGGGGTGAGGTGATGGATATCTTCAGAGAGTCACGGAAACACCAACTTTTATTGTCTGTTTTCGTCTGCAAGCTTCTTGCAGCACATGCATCTGTCAAAAACTCAGGCTTATCCTATTCTACACCGGCAGCTTTTTAACTAGACCAGGAAGAACATTATGATGCCGCACCTCTTTATCTGCCTTGTGGGATGCATAGACAATATAGAGCTAAGAACCTGCCGATGCTTTACTTCGTCTTCAGAACTCTAGGCATTTTTTTGCTACCAGTTAAGTATTTTTTTCTACCCATGCCAGTATGCCTCAGAATGTTGGGTGTGTTGTTAAGCAGAAATGAGGGATTCTTTCAGATGCCCCTTTTCAGAGTCCAGTCTCACAACTGCTGTTCAGCTGAACAATTCTGCTTTTTATGGTTTGTTTATAAGCTGTCTGGGGGCCTTGCTCCAGAGGTTGATAGATGGGCCGGCCTCACAGATTCTCTGTTCATATAGTTTTGCAGCATTGATATAAATAAAAGTTTTGTACTAAACTGAAATACTTCTTTGATATAAAATGGGTGCTTTGACTATTCCGCTGAACTGCTTTTATCTCAGAGGTTGGAAGGTATTAATCTTTCTGCTGGAGAACTATGAGAACTAGAACTGATTTTTCTGTCTGTCTTAACACCGTATCAGCAATGGACCTTTCCTAGTTGGGCAGGCTGCAGTATAAGCTGTACATGTGCATAGGTGCTGCCACGCAAACAACTTTTCAGTTCTCACTTTGCTCTAGTAAAGAAGGAATTTACCTTGAAAGGGGATATATTAAGTTCTCCCTGTTTGCCAGCTGTGAGCACAGTGGGGCCAGCCCTTAGAAATCTTAGAGAAGAGGAAGAATAACATTCAGTGTGAACTTGATTTTAATGATAAAAAGGAAATGCACTGGAACAATTACAGAGTCATTCACAGTCAGAATGTCGTTATCATCATGGAAACCTTTCGTCTGCATGTGCAAAATTTGCTGTCTTTAAAAATAACAAGTCTGGTCCCTTAAATGGACTTTCTATTACCTCTTTTTTTTCATGCCTGTTCTCACAGGCAGTAGCTTTTGCTTTATGACTGCCTTGCTGTGCGGCAAACCTAGATTACATCTTCAGAGGACAAAAAGGTGAGGAAGATGCTGAGGACAGCAAGCTGCTTCTGCTGATTCAGAGTTCCCATGCTGGCAGATTTCAATTATGGTGTGGGGAAAAGTCCCCACAGTACTCCATAAAGGAAGAAAAGGAAATGTCTTTAGCCTAAGTACTCGCTTCTGCCGCCAAGAAGGGAAGGGAAGTGCAGCAGAAAAGGAACTAAAACTGGGAAGTGAATGTGCAGCATCACCATGTGAAGAGCCAGTGCTGGTGCCTGCCGCAGTCTCTCATCTTCTGCCAGAAGCGATGAGGCAGATGGTGAGCACTTGGCATAAAGTTCCCCACAGCAGCTACAGTGTGCAGAGAGACCCACAGCTTCCATCCAACTTGCCTGGAGAAAGGATCACACTTCAGACAGGCAGCCAAAGCACGGCAGATGAAGGGATCTGCGGTTACCTGCAAAGTCTGATCTGTACAATTTGATTTTATTTTTTTCCTCTGAGTAAGGCTGTCCAGTAGGGAAGACAGGAAACAAAAAAGCAAAACAAAACAAAAATGAACAGCAACAACAAAAAAAGGAGCAACACCAACACAGGAGTTGGCATTTATTCTAATCTTGAAGCTCTTTGCTTTTGGATCATATGTAACTTTGAACTGAATACCAAAAAAACTACTGGCAGGTTGGCAGTCCCGTCCTGATCCCAGGCCAGTTCTTTTCTCTTGAGCTGCAGTGTGAGGAAGGGAGAAACTGACTAGCAGCAGCTACTTAAGACTCAGGACCCACTTTTCACTATCTGCCATCAGCTGCAGCAGCTTCCTGTGCATGACCAGCTGCTGAGTCTCTGCACATGGTGAGCTGGACATTCTACTGCAAGCCCAGCCTTCCCACCAGCATCAGTCCAAGGGCTTGAGAGAAAAGCACACAAAGCAGGTTGACCCTGGAAAGAGAAGCAATTCCTGACTGTCCTGAATGTGGCACCTTCAGGGGAAACAAGTGCCTCTGCTACAGTCATGATGAGTGGTTACATTTACAATCACTGAAAGGAAGAAAATTCTTTATGAGCTCCAACTGGCCATGGTGGGAATCCCAGACAAGTTGTGTGAGGACCAGGGCACCACACGGTAGAGTGGCTTCTCAGAATTAAAATGTGCCACTTCCATTAGATTAAGTTAGTCCTCCCTCTGGGACATCACATTAGAAAGCATCCAAAAATCACAGTCCAGCTTCATTCTGGGAAGCAATGGCCAAAGCAGAATACCCAGTAACTGAAGATGCCCAATCATCCTTACAGGCAACACTGCTCCCTCCTATTCCCTGGGAAGGAGTTGAAGCAACTGTCAGGCCTGCTCTTCTCCCTCATTGGAAACGTGCCGGTAGCCAGGGGGCTGAGACTGAATGCGAAAGAGTACAGTCAAGAGGAGAATTATAAGGAGAAGGAGAATGGATCCACACACAGCCAGCCCCACAAACAGTCCTGCAAGGGAGAAAATAAGCGGTCAGTGTAATACTAAGCTTTCCCTATCTGCCACTCTCTGGTCCAGCTTAGGCTTACCTGTGTCACGCAAACTGCTTGCTACCTGACATTCTTGCTCCCAGTCCTGAGGAACAACAGGATCTGTGAGTTCCAAGAATCTTTGTAATGGACATATTTGCTGACAGCCAGGGATTGTCAGGGGGAAAGGTTCCTTTCCACTCTCATTCCGGAAAAACATCTCCACGGAGAAATTACTGAAAACAAAACAGAACTAAGTGTTTTCTTTCTTTTTCCTCCAGCTGAAGTCATCCCTTCCCAAAAAGCTCTTGGCGTGCACACCATTTCCTTTAGTCTGCTGGTCATTTTCTTCCTAAGAGTCTGCCACTAGGAGCAAGATTGCATCCCCCTAGATTACACCTAGCCTATGTCTCTAACCCTTGAGGTGAAATTACAGCAGACGTCCTTACTGCAGCCCTCACCCATCATCCTCTTGGTACAGCTCAAATAAATGACATGAGGCGTATGGTGCTTGAATCTTGTTGTAGACATCTAGAGCCATCTGCAGTGCCACAAGTGTGGTGTCATGCTGAGAAAGAGGGAAAAAAACCAAATCAGTCACCCTCATGAATGTGGCAGGGCAGCTCAGACCATACCAGTAGTGGACAGGACAGTGCTGAAGGGAAGTCCCCATTGTAACTTCCATGGGGAAGAAGGGAAAGGAGCAGTACTGTTTGAAAAGTGACCTGTGATGGTGCCAGAGAAGGCGAGGAACTGAAATGCAGCCATATGTGTCCTGCATCGTTCTGTTAATAATTATTTTCTACAGGGCAGTTTGGGAGAGATGCCTGACTTTCCAGTCAGTAGGTTGCTGAAAAGTGAGGGGAATGACTCTTTACGCTGCTGTAACATCACATATGAGTGCCACCAACCCATCCACAGAGTAAGTGTAGCAGCATCCCCCAAAGACTACCAGTCTCATCCACAAGTCTTAGCTAAAAGGAGCAAAGTGCTGGTTAGGAATTTTCCTCAGGGACCCCAGAGGAATGATGCCAGACATGGTACATCCCACCCAGCTAAAGGCAAAGACACATCTCCTGCATAGGCTGTACAGAAGCCAGAAAGGGTTAAAACCATCAGCAAGCCCCAATCCCCAGTGAGGAGGGGTAAGTGGACCAAGCTAGTACCCAGCCTCTTACTTACCGCTGAATAGACAAGTAGTTTCAGTTGCTGGTGGGCAGGGGCATTTGCTGCCTTGGTTAGGTTTTTCCTAATGTGATCCAGCAGGACCCCTGGCAAACACAGATTACTAGTAAGATTCAAAATCCAGACAAAGCAGCACAAAGCTCCTTCCCTTGTGCACTCACCGCCTTGCAAACGAGCTTTTTCTACCCGATGATGGATCCCAAACAGAAATTCAAAACCAAAGTCTTTTAGCTGCTTCATTTGAGTCATGACATCTGGTGTCACCCATGACGGCAAATCCATTTTGTGTGCTTGCTAGGAAGAGAAAAAGAGTACTCAAAGAATACTCATCTGCAGGTAGCATGGACCACATATTAACCAGAGAACAGGAGTCAAGGCGTCTGGAGTCCTGCCCAAACTGTTGTTGTGTTCCTGCTTTATTTTAAGTACGATGCTCTTCTATTTATGCTTCTGCCCTCACTGTGAACACCGCATACAGAAAACAGAGGTAGTTCGTGTCCTTCCTTTTTAATGTTATTTCAGAAACTAGTCATGAGAAGCACAAAGATTAGAATCTAGGAACTACTTTTCTGTGAATGCACAACTGGAGTGCAGGCTTTTATCGTTACAATAGTACAATAATCTTGGGGTGTTTGCTTTACATGTGTATGTGGATGGCATGGAGTCAAAAACAAAAAGACAAGCTGGAGAGCACAAGGACTCAAGCACGATTCCCCAAGAAGCTTTGAGGGCTTTGAGTGAAGGATAAGGGGAATGTTAGCAAGCACTGGGATCCACCACTGGTACAGCCCAGCAATCAAACCTCAAATACACATAACTGGGAATCTAGAGCAGAATTTGCTTTGTAGCTAACCATTTACAAGAAATAATTAGTTATGCTGGCAGACAAACAGTTGTGGTTCCCTGGCATTACTCAGATGTGCGATTACTTTCTGTGCCACATCTCATTAAAATGCCAGAAGATGAGGCTGAATATCCTTAAGGGCTCATTCTGTCTGAGCAGTTTCCATTAGCAACTTAGGTATTTAGTTAGTTTTACATTACTATACAGAGTAAAATAGCTGCTAAGTTCAGGCATTTCTTGGACTTTTGTTTTCATCCAGGTGTTACAGTGAATCTCCTGGCTCAGGTGTGTAAAAAACAGTACTTCAGGGCACTGTTTGTAAAAATGAGAAAAAAGGAGGAAATTCAAAGTGTCTAAAGAGATTAATTAGTACAAGGGTATAGTTTTGAGAGTGAAACTCTTCTTTACAGTGTTGCAAAGTGAGCTGTTGCCTGACATCTTGGGGATACAGTGGTTCAGCTGGGTTTCTTGGCTCAGTCTCCAAGCTCTTTAAGTCGGTCTTAAAAGTGAAGATTTGAAATTCTTCATCTCTCTGACCAGAGGGATTTTTGTTACTGACAGAAGTTGCTTCAGAGTGACAGAAGATTACATTTGTGATACAAAGGGCAAATTTACACAGTGCAGCACCACTCTGGATTGGAATATTCTCAGCTTGCAGTAACTTGAGCTGCTACTTGACATAGCAAAATGCAACTGCGTGCAGATTTATCCTTTACATCCCCAAAGGACATATATAGATACGTTAATGTACCATCGCCAACAAACTAAGTAGCCTTGCACATCCACAGTACTAGCATGACACAGAACTGACATTCTTTCAACACTAGCTATTTGACACTAAAGATCTCTATGACATGCTTTGTGCTATAGCGTTGTACACAAATAAGTGTATGCAATAACTATGAGCCTCCTGCATGCATGATCTTTACTTCAGCATTAGCACAATACAGTTAAACTTATTTTAAGCCTTCACAAATTAACAGAGGCAGAGGTAGAATCAGGGATAGTCCTAATTTAAAACCTCTAACTTAAGTCAAGGAGTTAACATGTTTCCAGAAGTCTCATTTCTGCTTTTCTCAGCTGCCTGTGGAAAGCTGAAGATTTCAGACTGCAGTCATTTTCTAGTGACTTTCCAATGAGTAATTTACTGTACCTGTGGCATGGTACTTAAGCTACAAAGCAAGAGGTAACAGAGCCCTGAGACCAGATTCCCATGGCTGTAAGAGGATGACCAAACTTACCTCACAGAACAGTGTGTCATACACACTCCAAACAGACTCGAGAGAGAGATCCCGGATTCCAGTCTCATTTGCCACCATCTGCAGGAATTGCTGTAGGTAGGAGCATAAAGAGACATTCAGTTCTTCAACCTCATGCTGCATTACGCACACAGAACGGAGTCTTCCTACCCTTCTCTCAGATTACATAGAGGTAACAATATTTCAACTAAAATCCTAAGGCCATTTTATATCATGCAAATGATCACTTACCAAGTTGTCCCTGGTCTTGTTTATGTATTCTGCTGAGTTCCGTGTTTCATTCTGTAGCTGTTCATATCGTGGACAGGGGGCCAATGGAAACTTTAATAGCTGGAAAGAGACAAGAGCAGCAAGATCACCGAGAATACCAGTGTACAGGATTTGTACGTACAGGACTTTTACATACAAAATTGTACTGAAACTCTGACTAGTGGGACACATCTGTGAACAGCTTCAGGTACTGCCTTCTAACGCATTCCAGCTTGTGTGGTCTGGTGAGTGGCTGTGGCTAATACTGGCTCCACAAACACAGACCTTCAGTTTTCATCTTGTTCAAAGAACAGAAGAATCTTTGCAAGACAGGCTTCTAGGAGAAGCTCAAGACATCCTGAATTGAGACTAAAGGAAAGACTTGTGGAGTAGTCGGTACATATCCTTGAGACTAACTTACCGTTTCCCCGGACTCCGGCACTGTGTGCACAGGGATAGGCTGCCAGGAGATGTTAGGGTTAAACATCTGTTGTTCCTCTGGGGGATACAGGCCGGCCAGATTGGCCTCTGCACTCATCAACGTCCGATCATAATCCGTGCTGCGGATGAATATCTGCCAGGACAGGGACAGTGCACCGTTAGTATTGCTACTGTAAGTGGTAGCGCTTAGACACAGGATGATGTGGGTGCTGAGGAACACTGCCAAGTGCCCTGCAGCTGCTCACAGACAACAGGATAACAGGAACTGAAGTACCGAGCCTGCTGCTGTCAACCTGGATGGAGTTATAAGGTTGGGGATGATAGATGATTTGTTGTGTAGCGCTAGAGCACTCTGTTCTGGGTGAGTGGGAAAGCAAGATGTGCTGTGTGCAGATTGCAGATGGAAGGAAGGGAGTCTGAATATTCGAGTCAGAGAAAGGCGAGACAGAGGTGCAGATAACCATGGGCACGGATAGGAAATGCACTGTATTTATAAAGCAGGGCTGGGGCAAACTGCTGTATTCAGTTCTGTTTCAGGAACAAGCTACTGCTCATGCAAAAACCTGGCTGCTCTACACCTCGGCTCTACCACCTGAGAAATGGAAACAAGAGTGATGTAAAAGAGAAAGAGAAGTGAGGAAGATGAGATTTGATTTGATGAATGTTTACTTTTGGGATTAATGAGTCAAGACTCACCATTCCACAGCTCAGAGAGGAATCTGAGCCAGAAAGGAAAGAGAAAATACCAAAGAGTTCAGAAGGTCAAAGTGGTAAAATCTTTGGTATTCTGATATCCTTGTACTGAAAATGCTTTGGGGAGACTGGAGGGAAAGCAGTGCTGAGACAGGAGAAAATACAAAAGAACACACTAAAAACTAACACCAGACCTGAAAAAACAAGAACAGAAAGCCAGAAGAATCAAATACAATGTCAAGATTGGGGTTCTGTTTTCAATGCTAAATGAAAAGTGAGAAATGTAAGAAAAAACCCACATATTCTCATCCTGGGTAGCACCTCCCATGTAAAATGTGTCTCAAAACTGAAGTCATAGCAAAAAAAAAGGCCTGATTTTTTTCTACCTACATTTACCTTCTAACTGTGGCCTGAAAAAAACCTGATTGTGTACTTGTTAGACAGGATTGCCTCTGTCCTATGTGTGCTGTGAAGAAACAGAAAGGAAATATTTTCCAATATAAGGACCTATTCCTCTAAGTGTCATAAAAAGCAAAACTATTGAGCCCTGAGCATATTTGCTTTCTTCAGCGCCTTTTGCCAGGGCTCCAGCCTGTCGCTGAGTCAGGTGACAGATGGTCACACGGTATCACCCAGATGCAACACTTCTTACAAGAGAGCTTGCTCAACTCCAGCCTGCTCAGTTCAGGCTTGGTTAGCAGAATGGTTTTTGTTTGCTTGTGCTTTGGTTTGTTTTCCTTTCTCAAGCAAGGGGAGAACAGTTTCAGCTGGCTTTATAAACATGAAACATTTGGAACTAGCGAGGAAGGTTGAAAGCCCTTTGTTTGAATTGAGACTGGGAGTTTTGTTGGTTCACACATGTCAAAGGGATGTAATCTGAACCACATCAAGCTCTATACTTACTGTAGAGTCCAAAATGGGGGGAGCAACAACAGAAAATCTTATGGGGACTCTTCATTTGCCTCCAAGTAAGCTCAGATAAAACAACTGCAGCAATGTCCAGCTTTCCTTTCCAACCTCATGGCAGCGTACCTCTCAGCAGGACAGTGTACCTCTCAGCTGACACTTGCCCATGTTCCCACTGACTCACAGCACTTTAGTCAACCACAATGGACACTGTGGGGGATGTCAGCTGTCCCTCAGTGCACAGCACACGGCTGCACATGGGCTCCAGGATATTTTAAACGAAATCTTCTTATGTCTGTGAGTGTGTCAGGAACTAGAATGAAGCAGGGTGACACCACAGAGGAAGAGAGCAAAGTGAGCAGATGGGAGAGCAAAACCTTTACACTGGAAGGGCACGGAGGGTCACTTTAGGTTGGGGGCAGCTGTTTGCATGGGCAGTGCCGGCAGCGCGGCAGAGGGCACGGCAAGCACAGGCAGCGTTATTTGGGACCAGGCTCTGCTGCTGTGACAGAACGATCCGGAGTAAGGCACAGCAGCAGACCTGGCACAGCGTTTGTTGGCAGTCGTGATGGCCGCGGACACACAGCGCCCAAAGCCGGGTGCCGGCCCGCAGGTGCCGCTGCGCCGCGCTCGGTGGCGGAAGCGCAGGACGAGGCAGCGCCGCGTGCCGGAGATCGAGGAGCTTTTCCTCCCCCTCGTCGTTTTAGATCTTTTTTATGTTTATTTGGTTTTCCTTTCCCCGGCCGTGGTCACTCACCTCCTGCCGCCGGTACGAGGCGCTGAGGAAGCCGCGGTACCGCTGCCGCAAGGCCTGGCCCAGCTCCCACTGCTGCCGCATCCCCACCTGCAACGGCACCCGCCGTTAGCTCCGGCCCCGCCGCTCGCTGCCCGCTCCCCCGCCCGCCCCGCACGCACCTGCGTGAGCTGCCCGAAGCCCTGCGGCCAGGCGCTCTCCTGGAAGGGGTCCCGCGGGTAGGCCTTGATGGGCGAGCGGTCTCCGTGCCGGTACACCTGCGGGCGGCACCCCGTCACCTCGGCCCGGCGGGGACCGGCCCCGACCCGACCCGACCCGCTCCCTCCGTCCCCCGTCCCTCCCTCACCACCGTCACGAAGCGGAGGCTGCGAGGTCGGACGGGCGGCGGCAGCAGCCACGCGGCCATGAGGAGCAGCACGGCGCCCGCCCGCCCCGCCGCCATCGCTGCCCGCGGAACCCGAGCTGCGGCCCCACGCTCCGCACGGACTCGGTTTCCAGCGCGCTGCCGGCGGCTCGTGCCTTCCTGCCGCACGGCGCGTGCGCGGCCTGGCCCGGGCCCGGCTGAGGCGGGCGGCCGGTCCGGGGCTGAGGCGGGCGGGGCCCGGCCGGGCCGGGACGGCCCCGAGGCTTCGCGGGACTCGAGGGGACGACGGGCGGCGTCTGCCTCCGGTAAACGGGCCCGGGGCGCGCCCAACTCCGCGGGCCGGATCGCGGCGCCGCGCCGGCGGCCCCCTTCCCTCCGTATTTATGGGATACAGAGGCTGCAGACGCTCTCTGGCTCCGTGCCGCCCATGGCTCTGCCCGAGGTGCTGCCAGGCCGCACTGCCGGAGCTCTGCTCCAAGGGCCCGTCCTTCGCACGTTGTGCTCAGTGCGGTTCTTCGTTGTGGGCCTCGGGGGATCACGGAGGGGGGAGGCCCGGCCTCTGCTGGGCGTGCGGTGCCACAGCGCTGCTTAAAGGAAGGGCTGAGCTATTGGGTGCCGTGTGCCGCCTGTCTGTACCTACCCGTGCTTGGAGACACGAGGGTCTCGGGTTTTGCTTTTTTGGAGATAGACAGAAACACAGTTTTCCGCTTCTTGTGGAAATGTAGGGCTTATGTCTGTGTGACTCGGGGCTCGGCCGGATGGAGCCATTTATTTGATGCGCTCGAACGTTTAATGAATTGAAATGAGTATCTCTATGTGCCTTGGAAGGCATCGGGTCACGTTGATGTTTCCTGGTATCGCTGCTGACGCTGTGCCATAGGGGGCGTGGGGAGAAAAACTATTTGCGGGCTGGTACTGCGTGTGCTTAACCTTAACCAGAGGTACCAGTTTTGTTGTGCTGTTCGTTATCGGGTTCGGTTCTCTGCTGGTTTGACAGCACTGACACACAGGGGCGATGCAGGACGGCGCTGAGCACGGCCGGGCTGTGACCGATGCGTAAGTGCCGGCACTGCGCTGTGCCCCGCTTTGGTTTCGCTCTCCCCATGGCCCGGCTCCCCGGGGGCGGTCGCTGCCGCCGGGCCGGAACGGGGCGGGCCGGGCCGGGCGTGCGGTGGGCGGCCGGGCCGCGCGTTACATCACGGCAGCTCGGCGGCACGCAGCCGGGCCGAGCCGCCGCCGGGCGCTCAGGCGCTCGGGCACCTGCCGGGGGCGGTGGCCGCCCGTCGCCGGGGTCGCCGAGGAGCCGCGCGGTAACTTTCCGCCGGGGCTGGAGCGGGACGACGGGGGAAAAGGAAAAGGGGAGCGCGAGGCGCCGCCGCCGCCCGGGCAGAGGCCTGCACCGCACTCCCGGAGCTCGGCCGCGGGCGGCGCTGGAACGGAGCGGGGCGGCCCCGACCCGCCGAGGCGGCGATCGCGGCTGAGCCTTTCCGCAATCGGGCTCGGGCCGGAGCGGACGGCGAAGGGCCCTGACCTGGGAACGGCGGGGATCCGGGGTCACGGCGCTGGACGGGGCTCTATGGGAGGAGGGAACGGGCGGGTGGAGGGTCGAGGGCTGGGGGTGTCGCACGTGTCCTGCGTCCAGAGAGCCCGGGGCTCTGCTGGAGAGGCAGTTAGGTGCAGAGTGATGTTTACTCGGTTGGTGGTTGCTTTGTTAAGTTTTCCTGTCTGTGCAGCTCAGCTTTGTATTGCTGTTGGTTCACCTGGTACATGCTGTCACCCCTGAGCACCTGCCTTCTGGAACACAGACCGGTGGCAAGTGTGTGTGGGGCTGTAAGAGGATAACTGCAAACATTGACTTCTCATTGTGCCATTTCATTGTTGTTGTGTTAAGGTCCACAGACTCTTAACAGTAGCTGTTCCATTGCAGGACAGCAACATCCCTTGGATCTCTGCTTGAAGAGGAATGCTTTCTCTCATGGATCCCCCCTTTCTTCCCTCTAAAGGCACAGCTGGGCCCTTCACTGTAAGGCTTTTCTAAGGGAGTCTCCGCCACTGACTCACACGCCTGACTAACGCTTTGGATCGGTGCTGCAGCCAGCTCCCTGCTGTAGCTGCAGGTCATGTTTGCAGGGAGGGCAGACAGTCCTCTGAGCTCTGCTGCTCATCCCAAGGTGCATGGAATGTGCTGCTCCCAGGCGCCAGGGAGAGGGCTCTGTTGGGGACGAACAGAACAGTGTGCTTGCTACTTCCTTCAGTGAGTAGTGGTCTTGTCTTCCAGTTAAGAGAGCAAATCCAGTGTGAAAGCTGCAGCTGAATGTTACAAAGCTCAGCCTCGCTTTCTTTTGGGTTGCGGAGAGGGCATTGGACATAGTACGGGTTGTGCCAGGAGCAGATGGAGTTTGGCCTTGCTGCATTTCTCCACAACCACACCCGGGACACATTCACCAGAGGGTTCTTCCTGCTGCAAGGCCTGCGATGCAGCTGGATGCTGCTGCCTGCTGTAGTCGCTCACTGCAATCTGACGCTTCAGTTCAGTAGGATTTCTTAATTATGTTCGCTTACAGAGGTGCATCCATGACAGAAGGCGGCCAAGTTTTGGAAGAGGCTATAATAATTAGCTCCCCTCCCGTCTCCACCATTCCGTAGCTGTCCAAGGAATCCTGCAGCTGCTTGTACTGTAGCGGGGTGCAGGGAGGAGCGCTGTAGCAGGGACTGTGTGTATGAATCACCTAACCAAAAAACGTCAAACAACAGGAAACTTTATCACTGCCTTGCTGTGCTCTGGCTGTGTGCCTTCGGTTACCGCTGCTGGCAGTTAGCAGCTGCTGCAGCTGTGTGCCTGGTCACGACGATCCCTTTGCTGGTGCAGCGAGGAGCCGGCGGAGTGCAGGACAACAGGCGTGTGCTGCAGAGCTTTGGGCGGGAGCTCAGTGCCTGATGCTGAGCTCACACTTGTAGGTAGAGCTGTGTTTCCAGCATGTTAAAGCGTGTTGGATTGCTGTTATCTCTGCTCACACAACATTTTCGGTCGAGGTGCTTTCTCTAGGAATTGCCGGTACAGTTCTGGAAGCACTCGTTGTTTGGTGAAGGGAAGGATGAATTCTGCTGCTGATTGTTTGATCCAGTCTTTAGAAGCAGTGATGGGTGCAGACTACTCATGTTCCATCTTTTGTAACTAGATCTGCTTGTGACTGTGTGGCCATCCAGATGGACTTTTTTTTCCTTCAAAAAGAAGTTTCGAATCGAAAGTCTTTAGCTGTTGCTGTTTCTTAGAAGTGCCACCTGCCCAGGGAAGGCTGTAGAATATAATGTGCTTTGTCTTTGAAAGCACTGAGGGATGATCCTGTGTTCTGCTTTGGAAGCAGCTGCTGTGGAATTCTCCTTGTCACTGATCTTTGTATCTTTGCAAGTTGGATGGTAAAGCGTGTCAGATTTTGTCATTTTCCTTCCCTCGTTCCCCACCAAGCAATAACATTTGCACATCTGACAGCCACAATTTCAGCATTAATGTAAAGCCTTTTGAAAAAGCTGTTTTGTTTGGCTGGGGGAAATTGCTCTGCTGCTCTGCATAGCAGCGCGCTGCCTTGTTTTCCTCACAGCATAATAATTTAGGAGGGCAGGATCACATTCTCTGCTGTGGAAACTGAGTGGGAAGGAGCCTCGTCTTAGGCAGGAGTTTGGGGGAGTGCTTTGTGCACGGGTATGGTTCTGCACCCAGTGTGCAAACAGGTTGAACTTGGTCTCAGATCATACTTCTCCTAATACGTAAGTGCACCGCTTGACCTTGCGTTTTCTTTGTGGTTACTGCAGCTAGAAGCTGCATTTTAATAAGGCTCGCTATGACAGATGCATAGAATATCGTTAAAGTAGGTGAGGCGTTCTGCGTTCTGGCAGATCTTAAAAATATCTCAGTTGAAGGTGGTTATGATGCGTTACTTCAGTGCCCTGTGTTGCTTTGTTCTGTGACTTCCTGCTCACAACAGAATACTTTCTTTCTCCATCCATGGGGTGTAAATGAGCAGTATGAGCTGGGTATCGCACTGGTTGCTGCAATGGGTGACTGCCAAGAGCAGGTGTTCCCTGCCATGTTAGGTTTTTGTAAGGCTTTCTAATAAATACTGGTCAATACACTTGAAGTGAGATCCTCTGCCCCTCCTGGGGATGGGGAGCCTTGGCTGACTGTGCTCCAGCTATGAAAAAACATGGCTGCATGCTGAAAGCAAGGATCCCACCTGCTGATTTTAGGTCACGATTTGAGTTGGTGATCCAAGTAATCCACGTAAACCTTGTTTTGCATTTGGTGTTTTCTAAAAGCAAGGTTTGTTCTAATCAGCTGGGCTCGTTTATTACTTGCTGAGCAGGCTGATAGAGTGTATCTGCATACATCAGTTTATGTGTTATATCACAGCAGCTGTTTACATTGGAAAGTGGCCATTTGAATTTATTAGGTGAATAACTTCTTTCCTAGTGACTTCTGCAAAGCCGTTTGCATTAAAAGGTCAAATTAAAAGCATGCAAAGTTACATTTTTATAATTGGACTGTAATCAAGCACTGGACACATAAGAAAAAAATCAGCTTGCTGGCATGTGCACTGTTAAAACAGTTTTGCTTTAACAAGGCGCTGTTATCTGTACTTATCAAAATGAACTGCATGTTTTTGGTCGCTGTGTCCTTCCAGATCTTAAAATGAGTGTAACTCATCCTGCCTTGTGTTGTTTTTCTTCATAGATTGGAAGAGAAAAACACCTCCCTCCCCGTGCGTGCTTCCCTCCCCCAGCCTGCAGTGAATGATCACATTGATGAAACAGCCTCTTGTCCTTTACCGATCGGTCCTTCAATGGATTCTGGTTCCAGGGACTTAAGAACTTTCTCTAGTTTAGGAATTGCATTCTTTAACATTCCACAGCGACTGTGTGCTGCTTGGAGAGGGTTTGTGCAAGTGTTTGTGTTAGGCTTTATCGTCTGTTAGCGTTGTTGTAGAAGATTTAGTGAATGTAATCTTGGAAAAATGCGTGTGAAGTCCTCTATGAATAGAAACATTTGGAATTCAAGTGGTCTATTTAGGGCCTTTGTGAAATGAGGGCAGAGAGGTGCAGGCTTCTGAACCAGTTCTGTAGTGTCTTGGTGCCCAGGGTCATGTGTGCAGGAACGTGCTGCTCCCCAGAGGACTCCACATGCTGCTCCACTGACTTTCCTGGCTGTTTATACATGGGCAGCTCTCAGTTAGGTGTACACAGTGGCTTCTTGAGCACCTCCCGGGGGGAACCCGAGTGCTGATGTTTGTGGGCTCATGGAGGTGTGCTGGGAGAGCCTTTGGAGAGCCTTTGGGTTGTGATAGCACTTGCCCCGACTTGCAGACAGTGTGGGGCCCTCAGCAGCATGCTGCAGCTCGCACAAGCACTGCCACCGAGGCAGCTCCACACCGTGTGATCCTCGTGCTGGAGATGAAGCTGGCGTGTGGCCTTCAGGTACCCGCTGTGGGAGTGTTTTGAAATACAGAATCCAGGTGAGCTCAGCCCCTGCCATGAAGCTCCTGTTATCCATCTGAAAGCAGGGCAGTTAGCTTTCAGGCTTTGGGGGAACTGAAGAAAACGTTTCCCTTGCTCTCCAGAAGCTGCCAAATGGCTTTTTGTTTTCCTGGAAGTAGAACGGGAGTGGAGAAAGTGGAATCCTTTTCCTGAAGAAAACTTCTTTTTTCCCTCTCTATTACCTGTACTTTGAAGATGTTTTCCTGTCATGCTTTTAGCAGCAGATTGTGGAAGTTAAAACAAGGAGAGGCTGGCGGTTTTGTTCTGCCCTGTTCCAGCGTGGTCTCCCAGTGATGCATCCCAGTACTTGCTGTTGGTGGTGCCTCCTGCGGCGTCCCAGAAGCAGCAGCCGTCCCCACACTTACCCTGATCCTTGCATTAAGGCTAAGAAGCCCAGCTGCTCGCTGGCAGCCCCATTACCTGCTCCCACATGCTCACGCTTACATTGCTGGGTCTGCAGCTGTTTCTGAGAAGGTGGCTGCCAGGAGCTTTCTGCCTGGAATAATGTTTGCTCGCTTGCTTCATGTGGCACCTTCCCAAGCTTTCATCTGCGCAGAACTGCTGGCTCGTGGTTCTTTGGTTGGTGGCCTGTGGGTTCTGCCATTGACTTCCTTTTCCTCTTCCTGACAGGACTGCACAGGAACTGGGAATGGGGTGCGCTCCTCGTGCTGTGTTGCTTAGATGAAACCCACAGTCTCGTAATTAGGTTCCTTTTTTTTCTTTTTCTCTATTAGGGCTTTTCTACAGACTTCCAATCTGTTCTGGCCTGTAGGAATTTGGGCCATAGAAAAGCATTGATCTGCTAGCACCTCAGGTACCCTTGCCCTGTGTTAGGGCTCTATTTAGATGAACCGGGGGAAGCTCTGAGTGCCTGGGGATTACCTGCAGGAGCAGAGGCTCAGCTTGGCCAGCTGGAGGGTGTGCCACTCTGCAGCCATCCCACTGGCTGGTGCTGGACTCTGCCCTGCTCCGGACTGTTTTCCAGCTGAGTGTTTGTGGTGATGTCAGGCGGTGTGAGAAGGGAACATGACTTGGCAGGACAAAGTCTGCAGAAAGTTCAGCTCTGCATTTGGCCAGGAACCTCAGAGGGAATGGGATCGACACACACATTCTGCTACACAGACTGTCACACGCCCTCTCGCACGCTGCTCTTCCTGTCACACGGATCCTCTTTTTCTCATTTTCAGACCTTTAACCCTTCCCTTCGAGCTTTCATTTGTGGGTTTATTTAAAAAAGAAAAATAATTCCTCCTTGTCCTGCTGCTATTGTACCTTCTAAGTGTTGAGCTGGAATGACCCCAAAGCAGAAATAGACCATGAGGGCCAGGATCTAGGATAAGAAAGTCAAAAGCAGGGAAAGTTTGCCTTCCAGCAGAGCTCCTAATATTCTTCTGGCCTGCACCCCTACGCCCCTAAATGCCCACCCCTACTGTGTTTCTTGGTGATTTTTATCATTTCTTCTTGCTGATTTAGGTTCAGATGTATAATTCAGCTGTAGGATGGGAAGCTCTGCCTCCCTTCTGCCCTTCTAAGAGCCACATTAGCACAACCTGCCAAAATGTATCCCTAGGTAATGGATGAGTGCTGAATAGGCCAAGATGTAAAATGGTCCAGCTTGCTTTGAAGCAATTTAGACTCAGTTCTTCATATGAGTGTTTCAGTAGTATTGTCATTTCTTCCTGACCTCTGTGCTACATCTAGGGATAGTATTTCTATGAATGGGAATTGGTACTTCTCCCCTACTGCCCTTAAGGGAGTCATAATGAGTTTCCTGCCTGCTTTGCAATCCAGTACTGCGTTTCTCTTTTGCCTGTTATGAGCAGTAGTATTTGTTTTGATAGATGCTTTTAGGTGGGATGGTGCTTGGATACTAAATGCTGTATAGATGCACTATAAAAAGCTGTTTCCCAGAAACAATTCTGTGTTAGTTATGGTGATATGCAGCATGTTGATGAAAGGAAGTGGGTGGAAAGAAGGAAACAGAAAAATGAACAAGCAACTGTACCAGCACTAACAGCCCTCTCCTTCAGTTTTTCTTTCTTCTTTTGCCTCGTGTTCTTCTGTTGCAGAGGTGCTGAAGGATAGAGACCAGTTCGAGAGAGGGTGTTCTGCCAGTGGCTCGGTCTGTGTTCTTCCTCAGAGGAACCAGCAGCACTTTTGGGTGCTGATACTGAATTGATGAGCTGAGCACATCTTCCCTTGGTGACGGCAGCTGCTGGAGACAGTTGGTTAGAATAGGCAGGGGCCAGGGGATGTTATTTCCTGAGGGTTCCGTGGAGATTAAATTACTTTAAGGAAACAATCAGGTAAGCAATATGTGGTTATTTATCATTATTTTCTATGTGCAGAGAAAGGGCAGCAATGCTGTTTTTCTGGCTGTAATTTCTTCGATTCTCTTATTTGCTGTAGGCTGAGTTTAGCCCTCTTCCCTGGTCTCCACTATGAGGGTAGGCACCGTTATTTCCTTGGTTTTCGCTTATTCTCATTTCCCTTCAGTTTGGATATAATATTGGGATGGCATCTCGCACCCCTTGTGAGTCAAACTTAAGTTTCCTGAAGCAGGGATGTAATATCTGGGGCTCAGGTGATGTGGTCAGAAGGACAAGAGGATTACACCCATAGCCAATATAGGTGCCGTAGGAAGTAAATGAAACACAAAGCAAAACCACTTTTGTATAGATATATTTAAATGTACAAGGGAAAAAATATCTCATGTTTGGATACCTTAATTTGCATGGGGAAATTGTGACTGGCAGTGCTGTTGCTGCCACGTGAATTTCCATAGGGAGTGCACTTACAGCTGATGCTGACAAACACTCTGCAGAGCAGGCTGCTGGTTGGATCCCCTCCCTTCCCCTTCTTCCAGGGAGCAGCACAGAGCTGCCCTTTGCTCCTTCCATGGGAGGAGGGGGCAGCTGTTTGGCTCAGTATGCTTCATCCTCCTGGGAGGAGCACAGATGGGATTTTTCCTGTTCAGAGCTTCTGTCAGAGCCTCGGTTGCTCTTCCTGCCGTCTGAAGGTCGGCACTGATAGCAGAGTCAAACTGCCATTTGACAGTTGGAGCTGGATTTGCAGCCAGGAGCTGGGGATTATTGCAGTTCAGTTGCAGTTGGCAAGTTCTGCTCGCTTTCTCCCCTGTGGTTACTGTGGAAGCTGGCATCAACCCAGGTGGCTGTGTTCCTATTGCCCCCCACACTGGGACGTGGGGCTATGGCTTGGCTGGGCTGGGAGATGATGGCTTGTCATTTGTAGGATGGTTGGGGGTGCTGTTACTGTAATATCTTCTTTACTGGAAGCCAGTGCACACTCTTGTTTTGGCAGCTCTGAGGATGGCTATATTCTAGATCAGCCTGAAGCTTGAAAGCTGAGGGAAAGAGACAGTAGAAAGCCTGGGAGAGATAAGAGGGGCTGGAGCTTTGCTAACTCAATCTGACTTGTGCTGTTCTGTAGACTTCAAGGGAACGTGGGTCAACAACCTCTGGAGGCATTTCATGTCAGCAAGGTGCCACATCAACCCTGATAGACTTCTTATTAATTTTCAGTTAATTAACTAGGGAAGAGTCTATCCTTTCGTACCATTATCTGTTCCCTCACTCCCTTTCTGCCTCTTTCTCTCTTCCTTTGTCAGAGGGAACGATGCTTCCATGCAAACAGGAAAAGAGACCAGAGAGCACCCTGTGTGCAGTGTGAGTGAACGGCAGTAACCCCGGCTCCTTTCTCCTCCTCTCTGCAGGATCAAGGGCAGCTGGGAGGGAGCGAGGGAGCGAGGGAGGAAACAGAAAGGCTCAGCCCACTTCATGATCTCACCCACCATGAGAGCAGTCTCTGTATCACTCTTTTCCCCTTGCTTCTTGTTTTGACATGGCACCCTTTGATCAGGCCGAAACCAAGAGGTGAAGGCAAGGGCAAACCCAAAACCTCAGTCTTTGGATGTAGGGCATAATGAGAGAGACAGGTGAGAGGAGAGGGAGCATCTCCTGCTGGTTGAGACATGTATGGAAGAGCTGACTTGAAGAGCAGTGGCTGTTGGAGTGAGGAGCTCCTCTACAGAGTTTGTAAGTTTCTGGGCATGATTGGAACCAGCATGTTCTGTCTTCATTTCAGGGATAGTGTTGGAAGCCCTGTTCCAAGAGAGCCTTGTGTAGGAAGGAAGCTAGTTCTGTGCTATGGAGACACAGCCTGGGAGTGGTTCACTCAGAGTCATAGAGCAGTTCTTGCCCTTGTTTGTAAACATAATGTTAAACTCAGTGCTCTCATGTTGTGCTTCTTTGCACACCTTGCATTTTCATGTTTTGTCCCTTCCTTTGACAATCTGAAGTTGATGCCGCACCAGAGAAGGTAGAAGAAGAGCATTAGATTGCAAAATACCTGTTAGAACTTATGGAAGAATTGAAAGAGCAGTGTTTCCTAAGGGGCTTTGTTCTATGCTGATGCTGTAGGTTCTGTGAGCTGTCAGTCCATCGGTGTTTTTGCTTTTTTACTCAGCCATTTGGGTTGACAGCCAGCTACCCAAGGTATCATCACTGGTGTATATGACACATGAGCACAGTCACAGCACTGTGTGTATACATTTACAAGGTCTGTACTGTTGGTACTGATGTGCTGCGGTGTGCCCTGGTGATGCATTACAGAACTAAAACAACTGCTTACTTTCTCTTGTCTGAAAGCTGTGGGATTTTGTAACCTAGCAGGACTCTGACCAGTAACTCCTCTTTTGAAAGATCCAAGGGACTTGCATAAACTTAAAAAGTCAACATATCCTCTGAGCACCCAGTGCTTGGAGGCAAAGGGCCCACTGTGCTCTTCCTCTCGTTATCCCTGACTCCACAGCAGTTTCTCTAGCCATAGAGTATGGTGTATGCTCACCAGGTTCCTCTGTTGTAGAAACTATGTTGGAGAAGTGATTGCCCCATCTCTTGTCACTCAGCCAGTGCTGGTTTCTATAACTGACAGAGTTGAGACAGACAGTGCAGGAGATGATGTCAAGAAGGCCATGTTCCTTTTTGTAGTGCAGGCTTGCAGAACCCTTCTTTATTTCAAGTTGAAGTGGTGGTACAAATTGAGAGATGTGAACCTCTGGTAACATGAATGTTAGTATGGAACTCAAGAACATTTGGAGTTGTGTGAAAGCAACCCTCGTGTATTTCTGTGAAACTTAACTCCCTGCCTGATCACAGCCTCTGGTATCTGCCTGTGGGGAAAAGCCTAGTTGAGCTTTCATTACCTGGCTCCACCAGAGTGCTGCTGTTTGTAGTTAGGGCTATTTTCCAGAGCCTGGAACTGTTACTGCATCTACAAAACTAAAAATACCATGTCTTAGGAGCAGCCTTGGCCTCTCATCTTTCCTGCTCCTGTCTGGCCCGTTCTGTTGGGGAAGTGCCAGAGGCTGGTGCATGGGGTAGGAGCACATGGGCTGGTTTCACAGCATGAAGTTAGTGCCTGATATGCCATACCCCTGCTGTGTGCTGTGTGCCTGCAGGCTAGTTTGACATTGCCAGGAAGTCAGCAGTCTCTTTTTTAGGGAAAAAAAACCCTCCCCTTTGGGCTCCAGATGTCCTGATGACAACAAGTTTCACTCTTGCAATGTCAGTCGTGATTATGTGGATGACATGATTTTGTAATCCCATCAGGAGGAGCCCTCCTCCTCCCTTACTTCCCGGAATACATTGCAGCTCGTGGCTGAGTTGCAGCAGGGCTGCGTTGCTGCCTGCAGGCAGCAGGGCCTGAGCACTGTCACTGTCCATCAGCTGGAGGGTCAGGCCTTCAAGAAGTGCTGCAGTCCTACCAGCAGTGTTTAATTCTTCACAGTAATTGATGCTTGAGTGAATCTTTTGTGTGATTTAAAGGAATGTGGAGATGTACTCGGGCATCTCAGCTTTCTGTTTTGTGCCGTAATGTGTCCCAAGAGATCTGAAGATGCGCATAGATGAGGAGCATATGTGTAGGAATCCAAGGCAGCTCTGGGTTTCTCTCACTGAAGTTCCCATCTCCAGGTGGTGCTCTGTGCCTCTCCATGAGGTTTGCTGTTGCTGCAGGATTTACTGTGGATAATTTTTTTAAAGTTAACAGTGATATTCATGCTGTTCTCTTGGGAACTTCGAATTTCTTTAGACTGTTTGCAAATCAGATCTGTTACGTTATGGTCTTTTACTCTGGGATTTCAAGTTCTGTGGCTTCGTGTTCTACATTTGCTGCAGTTGCATTTATCCTAGTCTATTCCTGTAGTGACTGTGTGGCCGTGTCCATCAAGGAATGGGAGTTTTGAGCTCTTTATGCAGTCTGAGTCGGTGTTTACAAAGGTCACATAAATTAATAAGTGATTTTTTTAATATATGGTTTATAACAGTTGCTTCTGTTGTTTGCCACAGCATAATGAGGCATGGTAAGAGCACAGCAATCTTGACAGTGTGGCTGGATTTGTACATGATGACTGTTGCTCTCAGAGTTCTGGGAGAGTGGGTGGTTCTGTGGGACAACTGCTTTTGTCTTTTGCCCTTGGCATTCTGAGAGAAGTTACACGGTCTGGTCCAAACACAGAGGAGAGAAGAAGGGGCTTGGGGCAGTATCCTCTGCCTCTGCCATTCAGCAGGGCACTGTGTAAGGCATGTCCCTGTTTACCTGATGCTTTTATGTTTGTGCACAGTCTTCTGTCACCTCCTCTCTTCTAGAGTGGCACCCTTCCAGTCCGGAACTCAATCGGCCAAGTTAAACTGGTCCTGGCCTTTAAGGCAGTTGCTTTTTAAATCAGTTAATCCTTTTAGCTTGCATTGGTAAATCACAGAATTAAGATCAAGTGATCTGTATGCACATTGGATCAGATAAAGGTGTGTTTACGCTCGCAGTTTACATCAGTTTCACTTAGTCTTTGCAGTCTAACTATCTGGTAAGACTTCTTTTGTGTTTAGGTAGTAGAGCTTTTTGGAAAAAGCGATTGGATTCACTTTCCAGGTTCATGTTACATAGTGTGGAATTAGTGCTTTATAATAAGGATGCTTTTTAGTATCATTTCCGAGTTCCAGAAAACAGTGTCCCCAGAAGGTTGGTGCTGAATGTTTCCTGATAGTGGCACAGTGGCCGTGGTTTCCCTTAGGCGTGAGTCTGGTTTTCCATTTATTTTTGTAAGTCGGGAGGATTTGTAATCCACATCTTTGCTGCATCGTTGATCCGTGGCACAGCCTTCAGCTGCTGCTGCTCGTAGGGAAATTAGTCATTGCTCTATCAGCGTATCAGGATTGTCTTTTACAGTTTTCTATGTGCTCTGGAGTGCATGCAACTCCAGCACAGCTGGCAGCAATGAGTAATTGGTTCCTGGAACCTTCAGCAAAGGCCTCTGGTTGTGGAGTTTGGAATTTCCCTCTCACATACTTGGAAAGGTTAGGGCTGGAGTCCCCTGGTGGTGCTAGCGATAATGGATGTTTGTCCTGCTTTGATGTGACAATAAACAGTTTTGTGTCTGAGTGTGCTGTTAGTGTATCTTTACCACGGTTTGTCAAAATATTATTATAAAGGAATAAATATTGATAAAAAAACAAAGTTGTCTCTTAATAAGGAAACAATCTTGCTGCTTGGGATGCATTCTGTAATAGTTTGGGAGTTAACAGTCTCAGTAGCTGAAGTCTTGCCTCTTTTGCCTCTTTTTCTCCACAGGTGCTTCCTTTCTGACTTTCAGTAGCAGAGGAAGATTAAAGGCCTTGAAGAAAGTTGTCTTCTGCTCCTTACTCTGCAGTAACAATGCTGCAGAGATGAGATTATAGCAAGCCCTTCCTGTGTGGCCTCCATGGGTCCCACTCAACTCAGCACACAGGACCATGGGAAGAGGGTGGCAAGTGTATTTGAGATGGAGGAGGAAGGGCTTTCACTCTTCTCTGGCTCAGAGAACCCTCCTAAGCATGCAGGTATGGAAAAATTCTTATTAAATGCATACAAGGTAAAGGGATTCCATTCTTTAAGCTGTGAATAATACTGGTACTTGGGAAAAGTTCTAGAGTCAGTACATCTGAGACACTGGTGTCTAAGACTAGAATCAGTTGCTGGTAGTTGAATATGGCTGAATTGATCTAGCTGGTAAAGATGTTGAGTCCTTTGCTAATTTGACGCTCTAGAAGTAACATCTGTGTGGGAGTAAAATTGATTTTGTTAGCTTTATCAAAAGCTGCTGAACAGCAAAACTTTACTGCAGGTGGCAGCCTGACAAGGGTTAGTGCTGCAAAGAAAGGTTCTGGCAGATTGACAT
Organism: Coturnix japonica; assembly: GCF_054131305.1. Lineage (NCBI taxonomy): Eukaryota > Metazoa > Chordata > Aves > Galliformes > Phasianidae > Coturnix > Coturnix japonica. Next base: position 23,061,608 of record NC_140667.1, on the reverse strand, counting down.
AACAAAAAGGAGAGTGGAGTTTTCCTCTATGCATTTGTTTTTCTAGACTGTGTATATCCACAGTAATTAGACATGCTAGGCCATGGTATTCTGAAGCTGCGTGGCATAAAAAAAGATGGGGACCAGAATTGAAAAGTAATCTTGCACAAAGGACTGAACTTAAAAGCATGCCAAAGAATAGAATTGAAGTTTTACAGTTAAAGCTGCCACTGACATAGAGAATCCTGTATCTTCAAAATGTAAGAAGACATAATAGAACATCACTGAACAGATAACAGGGAGAAAAAGAAAGCCCAACAATCAGCAACTTAATGAAGGAATGACAAATCAGTGCAGTCAGCTGTTGAACAATGAGGCCAGTCCCTGATACATTATTGAACTAGGACCCATCAGTAAATTAGAAACAGAGTAGTTGAAAGGGGAAGAGATATAAACTTCCAGCAGAAGTCCTTAAAATAGATTTGAGGACAGAAGAAGAAAAAAGTTAATAAATGCTTTACAAAAGATGCAGGGAAGTAACAGAATGTGGAGAAAATTGTTAAATGAAGAACCTACTAAACAAGGAGGACCACAATGAGAGGCAGAGGTACTGAGATGGTGGTCAAGCTTGATACAGTTCAACCTTTGACTATGCAAAATGACAATAATAAGCAGGATAACTGAAATACCTAATATTCAAACTGGAAAATAATTTCCTGAGATGAAAACTTAAGACTGTTAGACTCAGTAAAACAGTCATAAGGGTGCTCGTCAGATCCTTAGGTAACTCATTAAAGACAGTCAAAAGGTATGTGCTGGATGGATCCATCGTGTGGAGTTACTGATTTACCCTCTGTCACTCAGAAATCTGAACGTGATTCGAAGCTTCATCAAAGTTATTACACCAGTTAGCATATGTACAAAAGGAGACTGAGTAACTTGAAATATATACAGGCACTGCATAATTTCTTCTCCGTAAGAGATTGTGTGAAGAGAAGTACAGTAAATCAAGAGAGGAGAATATCAGAGGCTTAACCTTTCTGCTGACATTTTCCTGATCCCCAGTCTGCAGTGAGATGTGTGTGCCAAAACGAATGACCTGCAGACCTTTGCAAAGTCAATGGAATTGAAAATCAACACCGTGATACTTAAGTCTGAAAACCAGTATGAAGTGAAGAGCACTTATAATAATTTCTGAGCTTTATCGAGGCCATTCTGTCTGTAGTTTTATGACTACATAAAGTCTGCCATAGAAGGTTCTGTAACATCTTGAATTTCAGCTCAGTTTCTCAGCAGCTGTTTGTTAGGTGGCTAAGTCATTTCTGCTGATGGAATATGCAGAACAACATCAGGCTTGAACACATTTTTATCACTTTGATCTGCCCCATAGCAGGGTCAAGTGTAAAGCTATATCTGCTTACATATTTGGCATGGAACTGTTTGGATTATGTCAGTATTTGGTTTGTTGCAGAAGATACGCTTGCCCCAAAGGAGTGAAATAGGTGACTTTATCTTTTCATCCATGTATGTAGGAGATAGTGGGTTTGAATGAATGTATTGGTCATTGCAAGGTATGGGGCCATCATTTGCAAACGCCATGCTTCCCTCTTGTGTGTGACTTGTTTGTTTTTTGCTACTGTTCTTCTCATAGAAAACCCCCCGCTGAAGCGGAAGAAGGGCCCAGCCCCCAAGATGCTGGGAAATGAAGTCTGCAGTGTGTGTGGGGACAAGGCCTCAGGCTTCCACTACAACGTGCTGAGCTGTGAAGGCTGCAAGGGCTTCTTCCGCCGCAGTGTCATCAAGGGTGCCCAGTACGTGTGCAAGAATGGCGGCAAGTGCGAGATGGACATGTACATGCGGCGCAAGTGTCAGGAGTGCCGGCTGCGCAAGTGCCAGGAGGCAGGAATGCGGGAGCAGTGTGAGTGCAGGAAGGGGTGCTGGGGGGTGCTGGGATGACGGGGTAGGGGTTGGGCAGGTGGCCAGCGGGGGGGTGTGTAAGGAAGAGGACAGTGTGAACTGTAGGGAGCGCATGTAAGCCATGCATGCTTCAGGCTGGATTGCATGTGAGAAGGTGCTGGGAGCTCATTGGGGATTACATGGAGAGCTGAGGCTGTTGGTGAGACAACACTGATGTGCTGAGATCCCCAGCCCTGCTGTTTTCTTTGAAAACGCTGTTTTGTAAAAACTCATGGAGTTCTCATCAGAGAAAAGACTTGCAGCTAAGGTTTACTTGTTTTTCAGTATGCTGTCTTTTGGTCTGCACTATGAGGTTTGTCACCATGCTCTTTAAATGCCAAAAAGCATTTCCTGTATGTACCTCGTGACAGAGGTCAAGGGCAGCACCACAGTACTGCAGCTGTGTTTGTGCAAACTCAATCTTGTTGCTGCCCTGAGTGAACTTAGTTATTTTTCTCACTGGACCATAAGGCTGCTGTTTCTGAATATTCAGCAATGCTCCTGCTCACATATCAGAAACAGTGTTCCCCTGTCAAGGCTCCCAGGTTTCACCCCCCTGCTGACCAAGGCTGACTGAATGGGTGTTCATTTAGCATTAATTTTCTGTGAAGTTTCCTTTTGTGACCTTCAGCAACCAGTACTGTGAAGAACAAAGAGTATTTCAGAAATATCTCTAAAATATACTTCTGCAAAAACTGTGAGCCTCAAGGAGCTGCAGCAAGAAAATGTGCTTTTCATTTTTTGCAAGCTGAAACACAGCGTGCTTGACATATATAATCTTCCACATGGGTTTGGATCAGCTTTATGTAGGCTGTCTCTGCACTGTATCCCCCAGCATCTGAGAGCCACAAAAAGAGATGTATGTGAAAAATGATTCTGTAAGGCTGCCTGTCCATCCTGTTAACTCTTCTGTTGCAGGTAGATACTACTGGAGAGCCTCGTTATGTTTCAGTGTTTGCTCATTGTTTTTTGGTGAAGACATTAGATACACTTGAGCCCAGGAAAACTATGTCAGAAGGAATTATTGGCTCATCCTATCAGCCACTTGTCTTGTCAGCACTGTATCCATGCTGTAAATTTGCCTTGTTAATCATGACAAAAAATGAGATTTTTGTTTCCCAGCTGTTTGTTTGGAATGTCATTCCGTCTGCAAATTGTTGGAAGCATTCTTCTAATTCCCAGACTGAAGTTATTCATGGCCAGTTTATCTTTCTTAAACCAGCATGCACTGTGAGGTTTTATATCTTCTCCATGGAAAACTGAGTGGTTCAGATTATTTGGAATTTAGTGTAGTGAAGGAAGCTTACACATAGGCAGTTTGCAAGGTTTTCTGATACTTGGTAACTTGTTACTTAGATATAAATTCTTCATGCATCTGAAGACTAAGGTGAGGGACTGTTATTGCCTTAATCAGTCTCTTCTGTTCTTAAATTCATACTGTGACTAGCATTCTCCAGTCTTACAGGTCATGTTTGATGTGATAATTGTATTGAATTGAATGCCTTTGCTATAAGAATTCTCATTTTGTGTATGTGTGCTCCTGCATACCTTCCCTTACAGCTGGAAGTCTGGGATAAAGGTTCATCTCATCTTGAATGTGTTACGCTCTTGGGCTTTCATTCCAATCCTGTGTATTGTCCACCTTGGAACACACAGTCACAGTCATTGCCTCGCTCTTGCCTTCATGTTTAACAGAGTTCTCCTGAGAAGTGCAAGCTTATACTTGTTCAATTTTGGGGCCTGCCTTCTTGTGTAGCATCCATTTTTCCTTGCTCTGTCTGCATGCAAAATGACCAAAGGGTTTTGCAGCAAGGTCAAACTTTATTTTTTATTTTTTATTTTTTTGTTTTTGAAGATAGAGTTTCCCAGTCTGCTTTCTGCTTTTTGTTCATTTATCGCTAGCTTACAGGGTGATTTCAGTCTGGCTTGCAGGTAGTTTTTGCAGCTTTGACTTAAGGAAACAACAAAAGTCTGCATCAAAAATCAATATTTTTTTCCAATTAACTTAGTTAAAGGCATCTAAATAAATTTAACTAATGAGCAAACGGTTCAATAAGAGTTTCCACAAGCACATACCCCTGACTTGTTTTATTTTCTACTATGTTGAATATGAGTAGTATCACTCTCTGATTTCATGACTGAAGGCTTCCAGCCCAACTCAGAAGGACTTGTGTTCCTCCTCTGTAGGATTTATACAAAGCTGTCCTTTCTTTATTCTACTTGCTGTACATTTCTGCTGCAGATGGGTTGTGTAGAGAGTTGTCCTTTCATGGTTCAACTCCAATGATTATTGACTAACCTATTAAGAAGAAAATTGGATGGCACAAATGGTTAACTTAGCAATAGCAGAAAAAAAGAGAAAACAACAGGATTATATAAAATGGACTCATCACGATGTGGAGAGAGCACCTGTTGGACTACATTGAATGATATTTTGGGAAAACGGTCAGTGGCAAAAGCCATTCCTGACATATTCAGGGCAGCATGATGGGAGCTTCATGTGTTCACTGTCCTTTGTGAATGTTGTACAGGACAGTACAATTAAAAGAAAGGCAATGGAACAAGTGGAGAAGAGAGTGAGGCACAAATAAGTGTCACTATCTGTATCTTGTCCATGAGTGTACATAAGCCAGATGCTGGCAGCTGTAACCTCTGCTTCTCCGTCCACAGCATTCTGCCCTGTGTTTAGTGTGGTTTCCATTGTTACTCTACGACTGATCTCTGGCTGTTCTTATTGTAGATGTTCTGTCTGAAGAGCAGATTAGGCTGAAGAAGCTGAAGAAGCAGGAGGATGATCAGGCACGGACAGTCGTGGTGCGTCCAAACCCTCCACAGCCACCAAGTCCTTCCCACCAACTGACACCTGAACAGTTAAACATGATTGAAAAGCTTGTGGCTGCTCAGCAGCAGTGCAATCAGCGCTCGTTCACTGACAGGCTCAAAGTGACGGTAAATATTCCTACCAGTTAAAATATATAATAGTAAGAATAATAAGGAAAAAGTGGAATTGTGAGGAGTCAGGGTTGGGGGTGAAGTATTGGGTAGAATGGAAATGCTTGAGGCATAGTTCTCTATAGAACAACTGATATTTCAGCGTGTCTAAATCATTTTCTTTGTCTGTTGAATTCATCTACTCATCCTTCTATTGTTTTTTCATCTTTCACATACATACGCTGTTCCTTTCCATCTCCACAGCCATGGCCCCAGGTTCCTGACCCTAATAACCGCGAAGCAAGGCAGCAGCGTTTTGCTCACTTTACAGAACTTGCAATTATCTCTGTGCAAGAGATTGTGGACTTTGCCAAGCAGCTACCTGGCTTCCGGGAGCTCACCAGGGAAGATCAGATTGCTTTATTGAAGACTTCTACCATAGAGGTGAGAGGTTGTCTCCCCCATAGTATGTAGTAACAAAGACAAAAGGCTCTCGAGTACCCACCTTGCACAAATGGTTTTACATCCCTTTTTCTGGGATGGCAGGCTGAAAGAAAGACCTCCGCTCTGTAGTGCGAGGCTATCCTGGCAAATGGCCATGGAGAAGAATGAGGAAGGAGCCTTGGCAGTGAAAAGCAGATAATCCCTTCCCAGGAGGAAACAATGCAAAGGGTGCAGCAGAATTTACATTGGAATTTTGAAGCGTTTTGAGAGAATCACGCTTGGTTATTTTCTTCTTTTTTCTTCTGTTTTCTCTCAACAGATTATTAATACTGTGATGTTTTTTCCTCTATTCAAGCGTATCTAACTGTGATCTCTGGTTTCAGGTGATGTTGTTGGAGACATCTCGGCGCTACAATCCAGAGATTGAAAGCATCACTTTTCTGAAGGACCTGAGCTATAATCGGGATGACTTCGCCAAAGCAGGTGCTGCATTAGACAGGTGTTTCTTCCTTCCCTGTCTTGTGTTCCTTCATCTTTTCATTTCTCTTGTGGGCTGCTGGAAATAGTGTATGGGACTTGAAATTAGATGAGGAGTTTAGCTTTGCTTTTAACAGAAGGATCACTGCGATCCCAGAGAATAAACAAGAGCCATAGAGAGAGACTGGAAGCAAGGAAGGAAACAATCTTGTATCAGGATAAGTGAAAAAGAGTGGTAAGAGTTTTGTTGCTTAGGGATGAGATAGCTGTGGTAGAAGGGACTCAAAATTGATACATTCTCATAAGAAGAAACTTCAGTGGTCCACAAGACTCAGAAACTCAACTGCTGTGATTCTTTCTACTTTCCACAGACAAGTTCATGGTGTCTCAGGCCTCCAGATTGCTGATGGCTTTCTAGGAGCTTACTGCCACATCACGCAACCCAACTGTACTTTCAGACTTTAATGCTCATTTTCTCATGACAGAGGTTCCAAACTCCAGGGAACTGAACTTTATTTCTTTTTCAGCTTTTAGTGAACACTTTTCCTTCTCAGTGTTCTTCGTGGTAGCTTTTTCTTCAGGTTATGAGAAAGACAAAAATAAGGCAGCCAGGAAGATTCCCTCCATCCTGCTCTTACGTACTACAGGAATTGAGACTTGGAAGCTATTTTAGGGGAAAGGCTTAGTTTTCAGCATGCTTGTACAGCACATAGCATGAGTAGATGCGATAGGACAGGGTCTTCTGTATTTTATGACAGAGTAAATGTCATTGTACTTCTGCCAGGCTGCTCTACCAAATTTTTAAGGTAAAGGAATTGAGTAGTTCAGACCTCTTGGAACTGCTTTTTCATCTCAAAACTTCAGATGAATCATCAGCATGGAATTAAAGCTTTATTTGCCAGCAAGAGAGCTGCCAAGTTTGAAAGAGATGGTGAAGTGGAATAGAAAGCATAGATTTTACACTTGTGGGATTTTGTCTTGGGGGTAGACTTACCTGAAAACTGGTCATGTGTCTGCCTGCCTGTCTTCCCTGCTCCCTGGCATATTGAGTGTGTTTCTGACGGCTTATTCTGTGAGATGGAAAGAGAAAGAGAGGAAGCAATTGCCACTACTGACCCTTACACTCTTCTGTTTGCTGCAGGTCTGCAGTTTGAGTTCATTAACCCCATCTTTGAGTTCTCAAAGGGAATGAACGAACTACAACTCAATGATGCTGAATATGCACTTTTAATCGCCATCAACATTTTCTCTGCAGGTAAAAAGCCAGGAGGATCTGAAAGGCTGCAGCACTGAGTTGCAGGGTAAAAGAAACAGTTAAGGAAGATTATGGAAAGCAGAGAAGAAATAGAAAGTGTAAGATCTTAGGATGAATGAGCATGTTATTACTTCTGCTTGGAGTATTCATTATACAATGAATCCTCCAGTGCTACCTCAAGGGAAAATCAGATTCTTCTCTGAAGATGTGTGTAACAAAATCAGCCAATATTGATCTACCTCATTTAACAATTGCTATTTTACCGTCCCCTTAACTTGTTTGGTGTCTCTGATGTGCTATGGGTAGCATGGCGTGAGTGACATCTAGTGGACAAGTGCAGGTACTCTGAGAGACCAGCATTGTTCTGGGCCAGGAAAGGGCTCCGAAAAGAAGCTGCCTCTACTCCTTGCATCTGTTTTCTGCGCCTTGTGACCTGAAAGATCAGAATTATTTATTTGTTCCTGTTTTCGGACTGGCTTAGCCAGTCTCACCTGAATAACTGCAGCTCCTCATCTTCAGTCAGGCACAAATGTGAGACCAAAAAAATCTATATAGTGCTTTTTGGTCTCTATAACCTTCTACCTCAACAGGAATCATGTCTAATGCATACGGGGAGTCAGATATGTTTGAAAAAGATCAGTCAGAGAAAACTGGCATAGCTGCTGCATTCACGAATGACTGCCCCAGCTGTGCTGGGTGAATGCTAGATGAGTTTTGGGGAGAGACAGTACTGAGGCTAGACCAGTGCTAAATCTAGTGATGCTGCTTGTAGCAACCTGCTTACTTCTAACCTGCTTTTTGATAGACCGACCGAATGTGCAGGACCAGTCCCTGGTGGAGAGACTACAGCACACCTATGTGGAAGCCCTTCATTCTTACATTTGCATCAACAGACCAAACGTAAGTGTCTCATTGGAACGTCCCTGAGATGATACAACCTGAATTTGTGTTTGTACAGGCTCAGTTCTGACAGTAGTGTCAGGAACTTGCTGCCTCTTGCTGCCTGTACTGTCCTGCTGTTCCCTTCTGTGGCTATGTGATAGCAGCTGTAAATGGAGTATCTGTGACCTGTCACAGCCTGCTGTTCTGCATTGTGCTCTCTAATTTGCTAGTGTGGAAAGTCTGGAGTTCTGGGGCTTGGTGTTGTGATTGTGTTTTTCACACTGCTGCCTCCAGGATAATGCTGGTTCTAGAGGAAACTGGGTTTGTCTATAATGCATCATCCGCAGTGGTTTGGTGGGGTCTGTTAGTTTTTAAAACCCAAAGTTTTAGTGCGGATTTACTAACAGCTGTCAATTTCTGACCCTGCAGGATCACCTGATGTTTCCACGGATGTTAATGAAGCTGGTTAGTCTTCGGACACTAAGTAGTGTTCACTCTGAACAGGTGTTTGCCCTTCGGCTGCAGGACAAGAAACTCCCTCCCCTGCTCTCAGAAATTTGGGATGTGCATGAGTGACCGCGTGCTCCCAGGGCACTGATGTGCCGACATAACGCCGTGTCCCAGCCTTTGCTAACGAGAAGCCAGCCTCCCCTCTCCAAAGCACTGAACTCTGGGCTAGGCAGTGCAGAGAGTGACAAGCTTGGGGTTTCAATGTTGTAATGAGACTATGCAGGAGGCAGCTGGGGGTAGATCAGGTGGTGGGGGTTGGTTTTGATGTAGTGCCCACACCCCAAATGAATAATGCAAAACATCTGAAAACGGTAGAAATGAAGACTCTCTCCACACATGTACACCTCTTTCTTCAGTCTCTTTCTTTTTCCTAAGCATGTCCTGGGGATTTGCTCGTTGATCCTTTCCTCTCTCGTTGATTATGAAAATGAATCTGCAGGAATTTGCCAAACCCTCTCTATTGAGAGTAACCCAGCTCAAAAGGCTTATGCAGGGTCCCCAGTGTACCTGGATCTGAGGAGCTCAGGGAAGTCAGTGTGTATGTTCTAGGGGTTTCACTGGGTTTCCTATAAATAAAATATCTTTTATGTACTGCCCTTTGCAAAGATTCCAAGAGAAGTAGCTGTTATTTCTTTATTGTGAGACTTCATCTCTAGAGTTGCTCTTTCATTCTGGCCTTCCTTTGGAAAGAGGATTTCTCTGATGTTGGAACTAAGTGATCTTTAAGGTCCTTTCCAACCTAGGCTATCTACAGTTCTAATGTGTAGTGCCCGTTGTCTAATGGGGAAATCTTCTGGGTAGGGAACATTTGTACACCGTAAAAATGTCAGGCATAAAGTAGAAGACTTATTTTTTTTAATGTAATATATCACAGTTCTATCTCACGCTGATTTGCAGCCAGTTCACTTTACCTTTGACTTGCTAACAGCTGGAAAACTTTAGTTCAAAACAAATCAGGGCATAGATTTTTTTCTGTCTTTAGGAGTGGAAGAGAAGAGAAAGGTGGGAAGGGCTGGTACCTAGGCAAGGTAGATGTGGTGGAAGGATCTCCAAAACTTCCAGGAATTTGGAGCATATGGCATGTGTTCCAAGGTGAGTGTGAAGATGTATTGGCCAAGGGGAGAGGACACGCTGCACTTAGTGAAATATGTGGGCATTGCACAAACTATGGGCTGCACAACTCTCAAATCAGGGGCCACAGGAATATCAAGTGTTACTACATCTACTTGCATCTTCTTCCTCATGCCAAAGTCTTTCCAAGGTACTTTCTCGAGGTTCCAGTGGTTGTGATGGGATACGGAGGTCCCTGCTGTGTGAGGAGTGCCAACTGTTTTAGAAGGACCATTGGGTCTTGTATCCTTTCTTCACGTTGGGCGCAGTGAGAGCCACACTGGATTTATGCCCCGCCTTCTTAAGTATCCACATCCAAAAGTATTCTAGGACTTAAAGCAATATGTTGTCTGACAAGAGAAACGTACTGTTCCAAAAGATGTTCCTTATTTTCCAAGAAACAACATCTTTTATGGCTGATCTCAGAGATGTAACCTGAAGTATCCTGGTAGTTTGGTCTCATGGGTCTTCTCTATCATAAGGGTCTGTTTGCTTGCCTGGTGAGCATCCCAAGAGCCTACATTCACGTGGCTCGTGTTGGTTTTGTTGTTGGTTTGTTATTTTTCCTTTGGCTGTGTATCTGAGCGCTATGCCCGTGGTGAGGGTATTGTGTCCATTTTGCACTTGAGGTTGGTCCCTTGCCACTGGCCTTCACTCTGCACCTTTGTAAAGCACTTGTAACAATCCGTAAAATAATCTGTTTGTTTTTTTTTTTTATAACTCATTGCAATTGCAAAAAAAAAAAAAAACAAAAAAAGAAAAAAAATCTTGTTTAAATCTGTATTTTTAACTAATCTTGTTTGAGAAATGTTAATGTTTATATAAAAGAATAAAGCCTAATACAGGATTTTGACATTCTCTGATGCCATCATTAGACTGAAGGAAGGTGGAGTAAGTTCTTGGTGTAACTCCGAGCTAATAAGCAAGTGAGGATGTAGGCTGGGGAGGAGCAGGAAGTAGTGAAATAAGTAACAGTGCAACACCACACAGGTTCTTTGACCTTCACTGTGGGATTTTAGACCAATGTTCTCCCTCCTATGTGCTATAGCCAACTAAAGTGGATAAAAGTGCAGGTCGTGAAGCCTGTTTATTACCTATACCTGTCTCACTTTGATTTGTGGGCTGCATTCAGAGTTTAACCATTTTATTCCACGTGCTCCATTCTGCTTTTCACATAGACTGGCTAACAAAGGTGAAATCTGGGTCCAAGCTGATAACTGCTGGTGTGCAGCTCACAGGGAGTGAGGGGGCAGTGAGCAGAGCTGGGAGGCCAGACCAGCCTTGGATGGATGAGAGGAAGCTGTGCCCTGAAGGGCCTGCTGACAAACAGGGCTGCCAGCAGCCAGGAGTGAGGCGGCCATGGAGCTGCTGCCTGGTCACAGGCACTTGCTTTGAAGCTGCAGCCTGAGCCGCTGCCATCTCATTTTTTATTAATTTGAGAAAAGCTGCATGCAAACGTGGATTTTGAAGTTGCAGCCAACAATTTTCTTGATGGCACTGGAGAAAATAGATTCTGCTCCGCTCTGGCTTCTCTGTTCCTCTTCAGTATCCTGGAAGCAAAGATAAGTCCTTTGATCTCACTTTTTTATTATATTCTATGATTTTTTATAATTTCTAGTTTTATAACCACTTCTCCAATGGGATCTGTTAGTGCAGGGAGGTCAGTAAGTGAGATGTGACCTGCCTGGAGACCAGCAGCGCTATATATTGCATAGTGCTGCCCGCTGCCTCTAGCCTCCAGAGCTGCTCATTGGGCGCTGTAGCAGCTGGTGGTGCTTGGTGCATCCCTGATGTTCCGAGCACCGCATCTCCTTGCTGTGCCAATTCCCAGCCCCAGCCGCTCGCGCCGTCCTTGCTCTCACGGATCCCGGCCCGGCAACGCCGCTGCCCCTCCGTCCTGCACAGCGTGCAGCGCTGCCCCGCACCTCAGAGGAGCGCAGCGCCCCGCAGCGCCCGGCGGCATCGCGCCCACGGGCGGAGGTACCTGCTCACCCCCCACCGCCGGTACGAGTGGTTCGTTCCGCCCCTCCCTCCCTCCATCTCTCCCTCCCCGCGGCCGGCGGTGGCGCGTTCCGCTCCTGGCGCTGGATGCGGAACTGGCCGAGCGGCGCACAGCGCCTGGGGACGGCGGCGGCGGAGCAGGTGAGCCGGGGGGGGGGGGGCTGCGGGCGGCAGCGCTGGGCCGGGGGCTGCCCTGCTGCGGGCACGGGGGGCACGGAACGGAGGGCTGAGCGAGGTGAGCCGTGACAAGAATGACGCTTTCACTCCTCGGTTTGCAAACAGCGGAGCCTCTCGTTTCCCGAGACAATAGAGTGGGAAATCCACCTTATGCTAGGTGATCTCGTAAGATATAATGTGTAAATCGAAAGCGTTTTCCATGTGGAAATGGCCGGCCCCACTTAGCCGTGTCATGTTGTCAGACAGAAGGGAGAGCAGCCCTCCACGACACTGTTTGTGTGCAGTCACGATAACGAGGCGCTCGGGAAATGACAGGCGTTGTTAGAAGCCGCTTCTGTCGCTGTCTTTCATCTCCCCCTTTCCCGCTGAGGGCACCATGGTGCACCAGTGGTGCACGGCGCGAGCAGCTCGTGCTGCACATCGCCCCGCTGGAGGTGGCACGGAGCTGTATTCCCAGCACAGCCATTTTCTGCGTGCAGCCGGGCAGCGCTCCTGCCCACCTGCGCTCCGTGTCCTTGCCGTGATTATCTGCACAGAGCCTGCTCCTGCTGGGCAGCAGTGAGCGGATGGGGAGAGCGTGCTGTGATGTACTGAGGGTCATACGGGCAAAGCAATGTCATTGAAATGCACGTTGTTTGGGAAGCGGCTCCATTTTTGGCCTAGGGAACTATTTTGGGCAGGCACAAGAAGTGCTGGCGGTTTTCAGCACTAATGAAAATCTGCAACCTTGACACAGCAGGGAGAGCATCCAAGGCAACCGGCACGGCAAAAATGCAGCTCTTGCAAGATCCCATCTCGCCATCATCTGATGGCACGTTATGTAATTCTGAACCGATCGATGATCACAGCTATAAATTGTCCTTTTGCTTTATGATGCTTTATAGTTGGAAAACATATAGCTCTCGAATCCAGTTTAATTACTTTGCTATTAACGAGGATCCTATAAGTAATAGCAAAGTGATTAAACTGGGTGCTGTGGTGAAGTTTTGAATGGCAGCGAACAGAAGGCTCTGTAGCAAGGTCTTCTGGTTTGGAGGTTTTATAGAAAAACATAATTAAATATCCTGTGGGGCCAACCTCTCTGCAGCTTTCATCCCAGGCTGCAGTTCCTTTGGAAGGAGGCAGCCTGTGTCTGTGGTGAATGAAGTCCGGTGTCAGTCTCCTCAGAAGGATGCTGGAGAAGGGGAAATTAAAGTTCTAGAGCTGTTAACCAGTAAGCCTTGCCAAAGTAGCTTTCTGCTTTATTGCATATCAGGATTGATGGCTCTGTGGGATGTATCAGTGCGTACCAAGTTTTGCCTACAACACATGTTTGTATTGTGTTTCTAAATTAAATGAGAATTGGCTTTGATTTGAGCTGATTTGGTGTTGGGGACATGGAGGCTCCTCGTTTGTAGCTCTTTCCCTCTCATCTTGCCTCATCAGATCACCTACTGGTACAGGTGGGATGTGTTGGGCGATGCTTCTGCAGAGGTGCTCGGTCTGGTCTATTTAATATCCTGTGCCATGAGTCAGTTGAAAAAACAAATATTTATGAAATAAAAAGGGTGTAAATTTGAGTCACTTGGCACCGGCTGAGTCAGTTGGTACTGATGCTACCCAGAGATATGTTACCATGACACGCTGAAGTGCTTTAGCTGAGAGGGTAGTGCTGCCTGCCCACAGGGTGCAAAGTGATACTTCTCTGTCACAAGCAGGTAAGGAGCTCAATGTTCCACTTACTTTCCATTATACATATGTTACAGCCTGGAGTAATTCCTGCTGGTGTCCTCTGGCCACACTGTTGTGACATCTAGGATACGTTACATTTCAGATGCATTGCATTTCCGAGCAGCCTCTTTGCTGGAAAGCCTTTGACATCGTTACTCAATGCAAAGGCAGAAATTGCAGGATGCAGCTAATGAGTGTGGGTTTGCAGGAGTGAGGAAAGGCTGTAGAAGCAGCAGGAGCCCTCAGTATGTGAGAGAGCATTTGGAAGCTTGAATCAAATCTTAATGTGTGAGATTAAACTTCCACAGTTTAAGCAATCTCCATCTTTCTCAAAGAGGAAATTCTCATGAAGGGAAAGCATTGTTGGTGACCTAACAAGAAGTGAACTAAAAATAAGCAGCACAAGGCTTCAGTTGGAAGAGAATGTTCTTAGTGGGATAATCTGGTAATGTGTGGAATAATTGTGGTGTTTGTTTGATCACAGAAGGGTTTGCAGCTTCTCCTTCTGTGCCTTAAGAGCTATGAAGAAGCGCGGCGATGACCTTCTTTGTGCTCTCTGTATCCAAGCCTCTGTAATTCTGTTACTCTTCGCTCTGTTGGCTGAGAGAGACAATAATTTGGGAGATGGGAGGTTGTCTGTCACTTGAGGACTTTAAATCTGTAGTGAGCATGTGGAAATTACTGCTGATTATTGAGAACCGTGCTCCGGCTTTGTTTCTCGGAGCTGGACTAATTGAGTAAACCTGTAGTCCCTGCAAGCTGAAGAAAGGCCCACGTGCTGCTGTGAGCTCTGGGGTTTCCTCACAGCTGAGGGCTCCCAAATGGGGGCTGTGCCTTTTGTGGCCAGAACCCACTGTGAGGTATTGTGTTAATTGCTGCTACGTTTTCTTTTCTCGTCTGCTAGCATGACCCTTGTAGTGATGTAAAAGTAAGAAGAGCTGCTTGCATGCACCCAGAGTTCCTGTTCTGAGGCAGTTCTCTTGCTGTGTTCTTAGGGACTGCGGGCAAGTGAGATACTGATGCTTTTCTAGGCCAGCATGAGAAAAAATGCATCAGAGTGACAGCAAGAAACAAAGGTTTGTGGTTTTCTTTTCTTCCACAGCCTTCAGTGCTCACAGCTGGGGCAGTCCTCAAAAAAAGAACCATTTGTCACCTTACCTCGGGTTGATCCTGTGATGTTTGTTGTGCTTGCTCTCTTCTGTGTTGTTTATGACTGAATTTCTGAATACTTCCCCTAAATGGTATCTGTGAGAATCGGGATATCAGCTTTGTGGTTTTTTTACACAGAGATATCCAGGTTGTCAGTAACGCATCAGATGCCCTCCAGAGCTGAGTGCTGTCTGATGAGCAGAGCAGCCTTTTTTCCTTAACTACCTTTTCCTTGTAGTATCTGTGAGTTCAGCAGCAGTGCTGCACAGCATTGCAAGCCCTTTATAATCTTTGTCATGTCTCTATTGCATCTTACTTCTGCCTTTATGCTAACTGAATCTCTCACTGCCAAATAGTTGTCCTTCACCTTATGTGTAGCTTTGACACCAGTTTTGCTGCATCTGCTTGCAGGGGTTGTTTGACTTACTCCAGGGAGGCTCCTGTGGGGTAAGGTGGAAAGTTTTGCCTCCTTTGCCTCATCGTGTCTCATCAGGTAGTGGGAGCACTTTTGGTGATGAAGATACTTGCTGCATTTCATCAGAATTACTTTACACAAGGACACTGAGCTGCTCTGCTGCAGTGTCTGTATCAGTTTCCACTCAGTAGCAGTTAAACCATGCTTGGGGCACTCGTGTTCTTTCTACAGACCATCTTCTCCCTTCTGACTCATATGATGGACCCAGCAGATGTGGTGCTTCCCCTCCCTCTGCCGAGGTGACTCTGGGAGGCCCCCTCAGCCCCTTCTGTCCCTCTCTGGCCATGGGGGGTGTTGGAGGCTGTTCTTGTCTCCTGTGTGCTTGGATCACGCTTTGCTTGTGTTTATGTGTGGGTGAGTGTAACATGACGTCCCACCTCGCACAGCTCTGGCAGAAAGAGAGTGGGCTTTTCTCTTGGCTCTGCTTGCAGCTTTGACCAGCTGGTACTACTGTTTGTCACGAAAAGTAGTAGTAGGATCAGGCTGGGAGTAGGAATTTCAGCTCTTCCCCAGTGTTTATGAGAAGAAGAGGAAGGCATGTAGGCAGGAGTAATTAAGGTGAGTGGCACATGGAGGGAGAGTGAGGTGAGGCAGAAGTGATAGGATCTTGTGGGTACCGGTACTGTGTTTGAGAACAGCTGAATAACTAATTTATCTCAAAGGCTTGTGTTTATTTTCCTGTTCTCAGCATTTCAGTGTTTCTATGCTGGTTGAATTTGCCCCGTTTCAGCCTCATAACCAGCTTGGCTTTGTTGTAGGAGTCCTGTGACATGTGCCAGTTGTCCTGCTGTGGCCCACATCCAGGTGAGAAGTGAATCCCTGTGCCTGGCAGGGGCGGTGCCGCCACAGAGATCCTCTACTCAAGGAGTCACAGCACAGCTTGAAACCTGCATAGGGACAGAAGCTGCTGGTTGCTGCCTCCTGGCTGTGTGTCTGCCCCATGTCTCTTCCCCTCTCACAGAAGGCTCTGAGCTCCCACAACTGGGGGGAGATGGGCAGGAGCAAAGGCTCTGAATAATTCAGGAGCTGCAGTGGCATCCAGCAGTTCTCGCAATTGAAATACCACGTGCTCTGTTGTCTTATTAATTCTTTATGGCTGTGTATTTGCATTGTCGGGCTTCAGGAGGAAGCTGCTGGTGGCTGTGATACGGGCACTCTGGCTGACTTGTCCTGTGCCAAGCTGATGGAGGTGCCTGGGCTGCTCCACAGCAGCTGAGGAGGTTTCTCAGCTCAGAACTCGAGTTGGAAGCTGTTCCAGTTTAGAAAAGAGCATAATCCCACAGTGTCTGTGGCAGGTGAAACTAGTTTAGTTCAGGGGCTTCCTGTAGGTTTTGATCAGTTGTTTTGTTCTCGTTGCAAAATGTACGAGCAGATGCCGGTGGAGATCTGAGGGTTGATAAAGAGCTGGCGAGATAGAAATAAATGAGGTGGCTTTTGTATTTTGTGATGGCAGTGTCTGGCAAGGAGGGGGGAATGGACAGATCTGAAAGAAGCAAAAGGCAGAGAGCCAAAGCGCTTATGGTGCTGTTGTGTACTGCAAATCTCCAGAGATTAATGTTACCTAAAAGATGAATTTAAGCGTGAGCCGTGTGGTGCAGGACTGGCTGGGCTGGCAGAGGGTCAGAACTCCTGTTCTGTGAGATGGCTACTTGTGATCTGCAAGAGGGGAGGAGGACAGGGGCTGCAGCCTGAACCAAAGGGCTTCAGTGAAGGCGGGGCCGAGGCTGCAATCTGTTGTTATTTTCCCATTAATGACGAGTAACGTAAAAATGTGCGCTTCTGCACTTCTCCAGCATGAATTTATCGGTGGTGGTTTTCCCCAGGAGTGCAGTAGAATAAAATGAACTACAGTATTCACATACCATGCTTCCTCACCCTCTTGTCTCTCAAGGCCAATTGAAGGGCTCTTGTTTGTTCTTTTTTCTTCTTTTTTGGAAACAATTAGCAGATGAATGGCTGAGCCGTGCAGTTTGCAAACACCTGCTGTTGGATGCAGCTGTGCCCCTGGGACAAGGGCTGCCGCATGTTTTCTGTTATCTGCAAATTACCTCTAGGATCACATGTTTGTGCTGACACACTTTTGTGCAGCAGTAAGGATCCAGCAGCATCTGCCTGCAGGAGCACTGTGTGTGTACATAGGGTAGAGGATCTCATCAGCTGCAGAGGGTCCTTGCTTTCAGTGACCATTAGCAGCTTCTGATCCATGTAGCATTTATGCACATGGAAAACCTTGCTGGTAGGGAAGCTTTCAGTGCGTTGTGGATGCAGTGGTGCCACCAGCTCAGGGCATGCACTGTTGGGGTCAGTCACAGCGTACCCCGGCCGGCAGTCCTTGTGGCTGGGTTGAGGCCTGGTGGCAGTGCCGGGAGCCTTGGTGCAAGGGGTGGAGCGTGGCCGCCGTGCCATAAATAGATCCAGCACGCCGAGATCTGGGCACAAAGATTGGGTTGCTATGGAGATTGAGCTGAATCAGATTACCTGCGGCTCTGCTTTTACAGCCTGCCCATATGTGGTGGCTGCGTGGTCTCGCGTGTACGGCAGGCTGCTGGACCCAGGCTGGAACCGGGGGAAGCGAGGAGCAAAGCAGCTGAAGGGCTGGCATATGCCAAATCTGTTACCATAGCAATCAAGAGCCTGAGCCAGGCTGGCTTCAGTCTTGTGATGCTGTAGAAAGGCTCCTGTCTCTGCTGTGTGCTACTTCTGCCTGTGAGCTAATTCTGGTTGGGTTAAGTCTGTCTATACAAGGTGCCTCCATTTTGCTGGAGCACTGCTGTGCAGGCTGAAGATATGATTGTACTGTGTCAGGCATGTTTTCAGTAGGGCAAAGAGGTAATATTGCTCTGCCATAGGAAAGGAGGAAATCTGTGCGTTATTCACATTCCTCCACAGAGCTTCTGAAGGTGTCTTTCTGTATCTCCAAAGACAGTTTTCCCATTCCTTGGTTTTTTTTTCAATTCAGTTTAGCATGTCCTTTTCCTCAGCCTTTATGGATATGTGGAAAGTGCAAACAGTTGGGATGCATCTGCTGCTTTATCCTTAAGAAGCTCTTACTGACATCACTTTAGTTCTCTGCTGGTCTATTTCTGAGACATACAACTACTGCTAAGATGTTTAACAGAGCCACCCCTTTATTGTAGGCTACCCATGCTAGATAAATACACCATCAGCTGTTCTAGGTCGGTTTGCAATACTTTGAAAATGCCTTTTTTTTCCACTCTCAGTTGTGCCAAAGTGCTGCTATCTGTTTAAGAGCCATGCACTGCTGTCTTGGCAAGGTGAATGCTAACAAAAATTGAAGCAGCTGCACCAGTATAGCAAGTCCATCCAGATCTGACCTCAGAAATCCTTCCAGCTTCTGTCAGTCTGTTCCATCAGGTTCAGGAGGAGGAGCTGTTCTCAGCCCCATAGAATCTAGAATCATAGAATCTTTGAGTTGGAAAGAACTCTCCATCCAGACACTGAGCCACTGACCACCACTCTCTAGGTGTGATCTCACAGCCAGTTTCTCACCCATTGAACAGTCCACCCATCCAATACACATCTTTCCAGTTTGGAGAGAATGATGTAATGAAGGATCATGTCAAAAGCCTTACTGATATCCAGATAGATGACATCAGTGGTTCTTCCCTTATCCACTGATGCAGTTAAACCATCATAAAAAGTGACAGGGTTGGTCAGGCAGGATCTGCCCTTGGTAAAGTTGTGCTAGTTTTCCCATATCACCTCCCTTTTTTCCATATGTCTTAGCATAGCTTCTAGGAGGATCTTCTAGGAGGATCATCCCCATTACTAAGGTGAGGCTGACATGTTGGTAGTTCCCTGGGTCATTCTTTCTACCCTTCTTACATGAATACTATATTTCTTTTTTCCCAGTCACCAGGGACTTCACCTGACCACCATGACAAGTGTGGCTTGGTGACTGCATCAGCCAGTTCCATTGGAATTCTGGGATGAATCTCATCAGGACCCACTTGCCCTCTGCCAGTGTTCATTGTGCTAGTAGGACCTCTGTAGTGTCTGGATAGGACAAACAGCGTAATGGTTTTCTTAGGGACATTGTATATTTTTATGGATAAAACTGCTAGCAATATTTAATATAGCTGTTAAGCAGTGAAGGTGTAAAATGGCTCATGTGAGATGGGAGCTGCAAGTCTGCTTCTTTAAGAGCTTAGTGTGAACAAAAAGAATATGTGCTAAAGAATATGTAATGGCTGGACATACACAGACTGGGAAGAAGTAACCAAAGCTTCAGTGATGAAGTTCCCTCTTAGATTATTAAAATGTCTAAAAATGGATCAAAACTGTTTGTGCTGTTCTTCAGACTGTGTTGAATTCGTTTTTACAATGAGTGAAATGGAGTTCCTGGCCACGCAGGTGAGGTTGGCTGCTTCTGAGCTCCATGCTCCTGTTTCTGAGTGCCAAGCAGACAGCTCTCTTGGCGTCCTCAGGGTGCATAATGTAGCAAAAGGAAACCTAAGTCGGCCAAGCAGTGGGTGTTGAAACTGCTGGCCGCATTTATGTCTGCTTCAGCCTCCAGTTTAGTTTGATTGGTATGAAGTATCTTGATTTCACAATAAACAACATGCTAAGGTTCACTCCAGATCTGAGCTGGGTACAGACTGTCTTGGTTGAGTACAGATAGAAATCCAAGATGTTCCAGTGACGCCTTAGAACTGAGAATTTTGTTCCTTCTGGACATGGTTTGAAATCTGGTCTTTTGCAAGATAACATTTAATTTAAAAAATTCCTATGGCTTCTGCTCTGCAATTTTCACTTTGTCCTTCACAAACGTCCTCTTTTATGGTCTTAGAAATTAATGTCCCACTCTGTGCTCCTTACTTATGCAGTCAGTAAATTGCATTGTCTGGTGTTGATTAATATTCTAAGATTTGTATACCATTGAATTGTGAGGTGCATTTATTGTGCCAGATGAAAGCAGGAAACAATGGCAGGACAGACCTCATTCTTGTACTGTACTGAACTGGGGTACAGTTCATCTGCCTGCTGCAAAATGATCTCCTGCTGGCTTTATATCTTTCTTTAGAGTAAATGGATTTAAATTCATGAAAACTTTCACATAGGTGGGTGTAAGACTGGGCTGTCAAATCTGGAGTTCAAATTACTCATTGACTAATTCCTCTATTGACTTAGATCCTGTAGCTCTGTGTCTGCAAATAGAAGACATTTACAAGGGCTGGAGCCTCTAAGGTGTAGATGAGACAAGAACACCACATTCATGTCTGTGAATAGTGCTGGGTATTGGTTTGACACAGGTGTCTCTGCTCTGATAAAGAGTCCTATGCAGCTTTTTCATGCTATTCTGTTCATCCTGGGCTGTGATGCATTTCCTGTTGTGTGTCTTTATATAAACATTTCTTTCTGGGAGGAGCTTGCACAATACCACACAGCTTCTCCTATGAGGAGCTCTGTTACAGCCTAAAATGTTGTGTTCTGGGAATTTTGAAAACTAGCATAGAAGTGTTGTTTTGAGCAGTTTTTGTCCCCAGTTATTGGAAGACCATGGATTAGTGTCTCTGTATCTGGCCACTTTTGTCAGCTTGCATCAATTCCTGAGTGTTGCTGATGCCACTGCAGTATGTGGGTAGTGTTCCTCTTCACTAACCTGTCCTTACCAGGGCTTGGGTAAACAGTGCTGATCCCTGCAACATCATGGGTTTCTGCAGTAGCTTTCCATTGTAGCCTTCATTTCTGTTTCTCCCTTCCTTGAGCAGTAGTTGCAGGGAGTTTCAAACACTGCATTTAAGGTCTGGATCCAAGATATTTGTACAGAGAAAAGCACGCTGCAGGGATTCTGCTCAGAAGGAAACAACCTGGAGTTAAAGCAGCTTGAGAACAGGACATCATGTCAAAGCCTATTCCATCTCAGGGTCAAGATATTCTCAGCTCAGGTTCAGGTGGTAACATGAAAGGGGAGAAATAGGTTAAACAACCAGAAGATCATCATTTTTTGATTTTATTTTAATTCATATTGGTACCCCAGTCTGATTCACCTTGTCACTGCATGAGCACTCATACCTGCACAAAGCAAGGGATTGCACTGGGCTGAAAGAGAAACTTGAGAAACTTAACATGAGCCAGCAGTGCGCTCTGGCAGCCCAGAAAGCAAATGGGATCCTGGGCTCCATCAGGAGAGGGGTGGTCAGCAGGGATAGGGAGGTGATCGTCCCTCTCTACTCTGCTCTTGTGAGGCCCCATCTGGAGTACTGTGTCCAGGTGTGGAGCCCTCAGTACAAAAAAGATATGGAGATTTTGGAAAGGGTCCAGAGGAGGGCCACAAAGATGATCAGGGGGCTGGAGCACCTCCCCTATGAGGACAGGCTGAGGGAGTTGGGTTTGTTCAGCCTGGAGAAGAGAAGGTTGCGGGGTGACCTCATTGCAGCCTTTCAATACCTGAAGGGAACTTACTCCCAGGAAAGGAGTAAACTCTTCGAAAGGGCTGATAATAGCAGGACACGGGGAAATGGTTTTAAGTTGAAGGAGGGAAGATTTAGGTTGGATGTTAGGGGAAAGTTCTTTACTAGAAGAGTGGTTAGGTCCTGGAACAGGCTGCCCAGTGAGGTTGTGGATGCCCCGTCCTTGGAGGTGTTCAAGGCCAGATTGGACGGGGCCCTGGGCAACCTGATCTAGTAAAGGTGTATGTTTGGTGGCCCTGCCAGGCAGGGGGGTTGGAACTACATGATCCTTGAGGTCCCTTCCAACCCAGGTAATTCTGTGATTCTGTGATTCTGTGAAAGCAAGGTTTTAGCAGATGAAGGAGGAGGCAGGGCTGTAGTGCCTGTTTGTGTTGGCTTCAGAGAGTCGGCTGTGGTGTCTGGCTGCAACCAGGGTCAGGAAGGTGAGATCCAGCAGATAGTGATCAGACACTCTTTGGTTGTTGTCATCACCCTTCTAGATACCACATCTGAAGAAGAAATCCAAAAAAAGGGGAGGTGGACATTAAATGCCACATTGTCGGTTATATACTGATGAAGAGAAAGAGGTCTGTGGATGGCGTGGCTGCCTAAAACACAGACTTTTAGAAAATGTAAGTCATAATACATGTACATGTGTATTTGGAGTTCTTAATTGTGCCTCTGACACTCTTGCTTTTCTTGATATAGGTTGAATCTGCTGGACATTTCCAAGTCAATTTTTTCCCGGAGCATTTGCTCACAGCTGACCAGACAACGGGCTGCTGGACCCACAACAGGCTGTTGATGAACCACAATTCATTGAGATGACATAGGGAAAGGGTCAAGGACAATGGTGCAGAAAAAGAAGAGCTGCCCTCGGTTACTCGACTACCTTGTTATCATTGGAGCCAGGTAACGTAGAATATTCTCAGCTGTGCTTTTGTGTAGGCAGTAGAGTGGGAGCAAATAGCACTTATGAGACTACACTTTGTGCTTGAGAAGTGTTGTCTAGAGTGTATGCAGAATGGGGGCATGTAGTAGGACTAGGGCATTTTTGGAAAGATACTACTGCAGTCAAAGCTTTTTAGCTTGTGGTTTGCATCCTCCTCTTCAAGGATCTACAAAGGGTGACTAAGAATAGCCCATTTATATATGGCTCTGGTAGCTTGTATGTGTAATCGTCTTTACTTCTATTGACATCAAAACAGGGTGATTCACAAACTGCAAATACTGAAAGCCATGTGCAGGCAAAATGCTAGTGGGGGTTACTGTTCTAGCTTTCAAAGACTAATCTGTAAACTCAGTTTAAAAAAGGTTGGTCTGAAACTTGCCTTATTTGCCTGATTCTCCTCCTAATCCTTATTTATCCTCATAGAAGCTACATTTTTTTTAAAGACTTATTTGTTATCAATTAATAAAATATTAAACTTTTTTGCTTAAGGAGTGTATGAAATATGGGGTTGGTGTGCTTTTTGTCTAATGTGCAGATGAACAGCAAGTGTTATTTTTCTCCTTTCAGAATTCATGTGGTAAATTTCTGCCAGTTTATTTAATGGATGTGCTACAAAGTGTATTGTTCTTTCATTTCTGATCATAAGTGGGTTTTGTGCATCAGCTTGTTGCTTTACCTACTTTCTTTTTGAAATGCTTTGAGTGCAATATTGCGACTAAGTGGAGGAAATGATACAAGTAATTTCCTAAGTAGTAACTGCTTTATTATTGTATTTTACTGGCAGTGGTTTAATTATTTTCTCATTGTCTGTGGGGAAAAATAGCCCAGTTTTCAGTATGTAGGTCAGAAAGTGACTAGAAAAGAAGGAAGAAATGCTATCTGCCTCTTCCAGTGATGCTCATAGTGTCATCTTTTCTCAGTTAAGGACTTGCTAGCATCAGTTCCGGACTCCCACACTACTTTTGCCTTTTGCTAGGCAGTAGTCGCTAGATTGCTACTGCTTGGAGACCTGTTGTCTCATATATCAGGTGCTTCAACAACTGCTAAGGGCAGGAGGTGGAGTTGACTGATGTAGCTTCCATTGCACTTCCTGCCTTAGGTAGTCCATGTGGCTTTTACTATTACAGCTTGGTAATTGTATCCATGGTACATCAGTAGTGATGTCTTTTGGATGTATTCTATTTTGTTAGATGTCATTCTTCTGAATGTCTGAAATGACTCGTCTTTCTGTCTTTAGTGCGTATTACTGCAAAGACATGAGCTTACAGTATATTCACTGGTACTTTGACATTTTTAACCATTTAGTGTCATGCTTACTGAATCCTAATTGCTGTCAGAATGTCAGAACTTGATGGCAAAGGAATCAAGCCAGAAGGGGGTTGTTTGAGGAACATTTTCTTTCCTTCACTTTCTGGATCTCACATTATACATCCAGCAGTTATTATTTGGGTAATGTTCGTGGAAAAAATATAGTAGGAGGATAGTTAATGCCTTGAAAGAATATGTTCGTTTGCTGGAGAAAACAGGAATAAACAGTGTTGTCTGTGTTCTTCTGTATTCCATTAGCGATTTGTTGTACAGTGTTTAGTGAGCCACAGTAGGCTCTACCCCCTACCTTGGGGGCCTACTTTGTTTGCCTTGACAGGATGTTGTGATAAATTATTCTTAGAAACCTCTCGAGAAACAGTCCAAACGTCTTCACTATGTCAGCCTAAATTCCAGGGATATGGGGTGGGTGGAACAAGGGGACACAGGTTTGCATGTTATTGATACTGTAGCATGTTGTTTATAAGAGCACTGAAACAGTGTTCTGCAGGGCAATGGTAAGATACAGAGAGTTACCCATAAAATTGCACCATATCATTCCATGATTTATTTGAGTCCTTTACTAGGAAATCCCTGGTTTTCTCAGTTAGGTTTTCTTATTTTTCATCTTGATCATCCATTGGATTTTCATCTGACTATGTTTGGAGATGGGAAGGCATCTTTTCTACCCAAGTATTCCCTGTCCCATGCAGTTAGACTTGTTTTGGAAATCAAAGTCGGGGGAAATATGACAGTAGAATATTCGCCTGGGAAAAATGTACTCCTGAAACTCCTTTTTTGACTCAAAGGAGTCAACAGACAGAGTGCTCCTTGTTGGGCCTTGATAATGATAGTGTAAGCTTTTTAATTCAGTCTTTCTGTGGTTGTTAATCTTGTCCTAGATTGAGAACTTTAACTAGTGACATGCTGCATTTTCCCTGGATGTTAGGATTGAGAACAACCAAGGACGAAGCTGAGCTTGCAGGACTCTAACATGTCAATTGTGAGATAACAAATTTTTTTTTGTGGTATTAACTAACTCTGTATGCTTGGGTTTTGTTTTGTTTTGTTTTTGTAGGCAGCCAAGTAGTGATAGTGTTGCTCAAACTCCTGAGCTGCTACGACGTTATCCTCTAGAAGACCACGTGGACTTTCCTCTACCACCTGACGTTGTGTTCTTCTGCCAACCAGAAGGATGCCTGAGTGTGCGACAGAAACGCATGAGCTTCCGTGATGACACTTCTTTTGTCTTCACGCTCACAGACAAGGATACAGGTGTCATTCGCTATGGAATCTGTGTCAACTTCTACCGCTCCTTTCAGAAGCGAGTACCCAAGGAGAAGGGAGAAGGCACAGGAGGACATCGAGCTCGGGAGGGACAGAAAATCACTAAGTCTGGGGATGCGTCTGCACCCCAAGAGGATGTGGGCACTGAGAGTTCAGAGAGTGGTTCTTCACTGCAGGCCCCAAGTACAGAGCCTACCCCAGATGTGAATCGGTCGCCACACAGTAAGCGTCTGGCCAAAGGCAGCCATCGTTCTCGAAACAGCACCCTGACTTCTCTGTGCATCCTTAGTCACTATCCCTTCTTCTCCACCTTCCGCGAGTGTCTGTACACCCTCAAGAGACTTGTGGACTGCTGTAGTGAGAGACTGTTGGGCAAGAAGCTGGGGATTCCTCGTGGGGTTCAGAGGTATGTTGAGGGGGAAGAAAGAACTTTATCCTCTCTCTGTTTCCAAATGTCAAGTTGTCATGTCAACTTGCTGTGATAGGTGAAGTTGCAGAAGTTGGCAGTTGACCTTTTTGTGTTTTTACTGTAATTCTGAGTTAAAACAGGAATTTTTTGTGCTAATTTGTGTAAGTACAAGATTTGAGGAGGAGAGAGAGAAAACCAAGGAGCTGTTTATGAAGCATAAGGGAGTGGAGGTTTGCAACAGCAAACTAAACAGTATCTTGGTATATTATCTGTTATTATAATGCTAGGTGTGCAACAAAAGCTGTTGTGCTATGGGGTACAGAAGGAACGAGTATCAAGTGTATCAATTGTGGATGTATATTTGTATTATTGTGCCTAACCTCTCTGACCCAGGAAGATATTTTTTCCTTTCCAGCTCATGAACTAATAAGAGCAAATATAAAATGAATCAATGGAGAAGGAGGGAATTATCTTACCATGAAGATGAGTGGGGGTTGTGAGATAGTTCATAATCTGAGTTTTAGAGATTTTTAGCTTCCAACTTAAACTGTAAGTTTAAGTTTTCCAAAAGTAAAATATGCCAGGGTATCTAACACTTGTGTATTTATAAGTTCCTTACCTCTTGTCTGCCCCGTTCACTTCATGGTAATCTACTTTTTGGGTTGCTGCTCTAGAATAGTTCTAGGAGAGTGTCCTGGGTTTCTGATCAATTCCTTCTTTGACAGATTTATCATCTGAATCCACTGGTTGTTGGGAAAAAAGCAATTCAGAATGGAAATACTTTTATTATACTGGAGTGCAAAAGGAGCTTAATTTCATCACTTGGTTTAGTCTGGTAGTTCCTGAGGCAGAAGAAAGCTAAACTTTATGATTTTCTTCAGCTCTACAAACTCATCTGTATTTTGAAAGGAGCGGTGACGCGTTCTAGTGTTTGAATGGCATGTGGTATTTTAAAAATTTGCTGTAGTTGGACATAATTCATAGAGCTGAGAGAAGAACTGAGTGACAGGTGAAGACTGCTAAGCATCCATCAGTAGGAAGAGCAAAGCTGCCAGTTTGAATTACCCTGTGCTTTGCAAGCTGTGACCTGGAGAAGTTGAGTGGTTTCAAAGTGGTGCAGAATTGAAGCGAAACTGAATCCGTAGAGCTTGCAGAAGGTTGGGTGTGCCCATTAACAGCTTCATGTCCTTTGCATTATGAGTGGTTGAGGGGAGGCTTGTGGATGAGAAGCCTGGTGGTTTCAGATTGCTCTTCTTTTGACCCTTCCAAATTTCTGTAACTTTTTAATTCTTTGAGAGGCATCCAGTGCTGTTTTTGTTTTGTTTTGTTTTAAGGTATGAACTATAAGGTAAAATGTCTAATTTCAGCCACACTGTTCTAAGGGATCTGTTACAGTGGCTGAAGATATTTACCAAGCTGAAGTATTTTTTGCAGTGGCTAGGACAGATTCACGGCCATTGTGAATGCAGTACAGCAACATTAAGGGCTGAAATAGATTATCCAATTTGCTTCCCTTGTCAGATCCAGTTTCAAATTTTGAACCACTTAAGGCCCTGAGCAACACCATACATGCTTTTTGGCCAGCATGTCTGTGAGCTACACATTTGGAGATTGATAATATAGGGTGTAGAAGAATGACTGCTTTTGCTAAGGTAGTTAAGTGGACTACCCAGTCAACTTTCAGAAATGAATATTCTCAGCTTGAAATGTAACCACTTCCACAGGTTATTCATCTCAATACAAGACAGTTTGAGACTCACTGTAAAAGTATTTTTTTATGTCAAAACATTGGGGACGTCTTGGTGTGATTTATTTTTATTAGCTCAGGTTACTAGTTCCTGTCCTTGCAAAAGTTTGTAGAACTGAAGGAAGGAATCCTACAGTCATTCAGGCTGCTGTGGTTCTGGACAAGATAGGAGAGTACTCTAGTTACATGCTGAATTTCAAACACCTGGGTAACCTTTATGAACCATCTGAATGAATGCATAAACTCTTGGGCCAGTGTGACAAACTTGTGTGGATTTCTGCCACAGAAAGATCCATAGTTCTCTACAGTTGTTTCAGCTAGTTTAAATCTCTGCCTTCCTTTCCCCTGTTTGGCTAAGCATGTTAGCAGTGTCTTTTAATTCTTGGTGACTCTGTCCTTTCCCTTGAAGAGCCATGCCAAATGGCTGTCAAATGAAGCTGTTGGAGTGTTTATCTTCTCATTTCTCCCTCTGTAGGGATACGATGTGGAGAATTTTCACAGGCTCACTTCTGGTGGAGGAGAAGTCCAGCGCCTTGCTACATGACTTGCGGGAGATCGAGGCCTGGATATACCGGCTGCTGCGCTCACCCATGCCTGTCGCTGGTCAGAAGCGGGTGGATGTGGAAGTTTTGCCTCATGAGTTGCAGCCAGCTTTGACATTTGCCCTTCCTGATCCATCCCGCTTCACCTTGGTGGATTTTCCATTACATTTGCCTTTGGAGTTGCTGGGAGTGGATGCCTGTCTTCAGGTGCTGACCTGCATCCTTCTGGAGCACAAGGTAGGAAGGGAAGAGTTATCTTTGAAGCTTTACTCTTTCAGAAGCCAGGGTAGATTGAAGAATATCTGTCTACTGGAGTCTTTGATATCAATTTGCCTGGAGGGTTGGAAGGAAAACATCTTTCCTGCTTTGAAAACGTCTTTCATGCCTGCTTTGAAAAGTTTTGATCTCACTCTAAAAAGCACCTGCAGTTGGTTTTCAGATAGATTAATGTCATTCCAGTTCACAGCCAACAAAACAGGGTCCTGCGTGCCATGATATTGCATATGCCCCTGGCTGGGAGTACCGGAAGCAAATGGTTGTTGCAAAAGCTAATGTGAGTTTCTGTGGTTGCAGGTTGTACTGCAGTCCCGAGATTATAATGCGCTCTCAATGTCTGTGATGGCCTTTGTGGCTATGATCTACCCGTTAGAATATATGTTTCCGGTGATCCCTCTGCTCCCCACCTGCATGGCCTCTGCAGAACAGGTACATATTTTTTCCTTCATTAGCCTTTTGCAAACAATGTTTCTCTGAAAACACAGTAGTCCTTGTTTCCATCCACCATGATTTCTGAGGGACCATACTAAACACTGGCTTGCAAAGAATGTTTTTGAGCACCAATGACTATTTAAATTGTACGGAATGTTTTTTATTTAAGCTGTCATTAAAACCTGCTTGGTGAATAGTGTGGTTCAAAGAAGTAGCTTCTTTGAAACACAGTGGATTTACAATATTATGACAAGACTTTACGCTTCCAGCCTTGCCCTCCCATCTAAGTATTACGGTTTGTTGGGGACTGCCCATAGTAGTGCTTAAGGAATCTTAAGGGGTCATGATTCAGAGTGTAGAAACTTCTGCCTGCAGTTTATTTTCCTTGGAAGTATGAAGTGTCAAGTTACTTCAGCTGGGCACCTGGATTTCACCAGTTGTCAGCTCTTGCAAGTGTTCATTATTATGTTTGGAAAGACAGAATTGAGGCCATCTTATCCCTTCAGTTAGATCTTGCAACTGATGCTGCAGATTTGTTCTGTCCCTTGGAAGTAACCAGGTGTTCTAGATTAAAGGATAAATTAGCCTCCCAAGCAGCTGACCTCAAGCTGCTACATGGCTTATTGATTTAAGCCTTTTCCCTCTGCTGATTCCCTTATCAGAAACAACAAGAAATTCCCCTTAGGTTTTCCACCTGCACTTATATTAAGAAATAAAAAAAAAAAATCAGTTTCTTCTTTTTCTCTGCTTTCTAGACTTGTTATAGCTTTGAAATTAACTTACCATTGTAAGGGCATAGGTAAGGATAAGGCTTTTGTAAGGGTAATGCTGTATTTAGAACAGCACAGGCTCAATTTGAGCTGAGGGTGTACATGTGTTATTTTCTCGGTCCATGAAGCTGTAAGCTGTTAGTTTTGCTAAGTTTTTTCATAAGAGTTGTGCAGCTCTATATAGAAGTATATCTCTGAAAAAATTATGAGTTTCTCTTCTAGGTGAGAATTAAAGAATTAAAAGTTGGCAAGATACGGTGATATCAAATGCAGAACTTGTCCTTATTGCCATGTCTCTGTCTTTCAGTTGCTTCTAGCGCCTACACCTTACATCATTGGTGTTCCAGCAAGTTTCTTCCTTTACAAACTAGATTTTAAAATGCCTGATGATGTATGGCTTATTGACCTGGATACCAATAAGGTAAATGATGCCCATAAGGACTTAGGCTTTGTTTCTGGATGACTGTACTCTTTTACCAATATGCACACTGAGAACTCAAGAATGTCTGTGCTTATGGACAACTGGCCTCAGTCTGCCTTTGTTGATTCTGTCCTAAACTTTAGGATTTTGTTGCTTGTCATGTCGCATGTCTCTCCCTGATTCTTTTGTTCCTAAAGCATTCTTTTTCAGTTGATCCATATGGCTGTTTCATAGAAGGTAAATCCTCTGTAAATGATTAAGCCATCTCCTTGGGTAACTGTGAGGCTGCCTGCTGTAGCCCTAGATAAGAATCTAGATCTGATAAGAGCCTTCCAGCAGCATCTTTTTTCATCATTTGAATGAGGCAAAATATCCCACTTTCTCCTGTGGCATGAGCAAGGCTATTTAAAGGGAAATATGTATAACATCTTATGCTTAATGGAGATTCTGAGGGATGAGTATAGAGACATTTTAATAGATCTCTTAAGTTTAAACAATAATCTTGCGTTGTTCATGACATTGTAAATAATGTTAAGTCATTGTAAGAAAAAGAAAATCAAATTATTGATGCAGGTTTTGGTTTTTTTTTTTGTTCAAGTTTTATTTTATGTCTTTTATTCCTCAGTTTCAGGAGCAGTGGAGATGTAGGAGATTCTGTTTTGAAACGGGTCCTGCTGGGAAATTTTTAGTTTGTTACCTGTGTTTAATTCCAGGTGATTGTTCCCACAAATGCAGAATCTTTGCCGGCACTTCCAGAACCAGAAGCTTCGGAGTTGAAAAAGCATCTGAAACAGGTAATAAACACTTTGGGGAAAGGACTCAGACTCAGTAAGACATAGCAGATGTAGTGTTGCACAGCTTTTCTGCTGTAGAAATGTGAAGCAAAAGATGTTAAAAGTAGGATTGCAGCCTAGAACTTCAGATGGTTGTGAATGAGGTATCAGACTACTAGAATGCACTTGTTCAAGAAGGTGCCTATAAGGCAATTTTGAAGAGGTCTACTTGAATATAGAGGCCAGCTAGTCAATAGAGTGGCTGATAAAATGAACTTAGAAGACTTCCTGAACCCCCTGAGCTCTTTTGTGCTTTTCTACCATTCCATTTTTCTGACAAATCTAAACCTGAGGTTTTCATTGTGTTTCAGGGCTATTTAGTTTCTTTGAAGAATTTCACAGTCGTTTTTGTTACCTGTTCATTTTTTTATGTCTCTATTGCTTCCACTTTGTAGGAGAAGCACAGGCCTAGGAATTTTCTGTTGATGTATTTAAGGTGCTTTATTTATATAGGTGTACACAAAGAACATCCCCCGTGTTAGAACACAGCAGCATTTTAAGCTTGAAAAGTGGTATTGAGTGGCACAGTTATTAAGTGTTAGGTATCCAGCTGCTGCTTTTCTCCCTTTATGCATAGAGCTAATTTGGAAAAGTAAGTGATTAATGAGGCCTATGACCATGGTAAATTTATTAGCCAGGTAAAAGATTTGAAACGCTCTTGGGTGCAGTAGATGGTTTTTATTTGCTATTGTTGTTTAGGGCTAATTTGTTTCCAGTCGGTGCAGAAAATTCCAGGTTCCTCCTTTACATTTGCCATGTAGGGTTAAACACTGACTTGATCCATCTAGTTATGATCATCTGTGCTTCCCCTCCATTCACAGATTTGTACAAGTTCTCAGTCTCTTCTCTCAGGTCCTGCTAAGCCATTAATCAGCTTGGGGTCATCCTGGCTGATTGTGTCAAGCAGGTTTTATCTCTTTATTTCTGTTTTCCTTATGCACGCTGCATGCAGTATCTAAAGGTAAAGTTTCTTACAGACCTTATGAGGCCACCCCTCTCTCTCCTTATAGACCAGGAGAGCAAAGTGTGTGACCTCTGTAATAGCCCAGTACTTATTGTCAGCTCAGATGGAAGTAATGTGTTGCATGGAGTTTTGTTAGATCCACCTTCCCCTTACTTCTGCCTCATCCCCTTGCAATTTCAGGCACTACTGAGTAAAATTCTCTCATTAAAGCAAAGTTGAATATCAAAACAAATCACATTTTTCTCAAGCAACTTCTATTTAAAATTGTTGTTATTGACCCAAACACAGTCTTTGTCCCTATGTATTCCCACAGTCATCATCAATAGTTGAACAATGGCAAAAATGAATGAGGGTTACTGGTTGCAATACAGAGTGAAGAAGACTGAATTGCAGCCCAGTTTGCTAAGGTTAACACCCTTTATATACCTTTGGATCTCAGTGTCAATGACTAATATTCAAAATACCTGATTTTTAAACCACATTGGAAAGTTCTTAGCTTCATCGGAAAGGGTCCTTTCCACTTTCCAAAGCACCTGTAGCCAAATGTGGATACTTGGGGGATGGGGCAGTTAGACCTCTCTCCCTGTGCCTGTCTTGCATCCCGTTTTATTTCCTCTCATTTGTGATATTTGGTAGTAATAGATTTTTGTTTTGTTTTTTTCCCCTCCATCTGTTTCTCTGTGGTCATGTGTTCGTCTTGGCTCTGATGGGCTGCTGGTGTTATCATATGATCTTCCATCTTGCCTCCAGTGTCTGGTTAGCATGACTGCAATCACTCAGCAACAGCTGCTCACTCCTGACAACAAGGTTCTTTATTTTATTCTTTTTCCCCTGGTTTTCCATTTTACCCTTTTACTTTGGTCTTTTTGTTTTACTTTGTTTATTTTTGAGATTGGATGGGTGAAGACTCAATGGGCAAATGAGAGAAATGAGTGAGATTTAGGTTGGATCTGGGTATTAAGGAGTCATGCCACTCCTCTGCATTTTCCTGAGGATATTATGAGGGTTGAAGAGGATGACTGCTTTATGGAGAGATGAAGACATTATTCAGATAATATTATATTACACATAACATCTGTATATAATTATACAGATATTCTGTAGTTTGCAGACACACTGGAAGATAGATACCTGTGTGATGGCTGTCTGCACACTGCCCTGGGTTGTCAAACTCACTGACAGAACTGCCAAGTTGCAAAGCATCTAGAGCTCTATGTGTGTTCTAATTGCACATGGGCATAACCCTCCTGTATGTTGTATGGTTTACCGTGCAACTCATGGTCAGATGTGGATTATTTTTGTTGTTTATCATGAATGGTCTAGAGAAGCAGGCTTCCATGCTAAGATTCATGTGTTTTCATTATTGAGGAGATCATTTGGACTGTCCACATAATGGAGGGCCTAGAAGTATTTATTGGCTCAGTGTTCAAGAGATGATTTAAGGCAAATTATTGGAGTGTGAACAATTGTTATGATTGCCTAGAGGGCAGAGTAGCTCTGATCTTTTGTTCCTTGGATAATTTTTGCTGAATATATGCCTAACGTTGTCCTTTGCTAGGCACTGGCCAGCATGAGTCTGAATACTCAGCCCATTCTTAATCTAGAGAAGTTCCACGAAGGGCAGGAGGTGCCGCTGCTGCTGGGAAGACCACAGAATGATTTGCAGTCTACTCCCTCCACAGAATTCAACCCTCTGATCTATGGAAATGATGTGGACTCTGTGGATGTGGCTACCAGGTAAGACTGAAATGGAAATCAGTGTTAAGCCTTTGTCAGGCTTGCATTTGAAGGACTGAGAGCAATGTTTGTCATTGGGTGGGTCTTGTTATTGAGCAGGTAAATTAGAACCAAGTGGCTGATGAACTGATTTATTAAGTTTTTTAAGAAAACATCTTGCACTGCATTACTGTCCACGGATTTGAAATTTTGCCTAATGCATACATTTAAAAGATTCCCTGTCTTCTGCTAAGTTCTGTGTTTTTATCTGACATACGTCCTTTGCCTCTTTTTAGGGTTGCTATGGTGAGATTCTTCAACTCGCCAAACGTTTTGCAAGGGTTCCAGATGCATACTCGCACTCTTCGTCTTTTTCCACGACCAGTAGTGGCCTTCCAGGCAAATTCCTTTCTTGCTTCTAGGCCAAAGCAAACACCTTTTGCGGATAAGCTTTCCAGGACACAAGCAGTAGAATACTTTGGAGAATGGTCACTCAACCCGACGAACTATGCTTTTCAAAGGATTCATAACAGTAAGTTTTGGTTTTCCCTTTCCTGCTCTTCTGGTGTCTTTCAGAAACTTGAAATGCAGATAGATTCTGGGGACAAACTTAACTTAATACCATATTATTCAGTGATAATCAAGTCCAGTTCCTGACTCCACACAAGACCATATCAAACCATATGTCTGAGAGCACTGTCCCAATACTTCTTGTACTTAAACAGGCTCCAGGGGAACATATTCCAGTGTGAATTCCTTCTGGGTGGAGGAATACAGTTCAAGAAATATTTTTCTGTTTTTAAGTATTTTAATGCCATTTATTTCTCCAGATAATTTTACCTCTTGTCCTGTTTGCTAGCAGAGAAGAACTCTCCTAGTTGGTTTTTTTTGTTTTGTTTTGTTTGTTTTCTAGAGAAAACTGTTCCCTGTTTTTTGCAAGACTTACTGAGGGATAGCCTCACTATTAGTGAAGCATTTGACACAAGTGAATGAGTTCAATTAACTCTCTCCTTGGTTGTGTGGTTTTTTTTGTGTGTTTTTTTTTCTTTTTTTTTGGTGCAGATATGTTTGACCCAGCACTGATTGGTGACAAACCAAAGTGGTATGCCCACCAGCTGCAGCCCATCCACTATCGTGTCTATGACAGTAACTCACAACTAGCTGAAGCACTGAATGTCCCAGTAGAAAAGGAAACGGACTCTGACCCCACTGATGACAGGTTAGTGGGGGGGCATAACTCCAGCCATCTGACAATTACTTCATATTATTCTGGGGCTCCTCTCCAGCATTTCTTTTGCTGCCTTTTCTTCCAGCCTTCCATGCTTTTCTTCTAATTTCTTCTATCTGGTCAGAATACTGACACTGAAATAAATTGTCTCACTGCTCTGTCATCATCTTAGCAGCTTCTTATTCCTTTGCTAATGTCTTCTCAAGTGTTCCTTTAACATGGGTCTTTATTTGTACTTTCCTGTTTTCTTTTGCTTCTTATATGCCCCTTATCATTTGTTATTACTTTCCACTCTGATGTGTTGAGTTTGCTTTTTTTTTTCCACCATGCTGCTCTTTCTCTGGTTATTTCTTTTCCTGTACTTCAAGCGATCCCATTCAACCTACCATTATTTCACATCTCTAATCAAAGTATGTCATTATTCAAAGTTTGCTACTACTCCCCACTGCCTGAGACCATGTATATGCCGTAAAGTGAGAATCATTTTTTGTTGATGTGTTTTTGACCTTTTTTCACAGAGTTTTGCCTCAAGCGTTATCATCCTTCCTTCTCTTTTAGCCTGTGAGGTCTTTCAGGCTTGTACTTATTTTTCGTTTATGTTCTACACAGCACCACTAGTCCTCATGTTGGAAATAATTGTTAGTATTAAAAAGAAGTGCTTTTCTTTTGACTTCCAGTTGTCTTGAAGCTTCCTCCCCTCCTGACACTCACTGAGAATTCATATGCTAGTCCCTGTCCACCTATGCTTGACCTCATTAACCTTGCTGAGAGCTTTTAAATGTCTTCGCATATTGTCTTTTTACCTGTCTCAAATATGTTTCACTTGCTCTGACTTTTTATGAAGCTGGCCCCTTAGTCTTGCCAGGATTTTTTCTTTATTTATTTTTAGTAGAAGTGGTTATATCATGAGATTTTTAAGATGCTATTGCTGTTCTGCTACCACTCATCTTTTTCTCACCAATTGTGGCAGTGGCAGCGACAGTGTCGACTATGATGACTCAAGTTCCTCCTACTCTTCCCTTGGTGACTTTGTCAGTGAGATGATGAAATGTGACATTAATGGCGATACTCCAAGTGAGTAACTTTGGGTTGCATTTTCGTGAGATCCACATAGGTTCCTCTTCCATGTTTGTGCTGTGGTGGTGGGGAAATGCCTCCCTAAGTGTCTTAGTCAGAGCAAAACACTGTTCCATTATAATGTTGATCTGAGGTAAAAGAGTCAGTTTCCAGAAGCAGACTGAAGGAAGACGTTTCTTTGGCTTATATGTAGTCCCCTCTGAAAGACTCTGGGAGGAGAAAGATCACAAGTAAGTGTTGCTGAACAAAACTACTGACTAGATTTGGAAATCTGCTGCCAGTAGAAAAGATGCAATATGGGCAGCAGATTAAGAGCTTTCTCCTGCCCTCACTTTTTGGTCTTCAGTGCTGCCTGTAACAAGTCTCTTAATGGGGACAGGAAAATGCATTCTCTTTTGTTTATATGGAGGTGGCAGGAGCAGTGTTTCTTTTGAGAGCAGGAGATTATTACTTCAGAAAACCAAAAACAGGAATGCCAACATGTTTCCTGTGCCCCAAGGACAAGAGATTCTGCCTGAACATAAGTAAAGGTTTCCATTGTGAGCATAGTCGAACAGAGCCCCAGAGTCAGAGGGGATTTTCGAGCCTTGGAGACACTGAAAAGGCGCTGGGCAGCCTGTTTTAACTTTGAAGTTAGCCCAGTTTTAAGTAGCCAGTTGGATTAGGTGTCTCCCAAAAGTGCATTAGAACTTTTTTATGTGCTTTATGTGCTGAATGGATCTGTCAGTGATTTTTAGTCAGATGGACTAAAATGTAGTATTGAGGAAGATAGTGTATTGTAGTTATGTAATGTATGTTATTGTATTGTTATGTAATGTAGTTAATGTAGCTGAGGAAGATAGTGTTCTTTAATGCAAATTGATGTGTTTGCAGATGTTGACCCCCTGACTCACGCAGCCCTTGGTGATGCCAGTGAAGTGGAGTTTGATGATTTTCAAGAATATTCAGGAGATCTGGATGAACAGGCCATGGACAGTGAGAACTCCCAAGAGAACAACCAGCCTCGTTCAAGTTCCAGTACTACAGCCAGTAGCAGCCCCAGTACTGTTATCCATGGAGTGAATCATGTGTGTACTGAGATTAATTCTGCCCCAGGTTGAGAGTATTAGGATATAAAGAGTGGGAGAATGCACCTAATTCTTTCTGAGCGGGTCAAAAGCTAATCAGACTAAAAACATTCAGAAATTAAATTGCATGCACTTTCTGGACTCCAAACAAAGTGAAGTTACCGGTAGTCTCTTATGCTGAGACAGAACATTCCTGTGTGTAAAAGCTCACATGCATTAAAGTACATTATTAACAGAGAGCAGTGGTCTAGGTTGTGGCTGCAGGAGTGACTTCTACACATTATGGAAAGATCTGTTGTAGGGGAATGGGATGGGGAAAATCCTTGAATCTGTGTTCATTTAGGAGGTATGGGCGTTGATTCTGTAACCACAAAGCAGAGCAATAGGGAGCCATTATCCTAGCACTTTACAGTAAGATCTGTTTTTAGGGAAGAAAACTTCTAGAACAATGCGTAAATACTGCAACTTTTCTACAGTTCTATATTAAGAGTATCTGGTAGTGGGATTTGGGAGGGGGTCCTGAAATGCGAAGACCATACAAAATTCCCAGTTTATAACAGTTGCTCTTGTCAGGCCCTTCATTTTTAAGTAATTCAGATTAGCAAACAGATGAATGGTTTGACTGGTCCACAGGAGTCTGCAGAATCAGCAGAGATGGAGGAGAAGCTAGTTGCTGGATTTTCAAACCATCTCCCGTCTTTGCCACTACAACCAAGCTTTCCCAAGATGAGCTTTGATCGACGTGAGAGTGACAGCCCAGCTGTCAGCATGAGCTCCTCAGAAGGGGTGGTGAGGAAACGAGAGTATGATAATCCATACTTCGAACCACAGTATGGTTTTCCTACAGAGGATGAAGATGATGAGCAGGAAGAGAGCTACACACCAAGATTTAACCAGAATCTCAATGGAAGCAGGTGATTTCTCCCTGTCCTCCTGCTGTTTTGTACAGCTGTCTCAGGGTTTCCATCTGTTTCATGTAGTTGAACATTTTATTGAAGTAGTGGGGGATAACAGAATTATCAGTTTTTCATTGAAACATTCTAGTGTACCACCTACTGATCCCCTTTAAGGGATATTGGTGGTGAAGCTTGCTATTTCAGGGGTGAAATGGGAGGGGATTCAACAGTATTTTATGACACTGAGTTTTTTTCCTTTGTTGCTCTGAAATCAGAAGTTTTTTTTACCCCTAAGTCCACCAATGTAGTGTTGCAGGCAAATTTGCAGTGTGTCCTGAGTGGTAATAAAAGCCTTTCTGCAAAGATGCATCTCTACTTTTTTTTTTTTCCTTTCTTTTTCTATTTTTCTTTCCCACAGGGTAAGGATAGTGTGGTAAAAACAGGCTAAAACCAAGACCAGCATCAGCCTCCCACACTCATGTAGGTTTTTAGTTGGGGAAAAAAAAATGCTAATAACACTTGTACATTTTTCTTCAAAGGTCTCAGAAGTTACTTCGTCCAAACAGTTTAAAACTGGCCAATGATTCTGATGCAGATTCAGACTCCAGGGCCAGCTCTCCAAACTCTACTGTCTCCAACAACAGCAGTGAAGGTTTTGGGGGCATCATGTCTTTTGCAAGTATGTACTCATGCATTCGTTAAACTACTTAGCAGAGCTTTCAGAGAGTGGAGTAAACAGGTAGTTAGCCAAGAGGAAGACTTGGTTGAGTGTCATAGGACCTGTTTTATTTATACTGCTGATAACTACTACTTCATGAATTTTTCAGTAAGAAGGACTTTGGTTGTGTTGTTAGGCCCTTGAATTATATGGCACTTTTGGCCAACAATCAGAAATTCTGTCAATTTTGTTTAAACAAAAACTGTGATTTTATGAAACTGGTCCAAGAGCATTAACCAGTTACATGCTTTTCATGCTGCTGCTTCACTTGTTTAGGCGCTACATTAAATTTCTTCACTGTGCTCACTTACTTTCACTTATATTATTGAATAATTTATAAAAATAATATCCACAGTTATGGGAAGCTAATGTAGAGTATTTTATTGTGTGGAAGAAGATAACCAGATAAATAATCAGCTGTTATGGGGGAGGGACAAAAAGTTAGTAGCAGTGAGAAAAGTATATTAGATGTTTCTGCTAAAAAGATTGTTACTAAAATAAAGTCAGGGTAACTTGAAATAGTGCACTGACAATTTAGATGAACAGTTTGAGATTGTCCATATGAGGATCTATCTCTATTCAAGTTCCTTTCAGGATGTCTACAGTCTTAAACAGATGACAGAGCATTGTTGCACTCTTGTGTTTTTAGAAATCTTTTGCTGCTACGACAAGCTTTGTTTTCTGATAAGTGGAAAGCTTCTATTTTAAAGTGTGCTTTTGGGTCAGAGTTTCAGAATTTCATAAGGCTCTGTGCACTCTTTTGACTAAAGGAGTGTGTATTTTAGAGATCTTTTGTCATACTGTTTTCTCATGTGACCCCCACCATTAATTTGCTCCTAAAAGGAGTATCAAACTAGAAGACAGTTGATGTGGGGTTACCTGTATAATGGCAGGAAGACAGGTTGACATTGCTGGTACACTGAAGACTCAAACGCACAATGACAATGATTATAACACAAGAGCTAAGAATTACCTTTTAAACAATTTAGAATAGTCAGAATACAGATGTGGTTGTGTTGTAAATGAAATTATATTATGCTTATGAGATTTGTGGACTTAAAAAAATAAAACAAAAAAACCCCTTTGATTTCTTGTGTTCCTTTCCAAGCCCTGCAATTCTGTGATTCTGTGTAATTTTTGTCTTGTTGATTTGGTTTTTTTGTTTTTCTTTTGTCATAGGCAGCCTGTATAGAAACCACAGCACAAGTTTCAGTCTGTCCAACTTAGCCCTGCCAACCAAAGTTGGGAGAGACAAGAATACCCCGTTTCCCAGCCTGAAAGGTAACCATTTTTCGCTTTGTCTTCTACATCCTTTCCTATTCTTGTGACTCTGCACTCCCTAAAAGGAATGTTGGTGGTGAAGTATTTTGGTAGTTTGGGTTAGTACCTGCTTTAATTACCAAAACAAGAATTTTCTTGATATTCCTTAGTCAGACGACTTCTCTAAGCTGTGTTGGGGTGGGAGAGTGGCTAGCCTGCCTTGTCTTAATGAGTGCACAGTGAATGTTGGTTTTGTTTTATATTTTGTTTAATTTTTAAGTCTTTAGTGTAAAGAATGGGAGCAAAGAGGTAGGTTCTACTTTTGTACTGCCACTGTCTTCCTGGTTAGCTTTACATAACCTGTTAGAGTAACGACATTTGGTTTGTAAGAAGGAACAGTGTATCACTCCTATAGAATCTGCTGAAAGAATAATACTTCCCTCCTGTGGAGACTGCAGTTTAAATAGGTTTCAGTAGTGCTTACAGTCCTTTCAATTCTCTGTATGGAATCTTTCCAATCAAACTCAAAATATAAACATATTTCAGCTCATTCAGAATATAGATCCATCCCTATCTTAGGTGCACAATCTTGTGACTGGAACTTCTCTTGTTTGTCCGCTGTGTTTTCTGATAACAAGTCTGAATAGGGTCTAGAGAAATGAACCTCTGACCCTAAGGAATCGAACAGCCTGGTTGTCATGATAGTAGTTGCTAAACCAGGGAAGGTTTTACTTTACCTTTTGAGTTATTCTATCTGATTAGAACTTGCTGCTTTTGTTTTAATATGTTGATTTTATTTATTTATTTTTTCCTCCTCATCATTTCATCGGTAAAGATTACTTTAATCTGGAAGTGGGAAGGGATGTGAATGAAGGTTGGTATGATGTTTTGCTGACCTCTGACCTTGTAGAAACAAAGGCCAAAAGCTGTTTCTGTGTTTCTGCTTTGGACTTTGTTTTTGAGACAAGTAATCATTCCCTGTGTGTAAAATGAGGAGGAACAGCACTGGTATGGTGAAAACGCTAGCAGAGATTCTGCACAGCTGTTTTTGACAACATTTTACCAGTTAGTTACAGTTTCATATCCAGTTGTGCAGGATGAGAAACATACTTCACATCAGGGTTTTATTCAAGGGTAAACTTAATGACTGATTCCATGCATTGGAAGAAAACAGTGATGGGGTTTGCCATTTCGTGTTTGTGCTTTGCACCTCATCTTCTGCACTCTGGTGTTCTTTTCTTGATGAATGTAATTGTGCAGGGCCTGTAACGTTACTGTGCAGATATGAGGATGGGATATCCATGGAGTAGCTCAGTCTGTTTTGTGCATGTGCAAGTGTGTGTGTGCAGTTGTGTTCATTAGTGCGTGCATGCTGGCTCACTGGGACTTTCACTGGGCACTTCTCTGGTTTTTAAATGTTTTATCTCTGTTGTGCTGGCATAAAATTACTATGCTAACTTGTTCTTACCAAGTGTACGTGTTGCTCTGTGTTTGTAATGGGAAATGATGCTGGGACTCCATCTCATTGCTGCTGTTTGATCACTTTCCATCCTCCTTTTTTAATTTTTATTTCATGCACATCCATCACCATTGTTTTTCCTCACTGATGCAGTTGTTTTTGGTAGCACCCTTGAAATTCAGTATGTGCAGTAGTGTCCTTGAAGATACAGTACGGTGGTTTACTAATGCTGAATTTCACATTAAGCGGTATCTGTTAAAGAAACTACACCGGCCCTTGTTGTCTTGGGCTTTCAAAGCATCCTACCTGCTATGGTATCACTTGGGTTTTGTTTTGAGGGAGGGCTGGGAAGAAGCTGGTAGCTGTTTTTTTTGTTTAGTTTTGTTTTTTCCTTTATTTTTTATGCTGATGGTGGGGAGCACAGATATGTAGCACACTACTAATTGTATATTTTGTGTCCCAGTATTTGGGTTAAATACTATAATGGAGATTATTACTGAAGCTGGCCCAGTAAGCAATGAAGGTGGGTTCCCTACAGCATGAGCTGTGCATGATGTGACAATTTCCAGCATTCCCTATGCCTGACTTTGGGCTACCTTTCCTCATTGGGTAACCAGTATCATATGATCTATACTAGTCACCCCCGATGCATTTTGCTTTTACATACAGTGACTAATTTGAAGACAATTCTTGTTGTCAAACTGCATGCAGAGCAGCCAGAATTTTCCTGCCTTTCACCTTCTTCTGCTCCCATTATACCATCTTCTCTTTTTCTCTGCATTACTCCCATTACTGTTTTCTGCCGATGTGTGATGCTAGAATATGATATATGCTGCTGCTTTTTTGGAGTTTCCATTTTGTTTGAAGTTTGTTACCCGTAATCTGAATAAGTGTGTTAGCTAAACTTAGTATTGCTTGTTACTGTCCTGGGAGCAGACTGTGTTCCCCCACCTATTTCTTCTCACACTGTTTCCTCTCCTGCTTAGGAAACAGGAGAGCCCTGGTGGATCAAAAGTCTTCAGTCATCAAGCATAGCCCAACCGTGAAGAGAGAATCTCCATCACCTCAGGGACGAAGTAGTAATTCCAGGTAATATTTTTAATTGCTTTCTTTTTTTTTTTTTTAATCCTTTTTGCATGAAGTGGTTTTAGAGTGGCCATCATACTCTTAGATGTGAGGCTATTGAGAACCATGCAGTACTTTTCTCTATAGCTGTAAGCCTACATACATTGTCTGAGAAGATTTTGTACAAATGGCCTTTGAGTCAGTAGCACATATGTGCATTTTTCTGCCCTTTAATAGGTTCCCTCTTTCTATCTGAGATTCAGAATATTCTACATCACGAAAGACCCTGCTTTTAAATCAGTATTCTTTGTAATTGAATCTAGTCTCAATGGAGTTGTCTAGCCAGCATAATTTTAGTGAACCAGTTAAGAGGATCAGCTGAGTCATGTAAAGCAGTTTGATTTTGTGAGTTCATGAGAAAACCATTTTTCAGCCTGGGAAAGGGACTTGAAATGGTAAACTTAAACATTGCTTCACCTGTGCTTGTGCTTTCTCCTCCATTCTTCCATGGCAGCCATATATAGAGTGAAATTTACTTTGAGCTAATGGGGATGGAAGACAAAAAGTTATGGTTCAGACTGGGGATGCGGCAGGCTGCAGAGGAGTTGCATTCCTTTTACATTCCCTTCCCCATGGTAAAAAGAGCTGAAGCAGTATGTACACCAAAGCTACCACACT
Source organism: Coturnix japonica (assembly GCF_054131305.1). NCBI lineage: Eukaryota > Metazoa > Chordata > Aves > Galliformes > Phasianidae > Coturnix > Coturnix japonica. The sequence goes on along the minus strand of NC_140667.1, from coordinate 23,019,037 downwards.
AGTGCTCTGAATACAAGGAAAATCTACAGATATGATCAGGTAGCCATGGGAGAAGGTTGCAGCTCATAGACTTTATATGGATTCTGAGCAGTGCTGTGAAGGTGGATAGTACAGTGATAGCTATGTGGACTCGAGAAAGAGCTGATTACAGCTTGTGACAGAAAACAAGGGACAAACAAAAATGTTTGATGCTGCAGCCATAGAACAGTGCTCATTACATGAGCAGTTGTTAGCAGAAAATCTAGCATGATTTGAGGTTTTTGTTAACTTAGCTTTGTTTGGAAATGCCTTTGCATCTGTCCTGGTCAAGATAAAAAGCAGACTAACTCATTCCACCTTGTTTCCTTTCTAAATCCATCAGTGAGAACCAGCAATTCCTGAAGGAGGTGGTACACAATGTTCTTGATGGGCAAGGTGTTGGCTGGCTGAACATGAAGAGAGTCCGACGTCTGCTGGAGAGTGAGCAGCTCCGTGTCTTTGTACTAAGCAAGCTAAATCGCACGATCCAGTCGGAAGAAGATGCTCAGCAGGATATCATACAGGATGTGGTCAGTGCTAAATTCTGCAGGCTCCTTGTACCTACTTTATGCTTAGGTTCAGCTCATGGAAGATTTTTCTGAAGTTGCATCTTACAGGCTGATATTACAGCAGTTTTGGAATTTGCATTCTTGAATGACTTTCTTACTTGAGAAACATTGGCACTAATTGGACTTTTGTTACAGGAGATCAGCCGCAAAGTTTATAAAGGCATGCTGGACTTGCTAAAGTGTACTGTGTTGAGCCTGGAGCAGTCGTACGCGAATGCTGGCCTGGGAGGCATGGCCAGTGTTTTTGGCCTTCTAGAAATAGCACATACTCACTACTACAACAAAGGTAAGAAAAATGTTCGCTGCATTACTCAGTGATTCTTGCAGTGCTAGCTGATCTTGGAAAACAAAGTCCTTTTTAGGTAATGCCTCTTCAATTTTTCACTTTTTCTTCAAGTCTTGTTCGTAATGCAAAGTAAGAAAATTCGTGTGTGAGAAAAATGAGTAAAAGATGACAAAAGGTCACCTCTCTGCTTTATATCCAACTCAGCTTTTCACTGTCTGAGATTACAGCTATTTCAGTGTAGCAGAGAAGTAACTACTTAACACTACTGTTGGCTTCTGGATTGCTTGCATCAGGGATTTTCTGAGTTGGCTTAGATGCCCTGTGGACTTGGTATGTTCATAGCCAGTCACTGTTAGGTTGCTAAGGAAGGTAAGGAAGAAAAGTTGAGCTGGCATATGAGTTCAAAATATGGGTATCTTGGTAATTATAGGCCTGACACCAATTCTAAACAAAATTATGAAATTGTTGATGCAAAACTCAGTGGCAAGTCAGGTGTGAACTTCCAGTGCTTACACTGTCTATCAACATTTGGAGTGGCGAGGGAGGCACGTACACCTTGGAATATGTGTTTGAGTTGCAGAGGTAAGTCAGTAACAAAAAACAGGTGGTGCGGTGCTTCCAGTTGTGATCATCTGAAAAGACGTACGTAGAATTGCAGGAACACCTTTTCTTTGAAACAGGTCTTGTCTGTTGCGTGTTAGGTGTTGATAATTTACTGTAATTATCTGTATGGAAAGATACTGCTACTAGCAGAATCTTTAATGTACTGGTCAAAGGTATTACGAAGCCTGTGGTATGACAGATTTAGATATTTGGATATAAAATTTTTATTCTAAGCTTCATCAGTTATTGGAACAATTTGTGCAAGATTGCAAAAGGTTACTACTCACTGGAAGCCTAATTTTGAGTATCCTGTTCTGAAAGTTTGCCAGTAATTCAAATTTTGCAGTTTGATACAGAGAAGCAATCCAAACTGCCTTTGCGGACAAACGATTATACAGTCTCAGACAATGACAACTGAGGCCTGCTCTCATTTCCTTTTACTTTGTTTTTTGGTCCTTTTTTCTTTGTTAGTTGTTTTTATTGTTTGCTTGTTTGTGGGTGGGTTTGTTTGGGTTTTGTTTTGTTTTTTTTTTTGTTGTTTTGACAACACTTTGTTCTTTCTCTTTAAAGAACCAGAAAAGAGAAAACGAAGCCCAACGGACGGATCTGTCACTCCAGTTGGCAAAGATCCTGCATCATCTCCTAGAGTGGAGCCAAAACCTGCCATGCAGCTGCCAGTACCACAGCTGATGCCGAAGGCACCAAGCCCTGCAGGGAAAGGGCTAAGGGAGTTTGATACAAGGAGTCTAAAGGAAGAAAATTTTATTGCTTCCATTGGTGTGTATTGAAATGCATGTGAAGTGCAGGAGGGGCTTCTATTTTGGCATTAGGGTCTATTTGCATTGTCTCCATTTAACACGATACATTTGCTGCTGTAACATGCCTCATTTACACCATGGATACCAAGGAGCAATCATAAGTGTTTTAACTCGCTCTTGGATAAACTATCCAGAGCAGTTTTCTCCAGAAGCTTTCTAATCTTAATTATTTCTGAGTATCATTACACTTCAGACAGCCTTCACTTTTGCTGTGATTTATGTTTTTAAGTAGCAGAAAATGGCAAAAAGGGAAATGAGGCCAGCAGGACTTTGGAAAGGGCTACTGTGGAAGAGACTACATGAAATGGAAGTTTTTGAATCATTGCTCACTATGTCTGTAGTATTTAGATTGCATCTTGATAGAATTGGGACTCAGGAGCTCCTGTTTGTTAAGTAATTAAAACTGCCAAAAAGGTTTAAATTGTAGTGTGAGCAGGACTGATGGATCTTCCTTCTATGCAAAGTCTTAAGAGAAGACCTTCTAAACAGCATCTGCTAGGCTGCTCAGTAGAAATTTTCCTAATCTTATGCCGTAGGTGGAATAGTTTTTGCCTATACCTGGGGGAAAAAAAGGTGAACTTTAGATTGTTTTAGCTAAAAGGGATTAAAATAGATTAAACAGAAATTAAAAAATAAATAAATAAATAAATAAATAAGGACAAAAGATTTAGGTTGGATCCAACCTTCTACAGATGGAAAGCAAGATAGTTATACCATCAACATGTGAGGAAAATCCTTCACTGACTCCAAAAATATGTCATGTTACATTTTAGACATTGCTTATAGCCTGTTTAAAATAACTTCTAAATGTATTTGCATTTTATTTTTCATCATGTGGAAGCAGTGTGCTCGTAGGAGGTTCTGCTTCCAGTAAGTGACACAAAGTAAGGCAATGTATACACTGGATAGTTATTTGGCAGAAAGGGTTCAAACATTCTTTCTTTATGTGCTTTATATATACTTACAATTGCAGACTATCTGTTATTAAATCCTCCTGAACTGATGCTGATCACCCCCGATTTGATTTGCCTTCTTGTTTCAAGAAGTAATCTATGGAGGGAGACAAATGCCCAGAAACTAGTCTTAGACTTTATTTGGAAATCTATCATGAAGCTGTAAGATTCAAATTTCCAGCATTTCATTTTATTGTTTATTTATTTTGCTCTGGGGTACTTAACTGATTTTCTTTTCTGTAGAATAGTTACAAGGAAGTACGATCCTTATGCCATTAAGAACAAAGCAGACTGTAGGCCACCCTTCTTTTCAAGAATGAAGAGATCTTAGATTGGCTTGCTCAGACATCTGCTTTCTTTAAGATGAGATTAAAACTTAATAGAAGCAGAAATCATAGGGACCAGACTGTCCATGTTTTTGAAGCTTTATAAGAAGTCCTTTGCAAAAGAAGTATTACTTAATATGTTCTGTTAATGCTGTTGCTAGAATATTAGCCTTAAACAATTTAGTGTTCAAGAACAGGCAACTTTAATTCTTCATGGTGGTTCTGATGGTTTCCACTTTTCTTCTATGAAATTAGATTACAAGAAAGATACAGTTTCACCAAATCTGCTCAGAGCTCAAAAGACTCTTTTTTTTCTGATGCTTTCTTATCTGACTGGGTTTATCTGTCACCAAGAACCGTAAAAGGGTATGCAAATCAATCTTAATATCTATAAAAACAAGGGTAGCATCTGTGTTCATCTGGTTCTTGGGATCTAAAAGTAAAAGAAATTCCTCTTGTGTTCCACGATAATCATTTAAAGTGGCTTGGTTATTGCACTTTTTGTTTGCTTTAGAAGGCTTCTGCGTGAGCTAGCACTTTGAATGTTCAGGACCAGAGTTGGTCATGGCTGGACAGAATTATTTCTGAAGTGAAATGCAGGCTTTCCTCAGTCAAACTAACTTGTTTAGGGAGGAAACATCTGGTAAACATTCACGTATTGCTAAGAAGGCAGTAGTCCTGAGCACCCTGTTGTCATTTTGTCCTGCTTTGAGTAGGAACGTGCTACAAGATGATCTCCAGATGTTCCTTCCAACCTTGGCAGTTCCTTGATTCAATATGAAATATGGAAAGCCTTTGTTTATTCATTTACAGTCTCAGGTTATAAATACAGAACTGAAGTTGTCAATGAATCTGTTGGTATTGTATGGACAAAATGCAAGTTGGGGTTGCTACTCTTTCAGCCTAGTCCGAAATAGGAAATAACAGAATGAAAAGTGTGTGATCGTCTTGATAGGATAAAATCATGTAGAACACTGCAATAACGGTGCATACAGTACACGTTAATGTGGCAGTTAAATTGGATCTCAGTAGCGGAATCTGCCTAGTTTTTTTGTACTACAGGAGGAACTGTGGTCAGTTGGTTCACAGTGTTTTCAGAAGTTCAGGGTTGATGTGTTCCTGCTTGAGCCCCTTATTCATTTTTCAGTAAGGTGCTGGGCAGTTGTACAAATTGGAAGTACATAGAATACTCCATTATAAATGGTAAAGGCTGTTAGTATTCAATATTCTTATTTCTGAGGGAAAGGGTGACAAGTTTTGTCAGCTGAGGACCAGTCTTTACTTTTATTCAATGTCTAGTTGCTTAGTTAAGAAATTTGTTGTGAATGTGATGCTTCTGATTCTTTCCAAAGAGATCACCAGTTATTTGCGTGTTTCCAGGGTCCTTGGTCATCAGCACAGTGTTGATCTTATTTGGACACTGATGGCCTTAAAGTTGATAGCCAATAGTTCCCCCCTTTATGGTGGGGGTAGGTTTGGTTTTACTGCATGCTTGTATTAAGCATTGAAAATTTCAGTGTTGACAGAAACCATATTGTAAAACTGAAACTGTAGATGTAGTATTTTGTACCCTGTAAGTTTGTGGTGTTTTTCTCCTCTTTTACAGAGCAGATAAGAGTAAAATGCTGTCTTTAATACACTAAGATCCAGTATAGACTTTCAAACATTCCTATGACGTAGATTAGACTTTGAAGCAGAGTAATTCTAATGATGGATTAGCAGGCAAATTAGGTAAGTGTTTTATGGCTAAGTATCATAGCTTTCAGCCTGGTGGTTTTTAGTTTAAAACCATACAGTCTGAGAATTCAGGAAGCCAGATGTCAGTGCATGTTCAGCTAGGTAAGCCTACAGGATGCTGTTTGGATCCATAAGTTATTTTCTCATTTGTCTATATGGTTATGAAAGTTGAAGGAATATCCATCAATCATGTATCAGATGTAGATATCAATTGGCTAGCAGGCATCTTTCTGTTTCTTCTCCCTTGCTGAAGTTACCTTTCTTGTGATAACATTTAATTACAATAGTCTGAAGCCTTCCTCCACAGCTATAAAACTATGTGTTTTTTAATATTTTCAGTTAAGTTTTTTTGGAGGCTGCTTTACCTTGATTTCTGTCATCTGCAGGGTAGAATGCGCTCCTGACATACTTTCAGAGGCCTCTTAGGCTCAGGAAGTTTCCTTGAAGAGCAGCTTCAAGGAAACATTGTGCTGTTTTTTTTATTCCCTTTGTGACATTTCTGGGAGTTATCTGCCCCTGTGTAACAGTTCCAGCTTTAACCATGCTAGTAAGCAAGGGTAGTGCCTTGCATTCAGACTTAGTTCAACATGCCAGCTTGTAATGTTTCCTTTGCCAGTGGGCCAAAAAACAGACCTGAAATGATCTGTGTTTTCTGAGCACACGAGTACATTTCAGAGAGCTGAGGAGCACGAGTGCTAGAAAGGTTCAGGTGTTTCATCATTAATTTTTCTTAGGGTTAAGCTTTAAATGAAGGAAGTGCATGCAGACTCCAGACTTTTTTTTCCCTTAATCTTTGTATTTTGGCTCCCTATGGAATCATTTGACTGGGAGTTTTGTGACTTTGGGAGAATTTTGAAAGCTGACATTAAGCTTGATTTTTATTTTTTATTTTTTTTTATCTTGCTCATTTTTCTTCTGTTTTCCTTTTTTCATAACCTAATGTGAAGAAATGGATGAACAGAAGTTCTGCTTATAACGTGTAGGACTTGTTCATAGGCAGAGCCATGCATTTATTGAGAGTACTGTCAGGTCAAAAGTAACTTGTACTTGTGAACTTTGTGATCATTTTCAATATATAATTTTGGTGAAATATTGTGTTAACCTACAGTTTAGGTTTTCTTGGGATTGCTGCTGCTGTTTTTGTGCCTTTTCCTTTCAATGAAACAAACTAGAAACGTGAAAATGTTGCTATTAATTAGAACTATTGTGATGCCTACGTTTTGGAAGATGAAATAACTGACAATCTTAAAGGCCTTTCTCAGGAAAGGTAACGAATTGCATCGTATGTGTTCATAATAGCTGTTTTTGCTTAGTTGATTCACTGTATGAAATCAACTCTTAACTTTTGAATTCCATAACAGAGATGATACAGTGCTCAAATACCCTAACATTGATTTCTTGTGAATTGGTATTAAATAACCCTGCACCCAGTAGTTGTCATAAACTTCTTAATTTTTTTTTTTCTCCGAGATGAAGAGGGTGGGATTTTTGTTTCAACCTTTTTCCCCATTTTCACCTGTCTGACTGGCTGCTGACTCTTTCTCTTTCTCTCCCGCTTTCAATGCATCTTGGGTAGAATTGTGGAACAAGCACCAGGAAGTGAAAAAGCAAAAAGCTTTGGAAAAAACGAGTAAGGAAATAAATAATAAAACATAGAAAACTGACTCCCACAGCCTCCCCCATAACTGCCAACTCCCCAGATGCAGGGTGAGCTTGCATCTATGGCACACAGTTTTTATACCCACAGGAACAAAATTAGGTAAAAGACTAAGTCTATCCGGAAAGCTTGCTTTATAGAGGAGTCAAAACAGATCGGTTTGCTCCAGGGAAATCTGGTTCAAATGTTTCATCTTTTTTCATTTATTTCTTTTCTTTCCTTGAACGTTACCTTCTACAAAAATTTAATTAAAAAAAAAAAAAAAGAAAAAGAAAAAAAAAGAGGAAGCAGATATTCTGCATCCCATATTAGATATATACAGAAGGATTTCAAGGCATTCCAACTCGTTACTTAAATACAGTCTTGCTTAACAAGTCTTTGCTGTGAATGTATAGTTAGACTGAACATTACTGCAATGAAAAATTCCCCATCTTTCAAATCCTGGGATGGCAAATGCTCTTACCTGACTAAGAACAGTTTCTGACTATGGTCAGTCTGCAACAAAGAAGTAATTTAGAGGGGGAGAGAGAAGGTGTATGTGAAGAGTTGTTATTTAGTGATGGCTCTAAATGAAAATCCTCTTAAATTCCTTTATAATAAGGAATCAACAAAATTATACCACATTAAAGAAGGAGTAAAGTGATCTGAGGCTGTTTACAGAATCTAAATACCAGTCTAAATCTACACTAGTGTTAGCATCTGTTGAAATATACGTATGTGTTATCTGCAGTTACAGTACCAGGTTTTGCTGGTTTGGTTATCACTATTATAAATAGGGGTGTAGGGCATAAGGACAAACACAATTTATAATAACCTTGGTGTGAGAGGTGTTTTTTAACTATGAGTGCAGTGTCTGCTTTGCAGAGCTAATGCCCTTTTTACAGACTGAAGTTTGGAACACATTAATTGCTAATATGCATGGGTGAAAATTCCCGATGTTCTGGTTAGGGCTGGATTTCCTGTGTTTCAGATGCTCCAGTTAAATACTTCAGTTAAGTGCTTGCAGCACCTGGAGTCTTTTCAGAGTGAAAGGGGCAAGTGGGGGCACGTCTGCAGTGCAACATACTACATTGGAGACTTGAATTGCTTTCTGCTGTGCAAGGAGTGTGTGCGCAACTGGCACAGCATGTGCACACACATACTATCTCAGGTTGGGTTCTTCAGTTAGGTTCCTATGTTGGAGGAGATAAATTTTTTTTGTTGTGATTTTTGTTATTTTTTAAATGTGAAGCAAGTACACAACTCTGAGAACAGGGGAAGTTCCTAAGTGCTTGTGAAGTGACAATAACATGATTGCGGTTATTGTGCTTCTTAAAATCAGCTGTTATTATTGCCCATAGTTGTCAAACACCTGAACTGCATCAGTCAGTTTCACTTGCTTTGAAAATCAAATTGCTAGAAATACATCTGAAGTATGTGTTGGGATAGGGAGCAGATTGCTTTGCTTAAAGCATATATAGTATAGTATTCCTGTTGTACTAATGAGATACAAAACTTTTTGCTGCAGTATTATTCAGGATGGGAAACAGTGGCTGTTTGAATGGCTGGACATAGACTTCTAGAAGTGAATAATATACATTTCAGTATAAAATACAATTCCAAATTCCATAAATGATGTTTTTAGTTTACTTTTCAACTCTGAATTTTTCTTTGACATTAGTCTTTCACAATTTGATTTGCAGTAACTAGGGCATAAGGTTTTATAGGCAAGCTGCTATAATAAACAAGGAACATTTATCTAAAATATTTCACTGGGACAGTTTGAGTAGGAAGCTAGTACGGTCTGCACAGCCCGCTTATGGCTTTGCTATTCATGAGTTTACATACCATCTCAAGCTCACTGCCACAAATCTTTGTATATTATCCTTCTCTCTCACTCTCTCCTCCCTTGCCTTTTTCTTTCCTTTTCACTGTCTTGCCCTCTCTAATGTTACATATAATACAGACATGTTCATGATTCCCAGGTTGTTGTGATTAGTGATTATAAGAGATTGTGGCACTGTTTGCATAGAGATACTGGATATATTCACAGATATGTAATATACCTATTCCAGCTGCTGATCGTGTCTTCCTTTTATTGAATAGTTGGCAGATATGGATATGGCAGAGGTGTTGCAGTCTTTTCCCCTTTCTGAGACTAGTGATAATCTGTGTACAGTCTGTAACACATTCTTCTCCTGCCTCATTACTTACTTCATGCAGTGCTTATCCAAATTTCTTTCAGGCTCTACTGTCCATCATTCTCTTTTCCTTCTGCCATCTCATCAAAGGACAATAGATGATGTGATTCCAGATCTGCATGGGAAATAGAACATAAAGTTCTCTCTGTCTTTTTTTTGTATTGTTTTGGTTTTGTTTATTCAGTTGGGTGGGTTTATGAATGCATGACTTAAGGCTTGTTGTTTCTCTCTGACCTATGTGATTGCCAACTCTGGAGAGCCATTTGTTACATAATTGGAAAATGTTATGAAGTACAGCATCATCCAAGCTTCTTCCTTGATATTCTATCTGATGTAACACCAATTAACACTAATTATGTTCTTGTGAAGTGTTGCCTCGTTATTACCTGGATAGTTGCTGAGGTCAGCTCTGTCCAACAAACTCAATTCAAGACATTCAGCAAATTAGCTGTTCTAAGAGGGATAGTGACCTCAAGCAATTAAGTATCCTTTATTTTTTCCAAGAATTAAGTAGGTGGCTTCCTAGAGTTGAATGGCAACTGCTCTGCATGTATTACTGTTAACTGGAAGCTACTTGACCTTTGTATGTCTTTTCTCTCGAGTGACTAACAAAGGTACTATTAAATTATAGTCACTGTTGTGCTGTGCCTTTGGAATATTTGAAATTCAAGGAATGGCAGATATATTCTTCTGGCCTTGCTACTAACAGTACCAAGAAATAATAATTAAAAAAAAACAACAACACACAAGAACAAGAATGTAACTTTGTTTTCTTGATACTGTTCCTGCTTCCAGTCACCTGCCTTCTGCTATACTGTTTTTTCTTGATAAAATAATGATTCACTTTTTCCTTTGCACAGGGCCAGAAGGTGCAAAACACTTTGATTTGGGAGAAACAGATGAGAAAAAATCCCAAATCAGTGCAGACAGCGGCCTCAGTTTGACCTCAGGTTCTCAGGTCAGTGGCTCCTTTGCTTGGTTTATTTATGTGATAAGATAGAAGGTTCTTCTATTTGCTGCTTAATCATAGGAAACTTGTAGAGGTTGAGATGTCTTGAAAGGCTCATGTAGAAAAATTTCTTCCTCCCTTCCCTTACGATACTAGTCATTGCTAACACTTTAGCTATAAAAACCCATTACCTTTTCAAATTGCAGTAGTTTCAATTTATCTGGCTTAATCAGTCAAGGAAGCATATCACATGTAGTTTAAGATCCCAATGGAATGGGAAGTGTTTTTTTGTTCTTTTGGTTTTTTTTTTGTGATGATCAAAACTAAACCTTTCTTTCCTTCATGTCTTTGATTGCAGAAGAGTGACTTTGACTCTGTTCCCAGTGGAGGACCATCAGTTATGGTCCGAAGTACCAGCCAGGATTCTGAAGTTAGCACAGTGGTAGGATATACCCAAAGTGAAATCTTGATGTGATTCATTTCTTGGTAAAGTGAAGAGCATTTCATGCCTATGTTTTGTGTACAGTATGATTGCTTACTATCACAGACACCATGTACTGGCTCTATGATGTTGTCTGTGTCCAGAGCCTCTGAGTGGGTGGCAAACACATATCTGACAGAATATGCATACTGTATACTAGCAGATTGCATCTGTCATATATGATACTCATTGCTTTTATGTATTCCTACATGTTGGTGTATTTATGGAACTAGCAATCCTTTTATAAATATGACTTAGTTTTGTACAAATTATCTCAAAAGACAAAATCAATTCCTTAATGCATTAAAAGCAAGAGAAAAAAAAATTGATGTATTACCTTAAGCCATTTGAACCATGTGCAAATGTCTGCTTCTTCTGGTCAGCTGTAGGACCTAGAGTAAGAAGGAATAAGAATGCATTCAATGAAAAAACGTATCCCTGCTGCACATTATATGATATAGGATATTTCAAGGAACTTTTGTTTTCATTTTTGGTTTTTCTTCTCTCTAAGCTGCTGCATACCTGTGAATATCTAGTTTTCCATAATCTCTTCCCAGCCTGTAACAGGAGTAGTACTTTGTCTTTTTCTGTTGGATGTAGAAATTATTCTCTGTGGTATGTAGCTCCAGGGAGAAAAGGAGTCTAGGAGAGCCGGTTGACATTCAAAGATCTACTTACACACGCTCAAGAAGGTTCCGTCACAACAAATTGGAAATCAAGCAAAGGCAGCACATGGCCTGTATGAATAAGCAAGGAACTCCTAACTGAACTGAAGCATAAAACAGAAATGCTTAGGAGGTGGAAGCAGGGGCAGGTGACCCAGGAGGGATACACTTGCTGTACCATCTTGCAAGGGTATAGTCTGGAAAGCCTAGGTGGACCTAAGGGTAAATCTGGAAAGGAATGAATGTTGAATGGCCACAAGAAAGTATTCTTCAAGTACATAAACAACAAGAGGAAGACTAGGGAAAACATGGGCCCATTACTTAATTGGATAGGGGAACTGATAACAAATGGAAAAGGTTGAGATACTCAGTGCCTATTTTACCTTAGTCTTCACCAGTAAAACTAGCCATTAGGAATTCCAGGCCCATGACATCTGAAAAAGCCTGGAGCTGGAGCAAGGAAGACTTAATTCATGGATGAAAAGGACTAAGCTGGCAAGTACTTAAACTGGATATATATTAGTACATGGGGCCTAACTGCTTCCAGCCATGAGCACTGAGGAACTGACTGATGCTATTGTCTGAGCAATCATGGTGTAGAGTAGGAAATAATACAAGAATGGTAGTGTAATAGATACCCAAAGGTTATCTATAGGAAAAACTCACCAATTCTGATGCCTTCAATCTAGACGGAAAACGCTGAGGCTGGTCACCCAAACTCCACAAAGGAGCAATCTCCAAAAGAGATGCTGCCGTTGTGGTGGTCAGCCCTTAAATGAAGTCTAGGAGAGTTGGAGTCAGGCTCCACTCCTTCCAGAAGCACAGCTGGATTACCTTCACCTGTGCTCCCACAGCTGACCCAGCACTCACCTCAGCTGGTTAATCAAAGGTTCAGGCTGTGATTACCAATTTCCTATACTTATGGTGATTGAGAGATGTTCCTAAGGAGGAAGTTAGAGCAAGTATCACTCCTGCCTTCCAAAAGGCATGCAAGAAGATGGGGGACCTACAGTCTGGTTAGCATCATTTCGGACCCTAGAAAGAAGGTGGAGGAAAATCTCCTGTAAAGCATTTCCAAATGCATGAAAGACAAGAGGACAGATGAAAGTAGTCAGCATGGATTTACAGAGGGGCAGTTATGCTTAGCTGAGCTGTTAACCTCAGACAGTAGGATAACTAGCTTAGTGTATGAGGGGAGAGTAGTGGATGTTGCTTACCTCAACTTTAGCAGGATCTCCAGTCTTGGGTTCCCGATATAAGAGCAACTTTGCTGAAGTCAGTCCAGCATAGAACAACAAAGATGATTAAGAGACTTGAGCATCTTTCATATGAGGAGAGACTGGGAGAGCTGGGACTCCGAAGAAGGCTCTTCACAGAGGTGTTCTTATCAATGTGTATAAATCCTAAACAAGAGGAGGTGCAGACAATGGAGTCAGACTCTTCTCAACAGTAACCACAGCCAGAACAAGAGATGATGAACACAAAAATTAAAGCATAGAAAATTCCATCTGAATAGAAGATAATTTAAAAAAAAATTGAAATTATTGTCAGAGTAGTAAAACCCTGGAATAGCTCACCCAGAGAGGTTATAGAATTGTTATGCATGGAAATTTTCAGAACCTCTCTGGACATGGTTCTCAGCAACATTCCCTAGCTGACCTTGCTTGAGTTGAGGGGATGTAACAGATCACAGATCCTAACAGATCTGTTCCAAGCTAAACGCTTCTGGGATTTTCTTAAGGACCCTTAATCTTTTACTGGACTTGGTGTGAAAATAGTATCACTGAAAGAGGGAAGATGAAGGTGGCCTTCAGTTGCACCATTATTTTATGCTGTAAGAGGAAAAAAATTACAACTTTTTCTTTCTACACTGTCTTGAATACTGAGGAGTAACAGCTTTATCTTTCTCCATAGGTTAGTAACAGCTCTGGGGAGACACTAGGAGCGGACAGTGACTTGAGTAGCAATGCCGGTGATGGCCCAGGTGTGGAAAACGGAAGCAATCTGACAGGATCCAGGGGCACTGTGTCAGACAGTGAAATTGAGACAAACTCTGCTACTAGCTCCATTTTTGTAAGAATGCTGCATACCTTTATTTATTTATTTTAAAATTCCTATACAGTTTGATGATCGTGTGTATTTGCAAAGGGGTATTTGATTCTTTGGAGGATTAATCAACAATGATTTACAATATCAAAATATTAAATTGATAGATCTATGTGTCTTTCTTCATATCCCATGCAATACTTGGTTCTTCAAGTATAGTAGGTTTGTGTTCCACACCGCATTGTAGGCTCTAGCAATCTTTAATTTCACCCTTGTTCACTGTTACTCTCAACCAAATTGATGTTTAATTCCCCTTCAGAAACAAGCAAAAAAAAAAGTCAAAGGGCACTGTCTGACTTCAATGAGAAGGAACTGATAGCCTGTTTGCTAGGAGCAGCTCTTTGATACAGAAAAGTGATGAGCCAATGATGATGGAGTTCTTTTGTATTTTAAAAACATTAATATTATCTGAAGTTTAATCACAGCTTTTTTCCTATTTCTATATTTATATTTTTTCCTATATTTTCCTAACTGTAAGATATGTATGCAGTAAAATTCAAATGCTCTTAAAGCATATTTTGTTTTTAAAGTTCTTGATTATTGATATAACCTCTTAATATACATCTTGCAAAAAAAAATACAAACAACAAACAATCATATAATTAACTTTCTTAAGTCAAAATGTCATCCATACGTGACCACAACATGCAGTACCTAAACATTGGTCTGATTGCATTTGTCATTACAATCCTAACTGAACTGAAAATGCTCTTACCTGGTATTTGCTTCGGATTTTAAACAACAGCCATAATTGTGGTACTTCACTGCAGGTTTTTCTTGAGAGCATGAAAATGATGTATGTGAGGTGGAATGATACAAAGATGATAACAGGTATTCAAAAGGTTATTTATAAGGAAAAACTCACCAATATGGATGTCTTCATAGGGAATTGCTGAGGCAATCACCACCAGGGAGCAATCTCTAAGAGAGAAGCTGCCTTAGAGGTGGTCAGCCCTTAAATGAGGTCTAGAGGAGGTGGAGTCAAGCTCCACCGCTTCTGGGAGCACAGCTAGATTACTCTCACCTGTGCTCCCACAGCTGACCCAACACTTGCCTCAGCTGATTAATCAAAGGTTCAGGCCGTGATTACCAATTTCCCATGCAGGGTAACATTAGCTTATTTAGTTGAAAAAAAAATCTTCTCAGTTACTGAAGAGTTAGACTTTATGTGGGGGGTGGAGAACCCACATAAAAACCACCACAAAAAAAAAAAAAAAAACAAAAAAAACCAAAAAAAAACCAACACAATTTCTCTGCAATTTTAATATTTTTGCTTGACGAATGAATTTAAATAAAGTCTGAAACACTTCTGTAAAGTGCAGAACAAAGAAGTGGTATGTAATGAATGTCAGGTATTATAAACATAGTTTACTTGGTGATAGAGAAATAGATGGGTAACTTTGTCATTGTGGTTCCTGCTGACAGTCCCAGCATACAGTTCTTCAGACCAGGTGATATGTAGTAATTTGCTGAATGTTAGTAAGTTTACTGAGTGTTTCCTAAGCGTGGGAAATATTTACTGTTAGATTGTAGACAAACTTCTGCTTAAGTGTGACATGTAGAGGATAAATGGAAGAGGTTTAACTGTTCTTTCCTTAGGTCTGGGGTTTGCATTTTTTTGCTTTGTCTGTCTGGATTCCAGACTTTTAAATATATTAACTTCATGTTTTAACAAAGTAACTTCTTTTTTTTTTTTTTGGAAACGTTTGTGGGAAAAGCACGCATGAAATATAACTTGCAGATTGTTAAGTGCTGTGGTATATTGCAAGAAACAGCCCTGTGGGTTGTAGTGACATCTGACACCTCGTATATTATTTTCAGGCAAAGTCTCATAACTTGAAGCAGAATGTAAAGGAAAACAAAGGCAGTACTCCAGGGAAAGGTCCAGAGGATGGGAACCAGCGCGTCTATCTCTATGAAGGACTTCTAGGTAAGCTGTTTTGGGGGAGCAAGGGGATCTCTTAGACTGAAGCTGGAGTCACATCTGGGGCAGACTGGAGTTTATGCATTACCAGAGAATGCTTTTGTTTTTTTAACTACCACCTGTTGTATGTGCTGGCAGAATAGGAGAGTCCACTAGGACATTTAGAGTAAAGCAAACGATTTGCTGGGGGGAAGGAATAAATGAAGATGGGTGGGTGGTGTAGTTTCCATTACATGTAGCTTTATCAAGGTGCTTGTTCTTGAATAAGATTACTTCAGACTGTTGGAAGGATGATAGAAGGAACTCAGCTATGCATGGAAAGCCACAATCTTGATCTTTCAAGAAAAGTTCCTTCAGTTTAAGTCTTTGAATAAAAGGCTACTAAACTCAGAAGTTTAATGGTTTTTAGAGTGTGTATCCCTGAAGTAGCAGTATATTGTTTTAGTTTTTTTTTAATGTATTTTACCTGGACTTGCTGTTAATCAAGAGCTCTTTCTTCCTGTTTTTCATCCTTTCTATTTATTCTTACTACCTGCTTGGAATGATACAGGTAGGGATAAAGGATCTGTCTGGGACCAGTTAGAGGATGCTGCAATGGAAACCTTCTCTATGAGTAATAGTCTCATCTTTCCTCTTCTCTGTGTGTTTGCCATGATCTGTGTTTGTGTGAGATATTCCTGTTGCTTTAAAAAGTGTTAATAATATGTAGAAGAAAGTATAATTCATAAGGAACAGGGATGAGAGATTCTTTTGTATAACGTTTTCAAAAGATTATGCCATGAATTAGAATGAGCAATGTGTCTTGTCTTGAATTTTGCTCTTTTTCTCCATTGTGATTTTGTTTGTGATTTAAAAGTTACTTTTTTTTTTTCTTTTTTAATATGAATTATTTGTGTGTTGGCTTGTTATATTTTCAAAATATGGGGGGAAAAAAGGGAAATTGACTGGAATAAATACTCAATTTTTGTGTGTACTTCCTAGGCAAAGAGCGCTCAACATTGTGGGACCAGATGCAGTTCTGGGAAGATGCCTTTTTGGATGCTGTGATGTTAGAGAGAGAAGGAATGGGCATGGATCAGGGACCCCAGGAGATGATTGACAGGTAAAGTTTTTAGCTTCCCTTTTTCCTTTCTCATTATTTCACTCAGGTCTGACACAATAGAAAGAATATTCTTTTAGACCTGTTGTATGTGTTATTTTGTCACTTTTTAAACTTTGGTACTGTTACTGACTCTTCCAAAATGAGCCTTTTGTCTCTGTGCTGTTCAGTATCTCCTGCTGCTGAAGTACTATCTTCAGTTGTCATGTGCCTCTCTTTCCACTCATGGAGAGGTGGTATTTTTGGAGAAATGAGTAATGGTAAATATGATCACTCTATGGAATAGGCTCAACTGGTAATAAGGTAAAGCATTTATTTGTTCAGACAAGTGTATTCCAGAACAAAGGGATATACCAGTGTTTGGGGAAAAATTAAATATCTTCAGAAAGTGCACAAAATTATAAATAGGCGTTTTTATGGTTTGTAGTACAAATAAACAAAAATCAGGAAAACACCACAGTGAGAAAATAACTATAAAAACACATCTGACTACTTCATGCTACTTCTAAGCTGTCTTTACTGCCTACTGTTTTTTTTTTTTTGTCAGCCCTATTAAAATCTGATCATTCTCGGCTTTGTACCACCTGCGTCTGTGCCATCGATAGCCATACTATCTTGTAACATTAGCTCTCTTAGCCAGAATAGCCAGAAGTAGTCAGTGGGTTGCTGAATGGTGGGAAAAAATAAGTATTTTGAAATCTGTCTACTGGAATAAGAGATGACCTGCACACTTCTGTCATGACTTAAATGCAGCTGCATAGCAGAAGCAAAGCTCTAAAGAGGACAACTCTTGTAGTGCTTTATATGTTCCTCTTCTAGCACTTGTCATGAAGCTGCAACTATGGAAGAGGGAGTGGATAAGACAAGTGGGCTGCTCAGAACTTTCCCACTGAGCATAGTTTAGTTGCTTGAACTAAATAATTAGTTAATATGTTATTAATGAATACATCATTATACTGGAGAATGTCCATTTGGCTTAGTGTTTTTGAGGATTTCATTTGCCATACACTTTTTATAGGTAGTGTTCTATCCCCTGCTGGTCCTGTAGTGAATTGGATGAAAAATGCCCATGAGTCTACTTCACAACTAACTATTCTTGCAGATATCTCTCCCTGGGAGAACATGATCGAAAGCGTCTGGAGGATGATGAAGACCGTCTATTGGCTACATTGCTACATAATATGATTGCCTATATGCTTATGATAAAGGTGAGGGTTTGTTGTTGTTTTTTTTTTATAGATCATTGCTTATATTAAACGAATGTATTCTGGTGGTGTTGTCTTGAAACCAATATCATGTAAGGTAATGTTTTGAAATATCTGATCTTAATGAGGAAAATGTTTTAGAACTTGGAGATCTTTTGAGGTTTGTTGTCTTAGTTTTAGCAGTTTTGTTCTATGGATGTGCATATACATTGCCATATAAACTATGAAATTTTTAGCCCTACCAGCACCTTTACAGGACATTCTTAATCTCAGGAATATAGGTTATAAGTTAGGTAGAGAGCAGCTTCTAGTCTGATTTCCTAACAGCTGCAAATTCCAGTTCTTATTGGGGAAGTCCAAATTGAACAGAAAACATGGACAGATATGAATATGCATATCAATAGCTCAACATGAAATTTTGCAATCTTTTTTTTTCACTCAGTGGGCTGTCTTATCTGTTCTTAAGATTGTAGGTGGCTACTAATATCTTCCTTTTAGTTTAAGTTATTTCTGAAATAATGCAAATTTTCCATCAAAAATCACCAGAAGATCAGTCCTCTAAAATTTTGCTATATCTGGAGCCAGATGTAGAGTCTTGCTTTTCCAGGACAATCCTGTAACAGTTTTGATGCACTATTCTGCAAGTGCAACGTTTTGAGAATCAAACTAGGTATACACAGGTGGTGGTTTGATTGCTTCTTATGGTATAAATGAGGAAGTGAGATACTATTCATAGTAGTGAAAAAATAAAGAATGTCTAATATCCCACCAGTGGGAGAAGTTGCTTGGTGTTATTTTTTGAAGGGGAAAGTGGTGAGGAGAAACAGGGCATTGATTTTTTTTTCTGATATAAATGGAATATGAAGATAAGTTTTAAGATGGAATTTGAGTATATTTGGAATGAGTTTATTGCAGAAGAAGGCTGAGATTTGTCTATTAGGACTTGCATCCCTGTAGTACTTTCAGTTGCAGTAATATACCCAGTTACTTTGATCAGTGGATGCAAAAGGGGAGAGCTGGGCTGAAGAGGACCTAGAATGGTTGAACTGCAGATAAGTTGTTTTCCAGCATTAGCAAGGGAAAAAAAAAAAAAAAAAAAAAAAAGCTGAATTTGGGAGGCAAAAGGAGTTGGCTGTAATTAGAGAAAAGTAACTAACTGTGTATTTGTTTTTCTAGGTGAATAAGAATGACATTAGGAAAAAGGTGCGTCGTCTGATGGGAAAATCACATATTGGATTGGTGCACAGCCAGCAATTAAATGATATTCTAGACAAGCTTGCTAACCTGGTAGGTGAAACCATGATGAATGATGGGTCTGTGGGAGCTTCACTAGGGGGAGGATAAAAAACTTCAAAATTCTTCTATAAATGCTCAGCTGCAACACGATGAAAAAAGTATTAAAAATCTTTAAAACAGATTATTAAATACTGTCTTCATATGCATAGTGTGAAGACCATGGTTAGTTATATGACCCTGCTTATAACATTGTGTAGTCATCCATCAGAACTTCAATACAAATATGTATAAACGTGTGACTTCAGCACTAGAGTTCTGTGCAACCCTGAAAGTTTTCCTAATATCGATTTCATTGTTGGGAGCCTTTGTTCTTACTAAGACTGCAACTCAGTTTTCTGCACAGAAAGGACATGAAATCCTCCAGTTGTTAACTGGGGAAAAAGCAGACCATTTTACTGCAGTATTAATAGTTATTGGAAACTAGACACCTCACTGTCACATATTGAACATGCTCAAGAAAAGCCGATTTCAAAGTTCATTAATGATGCTATATTATCTTACCTAGAATGGACGGGAACTCCCTGTGAGACCCAGCGGCAGCCGCCACATCAAGAAGCAGACTTTTGTAGTCCATGCTGGGACAGACACTACGGGAGATATATTTTTCATGGAGGTAAAGACAGGAACATGTATTAATGCAACTAGTAGCATTCAATACATAGTATTAGAAATCTCATCTAACATTTTGTGCTCCCAGGTGTGTGATGACTGCATCGTGCTGAGAAGCAACATTGGAACCGTGTATGAACGTTGGTGGTATGAGAAACTCATCAACATGACTTACTGTCCCAAAACAAAAGTCCTGTGTCTCTGGCGGAGGAATGGTCAGGAAACACAACTGAACAAGTTCTACACTAAGAAGGTACACGTTTTATTTAATGCAGACAAGACAGTGCAGAACAAATATGCTGTATTGGTATGTCATATGTTTTAATCAATTAACAGCATTCTCTATTCAGAACTTTTTACTGAACTGCAACGGCTGCTTAACAGCACTAACTGAAGCTAACATTTTGCCTTGTCATCTACCTGGAGGCTGTAGTGCAGAAGGATGTAATTAAAAAATGACACATGTAGCTTTTACTTGTTTTTTGATTTGAAGAACTAAGAGAGAGTAGTATGTGATTGAACTGCTCTGTGAAGGAAGGGATTTCAGTTACTAAGTGTTGAATGGTCATGGAGACTTAGGAATATATCAGAAATAGCGTGTTGGTTTCATGGGCAAAAGCTAAATAAATTTGTATCTTGCAATAGAGTTAACTGTGCTATTTTAAATTGAAAACTTGATCAAATAGCTTATTGGTTTTATTTTTCTTTTCCTTGGCCCATGTTTGGTTTTGCTGATTTCATATGTCTTCCTCACTATTTGGAAAGCCCTTTTCTTCTCCTTATGATTAGTTACATATATAAAGAAATAGCTGAACCATACTAGGAAAACTACACAATGATCTGCAAACAAAAGGTAAAGATTTATAACTGCAAATGATTTATTGCAAGGCTACTATTTTTGAGGTGTAAAGAGTTTAGATTTCTGCTGCACAAAATTAATTTTGCATAGACCAAGTCATTGTAATTCAGGTGTGAATACAGAGGGAAGGAAGACAAAAGGAGTGTGCTAGAGAAGTTACTTGGAAAGCCAATTGTATGTATTTGGGGCCTTGGATAGAAACCCAGACTGTTCTATGATTCTACAAAATCTCTCTTAAAATTTACTCTGAGATTATGGTTTACCTGTTATTTTATATTAGAGAACTGGAGGAAGATTGTTTGAGGAATGTGACATAAAGGAATGAAGATTACTATTAATGCAATGAAGATGATTAACAAAAGGATAAATTATATGAGCATGACCAGCAACATTGTATTTCCTGAATGTTGAGAGGAAGGGGGGGGGGGGGAGGAATTGTAGTATTGTTTTGAAGCTTCCTCTATGCTAGGAAACTGAGTGAACTTCATTCTCATGAGTAATCTAATGTGTCCATTGCATGACTTATTCCCTAGCTTATGCTATTTAGATACAAAATATTTATTTTTCAAGTTGATAAATTATAAATACCATGCAATGATTAGCTGTGGTTAATCTTTAACAGACTTTTGTTATTGTGCACAACATAGGGCTTGCTTATGCTTTTTTTTCCTTCTTTTTCTAAGGAATCTTATTATTCACTTCCCCTGTAATATGAGAAAATAACATTCTTTTCCTCTTCTTTTATGTTAGTGTCGGGAATTATACTACTGTGTAAAAGACAGCATGGAGCGAGCAGCAGCAAGACAGCAAAGCATTAAGCCAGGTACAAGATTTGCTTGTTGGGAATATTTATTGTTTCATCTGTAATCATTCAGGCTTTTTTATTAGTTTATTTAAACATCATGTCCTGTAATTTGGAAGCTAGAAGGTAGCTTTGCACAACTGTGTGTACATAGCAGATTTAATACTGTTTTGAGCTTGTCCCCATATACCTCATTTTAGATCCAAGCAAAAGCAAAACACCTGTATAAAGAAGAGTCTGCATGTAAGGAGGACTAACTACCAGTCAAATCATAACTTGAAAATAATACGAAGCTGCAACTTTGCTTTCTCTTCATGTCTGGCTAGCTTTTATTTCTCATTGGAGTGTACAACTATATCCACTTTATGCTGAGAATTGAGTTTATCAGTACGCTCATTTGTCTCTGAGAATCCATGGTGGTGATATTGTAGCTTTCTGAAGGCTTCCGAAGCACAAATCTTGACTATTATTGGAAAACATTGTATTTGTGCAAATCAAATAGTGCAGTTAGTCCTATGTCCTTATATTAATGTAACTTACCATCTTTAGACATTATTCTTGGCTTAGCATCACCCTCTGAGACAGAATAGTATATTTGGCATAAGTTCCTTTTCTTTTCCTGTTGAATCAAAAAGCCTAGGAAAGGGGATTTGTAATTCTGAGAAACTGAGTTCTTGGGTGGGTGACTTTGCATTTTTCTTTATTCCCAGAGGGGAGTAAGTGCTGTGTCTACATGGGTAACAATCATGGAGGTGAATTAATTCTTACACTCTTAAGACCCTCACATCTCTCATGCTGGAGTCTCTTTGCAGGTTCAGGCTAACATTGCTGTGGGTTTTCAAGTATGATTTTTTCATTGTGACTGTTCCTTTTTTGCAAGCATATGCTAGATCTGGAAGCCGTGCTTTGGGGTACAAGCAAATTTTATGGTATATCTTAATGCCATGTCTCAGGGATCTATGTTTTATATTCATAACTGTCATCAGCATGACTGAGAAAGTGACTTGCATTTAAATTCAGCATCCTAAGGTTTCGACATTCAGCTTAGCTGTTGTAGCTTGTAAAAAACAAACAAACAAACAAACAAGAAAAAAACAACAGAAAAAACAAACCATCCAGTTTAATCTGAGGAGGGAGAGGACAGGCTGGATTTTTACTGAGGATGGAGGAGGCCAAAGTATATTTGAAAACTGTTCTAAGAATTGGGCAACAATGCAGTATTTAAAAATATGTTAAACACCATTCCCCAATTTTGTGGCTCTGCAGTAGTGATATTAAAAAGAAATAAAAAGTTTGTTGTTATCGTTGTGCATTGTCCTTGATCATTTAATGTCTTGATTGACTGCTTTCTATTTCTGTTCATTCTCTTCTCCACCCTCCCTTTTCCATTTCTTTTCTTGTTCTTTTTTTTCCTTTAACACATCATAGGCCCTGAGTTGGGTGGTGAGTTTCCTGTGCAGGATATGAAAACTGGTGAAGGAGGTCTTCTGCAGGTGACACTGGAAGGAATTAACCTGAAATTTATGCACAGTCAGGTATGGGGGAAATCTATAAAATGACAACGTGAGCATGGAGCTTTTTGCAGCTTACCTGCATCATCTGTGTTTCCTCTTCCCAAAGGTATTGAGAACAAAGGGGTAGTGCAATGGGGGATGAGAGACAAATTTGTATATTTACACAAAAGTACACATAGACACATAAATACAAATATTTATAGATGTAAAAATACACCAAAATGAGATCCTCGGGACAATTGTAATGAGTTAATGAAAAAATACAAAAGTTTAACGGAGATTTCAGTTTCTGGTTGCTTGTAGTCAGAATTGTCTAAATGCAAAACAAATGGTACACAGGATATTAAGGATCACTTGTAATCTATACTGCTATAAAGCATCACATTGTGAAAATGTTCTGGCAGCATAAACTGTCAGCTTTATAGGTAGTATTTGAAATATTGCAAGTGCAAAGGGCACCTTTCTGCACTGTACGTGTTCTGTCTTGGTTTAAAAAATGAAGAATTGTCTGTAGAATTCAGTATGAAAGTAGAACAATAAAGCAACTCTTCCTGTAACTCACGAAAATGAGAATAAATTACTGACTCTTTTCCACCTAAATTCTGTGGGCATAGAGGAAACACAACTAGAATTGCCATTTCTCCCTTTCTGTGGATGTTGTTTCTGTTGCTTCCTTTGATTTTTGTTTTTTATTTTGCTTTGTGTTTTTTGTTTTGCATATGACATTATCTGCATGCTGTGCTAGACACTAGAATCAACTTTCAGGAGAAAAAGAGAGAGAGTCTGTGTGTGTGTGTGTGTGTGTGTGTGTGTGTGTGTAAAACAACAGCTTCTGTCAGCCCTCTGTGGAGTTATTTTCCTTTCCTCCTGATTAGATATTTCTCCTCACATAAGCTTTGTTCTTCTTTGAGTAAACATCAGTGTAGATACCGCTGGAAGTTCATGTGGATCTCTGACATACATGCTAAGAATTTTTACTTAATACTTCTAAAGTCATGGAAGGACCATGTTTCTCTTTGAGTTCATATGAGCCAGGGTAAGGATTAGAGTGTTGTGTTTTGGGTTTTCTTTGTGCTTATTACCAGGTTAGAACAACTATAGTTAACTGCTGTTAGTATTTCAAAGTGTTCTATATGATTTCTTTCCTGAAAGACTGGAATGAGGTTTTTAAAGAAACCTAAGAGAAACCTTGCGCTGATTCTTACTGTAGGGCTGAGGGGATTGTTACTTGTTGAATTTGGCATTGCAGACACCGAGTCCTGTGTAACTACCAGCACTGCTAGAGTAGTAGATTTATCATGTCCTTCCTGATGGAGAACGTTATTCTAATTTGTTGTCAGTGATGAAAGTTAGTACATCTTTTCTGGAGGATGGTCTGTGCAAATGCCAGGTCAGACCTGGGAAATATACCAACTGTCTTCCTCACCCTTGAAGTTAATCTTCCTCTTCCTCCTCTTTCATATGAAGCTGCGATCAGATGAGTTCCTATTATTTGAAGTAGACTGATGCACAGTTCTGGAAAATGCACTTGTTAATTCAATATGTTGAACTCCTGAGTCTGTTAGATTTACAGTGTTGGCTGTCAAGGGAATTGAGTACCTAAGTGGACCTAAGAACTATCCTAGTTTTCTTCAATCTCAAAACAAACTGAGCAGACATCAAAAGTCATTTGAGGGATGGTAAGGAATGTATAACTGTAGCAGTCACGTAAAACACTCCTCCTAGCTGCACTATGGAAAAAAATAGCTTTTCCAAATTTTATCGTCATTGGAGCTGGAGGATGTTTGCATTCTTATTCCAACACAAACAGACTGCTTTCTTAATAAAAGGTCTACTGTTTTAGATAAATTGTCCTTTTCATTTTCCATGTAAATTATATGAATTCCTCCCTACAGCAGTTGATTTCAGAATACATACATATATACAAATATATAAACATATATATATAAGCATAAGTAAACCCAGGACCCTACAGATGTTTCACTTTGTTGAAAACTGCCTTTTTCTATTTCTTAATGAGTTTGGATGGGGATACCGACTAACCGGTGCCTATAGGACACTCATCAGACACAGCTTCCTTTTCGTCTTCTTTTTCTTACCCTACATCCAGGCCTCATGTTTGGCTCTCTTTTCAACAAGGCAACTTGGAGAAAGGATTTCTGTTGATGTGATTGGTTAGAAGTCATAGAAATAATCAATTTAAAAGACTCTCCATTTGTAGTGTGTATACTTTGGCACTGCCCCATTCCACAGGAGATGTTTTAGATACGTGGTGGGCCAACCTGTTAGTGATGCATGGTAATTCACAAATTGTCTCCCCATGCTGGCAGTGCACATAAGGTTAAGAAGAAAAGTTGTTCAAGTTTGCCTTTGTGTAGGGCATCAGAGGAAGTCCTGCTGTGATATAGAAAAGTTAAACTGTACCTGTGACTTTGGCAGGCTATTCACAAAACTTCTAAGTTGCAATCTACAAATTATGTCTAATATTGGGTCTCAGTTAAGAATTCATCTGCATCATAAATAAGCTGAAGTTTAATACAGTGCAGCAGGCACATGGCCACCTACGGTAGGATCCACACACACATCCCTGTCATGAAGAAGGTGTTTCCCTAGGGTGAGTAACTCATATTTCCTTTACACACCTGTGTGTTTGCTGATTGAGAGGAGAACATCTCTGTCCCTTAATCAGCGCAGTGAGAGACTGTCTTTCAACTCATGTCTTATGAAAATTGGTAACTTACTATAATTTTGACAAATTCTCATATAGTTCCTGACTTGTGGAAGCACAGCGTTCAGTGTTATACACAGAACATGACGATCAGAAATAGTCAAGTCTACTGGACAAAATAGCAGGCCTTTCTATTCAGTTTTTAAATGTCATGCTTTAGACTACCAGCAAAAATTTTATACAGGGGATATTACAGAAAAGGGAAACTGAGTACTATAAAGGGTTCTGATATTGCCTGGTTTTGTCTGTTGCTATCCCTCAAAAACCAAAATATTTTTGATAAATGAAACATGGGTGAAAACATACAAAGAAGAAAGATGTGATTAATTCTTGTTTCCTGGGGGCCTGAGTGTAAAAAGATGGAAGCTTTGGATTTTCTGATTAAGTAACTGAAAGTTTAGTTTTTGAAGCTGATCAAAAAATATCTTGGGACTATTTGTTAGTTCTCTGATTAAAACAGCAACAAACATGCTAGGAGATCAGCCTGATTTGTTTCAAGTGTATAGTGGTCATGTTTACTGACCTCTATTTATGCATATAAGCCTGTTCCATGAAGAAGAAAAAGGTGGTTGTGATTCTCTTTGCTTTTTGGGGGTAGCATATCATCTAGGGCTGTCTGACTTGATAGTACTGAATTTAGAAGGGCTGCAAATATTTCCTTTCCCTTCTCTCCAAGGCAATGTAGTTTCTCTAGTTTTTCTTTTTTAGTAAGATCCTAAGGTCATGCTGCCAAAAGTACATAGGAAGTGAAAGTATGGATTCAGACTATTGTAATACGGTATTGCAAGTGCATCTTGAAGGTACTGGAAATAGACTTACTGTGACTGTTAGGGTGATGTTACTCTTGGTGTTTCTCCTGCCTAGAGATGGAAGCATATTAGATTCTGCTGTGTGGAATTTATTCTTTATGGTACTTTCTGTAGTTCTTTCATGTGTTTGCGTATTGATTGATTATTGTGGAGGTGTACATATGCAAAGGGACTGTTTTATACCTCGAAATATATTGGCTATCAAACAAACTTAATATGCTCAGAGAACTTGTATATTTATGCCATCTTGTCATTTAAGCTCTAGACTGAAAAACTTCATTGTGTAGTTCAATTATTTTGTCTTTTGGGGTTTGTGTTTGTAAAAATGAGTTTAAAAGTTTGTCTTCTAAGCAACTGCACAGCTGACAATGGCCATGTGTGAAGTGAGCAAACAATAGAGAAGGGTTCCAAATACTCCCATGCTGCTTAAGGCAGAAAACTGATACTGACAGGAGACAATTTGAAGTGTAAGTATGCAGGTT
This sequence comes from Coturnix japonica, assembly GCF_054131305.1. Taxonomy (NCBI): domain Eukaryota; kingdom Metazoa; phylum Chordata; class Aves; order Galliformes; family Phasianidae; genus Coturnix; species Coturnix japonica. The sequence goes on along the minus strand of NC_140667.1, from coordinate 22,992,362 downwards.
ACATATCATAAATAGTAATACAAGTATAAATGGTACAAGAATATCAGAGAGGAAGAGGATTAGTAGTTTGTCATTGGATTAAATGTGACTGCTGGGTCGGTTAGAAGAGTCAGTGTCAGGATGGGGGAAGTATACTGTCCCTTACCTGCCCTCTGTGCTGGAGGAGGACGCATGGAGGGGCAGAAACTGGGATGGATCAGAGGCTACAAATCATGGCAGATTTGGGAGTCAGCTTTTTTCTTGTCCCCCTCTTCTGTTGTATTTCAGGTGTGTTGATATTCTTTTTGCAATAACTCATTTGAGTGCCTGAAGGGGTAGCAATGTTGGATATGTCAGAGTTACTAACTCCTTCGTTTCTCTTCCATGCTTTCTCCTCCTGCAAGGAGCGGAAGGTACTTCATCTTCTGCTGTCTTCGCTTCTTAGCACTTTTAAGTTATTTGTTGATTTCTAGCATTGTGGCCAGTTTGTCTTCTAAATATTTATTTCACCCTTTATTTATATATTAAACTGTAAATGAACTGGTAGTGTATGCTTAAACACTTCAGGTTGTATCTGCTGTGGTGATGTTTTTGTTTTATTTTGATTTTTAGATTTTAAGAGAAAAGCTTGCTAATTTTGTGTTATTTTTGCTCCTGTTTTTGTAGGTTTTCATAGAGCTGAATCACATTAAAAAGTGCAATACTGTGCGAGGAGTCTTTGTCCTGGAGGAATTTGGTAATTACATTATTTTGATATTAGGTCTGTATTCACATGGCAGTAACTCAAATTTCCAGACTCTAGATTCAGAATTTCACTGCAGTTTCATAGGTGGAAGGGAAATGTAGATTGCACTGAAAAGTTGCCTAATAGAGAGATGGGGAACATAAAAAATTTACCCAAGCACTTCCATCTTAGTAAGGCTTGTGGCCTATGTGCTCTTCCTGTAATAGACAAATCAGGTGTTCTGAGTTTCATGAGGCAGACAAAACATCAGGTGATCTTGGATGTGTGTAAGAATTTTCTTTGGTACGTTCTTTTTACTTATGACAAATGTGTTTTTTTCTGTTTGTTTGTTTGTTTGTTTTAAGCAGGACTTGCAGTTTATCTTTCTTAACATGCTGGGCTTTCACTGCTAAAAAGTTCTGCTAAGTGTTTATTCTCCACTGTACATGGAGTTTAGTTTTTGTTCTATGGAGTAGAGGATCTGTTGTAAGATTGAGCATTATACTGTGGCTTTTTGGTTTCAGAGTATGACTGGTAAAGTGTAATAAAGTAACAGTTAAGGAAAATAGAGGATTTGTGCCATTTAGGCTATTCATTACTATTATGTATAGTCTATCTCTAGTCTGATTTGGATAAGTTCTGGGTTCCTATTCAACATTAGTCAGATTATACTAGTGTATGAAAGGAAAGAATGGCTTTAGGTGTGGCTCAGTAGTGATGCATAAACTTCTCTTGACATAGTCCTCATGTCTGTATAGTATTATTCTACCACCCATCTTGCCTGGGTCTTAAGTGTAGGTCTGAAAGTTTTACAAAAAAGATAGAATATACATTGGTTTTTTTTTGTTTTTTGTTTTTTGTTTTTTTTTTTTAAAACTAGGTCAGCATACTTTATCTGCTAAACAATTTAGATAAGCAGCTCCCTTCACTGTTCTCTAGTGCTGTGAATAGAAGATTCTGACTGATGGATTCTTTCTAATAAAGCAAAGAAATTTAAGGAGAGTGCTAGTATTAATGTCTTTATCCTTAATAATGCATTGTCTCCTTCTGGTGGTGGAAAATTATAAGATATTGAAATGGTATAACCTTTCTGGCAATTGCTTGCTTGTCGTTCACCATTAACGAATCTCTCAGAAGTTTGGGATTAGATCCTTGTATTTAACCCCTATACAAGAAGATAACCACTGTATTGTTGCATATTCTTATAATATGTTTTCACACTGATGGGCATGATTTATTTTACTTCTGATAGAAATTGCTTAAGGTTGTGAAACATATTGATAGGCTTTACAAATATTAGAGTTCACAAGCCATAAAATGAGCTCTAACCATGGCTTCAGTTTTCTGAGAAAAATAATGGGATCAGAAATTCTATTTGGGTCGTTTTTTGGAGACTCAAAGTCTCTCAACTCAAAGTGTTTTCTTCATAGTTTATTTCGATTGTGCAAGAACACAAACAGCATTTGGCTTAATTATTCCAATCAGCTTCTGTTAATGATTGTATGGTACCACTTTTTGCCCCTAAATTATAACTGTAAGGAAATGTTTTGTTCTTGTTTTATGGAAAATATTTGTAATCAGGGAAAATCTAGAGCTGTGTTAAGGAACTTCAGGAAATGTAATGTTTGGAAGTAAGAGAAACTAAACTGTGAGTTGGACACTGAAAGAAAAAGCTGAGAAATCATTTATAAAGTAAAAACTACTTTCTTCCCATAGTAGAGGTTACTAACAAGAACCAGTTTAAATGTACCAAATGAGGTGAAATGAGTGACTACCTCATATATGCTCTATTAATTGTTAAAATAGGAGAAGATAAGTGAATCTTTCCTATGAAAGAAAAATGAAACTTGAATTTATAAAGAGTGACTTGACAGTATTCACCATCAAGCTGCACGGAAGTTGCAGAATTATGTTAAACATCTTGAGCCTTGCAATGAGATTCACAGTACAGTGAATGTCTTTAAGTAGTGTGTCCTTTTAGGAAGCTTGAGTGCAGTAGGTGTGTACACTAGTCTGATGAGAAGCAGTTCAGTGCAGGGTTTATTTTATTCCGTCAAGCGTGATTGCTCCAACTGTGGCTATAGCACAGGAAATTAAAGGTCTGTTTGGTAACACCAGGCTTAAATACCAGCATGAAATTTGCAATTGTGATTTCAGAACAGGGTACAAGCAGAAGCTCAGGAATTGTTGCACAAAAGCAGAAATTGAGATTTGGAGTAGGTGAGAAAATGTAAGGCTCTTCCCTCTGGAATTTGAGTTACTGCTGTGTACTTGTGCTTTACTTGTGGCCCCTTCTCCATGGCTGCTATGAAAACCTTCATTCTCCAGCAGGTAAAGTGGTGTCCCTGAACTTGTTCTATGGTAGTACCGTATTTTCATTCACAGAACCAAAGGCTGCAGAATGGTGCTTAATAATTTACTTTCTTCATCCGCTTTGTTTAATAGCATCAGGAATAAGTCTTAATGTTAGAAGACATGTGCTTGTTCTAATCTCTTAATTTGAGCTGTGGGTGGGGTGGTTTTTGTTGTTTTTTTGTTCTCGTTTTTTGTTTGTTTTCTGCATTTTACAGCGGTAGCACTTTGACTTCTGTGGGTATAAATCTAGACCTGCTTTTTTTGTTCTTCCTAACTCAGTCCTCTCGTGAGAATTTTCCCTACTGAAAGGATTGTAGATGAGTGTTATACTTAAAGGAAATTTACTGACTACAAAGTGAGGAGAGCACCTAGGTACTCTCCTGTTCCCTTTCTTCCTATTCTCAGTTATGATACAAGACTTTACACCTTCCATTTCTCCTTGTCTCATGGCACAAGGTTCTTACAGCTTTCCCTTCCTTCTTTTTGAAGAGTAAATGAGCAGTTGTATGTTATCCAGTGGGCAGTAAGACTTACACAACTGTAAAAATCCTACCCTATTTGGCTGTGCAACAGCCTCACTCCCACCTTTCCCCCCTGGTGACATGGAGTTAATTTGGAACATCTGGTGCCAACGGGTAAGGTAGCTTGGATGCACACTTCCCTCTCTTCCCAACACTGGTATTGCTGGAGCAGTGTAGCCTGGGTGTGCAGTTCCCTCATTTTTCAGTTGCTAATGTAACAGAATTGAAATATCAACCAGAAATATGCATTCGTTTTTAAAATCCAATTCTGAACGTTTCAGTATTTTTTTTCCAGGAATGTCAATACTACAACATACCAGAATTGGTGGGCACTGGTTTATTTCTGGAGAATTTTCTCAAACCCAGTCTGCACTGCCTACTTTTGGCTCCTTAGAGCGTGATCTGTCTCCCTCTCCAGTGTTTAGATGCGTCATATCCTAAGTTGAAAAGATAACATCTGCATGGATAGGTTTTGTTGTGGACTTTTCCTAGTTACTCATACTGAATTCATCTGCCTCTTTCTTTTTTTGTCAGTAGTATTATGTGTAATAAAATACTTACCCTTTCCCTATGAACCTGGTATGGTTTGGTCTTGAGCAATTTCTATGCTGCTGCTAAATATTTTTGTTGTTGTGGTACAGAAATTCCATGGCGAATTTCAGCTTTTCTGGAAGGGAAGTATTCAAAGTTGGTCTTGTTATTACACATTTTAAAATTACCATTTATATGTTCTTAGTGTTGGTTTTGTTCTCTCCTGGTGACTTCCCATGGTATCTGTTCACAACAATTTCTGTAGACCAAGTGTGAGGTCATGTGTACGGTTTGGGTGCAGTAGTTACAGATGAGGATGGTTACAGCTTGCTTTGTTGTGCATTCCTCAATGGAAGCAAAAGGCAAATTACCTTTGGCTATCATACATTCTTTGTGTTAGTTTGAGGCAGTGCAAAGGAGCAATGTGATATTTTCTGGATAGTTTTTTATCAGTGCACTAATCCTCTTTCTGTGTAAAATCTTCAGGAAATTAAATCAAGCCTGATATTCTAAGAATACATGAAACTGAAATCTATGTTGTGTTTTAAGACTGTGTTCAAAAGCAAAGGGTATTTTCATTGACAATACCAAGTTAAAAATGGACATGCATGTCCTCAATAGAAGAAAAGAATATTTTTAGAGTTTCTCAAAATCTGGCTGTGAAACAATCTTCCAGCTTAGAAAAATTTTCTCCTTAGTATCCTTTTTGTTTCTTTTTTTTTTCTCCTGCATTTCAGTAGCTTACTACCAGGGTGTCCAGCAGTTCTTAGGAGATTTGCTACTCAGCAAATTCAAACATCTAGAGGGTAATATCTTTGAGAATCAAGTACTTAAAAATTCCTATGGAATTGTTGTTTTATGTTTTATTGTAGTAGTTGTTAAGCACTTTTTGTCATTAGTTTTGCTGCTTCTAGTAGAAAAGTCAGGGTCTCTAAGAACCATCAAATATCTATTACAGTTTTCCAAACATAGGCAACAAAATATTTTTGCCAACCTGAGTAATTCATTATTAGTATTGTCAAGGACATGTAATGTAAATGAAGAGAAGGAAGAGTACCTAGAAGTGAGGGATAGTGAGGAGCCCTGTTCCTGCACCTGCTGTCTGTGTGCACCCCTTTCCTTTCCTATGGGAACGTTGTGCTGTTTCTTCCCCTTTTTCCTCTCGTTTTTTGAACTTTTTGTTTTGTCTCTTGCCCGTCCGGTTTTAGTTCCTGAAACTAAAGAAGTGGTGAGCCACAAGTACAAGACGCCAATGGTGAGTCAACTGTGATGCCTTCTGGTAGTTCTTTAGAGGACATATCTTTACATTTTCATGTGGTGAAGAGAATTGCATTGAGACAGCAGGGTTTGCAGTGCTAACACTGCAGTGAAACACAAGCTGCTCTTTTGTTGTCTCCCCTTAGTTAATACTCCATAAACTTGGTGATTCTTGTTTCTTTGTAACTAGGGGAACTTACAGGTAATGTAGAAATTGTGGTCTCTTTTGTTAAATAGATCAAACCAATCCAGCTGGCTTGTATCTGTATCTTCAGCACAATATGCTATTGAAAGTATTAAACTGAAGACAGTGTGGAACACAATCACTAATTCTCAAAGCAGATGGAAGGGCAAACAGGTTGCTTGCTGAGTTTATGAAAAGCTCCCACCTCCTCATAAAATTGAGCAGTGAGATGCAAGAGAATGAACTAAGATTCCTACTATATAGTTGAGTTATTGCTGTGCTTTTGAATTAAGTTTTGTATAAAATTTTTGAATGCAAACAGCTGATAGTTTTACTTTAAAAATATAAGAAATTATACTATCAAGCAACTAATGCTTTTATTCCAAAGGTTTTTTATTTGTTATGTGGTTCGTCTTCTCTATTTCAGTTAGAAAGTAGTATGGGACACTTCTTCCAGATTTTGTTTGTAGGCAAAGTAGTCATTTCACAAAGAAAGGCATGCAACAAAATACAAAACATGCAGTGGATTTTGTAAAATGCGAAACCATCTGAATTTTGTTATGTCCTTTTCGAACTTCTTATAGGCTCACGAGATCTGCTACTCCGTGCTGTGTCTCTTCTCTTATGTGGCTGCCATTCGTGGGAAAGAGGCAGAAAACAAAAGCAAACCACCTCGTCCAGTTTCCAGTTGATCATGATATTGGAAAATACCTACCCTATGGCACACTGGTGTGCAGTATTTGCATTTTTACTGCAGTTACTGGAGCTCACTTTCTTGTCTTCTATGAGAACTTGGTTATTTATGTATGACCCTGTGAGTCTTTCCCCATAGAAAAATCTAAGACTTCATTGCTCAGTCTCCTTCTGAATTCATCCTTAGTGGAGTTTTTATATGAGCAGTTCATCAGACAGTTTTGAGCATCAGCGTCCAGCCATTCCCTGGAATCCTTTTTTTCTTTTTTCCACCTTAAGATGACTAATATGGCTTAAGTTCAGTTGGTTTTTGTTTCTAGTGGTACTTGTTCCAGACTTATCACTTTACAACTGCAGATTTCTACTTTGCAGTTCTCTTGTGTGCAGTGAAAGCAGTCTGGTTCTGCACGTTGTTTAAATGTAATGTTTTTTACTGTTTTCCTTCTATGTTGTTCACTTTTACCCACCAACATGGAGTTCTCCACACCCTTTTGGTAAAGATGGTCAAGTTAGCTACTATAGTCATAAAATACCACATGTGACAATGGCAGTTGGGTTATTAAATTGGTCTATCTGTGGAGATGGCTGCTTCTGAAGTGGGAAAAAAAGGAAATTTGAAAGCAATGTATCATGAAAACCCCCGACATCCCTTAAGTTGTGTGGATTTTAGATTGGATGGGAGTTTGGATAATGTTTGTGGGCATCCCAGCAGTGTAGCTGATAGCAGTTAATCACAGGGAGCAGAAAATGAAAAAGGAAGTGTAGTAACTTGTAAGCATTAATGACAGAAGCTCTTGTAATGTACCAATGTAATTCTGGATTTGTAACTATACAAGACATTTCTATAGTAACATGCAGAATGTGCTCAGAAGCTCAAAGGATTACTCTGTCTCCAAAATTTTCAGTCTGTTGCTTTTTTTCAGTCTGTACTTTTGTATATCAAGGAATCTCAAAATACTGTGTTAATGTGTAATGAAACTCCCTCAGTTAATACTCTCCATCGCATTCCTTATTTTAAGTAGATTGAATATGAATGTTTTTTTGCATCCTGTTTTTGTTACTGAACTGTACTGCACTTGTCTGGAAAGCTCTCAGGATACCGGGAGGTGAGACTGTCTAGAGAAAAATAATACTTGTGAAATATATGGAAAAATGCTCTTGATGCAAACTGATGTATGTTTTAACATAGGATTCTGTGTAAATGAACCTGGAAATAACCCTGTTCTGGCTTTGTCAGGGGTCTATTATTTTGAATGGAATACACTAGTAATGAGTGAGGAAAATATGTAAATATTATGGTACAACATCTATTTATAGAAACTGTACAGCTGTCTGAATGTGAAAATAAAATGTCATTCAACCAGTGACTTGTTTTCATCCTGTGTTTACCTTTTCTATTCATGCATCTACCTTTGAAGTTAGTCATGCAAAGTGCGACATACACTTACTTGAAAAAATGAAAAAGAGCAAAGTATAAATGGATAATTGCATTTCTTTGCACTGACACAGGGGTTCTGTTCCAAATGTGGTTTCAAAACTGAAGAAATTCTTGAAATGTACAAAGTCTTTCTTATACTTGATGACGTGTACTTGTACTTGGCAGGTGTTCTGATAACTGTGAGAATGTAGCATGGACATCTGATGAGAGACAGGCCACGTTTCTGCTACGAAATACTCAGTGCCATTCTCTAAGGATCAAATACAGGTATGGAGGTCAGATTTTAAGTTTTCTGGGAGAAAAAGTCTTTGAGAACAAGGTAAGGAAAAATCCCTTCCACCTTAGCTTTGTCACTCCGAAGCGCTGAAAGGTATGCAGACTTTTCTTTGGAGGAAGGAAATAATTACAGCAATTTGTGTGTGTTTTCACATGTCCTACTTCTTTTGATCTTTAGGTCAGAATTCCCTAGCAGCAACAAGAACCTTCCAAAACCAACAGGAAGACTAATTAAGAGTAACCAGTAATAATAATAGATAGTGTTAGAATACTTGTATAAGAAAATAGCTGAACCTACCAGTCTTACCACTAGGAGGAGCCTGTGACTGTTGGATGTTGAGGAAATGATTCATTACTTTAAGAAAACCTTTATAAAAGCTTCTTATGCTCTGATTACTAGCTTAAGGTAAACTGCCCTCTTACTTTGCCTTCAGAATAGAAGGGATTGTAAGTTGAAATGTTCTTCTGGGCTTTCAAAAGCTAAATTGCTAGTAGATGTAAATTAAGAATTTAGATTCCAAGTAAGATTCCTACTAATCAAGGTAGGTGTAAGGAAAAATGCGGTTGATTCTAAGCTGTTGTAGGGACCTTTATGTTACGGAAGTACTGAAGATAAAAATACTTCTAGAGTCTTGCTGCTTGTGCCAAACAAGTGCACTGGCTTTCTCACCAAGCATATTGCTAATAAGGAAGCAGTAGCTAATATTGCTGATCAGGAGCAGGAACAAACCAGCCATCTGCCCCAGTGTCAGGCACAGGCTCCTGTACTAACTGAATTGAGAACTAAATAGAAAATAGAAGCTAAGCTTCTCATGTGGAGAGTAATATTTAGATCTTAGTTCCCCTTGATTGTCAAATGGACTGAAGTTAGAAAAAACTGCCTCTAAAATGAGATCCTGCTTCTGTGAGAAAAGTGGGCCTTTGCACCAGTGGTATTTAGGAACTCAAAGTCACTGCTTTTAGATAAGCAAAGGTTTGGTGAGAAACATCATCTCCTAGCTCCTAAAACATGAGGATCAGGAGTAAGAAGCAACACCTTTGTGCAAAGTATCTTGCCAAATGGTGTGAAGCCAAAAGAGCTTTGGCTCTTCCAGAATTCTCGGTTCAGACAGTTATTCTTTTTACAACAGTGCATTTCCAAACAACTGAGTGGTGTTTCTTTGCTTCTGCTACCCGCAGTGGCTTTTTGTACAGCTCTACTTTGTAATGCTGTTTAGGATGTTCAGAGTCAGCAAGAGCTTTGAGCTCCTACAGCTGTTTCCAGCGTGGCTCTTCAATAAAATAGTAGGAAAAAAAAAAAACAAAAAACGCTGATTCTTTAAACAATAGTGATGTGTGACCCTCCTTTCCAGCACTTTGTCTGAAGGCTTAAATCTTCGTGTTGGTGACTGGAGTCTGAGTGCAGGTGAGTACAGCAGAGAACTTCTTTCAGGCAGAAAGAATCATCTGTGCTCGGATGCAATAAGATCTGCTCAACGGTTACACTGAGGTTAGCATAATCATAGCTAATTTTCTTTTTGGGTGTGCTTAGTATAACAGTAATTTCAAAGTTAACGTTCTGTTCACATGTGTACAAAGCATCTGGGACATAGCAGTACTAGCACTGGCTAATTTTGTTTTAAAACATCAGTCCTACAAAGAAAGAACCATACATGTAGCAGCCAAGGGCTAACAGTGCTGGTTCTATTTACAACAGTTACTATAGTGATAAGCATGGTTTAGGAACCTACATAGAAATAGAAATCCCCTTCTCCTGAAATAGCTATACACAAAAAGGAACAAACAGAGGCAGGAAAAACACCAAGTAAAGCTCTATAATCAGTTGTTTCCTTTGAGTAGATGAAAACTCCTGCATTTCCATTCCTTTTCTGTCACTCTTTTTTGTCTTTTTAGTTTCCCTCAGTAACACCATTGAAAATGCCTGTCTTTATTCTCAGCATCCTGGATGGCAAGTGGTGTCTCTCCCTTTTCTTCCAGTTTCCCTGCTTGGATTCCTTAGCGTTTCCCCTCACTTTGTTTCTTGGCCTGGATTTAGCCCACCAGTCTCAGTTCTGCACCTCAGTTTCTCATCAGATGTCTCCTTCCTTTTCCTTTAGCATTATTTGTAGGTTCTCATCTCTCCAACCATCATTGTGTAAATCACTTCTCAACCTCTGCCTGAGCAGCCCGGGCTGCAGTTGTAGCCAATCTCTTGTTCACCTGGCTTCTGCCCAACTTCCAGTCAGTCTTTTTCCTCTCCAGCTCTTAGCAAGCTCTCGTCATCCTCTTTCATCTTCTTTCATCCCTCAGCTTCCTACTTCTTTTGCACTTAAACTATTTCGGGTGGAGTGCTAAAGAGTGCCATTGAGGGAACAGGAAGAATACCCAGTATTAGTTCTGCTGGTCAGAGCTGGCTCCCAGCAGCAGCAGCTCTTCCCTGCAGTCCTTGTTGGAAGCAGTTCAACCCTTTCATCTGACATTAGAAAATTTGTCTAGAACAGGCTCATCACCTAAAACTAGTGTTTAAATTGCGAGCGTTTTTCTGTGCTGGAGGGGAGAGAGGAAAATATAATGCATTCTAAACATGTAGTACTTAGCTTTGCTTACACCAGCGAGGGATTAACAAGTAGAAATGATCAAAATCTACTATACTTGCAAACTTACTGGAGGCTAAATTAGTTTCATCCACATCCTCAGTTCATGTATTTGAGTCCCATAGCCTATTTATAAGCAAACCAGTGAAAACTGTGTGATCTTCATAATTCTTGTTTTACAAACTGTAATGAATATGAACTCAAAGTCAGGTGATTTTCCATAGTGAAGAGGGGGCACACCAGTTATATTTTTCCAAGTTTTATTCCATAATTTTCCTATCCACAGATATTTCGTATGTGTTGAAGTAGGTGTCCTGAAATGCGTTCATTGGATATTTACCTGTGGTTTTAGAGCTGCTTGTTACCAGCACGTCTGCCTGGCACAAATAGCAGATGCTTTTGTTCCATATCAGGACCTCACGAATGAAGCTATTCTTATCTGTTTGAAAAACTTTCACCAGTTCAACCTGTCCTAGGATGCATTGCTTATGCAGAATGCTGTATGGGCCCTCTCAAAGACAGATGAAGGATATCTTGGTGACAGCTTTTGTTGCCCTAATATAGAGGTCTGTGGCTGGGAGGCACTTGAAAGGTATCAGTGGGTTATTTTTAATCTCTGCAGACTGTTCTTAATAAAAAATCATTTGTAAGGAGACAGGAATGGCTTTATTTCTAACCATGCTCTGGGACACCACAGTGCTAAACTGCTTTCCTAAACACATACAAGGACTTTAAATTGAATACATTCCGTGATAAAGGCAACATAAATGACTTGTGTACCTTCCCAAAACACTTTTTCCTTTATCTATCTTGAGTGACCACTGAACGATTGAGTTAAGGAGGAATTGCCATTGATTTGTTATTTTCTTCCATTTGTATCCGTTCTACTCAGTGGCAGATCTCTCACAGGATGGCTTGCACAAGAGCACTTCCTTAAAGGAACGGTTCCTGAAGGTGAGATATACAGAGGCTCTCTTCTATACCTCCCTTAACCTGCATAGAAAAGCTTTGTTACAATAACGTGGGAACCTCCTGAGCCCTCGCTGTAATCTTCAGTGAGTCAATTCCATTTTTATATATTGTTAGAAGTAATAAGCTTTGACAAACAAACCGCACTGCAAAGGGAAAATTCGAAGCTCGAGTTGCGTCCGAGCAGCGGTTTGTAGCAGGAGCACGCGGTGCACGCTCGTGCTTTTTGCACGTGTAACCCCACGCTGCCTGCTGCTGCAAAGCAACTGCGGGCCGATATTCCGCTGCACGAGGCGGCCGGCAGGAGCGCCCCGACGGCTGAGGTGATGCTCCGAAGGTCCCGGGTCTGCCCCGTTGTCCCTACACTACCTATAAGTCAGGTGCTGGCATTGAAGGAGGACGGGTAAATAAATAAATAAAGCATACGCATCCCCTCCGTGAAGCGAAGCCTGCGAATGACCTGAAGAGGAGCTCTGTTTTGTACCTTTAACGTGCGATTCGGGTAGCGCTTTGTAACGCCAGATAATTAGTAATACGTAATTAGTAAGACAGTCGTTGGTGTTTGCATACAAGAGCCGGTCCTTTGTCCCTGAGGAGTTCACTGCGTTTTAGCATTGCACCTGAAGGAGAGATTGCTTGCTAGGTGTGCTACACTTTGGCTTTTGATTCTTTCCTTTTTCCTCCTGGATTTCATACTCCAATTCTTTCTTCATCTTTTTTTCTTTCGTTGCATTATTTTTTTAGTGTTGCTCTTCTGTTGTGTTTACAAAGTGTTGTTCAGCCGTTAACTCGTTTTGCTTTTATTTTTTCTCTTGCAGAGTAACAGTCAAGATTTGCACTGATGCAAACTCATGAAGTAACTAAAAAAATAAGGAATACCGGTAAGGTTTGCTTTCCTTCCACAGCTCAGTTTTGTGACTTCTTTATGAGGACAGTTAAGCAAAGCTTCCCTTTGCTAGGATCAAACAGATCCTTATCAGTTTTAAATGCAACACTTAGCAGCAGTTAGTGGATTTATCTTATTAACTTGTCTGGCCCCTGTTAATAATGTTTTCACGACTGATCTTACATTGCATATTTGCAAAAAAAAAAAAAAAAAAAAAAAAGAGAAAGAAAAAGAGAAAAAAAGAAAAGAAAAGAAAATAATGTTAGTACTACTAGTAGTTCTTAGCAACTGCAGCATACAAATACTTGCCACAACATTTAGAAACCATGAACCTGTGTCATTTTGTAGCAGGGGAGGTCCCACATGGGATCATTAGTCATGTAGGTTTTCAGGTGTGTTGGGGGAAATCTGAGATGCTAAACTCTTCCAATTCAGTCTCTGCTTTTCCACAGCTGTTGTCCCACAGGTGCTGGGTTGGTTCTGTAAATCCACTTTACATTCTAGTAGTAGGCAATAAAATGATTAGTGACTTCTATGCCTTACTTCTAGAATAATAGTGTTGCTCTGAAGAATAAAGAACAAAACAGTGTAAACTTCTTTGCATTTTTTCATTACTTTTATTTATTTGTAGAGTGACAGTGTATTGCACTGTTGCAATATTGCAGTGTATTTGCAGTGCTTTGCAGACAAATGTAGACACTGGTGTTCAAAATCTGTCCTTATTCTGACACTGTAATAAAATAACCAAAGTACACATCTCATTACATAAGTGTTTTAATTGTGAAGATACAATTGCTTGTTTAGTGCAACTAACGTGCTGTGTCAGACACGCTTTACCTTCTCAACTGACACGTTGGAGGTAGGGAATAGTGTTACTTTAGCTCTTTCTGTTGATCCTTCCAAAGCTGTTTCCTGGATTCATTTCATCTTCCTGCTTTCTCTGCCATCATGATTTCATGAGAAAAAAATACTTTTCCAGCCAGAAACTAATGCAGGTCCAAAAATCCCCAACCCACAGATCCTATTCAAGCTGATAGGTGAGAAACAAAAAATGCTACAATTTCTCTTGATCAGACGTAATTATCTGCAATAATACACATAGCATTCATAGACTTTTTAAAGCCTCCAATGATATATGATGACAGTAAATTTAATGCATCTATTACAAGCTTTTTGTTTTGTTTTTAATGCACAAGAAGTATTTCTTTGCATCTTTTATTGTTTCATTTGATGTACAACCTTTTCTCTGTAGGTGAGTGTGATATCTGTGGTTGGATGCAGAAACATCCAGTCACTGAAGGTCTATGTGGGTGTCTTTTCAAAAACTAGAAAAACATTAGTGAGCAATTATCAAATAAACCACTTCCTGTATAAAAAGGAGCAGTACCTGAATCCATGGATTCTCATACGGTGTGTTTCAGACATGCTTCTATAAATATATGCTCAAAGCATGGAAGTGGGTATTTCAAGCCTTGACAGTAAAAGCAGAAGGGCTGGAAGTTACTTTCTACTGTGCAGAGATCAATATAAGGAAAGGTGATTCAATATTAGAAATAATTTGTTTGTATGAGAGCTGCTCCAAAAGCAATGCCTCCTATTTTGCGATGTCAGCCCGTGACGTCAGGGGTGGATGTTGGTGGTATGGCAGTAGAGGCTGAGCCTTCCCACCAATATCCCATTACATTTTGTTGCCGTGTGATGGATGGCAGCAGAGGGGCAGGCTGACAAAATGGTGTCTGCCATGAAAGTGCATATGAGGCAAAGGTGTGCAATTGAATTCCTCCATGCAGAGATAATGGCACCTGTTGTTACTCATCACCGCTTGCTGAACGTTTATGGAGACCAGACAGTGGATGTGAGCACAGTGAGGCAGCAGGTGGTGTGTTCCAGCAGTGGCAACGGTGACAGTTTGTCACCTCTTCTGATGTGGACTGTTATGAGCGCAGCATACAGGCTTCTGTTTATTGCTGGTGAAAATGCTGAGCTAATGGTGGTGACTGTGTTGAAAAGAAGTGTTTTGTAGCCGAGATTTTGTTCTATCAGATAGTATTATTGTGCTCTCATATTTGTTGTAGTTTCCCTTAAAATAAACAGGAGGCATTACTTTTGGAGCACCCTACACATTAAATGACTTTTAACATGTGCAGAAATATTAAGTGCAAGCAAAATTATCCTTCCTTAATTTCTTCATTTTTCATCTCTTCAAATTCCATTCCAAGGCTGAGACAGAAAACAGGGAGAAGGATTTAGCGTCAAATACATCCATGTCATTTCTGAAATGTCTACAGTATGTGTTACATTTCTAGATGCAGCCTAAGATTAACCACGTCTGGTTAAAGCAATGCACACACATTACTGATGATAGTTTTCTTCATGTTAATAAGCAGCAAATGGTCTCATAGAGGAGATGCTTGTAATGAGTTAAGGAAGAGAATCAACGAAGTGCTCTGTTAGTTTTATGGGCTTGTACACTGCCCACAGTGTAGTGAAGGTTGGGACCTGGGAAATATTGACTTAAAATACCCAGACAAACTGTCTTGCAAGAGTGTGATCACATGGTAATTACAAATGGAAATCAGAACATGCACGTGACCCCAGATTATGAAAATTCCATTAGGCCTAACAAAAATAAACACTGTTTAATCTTATAGATAACCAAGCAGCCATTGTTCCTTTATCCAGCTGAATTATTTGGATTCATACCTTGATGCGTGAATGAATGGAGATTCAGAGTCTTACTGAGGTACTGGAAGATGGGGGGGGGGGGGGGGGGGGGGGGGGGGGTGAAAAAAAGAGAAGAAAGGTGTTATTAGGAAGCTAATTTTAAAATAAAACCATGGTGTGCTACCTGTTGCTGAAACATAAATATGGAATCTCTGTCCTAGTAGTTTTTATTTGTGGTTGTCCTAAGGAGATGTTAATGTTCCTAAAGCAGAATTGGAAAGATGATGAAAATAAGTTCTGAGCCATTTTGGCAATGTGCACTGTGGCACTGAACAGAAGTACGTGAGGTTACTGTTGAACTGAATGTAGCGTATGTGTCTTATTAACGGGCCACGCACATCAGCTGAAGTTCTCAGAGCTCTCAGACTGAGTTCAGCAGATTTGCCTTGCCAACTTCCAAGACTCGTGTGAGCATCTCAGACCCCACACTGCAGGGTGTGCTGGGCTCACATCCCTGACTGCACCCTAAGTGAAATACTAAGTGGTGTAGAAATATCTTTAGGCTTTCTGTGCTGAAGACAGATCTCCACCAGTGTCTGTTAATAGAGGTCGCTTTGCCAACTCACTCTGATGAGCATTTAGAGCGATGCTATATGGGTTCATACTGTCAAATATGAAGTTGATGTTCCTTACTGTGGTGCTAAACAAATTTTCAATGTCTACCTGGAAACTGTTTGCAATGTAGCATATGTTACCTCTTACGTATATCTAACAGCTCATAACTTTGGAGTCATAGTGTGGAAATTCAAACTTCCATTGCAGAGTATGGCTCACCAGATTAGAACAATTACACAACACAGTGTTCCTTGATAGACCTCCATTCCTGTGCTGTCTCCTTTAGGAACACCAGCTCAGAAATGTGTTATCTATGTTAAGCCCAGTATTGCCTAGCAAGTAATTTAATTATATTTTAACAGTTTAGCCTGAAAAACACCATCTTGCTTTTGTGCATAATTAACAAATGTAGATTAATTCAGATGATGTTAGACAATTGTAGTGGAAATGCTAGGTCAGGGCCTGAAGCAGTGATTGAGCACCTGGTGGGAGGCAGGACCAACCCGGGGTGCTCAGGTGCATGTAATTCTCCTGAGTGACTGGAAGGGCTGGAGCCAGGACCCACCCCTTCCCAGACCTTATTTCAGTGTTGGCAGCAGAGGTGAGGGAGTTTTGCTGGAGATCCCTGTGTACCTGAGGCCTTCTAAAGGTAGGCAGATTCTTTCCTTTGTTTCTGTGTCCAAGACTGACTTTTTTGAGCATATCCTTACTTGCTGCAGTCTAGGACTTTGCTACTATGCTGTTGTTGCTGCAGTTTCCATCATGTTATGGTGTTACAATAATGGTTTGTTTGTTTTTAAAGTACAGTTATTGTTGTGTTTTTTCCCTGCAAAGTTAATCTCGTTACCTCTGACATCCAGTCTGCACTCTATTTCGGCTTCACCACACTCGTTAACAGCTTTGCAGGTGTAAAAGCCTCCATCAAATGGACTGGGTTTCCGAATCTCCAAGGTCAGCACACCCTGTTTACTGAACATGCGGTATTTGGCATCCCCAGAGAGATCCACTTTGTTTTTGTACCAGAATATCTTTGGCTGAGGGACACAAAAGAAGAATTTTAAGAAAGGTGGTAGAAAATGAAACTTACTGCTGGTCTAACGATGTTAGTTTAGCCATTAAAAGTGTATGCGTTGTGAGGGCTGTCCAGTGCTCAGCAACATTAATTGTTTTTCAAGAAGCCCCTGCTTGTTCCAAGTACAAACTCGTGAAGCTAATAAGCCAAGTGTTAAGAATTTTCTTTAGCTCTCAACATGTAGAATGCATAGCTCTGTATCACAAGTTAATGTAACTTAAACCCTGCACTGGCTACAAATCCATTCCTTCAGGGATTATTTCACTGAGCATATCAGTGTATTTTCAGTGCTTCAGGTACCTTACAAAAAGTGAATAAAACCACAGAGATTATGAGTGGAATTATCGAATGTGGCCCATATGGGAAAGGGCCACTTGTTTAAAACTGGGAAAGGATTTTCCAAACCACTTGGCTCATCTTTAGCAATTTTAGTGTTCAAAATCAAGTTCCTGCTCAGCTGGTTGGTTTGGTAGCAATTGGAGTCGTTGTGTTTTGCTTCCAGTGTCTTTTACTTTTGTAAATGAAATTTTTAAAATGAAAAACATATGTAGGGGTCAAACTGTTCTTGTTTATTTCTCCACTGTGTGTACAAGTGAGCTTGATATAGACTTTAAAGTACTTTAATAACCTGTGGTTTTTCAGAGTGGCAGCTCTTGCATTGACATCAGCTACTCTGAAAAATCCCTGTTGGTGAGTTTCGCTTTAGGTATAGAGCTTTTCATTATGGTTAATTTGGGCAATGTGAGTTCAGAAATGTATCTGTAAAAGCTGCTTCAAGAGTATGAGTGCTGAAGGAGGAAGGCTCTATCTTTTGGGCTAATGTGGAAGGAAGGCTCTAAAGCCTTGGTCTGCTGTATTGAGCAGCTGTAAGATAGGAAGTGTTAAAATGTTACATAATGAAGTGATACAGAAAGTCAAAAGGGTCAGATCGCTGGGAGGGCACATCAGTGCTAGCACTGTAATTACATCATGGATGTAGCCTGAGGCAGCTGCAGGGAAATGGATTTTGTCTGTCTGCCCTTGCTCTCATTTCTTCTGTGCTGTTTTTGTCGTTTTGCAGCTGTTTATGTGACTGTGCTTCCTGAGTTAATTTAAACTAGCAGCGATCTTATGTGTTTTGCTTCATAGCTATCAAATCCTTGCTCTGGCCTGAGAGATGGAGAAGAGGTGTAAATTAGCAGCCAGAAGGGGGAAGGAAAGGGGTACTGCTTTCTTATTTATTTAGTTTTTTGTTATTTAAATTTCTGAGAAGATTACATCATAATGTGGTAAATTCCTTCACTGCAGTCAAAAAGTCTGTTTCCCTTTTTTGACAAACCTTAATTTAACTCCTGGCTGATACAGTTTTTACTTTTTGTTCCTGACTCAAACAAAAAACATTGTTTTGTTCTCTCTTCAGAGACTTCAACAAATAAATTTAGAGTGAGAAAGTATTGTCATGAGATTTAAAACAAAAGCAAAACCTTCCAAATTGCAAGGTTAGCATAAAGCTGCGAACCATTCTCTTCCCTCTCCTCTGTCTCCCTTGCTGCATTGCCTACCTACTTGTTTGCCCCATTCTACCTGTGCTGTGCTTGCTTGTTTACTGTGTTTGGTGAACTGGGTGAGGCGTAACAACTGCAAAATGACTCAAGAAGTCAAAAAGATACTCCTGTACATCTGGTTCTGTGTACAGCCATTAACTCTATGGGGTGATAATTCAGGGACATGTACTTTTCCTTAATATAGTTACTTTAGTTATACTGAACTGGCATGAATTCCAAAGCAGCATCTTGTCTTGTGTCTGCATCAATGATACTTGATATATTTTGTACCTTGGGGATTCCTCTCACGGCACAGCTGAGTGTAGTGTTGTATCCTGCAATCACAGACCGGTTTACTAAAGGGTGGGTGAATTTGGGAGGTTCGGAGAAGTCGTGTTCTTTGTAACTAGGTGGCTTGTAAGTGGTGCCTGCAATTCAAAGAAACAAAATAGTAATAACTGATTTCAATTCTGATGAGTTGCATACAACCTAACTGCCACATTATTTTACCTGTGTGACATTGATGACACTGACAGTAATGATGCAGCAAGTTTTAACATTGAGTTTGATTGAAAGCACAATGCTTTAGTTGAAAGATTCTCCCAGTGATTGAATTCCTGCTTATGTTAAAAATGTGATAACCGTGTCTGTAGTCTTCATCACATAAATCTTTACTTTTTAACCCTGGAATCTAAGTGTAACCCCACAGTTGTATTATTTTCAGGAAAAGTGTCTGATCAAGTATTTTTTGCAAAATTATTCAGTTTGTACAGAAGTCTGCCTAGATAAAGGCTGCTGATGCTAAAATGCCTTGTAGGTGCTAGTTACTAATTAATGAAAATACCTCAGATGGTGCATCTAAGTAGTATTACGCTTTTCATTTACAACTGTATTTCTGGTACTTAGAAGCTTTTGTTATGTTTGTTTTTAATAGAAAATGTTACCTGTTTTTTGGATATAGGCAGGATTTTTGGTAGTTGCAGCAGTTTCGCTCAATCCACACAAATTTTCACTGAAGACTCGGAAGAAATATTCATTTCCCATAATCAGGTCTGACACTACGCAGTTTGTACGGCGGTAGTGGTCATAAACAGTGTACCATTCCTGCAACAAAACTGCACTGTTTAGAGAGATACCTGTAAGATGTCAGATGTTATATGGAGAGATTGTTTTTTGCTACAAGGAAAGGACTGAATGTTAATGAATGTTGATGTTCTTGTGAAGATCAGCTGATCTGATCCTTCTATTTTCTGGCTGGTGTGGTTGTATGAATATTTTCACTTTGGGAAAAACAATAACACAACAAGAAAAAAAATCTTTACGTTTTAACCCTACTTCTATTTGGGAGCCTGGTGAGAATGCATCAACTTGATGGGGCCTTCCCTGAGAGGGGCATTTTCCAGTTTGCCTAACAAAACTGCTTGTCCCAGTACATTCCTTAAGATGCCTAGCCCTGAGTTCCTCCCTCCCCTTCAGATTATCTCTGTATTTGTTAAAAATGTGATTCAAAACACCCTCACAGCTTCAGTTACCACCAGAAATGGGGCAGGCTGTGTATGCTTCTCTTTTCCACTTAGTGTTTTGGCTCCTTTTAGATTATATTCTTAAATGTTCATCTGCCTTTGGCATACCATAGGACACCCTGGACACACGATTGAGGGTCATTAGTTTAGCTGTTTTCAATAAGTGTCTGTGTTCCTAAGTAAGAAGGTGTTAGAGCTCCTTAGCAATGCAAGGACTTAATGCAGCTTCTTACCATTGTCTTTTTGTCAGCTTTCTGGACTGTGTAGCCCAAGATCTGTGCATTACCATCATCTTGGGGAGGTGTCCACTCCAGGGCAGCATTAAATCCCCAAACATCTGCCAGTTTTATACTCTGAGGAGGGCCGGGTTTATCTGCAGAGGAGACATAAAAAAAAACACCTTAGCTTCTGCTTCAGGAGCTGAAAGTGTTGTCATTTCCTCCCATGCAGGGTAAAAATAGAGCTTGATAGCAATCTGTAATTGTTCCACAGCAGTACACTCCATTTATGTGAAGTTGAAACCATAAACAGGAAAGTTGGGAAGTTTTCAAATGCCCTCTTTAACTTTCCTGGGATGCCTGGAGCCTACTGAAATGTATAGGCAACACAGTAGATATTGGCAAGGTAAACTCTTCCTTAAAGTTGAACAGCAATTTTATGACGAGTGTGATTTCTCTCTTTGCTACAGTTTTATTATGCACTTTACAACCTTATTCAGGTACAGTGAGAGTAAAAATAAGAAATAACCTGTGTTCCTGTTCACTAAGGAAGGCCAATCATTTGAGACTGTCTGGGCAAGGAAGAGGTTCTAGCCAAGTAGGGTGAGGTGGTGCCAACAAGGACAAATATCTAGTCCTGCACTGAGACTATCTGTCCAGCTGTTAGGAGTGTCAAGCAGATAAGACTGCTAGAGTTGTCTAATATCAATAAATGATGTAAGATGTTCTGAGGAAAATACATTAAAATACTTTTTGCTCAGCTTATCAATGACTATCTGTGCCTTTTTGACTACATTGCTTTTTTGTGATGTTGACGGGTTCTTACCTATGATTTGAATTGTTATTGCAACTGAATCTGTCATATTTTCAATTTGAAGAGTGACTTCATACGCTCCTGAGTGATGAAGTTCTGCCTTTCTAATGAAAAGGATTGTGTCCGTGTTGCTGTTTCGAATTCCCACATCTTTGGAGTCGAGAGCTTGACCATCTTTTGTCCAGCTTATTTTGGGTCTAGGTTTACCCTAAAGAGAAAAAGTAAATTTTTTTTTTTTTTAGACTGTTGTAGGTTTTTATTTTCACTTTTAGTAGAGTTTCCATACAAGTAAAAAGATTTTTAAGGTTTTGTTTGCTAAAGTGTCTGATATGTCAAGACAAATACTTGGCTCGTTTTTCTGACTGATTGAGTACAAGATTGAGTACTTCTTCTTTGATGTAATAAGTTGAGCACAGAATCTGGTCCTAAATATCTTGGTAAAAATGATTACAAGAAATTGTAACATTGTAAGGTATCCCTTTTCATTGGCTGACTGGGAGAGGTATCTCAATTATAAATTAAGCTTTGCAACTGCTGCTATTCTGGTGTGGTTGATCAGCTACTTGCGTTATAGGTTTTTTTGAGTGGTAACCAAAGATTACAAGCATTCACAGTGTTGGTTTTCATGTAGTCTTGTATTTATAGGCTGTGAAAACCATAAACAGATAGAAAACGCATTTCTAATACCTATCTCAGAGGGTTATATTTCTGTTATGTGTTATAGGTAATCTGAGACAACAGTGATAAAGGAGATAAATAGCACACCAGAGTTGCTTCAGAGGAAGTCTGCTGATAGTGAAGAATAAATTTAAGTGCTTTTTCATGTTTGTATTCACATATAAATGATTCACAAGGAGTCATAATGTGAGTCGTACACACTAGTAATGTGTAATACCCCTTCAATCATTTGCCCACGTAGATGAGTTTTGTGTAAGAATATGCTGACTCCTCTCTTTTCAGCAGAAATTCCACCTGCCTGATGCTTAAGTAGGGCATAGGTTAGTAGTAATATTGCACGTTTATTTGTTTTTTTTCTTATCTACATTCTTATCTAAAGTTTGTGTAGAACTGGGAATAGAATTTAGCTCAGGATACCATGGCAATGTATTTGATACAAATACAGTGTTAAGTGAGTAAGAAGTGGCCACAGAAGTCAGGTAGTTTTGACAGAGTTGTGAAAAAATTGTAATAGAAAATACTGGCTTATGCTTTGTCTGGGTACTGTCCTGTTCTGTGTTCCGTCATTCATGGTCTTATAACTTAAGCTCTTTGTAATTTGAAGGTTGTAACTATCTATTTAGTTTTTTTTTTCCTCACTAAACAACGTTCAATGAAAAGGACTTTTAAAAAATAGAAATAGCAAAATGTGATTTTTGCTATGCTTTTTCTGAAAGATGCCCAGTTCTGAGTGCCTTAAGAAGTTTCAAAGTATTAAGAGTTGTTTAATAGTTCTTAATTGCTTGAGAATGGTTGGAAAAAAAATTTTTTTTCCTTAATTAAGAAAAGCTCATTAATTAAAATTCTGGTTTTGTTTCCTGGCAAAAATTTAGTGTTGATGGAAGGGTTTTAGCATTGCTTGTTTCCCTTATCTTTTTTTAGGAGAAGTCTATGCCTTTGTGATTTGCCTGTCCACCAGCCACTCCAATAATTTAAGAATCAGTTGGTTCATTTCAGCTAAATTAGGCTGTGGACTAGAAATCTCTAAGATCAGTTTAGTACAGTTTTGTTAAAACTAGTGGCAGAGTAAAATACAGCTGACTCAGTCTCCTCACTGAAAAGAAGTTAGGGAAGGCTCTTTGTTTATCCACTTTGTTTGGCAACAGCTAATGATACTTCAAGTTAAGTGAAGCTCTGGATTAGTTACAACATGTACCTGTGCTGGCCCAGGGAAATAAGCACATACAGCTGGGACTGCTTGGGAAGGAGGGGAATAAACTGTTGGCACTTGAGGAACGCAGTTGCGAGCTTGTCCTGAGCAAGAAGGTTATGAGGCTAGGAAAGCAGTGATATATTTGTGTCTTATGTTTTTAATATAACCCCTTAAACTTTATCAGATTCTCTGCCTATGGGGCAGCTTCTCAATTTTGGGTATTTTTTTTTCTTCATTTCAGACATTAAAGCAGCAAAGTTATCAGTTTAATTGTTTTTTTACAAGTTTAAACAAGCTTACATAACTGAAGAGTGGTTAACAAGAAAGGGCCCTACAGTTACAGTAGTTAACTTTTCTTGTATAAGAGGAAGGATTATGAAAAACAAAGAAAATCAACTGGGACTGTAAAACCAAACAAAGAAAAACAAATGAGAAACCCTTCTGATAGTAGGGTGATTTTTAATACTGCTCAACAAGTGGAGCAGTGGGAACTTACATAAGGGAAAATACTTTAGCTAAGTCACGACAAATACCTATGAGTAAATAGAGAACAGTACAAACCTGAAAAGGTATCATTATATTGATCGTCTCACCCACTTTCTTCACCAAAGTCTGTCTGAGATGGCGTGGCAGCCAGATTTTGGGACGTTCTGCAATTAAGCAGTAGTATGTTAATACAAAGCCTTTGATTATTTGAAATATTACTTGTAGGGCAAATAGGACAAAATACTGAAGAGGAAGGGCTTGGATACTTGTAAGCATAAGAAAATGGGGTAGACTGCTTTTATGGTTGCAAAGCAGGTAATTCTCTAAGCATTTTCAGATGTATTTGGCTACAAGATACAGATCTATTAGCAAATCTGTTATATATTTACAACAGTGCAGGTTGTGTTGATGGCGGAACTTCTGAAACAGTATTGCATCCGGAATGGCAGATTTGGATGACCTTTGTTGGATGTGAACCTTCTGTGTCGATTTCATTTCTTTGGAGAACTTTATCAGATAGTAGACAGAACAAGGGGTATATTGGATTGAAAATGTAATTATTGATGATGATTAAACTGTTGCTCTGTTGTTACTACAGCCACTTGCAAATTGCTATTTGGAAATGTTTATGGACTTAGAATGTAGAGCAATCGGTGAATTGCCTTTACCTCTCTATAGTAATTCAGTTACAGTACTTTGGGGTTGAAGGTGTGGAGTAACATAGCGCTCCTTCCTCTTCACTAACTAAGGAAGGACCGCAGTGCATGCTCTTTCTTCCAGTCCCCAGTTTTCTAAGTTCTCCTTGTGTCCCTTTGTCTTTTCTCAGTCATTTTTAGAAGAGTATATTAACCAACAGTTGGAGTACCTGTCATCATGTCCATTTAGTTTTGAGCTGCATTGCAGCTCTCGTTTACACAGAGTCATCTTGCTGTTAGTGAGACTCTGGCAGATACTTTGTGTGAGTCAAGGCTGAGCAATCCATTTTTAGCAGCTCTTTATCTTTTGGACTCCAGTCAATTGACTTGTAATCCTCTACTACTGGGTGATAAACAGGGTGTTAATTAATAACCCAGAACAATCAAGTTCAGATAACTACTTTAATTTGAAGAGACCTCTTGCCTCTGTGAATGTGGTTGTTTTGCAGTAATACAACAGCTTTTCTAGCAGAGAGCCAGATATTAAAAACTGGTCCCTTAAATGCTGACAGTGATGTTATCTGAGGTGAGAAGTACATAGTTCTAAAGTTTGATTTTTTTGTTTTAACAGCTATGCTTTATAAATAGAAGAGCTGGACAGGATGGCAATATTCTCAGGTTCAGAAGGTTTTTAGCTCTCAGTCAAACTGACAGAACTGTTTGGGGGTTATTTTCAGAAGGCAGCACAGCCTTGTCAGACCCAGGATTTTAATGTGTTGTGTACGATTGAATTTTGACCATAGACAATAGATAAGTGAGATTTATTAAATGTAAATACTCACGCATGATCTCTTGAACAGTAACGGGCTCTTTGATTATTGCTGCTCCACTTTCACCAGCCAAGTTTATAGCCTTTACACGGAAATAAAGTTTGTCACCTGTGACCAGGTCTTTAATCAGTGCAGAAGTACGCTCAGTTAGGCCAGGAAGAGCTGGAGTCCATTCTGTAGCTGCAAGTAGAGGATTTTTAGATTGCAGTAGTTTATTAACTTTCCAAACTGATGTCTTTTATACAACTGAAAGAAAATTTGTGTGGAGGTAACGCGAGTTCAACTTGCAATACCACACTTAGAATGGAACGCACTGAACTGGAAGAGAACTCTCAGTCTAAGGGTACAGGATCAACTTTGAGTTGTTTCTTCAGCATTCTGTTTCACAGAGCTCAGGGCAGTGGGGTTTCTCCACATTTATTTTCTTAGCAGAAGATGGGGGGAGCATTTTGGAAATATTTTTAGCTAGAAAGTAAAGCCTCAATTTATTTTTCCCTGAGGTTTATTTTCTGTGGGTGTCCAAAACGCATAAGTTTTTGGAGTATATTCTTACTTTCTCATTTGATGCTGTAGAACAGAGCTTGTAGGGCCTACTAAGTTTCTTTAATATCATAGAAATACTACGAATAAAATTATGCTTCTAGTGTAGTGACTTAAGGATTCTGATATCTCATTAAAGACTAGAAGTGAGTTCTGGGTAAACTAGACCCTGTTAAAACCCTTGCTTAGATTTTTGATAGTTGAGTTTCCTGTCAGAGAAAATTCCGTGACTGAAATAATTTTGTTAGTTGATCTATGTTTTTAAAATGAGTGTTATTTTGTAGCATCATAATACAGTACATTGAATGCTGCAGATATGAAGCAGTCATAGGTATTCCAAGAAGTAACAGTTACTTGCAAATTTGACTAATTTCCTTACAATCATGGTATTATACTGGTTTTAGAGAATACACAATTTGAGTACGACAGAAGTATAAGAGCAACTATAGAACAACACTACTATTCTTGTTAGTATTTTCCTTTACCATAGTTTATGATGATTGTGAATATGAGGATATGGTCAATGTGACTATCGTGGTTTCAGTGTTGTGTCAGGTAAATCTGCTGGTGGATGCTAAGGGTGTTAGTCACAGGTTAGAGTTCAAATTGAGTGGTACTGGATGCAGTTATTTGTTGTAATATTGCAGTGAAATGATTGCAACTGCAGTATTTTAATAATACTTATTTGCCACTGGCTTTGCTTACTTACATCCATCTTTGCAGTATTCCACTATGTAGCCATCTAATCCCCCTGCTCCAATCCGTTCAGGGGGTCTCCATTTCAGGGCAACAGTGGTGTCGGAGACATCCTCCACTGTGAAGTGTGTTGGTTCACTTGGAGGAGCTGTAAGGCAACATTTAGAAGTAAATTCTGAGAAACAGCAATGCTACTGTCAGAATTCAAAGGCTGTAGAAGTTATGATTAGTATCTGAACTATGTACTGCTATTTTAATGAAGTGAATTTAGCTGATGCTCAGTTGTAAAATGTGACTACTAATACTTCGTTTAATAGAAGTGTGGCATAAGATTCCTGTAATGGGGAGTAGAACAAAAAAGTTCTTGTATAATAGCATCGAGATGTTTGTAATTATAGTTCCTGTGAAAGTAAAATAAATAAATAGCAAAGAGAATTGTAAGCAATTCAGTCAAATAACCGACAGAAGTCTTCAGTGACATTTGGAAATCCAAATGCAAACCATTTGTATGGTGTATTTACGTCCTGATTGTAATTAGACAAAATTCATCACATTTGACGTTACTTGTTTTGATCGAGAAGTGAAGAACATGATTCAAAGTTTTGACTACGTGTTTACTGAAACACTGGCTCTGCATCGCTCGTTTGTAACAGAGACATCTGAAAAAAAAATACTAAAAAACCTTCAATTCAGTGACATACGGCTATTTGATGTATTTTCAGGACAGAAATCTCATAGTTCAGAATAACCAGCGTCTAGATTCAATCTTTTAAATATGTTTCTTATCTACTAATCATTAGTGGAGAACCCCAAATTGTGAATACGCACAAATGCTGCTACCAAATCATTGATTCCAAAAAGCAAATGGAAAGATAACTTCAAAATAACATTTGCGATTACTGGAAGGAACATAGCGTTTAGTATGCATGTAATAAAACAATCATTAAGAATTAGAGTTTTGACACACTCTGCATAGGTATATATTCCAAACTGAATGTCTTTTGAAAAACTTGAGAGATGTTACATATTAAAAGATTCTTGATAGATAAATACAGAACTATAAATTGTGCAACGGATTGAAATTGATCTTAATTCCTGAAGTAACTGCAATAATAATAATAATACAGTTTCCTTTCTGTAGTTATATCAAATTTTTTCATATTCATATGGAATCAAGGACTGTGAACAGAAACAGGAGATGAAGGCAGCTGGGAGCATACACAACCACAGTGTACCCCACCAGAACCCCAAACCTCTTTTCTGAAGCAGTAAGTATGAGCTTTATCCTTAATCAAGTAGAACTCTACCTATCCCATGAAAACTTTGGACCTTTTTTTTCAGTAGCTCCGCTTGATGGTTTTTTGTTGCCTTCTTTTCTTGCAGACCAGTTGTTTTGTATTTGAAATCCAGAATTAAAAGACCCTTCTTGCAGCACATCCTTTCCTTCTGACCCCTTCACTGCATCATCTGCTTTTGCATTATTTCCTTCAGCAGGTTGTCCCCCTTCACTGATATTAGAAGTTTTAGCAACTCTTGTCATTTTAATGTCCAGCCAGTTGTATTTTTCAGTTCTTCTTTCTAAAGCTCTTAGCAGGGAGGCTTTCTGAGGACTCTCTTAGTTTGTTCTGGCTCAGAGGTTGCAGGAGACACTGTCTTGCTGCGAAGGGGTGGATTATTTATAGAAAATCGTTCCCTAAATATTTTCTTAATCAGCTATCCTTTTGGCTGCAGAAGGGGCCAGGATTAAGGGAGGACTGGATGGGATACTGTGATATTTGCACCCATAAGGCAGTGGGGGAAGTTGAGAGGGTTGGGCAAATTTCTGTCAATTAGCTCTCCTCCTTTCCAGATCCAGTTTGACTCTCACACTTCTAATTATAACAACTAAATGTTCATCAGCAGTTTCATGAAACTGGAACCTCTGTGCTTTGCAGGAAGGGAAATGAGAGATGGAGAAGAGGAAGATGATAAAGGAAAAAAGCTGATTAAGTATAGAATAGCTTTTTCCTAACACATTCTTTTTTAGTGTAAGGATGGTTGAAGAGAAGAGGTGAAAATTGTTCTGTCCTCTTTTTTCCAGGAATTATCAGAGTGTGATAGAACTCACCAATTGGCATGAAGGGTTGTGAGGCAGGGCTTGGCCGGGACATGCCAATAGAATTCACAGCATAAATCCGCATCTCATAAACTACTCCTTCAATCATTCGCTTGGCTTCGTAGGTTAGCTCTTTTAAAAGGTCAAAATTCAGCCTCATCCATCGGTAGCTCTTCTTCTTCTTTCTCTCTAAAATATAGCCTGGAAGGGATATATTTTATGATATAAGAGAACTACAAACGATTGTCTTACATGCAGGAGAAAAAAAACATTTTTCTATGACATAAAGAGACAAACATTACTGCATATAACTTAATTGTGTGAAGCTCTGGTATTTTCCTTAATTTTCCTTTTTTATTACTATCCTTCAGTCTGACATTCTTATTTGAATGGTTATGCTTTCCACAACACAACTCACTTAGAATTGTCTGTCAGTTATTAGGCTTAAGTATATTTCACATGCTATACACTAATTTAGTCAATGTTTCCAGGGTTATTTAGATGTGTATGAAATAGTAAATCATTGCTGGTGAAAGGTGTGGTCATTCTATCCTGCTGTTGGAGAAATACGTGAGACTCAGGAGTTGAACAGAAAACCCTTTTCTTGAAGGAGAGATTGCCTTGAAATATATAAAACGAGTTAAAAACTAATTTATTTCATTCTTCAGCAATCTTGTATCAACAGCTTCAATTGCAATGCAAAATGTTAATAGGAAGAATATGTAATATTTCCCTTAACTTATTTCATATCTCTTTAAAAAGCAAAGTGGCAGAATTTCAGAGTGTCTGAAATTGAGTCGTATCTCGGCTTCAGCCCTACAGTGGAGTGAATCCTGGCCATGCACAGCTTCCTCTCAGCCTGTCCCCATAATAGAGGTGCTCCAGCCCTTCTCTGGACTCGCTCCAACAGATCAGTGTCAGCTGTTTCTTTATACCTAGTTACATTTAATTTCTTCTCTAGTCTGTTTACAGGTGGTGCTTGGTTGTGATGCATGTAGACTCCTTTTAAAAAGATTTTGTTTAGAAAGCTAGTGATCTTACAGGTATGGAGTGAATAATTAGGAAATATGCTGAGTAGCGATTTATACATCCTGTGTACAAATATGTATTTTATGTGGATTTCTACCTATTTCTGCAGATACTATCGTAGCTGGCCACAGTTACAGTCATTATAGGGATATATCAAATTGTGAAGATTTGTGGTTTGAGCCCCAGACCATGGTGTTCACAACGTTTATGGCTATCAAACTTGCAGGTGCTGCTTTGGTATACCTGAGAAGTATGGTTCTTACAGGGCCTGAATGGAAATGGAGAACAATAGGCATTATAGGCACAGACATCCTGAATCAGTAACCTTTCCTTTTAATATGAAATTGCAAGACAATTGAAATGATGCTTGGCTAACTTGTCAAAATATTTCTCTGATTCAAACAGCACAGGTAGGGGGCACCATCACCCTGATACTAAAGGGCCAGATTCCAAAATGGTCTGTAGGGTTGCTTTATTACCGAGTGTATGAGGTTCAGCCTTCTTAGTGTGAATGAATGTATTAAATCCTTCTGCATCGTTTTAAAGGAGCAGAGAAAATAATATATAGGTGAGACTGCTGGGGACTTTATATTTCAGTGCTTCTTACCAAGTACTGGTTGTCCACCATCATATGTAGGAGGTTGCCACTGCACAGTGCAGTAATCTTCTCCAATGTTACTGATCTTGGGAGCTTCTGGAGGGTCAGGGACATCTGAAGGAAATATCAGAATGCATGGGGGTTGTTACTGTTTCTGTTTTACAAATCAATTCGATATTTTAACATTTTTTCCCCCGTATTATAAGTCTAAATCTGAAGAAATCAGTCATCCTGAGGAATTTCCAAATAGTATTAGTGACATATATATTTTTCATCACTGTGGTGCTTTGAAAGTGATTATTGCTTTCTTTCACTTACCAATAACTTTGACTGTGATATCAGCCTTATCTTCTCCCACTGGATTCTTAACTATAACTCTGTATACTCCTTCATCCTCCTTTTCAGCTCCTTCAATGATGAAGACACAGTGGTCTTCATGTTTCTCCACACGAACTCTGCCTTCAGATTCAAATAGAACCTGTGGGCAGTGAAAGTAAAAGGGAAAATCAGTGTGACTTGTGCCCGGGACAGCCTAATGAGCCTGTATGTAAGTCAGTGAAAATTCAAAAGATATAAATAATATCAAATTCTTTTTGTATATAGAAAAAATGGAGGTGAAGTGTCTCAAACTATTTAACTGTAGGTAAGATTGAACCTAAAAGCTTTCCAGGTTGTTAGGATTCATTGCTAGTTATGCACACATGATTGCATTTCAAAGAAGTTACAAAGTACTATGAATTCCTGATTGGGATAACAGCAATGTAAAGTTTCATGGATAATAGGTGGGTAGAGTGTAAATTGAAGGTGATTTGCAAATTCTTTCAAGCATATGAGCAAACATTCTGGTTCAACAGTATCTACATCAGATAACGTGGGTTTGAACAATTTGCTTCTAAAAACGTTGCCATATTTTTTGCTACTGTCATGGTGTCAGTGTGATTTTATTTTTTTTGTCACTCGGGAATGCCATATGGGATGACTTTATGCTCTCCTCAGAGAGATGAGGTCTAAATGTAACAAGAACTTTGCTGTGCATTTATTACACTCTCCATGCTTCACACGCCCACATCTGTAGACAGTAAACAAGAAACTTTACAAAGTGTATGTGCCTATCCAGTGAATAGCACAGAAGAATCTTAAACATATAAAATATTTATATTTTTATTTATTTATATTTTATATATATATGAGGAAACCTTTTGGAAAATTCATCTTTTCACTGTATGTACATACACAGCCTATTTTCCTGAATCTGTAATATTTTCTCCTCTTATTTTACCCTCAGGATATTGTTGAAGCTTACAGTGTAGTGGGGAAAAAAAGAGGGGATAAACATTCACAAATAGATTGAAAAGAATTTTAAACAACTTAATTGATTCCTTGTAATTAAGCCACTGTGTGATGGTAATTAGAGATTTTCTTGATCAGCATCTAACTCTAAAATCACTAGATCTGTTTTGCTGGACCAAAGAGTTTGGTAATTGCCATTGTGAGGCAGAATGATGGGTGGCTGTGCTATTTACTTTACCAGCTTTAAATCTACTGACTTAAATTTTATTTTCTTCTAAACTAGACCACTGAAGTGAAAAACATTAGGCATGTTTGTGTGTCTGCATAAATAAGGAACTCACCTTACTATCAGTACTTAAATCACTGCTGTCTTCTGAGAGTGTCGTAGAATCTTCATTGCTTCGAACAAGTTCACCTTTCTAAATAAGCAAAGAAACCACAGAAAGATAAATATTTCTGAGCAGAACAGGGAAACTGTTTCTGCAAGACAGGAGAAGAGTCCATAGGTATGCTAGGGTGCTTGAACATAAAGGTGTGAGAAACATAAAGAGCAAAGTGAGAGAGCAAACCAGACTGGGAAGGAAATCAGTACGTGTGAAACTAAAAAGCAGAAAAGGAAATGGATATGTCAGACTGCAGTGATTTAGAGGAAGGATAAGTCAGCAAAACTGAATCTACAGCTTCATAAACAAAGATGCGTGATGTTCCCGGAGCAGAATTTTAACTGATCATAAATTAGTGCATGTCCTGTGGTAATAGTTATAATGACCAAAATTTAGTAGTGGGACAGTATGTCTGTATAAACATTTTAACAGTCTGAAATATAGTCAGGACTGTAATACATCATCAGATGTATTCTGAAGCTGTTAAATTGTCTGTTCAGAATTTTATTAGCATATGCTATACAGCATTCAAATCAAGCCCAACTCCCTTTATTTGTGTTTTGGGACTTCACACCTTAGAATTAGTAAGGTGGATGGTCTGTCTGTTACCCAGTCATCATTCTGTGAGAGAAACCTTCATTTCATCAAAGAAACTTGTGAGTGAGGGAATCAGGAAAATTGCCCTCTGTTTCTAAAAAAGAGATGAATGGCTTTTTTTTTTGTTAGGGTCTGCGCTAATTCTGTAGTGCAGAAAAAAGTCCTGAATTGTACTAAATTTCCCACTCTTAAAGAATGGTACAAAACTGAGAAGAAATGAGACTGAGGAGATGAACGTAATTGGCAGTATTACTTTTGTATACGGCTGTATCAGTTGTTTTTTTTTCCTGCTACCTGTGGGATGTGTAGTGATGCTGTAGAATATTATGTAATTTTTTTGGTACTAGTTATAGCTTAAGAGCACACAGACAGTGAGGGGTGTGGATGTTCTGAGGCAGCCATAGAAGAAGCTCGCTTAGACTCTCGTATCAAGATTCTAATCTTTGATGTTTTGCAGTTCTTCTGATTAGGCAAATAGCAAGTGTTTCTTTATTTTTATTATACCAAATACTTTTCTTCACAAACTGTAGAAGAATCATTTAGACTATAAAAAAGAAACTGTCACCTGCAGAATGTGTCCATGCTGTTAGGTAAGATCATGTTTCAGTGGTCATTTGTTTCATTGAGTCATAGAATTGTTTGAGCTGGGGGGAACCTTTAAAGTCACCTAGTCCAACTCCCCTGCAATGAACAGGGACAACTACAGCTGGATTGAACATCGAAATACTTGTTCATAGGAACTTTAATTCAAACAAAGACTTGAGAAAGAAAATAAATCTCCTACTGTGACTTCCTTGCCTCAGTTATTGTGTTAGATTACCTTGCTGTAATACACTGTAGTTGTTGAATCCATTACCTTGTTCACTTTCTGCCAGATGACAGTAGGTGTTGGATCTCCTGATATGGGAACATCCAATCTCAGTTTGTTCCCAGCCACCACAACAATAGTGTCAGGGGATTGGCCCAGACAGTCCAGGTGGATTTTGGGAGGCTCTTTAAGAAAGGGGGAGAAAAATATGGTTTGAGTGTCGTGTATGAGAAAGGAGGTCAGTACTCATGCCTTACATTAAAAATACATTTTCCTTTGCTGTTGAAAACATATTTAGTTGCATATGAGTAGTGAATGTTGTTCTTACCTTCTCTTGGTACAAAATCAATCTTGACCTCTGGAGGGAAAAAAAAAAAGGGGGGGAGTTAGGAAAAAATAGGTCAGAAAACAGAATTTTTGTACCATTTCCATCTAGCAAGTAATTAAAAAACTATTAATTGCATCATCAGAGTGCTTATTACAGATCAATGTAAATAAACTGCTAAACAGGCTCTTTAAAACAACATACTAATTATAACAAAAATTACAGGGAAAAACAATATAATGCAACAATCTGATGGTAGGACGGTCTTATAGGAAGGAGATTCTTCACATTCCTTCCTGACTGAACCATGATTAGTGCCATCTTTTTATCCCTGTGGAATTCCTGTTGCATCTCCTAAAGTAACTTACCCAAAAACTGAAGCTTGGCAGAAAGGTTGTAAGCAAATCCTTGAGGTATGAAGGAATAGTCGGCCTCATCATCTGGTGTGACGTCTTCAATAGTTAGCTTATGGATCCTGGAAGCATGAAGAAATAGGCGTCACTGCCTTATATTACCTTTCCAGGAAAAACGGGGCTATCTCAGGAGACAAGGTGCAAACCATAAGATATTAACGAACATCACTGTTTCTTCTCCTCTTTCCCTAGCATCAAATCGAGCTACCAGGGCTGTGGACTGCTTTGATTTCAGTATTTGGGTAAACCCATCTCAGCGCAGTGTCTGAGTGGACTTGTCTTCTCAAAGTAAATGCAGAGTCTACTCTAAATAGAGGAAGTGGCTTCTAGTCTTTTTTTCTGGCCCTTTACCCTTAGAAGAGCAGTTCTATCACTGCTGACTTATTTAATTTGATCAAGACTGTAATTACAATGAACTGTGAAAAACAAGGCAAAAATTGATCTTCCATCCCTTTATTAATGAAATTTTGAAACAGAATGCAGGGAGTACCAAGGAAGAATTTACCCTAATGCATAGTATTTATGTATTTTATGAATCTTGCTCTTGATTTCCAGTAAGAGTTAGACTGCTCAGACACTTAGGCACAGAATGGTGCAACTGTATATGTTCTAATGTTTTCACATATAAAGACCACTGTTTTTTGTTTGTTTGTTTGTTTTTCCTGGAAGGTCTTGTAAGTGTTGTATTAATCTGTCTAAACACTACTGCTGATTTTTAAAGTTACTACAAATGTGTTTTCTAAACAGTTCCGATAGCAAGGAAACGTGATATCTAAATGAAAACTGAAAATGAGTTCTGCTGATATACCACTGATACCATAAATATGAAATGTACCAACATGCTTACCAGACAAGTTAGTGACTATATGTTTATTGCATATGAATAGGTTTTAACGTTTTCCTTCTAGTTGTAGCCAGGGTAAAGTCATGTTTTATATTTCTATCCCCCCCTGAGATGATAATTCCTGTGGGTTATAATGTAATACTGAAACTTGTATATGCTTTCTGAAAGACAACGAACCTGCCAATATGGGAGATCTTTATCCTTTCATCTGGCACCACCTCCTTTCCATTTTTCAACCAGATTCCTTTCACGTTTTCATCAGAAACTTCGCACTTGAAGACTGCCTGGTCACGTGCCTTCACTGTCAGGTCTGCAATGCTCTGATAAACTTCCAGCTTTTTCTCTGATTTTGCGAGAATAAGCAATACATACATCAACAAATAAGAATAGCTCTGTTAATGAGTAGCTGATATGGCTCTACTGAGTACAAAAACTAGGGCTCTTTGTGAAAAGGTGAAATATGAAGGGGAATCCACAGCATGAGAGGCCCTAACAGGACTGATAGCTAAGCACCTGTTAGTATCAGTGTCTGATACATCTGGCATGTAGGTCTGAGTTCCCCTTGAAGTCTCTTCTCTATTATCAGACCTTATACAACTGCTGAAGTACTTCCCCTTTCCTCTCCTCTTCCCCTCCCCTCCCACCTCTGGCCATGGTGTGAGGCTTTTCCTGCCCCTCTCCGCTATACTTGAGAAGGTTACCTTCAGTCTGTTTTCGCTTTCCAGCTTCTATAATATTATCTGCACTTACCTTGTACAATTAGTTCAGCAACCGATACCCCACCATTTGTCTTCACTGTGTAGTGTCCACTGTCCTCCTTGGTTGACTCATTAATGATTAGATACTGCTTTTTTCCATCTTTCTTAAATCTGTATTTGAATGTTTCTTCCCGTGTCAGCTCAACTCCATCCTTCTCCCTGCAATCCCAAACAATGTTGAGTCATTTTTCTAAGGATGGAAGAGGTAAGAGTTAGCTCAGTGTTGAAAGTCACAAGATAAATTGAATCTATAAAATTTAAAGTTAGTAATAAAGAGACTATTTCACAAATGCTAGCAGAACCAGAACTGCTAGGGAACAGAATCCTACTAGCTTGACCATTCATGTTTGCTGGTTATTTGATTTCTATTCCAAGAGAGTTCACTCACAGGAAATTTCTTGTTTCGTATTATCCATGTGCTGTAGATACATAACAGTATATTAAATGCTGTAGAAAACATAGCTATGAAGAAACACCTTACTAGCAGTGAAAGTATAACCTTAAAAGCTCTTCTATAAGGTAATAAGGACTTAATTTTTCTAATGTGAATTGTAGTTGTTATAATTTAATCATCTCTGGGCATCAGTAAAAGGAAAAAAAAAAAAAAAAAAAAAAAGGACTTTAAATG
Organism: Coturnix japonica; assembly: GCF_054131305.1. Classification (NCBI taxonomy): domain Eukaryota; kingdom Metazoa; phylum Chordata; class Aves; order Galliformes; family Phasianidae; genus Coturnix; species Coturnix japonica. The sequence continues at coordinate 22,956,722 of NC_140667.1, read as the reverse complement.
ATATATTTGAAATTTTTATAGTTCTTTCCACTCAGGGATGCTACCATGTATTTAAGACATTCTAAATAAAGCTTCACGGTGCAGCCTGAGAGGAAATCTAATTATTGTAATTTCCAATCATCATTAAGGGAAACAAGCAGAGAGGATTCGAGCTGTTTAGTCAAGGTCACACAAAAATACATTAGACTTTCTAAAGCTGTCCTGTTCCTAATCCTAAATGACATCAGCTCAAAAAAAATTCTTCAACTTTCTTCTTTTGTAGCATTTTTTTTTTATCGTTACTTGAAAATATTCATAGTACTTGAATACCTCTGCAGTATGTAAAATGTTTTCTTATGCTTTCAGTATAACAAGAAGCTGCTTTCTGTCTTGTGTTGTTGATCTCTTTTTTTGGCTGGCCACTCAGATTAACATGTGCTCATAGGATAGAAAATTGCAGTGCAGGTGCATTACAACACACTGTATCTGATCTCTAAGTAGATGTACACAATCTATGTGTCAGTCTGAAGCAAATCACAGACTGAAGCCTTAAGCAGCTGCACGAATCCTGCAGTTTGTTGTATAGATGTACCTATTGAAACCACCTTTCAAAATATGCAGTTTATCCCTTCCTAACAGTTTTTCAGAGCACAGCTTATTGGAAACTACAGTTGCAGCAGAAAACCATGGCTTTCCAAATCACAGGGCTACAACAATAGTAAAGAAGGTAACATAACATGTTTCATGTGATTGTTATAGGCAGTATGTAGTGTTATGTCAAGATAATATTCTTTGCTTGCTGAGTGGCAAGAGCCTTGAGATCACCTGCATGGTGTTCTCCTGAGCTGATGGTCTTGTGTATGCAGTTAGTTCTGAAGGAAATGCCATACTGTAATGTATAAACCTTTGAACTCTGAGAATGTACTGTAACCCAGAAATTCCACATGCTGCTGTGACAAAAACAGGCACACACACTGGTCAGTGTTTCAAAGATGAATTTTTGATTTAGTTCAGTGGTGTTTTTAATGTGTCTCATTAAAGCTATCTCAGTGCTCTATTCTAGCCCTTTAGAAAGAATGAGATCGCTTGAAATCTTGCCTAAATAATGAAAATAGAATGTTTGCATTGAACAGTGTCCTTAAAGCCCCATGATGAGAATAGTATTTTTATCTTTTGTTTGATTTAGGAGTGCCCTGAAAATAGTGGAATGGTAAAACTATAAACCTTGAAAGGGAGCCTGATTTAAAATATTATACAGATGCAGTATAAAAGGAAAACCTTTTTATATAGTATTATTACGGTCCTTTGGCAACAAGCAGTGAAGCAGTAAGGTTAACTGATAACTAAGGTGTAACAGGAAGATTCTATAGAACAGTGGAAGTGTTGGTTAAAAGACCACCATAAATTACTTACAGTGACAGAGAAACTACGTAATAGTGGGTGCACAGAGATTTATTGCTATTATGACTTTGCTATAGTTTGTTTTCATTGGAGCTCTTTGCTCCAGCATTCAGCCATGAAAAAAAAACAAGTCAAAACTATGTATTTCATTACATCTTTTTCTTCAAGAATTTTACTCCTTCCATTTGAAGTTTAGAAATAACTGCTCTGTAGTATTTTGTAAGAATAACATGAAATCTTTGCAGATGATTGTGAGAACATTCTTTCCTGTTTACTAGAAGAGGCTCATGTGATGAATTCTCTAATCCTTAGTCTGAGGGAAATGCTAGAGGCCTCTTAAATCCTGTGCAAGTCACATATTTCCTTGTTCATGTGCTTGTGACTTCATCTCCTAGGTTTAAAGGAGGCTACAAGAGCTGTAACAGGTTCCTTTAGTTACTGTCTGTTACTTTGCTGAAACTGTTGAGCATTTCCCTGACAGGATGTGGAACTGGAATTCTTTTTCCACACCATGTTTTATGTTTTTCCAGGACTTTTCTTTCTCTAGTCTTTGTTGCCAAAGAGCATTGACTGAGCCTCACGTAAAAATGGTGAAGTGCAGTATAAATGCCTAACTGCTCTGTTTTCTGTTGCTATGCATTGAAGAGTTTCTCTGACCACTTGCTGCATTTCAGGCAGACAGCTGCTCCTTTGCCCTTGTCACACACCAAATGCCCATCCCACTGATAACAGCTCGGCAAGATGTATGGGAGTTGTTCAAAGGCACAGGATCAAAGTGTGGCAGCTGCACTGTGCTCTGAGGGACAGATATGGTTGTCTCCATCTCTTGTGACCAGGCGTCTGTAAACACTTCCTGAACAATAGCGTGTGTGTGCCTGTGCTTGTGGTTTAAATAGTGAAATGCATATGTTGTAACAGCTCTTGGGCTCTATTTAAATTCTCAGTTCCTTCCTTTGGGAGAGAAGATGAGCAAAAGCACTTTTCAGGAATGTAATGGGTGCTGTGGGAACATTTGATAACCATGTGCTTGAAGCTGTTAACAAGCACAAGAGAATTTCATCTGGTAGAGAAATGAAGTGAGAACAGTGTGCATAAGGCCTGGTATGTGAGGACTGCCTGTTGTGCCTGCTTGAGCATTACAAACCTTCCAGCTTCCCCTCAGCTGGAATGTCCAGCCAAGTGGACTCTATGGCCACAATGTTTGTCATCTTAATCCCACTCGCTGCTTACGCATAATGACCGGCTTTGCAGGATCACCACAATGAATATGTTAAAATCAGTCAATGACCTTCCCTCTCTGTGTCAGCAGACTCTGACTTTTTACTGATGTGAAAAAATCTAGTTGCAGCTGAGAAGATCAGCGCTCATCCCAATGTAGATCTGATTAATCTGCGCAGTACTTAGATATTGCTGTCAAACATTTAGGAAACTTAATTAACTGCTTGGTAGAGTCAGTAGCATCCTGTAGGTGCAGAAAAAGAAATTCTAGAGACTATAAAATGTCTACACTTAATTTGTTGCCTGTAACCTTCTGGCCTCTCAATTCTTCTTCAGTGTTTGAAATATAGGATGGTGATAATTTTCTTTTTTTTTTCCCTGAGATCAGTGTTGTAGGATGTCTTTATTCTTTTTATCCCACAGCTCTTCTCCAAAAACACTGATCCTTTTGTTTTTATGTTTGTTTACTGCTTGTTGTAGTTTTATGTTTCTTTCTTTCCTCTTTCCTTACCATTTCACAGTAGCTCCTTCCTCAGACACTTCACACTCAAACTCCACTCTCTCTCCAACCATCACCATTTGATCCTCCAGGGGGTGAGTGATCAGGATTGGGGGTTCTGGAAATGAAGAGACCTTTATTAAAACAGTGTTAGGAGAGACTGAACACCACAGGTAAATCTCAGTCACTCTGCAGGAAGAACCCCTGGCAGAATAAAAAGTGATACCCCCTGTTCTGGATCATGCTATCAGCGTCATCAGATGATCTCTTGATACTTGGTTTGTGAGACAAAATGCAAACACGAGATAATCAGTTTTCATTTATATTTCAAAATTCTAAGCTAGTTATGTTAGTTTTCTGAACTACCTGATCTTCTTTTGAAGACTGAGGTACGTATTTCTCTCGAGTGGAATCATAATTATTAAAGTAAGTTTCTACCCCCTATTGTTGGTAAACATGGATAATTTCCAAATGAGAATTAATGATAATAATTATTGTGCTCTTTCTCTGTGCTTTCTCAGATGCAGCTACTGGGCAAGTCTTTCTTTATTTAACTTTAAGAAAAATCCTTGCTTTAATAGAGCTCAGATTTTGCTCATATATTTGAGAATTTCATTTGAGATTAATGCGCCCAAATGTTAGTGGGGATCTCTTTCTTTTATCTGCAGTAGCTCACCTTTTACAAATAATTCTGTGAAGCTCTTCTCCTCACCTACCACACATTCATAGGCTGCATCATCAGCCAGAGAGCAGTGGTTTATGGTCAATATTCTCTTATTCCCAATGGCCTCAAAAATGTATCTGAAAAAAAGAATGTAAGTGTAATTATCAGAGTGTTTCTCTTCTGGACTCAATTGGTGTCTTCCTCTGCCAGGCAGAGAAGAAAGCTCCACACTTATTCTCATGTCAGTGGCAAGATATGTAAAGACTTAAACCCTGTATCTGTGTCCTAGCACAGTGAATGGAAGCATGAGAAATTTGACAAATCTGACAAATGAGCACAGGGAATTCTGGAGAGCTCTTCATACTAAACTGACACATACAAACTCCTGCGAATGCTGTTGGTATGCTGGTTAGTCTGGATGCTTTTCTAACACAGCCATACAGCAGACGTGACTACTATTAAAATTACTTGTCACTGCTCTAGCACCAAAACACTGGTTTTGCAAACAAGCTACAGTGAAGTATATCCCATATCATACAAAAGTCATTTTGAACTATGGATACACAAACAGAAGAGCATAATCAGAGGACTTACTTGCTAGGTAGGTAGATGTGAGTATCCCATTCCACATGTAGAAATATAGTGCACAGGGAAGAAAAGAAACAGCCATGAGAACAGTAAACTGGCTCCAAGTTTATGTAATATGTAGATTTCTTCACAGCTCCTTATTTTATTTCTCCCTATTTTATTCTCATCTTTCTAAGAATAACTTATTTTTCCACTTTGTCCATGCTGCAGCCCATTTCTTACAATATTTCCTGTACTTCTAGTTTACCTGCCGCTCACTTGGATCTCCTGTCCATTCTTCAGCCATTTCACATCAGCATCTGGATTGGCAACTTCAACCATTAATTTAATCTTTTGCCCTTTGTCCACTTGATAAGCAGGATCCAGTTTCTTGAGGAATGCTAAGATGCATAATGATTTAAAAAAAAATACACATACATTTAAATATATAACCACTATGATTGCATCCTTGTCAGGAAAACAAACATTTATTTCCTTTCCTTTTGTTTAGTATCATCCTAAACCTTCTCCACCTTCTCTACTTTCTGCATCCATGTTTTCATTTTTACAGTTTTCTTTTGTCTGTTCTTGTGCTGTCTGTAGGATGAAAGCGTGCATTATAAGGTAGAATGAGCCAAGTAAAACATTTCAAATAGTTGTAAATATGTATTTCAGCATATTCTAAGGGAAGTTATGGGGAAGTGTGTCTAGGAGGAGGATAAGAATCTTGTCAGTACTAAGGAAAGGCAATTTAACTTATCTGCTTCAGACTTTTAAGACTAATGATTAAAATTAATTAATACTTGATAAGACTAGAAAACTCTCAAGAATCCCAATTGTATTGCGCTTCAAATGTTTTTAAGAAACCTTCCCAATGGAAATTAAGTTGTTTAAATGTATCACTGATGTCTGACATACTGACCAGTTTTTGGGTTGGTTTTGGTTTGTATTCAAGATAGGAGTGAGAGCAGAAGAAACCTGTAGAATGAGGAGGTTCAAAATGCCCAGAGTTTCAGAGCAGAGTAGACCAGAGCCTTGGGCACAGCTCTGATCTTTGCTTATCTATATTTTACATATAAAGACCATGAAACAATTAGAAAAGGAAACTGTATCTCACTCATATTGCTCATGCTTTTCTATCTGGCTGCTGTCCAGTTGATATATGAAGAACTCCCAAACAAGAATATACTGACATATGTATTAGGAAGAAATACAGTTTGCCAACCTGTGCTTTTTTTCTCTTCCTTCTTAATGCGTTTGAGGCGCTTCAGCATCCCACGCAAATCTGTGATACCATACTGAAAAGCAATTTTCTCATATTCAGAAGGAGGAGCTTTCCTCAGGATTTCCCAGACATCAACATCAGGTTGTGAATCACTTTTTCCATCACCTCTGCAAAAAAGGATGAAACCATTTCTTAACAGATAGTCCATATTTACTATATTATCATCAAAATTAAAGAAATTGACTAGTTTTACTTAACCATATTTATTTGTGGTGATTAAAATTCAAATGCTGTCCTGGAGCATTTACTGTCTGATAGCCGAGGCAGGTAGATTTTATTTTCCCCTTAACAGTAGGTAATTGAAACACAAGGAAACTTACTGCTCTATGATGACTGTACACAAAACACACAGCAACGCAGACCGATATCCTGAGAAAGAAGGCGATTGGTTTGTTTCAACAAGAAACAAGCAGCTTTCTCAGGATGTTTTTCCTGTTTGCTAATTCAGTCAGATCATTAAAATACCTTATTATTTAATGCAAAGGCAGTGTTGTGTACTGGCAAATAAGACAATATTTACAGTGGTATTTTATGATTTAACCAGAAAACTGGTGATTACAGAAGAATTAGTGTTTGATTTAGCAAAACCAGCTGAAAATGGGGTTCTCAGATATTGGAAAAAGTTTGGTTTTTTCCCCATTATACTTATTTTATTTAAAAATTCACAAACAGAAAAAGGAGTTGGTGTAACCCATATTATCTTACCGATTTGCAGTGCGCAAGAAACTGCTGAACTCAGGAACGATGAAGAGCAGTGTTCGGAAAGGCATGCAGCATCCCGATAGGCAAGAAAGAGGGCATAATGCATTAATACAAGAGAGCTATGAATGTCATCTTTACCTTTAGCCCAACATGCCTGTTTTTCAGTAGCAGGGAGATGAAGGTGCTTAGCAAAAATTCTGAAATAGCCTTAAGAAAATTCTATTCCCTAGTGACGTGAAATTCCCTCACTCAGTTTGTACTGTTCCATTCTGCGTTCTAAATTACAAGTGTAAGCAGTTCTGCTTGTTCCTAATGATGGCAAATGACCTTACAGGGATGTAAGCAGCTCTAATTTGCTGTCTTCTTGGATCTGTTGCCTACCACTGCTTGATAAACAGAGAATGGATGGAAGTAGTAATGTTTTCTTTACTTCTCATGATCTTCTTGTGGTAGCTGTTTCTGATGTTACCAGGAGCAAGCAGATTCCACTGCAGCAGAGCACACTCATTTAGCAAAGTCATGTACAGCGGTAAACCCCAGCATGCAGACCACTTATGCAGCAGACAGTGTTGAGAAAAGCAGAGAATTATGGAAGGATTATCTGTCTGTTATCCAATGGAGGGTTATTTCTTTCAGGAAAAGAACAGTCCCTTTAGTCTATGAGAAATATTACTACTTAAAAAAGCATGACTGTAGTTAGTCTAGGCCATAGGTGTAACCAAATGTTTCTAACAGTGCTGTGACTGACCAAAATGGTCTTATTTGTAACAAGAATACGATGTTTATTAAAGAACTGCAGTCAGTGCTTAGCATTTCCAGCATTATAGTTCCTGAACAGGAGAAGGGAGACAATAGAAGAGGGTTTCAGCTCACTGAATGAAAGCTGAAGTATGGCATGCAATGTATGTTATCTGTGGAGTGGTTTAGCACTCACTGAGCACTAAGTCCTCACTAGCACTCACTGGGCTGATACCGTATCTGAAGTTTGGACTCCTTGGAATTTTAATTCTTGATTTTTTTTTAATTTTTTTTTTTTTTTTTTTTTTAAGGGGAAAAAAAAGGAGGGGAACGAAAGCATAAAGCTAATGGGATATTTGACCTTGTTTTTGTGAAACTAATGTGTCAGTCTTGTTCAGTGGCAGGGGTTGCAATTCTTAGTGAGCTCTCAAGGTGTTCATGAGAAATTTTTTTTAATGAAATTTTACTCTTCTTGTAGTTCGGTTCTTGACAGTTGTTCATATTGACTTGACAAATGTGCATACTGTCAAAAAGCAATCACATGAATAAGGTGTGGCTGTGAAGCAAAGGATGTTTTTCTCTGTTAAGAAAGTGCTTATAAAAGTTTGAAGAGTCATGATCACGTTTTTTACTTGAAATCTTATTGCAACTCTGTATGTTCCACATGAAAATGTGTAGGTTTTGTATTTATGTGAACTGAAAACGGTGTTGATTTTTTTATTTTTTTTTTTTCTCTGATCTTAAAACCTCTTCTCAAACTCCTTTATCAAACCTGAAAGCACAGCTGGATATTCATTGCTGTTCAGAGCACTTGTTTAAGCCAGTATATCAAAATGCATACAATTGTTTGCCATCACTCGAGTCAGTGCTGCACAGCAATCCCCTCCCTGTGCCCTGGTTTCAATCAACATGATGTTAATAGTGCACTGAGGATTTGGTTGTTGCTTAGCAGTGGGTGTGTGCCCTGGGGCCCCTCTGTGGGGAAGAGGAGGCACTGCTGGAGGCAGTGGGCAGGAACTGCAGGTTGGACATGGCTGGCTGAATATATCTCACTATTGAAAAGACCTCCTTAATTTTTGCTTTGACTTTTCCATTACTCAGTGTAATCCCATTTTCAAATCTGGCAGTACTGCTTAGTTGCGTGGAAGTGGAAATGAAAGAAATAGAAGTACTTCTAACTCCTAGTATTTACAGTAATTAGAGGAGAAAGCTTATAACTTGCATGTACATAACAAAATGGTGCTAAAAGTTAAATGTTGTCATTTGTGTAGCATTGAACTGGGTTTTCAAAAAGAAAAAAAATAAAATCCATTCTCTGTGTATAGCCAAGGGCTTCACCATCCCAGTATGCCTTCTCACTATTTTGTTTGTTAAAAGGTTATTTTTGATTCCAGAAAGACATAGGCTGTACTCTTTCACTATCAGTAAGAACTAAGTGGTGTATGAAAAGTAACTGAGAATTTGGACTCTCTATGTTTCTCCCACCCTTAAGTTACTCTCCCTGATTTTGGGGATCCTTATCAAGGGTGATCACCTCATAGGTTAGCTATGCACTTAGGAGCATTAAGATGGAGCTTAGTGGATCTGCTGTAAATGGAATATGCAGCTGATATGTTTTAAACATATGTGGAAGGGTTAAAAATAGTTTTGTACATCCCAGAGATGGTTCTTTCCTATCCCATTACTGTCAACTGAATGGACCCTGTCAGCTGTCACCTCCTTCAAGGTCTCTGCTCACTTTCCCATTTAATAGTTCTATGACAGCTGTTCCCTTCCTCTTCCCAGTGACCTCTCCTTGGCCCATGACATCTGTATGTCAACACCAGTTAATTAAATTACAGCGATAGGAGATATATTATAAGAAGCTCTTCCTATTATAGAGGGAATGTGGATTGAGGGCACTTGTAAAAAGGGAGGAACAAAGCGGAAGTGGTGGAAGAACATTCTTCAATTCTTTTTGAATCTGCATAGCTCTTGAAAGTTCCTCAGCATGAGGTCCTTTTACCTGTCCTATTCTAATGAAAAACACTTTCATTCCATGGTAAGTTTGTATGCCTTTCAGTTCTCCTTTAGCATAGGAGCAGTCTTCAGCAAAGTCTGAAGGAGTCACAAATTGCTTCTAAAGCAACTGTGAAGAACAGCCAGAACAGTGAATGCATCAGTGTGCTTAAATTACCAAAATGCTGAATTTTGACCTTTCCTGTAACACACAAAGGGTCACAAACACTGATAGAATGCAGTGACGTTATTTTAGTCTAACAAATATTGAATAGTTAAATAATCAAATTGAACATTGCTGGAAATACTGGTGATATTTGGTACTTTTTAGAGTTCTGTGTTTGCCCAAAAGAAATTAGGAACAAATAATTTTTTTTATGTCGGCCTCCATTCATTCAAAACTTTTAAAAAGAGATGACCAATTTTTCTCTCTCTTTCTATTTTTTGCATGTAGAAGTTAGAACATGTGTACAACTACTATGTTTGAGCTCTCAGTTTTGGTTACTGCAGTTATTCAGAAAGTGTATTTTCCTTACTTTAGAATTACAACAGAAAAAAAAAAAAAGTATTGCACTTTTTGTCTCATACTTCTCTGGGGTTCATGATGAAACAAGAATCTTTGATATCAATATCGAATAAAGAAAGTTTGATTGTTGTAGTTTCTTTTTCTAGCCAACCCCTTTGAGAGTTCTGGTCATGGTGTTACTGCAAAACCAGAATGCACTTCTAGCTGGATATATTACAGAGGTCATATATAATGTGAGGCTTGCTTTGGACAAGTTAGCTATAATGCTATTGAGGCTTTATTACTTTCCAGAGTCATCTTACTTCAGATGTCTGCATGGCTTAATTCTGTATTCTTTGTAAAGTTAGAATGCTTCTCATAAGTAGGGACAGGAACACCTGAACAGAAACTGACCTTCACAAGTTCACTAAGTTATGAACTGTGGAAAGTTATATTGACTATGTATATATGCAAAACATGAGTCTTGTGACAAATATTTATAGAAACTTCATGAGACAGAAATGGAGAGTGACCATGGACAATAATCAGAAAGAAGCATGCCAAAAGTAATGGATGATAATGAGCAATGGAAACTTTACCTGAAATAGAAATAATTATTTTGTAATGGAGAAGTCCGTATATTTGTGGAATAAGTGACTTTAGTAGTATGTTCACTGTACATGTTTAATGATGAGTGTAATAAAACTTGAGAGCATATTTGATTGGCACTAGCATGTAGATCAGGCAGATGACGTGGGATCAACAGGAGCTTCCTATTTTTAATTGCTATAATAACAGGAATTCAAAGCAACAGCTTATTGAGAAAAAATTGTATGTTGAAGTGCTGTTTATATATGCTTGTAAAAGGAAGTGTTGGTGAAGAACAAAGGATGGGAAAATACACTGGTTTGAACTGAATGGCCTACTCTTAGTTTCTACTGACTGTATAAAAGCATTTCTATCTCAGAAATTGGCAGCTGGTAATATTTCACGCTATCTAATTTTTGTCACGTTATACACATAAGATAAAAATGCATGCATTGTTTCAAACTAAATGTTAACTATGTTCAGTGTCAGCCATGCATTTATAATCAAAAGAAGTAGAAATCTTACTCTCTGTTGCCAACAGTGGAATCCAAAACATCCAGATTATGAAGGCGGTAAAAATGCAAGTGGAGAGGTTGTGAAGACAGTTGTGCCAAAGAAGGGTGACAGTAGGAAGGAAAAGTTCACAAAAAGAAAGTGAAAGTAAAAAAGAGACATTAGACTTAAGATCAAAATAGTAACATATGTTGTATAAAATATATACAACATGGAATTTCTCTATATAGTAAATAGGTATGTTGTGTAATACGTAGCTGTACAGTGTAATAACAACAGTAACATTAAATATCTAATAAAAATGCTTCTCTTCCTGGCTCTTTCCTGTCATGTATTGTAAAAACCCAGGACAAGAAGTGTTCTTAGTAAGGCAGCCTTGTATGTATATATATATATATATATATATATATATATATATATATATATATATATATATATATATATACATATATATATATATTGTAATTTTAGTTTTTGAAGTGCAAAGTGCTGGCGGAAACAAGCCCTTGTCCCAGGCTTTTCTTGGGCAGGGGGGAGGAGGGGACTCCTTTCCTTTTTTTTTTTTCCCTCTATTGTAAGCCCAGCAAAAATGCAGCAAATCCTCAGTGTCAGTGGAAGCTGCTACAATTACCTGTCATCTTTTCTCTAGCCGGAGTTGCTTTAGAAAATCTAAAAGGATTCTAAACTTAGGAAACTTCTGCTTACTCTACATCTGATGTTGTCAGAGTTATTCTGCAGAAGCTGATAATTTTATATCTCTGAAATTAATGAATTTTTACTCACCTCTTTTTGAGTAGGGCACTAAAATTCAACTCTCCAGATTCATCAAGTCCCTCGGTGCTGTGTAGTAACAGAAAAACTTAGTTAGTTTCAGAAATAAATGGAAACAGAGTTTTGAATTTGCTCTGACCTGGCAGATGACTTAATTAGGTGCTTTGCCTGTACTGACCTTCATGCAGGTCTAAGAAATTTACTGATTTTAAGGAGAATTGCACAAGTTATTATTTGGGTGGTCCTACTGATGTAGAATGTGTTTGCTTTCCTAGAGATGTTTCAGAAGCTTTCCTTTTTACTCTCTAGTGCTTTTAGAAAGCTGTAGCTTCAGGAATATGGGTATTGTTTATAGTGTGGGCCTGTACAGAACCAGCATTTCTATAGATGAAAATGACAATTATTTTTCCTATTATACCAACTTTTTAAAAATCATTATTATTTAGTCTCCTTGTGTTTCCAGAGTTCATTGTAAAGAAAAAAGTATCACATCATTTGTGATTGGGAGAGCAAAAGGAAGAATTCTGTCATCTGAATCATGTCGGGCTTTAAATGGCTCAAGAAGTACCATGACATAATGTTGTGATGAACTGATTTATGAGAACAAGAATTTGGCGATGCCATCTACAGCATCCTGATCCCTCTGGTAATAACACCTGATCTTTAATTAATGTATATACAGAAATTACTCTTTCAGCTGAACTTGTGATAGTAGAAATAATGGTGACTCTAATAACACACCGTGCTGATTTCATCAGAAAAAATCAGTGTCTGTAGACATGTAAATAGAATGTAAGGGGAACTTGATACGACATGAGCAAGTATAAAAATACGTAAGAAAATGGCCTCAGCAGATAAAGCATGGGCATTTTACTGGTGATAAAGATAGAAGGGAAGGGAGAGCCAGGTTTTTTGTGCTGTTTGACAATGCAAGGTTGGCAGGAAAAAAAATAACAATTCGCAAATGGTTTCATTTTTAATCACTGCTGTTTTAAATAAGCTGTGAGAACTTTCTATTAAGAAAGTACATTTTTTTTACTTCTGTGATTATTTTCAAGATAGTACAGTAGTAGAAAGGATAATTTTGTTATAACATTCAAGCAAGGAAGTATATTTCTGGCCTCTTTGTTCCCTGCTTTGAGCAGGTTTTCAATGGTTGCAGGCATAAAATATATACAGAAATTGCTGTTATAACACCAGTTTTGAAAAGGCTCCTTGTGATCAAATATTCAGGAATGCCGAATCTAGAGGTGGGAGGGAAATTAGTCATGTTATTCCTTCCAAGATGGTAATTACAATCAGGTTTTCAGGAAAGCCCAGCAATTGATGTTTAGCTTTTCTTAAAGGTATGGCTTTAATAATTGCTTTAGCATGCATAGTTAAGTGTCATCTCAAACTTTTTAAATTGGTGTAGAAGATATCAAGACCAAAAGAGTTAGGATGAGCAATTTGATGATAATTAGGGTGGAGAGTGTGGCAGGAAACAGAGTTTTGTACGCATGTGAGTTGATAAGTTTGGTTAAGAAAATTTTGGTTAGGGTATGATCAGTCTGGAGAGAACGATGTAGAACAGAGGGGCACATCATTTGAAGTTTGTGTGAAGATACAACTTGCCAAACACATGCTGTTTGTTTTTGTTTTTTTTATGAATCTGCCTCTCACTGAAGTATCAAGCTACAGTTTTCAGTATCTTATGCCACTACTTACTATCATATGTTCTAGAGTCCTGTAGTACTAAATACTATAAACAATTATTTATTGGGAAATTGTTTGTAATAGAAAGTGAATCCAGTTCTGTGTTGTTTTTCTTTAATCCTTTTCTTTTCCTGATCAGAGAGAGACAGTTCATTGTTAGGCTTTAATTTGTCTGCTGACACAGTCAGAGACTACCTGAGAAAGGCTGAAGTCATCCGTCTGCCCGCTCCTGCCAGGCTCCTGAGTGAGGGTATCGAACACAGAGCTTCAGATTTCAGTAGTTCTATTTTATACTTGGCTCCCTTCTTAAAGAGGGAGCTAAAAATCTGAGCAGCCTGAAGCTGCTCTCGTACTCACTCCCAAATGATTATGAAATAATTCTTTTAATGCTTCTAGTGAGAAACTCTTGAAAGCCTAATTCCACTGCAGTGAAATGAACACAATGCAGCTGTGCACTGAATGTTCTCTGTGGCATCATTGCAAGGCTGGTCAGCTACTTATAGCTACATTTGACTGTAGATAAGTTTTGCAAACCTTTTTTAGTTTTTTGTGATAGAATGTAAAATCCTATATAAAATCTCACGCAAAAATAGCACTTGTATGGAAAGCTTCAAGCAGTTGCCACAGTTAATTTTTCCCCTATGTTAAAGAACTTGATATCTGTTGGTACGTTAAAAAACTAAAATGGAAACCAACTTGCACAAAGGTAGAAGAAATACTTAGCAATGAAAAAACAGATGTGTTAATGCTAAAATTCATAAAATGTTAGACATTATCAATTCCATAAAAGCATAGAAAGAAGAATGCTTAAGAAAAGCATAATGGTTATGCTAGTACAAGGTCTAAATTATTTAAATGATTCCTAGATGTTATTTAGTATTTTAATAGTAGAAATATTTTAATAGACATCCCCATCTTAGTGCTTGTTGGCAATTAAAAGCTTTGCTTTTAATTAATCTTTGTCTAGGAAAGTAATGAATTCTCCACGGAAATATAATCCAATTTATGCAGATTTCTATTGTACATACTCACGTGCGTCGGAAGGCAGCACGAATATCCATTTCTCCACTTACTGGTGCCTCTAATGTGACAAAGAGTGACAAACAAGACTGGGATGACAAGTCAAATCAATGCAAAAATACAGTGCTATTTACAAAGCCTTTCAGTTTGTCATTTTATTCAGAAGTTTTTACATTGTAAATTGTGATCGGTCTTTTATTGGAAGATTGAAGCAGTGGTTTAAGCACATAACTGTCACTGATTTGCTTTCAACATGCGGTGTTTAATGTGTGGTTTAATTCTGTCTCATGCTCCATAATTGGCTGCAGTATGACAAATTCTCTTCCCTCTTGTTTGTTAATTCCTCTGATGGTAAAGTTTATTTCAGTGCTAGCTTCACAGATCATTTTGAAACTCCAGTGAGAAAACTATTGGAAAACAATTGTCTATTATTATTCACTCCCTGAACGCAAAGGTAAATTCCTGGCAATAAGGTAATGATGGACAGAAACTGCACATAGGATATTGCATAGAATTAACCTGTTTGCTCTGTTCTAATCTCCTGAAATCAGCAAAAAGCCATAGAGCAGTTGGGCTGCTTTGTACCTTGCTGTGTACTGTCTTTAAGAGCATTCCAGTTTTGACTTGAGTGACATCCAAGTTTTCCTTCTAATGCTCTAAACCTCTGCCAACCCATTCCAGTTCTTATCAATAGGCCTATGCAAGTGTAAGCTCTTTAGATCTATTCTTCAGATTATTGTCTAGTTACTGCTTTGTGCCAGAAGGAACTGTTGATGAACAAACAGAAAGGAAAAAAAAATACAAGTAAGAAAGAAGGTGGCAGGAGTTCATCTTACCATTGACTATCAGGTTGAAACTGGAACTGTCAAACTTGTCCTTGGTAGACACCTCACATCTGTACCCTCCTGCAAAAGTCATATTTGCTTCTATGATTTCCATTTCAAATGTGTACACCTAGAACAGAGACCATTGGTACATTTTGCAGGTTAGAAAATGAAATGCTGAGGGAGGGAGAGAGAAAACAGCATTTAAGGCATAAAAGCAAATAGACAAATGATGAAATATTTTCATTTCCTTTTAGAATTACAAATGTCCTGAGTGTGTAACACATTACTGTCATAAAAATTACATATTCCTATTTCAACGAGAGCAGCAAGAGTATGATTGGTATGGGTCATCTGTAAGTGAATGTAATGTTCTATTAGCAAACTATACTGACACACTGGTGTGTGCAGTCATTACATATGGTAACTTCTTGTACATTAGAAACAGCAGTAGAGCTTTCACTACTCAAATACAGCCTCTATCCAAAATATATGAAGTACATTTAAAAATTCAGCAAAATTAGTGCCTCTTTTACTTGTGAACAAGTCTGTCCTGTTCCATCCAGGAGAGGGTGATAGTGCTTCGTTTAGCACATAGGATGAGAAGCCATGGCTCAGGCTCTCTTATGTTCCTCATGTGTATCCCTGGACATTTTTGTGGAAGAAATTGCTTATCTACTTAAATTAGTCTAGAGAAAAGTAAATTCCAACATAAATAGCTGAATGCTTAATCTGTATAGAAATATGACAGATCATGTGTAAATATGCCTGATTTATTTTCTCTCAAATATAATCAGAATTTATTACTTGAGAGGAAGGTAGAACATTATGCATAAGAATACTTTTCCAGTCCTCTATATATTTTTTTCATTTCATCATAGATAAAGTAAATGAAAGAGTCTGGATATAGTGCTTGTCTCATGTCTGCACAGTCAAAGCATAGATGTGCAGGCATAAATATAACAGTGTGTGGAGCCTTGGGTACCTCAGTATTAAAACATTTCTAGATAATTGTATATTTTCCCCACATTAAAATCAATATGTAGAAGGCTGAGAACCTTATGCTACCAGTTGTACCTTATTGTTTCTGTCATAGTTGTCATGCAGCTGGAGATGTTTCCCCACTTTGCTTGCCAGGTCCATCCACTTTCCTTTGAACCATTTCACTGATGGTTTCTTCAGCAGGCTCTCACCTGCAACTACGGCAGTGAAAGTGATGTTTCCACCTTGTAAGGCAAGTAGGATAAAATGAGATTATGAGCAATGTTTTGTTTAGTATATCTTTTAGGTCACTGCAGTAATCCCTTGGTGGAGAGCTAAACAATCAGGCAGCAGATGCAGTCTGCAACCACTTGACTTAGATTTTGTACTCACCAACAGTAACTTCTCCATCCTGAGGACGTGTCACAAAGAGCCCAATAGGATCTACAGGCTCTTCTGGTTTTGTCTCAGCAGGTGGAACTGCATCAAACACAAGAATTAGTAATTAGGACTTCCTGCATCGGCTTCTGTTATGGCCTATACAATAAATTTAAGTCATTTCAAAATGTCTCAGTATATTTCTTCTATCTCTGAGATTAATTGTTCTGTCATCTAATACTAGCATTCTCCTGGTGTCTACCTCACTTACTGCAAGGATTTCCTGTCCTAGTTCTTCCCTTCTGTTAATGTACCACGCTTAAAGTAACAGCAGCAGTTCTTTATTACCTTCTGGGTTTTGGTTGCTTTCTACTGGTGGAGCAGGCAACTCTGAGGCAGGTGGGGCAGGAGAAGCTTCAGCAGGAGCAACTGGCTCACTCTTTTCTGCAAAGGAATATAAACCTAAGTTACAGAATGGTTTCTTTCTGAATAAATCTTCTAAATTTTCTGGAATTTAGAAGATTTGCTGCTAGGAGAAGGTGCCTACTGACAGCTGGATGTTAAGGCTCTTTGCTGAGCTGGGAAAGAACTGATATCTGAACTTCTTAATTTTATGTTCCTGATAGGCAGGAACTTGTCAGCTGGTGATTAGTGCTACTGTTAGCCTCAGTTATAGAAAAAAATAGAAAAGGTAGTGAAAAGTGATGCAGTTTCAGCTTTTCTGAAGACTTTGTTTTTTGTGAGATTTCACTTGATTCTGTGTGTGAATGTGATGCTCTAAACACAGCAGATCTGGTAGTCTGGGAGAAGATCTACACACCATTTGCAATCAGTACAGAGAAAGTATTTTAAAATTCCCTCTATCATTTGCTCCTCTGGAAATTTGTCCCCTCAGTTAAAAGTATCATCTTACACACATTTATGCAAGTTCATTTGGGGAAGTAGAGAAGGTAGAAATACTTGAACATAGAGATATTTGAAGAATGAGCAACTATGACAGAGGAAGGGAGGTAGAATTTTCCTGAACTGATTTAATTGCTGAAATATTTTTCCCCCCAAGGTAGCAAATAAACTTCCAAAGGGCCTTGCTTACCCCTCACTTAAGTCTCATGTGCAGTTTTTGCTGTGTCTTTTCACCAGAGGTATCTGGCAATGTTGTGCCAGAGAATAATTTGAGTGGCTCCTTTGAAACAAAGGGAAGTGGTTGTGTCTGGACAGGTGAGGAGACACTTTCTACAGTTTCGATAATGAAAAGCTAAGTGGTTATTGCTTTTGAAAATAACAATGGCTAATCCAGTTAGTTATTCTTTATGCTTTAATTTTACTAAGGTCTGAAAAACAAGACCGTACCTGAGAGATGCTTTTATAACTTTGATGTGTAACTATTTAGAAAAGGCTGATTTTGAGGCATGAGTATATAACAAATACAGGAAAGTTGTTTCATTTTGGCATCCTGATGTCTCTTTTACCAATTTCTGTTTGTAAAAGGCATAGATCTTTTAGACCACAATTGCAATTCTAAATTCAGTGACGCTGCTATTTGAGGCTGTCTACATGTAGCACGTTCTGTCTGGAACTAACCTAAAAGACAGTGAGAACAACATAACTAGTATAATATTTACCTTTTTATTTTGTTGGTGAGAAAGGCAGCAAGAACATGCTGTTACACGCTCTGACAACTGTTAAATTGCCCTAATCCATACTAGGATTACCCTTTCTCATAATCTTTCATGCACTGTTGTTGGAACAGGATATCGTGTCTTCTGTTAAGTATTTGTGAGCATCTTTTCGGATGACCAGAAGAACTCACTAACATCATGATATAGTTGCCACTTCTTATTTATTCATTGTAACAAAAGTAAAAGAAAAAAATATAAAAAAGTAAAATTCTAGAAGTGCTGAATGGAGACTAAGAGTTTTAGAGGGAAAGAAAGCTTTTGAAGGTGAACTGTAAAGAAGAACATTGAGATTTTCCTCTGAGATCTCAACTGTGTGGACTTCTGTCATCAGAAGAATGGTGTGCCTTAGCCACAGGAAAGGTTTTCCTTTGCTTAATATTGAGTATGTTTTAAAACCTTACTGAAGCTTCAAATCACGTGGCAAAGCAGATGTCTTGCTGGTAGAGTAATTTTACTTTTTCAAGTTAGTTTTATGGGCCTTATTTATGAATTTTGAACTTGAGCCTGGAAGTACTGACGGAATAGAATTGCTTAGGAAACACTGTACCTGGTTCTTTGACCTTCAGTTCAAATTTGACCTTGGAAGTTCCAGCTATTACAGCGTATGTCACATCGTCTTCTTTTCCTACATTATTGATTGTCAGTGAATGCTTTTTCCCTTCTGCCTTGATAGTATATTTCTCACTGTCAGTAATTTCTGTGCCAGCTCGCTGCCATTTCACCTTGATGCCAGTTTTTTCTGTCTCTGCTTCAAACACAGCTGTGCTTCCGGCTGTCACCTCTGTTGTCTTCGGCTTCTTGGTAAAGGCAGAGGCTAAAAAAAGAGAGAAGGCTCACTAAAATCTGTTTTGCAATTGTGGCGTATCTGGTGTAGTCAGCTGTTGTGGCTGCAACAGCTGTCTCCTTTCTCTCCCATCTGCCCATGCAAGATATAAATTATAGTGCTTTCCACAGAGAAGCTGTGGAATTGTCTCTGTGTTTACTCCATTCTGACTGAGATTTCTCCATATTGTCTATATTTTATCCCAGCTTAATAGTATGAAGTGTTGCTTGCATTGAGATTTAATATATGGAATACACCAAATACAGTAGTAAAGTGCTTTCCTATGTAGTATTTGATGACAACTGGTTTTCTAATGAATTACAAGATGGATGAAAATATTTCTTCTGTTGTAAGGAGCTCTTATGATGCTCATAATGAGAGATAATTGAATTACTAATACACGGGATGAACATGCATGAACCAAATAATGTGTTTTGGCTCATATGCAATTGAAGAACCACAATAGGTGGGAATTTGAAAGCAAGCCGTGTATTGTGATTAAGATACCCATAGTAATTTTTCCAATTGTGGGTTTTGATGAGGTAACTTACTTTACCATTTCCCTTGCAGAGAATTATTAGATTTTCTAAACTTTATTTTGAAACAAACTTTTCATTTTTGTGTTTTCATTTTAATGAATTCTGTTATCTTTTGCAAATTGCCCCTCACTATGCTTAAAAGTACCAATATAAAAATGTTATTTTATACTGTGTAAATACTGGTATTTAATACAAAACAAGTGTATAAAAATACCTGTAACACTCCGATTTGTGCATTAAATGTTTCTTGTGTATAATTAGTCATATTTTTTTATTGACTTACTCTTTGATAACCATGCTTTTATATAATATTATTAATTCTATCATTTTTGGTTATATCTGTTACCTCTGCTGCAAATTACCTGTGGCTCTACTACTTGGACAACAGCAGTAACTTTCCTAAACATCAGAATAATAGTTAGCCTTAAACTTTTGATTTTACTTTATAAAAAAGGAACGTAGCATGGAAGGATATATTCTTAAAGAAGTTGTTCATACTTGTGTTCAAACAGGTGCTTTAGTTAGAATAAATGGTATGTTTCTAATAATACCATCTGCACAAAATCTCTATTCCTGTGCCATATGCCAGACTGCGTAACTTAACTGACCTCAGTAGGGTTACACCTGCAAGAATTTCATCTGATGCTATTTGGGCCGTTGTCATAATACTAGACACTCTTCTGGCATTGCTTTGCAAAGAATTTACTTGATACTTAAGCATCTTTAAAGTGACTTGCAAATAATACCCAAATTTAGGTTGTAATATATTTTTGCTTTCCTTTGTTATGTGAAGTCCTACAATATGTTTTTCTTTCTTTTTCCCCTTCTATTTTCTTTCATTTTCTAATTTCATGAGAAAACAAATCTATTTTGCCCTGAGCCTGTTGCAGCTTCAAATGAGCTCCTTTTGTATTCTGCGTGTGTGTGAAGTTTCCACTGGGAATGGAATATCCCTGCATGCGCTTACTTTATTTCAGGCCTGCAACTGATATAATTGCCCTTAAAAGAATACAGTACTATAAAGATAGTAGTGCTCTGTACTTTAGCATAATACTCAGATGCTTGTTACCAATTGCACATCCTTTGAATAGAGTTCTGCACTTCAGTAAATATTGCCTCACCAGAGTATACCTTGATGCAGTCTGTAACTGTGACTAGATGTGCGAGTGCTATTGTAGGTAGCAACTCAAATGCAAGGAACTGGGAAAATGATTGAAGTTGTCCATGCAGCCACCCAGTGCAGAGCTAAGTGAGCTCTGGGACTCACTCCTGCAACACTCAGGCTAACCACTAGCTGGCTTCTCTCCCTGTGACTAGAGATATGGTGGCAAATTGGCCTTTTCTTCCCTCCGCGTGCTATCACCATCACTGTTCTATTTAAGCACAAAAGAGTCTATAAATATATTAATTACTGAACAGCAGTGTGGCCTGCAAATGTTCCTCTCTCTGAATATTTCAAGACATGCTCACTTAGATGGCTCATGAACAACAACAAAAAAAATTGCTGGACAGAATTATATGCACAGTAAGAAATCCCCACAGCCACAGCGTATCTCTGACTTGGGGAAAATCCAGATACTTAGGTGGAAGTTTACAAGTAATTCTCCCTGTCTTTTTCTTTCTTCCTTTCTTTTCCCTGCCAAAAGTCTAATTGATTTGGATTCCTGCTTGAAATGATTGTGCATATTTCCATTGAAGCATATAACTGGAAAGTACCAAGAACTTCCGTGAGAATAAAGGAAGAACCATTCCTGAGAACCCACATTTTTCAGAGATAAAGGAGACTGTAAGAGCCTTTGTCTTGCACCAGATTTTTAGTGGGTGAATAGCAGTGTCTCTCTGTATATGCACCTCTGTTCCCTTTCATTTTCTGCTGTTATTTGCATGCAGCAGAAAAGTAGGAATGTAAGGCTGAAGATTTTAAAATAAATTATTTTTTTAAAGAAGCTTCTGGACAAGCATGTGCTGGGAATTCCATCCTTTCCCGTTCCAGGGGGGAATGGGCACCTTAGCAAAAGAAGGCAAAGTGAGAGATCAGCTATGCTTAGCCTCCTTCCCTCTGTCTGCTATCTTGGGTAACAAATGTATCTGACTTCCAGATACTTTTTTTTCCCTTCATGCGACTGTAGCAGTCTGATCTATTTCCTCAGCAGGAATGACTCCAAATGTCACAATTCAAAGCTACTTGTCCGCCCTGAGAGCATTGCTTTTTCCTGCTTTTGTCAGAAACACGTTCCTCCCTTGGAAATCTCTCTCACTTCAACATTTGTCTTCTGCCCAGCTATGTCTCTCTAAGTTTCGCATATCCATTTGCTATTCAAAACACTCTTGAACACTACCACCACAAGTCTGTGGAAAATCCAGTAGCTGTGACACCTCTCGTGATGTTGTGGAATGTCTACACCTCTTGTGCCTGTCAGGCCCTGACAGATCTCAGGCACTGTCACATGCTTACCCAGACAGCAGACAAGCATGTAATGAGGAGACACTGGGTTGGAGCATGTGATAACTTAGTAGCCAGCTCCTCTGCCTCCTGTTTTTTCACTTCCCTGCTTCCATGAGATTCTAACCCACACAGCACAAAGGGAGAGAGTGGAGACATTTATGCTAATAATGTAGCAATGCTGAAGAAGAGATGCATATGAGTTACCAGAGCTGTTTTTTTTCCCCAGGAACTGTTGAAGGAGAGGTGCTGTGTATGTTTGTGTGGGGTTTGTTTGTTTCATTGTTTTGTGGGGGGGGGGGGGGGGGGGGGGGGGAGGGGGGATATGGGAATGGAGCTGGAATTGCTTTAGGAAATTAACCTTCCTCCTCATTTCTCATATTCCAGACTTTCCTACAATTCTATTGTCATAATGAGGAGAACTTTATGTAACTTCTTTAAACAGTGACTTTGTACTCATGGCAAAATAGTAAGCACGCTCCATGTGGTCTGAAGTAGTCTTGCAGAAATCTTTTTATACCTTATGCTGCTCCTACTACAACTTGCTTATGGCAGCAATCATTTAGGAGTTCTGTAACAACTGAATAGGGCTCTGGACACATCCATCATACAGTTATCTATGTCATAGGATCATTAAAGCTGGAAAAAGCCTCTAAAATCATCTAGTCTGGATAGTCCATCCCCACCATGCACACAAAATGGTGCTCCCAAGTGCCACATCTACACATTTCTCCAAAAACTCCAGGGACAGTGACTTCATCATCTCACTGAGTAGCCTGTTCCAGTATTTGGTCACTCTTCTGGAAATTAACTGTTCCTAATATCCAACCTGAACTTCCTGTGGTTTGAGGCCATTACCTTTCATCATATCACTACTGGTCCACCCTGCTCCCTCACCATGACCTCCTTTCAGGGAGTTGTAGAGAGCAATAGTCTCCCCTGAGCCACCTCTTTCCAAATTAAACAGTTTCAGTTCCCTCAGCTGCTCCTCATAAGACTTGTGCTCCTGACTCTTCACCAGCTTTGTTGCACCTCTCTAGACATCCTTCAGGGCCACAATGTCTTTCTTGTAATAAGGGACCTAAAACTGAACACAGTATTCAAGGTGTGGCCTCACCAGTGCCAAGTGGAGTGGGAAAGTTCCCTTTCTAAATTCATTCCATTTCTGAATTCAGAGTATGTGTGAAGTACCTGAAATCAAAGTGTGGATTTCACAAGAGAGTTTTTATCTAGATGGAGTGATAGAGTGCCATCCTGTTGTGGTTTTGTTTTTAAATTTCATCTTGCTTTCAGATCAGTTGCTCTGACTTCAACTTTTAATCATGCATGATAGAGGAGAGAAAGTTTAGCGCTTAAGGAAAATGTGTGTTAGTATGAGGCTTTGAAATAGTACTTCTGCCATTTTGAAATAAAATCTGTTGAAGTTATTAACATTTTAGGCGAATCTAGTGCATGTGGCTGAATGCACAGGTTGCAAACTGCAGTAGAAATCCAGGAGAAGAACTAGAAAAAATAGAAATTTTCTTCCACAGAACTGATGAGATCTTTTGCTTTATGTTTTGTTTAATTGTTATCCAGATTTTTATATGGGCAACGTATGGACTGATTATTAAAAGATAGATAGCATAAGCTTTTGGAGTTTCCTCAATTTGTTAAGGCTTCATGTTGAAAATGCATCTTTGTTTTAGTGCCTACACTTGGCATCAAGTTTTCCTTTTATACCGTTTGTTCTTTCATTGAGATAAAAGCCAAACTGTGAATAAACAGACTTCAGTAACAGAGCTCGTAAATTCCTCGCGGAGGAACTATATAAAGATGCTGTGCATTCCTAGGTCAGGACCTAAGTGGCTTCTTGCAATTACAAGCTTAATCATTCCTTGATCCAAAAGCTATTGAGCTACTCAATCTTATCATTCCTTGCCTACTTCAGCAGCTGAGACTGTAAATTCCTGTAATATGAGCAACAGGCAAGGAATAGTTTCACTAACCAGTAGCCTCTCTCTATCTATGCACTCATCACACTTGCTGTAAAATGTGAATAATAATATTTATCTTGCTTTGAACCTTGAATTAAAAAAATAAAATAAAATAGTTCTATGTAAATTGATGCTGATTTTTGAATTCCTGTAGCACACAGAAGTTCATTCTTGTGGACTAATATTTTAACACTGAGAAGTGCTTTACTTTGCTAGGTTCTTAAAATGTAGGAGGAGGAGCTAGGTTCCAACTAAAATTCTACAGGAAGCTCTTCATGATGCAATATTGTATGTTATTATGGAATGGCATAAGTCTATCCATATTTATAGCCAAAGTGTTTTTAGACCTTTGATAAAATTTCCTAGTATGAGCTTCAAAGTTTGGACTCCTTGATCTATAAAAGGCATGAATAAAACTTGATTCATTTTCAGAGAAGGCGAGTAATGACAGAATTCTCTTCTTCCTGATTTGGTAATGCACACCTTTCCCGTTAACTTCAATTTTTCTGCTACACTTTGTATGAAAAGTTCAGCTGTTTCCTTTTAATGTCACAGCATTAAATGTTGTGGAAATGGTTTGGGTGGTTTTTAACCTTTGTAAGTTTTCATAGCAATGAAAAGAAGACCTAAACTTTCCAAAAGGCCAGCGTTTGAGCAGAGATAACTATGAAATGTTTAAGACTTGGAAGTCTTCACTTTTTTTTTTTTTTATTATTATTATTTTTTTTTTAGTTTATTTGTCTGTTTATACATGTTGAAAGGCTTCTTAGAACTGCAAAATAGAGCTAGAATATCCTTGATCATTCCCTGGCATAAAGCATTTTCCCTTACCTGTGTGTGAGATGCCCTAATTTCATTATTAAAAGCTAAAGTTCTCTTAGGTTTCTTCAACAGTCTAACTTAATGATATATAAAAGACAGAAACCATGACCTGTCCAAGTACGAACTGTTAGATGCTTATCCAGCCCTTTTAAGATTATGTTTGATATTATCTCATCTTGAATTGTATAAACAACATGAAATAGAAAACCAAAGGGATTAATGTCTCTTGGGAGAAAGAGAAAATCCTCCCAAGAAGTTATGAGGCATGTGACTGTTTCTGTCTCAGTCAGAGCGGGTAATAAGAGCTTTTCCTCCCCTGCTGTGATAATCGCTTTGTTCACAAGCGCTGCGGAGGAGTGGTGATGTTAGACACCTGTTAGATTTCTTTCCTCTGGAAAAGTAAACTGGAGCAAAGTTTATCTTCATTGTTAGCTAGCAAAGGTGAGCATCTTCACATGCAGAAATGTTGCTTCTCATCCTCAGAGGCTGAAAATGATAATTTATAGACATGATGCCTAGAAGATTACCTTGTCAAATTTTGCCTAACCTGCTGTATTTCTTTTTGCTAACATTAGACATTTTGATGAATCTCAGAAGTCAGGTGGCTTTAAGAATAGAATATGATTATGAATATCTTTTTTTTTTTTTTTTTTTTTTTTTTCTTTTTCAGTCACTGAACTTTTACAAGCATATATTTTCAAGGTTTCCACTATAGATACAATGTCTGGTATGTACTTATTTTTGTATAAGCTCCCATCTGATTTCAGAAATTGCATCTTGAAGAATATCAAAGGAATATATAGAGATAGATAGCATTGTACTGGTGACACTGATGCTACTTTAGAGTGACTTTCTGAACATGGCTGGTTATCTTCTGTCTCAAGATGATGAAAGAGGGTAAATGAAAGGAAAGATATTCTTTAGTGTCTCTCTCTCTCTTTTTTTTTTTTTTTTTTTGCTAAAGCTCAGCTCTTACTGGCTGGAAGAACTAGAAAGAATAAGCTCTGAGCCAGGTACCATTTGCTTTCATTTCCACAAAGATTTCACAACAAATAACATCAAAATTTGTCAATTATGTTTCCTGGAAAGTATCAGGATTAAAAAAAAATAAAAAAAAATAAAAAAAATAAAGAAAGTGGGAGACTTTAATACTGCCCAGTTGCCCAAGAGAGAGACAAGAAGATTTTTTTTTTTATTTTTTTTTTCTTCACAGCTTGAAGGTTACTAGGAGAAGAAATAATAAATGAAAGGAAACTGAGTATTAAAGCATTAAAGCTCGATTCTCTTTTTGTCCAAAGTGTTTGGAGATAATTCTGTGTCTGAGGGTTACCAAATTAGTTATTGATTTCTCTACAAGAAAACACATTATGTTAATGAATTTATAAAATATAATCTCCTTTTTCTCTCTTCCCCCTCCCCCCCCAGCTCTTTTTTTTCTTTCCTTTTTTCTTTTCTTTCTTTCTTTTTTTTTTTTTTTCCCCTGTTTCCTAACATACAAAAGCTATTCAGAAATTTCTCTTTCAATCTCTTTTCAGACTTTGTTTGTCAGTCATGATCCTTACCTGCTTTCTTTGCAGGCTCTGGCATCTTCACTTTCTGATGAAGCTCCTGGTTGAATCTAGAATCTAGAAAGCAGAGTCCAAGCTAAACAGAAACAAGAGTGCAGGGCTTTTGAGACCCCCAGAAGAAACGCTCAGTGGAAGCCCCCATCCTGCTCCTCCCCCTTGAATCTCCACTGTTGTCAACTACAGCATTTTATCAATAGCAGGGCAAGCTTGACAGGCTACATCAGCTGGGATAAATATAGCCAAGTTCCAGGAGCCAGAGAACTCAAACCACCTAAGGCTGGCTACCGCTGATCTTTCCATGCAAACCACAGAATCACAGAATCCAAGCATGGTCTGATGCTGCACATGCTTCCCATTCGTATTTCATAAAGGATTCCTACCCTGCCATGTTTATAGCACTTGATCTGGTAATTCTTGCTGCAAGTGTATAGCTACTTGCAGTCTTGCTACTTTGCTATTGTTTTAGTTGAGTCAGACCCAAACAGCCTTTCACAGAGCTTTTTTCTTTATCTACTCTGCTGAAGACTATAGAACTCAATGCAAACTTCCTTGAAAGTTTTTCAGACATCTATACTTTACTGATATTTGCAGTCACAACTGGGGAATGTGACACTACTTAGTTTCAGTCCTGGCTCCCCATCCACCCACTTGATCTGCAGTATGTGTTACTTGAAAGTTTAACATTTTCTCTTCTTTTAAAGCACTATTTCAAAACACTTCTAGATGTTTTGTTTTGAGCAGAATTAAAACAAAAAGGGACAGATCTGGAGAAATCTCACCAGGGTATTGTTCTCATGTTTCCATTTCGTGCTTCAGCTTTTACTTCTTATTATTTATTAGTCTAGCAAAACAGCAAGTGTAGACAAACATCCCTGTAGTATCTTGTTGGTGCGTCCATCCTCTGTCACTATTGTCTGCCGCATTTTTACTTTTCATGAAAGCTCTGTAGGCCAAGTATTTGGCACATTTTAGCTGCCACTGGTACCGAAAAGAAAAAGATTAAAAAAAAACCACACACACACCACAATGTGGTTTTCAGTTTTTTACATCTGTAAAAATCTCTGTCTGAAGGTTCTCAGCTTTTGGCAGGAAGTGCAGAAAAGACAAGTGTGCATATATAGCACATCGTTCATTGTATTTCGTGTTTGCTCTTCACATCTGACTCTCTGGGTAGGCTGATAGGGCGAACAAGAAGCAGAAAAGGACTGCTGCTACTCCTCTCCTGATTTTGGGCCAAGTACTCCCTCCCTTTCCCCTGAAGGAATTTTTTCATACAAGTAAGGAAGATGAGCATGATGTGACCTATGTATATTTTCTGTTGTTTCTGTTTATAAAGGAACAGAAATTATCATGATACGTTTTGACATACTGTCCTGTGCCTGAGGTACTTCACTGGGAATCAGGGGATCTAGGTTATCAGCTTTGGCTTGAAGTCTTTCTAGGAACTTGAGCTTCACAGTATGAAAAATCTGTCTCTCAACTGGTGAAGGTCATTATTCTATCCTTTAATATTTTTCCCTATTAGAGAACTGGCATTAAACCTTTCTTCTCACCAGAGCTGATCCCCAGCGTGCTGCTGGAATAACATCAAAATCCCTTCTGGAAAGAGGCCTGTCAGATACTGGAGGCGATGGGAGGCAGAAGTAACATGAATAGACAGAAGCAGAAAGAAAAAAGCTATGCAGATTATCTAGAGATGGACTGTGATCAAAGCCACCTTTTTTCTCGACTAATTTGCCTCTTTAGTATGTCCTTGAGATGATGTTTACAAGGGAAATCAGCGGTCACTTCTGCAAAACTTAAAACATGAACCTCATGTAATTGCTTTTAGAACATGCTTAACTTTCTCAGGAATCACTTTGACTCAATAAGTCAGTTTCACTATTTCATCCTTTCTCAATCACGTATTAGCAAATAATTATTTTTATTGAAAGTCTGTATGTTATGTTGTAAAGTGGTTGTACTGATAAAATACATAGTACGCTGAGGTGTTTTCTTCAATCTGCATTCAAAAGATTGTTCAGGTCATCAGTATTTTTTCAGTTAGTACTGTAGGCCTTTATTAACATGAACTAAAGCAGCATAAGTGGAAATAAACCCATTTGCATGGGTTTAAAGAAAATGTGTGCTTCAGTAGAGAGCGTTTTAAATGCAGGCATCTAGTATTTATCTCTTTCTTTAGGACTGTATCTGTGGGTGTCCAGTAAGAGGTACTTTAAAGCAAGAACTGAGAAGCTTAGACTAATAAAATGTGGGATAATTCATATCTAACACAGATCTTGTCCTGAAGCAATAATAGATATTACCTATAAGCATATCTTGGCTATTTCTTTTAAATTCCTGGAAGTCTCAGTAGCGTTGAGTCACCTCAATACTAATTTATTTCTAAAATGACATTATGAAGTCCTTGGAGTTGATGTTTTACAGTATTAATTCATCTGCTGAAATATGCATTGTGGAAGCATTGATTGCATTTTGGGTCTGAATTTTCTAATTTCTATCTTGAATATCCTCTTGTCTGGGAGAACGCAATTGCCATTTGATGTCTGAATGTCAGCTATTTTCTGTGCTTTTGTCAGAGCACAGCTACTCTTTTACAACAAAGGTACAGCTGTGCAAAACACTTTTGTACCTGACACTGGATACAGAAACATTTTCCTTCTTTTCCTGCTTTCTTACTGTGAGATATTTGTCTGCAAAACTCTCAGGCATGTGCCCGATGGCAGTGGCCATAGAGGAGATCATGTCCATCACTGTCATCTATGGCAGGGTCCTACTTCCTCTAGGGCAGATGGGAGTTAATCCTGACATCACATGGCTGGCAGATGAACTGCATTTGTATGTTTCTGTGGAAGTTTACAAGGTGGTCAAAGCCATATTTCCTTTCAGAAGGCTTTCATTAGACTGAATTCTAAGGTGTGGGTTACTTGTGGATAGTATCCCAGAAGCTGTCCATGTGCTGTTATTTCCAAATGAAGTGGAGAGAAGTTTATATTAATCTGAATAATAAAATACGATTGGTTGTTAGGTCACTACCAAATATATAACCAGGTAACATAGCATTCCCACTGTGCATTAGAAAGGAATTCTAGATCATGGACTATGTTAGATTGTGTTAGGCAGTGTTTCTTTATTAATGCTGGGAGTGGTGTGTGCAAGGTTTCATCCCAGAGGTGATCACATAAGCAGGTTTATACTGTTTTGTGCTCCTTCCTCTTATTTTTCACAGATACGTAGAAACTTTTTAGACTTAAAATACTATGGGCACTCATAAGCTCTTGGGAACCGTTTCCCATTGCTTTTCATGTTTTACAAATTATATATACATACGTACACATGTATGCTTAAATAAATATTTGTTATTTAATGTGATTAGCAATTCCCTGTTCTTCAGTGAATTTTCCACCTATGATAACACCTGACATTTTGTTTCCTTTGGATCTCTTTGCTCAGGATTTCATTTTTATTTTTATTGTTTTTGTTCCAGATTTTTCCTACTATAGATATGTGGGTTTTTTCCTTTTGTAAACATTTAGTGGTATAGATTTAATTCAGCAAACTACAGAAGGACATGAATGCCATTAAATGTGGTCTTAATTCTGAACATTTGTGTGCTCAAAACAGGCATTTTTAATTTGAATGCTGCTGGTTATTCTCCTTAGATGCTTCTCAGGATTCAAAGTCAAGTTCTTCCTTGGTTAAAGGAGAACCATAGAATGAGATCTGATGTGGGGAAACAATCCTATTCCACACTCACATATTTGCAAGTTTTGTGATTTAAAAGGTGTTATTTTAAAATAGTGTCAGCAAGTCGAAGGCAGGGCAAAATAAATGTTTTCTCTGAAATTACTCTTGTGGTTACCAGGTGGCAGCATTGCAGTGATAATAATTCTTTCTAGCGTTTTCTACGTTATATTTATTTATTTAAGCAACCACTTTTAATAACAAAACTGCAATGCAAATGAATTATCTGGTAGCGGTGTCTATGCAAGTCCAAAATAGATCAGTCTGTGTAGTGGATCATGAAGAGTAGTTATCGTGCACCACAAAACTGGATGATCTTTTAGAAAGTGCATCAAGTTTCCTCCTGTATTCAAATGAAACTGATGTATAGCGAAGCAGCATATAATAAATGTCTTTGGAACTTTGCTGCAAAAGTGAATGAGAGGGAAATGATGTCCTTTCTTGTCAACTGAATTATCTTACAAGTTTGACATTATTGCTCCCTGCCTCAGACTGTGACTTTCCTCATGCGTTTCAAAATCAGGTTTAAAAATGACAGTAGTAAATGGCCTGTAGTGAAAGACCATGTGATTTATCTTCCTGATTTTTAATAGCAGCAGCACAAAACACTAAAAATTTGTTATTTATGGGCAAAGTTAGCAGCACATCCTTCTAGTAAAACTACCAAATGTCCCACTGAAAGATTAGTTTTTTAGATGGTTACAGCTTTGCCCATATTTAACTATGCGGGCAGAAAATACATATATTGCCCATCTACCTGGGGCTTGTTCTACTTTTAGTTTCTGTTATTTCAATTATTTCTCATCTCTGTCTCTGCCTCTTAGTTTCGTGAAAACAAGCAGCTCCGTTATCCGGCAGATTCTTAGGATGAGGTAGATATAATTAACTTGTAGCTCCAGCAGCTGCAGGTCTGTCGGAACAGTCAAATTGTCTGTGTGCAGAGCACAGGCCCAACACTGAAGTGCTACAACCCAGCCAGTGTTTCCTCTGTGCTTTTGAAATGCAGAGCACTGAGGTGCACTGTGCAAAGGTGCTTGACCTCCCTAGTTGAACTGGAGTTCACAAGGCTTTGCTAGATCAGGGTAATGCCGACGCTGCTTGGTTGAACTTGCTTCTGCCAACCCATTTTATGTCCCATATTTTGAATTTTTCTGGGCATTTGACAGTTAAGTAGCTTTCATTTCAGGGCTGTACTTCTGACTGGCTTCATTATACTCAATATGGAATTGATTTGTTTCATGTTCTGGACTGCAGAAAAAGGTGCAGTTTACACATGCTAAGATTCTTAGATTCTTCTCTGTGAGTGCTGTGGCTGCATCAGTAGTGTCCCAGGTAGGATTCAGCAGGATTTTATCTGCATTATCTCTGGACTGTCAGGGGTCTCAAGCTGAATCCATATGAACTAAGAGCATACAATAGATATATCTTTTGTTCCAGATAACATTTCTCTCCAAAATATGAATGAGGGGGAAAGAATTGTACCTTCTGAAAGGGAGGGGACAGGTCACCTAGAGTGGGATAGGGAAATAAAAACAGGTGATGGAAGCGTGTAGGTGGGAAGAAGAAATATGAGGTTTGAGGTTGTGGGAGGTGTTTGAAATAGGTCTCAAAAGATGGGAATATTGAATGGTAGTACAACTGAGTACAAAGTGAAGGGAGGAGAACTGGGAGTCAGTAGGCGATGAGTCTGAAACTGTAAGAGGATGTGGGATGGCAAAACTATAAATATCTGAACAAATACAAGGGCTATTCTGAAAATGATGCCTCCTTTTTTTATTATTTTGGCCCATGATGTAGGAGATGGATGTTGGTGTTATGGAGGTAGGGATTGAAACGTCCAGCCAATATTCTGTCATATTTTGTTGTTGTATGACAGATGGGAGCAGAGGGGCAGTCTGAAAGAAATGGTTTCTGACATGGAAGTGTATATGAAGCAAATGTGTGAAATTGAATTATGGAAAAAAAAAAATCTCCCACTGATATCCATTGATGCTGCTGAACAGTTAGGGACACCAAGTAATGGATATGAGCACAGTGAGGTGGTGGGAATTTGTTTCAGCAGGAATGACAGTGAAATGAAAGACAAGCCACTTTCCCAATAACCATGTTCAGCTGTCACACCATGAAGTGAACATCGTCTCATTGAGTTCATCTACACAAACTGTCAAATTACAACCAGAGAACTGTATACAAAGCTGAATATCAGCTTTAATGCGTTGCAAACAATGGTGGCAGCACTGTAATATCACAAAGTTTGTCCTATGAATGCTCACATAGGAAAAGAAAGAACAGCAAATGTAAGTTTGTTGGAACATATAGAACCAATATGAGGCTGCGTGACAATTCCCTGGATGGCTTTATTATCAGCCATGATAACCACTAGCTGCCTGGATCAAAATGACAGTCCTTGGTGGCTGAAGTGATGTGCACTTTCTTTTGGGATGGATGATTGTTCTGGATTTCCTAGAATTTTCCTGAGAATTTGCTCTGCTGAATGGTGTTATCTTTTCTTATCTGTTGTAGTTTCCATTGAAATAAATAGGAGGCATTAATTTTGGAGCAACTTATGTATATTGGAATTGAGAACCACTTGCATAATGAGAAGATGACTGTGGCATGTGTGAGAAAAGTTTACCTGAGAGGAAGAAATCAGACTAGCTGGACATTAAAGTAAAACAGCCAATAAATACTGAGGCATCCCATGGCTTGGTCTAAAGGAGGAGAAAGCCTAAAAGAAGAGATGGGATTGAGTAACTGGGAATGGCTGAGAAAGGAACAGGATACAGTGTTGTGGGTGTGAAAAAGTGAAAGAGGGCATGACTAGCAATGAATTTTAGGATTTTGTTTCTAACTGCAAGTGCTCAAAATTCAGAAAACTAGTGAGTTAAACCTAAAAAACCCAAAATGATTTGTATACGCAAATGGCCAGCTCAGCATCCAGACATTCTTTGCTTTGCATAAAGCAAAGGCGTCAGTGTATTCTGCACGAAGGCATTGGTGGTCAAAGGGCTTCTCATAGGACGAACGCTAAAGCACTGCTACTGAGGAGCTGAAACAAATGCTCAGAGGGAGCCCTTAAAGCACAGAAACTGCATTCCTTCCTACCACAAAGCCGCTTCCCCAATCCTTTGCATAACCTTGGTCTCCTCAGCACCTCCTCCCACCCTTCCTTCTGCTCTGCCACCTCCTGCTAAAGCTTATCTACTCTACCACATCCTCATTCTCCTCCTGTCCATAGACTGGTTTTCTTATTCTCACGTAGTGCTTTGGCTCCCCAGTAGTAAAAAGTAATACTGTGGGGAAGCAAAGGCATAAAGAAGGGGGATGTGGCTGTGAGAATGGAGGGAGTGGAAAGAGACAAAATGGAAAGATAATTGCACTGAGAAGCTTGATCTAATAGGCCTGCTTTGGGCAGGGGCTTAGATGAGGTCACTTCCAGAAGTCCCTTCCAAAACAAGTTTCTCCATCCTTCTCTGTGGTGGTCTGAGAGATTGTGTGGGAAATAAATGGGGCTACAGCTGACATAGATGAGTTATGAGAAAGAATGTAAAGAATACCTGCAGCCTACTGCTTTTTCCATCTTCGCTGAAAGAAGTTCACATTTCCCAGCTCATGGAATTGGACTCTGATGACCTGAGCTGTATACAGACCTCTCTAATACCACAGGCTCAACTGAACCAACAAAACTGAAACATGCAAATTTGTTGGAGAGGAGAGATGAAACTTAGTGCTAGCTATGCTACAGTTGCCTTAAAGAGAATGTTCTTTGTCTTGTAAGACTAGTACTTTCAATGGAGTATTTTTTGTTTATTATAAGCTTTACATTTTTAGTGTTTTATTTCTTTAGATACCAATCAGAGGACTGCAGAACCTATCCTGTAATAAAGGGTCAAGGGAGTTGGGACTGTTTAGCTTGGGGAAGAGAAGGCTGTAGGAAGACCTCACTGTGATCTGCTAGAACTTGAAAGGAGTTTACAAGCAGGAAGGGAAGACTTTTTACACAGATAGATTTTGACAAGGCAACAACAGCAAAATGTGGACTGTGGGCAACATTTTCCTAGCAACAGTGCAGTCACTGTAGCTGTGAAACAGTGGGTCATCTCCACAGAGGCTCCTGTTCATTGCTGGTGAAAATGCATAGATATTGGTGGCTGTAACCATGTTAAAAAATTGTGTTTTGTAGCTGAGAATGTGCTCTACTGAATAGTGCTATTGTGCTCTTTGTATCAGTTGTAGTCTTCATGGAAACAAATAGGCAGCATCATTTTAGAGCAACTTATGTACTTAAGAGTGGGACTCAGGAGGAGCAGATACTGTTCTGTACCTTAGTTAAAGTATGGATTATTTATGTTGTTATATATGATGAGCTCTCTGCTATGAATTTACAATATGTGGTAAAAGTATAAACAAAATTAGGGTAGTATAGTAAACAAATTGAACTGGGTTGTCATGTAATAGAGGTACTTGTTATGATGTTGGCACTGTAGTATGAATTAAGCTTGATGCTTATGAAGTGACTTCAGTTGTGCAGAGATTTGAACAAGAGGATGAAAATCTAGAATGATATGGCAGAAAGAAAAAGATAAAAGGATACAGGTAGAAAAAACAACCTGGGGCAGGAGGTAACTGGAAAGTACAGAGCACAAAACACATTGAAATACAGAATAAGGATAAGTACAGATTATAATACTGTGGCAGTATATGAATCTGAAAGTGAGGTTATGGAGATAAAAGACAATGAAGAAGGTGGTAATAAAATATGAAATGTATTAGGATTTGCATATATATGTATTGTTCAGGAAATTTTTCAGATGTGAGGAATGTAGAGTTTCAAGTGGGAAATAAATAATAACACCTTGAACTGCAGTTCTCCCCGAGTAACAGCACAGAACCTGACATATCTAAAATTCTCTTAGACTGCATAGGGCTAAAAAAGATAGCACTCTGTGTACTGTTCTAAGCAGACTATCCCTTTGTACAACCATTGCAATTTTTCTATATTCTATAGCTTGAAGGGGAGCCTAAAATATTTTATAGGGCTCAGTATTTTGAATTTAGCTCAGTAATGGTTTTCTGAATAATATTGTTTCAGGTGAATGGATTAGGAACTGGTCAGCAACTAATAAGCATGATAGATTTCTTTAATGGAGGCTGCAAAGATCGTGTGTTAGTTGAACATCCAACTGTGGTTTCTGTAGTTTGAATGTTTGCTTTGAAATATTGGATAATTTCTAACAACAGTGGACTGCAGAATGTTCCAGTAAATTTGTAATAGTTGTAGGTAATCTGTACAGATTGATCTGACCTATTTATATTTTTCCAGCACCTCCTTTTGTCTGTCAATTGGCCTCCGTCAGAGAAAAATGGTATTCACTCTGCAATTTTCCTGAACAAATGATTCTGTCACATTTATTTTTGGCTTTTTTTCCTCTAAAATAGCCAAAGAGCTTGTTTCCATGTGAAACTAAATGGTACTAATCAGTGTGATTA
Source organism: Coturnix japonica (assembly GCF_054131305.1). Classification (NCBI taxonomy): domain Eukaryota; kingdom Metazoa; phylum Chordata; class Aves; order Galliformes; family Phasianidae; genus Coturnix; species Coturnix japonica. The sequence goes on along the minus strand of NC_140667.1, from coordinate 22,921,312 downwards.
CACAGCCTGCTATCCAGACCAGTTTGATTGGATGAGATACAAAGGGTACTGTGGTGGAGAAGCATCACAGCTGCTATGCATGATTATTCAGACTCTTTATGCCACAGATGAAAAACCTAACCAGAAGCAGATGGGGATTAAATATTTTTAGAAACAGCACTGCAAAGTATTAACAAGAGGAAGAGAAAAAGTTTGCAACTTCGGAGACTAACGAATTTTTAAACCTGCTTGTTAAGGTATATTCAGTATTGTTTGTATAAATATTGCAATTCTTTCTTGTGGATGGTACCAGGGTGAGATGCAAATTTTTCAATTCCAGCACAAGCTGCTCTAAAATAATATTTTAAAGTAACATACAAATCACAAATCACTCATTTAACGTTTCTTTTCTGATTGTTTTAATTTAGTATAATTTCTTCGTAATGTAATTGTCTTCTGTGTGAGATGTTAGAAAAGCAGAAAACTTGGACTCTCAGATCTAAGAAGGTGTGAAATACATTTAGTGGCATCCTAAACATCTTCATGATTAACATATTAGGTCTGTTCAGTCATCACAGTTTTCCTGCAAGAGGAAATGATTCTTCTCCTGTGAATTACTGTGTCAGAAAATAATCAGTTCTGCTTTTCAGCTGTGTTTTTTATGAGGACACTTTATAAAGAATTAATCCTTTAGTTTTCTAGAATATCAAATCTACATGTCTGATAAGGGCAAATGTCTTTTATCACTTTCTAAAAGCAAGTCATTGATGCAGAGATGTCATGTGTACTAAGCAGAAAAGTCCTGATTTTCTAGCTCAGGTTGAAGAAAACTCAAACAAGGTCAGTGTGTTGAATACTGATCTAGTCCTCTGAGGGCTACTTCAGGGTCTTGAGCTTCCATCCTAGAATTACAATATGGATGCAGATTGAGTATATCCAACTCTCAGTTAGTGAGTATTTCATTAAGTCCTATGGGAAGTAAATATTTTCTTAAATCATTTCATAGCTTTTGAACCTATCGCACCCTAACTGAATGTAAAATATTTGACAAGGAGAGTGTATTATTTTTTGATAAAGTACTGATGTCCTCACCCACTTTTAATTCCCAAACAATTCCTGACACTGACTGATAGATTTCTTGTGTTCAAGAACTGCAAATTAGAATTGTGAAGTACCGCATTGTGAACTTTATAAAGAGCTGCTTTTTCCTTGGCTGAAAAAATTAACTGTATCTCAGTGATGTCACCAGACTTTTCACTTCCACAGCGAGATTGGTGGTATATGTAAAGGTGACTACATTTAGATATAGCTTAGAGAACTCGCATCTGTAAGAACATTGTCACTTTCAACTCTCTCTGGTTTCAGTGAGGAGTAAGTTCTGAAAACCTCCAAGTTAGCCATGTTACTGAATTAAGCCTTCAACATTGTTGTGTTTGACAAGTTCTGCTGCTGTTTAATATTATTAAGTAAAACCAATTCCTTAGATGAAATGAGATAGGTATAAAACTAACTTATTTTAGAATTCACTTTCTCCCAGACAGTTTATTGTTGCTTGTTACATTATCAAAACATACAGATATATTTTTTTCTATTGGTCTTGGTCAGAAGTCAAGAACATGTGCAGGAGTCATGAGTATCAGTTATTCAAAAACTATTTTTCTGGAACTTCAGATATGTTCTGGACTTGGGGTGAATGTTTTTTTGTTTGTTTATTTGAATCTAATCTGGTTTGTAGCTGTGTAACAAGTATATTGTAACGCTGTACTTGCAGAAATGGCCAGAAGAGGGGGGTGGGGGGGGGTGGGGGGGAGGGAAAGAGGCTTCATTAATTTCAGTAATTATGACATTTCCTGATTTCTGAGTGGTTAACCACAGCTGAGATATGTTAAATAATACTAAAGCGTTAATTTTTTTTTTCTTAGTGTTTGCTGGTGTAGGTTTTCTTAAGCATTTTCAGTTGCACAGGGTAAATTTTCCATTCTATCTCAGGCGCTGAATTTTCTTTTATTTTGCATTTTGAGCGTAACTTGTACAATGCAGTTGTTATTAGTTACTATTGTTTTACAGTAGGGATTAAATTCCATGATTAAAAGCTTAAAAACTTCTTGAGGCAGAAATCTGCAAAAACATGATAAAGACAACTCATTTTCCAGAAAAGTTCTTAAGCCAATGTCAAGATGCCACTGTGGATAAATAAGCAACAGGAAAGAACAAGAGCAGGAAAATGACTGAAACCACAGAAGATGATGATTAATTCTTATGTCCTAAACTGGATAGAGCTATACAAAGAATGGCATAAGTTAGTTATACCAAGTTATAGTTGTTCTTCAATTGACAAGGCTTCATTTGAACAGAAAAAAATAAAAATAAAAGATATATCTGTATATTCTAAACTCAGGTTTAGTACTGTAGCTTCTTTCACTGTAATGAATGTCACCTATTATCTCTGGTACTATATTTGATAGAATTGATGACGTTTTAAAGTAAAAGTAGGGGCAAAGGGGAAAAGCCCTGTAGCCCAGTGTGTTTTACGTGAGCTGTATCCGCATGATTGAACGCACATGAGATTTGTTTGTGAAGTAATCATTTATTATGCAAACACTAGAACTTAATTATATCAAATTTTATTAAATATGTACATGTTATTACTACTCAAAAGAACTAGTATCATTCTCAGATCTGCAGACTTCTAGCTTTGAGAGCTGCAGCAGAGCCTGTATTAATGCTAGTTTGAAAGCTGTAAGCTAATGCAGTGTCACCGTGAGTGACACAGCACCACCCTTGAAGGCAAAACTTCATCAGCTGTATTCTTCAGTTACAATACAATCAAAAAAATCTTTCATGACAATAATATATTTGTACATTGCTTATATTTCCCAACTCTGTCCAATTTGTAGGATGGAAGCAAAGAATTCTGTCATGTTTAGGATTCTCAGATGCTGAAAAAGGGAATTCGTACCAGAAACATCTGATGGTAAAAGCCCTTTAGAGGCAGAGAAGGGGGCACAGGAAGCAAAGAGAAAGACGCGTCCATCTCCTCTGCTGGTTTCCAACCAGGAGGTCTTAATATTTTTCTTGCTTAGGGTCCCATGGCTTCAGTGAGGATAATGCTTCCTATCAGTGACCCCCCTTCCCATCACCTCTCCACTAAACTGGTAGGTCAGCTTCTTCTTGACCTTCTTGACCTCCCCTGTCTTGCCGTAGTTTCTCAAAGCCCGTGCCATCTTCTGGTAGGTCATTTTCTTGCGATTGCCTTTCTGTATGCCCCAACGATGTGCCAGTGCTTCTTTGTGTTTGGAGGAGAACTGGAAAGTACCTTTTTCTTTATCTACCCACCAGATGCTGTCCTTCATGTCTCCACTGCGAAGAAGGTCCAGAAGGAACTGATACAGACGTATCTTTTTCTTGCTGCCTGCATGAGAGAAAAAAGGCAGTGGAACATTAGTATTATTGTGCAGGATCTGATGGAACAGGAGAATTTGTCAGTTGTGTATTTCTTCAATTTGTTGTATTTATAATAATAGACAGTTTTGCACCATGTAGACATAAAGTGGGTTGGTGTGCCAAGAAGAAAAACATAAGAATAAGAAATTCCAAAGATCTAACCTTTTCTATAGGGTGAAGATAATTGTTTGAAACCAATTGTTTGAAACCAAACAAAAGGAAGTGGGTGGTAGGAGTACATGAAAAAATATTTGAGATACAGATACAACTGTAGTGACAAAAGATTCAAAGAACAAGAGAATGCAAAGGAGTCAGGGAAAGTATAAGGTTTGGCAGTGGGATAAAATACTAACACAGCAGTCCTACTTTTTTATTCATTATTGTCATAGTAATGTAATAGCTGCTCAGAAAGAAACACCATGAAATCCCTCTTTTCACTGACCTGTTTCACCATGCATGATTCCAGGCCCAGGGTCCACACCATCAGTCTCCCCATCTGATACCTCCAGCGGTGGGCTCTGCCTTTCAATGTCCTCCTCATCAGAACTGGGCTGTGGTGGAGAGGAGTACTGTAGGCACATCCGGGGCAAATAGGAAACCTTTGAGAGAAAAGAGTAGTAGGGGGAGCAGGTAGAAGCAGAGAATAAGGGCATTGAGAGAAAAATTGAGATGTCAGAGAGAGAGTTACAGAGAAAGGGGGGAGAAAGCAACAAGCATGTGAGTTTATTTATGTTAACAGTGAATGACTTAGAGGCATTAAAAATAAATACTACACAGATTAAAAAAAACTTCCACATAACAGTCAACACTTAACATATGTGCAGAGATGCATCTTAAGAAAAAAATATTTACAAGAGAAGGAGAAATTATATTGTGAAAGAACTTTCTCATATGTTATATCCTATGCAAGTGATATTGCCCTCCTGAGTACCTTCTCTTTCTAGTTTACATGCATCTCTTCTTGCTGATGATGGAGATAGACTAAGAACTTTTTGTAGTGTTTTTTTTCTTGTTAAAGACAATATATTACTATAATTAGTGTTCTACCTAATATACTGATAATTGCATGAACCTTTTTTTTTTTTTTTTTTAAGTGAAAATCCAAATTCTAACCTTCTGAATAAAAAAGCTCTATTGGTAATAATTGCTCTGAAAATAACTTCAGTGCTTCCAAAACACAGCCGGACTCTTGCTATATAGTGGTTATGTACCAAGATAGTTGAGTTTCTGATCTCTGCTATCCATCCCCTGCATACAATCACTTTTGAGATCAACTTCCTTTCTGCTTTTCTGGATTTGGGAAAGCTGAATGTTTTTTCCCCAGCATAGCCTCTTTGACTGTCCTTGGCTCTTGGTTCAATTCCTTTCTCAGATTTAGTTGCTTCTGACAACGCTAAATGACTGTGGAACTGCATTTATCTCTGGAGCCAGGGTTACACATGTCTATCAGCTTCTTGTCCTGAATTTCCCACTTGAGGAAAGAAATAGCCTTACCACTGGGGATACATTATATTGGATCATGTTTTCTTTTCCTAAGCAGCTATTTGAAAGTTCTCTGTTGATGGGGATTTCTCATCTGCAGAGCTAGCAAGCTGGCTTCTATGCTAGGGAATTCCCTTGGCCTTATATAGAGGTCTTGTCAGGAGCAGTATGGAATACACCACACCTCTGCAAATTCTCAGTTATGTTGTAGTTTGTTAGGGCTCATGATCAACTGCCTGTAATTACTGCAGCTCCTTGATGAAGAATAAGAAATAGACCAGTCTGAGGAGCAGGGAGTAAGAACCTAATTTCTACGTTTAAATAAATAAAAACCAACCAACCAAACAAAAACAAAAAAACAACCATCCCTCAAATTTAGCAGGAAATAAAATGTGGTTCCCATGAAAGGAGACAGATTGCTAACCATGAGAGGTGAGCTCCTTTTGAATTGTTCTTCCTTCCCTCCATCATGACACGACATTTTGAGTGTGATTCCCTCTCTACAAATTTAGGTGCTGAAGCACGGAGTGGGTGTTCATTTCATGAGTCAAACCACCCACCCGATGTCAGGCTTGGCCAAGTGGTGCTTTTCAGATGAGTTTTGCACCAGTTTAAAATGTCCCAATAAGGAGTAGTGTGCAAAGCGCTGGTTTCAAGGCAGAGCAGCTGACGGTTAATGAGTTGGCAGATTGGTTGGAGCTGAACACAGCAGGAAGGCCAGGATTGGGTAAGAGTGTGTGTAAGCTTCCTGTCAGATCCCCAAGAGCAAAACTTCAGCCCTCACCACAGAGTCACCTTCAGCTTTTCTACAGTTACAAAAGCTGCAGCCTCGGGGGTAGCAAGGAAAGAATGTTGTGGGGGAAGGGGAATGAGAAGGTGGGATGATGTTTTAGAACGGAGGAAGCAGAACCTGCTGTCTCTGCAAAGACAAAGGCTGTGGAAACCTGGAGTGTACTGGGGAGCAGTGGGAGTAGATTCTGCTGGAGCTGGAGTGGGAAAGTGGGAAAGTGGGAACATGCTGTGGAAGATGCATCTCACAAGCAAAGGAACATGCAGAGACTAACCTGAGCACTAAACAAAATTTCCTCATTCTGTCTCTATTTTTCCTGTCTCCTGTACTTTTGCTTACACCCAGGTCAGCAGTGCCTCAGTGCCTCCATTTCTTTCACTCTCCCTTCAGAGTAAATATTCTTTTCTTCATTTTTATTAATAGACCATCTGTTTGAAGGTACTGTTGTTTGAAGACCGTTTGTGCTTTGAATTTGATTTGATAAAGTAGTATTCTATCAATTGAAGACCAGAGAAATACAAGGTCTGCTCTGAAAGTTATGCTTTCTGGCTTTTTTTTTATGTTGGCCCACAACCTCAGAGGTGGATGTTGATGGTATGGCAGTAGAGGATGAACCTTCCAGCCAATATTCCATTGCATTTTGTTGCTATACAACAGATGGCAGCAGAGGAGCAGTCTGACAAAATGGCGTCTGATGTGGAAGTGCATCTGAAACAAAAGTGTGTTACTGAATTCCACTGTGTGCAAAAAAATGGCACCGACTGACCTTCATTGATGCTTGCTGAATGTTTATGCAGATCAAGCAGTGGATGCGAGTATAGTGAGGCAGTGGATGGTGTATTTCAGCTTTGGAGACAGCAACAGTGAAGGACTGTGGGCAACATTTTTCTAGCAATGATTCAGCCATAGGAGATGTTAAAGAATGGGTCACCTCTGCTGATGCGGATTTTTATGAGCATGGCATGCAGGCTCTTGTTCATCACTGGTGAAAATGCATAACTAATGGTGGTGACTGTTTTGAAAAACAGCATTTTTGTAGCTGAGAATTTGTTCAGTCAAATAGTGGTACTGCAATTTAAGTAGAAATAAATAGGAGGCGTTACCATTGGAGAGATGAGACCTAGGTATCTTTGCATGTTTTTCCATTACTTACAAAGTGTAACTCTGCATGACAGCCAGAGGAAGTTAGTTAAGAGGAAAATTCAGCTGAGGAATAAATTTTCCTTCCTGCTTCAGTTTCCTTAGAAATGCCTTGAATAGCAAAGTGTTGCCTAGAACTGTGGCTGAGATGCAGCAAAGTCTGAACTTCAGAGCATGCTGAGTACCACGTGCATGAGCAACCATAGGTTAAAGTGAAAAAAAACCAAACACAAAAACAAAGATTCCTAGCTGGTTAGGAAGAGGAGGGTAGTGATGGGATCTATTAGTGTCTTCTCTCCTTTGGGAGAGAGAGAACACAGTGCCACAAAATTAATTCTCTGACAGTACTCCTGAGACAAAAGATGACAACTGAAGAGAACGAAAGTGGGTTAAACAGAAGTACCCTCTCTTGTTTTTTGGTGGTGTTTCCAGAGACACTGTAACATGGTCAATTTTTATTTTTTGCCTTTGGTTGGATGTAACGGTTGTTACATGCTGGCTGTTGGCACTGAGCAACTGAAAGAACCTGAAGATTCCAATAGGATGATGTTCTATTTTTTGTCCTAATTTTTTGTTTGTAACTACATCTTATATTCAGTTCCTGATTTATTATTTTTTTCTCAGTGATACTTAGTAAGTTTGATGGTTTTCAGTAAGTCAGTTTCCTGTTGATCATGTTAATTTACTCAATTTTAAACTTGTTTAGTATGGCATTTACATTCAATTTCAGTTTGCTTCGAACAAGCAAAACCCCTAAAATAATAATTGTGTGCATCCAGTTTCTCTCACAAAATCTCAGCATTGGCACCATTACATGCAGAAGGGTAATCAGCAAACAGTTCTTTCTCTGGTCTCATTCCTAGCCTGTATTGTATTGAGCACATTACTGTACTTTGTCTGCTCTGGGAAACTCCTTGGCACAAGATAACACAGCTTTCTGGTTGTTTCCAACAATTAAATGGGGCATATTCTTATTGGATCAGGAGTTAAAAGTGGTCTCCATACCCACTTTGCTCTAATATCTTTGCAACACCATGGAACTCATTATAATTTCAGCTTTAGTGAGCATTCACCGGCACTTTGGTGACTGCTGTACTTCAGAGCACAATTATATATATATATATATTTATATATATATAAATTATATATTATATATTGTATTAGTATTAGTATTATATATATATATATATATAATATATATATATATATATATATATATATTTTATATATATATTTATATATATATATATATTTTTTTTTTTTTTTGCAAGAGGCAAGGTAGTGTGTTTTGGCTCATGATTTAGCTACTTTCAGATAAAAACAAACTGTGAGAAGAATTCTTTGAGAGTAGCCCTGTTGAGAAGAACTTAGAGGCCCTTGCTTATGAAAAACTTAACATGACGCAGCAGAGTGCGCTTGCAGTCTCCAAGGCCAATGGTATCCTGGGTTCCATCAGAAGATGGGTGGCCAGCAGCGCCAGGGAGGTGATTGTCCCCCTCTGCTCTGCCCACATGAGGCCCCAGCTGGAGTACTGTGTCCAAGTCTGGGGTCCCCAGTGCAGGAATGATGTGGAGTTTTTGGAGAGGGTCCAGATGAGGGTCATGAAGATCCAAGGGCTGAAGCATCTCTCCTGTGAAGACAGGCTGAAGGAACTGGGGTTGTTCAGCCTGGAAAAGAGAAGGCTGCAGGGAGACCTCATTGCGGCCTTCCAATATTTAAAGAGAATTTGTAAATGAGAGGAATTAACTTTTTACATGGGCAGATAGTGATATGATAAGGGGCAAGTGTTTTAAACTAAAGGAAAAAGGATTTAGATTAAATATCAGGGAAGTTTTTAACTGAGAGAGCATTGAGGTGCTGGAACAGGTTGCCCAGCGAGGTTATAGATACCCCATCCCTGGGGTTGTTTATGGCCAGGTTGGATGGGGCCTTGGGCAATCTGATCTTGTATCTGATTTAGCGGCAGGAAACCCTTCTGTGGTGGGGTGTTGGAACTTGTTCCTTGAAGTCCCTACCAACCCAAGCCACTCTATGATTCTGTGAAAACACAAGTAGGTTGGCCACAGTATAACATCACTGATGACTTATCTTTACTATGATTCCTTGCTGTAGATCATATAAATTTGCTGGGGTCGCTTGGAAACTTTTAAAACATTCCTGACACTCTGCAGTTCAGAATACTGCCCAGGAGCCAAGGACTATTTTGCTACTACAGTGCACAGCTTTTCAGGCCCGGTTTCTCTGTAGAATTTCAAAACAATTTATTTTCATTCCAAATTTTTAAAAAATCTGAACTTCAGAAACCTCCACAAAGTGCAATAATCTTTTTATGCACATTTTGAGGAACATGGTTTCTCATCATCCTGATTAAAAGAATGTCTAAGCCACATTTGTCCTGAGAATAATGAGTTTTATATCAAGTGTTTGTGCAGTAAGAATTCATATAATTCATAAGCAATCCCTTTGGCATAAAATTATGCATTCCCTGATGCAATCTGTTCCTTGTCCTTAACCGTGGCCATAATTCTGCATAAGGGTTGGTGACCATACCTGATGGTTGAGTCCAATATGTGTGGTTGGGATTGTAGAATCCAAGACATGCATTTGTTCAATCTCCATGTGCCTGTAGAGCTGCTGCAGCTGGGGAGGCTGTACGCTCTGCAGTTCTGTAAAGTGGTTATCTCCAAAGGTCTCAAACTCACTGTGCATGTGGTGTGAATGATATTCCCAGTAATGATCTAAAGAAAATAAAAGTTTGTCATTAGAAAAGTAAGAAACACAGCATTTACATGTCTTTCACTGGTTTCTGCTTTTGCCACTCTCCTTTCTGCTTACTCCATGCTATCCCCGTAGACTTGTCTTTCCTTGGTGACAATCTCTGTATATTTCTGTAAAGTTTCTTTCCCTAATCTCCAAAACACATATGCCTGGAAAGCAGCACTTATGCCTCGTTATGTAGGAAATTTATATTAGAAAGAGAGATGGATTTTGGTGAGAATGAAGCACAAGATGCAAGAGATATTAATGTTGGTGCCTTTCTTAGGAAGAGGCTGTAACAATCCTACATTTTCATTCTCCAAAAGTAAACCAATTTACATACTGTCAGATTGTTGTTGCTGTTTTCCTCATGTCATGGAAATGAGTATATGAAAATTCTTTATTTTCAACAATTAACAAAAAGTTGCAGGAATGCTACACACAAGGCACAGGACTTCACAACACATTTCTGTGATCTGTTTCTTGATTTATTTTCTTCTGAAATTGGATTAATTTCCATACTATTCTCAGTTTTAGATCACTGTTCAATATAAGCTCTCCAAAAATTTCATATCATTTTTGCTGCTCCAAATTTAAATCTGCTAGATGAAATTTGTATCATTGCAAGCTATATTTCTCTTACATGCAGTCATAATCATGTACATATTTATGTATAATCTTGTTTAAAATCAAAGTCAACATCATGTCCTCTGCTCTCACTAAGCTTGGATCTAGCCCTCCAGACTGTAATTGTTCATACATCGCTCTGTTTAACACCAGAATTTCTTTATAATTTCATGTAACTCTTACAGTTTATATCTTGCTATTCCAAGTTTTCTTCTTTTGTATTATTACAAATAATTTCTTCCCCACCCTCAGTCTTTCAGTATAAACCTGTGTATTCAGCTCCTTAATTATACTTGTGCATTTCTCTGAACGTTCTCCCAGCTCTTGGCAATGTTCTGAATGTGATGGGCAAAACTAAGTATGTTGTTCCGAGTGTAGTTTTACTGAAGTAGTAAAGAGAAGAGCAATTGCCTCATTCTGCAGTATGGTGTTATTGTCTATGACATTATCTACTGTACTATGAATATTGTATCCTCAGTATCAATTTTGTTCTTTTTCTCAGGCTCTCACTTCTCATCCTTCCCCATTTATGTTTCAAGCAAAAGTCTCGCCTCACGGGGGATTTCAAAATGGGGGCCGTAACTTTGAGTGTGGCTTCCTTTAGAGGGACCACAGTGACATGTTTATTACAAGTGTAATTGTACTTGCTAAGTTGTAACTTGTAGCCACCTATATATTTCAGGTCTGTATTTGGAGGCTCTAGCAGACTATTAACTATGCTAGTAATTGCTTTCTTTGTCCTTCCTACTTTTCTAAATTGTGAACGAACCATGGACAAACCAAACTTCATGTTTAAGGGATGGAAATGTGCTCATAAAAGTATTTGGGGAGGTGCTGTATTACTTTGTAATTTCTTTGCTTTGTTGTATAGCACAGCACTTTCCATGGGCTAAATATGATTTTATAGCCCTAAGTTTTAATGCATTATTATAAAATAGCAATTCTTCCTAGCTTAGTGTTAGAGATAAATTTCATTTTCTCTTGTAGAAGGGATTTTGTGGATGCAACATACCCCCAGGTACTTGTTACATTCAAATCTGCTCAGGGAATGGCAGAGCACATGAGTATGACTGCACAAGTTATCTATTTTTCCTCTCCTATAGGAGAGTTCGGACACTTTCAGTCTGAAACGTAGTTGCTTATTTGGAAGTCTGAGCCATACTAACTTGTGCTTTCACTTGGTTTATTCACTGAAGAGTTCTTTACTTAGAGCCAACCACAGAGACCCAACTACCACTGGCAACCCATATGATAAATTGTTAATATACTGCATGGTTAATCTATGCTCTTGTTCCTTCAAGTGATTTCACTCTGCTCCCTGTGCAGAAGCTCCTTAGTCAGATGTCAGTGTATCTTCTCAAAGATCTTTGAATTTGAATATTTACTGCAGCAAAAGAGGTCAGTTAATAATCATAAGGATAACAAAACCTAGACAAAACTCTGTCAGGATGTCAACAGTACATTTTCAGCTGTCTTACTTGTAGTAGCTAAGGTAGTAAAGAATCAAGACAGTATATTTCTAACATGAATTGCCATGAGTATTTACGCATGCATACTCCAGGTAGTCTACTTCTGATTCTTAAACATTTTTATCGTCAATGACATTTTTGTACTTCAAGATACTTCTTAATCTGCTGAAGCCTATAATAAGCTTATAACAAGGTTCCTGCTGTCTCTGGGGCTGTTCTATATTCTTTCTTGGGAAAAAAAAAAAAAAAATTAAAAAAAAAATCAGTGGAACATTATTTCTGCATGTTCATATTAATTGCTCATTACTGAATTCCTTTTTTATCGAACTATGTGCTGTTGTAAAAAGTACTATTACGAGGACTTATCAGTAACCACATAATACTAAAATGTTACAAAATAAATATATATCAGAAATTACTTTAGCATATTAAAACTGTGACAGAAGAGAAAACTCTGTATCTTTCTAAGTTATTGACAGTCTCACAGCAATACTTAAGAAAAAGATACTGGTTTAGGTGTATTGAAAGTGAAATTCCAAATTCTGCACTTCTCCACAATAAACCTTCTTGCCTAAGCTGTTGCACATTAAAAAATAAAATAAAATAAAAATTTAACACTCTAATTATCTGCATCTGCGGGTATTAGAGTTATTCCCTTCCATGTTCTTGTTACTGTTAGTTTAATAATGCATAGTAATTCTTTTCAACAACAACAACAAAAATTAAAGTGGAGAGAAGAAAAAATAAAGGAGAAAAAGATTCTAGAAATGGAAAGTGTCTATTATTTTGGTCAAGGAAAATGTAATTAAAAGCCAAGCAATGGCTACATAATGGAGTCATTGTGAGAAAATTCTTGTGAAGTGAAAGAGGATGTGAAAAAAAAATCTCTCTTATAGAGACATGGAGACGGTGTTTGTTTTGGTGTTGTATGTAGTGAAAGGTTATAGGAAGGACAATCATGAGCTCTAAACTGCCTCCAATGGCACGAGGCATGTTAGACTGTTGGGAAGCAATAGTGGACATAAAAACATTGTGCTACTGTTTGCCATGGAGATAGATCCTTAATCTAAAAATGGGAAACATTACTGTAGTTTCTTGGTCATCCTTTGCCCAATGTAGGTTGCTTTGCTCCTGTTATAACAGACAAATAACATCAGATCCAGAAGCTAAAATATGAAATAGGCTTAGGAAAAGTGTTTATTATAGAGTAACAAGGTACATTTTCATCATGCAGTGCAAAACTGTGCAAGAAATTTCTGAGCCAGCTCTTAACAGGAAATGCAACAGCTCTGTCAGCACAGTACTTTTGCCTCATCTAAGATGATGAGTCCTGAAATGGCTGTGCTTATGATCTGATCTAGTGGCTGAATGGTTCTGCCCTTTGCTGCACAGATACTAAATGTGGCAGAGGATTTCTTTCTACCACATTGTACAGCTTAGATGTTCCCATTGTGTTTCACTTGTCAGAAAAAAAGCAAACCAAGAAAAAGCCCATAAAGGAAATGAGAAAAATATTGGATGACACTGCAAAATGATTAACTACAAGACTGCTTTATGTTGAGTAAAATGCCATAGTACTGAGCAATTTAGCAGTATTATCTCTATTAGCAACAGAATCACATAAACTCTCGCTTTAAATCTGACAAACTTCAGTATTTGTATAATGTTAAATGTTTGAAAATCCCTAAGTCAGACCCAGGAAGTCATGAGAATGTCTTAAAAATGTGAGGGGATTTTTAAATGGAGTTTGGAGTTCTTTCTATTTTCCTTGTAGTGTTTATGGCTAAGGTTCATGTTTGGACTTTCCTCCTTTCTACATTGGCTAAAATCCTAACAAAATCAAATCAGAGTTTTTTTATATGATCACATTACTCCAGGAGGTGGGAAGAAAATAAAATTCCAGCCTGCTAAAACTGGTAAGTTCTATTGAGGCTATCAACAAAATAAACAATAGTCAACATTCAGCTTCAAACAAAAGGTGATTTTTATTAAGCCAAAGCTGGTTAGTAATAAAGTAGAGATAAATCTGCAATTACTAAGATTGTGTTAGTGTTACAAAATATGCTATATTGCGTTTACAGACTCACTACTGAACAGTCTCAGGACAGAGTGACTGTCTAATACATGATCACTCAAAGTAGTTTCTGTCCTTTATGAAAGTATGTGCTTACAGTATTTACAAAATAATTGAACTATGGCATGCAAAATAAATTCAGACAGTGCATGTTATGATCCAACACATGGATTTTCTGTGGTGTGTTTTTGCATGTTAGATTGAGTGTTCACTTACTGGCAGTGATCCCTTATGTATTAAGTTAGCTGATGTGCCATGTGCATTTTGCTACCTACGCTACCTACTCAAGTACACATGGAGTAAGGGTTGTCTTTAGCATTGTCTTCCAGAAAAGTGTCAGCAATGTATGTAGCACAGATTTACAGTTTAACCCACTGCCCTACCTCCTTCACAAAAATAATTTGTTATCAGTGAGTGAGATAGTCTGATGCTTGAGCAAGACTCCTAATTAGTTTCTATTTTGTTAGCAGTCCTACATCAGCACAGTCAGGATAATTATTATGTCTTGTAGTACCTATTTGTTGTATCTGGCACTAGGCCTGCAAAACTGGAAAAGGTTTCCAAAGGAGGATGTGGGTGCACCATCCATGGGAGCATTCAAGACCAGGATAGATGTGGCTTTGGGCAGCCTGGTCTAGTGGTTGGCGGCTCTGCCTATGGCAGGGGGGCTACATGATCTTTGAGGTCCTTTTCCACTCAGGCCATTCTATGATTCTATAAAAACTGTTCTGTATATATTCTTAGTAATCTCACTGTATCTAAAGCTGAATTCCTCTTCCACAATTCTGTTCTATTTCTTTTTTTTTTTTCTAATCTAGTTGTGCTTTTTTACTTCACCATTATCACTGCAGCACCTTATTTATTCGTTTTCCCCATAATTTGTCAGCCATTGCACTTTTATCCACATTGTTCTGAACAGCTAGTAGTTCATAACTTCCCTGCGCTTCTGCATGGCTTTTCTCAATATCCTCGCTACCTGGCTTTTCACTTTGTGTACTTCACTCCCTCTGGATGCACTGTTGTTCATTGTCTCTTACATGGTGACTAATTCAGGAGAGCATTTGACATGTTAGGTATTTGGACATAACAAACTACATTGCAAGTGCTGTCATAAATAAAAATTAGAATGAAATGTTCAGGCGGGGATGAAGTTGCCTATTCCATAACCACTTATTGCAGGAGTTAAATTGTTAAATGGTGTTGATTTTTTGGAGTCTTTTTGAAAAGTATGGGTATGACTTAGGCCATAACCCACAAAGGTGATGTTGTGTTTTTGTAATAATTATTATAAATCATGTTAATGATCTGAGCAGTGTAGCTTAGGAACAGACTTCCAGCAGAAAAATTGGGCAGTAAAACAGGTGGAATGATAAGCCTATGAAAGATAAAGAGGTGTTGCTTCTTGATGTAACCTGTGTTTAATGACAGAAATGTCCTTTCCCAGTGCTTTTTCCTACATGGCATATTTTATATTTATTGTTTAATTGTCACAATTGCCTTCTGAGATAATAAATGTTATCCTCATTTTATGGATGTGTAAATAGTCTTGGTTTGTACTGTAAAAACCCTGAATTTCCATGTGGAATTACCTAGGTTTGATGAATGTTACTTCACAGAGGCCATGAGATAACTTATTAAAAAATGAAGTAATTCTTTGTCTCTAGGACTTAAGAACATCATTTGTCTTGTTTGTCTTTCCTGAATATGATGTAGAGAACAAATTTAGGTAGGAATCTTTTTCAGTGTAATGCCCTGTTCTGTAACTTGCTGTCCCTTCAGGTAATTTCTGTCACCACAGATAAAATAGTGCTATGCTATGAAATTGTCAGATGCCTTAAATTATGTGGTGATGGGTCTAGTTGCTATATCAATAGGAGTCTCTTAGGGAAATTCCAGGTTCTGAAGGGACTGCCACAAGTGATACAGAAAAACGGTGCTTTTCCTTCTTGAGTCAATATTGACCCTGATATTTTCAGGGTGGTGTTGTCAGGCCATTGTATTGCACAGTAGACAAAAGTCACAGAGCAGGACTCTCCCCTCTGCATTGACTTACAGTTCAGTCCCCACAAGATTTGAAAATACAGAAGATACCAAAGCTTTGAAATTGTGTTCATAATAATAATGACAATTTATTTTACTTTTAGCTAGTTTTATGTATAAACAGCAACGAGGAAGTTTTACATAGATTTAGAGAGAGGAAGTACTTGGGTATACTGGAGGAAGAGTGAAAGTTGAAGCTAGGTGTGGTGGCATGTAGAAGAGACCAAAAGAAAGAGAAATATATGGAGCTGGAAAAAGCCAAATGCCAGAGAAACAGAATTAGAATAAAGGCACAGAGTACTGAAAACCTAATTCAGAAAGAAACTGGAGATGGGAGCACAAGAAGAGAAGTATAGTATTGCAAATTCATGTCCTCTGACTTCTGAAACAAGCAGAACGTTTTTTGATCTGCAGAGGAAATTAAAAATGCCCTGAATATAATGAAGAATGGAGATCATGAAGTCCCACTTTCCTGGCAATACACTGAATGTCCTGGAAGGCTCTTGCATCATTTACTGTTTTTTAATTTCTCTGTCAGAGAAATCCGTGTTGCAATTGCAGGGTTGGAACAGTACCGTTAAGCAGAAGAGATTAAGCGGAATAGCGTATCTGAGCTAAAATTATGTGCTTGTAATGTTATAGATCACAGCAGCTTGTTTGTACTTCTCCTGATTGTCCTAAAATCTTTTTCCAGTGGTATAGCATGAGACTTTATGTTCCAAGGAGATATTTTTTAACTTACCACCATGACTCTCTCCATCACTGTTGAGATATTGGTAATAGTCATGGGGCTGTCGGTAGAGATCTGACTCATAGGACACCATATCTTCAGAGGGCTGCAAAGCGAAAAGGAATTTTTAGAACTGTAAGCTTAGACAAATTCCTTCAAAATTATAAATTATTCATATCTGCTTGTGAAGAGAAGATGCCAACATATTTTATAGTGCCTAGAAAAAGAAGGGGGAGGCTTCAAATTCTTCTTAAGGAAGCAGAAGTAAAATGCTTGACACCAAATAATGTTCTGCAAGAAAATAATAATAATGGAAAAATAAATCCATATCCATAGATGTTGTGAGAATTTTCTGCTGTCTGTATAACATAACTTGACATGTGGTATTGCACAAGTTCTTCATATCCCTCTCTTGAACCTTCTGCCCAGGTACCTTGGACAGGAGGCCCAAGCCAAGATACCACCACACCAGTACAGCAGAGAAACATTCTCTTTTACAGTAACAGATGCTTTTTCTTCTTTCTCCTGTACACAACAGAGAAAGAATAAACTTGCCTTGCCTAAGCACGATATTCTGGGTGTTTTTAAGCAGGTCTTACTAAATTGTGACAGTTTGTAGGGGTGTAATGATGTCAACAGAGGGCAGGAAAAGAATTTTTAGCAAGGCAGTGGCCAACTAAGTTCATGACAATAATTTCTTCCAATCTGAAAAAAGTCCCATGAGGTCAACAGCAATGTAGAAATGAAAAACCTTCTTGCTATTTGCTCTGAAAGGAGATGATTTCTGAGAGATTCTAATAGAACCATTTTTCCTCTATTAATGACTTTTGCATAACAAACTTGAAGGAAAAGGATAAACTTAAAATAATACAATAACTGATAGAAATACATATGCATATGTTTATGTGCTCATATATTCACCAGTCTTTTGCGAGCTTAAGCTATGGTGACAGCATGCTAGAGATGCAGATGAGGCTTTTCTTTTTCTGCTGCTTTAGATTGCTTGTGAACAAGCACCCTATGGTATTAATTGCCCTTAAGATCCAAATGGAGGTGGTAGATAAGCAGCTGACAAAAGGAAAGGATTTCTTCCTGGAGAAAACTAGATCAGACTTGCCATTGCTCATTAACTCCTGCATTTAATTCTTCTATTTGTCATCTCATTCTGTTAGAAATTTGGTACTAAAAATTTGTCCATTTCCTAAGAATTTATTTTTTATGATGATACTGAAGAAAGCAGGTCAAGAAAAAGATGGACTTATTCCCAGAAGATTAAGATGTTAGAACACAAAAGGTTAGAGAACAATTTTGGAAAGTACCTTGGACCTTCATATATCTTTAATACCAGATAGATGTTTTATCAGTTTATTCTATTAGAATCTGGCAGTAAAATTGCTTAAAACATCCTGGCTTCCAGAACATACGCATTGCCTGGTCATTAGACCCATGGAATACTCAAAGCCTCAGGAGCAAATCCATTGCCTATCTATCAGCTCCCCAAGTAATCTATGATGATAAACGGCTGTTCTGAGGAAATCTTGAGAAAATTATAACCTACAATAGACACTGTAAGGAAATACTTTGGAAACAGACAGTAAGGAAATGCTAAAGAAAGAG
Organism: Coturnix japonica; assembly: GCF_054131305.1. Classification (NCBI taxonomy): domain Eukaryota; kingdom Metazoa; phylum Chordata; class Aves; order Galliformes; family Phasianidae; genus Coturnix; species Coturnix japonica. The sequence continues at coordinate 22,903,163 of NC_140667.1, read as the reverse complement.
AATATCATCTACTAGTACAACAGCAGGAATACCATTTAAGAGACTCCTCTTATTTCTGGTCTCTAGAAGTAATAGTTTCAGTCTCCCTTTCCAAATCACTGTGATTCCAATAAGATTTCCCTTTGTCTAGCAGAGATTTAATGAAATGGGTAACCCACTTTTGGATCTCAGAGAGGTGATCAAAAGAGACAGGCAGCACACATGACTTCTCTCCAGTGCTTCAGTTTTTACTATGCTTATTTTCTTTGTGTTCTCTCTAACCATGACTGATTATATGCATTCAGTCATCTTGATTTCTCACACCTGTAGTGTTCTCTGATCTCATCAAAGAAAAAGCAATGAGGCTTGGCTTTGCTTTCTTTGTAGACCAGACAGGAAGATGACATTCTGAATGGAATTTCTTGTCTTCCTTATCTGTGTAAATTAATTCACCCTACTACTTCGTATTCATAAATATATTCTTTCTGTTAAAATTGTGTAGCCTGAAGAATGTCACTATGAAGTTCTGTCTTTATGGGATATCAGAATTAATACTCAGAAATGGTCATCTGTCATAATTCAGAGGAAAACACAGAGAGACTTCAACATCCAAATGGAAAATGAGTATCATTCTCATTGGAAGAAACCGGTGTTAAAAAAATCATAGAACAGCACATCATGTGGAAAAAAATAACAACACAAACTTGTTTCCTTTCAATTCAAATATGCTAAACTGTCTGAAATTATACATATTTCCCATATACAATTGCATCAAAAGTTGTAACTCCAATAGTAAACAACTTTCCAAAGAAATCAGTATACAGTCAAGTAAGCTTTATTTGCTATGTATAAAATTTCTACTGTGACAACAAAAACGTTATCAGCCATGCTTTTATAGTTCAAACAGCAGTCTAAAAGAAAATAAATGACAACAATTTTAGACATGGAAAAGAATAATTGACTTGCCTAGTTGCATTCTTCCTTAGCTGTCTCTTCTTCCCTAAGATTTTCCAAACTCTTGTATTTCAGTCTAATATATACTTTATCAGCCAATGGCCTTTCACAGACTGAAAGCTGACAATGAAGTCCTACTGATCAAAAGCTCGTTTTACAAGTTCAGATGTATACAATGACCAGGGCTAAAGGAAGGTGTGTTAAATGGACTCTTAAAACAAAACAATTTCCCTAATATTTACAGTTCTCATTGAATGTAGAGATGCAGATACTCTGCATCTTCAAAGCAGTCTGCTTTTACATTGATCACTGTGTTTATGTACTCTGTGTTGCAAGTCTGGGACTTAGTCTCTTTAGTATGAATTGTAGAAATTTTCTTTCTTGATTTTTTTTCTGCCTAGTAGTCCATTGGATAGAATGTGTATATGTCCGTCCTTATTTATTTACATAACCTGGACCAATCCATCACCACAAAGGACCTGAAATGGGAACCATTTTCCATCTTGATGTTTGATCTTCAAGAGTACAATAATTAATATGGGATATTTACATATTTAAGTATGTTTGCCTATCATATATTCCATGATTATCTTTATCCTATGAAAATGTGAGATATTTTCCTCTATTCAATAGATAAAATATATCCACAAACTTGATTTTAATCTCCCTTAGAGTTGTCTTCTTTTAGGTTTTATTTAAAGCTTACTTGTCTCTAGTTGGAAAAAAGAGGTTTCACCCCATGCTGCCTCTTGCACTAATTACCCACTTTGTCCTTCTCTGGAACCTCCCCACCCACACACACATTTCACCATCTTACTTACTAATAGCACTTCCATGACACTGAACTATTTTGTTTCACCAGACAAAAAGCAAATAATGATTTACTTTACAATTAACTTTTCAGCTGATTTCAATGGCCATTTGTTCTATCAATTGTTTTCCTGTAAAACAGTGACTGAAAGATTTGTTAGCAACTCATAGCTGTGGTCTGAAGTTGATATCTCCTTTCCTGCATGCCCTGCAGTGCAGTATGTTATCTAAAACCATATTCCAACCAAAAGAAAGGGGTCAGTAAACAGGATTTTATCTGCCACAGACTTTGGTAAATGGTGAGTTGCTTATATCTTCCTTCTCTACTCTGGAAACTCAAGGGAAAAGCCACAGAACTTATTGGAGAAGGTTTGGTTGGCATTAGTTAAGTGCGATACGGGAGATTCAATTGAATAACAATTTGAAAATTGGCCTTGTCAAATGATTCCAGGTGATCATAATTTCACTGAATGCTTTCATTGTTATCCCAATGTAACTATTCACTGGCATGTGATACAGAAATACTCTACATGGTTTCCAACAATGTGCTGCTGACACAAATTTTAAGGCCAAGGTTAACTATATTAACAGTTATATTATATATTAACAGTATAACTATTTTAGAAAAGATGAGTGAAAATGATAACATGATCGCTCATTGGGCCAGCCTTACCAGACCACTGGAGTGAAGCAGTTTTATGGGACAGCAAGCATTGGAGAGGCTTTTTTTTCCTCTCAAGCCTCCATTCAGAGCTGTGACAGATGACTACTTAGGAATTTGGATATGAATAGCTCCCACTTGGAAGGCTTGGGTCCACTTTGCTGAACTCTGTCATAAAAATATTCATAGTCTTTGGAGAAAGATGTGTACTCCTAAACCATTTGAGTAGCATTTTCCAAAGGACGGTCAAGAGTTTCCTAGCAGAGTTGGGAGGAAGGCAGTTATTGACCCACCCTCAACTGAATGGGGAGGGGCAGAGGAGGAAAATGTTGCTTCACAGGAACCCTTGTGTAGAAACAGGGTAATGTCTCTTCTCAGAAAAAGTCCCAAGAGGCACAGACGTTTATAGTGATGCCATGCTTGGGCTGTAACTCACCCTGCTCAGAGTGCACTTGAAACAATTCTGAAAGTACGAAACACAAAAATATTCACTTTTGAATGCATTAATCACAAAAATAAGAAACAAATTACCCCACCAAGTGTTCCTTTAAGATGTAATTGTATTTTACTGCCTGTTGTTTTATTCACCTGACTTTAGCCAAAATACTAATTTCAACAGAAATTAGAATGTGTGTGTGACTATGTTAGAATTTACTCCCAGAATCATAGAATTTCAGGAGCTGGAAAGTTGTTGAGGCCAACCCCCCAGATTGTTCAACGTATGAACTGGAATTCAGTACTTTAAAAAAGAGTACAGGAAAGTTGGCTTTGAGTGAATGAGTAGACAGAAAATCATCAATAATAATAAAACTGAGATGCTGCTTGCTGGAGTAGTTGAGGACAAGGTTTGGGTGCTTTTGAAGGGGATTTTTGTTAAGCTCACCAAGTAACATATTGAGAAATTTATACTCTTTCTTTTTTTTTTTTTTTTTTTCCCTATACTCTCAATTTTTTTGGATGCTTATGCTGACATATTTTCAAAAATTAAAGAAGATTTTTAGAGTCTTCTCACACTTTGGGTAAATAGTGAACTTTAAGGTCACCACTGATTAACTGCTAGAATAAACAATCTCCCAAATGTAAGAGGCAAGTATTTTTTTCAATCAATATAGATTCCAGACAGAAAAGAAATTCAAATAACCAGGGAGTTTGTTTTTTTGTTTTTTCTGGAGATCTGAAGATAAGGAAATATGGCTTTACTTTCTTTAGGTGGGGCAATAGAAAAAGTGAATATGATGTGCGTTTTGTTAAAAGGACTGTTGGTTGGGCCTTGTCTTTTTTTCACATAAGCAAGTACTGTAAGTTATCTACCACATTAAAAAGGGGGGGGGGGGGGGGGGGGAAGAAAAAGAAAAAAAGAAAAAGAAAGCCAATTAAAGCACCCTATCTGATATCACTCTAGGTTATACAAACTTCATAAAATCTTGTTAGGGCCTCTTTGTCCCATTTTTCTTAGAAATGCCCCGTGAAGGTTTGTCTCTCAATGACAGGCTGGTGCCATTACATTTTTTATAAAACTAATCTTCAAACTCATGGTAGAATACATTACAACAACATCCCGATGCTTCAGTGTTATTAAAGAAAAAGAAAAAAGGAAAAAAGATAGAACTAGTCTTGTTATCATCCGGAAGAATCTGCATCTAACAGAAAATATTGAAAGGCCCAATTAAGCACAGTGGAGTTTTTTTCATCATTCTCCAGTTACTTTTTTACAACAAGTGAATTCAAGAAAATTCAGATTCAAAAGAAGGTGAAGGCAGAGACTAAAACACCATCAGTACAAAGAGCACAGAGTCCAAAAACCAACAGTACTTAAAATCAGTATTCAACAACTCTGACTGGTAGAAAGTTAATTACGCGAATTATAACAGTCTCCAGATTATGAAAAATTACAGCTTAAAGCAAGAGTTGGCCTAATACCACAAAGCTGGCACTTGTACTGGCTTGCCATATGCATATCATACAGAACTAGTGTACATTTAATCTGTGAAAGCAAATGGAGATCAAGATCCGATATAAGCGTAGGAAGGAAACATTAATTTCCCATTCATTGTAATGTTGTCCCAAGCTTTATATATTCACCCGAACCTGTTTTCCCAGCATTACAAATGTAGACCAAAAGAGGACAATCTCAAATATTAAAATCTGGTTTACTTTGTCTTTTGCTACTAAACCCAATGATCCACATTAGAAATAAAGCCCGCATACTCACAGGGGGAATGAGGGGAAATCCTTCCATTTTGCAAGCTTGCAACATTCAGCCAATTTCAGAGTGAATTTTTCTTAATTCAGTTTTCAAACATCCAGAATAACTGACTTGAAAAATCACATGAAACAAACAAAACAATGAAGAGAAAAAAGAAGGAAAAAAAAAAAAAGAACAAAAATGAGATCCTTGGACTCCGCAAAGTCCCTTTGCAGTGGTGGATCTCAGGATAGGAGAATAACCCTAACAAGTTTTCATAGTTTGCCCTAATAGGTTCTGAGGTGAACTTCTTTCCAAGTTGTATTTGAAGTTCCTGATTTTATCAAATGTCTGTAGAAGGGAGATAGCCCTTGGGTCTATCAGTGCGCTGTGACATCATCACAGCTTTGAGTTTGCATAAATCTCATTTCAGGGAGCTGTGGCGCTCTAACAGGAAGTCTGCCCCAAGCCAGATCTGCCATGGGCAGGTGCTTGCTGTATAATCAGCAACCCAGTGCCTGGGCCTGCTACCAATAAACAAGTCTATGGGTACAGTGTGCTGTGGTAAGCCTGTGTACTTCCAGCTGTGGAGGAACCAAATAATGGTGCTGCTTAATGATCACAGAGCCTGACAACTTTTGTGAGGATAGAACAGTGGCATAGACTTGTTTTAGTAACAGTGCTGTATTGGAATTAAGAGAAAAGAAAGAAAAGAGTATGTAGCGTCATGTACACATTCTCAAATATTCAAAAAAAAAAGAAAAAAAAAAAAAGAAAGAAAAAAACAAAACTACAAAACAACAACAACAAAAACAAATCAAAACCCCAAGCCTTCCCCCCCCCCCCCCTTTTTTTTCTTTTAAATTTGGTTTTTAATGTTAAAATATAATTTTCTATAAAACCAATGTTTTGTAGAAACTGAGCCCGCTAGACTTTCTCCATAGAATTTGCTACAGATCAAAATTATTTAGAGAAAAATACTAAGTCTTCTTGTTGTGATTTCTTTCTAGGCACCGCACGGATAAAAAAAGTGGGAAAGGAGAAAGCATTATATGCCCCATGTAATGGCTTGACTTCTCAGAGTGCCTTTAACAGTGAGTAGAGAATAAGGTTTGTAGATTGGTATCTGAATGGCTGGATTATGAAATTGCATGTAGAAATTTTGCTTAAACTCTATGCACAAGTTCTTTCCCCTTTCTCGCTCAACACTGCATAGGCTACAGTGAGCACGTGCCCTTCCCACCAAGGTTCAGTCAGAGGCAGGGGTGAGTGGGTCACAGTGCAGGACGTAAAGGATGGGGCCTTGCTGCAATGGGAGAACTCTCATTCTGCAAAATGCCTTCTTGCTTTGCAAATAGTTACTGATATTTTGGAAAAGTGAAGTTGCTTTCTCTGGGTTGTTCCCCTTCAATATGTGCCCATGTGCCACAGGTTCTGCTTTTGAAAGTAGGCTGTTCACCACTCACCTGGGTCTATGTGTGAGGGGGAGTTTTAGCCACTACAACTTCCTCCCTCATACACTGGTAAAACCAGAGGCTACTCATAAGTTCCTCTCATTCCCCACCCTAAGGAACCAAACAAGCAAACCATGTTAGCAATGGGATAAGATCAAAACACGATGGGAGATTAACTTTTGATGCCTAAGGCTGAATTTCACTGTCATCAGTTGATACATAACCATTTCATTCTTAGATTGTTTGCACCATGTAATCTTGGCATTAACCTTGAAATAAACAAGCTCATAAATGGTCCATTTCTGCTTCAGAGATTATTGTCAAGTCTCCTTTTGGATGAAAGCTTAGAATTGGTCAGATCTATCTTGGGAAACAGGAAAGTGACAACATTACAGTCCTAATGATAAAGTTAAATCAATACAGAAAAGAAAGCAGTATACAGTAGCATACATATTCATTGGATATAGGGTAATGAAAGTAATTGTGGAAACTGTATGCGTGTTTAAAATGCTATTTAGAACAAAGACGTATGCTATCTGATTCTCAGTATGCTGAAACATACATTAAGCAGCTACTGGAAGGTTTAAATTGTCATGTTTTGCACAGGGGGTTTTCTATTAGGGTGCAATGTAACTATATTTAATATACTGGAGGGTATTTCAGCACTGCCCCTTAGCACAGGAAGTTACCTAATAAGGGTAGATAGTTTGCAGCAGCCTTTCTGCGCTCAGGGAAAGCTAGATTACCAACATTATCAGTGTTGACAACTGTGTTTAACATACAAGTCATAAACACGTTAAGCTTATCCACATACATAATCAACTTGATTCTCTGTATGATGAATTAGAACAAAACAATAGACTATAAAGCTTGGGGAACAGAAGAAAGTCCAGAAGTTGAATAAGCTTCTCCTTCCTAGGAAGGAGAGAATCTCCATAAATGGAAATGCTAGAAGTTAAACAAAATGCTTGTTTACACTACTATAGCTGTATGGGAACATCACCAGTGGTATTCTTACTAAAATACAAAATAGACTTTCTCACTGTTGAATATAACTGACATTTTATCCTATGTTTGTCATCACAGAATATTTTTGCTCCTAAAGGAAGGCCTTTTGACCTAGATCCTTGCATTTCTTTATTAGATTATTTGCATCCGGAACAACGGTTTAAGTTACCAAACAATTGAATGCTAGACATCTGATATCTATATGACATGAACTGCTTCAAAAGAGCTTTTGAAGTAGGGTAGAGATCTTTCTCCATTATGGGAATTTGGAGGATTGGAGAAAATTCTGCTGAACTAGAAGTTTAAGTTTATGAAAATGCTTAATAATCATTAATCTGAAATATTTTTCCTGTTAGTGTCACCTCAACCATGTGCAGCTTTTTGAAGCAGTTCCTCCTCTACCTCTACCCATTTAATCATAAAACTTTTTCTAACCACAGTCTACCAAAGCAAAAGGATTTCATCTTGAAGCCACATCACAGAGAGGTTCCTTTACCTCAAACCTTGATTGGTGTTCAGAAAGTAATTTTTCTCCCTTTAATAGAAGCAGGTGTCTACATAGATTCTGATGCTGTTTGCTTCTAACAGTAAGACAAGACCTCTAAACAAGCAGTTCCCTTGTATCATCCATATTCTTCCTGGAGCTGTATTTTCCACTGAAATTATTTCGTCTAGAGGTGATGTAGCTGTTGTGTCTTGGAAGTCTGAGTATCCATACAGACAAATGAAGAGCTCACTTACTTCTCTTGAAAGAGCCTTTGGGTCTCTCTGACTGTGGAAGGTGTACGGTTTGGAACTATAGAGAACAACCCTCTCCATTTAAAATCTCATTACATTTACCACTACTGAGATGAAGGTATGAGCTGAAGCCTTTGTTGTATTTTTCTGTAATGAAAGGGTTGGCTCAAGAAAATGACTGCTGCAAGTTACTGGTTAAGAGGAATTTTTTACTACTTCTTCTCATGTTGAGCTTCACCTTTGGATCCTTGGTACTCTGAACCCCATGGGTTTAATATCGTGGATAGACTTGAACAAAGATTTTTCCTGCTTCTTACAGTCCAGATTCCATGAATTCTTGTATATAACTGCATCTGTGCAAGTGTCCAGTGGGAAATGTCATAAAAATGTCATGAAAATATCACAATTCTAACTAACTTCATAATACTGGCAAAAAATGTCATGTGTAGAATGGACTAAATCCAAATCAGAATGAAGACAATCATCTTCTTGGAAAGAAATAGGAATAAATTGGGTGTGTATTAATTCAAAAAGCTTTTGTTAATTATTATTATTTTTTTAACCATATTATGATACACAATTACTTGTAATGTTGAAAAACATTTCATTTGTCATATTTTAGTAACTTTCAAACTGTCCATAAAGCAAATTTCAGCAATTTAGAAAATATCCCATTTTAAATTTATACTGCTTCAAGATCTGCTTACAACCCAGCTATATTTGATTTTTTACTGTGTATGAAAAAACTTATTTTGATTTTAAGGGACATTCAAACAGATTAAAGATTTTATGTTAGTGTTGGGCAGTTTTCTGCATCTCCAGGCAGCAGATTTTCAATTCACATATTCTTGCTCATTTATAATCTGGAGACATTTGTATGATTTCAAGCAGTTGTCATGGAAGAGTGCTCTAATGCCATCTAATCTTGAAGTCCATGTTCCAGAGTTAGATTGCATTAGTAAGATGTAAGCAGTTATGTTTAATATTCCCTCATAGAGTTATACCTTGAAACTAATGCTCAATATCTCATTTCCATTTGAATTCATCTGTTAGTTTCCCTGAGGTATCCCTCCAAATCAGATTTTTAATAGTCAAAATTAAACTATAAAGATGAGTTGTAAAATGGTTCGATGGGGCCTTACATGTAGAGACAGAAAAAAGCACATTTTAGAACTGCACTTATGATATGAAATAAATTGCTGATCTAGAACCACCTCTGGAATTCTTTCCCTGGACCCATAGGGACCCTCTTCAGCCGTGGCAGAGATATCTTTGCTTTGTGAACTTTGACTTGGTTATTTAGGTAACTGTTTAGGTTCAATTTTGAGAGTGTGGTGGTATCTATGGATTTGTGATTTTGCACTTGCATTATATTGGGTTTGTATCAATTATTAGTCTCCTGGAAATCAAAAGAGAAAAGCACTATTCACAAATAACCAACTCTTCAGGTAGATTCTGGGTTACAGCCCTGGTTCCTGTTCTCAGCCACCACTTTCATAAGGACTTTGTGTTCGGAATTTTGTTTAAACAGAGGAACTGAAGCATGAAAAGCCAATACTCTGTGTACATCCTCCCAGGAGACATTTGGCTTTGTAAGAGGTGGAGCATGTGTACAAGCCCCTTGCTGCAGCTTTATGTGTATATGATTAGGACAGGTGTGTAAGACTTGTATATAACAGACTCTGTGACATATTATCTGTAGTGACTTTTTTTCTTACAGAAGTAAGTAACTGGTAAGAAAAATTGTGTTTGAATTAATCTGCTTTTTTTTTTTTTTTTTTTTTTCTTGTGTAAACTTAAATGACCTTTACAATAAGAAATTGAATTGCAGTGATTCTCCAGTCATCATTTTCACTTTCTTGACTGTGAGGTTTTTCAGGTGCCTTGATATTTGCAGGGGGAGGTAAAATCTTGATGCCTTTCACTGATTTTCTGATAGAAAAAGTTAGCAGCTTGGGGTTAGTAGATCTATCTTAAGCTATTTGTTTTTTTAGAGCTACAGTTTGCTTGCTGCTTTGGCAAAGGATACATCAGCCAGTTAAAGACTGCAGGCCTGATGAAGGAGTTGAACAGGTTTTTATTTGGTTGCAGTTGTATTGCTCTGTATTTTTTGTTATTTTGTTCTTTAAACAATATCTAGATTGGTAGGTTTCTTTCCTCCCTCCTGTTATTCCCACTGCTGCAACTACTGGTCTTCAGTTTTCTATACTTACAGTTCAGTATCTGACTGTACTGAATTGTATTTAAGTCTTCTGCTTGTTGTCTTCTCCAGAAGTATAATGTAAAAACAGTAATTGAACAAAGACTAAGGGAGGTCCAGATTTGTGAAGAGTCTTAAAAAGACTTTGAAACTTTTTTTTATGTGGTAATTCAGACAAATTTAGTGTAAAATTAAATACCAACCAAGAAAAAAAAGTGCATTTGATCAGTATTTTGATTCCCCATTCTGCTGAAAGAAGGAGAGAAAATGGAAAATGAAAAAATTCATCTGAAGCTAGAAAGCCCAGAGAGAACAGACTGCCATAGTTCAGACCACTGGTGGATGAGATTGTCTGGAATGAAAGGAAAGCGAAGAAGCTTACTAGTGTCCGGCAAGAGGAAGCTGCACATCCTTGATAGAACCTGCTTGTTTAGATTGGCATAGTGTCAACAATAGACAGCACAGAGACAAGACCCAAATAACAGTGAGAGTAAGAAGAGCTGTGCTAGAAGAAGGAGGCTGAACAGAAGCAAAAATTAAGAGGGATTTGTTTTGTTATAGTGGAAGTACTGTAGCATTTTAAGGAATGTTACAGGAATGTATAACAAGATGCATAGACTCATTTCAGATAATTAACCTGTCTTCCCATTTTAGGAGAAGAAACCTCTGGAGATCACATCAAATAAACAGTGTGGAGAGTTTCAGGGTGCATGGGTATGAAGATGTCATTTAAAAGCAAGACATGCATTACAGAAGTGCAGAGGAGCAGAATGATCTGGATGGTAAATGCAAATGTATGGCTGAAAGGGAAAAAAAGAAAGAGGAACTTTGGGAATCTCACCATTTAGAACTGGATCAATTCACAATAATTCCCAGAAGGAGTTAAACATTTTTCTGGGGTTAAAGTGAATCAGAATCTGCACACGGTGTGCTGGAAATTCCCTAAATTATTTCAGTGGTCATTAAGAAAAGGGAAATGGTTCTTTTTCTGAGTAGGAGATGGTAGGAGACAGAGGAGTAGACACCAAAACAGAGCCACAGATGAGTATTTATAACTCAGCTGACTATCCCCAGATTGCAGGATCCCAGCCAGCTGAGGACACAGACTTTCCTAGTAGCTATGTTTGTTGAGAAAGGTCTTGTTATCAGTGTCTGACTGCTAACACAACGGGCTGAGATAGTTACAATTCAGTTTCAATATTCTGCAGTTATTTACAGTGTGAGAACATACAAGTTAAATTATTGACAATAAGCATTCTGCTGATAAATGGAACTTCATCTTTTCTGCAGTTACCTTATTCCCACTGCTATAGCCCTTGATTTACTCAAGTTTTTTGCTTCTTCAGTCACAGACCTCACGTACGTCTAAAGCTTTAATCATTTGTTTTAAATTTAATTCAAATACTGGACTGTGTATTTAAATTTAACATAGTTGATAGTTGCAGCATATTATTACTAATTTTATTTTTGTTTAATTCAGTAATACATATGTTAAATTTAGTTTAACTAGTACTATATTTAGACCTGTATTTTCCAGACAGGTTTGACCAACCTTTCAGCTTCTGAAATACAGGCCTCTGAAAGTCCAGAGAGTATTTCTGAAGGATGTGAGAAAAATAACAGATCAGTGGGCTTAAATTGAAAAGTCAGGTTCTGTTTATGTTTGTATCTACATTGGAACATTTGAGAGATCTGCAAGTGAAGAAGCTTTTGAACTGTGTGACCTGGGGGAACTCGCTGCCTTCATTTTTTTGCATAGCTTTTATATTGAGAATCATTTTCCACTAGCCAAGATATTGCTGTCATCCCTCAATGTAGGATTTCTACTGTCTTAAGAAGCATCTGTCCCAAGTTATTACCCACATTTTTCTCCACAAGAACAATGGCAAAATTTGCTGGTGCTGTGTATCTCACCCTCCCAACCCTGTATTGTTTCCTCAGCCCTGCTCCTATTGTTTACTGTGGTTGCTTCTATCTCCTTTCCTAGTAGCCTCTCCCTGATCCTATGACTTGATGAAACTTTTTCATTCCTTTTTTATGCAACTGTGATGTTTCTAGACTGCGCTCTACTGACCAATCCATACTGTCTCCAATTTTAAAGATGTCTGAGGTATTGTAGAGGATTCCTTTACAAGTGAGGATATCAGTATTTCTTATTGCTTCACAGCATTATGTTCTCATCATTGTATCACTTGGCATGATCACTGCAGATTACAGCCAACCTAGAATAATTGCACTATTGATCACCCTGTTTAACCTTCCAGAGGCCACCATTCCTATGTGCATTGGATAGTACCTCTTTACTACTTTTTGGGGGGAATGCATTTCTATTTTGAATTTATGCTAACTGTATACATTTACTGCAAAATTCTTCTTCCGATGAGTATTTAGGAATATGCAGAGCTCTTTGAATGTTTTGGAATGAAAACAGTGAGGAAGGGTAAAGAGTTTAAAACAAATTTGGTCTGCAATTAAACAGAAACCCACAGCAGGGGCTGCTGGACTGAGCTCACCATGTAGTTTCCAAACAAGCTGACAGCAGTAGGAATCGTGGTTTATAAAAAGCTGCCAGCAGTGCTGAGCTGGTGAAGAGAAAGAGGAAGCTACAGCGGGAAAGAGAAAAAAAAGCACAACCAAAGGCAACTTCACTTCTCTGCCTTCACTGTTTTTAAATAGATTTGGCTCTAAGTTGCTGGTGGTGGTGCTGTGAAGAACAGCGATAACCTCACAAACTGAGAGACCAACAATATTTTTCCTTTTCTGAGCACCACCTGCAGTTGCCTCTCAGCTCTAAGGGACTTCTTGGTGTTTTTGTGCATGCATGTGAGAATTTGTGTGTGTGAATGTACACCATGTTACCAAAGCCATTGCTCAACAGCATGCCAGTAAATAGAAGTTGACTAGAACAGCTGTTGCTGTTTTACTCCTCCTGTGTACAGTATGATGAGTTAGCTTCCTGAGCATGTTTCCTGGTGATCCCTTCTACTTCAGGCTATGGACCACACTTTATTCCTCTTATCCTTTGGGAAGTGAAATACTGTTTCTCATTTTCAGACAGTAGTATCAGGAAATTGAGGCAGTATCGACTGAATGAATCATCTTCTACTGGACGTTAGGGCTATGGAAATGTGCTCTTGAAGAGTTTAACTGGGGATAGAGGCACAGATTGACTCCTTTCACTTCGGAAAAGGGGTATAGCTGGGCAGATGCTCTTTGGCCAGAAGACAAGCCTCCTGTTAAGCTGTATGTTGGGCCTTATTACAAATGTTAATCCAGGTGACAAAAGATACACTGCACCAAAAGTGATGTGTAACTGGAAAGCCAAACTCAGGAAGCAGAAAGAAAAAAATGGGAGAGAGGCCTATGAGAAAAATTAGATGGATTAGACACTTCTTTATGTTGTGTCACAGCTTTGGTTAATGTATTTTAATCGAGATGGATTAACTTTTTGTATATCTAGTCAGAAGAATATAGGAAAAAGAAAATTTTGCAGAGGAGAAGATCTTTAGGATTCCACAGGTTAGCTGCATCTTTTATTACACTGTTTAGTTATCTGCTTGAAAGTCAGACCTGCCAGAGAGACCTCCCTTCTGCAGGTTCATTGCCCTTGATCTGAACATAGAGAACCAAAAATAAAAACCAGACAGAGATTCCACAAACTGTTTCAATAGCTGTGCAAATGCTAGAAACACGTCTGCCATGGCCATGCCCTAGAAGAATTGGGCGTGATTCCTGAGGATATGATTCTTGAGGAGCTATGTTGAATCTGCTTTAGCTGTACCAGTAAGCCTATATTGTTGCAGTATGGGTCACAGCACTAGCCAAATCTCCTCTACAAGTGAGAGGCAAAGGGCAACAGTAGAACATGTGAATCCCGTGACTTCCTTGGCAGCTAGAATGCTGAATGTAGTTGTAAAGGGTTGTTTATGTATCCAGACTTTGTAATAATATATATATTCTTGCTATCATAGAATTTTGGTGCCAAACCAACTAGCACATTTGTTTGTAGAGCCTGAATATCTGTATATACCAAGATATTTCAGTGCTGTGCAAAAGCCATATATATTTAGCAAACAGGAATGAGTTCCTAGTGGGATATATAGTGCTCTTTCTTTTTTCTTTCTTTCTTTCTGAAAAGGATATGAAATATACAAGACAGGCAAAAAATGTTTCCATTCACAAGTTACCTCCTGATAATGAAATGATGGCCTAACAAGTTGTATTATTCTTCAGAATCTTTATCAAAGAACATTGCTCATTTCTTTCCATTCCTACTTTTCCTCGTGGCTACCATGTATAAACTTGAGGAGGCACTGTGTAGCTCCGTTTCCATCCAGAAAAAAACACTTAGCTCCTTTGCAGTGGACACAAGTCAGGAGTCACTCCTAGTTGCCTACTGATTTAATGAAAAGAAAGTTTCTTAAATTATTTTTTTGTTCATTTTCGTGGTACTGTCAATTCTTAGGTCAAAACTGGATGCAGCTACTATTGCTAGTCATAAAACTATGATTGCAGAGACACCATTAGTGAACAGATCCTCAGTGCCTTTGTGGTCATCAGATAGTCCCATGAGATGGTCTAGGTATGCTTTCAAAGACACAAGGACAATTTTCTCACCTTGACACCAAAGCACTACATCTCAGATGTAGTAGAGAAACTGCTAATTTGTCGTTAGGGAATCCACTTAGAATCAATATCAGCAACACATCTAAAGTGGTTTTAAAGTGACAATGTAATTCTGCAGTTCTGATTCTTCAGTCTATGTGTGTAAGTATCCACATTGTGGGTAAGTAAGCCACTTTCTCCTTGTTGTATGCTCTTAACCAACTAAGTTTTGATGCTTTTATGGAAAAAATGTGGCTGTTAGGATACAGTTGTACCTTTCTTCAAGTTTCTTTCAGTTGTATAGGGATAAAGGGCGCACTGTCTGCTCAACACCAACTATTAAACAAAAAATGTTAGGCCTCTGACACATACACATGCACCACAGGCAGGACCTATAGGTACCAGCCTTGCACAGGTGAGGATTTTTCTGTCTTACAGCAGAAAAATCTTACCTTCTGTGAATGCTAGTAAATCCAGAGATTGCATATTCCTTATATTTTGTGTATATGTTCCAGGGGAGTAAGTTTACTGACTTTGGAGTTGATTGAAAATAAAAGGAATTTCAGGAGAGTATTTATTCAGTCATTTTCCCCCTTTGTCCAGTTCCCTTAAATTGCAGGTAAAACTATTCATAAAATAACCAGAAATAGGCTTTGCAACACTCTACTGCTAAATGTTGCTACTCCTTTTATGCAGTAATGTGAATTTGTTAATTCAAGGAAATTCTGTCACCGCAACTTTTCCTCTTTAACAGACCTAAGATATATCTAACTGATAGCTATAAGCTTGTGCTTGTATTCATGAACATGCAACGTGATCATCTGAAGCAAAAACTCTAATGTTATGTGAAAGGACAGGACTGCAGACTAGCAGTGTCCAGAGTGGACTCTTCTGATGCCTATCTCTGTGAGTAACAGTAAGTTTCCAGGGTGCCCAACAGTGTAAGTGCATGGTATCCTTAGAAGTTCCACATCCCACACTTTGCTAGTGCTGTCCACATTGGTGTTCATCAGTATATATTTGTCAGACCTTGAAGATTAGGTGAGGAAGATTGTTTTCAGTTCACTATATTGGAGCTTCAAATGTGGACACAGTGCATCATCTTTAACCATAATACAATTTTGAGGCTCCTTCTGCAAAAACCTGCTGTTATTTCACATACGTTCCTGCTGCTGATAATCAGTGGATAAACAACTTTCATAACAGAACTGCAACCCTCCTCCCCCACTCTTCCTAGCAGACTGACAGTTGACTCGATGGTTAGCAATGGACTCACAGCAGTCTTGGATAGCCAGTTTCTACATAGCAGGCTGGCCTCTCTGGTCAATAAGAACTCTGCCACTCGTGGAATGTGGTTCTAAAGGACTGGGCAGGCTTATCACATAGGTCTGTGAAGGCCTGTTTCCTCGTGAAGTTTTCAAGCCAGTGCTGGACATGAATAACTACAAAGTGATGTGATTTGATCCCTTCTGTTCAGTTCCAAAAACCACTATTATATTTTTTGCAAAAGTTAGCATAATTCATCATGTCATCCAAAACTGGTGTGTGTTCTGTTTTGCCATCCTCCATGACTTTTAGCATTGGATTTGCTCCCCTAAGACCTGTCTCTCCATCTCTGAAGTATGTGAACGCCTCAGATGAGGTTAAAATGAATTGCCCTGCAAGAGCTAAAAAATTAGCATTGTGACGGGCATTTAATGATGTATGTGATTGAGAACTGCAGTAATTCTGGTTTTAAAGCCAGGAAGGAAAAATAAATGTCATCTAATAATTCATCATTATTCTCAGAAGAGTTTTCTAAGTGGTATGGTAGGGAAGACTAGGATTTGCCGTTTCTTATTCTAGCATTTTCTTCGCAAAATGCAGTATAGATACTGCTAAGCAAACTTGGTGAGATTTTCAGAAAAGAATGGAGTTGAAGAAACCATCACATGAGAGTAGAGACACTGAGCCAGAACGTCAGGATATCCAACACTTTGTCCTTATTTTCTGCATTCTCCAACAGAGCAAATGTTTTTGTCTCATGAGCTGGGAACTCAGGAACACTTGAGCTCAAATAGCTTCATATTAAACCAGTGAGTGAAAACAGGTGAAAGTGAAACAAATGGTGTGCAAAGAGAGGAACCCAAGCTCTTTCATATTCACTTCTCTGTGAAAGGACTCAGGGCAGGCCCCTGGCAAGAGTTCATAAAGCAAGGAGACATTAATCTCTATTAAATATTTGTGTAAAACACTATTGAAAGGTAACAGAGGACCAGGCAAGTGCAGGAAAGGGGATAGGTCCAGGAAGTGGAAAGTATTTGGAAATATTTTAGACAATGTCATCTGTGGTCAAAGTAGACATGTTAAGAACAAGGGTTTTAGCCTGTAAGCAAGGGAATATAGAAGGCATTCTCTCTTAAGTGTATTAAAAGCATCCAGCACAGTATAAACATTTGGAAATTGATTGGATTAAACATATTATCACTTTGAGGCAGGAGATTTACAGCAAGTTCAAGGAGTAACAAAGCTATTTGTTTAAACAGAAGTCTCTGTTCCTCTCTGGTCTAGCCCCAAATGTCAGGACCATACATAGCTCCCCAGAAGGGGCCCACCAATCCTGCCTTCTGATGTTGCTCCTTCCAGAGTTAAGAGAGGTTTTCTAGACTTGCATTTTCTCACTGTCTTCTTTTTATTTGGTGTAATTATTTCCATAATGTTGTAGACCTGGTCTGCTTTGGGGCATGATTGTGAACACAGCAGCAGTGAATTCAGGCTGTAATTGTGAAACTGTTTGGAGCAGGCAGAGAAGCTTGGATCTGGACTGGAAAAGGCTAAAGAAAGTTAGTTTGTCAAAAAAGCCTGATGCTGTGATGGATAAGTTAAATCACAGAGGAAAGGCTACTGTTTAATTCAGTGAGTTTAGTGCATGGTAAAATGCACGTCATCTTGTCTCCGCAAGATTTCTCAAGCATATGTTAGCTAACAGGTGTTAGCCTCAAATTTCCAGACAATCTAGGGGCCAATGTGAGTCTGGATCTCAAAGTACAGTATGAATTTAAATGTTTTGGGTTTTTTGTTTGTTTTGGGTTTTTTTTTGTTTTGTTTTGTTGTGAGGTTTTTGCTTGTTTGTTTTGTTTTTTGGCTATTAAGCAGATGCTTCAACTATTCATTTCAGTTTGTATGGTCCAGGTTGTGTTTTAAATAGGCATGAGGAATGTCTTATATTGATATGAAAGTTTCAATAATACCAGCTGAAGAAAGTTGTAACAAGATGGATCTATTCTGCAACCTTCATACTACATCAGAGAATGATTTTTGGGTTGGTTTTTTTTTTTTGGTCAACTTATATTCCTTGCCTGTCTTTTACCAAAATAGGTTCTTCTGTCAACAAACTGAATTTAGCGTATCTTTAAACCCTCCAGTGTTTTGAATGTTTTTTGGTCAAATGTCTGTGTAAAGGTGGTTCTGTGTTTCAATAACAACCTTACTGTCCATCCACAGTTACTGACTTGTGGGCTTTTTTTAAAGTCTTGTGATGCTTCATGACTTACACATTAAAAAAGAAAATGTTATTGCAGAGAATGGACTGTGTTTCGGTGCACAGAAAAAAAAAACTTTTCTAAAAGTTTTATGATTTCTGGACCAATCTCATGACCCTCTGTGGTCTCTCTTGACTTCTGACTGGCATTCTGAGCATTCCCCACTCTCTTTGCAGCACATAAGCAGGTAGCCCAACACCACCAGGGTTAGAGTTCCAACTCTGGAAAGATTCGGGATTTTTCTGTAAGGATGGGATGGTGATTCATTCTGAGCTCTCACAAGACTATCATGCAGCTGCCCCTGTTTCAAAATCAGCAGCCGCGCCAGCTCGTCTCCATCAGCCTTGAGAAAACAGGAAACACAACGGTCACCACAGGAAGCGGTGCACTCTTACACACACCCCAGAAAACTTAGCTACTGAACCTATTGCAAAATGTTAACAGAACACTGTAGGGTACACAGAGAAAAAGACGAGAAATCTGCTGACCTCTGGGTGCCTGCAATTCTAATCTTCAGTTTCTGAGGCCTAGAGTTTAATTCAGTCATCAACACGTCCTGTGTTTTTCAGTTAAATCCCCTTCAGTAGGACGCTGTTATCAGAATGAATATTATTTCGTTTCATACCCCAAATTTGTACAGAAGTGCAGTCAGAAGCTTCTTGTCTGTAGGGCTGACAGACAAAGATAGCAATAGAAAAGATGGAGAGGACTATGTTTTATTAATCGTGATTAACTGTGTACTCATTTCCTTGGTAACGTGGAAGAAATTGGTGTTTTTAGGGTGGAGATATGTATGTAGACCTTGTGATTCAGATGTTTTTCTTATTAAGTAAGATAATTTGTTTCTCACTTTCTTGGTTGCAAAGAAAAGACTGAACCATAACGTGGCAGAGAATAGAAGTGCCCTGTGTATGTTAAGGAGGAATTCCTCTGAGTTGGAAAACCTCTTCTTGAGGGTGCTGTGGGACATGGACACGACTGAGAGAAGCACAGGGTGTTCCACACAAGAAGCAGAAGAGATGAGAGATCATACACTATGCTAAAAGACTTGCAGTTTGAGGTTTTCTATTGTGCTTGGGTATGACAAATGATCTTAAAAATTTCTCCTCCAGATTCGAAGGGGAACAAATCCTCATTAGGTGCTGGTTGCTGGACAAGTAAAATTTTAGTAGGCACTTTCAAATTAAATAAGTTAGTTGAATTAAATAAGGTGTAAAAGAAGTTCAGTAATACATGGCAGGAGAGGATCAGAAATGGAAGGTGATGCTAGCTATTTAAACCAGATCTAGGCATTATTTTTCTGTTAGATGTTTAATTTGTCCAGTAAATGGGCAGTTTGAGACTTGGTCCTGGAAATAACTGATTTGCAAGTTCTTGCTAAGCTCTCTGAATTATTTAGGTTGGGCCGTAGAGGCTGTTGAAAGCTGGATTTTTGTTGTTGTTGTTTGTTTGTGTCAAAATTTATCAAAAGTTGAAGTGAAAAAGTTTTTAACTTTTATTTGAACGTAATGTTTTGTTCAACAAATTAAATCTTGGTGGATATTCACATTAGTAAGAGAAATGTGATAATGATTTAGGGTGAATTATCTGCCCTCCCTGGTTTGTTTTGTTTGCTTGTTTGTTTGTCTTGATTTCTTTGTTTTAAAAATTCTTAAAAAGAATAAAAATCAGCCAGTAACAGTCAAATTATTCCCATAGCTCTGACCAAACAGAAACAAAAAGTTCAGATTCCTGAAGTCTGGTCTTCACAAGTACAGGAAAGCAAGAAGTATTAATAGCCATATTGCAAGAGTGCTGAGAGTCCTGTACAGAAAGTGAATATATGAAGACAGTGTTATCAGAACATTAGAGAAATATTTCTAGGAAGTTAGCTTGGATTTACTCAAGCAGCAAAATTACATGCAGTATCTTTAAGCAATCTTGCCTGGATGTGAATTGCTGACAGATGAGACAGGCAGCATGGATAAATGCTATGTACATCTCTTCAGCCATTAGTGTAACATCCTTAATATCTTCATTGTCTGCCTTGTTTCAACTGGTCTTATTCTATGGTAATGGAAATACAGTTCTACCAAAAATAAACTGAATATTTTACTGGCTACTGTTACTCCGGAGAATTTCTGTCCTGGTTTCTGTTCTCCATATTGATTTAGTATGGAGTTCATGACTTTCAACCCAGCTTACTTTTGAAAATGCCTAATCTGAAATGAAAACTAAAGAATACTTCATTTTGAAGTAACTCATCATATACAGATTGCTTCCATTTTGCACAGTCATTCAGCAGGCAGCTGTAACTCCCCTCATTACGTTAGCTCTCTTAACAGTAACACACTCTGGAATTTTTCTGAAGCTTACAACCACTTTTTTAAAAGTATTCTGTGTTTTTTCCTGCAATAAAATACATTTTCATTCCATGTGTTCACTGAGATTAGCAACATGACCTGTTTTAATACTAACACATCCAATTTCTCTTCATTTTGATATGACAGCTCTCTCTTCCTGCTGGATATTTTGAAAGTTCTGAGAATATTAGTAGTTGAAGTTGAAGTTTACTGGGCAGAGTACTGCTCTGCTCCTTTTTTCCTGATAACTAGGATGGAGTTTTCCTTTTCTCTTGGTGGCACCCTACACAAAATGTTTGTCTTTTCCTGTCTAGTATTACTGGCTTTCTGTTTGTTTCTAGGATAATCTCCCAGTTCATGGATTTGTTTCAGATTTTCTGTGGAGGTCTTAATTCGGTGTTTTTATGTGGACAAATTACCATATCCTTCAACTCCAAGACATGTCTTACTACTTACTTTGATTCTTAATGAATCAAATTCTGTATCTTTGGGAATGTTATGCATATATGTAGGTTGCTCCAAAAGTAATGCCTTCTAGTAATGTCCGTGGAAACTGCAACAGAGAGTACAGTAGCACTGTTTGATAGAGCAAGTTTTCAGCTACAAAACACTGTTTTTCAACACAGTCGCTGCCATTAGTGATGCATTTTTACCAGCGATGAACAAGAGCCTACATGCTGCACTGATAAAAGATTGCATGGCCATTTGGAACTTTGCTTGTCTTGTCTTTCACATTGCTGTTACCACTGCTGAAACACAGCACCAGCTACCTCAGTGGGATGACATCCACTGTTTAGTTCCATAAATGTTCAGCAACTGTCAGTGATTGTCAATGGGTGCAAATTTTTCTGCATGAAGAAATTCAGTGACACACCTTTCTTCAGACACACTTCTGTGGCAGATACCGTTTTGTCAAGCTACCCCTCTGTTGTCATCTGTCACACAACAACAAAATGTAAAGGAATATTGGTGGGAAGTTTCAAACTCTACTGCTGTACCACCAACATAATAAAGTAGGAGGCATTATTTTCAGAGCAGCTCTCATACTTAAAATTGGCCCTTTGGAACTCCTTATCATGCCCATGTAAATGTGAAAAAATAACCTGTCCTGAGCACAGAGGAGATCCTTAAAATATGTGCTCATGTGACAGTTCATCCTAGAGACCAAACATTCAGAAATAAACCATGCTACCACTTTTTTCTCATCTACTTTATTCAGCTTTAACTGCAATTCACAGTTGCTTCCAGATGTTTTCCAGAGGTCTGATATTCATCCTCACCTCTTTTTAATTTAGCAATTACGGAGATTTCTTTTCTGCTTTTAGCCTATCCAACATTAGTATTAATAACTTTGGTACTTTTTCTTAAGAACTTCTTAAGTTCTGAAAGAAAAAAATCACCATTACCTTCACTCTTATTACTTTAATATGCAAAGCTGTTGTAGATGAACAGGGAAACCATGGATTTAAGTCCTCATATGTTTCATGTGCTTGTTAGACTAGCTCATACTTTCTGAAAACTGTACTTTATTCGTGGTCTAATATGCAGTATGAAAATGATGTAAAGTGTGAGGCAAGAAATAGAAGGGAAGGGGTACATTTTATGCAAATGTACTCAGAAAGTGTTCAGGACTGGTGACTTCTAAGTGCTTAGGAAGCTGTGAGATTGCTGTAGTGCAAAAGGTTCTGGGGGCCTCTCACTGGAGAAAGCATTGTCTGGTTGGACTTAACACAGCAATTTACAACTCAAGTAGTTAGGAAACTGCCCTTAAGGCTAGAAAAATCTCCACCTGTGAATTAAGGCATAAATTGTGTTCAGCTTTATCATATAGGTGCAAATTTGAAAATGGAAAACAGTCTTTAAAATGTGAGCATAGTCAGGATTCTTTAAGACCCAAATGTGCTCTAAAACAGGCTAAGTTACATTTAATTACACTTCAATTTTTTCTTACTATTTCTTTAGGGAGAACTTTGTTGAAGTGTCAAGCTTCTATAATCTCTCCTGCCTATGCCAGTGCAGTCGCTGAGTTTTGCCTTCCTTTCTTGCTACCTTCCTTTCCACTCTTGCTATCAAGACTTCAAAGAAGGCCTCACATAAGTATCAGAAATGCACCACAACAGTAAGCATCATTTCTCCAGTAGCCATTCCATATCACACCTTTCAGTAGTCAATAACTTCTTTCTAATGCCTCATAACCTAACTTGCCCAGGCTGCAACTACTTAGAACTTGTTTCATGAAATATAGCTCAGGTTTCTTTGCTTATTGTGTTGGCTGGCACTGTTAATTGACGGTCCAAGAAAAATAAGCACACAAACAAAAAGTATTAGAGCAATGGAAAAAGGGAAGAAAGAAATGAGGATTGGAAGTTCAAAATGCAGCTTAATCTCTTTCATACTAGCATATTTTAGTCCATTAGTTTCTCAATTCAACTTTAGGCCAAAGCATTAATTGAAACTTAATTTTGTTTCATTTAAAAAAAAAAGTAATAAAAAAAAATAAAAAAGCAGAGAGGAAAAGAAAAAAAGATGCCCATGAGATATGCGAGGATGGGTATATCTGTGATAACTTCAGTATTAGGACTTAATAAGAAATGTAAATGTTTACCTTTTTTCACAGCTTTTACAATGTGTAGGGAAAGCAATCTTTCACTTCTTAGACCCTCAAGACTTGACTTTCATACATCTTGAGCTTTCTTGGTTTCAAGTGCCATCAATTGGATGTTAAGGCTACCAGGTAATCTACCAATAAATAATCTAATCCTCCTCAGAGCTGCATGTGATACATGAAGTATTTTATAGGATTATCAGTAGTTTCAAAGCTAAACCAGTGCAGAAAAATATTTCCATCTTTTCACAATAAGAGAAAAAAAAACTAACATTGCTTTATTTATTGCTCAAAACAAATGCTTTTGCTTTGCCTTAACAAAACCAGTATCCACAGTATGCCAATTATGTCTTTTGAATGACAGAGTTTCTACATGCCAACTCCTATTCTGGTTCCTTCATTTTTTCTTAGAGGGGTTAATTTCCTTATGTCACATTTATCTGACAGAACTCAAGTTATGGATAGAGCTGAACTCAGAATGAACAGATTTTTGTTTCCCTTTGTGAAATTGGTAGCAGTTTTAGCCTCATTTAAAATTATGTGTTTTTTCCCAGGTTTCAATTATGCAGTTGTTTACAATACTTTCTGCCTTTGAGGAGACAGCTTGAGTCTGAATCAGATGACAGAATGACTGGACAATGTTTGTTCTGCTCTGGTCGTTGCTAAGGGAGAGGCTGCAGCTGCCATAGACCTGAATGTTAAACCCACACTTGCTTCTTTTGTAGCCCCTGAAGCATAAAAAAAGCCTTTCTTACTGTGAAAACTTCAGAAGATCTTCCTCAAGGTGGGCTAAGGACTCCTTTGAGGATATCAGCTCAGATATTCCAGTTGAGTTTTTTTTTCTTTCTCTTTTTTTTTTTCCCCTTAAATTTTATTTTTTTATTATTTTTCCAGTGCTTCCTGTCCTGTATATTTTTAATGTTAATGTCTGCTGAAGAACTGGAGTTTGATTTTGGTGCAACATTTTTCAGAACCATTAGTTTCAGTCTCTAACTTTCAAAACTATCAGTCTCAGTCTTGATGACCATGCACTATTAAGATGGGCTTCATTTATCACTGACATTTCCTACAAAGAAAAGCAATTAGAATTATAGAAGGCTTGCGTGGAGGGGAAAGGAAAAAGATAAAATAACCAGACCATTTCTACCCTGCATTTGTTCCAGCTGGTGACAAGCTTGACTATGTCTCTCCCCCACCCATGCAAACAGTGAGCAGTGGTTCTGTAGGTCGCAAATGATATGATTTTGCATTTCTGCCTGCCTACTGGTTTGGGCAAAGTAAAGCAGTGGGGCTTTGCAGAGCAGGACAGCTGGTTAAACTGCTTCCTGCTGTCTGAATCTTTCTTTCTCTTTCAAAGTGAGTTGCAGTAGTCCTTGTGGGAAGGAAGGAGAAGATGGTGGTTTTGCACAAACATTCTCAGTGACTGTTCTTTTTTTTTTCTTTGTGGCAATCTTGGAATTTCCCAGCAGGCTTTTCTTTCCTGCAGCTCCTCTGATATATTTCTTCTTCAGTTTCCTTGCTAAGTCTCTGAGCCATAACCAAACTTGTTCACTCTCTTTAGGAAACATAATGGAAAACTAACCTTTGAGCCAACCTTTGGAATGCCAGGGCAGCAATAACTCCAAAAAGAAGAGGAGGTAGGGCTGCTTCTTGCCTCTCTGGTGGGTGGATTTTATCAGAATAGGTAGTGCTGATCTGTATCGCTCAGCCACACCAAGGTTATACAAAGAGCAGCAAAACCCCAGGAGCATAACAGTAGGTCTGCTTTTAACCTCAACTTTTATCTCTCACAGCCAGCTTCCTTCCCACACCACAAGCACCACGTGTTATTTTATACCAAGGCAACACTCAGCAACTGAGGTCTGTCTGTCCATGGAATGGAAAGGGAAAAGACAGATGACAGGAACACCAGATGTGTGGGCAACATGAGGACTAACAATTGTGGAGCAATGTGCCTACAGACCAGTGCTTAACTGCTTCACGTGGCCTTCTCTGAGTTTTGGCATGGTGGGGCCAGGCTTTTCATTTTTTGTCTAGCTGTTACCTTCACCTTTAGGTGATAAGAAATGAATACAACTGAAAACTGCTGAATGAAATGAGAGAAACCTGAAGAAATCAGGGGGTGATAGAACCTGGTTCAGTCTATCATGGGGCACCCATGGCTAAAACCAGTGCCACCCTGTGCCCCAGGGTGATATATTTGTTGTACCTGGAGAATGGTAGCAGCTCCCATCACAAAAAGGTCATTTCACTCCCCTCCTCATCTGAAATTTGCTTAGCCCTATAGATATGTGAGGAAACTGGTTATACACTTTAACACATTTCCTGAAAATCATCTCTATATGGGGAAGAGTGGTTCTTACTGCAGTTCATGAAGAGTGAGGCCTTCTAGAGCCTTTGGCAGGAGATAAGTCCTTGATCATATGTGCCTTGAAAACAAAGAGAAACAAGGGAACACCTAAAGCCATGAGTCTGACTGAATGAGAACGCATTGGTGTTTACTTTGAATTACTTGTAGATGTGGCAGATACTGGCTTTTCAAGTGCTTCATGCTCAGTGTGCTGCAGAAATTGAAGCAGTATTTTTCATCCTTCATCTCCCTGATCTTCAACATAAAAAGATGAACTGTTTAAAAACACGAGATGGAATAGGCAAAAAACAAAACAAAACAAAACAAAAAAAACCCAAAAAATAGAACAACAAAAGAAAAGAACACAACACTGAGACAGCTGCACAGACCAACAGCTGTGACACACACAGGAAATTTGGATGGAAAGAACCATTAGTGCATTGAGACCATCTCCTCTCCTGTTAGCGGGGCCAGCCCCCTTCTCGCAGACTTTGCGAAAGCAGCTACTTCGTATCAGATATGATATAAGTGGCTCTCAGATTTTGTGCTTCCTTAGTAGAATCTCAGGGAAAAAGCCTTTTCAGAGTTCAGTTCCTGCTTCACCTTTTCTTGTGCTCATTGTGCAACAGAAACAGGCCTCTTCTCTGTATTTAAGAAACTGCTCAGACTACCATTTTGTGCTGCATTATCCAAATAATGATGTTCTTTTGTTGTTCTACAGCAGATTCAATTGCATAACAAAGCCCATCCTAGGATGGCTACAAGATGACTAGAGACAGCTATTTTGCAGCCAACCTGTTAAATGATTGACGTATGTCTTAAAGGTTGGAGAAAATAAATAGCTGGCAAGACTGTATGTGCCTTTTGGACAGCTGGGCACATCTCCCATTAAGCCTCAAATATTATAGATCCATTTTGCAGACCATATGTTTATCCTTTCAGCTCCTTAGGAACAGAGAGTATTACACAGATGGTAAACACAAGCTCAAATTTTAGAGACTGTGTGGTAAGTCTGCACTGTCGTCATCCTGATTTCTCACTGATAAGCTGACCAGTTTCAAGTAATTTCCAATGATAACATCCAAAATAAGCGCTCCATGTGTAGCTGGGTAAATCTCATGGCCAGTCAATGTCCAAAATTATTAAATTAATCTATCCAAAACAAAAAAATGCTAATGTTATTGCAAACTATTAAAGATACTTGATGGAATGTGGGGTTTGGGTTTGGTTGTTTTTCTAGGACTTTTTTTTTTTACTTTTTTTTTTTTTTTCTTTTCAAAGAGCGCTAGCTGGAAAACTATTTTTGCACTGACAAATTAAGAGATCTGAAGTATTGTCTGGCTCTTGAGCACAGTCTGTCATCTCCCACATCTTGCCAAACACAGAAAACCATGTGTTTTCTGTCAGAGTCCCACAACAAACCATGTGGAAAACAAAGGGCTATAAATAACTCCTCCTCAACATGAAAGGTGACTAATCTGCTGCTTCCAATAATATCACCCCCCACTCTCCAAAATCCCCAAATTTTCTTTACCTTTACCTGTCTTTGTGCTGAAGCCACACTGTGGCTCTCCTCTCTTTAGAGATATCATTGCTACTTGTTGCTCTTTCAATCCTCAGTGCTTGCAAAAATACCACTTTAATTGATTAACATGTCCATTGTCTCTGCGGAAAGGTAGATTTCATAAAAGAGCATGGAATTTTAAACGCTAGCTTTGGAGAGTGTGTGCTTGAGGTCTTGTTTGTTATCCAGGATGCTGGGTTAATTTACTAGTTCCCCAGCCAATTCATTTGCATTCCCTATGCCTTTATTTCCCCGGTCAGACATGGGGTGGGGGTGGGGAAACGCATATTCAGTGCCTTGTTTGAAACAATATGCTGCATTTAAAAAACACTAAAACGTTGTGAGATCCGTTGATAAAAATATGATAAAATAAGCACTAAATGCTACTACCACAAAGCAAAGAGTCAGCTACAATTGCTTTACAGAGCTTAAAATCCATACAGGTCTGGAAAAATAAGCAGGGAAGGATTTCCTCCAGCTGTCTCTCCTGTCACTCTCCATCAGCCAGGGGACACGATTCACCCACTCCTTCTTGAATCTGACCAACATTTAATGGAAATATGGTGCCAAAACCAGTGTTGTCTTTATATGTATATGCTAAATATTTCAAAAGTGTGATTTTAACTAAACATTTAGTGGTGAATAAGTCTTTTTATTTTGTGCTGTACTTTAGTATGCAATGGGCCAAACAATGACAGTCCAACTGAACAAGACAGATGATATCATCTGTTGTTAAAAATAAACTGTTCACGTTGCCTAAGTCACACGATTAATGGAAGTCACTTGCTGTATTGTTAAAAGTTATCTTCTTTTGCTCAGCAGTAATTCTTTTCAATAATATCTATTCCTCCACTATCACATTTGATTTAAAGTCTTCTCTGGCACAGGTATCCTAAAGCTGTGCTCACCTACAGCCAAAATAACAATAGCACCAGTAACAATTTTGTAATGTGTTGAAACTCAGCATCGTGTAAAAAACAGCATTTCACAATTTTGGAGTAGTTTGTTATTTTGAATTCATTATGTATTTTGATAACCCCAGGGTGAGTCATAGCAGGGAAGGCTGTTAGTTGATGAAGAACTGAAATCTTTATTGCTATTCCACATTTTCTTTTTGGCTTTGTCTGTTTAGTTGGCAAGTTGTAAAATAAGAATTAGGAAGAGAACGACTGAAGAAGAATATTCCA